>NC_087342.1:41229604-46229604 GCF_030014295.1 Loxodonta africana
AGTTCAGTCTCCAGGTAGATGTTACAAAAGTACTAAGTACATTTTATGAATTCTACTCTTTTAGTTAGTATAAGCTGAGAATTTTTCTTTACCGGAAGTTGTGACAATAATGAGAGATATCAAAGTCAAATGCAGCTTTTCTTTTCAATTTTAAAGTATTTTAACCAAATGAGGATTGAAATTTCTATGAAAATCCATATCCTATAAAAATCCTCAACTCAAAACCCTCAGACCTGTATTTTTTAAGTGATTAAATAACTGACTAGTTTATAATACAATATGAATATATATTTTAAATGAAATAGTATACCATTCATATGTATTTCATCTGTACCCGTATTTTTATTAAAATATTGCTCCCATCAATATTGATTTAACCAGATCCAGGTCAAAGTGTGTACATAACCTTTTCTCTCTAGGTAATCTCATATCTTTAATAAAATTTAAAAGTAGGAGTTTTGATAGTAGTAATCACTACCTTATATCTAAACACATTTTTCCAAACAATGTTTTATTTTAATAATAATTGAAAATAACTTATCTTACTAAGTGTAAGTACAAATAATAACACCAGCTCCAAAACAGAAGTTGAGAAAGATTATAGCAAATCTATCATATACTAGTGCTTAGAAATAAGAAAACTACGTGCTTATGAGTAATATTTTTTGATGAAAACCCCATTTTTTAAAATTTGACTTTTAACATTATATGTTGTTACATTCTCCCCCTAAGGCTTTGTGAATCATTTTCCAGAGGATACCAAAAAGCTGATCTTTGCTAAGCTTAGATAAGCAAATATCAGCTCTTTGTATTCTCTGAGAAATGATTCACAAAACCTTTGCCATACAACACAGTCTTCATTATCATGAATTTTTGCAATGAAAAAAAAATCATGGTAACAAAGCAGAAGGAATTATTATCCAATCTCAAAAAAGCATATTTGCATTAACTTAAGTTACCATTAGTCCCAGGCAGCCCAGGAGGCAACTGGCTACTCCAACTATGCTTAGAGTATTCTGAGAATTCTGACAGCTCTCAACATCTCACAACGTTCTTGTTCTGGTATGCCCAGGACAATATGTTCCAGTTCACTTAATCTTCTGGTGTGTTAATGTGTGCTCCAGCTCATAACTAAACATTCTGATCTCATCTCTACATAGTTTCTTTAACGTTGAAATCTTTATATTATAGAAAGGCCTGGGTTTGTCTTCTGGCTTCTATATCTCAGTGTATTTTCCTGCATAGCTCATATCCTTGAAAACACTGTCTGGTTTCTTTCTAAATGAGAAACTCTAATATAGCAATTTTTTTTAAATCTGAAAAGTCAAACCTCCTTTCTCAAACCAGGTACCTATCAGATTTTATATTGCCCCATTGCCTTAGAAGAGCCTTTGACTTCTGCAGCTTGATAATACAAAATTGACTAGGGATGCCATAGAGCTTATCCTTTTATTTTTCGTAATTAGAAACTGATAGCAGTTTGAAATTTATTTCTGCTTTGGTCATTATAACACTTTACTAGTCTGATGGTCTCCTTGTCTGCTTGACATCTATGAACATTGAATGAAGATTTATTCCTCTTGGACAACTCATCAACCCTTTCAACCAAACTATCCAGATGATTCCAAAATGTTATCTCTATTCTCATAACCTCAGTGGTTACTAGACCTTCACATTAGGTCATGCTGCAAGAATTTTAAACTCTACGTATCTAAAATACGACTCAACATCGTACACCTCAACTGGCTTGCCTTCCTGTTGTCCCAATTTCTGTCAGTAGTTTTACGATACTTCTGTCTGATTGGTGGATCTATCAATAAAGCATGGGATCCCACCTGAAGCAAGACAGAGCTGGATCTGTGCCTTGCAGTAGTCCTCATCCTCCCGTTGGCCATATATAACAAAGCAGGTTCACCCACCTTAGGATACAAGGCCACGACAGGCTCCAGTCAAAGTTTAGTCATGCAATGACACCAGGAATCTAGGAGGTCAGTAGAGCACAGCACATGGGAATCTAGGGAAACGTTGCTCTGAATTCCAGCCAGGAGGACTAAATTTTGAAAGGCCTGCCCATGGTTAGTAGGGCCCTAGCTACCGAGCTCAGGTCCAAGGAGGGAGTCCAGGCTCTAGGACTGAGTCCAACAAGGGCTTAGTGTAGATTTAGTTCTTGTACGTACAACCACATCTTGGAATGGGGACTGACAGAGCCTGGTCCTGATATCTGGGTCATATTTGGTAAATGGAGCACTCTGCTGTGGAGACCCAGGCCTAGGAGACTCATTATGAGACTCTGAGGTGCCAGCAAGGGTGAGCTGCACATCTGTGAAGCACAAAGCACCAAGATCAGCTTAGGCTTCATGCCATGGCTTGAGGTCCAGAAACGAGCCCAGTGTCCACACAGAGGCGATCCATCTCCCAATGACTCTGATAGGAAGAAGTTCCCAAAACGAAAGCTCCACTGTACCAGGAAGGGCAGAGAGGCCAAAGCTGCACAAGTGGTTCTGCTTCACACTGAGCCTGAGGGTTCAGAGATCACCGAGACTGGCCTGGGGAGGCTAAGGCACGAAGCGACCTTGGAAATGAGGTGGACCTTTCACTCAGAAGTCCCTGAAGTAAAGTTAAAATGCACATTATAGGGCCATGATTCCTAACCCTAGCAACACAATAGAATCACCTGGAGAGACCTTTCGAAAAATACTAATACTGGTGTCCTATCCCAGACCAAAATCCAAACCCAAACCCACTGCCGTCAAGTGGATTCAGACTCATAGCAACCCCATAGGGTTTCCAAGGCTTTAAATATCTACTCAAGCAGACGACCACATCTTTCTCCCTCGAAGTGGCTGATGATTTCAAACCACCAACCTTTCAGTCAGCAGGTGATCACTTTAACCACTGCTCCTACAGGACACGTGGTTACATTTAATATTTTTTATCGTAAGTATGGTTAATATTTTTTATCATAAGTATGTCACATGCAATATTTGAGATACAATTATACTAAAAAATTCATTCATTGTTTATCTGAAATTCAATGTCAACTAGTGTCCTGTACATGGCAACCCTGTATGATTCTAATGTGCAGTCAAGGATTAAGAACAATTGTCCTAGTATTAGCTGGCTAAGGTGCCGTTCCTAGAATCCACATGTAAAATGGCAGCGTCACACCTCGTCTAACTTCAGGGGCAGGAGTAAGAATCAAGATCAGGATCAGCCCAAAGCTAATTCCTATGAGGTGGAGGTCAAATATTCCTCCACTCCTCAGGCTTTGTACCAATTCTGACACCAGATGTCCCTACAACAGCACTCGCTGCTTGTCTGCTGGGTTTGATAATTCATTGTAATGGCTACACAGAACTCACAGACCATACTCGTGATTGAGTTTTATTAGGGAAATAACAAGTTGCAATTCAGGATCAGGAACAACCTGGAAGTAACACGAACAACTCAGGATACAGGTCTTTGATCACGACAGGTTCTTTTTGGTCATGCCTGTAGGCAGGCCCCTGCTACCCAGCCCCATTCAGGCCTGGCCTCTGTCCAGCTCAGGAAAGTGTTACAGCTTTTTAGCTCATGCCTAAGTATCCAGAGGTACCGCACTCAGCCAGGAAACCTCCTGCCTAAAGGCGCTCAGCTCTCTTGCTCCCTGGGTCAGCGAACCCACTGCAGCTATCTGCCAGTCCCATGCTGCTGCTGCCTCCAGTGTTACAGCAATCTGTCTCCTGGGTCTACGAGGTTCTCAGCGTAGGGACCCTGGGTCCAAAGGATGCGCTCCACTCCCAACACTTCTTCTTGAGCCCCCATCCCCCACCTCTGGGATTGGCTCTTTTTAAGCCTAGCAGGATGACAAAACTAACCAATCCCCTTGGTGGGCCATGGTAACTTATTTGCATATCCCAGCCAATCCTACAAGAATTTTACACAGCTTGTTTACATAGTCTCAACCCCACAAGGGTTACATGCACCTTATTTGCATTATCAGACTGTCCAGTCCCCACAAGGGCTCCATGCACTTTATTTGCATATTCCCACCCAATCATTCCATGGAAGATACAAGGCCGTGGCTAGAAAGGTCACATAAAAGTGATTCATTGCACTGCATTGTGAAATTGTCTTAAGTGGAAAGTGAATTCTGAAGCCCTAGCCAAGTCTCCTCTTTCAGTTTTGGTTAACTAGGGTTTAATTCAATAAACTTTAATAATGTGTGTTGGGCATGCACTAGGATTTAAAGACAGAGAAATATTGTCCCTGCCCTCAAGGAACTAACAGTCCAGAGGTAGAGGAAAATAAGATTTTCTACACTTGAACATATATTTCATTAAAATAAGAAATCATTACTTTAAAAGAGTAAAATATTTAACTAATTAATAATTAGCCACACTGACATTTCTGTTTATAAGACAATTTCACTAGGAGGAAGACTTAGAGAAATAAAACACCTCAATTTTTTTTTTTTTTTTGTAGAGGTATGAAGAATACATTCTCAAAAATGAACAACTTTTTAATACTGGTCTAGAGCTCCCCTCACCTATAGGCTTTGTGGCACTGAAAGCCATTTCCAGCTTTCGATTATGTCTCACTCCTACAGGTTGCTTTCAGCTTTGGTGTCAGAAGCTCTCAAACGAGATGGTTCCTCAGGAGATTAAATCATACCAACCTTTAGTGTTCTTTAGAGCTGGTGTTGAAAATGTTGACCAGCATGAGACCTAGGGACAAAGGGGCTGTGTCATATCACAGATACTATAGTATCTTATAGTATCACAAATAATTGTCACCAATAATGCTCAAAGAATTGAAATTAGTGAGTTTTTCTTTTTCTAAATCAGAGTCATTTCAGGTTTAATCTTATAATCCTGTCTCTTTCCCTTCCTTGTGTGCAGTCATGTTTTCTTGAGTGGGGGCAACATTTAGACTTGCAGCCAGCATGGCTGGACTGCACACGACCACACAAGACCCTGACGCGAGTCCTCCGCGTGAGCCACCTGGAAAGCAGCTGGAGGGCCATGCTCCTGGCTTGAATCAGCGCCTTAACAAGCACTCATTGTGTATGTTCCTTCAGTAACCACAAGTTCACCCAGCTCTTCTGTTATCCAGTTTGCATGTCTCTGAATTTCACACAAGGACACGGTAAGAAACTTAATTGCGGAAATTAATTGCATTTTCCTCATTGGTTAATTTAGTAAACAGGGGTAATGCCTACCTTGGTAACCAGTAGGCGCTTACCTTGCCTACCAGATCATCTGTAGCGAACAATGTCACTTCTTTGCTGTGGCGAAACCCATGTGACATTGTTCACTAGAGATTAGTAAGTAAGCATAAGTAAGCCCACGCTTACCTTGATTACTGTGTCATTCGCCCCTGTCAGGGATTTTAAATTTGAAAAGAGGCTTTGACTCTGTAGAATGGTGCTATAGGGTTGGGAGAGAGATAGATGCCAGCCATATCTAGGCGCAAATCTTTGATGTAGTGAAAAAATGTGGAATTGTTCACTACAGATGCTCTTGTAAGCATTGGATAATCTGCCTGTTAGTAACCCAGGAGAAAAGAGAGTAAGATTAGTTTAGCATGACATTCTCTTGATGAATGTAAATTAAAAAAATTTGTTTAGTGTTTTTTATGTAATAGTCTTTCCCTACATTCATCCCGGGAGGTTCTATATCCTAAATATTCTGAGTTGCCAGTTGCTTCCAAATTTTCACATTAAATTCCCTTGCCTACACAGTGGTTAAGAGCACAGTTGCTAACCAAAAGGTTGGCAGTTCAACACAACAGAGAACCCCAGAGGGAACAGGAGAGCATTGGGACACAGACTCCAAATTCTCAAAAAAAGACCAAAAAAAAAAAAAATTTTTTTTTTTTTTTTTTTAATGGTCTGACTGAGACTAGAAGGACCCCAGAGGTCATAGTCCCCAGACATTCTGTTAGCCCAGGACAGGAACCATTCCCAAACCCAACTCTTCAGACAGGGATTGGACTGGACTATGGGATAGGAAATAATACTGGTGAAGAGTGAGCTTCTTGGATCAAGTAGACACATGAGACTATGCGGGCAGCTCCTATCTGGAGGGGAGATGAGAGGGCAGAGGGGGTCAAAGCTGGCCGAATGGACACAAAAATAGAGGGTGGAGAGAAGTGTGCTGCCTCATTAGGGGGAGAGCAACTAGGAGTACATAGCAAGGTGTATATAAATTTTTATATGAAAGACTGACTTGATTTGTAAACTTTCGCTTAAAACACAACAACAAAAAAAAGGGTTGGCTGTTCAAATCCACCAGTCACTCTTTGGAAACCCTATGGGGCAGTTCTACTCTGTCCTACAGGGTGGCTATAAGTGGAAATCAACTCAAAGGCAACAGGTTTTTATTTTTTTGTATGGCTCAGTAAAGATGAAATGGAGGAAAGATTCTTTACTTAATTTTCAAACATTATTTTAAAAAGACACAGAAAGGACATTTTCTGGTTATCTTGGGTGGGCTTTGCTGTGGGATGTCAGCCTCATGGGATGAACACTATTGCACAGCAACAAGATTTAACAAGGTGGTATTATCTGAGAAGCCACAGGGCAAAGATGCTTTGGGAGAGGATCAGAGACATGTATTTAATATGTAACATGATCTATTACTTAAAAGAAATGTTTCAAGTGAAGTTAAAGTTGGGTGTTTGGGGTTAAATAAAAATAAGGCAAATTTAATTTAAATTTAAGGTAACACAAAGTAGGCTTTGAGGATTTCATTCCAAAAACAGCATATATGTGATAAACTTCTTTCACAGTAATTAAATCTCCCTACTCTAATCATGATACCCTTGACGGAAGGTGTTTACATAAAGATGTAATAATATAAATAAAAGGCATACATTATGCAGATAGATATGTATTGGAGTTGGTCATCAGAAGTAGGTTTTTTTATTACCTTTTAAAGCAAAAGAGGAACTGCCATTAACTGGCTTCTTTAAATAAACTATCACATTTGCCGGAAACCCTGATGGCATACTGGTTAAGAGCTACAGCTGCTCCAAAAGGTTGGCTGTTCGAATCCATCAGGTGTTCCTTGGAAGCCCTATGGGGTGGTTTTACTATGTTCTATAGGGTCGCTATGAGTCAGAATCAACCCGACGGCAATGGGTATATAATGGGTATCACATTTTCCTACTAATACTCTTCGTAATCTAAAACTCTAAAGCCCCAGCACCCACCTCCCTGTAACGGCAGCTTAGTCATGCTCTGTGGCCCCCCTGCAGCAGAGGTCCCTGAGCAGATGGGTGACCTCTGTGGGTAGAAGCCATGGGTCTAAACTGGCTCCCTCTGTCCCTCCGCGGCACCACCTGTTGAGTGTTGGACACTCAGGTCCTCCACTAGCACATTCCAGAAGATGGGCCGTTGATGGGTAGCCTGATGTGTTCTACCCAAGCCTGTATATCTACTTCAGGGCATTTTAAAAATCAAGTAAAAATCCAACAGTCATTCACAAAACATTGTCAGTGATATAAAATTTCAAGTTATCTCTGAGTTGAGCTATGCAGAGCAACGATAACAAACAAACAAAAAAAACAGCCATGTCATTAGACGAAGACATTCACGTTTTGAGTACTTGGTTTTAATGATCATGAAAGACACAAACAATGGTTTCTAAACTTAAGCTAAGTGGAATTAACCAAACCAAGTTTCTAATAGTTTTGAGGAGTACGAAGTAGTATTCTCTGAGGGTAAAAAGGTCCAGCTTAGATGTGCCAGTACTCACAGGGACAGGCACCTGCCTGGGGCTTCAGCACACCAAGGCTTTATGGAAAAAGGGCCAGACACATGATACTCTGCCACTGCTCAGCAGAGTAACTTGCTTCAAGCCATAAAAATCCTGAAGAAGATGGGGTATTCATATCCACAACATTTAAACACCTGGATGTAAACATCTAGGTCAAAGCCAGCTAGTGGTCTACAGTCAGGATACCTGTATTCTAGTCCCAGTCCTGCTGATCAACTGCATGTCCTTGAAGAAGGCATTTAGTACCTCAAAGACAGATTTTCTCTTTGCCAAACTGGTATACTTTCAACATGTTCCAAAGATTATTGTGAGCTTCAGATATAGTGGCAAAGGTGAAAGTGTCCTGGAAAATAGAAAGCAACATAAACACTACACTGATTAGTCTTTCATCAGGAAAGGATTTTCAGGTGTCTGTGGCAAACAGAGCAGCGCACTTAATCCTCTCTCTACTGCCAAGAGGGAAAGTTCTCCATGAAAGAGACTCCGTGTGAGGGGTGTCAGGTCTTTGTCACCACCACTGAAATATGAGGAGTGTCCGTGCCTGACCCTGGAGCTTGGAAAAGCACTCCCCCTTTAACAGATACCACAAAAACGCCACTGGTGTTATGTCAGAGGGTTCGCACATCAGGACGGGGCGTAATCCAGGGGAGCTCACTGAGTGCTCGCACAGGCAGGTGGTGCTGGGTTTCCCACCCTGGCTTCTAAAGGTCACATCCCATATTTAGGCCCTGAACTACCAGTCAGTGGAGAATCTGCCCTTTCTTATTCCTCTTCAAAACACGCACAACTCACAGCCACTCCCTCCCAAAGTCAGGCTGAGGGTGAAAAGTTTGTTGTTGTTAGTTGTCATTGATCTGTTCAGCATCATAGCAACACATACAAGTCTCCATTGACAGACGGGTGGTGGCTGCACTTGAGGTGCACTGGCTGGGAATCAAACCCAGGTCTCTTGCATGAAAGGGGAGAATTCTACCACTGAACCACATGAGAAAAGTACTGAAAGCTAATTCCATTTGTTTTGCTGCTTGGGAACGTTCTGAGGAGATAGTCCTCTGATCCGAACCCCTGTATGCAGAGAAAAGTGTGGTGTTAAGATCCCTCCTGAAGCACAAAAGGCCTGTGCAGTGGAGATTTTATCTAAAATGCTAAAGCGGGTGGAGCCCTGAAGAGAACCAAGTCAAAGCTCTCACTCACTTCTGAGAATCAACTAGTCCCACTTTGAATCGGGTCTGTAGGTGAGGATCAACATTACTCATGAGTATGCTCTTCCCAGGCTCACAGTGGCAGAAATCCTTGCTTTCTCCCTTTTAGAGAAAGGTGCATATTTGCACCATATGGAAAATGAAGGTGTTTTCCCTGCTAGAGAATGAGATGAATGTTTACACAGTAGAGTAACTCAGAACATGTGTGAAACCAAAGGCCCTTGGAAAATCCAAGATTTATGGAACCTTTTCTGCCCTGGTCCAGGAATCCATGGTTCATTATATCTCGCCACCTTTGAATTGTGGTGTTGGCAAAGAATATTGAATACACCATGGACTGCCAGAAGAACGAATAAATCTGTCTTGGAAGAAGTACAACCAGAATGCTCCTTAGAAGCAAGGATGGCGAGACTGCGTCTTACATACTTTGGACATGTTGTCAGCAGGGATCAGTCCCTGGAGAAGGACATCATGCTTGGCAAAGTACAGTGTCAGCGGAAAAGAGGAAGACCCTCAATGAGGTGGATTGACACAGTGGCTGCAACGATGGGCTCAAGCATAGCAACGATTGTAAGGATGGCTCAGGACCGGGCAGTGTTTCGTTCTGTTGTGCATAGGGTCACTATGAGTTGGAACCGACTCGACGGCACCTAACAACAACCCAGGCTACCAAGTCAGCTGCCACTGTGGCTTCGAGAGCTTTCCCATTCCGGTCCCAGTTGGAACCACCCTCGCCTTTGTCTTAACCCCAGTAAAAGCTTCTTTGTAAAGGCAGAAGAATAACAGAAACCAAATGACTCTCAGTGAGCTCTGCTGACAAGCATCTTGGTTAAGATGTGTAATTATCTCTTTCCATACTTCATTTCCTATTCCACAAAGGATTGGAGGTTACTATCATGTGGCTAGAGCATTTTTTAAATTGGATTTGGGGTTAAGATTAAATGACCAACATCTTTATGGACACAAAATCAGTGGACTTTCCAAGGTATGACAGTTAATCAAAATATCATGAAACATCCCTTCTTTGATTTTTCACTTTCTGTAGGTTGAAAATAATTTCAGTTAGACCTATATGTCCTAACAAGGAGCAGAATGTGTTTACATGTGATCCTGCTTGAATAAATCCCTTAAATCGTATGCATATATGCAGGTATATGCATAAAATCTTCTGGAAGAAATGACAAGAAACTATTAAGAGTGTTTACTATGGTGAGAGATACTTGAGTTGGGGCCACAGAGTAATCTCACTTGATATTAGAGTTTTGTGTACAGTTTTAATTTATTACCACATGTGAGTAACTGTGTGTGTATGTGTGTAGATAGATGTGTGTGTAGATAGATAGATGTGTGTGTATAGATAGATAAATGCGTGTAGATAGATGACAGATAGATAGATGTGTGTGTGTGTATAGATAGATACACATGTGTGTATAGATAGATAGACGTGTGTGTATGGATAGATAGACGTGTGTGTAGATAGGTGGATGGATGGATGGATGGATGGATGGATGGATGGATGGATGGATGGATGGATGGATGGATGGATGGATGGATGGATGGGTGGATGGATGGATGTGTGTTTGTATAGATAGATACACATGTGTGTATAGATAGATGTGTGTGTGTGTACAGATAGATAAATGTGTGTGTAGATAGGTAAGTAGGTAGATGTGTGTGTATAGATAGAAGTGTGTGTGTATAGATAGATGTGTGTGTATATTTATAGATACATACATACATAGACACACACTTACAACTTCAGTATGGATTACGGCTCAATACAAAGAAAACAAAAATCCTCACAACTGGGTCCATAAGCAACATCACTATAAACAGAGAAAACATTGAAGTTGTCAAGGATTCATTTTACTTGGCTTCAGCAGCAGTCAAGAAATCAAAATATATATTGCATTGGGCAAATCTGCTGCAAAAGACCTCTTTAAAATGTTAAAAAAAAAAAGCAAAGATGTCTCTTTAAGGACTAAGGTGCGCTTGACCCAAACCACGGTGTTTTCAATGCCTTATATGCATGTGAGGACTGGACAATAAATAAGGAAGATCGAAGGAGAACTGACGCCTTTGAATTATGGGGTTGGCAGTACCATGGACTGCCAAAAGAACAAACAAATCTTTCTTGGAAGACATACAGCCAGAATGCTCCCTAGAAGCGAGGATGGCAAGACTTCATCTCTCTTACTTCGGGCATGTGATCAGGAGGGATCAGTCCCTGGAGAAGGACATCATGCTTGGTAAAGTAAAGGGTCTATGAAAAACAAGACCCTCAAGGAGATAGATTGAAATAGTGGTTGCAACAATGAGCTCAAGCACAGCAACAATTGTAAAGGTGGTCCAGGACCTGGCAGTGTTTCATTCTGTGGTACATAGGGTTGCTATGAGTCAGAACTGACTCGACAGTGCTTAACTACAACAACCCTAAAACAACATATATATATGTGTGTGTATCTATATATATACATACATATATACAGTACATACACATATATATACAGTATATATACTTACACCTATATATACAGTCATGGGTTGCTTAACGTCCATGATATGTTCTGTGAAATAGGAAATTACGTGATTCAGACATTGTGCAAACACCACACAGTCATGTGTTGCAAACACCCGATCGCATATCCTTGTGGTCCATAAAGTTATATGGGGAAATCAGTTGTGTGTTTACAGCATTTGCAACCTCAGCTTTGAAATAACAAATGCTATGCATGCAAATTGCCCACCTCTGTTGCTAAGCAATTATTTGTTGGCCTCCTGGCACCACAAAGCCCAAGAGTTGGCCACTGGGGAGGGCTGAGGTTGCAAACGCTGTAAACACACCATTTATTTCCTCATATAATCTTATGGGACCACAGACTTATGTGCAGTCAGATGTTGCCTGAACGGACATGATGTGGGCATGACTGTGTATGTGTGTGTGTGTGTGCGTGCGTGTGTGTGTGTATACACGTATGTGTGTGTATATATGTACAGATACATTCATTCATTCATGATAAAAGGGTGGGTATGCTCAGAAGAATAAGACAGAGGCCTGACTGAAAATTCTTTATAGTTACATATGTGTGCTGTAACTGGTTGGGAGTTTGGGCTCTGAACCAGATTACCAGGCTTCAAATCGTTACTTGGCCATTCCTTGCTGTGTAGCTTTCAGAAAGCTACTTACCTCCTGTACCTCAGTTTTCATCTATAAAATGAGGATAGTTACAGTTCTCACCTTACAGAGTTTTCACAAATATTAAATGAATTAATATATGTAAATTACTTGTCACAGAGCCTGGCAGTAAGTGCCCAGTCAGTGTCTGATGTTACTGCAGTAAACATAGGAAGCAGGTGTTATGCCAGCACCGCTGGGCATTGCCCTTCCATCACCATTCCTCCTTCAGGCTGCAGGAAAAGTCGATATTGTGTCAGGAGCTCCAGCAACCATCTTAGGGCCATGAAGGAAAGGCCAGAGAATTTCAGAGACCTTAGCTATAAACCAGCGCCTCTGGGCTTCTTTTTTGTGAGTAATTACTTCTGCCCAGGCCCTGGTTATCAAAGCTTCTAAGCAGAGATGCTGTTTGAGCAAGATTTTAAACGATAAACAGGTTTTTTGCCAGGGGAGGAGGGGGAAAGGACATTTTAGGAAAAGGGAACAGCATGAGCACAGGTGTGGAAGTTGGCCACGTGGACAACTACGTGAACTCCTGAATGTTCCTTCCAGGAGTGTCTCCAGGAAACAAAAAAGAAAGAGCAACTTTGTTTGCCGTGAAAGTCCAGTAAGTCTGACCCTTGGTTATGGCATTTCAGACTCTTGTTAAATTTCCTTTTTATGGTCTTCTTGGTACAACTTCACACCTGATCAAACAGCTATAAATGAGCTGGTATAAAAAATGAAAATTCTGGAGTGTAAAGCACATACCTAAGCAGACCCCAGAGTCCAGACACGCAGCCAGCGGCAGCCTCACACCTCGGCAACCCAATCACACCCACTCTTGGGCTGGGGAATTTGTAACCCAGCGGCGTGGCACTAGGCACTGGCCTTGTGGCATGTACGCCTCAGTCCCTGCTAGGTGGGATTCAGAGGCAAAGACCCAGCACAACCCACCTATCACCTTGGGTTACGACATGTCCCCAAAGTGAGGTTAGAGTGTACCCATGGGCTTCACAACTCAGCACCATGCTGAGTAAGCACCTATGTGTTTAGAATCTGCATTAAGTCATTTCCACAAACATTCTCTCATCTAAACCTGGCCACAAACCTCTGGGTAGACATGATTTCTTTTTTATAGGGGAAAAAACTGAGCTTCTGAGAGTTAGTATTGCCAGAGTCTATGGTTAATACATAGGGATTTGGGTTCAGGTCGGCTGGCTCCACCTTGAATGCCTTTTTTTTTTTTTTTTTGATAGTTTTTATTGTTCTTTAAGTGAAAGTTTACAAATCAAGTCAGTCTCTCACACAAAAACCCATATACACATTGCTACACACTCCCAATTACTCTCCCCCTAATGAGACACGCTCTCTCCCTCCACTCTCTCTTTTCATGTCCATTTCACCAGCTTCTAGCCCCCTCCACCCTCTCATCTCCCCTCCAGGCAGGAGAGGCCAACACAGTCTCAAGTGTCCACCTGATCCAAGAAGCTCACTCCTCACCAGCATCCCTCTCCAAACCATTGTCCAGTCCAATCCGTGCCTGAAGAGTTAGCTTCTGGAATGATTCCTGTTGTGGGCCAACAGAAGGTTTGGGGGCCATGACCACCAGGGTCCTTCTAGTCTCAGTCAGACCATTAAGTCTGGTCTTTTTATGAGAATTTGGGGTCTGCATCCCACTGCTCTCCTGCTCCCTCAGGGATTCTCTGTTGTGTTCCCTGTCAGAGCAGTCATCAGTTGAAGCCAGGCACCATCTAGTTCTTCTGGTCTCAGGATGCTGTAGTCGCTGGTTCACGTGGCCCTTTCTGTGTCTTGGGCTTGTAATTGCCTTGTGTCCTTGGTGTTCTTCATTCTCCTTTGATCCAGGTGGGTTGAGACCAATTGATGCATCTTAGATGGCTGCTTGCTAGTGTTTAAGACCCCAGATGCCACTCTTCAAATTGGGATGCAGAATGTTTTCTTAGTAGGTTTTATTATGCCAAATGACTTAGATGTCCCCTGAAACCATGGTTCCCAGGCCCCTGCTCCTGCTATGCTGGCCTTCGAAGCACTCAGTTTATTCAGGTTTAGTCCAACTGTGCTGACCTCCCCTATATTGTGTGCTGTCTTTCCCTTCACCCAAAGTAGTTTTTATCTACTATCTAATTACTGAGTGCCCCCTCCCACTCTCCCTCCCTCCCCCCTCCCCCCTCTTGTAACCACAAAGAATGTTTTCTTCTCAGTTTAAACTATTTCTCAAGTTCTTATAATAGTGGTCTTATATAATATTTGTCCTTTTGCAACTGACTAATTTCACTCAGCATAATGACTTCCAGGTTCCTCCACGTTATGAAATGTTTCACAGATTCCTCACAGTTCTTTACCGATGCGTAGTATTCCATTGTGTGAATATACCATAATTTATTTATCCATTCATCCATTGATGGGCACCTTGGTTGCTTCCATCTTTTTGCTGTTGTAAACACTGCTGCAATAAACGTGGATGTGCATATATCTGTACGTGTAAAGGCTCTTATTTCTCTAGGATATATTCCAAGGAGTGGGATTCTAGCTTTTTGAGGAAGCGTCAAATCAATTTCCACAGTGGTTGTACCATTTGACATTCCCACCAGCAGTGTCTAAGTGTTCCAATCTCTCCACAGCCTCTCCAACGTTTATTATTTTGTGTTTTTTGGATTAATGCCAGCCTTGTTGGAGTGAGATGAAATCTCACTGTAGTTTTAATCTGTATTTCTCTAACGGCTAATGATCGTGAACATTTCCTCATGTATCTGATAGCTACCTGAATGTCTTCTTTAGTGAAGTGTCTATTCATATCTTTTGCCCATTTTTTTAATAGGCTTATTTGTATTTTTGCAGTATCATGTAGATTTTAGAGATCAGGCACTGATCAGAAAAGTCATAGCTAAAAACTTTTTCCCGGTCCGTAGGTAGCCTTTTTACTCTTTTGGTGAAGTCTTTGGATGAGCATAGGTGCTTGATTTTTAGGAGCTCCCAGTTATCTAGTTTTTCTTCTACATTCTTTATAATGTTTTGTATACTGTTTATGCCATGTATTAGGGCTCCTAACGTTGTCCCTTTTTTCTTCCATGATCTTTATCATTTTAGATTTTATATTTAGGACTTTGATCCATTTTGAGTTAGTTTTTGTGCATGGTATGAGGTCTTGTTTCATTTTTTTGCAGGTGGATATCCAGGAATGCCAGCACCATTTGTTAAAAAGACTGTCTTTTCCCCCTTTAACTGTTTTGGGGCCTTTGTCAAATATCAACTGCTCATATGTGGATGGATTGATGTCTGGATTTTAAATTCTGTTCCATTGGTCCATGTATCATGTATCTGCTGTTGTACCAGTACCAGAGTGTTTTGACTACTGTGGTGGTACAATAGGTTCTAAAATCAGGTAAAGTAAGGCCTCCCACGTTGTTCTTCTTTTTCAGTAATGCCTTGTTTATCCAGGGCCTCTTTCCCTTCCATATGAAATTGGTGATTTGTTTCTCCACCTCATTAAAGAATGTCCTTGGGATTTTGAGAGGAATTGCATTAAACGTATAGATCACTTTTGGTACAATACACATTTTCACAATGTTAAGTCTTCCTATCCACGAGCAAGGTATATTCTTCCACTTACGTAAGTCTCTTTTGGTTTCTTGCAGAAGTGTACTGTAGTTTTCTTTGTATAAGTCTTTTACATCTCTGGTAAGATTTATTCCTAAGTATTTTATCTTCTTGGGGGCTACTGTAAATGGCATTGATTTGGTGATTTCCTCTTCGATGTTCTTTTTGTTGGTGTAGAGAAATCCAACTGATTTTTGTATGTTTATCTTGTATCCTGATACTCTGCTGAACTCTTCTATTAGTTTCAGTAGTTTTCTGGAGGATTCCTTAGGGTGTTTTGTGTATAAGATCATGGCATCTGCAAATAGAAATACTTTTACTTCTTCCTTACCAGTCTGGATGCCCTTTATTTCTTTGTCTAGCCTAATTGTTCTGGCTAGGACTTCCAGCACAATGTTGAATAAGAGCGTTGATAAAGGGCATCCTTGTCTGGTTCCCGATCTCAGTGGGAATGTTTTCAGGCTCTCTCCATTTAGGGTGATGTTGGCTGTTGGCTTTGTATAAATGCCCTTTATTATGTGGAGAAGGTTTCCTTCTATTCCTATTTTGCTGAGAGTTTTTATCACGAATGGGTGTTGAACTTTGTCAAATGCTTTTCTGCATGAATTGATAAAATCATGTGATTCTTGTCTTTTGTTTTATTTATGTGGTGGATTACATTAATTGTTTTTCTAATGTTGAACAATCCCTGCATACCTGGTATGAATCCCACTTGGTTATGGTGAATGATTTTTTTGATATGTTGTTGAATTCTACTGGCTAGAATTTTGTTGAGGATTTTTGCATCTACGTTCATGAGGGATATAGGTCTAAAATTTTTGTTTGTTTTTTAAATAATTTTTATTTTAAGTGAAAGTTTACTAATCAAGTCAGTCTGTCACATATAAGCTTATACACATCTTACTCCATACTCCCACTTACTCTCCCCCTAATGAGTCAGGCTGCTCCCTCCTTCCAGTCTCTCCTTTCATGACGGTTTTGCAAGTTTCTAACCCTCTCTACCCTCCCATCTCCCCTCCAGACAGGAGATGCCAACACAGTCTCAAGTGTCCACCTGATACAAGTAGTTCACGCCTCATCAGCATCTCTCTCCAATCCATTGTCCAGTCCCTTCCATGTCTGATGAGTTGTCTTAGGGAATGGTTCCTGTCCTGGGACAACAGAAGGTTTGGGGACCATGACCGCCAGGATTCTTCTACTCTCAGTCAGACCATTAAGTCTGGTCTTTTTATGAGAATTTGGGGTCTGCATCCCACTGTTCTCCTGCTCCCTCAGGGGTTCTCTGTTGTGCTCCCTGTCAGGGCACTTATGGGTTGTGGCTCCATCTAGTTCTTCTGGTCTCAGGATGATGTAAGTCTCTGGTTCATATGGCCCTTTCTGTCTCTTGGGTTCATAGTTATCGTGTGACCTTGGTGTTCTTCATTCTCCTTTGATCCAGGTGGGTTGAGACCAATTGATGCATCTTAGATGGCCGCTTGTTAGCATTTAAGACCCCAGACACCACACTTCAAAGTGGGATGCAGAATGTTTTCATAATAGAATTATTTTGCCAATTGACTTAGAAGTCCTCTTAAGCCATAGTCCCCAAACCCCCGCCCTTGCTCCGCTGAACTTTGAAGCATTCAGTTTATCCAGGAAACTGCTTTTGGTCCAGTCCAGTTGAGCTGACCTTCCCTGTATTGAGTATTGTCCTTCCCTTCACCTACAGTAGTTCTTATCTAATAACTAATCAGTAAATAACCCTCTCCCACCCTCCCTGCCTCCCCTCCTCATAACCACAAAAGATTGTGTTCTTCTCGGTTTATACTATTTCTCAAGATCTTATAATAGTGGTCTTATACAATATTTGTCCTTTTGCATCTGACTAATTTAACTCAGCATAATGCCTTCCAGGTTCCTCCATGTTATGAAATATTTCACAGATTCGTCACTGTTCTTTATCAATGTGTAGTATTCCATTGTGTGAATATACCATAATTTGTTTAACCATTCATCTTTTGATGGACACCTTGGTTGCTTCCAGCTTTTTGCTATTGTAAACAGAGCTGCAATAAACATGGGTGTGCATATATCTGTTCGTGTAAAGGCTCTTATTTCTCTAGGGTATATTCCGAGGAGTGGGATTTCTGGGTTGTATGGTAGTTCTATTTCTGACTTTTTAAGAAGACGCCAGATAGATTTCCAAAGTGGTTGTACCATTTTACATTCCCACCAGCAGTGTATAAGAGTTCCAATCTCTCCGCAGCCTCTCCAACATTTATTATTTTGTGTTTTTTGGATTAATGCCAGCCTTGTTGGAGTGAGATGGAATCTCATCGTAGTTTTAATTTGCATTTCTGTAATGGCTAATGATCGAGAGCATTTTCTCATGTATCTGTGAGCTGCCTGAATATCTTCTTTAGTGAAGTGTGTGTTCATATCCTTTGCCCACTTTTTGATTGGGTTGTTTGTCTTTTTGTGGATGAGTTTTAACAGAATCATATAGATTTTAGAGATCAGGCACTGGTCGGAGATGTCATAGCTGAAAATTTTTTCCCAATCTGTAGGTGGTCTTTTTACTCTTTTGGTGAAATCTTTAGATGAGAATAGGTGTTTGATTTTTAGGAGTCCCCAGTTATCTGGTTTCTCTTCGTCATTTTTGGTAATGTTTTGTATTCTGTTTATGCCTTTTATTAGGGCTCCTAACATTGTCCCTATTTTTTCTTCCATGATCTTTATCATTTTAGTCTTTATGTTTAGGTCTTTGATCCACTTGGAGTTAGTTTTTGTGCATGGTGTGAGGTATGGGTCCTGTTTCATTCTTTTGCAAATGGATATCCAGTTATGCCAGCACCATTTGTTAAAAAGATTATCTTTTCCCCAATTAACTGACACTGGGCCTTTGTCAAATATCAGCTGTTCATATGTGGATAGATTTATATCTGGGTTCTCAATTCTGTTCCACTGGTCTATGTGCCTGTTGTTGTACCAGTACCAGGCGTTTTGACTACTGTGGCTGTATAATAAAAAAAAAAAAAAAAAAAAAGAGTGAGGCCTCCCACTTTCTTCTTCTTTTTCAGTAATGCTTTACTTATCCAGGGCTTCTTTCCCTTCCATATGAAGTTGGTGATTTGTTTCTCCATCACTTTAAAAAATGTCATTGGAATTTGGATCGGAAGTGCATTGTATGTATAGATGGCTTTTGGTAGAACAGACATTTTTACCATGTTAAGTCTTCCTATCCAGGAGCAAGGTATATTCTTCCACTTACATAAGTCTCTTTTGGTTTCTTGCAGAAATGTACTGTAGTTTTCTTTGTATAAGTCTTTTACTTCTCTGGTAAGATTTATTCCTAAGTATTTTATCTTCTTGGGGGCTACTGTAAATGGCATTGATTTGGTGATTTCCTCTTCGATGTTCTTTTTGTTGGTGTAGAGAAATCCCACTGATTTTTGTATGTTTATCTTATAACTTAAGACTCTGCCAAACTCTTCTATTAGTTTCAGTAGTTTTCTGGAGGATTCCTTAGGGTGTTCTGTGTATAAGATCATGTCATCTGCAAATCGAGTTAATTTTAATTCCTCCTTGCCAAACCGGATGTCCTTTATTTCTTTGTCTAGCCTAATTGCTCTGGCTAGGACCTCTAGCACAATGTTGAGTAAGAGCGGTGATAAAGGGCATCCTGTCCGGTTCCTGTTCTCAAGGGAAATGCTTTCAGACTCTCTCCATTTAAAGTGATGTAGGCTGTTGGCTATGTATAAAAAAAAAAAAATTTTTTTTTTTTTTTTAATTATGTTGAGGAATTTTCCTTCAGTTCCTATTCTGGTGAGAGTTTTTATCGTGAATGGGTGTTGGACTTTGTCAAATGCCTTTTCTGCATCAATTGATAAGATCATGTGGTTTTTCTCTTTTGTTTTATTTATATGGTGGATTACATTAATGGTTTTTCTAATATTAAACCAGCCTTGCATACCTGGTATAAATCCCACTTGGTCATGGTGGATTGTTTTTTTTGATATGTTGTTAAATTCTATTGGCTAGAATTTTGTTGAGAATTTTTGCATCTATGTTCATGAGGGATATAGGTCTGTAATTTTCTTTTTTTGTTGTGTCTTTATCCGGTTTTGGTATCAGGGATATGGTGGCTTCATAGAATGAGCTAGGTAGTATTCCATCATTTTCTATGCTTTGAAATACCTTTAGTGGTAGTGGTGTTAACTCTTCTCTGAAAGTTTGGTAGAACTCTGCAGTGAAGCTGTCCAGACCAGGGTTTTTTTTTTTTGTTCAGAGTTTTTTAATTATCTTTTCAATCTCTTCCGTTGTTATGGGTCTATTTAGTTGTTCTACCTCTGTTTCTGTTAGTTTAGGTAGGTAGTGTGTTTCTAGGAATTCATCCATTCCTTCTAGGTTTTCAAATTTGAGTATAGTTTTTCACAGTAATCTGATATGATTCTTTTTATTTCAGTTGGGTCTGTTGTAATATTGCCCATCTCCTTTCTTATTCGGATTATTTGCTTCCTCTCCTATTTTTCTTCTGTCAGTTTGGCCAATGGTTTATCAATTTTGTTGATTTTTTCTAAAACCCAGCTTTTGGTCTTGTTAATTCTTTCAATTGTTTTTCTGTTTTCTATTTCATTTAGTTCAGCTCTAATTTTTAGTATTTGTTTTATTCTGGTGCCTGTGGGTTTCTTTTGCTGCTCTCTTTCTATTTGTTCAAGTTGTACGGATAATTCTTTGATTTTGGCCCTTTCTTCTTTTTCGATGTGTGCATTTATTCATATAAATTGGCCTCTGAGCACCGCTTTTGCTGTGTCCCAAAGGTTCTGATAGGAAGTGTTTTCATTCTCACTGGATTCTATGAATTTCTTTATTCCATCCTTAATGTCTTCTATAATCCAGTCTTTTTTTTGAGCAGGGTATTGTTCAGTTTCCAAGTGTTTAACTTCTTTTCCCGTTATTGATTTCCACTTTTATGGCCTTATGGTCAGAGAAGATGTTTTGTAATGTTTCAATGTTTTGGATTCCGCTGAGGCTTGTTTTATGACCTAATATGTGGTCTATCCTAGAGAATGTTCCATGTGCACTAGAAAAGAAAGTATAGTTGGTTGCTGTTGGATGGAGTGTTCTGTATATGTCTATGAGGTCAAGTTGGTTGATTGTGGCATTTAGATCTTCCGTGTCTCTATTCAGCTTCTTTTTGAATGTCCTGTCCTTCACCGAAAGTGGTGTGTTGAAGTTTTCTACTATTATTGTGGAGCTGCCTATCTCACTTTTCAATGCTGATAGAGTTTGTTTTATGTATCTTGCAGCCCTGTCACTGGGTGCATAAATATTTAGCATGGTTATGTCTTCTTGGTATATTGTTCCTTTAATCATTATATAGTGTCCTTCTTTATCCTTTCTGATGGATTTAACTTTAAAGTCTATTTTGTCAGAAATTAATATTGCCACTCCTGCTCTTTTTTGATTGTTGTTTGCTTGATATATTTTTTTCCATCCTTTGAGTTTTAGTTTGTGTCTCTAAGTCTAAGGTGTGTCTCTTGTAGGCAGCATATAGATGGATCTTGTTTTTTAATCCATTCTGCCACTCTCTGTCTCTTTAGTGGTGCATTTAATCCATTTACATTCAGGGTAATTATTGATAGGTATGAATTTTTCTTTTTTTTTCTAATTATGAATTTAGTGCTATCATTTTGATGTCTTTTTTTGCACGTTGACAGTTTCTTTTTCCCACTTGATTTTATGCGCTGAGTAGATTTGCTTTATATATTGTCCTTTCCTCATATTTGTTGTTGTTGATTTTGTTTCTGCTGAGTTTTTATCTTTCCCTTGATTTTATTTTGATGAGTAGGATAGTTTGTCTCTTTTGTGGCTACCTTATTATTTACCCCTATATTACTAAATTTAAAACTAACTTTTATTTCTTTGTATCACCATATCTTCCTCTCCATATGGGAGGTGTATGATTACATTTCTTAGTCCCTCTTTTTTATTTTAATGTTGTCTTCTTTTATATAATAACATCACCCTTACCCTGTGTTGGGCTTTTTTTTTTTTTTTTTTTTTTTGGATTTCCCTGTCTGGGTTGACTTCTGGTTGCTCTGCCCAGAGCTCTAGCCTTGGGTTGATACCTGATATTATTGATTTTCCAACCAAAGAACTCCCTTTAGTATTTCTTGTAGTTTTGGTTTGGTTTTTACAAATTCCCTCAACTTGTGTTTATCTGGAAATGTCTTAATTTCACTTCATATTTAAGAGACAGTTTGGATGGATATATGATTCTTGACAGGCAATTTTTTTCCTTCAGTTTTTTAAATATGTCATCCCATTGCCTTCTTGCCTGCACAGTTTCTGCCGAGTAGTCCGAGCTTATTCTTATTGGCTTTCCTTTGTAGGTGACTTTTTTATCCCTTGCTGCTCTTATAATTCTCTCTTTATCTTTGGTTTTGGCAGGCTTGATTATAATATGTCTTGGTGACTTTCTTTTAAGATCTACCTTATGTGGAGTTCGATGAGCATCTTGGATAGATATCTTCTCATCTTTCATGATATCAGGGAAGTTTTCTGCCAACAAATCTTCAATAATTTTCTCTGTATTTTCTGTTATCCCTCCCTGTTCTGGTACTCCAGTCACTTGTACGTTATTTCTGTTGATAGAGTCCCACATGATTCTTAAGGTTTCTTCATTTTTTTTAATTCTTTTATCTGATTTTTCTTCAAATATATTAGTGCCAAATGATTTATCTTCGAGTTCAGAAATTCTAGTTTCTACTTGCTCAATTCTGCTCCTCTGACTTTCTATTGAGTTATCTAATTCTGTAATTTTATTGTTAATCTGAATTTCTGATTGCTGTCTGTCTATGGATTTTTCCAGCTTATTAAATTTTTCATTATGTTCCTGAATAATCTAATTTCTTCAGTTCCTTTATCTGTGTGTTTCTTGGCTTGTTCTGCATATTGCCTCATTTCCTTCCTGATGTCTTAAAGGATCCTGTATATTAAACTTTTGTATTCTGCATCTGGTAATTCCAGGAATGCACTTTCATCTAGAAGCTCCCTGGATTCTTTGTTTTGAGAGTCTGTTGAGGTGATCATGGTCTATTTCTTTATGTGACTTGACATTGACTGTTTTCTCCAAACCATCTATAAGTTATTGTGTTAGTTTATGCTTGCTTACTATGTCATAGCTGCTTGCTTTGTTTTGTTTTGGAATACCCCTACGGGTTGCTTGAGTGAGCTAGATTGATTATTTTCATCTTTGGAGCTCTGGTGTCCTGTCCCCAGCTGGTTAGAGCTGTTATCAGGTATATCAGTCCATTCAGTTTTCTTCTATGAATTCAGCTCAGGTTTCCAGGTAGCTGATATCAAGTGTGTGGTACAGGTTCTGTCCTACAGTCTTAGAGGGGCAGGGGTGATTGGTGTATATACCGGTATCTGATTACAGCAGGGAGTCACTCTCTGAACAAGGCAGAGGGCTGAGAACTGACCCCCACGTGTCTCTGAGGAAAACGCATCTCTGTTCCCTACAGCGTGCTGGTGGGTCGGTTCTGCAGAGGGACCATGGGCACCCAAGGTTTTTGGTTGTAAGGACTGGGAAGTACCAGTTGTCTTTGGACCCCTGTTGTGGGTGGCTGGGTGACCTGAGTGGAGCTACCAGTCCTTAGGTCCCTGATGTGGGTAGGTGAGGACCTTGTTTAATAGGCAAAGCAATGTCAAACATCAAACACCCACCTCTCCACCGCACCACTGAAATGGTTGGAGTTTGCCCACAAGGGCCTATTCTCCCGAAATAGGCCCACACAGGTCCATGCAGAAGGGAAAGGCGCTCAAGGTCCGTGGACATTTTATGCCTGGACAGAAGCCGCTTCTGTCCTGAGCTCCCCCGGTTAATGGAACTAGCAAATTATCTTTTCCCCCCAGTTGCAAATTTTTTCCTTCCCCAAGGACGGGAGGATGGCTCTAGGTGCTCATCAGGGTCTATCTCAGGCCCAGGGATTCAGCCACTGAAGCCGGCTTGAGGTGGGGGGGGGGGGCGTGCTAAAATATACACAAGTACATAGCTTTTGCCCAGAGCATGCCGTTCTCCTCAGGTTTTGGAGGTTTGAGTGGGCTGTTTGGCTGGCTGCTTCTCCCTGAGGAAACTGTGGCTAAATGCTAGTACCAGCCCACCACTGCCGCCGCCACTCCAGGAATGGTGCCTGAGGGCTCCCTGTGATTCAGGTCCTGTAACTTCTCTCCACTCCGGATGGCCTCTTCCTCCCCCTGCCCCTCAGTTCATTGTCTAAGCTTGCCTTTGATGCTCAGGGCTCCCAGATTGTCACAAATATTCTCATTTAAATTGTTTTTTCCGGTCTTTGTTGTAAAAAGGGCTCAATGGAAGCACCTGTCTATTCCGCCATCTTGGCTCCACCCCCTCAATGCACTTTTCACTGCTACACACTACCTTCTCTGAGAAATGACTCAAACTTTGCTCCCTAAGATGTCAGCCTCCTGGGTCATGGAGCGTTAAAGATGTAAGAAATTGGGAACATCCAGCCCTGTGGTCTCCAATCCATACAGTGCAGGCCCCAGTGGGGTCTGTGATTACCTGCACACTCCCAGCATCAACTGTAGACTGACTCCATCACAGACTGCTAGCAGCCACACTCCCAGCGTAAACTGTAGACTGACTCCATTACAGACTGCTAGCAGCCACATTCCCAGCATCATCTGTAGACTGACTCCATCACAGACTGCTAGCAGCCACACTCCCAGCATCATCTGTAGACTGACTCCATCACAGGCTGCTAGCAGCCTATCCAATCTCCTCTCCCATCTTCCTTTGACAGATACCTAGTAATGTGCCCTGCTGAAAAACGGCATTCTTCAGCATTTTTTGCAGGTGGAGTTCCTTTGAGATACATGCATAAAAGGATAAAAGGTTTCAAGGGAAACTTTTTGCCCTGTCATCACCATTCCTCCTTCTGGCTGCAAGAAAAGTAGATGTGTCAGGAGCTCCAGCAATCACCCTGGGGCCATGAGGGAAAGCCCAGAAAATTTCAGAGACCTTGGCTATAAACTCACACCTCTGGGCTTCTTTATTGTGAGGCTCTAAATCTATCCCATAAAGTTAAAAAAAAACAAACCTGTTGCTGTCAAGTCAATTCCAACTCATAGTGACCCTATAGGACGGAGTCTGAAAGAGTAGAACTGTCCCATGGGGTTTCCAAGGAGCGGCTGGTAGATTCAAACTGCTGACCTTTGGTTAGCAGCCACGCTCTTAACCACTGCGCCATGAGGCCTCCGTTCAAGAAAGTTAGACCTCTGTTTCTAGAAGCCAAATATACTGCCTAAATATTATCAAGTACTGAATGCATGGATATTACTCAAATATTTGTTTAAACTCATGTAGATAGTAAAATTCAAACTTATTTGACAGAATTGCCAAATAAAGTCATATATTTTTCTCAACAGCAAATAACAAAAGTACAGCTTTTATCGTAAGGGAGTTTGTGAATTTTTTTTTCTTTGACATTAAAAGAGGTTGCTCACATTTGAAAAGGTTAGGAGTCACTGATCTCATTTGGCCCTTAAGGTGACTCTCTGTGTCGAGTCCCCTGGACACACAATGTGGCTCTATCCACTGTCCCACTGACACCGTTTTGGACATTCAGACCCTCCATCAAGGAGAGAGCAAAAAAGGGGCCCCAGGACCTTTGGGGCTTCTTAGGGAAAGCCAGCACTCTTCATATAAAAGACCTCAAAGGACAGGGTATTGGGCTAAATTTTGTGTTAGTCCCTATGAGTTGAAATCAACTCAACGGCACCTGACAATGACAATGATCTTGAATTACATCCACCCACGCATGGGAGAAAATACTCCAGTAAGATTCACACATAAAAACCAGCACACTGAATGTCTAGGAGGTGTGGGGAGTGAGGACAAGGAAGGGAAGGGAAGACCAATGAGGAGTATTGTTGTTGTTGTTAGGTGCCGTCGAGTCGGTTCCGACTCATAGCGACCCTATGTACCACTGAACAAAACACTGCCCAGTCCTGCACCATCCTTACAATCATTGTAATCCATCTTCTTGAGGGTCTTCCTCTTTCCCACTGACCCTCTACTTTACCAAGCATGATGTCCTTCTCCAGAGACTGATCCCTGCTGATAACATGTCCAAAGTATGTAAGATGTAGCCTCACCATTCTTGCTTCTAAGGAACATTCTGGTTGTACTTCTTCCAAGACAGATTTGTGTGTTCTTTTGGCAGTCCATGGTATATTTAACATTCTTCACCAACACCAAAATTCAAAGGCATCAATTCTTCTTCGGTCTTCCTTATTCATTGTCCAGCTTTCACATGCATATGAGGCGATTGAAAATACCATGGCTTGGGTCAGGCGCGCACCTTAGTCTTCAAGGTGACATCTTTGCTTTTCAACACTTTAAAGAGGTCTTTTGCAGCAGATTTGCCCAGTGCTGGTCTTTTGATTTCTTGACTGCTGCTTCCATGGCTGTTGATTGGAAGATCCAAGTAAAATGAAATCCTTGACAACTTCAATCTTTTCTCCATCTGTAATGATGTGGCTTATTGGTCCAGTTGCGAGGATTTTTGTTTTCTTTATGTTGAGGCGTAATCTATACTGAAGGCTGTGGTCCTTCATCTTCGTCAGTAAGTGCTTCAAGTCCTCCTCACTTTCAGCAAGGAAAGTTGTGTTATCTGCATAACGCAAGTTGTTATGAGTCTTCCTCCAATCCTGATGCCCCATTGTTCTTCATATAGTCTGGTTTCTCAGATTATTTGCTCAGCACATAGACTGAATAGGTATGGTGAAAAGATACTACCCTGACCCACGCCTTTCCTGGTTTTAAACCACTCAGTATCCCCTTGTTCTATCCAAACAACTGCCTCTTGATCTATGTAAAGGTTCCTCATGAGCACAATTAAGTGTTCTGGGATTCCCATTCTTTGCAGCATTATCCATAATTTGTTATGATCCGCACAGTTGAATACCTTTGCATAGTCAATAATGCACAGGTAAACATCCTTCCGGTATTCTCTGCCTTCAGCCAGGATCCATCTGACATCAGCAATGATATCCCTGGTTCGAAGTCCTCTTCTGAATCCAGCCTGACTTTCTGGCAGTTCCCCGTCGATATACTGCTGCAGCTGTTTCTGAATGATCTTCAGCAAAATTTTGGTTGTGTGTGATATTAATGATATTGTTTGATAATTTCCACATTCAGTTGGATCACCTTTTTGCGGCAATAGGCATAAATATGGACCTCTTCCAGTCGGTTGGCCAGGTAGCTGTCTTCCAAATTTCTTGGCATAGACGAGTGAGCACTTCCAGCACAGCTTCCATTTGTTGAAACATCTCAATTGATATTCCGTCAATTACTGGAGCCTTGTTTTTCGCCAATGCCCTCAGTGCAGCTTGGATTTCTTCTTTCAGTACCATCGGTTCCTGATCATATGCTACCTCTTGAAATGATTGAACATCAACTAATTCTTTTTGGTATAATGACTCTGTGTATTCCTTCCATCTTCTTTTGATGCTTCCAGAATCATTTAATATTTTCCCCATAGAACCCTTCACTATTGCAACTCAAGGCTTGAATTTTTTATTTAGTTCTTTCAGCTTGTGAAGTTTCCTTTGGTTTTCTATCTCCAGCTCTTTCCATGTGTCATTGTAATACCTTACTTTGTCTTCTCTAGCTGCCCTTAGAAATCTTTTGTTCAGTTCTTTTGCTTCATCTTTTCCTCCTTTTGCCTTAGCTGCTCAATGTTCGAGAGCAAGTTTCAGAGTCTCTTCTGACATCCATCTTGGTCTTTTCATTCTTTCCTGTCTTTTCAATGACCTCTTGCTTTCTTCATGTATGATGTCCTTGATGTTATTCCACAATTCATCTGGCCTTCAGTCATTAGTGTTCAACACATCAAGTCTTTTCTTCAGATGGTCTCTAAATTCAGGTGCGATATACTCAAAGTTGTATTTTGGCTCTCATGGACTTGCTCTGATTTTCTTTAGTTTCAACTAGAACTTGCTTATGAGTAATTGATGCTCTGTTCCACAGTCAGCCCCTGGCCTTGTTCTGACTGATGATATTGAGCTTTTTCAACGTCTCTTTCCACAGATGTAGTCAATTTTACTCCTGTGTATTTCATCTGGTGGAATCCATGTGTATAAAAGTCACCATTTATGCTGGTGAAAAAGGTATTTGCAATGAAGAAGTCGTTGGTCTTACAAAATTCTATCATTCTATCTCAAGCATTGTTTCTATCACCAAGGTCATATTTTCCAACTACCTATCCTTTTTCTTTGTTCCCAACTTTCACATTCCAATTGCCAGTAATTATCGATGCACCCCGATTGCATGTTCAATTTCACACTGCAGAAGCTGATAAAAATCTTCAGTTTCCTCATCTTTGGCCTTAGTGGTTGGTGCGTAAATTGAATAATAGTCATATTAACTGGTCTTCCTTGTAGGCATATGGATATTATCCTATCACTGACAGCATTGTACTTCAGGATAGATCTTGAAATGTTCTTTTCAACGATGAATGCAACACCATTCCTCTTCAAGCTGTCATTCCCGGCAAAGTAGATGACATGATTGTCCCATTAAAAATGGCCAATACCAGTCCATTTCAGCTCACTAATGCCTAGGATATCAATGTTTATACATTCCATTTCGTTTTTGATGATTTCCAATTTTCCTAGATTCATACTTCATACATCCCAGGTTCCAATTATTAATGGACGTTTGCAGCTGTTTCTTCTCATTTTGAGTCGTGCCACATCAGCAACCAAAGGTCCTGAAAGCTTTACTCCATCCAAGTCATTAAGGTCGACTCTACTTTGAGGAGGCAGCTCTTCTCCAATCGTCTTTTGAGTGCCTTCCAACCTGGAGGGCTCATCTTCTGGCACTGTATCAGACAACATTCCACTGCTATTCATAAGGTTTTCAGTGGCTAATTCTTTTCAGAAGTAGACTACGGGGTCCTTCTCCCCAGTCTGTCTTAGTCTGGAAGCTCAGCTGAAACCTGTTGTCCATGGGTGACCCTGCTGGCATCTGAATACCAGCAGCATAGCTTCCAGCATCACAGCAACATGCAACCCCCCACAGTACAACAAACTGTCAGACACATGCGAGATGGGGAGTATTAGAAAGAAACAAACCCTGCCAGTAACAGGGAAATTGACGCGGTGGAACTGGCTAAACTGGGATCCTTGCTAGAAGAGAAAGGCAAACAGTCAATCACCAATCCAACCAAAACTGAAGAAAAGCAAACATGCCCAGTGTCCCAGGACGAACAGGAGGAGGCACAGGTACTGACGCTTCCCCTGCAAGCCCACCACGCCATGGAGAAGATGGAGGAGTTTTTGCGTAAGGTCTGGGAGGGGCATTAGAGAGTCAGTACATATGATGTGTTCCCTGACTGGCTGAAGGACAATAACTACTTGCTGCATGGCCATAGAGCACCCACGCCCTCCTTTCGGGCTTGCTTCAAGATCATCTTCCACATCCGTACAGAAACTGGCAACATCTGGATCCATCTGCTTGGTTTCTTGATGTTGCTCTTTGGGAATCTTGACCATCCTCAGATCAAATATGGGGAGTATTAGAAAGAAACAAACCAACAATTTGTTCGGTGAATTAGAATCCTGCGGCACAGTATCCCCCAGGTTTTATAATAGTTCCTAAAAGATTCAAAAGAGGGCCACCATTGCACAGGTAAAATTGTGAATTTGAAAGCAATTCACAAAATATATTAAAGCAGTTAAATATAGTAATTTCCCACCCAGCTACAGAACTGACTGTGTCAAAGAATTTAGTATTAACTGACTGCGAATATTCTTGGCATTTTATAGCCCTTGGATTTCTTGTTTGTGTTTTAAAAAACCCATTGCCATCAATTCTGACTCATAGCAATCCTATAGGACAGAGTAGACCTGCCCCAGAGGGTTTCCAGAGAGTGACTGGTGGATTTGAACTCCTAGCCTTTTGGTTAGCAGCCAAGCTCTTAACCACTGTACCGCCAGGGCTTCATGTCTGTTTAGTGGTTTATTAATTATAAATGACACATTATGTTTCACAGTTTGTGTTTTCTGTTAATTTCATTAGAATAACCCCTCAACCTTTTCAAGTTCAGGTATATGAGAAGACACTAGTTTGTAAAAAAAAAAAAAAAATTATGAAATATGTTTAAAAAGGGGCACAAAGTTTATTCTAGACCTGTTATTTCAGCAATACAGACTAACAGCTTACAAAGGGCGGTTCAAGCATATGTCCTATCAGGTTCACATTAATCAGCCTCACCTATACTCGAAAGAACTAATTTGTCTTCCTACACATAAATACCAGTAATATCCTTAAATATTTTCTCTCTTAGCCAGGTTAACAACCAATCTGTAACTGCGCTTACACTAATATTTTTTAGTCCTCTCCCTGCCAAACAGGGCAAAGATAAAATTAACCAAGTCCATTATTACTAATTATATATTAGTGAAGTTTGAATAAATAAGGCTTTACTGTGTAACTATGATACCACTGCTCCCATATTTAAAGAAAATGTGGTTTGTCTTTTTGAATATACAGTCTAAATTACTGCTGATATATTTGTGTGAATATATATATAAATATATATATGCTGATATATTTCTGTATACAAAAAAAAAAAAAAACCATTGCCATCAAGTTGATTCCAACTCATAGCAACCTTATATAAAAAAAAAAAAAAAAACCTTACTGCTTACATATTTGTATATATGTCATTGGGATCCCTCCAGTTCAAATCCCACTTCTTCAGAGTATCCTTTACTACCTAGCTTACTCCACTCCCTGCTCCTTCTTTAAACCCCAACAGTAAAGAGATTTATGAAATAGAACACACACAGCCAAAAAAAGACAAGCGAGAAGACAACAGTAACAGAATTTTGGAAACTAGAAGGTAGATGGATAAGTGGTAATTGACTGGGCAACCCATGAAAGCTAAATCTTAAGACAACAGAAGAGAAAGCTGAGAAGCAACTTGAAATACTACAGAGAACACCCATAAACTCACCTGGAAAGCCCCCAAAAACACTGATACCTATGCCCCATTTGCAGAGATTATTATTTAATTGGTCTGGCATGTGGCCTGAGCTTTGGAATTTCCAAAGATCTCCAGATTATTCCAATGTACAGACAAGTTTGGGAACCACTGCCTAATATGAAAAACAGAGACTAAGACTAACAGGACACAGCACATTGGAGGAAACAGAGATTTTGCAGGGAAAGGAAACTTTAAAAAAAGAAGAAAAAACTCATAATATTCACAAGGAGATAAGGAAATGTATTAAATCTGTGTAATAAAAGCAGGAATAATGAACAAGGAACATTCGCAGAATGAAAAAAGTTCTTGGAACTAAGACTCTGATAGCAGAAAGGAAAATGCAAAAAAAAAAAAAAAAACTCCATGAAAGAGTAAAGAAGCTTCTCTAAAAGTCGAGCAAACAGGTATAGAGAAGAAAAATGGGAATGAAAAGGTGAGAAATTTAGAAGACTGGACTTGGAGATCCAACATTCAAATAATAGGAGTTCAAGAGCAAGAGAAAGTAAGTTTTTTTTTCCCCTCTGGTTTTTGAACTCTAAAGTTTCCCACACTAAAGGATGGGAAAGTCCACCAAACCTCCAGCACAATGGATGAAAACACCCGTACAAGGCCCTTCGTTGTGAAATTTCAGAATATCAGGGACAAACAGGTCTCACACATAAGCTGCTAAAGAGAAAAAAACATCGGCCACAAACAAAGGATCGGGAATCTAAACTTATGCTGACCTCTCCATAGCAACATAAAAGCTAGAAGACAATGGTGAAATGTCTTCAAAAATTTGAAAAGAAATTATTTCCAACCTAGAATTATATACCCAGATAAACTGTTATCCAAGTTACATGTAAAATAAAGACCTTTTCAGATATGCAAGGTTTCAAAAATAGTATATCCCACCACCATTTCTCATGAGACTACTGGAAGATGTATTCCATCTAGACAAAGGAGTTATACAAGAAAGAAAAGCACAGGCTATCTGTCTTAGTCATCCAGTGCTGCTATAACAGAAATACCACAAGTGGATGGCTTTAACAAAGAGAAGTTTATTCTCTCACAGTCCAGTAGGCTGTAAGTCTGAATTCAGGGCACTGGCTCCAGGGGAAGGCTTTCTCTCTCTGTCGGCTCTGGAGGAAGGTCCTTGTGATGCATCAGTTTTCCCTTGGTCTGGGAGCATCTCAGCACAGGAACCTCAGGTCCAAAGGACACACTCTGCTCCCAGCGCTACTGTCTTGGTGGTATGAGGTCCCCAGCTCTCTGCTTGCTTCCCTTTCCTTTTATCTCTTGAGAGATAAAAGGTGGTGCAGGCCACACCCCAGGGAAACTCCCTTTACATTGGATCAGGGATGAGACCTGATAAGGGTGTTACAATCCCACTCTCATCCTCTTTAACATAAAATTACCATCAAGAAATGCAGGACAACACAGAATACTGGGAATCATGGCCTAATCAAGTTAATCCACACATTTTGGGGGGGGACATAATTCAATCTGTGACACTATCCAACAGAGGCTCTCTAACCCAGCAGAGACAGAGGGCCTCTCCTGACTGATGGTGAACGGAAATCCTCAGGTGCCAGCTGTGCTTCAGAGGGCAGCCGCTGTAGAGTGGAATAAAGGTCAGGTTGTTGAGTCTCTGGAATAAACGTCTTCAAGAAGATAAATACATCTGAAGGTATGCAGAGAAGATTCAGACAATTGAGATCATTTGGTGTCAAACTAGTGGTAAGTGTTTTAAAGAATCAGTAAATTAAAAAATCAACCCACCCACTGCCATTGAGTCGATTCCGACTCATAGCGACCCTACAGGACAGAGTAGAACTGCCCATAGAGTTTTCAAGGGGCGCTTGGCGGATTCGAACTGCCGACCTCTTGGTTAGCAGCTATAGTACTTAACCACTACACCACCAGGGTTTCCTAAAAATTCAAGGTAACCAGTAACTCCAGGGAAAAGATAGAGCAGAGCAAGAAATGAATGTTCACAGCTGCACTCTGACTGTTCTCAGCTACGAATAGCATTTTCAAAGTCACAATAATTTAAACACTGAATTTTTATTTAAACAAAAATTATAACTTTGCTGGGAAGATGGAGGTCTGGAGGCAAACATAAAAGCTGTATGTCTGTGTGTGTTTGTGTGCATGTCTGTGTGTGTTTGTGTGCATGTATATGTGTGTTTGTGTGCATGTATGTGTTTGTGTACATGTCTGTGTGTTTCTGTGCATATATGTGTGTATGTCTGTGTGTTTCTGTGCATGTATGTGTGTGCTCGTGTGTATGTCTATGTGTGTTTGTGTGCATGAATGTGTGTATCGGAGGTGAGAGATGAAATAGACCTAGTCCTCATATTTCTCTCTATAGAAGTAAAAAAAATAATAAATATGAAATCAAAAAGAAAGAATATGTGCATGTTTCTTAGACATATGGAGGTAAATAACAAAAAATCAGCTAAGCCAGATGAAAATGTTTACCACTGATGAGGTGAAAATGTGGATGGGGGGTAGGAACTACTGTTTTTCACCACAGCCTTTACAGAGTTGCATGTATCTTTAAACTATGTGAATGTATAACATGTATGAAAAGTTTATACAAAAAATGAAGGCTTTTATGTAAAAATATTTCTCTGTATTTTATATATAAATTTTTTTATTATGGGAAGGCTGCCCTAATGTTTGTATGACAATTTGAGACCTACTGTATCACTTAATAATTTATTTTTACACTTAATAATTCACATGGGTTAACTTATACACCAACTTCTAATATTTTTGCTTTTTTAAAAAAAATAAAAAGCTATATGAGCTCTGTAATTATTAAGATGATTAAGTAAGGTTTTAAGAGTAACCTATTTTCATCCTTGTGGAATATCAGGAAGAATTTATTTTTAAAACTCTAAGTTGAGATAAATTTGCTCAAGCAATTCAACAAACAATCAAATCCTTGGAAATACAAAAGATATAAAGGTCTCTCCAAAAACTGGGTGGCTTCCCTTGTACACAGCTATCTTGAAGTTGTCTCACTCTCACTGGCCCCCAGGCTCTGCATTTGTCCTTTCAGTGGGAATCAGGTTTTTGTGGTCCAGCAGAGTGCTCAAAAAGCTACGGTTTGGGCTTTCAGCATTCCAAAGGGGAGCACAAGTCAAAGCAGTTGGACCACATGTAGGGCTGGCTCTAGGGCAACTTGATTGTCTTCCACACAGTTATTCTGTCTGTTTCCGACAGTCTTCACACCGGCTACATTGAGTGATCATTTTAAACATGACTTTGTCCTCTTTTAGTCTCCCTGCAGCCAAGAATGAGGTTTCTTTACCTCTTCACCCTGAACCTGCTGCACATAAGCTATGCACATGAAGAACTTTCCAGAGGCTTCTTAGTCACCATTACAAAAAACCCAGGGCATTACAAGTCAGAATCCACTCAAAGGCAACGGGCTGGGGAGTTTCTGACCTTGCTGCCTGTGAGGGTCCAGCAGTGGTTTACTCTGGGTCCAGTTATGTTAAAGAAAAACACAGAGTGTGTTCACATTTATAGTTTTTTTTTTTTTTTTTTATGAAACAGCTGCCCTGACTGATCCGGCTGGGAGAAACCAAACCCTAACTCATGTCAAAGGCATTTAGGGGTACTTTGTCACCCTCTGCTGGGGAAGGAAAGTGGGGAGGATCCACGAGAACCATAGGGGAAGTTGTGAAGACAAAAATAAAGCTTTTTTTTTTTCTGGCCGAGTAAAAAATCACACTACAGAAATTCATCCCTTAGACCTTTATAGTCAGTTGCTAAGTAACCAAGACATTGGGATCTACTCTAAAGCTCATTTATTGGGTCTCTTAAGGGAATTATTTTGCCGTGATGGGTGAACATGTACAGCACAACCTGGCCTGTGTAACTTTCTAACCGCTGTACACAGTACAGAACCACACAGATAAAAATGAGTAAGTGCCTGATGGTAACAAAGACATGGAAAGCCTCATATGAAATCAGCTATTACATATTCTATTAACTCAAGAAACATAACTTCCTAAGTTAAGGCTCATAACACAACAACTTAAGGATATTAAACTATATATAGTTAGGAATGTGTTGTAGATAAGTAGAATGTTGGACTTACCTTTTTGAATTAAATCTTGATATGTAGAGCATTTAAAAAAAAAAAAACTAACCTCACAGGTACTGGGGAATGCCAAATAAAAACACTCAAAGAATCCTATAGTTTGAAGGGGCATGTGAGTGTATCTCATTCAACCTCCTTTTATAATATCTCTGACAAGCAGCAAGCCTACTACCTCATGAGCCTGTTCAATTACTGAATGATCTCGGTATTTGGAAGGGTTATTCTTAGGTTTGGAAACACTGGTGGCATAGTGGTTAAGCACTATGGCTGCTAGCCAAAAGGTCAGCAGTTCGAATCCACCAGGTGCTCCTTGGAAACCATAGGGAACAGTTCTACCCTGTCCTATAGGGTCGCTGTGAGTCAGAATCGACTCAACGGCAATGGGTTTGGTTTTGTTTTTTATTCTTAGGTTTGAGACATTAGATGGTGCAGTTAATAACATGCTCGGCTGCTAACCAAAAGGTTGGAGGTTCGAGTCCACCCTGAGACAAATTGGAAGAAAGGCCTGGAGATCTACTTCCAAAAATTGAGCCACTGAAAACCCTAAGGAGCACAATTCTACTCTGACATACATGGGGTAGCCGTGAGTCAGAGTTTATTCCATGGCACCTGGTTTCTTTTCCATTTTTTTAAATTTTTTATTCTTATGTACCAAGGTTAACACTGCCACCAGGGTTTCCTTTTTCGCTTTTCTTTCTTTTTTTACCAAGGTTAACACTATTGATCTCTTATCTTTGGAACACTGACTTTTAGGGGTTTACCAAGGAGCAAGTAGTGTCTGAGGGAGCTGAGCCGTCCATTCTCTTGGCTGACTTTTCTCATTACCTGTGGAACACATGACCACATATCTCACTGAGATTGAGATAAGGGACATGAAAACATCTCTAAAAAGGTTATGAAATAATCAGCATATCCAACACCTTTAGGAAATGCGTACTGCTTGTTAAGTCCAAAAATCATATCGAGACTTCGTAACTGCAGAATTGCAAAAAGTAAGATATTTAAGGTTCTAGACAGCTGTAATGAGAAGCAAAGAAAGTGCAGTGAGCTAAGGAAGGAAGGCTCTATGGGCACACATTCCACCAGGAAATGGTTTTAAGACTGCAGGTGAGTAGTTTGCTTGAAACCAGATTTCAGTGTCATGTCGGCTTAAGTAAATTCCATCCTAACACTCTCTCTTTTCAAACACTGAGAAAATTATTCACTCCAACTTAGCGGAGACAAAAACCATGTCCAGAGTAGCCAGATCATTACATGAGGTAAGAAAGCATAGTAAAAAGTGGGAGTGGTCCAAGAGAATCCCAAGCCTAATTAATCCTCAAATCTTTAGCCTTTCCTACTAGATAGTTAACCAAAGTATAACTCAATCTATTGAAATTTCAATGTAAATATCAGTTAACCAAAGTATAACTCAATCTATTGAAATTTCAATGTAAATATCTTACAGTTTACACAGCAGGAAAGACTAGTTTCGTTATATGTTATCCTTTGAAATTCTAAACGTGTGTCAGATCCTGTTGTTTGAAATGTAGTCCAGTGATGTCAGATGTTGCATTTCTGAGTGTACAAGTGCAGAGAGAGCTGGCAGACCTTGAAGGACAAGTGGAATTTGTTGTTTCTGCTCTCTCTGTCAATTGTCAGGAATCTTAAAGACAAGGCTCCATGAACTAGATCAAAGTCAAAGGCTGCAACCCTTTAAAACTATTTTGAGCCACCTCTTGACCTCAAATATAAAAAATTTGGATTCTACTACTCTAAGAGTCTGACCTAAAGGAAGGAGTCAGAAACTGGAAAGCCCCACAGGCTTTCAGGGAAAACACTGAAATTGGAAACTGAGGGAGCAATGCCAGGAGAAAGGGCTGGGGCAGGGGCACCTCCAGCACCTCCAGGAACACAGCCCAGCCTAAGTGATGGATCAGGAGGCCCCCAAAAGACAGCCACTCTTCAACAGAAAACAAAAGGTCACTGCTTCTGAAATTCCAATGCCCAAGAACAACTCAGGGTTGTACTTAAACACAAGGATCAGAGATTGATTTAGCTGGGCTGGGGTGGGGCTCAGAAATGAAAAAAATAATGTGTTGGTTCGTAGCTCTTTATTATTAATAGCTATCTTTCTCGAGGGCTTACAATAGCCCTGGCACTACCCTAATTTAACCGTCACAAGGTTTTACAGGTACTAAATTTCTCTCCATTTCACAGACAGGTAAATTGAGGTACAGAAAGGTGAAGCAGTCAGTCTGAAGTCACTTGGGTAGTAAATAGCAGAGCCAATACCTCTACTTTTAAATAGCTCAGATCATCCTGAGGTGAGCCAGGGACCACAGTTTGAAAAACAAAGTACCAACAAGTGGTAGCAAGCAGGTCGCAACTTCCAAAGCTGTATACTTGGTTTCTTCATGTTTGTTTTAAGGTATTTTTCACCTGTGAGATGAAGGCAATGGAATAAATCCTGTTTTCTCTAGAACAGGAGGGGTTTGGTCCCTCCTGCCTCCAAAAGGGCCATTATTATGTCCTTTATTTAACTCATCAGTTCCCTGTGGCTCTTCTTGCTGCACCTGCCTCCCTCTTTGCTGTGAGGTTGATCTTGTGGACACTGTCGTGAAATCTTTGCCAGTCCATATGCTCATGACCACACAATTGTTCAAAGAGTTTCCACTCCTTCTTTATACAACCAACCAACTGTGCTCTACACTGGGCTCTGTAGCTCACCTCCCGCACAGCCACAAAGCTCTCTTAGTTACAGGCCATGCCCAAAGAAATCCTCTCCTGGAACGATGTTACCAGATTTAGCAAACCAAAATACACCCAGTTAAATCTGAATTTCAGATAAACAACCAATAACTTTTTAGTATAAGTATGCCCCCAATATTACATGGACATGCTTATACTTAACTAATGCATTGCTTATATGAAATTCAAATTTCACTCCTGTATTTTTTTTATTTTACCTGGAAGCTCTATCCTGGACCCTGCCAGGAGTAGCAGCCCAGATTCCCTCAAGGAGAGGCTCTCTTTTAAGCCTCACAGAGTCGTCTCCAAGCTGCAGACTTAGGTTCTAAGGACTTTGAACTTCACTGGGGAGGGGGTGGGGTCCCTGGGTGGTACAAATGCTTAGCTGCTAACCTAGAGGTTAGACATTCAAGTCCACCCAGAGGACCCCTTGGGAGAAAGGCCTAGTGACCTACTTCAGAAAAATCAACCATTGAAAATCCTATCAAAAAAAAAACCTGCTGCCGTTGAGTCGATTCCGACTCATAGTGACCCTATAGGGCAGAGTAGAACTGCCCCATAGAAAATCCTATGCAGCACACTTACTCTGACACACATGGGGGGAGGGGCACAGGTACAGGCAGAGAAGGGGAGAGGGTCTCCTTTGTTCCTAGGAGGATCCTCCCCAGGAAATTCTCAACATTTACATACCAACCGTTACTGGGGGAAAAGATTTTGGCAAACTGTAAAAGACTGTCCCTCAGGCAATGGTCTGTGTGTTCTGTTGTTTATTTATTCATTTATTTTCATTTACAAACATAAAGGATCACCAAGGCAACTTTTTACCATCATCCAAGCAGAAAAGAGCTTCAAGTGATAGCTCTTCTCCCCAAAGCACTGCCTACCAGGAAACCCACTGCACTACCTTCACAAACACATTGTCTGGGGTCTTGCTCATACAATACCAGCAGTTCAACAGGAGCAAAGGGACAGCTGGCCGGGAACAAAGCTCTGGGGTGAACTCCAGCCAGGTATCCACGTGCATTTGTGCAGTCCACACACTGCACTGAGGCCCAAGGCCAGCGGCTTCTCCCTTTAAGTCCAAGAAGGGATAGCTTTCTCTTCCAAAGGCTCCATCAGCTGGCCAAGCTGTGAGCCCGCAGGGCACAGAGGGCTGCCTTCCTCCAAGTCTACTGCCCTGGAGGGAGCAACTTTTTTAACTTTGTAGAAAGACACTTTGTCAGGCTGGAGCAACCCTCCATCCCTGGCAAAAGCCCAGCAGAGGGGAAGAAAGGACACAGAAACGCAAGTAGACTGCAAGTCTCAAAAACCCAGATTTCCTTCCGGGCCGCGTTGAATATGGGACCCTAGATAGCCATGGGAACAGGCCCCTATGGGGTTAGAGGCTCTGGTGTTCACTTAGGGGCTAATTTTCAGGCAACATTCTCTTACTCAGCACTTTTCATCAAAATAATCAGCCCAATATCTGCAGAGGAACAGGCACGAATAGGACAGTGTAGGAATCCCTTGTTGCTAATAAAATGTTGGAAAGTCCAGGAGAGGGATGCCGCATCCTACTTAATACCCAGGACACGCTCACTACTGCCCCACATACCCTGGATTGTTTCCTATCTTGCAAGAGGAAAAAAATAGAGTTTATACACCTTAAAAAAAATGAACTGAAAAGTTATCCATCAGCACAGCAGAAACCCATTTCCAGGAAACAGGTTTTGAAAGAAAATTCCTGCTGTCCAGAGGTTAAAACCAGAAGGTGTCATAACTTTGAAACTGAAATATGAAAAGAGCCACTGTGTCCAGCTGCAGCCGAGGCTGTACCTCATTCCATCTGGGGAGGGAGGCTGCTTAAGGTCCCTGGTTGGACTCCAAAAATATCCTGGCAGTTACCATCCTGCATTAAAATTTATAAACCACGAAAGACCTTTTCTTACAGAAAAGTTAATTCAGGCTGGAGAGCCTGAAAAAAAAATTTTTAAATGGATAGTCATCAGAAGTGGTTATATGGAAAACTAGAGGTAAGTAATGGTTTTCACTCCCATAAAATGTACTAAAAATATAGCAGCAGTAATTTCAGAAGGAGGGGAAATGGCACCAACTATAATTTCATTTCTAAGAAGTCCCAGGAAGGAGCACTAGAGCTGCCAGAATTAACTTTTAGGGCTGACAAAATAATGGTAGGGATATTAGCAGGAAATCAAGCCTGTCGGAGAAGGGAGGCGCCCCGCGGGTGGGGTCTGCAGAGTCCCCTCTCTAGGCTCCAGGCAGGCGAGCCTGACCCGCCCCTGCCCTTGAACCAGGGCCTCCAGTGCTCTTCCCCATCTCTCTCTGCCTTGCCTCAGTCATTCCTTCACTCACAACCAGCAAAGCTGGCTGCGGCTGAGTCACCTCTGACTCCTGGCAACCCCACATTTGTCAGAGTAGAACTGTGCTCCCTAGGGTTTTCAACAGCTGATTTTTCAGAAGTATATCACCAGGCCTCTTCTTCTGTGGGAAACCCTGGTGGAGTAGTAGTAAAGAGCTGCTAACCAAGAGGTCGGCAAGTCGAATACACCAGGCGCTGCTTGAAAACCCTATATGGGGCAGTTTTACTCTGTCCTATAGGGTCGCTATGAGTTGGAATCGACTCAACAGCAACGGGTTTGGTTTCTTTTTTTTATATATATATATATATATGCTGCCCTGGAAACCCTGGTGGCATAGTAGTTAAGTGCTACGGCTGCTAACCAAAGGGGCAACAGTTCAAATCCACCAGGTGCTCCTTGGAAACTCTATGGGGCAGTTACACTTTGTCCTATAGTGTCACTATGAGTCAGAATCGACTCAATGGTGATGGGTTTGGTTTTGGATTTTGGGTATGCTGCCCTGGCTTTATTCCTGCTCATCTTTTTGTGTCCCCAAAAAAGCTATGTTGAAGTCCTAACCCCTGTACCTCTGAATGTGACCTTGTGTGGAAATAGGGTCTTTGAAAACGTAATCAGTTAACATGAGGCCACAGTGGGGTAGGGAGGGTCCTAAGCCAATATGCGGGTGTACTGATGAGAGGAGAGACAGAGAGACAGACACACAGGGAAGACAGCCACATGAAGACAGAAGCAGAGGCTGGAATGGTCCATCTACAAATCACGGAGCACCAAGGACTGCCAGGAACCACCAGAACCAGAAACGGGCAAGGAAAGCCCTTCCCCGAGTGCCTTCAAAGAAAGTGTAGCCCAGGTAACACCCTCAATTTAGACTTTCTGTCTCCAGAGCTAAAAGGATGCGTTTCTATTGTTCCAGACCAGCCACCTTGTGGCCCTTTGTTATGGCAGCCCCAGGGCACTCACCAAGAGCATGCGGGTGAGGTAAGCTGCCCTGCTTTGCACCCCAACACCGCAGCACCCTTTCAGTTACCTGTCATGGCTGTCAGATTGTGAGGGTGGCACTGTTTCTTTTACCCTTGTGTCCAAACTTCCCCACCCGACGCTGTGCGGGTAAGTACCAGGCACCCCACTGAGTGCTCACCAAGAATTGGTGAAATGAATGAATGCCAGACCCTGGGACTCCAGCCTCACAGCCTATTTTATCTTTTATGCCAAAAGGACTCAGAGGTTTTACTTACAAAGTTAGAATTTTACTGGGCTCGCTGGAGAAGAGAGAGAGGAAACCAGGGGAGGTAACTACCAAGCAGACAGTGTTATCCCATGCACAGGGGCCAGGCTATTGCTGCAGTCAGGCTGGTGCAGAGGGCTGGCTCCACTGCCACACAAACTCCCCAGAGGCAGTGGCCTGCAGGCCTGCCCTGGCGGGACCAGCCTGCCCTGGCGGGACCAGCCTGCCCTGGCGGGACCAGCCTGCCCTGTAAAGTGCCTGGTAAATTACAGTCCCACAGGCCCAGGCTTGAATTTGCCTGCCTCGTTTTCTCCTTGATTCATATAATCAGACATCCCAACTCCAATTAAGCAATGAAATCCTAGTGTAGCAGGAACAATAATACTCATAACCATTTCAGCTACCATTTATTGAGTGCTTACTCTGTACCAGGCACAGTGGGAAGCCCTTAGTACACAGTATCTGTTTACTCTGCACAGCAGCAGCCCATTCACCGGTATTTCAAATAGCTGCTTGCAAACTGAAGGACTTTTTACAGGTCCAGCAGCTGCTGATGATCGGACTGCAGGTCCCATCTCTTTGGCCTCCCCTGCAGATCTTGGCAGGTTTCAGGCTTGCAGAAAGCACTGAAGAAACGCCTCCAATGTGACCAAAGCAGAACGGTGCAGGTCCTTCTGTTTATGGGCACAGTTGTTGCAGCTGCTGGGGCCGTCTGAGGTGGACCCCGGTCTTACCTAGAGTTTCTGGCCACCTCAGCAGTGAACCTAGTAGCACCACGATGGCCAGGTCCTGCTGAGTGGCCCTGAGACTAGTGAAGCAGGAGGGTCTTGAGGAGGTACGAGGATAGACATTTGCCAAGTCTTCCTCCAGAGCTGTAAAACCGAAACTCTAGAGGGCTTTGTAGGAAAGGCCAAGGGTACAAGCCGTGCTTTGTCCCTGCTGAGAGTGAACCCACTTTGCAGAGAGTTTGGGCCTCACTCCACCTGGCCAGGGCTGTTCATCCCAAATAGTCTTTCACTTGAAGCCTTCCTTGACCCTCTGTCCCCATCTGCCCTCTCCGTCTATTTGTAGATGCATTCTGGGCAAATAATACTAGGGTTGGATTTCATTCCATTTCTCAAGTACATTCAAGGAAGGTTTATTTATAAACAGTGAGAGACCCTTCTACCTGATTTCACACGGTGCAAATGATCCTCAACTCAATGCTTCTTTAAACCTTCGTATAATATCTTTCTTTTTAACTTATTTTTAATCTACTGGATTTATCCAGCATAAATCCCTTTTGCTAGTTTTTCTACACATTGTACCCACATGTGATACATTTACATATATTTTTGTTATCTGCTCTTGAGTAGCCCCCAAAACGTGATGACCTACTCACGATAGAACCCTTGTGATCTATAGACTTTTCATTGGCTAATTTTCAGAAATAGATCACCAGACCTTTCTTCCTGGTCTGTTTTAGTCTGGGAGCTCCCTGAAACCCATTCAGCATCACAGTCACATGCAAGCCTCCACTGGCAGGTGGGTGGGGGCTGCACACAATGTACACTGGCTGGGAATGGAACCCAGGTCTCCCATGTGAAAGATGAGAATTCCACCACTGAACCACCACTGCCCTCCATTTCTACATATATTACAGATTACATATTATGTTACATATTATACACATATATGTTACATATTATACATATATATGTTATACCAAACCCAGTGCCGTCGAGTCGATTCTGACTCATAGCGATCCTATAGGACAGAGTAGAACGGCCCCATAGAGATTCCAAGGAGCACCTGGCAGATTCGAACTGCCGACCCTTTGGTTAGCAGCCATAGCACTCAACCACTATGCCATCAGGGTTTCCATATATGTTATATCTTATACATACTACATGTGCAAAAATACATGCTATAGGTCTTATACCAAACCATGAAAGAAACAGTCTTCTATCAGAAAAAGATTTCTGAATCTACTAGGTATGAGAGCCTACTAGGTATGAGAGAACCAAATTTTTAATCCCACACACATTTCTTATTTTAGTCTTGATAGAACTGATACAGAAGTAAGAGCTATAATAGAAATGAAAATATATAGGTAAAACTATACTTTCCAAAATTTTCCATGAATTCAGAATCCCCAGAGATCAAGAGACCTCAGAGATAAAGCAAACAATAGCAGGAGCATGAAGCTGGATATCACTTACAATCATGTAGCATGTGCTCAATACAAAGAACTCTGCAAGAGGTGCATATTGTTATCAACCTCATTCAATAGACAAGGAAATGGAGGCATGTGGAGGCTGGATGTTTGCAGAAAGTTCTGTGGGTAATGAGTGGAGAAGCAGAGGAGCTGAGATTTGAAGCCCAGCTGTTGGAAGTTGTCCCCACCACTGGGATATACACTCTCCACTTGGAAGTAGAATATAGGTGACGATGCTTTCCTCTCTCATTCCTCTATTTTTAAAAGGTCCATCTTTAATTTCCTGACTTGCACATAGGGCAGTTCTGGGAGACGGCTAGTAGAAAGAAATGCCATCTGGTCTTGCATTTTTGATCCCATCATATCCAATTTTAATGACTTCCCTTCAGAAGATGGTAAAGGAAAAGAGAATATGAACTAGGCTTTGTCACATTAAGGTAAGGAATGACGGGAAAGAAGAAATTCTTGGCTGTGAGCTAAACAAACTTTTTTTTAAAAGACTGATTTCATTGTAAGAGGTAGGGTGATTAGTCAGCCCAGGAAGAGGCTGTGAAGGTTAAGGTTGTGTGTCAGCTCGAGTGGCCCATGATTCTCAGTGGTTTGGCAGTTATGTAATGATATAGTTTGGTAGTTGTGGAGTGATATAATTGGCAGTTATGTAATGGTGCAGTTATCCTCCATTTTGTAATATAATGTAATCACCTCCATGATGTGATCTGATGTGACAGCCAATGAGTTGTAAGGGGAGTTTCCTAAGGGGTGTGGCCTTCATCCAATATATATGGACATTCTGGCAAAACTCACTGGCTTTTGTTTGCTCTAGATCCTGCATCCGGCTCATCATCATCTGACCTCTGGTTCTCCGGACTTGAGTTAACACATAGTACCTTCTGATCTTGAGATTCATTGGCCTCCACAGCCCGTGAGACAGCAGCCTACCATATGACATGCTGATTTTGGGTTCATCAGCCCCTGCAGCTACATGAGTCAGGAGAAGCCTCCAGCCTGATGCCTGACCCTCGGACTCGGGACTTGCCAGCCTCTACAGTCACATGAGCCATTTGCTTGAGATAAATCTTTCTCTCTCTCTGTAAATATATATGTGTGCCTGTGTGTGTTGTGTGTATACACTTTACTGGTTTTGCTTCTTGGCTTGGGTGTTGCAGCGAGCTGGAAGCTATGTCACCAGTATTTCAAACACCAGCAGGGGCACCCGTAGTGGACAGGTTTTAGTGGAGCTTACAGACTAAGACAGACTAGTAAGAAGGACCTGGTGGTCTACTTCTAAAAAAAATTGGCCAGTGAAAACCTTATGAATAGCAGCAGAACATTGTCTGGCATATCGCCAGAAGATGAGCCCCTCAGGTTGGAAGTCGCACAAAAATACTACTAGGAAAGAGCTGCTTCCTCAAAGTAGAGTTAACCTTATGACATGGACGGAGTAAAACTTTAAGGACATTCATTTGCTGATATGGCATGATTCAAAATGAGAAGAAACAGCTGCAAACATTCATTAATAATTGGAATATGGAATGTACAAAGTATGAATCTAGGAAAATTGGAAGTCATCAAAAATAAAATGGAATACATAAAGATCAATATTCTACGCATTAGTGAGCTGAAATGGGTTGGTATTGGCCATTGTGAATCAGACAATCATATGGTCTACTATGTCAGGAATGACAAATTCAAGAGAAATGGTATTGCACTCATGGTCAAAAGAAGCATTTCTAGATCAATTCTGAAGTATAATGCTGTCAGTTACAGGATAATATCCATACACCTACAAGGAAGACCAGTTAATACAACTAATTCAAATTTATGCACCAACCACTAAGGCCAAAGATGAGAAAATAGAACATTTTTACCAACTTCTTCAGTCTGAAATTGATCAAACATGCAATCAAGATGCATTGATAATTACTGGTGATTGAAATGTGCAAGTTGGAAACAAAGAAGAAGGATTAGTAGTTGGGAAATATGGCCTTGGTAGTAGAAATGATGATGGAGATCGCATGATAAAACTTTGCAAGAGCAATGAGTTCTTCATTGCGAATACCTTTTTGCAACAACATAAACAGTGACTACACACATGGACCTCACCAGATGGAATACGCAGGAATCAAATCGGCTATGTCTGTGGAAAGAGACAAAGGAAAAGCTCATTACCATCAGTCAGAACAAGGCCAGGGGCTGACTGCAGAACACATCATCGATTACTCACATGAAAGTTCAAGTTGAAACTGAAGAAAATTAGAAGAAGTCCACAATAGCCAAAATATGACCTTGAGCATATCCCACCTGAATTTAGAAACCACCTCTAGAATAGATTTGATGCATCGAACACTAATGACCAAAGACCAGATGAGTTGTGGAATGACATCAAGGACATCATACGTGAAGAAAGCAAAAGGTCATTAAAAACCCAGGAAAGAAAGAAAAGACAAAATGGATGTCAGAAGAGACTCTGAAACTTGCTATTGAACATCAAGCAGCTAAACGGAAAGGAAGAAATGATGAAGTAAAAGAGCTGAACAGAAGATTTCAAAGGGAGGCTCAAGAAGACAAAGTAAACTATTATAAAGAAATGTGCAAAGACGTGAAGTTAGAAAACCAAAAGGAAGAACACCTCAAGCTGAAAGAACTGAAGACAAAATTCAAGCCTCCAGTTGCAATTCTGAAGGATTCTATGGGCAAAATATTGAACAATGCAGGAAGTATCAAAAGAAGCTCGAAGGAATACACAGAGTCACTGTACCAAGAAGAACTGGTCAGTATTCAACCAATTCAGGAGGTAGAATATGATCAAGAGCCAGTGGTACTGAAGGAAGAAGTCCAAGCTGCACTGAAGGCATTGGTGAAAAACAAGGCTCCAGGAACCAACGGAATACCAATTGAGATGCTTCAACAAATGGACACAGCACTGGAGGTGCTCACTTATCTATGTCAAAAAGTTTGGAAGACAGCTTCCTAGCCAACCAACTGGAAAAGATCCATATTTGTGCCCATTCCAAAGAACCGTGACCCAACAGAATATAGAAATTATTGAACAACATCATTAGTACCACACAGAAGTAAAATTTTGCTGAAGATCATCAGAAGCAGTTGCAGTAGTACATCACCAAGGAAATGCCAGAAGTTCAAGCTGGATTCAGAAAAGGATGTGAAATGAGGGATATCATTGCTGATGTCAGATGAATCTTAGCTGAAAGCAGAGAATACCAGAAAGATGTTTACCTGTGTTTTATTGACTATGCAAAGGCATTCATTCATTGAATTTTGTTTGGATCATGACAAATTATGGATAACATTTCGAAGAATGGGAATTCCAGAACACTTGATTGTGCCCATGAGGAACCTGTACTTAGACCAAGAGGCAATCATTTCAACAGAACAAGGGTATACTGCATGTTTTAAAATCAGAAAAGGTGTGTGTCAGGTTTGTACGCTTTCACCATACTTAATCTATATGCTGAGCAAATAATCTGAGAAGCTGGACTACATGCAGAAGAACGGGGCATCAGGACTGGAGGAAGACTAATTAACAACCTGCGTTATGCAGATGACATAGCCTCACTTGCTGAAAGTGAAGAGGACTTAAAGCACTTACCGATGAAGATCAAAGACTACACTCCTTCAGTATGGATTCCACCTCAACACAAAACAAAAATCCTCACAACTGGACCAATAAGTAACACCATGATAAAAGGAGAAAAGATTGAAGTTGTCAAGGATTTCATTTTGCTTGGATCCACAATCAACATCCATGGAAGCAGCAATTAAGAAATCAAAGGACATATTGCATTGGGCAAATCTACTGCAAAAGATCTCTTTAAAATGTTAAAAAAACAATGACATCATCTTGAAGACTAAGGTGCCCCTGACCCAAGCCAGGGTGTTTTCAGTAACCTCATATGCATGCAAAAGTTTCATATGAATAAGGAAGTCCAAAAAATTGACACCTTTGAATTATGATGTTGGTAAAGAATGCTGAATATGCCTTGGACTGCCAGAAGAACAAACAAATCTGTTTTGAAAGAAGTACAGCCAGGAGGTGGAGCCAAGATGACAGAATAGACAGGACGCTTCTGTCAAGCCCTCTTTACAACAAAGACCAAAAAAAACAAGTGAAACGAGTATATTTTTGACAAGCTGGGAGCCCTGAGCATCAAAGGCAAGCTTAGACAATGAAGTGAGGGGCAGAGGGAGGAAGAGGTCGTTCAGAATTGGAGAGGAGTTAACGGACCTGAATCGTGGGGAGCCCTCAGGCACCATTCCCAGAGCAGTGGCGGCGGCAGCGGCGGCAGGCTGGTACTAGCATTTGGCCGCAGTTTCCTCAGGGAGAAGCAGCCAGCCACACAGCCCACTCACACCTCCAGAATCTGAGAAGAACGGCGCTCTGGGCAAAAGCTAAGTACTTGCGTATATTTTACCGCACCCTCCCCCACCCCCAAGCCAGCTTCAGCGGCTGAATCCCTAGGCCTGAGATAGACCATGCTGAGCACTAAAACTGTCCTCCCGGCCTTGGGGAAGGAAAAAATTTGCAACTGGGGGGAAAAGATAATTTGCTAGCTCCATTAACCGGGGGAGCTCAGAACAGAAGTGGCTCCCGTCCAGGCATAAACCGTCCATGGACCTTGAGCACTTTTCCCTTCTGCATGGACCTGTGTGGGCCTATTTTGGGAGAATAGGCCCTTGTGGGCAAACTCCAACCATTTCAGTGGTGCGGTGGAGAGGTGGGTGTTTGATGTTTGACATTGCTTTGCCTATTAAACAAGGTCCTCACCTACCCACATCAGGGACCTAAGGACTGGTAGCTCCACTCAGATCACCCAGCCACCCATGACAGGGGCCCAAAGATAACTGGTACTTCCCAGTCCTTACAACCAAAAACCTTGGGTGCCCATGGTCCCTCTGCAGAACCGACCCACCAGCATGCTGTAGGGAACAGAGATGCATTTTCTTCAGAGACACTTGGAGGTCAGTTCTCAGCCCCCTGCCTTGTTCAGAGAGTGACCCCCTGCTGTAATCAGATACCAGTATATACGCCAATCACCCCTGCCCCTCTAAGACTGTAGGGCAGAGCCTGTACCACACACTTGATATCAGCTACCTGGAAACCTGAGCTGAATTCATAGAAGAAAACTGAATGGACTGATATGCCTGATAACAGCTCTAACCAGCTGGGGACAGGACACCAGAGCTCCAAAGGTGAAAATAATCAATCTAGCTCACTCAAGCAACCCATAGGGGTATTCCAAAACAAAACAAAGCAAGCAGCTATGACATAGTAAGCAAGCATAAACTAATACAATAACTTATAGATGGTTCGGAGAAAACAGTCAATGTCAAGTCACATAAAGAAACAGACCATGATCACCTCAACAGGCTCTCAAAACAAAGAATCCAGGGAGCTTCTAGATGAAAGTGCATTCCTGGAATTACCAGATGCAAAATACAAAAGTTTAATATACAGAATCCTTCAAGACATCAGGAAGGAAATGAGGCAATATGCAGAACAAGCCAAGGAACACACAGATAAAGCAACCGAAGAAATTAGAAAGATTATTCAGGAACATAATGAAAAGTTTAAGCTGAAAAAATCCATAGACAGACAGCAATCAGAAATTCAGAAGATTAACAATAAAATTACAGAATTAGATAACTCAATAGAAAGTCAGAGGAGCAGAATTGAGCAAGTAGAAACTAGAATTTCTGAACTCGAAGATAAATCATTTGGCACTAATATATTTGAAGAAAAATCAGATAAAAGAATTTAAAAAATGAAGAAACCTTAAGAATCATGTGGGACTCTATCAACAGAAATAATGTACAGTGATTGGAGTACCAGAACAGGGAGGGATAACAGAAAATGCAGAGAAAATTGTTGAAGATTTGTTGGCAGAGAACTTCCCTGATATGAAAGATGAGAAGATATCTATCCAGGATGCTCATCGAACTCCACATAATGTAGATCTTAAAAGCAAATCACTAAGAAGACATATCATAATCAAGCTTGCCAAAACCAAAGATAAAGAGAGAATTATAAGAGCAGCGAGGGATAAAAGAAAAGTCACCTACAAAGGAAAGCCAATAAGAATAAGCTCGGACTACTCGGCAGAAACTGTGCAGGCAAGAAGGCAATGGGATGACATATTTAAAAAACTGAAGGAAAAAAATTGCCTGCCAAGAATCATATATCCATCCAAACTGTCTGTTAAATATGAAGGTGAAATTAAGACATTTCCAGATAAACACAAGTTGAGGGAATTTGTAAAAACCAAACCAAAACTACAAGAAATACTAAAGGGAGTTCTTTGGTTGGAAAATCAATAATATCAGGTATCAACCCAAGACTAGAACACTGGGCAGAGCAACCAGAAGTCAACCCAGACAGGGAAATCCAAAAAAAAAAAAAGCCCAACACAGGGTAAGGGTGATGTTATTAAATAAAAGAAGACAACATTAATATAATAAAGAGGGACTAAGAAATGTAATCATAGACCTTCCATATGGAGAGGAAGATACAGCAATATGAAGAAATAAAAGTTAGTCTTAAATTTAGAAAAATAGGGGTAAATAATAAGGTAGCCACAAAGGAGACAAACTATCCTACTCATCAAAATAAAATACAAGGGAAAAATGCAGGCTCAGCAGAAACAAAATCAACAATAAATATGAGGAAAGGACAATATATAAAGCAAATCTACTCAGCACATAAAATCAAGTGGGAAAATGAAACTGTCAACACTCAAGGAAGAAGTACTGCCAGAATGCTCCTTAGAAGCGAGGACGGCGAAACTTCATATCACGTACTTCAGACAAGTTATGAGAAGGGACCAGTCCCTGGAGAAGGACATCATGCTTCGTAAAGTAGAGGGTCAGCGAGAAAGAGGAAGACCCTCAACAAAATGGATTGACACAGTGGCTGCAACAACAATGGCCTCAAGCCCATTGTTGATTATGATAGTGCAAGATAGAGCAGCAGTTCGTTCTGTTGTACATGCAGTTGCTGTGAGTCAGAACTGACTGGAAGGCACGTAACAAGAACAACGGAGAACCCAGGCTATGACAAAGACCAAGTATTTCAGAGTTTAATCTTTTTTTTCTTTTAGTCTAGCCAAATCCCATCAATGACACAATATCATCTTCTCAGTTGCCAACTGGCATCTCCTGAAAGGAGCCCGTTTGGAGGTGCAGAAGAAGTGACCCCTAGCCTAGGAGTGCTAACTGCACTTTTCATAGGGATGTCTAGGAGGGTCAAGAACAGATCCCCAGCTCCAGGAGTCCTAGGGTACTGGGGACTTGTACACCACCAAGGAAGGTCTGAGAAACACCACATTGGAACAGGGGTTCTCATCCCTGAGAAGTAAGTGCTGGAGCATCACATCACTTTTTCAAAGTCAAGGACACATGCCTAGTGTGAGTGGCAAAGCCCAGGTGGACCCACAGACTATGATACCAGTGATCCTTACACTCCATCCTGGGACTGAGCCAAACATCACCCTAAAATCACTACCATGGATGCCTTAGGACGTGACGCCCATCCGCCAGGCTCATGGTTACAACCTTGGCTAGGAAGCGCCTAACGAGGTCAGTGGGTACACAGCACAGCAGGTCAGTGCTACACTCAGCACATACTGGCTTTTGGTTAGACCAGCACAGCTTTGTGACCAATAGACTGAGGATTCCCACCCTGCAGAGCCCCTGTCAGTGTCTCATCACTCATTGTCCCTGTCCTTCCCTGGAGAGGATGGGGCAGCCCCAGGGGGAGACAGGATCCACCCGGCATGCCACGGTCCTCTCACCCTGCAGACCTAACTGGCACTAGTGCAAACAGTCCTCTCACCCCACAGACCTAACTGGCACTAGTGCAAGTCTGAACTTTGTCCGGGAAATCTAACAGAAAGAACTATTATTAGACATACTTATTTTATCAAGGAAAATATGCTTTTAAAATGTTCATGGAAGGATATGGCCTGGTTTCCAAGGAATAGCCTGAGAAACCCCTGGGAAAATACATGTGTGTGTGCATACACACACACACACACACACACACACACACAATTATATATATTCTGTAATATATAGATATATATGTATATGTGTAATATACTTATTACTTAAACCAAAAACCAAACCCATTGCCATCAAGTTCAATTCTGACTCATCGTGACCCTATATGGCAGAGTAGAACTGCCCCGTAGGGTTTCCAAGGCTTTGCGGAAGCAGGTGCCACATCTTTCTCCCACGGACTGGCCAGTGGGTTAGAGCCCCCAAACTTTTGGTTAGCAGCCAATCACTTAACCACTGTGCCACCATAGCTCCTTACATATTACTTAGGTAAGCATATATTCAAGGAGCCTTGGTGATGCAACAGTTAAGCATTTGGCTGCTAACCAAAACGTCAGCAGTTCAAAACCACCAGCTGCTCAGTGGGAGAAAAGACCTGGTGTTATGGATTCAATAGTGTCCCCCCAAAATGTCTATCAGCTTGGCTAGGCCATGATTTCCAGCATTATGTGACTGTCCACCATTTTGTCATCTGAAGTGGTTTTCCTGTATGTTCTAAATCCTGCCTCTAGGATGTTAATGAGGCAGCATTACAGGGAGCTATGTTAATGAGGCAGGACTCAATCTACAACATTAGGCTGTGTCTTAAACCAGTATCTTTTGAGATATGAAAGAGAGATGCAAACAGAGAGACAGGAGGACCTCATACCTCCAAGAAATGAGAGCCAAGAGGTCCCTGCAATGAGAAGCTCCTCCACCAGTGAAGGCAATGACAGGGACCATCCCCCAGAACCAACAGAGCGAGGGGGCCTTTCCCTGGAGCTGGCACCCAGGATTCAGACTTCTAGCCTCCTACACTGTGAGAGGATGGGTTTCTGTTTGTTAAAGCCATCACTTGTGGTATTTCTGTTATAGCAGCATGAGATATCTAGGACAGAATTTGGTACCAAGAGTGGGGTGCTGCTCTAACAAACACCTAAAATGTGGAAGCAGTTTTGAAACTGTGAATGGATCAAGGCTGGAAGAGTTTTAAAATGCCTCATAGTAAAAGCCTAGATCACCTTGAAGAGACTGTTGGTGGAATTATGGACGTCAGACAATTCTGGTGAGGACTCAGAAGAATGTGAGGAGAACTACTACACTGGAGATGGTGCAGACAGCAAGAAGCAGCAGCAGAACCAGGAGACCAGCACACCAACCCACGCAGCTAGAGAGCCTAGTGCCTTTGCACAGGAGACTTCCTGGAGGAGTAGGGTGCCTTCGGGCACTTATCAGTGGAGCTACAGAGCTTTGGAACACTTGCCCCAGCAGGGCAGACATGGGTCGTAAGGCCCAAAGGGCCAAGAGGCCAAGGAACCAGGAAGCAGAAGCTGAAGAGAAGAGGAACACAGGAAGCAGAGCTGCCTCAGTTTCAAAGGATGGAGTTGCCACTCAGATGGACAAGGAGAATGGTGCACCCAAAACTGAGGGAGCAAAGTTTCCTGTTTCAGTAGGCCCTGGAAGTTGGTGCTGAAGCCCAGGGCTGAAGGGCTTCCACTCAGAATCTGGAGAGTATGGCCAATACTTAAGAGTCTGGAGGGCAGGGCTATTGTGTGAATGAATGGTCTCAGAGAACAGGATTATTTTCAAGGCTTGAGGTCTAATGTAATGTGTTCTGCTGTCTTGCTTGGTGCCTGTTATTCTTTCTTTCTCTCCAACTTCTCCCATTTGTAATGGAAATGTCTAGCTTGTCCCTATTCCACCACTGTGTTTTGGAAGCAGATTACTTGTAATCTAGATTTCACAGATGAAGAGGAATTTTGCTCCAGGATGGGATTCACACTTGGAGTTAACTTAAGACTTTTGTTATGATATTATGGAGTGAATGTGTTTTACATGTGGCAAGGACATGAATTTTGGGGGGGCTAAAGGATGGAATGTTATGGATTGATGTGGTATATCTGTTACAGCAGCATGAGATATCTAAGACATCTGGCAATCTGCTCTCGTAAAGTTTTCAGCCTAGGAAACCCTATAGGGAAGTTCTACTCAGTCCTATATGGTCCTTATGATCAGAATCCACTCGACAGCACACAACAACAATAACAAACATATATTCACAACTGAGGCAGTAAATGTTAACCTATTTTTCTTTCAGCAATTTTTTTACAGTAAACTTCAATTTCATCCTTCATTTTCAATTGTATGAAGTAACACATATTCTAGTGCTTCTCAAACTTTAATATGTGCATGAATCACCTAGAGATCTCATGGAACACATATTCCTATTCAGCAGGTCGGGGTGGGGCCTAGGATTCTGCATTTCTAGTCAGTTCCGAGGTGAGACAATGCTGAGGAGCCGTGGGCCACACCCTGAAAGATTCTAGTTGGTGGTGAAGGGCCAGTTGCATCACACATAAAACAGCAACTGTCAAAGGCCGGAATATGTAAAAGACACAAAAAAACTGTGTTCAAATTAAGTTTTTTCTCGGATGATTCCAAAAGGGAATTCAGAATTTGCAATGGCTCTTGGCTCTAATTATAAGCAACTTTTGCTGTATTAGAGACATTTCGGAGTAAAAGTTACGTCCTCCAGGAAACTGGAAATGTGCGACTTGAAGCAAGAAAGAGATCAGGCCACAGAAAAAGATGTCTGGGACATTGCAAAAGTCTAGCTACTATTAATAATAAAAGCTTATAAAAGCTTGGCTGCTAACCAAAAGGTTGGCAGTTCAAACCCATCAGCCATTCCTTGGAAACCCTGTGGGGCACTTCTACTCTGTCCCAAAGGGTTGCTATGAGTCGGAATCAACTCGACAGCAGCTAACAACAACAACGACATTGTGTTGTCTATTGAGCACTTTCTCTATGCCAAGCACAGTGTTAAATGCTTTATGCAACAACCGTTGGGTAGGTGCTCTGAGCCCCAAGTGAGGAAGGAGCCTGAGAGAGGCTAAATAATATGCTCAGTGTCACAGAGGTGACAACAGGCAGAAATTAAATTTACACTTGTGGTCTTAAACTAAACTATATCGCACAATCCAAATGTATCATATTATACCTTCTCATTATTAGGTAAACCATTTTAGTAGCTAAACCTAAAAAAATACCAAGTCATACTATTAAACCTAAATTAAATAATCTTTGAATTATCCACCTTCCTGAGGTATCTTCAGTGAAAAGTAAATTCCATTCAACATTCAAGATTTAATTATGATTAATAAAGTACTAAGAACATAGAAACTATAAAAAGTATTTTACAGCACACTGACAAACAGTATGTAGTTTATAATTCTCTAGCCTTATTCTATATCCTTATTCTGTACCCTAGGTGGCAGTTCCACTCTGTCCTATAGGGTTGTTATGAGTCGGAGTCAACTCGACAGCAATGGGTTTGGGTATGGGTAATCTATTCTTGAGGGAATCATTAGTTCCTGTGTGTTCTTTCATGGCCTCCCCTGTGTCCGTGAACCAGGGCTGAATGCAGACTGGCTGTGCAGCCACAGGACACAGGTCTCAACAATCCAAGGATCAACCTGAGGCTCCCTCACTGAACGCTGTGTGGCCTCAGTAACCTTTGCAATTTCTCACCAGTGGAGGGAGCAGCTACATCGTTGTTCCAGAGAAGAAAATTCGTCCTGGCAAAGAAAACAAAATGTTTTTGTCTACCAAGTATGGATGCATTTTTATAAAGAAATCAAACAACCCCTCCAAAAAAAATCATCAAATGTGAAATGTAGTTCAAATCTTGTGAAGATAATGCAAACTGTCCTTAGAGAATTCATTAGTAAAATGACTTGTTTTCAAATACTTAATGTTTAATTTTTTTTAAATAAATCCTAGTTAAATTTTCTACAAATAAACCTAACTGCCTGTCCTACATGTTGTACAAGCTAATCCATTCGAAAAAGGATACAGTGGCATTTAGAGCATAACTTTGGGCAAGTTCCTAACCTCTCTAAGCCTCAGTTTACTCATCTGTAAAGCAGAGGCAAGAATTGTGCCAACTTCCCGGGGTTGTTGTGAGAATTGAGATACTGTGTGTAAGTCTTAGCACAGTGCCTGAAACACAATAAACACAACCTAAAGTTTAGCCATCATGATCATTGTCCACAGAGCCGTCAAGGACTAGCTACTTTTCGAGGCAGCAAAGTTTAAGAGTTCATATTGTAAACTGCTTAGAACAGGATCTGGCTTACAGTAAGGGCAATTTCTGTGTTTATTAAATAAAATATGTAAACAAATAAATAGACTCAAGTTAAATGTGTAACTAATATACATAAAACACCAACACAGCCTTAAGAATATAAAATCTTATCTATGTTATGATATCAATTCAGCATGCTCATTCCAGAAGGTTGGGAGGAAATGAGGCCAAACCCTCGCTATAACCTTTTTTTAAGATGCTGAGTAGTCTGAGGGGAAACACTAAGCTGCAGACAGAGAACGAACAATTAGTAAACTGAAGACCTGTCCTCTGTTCACCTTTTAAACAATTTCATCCGATTCTGCCTATCTTTGTGACCATCAGTAATCATTAATAGGTGAAACTTTGAACGTCTTTGGGTTTCAAGTATTTGCCCTCCAGACCAGAGTCATATTTGGCAACAATTATTGGAGTTAAACTCCCTGAGGAGAGGCCCAGGATGACTAGAATATGGCTTGCATACACTTTTGTTGCTACTGTTAACAGCCATAGTTCCATCTCCAACTCATGGTGACCTTACAACAGAATGAAACCTTCCCTGGTCCTGCTTCATCTGCACGATCATTGGTATGTTTAAGTCCATTTTTTCAGCTATTGTGTCAATCCATCTCATTGGGGGTTTCCCTCGTTTTGGTTGGCCCTCTATGTTATCAAACTTTGCCCAAAATGGAGGCAATTTGAAGCACTTACTGATGAAGGTCAGACTAAAGCCTTTTAGCATGTATTACACTTGAATGTGAAGAAAATGAAAATCCTCACAACTGGACAAACAAACATAATAAATGGATAATAAATTGAAGTCATCAAGGATTTCATTCTACTTGTACGAACAATCAATGTCTATGGAAGCAGCAGTTGAGAAATCAAATGATGTATTGCATTAGGAAAACTGCTGCAAAAGACTTCTTTAAAGTTCTGAAAAGTGAAGATGTCACTTTGTTGACTAAGGTGCACCTGACCTAAGCCATGTTTTTTTCAAATGCCTCATATGCATGCTAAAGCTGGACAGTGAAAACGGAAGACAGAAGAAAAACTGATGCATTCAAACTTTGGTACTGGCGAAGAATATTGACTATACCGTGGACTGCCAGAAGAGCAGACAAATCAGTCTTAGAAGAAATATAACCAGACCGCTCCTCAGAAGCAAGGATGGCTAGATTTTGGCTCTCTTCCTTTCCTCACATCGTTAGGAAAGGCCAATTACCGGAGAAGGACATCACCTTTGGGAGAGAGCGAAAATGAGGAAAACCCTCGATGAGATGGGATCAGTATTTGTTGAATAAACTAATTCGGAATCTGGGCATAAGGATTTAAACCAACACCGAAATTTTGATATACTCTGATTCATTTTTATACTCATTACCCTGTATACTAAGTTAGTATAAACCCTAAACCACAACGAAAGTATAGAACAGAACATTTTTACATCTCCATGAACTGCAAATACTAAGGACGAGGCCCAGCTAAGGTTCCCACGTCCCTCCCTTCCAGCTTGTTCACAGCCCTTATCAGGGCTCCAGACACCAGGCCACGGACCTGGGCACCAAACCTGCTTGCCGCAGCCTTACCTCCCCGGAGCCCCCGCCTGCTCAGAGCCCAGCCTCGGCCCGGCCTTCGCACCTCCGCGGGGAGCAGGGCGTTTCTGGAGGCCGAGCCTCCAGGAGGCGGGGCGCGGGCTTAGCTCCAAGGGTCGGGGCCAAGACCTAAGCCCCCCGGCCGACCCTAACCGCCCAGCTCAGGAGGCCCTCAGGCTTCGCAGACACCTCCTCTCCGGCCGGCCTGCGGCCACCATGGGAAGCTGCGATGGCTCTGCCAGTGACAGCGACCGTGCACGGTTCTGCCACTGCCTCCAAGGAGAGGGCGGCTCTGAGCAAACAAGTGGGCAGGCGGCCGCAGGAGCCCTGGCAGGCAGGCCCTGGCTGGTGGAGATCCTGAGTCTAGGGAGGCATATGCTCCCCTCGTTATGGGTCTTGGCCAGGACTTTTAGCCTCCTTTGGACTTTGATTGCCTCCTGCAAAGAAAGACTTGGATGAGCTGACCTCCAAGTTTCCTTGAAATCTAGGCTTCCGAGGTCCCTGATCTTTGAGTCACTATGAAAGTACCACGCAGCTGACCCCTCAGAAGCACCAAAGGCGGAAGCCGTGAGCCAGGGTTCTAGTACAGGTGTCTGCTGGTATCTGAATGCCGCACGTATCAGCTTAAGCTCGGTCAAGGGACACTCTCCCTAATTAACAATTGTAAATGAGGCTGAAAGGATCACTTAGAGTAATAATACAGGTTGTAGTTTTAGGTGGACTCCATGCAAGGATGTTCTGAAGCACCAAAAGGAACAATTTGGTGTAATAATAGAAATAAACAACAACAGCAACAAAAAAAAATTGCTGTCAATTTTTTTACAGTTCACATAGCACCACTGCAGATATATATTTCACTTGACCCTTGCAATAGGTCTGCATGGTGTGTGTGTGTGTGTGTGTGTGTGTGTGTGTGTGTAGAAATTATCAGGCATGAACTGTTAGGGAGGGAATGAAAGGACTTCCCTGAGGCAGAAGTCAGCATCAGAACCCACATCCTGAATTCAGTGGCCCTCACCCAACCTCTGTCAGCACCTGTAACAGTATACTTACCTGTTAAGCACCAAGTTATAGCCAGAGACCCTTCTGGGTGGCGGCTTGGGACAGGACACCCAGCTTCAAATCCCAGCTCCACCTCTTGCTAAATGTGACTCAAGCAGGTAATTTAACCTGCCTGTGTCTGTAAAGGGAAGGTAACAAACAGCACCTGCCCCACAACTGACAGTGAGAGAAACCTGTGTGTGAGTCAGGCCCCTATCCAAATGCCTCTTGCCCTACCCCCTCTTCCCAAGCCCACCCTGGGACATCCGGCTGCACACAGGTTCTTAGGATAAGATGTCCAGTGAAAAAAAGATGATAATGGGAAAAAGCCTGAGCAGCATTACTGTGAATCCACCTTCGTATCAGAAGAATGATTTGTACAGGCTGTTATTTATGGTATTCGCTAAACTGTGGTCTACTGTTTTAAAAATAATTTTATCATATGCTAATTGACAAAGAATTAAATACAGTATGTGGAAAGAGCTGTTTTCCCAGATTTGAATACTTTCTTTGGAAAGTGATAATTTTTCAGAGGCTCCCTGGTAGCTCAGTGGTTAAGAGCTTGGCTGCTAACCAAAAGGTTGGCAGTTTGAATCCACCAGGCGCTCCGTGGAAACCCTATGGGGCAGTTCTACTCTCTCCTATAGGGTCGCTATGAGTCGGAATCAATTCCATGGCAACAGGTAATTCCTTACAATCTAAATTCTTCTTCTTCCAGAGTTCTGTTTCCCCGACTGAATTCCATTCCTGTGATAGTTCCAGTATCGCACAAGAAGCACTATCAGGCAATGCTTCAAAGGGAAAAGCGTAGAAGGCCACACTAGATTGCTTTTGCAGAAGTGGTCACTCTTCAGGATGGCCTCTGCACTGGACTTCTCAGTAAGGGGGGAGGACGTGCTGTTTTTGTCTTATTTTACTTTAATAATTAAGTAATTTAATTCAAGAAGTAGGAGAATGTCCCTCTGATGTTAACATCATTTTTAGCTCCAACAAACAAAAATAGATGACCAGCTTTAATATTCACCACACATGGCTGGGATATTCCCCCGAAAGTGGCTGCAACTGTTTGAAATACTGACTATGCCACATGCACTATTATTATCCCAACCCCTCCCAAGACACACAGTCCCAGGCAAGGATTAGCCAGGCATGCATTCCATTTCCTTTGGCGAGCAACACACCCTGGCTGGAAACATTAGAACAGAGCTGTAAAACACTTCTGCCCTTGGTGAAAGCGTTTCCACTACCTGTGCATCCTCAAGAGCAGCACCCTGTCTGTGGCTTCCCCGGGTCATCACGTACCAGAACACGTACCAGAGACATGAAGAGACAAGGCACAAACTACCTACAGCCCAAACACCTTGCCTTCTAAGCTAGAAAGCCATTCTCTGGAAGCAGTCACATCAGTCCCTGGCTTATAGGTTCTTTCCCTCTCTTGATGGAGCACAGGGACATTTCCACACTCTGTTCTGAAGAGTGGGCATCACCAAACTGCAGAAGGTTGGGGCAGGGTCCTGCAATGGGTGTTTCCGGTTACATGGTCAACAAATAATCTGCCTCTTTAAAAGGGAAAATATTATGGCCGTGTGTGACAGGTCTGAGACAGGTGCAGAACAGGGCGAGGCCTGCTGGATGTAATTTGCAGCAACACGAATGCACTTGTCACCAGTTCAAGGACGATTAACAACACTGTAGCTGGCATCTGTGGACATGGCTGGGCCACAGCCCAGGGCTGGCCATCTCTTGCCCTTGCCTTGAGGAGCAAAGGGATAGGGGGAGGGAAATGCAATTTAAAAAATCACAAACCTCCGCCCTCAGCTATGTTATTTTGAGACCTAAATTAGAGTCATTATGAGCAGGGCTGATGGTACAATTTCATAGCAGCTAGTCAGGAAATGCCATCCCCTATTAAATGGGCCCATTGCAATAAAAGTAGAGGGAGCCTTGCTTCATGACCCAGCAGCCCACTCTATCCTAGTATGCATCTTGTTAGTAAATACTTTGTTTTGTTTGGTCTTTGAGGTGTTTGCACCAGGGGTAGCCAGGTCCCATGCCTCTGTTAGGGCCACCCTTGCCCTGTACCTCCACAGAGTCTTCTTACTCCCCTAGTTGGAAAATTTAAAAGTCACTATTTTTAAAAGTCACTATTCTCTGTTTAGGAGAACACTTAAACATAAATCAAAGAGGCTTAAGATAAATTAGAAATAATTTACTTATAAGAAGTCTTCTAGCACTGATGTGCAGTGGTGGTAGATGTTCTGAAGAATAATCATCCACATTCTTGGTCCTAAAGCTTCCGTACTTGACAAGGCCCTCTGGAAGGAGGATTGGTAATGATGGATTACAGGAAGGTGGCAGAAAACTGAGGCCAAGTTGGTGAGCACCAAAAACCATTGCCATCGAGTTGACTCTGACTCATAGCGACCGTATAGGACAGAGTAGAACTGTACCACAGGGTTTCCAAGGCTGGAAATCTTTATGGGAGCAGGCTGCTACAACTTTATCCCGTTGAGCAGTAGTGGGTTCGAACCTCTGACTTTTTGGTTGGCAGCTGAGCTCTTTAATCACTATGCCACCAGGGCTCCTTGGTGAGTACAGAAAACAGTAATCTTGGGAATAAAAGGTGGGTGTGTGTGTAGTGTATGGGGAAGGAAGAAGAAAGCAAACAGAGCTGAAGGGGTGAATGGAACCCTGCTTGTGTGAGAACACCATCTGGCACCTGTGTGTATACACGCATGCATGAGTGTATGTGTGCATGTATACAGAGTGCATGTGTGCATGTGTGCAAGTCCAAGCATGTGTGCATGTGCATATGTGTGTGCACATATGCATGTGTGTGTGATTATATTAAACAGCATGGGGTTTACAATCAACTTTACCCAAAGAATTTGGTCTTTGTCTCAGCTTCTGAGGAATAACCAAATGGAGTCCCTGGGTGGCACAAACAGTTAAGCACTCAACTACTAGCCAAAAGGTTGGCAGTTTGAACCCACCCAGAGGCATCTTGGAAGACAGGTCTGGCAATCTTCTTCCAAAAGGTCACGGCCTTGAAAGTCCTATACAGCAGTTCTACTCTGCACACATGGGGTTGCCATAAGTCCAATACAAAGGAATATCTCTCATCAATAAAAAATAGACTTCCAATACACACAACAACATGAATGAATCTCTGATACAGAACCTCTAACACCTTGGAATTTCCTCAGTGATTGGAGCCTTTGCTATTTGTGAGGGCCCCAGACCACACAGGAGAGTTTATGCTTATGAGGCAACTCTTTCTGGGTGGGAACATGCTAGAAAGGCCCACCATATGATATCAGCCTAACCTCAGGGGAAGGGGACTGGAAGTTAGGGTCAACCACGTGGTCACTGATTCGATCAGTTGAATGGAACCCCCATAAAATAAAAGCTCTGGAGAGGCGGGGCCAAGATGTCTGACTGGGTAGACGCTACCTCCAATCCCTCTTGCAGCAAAGACTCGGAAAAACAAGTGAATCGATCACATACATGACAATCTACGAACCCTGACCATCAAACACATATCTAAAGAGTTCACCTGAGTGACAGGTGAGTGAAAAGCTGAGACCTGAACCAGCGACCACTTCTGGAACCCGTGACCCACTCCACAGCCTTGAGCCCTCCCGGTTCTCTGGTGCCGAGTGGCAGGGCTGATAGTGGCTTGCTGAGGCGGGGCAGGCACAAGACACAGCCCTAACCCCTAGCCCCCTGGGGTAACCTCCGTAGAGACTCAGCCAGCGCAAGCAGGCTGCACACTAATGGGGCTAAAGAGAGAATGAACGAGCAACCACGGAGAGCAGTAACTGTTTTCAGAGCCTGCATCCAGCATCCCAGTCAGAAAACCTTGGCGCCGGGTTTTTGACTGGGCGCAGGGGAGCTAAGAATGGCATCCTGAGATGGCACAAACATGGGATGCAGCCCTAGCCTTCAGACGTGACCTCGGGGGAAGCCCAGCCAGTGCACGCAGGCAGCACAGCGATGCGGCTGACAGGAGGAGAAGTCACCGGGAAGCAGTGACTGGTTTTGGAGCCGGGAGTGCGGCATCCCAGCCGGGGATCAGTGGTGCTGGGCTTTGGACAGGGAGCGGAGGCACTGACCATGGCTTCTGAGACAGCACAAGCACAGGACGTGGGCCTGACCCCCGGGGGCAATCTTGACCTAGCCAATGCACACAGGCTACCTGCCCCTTGGGAATCTCAGATAAAACATTCCTCACCAAGAAAGATAAGTAACTTTGTCTATATTCCTCAGTGCTACTCTCTTCTATCTATCTGATCCTTCCCCTCCCGTCCCCAGGCGGCTTCATTAACATTGGAATTTCCTGGGCCAGAGAGTGAAGTGCTCTGCGGTTATTTTGTTTGTTTGTTTTGTCTTTTCCTAACACATTCTACTGGCCTGAGAGAAGCAGCTACAAAAAACCCAGGGACCAAGAATCCTTCCCCGATTTCCCGAAATTGGACTAAAAATACAGAACCAGCTCCAGCCAAGCATATGAGATCCACAGTCTTGGGCTTTCATCCCTACAGGGAACAAGGTGGCTATTATAATGCAAAGGCAATTCTGATAGGGATCTGACTGTGATTGCTTTAGCGGATTGCTGGAAAGACAAGTTTCCCAGGTCTGATATCTTTACCTATTAAACAGAGCCCTCAATGAGCCACAATGGGGAACTGAGGGCTGAAGCTCCACCCAAACCACCTAACCTCCTGCCATAGGGGTCTGAGGATAGTGACATCTACCAATCTGTAGAGGTAAATGCATTGGGTGCCTAAGGTACAGCTGCAGAGCCCACCCACCAAAGTGCTTTAGGAATAGAGACACACCTACCTCACTCACACTTGGGGGAGGCCTGTCAGCATCCTGCCCCCCTGGAATGTGATCCCCTGCTGCTACTAGAATCTGGTGCACACAACTATCACCACTACTCCTTTAAGCGAATAGGTGACAGTCTACTCACACACACTTGGTGACCCCAAATTGGATTCTACTCAAGAATAGTGAACGGACTCTTAGGCTTATATTTCTGGTAACGGCCCAAACCAGCTGGTAAGAGGACATAAGTGATTCAAAGGCTACAACAATCAAGACAGCGCAATCTAGTAGCCCATCTATGTATATTGAAAGAAAACAAAACAAGATAAGACTCAGTGAGCAAACATAAAATAAATCATTACAATGTCTTATAGATTGCTTGGAGACAACAGTCGATATCAAACCACATAAAGAAGCAGACCATGATTGCTTCTACGACTCCCCAACTAAAGAATCAAAATCTTTCCCAAATGAAGATACAATCCTGAAATTGCCAGATGCAGAATATAAAACACTAATTTACAGAATGCTTCAAGACATCAGGAATGACCTCAAAAATGAAATAAGGCAATCTACAGAAAAAGCCAAGGAACACACTGATAAAGCAGTTGAAGAACTCAAAAAGATTACTCAAGAACATAGTGGAAAAATTAATAAGCTGTAAGAATCCATAGGGACAGCATTCAGAAATCCAAAAGATTAACAGTAAAATTACAGAATTAGACAACTCAATAGGAAGTCAGAGGAGCATAATCAAGGAATTGGAATGCAGAGTGGGGGAGGTGGAGGATAAAGCAATTGACATAGTTGAAGAAAAATGAGATAAAAGAACTAAAAAAATGAAGAAACCCTAAGAATCATGTGGGACTCTATCAAAAACAATAACTTGTGTGTGATTGGAGTTCCAGAACAAGGAGGGATAACAGAAAATAAATAGAGAATAATTGAAGATCTATTGGCAGAAAACTTCCCTGACATCATGAAAGACGAAAAGATATCTATCCAAGATGCTCATCTAACCCCATGTAAGATTGATCCAAAAAAAAATCATCAAGACATATTATCATCAAACTTGCCAAAACCAAAGATAAAGAGAAAATTTTAAAAGCAACCAGGGATAAAAGAAAGGTCTCCTACAATGGAGAATGAATAAGAATAAGTTCAGACTACTCAGCAGAAACCATGCAGTCAGGAAGGCAATGGGATGACATATATAGAGCACTGAAGGAGAAAAACTGCCAGCCAAGCATCATTTATCGAGCAAAACTCTCTCTCAAATATGAAGGCAAAATTAAAACATGTACAGCTAAACACAAGCTTAGAGAATTTGCAAAAACCGAACCAAAGCTACAAGAAATACTAAAGAAAATTGTCTGGTCAGAAATCAATAACATCAGATAACGACACAACTCAAGGTCACAGAACAGAAAATCCTGATATCAACTCAAATAAGGAAATCACAAAAACAAATTAAGATTAATTTTAAAAAGAAAAAAAAATGCTCAAAACAGGGAATCATTGAAGTCATGATGTAAAAGATCACAATAATCAAAAAGAGGGAATAAATACATGAGGCACAGAACTGCCATATGGAGAGGAAAACAAGGCGATATAGGACGATACAAGTTAGGTTTTTACTCAGAAAAATAGGGGTAAATATTAAGGTAACCACAAAGAGGTCCAATGATTCCATAACTCAAAATAAAAACCAAGAAAAACATAACGACTCAGCAAACATGAATTCGACTACTATGAAAATGAGGAACACACAATTTACAAAGAAAAACATCTCAGCACAAAAAAGTAAGTGGAAAAGTGAAATTGTCAACAACACACACAAAAAGGCATCAAAATGACAGCACTAAACACATACTTATCTATAATTACACTGAATGTAAATGGACTAAATGCACCAATAAAGAGACAGAGAGTCTCAGACTGGATGAAGAAACACTATCCGTCAATATGCTGCCTACAAGAGACACACCTGAGACTTAGAGACACAAACAAACTAAAACTCAAACGATGGAAAAAAATATATCAAGCAAACAACAATCAAAAAAGAGCAGGAGTAGCAACATTAATTTCTGACAAAATAGACTAAAGTTAAATCCACCACAAAGGATAAAGAAGGACACTACATAATGATTAGAGGGACAATTGATCAGGAAGACATGACCATATTAAATATTTATGCACCCAATTACAGGGCTGCAAGATACATAAAACAAACTTTAACAGAACTGAAAAGTGAGATAGACACCTCCACAATTACAGTAGGAGACTTCAACACACCACTTTCGGAGAAGGAGAGGACTTCCAGTAAGAAGCTCAATAGAGACATGGAAGACCTAATTGCTACAATCAACCAACTTGACCTCATAGACCTAGACAGAACACTCCACCCAACAGCTGCAAAGTATACTTTTTTTCTAGTGCACATGGAACATTCTCTAGAATAGATTACATATTAGGTCATAAAACAAACCTTTGCAGAATCCAAAACATCGAAATATTACAAAGCATCTTCTCAGACCACAAGGCCATAAAAGTAGAAATCAATAACAGAAAAATCAGGGAAAAGAAATAAAATAGTTGGAAACTGAACAATACCCTCCTGAAAAAAGACTGGGTTATAGAAGACGTTAAGGAGGGAATAAAGAAATTCATAGAATGCAACAAGAATGAAAACACTTCCTATCAAAACCTCTGGGACACAGCAAAAGCAGTGCTCAGAGGTCAATTTATATTGATAAATGCACACATAAAAAAAGAAGAAAGAGCCAAAAGCAGAGAACTGTCCCTACAACTTGAACAAATAGAAAGCGAGCAACAAAAGAATCCATCAGGCACCAGAAGTAAATAAATAATAAAAATTAGAGCTGAACTAAATGAAATAGAGAACAGAAAAACAATTGAAAGAATTAACAATGCCAAAAGCTGGTTCTTTGAAAAAATTAACAAAACTGATAAGCCATTGGCCAGACTACAGGAACTACAGACTAAGAAATACAGGAAAGGAAACAAATAACCCGAATAAGAAACGAGATAAGCCATATCACAACAGACCCAACGGAAATTAAAAGAATCATATCAGATTCTTACAAAAAATTGTACTCTAGCAAATTCGCAAACCTAGAAAAAATGGATGAATTCCTAGAAAAACACTACCTACCCTAAACTAACACAATCAGAAGTAGAACAACTAAAAAGACCCATAACAAAAAAAGAGATTGAAAAATAATCGAAAACCTCCCAACAAAAAAAAAAGCCCTGGCCCGGACAGCTTCACCACAGAGTTCTACCAAACTTTCAGAGAAGAGTTAACACCACCACTACTAAAGGTATTTCAAAGCATAGAAAATGATGGACTACCACCTAACTCATTCTATGAAGCCACCATATCCCTGATACCAAAACCAGGTAAAGACACCACAAAAAAAGAAAATTACAGACCTATATCCCTCATGCAAAAATCCTCAACAAAATTCTAGCCAATAGAATTCAACAACATATCAAAAAAATAATCCACCACGACCAAGTGGGATTTATACCAGGTATGGAAGGTTGGTTTAATATTAGAAAAACCATTAATGTAAATCTACCATATAAATAAAACAAAAGACAAAAACCACATGATCTTATCAATTGATGCAGAAAAGGTATTTGACAAAGTCCAAAACCCATTCATGATAAAATCTCTCAGCAAAATAGGAATTGAAGGAAAATTCCTCAACATAATAAAGGGCATCTATACAGAGCCAAAAAAAAAAAAAAAAAAAAATTTTTTTTTTTTTTTTTATGCAAAGCCAACAGCCAACATCATTCTACATGGAGACAGCCTGAAAGCATTTCCCTTGAGAATGGGAACCAGACAAGGATGCCCTTTACCACTGCTCTTATTCAACACCGTGCTAGAGGTCCTAGCCATAGCAATTAGGCTAGACAAAGAAATAAAGGGCATCCGGATTGGCAAGGAAGAAGTAAAATTATCTCTATTTGCAGATGACATGATCTTATACACAGAAAACCCTAAGGAATCCTCCAGAAAACTACTGAAACTAATAGAAGAGTTCAGCAGAGTCTCAGGTTACAGGATAAACATACAAAAATCACTTGGATTCCTCTACATCAACAAAAAGAACATCGAAGAGGAAATCACCAAATCAATACCATTCACAGTAGCCCCCAAGAAGATAAAATACTTAGGAATAAATCTTACCAAAGATATAAAAGACCTATATAAAGAAAATTACAAAGTACTACTGCAAGAAACTAAAAAGGACCTACATAAGTGGAAAAACATATCTTGCTCGTGGATAGGAAGACTTAACATAGTAAAAATGTCTGTTCTACCAAAAGCCATCTATACATACAATGCACTTCCGATCCAAATTCCAATGACATTTTTTAATGTGATGGAGAAACAAATCACCAACTTCATAGGGAAGGGAAACAAGCCCCGGATAAGTAAAGCATTACTGAAAAAGAAGAAGAAAGTGGGACGCCTCACTCTACCTGATTTTAGAACATATTATACAGCCACAGTAGTCAAAACAGCCTGGTACTGGTACAACAACAGGCACATAGACCAATGGAACAGAATTGAGAACCCAGATATAAATCCATCCACATATGAGCAGCTGATATTTGACAAAGGCCCAGTGTCAGTTAATTGGGGAAAAGATAGTCTTTTTAACAAATGGTGCTGGGGCATAACTGGATATTCCTTTGCAAAAAAAAAAAAAAAATGAAACAGGATCCCTACCTCACACCACACACAAAAACTAACTCCAAGTGGATCAAATACCTAAACATAAAGACTAACACGATAAAGATCATGGAAGAAAAAACAGGGACAACATTAGAAGCCCTAATACAAGGCATTAACAGAATACAAAACATTACTAAAAATGACAAAGAGAAACCAGATAACTGGGAGCTTCTAAAAATCAAACACCTATGTTCATCTAAAGACTTCACCAAAAGAGTAAAAAGACCACCTACAGACTGGGAAAAAATTTTCAGCTATGACATCTCCGACCAGCGCCTGATCTCTAAAATCTATATGATTCTGTTAAAACTTAACCACAAAAAGACAAACAACCCAATCAAAAAGTGGGCAAAGGACATGAACACGCACTTCACTAAAGAAGATATTCAGGCAGCTAACAGACACATGAGAAAATGCTCTCAATCATTAGCCATTAGAGAAATGCAAATTAAAACTACCATGAGATTCCATCTCACTCCAACAAGGCTGGCATTAATCTAAAAAACACAAAATAATAAATGTTGGAGAGGCTGCGGAGAGATTGGAACTCTTATACACTGCTGGTGGGAATGTAAAATGGTACAACCACTTTGGAAACCTATCTGGCATTTTCTTAAAAAGTTACGAATAGAACTACCATACAACCCAGAAATCCCACTCCTCGGAATATACCCTAGAGAAATAAGAGCCTTTACACGAACAGATACATGCACACCCATGTTTATTGCAGCACTGTTTACAATAGCAAAAAGCTGGAAGCAACCAAGGTGTCCATCAATAGATGAATGGTTAAATAAATTTTACTTGATTTCAACTGTGTATTCTTAGATTTAGTGTACTATTACGTATGGTTATCTGCTTAAACTTAAAATCCTACACTACCTAAGTGATTTTGAACACCCTTTAGAATGTAATAGAATCTGGAAAGTCATCAGAAAGCAGGAAAAAAAGTACAGTAGAAAAATAAAAAGAATGAAACTTAAGTAAAATATAAAAAATATATTGCATTGAAAAAAATTCAACAAAAATAAAAGATAGAAAAAATGGATTGTTAAAAATAAACTCAGAGGAGAAAAAATTAAATTAAAAAACTCTGTCAAGAGCCCAAGCCTTGTTGCCATCAAGTCGATTCCAACTCATAGTAACCCCACAGGACAGAGTAGAACTGCCCCGTAGGGTTTCCAAGGAGCAGCTGTTGTATCCCAACTGCTGACTTTCTGGTTGACAACTGAGCTCTTAACCACTATACCACCAGGGCTCCCAGTTAAGAGCAAAAAAAAAAGAAAAACAATCTGAGCTTTACCAACATACATATATATATATATATAAATTTCATGTAAATATTTCACCAGCTAACTCTAAATTCTAAATATCCCTCATCCCCTTTTGGAACTGGAGAGTAGTTAAAGGCTCTTCTAGAAATTGCCCTCCAAGCTTCCAAGACAAAGCTTCAATTTTGCCAATGCACCTCAAATTCAGAGTGAATTCTTTTCAGGGCACCACAGAGAATGTCTCCACTATGATTAGCAGTGCTAATCTTCTCACAGTGAGAAGGGATGAAAGAGAAAGGAGAATAAGTGGGGAGTCATGACAGGCATTTGTGTAACAGTCCCCGGAGAGAAAGTGGCATTGTGAAGATTTATTGCATTACAGGCAGAAGAGGGAGACCGGCTAACCTAGCCCTGTCTGCATACCTTGCAGACATCTGAGCTGCTAGGACCCTCCACCCTCCCCACCAAGGCCTCGGGCTGCTCTGGGCTCCCTGACAGGGGAGAAAGACCCTCCAGAGAAAGGCTTGGGCCCCTACAGGAAGAAGTATGAGCCTCCGCCCACAAGCCTACCCCTTCCCCACAGGGAAAGAGAGGAGGAGGAAAATTTATTACTGACATCTCTGGGCCCTTCACCATTTTCAGATAAGAAACTGAATGGAATATTTAGAGCTATTGGTCCTTCCCTCCTCCTCTACACCGACACCCCAGAGGCAGAGCTGAGGCCAGTGGGCCCCAAGTGGCAATATGGATGAACAGACTTATTATTAAGGATGTTATTTTGGGGTTTATATACACACATAACATTCTCAGTCTTTCCTTTCAAAATATCATAAAAATATTTAACTTCCAAATAATTAGATTTCTAACATTCTGGAGCAGTCTGTTATCACACAAGTAATTCTTCCAAAAAACATTAATGTTCCAACTTATCACTGTCTCACTCTTTAAAGATATTGCCTACTTACAAGAATTATATACAGGACTTGAGAAAAAGATACTTAAAAAATAATCAAATGCACGTAAACCATGACAATTTCAAAGCTACCCAGGAGCAGCATTTGTCTTTTGGGTCCTCTGAAAATTAAGGAACAGAAAAATCCCCTCAGAATACCTTCTGTTTATTCCTTCGTCTTATAAACAGACCTAGTGAGGAACTCCATATCCAATTTAACCTTGCCTGTGGAAATTTCTTCTTGGTCTGTACTGAACAAGATATCAACTCAAAGGGAAAGTGGAGGTCTCAAAACCCTAACTTCAAACCTACCTCATTCCTTCTCTCAGCACATTTTACTGCTCCTCATTCAGGTACATGAAATCCAGCATGTCCTTTGTGTCCAGCATCTCCATTTCTCCATCTGTCCTATTGTCAGAACAGTGCTGGGCAAGAAAGGACAGTACCCAAGCTTGACTGAAAAAAAACCATCTGTTCTAATGATTAAAAACACTGATTCCAGCCAGGGCCAAGACAGTGGAGTAGTCAGATGCTTCTGGTGGTCCCTTTTACAACAAAGACCTAAAAAAATAAGTGAATCGATTACATATGACAAGCAAGGAGCCCTGAACGTCAAAGACAAAGTTAAGAGCAGACTGAGCTGCAGGGGGTGGGAGAGACAGTTCAGAAGCAGTGAGGGGTTGCCAGACCTGACTCGGTGGGAACCGGCACCCCTCAGGCCTGCTTCCCTGGCATGATCGTGGCAGGGCTAGTGGTAGTGTTCAGGACACATTTTCCACCGTGAAAGAGAGAGAGCAACACAGAGTCTACTCATGCCTCTGGAATCAGTGAAGAACAGCACTCTCAGCAAAAGATAAGTACTTGGATCTAATAAACCATGCAGATCAAAAAGCACCCCTTTGGAAAGAACTCTCTCCCATTTATCTGATCCCTCCTCCCTCTGCTCCAGACCCCAAGCCAGCTTCACTGGTGGTCAATTTCCCTGGGCCTGAGATAAGTCCTGCTGAGTATCCTGAGCCATTCTCCTGGCCTTGGAGAAGGAACAAACTAACAAATGGGGAAAAATAATCTGCCAGCTCCCCTAAGCTGGTAACTCAGGGCAGAAGCAGCTTCTGTCCAGGCACAAGCAGTCCATGGACTTTAAGTGCCTTTCAGCCCAGCATGGACCTGTGTGGGCCCATTTGAGCAGCTTAGGCCTTTGTTGGCAGAGTGCAACAGTGTACATGCCTGAGGTCTGACTTCAACTGTTTTCCCTGTGTGGTGGAAAGGTGGGCTTTTGACATTTGACACTGCTTTGCTTATTAAGCAAGATCCTCACCTACCCACATCAGGGGCCTGAGGACTACTGGCTCCCCCAATGCCACCTAGCCACCTGTGACAGGTGTCCAAGGATAAGTGGTACCTCCCAGTCCTTACAACGAAAGTATTGGGTGCCCATGGTCTAGCTGCAGAGCCAACCCACCTGTGCAATCTAGGGAACGGGGATACATTTTCTTCACAGACACTCAGGGGATTGTTGTCAGACCCCTGCATTGCTCAGAGCATGAATCCCTGCTGCAAACAGATACCTGTGCCTACACCAATCACCCCTGCTCCTCTAAGACTGTAGGCAAGAGCCTGCACCACGCACTTGGTGACTGGCTACCTGGAGACCTGAGCTGAATACATATAAGAAAACTGAATGATCTCCTAGGCTCATATACCTGGTTACAGCTCTAGCCATCTGGTGACAGAACGTTAGAGCTTCAAAAGTGCCAATAATCAAGCTAGATCACAGCCTATTTGGGCATATCAAAAGAAAACAAAGCAAGAAACTAGGACACAGTAAGCAAACATAAAATAAATTAATACAGTAACTTATAGATGGCTCAGAGACAACAGTCAATATCAAATCACATAAAGAAACAGACCATTATTGCTTCAACAAGCTCCCAAAACAAAGAATCAAGGAATCTTCTGGATGGAGAGATATTCCTGGAATTACCAGAGGTAGAATTCTGAAGATTAATATCCAGCACTCCTCAAGACACCAAGAAGAAGATCAGACAAAAAACAGAACAAGCCAAGGAACACACACATGAAGCAGTCGGGGAAATTAAGAAGGCTATTCAAGGGTATAATGACAAATCTGATAGGCTGCAATCAGACAGCAATCAGAAATTCAGAAGATTAACAATAAAATTTCAGAATTAGATAACTCAATAGAAAGTCAAAGGAGCAGAATTGAGGAAATGGAAATCCAAATTACTGAGATTGAAGATAAAACACTTGGCATTAATATCCCCCCAGTAACGTCAAGTCGATTCCAACTCATAGCGACCCTATAGGACAGAGTAGAACTGCCCCATAGAGTTTCCAAGGCACTAATATATTTGAAGAAAAATTAGATACAATAATTTTAAAAAATGAAGAAACCCTAAGAATCATGTGGGAGTCTATTAAGAGAAATAGCTCATAAGTGATTGGAGTACCAGAACAGGGAGGGAGTACAGAAAATACAGAGAATTGTTGAAGATTTGTTTACAGAAAACTTCCCTGATATCGTGAAAGATGAGAAGATACCTATCTAAGATGATCATCAAAACCCACACAACGCAGATTCCAAAAGAAAGTCACCAAGGCATATAATCAAACTTGCCAAAACCAAAAATAAAGAAAGAATTTTAAGAGTGGGTACGGATCAGTCTCTGGAGAAGGACATCACGCTTGGGAAAGTACAGAGTCAGCAGAAAAGAGGAAGACCCTCAACAAGGTGGATTGACACAGTGGCTGCAACAATGAGCTCAAGCATAACAACGATTGTAAGGATGGCGCAGGACCAGGCAGTGTTTCATTTTGTTGTGCATAGGGTCACTATGAGTTGGAACCAACTCAACGGCACCTAACAACAGCAGGGATAAACGAAAAGTCACCTACAAAGGAGAGTCAATAAGAATAAGCTCAGACTACTCAGCAGAAGGCAAGAAGGCAATGGGATGACATATTTAAAGCCTTGAAGGAAAAAAAAAATTGCAAGCCAAGAATCATGTATCCAGCAAAGCTGTCTCTCAAATGTGAAGGCAAAATTAGGACATTTCCAGACAAACGAAAACTACAAGAAATACTAAAGGGAGCCCTCTGGTTAAAAAATCAATAGCATCAGATAACAATCCAAGACTAGAACACAGGACAGAACAACCAGATATCAACCCAGATAGGAAAATCACAAAAATAAATCAAGATTAAAAAAAAAAAAAAACACTCAAAACAGGGAAACAGCAATGTCATGTAAAAGTTGACAACATTAAATCAATAAAGAGGGACTAAAAAATGTAGTCATAGATCTTTCATATGAAGAGGAAGTCAAGGCGATATAAAGAGATAAAGTTTGGTTTAAACTTAGAAAAATAGGGGTAAATATTAAGGTAATCACAAAGGAGACTAACAATCTTACACATCAAAATAAAAGAAAAACATAAAGACTCAGCAAAAACAAAAACAACAACAACAACAAAAATATATAAAGAAAAACTACTCAGCACAAAAAATTAAGTGGAAAAATGAAACTGCCAACAACATACAAAAAAGACATTCAAATGACAGCACAAAACTCATACCTATCCATAATTACACTGAACGTAAATGGACTAAATGCACCAATAAAGAGACAGCGGGTGGTAGGATGGATTAAAAAAACACAATCCTTCTGTATGCTGCCTACAAGAGACACACTTTAGACTTAGAGACACAAACAAACTAAAACTGAAAGAATGGAAAGAAATATATCAAGCAAACAGCAACCAAAAAAGAGCAAGAGTGGCAATATGAATTTCTAACAAAATAGACTTTAAAGTAAAATCCACCACAAAGGATTAGAAAGGACAATATATAATGATTAAAGGGTCAATATACCAGGAGAATATAACCATATTAAATATTTACACACCAAATGACAGGGCTTCAAGATACATAAAACAAATTCTAACACCATTGAAAAGAGAGATAGACAGCTCCACAATAATAGTAAGAGACTTCAACACACCACTTTCAGTGAAGGACAGAACATCCAGAAAGAAGCTCAATAAAGCCACGGAAGATCTAAATGCCACAATCAACCATCTTGACCTTATAGGCATATACAGAGCATTCCATCCAATGGCAGCCAAGTATACTTTCTTTTCCAACGCACATGGAACGTTCTCCAGAATAGACCACGTATTAGGTCATAAAGCAAGTCTTAACAGAATCCAAAACATCAAAATATTGCAAAGCATCTTCTCTGACCATAAAGCCATAAAAATAGAAATCAGTAACAGAAAAAGCAGGGACAAGAAATCAAACTCATGGAAAATGAGCAACACCTTGCTCAAAAACTAATGGTTTATAGAACAAATTAAGGGTAGAATACAGAAATGAGAAAGAAAACACTTCCTATCGGAACCTTTGGGACACAGTGAAAGCAGTGCTCAGGGGTCTATTTATAGCAATAAATGCACACATCCAAAAAGAAAAAAAAAAGACAAAAGGGCTAAAATCAAAGAACTATCCTACAACTTGAACAAATAGAAAGAGAGGAACAAAAGAAACCCTCAGACACCAGAAGAAAGCAAATAATAAAAATTAGAGCAGGAGTAAATGAAATAGAGAACAGAAAAACAATTGAAAGAGTAAAAAGTCCAAAAGCTGATTCTTTGAAAAGATCAACAAAATTGAAAAACCATTTGCCAAACTGACAGAAGAGAAATAAGAGAGGAAGAAAATAAACTGAATAAGAAATGAGATGGATGATACCACAATGGACACAATTGCAATTAAAAGAATCATAACAAAATACTATGAAAAATCACACTCCAACAAATTTGAAAACCTAGAGGAAATGGAAAATTCTAGAAACACACTACCTACCTAAACTAACTCAAACCCAGGTAGAAAAACTAAATAAACCTATAACAAACAAAGAGATCGAAGAAGTCATTAAAAAAAAAAATCCCAACAGGAAGAAAACCCATGGCCCTGATGGCTTCACTAGAGAATTCTACCCAATTTTCAGAGAAGAGATAACAACAGTACTATTAAAAGCATTTCAGAGCATAGAAAATGATGAAATACTCCCGAACTCATTTTATGAAACCAGCATAACCCTGATACCAAAACCAGGTAAAGACACCAAAAAAAAAAAGAAAGAAAATTACAGAACTATATCCCTCATGAAATTTGACACAAAAATCTAATGAAATTCTAGCCAATAGAATTCAACAACATATCAAAAAAAATAATTCACCATGGCCAAGTGGGATCCATACCACGTATGCAATGATGGTTGAACATTAGAAAAACAATACAATCCATCATATAAATAAAACAAAAGACAAGAATCACATAATCTTACCAATTGATGCAGAAAAGGCATTTGACAAAGTCCAACACCTATTCATGATAAAAACTCTCAGCAAAATAGGGATAGAAGAGAAATTCCTCAACATGATAAAGGGCGTTTATACAAAGCCAACTGTCAGCATCTTCCTAAATGGAGAGAGTCTGAAAGTATTCCCTTGAGAATGGGAACCAGACAAGGATGCCCTTTATCACCACTCTTATTCAACATTGTGCTGGAGGTCCTAGCCAGAGCAATTAGGCTAGATAAAGAAATAAAGGGCATCCAGATTGGCAAGGAAGAAGTAAAAGTATCTCCATTTGCAGATGACATGATCTTATACACAGAAAACCCTAAAGAATCCTCAAGAAAACTACTGAAACTAATACAAGAGTTCAGCAGAGTATCAGGATACAAAAATCAGTTGGATTCCTCCACACCAACAAAAAGAACATCGAGGAGGAAATCACCATATCAATATCATTTACAATAGCCCCCCAAGAAGATAAAATACTTAGGAATAAATCTAACCAGAAAGGTAAAAGACCTATACAAAGAAACTACAAGATGCTACACAAGAAACAAAAAGAGACCTATGTAAGTGGAAGAACATACCTTGCTCCTGAATCGGGCGACTCAACATTGTAAAAATGTCTATTCTACCCAAAGCAATCTATAGATACAATGCAATCCAGATCCAAATTCCAACAACATTTTTTAATGAGATAGAGAAACAAACCACCAACTTCATATGGAAGGGAAAGAGGACCCAGATAAGTAAGGCATTACTGAAAAAGAACGAAGTGGGAGGCCTCATACTACCTGATTTTAGAACCTATTATACACATAGACCAATGGAACAGAATTGAGAATCCAGACATAAATCCATTCACATATGAACAGCTGATGTTTGACAAAGGCCCAAAATCTGTTAAATGGGGAAAAGATAGTCTCTTTAACAAATGGTGCTGGCATAACTAGATATCCGTCTGCAAAAAAATGAAACAAGACCCATACATCACACCATGCAAAAAACTAACTCAAAATGGACCAAAGACCTGATATAAAATCTATAACGATATAAACCATGGAAGAAAAAAGAAGGACAACTCTAGGAGGCCTAATACATGGCATAAACAGTATATGAAACATTACTAACAATGCATAAACACCAAAAGAGAAATTAGATAACTAGGAGTTCCTAAAAATCAAACACTTCTGCTCATCCAAAGACTACACCAAAAGAGTAAAAAGATTACCTACAGACTGAGAAAAAGTTTTTGGCTATGACATTTCTGATCAGCGCCTGATCTCTAAAATCCACATGCAAAAACTCAACAACAAAAAGACAAACAACCTAATTTAAAAAATGGGCAAAGGATATGAACAGGCACTTCACCAAAGATAACATTCAGGCAGCTAACAGATACATGAGGAAATGCTCATGATCATTAGCCACTGGAGAAATGCAAATTCAAACTGCAATGAGATACTATCTCACCCCAACAAGCCTGGCATTAATCCAAAAAACACAAAGTAATAATTGTTGGAGAGGTTGTGGAGAGACTGGAACACTTATACACTGCTGGTGGGAATGTACAACCACTTTGGAAATTGATTTGGCACTTCTTTTTTTAAAAAAAAGCTAGAAATAGAAGTACCATACAATCCAGCAATCCCACCCCTTGGAATATATCCTAGAGAAATAAGAGCCCTCACATGAACAGATATATGCACACGCATGTTCATTGCAGCACTGTTTACAATAGCAAAAAGATGGAAGCAACCAAGGTGCCCATCAACGGACGAATGGATAAATTATGGTATATTCACATAATGGAATACTACACAACGATTAAGAACAATGATGAATCTGTGAAATATCTCATAACATGGAGGAATATGGAAGGCATTATGCTGAGTGAAATTACTCAGCTGCATAAGAACAAATATCGTACGAGACCATTATTATAAGAACTCAAGACAAAGTTCAAACACAGAAGAAAATACTCTTTGTGGTTACAAGGGTGGAGTGGAAGGGAGAGGGGTATTCATTCACTAATTAGATAGTAGACAAACTATTTTAGGTGAAGGGAAAGACACACAATACAGGGGAGGTCAGCACAACTGGACTAAACCAAAAGCAAAGAAGTTTTCTGAGTACAATCAAACACTTTGAAGACCAGAGTAGCCAGGACAGGGGTCTGGGAACCATGATTTCAGGGGACATCTAGGTCAGTTGGCATAACAAAATGTGTTAAGAAAATGTTCTGCATCCTGCTTTGGTGAGTGGTGCTTGGGGTCTTAAACGCTAGCAAGCAGCCATTTAAGATGCATCAATTGATCTCATCCCACCTGGAGCAAAGGAGAATGAAGAACACCAAAGACACAAGGTAAAGATGAGCCCAAGAGACAGAAAGGGCCACATAAACCAGAGACTACACCAACCTGAGACTGGAAGAACCACCGATGACTGCCCTGACAGGAATGCAACAGAGAATCTCCGATGGAGTAGGAAAACAGTGGGATGCAGACCTCAAATTCTTGTAAAAAGACCAGACTTAATGGTCTGACTGAGACTAGAGGGACCCTGGAGGTCATGGTCCCTGGACCCTCTGTTAGCCCAAGACTGGAACCATTCCCGAAGCCAACTCTTCAGACAGGGATTGAACTGAACTATAAGACAGAAAATGGTACTGGTGAGGAGTGAGCTTCTTAGCTCAAGTAGACACATGAGACTATGTGGGAAGCTCCTGTCTGGATGCAAAAAGAGGAGGCAGATGGGGACACGAGGTTGTTGAATGGACACAGGGAATGCAGGGTGGAGAGGAGGAGTGTGCTGTCTCATTAGGGGGAAAGCAGCTAGGAATACATAGCTACATAGCAAGGTATGTAAGTTTTTGTTTGAGAAACTGACTTAATTTGTAAACTTTCACTTAAAGCACAATAAATAAAAAATTAAAAATAGATTAAAAAATTACTGATTCCAGCCCTTAGCCAGAATCCAAATCAGTAGAGGAGGATCTGGTAACCTGCATGTCTTACCTGTCACGTGATCTGTGGCATGTTGTTGCTGTTGTTAGGTGCTGTCAAGTCAGTTCCAACTCATAGCAACCCAATGTGCAACAGAACGAAACACTGCCTGGTGCTGTGCCATCCTCACAATTGTTTATGTTTGAGCCCATTGTTGCAGCTACTGTGTCAATCCATCTCATTGAGGGTCTTCCTCTTTTTCGCTGACCCTCTATTTTACCAAGCATGATGTCCTTCTCCAGGGACTGATCCCTCCTGATAACATGCCCTAAGTATGTGAGACAAACTTTGAGAGCACTCGGGTTATATTTCTTCCAAGATCGACTTGTTCATTCTTCTGGCAGACCCTGGTATATTCATATTCTTTGCCAACACAATAATTTAAAGGCATCAGTTCTTCGGTCCTCCTTATTCATTGTCCAGCTTTCGCATGCATATGAGGCGATTGAAAACACCATAGCTTGGGTCAAGCACACCTTAGTCTTCAAAGTGACACCTTTGCGTTTTAAAATTTTAAAGAGGTCTTTTGCAGCAGATTTGCTCAATGCAACACATGATTTGATTTCCTGACTGTTGTGGCATACAGACCATCATTTAACTAAAAATCAAATTTCCAGTGCAATTACCTGAGTACCCCCCAAAAGGTGGTCCCTGGGCAGGGAGGATGTTGGAAGCAGACCACCAGTTCTTTAAACAGTGGGCATGGATAACATTGTTACAACTTTTAAAACCTGAATTAAAAAATACCTTCCCAAACAAACAAACATAGCCAGCAACATTTAAGGAGGAGAGTGAGGGAGGGCATAGTCCATCCCAGTTTCCCCTGGCACTAGTGTTCAGAGCTGCGTATATAAATTTACACAATTTATACATTTGAGGAGCCCCTGGGTGGTGCAAACAGTTAACACACTCAGCAACTAACCAAAATGTTGGTCCTTTGAGTCTACCCGAAGTTGCCTAGGAAGAAAGGCCTGGCAATCTACTTCCAAAAGTCACCCACTGAAAACCCTATGCAGCACATATGGGGTCATCGTGAGTGGAATGCGATTAGGGAGACTGGTTTTTATACATTTAAGGGAAGTTTTCAGCAACAAGTAGTGGAGACACCCCCTTGCTCCCTGTCAACTGACTTCCTAAGCTCTGCAATAACAGGGCCTGAGGGTCCCAGAAGGGGTGGCCTGCGTCCTCAGCTGCATTTCCTCCTCATTCTGAGGATCTCTAGACTCAGAGTCTCACCTGCTGCCTTCTGTAGCTTTTCCCACTCTGCAGTGAAGTACTTACTTGGGAGGCTCCAACAGAAACATCGTTCTAGTCAGGACAGGAATCCATAATCCTGTCTGTTTTTCTTCCCCTTTCTACTTCAGTGTCCCTACTGAACCCAGCAAAGATGATGGTTTAGGTGTGCGTAATCTACATGGGGACAGGCCATATCTCTTTCCTGGGTGGGACTAAGGTTTCCAGGTGGCTAGGACCTCCTGTCCAGGATGCTGAGCCTCCTCCCTGCTTGGGAAATGGAGCGGTTCCCCACTGCAACTGCTGGATTTGTTTCCAAATGCTCACCCTCTTAAAAGTCTTCCACATCCTTTGGTTTCGTTCTCTGAGAGGCAATCTTGACACCAGAGCAGGACGCGGTTTTAATAGAGCAGCTGTGTAAGTTACCATATAAATCTGGCCATTTGGGGAGTGAAAGGGGCCAACCCGAACATTCGTGCTGGGGTGACAAGCACAGACCAGGCTGGCTGGGGGCCTCCTGTGTGTGTGAGCTTAGGGCCTAAACACCATACTAGCCCAGAGGTGTTTTTTCCTTCAATATGGATTTTTTTAGACACTGTCATTTTTAATAAAAGTCACTTAATTTTTCCTTTCATTTAAGTTGAGGTTGAAACTAATCCAGACTATGAGAGGGTGCTTAAAACAATGTTTGTCCCAAATAGTGAGACATTGAATTCCTGGTTTATCATGTGAAAAGCTACAAAGCCTGTACCGGAGCATAAACTAAAAGCACAGTAATTAGCATCAAGGTTTGGTAATTTTCTATGGTAAATCTTATCTCATGAGAGTTTCCTGGCTTTTAGAGTGGAGGTCTAAGCACCACTCTTTATTATTCTAACACTGTCCAAAGCCTTATGAAGGGTTAACCAAAGTCCTGGGTGCAGGGTACCATTTTACCAGGCAGCTGACTTTTCGTGTTACCATTCTTATAATTATCTTTATTGTTTGATAATGACTATCACGAACTCACAGGGAAGCATACAGCTCCAGTGGGACCTTGGGACTTCAGGCCAGGCCATTTTAGAAACCAGTGCCAAAGGGTAATGCCTCTTTATGTTCACAATGGCACAGACATAATTCACTATTAGCTTATTTTTTTATATAAAATTCTCAAAGTCCACAAGACAGACATGTTCATACATGTAAGTCAGTCTTCTGTGTCCAGCTTTTTGCTGTCTAGGTTTGTTTGAGCTTCCTCAGTCACGTGCCTTGTCTGTGTGTTTGCTACACCGACTCATGGCAATCCCACGTGTGCGGAGTAGAGCTACTCCACAGTGTTTTCAAGGCTGTGACTTTTCAGAAGCAGATCACCAGGCTGTCTTCTGAGGCACCTCTGGGTAGGTTTAAACCTCCGATCTTTCTGCTAGTAGTTGAGCTGTTAACCATTTGCACTACCCAGGGTCTGTCCTCTCTTCTGTTAACTAGAGCTTGATAGATCTTTTCAGTCACTTAAAGAGATCTATCCATCCAATAAACGTCATTGGTGTTTCATGGATGCATGGTGAGTAACAGGGGCCTGGCCTGGAGGAGCATTCTTCTGGGAAAGATGTAATGGATTGAATTGTGTCCCCCAAAAATATGTGTCAACTTGGTTAGGCCATCTGTGATTGTCCTCCATTTTGTGATCTTCCTGTGTGTTATATAAATCATAATCTCTTCCTGTGGTTAAAAAGGGTTAAGGTGGGATGTAACACCCTTACCAGGTCACATCCCTGATCCAGTGTAAAGGGAGTCTCCCAGGGGTGTGGCCTGTACCACCTTTTATCTCTAAAGGTAAAAGAGGGAAGCAAGCAGAGAGTTGGGGACCTCATACCACCAAGAAAGAAGCACCGGCAGCAGAGTACATTCTTTGGACCTGCGGTTCCTGCAAGGAAAGCTTCCAGTCCGGGGGAAGACTGACGAGAAGGACCTTCTTCCAGAGCCAACAGAGAGAGAAAACCTTCCCCTGGAGCTGACACCCTGAATTGGGACTTGTAGTCTAACATGCTGTGAGAAAATAAATTTCTCTTTGTTAAAGCCATCCACTTTCTGTTATAGCAGCACTAGATGACTAAGGAAAGGTGTAAACACATTCAGAACGATGGCATGTGCTAGAATGAAGGCTCGGACGAAAGGCTGTGAGGCCTCCGCTGAGCAAGGAACTTCATACGTGTGGATTGATAAGTGAGAATGGACTAAGCCAAGGCAGGGGAGGGATCGGTGATAGTGATGATGAGGGCTAGCACTTACTGAATGGTTACTATGGTGACACTTATGGTGCTGCTTTATACACTTCATCACACTTATTGTGCACACCAACACTGTGAGATAGGGGCTACTATAATCCCACTACTCAAACAAGGCCACCAAGGCTGAGGTTAGTAACTTGGCAAAGTTCAGGCCACTGGAATGTACTCAGGCCCATGCTCCACACACATGAGGATGTGGGGTTCACGCAGCACAGCCTTGTATAGCACGCTCGCCCCTTGTCTGAGCACAGCTGCCCAGTCAGCAGCCCTGCCACCTGCCTTCCATGAACTCACGATCTTGCAGAAATTAGAAGCTTCTTCAGCAGCAAAGTTGTGCCCCTCACAGTACTCTGAATGTCAAGCCCAAATCCATCACTTTAAGTGATTCTTCTTAAATGCGTGTTACCAAAAGTTTGCTTTCGTATGTTCTGAACCAGAAAACACAACATGGAGTAGGCTGCAGGTAGAGATGGACCCTGACAACCCTCTTAACTACTGACCAAAGCTCAAATGGACAGTTTACACAAATTACTTCCAGGGAAACACAATGGAAATTCTATTCGTAAACTTTCCTTAATTCCAGACACGAGTGACAAGACAGAATTTGAAAAGGGCCTAATAAATGGCTGCAAGATATCAGAAAAGACAGTGTAGAACTAACACTTCTTAGGGGACAAAATCAGCAGATAGTTACCTCATCCTTTCCGGACCTTGAATCCTGTTCATAAGAATTTTCTTCCAAATAACGTTTCACTTTCTCTACCTTTTCCATACACTGAAAAAAGGCCATTTCCCCCAGCCGGGCGCTGCTGTAGCAGGTGTTGATTTCCTCCAGCCTGTTGACCGTTAGCACAGTGGTGGGCAGCTCGGTTAGGGTACTGTCTGGAGTGTGGTTTCCGTCTGCCTCAGACTCCGATCTGTAAATCATGATGCAATCATGACTTTTCAGTGCCCCATTTTGTAGGCTGTCAAGAAGGGAAACAAAGAAAGTACTGGTCACTTATTTAATACTTGACTCTTTCGGAAAATTACCAATATGAATTTCGAAGTCTCTTCTATTTAAGCTGGAGAGAGAACCTAAAATTAGGAAGAGAGATACTAATATTAATGTCCAGTTTCAAACGCTGGAACTTAGAAAGGAAAACATTTTTTGTTTGTTTTTCACATTTCTCTACAAAAGCAAACAGCAAGAAGCAAGCTTGAGTTTCATTCAGTGACTAAATATGTCCTCATTATTTAAAACAAGATCTACATCTAGTAGCCAGCTTAAATATAGAATCTACAGTTTTTTCAGTTTGCTCGGAGTCATAGGTGTCGGTCCTGTCCTGCAGAGGGGCTGTGAATGGCCTTCTGTGCCACTGGCAGGCCCCATGGTGGAAGGCTTTCTGCAGAAGGATTTTCTCACACTTCCCCTCCTGGGAATCATCTCCACCAAATGATGCCATCTCCAGAACTCTTCTCTGCCTATACTTTAAAACAGTTGGTGTGTATTTTAAGAAAGAAATTTGTTTCCTTACAGACTTCTCACATTGAGAAGGTACCCAGATACTTCTAGGCATTTTCATTAAAGGCTACGGGGTTCAGAGTCCTGGGTTTTCCTTGAAATACTTCTCTCACAAATTAAATAATACACATAGCACATGACACTGCTCTTTGGCTAGAGACATTTGTGCATGCATCAACACGTCATTAGATCCCACAGGGAAAGGGAGAAAGAGGGAGATGGGGAGGGAGAGACTGAGATTAGGATACATGCTGTGTTCTTACGGCTGAATCCTGAGGCCCCCTGCTGGAGAACTTCTAAAAATTACTTCTTACTGCTGTTTCTCAGCTTAAAAATCATCTGTGATGATCTCCAGAACGCTTTCATTGCCTTAACTCATATAATACAAGAATACTCTTGCATTCCAAAGTATTTAAAATGTAATGCTCCACAAAATTCTACTTAGCCATATAAAAAAAAAAAATAAAGAGCTTATATTCAAACAAATCCAAACTTAAAAATTATTAATCAGAGCTCTATAGATACATTATAGACCATTATTAGCAATCTTTGAAATTGTCCTGCAAAATAATCATTATTAAAACAAGGAAACAGATGCATGGCTATCTCTAAGGCAAACTATGAATAAAATACAGTATTTAATGCAGATGGTGCTCAAATTTAATCAGGAAGCCACATGAAAATTACCATATTAAAATAAAAGCTTTTATCTAAGATATAATAACAAAAATAAACCCTACCTGAAGGTTAGTACAACTTATTATTAAGGCAACATGGAGAGGATGAAAAGGAGATTTGAGAGGTTGTACCAATTTAAAAAAAAAAAAGGGTAATTACCTTGTATAGGATGACATCATAGCACTTGGCCAGTCCAGGTGTAGAGTGTAAGTCCCACAGATAAAAGGAAACCTTGCAGAATTCAAACTGACTGTGGAATTCTCTGGTGAAAGCCTTTACTGTCAGCAGACATGTCCCACTGTGAAAGGAAGTATCCTCTGTCTCAAATGCCACTTTCAGCCCCTGTTTAAACTAATATGGTCCTTGAGCTCATATTGCTCAGCTGTTCCTTCTTAGTCAGATGAAGAAGAACATTAATTTTAGACACTTGGCTTTTCAAGGCCAATGGCTCCATTTCAGAGGTCAGGTAAGGAGAGGATGAGCTGGGGACAGGATGAAATACCACTTCACCTTTCCCTCTCACCCAGGTGACAGTCATATCAGAATTACAAAGCTGGGTTTGTCTTTGGCGGTCTCAAGCCCAGCCTCCTCTGCCTTTCAAATGAATGACAAGAGTTTGCCCTCTCTGGCAGCCTTGTGGGTGTGGGGCCTTCACAGTCAACTTTGTTCACTCACCTTACACTTTGAGCATATCCAGTTGGGCTGTCAGAGATCTTCCGAAAGCATTTAGACAACTTATGTTTTAGCTTTTGCAATCCTGAAAGGCACCTGCTGACTGCTGATAGCTCCAGTGGGTACAGCATCCACATAGGTGGAAAGAATAGGGATGAATTTTCATAAACTCCCCTCACTACAGACTATCCTACAACTCTCAAGCTCCTTTCTTGGGAGCCTTTGCCAGTCCTGCACACCCCACCACCAACCCCAGCCTCTAGTGGGGCACTCTTGCTTTAAAAAAAGAGTTATTTTTAATTCAGAGCAATGTATTCTATTCAAAGTAAAAACAGATTTTTCAATACCTTAAGTAGTATATAAAAAATTACAGCAAAATCTTAAAAAACAGAATTTTTGGTATTTTTCCAGGCTTAGAGAACTTTGTTCTTCAGGAAAAACAACTAATAAGTTTAAATTATCTGGCAAAATTATGGAAAGGCTGAACTGATTTGAGGTTACCAGTTGTTCCTGGTGCAATTAAATTGTGAAAAACTACCGATAAGATGACAAATCTGCTCCCCCAACCCCAGGCCCAAGCGAACCAGAGACTAACAGACTGCTCCTTTGTTTTCTTTAAAAAAAAAAAAAAAAAACTTGTTATTTTAGAGTAGTTTTAGATTTACAGAAAAGGTGCAAAATTAGTACAGAAAGTTCCCAAATACCCGGCACCAGTTTTCCCTATTTTTAACATCTTACATTTGTAATGGCATGCTTGTCACAATTAATGAACCTGATACTTTGTTCAGATTTTATTACTTTTTACCTAATAACCTTTTTCCCTTCCAGAATCTCATCAGAATTCCTCATTACATTTAAAGCCAATAGGATTCGTGGTGGACTGGGTATGAGGTGTGAAAGAAAGAAGGGAGAGAAGGATGACTTCAGAAATGCTTTCCTGGACACTTCAAGGACGAAGCTGACATTAACTGAGGTGGAGAAGGCCTTGGTGGAAGCAAATTTTGGGGAAAAGGTCAGGAGCTCAGTTTTTCACAAGCCCATTAGACTTATTCTGCTTGGAGATAGAATACTTGGAGCTACGAAGATAGTAATGTTACAAAATGTCCAGACTTACCACCCAGTTTGATATTAGACCCTTAAATTTTCCAATTGGAAGTTAATTTTGTATAATAAAAGTTAAAGAGAGTGTTAAAAAATAGGTAAAATATGAATGGGATCATATAAAAATTGACCTCTTTCAGAAATATTACATGTTTTAGTTTATTGCATCTGTTTAATGGTTATTGCTTCTGTAATGGTTGCACAAATGGTTCATCTAATTATATCCTTCCATTAATTCTTGTAAAATGAAAACATATGCCACTGAGTAAATGTATTGTTTGGAAAATGTGTGTCGTTCAGTGGAAACAAAGTTCATTATGCAACTGCTACTCATAAATAAATTCATAAATAAATTTCCAAAGCTCATATATGACTTTCATGTCATTTTTGTTAAAGTTTTTTCTGCCCCCTTCCCCAGTCTTAGTTATCTAGTGCTGCTATAGCAGAAATGCCACAAGTGGATGGTTTTAACAAAGAGAAATTTATTTTCTCACAGTTTAGGAAGCTAAAATTTCAAATTCAGTGTGCTGGTGTTACCAAATCCAGGGAGTGGGTCCTTGTCCAGAAAGGTCAGACTTGCCAGTTATCTGGACACCAGTCTTTGAGAAAGTAATTTTATTACAATGCGCAGAGCAAGGAGCCCGGAGGAAGTTCCGTAGACGCAGCTCCTCAAGCTATGGGTAAACCCCAACCCAGAGCCATCGAGTCGATCCCGACTCATAGTAACCCTATGGGACAGAATAGAACTGCTCCATAGAGTTTCCAAGGAAAGCCTGGCGGATTTGAACTGCTGACCTTTTAGTTAGCAGCCATAGCACTTAACCACTACACCACCAGGGTTTCCGAGCTATGGGTTTAAAAAAAAAAAAAATTTAGGCAGGGCTTATTTGTGATTTGGGCAACAAGATGGTGGCTGAGCAGGTGTTCTGGTGAGAGAAAAAGGTGGAAAAAGGTGGCCAAGAAACAGAAGGTGACATGATTCTTGTCAGGCTGCTCCCTTCGAAATACAGTCCAAGTGATGATTTCCTTCTGATTCATTCCTCCTGTTGCTGAGTCCTCTGTTGAGGTCAATTAGCAGTCACAGCTGACCCTTTTGTGCATGCGGGGCAGGCCAAATCTGATTTGGGCTAGTTTAAGGACTAATGGAAATTTAGTGGCATTAGTAAGGTCAGGTTCCACTGGCTCTAGTAGGCTTTCTCTCTGTCTGCTCTGAAGGAAGGTCCTTGTCTTTTTAGCTTGTTTCCTAGTTCCTTGGAGATCTCCATGTGGCTTGCCATCAATCTTCCCCCATCTCCGCAGGCTCGATTGCTTGTATAGTCTCTTTTATATCTCAAAAGAGATCAACTCAAGACGCATTCCACACTTGTCATTAACATAACAAAGACAAAACCAGACCCGTTGTTGTGGAATCAATTCCGACTCTTTTCTGAACAGTATTATAACCACAGGCAAGAAGGTTAGGATTTACAATAAATATCTTTGGGGAACACAATTCAATCCATAACACTTCCTCAACTTTTATCTTGAGAAACTTCAAATCTGCAGAGAATTTGCAAGAATAGCACAATGAACATCCCTAATCTTCCACCTAGTCTCACCAAATGTTAACGTTTTCCTTATTCTGTCTTTCCCTTTTCTGAGAGTAAGTTGCAGATGTCATGCAGGACACATTGCCCCTAAACACGTTAGCATAAGTCTCCTAAGAACACTCGCTCTCACGTGACAGGATCCAATCACAAACCACGCACTGCATTTAGTTGTCATGTCTTTTTAGATCCTTTGTTCAGAGAAGAGTCACCTGTCTCTCTGTGTGTTATAGCCTTTATGACACTGATTTTTTTTTTTTCTGAGTCCAGACCAACTCCTTCATAAAATGTCTTTCCATTTGAATTGCCTGATTTTTTCTTCATGTTGGGAATCAAGTCAAATATCTAGGCATGAAAAATGACGTAAGTGATTTTGTGTCTTTCCCAGAATTTTACACACATGCACATGATATCAGTCTGTCTCATTATTGGTGATGTTAAGCTCGATGACCCAAGTAACGTGGTGCCAGACAGATTTCTCCACAGTAAATTTACCCTTCTTCTCTTTGTAATTGGAAACCCTGGTGACGTAGTGGTTAAGTGCTACCGCTGTTAACCAAAAGGTCAGCAGTTCAAATCCACCAGGCACTCCTTGGAAACTCTATGGGGCAGTTCTACTCTGTCCTATAGGGTTGCTATGAATAGGAATCCACTCAACAGCAGTGGGTTTCTATTTGTAATTAGCAAGTAATCTGTGGATATCCTGTTCTACAACAATCCTTCATCCCGTGTTTTTAGTGCTTGAATTATCACCACAGTGATTATTGAACGGTGACGTCTTAATTCTATCATTTTTCTGCATTTACTAATTACTATTCTTCTATTAGGAAGGACTCTCATCCCTATCCTTGTCCCCCTCTTTAGTGTCAGTACGAACTTACGGATTCTTTTTTACACTCCCTACTTCATTCTTTTGGATGCTCAACTTATCCTAGGTTTCGCCGGTGGGAGCACCTTCAAGCTAGATCCTGTATACTTTTGACATATCACTATTACTTTTTTAAAATATTTCCTTACTTTGTGGCATAACAAGATGTTCAAAGCCCATTTTATATTTTTCCGGCCCTAATTCTGGAGCCTACCATTTCTCTGAGGAGCTCTGGTTCCTTTTAGAGGAGAATGGTATTCAGACATTAAGACGTGGGCACTGGGAGTGTTCTTTACTACTGGGCTGTCATCGATTCTAGGCCTTTCAGTGGAAGAAAAAAAACCCCTAGGAAATATCATTTTTAAATAATCGTAAAAGTTCATGCTTTTATACTTCTAATTCCAACACACCATTCTGTATTTGTATCTCCCACCCATTAATTCTTTATATCTAAAACTGGAAGAACAAAAGAAAACCTGATATGTTTGCTACAAAGTAAAATTCATGCTGCTGTTGTGAATATCTCTTCTAAACAATTGGGTATCTATGCCGAATTTTTAAAAATACCATTCTACAGCATGAATCATCATTTTCCAGTTTGGGGAAACAGAGGAGCATATTTATATTTACATTCTCGGGAATACTTTTCTAAATTGGAAGTGAGTTTCAAAAGCTAGAATAAGCTGATGATCGTAACAAGGCATGAAATTACAGGAGTGCAAAGCCCAAGTCGTGCTCTTTCCACAAAATGTTGCCCTGCTTTCTCCATGAGGGTGAGGTTCAGAGAGAAATTTTCCACACGGAAACACTGCCATAGGGACGCACTGAGGGCCGACAGAAGAGGGTGAAACCTGCACACACTTTCAGGGATGTGCTTTTTCCTATTAAAGTAAAAAGCGTATTTTTAGGTAGGAAAGAAATTGGGCGGTTATGTAATGGTTCATAACTGTTGTTAGGTTTTCTTCTATACCTTCAAAAGTATTGAAATATTTTGCTGCAAAAGGACCAGAGCAGCCGGTAAACTAAAGGTGTAAATGAAGGCTGGGAGAGTGTCAGGTGATGGGCACTCTCAGACACTTCTGGTCAGAGTGCACGTTGCTCTGACCTTTCTGGGAGGCAATTTGGCTGTTCTCTTGGACGACACGATTCCATTTCTAAGAATTTTAAGAAAGCTGAAGAAATAGTTGTACACAAAAACTTATCTTTGAATATATCAATTATGTAGTTATATTTAAAATGCTGAAATAGAAACTAAGTACGATAGTTGGTTAAATAGATAATGGTGTTTCCATAAGAAAGAATAATACGCTTCCATTAAGTCGCCTGTAGAATATTTAACAAAATGGGGAAAAGTCCATGTTCTAGCTAGGGGGAAAAGAGCAGATTATGGACTAGTATATGCAGTAGGACCCAAATTTGATTAAAGTAAGATGCAGTATCAACATTTATTTGTTGTTGTTATCAGGTGCCATCAAGGTGGTTCCGACTCATAGGTGAAAGATAATACAGATACATATTTTAAAAAAACAAACCCAAACTCACTGCTGTCGAGTAGTCGCTAATGCATGGCAACCCAATGTGTCACAGAGTAGAACTACTCCATAGGGTTTTCTTGGCTATAATCTTTACAGAAGCAGATGAGGTCTTTCTTCCACAGTGCTGCTGGGTGAGTTCAAGCTGCCAACATTTAGGTTGGTAAACCCACTGTCATTGAGGCAATTCTGACTCACAGCAATCCTGTAGGAGAGAGTAGAACTGCCCCATATGCTTCCAAGGAGCAGCTGGTGGATTTGAACTGCCGACCTTTAGCGAAAACCATTTGTGCCATGCCGGGACCTCTACAGAGACATATATAGCTAGGAAAATAAGTAAGATTGCTATACCAAATATTAACAATGGTTAAGTCTTTTTGTAGCCAATTTCCCCTTTCCCTTGGGCAAATACCTGGACACGCGATTTCTGGGTCATAGGGTGGGTATATGTTTAATTTGAATAGGAAACAACCAAAAAGTTTTCCAAAGTATTTGTATCATTTTACACTTCCACCAGCAATGTATGACACTTCCAGTTGTTCTACATCCTATCCAACTTTTCACATATTGTCAGCTTTTTTAATTTTTGTTATTTTAGGTGGTGTGAAGTGATATCTCATATTTTTTGAATTAACCTCATTGAGATAGGATTTATGTAGATAAAATGCACTCATTTTAAAGGTACAGTCTGATAAATTTTGATAAACCTATACACCTGTGTAAGCATCTCCTCAATGTATGTCCTATTTCCATCGCCCTCCAAAAATCATTCATACTCCTTCACCATCAACACTCCTGTAACCCCTACTCCAAGTAACCACTGATACAGCTTCTATCATTAGAGTTTTGCCTGTTCTAGAATTGCACATAATTGGAATCATCATACATGTATATTCTTTTGTGTCTGGTTTCTTTTGGCACGATATTTCTACAATTTACCTGTTTTGTTGTATGTATTGGTAGTTTATTCCTTTTCTACTGAAAAGAATTCCATTGTATGAGAAAAAAACCATTCATGTACTCATTCATTCACTCATTCCCAGCAATGCATGACAGTTCTGGTTGCTCATTATGTCCACGAATATTTAATATTGCTAGTCTTTTTACTTTCAGTCATTCTAGTTGGTATATGTCCCTTGTTGTCGTTGTTATTAGGTGCCATCGAGTAGGTTCTCACTCATAGCGACCCTATGCACAAGAGAACGAAACACTGCCCAGTCCTGACCCATCCTTACAATCGTTGTTATGCTCGAGCTCATTGTTGCAGCCACTGTGTCAATCCACCTCGTTGAGGGTCTTCCTCTCTTCCGCTGACCCTGTTCTCTGCCAAGCATGATGTCCTTCTCCAGAGACTGATCCCTCCTGACGACATGTCCAAAGTATGTAAGACACAGTCTCTCCATCCTTGCCTCTAAGAAGCATTCTGGCCACACTTCTTCCAAGACAGATTTGTTCATTCTTTTGGCAGTCCATGGTATATTCAATATTCTTTGACAACACCACAATTCAAAGGCATCAGCTCTTCTTTGGTCTTCCTTATTCATTGTCCAGCTTTCACATGCATATGATGTGATTGAAAATATCATGGCTTGGGTCAGGCGCATCTTAGTCTTCAGGGTGACATCTTTGCTCTTCAACACGTTGAAGAGGTCCTTTGCAGCAGATTTGCCCAATGCAATGCGTCCTTTGATTTCTTGACTGCTGCTTCCATGGCTGTTGATTGTGGATCCAAGTAAAACGAAATCCTTGACAACTTCAATCTTTTCTCCATTTATCCTGATGTTGCTCATTGGTCCAGTTGTGAGGATTTTTGTTTTCTTTATTTTGAGGTGTAATCCATACTGAAGGCTGTGGTCTTTGATCTTCATTAGTAAGTGCTTCAAGTCCTCTTCACTTTCAGCAAGCAAGGTTGTGTCATCTGCATAACGCAGGTTGTTAATTAGTCTTCCTCCAATCCTGATGCCCTGTTCTTCTTCATATAGTCCAGCTTCTCGGATTATTTGTTCAGCATACAGATGAAATAGGTATGGCGAAAGAATACAACCCCGATGCACACTTTTCCTGACTTTAAACCGATCAATCTCCCCTTGTTCTGTCCAAACAAGTGCCTCTTGATCTATGTAAAGGTTCCTCATGAGCACAATTAACTGTTCTGGAATTCCCATTCTTTGCAGTGTTATCCATAGTGTGTTATGATCCACATAGTCGAATGCCTTTGCATAGTCAATAAAACACAGGTAAACATCCTTCTGGTATTCTCTGCTTTCAGCTAGGATCCATCTGACATCAGCAATGATATCCCTGGTTCCACAACCTCTTCTGAAACCGGCCTGAATTTCTGGCAGTTCCCTGTTGATATACTGCTGCAGCCATTTTTGAATGATCTTCAGCAAAATTTTGCTTGCGTGTGATGTTACTGATATTGGCCTATAATTTCCACATTCAGTTGGATCACCTTTCTTGGGAATAGGCATAAATATGGATTTCTTCCAGTCAGTTGGCCAGAAAGCTGTCTTCCATATTTCTTGGCATAGACGAGTGAGCACCTCCAGCACTGCATCTGTTTGTTGAAACATCTCAGTTGATATTGCATCAATTCCTGGAGCCTTGTTTTTCGCCAATGCCTTCAGAGCAGCTCGGACTTCTTCCTTCAGTACCATCGGTTCCTGATCATATGCCACCTCTTCAAATGGTTGAATATCGAATAATTCTTTTTGGTATAATGACTGTGTATTCCCTCCATCTTCTTTTGATGCTTCCTGCATCATTTAATATTTTCCCCATGGAATCCTTCACTATTGCTACTTGAGGCTTGAATCTTTTCTTCAGTTCTTTCAGCTTGAGAAACGCCGAGTGTGTTCTGCCCTTTTGGTTTTCCATCTCCAGCTCTTTGCACATGTCATTATAATACTTTACTTTGTCTTCTGGAGAGGCCCTTTGAAATTGTTTGTTCAGTTCTTTTACTTCATCAATTCTTCCTTTTGCTTTAGCTGCTCGACGCTCAAGAGCAAGTTTCAGAGTCTCCTCTGACATCCATCTTGGTCTTTTCTTTCTTTCCTGTCTTTTCAGTGACCTCTTGCTTTCTTCATAGATGATGTCCTTGATGTCATGCCACAGCTCGTCTGGTCTGCGGTCACTAGTGTTCAATGCATCAGATCTATTCTTGAGATGGTCTCTGAATTCAGGTGGGATATGCTCAAGGTCATATTTTGGCTCTCGTGGACTTGCTCTGATTTTCTTCAGTTTCACCTTGGACTTGCATATGAGCAATTGATGGTCTGTTTTACAGTCCGCTTCTGGCCTTGTTCCGACTGATGATATTGAGCTTTTCCATCGTCTCTTTCCACAGATGTAGTCAATTTGATTTCAGTGTGTTCCATCTGGTGAGGTCCATGTGTATAGTCACCGTTTATGTTGGTGAAAGAAGGTATTTGCAATGAAGAAGTGGTTGATCTTGCAAAATTCTGTCATTTGATCTCTGGCATTGTTTCTGTCACCAAGGCCATATCTTCCAACTACTGATCCTTCCTTTGTTTCCAATTTTCCCAGTCCAATCGCCAGTAATTATCAAATTATCTTGATTGCATGTTTGATCAATTTCAGACTGTAGCAGCTGATAAAAATCTTCTATTTCTTCATCTTTGGCCCTAATGGTTGGTGCATAAATTTGAATAATAGTCGTATTAACTGGTCTTCCTTGTAGGCATATGGATATTATCCTATCACTGACAGCATTGTACTTTAGGATAGATCTTGAAACGTTCTTTTTGACAGTGAATACAACACCATTCCTCTTCGAGTTGTCATTCCCAGCATAGTAGACTATATGATTGTCCCATTCAAAATGGCCAATACCAGTCCATTTCAGCTCACTAATGCCTAGGATATCCATGTTTATGTGTTCCATTTCATTTTTGATGATTTTCCTAGATTCATACTTTGTACATTCCAGGTTCCAATTATTAATGGATGTTTGCAGCTGTTTCTTCTCATTTTGAGTCATGCCACATCAGCAAATGAAGGTCCTGAAAGCTTTACTGCATCACATCATTAAGGTTGACTCTACTTTGAGGAGGCAGCTCTTCCCCAGTCATCTTTTGAGTTCCTTCCAACCTGGGGGGCTTATCTTCCAGCACTATATCAGATGATGTTCCGCTGCTATTCATAAGATTTTTACTGGCTAATGCTTTTCAGAAGTAGACTGCCGGATCCTTCTTCCTAGTCCGTCTTAGTCTGGAAGCTCAGCTGAAACCTGTCCTCCATGGGTTACCCTGCTGGTATCTGAATGCCAGTGGCATAGCTTCCAGCATCACAGCAACACACAAGCCCCCACAGTATGACAAACTGACAGACACATGGGGGTAATACGTCCCTAGGTGGCACAAATGTTTAAGTGCTCAGCCACTGACCGAAAGAATGGAGGTTCAAATCCATGCAGAGGCTCTTTGGAAGAAAGGTCGGGCAATCTACTTCCAGAAAAAGAAATCAAACATTAAAACAAAACAAAACAAAAAGGCCCTGAAAACTCTATGGAGTAGCTCTACTCTGAAAAACATGGGGTCACCATGAGTAAGGATCAACCCAATGGCAACTTGTACTGATAGTGGGTATATAGTAGCATCTCATTGTGATTTTATTTTGCATTTCACTATGCATGTTTCATAATTTTTTTAATTTTTTTGTTTTTTTGCTGTTTATGTATCTTTTTTGTGAAGTATTCTTTCATACTTTTTGCCCATTTTTCAATTGGGATGTCTTGTTGCAATGGTTCTTTACATATTCTGAATACAAGTCCAATGCAAATATATGTATTATAAATATTTTCTTAGTCTGTGGTTTGTCTTTTCACTTTCCTAAAGATGTCTTTTAAAAAGCAAAAGTTTTCACACTTCAATGAAGACCAATTTATTTATTTTTATGGCTAGTGCTCTGTGTCCTCTCTAAGAAATCTTTATGTACCCAAAAGTCATGAAGATATTCTTTCTTTCTTTGTAGAACTTTTATAGTTTTAGCTTTTACATTTAGGCTCATGATCCATCTTGAATCAATTTTTGCATGTGTTGTAGAGGCTCATGTTTCTTCTTTTGGATATTCAGTTTTTGAAAGCAACATTTGTTGATCTTCACTTTATTTTTTAATGCCTTTTAAACAAAGTCTGTGAGATTATCCTTTACACCACACCACCCCATCAAACAGTCAGCAGCTCCCAGCGTGTCCCCTACTTATTTCTGGGAATTCCTCAGAGTTGCCTAAGTGTCCTCCAAGCCATTCCATCAGCTAGTCATGTGTTACGTCTGCAAGGTTCTATCATTTGCACTTAGTGAAGTTGAAGGGGAAACAGTCTTTGTGAGGCTGAACACAAGCACCCTCATGTAGTCAGCAACTTCAGTACAGTTTGCTAGTCATCCTTATGTGAGTCCCTGGTACGTAGCTACTATCGTCCACCACCACAATACAACCTCTGCCTCCACTGTTGGGTGTGGAGATCTGCTTTGTTTCTGTGTCCAGCCACGACTGACTTGTATGTAAGTCTCCCTAATAAACTCCTCCGCAGCCACACTAGATTTGCCCGCCTCTTCAGTCTCTCACCACCCTCCATCTTTAGAGGCAAATTTAACTCTACTGGTCTGTGCCTGCACAATTGGCGAGCCAACCAGACTACTGAGGAAATGACGAGTGTCGGTGATATCTCTGTGGGAGAAATACCAGGTTGGCCAGTGACCTCCATGTGAGGAGGTCTGGCCCTATGCTATTCTCTGTTGACTGCCATATGAGTACCGGGACACCCTAAAAATGCCAAGCAGTATGGCCCAGTTGTGGGCAGACACATGCCTTCATAAGTGTGGAAAAAAAGCTAGAAGAGCAGTAGTGGCTGTGAAATGGCTGCTGCTCTGGGCTGTTTAGCGGGCCACCAAAGCCCAGGCAGCTGTTGAAGCATGTATAAGAGCTGCAGAGTTACAGTTAGAAAGAGATGTGTGGCAGTTGTGTGTGGCCACGACTGACATATTGAGCAGCCATGTCTGCCAATGGGATGAGCAACTGAAAATGCTTGCGTGCAGGTTTGTAAAAACGCGAGATTCAATGACTAGTGGAGCAATCCCATAGCCATTGCTCAAATCCTTCCAACGAGGAGACCAGAGATAGATGGAGGGGCTAAGTAGGTCCCTGGTGCTGACAATAACCTTTAATACCTAGCTCAAAGCAAGAGCTAGAACAGCAGGGAAAAAAAGCAGTAAAAAGCCCTTCAAGACAGCTTGTGTTGAGCAGCCTTGAAAAGACTTAAGAGGTCCTCTCTGGAATTCTCTGATAATTGCCCCTGCCAAGATAACTGAGCAGCAAAGTAATCACAGCTGCAATATTAAGGGGGGAAACTAAAAGAGGAGGGCACTCCTCCAGGTTACCAGGAGACTAGGCTGAACTCAGGCTTACACTTGATGTGGTGGAGGTGTAAATGACTGAGGGCTCTGCCAACTCTGTCCAGACCTTCTGCCTTTCAGAAATAATTAAGATGAGAATTAAGCCTAGGTCCCTTTGTCACCAAGGAGGACCAAAGGCTTTATGTTACAATTAAAATTTAATGAGGAAATGAAAAGAATTGTATATCTTGGGTTTTTAGATACTATTGCACAGGTGACTATAATCTGTGGCACCAAAATGAGGAAAATTTCTGGGTGTGAGGTCACTATCATCGAGACCCTTTCCCAAGCCTATGAATAAGTCTCTTTTGGGTCCCTAAAAACCCTTATTGTATATATTAATGGCAATGATGTATTAATGTATACTTTGCAAACTTTTGCCTCCAAGCCATGATGAGAATTGCTGCCATTAGGGCCATTTTTTGGCGGGGAGGCACACGGAAATTGTGACGTGGGCTATAGCTAATAGCCTGGGCATTCAATTTGGTCACTGACAACCCTCAGGCTGATGTATAAAGCAACACCCTATGGGGATGAGACATCTGGACCAAAAAAAAAAAAAAAAAAATCACTTCTGCTTCTGATAAGCCTCTGTTACTTGTGTGGAGGGTCACCAGAAAGGCCCCAATGCTTAAAGGAGAAAACAACCAATGAGCAGACCAGTCTTACCAAATGACTACAGAGGCTGAAGCATCCTCTGCTCCAGAGAAAAGAGACATGCAACTGAACACCTCCATATTTAAGAAAGGACCCATTGGCCTCCACGTATGGATTGCCACTGTCATCAGAAAATGCCAGACAGCATAGAAAACCTGACCTACCTATGAGACCATGGTCAAGGCTAAAATCTGCCCAGGGGAAACAACCCTAATGTCATGAAAGATGAAAAGCTGACTGCCAAGAAGCTCAGTGAGCCCCATATAGTCCCCAAAAGAAAGTTACCAAGACATATCATAATCACCTTGCCAAAGCCAAAGAAAAAGAAAGAATCCTGAAAGAAGCTTAAAAAAAAAAAAAAAAAACAGAAAGAAAGAAAAGTCACTTGCAAAGAAAACCAAACCAAATCCATTGCCACTGAGTTGATTCCAACTCATAGCAACCCTATAGGACAAAGCAGAACTGCCTGATAGGGTTTCCAAAGAGCAGCTGGTGTATTCAAATTGCCAATCTTTTAGTTAGTAGCCAAACACTTAAACAATAAGAATAAACTTTGATTACTCAGCAGAAACTACGTAGGCAAGAAGGCAATGGGATGATGTACATAAAGCCTTGAAAGAAAAAAAATCCGCCAACTAAGAAAACTCTCTCAAACACAATGGCGAAATTAGAACATTTCCAGATAAACAGAAATCAAGGGAATCTGAGAAATTCAAACAAACTTACAAGTAACATTAAAGGGAGTCCTTCAGTTAGAAAACCAACGACATCAGACAACAACTGGAGTCTAGGACACAGGACAGCATCAGCCAGACACCAACTAGATAAAGAACTCTCAATGAAAAAAACAAAGCTAAAAGGCTAGAAACAGGGAAACAGAGATGTCAGTCTGTAAACTCGAGAGGAAGTCAAGGAAATATAAAGTAATAAAAGACTGGTTCAAACTTATGCAAATAAGGGTACATTTCAAGGTAACCACAAAGAAAGTTAACAAACCTACTCAAAAGAAAAAAAAAAAAAAAAAAAACCATAAAGACTCAGAAAACACAAAATCTACAAAAACAAAAGAAAAGAAATTTTACAAACAAAAGGAACTCAGCACAGAAAAGTAAGAGGAATAGAGAAAATGTGAGCACCACAAAAAAACAAAGCACAACACTATTACAGCAATAAACTCATACCTATCGATAATCACACTGAATGTAAATGGCTTAAATGCACCTGGAAAGAGACAGAGAGTGGCAGAATGGATTAAAAACATGACCCATCAATATGCTATCTACAAGAGACATGCCTTAGACACAAAGACATAAATACATTAAAAATCAAAAGATGGAAAAAATACATCAAGCAGATAAAAAAAATAGTAACCAAAAAAAGCAGGAATGGCAATTCTAATCTCAGATAAAATAGACTTTAAGACAAAATCAACGATAAAAGACAAGGAAGGACATTATATAATGACTAAAGGGACAATCAACCAAGAAGACATAACCTTAATAAATATCTACACAGTCAACGACAAGACTCCAAAATACATAAAAGAAACTCTAACAGCACAGAAAAGAGAAATAGACAGTTCCACGATAATAGCAGGAGACTTCAACACACCAGTCTCAGTAAAGGATAGAACATCTAGAAAGAAACTCAACGTTACAGAAAATTTAAAGGCCATAGTTAACCAACTTGACTCCACAGACATATGTAGCACACCCCACAGAACAGCAGGACAGTATACATTCATTTCCAGTGTACATGGAACATTCTCCAGAATAGACTTTATTTTAGGCCACAAAGCAACCTTCAATAAAATCCAAATCATTGAAGTAGGAATTGCCACTCCTGCTCTTTTTGGTTACTATTTCTCTCCGATCACAATGCCATAAAAGTTGAAATCACTAGCAGGAAGGTAAAGGGAAAAAAAATCATTTGCAGAAGGCGGGGGCCAAGATGGCGGACTAGGTGGACGCTACCGCGGATCCCTCTTGCAACAAAGACTCGGAAAAACAAGGGAATCGATCACATACATAACAATCTACGAACTCTGAACAACAAGCACAGACTTAGAGACGGAAAACGAACAAATACGGGCAGACAGCGACTGTTTTCAGAACTAGGAGCCAGCGCACCAGGCAGGTGACCTTCGGAGCTCGATCTGGGGCAGAGCCCAGGGGGGCAGACGGCACAGAAAGGGGGCCCACCCCTTCCCCCCGAACCCATCCCGGGAGGAAGCCTAGCAGGTTGGCGCAGGCGGCGTAGGGGCGCAGCCGGAGGGAGAAGCACCCGGGAGGCAGTGACTGATCTGGGAGGGGGGAGAACAGCGTCCCAGCTGGGGTGCCGTCCCACCGGGAGTTAGGCGAGAAGCCGACGGGGCGCGAGCGGGTGGGGGGTCAGCTATATTTCCCTAAAGTGACCCCAGGGCGGGGCCCACACATTCGTGCGGGAGGATGCACACCCAGTCCGCGCGTGTGGCACGGCACACCAGAGGGAGAAATCCCCGGAAGTGTCTGGTCTCAAAACAGGGAAAGCAGCATCCCAGACGGGGAGCCATTCCGCTGGGATCTGGGCACGCGCGCGCGCGCGCGGGCGGGGCATGAGCGCGGGGTCCATTTTTATTACCCTGAATTGACCCAGGGGGCGGGACCACCTGGTCGTGCGAGTGACGCCCTCCCAGTTTGCGCGTGAGGTGTGGCACACCGGAAGGAGAAGTCCCCGGGAGGAACTGATTGGTCCCGAAGCGCAGAAAGTAGCGTCCCAGACAGGGTGCCGTCTTGCCGGGGCTTGGGCACGCGCACGAGCGGGGCGTGAGCGCGGAGTCCATTTTTATTGCCCTGAATTGACCCAGGGGGCGGGCCCACCTGGCCGTGCGGAGAAACTGATTGGTCCCGAAGCGCAGAAAGTAGCGTCCCAGACGGGGTGCCGTCCTGCCGGGGCTTGGGCGCGCGCACGAACGGGGCGTGAGCGCGGAGTCCATTTTTATTGCCCTGAATTGACCCAGGGGGCGGGCCCACCGGGCCGTGCGGAGGAACTGATTGGTCCCGAAGCGCAGAAAGTAGCATCCCAGACGGGGTGCCGTCCTGCCGGGGCTTGGGCGCGCGCACGAGCGGGGCGTGAGCACGGAGTCCATTTTTATTGCCCTGAATTGACCCAGGGGGCGGGCCCACCTGGCCGTGCAGGTGACCCCAAACCAGTTCGCGCGAGAGGTGTGGCGCTCTGGAAGGAGAAGTCCCGGGGAGGAAGTGACTGGTTCCCGAACAGGGAAAGCAGCGTCTTAACCCGGAAGTCATCCCGCTGGGATTTGGGCGCGCGCACAGGCGGGGCGTGACCGCGGGACCTAATTATAATCGCCTGAATAGACCCTGGGGGCGGGCCCACCCGTTCGTGCGGGAAACGCCCACCCAGTGCCCACGAGCGGTGCCGCGCACCGGAGGAAGTCCCCAGGAGGAATTGACTGGTTTCCGAGCAAGGAAAGCAGTGTCCTAGCCAGGGACCCGTCCAGCCCGGATTTTGGCGAACGGGGGCAGAGCGTGAACGTGGTGTTCAGCTCTATATTCTGTGGTGCTACACTCCTAGCTCTCAGATCCCTCCCCCACCCTCCCCAGGCGACCCCATTAACATCCGAATACCCGGAGCCAGAGAGAGAATTCAGATAGGGATCTGACTGCATTTTTTTTTAGCTGACTACTTGGAAAATCTAGTTTCCCAGTGATGGCTCGGAGACAGCAGTCCATATCAAACCACATAAAGAAACAGACCATGACAGCTTCTCCAACCCCCCAAACAAAAGAATCAAAATCTTTCCCAAATGAAGATACAATCCTGGAATTATCAGATACAGAATATAAAAAACTAATTTACAGAATGCTTAAAGATATCACAAATGAAATTAGGATAAATGCAGAAAAAGCCAAGGAACACACTGATAAAACTGTTGAAGAACTCAAAAAGATTATTCAAGAACATAGTGCAAAAATTAACAAGTTGCAAGAATCCATAGAGAGACAGCATGTAGAAATCCAAAAGATTAACAATAAAATTACAGAATTTGACAACGCAATAGAAAGTCAGAGGAGCAGACTCGAGCAATTAGAATGTAGACTGGGACTTCTGGAGGACCAGGGAAACAACACCAACATAGCTGAAAAAAAATAAGATAAAAGAATTTAAAAAAATGAAGAAACCCTAAGAATCATGTGGGACTCTATCAAGAAGGATAACTTGCGAGTAATTGGAGTCCCAGAACAGGGAGGGGGGACAGAAAACACAGAGAAAATAGTTGAAGAACTCCTGACACAAAACTTCCCTGACATCATGAAAGAAGAAAGGATATCTATCCAAGATGCTCATCGAACCCCATTTAAGATTGATCCAAAAAGAAAAACACCAAGACATATCATCATCAAACTTGCCAAAACCAAAGACAAACAGAAAATTTTAAAAGCAGCCAGGGAGAAAAGAAAGGTTTCCTTCAAGGGAGAATCAATAAGAATAAGTTCAGACTACTCAGCAGAAACCATGCAGGCAAGAAGGGAATGGGACGACATATACAGAGCACTAAACGAGAAAAACTGCCAACCAAGGATCATATATCCAGCAAAACTCTCTCTGAAATATGAAGGAGAAATTAAGATATTTACAGATAAACACAAGTTTAGAGAATTTGCAAAAACTAAACCAAGACTGCAAGAAATGCTAAAGGAGATTGTTTGGCCGGATGACCAATAATATCAGCTACCAGAACAATACAAGGTCACAAAACAGAACGTCCTGATATCAACGCAACTCAAACAGGGAAAGCACAAAAACAAACAAATTAAGACTAATTCTAAAAAATAAATAAATAAACAAAATAATACACACAACAGGAAATCATGGAAATCAATAGATAAACGATCAAAATAATCAAAAAGAGGGACTAAATATAGGAGGCATTGAACTGCCAGATGGAGAGTGATACAAGGCAAAATAGAAGGATACAAGTTAGGTTTTTACTTAGAAAAATAGGGGTAAATAAAAAGGTAACCACAAAAAGGAATATCAATCCCATAACTCAAGAAAAAAGCCAAGAAAAACATAACAACTCAATAAACACAAAGTTAAACATTATGAAAATGAGGATCTCACAAGCTACTAAGAAAAACGTCTCAGCACAAAAAAGCATGTGGGAAAATGAAATGGCCAACAACACACATGAAAAGGCATCAAAATGACAACACTAAAAACTTACTTATCTATAATTACGCTGAATGTAAATGGACTAAATGCACCAATAAAGAGACAGAGAGTCACGGACTGGATAAAAAAACACGATCCATCTATATGCTGCCTACAAGAGACACACCTTAGACTTAGAGACACAAACAAACTAAAACTCAAAGGATGGAAAAAAATATATCAAGCAAACTATGAGCAAAAAAGAAGAGGAGTAGCAATATTAATTTCTGACAAAATAGACTTTAGACTTAAATCCGCCACAAAGGATAAAGAAGGACACTATATAATGATAAAAGGGACAATTGATCAGGAAGACATAACCATATTAAATATTTACGCACCTAATGACAGGGCTGCAAGATATATAAATCAAATTTTAACAGAATTGAAAAGTGAGATAGACACCTCCACATATATAGTAGGAGACTTCAACACACCACTTTCGGAGAAGGACAGGACATCCAGTAAGAAGCTCAATAGAGACACGGAAGACCTAATTACTACAATCAACCAACTTGACCTCATTGACTTATACAGAACTCTCCACCCAACTGCTGCAAAATATACTTTTTTTTCTAGCGCACATGGAACATTCTCTAGAATAGACCACATATTAGGGCATAAAACAAATCTTTCCAGAATCCAAAACATCGAAATATTACAAAGCATCTTCTCAGACCACAAGGCAATGAAGCTAGAAATCAATAACAGAAAAACTAGGGAAAAGAAATCAAATACTTGGAAAATGAACAATACCCTCCTGAAAAAAGACTGGGTTATAGAAGACATCAAGGAGGGAATAAGGAAATTCTTAGAAAGCAACGAGAATGAAAATACTTCCTATCAAAACCTCTGGGACACAGCAAAAGCAGTGCTCAGAGGCCAATTTATATCGATAAATGCACACATACAAAAAGAAGAAAGAGACAAAATCAGAGAACTGTCCCGACAACTTGAGCAAATAGAAAGTGAGCAACAAAAGAATCCATCAGGCACCCGAAGAAAACAAATAATAAAAATTAGAGCTGAACTAAATGAATTAGAGAACAGAAAAACAATTGAAAGAATTAACAAAGCCAAAAGCTGGTTCTTTGAAAAAATTAACAAAATTGATAAACCATTGGCTAGACTGACTAAAGAAAAACAGGAAAGGAAACAAATAACCCGAATAAGAAACGAGAAGGACCACATCACAACAGAACCAAATGAAATCAAAAGAATCATTTCAGATTACTACATAAAATTGTACTCTAACAAATTTGAAAACCTAGAAGAAATGGATAAATTCTTGGAACAATACTACTTACCTAAACTAACACATTCAGAAGTAGAACAACTAAATAGACCCATAACAAAAAAAGAGATTGAAACGGTAATCAAAAAACTCCCAACAAAAAAAAGTCCTGGCCCAGATGGCTTCACTGCAGAGTTCTACCAAACCTTCAGGGAAGACTTAACACCATTACTATTGAAGGTATTTCAAAGTATAGAAAAAGACGGAATACTACCCAACTCATTCTATGAAGCTACCATCTCCCTGATACCAAAACCAGGTAAAGACATTACAAAAAAAGAAAATTTTAGACCTATATCCCTCATGAACATAGATGCAAAAATCCTTAATAAAATTCTAGCCAATAGAATCCAACAACACATCAAAAAAATAATTCACCCTGATCAAGTGGATTTATACCAGGTATGCAAGGCTGGTTTAATATCAGAAAAACCATTAATGTAATCCATCACATAAATAAAACAAAAGACAAAAACCACATGATCTTATCAATTGATGCAGAAAAGGCATTTGACAAAGTCCAACACCCATTTATGATAAAAACTCTCACCAAAATAGGAATTGAAGGAAAATTCCTCAACATAATAAAGGGCATATATGCAAAGCCGACGGCCAATATCACTCTAAATGGAGAGAACCTGAAAGCATTTCCCTTGAGAACGGGAACCAGACAAGGATGCCCTTTATCACCGCTCTTATTCAACATCGTACTTGAAGTCCTAGCCAGAGCAATTAGGCTAGACAAAGAAATAAAGGGTATCCAGATTGGTAAGGAGGAAGTAAAGCTATCACTATTTGCAGATGACATGATCGTATACATGGAAAACCCTAAGAAATCCTCCAGAAAACTACTGAAACTAATAGAAGAGTTTGGAAGAGTCTCAGGATATAAAATAAACATACAAAAATCACTTGGATTCCTCTACAGCAACAAAAAGAACACCGAAGAGGAAATAACCAAATCAATACCATTCACAGTAGCCACCAAGAAGATAAAATACTTAGGAATAAATCTTACCAAGGATGTAAAAGACCTATACAAAGAAAACTATAAAACTCTGCTACAAGAAATTCAAAAGGACACACTTAAATGGAAAAACATACCCTGCTCATGGATAGGAAGACTTAACATAGTAAAAATGTCTATTCTACCAAAAGCCATTTATACATACAACGCACTTCCAATCCAAATACCAATGTCATACTTTAAGGGAATAGAGAAACAAATCACTAATTTCATATGGAAAGGAAAGAACCCCCGGATAAGCAAAACATTACTGAAAAAGAAGAAGAAAGTGGGAGGCCTCACCCTACCTGATTTCAGAACCTATTATATAGCTACAGTAGTCAAAACAGCCTGGTACTGGTACAACAACAGGCACATAGACCAATGGAACAGAATTGAGAATCCAGATATAAATCCATCCATTTATGAGCAGCTGATATTTGACAAAGGACCAGTGTCAGTCAATTGGGGAAATAATAGTCTTTTTAACAAATGGTGCTGGCATACCTGGATATCCATTTGCAAAAGAATGAAACAGGACCCATACCTCACACCATGCACAAAAACTAACTCCAAGTGGATCAAAGACCTAAACATAAAGACTAAAACGATAAAAATCATGGAAGAAAAAATAGGATCTACCCTAGGAGCCCTAATACAGGGCATAAACAGAATACAAAACATTGCCAAAAATGATGAAGAGAAACCAGATAACTGGGAGCTCCTAAAAATCAAACACCTATGCTCATCTAAAGACTTCACCAAAAGAGTAAAAAGACCACCTACAGACTGGGAAAGAATATTCAGCTATGACATCTCAGACCAGCGCCTGATCTCTAAAATCTACATGATTCTGTCAAAACTCAACCACAAAAAGACAAACAACCCAATCAAGAAGTGGGCAAAGGATATGAACACACATTTCACTAAGGAAGATATTCAGGCAGCCAACAGATACATGAGAAAATGCTCTCGATCATTAGTCATTAGAGAAATGCAAATTAAAACTACGATGAGATTCCATCTGACACCAACTAGACTGGCATTAATTCAAAAAACACAAAATAATAAATGTTGGAGAGGCTGCGGAGAGACTGGAACTCTCATACACTGCTGGTGGGGTTGTAAAATGGTACAACCACTTTGGAAATCCATCTGGCGTTATCTTAAACAGTTAGAACTACCATATAACCCAGAAATCCCACTCCTCGGAATATACCCTAAAAATACAAGACCCTTCACACAAACAGATATATGCACACCCATGTTTATTGCAGCTCTGTTTACAATAGCAAAAAGCTGGAAGCAACCAAGATGTCCATCAACGGACGAATGGGTAAATAAATTGTGGTATATTCACACAATGGAATACTACGCATCGATAAAGAACAGTGACGAATCTCTGAAACACTTCATAACATGGAGGAATCTGGAAGGCATTATGCTGAGCGAAATGAGTCAGTTGCAAAAGGACAAATATTGTATAAGACCACTATTATAAGATCTTGAGAAATAGAAAAAACGGAAAAGAACACATACTTTTGTGGTTACAAAGGGGGGAGGGAGGGAGGGAGGGAGGGAGGGAGGGAGGGAGGGAGAGGGCTTTTTATTGATCAATCTGTAGATGGGAACTGCTTTGGGTGAAGGGAAAGACAACACTCAAAACATGGAAGGTCAGCCTAATTGGACAGGATTAAAAGTAAAGAGGTTTCCGAGATAAAATGAAAGCTTCAAAGGATAGCGAAGCAGGGGCTGGGGTCTGGGGAACTTGGTTTGAGAGGACTTCTAAATCAATGGGCAAAACAATTCTATTATGAAAACACTCTGCATCCCACTTTGAATTGTGGCACCTGGGGTCCTAAATGCCAACAAGCAGCCATCTAAAATACATTAATTGGTCTCAACCCACCGGGAGCAAAGGCAAAGGAAGAACACCAAGGTCACACGACAACTAAGAACCCAAGAGACAGAAAGGGCCACTTGAACCAGAGACCTACAATATCCTGAGACCAGAAGAACTAGTTGGTGCCCGGCCACAATCGATGTCTGCCCTGTCAGGGAACACAACAGACAACTCCTGAGGGAGCAGGAGACCAATGGGATACAGACCCCAAATTCTCATTAAAAGACCACACCTAATGGTATGATTGCGACTAGAGGAATCCCAGAGACAATGCTCCCCAGAACTTCTGATGGCACAGGACAGGAACCATCCCCGAAGACAAATCATCAGGCATGAAAAGGACTGGTCAGTGGGGGGGGAGAGAGATACTGATGAAGAGTGAGCTAATTAAATCAGGTGGACACGGGAGAGTGTGTTGGCAACTCTTGACTGGAGGGGGGATGGGAAGATAGAGAGAGAGGGAAGAAGGTAAAATTGGCACGAAACGAGAGACTGTAAGGGCTGACTCAATAGGGGGAGAGCAAGTGGGAGAAGGGAGTAAGATGTATGTAAACCTACATGTGACAGACTGATTGGAATGGTAAATGTTCACTTGAAGCTTAATAAAAATTTAAAAAAAAAAAAAAAGAAAAAAAAATCATTTACAAAGAAACTGAATAACACCTTGCTTAAAAACAACTGGGTAATAGAAGAAATCAAAGAGAAAATAAAAAATTCCTAGAATCAAATGAGAATGAAAATACATTATACCAAAATCTTTGGGACACAGCAAAAGCAGTGCTTAGAGGTCAATTTATATCAATAAATGCACACATCAAAAAAGAAGAAAAAAGAAAATCTGAACAAATCAATAAGAGAAGAGATAGAAAAGGTAATAAAAAGACTCCCCACAACAACAAAAAAGCCCTGGCCCAGAGGGCTTCACTGGAGATGTTTTACCAAACATTCAGAGAAGGGCTCACACCAGTACCACAAAAACTATTTTGTTTGAAAAGGAAGGATTACTCCCGAATTCATTCTATGTAGCCAGCATAACCCTGATATCAAAGCTAGGAAAGGAACCACTAAAAAAAAATTACAGACAAATATCTCTCATGAATATAGATGCAAAAATTCTCAACAAAATTCTAGCCAATACAATTCAGCATCATATAATATATATATTTATACATATACCACAACCAAGTGGGATTCATACTAGATATGCAAGGATGGTTCAACATTAAAAAATCAATCAATGTACTCTACCATATAAATAAAACAAAAGAAAAGAATCACATGATCATCTCAATCAATGCAGAGAAGGCATTCGATAATGTCCAACACTCATTCCTGATAAAAACTCTCAATAAAATAGGAATAGAAGGAAAATTCCTCAACATAATAAAGGGCATCTATACAAAACCAACATCAGTCTCAATGGAGAGAGGCTTAAAGTATTTCCCTGGAGAACAGGAACAAGACAAGGATGCCCTTTACCACCACTCCTATTTAACATTGTGCTGGAAGTCCTAGCTAGAGCAATAAGGCAAGAAATAGAAATAAAGGGCATCCAAATTGGAAAGGAAGAAGTAAAACTACCCCTAGTCACAGATGATATGATTGTATACATAGGGAAGCCCAAAGAGTCCACAGAAAAACTACTGCGACAAATAGAAAAATTGAGCAGAGTATCAGGATACAAGGTCAACATACAAAAATCACTTGAATTCCTATACACCATCAACGAGACCTTCAAAAAGGAAATTAGGAAAACAAAACCATTTATAATAGCCCCTGAAAAGATAAAATACTTAGGAATAAATCTAACCAGGAATGTAAAAGACTATACAAAGAAAACTACAAAACACTATTGCAAGAAGCCAAAAGAGACCTACGTAAATGGAAAAACATATCACGCTCAGGGAAGGAAAGACTCACCATTGTGAAAATGTCAATTCTACCAAAAGTGACCTACAGATACAAAGCAATTTCTACCCAAATACCAACAGCATTCTTTAACGAGATGGAAAAACTAACACAACTTTATATGGAAAGGAAAGAGCCCCTGGATTAGCAAAGCATTACTGAAGAAAAAGAAGTAGGAGGCCTTACGCTACCTAATCTCAAAACCTACTATACAACCATGGTAATCAAAACAGCCTGATACTGGAACAACCACAGACACATAGACCAATGGAACAGAATCAAGAACCCAGACTTGAATCCATCCACCTATGGTCAGGTGATCTCTGACAAAGGACCAAAGTCCATTAAATGGGGAAGACAGTCTTTTTAACAAACGGTGCTGGCAAAACTGTAGGTCCATCGGTACAAAAATAAAACAGGACCCATACTTCACACCATACACAAAAACTAACTCAAAATGAGCCAAAGACTGAAATATAAAACCTAAAACAATAAAGACCATGAAAGAAAAAACAAGGACATGCTAGGGACTCTAATTAATACATGGGATAAATTCAATACAAACCATAACTAACAATGCACCAACACCACAAGATAAGCTAGATTACTGGAAGCTCCTAAAAATTAAACACTTATGCTCAGCAAAAACTTCACCAAAAGAGTAAAAAGAGAACATACAGACTGGGGAAAAAAAATTTGGCTACAACATATCTGAGAAGGATCTAACTGCTAAAATCTATAGAATACTTCAACACATCAATAACAGAAAGACAAATAATCCAATTTTAAAATGGGCAAAGGATATGAATAGACCCTTCACCAAAGACATTCAGGAAGCTAACAGACGCTTGAGATCATTAGTCATTAGAGAAATGCAAATCAAAACTACAATGAGATACCATGTCACCCAACACTACTGGCAGGCATTAAAAAAAAAAAAAAACAGATGTTGCAGAGGTTGTGGGGGAGAGTGGAACACTTATTCACTGCTGGTGGAACTGTAAAATGATATAACCACTATGGAGCTAGAAATAGAAATACCATATGATTCACCAATTCCAGTCCTAGGAATATACCCTAGAGAAATAAGACCCATCACTCGAATAGACATATGCACACCCATGTTCACTGCAGCACTGTTCACAATAGCAAAACGATGGGAACAACCTAAGTGCCCATCAGCAGACGAATGGATAAACAAATTATGGTACATACAGTGGAATATCACATAATGATAACAATGACGAATCCTCAAAACATCTCACGACATGGATGAATCTGGAGGGCATTATGCTGATTGAAGGAAGTCAATCACAAAAGGACAAATATTGTATGAGAACACTATTATAAAAACTCACAATGAATGGAAATGGGGAACCCAGGGTGGAAAGGGGAGAGTGCTGACACATTGCAGGGATTGCAACAAATGTCACAAAACAATCTGTGTACAAATTTTTGAATGAGAGACTAATTTGTGCTGTAAACTTTCACCCAAAACAATAAAAATTTTTAAAAAGAATGTAATAATAATAAAAAAAAATTTTTAATAAATAATACCTGCCCAAAGACAGATTCCCAAGCCAAGAAGCCAGGGCATTCTCGGCAGAAAAATCGTATCATTGCCTCTTATTCTGTACAGAGGCCACCACTGAATCTTGAATGAACTCTTCACACTCTATATCACCCTCAAGCCATAGGAGCCATTGAGCACTTAAATGGACAGGCTTTAATGGCTAATGGGAGGGGACAAGACAATACCAACCTGAACTATACATCTCAGGAAAGCAGTCTGTGGTCTCAGTGCAGCAGTTCCCTGCAAGGGCATTTCTCATTTACACCATATGTTTGATCAAACTGCCTATCCCATAAAATGTGTTTCTTTTGTACGCAACAGTTCCTGTCAAAAGATCTGGGCTCCCACAGAGATCACTGCCTCAAGACTATGACAGACAGCCTGGGTGGCTATACCAGGGCAACCCTCACCCCAAGTTCCATGGGAGATAGGGATGGGGAGGGGGAAATTGTTAATTTTGTCTGTTTTTCTTCCTAGATTATCTCACAATGATGGTCAGGCCCATCATCCATGGGCCCCAATGATACAGGCTTTTGTTAGAGCTACCAATCAGACCAACTGTTGGCTCTGTTAACATTTGAATTCAGATGACGAGTCATCTTCCCACAGTGTTACAGAGAAGGAAATTTCTCCCTGTGTGTTAAAAGCGTAAATGGCATGGGACTGGATGGTTTGACTCTGAGAACAGTACTTTTAAGACAGTTTGACATTACTCTGGACATGGAAAACTTACAGAATATGACCAGGTGGTCCGATGTACATTGACTGACTACAATAAGTCTGACTTAGCCTGGTCTGGCAATCCTAATACCTTGTTCAATTGCACTGATAAAGAGGGATTTTGTATTACTTGTACTGTTCATAAATTGTGCTAAGCTGAGAGAAATATGCTGTCTTCACATAAACGAATCAAGACATGTTATACATACATAAGATTGGACAAATGCAGCCATTTGATCTATTCAGTTGGCTTAGATTAAGCCACAACTAGGGCAGCAGATTGGGATCTTTCCCCCAAGCAAGCCTGATCTATCTGCTGGGGACAGTCCTACTAGTAACCCTCATTAAATGCTGCCTCAAATGATGCACAGATACAACACTCACCAGAGTTATGCACTAAACCATGGACATACAGCTTAACATCCAAAATGGGTGATGGGCATACCAGACTTGGTACTACTTTGCTTCTTTTTCTGGCACCCTGATGGGAGTCAGGGGGTGGACTGTTGGGCTAATGGTACACTTCTACGCCTCCCATCTGGGCTGCCTAAGTAAAGATCTTGGGCCCAGAACATTCTCTGATAAGAAGGCTGAGAATTGGGTCACCTTCTCTCTCCTAGTTCCTTCTCTTTATCGTAGAAGCTTTCCCACTGCTCTGGGCACACAGTAATTTTCTCTGTCTCTTATATATGTGTGGGCACCATACAGTGTCTGGCCAACCCCACTTCTATATCTGTTCACTGCAGGGAGGAAACAGGGTCTCTCGTGCTTTGGCACAAGCAGGGGAATGTGCCAGATGGTAGGAGCCAGCCTCAAGGGATAGACTGAAGGAGAAATAGGCTTTGCAAGGCCAAACATGAGCACCCTCATCTAGTCCACTAGTTCACTACAGTTTGCTAAATTATCCTTATGTAAGTCCCTGACATGTAGCCACTATTGTCCACTGCCACTATAAAACCTCAGCCCTCCCACTGCAGGGCACAGAGATATGCTTTGGTCCTGCAGCCACATAAGACTGCCTTATATGTAAGTCTCCCTAATAAACTTACACTGGAGTTGCCTGCTTCTTTCTTCCATCTCTCGCCATCTTCCATTTTTTGAGGCAAGTTTCACATTACTGGTCCATTCCTGGACAGAAGTCCACTGCTCAAGACACTTCTTGAAGAAGTCTGACCACTGGTACTTCCGACCAGTGCTTATGGTGAGAACAACAAGGTCTGGGCCGTGAGTGCTATCAGCAGGTGCTCCCTAAGCTGCTTGTCCTCAGGTGCCCAGGCAGAGCCAGAAAATACAGCTTCCTCTCTAGCTTGGTGCTGCACATGGTCTTCTAGATTGTGAAGCAGCACCATTCATGCCCAGGACATCCAGCTTCTTGTGAACAGTTTGGTCATCTCCAGGTCTTTGGCCCTTTAACCATTGGGTTTTAAATACAGCTCGATGGACAAAAAAGAAAACATGCCACAGTATAACCTCCATGTTTTCTTTTTTCCTCAATTAAAAACCCATCTCTTCCTAAAACAACACAATCTTTCTTCCTAGGAGCAACTCTCCATTCTTCCTAGATGACCGTTTTATTCTCATCTCAAAAAAATAATAAAACAAAATCTTTTTTTTTCTTTTTGGAAGTGTTCTCTATATCAGCAGAAAGTCATCTAACCTTTCTATAATTATAAGCCCTCAAGCCTGCCTGAAGAGCCTTAGCGGCACAGTAGTTAAAGTCCTCAGCTGCTAATCAAAAGTAGGCGGTTTAAAGCCTGCCTGATTGTTTTCTCTCACTGATTCCACTCGACCACACTTTAGCACCTCGTACATGTCAGGCAAGGTGTCTGCCACTGGGGATGCAGGGTGGAAAAACTATCCTCCAATGAGGTTGCATACAGTGTGGAAATAGACAAGTAAATTGGTAATTATAATATGGTAAGGTAGCTATTATAAATGAGAGACAGAGTGTCAAATAAGTATATGGCAAAGAGTACAAAACTAGCCTGGAAAGTCAGGGAAGGCTATCAAGGTTATATCTAAACTGAAGGGTAAATTGTTGCCCAGATATAGCAGGGGCAGTAGAGGGTGCTGGAAAGTTATTCCAAGACAAGGAAGTAAGATGTGCAGGGTGGGTTAGTGAAGAATACAAAAAATACCTTCAGTGTTTTTAGCCATTAAGCATAACAATGACTGTAATGATGGCTGCTAATTTAAGGCAAAAGGGCTTTTTGTTAAAGAGGTTTCATTTGCTATTTTACTATACAGCTTTGTAAATCAGGTATTGAAACATAATTTTATCATATGTCATTTCACAGGGAGAAAGATGTGGCAGTCTGCTTCAGTAAGGATTACAGCCTTGAAAACCCTATGGGACAGTTCTACCCTATCCTACAGGGTGGCTATGAGTCGGATTCAACTCGATGGCAAGAGGTGATGAGTCATTTCACATTTCCCTTTATAAGATAATGAAGCCTGCTCTAATAATTTATCATTACCTAATAGTGGCCAAGGCAATTCAAAAGAAAAACAAAATAATAGATGAATTTATTGGAAAAAAAAAAAAAAAGGAAGAGACAAAAGTATCAATTGAAAACATCTGAGAACTAATAAAAGAATTCAGAAAAAGGCCACATATTAAATAAATTTATAAAAATCAAAGCATTTATTACACATCAATAAAGACCAGCAAGAAAATACAGTAATAAAAATGACCTACTTGTAAAAGGTAACAATTCAAAAATGGCTGCAGCAGTACATTGGCAGGGAACTGCCAAAAATTAGAATTGGATTCAGAAGAGGCTATGGAATGAGGGATATCATTGCTGATGTCAGATGGATATTGGCTGAAAGCACAGAATACCAGAAAGACGTTTGCCCGTGTTTTATTGAGTATGCGAAGACATTCGACTGTGTGGATCATAACAAATTATGAATAGTATTGCAAAGAATGGGAAACCCAGAACACTTAATTGTGCTCATGCAAAACTTTTACACAGACCAAGAGGCAGTCGTTCAAACAGAGCGAGGGAATACTGTGTCGTTTAAAATCATGAAAGGTGTGGGTCATGGCTACATTCTTTCACCATATACTTATTCAGTCTGTATGCTGAGCAAATAATCCAAGATGCTGGAGTATACGAAGAAGAACAGAGCATCAGGATTGGAGGAAGGCTTATTAACAACCTGTGATATGCAGATGACACAACCTTGCTAGCTGAAAGTGAAGAGGACTTGAAGCACATACTAATGAAGATCAAAGGCTATAGTCTTCAGCATGGATACACCTCAACATAAGAAATAAAAAATCCTCACAACTGGATCAATAAGCAACATGATGATAAAAGGAGAAAAGATTGAAGTTGTCAAGGATCTCATTTTACCTGGATCCACAGTCAACATCCATGGAAACAGCAGTCAAGAAATCAAACAGTATATTGCATTGAACAAATATGCTGCAAAAAACCTCTTTAAAGTGTTCAAAAGCAAAGATATCACTTTGAGGACTAAGGTGCGCCTGACCCAAGCCATGGTATCTTCCATCGCCTCATATGCATGTGAAAGTTGGAAAATGAATAAGGAAAGACCAAAGAAGAATTGATGCCTTTGAATTATGGTGTTAGTGAAGAATATTGAATATACCATGGATTGGCAGAAGAACAAACAAGTCTGTCTTGTATTTACTGCTGAATGCTCTTTAGAAGCAAAGGAGGTGACACTTTGTCTCATGTATTTTGGACATGTTATCAGGAGGGATCAGTGCCTGGAGAAGGACATTACGCTTGGTAAAATATAGGGTCAGAGAAAAGGAGCAAGACCCTCAAAGACAGAACTGACACAGTGTCTGCAACAGTGGGCTCAAAACATAGCAACAATTGTGAGAATTGCACAAGAGTGGGCTGCATTTCGTTCTGTTGTACATAGGGTCGCTATGAGTCAGAACCGCTATGTTGTCAACAACAACGGCATGTTGATTCCAAAAGAAAGTTTAAATTTGGTTAGAAAAGCAAAATTAGAGAAGTGATTTTTTTTTTTTTAAGTCCTTATTGCTATGGTTTATTTATTTCCCTAGAGGAGCCCTGGTGGCACAGTGGTTAAGTGCTTGGCTGCTAACTGAAAGGTTGGCAGTTTGAACCGACCAGCTGCTCCCTGGGAGAAAGATGTGGCAGCCTGCTCCAATGATTTACGGCCTTGGAAACTCTATAGGGCAGTTCTACTCTGTCCTATGGGGTTGCTATGAGTTGAAATCAACTAGATGGCAATGGGTTTATGGTATTTCTCTTCCACCACCATCTAGTGGAGAAAACACTGAACTTCAGACAGAATGAGCTAGGATTCTGTGTAGTAAACACCATACTAAATACTTTGACATTTACAAATTCATTTAATTCTCTCAACAGAATTGTAGTAGGCATTATTACTCCTCTTTTAGGTTTGAGAACTGAGTCTGAGAAGTTAAGTAGTGGTCAACTCTAACCCAGATCCTTGAAGTCCTATTCTAGTGCCACTTTTACATCACAGTATGTCTTAGGCTGCGTTCTCTAGAGAAGCAAACCAGTGAAGCTTATATGTAAATATATATAGAAAGATTTATTTCAAGGATATGGCTCACGAATTGTGGAGGCCAGCAAGTCCCAAATCCATGAGTCACTGGCAGGCTGGAGGCTTCTCCTGACTCACACGGTAGTAGGGGCTGATGAACCCAAAATCTGCAGGTCAGGCAGCAGGCTGCTGGCTCATGTCCCAAGAACTGGAGGTCAGAGGATGATGAGGAGAATGCAGGATCAAGAGAGAAAGAGCTTTGCCAGAACATTCATATATATTGGATCCAGGCCACATTCCCAAAGAAACTCCCTTTTCGACTGACTGCCTGCTCACATCAGATCACAAAACGGAGGATGATTACATAGTATCTACCAAACCACAGAGAATCATAGCCTAGCCAAGATGACACATAATCTTAACCACCACACAGTACATCTGTATAGCCAAACTCTCTGGATTTAGGCATCCGACCATGGAAGATACATATATAACATATATATATATGTATATATATGTATATATATGTATATGTATATATACACAAATTCTGTACAATCTCTTCCAGAAAACAGTAGATGGAACACTTTCTGACTTATTCTCTGAAGCCAGCATTACTCTAATACTAAAACACCAAGTGGGATTTATTCAAAAAATGCAAGGCTAGTTTGACATTTGAAAATCAATTAATGCAATCTATTACATCAATAGGCCTAAGAAGAAAAACATGTGATCATATCAATAGATGCAGAAAAAGCATTTGACAAAATTCAACACCCATTCATTATAGAAACTCTCAGCAAACTAGAAATAGAGGGGAGTTTCCTCAACTTGATGAAGAACATCAACAAAAAATTTACAGCTAACGTGATACTTAATAGTGAGAAACTAGATGCTTTCCCACTAAGTTTGGGAACAAGACAAAGATGTTCCTCTCACCACTCCTATTCAACTACACACTGGAAATCCTAGTTAATGTAGTTAAAAAAAAAAAGGAAACAAAATGTACACAGATTATGAAGAAAGAAACAAAACTCTCTTTGTTCACAGATTATGTAATTGTCTATGTAGAAAACCCAAAAGAATCAAGAAAAAAACTCCTAGAACAAATTATAGTAAGGTTGTAGGATGAAAGGTTAATAAACAAAAGTCAATTCTTCTCTATATACCAGCAGTGAAAATTTAGAATTTGAAATTAAAAACATAATACTATTTACACTGGCATCAAAAAATGAAGTATTTAGGGATAAATCTAACAAAAATTGTACAAGATCTACATGAGGAAAACTACAAAACTCTGACGAAAGAAATCAAAGAAGATCTAAATAAATTGAGACATATTCCATGTTCATAGGTAAGAAAACTCAATAAGAACCTAAAGATGTCAATTCTTCTGAACTTGATCTATAGATTGAACGCAATCCAAATCCAAATCCAAATCCCAGTAAGTTATTTTGTGCGTATAGGTAAAATTATTCTTTGAAGTTTATAAGGTAAGGCAAAAGATCAAGGATAGCCAGCACAATACTAAAAAAGAACAAAGCCAGAAGATTAACACTACCCAACTTCAAGACTTACTACAAAGCTACAATGATCATGACAGTATGGTACTGGTGAAAAAAATAGACAAATGGATCAACAGAGCAGAAGAGAACCCAGAAATAGGCCCACAGAAGTATAGCCAATTGATCTTGGACGAAGGAACAAAGGACAATTTAATGAAGAAAAGAGTCTTTTTAATTGATTATGCTGGAACAACTGGACATCCACATGGCAAAAAAAAAAAAAAAATGAATCTAGAGACAGATCTTACATTTTTCAAAAAAATTAACTCAAAAATGCATTATAAATTTAAATGTAATATGCAAGATCTAAAACCTCTAGAAGACAACATAAGAGAAACTTTAGATCACCTTGGGCTTGGCAATGATTTTTTTGATACAAAACGAAAAGAACGATCCAGGAAAAAAAAAATTAATAAGTAGGATGTCATTAAAATTAAACATTCTGCTCTGTTGAAGACATCACTAACAGAATGAAAAGATAAGTCACAGGCTGGGAGAAAATATGTATCCTTATGTGCAGTCACCATCTGTTATAGATTTAAATTGCATCCCCCAGAAATACCCAGTGCCTTCGATTCCCACTCATAGCGGCCCTATAGAAATACATGTTGTAAATCCTAACCTCCACGCCTGTGATTATAATCTCATTTAGGAATGGGCTGTCTTTGTTATGGTAATGAGACAATATTATAGTTGGGTGTATCTTAAGTCAATCTCTGTTGAGATGTAAAAGAGATTAAACAAGCAAACGAAAGAAGCAGAGATGGGGGGAGAGAGATGCCAAGCCACATGAAGATTCGCCCAGGAGCAGAAGCTCAAAGAGACAAAGGCCTTCCTCCAGAGCCAACAGAGAGAGAAAGCCTTCCCCTAGAGCCCCTAAAGCCAGCACCCTGAATTTGGACTTCTGGCCTCCTAAACTGTAAGAAAATAAATTTCTGTTTGTTAAAACTTCTCGCTTGTGGTATTTCTGTTATAGCAGCCCTAGATATCTAAGACATTACCCATCTGTCAGCGGGGGCTTGCCTGAAGCTATGATGGTGGACAGGCTTCAGCAGGGCTTCCAGATTAGCACAGGCTAGTGTAAAAGGCCTGGTGATCTACTTCTAAAAAATTAGTCAATAAAAACCTAAGGGATAACAACAGTCCTATCTGTAACTAACTAATCGTGGGGATGGTGCAGGACCTGGCATCATTTCATACTGTTGTGCATGGGGTTGTCATGAGACAGGGGCTGATTCAATGGCAGTTAACAACGATATCCAAGATATACAAAAAACATTTATAACTCAACAGTAAGGAAACAAACAACCCAATTTTAAAAATGGGCAAAGATCTGAATAGACATCTCACCAAAAATACAGACGACAAATAAGCATATGAGAAGATGCTCAATATCATATATCATTAGAGAATTTCAAATTAAAACAACAATGAGATACCATTACACATCCATTAGAATAGCTAAAATCCAATACACTGACAATGTCAAATGCTGGAGAAGACGTGAAACAACAGGAACTCTCATTTATTGCTGATAGGAATGAAAAATAGTAGTCACTTTGGAAGGCACTTCGCAGTTTCTTACAAAGCTAAACATAGGTCTTACCATATGATCCAGCAGTCACACTCCTTGGTGTTTACCCAAACGAGTTGAAAATTTATGTTCCCACAAAAACCTGCACATGAATGTTTGTAGAAGCTTTTTCCATAATTGTCAAACCTTGGAACCAACCAAGATGTCCTTTACCAGGTGAATGAATCAACAAACAGTGGTACACCCATACAATGCAATATTATTCAGTGATTTTAAAAAATGAGCTATCAACCCATGAAAAGACATGAAGTAACCTTAAGTGCATATTGTTAAGTGAAAGAAGCCAGGCTACATACTGTATGATTTCAACTCTATGACATTTTTGAAAAGGCAAAACTATAGAGGCAGTAAAAAAGATCAGTAGTCTCCAGGGGTTCAGGAGAAGAGAGGGTGAGATGAACAGGTGGGCACAGAACATTTTTAGGGCAATGAAACTATGACACCATAATGGTATCATGACATTATGCATGTGTCAAAACCCATAGAACTATATAACACAAAGAGTGAAACTTACTATAAACTATGGACAATAGTTAAAAACAATTTTCAAAACTCATTCATCGATTGTAACAAATGAACCACACTAGAGCAAGATGTTGATAATAGGGGAAACTGTGCCGGAGGGAGAGTAGGGAGGCTGTATATGGGACCTCTCTGTACTTTCTGCTCAGTTTTTCTGGAAACCTAAAGCTGCTCTCCTCTGCACATGTGGGGTCATCATGAGTTGGAATTGATGGAATTACAACTAACAAAAGCAGCAACAAAATTGCTCTAAAAAATAAAGGCCGTTTTTTAAAAGCAATGTGATACCCCGTGAAGAAAGTCTCCCTAAATGTCACTGAGCCCAGCCTTGGAAATGCTCATTATTTCCAACCAAGAAGGCTGGGCCCTTAGTCACATGTCCCCTAATGAAGCTGAGTATATCACAAGTTGGCAGAAATGGGATAAGCAATGGCTTTGAAGTTCAAGACTTTGGCTAAAATACCACATCTGCTATGTACTAGTCATGAGACCTCGGGGATATTCCTTAAACTTTCAAAACCTCCATTAACTCTCTGTAAGATGGGGCTAAAAGTATCTAGCTTGCAAGAGTTTTATGCGATTAAATAATTTAATTATAATGTATGTCTAGTCCTCGGTGGCTCTTAGCTCCATTATTAAAAGGAAGAGACAACACAAGCTCAGAGTCAGTTATGGGAAAACCAAGAAACTACCTCCCCACTCCCACCCTGACCTTCCTCTCAAAAGCTCTCAGAGAAGATCAGGTGTATTTTCAGTAATTTCAGAGTATGCTAAGGAATCCAATAAAGCAGATGTCATTGTTTTGTACATTCCATTTTCTGATTATTAATGGATATTTGCAGCTGTTTCATCTTATTTTGAGTCATGCTGCATCAGCAAGTGAAAGTCCCAAAAGTTTGGCTCCATCCACGTCATTAAGGTTGACTCTACTTTGAGGAAGCAGCTCTTCCCCAGTCATATTTTGAGTGCCTTCCAACCTGAGGAAACCCTTTTGGTACAGTGATTAAGAGCTACTAATACACATGTCTCCAGGCTGCAGTGAATTCCACTGCAGCTTGCTTGGCCAGCCTCACTATTTCCAGTTCCATTGCTTGGTGGGTCTCGTAATCTGCATCAGAATTGCAGTTCCTTTGCTCTGCTGCCTCACCATTTTCAGTACCATTACTTGGCGATCTGCGTCAGAATTGCAGTTCTTTTGCTTGGCCTTCCCCCTGAAAATACTGGACACTGCGTGGTATGATTGAGTGTTGCTGATGTAACTTGTATGAACTCCTTACTTGTAAGCCCCTTGAAAGTAACTATTTTCCTCACCCACGTGAAGTAGTCTTAGAGGCAGCGCTCTCCATTGCTTCCTTCCTTGCTCAATGAAATAAAAGGCACCTTTATGTTCTCCCACCTAGGTCTCTTCTTCATTGGCCGATCCGAGTCATGCTGAGCAAAACCTGGGGTTTCCACCCAGGAACATTTCTGGTGAGCTAGCCAGGAGTCATCCACTTGGTTCCGGAGGTGGATCAGGCAACAGACTAACCCCGACATCTGGCACCACCAGATTTCTTCTGGAGACATTGGACTGGCTCTGAAAGGTGATCCTCCTCGGACCTAACAATGACTTCTCCGTGGGAGACACGAAACCTGCCTGGGTTATTTGCTAAGTCTCTAGGTAAGGCCTTAGAAGCATCCCAGGAAGCGGGAGGAATTGACCATTGAGGGCATTAGGCATCTGAGGTCATTTGGTAAATAACAGGGTAATTTCTAGGTAAGGCCTTAGAAGAATCCCAAGAAGCGGGAGAAGCTGACTGTTCAGGGTGTCAAAGGTTGCTATTATTAGGGTGGTGCACTGAATTAGGTTGTGTGACTGTGTGTGTGTGTGTGTGTGTCCAGAGAATGGGGAATGTTCAAGGGATTCTCAGTCGCAGCCCCTTAAGATGTATTCTTGTGAATTGGAAATCTTTAGGGCCAAGCCCCACGAAAAAGAAAAAATGATTTTTCTTTTTCACTGCCTGGCCAAAGTATAAATTAGCAGATGAAGAGGAATGGCTAAAAAATGGGTCCCTAAAAAAAAAAAAAATTTTTTTTATCTTTTAATACCATCTTTCAGTTGGACCTTTTCTGTATTCGAGAGGCAAAGTTGAATGAGAAGTATTAGGTAGAAGCTTTCATGACTCTATATCAGGAAGAGGGGTTACGGAAGAAACGTAAAAGTCTAGTCCAGAAGGGGGCAGGCAGATCACGACCTGACCCCAAGAAGGATTTTCTGGCCCCACGTTACCAGCTTGCTGGCTGTCCACCCTCACCCCAGCCTCCGCCACTTTAGCAAACTTGCCACCCCCTCCCTACTCCCTGCCTCCGCCCCACGGGGCCACCGAGCCAGTGAGAGCCCTCACAGTTAAGCCTCCTCAACCTTTGTATCCACCCCCCAAGCCCTTTCACCCCAATGTCAGGCTCTCCACCCTATATACAGAGTGGAATGGCATTCGGGTGCCCCAATTCAGTGACTAGGGAGAACAAAAGTAACACGAGGGCAACCGAGTTCTCAGGACAGCCGCACAGTTGAGCCCAGGGGCATGCATCCCTTCCAACAAGTCCCAGCAGAAGACACCAGCACGGTCTGAGTCCATGTACCTTTTTCAACAAGTGACCTTTTTAACTGGAAAAACCATTGCCCCAGGTATTGGGAAGACCCTAAGAGAATGCAGGATCTTTTTGCCTTCATCTCCCACAACCATAACCGTAACTGGGAAAAATTGTCAGATGCTGCTAGATGTGCTCCTCACCCCAGAAGAAAGGTGCACGGTCCTAGAAAAGGCTAAGGCTGAGGACGACATTTGCCACTAAGTGCAGGCAGTAAATCTGCCTGAAGCAGAGACTTTCCCTGTGGAGGACCTTAATGGGATCAGAATACAGCTGAGGGACAGGCCCACTTCGCTTATCATAGGGAGTGCCTTTTAAAAGGGCTTAAAAAGGGGTGCCTAAGCAGAAAAACCTTAGCAAAATATATGAGATCAAACAAGAACCAACCAAAGATCCCTCTAAGTTTCTGAAAAGAATTTATGAGGCTTTTAAACAGTTCACAGACACAGGCCCTGAGAGTCCCGAAAACATTTGCATGAAGAATATGATTTTTATCAGGCAGAGTGCCCCAGGTAGATGGAAGCAACTCCAAAAACTTGAGGGAGATGTGAAGTTAGGGATCTGATGGCTTGTTAAGCTTGCCTGCCAGGTATATTCCAATCAGGACCAGGAATAGGAAAAGGGAAAAATCACCAATCAGAGGAGACAGGCTGCATTCCTGGCTGCCGCTTTGCAGAGAAATGGCCTGTCTCCCAGCGGCCCAAGAAAAGGAAGGTCCTTGAGAAGAGAAGGAGGTGAGAGGCTCCAGCGCCCTTAGGCCAAGACCAGTGCACCTGGTGTAAAGAGAGAGGACATTGGAAGAGAAAGTGCCCTAAATTTCTACCCAGAGGTAAGAAAGAACCTGGGACTGCCCAGTGCCCTGTGATGCCAATGGGGGAAGACTCAGATTGAGGAGGACTGGAGCTGAGTTCCCCATCTGAGCCTCTGGTTATAGTGAAGGTGGGAGGGGAACCTATACAGTTTCTAGTGAATACTGGAGCAACCCACTCTGTCCTGACCCAGAAAAAGACAGCACAAATAAAACAAACTGTGTCAGTTGTGGGAGTCTCAGGTAAAAGAGAGAATCCTCCCTTCCTCCAGCCTCTAACCTGCTCCACACAAGGGAAGTCATTAATACATTATTTTCTCTACACCCCCGACTGTCCTGTTCCCTTGATGGGAAGGCATCTGTTGTGCAAACTGCAAGCTTTAATAAAGGGACCATGCAGATGCAGGTACCACCAGAAAACGGATGGCAACGGCAGATGGCCGTTACTGCTGAGTCACCCATCAACTACAGTGCGGAAGGACACTATTCATAATCGGTAGGGCGAGATGTCTAGGATGCAGTAATCTCATGGGTATGGGCCAACAAGGTGTCAGGATGTGCCAAAAACACTCCCCCAGTGGCAGCCAAGCTCCTACGAGGCATAGCTCTCCCCCAACTTAAGCAATACCCCACCCAGGCAGAGGCCTGACAGGCACTTTTGGAAAAATCACCAGATACCTGAAAAATGGACTGCTCAGATCATATCAGTCACAGTTCAACACCCCCATCCTGCCAGTGAAGAAGAAAAACAGAGAATACCGGCTCGTTCAGAATCTACGAGCCATCAACCAGGCAACAGTCATGACTTACTCTGTAGTTCCCAACCCATATGCCTTGCTGTCAACCCTGTTGCCCACCTTTTCCAGGTTCTCTGTGCTAGACCTGAAGGATGTCTTCCTCTGCATCCGAGTGGAGGAGAAAAGTCAGGAAATCTTCACCTTCAAGTGGGAGGACCCAGGAACAGGACAGAAACAGCAGCTGTGCTGACTAGTCCTCCCACAGGGCTTTAAAAACAGTCCTACTCTGGATCAGCTTTGGCCCAAGAACTGAGACAACTGACCCTAACTAATGGTGCCCTCCTCCAATATGTGGACAACCTACTTATAGCCAGTCTCAGTGAGTACAACTCAGTTCAGAACACCGTAGAAGTTTTAAACTTCCCAGGAAATGCAGGGTATTGGATCTCAGAAGAAAAAGCTCAGGTCAATCAAAAGGAGGTGATTTACCTGGGTTTTAAAACCTGACAGGGAGATAAGAACCGCGCCCCCCCCACCCCACCCAAAAAGACGCTATCTGTAGATGGGCGGCCCCTACCAACTGGAGACAGCTTTTTGGGAATGGCTGGTTTTTGATGCATCTGGATCCCAAATTTCAGACTTATTGACAAGCCTTTGTACTGAGCCTTAGAGGGAAAATACACAGACCCCTCAGAATGGACCAGGACAGAGTAACAGACTTTTGATACCATTAAAACAAAGGAGATGGAGGCCCTTGCCTTAGGACTGGTATGAATAAATCACTTGACTTGTTCGTACAGGAGTCTGCCAGAGTGGCAGCCGGGGTGCTTACCCAGACTCATGGGACTTGGAAGCAGCTGGAGGCGTAGTCCTCAAAACAGATAGACCTGGTCACCTGAGGATGGCCAGCGTGCCTTCAGGCACTAGCGGCAGCAGTTTTAATCATCAAAGAGGCCTAGAAACTCACCCTTGGCCAATCTCTCAGCTGATCATGCCCCATTCAGTTCTGACCATCTTAGAGCAGAGAGGGTCACATTGGATCTCCCTGGGGCAAATGGTCCAGTACCAAGCAGTGCTGTAAGACAACCCAGCCAGTACCCTATGAGAATCTGTCAATTTAAACTCAACCATGCTACTGCCTACCCTGCCAAAGCAAGAAAAGGAACATGATTGCCTCGGGACCATTGACCTGGTGTATGCAAGTCAACCTGACCTTGCTGAACGGCCTTTCTAAAATCTAGACCTTGAACTGTTTGAGGAGTTACAGTTGAACTGGAAGGAGTTACATGGAACAAGGAGAAAGAAAAGCTGGTTATGCAGTGGTCATTTTGGAGAAGGTTCTAGAAGCTAATGTACTTCCCCCAGGTACCTCTGCTCAGAAGGCTGAGCTCATTGCCATGCTGCCAGCCCTTAAAATCACCAAAGGTAAGCAAGCAACTATTTTTACTGATTCAAAGTACATATGTGGGGTATTGCATGCACACAGGACAATCTGGAAGGAAAGAGAACTCCTAACAGCAGGAGGTAAAAACATTAAATATTCTCAAGAGATCTTACAACTTTTACAAGCCGTTCTCCTACCTACCCAAGTAGTGGCAGTACAGTGCAGAGGCATCAGAAAGGGGACATCACAGTGGCCAAGGGTAATTACAAAGCAGATGCAGCAGCAAAGAAAGCTGCAATCCAACAGAAACCTATGTAGTAGCCCTGCTAATTCCCCATTTGGAGTTACTGCCACCTGACCTCCACCCGGACTGTTCCCAACAAGATAAAGACATTGCCAAAACCTGGGGGGCCACTCTAAGCAAAGATGGATGGCTGTACACCCCCCATGGAAATATTTTCATTCCATCAAAACTCATGCACCCTATTCTACAGAGAACCTACCAGTCCACCCACTATGAACACGATGGACTATATGATTGGGTTAAGAACTATTTAATTGGACCAAAAGTCCATGCCACTATTTTGGCAGTGGTGAAGAGCTGCCCCAGATGTGCAATAATCCCCAAAACACTGCTGAAGCACCCCAAGGGGTCTAGCGAACTGGGGCAATGACTGGAGACAACTGGCAGGTAGATTTCCCTGAGATGCCTCGAGGTCCCTGGAATTACAAATATGTTTGTCTTTTTATCGACATCTTCACTAACTGGGTTAAAACTTTTCCTTGCAGGACTGAAAATGCCACTGAGGTTGTGAAACACCTCCTGAACAAAATCATCCCTTGATTCGGGCTTCCTGTCTCCATTGACAGTGACAACTGACCCCATTTTGTGGCTTTGGTGGTGCAATCAGTGACAACTGCCCTGGATATTAATTGGAACTTACACACAGCCTGGAGACCCCAGTCCAGTGGTAAAGGAGAGCAGGCTAACCAGATTCTAAAGAGACACCCAGCAAAGCTGTTGGTATGGACAAAGGCATTGCCAACGGCCCTCTTGAGAGTTCGGTCCACCCCTAGAGCCAAACTAAAACTTAGCCCATTTGAGCTATTATACGAACACCCTTTATGAGAGAACCCCAATATGACCAATGTAGCTTGCTTTAATGATGACAGACCTCTCCCCATCCATGAGGTTGGAGATGTTCAAGTTATTAAATACTTGCAGTCCCTTTGGGTGACTCTGTCTTCTCTCTAAAGGTACACTCACCTGAGGAGCCCACCTGAGCCAGAGGTGCCCGTCCATCCATTGCAGCCTGGTGATTGGGTCCTTCTCAAGGCGTGGAAAGCCAACCCCCTTCAGCAGAAGTAGACTGGCCCCTTTGAAGTTCTTTTGGCCACCCTGATGGCTGTCAAACTCAACAGATTCAAAGCTTGGATTCACCATACTTGAGTAAAGAAAACCACCCTGCCGGACGCTGAGAGACAAACTCACCAGAACTGTGAGGAATGGACTTGTGAGCCAGTCAAGACCGTAAGTACTTGTTTTCACCCTCCTGCATGGGTGAGATCCCCCAAAGACTCTTAACACTGCTAATAACCTTGGTATTAGTATTATGTTTCCTGTAGCTGTATACTCTACTTAAACAGGTTAGATTGCTATACACCTTTGAGTGAGCAGAACCAATCATGAGCAGGGTAATGTGGTTATTCCTAGGAGTCACCCTGTGTGTAAATGCTGAATGGGATTTCAATGTTCTTAATAGGTTGTACCAGGAAGTTGTAAACCATACTGCATGGGCTAACAATTGCTGGATTTGTTCACATTTCCCCTCATATGTAGGGCAAGGATTACGCATAATCCCTGTACCCTTCATCCAGTTTACTGGCTAAAAGAAGAGGGTGCATAATTAATAAATAAAAACAAAACCCTAGACAGAGTCCAATACACCACTGTGAGGTCTGACTACCTCATATTTTGGTGCATACAGTGGCATCCTACCCATAATGCCTCAACACTAGGACAGTGGCCTCAATACAATACTGCCTGGGTCTACTCTAACCAAACATGGACCAAATTCAATACCAACACCTCTTTTAAATGGGTCAGATCTAGCACGGTTATGTCAGAAAAACTAGGACACAGTGTAACCCATCAAAGCATTATAAAAGCAGTCTTCCAATTTCCCCCTGTAGCCTACTCATTAAGACATCGGGATTTTATTGGTTGTGTGGGTATTCAGCCTATAAGATATGGCCAGCTAATCATACTGGCGCATGTATGCTGGGCTGGATGTGGGCAGGAGGCATACATTTACTCTCCCTAAAGAGGTTCTGTATTCCACCTGAAGCATCCATATGTTTAAAAGAGAAACCATAGATATTACTAAGACTGCTTGCGAAAAGGCACTGAGGGTGCTATTCCCAGTGCTTGGGGTTGGGAAGAATTATGATGACATTCATACCCCACACCAGTTCATTAAGAATGTATCTCTGTCACTTGAGATAGGAGCCAGTATCACCAAAAGCCTGACCCAAACTTTGCAGTCTGAAGTAAACTCCATCGAAACCATTTTCCTACAAAATCGGGTTGCCTCAAATGTAATGTTAGCTTCTTACAGAGAAGTTTCTATATCAACGCTAGCTGTTGCTCTTTAGTCAATGCATCTAAACAGATTGAACATAAACAAGAAAAGCTGAGTTTAGTAGTCAGAAAACTACAACAAGATCGTGTGACCACTGAACAATTAATGATGCCTTTGGGTCCTGATTTTAGCTGGCTAGCATCATCATTACCCATGGTTACCCATGATGGGTATGGTTAAAATCATTGGTTATCTTTATAATGTTAATAATGGTCGTGGGTATATGCTCCTGCTGTTGCGTACAATGTATCCCTGCCTGCATGTTCTGGTTAAAAAGGCCAACTGTTCAAGTCTATGTCCAATATTTGCCCCCCTCCAGGAGAACATGCCAAACAATTCCAAGCCAAGGCTATAGTTCAGAATGGACACTAGTTTTGAGTGACCAATGTCCAAAAAAAGAAAATGAGGAAATAATACAGAGGTCTTCAGGCTGCAGAAAATTCCACTGCAGCTTGCTTGGCCAGCCTTGCAATCTGCATCAGAATTGCAGCTCCTTTGGCTGGCCTTGCAATCTGCATCAGAGTTGGCTCCTTTGCTCTGCCAGCCTCACCATTTTCTGTACCATTGCTTGGCAAATCTGCATCAGAATTGCAGTTCTTTTGCTTGGCCTGCCCCCTGGAAATCCTGGCCCCTGTGTGGTATGACTGAGTGTTGCTGATATAACTTGTATGAACTCCCTACTCATACCTGCCCAGTGCCCTCAAGTCGATTAAACCACTTAAAAGTAACTGTTTTCCTTGTGTACATAAAACAGTCTTGGAGGCAGCAGCACTGACTGCTTCCTTCCTTGAGCAATGAAATAAAAGGCACCTTTACATTCTTCCACCTTGGTCTCTCATTTATTGGCCGATATGAGTCATGCCAAGCAAAACCTGAGGTTTCCAACCAGTAACCCTACAGCTGATAACCAAAAGGCTGGCAGTTTGAATCCACCAGGCGCTCCTTGGAAACTCTATAGGTCAGTTCTACTCTGTCCCATAGTGTCACTATGAGTCAGAATCTACTCAACAGCAATGGGTTTTGGCTTTTCCAACCTGAGGGGCTCATCTTCCAGCACTATGTCAGACAGCATTCCGCTGCTATTCACAAGGTTTTCAGTGGCCAATTTTTTCAGAAGTAGACCACCAGATCCTTCTTCCTAGTCTGTCCTAGTCTGGAAGCTCTGTTGAAATCTGTCCATCATGGATGACCATGCCGGTATTTGAAATACTGGTGGCATGGCTTCCAGCATCACAGCAACATGAAAGACACCACAGTAAGACAAACTGATAGACACGTGGTGGTACGAATCCAAGAAATTGGAAGTCATCAAAAATGAAATGGAATGCATGAAGATCAAAACCCTAGGCTTTAATAGTGAGCTGAAATGGACTGGTATTGGCCATTTTGAATCAGGCAATCACATGGTCTACAACGCCAGGGATAACAAATTGAAGAAGAATGGCATCTCATTCATCATCAAAAAGAACATTTTAAGATCTATTCTGAAATAATACAACACTGTCAGTGATAGGATAATATTCATACACCAACAAGGAAGACCAGTTAATAGGATTATTCAAATTTATGCACCAACCACTACTGCCAAAGATGAAGAAATTAAAGATTTTTACCAACTTCTGCAGCCTGAAATTGATCGAACATGCAACCAAGACACATTGATAATTATTGGTGATTGGGATGCGAAAGTTGGAAACAAAGAAGGGTCGGTAGTTGGAAAATATGGCCTTGGTGATAGAAACGATGTGGGAGATCGAATGATAGAATTTTGCAGGATCAATGACTTATTCAATGCAAATACTTTTTTCAACAACATAAACGGTGACTATACACATGGACTTCACTGGATGGAAAACACGAGAACCAAATCAACTACATCTGTGGAAAGAGATAACAGAAAAGCTCAATATCATCAGTCAGCACAAGGGCAGTAGGCTGACAAAAAAAAAAAAAAAGGCTGACAGTAGACCATAAATTGTTCATTTCCAAGTTCAAGTTGAAGCTGATGTTTAAAAGAGTCCATGAGAGTCAAAAACTGACCTTAAGTATATCTCACCTGATTCAGAGACCATCTCAAGAACAGATTTGACACATTGAACACTAATGACCAGATGAGTTGTGGGATGACATCAAGGACATCACACATGAAGGCAAAAGGTCATTAAAAAACAGAGACAGGAAAGAAAGAAAAGACAAAAAGGGGATGTCAGAAGAGACTCTGAAACTTGCTCTTAAACATGGAGTAGCTAAATCTAATGGAAGAAATGAGGAAGTAAAAGAGCTGAACAGAAGATTTCAAAGGGCAGCTGAAGAAGACAAAGTAAAGTATTATGATGAAATGTATAAAGACCTGGAGTTAGAAAACCAAAAGGGAAGAAAATGCTTGGCATCTCTGAAGCTGAAAAAATTGAAGGAAAAATTCAAGCCTCAAGTTGCAATTTTAAAAGATTCTATGGGCAAAATATTGAATGACACAAAAACCCAAAAAACCAAACCCAGTGCCGTTGAGTCGATTCCGACTCATAGCAACCCTGTAGGACATAACAGAACTGCCCCATAGAGTTTCCAAGGAGTGCCTGGTGGATTCGAACTGCTGACCCTTTAGTTGGCAGCCGTAGCACTTAACCACTACACCACCAGGGTTTCCAGAATGACACAGGAAGTATCAAAAGATTGAAGGAATACACAGAGTCACTGTACCAAAAAGTATTGGTCAATGTTCAACCATTTCAGGAGGTAGAATATGGTCAAGAACTGATGGTATTGAAGAAGGCCAAGCTGCATTGAAGGCATTGGCAAAAAACAAGGCTTCAGGAAATGATGAAATACCAATTGAGATGTTTCAACAAACTGATGCAGCACCAGAAGTGCTCATTCATCTATGCCAAGAAACTTGGAATACACCTACCTGGTCAACTGACTGGAAGAGATCCATATTTGTGCCCATTCCAATGAAAAGTGATCCAACAGAATGTGGAGATTATCAAACAATATATTAATATGTCAGGCAAGGAAAATTTAGCTGAAGATAACTCAAAAATGGTTGCAGCAGTACATAGACAGGGAACTGCCAGAAATTCAAGCTGGAACAAGAGATTTCATTGCTGATGTCAGATGGATCTTGACTGAAAGCTGAGAATACCAGGAAGATGTTTACCTGTGTTTTATTGGCTATGCAAAGGCATTTGACTGTGTGGATCATGACAAAACATGGACACCAGCGCGAAGAATGGGAATTCCAGAACACTTAATTGTGCTTATGCGGAAGCTGTATATAGATCAAGAGGCAGTCATTCGAACAGAACAAGGGGATACTGAGTGGTCTAAAGTCACGAAAGGTGTGCATCAGTGTTGTATCCTTTCACCATACTTAGTCAATCTGTACACTGAATAAATAATCCGAGAAGCTGGACTACATGAAGAGTCAGGATTGGAGGAAAACTCATTAACAACCTGCGATATGCAGATGACACAATCTTGCTTGCTGAAAGCAAAGAGGACTTGAAGCGCTTACTGATGAAGATCAAATTCTGCAGCCTTCATTATAGATCACACCTCAACATAAAGAACACAAAAATCTTCACAACTGGGCCAATAAGCAACATCATGACCAATGGAAAAAGGTTGAAGTTTTCAAGGATTTGATTTTACCTGGATCTACAATCAACCACAGAAGCATCAGCCAGGATATCAAATGACGTATTGCATTGAGCAAATCTGCTGAAAAGACCTCTTTAAAGTGTTCAAAAGCAAAGATGTCACTTTGAAGACTAAGGTGTACCTGACCTGAGCCATGATATTTTCAATCGCCTCACGTGCATATGAAAGCTGGACAATGAATAAAAGACCAAAGCAGCATTGACACATTTGAATTGCGGTGTTGGCAAAGAATACTGAATATACCACGGACTGTCAGAAAAATGAACAAGTCTGTCTTGAAGAAGTACAGCCAGAGCACTCCTTCATCTCACATACTTTGTTATCGGAAGGAAGTAGTCCCTGGAGGACATCATACTTGGTAAGGTAGAGTGTCGGCGAAGAATAAGACCCTCAAGGAAACGGATTGACACAGTGGCTCAAACACAGCAAAGACTGTGAGGATGGTGCATGACCAGGCAGTGTTTTGTTCTGTTGCATATACCGTCATGCAATGACACCTAACAATAATTTCTAAAAATAAAATTTTAAGGCTTATATTTATAGAAAAAAAATTCAAGAAACTTCAGTTGTGCAGTTTTCACTTTAAAAAAAATCTGTGCATGTTAAAGGTGACCACATATATATAAATTCCCATGTTTAGTAACACTTCTCTGCACAACTTGTTTTGATGGAAGTCCTATAACTTTTTTTCAAAAAAGTACTTGCTGAACTATAGGAAAAATCCTTTGATGGTCACTCTGAGGGATAAATAAAAGGGTATAAAAAGTTTATAACCCACCATTTCTTTGCACAATTTCAATTTATATGATGGTCAAAGAATATTCTTTACTCACCTTTCTTTAGCTTTTCTATTCTATTCTATCCTGAGTCTAACATTTCAAGTTAGAAAAACTATTAGTCATCAAGACATCAGATTTCACTCCTCTTACAATTGCCAGGTTGAAACATATACTTGACAGCCTATACCAATTGAAAAAAAATACTTCCTGCATACTTTATTATTACTCTTATCTCATTGTAGTTCTTCGTGAGTCATTCCTCTTTTCGTAAAATCATTTGATGTGAAAAGGCTCATAAACCCCTTAAATATTTGCTTTTGGGTAACTTTCAACGTGATTCTCTTGTGTAGTATGTGAGATAAAAATTCCATTTTTGTCAAATTTCAGAAAAATTGCCATTCTTCCTCAATTCATTTTTCCTCCTGTATAAAAATGCATTTTGGGTACATTTTCTAAAGGGGAGTTTTACAGAAAATAAAATGACTGATAACCCTACCATTCAAAGATGTAGAATGCTATATTTATGTTTTAATCTTAACTTTTTTTCCATTTAAGGTAGAAATTTTCTCCACTTTCTATATTAAATGGTTGCATAACATCATGTTTTAACTGGGACATATACCCTAATCTGACTAAAAATCTAAATGAATTAAGTCTGTTTCCAATTTTTTGCTATTATATAAAGATAAGCATCTCTGAAAGTAGGACCTTCAGTGGTGCTGTGATAGTGCCCTTGGGTAAAAGTCCAAAAAAACCTAAAAAAGCAAAATAAAACGACTCTCTTTGTTTGCATTTCTCTGTCCACTACCATGACGAATGTTTGCTTTTCACTTGTTTAGTGGGTTTTTTTGTTTTGTTTTGTTTTTACTCAAGTCAGTCTTCCAGTTTGCATTAGAACGTTTCATCCCATTTCCTTTAAATTACAGACAACCCGCTGTGGGGATCCGCGCGCTCCTCCGCAGTTCAGCTCGCTAGCGCATAAAGCCGTTCTCGCATAAAACCGCAATCTCGGCGCGTTTTCATCGACGTTTCCTAGGCCATCGCGGGCCTCGTAGCACCGAAGACGCTCCCGGGCTCCCCCACCTAACGGTGGGGGTGAGGCACCGCTTCCTTCGTCGCGCCGACCCGCTGCCTCTGGCCTTGCACAAGACACCGCGGATCCGGAAGTGGACGTGCGCGGCCCGGAAGTGGACTGCTCGGCGACCTGGGGCCGGTGGCCGCGGACTACACTTCCCGGAGTGCCGCTCGAGGCGCCTCAGGCGGGGGCCAGGGGGCGGGCCGACGCGGCAGATCCGGACGTGCGGCATGAGACGCGCCCTCCCGCGGCCCGCGCTCGTCCTGCCGCCTTCCCGAGGGTCGCGCGGCGCTGGGCCTACGCGGCGGGGATCGTGAGGCCTGCTCACGAGCTGGGGCTACCGCGGCCGCGATGGAGGTGAGCGGGCCGGAGGACGACCCCTTCCTGTCGCAGCTCCATCAGGTGCAGTGCCCTGTGTGCCAGCAGATGATGCCGGCCGCCCACATCAACTCGCACCTGGACCGTTGTCTGCTCCTGCACCCCGCCGGGCACGCGGAGCCCGTGGCCGGGCCGCATGGCGCCGGGGAGCCTGCCAAAGGGCCCTCGCCGCCACGCTCCAAGAGGCGGCGGCTGTCAGAGAGCTCTGCCCTGAAGCAGCCCGCCACCCCGACGGCGGCCGAGAGCAGCGAGGGCGAGGGCGAGGAGGGCGACGACGGCGGCGAGACGGAGAGCCGGGAGAGCTACGACGCTCCGCCCACACCCAGCGGGGCCCGCCTCATCCCCGACTTCCCAGTGGCCCGGGCCAGCAGTCCCGGAAGGAAGGGGTCGGGCAAAAGGCCGGCAGCCTCGGCCGCCGCGGCGGGGAGCGCTTCTCCGCGGAGCTGGGACGAGGTGGAGGCGCCGGAGGAGGAGGAGGCGGTGGGCGATGGCGACGCGGACGGAGACGGCGAGGACGACCAGGGCCCCTGGGATGCTGACGCGGCCGCCGCGGCCTTCGGGGGCAGCGGCGGGGGGCGACCGCATTCCCGGGCGCTGGCTGCCGAGGAGATCCGGCAGATGCTGGAGGCCAAGCCTCTGGCCGATAAGATGCGTCCTGACGCGTTGCAGGACTACATCGGGCAGAGCAGAGCCGTGGGGCAGGAGACCCTGCTCAGGTCCCTTCTGGAGACGAACGAAATCCCCTCCCTCATACTGTGGGGGCCGCCGGGCTGTGGCAAGGTGAGTGCCGCCTTGACAGAAGGGGTACCGGGCCTTCATCTCTGATGTGTACTCGCCTGGAAAACTCGGGAACGGATCCAGCTGTCGAAGGTATTTGGGGTTCAGAAAAGGTGGCGTGCTGCGGTCTCCCAGGGAGTCTGCTGGGCTCACCTGAGAGTCCAGAGGCTCAGATACCGCCCGAGCTGGGGCGGTGCTCAGCCCGCAGGTGGAGTCTTATGTGCTGGAACAGCACCCCCCCCCCCGCCCATTCTTAAGACGTTTTCTAGTCGTCTTCAAAATTAAGATGCTTATTAATTCACAGGTTAACATGAATATGTGAACTCTTAGATTTGATCCATCTTTGTGTTCTACCACCCGCCCCCCCCCGACTTTTAGTGACCCAGTTGTCAAGCAAAAAACATACTACAAAAATTGCAGAGGGACATTTATGTTCCATTTGTACATACATGGGTTCCACTTTGAATAAAATAATCAAACAGTTTTGTTATTTCTATGTCGTACTTCCTTCTCTTTCCTCTAGCTCTTGGTTTATTTTGTAAGACTGGTTTTTATTTATCCCGGAGAGTATATTTCTTTAACAGGACTACAGCGAAACTCTTTTACCTCTGAAGTCAGTTTGAGCTAGTATTTCAGTATGCCTTGTACTTTAGAAAAATAAACATCAGTGCATTTTGGTGTCCAGTTGTGCTTACTGTAGTTAAAAATTAACACAAGTCCAGGGTAGGGTAATCAGGATATTGTGGGTCTACAAAGCATGTCATTTTAAGGGCACTTGAAAGAAACTGGGAGAATCTAGCCTGAAGAAAGAGAAGACTAAGAGGTGTTCAATTTTTTTTTTTTTTTTAAATTTGTAGGAAGGAGCAGAATGAGCACCAGTGAGTGAAAGGCAAAATACAGAATCAAAGTTTAAAGGCTCTCTCTTAGCTTTGAGGTTCAGAACCCTTATCATTTTTCTCCCAGGCTTCATCTCCAACAGCTTAACCACACCACCCTTTACTCCAACCAAAAAAAGCCATTGCCATCAAGTTGGGCTTACAGTGACCCTACAGTACAGGGCGGGGCTGCCCCATAGGGTTTCCAAGGAGCAGCTGGTGGATTCAAACTGCTGACCTCTTTCTGAGCAGTCAGACACTTAACCACTTTGTCATCAGGGCTCCAGCCAGTTCATTGGAATGCTTCTACTCTCTTATGCATTCATGCTTTCCTTCTGACTGAGAATAAATCAGATCTATCCCAGATAACCTTTTACGATAGTAGTGGTGGTGTTGACATCTATCCCTGTGTATTACTTTGTAACCCCATTAGAGAATTGGGTGGTGGTGGTCTTACTACTTGTCAGTGGGTTCTTTTCATACAATGTGAGAATGGATAATCAGTTGGTGGTCCCAGATGTCAAGAAAAAGCCCCCAGGGAGATGAGGGTGAGCTCAGAAAAGCCAGGCAAGTGACTGAGCAGGCCTTGCTGCTCAGCATAATGGTTGGTGATCAGGCGCAAGCCTAGGCACAGTCCAGTTCCAAAGGTGGGTAGGCTGGGGTTTGGTAAAGAAGCAGCTGCACAACCTTAAGAAAAAGTGCCACGTTTCCTTCCAGGAGCCAGTTTGTTCCTGTTATTGGACAGTTTTCCCTTTTTCTGATTCCCATACTTATTATCATGCTCCTCACAATTAAAAAAACACCATCACTATCAAGTTGATTCCAACTCATAACAACCCTATAGCGACCCTTCAGGTCAGAGGAGAACTGCCCCATAGGATTCCCAAGGAGCAGCTGGTTGACTTGAACTGCTGACCTTTTGGTTAGCAGCCATAGCTCCTAACCACTGTGCCACCAGGGCTTCTTTGCTCACAGTAGTAATACAACAGCATGTACATATTTATCAACCACCTGAGCAATGCTTTCCATGGATCTCATTTGTTTTCTGATAAGTACTAACATGAGTAAAGTGCTGTTACTTCATCCACTTTTAAAGTAGACAGTTGGCATGCAGTCGTCTTAAATATTAGGTAGCTGTCATTGGTCTTTCAACTCAAAAGCTAATTCATTCACTATTTTCTATTGGTGGAGGGGGAAGGTTTGCAGCTACACTGGTGAGCTTCCAGTTCAGCCTTAGTTCTGTGCAGTCCAGTTCTACACTTGGGTTCCTTTAGCAGCAATGCTTTCTTGGGTGGAGCAGGGAGAATTATTTTTATCTCTTTGGTGAGAGATCACAGCTGTCATCCAGACTGCTAAATGAAGACAGCCGCTCTTTTTACTGGGGTTCCAAAGATCTTAGAGTCCCCAAGAAAAGGAATCAAAACAGGTTAAATAAAAAGTAAAGGTTGGGATTAGCTTAAGGTTTAGCTGCTTTCCTTTTTTATTGGTAATGTCCTTGTTTTTAATTTTTAAAAATGTGTAGTGAAATTGCAGATTATATGTGTGCTGCTAGCATTCTTTGCTGTTACTAGTTAAACAGTGCTGATTCTCCTTGTGTTAGTACCCCTGGGTGCGCTTCTTTCTCTGTCATATCGGCTCCCTAAGCTCTGTTGTCATCTGTTCTAGACCACTCTGGCTCACATCATCGCCAACAACAGCAAGAAGCACAGCATTAGGTTTGTGACTTTGTCTGCGACAAATGCCAAGACAAATGATGTGCGAGACGTCATAAAGCAAGCTCAAAACGAAAAGAGCTTTTTCAAAAGGAAAACAATCCTTTTTATTGATGAGATTCATCGTTTCAATAAATCTCAGCAGGTATATTATCTTTCTTCTACCTTTGGACATTGCAGACATCAAATACATGTGAAATAACTTTGACAAGTATAAAGCCTTGTGCACATGTTAGGTGCTCATTATCATTATCGACTCCATCTACAAAGAAACAGAGACTTGTCAGCCTATCTGCCTCAAGCCTATTTTTCTCAATTTTTTTGTGTGTGCGACCAAAAAAAAAAATGCATTCTTTATCTGAAAATGAAATGGTTGGCGTTTGGATCAAGTTTCCAGTTTTTGTTGTTAGGTGCTGTCGCGTCGATTTAGACTGCTAGCCACTCAGTGTGACAGAGTAGAACTTGCCCATAGGGTTTCCTAAGCTTTATAGGAGCAGAACTCCAGGTTTTTTTCTCCAGCAAAGCCTCTGGGTGCGTTTGAACCCCCGATCTTTTGGTTAGCAGATGAGCGCTTAACCATTGCACCACAAGAGCCCCTTCCAGTTTTTAGAGATTTTTAATCTATATTTGTAGTCATAGTGAAGTTTAACTTGATTTTAAGATCATTATTTGAATATATTTTCTTTTTTTCCTATGAAGTGTTACTTTTTTGTTTTCACACTTAGAGAGTCTATAGTCTCTGTGACTCCAGGCTCTTATCAAGGTGAACATTACAAGATCCAGTAGTTCCTATTAATTTTCTGACTTTCTGAAATAACAAGATACATTTTTATAAAGAAAACCACACAATTCTTCCTAAAGAGACATTAAAATTCTTTTTTAGCTAGAATTTTTTCTTCAATATTTATATTTTGTTGCAGTTTTACAGCCACCCACCCACTACAGCCACAGATAGAAATATTTCACAAAACCCTAATAAGCTTTTTTTTACTGATTTGAATCTCCTTGAATAAACAGACCATTTGGAGTTCTGATGGGATGCTAGCACTCTACCTTTAACATTGGACCATTGACTCATGTTAGTATTTCTTCCCCTAAGACACCATCAGGTAGAATACAGTATGACTGTTTGCAATAGAAGATGGTTTTGGAAATCAAGATTAATGTTTTGGTATTTTCTCAGCCTCTTCTGTCTTGCTGTGCTTAAGTTACATACCATTTCAGCCTTGAGAGAAAAAATACTTCTCTACATAAATGATTTTTGGTGAAGCTAAATTGTCCTCAGCACTATCTGCCTACCAGTGAGAGACCAGGCTGAGACACTGGTGTCCAGAAGACACGTCTGGACTTAAAAAGCCAGGGCTGCACTCCCCAAATGTCACACTCATCTTCACAGTGAACTTGAGAGATAAAAGTTAGGAAAAGGGAGGCATTGATAGCCAACTTACATAGGACTCTGCAGGTTATTGTTAACCGGAGTCAATGTCTTCTGTTTTCCTCCCATGATCAGGACACTTTTCTTCCTCACGTGGAATGTGGGACGATTACTCTGATTGGGGCCACCACGGAAAACCCTTCCTTCCAGGTCAACGCTGCTCTTCTGAGCCGCTGCCGGGTGATCGTTCTTGAGAAGCTTCCAGTAGAGGCAATGGTGACTATTTTAATGCGAGCGATCAACTCCCTGGGAATCCATGTCCTAGACTCTAGCCAACCCGCTGACCCTCTGAGCCACAGCAGCAACAGCACTTCTGAGTAAGTTGGTTATGCCCTATCATGAGGGTGCACACTGCCCAAAGAATCTCTTGGCAGGGGGCCAGGAAAGGCTGTGGGAGTCAATAGGGAGAGACTAGGGACAGGGAGAAGAAAATGTTGATCTAAGAGTGATGAAAATAAAAGAGGAGGCAAGTGCCAGATTATACCGACAAGTATATGTCTGCAAACATTTCTTTTAGAATGCGATTTTAATGCTTAGGCCTGTAATGAGTGTGTCTACAGTTCTTCAGCCTTTAACATTGTCTTGCCTTGTATCTTAGCCCTTGGATGTTTGCTTTTGTGCTTAGGGATTTGGTTCTTAATTTATAAACCTTGTGAGATTTGTAATCAGATTCAAATTCCTTTTTTTTTTGCTCTTTACTGTTCTTTTAAAAATATTAATTAAAAATGTAAACATTAGCACACAATTCTTTAAACCTTTTTTTTTGCACATTCTGAAAGTCAAACTGAATTCAATCAAAGTAATGTTAACTGAAAATGGCCATCTGGGTGCTGTCCCTTTCCTTTTGGTGATGTGTTTCTGTATCACGAATAACGAGTTTATTAATACAAAGTGTGCATCACCAATAACCAATTAGATTATTTGGGTCAGAAAATTTTTCTTTTTATTTATATTAAAACATGTTCTTCAGATGTTATTTATCTCATTACTGAAATAAGCAGTGGAACATAGTCTGGTCTGGGAAGAGGCTGAGCCCTTCCTGCTCCTCGCACTGTGTGCGCCACAGCTGCTGGTGCCTGCCCTGAGGCTAAGTCCTGGAGACACTTTTCTGTGGGGATTAAAGTACAGGGCATAGCTTTAGCTTGGGGTTTAGGTTTCAACATTCTCCTTATGCATCTGACCTCTCCCATTTGCTCCTGTCTCACATATGAGAAGAATTTTCTATGCCTGGCACCAGCCTGGAAGCATTTGGCTAAGGACCCTCAGGCAGAACGAAGTATCCTTGTTTTAGAATAGATTGTGGTGGGCTAGCCTTCAGAATTGTGGCCAAAAATAAGTGATGGACATTTTTGTGTTGTATTGATTTTGTCCTAATATTCAAGAGCCCCTTGTAAGCTGGATGCTTATCACTGCCTGACGGTGGCTATTGCTAGCCCTTCCGATCTAGTATAGCTTTTCTTTAAACAAAATTTTCATTATAAAACTAATATAAGCAAGTAATAAAAATTGAAAGAGAAGGGAGAAAAAAATTCCTTATTCCTAACACAACCACTCTGACATTTTGTTGTATTTCCTTCTAACTTTTTTCAGTGTGCTGGTTATCTGATCTATCTACAACATTTTATCCTGTGTTTTTACTTATTTAAGGTAATTTTTATTTGTTTCATGGCGTTGTTTCCTGCGATTTAGTTTTTCAGATACCCTCAAGTTTTCTCCTCTCTCCAGTCACTGCCAGATTATTAAATTATGGGTCTGAATTTGGAACGGACCAAATAGGCAGTAGCACTTTGAGCTCCTCCTCTTAAAGTGTAGGCTGTAGCAGAGCTTTGAACCTGTTGGACCAAATAGGCAGTAGCACTTTGAGCTCCTCCTCTTAAAGTGTAGGGCTGTAGCAGAGCTTTGAACCTGTTTGTTCTGATTTGAACCCCTGCTGAGAATTTACATTTCCATCCCAGATCTACTGAATCACCGTCTACATTTTAACAAGATTCCCAGGTGATTCTTATGTGTAATAACTTCCTGGGAACTTGTTAGAAATGCAAATTCTCAGCAGGGGTGTGAACTGGGGAACCTGTTGGAAGCCCTGTTCTACAGTCTAACAGCCGCCCCAGGTGATGTGTATGCATATTAAAGCTTGAGAGGGTCAAGTGAAAGATTTAAGATTTCTTTTTGGTTACTGAAACTAAGAGCCCGATCTAAAAGAGAGTCAGTGATTTGTAGATTACTAAAATTACATTTCAGTCAGAGAAAACATTCCATATCCAATAGATTACTTCTTTTGCTATCATTAGCAGTTGCTTATAATGGATTTTAATTAGAATGGCTTCTCATTCTCTTCTCACCATCATCCCTAAACTTGTATCTTGTTTACTCATTTATATCCCCCACCTTACTGGGAGCTTGTCTTTCTTGCTCGTATTCCCAGCACCTAGCACCAGAAATGTTTTTTTAAAAACCCAAACCCACTGCTGTTGTATTGATTCTGACTCATAGTGACCCTATAGGACAGAGTTGAACTGCCGCATAGTTTCCAAGGAGCGCCTGGTGGATTTGAACTGCTGACCTCTTGGTTAGCAGCTGTAGCACTTAGCCACTACACCACCAGGATTTCCAGCACCTAGCACAGTGCCTGACGTACGATGTGGGCTAATAAATGGCTATTAAGTCAGTAAATCCTAGCTTTCGATATGGGAGACGTAATTTAATTTAGAAGGGTAGAGGAAGGGAATTATAGACCAAAATAATGGATGATTGGCCCATTGCCCGGGTATGAAGAACCTTTGTCTTTAATGCTATTACCCATCTCATCATCAGCAACCAGAATGAAATTAAAGAGTATTAAACTTTGCTCCATTAATAGGCTACTTGGTAGCAATCCTGATAAGTTAGATGTCAGTAGGCCATCAGAGAGCTCTTATGTTATGTGTAATTTCATAATATAAGTGCCTGCCACCCCAGCTGCTATGTATAAATCAGAGTAGATTGTATTGTCTTTAAGCTGTTTCAGGTGAAATTTTACTTTCAAATGCCTGTTGACAAGCTTCAACTATGTCTACCTTCTTGTGGACATAAATCAGTTCGGGTTATACTAATGTCACTGGAATAAAGGACTTTTAACACCAATAACTGCTTTCTCTGGGAAGGCATGAGTCTACATTTGAATTCTTATGTCCCATTGTACTACACTGTATGGCAGCTAGAACATTTACAGAGAAATTCTAGACTATCCCCGCTGTGCATGAGAGAAGATTGGTAGGGGGACTGGACTCGAAACCAATCACACTGACACAGCATCCCAGATTGTACTTGAGAAATTGTGAATTCCCATAGTCTATACGTGTACATAATAAATTCTGTCTAAAACCAATCTGTCTAGACTGAAATAAAAGTATTCGGGATGTCTTAGTTATCTAATGTTGCTGTAACAGAAATACCACAGGTAAACAGCTTTAACAAAAAGAAATTTATTCTCTCACAGTTTAGGAGGCTAGAAGTCCGAATTCAGGGCACTAGCTCCAGTGGAAGACTTTCTTTCTGTCGCCTCTGGTGGAAGGTCCTTGTCATCAGTCTTCCCCTGATCTCGGAGCTTCTCAGCACAGGGACCCTGGGCCCAAAGGATGCACTCCACTCCTGGCTCTTCTTCCTTGGTAGAAATGAAGTTCCTGTTCTCTCTGCTCACTTTTATATCTCAAAAGAGATTGACTCAAGAGACAATCCTATATATTATGTCCTGCCTCATTAATATAACTTTCTGTAATCCTGCCTTATTAACATCATACCAAAAAAAAACCTGTTGCCGTTGAGTCGATTCTGATTCATAGTCACCCTATAGGACTGCCCCATAGGGTTTCTAAGGAGCACCTGGTAGATTTGAACTGCCAACCTTTTGGTTAGCAGCCAAACTCTTAACCACTGCACCACCAGGGTTTCCCGTTAACATCATAGAGGTTAGAATTTACAACACATAGGATAATTACATCAAATCACAAAATGGAGGACAACCATATAATACTGGGAATCTTGCCCTAAAAACTAAGTTGACATACATTTTGGGGGGATGTAATTCAATCCATAACATTCCACCCTTTGGCCCCCAAAATTCATGTCCTTGCACCATTGTAAAACACATTCACCCCATCATATCGTCCCAAAAGTCTTAAATCAACTCCAAGTCCAAAATCTCACCTTTTTCAAAATTGCTTTTCATCTTAATCTAAAATACAAGTTACTGTCTTCCAAAGTACAGTGGTAGATATTTCCATTACAAATGGGAAAAAACGGAGGGAAAGAAGAGATTATGGGCATCAATCAACTCCAAAGCCAACAGGATAATTTACGTTACCTCTCAAGCCTTGAAAATAATCCTCTCTTTTCTGAGACCATTTAGACAGCAGTCCTCCCCTCCAGCCTCTAGGCATTGGCCATCCTGTCTGGATTCTGGGTGGAGGCCTCTTGGCCCTGGGCTTCAGCTCTGCCTTCTAGGCCCACTGGGATGGCAACTTGGCCTCATTCTCCTAGTCTACCTGTTAAGCCCTAGCAGGCCCTGTTCTTCTGCCCCTTGGTTATGACAGTCCCGCCCTCTCAGCTTTGGTCAGTGAATCTGGCCCCGTCCCCCTGGCACTTGTGAATGGCCGCCCCACACAATGAGTTGGTGAAGATCTGACTCTCTGAAATCTGGGAGACTGTGGCCTTACCCTTTGAGGCCCAGCAGGTCTTGGTTCCACCCTTTGAGACCCCAAAGGTCATGACCCTACCCTTCAAGACCGAGGCAGCTCTGCTTCCTGTGTTCCTTTCTCTTCAACTTCTGGTGTCTCGGCTTCTCTGCAGGAAGGCAGGAAGGCTCTCAGCTCTCTCACTCTTTGGGTCTACATGCCTAACTCTACCGACAAGTGCCGGGAGGCATAGGGTTTAATTTTTTTCCCGCTCTTATTAATTTAGTAGAAATTGACAGTTTTGCCTGTGCTAGGCCTTGGCTGAGCATTGAAAAGAGCATGTTCTTGTGCCTTTAGAGAGCTTTGTTATATGAGAAAGGGATAGGCGAGTGGGTTGGTATGCAAATGGCACAGGAGCGGGTCTCACCTCCTCTAAGAATAGAAGAGAGAATCGTTAACAGCATCAACAGCCCAAGGCTGATTCCTATGAGGCAGAGGTCAGACTTGCCTACATCCTCCAACCGACCCTCCCACGGCACTCCACCTCTCTGCTGGGTTTGATGATTGGTTGCAATGTCCACACAGAACTCACAGACCATACTCACAGTCGTGGAGTTTATTAGGGAAGTAACAGGTTACAATTCAGGTGCAGCAGTGCTCAGGATATAGTTCTTCGATCAGGAGGAGGTCAGACATGCCTCCACCCTCAAACCATCCCTTCCATGCCACTCTGCTCTCCTGGGTTTGATAACTTATTGCAGTGGCCACACAGAACTCAGAGACCATATAGCTATGAGGTTTATTAGGGAAGTAACAGGTTACAATTCTCAAGTTCAGGAACACTCAGGATACAGTTCTTCCATCAGGACAGCCTCATCTCAGCCGTGCTGCAAGCAGGCCTCTCTCTGATTTTGGGCTGATGCAGCCTCTGCCCTGCTTGGGCAAGAGTTACAAAGCTCTTTTAGCTCTGCGTATAAGTGCCCAGAGACACCCCACCCCACCAGTAAGCCTCTGCCCAAAGGTGCTCAGCTCTAGCTCTGTGGGTCGGCAAACCTAGCTCTGTCAAGTGCCTGGAGGCACCCTGCTCCACCAGCAAGCCTCCTGCCCAAAGGCACTAAGGTTTCTTTTCCCTTGGCCAGGAAGCCACTATGCCATCTCCTGCCAGTCTGCTTGTTCTGCTGCCTTTCCTGCCGTCGTTTCTCTGCTGATGTTTTCTCACCATCTTGCCCTCTTTAGTGTTACAGCTCTCTTTCTCTGTTTTCTGGGTCTAGGAGGGTATCCGTGCAGGGATCCCAGATCCAAAGGACATGCCCCACTCCTGTCTCTCCTTGGTGGTAGTGAGGTCCCCCCCGGCTCTCTTTTAATACTAGCAGGATGGCAAAATGAATTAATCCCCTTGTTAGGGTTCCATACACCTGATCTACGTTATTAGCAAGCTATCTAATCCCCTTGGTGGGCCACAAGCCCTCAGTTGCATAGTCCCACCAGTCTTTTGTTGGGAGTTATAAGACCATGATGAGAAAGGCCGTATACAGGCGATCCCTCACGTCGCAGTCGGCTTATAGGGACGTGCTCTAATAGAGTTATACGCAAGGAGCAGTGGGGTGTAGAGAAAAGGCATCTAGAATGTGTGAGGTCAGATATTTCACATCTTTGGACAGCATGGTTCTGCTGTCTCACCAGTTGCTGTTGAGTTCATTCAAACTCATCAAAACCTCTTGTGTGTCAGAATGGGACTGTGCTCGTGGGGTTTTTGATGGCAGAATTTTTGGAGGTGGATCTCTGGGTATTTCTTCCAGGGTGCCTCTGGGTAGAAAAAAGAATTTCACCTTCTCGATGAGGCTATGCTGAAACTGAGTTTAGAAGCATAAACCAAGTTTAACTGGATGAATTAGCTGATTTTGGCAAAGGATACAACCTGTGGAAAAACGTAATAATGAGCACGATCCGTTTGTTGTGGTGGGATGGGAGAGTGGTATGAGGGAGTGATGGTGGACAAGGTCAGAATATTAAAGAGCTTGTGTTCTGGGGTCAGCAGTTGATGTGGAAGGCTATGAGAAACCATGGAAAGATTGTGAGCAGGAAAATGTCATGCCCTGATGTACATTTCAGGAAGCTCACTGGCAGTTTGGAGAGGGTTGGTTGGAGGGAGCTCCCACAGGAGGCAGGAAGGCAAAAGGCTGATGCAAAAGACAGATACATGCAAAGGACTTGAACAAAGGCAGGAGCAGCAGAAACAGAGGAGGATAAAACTGTGAGAAACAGTGAGCAAGTAAGGTCTATGGGGCCAGGGTGTGATGAAGCTGTACAAATGAGGGGTCCAAGAAGCTCAGATCAGGGTGGCTCAGTTGTCCTTAGAGCAAGAGACAGGGAGCAGAAGGTGGAGGGTGGGGGTAGAAAATGTTGCAGAATTCAGTTTGAGACTTGTTCAGCTTGTGGGACCTTGAGCAGATCCACATGGAGAGGTCTACTAGGCAGGTAGATACAGACCTCAAGAGAACAGTAGAAAGGTTTGAGACAGAGATTTGGGAGTCAGCAACGTTTAAGAGAGAGTATACCCCATGCATTTGAATAATTCTCCCAGGGAGAGCTGAAGAGAGCCAGGAGCTACAGGTGATAAATTGAGTACTGTCAGCATAAATTGGGTGGGAAAGGAAGAGGAGCCTAAGGAGACAGAAAGTCCAGGAAGGAAGGAGGAAAACCAGAGGGAGCCCTTGAGAGGAGAGTTCTAGCAAAGAAAGAGCACTGGGGTTAGGCTTGGCTGCCTGTAATGGAAACAAATCAAATTACTTGTGGCATAAACAAGGTAGAGGTTTGTTTCTCGTGTAAAAGTCTGAAGGTAGACAGGGCATGATGCTGTATCATCAGAGACCTGGGCTCTTGTTTTTCTGCTCCACCACCCCGAGCACATGGCTCTACTTCATGCTCTGAGGAGGCTGCTGGAGCTCGAGCCAGTATGTTTGCATTCCAGGTAACAGGAAGAAGTGTCAAAGAACAGCATCCCCTCCCCACTTTAGGGAGATGGCTGCGAACTAGCATTCCACACTTACTTGAGGTGGTGGCTGCTGAGAATTAGAGGGCAGTGGCTTAGAATGTAACTCGGAGGCTCTTCCACAACAGTCAAAGGCTTCAGAAAGGTCACAAGGAGATAGAGGAAATGCATTATTGGATTCAGCATTTGCCCGTTGATGTCTTCAGAACCATGTTGGTAGAGTGGTGGGGATAGACTCCAGCCTTCAGCATGGGAAGGAATGGCTGTAGGGGAAGAAGGAGGTAGCAAGGATAGACAGATGTCTTAAGCAGTTTGGCTGTGAAGAGAAAGATACAGGTAAGCTGGCAATCTCTGTTGAAGTACTTATGCCATAGTTCCTTCGTTTTTATGGGTAACAGCAGTTTTCATGTATTTTGCACTCTAAGCATTTTGATCACATGATTCAAAAAGAAGCACATGTTCTCTGTGTTCTGGCTCAGTTTTGGAGGCCAGGAAAAAAAATGAGACGGGCCTGTTGTAAGACGAGCTTGTGCTGCAGAAATGAGAAGGTAAGATAGTGTTGAACCACCCTGCACTGCTTACTGCTTTGAAGGGTGTAGAGTCCCAGGTCATCTGAAGGGTCAGCTCTGTGTGGACCAGATGCAGCACTTAAGATTGTGGAGATGCAGAGAATGAAATGAGAAGCCGGACCTGCCCTGTTACTGTCTATCTTGGCAGAGTTCCAAGAGCTGGTTGAAGGATGCACAGTGGCTTCTACAGTGTGTCTAACTAACTGTGTAGACCACGGGGCTTCTACCTGAGGTGCTGGGGCGTTTCCCTGGTCGTCATGAGAGGGGAGCCCCAAACAAGATGGCTATATTTTCTTTTTTTATGTTTTTCCTGCCTCTCAGTCTTTTCTAACACCAAATAGAAGGATAGTGGGACACCAGAATAGAAGGTATACCTTCACCAGAATGAGTTGTGAGTATAGATTTTAATAATTTCTCTTTAAAGTGTTTTAATTATATTTGTATACATTTAAAGCTATATTAATACAATGAGTTGCAGTTTAGGCAACTCTGACTCATGGTGATCCCACATGTGTCAGTGTAGAACTGTACTCCATAGGGTTTTCAGTAGCTGATTTTTCGGAAGTAGATTATCAGGCCTTTCTTCCAAGGTGTCCCTGGGTAGACTTGAACCTCCAACCTTTTGGTTAGCAGCTGAGCACATTAACCGTTTGCACCACCTAGGAACTCCACATTAGTATAAACCCCATTGCTGTCAAGTGGAGTCCGACTTATAGCAACCCTATAGGACAGAGTAGAACTTCCCCATAGGGTTTCCAAGGAGCGGCTGATGGATTTGAAGTGCCACTTTTTTGGTTAGCAGCTCAGTTTTTAACCACTATGCCACCTACATTAGTATAGGTTATTAAAATGATGACATGGAAACACTGGCAGCCAGGAACAGAGACCTCATTGAGTTGGTATTAGTGTCCTAGGACTGCCATAACAAAATGCCATAGACCAGGGAGCTTCAAACAACAGAAACTTACTCTCTCACAGTTTTGGAGGCCAGCAGTCCAAAACGAAGGTGTCAGCAGGGCCGTGATCCCTCCCAGGGCTCTAGGGGAGAATCCTTCCTTGAATCTTCCAACCTCTGGTGGCTCCTGCTGTTACTTGGCTTGTGGCCACATCACTTCAATGCCTCCATCTTCACATGGCCTTCTTCCCTGTGTCTCTATGTCTTCTCCCTTTCTCTTTTCTAAGGACACTTGTCTTTGGATTTAGGGCCCACCCCAAATCCAGGATCATCTCAGAATCCTTAATTACACCTACAGGGACCCAGTTTCCAAATAAGGTCACATTCATAGCTACCGGGGTTAGGACCAGGATGTATCTTTTTGGGGCCCATTATCCTATAATGGCCCCTACCAGATATAAGGTACAGTGTGATAAGGAAGGACATGTCCTCCATGGGATTAAGCAGGAAGGTGGCAGAATCTGTGAAGTGTATATTCCCTCCTTGTGGAGACAGTAAGTTTTATGTTTTGCTTTCCCTACAGTGATAATGGAAGCAGCAGTATTTGGGCTCTGCCCTGAAGATTTGCTATTCTGGAGAGTATGCTAATAAAATTATTCTCTTCATTAACCATGAAAATATCTAACATTTAAACATTTTGCATGTATTATCTCATTTAATCCACAGTATAGCTCTGTGAAGTAGATAGTGTCTCCTTTTATAGATGAGAAAACTGAGGCACAAAAAGGCTATGTAACTTGTCAAACGTCACCCAGTTTGAAAGTGATGGAGCCTAACTCCTGAGCTACCTTAGTTGCTAGAAGGGATCTAGACACCAAGTTAAAATTAGGGTCAATGCTACAGTAAGTGTTAACATTCTGACCTTTCTGGGTTCTCTGTATGAGGCTAACAGTATTCATTTGTACAGGGAACAGGGACGAAAGATTGCACGGTGTAATTATCTCTTGCCTATTTCCCTATGTTGTTGTGTGCAGTCAAGTTGATTCAGACTCTACGTGACAGAGTAGAACTGCCCCATGGTGTTTCCAAGGCTGTATGTAATCTTTACAGGAGCAGACCTCTAGGTCTCTTCTACCACTGACCGCTTGTGGGTTCGAACCACCGACCTTTTGGTTAGCAGATGAGAGCTTAACCATTGTGCCACCCAGGCTGTTACGATGATACTAAATTTCGAGCATTCTTTCCCCAAGGCAGATTTTGCCTAATTTAATTCTAATTTACCTGTGAGAGGGTATCTCCAGATGGAAAATATTTTGTAAGTTTCCTGTTAAAATTTAATGCCCAAATTAAAAAATAATGTTAAACTCTCCAGAGTAGGGTTACTCTTTCAAGATATTTTGTGCAATAGTTACTATTTGCTGAGGAGTTTTACAAATCTATCTCCCTCTCCTGAGATCTCAGGGTATTTTAGCACATCTTCTTTTAATAGTCTTTAGGACCATAGCTAGCCTAAGCTGGGGTTCCAGATGTATTGGGTGGTAGGTAGAACCTCTTCAGCATCCTGCACAATGTTCTTATACCGGATTTCAGTTTTGTAATTTCATCTGTATGGCCATTGTGATTGCCCTCAGCTGCCTCCTTCTATTACTTGAATAGAGTTGTTGACAGATTCATTTGTGTATAAAAATACACTCCCTCATTTTGGCCAGGGGTGAAATTTGAAATCTGTTTCTTATCCAAGGGGAGGAAGGAGGATGGAGCAGTGGGTTCTTGGTTCAAAGCACTCAGCTCTGGTTGTGTTGTCACAGCACCCCCATCCCCCATGACTTCAACCTAATGACAAAAGGCCACAATAGAACAGTTTGTTCTTTGGTTAGGAGTTTTCCAGCGAAAATATATACCCATTTTAAAAGGCTTGTTATTCACAGCATACTTTTTAGTATGGAGCAGTCTGCTTTTCTCATAATTAATAGGCTTACTCCCTGCCTTTACATGAGGACTAATGGAAATGGGGGCAGTATAGTAAGGACTAGACTGTGCAAGACCACCCATCTTGTAACCGTCACAAGGGCACCATGTGCCGTAAATAGACACATAGGGCAAACCAGCAGAGTAATGTCAAGGTAGTACACGTGACTTCTGCCCCCTGCCCCTTTGTCTGCGTTTTTTTGATGTAATATAATGTGTGTATGTGTGTGTGTGTTTTAAGTGATATTCAGAGTTCTGAGTAGCTCATTTATTTTTCAAAAAACTATTAAGTAAAACAGCAGGATGTGAAACTATACCCAGTACTATCCCAATTTTGTTGAAAAAACTAGATGAAAGGTTGATGGTTGCAGGGGTATCAGGCTGCATAAAGGAAATTCCAACAACAATACATTAGCTGTTGCCCTCTCTAGGTGGTGGCAGTATTATGTGTTTTGTTTTCTTTATACTTTCCATACAGTATAATTTTTTAAAAATGAAAGTTGCCCTGTGAGGTTGTGGGATAGTTGTAGTTAGTCTATTCATTGTGTATATATTGCGTGCCTGTTATCTACCAGGCACTGGGGATACAAGAATAAACACATCATGCTTCCTGCCCTGGAGCACGCAGTACTTAGTCGGGGGAGAGGGATGACATGAACTCAGCAGATAGCCAGCTCTGGTGAGGGCTCAGTCAGTTACTAAGGCAGCATTGATTACGGCCCCTCCTTTACTTCTTTTTCTTCCTACAGAGTGTCGTACAGGCCTTTTATTGCTAGGAAGTTTTCCAAGAGGGTGGAAGGCGTTGCGTTAATGAGTTCCAAGACTGAACTGAGATTTTGAGGCCTTCCTGGTTCACCCTGTCTTCCCCTCTCCACAGTGTACAAACAAAAGCCATGAGAGTAATTCCTTTTCAGCCACATTGCAAGCCTATGCTCCCTCCTCTGACTTCGGTCCCTACATCTTCCAGAAAGTCTGCTAAACAGTATCTGATTGAGAAATGGCCCAAAGGTTTTTGAACATGGCCTCAGTGTCTGTTTTGAGTATCTGGCTGGGCATCTCTGTTGAGGTGGAGCTCTCTCAGGAAGGGAGAAGACTGGTCTCCAGGCCATGCTGTGACCTGGGACCCATGCGGTGGTGACATGAATGATGAGAGAGTCATTCATTATAGAGTGAAGACAAGCCAGGCTTTCAGTAAATAGGGGAAGGAGACGACCCAGTGTTTAAAATCATAGAACTAAATCTTCTAGTGAGTGAAATAAAAACTGGCACTCTTCCAGTCAGTCACAAAGGCAAGTAGTATGGCTGTAAAGAATTCTGTATTGACTTTTAGAGGCAAGATGAACCCCTCATGATCCTCCCTCCTCAGCCCAGCGCAGCCAGTGCCTGTGCAGTGTTTTCTAAGAAGCTAATTGGAAAGGCCCTGATGACTTACTAATTACTACTGATATTTTTAGCCGAAGGTTGGCAATGGCATGAGTGAGCTTTGAAAAATTATTTTTTTTGCTTCACAAATGTGCAGCTAGCTGCTCAGCCAGGAATTAATAAGACCTTTCTAAGTACCTAAATACATTAGCTATCTTGTTTAACTAGACTAGGAATAGAAACTTTTGCTGACTTGGAAACTAATCATAGTTAGGCCTTCTTTATGAAGGTCCAAATTTAGAAATGTAGTCGTAGAATCTTAGTCCTGATGTTCAGAGCCCCACAGCTGAGTTCTGGCAGTCTTCTGATTGATTCTAAGGCAAGTGACCTCTGTTCTCTGTGTTACCATCTGATGATTAATGTCCACCATGAAGCAGTCCACTGCTATTCCAGAGACACACTGCTAGGTCCTATTGCATGCCCTGATCATAACCGGGCCCTCGTTTGTGATCTGTAAGACACAGAAGTTAAACTATAGGGTCTCTAGAGCCATTCAGAGCTGACATTCTGATGTGATGCTGCCCCTTCCCGTGTTTCCACACAGTGTTATAACATACCTTTCTTTTTAGACCTGGGCGTAGTCTGGAGCTACACTTTCTGTATACTATAGTGAGGTACCGGGAGAACCTGGTGACGTAGTGGTTAAGAGCTATGGCTGCTAAGCAAAAGGTCGGCAGTTTGAATCCACCAGGTGCTCCTTAGAAACCCTATGGGGCAGTTCTGCTCTGTCCTATAGGGTCGCTATGAGTCAGAATCGACACTACAGCAACGGGGTTATAGTAAGGTACTAGCGTTTTTAATAAAAGTTTTCACTAGAAGCTGCAAGTGCCCAACTCTTGTAGGGTAGAATCAGAGAGACCATGTGTTAACAGTGACTTTCCAAAACATTCAGTGTCTCCTTCACACGTGATTATATGTGAGTGTGCTTATATCTCTGTGTGCTTATACAGTGAAGTACCCTTGTGGTTTATAAGGCCGGGTCAGTTCTCTGTTCTGATAATGCAAAACCATGTTAACAACATGAGGTAAGAATGAGGGGCAAACTGCCTGGAACCTAAGGTAGTTTGTCAGTGACCTTCCTAAGAAGTGTGAGTCAGTAAGTTGTGCTGCAGAATGAAGAGTGTGTGATGTGCATGTGACAGTAATCACCACTGGTTGTGTTGCAGGCCGTCCGTGCTCATAGAAGATAAAGCTGTGGACACGCTGGCTTATCTCAGTGATGGGGATGCCAGAGCTGGACTAAATGGGCTGCAGCTGGCAGTTCTGGCCAGGTTAAGCTCAAGGAAGATGTTTTGTAAGAAAAGTGGGCAAACCTATTCTCCCGCTAGAGTTCTGATCACGGAAAACGATGTGAAGGAGGGGCTGCAGCGGTCCCACATTTTATATGACCGAGCAGGTAAGTCACTGAAAGGTGGAAAGAGTGAAACCCTGATGGAAGAAGTCGTGTCCGTATGTCCTGCTTTCCAGGAGCTCCATGTTGGTAATAGAAGTAAACCCATACAGAGCTACCCTTCAGAGAAGTGGCATCCTGACCATTCTTAACAACTGTATAACACAGGAGCTGCACTGGCCGGATTGAGAGGTGCTGGGGTTTGACATTGCAGGCTTCAAATTTTATCTTTTAAGGTAGTTAGATACCTTTTCACTTACTCTGTGATGGCACCTTTTAGAACACAAGTGTCTTGAAAAGCCTGTTTACTCAGATAACAGTGAAGCATTCTTATGGTCATTTACAATGGCAGTCAGTGATAAGAGGACTGTTCACGATAAGTGACTTATTTTTACTAGTTTTGATTGAGAATTAAACCCCTAGAATCTAAACTAAAAACTAAGTTTATATGGAGCTTTTAAAACGAAAGCTTTTTAAAAAATTAATTTTGTGTGCCCATATCTGCTGACGTAGAATGACGTTTACAAAGACCAAATGTGATACCAGCTCTTATCCAGTCGTAGCCTGGCAGGATTCAATGTCATAAGCACAACACGTTTATATCTTTTTATAGAAGGAGAAGGTGATGAAGATAGCATCACACAGATTAGGCTGGACTTACACTTATATGTTTGTGTGCTTCTGGGTAGAGTTATATTGCAGTAAGTGGGATAGGATTTCCACATCTTTACAAGCTGCACCAGAAAAGGAAGCTGATAATTGAACATTGCAGTGTATCATGTAGGCTGAACCATATTTTCAGTATTCCCGAAGGCTTTCTGATTACAGAGTACTTCTTACTAGTTAGAGAAGGGGTGGAGGGGTTTACGAGTGACCTTTGTCCGGGCACTGCCTCGTCATGAGTGAGCACTGCAGTCTTGGTAAAGCAAGTAACGCTTTTCGTGTGGTGATTGTTAATCAGTGCAGAGGACACATCAGACACATTTGGTGAAAAATCCTGAGACGTGTGGAGCTACCTGTCTGCATTCTGGTGGGGATGTGCCCCTTGGCAGGGCCCTTATCCTAGCACAACCCAAGGGGTTTGGGTGACCACTCTTCTCGTGCTGGCGAATGTCATATGAATGCTTGACAAGTCTAGAGAACAAAGCATTCTGGGTGTAGAACCCTACTTTAATTTTGGCCAGAAATAAGAATTGAAGATAGGAATAAATACAATATTTAAGAGGCAGAATTCCCACATGCTGGATTCTTCATTGCTTCTGGGGTCTTTCCCCCTTCTGTGCGGTGTCCCCCGTAGACTGTCTTCTTGTGACAAGACCAGCTGGAGCTCCTTCTTGCCGTTTTATCAGACTGTCAGTTAAAAACCAGAGAGCTACCGTCTACCATAACAATAAAAAAAAAACCACTTACTCATTGAGTATTTTAAATACATTATCTTTTTTAATTCTCAAAATAGCCTCACCACCCAAACCAAACCTCTTCCTATTGAATTGATTCTGACTCATAGGAACCCTATAGGACACAGTAGAACTGCCCCATAGGGTTTCCAAGGCCGTGAATATTTATGGAAGCAGACTACCAAATCTTCCTCCTGCAGAATGGCTGGTAGATTCAAACCATCAACCTTTTGGTTCACAGCTGAGCACTTTAACCACTGTGCCACTAGGGCTCCTTAAAATAACCATTTGAGGTAGCTATTGTTATCATCCCCATTGTCCTAAGTTCACAAAGCAGACTGATTCCAGGAACTGTTTACTGGTGCCTCCAAGTCGAGCTGTCATGGTCACTGATGGCCCTTTTGGAGCCCTCCTCACCACACAGAACACTGGTTTTTACTCATAGAGCCTCATATCCTGTCCAGGGGAGCCATGCATGTTGGGGGTCTCCTCTCCAGCTGTGTGCTGTCCCAGGTAGAGCTGGGGCCATGAAGGTGGCTGGGAGTACAGGCCTTGAGAGCGCCACATTCTGCAGGTCTGTGTTCTGCCTCACGTGGGCACACCCCCTCCACCACCATAGCACATCTGCTCCCCAGGAGGTCTGCAGACCTCAGCAGTCCTGTCCCCAAGACTGCCCTACTGGTGCCGTTCTGTAAATAGGGGTGGTAGGAGTATCGCCCTGGAAACCTGTAAGGTGTTACTCTGGCCTTTTCGCCACTCTGTGGAAACAAAGATCCTTGCCCCCAGAATATTTATTTCTTCTAATGTCACCTAAAAACCCACTGCCATTGAATCAATTCTGACTCATAGTGATCCTACAGGACAGGGAAGAACTGCCCAATAGGGTTTCTGAGGAGCGGCTGATGAATTTGAACTACGAGCCTTTTGGTTAACAGCCATAGCTCTTAACCACTGTGCCACCAGAGTGCCTAATGTCAGCTAGTATGTAGTCATTTGTGGGATCCAGTAACTAGCTCAGCTACTTCTGCATCAGAGTGAAAATTTTCCACATGAAAGCAAGTTCTCTACCATGCATTGAAGTCAAGTTCTGACATGAAAAATGTGAAATTTCAGATTATAAAGCAGTATAATAAAAGCAAAAAGGGAAGGTAGCATAGAATAAAATAATACCTCACACTTATATTGCACTTACTTTGTACCAGGCATATATTATTGAAGACTCACAACCCTACACGGTGGGTACTCTAACAGTCCCCAATTTTCAGATGAGACGGCTAAGGCATGCAAAGGATAAGTAACTTATCCATGGTCACATAGCTAGTAGTTTGGAGTTCAAACCCAGGCTGCCTGACATCAGAGCCCATGCCCTTACCCGCTGTAGCCAGCTGCCTGTGCTGCGTCCGCCATAGCCCACTGCTTGCGCTGGGCCCCAGTGAAGGTAGGAGAAAGGAGTGACCCATGTCCATCTCCTAATTTAATTTTGACAAAGTGAACTAGCGGTGTTTTTTTTTTTCTGTTCCCTCCATGTCCACGGGTGCCAAGCCTGCCCTGGAGGGGACTCACCGGTCCTCTTCCCGACACCACGGTCATCTTCAGAGAGGACGACAGCACAAAATTAGAGTTCCCAGGCTAGTAGGATAGGCTCCTGGGCCCAGAACCATGTGGATTTCGCTCGGGACACTGTCCAGCCTTTCTCCGTGGTGTGCTTTAACTTAGGAAGCCATGGGCCAGGGGAAAACTCATTCTGTCAATCTGCCCACTGGGATGAGCCCTTGTGCTCTTGAGATGGGAACTGCCCAGGCCTCTGCAGTCAGCCCTGTGCGCCTCACTCTCTGGCAGGGGGCAACTCTGGCCACTCCTTCTCCTTCACTTTGAGGCAAGTGTGTCTGACTGGAGAGCTCAGCTACCAGGATTTGTGACCGGAGTCCACATGCGGTGGAAGCAGTTCCAGTCTGACCTTTTATGTTCGCTTGATGGTGACCACAGACCAGGAGCTTCTCCTGAAGGACTGAGACAAATAGAGAGGAGGCCCTGTGCCCTGTCAGGAGGGGGGTGCTCTGCAGAACACTCCAGAACGTATAAAGGACTGCGCGTTTACAGAGGATTGTGTAGCCATGATTGTCTGCTCCTAAGTAGGTGTTTTTCTAAAACACAGTTCACTGATCTGCTTGCATGTGAACCTAGGGCCAGAAATAGGGTAAGATCTAGTGAGGAGAGAGGTACTGCAGTACCTCCCAAGTGAGAGGTGTCAGTCAGTCCTTCTGGGTCCAGCCACACTGGTTTCCTACACCAGCGGTGGGGGAGAGAGTTTTAAATGACACCAGCTGGAATGACACTTGAGGGACACATGGGCTGAGCAGCTGCCCTCACCACTTGACTCCCCATCATAGTGGCTACCCCCAGGCCCATGGTCGTTTTTCTTCCCACGGACAGCAAGGCTACCCAGGCCCATGGTCGTTTTTTTTCCCATGGACAGCAAGGACATGTGAAGGCGTCAGAACCACCCTCCCTTCCCTGTGGTTCTGGGAGGACCACCTTTACAAAGGGAGTGTCTGCTTGCCCTCCGGGTAGACAGCCAAGGGCTTTCTCAGTACCATCACATTCCTCTCAGTGATGACGGAGGTCCCAGAGAAGCCCACCACCCCCAAAGATGTCCATTTGGAGGCATATTCTGGTACTCTGTGCTGCTGGTTGGAATCAACCTGACAGCAGCGGGTTTGGTTTTTATTTGGTCTGGTATGCTAGGGGCATTTATTTGCACCTTCCTGCTGAGCTGTTTGCAAGCAGCTGTCAAACTTTACTGTCCTCCAGCTTTCTGAGTCCATGTGTTTTGACAGAATTCCATAAAATCAGCCAGTTGAATAATGTGGGCATCATTCTGCCCCGTGAGCTCTGTGGGCCCTCTGTCCTGTCACTCTCTGAGGTATTCTCTGGCGTCTAGGGGAAGAGCACTACAACTGCATCTCTGCACTTCATAAGTCTATGCGCGGCTCCGACCAGAACGCCTCCCTCTACTGGCTGGCCCGCATGCTCGAAGGAGGAGAGGACCCCCTGTATGTGGCAAGGAGGCTTGTGAGATTTGCTAGCGAGGACATAGGTAAGTGTAGTGGGAAGGCCCCAGAACCTGGTGCCCATGTGGGGTGAGGGGAGGTGTTGCCTGTTTGTGGCCCGAGAATATCTTGATATACCATGTGGGACAGGTAAGGAGGATATAAGAGGGCTTTTAAATATGAACTCAGAAGTTTATTTCTTGCTTTGTGTGTGCTTTTAAGTGTGGTCACAAAGTCACCATTTCCTGTTTCCTCTTTGATAACGTTTTTACTCAGAGTATTGAACTAAAAGAAAAAAAATTTTAATTTGCTTTGCAGCTAGGTGTTCAGATTTTCATTGGGTAGCTCCTGAGATAGGAATGGAAGATCTGGACACTGTTCAAAGAAAAAGATCAGAAAAGCTTTACTTTTCATTGGTCTTAATAAATGTTTTGTTTTTAAGGTATTCATCCTTGTGAATGTCTTATGACCCTTGTTACTTCTGTTTGTTGTACCCAGTTCCTTGTTTTTCCTACTATAGAGTTTTTATCCACAAGGAAACCATTCTTAGCACCCTCTCTTGTACACAGTAACCACTCAGTAAATAGTTCTAGAATAAATTAGTGAGATCAGAGAAAAACCAATCCACTGTGCTAATGGGATTGTTTCGGGTCAGCAAAGTTTATGTGTAGTGATTGTCTACTGTCCTGAAAGCACGTGCGCTGGTCGGGATGATATTGTGTGTTGTGACTTAAATTTTCCTTTGTCTCTGTATGTGTGGCAGGTCTGGCAGACCCGGCTGCATTAACACAAGCGGTTGCTGCCTACCAAGGCTGTCATTTTATAGGCATGCCCGAATGTGAGGTAAAGTAATCAGCTCAGTTCTTTGCAGTCAGCCCCCTTCTCCTGTGCTCTGTCCCTTTGTGGATTTGACTGTGTCAGACTTCACCACTAATGAATGAGCCACTGAAGAAGCTGCCCTCCTTTTTCACTCTCATGTTAGCTCTTAGGTCACTAGAGAGACACGGGCCTGAGGCCATGTCTTCCAGCTGTTTTTAGGAGTTCTAGGGTCCAAAGGATGGGCTTCGGGCCTTCCGGGCGCAGAAGCATTAAGGAAGCTGAGCGGAAAGCCTTGCAGAGTTCACCTCCAAACAGAGCACCTTTGTGTTTATCTATTTTATACATTGGGGTTTGAAGAAAAATTTTATTTAACAAAAGTTCTGCAGCTTAAAAAAAATGAAAAGCACTCATCTAATTCATTCTGTCACCTTGTATAGGAATTTCTTTTCCTTGTGATAGTTGGCTATCCAGACTGTAGGCAAAACAGGGAAGTGGATAATAAAAACATGCTGGAAAACTTAAGAATTAGCTAAAGGTGTCGTAAAGCATACTGCAAAACAGAACCTTCTTGGCACCTTTGTGATGAAATGTTCACCTTCTGTGTTGTAGGTGCTTCTGGCCCAGTGTGTAGTCTATTTTGCCAGAGCCCCCAAGTCTGTTGAGGTATACAGCGCCTACAACAACGTCAAAGCCTGTTTGAGAAACCACCAGGGGCCTCTGCCACCCGTCCCGCTGCACCTGAGGAATGCGCCAACCAGGCTGATGAAGGATCTGGGGTATGGCAAAGGCTACAAGTACAACCCCATGTACAGTGAGCCAGTGGACCAGGAGTACCTGCCCGAAGAATTACGAGGGGTCGACTTCTTCAAGCAAAGGCGATGCTGACTCTTTCAGACTCAACAGTGGAAAGCTGTTTCTTTTTGGGGCGGGCCAGGGAGAAGGAGTAACAGATTGTGAAGTTGGCTGCCTGGGGGAGTTCAGACAGACCAACAGTTTGTGCCAGAATTTTAAGAATTCCCTAAGTGGTGGCACAGTTACTTCATCTACATGTGTAGCGTTGGAATTGTGCTTGTTTGCACCCTGTGCACTGGTTACGCTTGTGGAAGTATCTGGCAGCCTTGTGCAGTTCACGTTCTAAGGAGTTATCTATTTTGTCATAGTATTTAAGTCATAACGTCATTTCAGAATTTCAGTTCTATAGGATTTTTTTGTTTGTTTAAAAAATGTATATTCTGGGTAGTTTCAGTTGGTTTAAAAAAAAAGGTAATTGTGATTTAATACTGCATAGTGTTTTGGGTATTTTTTTTATATGCAAAGGTCTTATGAACCAATAAAACTATTTCAAAGTACTCTTCAGTTCTTTAAGCTTTTTGCCTACCTGGGCTCTGAGATATATCTGTCGCTAGCACATTTTGGTAGCTAAATGATACTGTGAAAGAAAAATCATTATATTTGAGAAGATTGGAGAGCTTAGTGAGAAGTTAGTATGTCTTTTTGAAAGTCAATTTTAATTTTATTAAAGTGATGCATTCACACAGTGTCAGAAGGCTTATCCCAGAATCCAGCAGTCCCTGTGCATACCTCCTCCTTCCCCAGCTGTCTCTTCTTGCAGCCCATATTTCTAAATAATATATTCCTCTTTTACTTTCGATGTCTTCTGAAGTTAAATATGCCTCCACCCCCTCCCTCGACTTGTGTTTTTTTTTTTTCAGTGCCCATTCCCAATTCTCTTCAAACTCTTTAGTAGCCATTTTGTACAGATTTCCACAAGGACTGACCCACCCAGTAATCTGTCAGTTTGATGTCCCCACTCAGTGTCCTCCTGCTTGGGAACTGCCATCTCTGTATGTATGCATTTATTTGGTGTCTGCATTTCTTCTCTCCCTAAGGATATTATTTCTTATTTCTCCTTCCTACATGTTGTTGTTGTGTGCCCCATAGCGTTTCCAAAGCTATGATCTTGTTCTCCCATTCTTGGAGTTAATGTCTTCTAAAAATTCCTTTCCTGTGGTTTTGGCGGGGAGTTCGGAGGAAGTGAAATTAGATGTAGGTTCAATCCATCATCTTTACTAATATTTCATTAAGAGGTCTGCATCTCAATTTTCCTTCAGTTTGATTCTTCAAAAATAAAGGGATAGATTCACTTTCAGATAAGATAGTGTGTTCTGGATGTAACTTGGAGGGGAAATTAAAACGATCCTTTATGAGTCAGCCACAAATGGTTTGCGCCTACCTATTTCCAGAGAGGCTATGGGAGTCAGGCTTGGGAATCAGTCTATGCCGGTGATTCAAACACTGTAACTCAAACCAACAGATGATTAGAACTATTGGAGATCATTTGTTTTATTAGATTTTGGCATTGATATCACTTGTATGAAACAGACATTGTACCTGTTCTCATACAGTCCATATTTCCTGCAGTATGTTAGGTGGGCCACCTACTTTGTCATTGTAAAATTAAGTTTGAAAGTTAGGATATGTTTTTTGTTTGTTTCAAGAAACTTTAAAAGTGAAAGCAGGTTGTTTTTTTATTGTGCTTTAAGTGAAAGTTTAAAAATCAAGTCAGTCTCTCATACAAAAACCTACATACACATTGTTATGTACTCCTAGTTGCTCTCCCCATAATGACAAAGCACACTCTTCCCCACCTTGTATTTCCCATGTCCATTCAGCCAGCTTCTGTTCCCCTCTGCCTTCTCATCTCCCCTCCAGACAAGACATGCCCACATGGTCTGATGTGCCTACTTGAGCCAAGAAGCCCACTCCTCACCGGTAACATTTTCTGTCTTATACTCCAGTCCAATCTGTGTCTGAAGAGTTGGCTCTACTCTTGAGCAAACAGAAGTTCTGGGGACCATGACCTCCAGGGTCCCTCTAGTCTCAGACCATTAAGTCTGGTCTTCTTATGAGAATTTGAAGTCTGCATCCCACTGTTCTCCTGCTCTGTCAGGAATTCTTTGTTGTGTTCCCTGTCAGGGCAATTATTGGTGGTAGCTGGTCACCATCTAGTTCTTCCAGGCTCAGGCTGATGTAGGCTCTCGTTTATGTGGCCATTTCTGTCTCTTGGGCTCATTAATTACCTTGTGTCTTTTGTGTTCTTCATTCTCCTTTGCTCCAGGTGAGATGAGACCAATTGATGCGTCTTAGATGGCCACTTCGTAGTGTTTAAGACCCCAAAGTGGGATACAGAATGTTTTCTTAATACATTTTCTTATGCCAGTTGACCTAGATATCCCCTGAAACCATGGTCCCCAGACCCCTGCCGCTGCTATTCTGGCCTTGGGAGCATTCAGTTGTAATCAGGAAACTTCTTTGCTTTTGGTTTAGTCCAGTTGTGCTGACCTCTCCTGTATTGTGTGTTGTATTTCCCTTCACCTAAAATAGCTCTTGTCTACTATCTAATTAGTGAATACCCCTTATTCACCCCACCCTGTAACCATCAAAGAATATTTTCTTCTGCGTTTGAACTTTTTCTTGAGTTCTTATAATAGTGGTCTCATGCGGTATTTGTCCTTTTGCAGCTAATTCCACTCAGCGTAATGCCTTCCAGATTCCTCCATGTTATGAGATGTTTCACGGATTTATCATTGTTTTTTATCCTTGTGTATTATTCCATTGGAAACCCTGGTGGTGTAGTGGTTAAGTGCTATATGACCACTAACCAGCAGTTTGAATCTGCCAGGCACTCCTTGGAAACTCTATAGGGCAGTTCTACTCAGTCCTATAGGGTCGCTATGAGTCGGAATCAACTCAATGGCAGTAGGTGGATGGATATTATTCCATTGTGTGAATATGCCATAATTTATCCATTCATCCGCAGATGGACACCTTGGTGTTTCCATCTTTTTGCTATCGTAAACAGTGCTGCAGTGAACATGGGTGTGCAAATACCTCTCTAGGATATATTCAAAGGAGTGGGATTGCTGGATTGTATGATAGCTCTATTTTTAGCTTTTAAAGGAAATGTCAAATCAATTTCCAAAGTGGTTGTACCATTTTACATTCCCACCAGCAGTGTATAAGTGTTCTTGCCTCTCCACAAAATCTCCAACATTTATTATTTTGTGTTTTTTGGATTAATGCCAGCCTCATTGGAGTGAGATGGTATCTCATTGTAGTTTTGATTTGCATTTCTCTAATGGCTAATGATCGTGAACATTTTCTCATGTATATGTTAGCTGCCTGAATGTCATCTTTGGTGAAGTGCCTGTTCATATCCTCTGCCCATTTTTTAATTGGGTTATTTGTCTTTTTGTTGTTGAGTTTTTACAATATGGTGTAGATTTTAGAGATCAGACGGTGATAGGAATTTTCATAGCTAAAATTTTTTTCGCACTCTGTATTGAAGTTACTGGGTGACCGTGTTTGGTTTTTAGGAGTTCCCAGTTATCTAGTTTCTCTTCTGGTGTTTGTGCGTTGTTAGTAATGTTTTGTATACTGTTTATGCCATGTATTAGGGCCCCTAGAGTTGTCCCTATTTTTTCTTCCATGATCTTTATCATTTTAGATTTTATATTTAGGTCTTTGATCCATTTTGAGTTAGTTTTTGTGCACGGTGTGAGGTATGGATCTTGTTTCATTTTTTTGCAGATGGATATCAGTTATGCCAGCACCATTAGTTAAAGAGACTGTCTTTTCCCCATTTAACTGCCTTCGGGTCTTTGTCAAATATCAGTTGCTCATATGTGGATGGATTTATGTCTGGATTCTCAATTCTGTTCCATTGATCTATGTATCTGTTGTTGTACCAGTACTAGGCCCTTTTGACTACTGTGGCGATATGATAGGTTCTAAAATCAGGTAGTGTGAGGCCTCCCACTTTGTTCTTCTTTTTCAGTAATGCTTTACTTATCCGGGGCCTCTTTCCCTTTCATATGAAGTTGGTGACTTGTTTCTCCATCTCGTTAAAAAATGTTGTTGGGATTTGGATTGCAATAGCATTGTACCTATATATCACTTAGGGTAGAATAGACATTTTTACAATGTTGAGTCTTCCTATCTGTGAGCAAGGTATGTTTTTCCGCTTATGTATGTCTCTTTTGGTTTCTTGCAGTAGTGTCTTGTAGAGTTTTTTGTTTAGGTCCTTTACATCTGTGGTTAGATTTATTCCAAAGTATTTTATCTTTTGGGGGGCTATTATAAATGGCATTGATTTGGTGACTTCCTCTTTGACGTTCTCTTTGTTGGTGTAGAGAAATCCATCCGTTTTTTGTATGTTTATCTTGTACCCTGATACTCTGCTGAACTCTTCTATTAGTTTCAGTAGTTTTCTTGAGGATTCTTTAGGGTTTTCTGTGTATAAGATCATGTCATCTGCAAATAGAGATACTTTGACTTCTTCCTTGCCAATCTGGATGCCCTTTATTTCTTTATCTAGCCTAATTGCTGTGGCTAGGACCTCCAGCACAATGTTGAATGAAAGTGGTGATAAAGGGCATCCTTGTCTGGTTCCTGTTCTCAAAGGGAATGCTTTTAGACTGTCACCATTTAGGATGATATTGGCTGTTGGCTTTGTATAAATGCCCTTTATTATGTTGAGGAATTTCCCTTCTATATCCTATTTTGCTGAGAGTTTCTATCATGAATGTGTGTTGAACTTTGTCAAATGCCTGTTCTGCATCAACTGATAAGATCATATGATTCTTGTCTTTTGTTTTATTTATACGATGGATTACTTTGTTTTTCTAATATTCAACCATCATTGCATACCTGGTATGAATCCCACTTGGCCATGGGTGAATTATTTTTTTGATATGTTGTTTAATTCTTTTGGCTAGAGTTTTGTTGAGAATTTTTGCATCTAAGTTCATGAGGGATAAGGTCTGTAATTTTCTTTTTGGGGGGTGTCTTTACCTGGTTTTGGTATCAGGGATATGCTGGCTTGATAGAATGAGTTTGAGAGTATTCCATCCTTTCCTATACTCTGAAATACCTTTAGCAGTAGTGGTGTTAACTCTTCTCTGGAAGTTTGGTAGAATTCTCCAGTGAAGCCGTCAGGGCCAGGGCTCTTTTTGGGGGGGGGGGTGCGGGATTTACTTACCTTTTCAATCTCTTCTTTTGTTATGGGTTTATTTAGTTGTTCTACCTCTGTGTTAGTTTAGGTAGGTAGTGTGTTTCTAGAAATTCCTCCATTTCCTCTAGGTTTTCAAATTTTCTAGAGTACAGTTTTTCATAGTATACTGTTATGATTCTTTTAATTTCAGTTGGGTCTGTTGTGATATTGCCCATCTCATTTCTACTTCAGGTTGTTCAGTTTCTTTCCTGTTTTTCTTTTGTCAGTTTGGCCAGTGGTTTATGGATTTTGTTAATTTTTCAACAAACCAGCTTTTGGTCTTGTTAACTCTTTCAGTTGTTTTTCTGTTATCTGTTTCATTTAATTCTGCTCTAATTTTTATTATTTGCTTTCTTCTGGTGCCTGAAGTTTTCTTTTGTTGCTCTCTTACTATTTGTGCAAGTTGTAGGAATAATTCTTTGATTTTGGCCCTTTCTTCTCTTTGGATGTGTGCATTTATTGCTATAAGTTGACCTCTGAGCACTGCTTTCGCTGTGTCCAAAAGGTTCTGATAGGAAATGTTTTCATTCTCATTGTATTTTATGACTTTGTTTATTCCATCCTTAATGTCTTCTACAACCCAGTCATTTTTGAGCAAGATGTTGTTCAGTTTCCAAGTGTTTGATTTCTTTTCCCTGCTTTTTCTGTTATTGATTTCTACTTGTATGGCTTTATGTTCAGAGAAAATGCTTTGTAATATTTTGGATTCTGTTAAGGCTTGCGTTATGACGCTAATATGTGGGCTATTTAGAGAATGTTCCATGTGTATTGGAAAAGAAAGAAAGTATACTTGGCTGCTGTTGGGTGGAGTGTTCTGTATATGTCTACAAGGTCAAGTTGGTTGGTTGTGGCATTTAGATCTTCCGTGTCTTTATCAAGCTTCTCTCTGGATGTTTTGTCTTTCACCAGAAGGGGTGTGTTCAAGTCTCCTACTATTATCATGGAGCTGTCTATCTCATTTTTCAATGCTGTTAGCATTTGTTTTATGTATCTGGCAGTCCTCTCATTGGGTGCATAGATATTTAATATGGTTCCTTTAATGATTATGTAGTGTCTTTCCTTATCCTTTGTGGTGGATTTTACTTTAAAGTCTGTTTTGTCAGAAATTGATATTTCCACTACTGCTCTTTTTTGATTGTTGTTTGCTTGATGTATTTTTTTCCATCCCTTGAGTTTAGTTTGTCTCTTTAAGGTGTGTCTCTTGCAGGAAGCATATAGACAGATCACGTTTTTTTAATCCATTCTTCCACTCTCAGCGTCTTTATTGGTACAGTTAGTCCATTTACATTCAGCGTATTACAGATAGGTATGACTTCAGTGCTATCATTTTGATGTCTTTTTTTGTTGTTGTTGACAGTTTCTTTTTCCTACTTGTTTTTGTGCTGAGTCGTTCTTTATCATCTTTTCCTATTTTTCATTGTTGATTTTGTTTTTGCTGAGTCTATTTTTTCTTGTATTTTATTTTGATGTGTAGGATTGTTAGTTTCCTTTGTGGTTACCTTAATATTTACCCCTGTTTTTGTAAGTTTAAGCCAAACTTTCATTTATTTATTTTGCCTTGATTTCCTCTCCATATGAAAGATCAATGGCTACATTTTTTAGTCCCTCTTTATTGATTTAATGTTGTCTTTTACATCATAACATCGCTGTTCCCTGTTTTGAGTGTTGTTTTTTTTTTTTTTAATCTTGATTTCTTTGTTTTGATTTCCCTATCTAGGTTGGTATCTGGTTGCGTGTCCTGTGTTCTAGTCTTGAGTTGATATCTGATGTTATTGATTTTCTAACCAGAGAACTCCCTTTAGTATTTCTTACAGTTTTGATTTGGTTTTTGCAAATTCCTTAAACTTCTCTTTATCTGGAAATGTCCTAATTTCACCTTCATAGTTGAGAAACACTTTTGCTGGATATATGATTCTTGGATGGCAATTTTTTTTCTTTCAGTGCTTTATGTATGTCATCCCATTGCCTTCTTGCATGCCCAGTTACTGCTAAGTAGTCTGAGCTTATTCTTAATTGACTCTATTTTTTAGGTGACTTTTCATTTATCCCTAGCCGCTCTAAAATTCTTTATCTTTGGTTTTGGCAAGTTTGATTATAGTATGTCTTGGTGGCTTTCTTTTGGGATCTACCTTATGTGGGGCTCAGTGAGCATCTTGGATAGATTTCTTACCATCTTTCACTGTATCAGGGAAGTTTTCTGCCAACAAGTCTTCAACAGTTCTCCCTGTATTTTCTGTTATCCCTCCCTGTTCTGGTACTCCAGTCACTCATAGGTTATTTCTCTTGATAGAATCCCACGTGATTCTTAGGGTTTTTTTTTTTTTCTATCTGATTTTTCTTCAAATATATTGGTGCCAAGTGTTTATCTTCTATCTCACTTATTCTGCCTTCCATTTCCTCAGTTCTGCTCCTCTGACTTTCTACCGAGTTGCCTAATTCTGCAATTTTATTGCTAATCTTCTGAATTTCTGATTGCTGTCTCTCTGTGGATTCTTGCAGCCCATTAAATTTTTCATTATGCTCTTGAATAACCTTCTTAATTTCCTCCACTGCTTTATCTGTGCATTCCTTGGCTTGTTCTGCTTTTTGCCTGATCTTCTTCCTGATCTCTTGAAGAGTTCTGTAAATTAATCTTTTGTATCCTGCCTCTGGTAATTCCAGGAAAACATCTTTGCCTGGAAGATTCCTTGATATTTTGCTTTGAGAGCTTGTTGAAGTGACCATGGTCTGCTTCTTTATATAATTTGATATTGACAGTTGCCTCCAAGCCATCTATAAATTATTGTATTATTTTATGTTTGCTTACTGTATCCTAGCTTTTTGCTTTGTTTTGTTTTGATATGCCCAAATAGGTTGCTTGAGAGAGCTAGCTTGATTATTTGTGCCTTTGAAGCTCTCACGTCCTGTCACCAGATGGCTAGAGCTGTTTCCAGATGTATAAGCCTAGGAGTCCATTCACTCTTCTTGTATGGATTCAGCTCAGGTGTCCAGGCAGTCGGTCACCAAGTCCATGGTGCAGGCTCTCTTGTACAGTCTTAGAGGGGCACGGTGATTGGTGTGGGCACAGGTATCTGGTTGCAGTAGGGTCACGCTCTGAGCCAGGCAGGGGTCTGACAACCATTCCCCTTGTGTCTGTGAGGAAAGCATATCCCTGTTCTCTAAAATGCACAGGTGGGTGGGTTCTGCAGTCAGACTATGGGCACCCAATACTTTTGGTTGACAGGGAGCCACCACTTATCCTTGGACCCCTGTCGTGGGTGGTTAGGTGGCGTGGGTGGAGCCACTAGTCCTCAGTCCCCTGATATGTGTAGGTGAGTACCCTGCTTAATAGGCAGAGCAATGTCAAACATCAAAAACCCTCCTTGACTTCTAAGGGGTAGGAGTTCATTCTGCTCCGTATTTTAGAATTCGTCCCCTGCCTTACTGTTTTGGGGCAGTGAGATGCCTATCAGTCATGTCCAAATGTGTCTTTTTTCTGTGTCTGATTTCTGAATCATGTTCCAGTTGCTTGGCCCTGCCACTTGGGCCCCGTACTCAGTTTGAGCATAACTGTACTAAATCTTTTTTCCAGATCAAGATAATAACAGAGTGATGTGCAATATTAAAAAAAAAAAAAAAAAAAACCGCCTCTTCAGCACACAGTTGAAACAGTTGAAGTCAGACTTCAGGCACATACACCATTGCAGTTTGCCATCAAGGGCCTAAGCTCCTGAAACGGGCCCACACAGGTCCATGCAGGGGTGAAAGGCATTCAAAGTCCGTGGACTGTTTGTGCCTGGACAGGAGTCACTTATGCCCTCAGTTCCTAGCTTAAGGGAGCTGGCAGATTACCTTTCCCCCAATTGTTAATTTATTCTTTCTCCAAGGCTGGGAGAATGGCTACTGAGCACGCAGTAGGACCTATCTTGGGCCCAGGGAAATCGACAGCCACTGAAGCCAGCTTGGGGGCTGGGGGCATGGTAAAATAAACATAAGTACTTCGCTTTTGCTGAGAGAGCTGTTGTTCTCTGGTTCCAGAGGTGTGAGTAGTCTGTGCAGCTCGCTGTTTCTCCTGCGGAAACCGGGTCCCGAACACTGTCAGCCCTGCTGCAGTTGCACCAGGGGATTGTGCCTCAGGGGCTCCAGTTCCCGCCAAGTCATGTCCAGCAACTTCTCGCCACTTCTGAACCATCTCTCCCTCCCCCTGCCACTCAGTCTGATATCCTAAGTTTGCCTTTGATGTTCAGAGCTCCTAACTTGTCATACATATAATCGCCTCACTTGTTTTTTCGAGTCTTTGTTGTAAGTGGGATCACGGGGAGTGTCTGACTACTCCGCCATCTTGGCCCTGCCTATAGAAACAGAGTCTTTACTTCAAGTTTAAAGCAGTGAACCACTGCCTGACTGGTAGCACCTAGGATAACAATCATGGATGTGAAAGCACCGAGTTAGCTGAAACTTAGGAAAAGCCAATCAGTAACCAGGTGCCATTAAGAGTCAGATCCTTTGTACGTAGTGGAACTTTCGACTGGGGACAGGCCTTCCCAATGTAAGCCACTTACATTGAGTATTTACCGATTCTGAAAAAAATCAGTGTAATCACAAAAACACACCCTACTCCTCATGTGCTATGTTTATTTTTGTAGTTTTGTTCATCCTTATATGGCCACACTTCTGGATTTAATTATAATAATGTTGATAATGATTTGTAGAGAATTGTCCCATTCGGTACGATTAGGATAGTTGTTGCTCATCTTTTTTCCAGGTAGAAATCTTCAAACTTGGGCAATGTTTTTTATTCCAAATGAGGAATTTGGATTTTGATGTTATATTAGAAAGTATAGATTTCCTATACTTTAAATGCTGTATCTTACTTCTTAATGAATTAGTGTCTGTGTAGTGACTACAGTTTGAAGGCACTGTAGCAGACATTTGTAGATGTATTCCAGACAGCTCTAGCCCTCGAAGGCATTTATAACTTAAGTGAGAACCAGGCAGAAATATTTTTAATAGTAGGGTTAACCATGAATATTCATAAAACCAATAATTTTAAAACTAAATGTTCTACAGCACCTCAAGACATTCCCGTTAAAATTGGGGTGGGGGGAGGGAGGGGAGATGCAGTTACCTGCTCTCATTGCTATACAAATGAACGCTATCGGCCACAGACTGGCCCAGCAGTCAGCCCCCAGAGGGCACTCAAAGGGAAAGGCATTTAAACTTGGGACTATTTACAAGGCGTGGAGAGGGAGGCAGCTGCACCTCCAGGCCTGGAGGAGGTGAAGGTGGTAGAGGAGGAGGGTGGATCTGAAGGAGTAATAATCCAGTATGGACAGAGTTCTGAAAGCAGAATGGCTCTATTTCAGAAGAAACAGAACGCTTTCCACACGAATGTACACCTTGAGAACCAAAGAGGATAGTTTGAAAAATTAACATAGTCCAGTAAAGTGATCAGATGTTAACAAATATATAAAAATCAGTAGCTTCTGGACTAATTGTAATCAGAAAATGTACCCCCAAAAAATGTCCATTCTCAAGAAAGCCAAAGCCCATTTCTGTTGATTCAATTCCAACTCATAGTGACCCTATAAGGACCTATAGGGCTTCCAGGGAACGGCTGGTGGATTTGAACTGCCGACCTTTTGGTTAGCAGCTGTAGCTCTTAACCACTGCACCCCCAGGGCTCCCCATTCTCAATAGCAGCCTAGAAATAAACTTAACGGTAACTGAGCAGAACCTATGTGAATAAAATACCAAACTATCGAATCATAAATACAAAGCCTGACCAAAAGTAGAGATAAGCCAAGTTCCTAAACAGTACTATCCTAAGTTTACTTGTATGTTTCCATCATGCTTGGTATATAGAATGTGATCTATATGTTTGTTAAGTGACAAAATGAATCAATAAGTAAATTTTCACGACATATTTACATAAAAAAAATATTTACATAGCTGTCTTAAAATAGAAGTCTGCCCATAGTGCCCCTGTCCACCAGGAGTCAGACGTAAGCTGTGATAGAACTGAGCCAGTCTGTAAGCTGCCTCCCTTCCAAGCTTCTGTCTGGTACAGATGGCCAAACTCATGCCAAGTTTGAGTTCCAGCGTTTGTGATTAGCCTCACATATTAATAAGCAGCCTTAAAATATTACTTATTTATTTTTCTGCTTACTAAAATAATACATGATCACTTCCAAACAGGAGGATGCAAAAAAAAAAAAAAAAAAAAAAAAACCCCACATGGGAAAATAATAAAAACTGTACTATTTCTTCTCGGTGATAGCTACAGTTAACGTTCTTGCATACATCCTTCGGGTAGTTTCCGTATGTGGATGTGTGTGTGCGTGTGTGTGTGTGTGTGTGCACTGAAATTGGAAACATACAGGATACCATGAGCTTTATAGCTTGCTTTTTTCCACCTAGCCACATGGTTTTCCACATCACGAATTAGTCTCTTGCTGTGTAATTTGTGGGGGCTGGGGGAGGTGGGTTCACAGGTTGTATGCTACACAACACAGGGCTTGCTGTTCACATTGGTTGCTCTAAGGTGGGCGCTAAAGTTACAGAGATGTGGAATATGTTTGGAGGACCTCACACGAGCAGCAGATCCACCCACTTCCTTCATCTGCTTTGCTGTCACCCTCAACTATTCCAGCCTCATCCCTTCCCTGGACTTCTGCACACCCTTCTCACTGCCCTACAACGCAGTCTCCCCACTCCAGCTAGTGAGGAAGAACACACATCTGACTGCGTCCTGTCAACCCTTACATGGTACCTCTCTGCTCTCAGGACAAAAACACGTACCCACCCAACCTGCATGGCTTGCTCCCTCCTACCCCTCCAGCACCATTTCACACCTCCCACCATCCTGTCCTCCCTGCCCACCAGCTACCAGGTGGCAGCTCTCTGCCAACTGTGCATAGTAAGAGCATTGGCACAGGAGACTGTCTGCTTGGGTTGGAATTCCATCTCTGCCATTCCTCTGCTCTGTGACCTTGGTCAAGGTAACCATCTTTGTTTTTCACCTTCCTTATCTGTAAAATGGGGACCAAGATATTACTTACTCACAATGTGGATTTAAAGTATGTAAGTGCTGGCACCTGGTGATGCCTGACAGAGTCAGTGCTCATAAAGAGTGAGCTGTCACCATTACCCATGCCCACCTTAGCTGAGACACTGCTTTCTGGAGCAGCCTTCTTTGACCCCTCAGGCTAGGTCAGATGCCCCTCCTGCCAGCTCCCTCCCTTTATGTGCCCTCACAGCCTGTGTCCTTTGGCTTACAGCTCTTCTAGCAGTTTTACAGGGGCCCAGGGGGCCATTAGCTGATATTGGTCTTTCCCTGTGGACAGTCAGGCATGAGAGGCCAGGACCCACCTATGTCCCAAGGCCTTGCAGGGTCCCGAGTGCCAACTGGGCTCCAGGACAGTGGGCGACCAGCAGAGCATAGAAGTGTATGGCCAAGGTGGCTCCTCCCGCACATCCTTCCTGTTTCCTTCTCTGAGGGGCCAGCTGAATGGGAAGGCTGGCCTGGGGGCGATGGTGTTGCAAACACTTCTAGGTAAATGTGATGCTTTAATTCTGGCTAGCAGCAATAATTGCAAGCATTCATATACTGCCTATTCTGTGTTCATAGTGTCTTACTTATAGTATCTCAATTTCTACAGTGACTTTATGAGCTCATACTGTGGTCTTTAGTTTATACACAGAAGACCACACAGGGACTTAAGTTCATTAATTCCTCCAGGGCCACAGAGCTAGTGGGCAAACAGAGACAGAATCCAAACCCATGGTCTGATAAACTCGACCACTTGGCCAATGGCTCTCAGACTTTTGGGAGCATCAGAATCCCCTGGAGAGCTTGTTAAAGCCAAGATTATTGGATCCACTCCCAGAGTTTCTGATCTGGTCAAAGAATTTGTGTTTCTTGTAACAAGTTTCCAGGTGATGCTGATGCTGAAGCTGCTGGTCTTATGAGCACACCTTGAGAACTCTCCTGTGCCACATACAGTACTCTGTGGCACCTGCCATCAGTACTTGAGAAAGATGCTTCGGTGGCAGGTGGGCTGTCTCAGACCCATGGCACTACTGCCTGTGTGTCTTCTTGCCTCCCTACCTGTACCATTACCTTTCTTCCATGCTCCAAAGATATCCTGTGCCCTCAGGAAACCTCCAGGCCTGGACAAAGTCCCCATACCACTGGGGCCTGCCTCCCTTCTCCCCACTCCTTCCTCCTTCAGAGCCCCTTCAAATAACAACTGCTGATTGAGTCCAGGTATAGCTGGTTGAAGTTAGCCATATTCAAAATTGTAGGGAAAACAAGGCCGCTGTGTGGCTGTGCAGGTCCCCCAGGCCCAGGGGTGCTTGGCTGGGAGGGAAGTGTGAAGGCTAAAATTTAAAAAGAGTGTGTTTGTTCTAATTTGGCCAAAGTCACCAACCTGGGCTAGCTGGGCTGTGAGGGAAGAGGTATTTTTGAACAAGCAGATTTCTGTGCTTCTTGCGTATCTCCAATAATTTCTTACTCACTTGGCTCCCTCCTGGGGCATAAAAATACATGGGCTTCATTTTGCAGCAAATTCTCCACCTGCCTCCCCACTTCCTCACCTTACAGTTAATGAAAATAAATGCAGTGAAAACAAAAATTCCCTTGGGCTGGGTGCAGGGAACACAGCATACCACGTGTGTTTGAAGCTTGACTCTCAAGTGCAGACACAAGGAGGGCCTCTTGTGACTGGGGAATGGAGTGCTCTGCTTACACTCAGCTCTGAGGGGCCACAGGCCATTGCAGCCATCAGCTTGAGCAACCCACAACGTCCTGGGTCTGGTATTTCCTTATGCCGAGTGAAAGTTACACAGCCAGCTGGCAGCCTGCACTGTTTCCTGAAGCAGAAAAGCGTTGGAGTTGGAATGCAGCATTGCTTCTATTCTCTGTTTTTTTGAAATCCTGCCTCAAGAGCCATCAAAAATGTGAAGCCTTCACTTGCCATGCAGGTAGAATAAATGGCTCCCTCCTCTGCCAGCATCCCACCTGGAAGGTTAATGTTGCACCTTCTGTCTCCTTGGCACTAGATCACAGGCTGTCCAAGGGCAAGAATAGCAATAATGTCATTACCCTATGATGTTTGCCTCATAGTGGGTTTTCAGCAAGCACTTGTTTCATTGACTTTACCTGCTGGAGAAGATGGTGATGTTTAAGTGTAGACATCCCCCTGTCTCTGATAGTGTAGGTGTGACTTTCTCTATTCAGGTCAATGAATTGGTCATATCTTGAGGTTGTTTTCCTAGGTCTGGCAGCTTAGCTTCTGTGGTACGACTGGGAATGATGGACGCAGTTTAGAATATGGCATGAATGTTCCACTTCTGTATTGAAAACAGGACCCACGTCCCTTTGCAATATATTTATGCTTGCAAATTCAGTGCTTCTTTACCTTTCCATGATGTTTTAATAAGTAGAATAAAAAATTAATCATTCCTTAAACTGTTAAGTCATGAAATAGATTTGAATAGCTTCTAGAGTCATAAAACATTAGCCTTGCTAAAGCCTCGGTCTCTTTATCTCCTAGAGGAGGGTGAATTGCAATAACCTCTAAAAGCTAATGCAGTTTGAAGATGCAGAGTTGTTACCCACATCATTAAAGCCTCTTTAAGCTAACTCCCCATTTTGCTGATGAGTCATTAAATTAAAATGTACATTCTATATCTTTCCAGTTGTTGTGACAACTCAATTTTGAGACAAAGCCATCGTTCAATCCCTGGCAAGTCGCTTGACTCCTTCAGACCTCAGTTTTCTCAGCAATAAAGTGAGGCACATGATGGCTGCAGGGCCTTTCCATTGTTGTTCAGACCTGCTTTTACATTGGAAGTTTCTTATGAGAAGATAATATTGGTGAAAAGTACCTTATCAACCCTCAAGTGCTGTATAAAAGTAAGGGAATATTATTTTTTGGCCACTTATATATGATTGTTACAAAATATTAGTAATTGCCCTGATGGCACAGTAGTGAAGCATTTGGCTGCTAACCAAAAGGTCAGCAGTTCAAATCCACCACCATATGGAGAAGTTCTACTCTGTCCTACAAGGTTGCTATGAGTCAGAATCAACTTGACAGCAATGGGTTTGGTTCGGTTTTAATGCTATGAAAATCAGATTTTTTTCGTCAGCTTGCTTGATATTCAAACAGGAATGGAGTGAACTCCAATCTAAACTGACAAATATGTTCTCTGCCCCCTCTATCCTTATCTCCTTTTCTCCCTCCATACTTTTTTTAAGCAAAAAAAAAAAAAAAAAACTTTATCATGTTAAGTATATATCTATGTAACAAAATATTTGCCATTTCAGCATTTTTACACGTATGAGTCAATGATGTTATTTATGTTCATCATGTTGTGTAACTGTTACCACTATCCATTTCCAAAATTTCCCATCAACCGTAACAGAAGCTCAGTCTCCCTAATGAATGACTCACTCATTCCTCTTCCCCCCAATTCCTGGTAACCACTAATAGACTTTAGTCTCTATATATTTACCTATTCATATATAAGTAGGATCGGAAACCCTGGTGGTGTAGTGGTTAAGTGCCGCTAACCAAGAGGTCAGCAGTTCAAATCCTCCAGGCGCTTCTTGGAAACTCTATGGGGCAGTTCTACTCTGTCCTATAGGGTCGCTGTGAGTCGGAATCGACTTGACAGCAGTGGGTTTTTTTTATATAACTAGGATCATACAGTATTTGTCTTTTTGTGTCTGACTTTTTTCACTCAGCATAATGTTTTCAAGGTTCATCCATGTTGTAGCATCTATCAGGACTTCACTTCTCTTTACGGCTGAGTAGTATTCCATTGTATGCATGCACCATATTTTGTTTATCCATTTATCTATTGATGGTCCTTTGCACTGTTTCCACCTTTTGGCTATTGAGAATAATGCTGTTATGAATATTGGTGTACAAATATCTGTGTGCATTCCTGTTTTCAATTATTTTGGGTATATATCTAGGAACGGAATTACTGGGTAATAGGTAATTAATATTTAACTTTTTGAGGGCTTGCCAAACTGTTTTCCACAGCACTTGTACTTTTTAACAATTCCACCAGCAATGGATGAAGAGTTTCGATTTCTCCACATCCTCACCAACAGCTGATGTTTTCTGTTTTTGCTTTTTATCATAGCAATCTTAGGATGAAGTGATTTCTTATTGTGGTTTTGCTTTGCATTTTCCTAATGACTGATGACACTGAGTGTATTTTTATATGCTTGTTGACCACTTTCTTCTTTGGTGAAATGTCTATTCAAGTCCTTTACCCATTTTTTGATTGGGTTGTTTGCTTTTTGTTGTTGTCATTAAGTTGTAGGAGTTCTTTATATATTCTTGATATTAAACCCTTATCAGATTAAACAGTTGAACCCCAATTTTTTTTCTCAATCTGTAGGTTGTCTGTTCAGTTTGTTAATAAAGTCCTTCGACAAACAGGTTTTTAATTCGATGAAGTCAATTTACCTATTTTTTCTTTTGTTGCTCATATTTTCATCATCATATCTAAGAATCAATTGTTAAAAAACGAAGTTCCTCCTAGCCAGAGAAATGAGGCAAGAAAAAGAAATAAAAGGTATACTGGCTGAAAAAGAAAAAGAAAAATTATCTCTATTTGTGGATGATGTGATCTTATATATAGAAAACCCCAAAGAGTCCACAAGAAAACTTCTAGAGCTAATAGAGGAATTTAGCAAAGTTGCAGGGTACAAGGTCAACAAAGAAAAATCAGTTGGGTTTGTATACATCAGCAATGAGAAATATGAAAGGAAAATTAGGGAGATGATTCCATTTACAGTAACATCTAAGAGAATAAAATGCCTAGGAATAAATCTAACAGGGACTATGACGAGCTTATACAATGAAAACTCTAAGACACTGCTGAAAGAGACAAAAGAAGACACAAATAAATGAAAAGATATTCCATATTCATGGATTAGAAGACTTAATATTGTTAAGATGTCAATACTACCCAAAGAAATATATAGATTCAATGCAACCCCAATCAAATTCCAGCAGCCTTCTTTACAGAAATAGAAAAATGAATCCTCAACTTTATATGGAATGGCAGGAGGCTCCCATATAGCTGAAGCAATGTTGAAAGAGAACAAAGTAGGAGGACTCACACTTTCTGATTTTAAAATATACCATTCAGCTATGATAATCAAAACAGCCTGGTACTGGTTTAATAATAGACACATAGACTAGTGGAATTGAATTGAAAGTCCAGAAATAAACCCATACATCTATGATAAACTGATTTTTGACAAGGGTGCTAAGTCCATTTGATGGGGAAAGAAGGGTCTCTTCAATAAATGATGCTGGGAAAATTGGATTTCCACACGCAGAAAAATGAAACAGGACCCATGGTTGACACCATACACAAAAACAAATTCCAGATGGTTTAAGGACCTGAATGTGCAAACTAAAACCGTAAAACTCTTAGAGTAAAAAGTGGGAACAGCACTGTCAGGGCCCAGCTTTTAGCAGTGGATTATTTAATATAATAACAAAAGCACAAACTGCAAAAGACAAAATAAATAAATGGGACCTCATAAAAATCAAAAACTTTTGTTCATCAAAAGACTTTACTAGAAAAGTGAAAAGACAAGCTACCAACTGGGAGAATATCTTCGGAAACCATATATCCAACAAGAATTTAATAACGAAAATATATATAAAACTTTGACAATTTAATAACTAAAAGACAGCCCAATCATAAAATGCAAAAAGAACTTGAATAAACATTTCACCAAAAAGGACATTCAAATGGCCACCAAACACATGAAAAGGTGCTCAATGTCATCAGAGAGATGCAAATCAAACCACAACGAGATACCGTTTCACTCACACTAGGGTAGACATGTTGTCAGGAGCGATCAGTCCCTGGAGAAGACATCATGCTTGGTAAAGTACAGGGTCAGCAGAAAAGAGGAAGACCTTCTGGATTGACACAGTGGCTGCAACAAAGGGCTCAAGCATAACAGCAATTGTGAGCAAGGCGCAGGACCGGGGAGTGTTTCATTCTGTCGTACATAGGGTCGCTATAAGTCAGAATCGATTCAACAGCACCTAACAACAATAGGATGGCTAAGATTAAAAAAACAAACAGAAAATAACAAATGTTGGTGAGGATGTGTGGAAATTGGAACGTTTATCCACTGCTGATAGGGATGCAAAAACGGTACAGCAGTTGTGAAAAACAGTGCAGTGGGCCCTCAAAAAACTAAAAATAGAGCAACCCCTATGATCCAGCAATTCCACTCCTAGGTATATGCCCAAAAGACTTGAGAACAGACATTCAAACAGACACTTGTACACTGATGTTCACTGCAGCGCTGTTCACAACAACCCAAAGGTGGAAAGAACCTAAATGCCATCAATAGATGAATGGATAAGCAAAATGTTGCACATCCATAAAACGGACTACTACTCAGCCAGTAAGAGAGATGAAATCTTGATACTTTACAATATGGATGAAGATGGAAGACATTATGCTGAGTGAGTGAAGTCAATCACAAAAGGACAAATATTGTGTGACCTCACATCAGCAACAGAAGAAGGCTATGGAACGTGTGCCTAATTGCCTCCATGAACAACTGCCTCCTTTGCCATGAGACAAGAAGAACTGGTTCGTGCCTACTACTCTTAGTAAGCATTTTGATCAAAGGTTTTACAGAAGAATCCTGATCAAAAAGGGTGGAAATGCAGAACAGAATTTAAAGATCTCATAGACCCCAGACTTTCTGGAGCTATGAAGTTTGGGTGAAGCCCTGAAACTACTGCCCTGAGATAATCTTTAAACCCTAAGCCAAAAATATCCCCTAAAGTCTTCTTAAAGGCAAGCAACAGTTTAGCTTACCTAGTGAAAAATGTCTACCTTGAGCATTATGCTCTTTTAAAAACTATCTATATGAGATCAGGGAGCCAACCCACTCTTGAGTGTCAGATGGCCGAATGGTCCAAGGCGCCGGGCTCAAGGTGCACACCTTGCCTGCAGGCTTTCTAGTCTGCGAAGGAAGGCCATACTGCTACCATTGAGTCTATTTCAACTCATAGCGACCATATAGGACAGATTAGAACTGTTCCACAGGGTGTCCAAGGAGTGGCTGGTGCGTTCAAATTGCCGACCTTTTGGTTAGCAACCAAGTTTTAACCGCTGCAGCGCCAGAGCTCCCCAAATGGAGGCATGGATTCAAATCTCACGTCTAACACAATGCTTTTAAGCACTCGGTTGTAAATGAAAGTTTGGCAGTTTGAACCCACCAGCTTCTCCACTGGAAATAGATGTGGCAGTCTGCTTTCGTAAAGATGACAGCCTTGGAAACCCTATGGGGAAGTTCTACTCTGTCCTACAGGGTTGCTATGAGTTGGAATAGACTCAAGAGCAATGGGTTTTTTTTTTTTTTTTGGTTTCGTATATCAGATCAAATTGACAATAGCAACTTGAAAGATTATATAAGACCCTTAGGTGACAGTGAATTTATGTTAACGGGGGGAGGAACAAGTCAGAAAAGGAAGGTGAGAGTGGTTACACAACTCAAAGAATACAATCAACTTTACTAAACGGTACATACAGAAACTTTAATTGGTGTATGTTTTTCTGTGTATATTCTCAACAACAACTACAAAAATCTAGATTCCAAAGCATTACCCCTAGGATTTCTTCTAAGAATTTTATGGTTTTAGATATAACAATTTAGTCCTTGATCTATTTTGAGGTAATTTTCATATATGGTGTGCGATGTGGGTCCAGTTTCATTTTTTTGCATGTGGAAATCCAGCTGTCCCAGCTTCATTTATTAAGGAAAATATTCTTTCCCATCGAATGGACTTAGCACCCTTGTTGAAAATTAATTGACCGTAAATGTATGGGTTTATTTCTGGACTCTCAATTCTATTCCATTGAGTGCCAAAATGCTTTGATAACTGTATTTTTATAGTATGTTTTGAAATTGAGAAATGTGAGTCCTCTTACTTGTTCTTCTTTTTCAAGATTTCTTTGGCTATTCTGGGCCCCTTGCTAAATTTGAAGACTGGCTTTCTAATTTCTGCAAAGAAGGGTGTTAGAAATTTGACTGGGATTGCATTGAATCTATAGATCACTTTGGGTAGTATTGATATCTTAAAAATAATTAAATTTTTCAATCCATGAACACAGAATATCTTCCCATATATTTAAGACTTCTTTAATTTCTTTCAGCAAAGTTTATTACTAGTTTTTCTTGTACAAGCCTTTCATCTCCCTGGCAAAATTTATTCCTAGGTATTTTATCCTTTTGCTATTGTAAATAGGATTGTTTTCTTAATTTCCTTTTGAGATTGCTCACTGCTATTTTATAGAAACCCAACTAATATTTGTGTGTTGATCTTATACCCTGCAACTTTGCTGAATTCATTTATTAGTGCTAGTAGCTGGAGATGGAAAACCAAAAGGGAAGAACACGCTCGGCTTTTCTCAAGCTGAAAGAATTGAAGAAAAAGTTCAAGCCCCGAGTTGCAATAGTGAAGAATTCCATGGGGAAAATATTAAACGACGCAGGAAGTATCAAAAGAAGATGGAAGGAAAACACAGAGTCATTACCAAAAAGAATTAGTCAACGTTCAACCATTTCAAGAGGTGGCATATGATGAAGAAGAAGTCCAAGCTTCTCTGAAGGCATTGGCAAAAAACAAGGCTCCAGGAATTGATGGAATATCAATTGAGATGTTTCAACAAACAGATGCAGCGCTGGAGGTGCTCACTCGTCTATGCCAAGAAATATGGAAGACAGCTTCCTGGCCAACTGATTGGAAGAAATCCATATTTATCCCTATTTCCAAGAAAGGTGATCCAACCGAATGTGGAAATTACAGGCCAATATCATTAATATTGCACGCAAGCAAAATTTTGCTGAAGATCATTCAAAAATGGCTGCAGCAGTATATCGACAGGGAACTGCCAGAAATTCAGGCTGGTTTCAGAAGAGGACGTGGAACCAGGGATATCATTGCTGATGCCAGATGGATCCTGGCTGAAAGCAGAGAATACCAGAAGAATGTTTACCTGTGTTTTATTGACTATGCAAAGGCATTCGACTGTGTGGATCATAACAAACTATGGATAACATTGAGAAGAATGGGAATTCCAGAACACTTAATTGTGCTCATGAGGAACCTTTACATAGATCAAGAGGCAGTTGTTCGGACAGAACAAGGGGATACCGGTTGGTTTAAAGTCAGGAAAGGTGTGCATCAGGGTTGTATTCTTTCACCATACCTATTCAATCTGTATGCTGAACAAATAATCCGAGAAGCTGGACTATATGAAGAAGAAAAGGGCATCAGAATTGGAGGAAGACTCATTAACAACCTGTGTTATGCAGATGACACAACCTTGCTTGCTGAAAGTGAAGAGGATTTGAAGCACTTACTAATGAAGACCAAAGACCACAGCCTTCAGTTTTGATTGCACCTCAACATAAGGAAAACAAAAATCCTCACAACTGGACCAATGAGCAACATCATGATAAACGGAGAAAAGATTGAAGTTGTCAAGGATTTCATTTTACTTGGATCCACAATCAACAGCCATGGAAGCAGCAGTCAAGAAATCAAAAGACGCATTGCATTGGGTAAATCTGCTGCAAAGGACCTCTTTAAAGTTTCGAAAAGTAAAGATGTCACCTTGAAGACTAAGGTGCGCCTGACCCAAGCCATGGTATTTTCAATCACATCATATGCATGTGAAAGCTGGACAATGAATAAGGAAGACTGAAGAAGAGTTGACGCCTTTGAATTGTGGTGTTGGTGAAGAATATTGAATATACCATGGACTGCCAAAAGAACAAACAAACCTGTCTTGGAAGAAGTGCAGCCAGAATGCTCCTTAGAGGCAAGGATGGCGAGACTGCTTCTTACACACTTTGAACATGTTGTCAGGAGGGATCAGTCTCTGGAGAAGGACATCATGCTTGGCAGAGTACAGGGTCAGGGGAAAAGAGGAAGACCCTCAACAAGGTGGATTGACACAGTGGCTGCAACAATGAGCTTAACCATAACGACGATTGTTAAGGATGATGGCTCAGGACCAGGCAGTGTTTCTTTCTGTTGTGCATAGGATCGCTATGAGTCAGAACCGACTGGACGGCACCTAACAACAACACAAGAAGTAGCCTCCTTGTGGATTCTTTGGGATTTTCTATATATAAGATCATATAAGATAGGTTTACTTCTTCCTTCCCAATTTGGATACCTTCTATTTGCTCTTGCTAGGACTTCCAGCCAGTACCATGTTACATAGCAGTGGTGAGAGTGGCATCCTTGTCTTGTTCCTGGTTTTAATAGTAAAATTCTCAGTATTTCTCCGTTAAGTATGATGTTTGCTGTGGATTTTTCATGAATGCCCTTTATCAGATTGAAGAATTTCCCTTCTGTCCCTAGCTTTTGAGTGCTTTTCTCATGAAAAGATGTTGGATTTGTCAAAAGCCTTCTCTGTGTTGACTGAAATGATCATGTGGTCCTTTTCCTTTGTTTTATTAATTTGGTATATTACATTGATTGATTTTCTAATGTACTACTCTTCCATTCCTGGAATAAATCCAACTTGATTATGGCATATAATCCTTTTAATATCCTTTTACGTTTAGATTTCTAGTATTTTGTTAAGGATCCTAGCATCTATATTCATAAGGTTTATTGGTCTGTAGTTTTCTTGTGATATATTTTTCTGGCTTTTATCAAAGTAATGCTAGCCTCATAGAATGTGAGTTAGGAAGTGTTCCCTCCTGTTCTGTGTCTGGAAAAATTTAAGAACAATAGGAGTTATCTCGTTCAATGTTTAGAGTTTTCCTATGTACAGCTCCGAGTTACTGTCTAGGCTGTTTCTATTCCATCTGAAGGACTCCCTTTAGCATTTCTGGTAGGACAGGTCTAGTGGTGATGAACCTTCTCAGTTTTGTTTTTCTGAAAATGTCTTAATTTTGCCCTCATTCTTGAAGGACAATTTTGCTGGATATAAATAGTATCCCTGATTGCCAATTCTTTCCTTTTAGCACTTTAAATATGTTATTCTACTGTCTTATGGCCTCCCTGGTTTCTGAGGAGAAATTAGTACTTACTGAAAATGCTTTGTATGTGGTAATTTACTTCTCTCTTGATGCTTTCAAAATTCTCTGTCTTTGGTTTTTGAGAATTTGATTATAATGTGTCTCCTCATGACTGTTTTTGAGTTTATCCTACTTAGAGTTCATCAAGTTTCTTGGATGTTTAGATTGATGTCTTTCCTCAAATTTGGGACATTTTTGGCCATTATTTTTTCAAATATTCTTTCTACTTGTTTATTTCTCTCTTCCGATGGTACTTGCATAATATGTATATTAGTCCACTTGATGATGCCCCACGGGCCCCTAAGGCTCAGTTCACTTCCCTTCATTCCTTCATTCTTTTTCTTCTAGTGCATTTTTCACTTCTTATATTGTACTTTTCAGCCCCAGTATTTCTGTTTGGTTCTTTTAAAATTTTTCTCTTTGTTGAAATATTTATTTAATTCTTGTATTGTTTCCTGATTCCCTTTAGTTCTTTGTGTTTTCCTGTAACTCTTTGAGCATATTTAGTAGTGTTGTTTTAAAGCCTTTGTCTAGTGAGTCCATTATCTGTCTTTCCTCAGGGACAGTCTCTGTCACTTTATTTTGGTTTTTTGCATGGGCCATCCATTCCTATTTCTTCATATCCCTTGTGACTGGGACATTTAGCTAGTACTGTGGTAAATTCAGAGATTAGCATCTTCCCCTTCTCTAGGGTTTGCTCTTCTTTATTACTATTAGTATTATTATTGTAAATTATTGAAGGCTATAGTTCAAAAAAAAAATTTTTTTTTTTTTTATAGTTCACTTCAGCAGTAGACACCTTACCTAGAAGCACCAGCTGTCACTGCTACAATGCCAGGCTTCTGCCTTGGGGCACTGATTTGTGCTACTGCAACATCAGACTTCCTGTGTTGGCTCACCTGCCATGGCTGCTTTACCACTTGTCTCCCTGCTTGGGGGTGCTGGCCATGCTACCCCAGCACAAGAATCCCTGCCCAGGGGCCCAGCTGTCACCAATTCACTGCTAGATTGCCCCCCTCCACACACACACACACCTGGGAGTGCCAGCTGTTGCAGATTCGCCACCTGACACCCCCCCCCGACAGTGCCAGCTGTCACTGGTTCACCACTAGACTCCCTGCCTGGGGGTGCTGGGTGCACAGCTGCCCTGAGATGGTCACGTTGAGCCAGGAAAGGGTGTTGGAAGCAGACAAGTGTAGAACCTATGTTTCCCTATCCTTTATATATTGACTTTTTCTTAGTTCAGTGTTCACATTAATCGTCTAACCCTTTGGTGTCCAGAGTTCTAAGACTGTTGATTTCACCAACTTTGCTTGTTTGTTCTTCTGGATTTGTTGTGGGTGGACAGGAATGCATAGCTGCCTGTGCCACTACCTTGCTTCAGCTCCAAAAGGATACTTTTAAAAAAGATTTGTTGAGATCTAAAGATATGCATATGAGGTAGTGATAGTAACTTCAAATTAAATAATATTTTAAACATAAAATTCATGTAAAGTCCTCTATTGGACTTTAATCCTTGCCTACAACAGGTTGCAATACAGATAACTACTGGTTTAATATCCAATGCTATGATCCATTTCACTGGCAGTGGGCAGGAATGAATTGTTGAAAATTTTCTTGGACAGCTATGGTGGATGTCTATGATTTTGTGTATCCATAACAGAAGTCCCTTTTATTCAGGAACATGTGCTTTCTCTGCTCTAAGCATGTGACATGAGATTGAGCTGTGAATGTCTCAGAGGCCTAGTCCCCCTCACCTTCTGCCCAGGGGAGAACATATCACTAAGTTGGCTTATTTTGATGCTCATAAAGTATAAGCACTTGACCCAAGTTGTTCCCTGGAGTATTTGAACCTGGGATCATAGAGAGAAAGACTTGTTTCTTCTTTGGCCACGAAGCTTAGAAGTGTGAGAACGTGTTTCCTGCTATGTGAAGAAACCCAGTGTGAGGAAATAAAGCAGTCAAGAGAAGGAGAGAGCCTGGAGATATTTAAGGCCTTAGTTACAGATGTTTCTAATGCCAGCAGCACCTCTGCAGTTTTCATGGTAGCTTGAAACTTCCAGTAATCCCCCATTTCTTTCTGCCTAATCCAGTTTAAACTGGGTTTCAGCAACATGGAATGAAAAGTTGTGAAAAACTCTAAGACATAAATGGGGTGAGAGCTGAGCTAGGTAGAATTTACCAAGGAATGGCTACATTATTAAATCCATGACTCAGCACCACTCAGAGCCATGCCCATTGTGAGAGTTCAGGGAAGGATGGAGGAACGGGGCAGGGTAGGGATCAGGTCTCACTTCCTCACCTACCCATCGGGAAATTTTTATTTATTGATACTTTAGGTATTCTGATTTCCTATTGAGAAAATGCTCCAAATTTATTTTGAAATGGGGACTAGGCAGAGGGTCTTCATCTTCAACAACTGTAAAAGTCTGAGGGGAATTTCCTTCTGCTCTGTAATCTTTTGAGAGTGCAATCAAAAGCAGCCACTGAGTTGACTGCTGCCCCCTCTTACATCTGTCCTTCTTCCTTCTGTAACCATCTACCTCTCACTGCCCCACCCCCTGGTACCACAGTCACTCACCAAGGGGTGGAGAAGGGCAGCAGAGGGATCATGGGCTTTGAATTCGAGCCTATTTTTGAGTCTTAGCTCATTATATCTACACTCTGAGCCTTAGTCTCTTCATTTGTAAAATTGAGACAGCAACATCAACTTGTAGGGTTAAAGAGGATTCAAAATAATAAATGTAAAAAACCTAGCTCACAAATGTTTTAAATCTTGAAAGCTCCCTATGTAATAACTCATTCTACTGAAAGAAAAGATTTTTCTCTCTAATACTGGGCGTTTTCAGAGGTAGCTGACATTGCTTCACTGTGCTGGGACCTGTCCAGATATGATTTTTTCTCCAGCCTATAAAACCAGATGTGCCAAACGCTCACTTTGTAATTTAGTTCTCTGGATCTTTTTTCTTGTTTTGCTGAAACATAGATAAATAAATGGAGCTGGGTGACAATCTCTGTTTTAGCCCTAAGATTAGATCACTTATAGATAATCAGCACTGTTGCACATAGCATCATAGGACTGGAAAGGAACTTCTGAGTCATCTAATCCAATTCCTATCATAATTATGTATGGTCCACTGTCCATGTGACAGAAACTTCACATGATGAAGAAAATAGATCAAGATCACAGTTATTTTGTTACATTTTTTGTTCTATCACAACTTTTTCCATTAATATAACAAGTAAATACCATCTCCCAATCTAATCATCTTGATAATGCTTCTGCCTGCAAACACACAAAAAAATAGCTTATTTAAAAAAAAAAAAAAAGTTGATTATGCCTACGGAGAATTTAACTTGAGACTGTACTCCTTTCAGTAAAAATGTGATTAACTAAAAAAGTTAATTCCTCTACTGGCCCCATGTACTTAACCAAAATTCCATGACATTCAGCTTAATTACCTCTCAGTTTCTACAGATACTAGGGATCCGCCGAAGAAAGATATACACAGGTTTCCTTTGAATCATGTGTAGAAGAAAAAAATGGAAGATCAGTAGGTCATTTCAGAACCTTCCACTTCACATCACAGCGTCTCAGTTTAAATCCATAGTTAGTCACTGGACATGGCTACCTAATTGTATTAGTTCATTCTTTTATTTATTTCTTCCCTCACTTATTTAAAAAAGATTTAGTGTGTAGGTGTTGGGGATACAAAAACGAAACAACCCAAGTGTCCATTGACAGATAAATGGATAAACAAAATGTGCTATAATCATACAGTGGAATGTGGCTCAGCCATAAAGAGAAATGAAGTTCTAATACATGCTATGACATGGATGGACCTTGAAAACATTATGCTGAAAGCTTCTAGAGCTAACAGAAGAATTTAACAAAGTTGCAGGATACAAGGTCAACAAACAAAAATCAATTGAGTTTCTATAAACCAGCAACAAAAATCTGAAAGGGAAATTAGAGTAACAATTCAATTTACAATAATATCTAAGAAAAATTTTACCTAGGAATAAATATAACCAGGGATGTGAAAGACTTATACAATGCAAATTATAAAGCAGTGCTGAAAGAAATTAAAGAACACATAAATAAATGGAAAGATGTTCCACGTTCGTGAACAGGAAGACTTAGTTAAGATGTCAATACTACCCAAGGTAATCTATAGATTTCAATGCAATCCTGATCAAAATTCCAACAGCTTTCTTCACAGAAATGGAAAAATAAATCCTCAACTTTATTTGGAATGGCACCAGAGGACCAAAGTAGCTAAAGCATTGATGAAAGAGGAGAACAAACTAGGAGGACTCACAATTCCTGACATTTAAACATAATACACAGCTATGGTAATCAAAACAACCTGGTACTGGTATAATAATAGACACATAGACCAATGGAATAGAATTTATAGCCTAAAAATAAACCCACACATTTATGGTCAACTGATTTTTGACAAGGGTGCTAAGTCCATTAGATGGGGAAAGAAGAGTCTTTTCAATAAATAATGTTGGGAAAATTGAATTTCCACATGCAGAAAAATGAAGTAGGATCTATGCCTCACAGCATACACACACACACACACACACACACACACACAATTCAAAATGGATTAAAGACCTGAATACGAAAACTAAAACCAGAAAATTCTTAGAATAAAATTCAGGGACAATGCTGTCCAGTCTAGCATTTGACAATACATTGTCCAATATGATTTTAAAAACCACAAACAGCAAAAGACAAAACAAGTAAATGAAACTTCATAAAAACTTAAACTTTTATTCATCAAGAGACTTTACAAAAAAACTGAAAAGACAAGCTATTGACTGGGATATCTTCAGGAACCATATATCCCATAACAATCTATAACCAAAATACATATAAAACTTCAACTTAACAACAAAAAGACAATCTAATGATAAAATGAGCCAAAGTCCTTGAAACACATGAAAAGATGCTCAACGTCATTAGCCATCAGAGAGATGCAAGTCAAAACCACAATGAGATACCATTTTACTCCCAATAGGATGGCTATGATTAAAAAAAAAAAAAAAAAACAGAAAATGACATATGTTGGCAAGGATGTGGGGAAATAGGCACACTTATCCACTGCTGGTGGGAATGCAAAATACTACAGCCATTATGAAAAACGGTGCGGAAGGTCCTCAAAAAACTAAATAAAACTAAATAGGATCCAATAATACCACAGTTAGATACATACACAAAAACTGCAATGTTCATTGCAGCACTATTCACAATAGTCAAAAGATGGAAATAATCTGAATTGTCATCAACAGATGGTGATTAAGGACACCCTTATCTTGTTTCCATTGTCAGGGGGAATGCTTTCAGCCTCTTCCCATTCAGAATGATGTTGGTTGTTGGTTTTGTATAGATGCCCCTTATTATGCTGAAGAATTTCCGCTCTATTCCTATTTTATTGAGAAAAATTGAGAGTTTTTTTTTTTTTTAATCAGGAATGGCTGTTGGACTTCCTCAAATCACTTTTCTGCATTGATTGAGATGATCATATGATTCCTTTCTTTTGTTCTATTTATGTGGTGGGTTACATTCATTGATTTTTCTAATGTTGAACAATCCTTGCATACCTGGTATGCATCCCAGGTGGTCATGGTGTGTTATTTTTTTGATATGATGCTGAATTCTATTGGCTAGAATTTCGCTGAGAATTTTTGCCTCTACATTCATGAGAGATATTGATCTGTGATTTTCTTTTTTAGTGGAATTTTTTTTTTATTGTGCTTTAAGTGAAAGTTACAAATCAAGTCAGTCTCTCATACAAAAGTTTATATACACCTTGCTATATAATCCTAGTTGTTCTCCCTCTAATGAGACAGCACACTCCCTCTCTTCACCCTCTACATTCATGTCCATTCAGCCGGTTTCTGTCCCCCTCTGCCTTCTCATCTCCGCTCCAGAGGGGACCTGCCCACATAGTCTCATGCGTCCACTCCTCAGCAGTATCGTTTTCTACCCCTTAACCCACTCCACTGTCTGAAGAGTTGGCTTTGGGAATGGTTCCTGTCTTGGGCTAACAGAAGGTCTGGGGACCATGATCTCTGGGGTCCTTCTGGTCTCAGTCAGACCATTAATTTTGGTCTTTTTATGAGAATTTGAGGTCTGCATTCCACTGCTCTCCTGCTCCCTCAGGGGTTCTCTGTTGTGTTCCCTGTCAGGGAAGTCATTGGTTGTAGTCGGGTATCATCTAGTTCTTCTGGTCTCAGGCTGATGTAGTTTCTGGTTTATGTGGCCCTTTCTGTCTCTTGGGCTCATAATTACCTTGTGTCTTTGGTGTTCTTCATTCTCCTTTGCTCCAGGTGGGTTGAGATCAATTGATGCATCTTAGATGGCTGCTTCCTAGCATTTAAGACCCCAGATGGCACTCTCCAAAGTGGGATGCAGAATGTTTTCTTAATACATTTTATTATGCCAATTGACCTAGATGTCCCCTGAAACCATGGTCCCCAAACCCCAGTCCCTGCTACACTGGCCTTCAAACTATTCCGTTTATTCAGGAAATTACTTTGCTTTTGTTTAGTCCAGCTGTGTTGACCTCTCCTATATTGTGTGTTGTCTTTCCCTTCACTTAAAATAGTTCTTGTCTACTATCTAATTAGCGAATACCCCTCTCCTTCCCTCCCTCCCTGCTCTTGTAACCATCAAAGAACATTTTCTTCTGTGTTTAAACTATTTCTTGAGTTCTTATAATAGTGGTCTCCTACAATATCTGTCCTTTATAACTAACTAATTTCACTCAGCAAAATGCCATCCATATTCCCCCTGTTATGAAATGTTTCACGGGTTCATCATTGTTCTTTATCAATGCGTAGTATTCCATTCTGTGGATGTACCATAATTTATTTATCCATTCATCTGTTGATGGGCACCTTGGCTTCTTCCATCTTTTTGCTATTGTAAACGGTGCTGCAATGAACATGGGTATGCATATGTCTGTTCTAGTAAGGGCTCTTATTTCTCTAGGATATATTCCAAGGAGTAGGATTGCTGGGTTAGATGGTAGTTCTATTTCTAGCTTTTTAAGGAAGTGCCAAATCGATTTCCAAAGTGGTTGTACATTTTACATTCCCACCAGCACTGTATGTGTTCCAGTCTCCCCATAACCTCTTCAAAATATATTATTTTGTGTTTTTTGGATTAATGCCAGCTTTGTTGGAGTGAGATGGAATCTCATTGTAGTTTTGATTTGCATTTCTCTAATGGCTAATGATCATCTGTTAGGTACCTGAATGCCTTCTTTAGTGAAGTGCTTGTTCACATTCTTTGCCCATTTTTTAATTGGGTTATTGTTCTTTTTGTTGTTGAGTTTTTGCAGTATCATGTGGATTTTAGAGATCAGGCGCTGATCAGAAATGTCATAGCTAAAAACTTTTTCCCAGTCCGTAGGTAATCTTTTTACTCTTCTGGTGAAGTTTTTGGATGAGCATAGGTGTTTGGGTTTTAGTGGTTCCCAGTTGTCTAGTTTCTTTTCTGATATTTGTGCACTGTTAGTAATGTTTTGTATACTGTTTATGCCATGTATTAGGGCCCCTAGAGTTGTCCCTACTTTTTATCCATGATCTTTATCATTTTAGATTTTATATTTAGGTCTTTGATCCATTTTGAGTTAGTTTTTGTGCATTGTGTGAGGTATGGGTCTTGTTTCATTTTTTTGCAGATGGATCTCCAGGTATGCTGGCACCATTAGTTAAAGAGACTGTCTTTTCCCCATTTAACTGACTTTTGGCCTTTGTCAAATATCGGCTGCTCATATGTGGATAGATTTATGTCTGGATTCTCAATTCTGTTCCATTGGTCTATGTATGTGTTGTTGTACCAGTACCAGGCTGTTTTGACTACTGTGGCAGTATAATAGGTTCTAAAATCAGCTAGTATGAGGCCTCCCATTTTGTTCTTCTTTTTCAGAAATGCTTTACTTATCCGGGCCTCTTTTTGCTTACATATGAAGTTGTTGATTTTTTTCTCTGTCTCAATAAAAAATGTTCTTGGAATTTTTATTGGAATTGCATTGTATCTATACATCACTTCAGGAAGAATAGATATTCTTACAATGTTAAGTCTTCCTATCCGTGAGCAAGGTGTGTTTTTCCACTTATGTAGGTCTCTTGGTTTCTTGCAGAAGTGTTTTGTAGTTTCCTTTGTATGAGTCTTTTACATCTCTGGTAAGATTTATTCCTAAGTATTTTATCTTCTTGGGGCTACTGTAAATGGTATTGATTTGGTGATTTCCTCTTCGAGGTTCTTTTTGTTGGTGTAGAGGAATCCAATTGATTTTTGTATGTTTATCTTGTATCCCAATACCCTGCTGAACTCTTCTATTAGTTTCAGTAGTTTTCTTGAGGATTCTTTAGGGTTTTCTGCGTATAAGATCATGTCATCTGCAAATAGAGATACTTTGACTTCTTCCTTACCAATCTGGATGCCCTTTATTTCTTTATCTTGCTCTGGCTAGGACCTCCAGCACAATGTTGAATAAAAGTGGTGATAAAGAACATCCTTGTCTGGCTCCCGTTCTCAAGTGGAATGCTTTCAGACTCTCTCCGTTTAGGATGATGTTGGCTGTTGGCTTTGTATAAATGTCCTTTATTATTTTGAGGAATTTTCCTTCTATTCCTATTTCCCTGAGAGCTTTTATCGTGAATGGGTATTGGACTTTGTCGAATACCTTTTCTGCACCCATTGATAAGATCATATGATTCTTGTCTTTTGTTTTATTTATATGATGGATTACATTCACTGTTTTTCTAATGTTGAACCATCCCTGCATACCTGGTATGAATCCCACTTGGCCATACTGAATTTTTTTTTTTTTTTTGATATGTTGTTAAATTCTATAGGCTAGAATTTTCTTGAGGATTATGGCATCTAAGTACATGAGGAATATAGGTCTGTAATTTTCTTTTACTGTGGTGTCTTAACCTGGTTTGGGTGTCAGGGATATGCTGGCTTCATAGAATGAGTTTGGGAGTATTCTGTCCTTTCTATGCTCTGAAATACCTTTTGTAGTAGTGGTGATAACCCTTCTCTGAGAGTTTGGTAGAACTGTACAGTGAAGCCATCCTTGGCAGGGCTTTTTTTTCTTCAGAGTTTTTTAATTTCCTTTTCAGTCTTTTCTTTGTGATGGGTTTACTTGGTTGTTCTACCTCTGTTTGTGTTAGTTTAGGTAGGTAGTGTGTTTCTAGAAATTCATCCATTTCTTCTAGGTTTTCAAATTTTTTAGAGTACAATTTTTCATTGTAGTCTGATATGATTCTTTTAATTTCTTTTGGGTCTGTTGTGATATCGCCCATCTCATTCCTTTTTCAGGTTATTTTCTTCCTATTCTGTTTTCCTTTTGTCAGTTTGGCCAATGCTTTAGCGATTTTGTTAATTTTTTCAAAGAATCAGCTTTTGGTCTTGTTAATTCTTTCAGTTGTTTTTGTGTTCTCTATTCCATTTAATTCTGCTCTAATTTTTATTATTTGCTTTCCTCTGGTGCCTAAGGGTTTCTTTTGTTGCCCTCTTTCTATTTGTTCAAGTTGTAGGGATAATTCTTTGATTTTGGCCCTTTCTTCTTTTTGGATGTGTGCATTCATTGCTATAAATTGGCCTCTGAGCGCTGCTCTTGCTGTGTCCCAAAGGTTTTGTTAGGAAGTATTTTCATTCTCATTGGATTCTATGAACTTCTTTATTCCCTCCTTAATGTCTTCTATAACCCAGTCTTTTTTGAGCAGGATATTGTTCAGTTTCCAAGTGTTTGATTCCTTTTCCTTGCTTTTTCTGTTATTAATTTCTACTTTTATGGCCTTATAGTTAGAGAAGATGCTTTGTAATATTTCAGTGTTTTGGATTCTGCTAAGGCTTGCTTTATGACCTAATATGTGGTCTATTCTAGAGAATGTTCAATGTGCGCTAGAAAAGAAAGTATACTTGGCTGCTGTTGGGTGGAGTGTTCTGTATATGTCTTTGAGGTTGATTGTGGCATTTAGATCTTCTGTGTCTTTATTGAGCTTGTTTCTGGATGTTCTATCCTTCACCGAAAGTGGTGTGTTGAAGTCTCCTACTATTATTGTGGAGCTGTCTACCTCACTTTTCAATGGTGTTAGAGTTTTTTTTTATGTATCTTGCTGCCCTGTCATTGGGTGCATAAATACTTAATATGGTTATATGCTTCTAGTATATTGCCCCTTTAAACATTATATAGTGTCCTTCCTTTTCCTTTGCAGTGGATTTATCTTTAAAGTCTATTTTCTCAGAAATTAATATTGCCCCTCCTGCTCTTTTTTGATTGTTGTTTGCTTGATATATTTTTTTTCCTTGCCTTGACTTTCAGTTTTTTTTGTGTCTCTAAGGTGTGTGTCTTGTAGGCAGCATAAAGAGGGATTATGTGTGTGTGTGTTAGCTTTCTGCCACTCTATCTCTTTATTGGTGCATTTGGTCCGTTTACATTCAGCATAATTATGGATAGGTATGAGTTTAGTGCTGTCATTTTGATGTCTTTTTTTGTGTGTGTTGTTGACAGTTTCTTTTGCCCACTTAATTTTTTGTGCAGAGTAGTTTATATATTGTCTTTTCCTGTTATTCATTGTTGTTGATTCTGTTTCTGCTGAGTCTATTTTTTTCTTGTATTTTATTTTGATGAGGGGGATTGTTCGTCTCCTTTGTGGTTACTTTAGTATTTACCCTTATTTTTCTAAGTTTAAACCTAACTTTTTTTTCTTTATATCACCTTGACTTCCTCTCCATATGAAAGATCTATGATTACATTTCTTAGTCTCTCTTTATTCTTTTAATGATGTCTTCTTTTACATAATAATATCACTGTTTCCCTGTTTTGAGAGTTTTTTTTTTTTTAATCTTGATTTATTTTTGTTAATTTCCTATGTGAGTTGGCATCTAGTTGCTCTGTCCTATGATCTAGTCTTGGGTTGATATCTGATATTATTGATTTTCTAACCACAGAACTCCTTTTAGTATTTTGTGTAGTTTTGGATTGGTTTTTACTAATTCCGTAAATTTGTGTTTATCTGGAAATGTCCTAGTTTCTCCTTCATATTTGAGAGACAGGTTTGCTGGATATATGATTCTTGGCTGGCAATTTTTTTCCTTCAATGGTTATATAAGTCATCCCATTGCCTTCTTGCCTGCTTGGTTTCTGCTGAGTAGTCTGAGCTTATTCTTATTGACTCTTCGTTGCAGGTGACTTTTCATTTATCCCTAGCTGCTCTTAAAATTCTCTCTTTGGCTTTGGCAAGTTTGATTATATATCTTGGTGACTTTCTTTTGAGATCTACCTTATGTGGAGTTTGCTGAGCATCTTGGATAGTTATCTTCTCATCTTTTATGATGTCAGGGAAGTTTTCTGCCAACAAATCTTCAACAATTCTCTCTGTATTTTCTGTTGTCCCTCCCTGTTCTGGTACTCCAATCACTTGTAGGTTATATCTTTTGGTAGAGAACCACATGATTCTTAGAGTTTCTTCATTTTTTTTAAATTCCCTTTTCTGATTTTTCTTGAAATATATTAATGCCAAGTGCTTTATCTTCATTCTCACCAATTCTGCCTTCCACTTGCTCAATTCTGCTCCTCTGACTTTCCATTGAGTTGTCTAATTCTGTCATTTTATTGTTGATCTTCTGAATTTCTGATTGCTCTCTCTATGGATTCTTGTAGCCTATTAAATTTTTCATTATGTTCTTGAATAACCTTTTTAATTTCTTCAACAGCTTTATCCTGTGTGTTCCTTGGCTTGCTTTGTGTGTTGCCTGGTCTCCTTCCTGATCTCGTTCCTAATGTCTTGAAGACTTCTGTATATTAATCTTTTGTATTCTGCATCTGGTAATTCCAGGAAGGCACGTTCATCCAGAAGATTCCTTGATTCTTTGTTTTGAGCACTTGTTAAAGTGATCATGTTCTGCTTCTTTATGTGATTTGACTTTGGCTGTTGTCTCTGAGCCATCTGTAATTTATTGTATTAGTTTATTTTATGTTTGCTTACTGTAGCCTACCTTTTTGCTTTGTTTTGTTTTGATATGCCCAAATAGGCTGCTTGAGTGAGCTAGCTTGATTATTTTCCCCTTTGAAGCTCTAACGTCCTGTCACCACATGGTTAGAGCTGTTATCTGCTCCATGAGCCTAGGAGTCCACTCGCTTTTCTTGTATGGATTCAGCTCAGGTGTCCAGGTAGCTGGTCATCTAGTGTGTGGTACAGGTTCTGTCTTACAGTCTTAGAGGGTCAGGGGTGATTGGTGTAGGTGCAGGTATCTGGTTGCAGCAGGAGGTCATGCTCTGAACAAGGCAGGGGCTGACAACCATCCCCTGAGTGTCTGTGAGGAAAGCTCACCCCTGTTCCCTGGAGTGCACAGTTGGGTGGGTTTTGCAGATGGACCATGAGCACCCAATGCTTTTGGTTATAAGGTCTGGGAGTTACCCCTTATCCTTGGACCCTGTTGCAGGTGGCTAGGTGATGTGGATGGAGCCACCAGTACTTAGGCCCCTGATGTGGGTAGGTGAGGATCCTGTTTAATAGACAAAGTGGTGTCAAACATCAAACACCCACCTCTCCACCACTCTTCTGAAAGAGTTGCAGTCTGCCAACAAGGATCTATTCTTCTGAACTATGCCCACACAGGTCTATGCAGGGGGGAAATTTATTCAAAGTCCATGGACCATTTATGCCTGGACAGGAGCCACTTCTATCCTGAGCTCCCCAGCTTAATGGAGCTCGCAGATTGTCTTTTCCCCAGTTGTGAATTTATTCTTTCTCCAAGGTTGGGAGAATGGCTCAGGGCACGCAGCAAGACCTATCTTAGGCCCAGGGAAATTGATAGCTACTGAAGGCAGCCTGGGGGCTGAGGGCATGATAAAACAAACACAAGTACTTAGCTTTTGCTGGGAGCGCCTTTCTTCTCTGGTTCCAGAGGTGTGAGTAGACTGTGTGGCTCTCTGTCTCTCCCTGAGGAAACTGCATCCAGAACACTACCATGAGCCCTGCCACAGTCGCTTCGGGGAATGGTGCCTGAGGGTTCCCAGCGATTCAGGTCTGGCAACTCCTCTCCGCTTCTGAACTGTCTCTCCCTCCTCCTGCCACTCAGTCCATTTTCTAACTTTGCCTTTGATGTTCAGGGCTCCTCGCTTTCATAAATACTATTGTTTCACTTGTTTTTTCAGGTCTTTGTTGTAAGAAGGATCACTGGAAGGGTCTTACTACTCTGCCATCTTGGCCCTGCCACTTTAGTGGCAGTTTTGATTTTCAGAGATGAAATAGACAATTTACTTACAAAGAATCAGGGACTTCTCAAAAACAACACTAGAACACAGAATACAGTGGAGTTTTGCCTTCAGGAATCTGGAGGAAAATTATTTCCCATGAGAATGCTAAACCACAACTACCAATAAAATCCAAGGGTAGATCAAAACATTCACACATATGCAAATTGTCAACAACAGCAACAAAATTCCCTTCCTTGTATCCTATTCAGGAAGTTATTAGAGGATATCTTCCACACAGAGAATGAACCAATGAATAGAAATAGGATGTAGAAAATAGGAAGTCCAAATAGAAAAAAAACAAAGAAAATCTCCAGGATGATGAAAACCTTCATATGTTGGACATAGAAGGAAACCATTAAAAAGAGGACCATGTAGCTCAGGGAGAGCATGTTTAGGCTGTCATCACTGTGTTCTCTAACCCTGTTACATTTCTTCATCCTGATGAAACAGTGGGAGGATATGTTCCACCAACCAAGGAACTACATTAAAAAAAAAAAAAAAGGCAGAGGGAATCCCAAGGATGAGAGTAAATGGAAGTCCAGGAGGAGCCCTGTGCACTCACCCTCCACTGAAGGTGAGTAGAGGTCTGCAGGAAGGTGTCTCCACAAACAAAAATAAACCCAGTTGACTAACTGATGCTATGAACCTTGTGGAAAACATCACTGAGAGGCTATTGGAAAGTGAGAAAAATTAATGAAAGGTAGAACGAAACTAAGAAATGAAAAAGGGGGTGTTGTTAACCTCAGGTAAAACTAAAAAGTGAGAAGGGAAACATAATAAAAATATACTACAATGCTCAGTTGTGAATACTCCTTGCATGCTGAACATAAACATGTTAATACTACATACCAATTTAACCCCAGATTGTACTATAACTAAAGAAAATGGGTGATTAGAAGCAAAGGGAATGGTGAAATCAAAGAGAGTTAAATCCTTATCTACGATAAATGAAAATAGGAAGACTTCTTACTGATTTTGTTCAGTTCCACTTCCACAGGTTAGCATGGCTTTCCCTTCAAGCCTGACTCCCCACCGAAGTCTCTGACCCTGTATTCAGGATTCCATCTGTATCCAGGACTAATGGAGGACAGGTTGTCCTAAGACAATGAGTTAGTTTGAGGACAACTTGACACATATTATCTCCACTCTGCTTTCTTGTTCCTCTGCCCATTATCACTGCACAGTGGACCTTCCTTAGCTATTCCAAATACCCATATCCCCCTGCAGCTTATCAACTTTTCCTTCAGCCCCAGATTTATCAAATATTTATAATTAGAAAAACTAGCTCCTCAAATATGTCACGAAATCTTTCCACCCCACTGCGGCAATTAGAAATATTTGCATAGATTCAGCAGATTCTTGAGTCTTTTATTTTGCTTCACTATGGACCAGGGGTGCTACTGGGTACTGTGGAATAGAAGACAGAAAGAGAAATACTTGGATGGGGGCAGGAAAAAAGTTAGTTATTGCAGATAGTTATTATCCAGCATAAACCCCAACTGAGACCCAGTGCTGTCGAGTCGATTCCAGCATAGTGGTTGGTAAATAATGGAAAGCCATGAGAATTTTCAGTCAAAGGAGTGACTTGATCCAAATGAGAGTCTATAATGTTCACTGTGGCCACAGTGTGGGGTTGAATTGCAGGTGAGAGATGGTGCTATCTCTCCGATCTCTCATGATGAGGATGGTAATGACAGAGTGGGGCTGACACATCTGGGAGTCTGTCAGATGTGGGAGTAAATGGTGACACAGGTGTCAAACTTGGGGAACAGGGTCTGTCCATGAAATGGTAATCTTTTTCAGTCAGAAAATTTCTGACCAAAGTGTTGAACATGTCACTCTCTCCCCTCAGTCTCTGCTGAGACACTCATAAAAGGTGCAGAGTTTTTTGAAAGAGGGAACGCCCAGGAAGCACAGTCAAGACAATTCTGGGAACCATAAGAACTTTTGCTTGAGGCCAAGATTATATAAATGAATGCTGCTGACAATCCTACATGTTAATTTAATCCATGAAAGGGCACCCCTCTGAGATACAAAGACACTATTTCACAAGCATCTTCACATATTCAACACAGTAGACCTCAATAGTCCCCACCTAGGCAATGTCATTTATCACCAACAGATGCAGGCTTCCGGAATCACGTGCTGTATAATTTTGGTGTGCTCCTTAACCTTATAGAATCTAGAGTCTCAGGATTTATCAATATGATAAATGCGTAGTAGACTTATAAACCCCTAAATAGTCACACAGATTGAGAGGTTAAATTAAAAATATTTTCAAGTGTAATTATAAAACGATTCAGACAGTAAATTTGGTAATAACAGGCAGACCTGGTTCAATGCCATCTCCTAGGACAAGTCCCTCAATCTGAATTAATATTTCTTTCCTTTACACTCCAACAGGGCTGGCACAGTATCTTTGGTATCATATCCCATTTCATGCTTTGCTTTGTACTTTAGTTAACTCACTAGGAGATGAAAGAAGGTACAAAGATAAGTAAGAAGCAAGTCTTTGCTCTCAAGGAGTTTACAGCTTTAAGACAAGGACACCAGTGGTAATTCAAAGAAGTATCTGGTAAGTCTTAAAGTGGAGGCTCAAGGATTCAAGAGAGCATCTCTCTATCAGGAAAAGCTTGAGGTGGAGGAAGCATTTTGATATGGGCTTGAAGTCTGAGTAGTATTTCAGCAGGTGCAGATGGTAGAAAGTAGCATTCTAGAAGAAAGAAGGGCATGAATAGTTCTGCTTCAGTGTAGATCAGGGTTTCTGAACTTTGGCAGTATTGATATTTAGGACTGGATAACTCTTTGCTGTGGGGGCTGTTCTGTGCATTTCAGGATGTTTAGTAGCATCTCTGGCCTCTACCTACTAGATACCAGTAGCACCCTCTCCCCCAGTTGTGACAACCAAAAATGTCTCCAGACATTGCCAGATGTTCCCTGAGGGGGCAAAATCACCCCCAGGTGACAACCACTGATACATATACAAACACACATGCACACATACAAAAATGGAATTCTATATGACTCAAAATATAGGTGACATAGATGCAGGTAGTGGTGGAAGGGGTCCAGCACCGTGAATGCCAGGCTGAGTAGTTCATGCTAGTGTGGGATGTAAGAGGTGGTAAAGGCTAATGTAGTCAGACAGACCTGGTTCTTCTCCTGGTGCTGCTGGGTGACCTTATCTGAAAATTAGGATGAGAGTAATAATATTTGCATTGAAAGGTTATTGTAAAGATCAAATATGATAATATATGTGAAGAATCTGACACATTGTGGTGTACTGAATTACTTTAATATGGCCCTTCTAGCCATGGTCTTTGTGACTCTCACAAAATGATTGGGTGGAACTATGCAAATAAGGTACTTGTGGCCCACCAAGGGGATTGGACAGCCTGCTAATCATAATGCAAATAAGGTGCACAGAACACTTGCGGGAATGGGACTATGCAAATAAGCTATATGGAACCCTAACAAAGAGATTGGTCAGTTTTGCCATCCCAGTAGGCTTAAAGGGAGCTAATCCCAGAAGTGGAGCAGGGACCTCACTACCATCAGAAGAAGAGCCAAAGCAGAGCACATCCTTTAGACAGGGGTCCCTGCACTGAGAACTTCCTAGACTGAGGAGGCAGAAAAAGCTGTAACACTGAAGACAGTGAGATACGGTGTGGCAGCAGCATAAGAGGCAACAAGCATGGCAGAGCCCAGTGGCAGAAAAACGGTGGCAGCAGAACAAGGAAACCAGTGTGAGACAGTGCAGCGGGCTTTCCAGCCCACAAAGCAGGACAGCTACAGTGGCATGCCAACCCATGGAGTGACGGAGCTAAGCACCTTCAGACAGGAGGCTTGCTGATGGAATGGGGTACCTCCTGGCACTTACTGGCAGAGCTAAAGAGTTTTGTAACACTTGCCTGAGCAGGCAGAGGCTGAGGGGCTGAGGTGTCAAGGGTCCTGCCTATGGGCATGGCAAGAAACTGTCCTGATTGAAGAACTGTATCCTGAATTGGTCATTCCTGATCCTGAATTGTAACCTGTTACTTCCCTAATAAACCCCATAACTGAGAGTATGGTCTGTGAGTTCTGTGTGGCCATTGTAATGAATTATCAAAGCTAGCAGAGAAGTAGAGTGCAACGGGAGGGACAACTGGTGTCTGAATTGGTGAAAAGGTTGGAGGATGGAGGTATGGTTGACCTCCACCTCATAGGAATCAGCCCTGGGCCAAGGTTGATGATCTTGATTCTGTAAAGTAGCTATGAGTTGGAATCAACTATATGGCAACAGGTTTGGTTTTTGTTTGTTTGTTTTAAATTTAGAGTACATCAGATGCACTGCACCTTTTTTACAGCTATTATTGTTGCTTAAATAGTGGATAAAGGGTATTGTTGAAGATTTCAGAGCAGTGTATTGGTATATTCTTAGGGTTTTAGAAGTTCCATCTTGTGGCACGAAAGAGTGAATTGATTGGAGGTAATTAATCAGGGAGATTGGTAAGGTGTTACTGTGTAGTAGAGGTGAGGTATAATAAGGACCTGAACATAGGTGGGTCAGTGGGAATGGAAAAGTAGGAAAAGGTGTTAGAGATATTTTTAATAGCTTTATTGAGGAAGAATTGATATATAATAAACTATACAGATTTATAGTATACGTCTTGATAAGGTATACGTAAGTATATACCTGTTCACCATAACCAAGATAGTAAATGTATCCACCAGCCCCTAAAATTTCATCATTCATTTTTGTAATCCTTTCCTACCTCTTCCCAACGCTGACCCCAGGCAACCGCTGATTATCTGTCACTATAGATTAGTTTACAATTACTTGCTGTTGTTGTTAGGTGCCGTTGAGTCAATTTCAACTCATAGAGGCCCCATGTGACAGAGTAAAGCTGCCCCATTGAATTTTCTTGACTATAACCTTTATGGAAATAATTCACCAGGTCTTTCTTCCGTGGAGCTTCTTGGTGTGTTCAAACTGCCAACTTTTGGGTTAGCAGCTGAGCACTTAACCATTTGCCCCACCAGGGCTTCTTTACAATTACTAGATTTGTATATAAATGGAATCATACAGTATATACTTCTTTGGGGGGCGCAGGTTGGCTGGCATCTTTCACCCAGCATAATTATTTTGAGATTCATCCATGTTGTTGAATGTATCAATAGTTTGCTTTTTTTTTTTTTTTTTTGCTAAGTGATATTCCATTGTTTGTTCATCCATTGATGTACATTTGCTTTGTTTCATTTTTGGCTACTACAAACAAAGTTGCTACAAACTTTTGTGTACAAGACCTTGTGTGGATATGTGCTTCCTTTCCTGGTAAATATCTAGAAAGAAAGGCTGGGTCATGAGTCAGGTATATATTTAATTTAAGAAATTATTTTCCAAAGTTTACATTCCCACCAGCAATGTATGGCAGTTCCAGTTGATTCACGTCTTTTTTTTATTGTGCTTTGGGTGAAAGTTTACAGGGCAAATGACTTTCTATCCAAAAATTTGTACACGAAATGTTTTGTGACATTGGTTCCAATCCCTGCAATTTGTCAGCACTCTCCCTTTTTCAACCCTGGGTTCACCGTGTCCATTCATCAAGGTTTCCTGGTCCTTCTTGCCTTCTCGTCTTTGCTTTTGGGCAAGTGTTGCCCAAAAGGTCTTGTATACTTGATTGAACTAAGAAGCACATTCGTCCCATGTGTTATTGTTTGTTTTGTAGGCGTGTCTAATCTTTGGCTGAAAGGTAGACTTTGGAAGTGGCTTCAGTTCTGAGATAGCAGAGTGTACAGTGGTCATAGTGTTGGGAGTCCCTCCAGTCTCCATCAGTCCAGTAAGTCTGTTCTTTTTTTGTAACTTTGAATTTTATACTATAGTTTTCTCCCTCTTACTCTGATCCCTGTCAGAGGGGTTGGCGGTTGTAGCCAGGCACCATCTAATTCTTCTGGGCTCAGGCTAGTGGAGGATGTGGTTCATGTAGTCCATTAGTCCTTTGAACTAATATTTTCCTTGTGTCTTAGGGTTTGTTTGTTTGTTTGTTTGTTTTTTCACTCTCTTTTGCTCTGGATGTGATGGGACCAATAAATGTATCTAAGATGGTCCCTTGCAAGCTTTTAAGACCCCAGACACTACTCACCAAAGTAGGATATAGAGCATTTTCTTTATGAACTGCGTTATGCAATTAATCTAGATGTCCTCCGAGACTATGGTTCCCAGCCCTTATTCCCTGTAGCTTGGTCTCTAAATGTGTTTGATGTGTCTAGGAAGCTTCTATGGCTTTGCCTTCATCTAGTTGTGCTGACCTCCCCTATATCATGGGTTCTTTCCCTTCACCAAAGTTAACACTTCTCTATAACCTAGTAAGAAATTTCCCCTCCCTATACCTCCTGACCTTCATAACCATCAAAGATTATTTTTTTCTGTGTACAAACCTTTTCTTCAGTTTTTATAATAGCAGTCTCATACAATATTTGTCCTTTTGTGATTAACTTATTTCACTCAGAATCATCCAGGTTCATCCATGTTGTGAGATGCTTTGCAGATTCATCATTGTTCTTTTTCCTTACATAGTATTCCATTGTGTGGATGCACCATAATTTGTTTATCCATTCACCTGCTGATAGGCACTTAGGTTTTTGCTATTGTGAATGATGCTGCGATGAACATGGGTGTGAATATTGTCTATTCATGTGACAGCTCTTTTCTCTAGGATATATTCCTGGGAGTGGGATTGCTGGATCACATGGTATTTCTATTTCTGGCTTTTTGAGGCACCATATCATTTTCCATAGTGGTTGTACCATTTCACATTCCCAACAGCAGTGTAAAAGAGCTGCAATCTCAAGAGGTGGGGCCAAGATGGCAGAGTAGTAAGATGCTTCTGGTGATCCCTCTTACAAGAAGGAACTGAAAAAACAAGTGAAACGATTATATATACGACAAGCTAGGAGTCCTGAACATGAAAGGCAAAGTTAGAAAACAGGCTGAGCGGTGGGGAGGGAGTGGGTAGAAGTGGTTCAAAAGTGGCAAGGAGTTGCCGGACCTGATTCACCAGGAACCCTCAGGCACGATTCCCTGGAGCAACTGCAGCAGGCCTGGTGGTATCACTCTGGACGTGATTTACCCAGGGAGAGACAGCAAGCCACACAGCCTACTCACACCTCTGAAACCAGGGAATAATGGCACTCTTGGCAAAAGCTAAGTACTTGTGTTTATTTTACCAAGTCCCCAGCCCCCAAGCTGGCTTCAGTGCCTGTTAATTTTCCTGGGCCTGAGATAGGTCCTGCTGCATGCACTGAGCATTCTCCCAGCCTAGGAGAAGGAATAAATTAAAACTGGGGGGAAAAATAACATGCCAGCTGCAGTAAGATGGGGAACTCAGGACAGAAGCAGCTTCGGTCCAGGCACAGTCTACAAACTTTGAATACCTTTCACCCTTGCATGGACCTGTGTGGTCCCATTTCAGAAGAACAGGCCCTTGTTGGAGGACTGCAACCATTTCAGCTGGGTGGTGGAGAGGTGGGTGTTTGATGTTTGACACCACTTTGCCTATTAAACTCGGTCCTCACCTACCCACTTGAGGGGCCTAAGGACTGGTGGCCCCACCCACGCCACCTAGCCAGCCATGACAGGGTTCCAAGGATAAGTGGTAACTCCCAGACCTTACAACAAAAAGCATTGGGAGCCCACTGTCCAGCTGCAGAACCCAGAACCCACCCGCCTGTGCACTCTAGGGAACAGGGATGTGCTTTCCTCACAAACACTCAGGGGATGGTGGTCAGCCCCCTGCCTTGTTCAGAGCATGACCCCCTGCTGCAACCAGATACCTGCACCTACACCAATCACCCCTGGCCCTCTAAAACTGTAGGACAGAACCTGTAGCACACACTAGATGACCAACTACCTGGACACCTGAACTGAATCCATACAAGAAAAGTGAATGGACTTCTAGGTTCATATACCTGATAACAGCCCTAGCCACCTGGTGATGGAACGTTAGAGCTTCAAAGGGGAAAATAATCAACCTAGCTCACTCAGGCAGCCCATTTGGGCACATCAAAACAAAACAAAGCAAAAAGCTAGGCTAGAGTAAGCAAACATAAAATAAACTACTACGATAACTTATCGATGGCTTGGAGAAAACAGTCAATATCAAATCAAATAAAGAAGCAGACCATGATTGCTTCAACAAGCTCTCAAAACAAAGAATCAAGGGATCTTCCAGATGAAGGTGTATTCCTGGAATTACCAGATGCAGAATACAAAAGATTAATGTACAGAACTCTTCAAAACATCAGGAATGAGATCAGGTAACATGCATAACAAGCCAAGGAACACACAGATAAAGCTGTTGAAGAAATTAAAAATGTTATTCAAGAACATAATGAAAAATTTAATAGGCTACAAGAATCCATAGAGAGACAGCAATCAGAAATTCAGAAGATTAATAGTAAAATTTCAGAATTAGAAAACACAATAGAAAGTCAGAGAAGCAGAATTGAGCAAGTGGAAGGCAGAATTAGTGAGACTGAAGATAAAACACGGCACCAATATATTGGAGAAAAATCAGATAAAAGAATTTTTAAAAATGAAGAAACCCTAAGAATCATGTGGGTCTCTATCAAGAGAAATAACCTACGAGTGATTGGATTACCAGAACAGGGAGGGATAACAGAAAGTACAGAGGGAATTGTTGAAGACTTGTTGGCAGAAAACTTACCTGATATCATGAAAGATGAGAAGATATCTATCCAAGGTGCTCATCAAACTCCACATAAGGTAGATTTTAAAAGGAAGTCACCAAGACATACTATAATCAAACTTGCCAAAACCAAAGACAGAGAATTGTAAGAGCAGCTAGGGATAAACGAAAAATCACCTATAAAGGAGAGTCAATAAGAATAAGCTCAGTCTACTCAGCAGAAACCAAGCAGGCAAGAAGGCAATGGGATGACTTATATAAAGCATTGGAGGAAAAAATTGCCAGCCAAGAATCATATATACAGCAAAACTGTCTCTCAAATATGAAGACAAAATTAGGACTTTTCCAGATAAAGAGAAGTTTAGGGAATTTGTAAAAACCAAATCAAAACTACAAGAAATACTAAAGGGAGTTCTCTGGTTAGAAAATCAATAATATCAGATATCCACCCAAAACTAGAATACAGGACAGAAAAGCCAGATGTCAACCCAGATAGGGAAATCACAAAAATAAATCAAGATAAAAAAAAAACAAAAACTGTCAAAACAGGGAAACAGAGATGTCATTATGTAAAAGAATACAACACTGAAACAATAAAGAGGGACAAAGAAATGTAGTCATAGATCTTTCATATGGAGAGGAAGTCAAGTGATATAAAGAAATAAAAGTTAGGTTTAAACTTAGAAAAATAAGGGTAAATATTAAGTTAACCACAACAGAGACTAACAATTCTACTCATCAAAACAAAATAAAGACTGCAAAAACAAAATCAACAGCAATGAATAAGAGGAAAAGAAAATATATATAAAGATAAACTATGCAGCACAAAAAAATTAAGTGGGAAAGAGACATTGACAATAACACACACAAAAAAAGACATCAAAATGACAGTACTAAACTCATACCTATCCATAATTAAGCTGAATGTAAATGGACTAGATGCACCAATAAAGGGACAGAGAGTGGCAGAATGGCTAAAAAACATGATGTGTCTATATGCTGCCTACAAGAGACACACCTTAGACTTAGAGACACAAACAAACTAGAACTCAAAGGATGGAAAAAAATGTATAAAGCAAACAACAATCAAAAAAGAGCAGGAATGGCAATATTAATTTCCAACAAAATAGAATTTAAAGTGAAATTTGCCGCAAAGGATAAGGAAGGACACTATATAATGATTAAAGGGACAATATACTAGAAGGATATAAACGTATTAAATATTTATGCACCCAATGACAGGGCTGCAAGATACATAAAACAAACTCTAACACCATTGAAAAGTGAGATAAACATGTCTACAATAATAGTAGGAGACTTCAACATACCCCTTTGGATGAAGGACAGAACATCAAGAAAGAAGCTCAATAAAGACACGGAAGAACTAATACCACAATCAATCAACTTGACCTCATAGATATATATAGAACGGTCTACCCAACAGCAGCCAAGTATACTTTCTTTTCCAGTACACATGGAACATTCTCCAGAATAGACCACATATTATGTCATAAAGCAAGCCTTAATAGAATCCAAACATTACAAAGCATCTTCTCTGACCATAAGGCCATAAAAGTAGAAATCAATAACAGAAAAGGCAGGGAAAAGAAATCAAACACTTGGAAACTGAACCGTAGTGCCTGCTCAAAAACGACTGGGTAGTAGAAGACATTAAGGAGGGAAATAAAGCAATTCATAGAATCCAATGAGAATGAAAACACTTTCTATCAGAAACTTCAGGACAGAGCTAAAGCAGTGCTCAGAGGTCATTTTGTATCAATAAATGCACACATCCAAAATGAAGAAAGGGCCAAAATCAAAGAATTATCCCTACAACCTGAACAAACAGAAAGGGAGCAACAAAAGAAACCCTCAGTCACCAGAAGAAAGCAAATAATAAAAATTAGAGGAGAATTGAAAAAAGTAGAGAACAGAAAAACAACCAGAAGAGTTAACAAGACCAAAAGCTGGTTCCTTGAAAAAATTAACAAAATTGATAAACCATTGGCCAAACAGAAAAAAGAAAAACTGGAGTGGAAGCAAATAACCCAAATAAGAAATGGGATGGGCAATATCACAACAGACCCAACTGAAATTAAAAGCATCATATCAGATTACTATGAAAAATTGTACTCTAACAAATTTGAAAACCTAGAAGAAATGGATGAATTTCTAGAAAGACACTACCTACCTAAACTAACACAAACAGAGGTAGAACAACTAAATAGACCCATAACAAAAGAAGAGATTGAAAAGGTAATCAAAAAACTCACTCCTCCCCCCCCAAAAAAAGTCCTGGCCTGGACGGCTTCACTGGAGAGTTCTATCAAACTTTCAGACAAGAGTTAACACTGCTTCTATTAAAGGTATTTCAGAGCATAGAAAAGGATGGAATACTCCCAAACTCATTCTATGAAGCCAGAATATTCCTGATATCAAAACCAGGTAAAGACACCACAAAAAAAGAAAATTACAGACTTATATCCCTCATGAACTTAGATACAATAATCCTCAAGAAAATTCTAGCCAATAGAATTCAACAACATATCAAAAAAATTATTCACCATGACCAAGTGGGATTCATACCAGGTATGAGAGAATGGTTCAACATTAGAAAAACAATTAATGTAATGCATTATATAAATAAAACAAAAGACAAGAACCACATGATCTTATTAACTAATGCAGAAAAGGCATTTGGCAAAGTTCAACACCCATTCATGATAAAAACTCTCAGCAAAATAGGAATTGAAGGAAAATTCCTCAATATAATAAAGGGCATTTATACAAAGCCAACAGCCAACAGCCAACATCACCCTAACTGGAAAGAGCCTGAAAAGATTCCCACTGAGATCGGGAACCAGACAAGGATGCCCTTTCTCACCACTCTTATTCAAGATTGTGCTGGAGGTCCTAGACAGAGCAATTAGGCTAGACAGAGAAATAGAGGGCTTCCAGATTGGCAAGGAAGAAGTAAAAGTATCTCTATTTGCAGATGACATGACCTTATACACAGAAAACCCTAAAGAATCCTCAAGAAAACTACTGAAACTAATAGAAGAGTTCAGCAGAGTATCGGGATACAAGATAAACATACAAAAATCAGTCAGATTCCTCTACACCAACAAAAAGAACATTGAAGAGGAAATCACCAAATCAATACCATTTACAGTAGCCCCAAGAAGATAAAATACTTATGATAAAATACCAGAGATGTAAAAGACTTACACAAAGGAAACCACAAAACACTTCCACAAGAAACCGAGAGACCTACATAAGTGGAAAAACATACCTTGCTCGTGGATAGGAAGGCTTGACATTGTAAACATGTCTATTCTACCAAAAGCGATCTATACCTTTAATGCAATTCTGATACAAATTCCAGCGACTTTTTTTAAGGTGATGGAGAAACAAATCACCAACTTCATATGGAAGGGAAAGAGCCCCTGGATAATTAAAGCATTACTGAAAAAGAACAAAGTGGGAGGCCTTACTCCACCTGATTTTAGAACCTATTATACTGCCACAGTAGTCAAAACAGCCTGGTACTGGTACAACACCACATACATAAGCCAGTGGAACAGAATTGAGAATCCAGACATAAATCTGTCCAGATATAAGCAGCTGATATTTGACGAAGGCCCAAAGTCAGTTAAATGGGGAAAAGACAGTCTCTTTAACTAATGGTGCCAGCATACCTGGAGATCCATCTGCAAAAAAATGAAACAAGACCCATACCTCACACAATGCACAAAAACTAACTCAAAATGGATCAAAAACCTAAATATAAAATCTAAAATGATAAAGATCATGGAAGAAAAAATAGGGACAACTCTAGGGGCCCTAATACATGGCATAAACAGTATACAAAACATTACTAAGAATGCACAAATATCAGAAAAGAAACTAGATAACTGGAAGCTACTAAAAGTCAAACACCTATGCTCATCCAAAGACTTCACCAAAAGAGTAGAAAGATTACCTACAGAGTGGGAAAGGTTTTTAGCTATGACATTTCTGATCAGCGCCTGATCTCTAAAATCCACATGATACTGCAAAAACTCAACTGCAAAAAGACAAATAACCCAATTAAAACATGGGCAAAGGATATGAACAGACACTTCACTAAAGAAGGCAGTCAGGCAGCTAGCAGATACATGACGAAATGCTTTCGATTATTAGCCACTAGAGAAATGCAAATCAAAACTACAATGAGATTCCATCTCACTCCAATAAGGCTGGCATTAATCCAAAAAACACAAAATAATAAATGTTGGAGAGGTATGGAGAGTCTGGAACACTTATACACTGCTGGTAGGAATGTAAAATGTACAATCACTTTGGAAATCGATATGGCACTTCCTTAAAAAGCTAGAAATAGAAGTATCATATGATCCAGCAATCCCGCTCCTTGGAATATATCGTAGAGAAATAAGAGCCTTTACAGGAACAGATATATGCACACCCGTGTTTATTGCAGCACTGTTTACAATAGCAAAAACATGGAAGCAACCAAGGTGCCCATCAACAGATGAATGGATAAATAAATTATGGTATGGTCACACAATGGAATACTATGCATCGATAAAGAACAATGATGTATCCGTGAAACATTTCATAATAACATGGAGGAGTCTGGAAGGCATTATGCTGAGTGGAATTAGTCAGTTATAAAGGACAAATATTGTATGAGACCATTATTACAAGGACTCAAGAAATAGTTTAAACACAGAAGAAAATATTCTTTGATGGTTACTAGAGTGGGGAGGGAGGGAGATAGTAGACAAGAACTATTTTAGGTGAAGGGAAAGACAACACACAATACAGGAGCAGTCAGCACAACTGGACTAAACCAAAAGCAAAGAAGTTTTCTGAATAAACTGAATGCTTTGAAGGCCAACGTAGCAGGGACTGGAGTTTGGGGACCATGGTTTCAGGGGACATCTAGGTCAATTGGCATAATAAATTGTGTTAAGAAAACATTCTGCAACCCACTTTGAAGAGTGCCATCTGGGGTCTTAAAAGCTAGCAAGCAGCCATCTAAGATGCATCAATTGGTCTCAACCCACCTGGAGCAAAAGAGAATGAACAACACCGAAGACACAAGGTAATTATGAGCCCAAGAGACAGAAAGGGCTACATAAATCAGAGACTACATCAGCCTGAGACCAGAAGAACTAGATGGTGCTCGGCTGCAACTGATGACTGCCCTGACATGGAACACAACAGAGAATCCCTGAAGGAGCAGGAGAGCAACGGGAGGCAGACTTCAAATTCTCATAAAAAGACCAGGCTTAATGATCTGACTGAGGCCAGAAGGACCCCAGAGGTCATGGTCCCCAGACCTTCTGTTAGCCCATGACAGGAACTATTCCCAAAGCCAACTCTTCAGACAGAGATTGGACTGGACTGTAAGATAGAAAATGATACTGGTGAGGAATGAGCTTCTTGGATAAAGTAGACACATGAGACTTTGTAGGCAGCTCCTCTCTGGAGGGGAGATGAGAAGGCAGAGCGGGACAGAAGCTGGCTGAATGGACACGAAAATACAGAGTGGGAAGAAGGATTGTGCTGTCTCATTAAGGGGAGAGAAACTAGGAGTATATAAACCAAAAAAACCAAACCCAGTATCATCGAGTCGATTCCGACTCATAGCGACTCCATAGGACAAAGTAGAACTGCCCCATAGAGTTTCCAATGAGCACCTGGCGGACTTGAACTGCCAGCCCTTTAGTTAGCAGCTGTAGCACTTAACCACTACACCACAGGGTGTCCTAGGAGTATAAAGCAAGGCGTATATAAATTTTTGTATGAAAGACTGACTTGATTTGTAAACTTTTACTTAAAAGCACAATAAAAATTACAAAAAAAAAAAATTTGCAATCTCCCTGCAACTTCTCCAACATTTATTTTCTGTTTTTTAAATTCCTGCCAGTAGTGTCAGGGGGGTACTATGGTATCTCATTGTTTTCATTTGGATTTCTCTAATGGCTAATGATCTCAAGCATTTCCTCCTGTGTGTCTGTTAGCCTCCTGAATGTCTTCTTTGGTGAAGTGACTGTTCATGTTCTTTGCCCACTTTTTAATTGGGTTATTTGTCTTTTTGTTGTTGAGGTATTGAAGTATTTTATAGAATTTAGAGATTAGGCCTTTGTCCAATATGACATAGCCAAAATTTCTTTCCCAGCCAGTAGGTTCTCTTTTTACTCTTTTGATGAAATCTTTTGATGGGCGTTAAGTGTTTAATTCTTAGGAGCTCCCAGTTACCTAGTTTATCTTCTGGTCTTTGTGCATTGTTAGTTGTGGTTTGTATTGAATTTATGCCATGTATTGTAGCTGCTCTTGGTGTCACAGTGGTTAAGAGTTTGGCTGCTAACCAAAAGGTGAGCAGTTTGAACCCACCAGCTGTTCCTTAGAAACCCTATGAGGCAGTTCTGCTCTGTCCTATAAGGCCACTATTAGTCGGAATCAATTCAACAGCAACAAGTTTGTTTTTTTGGTGTTAGGGCCCCTAGATTTGTGCCTATTTTTTCTTCCATGATCTTTATTGTTTTAGGTTTTGTATTTACATCTTTGATCCATTTTGAGCTATTTTAGTTTATGGTGTGAGGTATGGGTCCTGTTTCATTTTTTTTAGAGATGGACATCCAGCTTTGCCAGCACCGTTTGTTGAAAAGACTGTCTTTTCCCCATTTAACTGACTTTGGGCCTTTGTCAAAGATCAGCTGACCATAAGTGGATAGATTTACATCTGGGCCCTTGATTCTGTTCCATTGGTCTATGTGTCTGTTTTTGTACCAATACCAGGCTGTTTTGCTTGCCATGGCTGTATTCTGTGTTCTGAGATTAGCTAGTATGAGGCCTCCTGCTTTGTTCTTTTTCTTCAATAATACTTTGTTTATCCAGGGCTTCTTTCCTTCCCATGTAAAGTTGGTTATTAATTTTTCCACCTTGTTAAAGGATGCTGTTGGTATTTGGATCGGGATTGTGTTATATCTGTAGATTGGTTTGGGTAGAATTGACATTTTCACAATGTTGAGTCCACCAACCCATGAGCATGGTATGTTTTTCCACTTACATAGTTCTCTTTTGGTTTTCTCAATAGTGTTTTGAAGTTTTCTTTGTACAGGTCTTTTATGTCCCTAGTTAGATTTATTTCTAGGTATTTTATCTTTTTAGGGGCTATTCTAAATGCTATTGTTTTCCTGATCTCCTTTTAGAAGTTCTTGTTGGTGGTGTATAGGAAACTGGCTGATTTTTGTAGGTAGATCTTGTACCCTGATACTCTGCTGAATCTATTAGTTCCAGTAGTTTTCTTGTGGAGTTTTTGGTGTTCTTTTTTAATGTATAGATCCATATCATCTGCAAATAGGGATCGTTTTACTTCTTCCTTTCCAATTTATTTCTTTTTCTTGCTTTATTACTTTAGCTAGGACTTCAAGTACAATGCTAAATAACCCACTGCTGTGGGGTCAATTCTGATTCATAGCGACCCTATAGGACAGAGTAGAACTTCCTCATAGAGTTTCCAAGGAGCACCTGGGGATTTGAACTGCTGACCTTTGGTTAGCAGGCATAGCACTTCACCAATACGTCACCAGAGTTTCCCAATGCTAAATAGGAGCGGTGATAAAGGGCATTCTTGTCTTGTTCCTGTTCTCGGTAGGAATGCTTTCTGCTCCTCTCTGTCAAGAATGATGTTGGCTGTCGGTTTTGTATAGATGCGGTTTATTATGTGAGGAATTTCACTTCTATTCCTATTTTATTGAGAGTTTTTATCAGGAACGGGTGTTGGACTTTTATCAAATGCCTTTTCTGTGTCAGTTGAGATGATCATGTGATTCTTTGTTTCATGTGGTGGATTACATCAATTGATTTTCTAATGTTGAACCATTCTTACACACCTGGTATGAATCCCACTAGGTTATGGTGTATTTTTTTTTTTTAATACAATACTGAATTCTATTGGCTAGAATTCTATTGAGAATTTTTCCATCTATATTTACGAAAGATATTGTTCTGTAATTTTTGTTTTCAGTGGTGTTTTTGCCTGGCTTTGCTAGCAAGGTTATGCTGGCTTCATAGAATGCATTTCTATGGAAGGAGTGTTCCTTCCTTTTCTATACTGTGAAATTGTTTGAGTAGTAATGGTGTGCGCTCTTTCTGGGTGTTTGGTAGAATTCTCCAGTGAAGCTACCCGGGCCAGGGCTTTTTTTTTTTTTTTCCTTGGGAGTTTTTTTTAAATTACTTCTTCAATCTCTTCTTTTGTTATGGGTCTGTTCAGATTTTCTGTCTCAGCTTGTGTTAGTTTATGTAGATAGTGTGTTTCTAGAAATTTGCCCATTTCCTCTAGGTGTGTCAAATTTGTTAGCGTACAATTTTTCATAGTATTTGTTATGATGCTTTTTATTTCAGTCAGGTCTGTTGTAATGTCCCCTTGTCATTTCTTATTTGGGCTATTTGATTCCATTCTTGTTTGTCGTTGTTTTGTTTTTTGTTTGTTTGGTTTGGTTTGTCGATTTTGTTATCTTTTCAAAGAACCAACTTTTGGTCTTGTTGGTTCTGTTGTTTTTCTGTTCTCTATGTCATTTATATCTGCTCTAATCTTTATTGTTTCCTCTCTTCTAGTGTCTGTGGGCTTCTTTCGCTGTTCTTTTTGTATTTGTTCAAGTCATAGGGCTATCGTTTTGATTTTGGCCTGTTCTTTTTTGATGTGTGCATTTATTTCTATAAATTGACCTCTGAGCACTGTTTTTGCTGTGTCCCATAGGTTTTGGTAGGATGTGTTTTTATTCTCATTTGGTCCTAGGAAATTTTTTATTCCCTCTTTGATTTCTTCTGTTACCCAGTTGTTGTTGTTGTTGTAGTTTTTAACAAAGTGTTATTCAGTTTCCATGTATTTGATTCTTTTTCCTTGATTTTCCTATTATTGGCTTCTACTTTTATGGTATGGTGTTTAGAGAGAATGCTTTGTATTATTCAATGTTTTTTTATTTAATTGAGGGTTACTTTGTGGCCTAAAATGTGGTCTATTCTGGAGAATGTTCCATGTGTGTTGGAAAAGAATTATGCTTTGCTGCTATTGGATGGAGCGTCATATACATGCCTACGAGGTCAAGCTGGTTTTGGCCTTTAACTCTTTTGTATCTTTGTTGAGTTTCTTTCTAGATGTTCTGTCCTTTACTGAGAGTGGTGTGTTGAAGTCTTCTACTGTTATTGTGGAACTGTCTCTTTCCCTTTTTATTGCTGTTAAGAGTTTGTTTTATGTATTTTGGAGCCCTGTCACTGAGTGTGTATATATTTACTAAGGTTATGTCTTCTTGGTGAATTGTCTCTTTAATGATTATATAATGTGTATTATTGTCTTTTATGGTTGATTTTGTCTTAAAGTCTCTTTTACTAAGATTAGTATTGCCACCCCTGTTCTTTTTTTTAAACATTTTTATTTATTTTTTCGTGTACTTTAGATGAAGCTTTACTGAGCAAGCTAGCTTATCGTTAAACAATTAATATACATATGGTTTTGTGGCATTGGTTATCAACCAGCCCCATGACATGTCAACGCTCTGCCCTTGTCAACCTTAGGTCCCCATTACCAGCTTTCCTGTCCCCTCCTGCCTTCTCGTCCTTGCCCCTGGGCTGGTGTGCCCATTTAGTCTCGTTTTGTCTTATGGGCCTGTCTCATCTTTGGCTGAAGGGTGAACCTCAGGACTGACTTCATTACTGAGCTAAAATTGTGTCTGGGAGGCCATATTCTCGGGGTTTCTCCAGTCTCTGTAAGACCAGTAACTCTGGTTTCTTTTTTGTTGTTGTTGTTGTGAGTTAGAATTTTATTCTACATTTTTCTCCAGCCCTGTCTGAGATCTGTATTGTGATCCCTGTCAGAGCAGTTAGGCACCACGTAGTTGCGCTGGGCTCAGTCTGGTGGAGGCTGTGGTAGTTGTGGTCCATTAGTCCTTTAGACTAATCTTTCCCTTGTGTCTTTGGTTTTCTTTATTCGCCCTTGCTCCAGATGGTATGAGACCAGTGGAGTATCTTAGAGGGCTCCTCAAGAGCTTTTAAGATCCCCAGTGCTATTCACTAAGATAGGATGTAGAACATTTTCTTTATAAAATATATTATGCCAACTGAGCTAGATGTTCCCTGAGACCATGATTCCCACAGCCCTCAGCCCAGTAATTTGGTCCCCCAGGGAATTTGGATGTGTCTATGGAGCTTCCATGACTTTGCCTGGGACAAGTTGTGCTGACTTTCCCAGTATTGTGTAGTGTCTTACCCTTCACAAAATTACCACTTATCTATTGTCTATTTAGCATTTTTCTCTCCCCATTCCTCCCCTCCCTCATAACCAGCAAAGATTGTTTCTTCTTATTTGTAAATCTTTTCATGAGTTTTTATAATAGTGGCCTCATACAGTAATTGTCTTTTTGTGATAGACATACTTCAGTCAGCATGATACCCTCCAGACTCCTTCAGGTTGTGAGATGCTTTGCAGATTCATCATTTTGCTTTATTGTTGTGTAGTATGCCATTGTGTGTATGCACCATAATTTATTTATCCATTCATCTGTTGATGGGCACCTAGGTTGTTTCCATCTTTTTGCCACTGTGAATAATGCTGCAGTGAACATGGATGTGCGTATGTCTATTCATGTGATGGCTCTTACTTCTCTAGGCTATATTCCTAGGAGTGGGATTGCTAGATCATATGGTATTTCTATTTCTAGCTTTTTAAGGAAAAGCTATATCATTTCACATTCCCACCATCAATGCAGGAGAGTTCCAATCTCTCCACAGCCTCTGAGACATTTGTTATTTTCTATTTTCTCGATTTATGCCAGTAATGTCGTGATGAGAAGGTATCTCATTGTGGTTTTGATTTGCATTTCTCTAATGGTAGTGATCATGAGCATTTTCTCATGTGCCTGTTAACTGCTTGAATGTTTCTTTTGTGAAGTGTCTGTTCTTATCATTTGCCCATTTTTTAATTGGATTATTTGTCTTTTTGTTGCAGAGGTGTTGGATTTTCCTACAGATTTTATGGATTAGGGCTTTGTTGGATTTGTTATAGTCAAAAGTTTTTTCCTAGTCTGTAGGTTCTCTTTTTTACTCTTTTGGTGAAGTCTTTTGATGAGCGTAAGTACTTAATTTTTAGAAGGTCCCAGTTATCTAGCTTATCCTCTGGAGTTTGTGAGTTGTTAAATTTGTATCCTGTTAATGCCATGTATTAGGGCCTCTAGCATTGACCCTATTTTTTCTACTATGATCTTCATTTTTTTTGTTTTGTATTTAGGTTTTGATGCATTTTGAATTAGTTTTTGTGTATGGTGTGACATATAAGTCCTGTTTAATTTTTTTTGCTGTTTGGACATCCAGTTTTATCAGCATCATTTGTTAAAAAGATTGTCTTTTCCCCATTTGATGGAATTCTGGGCTTGGTCGAAGATCAGGTGACTGTAGGTGGATAGACTAACATCTGGGTTCTGAATTCTGTCCCATTGTCCAATGTATCTGTCATTGTACCAGTACCAGGTTGTCTTGACTACCGTTGCTATATAGTAGGTTCTGAGGTCAGGTAGTGGGAGTCCTCCTACTTTATTCTTCTTCAATATCCGGGGCCTCCTCCCTTTCCATATAAAGTTAATAATTACTTTTTCCATCTCTTTAAAGAATGCTGTTGGTGTTTGGATCAAGATTGCATTGTATTTGTAGATTGCTTTGGGTAGAATTGACATTTCACAATATTAAGTCTACCTATCCATGAGCATGGCATGTTTTTCCATTTATGTAGATCTCTTTTGGTTTCTTGTAGTAATGTTTTGTAGCTTTCTCTGTATAGGTCTTTTACATCCCTGGTTAGATTTATTTCTATGTATTTTATATTTTTAGGGGCTATTATTATAAATGGTATTTTTTCCTGATTTCCTTGTCATCATTCTCTTTATTGATATATAGGAATCCAACTAATTTTTGTGTGTTTATCTTATATCCTACTAGTCTGCTGAATCTTTCTATTAGTTCCAATAGTTTTCTCATGGAGCCTTTTGGGTTTTCTGTGTATAGTTTCATAAAACCAAAAAAACCAAACCCGTTGCCATCGAGTTGATTCCGACTCATAGCAACCCTATAGGACAGAGTAGAACTCCCCATAGAGTTTCCAAGGAACACCTGGCGGATTTGAACTGCTGACCTTTAAGTTATGCCACCAGGGTTTCCGTATAGTAACATATCATCCACAAATAGAGACAGTCTTAGTTCTTCCTTACCAATCTGGATGCACTTTATTTCTTTTTCTTGCCTTATTGCTCTAGCTAGGATTTCCAGCACAATGTTAGACATGGGAGGTTAAATAAAGGGCATCCTTGTCTTGTTCCCATTCTCAAGGGGAATGTTTTCAGTCTCTCTCCATTAAGAATGATGTTGCTTTTGGTTTTGTATACATGCCCTTTATTATGTGAGAAATTTCCCTTCTATAGTTATTTTATTGACAGTCTTTGTAAGGAATGGATGTTGGACTTTGTCAAAGGTCTTTTCTGTGTCAATTGAGATGATCATGTGATTCTTTTGTTTTATTTTTGTGGTGGATTACATTGATTGATTTTCTAATGTTGAACCATCATCCTTGCATACCTGGTATGAATCCCACTTAATCATGGTGTATTATTTTTTTGTATGATGCTGAATTCTACTGACTAGAATTTTATTGAGAATTTTTGCATCTATATTTCTGACAGACCTTGGTCTGTAATTTTCTTTTTTTGTGGTATGTTTGTCTGTTTTTGGTGTCAGGATTATGCTGGCTTCATAGAATGAGTTCAGAAGTATCTTTTCCTTTCTATGTCCTGATATTGTTTGAGTAGAACTGGTGTAAGCTCTTTTCTGAATGTTGAGTGGAATTCTCCAGTGAAGCTGTCTAGGCCAGGGTTTTTTTGGTTGGGAGGTTTTTTTTTTTTTAGTACATTTTCAATCTCTTGTTATGGGTATGTTCAGATTTTCAAGTTCATTTTGTGTTAGTTTGGGTAGGTAGTGTGTTACTAGAAATTTGTCCATTTCCTCTAAGTTTTCATATTTGTTGGAGTATAGGTTTTCATAGTACTCTGTTATGATCCTTTTTATTTCAGTTAGGTCTGTTGTAATGTCCCCAATTTCATTTCTTATTTGGGTTATTTGCGTCCTTTTCCTGTTATTCTTTTGTCAATTTGGCCAATGGTTTGTCAGATTTTCTTGATCCTTTCAAAGAACCAACTTTCGGCTTTGTTGATTCTATCATTTCCCTAGTCTCTATTTCATTTATTTCTGCTCTGATCTTTATTATTTTGTTTCTTCTGGTGGTTGTGGGCTTCTTTTGCTGTTCTCATTTGATTGAGTTGGGTAGCTAATGTTTTGAATTTGTCCCTTCTTTTTTGATGTGTGCATCTATTGCTATAAATTGACCTCAGAGCACTGTGTCCCAAAGGTTCTGGTATCATGTGTTTCCATTCTTGTTTGATTCTAAAAGCTTTTTTTGTTCCATCTTTGATTTCTTCTATTACTTACTGGTTTTTAAGCAGGGTGTTATTTAGTTTCCATGTATTTTATTTTCCCTCTTTGCTCTTCCTGTTACTAATTTCTACTTCAAAGGTGTGATCACAGAAGATACTTTGTATTATCTCAGTGTTTTGGATTTTGTTGAGGGTTACTTTGTGGTCTAAGTTGTGGTCTATTCCGGAGACTGTTCCATGTGTGTTTGAAAAAAATGTGTACTTTGCTGCTGTTGAGTGGAGTGTTCTGTATATGTCTATGAGTTCAAGTTGGCTGATTGCGGCCTTTAGATCTTCTGTATCTTTGTTGAATTTCTTTCTAGATGTTCTGTTCTTTATCAAGAGTGGTGCGTTGAAGTCTCGTACTATTATTGTGGCACTGTCAATTTCTCCTTTCAGTGCTGTTAGAGTTTGGTTTATGTATTTTGTAGTCCTGTCATTAGGTGCATAGATAATTATTTTGGTTTATGTCCTCATGGTAGATTGGTCCTTTAATCCTTATGTAATGCCCTTCTTTAACCTTTATGGTGGATTTTGTTTTAACATGTATTATATCTGAGATTAGTATTACCACTCCTGCTCTTTTTTTGGTAGCTGACATATTTTTTGATATATTTTTCCATCCTTTGATTTTTAATAAAATTTATGTCTTTGTTTCTAAGATGTGTCTCTTGTGGACAGCAGTTTGACAGGACCTGTTTTTTAGTCATTCTGTCACTCTTTGTCTCTTCATGGGTGCCTTTAGGCCATTTACATTGAGTGTAATTATTGATAAAAAAAAAAATTTTTTTTTTTTTTTTGGTTTGAGTTTATTACTGTCATCTTGTAGTGCTTTTTTTGTTGTTTGTTTGTGGTGCTGATGTTTTCTTTGCTCCTCTTACATTCCTGTGCTAAGTTCCTTTTGTTTCTGGATTTTCTATTCATTTCTTTTGTTACTATAGATTTTGTGTTTATTGAGTCTTTATGTTTTTCCTCTTTTTTATTTTGATGAGCAGGTTTGTTAACTTTCTTTGTGGTTACCTTGCAATTTACCCTTATATTCCTAAATTTGAACAGTCTTTTTTTACTTGATATTGCCCTGATTTCTTCTCCATTTGAAAGTTCTATACCTACATAGTTTATTCCCCTTTTATTGTTTTGACGTTGTCATCATTTACAGGTTGACATCTCTGTCTTCCTATTTTAACTGTTGTAGCTTTGTTTTATTATTGAGACTTCTTTACCTAGGTTGGTATTTGGCTGATGCTCTCCTGTGTCTTAGACTCTGGTTATTGTCTGTTGTTACTTCTCTAACCAAAGGAAGCCCTTTAATATTTCTTGTAAGGTTGGTTTTTTTTTTTTTTTTTTTCAAATTCCCTTAATTTCTGTTTATCCTGAAATACCCTAATTTTGCCATTGTATTTCAGAGAGAGTTTTACAAGGTATAATATTCTTGGTTGGCAGTTTCTTTTAAGGTTTTATATATGTTATCCCATTGCCTTCTTGCTTCATAGTTTCTGTCAAGTAATCAGAGTTTAGTCTTATTGTTTCCCTTTGTAAATGATTTTCATTTTTCTTGTGCCGCTCTCAGGATTTTTTCTCTGTCTTTGGTTTTGGCATGTTTGATTAAGATATGTCTTGGTGACTTTCTTTTGTGAAACCTATATGTGGTTAGTTGAGCATCTTGGATGGCCAGCTTTTTATTTTTTGTGATATTTGGTAAGTTTGCTGCCAGCAAATCTTCAACAATGTTCTCTGTTTTCCATTTTATCCCCCTGTCCTGGAACTCCAATCATGCACAAATTTTGCTCTTGATCATGTCCCACATAATTCTTAGGTTTTCTTCATTCTTTTTTCTGATTTTTCCTCAAACTAACTGGTGTCCATGGATTTGTCTTCAATTGCACTTTTCAATTTTTTTCTAATTTTCTCCTGAAACTTTCTATTGAATTGTCCACTTCTGAAATTTAATTGTTTATCTTTTGGATATCTAGTTGCTGTTTTTGTATGACTTCTGTTTATTCATTTTGATGTTTTGTCTATGTTTTATTTGCCTATATTTTTATTGGTTTTGTCTGTGTTTTCCATGAAGTTGTCTATTTTTTACTTGGTCTTGTCTGTGTTTTCCTTGATCTCTTTCCTAATCTCTTGGAGAGCCCTAGATATTAGTCTTTTGAATTGCATATGAAGTAGTTTCGATTCCTTTCTTTTTCCTACTGAAAGATTATCTGATTCTTTATTTTGGTCACTTGCTGGAGCCATTTTGTCCTGCTTTTTATGTTTTGGTATTGTCTGCTCTCAGTATTCAGATTATCAATTTATTCTTGATAAGCTTTGGTAGTATTCATCTTTCAAGAAATGTATTCATTTTATCAAAGTTGTTCAATGTATTATTACGTTTTTCATAATATTTCCTTGTCTGTAGGATTTGTTGTGATCTCCTTCTCTCGTATTCCTGATATTTGTAATTTGCATCTTCTCTTTTTTTCCTAATCAGTCTGGCTATTGGTTTATCAGTTGTATTTATATTCTCAGAGAAGCAGTTTTGGCTCCAGTGAGTTTCTTTGTTTTGTTTTTATCCTGTTTTCTATTTGACTGATTTCAGCTCTTATATTTATTATTTCCTTTGTTCTGCTTACTTTAGGTTTATTTCACGCTTTCTTTTCTAGTTTCCTCAGGTAGCAGCTTAGTTCACTGATTTGAGACTTTTTTTTATTTTCTGTTATGGTGTTTTGTGCTATTAAATTCTGTCTAAGCACTGAGTTAGCTATACACCACAAACTTTGTTGTGCAATTTTTAAAATTTTTATTCAGTTCAAAATATTTTCTAATTTTCCTTTTTATTTCCTCTCTGAACCATAGGTTATTTAGAGTGCATTATTTATATTCTAAACACTTGGAAATTTTTGCAGATATGTTCTATTATTCATCTCTAATTTAATTTTTTATAGCCAAAGAACACATTTTGTCTGATTAGTATCATTTTAATTTATTGAGACATGTTTTGTGGTCCATGTGCCTTGAAATGTGTATTCTGCTGTTCTTGGGTGGAGCTCTCTATAAATGTCGATTGAGTCATTTTGCTTGATTATGTTGCTGAACTCTTCTGTGTATCTTTCCTGATTTTCTATCTTTTTGTTCTGTCAGTTATTGAGATGGTGTGCTATAATCTCTAACTATAATGGGTTTGTCTATTTTTCCTTTCAGTTCTGTCAGTTTTTGCTTATTTTTATGGATGTGAGATGTTTAGGGGGAAAAAATCTATGTCTTTACCACTGTGCGTCTGGCGAGATTGGGAGTGCTGGTGAGGAAGAAGAAGGAAGAGTCAAAAATAAATCTGTACTTGTCTGGTATTTGTGTAAGTTATTGGTTGTATTTATGTAAGCAAGGTAGCCACAGTCTGGACCAGCCTTAGGGCAATGTCTTTTTCAAAGTCTGTGTTGAGGATGTGTTATTTAGTCATTTTTGCCTGATCTTGGTGCTCCCATGATACCTCAGCAATTCATATCTTGCTCTCAAATCTTTCATTCCTATGAAGGTGTAAAGACTGATCTTCACTAAGATGCAAATAGTAGCTAAAGTTTAGTGCTCCTGTAGTAAACATTTATATTTTAACAAGGCTTTAATTTTTTTGAGCTCTAGTGGCATAGTAGTTAAAAGCTTCCCTGTTAACCAAAAGGTTGGCAGTTTGAATCCACCAACTGCTCCTTGGAAACCCTATGAGGTAGTTCTACTCCATCCTATAGAGTTTCTATGAGTTGGAATCAACTTGATGGCAACTGGTAATTTTTTTAGGTAACAGGGTGTAGCTTGGCTATGGTATTTCAGACATTAGAGGAAAGCAAGATTTCTGGGGGCAGGGGAGCTGGAATGCTTCAGGAACACTGTAGGCTATCAACACTTTGCCTGGGCTTAGATGAACATGGTTTCAGGTACAATAAATGCTTAGGGTCCCCCAAGTTTAAATTCCAACTATTTAAAAATCTTTGGACATTTTTAACACTAGAAAAAAGAAACATGCTGTCTTGGTCATCTAGTGCTGCTGTAACAGAAATACCACAAGTGGATGGTTTTAACAAACAGAAATGTATTCTCTCACAGTCTAGGAGGCTGGAAGTCCATTTTCAGGGTGCCAGCACCAAGGGAAGACTTTCTCTCTCTATCAGCTTTGGAGGTAGGTCCTTGTTATCAATCTTCCCCAGTCAAGGAAATTCTCAGTAAGGGAGCTGGGTCCAAAGGACACACTGTCCTCCTAGCTCTTGTTTCTTGGTGGTATGAGGTCACCATGTCTCTCTGTTCATGTCTCTCTTTTATATCTCAAAAGAGGTTGGCTTAAGACACAACTTAATCTGGTAGATTGAATCCCACCTCATTAACACAACTACCACTAATTCCACCTCATTAACATCATAGAGATAGGATTTACAACACATAGGAAAATCACAGCAGATGACAAAATGGACAAACATAATACTGGGAATCCTGGCCTAGCCAAATTGATACACGTATGTTTGGAGGACACAGTTCAATCCATGACTTGCTTTGTGTTGAAAATTCAGAGGTTAACCTTACTCTTCCTGCTCTTCAGGGAAATCCAATTCTGACCAAATTACCTACTGCACACAAACCTGAATTCTGAAATTTCACCTACTACTTTCTCTCAGTGTAACTGTAAGTTTTCCCACAGGTCTTGGGGTGGTATTTTTAAAGACCAACAGGAATTTTTTTCCTATAATGCTTCAAACTCAAACCAAAGCTGAGACTGCAATCATAGCAGTGGAACACCCAGCCTCTTACCTTATAATTAAGCCTGATGAGTGTATTACTTTACTTCTGCTGCCTGGTAATTCAGGGATGCAAGTGGACTTTATTCTGTGTGGAATAGAACAGAATAGGGATAGATTTGTTGAAGTTATAGAAACAATGGTAAGAGGAACTATGAAATCAACAAGGATATTGTTGCCAGACAATGTGATTAGTTGTCAAAGAGATAGAGCAGTCTTCAATAATAACTCATGCAGAATTTTCAGTAATAGCCCATAAATCTCTGAGCTAGAAAATGTCTGTGCTGTGATTGGGTTAAGGTAAGTACTGTTCCAAAGAACCAAGACATCCAGCCCACCCATTCCATTCCATAAATATGAGCTGTGTGTTTCCCATAAGTATAAGGCCCAAAGGCCCCTTTGTTTGTTCTTCAAGCAGGGGGTCTCCTTAGTACTGGAACATTTTGTGGCTTTTGTTTCTTATGGTTTCTTATGTTCTTGTGGTTATGGCCCTGTACTCTAGCTATAGGTAATATCTGTACTCAGCATAATGAATTTCAGTCACATAATGCACCCAAATGGAGCCAGATATTCTGCAAGCCTAGCAAAGTTTTGCTGACTTGATCACCAACATTTGGCCCGTGAATCCAATTCATAAACAAGACCATGAACACTAGTGAAGGTTGAAGGATGTTAGGATTTGACGAAACTTTAAAGAACACTAAACCTGAATTCTTCATTTTCACGGATAGGAGCTATGGCTGCTATTATTGATATGCTAGTTATTTGCTCCTTGAGCCTACCATTCCAAATAGAACCTGACCTTGATGGTCTGAGTCCTCTTCAGCTGAGTTCTTCCTGTTCTTTTTCTCCGTTAAAGTCTCATTGATGACCAGGACCCTGCTGTGCTCATTCCTGGGCCCCAGCAATCAGGTCAGTTTCTGGCACATAGTAGCATTAATACATGAACCTAACTGATGATCATCCAGTCAAATAGTAAGGTTTAGTCAATGATACCAAGCAGAAGTGGCCTTCAACACATTAGGAAGTGTAGTCCCTCTTTCAGTTATCCTGAGTATAGTATAGTAGCTAAGAACATAGATTCTGGATCCTGGCTTCTTGTGACCCCAGACAACTCACATCATATCTCTGAGTCTCCATTTTATCATCTGTAAAAGGTGGATCCACCACGCATCTGTCAATTTGTTGTACTGTGGGGGATTACATGTTGCTGTGCCACCTGCATTCAAATACTAGCAGGCTCACCCTTGGCGGACAGGTTTCAGATGAGCTTCCAGGCTAAGACAGACTAGGAAGAAGGACCTGGCGGTCTACTTCTGAAAAGAATTAGCCAGTGAAAACCTTATGAATAGCAGCAGAACATTTTCTGACATAGTGCCAGAAGATGCGCCCTTTGAGTTAGAAGGCAGTCAAAATGCAACTGAGGGAGAGCTGCATCCTCAAAGTAGAGTCAACCTTAATGATGTGGATGGAGTCAAGCTTTTGGGACCTTTGTTTGCTGATGTGGCACAACTCAAAATTAGAAGAAACAGCTACAAACATTCATTAATAATCAGAACATGGCATGTACAAAGTATGAATCTAGGAAAATTGGAAATCATCTAATATGAAATGGAACACACAAACATCAATGTCCTAGGCATTAGTGAGCTGAAATGGACTGGTATTGGCCATTTTGAATTGGACTATCTATGGTCTTTTTTTTTTTTTTTTTTTATGGTCTACTATGCCAGGAATGAAGTCTATGTCATGAAATATGGAAGACAACTTCCTGGCCAACTGACTGGAAGAGATCCATATTTATGCCTATTCCCAAGGAAGGTGATCCAAGTGAATGTGGAGATTATAGAACAATATCATTAATATCACATACAAGCAAAATTTTGCTGAAGATCATTCAAAAACGGCAGCAGCAGTATATCAACAGGGAACTGCCAGAAATTCAGGCCGGTTTCAGAAGACGATGTGGAACCAGGGATATCATTGCTGATGTCAGATGGGTCCTGGCTGAAAGCAGAGAATACCAGAAGGATGTTTACCTGTGTTTTATTGACTATGCAAAGGCATTCGACTGTGTGGATCATAACAAATTATGGATAACATTGCAAAGATTGGGAATTCCAGAACACTTAATTGTGCTCATGAGGAACTTTTACATAGATCAAGAGGCAGTTGTTCGGACAGAACAAGGGAATACAGAATGGTTTAACGTCAGGAAAGGTGTGAGTCAGGGTTGTACTCTTTCACCATACATGCCTATTCAATCTGTATGCTGAACAAATAATCTGAGAAGCTGGACTATATGAAGAAGAAAGGGGTATCAGGATTGGAGGAAGATTCATTAACAACCTGTGTTATGCAGATGGCACAACCTTGCTTGCTGAAAGTGAAGAGGACTTGAAGCACTTACTGATGAAGATCAAAGACCACAGCCTTCAGTATGGATTGCACCTCAACATAAAGAAGACAAAAATCCTCACAACTGGACTAGTAAGCAACATCATGATAAAAAAAGATAAGATTGAAGTTGTCAAGGATTTTATTTTACTTGGATCCACAATCAACAGCCATGAAAGCAGCAGTCAAGAAATCAAACGACCCATTGCATTTGGCAAATCTGCTGCAAAGGACCTCTTCAAAGTGCTGAAAAGCAAAGATGTCACCTCTAAGACTAAGGTGTGCCTTGATATTTTCAATCACGTCATATGCATGTGAAAGCTGGACAATGAATAAGGAAGGCCGAAGAAGAATGGACCCCTTTGAATTGTGGTGTTGTCAAAGAATATTGAATATACCATGGACTGCCAAAAGAACAAACAAACCTGCTTTGGAAGAAGTACAACCAGAATGCTCCTTAGAAGCAAGGATGGTGAGACTTTGTCTTACATAATTTGGGCACGCTGTCAGGAGGGATCAGTCCTTGGAGAAGGACATCATGCTTGGCAAAGTACAGGGTCAGCAGAAAAGATGAAGAGCCTCAATGAGGTGGATTGACTCAGTGGCTGCAACAATGAGCTCAATCATAACAATGATTGTAAGGATGGCGCAGGACTGGGCAGTGTTTCGTTCTGTTGTGCATAGGGTTGCTATGAGTCCGAACCAACTCGACAGCACCTAACAACAACATACACGTGGACCTCACCAGATGGAATACATAGGAATCAAATCAACTACATCTGTGAAAGAGACAATGGAAAAGCTCAATATCATCAATCAGAATAAGGCCAGGGGCCAACTGTGGAACAGACCATCAACTGCTTATATACAAGTTCAAGCTGAAACTGAAGAAAATTAGAAGAAGTCCGTGAGAACCAGACTATGACCTTGAGCATATCCCACCCGAATTCAGAGACCATCTCAAGAATAGATTTGACACATTGAATGCTAATGACTGAGGACCAGAGGAGTTGTGGAATGACATCAAGGATATCATACATGAAGAAACCAAGAGGTCATTAAAAAGACAGGTGTCTTACAAATAACCCAATTAAGAAATGGGCAAAGGATATGAACAGACACTTCACTAAAGAAGACTTTCAGGTAGCTAACAGATACATGAGGAAATGCTCACGATCATTAGCCATTAGAGAAATGCAAATCAAAACTACAATGAGATTCCATCTCACTCCAACAAGGTTGGCATTAATCCAAAAAACACAAAATAATAAATGTTGGGGAGGTTGTAGAGCGTCTGGAATGCTTATACACTGCTGGTGGGAATGTAAAGTGGTACAACCAATTTGGAAATCAATTTGGCACTTCCTTAAAAAGCTAGAAATAGAACTACCATAGGATCCAGCAATCCCACTCCTTGGAATATATCCTAGAGAAATAAGAGCCTTTACATGAACAGATATATGCACACCTGTGTTCATTGCAGCACTGTTTACAGTAGCAAAAAGATGGAAGCAACCAAGGTGCCATCAAGAGACAAATGGGTAGATAAATTATGGTATATTCACACAATGGAATACTGCAATCAATAAAGAACAATAATGAAACCGTGAATCATTTCATAACATGGAGGAATCTGGAAGGGCATTATGCTGAGTGAAATTAGTTGCAAAAGGACAAATATTGTATGAGACCACTATTATAAGAACTCGGGAAATAGTTTAAAGAGAGAAGAAAATATTCTTTGATGGTTGTGAGAGGGGGGAGGGACAGAGGGAGGGAGAGTGATATTCACTAATTAGATAGTAGATAAAAACTATTTTAGGTGAAGAGAAAGACAACACACAATACAGGAGAGGTCAGCACAACTGGACTAAACCAAAAGCAAAGACATTTTCTGAAGAAACTGAACGCTTCAAAGGCCAGCATAGCAGGGGCGGGGGTTTCAGAACCATGGTTTCAGGGGACGTCTAAGTCAGTTGGCATAATAAACTCTATTAAGAAAACATTTTGCATCCCACTTTGGAGAGTGGTGTCTGGGGTCTTAAATGCTAATGGGCAGCCATCTACGATGCATTAATTGGTCTCAACCCACCTGGAGCAAAGGAGAATGAAGAATGCCAAAGACACAAGGTAATTACGAGCCCAAAGACAGAAATGGCCACATAAACCAGAGACTACATCAGCCTGAGACTAGCAGAACTAGATGGTGCCTGGCTACAACTGATGACTACCCTGACAGGGAACACAACAGAGAACCCCTGAGGGAGCAGGAGAGCAGTGGGACACAGACCCCAAATTCTCATAATAAGGCCAGACTAAATGGTCTGACTGAGATTAGAAGTACCCCAGTGGTCATACTGGGAATCATGGCCTAACCTAACCAAATTGACAGATATTTCTGGGGAACACAATTCAATCCATGACGACAGGAAAGAAAAAGACCAAAATGGATGTCAGAAGAGACTCTGAAACTTGCTGTTGAACATTGAGTAGGTAAAGCAAAAGGAAGAAGTGAAGTAAAAGAACTGAGCAGAATATTTCAAAGGGTGGCTTGAGAAGACAAAGTAAAGTGTTATAAAGACATGTCCAAAGACCTGGAGGTAGAAAACCAAAAGGAAAGAACACTCTCAGCATTTCCCAAGCTGAAAGAACTGATGAAAAAACTCAAGCTTCGAGTTGCAATAGTGAAGGATTCTATGAGGAAAATATTAAACAATGGAGGAGCATCAAATGAAGATGGAAGGAATACACAGAATCACTGTACCAAAAAGAATTAGTTGACATTCAACCATTTCAGGAGATAGCATATGATCGAGAACCAATGGTACTGAAGGAAGAAGTCCAATCTGCTCTGAAGCCATTGGCAAAAAACAGGGATCCAGGAATGGACAAAATAAAAACTGAGATGTTGCAACAAATGGAAGCAGCTCTGGAAGTGCTCACTCATTTATGCCAAGAAATTTGGAAGACAGCTACCTTGGCCAACTGACCGGAAGAGATTCATATTTAAGCCTATCCCCAAGAAAGGAAATCCAACCATATCTGGAAATTATGGAACGATATCATGAATATCACGGGCAAGTAAAGCCGCTGCAGCAGTATATTGACAGAGAACTGCCAGAAATTCAAGCCGAATTCAGAAGAGGACATGGAATGAGGGATATCATTGCTGATGTCAGATGGATCCTGACTGAAAGCAGAGCATGCCAGAAAGATGTTTACCTGTGTTTTATTGACTATGCAAAAGCATTTGCCTGCGTGGATCATAACAAAGTATGGATAACATTTCAAAGAATGGGAATTCCAGAACACTTAATTGTGCTCATGAGGAATCTGTATGTAGATCAAGGGGCAGTATTTTGAACAGAACAAGAGGATACTGCTTGGTTTAAAGTCAGGAAAGGTGTGTGTCAGGGTTGTATCCTTTCTCCATACTTATTCAATCTGTAAGCTGAGCAAATACTTATTCAATCTGAGAAGCTGGACTCCATGAAGAAGAACGGGGCATCAGTACTAAAGGAAGACTCTTTAACAACCTGTGATATGCAGATGACACAACCTTGCTTGCTGAAAGTGAAGAGGACTTGAAACACTTCCTGATGAAGATCAAAGCCTTCAGTATGGATTGTACCTCAAGGTAACGAAAACAAAAATCCTCACAACTGGACCAATAGGCAACATCATGATAAGTGGAGAAAAGATTGAAGTTGTCAAGGATTTCATTTTACTTGAATCTATAATCGACACCCGTGGAAGCAGCAGTCAAGAAATCAAATGACACATTACATTGGGCAAATCTGCTGCAAAAGTCTTTAAACTGTTGAAAAGCAAAGATGTCACCTTGAAGACTAAGGTACGCCTGGCCCAAGCCATGTCATTTTTAATTGCCTCATATGCATGCAAAAAGCTAGACAATGAATAAGGTAGACCGAAGAAGAATTGAAGCTTTTGAATTGTGGTGCTGGCGAAGAATACTGAATATACCATGGACTGCCAAAAGAATGAACAAATCTGTCTTGGAAGAAGCACAAACAGAATGCTCCTTGAAAGCAAGGATGGGGAGACTGTGTCTCACATACTTTGGACTTGTTATCAGGAGGGACCAGTCCCTGGAGAAGGAGATCATGCTTGGTAAATTAGATGGTCAGGGATAAAAAGGAAGACCCTCAGCAAGATGGATTGACACAGTGGCTGTAACAGCAGGCTCATATATAGTATAGCAACCATTGTGAGGATGGTTCAGGACTCGGCAGTGTTTCGCTCTGTTGTACACAGGGTCGCTATGAGTTGGAGCCGACTCCATGGCACCTAAGAACAACAACAAAAAAAAAGTGAATATTGGCCATACCTAAACTCATTAGATCGTTGAAAGTATTAAGTTCATATAGAGTTTAGAAAAGTACTTGTCACATACATACAATATAAGTATGAGGTATTATCTTCCATTAAGGGTTTAGTCTATGTCAATATATTATTGATGGCATCAAGGCAAAATCTCTCTAGGGTCCTGGATTGGAACTTGGAAGGGCTGTGTTCAAAACTGATCCAAAGGCAGGTTGCAGTTATTGGGGGAGTTGGTGATGGGAGGACAAGAATATTTTCTTTTCTTTGGTGTTTTGACATTACATATGTAATCAAATTCATCTCTGAGTTGATTCTTAGCAATATAAATTAAGCAATTGCTCTCATAAAAAGACCAGACTTAATGGTCTGACTGAGGCTAGAAGGACCCCAGAGGTCATGGTCCCCAGTCCTTCTGTTAGCCCAAGACAGGAACCATTCCCAAAGCCAACTCTTCAGACAGGGATTGGACTGGACTGTAAGATAGAAAATGACACTGATGAGAAGTGAGCTTCTTGGATCAAGTAGACACATGAGACTATGTGGGCAGCTCCTGTCTAGAGGGGAGATGAGAAGGCAGAGGGGAACAGAAGCTGGCTGAATGGGCATGGAAATACAGGGTGGAGAGAAGGAGTGTGCTGTCTCATTAGGGGTAGAGCAACTTTAGAAGCAAGGCGTATATAAATTTTTGTATGAGAGACTGACTTGGTTTGTAAACTTTCACTTAAAGCACAATAAAAATTTTTTAAAAATAAGCAATTGCTTGGCTTTTCGTCTCTGGGATTTCCCATGTCAATGCTGATTCGGTGTCCGTTTACAGAATAGCAAACAGGAAGGTTTATCTAAAGTTTCATTCCACATGGTGTTACTGTGGTCAAACTGCTCAGGAAGAGAAGGATTTCCTGTTTAACCGATGACAGGATTGCTCATATTTAGAAAGCTTTCCTAACATCTGAGAGAAAAGGGGAGGCTAGGGAAAGAAAAACCAAATGGGGTAAGAATTTTAATTAACATATATCCACATAAAAGGCAAACAGAGAGCCCCAATCCTAAAGATTGTCAGTTTCTTCACAATGGATGTTGGTAGTTCAGTTGGTAGTTATCATGGGCTCTGCACAAATGTGCACCCAATATGTAGCATTAAGAAAATTAAGACACTACATTAGCAATGCTCTTCTGTGATCCTTAGTAGGCAGGGATTTGTAGGTGAGAGGGGCATTAGGCAGCCTTCTGGGGTACTGGAAAAATTCCATTTCTTGATCTAGGCACTGAGTACATGGGAATGCTCATTTTGTGAAATATTTTTGAGCTGTACTACACAAAGGTATTGAAGGTACTATATAAAATATGAGTTAATTCTTAGCAAATGTTATTTATCAAAATATAGGCAATCCTTAAAGAGCTTTGTACGTTCTGTAAAGTGAAATAAAAGCAATCCCTAGTTAGAAAAAAATGAGCCCTGGTAGCGCCGTTGTTCAGCACTCAATTGCTAACCGAAAGATCGATGGGATTCAAACCCATGAGTTGCTCTGCTGAAGAAAGATGTAGCAGTCTGCTTCTGTAAAGATTACAGCCTCAGAAACCTAATGGGGCTGTTGTACTCTGTCCTATTCGGTCACATGAGTAAGAATTGACTCTACAGCAATGGGTTGGTTTGTTTTAGTTAGAAAAATTAATGGTTGCAATGATAAAACAAAGCACTATCAAAAAGCTACAATAAGCTGGATGGTATAGTGTGTGGATGATAACCCAGTCCTGGATTAACTGACTCCCCAGACAAAATTGTCATTTCTCCTTTTGTGCTGCAAAATGCTCTTCTCTGCTCTCTTCTGCATCTCTCAGGCTTTATGGAAGTAATTTGCCTATGGTAAATTTTTATTTGTCAGGGAAGCACATGTTAGGTGCTCATTTTCCATCTGCTGGTGGATGGGTAGTATAGGGACTTTCCCTCTGGGTCCTGGTCAGGGAGCTTCCTCCACACTGTAGACTCAAGACCTCCAAGTCCGAAGGCATCCGAGAGGTCATTGACCCAACCTCTGCCCCCAACTCCTGGACATGGTCATTGCCCCTCATGAGTTTTGTCTTAGGAATACTATGCCTTTATACACATGTTGCAAATATTTTCTACCATTCTAAAAAAATTATGGGATCAAATCTGTAAATTTCTACTTTTTGACTTCTGGATTTTTTGTCTTAAGAAGTCCTTTTCCACTCATGGATCTTAAATACATTCTCTAATATTTATTCTAGTATTTTTTTTATCATCATTTTTTAAAGTTTATAGTTTTATTCTTTAAGTTTAGGCCTTTAATATATGAGTTGGGGGCCAACTAGTTGGCAAACACAATTCCAAGGAACCTCTAGGTGGACTTGAACCTCCAACCTTTCAGTTACCAACCAAGTGAGTTAACCGTTAATACCACCAAGGAACTCCATCAGTACACAAGTACCTAATCAAAACCTAACATGTTGCCATAGAGTCAATTCTAACTCATAGCGACCCTTTAGGATTTCCAAGGAGTGGCTGGTGGACTCAAACTGCCAACCTTTTGGTTAGCAGCCAAATGCTTAACCACTGTTGCCACCAGGTTCCTCAGTACACCTAAAAAAAAACCAAACCAAACCCAGTGCTGTCGAGTCGATTCTGACTCATAGCAACACTACAGGACAGAGTTTCAGCTGGTGGATTTGAACTGCCAACCCTTTGGTTTAGCAGCCATAGCACTTAACCACTATGCCACCAGGGTTTCCTCAGTACACCTAGGGGTCAGTATATTGAGAATACACTGGTAGAGGCTTTCAGGACATTCATTTGCTGAAGAAATAGCTGCAAGCATAATTGGAGTGTGCAACGTACAAAGTTTGAATCTAGGAAAATTGGAAATCATCAAAAATGAAATGGAATGCATAAATATTGATATCTTGGGCATTAGTGAGCTGAAATGGACTGGTATTGCCCATTTTGAATCAGACAATCACATGGTCTACTGTGCCGGGAATGACAAATTGAAGAGGAATGACACTGCATTCATCATCAAAAAGAACATTTTGAGATCCATCGTGGAGTGTGATGCTGTCAGTGATAGAATAATATCCACACACCTACAAGGAAGACCAGTTAATATGACTATTACTCAAATGTATACACCAACCACTAAGGCCAAAATGAAGAACTTGAAGATTTTTATGAACTTCTGCAGTCTGAAATTGATTGAACATTCAATTAGGATGCATTGAAAATTACCAGTGATTGTGATTGGAACGGGAGGTTGGAAACAAAGAAGGATTGGTAGTTGGAAAATATGGCCTTGGTAATGAAAATGACTAAAGAGGTTGCACGATAGAATTTTACAAGACCAATGACTTCTTCACTGCAGATACCTGTTTTTAACAATATAAACAGCAACTACACATGTGGACTGTACCAGATGGAATACACAGTAATCAAATTGACTACATTCGTGGAAAGACATGATGGAAAAGCTTGATATCATCAGTCAGAGCAAGGCCAGGGGATGGCTGTGGAACAGACCATCAATTGCTCATAAGTAAGTTCAAGTTGAAGCTAAAGAAAATTAGAACAAGTCCATGAGAACCAAAATAAAACCTTGAGTGTATCCCACCTAAATTTAGAGACCATCTCAAGAATAGATTTGATGCATTGAACACTAATGACTGAAGACCAGACGAGTTGTGGAATGACATCAAGGACATCACACTTGAATAAAGCAAGAGTTCATTGAAAAGAAAGGAAAGAAAAGACCAAAATGGATGTCAGAAGAGACTCTGAAATTTGCTCTTGAACATCGACCGTCTAAAAGCAAAAGGAAGAAATGATGAAGTAAAAGAGCTGAACAGGAGATTTCAAAGGGCAGCCCCAGAAGACAAAGTAAAGTATTATAATGACACGTGCAAAGACCTAGAGTTAGAAAACCAACAGGGAAAAACATGCTGAGCATTTCTGAAGTTGAAAGAACTGAAGAAAAAAAATCAAGCCTTGAGTTGCAATAGTGAACGATTCTATGGGCAAAATACAGAATGACTCAGGAAGCATCAAAAGAATGTGGAAGGTAATTCTCATAAAAAGACCATACTCAACGGTCTGACTGAGACTAGAGGAATCCCGGCGGCCATGGTCCCCAGACCTTCTGTTGGCACAGGACAGGAACCATCCCAGACGACAACTCACCAGACATGAAAGGGACTGGTCAGTGAGTGGGAGAGAGATGCTGATGAAGAGTGAGCTAACTATATCAGGTGGACACTTGAGATTGTGTTGGCATCTCTTGTCTGGAGGGGGGATGGGAGGATAGAGAGAGAGGGAAGCCGGCAAAATTGTCACGAAAGGAGAGACTGAAAGGGCTGACTCCATAGGGGGAGAGCAAGTGGGAGTACGGAGTAAGATGTATGTAAACTTATACATGACAGACTGATTGGATTTGTAAACGTTCACTTGAAGCTTAATAAAAGTTAATAAAAAAAAAAAAAGGAATATGGAAGGATTATAGAGTCACTATACCAAAAAGAATTCATTGACATTCAATCATTTCAGGAGGTAGCACATGATCAAGAACCAATGGTACTGAAGGAAGAAGTTCAAGCTGCACTGAAGGCATCGGTGAAAAACAAGGCCCCAGGAATGGACAGAATACCAATTGAGATGTTTCAGCAAACAGATGCAGCCCTGGAAGTGCTCACTCATCTATGCCAAGAAATTCGGAAGACAGCTACCTGGCCAATCGACTGGAAGAGATCCACATCTATGAATATTCCAAAGAAAGGTGATCCATTCGAATGCAGAAATCATCAAACAACAGCATTAATATCACAGGCAAGTAAAATTTTGATGAAGATTATTCAGAAGTGGTTGCAGCAGTACATTCACAGGGAACTGCCAGAAATTCAATCCAGATTCAGAAGAGCAGATGGAGCCAGGGATATCATTGCTGATGTAAAATAGGTCCTGGCTGAAAGCAGAGAATACCAGAAAGATGTTTAAAAAAAAAAATTTTTTTTTTTTTTTTGAAAGATGTTTACCTGTGTTTTATTGACTATGCAGAGGCATTTGTCTGTGGGGATCATAACAAATTATGGATAAAATTGTGAAGAATGAGAATTGCAGAACACTTAATTGTGCTTATGAGGAACCTGTACATAGGTCAAGAGACAGCCATTTGAACAGAACAAGAGGATACTGCTTGGTTTAAAGTCAGGAAAGGTGTGTGTCAGGGTTGTATCCTTTCACCATACTTATTCAATCTGTATGCTGAGCAAATAATCTGAGACGCTGTTGTCAGGAGGGATGAGTCCCTGGAGAAGGACATCATGCTTGGCAGAGTACAGGGTCAGCGGAAAGGAGGAAGACCCTCAACAAGGTGGATTGACACAGTGGCTGCAACAATGAGCTCAAGCATAACAACGATTGTAAGGATGGCGCAGGACCGGGCAGTGTTTCGTTCTGTTGTGCATAGGGTCGCTATGAGTTGGAACCGACTCGACGGCACCTAACAACAACAACATGAAGAAGAATGGGGCATCAGTACTAAAGGAAAACTCATTAACAACCTGTGATATGCAGATGACACAGCCTTGCTGAAAGCGAAGAGGACTTGAAACACTTACTGGTGAAGATCAAAGACCACAGCCTTCAGTATGGATTATACCTCAATATAATAACAAAAATCCTCACAACTGGACCAATAAGCAACATCATGATAAATGGAGAAAAGATTGAAGTTGATAAGGATTTCATTTTATTTGGATATATAATCAACACCCATGGAAGCAGCAGTCAAAGAAATCAAATGACACATTGCATTGAGCAAAGGTGCTGCAAGAGACCTCTTTAAAGTGTTAAAAAGCAAAGATATCATCTTGATAACTAAGATGTGCCTGGCCTAAGCCATGGTGTTTTCAATCACCTCATACGCACGCAAAAGCTGGACAATGAATAAGGAAGACCAAAGAAGAATTGATGCCTTTGAATTATATTGTTGGCAAAGAATATTGAATACACACAAACAACTCGTTGCTGTCAAGCCGATTCTGACTCTTAGCCACTCTATAGGACAGAGTAGAGCTGCCCCATAGAGTTTCCAAGGAGTGCCTTGTGGATTTGAACTGCCGACCTTTTGGTTAGCAGCTATAGCACTAACCACTATACTACCATGGTTTCCTTGAAGATACCATAGAGTGCCCTAAGAAGGAACAAATCTGTCTTGGAAGAAGTACAGCCAGAATGCTCCTTAGAAGCAAGGATGGTGAGACTTTGTCTCACATATTTTGGACAAGTTATTAGGAGGGATCAGTCCCTGGAGAAGGCCATTATGCTTAGTAGAGGGTCATGAAAAAGAGGAAGACCCTTGTCTTAGGCTGGGTTCTCTAGAAAAGCAAAATCAGTAAAGCATATTAATATATATACAGAGATTTATATCAAGGAAATGGCTCATATGGTTGTAGTGGCTGGAATGTCCCAAGTCTGTGGGTCAGGATAGAGGCTTTTCTTGATGCATGTAGCCACAGGGACTGGCGAACCCAAGTTTGGCAAGTTGGAGATCAGGGCTTTTGCTCACAGGCTGTCAAGATCAACAAATCCCAAAGATCAGCAGGCAAGACCAAAGGCAAGCTTCTAGCTCACGTCCCAAGAACCAGAGATCAGATGAACAGGAGCCAGCTGCAGAATCCAGAACAAGCAAAAGCCCACAAGCCTTGCCAGGATATACATTTATATTCAGTGCAGGCCACATACCCAAGGAAACTCATTTTCAACTGATTGGCTGTTCACAGCAGATCCCACCAGAGAGGTGATCACATAATATCAAATCTCATCATGGAAGTGATCACACCACCATACAACTATCAAACCACTGAGAATCACGGCCTAGCCAAGTTGACACACAACCTTAGCCATCACAACCTTCAACGAGCTGGATTGACATAGTGGCTGAAACAACAGGCTCAAGCCTAACAACAATTACGAGGATGGTGCAGGACTGGGCAGTGTTTCGTCCTGTCGTACCTAGGGTCACTATGAGTCAGAACTGACTCGATGGCACCCACCACCAACAACACACTGGTAAAGCTAACTAGAGATCAATTAACCACCCAGAATACCAGTTTACTAAATAATGTAGAGAGCTTAGCTTCAGTCTTAGTCATCTAGTGCCTCTATAGCAGAAATACCACACGTGGTTGGCTTAAACAAAGAGAAGCTTATTTTCCCACAGTAAAGTAGGCTAAAAGTCCAAATTCAGGGTGTCAGCTCCAAAGGAAGGTTTTCACTCTGTGTCAGCTCTAGAGGAAGGTCTTTCTCATCAATCTTCGCCTGGACTAGGAGCTTCTCTGCACAGGAACCCCAGGTCTAAAGGATGTGCTCTGTTCCCAGTACTTCTTTCTTAGTGGCATGAGGTCCCCCTGTCTCTCTGCTCACTTCTCTCTTTTATATCTCAAGAGATTGCCTCAAGACACAATCCAATCTTGTAGACTGAGTCCTGCCTCACTAACACAACTGCCGCCCATCCTCCATTAACATTATAGAGTCAGGATTTACAACATATAGGAAAATCACACAATACCGGGAATCATGGCCCAGCTAAATTGATACACACATTTTTGGGGGGACATAATTCAATCCATGACAACTTCTTAGAATGTTTGCCTGCAATATTGAAGACAACTCCTTACTGGTCTTAAGGCACCAGTTACCAAATTCGTACCATTACTAAACAGTGGGGTCAGTAAACCAAATTGGTTTTTGGGGCTGTTCTGTGAACTAGACATAAACTACTTAGGAGAAAGGATCTTGTTTAGTTCAGTGTTTCATGATTACGACCTAGAGCAAAGCTTAGCACATAATACGTGGTGATAAATGTTAATTAAACAAATGAACGAATTTGAAATCGGAACAAAGAGAATTTATTTGCACAGTCTTTAGAGATATTTTATGCAGATTGCCATGGTTCAGTAGAACATTATTTATCTTGAATATGGAGGACTTTACTTGTTCTAGATTAACAATATTCCTGGAGTTAACATATCTTAACTAAAAACTATTGAAAAATATTAATTTAAAATTAGCTCAGTGATTATAGCAAGTAATGTAGGACATAAGGTATAATAAGAAGTTAATGAGTTTAAGAAGCACATAAATCTTTACCTTTTTTAATGTAAATATATATGTGAAATAAGTTGAAGAATAGAAGTATCTTCTGTTTTGCCTTAAAAGAAAACATCTGGGTTTACCTGAAGATGGTAAATAAATGTTACCTGATATCTTAAATATTTCTATCGGATAGGAAACCAAAATTTGCAATGCATACTCATTCTTTTAAAACTGACCTTTGAAAATAATTCGTAATGAGCAATATCATCTGTGAGTACCGTGCTCCTTTAAAAAATCATCTGTATGAAACCAAACCAACATTTACTCAAAAGCAAAGAGGAGAAGGCAAAGGGGCAGCAAAACGAAACTACTGGAAAGAGAACAACCAGAACGGAAATAACGAGAGAGTTGCCTCACTATGAAAAATGTAACCAATGTCACTGAACAAATTGTATAGCAATTGTTAAATGGGAACCTGATTTGCTGTGTAAACTTCCATTAAAAACATAATAAAATATTTTAATTAAAAAAAATTGTGTAATGCCAGCATAAATAGGATGCAAACCATAACTAACAATACACAAACACCGGAAAATAAGCTAGATAACTGGAATCTTCTAAAAATTAAACACTTCAGGCCCTCCTTCGAAACTCTAGAGGGCAGTTCTACTCTGTCCTATTGGGTTGCTATGAGTTGGAATCAACTCAATGGCAATGGGTTGGGTTGGGCTCATCGAAAGACTTTCCCAAAAGAGTAAAAAGAGAACCTACAGGCTGGGAAAAAAATTTTGGCTATGACATATGCGACAAGTAAAATCTACAGGAAAATCCAACACTTCTAAAATCTACAGCAAAACCCAACGCCTCTGCGACAAAAAGACAATCCAATTAAAAAATGGGCAAAGGATACGAACAGACACTTCAACAAAGAAGACATCGAGCAGCTAACAGACACTTGAAATGCTTGTGATCACTAGCCATTAGAGAAATGCAAATCAAAACCACAATAAGATACCATCTCACCCCTACATTACTGGCATGGATCAAAAGAACAGAAAATAACAGATGTTGGAGAGGCTGCAGGGAGATTAGAATTCTTATGCACTGCTGGTGGGTATGCAAAATGGTACAACCATTTTGGAAAACGATATGGTGCTTCCTTAAAAAGCTAAAAATAGAAATATCATGTGATCCAGCAATCCCACTCCTAGGAATATATCCCAGAGAAATAAGAGCCGTCACACAAATAGACATATGCACACCTAAGTTCATTGCAGCATTATTCGTAATAGCAAAACAATGGAAACAACCTAAATGCCCACCAACAGATGAATGCATAAACTATAGCACATAAAAAAAATACACACAATGAAATACTATGCAACAATAAAGAACAATGATGAATCTGTGTAACATCTCATGACACGGATGAATCTGGAGGGCATTTTGCTGAGTGAAATAAGTCAATCACGAAAGGACAAATACTGTATGAGGACACTAGCATAAAAACCATGAAAAGGTTTTTAAAAGGTATTTAAAGATTAAATAATCTTTACTGGTTATGAGGGAGGGGAGGAGTGGGAAGGAAAAAGCACTAAATAGACAATATATAAGTGGTAACTTTGGCAAAGGGAGAGTACACAATACTGAGAAAGTAAGCACAACTTGCCCAAGGCAAAGTCATAGAAGCCTCACAGACACATCCAAACTCGCTGAATGACTGAATTGCTGGACTGGAGACTGGGGATCATGGTCTCAGGGGACATCTAGCTCAACTGACATAACATTTTTTATAAAGAAAATTTTCTACATCCTACCTTAGGGAGTAATACCTGGTGTCTTAAAAGCTTGTAAGCAGCCATCTAAGATACCTGTACTGGCCCCACCCCGTCTGGAGCAAGGGAGGTTGAAGAAAACCAAAGATACAAGGGCAAGGCTGGTCCAAAGGACTAATGAACCCTAACTACAACAGCCTCCACCAAACTAAGTCCAGCACAACTAGATGATGCCAGGCTACCACCACTGACTGCTCTGACAGGGATCACAATACAGGGCCCTGGACAGGGCTGGAGAAAAATGAAGAACAAAGTTCTAATTCACAAAAAAGGACCAGACTTACTGGTCTGACGGAGACTGGAGAAACCCCGAGGGTATCGTCCTCAAACAACCTTTTAACTCAGTACTTAGGTCACTCCTGAGGTTCACCCTTCAGCCAATAATTAGAAAGGCCCATAAAACAAACAATAACACATGTAGCTCAACCATGTATACGAGACTAAATGGGCACACCAGCCCAGGGGCAAGGATGAGAAGAAAGGAGGGGACAGGAAAGCTGGATGAATGGAAATGGGGAACCCAAAATCGAGAAGTGTAGAGTGTTGACACATCGCAGGTTTGGCAACCAACGTCATAAAACAATGTGCATATTAATTGTTTAATGAGAAACTAATTTGTTCTGTAAACCTACATCTAAAAAAAACTAAAGCACAATAAAAAAAAATATTGTGCAATGATAAAACATTTAACATTTTAATTTACTTGTTTTTCTGCAGAGACAACAGAATTTGCTGTAATGGTATTTACACAATGAAAGGAAGGGTGGTTGCAAGAACTGTTGGAAAACTCTTTCAGTGACATCTGCTTGCTCTTGCTATGCATTTTAATTTTTTTAATTGTCTCTCCCGTGCACTAGGAAACCACCTTTGTTGCATGAAACATGAGATTTTGCGCTATAAATTAGCCTTTGGCAGAGAAACTTTGGCTCCATTCTTTCATTCCCCAGTATTCTCTCTCTCCATATCTGAGATTGGGTGCTGCAGCAGCAGCTATGGATCGGTTTTTCAGACCAGAAAGTTGCTCTAACTTCATAATTCTGCCATTTTAAATATATATAAAATGGCCCTCAGAGTTTAGTTGAGTTAATTATTTTATACCTTGTAATAGATGTGTATAAGCCATCAACCTCTCCAAGGATGAAGTATAACAGATCCTTCCTTAGTCCTGGGTAGTTTTTAAAAATCACAAATTTGTCCTCTACTATATTCCTTAGGAGCCCTGGTGGCGTAGTGGTTAACAGCTTGGCGGCTAACCAAAGAATCAGCAGTTGGAATCCACCAGCCACTCCTTGGAAACCCTTTGAGGCAGTTCTACTCTGTCCTTATAGTGTTGCTATGAGTCAGAATCAACTTGACAGCAATGGATTTGGGTTTTAGTATATTCTTTGTTGTCTTAGTCATCTAGTGCTGCCATAAGAGAAGCACCACAAGTGGATGGCTTTAACAAATAAGAAATTCATTTTCTCACGGTGTAGTAGGTTATGAGTCCAAATTCAGGGCGTCAGCTTCAAGGAAAGGCTTTCTCTCTCTCTCAGCTCTAAAGGAAGGTCCTTGTCCTCAATCTTCCCCTGGTTGAGGAGCTTCTCAGGTGCAGGGACCCTGTGTCCTAAGGACAGGCTCTGCTCCTAGTGCTGCTTTCTTGGTGGTATGAAGTCCCCAACTCTCTGCTTGCTTCCCTTTCCTTTTATTTCTTGAGAGATAAAAGGTGGTACAGGCCACGCCCCAGGGAAACTCCCTTTACCTTCGATCTGGGAGGTAATCTGAGTAAGGGTGGTGTTACAATCCCACCCTAATCTCTCAACATAAAATTACAATCACAAAACAGAGGACAACCACCCAACACTGGAAATCATGGCCTAACCAAGTTGATACCCACATTTTTGGGAGACATAATTCAATCCATGATACTTGCTCAATCCATGATACTTGTCCTCAACCATATATGCAGGTTTTTGTAGTACTCTCAGTGCCTTGCAGTGACATTGGAGAAGGACTGGTTGCTGAATCTGTAGCATGAAAAATAATAACTTAGTAGGTAGGTTCTACTGAAATGCCACTTACTTCATATTTCCAAGCAGTTCTAAGTTGTGTTTTGCCTTGTCGAGGGCAAGCTTATTTTGTGATTGTAAAATTACTGATGATTTCATTTTAATTAACTGGGATTCTCAGCTGAGAGTAAAAGCATATTAATAGTAAAGCCCAAGAATCTCTTAGAATGGGTTACAATGTGTTTCTCATCCCTTGAATGAGATTCTATGATGAAATTCAGGAAATTCATTTCAGGATGAAGCAAGATGACTTCTGCACTACAGAAGGAGAGAGCCTGAGCTTTGAGGCTGTGAGAGACTGAGCAGGTTACTTATTCTCATTTGTACAATGAGGACAATGCCATCTACTTTAGGAGGCTGGGGTTAATACTCCAGAAAAAGACAAATGCCACATACTGAACACAATGGCTGACCAGTGTTGCTCCTCATTAAGGGTCAGTGAGTCTCTCTCTGTCCTAAACTGGAAGAGTAGTTATGGTCTGATGAGAATTCTAGGTTACAATGTCATAATTTTTTTTCTGAGAAAGGAAGAATTTAGAATGGCAAGAAGATAGCAGCAATGTGATTAAAGAAACAGACGAATGTAGAAATCACATGACACATTTGTGGGTTGTTTGTTTTATGGTTGGTTTTAAATGACTTACTTGATTTTATAACAGTGAATCAGATTCCCCTTCATTACCTTCCCCAGAATTGGCCGTGATTTTCTTTAGGTAACCTAAGGCAGAGTTTCTGGTGTACAGAAACTCTGAGGATGTTTGGAAGACAATTCTTCAAAACTGTGACTTCACGAAACTTTTTATCTGTCGTTATATTGGTTCGGTTGTAACTAAGGAGCTAACAAAGTGAGAAAAGCTCTAGAATTAAAGTCCTGCCATTGGAGATGTTCTCTCAGACCACTCTTCCGATGTTACCTCTCCTTGGGGAGTTGTCCTACATATACTATCCTGATGCTTCCTCTTCATTCTCTTAAAGGTGTTTTGCTGAACTGAAGTTCTTAACTTTCAATTTGTCCAATTTAGCTTCAAAAGTGTCCAAATGACTAGGAATAAATCTAACAAAGATGTGTGTGAGTGTGTATCCTGTTATGAAATCACTGTCCAAGTTCATGAAGATACATTCTTATACTATCTCCTAAAGCTTCTGAAAGCTGTATTATTTTGCTTTCACAGTTAAGCCTACAGTCCATCTGGTAATAATTTCTTGCATAAGTTGTGAGGTAGGAATCAACTTTAATTTTTTAACATATGGAATCCCAAACATCCCAAAACAACTTACTGAAAAATTCCTTCTTTCACCCCTGCTCTGAAGTGCCACATTTGTCATAAAATGATGACCATAGGATTTATCATCCCAACTGATTAACTTTCATGAGTTAAGGCAGCATTGTTACTAATTGCACTAGGACAACAGACAGAGACAGGACTATTTTGGGAAAACTGAGATACTGGTCCTGCTAGTCATAAATCAGGGATCGTATTATATTCCAACAATCTTTCTGACTATCCTTGCACCAAAACCACTCTATCTTATTTATGAAGCTTTAGAACAAGTCTTAATTCAATAAATTATGTCCTTTTACCTAGATCTTCAAAAGTCTTGGATATTGTTAGCCTTTTCCGTTCTAATATATATATTAGAACTAGTTCTCATGTTCTACAAAACAAAACAAAAAGTTTTTTTTTTTTTTATTGTACTGGGAAGAAAGTTTACATAGCAAATTAGTTTCTCATTAAATAATTAATTGTGACATTGGTTGATAACCCCACGAAATGTCAACACTCTCCCCTTCTTGACCTTGGGTTCCTCATTACCAGCTTTCCTGTCCCCTTCTAGTACTTGCCCCTGGGCTGGTGTGCCCATTTAGTCTCGTTTTGGTTTATGGGCCTGTCTAATCTTTGGCTGAAGGGTGAACCTCAGAAATTACTTTAAAACTGAGTTAAAATGGTGTCTGGGGACCACAGTCTTGGGGTTTCCTCAGTCCCTGTAAGACCAGGGTCTTAGGCTGGATTCTCTAGAGAAGCAAAACCAGTAAAGCTTATAAATATATATATAGAGAGAGATTTATATCAAGGAAACAGCTCATGTGATTGTAGAGCCTGGAACATCCCAAGTCCATGGATCAGGATAGAGGCCTTTCTCAATTCACACAGCCCCAGAAGCTGGTGAACCCAAGATCAGCAGGTCGGAGAGCAGGGCTCCCGCTCACAGGCTGCGAAGATCAATGAATCCCAAGGTTGGCAAGCAAGACTGCAAGGTTTCTCCTGGTTCATGTAGCTGCAGGGGCAGGCAAATCCAAGAACTGCAGGTCGGGGAGCAGGACTCCTGCTACCAGTCTGTGAAGATTGATGAATCCCAAGATTGACAGGTGCTGCTACCTCAAGTCCCAAGATCCGGATGGAGGTCAGACGACAAGAGACAGCTGCTGGGTCCAGAACAAGCCAAAAGACTTCGCAAGGTGAGGAAGAAAGAAGTAGGTGGTGGAGGGCAGAGAGATGAAGGCTGGGGGGGTGGTGAGCCACCACAGGCCCCACCCCAGCCGGTACCACTCAGGAGATACCATCACGGGGGTGATCACATACCAAATTTCAACAGAGAAGTGATCACAACATTATACAACTGCCAAAACACTGAGATCATGGCCCAGCCAAGTTGACACACAGTATTAATCATCACAACCAGTAAGTCTGGTCTTTTTTTGTGTGAGTTAGAATTTTGTTTTACATTTTTCTCCAGCTCTGGTCAGTGCCCTCTATTGTCATCCCTGTTAAAGCAGTCGGTAGTGGTAGTTGGGCACCATATAGTTGTGCTAGACTCAGTCTGGTAGAGGCTATGGTATTTGTGGTCCATTAGTCTTTTGGAATAATCTTTTCCTTATGTCTTTGGTTTTCTGCATTCTCTCTTGCTCCAGATGGGGTGACACCAGTGGAGTATTTTTGATGGCCACTCACAAGCTTTTAAGACTTCAGACACTACTCACCAAAGTAGAATGTAGAGCATTTTCTTTATAAACTATGTTATGTCAATTGAGCTAGATGTCCCCCAAGACCATGGACGCAGCCCTTAGCCCAGTAATTCATTCCCTCAAGGAGTTTGGACGTGTCTATGGAGCTTCCATGACCTTGACTTGGTCAAGTTGTGTTGGCTTCCCCAATATTGCGTACCATCTTACCCTTCACCAAACTTACCACTTATCTATGGTCTATTTAGTGCTTTTTCTTCCCCACTTTTCCCCTCCTTCATAACCATCAAAGATTGTTTGTTTCTTTATGTGTGTAAACATTTTCATGAGTTTTTATAATAGTGGTCTCATACAATATTTGTCTTTTTGTGATTGACTTATTTCAATCAGCATAATGCCCTCCAGAGTCATCCATGTTGTGAGATGCTTCCCAGATTCATTATTGTTCTTTACAGTTGCATAGTGTTCCATTGTGTGTATGTACCATAGTTTGTTTATCCATTTATCTGTTGATGGGCACTTAGATTGTTTTCATCTTTTTCCTGTTGTGAATAATGCTGCAATGAATATGTCTATTCGTGTGATGGCTCTTATTTCTCTAGGATATATTCCTAGAAGGGGGATTGCTGGATCACATGGTATTTCTATTTCTAGCTTTTTACGGAAACACCATATCGTTTTCCAAAATGGTTGTACCATGTCGCATTCCCACCAGCAGCGCGTAGGAGTTCCAATCTTCCTGCAGCCTCTCCAACATTTCTTATTTTCTGTTTTTTTTTTTTATTTGTCCCAGTAATGTAGGGGCAAGATGGTATCTCATTGTGGTTTTGATTTGTATTTCTCTGATGGCTAGTGATCGTGAGCATTTCCTCATGTGTCTGTGAACTGCTTGAATGTCCTCTTTGGTGAAGTGTCTGTCCATATCCTTTGCCCATTTTTTAATTGGATTGTCTTTTTGTTGTAGCAGTGTTAGATTTTCCTGAACATTTTAGGGATTAGGCCTTTGTTGGATTTGTCATAGCCAAAAATTTTTTTCCAGTCTGTAGGATCCAATTTAATCTTTTGGTGAAGTCTTTTGATGAGCATAGGTAAATAATTTTAAGAAAGTCCCAGTTACCTAGCTTACCTTTTGGTATTTGTGTATTGTTAGTTATGGTTTGTATCTTGTTAATGCCATGTATTAGGGCCTCTAGCATTGGTCCTATTTTTTCTTCTATGATCTTTATAGTTTTTGGTTTTATATTTAGGTCTTTGATCCATTTTGAATTAGTGTTTGTGTATGGTGTGAAGTGTGGGTCCCGTTTCATTTTTTTTGCAGGTGGCCATTCAGTTTTGCCAGCACCATTTGTTAAAAAGAGTGTCTTTTTCCCCATTTGATGGACTTCCAGCCTTTGTCGAAGATCAGGTGGTTGTAGGTGAATGGATTTCCATCTGGATTCTCAATTCTGTTCCATTGGTCAATGTGTCGTTGTACCAGTACCAGGCTGTTTTGACTACCGTAGCTATATACTAAGTTCTGAGGTCAAGTAGTGCAAGTCCTCCTACTTTGTTCTTCTTCAATAGTGCTTTACTTATCCAGAGCCACTTCCATTTCCATATAAAGTTATTGATTCACTTTTTCCATCTCTTTAAAGAATGCTGTTGGAATTTGGATGCAGATTGCATTGAATTTATAGATTGTTTTGGGTAGAATTGATATTTTCACAATGTTGAGTCTACCTATCCATGAGTATGGTATGTTTTTCCATTTATGTAGGTCTCTTTTGGTTTCTTGCAGTAGTGTTTTGTAGTTTTCTTTGTATAGGTCTTTTACATCCCTGGTTAGATTTATTCCTAAGTATTTTATTTGTTTAGCAAATAAAATTCTTTTTTCTTGATTTTCTTTTTGAAGGCCTTGGTGGTGGTGTATAGGAATCCAACTGATTTCTGTATGTTTATCTTGTATCCTGCTAATCTGCTGAATCTTTCTATCAGTTCCAGTGGTTTTCTTTTGGTGTCTTTTGGGTTTTCTATGTGTGGTATCATAGCATCTAGAAATAGGGACAGTTTTACTTCTATTTTATGAGTTCGGATGCCCTTTGTTTCTTTTTCTTGCCTTATTGCTCTAGCTGGGACTTCCAATACAATGTTAAATAGGAGTGGTGATAAAGAGCATCCTTGTCTTGTTCCTGTTTTCAAGGAGAATGTTTTCAGCCTCTCTCCATTAAGAATGATGTTGCAAGGTGATTACGAGCCCAAGAGACAGAAAGGACCACATTAACCAGCAACTACATCATCCTGAGACCAGAAGAACTAGATGGTGCCTGGCTACAACCGATGACTGCCCTGATAGGGAACACAACAGAGAACCCCTGAGGGAGCAGGAGAGCAGTGGGATGCAGACCCCAAATTCTCATAAAAAGATTAGACTTAATGGTCTGACTGAGACTAGAAGGACCCTGATGGTCATGGCCCCCAAACCTTCTGTTGCCCCAGGATAGGAACCATTCCCAAAGCCAACTCTTCAGACATGGATTGGACTGGACAATGGGTTGGAAATGGATGCTGGTGAGGAGTGAGCTTCTTGGATCAGGTGGACACTTGAGACTATGTCGGCATCTCCTGCCTGGAGGGGAGATGAGAGGGTGGAGGGGGTTAGAAGCTGGTGAAAAGGACACGAAAAGAGAGAGCGGAGGAAGAGAGCAGGCTGTCTCATTAGGGGGAGAGTAATTGGGAGATGTAGCAAGGTGTATATGGGTTTTTGTGTGAGAGACTGACTTGATTTGTAAACTTTCACTTAAAGCACAATAAAAATTATTAAAAAAAAAAAAAAAGAATGATGTTGGCTGTTGGTTTTGTATACATGCCCTTTATTATGTTGAGGAATTTCCCTTCTATATATCTCTTTTTCAGAGAGTTTTATTAAGAATGATGCTGGGCTTTGTCAAATGCCTTTATTTTTCAGTTTTTCCCTTCTCTTCCTGTTATTAATTTCTACTTTTATGGCATTCTGATCAGAGAAGATACTTTGTATTATCTCAATGTTTTAGATCTTGTTGAGGATTGGTTTGTGGCCTAAGATGTGGTCTATTTTGAGAACATTCCCTGTGCATTGGAAAAGAATGTGTACTTTGCTGCTGTTGGGTGGGTGTTGTATGTATGTCTATGAGCTCAAGTTGATTGATTGTGGCCTTCATATCTTTTGTATATTTGTTGAGTTTCTTTCTAGACGTTCTGTCCTTTACTGAGAGTGGTGTGTTGAAGTCTCCTACTATTATTGTGGAACTGTCAATTTCTCTTTTCAGTGCAGTTATTTATTTATCTATTTATGTATTTCGGAGCTCTTTCGTTGGGTGTACTGGGTTTGGTCTTTTTTTTTTCATTGGGTGTGCAGATATTTATTGTGGTTATGTCTTCATGATGGATTGTCCCTTTTATTATTATATAATGCCCTTCTTTGTCTTTTATTGTGAATTTTGTTTTAAAGTCTCTTTTATCTGCAATTAGTACTGCCACTCCTACTCTTTTTTGGTAGCTGTTTCCTTGGTATATTTTTTCCATCCTTTCATTTTTTATATATTTATGTCTTTGTTTCTATGGTGTGTCTCTTGTATATAACATATCAATGGGTCCTTTTTTTTTTTTTTAATTCATTCTGTCACTCTGTCTCTTTATGGGTGCATTTAAGCCATAAATGTTCAGTGCAGTTATTTATGTTGTTGTTAGGTGCCGTCGATTTGGTTCCAACTCGTAGCAACCCTATGCACAACAGAACGAAACACTGCCCAGTCCTGAGCCATCCTTACAATCATTGTTATGCTTGAGCTCATTGTTGCAGCTACTGTGTCAATCCACCTCGTTGAGAGTCTTCCTTTTTCCTGCTGACCCTGTACTCTGCCAAGCATGATGTCCTTCTCTAGGGACTGATCCCTCCTGACAACATGTTCAAAGTATGTAAGATACAGTCTCGCCATCCTTGCTTCTGAGGAGCATTCTGGCTGTACTTCTTCTAAGACAGATTTGTTCCTTATTTTGGCAGTCCATTGTACGCCAACACCACAATTCAAAGGCATCAATTCTTCTTCGGTCTTCCTTATTCATTGTCCAGCTTTCACACGCATATGATGCGATTGAAGATACCATGCTTCAGTCAGGCACACCTTAATCTTCAAGGTGACATCTTTGCTTTTCAAAACTTTAAAGAGGTCCTTTGCAGCAGATTTACCCAATGCAATGCATCTTTTGTTATTTACAGTTATTTATAGTTGTGAGTTTGTTCTGTCATTTTGTAAAGCTTTTTATTCTTTCTTTTTTTTTTTTTGTAGTGCTGATTTTTTTTGCTTGTTTGTTCCTCTTACTCTCCTGTGCTGAATTCCTTTTGTTTATGGCTTTTGTTTGTTTGTTTGTTTCATTTTTGTAGATTTTGTTTTTACTGAGACTTTATGTTTTTCTTCTTTATTTTGATGAGTAGGTTTGTTGGCTTTCTTTGTGGTTACCTTGAAATTTACTCCTATCTCCCTAAGTTTGAACCAGTTTATTACTTGATATCACCTTAACTGGAAACCCTGGTGGCATAGTGGTTAAGTGCTATGGCTGCTAACCAAAAGGTCGGCAGTTTGAATCCGCCAGGCGCTCCTTGGAAACTCTATGGGGCAGTTCTACTCTGTCCTACAGGGTCGCTGTGAGTCGGAATTGACTCGACGGCAGTGGGTTTGGTTTTTTTGGCTTTTTATCACCTTAACTTTTTCACCATTTGAAAGTTCTACACTTACACCATTTATTCCCTCCTTTATTGTTCTGACATCATTGTCATTTGCAGATTAACCTCTCTGGTTCCCTGTTGTAAATCTTTTAGTTTTGTTTTATCCTTGAGAGTTCATTACCTAGGTTGGTATCTGGCTGGTGTGGTCTTGCATCCTAGATTCAGGCTGTCATCTGATGTTGTTTTTTCTCTAACTGAAGGACTCCCTTTAATAATTCTTGTGAAGTTTGGTTTGGTTTTTACACATTTCCTTAATTTCTGTTTATCTGGAAATGTCCTAATTTTGCCATCTTATTTGAACAAGAGTTTTGCAGGATAAATTATTCTTTGTTGTTAATTTTTTTTCTTTCAAGGTTTTATATATGTCATTCCATGGCCTTCTTGACTGCATAGTTTCTACCAAGAAATCAGAGCTTAGTCTTATTGTTTCACGTCTGCGTGTGACTTTTCATTTTTCTCAAGCTGCTCTCGGGATTCTTTCTTTGTCTTTGGTTTTAGAGAGTGTGATTAGGACATGTCTTGGTGATTTTCTTCTGGGGTGTATCTTATATGGTGTTCATTCAGCTCTTTGGATAGTCAGCTTTTCATCTTTCATGATACTAGGGGAGTTTTCTGTCAGCAATTCTTCAATGATCCTCTCCATGTTTTCTATTCTCTCCCCCTGTTCTGGAACTCCAATCACTCACAAATTTTTGTTTTTGATTGTATCCCACATTGTTCTCAGGGTTTCTTCATTTTTCTTTATTCTTTTCTCTGATTTTTCCTCAAAGTGGAATCCAAGGATTTGTCTTCAATTTTGCCAATCCTGTCTCCCATTGTTTCAAATTTGTTCCTCAAACCTTCCATGACACTGTCCATTTCTGACATCTTATTGTTTATCTTTTTGGATTTCTAACTGCTGTTTTTGTATGGTTTCTAGTTGTTTGTTTGACAGGTTGTTCTTGTATTATTTTCTTGAATTCTTCCATTGTTTTGCCTGCCTTTCCATGATTTTGTCTGTATTTTCCATGATTTTGTCTATTATTTTCTTATTTTTGTCTGTGTTTTCCTTCGTCTCTTGGAAAGTCCTAAATATTAGAGTTTTGAATTCCCTGTCAGATAGTTCTGGTGCCTTTTCTTCTAGCAGAAGGTTGTCTGGTATTTTATTTTTTTTGATGCTTTCTGGAGCCATCCTGTCCTGTTTTTTTGTTTGTTTTGTTCTGTTTGTTTGTTTTGTTTGTACATTTTGATATTGTCTGCTGTCTTTGGGACATTCAGTAATTATTTTCTTCTTTTATTGATTGTAAATTTGTTTTGTCCTGCTTTTTTGCTTTATGTGGTTACATCTGGGCAGTCGGGCTGGCCATTCTTTGTTGCTTACTCATCTGTGGGCATGGTACTTCTCGCCATCTTGTTCAGGTGGGCAGGGTCAGTCGCTTGGCTATGGTGCAACAGAACAGGTCCGGTGGATGGGGAGGTGTGGGGATGGGTCACTTGAGGCACATATTGGGGTCCACAGGTGGGGCCAGAGTACAGTGCAGGGCAGGGTCCAGTGGTCCATGCCTGTGCTGCTTAGGGGTGTGGTGCTCAGTGTGCAGTGCAGATAGGCAGGTGGGAAGGGGGATAATGTAATGTATGGAGCTAAGTGAGTGTGGGGAAGAAGAGAGAAATAGAAGCCAAAAGAAAAAAAAGAAGGTGTTGAGGGAACCTACCATTGGAGTGGTTCAGATACAGGAAGGCAGTGTGCAGGTGGCTTTCTAGCCAGGTGGTGTGGCACAGCCCCTCAAGAAGGGGCAGAGATGGCACATGCAGCTAGGTGGCTGAGAGAAAGGAAAAGAAGGGAAGGAAAGAGAGATAAGAGACTGAAAAAAAATAAAGGAACACACGGCCAGGCGGTCAGGAGAAAGCAAAAGAAGGAACGTAGGAAGAGACAAGAAATGAGAAAAAAAAAAAAAAGCCCTGAGGAGCCCACTAGCATGGTGGGGCCTACCAAGGAAGCAGCTCCCCAGCCATGTGGCACTGCACAGCCTGTCAAGAAGGGGTGGAGATGGCACACAGTGCCAGGTGATTCCGAGGAAGGAAAGAAAGGAAGGTAGAGAGATACTCAAAACTGAGAAAAGAAAAGAAAAAAAAGCCCTGTGGGAGCACACTGGTGTGGCAGCATGGACTGGAGAAGCAGCTCCCCAGCTGAGCAGTGCTGCACAGCCCAGCAAGAAGGAGGGGAGATGGCATATGGTACTAGGTGTTCAAGAGAAAGGAGAAGAAGGAGGTTAGAGAGAGAGAAGAAACTAAACGAAGGCTTAAAAAAGCAACAACAAAATGGCACTGAAGGATCCCGACGGTTGGGGTGGGGTGAATACAAGTGACAAGGATCCAGTGCCTCCAAGGCCAAGGGACCATGGCCCACTGGAAAGCAGCAGAGGCCACACAGAGGGAAGAAGAGTGGGGGTTGGGAAAGCATGTATTCCTGGTTACTGGGTGCTCTGTTTCCTGCTGGGAACTGCATGATGTTGCTTTCCTGTAATCTCTGTCCACCGTTTTTGGTGGTTGAGGCATCCAAGATGGTGAATTCGTGTCCCATTGGCCGGTAGAGGACCTCCACCATGTAGTTGTCCTCATTCTGTTCTCTGGCAGTTTCTTAGTCCATTTGGTGCTTGGTTGAGTTCTTTATCCCTTCATATAATGTTTAGGGTTCCAAGATGAACATTTGTACCTGTTTTACTTAGCTTGCCAGGTCTTTGCTGTAGAGGGACAGTGTGGTGCTTTTGTCTATAGCACCATGTTGGCTCCACTTCAAAACAAAAAGTTTTGATTGGGATTGCATTGATTCTATAGATCAATTGACATATTTACAAAATTCAGTCACAAACATGGTATCTCTCACCATTTATTTAGATCTTTTTTATTTTCTCTCAATTTTTATGTTTTCTGTATAGAGGTTCTGAACAACTTTTGATGGATTTATTCCTTAGTATTTGAACATTTTTGATGTATTATAAATTGTATTTTTAAAAAATTAATTTTAATGTTATGTAGAAATACAAATGACCTTTGTGAACTGAACTTGGAGACAGAAACTTTTACTTAACTGAATTTTTAATTCTAAAACTTTAGATTTTTTATGAAAATACTATGAGCTTTGTTCTTCCTTTCAAATAATTATATATTTATTTATTTTCTTGAAATACTTTATCACAAGCCTCATCATTAAATTATTGAATAAATGGTAACAACATACGTCCTTGTGTTCTTCTCAAATTACAGGGCAATTTCTCCTTTAATTTCTTTCAATTTTTGTTGTTTCATTTTAAAAAGCATCTTATTGCATGCATACAAATTTAGAGCTCTTGTATTTTCCTAGTGAGCTGAATCTTTTATTATTATGAATACCCATCTCAAAAAAAAAAAAAAAAAACCTGTTGCCATCAAGTCAATTCCAAGAATAGGAAAATCTACTTCATATGTTGTTGTTTCTGTTAGGTACCATTGAGTCAGTTCCAACTCATAACAACCATATGTATAAGAGAATGAAACACTGCCTGGTCTTGTGCCGTATTCACAATTGTTGCTTTGTTTGAGCCCATTGTTGTAGCCACTATGTCAATCCACCCTGTTGAAGATCTTCCTCTTTTTCACTTCTCCAGGGACTGGTCCCATCTGATAACATGTCCAAAAGACAAAGTCTTGCCATCCTTGCTTCCAAGGAGCACTCTGGATGTGATTCTTCCAAGACAGACTTGTTAGTTCTTCTGGCAGTCCATGGGTAGTTTCAATATTTTTTGCCAACATCTTAATTCAAAACTGTGAATTCTTCTGCAGTCTTCCTTATTCATTGTCCAGCTTCGGTATGCATTTGAGGTGATTGAAAAATACCATGGCTTGAGTCAGAAGCACCTTAGTCCTCAAAGTCACATCTTTGCTTCTGAATATTTTAAACAGTTCTTTTGCAGCAGATTTGCCCAGTGCAATACATCATTTGATTTCTTGACTGCTGCTTCTATGGGCATTGATCATCGATCCAAATAGAATGAAATCCTTGACAACTTCAATCCTCTCTCTGTTTACCATGATTTTGCTTATTCGTCCAGTTGTGTGGATTTTTGTTTTCTTTAGGTTTTCAGGTGTAATCCATACTGAAGGTTGTAGCCTTTGATCTTCATTAGTAAGTGCTCCGAGCCCACTTCGCTTTCAGCAAGGAAGATTGTGTAGTCTGCATATCACAGGTTGGTAATAAGTCTTCCACCAATCCTGATGACTACAGCTTCTCGGATTATTTTCTCAGCATACAGATTGAATAAATATGGTGAAAGGGCACAACCCTGCCACACACCTTTCATGATTATTAAACCATGCATTTTCCCTTTGTTCTGTTCTAATGACTGCCTCTTGGTCTATGTACAGGTTCTGCATAAGCACGATTAATCTGTTGCCAAATAGTCAATTCTGACTCATAGTGACTCTATAGGAAAGGGTAGAACGACTCCATAGGGTTTCCGAAGATCAGCTGGTGAATTTGAACTACCGACATCTTGGTTAGCAGCTGAACTCAACCACTGTGCCAGCACAATTAAGTGTTCTGGAATTCTCATTCTTTGAAATGTTATCCATAATTTGTTATGACCCACACAGTGGAATGCCTTTGCATAGTCAATAAAACACAGGTAAGCATCTTTCTGGTATTCTCTGCTTTCAGCCAAGGTCTACCTGACATCAGCAATAATATCCCTGGTTCCACATCCTCTTCTGAATCTGGCTTGAATTTCTGGCAGTTCCCTCTTGATATACTGCTGCAGGCACTTTTGAATGATCTTCAGCAAAATTTTACTTGTGTTTTTCAATGATTTCCACATTCATTGGATCACTTTTCTCAGGAATAGACATAAATATGGATCTCTTCCAGTTGGTTGGCTAGGTAGCTGTCTTCTAAATTTCTTGGCATAGAGGAGTGAGCGCTTCCAGCGCTTCATCTGTAACTGAAGGGTGGGTCCTTGTCTGGCACACTCAGACTCGCCAACTATCTAGACACCGACCTTTGAGGAAGAGAAAGTAATTTTATTGCAACGCACAGACCATGAGCCGGGAGGAAGTTCCTGGCCCCCTGAGCTACAGGGAAGCAGGGTTTACATGTGATTTGGGCAGCAAGGTAGTGGCCACACAGGAGTACTAGGGAGGGAAAATTCTAGACAGCGACCAGGAATCAGGAGGTGACATGGTTCTTGCCAGACCTCTCACATTGGAATAGGATCCGGGTGCTGGTTTTCCTTCTGGTTCATTCCACCTGTTGCTGTGTCCTCTGTTGAAGTCAATTAGTGGTCACAGCTGACCTTTCTGCACATGCGAGGAAGGCCAAATCTGGCCTGGGATAGTTTAAGGACTAATGGAAATTTACTGGCATTCATAGGGTCATGTTACACATCACTTTTTTGAAACATCTCAGGTGGTATTCTGTCAATCCAGGAGCCTTGCTTTTTGCCGATGCCTTCCATGCAGCTTGGACTTCTTCCTTCAGTACCATCAGTTCTTGTTCGTATGCTGCCTTCTGAAATGTTTGAACAAACACCAATTGTTTTTAGTACAGTGACTGTGTATTCCTTCCGTCTTCTTTGATGCTTCCTGGGTTGTTCAATATTTTGTCCATAGAATCCTTCAAAATTGCAGCTCAAGGCTTGAATTTTTTCTTCAGTTCCTTCATCTTGGGAAATGTTGAGTGTGTTCTTCCCTATTGGTTTTCCAACTCCAGGTATTTGCATATTTCCTAATAATACTTTACTTTGTCTTTGGGAGCCGCCCTTTGAAATCTTCTGTTCAGCTCTTTAACATCTTCATTTCTTCCATTCAAATATCTCCTACTATCCATTTTGGTCTTTTCTTTGTTCCCTGTCTTGTTAATGACCTTTTGCTTTCTTCATATACGATATCCTTGATGTCATCCCACAACTCGTCTGGTTGGTTGTAAGTGTTGAATACATCAAATCTATTCTTGAGATGGTCTCCAAATTCAGGTGGGATAAACTCAAGGTCATATTTTGGTTCTTATGGACTGGTTTTAATTTTCTTTGGCTTCAACTTAAACTTGCATATGAGCAATTGATGGTCTGATCCACGGTCGGCCCCTGGCCTTGCTCTGACTAATGATACTGAGCTTTTCCATCATCTCTATCCACAAATGTAGTCAATTTGATTCCTTTGTTTCCATCCGGTTAGGTCCACAAGTGTAGTCACCTTTTATGTTGTTGCGAAAAGGTATTTTCAATGAAGAAGTTGATGGTCTTTCAAACTTCTATCATGCAGTCTGCGGCATCATTTCTATCACCAAGGCCATATTTTCCAACTACAGATCCTTCTTAATTTTCAGCTTTCACATTCCAATCATCAGTAATTATCAATACATCTTGATTGCGTGTTTGATTAATTTCAGACTGCGGAAGTTGGTAAAAACCTTCAATTTCGTCATCTTTGGCGTTGGGGTTGGTGCATAAACTTGAATAATAATCATATTAACTGGTCTTCTTTGTAGTTGTATGGATATTATCCTATCACTGGCAGCACTGTACTTCACGATAGATCTTGAAATGTTCTTTTATTTTTTATTGTGCTTTAAGCGAAAGTTTGCAAATCAAGACAGTCTCTCATACAAAAACTTATATACGCCTTGCTATATACTTCTAATTGCCCTCCCTCTAATGAGACAGCACACTCCTTCCTCCCACTCTCCATTTTTACGTCCATTGGGACAGCTTCTGACCCCCTCTGCTCTATCATCTCTCCTCCAGACAGAAGATGCCAACATAGTCTCATATGCCCACTTGATCCAAGAAGCTCATTCTTTGCCAGTATCATTTTCAATCCCATAGTCCAGACCAATCCCTGTATGAAGAGTTGGCTTTGGGAATGGTTCCTTTCTTGGGCTAACAGAATGAGTGGGGGCCATGACCTCTGGGGTCCTTCTAGTCTCAGTCAGACCATTAAGTCTTGTCTTTTTTACAAGAATATGGGGTCTGCATCCCACTGCTCCCCTGCTCCCTCAGGGGTTCCCTGTTGTGTTCCCTGTCAGGGCAGCCATCAATTGTAGGCAGGCGCCATCTAGTTCTTCTGGTCTAAGGCTAATGTAGTCTCTGGTTTATGTGGTCCTTTCTGTCTCTTGGGCTCATAATTACCTTGTGTCTTTGGTGTTCTTCATTCTCCTTTGCTCCAGGTGGGTTGAGACCCATTCATGCATCTTAGATGGCCGCTTGCTAGCCTTTACGACCCGAGAAGCCACTCTCCAAAGTGAGATGCGAATGTTTTTTAATAGATTTTATTATGCCAATTGACTTAGATGTCCCCTGAAACCATGGTCCTGAAACCCCCACCCCTGCTAGACTGGCCTTCAAAGCATTCAGTTTATTCAGGAAACTTCTTTGCTTTTAGTTTAGTCCAGTTGTGCTGACCTCTCCCTTGTGTGCTGTCTTTCCCTTCACGTAAAATAATTCTTATCTACTATGTAATTAGCGGAAACTCCTTCCTCTCCCTCACTCTCTCCCCCGTCTTGTAATCATCAAAGAATATTTTCTTCTCTGTTTAAACTATTTCTCCAATTATTATAATAGTGGTCTCATACAATATTTGTCCTTTTGCAACTCACTAATTTTACTCAGCATAATGCCTTCCAGATTCCTCCATGTTATGAAATGTTTCATGGATTCATAATTGTTCTTTATGGATACGTAGTATTCCATTGTGTGAATATATCATAATTTATTCACCCATTAATCCATTGATGGGCACCTTGGTTGCTTCCATCTTTTTGCTATTGTAAACACTGCTGCAATAAGCATGGTCGCGCATGTGTCTGTTCGTGTAAAGGCTCTTAATTCTCTAGGATATATTCCAAGGAGTGGGATTGCTGGGCCGTATAGTAATTTTAGTTCTAGTTTTTTAAGGACGTGCCAAATCGATTTCCAAAGTGATTGCACCATTTTACATTCCCACCAGCAGTGTATAAATGTTCCAGACTCTCCACAACCTCTCCAACATTTATTATTTTGTGTTTTTTTTGTTGTTGTTGTTGGAGTGAGACGGAATCTCATTGTAGTTTTGTTTTGCATTTCTCTAATGGCTAATGATCGTGAGCATTTCCTCATGTATCTGTTTGCTACCCGAATGTCCTCTTTAGTGAAGTGTCTGTTCATATCCTTTGCCCATTTTTTAATTGGATTATTTGTCATTTTGTTGTTGGATTTTTTCAGTATCATGTAGATTTTAGAGATAAAACACTGATAGGAAATGTCATAGCTGAAAACTTTTTCCCAATCTGTGGGTAATCTTTTTACTGTTTTGGTGAAGTCTTTGGATGAGCACAGGTGTTTGATTTTTAGGAGCTCCCAGTTATCTAGTTTCTCTTCTGCATTTGTAGTAATGTTTTGTATACTGTTTATGCCATGTATTATGGCTCCTAGCATAGTCCCTATTTTTTATTCCATGATCTTTATCATTTTAGATTTTATGTTTAGATCTTTGATCCATTTTGAGTTAGTTTTTGTGCATGGTGTGAGGTGTGGGTCTTGTTTCATTTTTTTGCAGGTGGATATCCAGTTATGCCAGCGCCATTTGTTAAACAGGCTGTCTTTTCCCCGTTTAACTGACTTTGGGCCTTTGTCAGATATCAGCTGCTCATATGTAGATGAACTTATGTCTGGATTCTCATTTCTGTTCCATTGGTCTATGTATCTGTTGTTGTACCAGTACCAGGCTGTTTTGGCTACTGTGGCAGTATAATGGATTCTAAAATCAGGTAGTGTGAGGCCTCCCACTTTGTTCTTCTTTTTCAGTAATGCTTTAATTATCCAGGGCCTCTTTCCCTTCCATATGAAGTTGGTGATTTTTTTCTCCATCTCATTAAAAAATGTGGGAATTTGGATCAGAATTGCATTGTATGAATAGCTCCCTTTTGATAGAATAGATATTTTTACAATGTTCAGTCTTGCTATCCATGAGCAAAGTGTGTTTTTTCACTTATGTAGGTCTCTTTTGGCTTCTTGCAGTAGTGTCTTGTAGTTTTCTTTGTATAGGTCTTTTATATCTCTGGGCTACTGTAAATGGTATTGATTTGGTGATTTCCTCCTCAGTGTTCTTTTTGTTGGTGTAGAGGAATCCAACTGATTTTTTTATGTTTATATTGTATCCTGATACTCTTCTATTAGTATCAGTAGTTTTCTTGAGGGTTCTTTAGGGTTTTCTGTGTATATGAACATGTCATCTGCAAATAAAGATACTTTTACTTCTTCCTTACCAATCTGGATGCCCTTTATTTATCTAGCCTAATTGCTCTGGCTAGGACCTCCAGCACAATGTTGAATAAGAGTTGTGATAAAGGGCATCCTTGTCTGGTTCCCAATCTCAAGGGGAATGCTTAATTAGACTCTCTCAATTTAGGATAATGTTGGCTGTTATCTGTGTATAAATCTCCTGTATTATGTTGAGGAATTTTCCTTCTATTTCTATTTTGCTGAGAGTTTTTATCATGAATCGGGTTGAACTTTGTCAAATCCCTTTTCTGCATCAATTGATAAAATCATGGGTTTCTTGTCTTTTGTTTTATTTGTATGATGAATTACATTAACTGTTTTTCTAATGTTGAACCATCCCTACATACCTGGTATGAATCCCACTTGGCCATGGTGAATTATTTTTTTGATATGTTGTTGAATTCTATTGACTAGAATTTTCTTGAGTATTTTTGCATCTAAGTTCATGAGGGATATAGGTCTGTAATTTTCTTTCTTTCTTTTTTTTTTTTGTGGTGTCTTTACCTGGTTGGGTTTTAGTTGGGTACCTGGTTTTGGTATCAGGGATATGGCGGCTTCATAGAATGAGTTTGGGAGTATGCTGTCCTTTTCTATGCTCTGAAATAACTTTAGTGATATTGATGTTAACTCTTCTCTGAAAGTTCGGTATAACTCTGTAGTGAACCTGTCTGGGCCAGGGCTTTTTATTTGTTGGGAGTTTTTTGATTACCCTTTAAATCTCTTCTTTCGTTATGCGACTATTTAGTTGTTCTACCTCTGTTTGTGTTACTTTAGTTAGGTTGTGTGTTTCCAGGAATTCATCCATTTCTTCTAGGTTTTCAAATTTGTTAGAGTACAATTTCTCATAGTAATCTGATATGATTCTTTTAATTTCAGTTGGATCTGTTGTAATATTGACCATCTCATTTCTTATTCAGGTTATTTGCTTCCTCTCCTGTTTTTCTTTTGTCAGTTTGGCCAATAGTTTATCAATTTTGTTAATTTTTTCAAAGGATCAGCTTTTGGTCTTGTTAACTCTTGCAGTTGTTTTTCTGTTTTCTATTTCATTTAATTCTGCTCTAATTTTTATTTTAGTATTTGCTTCCTTTTGGTGCCTGAGAGTTTCTTTTGTTGCCCTCTTTCTCTTTGTTCAAGTCGTAGGGATAATTCTTTAATTTTGGCCCTTTCTTCTTTATGTATGTGTGCATTTATTGATATAAATTGGCCTCTGAGCACTGGTTTCACTGTGTCCCAAAGTTTCTGATAGGAAGTGTTTTCATTCTCATTGGATTCTATGAATTTCTTTATTCCATCCTTTATGTCTTCTATAATCTAGTCTTTTTTGAGCAGGGTATTTTTTAGTTTCCAAGTGTTTGATTTCTTTTCCTTGCTTTTTATGTTATTGATTTTTACTTTTATGGCCTTATGGTTAGAGAAGATGTTTTGTAATATTTCAATGTTTTGGATTCTGCTAAGGCTTGCTTTATGACCTAATATGTGGTCTCTTCTAGCGGATGCTCCATGTGCACTAGAAAAGAAAGTATACTTGGCTGCTATTGGGTGGACTGTTCTGTATATGTCTATGAGGTCAAGTTGGTTGATTGTGGCATTTAGATCTTCTGCGTCTTTATTGAGCTTCTTTCTGGAAGCCCTGTCCTTCACTGAAGGTAGTGCTGAAGTCTCCTACTATTATTGTGGAGCTGTCTATCTCATTTTTCAATGGTGTTAGAGTTTGCTTTATGTACCTTGCAACTCTGTCATTGGGTGCATAAATATTTAATATGGTTATATCCTCCTGGTATATTGTCCCTTTAATCATTATATAGTGTCCTGCTTTGTCCTTTGCAGTGGATTTAACTTTGAAGTCTATTTTGTCAGAAATTAATACTGCCGCTCCTGCTCTTTTTTATTTTTGTTTGCTTGATATATTTTTTTCCGTCCTTTGAGTTTTAGTTTGTGTCTCTAAACATAAGGTGTGCCTCTTGTAGGCAGCATATAGACAAATCATGTTTTTTAATCCATTCTGCCACTTCCTGTCTCCTTATTTGCGCATTCAGACTGTTTACATTAAGCGTGGTTATAAATAGGCATGAGTTTAGTGCTGTCATTTTTATGTCTTTTTGTGTGTGTTGATGACAGATTCTTTTTCCTACTTAATTTTTTGTGCTGAGTAGTTTACCTTTATATATTCTCTTTTCCTCTTATTTGTTATTGTTGATTTTTTTCTTCTGAATCTCTATTTTTTTCTTGTATTTTATTTTGATGTGCAGTTAGTTTCCTTTGTGGTTACCTTAATATTTACCCCTATTTTTCTAAATTTAAACCTATCTTTATTTCTTCATATCACCTTGACTTCCTCTCCATATGAAAGATCTGTGACTACATTTCTTAGTCCCTCTTTATTGTTTTAGTGGTGTCTTCTTTTACATAATAACATTGCTGTTTCGCTGTTTTGAGGGTTTTTTTTTTTTTTAATCTTGATTTATTTTTGTGATTTCCCTATCTGGCTTGACATCCGATTGTTCTGTCCAGTGTTCTAGTCTTGCGTTGATAGCTGATATTATTGATTTTCTAAGCAAAGAACTCCCTTTATTATTTCTTGTAGTTTTGGTTTGGTTTTTACAAATTCCCTGAACTTCTCTTTTATGTGGAAATGCCCTATTTTCACCCTTATATTTGAGAGACAGTTTTGCTGTATATATGATTCTTGGCTGGCAATTTTTTTCCTTCAATGCTTTGTATAAGCCATCCCATTGCCTTCTTGCCTGCTTGGTTTCTGCCAAGTAGTCCAAGATTATTCTTATTGACTCTCCCTTGTAGGTGACTTTTCGTTTATCCCAGCTGCTCTTAAAATTCTCTCTTTATTTTTGGTTTTGGCAAGTTTGATTATAATATGTCTTGGTGACTTTCTTTTAAAATCTACCTTATGTGGAGTTCGATGAGCATCTTGGGTAGATACCTTCTCATCTTTCACAATATCAGGAAGTTTTCTGCCAACGAATCTTCAACAATTCTCTCTTTATTTTCTGTTATCCCTCCCTGTTCTGGTACTCCAATCACTCATAGGTTATTTCTCTTGATAGAGTCCCAAACGATTCTTAAGGTTTCTCCATTTTTTTTAATTCTTTTATCTGATTTTTCTTCAAATATATTGGTGCCAAGTGCCTTATCTTCAAGCTCCACCAATTCTGCCTTCCACTTGCTCAATTCTGCTCCTCTGACTTTCTATTTAGTTGTCTAATTCTGTAATTTTATTGTTAATCTTCTGAATTTTCTGATTGTTGTCTCCGTATGGATTCTTGCGGCTTATTAAATTTTTCATTATGTTCTTGTATAACCTTTTTAATTTCTTCACTGGCTTTATCTGTGTATTCCTTGGCTTGTTCTGTGTATTTCCTGATCTCCTTCCTAATCTCATTCCTGATGTTTTGAAGTGCTCTATATATTAATCTTTTGAATTCTGATCCAGTACTTTCAGGAAGGTAACTTCATCCAGAAGATCCTTTGATTCTTTGTTTTGAGTGCTGGTGAGGCAGTCATGGTCTGTTTCTTTATGTGACTTGATATTGACTGCTGTCTCTGAGCCCTCTATAAGTTATTGTAACAGTTTATTTTATGTTTCCTTACTGTACCCTAGCTTCTTGCTTTGTTTTGATATGCCCAAATAGGCTGCTTGAGTGAGCTAGCTTGATTATTTTTGCCTTTGAAGCTCTAACGTACTTTCACTAGATGGCTAGAGCTGTTATCAGGTATACCAGTCTAGGAGTTCATTCCCTTTTATTGTCTGAATTCAGATCAGGGGTCCAGGTAGCTGATCATCAAGTGTGTGGTACGGGCTCTGTCCTACAGTCTTAGAGGGTCGGGGTGATTGGTTCAGGTACTGGTGTCTGGTTGCAGCAGGGGTTCATGCTCTGAACAAGGCAGAGGGCTGAGAACCATCCCCCAAGTGTCTGTGAGGAAAGCATGTCCCTGTTCTCTAGAGTGTACAGGTGGGTGGATTTTGCAGATGGACCATGGGCACCCAGTGCTTTTGGTTGTGAGGACTGGGAGGTACCAGTTATCCTTGGACCCCTGTCACAGATGGGTGGGTGACCTGAGTGGAGCCACTAGTCCTTTTGCCCCTGATGTGGGTAGGTGAGGGCCCTGTTTAATAGGCAAAGCAGTGTCAAATATCAAACATCCGCCTCACAAGTCCTTGCAGGGTGGGAAGGTATTCAAAGTCCACAGACCGTTTTTGCCTGGACAGGAACCACTTCTGTCCTGAGCTCCCCCGGTTAGGGGACCTGGCAAATTATCTTTTCCCCCAATTGTGAATTTATTCCTACTCCAAGGCCAGGAAGATGGCTCTGGGCACTCAACAGGGCCTATCTCAGGCCCAGGGAAATCAACAGCCAATGAAGCCAGCTAGGGGCCGGGGAGCACAGTAAAATATACGCAAGTACTAGCTTTTGCCGAGAGTGCCATTCTTCTCTAGTTCCGGAGGTGTGAGTAGGCTGTGTGGCTGGCTGCTTCTCTCTGAGGAAGCTGTGACTGAATGCTACTACCAGCCCACTGCAGCTGCTTCCGGGAATGGTGCCTGAGGGATCTTGGCTATTCAGGTCTGGTAACTCCTCTCCACTTCTGAACCATCTTTTCCTCTCCATGCTGCTCAGTCCATTTTCTAACTTTGCCTTTGATGTTCAGGGCTCCTACCTTGTCATAAATACAATCATTTAAGTTGTTTTTTCAGGTCTTTATTGTAAGAAAATTTTCTTTTCTTTATTGTAAGAGGGATCGCAGAAACAGTCTGGCTATTCCACCATCTTGGCCCCGCCTCCGAAATGTTCTTTTTGAGATGAATGTGACACCATTCCTCTTCAATTTGTCATTTCTGGCATAACAGACCATATGATTGCCTGATTCAAAATAGCCAATACAGTTCATTTCAGCTCACTAATGCCTAGAATATTGACCTTTATGTTGTCCTTTTCATTTTTGACAATTTCTGATTTTCCTACATTCATACTTTTCATTCATTCATACATTCTACATTCTGATAATTGATGGATGTTTGTAGTTGTTTCTTCTCAGTTTGAGTCACGCTATACCTATTTTGGGGGGATCTGTCTTGGAAGAAGTACAGCCAGAGTGCTTCTTGGGTGTGAGAATGGCGAGACTTCATTTCATGTACTTTGGACTTGTTATCAGGCAGGACTAGTTCCTAAAGAAGGACATCATGCTTAGTAAGGTAGAATGTTGTTGAAAAAGAGGAAGACTCTCAACAGGATGGATTGAAACAGTGGCTAAAACAATGGGATCAAACATAGCAACAATCGTGAGGATGGCACCAGACCAGGGAGTGTTTCGTTCTGTTGTACATAGGGTCACTATGAGTTGGGACTGACTCAACAGCACCTAATAACAGTATTTTGGGAGGTGGAAGAGGGACTAGTGTTGGTATAATACATCTTTTCTCACTCTTTTCCTTTCAAACTCTCTCTATTCTTACGTTTTGGATATGTTTCCTGTAAACACCATATAGGACTTTTTCAACTCAGCCTGATTTTCTTTGTTTTTTTAGCTGGAACTTTTAGTCAATTTACATTTTAAGTAATTACTGAAATATTTGCAGTTGATTCTACTATCTTGCTACTTGTCATCTCTGTTGTGTATACCTTTTCCTCTCCTTTCTTTCCTTCTATTGGACTGTGTATTTTTTGTTATTTTATTTTTCTCTTTGGTTTTAGGAAACTCTTTTGCCATTCTTCCAGTAGCTACCCTAGAGATTATGTGTTCTTGACTTTTCACAATCCAGTATTTTTACTTTCTTCTCAGGCAATGAAAGGACTTTAGAACTTTTAACTCCATTTTTTCCCCAACTCTATCTATTATTTTAATTCTGTATAAATTTGAAGCTCTGAGACATTATTACTATTATTTTGTATAGTCAATATTCATTTAGATTTACCATACTGACAATTTTTCTTCTTTATTCTTTCTTATATCATCTCTGACTTTCTGCATAAAGAATATCCTCTGGGACTTTTTTTTGAGGTCTGTCTGTTAATGGTGAACTTTCTCAGTTTTTGTTTTCAAATATCTTTAAAATATCTGAAAATATGGAATAATTTTAAGTTTTCAGGTTTTCGGTAATTTTTAAAGGGGTCATTTTATGGTCTTCTGGTATTCATAGTTTCTGTTAAAAAATGTGTTCTTATTCTTTTTTTTTATTAACTTTTATTGAGCTTCAAGTGAACGTTTACAAATCAAGTCAGTCTGTCACATATAAGTTTACATACATCTTACTCCGTACTCCCACTTGCTCTCCCCCTAATGAGTCAGCCCTTCCAGTCCCTCCTTTTGTGACAATTTTGCCAGCTTCCCACTCTCTCTATCCTCCCATCCCCGCTCCAGACAGGAGATGCCAACACAATCTCAAGTGTCCACCTGATATAATTAGCTCACTCTTCATCAGCATCTCTCTCCCACCCGCTGACCAGTCCCTTTCATGTCTGATGAGTTGTCTTCGGGGATGGTTCCTGTCCTGTGCCAACAGAAGGTCTGGAGACCATGGCCGCCGGGATTCCTCTAGTCTCAAACAGACCATTAAGTCTGGTCTTTTTATAAGAATTTGGGGTCTGCATCCCACTGATCTCCTGCTCCCTCAGGGGTTCTCTGTTGTGCTCCCTGTCAGGGCAGTCATCGATTGTGGCCGGGCACCAACTAGTTCTTCTGGTCTCAGAATGATGTAGGTCTCTGGTTCATGTGGCCCTTTCTGTCTCTTGGGCTCTTAGTTGCCGTGTGACCTTGGTGTTCTTCATTCTCCTTTGCTCCAGGTGGGTTGAGACCAATTGATGCATCTTAGATGGCCGCTTGTTAGCATTTAAGACCCCAGACGCCACATTTCAAAGTGGGATGCAGAATGTTTTCATAATAGAATTATTTTCCCAACTGACTTAGAAGTCCCCTTAAACCATGGTCCCCAAACCCCCCCCCCCTTGCTCCGCTGACCTTTGAAGCATTCATTTTATCCCGGAAACTTCTTTGTTTTGGTCCAGTCCAATTGAGCTGACCTTCCATGTATTGAGTGTTGTCCTTCCCTTCACCTAAAGCAGTTCTTATCTACTAATTAATCAATAAAAAACCCTCTCCCTCCCTCCCTCCCTCCCCCCCTCGTAACCACAAAAGTATGTGTTCTTCTCAGTTTTTACTGTTTCTCAAGATCTTATAATAGTGGTCTTATACAATATTTGTCCTATTGCCTCTGACTCATTTCGCTCAGCATAATGCCTTCCAGGTTCCTCCATGTTATGAAAAGTTTCAGAGATTCGTCACTGTTCTTTATCGATGCATAGTATCCCATTGTGTGAATATACCACAATTTATTTACCCATTCATCCGTTGATGGACACCTTGGTTCCTTCCAGCTTTTTGCTATTATAAACAGAGCTGCAATAAACATGGGTGTGCATATATCTGTTTGTGTGAAGGCTCTTGTTTCTCTAGGGTATATTCCGAGGAGTGGGATTTCTGGGTTGTATTTTTTTATGGTAGTTCTATTTCTGTTTAAGATAACGCCAGATAGATTTCCAAAGTGGTTGTACCATTTTACATTCCCACCAGCAGTGTATGAGAGTTCCAATCTCTCCACAGCCTCCCCAACATTTATTATTTTGTGTTTTTTGGATTAATGCCAGCCTTGCTGGTGTGAGATGGAATCTCATCGTAGTTTTAATTTGCATTTCTCTAATGGCTAATGATCGAGAGCATTTTCTCATGTATCTGTTGGCTGCCTGAATATCTCCTTTAGTGAAGTGTGTGTTCATATCCTTTGCCCACTTCTTGATTGGGTTGTTTGTCTTTTTGTGGTTGAGTTTTGACAGAATCCTGTAGATTTTAGAGATCAGGAGCTGGTCGGAGATATCATAGCTGAAAATTCTTTCCCAGTCTGTAGGTGGTCTTTTTACTCTTTTGGTGAAGTCTTTAGATGAGCATAGGTGTTTGATTTTTAGGAGCTCTCAGTTATCGGGTTTCTCTTTGTCATTTTTGGTAATGTTTTGTATTCTGTGTATGCCTTGTATTAGGGCTCCTAACATTGTCCCTATTTTTTCTTCCATGATCTTTATCGTTTTAGTCTTTATGTTTAGGTCTTTGATCCACTTGGAGTTAGTTTTTGTGCATGGTGTGAGGTATGGGTCCTGTTTCATTTTTTTGCAAATGGATATCCAGTTATGCCAGCACCATTTGTTAAAAAGGCTATCTTTTCCCCAATTAACTGACACTGGGCCTTTGTCAAATATCAGCTGCTCATACATGGATGGATTTATATCTGGGTTCTCAATTCTGTTCCATTGGTCTATGTGCCTGTTGTTGTACTAGTACCAGGCTGTTTTGACTACTGTGGCTGTATAATAGCTTCTGAAGTCAGGTAGAGTGAGGCCTCCCACTTTCTTCTTCTTTTTCAGTAGTGCTTTGCTTATCCGAGACTTCTTTCCTTTCCATATGAAATTGGTGATTTGTTTCTCTATCACCTTAAAAAATGACATTGGAATCTGGATCGGAAGTGCATTATATGTATAGATGGCTTTTGGTAGAATAGACATTTTTACTATCTTAAGTCTTCCTATCCATGAGCAAGGTATGTGTTTCCACTTAAGTATGTCCTTTTGAATTTCTTGTAGTAGAGCTTTGTACTTTTCTTTGTATAGGTCTTTTACATCCTTGGTAAGATTTATTCCTAAGTATTTTATCTTCTTGGTGGCTACTGTGAATGGTATTGATTTGGTTATTTCCTCTTCGGTGTTCTTTTTGTTAATGTAGAGGAATCCAAGTGATTTTTGTATGTTTATTTTATTTTATTTTTTTAATAACTTTTATTAAGCTTCAAGTGAACGTTTACAAATCCAATCAGTCTGTCACATATAAGTTTACATACATCTCACTCCCTACTCCCACTTACTCTCCCCCTCTTGAGTCAGCCCTTTCAGTCTCTCCTTTCTTGACAATTTTGCCTGCTTCCCTCTCTCTCTATCCTCCCATCCCCCCTCCAGACAAGAGTTGCCAACACAATCTCAAGTGTCCACCTGATATAATTAGCTCACTCTTCATCAGCGTCTCTCTCCCACCCGCTGACCAGTCCCTTTCATTTCTGATGAGTTGTCTTCGGGGATGGTTCCTGTCCTGTGCCAACAGAAGGTCTGGGGAGCATGGCCGCCGGGATTCCTCCAGTCTCAGTCAGACCATTAAGTTTGGTCTTTTTATGAGAATTTGGGGTCTGCATCCCACTGATCTCCTGCTGCCTCAGGGGTCCTCTGCTGTGCTCCCTGTCAGGGCAGTCATCGATTGTGGCCGGGCACCAACTAGTTCTTCTGGTCTCAGGATGATGTAGGTCTCTGGTTCATGTGGCCCTTTCTGTCTCTTGGGCTCTTAGTTGCCGTGTGGGCTTGGTGTTCTTCATTTTCCTTTGCTCCAGGTGGGTTGAGACCAATTGATGCATCTTAGATGGCCGCTTGTTAGCATTTAAGACCCCAGACGCCACATTTCAAAGTGGGATGCAGAATGATTTCATAATAGAATTATTTTGCCAATTGACTTAGAAGTCCCCGCAAACCATGTTCCCCAGACCCCCGCGCTTGCTCCGCTGACCTTTGAAGCATTCATTTTATCCCGGAAACTTCTTTGCTTTTGGTCCAGTCCAATTGAGCTGACCTTCCATGTATTGAGTGTTGTCTTTCCCTTCACCTAAAGCAGTTCTTATCTACTGATTAATCAATAAAAAACCCTCTCCCACCCTCCCTCCCTCCCCCCCTCGTAACCACAAAAGTATGTGTTCTTCTCAGGTTTACTATTTCTCAAGATCTTATAATAGTGGTCTTATACAATATTTGTCCTATTGCCTCTGACTCATTTCGCTCAGCATAATGCCTTCCAGGTTCCTCCATGTTATGAAATGTTTCAGAGATTCGTCACTGTTCTTTATCGATGCGTAGTATTCCATTGTGTGAATATACCACAATTTATTTACCCATTCATCCGTTGATGGACACCTTGGTTGCTTCCAACTTTTTGCTATTGTAAACAGAGCTGCAATAAACATGGGTGTGCATATATCTGTTTGTATGAAGGCTCTTGTATCTCTAGGGTATATTCCTAGGAGTGGGATTTCTGGGTTGTATGGTAGTTCTATTTCTAACTGTTTAAGATAACGCCAGATAGATTTCCAAAGTGGTTGTACCATTTTACATTCCCACCAGCAGTGTATGAGAGTTCCAATCTCTCCACAGCCTCCCCAACATTTATTATTTTGTGTTTTTTGGATTAATGCCAGCCTTGCTGGTGTGAGATGGAATCTCATCGTAGTTTTAATTTGCATTTCTCTAATGGCTAATGATCGAGAGCATTTTCTCATGTATCTGTTGGCTGCCTGAATATCTTCTTTAGTGAAATGTGTGTTCATATCCTTTGCCCACTTCTTGATTGGGTTGTTTGTCTTTTTGTGGTTGAGTTTTGACAGAATCCTGTAGATTTTAGAGATCAGGAGCTGGTCGGAGATGTCATAGCTGAAAATTCTTTCCCAGTCTGTAGGTGGTCTTTTTACTCTTTTGGTGAAGTCTTTAGATGAGCATAGGTGTTTGATTTTTAGGAGCTCTCAGTTATCGGGTTTCTCTTCGTCATTTTGGTAATGTTTTGTATTCTGTGTACGCCTTGTATTAGGGCTCCTAACATTGTCCCTATTTTTTTCCATGATCTTTATCGTTTTAGTCTTTATGTTTAGGTCTTTGATCCACTTGGAGTTAGTTTTTGTGCATGGTGTGAGGTATGGGTCCTGTTTCATTTTTTTGCAAATGGATATCCAGTTATGCCAGCACCATTTGTTAAAAAGGCTATCTTTTCCCCAATTAATTGACACTGGTCCTTTGTCAAATATCAGCTGCTCATACGTGGATGGATCTATGTCTGGGTTCTCAATTCTGTTCCATTGGTCTATGTGTCTGTTGTTGTACCAATACCAGGCTGTTTTGACTACTGTGGCTGTGTAATAGGTTCTGAAGTCAGGTAAGGTGAGGCCACCCACTTTCTTCTTCTTTTTCAGTAGTGCTTTGCTTATCCGGGGCTTCTTTCCCTTCCGTATGAAATTGGTGATTTTTTTCTCTATCCCCTTATAATATGACATTGGAATTTGGATCGGAAGTGCGTTAAATGTATAGATGGCTTTTGGTAGAATAGACATTTTTACTATGTTAAGTCTTCCTATCCATGAGCAAGGTATGTGTTTCCACTTAAGTATGTCCTTTTGAATTTCTTGTAGCAGAGCTTTGTAGTTTTCTTTGTATAGGTCTTTTACATCCTTGGTAAGATTTATGCCCAAATACTTTATCTTCTTGGGGGCTACTGTTAATGGTATTGATTTGGTTATTTCCTCTTCGGTGTTCTTTTTGTTGATGTAGAGGAATCCCAGTGATTTTTGTATGTTTATTTTATAACCTGAGACTCTGCCAAACTCTTCTATTAGTTTCAGTAGTTTTCTGGAGGATTCCTTAGGGTTTTCTGTGTATATAATCATGTCATCTGCAAATAGTGATAACTTTATTTCTTCCTTGCCAATCCGGATACCTTTTATTTCTTTGTCTAGCCTAATTGCCCTGGCTAAGACTTCCAACACGATGTTGAATAAGAGCGGTGATAAAGGGCATCCTTGTCTGGTTCCCGTTCTTAAGGGAAATGCCTTCAGGTTCTCTCCATTTAGAGTGATATTGGCTGTTGGCTTTGCATAGATGCCCTTTATTATGTTGAGGAATTTTTCTTCAATTCCTATTTTGGTAAGAGTTTTTATCATAAATGGGTGTTGGACTTTGTCAAATGCCTTTTCTGCATCAATTGATAAGATCATGTGGTTTTTGTCTTTTGTTTTATTTATGTGATGGATTACATTAATGGTTTTTCTGATATTAAACCAGCCTTGCATACCTGGTATAAATCCCACTTGATCAGGGTGAATTATTTTTTTGATGTGTTGTTGGATTCTATTGGCTAGAATTTTGTTGAGGATTTTTGCATCAATGTTCATGAGGGATATAGGTCTATAATTTTCTTTTTTTGTAATGTCTTTACCTGGTTTTGGTATCAGGGAGATGGTGGCTTCATAGAATGAGTTGGGTAGTATTCCGTCATTTTCTATGCTTTGAAATACCTTCAGTAGTAGTGGTGTTAACTCTTCTCTGAAAGTTTGGTAGAACTCTGCAGTGAAGCCGTCCGGGCCAGGGCTTTTTTTTGTTGGGAGTTTTTTGATTACCGTTTCAATCTCTTTTTTTGTTATGGGTCTATTTAGTTGTTCTACTTCTGATTGTGTTCGTTTAGGTAGGTAGTGTTTTTCCAGGAATTCATCCATTTCTTCTAGGTTTGCAAATTTGTTAGAGTATAATTTTTTGTAATAATCTGAAATGATTCTTTTAATTTCATTTGGTTCTGTTGTGACGTGGTCCTTCTCGTTTCTTATTCGGGTTATTTGTTTCCTTTCCTGTATTTCTTTAGTCAGTCTAGCCAATGGTTTATCAATTTTGTTAATTTTTTCAAAGAACCAGCTTTTGGCTTTGTTAATTCTTTCAATTGTTTTTCTGTTCTCTAATTCATTTAGTTCAGCTCTAATTTTTATTATTTGTTTTCTTCTGGTGCCTGATGGATTCTTTTGTTGCTCACTTTCTATTTGTTCAAGTTGTCGGGACAGTTCTCTGATTTTGGCTCTTTCTTCTTTTTGTATGCGTGCATTTATCGATATAAATTGGCCTCTGAGCACTGCTTTTGCTGTGTCCCAGAGGTTTTGATAGGAAGTATTTTCATTCTCATTGCATTCTATGAATTTCCTTATTCCCTCCTTGATGTCTTCTATAACCCAGTCTTTTTTCAGGAGGGTATTGTTCAGTTTCCAAGTATTTGATTTCTTTTCCCTGATTTTTCTGTTATTGATCTCTAGTTTTATTGCCTTGTGGTCTGAGAAGATGCTTTGTAATATTTCGATGTTTTGGACTCTGCAAAGGTTTGTTTTATGACCTAATATGTGGTCTATTCTAGAGAATGTTCCATGTGCACTAGAAAAAAAAGTATACTTTGCAGCCGCTGGGTGGAGAGTCCTGTATAAGTCAATGAGGTCAAGTTGGTTGATTGTTGTAATTAGGTCTTCCGTGTCTCTATTGAGCTTCTTACTGGATGTCCTGTCCTTCTCCGAAAGTGGTGTGTTGAAGTCTCCTACTATACTTGTGGAGATGTCTATCTCACTTTTCAATTCTGTTAAAATTTGATTTATATATCTTGCAGCCCTGTCATTGGGTGCATAAATATTTAATATGGTTATGTCTTCCTGATCAATTGTCCCTTTTATCATTATGTAGTGTCCTTGTTTATCCTTTGTGGTGGATTTAAGTCTAAAGTCTGTTTTGTCAGAAATTAATATTGCTACTCCTCTTTTTTTTTGCTTATTGTTTGCTTGTTGTATTTTTTTCCATCCTTTGAGCTTTAGTTTGTTTGTGTCTCTAAGTCTAAGGTGTGTCTCTTGTAGGCAGCATATAGATGGATCGTGTTTCTTTATCCAGTCTGAGACTCTCTGTCTTTTTATTGGTGCATTTAGTCCATTTACATTCAGCGTAATTATAGATAAATAAGTGTTTAGTGTTGTCATTTTGATGCCTTTTTATGTGTGTTGTTGACCATTTCAATTTTCCCACATACTTTTTTGTGCTGAGACGTTTTTCTTAGTAAATTGTGAGATCCTCATTTTCGTAGTGTTTGACTTTATGTTTGCTGAGTCGTTACGTTTTTCTTGGCTTTTATCTTGAGTTATGGAGTTGTTTTACCTCTTTGTGGTCACCTTATTTTTTTTTACCCCTATTTTTCTAAGTAAAAACCTAACTTGTATTGTTCTATATCGCCTTGTATCACTCTCCATATGGCAGTTCTATGCCTCCTGTATTTAGTCCCTCTTTTTGATTATTGTGATCTTTTACATATTGACTTCCGTGATTCCCTGTTATGAGTATTGTTTTTTTTTTTAACTAATGTTAATTTGTTTTTATGATTTCCCTATTTGAGTTGATATCAGGATGTTCTGTTTTGTGACCTTGCGTTGTGCTGGTATCTGATATTATTGGTTTTCTGACCAAACAATATCCTTTAGTATTTCTTGTAGCTTTGGTTTGGCTTTTGCAAATTCTCTAAACTTGTGTTTATCTGTAAATATCTTAATTTCGCCTTCATATTTCAGAGAGAGTTTTGCTGGATATATGATCCTTGGCTGGCAGTTTTTCTCCTTCAGTGCTCTGTATATGTCGTCCCATTCCCTTCTTGCCTGCATGGTTCTGCTGAGTAGTCTGAACTTACTCTTGTTGATTCTCCCTTGAAGGAAACCTTTCTTTTCTCCCTGGCTGCTTTTAAAATTTTCTCTTTATCTTTGGTTTTGGTGAGTTTGATGATAATATGTCGTGGTGTTTTTCTTTTTGGATCAATCTTAAGTGGGGTTCGATGAGCATCTTGGATAGATATCCTTTCGTCTTTCATGATGTCAGGGAAGTTTTCTGTCAGGAGTTCTTCCACTATTTTCTCTGTGTTTTCTGTCCTCCCTCCTTGTTCTGGGACTCCAATCACACGCAAGTTATCTTTCTTGATAGAGTCCCACATGATTCTTAGGGTTTCTTCATTTTTTTTAATTCTTTTATCTGATTTTTTTTCAGCTATGTTGGTGTTAATTCCCTGGTCCTCCAGATGTCCCAGTCTGCATTCTAATTGCTCGAGTCTGCTCCTCTGACTTCCTATTGCGTTGTCTAATTCTGTAATTTTATTGTTAATTTTTTGGATTTCTACATGCTGTCTCTCTATGGATTCTTGCAGCTTATTAATTTTTCCACTAGGTTCTTGAATAATCTTTTTGAGTTCTTCAACTGTTTTATCAGTGCGCTCCTTGGCTTTTTCTGCAGTTTGCCTTATTTCGTTTCTGATGTCTTGAACCATTCTGTAAATTAGTTTTTTATATTCTGTATCTGATAATTCCAGGATTGTATCTTCATTTGGGAAAGATTTTGATTCTTTTGTTTGGGGGGTTGTAGAAGCTGTCATGGTCTGCTTCTTTATGTGGTTTGATATGGACTGCCGTCTCCGAGCCATCACTGGGAAACTGGTTTTTCCAGAAAATCCGCTGACTGGGACGCTGGCTCCAGGCTCTGAAAACAATCGCTGCTTCCCCATATTTGTTCGTTTTCCGTCTCTAAATCTGTGTTTGTTGTTCAGGGTTCGTAGATTGTTATATATGTGATCGATTCACTTGTTTTTCCAAGTCTTTGTTGCAAGAGGGATCCGAGGTAGCGTCTACCTAGTCTGCCATCTTGGCCCCGCCTCCACATGTGTTCTTATTCTTAATGCTGCTCCTTTAAGGGCACTTTGTCTTTTTCATTTGGTTGCTTTTATGCTTTCATCTGGTTACTTTTATGATCTTCTCTTGGCATTCAGATTTCTACAGTTTCACTAGGATGTGTCTAAGGATGGATTTTTGTAATATCCTGCTTGGGTTTCAGTAGGGCTTATAGAATCTGTGAATAGATGTCTTTTATCAGTTTTAGAGTAAAAAAAATTGAATGTTAGCTCTTTAAATATTATTCTGCCCCATACTCTCTTTTCTTCACTTCTCCTGTTATACATCTTCTCACCAAATCCTTTGAGTCTTTTATCCTCCCTTTTGCATTTCCCAACCTTTTGTGTTTCTGGGCTTTATTATGGATAATTTCTTCTGACCTTACAATTTACAAGGGATCTTTTTAGCTATTTCTAATTTGCTATTATTAGTTTGTTAGAGTTCTAGAATTTCTATTTCATTTTTATTCATATCTGCAGTATTTAAGTTTCCAATTCTCTGCTAAAATTTTTAACCTTGTCTTTTATCATTTAAACATAGAAAACAGTGTTGTTTTATAATGTGTTTGAAATAATTCCAATATCTGTAGCACCTATACTTCTTTTTCTATTATCTATTGTTTCTGCCAGATTTAGTTATGCTGGTATGGCTTCTGACTTATCCAATTCTCTTTGATGATATGGTGGATATTGCACTTGAAGGGCTGATTGTAAAGATAATTTGAGGTTTTGAGCAACCTTCCCCCAGAGGTGATTTTTGTTTGCCCATGTGCCTATGTGCAGTTTACCAGAACAAATGTAACTAATTTCAGGAATTGGGATTTTTTGGGTTGTTCAGTGACTTGTAACAGGGTTACTTTCTGAGCTGGCTCACTCATACTCTTAGGGTATGTCTCTTTACAGCCCCAAACAAAAGCACAATAGGTATAATGGGGGACCTGTTCTTAATAGGCTCAAACTCTGTTTGTCTGTCTAGCCTTGAGAGGCTGTCAAAATCTCCGCTTAGCTTCTCATTTAACTCTTCTGGATTGGCAAAAGCCCCTGGGGAAAAAGTGGTCCCAATTTCCCGATTCACTTCTCCAGATTTCCAGTTTCTCCTGAATCTTGATCTAGTCATTCTTTGCTATTATGTTTGCTCCCCATCGCCTTTGAGCTGATGCTTCTTTAGTTGTTTTGTTTTTCTAGTTGTCTTCAGATTTCTGAATTACTTAATTCACAGTACAAAAATTAGAAGTTCTCCACATAAAGTATGTATTGGATTCTAGACTCTGCTCTACAACTTACCAGTTGTTTGACCTTCAACAATTTATCTTTTTTTTTTTGTCTGAGTCTGTTTCCTCATATGTAAAAAGAACAATTTGAGTTGGCTCTCTTAGGCCCTTGAAATCCAGTTTTTACATTGTTAGCACTTTTCGGTCTAAATCAAAGAGTAGATTTTAGGATAAAGAGCCCAGGGGGAAGAATTACGGAAGGCAGTCACTATTCTTTTTTTTTTATTTCCTGTAGATAAGAGATTTTTGGAATATGGTAGGCACTAATAAATATTTTAAGAAGAAAAGCTTGCTAACAAGAGATTCACTAAAATTTTGTTTTTAACATCATGGGTGTTAGTATTGCCAGCCAAGAGCCTACTTCTGTAGCCTTGGCTTGTCTGAAATCAGGGGAAACAAGAAGGCTAAAATCAGCCTGGCTTCCAGCACTTAGGAAATTTAACAGGTTGCTTTGTAGCAGCACAAAAATGCAGCATTTCAATCTCCACTCAAAGGGGTACATTCAACAAAGGTTTGTATTAATCAAAGAGTCCCCCCCCCCCAGAATTGCACAGACTCATCCCATTGTTATAACAACCAGTATCATATGATGGAGGTCAACAGCCTTTATCAGAACACACAAGAGAAGCTGCCTCCACAGAGCTCTTTGCATCCCTGTTTGCTTAGCAGTCTCCCTTGCTATGTTTTTCTTCTTGTGCTCTTCTGACATCTCTTATCATAAGACATCCACTTCTTGACTCCACTTGGCCTCACACAAACTCTACATAACAGGCAGAATAAAGGAGAAGGAAAAAGAGAACGCAGGTTTTTACAAGGTGGCCCTTTAATAGTTTAGAAAATAGAGGGATATAACAAAACAGTCAACAATTACTTTAAAACAAGGATGAGGATGTAGATTATATACGAAAATTGTTACCATTAAAAACTCAGGTAATAAAGCTTCAGGCCTGACCCTGTGTTTCCACGATCTCTAAGGAGAAGAAAATCGGCCACTGAACAGGATGGTCTTTGAGAAATTATGCCGGATAAAGAAAAGGAATGGATGATCGGCAATGAAAGTTTCCTCTGGCATAAGCATGGTGAAGTTGGCAATGGCTGCTGTGGCAGCCGCCGCCTCTGTGCCTTCCTCATTCACTTCTACAAAGGACTTATGGACAATTTTTGATATAAAAAGATCCCTGGCTCCTGACATGCCGGACAGATCAGCCTTACTACTACTAAAGAGATCCTGCACACCCAGGCGGGCTAGGTAGGAGTTGAGGTTGTAGCTCTCTTCCAGCTTGAACCTGGGCAAGCTGACACTGACTTCAATGACTGGCAGATTCTCAGGTTTGGTCCACTCACTCAGCTTTTCCAAAGTCAACTGTTCTTCAATCTGGAATCAGAATGAAGAAAAAGAGGAGGTGAACTCAATCTTACACAATATTAATATATAAAGTAATAAAGCATTATTGGTACTAGTATTTAAATGCATGGACTCATAATCAGTTGTCTAATTTGTTTCCTTCATGTTTTGTGCCAAATCAGATTCTTTTTTGGAGGATTTCATTTGTTTCTGGCAACTGGTAATAATTGTTGATAATAGGACATAACCATGTTCCAAGTCATCAAAGGCCCAATTACACGGACTTTGGACATGGAGTCCATCATCCACCCATCCATCATTCGTCATCCATCATCCATCATCCACCCATTCATCCACCCAAGACTTACTAAGCCACTACCACGCATGGATCATTGTGATAGGCCATGATCGTTATGCTAGTTGGTACAAGGAAAAAATTAAAACTCCACTGGAGCTGTGGCAACCTGTGAACCTCAGCAGAGTTGCAGAAATCAGCTGTAATAACTTTAGCTGCTAGATAAAAATAAAAAAGACAGAGGTGATATATTAGACCTAGAGCCTGTCTAAAACAGGGGTAATAAGAGTGCCCTCTTTACAGCATTGCTGGGAGCATTAAATAAGTTAACATATGTAAGGTGATTGGCATATAGAAAGTGCTACATAAATGTGAGCTATTAGTATTATTACTGTCAAACTATAACAAAATCATCATTCCACTTGTTCTATTAATGCTGATAATTCTTTTCATGGGGCTCAAGATGTTCTTTTTACAATCAGAGAAAATACGAACATGGAAATACAATTGAAAGAAGCAACACACTGATTTTAATACATAAAAAAAAAATTTTTTTTTTTTTGGCATTTATCATGATATATTTTACTAAGGATACAGAGGGAAGGCAGCCCAGAAGAACCATTAACAATGACTGGAGTGGGAAGAGAAAAGGGGAAGACATTGCTCAGGTTCTGGTTGAGTCTTGTGCTGCTAGCAATAAAAAAAAAGATAAAATGACGAGGTTATATGGTTGCTTTATCCTTAAGACGGCACTATAAACTCACAATTGCTTTGCAGAAAAACATATTAAAATAACTACAATTTATAAGAAAAAATTCACTCAATCCTTGTAAACTAAAATGGATTTATGGGTGTTGGACACTGTTCTAAGTGCTCATATATATTTCTATTGTTACTATTTAATCTTCACAGCAACCTTACGAAGAAGGAACTAGTATTTGCCCCATTTTACAGATAAGGAAAAGGAGTCAGAGAGGGTGTCAGTGTAGCTTGTAAGTGGCAGAGCCAGGATTTGAACTGAGACAGCCTGAATTCAGAAACCGTGGCTGTAATCACTATAGTGTATTTACCCCTTTCTGTAATCCGCGTGTTGAAAATGCAGCAGCATTAGAAAGATCAGTCACAAAAACATATTTTTTTCCAGTTCCGGTTTTTCTGTTAAATTGCATGGGAAAACATGCCCCCTGCATGAGAATGAGAAGTCGGAGAGACCAGGTCGTAGCTCTCAGAGAGTGAACAGAAGACATCAGTGAGTCTGGAACACTGCGTTGGTACATCTCACTGGTTTCCATGTCAGTGCTGGCCCTCCTGCTCTCCCTAAACTGCAGCCAGACCAGATGCCACTCCTTGGCCCTCCCGTAGCACCCTGGGCATATGACCTCTTTGTACTTAACCAAACCAGTTGCTGTTGAGTGGACCCTGGCTCATGGGGGCCCCACATAAAGAGTAGAATTATGCTCCAGAGGGTTTTCAGTGACTGATTTTCTGTAAACAGATTGACAGGTCTTACACAGTACTCTATAAATGCAAGTGACTAATATTAGACCCTTTCAGAAAAGCTGCAGTCATCATCCTTTGGCCTGGTTCTGGCCCTGGCAAGAGATGCCATCACCTGAAATCACACGTAATGGAAAGCTCACATAAAGTTCATGTTAGGAGCAGGCCTGGCTCTAAAGCTTACATATCGCACGAGTCCTTTTCTATCATGTAGCTTCTGGAAATTTAATTCATGACTTTTATGAATTGTAGTAATAATGAATAGTATAGTGATAGAACTTTAGAGGGCTTGAGGAAGCTACATACTATGATGTTTTAGGGTTTTTTTTTCCCCCCTCAGTGAAACAACTCTCATCTTACTGCAGTTTCTTCTAAAGCTGATTCCAGAACAGAGTTCCAGTGAACTGCCAGTTATCAATGTTACATTTAGTGTAGATTTTTAGATGTTTGCCACCACAACGATCACTGGAAGGCACTGGGCATCTTTCTTTAAAGTTTAAACCTAGGGCTTTGGAGTAGTAAATGTAGATGGGCTAATTTCAAAGGAATCACAAGGAACTGGGAAGCAAAGTCAAACAGCGTCAGTAAACACTGATCGGGCACCTCCCACATGACACACAGGAGGAATCAATATGTCAAAAGCAAGTGTGGACCAGGAAGTGCAGGAGTGAGTTACCTTCTTCAGACCTGTGGAGTCATCTTCAATGTCATCTGGCAGCAGGATGACCATGCTGAGGTCCTTGTCTTTGTAGGGCAGTTCTAACACACGACATTTCAGTTCCTGGATGTAGCCATACGGAAATTTCTTCTTCTGATACATCATTTTAGCCATTTTTGTGTCTTTCTGAGCAGTTGAGAAGACATATCACTCAAATTAGAGGCATTCTTTTAGAGCATGAAATAATTTGGGGGAGTTAACTTTCCTTACCTTATTCAGTCTGAATGGGGCATCAGTCGTGGCCTCTTTTACGAATTTCTCCTTCCAGTTTCCTTTGAAATAAATTGCATTCACCAGCACAAGCTTAGTCATGCTGCCAACCACACCTGGAGCCAATAGTTCTGGAATTTTCCCTAAAAAGGTAAGGTAAGAGTTTTTTAAATCCACATGTCAGAATTCCAAATTTGAACCAGCGTTTTACTAGCACTGAAATGCAATTCAAATGTATGTATACTTTTTTACTAAATTTCCTTTAACATGGTATGCAGTTAGGAAACCTCGATCAGTGTGTCAAGGTTTAAATAAACCAATTCATGAGGCAGACCGGTATGACACATATCCACCCCTAGGAAGAGTCACACCTTAAACAAAACTAAAAAAATCTGTTGCCATCAATTCCAACTCATAGTGACCCAAAGGACAGAGTAGACCTGCCCCATAGGGTTTCTAAGGAGTGGCTGATGGAATCGAACTGCCGAATTTTACGTTAGCAGCCATAGCTCTTAACCCCTGTGCCACCAGGGCTCCACGGGAGAGTCAACATTTTTAAACAAGTATGAGCTAAAAGGCTAAAAATAGGAAAAAGCTCCATTTCTGGATGGTGGGACAAATAGGAGTCTTGTTTTGTGAATGGCCTTTGTTTTTCAGATTTTAAAAAAAAGTTTCAGTCACCACTTCTCACAACCGACAAGCATACTCTCGCAATAAAGGTTTTAACACATGTCCAGAAGGTAGCACAGTTACTCCGCTGAACAAAAGCTCTGCCGAGGACCTGGAGCAGCTTTGTTACAGGAGTCAGGGATTCTGTGAAGTGCACTGACTCACACCAGGTGGACGTTAGAAGACAGGCTGATTCAACAGATAAACTGATCCTGAGAGTCAATGCCCACTCCAACATGCCTGATGTATTTGGCAAGGTGTTGGCAAATAATAAAGCTTGTGACTACTGATATCATTCCATATGTATATTAAATACATTTGGGCAGGCCAGATTTTTCTCAAAATGTTTCTTCCTTTAAGTTCCATAGACACTTCCAAACTCCCTGAGGGACCAAACTGAGGGCTGTGGGAACCATGGTCTCGGCAAACATCTAGCTGAATTGGCATAACATATTTATAAAGAAAATGCTCTACATTCTACTTTGGTAAGTAGCATTTGGGGTCTTAAAACCTTCTGAGTGGCCATCTAAGATACTCCATAGTCACCCTGTCTTGAGTAAGGGAGAATGAAGAAAACCAAAGATACAATGGAAAGATTAGTTCAAAGGACTAAGGGACACAACTATTACAGCCTCCACCAGACTGAATCCAGCACAACTAGATGGTGCCCAGCTACCACCACCGACTACTCTGACAGGGATCACAATAGAGGGTCCTGGATAGAGCTGGAGAAAAATGTAGAAGAAAATTCTAACTCACAAAAAAAAAAAAGCAGACTTACTGGTCTGACAGAGACTGGAGACACCCCAGAGTATGGCCCCCGGACACCCTTTTAGCTCAGTAATGAAGTCACTCCTGAGATTCACCGTTCATCCAAAGATTAGACAGGCCCATAAAACAAAATGAAACTAAAGGGGTACACCAGCCCAGGGGCAAGGACAAGAAGGCAGGAGGGGACAGGAAATCTGTTAATGGGGAACCCAAGGTGGAGAAGGGGAGGATGCTGACATGTCGTGGGGTTGTTAACCAATGTCACAAAACAATGTGTACTAACTGTTTAATGAGAAACTAGCTTGTTCTGTAAACCTTCATCTAAAGTACAACAACAATAATTAAATTTTTTTTTTCCTTTTGTCCTATATATAATATTAGCTGGAATTTCAAAATGTTGTTTGGGAGAACCTTTAGGGGAAAAAATAGTTATTTTTGTTAAATCAGGCTTAAATTGTTATTTTGGTGAATTTCTAATGTTTAGAAGCTGTCTAGTAAATAAGGCAGCGAAGAATTCTCACAGGCATTCCACTGTGGGACTGTGAGCTTGTCTGGGCAGGATGGGTAGGGAGGGGTGTGGAGAGAGAGTGAAGGGAATGCAGAGAAGAAAAGGAACACCTGCATATCGGATTACCTGTTGCTCAGGAACATCTGCACATAGGATTACCTATCGCTCAGTCCCTCACCTTCTGTCTGGCCTTTGACCCACTGATTTATCTCCTTCCTTGCCTCCTCAGACGCATGCTGGAAATCCACACTGGCCAAGTCAGCCCCGTACATTTTCTGAGTTGACTCCAAGAACTCCTATAAGGAAAGAAGGAAAAAAAGGAAGTGTCCTGAATAACTCCTACTACATGCAGAAATGGTTTTTTAAAATCCTTAAGCATGACAGAAATCATCCTAAAAGGCCAAATTCCATTCTAACACAGCAACTGTTATGCTTTTGGTGCTTTATAAAATTTCACAATTCTTTTCATAAAGGCCTCTGACTGACATTTTCATAAATGAGCCAACACTGACTGTACTTCAATGCAGTTACAGCGAATGCTCTCCCACTGCAGGGACCATGGCCCAGAACCAGCACGTCACCTGACGGGAACAGTCTGCACCATGTTCTCCTTCTGGTCGCTTTTCTGCAGGTGCTCACCTCAGAAGTCACAAACAATCCAAGTGATACTGAAATCGAATGCTTCTAAATATTAAAACCGACTTTTGTGCCATGATGGTGCTGAAGAAGCCACACTGCCGGGTGGAGTTTTAGAGTGTGAAGTGCTGTATACTTACAGGGAGGAAGCTATAGGTTTTCTCTCCGTATAACCTGTTGGCAAGTTTCAGAATGTAGGAAGCACCACGTTTGTTGACTTCAGCATTCAGACTCTGAAATCTTGAATGAACCTCCTCAACTGCATCAAAACGAAACGTCTAAAATAAAGAAAACATTCTTTCCATGACCATTTATTTTGAAATTACGAAGTGATTCCTCGGTGTTTGCTACCCTCAATTTAAAGTAGTGTGCTTTCATTACTATTACTGACGAGTCATTCCCAGCCCAATACTTCATTAACTTTTCACTAGGGATCAAACAGTAGAGAATCCAAAATTTATAGCTATGTAAGACACAATTACTGCTTTTACTTCACTTTTTGTTACAATTATGTTCCACGAATAGGAGTGGTTAATAACTAAATATTTGTATAAGTCTGCTTTTGCAAAGATAAACATAAATGGATGTCCATGTTTCTATCAAACATAATTTTACTGAGTCTGAGGAATAAACAATAAAAAGAATCATTATCAATTCAGAAAGACAAAAACATTACACATTGAGCTTTTTTTAAAATAAACTTAGAAGTAACTCATTTGCTTAAAAATAACAGTTTTAAACTTAGATTTCGGGCAAAAGTTTAATTTTCCAAGTTTATAAATATAGCAGCCCTTTATGGTTTTATGAGGCCTGGACTGCTCCAGGCTTTTAAGACACAGTGATAAAACTACATAGCTGTACAAAGTCCACATTATTCACCCAGATATGGTGTTTGCATAATTACTGTGATCAGTGCAGAATATTTAATCTGCTTTAAAGGAAATGGAGGGGGGGGGTCCTCATCAAGGTAATGCCACCGACTTCTCCACCATAGTGCTTTTCCTACGTCTCATTACTCTTGGGACTAGAAAATACTTTGTAACATCCCACCTGAACCTATATATTTAAAAAGTAGTTTTGATACCTGGCAAGTATGCTGGGTGACAGCCACAAAGAAAGATGAACAACACCACTGTTCATCATGCTCAAAGGTAGCATTACATAATGGGTATTATTTATGACTAGCATGTTATCACATGCAAAGCAGAACCCTGGAACTCCTAGCCAAGGAAAAGATGCTAGGGTGGACAGGAAGGCTGGACAGGGATTTCTCCGAGCCTTGTAAAACGGCTCTCTCCTCAGCAGGGACACGGTGCCTGGCACATTGGGCACTCACTAAAGGTCTGATGATGATGAAATCCTGCACACAGTGGTTGTGCCTGGGGCTTTTTCGGAAAGTCTGACCTTGTGATTTATAGTTGTTGGCACAGAAATACAGCTGTTCTTTTAAAAAACATCTTGTAGGAGCTACAAGGTACAAGTTTGTATAGAAACTTTGAACCAGAAGGAAGACGGCAGGGAAGGAGGCAGGTTTGGTTTTCCTGACCTTGGACAGCTGCGCTGCGGTGCTGCCCCGGGCCCCCAGAAAGACCATAGCCAGCGCCGTGGAAATGCTGAAGGGAGAAAAGAAGATGTTTCCCGCCGGATTGTCTTCATTCAAGGCGCGGAACAGGTCAATGGCGAAGCGCGTGTTGGCAGCGCTCAGCGGCTCCATGGCTACGGGCTAGGACACAGAACAGAGGTCTAGGCTGCCACAGGCCACCCTGGCACACTGGGCTCGGCCTGTGCCAGCGCCCGGGGGCTCCCTCCCTTTTACTCAGGAGGGTTAAGAACCCAATCTTTTCCCCCTCCCGGTACTGCCCAAGGAGCCCGCAGAAACACGGGTTCAGCCCCGGGGTCCTAAAGGGCTGCAGGGAGCGACTACCAGCCAGCTCTGGGTCCCTGCACCGCCTAGTGAGCCTCTGATTCATTTGGGCAATGCATCCATTGTCCTAAATGTACCTGAGATAAGATTTTCCTTAGGAAGCCAGAGCTACCAGCTATACCTCAAAGCAAATCCCGGCAAAGCAGATCTAATCAGCCTCTTGTTTGGGATCCGATCACTAACGTTTGGAGCTCCCGCGTCCAGCGTCTCCAGGCTGGTGTAGGGGAGTCTGAAGCCTGGCCAGGTTTCTCCCAGTCATCTCTTAAGGTTTGGGGTGGCTAAGCACTGGCTTTTGCATCTGAGCGCCCATTGCCTCTCAGAGCCTTCATTTCCCCAAACACAGGCAAGCAGCAATAACAGTGCAAGCAGTGAGTGGAATTATTAAATTACTGTTCTGCTCAGTAATTTCTAGGCTTGCCGCGGCCGCCTCCTTTCCTGCCTCCAGCCCCAAAAGGGAGAAACTGGCTCCGGGCTGGGCTGTCTGGGCGGCACAAACCGCTCCGAAAGGAGGGCTCCTCCGCCATGAAGAAAACACTCGGACCTCAGGTTTCGGTTCGTGGCTCTCTCGGGGACGCCCGGCCCGGCACTCCCTACTCCCTCTCTCGCCGGCTGGGCTGGCGCTCGCGCCCGGAACGCAGGCAGGGGCCCCGGGATCGCCCTCCAGGCGCGCGGCGGCGTTGGGGCTGCACTGCCCTCGGACACGGGTGGAGGGGCCCAGGGCGCCCGGCGAGCACCGTGCCCTTCCCGCACCCGCGCGGCCCTTACCGGTAGTGGCGCAACAGGTCAGCGGCGGGGCCAGGCGGGGAAGGAAGTGCGGGCACCTTATAGAGCGCGGAGGAGGCGTGTCGGACAGCCGTGGGAGGGCCTGGCCCAGGCGCCTTTTCCTTGAGGAGTCACTAGTGGCTGGAGCTGAGAGCGGTGACTATGATCCCGCGGGGCATCAGCGCCTTCCTGAGCTCTCTGCCTTTCCAAATCTCTGGCAAGGATCTGACAGAGCGCTTCTTACTAAGGTGTGAATGACTGAGAAGCCAGATGCGTCACCTCTTAGAGGGCAAACCATTCTCATTTGAATCCCATCTATATTCCAAACTCTGGTGTTTGGTTTGTGGAAACAAATTTGGATACTCTTCACTGAGAAAAGAATGTTGTTAGGTTCCCTCGAGTCCATTCTGACTCTTAGCTACCCTATGTACCACAGAAGGAAACACTGCTCTGTCCTGTGCCATCCTTACAATCCTTGTTATGTTTGAGCCCATTGTTGCAGCCACCGTGTCAGCTCATCTCCTTGAGGGTCTTCCTCTTTTTTGCTGATGCTCTACTTTACCACACACGATGTCCTTCTCCAGGGACTGATCCCTCCTGACAATATGTCCAAAGTATATAAGAAGCAGCCTCGCCATCCTTGCTTCTAAGGAGTATTCTGGTTGTACTTTTTCCAAGACAGATTTGTTCCTTTTGGCAGTCTATGGTATATTGAGTATTCTTCACCAACACCACAAGTCAAAGGTGTCAATTCTGTTCCATCTTCCTTATTCATTGTCCAGCTTTCCCATGCATATAAGCGGATTGAAAATACCATGGCCTGGGTCAGGCGCACCTCAGTCTTCAAGGTGACATCTTTGCTTTTGAACACTTTAAAGAGGTCCTTTGCAGCAGATTTGCCCAATGCAATGAACGCATCTTTTGATTTCTTGAGTGCTGCTTCCATCGGTGTTTGACTGTGGATCCCAGTAAAAGGAAATCCTTGACAACTGCAGTCTTTTCTTTGTTTATCATGATGTGGCTTATTGCTCCAGTTTTGAGGATTTTTGTTTTCTTTATGTTGAAGTGTAATCCATACTGAAGGCCGTGGTCTTTGATCTTCATTAGTAAGTGGTTCAAGTCTTCTTTGCTTTCAGCAAGCGAGGTTATGTCATCTGCATAAAGCAGGTTGTTAATGAGTCTTCCTCCAATCCTCATTCCCCATTCTTCTTCATATAGTCCAGCTTCTCAGATTATTTGCTCAGCATACAGAAAATAGGCATGGTGAAAGAATACAACCCCTGACACACACCTTTCCTGACTTTAAACCATTCAGTATTCCCTTGCTCTGTCCGAACAACTGCCTCTTAATCTATTTACAGGTACCTCATGAGCACAATTAAGTGTTCTGGAATTCCCATTCTTTGCAATGTTATCCGTAATTTGTTATGACTACACAGTCAAATGCCTTTGCATAGTCAATAAAACACAGGTAAACATCCTTCCGGTATTCTCTGCTTTCAGCCAGGATCCATGACATCAGCAATGCTATCCCTGGTTCCATGTCCTCTTCTGAATCTGGCCTGAATTTCTGGCAGTACCCTGTCAATATACTGCTGCAGCTGCTTTTGAATGATCTTCAGCAAAATTTTGCTTGCATGTGATATTAATGATATTGTTCAATAACTTCCACATTTGGTTGGATCACCTTTCTTAGGAAAAGGCATAAATATGGATCTCTTCCAGTCAGCTGGCCAGGTAGCTCTCTTCCAAATTTCTTGGCATAGACAAGTGAGCACTTCCAGTGCTGCATCAGTTAGTTGAAAGATCTCAATATTCCATCAATTCCTGGAGCCTTGTTTTTTGCCAATGCCTTCATGCAGCTTGAACTTCTTCCTTCAGTACCATCGGTTCCTGATCATATGCCACCTCTTGAAATGGTTGAACATTGACTAATTCTTTTTGGTATAATGGCTCTGTGAATTCCTTCCACCTTCTTTTGATGCTTCCTGTGTCCTTTAATATTTTCCCCATAGAATCCTTCACTATTGCAGCACGAGGCTTGAATTATTTCTTCAGTTTTTCAGCTTGAAAAACATTGAGCATGTTCTTCCCTTTTGGTTTTCTATCTCCAGTTCTTTGCACATGTCATTATAATACTTTACTTCGTCTTCTCGAGAGGCCCTTTGAAAATCTTGTGTTCAGTTCTTTACTTCATCATTTCTTCCTTTTGCTTTAGCTGCTCAACATTCGAGAGCAAGTTTCAGAGTCTCCTCTGACATCCATCTTGGTCTTTTGTTTCTTTCCTGTCTTTTCAATAATTTCTTGCTTTCTTCATGGGTGATGTCCTTGATGTCATTCCACAACTCATCTGGTCTTCATCATTAGTGTTCAGTGTGTCGAATCTATTCTTGAGATGGTCTCTAAATTCAGGTGGGATATACTCCAGGTTGTATTTTGGCTCTCATGGACTTGCTCTGATTTTCTTCAGTTTCAGATTGAACTTACATTGAGCAATTGATGGTCTGTTCCACTGTCAGCCCCTGGCCTTGTTCTGACTGATGATATTGAGCGTTTCCATCGTCTCTTTCCACACGTGTAGTGGATTCGATTCCTGTGTATTCCATCTGGCGAGGTCCATGTGTATAGTCACCTTTTACATTGGTGAAGAAAGGTATTTGCAGTGAAGGAGCTGTTGGTCTTGCAAAATTCTATCATTTGACCTCCAACATCGTTTCTATTATCAAGGCAATATTTTCCAACTACCAGTCCTTATTCTTTGTTTCCAACTTCTGCATTCCAATCACCAGTAATTATCAATGCATCCTGACTGCATGTTTGATCAATTTCAGACTGCAGAAGAAGATAAAAAGCTTCAATTTCTTCATCTTTGGCCTTAGTGGTTGGTGTATAAATTTGAGTAATAGTCATATTAACAGTTGTCCTTGTAGGCGTATGGATGTTATCCTGTCACTGACAACGTTGTACTTCAGGATAGATCTTGAAATGTTCTTTTTGACAATGAATGCAACACCATTCATCTCAAGTTGTCATTCCCAGCATAGTAGACTATATGACTGTCCAATTCAAAATGGCCATTACCAGTCCATTTCAGCTCACTAATGCCTAGGATATCGAAGTTTACGTGTTCCATTTCATTTTTGACAATTTCCAATTTTCCTAGATTCGTACTTTGTACATTCCAAGTTCCAATTATTAATGGATGTTTGCAGCTGTTTCTCCTCATTTTTGAGTTGTACCACATCATCAAATGAAGGTTCCAAAAGCTTGACTCCATCCATTAAGGTTGACTCTACTTTGACGAGGCAGCTCTTCCCCAGTCATCTTTTGAGTGCCTTCCAACCTGGGGGGGCTCATCTTCTGGCACTGTATCAGACAATGTTCTGCTGTTATTCATAAGATTTTCATTGGCTAATTCTTTTCAGAAGTAGACTATCGGGTTCTTCCTAGTCTGTCTTAGTATGGAAGCTCAGTTGAAACCTGTCCTCCACGGGTGATCCTGCTGGTATCTGAATACCAGCAGCATAGCTTCCAGCATCAAAGCAACATGTAAGACCCCACAGTATGACAAAATGACAGACACACGGGGGGAGAAAAGAACAGGTTGCAAAAACATCATGTGTCACCGACTTTTAGTACCAAAGTGAGCTCAGCCCCCAGGTCTCGCTTCAGAGGTGACCAGGCAGGTCGACTCATGTCCCACACATCATAGATACCTCAGGTCTGTGTGCAAAAGTATCTCTTACCCATTATGCTAAAATTTAGAGTAACCAATTTTTTCCCATAATGTCAAAATAAAATGGTAAAGCAGTAACTATTTTTTGAGGGATATTTTTGTTGTTATTATTGTCTCCCTCTTTAAATGCTTGGATATATAATTTCACCAAAACTTATAGTGCTTGAAAATGTGAAATAATTCTGCATTCCTGAAATGTCTCACCTGCTTTCTTGCAAATACAGCATGTGAAGAGGACAGAGGAAAATCCTATTGTTTTCTTAGAATGGGTCATAGAGTGTGAATGGGTTTGTAGACTTTTATAACTCTGAGAACTTGTTTATAATTAAACGGGGCAAAGAAGATCACTGTCATGATTGATAAAAATAAGCTCCATAGTTGCAAAAAAAAACAGCAAGAGTTTAATAACTAAGACTCTATAGTACTTTATAGCTTATTGGAATAAAGAAACCAACATTTATTGAAAGCCAGTCATAGTAAGTTGAAGTGGTTTGTTCAGTCCAAACAGCCAAGAAGTCTAGACTTGATCTTTTCTTTTTTCTCCAAACTTGGTAACCTTTCCTCCATTCCACATAGAACTGGAGAACCATCTCATTAGCTTCCCCTAAGAGGCCCATGTAAGAAAGTCAAGTGTGAAAGGCAGGACCATGTAGTTGTTAAATAAAGTTTGAGACATAAGCCCAGGTGATCCAGAGTGTTCCCAGTCTCGCCTGCTGTTGACGTCTTACATTACTCTCCAGGCAGTATCTTTTTTAACTTTATTGTGATAAAATATATACAACACAAAAACAAAATGTATTTTCTATTATATAAAGTTAATAGATATAATAATATGAAACAAAAGTTTGCCATTTTAATCATTTTTAAGTGTACAGCTGAATTATTTTATTAGTTCCACTTTTTATGGTTATATATTTTCTTTTGACATTTTGTATTTGTGCTCACCTGGCATTTAGTAATCTGCGGAAAACATAAAACCAAGCCATTTTCTAAATAATTACATTGGCTGTAGAAGATTGAGGCAGAAATCACTATTCTGCTGACTAACACTGGAGTGTTCTATTTGTGGCTTTAAACATTAATGGTTAATAGCAAATCCATGCAGAGGGACCTCACACACTCATGGTGGGGTAAGCTGGTGCAGTATATCTAATAAACATGAACATATGTTTAAATAGCTATGATCCAGCACTTTCACTCCAAGGAATACCCCCAACAAAAATGTATGTGCACTTGTACCCGGGAGACATGTATAAGAACGTTCACCTATACCATTTGTAGAAGCCCCAGACTGACACTGGAAACTAACTGCCCATCAACAGAAGAATAGATAAGTTCATACAATGGACTGATCTACAACAATGGAAATGATTAATAAATTCAACTACTTTAAAAAATGAGAATTTCTGTTTTTTACAAAAACACCTCTAAGGGAGTGAAATAGAGAGTTGAAATGCATACCATTAAAAATAGCATCAAAAATCAAGTATCTAGAAATATAACAAAAGCTATGCAAAACCTCTACATAGAAAAAAATTATTAAGCAACATCTTTAAATTTTAACTAAATGAAAAATATATAGTTCATTGAATGGAACTCAATATTATAAAAATTGCTGTTTTATTGATTTATTAATTGCAATTCTGATAAATATCCCAAACAGCACATATGTGTGCATGAGTGTGTGTGTGAAGCTATGCAAGCTGATTATAAATTTATGTGATAGTGGAAGCAGTCAAGACACTCTGGAGGAAGAACAAGGTGGGAGGACATGTTCTACTAAATGTCACGAAACTTATAAAGCTATAATAATTAAAACAGCATGGTATTGGTGCAAAGATAGACAAATAGGCCAATGAAATGGAGAGCCCAGAAACAGACCTTTGCATAGGTTGACCTTTGATATATGACAGAAGATGTAGGGAACATTAATGGGGAGATGACAGAATACTTAGTAAATAACAGGGAAAAGTGAATATCTATATGTTAAAAAAAAAAGAAAAGGGAAAGGACAGGAAAAGAGGATGGAAGGAAGAAATAAAATACTTACCCACACTATACCCAAAAGTCAATTCCAGGGGTATGAAAAGCAATGTAAAAAGCAGAATTAAATAAACTTTTTGAAGATAATGTAGGAGGATCTTTTCGTGAGCTCACAATAGGGAAAATTTTTTACAGAAGAAAAAGAACACATTTACTATAAAGAGAATGATTAATAAACTTAAATACTTTAAAGATAAGAATTGTTGTTCGTTACAAAGACACCATAAAGAAAATGAAAGACAAGCCACATAATGGAGAGTTGATAATGCATGTAATTGACAAAGGCTAGTATCTAGTCTATAGCTTCTATAAATCACATTGAAAATACATTAGAAAAATGGGCAAATTATTTGAATGAACACTTTAAAAAAGGAAATACAAATAGTTTATAAATGTATAACCAAACCAGTTGCCATCGGTGGATTCCAACTCATAGTGACCCTGCAGGACAGAGTAGAACTGCCGCATAGGGTTTCCAAGGAGTGCTGGTGGATCTGAACTGCCAACGTTTCTGATCAGCAGCTGCAGCTTTTTACCACTGCACCAGAGCTCCTATAAGTCTATGTTGTTGTTGTTGTTATTAGGTGCCGTCGAGTCGGTTCCAACTCATAGCGACCCTATGCACAACAGAATGAAACACTGCCCAGTCCTGTGCCATCCTTACAATCATTGTTATGCTTGAGCTCATTATTGCAGCCACTGTGTCAATCCACCTCATTGAGGGTCTTCCTCTTTTCCACTGACCCTGTACTCTGCCAAGCATGATGTCCTTCTCCAGGGACTCATCCCTCCTGACAACATGTCCAAAGTATGTAAGACGCAGTCTCGCCATCCTCACTTCTAAGGAGCATTCTGGTTGTACTTCGTCTAAGACAGATTTGTTCGTTCTTTTGGCAGTCCATGGTATATTCAATATTCTTCACCAACACCACAATTCAAAGGCGTCAAATCTTCTTTGGTCTTCCTTATTCATTGTTCAGCTTTCACATGCACATGATGTGATTGAAAATACCATGGCTTGGATCAGGTGCACCTTAGTCTTCAGGGTGACACCTTTGCTCTTCAACACTTTGAAGAGGTCCTTTGCAGCAGATTTGCCCAATGCAATGCGTCTTTTGATTTCTTGACTGCTGCTTCCATGGCTGTTGATTGTGGATCCAAGTAAAATGAAATCCTTGACAACTTCAATCTTTTCTGTGTTTATCATGATGTTGCTCATTGGTCCAGTTGTGAGAATTTTTGTTTTCTTTATGTTGAAGTGTAATCCATACTGAAGGCTGTGGTCTTTGATCTTCATTAGTAAGTGCTTCAAGTCCTCTTCATTTTCAGCAAGCAAGGTTGTGTCATCTGCATAACACAGGTTGTTAATGAGTCTTCCTCCAATCTTGATGCCCTGTTCTTCTTCATGTAGTCCAGCTTCTCATATTATTTATTCAGCATACAGATTAAATAGGTATGGTGAAAGAATACAACCCTGACGCACACCTTTCCTGACTTTAAACCAATCGGTATCCCCTTGTTCTGTCTGAACAACTGCCTCCTGATATGTAAAGGTTCCTCATGAGCACAATTAAGTGTTCTGGAATTCCCATTCTTCGCAGTGTTATCCGTAGTTTGTTATGATCCACACAGTCAAATGCCTTTGCATAATCAATAAAACACAGGTAAACATCCTTCGGGTATTCTCTGCTTTCAGCCAGGATCCATCTGACATCAGCAATGCTATCCCTGGTTCCATGTCCTCTTCTGAAACCGGCCTGAGTTTCTGGCAGTTCCCTGTCAATATACTGCTGCAGCCATTTTTGAATGATCTTCAGCAGAATTTTGCTTGCGTGTGATATTAATGACATTGTTCTATAATTTCTACATTTGGTTGGATCACCTTTCTTGGGAATAGGCATAAATATGGATCTCTTCCAATCAGTTGGCCAGGGAGCTGTCTTCTATATTTCTAGGCATGGATGAGTGAGCACCTCCAGCACTGCATCTGTTTGTTGAAACATCTCATTTGATATTCCATCAATTCCCGGAGCCTTGTTTTTCGCCAATGCCTTCAGAGCAGCTTGGACTTCTTCCTTCAGTACCATTGGTTCCTGATCATATGCCACCTCTTGAAATGGTTGAACGTCGACTAATTCTTTTTGGTATAATGACTCTTTGTATTCCTTCCATCTTCTTTCGATGCTTCCTGCGTCATTTAATATTTTCTCCATGGAATCCTTCACTACTGCAACTCAAGGCTTGAATTTTTTCTTCAGTTCTTTCAGCTTGAGAAACGCCGAGCATGTTCTTCCCTTTTAGTTTTCCATCTCCAGCTCTTTGCACGTCATTATAATACTTTATTTTGTCTTCTCCAGAGGCCCTTTGAAATCTTCTGTTCAGTTCTTTTAATTCATGAATTCATAAAAGGTGTTAAATACAAATTTAAAAGGTAAAATATATCTTATACCCACCAAATTGGCAAAAATTAGAAATTTTGGCAATTCCAAGTGTTGGCAAGGATATGGAGCCACTGGAATTCTCACCCTCTAGGTGGAATTATAAACTGGTCAAACTGCTTTGGAAAATTGTTTGATGTTACTTAACAAAGTCAAAGATAATAAGAGCTTATGATCCAGCAATACCTCTCCTAGAAAAAATTGTTCACATTTGCGCCAAGACACGTGTATAGGAACATTCAAGACAGATTTATTGGTAATAGCCGCAAATTGGAAACAACTCAAAGACCCAACAACAGTTGAATGGATACATAGATTGTGATATATTCATTCCATGGTACTACATAGCAAGGCAAATATGCAAATCATTTCATTTATAACATGGATTAAATTCTAAAACAATCACAATTAACCCTGTTAACAATCCATACAACTGAATTATATAATCCTATCAACATTCTCTCCACCCTCTCTTCCCCAGACCTGTTAGGATCTCCCTTTGTAGCCCTCATGTTGACTGTAAGCACACCCAGGAAACCATGTAAGCCAGCCACTTCCCATGCCTTTGTCTCCCCAGCCCCCATTTTAGATAGCCAATGTTTAAATTGCCCGAACCTATCAAACCAGTACTCTGAGGAGACAAGCATGTTCCTTTATGTGAAGAATCTTCTATTTTGGTTAGAACTTTGAGCATCTGCATCGATAAGCAAAGTCCAGTCCGGAGCAAGCCATCAAATTGCAGCAATCTACACCAGCTCATGGTGTCAAACATCTTTCTCTTCATTCAATCGGGTTCTGGTCAGCTAATCCCTAGCTATCCAAAATAGGTCACAACGGGTAGCAGCTAGAGAGTTCACACACACCCCCGGGCACTTCGGACAGCCCCTTCACACTCTCTTATCCCTAGCCCCCTTGGGCTAGGTTAATGGGTTCCACCCATAAACTTCAGCAGTTGAACAATTCCCTGTACTTCTGACCAGCCAGCCCTTCCTCTCTCTCTCATCCCCAGCTCCCATTAAAAAAAAACCAGCCAGCCCTTCCTCTCTCTCTCATCCCCAGCTCCCATGGAGTAGGATAATGGATGCCAATGGAATATGTCCTAACTCACTCCATCTCTTCATTGCTGCGCTTCCCCCACTTCCACTCATGAGTGGACCCAGATGGTCACCACAAGTGAGTAGACCAAGCTGTCTACTCAACAGCTGCGTTTAACTTCCAATCCTGGAAGTGGGCTCCTGCAGAGATGGACGCTGACTGTTCCTGCCTTTATGTCCAACAGCAAACTGCATGCTGGAAATTCAAAAAGCAAAACATTCATTTTTTTTTTTTTTTCTGCAGGTCTTTCCTCCAAATGCAAATTTTTAGTTCTCTCAGCAGTTCTAGGTGGTTCTGCATGTCTTTTTAAAGCAAATTTCCTGACTCCCAAAGGGCTCAGGTGGGGCTCAGGTATGCTCAGGGCTCCTACATTTAATGCAACAGCCTGAATTTCTTTCTAGCAAATTCTAGTTCCCCTTTTAGTATATCCAATCAAGTATTCATTGAAGGCTATACTTGAGTTATATGCTCTCTGTGGTCTATAATACCCAATATTCATTTCTATCATATATTTGGGTCTGCTTTTACAATATTTTTTTTTTTTTTTTACAATATTAGGTAGGAGAAACATTCAATATCAATAGTACATTCAAACAAGCACATAACCATAACCTTTTTAAAACATTCCAGTTGCAACCTCTCTTCCCCACCCCTTGACTATCTTCGCATTCACATGCATATGGCCTTGGGCTTCTGGCTGGGAGGAACCAGTAGGCCCTGGCCCCCTATCAATTATTCTGTTTATCTGGCCTGGCTTTGACCCCAGGCCACTTCAGCTGTGGGTTTTCAGCCATTACAGGTAACAACAACCAATGTAACCATCTAAGGATCAGAAGTCTCACTTCCCAAGCCCATTTGTTCTTTCTCTTACAAAGTTCCCTGCTTTCATGAGTCTGGAACAATTGCAAAGAATCCGGCTTCTGACATCAACCGTAAAAACGGTGTGGAGGCAGTTTACGACCTCCTCTAACTTCACAAGGGAGAAGGACAATCAAGATCAACAGCCCAATGCTGATCCCATGAGGTAGAGGTCAGACATGCCTCCTGTCTCTACCATCTTTACCAATTCTGAACCAACCACCCCTCCCACAGCACTTTCTACTTCTCTGCTGGGTTCAATAATTCATTGTAATGGCCACACAGAACTCACAGATAATACCCACAAATATGTGGTTTATTAGGGAAATAACAGGTTACAACTCAGGTTCAGGAATACTCACTCAGGATACAGTTCTTCCATCAGGACAGCCTCTTCTCAGCCATGCTCGAAGGCACGTCTCTCCCTGGCCCTCTGTCTCTGCCCAAAGGCACTCAACTTTCTCACTCCATGGGTCAGGAAGCCCACTGTGTGGTCTGTACTGCCAGTCTCTTCTTCTACCACTGCTTTGCCATTGCTTCTCTGCCACTGCTTCCCACCGTCTTCAGGGTTACAGCTTGCTCTCTTTCTCTGTCTTCTGGGTCCAGGAGCCTCTCAGCACAAGGACTCCATGTCCAAAGGATGCCCTCTCTGCTCCTGGCTGTTCCTCTCTGGTGGTGGTGGGAGATCCTCTCTCTCCTCTGGAATTGGCTCTATTTTAAGGCAAAAATGACCAATCCTCTTGGTGGGCCACTATTGGCCTATTTGCACAGTCCCACCTAATCACTTGGGTGGGAGTTATAAGACCACGGCAAGAGAGGCCACACAAAGCCATCCATCACACTGCATTCCTTTGACGGACTTTGCATATGATATGTCCCATCTGCTGTGTGAGGTTTGGTGTCTGGCTGGAACACTTTCTGTGGTTGATGGAGCCCTGGCCACTAGAGGGGGTTCAGATCCTGTTTCAGAAAGTGGTGAAGCTAGCCCTGGAGAAGCTTCGTCAGTTGTGGCCAGGTTGCCTGGAGATATGAGACCAGATCCTGTACTCTGTGGTTGCCTGAGGAAGTTGGTAGCACTTGGCAATATTAGTGGACTTTTTACAGTTCTCTTGATTTTGTTCAGAAGTTTCTAGCTGGGTAAAAGCCAGGTTTAAGAAGGGGAAAGCAGCTTGCCATAAACTTGCTGCATTTATTGAGGATAAATACCAACTCCTTAGCCTTAGCTTTTCTATAAACAAGCACAAAGACCTAGAATCATCTTAAGGACTGCTGGTTCTGAGTGAAGATCTCCTGAAACACTAAGTCACCTTATACAGAGCTTAGCACGCCCAACTCTATGCTCAAGAGCAAAACAGGCTTTCTAGGACAAGAATTGAAACAGGCAAAAACCAAATGCTCAAAACAAGGTGAATTGATAGAAGACATTATACGAAAGACACATCGTTAGAAAAGGAAGCAAATACCATCAAATCACAAGTGCCTTTTCCATTCTACACAGGCCTTATCAGTGGGCCAGTCTTCCTTTGGAAGAGCTTTCTCTCCCCTGCACACTCTCTTCGCTGCCACCAGAGGTCCTTCGCCATCATTTGCTTCGAGGTTGAAGTCTTAGTGCTAGTGGAGGGAGCTAAGGGGACACTCCTGAGAAGAGAACCTGCCCTTCATCCCCCGCCTCTAGGCAGGGGGGATGGAGAATGCCATTCTATCCACCTAGCATATTCTCATTAAAAAAAAAAAGAGAGCTGATTTAGTAACTTGATGTTTAGCTAAATAATTTGTTAAACTTGTTTTTAATAACTTGTTGAAGCAACATGAAAAATGACTCAAAATCACCCGATAGTTACTATTTCCCTAGAAAGGGTGTGAGGCACAGTAGAGTCGTGGCCGTGAACACATGTGGACACTGAACTGTGACTGTAGGTGACAAGCCTCTCGCAGGGAAGTCTAAGCCATTTACATTCTCCTGTCTTAAAACCGAAAAACCAAACCCATTGCTATCGAGGTGATTCCGACTCATAGCAACCATACAGGACAGAGTAGAACTGCCCCACAGAGCTTCCAAGGAGCGCCTAGTGGATTCAAACTGCTGATCTCCTGTCTTCGGTAGCTAAAATGTTTGGGTCACAGAACAGACCTAAAGGGAAAAAAAAAAAAAAAGAAAGCTCTCAAGGTTTCTTCTAGTCCTTTAGTTTATTCTAATTTGGATCAAAACTATCATTAAAATTTCAGCACTGCAACATAGCTTCCCGCTCCAGAGGGGAGACTTGCCTGGTTACCGATACCAACCACCGGCAGCTAGCTTGAGAAACCCATGAACAGCTGCGTACATGCCGGGAACACTCGTAATTCTCCTTAAGTCAAGCACGGTTCCCCTTGCACACCCCTAGAATATCTAAAATCTCCATAAAATCAGTTTTCTTTTACAAATGTACACGTAAATATTCAACTGGGGCTTTCAACACTAACTCAAAACAAAACAATGACACACACACACAAAAAAAAATCCTATAAATTTAGGCTCTCCGATTTTCTGAAATGCAAAACCAGAAGTGACTTTAAAAAACCAAACCAAATCCATTGCAGTTGAGTGGATTCCATCATCTAATTGCCCATTTCACAGGTGAGAGCCCGAGAGGCAAAGTGACCTGTCTCAGATTTCCAAGTCGTTGGTAGGGCGGGTACCAGGTTTTTTGGGTCTAAGTCAAAGGTTCTTTTTCCATGTTTTTTTGTGGTGAGGAATTACTTCTCGGTGTTGGCCTTACTCCCTCTATACCTTTGGATGAATCAGAATAGGCTCAACGGCAACGAGTTTGGTTTTGTTTTTTACGTTTTGGAAAAAAGGAGCCCTGTTGGCACAGTGGTTGACCTCGGCTGCAAATTGAAAGGTTGGAGGTTTGAACCCGCCAGCCGCTCCACCTGGGGATCTGCTCCCCCGAGGATTTCAGCCTTGGAAACGCTATGGGGCAGTTCTACTCTGTCCTATAGGCTCACTTAGAGCCAGAATCAACCTGATGGCACACAGAACAACATAACTCTGAAGCCTCTGGCTCACCACAGAATCAGGGCAGGCCCCAGTCAGTAGCTGTAATGCACGCAGCAGGGGAAGGTCAAGTCATGCTACTTCCCTGAGGGTGATCACATCTTTTCAGTGTAAGCATATCAACAGCCAATGGGCTGTTTAGGGAAAGAGCAATAAAGGATTTTGTCTTGAAGTACTTTTGGATGAGTGACAAAAGGGAGGGAAGGGTTAATATAATTCATAACTGTACTATCTTAATCAAAACACCCTGAAGCAGTGTAAAAGATGAGAATCAAAATACGAGTGCTTCTGATTTAACTCACACCTGTAGTGACACTACTGTGTATGAGGCACTGACTGGGAAGATCCACTTACGGGGTCACATTCAAGCAGCTGTAAAGTTGTTGCTGGTAGTTGCTGTTGAGTCAGCTCCAGCTCATGGCGACCTCATGTGCAACAGAACAAAACGTTACCCAGTACTGTGCCATCTTCACGGTCGTTGATATGCTTAGGTCCACTGTTGCAGCCACTATGTATTTTGAGTGCCTTCCAACCCAGGGGGCTGATCCTCCAGAGCTATATCAGACCATAGTCTATTATCATCCATAAGGTTCTCATTGGCTAATTTTCAAAGTAGATCACCAGGCCTTTCTTCCTAGTCTTAGTGTGGAAGCTCTGCTGAAACCTGTCCACCATGGGTGACACTGCTGGTATTCGAAATACAGGTAGCACAGCTTCCAACACATAGCAACGCGTAAGCCACCACAATAGGATAAACTGACAGATAAGTGGTGGTGCTATAAAATAAAAAAAAAAAAATAGGAAAGGTAAATACTGCCTTGCTGACTGAGGATATGAGTAATCTGAAAGCAATCTGGAAAACAATAGATGCTATAAAATTGTGCCTTGGATTACTGCCACAGCCACTGCCCCCCCACCACCTCAAAGGAATGAAATAAAAAGATCCCAGCCCCTCTGGAAAGCAGCATCCATGACTATGAAGCAGGACCATGCACAGTGGTAAGCAGGACTGAGGCTCTGGATCCCATGCACTTTAGGTCTGGACACTTCCTCCTCTGCAGCAGAGGGCAAGAAAGGAACCCATCCTAGCAGGAGCACTTTTGAAGCCTGGCTCCATCATTTACCAGCTCACTGACCTCGGGCAAGAGTCAGCCTTCCTTCATCTACCCCCTCCCCCAATCCATCCTTTTGGCTTTACCTCTAAAGCACATCCCGAGTCTCCTGATTCTCTCTCTTCATCTCTACTGATAATGCCCTAATCAAAACTACCATCATCACTCACCTAGACTACAGCATTCACCTCTTAACAGATATCCCTTCTCCCGTTCTTATCCTTTCTAGTTGCTTCCAGAGCAATCTATTAAAACTACATTTCATATCAGATCAGTCATACTGTATCATATCATATCATCCCACTCCCTCAATGATAGTCCATGGTAACCAAAAAAAAAAGCTAAACCTATTGCCATTGAGTCTATTTCGACTCATAGCTACCCTATAAGACAGAGTAGACCTGGCCCATAGGGTTTCCAAGGCTATAATCTTTACGGGAGCAGACAGCTACATCTTTCTTCCACGAAGTGGCTGGCAAAGTTCTAACCACTGACCTTTGGTTAGGAGCCAAGCACTTAACCACTGCACCACCAGGGCTCGTTAACTAGCTAAAAACAAAAATCAAGCCAGTTGCCATCAATTCGATTCCTTCTCACTGGGATCCCATGTGTTTTAGAGTAGAACTGTGCCCCATGGGGTTTTCAAGTCTGTGACATTTCAGAAGCAGAGAGTCAGGTCTTTCTTCCAAGACACCTCTGGGTAGATTTGAACACGCAACCTTTTGGTTAGTAGCTGAGCGCTTAACCATTTGCACCACCCAGGGACTCCATGGTAACTAGAATGAAACCTAACCTCTTCCCACAGCCTACAGTGGTCAGACCCTTCCTTCTTCCAACCTTACCTCCTTTCCTTTCCCCTCATATCATAGCCCAAATTTCAGTGTCTCAGATTAGAAGGCTTATGCTTCTCAGGGACATTGCCCCTGCTATTGTCTCTTCCTGGGGCAATAACTTGTCTTCTAATTCTGGTCTCTGCTCAAATGCTCCGCCGAGACCTCCCCTGGCCTCCCAGTCTTTGCTCTCTCTCAAGTCACTCTCTGTCTTATTTTCTTTATAGCATCTGTTGCCATCTGAACTTACCTTGCTTATGTGTTTATGAATGGACCAAGGTGCCTCTTTCAACAGGGAACTTTCAATGCTCTATCCCCTCTGTCTAGAACAACGCCTGGCACACAGTAGGTGTTTAATAAGTACTGTGGAATGGATGAGTGAAGATTCTCACCCAGAACAAGCTAAGCCACTTGGCCAGATGACAGGACGGTGCCATGGGGCAGGTGCTCAGGGATGGTTCTCAGTGAGTGCTGAATGGAGGGGAGGGTCTCTCAGACTGAAAAGATAGATAATGTTAATCTAAATAGAAGTGGAACTCATGCAAGGTGAACTGAAACCCCAATTGAATTAACTACAAGGTGAGATAGAAAAATGTACACATGGCATCGAGTATGGTGCTGGGGAGTCTGTACTGTAGCCCCACACCTGAGAAAGGCATTCACAGTCCTTTTATTACTACCTCTAGGACAAGGCAAGCAAGTAGGATGGTGTTTCAGCAAAGGATCATTAAACAAAACCCATTGCTGTCAAGCCAATTCCAACTCATAACAACCCTATGGGACAGAGTAGAACTGCCCCCATAGGGTTTCCAAGAGTCGGCTAGTGGATTCAAACTGCCAAGCTTTTGGTTAGTAGCTCTTAACTACTGTGCCACCATGGCTCCAAAGTATTATTCACTGGTTGTAAAGGCTGAACTTGAGAAAGAGGTCTCTCAGGGTGGGCCACAAGACTCGCTTTTGGTCTGGTGCTATTTCAGCCTATGAAAAGCAACCTAAATAAAGGCATAGAAGATTATGAAGATCAATTTGAAAATAGCACAAACCTATCACAGTGGGTGGAATCCCTGGGTGGTGCAAATGGTTAAGCACTTGGCAGCTAAATGAAAGGTTGGAGTCTACCCAGAGGCACCTCAGCCAGTGATCTGCTTCTGAAAAATCAGCCATCGAAAACCTTATGGAGCACAGTTCTACTCTGACACCGTGGGGTTGTCACGAGTTGGAGTCAACTCCATGGTAACTGGGTATTGCAGTGGGTGGCAGAAGCAACATTCCAAAGAAACCCACTACCTAAAATGTCATCCCAAGCCAATCTGTAGAAATGTAGTAAAGAGAAGTTGGGTGCCTAAGATTTAGATTTAAGAAATAAATTTTGCAAATACCAGAGATGGGAGGCCTATTTTTAGTAGCAGTTCATGTAAAAAAAAAAAAAAGTTAACTGACCACAAGCTCAGTGTTCACCGATACAGTCACACAGCTCTTAAGTGAATAGAAGTACAGCACCCACATCAAGTGAGAGGGGGTTCACTGCACCACACTCAACCTTACCTGTTTGGAGGGTGGTTTTCAGATATGGGTGGCACAGACATTCAGAGAAAGACAGGATGATGTTCTGTGACCAATCTTTGAAGGAACTGAGTGTGTTTAACTCAGAGGGAAGATTCTGAAGTGGGCAGAGGGGAGACCATTCTAGAGATGTAGGCATTCAGTGTAGGGTCTTCAAAGGCAGCCTCCATGGTCTGGCAGGCCTGAGTTTGAATCTCACTGCTGCCTCCTACTTGCTAGGTCCTTGAGGCAAATTTCTCATGCCCTCAGGGGGCCAGTTTATTATCTATAAACTGGGGATAACAATGTTATCATTGTTAGGTGCCATTGAGTCTATTCGGACTAGTAATGACCCTATGTACAACAGAAGGAAACACCGCCTGGTCCTGCCCCAGTCTCACAATTGTTATTATGCTTGAGCCCATTGTTGCAGTCACTGTGTCAATCCATCTTGTTGTGGGTCTTCCTCTTTTTTCACTGACCCTATACTTTACCAAGCATGATGTTCTTCTCCAGGGACTGGTCCCTCTCTAACATGTATACAGTATGTGAGACAAAGTTTCACCTCCTTGCTTCTAAGGAGCATTCTGGCTGTACTTCTTCTAAAACAGAAGTGTTCTTTCTTTTGGCAGTCCATGATATATTAAATGTTCTCACCAACACCACAATTCAAAGGCATCAATTCTTCTTTTGTCTTCTTTATTCATTGTCCACCTTTCACGTTCACGTGAAGTGATTGAAAACATGATGGCTTGGGTCAGGTGCACCTTAATCTTCAAGGTGACATCTTTGCTTTTCAACACTATGAAGAGGCCTTTTGCAGCAGACTTGCCCAATGCCATATGTCTTTTGATATCTTGACTGCTGCTTCCATGGCTGTTGATTGTGGATCCAAGTAAAATGAAATCCTTAAAAACTTCAATCTTTTCTCCGTTTATCATGATGTTGCTTATTGGTCCATTTGTGAGGATTTTTGTTTTCTTTATGTTGAGGTATAATCCATACAGAAGGCTGTGGTCTTTGATCTTCATCAGCAAGTGTTTCAAGTCCTCTTCACTTTCTGCAAGCAAGTTGTGTCATCTGCATAATGCAAGTTGTTAACGGTTCTTCCTCTAATCCTGTTGCCCCATTCTTCTTCTTATAGACCAGTTTCTCGGATTATTTGCTCAGCATACAGACTGAATAAGTATGGTGAAAAGATACACCTTTCCTGACTTTAAATTATGCAGTATTCCCTTTCTCTGTTCAAAGGACTGCCTCTTGATCTATGTACAGGTTCCTTATGAGCACAGTTAAATATTCTGGAATTCTCATTCTTTGCAATGTTGTCCCTAATTTGTTATGATCCACACAGCCAAATGCCTTTGCATAGTCAATAAAACAGAGGTAAACATTTTTCTGGTATTGTCTGCTTTCAGCCAAGATCCAGCAATGATATCCCTGGTTTCACGTCCTCTTCTGAATCCAGCCTGAATTTCTGGCAATTTGCTGTTGATATACCGCTGCAGCCACTTTTTAATAGATCTTCAGCAAAATTTTACTTGCATGAGTTATTAAAATGTTTGATAATTTCTGCATTAGGTTGGATCACCTTTCTTGGGAATAGGCATAAATATGGATCTCTTCTAGTCAGTTGCCCAGGTACCTGTCTTTCAAATTTTTGGGCATAGACCAGCAAGTACTTCCAGAGCTGCATCAGTTTGTCGAAACATCTCAATTGGTTTTCCATCAACTCCTGGAGCCTTGTTTTTCTCCAGTACCTTCAGTGCAGCTCAGACTTCTTCCTTCAGTACCATAGGTTCCTGATCATATACTACCTCCTGAAACTGTTGACCATTGAAAAATTCCTTTCGATATAGTGACTCTGTGTATTCCTTCCATCTTCTTTTGTTGCTTCCTTCATCATTTAGTATTTTCCCTGTAGAATCCTTCACTATTGCAACTTGAGGCTTGAATTTTTTTCTTTAGTTCTTTCAGGTTGAGAAATGCTGAGTGTATTCTTCCCTTTCAGTTTTCTATCTCCAGTTCTTTGCACATGTCATTGTAATACTTTGTCTTCTCCAGCAGTCCCTGGAAATCTTCTGTTCAGCTGTTTTACTTCTTCATTTCTTCCTTTTATTTTAGCTACTCAGCATTCAAGAGCAAGTTTCAGAGTCTCTTCTGATGTCCATTTTGGTCTTTTCTTTCCAAATTCAGGTGGGATATACTCAAGGTCATACTTTGCCTGTTGTGGACTTGTTCTGATTTTCTTCAGTTTCAGCTCTAACTTGCATACCATGGTCTATTTCACAGTCAGCCCCTGGCCTTGTTCTGACTGATGATATTGAGATTTTCCAGCATCTCCTTACACAGATGTAGTCGATCTGACTCCTGTGTATTCCAGCTGGTGAGCTCCTTGTGCACAGTTGCCAGTTATGTTGGTGAAAAAAAGGTATCTGCAATGAAGAAGTCATTGTCTATCTGCGATCGCAAGTCTATCATGCGATCTCTGGCATTGTTTCTATTACCAAGGCCATATTTTCCAACTAGCGACCCTTCTTCTTTGTTTCCAACTTTCTCAGTCCAATCACCAGTAATTATCAATGCATCCTGATTGCATGTTCGATCAATTTCAGACTGTAGAAGTTGGTAAAATCTTCCATTTCTTCATCTTTGACCTTAGTTGTTGATAAGCAAGTTTGAATAATAATTAACTGTTCTTCCTTGTAGGCATAGGGATATTATCCTATCATTGACAACGTTGTGCTTCAGGGTAGATCTTATGAAAAGTTCTTTTTGACGATAAACGCAAAGCCATTCCTCTTCAAGTTGTCATTCTCGGCATAGTAGCCCATATGATAGTCCGATTCAAAATGGCCAATGCCAGTCCATTTCAGCTCACTAATGCCTAGGTTATCAACATTTGTGTGTTCCATTTTCATTTTTGATGATTTCCCATTTTCATAGATTAATATTTTGTACATTCCATATTTCAATTATTAACAGATGTTTGCAGCTGCTTCTTCTCATTTTGAGTCATGCCACATCAACAAATGAAGGTTCAGAAAGCCTGACTCCATCCACATCATTAAGGTCAACTCTATTTTGAGGAGGCAGCTATTCCCCAGTAGTATTTTGAGTGCCTTCCAACCTGAGGGGCACCATATCAGACAGTGTTCCGCTGCTATTCGTAAGGTTTTCACTGGCTAATTCTTTTTAGAAGTAGACCACCAGGTACTTCTTTCTAGTCTGTCTTAGTCTGGAAGCTCAGATGAAACTTGTCTGCCATGAGTGACCCTGCTGGTATTTGAATACTGGTAGCATACCTTCCAGCATCACAGCAACATGCAAGCCCCCACAGTAAGACAAACTGACAGACATGAGGGATGTTGTTATTGGGGGTAACAATAGCAACCTCATAAGGTTTTTGGGTGGATTGAAGGAAAATTTCAAATGTTAGAATCAATTTAGATAATGTATGAGAGGTGGCTGTATGAGTTCGAGGTATCTGGGTTCTGGTCAAAGAAAAGATATGACCCTGAGATGGCAGAGTTGCAAAACAAGCTCTTTGTTGAGTCTGATGCATTGACAGGTGTTGCATGCCTGGGCAGTCCTTCACAGCAGGAGACCCTCCAAAGGAAAGCAGTGCAGAGTGGATGTGGGTACCACAGGGGGAAGAGGGCAAAGGAGCTCCCAGGGAAGAGAGACAGCAGAGAAGGGGCTTACAAATCAGGCAGCAGGATGAAGCCTCTGGGTCCAAGAGCTCTGAATAGCAGCAGTGGCTTGGAGTCCTTATAACTACAGGGTTTATCTCTTCTATGGCTAAGAGAAAGAAGCCCTGGTGGCAGAGTGGTTAAGTGCTCAACTTAACCACCAGTGCACTCTGTGGGAAAAATATGTGGCAGTCTGCTTCCGTAAAGACTTACAGCCTTAGAAATTCTTTGGGGCGGTTCAAAGATTCTTGCTCAAATTTTCCCAGTTAGCTGACAAGTTTCACGGCTCTCCGGGCTCGGTCATCACATTGTATTTATGTCACAGTATAAACCATTACACACAGTAAAAAGCTTTGTAATGAAGCTTATACTTTTCAATCCCCAAGAAGAACTTCCTTGACAGCACTATTCCCAGGCGTGCCTGCCAAGTTGACAGTATCCTGGGTACTTTCGTAGCTGAGCTCACGTCATCTTCCAAATAACTCTAGAGGGAAATAAATATGTAGCGAAGAATTAACTTTACCCAAAGAAGACAGAAAAGGTAAAAATATCCTATTGTATCATGAAATAAAAAAAAACTATGTCATTGTTTTTTATTAAGTTTAGGTAGTATCTGTTTAAGTAGTCTTATTGTATTTATATTCTTTTATGTTCTCATTGGATTTCACATTCTTCTTTGTATTTATGTTCCTCTTACATTAGCTTAAGAATCCAAATAATACAGCCTATGAAATTTTAACAGCCAATAAAGACTTTTTAAAAAGTTAAAAAAAAAGAATTAACCTCGCCCAAAGAGAGCTCTCGCCTTTGTCCTCAGCTTTTAGGAGGTGATCGCTAGGCCCCTGGAATGTCCTGTCTGATGATTCTGACTGATAGTGACCCTATAGGACAAAGTAGAACTGCCCATAGGGTTTCCAAGGCTGTAATCTTTATGGAAGCAGAATTCCATAGGTGGGTTTGAATCACGGACTTTTCAGTTAGCAGGCAAGTGCTTAACTATGAAGCCACCAGGGCTCCTCTGTCCTGCCTGATACCAAAAACCAAACTCACTGCCGTCGAGTCGATTCCGACTCATAGCAACCCTATAGGACAGAGTAGAACTGCCCCATAGAGTTTCCAAGGAGAGCCTGGCAAATTTGAACTGCCAACCTGTTGGTTAGCAGCTGTAGCACTTAACCACTACGCCACCAGGGTTTTCCCTGCCTGATAAGAGTGCCTTTATTTGCCTGGGGGCCTTGACCATCAGACAGTCTAACCATGTGGTTTACAATGTGGGATTTGAGACAGGCCATATCACTTCTGCTCTCCAGAGGAAACGGAGACTAAAGGCATCACTCTGACCTCCGGGAGGGGCTGGAGACTAAAGATCAACCAAATGGTCAGTATGTGATGGAGCCCCAATAAAAATCCTGGACGCCGAAGGCTCAGGTGAGCTTCCTTCACACTCCTCTGTGTGAAATGTCACATATTGTGACTGAATGGAGGTAACACCATCCAGGACTCCCAGGAGAGAGGACAACCAGAAGCTTCACTTTTGAACCTCCAGGCTCTGCCCTGTGTATCTCTTCCTTTGGGGAGCTCTAATTTGGATCCTTTCCTAAAATAAGACTGTCATCATAAGTACGGCAATTTCAGTGAGCTTTGTGAGCTGTTCTAGTGAATTATTGAGCCTGAGCATGGTTGTGGGGACACTGAATTTGTAGCCAGCTGGTCAGAAATGTGGGTAACCCTGGGGACCCCCAAACTTGTGGCTGGTGTCTGAAGTGAGGGTAGTCTTGTGGGGACTGTGCCCTTAACCTGTGAAGTCTGTCCTTGATCCTGGTAGTTGGTGTCAGAAGTCATTCGCAGTAAGACATTCTGTTGTTTAGGATGTTGAGTTCCTTGGGATGGGAGGTGGGAGTGGGATGAAGCCCCCAGGGCCAAGCTCAAGACACAGAAGGGGTTGCTCACCCACTTTCAGAGAGGTAGTGCCTGCTAGCTGAAGGATTCTGTCTGTTGGGTGCTAAGGTGTGCATGCAAAATCCAGAAGTAAGATGTAAAGAGGGCTGAATTGCTCTGCAGAGAGACGAGGGAGGTTGCAGCTGGAAGGGCAGGCAGGGATTGTGGAAGAGAGATAAGGATGTCAACGAGGCTGCGTGCTGGCCAGGGGAGAAAGGGTGAAAACGTACCCCAAACCAAAGAGGTGTGGTCAGAGAGGGCCTGACTAAAAACCAAACCACTAACACCCCTCCTACACATTCCTCAGGAAAGCTACACAGCTACCTGTGTTTTAGAGTGTGTTCTACGGAAATTTGACGTGGTACTGGGTTCTGACTCTAGGGGTGTAGGGGAAAAACAGAAATAATACAAGCGGATGTAGGACCCAGGGGTTAAGTCCACTTGGTATTTTGATTACTTAAGCTTATTAGAGTTAGGTCTAAAGCAGGTTCTGAAGGTATCTCTTTGGGCTCTTAGTAGCTAAATGCACCATGACTGATACTTACAGTGTGTGAACTTACCTACTTTCATTTTCTTAGGCCCAAGATTCTTTTGAGTTCTTAGTCATATTTGTGATGGTGATATTTATGTGAGGCTTTTTTTATATAAGCTATTTATATAATTAATAATTTATATTTTGGTAATTTGATTATATTAATACATTAATATTTATATCATATAGATCCCTTTAGATTTCTTACATAAACAATCATGTCATCCTCAAATAAGAACAGTTTTATTTCTTTGTTTCCAGTCGGTATGCCTTTTATTTCTTTTTCTTCCTTATTGCACTGGCTAGAACTAATATCACTTTGTTTTTAGCTGATATGTCTCTTAAGTCTCTTTCTTAAACTAAACTTTTTAATTTCTAATGATTTTTGATTTACAGAAAAGTTGTGAAGATAGTACAGCTTATAAACATCTTACATTTATTACAATTAATGAACCAATGTTAATATACTATTACTGAAGTTCGTACTTTATTCAGATATCCTTAGTTTTTACCTAATATCCCTTTTCGGTTCCAGAGGCCATTCAAGACACCAAATTACATTTAGTTGTCTTGCTTCCTTGGGCTCCTTATGGCTGTGACAATTTCTCAAACTTTCCTTTTTTTTATGACCCTAAAAGTTTTGAGGAGTACCGGTCAGGTATTTTATACAATGGCATTCGGTTTGAGCTTGTCTGATATTTTTCTCATGGTTGAACTGGGGTTGTGGGTTTTGGAGAGGAAGACTACAGAAGTAAAGTTCCATTCCCATCACATCGTATCAAGGGTACATGCTAGCCACATGAGTTATTACTGTGGATGTTTGTCTTGACTACCTGGCTGGTGTTTGTCAGGTTTCTTTTCCGCTATGAATTTCCCACTCTAACAGTGACAAACCCGGCTCTGGCACTTACCATCTGTCTTAGTCATCTAGTGCTACTATAACAGAAATACCACAAGTAGATAGCTTTAACAAAGAGAAGTTTATTTTCTCACAGTTCAGTAGACTAAAGGTCCAAATTCAGGGTGTTAGCTCCAGACGAAGGCTTTTTCTCTCTGTCAGCCTTCTCCTCAGTCTCCCCAGACTAGGAGCTTCTCTGTGCAGGGACCCCAGGTCCAAAGGATGTGCTCTGCTCCTGGCACTGCTTTCTTGGCGGTATGAGGTCCCCATGTCTCTCTGCTCGCTTCTCTCTTTTATATCTCAAGAAATTGCCTCAAGACACAAACCAGTCTTATAGACTGAATCCTGCCTCACTAACACAACTGCCACCCATTCTCCCTCATTAACATCATAGAGGCAGGATTTACAACATATAGGAAAATCACACGATACCGGGAATCAGGGCCCAGCCAAATTGATACACATATTTTTGTGGGGACATAATCCATGACACCATCCATTCATTTAACTGCCCAATTACTAGTATCACTTTAAGTCAGGAGAGATACATTCGAGAAGGTGGGTTGCATGACTCCCGATAATGGTTCCAGACAAGAAATGTTGTCTAGTTACAACTTAAATGAAGCTCCCTCAAATTTCCACAGATTATTTCCCATTATCTGAATCTACCTGAGGCTGCTTAGAAACCTTGGGGGAGAGTATGTTGTTGCTGTTTGGTGCTTTCAAGTCAGTTCCAACTTATAGAGACCCAAAGTACAACAGAATGAAGCAGTGCCTGGTTCTGCACCATTCTCACAATCGTTGCATTGTCTGAGCCCATCCTTGCAGCCATTGTGTCAATCCATCTCATTGAGGGTCTTCCTCTTTTTCGCTAGCCCTCTACCAAGCATAACGTCCTTCTCCAGGGACTGGTCCCTCCTGATAACATGTCCAAAGCATGAGAAATGAAGTCTCGCCATCCTTGCTTGAGTATACTTAGAGCTAATACTACGGAGCTCAGAAAGTTTGTGTGAGATGTCAACGTTTAATTTTCTTGGGATTTCCAAACAATTTACACAATTTCCTGTTCAGTTATAAAAGTGAATCAGAACCTTGCTCTGCAAAGAGTTGACCTGAGTGACAGGGGAGCAAAAAGCCGTGCCCTGAAGCAGTGACCGCTTCTGGAACTGATGTCTCGCGCCACAGCCTTGAGCCCTCGTGGTTCCCTGGTGCTGAGTGGTGGGGCTGACTGCGGCTTACTGAGATGGGACAAGCACGGGACACAGCCCTAACCCCTAACCCCCTGGGGTAACCTCAATAGAGACTCAGCACAAGCAGGCTGCACACTGAAGCAGCTGATACAAGAACGGGCAACCACAGGGAAGCAGCAACTGTTTTCAGAGCCTGGAGCCAGCGTCCCAGTAAGAAAACCTTGGCACTGGGCTTTGGACTAAGTGCAGAGGAGCTCAGCACGGCCTCCTGAGATGGCACAAGCACGGGACACAGTCCTAGCCCCCTGAAGTAACCTTGGGGGAAACCCAGTCAGAGCACGCAGGCAGCACAACAAAGTGGCTGATAGGGGGAGAAATCACCGGGAAGCAGTGACTGGTTTTGGAACCTGGAGTGCAGTGTCCTAGCCAGGAAACCTTGGCACTGGGCTTTGGACTAGGAGCAGAGGAGCTGACCACAGCTTCTGAGACGGCACAAGCACAGGATGCAGGCCTGACCTTTGGGGGCAATCTCAACCCAGCCAGCACACACGGGCTACAAGCCCCTCAGCGAATCTCAGATAAAACAGTCATCACCAAGCAAGACAAGTAACTTTGTCTATATTGCTGGGTGCTACTCTCTCCTACCTATCTGATCCCTCCCCTCCCTGCCCCAGGTGGCTTCATTAACATTGGAATTTACTGGCCCAGAGAGTGAAATGCTGGGGGGGGGGTGGTTCCCTAATCCATTCTCCTGGCCTGAGAGAAGCAGCTACTAACAACCCAGGGATGAAAAATCCTTCCCTGACTTTCCTAAACTGGAATAAAAATACAGAACATGTTCCAGCCAAGCATATGAGATCCACAGTCTTCGGCTTTCATCCCTACAGGGAACAAGGTGGCTATTATAACGCAAAGGCAATTCTGATAGACATCTGATAGTAATTGTTAGCAGAGCACTGGAAAGACAAGTTTTCCAGATCTGGTATCTCTACCTGTTAAACAGAGCCCTCAGTGATCTACAGCCCAGAACTGAGGGTTGAAGCTCCACCCGAACCACCTAGCCACCTGCCAAATGGATCTGAGGATACTGACCCCTACCAATCTTTAGAGGTACAAGTATTGGGTGCCTAAGGTACAGCTGCAGAGCACACCCACCAAAGTGCTTTAGGAATAGAGACACACCTACCTCACTGGCACATGGGGGAAGGCTGTCAGCATCCTGCCCTCCTTGGAGTATGACCCCTGCTGCTGCTAGAATCTGGTGCACACAACTATCACCACTACTCCTCTAAGTTAATAGGTGACAGTCTACACCACACAGTTGGTGGCCAAAAATCAGAACACCTAAGCTGATTCTATTCAAAAATAGTGAATGGACTCTTAGGCTTATATATCTGGTAACAGCCCAAATGACCTGGTAAAAGGACATAAGTGATTCAAAGTCTACAACAATCAAGACAGCACAATCTAGTAGCCCACCTGGGTATACTGAAACAAAACAAAACAAGAAGATAAGACGCACTGAGCAAATATAAAATAAATCATTACAATATCTTATAGATAGTTGGCTTGGAGACAGCAGTCAGTATCAAATCACATAAAGAAGCAGACCATGATTGCTTCTACAACTCCCCAAATTAAAGAATCAAAATATTTCCCAAATGAAGATACAATCATGAAATTGCCAGATGCAGAATATAAAAAACTAATATACAGAATGCTTGAAGACATCAGGGATGACCTCGGAAATGAAATAAGGCAATCTACAGAAAACGCCAAGGAACACACTGATAAAGCAGTTGAAGAAATCAAGAAGATTATACAAGAACATAGTGGAAAAATTAATAAGCTGCAAGAACCCATAGAGAGACAGCATTCAGAAATCCAAAAGCTTAACAGTAAAATTACAGAATTAGACAACTCAATAGGAAGTCAGAGAAGCAGAATCGAGGAATTGGAATGCAGAGTGGGGGAGGTGGAGGATAAGCCAATTCACACCAACATACTTGAAGAAAAATCAGATAAAAGAATTTTAAAAAATGAAGAAACCCTAAGAATCATGTGGGACTCTATCAAGAAGAATGACTTGCGTGTGATTGGAGTTCCAGAACAGGGAGGGATAACAGAAAAATACAGAGAGAATAGTTGAAGATCTGTTGGCAGAAAACTTCCCTGACATCATGAAAGACAAAAGGATATCTATCCAAGATGCTCATTGAATCCCATTTAAGATTGATCCAAAAAGAAAATCACCAAGATATATTATCATCAAACTTGGAAAACCAAAGCTAAAGAGAAAATTTTAAAAGCAGCCAGGGATAAAAGAAAAGTCACCTACAAAGGAGAATCAATAAGAATAAGTTCAGACTACTCAGCAGACACCATGCAGACAAGAAGACAATGGGATGACATATATAGAGCACTGAAGGAGAAAAACTGCCAGCCAAGGATCATATATCCAGCAAAACTCTCTCTCAAATATGAAGGTGAAATCAAAACACTTACAGATAAACACAACCTTAGAGAATTTGCAAAAACCAAACCAAAGCTGCAAGAATTACTAAAGGAAATTGTTTGGTCAGAAAATCAATAATATCAGATACCAACAAAACACAAGGTCACAGAACAGAACATCCTGATATCAACTCAAACAGGGAAATCACAAAAACAAAATAAGATTAATTTTAAAAAGAAAAATATGTTCAAAACAGGGAATCATTGAAGTCATTACATAAAAGATTACAATAATCAAGAAGACGGACTAGATACAGGAGGCATGGATTTTCCATATGGAGAGGAAAACAAGGCGATATAGGACAATACAAGTTAGGTTTTTAGTCAGAAAAATAGGGGTAAATATTAAGGTAACGACAAAGAGGTCTAACAATTCCATAATTCAAAATAAAAACCAAGAAAAACATAACAACTCAGCAAACATAAATTCAACTACTATGAAAATGAGGAACACACAATTTACAAAGAAAAACGTCTCAGCACAAAAAAGTAAGTGGAAAAGTGAAATTGGCAACAACACACACAAAAAGGCATCAAAATGACAGCACTAAACTCATACTTATCTATAATTACGCTGAATGCAAATGGACTACATGCACCAATAAAGACACAAAGAGTCTCAGACTGCATAAAGAAACACGATCTGTCTATATGCTGCCTACAAGAGACACAACTTAGACTTAGAGACACAAACAAACTAAAACTCAAAGGATCGAAAAAATATATCAACCAAAGAGCAATCAAAAAAAGAGCAGGAATGGCAGTATTAATTTCTGACACAATAGACTTTAAAGTTAAATCCACCACAAAGGATAAAGAAGGACATTACATAATGATTAAAAGGACAATTTACCAGGAAGATAGAACCATATTAATTATTTATGCACCCAATGACAGGGATGCAAGACACATAAAACAAACTTTAACAGAATTGAAAAGTGAGATAGACATCTCCACAATTATAGTAGGAGACTTCAACCCACCACTTTCGGAGAAGGATAGGACTTCCAGTAAGAAGTTAATTAGAGACACGGAAGATCTAATTGCTACAATCAACCAACTTGACCTCATTGACTTATACAGAACACTCGACCTGCAAAGTATACTTTTTTTCTAGTGCACATGGAACATTATCTAGAATAGATTACATATTAGGTCATAAAACAAACTTTTGCAGAATCCAAAACATCGAAATACTACAAAGCATCTTCTCAGACCACAAGACCATAAAAGTGGAAATCAGTAACAGAAAAATCAGAGTAAAGAAATCGAATACTTGGAAACTAAACAATACCCTGCTCAAAAAAGACTGGGTTATAGAAGACATTAAGGAGGGAATAAAGAAATTCATAGGATGCAATGAGAATGAAAACACTTCCTATCAAAACCTCTGGGACACAGCAAAAGCAGTGCTCAGAGGTCAATTTATATCGATAAATGCACACATACATAAAGAAGAAAGAGCCAAAATCAGAGAACTGTGCCTACAACTTGAACAAACAGAAAACGAGCAACAAAAGAATCCATCAGGCACCAGAAGAAAACAAATAATAAAAATCAGAGCTGAACGAAATGAATTAGAGAACAGAAAAACAATTGAAAGAATTAACAAAGCCAAAAGCTGGTTCTTTGAAAAAATTAACAAAATTGATAAACCATTGGCCAGACTGACTAAAGAAATATAGGAAAGGAAACAAATAACCTGAATAAGAAACGAGATGGGCCATATCACAACAGACCCAACTGAAATTAAAAGAATCATATCAGATTATTACAAAAAATTGTACTCTTAACAAATTTGCAAACCTAGAAGAAATGGATGAATTCGTGGAAAAACACTACCTACCTAAACTAACACAATCAGAAGTAGAACAACTAGATAGACCCATAACAAAAAAAGAGATTTAAAAGGTAATCAAAAAACTCCCAGCAAAAAAAAGCCCTAGCCCGGATGGCTTCACTGCAGAGTTCTACCAAACTTCCAGAGAAGAGTTAACACCACTACTACTAAAGGTGTTTCAAAGCATAGAAAATAATGGAATACTACCTAACTCATTCTATGAAGCCAGCATAGCCCTGATACAAAAACCAGGTAAAGACACCACAAAGAAAGAAAATTACAGACCTATACCCCTCATAACCACAGATGCCAAAATCCTCAACACAATTCTAGCCAATGGAATTCAACAACATATCAAAAAAATAATCTACCACGACTAAGTGGGATTTATACTAGGTATGCAAGGTTGGTTCAGTATTAGAAAAACCATTAATGTAATCCACCATATAAATAAAACAAAAGACAAAAACCACATGATCTTATCAATTGATGCAGAAAAGGCATTTGACAAAGTCCAACACCCATTCATGATAAAAAGTCTCAGCAAAATAGGAATAGAAGGAAAATTCCTCAACATAATAAAGGGCATCTTTATTACAAAGCCAACAGCCAACAACATTCTAAATGGAGAGAGCCTGAAGGCATTTTCCTTGAGAACGGGAACCAGACAAGGATGCCCTTTATCACCGCTCTTATTCAACATTGTGCTAGAGGTCCTAGCCAGAGCAATTAGGCTAGACAAAGAAATAAAGGACATCCGGATTGGCAAGAAAGAAGTAAAATTATCTCTATTTGCAGAGAACATGATCTTATACACAGAAAACCCTAAGGAATCCTCCAGAAAACTACTGAAACTAATAGAAGAGTTCGGCAGAGTTTCAGGTTACAAGACAAACATACAAAAATCACTTGGATTCCCCTACATCAACAAAAAGAACATCAAAGAGAAAATCACCAAATCAATACCATTCACAGTAGCCCCCAAGAAGATAAAATACTTAGGAATAAATCTTACCAAAGATGTAAAAGATCTATACAAAGAAAACTACAAGGTACTACTGCAAGAAACTGAAAGGGACCTACATAAGTGGAAAAACATACCTTGCTCATGGATAGGAAGACTTAACATAGTAAAAATGTCTATTCTACCAAAAGCCATCTATATATACAATGCAATTCCGATCCAAATTCCAATGACATTTTTTAATGTGATGGAGAAACAAATCACCAACTTCATAGGGAAGGGAAAGAAGCCCCGGATAAGTAAAGCATTACTGAAAAAGAAGAAGAAAGTGGGAGGCCTCACTCTACCTAATTTTAGAACCTATTATACAGCCACAGTAGTCAAAACAGCCTGGTACTAGTACAACAACAGGCACATAGACCAGTGGAACAGAATTAAGAACCCAGATATAAATCCATCCACATATGAGCAGCTGATATTTGACAAAGGCCCAGTGTCAGTTAATTGGGGAGAAGATAGCCTTTTTAACAAATGGTGCTGGCATAACTGGATATCCATTTGCAAAAAAATGAAACAGGACCCATACCTCACACCATGCACAAAAACTAACTCCAAGTGGATCAAAGACCTAAACATAAAGACTAAAACGATAAAAATCATGGAAGAAAAAATAGGGACAATGTTAGGAGCCCTAATACAAGGCATACACAGAATACAAAACATTACCAAAAATGACGAAGAGAAACCAGATAACTGGGAGCTCCTAAAAGTCAAACACCTATGCTCATCTAAGGACTTCACCCAAAGAGTAAAAAGACCACCTACAGACTGGGAAAGAATTTTCAGCTATGACATCTCCGACCAGTGCCTGATCTCTAAAATCTATATGATTCTGTTAAAACTCAACCACAAAAAGACAAACAACCCAATCAAAAAGTGAACACGCACTTCACTAACGGAGATATGCAGGCAGCTCACAGATACATGAGAAAATGCTCTCGATCATTAGCCATTAGAGAAACGCAAATTAAAACTACAATGAGATTCCATCGCACTCCATCAAGGCTGGCATTAATCCAAAAAAACACAAAATAATAAATGTTGGAAAGGCTGTGGAGAGATTGGAACACTTCTACACTGCTGGTGGGAATGTCAAACGGTATAACCACTTTGGAAATCTATCTGGTGTTTCCTTAAAAAGTTAGAAATAGAACTATCATCATACAACCCAGAAATCCCTCTCCTCAGAATATATCCTAGAGAAATAAGAGCCTTTACACGAACAGATATATGCACACCCATGTTTATTGCAGCACTGTTTACAATAGCAAAAAGCTGGCAGCAACCAAGGTGTCCAATGGATAAATAAATTACAGTATATTCACACAATGGAATACTACGCATCGATAAAGAACAGTGAGGAATCTGTGAAACATTTCATAACATGGAGGAACCTGGAAGGCATTATGCTGAGTGAAATTAGTAAGATGCAAAAGGACAAATATTGTATTAGACCACTATTATAAGATCTTGAGAAATAGTTTAAACCGAGAACACATTCTTTTGTGGTTACGAGAGGGGGGAGGGCAGGAGGGTGTGAGAGGGTTATCAAGTGATTAGATAGTAGATAAGAGTTACTTTAGGTGAAGGGAAAGACAACACTCAATACAGGGAAGGTCAGCTCAACTGGACTGGACTAAAAGCAAAGACGTTTCCTGAATAAACTGAATGCTTCGAAGGTCAGCGGAGCAAGGGCAGAGGTTTGGGGACTATGGCTTCAGGGGACATCTAAGTCAATTGGCAAAATAAATTCTATTAAGAAAACATTCTGCATCCCACTTTGAAGTGTGGCGCCTGGGGTCTTAAATGCTAACAAGCGGCCATGTAAGAGGCATCATTGGTCTCAACCCACCTGGATCAAAGGAGAATGAAGAACACCAAGGTCACAAGGTAATTATGAGCCCAAGAGGCAGAAAGGGCCACATGAACTAGAGACTTACATCATCCTGAGACCAGAAGAACTAGATGGTGGCCGGCCACAACCGATGACTGCCCTGACAGGGAGCACAACAGAGAATCCCTGAGGGAGCAGGAGATCAGTGGGATGCAGACCCCAAATTCTCATAAAAAGACCAGGCTTAACGGTCTTACTGAGACTAGAAGAATCCCGGCGGTCACGGTCCCCAAACCTTCTGTCGGCCCAGGACATGAACCATTCCAGAAGACAACTCATCGGACATGGATTGGACTGGACAATGGGTTGGAGAGAGATACTGATGAGGAGCGAGCTACTTGTATCAGGTGGACACTTGAGACTATGTTGGCATCTCCTGTCTAGAGGGGAGATGGGAGGGTAGAGGGGGTTAGAAAGTGGCAAAACAGTCACGAAAGGAGTGACTGGAACGAGGGAGCAAGCTGACTCATTAGGGGGAGAGTAAGTGGTAAGGTGTATATAAGTTTATATGAGAGACTGACTTGATTTGTAAACTTTCACTTAAAGCACAATAAAAATTATTGTTTAAAAAAAAGTGTCCTGCCAAATGGGTTGTCCCTTTTGTTTTCCCACATCATCCCTCTCTATTTCCTTCTCTTGCCGGTACGGTTAAAGAGTATTTTCAAGCAGTTTAAAAGGGCTGAACACCAGAAGTGTCTGTGTCTGGGATCTCCAAAGAGCAGAGGACAGGAAATTGTCATTAGGGAGATGAAGGATGTGATTTAAAGTGGATGGAGTGGCGTTGGCCCTGGAGGGCTTCGTAAGGGTCAAGGTGAGAGTGCTGAGCAGAGGGACATCCAGGGCAGAGGAGGGCACTGTTTAAAGAGAAAGTTTGGGAACAAGGTTTGTGAACAGCCATCTGTTGCTCCACGTCTAGAATAGGCATTTTCCTTCTAATCCCAAATTAACCCTCCAACTCTGCTCTGATTTCCAGTGTAGCTCGGAGCATCCTAAAGCTATTCGAAAATGGCAGCATGAAGTGGAAGTGCATGCATCCCCAAAGACTTAAGTTCTGAGCTCAGAATTTCAAGTGCGTTGCTTAATTTGGGGGCTCTCGTTGCTGCCTGGCCGAGGCCGACGGCACGCATACTGTGACGTGAGGAAGTAAAATCCATAGGGTGGTAGGAAGGAACTGCTTACGGAGAGGAGAATCTTCCACAGGAGAATACTTCTGTTCTGTTGTGCTGGATGAAGGAGAGGAAGGGGTGGCCTGCGTTAAACCTTGGCATCAGGCTTGTGCATTTTGCCTCTGTTGCCACTTTTGTGCCCTCCTCGTTGATGTCCACTAAGAACCTGGGCACACACTTGGACAGGGACAGGTCTCTCTTGAATGACATTCCAGAGAAGTCAGCCTTGGCTTTGTCAAAAGCATTGGTAATTCCCAAACTGCCAAGAACAGACTCCAGATTGTAGTTTTCTTCCAACTTAAAGCTGGGCAGGGAGACCTCCACGTCTTCATTGTCCCTAACCCTTGGCTTTGTCCAGGCACTGAAGTTGTCATATGTAAGCATGCTTTAAAAGGACAAGGCCCCTAGAATCCCAGTGTGGTTTGGCAACTCAGGCTTACCTGCTCCTCCTCCTTAGCTGCCCGGGATGGTGACTTCAAAGCCCTCTTTCTGTGAGAGGGCCTCATCCGTAAAACCTGTTGCCTTCGAGTCAATTCTGACTCATAGCAACCCTATAGGACAGTGTAGAATTGCCCCATAGAGTTTCCAAGGAGCACCTGGTGGATTCGAACTGCTGCCCTTTTGGCTAGCAGCCGTAGCGCTTAACCACTATGCCACCAGGGTTTCCGAGAGGGCCTCGCAGAGGTTTATAAAACCCAGGCTATGGCCAGTGCTTAGGGCTACTGGCTTAATGCAAAATTAAGAAAATGCCAAACACCATAGTATGTTTTAAAATTTTATATTTAAGAAATGGATGCTTTGAACATAGGAATACAATGCAATATAACTGTGCTATCCCCAAGTTGGAACCTTGTAGCGTTTCAGAGCTTGTGGCAATGGGTTTGGTTTTTTTTTTTCGGTTTATCCCCATGTTAACTATGGGATTTACCAAAATCCCCTTTAGCTACTTTAGGTAAAAAGGAATTCATTAATTCACCAAATATTATAAAAATCTTTTCTATTATCTTTATGTAGTTACATTAATGTGGCGTGAGTTAAAATTTTATAATTAAAAGACATCTTCTCAGTGTATCTGTTTTGGTGACTCTACATTTTCCCTCTTTAGGATATAATTTCAACAGTCTAGCTTTAAGGCCCTTTTTGAGGCCCAAGATAAATGGCTCCCAAGCCACAAGCTCCCCTACCTGGCATCTCAGGCCTGGACCCCGTACCAGGTCCCCAAGTGCCCTGATACCACTCCCATTGGTCACCTGTGTCTGGCAGGGTGGTGTTTATAGAGCTATAAGCCACAAGTCAAAATGGAGTTCAAGTTCAAGAATATTCAGATTTCCTGTACTTACTCAGCTGGTTAAGGATAAGGGTCAAAGTTGGTATCAAATAACTGATTCTTTACTAGTTAGAAATTGGTTGTATTTTTATCTACCGTTGCTTTGTCACGGCTGACAGTGAGTAATCTCTCATCTCATCAGCAAAGAATTGAACGTACATCTTCAATTCTATAGCAGTTTTGCACCTGACATTTGAGTAATTTTGAAGTGTTAGGGGGCTTCGTTCTTGGTATATTTCCTCCCATCTCAAAATGAAAATGAAACTTGGTCCACAGTTTGGTGCTGTGATAAACTGGCCAAAGTAATTTGTACAAATAAGGAGCTAATGGCATACTGGGGGCTGTTCAGAAAAAGAGCAACTAGTCTCTATGGAGAATCAAACCCAGAAGGCATTTCCATGGAAGTACTCGTCCGTAGTCTCACTTTCCATCTATTTACATGAACGTACTTTATGGGTAGGCCAGAATGTTTTGAATAACGCTGGCAGTTGGGATGTCTGTGAACTCTGTCCACCAGCCTGTGAGGCACAACAAGAAATGCCCACTGGAGCACAGAGCACTCAGGTAGTCTTTGGCAGGGTCTCTGGGGTCAGAGGAAGACATGCTAGAGGAGGTAGAAGGCGGCAGCAGCGTTGCCTATGCTAACGGAAATCCACACCTAGGACCTGACCAATGGGAGAGGACTGCAGGCTCTGGCTGGGCTGGGGGAAGCAGAGAAAGGAGCTGACCTGCTGAGAAGAGGCTGGGGCAGGTCACGTGATCAGGTCCTCTGCTAGGCAGCCCTGAGCTGAGTCTGGGAGGGTCCTCAGTGTTGAAAAAACAATCAAAGAAAGAACACAAGCTCCTCGAAAGTTCCCAAGATGCAGCCTCACTGGTATCAGCTAAAACATCCCTCTACTTACTTTCCCTAAAAGTGCTATTAGGTGTGTGAGGTGGGTGTGTGGTAGTGGGACCTTGGATCATTGTTTCTGACTTTTCCTTACCTGGCCATCTTCCAAGGGCAAAGCTGGGTGAGTTAGAAGCCCATGCGACTTGCAAAGGGGCTGACCTTCAGCCAGATGGTGTGGTGGGGAAGCTGACTTACCAGAAATGCTTCTACGGATGGGAAAGCACCTTCCTTATATGATAAAGGTCACCCCCACCACCACCAGTTGCTGTTGAGTAGACTCCAACTCCTGATGACCTCATAAGTGTCAGAGTAGAACTGTGCTTCATAGGCTTTTCAACGACTAATTTCTTGAAAGTAGATCACTAGGCCTTTCTTCCAAACTGCCTGTGAGTAAACTTGAACCTCCAACCTTAAGGTTAGCAGCTGAGCGCATTACCATTTGCACCACGCAGGGACTCCCATCCTGTAATAGTAAGAGAGATCTCAGTCTCCTAAGGGGTTTGCCTCATTATCCTCCACCCTGAGCTGAACTATTCCTGTTTTGAATAACTGTTTGCAACACCCAGGGGTGTGAATAAAGGTTGAAGATTTAAAATATAAACGGTATCATTTTAGGTATATGTGAGGAACTTTCAAATTTTGAGGTGCCAATAGGTCTAATTGCCAGGCAGGGGAATTTCAGAAATAAAACACTCCATTCTGAAATTAAACTGGGGGTTTTACTTCTATTCTCACGATAACCATTGTTGTTATTGTTCTTAGGTGCTGGCAAGTCGGTTCCGATTCATAGTGACCCTATGTACAACAGAACGAAACGCTGCCTGGTGTTGTGCCATCCTCACAATCATTGCTATGCTTGAGCCCATTGTTGTAGCCACTGTGTCAGTCTCATTGAGGGTTTTCCTCGTTTTCACTGACCCTCTACTTATCAAGCATGATGCCCTTCTCGAGGGAATAGTTCCTCCTGATAACATGTCCAAAGTACGTGAAACGAAGTCTTGCCATCCTTGCTTCTACCGAGCATTCTTCCAAGACAGATTTTTTTCATTCTTTTGGCAGTCCATGGTATATTCGATATTCTTTCCCAACACCATAATTCGAAGGCATCAATTTTTCTTTGGTTTTCCTTATTCATTGTCCAGCTTTCGCCTGCATATGAGGCGATTGAAAACACCATGGCTTGAGTCAGGCTCACCTTAGTCTGCAAGGTGACATCTTTGTTTTTTAACATTTATAACCATTGAGGCTTCTGTTAAAGTTTGCCGTTTGAAAAACAAAGCTTAGTCGTGCTTATTAAGGGTGCTCGCACAAACGGCCTTAGAAAAAGCTTCCTTGAGTTGTTAAAGTGAATGGCAGCCTATAGATAAACATGCTGTTTTAACCACCTTAACAAGTTCCCCAGCCCAGGCATTATCTCTTTTTCAATCAGCTAAATAAGCAGAGTTTATTTACACTTTCCTAACTAATGATCAGTTCTGTACCCAAAGATTCCAGTAAAGTTGGCCCAGCAGCAAATATATCACTTAACTTCCATTGTTTATGCTTTTCACCTGAGAAATATTGCCTTAGTTAAATTGTACCAAGAATGAGAGATTGGTGTTAGACTCTAAACTGATGTAAAGAAAGTTTCACAGTTAATTGCTACCCTTGTAAATCTCACCGTTTCTACCATTGCTTTGACGTGAAGTACTCACTCAACTTGTTAAGTATGTCTGTCTTGCCTCTAAGGCAGAGCAGACCCTCACAGCCAAGCTGAACCATGCTTTCCCGAGGTTCATTCCTTCAATCAATTTTATTTATTTTAATATCGAAATTGGAGTGTTGGTCCAGCGATTTCACGAGGACAAGTAACAGGGGATTAATTAATTCACCAAATATTGACTAAAAAAACCAAACTGTTCTTGTGCCAAGCCCTCTGCCCCCAGTGAGGGGCCGGTGTGCTGGCAAGGCAGGCCTGCCGCTGCCTCATGGTAGCTGCCAGGGAGCCTTGGTGACAACAGGAAACCCTGGTGGCATAATGGTTAAGTGCCACTGCCTCATGGTAGCTGCCAGGGAGCCTAGGTGACAACAGGAAACCCTGGTGGCATAGTGGTTAAGTGCTACGGCTGCTAACCAAACGGTTGGCTGTTCTAATCCACCAGGAGCTCCTTGGAAACTCTACGGGGCAGTTCTACTCTGTCCCATAGGGTCGCTATGAGTTGGGATCGACTCGACGGCAGTGGGTTTTGTTTTTTTGGTTAGGTGACAACAGAACACAGCTATGCCACAGAAATCTCTCTCTCTTTCTACAACCGGAAAGAAATAGATCTTCCTCAAGATCTGCAAATCATTTTGGTTTCATTTTGTCTTCCCTCCCTGACTGCAGGTGGCTTCCTTGTCAAGATAGGAGGTATCTTCTTGAGCAAACAGAATACACGCACATTTCTCTAGAAGGAGCCTGGCTTTCCACAACTTCTGTCTCTCTCCGGGCTCAGTTCCCTCCTTCTGCATGTCCAGCCCAGCTTCTGTGCCCTGCCAGATTATCCTTAGAGCTGCAGCTTCTGTGGCTTCTATAGTAAATATTTGTTGTTGTTGTTGTTAGGTGTCATTGAGTCAATTTAGATTCATAGTGAACCCATGGGACAGAGTAGAACTGCCCCACAGGGTTTCCTAGGCTATAATCTGTATGGGAGCAGATCCCCAAGTCTTCTGTCTCATGGAGCTGCTGGGTGGGTTAGAACTGCCATCAGCCAAAGGCTTAACCATTGTACCACCAGGGTTCCCTAAACATTTGTGTTTCTAAACATTTGTAGTCACCTTCAATTAAAGTGCAAGCATCATGTTACCGCAAATTATGGATTCGAGCCGCCTGCCACAAAGCCAATACCGAGACAGGCGCATGTAAGCAGCAAGAGGGCTTTATTGAACGCCGTGTTCAAGAGACAGAGGCGGCTAAATTCTTCCCAGATTCTGTCTGCCCAAAAGGGCTAATTGGAGGGTTTTATAGGGAGAGGGTCAGGGTTTAGAGATTTCCAGGAATGTTGATTCTTCTTTGAGGTAGACATAATGACAAAGTAACATCTTGTTGACATCTTGTAGGCCTCTTTACACCATCCTGGTTTTGGTCACAAGATGGATCCGGGTTTTGCTCAATTACCTCAGGTCTTGATGGTATTGCTCATTGTTTTTGTCCGCTCAGAGAGAAACATGGTTTAATCAACAACAAAAAAATCTTGATTACCTTGTTTTTCTATAAAGGAACAATCATGAGACAGATTCCAGAGCAAGTAACTGACATTTTCAGAGGCTAAAGATTTAATCACATACGGCTAAACTAGAAAATATATTCTCTCTTATTTTAATACTAAAACACTATAGAGAAAATGTATTTTCTCTACTTCAATCATGCTAGGTTCTCAGGAGACTACAAAAAATTCAGCAGTGCCCTAGCCTTCAAACACAGGTCCCTGGGTAGTACAAACCATTTATGCTCAACTGCTAACCTAAAGGTTGGCAGTTCAAATCTACCCAGCAGCTCCACAGAAGGTAGGGTTAGCAATCTGCTTCCGTAAAGATTACAGCCAAGAAAACCCTACGGAGCCGCCCTGCTCTCTAACACATGGAGTCCTCATGAGTCAGAATTAGATAGAGAGCAGTAGGCTTGGTTTTTGTGTTTGTTTGTTTTTGTTTAGTCCTCAGGAAGAGTGCATACTCCAAGGAACATAAACTTAGCATTAAGTGCAAACTCAGCTTCAAAGACCCCAGCTTTTACAATTCTCTTCCCCATTTCTTCTCTGTACACAGCCAGGCCGCTCCGTGACCGTGTTTACGGGTTTCTCTCACCACACCTTTGTTCCTGCTGTTCCATTGGCTTGGAACACCCTCCCAGATTTTCAGCTTGCCAGGCTTTTTCTTGAATATTTGAACTTAACCTCCGTCTTCCTCCTTTTGTTTGTTCTCTTCGATCTCAGCTCCAGCACTTACTGTGTGATCTTAGACAAGTTACTAACCCTTTGTCCTCAGTCCTTCTCTGTAAAATCAGGGCAATGATTCTTTCCTTACTGTGCTCTACAGTTGTCCTAAAGACTAAATATACAAATGGATTAAATGTGCTTTTTAAATTGCAAAAGGTACTGTACAAACACATTGAATTATCATGCTTCATCTTGTATTACGAAAAGCAAAGATGTCACTTTGAAGGCTAAGGTGTGCCTGACTCGAGCCATGGTATTTTCAATCGCATCCTATGCGTGCGAAAGCTGGACAATGAATAAGGAAGATCAAAGAAGAATTGATGCCTTTGAATTGTGGTGTTGGCGAAGAATATTGAATATACCATGGACTGCCAAAAGAACAAACAAATCTATCTTAGAAGAAGTACAACCAGAATGTTCTTTAGAAGCAAGGATGGTGAGCCTACCTCTCACATGTTCTCAGAACGGATCAGTCCCTGGAGAAGGACATCATGCTTGGTAAAGCTGAGGGTCAGTGACCCTCAATGAGATGGATTGACACAGTGGCTACAACGATGGGCTTAAGCATAACAATGATTGTGAGGATGATGCAGGACTGGGCAGTGTTCCAGTCTGTTGTGCATGGGGTCTCTATGTGTCAGAATTTACTCGACGGCACCTGACAACAACATTATAACAACAACAATATCTTGTATTAAGTGTACTTGTTTTTCTTTCACAGTGAATTGTAAACTCCTTGGAGAAAGAGGTCATGTTTAATTATCTTCATAGTTCCCACAGCTCCTAGCACATAGGAAGTACCCAACACATTGGTGTAGTGTTAAACACATAGCCACCCCATAGTACAGAGTAGAACTGCCCCCATAGGGTTTCCAAGGTTGTAATCTTTACGGAAGCAAACCGCCACATCTTTCTCCTGTGGAGTGGCTGGTGGGTTCTAACCACTGACCTCTCAGTTTGCAGCCAAGCCCTTAACCACTGCCCCATCAGGGCTCTTTGTGTGGTGTTAAGCTGATTTAATGCAGATTTCGACAATGCCAGAGGGTTGGCAGGGCTGCAGAGCTGCACAGTTGTAGGGGATAGTATTCTTATCATGCTGTATGTGATCAGTGCCCCTGGAGCTGTGCAGCCAGGTCAGGATCCTAACATCTCAGCACACAAGTCAGCCTCACACAGCTTACCGCAACAACTCAACTTTAGACGTGGAGTATTGGAGTTGCAGAGGGCAGGGTGGTTCCATGGTAAAATTCTCCCCTTCCACATGTGAGACCCAGGTTCAATTCCTGGCCTATGCACCTCATATGCACCCACCATCCATCTGTCAGTGGAGGTTGCACTGTGCTGTGTTGCCAAACAGGTTTTACCAGAGCTTCCAGACTAAGACAGGCTAGGAAGAAAGGCCTGGTAACCTACTTCCAGAAATCAGCCAATTAAAACCCTATGGACCACAGCAGTCTAATCCCCAACCAATCATGGGGATGGTGCAAGCTTGGACAGCATTTCATCCTGTTGTACACAGGATCGACAAGGCAGCAGCTAACACCAACAACAGCTGTAAGTTGCGTTTAATTTTTAAACCATCTCTACGCCCAAGAAAGGATGCTAAGAAGAGTGTGTTTTAGATGTGGGTACACACAGCACGGCACCCTGCTTAGATCCATGGCGTCGTCAGGAAGCAGGATGACCATGCTTGGCTCCCATCCCATGCAGGGCAGCTCCAGGCCTTGGGTGTGCACCTCGTCGACGTAGGACGTGAAGACCAGTGTGTGCTGGCTGATATATCATCTGCTCTTGTCTGTTCTCATTCTAACAGGAGCACATGTGGTCGAAACCAGATGGCCAACCAGGCTATTGAAAGAGGAGGGCAAAAGGTTTTAACTTGTTAAACTATGAACTTGACTCAAGATACTCACATGATACAGATAACAAGAACATCATCTCTGGTGTTTAGGCTTCAATTGCACTTAAATACCCACACATAATAATTGTGATTCTCAGGGTCCCAATGTTTCAAAACAGCTTCTGCACAGATAGACAAAGCCTAACCTTGCTAATAGTAAAAGGCTTTTCTCCAGTATGTTTTTCATTAAACTGCTTAGACCGCTTCCCTTTGAAGTATGCAGCATGGATGAGGACTGGTTTTGAGTTGACTATTGGCAGGCAATACTTCCAAGGTTTTATCTTTTAAAAAAAGAAAGAAAATAGAGTTTAAATAATACTTAGACATGCATCCTGTGATAACACACATAAAAAATATACCATGACAATTATAGTGCCTGCAAGTCAAATTAATGTAAATTTGACCTTGCCATCAAACAGTAATACATGAGTTTTCACAGAGTGTTTGAAACTTTCTTAACAAGATGGGGTTTAGAGAGTTTAAAGTGGCTACTGTCCCTGCAAGAAGGCAAATTATAGTTATTTTAAAAAGAAGGAATAAACAGAACGACTATATTTAGTAGTCTGATAAAATTGAGAAATGTTTATAAAAATAAGTTAACAGGTTGGATACAGTAAAACTGTAGCTCCATCTGGCTTTATAGGCTGAAGAAATGCAAAAGTGCTGAAAAGAAGAGGAGAATCCTGCTTCTCCAGGTATGGAGAAATACAGGAGTGGGGTGGGAGGGTAGCATGAGAAAAATCTGCCATGTCTGACTGGAATAGTGGGGTGGAGAGTTGGGGAAGGTGGGTGTCTGGGATTAAGCAACAACCATTGTGATGGTTAAAGTTGTATGTCAACTTGGCTGGGCCAGGACACTCAGTGATTTGGCAGTTATTACGTAACTTGGCAATCGTATGATTGTAGCCACTTCCATGACAAGATTTGATGTAATGTGATCACTTCCACAATGGGATCTGCTATGAGTAGCTAATCAGTTGAAAGGGAGTTTCCTTGGGCCTGTGGTCTACAGCGAATATAAGTAGACTCTCTGGCAAGGCTCATGGGCTTTTGCTCGCTCGGGTTCCTGCAGCTCGCTCATGTTCATCTGACCTCTAGTTCTTGGGACTTGAGCTAGCAGCTTACCTGCTGCCTGACCTGGCGATCTTCGGTTTGCCAGCCCCTTTGGATATATGAATCAGGAGAAGCCTCCAGGCTGACCTAAGGATTTGGGGCGTTCCGGCCTCTACAACCGTGTGAGCCATTTCCTTGATACAAATGTCTTTATATAGATATTTATATGCTTTACTGGTTTTGCTTCTCTAGAGAACCCAGCCTAAGACAACCACAAACTTCACAGGGTCCCACCACATAACAGGCACCAAAGACTTCAGCTATATTAACTTATCTGATCTTACAACACAGGATCTAAGAGGAAAGCCCTGAGATGATGCCCACAGGATGAGGCCCACCATGAGGCTCTTCTGGCTCCCACGTGCGAGGCAGGGCTGGGGGCCCTGAATGTGTACACTCTCTCTCAAAGTTATAATTAAGTCAAAGATCTTCCAAAGTCAGGATTGTTTTCCATCTTTGTGTCCCTAGTGCCTGTGAAAAAGCCAACTTTCCTAAGTGTTTGTTAAACTAAATGAACCTGGATGAGACCACCTCAAACACCAGCTGTTCTTTGGCTGCTATGCACTGAGATAAGAGGCCTTGCTGCTGCTATATTGATAGGTTGGAAATAGTTAATAAAAATTTCATTTGCTGATGACTATTGCTGTAAAGGTTTTTTTTTTTAAGTCTCCCAGAATAATGAAAAATACAGTACTTATCTAATAATCTTACCTGTTTACATATGGTAGAAATATTCAGGGAGATCCTAGTAACAATATAAAAGTGAAAACTCTCACCTTCAGTCTTCTCTGCAGCCCAGGCATTAAGGCACCGACTGCAGGCCTCAACAACCCCCCTGGCTCCACTTGGTAAAATTGCTGGCAAGGTTCTTTAAAGTCCGGGGTGGAAAGACTGGTATTTAAAACAATCCTTTTAATTCCTGAATGGCCAACAGATTTTTCTGAGAAGTGAAAATTCTAAAAATTGTGTTGTTGAGATGGTTGACTTTCTATCAACAAGTCCAGATTGTCATGGATGGGGTCAATGACTACACAGTGAAGATGATACAGAGCAACAATGTAACTGACTGGCCATAACTCACAGAGAAAGGGCAGTCTATCATGGTCACGGGATTTTAAGGTCCTTAAGATGGTATCCTATTTTATACCTTTGTGACCCATCCCTTCACTCCTGCCCCAACACCTCACACAGAGTTCATAGCATTTGACCCATAACTAATCATTTCTATCATTCTTTTTGGGGGCTTCCCAAGAAGTTGCTTTTTAATCCTACTCCATCGTCTGCCTGTCAGTTTGTTGTACTATGGTGGCTTCCATGTTGCTATGATAATGGAAGCTATGCCACTGGTATTTCAAATACCACAGGGTCACCCATGGTGGATGCATTTCAGCAGAGCTTCCAGCCTAAAACAAACCAGGAAGAAAGGCCTAACAATTTCTGAAAATTATACAGTGAAAACCCTATGGATCAGGTCTTACTCATCTAGTGCTGCTGTAACAGAAATATTACAAGTGGATGGCTTCAACAAAGTTTATTCTCTCATAGTTTAGTAGGCTAGAAGTCCAAATTCAGGGTGTCAGCTCCATGAGAAGGCTTTCTCTGTCAGCTCTGGAGGAAGGTCCTTGTCTTCAATCTTCCCCTGGTGGAGGAGCTTCTCAGGTGCAGGGACCCCAGGTCCAAAGGATGCACTCTGCTCCCAGTGCTGCTTTCTTGGTGGTATGATGTGCCCCTGTCTCTTTGCTCACTTCTGTCTTTTATATCTCAAAAAAGATTTGCTTAAGACACTATCTAATCTTGCAGATCTCATTAATATAACTAATCCATCTCATTAACATCATAGTGATAGGATTTACAACACATAGGGAAATCACATCAGATGACAAAATGGTAGACAATCATATAATACTGGAAATCATGACCTAGCCAAGTTGACAGATATTTTGGGGGACACAATTCAATCCATGATAGATCAGAATAGACAATATTCTGATACAGTGCTGGAAGATAAGCCCTCTAAGTTGCAAGGCCTCAAAATATAGAAGGGCTGCAATAATGGATTGGAGCATACGAATGATCATAAAGATGGAGCAGGACTGGGCAACATTTTGCTAATTTGTATATAGGATCACCATGAGTCAGAGCCAACTTGACAGCAACTAACAACAACCCCTGCTTACTGACAGCTTTGCTAAGTTTATAGCCATTTTTTCTTTATCAGTCATGACCTCATTAGACACAACTTACTGAGGGGAAATCCTAAGTCTTCTTTCCAAAGAGCCTGTTGGCCATTCTCAGCAAGTACTCCATTCCCGGTTTGCTAATATCAGTGAGAACTGACTGGAAACCCTGGTGAATGTCCTCACCCCTATTAAAAGAAAGCACCTATCAAAAAAGAAAAATAGCACTGTAAATGCTATCCTTCAGTTTCCCAAAGAACAGTGGGTGTTCACCAAGTAAAATCCAGAAAGACGCTTAGCTCCACTGGGTCTTTCCCCGTCTTAAGTACGCTAACATACTTAACAGAGAGGTACGCTGACTTTGTCCAGAAGGTTCAAACATTTGGGGAAAGATCATGTGAGCAAACTGGAGAGTGACCAAGCAGCACTGTTAATGTTTGGTAGACTGAAACTTGCTATAGTCACGGGTCCTCAACCATGAACAGAAATGACAATTAGGACAATAATCCCAAGGCATAGAGTAGGGCCCCAAGCATAAGCTACCATTAACACTGTCATGCTAACATACTTGTGTTCACCTTTTGTAGTTAATTAGTAAATGGACATATGGAGCACTTGGTGGTTCCCCTGCTCTAGCCATGCAGGCTGACTTGTTCCTCAAAACAGAATTACACATGCAGTGTATTAGTGGGAATCCCACCATGAGCCTAAAAACCACAACTTTGTCCAATAAAACTAGATTAACTAATGTCGTCACTATTTCTAACAAACACAAAAAAATTCCCTTACCTTAAAAATTTGGTTTCTCCTACGTTTGCCTAAAATAAACTCCAAATGGATTAACATAAAAAATTGAAATCACAAAAGCTCCAACGAAATTAGGTGGACATTTATATAATTTCAGTGTCAAGAGAACTGTCTATATTTGACACCAAAGGAAGAAAACACTAAGAAAAAATTATAAATTTGACTACTAAAATAATAGGAAAACATTATTTAGTTAAAACGTAAAAGTATGGAAAATATCTGTAATATGTATATGATAAAGAGAAAATCTATTTAATCCACAGGCCAACAAATAATCCACAGGCAGTGCTTTAAAACTCAAAAAGAAAAACTGTGTATATTCCAAATACAACAGTAGGCTAATAATAGAACACTAGGTAGTCATTGTAATTGATGCCACAGAAATGCATTTATGAACATGGAACAAGGTCCATGTTATGTTTTGTTACGTGAAATACACATAGATAGGACATATCTAGCTGATTTAGCAGCTAAAGACATAAAGATCTGGAAATATTTTATGTCGTACATCTTCTCTCCTCCTAACCCTATTTTAGATGAAATTAACTAAAATGAGTATCAACAACAATCTTGTTGGTGAGACATTCTACAAGACAATGACTGATCTCCTCAACAAGTCAATGTCTCCAAAAATGAAGGGGGAAGGTGAGAACCCAGAGGAAGTGTCCTGGATTAAAAGATTTTTAAGGGACATAATAACAAAATGTGATGTATAATCCTTGAATGGATTCTCATTTGGAGAATCATCTGTAAAAGACATTTCCTGATTCAAATTCCAACAACATTCTTTACTGTAATGAAAAAAAAACTAATCACCAACATTATATAGAAAAGAAGCCCCTAATAGCCAAAGCAATATTGAAGAAAAAGAACAAAGTAGGCCTCACCCTTCCCTACCTCAAAACATACTATATAGCTATAGTAATTAAGGTGGCAGAGCCCTGGTGGCACAGTGGTCAAGAGCTCAGCTGCTCACCAAAAGGTCAGCCGTTTGAATCTACCAGCTGCTCCTTGCAAACCCTATAGGGCAGTTCCACTTTTTCCAATAGGGTCACTATAAGTTGGAATCAACCTGATGGCAAGACGTTAATCAAAATGGCCTGGTACTGGTTTAATGATAGACCAGTGGAATAGAACTGAAAATCCAGAAATAAACCCATCCATCTATAGACAACTGATTTTTGACAAAGGGTCAAAGTCTATTCAATGGGGAAGAAACAGTCTGTTCAACAAATGGTGCTGGTAAAATTGGATAACCACATGCAGAAAAACAAAACAGGACCCATACGTCACAACATACACAAAAACTAACTCAAAATGGATCAAGAACCTAAATGTTAAAGCCAAAACCATAAAGTTCTTGGAAGACAACATAGGGGTAAAATTATGGGACCTACCTTTTTTAAATGACAGATTATCAAATACAACTACAAATGCAAGAGCAGCAGAAAACAAAATAGATAACTGGGACATTATAAAAATTAAACACTTATGCTCTTCAAAAGATTTTATCAAAAGAACAAAAAGACAACTGGCAGACCAAGAAAAAAAACTTTCAGAACAACATAATTGATAAGGGTCTAATCTCTAAAATATATAGAAAACTTCAACAACTCAACAACAAAAAGACAACCCAATTTAAAAAATGGGTGAAAGACTTCACCAAAGTGGACGTTCAAGCAGCCAACAGACATAGGAAGAGGTGCTCTCAATCAATAGCCATTACAGAGATGCAAATCAAAACTACAATGATATACCATCTCACCCTAACTAAAATGGAACTGATCACAAAAACAGAAAACAACAGAGAGAGGCTGAAAACATTCCCCTGGAGAACAGGAACAAGACAAGAATGCCCTTCATCACCACTCCTATTTAGCATTGTGCTGGAAGTCCTAGCTACAGCAATAAGGTAAGGAAAAGAAATAAAGGGCATCCAAATTGGAAAGGAAGAAGTAAAACTGTCCTTATTTGTAGATGATATGATACTATCCATAGAAAACCCAAAAGACTCCACGAGAAAACTACTGCAGCTAATAGATTCAGCAGTGTAGCGGGATACAAGATAAACATACAAAAATCAGTTAGATTCCTATACACCAATAAAGAGAATGATGACAAGGAAATCAGGAAAAAATACCATTTGTAATAGCTCATAAAAAAATAAAATACTTAGGAATAAATCTAACCAGGAATGTAAAAGACCCATATAAAGAAAACTACAAAACACTACTGCAAGAAACTGAAACGGATCTACATAAATGGAAAAACATACCATGCTCATGGATAGGTAGACTCAACATTGTGAAAATGTCAATTCTACTCAAAGCAACATAAAAATACAATGGAATCCTGATTTAAATACCAACTGCATTCTTTAAAGATATGGAAAAATTAATCATTAACTTTATTTGGAAAGGGAAGCGCTCCTGGATAAGTAAAGCACTACTGAAGAAAAAGAACAAAGTATAAGAACATGCACTACCTGACCTCAGAACCTACTACACAGCTACAGTAGTGAAAACAGCCTGGTACTGGTACAATGACAGATACTTTGACCAATGGAACAGAACTGAGAACCCAGGTGTAGATCGATTCCCCTACGGTCACCTGATCTTCGACAAAGGCCTAAAGTCCATCAAATGGGGAAAAGACAGTCTTTTTAACAAATGGTGCTGGAAAAACTAGATGTCCGTCTGCAAAAAAAAAAAAAAAAAAATGAAACAAAACCCATACCTCACATCATACACAAAAACAAATTCAAAATGGATCAAATACCTAAATATAAAACCAAAAACTAGAAAGATCACAGAAGAAATAGGATCAATGCTAGAGGCCCTAATACATGGCATTAACAGGATACAAACCATAACTAACAACACACAAATTCCATAAGATAAATTAGATAACTGGGATCTTCTAAAAATTAAACACTTTAATGCTCATCAAAAGACTTCACCAAAAGAATAAAAAGAGATCCTACAGACTGGGGAAAAAATTTTGGCTATGACAAATCCAACAAAGGCCTAATCTCTAAAATCTACAGGAAAATCCAACACCTCTACAACAAAAATACAAATAATCCAATTTAAAAAATGGGCAAAGGAAATGAACAGACACTTCACTAAAGAAGACATTCAAGCGGGTAACGGACATACGAGGCTATCACTAGACATCAGAAAAGTGCAAATCAAAACCACAATAAGATACCATATCATTCTGCCATCACTGGCACAAACCAAAAAAGCAGAAAATAACAAATGTTGGAGAGGCTGCAGGGGGATTGCACCACTGGTAGGAATCCAAAATGGTACAACCATTTTTGAAAATGATAGGGCGCTTCCTTAAAACTTCCTTAGAAAGCTAGAAATAAAATAAATAAATAAATAAACTACCATATAATTCAGCAATTCCATTCCTAGGAATATATCATAGGGAAATAAGAGCCATCACATGAGTAGACATATACACTCCCATGTTCATTGCAGCATTGTTAACAAAGTCAAAAGATGGAAACAGCCTAGATGCCCATCAACAGATGAATGGATAAACAAACTATGGTACATACACACAGTGGAGTACTATGCAGCAATAAAGAACAATAATGAATCTGGAAAGCATCTCATGACATGGATGAATCTGGAGGGCATTATGCTGAGTGGAATAAGTCAATCACAAAAGGACAAATATTGTATGAGACCACTGCTATAGAAACCCATGAAAAGGTTTACACACAAAAAGAAACAATCTTTGATGGTTGCCAGGGAGGGGAGGGGTGGGGATGGAAAAACAGTAAATAGACAATAGATAAATAGTAACTTTGGTGAAGGGTAAGACAGTACACAATACTGGGGAAGCCAGCAGAACTTGTCCAAGGTAAGGTCATGGACACTTCCAAGTGTCCTGAGGGACCAAATTACTGGGCTGAGGGCTGTGGATACCATGGTCTCAGGGAATACCCAGCTCAATTGACATAACACAGTTTATAAAGAAAATGTTCTACATTCTACTTTGGTAAGTAGCATCTGGGGTCTTAAAAGCTTCTGAGCAGCCATCTAAGATACTTCACTGGGCTCACACTGTCTGGAGCAAGGGAGAATGAAGAAAACCAAAGACACAGGGGAAAAATTAGTCCAAAGGACTAATGGACAACAACTACCACAGCCTCAACCAAACTGAATCTAGCACAACTAGATGGTGCCTGGCTACCACTGATCGCTCTGACAGGGATCATAATAGAGGGTTCTGGACAGAGCTGGAGAAAAAAACACAACAAAATTCTAACACACACACACACACAAAACAGACTTACCGGCCTGACAGAGACTGAAGAAACCCCAAGAGTATGGCTCCCAGACACCCTTTTAGCTTAGTAATGAAGTCACTCCTGAGGTTCACCCTTCAGCCAAAGATTAGACAGGGCCATAGATCAAAATGAGACGAAAGGGGCACACCAGCCCAGGGACAAGAACTAGAAGGCAGGAAAGGACAGGAAAGCTGGTAATAGGGAACCCAAGGTTGAGAAGGGGAGAGTGTTGACATGTCATGGGGTTGGTAACCAAGGTCACAAAATAATATGTGTACTAATTATTTAATGAGAAGCTAGTTTGTTGTGTAAACCTTCATCTAAAGTCCAATAATAAAAAAAAAGAAAAAAAACTGAAAACAAAAAATGCTGGCAAGGATGTGGTGAGATTGGAACCCTTATCCACTGCTAATGGGACTGTAAAATGGTACAACCACTATGGAAAATGGTATGGCACTTCCTTGAAAAGCTAGAAATAGAACTTCCTTATGATCCAACAATTCTGCTCCTAGGCATATACCCTAGGGACCTAATAGAAGGGACACAGACATATGCACCCCTCTGTTCATTGCAGCACTATTCACAGTACTAAGAAGTGGAAACAACCTAAGTGCACATCAATAGATGAATGGATAAGCAAAATGTGGTACAATAGAATACTATTCAACCATAAAGAATAATGATGAGTACTTGAAGCATCTCATAACATGGATGAATCTGGGGGACGATAGGCTGAGTGAAATAAATCAATCACAAAAGGACAAATATTGCATAATCCCACTTTTATAAAAAGACAAAGATACATATACATACAGAAACCAACATTCATTGGTGGTTACCAGGGAGATGTGGATGGGGAGAGGGGGCATAATTTCTTAGATAGTAGACATTTGTTATTTTGGTGTTGGGGAAGGTAACATTGAATGTGGGTGAAGTGCACACAGCTTGACCAAGGTAAATGGTGTCACTAAGAAGTACACACACACACAAAAAAGGACATTTTTGGTAAATGCTAGAAAATACATAATTTTGCAACGACAACCAAAAATATATGTGGGGTTGCATATGTATGCATATATGTGTGTATATATACATGCATATACACATGTAGCCATATGTACATGCATACACGTATGTGTGCATGCGTGTATGTTCATATATATAAGAATGCACATAGGAAGGACAGTTACAAATACTTCTTAGACTTCAACCAATCACCTCACAGGATGGAATTTCTGGGTTTGAAGCCAGTTGGGACAACTCAGACAATTGGCATAATATAGTTCACAAAGTTTATGTTCTACATCCTAGTTTGGTGAGTACTGCCTGGGGTCTTAAAAGCTTGTGAGCAACCACAATGAAATACTACGCATCAATAAAGAACAATAATGAATCTGTGAAACATTTCATAACATGGAGGGATCTGGAAGGCATTGTGCTGAGTGAAATTAGTCAGTTGCGAAAGGACAAATATTGTATGAGGCCGCTATTATAAGAACTCGAAAAATAGTTTAAACAGAGAAGAAAATATCCTTTGATGGTTACGAGAGTGGGGAGGGAGGGAGGGAGAGGGGTTTTCACTAATTAGATAGTAGATAAGAACTATTTTAGGTGAAGGGAAAGAAAACACAACACAGGAGAGGTCAGCACAACTGGACTAAACCAAAAGCAAAGAAGTTTCCTGAACAAACTGTTTTGAAGGCTAGCGTAGCAGGGGCAGGGGTTTGGGAACCACAGTTTCAGGGGACATCTAAGTCACCTGGCATAATAAAATCTATTAAGAAAACCTTCTGCATCCCACTTTGGAGAGTGGAGTCTGGGGTCTTAAACACTAGCGGCCATCTAAGATGCATCAGTTGATCTCAACACGCCTGGAGCAAAGGAGAATGAAGAACACCAAAGACACAAGGTAATTTTGAGCCCAAGAAACAGAAAGGGCCACATAAACCAGAAACTACAGCAGCCTGAGACCAGAAGAACTAGATGGTGCCCAGCTACAACCAATGACTATACTGACCGGGAACACAACAGAGAACCCCTGAGGGAGCAGGAGAGCAGTGGGATGCAGACCCCAAATTCTTGTAAAAAGACCAGACTTAATGGTCTGACTGAGACTAGAAGGACCCTGGTGGTCATGGTCCCCAGGCCTTCTGTTAGCCCAAGCCAGGAACCATTCCCAAAGCCAACTCTTCATACAGGGATTGGACTGGACTATGGGGTAGAAAATGATACTGGTGAAGAGCAAGCTTCTTGTATCAAGTAGACACATGAGACTATGTGGGCAGCTCCTGTCTGGAGAAGAGATGAGAGGGCAGAGGGGGTCAGAAGCTGGCTGAATGAACACAAAAATAGAGAGTGGAGGGAAGGAGTTTGCTGTCTCATTAGGGGGAGAGCCACTAGGAGTATATAGCAAGGTGTATGTAAATTTTTGTATGTGAGACTGACTTGGTTTGTAAACTTTCACTAAAAGTACAATAAAAATTAAAAAAAAAAAAAGCTTGTGAGCAATCATCTAAGATACAATTATTGGTCTCATTTTGGTCAGAGCGAAGGAGAAAGAAGGAAACCAAAGACCCAGAGAAGAAAATAGTCTGCACAAACCATGGCCTCATCTAGCCTGATATTAGAAGAACTAGAGGGCACCTAGCTACCACTACAGACTGTTCTGATCAGGGTCACAAGAGATGAATCTTGATAGAATGGGATAAAATGTAGAAGAGAACTCAACTTCTTAAAAAGTCCAGACTCACTGGGCAGGTTGAGAGTAGAGATACTAAGATACTCCATAAACCTTGAACAGAAACTACCCCGAGGGCAACTTTTAGCTAAATAAAAGAATAAATAAAATAAAGAATATTACCAGTGAGTACTTTACATCTTAAAAAAAATCTTCTTTATGAGACCAAATGGTCAACGATTACTCTGGAGCAAAGATGAAAGGGTAAGGGGGCAAGGAAACCAGATTACCGGAAGCAAAACATCCAGAAGGGAATTAATGAGAATGTTAACATTGTGAAAAATGTAACCAGTGTCTCTGAACAATATGTGTAGTAATGTTAAATTTGAACCAAATTTGCTGTGTAAACTTTCACCAAAAACACAATAAAATATATATTTTTAAATAGACTAAAGGGAACCCCTATATATATTCCTGGGCTACTTTTCTGTGTTGGAGCCCTGGTGACACAGTGGGTAGGAGCTACAGCAGCTAACCAAAAGGTCAGCCTTTCAAATCCACCAAGCACTCCTTGGAAACCCTATGGGATAATTCTACTCTGTCCTATAGGGTGACTATGAGTAAGAATCGACTCGATGGCAAGCAGTATGTTTTTTTTTTTTTTTTTTTCTGTGTTGCTCTCTCTTCTGTGGTACCATGTCCTTCAAATGCTAGTACCTCAGCAACCCTGAACTCCAGCTTCTTCCTGTTGAGTGAGACTGTTCCTTTCCGTGTGGGCTCCTCTTCCCTGTGCGGTTGTCTGGAAAGCACGCTCAGGCAGAAAATGGAGCTCACCTCACATGTTGCCCTTCTCTCAAAGATCAGAGCCTTGCACTATCTGCTCAGTTCCAGAAAGCAGTTGTTTTATACATCTTTTCCAGTTTTACAGTTAATTACAATAGGACAATAAATCCAATATTTATTACTTCGTCTTGACTGGAACTAGAAGTGATATGAATGAGCAGATTAACCAGTAAGCAAGGTACACATCAGCTTAATTAGGCAAGGTAAAAGCACAGGTTTACCTGTGCATACTTACTAATCTGCAGTGAACAATTTCTCATGGGTTTCACCATGTCTGTGGTAAAAGACAGGTGAAATTGTTCACTACAGATTAGTAAGTATACAAAAGTAAACACGTGCGTACCTTGCTCATTGGGTAATCCGGCCCTGGCAGGTGAACTTATTTATTGACCTTTAAACTCAGCTCCATCACACCTGCAGCATGAGGAGCTGGGATGGGTGAGTGGTTCTCAGAATCACCTGGAAAGCCCATGCTCAATGTTGCTGAAGTCTGGTGGCAGGGGTTGGGAGTGTGTGTGGCTTGAAGAGATTCCAAAACTGCACACACAGCAACTACACATTGAGAACTACTGAATAAGATCTATGTTAGACACCCAGATAGTATGTTGAAAACTAGCAATGCTCAGGCAGCATCCCAAAACAGTTAAATCAGAATTTTCAGTTGAGGGGAGGCATGGGTTTGTTTTTAATATTATGTCAGTCTTTGAAATTGCTCCATTCATCTTCATTCCTGTATCCAGGAGGCCAAGGAGAAGAACAAATTTTATGTACCAACTTTAACATGTACATTACTATTTTCCCTTTATTGATTTAATTATGTTGGTTGGTAAAACTACATGCATGTTGAATAAAAATCCAAACACTTCATAAGCATATACCGAAAAAAATTTAAAATATCCAGGCCTGGATAGGATTGGAAATCCTGGTGGCGTAGTGGTTAAGAGCTACAGCTGCTAACCAAAAGGTCAGCAGTTTGAATGCACCAGCCACTCCTTGGAAACCATATGGGGCAGTTCTACTCTGCCCTTTCCTGTCGCTATGAGCCAGAATCTACTCTTTGGCAATGGGTTTGGTTTGGTTTTGGTTTTGGATAGGATTAAGAGCTCTGCAGGGGATTTTAATATGCAGTTGAAGTCAAGAACCCCTGGGCTAGATCGTCTCTAGTGTCTGTTCCAACTCTGCTCTTCTATAATGATACACAGAAGGGGAACTTTCAAAGGGGAAGGAGGGGCAGGGAAGTTACTCGTTTGGGGAAGAGAAAGTAAGATGGTAGGACAAGGAAGTCCTGCCAAGTAGAACCCCCAGCCCCAAAAGATGGTATACATAAGCACCCTAGCAGAGATGGTATCTAAGAGATGACTGTCTGTAGGGTAATGCTATTCAGCTATATGCATCCCCTCCCTAACGGAATCACCTTTGCTCTTCCCCGAAGCATCCTGGGGATGAATTCAGGATGGACTCGGGCTAAGGTCGGGAATGGCATGACTGGGCCAGCAGCCAAGGCCGAGGAATGCCTTAGCAACAAGAAGGACAACATCTGGGGCTGGACGTGAAGTCCCTGGGAACACTGCCCAAGGACGTGGGAGAAAACAATGAGCCTTGGTCCCAGCTGGAATGGTAATATAAGCTTGGGTGCCTTGCTACGTGGTTGTGGAAAATACTCTAGCTAGCCGCCCCCGGAGAGCAGCTGCTTGACCGTGTCAGTAAGTTTCCCTGAACTTATGAACCTACAAAGGGCAGGATTATCTGCCAGGATGCACAGCAAGGGTCTTTCCTTGCTGGAGCTGTCCCCCGACACTGTCAAAACCACCTAAGTCTTTTATATTATACAAAATACTCTCAAACTCCTGAAGCTGTGTCCTCTAGATTTTTATTCTGTTCATTAAAAATTATTTCTCAGGCCAACCGATAGTTTCTCTATCCACAATATGGGTTTCTAGTATGCAATTTGGATTTCCAATATCCAAATTTGGACTTGTTCTCTTAAATAAACTCTTATGCAGTCACAGCAAATTTTGAGCTAGAAAAATCTCCAGGCATTATATAACCAGTATTTTTACAGCTAATATACACAATACCTATGGTTTATAAAGCACTTGCACATACATGTTTCACTGGATACCATGTGAAGCAGTAGGCCAAGCTGATATCATCCCTCTGACAAGGCTTTGAAAAGTTAATGTGGCTTAAGAGAAGCTTCATAGTGAATCAGAGGCACGACAATATAGACCTCATCAATTAATGCCAAGGCTAGTGCCTTCTTCCCCCGAGACAGCAAAACCTCTGAGTCTAGGTAAAAAGTGAACTATAGAGGAAATCATCACACACCTGCCCAGTCCTACCACAGTTTTTCTTACCATCCCATTCCAACAGCACTAGAAGTCCTCATGAGCAGCTCCATGGAGATGTGGAAGAAAATAATGTACAATTTGTATCAGTCCTGTTACACTGGCTTGGCTACTCTGTGGTAACAAATAATCTCCAAAATATCAGTGGTTTAAAATAACACAGGTAGGCAGGACACTCAGGGCCAGGCCAATGGAGTAGCCACCATCTCAAATGTTGCTGATGTCATGCTAGAGGGACAAAAGGAATTCTAGAGGCTCTCAAAGTATCAATTACTCCTATGAATGTCACTTCTACACACAGCTCATTGGCCAGACTCATGGCCCCACAAGGGAGCCAGAAAGAACAATCCTGCCATGTGCTAAAAGACAGGAAAACCCAGGGCATCCAACTGGTTAGTTCAGGTTTGAATCCCTGCTGAGAGTTTTCATTTCCACCCCAGATATCCTGAATCAGAATCTACAGTTTAACAAGATCCCCAGGTGATTCTTCTATATAATAAATTTTGAGAACTACTGCTCTACTAGTAAGGAGCCCTGCTGGTGCAGTGGTTAAGATCTTGGCTGCTAACCAAAAAGTTGGCAGTTCGAATTCACCAGGTGCCCCTTGGAAACGTTATGGAACAGTTCTACTCTGTCCTATAAGGTCACTCTGAGTAAGAATTGACTCAATGGCAACAGGTAGTTGTTCTCAGGAGCTCTGGTGTTGCAGCGGTTAAGAGCTCAGCTGCTAACCAAAAGTTCAGCAGTTAAAATCAACCACCTACTCCTTGGAAACCCTATGGGGCAGTTCTACTCTGTCCTGTAGGTGTACTATGAGTCAGAGTCAACAGGATGACATTGAGCTGGGTTTGTTTTTTTTTTTTTAGTGGTTCTCAAAATCGGTCCCTAACCAGCAGCATTAGCATTGCCTGGGAACTTGTTAGAAATGGAAATTTGAACCTGTTCAAAGCCCTGGGAAAGCCAGAAACTTTTGGAAAGCAAAAGTGATGACTACACACGATTCCTCTTTTTGTTAGTGGAGGCCCCCCCTTACCTGAACCATTTCAGCAGCTGTGTCTCCTTTTGCACCCAGGAAGAGCATGGCAAGGGAAGAGGAGACACAGGGGAGGAAAACCACATTGTGTGAAGGGTTCTCTTCACATAGTTTCTTTAAAAGATAGATGGCAAAGGTGCCATTTGCTTCAGCCTGAGGGTCCAGGGTGGAGAGTCTGGAACCAGAGCGGAGAAAGAAACATTGTATCATTGTGTATACTGACAGTTATTTGTGCTCAAGAGGGAGAGGTAGCTTCTCAACTAAGCCTGCAGAAGGTTGAGGGGGCTGGAGGCGAGCAGTGGCTCTCAGCTGTTGTACAGCCCAGTGAAATAGGGGGTGAGGGGGGTGGCGATTGAGAAGCTGACTCTTCTCCACTCTCACCCAGAGAACTTAGCAGGGCAAGGTGAAGACCAGCTAATGCTTGGCAGTGGGAAACCCAGAGGTTATGTTTGTAAAAGTGGGTAAGCAAAGCAACTAATAGCTCCTAGAGACTGCTTGATATCTGGGAGGGAGTGCAAGGCCTTGGGACCTTAACCACTTCTTTTAAGCCCCACTCACTTGCCGGCAACACTTCTCCCCTGCCATGCCTGATGCTGCCTCTGGCTGTCCAAGGACACCCATAGGGTGCCCCAGGTCTGTGCCCCCCAAAGCACCTGTGCAATAATTGTCCATCTCTTCTTTCCTCTTCTTTTCTCCATCACCTTCCCTTAAAAATTTTCATTCCCCACTTTCCATGGCCTTAACCATATATTAGGAAGAGAGCAATATGATTAAAATAAGGTAAAACAATAATAGAAGCTAACATTCATGGAACAATAACTATGGTCCAGCATCCCTGGGTAGTGCAAATGGTTAACACACTTGGTCACTAACCAAAAGGCTAGAAGTTTGAGTCCACCCAGAGGCATCTTGGAAGAAAGGCTTGGTGATCTACTTCCAAAAACTCAGCAACTGAAAACCCTATGGAACACAGTTCTACTCTGGGGTTGCCATGTTCTTGTTAGGTGCTGTCAAGTCAGTTCTGACCCTATCTATGTACAATGGAAGGAAACACTGCCTGGTCTTGCACCATCCTCATAATCATTGCTATGTTTGAGACCATTGTTGTAGCAACTGTGTCAATCCATCTCTCAAGGGTCTTCCTCTTTTTCACTGACCCTCTACTCTACCAAGCATGATGTTCTTCTCCAGGGACTGGTCCCTATTGATAACATGTCCAAAGTATGTGAGACAAAGTCTTGCCCTCATCCTCCCTTCTAAGGAGCATTCTAGCTGTACTTCTTCCAAAATGGATTTGTTCATTCTTCTGGCAGTTCCTGGTGTATTCAGTATCCTTTGCGAACACCATAATTCAAAGGCGTCAATTCTTCTTTGGTCTTCCTTATATGTTGTCCAGGTTTCACACACATATGAAGCAACTGAAAGTACCATGGCTTGGGTCAGGTGTACCTTAGTCCTAAAAATGACATCTTTGCTTTTTAACACTTTAAAGAGGTCTTTTGTAGCAGTTTTGTCCAATGCACTATGTTGTTGGATTTCTTGACTGCTGCTTCCATGGCTGTTGATTGTGGATCCAAGTAAAATTAAATTGTGACAATTTCAATGTTTTCTGTTCTTATCATGATGTTGCTTATTGGTCCAGTTGTGAGGATTTTTGTTTTCTTTATGTTGAGGTGTAATCCATACTGAAGGCTGTGGTCTTTGATCTTCATCAGTAAGTGCTTCAAGTCTTCTTTGCTTTCAGAAAGCAAGGTTGTGTCATCTGCATAACACAGGTTGTTAATGAGTCTTCCTCCAATCTGATGCCGCGGTTTGGGTCACCATGAGTTGGAGTGAACTCAACAGCTGGTATGTTTTGTTTGTTTGTTTGTTCAAGTATATCACAATCCTAATTCTCAATATAGAACCCTTTGAGGTAACCATCCTTACAGAAGAGAAATCAAGTGTCAAAAGCTGAAGTTTCTGATCTAAGACGGGACAATCAGTGAGTAGCAGAGCCCAGGGTCGAACCAGGAATGCTGGGTCCCGAAACCACCCATGTGACCACTATGCTGTCTCTCAGCCAAGCTAATGTATATGATTGACAACAATCGTCAAAACACTCCCAGGGCAGCTTTGATGTGTGCAATTTCAGGCTATGCAGGAGAGCTATTTTGGAGTCAGAGTTTTTCTCAGCCCGCAGTCAGAGATGACAGAAAGCCCACTACCAGGGCTTTGCAGACCAGAATCCCCTGATGGGCCCCAGAAGGCTTCTTGTCCTTACCCCAGGGAAGCCTGGAACTTGTATCCCAATTCTTCTCCTTTCAGGGCCTATACTCCACCCAGCCCTAGCCTCCTGGTCCTCCTGGATGGGCTTTAACCAACTGGTTGCTTGGCTCAGGCTCCACTTCCCAGGCTGTGGCGCAGAGAGAGGCCTGAAGCTCTCCCCTTGGGACCCAAGCCTGGGCACCACCTTCAGCTCACATGCTAGGAGGATGGATTCTAGCAGGAGGAATGGGATCGTGGGGCTGATGCATTAGAAGAGCAGGTCCCAGAGTGATAGTAAAAATACCTGAGCACCTACCAGCCAGAGTCAATGCTGCAATAACACAACCAATGAAGCCGTATTTGTGCACACTTGTGAAAGGTTAGCCCACAGGTCTTCTTCTCAATTCACTGCATAAGCCAGGTTCTATCTATGCTGTATCTAAAATTAATACTCATATAAGGAAGCAGCATCATTGCTCTTATTGCCTTCCTTCCCTGGCCATTCCCAGCTTGCACTCCCCGTTTCTCACTATCCAGGCTTTTTAAATAGGAATCGACAAACCACATTAAGAAAGTGGAAATTGTTCCTACAGGTACAACTCTAGGACCCAGACCTCTATCTTTGTTTTCTCATCCTAGGCACAGTACACCTGGACAACCATAGATCTTTCTTTTTCCCCCACCCCAAAGTCAAGATGAGCTCACACTTGGGCCCCAGAAGTCCCCAGGGCGCAATGCGAAGAGGGCATCTCAGCCTTCTCCCCTTCTCTTTTGAGTCTCATGGCTGCTGATGCTTCCTCTTGCCCGCTTTCCCAAGCCTGTCCTGTGAGCCAGGGCTGGGTGAGGTGAGCCAACCAGCTCTTGGCTGTGCAGGTCCTTTGGGCTGCAGTGGCTCCAGACCAAGGGCCCACTTCGAGCTTAATCCCGGTTTCCCTCCCTTCCTAGTCACTTCAAACTGAGGCAGGCAGCCTCAGAGCCCAACCCTTCTATGAAACACCTGCTCTGGCTTATCTTCCTACACTTTCTTCTGAAATTGTCCTTGATAAGATAACCACAGAATGAGCCATAGGTGGCCTCTGCCTCTGGGTGGAGACTTAACATCCTAATGAAAGAAGATAAATTTCTTCCTCCATCTTAGGCAATGGAATCCTTGTCTAAAGAAAATGCATAGTCATCCCCAAGCTCTGAGCACCAGAGTGAAGGTCAATCCTGAATATTCATGATGAATTTACATTTCCTTGTCTGCTTTCTGTAAAAACCCACCTCCCCAAGCTGCCTGCAAGCAGTCTTGGAGGCAATATCCCCAGTAGCTTCTTTCCTTGTACAACAAAATAAAGTCGTTTTTCTGATCTCCCACCTCAGCCTCTTGTTTATTGGCTGTAACAAGTCTTTTTTTTTTTTTTAACAAGTCACGCTGAACAAAACCTGGAATTTTCACCCAGCAACAATACAACCTCCCCTCCAGCTCAGGGTGGACACCCAGCTAGCTCCACATTGGGTGCCACCACAAGGCGCTGCAGCAGGGTGCCACAGGGCACCAGGGAGCTTGTCCTCAGAGAAGCTGGGCCCCCATCCCACCACCAGGAGGGTATCAGGACTAAACCATGCACCAGACTTGGCCCAACTCCAGGCATTTTCCTACTCTGAACTCCCTCTTCCTGTCCACCAGGCCCAGAAGCCCAGTATGACCAGGGTCCTAGGGCACCAAGAGCTATCCCTCACTGAGACCTCTCTTCAGTAGTTCCAGCTACCTTTAGGACTCATGAATGAAACAAGAGCAAAAAGTTGGCAGCACATTATTTCCATTATGGGAGCAGCCCAGAGAACAATGCGTTGTGGGGGTATGCACACGGGGGCAGCTCCTGCTTGGCTCAGCAGGGCAGAGTCCCACAGATGGGAAAAGGACACGGGGTGCTGTGGGAAAACATTGATCTTATAGCCTGGCAGCTCTGGGTTCAGCCACTGTCTACCACTTACTAATTAAATGAACTTGAACAAGTTAATTAACCTCTCTGAGCCTCAATTTCCCCATCTGTAAAATGCTATTGTTGTTGCCGCCATCCAGTCCACTCCAACTCAGTCCCCACGTGTGCTGAGTGGAACCGCTCCATAGCGTTTTCAAGGCTGTGACCTTTTGGAAGCAGATCACCAGGCATATCTTCTGAGGTCCCTCCGGGGGGGTTCCAACTGCCAATCTTCCCAATAGTAGTGGAGCAATTAAGCATCTGTGAAATGGAGTAGCATTATTTGCCTCCAGGGTTGCTGTGAAGGCTGAATAAGATAACGCACATGCGGTACCTAGCGCAGCCTCTGGCACACAGCAGGATTTAACAAGCACTGTTTCCACCGTCCCACAAAGAAGGAGGGAGGCTACATCCCATTTCCTCCACTTCACAGTGTTCTGGCTGTGGCCTTTAGCCATGGTCATGCCCAGGGCCTCCCTCTCCCTGGGCTAGGTGGCATAGGCTTGCTGCTGCATCCTTGCCTAGGTGGTCCAGAAAGGACCTGAAGCACAGAGTCAGAGAATATTGGAGCTAAGGGCTCCTCTGCCTGGAGGATCCTAGTAAACCTAAACAGCCAAACCAGGCTCATGGGTATCTCTCTTTAACCCTGTGAATCAAAAATAATTTGATAAGTTTATGTTCAACGTAATATTACTCCACATCCTCTCTCAATAGGACCCAAACCTTAAATGAAATCTCAGAATGCTTCCATCTATAAAGTCTTGGTTAGGGCTGGTAATGCTCCTCACTGACCATGGGAAATTAACCTGAGCCTCTCTGCGCGCACTAGGCAGAGGGTGAGAGTCGGGTTGGATAGTAGCTAGTGGCGGAAAGGTTTACAGACCTGCCATACACCAGCGAAGGTCAAAAGCACTGGGTGAGAAGAGGTCAGGTCTAAAAGGAGTCGTGACTGCAGGGAGTGCTGCCTTTCTGCTCAGTCCCTGGGGTTTGTGCTGCTTCTGTTAAATCCACGTCAGGAGCTGAAGTGGTTGAGTGATGTGGGCAAGGCCAGGGGAGAGTTCAAGTACCAGACTCTGACTGTGACCTGTGTGTCAGAGGCAAATTCTTTTCCTGCCCCTGGCCTGTCCCAGAAAGGCCTGGTCTCTAACATATGCTCATGCGTTCATACGGGGTGTTCTTCTGGGGTGCTCATGTGGGGATACATGTGGTTGTTCATGAGGGGATGTTCATGTGGGGTTCATGTGAGGGTTCACATGGGGTGTTTGTAGGGTGTTCATGTGGGAGTTCACGTGGAGGTTCACATGGAGGTTCGTGTGGGGGTTCAAGTGGGGTGTTCATGTGGGTGTTCATGTGAGTGTTCATGTGGGGGTTCATGTGAGTATTCACATGGGAGTTCACATGGGAGTTCACATGGGTGTTCATATAGGGGTTCGTGTGGGGTGTTCGTGTGGGTGTTCATGTGGGGGGTTCACATGGGGTTTCATGTGGGGTTCACATGGAGGTTCACATGAGGGTTCACATGGGGGTTCATGTGGGGTTTCATGTGGGGGTTCACATGGGTGTCCACGAGGGCTCACGTGGGGGTTCGTGGGGGGGTTCATATGGGGGTTCATGTGGGGCTTCATGAGAGGGGATCCATGGGAGGGTTCATGTGGGGGTGTATGGAGGGTGCTTATGTGAGTGTTCATGGACAGTCTTCATGAGGGGGTGTTGATGGAGGGGCGTTCAGGTGGGGATGCTTGTGTGGATAGGGGTGGACATTGTACTGCAACAGGTCTCCAAGGAGAAATCTCTTGGTCAATCTCCTTCCAACAGCTTCTCTCTGATCCTTCCTTCCAAGAGAAGGGAGATGAGACTCACACATCCCAAGGAAGGAGCATTGTCCCTCTCAGCAGCGCTTCCCTGAACTGACTCTTGGGTTCCATCCCAGTAGGCCCTGGCCAATGAGGCTGATAAAGGGCCGTGAACCTTGAGTGTCCCTTGGATGCCAGGTCATGCTGACCCGTGAACATGGGACTGGTATAGTCTCTGAGCCTATTATGTCCCGTTCAGGGTGCTGGGCTTCAGCATTCCGTTACCACCACCATGATCCATGAGGGCACCCTCCTAGTACTTAAAACCCAGGGGGCACAGGGGCCTTTCCCTCTCAGCAAACTTTCCAGTCAGCTTCTGATAGTCCCTTGCCTGACAGGCTAATTGACTCAGCTTTGTCATTTCTTTTAACTCTGTTGGTCTCTGCTTATTCTTTAACGTCTTTTGTATTGGTGGGCAAAACTATTTCCACCCTAATATCCTGTTACATCGTTATTCAGAAAGAAAGAAAATGTGGCTTCTCTTTCTCTCTTCAGCCAAGGATTAGAAAGTTGGAACTTTATCTCAAGTCTTAGGTCAACTACAAAATCCAGTGTGTATTTGACTTGTGTTATTAGTGTTCTTTATTTCTCCCACATAAAAACATCCTTTTTTTTTTTCTTCCTGGTTATTAAAGTAGTACATTCACAATGTAGGACATTTGGAAACTTCAGAAATGTATGAGGAAGTAAGTAACAATGACCTGCAGCTCCCTATCAGAGATAGCCACTCCTAAAAGTTTGGTGAATTTCCCTCCTATCTTCTAAAATATTTATGTAGACTTTTTAAAAAAAAACCTTGAGCTCTAATTCTCAGCAGAGAATAAGGAAAACATTCAGGCTTGTAGGACTGACAGGACAGGAGGTATGAGCGTGTGCAACTCATGGTGCTGCCCCCAGCGTGAATGTTGCTGACTTTCTCCTCTTCCAGCTGCTCTCGTGCTTGCCTAGTGCACTGATGGCATCAGGGCTGAGCGGTTAGTGAGTGCCTCCTGTGTGCCAGGCACAGTGCTAGGCTGGGCTGGCTTCAAGGCAGGCGGGCAGGAGACCTGTGCTCTCAGGCGGGCCCTGAGCTTGGTTTCACACTCTGCTGACATGTGAGCAAGAGGTCCTGTGTTTTCACTTTGCACTGGGCCTCCTAAACCATGTAGCTGGCCCTGGTGCTAAGTGCTGAGGTTACCACTGTGGAGAACCCTTGCCCTAGAGCAGCTTACTGTCTGTGGAGATAGGTGGTTAAACAGCTCTTCTGTGTAATAAATGCCTCAGTTTTCAGAGAATTCAACACGCAGGAGGAGGATTTACCCTCTCATGTGTTAGTGCGGGTCTAAAATCAGCTCAGCTCTCTGCCAGCCCTAGCTGAAATGCAGCTTTTCTGACCTCAACTACAGAGTGAGTCCAAAATTCACATGCTAAGAGCACAGTTTTCCACACTGCTGAGACTGCCCACGATTTCGGATACAGTGGCAAGATTGGGGATTCCCCCAGGACACCCTCACTCCTGATATGCTGGCTACAAATTTGGGGGTTTTACTACTCCCTCAGGTCAATAATTCACTAGAATGACTCTCAGAACTCAGGAAAGTGCTATACTAATGATTATAGCTTTATTATAAAGGATACAAATAGGGACTGGCATAAAAAAGAGGCATGGGGTGGGTCCCAATGTAGATCTTCTGTGTCCTCAAGGACGCTCCTGAGCATAATCTTTCACCAACCAGCATGGATGGATGAACTAGTGAGCAAGGTGTGCACAGGTAATTGTGTCTACTTACTAATCCGTAGTGCACAATTTCATGTGGGTTTCATGTGAAATTGTGCACTGCAAATTAGTAATTAAACATAATTATGAAACCCATGTGAAGTTGTGCACTACAGATTAGTAAGTACACAAAATTAAGCCCATGCATAGATTGTTTACTGGGTAATCCGCCCATGCTAACCAGGAGTCATCACTATGTGGCTGAACTCAATCTCTCTCCCAGCCCCTCCCCAGGAGGTCAGGGTTTTGTGGGTCTTTCTAGCGTGGCCAGTCCCCACCGTGAGTCACCTCATTAGCACAATCAGGTATGGTCTGGAGCCCTCCAGAAATAGCAGACGCTCCAGTCACTTGAAAAATGCCAAGGGTTTTGAGCTTACCTCCCAAGAACCTGAGACAAAGACCAAATTCTTTGGGTAAAGTAATTCTTCATTCCACAGAGGGTTAGCCAGGTGAGTCTGGGTGTGGGGCTAGAGGATTTTGATGCAGAGGTGAAGAGTGAAAGAAAGAGTTTTCCAGGTAGAAGGTGGAAGTGCAAAGGCCCAGAGGTCGATAGGAAACTTCAAACTGTTCTGTAAGGCTGGAGTTGGGAGAGTCTATGGAGAAATGGCACAGCACAGGCAGGTGGACAGGTGGAGTCAGGAAGGGCTGTCAGCTCCATGAAGGAGTGTGATCTTGATCCTAAAGGGAACGGAAAACTACCAAAGCCCAATGGCAAAACCCAAGTCCTCCTCTACTGGATACACAATGAACTCCTACCTCCTTGGCTCCCTGCCTTCAGTAGTGGACGTGAGACAGTTCTTGAAGCAGAAAGGAAGAAAACGTGCTATGTGCTGCACCACCATCCTCCATGTGCTTTCTTCTGTGACACCTCAGCTGCCACTACGATTGGATGTGGAAGGAGCCAGGGTCCCTAACACTACTCACCACTTTTTAGTTTATATGAGCAAGAAATAGCTTTCTAATGTGTGCACCAACTAAAAGAAATTAGTTGTCTTTTGCCTTTCAAAAACACCTAGGTCGACTTAAACATATGTAAATTAATTAGAATGACTTATCTTGTCTTCTACCATGAGTTAAAAGGTAGGTAAGAGTGGGGCAAGATCAGGCCTTCTCAGCCCCCATTCCTAGTCTCCAAGGTATAGCTCCAGGGACGCTTCTAAAATACCCTTTCTAACTAGGTGGAGACCTTTTTAAGACAAAAAAAAAAGATACGGAAAATTGCTGCTTTACTATAGTATCAGAAATTGGGTAAATCCTAATCATAAAAGAACTGTAAATAAGCTCTCTCTATTGTAAGAGAACTTTAAGAAGCCAAATGTGTGTGTGTGTGTGTTTGGGTCTGCTAATGAGTAAGTTCATTTTTGCCATTTAAAGGGATGTACTGTAGGGAGATACTGTAGGGAGATATAGGAGATATACAACAAAAAAACCTTTAAGAGGTTTATTTAAAAAAAAAAAATTATTTGATAATGGTCAAAAGTTTCATCTGTCTGACCAAAGTTTAATGGTTTAATTTGAGATTTTTAAGAGCTTTAATGTTAAATAGCATACGAAACAAAGAATTAGGTTTTTTGCTGTTAAAATAGCAAAAGTTTCTTTGATTACTGAGTTGAAGAGTTAATCTCTTCTTTGTGTAATCGTCCTCTCTCATTAGAAAAAGATTGCTGGCTCAGAAACCAAGCCACATGGCTTTAAGCAAAAAGAAAAAGCTAAGGTTTTTATTTTCAGATCTTTGGTTAAATAACTAAAAGTATTATCTCTTGGTAACTTATGAAAAAAAAAATTTTTTTTTTTAATGATAAACTCGTGACAAGTTTGGAAGACAAAAATTTTTTATAAAGAAAAAGTGCTAAAAAGGTTTATTTAACGTGTTCAAATTTATGTTAGTATTTCCTCTTGTGTTTTTGCCTAATATTAAAAAAATATATATTAGGCAGCAATATACGTGATTTTTTTTTTTTTTTTGCTAACTTGGTTGAAACGTCATTTTTTTTTAATCTAGCATCATCAAAGCCAATGAATTAATTCAAAAATTCACATCATTTACCTATGAAGTTATTTTTATTACTATTCAGGTATTTAGAGACTTGACAATCTTGGTATATTCTTAATACATCTTGGCTATACGGTATTATGTCGCAAGGTTATTATGTATTATACCTGAAACTCTTTAAAATATGGTTATATATAGGAATATTTTTATCTAAAGTTTTTTAACTGATTTTATTTGGCCTTTACATTATGCTTGTAATTAATTTCTATCAGGTCTTTCACTTCACTATTAATGTTACCAATCGCCAGTCTGACACAAAGGGTTCTTGTCTCTTCCCGAGTGAGAATACACGCAAAAGACAAACTTTATGTTCAGCCAGCTTTATTTTGCTTGAGTCGGTGGGGGACTAAGCCTCTCCAAAAGACTGACTCAAAAAGGGAAGCAAGACTAGGGCTTATATGGGTTAGGTGGAGACAACAGAGTAATGAATATTTAGTGGGCTTCTTTCAAGGCAAGGGTGCTTCTCAGAATGGTGGTGTATGCTAATTAGGTTACCCACGCATCTGAAATCCAAGATGGAACCTGGCATCAAGTATTATGGAATACAGCGCAAGCACACTGATCTTCCGCACTACATCACCATCTTTGGAGGGCTAAGGAAGGTTAAACAGCTGTCACACTTTGTAAAGGGAGAAGAGACTAGAAAAACACTAAGGAGGAGATAATAATTCATGGGTTGTTTCAACTTTATCTCAGGTTGACAGGTGAGTTTACCCAACTTCTAGATAGTTATCTTTTAACAGCTCTTTGTTCCACCAGCACAGTTAACTCTGGCTCAGGAATATACAACTAGGGGGCCCAAAAAGGGTGGAAACCAAGTAATAGAGGGGAGTGCCTCCCGCACTGCCCACCAAATATCCTGGATTCCCCCTCTTTCATTTCTCAATCTCACCCTGTTCTTTTCTTTACATTCTCTGTATCTGTCTCTCTTTTCCTATGGACTCTCTCTTCTTCTCACACCCTCACTTTCTAGAACTCTCCGCAGTCTCATCTTCTTTCTGTCTCCAATCTTTGTCTCTTTTTGTCTCTCTCTCACACATTCTCTTCTCCTCTAACCCCTTGTATCACTTTCTCACACAATCTTTTTGTTTCTCTTTCCTTTAGTCTCCCTTTTTCTTCACTAACCCATATAGGGGCTGTAGGGTGTGGGCTACATGGGGTATGAAGGGGCACCAATACCCTAGGAGCCCAACAAATGCCTGTGGTTGTATCACAGTTTCTGAGTGGGGGTAGGCTTAGACCTTATCAACCCTTCAGGCATAACTGCATCTTACCTGACCAGATAACACTCAAGTACTTGACTAACAAGCCAGGCCCCACAAATGGAGGTGCATGACTATCTCACCAGGTGCAGTCTGGCCCTCCGTCCAGTTTCTGGAGTTTTTGCGGATATCTCTAGAGCTTTGTCTTACAAAGATGATATTAAACATTCATTGATTTTCAGTGGCTTCAGGATCTATGTCAGTGTGTCTCTGGAGGGCCTGAAAAATTTATTCAAGAAACCCAGAGGGATTTTCTTTAGGGACTGTGACTAGACTCAATCAAGATTTCCAGAACTCTTAATGTAGATGCTGATGGGTTCACAGACTGCAGTTGGTCCAGAATCCTTTGGAACAGAAATTAGATACATAAGACTGAGTAAATGAAACAATACTATGGGTTTTATATAAAATTATTGCTGATGTTTTTAAGTCTTTCTGTAAATAAGAAATGCTTTAAGGTCCTACTTTCTAGATATAAGAAACCATTCTCCTCTTTTCTTCTAAATTATGTAACTAGTGGGTTTAGATATTGTAACTCTTGAATTAGAAGATCCTGTTGACAAAACTTAAAAAGTTGTAATATCATAACCAGAAAAGGGCCTAAAATTTGAACCATGATTTTACAAATTAGAATATCATTAGATTTCCTATTAGTTCTCTCAAGGAATAGCTTGTGCATTAATAGATAAATGTTGCTGTATTTATATTAATATACAGTCTGAGGTCTTAGAGAATGTAGTTGTGGCTGAGGCACATGAAACGCAGTTACTGATGCTGTTTATGCATAAACAAACACCTCATGAGATTTGTTTCCTTGGTTCAAAAATCTTAGCATCATGGTTTCATTGGTTATTTCAGACAATTGGCCTAACATTATTTGTTAGTGTTTCTCTTTTACCTCTTGATTTGCTGTATGGTGCCTGAGATCTTAAAAACCAGATAGTGCCCAATTACCATTTATTGAACATTTTTGATCAAAAAATTCTAAAACAAGATCATAATCCAAAGGAGGGAACCATAAAAGAGTTGTAATTCTCCTGAAATCCAGATTTCTGGCTTTCATAGAGGTTGGGGCAACATACACAGGCCATCACCATTGGGTGTCCTTTTGAACCTTGAGCTTTGAGGAAAAACTGGCTCCTGAAGCCACTTTGAGGCAAACAAATCTCCAGATAAACTAGCAAGACTATTTTGCTCTGGGAGTTGTGCTTTTTTTTAAAAGAATTTAGTCTGGTTTGAGAACCTGACTCCCAAGATCAGTAAATAGAGTTATATTTAGGGTAAATCAATAATTGGTTTAATCAGTCTTCTAGACAATGTTGCATGAAATACCTGTTTAATGTTTATAATCAAACTATCATCCTCTTGCTATACAGAAAATTATGTATCTTAAAGAAACCAGTTTCTCAGAGGAGATCAACCTCATGGCTCAGACTCCATTTTGTCTTAGGTTCCACTCCCGCTTCTGAGAAAGTGATCCTTGACTATTATTAGGTAAAGGAGGGGCAGCTTACCCTTGGAAAAAATACTTCGTATGTTTTGTATGGATTAGCTGGAAACCTCCAACAGGAGAAGTCCATCATGTGTTATCTTGCTAATCACGAATTCTCTAATGAAAACTTGGTTGTCACATGTAAAGTTTGTCTATATTTTCTGTTTTCTCCAGATAAACTTTGTGTGTTCCTTCTAGATACGTTTTTATGTGATATATCCACCTATATTAGTTTAGGTGATCCCCTTCCAACTGATAGTAAATTTACATGGACAATTTCTTGTTTAGATTCCTGATGAATGTGTGGACAGTATACTTTGAGAACTTCAGGATTATCTTTAGATACGCATAGTAAATATTGGAAAGGTAATGTTAGTCGGAATCAACTCGACGGCAGTGGGTTTGGTTTTTAATGTTAAATTTGTTACCCATCGTAAAACAAGAGTCCAAAGAAAGCCCATTGGTCCAACACTCAGGGTATGCTTGGCAACTTTAATTTCTACTTACGATGTATTTGAATTGGAGAAATCTTTACAAAGTTGCTAGTGGGATGGAAACACAACAGTGATCTCTAACCTCATTAAGCCAAGGTGACATGACATAACAGAATCGTCTTAGATTTTTATTTATTGGTCCAAGAGAAGTGTAGTCTGCGCTGTATCAAATACCTCTTGTTACATTTAGTTAAATAACACAAGAGAAGTAGAACACATAGAATTAGACAACAAGCTTCTTGGTTACACACTGTAACACCCTTACACACACCAGATTTATTGGGTTGGTTACCATGGAGAATAAGTACATAAGCTAGATCACTACTGCAGGGGATAGTCCTGATAGTATTCGACATAATAAAATTTATCCTCTATTGTCTTACGCACTTAAAAGGCAAAAGAAAAGCCTCGGGCTAAAGTGTTGATGTACACTGAGTCTGCAATTGATGAGAATTTTGCTCTTACTTAAGATGCTGGTGAAGAACCAGATGGTATCTGGTGGAAAGCTAGCACCATGAGTTTAAAGAGCCTGCAATGGCCGCCATCTAGGAGCTCAACTAAGCTCAACTATTGATCATCGATGTGTTATCTCCAATCTCCAATCAAAAAGAGATAATGATTTAAAAAAAAAAAAATTAAAGTCATTATTCCCCGTCCTTGAGCATAGAGAATGTGACCTAGTTGGAGCTGGGCTCACAAAGGCTCACAAGGACTCACAAAGACACATCAACTGAGCCCTGAGATAAAGACAATAGATGGGACAATCTTGAAAATTATCTTTTAGGGAAGAAAAATATCTTTCAGGGAACTTTTCACTTAAAAAGTCAATCAAACAGAACACAAAAGACTTTCCACTCCTATCTCTTTTCTATTAGCAAATAGAAAATTTGTTGCACCAGTGAAGATCCCCCAAATCCTGACAAACTGCCAGCCAATAACACAGTCCCTGAAGTTGATACAGAGAGGGACTAGTATTTGAAGGAGGGCATGAGTAGGCTGAGGCATTATAGACAGTGCTTACTAGAAGGCCTTAAAACTAGGGTAGAAAAACTTCTCAAAAATGTATGAAGGAATTCAGGGACCTAAAGAAGATCCCTCTGAGTTTCTTGAAAGAATTTTTTTAGGCCTTCCAGAGACACACTGACATAGATCCTGAAGCTACTGAAAATCAATGAATGGTTAATATCATCTTCATAGGAAAAAGCTCTACAGATATCCACAAAAAAAAAAAACTCCAGAAATTGGATGAAGGGCCAGGCTGCAGCTGGAGAGATAGTCATGCACCTCCAGTCACAGAGATGGGCCATGAACGAGAGAAAAATACAGGAGCCTGGCTTGTCGGGTCTAGTACTTGGGTGTTAATCTGGTCGGGTATGATACTAGAGATGCCTGGTGTGGTGATAAAGTCCAAACCTACCCCCACCCAGAAACTGTGAAACAACCACAGGCATTTGTTGGGCTCCTAGGATACTGGTGCCCCTTCATACCCCATGTAGCCCACACCCTACAGCCCCTATATATGTTAAAAAAAAAAAGTGAAGAAAAAAAATTAGACTAAAGGAAAGAGAAACAAAAAGATGGTGTGAGAAGGTGATACGGAAGGCCAGAGGAGAAGAGAATGAGTGAAAGAGAGAGAGACAAAAAGAGACAAAGATTGGACAGAGAGAGAGAAGGTGAGACCAGGGAGAGTTCTAGAAAGTGAGGGTGTCAGAAAAGAGAGAAAGAGACACAAAGAATGTAAAGAAAAGAACAGCGAGAGATTGAGAAACAAAAGGAGGGGAGGCCAAGATATTTGGTGGACAGTACAGGAGGCACTCCCCCTCTATTACTTGGTTTCTACCCTTTTGGGGCCCTCTAGTTGCTATACTTTTACTTCTGATTTTTGGGCTTTGTCTCCTCAAGCTTCTGATAAAGTTTGTGTCCTCTAGGTTACAATTCCAAGATGAGGCAGGGTTTCCAGCCCTTTCCTGAAAGTGAGACCACCAGTCCTTACAAAAATTTAGACCAAATAGGGAGTGATTTCTACTTTGCCAGGCAGGCCAACAACCTGGCATCAACTTGAAGAAGTTACAGAAGAAGAGACCTCTGCCCCAACACCTTTATAAAGAATCATGAGTATGAAATCTCTCAGGGGGTAATGAGATAGGGAAAAAACAGGGACTGAGCCCCTAGGCAAGAAGCCCTGCACCACCTGCAACTTGCAACTTACTTACAATACTGTGTGCTTGGCTAATGCAAAACTCCCACCCTGGAATGTGTGATAAGGAAAGAACAAACAATGTACTCCCTTGTAAGACGTTTTTCAGAAGGACCAACCTGATCTGGTCCCTGGAGCATGCAGAGACATCTGCAAGGTGACTGACCAATGACCTCTGCCTGATGCAAGTACCTGTGACAGGAATTGAACTGGCACCTCAGGGGGACTGTGCAGGTGCAACACCCCATAGTAAGTCCTGCCACCCAGTCCCAAGAGCCTTTGCTATGGGTTCCATCTTGGATTCCAGATGCACACACAGCCTAACTTAGTATGCACTGCCATTCTGAAAGAAACCTACTAAATATTCATTACCTATTATCCTCACCAAAACCATATAAGCCCCAGAAAAACCTTTGTTCAAATGAACAGAGGCTAGCGTTGCTTGGTCCCGCTCCGTTCCCCGCTCATGAGCATTTACTCTGTTTCTGTCGCTAATTAGTTGGTGTGGAACCTCTGATCCTCTCCTGGTCATTCTTGGTCAGTAGGAGGCAAGAACCTAGGCAGAGCTTAGTCCCAAGCTGGGAAGCCTTGCCCTGCAACACATGGACAAAAGGCTAATTTTTTTAAATACATAAAACACTCCTACTTATCCATACATAAGCAGACCTAAAGTCCTGGAGAAAAATATGGGGCAAAGTATATGAAGTCCACTCATAGTAAAGAAATACAAATGGCCCTTGAACACAGAAACCTTGGAAAGAAACCTTACGAGAAGAGAAAGGTAAATTTTGAACTACCAATATCATTAAAAACTGAATAATAAAAGGATATCTTAAAAACTGTTTATATGGGTTTTATTTCAATTTCAATACTATGTCACTCAGTACTATACAGGTGGTTATATCCTGAGCCATCTGTAATTGTGTGCAGATTACATGATTAGATATTCCTTATTAAAAAGTTAGATGGAAAAATAGAGATCAAAAAATGAGTTTTCCTCCTACACACCCCAGATAACTTCTGTTAGCAGTGAAGAGTATATCTTTTTAAACGTTTTCTCAGGGATTCTCATACACAAATTTACATATACACAGACAGGGTTTGTTTAGGAAGCCAAGGCCTGAGCCTCTATCACCCCAGTGTATTTCTGTTTCTTATCTAACCGCCTCCCGCCATGCTCCTTGCTTAACCACTTGGTTAGCTTGTTTTGCAGAAAAATACCAGGCGTTTCAAGAAACAAAGGCCAGAGTGGTAAACAAGAGCTGGCCTGAAGCAGATCTGGCCCGCGGAACATATGCAGTCTAAACATGCGATGTATGACCCTTGCATACACACTCTCTCCGCCCGGAATTCTCTACGCATGAGAGTTCCCAGAAAATTGATGAATATGTATAACTTTCTAGATTAGAATTCCAATAAATGCTGTGTTACCTGAATAAGGTTCTTGCCTCTCACTGGTCAAGGATGAGCAGGTAAGGCAGGTAGTTTTCCACAAGAGCAAAGCTCTATTGAAGAGGCTCGCAAGCAGAGACGAGGAGGGCCTAGAGCAATGCTTACCCCTGTCTCACAGAACAAAAGACAGGCCCAAGTTTTTAAAAGTTCTTGGGTGGGAAAAGATTCATGTTTATTCACAGGCACAGGTGGGGATATATTAACTAAGTTGCCTGCGCAGTAGCTTTCCAAGATGGCTCCTGTCCCAGAGGCCTCTGGGATTCATAACAAGACTTATTATGGGGTGTCATGCCTGCACAGTCTTTCGCTCCCCAGGTTCGATTCCCTGGCTGGGGCTGTAGCCCCTCACTGCCCATGGCGGAAGGTCACACAGCAGTCACAGGTGGATGTTCTGTTCATGTCCCTGGGGCTGGTTTTCTCCAGCTGCTTCTGAAAGGCAACTTTAAAGAAGTTTGAGGGCTATTTTTAGATACCCTGCCCCATGGTTCTGGGGAATGGCATTGTTTCTGTGCCCTGGCCCATTTCTTGTTACTTTGTAGCTTTGGGGGCCCTTCTGTTCCCTGTCTTACTAAGTCTCTAGGTTCCACACTCAAGCCCCTATTATAGTCTATTTCTCTTTTACTTGCTTCTCCTCTAACCACACCAGTCTCTTCTCTGTTTCTCAAACAGGCACCCTTCGATCTCAGTGCCTTTGCTCCCTCTGAGCTGTGGCCTAGCCCCTCTTTCAGGAACCGTATCTGGGCAAGTCCCCCGGCTCCGTGCATTGCTGCTCTGCAATAAACTATCTTTCCTTAAAACTTGGTGTGTCTTATCTCTTGGTTTTACAGAGCAGGGGCAGAGACCCACTTGATGATAGGCAATATTTACATAAATGAAATCGTACTATATACATTGTAACCCGACATGTCCAGGTCTGCTCCCCAGGCTAGGAAGACATAAAGTGGGTGAAAGCAAAAATAGAAGCTTTAATTAGTTGGCCAAGTAGAGGGGCACACTGGGACTCGTGTTGCCAAGGTGGCTTCATGAACAATAGCTCTCGGTGTTTATATGGATAAAGTACCTTGGGTCTTGGATCTTCAGGGATGTTTCAAGGTGGAGCCAGCTTGCTGATTGGTTTGGCCCCTAAAGGCGTTCCCAGGTCGGTCGGGTCTTCTGCACGTACTCAGTCTGAAAGGGAGGCCACAAAGATGGCATTTTGCCCACATCTGGGGCATAGCCAGGGGTGTTTTCCGCCCTCTGACATCAATCAAAAAGATAAAAAAAAAAAAGATTGCATTTGAGTCAATTCTGACTCATAGTGACCCTACAGGTCAGAGCAGAGCTACCCCACAGGGTTTCTAAGGAGTGCCTGGTGGATTCCGAAGGCCGACCTTTTGGTTAGCAGCCATAGCACTTAGCCAGTGCACCACCAGGGCTTCCAATTGGTTTTCCAAAGGACACAATGGTAGGTAGTATGCATGTCAGGTGAGCCAGACCTGGTTCAAGGCCCATTTGTACTGGTCTTGAGACCCTAGTCTCTTGCTTTTCTTAACTGATCCAGAACTGGAAGTATACCTAAATAAAGATGTATCTTAAAGACAAGGGGTTAGTTGCTATAGTACCTAATAAGGAGATAGCTTAAATGCAGGGAGTTAGTTCCTGTATCACAGAAGATGGCAGGCACCACCCCTTGCTTACTCAAGATGGCAGGTGTGCTGCCAGCCTCAACATTGTATTTTAAGTTATATTTTTCACTGAATTTGTCTTCACCATCTTTTGCAGTAAGTGCATATAGACCTATCACAATTTTTTAAATTGCCACTTTTTTATCCTATAATATAAATGAATTAAATTCTTCTCCTATTAAGTAAAAAAAGGAAGCAATTTTGTGGATTAATTCCACTTCATCTTCTTTCTCTTTTTTTCCCTTCTTTTTCTTTTTGCTATTCAAAAATAAAGCTGCACAGAAAATCCTGGAACATATCTGAGCACGTGTGCAAATATTTCTAGGAAACAGATACCTAAAAGTGAAAGTACTGGTCCAAAGAGAAGGTGCGTTCAAAACCGGAAGAGTCTGTTAAATTCCCTCCAAAAGCCTCAGTGATTTACACTCCCACGCACAGTGTATAAAACCCATTGCTGTCAAATCAGTTCCAACTCATGGCGACCCTATTCACCAATGACAGATATTATCAGTCCCTAAATATAACCGAGCAGCACAGGGATTCCCCCTCACGATTGCACCCATGGCCTTGGCATTTCTGAGTAATGCAAAGTAGACAAAAACAAAACAAACAAATAAACAGAAACAAGGATATAACTATTAGGATGTACTAACTTTTATTTGGAGCCCTGGCGGCACAGTGGTTAAGTGTTTGCTGTTAACCAAAATGTCGGCAGTTCGAATCCACCAGCCTCTCCTTGGAAACCGTATGGGGCCTTCTACTCTGTGTATAACAACAACAAAAAAAAATTTATAGGATAGCTGTAAGTTGGAATGACTCGACAGCAATGGTTTTTTGATTTTTGTTTTTTTTTTTTTAACTCTTATTTGCACGTATGATTAGAAGCCTAGTAGGGATCATTTCCCTGTTATATAATTATAGTAGAAAACCCAAGAGAATTTTTTAAAAAGGACTTGAATTACCAGAAGAGGTCACCAAACTGGTCATACACAAAATAAACTGTAGAAACTTTGGTTGTTTCCTTGAGACAGGACAGAAGGCTGGACAGCCTCAAGGCTGGAATAACCGACCTGCTGCTTTAGGACTGTATCTTGGGGGTGGTGTTACAAGATAAGCCACATCATGCAGCCCGGGACATACCAGGTCTTACATATTTTCCTTATAAGTAGTTTACAGGACTCCACCATAAGGGCTGTGTTGCAAGATAACCCACGTGCTGAAATTTGAGGCACGTTCCACGTATCTTCCCTACCCGCTGCCGTTGAGTCGATTCTGACTCATAGCGACCCTATAGGACAGAGTAGAACTGCCCCATATGGTTTCCGAGGAGCGCCTGGTGGATTCGAACTGCCGACCTTTTGGTTAGCAGTCATAGCTCTTAACCAATATGCTAGCAGGGTTTCCGTATCTCCCCTACAAGCTGTTTTTCCAAGAACAGAATCAGCCGATCCTCGGGGCATGCGCAGTGACAGCCTTATCAAGCGGCTACCGCGACTGCGCAGTGGTGAGATGACATTGTCCAAACCAACTTCACCATGGATTCCAGATGTGCGCACACCCAGTCCCTTTAACCCCGCCATTTCCCAGGAAGCCGTACCTTTTCCCCCAAAAAGCAATGAATAAAACACTAGCTCCTTCCGGCCTAAAACCCTTTATAAGCCCCAGAAAAACATTTGTTCACGGGATCAGAGGCTAGCGTTGCCCAGTCCCTCTCTGTACCCGCTGGCAAGCCTTTACTCTCTTCCTGCTGCTAATAAACCTATGTTCATGTAGAACCTCTGAGCCTCTCCTGGTCATTCTTGGTCAGTAGAAGGCAAGAGCCTAGGCAGGTCTTAATCCCAACCTGGGAACCCTTGGCCTGCAACATACAAGTTATCTGCAACTAAATGGAGAAAATATTCTTGTTTACAACTGGAACAAAAGCAAATTTTAAGTTTTTTCTTCCAGTCTAGTTACACTGTTCTTCATGGAATAGATATGATACACTCAAAATGAGTATTTTTTACCTTACACAACTTGTTCAGATAGATGTTTCCTTTTTGCTTATTACCTACACTCTTTTCAATCCAAAACTAGTTTCAGAGCTCATCCATGATGAAATCACTTCTCACCACACTTTAAGTGGCACAGAAATGTGTAAGATATAGCCCAACCCTCAATGAGCTTGCCGACTAGCCGAAGGACCAGATAAGAACAGCTACCTGAAGAGAGCATTTTCAATGTGCAATGAGAATTTAAGGATTCATCTCTGGTAACGGAGAACAGGAAACATTTCTAAAAGATGAGTTTTGAAATGCGCTTCAAGGATTGAACGAAATTTTTACTGTTGGAATTGGAGGTGACGTGAAGAAGGTGTGATACTGTAGGGCACTAAAGAGTGTTTTATACTGGGTTCTCTGTATAAGCAAAACCAGCAAAGCACCTATATATTGACAGAGAGAAATTTATATCAAGGAAATGGCTCACGCGGTTGTAGAGGTTGGAAAGTCCCAAGGGCATGGGTCAGACTGGAGTCTTCTCCCAACTGATGTAGCTGCAGGGACTGGCAAACCCAAGATTCAGACCACGGAGTGTGAGATCTCAGAATGGGCAGGTAAGCTGCTAGCTCAAGTCCCAAGGACCAGAGGTCAGATGAACAGGAGCCAGCTGCAAGATCCAAAGCTAGCAAAAGCCCATGACCCTTGCCAGAAAGCCTACTTATATTGGATGCAGGCCACACCCCCCAAGGAAGCTCCTATTCAAATGATTGGTTACTCACAGCAGATCTCATCATGGAGGTGATCACATTATATCAGATCTCATCATAGAGGTGATAATGTTGCTGGGTGAAAACCCCAGGTTTTGCTCAGCGTGACTTGTTACAGCCAATAAACAAGAGGCCAAGGTGGGAGATCAGAAAGGCGTGTTTATTTTGTTGTACAAGGAAAGGAGCAATCAGGCATGCTGCCTCCAAGACGGCAGGCAGGCAGCTTGGGGAGGTGGGTTTTTACAGAGAGCAGACAAGGACATGTAAATTCATCATGAATATTCAGGATTGACCTTCACAAAGGTGCTCAGAGCTTGGTAATGACTATGTATTTTCTTTAGACAAGGGTTGAGTCCCCCAGGATGGAGGAAGAGGTTGATCTTCTTTCATTATGATATTAAGTCTCTGCCCAGAGGCAGGTTGAGCCCATCTATAGCCTATTCTGTGGTTATCTTGTCAAGGACAATTTTAAAAGAATGTTTAGCTTATTCTGCTTGGTGTAGGAGGACAAGCCAGAGCAGGTGTTTCTTAGAAAGGCTGAGCTCTGAGGCTGTCTACCTCTGTCATGGATTGAATCATGTCCCCCCCAAAATGTGTGTATCCACTTGGTTAGGCCATGATTCCCAGTATTCTGTGTTTGTCCTCCACTTTGTGATTGCAATCATACCACCAAGAAAGCAGCCCCGAGAGCAGACCATGTCCTTTGGACTTCAGGTTCCTTCACTGAGATGCTCCCAGACCAAGGGAAGGCTGATGACAAGGACCTTCCTCCAGAGCCAACAGAGAGAGAAAGCCTTCCCCTGGAGCCGGTGGCCTGAATTCAGACTTCTAGCTTAATGAACTGTGAAAGAATAAACTTCTCTTTGTTAAAGCCATACACTCGTGGAATTTCTGTTACAGCAGCATGAGACAACTAAGACAGAATTTGGTACCAAGAGAGTGGGGCACCACTGTAACAGATACCTAAAACATGGAAGCGGTTTTTAAACTGTGAATGGATAGAGGAGCAGCAGCAGCAGACAACCAGCAGCAGCAGAACCAGGAGACCAGCGCCAGACAGTGCTAGAGCCAACCCACAGAGCAAGACAGCTGAGTGGCTGTGCCCAGGAGGCTTTCTAGTGGAGTGAGGTGCCTCCAGGCACTTATTGGTGGAGCTACAGAGCTTTGGAACACTTGCCCCAGCAGGGCAGATGTAGGCATGAGGCCCAAATAGCCGAGAGGCCAAGAAACCAGGAAGCAGAAGCTGAAGAGGCAAGGAACATAAGAAGCCAAGCTGCCTCAGTCTCAAAAGGTATGGCCACGACCTCTGGGGTTTCAAAGGCTGGAGCCATGGCCTCTGGTGTTTCTAAGGGTGGAGTTGCCACTCATATGGACTAGAAGAATGCTGCGTCTAAAGCCGAGGGAGCAAAGTTGCCATTACAGTGGGCCTGGAAGGCAGAGCTTAAGCCTGGGGCAGAGGGGCCTCCACTCAGAATCCGGAGAGTGTGGCCAATACCTAGAGTCTGGAGGGCAGGGTTGTCGTGCAAATTGTCTCCTAGAACAGAGGATTATTTTCAAAGCGTTGGGGCTAATGTAATGTGTTCTGCTGACTTGCTTGTTGTCTGTTATCCCTTCTATTCCTCCAGTTTCTCCCATTCGTAATGGAAATGTCTAGCTTGTGCCTCTTCCACTATTATACCTTTGGAAGCAGATAACTTGTGTTCTAGATTTCACAGGTGAAGAGGAATTTTTGGATTTTCGACTTGGAGTTAAGACTTTTGCTACAATATGATGGGATGAATATGTTTTTCATGTTGCAAGGATATGATTTTTTGGGGGCAAAATGGTGGAATGTCATGGATTGAATTATGTCCCCCCAAAAATGTGTGTGTCAACTTGATTAGGCCATGATTCCCAGTATTCTGTGGTTGTCCTCCACTTTGTGATTGTAATCATACCACCAGAAAGCAGGCCTGAGAGCAGAGCACATCCTTTGGACCAGAGGTTCCTGCACTGAGATGCTCCCAGACCAAGGGAAGGCTCATGACAAGGACCTTCCTCCAGAGCCAACAGAGAGAGAAAGCCTTCCCCTGGAGCTGGTGCCCTGAATTCAGATTTCTACCCCACTGGACTGTGAGAGAACAAACTTCTCTTTGTTAAAGCCATTCACTTGTGGTATTTCTGTTACAGTAACACTAGATAACAAAGACAGCCTCATTCCCTCCTTTTTTTGGGTGTTGGTCACTCATGACCAAAGCCTGTTTTAAACAATTGGGCAATTATGAACCGAGTCTGGTGCGTCTTATAAGTGGGTAGGGCTTTTCCAGGGAACTTTTAAATAAGCAGAATGGATGGCAGATTTAACAATTGTTTAGATTATCTCCCCAGGAAATGGAGTTGGAAAGTTGGATGAACTGGTTGTTTCTTCACTTAGCTTGGGCTATGAGAATCTCTCGGAGAAGGATAGCAACGATCATTACTATTCTTATGGTGGCTAGAGGGCTCTCAGCCCCTTATCAATCCGACTTGTTTAAACACAGCATAAATAAAGAAAAAAGCAAACAGTCTACATAATACAATGAACAAGATAAAAAGTTAGTTTGGGATTGGATTTATGTAGGAGGGTGTTTTGTAAACAAACACTTAGGTCTTTAATAGGTTTTAAGTCCACTTCTCACAGTTTTGACAAGTCTGTCCCTCGATGTCTGGTAGAACAGTTTTTTCTTCACTCGGGTGCAGTGGATCTAAGCTTTGAGACCAGTGAGTCTGATGGAGGTCAGAGTTGTTAGCAACACCTCTAAAGGACCTGTCCACTTTTGCTGGAGAGGCTCTGACTTCCAGGCTTTTAGGAAGACTTAATTACCAGGCTGGAAAGGATGTAGGGGTACTTCTGATCCTTAGGTGTGCACACCTGTGGAGAGAAGACAGGGTTGCCCAAAAAGACGGCAAGTATTTGTAACTTGAGCATCTCCAACCTCATGGAGGAAGGGAGGTTGGTCATTATTGAGGCAAGCTATGTTGGTCATATTGGGGTTCTCTAACAAAGGGCACCCTAATAAAGGCTCAACTGGGCTTGGTTTCAGTTTGCCTCTAGGGGCGGACTGAATTCTCAAGAGGACCATAGGCAGTGCCTTTGTCCATAGCAACTTGGTCTCTTCGCACAGCTTTGCTTGGTGTCTCTTTAGGGTCTGGGTAGCCTGTTGTACTTTACTGCTGGACTGGGGTCTCCAGGTTCTGTGTAAATTCCAATTAGTGTTCATGGCGGTTGCCACCAATTGTATCACCAAAGACACAAAATGGGGCCTACTGTCGCTGCCAATGGAGACAGGAAGCCTGAAACAAGAGATGATTTCGTTCAGGAGGTGCTTCACAACGTCGGTGGCATTTTCAGTCCTGCAAGGAAAAGCTTCAACGCAGTTAGTAAAGGTGTCAATAAAAACTAGCATATACTTGTAATTCCCAGGAGCTCAAAATCCACCTGCCAATCATCTCCAGGCATTGCCCCAGTTCACTGGACCTCTGGCGACACTTCAGCAGTGTTCTTGGGATTACATTTTTGCACAGGTGGGGCAGTTCTTTAGTACCATTGAAATAGTGGCTTGGGCCTCTGGTCCAATTAAATGTCTCTTAACCCAGTCATATAGTCCATCGCATCCATAATGTGTGGACTGGTAGGCTCAGTAGGATAGGGTGCATGAGTTTTGACGGAAATAAAATCTTTCCTTGAGGGTGTAAAGCCATTCATCTTTGTTTAGAGTGGCCCCATGTCTTAGCAATGTTTTTATCTTGTTGGGAACAGTCCAGGTGGAGGTCAGGTGGCAGTAACTCTAAATGGGGAATTAGTGGAGCTACTATGATAGGTTTCTGCTGGATTGCAGCTTTTTTTTTTTTTCTTCTTTTTTGCTGCTGCATCTGTTTTGTAATTACTCTTCGCCACCATGGTGTCTCTTTTCTGATTCTCTTTGCAGTGTCGTACCATTGTTACTTGGGTGGGTAGGAGAATGGCTTGTAAAAGTTGTAAGATCCTTTCAGAATATTTAATGTCCTTACCTCCTGCTGTTAGGAAGGAGCCCTTTCCTTTTAGATTGCCCTGTGTGCATACAATACCTCAAATATGTTCTTGGAATTAGTATAAATACTTGCTGGCTTACCTTTGCCGATTCTAAGGGCCTGCAGCATGGCAATGAGCTCAACCTTCTGGGTGGAGGTACCTGGGGGAAGCACGTTAGGAGCTCAAACCTCTTCTAAAGTGAACACTGTGTATCCAGCTTTTCTTTTTTCTTATTCAATGTAACTGCTTCCATCAGTGGACAGTTCAAGGCTGAGACTGGTGATGAGTAGTTCATCCATGTATTGTAGGAGGACACCATTAGTTAGGGTCAGTTGTCTCAGGTCTCAGACCAAAGCTTATCTAAAAAGAGTAGGACTGTTTTTAAAGTCCTGTGGGAGGATTTGCCAACACAACTGTTGTGTTTGTCCTGTTCCTGGGTCTTCCCACTCAAAGACAAAGATTTTTTTACTTTTCTCCTCCACTCAAATGCAAAAGAAGGCATCCTTCAGGTCTAGCATAGTGAACCTGGAAAAGGTGGGCAACGAGGTCAGCAGCAGTATATGCAGGTTGGGGACTACAGGATGGATTGTGACTGTTACCTGGTTGGCGGCTTGTAGATCCTGAATGAACTGGTATTCTCTGTTTTCCTTCTTTACCGGCAGGATGGGGGTGTTGAACTGTGACTGATGCAGGCTGAGCGGTCCATGTTTCAGGTATCTGGTGATGATTTTGCCCAGTGCCTGTCAGGCATCAGCTCAGATGAGATACTGCTTAAGCCTTAAGGGAACTATACCAAAACAAACAAACAAACAAAAAACCCAAACCCTTTGCTGTCAATTCCAACTCATAGCGACCCCAAAGGGCAGAGTAGAACTGCCCCATAGGGTTTCCAAGGAGCATCTGATGGATTTGAACTACCAACCTTTTTGTTAGCAGCCATAGGTCTTAACCAGTATACCAACAGGGTTTCCAGGTAATAATTCAATGATAATAAGAGAGACATTTTTTGCTCTCCTAGGTATTTTGTTGGCCCACACCTACTGCATCTTTGATATCTGGATCAACTAACACTTGGTAATGTTCTTTTTTTTTTCACAGTTAGTTGGCGGCCCATTAGACAGGGCTATTTGTAGCCACCACCTCTTATTCATAAAGGAAGGAGTGTGTTAAGGGTTTTTTTTTACATAGAGCAAGTTTCAGGTTGTAGAAAGGGAGAGTGCTCTTCTTTTCCTGGTATTCTCACAGCAGATACTGTCTGCCTCATTGGGGTAGCTTTTTTTTTTTTTTTTTTTCTGTAGGTGGGTCAGAAGTGAGTGGGTCCCTCTAGTATCTACCAGAAACTTTATAGGTTCTCTCTGCACCTTCATTATAACTAGAGCCTCAGGTAGAGGACTTGCCTCCGGTTCCCTCTCAGCCTGACTTATCTTTTAGTGGCATGGCTGGCCACTGGGTCGCCTCTTTCTTCTTAGTTCTTTTGCTTGGTATTTCGTATACTCCTGTTTTCAATGTCCTTTCACTTTACACCAGCTGCACTGGCCTCTTTCCAAAAGGGTGTGGGGCTTTCTCTGCTCCTGCAGCCTTGGTCTCCCTCCTTTTCTTTGTTTTCTTGGGGGATGGACTTCCGCCTGCAAGGCCACAGCTAGGGAAGCTGCCTGGTGTTTTTGGTCTGCAACTGTTTTTCTTTCTTGCTCCTTATCTCGAATAAAGTTGGCAGGCCAGTTCCACTAACCAAGAGATTTTTTTTTAACCCTATACCTCCTTCTACCTTCTGAAGCTTTCTTTTAATATCAGGACTTTGCCATATAAAGATTATACTGACCATTGGGGCATTCAGAGCTCTCGGGATCCAGATCAGTGAACTCATGAACATGGTCCTAAGATACTATGGCTCTCTTGAGAACCAGTTTTGCTCAGGGTATTTTTATTTTCCCTAATGGCTGAATCAGGGTGCCCAAAATTCATTTTGCTGTGGGGGGGGGGGGTGGCAAGCCCACCAGCAAGACAGAAGGACCCAGGAGAGGTAGATGAAAAGGTGGAGAGGGCTTAACAGTGGAGGCCATCACTGGCATGGTGGCTCCATTGGGTGGAAGAAGGGCGTAGGGAGAGGGTGGCTGAAGCAAAGGGAGCTGGAAGGTCCTCTTCAGGGTCAGGAGGGAGGACTGGCTGTTATGATTTATCAGTCCCTTTCTGAACGAAGATTTTACTTTTTTCTGTAACTGTTTGTTCTGATACAGAGTCATGAAAGCTTTCACATAATACTTTTCATTTCATTTACCTTCAAGAGTACAGAAAAGATCAAGCTGGAGGATAGCATAATTTAGAGACTAATTTACTGGTTACCTTTCTTCATCTGCCAATTCACATTGAGGCCATGTGGTATTACAAAAGAAAATCATCTTTTTCTTTTTCGTAGGGTCTGACCTGAAATATTTCCAGTTCTTAAAGATGCATCTTAGTGGGTTACCGGAAAAAAAATTGTTTCTCTCTTGGTAAAAGTGAGTGGTGCCACTCCCATTTCCACTCCTTGATTTCTGGATGCATGAATTCTGGCTATGGGAGAAATAGTAGCATATATTGGAAGCTGGTTTAGAGCATATACAGCCTCCTGGAGACCATTGCCCTACCCCTTCAAGGTATTGCCACCTAGCTGGCTCTGTAATTGTGTCTTTAGAAGGCCATTCCATCATTCTATCAAGCCACCTGCTTCAGGATGATGGAGGATATGGTAAGACCAGTGAATTCCATCAGCATGGGCCATTACCACACTTCATTTGCTGTGAAGTGAGTCCCTTGATTAGAGGCAATGCTGTGTGGGATACCATGATGGTCGATTAGGCATTCTGTAAGCCACGGATGGTAGTCTTGGTAGAAGCATTGCATGCAGGGATGTCAAATCTCTATCCAGAGTAAATGTTTATTCCAGTAAGAATAAAATGCTGCCCTTTCCATGATGAAAGCAGTCCAATGTAATCAACCTGCCACCATGTTGCTGGCTGATTACCTCAAGGAATGGTGCCAATTTGGGATTCAGTGTTGGTCTCTGCTGATGGCAGATTGGGCACACAGTGGGGGCTATAGCTAAGTCAGCCTTGGTGAGTGAAAGTCCACGTTGCTGAGCCTATGCATACCTCCAACCCTACTGCAATGGCCACTTTGTGCATGAGCCCATCGGGCAATGATGGGAGTGGCTGGGGGAAGATGATGACTGGTTTCCACAGAATGTATCATCCTGTCCACTTGATTGTTAAAATCCTCCTCTGCTGAGGTCACCCTTTGGTGAGCATTCACATGAGACACAAATATCTCCATTTCTTTGACCTCTTCCACATACATCCTTGTCTCCAATAGTCCAATCATGTTCCTTCCACGTCCTTGACCATCCAGCAAAACCATTGGCTACAGCCCATGAATTAGTATACAGTCACACATTTGGCCATTTCTTCTTCCAAACAAAGTGAACATCCAGGTGTACTCCTTGAAGTTCTGGCCCATCTTGGGGATTTCTCTTCATCACTGTCCTTTAAGGAAGTCCCAGAAAAAGGCTGCAATGCTGCCACTGTCCACTTTAGAGTGGTACCTGCCTATCACGCAAAACTATATGTAAGCCAGGCACAAGTTTTCTCTTCCTCAGATAACTGATCATTAAGGAACTCCCAATGAAGCCAAGGGTCTGCACTGTAATTGACCAAAATGGACCTGCCAAAGACTCCAAACAGCATCTCTATCTGCCACTGACAATTCGAGCACTATTGGATCAACTGGATCATATGGCCCATTGTGGCAGAGCTGATTGCACAGCAGCCTGAACCTGTTGCAGAGCCTTCTCTTGGTCTGGACCCCACTCAAAACTAGCAGCTTTTCGAGTAACTTGATATATAGGCCAGAATAGTACACCCATATGTGGGATATGTTGCCTCCAAAATCCAAAGAGGTCCACTAGGTGTTGTGCCTCCTTTTTTTTAGTTGTGAGAGGGCCCAGATGCAACATCTTATCCTTCATTTTAGAAGGTATATCTCAACATGCCCCACACCACTGGACCCCCAGAAATTTCACTGAGGTGGAAGGTATCTGAATTTTCATGAATTAATTTCCCATCCTCTAGCAGGCATGTGTTTTACCAATAAATTCAGAGTCATTGACACTTCTTCCTTACTAGGTCCAATCGGCATAATGCCATCAACGTAACGGACCAATGTGATGTCTTGCTGAAGGGAAAAGAAATCAAGCTCCCTATTATGACAAAGGGCTAGAGATTTGATATAGCTCTGAGGTAGGCAACTGAAGGTGTATTGCTGGCCTTGCCAGCTGAAGGCAAACTCTTCTGGTGGTCCTTTGAAACAGGTATGGAGAAAAAGGCATTAGTCAGATCAATAGCTGTGTCATGGATTGCATTATGTCCCCCCAAAAAATGTGTGTATCAACTTGGTTAGGCCATGATTCCCAGTATTTGTGTGGTTGTTCTTAATTTTGTGATCGTAATTTTATGTTGAGAGGATTAGGGTGGGATTGTAACACCACCCTTACTCAGGTCACCTCCCTGATTCAAGGTAAAGGGAGTTTCCCTGGGGTGTGGCCTGCACCACCTTTTATCTCTCAAGCGATAAAAGGGAAGCAAGCAGAGAATTGGGACCTCGTACCACCAAGAAAGCAGCACCAAAAGCAGAGCACATCCTTTGGACATGGGGTCCCTGTGCCCGAGAAGCTCCTCAACCAGGGGAAGATTGAGGACAAAGCCCTTCTTCCAGAGCTGACAGAGAGAGAAAGCCTTTCCCTGGAGCCAACGTCCTGAATTTGGACTTGTAACCTACTAGACTGTGAGAAAATAAATTTTCTCTTTGTTAAAGCCAGCCACTTGTGGTATTTCTGTTATGGCAGCACTAGATGACTAAGGCAAGCTGTATACCAGGTACCAGGAGATGTATTAATTTTCTCAAGCAATAAAACTATATCTGGAACAGCAGCTGCAATTGAAGCCACCACCTGGTAAAGTTTTCTACAATCCACTGTCATCCTCCAAGATCCATCTGTTTTTTGCACAGGCCAGATAGGTGAGTTGAATGGAGATGTGGTGGGAATCACCACCCCTACATCCTTCAAGTCCTTGATAGTAGCAGTAATCTCTGCAATCCCTCCAGGAATGCAGTATTGTTTTTGGTTTACTATTTTCCTAAGTAGGGGCAGTTCTAATGGCTTCCACTTGGCTTTTCCTACCATCGCAGCACTTACTTCACATATCAGGGATCCAACATGGGGCTTCTGCCAGTTATGCATTCTGGAACTGGGGAAATCACTGCAGGTAGGACATGGGTCTCCTGGAATTAGCATCAGTTCAGAGCCAGTATCCAGTAATTCCTGAAAATTCTGATTATTTCCTTTTCTCCAATGAACTGTCACTCTCGTAAAAGGCTGTAGATCCCTTTGGGGAAGGGTGGGAGAAAGATTAACAGCATAAGTTTTGGGCAGTGTAGTGGTGTCCTTTCTTAGGGGGACCCAGCCTTCCCATCATTCAAGCGGTTGTGGGTGTTTAAACTCATTCTAGTCTGGGAATTGATTGAGGGGCTGTGACTCTCTATTCTGGTGATTTGAGTTAGACTGCTGTTCATTTGACCTAGAATCTTTCCACTTGTACAGATCAAGTAAATATTTAGTAGATTTCCCATCTGTTTTACTCCTAGGGACACCATGACTAAGTAGCCAACACCATAAGTACACACAAGTCAGACTATTCTTTGAGTAGTGCTTTGATTTCGCAGTCCATTACAGTAACCACGCCTACCTTGTCTTTGCGGACTGAGTGCCACCACTTGGCCCCTGCCACCATGGGGTCCAATCAGCCCCACTGTAGTTGGATGTCCTAATTCAGTTAGGGCAGTTCCCACAGTCAAATCTGACTTACATAAAATAGCAATCACGGCAGTCTTTAAGGATGTTTTGGCTCCTTTCCCAAACTTGTTCCTCACCATTGTGGTAAAAGGGTGTGTCCTATGGGCACTCCATGTGTGGGTCTGTGGGTTTAACTTGATAAATCCACCCTAACATGCAAATTTCCCTAACACTTTGGACATCTTCTTCTATAGTATACCAAGACAGTTCTGGCACTTCAACTTGTAGGCCACCGTGTAACCCATGCGTCAGCAAACCAATCAAATAAAATTATTCTTTTCCAGCCTCTTGAGCTGAAACACTGAAGGAAAAATCTGTGTTTAGTGGGCCCATATCAATAAGCACAGACTGACCCATCTTTATGTTCCTTGCACCATTATCCCACACCCTTAATAGCCATTCCCGCACATATTCCCCAGGTTTCTGTATGTATGTATTAGAAAAGACAAGCAGTTTTTTTGGGAGCATAGCATACCTCCTCCTAGGTCACCTTTTGGGGCTTGCTGGGACTTAAGTCTAGTTATAGGTCTAGAAGCCAAAATGGGTTTTGAGAACATTTAGCACTGTCTTGTAAGGCATCTGCCTCAGACAATGACCCAGGCAATGACTCAAAGTTTCTTCAGACACAGTTGGGTTAATCTCATCAGATGTGGGTTTAGGGGCTAATGGTTTTACTGAGGAGGGGGGCTTAACAGACAAAGATGGCGTAATTTCTTCAGATGGGAATGAGAGGGCATGGTCTTTTGGCAGGGCTGATTCAATGGAATTTAGGTGCTCAGTGTCCCCAGTTTCCTGATTATCTGCGCATATGTCTCCATTCCAAGTTTCAAGATTCCATTTCTTCCCAATCAATGCCCTCACTTTAACTTCAGACACCACTCAAGGTTGGGAATTCAGTTGGCCTTGTAATTCAGCCACTCTTATGATAAGACTCTGGGTTTGGTTTTTGGCAATATCTGCTCTGTTACCATAAGAAATAAGGCTTTCTTTCAAGGCACAAGTGGAAACTTTGAGGTCATTTATGCAGTGCTTGAGCTTTGACTTTGAAGCCCTGAGTTCATCTTTTCTTTCACCACTTCGTCTAGTGAAAGTAGGACCAACCAATCAGTTTCCTGATACCTCTCATTATGTCAAAATTGTAGAAAAGTATCAAACATACAATCACCCAGAGCCTTGTCTCTTACCAATACCTAATCTATTGGTGATGATATTTTGCATATTTCTATTGCCACCTCACGTCACAGATAAGCAGTGCCCTTTTTGGTACCAGAAGCAGAGTCATCAACATCTTTAAGAATAACCAGACCTGAGAACCAATTGAGAAAGCTTATATGTACAATTTTGTTCCTCTAGAACCACTCTTGGTACCAAATGTCTTAGGCTGGGTTCTCTAGAGAAGCAAAACCAGAGAGAGATTTATATAAAGGAAATGGCTCATGTGGTTGTGGAGGCTGGAAAGTCCCAAGTCTGTGAGTCAGGCTAGAGGCTTCTCCCGATTCACACAGCTGCAGGGGCTGCCAAACCCAAAATCCAGACCACAGAGCTGAGAATCCTAAGACTGGCAGGCAAGCTGCTAGCTCAAGTCCTAAGAACCAGAGGTAAGATGCATTGGAGCCTGTTACAGGATCTGGAGCCAGCAAAAGCCTGCGAGCCTTGACAGAAAGTCCGCCTACACTGGATGCAGGCCACACCAAAAGGAAACTCCCTTTCAAGTCATTGGCTACTCATGGCAGATCCCATGATGGAGGTGATCACATTATATCAGATCTCATCATAAAGTCATTACATTATTATACAACTGCCAAATTACTGAGAATCATGGCCTAGCCAAGTTGACATACAACCTTAACAATCACAAAGAGCTCAAGCTGGTTGTCATAAGAGCTACACATTAAAGCTAGGTGTCAAAGGACAAGACCTCTAGTCCCCAGTGCCTAATGCAGTGTTTGGCACATACCTGATGATGCATGAATGCTGAAAAATAATAAAATAAAAATGTGCATTAAAGTAACTTTTTAAAAAGTCCACACACAACAATAAAATAGTAATACCTAACAGCATTTATTACGACTGAAACGGTTAGGGCAAATAAGTGATAAAATCTGAGATACAAGGACGAGCACAGAGCGGCTAGAATGGATTGTACACGGAATGGGTGGAGAACAAGTTTGGGGCCACACAGGAAAGCTTTGCAAGCGTCCTCCGTGATCTGGACTGCATCTTAAATACAGCAGGGAGTCAATAAGGCCCCTTGTCCCTGATCCTGACTGAGTTGTGTAAGAGTGTGGTTGGCGTGTGGAGACAGAGCAGGGCCACAATGAAATGGTGCTGGTAGATCCTTTGTGCTGGTGAGGTGCCTGCCCTGGGCTTCAGAGTAGGGCTGGGGACACAGAAAGAAGGCTTGCTCACATGCTTGGTAAGTGCTCCCTCATGGAGAGGAAAACCTGCCACAAAACAGGATGCTGTTGGCTGCGTTGTGCCTGATGAAGAATAGGAAAGGGTGGTCCGTGCAGAACCGGGGCCCGGCCTCCAGGCAGCACTCCACAATCACCGCAGCTGAGGCAGCAGCAGCCTCCGTGCCCTCCTCGTTGACCTCCAAGAAGGACTTGTGCACAAACTTGGACAGGAACAGGTCTGTCCCAGCCGACATGGCAGAAAAGTCTGCCTTGTCCTGCTGAAAGGCATCAACTACCCCCAAATTTTGAAGTACAGATTCCATGTCATGATCTTCTTCCAGTGTAAATCTTGGAAGGAGGACTTCAACTTCAGTGCTGCTCATACAGTCTGGCTTGGTCCAGGCTACAAATTTCTCAAAAGTGAGATTCTTTTCCACCTGAAAGACCAAGAAAAAGACTTTGAGATTCATACTTCTGGGGATACATGTGCCAAGCACACACGTACTCTCTGTCCTCTGGCAGATGGTGTCCTCTCTGCCAGGAAACTCGTGCAATCAGGAGCTTCCACCGCACCCCAAGTGCTTTACATACACGACTCCATATCAAGTAGGGAGACGCCAAGCAGCCAGAGGCACAGCTCCTGTGACAGACATCTTCTATCCTGACAATTGTCCACACCCAGATGACTAGGATTTTTTTTTAACATGTTTATTTTTGATGTTTTGAAAGCAAACCAATCCTGGTGAGAAAAAAAATTGGAAAAGAAAGGGCTCTTAGTGTGGTCCAAATCAAAGGCAAATCTGACCAGGAGGGGCATTCTGCCTGGTTTCCAGAGAAGAGGTGTCCCACTTAAGGAGATGGACAGAGTGAGCACAAACAGACTGCGGGTTCAGTCACGCTGATGCCTTAATGCACAAGATGGTACTGCCTTCCCCCAGGTCCAGAGCCTAGAATCCAGTGGGTGTACAGGCCACCCACTCACTCTTGTAACCCATGCTGAAACAAAAACGAGGGGCCTCCACGGCAGGCTGTTCTGGCATCACCACCAGCACTGTGCTCCACAAGTCCCTGGTCCAACCACCCCCGCTTCTGTCCCTTGTTAGGTGAAAGGGTAAGACTAGCTTATGCGATATTTCAGGTTCTGAATAGCAATAAAGGTCCTTAGGTTCCAAAAGAACAATGCTAATAACAATGATTGCTATGATAAAAATAATGAAGAACGTTTATAGAGGGCTTACTAGGTGCCAGACAATGTGCTAAGCTTGCCACCTGGATAATTACAATCCTATTTTTTATCACGTAGATATTATCAATACCTCCATTTTCGAAAGGAGCAAGCAGAGCCTGAGGTGGTTTAATCACCTGGCAAAGTCACACAGATAACAATGGGAGAAGTAGGTCTTGGGTAATAGTATGAGTTCAAAGCCCACGTGCCTGAGCACTGTGCTTGGCAGAGGGGTCTGTCCACATCTCCAGCTCGGAAGGTGACTGCCAGAGATGGAAGCTGCATTACAGTCTATCCCGGTGAGAAAGGACTTGAGGGCTGTCACTGGATTCTTCCAACAGTCTTACCGTGCTGAGATCCACGTTGTCATCGGGGAGCAGAATGACCATACTCAGCTCTTCCCCGGCATAGGGCATCTCCAGGACCTGGGCCTGCACCTCCTTTGCGTAAGTGATTTTAAACGTAGCTTCCTGAAACATCATCTGCACTGGTTTTTGCTCCTTCTGAGGGGAATGAGCAGGAGAACGTGGAATTAAAAATGCTTTATCAAAAGAGGCAATATCAATTCCTGAAAGAGCTGCAGTTGCCTAAACAGTGTTTATCATATCCACAATAGAAACAACACTCAGTTCTGATTGTTGTTGTTATGAGCTGCCATCAAGTCAGCCCCAACTCATGGTGACCCCGTGTACAAGGAGACTGGACCATTGCGATCCACAGGGTTTTCATTGACTGATTTTTGGAAGTAGATAGCCAGCCCTTTCTTCCTAGTGCATCTTAGTCTGGAAGCTCTGCTGAAACCTGTTCAGCATCACAGCAACATACATGCCTCCAATGACAGGTGGGTGGGGGCTGCGCATGAGGTGCACTGGCAGGGAATTGAATCCGGGTCTCCCACATGGAAGGGAAGAATTCTACCACTGAATCACCACTGCTTCTCCCATGCTCTAATTCACACATAAATGTCATCCCGCTCCTTCCTATCATCACTAAAAGGCACTGATCATATGCAGACAAAACATCAGCCTGGGCAAGTTGTCTTAGTTAGCAAACCAGAGAAGGGGGTCAGATTTTTCTCATTTAAAACATACCCAACAAATAATATAATCAAATACAATTAATTTTAAAAAGTTTCTATTTAACTAGAAAAAAGTTTTCATGATCATCATTGCTGATGAAGGTGGGATGAAACAGATAGCTTCACACTATGTGAAGGGGGTGTAAATGGATAAGTCTTCTCCGGGAGCTGCCCGGCAGCAAGTGCAAAGAGTGATATATGTATTCATGCATTTTAATCCAAAAATTCTGAATTTTTAATCCAAAAATTCTGAATTTTTAATCCAAGGAAATAATAACAAATACAGAAGAGGTATATGAATTCCAAAGTTAATTGAAATGTTGAATTTATTAAATTAATTTTTTTTTAATTTATATAGAACAGCTATTATAAAAATGAATATTTTCTGAAATCAATGCTAGGAGAGTTCTCCCCCGCCCCCTTTAACTAGACAGTAGATTGCTTTAAATTTTGTGTATTTCATATTTATCTACATAAATATTACATATTTATGTATTTCCCAGAGCTGGGGATTTTGGCAAACAACTTTGATGCCTGCCTCAAGTAAAGTTACACTTCACTGTGAAAACCAAGGTCTTTCTCACTCAATTTTAATATGAGAAAGCTGTAAATCCTGAATGAATAATGATAAATTAGCAACATTTGAAATCCATAGTTAGTATAATTTTTAAAACACCTGATTATACAAATGTTTTCACATTCCCTCCCCTCCCTTCCTCAAGCCCACCGCAAACACATACATCACACCACCTTAACACCTATTTTTTTGCTTTCTATCTAAGCAATTTGGGCTTAAAGGAAAATCTTAAGTTTCCAGAACTAGGTGGCAGCAACGAACATATGAGAAATTACAGAAGGCAGTAAGAAGCAGTAATCAAACGCAAAAAATTATAGGTAGAAAATACTTCCAATTTCTTCAGTTTTTTCCACTGAGTTTCAAAATTTATTCAGAAATATCAAGTACAAATTTTTCAGCCTGTCATTTATGCTTTTCACTAAGTTAATTTTTTCCATTCAATTTCTTCATCAAACTAGCAAGATTTTGAAAGCTTCTCCCTACCTGGTTTATTTTAAAAGGCATTTTCCTTGTGTATGTTTTATTAAACTCTTCATTCCACCTTCCTTTGAAATAGATGGCATTGACAAAAACCAGCCTGGTCTGTGGATCGATTGAGTAACCTGGCAACAACTCTTGAATTTTACCTTTCAAGAAACGTAGAATACATTTAGTTGGTTTTATAAAAACATGATAGGTAAACTCTGATAAGACATATTGGCAGATGATGCTTGATTATTAATCAAAAGCCAGACATCCTTTTCTCAGATTTGTTTCTGTACGTAAGAAACAAAAACGACACATACAACCGGTATTTATCATCACCCACAGTTGGGGAATATCCACAAAGCTGATGATGGTGAAAGACTTCTAAATGACTCAAAGAGAATAGGTAAGTAGAAAGCAGAAACACTACCCCAGGTTGGAGAACAAGACAAGCAGAAAATGAGAGGTAGACTGGGAGGGCCTTGGCTATCTACTGTGGTTAAAGAGAGTGTTTGATCCAGTGCTCCAAGATTACATCCAATCTAACATGCCAGGACCACACCTGGATGAGTCAGAGGCAGCCCATATGAATGGCATTCTGAGGAACTAGCTGGCAATGGGCAGGATAAGTACAAAAGGATCTTCTGGAAGTCTCTGGAAGAGACATTACTATTCAATCCTCTAAACAAAGCAACAGGCAGCCCTGGAAAAGGTAATGTGGGACAAGTGAAAGATAATCCCTTCTTCCCCTGGATATTAAACTAAGTAAACTTAGTACACTAAGAGCATCCCTGAAAATTCACTGCCTCAAGAGGGCACAAGTGGTACATATTCTACTTCCTCCTGCAAGAAGAAATGGAAAAATAATTACTAAGTCTTTAAGCAAAGAGTACCTCTTGTTCTTCACTGTCTCATTTATTAACAGAAATAGGAATGTTTCTCATGGTGCTAAGTATGTTGGTTAAGAGGGGCCTGCATAGTTCACACATCACACCATCACTGATCTTGGGTCAAGGCCAGAGCATGTCCCTCTGTGAAATACAAGTGAATCAGACCCAACACCAAACGGAGAGTATTTTCAGTCTGTGGAATTGATTAGCCCTGGGAGAGGGTGTGTAGGTGGCATATAAACAAACATTCCCCCCCAAAAAAAGAATCCATTGCCATCAAGTCAATTCTGACTCCTGATGACCCCTTATGTTGCAGAGTAGAACGGTATGCCATAGGGTTTTCAAGGTTGGGGTCTCTTCTCCAAGGGAATTCTTTTTGCGTTTGAACCACCAGCCTTTCAGTTAGTAGTTGAGTGCTTAACTGTGCACCACCCAGGGACTCCAGTTGGCCTGTAAGTAGGGGCTTATCAAGTCTAATTAAGGGAACTTAAATGGAAGACATGAGAGGGAGGCAGCAGAGTAAGTACCATAACAAGTCAAAGGGATGGGGGTGACGGTCCACACAGCGTCTAGAAAGACAAGGCCCAAAACATACAGTTCCAAGATGATGAGTAACCTGACAGTGTGAGCACTACAAGGTAAGTGAGAAGATTTTTTGGTGTAAGTTGTTAAACTGAAGTCTGGTCTACGAACAGGTTTCTTCTGAGGTTTGTATCAGTCAATGAGGGACCCTGGTGGCATAGTGGTTAAGTGCTATGGCTGCTAACCAAAGAGTCGGCAGTTCGAATCCGCCAGGCGCTCCTTGGAAACTCTGTGGGGCAGTTCTACTCTGTCCTATAGGGTCACTATGAGTCGGAATCAACTCGACGGCACTGGGTTTGGTTTTTGGTTTATCCGTCACTCTGGCCCTAGGACAATGAACAAAATTAAGTCTCTCTTGCTGAAAACCCAAGGATCTGATCCGCGCCTTTATAAGTCTACCAAGGTTCAAACATGCCCTGAGGCCCAGCCAGTCAACATCATCCTGAACACCGTAAGCACGAGTGAAATTTGAGGAGGATGACAAGAAACAGAAGTGGGAAATAAAGGATAATTCTGACCTTCAGTCTTTTTGGAGACCCAAGTGTTTATCTGTTTCCTGGACCTCTCTGGAGCTTTGGCAAAGGAGAGCTGCTCCAGCTCAGCGTGGTAGAACTGAAGGCAGGATTCCTTAAATGTCTTTGGAAAGAAAGGTGTTCCATGAGGCTACACTGCTAAATAAAATGTGAGCAAGATTCCCAAAATTCTGCATATTCTATAAAATACCTTTTATTAAAAACAGCTTACATATCTCTTAAAAGTGGTCATATCTTAGTCTACTCGATGTTAAAATATCAACATTTATAGAAATGCTGCGTGCTAAGCCATGAATAACCAGAGATAAATAAATGACCTTCAGAAGTATATTAAGTAATTCAAGGTATAACTACAGAATTGTTAAAAATTTTCTTTCTACCCTAAGTTTCTCAAGCTTTCTAGAATCTTTCATCCTGTACCACCAAGCATCTGAATACACCTTTTATTGTTCGATATGTTCAACTTACTGAGAGGAAATCATATGTCTCTTCTCCAAAGAGCCTGTTGGCTGTTCTGAGTAAGTACTGAGTGCCAGGTTTGTTAACTTCAGTAAGAAGTGACTGGAAACCTTGGTGAATATCTTCCTCCATGTTTAAAGAAAGAGCCTGTTGAGAAAAATAATTTAAAATTATTGGTATTGCTCTTTGTTCTAAAAAAAAAAAAATTGCAAGCAAAATGTTTTCTTAAATACTCCATAAAATGTTTCTTTAAAAGGAAATTGTTCTTATTTTAATTGAGGGTTTAAAACATACTAAAGAAGCATACCATGTCAGAGAGACAGAGAGAGGAGAGTGTAGAAAGCGAGCAGGTGAAAGATTTGGCTGTTCTGCCTTAGCAGAGCTGTCTCGTTTAAAGATGAGTAACAGGAAAAAGTGGGGGCAGTGGTGGCTTAGTGGTGGAATTGTCACCTTCCATGCAGGGGACCTAGGTTCAACTTCTGGCCAATGCACTTCATGTGTAGCCACCACCGTCAGTCAGTGGAGGCTTGCATGTTACCACGATGCTGAACAGATTGAAGCTGAGCTTCCAGACTAAGACAGACTAAGAAGAAAGGCCTGGTGATCTACTTCCAAAAATTAGCCAATGAAAACCCTATGGATCACAACGGTCTGATCTGGGTAACACGGGGTCTTCATGAGTTGGGGGCTGACTGGATAGCAACTAACGACAACAAAAATAAGAACAAATGGAAAGGGTAAAGAGAGGTCAAAAGAGGGGCTATTATAAAATCCTGCATCCCAACTGTTATGGATTGAATTGTGTCCCCCCAAAATATCTGTCAACTTGACTAGGTCATGATTCCCTTGTATGACTGTGTACCATTTTATCTTCTGATGTGATTTCCCTAAATGTTGTAAATCCTATCATTATGATGTAATAAGATGGATTAGCCGCAGTTATACTGATGAGGTCTACAAGATCAGGTAGTGTCTTAAGCCAGTCTCTTTTGAGATATAAACGAGAGAAGCAAACAGAGAGACAGGGGGACCTCATATCACCAAGAAAGCAGTGCTGGGAGGAGAGCACATCCTTTGAACCTGAGGTTCCTGCAATGAGATGCTCCCAGACCAAAAGACTGATGACAAGGACCTTCCTCCAGAGCCGACAGAGAGAAAAAGCCTTCCCCTGGAGCCGACGCCCTGAATTCAGACTTCTAGCCCACTGGACTGTGAGAGAATAAACTTCTCTTTGTTAAAGCCATCCATTGAGGTATTTCTGTTATAGCAGCACTAGATGACTAAGACACCAATGAAAACATAAAAGTGCCCTAAGTAATCAGAGGGGAAAAAAAAAGATGCAATTAAAGATGCAAGGAGAAATGAGCAGGAAATACACACTTGGAATGGCACTACCTAAGAGACGTCATTTTCTGTTTCTTTCAGATCAAGCAGACAAAAGGAAATAAGGGCATAAAATGAGCAATATGATTAATATGACTAAACCAAAACCAAACTCATTGCCATCAAGTCAATTCCCACTCATAATAACCCTACAGGACAGGGTAGAACTGCCCCACAGAGTTTCCAAGGAGTGCTTGGTAGAGTCTAACTGCCAACCTTTTGGTTAGCAGCTGAACTCTTAACCACTACGCCACCAGGGTTTCTGAAATATGACTAAACCACAGTTAGTAAAATTGTACCCCAGAAAAAGAATATACAATTTTAAGATGTTACTTTAATATTTCTAAAAATGCATCGTATATTAGGCCAGAAAAAATGTCTTAATTAATCCTGAAATACAGATATTAAACAGGTTATATTCTCTGTAGTGAAGCAGAAATCAGTAACATTATAAATAAAATACCAATAATGTGGAAATGACCCTACTAAAAAGCTACTGAATACACTTTTCTAAATAAATAGCTCTTCTGAGTAAATAATTCTTCTAAATAATTGCTAAAAATGCCCTTTTAAATAACTATATAACCAATTATTTAGAAAATAATCAAAACAGGAACAATATATATCAAACCAAATGGTTTGGCTAAAGATATAAGCAAAAACACAGCATTAATTTTTTAATAACATCAAGAAATAAACTGAACAAAACTTTCAACTCGTAATGTAAGAAAAGCTACAGAAAAAAACCTAAGAACTTATGGAAAAATACAGTGATAAGTGAATCCCAAAGCTGGTCCTTTGGAAGAAAACACACACACACACACATACACACACACACACATCAAAAGTAGGCAAATACCTGGCAAATGTAAGAAAAATAAGAAAAAGCACCAAAAATGAGAAAAAAAAGACACAGAGGGCATGTTAAAATAATATACAACTATGTGTAATTATTTCCAGCAAAGTATAGTTATGAACTGCCAAATTAAAGTCAAGAATATCAATATACCAGTAACAATGGAAGACACAGACAACTAATTCCAAAAAGGCTTAGGTGATTTTATGAATTTTTTTTAAATATTCAAGAAATTTGTATTTCTCACACCACAATTCACATAGTTCTATAGCACAGAAAAAGAAAGCTACTAAATTCATTTTGTAAAGCTCACATATGATTGATACGAAAACCTGTCAAAAACAGAACAGAAACGAAAGCTAAAACCACTTCACTGAAGACAGTCATAACACTACTTTCAGGATGAGCTAAGATACTTACCGCTTGCTACATGAAAGCTTTACATCGATTTTCTCAGGGAATCTCACATTAAGTGAAAGAATATTTACAAAGACAGCATGATCACTGAAGTATAAAATTTCGGTGGGAAAGGACTGGAAGGGTGGATGGTTGCCTCTGGGTTGTGGGTCCCTAGGGATTTTTTTTTTCTTCCTTCCTGCTACTTTTATTTTTAAGACCTTTATAATGGGATTTTACCACTTACATAATGAAGGAAAACAAATAATTTTAAAAATATTTCTGCTGCTCTTACAGCTTCACCTTGTGTTACACAGCAGTGTGTTGCCAGCTTCCTGAGGGTCCCGCTATTTTTAGGTGAAAACAGAGGACATCAGGGACTGTCAAGGGTCACACCTCAGAGGGACCAGACCAACTGAGTGTTCTCAAAAAACGCTCTGTAATGGTCTATTGGCTATCTTTAAACATAGAAAATTTTATAAAAATCTAAGTAAAAAGAACTCTCCTCTATACATAAACCTCTACTCTTCATAAAATGAGCTGGAAAATGATTAAAATAAGTTATCACTATCTAAAAAGGTCCTCAAAGGAAAAGAAAGTCACACTGAAACAAAAAGCAACCACAGTGACTCACACGGCCAAGAAGAAGGTGAAGACTTTGTGGTAGGTACTCTCCTGTCCACTCTGTAAGCCCCTTGGGGACAGGGATTGACCTTAGTCATTTCCAGATTAATGTCTGCTAAGCTAACTAGTATATGCAATGATAGTACATGTCAATATGTGTGACTGTGCATACACATACCTGTACCTGTAGTACACATCTGTATATGTAATTGTGCAAATGCTCAACTGTATGTATAACTAGTACATGTCTATATGTGTAATTGTGCAGCCACACATCTGTACGTGTAACCGTAGTACATGTCTGTATGTGTAACTGTAGTACACATCTGTATAACTGTGCAGACACACATCTGTATATGTAACTGTAGTACACGTCTGTACATGTAATCGTGCAAACACACATCTGTACATGTAACTGTAGTACATGACTGTATATGTAATTGTGCAAACACACATCTGTACATGTAACCATAGTACACGAACTGTATATGCAATTGTGCAGACACACATCTGTACATGTAACTGTAGTACATCTTTATATGTAATTGTGCAAACACATGTAACTGTAGTACACATCTGTATATGTAATTCTGCAAAACATCTGTACATGTAACCATGGTACATGTCTGTATAAGTGTGTAGACACACATCTGTACATGTAACCACAGTACATGTCTGTATATGTAACTGTGCAGACACACATCTGTATGTGTAACCGTAGTACACGTCTGTATATGTAATTGTGCAAACACACCATAGTACATGTAGGTATACGTAGCTGTGCAGACACATCTGTATGTGTAACCTTAGTACACGTCTGTATGTGTAATTGTGCATATACACATCTGTATGTGTAATTGTGCAGACACACATCTGTACGTGTAACCATAGTACATGTCTGTATATGTAATTTGCAGACACACATCTGCATGTGTAACCTTAGTACGTGTCTGTATATGTAATTGTGTAGACACATATCTGTACATGTAACCGTAGTACGTCTGTATATGTAATTGTGCAGACGCACATCTGTATATGTAACTGTAGTACATGTCCTTTTATCCTAGTTTGCATATTCTGCTTTATTACTTTGCTGAGCTGGAAAGGCAAGTTAGTATATAAACCACTTGAAATAGACCTTAATTTACCTCTTCTTTTACTAAGGAATAATTATAGCTACAAAGTCTTTTGCTCCAAAAAAGAGAGATCTTCGTAGCTTAAGTTTAAAACAATTTTAGTAACATTTTCTAAACAAAGATAAAGTGCTTGCGCAAAATTTTGATAGTGTTCTCCTGGTTTTGAGAACTTTCCTGGGAAAATCTCATTAGGGAAGCTCTCTGCCTTCCCCTCCTTCCCTTCCGCCACGACCTAAAATGAGCCGGCATTCGCCCACATGGACTCCACTCCCCCAGGCTCTCCCACCAGCACTTCTACAGAGTCAGGTACAGGGCTGGATGATCTGGCAGAAAACCAGCAAAGCCAGCCTTTCTCCTGTGTGACAGCCACTCATACCTGGGCCATCTGGGCAGCGGTGTTTCTTTTTGCCCCCAGGAAGACCATGGCCAGGGCAGAGGAGATGCTCAGGGGAGAAAAAAACACATTGTGTGAAGGGTTTTCTTCACACAGTATCTTTAAAAGACGGATGGCAAAGGTTCCATTTGCTTCAGTGAGTGCGTCCATGGTGCAGTTCTGGAACGAGAGAACAAAGAGAAATGCTACTCCATACACCCCTCAAGGTTTGTTGACCCTGACTATGACGATTTTGGAATTGTACTTTTTTGTTTGTGTCTTAAATTCTTAAATAATTTGAGGAAAATCCTTTTAGTGTTGCTCTCCAGCCAAAAATAAATCCAAATTTCAAGATAATTAGGTAAGTGTGGTGGCGGCAATAGATCAAATGAGCTTAAGTACAAACACACACTCACACATTCATACACACCTGCCCACACATACACACACTCACACATTCATATACATCTGGTCACACACGCTCACACATTCATACACATCTGCTCACACAGTCACACATACGCATCTGCTCACACATACACACACATTCATACGTATCTGTTCACACATACACACACATTCATACACATCTGCTCACACATTCATACACATCTGCTCACACATACACACATTCATGCACATCTGCTCACACATACACACACATTTATACACATCTGCTCACACACATTCATACACATCTGCTCACACACACACACATTCATACACATCTGCTCACACATACACACACATTCATACACATCTGCTCACACACTCACACATTCATACACATCTGCTCACACACTCACACATTCATACACATCTGCTCACACATACACACACATTCATACACATCTGCTCACACATACACATACACATCTGCTCACACACACACATTCATACACATCTGCTCACACATACACACATTCATACACATCTGCTCACACATACACATACATATCTGCTCACACACACATTCATACACATCTGCTCACACATACACACACATTCATACATATCTGCTCACACACACTCACACATTCATACACATTTGCTCACACATACACATACATTCATACACATCTGCTCACACATACACACACATTCATACATATCTGCTAACACACATTCATACACATTTGCTCACACATACACATACATTCATACACATGTGCTCACACATACACATTCATACACATCTGCTCACACATACACACACACATTCATACACATCTGCTCACACACACATTCATACACATCTGCTCACACATACACACACTCACACATCTGCTCACACATACACACACTCACACATCTGCTCACACAAACACACACATTCATACATATCTGCTCACACATACACTCACATTCATACACGTCTGCTCACACATACACATACACATACACATTCATACACATCTGCTCACACATACACACACATTCATACATATCTGCTCACACATACACATACACATTCATACACATCTGGTCACACACACATTCATACATATCTGCTCACACATACACTCACACATTCATACACATCTGCTCACACATACACATACTCACACATTCATACACATCTGCTCACACATACACACACACACACATTCATACGCAGGCTGTAAGGACACCACTCAATGCCCCACAGCTCCCCAGCCCTGCCCAGGGTGATGTGACATGAAACCCACCTGCGCACTCGAGCGCCACACGGTCTTGTGGCTGTTGTCCAAGCCGCTGCAGAGGCTGAGAAGCCGCTCTCTGTACGCTGGGAGCAGAAAGCGGCTCTGATCCCCTGGGCCCTGCGCTCACCGACTTCAGATGCGCAACGCCGCGGGCTCCGGGACTTCCGGTCTTCCAGCAGGCAGACCCGGGCGGAGGTCCGGGTTGGGGGCGGAGGTCCGGGTTGGGGGCGGAGGTCCGGGTTGGCGGCGGAGGTCCGGGTTGGGGGCGGAGGTCCGGGTTGGGGGCGGGGCCGGGGCCGCGGCCGGGGCGGGGCGGGGCCGGGGCCCCCTGCTCGCACCTCCGGCATTTTCCCCTCCACTTCAGGAGCCTAGCCCGCTTGGAGGCGAGCGTCCGGGGTATGAATAGGTTGTGCACGGCGGCCCCGAGCCGGATTTTTCTGGAAGGGAATGCGAGCTGAAATGCGCTGACCGCTAGCTCAGGCTGAGGCCTCGGCGCGCCCCCGGCTGTGGAAAGAGAGACCGCGGGACCCGGGGACAGGCCGAGCGAGCGCGGAGCCCTGCGTCTTTCTGCCTCCGGGAAGCCCAGGCAGAGTGGCAGCTCCGGTTTCGGGACAGGGAGGTCCCTTGGATCTTCATTCAGCCTGTGTCTTGCACCAATGAGGGGTTCCGCTGGAACGGAAGGATCTCTTCCTAGTCCCACAACTAAAGAGCAGGCCTGAACCCTACCTAGACCCGGGCTCTCCAGCCCCTTTCACCCAAGCTCTCTCGCTACAGCTGCTTGATTGCAGTGTTGTTGGGAACAGCCCTGTCATCAGTGCAAGTCAGAAAGAGACTCGCCTCAGCCGGGCTCGGACATTGGTCCAGTCCCTGGCTGGGGTTAGGCCCAGGGACCACTTGGTTCAGCCGCCCAGGATGTTTTCAGAGACCAGCACTTCCCATCGCCTCATTTGCCAGCTTCCTCCTGAGGCTGTTCACAGTTGGCGGCATTACAGACGGTCATGGATTGAATTGTGTCCCCCCAAAATATGTTATCAACTTGATTAGGCCATGTATGGTTGTCCTCCATTTTGTGATTGTAGTTTTTATCTTGAGAGGCTTACTGTGGAATTGTAACACCACCCTTACTTGGGTCACCTCCCTGATCCAGGGTAAATGGAGTTTCCCTGAGGTGTGGCCTGTGCCACTTTTTATCTCTCAAGAGATAAAAGGAAAGGGAAGCAAGCAGAGAGTTGGGGACCTCATACCACCAAGAAAGCAGCACCAGGAGTAGACAGTTGCCTTTGGACCCAGGGTCCCTATGCCTGAGAAGCTCCTCGACCAGGGGAAGATTGAGGACAAGGACCTTTTTCCAGAGCAGACAGAGAAAGTCTTCCCCTGGAGCTGACTCCTCGAATTTGGACTTTTAGCCTACTGTACTGTGAGGAAATAAATTTCTTTTTCTTAAAGCTATCCACTTGTGGTATTTCTGTTATGGCAGCACTAGATGACTAAGATAGGGCCATGAAGACCTACCCTGCAGGAGATCTGCCTGGGTGGTAGATTACCGCCAGGAGCTGCTGCCAGAAGCATAACCTGTTGTTTCATTTTTTTATTTTCCTTTTTTTCTTGTACCTGACCCCAATTATTGACCTTAAGGGCAATCTCAACAAGTTGTGAAATATTCCTAGACCTCCTTCTAACTTTTGAGGCTTTCACCTGATACCAGGGACGCTCTGGCTGATGAGGGTCATATTTATTAACCTGGCATTCTCTGGGTCTTCAGGGTTTATATCAGTAAACTGCCGGTATGCTTTGTATACCCGTTCTAGGAAGCCAGGGGGATTTTCCTTGGTGCCTTGTTATACATCCTCAACTTCCCTAAGGCTTTTCTGTTTTGGGGCCCCTTTCTGTCAAACAGTTTTTATAATGTTTTAACTGTCCTGCTATAGCTGATATCTGTGGCAGGGACAGCCACAGATACCATTTGGAGGGTTGAGGTTATGCAACTTGTTGGCTTCTTGGCGTGCCTTTTCTAAGACCAACTTTGTTCCTTTGGAGTTAAAAGAATATTCCAACTATATAGGTCAAACATGGAGAATGGTGCATGGAACCTTATAAAACCTCTAGGCTGGCCGTGGTGATCAAGTTGGGCAGACATTTGACTCAGTGAATATTGCCCTGAGGAGACTTGGGTGGATTCCTGGCCAAATTGCACCCCACTACTGGTGTGTGCTGGGGAGACTATTTCCTGGGCAGGACCAGGAGTTTCTGACTCATGAAGGGCCGGGAAGCAATTCATCAGAGGGGTGGCAGAGGTTTCCACCAAAGAGGTAGTGGTTGCTAGCCCGAGAACCAGGCTTACACCTCAGGTGGGAGAGGTATGGATAAATGCAAAAAAAGACCACACTCACTGGACTGACAGACACTGGAGACATCCCAATAGTATAGCCCCCGGACACTCTTTTAGCTCAGTAATGAAGTCAGTGCTGAGGTTCACCCTTCAGCCAAAGATTGGACAGGCCCATAAAACAAAATGAGACTAAACGGGCACACCAACCCAGTGGCAAAGACAAGAAGGCAGGAGGGGACAGAAAAGTTGGTAATACGGAACCCAGAAGGGAGAGTGTTGACATGTCGTGGGGTTGTTAACCAATGTCATAAAACAGTATGTGTACTGTTTAATGAGAAACTAGTTTGTTCTGTAAATCTTCATCTAAAGTACAATAAAAAAAAAAGTTCAAATCCGCCAGGTGCTCCTTGGAAACTCTATGGGGCAGTTCTGTAGGGTCGCTATGAGTCAGAATCGACTCGATGGCAGTGGGTTTGGTTTTTGGTTTAAGCTGTAAACAACTTGATTTTGATATTTTTTGTCTGGTCCTGGGCTGCAGCCTGCCCTGTGATAGGTATGCACCTTGCAGGGTTTGGTCAATAGACAAGGCAAATGAGGTGACTATAGCCTAGTATGCAAATGAAGTGTCTGTGGTCTACAAGAGGGGATTGGTCAGTTTGTGGCCCTCTGTGGGAAGAGTCCATGCCTTGAAATTGACAAGGAGTTGTATATATAAGCAGCCAATCCCACAAAAGTTTTTCAGACAGAAAGAAGCAGGAAGAGAAGCAGCAGGAAAACATGGAAGAAAGATGAGAAGAAAGCAGAATCAGAGAAAGAGGAGGCAAAGAACCTCCTAAAAAGAGTTATAACACAGATCAAAGGCTATAATACTGAATATAGCAGGAGGCCCAGGAGGAGCCCAGTGGCAGAGCTGGCAGCGACAGACAGCAGGGCCAAGAGGAGCCTAGTGGCAGAGCTGGCAGCGACAGACAGCAGGGCCAAGAGGAGCCTGTCCTCAGGGGGCTTAGAAGAGGCCTCTTCCTGAGGTGGCTGAGAGGTGGCTTGCATGGCTGAGAGGAGCTGAGGGAGCTGTCCTGCACAGAAGAAGAAGTCTGTTTACATGCTTCCTGATCCTGATCCTGATCCTGAGTTGTAGCCTGATGACTGGGATCTTGAGTTGTACCCTGTTACTTCCTTAAGAAACCACTTATCTGTAAGTATAGTCATGAGTTCTGTGTGACCTTTGCAACTGATTATTGAGCCCAGCAGAGAAGTAGAGAGTGCCGTGGGAGGGACAGCTGGTGTTAGAATTGGGAAAAAGTTTGGAGAGTGGAAGCATGTCTGATCTCTGCCTCATAGGGATCAGCCTTGGTCTGATCTTGATTTGCATTATCCCCCTGAAGTTAGACAGGATCTGACACTACTACTAGTACTACTCCCATTGTATAGAGCCCAAATCCCACTTTATTGGTGGACACTTTGAATTAGGGGCATCTATTTTTTATTTGGGATCCAGAGCTCTGGTGGCACAGTGATTAAGAGCTTGGCTGTTAACCAAAAGTTTGGCTGTTTGAATCCACCAGCTGCTCCTTGGAAACCCTAGAGCGCAGTTCTATTCTGTCCTATAGGGTCCCTATGAGTTGGAATTGACTCAATGGCAACTGGTTTGCCTTTGTTTGTTTGGTTTTTTTTTGTCTGGCTGGCTGCTTCTCTCAGGGCAGCTCTATGAAGCATGCTCCCAGGATTGATCCATATGAACCCTGAAAAGTAGAAGGAAAGCCCCGGAAAGAAGCTTGTTACTAAGTCAAAAGTTATTACTGTTCCTGTTCGCTATTGTAAGGAGCCCTGGTGGGACAATGGTAAAGGCCTCAGTGGCTAACCAAAAGGTCAGTAGTTCGAAGCCACCAGCCACTCCATAGGAGAAAAGACCTGGTGATCTTCTTCTGTAAAAATTTCAGCCTAGCAAAACTATGGAGTGGTTCTCCGTCATATAGGGTTGCTATGAGTCAGAATCGACCCCATGGCACACAGTAATTAGTTATTACAATTTCAACAAATTATCACAAGTCCGGCACTTTTAAAATTTCTATTAGACTTTACTTAAAAATAGTGAGATCCGAGGCGGAGCTAAGATGGCAGAATAGACAGACACTTCCATCGAGTCCTCTTTACAACAAAGACCCGAAAAAACAAGCGAAACGAGTATATTTGTGACAAGCTGGGAGCCCTGAGCATCAAAGGCAAGCTTAGACAATGAACTGAGGGGCAGGGGAAGGAAGAGACCTTTCAGAAGTGGAGAGGAGTTGCTGGACCTGAATTGCGGGGAGCCCTCAGGCACCATTCCCAGAGCGGCTGCCGGGGCGGCAGCAGCAGTGGGCGCAGTTTCCTCAGGGAGAAGCAGCCAGCCACACAGCCCACTCACACCTCCGGAACCTGAGGAGAAGGGCGCTCTCGGCAAAAGCTAAGTACTTGCGTATATTTTACCGCTGCCCCCATCCCCAACCCAGCTTCAGCGGCTGAATCCCTAGGCCTGAGATAGACCCTGGTGAGCACCTGGAGCCCTTCTCCTGGCCTTGGGGAGGGAAAAAATTTCCAACTGGGGGGAAAAGATAATTTGCTAGCTCCATTAACTGGGGGAGCTCAGAACAGATGAGGCTCCTGTCCAGGCATAAACCGTCCATGGACCTTGAGCACCTTTCCCTTCTGCATGGACCTGTGTGGGCTTATTTCGGGAGAATAGGCCCTTGTTGGCAAACTCCAACCATTTCAGCGGTGCAGTGGAGAGGTGGGTGTTTGACATTTGACATTGCTCTGCCTATTAAACAAGGTCCTCACCTACCCAAAACAGGGACCTAAGGACTGGTGGCTCCACTTGGGTCACCAAACCACCTGTGACAGGGGCCCAGGGATAACTGGTACCTCCCAGTCCTTACAACAAAATCTTTGGGTGACCGTGGTCCCTCTGCAGAGCCCACCCACCACCACACTCTAGGGAACAGAGACGTGTTTTCCTCAGAGACACTTAGGGGTTGGTTCTCAGCCCCCTGCCTTGTTCAGAGCATGACCCCGTGCTGCAATCAGATACAGGTATATAAGCCAATCACCCCACCCCTCTAAGACTGTAGGACAGAGCCTGTATCACACACTTGATATCAGCTACCTAGAAACCTGAGCTGAATTCACACAAGAAAACTGAATGGACTCCTAGACTGATATAACTGATAACAGCTCTAGCCAGACACCAGAGCTCCAAAGGTGAAAATAATCAAGCTACTCACTCAAGCAACCCATAAGGTTATAACAAAACAAAGCAAGCAGCCACAACACAGTAAGCAAGCACAAACTAATACAATAGCTTATAGATGGCTCAGAGACAACAATCAATATCAAGTCACATAAAGAAACAGGCCATGATCGCCTCAGTAGACTCTCAAAACAAAGAATCCAGGGATCTTTTAGATGAAAGTGCATTCCTGGAATTACCAGGTGCAGAATACAAAAGTTTAATATACAGAACCCTTCAAGACATCAGGAAGGAAATGAGGCAATACGGCAGAACAAGCCAAGGAACACACAGATAAAGCAAGTGAAGAACTCAGAAAGATTATTCCGGAACATAATGAAAAGTTTAATAAGCTGGAAAAATCCATAGACAGACAGCAATCAGAAATTCAGAAGATTAACAATAAAATTACAGAATTAGATAACTCAATAGAAAGTCAGAGGACCAGAATTGAGCAAGTAGAAGCTAGAATTTCTGAACTCAAAGATAAATCACTTGAAGAAAAATCAGATAAAAGAATTTTAAAAAATGAAGAAACCTTAAGAATCATGTGGGACTCTATCAAGAGAAATAATCTATGAGTGATTGGAGTACCAGAACAGGGAGGGATAACAGACAATACAGAGAAAATTGTCGAGGATTTGTTGGCAGAAAACTTCCCTGATGTTGTGAAAGATGAGAAGATATCTATCCAAGATGCTCATCGAACTCCACATAAGGTAGATCTTAAAAGAAAGTCACCAAGACATATTATAATCAAGCTTGCCAAAACCAAAGATAAGGAGACAATTATAAGAGCAGCAAGGGATAAAAGACACGTCATCTACAAGGGAGAGGCAATAAGAATAAGCTCGGACTACTTGGCAGAAACCATGCAGGCAAGACGGCAATGGGATGACATATTTAAAAATTGAAGGAAAAAATTGCTTGCCAAGAATCATATATCCATCAAAACTGTCTCTTTAATATGAAGGTGAAATTAAGACATTTCCAGATAAACACAAGTGGAGGGAATTCGTAAAAACCAAACCAAAACTACAAGAAAAACTAGAGGGAGTTCTTTGGTTAGAAAATCAACAATATCAGGTATCGACCCAAGACTAGTACACTGGGCAGAGCAACCAGAAGTTAACCCAGAAAGGGAAATCCAAAAACAAAGAGCAAGATTAAAAAAAAAAAAAAAAAAGCCCAACACAGGGTAACTGCGATGTTATTAGATAAAAGAAGACAACATTAAAATAATAGAGAGACTAAGAAATGTAATCATACACCTTCCATATGGAGAGGAAGATACGGTGATACAAAGAAATAAAAGTTAGTTATAAATTTAGAAAAATAAGGGTAAATAATAAGGCGGCCACAAAGGAGACAAACTATCCTACTCATCAAAATAAAATACAAGGGAAAAATACAGACTCAGCAGAAACAAAATCAACAACCACAAATATGAGGAAAGGACAATATATAAAGAAAATCTACTCAGCACATAAAATCAAGTGGGAAAAAGAAGCTGTCAACACACAAAAAAAGACATCAAAATGATAGCACTAAATTCATAGCTATCCATAATTACCCTGAATGTAAATGGACTAAATGCACCAATAAAGAGACAGGGAGTGGCAGAATGGATTAAAAAACAAGATCGGTCTATATGCTGCCTACCAGGGACACACCTTAGACTTAGAAACATAAACAAACTAAAACTCAAAGGATGGAAAAAAATATATCAAGCAAACAACAATCAAAAAAGAGCAGGAGTGGCAATATTAATTTCTGACAAAATAGACTTTAAAGTTAAAACCATCAGAAAGGATAAGGATGGAGCCTATATAATGATTAAAGGGATAATAAACCAAGAAGATATAACCATATTAAATATTTATGCACCCAATGTCGGGGCTGCAAGATACATAAAACAAACTCTATCAGCATTGAAAAGTGAGATAGACAGCTCCACAATAATAGTAGGAGACTTCAACACACCACTTTCGGTGAAGGACAGGACATCCATAAAGAAGCTCAATAAAGACACACAAGATCTAAATGCCACAATCAAAAAACTTGACCTCATAGACATATACAGAACACTCACCCAACAGCAACCAGCTATACTTTCTTTTCTAGTGCACATGGAACATTCTCTAGAATAGACTACATGTTAGGTCATAAAGCAAGCCTTAGCAGAATCCAAAACATCGAAATATTACAAAGCATCTTCTCTGACCATAAGGCCATAAAAGTGGAAATCAGTAAGAGGAAAAGCAGGGAAAAGAAATCAAACACTTAGAAACTGAACAACACCCTGCTCAAAAAAGACTGGATTATAGAAGACATTAAGGATGGAATAAAGAAATTCATAGAATCCAGTGAGAATGAAAACACTTCCTATCAGAACCTTTGGGACACAACAAAAGCGGTGCTCAGAGGCCGATTTATATCAATAAATGCACACATCCAAAAAGAAGAAAAGGCCAAAATCAAAGAATTATCCCTACAACTTGAACAAATAGAAAGAGAGCAACAAAAGAAACCCACAGGCACCAGAAGAAAACAAATAATAAAAATTAGAGCCGAACTAAATGAAACAGAAAACAGAAAAAACAGTTGAAAGAATTAACAAGACCAAAAGCTGTTTTTTTTAAAAACTCAACAAAATTAATAAACCATTGGCCAAACTGACAGAAGAAATACAGGAGAGGAAGCAAATAATTCGAATAAGAAATGAGAGGGGAGGTATTACAACAGACCAACTGAAATTAAAAGAATCATACCAGATTACTATGAAAAACTATACTCAAACAAATTTGAAATCCTAGAAGAAATGGATGAATTCCTAGAAACACACTACCTACCTAAACTAACACAAACAGAGGTAGAACAACTAAATAGAGCCCTAACAAAAGAAGAGATTGAAAAGGTAATCAAAAAACTCCCAACAAAAGAAGCCCTGATCTGGATGGCTTCACTGCAGAGTTCTACAAAACTATCAGAGAAGAGTTAACATCACTACTACTAAAGGTATTTCAGAGCATAGAAAAGGATGGAATACTACCAAATTCATTCTATGAAGCCACCATATCCCTGATACCAAAACCAGGTAAAGACACCTCAAGAAAAGAATATTATAGACCTATATGGTTATCCCTCATGAATGTAGATGCAAAAATCCTCAACAAAATTCTAGCCAATAGAATTTAACAACATATCAAAAAAATAATTCACCATGAGCAAGTGGGATTCATACCAGGTACGTAGGGATGGTTCAACATTAGAAAAACAATTAATGTAATCCACCACATAAATAAAACAAAACATAAGAATCACATGATTTTATCAATTGATGCACAAAAGGCATTTGATGAAATTCAACACTCATTCATGATAAAAACTCTCAGCAAAATAGGAATAGAAGGAAAATTTCTCAACATAATAAAGGGCATTTATACAAAGCCAACAGCCAACATCGCCCTACATGGAGTGAGCCTGAAAACATTTCCATTGAGATCGGGAACCAGACAAGGATGCCCTTTATCACCACTCTTATTCAACATTGTGCTGGAAGTCCTAGCCAGAGCAATTAGGCTAGATAAAGAAATAAAGGGCATCCAGATTGGCAAGGAAGAAGTAAAAGTATTTCTTTTTGCAGATGACATGATCTTATACACAGAAAACCCTAAGGAATCCTCAGGAAAACTACTGAAACTAATAGAAGAGTTCAGCAGAGTATCGGGATACAAGATAAACATACAAAAATCAGTTGGATTCCTCTACATCAACAAAAAGAACTTCGAAGAGGAAATTACCAAATCAATGCCATTTACAGTAGCCCCCAACAAGATAAAATACTTAGCAATAAATCTTACCAGACATGTAAAAGACTTATAGAAAGAAAACTACCCTACACTTCTGCAAGAAACCAAAACATAAGTGGAAGAAAATACCTTGCTCATGGATAGGAAGACTTAACATTATAAAAATGTCCATTTTACCAAAAGCGATCTATACATTTAATGCAATCCGATCCAAATCCCAACGACATTCTTCAATGAGATGGAGAAAGAAATCACAAATTTCATACGGCATTACTGAAAAAGAGGCATTACTGATTAAGGCGTTACTGAAAAAGAAGAACAAAGTAGGAGGCCTTACTTTACCTGATTTTAGAACCTATTATACCACCACAGTAGTCAAAACAGCCTGGTACTGGTACAACAACAGATACATGGACCAATGGAACAGAATTGAGAATCCAGACATAAATTTATCCACATATGAGCAGCTGATTTGACAAAGGCCCCAAAACAGTTAAATGGGGAAAAGACAGTCTCTTTAACTAATGATGCCAGCATAACTGGATATCCATCTGCAAAAAAAAAGAAACAAGACCCATACCTCACTCCATGCACAAAAACTAACTTAAAATGGATCAAAGACCTAAATATAAAATCTAAAATGATAAAGATCATGGAAGAAAAAATAGGGGCAACCTTAGGAGCCCTAATACATGGCATAAACAGTATAGAAAACAAAAAGAACGTGGAAGAAAAACTAGATAACTGGGAGCTCCTAAAATCAAACACTTATGCTCATCCAAAGACTTCACCAAAAGAGTAAAAAGACTACCTACAGACTGGGAAAAAGTTTTTAGCTATGATATTTCTGATCAGCGCCTGATCTCTAAAATCTACATAATACTGCAAGAACTCAACTGCAAAAAGACAAATAACCCAATTAAAAAATGGGCAAAAGATCTGAATAGACACTTCACTAAAGAAGACATTCAGGTAGCTAACAGATATATGAGGAAATGTTCACGATCATTAGCCATTAGAGAAATGCAGATCAAAACTAAAATGAGATTTCATCTCACTCCAACAAGGCTGGCATTAATCCAAAAAACACAAAATAATAAATGTTGGAGAGGCTGTGGAGAGATTGGAACACTTCTACACTGCTGGTGGGAATGTCCAATGGTACAACCACTTTGGAAATCGATTTGGCGCTTCCTTAAAAAGCTAGAGAGAGAACTACCATACGATCCAGCAATCCCACTCCTTGGAATATATCCTAGAGAAATAAGAGCCTTTACACGAACAGATATATGCACACCCGTGTTTTTTGCAGCACTGTTTACAATAGCAAAAAACATGGAAGCAACCAAGGTGCCCATCAACAGATGACTGGATAAATAAATTATGATATGTTCACATAATGTAATACTACACATCGATAAAGAACAGTGAGGAATCTATGAAACATTTCATAACGTGATGGAACCTGGAAGGCCTTATGCTGAGTGAAATTAGTCAGTTGTAAAAGGACAAATATTGCATAAGACCACTATCATAAGACTTGAGAAACAGTTTAAACTGAGAAGAAAACATTCTTTTGTGATTACGAGGGGGGGAGGGAGGCAGGGTGGGAGAGGGGTATTCACTAAATAGATAGTAGATAAGAACTACTTTAGGTGAAGGGAAAGACAGCACACAATACAGGGGAGGTCAGCACAATCGGACTAAACCCAAAGCAAAGAAGTTTCCTGAATAAGCTGAGTGCTCCGAAGGCCAGCGTAGCAGGGTCAGGGGTCTGGGGACCATGGTTTCAGGGGACATCTAAGTCAGTTGGCATAATAAAATCTGTTAAGAAAACATTCTTCATCCCACTTTGAAGAGTGGTGTCTGGGGTCTTAAACACTAGCAAGCAGCCATCTAAGATGCATCAATTGGTCTCAACCCACCTGGATCAAAGGAGAATGAAGAACACCAAGGACACAAGGTGATTATAAGCCCAAGAGACAGACAGGGCCACATGAACGAGAGACTACATCATCCTAAGACCAGAAGAACTAGATGGTGCCCGGCTACAACAGATGACTTCCCTGACAGGGAACACAACAGAGAACCCCTGAGGGAGCAGGAGAGCAGTGGCATGCAGACCCCAAATTCCCATAAGACCAGACTTAATGGTCTGACTGAGACTGGAAGGACCCCGGTGGTCATGGCTCTCAGACCTTCTGTTGCCCCAGGACAGGAACCATTCCCGAAGCCAACTCTTCAGACATGGATTGGACTGGACAATGGGTTGGAGAGGGATGCTGGTGAGGAGTGAGCTTCTTGGATCAGGTGGACACTTGAGATTATGTTGGCATCTCCTGCCTGGAGGGGAAATGAGAAGGTGGAGTGGGTTAGAAGCTGGCGAAAAGGACACGAAAAGAGAGTGGAGGGAGAAAGCAGGTTGTCTCATTAGGGGGAGAGTAGTTGGGAGTGCGTAGCAAGGTGTATATGGGTTTTTGTGTGACAGACTGACTTGATTTGTAAATCTTCACTTAAAGCACAATAAAAATTATTTAAAAAAAAATAGGTCTTTTCTCGGCAGAGAGGGGGCTTGGCTACTATTCAATAAGAAGCCCCTGGGTGCTGCAAATGGTTAACAGTCCTTGCTACCAACCGAGAGGCTGGAGGTTCAAGTACACACAGAAGTACCTCGGAAGAAAGGACTGGTGATCTACTTCCAAAAAATAAGCCATTGAAAACTTTATGAAGCACAGTTCTACTGTAACACACATGAGGTCCTCATGAGCTGGGACCAACTCAAGAGCAACTGGTTTACTACTCAATAAAATATTTAAGCTCATCAACTCATCTCTGTTTCCCCTAGTCTCTTTGCTGTTACAATGGAGGACCTTGCGGAAAATGAAGGAACAAGGCATCCACAGCCCCATGACCCTACAGGTTATTTTTCTCTATTATGTTATTCTTTCTTTTTCATATGCATGAATATTTTAAGCTCAAGCTTTTTTAAGCCACACAAGAATATATGTTCCATTTTGGGAAAATTAGAAAACAAGCAAAACAAAATGACTGGAAACTCCACCCAGAGATAAGGATCATCAAGCTCATATTCATTTTTATAAACTGATGGATCATCGTATCTTTTGTCTCCCAATTTCCCAATGGACTATAAAGCATCTGGTGCAGCAGGTTTCCAGCTATTTCATTAAGCCTCAGGAGGGTCTCCTGGGACTCTCAAGGGTACAGTAGGAAGAAAGAGAAGCTAAGCAGACAGAATGAGGACTGGGGGGACTATTTCAACCAGGATATCGCCAGAGTTGGACATTTTGTTTTAAATTTCTCCCTAAGATTTTTTTTTCCCCATGAAGGAGTGTCTCAGATTAAAAAAAAAAAAAGTGTGAAGGCCATGCTCTAAATATGTTGTTGTTACGTGCAGTCGAGTTGGTTCTGACTCACAGCAACATAACCAACCACTGTCCAGTCGTGCACCGTCCTCACTATCATTGTTTTCTTGAGCCCACTGTTGCAGCTACTGTATCAGTCTGTTTCTTTGAGGGTCTTCCTCTTTTTTGCTGACCCTTTACTTTACCAAATGAGATGTCCTTCTCCAGGAACTGGTACCTTCTGATAACATGTCCGAACTATGTGAGATGAAGTCTCACCATCCCCGCTTCTAATGAGCATTCTGGCTCTAAATATAGAATAGGCCAAATCAGTGCAAATTCTTTGAAATGTGAAATGACGTGTTAAAATTTCAACAAAGAAATACAATACTGGAATTATTTGCACAACATTCTGCGTGTAATGGGTCATTTATTATAGAACAAACCTTGAAAGTCCTCAACTGTCCTTAAACCATAAAGCCTCTCCAGAAACTTCTGTTGTCCAGCTTGTCCCTGGATGGCTACAGATGTTAGAAGGCTGGTTAGTGTGCAGTAGGCAAGCCCCATAGGAGAGCAAGGTCTAGGCTGCCTGCCTGTTGGCCAGGTCCAGTCCCACTCAACCTAACCTTACACTTGGGGAGACATTGGAGAAAAAAAAGGGCTAGGAGCCAGGAAGAACTATTCAAATTTCTTAGCTCTGGGCCCACCACAGAGGTCCAAAGAGGGACAGAATTAGGTAAACTGGAGATGACAGAGACACAAGCAAAATTAGAATTTGATCCTACCTGGGTGTGATGGTTAAGATTATATATCAGTTTGGCTGGGCCATGATTCTCAGTGTTTTGGCAGTTGTTTAATGTTGTGATCACTTCCCTGTTGAGATTTGATAGGTGATCACCCCCACGATGGGATCCGCTGTGAGTAGCAATCAGTTGAAGGGGAGCTTACTTGGGTGTGTGGCCGGCATCGAGTATGGGTGAACGTTTAAGCAGGGCCTGGGGGCTTTTGTTCATTCTGTATCCTGCAGCTGGCTCCTGTTCATCTGACCTCCAGTTCTTGGGACTTGAGCTAGCAACTTACCTGCGGTCTTGCCTGCCGATCTTGGGATTCGTTGCTCTTCACAGCCTGTGAGCAACAGCCCTGCTCTCCAGCCTGCTGATCTTGGATTTGCCAGCCCCTGTGGCTATGTGAATCAGAAGAAGCCTCTTGCCTGACCCACGGACTTCGGACATTACAGCCTGTACAACCGCATGAGCCACTTCCTTGATATAAATCTCTCTCCTTCTCTCTCTATGTATATATACGAATACACTTTACTGGTTTTGCTTCTCTAGAGAACCCAGCCTAAGACACTGGGCATTAGTGCTTTGGAATTCAGGTGAAGCAGGCATAGACTTTGGTTGGGGAGTGTGTGTGTTTAATCATTCTGTCTGAACAGGCAAACAAATGAACTGGAGTATCCCATCAATCTCAATTTTGCATTTTAACTGCCTGTAACTCCTTGCAATCACCTCCTTCTGATTTCTCTCATCTTTCCTCTTCCTTCTTCACATATCCTCACCTCCACGTCTTTTCAACACCCAGGTGCTGGGCAGTAGCAAAGTATTTTCCATCTTTACTTCCCCCTAGCCATGATGCATGCACGCACACACACACACACCCCTCCAGGTGTGTCCTAGCACCCTCAATGGTCACACAGGGGCTGGAACAAGATAAGAGAATGACTCTCTTTTCCCCAGTTTCTCTTGGTGCTCCAATCCTATTTGAACATTAAAGCTTTTGAGAGGGTTAGAACTTTAAGTGAATGGATCTTCCCAAATAAATTCAAAGGAATTAATTTCAATATAATACAAAATAATACCCACAGGGAGACGGGTCAGTGCCATAGAAACACTGCAGAATGGAAGAGTTTTTATTTTCATCCATTAAAATTAATTGGCATTAAACTAGTTTTCCTTTTTTTAGGTGAACAAACAGGCCTGTTGTTGTTAGGTGCCATCCAGTCAGTTCAGACTCATAGCGACCCTAAGTACAACAGAATGAAATACTGCCCCATCCTGCGCCATCCTCACAACCGTTGTTGTGCTTGAGCCCATTGTTGCAGCCACTGTGTCAATCCATCTCGTTGAGGGTCTTCCTCTTTTTCACTGACCCTCTACCAAGCATGATGTCCTTCTCCAGGGGCTGGTCCCTCCTGATAACATGTCCAAAATATGTGAGAAGAAGTCTTGCCATCTTTGTTTCTAAGGAGCTTTCTGGCTGTCCTTCTTCCAAGACAGATACGTTCGTTCTTTTGGCAGTCTATGGTATATTCAATATTCTTCACCAACACCATAATTCAAAGGCATCATTCAATTCAAGGTCTAGGATGATCAAAATATGTCTTACAGCAAGAGTGGCAGAGCCAGCCTCAAAATCCAGCCTCCTGCTCCCGAGCATGGGGCATCACCTCCTCTTATGTGCCAACACACTTGCAAGCTCCCCACTCCCCCCCCACACACTCCCCATCAATTAATTAATTTAAGGATCATTTATTTAGAACTTTCCTTATAAGTTTTGGGGAAGAAAATGAAAAATAAATATACTAATTATTGGTCTGGAGCTCACCCTTGGGGGCACACAGACAAAAATACATATTGCAAGTCAGCTATATGCTCCATAGCAGAATAATTTACAGAGTGCTAAGGAAACTCACAGAAAAGCAGAGTAAACTCTCTGTAGAAGCCCAGGAAGGCTTTCCAGAGAGAGTGGCAGTGAACTGGTTCTAAGAGCCTGGGCAGGAGTCCTGCAGGCAATGCAAAGGGAGAGACAAATTCCTGGCTGAAGGTGGGCAGGTGCAGAGAAGGATGCAGGAAAAGCGTTAGTCTGGGGCCAGGGGGTTACAGGGGAGTGGCTGTGTGAGGTTTTCTGTGAGAAGGGTGGTGGAGAGAGAGGATGGGAGGCACCCAACCGTTCAGGGACCCTGATGTTAGGTTCGGGAGTGTGAGCTTTATCTTATGATCTAAAAAGCCACACATGGTTTTTAAGCAAAAGTTTGATCTGAGCACTTTGGAGTTTTAAAAAATAATATGGCTCACCATTTAGAGTGGAAAGAGACTGAGAGACCTGTTAGTGGACCGCTATGATAGACTTAGTCATTGCCAGAATGCAGAGGAAACATCTGCATTAGAGGAGGAGGAGATGGACTTGCAGGAGGACTCAAGCATTATTCTGAGGCTCATAGCTAAAGATGTTTAGGGTGATGTGATGTTTAATGTTGTGTGTCAACTTGGTTGGGCCATAATTCTCAGTGGTTTGGCAATTATGTAATCATGTTAAGTTTTGCAGTTATGGAATGATGTAGTTATCCTCCATTCTGTGATATAATTAAATCCATGATGTGATCTAATGTGATCAGTTGTAAAGGAAGTTTCCTCAGGAGTGTGACCTGCATCCAATATTATATATGGACTTTCTGACAAAGCTTGCTGGCTTTTGCTCACTCTGGATCCTGCATCTGGCTCATCAACATTGTCTGATCTCCAGTTTTGGGGACTTGAGCCAGCAGCCTACTGTATTGCCCGCCAATCTTGGGATTCATCAGCCCCCACAACCTGTGAGCCTACAGCCTGTCATCTTACCTGCCGATATTGAGTTCATCAGATTGCTTGTTTAATACTTTTCTCCAATTTTGTAATAATGAGCAGTATAAGCAAACAGGTTGGTTTGTCTTATGTTCACTAGACAAAATGGTGAAAGAAAGAGATGAGCTCAGGGCTTCAGAGTCAAGCTCAAGCATCACGTAAAGAACCTCAAAGTTACCACTTGTATCCTGAAAGAAAGCATTATTTCCTGTGGTAACAAAATTGATGTTGTCAAAAACCAAACCCAGAATCTTGAACCTCAGATGGTGTCTGAAGTTAAAGCAAGGGCATTGATTGGGAAGAAATGGGATCCTGAAACTTAAGATGGGAACACTAAGCCCCTAAATTGCATTGAATCACCCCTGCCAACAGAACCAGCCCTCTCACTCCCATCTGAAGATATTACTCCATCTTTGTCTGCTAAGCCACTTTCCCCAGTAGAACATTTAGCCCCACCACTCTCATTTGTTGAGATTAACCCAGCTGTGTTTGAAGAGCCTTTGTCTGAGGTATTGCCTGGGGTGGCATCTGACTCATTGCCTGGGGAGGTATCTGAGTCACTGCCTGGGGAGGCATCTCAGTCATTACCTGGGGCATCACCTGAGGCAGATAGCTTACAAAGACAGTGTTGAATGTTCTCAGAACACATCTTCACTACCCATTTTGGCTTCTAGACCTATAACTCGACTTAACTCCCAGTGAGCCCCAAAAGGTGAAGTACAAAGTGTGACCCAAGAGGAGGTACACTATACTCCAAAAGAACTGCTTGACTTTTCTAATATGTACAAATAGAAACCTGGGGAATATGAAAGGAAATGGCTATTAAGAGTGTTGGATAATGTTGCAAGGAACATAAAGTTGGATCAACCTGAGTTCATTGATATGGATCCACTAAGCACAGATTATTCCTACAACGTTTCAGCTCAAGAGGTTAAGAAAGGATCTAATAGTTTATTTGGTTGGTTTGCTGAAGCATGGATTCTGCAGTAGCCTACGCTAAATCAAGTTGAAGTACTAGACCTACCTCACTAAAGTAGTAAAAACTGTAGAAAGAGATATCCAAAGGCTTAGGGAAACTGGCATGTTTTACAGTCGATTTATCAGGATAGACCCACAGACCCAAACATGGAGTACCCAGAGGACACATCTTTTACTTCAACAATGAGGAAAAAAATTGTGAAGGGCGGCTCCAGTATCCTTGAAGATTGCTATTTTATATAAATCAGATTTGACAGTGGGAACGGTCATAACTGAATGGGGCTGATTGGACTCCATGGTAGTAGGAGCCAAGTGGTGGCACTCAGTTGACAAAAACAATGTGGATGTGGTTACCAAAATAGACAGCAGAGTCAAAGCGTTAATCAGATTAGTCTGAGTCTTATGGACTTGTCGCATTGGCTACCTAGTAATCGTGTCCCTAGGAGTGAAATAGATGGGAAATCTACTAAATATTTACTTGATCTGTATAAGCAGAACAGAGAGTCACAGCCCCTCAATCAATTCCCAGACTTGAGCCAGTTTACAGTCCCACAAACCTTCGAGTGAAGCAGGCGCTAGGTTCTCTTGATGAAGGACCCTGCTGAACTGCCAAAAATTTATACTGTTAACTTTTCTCCCAGCTTTCCCCAAAAGGTTCTACAGCCTTTATAAAAGTAAGTGTTCACTGGGGAAAAGGAAATAATCAGACATTTCAGGGATTACTGGGCACTGGTTCAGAACGGACACTAATTCCAGGAGAGCCAAAACATCACTGTGCCCACCAGAGTGGGGACATATGAAGGTCAGGTTACTAATGGAGTTTTACTTCAGGTTGATCTCACAGTGGGTCCAGTGTGTCTGTGAGCCCATCCCGAAGTGATTTCCCCGTTCCAGAATGCATAATTGGAATAGGTAAACTCAGCAACTGGCAGAACACCCACACTGGATCCCTGACAATTGGAGTGATGGCTGTTATGATAGGAAAAGCCAAGTACAAGCCATTAGAATGGTCCTACATGGGAAAATAGTAAACCAAAAGCAATACCTCATCCCTGGAGGAATTTCAGAGATTACTGCTACCACAAGAATTTTGAAGGATACAGGGGTGGTGATTCCCACCACATTCCCATTCAACGCACCTGTTTTGACTGTGCAAAAAAAAATGTAGATCTTGGAGATTGACAGTGGATTATCAAAAACTTAACAAGGTAGTGACTCTAATTATTTTATTGCTTGAACAATTAATACATCTCCTGGTACCTGGTATGAAGCTATTGATCTGGCCAATGCCTTTTTCTCTATTTCAGCTTTGAAGGACCATCAGAAGCATTCTGCCTTCAGCTGGCACTGTCCTACCTCAGGGGCATATGAACTTGCCAGTCCCATGTCATAATTTAGTCTGCAGGGAACTCGATTGACTTTCTCTTCCACGAGACATCATGCTGGTACATTACATTGTTGACATTACTCTGATTGGGCCTAGTAAGGAAGAAGTGTCAATGTCTCTGACCTGTTGGTAAGTCATTTGAGTGCAAAAGGTGGGAAATTAACCTGACAAAAATTCAGGTGGCTTCCACCTCAGTGAAATTTTCCAGGGGTCCAGTGGTGTAGGGCATGTTGAGAGAGTCCTTCTAAAGTCAAGGATAAGTTATTGCATCTGGCCCCTCCTAGAACTAAAAAGAAGGCACAGTGCCTTGTGGGCCTCTTTGGATTTTGGAGGCAACATATCCCTTATTTGGGTGTGCTACTCCAGCCTATTTATCAAGTTACTAAAAAAGCTGCTAGTTTTGAGTGGGGCCCAGAAGACGAGAAGGTGATTCAACAGGTTCAGGCTGCCATGCAAGTAGCTCTGCCACTTGGGCCATACGATCCAGTTGATCCCATGGTGCTTGAAGTGTTAGTGGCAGATAGGGATGCTGTTTAGAGTCTTTGGCAGACCCCTTTTGGTGGATCAAATGTAGGCCGTTAGGATTTTGGAGTAGTTCTAAATACCAGTTATGACCACATGACCAGTTGCAGAAATGAGGACAGTAGTTGTTATGAGTATTCTTTCTTTGTATGTGTGCATCAAATATTTTTGTTTTCCTCACTTATAAAATATAAGATGTAAACATGGCTAGTGCATTTTCAGTTGTACACATGTTAGTTGTATCATGTTAGGTGCAAGTATGACTTTGTAATTTTCTTTAGAGATTTTGTATGGTTTAAGGGGATGTGTATGGGTACCAAGTTAACAAGGGGCTGACTGTGATGGTTAAAGTTGTGTGCCAAATTTGGCAGTAATGATATAGTTATCCTCCATTTTGTGATATAATGTAATCACCTCCATGATGCGACCTGATGGGACTAGCCAATCAGTTGTAAAGGGAGTTTCTTCAGGGGTTTGGTAGACATTAAATACATATGGATATTCAGGCAAAGCTCACTGGCCTTTCCTTGCTCTGGATCCTGCGTCTGGCTAATCATCATCTGACTTCCGGCTCATGTGATTTAAGCCAGAGGCCTGTCCTATTGCCTGCCGATCTTGGGAATCATAAGCCTCCACAGCTTGTGAGCCAGGAACCTGCCATCTTGCCTGCCGATCTTGGGTTTTGTCAGCCCCTGCAGCTATGTTAGTCAGGAGAATCCTCTGGCCTGATGCCTGACCCACAGACTTGCCAGCCTCTACAACACTGTGAGCCATTTCCTTGAGATAAATTTCTTTGTCTCTCTATTTCTCTATCTCTGTGTGCGTGTGTGTGTGTGTGTGTGTGTGGTGTGTACATCTGCTTCACTGGTTTTGCTTCTGTAGAGAGCCCAGCATAAGGCAGGTGGATCATGAACCTACCTAACAGAACAGGGGATATCACATGATTCAGAATTAGAAAAGATCTGCAGCAGAGTTGTATCCATTCACCTTACTTATTCAATTTCTGTATGCTGAACAAATAATCCAATAAGCCAAACTATATAAAGAAGAACATGGCATCAGGATTAGAGAAAGGCTATTAACAAACTGGGATAAGCAGATGACACAATCTTACTTGCCAATAGTGAAGGCAACTTGAAGCACTTGCTGACAAAGATAAAAGATTATGGTCTTCAGTATGGATTACATCTGAATATGAACAGAACAAAAATCTTCACAACTGGACCAATAATCACATGACGATAAATGGAGGAAAAAAAAATGAACTCATCCACTTGGATCAACAATTAACATCCATGACACAAAAGTCAAGAAATCAAATGAAGTATTGCATTGGGCCAATCTACTGCAAAAGACATCTTTAGAGTTTTAAAAAGCAAAGACGTCACTTTTATGACTAAGGTGAGTCTGGCCCAAACCGCGGTCTTTGCAATCACCTCATATGCACATGAAAGTGGGATAGTGATAAGGAAGGCAGAAGAACTGTGTTGTTGGTGAAGAATATTGAATATACTGTGGACTGCCAGAAGAACAATCTTAGAAGAAATACAACCAGAATGTTCCTTAGAAGCAAAGAGTGTGAGACTTTGGCACACTTACTTTGGACACATCATCAGCAAAGACCAATCACTAGGAAAAGACATCATGTTTGGTCAGTGACAACGATGGAAATTTTCAGTGAGATGGATGGACATAATAGCCACAACAATGGACTCAAGCACACCAATGATCATGAAGATGGAGCAGGACCCAGCAACTTTTGATATTTCCTTCTGCTATACACAAGGTCATTATGAGTTGGAGCCAACTAAGCAGCAACTAACAAACAATGGACAAAGGGGAGATTTATGTGAGGACCCCAACTGTAACAGGGAAGGGGATACATCCCATTTGAGATTTGTGGAACACGGCAGCTGAATCTGTAACCAAAGTAAGGCAAGGGATGCTATAAATACAGGTAGTGCTTCAGGTGAGTAGTAGCCGTAAAGTTCTAGAAGGAGATTGGGAGCCATCAACCATCTAGAGGATTTTAAGTGAGTGGGTGAAATTATGCATAACAAAAAGTGGAGACACAAGGGAGAAATTCACCTAATTCTGGGGAATTCCCACTATTTGATGGTAGTAGGAAGAATAAAAGGAGCCCTGGTTGCACAGTGGTTAAAGATCTCAGCTGCTAACCAACGGTCTTCAGTTTGAACCTACAGCCACTCTGTGGGAGAAAGATGTAGCAGTCTGCTTGCTAAAGATTTACAGCCTTGGAAACTCTATGGCGCAGTTCCACTCAGTCTATAGGGTCACTATGAGTTCAAACGGACTCCAGGCAATGGGTCTTAAGAGGAATAAAAAAGGAGACTGCGACCAACACTGGAGTTGTGTTAGGAAGGTGTGCCCAAGGAGCCAAGAAAACTTCATCTCCAAAGTGTGAAGCAGGGAAATCAGCAGCAGGGTCTGGAAGGCCGCCCGGCGGGCGTGGGCTTTGAGGGGCCTGGCACTACCAGAAACGGCAAAGGCTAGAGGGGCTGAAAGTCTGTGAAGTGAGGACTGTGACCAAAGTAGCGACGCAAGGGTGGCAGTGAAGAAGCAGTTGAAGGGGAGCACCGGTGAAGGAGAAAAGACAAGGATGTTTTGTTTTGTTTTTAAGAAAAAGGAAGGACAAGGTATAACCCCTGAGCCTGCTTGCAGAGGAAGGCAGCACACCTGCCTCACAGACAGGAGCACCAGCCCGCCTGCTGCGGGGGAGCCCCGCCCCCCATCAACAGGTGGGTAATCGGCCTGCCCAGGGACTCTTCTGGGGACCCAGATGGTGCAGGGGCGGTGTGATGAGGAGTAGGCAATGGAAGCAGTGGGGCCAAGGAGACCCAAGGATCACGAACCTCCTCTTGGCTTACCTGTCTCCACTACCGGTCTCTTCCTTCCTCTCCCTTCCTCTGTCCTCCCTCCTCCTCCTTCCTGTTTTCCAGTTCCTGCGCAGATCTAGGGGAAAGGTGTCTGCCATGGGACCTGAGGACTCAATGCCTCCTCAGTTGGCTATCTGGAGACTTCCCCTAATGCTGCTGCTGCTACTACTGCTGCTGCTACCACTACTGCTGCTATCATGTCACTACTACTGCTGCTGTTGAATACTACTACTTCTTTGACGTCCATAATTCCACCAACAGCCTCTTCAAGGCAGGCTAGGCTTTTACCATCAAGCCCTTTAAAACTCTTCCAATTTATACCCATTCAAAGTTTCAAAACCACTTCCATATTTTAGGTATTTGTTAGAGCAACGCTCCACTCTTGGTACCAAATTCTGTCTTAGTCATCTAGTGCTGCTATAACAGAAAAACCATAAGTGGATGGCTTTAACAAAGAGAAATTTATTCTCTCACAGTCCAGGAGGCTAGGAGTCCAAATTCAGGGTGCCAGTTCCAGGGGAAGACTTTCTTTCTCTGTCAGCTCTGAGGGAAGGTCCCCATCATCAATCTTCCCCTGGTCTAGGAGCTTCTCAGGGCAGGGATCCTGGGTCCAAAGGACACATTCTGGTCCTGGCACTACTTTCTTGGTGGTGTGAGGTCCGCTGTCTCTCTGCTCACTTCTCTCTTTTATATCTCAAAAGAGATTGAATCAAGATACAACCTAATCTTGTAGATTGAGTCCTGCCTCAGTAACTAACTGCCTCTAATCCTCCCTCATTAATATCGTAGAGGTAGAATTTATAACACATAGGAAAATCACATCAGATGACAAAATGCTGGACAATCATACTGGGAATCATGGTCTACCCAAGTTGACACACTTTTGGGGAGGGGCACAATTCAATTCATAACAGGTTATAAATCCAAGTGTCCCAGGTAGGAAAAACTGTATGTGAGTGCACAGAGGCTCAAGCTGGCACTGTGATGCTGGGGAGCCCTGACCAGTTCAGGCTGTACACAGAGGGGGTAGGGTCACCAAAGGCCTTGTGGCTCTATCAACAGGTTTTTTCTTTCTCTTGTGGATGATGGGGAAACACCAAAGGATTTGAAGGTGGGAAAAAAAAAATCATGTTTGTAATTTGGAAAGATTCCTCTGTCTGCACTGTGGCTGGCTGCCACCACATGCCACCAGATAGGATGTTAGGTAACACAGCTTGGGGGAAATGAGAAAAGTTGAAAAGGGGCAGAAGTGGGAGAGTACATGGGTCTCACTCACCAGTAAAACATTTCCCAACTCTGAGATTCAGAGTCTCAGAAACAATTCTCCGTATCACCATCTGTCTGCTGCCCCATCCCTCATTTTTCACATCTCTGCAGCTGGTACTTGGGAGGAGCCATTAGTTCTCAGCTTCCAATTCAATCCTATCATAGTCTCCTCAGCTCCTCTTGTCTCTTGATGTTGCTGACCTCAGAACAGACAGAGGCCTCTCACTCTCTGTCTGGGCTCCCAGAATCTCCCACTCAGACTTGTCCAAGAGGGGAGTGGGGTTTAGGCAGAGGCAGAGTCCTTTGGGTGGTTTGAGATCCCTGGACTGCAAGTTGTTAAAAAGAAATGCATTTGACCTTGAAGAGTCTCAGGACTAATTGTGATGTAGCATCCTTAGCCTTCTTGAGACTTCCAAAATATTCACACTCAGTGAGGGACCATGTTCTCCAGCAACATCCCGTCTGAGCATTCCCCATATCACCTCCCACATTCCCCACAAGACTCCCAGCAAGATTTTCATGGTTTTGAGGAGGTGTAAGGAAAAACACACATTTGCGTCTGGTAATTAATCCCAGGAGAGCATCACAGAACTTGTTCACTACACTCACCATATTCTACAGAGGAGGAGAGTACACCAGAGGGAGCTTGTGCCGTTCACTTGGGGTCACAGAGTACATGGAAGAAGCTAGACTGTGGTCCATTGGCCTCATCCTCAGAGCAGTGCTTTTTCTACCACACCCTGCCGTGATAATACTGTCACAAGACAACAAATTTTTTTCACAAATTCAGTGAGGGAAATCAAAAAACCAAACCTGTTGCCATCGAATTGATTCCAACTCATGTTTACTCCATGTGTTACAGAGTGGAGCTGCACCATAGGGTTTCTTGGCTATACTCTTTAACGGAAGCAGTATCCACTGGGCAGGTTCAAACCACCAACCTTTAGGTTAGTGGTTGAGTACAAAGCATTTGCACCACCTAAAGATGGAAGGTTTTAATTATGATGAAAAAAATCAATAAAAATTACTCTCTGGGGAGGTAAGGCCAAGATGGCAGAATAGTCAGATGTTTCCTGTGGTCCCTCTTACAAAAAAGACCCCCCAAAACAAGTGAATCGATTATATATGACAATCTAGGACCTCTGAACCTCAAAGACAAAGTTGAGGAGTTGGACTGAGTAGCAGGGGGAGGAACAGACCGTTCAGAAGCACCAAGGATTAGCTGACCTGACCTGACCTGACCTGGCCAGCACCTGGCAGGCTGGATCAGCTGGTGTATATGGGCTGAGGCAAGTAGTAGTGGTCCATATGCATTATCCAAGTTGGGAGAAACCAAGCAGCAGAGAGTCTGCACAAGGCTCAAGAGCCAGGTGGGAGAGGTGCTGGATCTGTGAAAGTTAAGTGCAAGCACCTAACCTACTGCACAGGATCAAAATAACCCTCCCCCTCTGGGAAGTACCTTTCTCCTCCTCACCCATCCCCTTCCTGCTTTGCTCCAATCCTGATTCAGCTTCAGCGACTACCACACCCCCTGGGCCAGAAGTAGGACACATCGCACACGCCTGAGCCAGTCCCCTGGCTTTGGAGAGGGAACAAATAAACAAACGAATAGGAAAAAAGAATCTGCCAGCACCCTTAATTCAGGACCTTAGGATAGGCACTGCTCCTTTGCCTAGGCACAGGCATAAGGGGGTCCATGGACTTCGAATGCCTTTCACCCCTACCTAGACCAGTGTGGGCCCATTTCAACAGTGTAGGCTTTCATTAGTGTAGCACAACAGGGTGTATATTTCCATTGCCGCTGAGTTGATTCCAACTCATAGTAACCCTATAGGACAGAGTAGAACTTCCCCATAGGGTTTCCAAGGAGCGCCTGGTGGATTTGAACTGCAAACGTTTGGTAAGTAGCCAAACTCTTAACCACTTTGCCACCAGGGTATATACCTGAAGCCTATTTTCAACTGCAACAGCTAAGGGGACGTGGCAGATTTGTGACATTTGACACTACCTTGCACATTAAGTGGGGTCCTCACCTACCCACATCAGGGGCCCAAGAACTGGTGCTACCACTCACTCCACCTAGCCACCCATGACAGGGGTTCAAGAATAAGTGCTGCCTCCTAGTCCTTACAGACAACAGAATTGGGTGCCCAAAGTCCAGCTCCAAAACCTATCCCCCTATGCATTCTAGGCAACAGGGACATGCCTTCTACCCAGGTGCTCATGGGCAGCCATCAGCCCCCCTACCTTGTTCAATGCATAACCCTCTACTGCATATGCCTGTGCCTGCTCCAATCATCCCTAGGTAGCCCTGCCCATCTGGGACTGTAGGTGAGAGCCTACACCACACACTCAGTGACCAATAACCTGGACACCTGGGCTGAATTCACACAAGAAAATAAATGGACTCCCGGGCTCACATACCTAGTAGCAGCTCTAACCACCTGGTGACAGGACATGAGAGCTTCAAAGACACCAATAATCAAAGTAGTTCACAGGACCAGCCTATTTGGGCATATCAAAACAAGAAACGAGGATGCAGTAAGCAAACATAAAATAAATAAATATAATAGCTTATTGATGGCTTGGGGACGCAGTCAATACCAAATCACATAAAAAGGCAGACTATGATGGTTTCAGCAAGCTCCCAAGACAAAGAGCCAGGAAACCTCCTGGAGGAAGAGAAGGTCTTGAAATTACTGGAGGAAGAATTCAAAAGATTAATTTACTGAGCTCTTCAAGAGATCAGGAAGGAGATCAGGCAAAACACAGACCATGCCAAGGAAACACAGACAAAGCAATAGAAGAATTTAGGAAGGCTATAAAAGAGCAAATTGACAAATTTAACAGGCTACAAGAATCCATACAGAGACAGCAAATAATAATCCAAAGGATTAACAATAAAATTTCAGAATTAGACAACTCAATAGAAAGTCATAGGAGCAGAATTGAGGCAATAGAAGTCAGAATTAGTGAGATTCAAGATAAAGCACTTGACACCAATTTATTAGAGGAAAAATCAGATAAACGAATTTTAAAAAATGAAGAAACCCTAAGAAAGATGTGGGACTCTATCAAGAGGACTATCCTACGAGTGACTGGAGTACCAGAACAGGAAATACAGAATTGTTGAAGATTTGTTGGCAGAAAACTTCCCTGATATTGTGAAAGATGAGAAGATATCTATCTAAGAAGCTCATTGAACCCCACACAGGGTAGATCACAAAAGAAAGTCACCAAGACAAATTATAATCAAACTTATCAAAACCAAGGATAAAGAATTTTAAGAGCAGCTGGGGTAAGCAAAAAGTCACCTACAAAGGAGAGTCAATAAGACTAACCTCTGACTAGTCAGCGGAAACCATGCAGGCAAGAAGTCAATAGGATGACATATATAAAGACTTGAAGGAAAAAGTTGCCAGCCAATAATTATATATCCAGCTAAACTGTCTCTCAAATATGAAAGCAAAATTAGGGCATTTCTAGATAAAGAAGTTAAGGGAATTTGTAAAAACCAAACCAAAATTATAAGGAATGCTGAAGGGAGTCCTCCGGTTAGAGAATCAATAATATCAGATAACAATCCAAGACTAGAACACAGAACAGACCAACCAGATATTAATCCAGATAAGTAGGTCACAAAAATAAGTCAAAGCTAAAACACTGAAAATAGGGAAACAGAGACATTAATATGTAAAAGATGACATTAAAACAAAAAAGACGGACTAAATAGTGTTGTCACAGAACTTTCATATGGAAAGGAAGTTAAAGTGATATCAAGAAATAAAAAAAAGTGTTATAAACTTAGAATAATATAGGTAAATTTTAAGGTAACCACGAAAGAAACTAACAACCCTACATATCAAAATAAAAAACAAGAAAAAGATAAAGACTCAGCAAATACAAAATCAATAACAATGAAAAAGTGAAAAGAAAATACATAAAGAAAAACAACTCAGCACAGAAAATTAAGTGGAACAAAGAAACTACCAACACCAATATATATATATATATATATATATATATATATATATATATATATATACACGTATATATATAAATGACAGCACTAAATTCATAAAAAAAATTCATACCTATCAATAATTACACTGAATGTGAATAGAATAAATGCACCAATAAAGACAGAGGGTGGCAGAAAGGATAAAAAAAAAGACACAATCCGCCTATATGCTGTCTACTAGAGACACACCTTAGACTCAAAAACACAAAAGAAGTAAAACTCAAAGGATGAAAAAACAAATATCAAGCAAACAACAATCGAAAAAGAGCAGGCGTGGCAATATTAATCTCTGACAAAATAGACTTTAAAGCAAAATCCACCACAAAGGATAAGGAAGGACACTATATAATGACACACCAGGAGGACATAACCATAATATTTACACACCCAACAACAAGGCTCCAAAATACATAAAACAAACTCTAACAGCACTGAAAAGAGAAATAGCTCCACAATAGTAGCAGGAGACTTAACACACCACTTTTGGTGAAGGACAGTGTCTTAGTTATCTGGTGCTGCTGTAACAGAAATACAAGTGGCTGGCTTCAACAAACAGAAATTTATTTCCTCACAGTAAAGTAGGCTAAAAGTACAAATTCAGGGCGTCTGGCTACAGGCGAAGGCTTTCTCTCTCTGTCGGCTCTGGAAAAACGTTCTTGTCTTCAATCTTCCCCTGGTAAGGAGCTTTTCAGGCACAGGGACCCCGGGTCCAAAGGATGTGCTCTGCTCTTGGTGCTGCTTTCTTGGTGGTATGAGGTACCCAACTCTCTGCTTGCTTCCCTTTCCTTTTATCTCTTGAGAGATAACAGGTGGTGCAGGCCACACCCAGGGAAACTCCCTTTGCTTTGGATCAGGGAGGTGACCTGAATAAGGGTGGTGTTGCAATCCCACCCTAATCCTCTTAACATAAAATTACAATCACAAAATAGAGGACAACCACACAATACTGGGAATCATGGCCCAGACCAACTGATAGACACAGGTTTGGGAGGACAAAATTCAATCCATGACAGACAGAGCATCCAGAAAGAAGCTCAATAAAGACGCGGAAGATCTAAATGCCCCAATCAACTAACTTGATCTCATAGAACACACCACCCAATGTGTGTGTCTTTTCCAATGCACATGGAACATTCTCCAGAATAGACCACATATTAGCCCACAAATCAAGCCTTAACAGAATCCAAAACATTGAAATATTACAAAGCATTTTTCTGACCATAAAGTCATAAAGGCAGAAATCAATAACAGAAAATGCAAGGAAAAAAAATGAATACATGGAAACTGAATAACATCTTGCTCAAAAATTACTGGCTTATAGAAGAAATCAAGGACAGAATACAGAAATCCAGACAATCAAATGAGAATGAAAACATCCTACGAGAACCTTTGGGACAAAGCAAAAGCAGTGCTCAGAAGTCAATTTATAGCAATAACTGCACGCATCCAAAAAGAAGAAAGGGCCAAAATCAAAACATTAACACCACAACTCGAACAAATAGTAAGAGAGCAGCAAAAGAAGCCCTCCAGCACAAGAAGAAAAGAAATAATAAAAATTAGAGCGACATAAATCAAATAGAGAATAGAAAAACAATGGAAAGAGTTAACAAGACCAAAAGCTGGTTCTTTGAAAAGATCAACAAAATTGATAAACCACTGGCCAAACTGAAAAAAGAAAAACAGAAATGGAAGCAAATAACACAAATAAGAAACGATATGGGCAATATCACAACAGACCCAACTGAAATTAGAAGAATCATAGCAGGATACTATGAAAAATTGTACTCTAACAAATTTGAAAACCTTCAGGAATTGGACAAATTTCTAGAAACCCGATACCTGTCTAAACTAACACAAACCAACGTAGAAAAACTAAATAAACCTGCAACAAGAGATTGAAGAGGTAATTAAAAAATTCCCAACAACAATAAAAAAGCCCTGACCTGGATCGCTAAACTGGAGAATTCTAACAAACTTTCAGAGAAGAGTTGACACCAGCACTACTAAATAAATTTCAGAGCATAGTAAAGGATGGAATACTCTGAACTCATTCTATGAAGCCAACATAACCCTGATACCAAAACCAGGTAAAGAAACTAAAAAAAAAAAAAGAAAATTACAAACCAATATCCCTCATGAATTTAGATGCAAAAATCCTCAAGAAAATTCTAACCAATAGAATTAAAAACATATCAAAAAAACAATTCGAGAGGCAGGACCAAGATGGCAGAGTAGTCAGACACTTCTGGCAATCCCTCTTACAACAAAGACCCAAAAAAAAACAAGTGAAAGAATTATGTATATATAACAAGCTGAGAGCCCTGAACACCAAAGGCAAAGTTAGAAAACGGACTGAGTGGCAGGGGGAGGGGGGGAAGCGGTTCAGAAGTAGAGAGGAGTTGCCGGACCTGAACCAGTAGGAACACTCAGGCACGATACCCTGCAGGGCTGGTGGTAGCGTTCTGGACACTGTTTCCTCAGGGAGAGACAACAAGCTGCACAGCCTACTCACACCTCCAGAACCAGAGAAGGAACGTGCTTTCGGCAAATCTAAGTACTTGCGTTTATTTTACCAAGTCCCCAGCCCTCAAGTCAGCTTCAGTGGCTGTCAATTCCCCTGGGCCTGAGATAGGTCCTGCTGCAATCCCTGAGCCATCCTCCCAGTGTTGGAAAAGGAATAAATTAACAACTGGAGGAAAAGATAATCTACCAGCTCCACTAAGCTGGGGAGCTCAGGACAGAAGTGGCTCCTGTCAAGGCACAAACGGTCCAAAGACTTTGAATACCTTTCACCCCTGCATGGACCTGTGTGAGCCCATTTCATAGAATACGCCCTTGTTGGTAGGCTGCAACTGTTTCAGCTGTGCAGTGAAGGGGTGGGTTTTTGATACTTGACACTGTTTTGCCTATTAAACAGGGTATTTACCTACCCACATCAGGGGCCTAAAGACAGGTGGCCCCACCCACATCACCTAACCACCCACAACAGGGGTCCAAGGATAAGTGGCACCTCCCAGTGCTTACAGCCAAAATCATTGGGTGCCCATGGTCCAGCTGCAGAATCTACCCACTTGTGTGCTGTAAGGAACAGGGATGCACTTTCCTCACAGACACTGGGGAAATGTTGTCAGCCCCCTGCCTTTTTCAGAGCATGACCCCCTGCTGCAACCAGATACCTATGCCTACACCAATCACCCCTGCCCCTCTAAGACTGTAAGACAGGGCCTGTACCACACACTTAATGACCGACTATCTGGACACCTGAGCTGAATCCATACAAGAAAAGTGAATGGACACCTAGGCTTTTATACCTGGCAATAGCTCTAGCTATCTGGTGACAGGATGTTAGAGCTTCAAAGGCTCACTAGCTCACTCAAGCAGCCTATGTGGGCATATCAAAACAAAACAAAGCAAGAAGCTAGGATACAGTAAGCAAACATGAAATAAATTAATACAATAACTTATAGATGGCTCGGAAACAACATTCGGTATTAAATCACATGAAGAAGCAGACCATGATCACTTCAACCAGCTCTCAAAACAAAGAATCAAGGAACCTTCCAGATGAAGGTGTATTCCTAGAATTACCAGATGTAGAATACAAATGATTAATATACAGAATTTTTCAAGACATCAGGAACGACATCAGGCAAAACACAGAATAAGCCAAGAAACACACAGATAAAGCAGTTGGAGAAATTAAAAAGGTTATTCAAAAATATAATGAAAAATTTAATAGGCTGCAAGAATCCATAGAGATGGCTATCAGGAATTCGGAAGATAAACAACAGCATTGCAGAATTAGACAACTCACTAGAAAGTCAGAGGACCAGAATTGAGGAAATGGAAGGCCGAATGAGTGAGATTGAAGATAAAACACTTCGAAGAAAAATCAGATAAAAGAATTAAAAAAAATTAAGAAACCCTAAGGATCATGTGGGCCTCTATCAAGAGAAATAACCTACGAGTGATTGGAGTACAAGAACAGGGAGAGATAACACAGAATAAAGAGAGAATTGTTGAAGGTTTGTTGGCAGAAAACTTCCCCAATATCACGAAAGATGAGAAGGTATCTATCCAAGATGCTCATCGGACTGCACAAAAGGTAAATCTCAAAAGAAAAGAACCAAGACATATAATCGAACTTGCCAAAACCAAAGACAAAGAGAGAATTTTAAGAGCAGCTAAGGATAAATGAAAAGTCACCTACAAAGGAACATTGATAAGAATAAGCTCAGACTTCATGCAGGCAAGAAGGCAATGGAATGACTTATATAAGCACTGAAGGAAAAAAAATGCCAGTCAAGAATCATATATCCAGCAAAACTGTCTCTCAAATATGAAGGTGAAATGAGGACATTTCCAAAAAACCAAAAGCTTAGGGAATTTCTAAAAACCAAACCAAAACTATGAGAAATACTAAAGGCAGTTCTCTGGTTAGAAAACAAAATAAATCAGATATCAACCCAAGACTAGAACACAGGACAGAGCAACCAGACGTCACCTCAGACAGGGAAATCACAAAAATAAATCAAGATGAAAAAATGCTCAAAGCAGGAAACAGGGATGTCATTATGTAACAGACGACAACATTAAAACAAAAAAGAAGGACTAAAAAATGTAGTCATAGATCTTTCATATGGAGAGGAAGTCAAGGGATATGAAGAAAAAAGGTAGGTTTAGACTCAGAAAAATAGGGGTGTATATTAAGGTAACCACAAGGGAGACTAACAATCCTACGTTCCAAAAAAATAAATAAATAAAATACTCGAGAAAAAAAAATAAAGAATCCGCAAAAACAAAATCAACAACACCAATGAAGAGGAAAAGACAATAAACTACTCAGCAAAAAAATTAAGTGGGAAAAAGAAACTGTCAACAACACACAAAAAAAGACATCAGAATGACAGCACTAAACTCATACCTATCCTTAATTATATAAATGGATTCAATGCACCAATAAAGACACAGTGACAGTGGCAGAATGGATGAAACAACATGATCCATCTATATGCTGCCTACGAGAGAAACACCTTAGAGTTGGAGACACAAACTAAAACTCAAAGTATAGAAAAAAATATATCAAACAACAATCAAAAAAGAGCAGAAGTGGCAATATTAATTTCTGACCAAATGGACTTTAAAGTTAAATCCACTACAAAGGATAAGGAAGGGCACAATATAGTCATTAAAGGGACAATACACCAGGAGATATGACCACATTAAATATTTATGCACCTAATGATACATAAATACATAAAAAACAAACCCTAACAGCACTGAAAAATGAGATAAAAAAAAAACTAACAGCACTGAAAAATGAGATAGCTCCATAATAATAATAGGAGACTTGAACACACCAGTTTTGGTGAAGGACAGAACATCCAGAAAGAAACTCAATAAAGACATGGAAGATCTAAAAGCCACAATCAACCAACTTGACCTCATAGACATATACAGAACACACCACCCAACAGCAGTCAAGTATATTTTCTTTTCCAGCGCACATAAAACATTCTCTAGAATAAACCACATATTAGGTCATAAAGCAAATGTTAACAGAATTCAAAACATCGAAATATTACAAAGCATCATCTCTGACAAGGCCATAAAAGTAGAAATCAATAACGGAAAAAGTAGGGAAAAGGAATCAAACACTTGGGAACTGAACAATACCCTGCTCAAAAATGACTGGGTTATAGAAGAAATGAAGGATAGAATAAATTCATAAAATCCAATGAGAATGAAAACACTTCCCATCAGAAACTTTGGGACACAGCTAAAGCAGTGCTCAGAGGTCAATTTACATCAATAAATGCACACATCCAAAAAGAAGAAAGGGCCAAAATCAAAGAACTATCCCTACAACTTGAAGAAATAGAAAGAGAGCAACAAAAGAAAATCTCAGGCACCAGACAAAAACAAATGATAAAAATTAGAGAAGAATTAAATGAAATTGAGAACAGAAAAACAGTTGAAAGAATTAACAAGAGCAAAACCTGGTTCCTTGAAAAAATTAACAAAATTGATAAACCATTGGACAAACTGAAAAAAGAAAATAGGAGAGGAAGCAAATAACCCAAATAAGAAATAAGATGGGTGATATCACAACAGACCCAACTGAAATTAAAAGAATCATATCAGATTACTATGAAAAATTGTACTCCATCAAATTGGAAAACCTTGAAGGAACTCATGAATTTCTAGAAAGACACTACCTACCTAAACTAACAAAAACAGAGGTAGAACAACTAAATAAATCCATCACAAAAGAAGAGATTGAAAAGGTAATTACGAAACTCCCAAAGAAAAAAAAGCCCTGACCTGGAAGGCCTCACTGGAGAGTGCTACCAAACTTTCAGAGAAGAGTTAATATCGCTACTACTAAAGGTATTTCAGAGCATAGAAAAGAATGGAATACTCCTGAATCCATTCTATGAAGCCAGCATATCCCTGAAACCAAAACGAGGTAAAGCCACCACACACCCACACACACAAAAATTACAAACGTATATCCCTCATGAACTTAGATGCGAAAACCCTCAGCAAAATTCTAGCCACTAGAATTCTACAACATATCAAAAAAATAATTCACCATGACCAAGTGGGATTCATTCCAGGTATGCCGGGATGGCTCAACATTAGAAAAACAATTAATGTAATCTCTCATATAAATAAAAAAAAAGACAAGAACCACATGATCTTATCAATTGATGCAGAAAAGGTATTTCACAAAGTCCAACACCCATTCTTCTCATTTTGAGTCATGCCACATCAGCAAATGAAGGTCCCGAAAGCTTTACTCTGTCTACATCATTAAAAAGGTCAACTCTATTTAAAGAGGCAGCCCTTCCCCAGTCGTCTTTTGAGTGCCTTCCAACCTGGGGGGCTCATCTTCCAGCACTATATCAGACAGTGTTCCACTGCTATTTATAAGGTTTTCACTGGCTAATGCTTTTCAGAAGTAGACTGCCGGGACCTTCTTCCTATTCTGTCTTAGAATGGAAGCTAAGCTGAAACCTGTCCTCCATGGGCGACCCTACTGGTGTCTATCTGAATACCGGTGGCATAGCTTCCAGCATCACAGCAACACGCAAGCCCCCACAGTACAACAAACTGACAGCACATGGGCGACCCTCAACAGGGTGGATTGACACATTGGCTGCAACAATGAGCTCAAGCATAACAACGATTGTGAGGATGGTACAGGACCGGGCAGTGTTTCGTTATGTTGTGCATAGGGTCACTATGAGTTGGAACTGACTCAACAGCACCTAACAAAAACAACACCCATTCATGATAAAAACTCTCAGCAAAATAGGAATAGGAGGAAAATTCCTCAACATAATAAAGGGCATTGTTACAAAGCCAACAGCCAACATCATCCTAAATGGAGAGAGTCTGAAAACGTTCCCCTTGAGAACGGGAACCAGACAAGAGTGCCTTTTATCACCACTCTTGTTCAACATTGTGCTGGAAGTCCTAGCCAGAGCAATTAAGCTAGAAAAAGAAATAAAGGACATCCAGCTTGGTAAGGAAGAAGTAAAAGTATCGCTGTTTGTAGATGAAATGATCTTATACACAGAAAACCCTAAAGAATCCTCAAGAAAACTATTGAAACTAATAGAAGAGTTCAGCAGAATATCAGGATACAAGATATACAAAATCAGTTGGATTCTTCTACACCAACAAAGAGAACGTTGAAGAAGAAATTACCAAATCAACACCATTTATACCAGCCCCCAAGAAGATAAAATACTTAGGAATAAATCTAACCCGAGAGGTAAAATCGAAAGCTACAAGGCACTGGGTTTTTTTTTTTTTTTTTTTTTACAAGACACTACTGCAAGAAACCAAGAGACCTACATAAGTGGAAAAACACACCTTGCTCACGGATAGGAAGACTCAACATTGTGGAAACATCTATTGTACCCAAAGCAATCTACCCAATGTCTTCTTTAGTTACAGGTTTATTTAGTTGTTCTAGCTCTGTTTTTGTTAGTTTAAGTAGGTAGTATATTTCTAGAAATTTATCCACTTCTAGGTTTTCAAATTTGTTAGAGTACTATTTTCATAGTATTCTGTTATGAATTTTTAAATTTCAGTTGGGTTTGTTGTGATAACACCCATCTCATTTATTATTTGGGTTACTTGCTTCCTCACTTGTTTTTCTTTTTATGGTTGGCCAGTGGTTTATTGATTTGATTGATCTTTCAGAGAACAAGCTTTTGGTCTTGTTAACTCTTTCAATTGATTTTGTATTCTCTATTTCATTCAATTTGCTCTAATCTTTATTATCTGCTTTCTTCTGGTGGCCCAGGGCTTCTTTTGCTACTCTCTATTTGTTTGAGTTGTAGGGATAATTCTTTCATTTTGGCCCTTTCTTCTTTTTGATGTGTGCATTTACTGCTGTAAATTGACCTCTGAGCACTGGTTTTGCTGAGTTCTGGTAGGATGTGTTTTCATTCTCATTTAATTTTATGAATTTCTTTATTCCATCCTTAATTTCTTTTATAACCCAATAGTTTTTGAGCAAGATGTTGTTCAGTTTCCATGTATTTGATTTTTTTTCCTTGCTTTTTCTGTTATTGATTTCTACTTTAATGGCTTCATGGTCAGAAAATATGCTTTGTAAAATTTTGATGTTTTGGATTCTGTTAAGGCTTGCTTTATGACTTAATATGTGGTCTATTCTGGAGAATATTCCACGTGCATTGGAAAAGAAAGTATACTTGACTGCTGTTGACTGGAGTGTGCCATATATGTCCATGAGGTCAAGTTGTTTGTGTCTGTATTGAGCTTTTTCTAGATGTTCTGTCCTTCACCAAAAGTGGTGTGTTGAAGTCTCCTACTATTATCGTGGAACTGTCTTTTTCTCTTTTCAGAGCACTTAGAGTTTATTTATATATTTGGAGCCTTGTCATTGGTTGCATAAATATTTATCATGGATAGGTCCTCCTGGTGTATTGACCCTTTAATCACTGTACAGTGTCCTTTGTTATCCTTTGTGCTGGACTTAACTTTAAAGTCCATTTTGTCAGAAACTAATATTGCCACTCCTGCTCTTCTTTGATTGCTGTCTGCTTGATATATAACCTTGACTTCCTCTCCATATGAAAGATCTATGACTACGTTTTTTGGTTCCTCTTTTTCGTCTTAACATTGTCATCTTTTATGTAATGATGTCTCTGTTTCCCTGTTTTGAGCATTTTTGCTTTGATTTATTTTTGTGATTTCCTTATCTGAATTGATTTCTGGTTATTCTGTCCTGCATTCTGTTTTTGAGCTGTTATCTGATGTTATTGACTTTCAAACTGGAGGGCTCCTTTCAGTATTTCTCATAATTTTAGTACGGCTTTTTAAAATTCTGTAAACTTCTGTTTGTCCGGAAATGTCCTAATTTCACCTTCATATTTAACAGACAGTTTTGCTGGATATACAATTCTTGGCTGAAAATTTTTTTCCTTCAAGGCTTTGTATACGTCATCACATTACCTTCTTGTCTGCATGGCTTCTGCTGAGTAGCCCAAACGTAGTCTTATTGACTTCCTTTTGTAGGTGACTTTTCATTTACACCCAGCCACTCTTAAAATTCTCTTTATCTTTGGTTTTGGAAAGTATGATTATAATATGTCTTGGTGACTTTCATTTGGGATCTACCTTGTGCTGGGATCGATGAGCATCTTAGGTAGATACCCTCTCATCTTTTGTGATATCAGGGAAGTTTTCTGCCAACAAATCCTCAACGATTCTCTCTGTATTTACTGTTATCCCCCCTGTTCTGGTTACTCTAATCCCTCATAGGTTGCTCCTCTTGATAGAGTCCCACATAATTCTTAGGGTTTCTTTATTTTTTTTTTTAATAATTTTTATTGAGCTTTAAGTGAACGTTTACAAATCAAGTCAGTCCGTCACATATAAGCTTATATACACCTTACTCCATACACGCACTTACTCTCCCCCTAATGAGTCAGCCCTTCCAGTCTCTCCTTTCATAACAATTTTGCCAGTTTCTAACCCTCCCTACCCTCCAATCTCCCCTCCAGACAGGAGATGCCAACACAGTCTCAAGTGTCCACCTGATACAAGCAGCTTACTCTTCATCAGCATCTCTCTCCAACCCATTGTCCAGTCCCTTCCATGTCTGATGAGTTGTCTTCGGGAATGGTTCCTGTCCTGGGACAACAGAAGGTTTGGGGACCATGACCTCCGGGATTCCTCTAGTCTCAGTTAGACCATTAAGTCTGGTCTTTTTATGAGAATTTGGGGTCTGCATCCCACTTCTCTCCTGGTCCCTCAGGGGTTCTCTGTTGTGCTCCCTGTCAGGGCAGTCATCTGTTGTGGCCGGGCACCATCTAGTTCTTCTGGTCTCAGGATGATTTCAGTCTCTGGTTCATGTGGCACTTTCTGTCTCTTTGGCTCATAGTCACCCTGTGACCTTGGTGTTCTTCATTCTCCTTTGATCCAGGTGGGTTGAGACTAATTGATGCATCTTAGATGGCTACTTGTTAGCAATTAAGATCCCAGATGCCACATTTCAAAGTGGGATGCAAAATGTTTTCATAATAGAATTATTTTGCCAATTGACGTAGAAGTCCCGTTAAGCCATAGTCCCCAAACCCCTGCCCTTGCTCTGCTGACCTTTGAGGCATTCAGTTTATCCCAGTCCAGTTGAGCCGACCTTTCATGTACTGAGTATTGTCCTTCCCTTCACCTAAAGTACCTCTTATCTACTAACTAATCAGTAAATAACCCTCTCCCACCCTCCTTCCCTCCCCCCCTCGTAACCACGAAAGTATGTGTTCTTCTAAGTTTATACTATTTCTCAAGATCGTATAATAGTGGTCTTATACAATATTTGTCCTTTTGCATCTGACTAATTTAACTCAGCATAATGCCTTCCAGGTTCCTCCATGTTATGAAATGTTTCACAGATTTGTCACTGTTCTTTATCGATGCGTAGTATTCCATTGTGTGAATATACCACAATTTATTTACCCATTCATCCGTTGATGGACACCTTGGTTGCTTCCAGCTTTTTGCTATTGTAAACAGAGCTGCAATAAACATGGGTGTGCTTATATCTGTTCGTGTAAAGGCTCTTATTTCTCTAGGATATATTCCAAGGAGAGGGATTTCTGGGTTGTATGGTAGTTCTATTTCTAACTTTTTAAGAAAACGCCAGATAGATTTCCAAAGTGGTTGTACCATTTTACATTCCCACCAGCAGTGTATAAGAGTTCCGATCTCTCCGCAGCCTCTCCAACATTTATTATTTTGTGTTTTTTGGATTAATGCCAGCCTTGTTGGAGTGAGATGGAATCTCATCGTAGTTTTAATTTGCATTTCTCTAATGGCTAATGATTGAGAGCATTTTCTCATGTATCTGTGAGCTGCCTGAATATCTTCTTTAGTGAAGTGCGTGTTCATATCCTTTGCCCACTTCTTGATTGGGTTGTTTGTCTTTTTGTGGTTGAGTTTTGACAGAATCATATAGATTTTAGAGATCAGGCACGGGTCGGAGATGTCATAGCTGAAAATTCTTTCCCAATCTGTAGGTGGTCTTTTTACTCTTTGGGCGAAGTCTTTAGATGAGCATAGGTGTTTGATTTTTAGGAGCTCCCAGTTACCTGGTTTCTCTTCGTCATTTTTGGTAATGTTTTGTATTCTGTGTATGCCTTGTATTAGGGCTCCTAACATTGTCCCTATTTTTTCTTCCATGATCTTTATCGTTTTAGTCTTTATGTTTAGGTCTTTGATCCACTTGGAGTTAGTTTTTGTGCATGTTGTGTGGTATGGGTCCTGTTTCATTTTTTTGCAAATGGATATCCAGTTATGCCAGCACCATTTGTTAAAAAGACAGTCTTTTCCCCAATTAACTGACACTGGGCCTTTGTCAAATATCAGCTGCTCATATGTGGATGGATTTATATCTGGGTTCTCAATTCTGTTCCATTGGTCTATGTGCCTGTTGTTGTACCAGTACCAGGCTGTTTTGACTACTGTGGCTGTATAATAGGTTCTAAAATTAGGTAGAGTGAGGCCTCCCACTTTGTTCTTCTTTTTCAGTAATGCTTTACTTATCCGAGGCTTCTTTCCCTTCCATATGAAGTTGGTGATTTGTTTCTCCATCACGTTAAAAAATGACATTGGAATTTGGATCGAAATTGCATTGTATGTATAGACGGCTTTTGGTAGAATAGACATTTTTACTATGTTAAGTCTTCCTATCCATGAGCAAGGTATGTTTTTCCACTTAAGTAGGTCCTTTTTAGTTTCTTGCACTAGTACTTTGTAGTTTTCTTTGTATACGTCTTTTACATCTTTGGTAAGATTTATTCCTAAGTATTTTATCTTCTTGGGGGTTACTGTGAATGGTATTGATTTGGTGATTTCCTCTTCGATGTTCTTTTTGTTGATGTAGAAGAATCCAAGTGATTTTTGTATGTTTATCTTATAACCTGAGACTCTGCCAAACTCTTCTATTAGTTTCAGCAGTTTTCTGGAGGATTCCTTAGGGTTTTCTGTGTATAAGATCATGTCATCTGCAAATAGAGATAATTTTACTTCCTCCTTGTCAATCCGGATGCCCTTTATTTCTTTGTCTAGCCTAATTGCTCTGGCTAGGACCTCTAGCACAATGTTGAATAAGAGCGGTGATAAAGGGCATCCTTGTCTGGTTCCCGTTCTCAAGGGAAATGCTTTCAGGCTCTCTCCATTTAGAGTGATGTTGGCTGTTGGCTTTGTAATAAAGATGCCCTTTATTATGTTGAGGAATTTTCCTTCAATTCCTATTTTCCTGAGAGTTTTTATCATAAACATGTGTTGGATTTTGTCAAATGTCTTTTCTGCATCAATTGATAAGATCATGTGGTTTTTGTGTTTTGTTTTATTTATATGGTGGATTACATTAATGGTTTTTCTACTATTAAACCAGCCTTGCATACCTGGTATAAATCCCACTTGGTCGTGGTGGATTATTTTTTTGATATGTTGTTGAATTCCATTGGCTGGAATTTTGTTGAGGATTTTGGCATCTATGTTCATGAAGGATATAGGTCTGTAATTTTCTTTTTTTGTGATGTCTTTACTTTTTTTTTTTTTTACCTAGTTTTGGTATCAGGGATATGGTGGCTTCATAGAATGAGTTAGGTAGTGTTCCGTCATTTTCTATGCTTTCAAATACCTTTAGTAGTAGTGGTATTAACTCTTCTCTGAAAGTTTGGTAGAACTCTGCAGTAAAGCAGTCCGGGTCAGGGCTTTTTTTTGTTGGGAGTTTTTTGATTCCTGTTTCAATCTCTTTTTTTGTTATGGGTCTATTTAGTTGTTCTACTTCTGATTTTGTTAGTTTAGGTAGGTAGTGTTTTTCTAGGAATTCATCCATTTCTTCTAGGTTTGCAGATTTGTTAGAATACAATTTTTCGTAATAATCTGATATGATTCTTTTAATTTCAGTTGGGTCTGTTGTGATGTGGCCCATCTCGTTTCTTATTCGGGTTATTTGTTTCCTATCCTGTATTTCTTTAGTCAGTCTGGCCAATGGTTTATCAATTTTGTCAATTTTTTCAAAGAACCACCTTTTGGTTTTGTTAATTCTTTCAATTGTTTTTCTGTTCTCTAAAAAAAAAAAAATTTTTTTTTTTTTAATTCATTTAGTTCAGCTCTAATTTTTATTATTTCTTTTCTTCTGGTGCCTGATGGATTCTTTTGTTGCTCACTTTCTATTTGTTCAAGTTGTAGGGACAGTTCTCTCATTTTGGCTCTTTCTTCTTTATGTATGTGTGCATTTATCGATATAAATTGGCCTCTGAGCACTGCTTTTGCTGTGTCCCAGAGGTTTTGATAGGAAGTGTTTTCATTCTCCTTGCATTCTATGAATTTCTTTATTCCCTCCTTAATGTCTTCCATAACCCAGTCTTTTTTGAGCAGGGTATTGTTCAGTTTCCAAGTATGTGATTTCTTTACTCTGATTTTCCTATTACTGATTTCCACTTTTATGGCCTTGTGGTCTGAGAAGATGCTTTGTAATATTTCGATGTTTTGGACTCTGCAAAGGTTTGTTTTATGACCTAATATGTGGTCTATTCTAGAGAATGTTCCATGTGCGCTAGAAAAAAAGGTATACCGTACAGCAGTTGGGTGGAGTGTTCTGTATAAGTCAATGAGGTCAAGTTGGTTGATTTTAGCAATTAGGTCTTCCATGTCTCTATTGAGCTTCTTACTGGATGTCCTGTCCTTCTCTGAAAGTGGTATGTTGAGGTCTCCTACTATAATTATGGAGGTGTCTATCTCACTTTTCAGTTCTGTTAAAGTTTGTTTTATGTATCTTGCAGCCCTGTCATTGGGTGCATAAATATTTAATATGGTTATATCTTCCTGGTCAATTGTCCCTTTAATCATTATGTAGTGTCCTTCTTTATCCTTTGTGGTGGATTGAACTGTAAAGTCTATTTTGTCAGAAATTAATATTACTACTCCTGCTCTTTTTTCTTATTGTTTGCTTGATATATTTTTTCCATCCTTTGAGTTTTAGTTTCTTTGTGTCTCTAAGTCTAAGGTGTGTCTCTTGTAAGCAGCATATAGACGGATCGTGTTTCTTTGTCTGAGACTCTCTGTCTCTTTATTGGTGCATTTAGTCCATTTACGTTCAGCATAATTATAGATAAGTATGTGTTTTGTTTTGTTTTGTTTTTTATGTGTTTAGTGCTGTCATTTTGATGCTTTTTTATGTGTGTTGTTGACAATTTCATTTTTCCACTTACTTTTTTGTGCTGAGACGTTTTTCTTTGTAAATTGTGTGTTCCTCATTTTCATAGTATTTGACTTTATGTTTGCTGAGTCGTTATGTTTTTCTCGGTTTTTATTTTGAGTTATGGAGTTGTTATATCTCTTTGTGGTTACCTTAATATTTACCCCTATTTTTCTAAGTAAAAACTTAACTTGTATTGTCCTATATCGCCTTGTATCCCTCTCCATATGGCAGTTCTATGCCACCTGTATTTAGTCCCTCTTTTTGATCATTGTGATCTTTTACATATTGACTTCAATGATTCCCTGTTTCAGTTTTTTTTTTCTTTTTAAAATTAATCTTAATTTGTCTTGTGATTTCCCTATTTGAGTTGATATCAGGATGTTCTGTTCTGTGACCTTGTGTTGTGCTGCTATCCGATATTATTGATTTTCTGACCAAACAATTTCCTTTAGTATTTCTTGTAGCTTTGGTTTGGTTTTTGCAAATTCTCTAAGCTTGTGTTTATCTGTAAATATTTTAATTTCGCCTTCATATTTGAGAGAGTTTTGCTGGATATATGATCCTTGGCTGGCAGTTTTTCTCCTTCAGTGCTCTATATATGTCATCCTATTGCCTTCTTGACTGCATGGTTTCTGCTGAGTTGTCTGAACTTATTCTTGTTGATTCTCCTTTGTAGGAGAGCTTTCTTTTATCCCTGGCTGCTTTTTAAAATTTTCTCTTTATCTTTGGTTTTGGCAAGTTTGATGATAATATGTCTTGGTGATTTTCTTTTTGGATCAATCTTAAATGGGGTTCGATGAGCATCTTGGATAGATATCCTTTCGTCTTTCATGATGTCAGGGAAGTTTTCTGCCAACAGATCTTCAACTATTCTCTCTGTATTTTCTGTTATCCCTCCCTGTTCTGGGACCCCAATCACACGCAAGTTATTCTTCCTGATAGAGTCCCACATGATTCTTATTGTTTCCTCATTTTTTTAAATTCTTTTATCTGATTTTTTTTCAGCTATATTGGTGTCAGTTCCCTGGTCCTCCAGATCTCCCACCCTGCATTCCAATTGCTCGAGCCTGCTCCTCTGACTTCCTATTGAGTTGTCTAATTCTGTAATTTTATTGTTATTCTTTTGGATTTCTGAATGCTGTCTCTCTACGGATTCTTGCAACTTATTAATTTTTCCACTATGTTCTTGAATAATCTTTTTGTGTTCTTCAACTGCTTTATCAGTGTGTTCCTTGGCTTTTTCTGCAGATTGCCTTATTTCATTTCTGAGGTCATCCCTGATGTCTTGAAAAAAAAATGAAGTATTCTATAAATTAGTTTTTTATATTCTGTATCTGGAAATTCCAGGATTGTATCTTCATTTGGGAAATATTTTGATTCTTTAATTTGGGGATTTGTAGAAGCAATGATGGTCTGCTTCTTTATGTAGTTTGATATCGACTGCTGTCTCCGAGCCATCACTAAGATATTGTAGTGATTTTTTTTTTATTCTATATTTGCTCACTGAGTCTTGTTTTGTTTTCTTTTAATATACATAGAATGGCTACTAGATTGCACTATCTTGATTGTTGTAGCCCTTGACTCCCTTACGTCCTATTACCAGCTGGTTTGGGCTGTTACCACATATATATGCCTAAGAGCCCATTCACTATTCTTGAGTAGAATCTGATTTTGAGTCACCAAGTGTGTGGTCCAGACTGTCACCTACCCACCTAGAGAAGTAGTGGTGATAGTTGCGTGCACCAGATTCTAGTAGCAGCAGGGGGTCACACTCGGGGCAGGGGGCAGGATTCTGACAGGCTTCTCCAAAGTGCAGTGAGGTAGGTGTGTCTCTACTCCTAAAGCAGTTTGGTGGGTTGGCTCTGCAGCTGTACCTTAGGCCCTCAATGCAAGTACCTCTACAGATTGGTAGGTGTCACCTTCCTTAGACCCCTAAGGCAGGGGGTTAGGTGGTCTGGGGGGAGCTTCAGCCCTCAGTTCCCTGTTGTGGGTCAGTGAGGGCTCTATTGAATTTGCAGAGATATCAGACCTGGGAAACTTTTCTTTCCAGTAATCCGCTAAAACAGTTACAGTCAGATCCCTATCAGAAATGCCTTTGCATTATAATAGCCACCTTGTTCCCTGTAGGGATGAAAGCCCAAGACTGTGGATCACATGTGCTTGGCTGGAGCTGGTTCTGTGTTTTTAGTCCAATTAGGGAAGGATTTTTGGTCCCTGGGTTTTTTGTAGCTGCTTCTCTCAGGCCAGGAGAATTGGTTAGGAAAAAACCAAAAAAAAAAAAAAGAAAGAAAAAAAAACCGCAGCACAGTTCACTCTCTAGCTCAGGAAATTGCAATGTTAATGAAGCCGCCTGGGAAGGGGAGGGGAGGGTTCAGATAAATAGGAGAGAGTAGCACCACCCTGGAATATAGACAAAGTTACTTATCTTGCTTGGGATGAGTTTTTTATCTGAGATTCCCAGGGGCGCGTTGACTGTGTGTGCTGGCTGGGTAGAGATTGCCCCTGAGGGTCAGGCCCGCGTCCCACGCTTGCGCTGTCTCAGAAGCTGTGGTTAGTTCCTCCGCTCCGAGTCCAAAGCCCAGCACCAAGGTTTCCCGGCTGGGACGCTGCACTTCCAGCTCCAAAACCAGCCGCTGCCTCCTGGTGACTTCTCCTCCTGTCAGCTGCATCGCTGTGCTGCCTGCGTGCACTGGCTGGGCTTCCCCCAAGGTCAATTCTCGGGGTTAGGGCTGCGTCCTGTGTTTGCGCCGTCTCAGGATTCCATACTCAGCTCCTCTACGCCCAGTCCAAAGCCCTGCGCCAAAGTTTTCTGACTGGGACACTGGCTCCAGGCTCTGAAAACAGTTGCTGCTTCTCCGTGGTTGTTCTTTCTCAGTCTCTGTCACTCAGGTCAACTCTTTAGATCTGTGTTTGATGGTCAGGGTTCATAGATTGTCATGTATGTGATCATTTCACTTGTTTTTCCGAGTCTTTGTTGCAAGATGGATCCAAGGTAGCTTCTACCTACTCAGCCATCTTGGCCCCACCAGGTTTCTTCATTTTTTTAAATTCTTTTATCTGATTTTTCCTCAATTACATTGGTGTCAAGTGCAATATCTTCAATCTCACTGATTCTGACTTCCATTTCCTTAGTTCTGCTCTTATAATTTTCTATTGCGTTGTCTAATTCTGAAATTTATTGTTAATCTGTTGAATTTCTGTTTTCTGTCTTTCTATGGATTTTTGCAGCCTATTACATTTGTTTTTATGCTCTTGTCTAATCTGCTTAAGTTCCTCTAATGCTTTGTCTCTGTGCTGCTTGCTTGTTTTGCATTTTGCTGATCTCCTTCCTGATCTCTTGTAGAGTTCTGTATATTAATCTTTGTATTTCACCTCCAGTAATTCCTGTAAGTTATTTTCATCCAGAATATTTCTTGATTCTTTGTTTTGGGAGCTTCCTGAAGCCATCGTGGTCTGCCTCTTTATGTGATTTGGTATTGACTGCTGTTTCCAAGCCATCAATAAGTTATTGCATTTATTTATATTTGCTTACTGTGTCCTAGCTACTTGTTTTGTTTTGATATGCCCAGATAAGCTACTTAAGTGAGCTCATTTGATTATTGGCACCTCTGAAGCTCTAGTGTCCTTTCATCAGGTGGTTAGAGCTGTCACTATATATACAAGCCTAGGAGTCCATTTTCTCTTCTTGTATGGATTCAGCTTAATTGTCCAGGTAGTCAGTCACCAAAGTATGTGGTGCAGGCTCTCACCTACAGTCTTAGATGAGCAGGGGTGATTGGTGTAGGCATAGGCATCTGGTTGCAGTAGGGAGTCAAGTGCTGATCAAGGCAGGGGGCTGACAACTGCCCCGGAGGAAATTGTGTCCCTGTTCCCTAGAGTGTGAAGGTGGGTGGATTTTGCAGCCAGACTATGGGCACCAATGCTATTGGCGGTAAGGACTGGGAGGCACCACTTATCCTTGTACCCCTGCCGCAGGTGGCTAGGTGGCATGGGTGAAGCCACCAGTCCTCAGGCCCCTGATATGGGTAGGTGAGGAAAATGTTTAATAGGCAGAGCAGTGTCAAACGTCACGAACCTCCCTTTCCACCATATAGACTTCAGGTATATACCCCATTGTACTGTGCTAATGAGGGCCTATGCTGTTGAAATGGGCCCACACAGGTCTATGCAGGGGTGAAAGGCACTGAAAGTCCATGGACCCCTTATGACTGTGCCTAGGCAAAGAAGCTGTTTCTGCCCTGAGTTCCCGGCTTAGGGGGATTGGCAGATTTTTTCTCCTTGTTTGCTAATTTTTCCTTCTCCAAGGCGAGGAGAATGGCTCAGGGTGTGTGACTGGTCCTACTTCCAGCCCAGGAAGACAGGCTATCACTGAAGCTGGCTCAGGACCCAGTGCAGAGCAGGGAGAGGTCAGGTAAATGGGACAGTGTTTTTTCCCAAAAGGTTGTTTTTTGGTCCGCTTGGTAGATTAGATGTATGTACTTATTTTTTGCTGAGAGTGCCACTTTTCACTGATTCTGGAGGCTCAGTTTCTCCCAATGTGGAAAACACATCCAGAACACCACTGCTTACCTCACCACATTGGTGCCAGTGGATCTGGCTTGCAGGGTACTGGGTTCCTCCAGGTTGGGTCTAACAGCTCCTCGCTGCTTCTGAACTGTCTCTCCCTCCCTCTGCTGCTCAGTCCAATTCCTCAACTTTGCCTTTGATGTTCAGGGCTCCTAGATTGTCATATATAATCGATTCACTTGTTTTGGGGGGGTCTTTGTTGTAAGAAGGATCACAGGAAGCGTCTGACTACTCCATCATCTTGACCCCTCTTTCATGACTATCATTTTATGTCTTATAAATGTCTTATAGTCCAGTCTAATCTTTGCCTGAAGAGTTGGCTTTGGGAATGCTTTCAGTTGTGGGCTAAGAGACAGCCCAGGGGCCACATCTTTCAGGGTCCCTGCAGTCTCAGTCAGACCATTAAATCTGGTGTTTTGACTAGAATTTGAGTTCTGTGCCCCACTTTTCTCCTGCTCTGTTGGAGACTCTCTGTTTTGTTCCCTGTTGGGGTGGTCATTGGTGGTAGCTGGGCACCATCTAGTTTTTCTGGTCTCAGGCTGATGGAATCTCTGGTTTATGTGGTCATCTCTGTCTCTTGGGCTAGTATTTTACTTGTGTCTTTGGTGTTCTTCATTCTCCTTTGCTTCAGGTGGGTTGGAACCACTGATATATCCTAGATGGCCACTCACTAGCTTTTAAGACCCCAGACACCACTCTCCAAATGGGATGCAGAATATTTTCTTAATAAACTTTGTTATGCAATTGACCTAAATGTCTCCTGAAACCATGGTCCCCAGATCCCTGCCCCTGCTACTCTGTCCCTCAACATGTTTGGTTGTATTCAGAAAACTTCTTTGCTTTTGGATTACTCCAGTTGTGTTGACTTCCCCTGTATTGTGTGTTGCCCTTCTTATCTACTATCTAGTTAGTGAATACCCCCTCCCTCCCTCCCTCCCTCCCTCCCTCCCCACCTTTGTAACCATCAAAGAATGTTTTCTTCTGTGTTTAAACTTTGAGTTCTTACAGTAGTAGTCTCATACAGTATTTGCGCTTTTGCCACTAATTTCACTCAGCAAAATGCCTTCCAGATTCATCCATGTTATGAGATGTTTCACAGAACTATCATTGTTCTTCATCACTGCGTAGTATTCCATTGCGTGAATATACCACAATTTGTTTATCCATTCATCTGTTGATGGGCACCTAGGTTGTTTCCATCTTTTTTGCTATTGTGAACAGTGCTGCAATGAACATGGGTGTACATATATCTATTCATGTGAAGGTTTTTATTTCTCTAGGATATATTCCAAGGAGTGGGATTGCTGGATTGTATGGTACTTCTATTTCTAGCTTTTTAAGGAAGTACTAAATTGATTTCCAAAGTGATTCACCATTTTACATTCCTACCAGCAGTGTGTAAGTGTTCCAGTCTCTCCATATCCTCTCCAACATTTATTAGTTTGTGTTTTTTGGAGTAATGCTAGCCTTGTTGGGATGAGATGGTATCTCATTGTAGTTTTGATTTGCATTTCTGTAATGGCTAATGATTGTGAGCATTTCCTTATGCATCTGTTAGCTGCCTGAATATGTTCAAGTTTTTGAATAAAGCCAAACTGTTTTCTGCAGTGGCTGTACCACTTTACATTTCCACCAGAAATGAATGATGGTTCCAGTTTCTCCACAACCTCATCAACACCTGTTATTTTCCATTTTTTTTTAAATCATTGATATTCTAGTGGAGGCAAGATGGTATCTCACTGTGGTTTTGATTTGCATCTCCCCAATGGATATTGAGCATCTTTTCATGTGCTTGTTGCCCACAAAAAATCTTATTTTTAAAGTTTGTCTTGAGTAGAAATACTTTTAGGTCTACTTTAAGAAAAACCAAATTGCCTCAACAAAATAAGAGCAAGCAGATTTCAACAGCATATTAAAAGAGTGGGATTTATTCCAAGAATGCAGTGATGATTCAACATTAGGAAATCAATCAATGTAATATACCATATCAATAGAACAAAGGAAAGGAACCACATGATCATCTCTATTATGTAGAAAAGGCATTTGCTAAAATTCAACACTCCTTCTTGAATAAAACCCTAAAGAAAATTGGAATAGAAGGGAAATTCCTCAATGTGATTCAGGGCATATATGAAAAGCCAACAGCTGACATTATATTTAATGAAGAAAGGCTGAGAGCTTTCCCCTTGAAATCAGGAAAAAGACAAGGGTGCCCATTCTCACCATTTCTATTCAATATTGTGTTAGAAGTCCTAGCCAGAGCAATAAGACAAGAAAAATAAATAAAAAGTATTCAGATTGGAAAAGAAGTAAATTATTCATGGATGATATGACCTTATACATAGAGAATTCCAAAAAGTCCACAAGAAACCTTCTAGAGCTAACAGAGGAATTCATCAAAGTTGCAGGGTACAAGATCAACAAACAAAAAAAGCAATAAGGAATATGAAAGGGAAATTAGGGAAACAATTCTACTTATAATAGCATCTAAGAGAATAAATAGGTAGGAATAAATCTATCCAGGGACATGAAGGACTTATGCAATGAAAACTATAAAACACTGCTGAAAGAGACTAAAGGAGATTTAAATAAATGGAAAGATGTTCTGTGTTCATAGATTGGAAGACTTAATATTGTTAAGATGTCAATACTACCCAAAGTGATCTACAGATTCAACATAATCCTGATCAAAATTCCAACAGCCTTTTTTACAGAAATAGAAAAACTAATGCTAATAAATATGGAATGGCAAGAGCCCCCAAATAGCTACAGCAATGTTGAAAGAGAGAACAAAATAGGAGGACTCACACTTCCTGATTTTAAAATATACTATACAGCTTCAGTAATCAAAACAGCATGATACTGGAATAACAATAGACACATACACCAAGGGAATAGAATTGAGAGTTCAAAAATGAACCCACACATCTAAGGTCAACTGATTTTTGACAAGTGTGCTAAGTCCATTTGATGGAGAAAGAAGAGTCTCTTCAATAACTGCTGCTGGGAAAATTGGATTTCCACATAAGCAGAAAAATGAAATAGAATACATGCCTCACACTATCCACAAAAACAAATTCAGAATGGATTAAGGACCTAAATATGCAAGCAATACCATCAAATTCTTAGAAGAACAAGCAGAGGCATTGCTGTCAGGCCTAACTTTCAATAATAGATTATCTAATACAATAACAAAAGCACAAACAGCAACAGACAAAATAAATATGGGACCTCATAAAAATTAAAAACTTTTGTTCAACAAAAGACTTTACCAGAAAAGTGTAAAGACAAGCTACCAACTGGGAGAATATCTTCAGAAACCATATAGCTGAAAAGAATCTAATAACAAAAATACATACAAGACTTTGACAATTTAACAAACAAAAGACAAATAACCCAATCATGAAGTGGGCAAAGAGTTTGAATAGACATTTCACCAAAAAAGGACATTTGAATGGCCACCAGGCACATGAAAGATGCTCAGCGTCAGTAGCCATCAGAGAGATGCAAATCAAAACCACAGTGAGATACCATTTCACTCCCACTAGAATTGCTAAGGTGAAAACAAAAACAAAACAGAAAATAATTGTTGGTGAGAATGTGGGAAAATTGGAACACTTATCCATTGCTGGTGGGGATGCAAAATGGTACAGCCATTGCGGAAAACAGTGTGGAGGGTCCTCAAAAAACCAAAAATAGAACTATCATATGACCCAGGAATTCCACTCCTAGGTATATAACCAAAAGACTTGAAATCGGATACACAGAATGAGACTTGTACACCAATGTTCATTGCAGCACTATTCAAAATAACCAAAAGGTGGAAACAACCTAAATGCCCATCAAAAGATGAATGGATAAACAAAATGAAGTCTTGATACATGCTACAATATGGATGAAGCTTGAAGACGTTATGCTGAGAAAAGCTAATCACAAAAGGACAAATATTGTATGACTTCACTTCTATAAAAAGACAAGGAAAGGCAAATTATAGAGATCAAAGTTCATTGCTGGCTGCCAGGGGTGGGAAGGAAGTGGAAAAAGGAGGTTAAAAATTCTTATATTAGCCATTCTTGTAGTTGCAGTGTGAATACCTGTTTGTCTTGAAGCATTATTCTTATAATGTGATTTATATGTGCACATAAAGAGTCAATATGTGGTCGTGTTTGTTTGATATAACTTTTCTAGCTTCAAATAAACATCCTTAAATTAAAAAAAACAAATTGGCAGTCAATAAATAAATTGTAATGTCATTATATTCACCAGTTATTAGTGAAAACAATTTGGAGCATACACTGTTCTAATGGCATGATCAACAGGCATGTATTAGTCACAGAATAAACAGGACGAGGATGTGTATAGCCACATACATCATCTTCAGCCTAGATTTCCCAAAGTTAGGCTTCCATTCCCAGAGTGCTATTATAACCACATCCAAGCACGCCCCAGTTCATGTCTTGGGAGGAGAATGCCTAAATACTAATTGGACAGTCATGTCTATGTGCCAAATAGCATGCACAGAGAACAGGTAGGGAGAGGTAATAAAAGGTAAAAGCAGGTAATAAAAGCGGAAAGCTCCCTGTAGGCAATGGATATCATTTATTGATTTATTGGCACCAAGAGCATCCTTCCCACTTTATCCCACTAAGAAAGCTTAGCAGCAGAGCTCTGGCTTTCTTCTGAGGGCAGTCATCTCCCCCTAAGGCACATGCTTTACTTTATGTCCATTAGCAGCTTGGGAGGCAGTGAGAGGGATATAGCATACCTGTGCACCCAGCATAAATTTTTAACATAAAGCAATCTTATTTTTTTTCATGATCCCCTTTCATTTTCAGGTGTCCTAGTTTGGCCACATTTCATATTTGGCAAGCATATTTGATTTCATATTTCAACATTTTTTGTTAGATAGATACTACATAGGGTTCATACACTGAAAAACAAATTCTATGTTTTCAGAAAAATGTGCAAGTTATCTCTAACCTGATTTATCTCTTTCCTTTAAAAATAATGGGGAAGGGGGGAGGAGGAAATACCTGTGGAGAGGATATTTCAAATGACCTGCAAGTTCACAGAGAAGTCATAATACCCACTTTCAGCTTCCTTTCCCAATTTAAAACCCATCTTTCAGCAAAGTCACATTTGAAGCCGTCGATCTGCACCAGAGTGCCCAAAGCCAGAACTCCATGGGTAGGGGGTTAAAAAAAAAAAAAAAATCAAGAGAGCCTTGAGATGCTAAGTCTCAGTGGGCCTTTGGCCACCAAGACAGTGCATGTGTTACGTGCTAGCTTAAGAGGTTCTGGGATTTGTTTTTGTTAAAAGGTTAATTTTACTAGAGACATACATAAGGGTAAGGTGGTTTCAGGTCTGAATTCACGTGGAATTAGAACACGTGCACTTGGCCGGATGAATCTGCAGGGAAAAGACGAGAAGACCTACCCCTGATGCTGGCACCGCGCTTCCAGATCTCCACATGACACAGGAAAGTGAACCCACACTTTACTCCCATTATCCTTTTCTTTAAAGCACATATGACACAGGAGAGTATACCCACACTTTACTCCCATTATCCTTTTCTTTAAAGCACATGCTTTTTTCCCCCCATGTGTATAATTTCATAGTTGTAAGTTTCAAGAAAATCGGTAATAATAATTGCTCTTGACAATCTAAAAAAGCGTCTAAATGACCATAAAAAGAAAAGTTTTTTTTTTTTAATGAACTGGGGACACTTTTCTAAGGATGACTAAAAAATTTATCCAAAGTTTTGTCTACAGATTAAAATCAATAACAGCAATTAAAAATGGTGTCTAGCTCTAAAGGTGGCTATAGAATTGAAGTTAGTGTATGTAAAGGACTTTGCATTTGGACAGGCTGATTTAAAGCAAACAACCAAAAAAAACTACCTATAGATGGGCCTATTGCTGCGGGGAGATCGGAACTCTTATGTACAGCTGGTGGGAATGCAAAATGATACAACCATTTTGGAAAACGATATGGCACTTCCTTAGAAAGCTAGAAATAGAAATACCATATGATCCAGCAATCCCACTCATAGGAATACACCCCAGAGAAATAAGAGTCATCACACGAATAGATACATGTACACCCATGCTCATTCTAGCATTGTTCACAATAGCAAAAAGATGGAAGAAACCTAGATGCCCATCAACAGATGAATAGATAAACAAACTGGGGTAAATACACACAATGGATTATTACACAATGACAAAGAACTACGATGAATCTGTGAAGCATCTCATAACATGGATGAATCTGGAGAACATTATGCTGAGTGAAATAAGTCAATCACAAAAGGACAAATATTGTATGAGACCACTACTGTAAAAACTCATGAAAGGGTTTACATACAAAAAGAAACAATCTTTGATGGTTACAAGGGAGGGGAGGGGTGGGGATGGAAAAACACTAAATAGACAAATAGGTAAGTGGTAACTTTGGTGAAGGATAAGACAGTACACAATACTGGGGAAGCCAGCACAACCTGTACAAGGCAAGGTCATGGAAGCTCCATAGACACATCCAATCTCCCTGAGGGACCAAATTGTTGGGCTGAGGGCTGTAGGGACTGTGGTCTTCGGGAACAACTAGCTCAATTGGCATAACAGAGTTTAGAAAGAAAATTCTACTTTGGTGAGTAGCATCTGCGGTCTTAAAAGCCTATAAGTGGCCATCTGGGATTCTCCACTGGTCTCACCCCTTCGGGAGCAAGGAAGAATAAAGAAAACTAAAGACACAAGGGAAAGATTAGTCCAAAGGACTAATGGACCACATCTACCACAGCTTCCACCAGAATGAGTCCAGTACAACGAGATGGTGCCCGGCTACCACCACTGACCTCTCTGACAGGGATCACAATAGGGGGTCCTGGACAGAACTGGAGAAAAGTGTATAACAAAATTCTAACTCAAAAAGGAAGACGAGACTTACTGACCTGATAGAGACTGGAGAAACCCTGAGAGTATGGCCCCAGGACATGCTTTCAACTCAGTAATGAGGTCACTCCTGAGGTTCACCCTTCAGCCAAAGATTGAACAGGCCCATGGAACAAAACAAGACTAAGGGGCACACCAGCCCTGGGGCAGGGACTGGAAGGTAGGAGGGAACAGGAAAGCTGGCAATAGGGAACCCAGGGTTAAAAAGGGAGAGTGTTGACATGTCGTGGGCTTGTTAACCATATGTCATACAACAATGTATATACTAACTGATGAGAAACTAGTTTGTTTGTAAACCTTCATATAAAGTTCAATTAAAAAAGAAAAAAGAAGTATGCTAACATTTGAATAAATGGGCCTATTGCTTCTCAGCCACTGTATTTTACTTTAGACAGCTGTCTCTGCACCTATTGATATGACTCTATGATTTTGTTCCTTTAGTCCATAAACACCCTGGTGGCAAAGTGTTTAAGAACTCGGCTGGTAATCAAGAGATCAACAGTTCGAATCCACCAACTGCTCGCTGGAAACCCTATGGGACGGTTCTACTCTGTCCTGTAGGGTCACTATGAGTCAGGATTGACTCAAAGGCAATAGGTTTGAGTAAACATGATAAAAAAATTTTTTTGATAGATGGCATTAATTAGATTGCGTTACATCGACTTTTTATTCCTGGAATTAACTCAACTTTTTCACACTATCCTTATACTTTCAAGGTGGTGCTATCCACATACAGTGAACTGGAGAGCATCTCCTCTGCTTTTGTTCTCTGTATATTTTGGGTGAAGTTGCAATTATGTGTGTCTCAAGCGCCACATGCAGTATCCAAGTGGGAACTGGAGCCCAGATCCCCTCTGACTGCAAGGCTAACACCGTTCACCCAGGTCCAAACAGTCGCGGTGAGGGGAGAGGATCACACCATGGCCCGTGTGTTTCCAGTGTAGCCGCCCTCAACTGATGACTCCACTCTCTTTCCCCAGACCAGGCATCCAAGCATCAGAGAAAATGCTGTACCAGGGAACAAAGTCCTGTGCTGAAGACAGGCACGTCCCAGACTGGCAGCACATGGCCTGCCCTAGCCACCAACCACATTGTTGGCAGCCCTGCCAAGTTCAGAGAGGCCGTCAGACCAAAGAGCACTTGCAGCTATTGCTTAAGGCTGTTGTTTTTGTTAGGTGCTGTCGAGTTGGTTCCGACTCGTAGTGACCCTATGCACAACAGAACAAAACACTGCCTGGTCCTGCGCCATCCTCACAATTGTTGCTATGCTTGAGCCCATTGTTGCAGCCACTGTGTGAGGGTCTTCCTCTGTATTGCTGACCCCGTACAGTTAAGGCCGAGTAGTGTCAAAAAAAAAAAAAAAAAGTGGGAATAACAGGAACTTTTTTGAGGGTGGGGGGCTAGAAATAGGAGAAATGGGAGGACAACAAAAACTTTGCCGTGAGTGTGATGACTTACAGGGAATGAGCAGATCCCCACATGGGTAATTCCACCTTTAACTATAACAGAAGCCCATTTTCCCTGTACACAGTTTAAAAACATTTCCTGATTATACAAGAATACATGTTCAGTCTAGATTTTTTTTTAATTGTTTTAATCTATAAAAAAATTAAGTAACAACACCTCACTGCTTCAGCCTACTATAAACCTGTCAGGGTGTTCACTGCCACTTTCACAGTCACCCGGTGCAGGGGGGTTTTGGTCACCACTCCAGATGGGCCGAGGCCTGCTCCCCTGCCTGCCCTTGTTGTTGGGTGTAGTCAAGTTGATTCCATAGGACAGAGTAGAATTGCCCCATTGGGTTTCCCAGGCTGTAATCTTTAGGGAAGCAGCTCTCCAGGTCTTTTTCCTGGGGAGCAGCTGGTGAGTTGTATCCACCAACATTTTGGTTAGCAGCCAAGGGCTTCAAGCAGTAAAATCCCAATGGCAGGAGGCCGCCGGGCTGGGCAGAGTCCCCGAGGCCTGAGGAAATGGCGTCCAGATGGCGGCCCCTGCGCCCCACGGCTCCTGGAATGCCCTCCTCCCGAGACCCGGGGGTCAGTCGGGGACCTGCGTGGTGAGTCCTACCCCACAGCGTGGGCAGCGTGCCCTCGGCTCCCATCCTCGGGTCCACTTTGGCTCCAATCACCTCGGCTCCGATCCTAGACTGGCCCGACCCTTCCTCGAGGGCAAGGTGCGGAAGCCCGTACTCCCCTTGCTGGGGAATCCGAAGAGGGACTTCAGCACCCCCACCGGGCACGCCTGCAGGGCGCCGCCACCCTGCTGAGGCCCGAGAGCCCAGCGGCACTGAGACATCCTTGTCCCGGGTCCAATTCCGAGCGCTTTCATGCGGGAAGTCCCCAGGCCTTTTTCAGGTGGGAGAGCAGAGCCGAAGAAATGAGACCTGCCAGCCGTGAGAGGCGGAGGCCGGCACTGCGCTGCCCGCCGCCTCCCTCCGCTGGAGCTTTCCACCAGCCCATTCCCCACCCGACCACGTCTGGGCCAGCTCAACCACCTGGAAGGAAAACGTGAGCTTCGGAGGCGTCACAGACATGACATCAGATTCGGCTCTGCCCCCTTGATCGAGTTACCCTCCTGAGCTTCGGATTCCTCCTGTTTTATTAAAAAAGGGTTTATTACTGAGGATTAAATAAAATCGTCTTTGTAAAGCACCCATCACAAAGCAGGTGCTCAGTGAACACGTGTGAATGGGTCAGGTAAAACGACTTTTTCCTAGAATTGAATCCTACCGGTACCAGTTGTTGACCCCTACTCATGGTGACCCCATGTGTGTCATTTTTTCAGAAATACATGGCCAGGCCTTTCTTCCGAGGAGCCTCTGGGTGGACTCCAACACCAAGTGCCCGGTGCCTAGGATGCTGACAGGAAACTGCACCATGCAATGGGAAGGTATCCTGGTGCAATTTCATAAAAGATGTGAGATCATTACTTGGTGATTGTGCCATCTTCTGAAATGTGATGAAATATTGAGAGACAACTCTTCAAAGACAATTTGACAGACGGCTACCGTGAAGGAACTCAAACAGACCCTAAGAGCATCCTGGAGCAGGTTGTGTGTGGTTTGTTCTATGCCCAATGGTTTTCACATGCTATTGACAGCTAACCAAAAAGTCAGCAGTTCTAAACCACCAGCGGCTCCGAGGGAAAAAGATGTGGCAGTCTGCTTTTGTAAAGATTTACAGCCTTGGAAACACTATGGGGTCACTATAACTCAGAATGGACTTGAGGGCAGTGGGTTTGGTTTGGTTTTGGTATGATCTTACTGCACTATAGGCTATATAATAGAAGGAACCACTGACGTTTGTGTTTGTAACTTATATGCTGATGTGGTCTGAAGTCTATATCCCAGGGAAAAGGAAGAAAACAGCTTACTGCTTAAATGGCTAGTCTACTCCACTTGCACGCCGCCCCCCCGCCCAGCCCCTGCCCTACACTTAACCGGACTCCCTGTAAGACCATGTAAGATGGCCTGCCTGGGAGAACAAGACACCCTGTGGTTGCTGCTGCTGAACAAGACACCCTGTGGTTGCACTGGGAGGCACCCTCTGCAACGGAAGCATCATGTAAATCGATCACTCCACGCCCCTGAATCCTCTTTCCAAGTCCCCTGTTCTAGTATTTTAAACAATATGCAGTGCTATGTAGAGACAGAGAAGGGTATGACCAAGCCAGCAGCCCCACGACCCCCTTCTGCTCCTCAGTCTCACAATCTCCCCAAGGCCAAGGTGCTGGCCTGGGTACACAGGGCAAGTGGACCAGCTACAGCATGAGAATACGAATTGCATCAATTAAACTGGAGGGCCCAGGATCCTGTTGACAGCAAATGGGTCAGTGGAGCTGTCCTCTTAGCTGCTCCCTACAAATAATGGCAGTTTCCTATTTAATCCACAGCATCAATTTGTTCCCGAGTCACTGAACACAGCCACCACATCTCAGCAATAACACCAGTGGCTACAGAAACCTTAGCAACTTGTTTAGTCCTCGAAGTCAAACAGAAAGCACCTGAAGTTTCCTCCCAACGTGCTCTAAAGCCACACCTCTGTAGATGGGACTGTCTAACCATCTACACCTCCTGAGAGCCACCTTACATTTTCAGGGCAGGTGGGCCACACATCCCTGTGAATGCAAACCACCATAGCGGCAGAAACACAAGATGAATGGGGCTGATTTCTCACCCCGAGTTACTGCTCCTCCCACCTTGTGGACCAGGGCTCCCCACTGATCATTTCTGAGACCTGCTCCTACACGCCCTCCTCCCTCCACGTCACTCTACTCCCTCATGAAAAACAGGCAGGATCTCAATACAAATTCTGCTATGTGAGTATATGCTCAGGGTTTACTCAACTTGAGTCTATGCTATTGAGTACAGAAGAGGGAAAAGCAGCATTTATCTCCCTGTGCCTAGGAGAAGGGAAACCGAACCACTTGTCAGGGCAGAGCCACAGCACTTTGCACAAAGGAAGACATGGAAAGTGCCTGGGACAGCTGGAATGCTAGAAGTGGGGGCAAGGGGAGTGGGGACAATACCTCATTCTGAGCAGGATAGTTCTGCTGAGTAGTCAGCGTGACCACTGCCAATCTGGCCACAAGACACTCAGAGAATTCCATTTTAGAGCCTAAAAAAACACTTAGCATGTAAACACACACACACAGGAGTTCTGAACCAGGAATGTCAAGATCAGGCCCTTTATTTCTGAGCTGTCACCACTGCACTAGGAAGGTCCCTCTGGGTTGCAGGCACACTGTTAGGTGTCAGAGGAAAGGCACGTAGGTAGGAGAAAGGAGGAGGGCTACAACTAGTGACCCCTCTTCCTTAGGGAGAGGAGACCCGGCCACAGAACAGAATCCCGTTTGTCTTGGTGTGCTGGATGAAGAAGAGGAAGGGGTGGTCAGCACAGAACCGGGGGGTGACCCTTGCGCAGCGCAACATCATGATGGCAGCAGTGGCAGCCGCTGCCTCTGTGCCTTCCTCGTTGACCTCCACAAAAGACCTGTGTACAACCTTGGATAGACACAGGTCTTTCCTGGATGACATTCCAGAGAAGTCTGCCCTGCCCTGGACAAAGGCATCAGCCATGCCCAGACTGTGAAGGACGTCCTTCATATCATATTTCTCCTCCAGCTTGAATCTAGGAAGGAAGACTTCTACCTCTTCCTCATCCAGCATGGCCGGCCTTGTCCATTCCATGAATTTCTCATAAGTAAGTTCTTTTTCCACCTGGAAGGAGACAGGTTAAGATTTTAAGACCTGCAACAGTGCTATCCAGTAAGGCTTTCTGCTATGGTGTTAATGCTCTACACCCGAGCTGTCCAATATGGTAGCCATTAGTCAAAGGCAGGTACTGGATACTTGAAACATGGGTAGTGCAAATGATGACCAGAATTTTTAATTTTATTTTAATAAATTTTAGTTTAAATACCATATGTAGCTATGACTACTGTACTAGACAGCACAGGTCTAGAAGAGGGTGCAACAATATTGAACCACTCAACTAGAAAATGGTTTTACATTTCTACCCTTGATTCTTCAACTCCGGAAATGCAAATCTGTTCCCTGAGGCAGAAACTTATAATTAGGCTCCATTTCTGAGGAGGGCTGTCCTCTTACAGTTTGGTGTTCTACCTTACTGAAGGCATGATAAGGTGGAATATCTCGGACTTGGCCTTTTCTTTCACTCTGCCTCCTTCCAATGAATCCAACCATGTTATGTTATCTTCCAAAATTTCTCTCCACTCTGGTTCTTCCTCTGTCTCCACTGCCACTGCCCTCATTCAGGCCCTTGTCATGCCTTGCCAGGAATGCCATAGCAGCTCCTGGCTGATCTATCTCCCTTCTGCCCTTCTGCCAGTTCATCCATTGCAGCCATAAGGATTATCTTTCTAAAAAAGCAAATTACTCTCCTTCCGCTGCTCTTCCTCCCGGGCACACACACCCTTTGAGGCCTCTGTACACTTCCCACGGGCCCTCCTGAGCTCCATCTCCTCTTCCTAGGACAGTTCAAACCCCAGGGCCCTCTTCTGTGCGTCCCACTGGGTCTGGACCTCCCCCCACTGCACTGGGCGCCTGCACTGTAATGACTTCTATATAGCACCGACCCCTCCATATTATTCACACCACTGGGGTCTTTAGGGCAGCATCATCTTTTATTTTTTAAGAATGTTTTAAATTACAAAAGTAACACATGCTCATTGTAAGAGGTACAGAAAGAAAAAATGGAATTTCCCTACCTCAACTCAATTTCCTAAAGCTAACAACACTGGTAGTTTTTTGGTGCACACCTTTCCAGGCTTTTTAATTTGTTCTTACAGACAGCCCCTGGGTTTACCTACAGTTGTGTTATCAGGGAAAGGCAGTTATGTGTAGTATGTGGACACTAGAGCCAGACTACCGGGTTGGACAATTATTTAACTTCTCTTGGCCTCACTTTCCTCATCTATCAAATGGGACAGTAAATCTTTCCTACCTTGCAAGGCTGTGTTAAAGTAAATTAATTAATATACATAAAGCATTAGAGTAATACCTGCATATTGGAGTGCTGGTGGCGCAATGCTTAAGAGCTACAGCTGCTAACCAAAAGATCAGCAGTTCTAACCCACCAAGCCGCTCCTTGGAAACCCTATGGGGCAGTTCTACTCCGTCCTATAGGGTTGCTATGGGTCGGAATTGACTCGATGGCAATGGGTTTAGTTTTTTTGTTGGTTTATAGTAACTCTTAAGTACTGGCTATTATTGTATTTCTGATATTTTTTATATTCACTTACTTCTGTGTCTGGGAAAGCTCTCCATTTCAGTATTCACAGCTCAGCTGGGCCTTAATACTGTATAACAGGTTTCCAAGGAGCATCTGGTGGATTTGATCTGCCAACCTTTTGGTTAGCAGGCATAGCTCTTAACCACTACGCCACCCGCATTTCCACAAATATTTATAGTAGGGGTATATCACAATTTGCTTAACCAGTCCCACGAAGATGAAAGTTGTTTCCAGCACTTTGACCATTATAGGCAATGCTGTACCAAACATTTTTGTGCATCCATGCAAACCTGCACCACCATTCTGTGGGACAGGTGGCTTCCACTGGGACTGCTATGCCAAGAGTATGCACATTTAAATTTTAATAGAAATCGCTACACTGCACTCTCAGAAAGCTGTGCCAATTTAGACTCCAATCACATATAATTAAAGCCTTTTTCTTCTCCTCCTCACCAATAATGAATTTTAACAATCTTCTCAATTTGACAATTTGAAAAGTGAAAAATGGTTTTGGATTGTTTTTATCTGAATTGCTTTGCGGGTAATCATATTTTCATACAGTTGCTGGCCACCTATATTTTTTTAATGAACTCCTATGCATATTTTTCATTTTTCTATTTCATATTTCTCTACTTATTCTTTTTTTCTTATTTATTTATAAAGGTTCTTTATATTTATGGGTAGTGGCCCTTTGTCTGTTTTACGTACACAATACAGAAAGGGAGACTTTGTTATCAATAGCCTCCTCTCACCTGGAACCCTCCTTTTCAAATGCTTCTCTGCCCTGAACTTGAAGGGGTTTGTGATTTGTTTCAGTAAGAAAGGGCCTTCACTGTAACAAGATCCAGTCTCTGGACTGCACCTTCCTTCTATTCTCTGATCAGGAAAGGAAGGCCATCTTCACCTCTTATGAATAGAATTCCTTCCGCAACACTGCAATTGCTACTTACCTTAAAGCAGTAAAATGCAACTGAAACAGTCTATAACGTTTTAAAAGTATCTTTAAAGCAGTATTAGCTTCTCTTAACATCACTATTTTTTACAGAGTGACTAGGGTACACTGAATGAGGAAGTTAGAACTGGGTACCCAGGTGGAACGGGGCTGGAAAGCCTTTTCCTGAGAATATCTACGACATCTCTTCGAGTGCTCTCATGGTCTAGGAATTCCCCTCTCTGGTACCACCCTCCTTACCTCTGTGTCCCAGAAAGTAAATATAGGTGACTGGAAGTCTGTCAGCATTCAAAGTCACTAACTGGGAGGCAGAGAGCGTGACTACAGCAGACATCCAAATGTCATTCTCTTGCCCTGACAGCACGATGCTGCCACCAAAGTTCACCGATTGCTTAACACTCATTACCGTGCTCAAATCAGTGTTTCCATCTGGAAGCATGATGATCATATTCAGCTCCTTCCCGACATAGGGAAGCACCAGAATTTGGGTGAATATTTCTCCTATATAGGTAATTTTAAAAGTAGATTTCTTAAACATCATTTGCACAGGCTTCTCCTCATTCTGTAAAGGAAACAGATAAACACGACATTGAAACACAATCCGGCTGACACGCACTGAACATATTCAACAGAGTCAACCGCTCTGCCCCTGGAATCACTTTCTTACCTTTGCTTCTAGAACCCCAGGTCAGCTGGCTCCTGCCACCCTGCTTCATCACTTTCACCTTCAGGGGCCCAGGACTCAATCCTTAAGCTTATTTTCTCTGGGGCTTTCATCCAGTCTCTTGACTTTACACATTCACATCTCTAGCCCACCTTCTCTCCTGCAATCCAGACTCCAGGCCATCACTACCTACCTGAGCCTGCACTGGATATGGAGAAGACCTTGCTGCTAGAACACAGAGCTCCAAGGAGAGAAATAGGTTTGCCAGGGGAAAACGGGACAGTGCGTTTCCCCATAAACCTCGAAAGAAGATCTATTTTTTGAGAAACTGAAGGTTCAGGCTCAAGTTGGCCTGGAAGATCTGACTCACGGTCAACGACCGAGACTAGACTATGACTAATCTATTCTGTGTACTTTTGTATGTGCGCAAAAACCTTCTATAATTCAAGGTAGACAAAAAAGAAGGAATGAACTGGATTTAGTGAGAAAGATGAAGCAAATAATATCTTCAAAGCTGGAGGAAGCTAAGCTCTGTGTCTATCCTATGTACATGTCCTTATGTTCACCTGTTTTTAAAAAAAACATTGTGTTTCTATTATCTTTATTACAAAAGAAGACTGAAGATCATCCATCTATTCAGTACTGACACAGCACCAACTTTATGGTAGAGCTCTGCCCTGAAGCAGCATTCTGCAGAGCAGGTGAGGGACACGGCATTCAACACTGCTATTATTCAATACTGCCTGCTCTTGGGGAGACTGGCCTGTGATGGCCCAGAGGAGGGGCATCAGAACCAGACCCCGAGGACAGTCAGAGAAGTCTCCCAAAGAGGTCACTGGTGGAATGAAGGAAGCACACAGGGACTCGTGGGAAATGGCCATGGAGAATGGGCCAGACCAGATTGCAAAGGGCATCACACACCAGACTGTGAAGTTTCAACTTCATCTCAAACACTTGGGGAAGGAAGCCAAGGAAGACTTCAGGCCCGAGAGCCATCTGATCAGATTTGTGATACAGGCAGAGATAAAAGACTCAGGGACCCCGGGGGCCTGAGGGTAGGGAGTCACCTGTGACCAGATACACAAAGAGGAGAAAGGCAGAGAGAAGAGCCCCAGGCTTGTCAGAGAGACAGCAGCATTACCAATGGGCGTGTAAAGTGAAAGTTACTGGAAGTTAACCTTCTTGCATGTTTTAAAAACCAAAAACACCACAACACAGGAATCTCCTTTGTTATTGCAAAACATTCACCTTGCTAATTTTAAAAGGTCTTTCCTTAGTCTGTTGTTTGTTAAAACGGTTGTCCCAGTTTCCTTTGAAGTAGATGGCATTCACGAGAACCAGGCTAGTCAGGGAATTAACGGTACCTAAAGACAGCAACTCTGTAATTTTACCTGAAAAGTAGAAATAGAGAGCCAGTTAGTGAGAAGAGTTCCCTGATTCCTACGTGGGGACCAAGGTCCAGACTTGTTATAACACAGAAGTGGTTATAACTCACAGGTCTAACCTGTGTAGGAGTCAAGCACACAGGTGAAAGAAAGGATTTCACAGTCTCCCAAATATCATCATATAAAGGGATGTCTGTCCTTAAAATAAGAAACCCTAGTGGCACAGTGATTAAGTGCTCAGCTCCTAACCAAAAGGTCTGCGGTTTGAAACGACCAGCTGCTCCATGGGAGAAAGATGTGGTGGCCTGCTTCCGTAAAGATTATAGCTTTGGAAGCCCTACAAGGCAGTTCTACTCTGTCCTACAGGGTCACTATAAGCCAGAATTAACTCAACCGCAGCAGGTTTCACGGGTCCTTAAAACAACAACATGAACCTGAAGTAGCGTACCTACCTCTGATAAGAAAAATACTACAATATGAACCAAAACCATCAAATGAGCATGTAGATATTAATACATGCAGGACAAGATGATAGCACGTCTTAGGAGGGAAAGGAATGACTGGACTCATGATTTAAAGAAAAGAACTTAGACGGTGGTCAGGAAAGGTATGAGGCTGTAGCCAGTGTATAAACAACAGTTTAAACTAGGAAAGGAACAGGATGAAGGCTGAGGGGTGCATCCCAAGGCACTGGGTGTATAAACGACAGTTTAAACTAAGAAGGGAACAGGGACGAGGGCTGAGGAGCACATCCCGAGGCACTGGGTGGGTACACTGCAGAGGCTGGGGAGGGAGGCCTCCTGAAACCCTCGGGGCCCACTGCTCTTCATGACAGCTGTGAAAAGAAAGGCTACACTAACTGTGGTGAATTGAAGTGTGCCCCCAACCCCATAAAATATGTATTGAAGTCCTGGCCCCTATTCCTGTGAATGCGATTCTATTTAGAAACAGGGTTTTCTTTGTTACGTTGATAAGGACATAGGGAGTAGGGTGGGACATAGATCTAACCACTTCTGAGTTATACCAAGAATAGAACAGACACAGACACACTGAGGGAAGGCAGACATCCAGTAGCTCAGGGAACTACCAACAAGAAGGCCCACCCCCTAGAGCCACACCCCGAATTCAAACCCCCCGGAACCGTGAGAAAATTAACTTCTGTTCTTTAAAGCAACTCGCTTGTGTTGCAGCAAAAAACAAACAAACTCATTGCCATTCTGACTCATGCAGACCCCACGTGTTACAGAGTAGAACTATGCTCCCTAGGGTTTTCTTGGCTGTAATCTTTACCGGAAGCAGGTTACCAGCCTTTCTTTTGCCATACAGATGGGCGGGTTTGAACCACCACCCTTTAGGTTAGTAGTTGAGTGCAAACCGTTTGTGCCACCTTGTGTCACAGCAGCACTAGGTAACTGAGACACTAACATCAACCAAGAAAAAACAAAGTGTGAGTTATGCCAGAAGAGGTGTACCAAACACTGACAGACATCACAGATACTCTTATGACAGCACAGAATATGAATATGTTGGCAATATTTCAGAAGCAGATTTTTAAAGTTTGAAGTTACTTAGAGGAAAAAAAAAAAGTCATTCCTGTTTACATTTGAGAGTCTTGTGAAGGAATGAACAATACGACTGATTAAGATACGATTAAAATAGAACAACAAAATATTTTCACCTTCTGTCTTCTTGGCTACCCAGGTGTTGATGTGCTTTCTGGACTCCTCTGTAGCATTGGCAAAGTCAAGCTCTTCCATCTCTGCTTGGTAGAATTTGCAGCAGGAATCTTTGAAAGACTAGGATAAACAGTAACATCACTGCACAGCTACAAACACAACACCAAGAGTTTGCTTCTTCCCTGCGCCAATCAGAACAGCAATCGTTTTACGATCTGCACGTCTCACTTGCAAATACATACAAGGAATTAGTCTAAAGTCTGAATTCCTAGTTTTCAGGTATATTTAATCTTAGCTTATAAACAAGTGAGAGTGGCCTGAATATCCAATGCCCCTAATGAACTCTGCCTCGTTTGCTAATAAAGGGATAATAAAGACACTGAGATGCTGTAACTAGTGTGTGTCACTGCTCTGAAAAACCTCTGCATTTGTTGAGGGAAGTTTAACACAGCAAGAGCCACAGGGCCGTCTATACTTCAGAATGAGATGACAGTTCCATAAGTAGTACGGGGAAATGTGTAGCTCTGGGCCAGAACCTCCACCACAGCTTTCTCTGATGATGGGAAGGCTCTAAACCTGTGCTGCCCAATCAGTGCCATGTGTGGCCTCTGAGCCTTTGAAATGTGGCTGGTACGATTGAGGGTCTCGATATTTAATTTTAATTAATAACACTGAAATTTAAATAGCCATACATGCCTAGTTGCTACCATTCTGGATGGCTCAGTTACAGACTGTGATCAACTCTCAAAAACTCTTAAGTTCAACCTGTACCTTGTTAATATACTCTATGCAATGATACGGATACCTATGTTATACCATTTAAAAGCAGAAAAGCTGGTGGACAACCAGAGAACTGAAATGACTAGGTGCCGACAGTATACTACGGATGGGTTTCCCAATCCTTCTTTTGAACAGCTAACAGCTGAATGTTTAATTCCCCTTTTCAGAATCTTCTTTTTATCACAGAATTTTACATTTCCCCTGAAGCATAGCATTAAGAGGCAACCTGGCACAGTGGTTATAAACACAATTCTGCAGATTACTGGCTGTGTGAGTCCCTCTAAGGCTCCCTGTCCTCTCCTGTAAAATGAGGAAGCAGCAATAGCCACCAGCACAGGGTTACTGTGAGGACCAAATGGGTTATCACCATGATAGCGCTTCATTTAACACCCCTGGATTCTCAGGATGTCCTAGGCACTGCACTGAGTGATTTCATTTCATCTTCACATAATCCATGCTTAGCCAATTATGTTGGCTTAGCTTGTTTATCAATGCTTTTGAATTTTTTAAAAATCTCTCAGTCTAAGAAAATCGTCTGAAAGCAAACTGGTCACTCTTATATTGATCACTTGTTGCACCCTTGGTAATTTTCACTACTGTCTGCTACTTAATTTATTTTACAAGCAATGACTAGTCAAACTGAAGTAATATCTAGTTATATATTGCAATTGGTATTAGATTCTTAGAACACTAAATTAATGAGAAATAACTGACAGGTATTTCTCATCTCTTTATATTCCAATATCAAAATAACATTTTAAATAGCAATGTTTTTCTTAAAATACCCACCAAAAAAAAAAAGAAATGAAAACCAGTTAATCCTAATGTTTTAAGTTATGGTCTGAAACAAGCTGGAAAAATAATGAACATAATCATGTAAGAGAACATGATTGGTATCCCAAACATGTAAAGAATTCTTATTAATCAGTAAGAAAAAGACATACAACCCAATAGAAAAATGCGCAAAGGATACACAAACAGGCATAAACAGGCAACTCACAGAAAAGATAAAAACACTTACTAAATGTAAGAAAAGGTGTTCAACCTCATTACTAATCAAAATGAAAAGGACTGACAACATGCAGGGTGGCTGGTGGTGGGCGGAAGGGAGCACTGGGCTGATAACCCCAAGGGGAATGTCAACAAAAACAGCACTTTGGACAGCAATTTGGCAGCATTTATTAAAACTTCAAAGCTTTATTCCCTTCCTTCCTTCTATAAATCCATCGTGAGTTAGCATACGCACGTGCACAAAATCACGGGCAAGAAGAATCATGGTATGTGGACCCAGCCCCAGTGCTCCCCACGGGGGAGTGAGTGGTTCAGTCCAGCCCCAATGCTCCCCATAGGGAACCAAGTGGTTCAATCCAGCCCCAATGCTCCCCACGGGGGAGTGAGTGGTTCAGTACAGGATGACACGTCCACACTCGGAGGACCACAGAGTAGCCAAAAAGAGTGAGAAGACCCACATACACTGAGATCGGAGGAATTCAAGAAATATTGTTAAGTGAAAAGAAACAAATTACAAACAATACATATGGCATAATGACATTATGTGGGGAAAAGCCTCCACAGAATACACTTTCTATAAAGCTCTTATACTAGGGAGGAGAGTGATAAGGTACAGGAAGGTGGGCCATAAGGACTCCTGCTTATCTGTATCTTTATATAACAAAAATCTGTTGTCATTGTTAGTTGCCATCAAGTCAATTTCAACTCATGACGACCCCATGTGTGCAGGAGTAGAACTGCTCCACAGGGTTTTCAAGGCTGTGACCCTTTGGAAGCAGACCCACAGGCCTGTCTTCAGAAGCAGCTCTGGGCAGGTTCAAACCACCAACCTTTTGGCTAGCAGTTGAGCACTTAATCATCTGCACCACTCAGGGATTCCTATAACAAGAATCTTCCTACATATTACTTGAATAGTTTAAAAAAAAAATGAAAAAAGTCATGACAGCATTGTCAAACAAATAAAGCCAGTATAAAAAAGCTAAAAAAAAAAAAAAATTCTGTATCTGAAAAAACAATCAAAATATTTAAATGTGTAGACAGTTGAACAAGCTTAACAATACATCCCCCCCCAAAAAAACCTATTAATATGTGAAAAAACAGTCTAGAAATATCCTTCTTGATATATAGGCCGATTCATCTCAAATTGCACTATACTCCAGGTCAGTTCTTTTATAAATATTCTCATTTAAGCTTCACAAAAATTTGCACAGCATGGTACAAGGCCCACACTCAGCTCTTTCCACCACACCATCCCTTCCTCCCCACCACCCTGCCATCTTTGCTTCCTTAGTGAACAAACAACAAGTATGACTTACTGAGAGGAAATCATATGTCTTCTCTCCAAAGAGCCTGTTGGCCATCCTGAGCAAGTACTGAGTGCCGGGTTTGTTAACTTCAGTGAGAAGCAACTGGAAACCTTGGTGAACATCTCCACCTCCACCTCGACTTTTATTTAAAGAAAGCGCCTGAAATCAAACACAAAATAAAAAGATACACCTTCGGTACCCCCTGACTTCAAGAAATGGGTACAGCATTAAACTCAACACTGAGAACTTTATAGATCCTCCCTGTTGCTATCCAGTTGATGCTGACTCATAGCTACCCTGTAGGATACAGTAGAACTGCCCCACAGGGTTTCCAAGGCTATAAATCTTTATGGAAACAGACTGCTACATCTTTCTCCCACAGAGCAGCGCGCGGGTTCAAACCACCAATCTTTTGGTTAGCAGCTGAGTGCTTAAGCACTACACCACCAGGCCTCCTACTACAGCTGAAAAGATGATTAATCCCATTAAAGATGGAACGTGTCTTGAAAGCCACTCTGTTTCCCTACCTGCAGTTCTTCCAAGGTCTCCCTATAATCACGTCCTGCAGGAAACCAGAGTCCTCCAAGTACTGGTATGAGTAGAAATGCCCTTTCTCAAACCCTAACAGAACGGTTCAGGTCAGTCACACTCATGGCTTGTGTAGTTTGCCCCACAAAACCCCGCCTCCCGGCACAATACGCATCCAACGCACGGAGTCCTGCTTCAGATTTTTCTAATGACATGGACTGAAAGTTAATATACTGAAAGCCCACAAAGGGTTAAAAGGAGCTTTAACAACTTGGATTTAAAAGGGAGAGAGACAGAACCAAACAAGAGGCAACTGGTCCCCCACTTCTATGAGCAGGAAGCTGGCTGAGAGAGCTCCTCAGCAACAGAATGGGCCATTATAGAAAAGGAGAGAAGTTGCAGAAAACTAAGCCAAGAATACAGAAGGGGGAGCCAAGGGCAAAGGCAGGCCATGGCACAGGAATGACTCCTGGGAAGCACAGGCGGAACACAGGGAACTGGTAGATGGACCCAGCTGGATTTCAGAGCTGCCTCGGCTCAGTGAGTGCCTTGAGCCTCCCGCCCTCAACCATCACTTCTGAATGGGTCTACTGCAGCTGTCCTGTCCGTCTTACCAGTATACACCGGGCGTGTGTGGGTGGGGTAAGTGGGGTGGATAATTTGTCATTTTAGTTCACAGATCTCTATGCTGAGGAACCGTACCCAGGGAGCTGCGCCTGAAGAGCAGGTTGTTCTTACCCAGCTTTTTCAAGAGATTCAAGCCTGAGCCTGATCCCAAAAGGGAATGAGACTCTTGGGTCTCGGGAGGGGATAAGTAAGTGTACTTTACCTGTGGGAGGAGTGTACATCATTAGGGGCCAGGAGGCAGGCTCTGGCAGTCACCGATGGCCCCATGGGCCAAGCCTCCAGTGTTCATGCCCTGGTGTGCCCCTCTCACTGACTCGGCCTAGCCATGTGGCTGGCTTCAGTCAGGGGCACATCGGCAAGCATGATACGAGCAGAGCTTGATGAGCACTTGCATGTCAAGCTGGTCCTCTTGGAATGCCCCCTCTTGAAACCCAGACACTATACTGTAAGGAAGTCCAGGCCACGCTGCTAAAGAGGCTGTGTGGAAAGGCCCCCCAGGATGAGGCGAACATGGAGGTGGGGCCACACAGAAGAGAATTAAGGTGCCCCAGCTGAGTCCAGCGAGTGTGGCCACACAAATGGCCCCAGCCAGCACTCAGTGGAGCTGAAGCCATGCCCAACCCACCCACAGATTCACAAAGTAGTAAACCGTCATTTGAAGCCACCACATTTTAGGGTGTTGATTACTCAACAATAAATAATTGAAAGACTACTGTAAGCATTTTTGGCTGGCAAGTGACATTCTAAGAGAGTTTTACACTTGAATGAGAAAATAAAAATGAGGTTATTTTTAACAACTGCAAAACATTTGACCATATCCCAAAAAGTATCACAAGACTCAACCTGAATCCTGTGACTGTACATCTACTTACAAACTCAGGTATAACCTAATACAACGTGGTGATGGAATCATCTAGTCTTCTGAAGAAAGCACCCAGCACCCTGGCCCTGACACACAGGAGACGCTCATCACTGGGCAGGTTGGCACTGGTAACATCCCCTTCCCTGTCACTCCCCCCTCCCCCGACTCCTGAGACATGAGCAGAGTTATCTGGCAAGAGTGATTCTTTCACAATCTGAAACAAGAAAGACCAGCACAATCGACAAAGTAAGCCCATATGTTGTTGCCCTGAAGTAGCTCTAGGTACCTGGGATATCTGGGTAGCGGTGTTTCCCTCGGCCCCCAGGAAGACCATGGCCAGGGCAGAGGAGATGCTCATAGGTGAAAAAACCACGTTTTGTGAGTTGTTTTCACCCAGCTTTTTCAAGAGGTTGAAGGCAAAGGTGCCATTTGCTTCTGATAGCGCATCCATGATGATAGACCTGAAACAATGGATTTAAAAACAATACAGCATAAACATAGGCTTCCAAGTCCCTGCATTTCACTGTGCTTACTAATAGTTACGTTCAATGAGCAAACAGGTACATGCACAGCTCTTTGTGGGGCTGTCATGGTTATTTTGTGTGCCTCTAATATTAGTTGAAAAAATTAAGTAGTAATGTTTATAATAGGATCCCACTTTTCCAAAATAGAGAAAAAAGCAGGGACTTATATCTAAATACTTGTTTGTGAGTATAAAGAAAGCAGGGAGGGAAACACATACAACCGTTCACTTTAGTTACTTCTTGGGGGTAGAATTAGAAAAGGCATTACAAACTTTTGCTTACATGTCTGTATTATCTGGGTGGTTGTGGCTTATATGTATTACTTTATCACTTGAAAATAATTCAGTATAACTTCAATCACAAAATTATATAAGAAAAGGCAGCTGAATAGTTCCATAATGTTGGAGAGAAGACTCCATTCTAAGGATAGCCTGAAGCCTTACAATAAAAGACGACAAATCCAACCACATACAAAGGTGTACGAAAGCCTTAAAAACGAGCATGTCTGACCCTCAGTTCTGCTTTTAGGAAACCTAGGCACGTGCCAAAGCCCAAACCCAGGCCCTGTCTCCATGCCCCTCTGCCTCCCACAGGCCGGGCCTTGCATTCACAGCAAGGTATCTTGTGCCTCAGTCACCAAGTGCAGCTCACCTCCCCTCTAAACAGCAGCCACAGAGGTCAGGACCAGACTCTGTGTGTCTCCAGAGCCCCCGCCACTCAGGGCGTTTGGCTGTGGACCTGGCTGCCAGGCAGGGTTCTATCGAGAATGCAGTTAGGCAGTCAGGGTCAGGGTGTGGCGGCAGTGTCTCAGGCAGGTGGGAATCAGAGTCAGAAAACACTAAACAGAGATCCCTCCTGTAAACTGCCCGTTTTACTAACAGGAACCTGGAGTTCACAGAAGCGAAGTGATATGTCCAAGGTAAGGGATGCAGGGCTGAGCTCTAGCCAATGCTGGCTTTCCATCACTGCTCAAGGAAGAGCTGAAATCTGGGTGACCTAAGAGCCCAATTAGTCAGAGTCTAAATTTTTTTACAGGTGCAGCAGAGCAGGCCGGACAGGTGAGTGAGTTCCGGGGGGAACAAAGCGCTTGCTCTGATATCTTTTTTATCAATATTTACCAAAGTAGTACTTCCCTGGTTGGAGCATTCTAGAACATTCCCAATGCCTCACCTGAGACGTGCATGGGAACCAAAGAACAAGGCGAAGGCAAGCAGAGTTATTTTCATGAAGTAAAAGAAAGGGAAAGACATGGAAGAGAACAATTAATTTCTTTCTTTACCAGGTGTGCAATTATAACTGTGAGTCAGCTGCATAATGGCCCCAAAGATATTCAAGGTCTTAATCCTTGAAACTTTACATGGCCACAGAGACTTTACAATGGGATTAAGTTAAGGGTCTTGAGATGGGAAGATTATCTTGAATTATCCTAGTGGGCTCTAAATACAATCACCTGGGTGCTTACAAGAGAGAAGCAGAGAAAGGGTTGACAAGAGAGAAGAAAGCAATGTGAACAGTGACGCAAGATGCTCCACTGCCGACTCTGAAGGTGGGGGAAAACGCCAGGAGCCAAGGTATGCAAGAGGTGCAAGTCTGGAAGCCGGAGAAGGGAAGGACCCAGATTCTGCCCTAGAGCCTCCAGAGGGAGCACACCTTGCCTTCAGTCCAGGGAACCTGATTTCAGGCTTCTGGCCTCCAGAACTGTAAGAATAAATCTGTGTTTTTTTTAAAGCCACAGAATTTGTGGTAATTTGTTATCGTAGCCATAGGAAACCAATATAAAAGCTAATATACTTGCTAGATTGTGCTCACCGTCTTTGTTTAAACATTATGTTTTTAACTCTTTACTCACTGTACAAAATGGTTGGGCTGCTGGCACTTCGGCTTTGCTGAGACTTTCCACATATATATTAAAAAACTGATTTTCAGTGAATGGCCAGAACGTCCATATTACTAAAATTCTTCTGAATATAATGGATTCTCTGATGACACAGAAATAACTTCAGGACTTTGCAAAGCCTTGGGAACACCAATAGAAACTACAGAAACCATCATATGAAATTAACTCAAAGTTGTACATATTTTTGGTTATCTGAATTCTAGATCTGCATGAGCTGCCCACTTACCAATTTTAAGAAAAGCAATTTATAAAACACAAGTAAACATAAGGAAACTTCTGAATTAAGAATCAAGAGAAGATAAGGTTTCCCTAAGCGAGAAACACAGCCCTGCATGTTCCTGCTACAAACAAGGGTCCTAAGACGCCCCGCCTCAGCCTCCAATAGCTGGGGACAGGCATGCCTCCGGCTTTGCCCACAAACAGCTCGGTGCACACAAAAAAGGACACAGGCTCAGTGGTCTAGTTTGTGACCAGTGAAGCTGGACCAGGAAAGGTCCCACATTCCCCTGTCCCCACCCAAGACTCTACTATCTGCGCACGTTTTTCCCTCAAATGTGGAAAGAATATTAATTCAAATAAAATGTCCACCCTAAGAAATGCCATTAATAAAGCATTTTGTCTCTGGTAATGTCCCTAAGGAATTTGTTTTGGTCATTGACCTTTATGTCACTGACCTCAAACAGGCAGACGGCCCCCTCATCCGCTACAGACACACTCCCACTGGGAAGCCCAGGGCACAAACTATTTGGAACCAAGTAGAAATCAAGTACATCTATTTCATTGTGTAAACGGAACTTAATGCTGAAAGACCAATAGCTCCTCAACACGAAATAGCTTCAGTCTTCTTTTTAAATATGGAACTGGGAAAACAGAGCAGACCATTCAAAGGAAAAGGCCTGAGTCAGGAAGGAGAGAGGGTTTGTAAGGCCAGTTCTGGGACGCAGAACACTGGATTTCTGATACCAGTCCTAACCGTATGTGAAAGGGAATACACCAAAAGATCTATACGCTCTTATATCTCTAGTATTCCATAACTGCTAAAGTCCTGAAAGAAGAGCAAAAACTCGCTCCATTTTCAAAGCCCCCAGTGGAAGCAGTGATAGCATTCCATTTCCCAGCTGAAAATAACTGCTGGTGGCCCTTGGAGGTCAACTGATAGCCACGCTGCCACAGCAAAGGGGTGGTGTAAGACAGGCTGCCCTTAATGTAAGCAGAAAAGAACAGTGATTCCATTCACTCTAATTATCTAATTTCACTATGCTGTTACTGGTCGCAGTTAACTATAATACACTGAACTGTAATACAAATGCCTTGGATTGGAGCTGCCCTTATATAATTTTAAATACTTAGTATATGACTAAAATTGCATCCTTTCCCTTTCATAAAGTCCGAATGGACGCAGTTACTTAGCAAGAGGCATGGAACGCAGCCACCTCCTGTATACACTGATAACAGCAGTAATTCCTGCTAACCACAGCGCCCAGCATTTAGCCCCAGAACCTTAATCCAAAGATTACATAGCTCTTTCCACCAGTCCTACAATGCACCAGAGAGAAGCATCAGGGCCAGGAAGCAAAAGTGCCAATACCTGACCCAGCTTCCCCCCAGCATGCGACTATTCCTGACGGCATCTGAGTATTAATTTGCCATACTTCCGGTTTCCAAAATTGAGTTTTTAGAGGGGGGAGAAAAACTGTCAATTTGATGTAGCACATAAACCCCAAATATAATTAAAACGTCCCCTCTGTACTCTTAGCTTTCAAGTGACTATATCGTGTCATATTTTGCCTGCGGTGAGTTTGATAAAAAAACAAAAGGATCTGGAATGGCCCTCAGGATTGTCTTCACAGGCTGAGGTTTGCCAAAAGTCCTCCGCGGCCGCGGCAAGCGCTGACATCCACCTACTCGCTCGATGTCTGAAGAGGCGCTGGGGGAGCTGGGTCCCACTGCCTTTGCCACCCACCCCTCCGCTACTTTCTCTCCGGCCTCAGGCCCCTCGGAGGCCCTAACGCCCACTCCCTGCGGCGCGAGCCGGCTCGCACCTTACGCGGCGCCGCGGAGGTCACCTGTGCCCGGGGTCACCTGTGCGCAGGCCCCCCGCGCAGCAGCCGGGGAGGCTCCGTGCCGGCCCCATCCCGGCGCCAACGACGCAGCCTGCGCTTCCTCGGGAGCGGGCCCTGAGTCAGTAGGCGGCCATGCGCTCTCTCCGGGCGGCGCCCCGTCCTCCCCGCGCCAGGCCTGGAGCTGAACCCGAGCCAGACGCTTGGTCCCGCGCCTGCCCCGCCCCGGCCCCGGCCCCGGCCCTCCAAGCCCTAGCCCGTGACGCAGTTGAGGAAGATGGGCGCAGGCGAGCGTGGGGGCTTCTCCCGGACGGCTCTTCCCAGGCGATGGAGCGGAGAGCCGGACCCCAGCCAGATGCGTACCCCAGAGTCTCGGCGCCGCAGCCAGGAGCAAGGCCAGGACAGTTCGCTGTGGCCGGAAGTAGGATCCGAGGCGCCCGGGACTTCGAATACCCGCCGGTGGGCGGAGTGCGGGGCACGGGGCGCGGGGAGGGAACCGAGACCGCCCCCTATCCCTGGGCGGGGCTTCCGCAGACTGGGAGCTGGGGCCCGCGGGTGGGCTGAAGGGAGGTTCCCCAGGTGCGGCACTTGGATTTGGACCCCCACCCGGGCTCCAGGCCGCCCCTGCCGGGACCGCGATCTGTTCTGGGCGTAGTATTCACTGGTACTCTGGGCCGCAGAGTGCAATGCGACAAAGGGCCTGCGCTCCGAGCGTTTCCACTCCAGGGCGGTAGTGCTTGACCCAACCACACCTCGGTGTGTCTTTGCCAAGAACCGTGAATTACGACGTCAGGAACCAGAAGAATGCCCGCTCCCGTCCCATGGTCTTAAGTTGGACAGTACAGAACAGAGTTTAAAAAATTGACAAAGCCTATGCGATTCTAGTGTTTGCGAAGACCCCAGTACTCTCTGGATGATGGAACTGATAAATTGCAGGAATGCATCTGAAAACGTCGTCTGCCATATTCAGCAGCCCTGGAGAACAGAACTGAGTCTGATGATGACTGGAGATGGGGAAACGTTATCTAGACTTTAAAAATGAGACCAATTCTGGGAACTTAAAACTGTTAACTACTTTCTCCTCTGCCACTCCCCTAAGGCAGAGTTCTCCACCTGGGCACTGCTGACATTTTGAACAGAGTAATTCTTTGTTGCGATGGACTGTCCTGCGGATTGTAGGATGTTTAGCATCATCCCTGGCCTGTACCCGCAATATGCCAGGAGCAACCCCTGCCCCCAAATTGTGACTTTTTTTCAATACAATTTTTATTGTGCTTTAAGTAAAAGTTTACAAATCAAGTCAGTCTGTCACACAAAAACCCATATACACCTTGCTACACACTCGCAATTACTCTCCCCCTAATGAGACAGCCTGCTCTCTCCCTCCACTCTCCCTTTTCCTGTCCATTTCGTCAGCTTCTAACCCCCTCCACCCTCTCATCTCCCCTCCAGGCAGGAGATGCCAACATAGTCTCAAGTGTCCACCTGATCCAAGAAGCTCACTCCTCACCAGCATCCCTTTCCAACCCATTGTCCAGTCCAATCCATGTCTGAAGAGTTGGCTTCGGGAATGAATACTGTCCTGGGCCAACAAAAGGTCTGGGGGCCATGACCACTGGGGTCCTTCCAGTCTCAGTCAGACCATTAAGTCTGGTCTTATGAGAATTTGGGGTCTGCATGCCACTGCTCTCCTGCTCCCTCAGGGGTTCTCTGTTGTGTTCCCTATCAGGGCAGTCATTGGTTGTAGCCAGGCACCGTCTAGTTCTTCTGGTCTCAGGATGATGTAGTCTCTGGTTCATGTGGCCCTTTCTGTCTCTTGGGCTCATAATTGCCTTGTGTCCTTGGTGTGCTTCATTCTTCTTTGATCCAGGTGGGTTGAGACCAATTGATGCATCTTAGATGGCTGCTTGCTTAGCGTTTAAGACCCCAGACGCCACTCTTCAAATTGGGATGCAGAATGTTTTCTTAATAGATTTTATTATGCCAATTGACTTAGATGTCCCCTGAAACCATGGTCCCCAGACTCCTGCGCCTGTTACGCTGGCCTTCGGAGCATTTAGTTTATTCAGGAAACGTCTTTGCTTTTGGTTTACTCCAATTGTGCTGACCTCCCCTGTATTGTATGCTGTCTTTCCCTTCACCTAAAGTAGATCTTATCTACTAACTAATTAGTGATACCCCTCTCCCACCCTCCCTCCTTCCCCCCTCTCGTAACCACAAAAGAATGTTTTCTTCTCAGTTTAAGCTATTCTCAAGTCTTATAATAGTGGTCTTATGCAATATTTGTCCTTTTGCAACTGACTAATTTCACTCAGCATAATGCCTTCTAGGTTCCACCATGTTATGAAATGTTTCACAGATTCCTCACTGTTCTTTATCGATGCGTAGTATTCCATTGTGTGAATATACCATAATTTATCCATTGATGGGCACCTTGGTTGCTTCCATCTTTTTGCTATTGTAAACAGTGCTTCAGTGAGCATGGGTGTGCATATATCTGTTCGTGTAAAGGCTCTTAATTCTCTAGGATATATTCCAAGGAATAGGATTGCTGGATCGTATGGTAGTTCTATTTCTAGCTTTAAAAAAAAAAAAAAAAAGCACCAAATCGATGTCCAAGGTGGTTGTATCATTTTACATTCCCACCAGCAGTATAGAAGTGTTCCAATCTCTCCACAGCCTCTCCAACATTTATTATTTTGTGTTTTTTGGATTAATGCCAGCCTTGTTGAAGTGAGATGAAATCTCATTGTAGTTTTGATCTGCATTTCTCTAATGGCTAATGATCGTGAACATTTCCTCATATATCTGTTAGCTACCTGAATGTCTTCTTTAGTGAAGTGTCTATTCATAACTTTTGCCCATTTTTTAATTGGGTTATTTGTCTTTCTGCAGTTGAGTTTTTGCAGTATCATGTAGATTTTAGAGGTCAGGCACTGATCAGAAATGTCATAGCTAAAAACTTTTTCCCAGACTGTAGGTAGTCTTTTTACTCTTTTGGTGAAGTCATTGGATGAGCATAAGTGCTTGATTTTTACGAGCTCCCCGTTATCTGGTTTTTCTTCTACGTTCTTTATAATATATACTGTTTATGCCATGTATTAGGGCTCCTAATGTTGTCCCTATTTTTTCTTCCATGATCTTTATTATTTTAGATTTTATATTTAGGTCTTTGATACATTTTGAGTTAGTTTTTGTGTATGGAGTGAGGTATGGGTCTTGTTTCATTTTTTTGCAGATGGATATCCAGTTATGCCAGCACCATTTGTTAAAAAGACAGTCTTTTCCCCATTTAACTGTTTTGGGGCCTTTGTCAAATATCAACTGCTCATATGTGGTTGGATTTATGTCTGGATTCTCAATTCTGTTCCATTGGTCTATGTATCTGTTGTACCAGTACCAGGCTGTTTTGACTACTGTGGCGGTATAATAGGTTCTAAAATCAGGTAAAGTAAGGCCTCCCACTTTGTTCTTTTTCAGCAATGCCTTATTTATCCACGGCCTCTTTCCCTTCCATATGAACTTGGTGATTTGTTTCTCCATCTCATTAAAGAATGTCGTTGGGATTTGGATCAGAATTGCATTAAATGTATAGATCGCTTTTGGTAGAATAGACATTTTAATAATGTTAAGTCTTCCTATCCACAAGCAAGGTATGTTCTTCCACTTACGTAAGTCTCTTTTGGTTTCTTGCAGAAGTGTACTGTAGTTTTCTTTCTATAAGTCTTTTACATGTCTGGTAAGATTTATTCCTAAGTATTTTATCTTCTTGGGGGCTACTGTAAATGGCATTGATTTGGTGATTTCCTCTTCGAAGTTCTTTTTGTTGGTGTAGAGGAATCTGACTGATTTTTGTATGTTTATCTTGTATCCCGATACTCTGCTGAACTCCTCTTTTAGTTTCAGTAGTTTTCCTGAGGATTCCTTAGGGTTTTCTGTGTATAAGATCATGTCATCTGCAAATAGAGATACTTCTGCTTCTTCCTTGCCAATCTGGATGCCCTTTATTTCTTATCTAGCCTAATTGCTCTGGCTACAAGTTCCAGCACAATGTTGACTAAGAGTGGTGATAAACGGCATCCTTGTCTGGTTCCCGACCTCAGTGGGAATGTTTTCAGGGTCTCTCAACTTAGGGTGATGTTGGCTGTTGGCTTTGTATAAATGCCCTTTATTATGTTGAGGAATTTTTCTTCTATTCCTATTTTGCTGAGAGTTTTTATCATGAATGAGTGTTGAACTCTGTTTCTGTTTCTGCATCAATTGATAAAATCATGTGATTCTTGTCTTTTGTTTTATTCACGTGGTGGATTACATTGATTGTTTTTCTAATGTTGAACCATCCTTACATACCTGGTATGAATGCCACTTGGTCATGGCGAATTATTTTTTTGATATGTTGTTGAATTCTATTGGCTAGAATTTTGTTGAGGATTTTTGCATCTACATTCATGAGGGATATAGGTCTATAATTTTCTTTTCTTGTGGTGTCTTTACCTGGTTTTGGTATCAGGGATATGGTAGCTTCATAGAATGAGTTTGGTAGTATTCCATCCTTTTTTATGCTCTGAAATATCTTTAGTAGTAGTGGTGTTCACTCTTCTCCGAAAGTTTGGTAGATCTCTGCAGTGAAGCCACCCGGACCAGGGCTTTTTTTGTTGTTGTTGGGAGTTTTTTGATTACCCTTTCAATCTCTTCTTTTGTTATGGGTCTATTTAACTACAAACAGAGGTAAACAAAAAAGAATTTTTTAGTTTTTTTTGTTTACCTCTGTTTGTATTAGCTTGGGTAGGTAGTGTGTTTCTAGGAATTCATCCATTTCTTCTAGGTTTTCAAATTTGTTTGAGTATAGTTTTTCATAGTAATCTGATATGATTCTTTTAATTTCAGTTGAGTCTGTTGTAATATCACCCCTCTCATTTCTTATTCGAGTTATTTGCTTCCTCTCCTGTTTTTCTTTTGTCAGGTTGGCCAGTGGTTTATCAATTTTGTTGAGTTTTTCAAAAAAACAGCTTTTGGTCTTGTTAATTCTTTCAACTGTTTTTCTGTTTTCTATTTCATTTAGTTCAGCTCTACTTTTTGGAATTTGTTTTCTTCTCGTGCCTGTGGGTTTCTCTTGTTGCTCTCTTTCTATTTGTTCAAGTTGTAGGGATAATTCTTTGATTTTGGCCCTTTCTTCTTTTTGGATGTGTGCATTTATTGATATAAATTGGCCTCTGAGCACCGCTTTTGCTGTGTCCCAAAGGTTCTGATAGGAAGTGTTTTCATTCTTATTGGATTCTATGAATTTCTTTATTCCATCCTTAATGTCTTCTATAACCCAGTCTTTTTTGAGCAGGGTGTTGTTCAGTTTCCAAGTGTTTGATTTCTTTTCCCTGCTTTTCCTGTCATTGATTTCCACTTTTATGGCCTTATGGTCAGAGAAGATTCTTTGTAATATTTCAATGTTTTGGATTCTGCTACGACTTACTTTATGGCCTAATATGTAATCTATTCTAGAGAATGTTCCATGTGCACTAGAAAAGAAAGTATAGTTGGTTGCTGTTGGGTGGAGTGTTCTATCTATGTCTACGAGGTCAAGTTGGTTGATTGTGGCATTTAGATCTTCCGTGTCTTTATTGAGCTTCTTTCTGGATGTCCTGTCCTTCACTGAAAGTGGTGTGTTGAAGTCTCTTACTATTATTGTGGAGCTGTCTATCTCACTTTTCAATGCTGATAGAGTTTGTTTTATGTATCTTGCAGCCCTGACATTGGGTGCATAAATATTTAATATGGTTATATCTTCTTCGTGTATTATCCCTTTAATCATTATATAGTGTCCTTCCTTATCCTTTCTGGTGGATTTAAGTTTAAAGTCTATTTTGTCAGAAATTAATATTGCCACTCCTGCTCTTTTTTGATTGTTGTTTGCTTGATATAATTTTTTCCATCCTTTGAGTTTTAGTTTGTTTTTGTCTCTAAGTCTAAGGTGTGTCTCTGATAGGCAGCATATAGACAGATCTTGTTTTTTAATCCATTCTGCCACTCTCTATCTCTTTATTGGTGCATTTAGTCCATTTACATTCGTTTTTCAATCCATTCTGCCACTCTCTATCTCTTTATTGGTGCATTTGGTCCATTTACATTCAGGGTAATTATGGATAGGTATGAATTTAGTCCTATCATTTTGACGTCTTTTTTTGTGTTGACAGTTTCTTTTTCCCACTTGATTTTATGTGCTGAGTAGATTTTCTTTATATATTGTCCTTTCCTCATATTTGTTATTGTTGATTTTGTTTCTGCTGAGTATTTTTCCCTTGTATTTTTTATTTTATTTTGATGAGTAGGATAGTTTGTCACCTTTGCGGTTACCTTATTATTTACCCCTATTTTTCTAGATTTAAAACTAACTTTTATTTCTTTGTATCGCCGTATCTTCCTCTCCATATGGAAGGTGTATGATTACATTTCTTAGTCCCTCTTTATTAGTTTAATGTTGTCTTCTTTTATATAATAACATCGCCGTTACCCTGTATTGGGCTTTTTTTTTTTTTTTTTTTTAAATCTTGCTTTGTTTTTTTGGATTTTCCTCTCTGGGTTGACTTCTGGTTGCTCTGCCCAGTGTACTAGTCTTGGGGCAATACCTGATATTATTGATTTTCTAATCAAAGAACTTCCTTTAGTATTTCTTGTAGTTTTAGTTTGGTTTTTACGAATTCCCTCCACTTGTGTTTATCTGGAAATGTCTTAATTTCACCTTCATATTTAAGAGACAGTTTTGCTGGATATATGATTCTTCGCAGGCCATTTTTTTTTCCTTCAATTTTTAAATATGTCATCCCATTTCCTTCTTGCCTGCATGGTTTCTGCCAAGTAATCCGAGCTTATTCTTATTGCCTCTCCCTTGTAGGTGACGTGTCTTTTATCCCTTGCTGCTCTTATAATTGTCTCCTTATCTTTGGTTTTGGCAAGCTTGATTATAATATGTCTTGGTGACTTTCTTTTAAGATCTACCTTATGTGGAGTTCGATGAGCATCTTGGATAGATATATTCTCATTTTTCACAATATCCGGGAAGTTTTTTGCCAACAAATCTTCAATAATTTTCTCTGTATTTTCTGTTATCCCTCCCTGTTCTCGTACTCCAATCACTCGTATGTTATTTCTCTTGATAGGGTCCCACATGATTCTTAAGGTTTCTTCATTTTTTTAATATTATCTGATCTTTCTTCAGATATATTAGTGCCAAGTGATTTATCTTCGAGTTCCAAAATTCTAGCTTCTACTTGCTCAGTTCTGCTTCTCTGACTTTCTATTGAGTTGTCTAATTCTATAATGTTATTGCTAATCTTCTGAATTTCTGATTGCTGCCTGTCTATGGATTTTTCCAGCTTATTAAACTTTTCATTATGTTTCTGAATAATCTGTCTAATTTCTTCAGTTGCTTTATCTGTGCGTTCCTTGGCTTGTTCTGCCGTATTGCCTCATTTCCATCCTGATGTCTTGAAGGGTTCTGTATATTAAACTTTTGTATTCTGTATCTGGTAATTCCAGGAATGAACTTTCATCTAGAAGGTCCCTGGGTTCTTTGTTTTGAGAGCCTGTTGAGGGGATCATGGTCTGTTTTTTATGTGACTTGATATTAACTATTGTCTCTGAGCCATCTATAAGTTATTGTATTAGTTTATGCTTGCTTACTGTGTTGTAGCTACTTGCTTTGTTTTGTTTTGGTATACCCCTATGGGTTGCTTGAGTGATCTAGCTTGATTGTTTTTGCCGTTGGAGCTCTGGTGTCCTGTCCCCAGCTGGCTAGATCTGTTATCAGGTATATCTGTCTAGGAGTCCATTCAGCTTTCTTGTATGAGTTCAGCTCAGGCTTCCAGGTAGCTGATCATCAAGTGAGTGGTGTAGGCCCTGTCCTACAGTCTTAGAGGGGCGGGGTGATTGGCATATATACCGGTATCTGATTGCAGCAGCGGGTCATGCTCTGAACAAGGTAGGGAGCTGAGAGCCGACCCCCAAGTGTCTCTGAAGAAAACACGTCTCTGTTCCCTAGAGCATGCTGGTGGGTGGGTTCTGCAGAGGGACCATGGGCACCCAAAGTTTTTGGTTGTAAGGACTAGGAGGTACCAGTTATCTTTGGACCTCTGTCATGGGTGGCTGGGTGACCTAAGTGGAGCTTCCAGTCCTTCGGTCCCTGAAGTGGGTAGGTGAGGACCTTGTTTAATAGGCAAAGCAATATCAAACATCAAATACCCACCTCTCCGCCACACAGCTGAAACGGTTGGAGTTTGCCAACAAGGGCCTATTCTCCCGAACTAGGCCCACACAGGACCATGCAGAAGGGAAAGGTGCTCAAGGTCCATGGACAGTTTAAGCCTGAACAGGAGCCGCTTCTGTCCTGAGCTCCCCCAGTTAATGAAGCTGGCAAATTATCTTTTCCCCCCAGTTGCAAATTTTTTCCTTCCCCAAGGCCGGAAGGATCGCTCTAGGTGCTCAACAGGGCCTATCTCAGGCCCCTGGATTCAACCGCTCAGGCCGGCTTGGGTGTTGGGGAGGCAGTAAAATATACGTAAGTACTTAGCTTTTGCCGAGAGCACCATTCTCCTCAGGTTCCAGAGGTGTGAGTATGCTATGTGGCTGGCTGCTTCTTCCTGAGGAAACTGCAGCCAAACGCTAGTACCAGCCTGCCACCGCCGCCGCCGCCGCCGCTCTGGGAATGGTGCCTGAGGGCTCCCTGCGATTCAGGTCCAGTAACTCCTCTCCGCTTCTGAATGGTCTCTTCCCCTGCCCCTCAGTTCATTGTCTAAGCTTGCCTCTGCTGCTCAGGACTCCCAGCTTGTCACAAATATACTCGTTTCACTTGTTTTTTGGGGTCTTTGTTGTAAAAAGGGCTCACCAGAAGCGTCTGTCTATTCTGCCATCTTGGGTTCACCTGTGACTGTTTTTATTTAACCTTATTTTTGGATTAGTGAAACCTAAAGGAATACTCAGAGATATCTCACTTCCACCTTATCTCTCCAATCCTTTTCACCCCAATTTTATTAGCCTCTGGTTTATCTTTGTCGTATTTTTTCTAATTCCTCTCCTTTCTAATCAAAAGGTACCATTCTGTCCATCTATCTATCTAAAAATCTGCAACTTCCTCTTTTTTATTTAATGCAACCATGACTTTTGGAGATCCCTCTAATTTGGCACGCAGAGATCTTTTTTATTGCTTTTTATGGCTGCACAGTATTCCTTTGTGTGCCGCTGATGGACATTTGGGTTATTTCCACTCTTATACCATCACAAATAATGCTATGCAAATAACCGCATTCATCTTTTCTCAGAGTCTAATGCACATAGACGTCATCTGCAAGTGTTGTTAAAGCATGGAGTATGCTTCAGTAGGTCCTGAGATTTAGCATTGCTAACAGGCTCTCAGGTCACTGATGCAGCTCATCCACAGAGCATACTCTCAGTAGCAAGAATTTACTGTGAATATGTGCTATATGAATAGAGAAATGGCCACCAATCTAGATTCCTAGAAATAGGATTTGGTTAGTAGTGTCAAATTCTCCCCATAGGGACTGTATCATTTTGTATTATATGTACATGAATGCCTCTTTCTTCAGAGCCTTGCTAACAGTGTGACTGTCAAACTTGGTGATTTTTACCAATCGGGTAGGTGAGAAATGTGATCTCAATGTAGTTTTAACGGGCATTTATTTTATTATGAGTGAAGTTGAGCATTTTTTTCATACGTTTAAAAGCCATTGTCTGTTTTCTGTATTTTTTTCTTTTCCCTTTGAACTGTTCATGACTTTTGCTCATTTAAAAAATATATATTCTTTTGACATATCCAGATAAATAGAAATTAAGGGAATATGTAAAAACCAAACCAAATTTACAAGAATTATTAAAGGGAGTACTTTTTTTTTCATTAGTGAACCAACAACACTGAATCTAGGACACAGGACAGCATCAGCCAGATACCAACCTAGGTAATAAACTCTCAAGGATAAAACAAAATTAAAAGATTTAAAACAGGGAACCAGAGACATCAATCTATAAATGACAACAATGTCAGAACAATAAAAATGGGAATAAACGGTACAGGTATAGAATTTTCAAATGGAGAGGAAGTCAAGCAACATCAAGTAATAAAAGACTGCTTCAAACTTAGGAAGAGAGGGGTAAATTTCAAGGTAACCACAAAGAAAGTTAACTAACCTACTCATCGAAATAAAGAAGAAGAACATAAAGTCTCACCCAAAAACCCAGTGCCTTTGAGTCGATTCCGACTCATAGCAACCCTATAGGACGGAGTAGAACTGCCCCATAGAGTTTCCAAGGAGTGCCTGGCGGATTCGAACTGCCAACCCTTTGGTTAGCAGTAAACATAAAATCTACAAAAATAAAAGAAACGAAAAGAAAATCGACAAACAAAAGGAACTCAGCATAGAGTATAAGAGGAACAAAGGAAACATCAGCACCACAAGAAAAAGCACTACAAAATGATAGCAATAAGCTCACACCTATCAATAATCGCACTGAATGTAAATGGCATAAATGCACAGATGACGAGACAGAGAGTGACAGAATGGATAAAAAAACAAGACCCATCAAGATGCTGTCTACAAAAGACACACCTTAGTAACAAAGATGTAAATTTATTAAAAATCAAAGGATGGAAAAAATATATATCAAGCGAACAGCAACCAAAAAGGAGCAGAAGTGGCAATACTAATCTCAGGTAAAATAGACATTAAGGCAAAATCCACCATAAAAGACAAGGAAGGACATTTTATAATGATTAAATGGACAATCTACAATCATGACATAACCGTAATAAATATCTACACACCCAATGATGGGGCTCCAAAATACATAAACTCTAACAGCACTGAAAAGAGAAATTGATATATCCACGATAATAGTAGGAGACTTCAACACACCTTTCTCCGTAAAGGTCAGAACATCTAGGAAGAAACTCAATAGAGATACAGAAGATTTAAAGGCCACAATCAGCCAACTTGACCTCATAGACATATATAGAACACTCCACCCAACAATTGCAAAGTACACATTCTTTTTCAACGCACAGGGAGCGTTCTCCAGCATAGACCACATCTTAGGCCACAAAGCAACCCTCAAAAAAATTCAAAACACTGAAATACAAAGCATCTTCTCTGATAACAACACCACCAAAGTAGAAATTAAAAACAGGAAGAGCAAGAAAAAAAAGTCATGGAAACTGAATAACACCCTGCTTAAAACCACCGAGTAATAGAAGAAATCAAAGATGGAATCAAAAAATGTTTAGAATCAAATGAGAATGAAAACACATCGTACCTAAACCTTTGGAACAGAGTAAAGGCAGTGCTCAGAGATAAATTTATAGCAACAGATGTACATATCAAAAAAAAAAAAAAATTTTTTTTTAAAAGAAGGGACAAAATCAAAACATTAGCTTTACAATTCAAACAAATTGAAAGCAAACAGCAAAAGAAGCCCAGTGCCACCAAAAGAAAGGAAATAATAAAGATCAGAGCAGAAATAAATGAAATAGAAAATAAAAATCAATTGAAAGAATCAACAAAACTAAAAGTTGGTTTTTTGAAAGAATTAACAAAATCAACAAATCAACAAATCAACGGCCAAATTGACAAAAGAAAAACAGGAGAGGAAGCAAATAATCCAAATAAGAAATGAAATGGGGGACATTACAACAGACACACCTGAAGTGAAAACAATCATAACAGAGTACTATGAAAAACTGTACTCCAACAAATTTGAAAACCCAGAGGAAATGGACACATTTCTAGAAACACACTACCTACCTAAATTAACACAAACGGAGGTAGAAAATTTGAACAGATCCCTAACAAGAGAAGAGATTGAAAAGGAAATTAAGAAAAAAAAAAAAGTCCTGACCCAGGTAGCTTCACTGGAGAATTCTACCAAACATTCAGAGAAGAGCTTGCACCAGTACTACCCAAGCTATTTCAGAACATAGAAAAGGAAGGCATACTTCTGAATTTATTCTATGAAGCCAGCATAACTCTGATACCAAAACAAGGAAGGGACACCAGAAAAGAAGAAAATTACAGGCCAATAACTCTCATGAATATAGATGCAGAAATTCTCAACAAAATTCTAGCCAATAGAATTCAGCATCATATAAAAAATATAAGACACTACGACCAAGTGGGATTCATACCAAGTATGCAAAGATGGTTCAACATTAGAAAATCAATCAACATAATCCACCACATACATAAAAGAATCACATGATCATCTCAATCGATGCAGAAAAGGCATTTGATAAAGTCCAACACACACTCAATAAAGTAGGAATTAGAAGGAAATTCCTCAACAAATAAAGGGTATCTACACAAAATCAGGAGTGCTGGTGGCCCAGAGCTTGGCTGCTAACCAAAAGGCCAGCAGTTCAAATCCACCAGCCATGCCTTGGAAACCCTACGAGGCAGTCCTAATCTGTCCTATAGGCTCACTATCAGTCAGAGTTGACTCAACAGCAACAGAAGACAAAGATGCCTGTCTTAGTTATCTAGTGCTGTTATTAACAGAAATACCACAAGTGGATGGCTTTAACAAAGAGAAATTTATTCTCTCACAGTCTAGGAGACTAGAAGTTCAAATTCAGTGTGCCAGCTCCAGTGGAAGGCTTTCTTTCTCTGTCACCTCTGGGGGAAGGTCCCTGTCATCCATCTTCCCTTGTGGGGGACCTTCGCAGCACAGAGGCCCTGAGTCCAAAGGATGGGCTATTCTCCTGGCTCTTGTTTTTTGGTAGTATGAGGTCCCCATGTCTCTCTGATCATGTCTGTCTTTTATAACTCAAAAGAGATTGGCTTAAGACACAACCTAATTATACCACCTTATTAAAATCATAGAGATAGGATTTACAACACATAGAAAAATCACATCATATGACAAAATGGTGAACAACTTACTGGGAATCATGGCCTAGATAAGTTGACAGATTTTGGGGGGAGGGACACAATTCAATCCATAACAATGCCCTTTATCACCACTCCTGTTTAACATTGTGCTGGATCTCCTAACTAGAACAATAAGATGAGAAAAGAAAATAAAGATCATCCAAACTGAGAAGGAAGAAGTAAAATCATCCCTATTCAAGGATCATATGATATTATACATACAGAACCTGAAAGACTCCACAAGAAAATGACTGGAACTAATAGATTCGGCAGAGTAGCAGGATACAAGATAAACACACAAAAATCAGTTGGATTCCTATGCACCAATAAAGAGAACTACAAAAATGAAATCAAGAAAGCAATACCATTTATAATAGCCCCTTAAAAAATAAATATTTATGAATAAATCTAACCAGGGATGTAAAAGACTTATACAAAGAAAACTATAAAACACTACTACAAGAAACCAAAAGAGACCTACATAAATGGAAAAACATACCATACTCATGGAGAGGTAGACTCAACATTATGAAAATGTCAATTCTATCCAAAGCAAATCTGCAAATACAATGCCATCCTGACCCCAATATCAACAGCATTCTTAACACAGAAAAAGTAGTCATTAACATAATATGGAAAGGAAAGATGGCCTGGATGAGTAAAGCATTATTGAAGAAGAACAAAGTAGGAGCCCTCACATTACCTGACCTCAGAACCCACTATACAACTATGGTAGTCAAAACAAGTCTGGTACTGCTACATCAACAGACACATTGACCAAAGAAACAGAATCAAGAACTCAGATGTAAATCTGTCCACCTGTGGTCACCTGATCTTCATCAAAGGCCAAAATCCATTAAATGGGAAAAAGACATTCTTTTAACAAATGGTGCTGGCAAAACTGGATGTCCATCTGTAAAAAAACGAAACAGGACCCATACCACACACCATACACAAAAACTAATTCAAAATGACTCAAATACCTAAATATAAAACCAAAAACTATAAAGACCATGGAAGAAAAAATAGAGTCAATGCTAGGGGCCCTAATATATGGCATAAACAGGGTACGAACTATAACTAACAATACAGAAACACCAAGAAATAAGCTAGATAACTGGGATCTTCTAAAACTTAAACACTTAGGCTCATCAAAAGACTTCACCAAAAGAGTAAAAAGAGGACCTACAGACTGGGAAAAAAAAAATTGGCTATGGCAAATCCAACAAAGATCTAATCTCTAAAACCTATAGGAAAATCCAATACCTCTACAACATTAAGACAACACAAATAAAAAATGTGCAAAGGATATGAACAGACACTTCACCAAAAAAGACATTCAGATGGCTAGCAGACACATGAGGAAATGTTCGAGATCACTTAGCCATTAGAGAAATACAAATCAAAACTACAATGAGATACTATCTCACCTAGACATTACTGGCACAAATCAAAAAAACAGAAAATAACAAACGTTGGAGAGCCTGCAGGGAGGTTGGAACTCTTATGCACTGCTGGTTGGTATGTAAAAACCATACAACCACTTCAGGAAAAAATATGGTAATTCCTTAAAAGCCTAGAAATAGAAATACCATATGATCCAGCAATCCCACTCCTAGGAATAAATATATCCTAGTTTTTTTTTTTTTTTAGAGAAATAAAAGCCATCACACAAATAGACATATGCACAGCCATATATTGTATTCACAACAGCAAAAAGATGGAAACAACCTAAGTGCCCAACAACAGATGAGTGGATAAACTATGGTACATACACAATGGAATACTACCCAACGATAAAGCACAATGATGAATCTGGGAAACGTCTCACAACGTGGATGAGTCTGGAGCGCATTATGCTAATCAATCACAGAAGGGCAAATACTATACGAGACCACTATTATAAAAACTCATGAAAAGGTTTAAACACAGGAACAATCTTTGATGATTGTGAGGGAGAGGAGGAGTGGGCGGGAAAAACACTAACTGGATAACAGATAAGTGGTAACTTTGGTGAAGGGCAAGACAGTACACAATATTGGGGAAGTCAGAACAAGTTGACCAAGGCAAAGTCACAAAAGCTTCATAGGCACATCCAAACTCCCTGAGGGACCAAGATACTCAGCTGAGGGCTTGGGACCGTGGCCTCAGGGGACATCTAGTTCAGCTGGCATAACATATAGTTTATAAGGAAAATGTTCTACATCCTACTTTGGGAGTAGCATTGGAAGTCTTAAAAGCTTGTGAGCAGGCATTTAAGTTACCTCTACTGGCCCCACCTCATCTGGAACAAGAGGGAATGAAGAAAACCAAAGACACAAGGGAAAGACTAGTCCAAAGGACTAATGGACCACAACTACCACAGCCTCCACCAGACTGAGTCCAGTACAACTAGATGGTACCCAACTACCACCACCAACTACTCTGACAGGGGTCACAATAGAAGGTCCTGGACAGAATGGGAGAAAAATATAGAAAAAAAATTCAAATGCACAAAAAAGGACCAGACTTACTTGTCTGACAGAGACTGGATAAACCCAAGAGTATGGCCCTCGGACACCCTTTTAACTCAGTACTGAAGTCACTCCTGAGGTTCACCTTCAGCCAAAGATTAGACAGACCTATAAACAAACAATAACACACGTAGTTCAACCACGTATACAAGCCTAAAGGGGCACATCAGCCCAGGGCAAGGTCAGGGATACAGGAAAGCTGAATGAATGGAAATATGGAACCTGAGGTTGAGAAGGGGAGAGTGTTGACATGTCTCGGGGTTGGCAACCAATGCCACAAAACAATATGTGTATTAATTATTTAATGAAAAACTAATTTCCCAAGAAATTTGGAAGACAACTACTTGAACAACTGATTGGAAGAGATCCATATGTATGCCTATTCCCTAGAAAGCTGATCCAACTCAATGTGGAAATTATTGAACAACATCATTAATATCACAGACAAGTAAAATTTTGCTGAAGATCATTCAAAAGTGGTCACAGTAGTACATCAACAGGGAACTGCCAGAAATTCAAGCCAGATTCAGAAGAGGTCGTGGAACCAGGGATATCACTGCTGATGTCAGATGGATCCTGGCTGAACGCAGAGAATACCAGAAAGATGTTTACCCGTGTTGTATTAACTATACAAAGGCATTCGACTGTGTGGCTCATGACAAATTATGAATAACATTGAGAAGAATGGGAATTCCAGAACACCTAATTGTGCTCATGAGGAACCTGTACATAGATCAAGAAACAGTCGTTTGAACAGAACAAGGGGATACTGCATGGTTTAAAGTCAGGAAAAGTGTGTGTCAGGGTTTTATCTTTTCACCATGCTTATTCAATCTGTATGCTGAGCAAATAATCCAAGAGGCTGGACTATAAGAAGAAGAACAGGGCATCAGAATGGGAGAAAGGCTCGTTAATAACTTGCATTATGCAGATGACACAGCCTTGCTTCCTGAAAGTGAAGAGAACTTGAAGCACTTATTAATGAAGATCAAAGACAACAGCCTTCAGTATGGATCACAGCTCAACATAAAACAAAAATCCTCACAGCTGGACCAATAAACAACATCATGATAAAAGGAGAAAAGATCGAAGTTGTCAAGGATTTCATTTTACTTGGATCCACAATCAACAGCAGCAGTCAAGAAGTCAAACGAAGCACTGCATTGGGCAAAATCTGCTGCGAATGTCTCTTTAAAATATTGAAAAACAAAGATGTCACCTTGAAGACTAACGTACACCAGCCCTGAGTCATGGTGTTTTCAATCACCCCATAAGCATATGAAAGCTGGACAATGAATAAGGAAAACCAAAGAAGAATTGATGCCTCTGAATTACGGTGTTGGAGAAGAATATTGAATATACATACCATGGACTGCCAAAAGAATGAACAAATCTGTCTTGGAAGAAGTACAGCCAAAATGCTCCTTAGAAGCAAGGATGGAGAGACTTCATCTCACATACTTTGGACATATCAGGAGGAACCAGTCCCTGGAGAAGGACATCATGCTTCGCAGAATAGTTCAGCGGAAAAGAGAAAGACCCTCAATGAGATGGACTGACACAGTGGTGGTAACAATGGGCTCAAGCATAATAAAATGTGTGAGGATGGTGCAGGACTGGGCAGTGTTTCGTTCTGTAGTACGTAGGGTCGATATGAGTCAGAACTGACTCAATGGAAGCTGAGAACAACAATGACAACAATGATCTGGCATCTCTTCCAGGAAGTGGTGGTAGACACTCCCAGTGACTCACTCCAGAAGCCTGTAGGAGTCATGGATCACTTCTAAGGACACAGCGCAGGGGCAGCAGAGGTGTTAGGAGGCCCTCAACATGGAGGGCTCAGTGAAAGGCCAGCCCCTTCTCAGGATGAAATGCTCCTGAGCCCACTGCAAAGAGCTCAACCTCTTTCCAATATGCTCTGTGGCTGGGGAAAGGAACCTGCCTTATGTCCACAATATCTTAGGGGAGGGTTGGGGGGTCAAGGCTGCAGCATGTTTTTGGGTGATTGCCCCCAGTACTCCCTCAAAAATTGTCAGGATCCAGTGCTTGAAGATTCTGATCCCCTAATGTCTTCCCTTCCATAAAATGGGATAATAGACCTAGAATTTCGATGAATCCATGGCTCTCAAATATAGCCCCAGCATAGCTTTTTATATCCCCTTACATGAAGTTACCTCTCCCTCTCCCAGAATTATCCCTCAGAATAAGTCACTGATGACGATCAAGGACCCAGAAATGGACCAGGCAGTGCTCCCCTGTTCTATATCTTAGTTTTTTATTGGACCATCTTTAAAAATGTAAATCATTTTATTGTTTGTTTTTTAACCACAAACCACTTTTCATATTCAAATAATTGGATTTTTTTTTAACCTCCAGCCCCCCAGCAAATTCATACCCTTGAAGTCCCTCCCTCACTAGGTGACAGGGCTGAAAGACTATATAAAACAAACTAGTTACTAGTGCCCCCTAACTTCTCTTATTAAACATCTATTGTATTGACCACTGTACCAGGCCATTGAGAAACTGAGAGATAAAATAATAAAACATGCTCCTTCCTTTCTGAGTAGCCCAGATGAATGGAATGTCAGATGGTATTTTCAATGGATATAGTGAACAGTGGCTCTAATAGAACCATGTATACCACAGGAGCATGGAAAAAGGTAACTTTGTGGGACCCAGGATGATTCACAGTCATGTCAGTGGAGCTGGGGCTTGTGAAAGGAAGGATTTTCCAGATGGAGAGTGGAGAAAGGAAGAGGAAATGGGTGTGCAAAGGGGTGGTTATGAAAGGGCTTAGCGTAGGCACAGTGAGTGTGCTATGAGGGTGGAACAGAGGGCGTGGCTGGGGAGGGGCCCTAATGAGGTTGAGCAGAGTTGAATGGGTAAATTAAGGCTGGATTGGAAATTATTCCTTAGGCTTTTCTAAGGAATTTAGGTTTTATCCTTCAGGCCCTGGGGAGCAATTACGGGACTTTAACTAGAAGAGTAAGGAGCACACAGCTTTGGGAACTAGAGGAGGACCATGCTTAGTTCTTCCTTTCTCTCTCTCAATCAAACACAGAAGACAGTGGCCACAGGGGACCATTTAGGAGTGGACTTCAGGAGCCCAAAGCACCAATAATTTGGGCTCAAGCCCAGCCAGCAGCAGGGGTGATGCAGAGAGCCAACCAAGAGCCAGAAAGCAGTAGGACATAATGATCGAGAGGACTGTGGAGAGGGACAAGGAAAAGAGCAGTTCTAGATGACTTTTAGTATCCTAACTCAGACAATTGGGTACATGATATAATTAAATGAAAGATAGAATATAGGCAAATCAAGTCTGGGGGTCAAATAAAGAATTGGTTTGAGTCAAAAGGGAAACATTTCGGTAAAGATATCCAAGAGACAGTGAGAAATGTAGATGAAAGTGTGGGATGCAGGGGCTACATGAAGCCCAGCAGAACCCACTTATCATGAAGGCAGGAGCCTAGGAAATAACAACCAACAGTATAAAAAATGGCTGGAGAAAGACATAGCAAAGAGGACCAAGAAGATAGAGAAGAAGCTAGACATGAGACAGCCAGGTCAACGGTGTCTGCAGCTGGTGCCAAGAAGAGGAGGGTGACTTAGGAGTTAAAATTGGAGCCATTATTCCCTGTCCTTGATATAAAGAATGTGACCCAGCTGGAATGGCAAGGACTCACAAGGACACATCAGCTAGGCCCTGGGGTATAAATACAATAGCTAAGACAATCTGGGAAAACATCTTTCAGGAAAACTTTCACATAAATAGAGCACAAAAGACCCACAAATTTTCCATTCTTATCTTTTTCTATTAACATTTAGTAAATAGTAAGACCCATTTAGTAAATAACAAAGACCCTCCTGAGTGTCATTACTGAAACTTGTGCCAGTGATTATTAAGAAAGACAATTCAAAATGTAGAATCATGATAATTTAGCAGTTTTTAGCCAAGGGGTAGGAGTGACACTAAGGGCTGGGGATGTGGAGATAGAGGACTGGGTCCCTGGCTTCAAGACACCTACTGTCAGGTAGGGAGAGAGATCTGTGAACAAATAAAATCTGATGTGATATGTGCCGTAATGACGTCGTTGTTGTTGTTTGGTGCCGTCCAGTCGGTTTGGACTCATAGCAACCCTGTGCACAACAGAACGAAACACTGCCTGGTCCTGGGCCATCCTTAAAATCGTTGTTATGCTTGAGCTTATTGTTGCAGCCACTGTGTCAATCCACCTTGTTGAGGGTCTTCCTCCTTTCCGCTGACCCTGTACTCTGCCAAGCATGATGTCCTTCTCCAGGGACTGATCCCTCCTGACAACATGTCCAAAGTATGTGAGACGCAGTCTCGCCATCCTTGCCTCTAAGGAGCATTCTAGCCTCACTTCTTCCAAGTTCGTTCTTTTGGCAGTCCCTGGTATAATCAATATTCTTTGCCAACACCACAATTCAAAGGCGTCAACTCTTCTTCAGTCTTCCTTATTAATTGTCCAGCTTTCACATGCATATGGTGCAATTGAAAATACCATGGCTTGGGTCAGGCGCACCTTAGTCTTCAGGGTGATATCTTTGCTCTTCAACACCTTGAAGAGGTCCTTTGCAGCAGATTTGCCCAATGCAATGCGTCTTTTGATTTCTTGACTGCTGCTTCCATGGCTGTTGATTGTGGATCCAAGTAAAATGAAATCCTTGACAACTTCAATGTTTTTTCCGTTTATCACGACGTTGCTCATTGGTCCACTTGTGAGGATTTTTGTTTTCTTTACGTTGAGGTGTAATCCACACTGATCTTTGATCTTCATGAGTAAGTGCTTCAAGTCCTCTTCACTTTCAGCAAGCAAGGTTGTGTCATCTGCATAACGCAGGTTGTTAATGAAGCTTCCTCCAATCCTGATGCCCCGTTCTTCTTCATATAGTCCAGCTTCTCGGATTATTTGTTTAGCATACAGATTGAATAGGTATGCCGAAAGAATACAACCCTGATGCATACCTTTCCTGGCTTTAAGCCAATCAGTATCCCCTTGTTCTGTCTGAACAACTGCCTCTCAATCTATGTAAGGGTTCCTCATGAGCACAATTAAGTGTTCTGGAATTCCCATTCTTCGCAGTGTTATCCATAGTTTGTTATGATCCACACAGTCGAATGCCTTTGCATAGTCAATAAAACACAGGTAAACATCCATCTGGTATTCTCTGCTTTCATCCAGGATCCATCTGTCATCAGCAATGATATCCCTGGTTCCACATCCTCTTCTGAAACCGGCCTGAATTTCTGGCAGCTGCCTGTCGATATACTGCTGCAGCCGTTTTTGAAAGATCTTCAGCAAAATTTTCCTTGTGTGTGATATTAATGATATTGTTCTGTAATTTCCACATTCGGTTAGATCACCTTTCTTGGGAAAAGGCATAAATATGGATCTCTTCCAGTCAGTTGGCCAGGAAGCTGTCTTTCATATTTCTTGATATACACAAGTGAGCACCTCCAGCATTGCATCTGTTTGTTGAAACATCTCAATTGATATTCCATCAATTCCTGGAACCTTGTTTTTCACCAATGCCTTCAGAGCAGCTTGGACTTCTTCCTTCGGTACCATTGGTTCCTGATTATATGCTACCTCCTGAAATGGTTAAATGTTTACCAATTCTTTTTGGTGTAATGACTCTGTGTATTCCTTCCATCTTCTTTTGATGCTTCCTGTGTCGTTTAATATTTTCCCCGTAGAATCCTTCAGCATTGCAATTCAAGACTTGAATTTTTTCTTCAGTTCCTTCAGCTTCAGAAATGCCGAGCGTGTTCTTCCCTTTTGGTTTTCTATCTCCAGCTCTTTGCACATGTCATTATAATACTTGACTTTCTCTTCTCGAGAGGCCCTTTGAAATCTTCTGTTCAGTTCTTTTAGTTCATCAATTCTTCCTTTTGCTTTAGCTGCTCGACACTCAAGAGCAAGTTTCAGAGTCTCCTCTGACATCCATCTTGGTCTTTTGTTTCTTTCCTGTCTTTTCAGTGACCTCTTGCTTTCTTCACGGATGATGTCCTTGATGTCATTCCACAACTCGTCTGGTCTTCGGTCACTAGTGTTCAATGTGTCAAATCTATTCTTCAGATGGTCTCTAAATTCAGGCAGGATATACTCAAGGTCATATTTTGGCTGTCATGGACTTGCTCTGATTTTCTTCAGTTTCAGCTTGAGCTTGCATATGAGCAATTGATGGTCTGTTCCACAGTAGGCCCCTTGCCTTGTTCTGACTGATGATATTGAGCTTTTCCACCGTCTCTTTCCGCAGATGTAGTTAATTTGATTTCTGTGTGTTCCATTTGGCGAGGTCCATGTGTACAGTCGCCGTTCATGTTGGTGAAAGAAGGTATTCACAATGAAGAAGTCGTTGATCTTGCAAAATTCTATCATTCAATCTCTGGCATTGTTTCTATCACCAAGGCCATATTTTCCAACTACTGATCCTTCTTGTTTCCAATTTTCCCATTCCAATCACCAGTAATTATCAATGCATATTGATTGCATGTTTGATCAATTTCAGACTGTAGCAGCTGATAAAAATCTTCTATTTCTTCATCTTTGGCCTTAGTGGTTGGTGTGTAAATTTGAATAATAGTCGTATTAACTGGTCTTCCTTGTAGGCGTATGGGTATTATCCTATCACTGACAGCATTTTACTTCAGGATAGATCTTGAAACGTTCTTTTTGATGATGAATGCAACACCATTCTCCTTCGAGTTGTCATTCCCAGCATAGTAGACTATATGATTGTCCGATTCAAAATGGCCAATACCAGTCCATTTCAGCTCACTAATGCCTAGGATGTTGATGTTTATGTGTTCCATTTCATTTTTGATGATTTCCAATTTTCCTAGATTCATACTTTGTACATTCCAGGTTCCGATTATTAATGGATGTTTGCAGCTGTTTCTTCTCATTTTGAGTCGTGCCACACCAGCAAATGAAGGTCTTGAAAGCTTTACTCCATCCTCGTCATTAAGGTTGACTCTACTTTGAGGAGGCAGCTCTTCCCCAGTCATCTTTTGAGTTCCTTCCAACCTGGGGGCTCATCTTCCAGCACTGTATCAGACAATGTTCTGCTGGTATTCATAATGCTTTCACTGGCTAATGCTTTTCAGAAGTAGACTTCCGGGTCCTTCTTCCTGGTCTGTCTTAGTCTGGAAGCTCAGCTGAAACCTGTCTTCCATGGGTGACCCTGCTGGTATCTGAACACCGGTGGCATAGCTTCCAGCATCACAGCAACACACAAGCCCCCACAGTACGACAAACTGACAAAATCAAGCCAGTTGCTGTCGAGTTGATTCCGACTCATAGTGTGACCCTATATGTGTTAGAGTAGAACTGAGCGCCATAGGAGTCTCAGTAGCTGATTTTTCAGAAGTAGATCACCAGACCTTTCTTCTGAGGTGCCTTGGGGTTGACTCAAACCTCCAACCTTTTTGTTAGCAGTCGAGCACTTAATCATTTGTGCCACCCAGGGAATCCTGGCATTACATTTAAAAAGCAAGAAAAAGTAGAAGAAGCAACTATGTCTGGTTGGGGGGATCAAGAAACATGTCAAAGAAGCCAGGACACTTGAGCTGAGAGCTGAAGAACACGGATGAGCTAACCAGGTGACAAACAGGAGCAGGGCTTCCATGCCAGCACACAGAGAAACAGTATGACTGAGGAAACAGGTAGCTTACTATTGCCATACCATGAGATGCAAGGAGGTTTAGACTGGCTGCGTATGAAGAGCCTTCTATGTTGCACCAAAACATTTTTATTTTACCTTCTAGCATAAGAGAGTGTCTGGAGAAGTCTGAGCTCTCTGGTCCCACGATCAGAGTCAGGTACTAGAAAGATGACTCTGCACCAGTGAGGGCAAAGGAAGGGGACGTAAGCCAGACAGGAAACCAGCGTGCAACCTTCAGGTAGGAGATATGGGTGCCTGCGCCTGGTATCAGGGCGAGGCTGAGAAAACCGCATGGATGGAAGCGCATTTAAGAAGTAGGAGAGACGGGACTCCGGATTCAGCAGATGGGTGGGCATGGAGGGTGGATAAGCATGACTCCAGATTACTGACTTAGACGAGTGAGTGGATGGTGGTGACAAGAAGACTGGGACAACAGGAAGGAGAATGAATCAGGAGGAGAAATTGAATCTCATTTTTGACATGGCAAGGTTGAGTTCCATGGGATGCTCAGGAGAGGTCCAGCGGTGCATGTGAGTTGAGGAGATACCAGCAAATGGATCTGGCTGAAGTCAGGGGCCTGTGAGACTCTGCAGGGGGCAGGGCCCCTGAGAACGCCAGTGTGTAAGGGGTGGAAAGAGAAAAAGGAGTAAAGAAACACCTCGGAGAGGCCGGAGGGGATGCAGAGAATGCGGAAAGAAAGTTACTAACAAGAGGACACGGTGTTAAGAAGGAGTTGAGCAGTTTGGGGAGATGAAACGGTCCAGGTGGGACCGTGGAATGGGTGGCCATAGTTGAGTGGCTTTATGGCCCTTAGAACTGAGCAGGTGTAGGACCCGATGGGGTTAGGCGCTCATTTAGTCACTGAAGATTGTAGCGCTGTGGAAGGATGATGGGGGAGGGGTGGACGGCTAGGAAGCTGAGCCAGACGTAGAATCTTCAACGCAGGGGCCTGAAACGAGCAGGCCTTGAAGAAATGCGGGCGGAAAGGGGGCTGGTGGCGGGGGGGGGGGGGGGGGGGCGAGGAATCCCAGAGAAGGCCCAGCTCGCCACCCCCGCCCCGGAGCTGCAGTGAGCAGACTGAGCTGCAGAGCTGTGCTGGAAGATGCTGCAGCGGCCCCGGAGACCAGAGGACAGAAAGGACAGAGCACTGGAAAATGAGCCACCGAGGCCTGGCACGGCGCTCCCGGGGGGAGTGGGGTGGGTAGCGAGGGGGGGAAAGGCTCCCGCGTGACCTAAGACTGGGGCGAGGAGCTAAGCTAGTGCAGAATTAACCCGGCCTCTCGGTAGTTCGAATCCGCCAGGCGCTCCTTGGAAACTCTATGGAGCGGTTCTACTCTGTCCTATAGGGTCGCTATGAGTCGAAATCGACTCGATGGCACTGGGTTTGGTTTTTTTGGGGGGTGGGTTCTGAGGCCCTAAATGTAACAGGCACCTCCCGGCCTCAAAAGTGGGCCAATCCCTGCCGCGGAGTCACCGACTCCAGCCAGATCCCAGCTCTGCGCCCCGCCCAAAGTATAAGGGGCGTGGAGGTGGTGGAGGAGAACCGGGCGATTCAGGCTCCCTCCGGGCCGCAGCCTGTCAGTCGCCTGGTTTGGGTTTCCCCCGGAGGCTCCCCGTGAATTCTGCACGCCGCGAAGCTCTCCCACTGCCCAGCTGGCCTCACGCTCCGGCTGGAGGGTCCTGGGGCTCAGGGTCGTGGTCTGGGGGGCGCGGGGCGCGTGGGCAGGAGTCACCCCAGCGCCGTGTGAATTTTCCTCCCAGCACTAGTAACCGTTTGTGATTGGTTTTATGTGTCCATTCTCGGCTTCCACCAGAAGGTAATTTCCAGAGGGTGGGGCGAGGCTCCTGTTCCAGCGCTGGAGTTGGAGCTGCGCCTACGCTCAGGCCGTCTGTGCCCTGGCAAGGAGGCTGGAGGGCGCAGCGAAGAGGCAGCAGACCAGGACGAGGGTCAGGATGGGGAGCGCTCGCTGCGCAGCGCCACCTAGGGGCTAGGGCCGGCGCGGGACGCTGTCACCGACTCCTTCAGCGGACACTTCGTGCACTCAGACCATGGCCAGAGCAGCCCCTGGCAGTGCGGAGGTCATGATCACCGCAGACCGTTCAGATCACAGCTGGGCCACCTGGGGTACAGTCTGTGCTCACGGAAGGACTAAGCCCAACTTTCTGGTGTTGCTCCAGTTTTCAGTGAAGTATTTAAGGTCTTACCTAAACGTTAGGCTATTTACTGCACTTTACAAAATAAACACAAGGTATAAATAATGAACCAAGATGTAGAGTTTTCCTTTTCCTGTGCCGGAGCCTTGGAATACTAAGTACATCTTGCAAAGTTTTGCTTGTCACTTACTTTAAAATACTGTTCTCAAAGTACTAGTCCAAATATATACTGCAAAGTTTTGCTGTTCACTTTGTGGGGAGGCAGGGCCATGTTCAAGGTCTGACCTTGTCTACTCCTGAAGTCCTTCATTAAGCACCTTGTGGTGGGTTGCCTGCGGGCAGGGTCCTGAACCTGTATCCTGAACAGGCCTAGCCAATAACCATGACATAAAACAAGAAGCATTAGTCTTGTTAACATGGGTGGCATTCTTTTTTTGTTTTGAAAACAAAATCAGGGATAAAATTGTCTATACCATATAATCACGACTATGTGAAAAAAGAAAAGAAAGGAAAAAAAAAAACACTCAGATCATAAAAGTAATTGCTTTTTATAGTGTGTTGTTGTTAGGTGCCCTCGACTCAGAGTCATAGCCACCCTATGTACAACAAAACAAAACACTGCCTGGCCCTGTGCCATCCTCACAATCATTGTTATGCTTGAGTTCATTGTTGCAGCCACTGTGTCAATCCATCTCATTGAAGGTCTTCCTCTTCTTTGCTGACCCTCTAATTTACCAAGCATGATTTCCTTCTCCAGCGATGATCCCTCCTGATAATATGTCCAAAGTACGAGAGATGTAGTCTCCTACCCTTGCTTCTAAGGAACATGCTGACTGTATTTCTTCTAAGACAGATTTGTTCGTTCTTTTGGTTGTCCACGGTATATTTAATATTCTTCGCCAACACCATAATTCAAAGGTGTCAATTCTTCTTCGGTCTTCCTTATTCATTGTCCAGCTTTCACATGCATGTAGTACAACTGAAAATACCATGGCTTGGGTCAGGCACATCTTAGTCTTCAAAGTGACATCTTTTCTTTTTAACACTTAAAAGAGATCTTTTGCAACAGCTTTGCCCAATGCTATGCATCGTTTAATTTCTTGACTGCTGCTTCCATGTGTGTTGATTGTGGATCCAAGTGAAATGACATCCTTGACAACTCCAAACTTTTCTCCATTTATTCTGACGTTGCTTGTTGGTCCAGTTGTGAGGATTTTTTGTTTTCTTTATGTTGCGGTGTAATCTGTACTGAAGGCTGTGGTCTTTGATCTTCATTAGTAAGTGCTTCAAGTCCTCTTCACCCTCAGCAAGTAGGTTGTGTCATCTGCATAACAGGTTGTTGATGAGTCTTCCTCCAATCCTGATGCCCAGCTCTTCTTCATATAGTCCAGCTTCTCATATTTGCTCAGCATGCAGATTCAATAAATATGGTGAAAGAATACAACCCTGACACACACCTTTCCTGACTTTAAACCACACAGTATCTCCTTGTTCTGTTTGAATGACTGCCTCTTAATCTATGTACAGGTCCCTCATAAGCACAATTAGGTATTCTGGAATTCCCATTCTTTGCAACATTATCCATAGTTTGTTGTGGTCCACATAATTAAATGCTTTTGCATAGTAATTAAAACACAAGTAAACATCTTTCTGGTATTCTCTGCTTTCAGCCAGGATCCATCTGACATCAGCAATAATATCCCCAGTTCCACGTCCTCTTCTGAATCCAGCTTGAATTTCTGGCAGTTTCCTGTCAATGTACCGCTGTAAAACTGCATTTGAAAGATCTTCAGCAAAATTTTACTTATGCATGATATTAATGACAATGGTATTGTTATAGTGTGTTAGAGGGTGCTTTTCCCCTTTTTACGTTTTAAAAAATTATATATATATGTACACATATACGCATATGTGTGTACATATTTGTCTATGAGTAAAAAACCAGTAAGTTTGATTTTTAAAATGATATGCTTATTTCAAGGGACAAGATATGGCCACACTGAGAGTTTTCTAGGCCCCAGTATTAGCTGTCAGTGACATATTTGTGAATAATATACATCGGTAATGTGACAGTAGTTCCAGTTCAGGAAACTGCCCTCCTAGGAAGAAGGCCTTATCCTACGAGGGCATTGGATCTAGGAGATTAATGAATACACTTGGTCTAATATTTACCATCCTCTCCACTTTTACAAGTTCAATGTGAAAATCTTTTCTACACACTACTAGGACCATGGGAAATTGAAAGTATTAAGTGTCTAGTGTATATGAAGATCAGTGACTGCAAAGAAAGACAGGCCACCCTTTAAACTTGTTGCCATCAAGTCAATTCCAACTCATAGCAACCCTAAAGAACAGAGTAGAATTGCCCTATAGGGTATCCAAGGAGTACCTGGTGGATTGGAACTGCTGACCTTTTGGTTAGCAGCCATAGCGCTTAACCACTATGCCACCAGGGTTTCCAAATGTTTGGTTTAGGCATGCAAATTATCCAGTTACATCATCTGATCAAAGTTAGGTCAGGCCTAATAGAAGCCTGGCTGATAAAAATAATACTTGAAGAAGATACTGATACCGATGACTTCTCCTGAAGATTGTTTATTTGATAAAAGTGTTAAAAAAAAAAAAAAGAACAACTTTGGAAGGGATTTAATGCTTAATGCTTATAATTAATCAAGGCTAAATTAATGCATGTGATTAAAAAAAAATTAATCTCCAATCAGGTAGGACCCCTAGAGGAAGAACTATAGAGGATTGCTATGGTTGGTCCACACAGCTTTGTGACTACAAAGAGGATTCGTACCTGTTGTCCACATGCTGCACGTGTGACCACCCATGCTAGAGGTGTCAACAAATAGCGTAACCTTTCTAAGGAATAGTAATAGCAAGTTTACAGAGTTTTATGACCTTCGCATGATATCGTGAATGTCAAGTATCTAACATTTAAGGTATGTTGGTTGCCTACCACTACAGGTGTTGGGAGGATGGTCGGCTGCAGCCCCTGTGCCTCCCATCTCTAATCAGAAGTCTTGGCCTAGAATATTCTCCAATAATGGAGACTGGGAACTGGGTTTGTCTCTATTTCTGGTTTCTTCTCCTACCTACCAGGAAGGCTCCCTGTTCTGGGAACAGCAACTGTCTCTGTTCTGCTGTGAGCAGCCACTATACAGCACCTGGCCAACCCCTCTTCTAAATCTGTTCCTGGTAGGGCAGGAACAAAGTCCTTCACCTGTGGCACAAGGGGGGTTGTCATGGATTGAACTGTGTCTCCCAAAAATATGTGTATCAATTTGGCTAGGCCATGATTCCCAGTATTGTGTGATTATCCACCATTTTGCCACCTGATGTGATTTTCCTCTGTGTTGTAAATCCTATCTCTATGATGTTAATGAAGGGGGATAGGCAGCAGTTATGTTAATGAGGCAGGACTCAGTCTACAAGATTGAATTGTGTATCAAGCAAGCAGAGAGATGGGGGGACCTCATACCACCAAAAACGCAGTGCCAGAAGCACAACATGTCCTTTGGACTTGGGGTTCTTGTGCAGAGAATCTCCTAGTCCAGGGGAAAATTGATGAGAAGGACTTTCCTCCAGAGCCGACAGACAGAAAAAGCCTTCTGGAGCTGAGGCCCTGAATTTGGACTTCTGGCCTACTAGACTGTGACAGAATAAATTTCTCTTTGTTAAAGCCATCCACTTGAGGTATTTCTGTTATAGCAGCACTAGATGACTGAGACGGGGTGCACACGTAATACCTGCCCTGCTTCAGCACCTTGCTGGCCATGGTGGACCAGTGCCTGCTAGCAAAGCTGCCCCTGCTGTCTCTCCTCTATGTGAGTAAAGTGTTGTTCCACACACTGCCTGTGAGTGATCCATGTCTTTTGTTGGCAACTTTGAACCCTGGCTCAACAATAAGAATTAAAGAACAGAGACATCATGGCTTCAGGAGACATCTAGGTCAATTGGCATAACAGTTTATTAAAAAAATGTTCTGCATCCCACTTTGGTGAGTGGCGTCTGGAGTCTTAAAAGCCTTTGAGAGGCCATCTAAGATGCGTCAATTGGTCCCAACCCACTTGGAGCAAAGGAGAATGAAGAACACCAAAGACACAAGGAAAATATTAGCCCAAGAGGCAAAAGGACCACATAAACCAGAGACTCCATCAGCCTGAGACCAGAAGTAGATGGTACCTAGCTACCATCAGTGATTACCCTGACAGCGAACACAACATAGAGTCCCTGCAGGAGCAGAAGTAAAGTGCAGAGCAAAACTCTGACTGAGACTGGAGGAACCCTCGAAGCCATGGCCCCTGGATGCTCTGTTAACCCAGAACTGTTAACTGTCACATTATAGGGATTGCAACTAATGTCATGTAACAATATGTGTATAAATTATTGTATGAAAGATTAACTTGAGCTGTAAACTTTCACCTAAAACACAATAAATAAACAAATAAATAAAAAACCGAGAGGCCACGTCCTCATGTTTTCCCAGTAGAGTAAACACTAGAGCCATCTTCTCATCAGACAGATGGGTATCTGTGCTGCTGCAGCACACTGAGCTCTTCCAGTGGCAGCCTGAGAAGGCTGAGGTCACAGCTCACAGTAGAGTTGAAGGCCCTTGGCTTGTGGCTTCTCTGTGTGAAACATTTGAAGTTTTTCTTTCATGGACATCATCTGTACTGGTTGACTTGTGGTCTATGTCATGGATTGAATTGTGCCCCCCCAAAATATGTGTCAACTTGGTTGGGCCATGATTCCCAGTATTGTGTGGTTGTCCTCCATTTTGTGATTTTCTTATGTGTTATAAATCATAATCTCTGCCTGTGGCTAAAGAGGATTAGGGTGGGATGTAACACCCTTGCTCAAGTCACATCCCTGATCCAATGTAAAGGGAGTTTCCCTAGGGTGTAGCCTGCACCACCTTTTATCTTACAAGAGATAAAAGGAAAGGGCAGTGAGCAGAGAGGGGGAACTCATACCATCAAGAAAGCAGCACCAGGAGCAGAACACGTCCTTTGGACCTGGGGTCCCTGCACCTGAGAAGCTCCTTGACCAGGGGAAGATTGAGGACAAGGACCTTCCTCCAGAGCCAACAAACAGAGAAAGCGTTCCTCTGGAGCTAATGCCCAGAATTTAGACTCTTAGCCTACTGTACTGTGAGGAAATAAATTTCTCTTTGTTAAAGCCATCCGCTTGTGGTATTTCTGGTACAGCAGCACTAGATAACTAAGACGGTCTATAGAAAAATAGGTAGCAAAGTCACTGGAGAGGTGTTCCATCAAATCCTTAATTCTTTATCACTGTTAATAAAGAATTGTCTAGAACATTGGTGAAATTGGTGACCCTCTGTGAATGCTCAACAAAGTCATCCAGAACTTGCCCTTGGAAAATGTACTCTACTGGACAACATCCCCAACAGGAGGCCTGGAACTTTCCATCTCTACCATTTTTGTGACGACCTCTATTAATCATAGCAAGATACATTCTACCAAACACTTTACAGTATGTAATCTTATGCAAACCATGTATATGCTAACGATCCAGAAACTGAAGAAGGTATATTTCACATGCAAATGCTGGAGAAAGTTTTTTAGTGTCCCAAGAACTGCAATTCAGATATTGTAGACATATGGTATTTTTCCATTCCACGTGGGGCCGAGTGGTAGTCCAAAACCCCACCCTCTGCTAAGGCATTGGGCAGATACCCTGGGCTATCCATTCAGAGCACTCCTAGATTCAGGGAATGGTCTAGATAAGAATGGGAATGACACCAACCAAGTCCTCCTTGGGGTTCTCCTCTTAGAGCTAGCAGCAAAGACTTTCTCTGCCTATAGGATGTGAAACAGGAAACTGAATATGGTTAGCCATATGCCCCAGTCATATGAGTAAATCCCACATTCAGTAGAAGACAGCACCACACGAAGGAACCAGTGCTAAGATAGACAGAGAGACAGAGAGATCCCTGTGATAGTATTTGGAGACTCTAGAAACTCCACTCTTGGGCTTTCCAGGTCGTCTTAGTTACACACCCTAACACAATTCCCCATTTTGCTGGTATTACTTTGGGATGTTTTTCTATCACTTGCAGCTGCAAATTCCTGACTCATATCAGCTCATTTCTAGTTAGGCAGGTGTGGTGACCCCTACTGGCTTATTCAGTGCTTTTCCTGCCTTTATCCCACTGGCCTTCTGAGATTTGCTTTGGCACCCTCACACAGTTATAGCACTAGGTCCTCTGCAGCACCATTTCTGGGATATGACCCACCTCTGAATTAAGCAACCATAAACAACATTGACCAGCCACTTCCTTTCCTAGGGATTTGGGATAGGATCTCTCCCATTCCATGTTAGCCAGACTGGTCTCTAGAAGGAGGAGGAGAGGGAACTGTGGGTACTTGGTGTGTGGGAACCATGCCTATCCTTGTGGACTGGGAGCAGAGAAAGCTACACCAGCCCAAGAGAAGAATGATGGGGGAAACAGAGTTGAAAGGTGGAGAAAGAATCCTGACAACACCTGAATCCTTGTTTCCACTCAGGTCCAGGACCCAGCACATCCCAGCCTTGGATCCCTGAGCTATAACCTGACATCAGTACCCCTTTGTGCCAAATCAGGTCCCTGTTTCTTCTTACAGGAACAAGTGTATTGTGTCCAAACACACAGAGAAACCCTAATGAAAGAGGTTGAGATTTAAGCTTTTTTACTTAAGTACAGGAGGGTAGGAGCTGGGTAGAGAATAATGTCTTAGGCTAGGTTCTTTAGAGAAGCAAAATCAGTGAATTATGTGTGTATATACATATACATATAAGGAGCCCTGGTGGTCCAGTGGTTAAGAGCTTGGCTGCTAACCAAAAGGTTCACAGTTCAAATCCACCAGCTGCTCCTTGGAATCCCTATGAAGCAGTTCTACTTCATCCTATAGGGTCGCTATGAGTTGAAATCTACTCAACAGCAACTGGTTATATATAGACAGAGAGAGATTTATATAAAAGAAATGGCTCACAGGGTTATAGAGGCTGGAAAGTCCCAAGTCCATGGGTCAGACATCAGGCTGGAGGCTTCTCCTGACTCAGGCTGATGAAACCAAGGTTGACAGGTGAGATGGTAGGCTGCTGGCTCACAGGCTGTGGAGGCTGACGAATCCAAGATCAGCAGGTAAGACAACAGGCTACTGGCTTAAGTCCCAAGAACTGGAGGTCAGATGATGATGAGCCAAATGCAGGATCCAGAGCACAGCAAAAGCCAGTGAGCTTTGCCAGAAAGTCCATGTGTATTGAATGCAGGCCACACCCCTAAGAAAACTCCCTTTCAACTGTTAAGCTGCTCATAGCAGATCTCATCATGGAGGTGGTTACATTAAATCAGATCTCATCACAGAGGTGATTGCATCATTATATAACTGTCAAACTAAGTATCATGGCCAAGTCAAGTTGACACACAACCTTAACTATCACAGACAGTATCGGTTTGGTGGGACAAGAACAGAAGTAAGAGTGAGAGGCTGAGTTCTGGTTCTGGTCTGCTTCTGACTCCTGCAGGGCCCCTTCCACTGGAGAGACAGACACAATAACTACCCTATACAGCTCAAAGGGTTGCAGCAAGGACCAGGGTTGCAGCAAGGACCAGGTGATACAATATAAGCTGACATTCAGAGAAAAACGATCAAAGGAGAATGTCAGGTGGGATGGGGCTTTCACCTCAGCCATCCTTTCCTTAGTAAGAACCATACTTTACGGAAACATACATTCAAAAGAGGGGTGGGTTTACAGTGCCCCATAAAAACAGGCACCTACCTTTTTTTATCCTGGGAGGTTTTTCTGGGGTGTAGGGACTCAGAGCTGACATTCCCACATTTCTTTAAAGTAAAGGGCATTCACCAGGTAGTAGGATCCACAGAGACATCAGGTAGGAGATTCAGGAGTTTCATCTACAAGAGTAAAAGGACAGATTTCAAAGTAGCAATATGTATATCTTAATTAAAGACAATATGTACATTTTAATTAAAGACAACCAGACAGTATGGTTCCAATTTTCTGGAACCGTAACAGTGTTCCTTAAAAGTTCTGGGGTCAGATTTAACAGAAACAGGACAATTTAGCGATAAGCACCATTCCGGTCAAGAATCACTATGAGTAAAGAAGGAAACACTAGAAAAATAATATGCCAAACATTTGGTAACCATTAGCCCATATTAATTACAGATTTGGGTGTTAATTGATAAAGCTCCTTTCTAATATCAGTTGATTTGTACCTCAATTTTGAGGGCACTGAAATATTTCCCTCCTTCTCACTTCTGTTTGCATCCACAACCATAAGCTGCTCTGGTGAACTTCTGAAAGCTTGCATCCATGTTGTCCTTTGTCTAGATTCCTTCTTTGGACAACTGCTTATGTCAGATGGCTCTAGCTCCTGTTTAAGCTGGTATTTCATGGGAAGCCCCTCGTACATTCTCTCCCAACTCCCCACTAAACAAACCAGGCATTGGAGGTTTGCTGTGGAGGCAACTTGTTTCATAACCATGAGGTAGATGGAACTGGACTGAAAAAACCTCCCTGCCATCCACCTGCACCCCAAAAGAGAGACTGCCTTCAGGCAGTAAAGGCTGATCTTTGAAGTGCCAAAACAGACATGGAAGAGATTTTAAAATTATGAGGCATTGCTTGTATTACTTGATCCAAAAAATGATATGAATTATTTCACAGGAAGATATTAATTAATAGAAATTTGAGAATTAATATGAATCCTAAAAATATCCAACATGATAGGAATTTAAAAATTGCCAGGGAACTACCGCCTCTGAAAACAGTATAAACTGCAGACAATTAAACAGATGAATTCTCTTAAGCTTTCCAGTAACAGATAATCCCTACAATATTCAGTTTCAGAGCATACAAAAATAATAATAATAATCTCAGTATGAAAACTTGTCAAAGGAAGCACAAAATCCCCACTATAGACCAATCTTTTTTATGAAGACAAGTCAAATATTCTTAAATTAAATACTAGTAAGTCAATCTAATTAATATTATTCTAAGGATGTAAGAAATGTACAGTTTTAGGAGATAGAATGATATAATCTGTTACTTTAATAAGCCAGAGGAAAAAACCCCATATCATCATCCTGATGGATGCAAAAAATACTTTTACCCTACTTTATCATCCATTTACATTTGCCACCTAAAATAAAAGGATATGTCCTTAATATGACAAAGAACATTCTTCTCAAACTTCCCTAATCATGCGAACCATGAAGCATGAATGTCATTCACATAAAAGTCAGGAAAACACAGATGTCTGCTGTCATCACCATTATTTAACATTTTTCTCACACTGCTAGTTAATGTCATGAAGCAAGAAAACCAAATGGGATACAATTACATAAAGAAAGACAAAATTATTATTTTCAGTTAATATTGAAAACAAGGAGAATCATCTGAAAAACAAAACCATAACAAGTGTTCTTCTAGGTGTTGAGTTACGCCACTATGACTGAAATAAATTCTTTCCTTAGATCCTAACAATAAGTAATTGGAAAGTGGTATAGTTTACATCCTAATCATATGTTTTCAGTTGTGCTTAGTGAGAGAAATACAGAAAAGTATGTCTATGCCACCTTCCTGGAAGTGAAAGTTAAATAGGATTTTTAGAACAGTTTCTAACAGGTTATGGGTAATGTTTAGAAAAAAGACTTGTTTTTATAGTTTAGTCCTGTGTTTTACTATCTCTTTAATGCTCGATAGATACTGAGAATCTTACATTTGTTCTTTGATTTTTTGGGGGGGTAGGCAATCATGTTATCTTCAAATAATTACAGCTTTCCTTTTTTTCTCTAATATTTTGTCACTTATGTCTTTGCTTGACATGTCACATGACTAGGACCTCTAATACAACGCTGAATATTAACAATGATATTTGACCCGTCCTATTCCTGGCTTAAAGGGAATACATTTAATGTTTCACTCTTAAGTGTGATGGTTGCAGTAGGTGTCACACTAAAACACTTTGTACAAATGTGAGCTAACAAAAGGGAGGCATTTAATGGAAGGATATCAGAAGTTCACAGAGTCAAAGGAAGCTCTGTTGCAAGCTCTATAGCTTTCAGCATCAGGATCCTGTGGATCTTCCAAATGCCTTCCTTATCCTTGGTCCTCTACTCAAGATTCAAATTCCTGAGAGAGAATCTAATGGGTTGGCCCAGATTACATGGCCACTGCCATGGTCAAAGGACAGCCTATCATCAAAACACTCTGCTATTCGAGCCGCCGTTCAAGGCACAACAATTCATCTCCATTCGCCTGAAGCAACAGAGAAAGAAGTAGAGTCAGGAACCAGAGGAGGGGATTGAATGTGTGTCTCGGTGCCTCCATAAACAACTGCCTCCTTTGACATGAGACCAGAAGATCTGGGTGGTGCCTGGCTACCATTATGGAATATTTTGATCAAAGAGTCTGTGGAAGAATCCTGAGTAAAAGGGGAGAAAATGTGGAGCAGAATTTCAAATTCTTAATGGAATCCAGAGTTTCTGGAGCCATTGAGGCTGGCTGAACCCCCAGAACTATTGCCCTGAGATAATACTCAAAATTTAAACCTTAAATCAAAACTATTCCCTAAAAACTTCTTTGAACCGAAAGAATAGTTTATCTGAATTAAGAAAGCACACCTTTGAACATTATGCTCTTTTAAAGAATTATCTGTATGAGATCAAACTGGCAATGGCAACTTGAAAGGTTGGATGGGAAGCTTAGGGAGCAGTAAGTTTAAGATAATGGTGGGGGAATAATTTGGAAAAAGATAGCGAGAATGTTAGCACAACTTAAAAGAATGTTGTGTCACTGAACTGCACATGTAGAAATTGTTGAAACAGTGTATCTTTGGCTGTGCATACTTTCACCAAAATAAAGAAATTTAAAAAACAAAAAAGTCAAGAGGCCCTACTGGTTCAAGATACAAGCACCTTCTCAGTGCTGTGCCCTGGCATTATCCAATACTGTTTTTTGATTCCATCGGATCCACTTTACTAAAGTCTCATCTTTCTAGACTGATACCCATTCTTTGTCTTCCTCCTGGAAGAAAACTCCCCCTAATTGGTCAATTTAGCTAAAAAATATTTCCCTTCTGAATGCCCTGCCTAATTAAGACAAATTTAACTTGTTCCATAATTGCCTAGACTGGCAACTATCTCTCCTAAAACTCTCTTCTGTCTCATGGGTTAATGTTATTTAGTCCACCATGCATGCTGTTACCATTGTGTATTAATGACCTGAGTGTAGTTAGGATACATGTTTTATGCTCAAAAATGTTAAGTTCCCCATGAGGTTGCATGGGTTATAGACACATCTAGAGGTAATTTAGTCTGAGTTTGCCATAAGGCTTCCTGTGATGGTTAAAGCTAGGCCATGATTCTCAGTGGTTTGGAAAATATTATATAAATACCCTCTACTTTGTGATCTGATGTGAGCAGTCAATCAGTTGGATGGGGGGGCTCCTTGTGGGTGTGGCCTACATCCAAAACATATGCATATTCCAGCAAAGCTTGCTCTCTCTGGACTCTGCATCCTACTCATCATCCTCTGATCAAGAGTTCCAGGAATGTGAGCCAGCACCTCCTATCTGACCTTCAGATTTTGAGATTCACAAGCTACTGCAGCCCTGTGAACCAGCAGCTTGCTGCCTAATCTGCAGATTTTGGGTTCGTCAGCTCCTGCAACCGTATGAGCCAGGAGAAACCTCCAGCCGGCTCCCTGACCCAAAGATTTGGGACTTGCTAGCCTCTAGAGTTGTGTGAGCCATTTCCTTGAAGAAAATCTCTTTCTATATATTTATACGAACACTTCACTGGTTTTGCTCCTCTAGAGAGCCATTTCCTTTCTCATTTCACACGTGGGGTTGATTCATGAGGAAATTTGAACATACCACGTTATGCCTCCTGCTTTATTCTTATTGAGAAACCCTTGTTCTTTTCCAGTGTATTTAATAGCTTTCCACCCACAAAAAAAAACAAAAACGGAATGATATGTATTTATATATAACACATTATGGTATGTCAGGCATGCATCTACTGTATTTTGTCCATTATAACCAGGGTTATAATGACACAGGGCTGACACAGTGCAAAAGGCAAGACGGAATGCAGGCAGTCCAGGGTCCCCTCTGTCCACACCTGTACTTCCTGCTTGCCACCACATGGTGATGCTGCTCACCATGGTCATGCTTGGCCTGAGTGCAGATGCCAGGCCTCAGAGGCAACAGGGACTGCAGCAGCTCCTTCCCTGCCTTGGGATGGATGACAAGGCATCTCTGTACCAATGCCTCTGACTAGGATGGCTCCAGGGCTGGTCCCAGCACTTGCCACTCCACAGTTTCCCGGCCCTCTCCAGGGCACGCACACCACCCAGAGGCCTGGCCGATTTTCACACGAGATCTGAACACCCCTTGTCCTGGTCAGGGGGGCTTCCTGCCCACCTTGTGAGGTTCAGTGATTCCAGAGGGCCTGCACCTACCTTTCTTAGGATGATTCACTCACTTTCTGTAACACAAAGATGGTTCAAGGACTCCCCTTAAGTGATTCTGGCCAGAAAGGAGCCAAGGATTTGATCTCTGTGGAGACATTCTAGTTCTGGCAGAAGTGCCCTCAGCACCTTTCCCACCGTCCCAGGACCTCCTGGGTTGAGAAGACAAGGTGGCCCATTCCCAGCCTGGGAGCACAGGGTTTGCGGACAGCTCCCGGCGAGGCCACATTCCCACCTCTGAAAACAGCAACAGCAGACAGACAGACATGTGGACACTGCGCCCTGAGACAGGGAGAGGTCACACGTGTAACATATAGTCTAAGAGGGAGAGCTCCAGCAACCAATAGGGGCTACAAACTTCATCAGCACCACCATCGATGGACACAGAGAACATCTTCCTTCTGTTCTGTTGCTGAAATCGGGCCATCGTAGAGCACCAGACATCAGGCATCCAGTTTGAGGAGGGGTCTTGGGGAAGCCACAAGGGCAAGTGGGCTTCCAGAAGACGTGGCACAGGCCAGAGGGTGCTGGAAAAGAGACAATTACCCCAAATGCCTTTGCAACCTGGGGCTTTTCCAAGAATTCAAGGGATGTCCTTGGCCTTTGTAATCCAATGAGGGTGGATTCTGCCCAGTGCGGCCCATTGAGTCAATTGAGAGGCCCAGACCTTTGAGAAAGAGAAAGTGGACCTTATTGCACACCGGTCAAGCAAGGAGCTTGGAGACTAAGATTCAAATCAAGCTCACCAAAGCTGGGGATTCTAGGTCAGTTACAGGGTTTAGGATAGGGAATTTATGCTTAATTCACAAAGTTTCTGGGAATAAGCGGGCAATTTCGGGAGCTAATTAACATCCATGGGGTGTAGTGGGGGTGCATGTATGACGAGTGAAGTTTATCTAAGCACAGCTTTGCAGCTTATTGCTCCTGTCAGAATGGAGGGGGCGGGGGCAGTTGTTGAGTAGTGAAGCAGCCTTGAGCAAAGAAGCAGTAAGGCGACCTCGGGCTGTAACACGGAAATGCCTTCTCAGGAACTCAGAGAGCCTGGCTGTGATGGGGGGAGCTGGGGGGATAATTTAACCCTGTGGTTACCTTTCAGGAGTGGGGATAGTTTAAGCCTGTGCTTACACCTTGAACCACTTCCTGCTTGTCCTATTCTTCCTCCCTCTTCTTTTCCTTCCCCTTCTTCTTGGTAATTAAGCCTTTTTATTTTGAGTAATTGTAGGTTCATATTTTTTATGCAGTTCTAGGAAACAATATATAGAGATTCCGTGCACCCTTCACCCATTTTCCCCAATGATAACTTGCAAAAGTACAATAGAATATCATAGCCTGGGTACTGACGTTGTCACAGTCAAGCAGAGAAGGGCTCCATCACTGCAAGGATCCCTGTTGTTGCCCTTTTACAGGGGTGCTCACCTCTCTCCCTCACCCCAGGCAAGGACTAAGCCTTTAACTGTATATACTCTCTCTGGTCGTTTCGAGCTTGTTGTGTCAATGGGCTCACACAAGTACATAACCTGTGTCTTTTTTCCACTTATAATTCTCTGGAGATTCATGCAGGTTGTGCGTCCCATTTTATTGCTGAGTGGTTTCCATACACTTACATTCTGCTTGGGGGCGGGGTGGGCAGGGTTCAAAGCTCCCGGCGCCAGGGACGGAGGGCAGCGTTCAAGGCTGTAGCCGCGGGGCGGGTCGAGGGCGCGGAGCCGGCCGAGGGCGCGGGGCGGGGCGGGGCGGGGCGCGGGGCGTGGGGCGGGGCGGGGCGAGGGCGCGGGGCGGGGCGAGGGCGCGGGGCGGGGCGAGGGCGCGGGGCGGGGGCGAGGGCGCGGGGCGGGGGCGAGGGCGAGGGCGCGGGGCGGCGGGTTGCGCAGCACCACCCCAGGAACGCGCAGCCTAGGGCGCTCCCGCCAGCGTGCGTCCAGGCTGTGTATTGACCCCTTGCGGCTCCCATTTTCACTTCCCGGCCGGCGGGTTCGCTTCCGTAGGGTGAGTTCTCCCCGCATCCGGGGGGAGGTTGGAGGGGACGGGGCTGGGCGCGGGGACTGAACGCACGGTCCCTGTGGTGCGTGCGGCACGGGACGTGGACCATTTGGAACATTCCGGTTCTTGGCTCTCTGCCCATCATCTGCCCCGACCCTGGGAAGTCGGGGCTGTAGTGTCCGCACGTCACCAATGAGGAGACGGGGCAGCGCCGCGACATGGGTTGCCCGAGATCTCCTTGGGAATGGGGTGTCCCTGTCAGACCTGGGCGGACCCCCAGGGACTACGTCCTTCCTACACGTAGAACAGGCCGCCGTGGTTCAGACCAGTCTTCCTCAAGGTTTTGTGGCAATCTGTAACAAAACCTAAAAAATACCACCTCTAACCTTTAATCTCTCTGATATTAAATATTGATATTTCAGCTAAAGAAATCCAAGAAAGAGAAAACGTATTTAATAATTTGTGCTTCCACATACACCCGTTTCCGTCGAGTCGATTCTGACTTATAACCACCCCAAAGGACAGAGTAGAGCTGCCCCATAGGGTTTCCAGGGAGAGCCTGGTGGATTCGGACTACCGACCTTTTGGTGAGCAGCCGTGGCTCTTAACCTCTGCGCCACCGGGTTTCCATATGCTTCCAGAAGTGCAATTTATAGTGTTTAAAAGATGGAAATCCCCTGCGTGTCCAGGAACAGGAAGGGAAAGGGCCCGCGGGCTTGCAAACAGCAGTGCATCCCGGGGAGCTATCCTGCCCTTAGAGCAATGAGCAGGGCGTCCCCTGGGAGGGGGCCTCAGCGCTGGAGGCTGAAAGGATGAACTAGCTATGCATCAGAAATATCAGCAGATTTGAGGTGGTAGATGTAGCTTAATAACTATGCGGTTTTTTTCTCCTATAACAGTGTCTAAGTGCCTTGTTTCTAGCAAAGGAGGAAAACTGTCAGCCTTGGAGAATGGCGCTAAGGGAGTCAGGACACCTGGGCTTGAGTCTTTTCTGATATTTTGGGTGTCTCACGTCCTGGATCTCAGTTTCTTACTCTGTGCAGCTAGAGGACTTGACCTAGATGGGTACTCCCCAACTGGAATGCCTCGTGCGGTCAGGCTGGTGATGTGGACATGTAAGCTGGGCTCGAGGGACCGTGGGGGCTGGGGGCGTGGGGAGGCTAAAGAATGCACGCCGTGCCTGAGGCGTATGCACTGAAAGCATCTGGTCCAAACTAAGATGGTCTTGGGCCCTCACTTTAGGCCACAGGATGAGGTGCTCCCCAGTCTGCCCTGACACCAGTGCTCTTTTAAAGATAAACGGACCATGCCACTCCTCCTGAAGATGCCCCGATGGCTTTCTGGGAGGCTAGGATGAATCCCCTGCCCCTGACCTGCGAGCCCAGCTTAGTGGACCCCAGCTCCTCCCTGACTGCATCTCCCACCACCAAATTCCTTTTTTTAAAAAAATCACAGTCCGGCCATGCACTTGCTGTTTCTTGACCTCCCCAGGCCAGCTCCCACCTGAGGGCCCTCCCACTGCCTGGGCCTCTGTGCCCCCAGGTCTTTGGCCAGCTCCGTATGGTCATTCACTTCCCTGCTCAGAGACACCTGGGGCAAGCCTACTACCATAGCAGTCATAGCCCTGTGGTTTTATCCACCCACGCACTGTTTTCTTGATATTGCTCACCACCTTCCAAGATTCTGTGGTGGCTTTCATTGCCTGCTTGTTTATTGTTACAACCACGCTCCCCCAAGAGTATGGCGCTTCCTTCTTCTCTGTTACAGTCACTTCTGTCCTGTGCACCTGGTGCAGTACTAGCAGAAAGCTGCCAATCAGTAATTAGGAATTGAGTTTCTCTCACTACTAGTAATAGAGTCAACTCCACCAGGTGAAATAAAATGAGGGGCTTGATCTCATGTAAAAGAAATCTGGAGGCTGGCAATCCAGAATCATCTCACAGCTCTCAGAAGCCATCAGGAATCCAGGTGCCCACCATCCTTAGACCATAGCCTCTATCCTAGGACAACAAGATGTCTGGCTGGGCCCGGGTCACTGTTCCACACTCCACGGAAAAAGGAGAGTGGCAGGGGCCAGAACGGTACTCGCAGCTGAGCCCTGGTGAATGACTTCTGCTTACTCCTCATTGACTCCCCTATCTCAAGGGAAGCTGGGCACATTGACACCCTGAATGAATCAGGGTTCTGTTTATGTTGGGTAGCCAAGAGGTGGGTTGGCAGAGACTATGATCCAATCCCTAACTTCTCAGTCACTGTTGTTGTTAGGTGCCGTCGAGTCGGTTCCGACTCATAGCAGTCCTATGCACAATAGAACAAAACACTGCCCAGTCCTGAGCCATCCTCACAATCATTGTTATGCTTGAGCTCATTGTTGCAGCCACTGTGTCAATCCACCTCGTTGAGGGTCTTCCTCTTTTCTGCTGACCCTCTATGCTGCCAAGCATGATGTCCTTCTCCAGGGACTGATCCCTCCTGACAACATGTCCAAAGTAGGTAAGACGCAGTCTCACCATCCTTGCTTCCAAGGAGCATTCTGGTTGTACTTCTTCTAAGACAGATTTGTTCATTCTTTTGGCAGTCCATGGTATATTCAATATTCTTCACCAATACCACAATTCAAAGACATTAATTCTTCTTTGGTCTTCCTTATTCATTGTCCAGCTTTCACATGCATATAATGCAATTGGAAACACCATGGCTTGGGTCAGGCGCACCTTAGTCTTCAATATGACATCTTTGCTCTTCAGCACTTCACAGAGGTCCTTTGCAGCAGATGTACCCAATGCAATGCATCTTTTGATTTCTTGACTGCTGCTTCCATGGCTGTTGATTGTGGATCCAAGTAAAATGAAATCCGTGACAACTTCAGTGTTTTCTCCGTTTATCATGATATTGCTCATTGGTCCAGTTGTGAGGATTTTTGTTTTCTTTATGTTGAGGTGCAATCCGTACTGAAGGCTGTGGTCTTTGATCTTCATTAGTAAGTGCTTCAAGTCCTCCTCACTTTCAGCAAGCAAGGTTGTGTCATCTGCATAACGCAGGTTGTTAATGAAGCTTCCTCCAATCCTGATGCCTCGTTCTTCTTCATATAGTCCAGCTTCTCAGATTATTTGCTCAGCATACAGATTGAATAGGTATGGTGAAAGAATACAACCCTGACACACACCTTTCCTGACTTTAAGCCAATCGGTATCCCCTCGTTCTGTCTGAACAACTGCCTCTCGATCTATGTAAGGGTTCCTCATGAGCACAATTAAGTGTTCTGGAATTCCCATTCTTCGCAACGTTATCCGTAATTTGTTATGATCCACACAGTTCAATGCCTTTGCATAGTCAATACAACACAGGTAAACATCCTTCTGGTATTCTCTGCTTTCAGCCAGGATCCATCTGACATCAGCAATGATATCCCTGGTTCCACGTCCTCTTCTGAAACCAGCCTGAATTTCTGGCAGCTGCCTGTCGATATACTGCTGCAGCCGTTTTTGAATGATCTTCAGCGAAATTTTCCTTGTGTGTGATAATAATGATATTGTTCTATAATTTCCACATTCGGTTGGATCACCTTACTTGGGAATAGGCATAAATATGGATCTCTTCCAGTCAGTTGGCCAGGAAGCTGTCTTCCATATTTCTTAGCATAGACGAGTGAACACATCCAGCACTGCATCTGTTTGTTGAAATGTGTAAATTGATATTCCATCAATTCCTGGAGCCTTGTTTTTCGCCAATGCCTTCAGAGAAGCTTGGACTTCTTCCTTCAGTACCATCGGTTCCTGATCATATGCTGTCTCTTGAAATGATTGAACATCGAGTTAATTCTTTTTGGTATAGTGACTCTGTGTATTCCTTTCATCTTCTTTTGATGTTCCCTTCATTGTTTAATACTTTCCCCATAGAATGCTTCACTGTTGCAACTCGAGGCTTGAATTTTTTCTTCACTTCTTTCAGCTTGAGAAACGCCGAGCGTCTTCTTCCCTTTTGGTTTTCCATCTCCAGCTCTTTGCACATGTCATTATAATACTTGACTTTCTCTTCCTGAGACGCCCTTTGAAATCTTCTGTTCAGTTCTTTTAGTTCATCAATTCTTCCTTTTGCTTTAGCTGCTTGACACTCAAGAGCAAGTTTCAGTCTCCTCTGATATCTGTCTTGGTCTTTTCTTTCTTTCCTGTCTTTTCAGTGACCTCTTGCTTTCTTTACGGATGATGTCCTTGATGTCATTCCACAACTCATCTGATCTTCGGTCACTAGTGTTCAATGCGTCAATCTGTTCTTCAGATGGTCTCTAAATTCAGGTGGGATGTACTCAAGGTCATATTTTGGCTGTCATGGACTTGCTCTGATTTTCTTCAGTTTCAGATTGAATTTCCTTATGAGCAATTGATGGTCTGTTCCACAGTCGGCCCCTTGCCTTCTTCTGACTGATGATATTGAGCTTTGCTATCGTCTTTTTCCACCAGTGTAGTCAATTTGATTTCGGTATGTTCCATCTGGCGAGGTCCATGTGTATAGTCACCGTTTATGTTGGTGAAAGAAGGTGTTTGCAATGAAGAAGTCATTGCTCTTGCAAAATTCTATCATTCGATCTCTGGCATTGTTTCTGTCACCAAGGCCATACTTTCCAGCTACTGATCCTTCTTCTTTATTTCCACCTTTCGCATTCTAATCACCAGTAATTATCAATGCATCTTGATTGCATGTTCGATCAATTTCAGACTGCAGCAGCTGATAAAAATCTTTTACTTCTTCATCTTTGGCCCTAGTGTTTGGTGCGTAAATTTCAATAATAATCGTATTAACTGGTCTTCCTTGTAGGCGTATGGATATTATCCTATCACTGACAGCGTTGTACTTCATGATTCATCTTGAAACATTCTTTTGGACAATGAATGCAACACCATTCCTCTTCAAGTTGTCATTCCCAGCATAGTAGACTATATGATTGTCCAATTCAAAATGGCTGATACCAGTCCATTTCAGCTCACTAATGCCTAGGATATTGATGTTTATGCGTTCCATTTCTTTTTTTTCTTTTAATAATTTTTATTGAGCTTTAAGTGAATGTTTACAAATCAAGTCAGTCTGTCGCATATAAGCTTATATACACCTTACTGCCTACTCCCACTTACTCTCCCCCGATGAGTCAGCCCTTCCAGTCTCTCCTTTCGTGACAATTTTGCCAGTTTCTAACCCTCTCTACCCTCCAATCTCCCCTCCAGACAGGAGATGCCAACACAGTCTCAAGTGTCCACCTGATACTAGTAGCTCACTCTTCATTAGCATCTCTCTCCAACCCATTGTCCAGTCCCTTCCATGTCTGATGAGTTGTCTTCGGGAATGGTTCCTGTCCTGGGCCAACAGAAGGTTTGGGGACCATGACCGCCGGGATTCCTCTAGTCTCAGTTAGACCATTAAGTCTGGTCTTTTTATGAGAATCTGCGGTCTGCATGCCACTGATCTCCTGCTCCCTCGGGGGTTCTCTGTTGTGCTCCCTGTCAGGGCAGTCATTGGTTGTGGCCGGGCACCATCTAGTTCTTCTGGTCTCAGGATGATGTAAGTCTCTGGTTCATGTGGCCCTTTCTGTCTCTTGGACTCATAGTCATCGTGTGACCTTGGTGTTCTTCATTCTCCTTTGATCCAGGTGGGTTGAGACTAATTGATGCATCTTAGATGGCCGCTTGTTACCATTTAAGATCCCAGACGTCACATTTCAAAGTGGGATGCAGAATGTTTTCATAATAGAATTATTTTGCCAATTGACTTAGATGTCCCCTTAAGCCATAGTCCCCAACCCCCCGCCCTTGCTCTGCTGACCTTTGAGGCATTCAGTTTATCCCGGAAACTTCTTTGCTTTTGGTCCAGCCCAGTTGAGCTGACCTTCCATGTATTGAGTATTCTCCTTCCCTTCACCTAAAGTAGTTCTTATCTACTAACTAATCAGTAAATAACCCTCTCCCACCCTCCCTCCCTCCCCGCCTCGTAACCACAAAAGTATGTGTTCTTCTCAGTTTATACTATTTCTCAAGATCTTGTAATAGTGGTCTTATACAATATTTGTCCTTTTGCCTCTGACTAATTTCACTCAGTATAATGCCTTCCAGGTTCCTCCATGTTATGAAATGTTTCACAGATTCGTCACTGTTCTTTATCGATGCGTAGTATTCCATTGTGTGAATATACCACAATTTATTTAACCATTCATCCGTTGATGGGCACCTTGTTTGCTTCCAGCTTTTTGCTATTGTAAACAGAGCTCCAATAAACATGGGTATGCATATATCTGTTCGTGTAAAGGCTCTTATTTCTCTAGGGTATATTCAGAGGAGTGGGATTTCTGGGTCGTATGGTAGTTCTATTTCTAACTTTGCAAGAAAATGCCAGATAGATTTCCAAAGTGGTTGTACCATTTTACATTGCCACCAGCAGTGTATAAGAGTTCCGATCTCTCCGCAGCCTCTCCAACATTTATTATTTTGTATTTTTTGGATTAATGCCAGCCTTGTTGGAGTGAGATGGAATCTCATCGTAGTTTTAATTTGTATTTCTCTAATGGCTAATGATCGAGAGCATTTTCTCATGTATCTGTGAGCTGCCTGAATATCTCCTTTAGTGAAGTGCATGTTCATATCCTTTGCCCACTTCTTGATTGGGTTGTTTGTCTTTTTATGGTTGAGTTTTAACAGAATCATATAGAGTTTAGAGATCAGGCGCTGGTCGGAGATGTCATAGCTGAAAATTCTTTCCCAATCTGTAGGTGGTCTTTTTACTCTTTGGGCGAAGTCTTTAGATGAGCATAGGTGTTTGATTTTTAGAAGCTCCCAGTTATCTGGTTTCTCTTCGTCATTTTTGGTAATGTTTTGTCTTCTGTTTATGCCTTGCATTAGGGCTCCTAGGGTTGTCCCTATTTTTTCTTCCATGATCTTTATCGTTTTAGTCTTTATGTTTAGGTCTTTGATCCACTTGGAGTTAGTTTTTGTGCATGGTGTGAGGTATGAGTCCTGTTTCATTTTTTTGCAAATGGATATCCAGTTATGCCAGCACCATTTGTTAAAAAGGCTATCTTCTCCCCAATTAACTGACACTGGGCCTTTGTCAAATATCAGCTGCTCATATGTGGATGGATTTATATCTGGGTTCTCAATTCTGTTCCACTGGTCTATGTGTCTGTTGTTGTAGCAGTACCAGGCTGTTTTGACTACTGTGGCTGTACAATAGGTTCTAAAATCAGGTAGAGTGAGGCCTCCCACTTTCTTCTTCTTTTTCAGTAATGCTTTGCTTATCCGAGGCTTCTTTCCCTTCCATATGAAGTTGGTGATTTGTTTCTCCATCACATTAAAAAATGTCATTGGAATTTGGATCGGAAGTGCATTGTATGTATAGATGGCTTTTGGTAGAATAGAGATTTTTACTATGTTAAGTCTTCCTATCCATGAGCAAGGTATGTTTTTCCATTTAAGTAGGTCCTTTTTAATTCTTGCACTAGTACTTTGTAGTTTTCTTTGTATAGGTCTGTTACATCTTTGGTAAGATTTATTCCTGAGTATTTTATCTTCTTTGGGGTTACTGTGAATGGTATTGATTTGGTGATTTCCTCTTCGATGTTCTTTTTGTTGGTGTAGAGGAATCCAAGTGATTTTTGTGTGTTTATCTTATAACCTGAGACTCTGCCAAACTCTTCTATTAGTTTCAGTAGTTTTCTGGAGGATCCTTAGGGTTTTCTGTGTATAAGATCATGTCATCTGCAAATAGAGATAATTTTACTTCTTCCTTGCCAATCCGGATGCCATTTATTTCTTTGTCTAGCCTAATTGCTCTGGCTAGGACCTCTAGCACAGTGTTGAATAAGAGCAGTGATAAAGGGCATCCTTGTCTGGTTCCCGTTCTCAAGGGAAATGCGTTCAGGCTGTCGCCATTTAGAGTGATGTTGGCCGTTGGCTTTGTATAGATGCCCTTTATTATGTTGAGGAATTTTCCTTCAATTCCTATTTTCCTGAGAGTTTTTATCATAAATGGGTGTTGGACTTTGTCAAATGCCTTTCCTGCATCAATTGATAAGATCATGTGGTTTTTGTCTTTTGTTTTATTTATATGGTGGATTACATTAATGGTTTTTCTAATATTAAACCAGCCTTGCATACCTGGTATAAATCCCACTTAGTCGTGGTGGATTATTTTTTTGATACGTTGTTGAATTCCATTTGCTAGAATTTTGTTGAGGATTTTTGCATCTGTGTTCATGAGGGATATAGGTCTGTAATTTTCCTTTTTTGTGATGTCTTTACCTGGTTTTGGTATCAGGGAAATGGTGGCTTCATAGAATGAGTTAGGTAGTATTCCATCATTTTCTATGCTTTGAAATACCTTTAGTAGTAGTGGTGTTAACTCCTCTCTGAAAGTTTGGTAGAACTCTGCAGTAAAGCCGTCTGGGCCAGGGCTTTTTTTTTGTTGGGAGTTTTTTGATTGCCGTTTCAATCTCTTTTTTTGTTATGGGTCTATTTAGTTGTTCTACTTCTGATTGTGTTAGTTTAGGTAGGTAGTGTTTTTCTAGGAATTCCTCCATTTCGTCTAGGTTTGCAGATTTGTTAGAGTACAATTTTTCATAATAATCTGATATGATTCTTTTAATTTCAGTTGGGTCTGTTGTGATGTGGCCCATCTCGTTTCTTATTCGGGTTATTTGTTTCCTATCCTGTATTTCTTTAGTCAGTCTGGCCAATGGTTTATCAATTTTGTCAATTTTTTCAAAGAACCAGCTTTTGGCTTTGTTAATTCTTTCAATTGTTTTTCTGTTCTCTAATTCAATTCGTTCAGCTCTAATTTTTATTATTTGTTTTCTTCTGGTGCCTGATGGATTCTTTTGTTGCTCACTTTCTTTTTGTTCAAATTGTAGGGACAATTCTCTGATTTTGGCTCTTTCTTCTTTACGTATGTGTGCATTTATCGATATAAATTGACCTCTGAGCACTGCTTTTGGTGTGTCCCAGAGGTTTTGATAGGAAGTGTTTTCATTCTTGTTGCATTCTATGAATTTCTTTATTCCCTCCTTAATGTCTTCTATAACCCAGTCTTTTTTGAGCAGGGTATTGTTCAGTTTCCAAGTATTTGATTTCTTTTCCCTAATTTTTCTGTTATTGTTTTCCACTTTTATGGCCTTATGGTCTGAGAAGATGCTTTGTAATGTTTCGATGTTTTGGACTCTGCAAAGGTTTGTTTTATGACCTAATATGTGGTCTATTGTAGATGATGTTTCATGTGCACTAGAAACAAAAGTATACTTTGCAGCAGTTGGGTGAAGTGTTCTGTATAAGTCAATGAGGTCAAGTTGGTAGATTGTAGCAATTAGGTCTTCCATGTCTCTATTGAGCTTCTTACTGGATGTCCTGTCCTTCCCCAAAAGTAGTGTGTTGAAGTCTCCTAGTATAATTGTGGAGGTGTCCATCTCACTATTCAGTTCTGTTAAAGTTTGTTTTATGTATCTTGCAGCCCTGTCATTGGGTGCATAAATATTTAATATGGTTATATCTTCCTGGTCAATTGTCCATTTAATCATTATGTAGTGTCCTTCTTTATCCTTTGTGGTGGATTGAACTGTAAAGTCTATTTTGTCAGAAATTAATATTGCTACTCCTGCTCTTTTTTGCTTATTGTTTGCTTGATATATTTTTTCCATCCTTTGAGTTTTAGTTTCTTTGTGTCTCTAAGTCTAAGGTGTGTCTCTTGTAAGCAGCATATAGACGGATCGTGTTTCTTTGTCTGAGACTCTCTGTCTCTTTATTGGTGCATTTAGTCCATTTACGTTCAGCATAATTATAGATAAGTATGTGTTTAGTGCTGTCATTTTGATGCTTTTTTATGTGTGTTGTTGACAATTTCATTTTTCCACTTACTTTTTTGTGCTGAGACGTTTTTCTTTGTAAATTGTGTGTTCCTCATTTTCATAGTATTTGACTTTATGTTTGCTGAGTCATTATGTTTTTCTCGGTTTTTATTTTGAGTTATGGAGTTGTTATATCTCTTTGTGGTTACCTTAATATTTACCCCTATTTTTCTAAGTAAAAACCTAACTTGTATTGTCCTATATTGCCTTGTATCCCTCTCCATATGGCAGTTCTATGCCTCCTGTATTTAGTCCCTCTTTTTGATTATTGTGATCTTTTACATCATGACATCAATGTTTCCCTGTTTTAAGTGGTTTTTTTCTTTTTAAAATTAATCTTAATTTGTCTTGTGATTTCCCTATTTGAGTTGATATCAGGATGTTCTAGTCTGTGACCTTGTCTTGTGCTGGTATCTGGTATTATTGGTTTTCTGACCAATTTCCTTTAGTATTTCTTATAGCTTTGATTTGGTTTTTGCAAATTCTCTAAGCTTGTGTTTAGCTGTAAATGTTTTAATTTCGCCTTCATATTTGAGAGAGATTTTTGCTGGATATATGATCCTTGGCTGGCAGTTTTTCTCCCTCAGTGCTCTATATATGTCATCCCATTGCCTTCTTGACTGCATGGTTTTTGCTGAGTAGTCTAAACTTATTCTTATTGATTCTCTTTTGTAGGAGACCTTTCTTTTATACCTGGCTGCTTTTAAAATTTTCTCTTTATCTTTGGTTTTGGCAAGTTTGATGATAATATGTCTTGGTGATTTTCTTTTTGGATCAATCTTAAATGGGGTTCGATGAGCATCTTGGATAGGTATCCTTTCGTCTTTCATGATGTCAGGAAAGTTTTCTGCCAACAGATCTTCAACTATTCTCTCTTTGTTTTCTGTTATCCCTCCCTGTTCTGGGACTCCAATCACATGCTAGTTATTCTTCTTGATAGAGTGCCACATGATTCTTAGGGTTTCTTCATTTTTTTTAATTCTTTTATCTGATTTTTTTTCAGCTATATTGGTGTCAATTCCCTGGTCCTCCAGATCTCCCACCCTGCATTCCAATTGCTCGAGTCTGCTCCTCTGACTTCCTATTGAGTTGTCTAATTCTGTCATTTTATTGTTAATCTTTTGGATTTCTGAATGCTGTCTCTATGGATTCTTGCAACTTATTAATTTTTCCACTATGTTCTTGAATAATCTTTTTGTGTTCTTCAACTGCTTTATCAGAGTGTTCCTTGGCTTTTTCTGTAGATTGCCTTATTTCATTTCTGAGGTCATCCCTGATGTCTTGAAGCATTCTGTAAATTAGTTTTTTACATTCTGCATCTAGCAATTCCAGGATTGTATCTTCATTTGGGAAAGATTTTGATTCTTTAGTTTGGGGATTTGTACAAGCAATCATGGTCTGCTTCTTTATGTGGTTTGATATCGACTGCTGTCTCCGAGCCATCACTAAGATATTGTAGTGATTTATTCTATATTTGCTCACTGAGTCTTATTTTGTTTTGTTTTCTTTCAATATACATAGATGAGCTACTAGATTGCGCTGTCTTGATTGTTGTAGCCCTTGACTCACTTATGTCCTATTACCAGGTGGTCTGGGCTGTTACCAGATATATAAGCCTAAGAGTCCATTCACTATTCTTGAGTCGAATCTGCATTTGGGTCATCAAGTGTGTGGTGCAGACTGTCACCTATCCACCTAGAGAAGTAGTGGTGATAGTTGTGTGCACCAGATTCTAGTAGCAGCGGGGGGTCAGGATGCTGAGAGGCTTCCCCCAAGTGCCAGTGAGGTAGGTGTGTCTCTATTCCTAAAGCACTTTGGTGGGTGGGCTCTGCAGCTGAACCTTAGGCCCCCAATGCAAGTACCTCTACAGATTGGTAGGTGTCACCTTCCTTAGACCCCTAAGGCAGGAGGCTAGGTGGTCTGGGGGGAGCTTCAGCCCCCAGTTCCCTGTTGTGGGTCACTGAGGGCTCTGTTGAATACGCAGAGATATCAGACCTGGGAAACTTTTCTTTCCAGTAATCCGCTAAAACGATTACAATTAGATCCCTATCAGAATTGACTTTGCATTATAATAGCCACCTTGTTCCCTGTAGGGATGAAACCCCAAGACTGTGGGTCACATATGCTTGGCTGGAGCTGGCTCTGTGTTTTTGGTCCAATTATGGAAGGGTTTTTGGTCCCTGGGTTTTTTGTAGCTGGTTCTCTGAGGCCAGGAGAATGGGTTAGGAAAAGACCAAAAAAAAAGAAAGAAAAAACGCAGCGCACTTCACTCTCTGGCTCAGGAAATTCCGATGTTAATGAAGCCGCCTAGGAAGGGGAGGGGAGGGGAGGGTTCAGATAAATAGGAGAGAGTAGCACCCCGGAATATAGACAAAGTTACTTATCTAGCTTGGGATGATCGTTTTATCTGAGATTCCCGAGGGGCGTGTTGACTGTGTGCGCTGGCTGGGTAGAGATTGCCCCTGAGGGTCAGGCCCGCGTCTCGTGCTTGCGCTGTCTCAGAAGCTGTGGTTAGTTCCTCCGCACCCAGTCCAAAGCCCAGCGCCAAGGTTCCCCGGCTGGGACGCCGCACTTCCGGCTCCAAAACCAGTTGCTACCTCCCGGTGACTTCTCCTCCTGTCAGCCGCGTTGCTGCGCTGTCTGCGTGCACTGGCTGGGCTTCCCCCAAGGTCACTTCTGGGGGCTAGGGCTGCATCCCATGTTTACGCCCTCTCAGGATGCCGTGCTCAGCTCCCCTGCGCCCAGTCCAAAGCGCGGCGCCAAGGTTTCTTGCCTGGGACACTGGCTCCAGGCTCTGAAAACAGTCGCTGCTCTCCCGTGGTTGTTTGTTCTCTGTCTCTGTCACTCAGATCAACACTTTAGATCTGTGTTTGATGGTCAGGGTTCATAGATTGTCATGTACGTGATCGATTCACTTGTTTTTCCGAGTCTTTGTTGCAAGAGGGATCCGAGGTAGCTTCTACCTAGTCAGCCATCTTCCCATTTCATTTTTGATGATTTCCAATTTTCCTAGATTCATACTTTATACATCCCACGTTCCGATTATTAATGGATGTTTACAGGTGTTTCATCTCATTTTGAGTTGTGCCACATCAGCGAATGAAGGTCCCGAAAGCTTTACTCCATTCACGTCATTAAGGTCGACTGTGCTTTCAAGAGGCAGCTCTTCCCCAGTCATCTTCTGAGTGCCTTCCAACCTGGGGGGCTCATCTTCCAGCACTTTATCAGACAGTGTTCCACTGGTATTATAATGTTTTCACTGGCTAATGCTTTTCTGAAGTAGACTGCCAGGTCCTTCTTCCTAGTCTGTCTTAGTCTGGAAGCTCAGCTGAAACCTGTCCTCCATGGGAGACCCTGCTGATATCTGAATACCGGTGGCATAGCTTCCAGCATCATAGCAACATGCAAGCCCCCACAGTACGACAAACTGACAGACATTTATGGCCGGTCAGTAGTCAACTTAAATGAGTGGCAAGTGTTTAGTGTATTAGCCCCCTGTCTTAATTACGTAGTGCTGCTACAACAGAAATACCACAACTGGATGGCTTTAAGTAGGAGAAATTTATTCGCTCACAGTCTGGTGGCTAGAAGCCAAATTCTGGGCATCATCTCTAGGGGAAGGCTTTCTCTCTCTGTTGGCTCTGGAGGAAGGCCCTTGTCATCAATCGTACCCAGTCAAGGAGCTTCTCAGCGCAGGGACCCCAAGTCCGAAAGACGCGCTCTACTGCCAGTACTGCTTTCATGGTGGTAGGAGGTCCCCATGTCTCTCTGCTTACTTCTCTTTTATATCTCAAAAGAGATTGGCTCAAGACACAGTCCAATCCCGTAGATCGAGTCCTGCCTCATGAACATAACTGTCGCTATTCCATCTCATCAATATCATAGAGACAGGATTTATAACAAATAGGAAAATCACACCAGAGTACAAAATGGTGGACAGCCATACAATACTGCAAATCATGGCCTAGCCAAATTGATGCACATATTTTGGGGGGACACAACTCAGTCCATGACAACCCCGTTCCAATCAGAGCTATTAGCTCCCTCTTGGCTTATGGCCACGTCCCACTCTCTAACTCCTAGGACTCCCTCAACTCAGCTCCAGTGACTATTTTCTACTCCTCTCTGTCCCCAGGGCACCTACCTTCTGGTCCAGACATTCCCCACCACCCCCTCAGACAGCAATGCTCTACATATCTCAGCCCTGCTGCCCCTGGGGCATATGGAGGTGTTGAACAGAACCCTGAAAGGTGCTGATCCAGGCCCTGCCGTAGATAAGCCTGATTTCTCTTTGTCTCTGTGTTCTTTTTGTTATCCTGTAAAGATGTACAGATAACATGGGAAAATCACCATGCAGACATAACACGTGTCACCACCTTACCACTGAGGAACGCTCATCCATTTTATCTGGTGGCGAGTGCAGGTACCTTGTGTCTCCCAGAATGAGGCAGTTGTTTCAGAGATGGCTGGACAAGGTGAGGCTATAGTCCTCCCTCCTGCATTTGAGGTCCCGTAGGGAGAACTAACATTCCTCTAGAGCCTTAATCTCAGCCATGCCATGAGGTGGGATTTTGTCCCTGACTTTGTGGATAAGGAGATGAAGGCCCAGAGAGGTAAAGTCATAATAGCAGAGCTGGAATTTGACCAAGTGCCTCTGACTGGGAAGTCCCTGCTGTCTTCATTGGCCTAGGCTCCCAGTCAGGAACTTTTGAGACCTCTCGATGAGAACCAGATCTAAACCAGTTCCTGCATTTTCAGGTAAGGAAAAAGGCCCAACAACACCTAGTAGCATCACCTCAGCTCCATTAACCTGACTGAGGAGCCCAGGCTGCAGACTGTGACTGGGAGGTTCACTAATACCCCTGCTGTGTGATCATCTAGAGGGCAGAACTTGGGGAGAGGGAAGGAGGGCAAGGGTGAGGCTCCTACTTCCTATCTGTTGTCTCCTTTCCCAGCACGTCTCTCAGTGGCTGCTTTTACAGAAGGATCTGAGTCCTTTCAGAACGAAAAGTATTGGTTTTGACTCCTGCATGATTTCTCTTCTGCAGCCTACATTTCCAGAGGACCCCTTGCCTCTTTTGAGAAGCATTCTTCTGACATGTTTGCATGTCATCCAGGAGGCCATCATCCAGAAGCGATGGTGAGGCCTGGAGGCAGCACGTCTGACCTTGCCACCTGGGTCTTCTCTTCTGCCAGTGTTTATTTTCTCTTCTAGATTGTTGGGCTCACCCAGGAGAGGGCTGCCTCTGAAAGCCACAGGCCTCCACACCGAATCCCTTTCTCCTCAGGATCAGCAGCAGACCCTCCTTTTTGCAGTATACTGCATAGAAAGCATCCATCTTTCTAGAAGATGGCAGGTAACTGTTAGCTATGGGCGAGTTAAACTTTTTTTAATTAAAATTTAATTAGAAATTGAATACATTGCTTATTATAAAAAATCCAAACAGCATTGAGATTTTGCGTATAACATGGATCACTATCTGGAAATTATCTCCTTTGTAGTTTTATTCCCCATTTTGACCCTGCCAGAATTTAAGTTCCTTGAAAGTAGGGACCATGCCCACTTTGCTCCAGCCCCTAGAATCATGCCTGGGGCATAGTAGGTGCTCAGTTGAGGGAATGATCCCCAGGAGTAACCACAGTAAAAGATTTGGTATCAATCCATGTTTACTTTTGGCTCCACTCATGGTAAACACACACACACACACACACACACACAATTCTGCAGTTTCTTTTTTTTTTTTCATTCAGCAGTCTAACATGGAAACCCTTCCATTTCAGAGCATACGAATATACCTTGTTGTAAATATTATAGTGTTGATTAGGGTTTTTCAACCTGGGCGCTATTGTCTTTTTGGGTGGTGGATGCGCTCCTGTGCATTGTAGGATATCAAGCAGCATCCCTGGCCTCTACTCACTAGATTCCAGTAGCATCCCCAAAACGTCTCCAGACATTGTCACATGTCCCCTGGGTGGCAAAATTGCCTCCATTTGAGAAGTACCAGTGTTGATGTTTCATTTTCTCCATTCTCCTGTTAAACACTCATGTACCCGTCCCCATTTCCATCGAGTTGATTCTAACTTATAGCAATCCTATAGGGCAGAGTAGAACTGTCCCATAGGGTTTCTGAGGAGCGGCTGGTGGATTCAAACTGCTGACCTTTTGGTTAGCAGCCAAGCTCTTAACCACTACACCACCAGGGTTCCAAACACTCAGGTAGAGTTCCTTTATAACGAATGAGTCTGAGGAGTTAAAATAAAAATGTTAATCATCAGTCTAACTCATGGAAGTCAACCTTTACACTCACCTGAGTGCTGTGAAACCATTTGCTTCATACTAGTATGTATTTCTCCTCAAGGGCCTACACTAACAAATTTAATCAAGACTTAACATTTTAGTCTTAGATGTACCATGGCAAATTTAAGCAAATCCCAAGCTGCGTCCAAAAGAAATAAGTACATGATATAGAGTCTTTTGAAAGAGGAAAATCCAGTCTATTGATTAGTGATACAACCATACCTGTAAGACCTAATTCTTCTCGGAGTCCTTTATCATGAACGCATCACCAAAACCTGTAACGGAAGCCCTGCCTTCCCTAGGATGTCCAATTGGTGATAACTGTCATATTTATGTGGACCAAGAGGAGAAGCTAAGCTTGACAGAATAACTACAATTCCTTTTTTTTTTTTTTTTATCATACTTGAGATGAAGGTTTACAGAACAAACTAGTTTCTCATTAAACGGTTAGTACACATATTGTTTTATGACATTGGTTAACAACCCCACAACATGTCAACACTCTCCCTTCTTAACCTAAGGTTTACTATCAGCTTTCCTGTCCCCTTCTGCCCTCTAGTCCTTGCCCCAGGGCTGATATGTCCCATTAGTCTCGTTTTGTTTTATGGGCCTGTCCAATCTTTGACTGAAAGGTGAACCTCACGAGTGACTTCATTACTGAGCTGATAGGGTGGTGTCTGGGGGCCATACTCTCATGGTTTCTCCAGTCTCTGTCAGGCCAGCAAGTCTGATCTTTCTTTTTGAGTTAGAATTTTGTTCTACATTTTTCTCTAGCTCTGTCCAGGACCCTCTATTGTGATCCCTGTCAGAGCAGTCAGTGGTGGCAGCCTGGCACCCTCTAGTTGTACTGGACTCAGCCTGGTGGAAAGTATGTTAGATGTGATCCATTAGTCCTTTGGACTAATCTTTCCCTTGTATTTTTAGTTTTCTTCATCGTTCCTTGCTTCCAAAGGGGTGAGACCAGTAGAGTATCCTAGATGGCCGCTTATAGGGTTTCAAGACCCTAGACGATACTTACCAAAATAGAATGTAGAGCATTTTCTTTCTAAACTCTGTTATGCCAGTTGAGCTATATGTTCCCCAAGACCACAGTCCCCACAACCCTCAGCCCAGCAGTTCAGTTCCTCAGGGAGTTTGGATGTATCTATGGAGCTTCCATGACCTTGTCTTGTAAAAGTTATGTTAGCTTTCCCAGTATTGTGTACTGTCTTACCCGTCCCCAAAGTTACCGCTTATCTATGGTCTATTTAGTGTTTTTCGATCCCCACACCTCCCCTCCCTCGTAACCACCAAAGATTGTTTCTTTTTCTGTGTAAACCTTTTCGTGAGTTTTTACAGTCATGGTCTCATACAATATTTGTCCTTTTGTGATTGACTTACTTCACTCAGCATAATGCCCTCCAGATTCATCCATGTTATGAGATTCTTCACAGATTCATTGTTTTTTATCGTTGCATAATACTTCGTTGTGTGTGGTACATCCATTCATCTGTTGATAGGTTGTTTCCATCTTTTTGCTGTTGTGAACAGTGCTGCAGTGAACATGAGTGTGCATTTGTCTATTGGTGTGACAGCTCTTATTTCTCTAGGATATATTCTTAGCAGTGGAATTGCTGGGTCATATTTTTTTTTTTATGGTGTTTCTATTTCTAACTTTCTAAGGAAGCACCATTTTGTTTTCCAAAATGGTTGTATCATTTTGCTTTCCCACCAGCAGTGCATAAGATTTCCAATCTCCCTGCCTGCAGCCTCTCCAACATTTGTTATTTCTTGTTTTTTTGATTTGTGCCAGTGATGCTGGGGGTGAGATGGTATGTCATCGTGGTTTTGATTTGCATTTCTCTGATGGCTAGTGATTTATGCCATTTCCTCATGTGTCTTTTGGCCACTTGAATGTCTTCTTTGGTGAATTGTTCATTTCTTGTGCCCATTTTTCATTTGGATTCTTTGTCTTTTCGTTGTAGAGGTGTTGGATGTTCTTGTAGATTTTAGAGATTTAGACCTTTGCCTGATTTGTAATAGTCAAAAATTTTCTCCCAGTCTGTAGGTTCTCCTTTTACTCTTTTGGTGAAGTCTTTTGATGAGCACAAGTGTTTAATTTTTAGAAGATCCCAGTTATCTAGCTTATCTTCTGGAGTTTCTGTGTTATTGGTTGTGATTTGTATCCTGTTAAGGCCATGTATTACGGTCTCTAGTGTTGATCCTATTTTTTCTTCTATGAACTTCATAGTTTTTGCCTTTATATTTAGGTCTTTGATACATTTTGAATTAGTTTTTGTTTATGGTGTGAATTATGGGTCCTGTTTCATTTTTTTGAAGATGGACATCCCGTTTTACCAGTAGCGTTTGTTAAAAAGACTGCCCTTTCCCCATTTGATGGTCTTTGGGCTCTTGTTGAAGATCAGGTGGCCATAGGTGGATGGATTTACATCTGTGTTCTCAATTCTGTTCCATTGATTGGTCAATGTCGTTGTACCAGTACCAGGCTGTTTTGACAACTGTAGCTGTGTAGTAGGTTCTGAGGTCAGGTAGTGTGAGTCCTCCTTCTTTATTCTTCTTCTATACTGCTTTACTTATCGGGGCTTCTTCTCTTTCCGTATAAAGTTAATGATAAATTTTTCTGGTTCTTTAAAGAATGTTGTTGGTATTTGCACCGTAATTGCATTGTATTTGCAAATCGCTTTTGGTAGAATTGTCATTTTCACAATGTTGAGTCTACCTGTCCATGAGCATGGTATGTTTTTCCATTTATGTAGATCTCTTTTGGTTTCTTGCAGTAGTGTTTTGTAGTTTTGTTTTTATAGGTGTTTTACATCCCTGGTTAGATTTATTCCTAAGTAGTTTGTTTTTTTAGGAGCTGTTATAAATGGTATTATTTTCCTGATTTCCTTTTCATCATTCTCTCTATTGGTGTATAGGAATCCAAGTGACGTTTGTATGTTTATCTTCTATCCTGCCATTGTGCTGAATCTTTCTATTAGTTCTGGTAGTTTTCTCATGGAGTTTTTTGGGTTTTCTATGTATATTCTATCAGTAAATAGGTACAGTTTAACTTCTTCATTACCAATTTGGATGCCTTTTATTTCTTTTTCTTGCCTTACTGCTCGAGCTAGGACTTTCAGCACAGTGTTAAATAGGAATGGTGATAAATGGCATCCTTGTCTTGCTCCTGTTCTCAAGGGGAATGTTTTCAACCTCTCTCCTTCAAGTATGATGTTGGTCATTGGTTTTACATATGGTGTTGAGAAATTCCCCTTCTGTACCTATTTTATTGAGAGTTTTTATCAGGAACGGGTGTTGGACTTTGTCAAAAGCCATTTCTTTGTTGATTGAGATGATTATGTGATTCTTTTCTTTCCTTTTATTCATGTGGTGGGTTATATGGATTGCTTTTCCAATGTTGAAGCATCCTTGCATACCTGGTAGGAATCCTAGTTGGTCATGGTGTATTCTTTTTTTATATAATGCTGAATTCTATTGGCTAGAATTTTGTTGTGAATTTTTACATCTATATTCATGAGAGATATTGGTCTGTAGTTTTCTTTTTTTTGTGGTATATTTGCCCGGTTTTGGTATCAGGGTTATGCTGGCTTCATAGAATGAATATGGAAGTATGGCTCCCTTTTTTATGTTCTAAAATAGTTTGAGTAGTTTGAGTAGTCTTGGTGTAAGCTCTCCTCTGAATGTTTGGTAGAATTCTCCAGTGAAGCCATGTGGGCCAGGGCTTTTTTTTGTTGTTGGGAGTTTTTTTTATTGCCTTTTCATTCTCTTCTCTTGTATGAGCGTGTTCAGATTTTCGACATCATTTTATGTTAGTTTGGGTAAGTAGTGTGTTCCTAGAAATTTGTCCATTTCCTCTAGGTTTTCAAATTTGTTGGAGTATAGTTTTTCATAATACTCTCTTGTGATTCTTTTTATTTCAGCAGGTCTGTTGTAATGTTCCCCGTTTCATTTCTTATTTGGGTTATTTGCATCCACTCCTGTTTTTCTTTTGTCAGTTTGGCCAGTGGTTTGTTGAATTTGTTAATCCTTTCAGAGAACCAAGTTTTGGTTTTGTTGATTCTGTTGTTTTTCTATTCTCTAATTTACTTCTGTTCTGGTCTTTATTATTTCCTTTCTTCTGTTGCCTATGGGCTTCTTTTGCTGTTCTCTTTCTATTTGTTCAAATTGTGGAGCTAAACCTTTGATTTTGTCCCTTTCTTCTTTTTTTGATATGTGCATCTGTTGCTATAAATTGACCTCTGAGGACTGCCTTTACTGTGTCCCAGAAGTTTTGGTGTGATGTGTTTTCATTCTCATTTGATTCTATGAATTTTTTTATTCCATCTCTGATTTCTTCTATTACCCAGTGGTTTTTAAGCAGGGTGTTACTCAGTTTCTATGTAATTGATTTTTTTTTTTCGTAACTCTTCCTGTTGTTAATTTCTACTTTGGTGGCTTGTGGTCAGAGAAGATACTTTGTATTATTTCAGTGTTTTTGGATTTTATTGAGGGTTGCTCTGTGCCCTAAGATGTGATCTATTCTGGAGAACGTTCCATGTGCGTTGGAAAAGAATGTGTACTTTGCAGCTGTTTGTGGGAGTGTTCTGTATATGACTATGTGGTCAAGCTGGCTGATTGTGGCCTTTTGCTCTTCTGCATCTTTGTTGAGTTTCTTTCTAGATGTTCTGTCCTTTACTGAGAATGGTGTTTGAAGCCTCCTGCTATTATTGTGGAATTGTCACTTTCTCTTTTAGGTGCTGGTTGAGTCCGTTGTATGTATTTTGGAGCCCTGTCATTAGGTGTGTAGATGTTTATTATGGTTAAGTGTTCATGATGGATCATCCCTTTAATCATTATGCACTACCCTTCTTTGCCATTTATGGTGGATTTTGTTTTAAAGTCTATTTTATCTGAAATTAGTATCACCACTCTTGCTCTTTTTTGGAAGCTGCTTGCTTGATATATTTTTTCCATCCTTTGATTTTTAATAAATTTACGTCTTTGTTTCTAAGGTGTGTCTCTTGTAGACAACAGATTGATGCATCTTGCTTTTTATCCATTCTGTTGCTCGCTGTCCCTTTATGGGTGCAGTTAGGCCATTTACAGTCACCGTAATTATTGACAGGTGTGAGTTTATTGCTGTCATTTTGTAGTGCTTCTTTTGTGGTGCTGACGTTTTGTTTGTTCTTCTTACTCTCCTGTTCTGAATTCCTTTTGTTTGTGGATTTCTTTTGTTTTTGTAGATTTTGTTTTTATCGAGACTTTGTTTTTCTTCTTCATTTTGATGAGTAGGTTTGTTAACTTTCTTTGTGGTTACCTTGAAATTTACCCTTATCTTTGTAGATTTGAACCATTCTATTATTACTTGGTATCACCTTGCCTTCCTCTCCATTAGAAAGTTCTATACCTACACCTTTTACGACTTTTTATTGTTCCAATGTTGTTGTCATTTACACATTAACCTCGCTGGTTCCCTGTTGTATTTCTTTTGGTTTTGCATAGTCCTCAAGAGCCCATTTCCTAGGTTGCTATCTGGCTGGTACAGTCTTGCGTCCTAGGTTCAGGCTGTGGTCTAATGTTGTTTGTTCCCAGACTGAAGGAGTCCCTTTAATAATTCTTGTAAGTTTGGTTTGGTTTTTATGTTGTTGTTGTTAGGTGCTGTTGAGTCAGTTCCGACTCATAGCGACCCTGTGCACAACAGAACGAAACACTGCCCTGTCCTGAGCCATCCTCACAAGCATTGTTATGTTTGAGCTCATTGTTGCAGCCACTGTGTCAGTCCACCTCGTTGAGGGTCTTCCTCTTTTCTGCTGACCCTCTATGCTGCCAAGCATGATGTCCTTCTCCAGGGACTGATCCCTCCTGACAACATGTCCAAAGTAGGTAAGACGCAGTCTCACCATCTTTGCTTCCAAGGAGCATTCTGGTTGTACTTCTTCTAAGACAGATTTGTTCATTCTTTTGGCAGTCCATGGTATATTCAATATTCTTCACCAATACCACAATTCAAAGACATTAATTCTTCTTTTGTCCTCCTTATTCATTGTCCAGCTTTCACATGCCTATAATGCAATTGAAAACACCATGGCTTGGGTCAGGCGCACCTTAGTCTTCAATATGACATCTTTGCTCTTCAGCACTTCACAGAGGTCCTTTGCAGCAGATGTACCCAATGCAATGCATCTTTTGATTTCTTGACTGCTGCTTCCATGGCTGTTGATTGTGGATCCAAGTAAAATGAAATCCGTGACAACTTCAGTGTTTTCTCCGTTTATCATGATATTGCTCATTGGTCCAGTTGTGAGGATTTTTGTTTTCTTTATGTTGAGGTGCAATCCGTACTGAAGGCTGTGGTCTTTGATCTTCATTAGTAAGTGCTTCAAGTCCTCCTCACTTTCAGCAAGCAAGGTTGTGTCATCTGCATAACGCAGGTTGTTAATGAAGCTTCCTCCAATCCTGATGCCTCGTTCTTCTTCATATAGTCCAGCTTCTCAGATTATTTGCTCAGCATACAGATTGAATAGGTATGGTGAAAGAATACAACCCTGACACACACCTTTCCTGACTTTAAGCCAATCGGTATCCCCTCGTTCTGTCTGAACAGCTGCCTCTTGATCTATGTAAAGGTTCCTCATGAGCACAATTAAGTGTTCTGGAATTCCCATTCTTCGCAACGTTATCCGTAATTTGTTATGATCCACACAGTTCAATGCCTTTGCATAGTCAATACAACACAGGTAAACATCCTTCTGGTATTCTCTGCTTTCAGCCAGGATCCATCTGACATCAGCAATGATATCCCTGGTTCCACGTCCTCTTCTGAAACCAGCCTGAGTTTCTGGCAGTTCCCTGTCGATGTACTGCTGCAACTGCTTTTGAATGATCTTCAGCAGATTTTCCTTGTGTGTGATATTAATGATATTGTTCAATAATTTCCACATTCTGTTGAATCACCTTTCTTTGGAATGGGCACAAATTGGATCTCTTCCTGTTGGTTGGCCAGGTAACTGTCTTCCAAATTTCTCAGCTTAGGCAAATAAGCACCTCCAGCGCTGCATCCGTTTGTTGAAATATCTTAATTGGTATTCCATCAATTCCTGGAGCTTTGTTTTTTGCCAACACCCTCAGTGCACCTTGAACTTCTTGCTTCAGTACCATCAGTTCTTAATCATATACTACCTCCTGAAATAGTTGACCATTGACCAATTCTTTTTAGTACAGTGACTGTGTATTCCTTCTATCTTCTTTTTATTCTTTCTCTGTCATTAAATATTTTCCCCATAGAGTCCTTCAGTATTGCAACTGGAGGCTTGAATTTTTTTCTTCAGTTCTTTCAGCTTGAGAAATACTGAGCATGTTCTTCCCTTTTGTTTTTCTCACACCAAATCTTTGCACATTTCATTACAATACTTTGTCTTTTCGAGACACCGTTTGAAATTTTCTGTTTAATCCATTTGCTTCATCATTTCTTCCATTTGCTTTCGCTACTCTACATTCAAGAGCAATTTTCAGAGTTTCTTCTGGCATTCATTTTGGTCTTTTCTTTCTTTCCTGTCTTTTTAATGATCTTTTTCTTTCCTCATATATGGTGTCCTTGATGTAATTCCAGAACTCATAAGGTCTTTGGTCATTAGTGTTCAGTGCGTCAAATCTGTTCTTGAGATGATCTCTAAATTCAGATGGGATGTACTCAAAGTCATATTTTGGTTTTTGTGGACTTGCTCTGATATTCATCAGCTTCAACTTGAACTTCTGTGTCATGATGATTAACATTGTGTGTCAACTTGGCTGGGCCATTATTCTCAGTGTTTTGGCAGTGGTGTAATGTGATCACTTCCATGTTGAGATTTGATATGTGATCACCCACACGATAGGATCTGCTATGAGTAGCCAGTCAGTTGAAAGGGAGTTTCCTTGGGCGTGTGGCCTGCGTCTGAATAGAAGCAGACATTCTGGCAAGGCTCCAGAGCTTTTGCTCATTCTAGAACCTACAACTGGCTCCTGTTTGTCTGGCCTCTGGTTCTTGGGACTTGAGCTAGCAGCTTACCTGTGGTCTTGCCTGCAAATCGTGAGGTTTGTCAATCTTCACAGCCTGTGAGCAAGATCCGTGCTCTCTGACCTGCAGATCTTGGGTTCATCAGCCCCTGAGGCTACGTGAATCAGGAGAAGCTGCTATTCTGATCCATGGACTTGGGACATTCCAGCCTCTACAACCGTGTGAGGCATTTCCTTGATACAAGTCTCTCTCTCTGTATATGTATTTATATGCTTTTTACTGATTTTGCTTATCTGGAGAACCTAGCCTAAGACACATATGATCAATTGATGATCTGTACCACAGTTGGCACCTGGCCTTGTTCTGACTGATGATACTGAGCTTCTCCATCATCTCTTTCAACAAATGTCATCAGTTTGATTCCTGTGTATTTCATCTGGTGAGGTCCATGTGTAGAGTCACCATTTATGTTGTTGAGTAAAGGTATTTGCAGTGAAGAAGTCATTGGTCTTCCAAAATTTTATCACGCAAATTCCAGTGTGGTTTCTATCACCAAGGCCATATTTTCCAACTACTGATCCTTCGTTTCCAGCTTTCACATTCCAATCACCAGTAATTATCAATGCGTTCTAATTGCATGTTTGATCAATTTCAGACTGCAGAAGTTGGTAAAAATCTTCAGTTTTTTCATCTTTAATGTTAGTGGTCGGTGCGTAAATTTGAATAATAGTCATATTAACTGGTCCTCCTTGTAGCCATATGGATATTATCCCATCACTGACAGTGTTGTCCTTCAGGATAGATCTTAAAATGTTCTTTTTGACAACAAATGTGACATTGTTCCTCTTCAAGTTCTCATTCCCAGCATAGTAGGCCATATGATTATCTGATTCACAATGGCCAATACCAGTCCATCTCAGCTCACTAATGCCTAGGATATAGATCTTATGCAATTCATTTCATTTTTGACAACTTTCAGTTTTCCTAGATTTGTACTTCATGCATTCTACATTCCAGTTATTAATGGATGTTTTCAGCTGTTTCTTCACATTTTGAGTCATGCTACCTCAGCAAATGAAGGTCCCAGAAACTTTCCTCTATTCATGTCATTAAGGTCAACTCTGCTTTAAAGAGGCAGCTCTTCCCCAGTCATATTTTGAGTGCCTTGCAACCTAAGGGGCTCATCTTCCAACACTATATCAGTCAGCGTTTCACTGCTTTTCATAAGGTTTTTACTGGTCAGTTTTTTCAGCAGTAGACTGCCAGGTCCTTCTTCCAGGTCTCCTTAGTCTGGAAGCTCCACCGAAACCTGCCCACTATGGGTGATGCTGTTGCTATTTGAAATACTGATGGCATAGCTTCCAGTATCACACCAAAATGCAAGCCCCTATAGTACGACAAACTGACAGACGAGTGATGATCCTCTTGATGGTATTCCATATATCTGTTAGTCTTTGTTTATTTCTTTTCACTCTTTTTTCAGTTTGCTCCTCAGGCTGAGCAATCTCAATGGCCCTGTCTTTGAATTTGCAGATCTTCTCTTCTGTCATTTCAGTTCTATTGCTGAGTCTTTCCAGGGAGTTGTTCATTTCTTTTACTTAAGCTTCATTTTTTCTACTTTTTTATTTTCTATTTATTTAAATTCTTTCTTTGCTCTTGTACAGGCATACCTCATTTTATTGCACTTCACAGGTTTTGCATTTTTTACAAATTGAAAGTTTGTGGCAACCCTGCATTGAACAAGTCCATTGGCTCCATTTTTCCAACAGCATGTGCTCACTTCATGTCTGTTTGTCATGTTTTGGCAATACTTGCAATATTTCAAAACTTTTTTCATTATTACTGTATCTGTTATGGCGATCTACAATCAGTCATCTTTGATGTTACTGTTGTAACTGTTTTGGGGCACCACAAACACCATAGCTGATATAGCGCCGGAAGATGAACTCCTCAGGTTGGAAGACACTCAAAAGATGACTAGGAAAGAGCTGGCTCCTCAAAGTAGAGTTGACCTTAATGACATGGATGGAGTCAAGCTTTCAGAACCTTCATTTGCTGATATGGCACGACTCGAAATGAGAGGAAACAACAGCAAACATCCAACAATAATTGGAACACGCAATGTATGAAGTATGAGTCTAGGAAAATTGGAAATTGTCCAAAAATGCAATGGGGTGCACAAACATTGATATCCTAGGCATTAGTGAGCTGAAATGGACTGGTATTGGCCATTTTGAATCAGACAATCATATAGTCTTCTATGCTGGGAATGACAGCTTGAAGAGGAATGGTGTTGCATTCATTGCCAAAAAGAACATTTTGAGAACTATCCTGAAGTACAACGCTTTCAGTGATAGAATAATATCAATATCGCTACAAGGAAGACCAGTTAAAATGACTATTATCCAAATTTAGCAACCACTAAGGCCAAAGATGAAGAAATCAAAGGTTTTTACCAGCTTCTGCAGCCTGAAATTGATCAAACATGCAGTCAGGATGCATTGGCAATTGATGGTGATTGGAAAGTGAAAGTTGGAAACAAAGAAGGCTTGGTAGTTGGAAAATATGGCCTTTTTGATAGAAGTAATATTGGAGATCGCATGATAGAATTTGGCAAGACCAGTCACTTCTTCATTGCATTACCTTTTTTAACCAACATAAACGACGAGTATGTACATGGACCTCACCAGATGTAATACACAGGAATCAAATTGACTACATCTGTGGAAAGAGGTGATGGAAAATCTCAATATCAATAGTCAGAACAAGACTGCAGTACAGACCATCAATTGCTCATATGCAAGTTCAAGATGAAACTGAAGAAAATTAGAACAAGTCCCTGAGAGCCAAAGTATAGCCTTGGGTAAATCGCACCTGAATTTAAAGACAATCTCAAGAATAGATTTGAAACATTGAACACTAATGACTGAAGACCAGGTGAGTTGTGGAATGACACCAAGGACATCATACATGAAGAAAGCAAGAAGTCATTAAAAAGACAAGAAAAGAAAGGAAAAACCAAGATGGATGTCAGAAGAGAGTTTGAAACTTGCTCTCGAAAGTCTGGTAGCTAAAGCAAAAGAAAGAAATGATGAAGTAAAAGGGCTCAACAGAGGATTTCAAAGGGCAGCCCAAGAAGACAAAGTAAGGTATTAAGACATATGCAAAGACCTGGAGTTAGAAAACCGAAAGGGAAGAACACGCTAGGCTTTTGTCAAGCTGAAAGAACTGAAGAAAAATTCAAGCTTCGAATTGCAATACTGAAGGATTCTAAAATATTAAACAACATAGGAAGCAACAAAAGAAGATGGAAGGAGTACACAGAGTCACTGCACCAAAAGAATTGGTCAGTGTTCAACGATTTCAGGAGGTACCGTATGATCATAAATGGATGGAACTGAAGAAAGAAGTCCAAATTGCACTGAAGGCATTGGCAAAAAAAAAAAAAAAAAGCCTCCAGGAATTGATGGAATACCAGTTGAGATGTTTCAACAAATGGATGCAGTGCTAGACGTGGTCACTCATCTATGCCAAGAAATTTGGAAGACAGCTACCTGGCCATCAGACTGGAAGAGATCATATTTATGTCTATTCTAAAAAAAGGTGATCCAACAAAATGCAGAAATTATCAAACAATATCATTAATATCACACACAAGTAAAATTATCTGAAGATCATTCAAAAGAGGCTACAGCAGTACATCAGCTGGGAACTGCCAGATATTCAAGCTGGATTCAGAAGGGCACGTGGAATGATGTTAGATGGATCCTGGCTGAAAACAGAGAATACCAGAAATATGTTTACCTGTATTTTATTGACTATGCAGAGGCATTTGACTGTGTGGATCATAACAAATTTTGGAAAGCATTGTGAAGAATGGGAATTCCAGAACACTTAATTGTGCTTACGGGGAACCCATCCATAGACCAAGAGACAGTCGTTCGAACAGAACAAGGGGTTACTGCATGGTTTAAAGTCAGGAAAGGTGTTTGTCAGGGTTGTATTCTTTCACTAAAAAAACCCGTTGCCGTCGAGTCAATTCTGACTCATAGCAACCCTACAGGACAGAGTAGAATACCTATTCAATCTGTATGCTGAGCAAGTAATCTGAGAAGCTGGATTATATGAAGAGGAGCAGGGCATCAGGATTGGATGAAAACTCGTTAACAACTTGTGATATGGGGATGACACATCTTGCTTGCGGAAAGTGAGGAGGACTTGAAGCACTTACTATGAAGATTAAAGACCACAGCCTTCAATATAAAATGGACCTCGACATAAAGAAAACAAAAACCCTCACTACTTCATGATAAATAGAGAAAATATTGAAGTTGTCAAGGATTTTATTTTACTTGGATCCACAATCAATACCCATGGAAGCAGCTGTCAAGAAATCAAATGACACATTATGTTGGACACAATAACAACCCTATAAGGGCCTCTAAGTGTTCAGGTGAAAGGAAGAGTCACATGCCTCTCACTTTAAATCAAAAGCTAGAAATGATTAAGCTTAGTGAGGAAGGCATATTAAAAGCTGAGAGAGGCCAAAAACTAGGCCTTTTGCACCATACAGTTAGCCAAGTTGTGAGTGCCTAGGAAAAGTCCTTGAAGGAACCTAAAAGTGCTACCCCAGTGAACACACGAATGATAAGAAAGCGAAACAGCCTTTTTGGTGATATGGAGAAAGTTTTCGTGGTCTGGATGGAAGATCAAACCATCCACAACATTCCCTTAAGCCAAAGCCTAATCCAGAGCAAGACCGGAACTCTCTTCAATTCAATGAAGGCTGAGAGAGGTGAGGAAGCAGTAGAAGAAAAGTTTGAAGCTAGCAGGTTTATTTTATGAGATTTAATGAAAGAAACTTGTCTCTGTAGCGTAAAAGTGCAAGGTGAAGCAGCAAGTGCTGAAGTAGAAGCTGCAGCAAGTTATCTGGAAAATCTAACTAAGATAACTGATGAAGGTGGCCACACTGAACAACAAATTTCAGTGTGGATGCAACAGCCTTATATTGCAAGAAGATGCCATCTAGGACTTTCATAGCTAGAGAGAAGACAATGGCTGGCTTCACAGCTTCAAAGGACAGGCTAACTCTGTTGTTAGGTGCTAATGCAGCTGGTAACTTTAAGTTAAAGCCAATGTTCGTTTACCATTTTGAAAATCCTAGGGCTCTTAAGAATTATACTAAATCTACTCTGTTGTTCTCTACAAATGGAACAATAAAGGCTGGATGGCGCACATCTGCTTTTAACAAGGCTTACTGAATACTTTAAGCCCACCATTCAGACCTACTGTTCAGAAAAAAAAATTCCTGTTTGTGCCCTATAAATGGAACAATAAAGCCTGGATAACAGCTCATCTGTTTATAACATGGTTTTTGAATACTTTTAAGCCCACTGTTCAGACCTGCTGCTCAGAAAAAAAGGTTCCTTTCAAAATCGACTCGATGGCACTGGGTGTTTTTTCAATATATTACTGCTCTTTGACAATGCACCAGGCCACCCAAGAGCTCTGTTGGAGCTATGCAAGGAGGTTAATGTTGTTTTCATTCCTACTAACAGAACATCCATTCTGCAGCCAAGTCTTAGCATTTAAGAAATATATGTCATAAGGCCATAGCTGCCATAGATAGTGATTCCTCTGTTGTTTCAGGACAAAGTAAATTAAAAACTTTCTGGAAAGAATTCACCATTCTAGATGCCATTAAGAACATTTCATGAGAGGCGGTCAAAATATCAACATTAATGGGAGTTTGGAAAAAGTTGAGTCCAACCATCATGGATGCCTTTGAGGGGGTTTCAAACTTTAGTGGAGGAGGTAACTGAAGATGTGGTGGAAGTAGCAAGAGAACTAGAATTAGAAGTGGAGCCTGACGATGTAACTAAATTGTTGCAATCTCATGATAAAATTTGAACCAATGAGAAGTTGCTTCTTATGAATGAGCAAAGAAAGTGATTTCTAGAGATGGAATCTCTTCCTGATGCAGATGCTGTGAAATGTGTGAATTGTTGAAATGACAAAAAAGGACTTAGAATATTATATAAATTTAGTTGATAAAGGAGCAGCAGGGTTTGAGAGGATGAACTCCGGTTTCGAATGAAGTTCTACTGTGAGTAAAATGCTATCCAACAGCGTCATATACTACAAAGAAATTTTTCACGAAATGAAGAGTCAGTTGATGCAGCAAACTTCATTGATGTCTTATTTTAAGAAAGTGCCACAGCCACCTCAGCCTTTAGCAACCATCATCCTGATGAGTCACAGCCGTCAATATTGACTCAAGAGCACCACACCAGCAAAAAGATTATGACTCACTAAAGGCTCAGATGATGCTTAGCATCTTTTAGCAATAAATCATTGTTTAATTAAAGTATATACATTGTTTTTTTAGACATTGCGATGGTTAAGGTTGTGTGTCAACTTGGCTGGGTCCGGATTCTCAGTGGTTTGATAGTCATATGATCATGTGATCACTTCCATGATGAGATTTGATATTATGTGATCACCTCCATGATGGGATCTGCTGGTAGTAGCCAGTTGGTTGAAGGGGAGTTTCCTTGGGCATGTGGCCTACATTGAATATAAGTGGATATTCTGGCAAGGCTTGTGGGCTTTTGCTCATTCTGGATCCATCAGCTGGCTCCTGTTTGTCTGACCTCCAGTTCTTGGAAGTCCTGCTGGCAGCTTGCCTGTGGTCTTGCCTGAGAATCTTTGGGATTTGTTGATCTTCACAGCCTGTGAGCAAGAGCCCTGCTCTCTGACCGGCCAATCTTGGGTTTGCCAGCCCCTGGGGCTCTGTGCATTAGAAGCCTCTATCCTGGCCCTCGGACTTGTAACGTTGCAGCCTCTACAGCCGCATGAACCATTTCCTTTATATAATCTAATCTCTCTCTTTGTATATATTTATACACTTTACGAGTTTTGCTTCTCTAGAAAACCCAGCCTAAAACACACATAATATTGCACCCTTAATAGACTACAGCATATTGTAAACATAATTCTTATATGCACTGGGAAACCAAAAATTCATTTGACTGGCTTTATTGTGATATCCCCTTTATCATGGTGGTCTGGAACCTAGCCTGCAACATCTCCAAGGTATGCCTTTATCGTTTTCTGATTTCCTTTAGATCTTTTTCTATGTTTTCCTTTACCTCTTTAATTACAGATAATACTGATGCTTTGAAGTCTTTTTTGTGTAATTCCATTATCTGTCCTTCCTCAGGGACAATCTCTGTCCTCTTATTTTGGTCATTTGAATCAGCCATCCTTTTTTTCTCTTCATGTGCTTTGTGATTTTTGTGTTGTCTTTGGAACATTAAGTTTTATTTTTTCCTACTTTGCTGAATCAGATTAGAATCTTCCCCTTCTCTACAGATTGCTCTTCTTCTTCTTTATTGTTGTTATTATTATTTTATACTACTGAAGGTTGTAGTTCCTTGTTCCTAACCTGGACTTTGTGTCTAGTGCACTTGTTGCTGTTGCTTCCCTATTGGTCTCCTTGCTCTGGAGCACCAGCTTTTAGTGTTTTGCCTCTTGTTTCCCTAGGTGGGGATACTGGCCTAGCTACTATAGCACTGAACTCTGTGGCTTATAGTACTGGTTATGGTTTTCTTCCCTCCACATTACTCTGGTATCTGATTACTCTGGTGTCAGACTCCCCCCACCCTAAGAGATACCAGGTATGCCCCTACAGTACCCGCTCCCCCTGACATTGGAGTTACCACGTGTCTCTAGTTACTCACCACAGACCTCCCTCCATGTGAGGTCCAGCCAAACAACTCTAATACAAGGTCCCATCCAGGAGCTGCAGCTGACACAGATGCGTAGGAATATAGGCTTCAGTACACCAGCCTCAGGGTCCCATCTTGGCAACGGCGGATTCACCCCATGTTCTCAGTGTTTATGCTCACCACCAGTCCATACTGTGCTCACCTCCTTGCTTCTTCCTGGGATTCACAAGAACTCCTGCCTGAGTAGTACTTGCCTAGCTGCACTGTCCCAAGTCTGATTGCTTAGGTGTCTCAGCCCACACTGCATCAGCTTCACCTCTCGCTGTCAGGGTTGATTGTTCATGTACTGTGGCCTACATTGTGCTTTGTGTGAGCTGTCAGGTGACTGCCAGGTGTTTCCCAGGCTTTTCTCTGCTGTGTCAGAATGGATAAGGCTGGAGGCTCTCCAGACATTATGCCCAGGAGATACGCTAATGGCTTCAGAGCCGCCAGCTGGCTGGGCAGTTTCCCACCAAGGCTGGGTGGTTCCTGGTAGATGATTTAGCTGATAGGTGGTTCCTGCTCAGGCTGATGGATGGATCCAGGGCCTCCCTCCTTTACGCATGAACGGGGAAGGGTACAGGCCGCTCAACTCATTTGCCCTGGAAATCCACCTATGGCCTCAGATCCAAAGCCACTGTATTTTAGTGTCAGCAGTCTAGGCTGTGCAGACAGGAATGGTGTGGTGCTTCCCACCGTGTTTGCCCTGCAGATCTGTTCCTGGTATTGGAGCCTGAGTCCAAGAAGACCCTCTTCCTGCGTCTGAGAAATGTGCTCTCAATGGCAGTCTGCTGAGTTCTCAGCACCCCTTTCTCCAGTCGGGTCTAGATTTTTAACTCTCTCTGGGTTCAACATGTCTATTTGTATTTTTCCTAGGGCTGCCTGCTCAGTTTTTCTGGCCCTTGGCCTGGGTATTCATAAATTCCAGTTCACAGTGTTTTCCCTTTATTACACTTTCCCAGGACACGGGAGCTCAAGCCCGTGGTGCTACACCCTCTCCGTGCTTGCTCTGGCTTTCCTGTCCCTGGCCTGGATACTCCTACAGTACCATCCGCACCACTTCCTCTGGGTAGCACCTTCCTGGGGTTCCTGGGACTCAAGTCTGTGTTGCACCCATGCACCTTTATCTCCCAGGTCTGCCACGTCCCAGTACGTGCCGTGTCCACCTTGTAGCTCCATCCCAGGGCTGTTTACTCAGAATCCTTGTCCCAATCTGTGTTCTCTGTTCTGCTCCTGCCAAGCCTCCCTGTTTGGAGATCCATCTGTAGTCAATGCAAGATGGCCACGCTCAGCTGGGTGGCAGATAAGGTGGCGGGTGATGGCCAGCAAACCTTCACTTTCCCACCGTCTGTATTCTTTTTCTTGATACAGTGCTCATTTTGGTTCTTCAGCCCTACAGCTGATGTCCAGAGTTATGAGACCATCGGTTGCATGGATTTTTACTTCTTTTCTTTTAGCAGTCTTGTGGAAGGATGTGACGGTTTCACTATCTTGCCCTCGTCTCAAGGATTTAGTTGTTTATTCTTCAGGAGTCATAATTTGACCCATTTTATTTTTGTATATTAGAAAACTCAGGTAATGATGACCTGAGATATAACTGGATTTTTAAAACGCTCATTATTTTTAAATCGTCATCCAATATAAAAAAAAAAAAAAAAAAAAATTTTTTTTTTTTTTTAAAGGTTGGTATTTCTTAGCTTCAGCTTCTGTAATGGATTAGAATGTTGGATTATTGCCTTAGTCTCCATTGAATTTTGGCAAAGAAATTGCTGTTAAAGAGAAATGTTTCCTTCTAATTTAGGTAAGAAGGTGTTGATCGTCTATGCGCACCAAGAGCCCACATCTTTAAATGGATCCCTGAAGAAAGTGGCAGAGGATGAGCTGAGCAGGCAGGGCTGCACGGTCACTGTGTCTGATTTATACTCGATGAACTTTGAGCCAAGGGCCACGAGGAAAGATATCACTGGTGAGTCACGGGATACTCTGTTTATTTTTAACTTTGTTTTTTTTTTTTAATTAAAAAATGCTTTGAAAAAGCTAATATTTGCACATGATACAAAATTCCCCGGCTAAGAGTCTACAATGCAAGTCTTTTTCCCACCCCTATCCTCAGGCCATGTTTCCCTGCCCCAACGCTAATCGGTGTTAACAGTTTGTATGTCTCTTTTCTCACAGACCACCTCTGCTACACAAGCAGTTATGAGTGCGTTCTCCATTTCCTGTGTTTATACAAAACTGGTAGTATTTCGCATATTGTTTTCACATTGCTTTCTTTTTTACTGTTGCAAAGTATTCCATTGTATGGAGATATCATTTAAGTAGTCCCTACTAAAGTGCATTTTAGATTGTTTCTGATTTTTTGCTGCAGTAAATAATCATGGCCATATGACCTTTCCTATATATGTAAGTAAATCTAGAAGTAGAATTGCTGGTCAAAGGGAATATGCATTTTTAATTTTCATAGATATAAAATTGCTTTCCATAAATGTACCAGCTTACACTCCCACCAGCACTGTTTGAAAGTGCCTATTTCCTCACACCATCACCAACAATGTTTTCAGTTTTTTTGGTGATTGATAATAGTCTAACAGGTGAAAAAATGGCCTCCCAGTAGTGTTATAGTTTGCCCTTCTCTCATTATAAGTGAGGTTTAGTATCTTTACATGTATTTAAGAAGCATTTACATTTTCTTTCCTGTGAGTGATCTCTTCATATCCCTTGCTCATTTCCTATTAGATTATTGGTCTTTTTTCTCATTGATTTTTAATAGCTGTTTATAGTATTTGATAGGTTCTACTTTTTACATTTAAATATTTAAATGTAAAATATTTAAATATTTTATCTATTTCAAATTTATTTTGGTGTATAAAGTAAGACATGGATCCAGTTTTTTTTTAGATACCTACCCAGTTGTCTCATCACCATTTATTGAATAATCCAGCTAAGTGTGCCTGATTTAAAGTGCTACCTTCACTGTATACTAAATTCTCACATGTTTGATTCTTTTCTATACTTTCTATTCTGTTTTGTCTATCTAATCATGAACCAGTACCACATGGTGACGTAGGCATCCAGTGCTGCCATAACAGAAATACCACAAGTGGATGGCTTTAACAAAGAGAAATTTATTCTCTCACAGTCTAGTTGGCTACAAGTCCAAATTCATGGCATCAGATCCAGGGGAAGGCTTTCTTTGTCAGCTCTGGAGGAGGGTCCCTGTCATCAATTTTCCCTTGGCCTAGGAGCTTCTCCACACAGGAACCTCAGGTCCAAAGGACATGCTTTTCTCCTGGCACTGCTTTCTTGGTGGTATGAGGTCCCCATGTCTTCTCTGCTCGCTTCTCTCTTTTATATCTCAAGAGATTGGCTTCAGATACTGTCTAATCTTATCATCAACATAACTGTCGCTAATCCATCTTATTATATCATAGTGATAGGATTTACAACACACAGGGAAATCACATCAGATGATAAAATGGTCGACAATCATACATACTGGGAATGATGACCTAGCCAAGTTGACAGATATTTTGGGGGTACCCAATTCAATCCATGACACATGGTTTTAACTATTTTGGCAAATAGTGTCATTTAATGTCTTATAGAGTTAGTTCACCCTCAGTTCTCTTAATTTCTATTTTTACTTTACTTTTCCATAAAACGTTTTGACTGTGCTTTCCAGATTAAAAAAGAAATCTGTTGGTATATTTATTGAGGTCATATTAAATTTGTAGATGAACTGGGAGGAATTGACCTTTTTGATGCGGATCCTTTCTATCCGAGAGAATGGTGTGACTTTTCATTTGCTCAAGTCTTCTTATACCATCCTGTGCTGCTCAAGTAGCACTAATTACATGGCAAGGATCAGCATGAATCCAATTACCATCTGGAAATGGAACCAGGCTTGCTTTCTCACATCTCCGTGATTCTCATTGCCAGCCGCTTTCATGGCATTCCTCTCTCTGACTGTAACCCATAATTAGGTCAGACTTTATCCCCAGCCACCCTGAGCCAGGTCAAAACATCACTGGCCACATGGGGCCAGGTCATCAGGTACCAGTATAGGCCTAGGAATCTACACAACAACTTCCTGTATTTCAGACCACGCAGCTTCCCACTACCTCACACCGCCTAGCCCCTTGGGGCTAGGTCAATAGGTTATAAGGATTCTGTCCTTCAGATCACCTGCTAAATAGGCAGATGCCAGCCTATGCTGGTTCTCACTGCCTTTTGTGGGTCCGTTAATTCCCCAGAACAGCTCACAAAATTTATGGAGACTATTTATCACCTATACTTACAGTTACCCATTTACTATAACCAGAAAGGATACAAGCAAAGAGAGACATCAGGCGAAGTTGGGAAGAGGTCCTGTATGAGACTTCCTTTGCCCCCAGGGACATGCCACTGTCTCCCATGCATGTACGTTCCTGCCAGTTTAGGAAGCCAATCTGCTTCTATGTTCAGGGCCTCTTACCACAATGTTGTGCATTATTGCATCCTCACTGCATAGTCATGATTGGTGCCTCATTGCATATGCATCATCGATTGAACTAATATATATATTTATATATGACAGATTGAATCATGCCTCCCTCTCTTCCTGAAGTTATTTGCCACTACATTTGCACATGTTTAAGTCTTGCCTGGCCACTTTAGAAAAACAAAGACACCTTGATTGCTAAGGAATTCCTAGGGGTATTTTCAGGGACCGGAGACAGTGGCCAAATTGAGTTTTTGTCCCACATACCCCCAAGATTATTTTGAAATTTTCTTCATTCAGATCATGTGTAATTCTTATCAACTAGTTTTTTCTGTATTTGAAGAGGATTAATTTCTCTTTGTGTTTGCCTGTGTGTGGTGTGGATTTGTGTGTGTGTGTGTGTGTGTGTGTATCCAGCCACTTCAGTAATTTTCTTACCATCTGTAATAGTTTTCAGCTGATTCTCTGGGTCTTTCCAGATAAACAGTCAAATTATCTGCAAATAATGATCATTTCACTCCTCTTCTCCAGGATTTAGCATTGCTAATTTCCTTCCATCATGTAATTGTGTTAACTAGATCTCAAAGTATAAAATTCGTGGTGATCACAGTATGCTCCTCTTTTTTTGTTTCTCATGGGAATGCACTTCATTCCTTTGAAATAAATCAATCGAGCATTTTCTCTTACAACAGAGCAAGGACTTGGAAAACGGAGAATAACAGGAGCCACTGGTTTTTGAGTGTGTAACACAAGCTTCTTGTAAAAACTGTTTTAAAATATAGGTGAATATAGGGTAAAAAGTAAAAACTCCTACTCCACACACCAAAGGCAGATAAGGTTAACTTTTCAGTGTGGATCATTTTAGATCTTATTCTACATATTAATAAAAGTACACATTCGTGAATAGTTTGGAAGTTTGGAAACGCTGTAGCTATAGATGTAAATGGGTCATTGTTGTGGGATCTTCTTTATTCTCTTACCTATATATGTCTTAGCATTCCACAGTCTCTTAAATGATGACGTATCATCCTATAACTTATTTGCCAGTTCACATGTTGATGTATATTTCTGTTGTTTCTAACTTATTTCAAACCAAGTGTCAGTCTTTCTTTCATGACTTCTAGATTTCCTGTCTTGCTTAGGAAGGCCTCCCCCGTGCTTATAAAAACATTCTCCTGAATTTTCCTGTAATTCTTGGATGCCTTTACTTTTATATTTACTTTAGTCTAATTGGCCCATGCACATTTTAGTAACTATGTTTACTGTTGTTAGTTGCTATCCAGTCAGCTGTGGCTCGTGGCAACCTTTTGTATGTTAAGAATGAAACAGAATTTCTGTAAAATTAAAGAAATAGTTTTATTCAGATTCAAAGATTTGCAAATTGGGAAGCACCAAAATGAAAGTTCAAAATGGCATTCTGAAGAGGGAGCATAAGCATATGTCATTTTATAGTCAGTTTTGTGGAATTCTGTACAGAGTTGGGAAGAGTACAGGGGTACATTTGATTGGTTGACATTCAACATGCTCTTGTAAGACCCATTTATCAAGAATTTCTACTGGCTTAGCCATAGTTTCCTGCGTTCCAGAGCTGGTTCCTTCTGTTTCCTGCACCATTCTTGTTGGGCCACCTCAGAATGTTGCAGAACATGTTATCTTGGACAAAGTGTGATCATGGGTCACATACTTTAAAAAGCAGAAGCAGGGGCCTAGGACCAAACAGAGTCTGATTCAGACCTGTGTCAGCCATTTTAGTTATATCGAGTGCTTTAGTTTTAGAGTGCTCTTTCACACTTCCCCCTCCTGATTATGAATCTCTATAAAGATTCCTTATCACCATTGTAAGAGTGTTTTTCTTCTACATGGACTTCTCATTGGATTGATTTTTTTTATAAGTTGGATCTTTCATCAGCCTTTTCCCCGTGCCATAGCTCACTCTGCTTCTGTGATCCTCCTGTTGGGCATGTGTGGAGCAAGGCTACATTTAAAGGAACAACTTAACATCCAAAAACTTAACTCAAGGTGTGAGGTCAGTCTCCTCTAAGAACTTAGTTTCTTCAAGATACATAACCTTCTGCATAGCAAGGGAAACTACAGTTTGGTGCAACAAGAACTAGACAGGCATTTCATACATTTAATTAGAACTACAATCCAGTGTATTCTTTCATTATAGGAGTGGGCATCTAAAGGAACTCCTAATAGACCCAACATGCATTGACCCATCATGTTCCAGCTATTTAAGCAGGTTAATGCCCAGGCATGAGGTTTATCACTTGGGTTTGGTTCCTTTATTGTGAGATAATTTGATCCTCCACGCAAATATACATACTCATGAGGAGGACAGATCACGTTACTTCTGGTATAATTGTATGGGAGAGGAATGGTTTCATTGACTTGCTGAAGCCAATTTTTTGTTAAAGAATTGTTATAAGTGGGCAATTGTACCATCTTTAGTGGGTTCCAGAATCTAATACACAGAGGGGACGAGTTGCTTAAATCTGTTTGATTTCCTTTTAGGCAGCCTGGTAGTTTCATTACCATACCTAAAAAACAATGAAGTTGGTCTGTGCCACTTTTGGGTGTTGAGAGTCAGTTGTATGAGGGGATGCTTCCTGGAAAAAAAAAAAAAAGGAAGGAGTGATTTTGTGGAACTTTTCTGTGTTTTGGCTTCTGTACAGCAGGTGGGTTACAGCAAGATAAGGCTTGCAAGGATGTTTACTCTTTCCTTTGTGTTACTGGGAAGGTACAGTTACCAGCATTCAGAAATATTCAAGTAAATGAGTTATTTTGGGGGTGAGAACAGTTTGTGATACACTTCCTGGGTGATGGGACTGATATGTACCATGTGTGTGATGTGCTTCATGGAACTTGGGACTGATATGGCCTGTGTGCATTAGTCACCTCCTTGATGACATCTTTTGTAAACTGTCATCCCGTGTTTTTTAAAGTTTCACTAAAAATCTGATAACAATTTTATGCAGCAAGTGCTATGTTTCTGTAGTATTTCATGTGTATTTTTGGAAAGCTGAGTAATATTTTATGGCTCAAGTGTAACCAGAAACTATGATGCACTTCCTGGGTCATGGGACAAATATGTACCACGTTTGTGATGTACTTTATAGAACATGGAACCAATGTGACCTGCTTGCAATTGGCACCCCATTTTTCCAAATAATAAAAAAATACCAACAGTGATTCAGCATACATTCCATTAGTGAAAAAACATGGCATCACCAAAAAATTCCTCAAAAATAATAATAAAGGGTTAAGTGATACAGATCATCCACACCAGATTGGTAAGCCTGAGTTAAAAGGCAGAATTTCTCTTTTTAAAAAAAAGAAAAAAAAAAAATTCAGGGTCATCAATGAGTTTTGGAAACTCGTTAGCTATTGCTCTTAATTCGGCTTTAGACCAGGGAGGTAAAGTAATTACAGGGGGTTCTCTTGCCCTTCAACTGGTTTAACCTTAAAGGTCATCTGAGACACCACGGGAAGTTTAGGGTCAAGAGGCAGATCATCATTTGCAAACAGCATTTCCGACAGACCACGATCCTTTCCAGGATATGGAGAGAGAGTAGGGTACAAAGATAGAGAAGCAGAGGGGTCAGAAGGAGTGGACTCATCAGCTGTCTTGTATGTTTCGTCGTTAAAAGACTTATTAATCTTGGTTAATTTGGGTACTGTGTCTGGTAAAGAAGCTAATTTTAGAAGCTTCTAAATACCAATCAAAATAAGCATTCTAAACCTTTTGTTTAGTTCTATGGTTTTCTAATTTAGATCTCAAGTATATCAATTTTCCCAATTCAAAGAACCCAAAAGGGGCCTCCGGTCAGAGAAACTGCCTTTGGTCAGGGCATGCCAGAGTTCTAAATACAAAGATGACTGCAACCCATAAGTCTTGGACATGTAGCAGGAGATCTGTTAGGGAAATTTGCAAGTTTAGTACCCATGACCAAGAAAAAGGCAGAGACAAAATCTGCATAATAAGGCTGAGCTGCAGTGTAACAAGACAAAGCCCGAGATCCAAGAGGGCTCACCAAATGGCCTCCAAGGCTCTTTGCAGAGACAGGGAGCCTAAAATGGCATGGTGGGATCCTTCACCCATGTCCAACGAGGGCTTCAAGGCCATAGGTTGGTCGTTTCAGTCCTGCTCCTGACACCAAGTAATTCTTAAAAATGAAACAGAATTTTGAAAAATTAAAGAAGAGTTTTATTTAGATTCAAAGATTTGCAGACTGGAAATCACCAAAATGAAAGTTGAAAATGACATTCTGAAGAGGGAGCATAAGTGTTCGTCTTTTATACTCAGTTTTGCAGAACTTTATACAGAGTTGGAAAGGGTACGTGGGAACATTTGATTGGTTGACATTCAGCATGTTCTCGTAAGACTTATTTATTAAGAATTTCTACTGGCCAGCGTACTCAACCTTAGCCAGAGTTTACTGCATTCCAGAGCTGGTTTCTTCTATTTCCTGCACCATTTTGCTTGGGCCACCTCAGAATGTTGCAGAACAAGTTAGCCCCCTGGGGCTAGGTCACAAGCTAGAAGGATTCTGTCCTTCTTCAGTGACTGCCTGTGCAGTCTTTCTCTGTCATTCAGGCACCCAAAGCTGGTTTCTCACAAGTTAGGATTCTGTCCTTAACAACTAACTGCCTGCACAGCTCTCCTGTGAATTAGCCACCCCAAGTTAAGTCAGAATTTCATTGCCTCTTGTGGGTTCATTAATTACTACAGCTCACAAAATTCACCAAGACTGTTACCTATACATACAGTTACCCATTTATTATCCAGAAAGGATACAAGCAAAGAGAAACATTAGACAAGGTCTGGAAGGGTTCCCAGTATGGCATCACCATTGTCCCAAGGGATGTGCCACTCAATCCCATTTATGGATGTTCTCACCAATTCAGGAGTCCCCAAAGAGGAAGTTTGAAGGCCCGGGGTCCCTTAGTCATTGGGACCTCAATGTATATGCATGACCGGGGCCATAATGCAGTTATGATTGATCCAATCAATGAATATGCATGACTGCATCATGCCCCACACCCTTCCTGAAGTTAGTTCTCCAGATAGAGCCCTACTTTTCTGGCTGTTTTGGAAAACAAAAACCACTTAATTGCTCAGGCTCTCTTCAGAAACCACAGACAAAGGCCAAAATAGGATCTGTGTCCCATACAGGTACCCACTGAAATTGTTGAATGTTAACCAATTTATTTTTGGTACACTGATTCTGTGTATTCCTTCCATCTTCTTTTGATACTTCTTGAGTCATTCAATATTTTCCCAGGTTGTTGTTGTTGTTAGCTGCCATCAAGTCTGTTCCAACTAATAGCGACCCTATGTACAACAGAATGAAGCACTGCCAGGTCCTGCTCCATTCTCACTATTGTTATGCTTGAGCCCATTGTTGCAACCAACATGTCAGTCCATCTCTTTGACAGTGTTCTGCTTTTTCACTGACCCTCTACTTTACCAAGCATGGGGTCCTTCTCCAGTAACTGATCCTTCCTAATAACATGTCCAAAGTATGTGAGACGTAGTCTCGCCATCCTTGCTTCTAAGGATGGTTGCACTTCTTCCAAGACAGATTTGTTCATTCTTTTAGCAATCCATGGTATATTCAATATTGAAAAATTTCCCCATAGAATCCTTCAATATTGCACTTGAGGCTTGAATTTTTTCTTCAGTTCTTTTAGCTGGAGAAATGCTGAGCGTGTTCTTCCTTTTTGGTTTTCTAACTCCAGGTCTTTACACATTTCATTGTAATACTTTGTCTTCTCAATCTGTCCTTTGAAATGTTGTGTTCATGTCTTTTACTTCATCATTTATTCCATTTGCTTTAGCTACTTCCAGTTAAGAGCACATTTAAGAGTCTCTTCTGACATCCATTTTGGTCTTTTCCTTCTTTCCTGTCTTTTTAATGACCACTTTCTTCATGTATGATGTCCTTGATGTCATTCCACAATTCTTCTGGTCTCTGGTCATTAGTGTTCCAGTGTGTGAAATCTGTTATTGAGATGGTCTCTAAATTCAGGTGGGATGTAGTCAAGGTTGTACTTCGGCTGTCATGAACTCCCTTTGATATTCTTCAGCTTCAACTTGGACTTGCATATGAGCAATTCACAATCTGTTCTGCAATCAGCTCCTGGCTTTATCTTGACTGATGATACTGAGCTTCTCCATTGTCTCTTTCCACGGATGTAGTCAGTTTGATTCCAGTGTAATCCACTTGACAAGATCTATATATATAGTCATCAATTGTGTTGTTGAAAAAAGGCATTTCCAGTGAATAAGTCATGGTCTTGCAGAATCCTACCATCAATCTCTCAGCTGTATTTTACAACTGCTGATTCTTCTTTGTTTCCAACTTTCGCATTCCAGTCACCGGTAATTATCAAATCTACATCTGTTATATATTAAAAGAAAAAAAACCAAACCCGTTGCTATGGAGTTGATTCTGACTCATAGCAACCCTGTAGGACAAAGTAGAACTGCCCCATAGGGTTTCCAAGGAGTAACTGGTGGATTGGAAGTGCTGACCTTTTGGCTAGCCCCTGAACTCTTAACCACTATGCCACCAGGGTTTCCTAAACCAAACCCGTTGCTATCGAGTGGATTCCGACTCATACTGACCCTCTAGGACAGAGTAGAACTGCTCCCATAGGATTTCCAAGTTGCTGCTGGTGGATTCAAACTGCCAACTTTTGGTTAGCAGCTATAACTCTTAACCACTGCTGTAGGTTCCAGGTAATGTGGGAAACCAAAATCCTGTTTGATAACCTACTGGTGAAACAAAGCCTCTTACATTAGTTGATTACCCTCTTAGGGTTTCATTGAAAGACAGGACCTCACACATAGAGGGCAGTCTGTGTACTTTTTGAATGAAAATCAAATGCAAATAGATTAAAAGAAGAAGCCCAGAACCCTAAATTGTTAGTTATTGATTTGTTGAAAGGCTGCTGGCCCAGTCCTTATTCTGGCCTCTCTCTGGCTGAAGTGTGATGTGGTCATTCAGAGCTTGACTATGGGGTATTCCATCTCTCTGTCACCTCTGCCACATAGGACCCACAAGGCATGAAACAAGTCTCTTAGCTTTACTGGGTCTTGTTTTCTGCTTTGTTGATGGGGATGACCCCTATCTCACTGGTGGTTATAAAGATCACCTGGCGTAGCTCCCACCAGGCAGGAAGTACTCAGTGAACGGTACCAACCGAGCCAGTTGCCGTCAAGTGGAATCTGACACATGGCAGCACCACATGTGTCAGACTTAAACCACTCCATAGGGTTTTCAGTGGCTGAATTTTTGGAAGTAGATCTCCAGGCTTTTTTCCTGAGATGCCTCTGGATGGACTTGAACCACCAACCTTTCAGTTAGCAGCTGAGCTTGTTAACTGTTCACATCACCCAGAGACTCCAAATGAATCAGTAACCTGTTCATAATACTAATCAGAGCACTTTGATGGGTAATTTCAGTCGACAAAATTTGAATTAAAAGGACAAATCATAATAATTTCTCTCTCTCTGTTAGTTGCTGGAGGTTGTGCTATAGATTTGGCCCTTAGCACCTCTCCTCCCCGTCCCCACTGCTACTGCCTGATTCCACCCTCACCACCCGCTACCCCGCTGGGCCACAGGAGCCACAGCAGGCTCTCTGCCCCAGACTGGTCCCTGAATCACTGCTGCTTCAGCGAGCCTTCCCAACCCAGATCTGAGCTCTTACTTATTTTTCCTGTTTAAGACCCTCACATGGCTGCCTACTGGGTGCAGGAAAAGTATAGACACCTTGGCAGGCTTGCCTTCACAGCAGCCCTCCTACCACTTTGCTGGGCGCCGCAGACATGCTCCCTTCCTGGTACCTGGTGGTTGGACCCTCCCTGTCTTTGCCCGAATGCCCCTGCTTTTCCCTCCAGCACTCCAGGCAGCCTAGGAAACTCCTGCCCAGGGTTCAGGACCTGGCTTGCAAAGCTCTTCCTGGGTGCACTTCCTTTCCCACCCATGAGAGCTGGTCACAGCCTCCTCTAGGCCCGTTGGACTCCTTCCACCCTCCAGAATTACACACAGCTCTGCATTTTCCTTGTTGGGTGCGAGTCTTGTCTGGCCACAGCATTAGAACGAGCAAGTGGATAACCATTCTGTACGTTAATCATTTGATTGTTTATTTAATCCTCCCACTGGACTTTCCCTCAACCCCTCGAAAGTAAGAACAGTGTCTTTCTCTCTCCTATTTCCACAACCCCGGGACCCTGCATCTGACAGGGCTCAAAGAATGCCCCTTGAGGGGCTTTCTGGGGCCAGGTAGCATATGGCTTTTGTGGGGGTTTGCCGTGGTTGCTCACTGGGGTGAGACCATGTGGCTTGTTCCTCCCCAGGTGCGTGTTCGAACCCCGAGTTCTTCAGCTATGGGGTGGAAGCCTATGAAGCCTACAAGAAGAGGTCTCTAGCCAGAGATATAATTGACGAGCAGAAAAAGGTTCAGGAAGCTGATCTAGTGATATTTCAGGTTTGTGCCCCCTCTGATCAGCATATTGAATGAGTCAACCTATGTACAAACTCATTCCAAATAATGAATTTCTGCTTCTCATAGTGGTGCGAAGCTTCAGCATATTTGCATACATATCTGTGTTGAGCTGGGTAAGGAGATCCATATAGCCAATATCTGCCATTTGAAATGCTGACCTCCAAGTTCATATTCATGAAGGACTTCCCTCTAGCCCAATGGCCCACGAAATGTCTCTGTCATGAGATCCTGTTGCTTTCCCTCCCCTCCAGCCCTCACCCCAGGCGGGCAGGGGCTGCTCAGAACCAGATTTGTCTCCACAGTATTTGTCCAGGCAGTTTGGGCCAAAGCAACTGCTGCCTTGAGATTTCCTCATCCCTGGGAGGGTGCCTTCTGTTTCCTTCTTCTCCCTGGTTCCTCACCTCTCCTGCCCTGTTCCTGGTATTCATTCACAAATTGTCCAGGGAGGTGATGCCACCCCAGAAAGGACCTGCCCCACCAAACTGCCACTGCAGCTCTAATTCATCCAGGCCACTGGATGCCATAGCTGTGCAGGCGCGAAGTTATGTGTGTGAGCGTAAGCCTGGGACAACGCAGACACACGTACTTTCGTGGAATCATTGGACTGACAGAAATCCAAGTCAAACTAGGAAAAGGGGGATTTGATCACAGTATCTGCTTCTCCCTATGTCCTGCCCCAGTTCCCACTGTACTGGTTCAGCGTGCCGGCCATCCTGAAGGGCTGGATGGACAGGGTGCTGTGCCAAGGGTTCGCCTTTGACATCCCTGGATTCTATGACTCTGGTTTCCTCAAGGTATGTGCTCTGGGACCGGGACTGCTGTGGGCCAGTGTGTGCATGTGCAGGTGTGTGTGTGTGTGTGTGTGTGTGTGTGCAGGTGTGCATGTGCATGTGTGTGAGTGTACAGTATGTGTCAATGTGTGTGAGTTTGTGATCAAGTGTTGGTGGGTGTGCCTTTTTGTGTGTTCATGTATGCATGTTTGTGCGTGTGTGAGTGTATGGTATGTGTCAGAGTGTGTGAGAGTTTGTGATAGAGTTGGTGTGTGTGGGTGTGTATGTGCGTGTGCCTGCGTGCATATGAGTGGTATGTTTCAGAGTGGGTGTGTTTGTGATCGAGGGTTGGTGTGTATGGGTGGGTTGCGTGCGCATGTGTGTGAGTGCACATGTACCTATGTGTGTGTGTGTGAGTGTATGGTATGTTTCAGAGTGTGTGTGAGTTTGTGATTGAGAGTTGGTGTGTGTGGGTGTGTACGTGTGGGGGGTGCTCATCGGGTTATGTTTCTAGTTTGTTTTCTAGCATTCCTGCTTGCACACTAGTGTGTGCAGAACCCCACAATCCAGGCACAGGTGGGGAGCGTGTAGTTTCTGCAGACATGGAGCCTTCACTCTAGTGGGGGACACAGACATGCCCACACTAACTCTGTTCTCCAAGAGGGGTAGGAGACAGGTGTCGGACAGGTTGAGGTGGCCTCACGGGGATAAGGCTTTGGCTCCAGATAGGGAGTTGTACCTCGTGACCAAGAGTGAAGTCCAGGCTTCATGCAATCTTTTCTCTGGGCTTCAGACTCCTACTTGGTAGAAATAGGTGATGGGATTTCCACCCTGTAGGGTGAGGGCTGCAGGGACCCTGGGAGACGCTCCATTAATGGGAGCTATGGATTTCTCACTGAAATAAGTCCTTACCAGTAAATGATTGTTTTAATTCAAAAGGCCTCAGAGAATAAGTACATATAAGGAAAGATTGAGCACCCCAGGTCCCTCTTAGACTGTGAGGTGGCCCCAAGGACCAGGCTTTACTCAGTCTTGGTGGCAGCCCCGTGGAGTCAGTGCCTTGTCCCCCCATTTCATAGATGGCTCCCAAGACACCTGGTTCCTGCCAGAAGCCGAGCACATTCACATTTCCTTGGCTTACTGCCCCTGGCCACTTGGGTGCCTTCTGTTAGGACGTAGTTGTTACCTGTAGTCGGCCTGCCAGAGATGGGATGTTACATTTGTATCTGTCCCTGGAGAACTGACCCCAGATGTTCCCTCCTGTCATCGTAAGCCCTCTGACCAGTATACGTACTACACACACTGTCCTTCCCCCTCCAGGGTAAGTTGGGGCTCCTCTCGCTAACCACCGGGAGTACTGCCGAGATGTACACAAAAGCTGGAGTCAGCGGAGATTTCCGGTACTTCCTGTGGCCCCTACAGGTAAGCCCACCACAGTTGACTCCATGGTAGAGGACCCTAATACTCCTGCACACGTAGCTCCCCCATCTGTAAAAGTGAGACTTTTGTAAGCCTGAGACACCGTTTTGACCCCACCTGAGTTGGAATGCATTCCATGGCAAAGGGTTTACGTATAGAAAATAATACATTTGCTTTTTTAATGACAAGCTTGGCCCATAGAGAAAAATGCATTATAATCATAGTCTTTGGCGGCCCCACCTCCTGGGCCTGACTTCTGCTCTGTGGCAGCTCCACAGTCCTGGGACAGCAGCGTGCATGTGTGTGTGGCCCTGCGGGGACACCTGGGATGTGGCTCAGGGCCCGAGGCAGTGCACCCACAGCCTTAGTGAGGCTGCGCTGCCCTTACCCCAGGCACATGCAGCAGGACCTGCATTTCTGAAGGCCTCTCTCTGGATCTCTGTCAAGAGCTGCTTTCCAGGCACCCAGAGGCCGTGCCTTCCCCTTCTCCACTCCTCTCCAGGTCTGGGGAACTGGGGACTACCCTACCCGACAACACTGGCCCTCTTCCCAAACCTGCACTCCCAGGTGGGTACTGTATGGCTGGTGTGCACCCCGAGGCCCTGAGGAGATAGGGGAAGCACTGAACAAAGCTTGTCCTCATGAGCAGCACCTCTTGGTGAGACAGAGCAGGGGTAGGAAAGAAGGGTGCAGGCTCCAGGCCAGGGCCTCGCCTGCCTCTCCCCAGACTCCGAGGAGCCAAGGAGCCCAAGGCAAAGCTGGTCTCCAGGTCACTGTGCAGGGATATTTGCCGAGGACATCACATATTGAACCATTGGTATGCCTGCCATGGGGCCCACAGCTGAGGGGGCAGGACCCACGAAGGTATGGGCTTTATAGGAAGGAACACAAGCGAGAGGAGTGTGGTATTTCTAGGGAAAAAGTGGTCTTTGAAAGGAGAATTGACAGTGATTCCAGTTAGTGGTGCTCTGCTAAAGAAAATGATACCTTCTAAGCCTAGGTGACCTTCCTTAGCCACAGGCCAACTAGTCTTACCTGTCGTTAGGCACACTTCAGTTTTTCCAGTTTTATAGAAAGCTTTCTATTTTTTCCAGTTTTCAAACGCACATGGTGTAGGAAAAAAAATGAGACAATCCAAAATAGAAAAATAGAAAATCTGTCCCTTTAGTCCCACCCTCAGAAATAATCGCTTAGCAGCTATGAGTATTTTCTTTCAGCCCGTATCTATTCCTAAATACATTATATATAAATATATATAGAGAGAGAGATAAAATTTTTTTAAGGGTTATTTTGTTTTTACATAAGAGACATACTACACTTACTGCTAAAAAAATGTGTTGTTTCCATTTAACAATACATCTTCAGCATTTTCTGGTGGCACATTACGTATAGCCACCCCATTCTAGAATAATCCGTGTTAACAATGTACCATACTTTGCCTGATCAATCAAAGCTGTAAAGTTTAATGTTCAAATCAGCAGCAAAAGTTTTAGGCTCATCTCAGTTGTAATAATGGCATCTGGAATCCCAGCTGCCCACCGTTCTTCCCCTCACTTGGAAAGCCCAGCGTCCGAAGGTTGTAGGGAAGTTCAGTTGTGTGCAGTTATCTAGTAGCTTTAAAGTTGTTGTATTATGTTTTGAAGGTTTGTTTCATTCCGGTCTGTCCTTCAGTCATCTGACACTTAGTGGGCTTAGTTTCTAATCAGCTGTTTTCTCTCTTTGTGGCTTTAGCATGGTACATTACACTTCTGTGGATTTAAAGTCCTGGCCCCTCAAATCAGTTTTGCTCCTGAGTATGCATCAGAAGAAGAAAGGAAGGGAATGGTGGCATCCTGGGCCCAGAGGCTGAAGACCATCTGGACAGAGGAGCCCATCAACTGCACACCGCCTTGGTACTTTGGGCAGTGACAGTTTGTGCCTTTGGCACAACACAGGAGCAACACACGGGTGACCCAAGCACGTGCAAGGGGAAAATGGTGCTGTAACAAAATAAAATTGTAACAGAGTTACTGGATGTATTTAAAGATGTGCATGGATGAGTGTCTCTAGGATTTTATACAGCCAGATCAAATATGTTAATGATCAGCTTCTTTTATTGAATTCTGTGCTGACTGATACCATTACTCACAGGCTTCCTTGTCTCTAATGTCTGTCTAATACCTTTCCATTCCCTATTTTCACAGATAATTTTATTTTCATGTAGCTCTCATAGCATGGAGCTAGATTTGTTAGTTTTTTAACTCAAGAGTTTTTTTTTTTTTTTTTTAAATAGGAAAGTTTAATCTACTCTTCACTACTGTTTTTGTGCTATCTTTGGACTTATTTCTCCCATAGTTCTTTTTTGCTTGCATTAAGACTATGAAGTTTTAATTGAAGAGCCAATTAACATACATTTAAAGTGATTAAGTACTGGTTACAATCAACATTTCCAGACAATAGTCAGGTGGCATCTCATCACTATGCACATGTCTCTGTACCACTACTAGTAATTACCCTGAAGGTGAGGCAGTTGGAGATCCAGGAGTCTCCCTAAAAAGCAACTCTAAGGGATTAAATGTCATCATCGTCACTGCTTAGATCAAAGGTGCTGCCTGTGGACAAGGATCCTTCTACCTTAGCATTCCCAACACAAATCCACAGTCCTCATCAGACTCTTCAAGCAACTTCTCTCTGAAAACCTCATCAACCAGCTTGTCGTTGGAATTGTCATATTTGAACAACTTTTCATCTGCATCTTTTCCATCTTCCCTTTTATCTTCATCATCTTTCTCCTCCTCTTCATCAGCATCTTCAAACCCTTTCTCATTTGCATTTTATTTGTCCTCTTTTCCATCTCACTAACCATCAAATACTTTTCCAGTTGTGTTTTCGTCTTCTTTCTTTTCATCTCATTTTTTCCAAACTCTCTCAAAACCTTCCTCTTCAAATGCTTTTTCAGAGCCATTGTCTTCCAATTCTTTTTCACCACCATTTTCTTCAGATTCTTTTTGGAGCCATTTTCACACCATTTGTCACAGCAGTCTTCAGATGTCCTTTCCCAGACATCTTTTTCAGGCCACCTTCATCTTCAGACTCCTTGTCGTGCTCATCTTCTCCAGACATTCGTCCAGGGCCATTCTCTTCATAATCTTTTTTAGAGGCTGTTCTTTTAGAATCTCTTCTGAGGCCATTCTCTTCAGGCTCTTTTTCAGGATTGACTTCTTGAAGATGATTTTTCAGAAGGTGTTTTATTCTTTACCTCTTCAGTTACATGAAGCAGTACATTGCCATTTTTGCATAAGTGATTTGAGTTGGAATTAAGTCAATTGTAATGAAAGCAAGGCTAATTAACCAAGCATGGTTACTGTCTACATGGAAATATGGTACAATCCAGTGAAAACAAATTACTTTTGGACTTCAGTTGGAATAATATAAAAACATATCGAATGCGACTTATGGCTAACTTATTTACAACAGAACAAAAATGCCCTGTCCTACATCATCCTCACGATCTCCAGCATGTTTGAGTCCATTGTTGTGGCTGTTGTGCCGGACGATCTCACAGAGGGTCTCCCTCACCCTTGCTGCCCCTCTACATCACTAAACATGATATCCTCCTCCAGTTATTGATCCCTCCAAACAATGTCGAAAGGAGGCAAAATGGGACAGTGTTCTGTTGTGATCCATAAGGTTTCCGTTGGCTAATTTTCCAAATTAGATTGCCAGGCCTTTCTCCCTCCTCGCCTTAGTGTGGAAACTCCACTGAAACCTGCCCGCCATGGGTGAACCTGCTGGTGTCTGAAATGATGGAGGCATAGCTTCCAGCATCACAGCAACACACAAGCCACTACAGACAGATTGACAGACCAGCAGTGGAAAAACATACATAGAGGTATATAAAAAATTGAGCCAAATTTACAGCAGTATGAACAATCAAATTATTTTTCTGAAAAAAAAAAAATTGGTTAACTTTGTGTGTCAAAGAAACAAAAAAGAGGTGGAAAAGGTGAAGAACAAAAACCTGACACCGTAGAGATCAAAGGTAGGCAGCAGAGTATGACATGGAGTCCTGAGTTCTGTCCCAATCCTGCCAGTAACTAACTGAGGGGCTCTGAACAGTTTATCAGCCTCCTATACGGTTACTTATAGAATCTCTCTGAGTTGGAATTGACTCGACAGCAACAGGTTTTATTGTTTTGCTTTGGGGGGTCTTAATATCCCCATCTATGAAATAAGTGGAGTCTGGCCTTAACCCATGATATGGATTGAATTGTGTCCCCCCAAAATACATGTTCTAAATTCTAACCCCAATACCTGGGGATGTAGTTCTATTGGGGATAGGGTTTTTTATTATGTTAACGAGGCCATATCAGTATAGGGTGTGTCTTAAGCCAATTATTTTTCAGATATAAAAGGACGAGACTAGGCACAGAAGCAAGCCTAAAGGTGACTCCTCCACACCCAGGAGTAGCACCTGACACAGACCTGACCAGTCAAGTGCTCCATGAGCCAGCACACAGCCCAAGCCAAAGCCAATGAGATGAAGCTCAGAGATTGATTGATTCCTGGGAAAGAGAAGCCTTTTCTTGGCTCTGGGCTAGATGCCAAATGGAGATCTGCAAGGAGCGCTGAGAAGAAATCTGAGTTGAAGACTTTCCCCCAGAGTGAACAGTGAGAGCCATTCCCTGAAGCTGGCGCCCCGAATTTGGACTTGGAGCCTCCTAAGCTGTGAGAATATAACTTTTTGTTTAAGCCACCCACTTGTGGCATTTCTGTAATTGCAGCTCTAAGGAACTAAGACACCTCACGTGCAAGACTCCAGTAGGCTTCTTGGCCATGCTCTGCACTCGCCATCCTGCCACTCTGTGATCTTTCCCCTCATGACTCAGGCACACCTTGAAATACTGTTGGAATCCCAGTAGTCCTGGTGCTGATTGTGATCCAGGCTGTGTCCACTGGTAAGTGTAATTTCTATCTGCCTCTCACTGCTTCTTTATGTACAGTGGGATTGATGTGCTGAAGTGTAAATTCATCCAGTTGGTTATTAAAACATACTGTGGATAAAGCTGCTTGGAAATCATGTCATGTGTCATTTGAACTCCTGAATCACTAATGGAAGTCTAGGACTTTGTGCTGATATCTGCAAGAATATGCTGGCAGTATAAACCAGATTGAAAGAATACAACCCTGACGCACACTCTCCTGACTTTAAACCAATCAGTATCCCCTTGTTCTGTCCGAACAACTGCCTCTTGATCTATGTAAAGGTTCCTCATGAGCACAATTAAGTGTTCTGGAATTCCCATTCTTCGCAGTGTTATCCATAGTTTGTTATGATCCACACAGTCAAATGCCTTTGCACTGTCAATAAAACACAGGTAAACATCCTTCTGGTATTCTCTGCTTTCAGCCAGGATCCATCTGACATCAGCAATGATATCCCTGGTTCCATGTCCTCTTCTGAAACCGGCCTGAATTTCTTCCAGTTCCCTGTCGGTATACTGCTGCAGCCATTTTTGAATGATCTTCAGCAAAGTTTTGCTTGCGTGTGATATTAATGATATTGTTCTATAATTTCGACATTCAGTTGGATCACCTTTCTTGGGAATAGGCATAAATAGGGATCTCTTCCAGTCAATCGGACAGGAAGCTGTCTTCCATATTTCTTGGCATAGACGAGTGAGCACCTCCAGCGCTGCATCTGTTTGTTGAAACATCTCAATTGATATTCCATCCATACCTGGAGCCTCGTTTTTCACCAATGCCTTCAGAGCAGCTTGGACTTCTTCCTTCAGTACCGTCGGTTCCTGATCATATGCCATCTCTTGAAACGGTTGAATATTGACTAATTCCTTTTACATACTTTGGACATGTTGTCAGGAGAGATCAGTCCCTGGAGAAGGACATCATGCTTGGCAGAGTACAGGGTCAGCGGAAAAGAGGAAGACCCTGAACAAGATGGATTGACACAGTGGCTGCAACAATGAGCTCAAGCATAACAACGATTGTAAGGATGGCGCAGGACCGGGCAGTGTTTCGTTCTGTTGTGCATAGGGTCGCTGAGTTGGAACCAACTCGACGGCACCTAACAACAACAACAATAAGCCAGAACCAAAGCCCTTGCCCTTGCATCAATTATGACTCACAGCGACCCTATGGGGCAGAGTAGAACTGCCCCATAGGGTTTCCAAGGAGCAGCTGGTGGATTCCAAAGCTGACCAAACTGCTGACCTTTTGGTTAGCAGCTGAACACTTAACCGCTATGCCACCAGGGCTCCATGCTGGCAGTATAAGAAGGCTTTATTATTGTGTCCAGATGACTAAACTGAGGCTTAGAAAGTTGAAGAAATTTGACCAGGGTCCCACAGCTACAAGTGGCAGAGCTGAGGCTCATCCAAGGCTTGTGCTCTGAACCATTCTGCCATCTTCCTTCTCATTGGAAGTTAAAGACACTTTCAGGAGAAACTGGGGCAACACTGAGCAAAGGCCACTTTTAAAAAACAATCCTCAAAAACCCTAAGTGGGAGTTCACAGTGAGAAAATGAGAAATTTGAGCTGGGGCCCCAGGCTCAACTAGGCCCTAAGGTTTTGTGGCTCAGAGATTGTTTTGCAAAGTGTCTGGTTGAGGGTGAAAACCTCTCTGAGACTTTCATTTCCTGTTCTGTTACAGAGAAGATATTCTGAAAGCCCTTGGACAGCAAAACTTCTAGATGCCAGATAAATGACAACAAACACTTCTAAATGCATTGCTGAGATAATAAGAAACTAAGGGAAATGTCTAGGAATATTCCCACTTTGTCCCACAACAGCTAAACCCAATCTAGTTGCTGACAGCAGAATAGTAAGCAAATGTAAAACCTTAGGCTGCCTTGGGGTGAAATGCCGATACCAATAACCTAGCAAAAGAGAGAGAGAAACCAGACCATGGATCTGTACACGGCAGGCAGCTGGGTTGAGACTCCATAACAGAAAATAACCACGTATAAAATTATAGCATCTTAGTCATCTAGTGCTGCTATAACAGAAATACCACAAGTGGATGGCTTTAAAAAAGAAATTTATTCTCTCACAGTGTAGGAGGCTAGAAGTCCGAATTCAGGGTGCCAGCTCCAGTGGAAGGCTTTCTGTCTCTGTCAGCTCTGGGGGAAAGTCCTTGTCATCAATCTTCTCTGGTTGAGGAGCTTCCAGTGCAGGAACCCCGGGTCCAAAGGATGCGCTATTCTTCTGGCTCTTGTTTCTTCATGGTGTGAGGTCCCCCTTTCTCTCTGCCTACTTCTCTCTTTTATATCTCAAAAGAGATTGCCTTAAGACACAACCTAATCTTGTAGATTGAGTCCTACCTCATTAACGTCATAGAGGTAGGATTTACAACACAGGAATATCATATCAGATGAAAAAATGGTGGACAGTCACACAATACTGGCAATGATGGACTAGCCAAGTTGACAGATATTTAGGGGGACACAGTTCAATCCATGACAGTTAGGTTAAAAAGTAGACTAGTCACAAATAAAGAGAGAATTCATGAACTGGAAAATAGATCTGAAAAAATGAGGGATAAAATGGAATGGATGAAGATAGGCTAAGAGACGTGGAGAATAGAATTTCCAGAATGAGAAAATGGAGCACACCATATCTCAAAAAAGAAAATACCTGGGAAATTCTCAGAATTTATGAAAGGTATAGTACTAAGGCTTAATAGGTACCACATATCTCAAGCAAGATAAATCAAAGAGAATTCATACCCAGACACAGCATGGTAAAACTTCCCGAGGCAAAAGAAAAATGAAAACAGGCAGAGCACCTATAAAAGAACAATTTAACTGACAACAGCTTTCTCAGTCACAACAATGGAAACCAGAACACAGTGAGATAGTATCATCAATGTGTTGCAAAAAAGATAACTATAAATCTAGACCTCTCTTTCAATTATTAGAATAAAATAAAGATATTTGACATAAAAAAATTTTTAAAGTTTTCTATAAACAGACATTACTAAAGGACTTCCTAAACCTTGTATTTCTTAAAGAAGGGTAGTGATTACAAGAGAAAGTCTAAAATGCAAGAAGAAATTGAGATCAGGGCAAATGGTAAACATGGGTAAATCTAAACAATTACTTTATAAAACAATAAAAATACAGTCTAATTCATAGAGCTAGGATTTATAACACAGGAAAATCAAGTCAGATGATAAAATGGTGGGCTTTCACGCAATACTGGGAATCATGGACTAGCCAAGTTGACAGATATTTTGGGGGGGAACAATTCAATCCACGACAGTTACGTTAAAAAGTAGAGGAGTCACAAATAAGAGAGAATTAGTGAACTGAAAAATAGATCTGAAAAAATGAAGAATAAAATGGAAATAATGGGAGGCGGAGCCAAATGGCCGAATAGACAGACACTTCCGACGAGCCCTATTTACAATAAAAACCCGAAAAAACAAATGAAACCAGTATATTTGTGACAAGCTGGGAGCCCTGAGCATCAAAGGTAAGCTTAGACAACGAGCTGAGGGGCAGGGGGAGGAAGAGACCGGTTCCGAAGTGCAAAGCACTTACTGGCCCTGAATCGCAGGGAGCCCTCAGGAACCATTCCTGGAGCAGCCGCGGCAGCAGGCTGGTACTAGCATTCAGGTGCAGTTTCCTCAGGGAGCAGCAGCCAGCTACACAGCCTACTCGCACCTCCGGAAACTGAGGAGAAAGGTGCTCCCCGCAAAGCTAAGTACTTGCGTATATTTTACAGCGCCCCCCGCCCCCCAACTCCAAGCCAGCTTCAGCGGCTGAATCCCTAGGCCTGAGATGGACCGTGGTGAGCACCTAGAGCCATCCTCTCAGCCTTGGGGAAGGAAAAAATTTGCAACTGGGGGGAAAAGATAATTTGCTAGCTCCATTAACCGGAGAGCTCAGGACAGAAGCGGCTCCTATCCAGGAATAAACCGTCCGTGGACCTTGAGCACCTTTCCCTTCTGCATGGACCTGTGTGGGCCTATTTTGGGAGAATAGGCCCTTGTTGGCAAACACTAACCATTTCAGCTGTGCAGTGGAGAGGTGGGTGTTTGTCGTCTGACATTGTTTTGCCTATTAAACAAGGTCCTCACCTACCCATATCAGGGACCTATGGACTGGTAGCTCCACTCAGGTCACCCAGCCACCCGCCACAGGGGTCCAAAGACAACTGCTACCTCCCAGTCCTTACAGCCAAAAACTTTCGGTGCCCATGGTCCCCTGCAGAACCCACCCACCAGCACGCTCTAGGGAACAGAGATGCGTTTTCCTCAGAGACAGTTGGGGGTCGGTTCTCAGCCCCCTGTCCTGTTCGGAGCATGACCCCCTGCTGCAATCAGATACGGGTATATACGCGAATCACCCCTGCCCCTCTAAGACTGTAGGACAGAGTCTGTACCACACACTTGAAGATCAGCTACCTGGAAACCTGAGCTGAATTCATACAAGAAAACTGAATGGACTCCTAGACTGATATACCTGATAACAGCTGTATCCAGCTGGGGACAGGACACCAGAGCTCCAAATGTGAAAATAATCAAGTTAGCTCACTCAAGAAACCCATAGGGGTATACCAAAACAAAACAAAGCAAGCAGCTACAACACAGTAAGCAAGCGTAAACTAAATAAAATAACTTACAGATGGCTCAGAGACAACTGTCAATATCAAGTCACATAAAGAAACAGACCATGATCACCTCAACAGGCTCTCAAAACAAAGAATCCAGGGAGCTTCTAGATGAAAGTGCATTCCTGGAATTACCAGAGGCAGAATAAAAAAGTTTAATATACAGAACCCTTCAAGACATCAGGAAGGAAATGAGGCAATAGGGCAGAACTAGCCAAGGAACGCACAGATAAAGCAACTGAAGAAATTAGAAAGATTTTTCAGGAACATAATGAAAAGTTTGATAAACTGGAAAAATCCATAGACAGACAGCAATCAGAAATTCAGAAGATTAACAATAAAATTACAGAAGTAGACAACTCAATAGAAAGTCAGAGGAGCAGAATTGAGCAAGTAGAAGCTGGAATTTTTGAAGATAAATCGCTTGGCACTAATATATTTGAAGAAAAATCAGATAAAGAAATTAAATAAAATGAAGAAACCTTAAGAATCATGTGGGACTCTATCAAGAGAAATAACATACCAGTGATTGGAGTACCAGAAGAGGGAGGGATAACAGAAAATGCAGAGAAAATTGTTGAGGATTTGTTGGCAGAAGACTTCCCTGATATTGTGAAAGATGAGAACATATCTATCCAAGATGCTCATCGAAGTCCACATAAGGTAGATCTTAAAAGAAAGTCACCAAGACATATTATAATGAAGCTTGCCAAAACCAAAGATAGGGAGACAATTATAAGAGCAGCAAGGGATAAAAGAAAAGTCACCTACAAGGGAGAGGCAATAAGAATAAGCTCAGATTACTCGGCAGAAACCATGCAGGAAAGACGGCAATGGGATGACATATTTAAAAATTGAAGGAAAGGAATGGCCTGCCAAGAATCATATATCCATCACAACTGTCTCTTAAATATGAAGGTGAAATTGAGACATTTCCAGATAATCACAAGTTGAAGGAATTCGTAAAAACAAAACCAAAACTAAAAGAAATACTAAAGAAAATTCTTTGGTTAGAAAATCAATAATATCAGGTATCAACCCAAGACTAGGACACTGGGCAGAGCAACCAGAAGTCAACCCAGACAGGGAAATCCAAAAAAACAAAGCAAAATTATTTTTTTTAAAAAAAGCCTGAAACAGGGTAACAGCGACGTTATTACATAAAAGAAGACAACATTAAAATAATAAAGAGGGACTAAGAAATGTAATCATACACCTTCCATATGGAGAGGAAGATATGGTGATACAAAGAAAGGAAAGTTAGTTTTAAATTAAGAAAAATAGGGGTAAATATTAAGGTAACCACAAAGGAGACAAACTATCCTAGTCATCAAAATAAAATACAAGGGAGAAATACAGAATCAGCAGAAGCAAAATCAACAACAACAAATATGAGGAAATGACAATATATAAAGAAAATCTACTCAGCACATAAAATCAAGTGGGAAAAAGAAACTGTCAACACACAAAAAAAGGCGTTAAAACGATAGCACTAAATTCATACCTATCCATAATTACCCTGAATATAAATGGACTAAACACACCAATAAAGAGACAGAGAGTGGCAGAATGGATTAAACAACAAGATCCATCTGTATGCTGCCTACAAGAGAAACACCTTAGACTTAGAGACATAAACAAACTAAAACTCAAAGGATGGAAAAAATATATCAAGCAAACAACAATCAAAAAAGAGCAGGAGTGGCAATATTAATTTCTGACAAAACAGACTTTAAAGTTAAATCCATGAGAAAGGATAAGGAAGGACACTATATAATGATTAAAGGGACAATACACCAAGAAGATATAACCATATTAAATATTTATGCACCCAATGACAGGGCTCCACCATCGAAAAGTGAGATAGACAACTCCACAATAATAGTAGGAGACTTCAACACACCACTTTCAGTGAAGGACAGGACATCCAGGAAGAAGCTCAATAAAGACACTGAAGATCTAAATGCCACAATCAACCAACTTGACCTCGTAGACATGTAAAGGACATGCCACCCAACAGCAACCAAGTATACTTTCTGTTCTAGTGCACATGGAACATTCTCTAGAATAGACCACATATTAGGTCATAAAACAAACCTTAGTAGAACCCAAAACATTGAAATATTACAAAGCATCTTCTCTGACCATAAGGCCATAAAAGTGGAAATCAATAACAGGAAAAGAAATCAAACACTTGGAAACTGAACAACACCCTGCTCAAAAAAGAGTGGATTACAGAAGACATTAAGGATGGAATAAAGAAATTCGTAGAATCCAATGAGAATGAAAACACTTCCTATCAGAACCTTTGGGACACAGTAAAAGCGGTGCTCAGAGGCCAACATATATCTATAAATGCACACGTCCAAAAAGAAGAAAGGGCCAAAATCAAAGAATTATCCCTACAACTTGAACAAATAGAAACAAAGCAACAAAAGAAACCCACAGGCACCAGAAGAAAACAAATAACAAAAAGTAGAGCTGAACTAAATAGAAAACAGAAAAACAATTCAAAGAATTAACAAGACCAAAAGCTGTTTTTTTGAAAAAATCAACAAAATTGATAAACCGCTGGCCAAACTGACAAAAGAAATACAGGAGAGGAAGCAAGTAACCCGACTAAGAAATGAGATGGGCGATATTACAACAGACCCAACTGAAATTAAAAGAATCATATCAGATTACTTTAAAAAACTATACTCAAAAAAATGCGAAAACCTAGAAGAAATGGATGAATTCCTAGAAACACTACCTGCCTAAACTAACACAAAGGCAGGTAGAACAACTAAATAGACCCATAACAAAAGAAGAGATTGAAAACGTAATCAAAAAACTCCCAACAAAAAAAAGCCCTGGTCCGGATGCCTTCACTGCAGAGTTCTACCAAAGTTTCAGAGAAGAGTTAACACCACTATTTCTAAAGGTATGTCAGAGCAAAGAAAAGGACAGAATACTACCAAACTCATTCTATGAAGCCACCATATCCCTGATACCAAAACCAGGTAAAGACACCAGTCAAAAAGAAAATTATAGGCCTATATCCATCCTGAACTTAGAAGCAAAAATCCTCAACAAAATTCTAGCCAATAGAATTCAACAACATATAAAAAAAAAATTCGGAAGGGCTGACTCATCAAGGGCAGAGCAAGTGGGAGTATGGAGTAAGGGGTACATAAACTTACATGTGACAGACTGACTTGATTTGTAAACGTTCACTTGAAGCTCAATAAAAACAAAAAAAATAATAATTCACTACAACCAAGTAGGATTCATGCCAGGTATGCAGGGGTGGTTCAACGGGACAAAAACAATTAATGTAATCCATCATATAAATAAAACAAAGACAAGAACCACATGATCTTATCAACTGATGCAGAAAAGGCATTTGACAAAGTTCAACACCCATTCATGATAAAAACTCTCAGCAAAATAGGAATTGAAGGAAAATTCCTCAACATAATAAAGGACATTCATACAAAGCTAACAGCCAACGTCACCCTAAATGGAGAGAGCCTGAAAGCATTCCCATTGAGATGGGGAACCACACAAGGATGCCCTTTATCACCAGTCCTATTCAACATTGTGCTGGAAGTCCTAGCCAGAGCAATTAGACTAGATAAAGAAATAAAGGGTGTCCAGATTGGCAAGAGAGAAGTCAAAGTATCTCTATTTGCAGATAACATGATCTTATACACAGAAAACCCTAAGGAATCTGCAAGAAAACTACTGAAACTGATAGAAGAGTTCAGCAGAGTATAGGGATACAAGATAAACATACAAAAATCACTTGGATTCCTCTACACCAACAAAAAGAACATCGAAGAGGAAATCACCAAATCAATGCCATTTACAGTATCCCCCAAGAAGATAAAATACTTAGGAATAAATCTTACCAGACATGTAAAAGACTTATACAAAGAAAACTACAGTACACTTCTGCAAGAAACTAAAAGAGACTTACATAAGTGGAAGAACATACCTTGCTCATGGATAGGAAGACTTAACATTATAAAAATGTCTATTCTACCAAAAGCGATCTATACATTTAATGCAATTCTGATCCACGTCAAAATGACATTCCTTAATGAGATGGAGAAAAAATCACCAACTTCATATGGAAGGGAAAGAGGCCCCAGAAAAATAAGGCATTACTGCAAAAAAAAAAAAAAAAAAGTGGGAGGCCCTACTTTACCTGATTTTGGAACCTATTATACTGCCACAATAGTCAAAACAGTCTGGTACTGGTACAACAACAGATACATGGACCAATGAAACAGAATTGAGAATCCAGACATAAATCCATCCGCATATGAGCAGTTGATATTTGGCAAAGGCCCCAAAACAGTTAAATGGGGAAAAGACAGTCTTTTTAACAAATGGTGCTGGCATAACTGGATATCCATCTGCAAGAAAAATGAAACAAGACCCATACCTCACTCCATGCACAAAAACTAACTCAAAATGGATCAAAAACTTAAATATAAAATCTAAAATGATAAAGATCATGGAAAAAAAAATTGGGACAATGTTAGGAGCCCTAATAGATGGCATAAACATTATACAAAACAAAAAGAATGTAGAAGAAAAACTAGGTAACTGGGAGCTTCTAAAAATCAAGCACCTATGTTCATCCAAAGACTTCACCAAAAGAGTAAAAAGACTACCTACAGACTGGGGAAAAATTTTTAGCTATGACATTTCTGATCAGCGCCTGATCTCTAAAATCTACATGATACTGCAAAAACTCAACTGCAAAAAGACAACGCAATTAAAAAATGGGCAAAAGATATGAATAGACACTTCACTAAAGAAGACATTCAGGTAGCTAACAGATATATGAGGAAATGTTCATGATCATTAGCCATTAGAGAAATGCAGATCAAAACTAAAATGAGATTTCATCTCACTCCAACAAGGCTGGCATTAATCCAAAAAAACACAAAATAATAAATGTTGGAGAGGCTGTGGAGAGATTGGAACACTTCTACACTGCTGGTGAGGATATAAAATGATACAGCCACTTTGGAAATCAATTTGGCGCTTCCTTAAAAAGCTAGAGAGAGAACTACCATACGATCCAGCAATCCCACTCCTTGGAATATATCCTAGAGAAATAAGAGCCTTTACACGAACAGATATATGTACACCCATGCTTATTGCAGCACTGTTTACAATAGCAAAAAGATGGAAGCAACCAAGGTGCCCATCAACAGATGAATGGATAAATAAATTATGGCATATTCACACAATGGAATACTATGCATCGATAAAGAACAGTGAGGAATCTCTGAAACATTTCATAACATGGAGAAACCTGGAAGGCACTATGCTGAGTGAAATAAGTTGCAGAAGGACAAATATTGTATAATACTACTATTATAAGAACGTGAGAAATAGTTTAAACTGAGAAGAAAACATTCTTTTGTAGTTACGAGATGAGGGAGGGAGGGAAGGTGGGAGAAGCATTCACTAATTAGATAGTAGATAAGAACTACTTTCGGTGAAGGGAAAGACAGCACACAATACAGGGGAGATCAGCACAATTGGACTAAACCAAAAGCAGAGAAGTTTCCTGAATAAACTGAATGCTTCGAAGGCCAGCATAGCAGGGGCAGGGGTCTGGGGACCATGGTTTCAGGAGACATCTAAATCAATTGGCATAATAAAACCTATTAAGAAAACATTCTGCATCCCACTTTGAAGAGTGGCGTCTGGGGATTAAACGCTAGCATGCAGCCGTCTAAGATGTATCAGTTGGTCACAACCCACCTGAAGAACATCAAGGACACAAGGTGATTATGAGCCCAAGAAACGGAAAGAGCCACATGAACCAGAGACTACATCATCCTGAGACCAGAAGAACTAGATGGTGCCCAACTACAACCGATTACTGCTCTGACAGGGAACAAAACAGAGTACCCCTGCGGGAGCAGGATAGCAGTGGGATGCAGACCCCAATTCTCATAAGTCCAGACTTAATGGTCTGACTGAGACTGGAAGGACCCCAGTGGTCATGGCCCCCAGAGCTTCTGTTGGCCCAGGACAGGGACCATTCCTGAAGCCAACTCTTCAGACATGGATTGGACTGGACAATGGGTTGGAGACAGATGCTGGTTAGGAGTGAGCTTTTTGGATCAGGTGGACACTTGAGACTATGTTGGCATCTCCTGCCTGGAGGGGAGATGAGGGGGTGGAGGGGGTTAGAAACTGGTGAAATGGACACGAAAAGAGAGAGTGGAGGGAGAGAGCAGACTGTCTCATTGGGGGAGAGTAATTGGGATGTGTAGCAAGATGTATATGGGTTTTTGCATGAAAGACTAAATTGATTTGTAAACTTTCACTTAAAGCACAATAAAAATTATTTAAAAAAAAATGGAAAGGATGAAGATAGGCCAAGAGGCATGGAGAATAGAGTAAAAAGACTTATGACATTTTAAATTGAGTTTCCAGAATGAGAAAACGGAGCACACCATATCTCAAAAAAGAAAATACCTGGGAAATTCTCAGAATTTATGAAAGACATTAGTACTGAAGCTTAATAGGTACCACATATCTCAAGCAAGATAAATCAAAGAAAATCCATTCCCAGGCACAGCATGGTAAAACTTCCTGAGGCAAAAGAAAAATGAAAACAGGCAGAGCACCTATAAAAGAACAATTTAACTGACAACAGCTTTCTCAGTCACAACAATGGAAACCGGAACACAGTGAGATAGTATCATCAATGTGTTGCAAAAAAGATAACTATAAATCTAGACCTCTCTTTCAATTATTAGAATAAAATAGATATTCGACAAAATTTTTTTTAATGTTTTCTGTAAACAGACATTACTAAAGGACTTCCTAAACCTTGTATTTCTTAAAGAAGGGTAGTGATTACAGGAGAAAGTCTAAAGTGCAAGAAGAAATTGAGATCAGGGAAAATAGTAAACATGGATATATCTAAACAATTACTTTATTAAACAATAATAATAGAGTCTAATTCATAGGGTTTAAAAACAACCAAAATGCTGGACAAAATTAACATGTAAATTAGAAAGTGTAATCTGAATTAAAATAGTAAGAACTCTTTTTTTTCCCCAAGGAGAAGGATAAAGTGAATGATTACCTTCACATTACTAAATGAAATATGTGCATTTGAGTTTCTAAGGTAAGTTTTAATATAACAGAAATTGAGTGTATAACTACCAAATTAATTAGTGGAGGGGAAAATGCAGTCATCCAAGAGAAAATAAGAATACAGGAAAAAAAGAAACAGTGAAAACAATAAATACAAGGCACACAGTATGATGGTGAAGAAAATTTTAATATATCTGTATTCACAAAAATATAATGGACAAAAATGCTAGTTAAAAGAGAGTCAAATGAGATTTTACAATAGTTAAATTCAGATTCTTGATGTTTACAGGAGATATGTCTAAAGCATAAAAATACAAGAAGGTTAAAAGGATGGAAAAAGATTGTCTTTGATATCTAGTGCTGTTACAACAGTAATACCACAACCGGATGCTTTAACAAAGAGAAATTTGTTTTCCCACAGTTTGGGAGGCTAGAATCCAAGTTCAGGGCAACGGCTGTAGGGGAAGGCTTTCTCTCTCTGTTGGATCTGGAAGAAGGTCCTTGTGTTCCTTAGAGATCTCCACGTGGCTTGGCTTCTATCTTCCCTCACTCCTATTTCCTCCTTTTACATCTTGTAAGAGATTGGCTCAAAACACACCCTACACTAATCCTGCCTCAATAACGTATCAGACAAGTCATTCCCAAATAGGATTATAACCACAGGCAGACAGGTTAGGATTTACAGCACGTATTTTGGGGGGATACAATTCAACCCACAGCAAAGATATACCATGCAAATTCTATCTTAAAAAGGTAGAATGCAGACTTCTGGCCAACATGGTGCATAGACAGAAGCACCACACTGTCTGTCCACAGCAAAAACTCAAAAAACTAAGCAAAACAGAGACAAACATCAGTCCTGGAACCCAAAGTGTCAAACGAAGAGATAAAGAACTCTGCCAAGCACTGAAGAATAAGAAACTGGCAGAGAACAGAGAGTGAGGAGACATGTGCAGAGGTCCCCTGTCACCTACCTCAGTGCGGATCTGCCATCTTGGACTCTTGTAGGAGTCCATGCCACTTGGATTTTCTCCAGCCCATCAGAGATTGGTGAACAGGGAGTACAGGAAAGCAGTTTCACTAAGTTCCCAGCAGGGGACAGAGCACCTGGTAACCAGCAATATGTGCTTTCCTAAGCCCTATCCTTCTCCCTCCCACTCCCCCCTGGCCTCCTTTGCTTCCCTTGCCTCAGTCTCTTGGCCTGGAGGCAACTGCTTTGGCCCCAGGCCCCTTGGATTCACCCCACTCACACTGAGTATTTTTGCTGTTGCTTTTCCCCCTTCTTTTTGGCTTCTTCTGTGCCTCCCACCACCTTGTGCTCTGTTCTCTCCAACACCTAGCTTCTGTAGCGACACTGAACTGGGGAACCACTCCCCTGGCCTGTGACACCACACTGGTGGGATCCCTGAAGCTTTTTTTTTTTTTTTTTTTTTGCGCTGTTTTGCTTTGTTTATTTATCCTCTTTTTCTTTTCGATGCTTGGGGACCCCTTCTAGCAAGGCTACACTGTACAGCTTGGGAACCACTACCCCAATCTGCACAGCCATGTACGTGGGATCGTTGCAGCCATTTCTTTCTTTTTTTTTCCCTCTATTTTTTCCTTTCTGTATTTCTTCATTTCTCAGTCCTCGTCTCTCTATACTTACCTTCTTCTCCTGTCTCCTGAATACCTGGCACTGTGTGATATCTACACCCCCTCTAGCCAGGCAATATTGTGCAGCCTGGGAGCCACATTCCCTAGTTTTTGCAGCCTCACCAGTGGGATCCCTGTGGGCTTTTCTTTTTTTTTTTTTTCCAAATTTTTATCTAGTTATTTCTTTTTCTTTTTCCCTGCTTTTTGTTTTTCTCCATTTCTCAGTTTCTCATCACTCCAAAGGCAAGCTTCCTTAGCACTCTTTTTTCTTTCTTTCTTTCTTTGTTTTTGGCTCCTGTTTCTCTCTCGACTCTCCCCTCTTCCCCATACCTGTATTAGCTCCACACATCACAACCTCCACCCTTATTCGTACCTACCTGCACTGTACGCTGAACATCACACCCCCCAGCTACATCACACCACCTACCTGAACCTGCCGGCACTGATTCCCCTACCACCTTGTCGGCCCTAGTACATGCCACAAACAAATCATCCGAGCCCCTCCCCTTCAGCTGGACCTGCCCTGCTGCACCATAGCTGAGTGACTGGCCCTGCCCATTGGACAAGGAGGTAGAAAGTATCGTGACCACACACAAGTAAACAGCAAAGAATGCACAGGCCACCTGCTCAGACATAACCAAATAAAACAAAAAAGCAGGATGAAACAAACAGATCTACAATCAATAAACGAAGAAAATAACTACTGAATGTCCCGAAGACAGCAGACAATATCAAAACATATAACAAAAAAGGACAGGATGGTTCCAGTAGACATCCCAAATAAAAAACACCAGATGACTTTCTAGTAGAAGAAAAGGCACTAGAAGTATCTGACACAGAATTCGAATCTCTAATATTCAGAGCTATCCAAGAGTTGAAGCAAAAAGCAGACAAAAATGAGGAAAAGATAGACAAATTCATGGAAAATCCAGACAAAAAAAAAATGGAACAATTCAGTTAAGTAATACAAAAACAAAATGCCAAAATAAATTCACAACTAGAAATCATACAAATAACAATTAGAAATCCAAAAGATAAATAACAAGATTTCAGAAATGGACAGTGTCAAAGAAGGGCTGAGGAGCAGCTTTGAAATGATGGAAGAAAGGGTCAGCAAAATTGAAGACAAACACTTCGCTACAACTGTGTTTGAGGTAAAATGAATAAAAGAAAGAAGAAAAATGAAGAAACCTTAAGAATTATGTGGGATAGAATCAAAAGCAAGAATTTATGAATGACCAGAGTTCCAGAACCGGGGGAGAATACAGAAAACACAGAGAGAATCATTGAAGAATTCCTGACAGAAAACTTCCCAGATATCAATGAACCCCATATATGATTAAAAAAATATATATGATAGACCCAAAAATAAAATAACCAAGGCATATCACAATCACACTCGCTAAAACCATAGACAAAGAAAAAATCCTGCAAGTAGCTTAAGAAAAATAAAAAGTCACATACAGAGGAGAAAAAATAAGACTAAGCTCTGATTATTCAGCAGAAACCATGCAGACATACATAAAACCTTGAAAGAGAAAAGTAGCCTACAAAACTCAGACATGATGGTGAAATTAGGACATTTCCAGATAAACAGAAATTAAGGAAATATGACAAAACGAAACCTAACTTACAAGAATTATTAAAGGGAGTCCTTCAGTCTGAGAACAAACAACATCAGACCACAGCCTGAACTTAGGACACAGACAGATACCAACCTAGGAAATGAACTTTAAAGGACTATCCAAAACCAAAAGATTTACAACAGGGAACCAGAGAGGTTAATCTGTAAATAACCACGATGTCAGAACATTAAAAGGAACTAAACAGTGTAGGGTATAGAACTTTGTAATGGAGAGGAAGGCAAGGTGATACCAAGTAATAATAGACTGGTTCAAACCTAGGAAGATAAGGATAAATTTCAAGGTAACCACAAAGAAGTTAAGTCCACAAAATAAAGAAGAAAAGCATAAAGTCTCAATAAAAACAAAAGAATCCCACAAACAGAAGGAATTCAGCACAGGAGAGAAGGGTAACAAACAAAATATCAACACCACAAAAAAAAAAAAACATTACAAAAGGACAGCAATAAATTCACACCTATCAGTAATTACACTGAATGTAAATGGCCTAAATGCACCCATAAAGAGACAGCGAGCAACAGAATGGATTAAAAAAACAGGATCCATCAATATGCTGTCTACAAGAGACACACCTTAGAAACAAGGATATAAATTTATTAAAAATCAAAGGATGGAAAAAAAAATATCAAGCAAATAACTACCAAAAAAGCACAGGAGTGGCATACTAATCTCAGATAAAATAGACTTTAAAACAAAATCCAACATAAAAGGCAAAGAAGGGCACTATATAATGATAAAAGGGACAATCCATCATGAAGACTTAACCATAATAAACGTCTACGCACCCAATGCAAGGCTCTAAAATACATAAGACAAACTCTAACAGCACTGAAAAGAGAAACTGGCTGTTGTACAATAATAGTAGGAGACTTCAACACACCACTCTTGGTAAAGGACAGACCACCTAGAAAGAAATTCAGCAAAGATGCAGAAGAGCTAGAGGGCACAATCAGCCAACCTGACCTCACAGACATATATAGAAAACTCTACCCAGCAGCTGCAAAGTGCACATTCTTTTTCAAGGCACAGCAAACATTCTCCAGAATAGACCACATCTTAGGCCACAGAGCAACCCTCAACAAAATCCAAAACATTGAGATAATATAAAGTATCTTCTCTGATCACAATGCCATCGAATTAGAAACTAACAAGAGAAAGGAAAAAAATTACATGGAACTGAACAACACCTTGCTTAAAAACCATTGGTAGTAGAAGAAATAAGAAATGGAATAAGAAAATTCCTAGAATCAAATGAGAATGAAAACACTTCATACCAAAACCTTTGGAACACAGTAAAGGCAGCGCTTAGAAGGTCAATTTATAGCAATAGATGCATGTATCAAAAAAGAAGAAAGGGACAAAACGAAAATACTAGCTACACAACTTGAACAAATAGAAAAAGAACAGCAAAAGAAGTCCAGAGCCACCAGAAGAAAGGAAATAATAAAGATCTGAGCAGAAAAAAATGAAATAGAGCATAGAAAAACAATAGAAAGAATCAACAAAACCAAAAGTTGCTTTTTCGAAAGGATCAATAAAATTGACAAACCACTGGCCAAATTGACAAAAGAAAAACACAAGAGGACACAAATAACCCAAACAAGAAAGGAATTGGGGACTTTACACAACAGACCCAACTGAAATAAAAAGGATCATAACAGGGTATTATGAAAAACTATATTCCAACAAACTTGAAAACGTGCAGGAAATGAACAAATTTCTAGAAACACACTAACGACCCAAGCTAATGCAAAATGATGTTGAAAATCTGAACAGACCCGTAACAAGGCAAGAGATTTAAAAGATAAAAAAAAAAAACTCCCAACAAAAGAAAAAAAGCCCTGTCCCAGATAGCTTCACGGGAGAATTCTACCAAACATTTAGAGAAGAGCTTATGCCAGTACTACTCAAACTATTTCAGAACATAGAAAAGGAAGGGATACTTCCGAATTCATTATATGAAGCCAGCATAATTGCGATACCAAAACCAGGCAAAGACACCACAAAAAAAATTACCAATATCTCTCATGAATATAGACGCAAAATTTATCAACAAAATTCTAGCAATAGAACTCAGCGTCATATCAAAAAATAATACACCACGACCAAGTAGGATTCATACCAGGTATACAAGGATAGTTTGACATTAGAAAATCAATGTAATCCACCACATAAAAAAAAGGAAAGAAAACAATTGGATGATCATCTCAGTAGACACAGAAAAGGCATTCAACGAAGTCCAACAACCATTGCTGATAAAAACTCTCAGTAAAATAGGTATAAAAGGGAAATTTCTCTACATAATAAAGGGCATCTACGCAAAACCAACAGCTAACATTATTCTTAATGAGGAGAGGCTGAAAACATTCTCTTGAGAACAGGAACAAGACAAGGAAGCCGTTTATCACCACTCCTTTTCAACATTGTGCTGGAAGTTCTAGCTAGAGCAGTGAGGCAAGAAAAAGAAATAAAGGGCATCCAAATTGGTAATGAAGAAGTTAAACTGTCCCTATTTTTGTGATACGACACTATACATAAAAATATACATAGATAACCCAAAAGTCTCCAGGAGAAAACTTCTGGAACTAATAGATTCGGCAGATTAGCAGGATACAAGATAAACATACAAAAATCAGTTGGATTCCTACACACCAATAAGGAGAATGATGGAAATCAGGAAAACAATACCATGTATAAAGCCCCTGCAAAAAATAAAATACTTAGGAATAAATCTAACCAAGGATGTGAAGGACCTATACAAAGGTAACCACAAAACACTACTGCAAGAAACCAAAAGAGAACCACATAAATGGAAAAACATACCATGCTCATGGATAGGTAGACTCAACATTGTGAAAATGAAAATTTTACTCAAAGGTATTTACAAATACAATGCAACACAACATTCTTTAAAGAGATGGAAAAATTTATCATTAATTTTATATGGAAAGGGAAGAAGCCTGGGGTAAGTACATCACTATTGAAGAAGATGAATAAAGTAGGAGGGCTCACACTATCTGACCTCAGAACCTACTATACAGCTACTGTACTCAAAACAACCTGGTACTGGCACAAAGACAGATATATTGACCAATGGAACAGAATTGAGAACCCAGGTGTAAATCCATTCACCTGTGGTCACCTGATCTTCGACAAGTGCCCAAAGTCCTTTAAATAGGGAAAAGACTGTCTTTTCAACAAATGGTGCTGGCAAAACTGGAGGTCCATCCGCAAAAAATTAAACAGGACCCATACCTCTCACCATATACAAAAACTAACTCAAAATGGATCAAAGACCTAAATATAAAGCCAAAAACATTGACTTCATAGAAGAAAAATTAGGATCAACACTAGAGGCATGAATACATGGCATTAAAAAGATACACGCCACAACCAACAGCACACAAATCCCAGTAGATAAGCTAGATAACTGGAATCTTCTTCAAAATTAAATGCTTATGCTCGTCAAAAGACTTCACCAAAAGAGTAAAAAGAGAACCTACCCTGGGAGAAAAAATTTGGCTCTTACAAATCAGACAAAGGTCTAATCTCTAAAATCTACAAGAAAATCCAACACCTCTACCGCAAAAGACAAATAATCCAATTAAAAAATGAGCAAAGGAAATGAACAGACACTTCACCAAAGAAGACACTCAAGCGGCCAACAGACACATGAGGAAATGCTGGTGATCACTAGCCATTAGAGAAATGCAAATCAAAACCACAATGAGATACCGTCTCACCCTGGCATTACTGGCAAAATTTAAAAAAATGAAAATAACAAATGTTGGAGAGGCTCCTTGGAGGTCAGAACTCTTGTGCATTGCTCTTGGCAATGCAAAATGATACAACCATTTTGGAAAATGATATGATCCTTCCTTAGAAAGCTAGAAATAGAAATACTGTATGAAACAGCAATCTCACTCCTAGGAATATATCCTAGAGAAAGAAGAGCTGTCACATGAATAGCCATATGCATATCCATGTTGTTACAACTAACTACAGGGATATTTTTATAAAAAATAATAAATTTCTGCTCAAACACTTACCACAGTGTGTTTTGATTACTGGTTGTGAGGTGACTTTGGCTGAAATCTTTGCTTTCCAGGGTTGATCGGACAGGTGTAGCTAGCTGAGTAGGTGACCCCTTCTGTGCACATCATGGGAATGGGGACTGGGACTTGAAACCCCACCGTGCCCGACATACACTGGCACCTCAATAAATGCATGTTGAATTGCACAGCCAAGATTGTTCCTCCCTGTCTAATGGAAATGATCTCTGACTGGCTTGGGCTGTCCATCGGGCTTTGGGACTAAGAATCCCGAGGTGTGGTATATTTCTCGCAGGTGCTCTCTGCAACCCCAGATTCTTCAATGAGGAGTTGGTAATAGCAATGGCTACCACTTACGGAATGCTCACTCTGTACCATACACTGTGCTACCTACTTACTACTAAGTGTGTTCTTTCATCCCCACAATAAGGCTATGAAGTAGGTATTATCAGTAGTGGTCTTAGTAGAGAGCTGAGGAGAGGGAGGCATGCTAGATCAAGAAAATTGCCTACTTAATGAGTTATGGAGCTTGGATTAAAACCCAGGTCTGCTGGACTTCAGGGCCCAAGGTCTTAACCTCTGTGATAAACTCCCTCCCATACTGCAGACATGGAAAAACTAATCCTCAAATTTTTTCATACTGCAGACATGGAAAAGCTAATCCTCAAATTCACAGGGAATTTGCAAGAATAAAGTAGGAGGATTCCACACTTCCCAATTTCAAAGTATACTATAACAATATGGTGGTACTAGTATATGACAGAGGTGTAGACCAATAGAATAGACAGTCCAGATATAAACGCATGCACCTATGTCCAATTGATTTTCGACAAGAGGACCAAGACCATTGAAAGGAGAAAGAATAGTCTCTTCAGCAAATGGTGGTTGGATGATTGTATCTCCACATGCAAAAGAATGAAGTTGGAAACCGTGCCTCAGACCACACACAAAAATTAACTCAAATTGGACCAATGACTTAAATATAAGAATTTAAACACTAAGAGTCTTAGAAGAAAAAAAAGGGTAAAGCTGCAGGACCTAGCTTTGTCAAATCCATCGTCAAAAACAAAAAGACAACCCAGTTAAAAAATGGGCAAAGTAGTTGAGTAAACATTTATCCAAAGAAGATGTACAAATGGCCAATAGGCACATGAAAAGATATTCAGTGTCTGTCATTAGGGAAATGCAAATCACAATGAGATACCACTTCACACCCACTAGGAGGTGAGGATGTGGGCGAAATTGGAACCCTTATCTATTGCTGATGCGAATGCAAAATGGTACAGCTGCTGTGGCAAACAGTCTGATGATTCCTCAAAAAGTTAAACTTAGAATTACCATTAAAAAAAAAAAAAAACCCCACTGCCATCAAGTCGACTCAGGCTCATAGAGACCCTATAGGACAGAGTAGAACTGCCCCATAGGGTTTCCACGGAGCAGCTGGTGGATTCAAACTGCCAACCTTTTGTTAGCAGCCTAGGTCTTAACCACAGTACCACCAGGGCTCCTAGAATTACCAGATCTGGCAACTCCACCCATAGGTATATACCCAAAAGAATTGAAAGCGGGGTCTCAAACAGATACTTGTACACCAGAGTTCACTGTGGCATTGTTCACAACAGCTAAAAGGTGGAAACAACCCAGTGTCTATCAACACAGGAATGGATAAACAAAATGAAGTATATTAATGCAATGGGATATTCAGCCGTAAAGAGAAATGAAGTTCTGATACATGCTATGACATGGATGAACCTTGAAAACATTATGCTGCGTGAAATAGGTCAGAAACAAAATGACATATATTGTATGATCCCACTTACATGAAATATCTAGAGTGGGCAAATGCATAGAGACAAATTTATTAGTGATTTTCAGGGGCTGGGGGGAGGAGGGAACGGGCAATTACCACTTAAGGGAAACTGAGTTTCTGTTTGGGGTGATGAAGTTCTCAGAATAGATAGTGGTGATGGTTGTACAACATCTTGAACGTGATGAGTGTCACTAAATTTTATATTTAAAATGGTTAAAATTGCAAACGCTTTGATATATAGGTTTTACCACACTGAATTTTTTTTTTAATCCACATGAACATGGCCTACCCTTTTCGTCACAGGGTACGATGCGTGACCTACTCAGTATTGAAGCTGCAGGTTTATCAGTGGAGGTGTCCATAAATTCTTTCATTATATGCCAACAACAAGTAAGTAGAAAATGGTATAGTTACATCCTGGTCATAGGTTTTTAGTTTTAATTAGTGGGAGAATTATGGAAAAATACATCTACTCCATCTTCCTGGAAGTGGAACTATGATTTTTAAAACAGTTTCTAATAAGTCATGCCTGGTGTTTAGAAAAACTACTAATTTTTGTAGGTTTATCGTGTTTCACGTTACCACCTGAATTATCTAATCGTATTGACAGATTTAAAACTGTTTTTCTCTGATTTTGGGGGTGGTTGCTATTGTTAGTTGCCGTCCAGTTGATTCTGACTGATGGCAACCCATGTGTGCAGGGTAGAACGACCCCGTAGAGTTTTCAAGGCTGCGACCTTTTGGAAGCAGATCACCAAGCCTGTCTTATGAGGCACCTCTGGGTGGGTTCAAACTGCCAACCTTTCAGGTAGTAGTCAAGAACTTAACTATTTGCACCACTGTCCCTAGCTTAAATGGTCCACTAATAAGTATGATTATAAAAATGGTGCACTAGTGGTTACTGACCTCCCCTGACTTCAGAATGGGGAGGAGCAGGGCTTCAAACTGGTTCCTTCCAGTTCAAATGCCTGCTGAGAACTTGCTTTTCCACCCCAGATACACTGAATCAGCATCTACACTTTCAAAAGATCTCCAGGTGATTCTTATGTATAATAAATTTTGAGAACCAATGCTCTACTAGTGGCTCTCAGTATTGGTTCCTAAGCAGCAACTTTAGTATCTCCTGGGAATTTGTCAGAAATACAAATACTTAGCAGGAGCTCGTACCAGAACGAACCAGCTTAAAGCCCTGGGGAGAAGAAAGAATCACCATCAGCATCAGCGCAAAGCTGATTCCTATGAGGTGGAGGTCAAACGTGCCTCCACCCTCCAACCTTTTTACCAATTTTGACACCAGTCGTCATCCCACAGCACTCTCTACATCTCTGCTGGGTTTTGTAATTTGTTGCAATAGCCACACAGAACTCACAGACCATCCTAATGATAATGGTGTTTATTAGGGAAGTAACAAGCTACAATTCAGGATCAGGACTGACTCAGAATACCGTTCTTCAATCAGGACAGCTTCTTCTCAGCCATGCCTGCAGGCAGGCCTCTCTCTGGTCCTTGGCCTCTTAGCCTCTCAGCCGCCTCACCTCTGCTTTGCTCAGGCAAGAGTTAGAAAGCCCTTTAGCTTCAGTAGTAAGTGCCCGGGGATACCCCACTCCACCAGTAAGCCTTGGCCCAAAGGCACTCAGCTCTCTCATTCTATGGGTCAGCATACCCACTATAGCCACCTCACTTCGTGCGCCAGGAAGCCCACTGCACTGTCCACCACTGTTTCTCTGCTGCCACTTCTTATTGTCTAACGGTCTCACCCTCTCGTGTGTTACAGCTCTCTGTCTCCTGAGTCTAGGAGGTTCTCAGCACAGAGACACCAGGTCTAAAGGATGTGCTCTACTCCTGGCTCTTCTTTCTTGGTGGTAGCGAGGTACCCCTCTGCTCTCGGATTAGCTCTCTTTTAAGCCCAGTGGGATGGCAAAACTGACCAGTCTCTTCATTATGACTCCATACATCTTATTTGCATGGTTCCACCCCCACAGGTGTTCCATGCAACTTACTTGCATTATCAGCTAGCTGTTCAATCCCCTTGGTGGGCCATAATCACCTTATTTGCTTAGTCCCACCCAATCATTACAAGACCATGAATGGTAAAAGGGCCATAATAAGTAATTCATTGTACCACAATGATGGTTGCAATACGTTTCATATTAAAGCACTTTGTACAAACTTGAGCTAACCAAAGGGATGTATTTAATGTAAGTATCCCTGGAAGTTCACAAAGTCCATGAAATAATTAAGAAACTTCTAGAGCTTTCAACATCAGGAACCTACGAATCATTCAAATATGTTTCTTCTCTTGGTCCTCCATTCAAGACTCACATTCCTAAAACAGAATCTACTGGATTATCATGGATTACATGGCCATTCATATGATCAAATGACAGACTATCATCAAAATTCTATGCTGTCAGGAGAGTTTGCCAAAAGAAAGGCGATGCTGTTACCAGAAGGATAAAGAAACGACATCGAATAAAACCAAAAGCAACTAGACCTTTAGCAGACAGCTCAGCTAGTCTGGTTAACCTTAAGGGTGACCTTGATGTTCATTTTAATCTGAAATACAAACACAGGGAGTTGGGAGAGGATGGGTACAACTGGCTCACTTGCCTCCTAGCCCAGAATGCCTGAGCCTCTTCCTGCATTTCTTTGTAATTAAGGATGAAATGAAAAAGTGGGAATCTGAAGGCTCACCCCCACCAAGGTGATGTTTGTTGTTGTGCTAACTTTGTTGACCTCATTTTAACAGCATGAACTCCTCCTCAAATTTGACATGTGAAAATGGTCACATCTCATTTATTCGCAGTTAATGGCTCCAGCCCTGCTAGCAGTAGAGCAGGAAGTTCTATGATTTCCCGTCTGAGGCTGGGCTCCTGTTGAAATGTCCTAGCATCAGCACAGGGCTGACACAGTGGAAAAGGCAAGAGGGAATGCAGGCAGTCCAGGGTCCCCTCTGTCCCCACCTGTACTTCCTGGTCGTGGCCACATGGTGATGCTGCTAACCATGGTCATGCTTGGCCTGAGTGCAGATGCAGGGACTGCAGCAGCTCCTCCCCTGCCTTGGGATGGATGACAAGGCATCTCTGTACCCATGCCTCTGACTAGGATGGCTCCAGGGCTGGTCCCAGCACTTGCCACTCCACAGTTTCCCGGCCCTCTCCAGGGCACGCACACCACCCAGAGGCCTGGCCGATTTTCCTTAGACTCACTCATAACACACGAGATCTGAACACCCCCTGTCCTGGTCAGGAGGGCTTCCTGCCCACCTTGTGAGGTTCAGTGATTCCAGAGGGCCTGCACCTACCTTTCTTAGGATGATTCACTCACTTTCTGTAATAAAAAGATGGTTCAAGGACTCCCCTTAAGTGATTCTGGCCAGAAAGGAGCCAAGGATTTGATCTCTGTGGAGACATTCTAGTTCTGGCAGAAGTGCCCTCAGCACCTTTCCCACCGTCCCAGGACCTCCTCGGTTGAGAAGACAAGGTGGCCCATTCCCAGCCTGGGGGCACAGCGGTTGCGGACACCTCCCGGCGAGGCCATGTTCCCACCTTTGAAAACAGCAACAGCTGACAGACACATGTGTACACTGCTCCCTGAGACAGATAGGGAGAGGTCTCACGTGTGACGTAAGCATAAGACAGAGAGCTCCAGCAAACAACAGGGGTAACAAAATTCGTCATGACCACCATCGGTGGACGCAGAGGACACCTTCCTTCTGTTCTCTTACTGGAATTGGGCTGTTCTAGAGCACCAGACATCAGGCATCCAGTTTGAGGAGGGGTTTTGGGGAAGCCACAAGGGCAAGTGGGCTTCCAGAAGACGTGCCATAAGCCAGAGAGTGCTGGAAAAGAGACAATTACCCCAAACCCCCTTGCAACGTGGGGCTTTTCCAAGAATTCAAGGGATATCCTTGGCTTTGAGCCACCTTCTGCTTGTCCTCCTCCTCCTGCCCCTTCCCGTTCTTTTTAACTAAGCCTTTTAGTTTTGAGATAATTGTAGATTCACATGTGGTTCTAAGAATATATAGAAATTCCACGCACCCTACACCCTTTTTCCTCAATGATAACATCTTGCAAAAGTACAGTAAAATATCACGGCATTAGTATTGACATTGTCATAGTCAAGCAGAGAACAGCTTCTGCCTCCCTCACCCTGGCAACCACTAGTCCGTTAAATCTCTATTCTCTGGTCATGTCTAGCGTGTTTTATTAATGCACTCACACAAGTATGCATCCTTCTGGAGTTGTCTTTTTTTTCACTCAGCCTATTTCTCTGGAGATTCATGGAGGTTTTTCCTTCCATTTCATTACTGCGTGATTTCCATGCACCTGCATTTTAACCAGGCTGCCAGCCTTTTCAGCCTAGAGATGGAGGAGGGGGCTGGCAAGCGGTAGGTGGGCGTCCCCTGATCCCTAGCACAGCCCTGCTGTCAAGGCTTCTGTCCGCCGGGCGGGGTCGCGCTGGGACGGACGCGGGGCGGAGCGAGGGAGGCGGGAAGAGGGGACGGGGCGGGGCGGGCGCGAGGCAGCATCAGTAATTGGGTGGCCGCGTGGAGAGGCGGGGCGGGATGCGAGGAGGGGCGGAGCATGAGGCATCGCAAAGTCCCGCTCGCCGGCTGGCGCTCCTCTGCCGCGACCCGTGTGTGCGCTGCTGGGTTTCATCCAGTTTGTTCCTCGCGCGAGCCTCGCCACTCCGCCCCTTCGGCAAAGTGAGTTCTCTCCTCAGCGGGACGGGAATTTTGAGACGGTTCCGGGCGCGGAGATTGAACGCGCGGTCCCTGTGGTGCCTGCGGCCCGGGACGTGGACCATTTTGAAACATTTCGGTTCTTGGCTCTCTGCCCATCATCTGCCCCGACCCTGGGAAGTCGGGCTGTAGTGTCCGGACACCACCAATGAGGAGACGGGGCGGCGCCGCGACATGGGTTGCCCGAGATCTGTTTGGGAATGGGGTGCGCCTATCAGACCTGGGCGGACCCCCAGGGACTTCGTCCTTCCTACACGTAGAACAGGCCACTGTGGTTCAGGCCAGTCTTTCTCAAGGACTTTCTGGCAATCTGTAACAACACCTAAAAAATAACAGCTTATTTAAATTTCATTTTTATTTTTGGTGGCAACCTATAAAACCATACATCCGCTCACAATTTTAACACGGACAGTTCAATGACATTCGTCACATACTTCACATTGTGTCACCATTCTTACTTTGCCCTTGTTGTTACATCGCAGTTAATTTATGCTCTCTGCCCCTTAAAGTTCTCGTCTGTGTTTCAGATGCACTGTTGTCAGTTTAAACTCACGGAGAGTTACAAGAGCACAGTGCTCAAGGTGAACATTCTTTATTAGTTGAGCTAAAAGTATTGTTTAGTTTAAAGATGCATCATGGGTTAGTTTCCTCCAAAACTTTAAAAATTATTTCAGGGCAATAGATTTGCGGTTCCCCCAGTCTCAATGGGTCCAGTAAGTCTGATTTCCATAAAAGTTTGAAATTCTATTCCCCAATTTTCTTCCCTTTGATCAGGATCCATCTGTTGGGTCCTTGATCAAAACGTTCAGTAATGGTAGCTGAACACCACCCATTTCTTATTGGTCTCATGGTAGAGAGGGGGCAATTAAACCTGCAGTCCATTTCCTTGTCCAATTCCTGGGTCTCCTTCTTCATGTACTGTTTCAGGTGAATAGAGACCAATTGTATCTTGGGTGACTGCTTGCAAGCTTTTAAGACCCCAAGCTCTACTCACCCAACATGGAGGTAGAGCCAAAACGCCAAACCAAACCCACCGCCTTGAAGCTGATTCCAACTCATAACATCCTATAGGACAGAGTAGAACTGCCCCATAGAGTTTTCAAGGAGCACCTGACGGGTTTGAACTGCTGATCTTTTGGTTAGCAGTGGTAGCATGTAACCACTGTTCCACCAGGAGCTAGAACAGAAACTCTAAAAACAATGTTAGGCCAGTTAACTGAATAGACCCGTGAAGCCTTAACCCTGAACCTTAAAAACATGAAAACTAATCCTATGAAATGTTTAGCTGTACCTAAGTAATATCAACAGGTGCAGGCTTTTTATTTATTTTTTGGCTGCTGTTGTAAAATTATTTAAAACAAATTATTTGCCGTTTCACCCACCTTTTAAATTTGTTTTTATTGTACTTTAGATGAAAGTTTACAGAACAAACTAGTTCCTCATTAAACAGTACACGTATTGTTTTATGACATTGGTTAACAACCCCACATGTCAACGCTCTCCCTTCTCATCCTTCAGTTCCCTATTACCAACTTTCCTATCCCCTCCAGCCTTCTAGTCCTTGCCCCTGGGCTGGCGTGCCCATTTAGTCTTGTTTTGTTTTATGGGTTTGTCATGTCTTTGGCTGAAGGATGAACCTAGGAGTGACTTCATTACTGAGATGGAAGGGTGGCAGGGGCCATACTTTCAGGGTTTCTCTAGTCTCTGTCAGGCCAGCAAGTCTGGTCTTTCTTTTTGAGTTAGAATTTTGTTCTACATTTTTCTCCAGCTCTGTCCAGGACCCTCTATTGTGATACCTGTCAGAGCAGTCAGTGGTGGTAGCCAGGTACCATTTCGTTGTCCTGGATTCAGTCTGGTGGAGGCCATGGTAGATGTGGTCCTTTAGCCCTTTGGACTATTCTTTCCCTTGTTTCTTTAGCTTTCTTCATTCTCCCTTGCTCCCAAAGGGGTGAGACCAGTGGTGTATCCTAGATGGCCACTCAGGCTTTTAAGACCTCAAATGCTACTCACCAGAGTAGAATGTAGAATCTTTTCTTTATAAACTATCTTATGCCAGTTGAGCTAGATGTTCCCCGAGGTCTTGGTCCCCACAGCCCTCAGCACAGTAATTCAGACCCTCAGGGAGTTTGGATGTATCTATGGAGCTTCCATGACCTCGCCTCATAGAAGTCATGCTGGCTTCCCCAGTACTGTGTACTGTCTTACCCTTCACCAAAGTTACCACTTATCTATGATCTATTAGTGTTTTTCCATCCCCACCCCTCCCCTGCCTCTTAACCATCAAAGATTGTTTCTTTTTTGTGTGTAAACCTTTTCATGAGTTTTTACAACAGTGGTCTCATACAATGTTTATCCTTTTGTTATGGACTTATTTCACTCAGTATAATACCCTCCAGGTTCATCCATGTTATGAGATGCTTCACAGATTCATTGTTGTTCTCTATCGTTGTGTAATACTCTATTGTGTGTATGTACCACAGTTTGTTTATCCATTCATCTGTTGATGGGCATCTAGGTTGTTTCCATATTTTGGCTATTGTGAACTAAGCTGCAAAGAACATGGTGTGCATATGTCTAGTCATGTGACAACTCTTATTTCTCTAGGATATATTCCTAGCAGTGGAATTGCTGGATCATATAGTATTTCCGGAAACACTGGTGGTATAGTGGTTAAGTGCTACAGCTGCTAACCAAGAGGTTGGCAGTTCAGATCTGCCAGGCTCTCCTTGGAAATTCTATAGGGCAGTTCTACTCTGTCCTATAGGGTCGCTATGAGTTGGAATCAACTTGACAGCAGTGGATTTGGTGGTTTTTTTTTTTTTTTTTAATGGTATTTCTATTTCTAGCTTTCTAAGGAAACACCATGTCGTTTTCCAAAATGGTTGTATAAATTTTGAATTCCTGCTAGCAGTACATAAGAGTTCCGATCTCCCAGGAACCTCTCCAACATTTGTTATTTTCTGTTTTTTTTTTTCAATCTGTGGCAGTAATGTTGGGGTGAGATCGTATCTCTTGTGGTTTTGATTTGCATTTCTCTAATGGCTAGTGATCACCAGCATGTCCTCATGTGTCTGTTGGCTGCTTGAATGTCTTCTTTGGTGAAGTGTCTGTTCATTTCCTGTGCCCATTTTTTATTGGATAATTTGTCTTTTTGTTGCAGAGCTGTTGGATTTTCTTGTAGATTTTAGAGATAAGACCTTTGTCTGATTTGTAATAGCCAAATTTTTTTTTCCAGTCTGTAGGTTCTCTTTTTATTCTCTTGGTGAAGTCTTTTGATGAGCATAAGTGTTTAATTTTTAGAAGATCTCAGTTACCGAACTTATCTTCTGGAGTTTGTGTGTTATTGGTTGTGGTTTGTATCCTGTTAATGCTGTGTATTAGAGCCTCTAGCGTAGATCCTATTTTTTCTTCTACGCACTTCACGGTTTTTGGCTTTATACTTAGGTCTTTGATCCGTTTCGAATTAGTTTTTGTATATGTTGTGAGGTATAGGCTCTTTTTCATTTCTTTACAGATGGACATTCAGTTTTGCCAGTACCATTTGTTATAAAGACTGTCTTTTCCCCATTTGAGGGGCTTTGGGCCTTTGTAGGAGATAACGTGACCATAGGTGGTTGGATTTACATCTGGGTTCTCAATTCTGTTCCATTGGTCAATGTATCTGTCATTGTACCAGTACCAGGCTGTTTCGACTGTATAGTAGGCTCTGAGGTCAGGTAGTGCAAGTCCTCCTACTTTCTTCTTCTTCTTCAATAGTGCTTTACTTATCCGGGGCTTCTTCCCTTTCCATATAAAGTTAATGATAAGTTTTTCCATCTCTTTAAAGAATGTTGGAATTTGGATCAGTGTTGCATTGTGTTTGTAAATCGCTTTGGGTAGAATTGTCATTTTCACAATGTTAAGTCTACTTATCCATGAGTATGGTATGTTTTTCCATTTAGGAAGATCTCTTTTGGTTTCTTGCAGTAGTGTTTTGTGGTTTTCTTTGTATGGGTCCTTTACATCCCTGGTTAGATTTATTCCTAAGTTTTTTGTTTTAGGTACTATTATAAATGGTATTGATTTTGTGATTACCTTTTCATCATTCTCCTTATTGGTGTATAGGAATCCAACTGTTTTTGTATGTTTATCTTGTATTCTGCTAATCTGCTGAAACTTTTTATTAGTTCCAGTAGTTTTCTCATGGAGTCTTTTGGGTTTTCTATGTATAGTATCATATCATCTGCAAACAGGGACAGTTTAACTTCTTCATTACCAGTTTGGATGCCCTTTATTCCTTTTTCTTGCCTTATTGCTCTAGCTAGGACTTCCTGCACAGTGTTAAACACGAGTGATGGTAAGGGCATCCTTGTCTTGTTCCTGTTCTCAAGAGGAATGTTTTCAGGCTCTCTCCATTAAAAAAAAGAATTTTTTTTTTTTTTAAGATGCCCTTTATTATGTTGAGAAATTTCCCTTCTATACCTATTTTATTGAGAGTTTTTATCAGGAATGGTTGTTGGACTTTGTTGAATCCCTTTTCTGCATCAATTGAGATGATTCTTTTCTTTCCTTTTATTTATGTGGGGGGTTACGTTGATTGATTTTCTAATGTTGAACCATCCTTGCATACCTGGTATGGATCCTATTTGGTCATGGTGTAATATCTTTTGATATGATGCTGATTCTACTGCTTAAAATTTTGTTGAGAATTTTTGCGTCTATATTCATTAGAGATATTGACCTGTAATTTTCTTTTTTTGTGATGTCTTTACCTGGTTTGGTATCAGGGTTATGCTGGCTTCATACAAGGAATTCAGAAGTATCGCTTCCTTTTCTATGTTCTGAAATAGTTTGAGTAGTACTGGGGTAAGCTCTTCTCTGAATGTTTGGTAGAATTCTCCAGTAAAGCCATCTGGGCCAGGGCTTTTTTTTTGATTGGAAGTTTTTTATTACCTTTTTAATCTCTTGTTATGGGTCTGTTCACTTTTCAACATCATTTTGTGTTAGTTTGGGTGGATAGTGTGTGTCTAGAAATTTGTTTGTTTTTTCTAGGTTTTCAAATTTGTTGGAGTATAGTTTTTCATAATACTCCGTTATGATCCTTTTTCTTTCAGTTGGGTCTGTTGTAATGTCCCCCATTTCATTTCTTATTTGGGTTATTTGCATCATCTTTTGTTTTTCTTTTGTCAGTTTCACCAGTGGTTTGTTGATTTTGTTGGTCCTTTCAAAGAACCAACCTTTGGTTTTGTTAATTCCATTGTTTTCCTATTCTCAATTTCCTTTATTTCTGCTCTGATCTTTATTATTTTCTTTCTTCTGTGGCTGCGGGCTTCTTTTGCTGTTCTTTTTCTATTTGTTCAAGTTCTATAGCTAATGTTTTGATTTTGTCCCTTTTGATGTGTGCATCTATTGCTATAAATTGACCTCGAGGCACTGCCTTTGCTGTGTCCCAGAGGTTTTGGTATGAAGTGTTTTCATTCTCATTTGATTCTAGGAATTTTCTTTTTTAATTTCAACTCTGATTTCTTCTGTTACCCAGTGGTTTTTAAGCAGGGCGCTAGTCAGTTTCCATGTAACTGATTTTTTTTCCTTGCTCTTCCTGTTGTTAATTTCTATTTTGATGGGGTTGTGGTCAAAGAAGATACTTTGTTTTATTTCAGTGTTTTGGATTTTGTTGAGTGTTGCTCTGTGGCCTAACATATGGTCTAGTCTGGAGAATGTTCTATGTGTGCTAGAAAAGGACGTGTACTTTGCAGCTATTTATGTCTATGAAGTCAAGTTGGCTGAATGTGTCCTTTAGCTCTTCTGTATCTTTGCTGAGTTTCTTTCTACTTGTGTGTTCTTTACCAAGAGTGAGGTGTTGAAATCTGCTACTATTATTGAGGAACTGTCAGTTTCTCTTCCCAGTGATGTTAGAGTTTGTTTTATGTATTTTAGAGCCATGTCATTGGGTGCATAGATGTTTACTATGGTTAAGTCTTCATGATGGATCATCCCTTTAATCATTACATAATTCCCTTCATCTTTTATGGTGGATTTTGTTATAAAGTCTTTTTTTTTCTGAGATTATTATTGCTACTCCTGCTCTTTTTGGTAGTTATTTGCTTGATATATATTTGTTCCATCCTTTTATTTTTAATAAATTTATGTCTTTGTTTCTAGGGTTTGTCTCTAGCAGACAGCATATTGATGGATCCTGTTATTTTATCCATCCTGTTATTCTCTGTCTCTTTATGGGTGCATTTAGGCCATGTACATTCAGTGTAATTATTTATATGTGTGTTTATTGCTGTCATTTTGTAGTGCTTTTTTTTGTGGTGTTGACATTTTCTTTGTTCCTCTTACTCTCCTGTACTGAACTCATTTTGTTTGTGGATCTCTTTTTCCTTTCTTTTGTTTTTGTAGGTTTTGTTTTTATTGAGACTTTATGTTTTTGTTTTTTATTTCGATGAGTAGGTTTGATAACTTTCTTTGTGGTTACCTTGAAGTTTACCCTTATCTTCCTAGGTTTGAACCAATCTATTATCACTTGGTATTGCCTTGCCTTCCTCTCCATTAGAAAATTCTATACCTACACTGTTTATTCCCTTTTATTGTTCTGATGTTATTGTCATTTACAGGTTAACCTCTCTGGTTCCCTGTTGTAATTCTTTTGGTTTTAGATAGTCCTTGAGAGTTCATTTCCTAGTTTGGTATCTGGCTGGTACAATCTTGTGTCCTAGATTAGGGCTGTGGTCTGAGTTGTTTGTTCTCAGACTGAAGGAATCCCTTTAATAATTCTTGTAAGTTTCATTTGGTTTTTTCATAGTCCCTTAATTTTTATTTATGTGGAAATGTCCTAATTTCACCATCATATTCGAATGAAAGTTTTGCAGGATATATTATTCTTGTTTGGCAGCTTTTTTCTTTCAAGGTTCTATATATGTCATCCCATTGCCTTCTTGCCTGAATGTTTTCTGCTGAGTAATCAGAGCTTAGTCTTATTTTTTCTCCTCTGTATGTGACTTTTTGTTTTTCTCGAGCTGCTCTCAGGATTTTTTCTTTGACTTTGGTTTTGGCCAGTGTGATTATGACATGCCTTGGTGATTTTCTTTTGCAAGAAAAAGAATGGTCAGCTTTTCATCTTTAATGATATTAGGGAAGTTTTCTGTCAGCAGTTCTTCAATGATCCTTTCTGTGTTTTCTGTTTTCTCCCTCTGTTCTGGACTCCAATCACTCACAAATTTTTGCTTTTGATTGTATCCCATATAATTCTCAGAGTTTCTTCATTCTTTTTTCTCATTTTTCTTCAAACAGAGTTGTATCAAAGTATTTGTCTTCAATTTGCTGATCCTGTCTTCCATCATTTCAAACTTGCTCCTCAGCCGTTCTATGACACTGCCTATTTCTGAAATCTTGTTTATCTTTTGGATTTCTAATTGTTGTTTTTATATGATTTCTAGTTGTGAATTTATTTTGTTATTTTGTTTCTGTATTATTTTCCTGAATTGTTTCATTTTTTGTCTGTATTTTCCATGAATTTGTCTATTTTTTCCTCATTTTTGTCTGCTTTTTGCTTCAACTCTTGGATAGCTCTGAATATTAGAGATTTGAATTTTGTGTCAGATAGTTCTAGTGCTTTTTTTTCTACTGGAAAGTCATCTGGTGTTTTATTTTGGATGCTTACTGGAACCATCCTGTCTTTTTATTATTATTATTATTATTGTCTGCTGTCTTCGGGACATTCAGTAGTTATTTTCCTCGTTTATTGATTGTAGATCTATTTGTTTCATCCTGCTTTTTTGTTTTATTTGGTTATGTCTGAGCAGGTGGGCTGTGTGTTCTATGTTGTTCACTCATCTGTGGTCATGATACTTTTCACCCCCTTGTCCAATGGGCAGGGCCAGTGGCTCAGCTGTGGTGCAGCAGGGCTGGTACAGCTGAAGGGGGGGTGCTGGGATGCCTTGTTTGTGACATGTACTAGGGCTGACAGGGCAGACTAGGAGTCAGTGTCTGGCAGGTTCCGGTAGGCTGTGCCTTTGCTGCTTGGGTCACCCCTTTTTTTTCCTGGTGTACAGCTTAGTGATAACAGTTACATTAGTTGAGTTGTGTAGCCATTACTCTTAGTTGATGCCAATTTTTCCATCCCCATAGACAAAAGTTCACTACTTCCCAAAGAGTGATTCCCCCTTTCCCTACCCCTTCCACCCATGGTAACCACTTGTGACCACTGGTCTCTATGTATGTAAGTGAGACCATACAATATTTATCCTTTTGTGATTGACTTATAGAAACAATTAATAGCTGCTCCTTCAACTTTTAATCACCATGAGAAATATCAGCCAAATAAGTACATGGAAGGAAAAATGTATTTATTAATATATGCTTCTAGCAGTGCAATATATGCTGTTTTAAAAGGTGGAATTCCCCTGCTTGTGCAGGAACAGGGAGGGAAACAGCCCGCGGACTTGCAGACAGTGGTGCAGCACAGGGAGTTATCCTGCGCTTAGAGAAATGAGCAGGGCATCCACTGGGAGGGGGCATGTCGAGTAAGGTGAACACATGGTAAACCAACACTGGAGGCTGAAAGGATGAAATAGCTACGCACCAGAAATATCAGCAGATTTAAGATAGCAAATGTAGTTTAATAACCATGTGGTTCTTTCTCCTGTAAAAGTGGATAAGTGCCTTGTTTCTAGCAAAGGAGGAAAACTGTCAGCCTTGGAAAAGGGGGCTAAGGGAGGGAGGATGAGGACAAAGGAAGAGCCCTGACCAGGAGTCAGGACACCTGGGCTTGAGTCTTTTCTGATATTTTGGGTGTCTCACGTCCTGGGCCTCAGTTTCTTACTCTGTGCAACTAGAGGACTAGATGGGGAGTCTCCAATTGGAATGCCTCATGTGGTCAGTCTGGTGATATGGACATGTAAGCTGGGCTCAAGGGACAGTGGCGGCTGGGGGCCCTGGGAGGCTGAAGAATGCACACTGTGCCTGAAGCATTACAACAAAAGTATTTGGTGCAAACTAAGATGGCCTTGGGCACTCACTTTGGGACTTCAGGATAAGGTGCTCCCCAGTCCGCAGCAACACCAGTGCTCTTTTAAAGGTAAACAGGCCATGACACTCCTGCTGAAGATGCCTCAATGGCTTTCTGGAAGGCTAGAACGAATCCCCTGCCCCTGTCTTGCGAGCTCAGCTTGGTGGACCCCCACCTTCTCTCTGACTGCATCTCTAACCACCAAACTTTTTTAAACCATAATCTTGCCATGAACTTGCTGTTTTTTTTTTTTTTTTTTACCTCCCCAGGCCAGCTCCCACCTCAGGACCCTCGCACTGCCTGGGCCTCTGTGCCCCAGGTCTTTGGACAGCCAGCTCCATGTTGGTCATTCACATACCTGCTCAGAGACACCTCAGACCAGCCTACTACCACAGCAATCATAGCCCTGCCATTTTATCCACTCATGCACTGTTTTCTATTGTTTTTTAAAATTTTATTTATTTTGTTGTTCTTGTGGAGAATATACAGAGCAATACATACACCAATTCTACAGTTTCTGCAAGTGCAATTCAGTGACATTCATTATATTCTTCAAATTGTGCAACTATTCTTACACTTTGTCTTAGGCTGGGTTCTCCAGAGAACCAAAACCAATAAAGCATATAAACACATAGTGAGAAAGATTTATATTATAAAAATGGCTTACACAGCTGTAAAGGCTGGGATGTTCCAAGTCTGTGGGTCAGGCTGGAGGCCTCAGGGGCTGCCAAACTCGAGATTGGCATGCCAGACAGCAGGGCTCTGACTCACAGGATGCGAAGACCAATGAATCCTAAGATCGGCAGGCAGGACAGCAGCTAAGCTGCTAGGTCAAGTCCCAAGAGCCAGAGGTCAGATAAGCAGGAGCCAGCTGGAGGATCCAGAGCAAGCGAAAGACCATGAGCCTTGCCAGAAAGTCCACCTATGTTGGACATAGGCCACACCCCCAAGGAAACTCCCTTTCAACTGATTGACTACTCATAGCAGATCCCATCATGGGATTGGCCACATGTAAACACTGAGAATCATGGCTTCGCCACATTGATACACAATCTTCACCATCACAACCTCCATGATGGATGGGATCTTCTGTGAGTAGCCAATCATTTGAAAGGGAGTTTCCTCGAGCTTATAGCCTGATCTGAATATAAGTAGATGTTCTGGTTTTTACCTTCTCTGGATCATGTAGCTGCCTCCTGTACATCCAACCTCTGGCTCTTGGGACTTTAGCTAGCAGCTTATCTGCCAGTCTTGGGATTCGTCAGTCTTCATGGCCTGTGAACAAGAGTCCTGCTCTCCGACCTACTGATCTTGGGTTTGCAAGCCCCTGAAGATACATGAATCAGGACAAGATTCTGTCTTGACCCACGGACTTGGGATATTCCAGCCTCTACAATAGCATAAGTTGTTTCAGTGGTATATATATATATATTTATACGCCTTACTGGTTTTACTTCTCTGGAGAACCCAGCCTAAGACATTTGGTGCTGAGAGTGGTCCTAGAGAAAAAAAATTGTAAGGATGAGTTTTCTAAATTGTTTCTCAAGTCTGATTAGTCTTAAAGATGTTGATGACTCTGCTTCCAGTAGTAACGAGGGCACTGCTAATCCATGGCATGAGGTGGCAATTCAAACAATGCAAAATCACCATCAATAGATCAGGTATTGATGAAAGACGAGGCTCTGGGTGATTGCGTATATGCTACCTTTCTACAATTTTGTCATAATGAGAAGTATAAGGAAGCTGTTTGGTTGATCTTACTTTTGCTAGAAAAACTGGTGCAAGAAAGAGATGTGGTCAGGGTTTCAGAGTCAAAGTTCAAGTGCCACATAAATGACTCCAAAATTTCCACTTGTGCTTTGAAAGAAAGACTTATTTCTTGTAGTAACAGAGCTGATATTGCAGAAAACAAAACCCAGAAACTTATTGTAAGAGTTGCTGAATTACGACACCAGCTCAGTTGCCAACCTCAAGAGGTCTCTGAAGCTAAAGTGAGAGCATTGATCAGGACAAAATGGGATCCTGAAACTTGGAATGGGGACATATGGGCAGATAAATCAGGAAGCTGGAGACACTGAGCCTCTAAATTCTGTTGAATCACTCTTGCCAATAGAACCACTCCCACATGAAGGCATTGCTTCATGTTTGTCTGCTATACCACCCTGCTCAGAAGAACCTTTAGTCCCTGTACTCCTATCTAATGAGATTAGCCCTAGCCAAGCTGCCTTTAAAGAGCCCTCACCTGAGTCATTGTCTGGGGCATTGCCTGAGGCAGATGCTTTATACAACAATGCTGAGTGTTCTCAAAACAATTCCACAATACCAATTCTGGCTTCTGGACCTAAAACTAGACTTAAGTCCCAGCAAGTCCCAAAAGCTGAAGTACAAAGTGTGATCCGGAAGGAGGTATGCTGCACTCCAAAAAAACTGCCTTATTTTTCTAATATGGTCAAATAGAAACCTGAGGAATATGTGTGGGAATGGCTTTTAAGGGTGTAGGATAATAGTGGAAGGAACATAAAGGTGGGTGAGTCTGAGTTTATTGATATGGGTCCCACTAAGCACAAATCATCTGTCAGTTTGTCATACTGTGAGGGCTCACGTGTTGCTGTGATGCTGGAAGCTGTGATGCTGGTATTCAGATACCAGCAGGGTCACCCATGGAGGACAGGTTTCAGCTGAGCTTCCAGACTAAGACAGACTAGGAAGAAGGACCCAGAAATCTACTTCTGAAAAGCATTAGCCAGTGAAAACCTTATGAATACCAGCAGAACACAGTCTGATATAGTGCTGGAAGATGAACCCCCCAGGTTGGAAGGCACTCAAAATATGACTGGGGAAGAGTTGCCTCCTCAAAGTAGGGTCGACCTTAATGACGTGGATGGAGTAAAGCTTTCGGGACCTTCATTCGCTGATGTGGCATGACTCAAAATGAGAAGAAACAGCTGCAAACATCCTTTAGTAATCGGAACCTGGAATGTATGAAGTATGAATCGAGGAAAATTGGAAATCATCAAAAATGAAATAGAACACATAAACATCGATATCCTAGGCATTAGTGAGCTGAAATGGACTGGTATTGGCCATTTTGAATCAGACAGTCATATAGTCTACTATGCTGGGAATGATAACTTGAAGAGGAATGGTGTTGCATTCACCATCAAAAAGAACGTTTCAAGATGTATCCTGAAGTACAACGCTGTGATAGGAGAATATCCGTATGCCTACAAGGAAGACCAGTTAATTGGACCATTATTCAAATTTATGCACAAAGCACTAGGGCCAAAGATGAAGAAATAGAAGATTTTTATCAGCTGCTGTAGTCTGAAATTGCTCGAACATGCAATCAAGATGCATTGATAATTACTTGCGATTGGAATGCAAAAGTTGAAAACAAATAAAAAGGATCAGCAGTTTGGAAAATATGGCCTAGGTGATAGAAACAACACTGGAGATAGAATGATAGAATTTTGCAAGACCAACGAGATCTTCATTGCAAATACCTTCTTTCACCAACATAAACAGCGACTATACTCATGGACCTCACCAGATGGAACACACAGAAATCAAATTGACTGCATCTGTGGAAAGAGATGATGGAAAAGCTCAATATCATCAGTCAGAAAAAGGCCAGGGGCCGACTGTGGAACAGACTATCAATTACTCATATGCTAGTTCAAGTAGAAACTGGAGAAAATCAGAACAAGTGCACAAGAGCCAAAATATAACCTTGAGTACATTCCACCTGAATTTAGAGACCATCTGAAGAATAGATTTGATGCATTGAACACTAGTGACTGAAGATCAGACAAGTTGTGGAATGACAGCATGAAGAAAGCAAGAGGCCATTGAAAAAAACAGGAAAGAAAGAAAAGACCAAGATGGATGTTAGAGGAGACTCTGAAACTTGCTCTCGAACATCGACCAGCTTAAGCAAAAGGAAGAATTGATGAAATAAAAGAACTGAACAGAAGATTTCAAAGGGTGGCTCAAGAAGACAACGTAAAGTATTATAATGACGTGCAAAGAGCTGGAGATGGAAAACCAAAAGGGAAGAACAAGCTTGGCGTTTCTCAAGCTGAAAGAACTGAAGAAAAAATTCAAGCCTCGAGTTGCAATAGTGAAGGATTCAATGGGGAAAATATTAAATGACTCAGAAGCATCAAACAAAGATGCAAGGAATAAACAGAGTCATTATACCAAAAAGAATTAGTCGATGTTCAGCCATTTGAAGAGGTGGCATATGATCAGGAACCGATGGTACTGAAGGAAGAAGTCCAAGCTGCTCTGAAGGCACTGGCAAAAAAACAAGGCTCCAGGAATTGATGGAATATTAATTGAGATGTTTCAACAAACAGATGCAGTGCTGGAGGTGCTCACTCATCTATGCCAAGACACCTTCCTGGCCAAATGACTGGAAGAGATCCATATTTATGCCTATTCCCAAGATAGGTGATCCAACTGGATGTGGAAATTATTGAACAATATCATTAATGTCACACACAAGCAAAATTTTGCTGAAGATCATTCAAAAATGACTGTGGTAGTATATCGACAGGGAACTGCCAGAAATTCAGGCCGGTTTCAGAGGAGGACATGGAACCAGGGATTGCTGATGTCAGATGGATCCTGGCTGAAAGCAGATAATACCAGAAGGATGTTTACCTGTGCTTATCGAGTATGCAAAGGCATTCGACTGTATGGATCATAACAAATTACGGATAAGATTTCGAAGAATGGGAATTCCAGAACACAATTAAGTGCTCATGAAGAACCTTTACATAGATCAAGAGGCAGTTGTTTGGACAGAACAAGGGAATACTGATTGGTTTAAAGTCAGGAAAGGTGTGTGTCAGGGTTGTATTCTTTCACCATGCCTATTCAATCTGTATGCTGAGCAAATAATCCGAGAAGCTGCCTATATGAAGAACGGGGCATCAGGATTGGAGGAAGACTCATTAACAACCTGTGTTATGCAGTTAACACAACCTTGCTTGCTGAAAGTGAAGAGGACTTAAAGCACTTAGTAATGAAGGTGAAAGACCAGAGCCTTCAGTATGGATTGCACCTCAACATAAAGAAAACAAAAATCCTCACAACTGGACCAACCAATGAGCAACATCATGACAAATGGAGAAAACATTGAAGTTGTCAAGGATTCATTTTACTTGAAACCACAATCAACACCCATCGAAGCAGTAGTCAAGAAATCAAAAGATGCATTGCATTGGGTAAATCTGCTGCAAAAAAAGGACCTCTTTAAAGTGTTGAAGAGCAAAGATGTCACCTCGAAGACGAAGGTGCTCCTGAACCAAGCCATGGTATTTTCAGTCACATCATATGCACGTGAAAGCTAGACAGTAAATAAGGAAGACCAAAGAAGAATGGACACCTTTGAATTGTGGTGTTGGCGAAGAATATTGATTATACCAGGAACTGCCAAAAGAATGAACAAATCTGTCTTAGAAGAAGTACAACCAGAATGCTCCTTAGAAGAAAGGATAGCAAGACTGCGTCTTACATACTTTGGACATGTGGTCAGGAGGGATCAGTCCCTGGAGAAGGACATCACGCTTGGCAGAGTACTGGGTCAGTGGAAAAGAGGAAGACCCTCAACGAGGTGGATTGACACAATGGCTGCAACAATGAGCTCAAGCATAGCAACGATTGTGAGGATGGCTCAGGACCAGACAGTGTTTCGTTCTGTTGTGCACAGGGTCACTATGAGTCAGAACTGACTCGACAGCACCTAACAACAGCAACAACAAGCACAAATTATTTATTCAATGTTTCAGCTTGAGAAGTTAGGAAAGAATCTAATACTTTATTTGGTTGGGTTGCTGAAGCATTGATTATGAAGTGGACTACAGTAAATCAAGTTGAAGTACCAGGCCTGCCTTGGCATATTATAGAAGGTATCCAAATACTTAAGTAAATTGGCATGCTAGAGAGGATTTATCAGTTTAGACCCACAGACCCACATGGAGTGCCCATAGAACACACCTTTTACCCAAACTGTGAGGAACAAATTTGTGAAGGGAGCTCCAGGATCCTTGAAGACTGCTGTGATTGCTGTTTTATGTAAATCAGATTTGACAGTGGGAACTGCCATACCTGAATTAAGAAACCTAACTACAATGGGGCCGATTGGACCCTGTGGTACTAGGGGCCTAGTGGCTGCATTCAGTTGACAAAGACAAGGTGGGCATGGATACAGTAATAGACAGCAGAGTCAAAGCAGTAATCAGAATAATCTAACTTGTATGGACTTATGGCATTGGCTACTTAGTCATGGTGTCCCTGATAGGAGTGAAATAGATAGGAAATCTACTAAATATTTACTTGATCTGTACAAACGGATGAATTTTAGGTCAGGTGAACAGCAGTCAAATTCGAATCGCCAGAATAGAGAGTCACGGTCCCTGATAATTCCCAGATTTGAGTGAGTTTAAAGACCCACAACCACTTGAATGAAAGGGAGGCCAGGTCCCCTTGAGGAAAGACTCCAATACACTGCCAAAAATTTTCACTTTGAATCTTTCTCCCAGCCTGCTCAAAGGGATCTATGACCTTTTATGAGAGTGATTGTTCATTGGGGAAACGGAAATAACCAAGCTTTTCTGGGATCACTGGGTACTGGCTCTGAGCTGACACTAATTCCAGGAGACCCAAAACATCATTGTGGCTTACCAGTCAGAATAGGGGCATATGGAGGTCAGGTTATTAATGGAGTCTTGGCTCATGTCTGTCTCACAGTAGGTCCAGTGGGTCCCTGAACCCATCTTGTAGTGATTTCTCAAGTTCCAGAATGCATAATTGGAATAGATGTACTCAGCAACTGGCAGAACCCCCACCTTGGATCTTTGACACATAGAATAAGGGCTATTATGGTAGGAAAAGCCAAGTGGAAGCCATTAGAACTGCCCTTACCTAGGAAAATAGTAAACCAAAAGAAATACTGCATTCCTAGAGGGATTGCAGAGATTACTGCCATCATCAAGGACTTGAAGGATGCAGGGGTGGTGATCCCCACCACGTCCCCATTCAACTTTCCTATTTGGCCTGTGCAAAAAACAGATGGATCTTGGAGAATGACAGTAGGTTACCGAGAACTTAACCAGTGGTGACTCCAATTGCAGCTGCTGTTCCAGGTGTAGTTTCATTGCTCGAGCAAATTAATGCATCCCCTGGTACGTAGTATGCAGCTACTGATCTGGCTAATGCCTTTTTCTCCATGCCTGTTTCAAAGGACCATCAGAAGGAATTTGCCTTCAGCTGGCAAGGCCGGAAATAAAGCTTCACTTGCCTACCTCAGGGTTACATCAACTCTCCAGCCCTGTGTCATAATTTAGTCTGCAGGGGTCTTGGTCAGCTTTCCCTCCCACAAGACATCATACTGGTACATTACATTGATGACATTATGCTGATTGGACCTAGTAAGGAAGAAGTGTAAATGACTCTGGACTTACTGGTAAAACATTTGCGTGCTAGAATTTCCACAAAAATTCAGGCATCTTCCACCTCACTGAAATTTCTAAGAATCCAATGGTGTGGGGTATGATGAGATATTCCGCCTAAAGTAAAGGATAAACTATTGGATCTGGCTGCTCCCACAACTAAAAAGGAGGCACAATGCCTAGTGGGCCTCTTTGGATATTGGAGTCAACATATTCCTCATTTGGGTGTGCTGTTCTGGCCTATTTATGAAGCGAATACAAAAGCTACTAGTTTTTAGTGGGCCCCAGAATAAGTGAAGGCTCTGCAACAGGTTCAGTCTGTCGTGCAAGCCACTCTGCCACGTGGGCCATATAATGCAGCTGATCCAATGATGCTTGAAGTGTCCGTGGCAGATAGAGATGCAGTTTGGAGTCTTTGGCAGGTCCCCATTGGTGAATCATAGCGCAGACCCTTGGATTTTGGAGCAAAGCCCTGCCATCATCTGCAAATAACTACTCTGCTTTTGAGAAACAGCTTTTCACTTGTTATTGGGCCTTAGTAGAGACTGAACGCTTAACCACGGGACGCCGAGTCACCATTCGGCCTGAGATACCCATCATGAACTGGGTGTTGTCTAACCCACAGAATCATAAAGTTGGACGTGCACAGCAGCACTCCATCATTAAATGGAAGTGGTATATACAAGATCAGGCCCAAGGAGGACCTGAAGGCACAAGTAAGTTGCATGAGGAAGTGATCCAAATGGCCATGGTTTCCACTCCTTTCGCATTATCTCCCATCTCCCAGTCTGCACCTATGGCCTCATGGGGAGTCCATTATGATTGGTTGACTGATGAGAGAAAACTCGTGCCTGGTTTACAGATGGTTCTGTGCGATATTCAGGCACCACTCGAAAGTGGACAGTGGCAGCACTACAGCCCCTTTCTGGGACCTCCCTGAAGGACAATGGTGAAGGGGAACCCTCCCAATGGGCAGAACTTCAAGCAGTGCACCTGGTTGTTCACTTTGCTTGGAAGGAGAAATAGCTAGATGTGCAATTGTATACTGATTTGTGGGCTGTGGCTTATGGTTTGGCTGGATGGTCTGGGACTTGGAAGGAACATGACTGGAAAATTGGAGACAAGGATTCATGGGGAAGAGGTATGTGGCTAAACCTTTCTGAATGGGCCAACGAAGTGAAGATATTTGTATGTCATTTGAATGCCCACCAAAGGGTGACCTCAGCAGAGGAGGATTTTATCAAGTCAATAGGATGATGTGTTCTGTGGAAATCAGTCATCCACTTTCCCCAGCTACTCTCATTGTTGCTCAATGGGCTCATGAACAAAGTGGCCATGGTGTCACAGATGGAGATTATGCATGTGCCCAACAATGTGGACTTCGACTCACCAAGGCTGACGTGGCTACAGCCATTGCCCAATCTGCCAGCAGCAGAGACCAACACTTAGTCCCAAATATGGCACCATCCCTCGAGGTGGTCAGCCAGCAACCTGGTGGAAGTTGATTACATTGGACCACTTTCATCATGGAAAGGGCAGTGGTTTGTACTTACTGGAATAGACTCTTACTCTGTATATGGATTTGTCTTCCCTGCACACAATGCTTCTGCCAAAACTACCATTCATGGACTTACAGAATGTCTTATTCACCGTCATGGTATCCCACACAGCATTACCTCTGATCAAGAGATTCACTTCACACCAAATGGAGTGTGGGAATGGCCAATGCTCATGGAATTCACTGGTTTTACCATGTTTCCCATCATCCTGAAGCAGCTGGCCTGATAGAACAATAGAATGGCCTCCTAAAGACACAATTACAGCACCAGCTATGTGGCAATAACTTGCAGGGTTGGGACAATGTTATCCAGGAGGCTATACATGCTCTAAACCAATGTCCAATATACGCTGTTGTTTCTTCCATAGCCAGGATTCATGGGTCCAGGAGTCAAGGGCTGGAGATGGGAGTGGCACCACTCACTATTACCCCTAATGACCCACTCCTAAGACTTTTGCTCCTGTCCCCACTACCTCATGCTCCACAGGTCTAGAGGTCTTAGTTCCAAAGGGAGGATGCTCCCACTGGGAGACACATCACTGATTCCATTGAACTGGAAACTAAGAATGCCACCTGGCCACTTTGGACTCATTATACCTTTGGATCAACAGGCAAAGAAGGGAGTTACGATACTGGCTGGTGTGATTGGTTCTGACTATCAGGAGGAAATCAGATTGATATTACATACTGGAGGCAAAGAAGAGTATGTCTAGAATGCAGGAGATCCCTCAGGGTGTCTTAGTTCTACCAAGCCCTGTGATTTAAGTCAGTGGAAATCTACAGCAAACTAATTCCGACATGACTACTAATGGCCCAGACCCTTCAGGAATGAAAGTTTGGGTCATGCTACCAGGCAGAGAACCATAACCAGCTGAGGTGCTTGCTGAGGGCAGAGGGAATATGAAATGGGTGGTAGAAGAAGGTAGTTCTAAATGCCAGTTACGGCCACTTGACCGGTTGCAGAAATGAGCACTGTAGTTGTTATGAGGGTTTCTGCTTTGCATGTGTGCATCAAATATTTTTGTTTTCTTTGCTTATAAAGTATAAGATGTAAATGGGGCTAGTGCGTTTATGGTTGTACATGTGTTAGTTGTATTATGTTAGGCACAAGTTTTACTCTGTAATTGTCTTTATTCAGAGATTATGTATGGTTCGGGGAGATTTGTACAGGTGCCAAGATGACAAGGGGTAGACTGTGATGGTTAAGATTGTGTGTCAACCTGGCTGGGCCATGATTCTGAGTGTTTATATGTGATCACCCCCGTGAAGGAATCTGCTGTAAGTAGCCCATCAGTTCAAAGGGAGTTTCCTTGGGCTTGTAGCCTGTATCCAAATGTAAGTGGACATTTTGGCTTTTGCCGTCTCTGGATCCTGCAGCTGCCTCCTGTTCATCTGACCTCCAGTTCCTGGGACTTGAGCTAGCAGCTTACCTGCAGATCTTGGGATTCGTCAATCTTCACAGCCTGTGAGCAAGAGTTCTGCTCTCCAACCTGCAGATCTTGGTTTGCCAGCTCCTGCAGCTACGTGAATTAGGAGAAGCCTTGCAGTCTTGCCTGCTGATCTTGGAATTCATTGATATTCACAGCCTGTGAGCTCTCCGACCTGCTGATCTTGGGTTTGCCAGCCCCTGCAGCTATGTGAATCAGGAGAAGCCTCCATCCTGATTCCCAGACTTGGATGTTCCAGCCTCTACAATTAAGTGAGCTGTTCCCTTGATGTAAATGTCTATATATATTTTTATGCTTTACTGTTTTTTTTACTGGTTTGTCTTCTCTAGAGAACCCAGCCTAAGACAGAAGTGACGACATCATTATACAATTGCTAATCTACAACGTAATTGCCAAACCACTGAGAATCATGCCCCAGCAAAGTTAACACAGAATTCAGGTGCCTTCCACCTCAGTGAAATTTCTGGGGATTCAGTGGTGTGAGACATGTTGAGATAGTCCTTCTATAGTGAAGGATAATTGTTACATCTGGCCCCTCCCACAACTAAAAAGGAGACACAACATTTCATGGGTCTCTTTGGATTTTAGAGACAACATCTCTCTTATTTGGGTGTGCTACTCAGGCCTACTGAGGCCTATTCATCAGGTGACTTGAAAATCTGCTAGTTTTGAGTGGAAACTACACCTGGAATAGCAGCTGCAATTGTAGTCACCACATGGTTAACTTTTTGATAATCTGCTGTCATTCTCCAAGACGCATCTGTTTTTGGCCAAACAGACAAGTTGAATGGGGATGTGATGTAAATCACCACCTGTACATCCTTCAAGTCCTTGATGGTGGCAGTAATCTCTGCAATCCCTCCAAGAATGTGGTATTGCTCTTGGTTTACTATTTTCCTAGGTAGAGATATTTCTAATGGCTTCCACTTAGCTTTTCCTACCATAACACCCCTTACTCCACTTGTCAGAGATCCAGTGTGGAGGTCCTGCTGGTTGCTAAGTGTATCTATTCCAATTATGCATTCTGGAATTGGGGAAATCACTACAAGATGGGTTCAGAGATCCACTGGACCTATTGTGAAACGGACATGAGCTAAGACTCCACTAATAACCTGACCTCCATATGCCCCCATTCTGGCTGGTAGGCCACAGCGATGCTTTGGGTTTCCTGGAATTAGTGTTGGTTCAGAGCCAGTATCCACTAATCCCTGAAAAGTCTGATTATTTCCTTTTCCCCAGTGAACAGTCACTCTTGTAAAAGGCCGTTTGTCCCTTTGGGGGAGGCTGGGAGAAAGATTAAGAGTATAAATTTTTGGCGGTGTAGTGGGGTCCTTCTTGAAGGGGACCTGGCTTCCTCTTCATCCAAGGGGTTATGGGTCTGTAAACTCACTGAAGTCTGGGAATTGATTGAGGGGCTGTGACTCTCCATTCTGGCAAATTGAGTTAGACTGCTGTTCACTTGACCTAGAGTTATTCTGCTAGTACAGGTTGTCTTAGCCAACCAGTGCTGCTATAATAGAAATACCACAAGTGGATGGCTTTAACAAAGAGAAATTTATTTTCTCACATCTAGTAGGTGAGAAGTCCAAAGTCAGAGCATCAGCTCCAGGGAAAGGCTTTTTCTCTCTGTTGGCTCTGGAGGAAGGTTCTTCTCGTCAAGCTTCCCCTGGACTAGGAGCTTCTCTGTGCAGAAACACCGGGTCCAAAGGATGTGATCTGCTCCCAATGCTTCTTTCTTGGTGGTATGAGGTCCCCAACTCTCTGCTTGCTTCTCTTTCCTTTTATGCCTTGCAAGATAAAAGGTGGTGCAGGCCACACCCCAGGGAAACTCCCTTTACATTGCATCAGGGATGTGACCTTTAGTAAGAGTGTCAAAATCCCACTCTAATCCTCTTTAACATAAAATTACAATCACAAAATGGAGGCCAACCCACACAATCCTGGGACTCATTGTCCAGCCAAATTGATACACACATTTTTGGGGGGACATAATTCAATCCATGACCGAGGTCAAGTAAATATTTAGTAGATTTCCTATCTATTATGGTTAAGGTTGCGTGTTGACTTGGCTGGGCCATGATTCCGAGTAGTTTGACAGTTATGATATAGTTTGGTAGTCATATATTATATAATCACCACCATGATGAGATCTGATATAATGAGATCATCTCCATGATGCGATATGCTGTGAGCAGCCAATCGTTTAAAAGGGAGTTTCCTTGGGGTTGTGGCCTGCATCCAACATAGGTGGATTTTATGGCAAGGCTCCTGGGTTTTGCTCACCCTAGATCCTGCAACTGGCTCCTGTTCATCTGACCTTCCCTTCTTTAGACTTGAGCTAGCAGCTTACCTGCTGATCTTTGAATTTATCAGCCTCCCCAGCGTGTGATCCAGTGGTCTGACAGCTTACCTGCCAGTCTTGGATTCACCAGCCCCTGCAGCTACATGAGTCAGGAGAAGCCTCCAGCCTTATCTGCACACTTGAGACTTTCCAGCCTCTGTAACTATGGGAGCCATTTCTTTAATATAATTCTATACATATAAATCTCTCTCTCTCTCTCTCTCTCTATACATATACGTAAACACGTGACTGGTTTTACTTCTAGATAGAACCCAGCATAAGACATTTGGTACCGAGAGTGGTTCTGGAGAAACAACATTGTAAGGATGAGTTTTCTAAATTGGTTCTCAAGTCTGGTTACTCTTAAAGACACTGTTGATTCTGCTTCCAGTAGTAAAGAGGGCACTGCTAATCCATGGCATGAGGTGGCAATACAAATACACCAAATGTCACCACCAGTAGATCAAGTATTTGAGAGGCGAGGCTCTGAGTAATCAGGTTTGATACCTTTATATAATTTTGTCATAATGAGAAATGTAAGGAAGCTGGTTAGTTGGTCCTACTTTCACTAGACAAAGTGGTGAACAAAAGAAATGAGCTCAGGACTTCAGAGTCAAAGCTCAAGCACTGCATAAACGACCTCAAAGTTTCCACTTGTGCCTGAAAGAAAGCCTCATTTCTTGTAGTAACAGAGCTGATATTGCTGAAAACCAAATCCAGACTTTTATCATAAAAATGGTTGAATTACAATGCCAACTGAATACCCAAACTTGAGTGGTGTCCAAAGTTAAAGTGAGGACATCGGTTGGGAAGAAATGGGTGTCCAGGAATGAAGGGGTGAAAATGGGAGTGGCACCACTCACTATTACCCTGTTGAGGCCACTCACAAAATTTTTGAGTGACTGTATGATCAGGGGGCCTAGAGGTCTTAGTTCCAAAGGGAGGAATGTTCCCACCAAAAGGCACAACACTGATTGAACTGGAAGTTAAAAATGCCACCTGGCCACTTTGGGCTCCTCATGCCTCTGGATCAACAGACAAAGAAGGGAGTTACTGTGTTGATGGTGTAACTGATTCTGATTACCAAGAGGAAACTGGATAGATATTACATAATGGAGGTGAAGAGTGTGTCTGGAATACAGGGGATCCCTTAGGACATCTCTTAGTACTACCATGCCCTATAATTAAAGACAATGGAAAAATACAGCAACCCAATTCCCACATGACTACTAATGACCCAGATCCTTCAGGAATTAAGGTTTGGGGCACCTCACCAGGCAAAGAACCATAACCAGCTGAGGTGCTTGCTGGGGGCAGAGGGAATAAGGAATGGGTGGTGGAAGAAGGTAGTTCTAAATACCAGTTACAGCCACATGACCAGTTGCAGAAGTGAGGAGCTGCTGTTATGAGTATTCATTATATGTGTGCATCAAATATTTTTGTTTTCTTCACTTATAGAATATAAGATGCAAAGGGGTCTAGTATGTTTGTGACTGTACAAGTGTTAATTGTATCATGTTACATACAAGTATGACTTTGTCTTTATTTACAGATTGTGTGTGGTTTAAGGTGTGTACATGTGCTGGCTTGCTAAGAGGGGGACTGTGATAGTTAAGTCGTGTGTCAATTGGCTACTTCATGAGTTTCAGTAGTTTTGCAGTTATGTAATGATGTACTTATCCTCTATTTTTGATATAATGTAATCATCTCCATGATGTGATCTGATGTGATCAGCCAATCAGTTGTAATGGGAATTTTCTCAGGGGTGTGACCTGCATCCAATCTATATGAATGTTCTGGCAAAGCTCTCTGGCGACTGCTTGCTCTGGATCCTGCATCCAGCTTGTCATCATCTGGAATTTGTTTCTTGGAACTTCAGCCAGCAGCCTGCCATATCGCCTACTGATCTTGGGATTCGTCAGCCTCCATGGCCTGTAAGTCAGCCCCTCCAGCTACATGAGTTAGGAGCAGCCTCCAGCCTGATGCCTGACCTGCAGGCATGGGATTTACTAGCCTCTACAACTTCCTGAGCCATTTCCTCGTGATAAATCTCTCTCACTCTCTCCTTCCTTTCAGGAAGGCTGATAGTACGATTAACAGTAAAAATTTTTGCCAGTGTAATGGGATCCTTCCTCAAGGGGACCCAGCCCCCCATTCAATCAAGGGTTTGTGAGTTTATAAACTTGCTCTTCTGAGAATTGATTGAGGGGCCGTGACTCTCTATTCTGGTGATTTGAGTTAGTCTGCTTTTTCCTGTCCTATTTGGATGTCTTTTATTTCTCTTTCTTGACTTAATCCTCTGGCGAGGACTTTCAGTACAATGTTAAATAAAACTGGTGATAATGGGCGTCTTTGTCTCATTCCCTTCTCAAAGGGAAGCCTCTGCCTTTCTCCACTGAGTATAATGTTGGCTGTCAGTTTTGCATATCTGCCCTTAATTATATTGGGAAATTTCCCTTCTATTCCTATTTTGCTGAGAATTTTTATCAGAATGGATGTTGAATTTTATCAAATGCCCTTTTTACATCAATTGATATGGTCATATGGTTCTTTTCCTTTGTTTTATCTATGTGGTGGAAACCCTGGTGGCGTAGTGATTAAGTGCTGCAGCTGCTAACCAAAAGGTTGGTGGTTCAAATCCACAGGTGCTCCTTGGAAACTATGGGGCAGGTCTACTCTGTCCTATAGGGTCGCTATGAGTCAGAATTGACTCAATGGCAGTGGGTTTGGTTTTTGTTTTGGTGTTTATGTGGTTGGTTACATAGATTCATTTTCTAATGTTGAACTACCCTTGTAATCCTGATATGAATCCCATTTGATGATGGTGTATGATTTTTTGGATACACTGCTAAAGTCTGTTGGCTAGAATTTTGTTGAAGTTTTTTGCGTCTATATTCATGAGGAATATTTGTCTGTAATTTTATTTATTTACTTGTTTTTGATGTCTTTGCCTGGTTTAGGTATCATACTTATGCTGGCTTCATAGAAAGAGTTTGGTAGTGTTCTTTGCTCTTCTATGTTTTTGAAGAGATTGAGTAGGATTGGTGTCAGATCTTTGCTGAATGTTTGGTAGAATTCTCCAGTATAGCCATCTGGTCCTGGGCTTTTTTGTTGTCGTTGTTGGCAGTTTTTTTTTTTTTTTAGATGAACAAAAGTATTTAATTATTATGAGTTCCCAATTATCTATTTTGTCTTCTGCTGCTCATGCATTCATTATTCTGTTTGATAACCTTTTATTTAAAAAAAATGGGTCCCACAGCTTCACCCCTATATTTTCTTCCAACAACTTTATGGTTTTAGATTTAATATTTTGGTCCTTGATCCATTTTGAATTTGTTTTTGTGTATGGATCTTGCTTCATTTTTCTGAATGTGGAAATCCAATTTTGCTAGCACCATCTCTTAAAGAGACAGTTCCTTCCCCATTGAATGCACATAGTATCCGTGTCAAAAATCAGTTGACCATAGATACATGGATTTATTTCTGTGTTCTCAATTCTATTCCACTGATTTATGTGTCTATTATTACACCAATAATAGACTGTTTTGATTATTGCAGCTTTATATGTTTTCCAAGTGTTAAGTGTGATTCCTCCTACTTTCTTATTTTTTTTCAAGGCTGTTTTTACTATTCTGGGGTCTTTACAATTCCACATAAATTTGTGGATTGGCTTTTCTTTTTCTGCAAAGAAGGGTGTTGGAATTTTTATAGGGGTTGCACTGAATCTATAGATCACTTTGTGTAGTACTAGTATCTTATCTGTGAATGCTTTAATTTAGCCCTTATTTTTTTTTTATAACTTTTATTAAGCTTCAAGTGAACGTTTACAAATCCAATCAGTCTGTCACATATAAGTTTACATACATCTCACTCCCTACTCCCACTTGCTCTCCCCCTCTTTAGTCAGCCCTTTCAGTCTCTCCTTTCATGACAATTTTGCCAGCTTCCCTCTCTCTCTATCCTCCCATCCCTCCTTCAGACAAGAGTTGCCAACACAATCTCAAGTGTCCACCTGATATAATTAGCTCACTCTTCATCAGCGTCTCTCTCCCACCCGCTGACCAGTCCCTTTCATGTCTGATGAGTTGTCTTCGGGGATGGTTCCTGTCCTGTGCCAACAGAAGGTCTGGGGAGCATGGCCGCCGGGATTCCTCTAGTCTCAGTCAGACCATTAAGTTTGGTCTTTTTATGAGAATTTGGGGTCTGCATCCCACTGATCTCCTGCTCCCTCAGGGGTCCTCTGCTGTGCTCCCTGTCAGGGCAGTCATCGATTATGGCCGGGCACCAACTAGTTCTTCTGGTCTCAGGATGATGTAGGTCTCTGGTTCATGTGGCCCTTTCTGTCTCTTGGGCTCTTAGTTGTCGTGTGGCCTTGGTGTTCTTCATTTTCCTTTGCTCCAGGTGGGTTGAGACCAATTGATGCATCTTAGATGGCCGCTTGTTAGCATTTAAGACCCCAGATGCCACATTTCAAAGTGGGATGCAGAATGATTTCATAATAGAATTATTTTCCAATTGACTTAGAAGTCCCCGCAAACCATGTTGCCCAGACCCCCGCCCTTGCTCCACTGACCTTTGAAGCATTCATTTTATCCCGGAAACTTCTTTGCTTTTGGTCCAGTCCAATTGAGCTGACCTTCCATGTATTGAGTGTTGTCTTTCCCTTCACCTAAAGCAGTTCTTATCTACTGATTAATCAATAAAAAACCCTCTCCCACCCTCCCTCCCTCCCCGCCTCGTAACCACAAAAGTATGTGTTCTTCTCAGGTTTACTATTTCTCAAGATTTTATAATAGTGGTCTTATACAATATTTGTCCTTTTGCCTCTGACTAATTTCGCTCAGCATAATGCCTTCCAGGTTCCTCCATGTTATGAAATGTTTCAGAGATTTCGTCACTGTTCTTTATCGATGCGTAGTATTCCATTGTGTGAATATACCACAATTTATTTACCCATTCATCCGTTGATGGACACCTTGGTTGCTTCCAACTTTTTGCTATTGTAAACAGAGCTGCAATAAACATGGGTGTGCATATATCTGTTTGTATGAAGGCTCTTGTATCTCTAGGGTATATTCCCAGGAGTGGGATTTCTGGGTTGTGTGGTAGTTCTATTTCTAACTGTTTAAGATAATGCCAGATAGATTTCCAAAGTGGTTGTACCATTTTACATTCCCACCAGCAGTGTATAAGAGTTCCAATCTCTCCGCAGCCTCTCCAACATTTATTATTTTGTGTTTTTTGGATTAATGCCAGCCTTGCTGGTGTGAGATGGAATCTCATCGTAGTTTTAATTTGCATTTCTCTAATGGCTAATGATCGAGAGCATTTTCTCATGTATCTGTTGGCTGCCTGAATATCTTCGTTAGTGAAATGTGTGTTCATATCCTTTGCCCACTTCTTGATTGGGTTGTTTGTCTTTTTGTGGTTGAGTTTTGACAGAATCATGTAGATTTTAGAGATCAGGCACTGGTCTGAGATGTCATAGCTGAAAACTCTTTCCCAATCTGTAGGTGGTCTTTTTACTCTTTTGGAGAAGTCTTTAGATGAGCATAGGTGTTTGATTCTTAGGAGCTCCCAGTTATCGGGTTTCTCTTCATCATTTTTGGTAATGTTTTGTATTCTGTTTATACCTTGTATTAGGGCTCCTAGGGTTGTCCCAATTTTTTCTTCCATGATCTTTATCGTTTTAGTCTTTATGTTTAGGTCTTTGATCCACTTGGAGTTAGTTTTTGTGCATGGAGTGAGGTATGGGTCCTGTTTCATTTTTTTGCAAATGGATATCCAGTTATGCCAGCACCATTTGTTAAAAAGGCTATCTTTTCCCCAATTAATTGACACTTGTCCTTTGTCAAATATCAGCTGCTCATACGTGGATGGATCTATGTCTGGGTTCTCAATTCTGTTCCATTGGTCTATGTGCCTGTTGTTGTACCAGTACCAGGCTGTTTTGACTACTGTGGCTGTATAATAGGTTCTGAAGTCAGGTAAAGTGAGCCCTCCCACTTTCTTCTTCTTTTTCAGTAGTGCTTTGCTTATCCGGGGCTTCTTTCCCTTCCATATGAAATTGGTGATTTGTTTCTCTATCCCCTTAAAATATGACATTGGAATTTGGATCGAAAGTGCGTTAAATGTATAGATGGCTTTTGGTAGAATAGACATTTTTACTATGTTAAGTCTTCCTATCCATGAGCAGGGTATGTTTTTCCACTTAAGTATGTCCTTTTGAATTTCTTGTAGTAGAGCTTTGTAGTTTTCTTTGTATAGGTCTTTTACATCCTTGGTAAGATTTATTCCTAAGTATCTTATCTTCTTGGGGGCTACTGTGAATGGTATTGATTTGGTTATTTCCTCTTCGGTGTTCTTTTTGTTGATGTAGAGGAATCCAAGTGATTTTTGTATGTTTATTTTATAACCTGAGACTCTGCCAAACTCTTCTATTAGTTTCAGTAGTTTTCTGCAGGATTCCTTAGGGTTTTCTGCATATATAATCATGTCATCTGCAAATGGTGATAGCTTTACTTCTTCCTTGCCAATCCGGATACCTTTTATTTCTTCGTCTAGCCTAATTGCCCTGGCTAGGACTTCCAGCACGATGTTGAATAAGAGCGGTGATAAAGGGCATCCTTGTCTGGTTCCCGTTCTCAAGGGAAATGCTTTCAGGTTCTCTCCATTTAGAGTGATATTGGCTGTTGGCTTTGCATAGATGCCCTTTATTATGTTGAGGAATTTTCCTTCAATTCCTATTTTGGTAAGAGTTTTTATCATAAATGGGTGTTGGACTTTGTCAAATGCCTTTTCTGCATCAATTGATAAGATCATGTGGTTTTTGTCTTTTGTTTTATTTATGTGATGGATTACATTAATGGTTTTTCTGATATTAAACCAGCCTTGCATACCTGGTATAAATCCCACTTGATCAGGGTGAATTATTTTTTTGATGTGTTGTTGGATTCTATTGGCTAGAATTTTGTTGAGGATTTTTGCATCAATGTTCATGAGGGATATAGGTCTATAATTTTCTTTTTTTGTAATGTCTTTACCTGGTTTTGGTATCAGGGAGATGGTGGCTTCATAGAATGAGTTGGGTAGTATTCCGTCATTTTCTATGCTTTGGAATACCTTCAGAAGTAGTGGTGTTAACTCTTTTCTGAAAGTTTGGTGGAACTCTGCTGTGAAGCCGTCCAGGCTAGGGCTTTTTTTTGTTGGGAGTTTTTTGATTACCGTTTCAATCTCTTTTTTTGTTATGGGTCTATTTAGTTGTTCTACTTCTGAATGTGTTAGTTTAGGTAGGTAGTGTTTTTCCAGGAATTCATCCATTTCTTCTAGGTTTTCAAATTTGTTAGAGTACAATTTTTCATAATAATCTGAAATGATTCTTTTAATTTCATTTGGTTCTGTTGTGATGTGGTCCTTCTCGTTTCTTATTCGGGTGATTTGTTTCCTTTCCTGTATTTCTTTAGTCAGTCTAGCCAGTGGTTTATCAATTTTGTTAATTTTTTCAAAGAACCAGCTTTTGGCTTTGTTAATTCTTTCAATTGTTTTTCTGTTCTCTAATTCATTTAGTTCAGCTCTAATTTTTATTATTTGTTTTCTTTTGGAGCCTGATGGATTCTTTTGTTGCTCAATTTCTATTTGTTCAAGTTGTAGGGACAGTTCTCTGATTTTGGCTCTTTCTTCTTTTTGTATGTGTGCATTTATCGATATAAATTGGCCTCTGAGCACTGCTTTTGCTGTGTCCCAGAGGTTTTGATAGGAAGTATTTTCATTCTCGTTGCTTTCTATGAATTTCCTTATTCCCTCCTTGATGTCTTCTATGACCCAGTCTTTTTTCAGGAGGGTATTGTTCATTTTCCAAGTATTTGATTTCTTTTCCCTAGTTTTTCTGTTATTGATCTCTAGTTTTATTGCCTTGTGGTCTGAGAAGATGCTTTGTAATATTTCAATGTTTTGGACTCTGCAAAGGTTTGTTTTATGACCTAATATGTGGTCTATTCTAGAGAATGTTCCATGTGCGCTAGAAAAAAAAGTATATTTTGCAGCAGTTGGGTGGCGAGTTCTGTATAAGTCAATGAGGTCAAGTTGGTTGATTGCTGTAATTAGATCTTCCGTGTCTCTATTGAGCTTCTTACTGGATGTCCTGTCCTTCTCCGAAAGTGGTGTGTTGAAGTCTCCTACTATAATTGTGGAGGTATCTATCTCACTTTTCAATTCTGTTAAAATTTGATTTATGTATCTTGCAGCCCTGTCATTGGGTGCATATATATTTAATATGGTTATGTCTTCCTGGATCAATTGTCCCTTTTATCATTGTATAGTGTCCTTCTTTATCCTTTGTGGTGGATTTAAGTCTAAAGTCTATTTTGTCAGAAATTAATATTGCTACTCCTCTTCTTTTTTGCTTATCGTTTGCTTGATATACTTTTTTCCATCCTTTGAGTTTTAGTTTGTTTGTGTCTCTAAGTCTAAGGTGTGTCTCTTGTAGGCAGCGTATAGATGGATCGTGTTTCTTTATCCAGTCTGAGACTCTCTGTCTCTTTATTGGTGCATTTAGTCCATTTACATTCAGGGTAATTATAGATAAATAAGTTTTTAGTGCTGTCATTTTGATGCCTTTTTATGTGTGTTGTTGACAATTTCATTTTTCCACATACTTTTTTGTGCTGAGACGTTTTTCTCAGTAAATTGTGAGATCCTCATTTTCATAATGTTTGACTTTATGTTAGTTGAGTCGTTACGTTTTTCTTGGCTTTTATCTTGAGTTATAGAGTTGTTATACCTTTTTGTGGTTACCTTATTATTTACCCCTATTTTTCTAAGTAAAAACCTAACTTGTATTGTTCTATATCGCCTTGTATCACTCTCCATCTGGCAGTTCAATGCCTCCTATATTTAGTCCCTCTTTTTGATTATTGTGATCTTTTACCTTTTGACTTCCATGATTCCCTGTTGTGTGTTTTTTTTTTTTAATTAATCTTACTTTGTTTTTGTGCTTTCCCTATTTGAGTTGCGTTGATATCAGGACGTTCTGTTTTGTGACCTTGTGTTGTGCTGATATCTGATATTATTGGTTCTCTGACCAAACAATATCCTTTAGTATTTCTTGTAGCTTTGGTTTGGTTTTTGTAAATTCTCTAAACTTGTGTTTGTCTGTAAATATCTTAATTTTGCCTTCATATTTCAGAGAGAGTTTTGCTGGATATATGATCCTTGGCTGGCAGTTTTTCTCCTTCAGTGTTCTGTATACATCGTCCCATTCCCTTCTTGCCTGCATGGTTTCTGCTGAGTAGTCTGAACTTATTCTTATTGATTCTCCCTTGAAGGAAACCTTTCTTTTCTCCCTGGCTGCTTTTAAAATTTTCTGTTTATCTTTGGTTTTGGTGAGTTTGATGACAATATGTCTTGGTGTTTTTCTTTTTGGATCAATCTTAAATGGGGTTCGATGAGCATCTTGGATAGATATCCTTTCATTTTTCATGATGTCAGGGAAGTTTTCTGTCAGGAGTTCTTCAACTATTTTCTCTGTGTTTTCTGTCTCCCCTCCCTGTTCTGGGACTCCAATCACCCGCAGGTTATCCTTCTTGATAGAGTCCCACATAATTCTTAGGGTTTCTTCATTTTTTTTAATTCTTTTATCTGATTTTTTTTCAGCTATGTTGGTGTTGATTCCCTGGTCCTCCAGATGTCCCAGTCTGCATTCTAATTGCTCGAGTCTGCTCCTCTGACTTCCTATTGCGTTGTCTAATTCTGTAATTTTATTGTTAATCTTTTGGATTTCTACATGTTGTCTCTCTATGGATTCTTGCAACTTATTAATTTTTCCAGTATGTTCTTGAATAATCTTTTGGAGTTCTTCAACAGTTTTATCAGTGTGTTCCTTGGCTTTTTCTGCAGTTATCCTAATTTCATTTGTGATATCTTTAAGCATTCTGTAAATTAGTTTTTTATATTCTGTATCTGATAATTCCAGGATTGTATCTTCATTTGGGAAAGATTTTGATTCTTTTGTTTGGGGGGTTGGAGAAGCTGTCATGGTCTGCTTCTTTAAGTGGTTTGATATGGATTGTTGTCTCTGAGCCATCACTGGGAAACTAGTTTTTCCAGAAAATCCGCTAAAAAAAAAATGCAGTCAGATCCCTATCAGAGTTCTCCCTCTGGCTCAGGCTATTCGGATGTTAATGAAGCCGCCTGGGGAGGGTGGGGAGGGAACAGAGAGATAGGAGAGTAGCACCTCAGAATATAGCCAGAGTTGCTTGTCTTGCTTGGAATGACTATTATATCTGAGATTCCCGCGGGCGCGTCGCCTATGTGTGCTGGCTGTATGGAGATTGCCCCCGGGGGGTCTGGCCCACTGGAGTCACGGTCAGATCCTCCGCTTCCAGCCCTACGCCCAGTGTCAAGGCTCCCCTACTGGGACGGTGCACTCTCGACTCCAAAATCAGTCGCTGCCTCCCGGGGACTTCTCGTCCCTCTAGCCGCGTGGCCGTGCCGCCCCCGAGAACCAGTTGGGCTGCCTTCCGGGGTTAGTTCAGATGGGTGGAGCAGCTCCCCGTGCTTGTGCTGTGACCGAGTGTCCCGGCTGGGACGCTGTTCTCCCTGCTCCAATACCAGTCGCTGCCTCCCAGGGACTTTTCCTACCGGCTGCGTCCCACGCGCCGCCCGCGCGACCCCCCTGGGCCCCTTCCCGGGGTTAGTTCAGGGGGGTGGAGCAGTTCTCCGTGTTTATGCCGTACCTGCGTCCAGTCCAAATCCCGGCGGGACAGTTCTCCGACTGGGACGCTGGTCTTCCTGCTCCAAGACCAGTCACTGCCTCCCGGGGACTTCTCCTACTGGCTGTGTCCCACGCCGCCCGTGGAACTGGCTGGTCCCCCACCCGGGGTTAGTTCAGGGGGGTGGAGCAGCTCTCTGTGCTTGTGCCGTACCTGACTGGTACGCTGGCTCCAGGCTCTGGAAACAGTCGCTGCTTCCCCGTATTAGTTCGTTCTCCGTCTCTAAATCTGTGTTTGTTGTTCAGGGGTCGTAGATTGTTATGTATGTGATCGATTCGCTTTTTTTTCCGTGTCTTTGTTGTAAGAGGGATCCGAGGTAGCGTCTGCCTAGTCCGCCATCTTGGCTCCGCCTCCTAGCCCTTATTTTTGAAAAACTGTTTTGTCAGATATAGAATTTTTGTTTGCAAGTTCGAGGTTTTTTTTTTTTAATTTATCACCACACTACCTTCTGATTGCCATGATATCTGATTGTCTTAGTCATCTACTGTTGCTGTAACAGAAATACCACAAGTGGATGCCTCTAACAAAGAGAAGTTCATTTTCTCAGTCTAGTAGGCTAGAAGTCCAAATTCGGGGCATTGGCACCAGGGGAAGCCTTTCTCTCCCTGTCAGCTCTGGAGGAAGGTCCTTGTCCTCAATCTCCCCCTGGACTAGGAGCTTCTCCACACAGGGACCCCAGGTCCAAGAACGTGCTCTGCTCCTGGTGCTGCTTTCTTGGTGACATGAGATCCCCCAACTCTCTCCTTGCTTCTCTTTTTTATATCTCTCAGGTCCCTTCCTGGTCGCCTTCTTCCCGGGTTTCCTCCGCGACGGTGGGCCCGACGGTTCGGCCTGCCACGTGTAGGTTCAAGGCCTCCTCCCCGCCCGTCCTAGGGTTTTCGGGGCCCACGGCGGCCGGCGGCTGGATGCGAGGGTGTGTGACTTTGTCGGGGAACCCAGAGGCGCGAGCCCGAGGCCGTGGGCCAGGCCGGCCCCCAGCTGTTGGCAGTTTTTTGACGACATCTTCAATCTCTTATTTTGTAATGGGTCTGTTTAAGTGTGCTTCCTCTGTTTATGTTAGTTTGAGTAGGTAGTGTGTTTCCAGAAATTTGCACGTTTCATCTAGTTTTTCGAATTTGTTGGAGTACAATTTTTCATAGTAATCAGTTATGATCTTTTTTATCTCTGTCGATTGGCTGTAATGTCACGAATTTCGTTTCTTAATCTGGTTATTGGCCTCTTCTGGTTTTTTTTTTTTTCTTTTTCAATCTAGCCAGTGGTTTGTCTATTTTATTTATACTTCCAAAGAGCCAACTTCTAGTTTTGTTGATCCTTTCTATTGTTTCTCTGTTTCATTTATTTCTGTCCTGATCTTTATTATTCCCTTTTCTCCAGTAGATTTTGGTTTCTTTTGCTCTTCCTTTTCTATTTGTTCAAGTTGTTGATTTAAGTTAATGATTTTGGATTTTTCTTTTTTAAGGTAGGCATTTATTGCTATGAATTTCTCTCTGAGTAGTGATTCTTCTGTGTCCCAAAAGTTTTGATATGTTGTGGTTTCATTTTCATTTGATTCTAGGAATTTTTTAAATTTCAATCTTGATTTCTTCTATGACCCAATAGTTGTTTAGTAGCGTATTAGTTTCCAAGTATTTTTTCCCTTATTTTTCCTGGTCTTGATTTCTAGTTTCATACCATTATGGTCAGAGATGATGCTTTGCATGATTTCAGTCTTTTTAAATTTTTTGAGGCTTGTTTTGTGTCCCAGCATATGTTCTATTCTGGAAAATGATCCATGTGCACTGGGGAAGAATGTGTATTGCTTTGATTCTGGGTAGAGTATTCTATACATAGTCATTAGGTCCAGTTGGCTTATGATTTTATTTAAGCTCTCAATGTCCTTTGTATTCTTCTTTTTAGATATTCTGTCTGTAGTTGAAAGGGGTATGTTGAAGTCCCTGCAATTATTGTGGAGTTGTCTATTTCTCCTTTCATATTAGTCAGTATTTGTTTCATGTATTTTGGTGCATTGCTGTTGGGTGCATATGTGTTTATAATTGTTACATCTTGTTGGATTGGCCCTTTTATTATTATGTAATGTCCATCTTTATCTCTTATAATACGCTTTTATTTAATGTCTATTTTATCAGATATCAGTATGGACACCCCTGCTCTTTTTTGTTTACTGGCTGCGTGGAATATTTTTCTCCATCCTTTTATTTTCAGTCTGTTTGTGACTTTTTTGTAGGCAGCAAAAAGATGGATCTTTTTTTTTTTTCTTTAATCCACTCTGCCACTCTCTGCCTTTTGGATGGAATTTTTAGGTGATTTATATTTAAAGTTATTACTGAAAACGAATTGTCCACATCACTCATTTGCTTTTTTAAAAATTATTTTGTATTTTCTTTGCTTTTTTATTCTGATTTTTCTGTTTTTGTTTGTATTTGGATGCTTTCTTATGATGAGCCTTTTTGTTATCCTTCCTTTCTTCTGAATGTTCTTTCTTGGTGGTTTCTTAGTAGTTACCACATATATTATACAACTTACAATTGCAACAATGTTTAACATGAACAACAGTTAACTTACAATTTTAACATAATAAACTAGTCCTGATATGTTTCTCCATCCCCCATTTCTGTTGGTGTGTGTCCGTTAACATCAATATACAACCTATTTTCAGTAAACTTACTTTGTGCTTATTTCTTACAAACTTGATGTTGCATTGTTTGTGGGTTTTAATTATTGAGTTTATTCCCTGAAAATATCATATACTTGGTCCTTATGCTAGCATGTGTTGTTACATTTTGGGGGCATCTCTCTTTCTCTTATTCATCTATGTATCTACCTATGTATCTATCTATTTTTGGAGACTTCTGTCTCTCATTATCTATATATCTATGTATCTATCTACCTACCTAAGTATCTATCTTGGTTATCTAGTGCTTCTATAACAGAAATACCACAAGTGAATGGCTTTAACAAAGAGAAATTTATTTTCTCACAGTCTAGTAGGCTAGAAGTCCAAATTCAGGGCGTCAGCCCCAAGGAAAGGTTTCCCTCTCTGTTGGCTCTGGAGGAAGGTCCTTGTCAGCAATCATCCACTGACTGAGGAGCTTCTCAGTGCAGGGATCCCAGGTCCAAAGTATACACTAATCTCCTGGTTCTTATTTCTTGGTGGTATGAGGTCCCCCTGTCTTTTCTGCTTGCTTTTCTCTTTAATATCTGAAAAGAGATTGGATTAAGACAGAATCTACTCTTGTAGATCTCATCAATATAACTGCAGTTAATTCATCTCATTAACATCATCATGATAGGATTTACAACACAGGCAAATCACATCAGATGACAAGGTGGTAGACACTCATGACCTAGCCAAATTGATACATATATTTTGGGGGGATACAATTCAATCCCTGACACTATTTATTTTCTGTATATAGATATGAGTACTTATTTAATGCTCTTGTCTTGCACTTTTTGGAGTAATCCCTGGAGTAACACTTGCAAAGCTGATCTGGTAGTGACAAATTCCCAGAGCTTCTGTTTGTTTGGAAACCCTGGTGGCGTAGTGGTTAAAAGCCACAGCTGCTAACCAAAAGGTTGGCAGTTCAAATCCACCAGGCACTCCTTGGAAACCCTATGGGACAGTTCTACTCTGTCCTATAGGGTTGCTATGAGCCGGAATCGACTCAATGGCAATGGGTTTGGTTTTTAGTTTTGGTTTTCTGTTTGTTCGGAGATGCCTTGATTTCTCCCTTTTTTGAATGACAGCTTTGCTGGCTGTCTTGGTTATCTAGTGATGTTATAACAGAAATACCACAAGTGGATGAATTTAACAAAGAGAAATTTATTCTCTCACAGTCTAGGAGGCTAGAAGTCCAAATTCAGGGTGCCAGCTCCAAAGAAAGGCTTTCTCTGTCAGCTGTGGGAGAAGGTCGTTGTCATCGATCTTCTCCTGGTCTAAGAGCTTCTTAGCACAGTGACCCTGGGTCCAAAGGATGTGCTATTCTCTTGGCTCTTGTTTCTTGGTGGTATGAGGTTCTCATGTCTCTCTGCTTACTTCTCTCTTTTATATCTCAAAAGAGAGTCCTGCCTCATTAACATAACTGCTGCTAATCCCATCTCATTGCATCATAAAGATAGGATTTACAAAACATAGAGAAATCACATCAGATGACAAAATGGTGGATAATCATGCACTACTGGGAATCATGGCCTACCCAAGTTGACAGATATTTTTAGGGAACACAATTCAATCCATGACACTGGGTAAAGAGTTCTTGGTTGGCAGTCGGTTTTGTTCAGCATTTTATGTATGTCGTTCCGTCATTTTCTGGCCTCTAGAGTTTCTGGGGAGAAATCTGCACTGATTCTTATGAAAGACCTTTGGTATGCCGTGTCACATTTTTCCCTGTTACTTTCAGAATTCTCTCCTTGTCTTTGGTTTTCAAGAATTTTATTAGAACATGGTGTGGAGTTGACCTTTTTGTGCCTTTTCTGATTGGGGTTCATGTAGCTTCCTGTATTTGCAAACTTGGTCATCTGTTCAGGTCTGGGAAATTCTCTGATTGCTGTTGTTGTTAGGTGCCTTCGAGCCAGTTCCGACCATAGTGACCCTATGTGCCACAGAACAAAACACACTCCAGTCCTGCACCATCCTTACAATCATTGTTATGCTTGAGCCCACTGTTGCAGCCACTGTATCAATCCATCTCATTGAGGGTTTTCCTCTTTTCTGCTCACCCCGTACGTTACTAAGCATGATATCCTTCTCCAGGGACTGATCCCTCCTAACCACATGTCCAGGTCATGTAAGTCTTGCCATCCTTGCTTCTAAGGAGCATTCTGGTCGTACTTTTTCCAAGACAGATTTGTTCATTCCTTTGGCAGTCCATGGTATATTCAATATTCTTCACCACCAGCGGAATTCAAAGGCATCAATTCTTCCGTCTTCCTTATTCATTCTCCAGCGTTCACATGCATATGATACTATTGAAAATACCATGGCTTGGGTCAGGCGCACCTTAGTCTTCAAGGTGACGTCTTTGCTTTTCCACACTTTAAAGAGGTCCTTTGCAGCAGATTTGCCCAATGCAATGCATCTTTTGATTTCTTGACTGCTGTTTCGATGGGTGTTGATTGTGGATCCAAGTAAAATGAAATCCTTGACAACTTCAATCTTTTCCCTGTTTATCATGATGTGATTTATTGGTCCAGTTGTGAGGATTTTTGTTTTCTTCACATTAAGGTGTAATCCATACTGAAGGCTATGGTCTTTGATGTTCATTAGCAAGTGCTTCAAGTCCTCTTCACTTTCAGCAAGCAAAGTTGTGTCATCTTCATAACGCAGGTTGTTACTGAGTCTTCCTCCAATCTTCTTCATATAGTCTGGCTTCTCAGATTATTTGCTCAGCATACAAATTGAATAGATATAGTGAAAGGATACAACCCTGACAGACACCTTTACTGACTTTAAACCATTCAGTATCCCCTTGTTCTGTCCAAACAACTGCCTCTTGATGTATGTACAGGTTCCTTGTGAACACAATTAAATATTCTGGAATTCCCATTCTTCACAATATTATCCATAATTTGTTATGATCCACACAGTTGAATGCCTTTGCATAGTCAATAAAACATAGGTAAACATCCTTATTCTCTGCTTTCAGCCAGGATCCATTAGCAATGATATCCCTGGTCCACATCCTCTTCTGAATCTGGCCTGAATTTCTGGCAGATCCCTGGCCACATACTGCTGCAGCCGCTTTTGAATGATCTTCAGCAAAATTTTGCTTGCGTGTGATATTAATGATATTGTTCTATAATTTCCACATTTGGTTGGATCACCTTTCTTGGGAACAGGCATAAAGATAGACCTCTTCCAGTCAGTTGGCCAGGTAGCTGTCTTCTAAATTTCTTGGCATAGATGAGTGAGTACTTCCAGTGCTGCACTGGTTTGTTGAAACATTTCAATTGATATTCTATCAATTCCTGGAACCTTGTTTTTCGCCAATGCCTTCAGTGCAGCTTGAATCTCTCCCTTCAGTGCCGTTGGTTCCTGATCATATGCTACCTCTTGAAATGGTCGAATGTCAACTAATTCTTTTTGGTATAATGACTCTGTGTATTCCTTCCATCTTCTTTTGATGCTTCTTGTATTGTTTAATATTTTCCCCATGAAATCCTTCACTATTACCGCTCGAGGCTTGAATTTTTTCTTCAGTTCTTTCAGCTTGAGAAACTCCAAGCATGTTCTTCCCTTTTAGTTTTCTATCTCCAGCTCTTTGCACATGTCATTATAATACTTTTTCTTCTCGAGCCACCGTTTGAAATCTTCTGTTCAGTTCTTTTACTTCATCATTTCTTCCTTTTGCTTTAGCTGCTTGACATTCGAGAGCAAGTTTCAGAGTCTCCTCTGACATCTATCTTGGTCCTTTCTTTCTTTCCCATCTTTTTAATGACCTCTTGCTTTCCTCATATATGATGTCCTTGATGTCATTCTACAACTCGTCTTGTCTTTGGTCATTAGTGTTCAACATGTCAAATCTATTCTTCACTTGGTCCCTAAATTCAGGGGGGATATACTCAAGGTTGTACTTTGGCTCTCGTGGACTTGCTCTGATTTTCTCCAGTTTCAACTTGAACTAGCAAATGAGCAACTGATGGTCTGTTCCACAGTCGGCCCCTGGCCTTGTTCTGGATATTGAACTTTGCCATCTTCTCTTTCCACAGATGTAGTGGATTTGATCCCTGTGCATTCCATCTGGCCAGATCCATGTGTTTAGTCACTGTTAATGTTAGTGAAAAGAGGTATTTGCAATGAAGAAATCGTTGGTCTTGCAAAATTCTATCATTCAGTCTTTGTGGGGGTTTGTGTGTTGCTGTGATGCTGGAAGCTATGGCACTGGTATTCAGATATCAGCAGGGTCACTCATAGCAGGCAGGTTTCAGCTGAGCTTCCAGGCTAAGACAGACTAAGGAGTAGGGCCTGGCAGTCTACTTCTGAAAAAACTTGCCAGTGAAAATCTTATGCACAGCAGTGGAACGTTGTCTGATATAGCGCCAGAAGATGAGCCCCTCAGGTTGGAAGGCATTCAAAATACAACTGGGGAAGAGCTGCCTCCTCAAAGGAGAAAAAACCCCCAAGGAGAGTTGACCTTAATGACGTGGCTGGAGTCAAGCTTTTGGGACCTTCATTTGCTGATGTGGCATGATTCAAAATGAGGAGAAATAGCTGCAAACCTCCATTCATAATTAGAACTTGGAATGTATGAAGTATGAATCTAGGAAAATTAGAAATTGTCAAAAATGACATGGAACAAATAAGCATCGATATCCTAGGCATTAGTGAGCTAAAATGGACTGGAATTGGCCATTTTGAATCAGATAATCATGTGGTCTACTGTACCAAAAAACAGGAATGACAAATTGAAGAGGAATGGCGTTGCATTCGTAGTCAAAAAGAACATATCAAGATCTATCCTGAAGCAGAACTCTGTCGCTGATAGGATAATATCCATATACCTCCAAGGAAGACCAGTTAATATGACTATTATTCAAATTTTTGTAGCAACCGCTAAGACCAAAGATGAAGAAATTGAAGATTTTCACCAACTTCTGCAGTCTGAAATTGATCGAACATGCAATCAAGATGCATTGGTAATTACTATAGATTGGAATGTGAATGTTGGAAACAATGAAGAAGGTAGTTGAAAAATATGGCCTTCATGTTAGAAATGATGCTGGAGATAGCATAATAGAATTTTTTAAGACCAATGACTTCTTCATTGGGAATACCTTTTTTCAACAGCATAAATGGTGACTATACACATGGAACTTGCCAGATGGAATACATAGGAGTCAAATCGACTACATCTGTAGAAAGAGACAATGGAAAAGCTAAATATCATCAGTCAGAACCAGGCCAGCTGCCGACTGTGGAACAGACCATCAGTTGTGCTATGCAAGTTCAAGTCAAAGTTGAAGAAAATTAGAAAAAGCCCACAAGAGCCAAAGTATGACCTTGAGTATATCCCACCTGAATTTAGAGGCCGTCTCAAGGATAGATTTGACACATTGAACTTTAATGACTGATGACCAGAGCAGTTGTGGAATGACATCAAGGGCATCATATGTGAAGAAAGCAAAGGGCCATTAAAGAGACTGGAAAGAAAGAAAAGACCAAAATGGATGTCAGAAGATACTCTGAAAATTTCTCTTGAATGTAGAGTAGCAAAAGCGAAAGAAAAAAAAAAAAAAATGATGACTTGAAAGAGCTGAACAGGTTTCAAAGGATGGCTCGAGAAGACAAAGTAAAGTATTATAATGAAATATGCAAAGACCCGGGGATAGAAAACCAAAAGGGAAGGACAGGTTCAGCATTTCTTGAGCAGAAAGAACTGAAGGAAAAATTCAGATTCAAGTTGCAATACTGAAGAATTCTATAAGGAAAATATTAAATGAGGCAGGAAGCCTCAAAAGAAGATGGAAGGAATACTCAGAGTCACTGTGCAGAAAAGGATTGGTTGATATTCAGCCATTTCAGGGGGTAGCATATGATTAAGAACTGATGGTACTGGAGGAAGAGGTATAAGCTGCACTGAAGGCATTAGTGAAAAACAGGACTCCAGGAATTGACAGAATACCAACTGAGATGTTTCGACAGAGAGTCACCACTGGAAATGCTCACTTGTCTATGCCAAGAAATTTGGAAGACAGCTACCTAGCCAGCCAACTGGAAGAGATTCATAGTTGTACCCATTCCAAAGAAAGGTGATCCGACAGAATTTGGAAATTATCGCACAATATCATTAATATCACATACAAGTAAAATTTTACTGAAGATCATTCAAAACCAGTTTTACAGCAGTACATTGACAGAGAACAGCCAGAAATTCAAGCCAGATTCAGAACAGGATGTAGAACAGGGGATATTATTGCTGATGTTAGATGGATCATGGCTGAAAGCAGAGACTACCAGGAAGATGTTATCTGGGTTTTATTGACTATGCAAAGGCTTTGCACTGTGTTGATCATAACAAATTATGGATAGCATTGCAAAAAATAGGAACTCTGGAATACTTAATGGTGCTCATGAGGAACCTGTACTTAGACCAAGAGACAGTTGTTCCAACAGAACAAGGGGATACTTGTGGTTTAAAATCAGGAAAGGTGTGCATCAGGGTTGTATCCTTTCACCATACTTATTCAATCTGTATGATGAATAAATAATTCGAGAAGCTGGACTATATGAAGAAAAACTTGGTTTCAGAATTGGAAGAATACTTATTAACAATCTGTGATATGCAAATGACAGCCTTGCTTGCAGAAAGTGAAGAGGGCTTGAAGCACTTACCGATGAAGATCAAAGACTACAGCCTTCAGTATGGATTATACCTCCACAAAAGCAAAACAAAAATCCTCACAACTGGACCAATAAGCAACATCATGGTAAACAGAGAAAAGATTGATGTTTTCAAGGATTTCGTTTTACTTGGATCCACAATCAATGCTCATGGAAGCAGCAGTCAAGAAATGAAACGATGCATTGCATTGGGCAAATCTGCTGCAAAAGACCTCTTTAAAGTGTTAGGAAGAACTAAGGTGTGCCTGACTCAAGCCATGGTGTTTTCATTCACCTCATATGCATGTGAAAGCTGGACAGTGAATACGGAAGACTGAAGAAGAATTGATGTCATTGACTCATGGTGTTGGTGAAGAATATTGAATATACCACGGACTGTCAGAAGAATGAACAAATCTGTCTCAGAAGAAGTATAGCCAGATGCTCATTAGAAGCAAGAATGGTGAGACTTCGTCTTACTTACTTTGGACATGTTATCAGGAGGGATCAGTCCCTGGAGAAGGACTTCATGCTTAATAAAACAGAGGGTCAGTGAAAAAGAGGAAGACCCTCAATGAGATGGATTGACACAGTGTTTGCAACAATGGGCTCAACCATAACCACAATTGTGAGAATGGAACAGGGCTGGGCAGTGTTTCATTCTGTGGTACATAGGATCACCATGAGTAGGAATTGATTCGGTGGCACCTAACAACAATAACATGACAATAAGTTAGTACATACCTGTTTTCCCCTTGATTAAATTCAATTCTGTCAGAAATAAGGGTATTAAAGAAATATGACCTATCTGATTAGAACATTGGAAAAAAAGTGTGTACAAAAGAAGGCAAGAGACAGTGTGTCCCCTAGGACAGATTTAAATCAAATAATTAAACAGACTACATCAAACTCAGGTAACATTATTGTTCAATTCCTGCTTCTTTTTAAAGTGGGAGTAAACTTTCATGTATTTAGAATCTGAAACATTTGTATAAGTGGGCTAGACTAGTAAGTAAATTAAGCAGATAAAATAGAAATAAGATAGCATTAGACACAATTAGTTAGCGATTAATTACTTAAACAAGACAAAACAACAACAACAAAACCAACCCTTTTCCATTGAGTCGATTCTGAAAAAAAGATGATTGAAAAATCCCAATATCATCAGTCAGCATAAGGCCAGGGGCCAGCTGTGGAAACAGACAATCAATTTCTCATATGCAAGTTCAAGTTGAAATTGAAGAAAATTAGAAAAAGTCCACAAGAGGCAAAGTACAACCTTGAGCATATGCCACCTCAATTTAGATATCATCTCAGAAATAGATTTGACACATTGAACACTAATGACTGAAGACCAGATGAGTTATAGAAAGACATCAAAGACTTCACACATGAAGAAAGCAAACCGCCTACCAAAAAAAAAAGAAAAGAAAAATCGAAATCCGTTGCCATTGAGTCGATTCCAACTCATAGTGCCCCTATAGGACAGAGTAGAACTGGCCCGTAGGGTTTCCAAGGAGCAGCTGGTGGATTTGAACTGCTGACCTTTTGGTTAGCAGCCTGAGCCCTTAACCACTGCACCACCAGGGCTCCAAATAATTAATTACTCAGAAAACCCAGTGTCATCGAGTTGATTCCGACTCATAGCGACCCTATAGGACAGAGTAGAACTGCCCCATAGAGTTTCCAAGGAGCTCCTGGCAGATTCGAACTGCCAACCCTTTGGTTAGCAGCTGTAGCACTTAACCACTACGCCACCAGGGTTTCCAATAATTAAAAAAAAAAATTAGTGATTATTAATTAATTATTAATACAATAAATTATTTGGAAACCTGGGCAGTGTAGTGCTTAAGGGCCACCCCCAAGAGTATGGCCCCTGGGCACTCTGCTAAATCAGAACAGAAACCACTCCCGAAGCCTACTTTTCAGATAAAGATTAGGCAGGCCTATAAAATAAAAATAACACATGTGAGGAACATGCTGCTTAGTTCAATCAAATATATGAGACCAAATGGGCGACTCCTGTCCAAAAGCAAGACTAGAAGTCAGGAAGGGACAGAAACTGGATGAATGGACACAGGGAACCCAGGGTGAAAAGGGGGAGTGTGCTGTCACATTGTGGAGGTTGCCACAAGTGTCACAAAACGATATGTGTATAAATTTTTGAATGAGAAATTAACTAGAGACGTAAACGTTCACCTAAAGCACAATAAAATCAAAAAGAGAAAAAAAAAAAAAAAAAAACCCTACCCTCATGGAGCTTACTTTCTAGTGGGGAAGACAAAAAAGAACCACAATAAGTAAATTTTGTCACACGTTAGCAATGAGTGCTAAGGAAGAAAAGAGAGCACCAGAGCTGGATAGGAAGCATGCATGGAATTATGAGGGTGTGTCACAGAGTTAGACGGGGTGGCCAGGAAAGACCCCCGTGAGAAGGCAACGTTTGAGCAAAAATCTAGAAGGAAGCTGGGTAGGGAGCCGTGAGGATATCTTGGGGTCAAGCACATTGGGAAGAGACGGAGAACAGTAAGGGAAAAGCCTGTGAGGTGGGAGCACGGCACGTGGGTGCACAGCAAGGAGGTCCTTTTGAAATGAACAAGATGTAAAGTAGTGACAGAAGGTGAGGTCAGAAAGGTGGGATTGGCAGGGAGGGTCAGATCGTGTGAGACCCCATAGGCCATTGTAAGGAGTTTGCCTTTACTCTGAGTAAATTGAGGGTTTGGTGCAGAGGAGAAGCTTGACGTAAATTACCTTACAATAGAATCATTCTGGCTACTGAGTTGAAAATAGGTTGAAAGGGGCAAGAGCAAAGCAGGAAGACAAGTTAGGGGGCTATTGCAACAAGGCAGACAGGATGAGGACAGCTTGGGCTAGAGCGATAGCAATGGAGGTATAGAGAAGTCGTCAGATTTTTGATAAAATTTGCAGGTAGAGCTGACAGGATTTGCTTAGAGATCTGAAACAGGATGTGAGAAATGAAGAGTATTCAAGCATAACTGGAAGGTTTTTGTCCTGAGCAGATTGAGCTATAGAGTTGCTGTATATACAAAGATGGGAAAAATAGTGAGAAAGCAAGTTTGGGGCATGTTATGAATTGAGCTGTGTCTCCCCCAAAATAAGTGTGTGTATCCTAACGTAAGTGTTGTAATCCCGCTTGGGAATGGGTTTTCTTTGTTATGTTAATAAGACAGTATTAGTGTAGCTCGTGTCTTAAGTCAATCTCTTTTGAGATGTAAAAGAGATTAAACAAGCAAGCAAGAGGGCAGAGATGGGAGAAGAAAAAGGCCAAGCCACATGAAGATCACCTAGGAGCAGAAGCTCAAAAGAGAGAGGACCTTCCTCCAGAGCTGACAGAGAGTGAGTGCCTTCTCCTATAGCCAGCACCCTGAATTTGGACTTCTAGTATCCTAAAAAATTTAAAAGCGGTTATTATGAACAACTCTACCCTAAAAAATTTAAAAGCGGTTATTATGAACAACTCTATGCCGTTTATTTAACAATTTAAATGAAATGGACACAGAAGAAATGGAACCTCTGAATAGTCCCATAGCTGTTGAAGAAATTGAGTCCATTATTAAAACCTTTCCACGAGGAAAACTCAACACCCAAAGGGCTTCGATTTTTCCAGTGATTTGGAGATGAAACAATGCAAATCATGTACATATTCTTCTAGAGACTAGAAAAAGAGAGAATCTCCGAATTATTTTTTAATTTGGCCATCTAACATGGATACCAAAATTTGACAAGGAGAGTACAACAAAGAAAAATTACAGACCAATATATTTTATGAACACTGATGTAAATAATCCTAATCCTAAATTAAAAACAAACAAAAAGATCCTAAATTAGATCTTAGCAAATTGAATCCAGTGATACATTAAAAGGTCATGGCAAAGTAATTTTTATTTCAGAAATCCAATATTGGATTTTTTTATTTTAAATTTTTTAATGTTTGTAAATTCTGTATTGATGTCTTCTTTTTCATTCCTGATATCAGTGCTCTCTCCCTCTCTTTTTTTTTTTTAAACTGGGTTAATTTTGGTGCGGGTATCAGTTTCAGCCTTTTCAAAAAATCTACTTTTGTTCTTCTCGATTTGCTCTATTGTATGTTTGTTTTCTATTTCAATTATATCTGCTTTTATCTTTATTGGATCTTCACTGCATTTTCTTTGAGCCTGATTTGCTGTTCTCTTTTCCACCTTTTTGAGAAAACTAATAGCATTGATTTTCAACCATTGTTATTTCCTAATGTATGAACTTAAAGCCAGAAATATCCCTCTGAGCATTGCTCTGGCTGCATCCCACAAAAATACGTATGACATACTATATGTCATACATACATTTATTTATATATATGTCATACATATTTTTAATTATCATTTCAGTTGAAAATATTTTCTAATATAATTTTTTCTTGGTCCATTGGTTATTTAGAATTGTTATGCTTAATTTTTAATATTGGAAGATTTTCTAGTTATCTTGACATTACTGATATCTACTTTAATTTCATTGTTGTCAGACCAATATTTTTTGTGGTTGTTATAGTATCTGGTACTTGCCTCTATCATAGCCCTTGTTATATAACATTTCCATTTTTATTGAAAGATGCCTCTCCATTGAGCTGTAAAGTGCCTTAGACTAAATATGGGTATTGCTCGTTTTTGACTCTACCTATCTATTGCCTTATCAATCTCATTCCTTTTTCTGCAAAATTTCTTTAAAGATTTGACTATAGTCACTGTCCCTAAACTGTCTCCCCCTCTCCTCCAACATTTACTGAACCTACTCCAAACATGCTTTTGCTCTCACCATACCACTAAACCTCACATTAACCTGGTCACTGACAACTTCCATCTTACCAAATCCAATGGTGGATCTTCAGTCTACATCTTACTTGACACGTTTGCAGCATCTGCCACAACTGTTAACTTTTCAGGAGCCCACACGGCCCTGGCTTCCTCCCTACCTCTCTGGTGGCTCCTCTTCATCTCGTCAACCTCTAAACATTGGAGAACCTCAGGGTTCATTCCTCAGACCTTTTCTCTTTTCTATCCATATTCCTTCCCTCGATGATCTTGCCTCATAGCTTTAAATACCATCCGCATGCTGATGGCTTTCCAACCTGGATTTCTTTCCTGAACCCTATACTCATATACCTCCCTACCTACTCGACATCTCCACTTGGACGTCTGTAAGCGTCTCAAATGAACGTGTTCAAATGGAACTCTTGATATTGCCTGGCCTTAGTTATCTAGTGCTACTATAACAGAAATACCACAAATGGGTGTCTTTAATAAAGAGAAATTTATTTTCTCACAGTTTAGGGTACTAGAGGTCCAAACTCAGGGTGCCGGCTCACACTCTGGAGGAAGGTCCTCTCTCTTTTGAGCTTCTGCTCCTAGGTGATCTTCATGTGGCTTGGCCTTTTTCTTCTCCCATCTCTGCCCTCTTGCTTGCTTGTTTAATCTCTTTTACATCTCAAAAGAGATTGACTTAAGACACGAGCTACACTAATACTGTCTTATTAACATAACAAAGAAAACCCATTCCCAAGCGGGATTACAACACTTACGTTAGGATACACACACTTATTTTGGGGGAGACACAGCTCAATTCATAACATGCCCCAAACTTGCTTTCTCACTATTTTTCCCATCTTTGTATATACAGCAACTCTATAGCTCAATCTGCTCAGGACAAAAACCTTCCAGTTATGCTTGAATACTCTTCATTTCTCACATCCTGTTTCAGATCTCTAAGCAAATCCTGTCAGCTCTACCTGCAAATTTTATCAAAAATCTGACGACTTCTCTATACCTCCATTGCTATCGCTCTAGCCCAAGCTGTCCTCATCCTGTCTGCCTTGTTGCAATAGCCCCCTAACTTGTCTTCCTGCTTTGCTCTTGCCCCTTTCAACCTATTTTCAACTCAGTAGCCAGAATGATTCTATTGTAAGGTAATTTACGTCAAGCTTCTCCTCTGCACCAAACCCTCAATTTACTCAGAGTAAAGGCAAACTCCTTACAATGGCCTATGGGGTCTCACACGATCTGACCCTCCCTGCCAATCCCACCTTTCTGACCTCACCTTCTGTCACTACTTTACATCTTGTTCATTTCAAAAGGACCTCCTTGCTGTGCACCCACGTGCCGTGCTCCCACCTCACAGGCTTTTCCCTTACTGTTCTCCGTCTCTTCCCAATGTGCTTGACCCCAAGATATCCTCACGGCTCCCTACCCAGCTTCCTTCTAGATTTTTGCTCAAACGTTGCCTTCTCACGGGGGTCTTTCCTGGCCACCCCGTCTAACTCTGTGACACACCCTCATAATTCCATGCATGCTTCCTATCCAGCTCTGGTGCTCTCTTTTCTTCCTTAGCACTCATTGCTAACGTGTGACAAAATTTACTTATTGTGGTTCTTTTTTGTCTTCCCCACTAGAAAGTAAGCTCCATGAGGGTAGGGTTTTTTTTTTTTTTTTTTTCTCTTTTTGATTTTATTGTGCTTTAGGTGAACGTTTACGTCTCTAGTTAATTTCTCATTCAAAAATTTATACACATATCGTTTTGTGACACTTGTGGCAACCTCCACAATGTGACAGCACACTCCCCCTTTTCACCCTGGGTTCCCTGTGTCCATTCATCCAGTTTCTGTCCCTTCCTGACTTCTAGTCTTGCTTTTGGACAGGAGTCGCCCATTTGGTCTCATATATTTGATTGAACTAAGCAGCATGTTCCTCACATGTGTTATTTTTATTTTATAGGCCTGCCTAATCTTTATCTGAAAAGTAGGCTTCGGGAGTGGTTTCTGTTCTGATTTAGCAGAGTGCCCAGGGGCCATACTCGTGGGGTTTCCTCCAGTGTCTGTCAGACCAACAAGTCTGGTCTTTTTTTGTGAATTCGAATTGTATTATACATTTTTCTTGCGATCTCTCTGGGATTCTCTTTTGTGACGTCTGCCAGAGCAGTTTCTGGGTCAGAGCAGTTGTTGGTGGTAGCTGGGTCCCATCTTGTTCTCGGTAGAGATTTTTGTCTCATTTGTTCACAGGATAATCTCCAGTGCCTACAACAGGTGCTCAGTAAATATTTATGTATGAAATTCTTATTATATGAATGAGTGCTTTTTTGTATCACTTGTATCTACCACCAGAAACTACTGTATCTAGCGTCTAATTGGCACACAGCAGATGGTCAGAAATGTTGCTGAGTGGATAATGCCCCTACCATCTTTTTCCATATGCCTATCTCTTTTCACCACACCTAATCAAGGTGTGTATATAATGTTATAGCTTGCTCCTTAATATAACATTATAGCATATATTTCTCATTTTGCTTCAGTCTTCAAATTGCCATTGTAAAGGGCTGCACAATAAATATCTGATTCATTCCCGGGCAGCCCTGCAGAGTGGATTTTATTAGCCTCACTTTACAAATGAAGGCAGTTCAGTGAGAAAATTGGCCTGAGGTTCTAGAACTCAAATTGCACCTGGCAGTGACCATCTCCACCCACCCAGTGCTCCAGCTATGCCAAGCGCCTCTTCAATGTCACAGAGGCTTCTATGAGTTGGTAACTTTTTCTTTGGCCCTTCAACTCTCCTTAACATGAACTAAAATCGCCATCCTTTAGCTGACAGGGGATCTCTAAAAGTAAAGAGAGACAGTGCTCTGGGATTTTCAATCTGGGGGCACAATCTCAGAGTGGTGGTGAAAAGACATTTGGGAATGTATGAGGGGTATCACCCCCCTCCTCCCTCAAGATCTCCTCCTGTCCCACTGGCTGCTAGTAGGGCCAGAGTCCACTTCCCTCCTTCCCGCGCAGGTCGGATGACCAGGAGCAGGAGGAAGAAAATGGGGAGAAGGAAGAGGAGAAGGTCAAGGAGGATCATGAGTAGAAGGAGGACCATAAGTAGGAGGAGGATCATGAGCAGGAGGAGGACTAGGAGCAGGAGGAGGCCTACAGCAGGTGGAGGAAGACCAGGAGCAGGAGGAGGATCAGGAGCAGGAGGAGGACCAACAGCAAGAGGAGGACCAGGAGCAGGGGGAGGAGGACGAGGAGCAGGATCAGGAGGAGGGGGAGGAGGATGAGGAGCAGGAGGAGGATCAGGAGGAGGGGGAGGAGGATGAGGAGCAGGAGGAGGATGAGGAGGAGAGGAGGAGGATGAGGAGCAGGAGGAGGATGAGAAGCAGGTGGAGGAGGATGAGGAGCAGGAGGAGGATCAGGAGGACCAAGATCAGGAGGAGAAGCAGGAGGACAAGGAGGAACAGGTGAAGGAGATGCAGGAGGAGGAGGAGGAAGAGTGAGAAAAGGAGTAGGTGAAGGAGAAGCAAGAGAAGGATCAAGGGGAGGAGGTGGAGAAGGAGGAGCTGGAGTAGGAAGAGGAGGAGCTGGAGCAGGAGGTGGGGCCGGAGAAGGAGGAGGAGCAGGAGGAGGAGGAAGATCAGGAGAAGGAAGTTGAGTTGCTGAGGAAGGAGAGGCCAGAGGTGGGAAAGGATCAGGAGGAGAACTAAGCGGAGCAGGGTAGGAGCTGCAAGTGGTCCACGCCTCCCGCCTGAGTACCCCTGGGCGCGGCCGACACTCGACACGCACGGAGCGGCCTCTGGACCTGGCTACCCTGCGAAGCGCAAATCGAAGACGGCGGCCCGCACCCCGCGGCGCCCGTGCGCAGTGGTCAAGGCCAGGCCCTGGGGCCCGCGAGGAGCCGAGCACGGTGAGCGTGCCTAGCGGGGCGGCGCTGAGTGAACGGCGGTCATTCCTCGGGCCGGTCCCGTCCCCCGAGCCCTATATCAGGGTGGCCCCTTTTGGGGGTTTGGGCTCCCTTCCCTGCTGCCCTCTGGAGAGGCCGCCGCGTCAGCGACCCCTAACTCTCCCCACTCGGGCCGGAGGAAGTTGGTGGCGAAAACGAAAGCGAATCCAGCGTGCGGGCGCGGGCGGGGCGCGCGTTCCCGGAAGGCGGGTGTGCGAGACGCGCCCTGGGGTCCGCGGCGGGCCAGGGCTGCGCGCCCCTTCCTCAGAGGAGGAAGTGTTGGTGTGGGCTCGAGTCCCGGATCAGGGCCGCGACCTGGTCTGGGGCGACCATCTCGATGGGACTGCGAACAGAGGCTGTGGTTGTTACTTGTGCTGTGTTGGTAGCGATGCAGGGTGTTATTGCAGAATCATTAAGAGTAGCGCGTGCTCTTGCCATAACAGGGTTCCTTAGGTGTCTTTGGCTGGGACTGCTCACCTACCCTTGGAAAGGGCCTGTCGCACAGGGAGCCTCAACAGGCTGCAAAGACGTCAGCATTTCTCTTTATCTTAGACGTGAGCTGGCAGATGGGAAAGGAGCGGTCAACAGCCACAGCAACAAGAGAGCGAGTGTGAGAACCCTAGAAGGAATCTTCTGTCGTCGTGGCTTTGGGTTTTGTGAAGTGCTCCAAAATCTCGTCAGCGTTCGGAAAAGTACACGCTGCATCATCCTCTCCTAAGCATTTGACAGAATCACAAGGCTCCGGGGTCTCTTGATTTCTTTGGCTCTTCTGTGTTCAGAGCTCTTGTTTATATTGGGCAGAGCACGGGGCTATTATAATCAAAGAACGCTGGAGCAAGCCTTGGGTCTTAAAAAAAAAAAAAAAATTTTTTTTTTTGGTCTTTAGATCACTATTAATTCTTCCTAATTTACTCCTGAAGTCACCAAGGCAAGGAGTGAACTTTGAAATACTGAGTAACTTAGTACTCAGTGGACTTTTTGTAACCAGCGTAGAGGTGCGTGAGTCGGAGAGACTTGTGGTTGGTTTAAAAATGTGGAAGACTGTGGCTCTTCTATACAAAAAAGGGAGGATTCGGCTTGCCTAGAATGAGATTTGGAGTGTATCGTCATTATTCTTCCTGAAAACAACAGCAGTAATGATTAATTTTTTTTCTTCTTCTTTCTGAAACTATGTTGAGCCCCAGGATCTGTTGTACTTCCAGGAATTTGAATGTTAATGAGTATTGAGTAAAATTGGCAAACTATCAACTTCCAAACTAGGTGAGCTACTATTTTGGGTTTATTAATCCATGACATGTTAACACTGCTGATATAATCTGGGAATTTGAAAAACAAATCTAGCTTCCCATGCTTTGGTTGGATATTTTATTCTGGCAAAAGTGATTGACTATGTATATTAACCTGAGTGGTTAATGAGCTTGGCTTCTAACCAAAAGGTTGAAGGTCCACCCCGAGTTGCCCGGAAGAAAGGTCTGATCTTCTTGTGAAAAATCAGCAATTGAAAACACGGTCCTACTCTGACATACATGGGGTCACCATGAGTCAGAGTCAGCTTCGTGGCAACTGTTATTTTAACTTGTATAATGCTGAGTTTTGAGCTATGTATTTTCATGTTTTTAGAATTTAGCCTGTGCATTCCCTGTGTTTCTGACTATAGCAGACTCATACAGGTGAGCAAGGCTGTCAGGTTGGGTCTCTGCATCTGGATTTTTCCAAAGACAAGTCACTGTTTGCGATCCAGAGAAACTAGAGAATGGATGATGGAAATTGGAGTGAAGGGACAAAGGTTTGATTCCTGATTGGCCATTCTGGGTGAATCATTTAACTTAGTTTTTTCATTTGTAAATTAAGAATGATGGTAAAGAACTTATTTCACTGGGTCATAATGGGATAATTGATATAAAGTTTTCAATCCTACTGTCTCTTACTGATCATTTGGCTCTTCCTTAGAATTCCTGTTTGTCTTGGGTTAAGCATGAGAAGATTAAAATAAAGAAACCTTAAAGAGAAGCCTTTTGGTTGTGTTGGATACCTGAGTAAAATCAGCTTCTGTTAATAAGAAGAGGGGGCGCAATGGCAGATAGGTAGGCAACCAGCATTGTCTGTCACACGCTTGTTATGTAGGGTCATAGTTGAAAAATAAAGAAAAAATAAATTAGGTGAAAAAATTGACCACTAAAAGGTAAATATGAATCTTTTGGTATTCAGACTTGCCCCTGCATTGGGAAGCAATCTGTGAAATTTCTTATTAACTTCAGTGGGAAAAAAATTTAACTGCCATTTTTGAATTAACAGTCATTTGCATAGCAGCCATTGTGCAGAAACACTAACAGATTCCATTGAAATGGACACAGTTACATCATTAGTTGAAATCGGTTATCATAACATGTTTTCACAAGCTAGTGTGCCGTCATTAACTATTCTTTATAATGCTGTTCTTTGCATGCCTACAGTTAGTGTTTATGTGTCTCTTGGGTATCCCTCATTAAACTACTCTCAAGGTCTTCCTAAGATATTCAGTGGTTACAAAATTGACTACAGGCAGCCCCTGGGTTATGAACATCAACTTATGTACAACATGTAGTTATGAATTTTATATTATATTAAGTGTATATTTAATATCATATAAAGCCATTATATTAAAAATTTGAGGTACATACAGTGGTTTGTAATAACAAACAGGCGCTACTTTGTGACCCGCATCAAAACATTATTATTACTACTGTATTATTATGTGAAGGATGTTTTAGTGTATCTGAAAGTGTTTCGTTAATGTTTTTTAAATATAGACGTCCACTACATACTGTATACTAAGACATTTGCCTAATGTTAGATACAAACTGTACCTAACTCTTCTGACTTAACGTACAAATTTGACTTAAAGACAGACTTGGGAATGGAACTCATTTGTAATCCAGGAACTGCCTGTAATTAATGGGGAGAACAGAGTACAAACAAGAGAAATAATTGGAAACCATGCAAAAAAACACGAGATTAAGATCAGACTAAACTAGCAACCAATAAGACTGTGTAAGGGGAACTGACTTGGGTCTGGAGCCCACCTCACAAAGTGAATTGGAGTGCTGGAGGCTCTCCTTCCCCTGGCTCAGCAATGTGTGCCGGGGGCACTGGAAATCCCCGCTGGTCTTGGCAGATTGGAGGAGATGCAGCCTGGGCTGAAGTTGTTGTTGTTAGGCACCATCGAGTCCCTCTGACTCATAGTGAGTCTGTATAACAGAAGAAAGCACTGCCCCATCCTGCCCCATCCTCACAGTCGTTGCTGTGTATGAGCCCATTGTTGCAGCCACTCTGTCAGTCCACCTTGTTGAGAATCTTCCTCTTTTTCGCAGACTCTATGTTACCAAGCAGGATGTCTGTCTCCAGGAACTGGTCCCTCCTGATAACATGTCCAGAGTTCTTGAGACAAAGTCTCACCATCCTTGCTTCCAAGGAGTACTCTGGCTGTATTTCTTCCAGGACAGAGTTGTTTTTTCTTCTGGCAGTCCATGGTATATTCAGTGTTCTTTACCAACACTATAATTCAGAGGCAACAATTTGGTCTTCCGTATTCATTGTCCAGCTTTTGCTTGCATATGAGGTGATAGAAAACACCATGGCTTGGGTCAGGTACACCTTAGTCCTTAAAGTGACATCTTTGCTTTTTAACACTTTAAAGGGGTCTTTTGCAGGAGATTTGCCTAATGCAATATGTTGTTCGATACCTTGACTGCTGCTTCCATGGGTGTTGACTGTGGATCTGAGTAAAATGAAATCCTCGAAAACTTGAATCTTTTCTCTGTTGATCATGATGTTGCTTATTGGTCCTGTTGTGAGGACTTTTGTTTTCTTTATGTTAGGTATAATCCATACTAAAGGCTGTAGTCTTTGATCTTCATCAGTAAATGCTTCAAGACCTCTTCACTTTGAGCAAGCAAGATTGTGTCATCTGCATATCACAGGTTGTTAAAGAGTCTTCCTGCAGCCCTGATGCCGCGTTCTTCTTCATGCAGTCCAGCTTCTTGGATTATTTGCTCAGAATAAGTGTGGTGAAAGGCTACAACCCTGATGGACACCTTTCCTGATTTTAAACCACACAGTATCCCCTTGTTCTGTTTGAACAACTGCCTCTTGGTCTCTGCATGAGCACAGTTAAGCGTTCTGGAATTCCCATTGTTTGCAGTGTTATCCATAGTTTGTTATAATCCACGTTTACATAGTCGGTAAAGCACAGGTAAACATCTTCCTGGTATTCTCTGCTTCCAGCCAGGACCTAGCTGACACCAGCGGTGATATCCCTCCTTCCATGTCCTATTCTGAATCCAGCAACTGTTTTTGAATTATCTTCACCCAAATTTTACTTGTGTGTGGTATTAATGATAATTTCTACATTCTGCTGGATTTCTTTTCTTTGGAATGGGCACAGATATGGATCTCTTGCAGTCAGTTGGCCAGGTAATTATCTTCCAAATTTCCTGTCATAGACCAGTGAGCACCTCCAGCGCTGCGTCTGTTTGTTGAAACATGTCAACTGGTATACCGTCGATCCCCGGAGCCTTGTTTTTTGCCAGCGCCTTCAGTGCAACTTGGACCTCTTCCCTCAATACCATCAATACTTCATCATATGCTGCCTCCTGAAATGGTTGAACATTGACCAGTTTTTTCTGGTACGGTGACTCCGTGTATTCCTTCCATCGTCCTTTGATGCTTCCTGTGTCATTTAATATTTAGGTCATAGAATCCTTCATATTGCAGCTCAAGGCTTGAATTTTTTTCTTCAGTTCTTTCAACTTAAGAAGTGCTGAATGTATTCTTCCATTTTGGCTTTCTAGCGCCAGGTCTTCACATATTTAATGATAATACTTTACTTTGTCTTCTCGAGCCACTCTTCGAAATCTTCTGTTCCACTTTTTCACTTCATCATGTCTTCTTTTTGCTTTAGTTACTCTGTGTTGAAGAAAACTCTCAGAGTCTCTTCCGACATCCATTTTGGTCTTTCTTTTCTTTTTAATGACCTTTTGCTTTCTTCCAGCTGCTCTTTGGAAACTCTGCAGGGCAGTTCTACTCTGTCCTGTAGCGTCACTATGAGTTGGAATCAACTTGATGGCAACAGGTTTTTTGTTGTTTTTGCTTTCTTCATGTATGGTGTCCTTGATGTCATCCCACAACTTGTCTGGTCTTTGGTCATTAGTGTTCAGTGCGTCAAATCTGTTCTTGAGATGGTCTCCAAATTCAGGTGGGATATACTCAAGGTCATATTTTGGTTCTTGTGGGCTTGTTTTAATTTTCTTCAGCTTCAACTTGAACTTGCCTGTGAACAATCAATGGTCTGTTTGGCATTCGGCCCTGGCCTAGTTCTGAGTGATGATATTGAGCTGCTCTGCCATCTCTTTCCACAGACGTAGCCAATTTGATTCCTGTGTTTTCTATCCAGTGAGGTCCACATGTATAGTAGCTGTTTGCTTTGTCAGAAAACGTATTTGCAATGAACAAGTAGCTGGTCATGGAAAATTCTAACATGCGATCTCCGGCACCAAAGCCATATTTTCCAACTAAAAATTCTTCATTTCCAACTTTCGCATTCCAGTCACCGGTAATTATCAATGCATTTTGATTGCATGTTTGATCAATTTCAGAGTGCAGAAGTTGGTAAAAACCTTCAATTTCCTCACCTTTGGCATTAGTGGTTGGTGCATAAATTTGAATAATAGTCATATTAACTGGTCTTACTTGTAGGCGTGTGGATATTGTCCTACACTGACAGCATCGTGCTTCAGGATAGATCTTGAAATGTTCTTTTTGATGGTGAATGCGACACCATTCCTCTTCAAGTTGTCATTCTTAGTATAGTAGACCATATGATTGTCTGAGTCAGAATGGGCGAATACCAATCCATTTGAGCCTACTAATGCCTAGGATAGCGCTCTTTACGTATTCCATTTTGTTTTTGATGACTTCTGATTTTCTTGGATTCATACTTCATACGTTCCATGTTTTGATTATGAATGGATGTTTGCAGCTGTTGCTTTTCCTTTTGAGTTGTGCCACATCAGCAAATGAAGGTCCCAAAAGCTTTACTCTATCCATGTCATTAAGGCCAACACTCCTTTGAAGTATACACCCCAAATGAAGCTCCTCATAAACTTGAAATCTTAACCCCAAATGAGCATGTTTCTGGGCATGACACAGTTCCTTTCTCTTTCTTTACTCTGTGAACTGAGTAGGCTGATACAACATCATTTTTTAATACCACTAGGTATGTTTCAGAGTGTGGATGGACCGTAATGTACTGCATCATCTCTCCCTGAATATGCCAACTGTCTGACATGCTTTTGCTCTTCTGTGTAATGTTACTGGGAACTTCCTTGTACCTAAGCTTTATCTGATCTGATTCCTCAGAATAAAGAACTACTGAGTCAAGGAAGTATCCTTTTAAAAAATACTTTCTAAATTATAAATGTAGTTTGTGTTTATTGTAGAAAATTTTGGAAAATGTAGTAAAAGTGTAAAGAAGAAAGTTATTGTACCACCGTACCATGCATATATAATCCTTTTTACCGTTTGGGTGTTTTTCTTTATGCTTTTTTTTCTACATATTTGTATGTATATATATATATATGTGTTTTTTTTTTTATATTTACAGACTTTTTCTTTGAAAACAATTCTGAATGGTGAAAAAAGTTCTGAATGGTGACACAGTGGTTAAAGCACTCAGCTGTTAATCGAAAGGTTGGTGGTTCAAACCCACCTGCCACTCTTCAGGAGAAAGATGTGGCTATTTGCTTCTGTAAAGATTTACAGCCTTGGAAACCCTATAGGGCAGTTCTCCTCTGTCCTGTGGGGTCACTATGAGTTGGAATCAGCTGATGGCAGTGGGTTTTTTTTTTTTTTTTTAATGTAATATTCTATCTTCCGGATGTTCTAGAATTCATTGAACTTTTTGACAATTAAATAGTGACAGTGTGCGCAAGACTGATATGTTTCATGCTGTCTGTGAGCTCATTAGAAATAACTACCAAATGACTGCTGTCTTAACTGTTTCAGGGAAGAAGTACAGGCGCTATGAAAATATCTAATGGGAGTCTCAAGGATGACTTCCTCAAGGAAATGACATTTTGCTGAGACCTGAAGGATGAGGAACATTTAGCCAGGCAAGAGAAGAATGTGGCCGAGGGTTGTGGGGCAGGGTGGGGACATATTACCTTCTTGAGGTGGGGAAGACTTGGCAGTTCTTCGTACTCCAAAGGATCTATAGTAAGTGAAAAGGAGCCCTGGTGGTGCAACAGTTAAGTGCTTGGCTGCTCACTGAAAGATTGGCAATTTGAAACTACGCAGGGCTCTGCAGAAGAAGACCTGGCGATCTGCTCCTGTAAAGGTTACAGCCAAGAAACTGTGAGGCCGCTCTACTCTGTCACGTGGGGTTGCTGTGAGTCAGAACTGACAGCACCTAACAACAACAGTGCAGTGTTCTGTCTGTCCCTCTCATTCTCACAAGAATTGATCACTAGAGAACTGCAGCGCTGAGTCTCAAGGCCCAGCTCTCAAAATCAGAGCATGGATAAATGGGGATTGGGAGGATGCAGGGCCAATCACAGACAGAGCCATGAAGCAAGCAACAAAAATGTTTTCATATTTTTTTTCCCTCATATAATCCTTACCCATAGCTCTGTGAGACAGCCCCTATTGTTTCCTTTTGTAGGTGAGGTCACAGAGCTAATAAATTACAGAGCTACAGCCCAAACTCAGAGGAGATAAGCCCGTGCATTGTCTCTCCACCTTGTTGATAAAATCCTTTGATGCGCAAAAGTTTTTAATTTTGATGAAGTCCAATTGATCTATTTTGCCTTTTGTTGATCGTGCTTTTGGTATCATATCAAAGAATACATTCCTAAAAACTAGGTCCCAAAGCTTTACCCTTATGTTTTCTTCTAAGAGTTTTATGGTTTTAGACTTACATTTAGGTCTTTAATACATTTTGAGGTAATTTTTTAATCTGGTGTTAGGTATGGGCCCAGCTTCATTCTTTTGCATGTGAAGATCCCAGCACCAGTTATCAAGTAAACTATTCTTTCCCCCTTGAATCGATTTGACACCCCTGTTGAAAATTACTTGGCCATAGGTATATGGGTTTATTTCTGGATTGTCAACTGTATCCTATTAATCCATATGTATCGTTACACCATGTGATGTGCGTCAACTTGGCTGGGCCATGATTGTCAGTGGTTCGGCAGTTATGATGTAGCTTAGCAGCTAAGTAATAATACAGTCACCTCCATGATTAGATCTGTTATGAGCAACCAATCAGGTGAAAGGGAGTTTCCTTCGGGGTGTAGCCTGCATACAATATAGGTGGACTTTCTGGCAAAAGTTGCTGGCTTTTGCTCTCTCTGGATGCTGTAGCTGACTCCCTCTGGTTCTTGGGACTTGAGGTAGCAGCTTACCAGCTGATCTTGGGATTTGTCAGCCTCCGCAGCCTGTGAGCCAGTGGTCTGAGGTTCTTACTTGCTGATCCTGGCATTTGTTGGCCTCCACAGCCAGTGAGCCAGAGCCCTGCTGTGACCTGCCAGTCAGGAGTTCACTAGCCCCTGCAGCTAGTGCAAAGACCCACGGACTTTGGACTTTCCGCCCTCTACAACCTTGGGAACCATTTCCTTGATACAAATCTCTCTCTCTCGGTATACACTTCACTGTCTTTGTTTCTCTAGAGAACTCAGCCTAAGACATACCAGTACTACACTGTTTTATCATTGTAGGTTTATAGTATGTTTTGAAATCAGGACATGTGAGTCTTCTTTGCTCTTTTTTTTTTTTAAGATTTATTAGCTATTTGCGGCACTTTACAATTCCATATTTGAGGATCAGTTTTTTCATTTCTTCAGTAAAGACTGTTGGAATTTTGATAAGGATTGTGTTGAATAAGGCTTTGAGTGGTATTGACATCTTAACAATTTTAAGTCTCCCAATTCCTAAACATAGGGTATCCTTTCATTTATTTAAGTCTTCTTTAATTTCAGCAATGTTTTATAGTTTTTAAATGTATAAGTCTTTCACCTCCCTGGTTATATTTATTCTAGGTATTTTATTTCAGATGCTTTAGTAAATGAAATTGTTTTCTGAATTTCTTTTTCGTATTGTTCATTGCTGGTATTAGAAATACAACTGATTTTTATGTGCTTAACCTGTACCCTGTGACTTTGCTAAATTTATTCATTAGCTCTTATAGATTATTTGAGATTTATTATATATAGAGTCACATTGTTTGTGAATAGATATAATTTTACTTCTTCCTTTTAAATTTTGGAACCCTGGTGGCACAATGGTTAATCAACTGCTAACCAAAAGGTTGGCAGTTTAAAACCACCAGTGGTTCCATGGGAGAAAGATGTGGCATACCTTTAATTTTTCTTTAATTTGAATTTATTTTTCTTGCCTGATTGCTCTAACTAGAACTTCCAGTGTAATGTTAAATAGCAGTACTGGAAGTATGCATCACTGTCTTGTTCCAGTTTTTAGGGCGAAAGCCTTCAGTTTTTCTCCATTGAGTGTGATGTTTGCTGTGGGACTTTCATAAGTGATTTTATTCTGTTGAGGAATTCCTTCTCTATACCTAGTTTGGTGAGTGTTTTATCATGAAAAAGTGTTGGATTTTGTCAAATGCTTTTTTTTTTTTTTTTTTTGCACAAATTGATTTGGTCATGTGGTTCTTTTCCTTTGTTCTGCCAATGTAATGTATTGATTCATTTTTTTATGTTGAACCATCCTTGAATTTCTGGGATAAATTCTACTTGGGCATGATGTATAATCCCCTTAACATGCTGTTGGATTCACTTTGCTAGTATGTTGTTGAGAAGTTTGCATTTGTGCCCATAAGGTATATTGATGTGTAGTTTTCTTCTGGTGGCTTTGGTTTTGGTGTCAGGGTAATACTCACCTCATAAAATGATCTGGGAAGTGTTCTCTCTCCTCTCTTTTTTGGAAGAGTTTGAGAAGAATTGGTGTTTTTCTTTAAATGTGTGGTAGAATTTCCCAGCGTAACCGTCTGGTCCAGAACTTCTTTGAGGGGGGTGAGTTATTGATTACTGATTCAATCTCTTCACTTGTTATGGGCCTATTGAGATTTTCCATTTCTTCTTGAGTCAATGTAGATAGTTCGTGTGTTTCAAGGTTATCTAATTTGTTGGTGTACAGTTCTTAGTGCTCTGTTATGATCCTTATATTTCTATAGGGTCAGTTGTAATGTCTCCAATTTCATTTCTTAGTTATTCGCATCTTCTCTGTTTTTCTTTGTTAGTCTAGCTAAAACAAGAAACCAAAAACGTTGCCTTCAATTTGATTCCATCTTGTGACCTCATGTATTACAGAGTGGAACTGCTCCCTAGGGTTTTGTTGGTTGTAACCCTATGGAAGAAGATCTCTAAGCCTTTCTTTTGCAGCACTGCCAGATGCGCTCAGCCACCATCCTTTAGGTTAGTAGCCAAGAGCAAACCATTTGTACTACCCAGGGAACACAGTCTAGCTAAACATATGTTGATCTTAAAAACAAAAAACAGCTTCTGGTTTTATAGATACTTTCTATTGTTTTTCTGTTCTCTATTTATGTCTGCTCTCATCTTTTTTTTTTTCTCATCTTTATTATTTCCTTCCCTCTGGTACCTTTCGGCTTAGTTTGCTCTTGTTTTTATAGTTCCTCAAGTTGTAAACTTAGGCTGTTAATTTGGTATCTTTCTTCTTTTTCAGTGTAGGTGTTTGCTGCTATAAATTTCCCTCTGAGCACTGCCTTTGTTGTATTCCATAAGTTTTGGTATGTTGTGCTTTCGTTCATCACTAAATATTTTTTAGTTTTCTTTTTGATTTCTTCCTTTACGCATTGGTTGTTCAATGGTGTGTTGTTTAATTTCCACAAATTTGTGTAATTTCTAGTTTTACTTTTGTTATGGATTTCTAGTTCCATTGTAGTCAGAGAAGATAACTTTGTATGATCTCATTCTTTTTAAATTTATGAGACTTGTGACCCAGAATATAGTCTATCCTGAAATGATCCATGTGCATTGGAGAAGAATATATGTATTGTGTTGTTTTGGGGTGGAGTGTTCTATACATGCCTGTTAGGTCTAGTTGGTTTATAGTGTTGTTCACATCCTCCATTTCTTTATTGGTCTTCTATCTAGATGTTTTATCCTTTATTGAGAGTAATTTATTGATATTTTCAACTATTGTTGTAGAACTGTCTATACCCACTCCTCACTTATCGATATAGTTAGGTTCCAAAGATGAGGTCGTTCTATGAAAATCAGCGTTGTGCAAAAATGTACAATGACTATAGCAGATTACAAAATGGAGGATGAATACATCGTTACATAACCACCAAACCACTGAGATCATTGCCCAGTCAAGTTGACACATAATCTTAACCATCATAGCCAGAGTTACTCTGTCCTTGTACCTAGGTGTTCGTTCCTGCCAGACACATGCAGAATAGTCAGATAGTAAGTTTTTTGCTACTGACGTAAATGCAAAATGGCGGATAACAAGATAGTAAGTGAGGAGTAGGTGTATCTCTCCCTTCAATTTTGCCAGTGTTTGCTTTATGTCTTTTGGGGGATGTGATGTTAGGTGCATATATATTTATGATTGTTATATCTCTTGATGGATTGACCTTTTATCTTTATATAATGCTCTTCTTTGACTTTTGTAACAAATTTTGATTTAAAGTCTATTTTTTCTGGCATTAATATAGCCACTCCAGCTCTATTTTGGTTACTTTGTGCATGGAATTTTTTTCATCCTTTCTTTCAACCTGTTTGTGTCATTGGACCTATGGTATGTCTCTTGTAGAGGCATGTAAATGAATTATGTTTTTTTTAATCATTCTGCCAACCTCTGCCTTTTGATTGAAGAGTTTAATGCATTTACATTTAAAGTAATTACTGATAAGGAAGGATTTCTGCCATTTTGCTGTTTGTTTCTTTTGAGTCTTATACCTTTTTTGGCCTTCATTTCCTTCTTTTTTGTTTAGTTGATTTTTTGTAGTGAGCCCTCTTGAGTGCCTCCTTCTTTTCCTTTTTTTTGACATTTTCTTTGTTGTTACCATGGATTTTACACTTTCCCTAAATTTATAACAATCTAGTTTAAATAGATACCAACTTAATTTCGGTAACATATAATGACTCTATTCCTATACTGCTTCCTTGTCTATGCTGTTATCAAAAATTACATCTTTATATATTATGTGCTCAATAACATAAATTTATTATTTTATGCATTTTTCATTTTAAATCATTTTTTATTCCTATACTGCTTCCTTATCTATGTTGTTATCAAAAATTACATCTTTATATATTATGTGCCCAATAACATAAATTTATTATTATTTTATGCATTTTTCATTTTAAATCATGTTGGATGTAACAGCTAGAATTACAAACCAAAAACTTGCTCTTACATTTGTCCACGAAATTGCCTTTACTGGAAATCTTTTTTTCTTTATGTGGCTGTGAGTCATTGTCTTTAATTTCATTCTGGAGGACTCCTTTTAGCATTTTTTGCAGGGCCGTTCTAGCCATAACAAGCTCCCTTGCCTTTTGTTTATCTGGGAATGTCTTTGATTTTGGCCTTGTTTTTGAAGGACATTTTTACTGGATGTAGAATTCTTGGCTGACAGTTCTTTTTTTCAGCACGTTAAGAATTTCATCCCACTGCTTCATGGTCTCAGTGGTTTCTGAGGAGAAGCCATCGTTTAATCTTATTGAGGATCCCTTGTATGTGGTAATTCACTTCCATCTTGCTGCTTTCAGGATTCTCTATCTTTGCTTTCTGAAAGTTTGATTTTAATGTTTCTCAGTCTTTGTGTCTTTGAGTTTATTCTACTTGGAGTTCCTTGAGCTTTTAGAATGTGTAGATTAATGTCCTTTATCAAATTTGGGAAGTTTTCTGCCATTGTTTCTTCAAATATCCTCTCTGTCCCTCTCTGTCTCATCTCTGTCTGGGACTCCCCTAGTGCATATGTTGGTTCGTTTGATGATGTTTCACGAGACCCTTAGGCTCTGTTCACTTTTCTTCATTCTGTTTTGCTCCTTAGACTAAATAATTTCATTTGTTCTGTCTTCTTGTTGGCTGATTCTTCTGCCACCTCAAATCTGCTGTTGAACACTTCCAGTGAATTTTTCATTTCAATTATTGTATTTTTCAGCTCCAGTAATTCCATTGGGTTCCTTTTTTTAGTGTCTTATCTCTTTATTGATATTCTTGTTTTGCTGATGTATTCCTTTCCTGATTGCCTTTGGTTCATTGCCTGTGTTTCTCTTTAGTGTTTAAGGATATTTAATGCTGATGTTTTAAAGTCTTCTAGTCTGTTCGTTATCTGGGCTTCTACAGAGATGGTTTGTCATTTCGTTTTGTTCTTTTGAACATGCTGTCCTTTCCTGATTCTTTGTATGCCTTGTGATTTTTTTGTTAAAATCAGGATATTTGAATATGTTAGTTCTGAAACTTAGATTTTCCCTTTCCCCCAGTAGTTTGGATTTTTTTTTTTTTTTAATTGATAAATGCCCTAATAGTCTGGCTGCTTAGTGACCTCCCTTAACTATTTTTGCATTCACTACCCTCCTAGACTTGTTTGAACACTGAGGACTCAAAACACCCTTGCCTGGCTGGTGTTTTGAAAGAGATTACCTTGTACTACAGGGAGGGGAGAACCCACTTCTCCCAGTCTTGCCAATTTGCTTGTGCTTGGGCTCTCCTTCAGCATTTAGACTGGCTTGCAGTGCACTTACAGATCAGCCTGGGGTGAAAGTGTAGGGTCTTCTTAGGTATTTTCTTGCATGTATTTTTCCTTGAGCATGTGTGTGACTTTGTCAATTCCACTATATACAAAACAAACAATTTTCTTTGCTAGAGGGCTACTTTACTTTTCTCTAGTCCATTCTTTAGTTTAGAAGGTAAGCACATTGAGGAGTATTATGTTAAGAAGATAAGGAGTTTAATTCCAACCCTCTTTTCTTGCATGCCCTGAATCTCAGGCTCTGTCCTTGATACGGCCTTACAATCCACTGTGTGGATGATGATATTGGCAGTGCCCTACATGGCTATCATAGGGACTTCTGCCCCACTTCCAGTGCATGCCCTCATTTGTTTATGGTTTTTGGATTTCTTTTGCTTTCCAGTGAGTTCAACTATGTATTTGAAAGAATGTTTGTAATATTTTATCCAACATAATAGGTGTTTTGTAGCAGGAAGTTTTTTTGGTTTTTTAGTCCTCCATGTTGCCAGAAACGAAAGTCATATCCTCCTTCGAAGGATAAAAATTATGATCTTTTGTAATTCTTAGGAATATGAAAAATAGCTCATCTTAGAGACTGTAGGTCTGTCTTCCAACAATAAAGGCACAACAGGCACAGGGTAGAACTTCTCAAAGAGTTTTTTGAATGATGGTATTTTGCACTGAGATATCTTCTCTGTTTTCTTTACAGGGCACTGCTCTGAGGGGGGGAAAGTGCTATAGTTTTGGGTATTCTTAGCATTCAGAAGGCAACCAGACATGTCCTTGGATGACATTAAGATGAAATCTACTGACTTCCTGCAAACGACGCACCTGGACAGTGGGGGCTTCGGAAAGGTGTCTCTATGCCATCACAGAATCCATGGACTTGTGATACTGAAAAATGTGTACACCGGGCCCAAGTGCACTGAGTGAGTTGGGAGCAAAGGTGGGGTAGAACAAACTGAGGACTTGCCCCAGAGAGTAATCATTGTGGAGGTGCAGGACAGTGTAGTGGGTAAGGGCAGTGCAGGCTTGAGAATGAGACAGATGTGGTTTAGACCTCAGTATGTGGCCTTAATGTCAGGTGGAAGAATAGCACCACAAGGTGGTTATTATTATTAACCCTGTGTCACACAGGGGGACTCTGAGGCTGGTGGCTAGTGAAAGCTCACAGCCAGTAAATAACAGAAGAAAAATGAAGGGAAAAGAAAGAAAGAGATACAGGGTGAAGAGGGAGGCAATGAAAGTAAAATAGGAGGGATCGTTGAAAATAGGCTTTATTTGCTTGTTTCACATTTTTGGTGAGGACTAACCCTAAGTATGAAAATAAAGGTGATTCTTTAGTTAGAGGTTCAAAGAACCTTTGCTTTGAAAGCAATTGGTGACATAATTTTAGTTCTCCTTCTTCTTGCCAAAGTGGTTGGGAGAGTGGCTGAATTTTTTTTTTACTATACTGTCCAGTGTAATTTTTTTTTCATGCTACATTGCTGCTACATATTTACTTTTCATTCATTTGCTCGTTGATTTAACGTTTATTGAATACTCATTGGAAACTGGGAATACAAAGATGAAAGAGAAATTGCCCCGCCTTCTAAAGCTTGTAGGCTGTGCCTGGAAGAGATTAATTCATACATAAGTAATTACAAAACATGTGAGACGTGATGGGTTGGAGGCGTATACAGAGTTTTGATGGGGGGGTGCTGAGGGAGAAGGGGCTGCCTCTGCCCATGTTTACCCAGCACCTTTCCTTCCCACAGATACAATGAGTCCCTTCTTGAGGAGGGGAAGATGATGCACAGACTGAACCATAATCGGGTGGTGAAGCTTTTGGGCGTCATCATTGAGGATGGCAACTACTCTCTCGTGATGGAGTACATGGAGAAGGGAAACCTGATGCAAGTGCTGAAAGGGGAGGTAGAGAACTCTGATGCACACTTCATAGATGCTGACGTGGTTGTTGATATGGTCATCAGTGTGGTAGTCTTTTGTAGCTTTGCATTTGTAAATTGCTAGATACTTCGGATTTTCTGAAGTCAGTCCCATGTTAAATCTTCCTTGACTTGCCCTGCCTAGAGGTGGTCTCTCCTATATCAATTCCTGCAGAAAACTGTATCACTGACTTGGAAGGTCACCTCTATGTCTTAGTGTTGGAGTTGGCTTTTTGCAATCCTTTCATCCACTCTGGGGTCCACAGTTCAGAGATAGGCCCTGTCTTCATGAAGTACATGTTCTGGTATGGTTCACAGTTACAGGTAGATTGGTTAAAGCATGCATGCTATAATTATACCACTGTAAGAGAAGAAGGAACCTTAGTGATTACATGCTGATACCATGTAAGGTACAATTTTTTCAAGTTAAATATAGAAAACTACAGGCAGCAGCACTGGATGTGATTAAACACAGGTAAATAAAATCGTTTATCAAAACCAAATAATTTTAAAACATTTTTTCAAGTTCATGCAGCCATGAAGAACAAGGCCTTGTGCTAGTTGCTCAGGAATCAGTAGCAAATACGACAGCAACAGGTAACAGGAGGCAGGCAGGTAAATAGAGATGCGGTAAGAGGGTGTTTCCGTAGATAGCTCACAGGATGCTGTGGGAGCAGGGAGGAGGGGCCTATCTAGCCTGGGGCAGATAGGAAAGGCCTCCAGGAGGAGTAAGTGTGAGGTTTGAAGGACCAGGAGAAGTCTTGAAGGAGAGAATCGAGAGATAAGTATTCCAGGCAGAAAATGGCCTATCCAAAGGAATGAGTTGCCAGATTTTGCAAACTGCAAATAACTGGGTTTGCCCAGAACGTAGATTGCCTGTGAGGAGTGGTGGGATATGACTGCTTTTATGTCAAATAGTCCCCTTTTTTTCCATCTTCTCCCCCCATCCCTTACCGCACAGTTGCCCTGTAAACCAAAAAAAAAAAAAACTGAACCCATTGCTATGGAGTAGAACTGCCCCATAGTGTTTCCAAGTTTATAAATCTTTACAGAAGCAGACTGCCACATTTTTCTCCCACAGGGTGGCTGGAGGGTTGGATCTACCCACCTTTCGGTTGGCAGCCAAGTGCTTTAACCACTGCGCCACCAGAGCTTCTACAACTGTCCGAGGCTATATCAATTCTTTTATGTCAACAGACATTTCTCAGAAATGCAAACACTCGGAGGAAGGATAAAAGATGACCACTTATACACAGCGTACTGTAATTTGATCAGATTGCCCTCCTCCCCCAGACTAGACAGGACTAGCTGCATGCAGTAAGTAGCCATCGTGATTGGAAGGGAAGTCACTTGGGACATGAAGCATCCTACAGGATTAGGCCAACCTAAGGAACTTTTTTTTTTTCTTATTTTAAGGAACACCAGTGGGGCTCAGGAAGAAAGTCAGAAGGATGAAATGAAAGAGAGAGGCAGAAAGAGGGTGGGAGGCAGACCAACTTTGCTTGCTTAGAATTTTTTCCTGAATCTAAGCGTATACCAAGGAAGAGGGAAAGGCATCTCTTCTGCCATTTTGGGTGGTGGTGATGAGGCTTTTAATACTGTAGTTCGGCTACATTAGGAGTCACATTTGGTTTGAGGGTTGACATGGCAATCTGGCTTCCATCATTTAAATTTTTCCTGTTTACAGACAACCAGCATATACATAAATTTTTAGCAAGCAGCCTGTTTATAAACTGGGGGCTATGTGTGTGTGAATGTGCATGTGTGTGTTCCAAAAAGACCAAAAACCTGTCACTATCAAGTCAATTCTGACTCATAGCAACTCTATAGGACGAAGCAGAACTTCCCCATAGGGCTTCCAGGGAGCGGCTGGTGGATTTGAACTGCCGACTTTTTGCTTAGCAGGCAAGCTCTTAACCACTGCACCACCAGGACTACATATATAACTAATGTTTTGTTGACTCACTAAAATAGAAACTAGAATTGTCTCCTAACACTGATGTTCGTATAACTGGAATACATGGTAAGTAAGGGTGACCTGAGACTATACAAAGACCTAAAGGATCTGATACCAAATTACCAAATAGATAATAAATTATCTTCAGCATAGGGTTTTTGGTTTTGTTGTTTTTGTGGGGGGGAGGGGGTAAAAATACATGCAGCAAAAGATACACCATTTCAACAATTTCTGCATGTGCAAATCAGTGACATTGATTACATTCTTTTAAGTTGTGCAACCATTCTCACTATCCTTTTCCAGATTATTCCACCACCATTAACTTAAACTTACTGCCTCCCTAACCTTCTCATCTAACCTTTTGAGTTGCTGTTCTCACTTTGTTTTCACGTAAATCTTTAAAAGAGCCCAATGCTTAAGACAAACATACTTTACTACTTAAGCTAAACCATTACTGAAGTTTTTATCAAAGATTCTATAGAAGAATCCTCATCAGAAGGGGAAAAATGTGGAACAGAATTCCAGATTCTTGATGGAATCCATATTTTCTGGAGCCACAGAGGCTGGATGAACTCCTGGATGAACTATTGCCATGAGACAGTCTTTAAACTTTAAACCAAAACTATTTGCTGAGGTCCTCGTTCAGCATAGTTTTAACATCATGTTATCTCGTAGATTAATTTTTACATGGTGTTGGAATCGACTCGATGACAAGGGTTTTTTTTTTGGTTAGATAATCAGTGTGAATACTTTCTTTCGTATTCTTTTTTTTCTTAATATTCATATACACATTTCTATGACATTGTTCTCATATTTAATATACATATAATATCACATCATTTTAATATACCATGAAGAATGTTTGTGTCTATAGTTATCCATTCATTCAACAAGCATCCATTGTTCCAGGCACCACGTGGTGTACTAAGGAAGTAGTCCTAAATAGTAATACTAATATATGGTTTTACTCCCAAGGAGCTTAATTTTATAGCATTTTTATATGTTGCCAGAATGGCACAGAATATTAATTTTTACACTGACAAGATACAGCGTAAATACCCGAGGCCCTGGAATGAAATCTGTCTTCAACAAGTGGCTTGTTCTGCACTGACAGCAGTGCAATGGTAGGAAGGCATCTGGCAGGTGTAGCCTCAGGTTCAGACCCCACTGCTCTCTAGTGGAACAGTTATTTTGGCCTGCTTGATTACTTTTCCATTTCATAGAGTTAATGTCACTTGTTTTAGGTCAGCATCCCCCTTTCTGTAAAAGGAAGGATAATTTTGGAGACCATTGAAGGAATGTGCTACTTACATGGAGAAGGTCTGATACACAAGGACCTGAAACCTGAAAATATCCTCGTTGACGACGACTTTCACATTAAGGTAAACCACAGTCTGTAAGCTTCTAGAAGATTGGGGTAATTTTAATTCTTCACTGTAAATCCATTTTGTAGATGGCAGATGATAAAGGAAGATCTGTCGCAGTTTATAACTGGTGGTGGTGATGCTGAAAGGCTCTTCTTAACAAGGCTTGGAAAGAAAGATACAGACTTGATGGAGTTGGGAAGTAACTTGTAAGGATATAATTCTTACGTCTTTTTGGGAGGAGTGGAATCGAATGTTTCCTAGATTTTTTTTTTTCTCTTCTATTAGAGACTTGGAGATAGGAGTATTCAGGGGTTGCCTTGTTCACCCTGGAATGGGTTATTTCCCTCATCATCTCCCCAGGAAATATGTGTGACTGGGAAAGTGAGGGGAGCATGAGGGCGTGTATGGAAAATCCTAAGTATTCAAAGATGGCCTGAGAGTCAGATTAGCAGCCAGCTGGCTATTTGGCATAAAAAAAAACTTCTGCTTTGAAATTTGGCTGCATTTATATTTTTTATTTGTATACTTCCATGTGTATTTTTTATCAATGTCCTTTTGAAAACTCAACTCTTCAACTCTTTCTGTTACAGTAAAGAGAACAAGGAAAGGGGATTTTTCTTTTGTTCACTCAAGGACAGGATTTAACTGGAGAGAGTATCATATTCACTTGGGTTGGCCACAGGAATCAGACTCAAGAATTTGAAAAGGGAGAGTTCCAGCCAACGTGGTGCCATAAACAGAAGCACCACACTGTCCCTCCACAGCAAAGACCCGAAAAACTAAGTAAAACTGAGAAAAATGTCATTCCGGGAACCTGAAGCATCAAATGAAGAGATAAAGAACTCTGCCAAGCCCCAAATGGAATAAGAAACTGACGGAGGACAGAGAGTGAGGAGAGATACATGCTAAAGGCCTCATTGCTAATGCAGCACAGACCCACCATCTTGGACTCCTGTTGGGGATCGGCAGACAGCACAGGAAAGCAGCTTCCTGGAACTCCCAGCAAGAGACAGAAGCACCCGGTAACCAATGATGTACGCTTTCCCACCCCCCATTCTCTCCCTGCTGCTCTACCGGTGGCTCAGCCAGTCGGGAAGTGCAGCATCCCTGCTGCCTGGATTCTCCCCACCCACGTTGAAGGTCGGCAGACAGGGAGTATGGGAAAGCAACTTCACGAAGTTCACAGGAGGAGATAGAGAACCCGGTAATGAGTGATATATGCTTTCCTAACGCCCACCAACCCCTTTCCCATCCCCCTTCAGCTTCCTCTGCTTCTTGCCAGCTGCAGTCTGTTGTCTGGGAGGCAACTGCTTTGGCCTGAGACTACTTGGATTCGCCCTGCTCACACTGGCTGGGCCCTCTGAGCTGGTGTTGGTTCTTTCTGTCTCTTTTGGTTTCTTCTGTACCTCCTGCCACCTCCCCCTCCTTTCTGTGGAACACCTGGCTCCATGTGCCATCTTTGCTTCTTCTCGAAAGGCTGTGAAGCCATGCTCATCCCGGTCCGTGACACCACACTGGTGGGATCCCTGGGGCTTTTTTCCCCTTATTTTGCTTTGTTCTGTTTTGTTTGTTTGTTTGTTTTCTTTTTCTTTTCGCAACTTGGGAGCCCCTTCTAGCCAGGCTGCATTGCACAGCTTAGGAGCTACTCACCTGATCTGCACAGTCGTGTAGGTGAGATCCCCGGGGACGTTTCCTTTCTTCTTTTTTTCTCTTTCTTTTTCCCTTTCTGTCTTCATTTCTCAGTTTTGTCTCTTTACACATACCGTCTTTTCCTGTCTTCTCAATACCTGGTGCTGTGTAACATCTGTACCCCCCTCTAGCCAGACTATACTGTGCAGCCCGGGAGCCATTTCCCCTGTCTTAACAGCCCCACCGGTGGGACTCTAGGACTCCTGGGGGCTTTTCTTTTCCAAATTTTTATCTAGTTTTTTTTTCTTTTTCCCTTTGCTTTTCTCCATTTCTCAGTTTCTTATCTATCCACTCCAATAGCAAGCTGCCTTAGCATTTTTTTTTCCTTTGCTTGTTTGTTTTTCGCTCTTGTTTCTCTTTCCTCTCTCTCCTCTTTCCCATACCCCTATTAGCTCCACTCATCACAACCTCCCCCCTCTTTCATGCCTACCTGCACCATGCTCTGAGCATCACAGCCCATAGCAGCACAGGCACGGCCTACTGGAACCTGCCCAGCACTAATTTCTGGCCCGCCATGTTGGCCCTACTATGTGCCATAAACAATCCATCGTATCCCCTTCCCTTCAGCTGGGCCTGCCCTGCTGCACCACAGCCCACTGGACAAGGAGGTGAAAATGATCGTGACTGTAGACAAGCAAATAAAAAAGAATGCACAGCCTGCCTGCTCAGTTAAACCAAATAAAACAAAAAAGCGGGATGAAACAAACAAATCTACAATCAAGAAGCGAAGAAAGTGATTATTGAATGTCCTGAAGACAGCAGACAATATCAAAACATATTAAAAAAAAAACAGGACAGTATGGTTTCAGTAGGTGTGCAAAATAAAACAGCATATGACTTTCCAGTAGAAGAAAAGACACTAGAACTACCTGACAGGGAATTCAAGTCTCTACTATTCAGAGCAATCCAAGAGTTGAAGCAAAAAGCAGACAAAAATGAGGAAAAAATAGACAAATTTATGGAAAAGGAAGACAAATTCATGGAATATACAGACAAAAAAAAATGAAACAATTCAGGAAAATAATACAGGAACAAAATGCCAAAATAAATTCACAACTAGAAACCATTCAAAAACAACAATTACAAATCCAAAAGATAAACAACAAGATTTCAGAAATGGACAGTGTCATAGAAGGGCTGAGGAGCAGGTTTGAAATGATGGAAGACAGAATCAGCCAAATTGAAGACAAACACTTGGCTACAACTCTGAGGAAAAATCAGAAAAAAGAATGAAGAAAAATCAAGAAATCCTGAGAATTATGTGGGATACAATCAAAAGCAAAAATTTGTGAGTGATTGGAATTCCAGAACAGGGAGAGAAAACGGAAAACACAGAGAGGATCATTGAAGAATTGCTGATAGAAAACATCCCTAATATCATGAATGATGAAAAGCTGACCATCCAAGAAGCTCAGTGAACGCCATATAGGATGGACCCCAAAAGAAAAACACAAAGGCATATCATAATTACACTTGCTAAAACCAAAGACAAAAATCCTGCACGCAGCTCGAGCAAAACAAAAAGTCACGTACGGGGAGAAACAATGAGATTAAGCTCTGATTACTCAGCAGAAACCATGTAGGCAAGAAGGCAATGGGATGACATGTATAAAACCTTGAAAGAAAAAAACCGCCAACCAAGAATAATATATTCTGCAAAACTTTCATTCAAATATGATGGTGAAATTAGGGTATTTCCAGATAAGCAGAAATTAAAGGAATATATGAAAACCAAACCAAACCTACAAGAATTATTAAAGGGAGTCCTTTGGTCTGAGAACAATCAACATCAGACCACAGCCTGAATCTAGGATGCAAGGTTGTACCAGCCAGATACCAACCTAGGAAATGAATTCTCAAGGACTATCCAAAACCAAAAGAATTGCAGCAGGGCACCAGAAAGGTTAATCTGTAAATTGTAACGTCAGAACAATAAAAGAGGGAATAAATGGTATAGGTATAGAACCTTCTAATGGAGAGGAAGGCAAGGTGATACCAAGTAATAATAGACTGGTTCAGACCTAGGAAGATAAGGATAAATTTCAAGGTAACCACAAAGAAAGTTAACAAATGTACTCATCAAAATAAAGAAGAAAAACATAAAGTCTCACTAAAAACAAAATCTACAAAAAGAAAAGAAAAAAATCCATAAACAAAAGGAACTCATCTGGAGGACGTCATGTTGATTGAAATAAGTCAGTCACAAAAGGACAAATATTGTATGAGACCGCGACTGTAAAAACTCATGAAAAGATTTACATACAAAAAGAAACAATTTTGATGGTTACGAGGAGGGGGTGGGGATGGAAAAAATGCTTAATAGATAAGTGGTAACTTTGGTGAAGGGTAAGACAGTACGCAGTACTGGGGAAGCCAGCACAACCTGTACAAGGCAAGGCCATGGTAGCTCCATAGACATATCCAAACTCCCTGAGGAACCGAATTTCTGGGCTGAGGGCTGTGGAGACAATGGTCTCAGGGAATACCTAGTTCATTTGGCCTAACAGAGTTTATAAAGAATATGTTTTACATTCTACTCTGGTGAGTAGCATCTGAGGTCTTAAAAGCCCTGTGAGTGGCCATCTAGGATACTCCACTGGTCTCATCCCTTTGGGAGCAAGGAAGAATGAAGAAAACCAAAGACAAAAGGGAAAGATTAGTCCCAAGGACGAATGGACCACATCTACCATGGCCTCCACCAGACTGGGTCCAGTACAACTAGAAGGTGCCCGGCTACCACCACTGACTGCTCTGACGGATCACAGTAGGGGGTCCTGGACAGAGCTGGAGAAAAATGTAGAACAAAATTCTAACTCAAGAAGAAAGACCAGACTTGCTGGCCTGACAGAGACTGGAGAAACGCTGAGAGTATGGCCCCAGGGCACACTTTTGGCTCAGTATTGAGGTCACTCCTGAGGTTCTCCCTTCAGCCAAATATTGAACAGGCCCATGGAACAAAACAAGACTAAAGGGGCGCTTCAGCCCTGGGGCAGGGACTGGAAGGCAGGAGGGAATAGGAAAGCTAGTAATAGGGAACCCAGGGTCAAGAAGGGGGAGTGTTGACTTGTGGGGTTGTTAACCAGTGTCATACAACAATGTGTGTACTAAGTGTTTGATGAGAAAGTAGTTTGTTCTGTAGACCTTCATCTAAAGTTCAGTAAAAAAAGAAGGAATCTGAATCAAGAAGGACTCAGGAGCTGTTTGCATAGGAAGGTTCTGCATCGAACTTTGTTCTAGTCTCAGGGGTTTTTATTCCTGTGTCTCTAAAGGGAGGTTCTTTGTTTACGTGAATAACTTTTATGTTCTGGGATGAATTAAGGTCAGATAGCCCCACTGGGGGTCTTAGATGATCACTTGCCACAATTCATCCCCAAATGCTTGCTTGGATCCCTAGAGGCACAGGTGGAACTGTCACCTCTGATATCTTCTTACCTGTGTTGTTCTGTCATCTTGCCCTACCACCTCTGTCTTTGTTTTGTGAATAACCTTGGTGTTTCCCCTCTGTGTTTTTATGTTTTTTCCTCCTCCCTATCCTGTCTTCTCTTAGGCTCAGGCTATCAGCTCAGAACAAATAGGACCACAGCCTTATCCTCAATGTGTCTTGGAAATCCTTGGAAACACATCCCTGGGCCTCTGGACATCATTTGGGAAAATAGAAGGTGTAGTACCCAGTCACCAACTGCAGCACAAATAGGAGTCTGCTGAGGAGAAAATGCTCATTTTTCCCTAGCCCCTGCAGTAGTCGGATAACACAGGCAGAGGACTTGGGGAATTAGAATAAATGTATTTTATTGCTGTTGTTCATATCAGAAATATCTTCTGCTTTTCTCCTCCCCTACCCCAGCAAATACCCTGCTCTTATAGCCTGAGAATTTAGATACCAGAATTTCACGTGGACATTTCAGGAGGAGGGAGGCATTTCCAGATGGCTTAGAAAACTCCAAATTTCAATGAGTCTGTGACTGGCAATCACCTTACATTTAAAACAGAAGTAGCTGTTTTAAGCCTGTCCAGTGCAGCCATTTCTGGGGAAATTCACTGTACCTTCCATCTATTGGATAAGTCCCCAATTTTAAAGCTAAATCTGATTTGGTTATAGCCTTCACAGGACAATCCCATTGGTTTGCTCTCTTTTGCAGATAGCGGATCTTGGTGTTGCTTCCTTTAAGACGTGGAGTAAGCTGACTAAAGAGGAACATAATGAGCAGAGGAAGGTGAATTGTACCTCCAAGAGAAATGGTGGCACCCTCTACTACATGGCCCCTGAGCATCTGAATGATGTCAACGCAAAGCCCACAGAAAAATCAGATGTATACAGCTTTGCCATAGTACTTTGGGCAATTTTTGCTAATAAGGAGCCATATGAAAGTAAGACATTTGTAGAGAAGCGGAATTTGGGTGCTAATCAAGATTGCTACATGAAATAATGGCCTTCAGTGAACTCAGTTAAGATTTAGAATTGTTTGTTCATTTAATGTGTGCCATACTTTTTTATACCCACTATAAGCTCCGTGAGGGCTGGGACCTGGTCTCACTTACTCACCACTGTTTCCCCGGCACCTACATACACAGTGCCTGGAGCATAGTAGGTGCTTAGTACTTTTTTGTTGAATGAATAATACGGATTTAGGAATTGGGGCTCATAGGACCAATAGGAGCCTTGATAGTATGTCTAACTTGGGGAGGCGCTGTAAAGTTCCAGGATTCTCCCCAGACAGGAAAGCTTGCTTACTCCTGCTTATATGAACTTGCCCTTCTGTGCTACAAGGCATTAACATACTTTCATTCATTCAAGTTTTTTTTTCCCATACTTGTCTGGGCACTGTGATAGGTACTAGGCCCATAAAGATGAATGAGACATGATTCATGCAGGAGAACAGATAGATAAATAACCATTCTTTAATTTTCTAAGTGCCTTAACTATTGGTACTTTAGGTACCATCAGCTACCATGGTTGAATGACCATCTCTTTGCTGATGGTTCTCAAATCTCTGTCTCTAACCCTGGCCTGGATATCCAGTTATCTCTTAGTCAGATCCATTACTTGTACTCGAAGAGCCTCCAAAGCAACATTCCTCCCAGAAACCCATCTCCTGACTGTTCTCCCGTAGCTCACCCATCTTTGCTGCTCCTCTTATGCTCAGAAAACGACATCTGCATCCACCTACCTAGGTTGCCCAACCAGAAAATTTAGGATTATCCCAGACTGAGCCTTGCCCTTCTTTTCCTGCATCCAACCAGATGTTAAAACTGTGAATTCTGTATATATGATCCAAAGTCTGTCATGAATCCACCCACTTCTGTCTGTCCCCACTGGCCTTTTTTTAGTTCAGGCCTTCCCTAGTTCTGCGGCAGACTCCTTGTCTGTCTCACTTTATCCTCATCCAGCCCACCATTTGCCCTGCAGCCAGAACTATCATCCCAAAATGACAAGCTCACTCACCTAGTTAAAATCCTTCAGAGAATCCCAGGGTCTTCAGTTTCTCAGCATCGAATACAAGGCCCTTTATGGTTTGGCCTTTTTCTTCTCTCTAGCTTTATCCCTTCCCATTCCCGCCTTTGTCAGAATGCCTAGTTTTGCTTGTATTTCAGGGACACATCATGATTTCTGTAACTTCCAATCTGTTCGTCTCCCACTTCCCTAGCCTGCAATCCTCCTCCAAGTCCTCCTTCCCCATTCTTTCCCTGGATAAATCTGACTTACTTTTCTGGACTCAACACAGCCTTTTCTGACCTTCTAGTCCTGATTGTGTTATCAGAACCCCTGGTACTTCCTTCTTTCACAGCAGTTAGCACTCAGTATTTCATGTCACTCTCATTGAGCTGAGCTCCTTAAAGGCAAGGGCTGTACTGTATTCATCTTTATATTAAAATCTGGATTATGTCCCTGGGCTTACCCACATACTCCATTTATTCTACCAGGAGGCAGCTTTGTGGCTAATTCTTTCATGTGCAGAAATAAGAATGTTGTTTGATCATCTCTGCAAAGGAATATGTGAGCTTCTTGTCCCAAGTTCATTCTGTCCCTGCTGAGTGAGGCAGCAACATTGTCCACGTTCTGTTACCTTCCTGCTGGAGAGAGGAGTAAGACCTGAAAGAGAGTCTCAGCTGAAGCTCCTCTTTGCCTTATAGATGCCATCTGTGAGCAGCAGTTGATATTATGCATTAAATCTGGGAACAGGCCAAATGTGGAAGACATCATTGAGCACTGCCCAGAGGAGATTATTAGCCTCATGAAGCACTGCTGGGAGGCAAGCCCGGAAGTTCGGCCAACATTTGCTGGTAAGAGCATCTATTATGACTGTAAGATGCCTCCTAGGTGGTGATTTCAGTAACTTGGTATGAGTCTTCGAAGAGCTGAGTCCCGCTTTACTCATGGTTTCAAATATTTTGCGCAATGAAAACATGCTGTACCTCCCCAAAGCATGAAACCTAAACAAATGGCCATTTTTCTATACATTCTTCTTGGATGGTCCCTCTTGGTTTTTACCTTCTGTTACTGCCTTTCCCTTCCTTTGTGTATTTGGCATCTTTGTAAGTGTATTTGGCCATTTAGATTGGACGCGCAGTAGAGGGAGAAAGAAAGGGACGTGATCTTTGCCAAGTCCACGCACTTCTTATCCACTGTCACATGCTACCTAGGACCCCGAGGGAGCTGCAGAGGAAAGAAGAAGAAAATCAGTTGAGGAAAAGAGAAACAGTTGGAAGGCACTACGGCACTTTGCCCCTGTAATTTCTGCTCTGACAAAATAGAATAAAAGCACCAAAGAATTCCAGGGATACTTTGATTTAGTTACCTGTTTTCTTTATGCACTTAGCCTTAATCTTCTGGTTTGTTTTTTTTTTCTCTTTTATAACGCCTTTTTCATTTTTTTAATTAAAGTTCTCTTTTGAGATAATCGTAGATTCAACATACAGTTGTAAGAAGTAATGTAGAGAGATCCCATGTACTCTTTACCCAGTATCCCCCAGTGATAACGTCTTATTAAACTGTAGTACAATATCACAACTAGGGTATTGACAAGGATACAGTCAGATACAGAGGAATCTCTCATGTAACCTTTTTGTAGCTGTACCCACCTCCTTCCCCTAACCCTCTCCTTGACTCCTGGCAGTCACCAGTCTGTTCTCCATCTCTGTAGTTTTGTCATTTCAAGAATGTTATATAAATGGATTTATCCAGTATATAACCATTTGGCGTTGGCTTTTTTTTTCACTCAATGTACTTCTCTGCAAGCTCATCTAGATTCTTGTGTGTATCCATAGTTTGTTTCTTATTATTGCTGAATAGCGTTCCATGATGTGGATGTACCACAATTTAACCATTCACCCATTGAAGGACATCTTGGTATCTAGTTTTTGGCTGTTATGAATAAAGCTACTATAAATATTCATGTACAGTTTTTTGTGGGAATGGAAGTCTTCATGTCTCTGAGATAAATGCCCAGGAGTACAGTGACTAGGTCGTATGATAGTTATGTATACAGTTTTTTTTTTTTTAAACTGCCAAACTGTTTTCCAGAGTGGCTGTACTAATTACATTCCCACCAGCAGTATGGGAGTGGTTAGTTTTCTCTGCATCCTTGCCAGCATATGGTGCTGTCACTATTTTTATTTTAGCCATTCTGATAGGTATGTAGTGATACCTCACTGTGGTTTGAATTTTTCTTTAATTGCTAATAATGTTGAATTTCTTGATATACTTATTTCACCTTCTTTGGTGAAATGCTACTTCATGTCTTTTGTCCGTTTCTAATTGGATTGAGTTTTTTTACTGTTGAGTTTTGTTTTTATTGTTATTATGCAAGTTTATTGAGCAGATTAGTTTCTCATTAAACAATTAATACACATTGTTTTGTGACATTGGTTGCTAACCACACAATGTGTCCACACTCTCTCCTTTTCGACACTGGGTTCCGTATTACCAACTTTCCTATTCCCTCCTGCTTCTAGTCCTGGGCCCTGAGCTGGTGTGCTCATTTACTCTTGTTTTTTTTTTTTTTAATGGGCCTGTCTAATCTTTGGCTGAAGGGTGAACCTCAGAAGTAACTTCAGTACTGAGTTGAAAGGGTGTCCTGGGGCCATGCTCTAGGGGTTGTTCCACTCTCTGTCAGACCAGTAAGTCTGGTCTTTTTTTTTGTGAGTTAGAATTTTGTTCTACATTTTTCTCCAGCTTAGTCCAGGGCCCTTTACTGTGATCCCTGTCAGAGCAGTCAGTGGTGGTAGCTGGGCACCATCTAGTTGTGCTGGAGTCAGTCTGGTGGAGGCTGTGGTAGTTGTGGTCCATTAGTCCTCTGAACTGACCCTTCCCCTTGTGCCTTTGGTTTTCTTCATTCTCACTTGTTCCACATCGGGTGTGTCTTGGTCGTTTAGTGCTGTTATAACAGAAATACCACAAGTGGATGGGCTTATCAAAGAGAAATTTATTTTCTCACAGTCTAGTAGGCTAGAAGTCCAAACGCAGCATGTTAGTACCAGGGGAAGGCTTTCTGTGTTGGCTCTGGAGGAAGGTCCTTCTCATCAATCTTCCCCCAGTCTAGGACTTTCTCTGCACAGAAACCTCAGGTCCAAAGGATGTGCTCTGCTTCCGGTGCTGCTTTCTTTTTTTTTAATTAATTTTTATTAAGCTTCAAGTGAACATTTACCATTCCAATCAGTCTGTCACATGTAGGTTTACATACATCATACTCCCTTCTCCCACTTGCTCTCCCCATTTTGAGTCAGCCCTTTCAGTCTCTCGTTTCGTGCCAATTTTGCCATCTTCCCTCTCTCTCTATCTTCCCATCCCCCCTCCAGTCCAGAGTTGCCAACACACTCTCCAGTGTCCACCTAATTTAATTGGCTCACTCTTCATCAGCATCTCTCTCCCCCGCGCTGACCAGTCCTTTTCATGCCTGATGAGTTGTTTTCGGGGATGGTTCCTGTCCTGTGCCATCAGAAGTTCTGGGGAGCATTATCTCTGGGATTCCTCTAGTCGCATTCATATCATTAGGTATGGTCTTCTTATGAGAATTTGGGGTCTGTATCCCATTGGCCTCCTGCTCCCTCAGGAGTTGTCTGTTGTGCTCCCTAGCAGGGCAGGCATCGATTGTGGCCGGGCACCAACTAGTTCTTCTGGTCTCAGGATAATGTAGGTCTCTGGTTCATGTGGCCCTTTCTGTCTCTTGGGTTCTTAGTTGTCGTGTGGCCTTGGTGTTCTTCCTTTGCCTTTGCTCCCGGTGGGTTGAGACCAATTGATGTATCTTAGATGGCCGCTTGTTGGCATTTAGGACCCCAGGCGCCACAATTCAAAGTGGGATGCAGAATGTTTTCATAATAGAATTATTTTGCCCGTTGACTTAGAAGTCTCCTCAAACCATGTTCCCCAGACCCCAGCCCCTGCTCCGCTGACCTTTGAAGCTTTCATTTTATCCTGGAAACCTCTTTGCTTTTAGTCTAGTCCAATTAGGCTGACCTTCCTTGTATTGTGTGTTGTCTTTCCCTTCACCCAAAGCAGTTCTTATCTACTGATTGATCAATAAAAAACCCTCTCCCTCCCTCCCTCCCTCCCGCTTTGTAACCACAAAAGTATGTGTTCTCCGTTTTTTCTGTTTCTCAAGATCTTATAATAGTGGTCTTATACAATATTTGTCCCTTTGCCTCTGACTCATTTCGCTCAGCATAATGTCTTCCAGGTTCCTCCATGTTATGAAATGTTTCAGAGATTCGTCACTGTTCTTTATCGATGCATAGTATCCCATTGTGTGAATATACCACAATTTATTTACCCATTCATCTGTTGACTTACATCTTGGTTGCTTCCAGCTTTTTCCTGTTGTAAACAGAGCTGCAATAAACATGGGTGTGCATATGTCTGTTTGTGTGAAGGCTCTTGTATCTCTAGGGTATATTCCGAGGAGTGGGATTTCTGGGTTGTATGGTAGTTCTATTTCTAACCGTTTAAGATAACGCCAGATGGATTTCCAAAGTGGTTGTACCATTTTACAATCCCACCAGCAGTGTATGAGAGTTCCAATCTCTTCGCAGCCTCTCCAACATTTATTATTTTGTGTTTTTTGGATTAATGCCAGTCTAGTTGGTGTGAGATGGAATCTCATCGTAGTTTTAATTTGCATTTCTCTAATGGCTAATGATGGGGAGCATTTTCTCATGTATCTGTTGGCTGCCTGAATATCTTCTTTAGTGAAATGTGTGTTCATATCCTTTGCCCACTTCTTGATTGGGTTGCTTCTCTTTTTGTGGTTGAGTTTTGACAGAATCGTGTAGATTTTAGAGATCAGGCGCTGGTCTGAGATGTCATAGCTGAATATTCTTTCCCAGTCTGTAGGTGGTCTTTTTACTCTTTTGGTGAAGTCTTTAGATGAGCATAGGTGTTTGATTTTTAGGAGCTCCCAGTTATTGGGTTTCTCTTTATCATTTTTGGTAATGTTTTGTATTCTGTTTATGCCCTGTATTAGGGCTCCTAGGGTTGTCCCTATTTTTTCTTCCATGATCTTTATCATTTTAGTCTTTATGTTTAGGTCTTTGATCCACTTGGAGTTAGTTTCTGTGCATGGTGTGAGATATGGGTCCTGTTTCATTCTTTCGCAAATGGATATCCAGTTATGCCAGCACCATTTGTTAAAAAGACTATCATTTCCCCAATTGACTGACACTGGTCCTTTGTCAAATATCAGCTGCTCATACATGGATGGATTTATATCTGGGTTCTCAATTCTGTTCCATTGGTCTATGTGCCTGTTGTTGTACCAGTACCAGGCTGTTTCGACTACTGTAGCTGTATAATAGGTTCTGAAATCAGGTAGAGTGAGGCCTCCCACTTTCTTCTTCTTTTTCAGTAATGCTTTGCTTATCCGGGGCTTCTTTCCCTTCCATATGAAATTAGTGATTTGTTTCTCTATCCCCTTAAAATATGACATTGGAATTTGGATTGGAAGTGCGTTATATGTATAGATGGCTTTTGGTAGAATAGACATTTTTACTATGTTAAGTCTTCCTATCCATGAGCAGGGTATGTTCTTCCACTTAAGTATGTCCTTTTGAATTTCTTGTAGCAGAGTTTTATAGTTTTCTTTGTATAGGTCTTTTACATCCTTGGTAAGATTTATTCCTAAGTATTTTATCTTCTTGGGGGCTACTGTGAATGGTATTGATTTGGTTATTTCCTCTTCGGTGTTCTTTTTGTTGATGTAGAGGAATCCAAGTGATATTTGTATGTTTATAACCTGAGACTCTTCCAAACTCTTCAGTAGTTTTCTGGAGGATTCCTTAGGGTTTTCCATGTATACGATCATGTCATCTACAAATAGTGATAGCTTTACTTCCTCCTTGCCAATCTGGATACCCTTTATTTCTTTGTCTAGACTAATTGCCCTGGCTAGGACTTCAAGTAGGATGTTGAATAAGAGTGGTGATAAAGGGCATCCTTGTCTGGTTCCTGTTCTCAGGGGAAATGCTTTCAGGTTCTCTCCATTTAGAGTGATATTGGCTGTTGGCTTTGCATAGATGCCCTTTATTATGTTGAGGAATTTTCCTTCAATTCCTATTTTGGTAAGAGTTTTTATCACAAATGGGTGTTGAGCTTTGTCAAATGCCTTTTCTGCATCAATTGATAAGATCATGTGGTTTTTGTCTTTTGTTTTATTTATGTGATGGATTACGTTAATGGTTTTTCTGATATTAAACCAGCCTTGCATACCTGGTATAAATCCCACTTGATCAGGGTGAATTATTTTTTTGATGTGTTGTTGGATTCTATTGGCTAGAATTTTGTTGAGGATTTTTGCATCTATGTTCATGAGGTATATAGGTCTAAAATTTTCTTTTTTTGTAATGTCTTTACCTGGTTTTGGTATCAGGGAGATGGTAGCTTCATGGAATGAGTTGGGTAGTATTCCGTCTTGTTCTATGCTTTGAAATACCTTCAGTAGTAGTGGTGTTAAGTCTTCTCTGAAGCTGTCTGGGCCAGGACTTTTTTTTGTTGGAAGTTTTTTGATTACCGTTTCAATCTCTTTTTTTGTTATGGGTCTATTTAGTTGTTCTACTTCTGAATGTGTTAGTTTAGGTAGGTAGTATTTTTCTAAGAATTTATCCATTTCTTCTAGGTTTTCAAATTTGTTAGAGTACAATTTTACGTAGTAATCATTTGGCTCTGTTGTGATGTGGTCCTTGTTGTTTCTCATTCGGGTTATTTGTTTCCTTTCCTGTTTTTCTTTAGTCAGTCTAGCCAATGGTTTATCAATTTTGTTAATTTTTTCAAAGAACCAGCTTTTGGCTTTGTTAATTTTTTCAATTGTTTTTCTGGTCTCTAATTCATTTAGTTCAGCTCTAATTTTTATTATTTGTTTTCTTCTGGTGCCTGCTGGGTTCTTTTGTTGCTCACTTTCTATTTGTTCAAGTTGTCGGGACAGTTCTCTGATTTTGTCTCTTTCTTCTTTTTGTACGTGTGCATTTATCGATATAAATTGGCCTCTGAGCACTGCTTTTGCTGTGTCCCAGAGGTTTTGATGGGAAGTATTTTCATTCTCGTTGCTTTCTAAGAATTTCCTTATTCCCTCCTTGATGTCTTCTATAACCCAGTCTTTTTTCAGGAGGATATTGTCCATTTTCCAAGTATTTGATTTCTTTTCCCTAGTTTTTCTGTTATTGATTTCTAGCTTCATTGCCTTGTGGTCTGAGAAGATGCTTTGTAATATTTCAATGTTTTGGATTCTACCAAGATTTGTTTTGTGACCTAATATGTGGTCTATTCTAGAGAATGTTCCATGCGCACTAGAAAAAAAAGTATATTTTGCAGCAGTTGGGTGGAGAGTTCTGTATAAGTCTATGAGGTCAAGTTGGTTGATTGTTGTAAGTAGGTCTTCCGTGTCTCTATTGAGCTTCTTACTGGATGTCCTGTCCTTCTCCGAAAGTGGTGTGTTGAAGTCCCCTACTGTAAATGTGGAGGTGTCTATCTCGCTTTTCAATTCTGTTAAAATTTGATTTATGTATCTTGCAGCCCTGTCATTGGGTGCATAAATATTTAATATGGTTATATCTTCCTGATCAATTGTCCCTTTTATCATTATATAGTGTCCTTCTTTATCCTTTGTGGTGGATTTAAGTCTAATGTCTATTTTGTCAGAAATTAATATTGCTACTCCTCTTCTTTTTTGCTTATTATTTGCTTGATATATTTTTTTCCATCCTTTGAGTTTTAGTTTGTTTGTGTCTCTAAGTCTAAGGTGTGTCTCTTGTAGGCAGCATATAGATGGATCGTGTTTCTTTATCCAGTCCGTGACTCTCTGTCTCTTTATTGGTGCATTTAGTCCATTTACATTCAGCGTAATTATAGATAAATAAGTTTTTAGTGCTGTCATTTTGATGCCTTTTCATGTGTGTTGTTGGCCTTTTCATTTTTCCACATACTTTTTTGTGCTAAGACGTTTTTCTTAGTAGATTGTGAGATCCTCATTTTCATAATGTTTAACTTTATGTTTGTTGAGTCGTTACGTTTTTCTTGAGTTATGGAATTGATATTCCTTTTTGAGGTTACCTTATTATTTACCCCTATTTTTCTAAGTAAAAACCTAACTTGTATCGTTCTATATCACCTTGTATCACTATCCATCTGGCAGTTCAATGCCTCCTATATTTAGTCCCTCTTTTTGATTATTGTGATCGTTTATCTATTGATTTCCATGATTTCCTGTTATGTGTATTATTTATTTATTTATTTTTTAGAATTAATCTTACTTTGTTTGTTTTTGTGCTTTCCCTATTTGAGTTGCGTTGACATCAGGACGTTCTGTTTTGTGACCTTGTATTGTGCTGGTACCTGATATTATTGGTCATCAGGCCAAACAATCTCCTTAAGCATTTCTTGCAGTCTTGGTTTAGTTTTTGCAAATTCTCTAAACTTGTGTTTATCTGTAAATATCTTAATTTCTCCTTCATATTTCAGAGAGAGTTTTGCTGGATATATGATCCTTGGTTGGCAGTTTTTCTCCTTCAGTGCTCTGTATACGTCGTCCCATTCCCTTCTTGATTGCATGGTTTCTGCTGAGTAGTCTGAACTTATTCTTACTGATTCTCCCTTGAAGGAAACCTTTCTTTTCTCCCTGGCTGCTTTTAAAATTTTCTGTCTGTCTTTGGTTTTGGCAGCTTTGATGATAATATGTCTTGGTGTTTTTCTTTTAGGATCAATCTTAAGTGGGGTTCGATGAGCATCTTGGATAGATATCCTTTCGTCTTTCATGATGTCAGGGAAGTTTTGTGTCAGGAGTTCTTCAACTATTTTCTCTGTGTTTTCTGTCCCCCCTCCCTGTTCTGGGACTCCAATCACTCACAAGTTATCCTTCTTGATAGAGTCCCACATGATTCTTAGGGTTTCTTCATTTTTTTTTAATTCTTTTATCTGATTTTTTTTCAGCTATGTTGGAGTTGATTCCCTGGTCCTCCAGAAGTCCCAATCTACGTTCTAATTGCTCGAGTCTGCTCCTCTGACTTCCTATTGCGTTGTCTAATTCTGTAATTTTATTGTTAATCTTTTGGATTTCTACATGCTGTCTCTCTATGGATTCTTGCAACTTATTAATTTTTCCACTATGTTCTTGAATAACCTTTTTGAGTTCTTCAACAGTTTTATCAGTGTGTTCCTTGGCTTTTTCTGCAGTTATCCTAATTTCATTTGTGATATCTTTAAGCATTCTGTAAATTAGTTTTTTATATTCTGTATCTGATAATTCCAAGATTGTATCTTCATTTGGGAAAGATTTTGATTCATTTGTTTGGGGGGTTGGAGAGGCTGTTGTGGTCTGTTTCTTTATGTGGTTTAATATGGACTGCTGTCTCCGAGCCATCACTGGGAATCTAGATTTTCCAGGTTATCAGCTAAAAAAAAATGCAGTCAGATCCCTATCCGAATTCTCTTTCTGGCTCAGGGTATTCGGATGTTAATGGAGCCGCTTGCGGAGGGTGGGGGAGGGATCAGAGAGCTAGGTGTGTAGCACCACAGAATATAGAGCTGATCCCCGCGTTCACGCTCCGCCCCCGTCCGCCAGAATCCTGGTAGGACGGCTCCCCGGCTGGGATGCTCCTCTCCCCGCTCCAAGATCAGTCACTTCCTCCCGGGGATTTCTCTATCCGGTGCGCTGCACCGCTCGCGCGAACTGAGTGGGCGTGGCCCTCATGAACAGCCGGGCCGCCCCCGGGGTCTATTCAGGGGAATGCGCTCACACCCTGCCCGCTCTCGCCAAGGTCCCAGTGGGACAGCTCCCCAGCTGGGACGCTGCTCTCCCCGCTCCAAGACCAATCACTTCCTCCTGGGGATTTCTCCCTCCGGTGTACCGCGGTGCTGCTTTCTTGACGGTATGAGGTCCCCATGTCTCTCTGCTTGCTTTTCTCTTTTATATCTCAAAAGAGATCGGCTTAAGACACTATCTTATCTTGTATATCTCATCAGTATAACTGCCACTAATCCATCTCATCACATCATAGTGATAGAATTTACAACACATAGGGAGATCACATCAGATGACAAAATGGTAGAGAATTATACAATACCCGGAATCATGGCCTAACCAAGTTGACAGATATTTTGGGGGGACACAGTTCAATCCATGACAGGTGGGACCAGTGGAATATCTTAGATGGCTGCTCACAAGCTTTTAAGACCCTAGACACCACTTACCAATGTCGGGCATAGAACATTTTCTTTTTAAACTGTGTTATGTCAGATGAGCTAGATGTCCCTCAAGGGCATGGGCCCCTAGCCCTCAGCCCAGTAGTTCAGTCCCTCAGGGAGTTTGGATGTATCTATGAAGCTTCCAAGACCTTGCCTTGATCAAGTTGTGCGAACTTTCCAAGTGTTGTGTACTGTCTTACCCTTCACGACCATTACCACTTACCTGTAGTCTGTTTAGTGTTTTTCCATCCCCCCTTCCTCTCCCTCATAACCATCAAAGATTGTTTCTTTCTGTGTGTAAACCTTTTCGTTTTTCAAGTAGTTGTCTCGTACAGTATTTGTCCTTTTGTGATTGACTTATTTCACTCACAGTAATGCCTTCTAGATTCATCCATGTTGTGAGATGTTTTGCAAATTCATCATTGTTCTTTATTGTTGTGTAGTATTCCATTGTGTGTATGTACCATAGTTTGTTTATCCATCCATCTGTTGATGGGCATCTAGGTTGTTTCCATCTTTTTGCCATTGTGAACAATGCTGCAGTGAACATGGGTGTACATGTCTGTTCGTGTGATGCCTCTTATTTCTTTAGTATATATTCCTAGGAGTGGGATTGCGGATCATATGGTATTTCTATTTCTAGCTTTTTAAGAAGGTGCCACATTGTTTTCCGCAGTGGTTATACCATTTTACATTCCCACCAACAGTGCATAAGAATTCCAGTCTCCCCGCAGCCTCTCCAACATTTGTTGTTTTCTGTGGTTTTGATTCCTGCCAGTAATGTTGGGGTGAGATGGTATCTCATTGTATTTTTGTTTTATATTTCTCTAATGGCTGTTGCCTCCACACATCTGTCAGTTTGTCACTGTAGGGGCCTGTGTGTTGGCTGTGATGCTGGAAGCTATGCCATCAGTATTCAGATACTAGCAGGGTCACCCATGGTGGACAGGTTTCAGCTGAGCTTCCAGACTAAGACAGACCAGGAAGAAGCACCTGGTGGTCTACTTCTGAAAAGAATAGCAGTGGGACATTGTCTGATATAGTGCTGGGAGATGAGCCCCTCAGGTTGGAAGGCATTCAGAATGCAACTGGGGAAGAGCTTCCACCTCAAAGTAGAGTCAACCTTAGTGATGTGGATGGAGTCAAGCTTTTGGGACCTTCATTTACTGATGTGGCACAACTCAAAATGAGAAAAAACAGCTTTAAACATCCATTAATAATTGGAACATGGAATGTATGAAGTATGAACCTAGGAAAATTGGGAATCGCCAGAATTAAATGGAATGCATAAACATTGATATTCTAGGCATTAGTGAGCTGAAATGGACTGGTACTGGCCATTTTTAATCTGACAGTTATATGGTCTACTATGCCAGGAATGACAGCTTGAAGAGGCATGGCATTGCTTTCATAGTCAAAAAGAACACTTCAAGATCTGTCCTGAAGTAGAATGCTGTCAGTGATAGGATAATATGTATACACCTACAAGGAAGACCAGTTAATACCGCTATTATTCAAATTTACGCACCAACCACTAAGGCCAAAGATGAAGAAACTGAAGATTCTACCACCTTCTGCAGTCTAAAATTGATCAAACGTGCAATCAGGATGCACTGATAATTACTGGTGATTGGAATGGGAAAGTTGGAAACAAAGAAGAAGAGGGTCGGTAGTTGGAAAATGTGGCCTTGGTGATAGAAACGATGCCAGAGATCGCATGATAGAATTTTGCAAGACCAACCATTTCTTCATTGCAAATACCTTTTTTCACCAGATAAGTGGCGACTATACACATGGACCTCACCGTATGGAATACACAGGAATCAAGTCGATTACATCTGTGGAAAGAGACAATGGAAAAGCTCAGTATCATGAGTCAGAACAAGGCCAGGGGCTGACTGTGTATCAGACCATCAGTTACTCGTATGCAAGTTCAAGTTGAAACTGAAGAAAATTAGAACAAGTTGACGAGAGCCAAAGTACAACCTTCAGTATACCTCACCTGAATTTAGAGACCATCTCAGGAATAGATTTGACATGTTGAACACTAATGACTGAAGACTAGACAAGTTGTGGAATGAAACAAGGACGTCATACACGAAGAAAGCAAGAGGTCATTAAGAAGACAAAAGAGAAAGAAAAGACCTAAACGGATGTCTGCAGAGACCCTGAAACTTGCTCTTGAGTGTTGAGTAGCTAAAACAAAAGAAAAAAATGATGAAGTAAAAGACCTAAACAGAAGATATCAAAGGGAGGCTCAAAAGGACAAGGTAAGTATTATGATGACGTGCAAAAAGCTGGAGATAGAAAACCAAAAGGGAAGGGCACGCTCAGTGTTTTTCAAGCTGAAAGAACTGAAGAAAAAACCTCAAGCCTCAAGTTGCAATAATGAAGGATTCTATGGGGAAAAAAATTAAACGACGCAGGAAGCATCAAAAGAAGATGGAGGAATACACAGAGTCACTATTCCAAAAAGAATTGGTTGATGTTCAGCCATTTCAGGAGGTAATATATGATCAGGAACCAAGGTTACTGACCCAAGAAGTCCAAGCTGCACTAAAGAATTGGCAAAAAACAAGTCTCCGGGAATTGACAGAATACCAATTGAAATGTTTCAATAATCAGATGCAGCACTGGAAGTGCTCACTCGTCTATGCCACAAAATTTGGAAGACAGCTACCTGGCCAACCAACTGGAAGAGATCCATATTTATGCCTATTCCCAAGAAAGGGGATCCAACCAAATGCAGAAATTATCAAACAATTTCATTGCTATCACATGGAAGCAAAATTTTGCTGAAGATCATTAAGTGGCTGCAGCAGTATACTGACAGGGAACTCCCAGAAATTCAAGCCGGATTTAGAAGAGAACACGGAACCAGGGATATCATTGCTGATGTCAGATGGATCCTGGCTGAAAGCAGAGAATACCGGAAGGACGTTTACCTGTATTTTATTGACTATGCGAAGGCATTCGACAGTGTAGATCATAACAAATTATGGATTACATTGCAGAGAATGAGAATTCTGAAACACTTAATTGTGCTCATGAGGAATCTGTACGTTGGTTAAGAGGCATTCATTCGAACAGAACAAGGGGATACTGCATGGTTTAAAGTCAGGAAAGGTGTGCATCAGGGTTGAATGCTTTCACCATACTTAGTCTGTATGCTGAGCAAATAATCTGAGAAGCTGGACTGTATGAAGAATGGGGCATCAGGATTGAAGGAAAACTCATTAACAACCTGCGTTATGCAGATGACGCAGCCTTACTTGCTGAAAGTGAAGAGGCCTTGAAACACTTACTGATGAAGATCAAAGACCACAGCCTTCAGTATGGATTGCACCTCAACATAAAGAAAACAAAAATCTTCACCACTGGACCAACAAGCAACATCATGATGAAAGGAGAAAAGGTTGAAGTTGTCAGGGATTTCATTTTACTTAGAAAAAAAAAACCAGTGCCATTTTACTTAGATCCATGATAAACACTCAACGGAAGCAGCAGTCAAGAAATCAAAAGACGCATCGCATTGGGCAAGTTGGCTGCAAAAGACCTCTTTAAAGTGTTGGAAAGCAAAGAGGTCACCTTGAGGACTAAGGTGCGCCTGACCCAAGCCATGGTGTTTTCAATCTCCTTATATGCATGCGAAAGGTGGACAATAAATAAGGAAGACCGAAGAAGAATTGATGCATTTGAATTGTGGTATTGGAGAAGAATATTGAATATACCATGGACTGCCAAAAGAAAAAACAAATCTGTCTTGGAGGAAGTATGACCAGTATGCTCCTTAGAAACAAGGATGGCAAGACTATGTGTCACATACTTTGGACACGTTGTCAGAAGGGATCAGCCACTGGAGAAAGACATCATGCTTGGGTCAGCGAAAAAGAGGAAGACCCTCAATGAGATGGATTGACACAGTGGCTGCAACAGTGGGCACAAGCATAGCAACAATTGTGACGATGGCGCAGGAGCAGGCAGTGTTTCATTCTGTTGTGCATAGGGTTGCTATGATTCAGAACCAACTTGATGGTACCTAACACCCACAACAATGGTTAGTGATTACTAGAATGTCCTCTTTGTGTCTGTCAGCTGCCTGAATGCCTTCTTTGGTGAAGTGTCTGTTCTTATCCTTTGCTCATTTTTTAATTGAATTATTGTCTTTTTGTTGTAGAGGTCTTGGATTTCTCTATAGATTTTAGAGATTAGACCTTTGTCTGATTTGTAATAGCCAAATTTTTTTTCCCAGTCTGTAGGTTCTCCTTTTACTCTTTTGGGGAAGTCTTTTGATGAGCGTAGTATTTAATTTTTAGAAGACCTCAATTATCTAGCTTATCTTCTGGCGTTTGTGTATCGTTATTCATGGGTTGTATCCTATTTACGCCTTGTATTAGGGCCTCTAGCGTTGACTCTGTTTTTTCTTCTATGATCTTTATAGTTATTGATTTATGTTTAGGTCACTGATCCATTTTTAGTTAGTTTTTTGTGTATGGTCTGAGGTATGGGTCTTGTTCCATTTTTTTGCAGATGGACATCCAGTTTTGCCAGCATCACTTGTTAACAAAAACAGTCTTTTCTGCATTTGATGGTCTTTGCGCCCTTGTGGAAGATCAGGTGACCATAGGTGGATGGATTTACACCTGGATTCTCAATTCTGTTCCGTCGGTCAATGTATCTGTCGTTGTACCAGTACCAGGCTGTTTTGACCACCATAGCTGTATAATAGGTTCTGAGGTCAGGTAGTGTGAGTCCTCCTACTTTATTTTTCTTCTTCAGTTGTGCTTTACTTATCCAGGACCTCTTTCCTTTGCATATAAAGTTAATGATTAATTTTTCCACCTCATTAAGGAATGCTGTTGGGCTTTGGATCGGGATTGCATTGTATTTGTAGATCGCTTTAGGGTTGATATGATTTGGAATTGACTCAACGGCAACGGGCTTGGTTTTTGGGTAGAATTGACATTTTCAGAATGAGTGATGATAAAGGGCATCCTTGTTCCTGTTCTCAGGGGAAATGTTTTCAGCTTCTCTCTATTGAGAATGATGTTGGCTGTTGGTTTTGCGTAGATGCCCTTTATTATGTTGAGGAATTTCCCTTCTACACCTATTTTATTGAGAATTCTTATTAGGAAGGGGCATTGGACTTTATCAAATGCCTTTTCTGCATTGATTGAGATGATCACGTGATTCTTTTGTTTTATTTATGCAGTGGATTACGTTGATTGATTTTCTAATGTTGAACTCTCCTTACATACCTGGTATGAGTCTCATTTGGTCAGGGTGGTATTTTTTAATCGATACTGAATTCTATTGGCTAGGATTTTGTTGAGAATTTTTACGTGTGTATTCATGAGAGATTTTGGTCTATAATTTTCTTTTTTGTGGCGTCTTTGCTTGGTTTTGGTATCAGGGTTATGCTAGTTTTGTAGAATGAATTCAGAAGTATCCTTTTCTGTGTTCTGAAATAGATTACATAATACTGGTTCAAGTTCTTCTCTGAATGTTTGGTAGAATTCTCCAGTGACGCCATCTGGGCCAGGGCTTTTTTTGGTTGGGAGTTTTTTAAATTACCTGTACAGTTTCTTCTCTTGTTATTGTTCTGTTCAGATTTTCAACCTCAGTTTGTGTTAGTTTACGTAGGTAGTGTGTTTCTATTAATTTTTCCATTTCCTCTAGGTTTTCAAATTTGTTGGAGTATAGTTTTTCATAGTACCCTGTTATGATATTCTTTTATTTCAGTTTGGTCTGTTGTAATGTTCCCCATTTCATTTCTTATTTGAGTTATTTGCATCCTCTCAGGAAGGGGCAGAGGCAGTGCAGGGCTTAGGTGGGAGGGAGAAGGGGGAAGATAAAGAAAAATAAAAAACATGGCACTGAGGAGCCAGGCTTTGGGGGCCTGGGGAGGCCATGTCCCATAGGCTCTCTAACCAAGCATTGCAGTACAGCCTTTTGAGAAGGAGGGTGCAGCTCACGGAGCTGGGTGTGTGGGAGAAAAGAAAGGAAGGAAGGGAGAGAGGGAAGAAACAGCAACAACAGAAAAAGAAAAAGAAAAAAATGGTGCTTAGGGAGCTATCCCTGACAGCGATGTAACCCTGGGGGGGCTGTGTACCAGTGACTTTCTGGCCAAGTGTTGCAGCACAGCCCTTTGAGAAGGGCAAGGGCGGTGCACTGGGCTAGGTGGGTGAGCCAAAGGAATGGAAGGAAGAGAGAGAGAGAGAAAGAAGAAACAAGAAAAAAAAAGGAACAAAGCAAATTAAAAAAATATGGTGCTGAGGGACCTGACTGGTGGGGCAAGCACAGACCCGAGGAGGTCTTGTGCTGGTGGTCCTGTAGCTGAGTGGTGCGGTAAGGCCCTTCGAGAAAGAGCAGGAACAGCAGATGGGGCGAGGTAGGCAGGAGACCAAAAAGGAAGGAAGGGAGAGAGAGAAGAAACCAAAAAATGAAATATGATGCTGAGAGAGCCAGCCAGTGGGGGCTGCTTGGACCCAGGGAGGTCATATTCCAGTGGCTTTCTAGCCAAGCAGTGCAACACAGCCCATTGAGAAGGAGCGAGGATGGCACATGGGACTAGGTGGACGGAAGAAAGGAAGGAAATAGAGAAAAAACAAACAAATATAGCACTGAAGGAGCTGGCTGGTGGGGGCGCCACGGACTCAGGAAGGGCATGTGCCATGTTCTCTCTGGCCAAGCAGTGCAACACTGCTCATCAAGAATGGGTGGGGGCATCTCACAAGGCTAGGTGGGCAGGGAGTAAAGAAAGGAAGGAAGGAAGACATTGAAAAAAAAAACAAAACATGGTGCTGAGGGAGCCTACCAGTGGTGGTAGCAACAGACCCTGGGAGGCTTGTGCCAGTTTTTCTCTAGCCAAGCGGTATGGTGCAGCTCATCAAGAAAGTGAGGGGATAGCACATGTTGCTAGCTGGGTGGGAGAAGGGAAAAGAAGGAAGACAGAGAAGAAACAAAAAAAGCCAAAAGAACAGTGACAAAACAAATGGCGCTGAAGGTGCCGGCTGTTGGTTGCGGGGCGGACCTATGCGGCAGTGAGCTGGTGTGTCTCTGGTGGAGGGACCGTGGCTTGTTGGAAAGCAGCAGAGGCCATGTAGAGGGAAGAAGGGTGAGGGGTGGGAAAGCTTGTATCCGTGGTTACTGGGTACTCTGTCTCTTGTTGGGAGCTCCGTGAAATTGCCTTCCTGTGCTCCCTGTCTGTGTTCCATGGTGGCTGTAGTCCAAGATGGCGAATCCATACTGCTTTAGCTGGTTGGGGGACTTCCATGCCGTAATTCTCCTCGTCCTCTGTTCTGTCTCTGTTTCTTATCCCATTTGGTGGTTGACTGAATTCTTTTTCCCTTCATTTGATGCTTAGGGTTCCAGGATTGATGTTTGTTATCTGTTTTGCTTAGTTTTTTGTGTCTTTGCTGCAGAGGGGCGGCATGATGCTTCTGTTTATAGTGCCATGTTCGCTCCCTACTGTTGAGTTTTGAGTGTTCTTCATATATTCTATTGTAATTTGCAAATATTTCTTCCAGTCTGTAGCTTGCTTTTTCATTCTCTTAAGAGGGTCTTTCCCAGAGTAAAAGTTTTTCATTTTGATGAATCCCAGCTTAATTTTTCCTGTGATGGATCATGCTTTTGATATCAAGTCTAAGAACACTTTGTTAGGGTTAGATCCCAGATTTTCCCCTATGTTTCCAAAAGGAGCCCCTGGTGGTGCAGTGGTTAAGAGCTTGGCTACGAACAGAAGGGTCAGCAGTTTGAATCCACCAGTGGCTCCTTGGAAACCCTATGGGACAGTTCTATTCTGTTCTATGGTGTCGCTATGAGTCGGAATCTACTCAACAGCAACAGGTTTGGTTTTTTGGTTTTGTTCTAAAATCTTAAAAATTTATGTTTAAATCCAGATCCCACCCTCCCCCCCCCCCGCCCCCCGCGTGCCACGTGAGAGTCATGGCAAATTCTTTATTGCTAACACTAACACAGAACTAAATAGTTTGTTGTGTTTCTTGCCAATGATGGATCTTTCTTGCCAACTATAGGGTCTTTATGAGTCAGAATCAACTTTTCGGCAACGGGTGTGTGTTCTTGTCTGTGATGGAATTTGTATTTTGTCATGACCCGTTCAGAGTTAGTGTATAAGGTGTGAGACTTAGGTTGAGGTTCTTTTTTTTTTTTTTTGCCTATGAACGTACGATTACTTCAGCACCATTTTGTTGAAAGGCTGTCTTTCCTCCATTGAATTACTTTTTTTTCCTTTGTCAGAAATTAATTGCGAATATTTATGTAGGGTCTATTTCTGGGTTCTCTGCTCAGTTCCATTGATATATGTATCTGTCCCTCCACCAGTACCCACAGTGATTACTGTAGAGATATAATAAATCTTAAAATTGGGTAGATGGATTCCTCCCCCTTTGTTTTTCTTTTTTAAAATTGTTTTATCTCTCTAGTTCCTTTGCCTTTCCATATAAAATTTAGAAAAATCTTTTGTCTGTGTCTACAAAAAAATCTTTCTGAGAGTTTTCTAGGAATTGCATTGAATCTATATATTAATTTGGGGAAAATTGGCATCTTTACTATGTTGAGTCTTCTATTCCATGATTGTAACATGTCTGCTTAGGTGTTCTTTAATTTTTTTTTTTTTAATCAGATTGTATAGTTTTCAGCAGACAGGTCTTGTTTTTCTCTTTTGGGCAATTGTAAGTAATATTATACTTTTAATTTTGCTGTCCAAGTATTTAGAAATAAAGTTGATTTTTGTATATTAATTTTGTATTATGCAACCTTGCTGAACTCACTAATTGTAGGAGTGTTTTTGGAGAATCTTTGACATTTTCTATATATATTTAAAAAAAAAAAGTGTCATCTGCAAATAGGGACACTTTTATTTCTTCTTTCCTGATCTGTATGCCTTTTATTTCTTTTTTTGCTTTATGGTACTGGCAGAACTTTCAGCACTATCTTGAATAAGAGTGGTGACAGTGGACATCCTTGCCTTGTTCTTGATCCTAGTGGAAAGCATTCAGACTGTAGGTACTCTGTACTCTTTATCATGTTGTGGAGGTTCCTATTTTTCTGAGAGTTTTTATCATGAATGGGTATTGAATTTTGTCAAATGGTTTTTCTGCATCAATGAATATGATGTGATTTTTCTTATTTAACCTATTGATATGATGGACTACGTTGATTAAGTTTTTAATACTGAACCAACCTTGCATCCATGGAATAAACCCTACTTGGTCATGATATATAATTCTTTTTATATATTGGTGATACCAGGATTCTTGTGTCTATAATCATAAGTGATATTGGTCTGTAGTTTTCCTTTTTTGTACTGTCTTTGTCTGGTTTTGATATAAGGGTAATACTAGCTTCATGAAATGAATTGGGAAGTGCTCCTTCTTCTGTTTTCTGGAAGATATTGCATAGAGTAGGTGTTAATTCTTTAAACATTTGTAGAATTCTGCCAAGACACCACCTGGACCTGGAGATTTCTTTTTTGGGATTTTTTAAATTATGAAGTTAATTTCCTTAACAGTTGTAGAGCTATTCAGATTATCTGTTTCATACTGGGTGACTTGTAGTAGTTTGTGTTTTTTGAGGAAGGGGTCCATTTCTTCTAAGTTGTCAAATTTATGTGTGGAGTGTTGTTTACAGCATTTCCTTATTATCTGTCTGATACCTACAAGACCTGTAGTACTATCCTGTTTCATTGCTGATACTGGTAATTTGCATCGTTTCTTTTTTTTTTTTTTCTTCTGCCAGTCTTGCTAGGGGTTTGTCAGTTTTATTGATTTTTTTAAAGAATCATGTCTTTGATCCTCTGATTTGCTCTATAACTTTTTGTTTTCTATTTCATTGAATTCTACTCTATTGTTTCCTTTGGGCCTATTTTGCATTTCTTTTTCTAGGTTCATGAGGTGGGAACTTAGATTATTATTTCGAGACCTTTGTTCTTTTCTAATGTGTGCATTTAGTGCTATAAATTTCCTTCTCAGCATTCTAGTTGTGCCTCACAAGTTTTGATATGTTTTGTTTTTATTTTCATTCACTTCAGCATATTTTTTTACTTCCCTTGGAGCTTCCTCTTTGACCTATGGATTATTTCTAAGTCCATTATTTGGTTTCCAAGGGCTTGGAGATTTTCCGGCTATCTTTCTGTTATTGATTCTGTTTGATTCCATTGTGGTCAGAGAACACATTCTGTATTGATTTCACCTATTTCAAATTTTTCAAGGTTTGTTTTATGGCGTAGAATAGGCTCTATCTTGGCATATGTTCTTTGGGCACTTAAAAAGAATGTGTATTCTGTCGTTGCTGGTTAGAATATTTTATAAATGTTGATTAGATCCTGTTGGTTCCTGGCGTTGTTGCATTCTGTATCTTTGCTGATTTTCTTTCTAGTTGTTCTTTCAGTTGTTGAGGGAGAGGTTTTCAAGTCTCTTAACTCTAATTGTGAATTTGTCCATTTCTCCTTTAACTTATATCAGTTTTTGCTTTACATATTTTGCAGCCCTCTTGTTTGGTGCATATTCTTTTAGGATGGCTTTGTCTTCTTGGTGGATTGCTCCTTTTGTTATATATAATGTCTCTTTCTGTCTCTGGTAATTTTCTTTGCTCTGAAGTCTACTTTATCACATATTTATTAATATATTTCCCATGCTTTCTTTTGGTTAATGTTTGCATTATCTTTTTCTATCATTTTACTTTAAACTATCTAAATTGTTATATTTAGGATGAACTTCTTGTAGACAGCATATAGTTGGATCACATATTTTTTATCTACTCTGCCAGTCTCTGTCTTGTAATTGGTGTATTTAGACCATTTACATTGAATGTAATTACTGATGTTAGGACTCAAGTCTGTCGTATTTTTTTGATTTCTGTTTATTTTCTCTGTTTTTCATTGCCCTGTTTTCTTTTTGGTTCTTAAACATACTTTTTATAATGTTTAGTTCTTTATATAGCTTTTTTAGTGGATGCTCCAGATATATTACATTGTCTACACATGATTTATCACAGTGTACTGATATCATTTCACCAGTTCAAGTGAAGTATAGAAACCTTACGTCCCTTTGCTTTTCTTTACGTTCTCCTATATGTAATTGTCTTAGATATTTCCTTGACATACCTCCTGAACACATCAGACAGTGTTAAACAGTTTTTGCTTCAGCCATCAAACACAGTTGAGAAAACTCAAGAGGAGAAGGAAAGCTTACTGTATTTACCCATGTTTTTGCTTATTGTGTTCTTCCATCTGGGTTGTTCAAGGTGTATCCTTTGTTTCTTTTCTTTATTTTTAGAGAATGTTCTTTAGCCATTCTTTTAAGGTGAGTCTGCTGATGACCAGTTTTCTTAGTTTTCCGTCATCTGAGAATGTCTTGATTTCCCCATCATTCCTGAAGAATATTTTTGTTGTATGTGGGATCCTAGGCTCACAGCCTTTCCTGTCAGCAGTTGAAAAATATTGTGCCACTGCCTTCTGGCTTCCATTACTTTTTCTGAGAAATCCACTGTCATCATTTTTTGTCTGGCTACTTTCAAGACTTTGTCTTTATTTTTCAGAGGTTTAATTATGATGTGTCTTGGTACGAAATTTCTTTATGTTTATTCTGTCTGGGTTTTGCTTCTTGAATCTGTAGGTTTAGATATTTTGCCACATACGGGGCGTTTTCAGCCATTTATTTATATGTGTGGAAACCCTGGTGGTGTAGTGGTTAAAAGCTACATCTGCTAACCAAAAGGTCGGCTGTTCAAATCCACCGGGCACTCCTTGGAAACTCTATGGGGCAGTTCTACTCTGTCCTGTATGGTCACTGTTGGAATCGACTTGATGGCAATGGGTTTTTTATGTATTTGAATACTGTTTCAGCCCCGCTTTCTGTTTCTCCTCCCTTTGGGATACTGATGACATAAATGCTAAATCTGTTGCTATAGTCCCAACATAATATTTTGTGCCATTGGTTGCCAATCCTACGATATGTCAACACTCTCCCCTTCTAGACCTTGGGTTCCCTATTAACCCGCTTTACTATCCCCTCCTGCCCTCTCGTCCTTGCCCCTGGACTGGTGTGCGCATTTCATCTAGTTTTGTTTCTCTATACTGTCCGGGTTTTTCCAGTCTCTGTCATACCAGTAAGTCTCATCTTCTTTTGTGAGTTAGAATTTTGTTCTACATTTTTCTCCAGCTCTGTCCAGGACCCTGTATTGTGATCCCTGTGAGAGCAGTCAGTGGTGGTAGTCTGGCACCATCTCGTTGTGCTGGACTCAGTCTGGTGAAGGCTGTCATCTTCTGAATCTTTTATTTTGGTTATTGTATTTTTCAGTTTTAAGGTTTCCATTCAGTTTTCTTTATGTCTTCTCTTTCTTTGTTGGGACTTTCTATTTCTCTTCTGAAGCTTTCTATTTTTTCATTTGTTTCAAACACATTTATAATTGCTCACTGAAACGTTTTTATCATGATTGCTTTAAAATCTTTTACAGATAATCTAACATCTCTGTCATCTTAGTGTTGGCACTTATCCATTGTGTTTTTTCATTCAATTTGAGATCTTACTGGTTCTTGGTATAATGTGAGGTCGTCTATAAAAACTAGTGCATTTTCTTATTATGTTATGAGACTGGATCTTATGGAAACCTTTTATTTTAGCTGGTGTTTTCTGACACTGTGCCAGCAGAGGAAAAAATCCAGGTTCCCCACTTGACTCCTTTAACACCTGCGATGGAGGGCTCCTCTTTACTGCTGGCTGCGGGTGGGCATTCCAGTGGAGCTCCACTGATACTGATGGGAGTGGCCTCATTACCACTGGATGATCGTGAAAGTACTAACTATCCATTAGGCCTCCACTGACAACTTCCCAGTGAGGAAGGGAAGGGATACCTCATTACTACCAGGTGAGGGGGTACAAAGTCCAGGCTACCCTTAATGATGGTCACTGCTGACCCTGCAGGAGTGAAGAGGCTCATTATCAGCTAGCAGAGATGAAAGTCCTGGCTTCCTATTTGGCCTTCTTTGACATCACCCCAGTGGGGGTTTTGGGGTACCTCATTACTATTTATGCAGCCTTTGCTGGTGTGGGTAGGGTGGAGTCAGTTTCTTCTGTGGTTTGGCTGGAGTAGAGTAATTAATGTCTGAAGGTTTTCTGTCTTTATAGGCTGCTACTGGCTTAGTCCCTTGGCTAGAGAGAGCAGGCTTTTGTTGGGGCTTTTTCTTTTTCTCTCGTTTCTTTTTTTATCTCTGCCTATTGGTGTTCCTGGAGCCCTGATGGCACAGTGGTTCAGAGCGTGGCTGCTAACCAAAAGATCCATAGTTCAAACCCACCAGCCACTTCTTGGAAACCCTGCAGAGCAGTTCTGTGGTTTGGTATGGTCAGAATCGACTAGATAGCAATGAGTTTTTTTTTTTTTTTATTGGTGTTTCTGTGTTGCCCGTTTCTTCAGCTTCAAGTCTAGGATATATGAAGCAAAAAGAAAACCCGAGAGAACATGCTGCTATGTTTTTCCCCAGGTCCTTGAGTCCCTGGCCAATCTACCTTCTTCTCTCCATCTTTTAGAGTTTTCTTACGTTTGTTTAATATATGATATCTAGGGTTTTGTTGTAATTTGTGGGAATAATAAGAAAAAGTAGATCTGTTCCATCTTATTGGAAGTAGAAGTTGCTTTTTCCTTTTAATGCCAATAACTCTAACCCTTTACACTGGGTCCTTATTCTGAGTAACCATTCTATCATAAATTGAATCTACCCATCCTTGTTCACTTAGAGATTAACTCGTATCAGATAGTCCTGAACCAGCCAGAGGAACTGTGCTATTTGGGAGGAGTTGCTGGTTTCCAGCATTATCTATCCCTTGTTCTATCTAGTTATTAGATTTGTTAGTTTCTTTATCACAGTCAGTGATTTGGAGTTGAAATTTTTGTTTTACTGCTTTACCCAGATAAGGTAAGAAATTCATGAACAATAGTTTACTAATATTTTAATTTTATTTTAGGAAATACTTAAAAAACTCAAAGTACTATTTTTTTTTTAATACAGGCATTGAAGAAAATTATAAGCCATTTTATTTAAAACAATTAGAAAAAAATGTGGAAGAGGATGTGAAAAGTTTAAAGGTAGGTAATATAGCAGATGCTGAAAATATTAACGTGTCAAAACATATATTATCAATCATGAAAACCAAAGGAACATAATTTGTTACTGAGTTTTGAGGCGAGCTAACCTGGTAAACAAATAAAACAAAATTAGCATTTTTGTGAAAATATCAAGTTGGCATGCTGGACCCTTTCCTCCATCAAAACTTATGAAATGAAAGAAAACACATAAAGCAATGTGAAAGTAAAGGAACAATATCACAGGAAAAGAATGGAGAGTACCACAGGTGGATCAGCCATTTTGGGAAAATTCTTGAAAGACAGAAAGCCAACAGAATTATATCTGCTAAGACATATAACAGAAAGAAAAAAAAAAAAATTAACCCAAAACATAATGCTAAGGAAAAAATAACCAGGAGAGCAAGTCTTGGGTCAGTGTATTCTTGTGTGAAAGAAACAGCATAGTCACCTGGAACACGGACAGGGAGAGGCATGTGGGAGCCACATTTATGCCAGCTAGAAAGGTTGGCTTCTGCCTCTAGTGCCCTGTCCTGAGCAACACATGGCAGCAACATCTGTCTCGGACTGCAGCAGCAAGCTTGGTATCTGGTGTCAGATAGGTATGTCAAATCCTGGGTACCACCTAACCCCTGGAGGAACAGACTTCCCCATATCCACACTCAGGAAGTAAGGTACTGCCCATAACTCTTCTGCCAACACAGTCACGAAAGGGAAACTAAGGTAAATAAAACAGGCAGGCACACAGAGCTTTTAAAATACAAAAACAAAACAACTAAAATCAGACTTTCAAGGAAATCCTATACTATAAAAGAGAGGTGCCCAGTGCAAAGCAAGGAAACAATCAAAGGGACATGAGGCAAGACAGACATCAGGGAAAAAGCATTACTACAATCAGGATTACTCTATAATGATAAAACATGTCAGTTCACAGAAGGTAGTAACAACTTTGAGTATATATATGCACTTGATAACATGGTCTTAAAATATACAAAGCAAAAATTGACAGAACTTGGTTACGTTGAAGGGGTATAGACTTTCTGGCTGGGATAATGTAAAACTTTAAAAAATAGATAATAGTGATGATAGTATAACATGGTTATTGTAATTAATATCACTTAATTATACACTTAAAAAAGGTTAAAACTTTTTGTTACATATATATTTTACCATGCTAATTTCTTTTTTAATTAAAAAAAAAATTTTTTTTTAAAGGAGAAAAAGACAAATCCACAACAAGAGGTGGAGATTTTAATGCAGGTTTCTCTTAAGTTGATAGAACAGGCAAAAAATCAGTAAGGATATAGAAAATTTGAAGAACATGATTAACACATTGAAACTAATGAAAATATATAAAACACTGCACCTAATAACTACAGAATACCTACCTGTAAATGTTCTTTAAGAACACACAGATTATTTTAAAAAATAGACCATGTACTAAGAAATAAAATGTCCCAACCAGTTTAAAAGGATTGTAATCATAAATGTTCTCTGTAATGAGAGAATGATCTCTGACTGTATTTCAAATATGCTAGAAAAGAATAACAAAAAGATAACCAGAAAATCCCCATATGATTAGATGTTAAGAAATTACTTTTAAAAACCCCTTGAATCAAAAAGTAAACATGATGGAATTTAGAATATATTTTTAATTGAATGCTAACAAAAATACTGCATATTAAAACTTCTAGAATACACTTTGCAAAGGAGTACTTAGTAGTGTAGTCTTAAATGTATACATTAGAAAAGAAGAAAGGCTGAAAACAATTAACAAGGTGTTCATCTTAAGAAAATAGCAAAATAAACCTAGAGAAAATATAAAGAAGTGAATAGTAAGGAAAAGAGCATAAATTAGTGACATAGAGAAAACTAATTCCGGATCAAAAAAGCCAAATGTTGGTTCTTTGAAAAGGCTAATAAGATTCACTAATTAAGACTGATAAGAAAAAGAGAGAGGAAGCATTACTACAGCTCCTGCAGACATCAAAATGGTATTAAGAGGATATTATGAACAATTTTTTGCTAATTAATTTTTAAAATGAGATAAAATAGACCAATTTCTAGAAAAAAGTAAAATTTACGAAAATGGACTCAAATAGAAAACCTGAATATTCCTGTAACTATTAGAGATTGAATCAGTGATCAAAAATCCCAGAGCCAGATGGCTTCATCAGTGATTTATACCAAATAGCCAATGAATAAATCATCTCAATCTTAGACAGTTTTTTCAGAGAACAGAGAAGTAGGAACTCTCCCAGCTCATTTTATAATACTAACATTACCTTGATTCTCAAACCTAAAAAAGAAGGTACAAGAAGGAAAATTATAGGCCAATCTCAATAATACAGCTGGAAAATCCCAAATAATATAAAAACAAACTGAATTCATCAGTGAACAAAAAGGTTAACACATCATGACCCTGCTGAGTTTATTCCAAGAATTCAAGGGTACTTAAATCTTAGGAAAACCTGTCACCATAATTCACTACATTATCCTAAAAAAGGGGAAAAAATCCTATAATCTTCAATAGACGCAGAAAAGCAGCTGATAAAATGTCACACTTATTCACGATAAAAATACTGGCAAACTAGGAATAGAGGGAACTTCCTTAACTGATTAAAAGGTCTCTTAAAATAACCGCAACAGATACCATACTTAGTGATGAAATGTTAACAGCTTCTCTTTGAGATAAGGTACAAGACAAGGATGCTCACCATCACTCTTTCTGGTCAGCATGGTACCGGAAGCCCTAGCTATTGCAGTGGAGCAAGAGAAAGAAGGAAATACAGGATTGGAAAGGAAGAAACAGAACCGTCATTCATAAATGATAAGATATGTATGTAGAAAATTCAAAAGAGTATTTTAAATCAATAATAGAGTTTAAGTGGTTATAAAATCAATATACAAAAAATTATATCTCTATGCATCTGCCAGAGAGTTAGAAAATAAGTTTTCTAAAAAGATACCATTTACAATAACATAAAAAAAAATGAATTACTAGGAATAAATCTAACAAAAGATGTATAGTAACTGTGAGAAAAGAATAAAACTTTATTGATAGACATAAAACAAGACTTAAATGAACAAACCATACGAAATAAATGGTTTGGTAGTCACTATTTTGTAAAGAAAAAATTTACAAAATTTTGTAAAGACTCCCATGTGTCTGTCACTTTGTTGTACTGTGGGGGCTCGGGTGTTGCTGTGATGCAGAAAGCTATGCCACCGGTATTCAGATACCAGCAGGGTCACCCATGGAGGACAGGTTTCAGCTGAGCTTCCAGACTAAGACAGACTAGGAGGAAGGTCCTGACAGTCTACTTTTGAAAAGTATTAGCCAGTGAAAACCTTATGAATAGCAGCAGAACATTGTCTGATACAGTGCTGGAAGATGAGCCCACCAGGTTGGAAGGCATTCAAAAGGTGACTAGGGAAGAGCTGCCTCCTCAAAGTAGAGTCGACCTTAATGATGTGGGTGGAGTAAAGCTGTCGGGACCTTCATTCGCTGATATGGCACAACTCAAAATGAGAAGAAACAGCTGCAAACATCCATTAATAATTGGAGCCTGGAATGTATGAAGTATGAATCTAGGAAAACTGGAAATCGTCAAAAATGAAATGGAATGCATACACATCGATATCCTAGGAATTAGTGAGCTGAAATGGACTGGTATATAGTCTACTATGCTGGGAATGACAACTTGAGGAGGAATGGTGCCGTATTCATCATCAAAAAGAACATTTCAAGATCTATCCTGAAGTAAAATGCTGTCAGTGATAGGATAATATCCATACTCCTACAAGGAAGACCAGTTCATACGACTATTATTCATATTTACCCACCAACCACTAAGGCCAAAGATGAAGAAATAAAAGATTTTTATCAGCTGCTGCAGTCTGAAATTGATCGAACATGCAGTCAAGATGCAGTGATAATTACTGGTGATTGGAATGTGAAAGGTGGAAACAAAGAAGAAGGATCAGTAGTTGGAAAATATGGCCTTGGTGACAGATATAATGCTGGAGACCAAATGATAGAATTTTGGAAGACCAACGACTTCTTCATTGCAAATACCTTCTTTAATCAACATAAACGGCGACTATACACATGGACCTCACCAGATGAAACACGCAGAAATCAAATTGACTACATCTGTGGAAAGAGACTATGGAAAAGCTCAATATCATCAGTCAGAACAAGGCCAGGGGCTGACTGTGGAACAGACTAACAATCGCTTATATGCAAGTTCACGCTGAAACTGGAGAAAATCAGAGCAAGTCCACGAGAGCCAAAATATGACCTTGAGTATATCCCACCTGAATTTAGAGACCATCTGAAGAATGTATTTGACACATTGAACACTAGTGACTGAAGACCAGACGAGTTGTGGAATGACATTAAGGACATCAACCGTGAAGAAAGCAAGAGGTCATTGAAAAGACAGGAAAGAAAGAAAAGACCAAGATGGATGTCAGAGGAGACTCAGAAACTTGCTCTAGAATGTCAAGCAGCTAAAGCAAAAGGAAGAATTAATGAAGTTAAAGAACTGAATAGAAGATTTCAAAGGGTGGCTCGAGAAGACAAAGTAAAGTATTATAATGACATGTGCAAAGAGCTGGAGATGGAAAACCAAAAGAGAAGAAGACGCTCGGCATTTCTCAAGCTGAAAGAAATGAAGGAAAAATTCAAGCCTCGAGTTGCAGTAGTGAAAGATTCTACGGGGAAAATATTAAACAACGCAGGAAGCATCAAAAGGAGATGGAAGGAATACACAGAGTCATTATACCAAAAAGAATTAGTCGATGTTCAGCCATTTGAAGAGGTGGCATATGATCAGGAACCGATAGTACTGAAGGAAGAAGTCCAAGCTGCTCTGAAGGCATTGGCGAAAAACAAGGCTCCAGGAATTGATGGAATATCAATTGAGATGTTTCAACAAACAGATGCAGTGCTGGAGGTGCTCACTCGTCTATGCCAAGACACCTTCCTGGCCAACTGACTGGGAGAGATCCATACTTATGCCTATTCCCAAGTTAGGTGATCCAACCGGATGTGGAAATTATCGAACAATATCATTAATATCACACGCAAGCAAAATTTTGCTGAAGATCATTCAAAAATGGCTGCAGCAGTATATCGACAGGGAACTGCCAGAAATTCAGGCCGGTTTCAGAAGAGGACATGGAACCAGGGATTGCTGATGTCAGATGGATCCTGGCTGAAAGCAGAGAATACCAGAAGGATGTTTACTTGTGCTTATCGAGTATGCAAAGGCATTCTACTGTATGGATCATAACAAATTATGGATAAGATTTCGAAGAATGGGAATTCCAGAACACAATTAAGTGCTCAGGAAGAACCTTTACATAGATCAAGAGGCAGTTGTTCAGACAGAACAAGGGGATACAGATTGGTTTAATGTCAGGAAAGGTGTGTGTCAGGGTTGTATTCTTTCACCATGCCTATTCAATCTATATGCTGAGCAAATAATCCGAGAAGCTGACTATATGAAGAACAGGGCATCAAGATTGGAGGAAGACTCATTAAGAACCTGCTTTATGCAGGTGACACAACCTTGCTTGCTGAAAGTGAAAAGGACTTGAAGCACTTAGTAATGAAGGTGAAAGACCAGAGCCTTCAGTATGGATTGCACCTCAACGTAAAACAAAAGTCCTCACAACTGGACCAGTGAACAACAACATGATAAACGGAGAAAAGATTGAAGTTTTCAAGGATTTCATTTTACTTGGATCCACAATCAACAGCCATGGAGGCAGCAGTCAAGAAATCAGGAGACGCATTGCATTGGGTAAATCTGCTGCAAAAGGCCTCTTTAAAGTATTGAAGAGCAAAGATGTCACCTTGAAGAGTAAGGTGCTCTTGACCCAGGCTATGGTATTTTCAGTCGCATCATATGCATGTGAAAGCTGGACAGTGAATAAGGAAGACCTACGAAGAATTGATGCCTTTGAATTGTGGTGTTGTCGAAGAATATTGAATATACCATGGACTGCCAAAAGAACGAAAAAATCTGTCTTAGAAGAAGTACAACCAGAATATTCCTTACAAGGAAGGATGGCGACACTGTGTCTTACATATATGTACGTACAGTCCCTGGAGAAGGACATCATACTTGGCAAAGTACAGGGTCAGTGGAAAAGAGAAAGACCCTCAACGAGGTGGATTGACAGTGGCTGCAGCAATGAGCTCAAGCATAACAACAATTTTAAGGATGGCGCAGGACCGGGCAGTGTTTTGTTCTGCTGTGCATAGGGTCGCTATGAGTCGGAATCGACTCAACATCACCTAACAACATTTTGTAAAGATGTCAGTCATTCCCAAATTGATACACAGAATCTGTGGAATCACAACCGAAATCATAACTGTTAATTATTTTTTGTGGCAAGTGGGTGGAGGACTGGAACTTGACAAACTCATTCTGAAATTCATATGGAAAGATAAAGAAGAAAACGAGATACTCTGGAACAAAACTAGTGGCGAGGAAGGGCTTATTATAAAGCTGAATGAAGTAGGACAGAGAGGTGTTGGTGTAGGGCAGACAGAGACCACTGGGTTGGAACTGAGAGTCCTGAGCAGACCCACACTTATATAGAAACTTGATTTTGGCAGAGGTGGTAATGCAGAGCAGTGAATAAATGATTGTCTTTTCAATTAATGCTGCTAAGACAAGTGGGTATCCATATGGGGAAAAAAAGAAAACTCCAGGTTGATCACTGACATAAATGTGAAAGACCAAAGTATAAAGCAATTGGAAGATACCTCAGGGTGGGGAATGGTTTCTCAAACAAGACATAGAAGTATTAATTGTAATGGTAAAAATTGACAGGTTTGATTAATCAAAGAACTTTTGTTCATCAAAAGTAATCATTTAGAGAATAAAAAGATAAACCACAGAATGGAGACCATAATTGTCACACGTGTAGCTGATAGAGGGCTTGAGTGCATACCTTCTAGAGAAATCTTACAAATCAAAAAGAAAAAGACAGTCCAGTTAAAAATGAGTGAAATATTTGAATGGGCACTCATAAAAGAGAGTATTCAAATGGCCAGTAAACAAACAAAAAGGTACAGAACTTATTAGTAACTAGGAAAATGCAAATGAAGACCACAGTCAGATACTAGCTATCTTCTGGATGGGCAAACATGGTGAATATATACTGAAGGACAGAAAAGAATTCTAAATAAATGGTGAAACATGTTTGCGGATGGAAAGACTTGATATCACAAAGCTGCCGGTTCTCCCCAATATAATTTACAGATGGAATGCAATCAAAATTAAAATCCCAACCCAATTCTTTATGGAACTCACCAAGCTGATTTCTAAGTTTATGTGAAAGAAAGAATATACATAGTAGTTGTAAAAATGGTGTGGAGACAGTGTCTGACCTCCTCTAACTTCACGAGGGAAAGAGAATCACCATCGACAGGAACAGCCCAAGGCTGATTCCTTTGAGGTTGAGATCAGACACGCTTCCACCCTCCAAACCTTTTACCAATTCTGACACCACCCGTCCCTCCCGTGGCACTGTTTCCTTTTCTGCTGGGTTCGACAGCTCTTTGCACAGACCACAGAGAACTCACAGACCATACTCTAAATTACCGGATTTATTAGGGAAGTGATAGGTTACAATTCAGGCTCAGGAACACTCAGGATACAGTTCTTTGATCAGGACAACTTCTTCCCAGCTGTGCTACACCAGGCCTCTTCCTGGCTCTTGGCTTCTCAGCACTTTGGCCTGGCCTCTGTCCTACTCAGGCAAGTGTTACAAAGCTCTTTTAGCTCTGCCAGTAAGTGCCTGGAGGCATCCCACTCCACTCCACCAGCAAGCGTTGGCCCCAAGGCACTCAGCTGTCTTGCTCCATCAGCTGTCACCATTTCTCTGCTACCATGCCTTGCAATCTCGTGTTATACCTCTCCCTCTCTGCCCTGGTTCTGCCACCTCTGCTGCGCCTGTCTTCTGTGTTACAGCTCTGTCTCTTTCTCTCTCTGTCTCATGGGTCTAGGAGGTCTTGGTGCAGGGATCCTTGGTCCAGTGGACGTGCTCCACTCCTAGCTCTTGGTGGTAGTAGGTTCCCCTCTGCTCTGGGATTGTCTGCTGTTTTAAGCCTAGTGGGATGGCAATTCTGACCAGTCCTCTTATTAGGTAGGGTTCCATACACATTATTTGCATGGTCCCACCTGCACAGGGGCACTGTGTACCTTATTTACATTATTAGCAGCTGTCCAGTCCCCTTGGTGGGCCACAAGCACCTCATTTGCATAGTCCTAACCAGTCATTTGGTGGGAGCTAAAAAGATAATGGCTAGAAGGGCCATATTAAGTAATTCACTGTGCTGCCGTAGTCAATAATACTTTGAAGAAGGAGATGAAAGTCATGTAGCATTAGAGCAAGGGTAATCAAATGAACGGATAGAAAAGTGCAGTCTTCCACAGGCTGGCCTCTCCAGAAGAAGAAACCAAGGTTGAGATTGAGGTACAAGGAACCAGGACTGAGCAGAGAGGAAGTCAAACTGCAGTCACGCCTGACAAAGAGCTTTGGCAACCCAGTAGGAGGGGAGCTCAGAGCAAATGCTGCCCATCAGGGTCATCCCATGTCAGGCCAAATTTAAAAAACCAGTTGCCATCGAGCCAAAAAACCCATTGAGTCGATTCCAACTCATGGTGACCCCGTGTGTGTCAGAGTAAAAGTGTGCTCCATAGGGTTTTCAGTGGCTGATTTTTTTAAAGTAAATCAGCAAGCCTTTCTTCTGAGGCACCTGTGGGTAGACCTGGACCACCAATCTTTGGGTTAGCAGCCAAGTGTGTTAACCATTTGCACCACCCAGGGACTACTATAGAGCCATTTAAAAGAAAGAGGTAGACTAATATGAAATGATGTAGAAAGATCTTCAAGACTAGTTAGTGAAAACAGAAGTCACCAAACAATATTTGGAGTGTGATCCTTTTCATGTTAAAAAGCATGTATTTGTATATTCCCAGAATTATGTATGTAATGCCTAGAGAAAGAATAAAAATGATGCACAGTATGTTCTGGGAAATGGAGGAGCATGGGGTTGGAAGGAACAGTCGAGTGTTGCTCTGTATATTTCTGCATTTTTTAAAAATCTTTTAAAAGGAATTTGTATTTACTTATGTTGTGTAATAAAACAGAAAACAGTTGCTTTTATAAAATTAACGAAAATACCATGTTTAGTATAGAGAATGCTGCAGAGTATGACCGTAATTAATATCCTGTCATTCTCCCCAGTCATTACTGTATTCAGCAGATGTTTTTGACCACTTACCTATGTAGCAGGCACTCTGTGAAGAACAAAATACATTTAACTAGGAGAAAGAAAAACAGAAATGTTAACATTTTATCTTTGGGTGAAGGCACTATGGGTAGAGTTTTTAAAAGTTATTCGCTATATTTTCCATAATGAGTAATATTTTATAAGAAAAAGCAAAATATTAATTTTTAAAAAATATTTACTATTTGTAAGATTTATGTAGGAGCCCTGGTGATGCAATGGTTAAGCACTTGGCTGCCAACTGAAAGGTTGGTGGTTTGAACCCACCCAGCGGCTCCATGGGAAAAAGACCTGGCAATCTGCCCCTGTAAAGATTAGAGCCTAGAAGACCCTATGGGACAGTTCTACTCTGTTACATGACTCTACAGCACCCAACAACATCTGTGTTAAAATTCTACCTTCTGAAAGGATTCATTCCTCTCATAACATTTTCTGAAAATATTTTCTGCTGTTTATTAAAGTGTGTATTTGTGCTCTTAATTATAGGATGAGTATCTGGACCAAAATGTAATCATCAAGAAGATGCAGTCTCTCCAAACGGATTGTGTAGCAGTACCTCCAAGCAGGTCAAACTCGGGTAACTTACACTGTGATCTAAGATATGTGTATTCATCTATTCATTTGCTCATTCATTTACTCTCTAAAATACTATTCAAGACCATATTGGAAGGAAAAAACTATAAAACTTAACAGGGTTTCCAAACACCTGTCTTAGAGGATTTTATACTAAGTCACACTGTGCTCACTAAAATCCAGAGTGTCCTGGACATAAGGGGCCTGAAGTATCTGGTGGGGAGAAAGTGGTAGAAAGTCTGGTGGGGAAGAAGGGGACATATGTGGGAGCAAAGACCTTGAGGAGGTCAGGGGTGACGGGTTCCAGGGTACAAGTAGAGAGGGATATTGAGGCCACCGTTTGACCCAGGGCAAACTACTTGACCTCTTATTAACCTCATCCATCAATTAGTGATAATAACTGGAACCCACTCATAGGGTTGTTTTTTTTTTAATAAATTTTATTGTGGTAAAATATATATAACAAAAAGTTTGCCACTTTAACCATTTTTAAGTGTACAATTCAGTGACATGAATTATATTCACTACGTTGTACAGCCATCACTACTGTTCATTTCCATAAGTTTGTCCTTAACCCAACCAGAAACTCAATACCCCTTAAGCAGTAATTCCCCGTTTTCCCCTCTTGCAGCCCCTGTGACCACTAATAAACTTTGGTCTCTATGAATCTGCCTATTCTAGACCTTTCATATAAGTGGGATCACACAGTATTTCCTTTTGTGTCTGACTTAGCTCACTCAGCATAATGTTTTAAGATTCATGCATGTTGTGGCATATATCAGGACTTCATTTCTCTTTATGGCTGAATAATATCCCAATGTATGTATGTAGCACGTTTTGTTTTTTATCCATTCATCTGTTAGTGGACACTTGGGTTGTTTCCACCTTTTGGGTATCGTGGGTAATGCTGCAGTGAACATTGGTGTACAAGTCTCTGTTTGAGTCCCTACTTTCAATTCTTTTGGAGTGGAATTGGCTGAGTCATAATCGTAATTTTATATTTAACTTTTTGAGAAACTACCAAAATGTTTTCTACACGGCCACACTGTTTTACGTTCTCATTATGGGGTTTTTAAAGAATAAAGAACCCATGGAAAGTGCTGTTTATTTTTTCTAACCCAAATCATACCAAGGAGGTAAGCACCTTCTCTGATCCAACATAAATGCCTTTCTTCCTTGGTCACCCCTACAGCATCGGCTTTTCTGTTGCTTGTTGTAATTTCCCCAGTGCTCGCTCACTGCCAGGTGGGGGCTCTTACTGATCACCTGTATAACCCATAGGAAGAAGACCATCTAGTAAACACTTTTTTTTGTTCTCAAGGTTATCAGTATATTGCTCTGAGGTACAGATTCCTGATGTTCAGATTTTATTTTACATTTTAATGTTTCATGAAGCTCATTCCAGTGTTGACCGTTTTTTCCCAGCCACAGAGCAGCCCAGTTCATTGCACAGTTCACAGGGGCTCAGAATGGGTCCTGTAGAAGAGTCCTGGTTTGGTCCCTCCTCAGAGCACCAGCAAGAGGAGAATCAGCCAAGCCTGCAGAGTAAGCTCCAGGACGAAGCCAACTACCATCTTTTTGGCAGCCGTATGGACAGGAAGGAAAAATGGCAACCCAGACAGAATGTGGCTTATAACAGAGAGGAGGAAAGGAAACGAAGGGTCTCCCATGACCCCTTTGCACAGCAGAGACCTTATGAGAATACTCAGAACCCAGGAGTAAAAGGCATTGCTTATCCCAGTGCAACCAGTCACGTTGATGTATTTCAACAACTACCAGGGCTAACCAGCCAACCCCAACTACCATACTGGAACAGTGGGTTATATAGCAGCAGTCCACATGGTTCGGGAGCAAGAACCCTGGATCCAGGAATAGCAGGTCCAAGACCTTGGTATGGGCCAAATCCTAGTCATATGCCTAACCTGCATAAAACTCCGGTGCCTGAGACCAACCTACTGGGAAACACACCAACCATTCCATTCAGCTTCCCATCAATAGGTAAACAGGCCTTTAACAGTCACAATCATACTTTTTTTTTATTTTCTGAAGACAGAGCAGCCATTAGCTGATATGATGGGGACAAATGGCAAGTTTTTCAGAGTCTTCAGCTGCCAGATGCAGCTTACTGCCATGGAATGGTTTGTTCCCATGGAATGCTTTTCATCAGACCACCCGGCCTGGGCATATTTCAGTTTGGGTCTAGGATTCATCATAATTGCTGGCAAGTATTGGGTTATATATCCTTTAATTGGTAGGTGTCTTCCACTATAACCAGAATAACACAGTAGTTCCATCAGGGCCCAGTCTCTGATGAATGGGAAGATATTTGCTTATACTCTTTTGTCTTGCTTGCTGTGTTCTGAAAGTAGAAAAATAAGTCTTGGATATTATTTCTTATATAGGCCAAAGACTACCGCTTGTGATGAAAATTTTTCTTACAATTCCCTTATCTCTAGGATAAAAGTAAATGTTAGTTGATAGTAGTTACTGACGACAGTGGAAGTGATGTTAATACCCAGTATTGTTATTAAATAATACCTCCCAATACCACCTGACTACAAGAATGACATCTGCCAGGGAGACCTTACTGTGTGCTGGCAATTCAGAAAACAGCTTAGTTAGAGATAAAAGCACAGAGCTGAGTCACATTTCTTTTAAAAGGCCAATTTCCCCCAAAACTTTCTATGGAAGCATTCTGGAATATTTTTCCACAGATTTTACTGTAAGATCTATTGAATGCAAAATATTAAATTAGGCATCAAACAGAATCTGAGTCATACATAATCATAGGAGTGAAATGTCCTATTTATGATGTATCTGGGAATAAAACTTTTCATTAATGTTACCATATTTTATTCATTCATGATTAATTCAATAAAAATGTTTAAAGCACTTGCTCTGTATGCCAGGCAGTTTTCTAGGCACTGGCGATACAACAATGAACAAACAGCCCAAGTCCATCCCCGCATGGAACTTAAATCCTTATACTTGTGTGTGTGCACATGTGTATTTCTCACATTTTTTGGTAAAGAGGGTCCAGAGTTACCATAGCCTCATTAGAAAAAAATGCAATGAAGTGTGCATACTGTCAGATCCAACTGGACTTCCTATTTTAAGGACAAGCCGTGAGTTGGAATTGACTCAATAGCAACAGTTTAGGCGCTGACTGAGAAGCCTAGAGCTAAATTTCATTTACCACTCTCCTCAGACCTGGGTTCTACCTTCTCTAATACAAAGACCTGCTAAATGTTCTTAATAAGAGTAAACTTGGACAACTTCAATTTAGCATGCATATCATTGAACACGTGCCATATACCAAGTCCTATGCTGTAGAAGACCGTCAGGAGTACACACATGAATGAACATGGTGTCTGTCCTTTGAGAACTCATATGCAGGTAGAGAAGTAAACTGTACAAACTGATCCAGGGCAGCATGTGGCAGAGTGCTAGATCTCCGATTACAGCGGAGGCTGCTCGAAGAGGGCAGAATTTGAGCTAGGTAGGTATAGGGAGAAAGGCAGCCCAGGCGGAGGGAACAGCTTGAGCAAAGACAGGATCATTGTATTAATGAGTCAGTGGGACTAATGAGTCAATGGGAAGCCTGGTGTGATGGAACTGCCTAGATTGGAGAAAGTAAGCAGATAGTGAAAGAAAGGTCAAAGAGAGATTTGGGTAAAACTGGCCAGCTTTGAGTAGTGAAGTGAGAGCTTGGATTTACTGTGTGAAGGAGGACACTAACCACACATTTGAGTAGGGGATCCTGATGGGAAGCGTGGCTGAGCCTAGTTGTCTTCTTCATCAATGACTTGGCAGCAGCCGTATTTTAAAGAACATTTCAAGGGGTAGTACAGGATAAATCATTTAACTTCAGCATCTACCTTAAGCCCTTTACTGTGGTATTTTCTCTTGTTTTCAATCTAGATGTGCTCACTTGTGTTTCTCTCTACTTAGATGAGTCTTTCAGATACAGCATTTACAATAGCACTGGCATTCAGATTGGAAACTACAATTACATGGAGGTTGGCAGGATGAGTGTACCACCACTGGACAGCACAAACACGAACCTCAAAGAAGAGCCAGCGTGGAAGTACCAAGAGATCTTTGGTAAGATGCCCTTTAAAGACCCATGGTGTAGCAACCCTCAACTGTCTTACTTATTAGTGGGGTTATCATGGAATTGTCAGATTTCTCTGGTTATTCCCAAACATAGTTGTCCCATGTTTCTTCTGTAAAAATGTCTGTAATTTCCTTATTTACCATGAGGATGATAGCAGTATCTGATTCATACATTTGTTGTGAAAATTAAGTGAGTCAATATGTACAGAGTGCTTAGAACACTGCCTGGTACATAGTAAGTTCTATAAAATATTAAACTATTATCATCATCAATATTACTACTCAGATCTGGGAGAAGTAGCTTCCTTACATCCCCATCACAGGGGATTCTGTAGTAGAAGACTATCCCTTCAACAGCACCTCTGTAATAAAAACAAGAGGGCTGTCTCCCATAGGGTCCCACTATACAAGCCAACAGCATTCACACCAAAGCACAACCTACAAAAAGCAATCATGAGTCCAAAAACAGTATGATTCAAGAACCCGGCTGTTTTTTAATAATTTTTTGTTGTTGAGAATATACACAGGAGAACATACCTCAATTCAGCTGTTTCTACATCTACAATTCAGTGACACTGATTACATACTTAGAGTTGTGCAACCATTCTCACCCTCCTTTGCTGAGTTGTTCCTCCTCCATTAACATAAACTCGCTGTCCCCTAAGGCTCCTATCTTTTAATTTGCTGTCAGCTTGATCCCATTTAGTTTGATCTTGAAAGAGCACAGTGCTCAAGGTAGACATTCTTTACTAGTTAAGCTAAACTATTGTTTGGGTTTTTTTTAAGAAGACTTCAGGGGATATTTTTGGCTTAAGATTTAAAGATTAACTCAGGGCAGTAGTTTCAGGGGTTCATCCAGCCTCCAAGGCACTAGAAAGTGTGGAGTACATGAGAGTTTGAAATTCTAAGAACCCAGGTTTCTGATTAACCCAGGGATTGGCAAAATTTTCTGTAAAGGGCCAGATAGTAAATATTTTAGGCTTTGGGAGCCCTAAGGTTTCTGTCACAACTACTCAAAAGTAGTATATAAATGAATAGGCATGGTTGTATTTCAGTAAAGCTTTATTTACAAAAACAGGCAGATTTGGCCACAGCCATAGTTTGCTGAACCCTATTCTAACACATTTTATGGGTAGCATTTAAAATACCTAGTGCAGAGGTTCCTAACTTTGCAGGAGACAAGGGCACCTTTGAGAATCTGATGAAACACAGGGTCCCTTTCTTAGAGAGGTATTGACAAAATTTGGCAAATATTCCAACAGGTTCTTTAAACACTGACATCCAATGGTGGGGACAGAAAATGAAAGGATGGGAGTTGCAAAAAAAAAAAAAAGTCTTTTTTTTATATTCAGCTTACTGAGGTAGGATCAGGATCAAAGACTATGGTTTATTTGTGGCGGTTGTTTTTATACTTTTATTTGTTTCTTTTTATTAGTTATGTTTATGAAAGGCTAAGGGGAAGAGACCAGTAGAAAAAGAGGTTACGATTATAGGCGAAAGAAGGGACAGCAGTTGTGGGAAGTGGAGGGTGTCCCAAAACAGACCTTGAAGAGTACAGAGAAAGACAAGAGAAGGGCACTATAATTGACAGAATAAAACATTTAATTTTCATGTTGGCACTACAGTATATAAAACAGCTGTTATAAATGCACATAGTATACTCTGTAGCTGCCATGTTTACCTTTTTTTATAGGAATCTGTAAGTTACACTGTCATTAAGACTTCACCCTTGAAAAAGCCACATTCTATGATGTATGGTCAGATTTAACAGCCCCAATTGTTAAAACACTTGGATTAAGTCATAACCAGTTTTCTTGCAAGAGAACCTTGTATACCTTTATTTATCAATTCTAGTACCTTAATAGCTACCCAGCGAGTCATTAACATAAGGAAACACGCATCGTGATGCTCTGAATTTCCTTGACTAAATCATAGGAAAGTAAAGGGATCAGGACTTGGGTGGCTTTGACTCTGGTCAGATGTAAGTGGAAAATGCCCAAAAGGAACAAAAACAGTACATTTCTCCTTTACATCCAGGGAAGTCTAACATAAACAGGGAACAGGGCTGCTGGTTCAAGTTGTGTAGAACACCCAAACTAGTAGCCGAGTAGGGGCTTTGTTCACAGTGCCATCAGCAGTGGCTTAGGGCTGCATCTGCTGGGAGGAAGGAACACTCTGTTCTAGTTCACACAAAGGGTCTGTGTGGGCTAGCAGGCATGTGAAGTAACAAATCCAGTGAATAAACAAACAACTGTATAGCTAAGAAGTTATCTTTTTCACTGTCTGCTACTCTTCACTGTGCTTAGTTTTTTCACCAGTTCCAGAAGCTAGAATTTTCAGATGGGTTATAGTTTGACGCCTTCTCTTTTCCATTTGGCAGATAATATCACCAGTCTGACTGATAAACACCTGGACCCAGTAAGGGAAAATCTGGGAAGGCACTGGAAAAAATGTGCACGTAAGCTGGGCTTCACTGAACCCCAGATTGATGAAATTGACCATGACTATGAACGAGATGGACTAAAAGAGAAGGTTTACCAGATGCTCCAAAAGTGGCTGATGAGGGAAGGCAGTAAAGGGGCCACAGTGGGAAAGCTGGCATATGCACTCTACCAGTGTTCACGAACAGATCTTCTGAACTATTTGATACGTGTCAGCCAGAACTAACCCTAAGGGGGTTTGACAGCATAAAGTCAAGCTCCTCACTTGGTGTGATGGTTAAGGTTATGTGTCAACCTGGCTAAGCCACGATTCTCTGTGGTTTGGCAGATACTATGTAATCATTCTCCATTTTGTGACCTGATGTGAGCAGCCCATCAGTTGTAATGGGAGTTTCTTGGGCGTGTGGCCTGCATCCAATTTGTCATCCTCTGACCTCCAGTTCTTGGGAAGTGAGCAAGCAGCCTGCTGCCTGACCTTCAGATTTTAGGATTCACCAGCTCCCCGAGCCCCACGAGTCAGAAGAAGCCTCCAGCCTGATGCCTGACCCACGAATTTGGGACTTGCCAGCCTCCATAACTGTGTGAGCCATTTCCTCGAAATACATATATGCTATATGTATATATATGCTTCACTTGATTTTGCTCCTTTAGAATACCCAACCTAAGACACTTGGTGAATAACCCAGTGGAAAGTATGCTGCCTCAGAGAGTTCTGAATTCCTTCCTCACTGACATGGGTTCTAGGTCTGTAAAAATTCATTTCCTGCATTTCATACCTGGAGAATTGGAAAAGAAATCTGTAGCAAACAACCTACCTTCAGGAAAATGTAAGCGGGAAGACCAATTAATGCTGTAAGACCAATCACAAAAGGAGCCTTATTGGAATTTGAAATGGAGAGAACAGATAATTGAGGAAGATCATTTTCCTTTAGTTTATGCCATAACCTTCAATTATGTGATTCATTCCATTCCCTGGAGTTTGGTTTGAGCAAGAAAAAAATTCAGAGAATATAAAATAAATCAACTTTCTTATTTTCTGTTCTCCACGTAGGCTCTTGCCATAACCAAAGTACAGTGAAATTCTATGTTCTCTCCAAGTAGGTTTTTTGTATCAGAACCAGTTTATCTTAAAAACATAGTTAACTTCAGTATCAAGTAAATCCAGTATCTGTGACTACAAGCTTCAAGAATTATATGCAAATCACTCCTTAAATTAAGGGGATTTTAAGGAGTAGGAAGGAGGAAAAAAAAGGGGGGCAAAAGAAAAAAAAAAAAGGCATCAGAATGTCCGCAGATAATTGTGAGGAACCACTACTCACTGTAACTACTACAAAAACTCTTGATTCGTTTTTTAAGTTCTTCCCTAGCATTCTGGTACTTTGTGCAGCTTCCCAGCCTGTGTGCCCTGAAGAGGGGACAGGTGTGCAGGGAATACTGGCCTCTTAGCTCCAGGGTAGGACTAGAGCCTCATGCTGGTCACTGTGGAGCAGCCTCCTCAGTTGACCCCAGTGTACTGGAGAAAGATTTTCACTTTCCCTGTGTGCCCTGACGTAAAAGAGGACAGTTTCAGAGCCTGGAAATTGTGCTTCTGGCACGCAGCCTTTCAAAACCCACATGAAGTCTTGGAGGGAATGGAGGCACTAGAACACAGAATCCGACCGGCCTTCCGGCCTCACTGCTGGCACTTGGTTAAACAAGAGTGGTGTGCAGTCATGCTAAGCCCTGCCGTCTGTCAGAAAGGATCCGGTGTGCCATGGGTTGATAACAGTGTTGTTAGTGCTTCTGATTCTGCAGCCCCTCCAGCTCAGCAGACAAGTGCACACACACCTCTTCGGTGTGGCTGTAGAGCAGGGCTGCTGAGCCTCAGCACTACTGACATTTGGGGCTAGATGATTCTGAGGGGGGAGGGGGGAGGGGGAAGTCCTGTGCACTGTAGGACTTTTAGAAGCATTCCTGGTCTCTACCCACCAGGTGCCAGTAGGCCTCCCATCCCCCTTCCCCCTTGGGATAAAAATGTCTCAAAAAAAAAAACATACCTGATGCCATCGAGTCGACTCTGACACATAGTGACTGCAACCTTATAGGACAGAGTAGAACTGCCCCATAGGGTTTCCAAGGAGTGGCTGGTGGATTCGAACTGCCAACCTTTTGATTAGCAGCCGAGCACTTAACCACTGTACCACCAGGGCTCCAAAAATGTTTCTGCAAATATGCAGAATGTTCCCTGGGAGGGCACAGTCGCTCAGGTTGAGAACACTGCTGTGAAGCCTTGTTTCTCTTGTCCACACAAGACCTTGGGGGAAGGTGCAGTGATTAAGAGCTGAGCTGCTACCTGAACCCACCAGCCACTCTGTGGAGAAAAGACCTGGTGATCTGCCCCTATGAAGATTTCAGCCTCGAAAACCCTGCGGGGCAGTTCTGTTCTGTTCTATATGTGGCTTTAAGTCGGAATCGACTCAACACACAAAACCCAGTCTCACTTCTTAGCAGCCATACATTATTAGATCATGTTTGCCAAAAGGAAAACTGAAGGGGGAAGGGTCTCAGGCTTTGCTGCAAGGGCCTGGATTGTTTCCCTAAATGTATCCTTGGTACCTCCATCCTACTGGTTTTCTAAATTCTCTAAATTCCAAAGAGGTTGAAAGATGAATGTTAAGTAGCAAAAATGAAAGGATTTTTAATGGACTTTTTAAAATAAAATGTTATTCCTCAAACATGCTGTTAGGTGCTGTCAGGTTGGTTCCGACTCATAGTGGCCCTGTGTACAACAGAGTGAAACACTGCCCAGTCCTGCACTGTCCTCAAAATCATGGCTATGTTTGAGCCCACTGTTACAGCCACTATGTCAGTTCATCTTGTTGGGGGTCACTGAAACGTGTATGTTTGTATAAATGAAATAGTTTGGGATTCTCCTCCGGTGACTCTACTGCTTACGCTGGCATTTCCTGTACAAAATCCCCTTTCACCCCACTGCTACTGTGAGAAGAGTGGAAGCTGACGGAGAAGAGAGAAGCTCCCAGACAGGCGCATTTTGGCCCTCAGGATGACCACTTGCTGCCCAAGAGGCTCTAGCACTGCTGTTCTTCAGACATGGCTCAGATATCTTTCCTCCCCCTACTCTCTGAACACTGGCTAAAGAAAGCCAGATCTGTCTCCAAGGACTTTGAATATGTGGCCCAAGCACCACAAAAAAAAAAAACTATTTTTGGGCAGAAACCAATGCAGCAAGAAGGCATAGGCTAGAAAGTAAGGAAGAAGGCTATCCATATTTGGTTCCAAATAAAGATATTCAAACAATGAGGTTATTACTGATAAAGCCTCACTTCCAGCTCTCAGTTGCTGTTCAGTTTTCCACTTGTCATGATTGATCATCTTTGTTGTGTCCGTAATGTGAAGTTAAGACTTCAGGAATAAGAAAGGTTCTTCCTTACAAAATGATTTATATGATGTTTCAATGTACATTTTAAAGTGTTATTTATAAAGAAACACTTTTTTAATAGTGTAAATAAAAAAATAAGAGCTTAAATGTTTAAGATTTTAGAAGCATCTCATTACAAAGAAATCATCGAAAGGCTGATGCTGCTTCAATGAATAATATGTAATAACCCAAGTACAGGGTTCTAAAGTAAGCAGGTTTTAGCTCCCCTTGTCCACTCTAGCCTGTCCACTCTAGCTGTGTGACCTAGATGTATTTCCTAACCTTAGCCTGGGTGCTCACCTGCAAGTGGGGAAAACAGCACTACCTAAGGTTGATGCCAGGGTTAAAATAATGCATTCTGAGGTGCTTGACCCAAAAATGGTAACTATTTTTCAAATTGCACAATAAATCGTGTTTTATGTATCAGGGACTAGTTCTCAAGTATGTCCTTAAAAATAACAGTAACCTAAAAACTCACAGTGCTGACGTTTTTGTTGAGCAGTAAGGTGTTGAAACTGTACCAGCTATTTTTAACCATTTGTCAGGAAAATCCCAATCAACATTTCTGGAAAAATAAGGAGATGCTGACTCTACCAACATTTGTGAAAATCAAACGCGATGAAAACCAGCTGAGATGTACACATTTCTGTGTCCTTCTATGTGACAACCTGATGTGATAAATTTATGTAAAATGTAAACATTTTTGTGCCATAAACATTACGTAGGCCAAACCTACCTTCCCTACTCAAACTCCCATGGGCCAGTGGGGACTGTCCACTTAAAGGGATGTTTCTGCGGCCGTGTCCCTTGGAAGCCCTGTGAGAACAGGACGGTAACACTGGAAGGTCTCTTGGGGGAGATAGGATGCAAGATGCAAGGAAGCCATCACCTCCAGTCAAGACTACCACAGTAGCGACGAATCTGCCAGTTACTTCCAGTGAGGTGGGGCGGAATGGTAGAAATAAACGGAGAGTTGTTTTTTTCTGCACTTAACCTTGAATTGTAGATAATGGCTATAAGGCTTAAATTTATAGTCTGGACAATTAAAACATCCCTTCATCCCTAAAAGCAAACACGCTTCTCTCCGGCGTCATTAACCAGCCCTGAGAACTCGGGTCTCGTGGTGCAGCCTTCCGGACCGCGTGGCTGCCAGGGGAGGGGGCGGTGGCCGATACCCAGAGCACGTGGCGGTCGGTGTGCCGTGTTCAAGTGGGTAACTCGGCCGGCGGGACTACGGTGGCCCGGAGGGCTTGAGAGGGCGCGCATGCGCGCTCTCTGAGTCGGTGAGAGAATGGCGGCAGGGCCAGGTGCCCGGGCGATGGTGCCCCTGCGGTTCCTCCTCTCGGCGCTGAAGCCCCGGATTCCTGGGCCTCAAGCCGTGCCCGCTGCCGCGTACGGGTAATGCGGCCGCCTCGCGGCTCCGGGCAGTCCCTGTCTGTGCGCTTTCGGGCGGGCGAGCGGGCGGGCGGCCGGGAGCGGTGCGCGCGGGCTCCGAGGGGGCGATTCCGGCGGCGAGGACTTGGGTTAGTCCGCCCCCGGCCCTGCCGACCTGGGGTGAGCGGGCCTTCGGTCATGCGTGAGCTGCGGTTCTGACTCTAGAGCCCTAATGTTAGCGATCGTGGATCCTAACCCCTTCCCTGTGCAGAGGAAAGAGCCCTAGGGAGGTGTTATCCCATTAGGATCCCGTGCCCTGGATCAGTCCAGCCAATGAAACATACTCCAAGTCAGAAAGAGTGAGAAAATTTGTGAAGGAGATGCATACATCCCCGGGACCCGGCAGCAACACAGGCTGTGTCTATGGAGCCCCAAAGAGCAGTTTTCCATTAGAGTGTATATAGAATCTTATAAGGGTTACAGGTGTCTTTGTCGTCCCCTGCCAGACATTTCTTTATTAGGCTAAAGATACACATATCTGATACCTGGGCTCCAAATTTCCTGTGAGGGTTGTATGCCACAGGTAGTCCGGACAGAACAAAAGGTTATCTGCATCAGTTATAAAACAAAGAACAAACTCATTAACATTTGGTCAAAACAAAGTCATTAACAGAGGTGTGTGAAGGAGGCAGGCAGACGAAGGACAACTTACAGATTTATCATGGCCTAGTCGGAATCGACTCCACGGCTATGAGTATAGGGTCGCTATGAGTCGGAATCGACTTCACGGCACTGGGTTTGGTTTGTTTTTGTTATGTTAAGCTCTCAGTTGCCCATTTTGAAATAAGAAAAACATGCTGGGGAGTATTCGGGGTCACAGAGGTACTTTTTCACGCACCACACTCATGACAGAACAAAGATTAGAATCCCAAGTCTCATTATTTATTGCTCTGTCTAGTCTCTCCACACCGTACGGGTAAAATGTCAATAATTACTCTTGTATCTTTTGTCAAAAATCAGCCTGAAAATGCTTGTGACTTAATAGCTCTTAGTACTGATGAAGATTAGATCACAGGACCCAAGTCCCCGGAGTTCTCTGTTTGCTGATCTCAAACTTCTAATGTGCAAAAGAATCACCTGGGGCACCTGTGAAAATTCAAACTCCCGGGCCTCATTCCCAGAGGTTTTGATATTGTGTAGGAAACCCTGGTGACGTAGTGGTTAAGTGCTATGGCAGCTAACCAGAAGGTCGGCAGTTCTGATCTGCCAGGTGCTCCTAGGAAACTCTATGGGGCAGTTATATTCTGTCCTATAGGGTCGCTATGAGCCGGAATGGACTCGACGGCTTGGGGTTTGGTTTTTTTTTTTTTTTTTTAGGTCTGCTGAGATGCCAAGACCCTGCCTTTTTTTCTTCTGACTTCCCTCCGCCCACTTTGAGATTAAAAACAACAAACTGGATCAGTCTCTGACCCGCTGTCTTAAACATGGGTGCTCTTGGCCCCAAGAGATACTGGGCAGGAAATGTGGATCAAGCAGCTTAAAGCTCTCTTTGTTCCCTACGAATGTACCTACACATGTACGTGCACACGCACCTACACATGTACGTGCACACGCACATACACACTTGCATGCATGCAATTAACTGCTGGTGGGTCGGTTCCAGTACTGATTAGGAAAAAAAGTCAAATGCTAGATAGATACCTGGCATTTAGAAACGTTACTTGATTTAATGTGGAAACTTACACAATTTGAAAACCTCTCATTTGGAATAAAGAAAAGAGAAAGCTCAGTCCAGCTTTTTAATTTTATGTTGTGATTGACTCACTGTTGGGTTTTGTTACTTGATTTACCAAAACCAAACTCATTGCCATTTCAACTCATTGTCAGGTAGCATCAGAGTATGTGACACCTGAGCTTCAGCCCATGAACAGTTTGCCTGCAGATAACAATGGGAGCTACTAAGACACACTTTTCTTTGAAATTTCTACTTATTACCTTAAAGTAACAACTATTAGCTACAATAAAGTATTATCTACCCACCAAAAAAAAATAAAATAAAATAATCTGTTGCCATGGAGTCGATTCTGACTCATAGCAACCCTATAGGACAGAGCAGAACTGCCCCATAGGGCTTCCAAGGAGTGGCTGGTGATTCAAACTGCCGACCTTTTGGTTAGCAGCCACATGCTTAACTACTGTGCCATCAGGGCTCCCATAATTGATGTAGGTTCTTTTTTTTTTTTTAACTTTAGAATTTTCAGGACTATTTTGATAGAGATGGAATGTCAGTGGCTCCAATATATATATATCAATAGTGAAAAAATGGATATTTTATCCAGTTTCCTCTTTGCAGAAAGGGATTGAAATACACTTACTGTGATTGCACTAATATTGAAGTTATGATAGGTTATTTAATGGTTAAAGGAAGGCCCCATTCACTTAGCTGCCTTACGAATCATTCTTTTTAAACTATCTGAAAAACAGGTTTCTCTGGATTTTGATCTGCCATTTTATAAATGCAGCTACAAATTGATATGGGGTGTATCTGGGAAGCAGTCACTGTATTGGTTAATCCTGTCACAAGGCTGCAGCCCAGCGTACATAGGCAAAAGCATTCCTGTAAAACCCAGTGTGCAAACTGCAGATACGTTGTATTCCAAGACCTTGTTTGTAAGTCAGTCGTTTAAAACTGTGATCTGTTTTCTTATTTCATAATTTGTAGTTTGTTCCTAGGTCAGACCATAAAAGTCTTTTCTACCTGAAATTGTACTTTATGTACAAAGTTAATTATAAAATGTAGTGCCCATGAATAACAGTCTGCCAGGAGGGAGAATATTTTCAGAATTCCACCTTGGGATGCCATTCCTGAAGACCATTTGCCACCTCCCCCCGCCCCAGCACCTACCACAGCCCCCTGTTGGGCAGTCAGTGATGTGCCCCCCAGTGCCTGAGCCCTGTGAGGGGCTCTGTTAGCCCAGGACACCATGAGGTTACAGAAAAAGCATGGCCTTTGGGCTTCAGGTGGCTTTGTGAATGTGGTCAGGTTACTAAACCTCTCTGTGCCTTGTGCCTTGCAGAGCTGTGGTGAGGTTTTGAGACAATGATTGTAAAAGCGTGGAGTTTAATAAATACTAAATGCTTACTAGGTATAATTAGAGGAGCCCTGGTGGTGCAGTGATTAAGCGCTCGGCTGCTAACCAAAAGGCCAACGGATCGAACCCAGCAGCTGCCCTGCTGAAGTTGTGGCAGTCTGGTTCCATAAAGATTTTAGCCTTGGAAACCCTATGGGGCAGTTCTTTCCTGTGCTATGAGTTGAAATGGATTGGACAGCAGTGGGTTTGGTGGTGCAATTAGTAATGATACAAATATGAATATTTAAGTAATAATATAGTGTACTTTTCCAGTTACCTTCCAGTCAACACATGACCACCCCATATGTTTCAGAGTAGAACTGAGCTCCATAGGGTTTTCAATGGCTGATTTTTTACAAGTAGATCTCCAGGCCTTTCTTTCAAGGAACCTCTGGGTAGACTTAAAACTGCAAACTTTCAGTAAGCTGTGGGTAGATAGGGGCCTTGGTGTCTCAGTGGTTAAGCATTTGGCTGCTAACCAAAAGGTCAGCAGTTCAAATCTACCAGCTGCTCCTTGAAAATCCTGTGGGAAAGTTCTGCTCTGTCCTGTAGGGTCACTATGGTCACCATGAGTCAGAATCGATTCGATGGCAATGGATTTGTTTTTTTGGTGGGTAGATAATACTTTATTGTAGCTAATCGTTGTAACTTCAAGGTAATAAGTAGAACTTTCAAAGTAAAGTGTGCTTTACTCAGTAGCTCCCATTGTTATCTGTAAACAAACTGTTTACAGGCTGAAGCTCAAATGTCACATACTCCGATGCTACCTGTGGCTTTTAGCAGTGTGGTGGGCAGGTGGCCTATAATTCTCAAATTCTTTAATTGTGAAATTAGGGTTAGTGTGTGGTGCAGTGATTAAGCACTTGGCTGCTAACCGGTAGGTCGGTGGTTCAAACCCACCAGCAGCTCTGCAGGAGAAAGATGTGGCAGTCACTTCTGTAAAGATTACAGCCTTGGAAATCCTATGGGGCAGTTCTGCTCTGTCCTGTAGGATCGCTATGAGTCCATATCAGCTTGACAGCAACGGTTTTTTGTTTTTGTTATTTTTGTTTTGGTAGTATGCATCTCACAGAGCCAAAGACACAGAGTAACAGGTGTTAGTTTTAATTTGCTGCTTGCTCTGGCTGTTACACTCCTATTGCTAACCAAAAGGTCAGCAGTTTGAATACACCAGCAGCTTCTTGGAAACTGTATGGGGCAGTTCTACTCTGTCCTATAGGGTCGCTGTGAGTCGGCCTTGACTCGTCCGCAGTGGGTTTGGTTTTTTTGGTTACACTCCTGACTGGCTTCTGGGAGCCTCCTCCCTGTCTGGCAGGAGCAGCTCATCCGCAGGTCAAGCTGATTGCCACTGTGTTGTAGTCTTCCTCCTTCCCTTCCACTAGACTGCCTGTCCAGCCCCCAGAGAAGGGAGTCGGGGACAGATATGCAGTGAGACAGGCTCTTTTCTCTGAGCCTGCCTACTTGCAGGCTGTTTTTAAAAAGGAGACAAAAGTTTTTTTTCCCTCTTCAAAATTAACTCAGTACAATCATTCTCAACCTTGGTTATCTATTGGAATCTCCTGGGGAATTTAAAAACGAGTCTGGATCCCACCCTAGAGATTCTGATTTTGTATATCCTGGGCAGCTGGCGATTTCAAGTTTTGCCAGATGACTCAGGTCTAAGCTTGAGTTCCACTGAGTGAGGGGAGGGCAGGAAGCGCTCTAGGAATCAAGGATTGAGTGGCTGACTTGTAGGTGGTGGGCAGGCACAGGAAACTTGCTGACTTCCCTTACACCCCTGGGGTCTCTGTACCCCCACTTCTCTTTCATAGTACTTCTCACACTGCATAGTAGCTGCTGGCTGCAGGTTTGATTACGCGTCTCCTGCTAGATTCTGAGTCCAAGCTACGGAAGGACATAGCCTTATTGCCCAACACAGAGTAGGTGGTCAGAAAGTGAATGAATGAATGAACAGTGCAGTAGGTTGTATTGTTTCTGGGCGTGCTGAAGCAGATTCCAAGCCTCTACCCCAGAATTACTGAATTACAGGCTCCAGGGCTTGTCCTGGAAACCCTGGTGGTGTAGTGGTTAAGTGCTACGGCTGCCAACCAAAAGGTCGGCAGTTCGAATCCGCCAGGCGCTCCTTGAAAACTCTGGGGCAGTTCTACTCTGTCCTATAGGGTCTCTATGAGTCGGAATCGACTCGACGGCACTGGGTTTGGTTTTTGGTTTTTTGGGAGGTTGTCCTAGGCATGTATAGTTTTAAATCTCTGCGGGTGATTCTAATGAACACGCCTCTTAAGAACACCTGGATTAGAAAGATTATTAGGAGGAGAGAAAGTGGCAGAAAAGACAAATTGACACCCCAAGGGAAAGGGATTTGTTTTGGTTCTTTAAAATATCTGAAGTTCTCTATCCTTTTTTCTACCTGAGTTTGGGAAATTTAGTATCTTGAATGTGGCCCAAGTAGTAAGCAGATGTTAGGGCCATAGAAGGCTGGTCTTTACAGCATGGTTTTCATTCAGTCAGCGTACACATAATGTCTGTCCAAGGCCTGACCACCACTCACGGGGCACTATGAAAAGCTGGAGAAACAGTGCTGTGCTTATCTCTTGTCATCTTGTGTCTATGTGAAAATAAATCAGGAGTCAGCGACTCTTATCCTTGAAAATAAAACTTTTTCTTACATTTGAAATTGGTTGATTTGCTTTCGTTGACTGACAGTTCTCTGTCCTGTTTCCCCAACTTGGAGACCCATGAAAAGTGTTTGGCAGCCTCCCTGGGCCAGCGGGGGCGGGGGAGGGGAGCGGGGCTGATAATGGCACACACCTCTGCTGCGATCATCGATCGTCGTAGGAGTGGATGAGGAGACCTAGCATGTTTTCTTTTCCCCCACCACGATGAAGAGCACCCCTCAATCTCCCCACACCCTTAGGCTTCTTAACTTCCTCTTTGTCCCAGGCTCCTGCCAGGCTGAACCACTGGCTTGTCCGCATATTCCGCCCTTGCTCCTGGGCCTTTTATCGTGCTGTTTCTGATTCCAGAAATGCCCTCCCCACCACACTCCGTTTTCAGAGCTTTCCCCATCTCAGATGCTACATTTCCCTTCCCCAGATACCTCTGCCCAGCCCATCAGATCTCTGTGTCTCCTGCAAAGTAGTCTGCCTTTGTTTCCTTTTCTCACAGGGATTCCAGTATGTAAGGTTCTAAACTACCTGGTTTTATTTCTGTATTCTGATTAAAAAAGTCTAATTAGGCAACCCCAGAAATATTGGATGGTGATAATGAGAAAAAGAGATTTGAAATAGGGAACCAAAACATAGATACAGCAAAGTACAGAGGGAATTTAGAGGGGGTTTTTTGCAAAGCAGACTCAGGAATGATAAGGAGTGGAAGGAAAGGAAGCTTGGGCCTTAGAAGAGCGGTGAAAGTGTAGGGTGAAGGGTTTGCCCTTTGTCCCCCGTTCCTAGAAGGTAACCTCTAGACCCTTCGAATTACCTGAGTGATGGGGTGTCTGTTATTCATGAGGACTCCAGACCACACCTGAGAGTTTATGCTGAGGGTGGGGACTGGCCACTGCAGAAGGACCCACAAAGACCCATCATGTGATGCCAGCTTCCTGGTCAGGGTGGGAGGCTGGAGATTGGGTTCAACCACGTGGGTGATCATTCATGCCCACATAACAAAACCCCAATAAAAACTGGGTGCTGAAGCTTGGGTGAGCTTACCTGAATAAAAGCACATCTGTGTGCCAGGAGGGTGACACAGAAGCTCCATGTTTGGGGCCCTCCCAGACCTCTCCTTACAGGACTCTCGCTTTGCACCCTTTACGCTGTAAAACTAAGATAGTGCTTTCCTAAGGTCTGTGAGTTGTTGCAGTGAGTTATCCCGCCTGAGGGCTAGTGAGGATTTGTAGCCACTTGGTGGTCAGAAGTGCGGGTGTTCTGCGGACCCCTGAGCTTGTGGCTGATACCCTGAGGGCAGTGAGAACCCTTTGAGTTTGCAGCCTGCTGGTCAGAAGTGCAGGTGACCCAGGGAGTCCCTGAACTGGCAGCCAGTGTCTGAAGTGCAGGCAATCAGTGGAGGACTGTGCCCTTTACCTGTGAAGATGGTCCTAGCTCCGGGTAGGTGGTATCTGCGGTAAGCTGGTGTGCGGGCCGCTCTTTGGGCCCCTGTTGGAGATGCACGCAGCAGAGTCAGCACCACCAGGCAGGCTCAGGACACTTAGCAAAGTGGTGGTGGGGTTTCCTCCCATTGTGTGTGTCATCCTCACAGGGCACACATACAAGCATTTCTTTGGCGCTGCAAAGAGGGCAGCCCTAAAATTCTTTAGGGCACCAGGAGTAATAAAGCAAGTAGTGGCGCTGTGTATGCTCGCTCTACGTGAGAGATGTACGTGCCAGTCTTCCCTGTTTTGAGAGTTGCCTCATTTTATTTGGCAAATACAGAAAATACAAATAAGAACTACAGCTCCAGCCGTGTGTCTCAAGCTCCTTTCTCTTCCTCAGTCATTGATCCTTCTCTGAGGCTTACAGAGCGAATCCTGTGTCTTCTCTCTTACCAGACTGTGACCAAAGCAGGTGTGCCGATAAATAAACGTTTTCTGAAAGAGACTGTCTTAGCAGAGTATATTTCGTTGTTGTTGTCTTGATTAACAATGCACGTGAACTCCCAGAGAAGAAGGGCATTTTCGGTGAGAAAGCTGGTGGGTAGTACTGCTTGATCACTGCTTCCTCTCCTCGGTGTTCCTGTAGACAGTGGGCTTACAGGTACGTCAGGTCTCACCACCACCCAGCTCTATCTTATGTTTTTCCAGAAATTGTTGTTTAAGACTTAATATACCTGTGTTGGAAGCCCTGGTGGTGTAGTGGTTACGAGCTACATCTGCTAACCAAAAAGTCGGCAGTTGGAATCCACCAGGCACCCTTTGGAAGCCCTATGGGGCAGTTGTACTCTGCTCTATAGGGTGTCTATGAGTCAGAATCAACTCAACGGCAACAGGTTTTATACCTGTATTGAACACACTTGTTTCTGTGGCTTTCCTTGATTGAAATTGGCGAGGGAGGTGGAACCTGAAGAGGAGACAGGACTTCAGCTTTTCAGAAGTGTTGTTTCGAAAGTCGTTTTGACTAAGGGCAGAGGCAGGGGTCGGGAGTGAGACAACGGTTGATTTTAATTCATCAAGGGCCAACCGGAAGTAGAGGAGCACCTCCTTTGGTATCTGCCCGAGCATGCCACAGGGTCCCCTGCGCCCTCCACGTAGCCATCAGCCCTGGCACACTGTCGGGGCCTTGGAGCCTGACGCAGGCGCTGTATGCACTCTGTTGCACGTCCCTAGACAGTGATTTCGTAGCTTCTGGAAAAGCAGCTGAGGAGAGGTCGGTGGGAATGCCTGGTGTGGCCCACATCACTCAGAAGAGAATGCCCGGGCCCTCTCCTGTGCCAAGTGTGGCCCAGCTACACTGCTAGATCATGGAAGGTCCTGGGTCAAGGAGGGTCAGTGGCAGAGGGAGGGCTCTTAAGATGGGGGCTTAGGGCCATGGCTATTTAACAGTCATCACAGAAATAATAGCTCAAGAGCCAGTGTGGCCACATCAAGGCATGGTGACATTCCCGATCAGAGCCCCCTGCAGCTGGCCAGAAAGCACAAGCCCTATACCTAGAGGATTCCGTTGGGGCCAGGGTCATCCTGTTAGATTGTTGGGACCAACCTTGTCCTTGGAGTCACCACCAAGATGGCTGGAGGCTGGGTAGCTTCTCTAGACCTGCTGAGGGTCAGAGTGGTGGGTCCAGGGTCTGTGCTTATGAGGCCCATGCTTGCGTTGATCATGTGGGGCCTTCAGGGTGGCCTGCCTACCGTGCTGTAGGTCCCCTGCTAGGAGGGATGTGCCCATGGGCCTGTGTGGCTGTGGTCTCAACAGGCATCTTGGCGCCATTCTAGGTGAGCCCTGGGCTGGGTGCTGGCAGGGCTTTCAGGTATGAAGACACGTTCCAGGTTTAGTTTGCTGTCCAGCGAAGAAGATGCAGCTCAGGTCACTTTCTAGGATGGAAAACCGAGGCACAGAGTCACACTCACCCAAGGCGCCTGAGGAGGAAGGGTGCTGGAGCTGACCCGTGGTATAATAGGGCAGCCACGTCAAATTGGTACTGCAGCTAAGTAATTTTACTTTGGGGCGGGTGTTTTCTTCCAGCACCTCAGTGACCTCTGCGAAGGTGGCCGTGAATGGTGTTCACCTGCACTATCGGCGGACTGGAGAGGGAGACCACGCAGTCCTGCTGTTGCCCGGGATGCTAGGTCGGGCGCTGCTGAGGGAGTGCACTCACCCTGCTCAAGGCCAGATTCTGAGGAGCGGTTCCAGTGTCTTGATGAAATGCTTTAAATAATATTTACTGCAACCAAATTTAAGTGATTTAACAAAATAGATAACTTTCTACAACATGCATTTTTTTTCCCTTTAAGCATCCAGTTTTCCTCAAGTAATGCACTAAGCTGCAATTGCCCACAATTGGGGGTGGTGGTGGAAGGGGCCAGGGAAAGGGGTGCAGGAAGGAGGGGATGGATAGGTGGGGGGATGGGGTTCCCAGGATATGGGACTTCTGGTGCCAAAACCGGGATGAATGGATTACCTACTTGTGGTTGATTGTATGTTTAAGTAAAATGGGAGCTAAGAATAAAAGCTTAAACCCCTTTTGAAAATCAAAATTAGACTAGCATGTTATTCTGGCTTGGTGTATGGGCGGTCCCCGGCGCTGGTGTTGGCGTTTCCTTATCAGGAGTCCTAAACTGGTTACTAGCTACATACAGTCCCTCAGCATGTCTTTAGCTTTTGGTATTCCTGACGCCAGTACCCTGGTCTTCAGGTGTACATATGTGTGCCCGGAAGCAATGACCTCCCTATGTCTGATGTTGGGCTTGAGTTGGACTGTCTCCTTTTCCCACCTCTCACCACCGCCCCTCATCCAGGGTGTCCAGACCCAAGGGCCGGACGGGTTAAGAGCTGCTGCGGCGGTCCCTCCGGCTCAGGGACCGCGGAGAAGCCGTGTGGGCCAGAGCGCTACACATGGGCTTGAAATCTGCTTGTTTGATTTTGGGTTCGCCTTTCTGAATTAGTTACCTGACCTTGAGAAGGGTGTATCTTGCTAGGAAGAATGGTGAACCTTAATAATGTTAAATGATCCTATACCATCTTGAAAGACCTTTGCCAATATAGTTAGTTTATCAGGCAAGGTGTGGCCCGAGCTACAAGTTCCCAGAAATTGAGCACACGTTAAAATGCAGCGCTTACTTGCCCCTAGATCTGGGTTCTCCACGATCTGGCTGCCCCCACCGAGTGCAGAGGTGTGAGTACCACCGAAGCCTGAGAAGCCTGGGCTGCACCAATGGCTGTGACTGCCTGGGTGGCCAGGGAAGTCCGCCACAGGCTCAAGAATATAGGCCCACTTGTGGGTGTCCACTATTTTGTCCTGTTTTCATGAAACAAGCTAATCTGACATCTTCCCTCCCCCCATATTGGTGTTTTAGCTTAGTTTTCTGGTTGCTGATTATAGCCAGAAAATAAACTTCGGGTGTGTTCATATTGTAACCCACATCCGGAATTTTAGAATGGTTTTTTTACTTTGCATACATGACTGGATCAAGTCTCGTAAATTTGTCTACAGGTATTAATTACTGAACTATCATTCGTAACAGTTGCTTAAAAAGAAAGATAATGTAGAAGTATATCGTATCTGTAAGTCTGTTCCTGTACAGTTTTGTTCCTTCTTAAAAACAAAACAAAGTACAGATTAAGAAGAGGAGGTATTGAACCAGGACTCTGTCCTCAAAATGGCCACTAGGTGGCGACAGGAGGCCAGGGAAGGAAGAAGCCGGCCTCCCAGCCATGAGTCCCATCTTGGTCTGGCTGCTCTCCTGGTGATATTCCCAGGGCTGCCTTAGAGTACAAACCAGTTAGTTCGTTTTAAGAATGTTGCGGTTTCAGTTTTTACTGGATTGTATTAGAAACAATGAAAATGTTCATGGGCTATTTTAGGAAGTGGAGAGACTGATTTTGGACCACAGGTTAGGAACCTGAATAAGAAACGCTTCACGGTGGTCGCATGGGATCCTAGAGGATATGGACATTCCAGACCCCCAAATCGAGATTTTCCGATGGACTTTTTTGAAAGGGATGCAAAGGATGCTGTTGATTTGATGAAGGTACGTCTTAGGAAAGGGGCTAGGGGCCGGAGGCTGACTGGGCCTGTCTTCATTTATTTTGTTTAACTTTTACTGTTTTTAGTTTTTACAAAGATAACACCATGTGCTTCCTATAGAAAATTCAAGGAGTTCAAATAGATATAAAGAAGAAACTAGAAATTTCAGCCCTACAGTCTAGAGACACTGCTATCAAGACTCCGAGGGTCCGCCTTCCATGCCAGTCTCACCCATACATAAATACACAGTTTTGTATAGGTGTCATCACACTATGCATAATGGTTTTTCAACCTGCTATTTTCATTGAACAATTTTTCAGGGAGATATTTCCAGGTCAGTAAATGTAAATTTACATAAGTCTAATAATGGGTGCCTAGTATTATTCAACTGGAATCGACTCAACAGCACTGAGTTTTTTAGTATTCAATTGCATGGATGTCCTAGTGTCATTTCACCTAGCTTCTGAGGGTAGACTGTTAACTTTATTTTTAAGAGCTGTTTTGTTTCGTTGCGATTATTAACAGTGCAGTGAACATGTCCGTAGACATTTTAGCTGTTCTGTTTTCTTGCTGTTACGAACACTGCTGTGTGGACATCTTGGACGTATCTCCTAGGGTACATGTGCAGGGGTTTCATAGGATTTAGCAGATGACTTGATAGGTTTAAAAACCTGTTGCTGTCGAGTCAGCTCGACTTAAAGTGACCCTATAGGACAGAGTAGAACTGCCCCATAGAGTTTCCAAGGAGCACCTGGTGGATTTGAACTGCTGACCTTTTGGTTAGCAACTGTAGCACTGAACCACTAGGCCACCAGGGTTTCCTTGCTAGGTTTAGGAGATGCAAATGTTCATGTTTACAAGATCATGCCAAATTGTTATTCATGGTATCTTGGATCGGTATTTGTTAATTTCTTACCATTAATTTTCACATTATTTCTGTTTTTACTTCTAGGCAGCGTCTCTCAGATTTAATCTTTGTTCGTTTTCCCTGCCAGTCACATTTTTCCAGACCCTGATTGATCACCCTAGAACTAACATGAGCTCCTTATGGTACTGTTCTTTTCCAGCCTATCTCTAGCCAGTGCCTCCTACAGTTGCCATCAGTGGGGATTACCAGGTGCAGTTACTTTAGTTCTTCCAGCAAATCGAAAGTTCCCCTCTCTGATCTACATACTAACATGCTTGCATCCTGCAGACTGTCCTTGCACAAGTATGCACACACGTGTACACATTGTATTTGTCTTAGCCAAGTACACCTGGTCTCAATTGTTTCTAGTTCCTGGAGGTTTTCTCCAACCAGAGATGTAGCTCTTTCATAGTTCAAAGCAACACTATGTACTCAGGGTTTTATGACACTTAAATTTACACCAAAACTAATGGTGAGGAAATATTATGTCATCAAATGGCAGACTCTAGGATTGTTCATTGTGCACTCTGTTGAATTTGTCACAGACACTGAAGTTTTCAAAGGTCTCTCTGCTGGGATGGAGCGATGGTGGGATAACAGCACTCATTGTGGCTGCAAAATACCCATCTTACATCAACAAGATGGTGATCTGGGGGGCCAATGCCTACGTCACTGGTGAGGACGAAGTCATCTACCAGGGTAGGTCCAGGAACTGGCCATGGCACGGCCACCAGGACCCTTCCCTGTCCTTTCGCTTCGCATCTGCTAATTAAGCTATGACAGACAAGTCACAACTCTGCTTTCAGTTCTCGGTTCTGCCAGGAGAAGAATGACAGATTCTCAGAAAAGTAGTGCAATTTGACCAGCCCATGTTTTAAGGCTATTTTTAGAAGTGAAACTTTTATGACTCTGGAAAAGGCTAAGTAAAATCACTATTTACATTCCTACTGATAGTGAACCTCAAGGAAGAGGGGGGCCCAGGCAGTGTTGCTAAAAACCTCATCTAAGGTAACGTGACAGCGTAACAGGGAGTATTGTATTCCAGTATGAAACCTTACATTTTTATTCAAAGAACTTCTGTTCCACTTGCAGTTTTTAAGGTTGTCCTTCAAGCTTGCCTTGGAGGTTTGTTTGTTGGTGGTGGTGTTTTAGGTGAAAGTTTACAATGCAAAGTAGTTCCTCATTCAGAAATTTACACACAAATGGTTTTGTGATATTGGCTGCAGTCCTTGCAATGTGCCAGCACTTTCCCCCTTTCCATCCCAGGTTCTCCGGGTCCATTCATCCAGTTTTCCTGCCCCTCCCTGCCTTCTCATCTTTGCTTTTGGGCGGGTGTTGCCGATTTTGTCTCATATACTTGATTGAACTAAGAAACACGTTGCTCACATGTGTTACTGTTTGTTTTATAGGCCTGTCTAATATTTAGCCAAAAGGTGGATTTTCGGAATGGCTTCAGTTCTGAGTTAGAAGGTGTCTGGGGACCGTAGTCCTGGGGGTTCCTCCAGTCTCTGTCAGTCTTTTTTTTTTTTTTTTTTTTTTTTGTGAGTCTGAATTTTGTTCTACACTTTTCTCCATCTCTGTCTAGAACCCTCTATTATGATCCCTGTCAGAGTGGTTGTTGGTGGTAGCCAGGCATCATCTAATTCAGGGCTCAGGCTGGTGGAGGCTGTGGTAATTGTGGTCTGTTAGTCTTTTAGACTAATATCTTCCTTGTGTCTTTTGTTTTCTTCATTCTCCTTTGCTCCAGACAGTGTGGGACCAACAGATGTTTCTTAGATGGCTGCTCCCAAACTTTTAAGACCCCAGATGCTACTTAACTGGAGTAGGTTGTAGAACATATTCTATATGAACTATTTTATACCAGTTGATATATATGTCCCATGAGACCAGTAACTCAGTCCCTAAGGGATTGGATGTGTGTCTAGGAAGCTTCTTTGGTTTTGCCTTAGTCAAGTTGTGCTGACTTTCCCTATATTGTGTGTTGTCTTTCCTTTCACCAAAGTTAAAACTTGCCTATTATCTAGTTACTGATTTCCCCTCCCCAGCCCTCGCTGGTAACCATCAAAGATTGTTTTTCTGTGTATAAACTTTTTCTTGGGTTTTTATAATAGTGATTTCTTATAATATTTGTCATTTTGTGATTGACTTATTTCACTCAGCATAATGCCCTCCAGATGCATCCATGTTGTGAGATGTTTTGAAGATTTATCATTGTTCTTTATTGTTGTGTAGTATACCATTCTGTGTATCTTAGTTATCTAGTGCCACTATAGTAGAAATACTACAAATGGATGGCTTCAACAAAGAGAGATTTGCTCTTTCACAGTCTAATGGGCTAGAAGTCCAAATTCAGGGCATCAACTCCAGGGGAGGGTTTCTCTTACTGTTGGCTCTGGAGGGAGGTCCTTGTCATCAGTCTTCCCCTGGACTAGCAGCTTCTCAGCACAGGGACCCTGGCTGTTGTTTCCTGGTGGTATGAGGTCCTCCTGTATCTGCTCACTTCTCTCTTATATCTCAAGAGATGGACTAAAGATACAACCTAATCTTGTAGATTGAGTCCTGCCTCATTAACATAACTGCCTCTAATCCCACCGCATTAACATCATAGAGGTAGGATTTACAACACTTAGGAAAATCACATTAGATGACAAAATGGTGGATAATCACACAGTACTGGAAATCATGGCCTAACCAAGTTGATGCACATTTCTGGGGGGACACAGTTCCGTCCACAAGGGGCATTTAGGTTATTTCTGTCTTTTTGCTATTGTGAGTAATGCTACAGTGAACGTGGGCGTGCGGATGTCTATTCATGTAAAAAAAAAAAAAAGTACTGACTGTTATTTCTCTAGGATATATTCCTAGGAGTGGGATGGCTGGATTATACGGTATTTCTGTTTCTAGCTTTTTAAGGTAGCCCCGTATTGTTTTCCATAGTGGTCGTACCATTTTACATTCTCCCTGCAACCTCTCCAACATTTGTTATTTTCTGTTTTTTTTTTTTTTTTAGTGCTAGTAATGCTGGGGTAAGATGGTATCTCATTGTAGTTTTGATTTGCATTTCTCTAATGGCAAGTGGGGAAACCCTGGTGGCGTAGTGGTTAAGTGCCATGGGTGCTAACCAAAGTGTTGGCAGTTCAAATCCACCAGGTGCTCCTTGGAAACTCTATGGGACAGTTCTACTCTGTCCTATAGGGTTGCTATGAGTCGAAATTCACTCGACGGCACTGGGTTTGGTTTTGGTTTGGTTTAATGGCTAGTAATCACGAGAATTTCCTCATTGTGTCCGTTAGCCACCTAAATGTCTTTGGTGAAACATCTCTCATATCATTTGCCTGTTTTTTAATTGGATTATTTTGTCTTTTTGTTGTTGATGTTTTCTGTAGATTTTAGAGATTAACCTTTGTCAGCTATGTGGTAGCCAAAATTTTTTTCCCAGTCTGTAGATTCTCTTTTTACTCTTTTGGTGAAGTCTTTTGATGAGCATTAAAGTGTTTAATTTTTAGGAGCTCCCAGTTACCTCGCTTATCTTCTGGTGTTTGCGCATTGTTAGTTATGGTTTGTATTATATTTATGCCATGTATTAGGGCCCCTAGTATTTTCCCTGTTTTTTCTTCCATGTTCTTTATTGTTTTAGGTTTTATATTTAGGTCTTTGATTCATTTTGAGTTAGTTTTTGTGTATGGTATGAGGTATGCTTGTGTTTCATTTTTTTTACAGATGGACATACAGTTTTGCCAGCACCATTTGTTAAAAAGACTGTCTTTTCCTCATTTAATGGATTTGCTTCTTTGTCAAAAATCAGCTGACCATAGATGGATGGATTTACGTCTGGTTCTCGATTCTGTTCCATTGGTCTGTGTTTGTAACAGTACGAGACTCTTTTGACAACTGTGGCTGTATTTTAGGTTCTGAGACCAGGTAGGTAAGGTCTCTTACTGTTCTTTTTCTTCAGTAATGCTTTGTTTACCTGAGGTTTCTTACTTTTCCGTATAAAGTTAGTGATTAGTTTTTCCATCTCGTTAAAGAATGCTGTTGATATTTGGATCAGCAATGCATTGTATCTGTAGATTGCTTTGGGTAGAATTGACATTTTCACAGTGTTGAGTCTTCCTATCTATGGTATGTTTTTCCGTTTATGTAGGTCTCTTGGTTTTTTCCAATAGTGTTTTATAGTTTTCCTTGTATAGGTCTTTTACATCCCTGGTTAGATTTATCCCTAAGTATTTTATCTTTTAGGGACTATTATAAATAGTATTCCTGATTTCCTTTTCAAAGTCTTGTTGTTCACATATAGGAATCCAACTAATTTCTGTATGCTGACCTTATATCCTGCTACTCTGCTGAATCTTTTCTTGTGGAAGCTTTGGGGTTCTCTATGTATTGTATCATATCATTTGCAAATAGGGATAATTTTACTTCTTCCTTTCCAATTTGGATGCCCTTTATTTCTTTTTCTTGTCTTATTGCTCTAGCTAGGACTTCCAGCACAATGTTAAGTAGGAGTGGTGGTAAAGGGCATCCTTGTCTTGCTTCTGCTCTCAGGGAAATGCTTTCAGCCTCTTTCTGTTGAGAATGATGCTGGCTGTTGGTTTTGTATAGATGCCCTTTATTATGTTTAGGAATTTCCCTTCTATTCCTATTTTATTGACAGTTTTTATCAGGAATGGGTGTTGAACTTTATCAAATGCCTTTTCTGCCTTGATTGAGATGATCGTGTGTCCTGATCATCTAGTGCTGCTATAACAGAAATACCACAAGTGAATGGCTTTAACAAAGAGAAGTTTATTCTCTCAAAGTCCGGTAGGCTAGAAGTCCAGATTCAGGGTTCCAGCTCCAGGGGAAGGCTTTCTCTCTGTTTTGGCTCTGGAGGAAGGTCCTTGTGATGAACTAGTCTTCTCTTGGTCTGGGAGCATCTCAGCACAGGAACCTCAGGTCCAAAGGACATGCTCTACTCCCAGCACTGCTTTCCTGGTGGTATGAGGTCCCCTTGTCTCTCTGCTTGCTTTTCTCTTTTATATCTCAAAAGAGACTGGCTTAAGACACTATCTAATCTTGTAGATCTCATCAATATAACTGCCACTAATCCATCTCATTACATCATAGTGACAGGATTTATAACACATGGGGAAATCACATCAGATGATAAAATAGTAGACAATCATACAATACTGGGAATAATGACCTAGCCAAGTTGACAGATATTTGGGGGGACACAATTCAGTCCCTGACATCATGTGATTCTTTTATTTTGTTCTGTTTATGTGGTGGATTACATTGACTGATTTTCTTATGTTAAACTATCCTTGCATACCTGGTATGAGTCCCACTTGGTCAGGGTGTATTATTTTTTATCTTTGAAGTTTTTTCGAGGCACTAGAAAAGGAGTCAGCAAACTACAGCCCATGTGCCAAATCCAGCCTGCCACCTGTTTTTGTTAAGGCACTGATTTAACGAGCTAGTGCTGTGAGCCACTGAGTGCAAGCTGGGGTGCCCTCTTTGCCTGTTTCCCCCTCTACTTCCAGTGCTGATGCCTGGTGGCTGGCTGTCTTGCTGTTGGCCAGGGCCTGCGCTGGTGGCCACTGCGAAGCACTGAGTCATGAATTTCAGTTTGGGGGTTGGAAACCCATTGAGTCCCCTTACCTCCAGCCAGCTGCTCAGATTGTATTCGGGCTCTCTGGGAACAGAGAAGGGTGTGCCAGGATCTGGGTGTCACTGAGGTAGACAGTGAAACTGACAGTGGTAGGCACACATCCCCAACTTGCCCCAGCCCACCAGGTGCCTTCCCTTCAGCCAGTGGCTTTTTGTCCTGAGTATGTTTCTATTAAACGGCAGCCTCAGATGACCCACACTAGACAATTAGAGCTAGGCAGGGCAGGAGTTTCCCTCGCTGTATTTTGCCTCTTGCCCTGCAGAGCTTAAAATATTTTCTGTCTGTCCCTTTACAGAAAAAGCTTGTGGACACCTGCACTAAAATATCACAAGTCTAGTCTTTTTCAGCTATTTTGTAGTTCACAAGACTTGATTAAGCTACTTAATGGTAATGTTCTATTGTAGAATCTTAGCTCTTTACCAGTCTTTCTGTTTGGTCAAGAACTATTAGACTCTTGTGTGATAAACCTGATATAGTTGCAATCCTAATCTATCCTCCTGATTGTCTTTATTATTTTCCTACTGGTTCAGAGGAAAAGTATCTCTCCTGAGCAAAGGAAGCCATTCGACTTTGTTGCTGTGAGGGCCATATGTGCAGAGACCATGACCTAGTTGAGTTTACATGTGCTGTGACTAGCACAGCAGGCTCAGATCACGTTCACTGGATTAGTTCGTTAATCAATCATGAGTGAATGCATTTTCTTCATTATGATTCCCGTGATTAGCAAATTATGTGCTCAAAAATAAATATATCAGTTTCTCTTGAGATACAAATTTTTTTTTTTTTTCCCAGCATTCGCAAACAATTTGATTCAAATGTTTATTTGGGAATTCAACTTTTAACACAATTCCTACATTTTTGTTTTAGTGAGAATTATATTTCGGGGTAAAATGGCTTCCTCTTGAAATACTTAATAGAAGTAAACATATACAACATTTATGAGTGCTTGTTATATGCCACACAGTTGTTAGCACATTTCATGCATTCACTTATTTATTCTTTACCCCAGAATATTATTATAATTCTCATTTTCAGATAAGGAAGCCAGCACAGAGACATTAAGTAATTTGTTCAGTGTCCCAGACCCAGAGCCAGTAAGTTCAGGAGCTGGGATTGAAACCCAGGCAGTCTGAACTCCATGCCTGTGTTGTTAACCACAGTGTGAACATCTGGCTTATCCCAGCTGTAGCTGGATTTCTCTCCTTGAGATTTAGGTAATAGTTCCTGTAGAAGTCTAGGGCCTTGCCTGTGATTTTACATTCCCGTAGATAGCTCTTTTTCTCAAAATGCCAGCTTTTACTGAATTAGTTTGTTTTAAGGATTTCTTGCTGTTCCAAGAGGAGGATTTTGCATCTTAGCAAGGAAGACATCTTCACATTGAACATTAGCCAACTTGGTTCTTAAAACATCTTGGCCTTCACATTACAGGGCACTTTTTTTGTAATGCAGTTTTTAAATTAACTGATTAATTTATTTAATAATAAATATTAAATAAATTTAGTATTTATTAATTTTATTGTGTAATATTTGATACATATAACATGTATAGATTGTGACACCTACCAGCCCACTACAGAACCAAGAATTACCAACCAAAACCAAATCTTTTGCCAGCGAGTCAATTCTAACACATGGCCACTCCATGTGCTATGGAGTAGAACTGTTTCATAGGATTTTCTTGGCTGTGATCTTTATGGAAGTAGATCGTCAGTTGTTTCTTCTGCAGTGCTTCTCAGTGGATTCAAACCACCAACTTAGTAGCCGAGAGCAAACCATTTATGCTACCCTGGGACCTGCTCAAGGGCGTTAGAATCTTTAAATTATCACAATGTGTTTATAGAAAAATGGGAAAGGTTGGGCTACAGAATTTATTTATTTTAAAGGTGGTTTTTACCTCACAGGATTTGGCTCCTAGGTTTGGAGGTTTAGGGTCATGGTTTCATGGGACACCCCAGTTAATTGGCCTAGTAACATGTTTAGTGTTTCTGAAACTCTGGTGGCGTAGTGGCTAAAAACTGTGGCTGCTAACCAAAAGGTATGCAGTTCAAATCCACCAGGTGCTCCTTGGAAACCATATGGGGCAGTTCCACTCTGTTCTCTAGGGTCTCTATGAGTCAGAATCGACTCAACGGCAATGGGTTTTGGTTTTTGGTTCTACCTCCTAGTTCATTGTATGGTGCCTGAAGTCTTAAAAACTTGCAAGCGGCCACCCAAGGCACAGCAATTGATCTCTATTCACCTGAGCAACAGAGGAAAAAGGAGAATCAGGAATAGGAGGAGGATATGGAATGTGTGGTTAATTGCCTCCCTGAACAACAACTGCCTTCTTTGCTGTGAGACCGGAAGAACTGGATGGTGCCCGGCTACCATTATGAACATTTTGATCAAAGATTCTATAAAAGAGTTCTGATTAAAAGGGGGGAAATGCAGAATAGAATTTCATTCTTATGGACTGCAGACTTTCTGGAGCTGTGGAGGATGGATGAACCCCTGAAATTATTACTGTTAGATAATACCTAACCTTAAACCAAAAATATCCCCTGAGGTCTTCTTAAAACCAAACAGTAGTTTAGCTTAACTAGTAAAAAATATCTGCCTTGAGCATTGTGTTCTTTTAAGTACTATCTACACGGTATCAAAGTTACAACAGCAACTTCGAAGATTAGATAGAAACCTTAGGGGCAGTGGGTTTATATTAATGGAGGAGGAAGAACACGGAAAAGGTGAGAATGGTTTCACAACTCGAAGAATGTAATCAATAGCGCTGAATTTATATGTAGAAACTGTTGAATTGATGTGTGTTTTCTCAACAAAATAAAAAAAATAAAAGTGGTTTTTAGCTTTTTTTTTTAAACAGTGAATCAGCTGCAATATAGTTTGAAATTAGTGGTTTTGGCTGCTTTTCTCAATGTACGTAAATCTATCTGGGAGGAAGAAACTTCATATATATATTTTTATATATATAAAAGATATATAAACATTATATGTATCTTTTTTATATATATATGTAGAGAGAGAGAGTCGTTCATACTCAGGTGAACCTAGTCAGAGGACTGTTTCTATACCTTTAGTAGAAAGTGTTCAATGCAGATCACATGTCATTCCCTTCATCCATGTTTATTCTGTGCCTCTTTTGTGCCAGGCATTGGTCTAGGCTCTGGGGCTGGACAAAGCAGAGCCCCTACCTTTGTGGAGCTGATGACGTAGGGGTGACAGAACATGACTTGGGTACCGTACCCGGAGCACAATGAGGGAGAGCTGAGCATGAAGCAGAGTGGGTGGGTAGAGGGTGGTATATTTTAGGGATGCTCTTGTAGGGAGGGTGGCCAGGGAAGGCTCTGTGGTGTCTGAGCAGAAATCTGGGTGTAGTAAGGAATAAGCCATGTGGGCATCTGGGCAGTGTTCCAGCAGACACAGCCCGAATACAATGGCTCTGAGGGGGATGGGATTGGAGTGTTTAAAGACAACACTTAGCACTGTCCACTCTTCTGTTCTCCAGCGATCCGAGATGTTTCTAAGTGGAGCGAGAGAACAAGAAAGCCTCTAGAAGCCCTATATGGGTACGACTACTTTGCTCAAACATGTGAAAAGTGGGTGGACGGCATTCTGCAGTTCAAACATCTGCCAGACGGTGGGTTGCATAAAATTTCTGTTCCTCGGCCGATTAGAGAGTGTGAGGACTCCTGAGTTTCTCTCCTGATACTTTGGAATCTTCTACGAATTCACAGATTATCATGACACACTGCTGTGTGAAAAGAGAGTATTAGTATTGTATACAGTGCAGCTTATTGTATAATAAATCTGCCTTAAACTAGAGACAGAACTGGATATATAAAGGTTCATGTTCTCTTTTCCTTCCAGTTTTCTGTGTGCACGTGGTGACAAAATAATGCTCTAGAAGCCTCCCATAGTTTCTGTTTTCTATTTCTGGGATGGATAATTAAAAAGCAAACAAGCCTCAGTATATACCATGTTTTTTCCTTGTTGCACTTCCTCCTGTTAACTAGGACAAAAAGGAGGGACTTTCAGTCATGACCTTCAGCTCCAGCAGAATTACATGAGGTTAAGAGTTCCAAGTTTTTTCCATCTTCAGAACTAAGTTATACAGCCTTAGCCATGAACATATGTCTCTTTTCTTTATCTGAAAAATTAAAAAGTTTTCCATTTATAATAAGAATTGACATCTCCAAGAGAAATTCTGAATTACAGTTTTTTTAATGTAACTATTTACATTTGTAATCTTTCGTTTTTCTTTTTTTAATTGCTGAAAGAATAGAGAAACTAAAATCTAATCCTGGAACTCATTCAATTTAAAAATGGCTGTCATTGAAGTACCAATTTGATCTATTAGATAATGATTTTCAGAATGTCATTAGTCACAACTTTCACAATGCAAAGGGCATTTGGATGTGTTACTCTTTCTTGTTTTCACTTCAGAACAGCAAATATGTGCTTTATAATGACCCTGTTCAAATGTAGTGTCCACCCATAGAAACAGATCCTGGAAATATGCTTCCCTCAGCTCTTAAACAAAAAGTTCCATAAGGCAGTGTCTAAGAGAGCATTCCATTAAAGAAGGCAGATTTGTTAACTGTAAGCTTTTATGCTTCATTGAAGGGAGCAGTGAAAATGTAGGAAGATTCAAAGGTAAAGCAGAACAAGTAAAAAAATATGTCATGATTTCGAGGCTCTAAATCCACCCCCCTCTCCCTGTCCATTGCCATCAAGTTGATTCCAACTCATAGCCACCCTATAGGACAAAGTAGAGCTGCCCCATAGGGTTTCCAAGGCTGTAATCTTCACAGAAGCAGACTGCCACATGGTTCTTGCATGGAGGAGCAGCTGGTGGATTGCTGACTTGCCTTCTGTACTAGCTGATGTCACAGGAGTATTGTTGTCATCGGTGTGCCCTCAGTTCATGGATGATCATACAGGACAGGGATTGACCGCACAGCTTTGGACTCATACAAACCTGGGTCTGGACTCTGGCCTTGCCACTTGTTTTGCTGTTAGAGTAGGTTTGGGTAGATTACTTAGCTTCACAAAGCTTCATTTCCTTGTCAGTAAACTTGAGATGAAAAATAGCTACCTCATAAAGTCATTGTGAGAATTAAATGAAACCATATGTGTCAAGCTTTGGCACAGTACTAAGTACAGAGTAAGTGTTTAATAAAAGATTATTATTACTATTAGCATGAAAGTAATTTAGAAATAACCATACATACTAAATTAGCGAGAATGTGTAACTACTTTAGATGTTTAGCAGGTATTACGTTGTTTGACTTGTGCCTGACACACGGTGAATGCTCAGCAACCCTGACTTTTATCATCATCGCACAGTGAACAGTGCATGTCACCCCAGGGGCAGGAAAGGGGAGTTTCAGAGACCCAGAGAAGTCTTTCCCCTGTCGAGACGCTACTGTCTTATTTAGCAAGCAGTAACCCCCACCCCAGCTGCGAAGGGGAGAGGCCTGGTGCCTGGACAGTGCCTCTGTAGCCTGGCTCCCAGCTTCCTCAGAGCTGCAGTGCTTTCTCCTTGATACAGGCTGAGGAGGAAGGATGGAAGGAGCAAGGAACTACCTTGTAGACTACCTGCTGGATGCCAGGAGTCTTAGATACAGCATCTCCTTTCAACCTCAAGACAACCCCAGGGAACAACATTTAATCCTGTTTGACCAAGGAGGCGGCCAAGGGTTAATGAGCCAACAAGAAATGGCAGTGCAGGAACCAGAGCCCAGGTTGCACACCTTCAAAGCCCAGATTCTTTGTACGCTACCATATTTGCCTTGGAAATGTTGTAAGTGGCGGCTAAGTCCTTGTAATTGCTCAAAAGTATATTCATCAGGGATATAATGGGCGCAGGATGGGTCCTTATTTACAGTGTGTAAATTGTAACTTCATTGGGAGGTATATAACCTTTGGAGGGCTGGCCAGGACCCCAGTTACCATTTAAGAGGCGACTGTAAAAAAAAAAAGATTTTCAAGCACCAACCACCTACCATCGTTCTCCAAACTGGGAACTTCCCCTGTGTAACATAAAGAGTTGTGGGTTTCTTTGTTTTCCCTACTGTTTTTACAAGAATTATGCATTTAAACCAGGTAAAACTGCTTGCTTACTAGTAAAACTTAAAACAAGAGCAGAGAAACTGAAGAGAAACCCACAGAATGTTAGAGCTGTAAGGAACCTTAAAACCAACATCCAGTTGTGGAGTTGACTCCAGCTCATGGCGACCCCATGTGTGAGAGGAGAACTATGCTCGTAGAGTTTTCAGTGGCTGATTTTCTAGAAGCAGATCTCCAGTTCTTTCTTCTGAGGTGCTTCTAGGTGCACTTGAACGTCTAACCTTTTGGTGAATAGCTGAGTACATTAGCCATTTGCACCACCCAGGGACTCCCAGAAGGACCTTAGGTGCCATGTAATCCAGTTGGGTGACTTTACAGACACCAACACAGGGGTTCAGAGGGTTACAGATGTGCCTGAGCTCCATTCCTTCTTTTTACCATGTAAAATGGTCACATTAAAGTAATCTCTTCGTGCTGTTTTTCAGGTAATATCTGTCGACACTTGCTGCCCCTGGTTCAGTGCCCCACTTTGATTGTGCATGGGGAGAAGGACCCATTGGTCCCACGTTTCCATGCTGACTTTATCCATAAACATGTGAAAGGGTCACGGTAAGTCCAGACCCCAGTGCAGCCCTCTGTGCCACAGAGGCTTAGGAAATAAATGGAGCAAACTATGGTGAAGAGAAGAAAGGTGAGATGCTGAGGGTTTTAAGGTATGTGCCCTCACCCCCATTTTGCCAGTATTGCTGTATTTCAGGTACCATGAAAATACAGGGAACAAGAAGCCCTGTTTCGTGGATAAACAATAAGTGGAAGGAAAAGATTCTCAGATCCATATCTCTTATTGTTCTGGATGGCAGATGTGCTAATAGTATTCTAACATAGATTATAATTTAGATTTATGTCAATCATTGTTAATTAAAATAATATGATGTAATTGTGAATTTTCAGATTAGTTTTTCATCACTTAAAAGAACTATCTACTTAGTAAAAAAAAAAATTTATAAAATCAAAAGAAAAAAAATTCACCCATTCCTTATCACTCATTTAAATACTATTGTTATTAATATTTGTGTTTTTTCTTTCTAGTATTTTTTTACATAGATGTTAAAAAAAAAAAAAAAAAACCCGTTGCTGTAGAGTCAGTTCTGAATCATAGCGACCCTGTAGGACAGATTAGAACTGCCCCGTAGGGTTTCCAAGGCTATAATCTTTAGAGATGCAGACTGCCACCTTGTTCTCCTATGGAGCAACTGGTGGCTTCAAACCTTTCAGTTAGCAACCGAGCATTTAACCACTGCACCACCAGGAGTCATTACATATATATATATAATAAATCATATTCTATATTCAACTGTAGGTCCTGCTTTTTTTTTACTTAACATTATGTTGTAAGCTTTTCGTGTAACTTCAGCCTTAAGTAAGTACATAACCATAATTAGAAACCTGTTACTCAGAGTCATGAAATACCAATACACACCAAGACTTGTAGTTAAATAGCAGGTATACGCATTTGTTCTTTTTGCCTTTATTTCTGCCAACCAAGCTCTCAGGCTTTTGAGAACTTTATAAAATAGGTCAGCAGACATTCTGTCATTCAATCTCACAAATTTTTTGTGTGAAACAGTAATTTATATTTTAAATACTTTGACCGATAGTGGAGCCAGCCTTTGCTGTTACTTACGTCAAGATGAAAAGTCAAAGCTGACTAAGTTCTGTGTTTCCTTTATGTGCGATGGATGCACACACCAGAGGGGGAAATGAGATCTGACTGGGAGATGGGGGGCCTGGGTTTTTACAAGCTCTAGAAAATAAACCCCCCAATGTGTCTGTCAGTTTGTCATACTGTGGGTTCCTGTGATGCTGGAATGTATGCCAGCAGTATTCAGATACCAGCAGGGTCACCCATAGAGGACAGGTTTTACCTGAGCTTCCAGACTAAGACAGACTAGGAAGAAGGACCCGGCAGTCTACTTCGGAAAATAATTAGCCAGTGAAAACCTTATGAATAGCAGTGGAACACTGTCTGATATAGTGCCAGAAGATGAGCCCCCAGACTCGAAGGCATTCAAAAGATGACTGGGGAAGAGCTGCCTCCTCAAAGAAGAGTCATCCTTAATGACGTGGATGAAGTGAAGCTATCAGGACCTCCAGTTGCTGATGTGCCATGACGCAAAATTAGAAGAAACAGCCACAAACATCCATTGGATAATTGGAACCTGGAATGTATGAAGTATGAATCTAGGAAAATTGGAAGTTGTCAAAAATGAAATGGAATGCACAAACATCAATATCCTAGTCATTAGTGAGCTGAAATGGACTGGTATTGGCCATTTTTAATCAGACAATTATGTAGTCTACTATGCCAGGAATGACAACTTGAATGGTGTTGTATTCATCATCAAAAAGAACATTTCAATATCTGTCCTGAAGTACAACTCTGTCAGTGATAGGATAATATCCATATGCTTACAAGGAAGACCAGTTAATATAACTATTATTCAAATTTACGCACCAACCACTAAGGCCAAAGAAAGAAAAGACCAAGATGGATGTCAGAGGAGACTCTCAAACTTGCTCTCGAGCATTAAACAGCTAAAGCAAAAGGAAGAAATGATGAAGAAAAAGAACTGAACAGAAGATTTCAAAGGGTGGTTCTAGAAGACAAAGTATTACCATGACATGTGCAGAGAGCTGGAGATAGAAAACCAAAAGGGAAGAACACGCTCAGCGTTTCTCAAGCCAAAAGAACTGAAGAAAAAATTCAAGCCTCGAGTTACAATAGTGAAGGATTCTATGGGGAAAATATTAAATGATGCAGGAAGCATCAAAAGAAGATGGAAGGAATACACAGAGTCATTATACCAAAAAAGAATTAGTCAACGTTTAACCATTTCAAGAGGTAGCATATGATCAGGAGCCAATGGTACTGAAGGAAGAAGTCCAACTGCACTGAAGGCATTGGCGAAAAACAAGGCTCCGGGAATTGATGGAATATCAATTGAGATGTTTCAACAAACAGATGCAGTGCTGGAAGTGCTCACTCGTCTATGCCAAGAAATTTGGAAGACAGCTACCTGACCAGCCAACCGGAAGAGATCTGCATTTATGCCTACCCCCAAGAAAGGTGATCCAACCGAATGCAGAAGTTATCGAACAATATCATTAATATCACATGCAAGCAAAATTTTGCTGAAGATCACTCAAAAGCAGCTGCAGCAGTATATCGACAGGGAACTGCCAGAAATTCAGGCAGGTTTCAGAATAGGACATGGAACCAGGGAGATTGTTGCTGAGGTCAGGTGGATCCTAGCTGAAAGCAGAGAATATGGATGTTTACCTGTGTTTTATTGACTGTGCAAAGGCATTCGACTGTGTGGGTCATAACAAACTATGGATAACATTGTGAAGAATGGGAATTCCAGAACACTTAATTTTGCTCATGAGGAACCTGTACGTAGATCAAGAGGCAGTTGTTTGGACAGAACAAGGGAATACTGAGTGGTTTAAAGTCAAGAAAGGTGTGCGTCAGGGTTGTATCCTTTCACAATACCTGTTCAATCTGTATGCTGAGCAAATAACCTGAGAAGCTGGACTATATGAAGAAGAACAGGGCATCAGAATTGGAGGAAAACTTATTAACAACCTGTGTTATGCAGATGACACAACCTTGCTTGCTGAAAGTGAAGAGGACTTGAAGCACTTACTAATGAGGAACAAAGACCTTCAGTATGGATTACACCTCAACATAAAGAAAACAAAAATCCTCACAACTGGACCAATGAGCAACATCATGATAAACGGAGAAAACATGGAAGTTGTCCAGGATTTCATTTTACTGGGATCCACAATCTACAGCCATGGAAGCAGCAGTCAAGAAATCAAAAGACACATTGCATTGGGCAAATCTGCTGCAACTGACCTCTTTAAAGTGTTGAAAAGCAAAGATGTCACTTTGAGGACTAAGGTGCGCCTAACCCAAGCCATGGTATTTTCAGTCGCATCATATGCATTTGAAAGCTGGGCAATGAATAAGGAAGACCGCAGAAGAATCGACACCTTCGAATTGTAGTATTGGTGAAGAATATTGAATATACCATGGACTGCCAAAAGAACAAACAGATCTATCTTGGAAGAAGTAGAACCAGAATGCTCCTTAGAAGCAAAGATGGCAAGACTGCGTCTTATATACTTTGGACATGTTGTCAGGAGGGATCAGTCCCTGGAGAAGGACATCATGTTTGGTAAAGTACAGGGTCAGCGGAAAAGAGGAAGATCCACAACGAGATGGATTGATACAGTGGCTGCAACAATGGGCTCAAGCTTAACAACGATTGTAAGGATGGCACAGGACTGGTCAGTGTTTCGTTCTCTGGTACATAGGATCGCTGTGAGTCAGAACTGACTCGATGACACCTAACAGAAAATAAGCATAAAAGTGAGCATTGAGCCTTCAGAGACTATGTGTTCATTCTAGAGATGCAGCCATTACTTAGGACGTCTTTGGAATTTGACCGAATTCTTTTGAAACTGGCTTTACCGGCACCTGAGAAAATGTGTCTGCCCGCCCTCCCTTCCTGTCTCCCTCTACTAACCAGTGCCTCCGAAGTGCCAGCATTGCTTCACATGACTTGTGATGGTCCTTCTTCAAAGCTCCCCCCGCCATCCCGCAGAGAATGTAGGCACAGAAACAGTCCCACTACTTCCTACTTATACTGTTCTATGACGTATTTTAACAACAAACTTTCTGAGAATTTTTAATGTGAGAAAAACGCTTCTTATTTTACAATCAAATACTACTATCATAAACCGATGGTACTGAAGGGACAAGTCCAAGCTGCACTGAAGGCATTGGCGAAAAGATGCCAGCAGTTGACAGAATATCAATTGAGATGTTTCAACAAATGGATGCAATGCTGAAAGCGCTCACTTGTCTATGCCAAGAAGTTTGGAAGACAGCTCCCTGTCCAGCTAACTGGAAGAGATCTATACACATGCTCATTCCAAAGAAAGGTGATCCAACAGAATGTGGAAGTTATTGATCAATATCATTAATATCATACTCAAGTAAAATTATACTGAAGATAATTCAAAAATGGTTGCAGCAGTACATTGACAAGGAATTGCCAGAAATTCAAGCTGGACTCAGAAGAGGACGTGAAACAAGGGATATCATTGTTGGTGCCAGCTGGATCTTGGCTGAAAGCAAAGAATACCAGAAAGATGTTTACCTGTGTTTTATTGACTATGCAAAGGCATTCAACTGTGTGGATCATACCAAATTATGGATAACATTACAAAGAATGGAAATTCCAGAACACTTAATTGTGTTCATGCAGAACCTGCACATAGACCAAGAAGCAGTCGTTTGAACAGAACAAGGGAATATTGCATGGTTTAAAATCAGAAAAGGTGTGCATCAGGGTTGTATCCTTTCACCATATTTATTCAATCTGAACGCTGAGCAAATAATCCAAGAAGCTGGACTTTGTGAAGAAGAACATTGCATTAAGTTTGGAGGAAGATTCATTAACAACCTGAGATATTTGGATGACACAATCTTGTTTGCTGAAGGTGAAGAGGACTTGAAGCACTTACTGATGAAGATCAAAGATGACAGCCTTCAGTATGGATTATACCTCAACAACTGAACCAATAAGCCACATCATGGTAAATGGAGAAAATAATGAAGTTGTCAAGGATTTCATTTTACTTGGATCTACAATCAATGCCAATAGAAATAGCAGTCAAGAAATCAAAGGATGTATTACATTGGGCAAATCTGCTGCAAAAGACCTCTTTAAAATGTTAAAAAGCAAAGATGTCACTTTGAGGACTAAGGCACACCTGACCCAAGACATGATATTTTCAATCACCTTATATGCATGTGGAAGCTACACAATGAATAAGGAAGACCAAGAAGAATTGATGCATTTGAATTATGGTGTTGGTGAAGAATATCAAATACAATGGACTGCCAGAAGAACAGACAAGTCTGTCTTGGAAGAAGTACAGCCAGAATACCCCTTAGAAGTGAGGAAGGAATGGTGAGGCTTTGTCTAACATACTTTGGGTATTTGATCAGGAGAGGCCAGTCCCTGGAGAAAGACATCATGTTTGGTAAAGTAGAGAGTCAACGAAAAAGAGGAAGACCCTCAATGAGATGGACCGGACACAGTGGCTGCAACAATGGGCTCAAACATGGCAATGATTACGAGTATGGTGCAGGACCGGGCAGTGTCTCTTTCTGTTGTACATGGAGTCGCTATGAGTCAGAACCAACCTGACAGCACTTTACAGCAACAACACCATAAAAAACCCCACTGCCGTCGAGTCAATTCTAACTCATAGCAACCCTATAGGACAGAGTAGAACTGCCCCATAGAGTTTCCAAGGAGCGCCTGGCAGATTTGAACTGCCGACCTCTTAGTTAGCAGATGTAGCACTTAACCACTACGCCACCAGGGTTTCCAACACCATACACCTTTATAATTCCTATATCCATATAGCATTTTTACACACATTTTACACACAATGTCTAATTACCCCTAAAACAAATTTATGAATATACATCATTATCCCGTTTTACAGATGAGTCAAGACTGAGAGATGTTAAGTAACCTTCCAAGGTTGCATAACTAGTAAATGACAGATCCTAGATTCTTTCTTTAGATATAGTACAATTCCCCTACAGCACAGCTGCCTCTCATAAACATACTCTTATTTTAATATGATGGTAAGATGCCTGGGTTAATTTACTTGATGATCTTATTGTCTTCTAGCTTCAGAAACACCAGGTTTTTGCACTCTGACACTTGTAGTAAATGTAATGTGTTCCGTTAAAGAACTAGATTCAATGAAGTCGGGCTGTGAAGAGCTTAATTTAGATATTCTGAAACCCTGGTGGTATAATGGTTAAGAGCTACGACTGCTAACCAAACGGTCAGCAGTTCAAATCCACCAGGCACTCCTTGGAAACCCTATGGGGCAGTTCTCCTCTATCTTATAGGGTCGCTATGAGTCGGAATCGACTCGATGGCAACAGGTTTGTTTTTTTTGTTCCAGATCCATCTCCTAGCCACAGAATGCATCAGTATGGGAGAAAAACACACCCTTTTTTTTTTTTTTACCCCTTACCGTTCAGATGTTAATTATTCTGGTAGACTATTTTATGGAAGATAAGTTTCTTATAGCAATATTCTTTGAAACAGTGGGCTGAGGGCATAGTGTTGTTAGCGCTGATTTTCTAAGAATGGTTGCATTTCCCACCTACCACCTCCCTCAGCTAGAACAGCCCTTCATGTTGGGCATGTGCCTGCCTAGAACATTGTTGGCTTATTTGGAACCCACAAAAGGAAGATGGATTCCTTGAGCACCAGAATCCTAATGCGATTCTGCGTACCAAGCCATCCAACAATATGGAAGCAACTCAACCATGGAGCAAGCTTCCAAGGAACTTGATATTTGTTGTCAAGGACATTTATAATTAAACCTATAATTTATAATTAAACTTAAAGACAGTCTACCCCTTCAAAGAATTTGCTAACAAATGGATACCATGTATGAAACAATACCAAACTGTCTTCTCACTCAGAATAAGGCCAGATAAAGGACAGAATTGTTCAGCAGACCTAAAAAAAAAAAAAAAACACTCCTGTGTAAACCCCAAAAAACAAACTCATTGCCATTGAGTGAATTCCAACTTACAGTGGCTATGTAGGACACAGTTGAACTGCCCCATAGGATTTCAAAGGCTGTGATCTTTATGGGAGCAGATCACTTGTTCTTTTCTCCCACAGAGCAGCCGGTGGGTTCAAACTCCCAACCTTATTGGTTAGCAGCTGAGCGCTTAACCACTGTGCCACCAGGGCTCCTTAACTCCTATGCAGAAGTCCAAAACATAAAACAAAGCCCCTATACTTCCTGGAGGATGTGATTGTTTGAAAACCACTCTCCAGGAGCATATGATGAGATCCTTCTGTTATTTGGGTGAGAATCTCAGTCACCAACAGAGTAGTTACGTTGCCTTCACGGCTAGGTATTTATGCCTGCCTATGGTGATTTTTTTTTTTTTATGGTGATTACTGTTGCCAACAAGGAATGCACATCAGACCTAAAGGAGGGAGGTGTACTTAGGACCTTGAGATGACCAGCATGGGACCAAGGAGAAGAGTAAATTTCATACCGTCATCTGTACATCTGTCTGTCCTAGTCCAGTGCAGTTCTGAAGGATGCCTCAGAAAGGGGTGTCCCACATCTGTAATGAAGGGGAGCTCATTTTCATTTTCCTGGGGTCTTGAGATTATGATAGGAAGAGTGCTATGGGCAGCCAAGGAAGGGGCCCCCAGCTGGTGGCTCCTCTTCTGTACTGGACACCCCCACAGGACTTAAAGCTTGGCAGGTCGGGGCTCCTGCCTTGGAATCCAACTTAGTGCAAACTAGGGGATGCAACTGAGCCTAGGCATGCCCCTCTGTGACCTTTCAGCATCTTTGGCTGTTGATTCTTTTCTGACTCCTAAAAACGGAGGCTTTGAGCTTCCTTGCAAGGTCTGTCCTTGTGTAGAGCAACCAGGGTCCTAACTTTGGTGTTGGTGCCACTCATCCTTCTTTCTGAACAGCATTAATATTGAATTTAGAATCTTCTGTTTATTACTAATGGTACCCCAACGGTCTCTGAAAGATGCCAGCAATATATCCTCCTCCTCTCCCCATTGGCTGAGTTGGAAGAAGCCTGCATATTCCCAGGAAGCCTCTTTCCCTGCGAGTCCTCCAGAGGCTCGTGGAGGCTCTGGAGCTCTCAGCTCCAGTCTTTAAGAGATCAGAGAGTGAGGAAATACAGTAACTGGCATTTTAATGTCCAGTTGTATTGTGGACAAAATAGCTTGAACTTATACTTTTATCCTAGAAGCTTTGTTTTAAACTTTTATTATTGCTGAGCTTTTATAGCTAATAAAATGTAGAACTGAAAGAAAATGCAGACCAGTCGAATTTGACCAAAATCCTATTGGAAGGAAGAAGCCTTATGATGACAGTGAGGTTGGCAACAAAAGACACACTAGCCACACAAGTGACCAAAGGGCCCACAGCTCAAGGACACATGTCTGCAGCCTGTCCAGTGTTCCACACTGAAAATGCTACTTTGCAGAAATAAGCTGGTTTGGAACCTCAAACAGCAAGTCAGTGGTGGTTGTGACTCTGGTTTGGGTTTCCCCACTAGATATTCCAAGAAACTCACCAACCCCAATCCAGTGGATTCTGCACATTACTTTTTTTAATCATCTTCCCAACCTTCTTTCTTAAAATCAGTTTTGCTAAAATTGGATTTTTCGTAAAGTAACCACAAAATCACATGCTTTTCAACCATGATGCAGCTCCAAATACAGTGTGTGTGTTGTGTTATTATTGAGTGAAAGGTCTTACATCCAACCTACTGGTTGTTCATAAGACCCAGAGGCTTTCATTGGGGGCTTCCCTAAGGCTGTATTCATGTCAGGTTTATACAACTTAAGTATTCTCCCCAATACTAGTCGTGAAAAAGAGGGGGTGGGGAACAGCTCTTCACTTTAGATTTTCATGAAATGGGGAGGGTAAGAGGTTTTTAAATGATGTGTCATTGATCAAAAGCTCTGTTTTGCTATTAGGTTGCATCTAATGCCTGAAGGAAAGCACAACCTGCATTTACGTTTTGCAAATGAATTCAACAACTTAGTGGAAGACTTCCTACAGTGAAATACCCTTGAGAAGTTTTGAGACCTGGTGATTGCTTGGCATGGAGCCTTGATCATGTCATTGCCTGTGATCTTTGCCTTTAAAATCCCACCCGAGTCCCACCTGAGTTCACCCACCTCAGACTACTACTGATCAAATGTGGATCGCTGTAAAAGCAAGAAAGAATAAGGACATATTGAGAACATTCTCTAGTTTTAATAGCTACAAAAATTAAGTCTGATTTTTAACACCAAGTTGTAAATTTCTATCATTGTCTTAAAAAATGTATTCCTACCATGATTTGTTTTACTTTCAAATAAATTCTTTTCAGTAGAGCATATGCAATGTTCCTAACTGCTCTTTTAGGACACCTTGAACTTACACTGTACCTTTTATCTGAGAAATATAAGCATTCACCTTTTTATTATATTTATAACCTCAAGGACAAAAACAGTAGAAGAAAATCCTTAAATAAGTTCCTCACTCTATAAACCAATAGTGTACCTGGAGCTACAGCAAATAAGGGAGTGAGTTTGCTTTATCCCCAAATCAGTCTTCACACCTCGTTCACTTTTTTTATTTTTTTAAATTTTGTTTTTTAGAGGCAGGGCCAAGATGGCAGAGTAGTCAGACACTTCTGGTGAACCAGCTTACAACAAAGACCCCCAAAAAACAAGTGAAACGATTACATTTATGACAAGCTAGGAGACCTGAACACCAAAGGCGAAGTTAGAAAACAGAGTGGCGGAGGTGGGAGGAAAGATGGTTCAGAAGTAGAGAGGAGTTGCCGGACCTGAATCGCTGGGATCCCTCAGGCACCATTCCCAGGAGCACTGATGGCGGGCTGGCGGTACCATCCTCAGTGAGAAACAGCCAGCCACACAACCTACTCACACCTCCAGTCCAGAGAAGAACAGTGTTCTCGGTAAAAGCTAAGTACTTCCATGTATTTTACGGCGCCCCCCAGCCCTGAAACCCTGGTGGCATAGTGGTTAAGTGCTACGGCTGCTAACCAAAGGGTCGGCAGTTCGAATCCGCCAGGCGCTCCTTGGAAACTCTCTGGAGCAGTTCCACTCTGTCCTATAGGGTTGCTGTGAGTCGGAATTGACTTGACAGCACTGAGTTTGGTTTTGTTTTTTTTCCAGCCCCGAAGCTGGCTTCAGTGACTGTCGATTTCCCTGGGCCTGAGATAGGTCCTGTTACGTGTCCTGAGCCATTCTCCCAGTCTTGGAATAAATTCACAACTGGGGAAAAGATAATCTGCCAGCTCCACTAACCTGGGAAGCTCAGGGCAGAAGTGGCTCCAGTCCAGGCATAAAAGGTCCATGGACTTAGAATAGCTTTTGCCTCTGCATGGGCCTCTGTGGGCCTCTTTCAGGAGAATAGGCCCTTGTTGGCAGACCACAATGGTTTCAGCGTTTGGTGGAGAGGTGGGTGTTTGATGTTTGACACCACTTTGCCTATTAAACAGGGTTCTTATCCTCACCTACCCACATCAGGGGCCTAAGGACTGGTGGCTCCACTCAGGTCATCCAGCTGCCCATGACGGGTACAAAGATAAATGGTACCTCCCAGTCCTTACAACCAAAAGCATTGGGTGCCCAAGGTCTGTCTGCAGAACCCACCCACCTGTGCACTCTAGGGAACAGGGACACACTTTCCTCACAGACACTCGGGGGACAGTTGTCAGCCCCCTGCCTTGTTCAAAGCATGACCTCCTGCTGCAAGCAGATACTGGTACCTACACCAATCCCCCTTGCCCCTCTAAGACTGTAGCACAGAGCCCCTACCACACACTTGATGACCAACTACCTGGACACCTGAGCTGAATCCATACAAGAAAATTGAATGGACTCCTAGGCTGATATACTTGATAACAGCTCTAGCCATCTGGTGACAGGACATCAGAGCTTCAAAGGTGAAAATAAGCTAGCTCACTCAAGCAACCTATTTGGATTTCAAAACAAAACAAAGCAAGAAGCTAGGATATAGTAAGCAAACTAATACAATAACTTATAGTTGGCATGGAGACAACAGTATCAAATCACATAAATTGAGATCAACAAGCTCTGAAAACAGAATCAAGGGATCTCCTGGATGAAGGTGCCTTCCTGGAATTACCGGATGCAGAATACAAAAGATTAATATACAGCACCCTTCAAGACATCAGGAAGGATATCAGGCAAAACACAGAACAAGCCAAGGAACACACAGATAAAGCAGTTGAAGAAATTAAAAATGTTACTCAAGAACATGAAAAATTTAATAAGCTGCAAGAATCCGTAGAGAGACAGCAATCAGAAATTCAGAAGATTAACAATACAATTAAAGAATTAGACAACACGATAGAAAGTCAGAGGAGCAGAATTAAGCAAGTGGTCTTAGGGAGACTGAAGATAAGGCACTTGGCACCAATATATTTGAAGAAAAATCAGATAAAAGAATTAAAAAAAAATGAAGAAACCCTAAGAATCATGTGGACTCTATCAGGAGAAATAACTTAGGAGTGATTGGAGTACCAGAACAGGGATAACAGAAACTACAGAGAGACTTGTTGAAGATTTGTTGGCAGAAAACTTCCCTGATGTCATGAAAGATGAGAAGATATCTATCCAAGATACTCGTCGAAACTCCACATAAGGTAGATCTCAAAAGAAAGTCACCAAGACATAATCAAACTTGCCAAAACCAAAGATAAAGAAGAATTTTAAGAGCAGCTAGGAATAAACGAAAAGTCACCTACACATGAGAGTCAATAAGAATAAGATCAAGACTACTCAGCAGAAACCATGCAGGCAAGAAGGCAGTGGGATGACTTACATAAAGCATTGAAGGAAAAAAATTGCCAGCCGAGAATCATATATCCAGCAAAACTGTCTCTCATATCTGAAGGAGAAATTAGGACATTTCCAGATAAACAGAAGTTTAGGGAACTCGTAAAAACCAAACCAAAACTACAAGAAATACTAAAGGGAGTTCTCTGGTTGGAAAATCAATACTATCAGATATCAACCCAAGACTTGAACACTGGACAGAGCAATCAGATGTCAACCCAGATAGGGAAATCACAAAAATAAATCAAGGTAAAAAACTCTCAAAACAGGGAAAGTGATGTCATTATGTAAAAGAAGACAACATTAAAACGAAGAGAGACGTAGAAATGTAATCACAGATCTTTGGTATGGATAGGAAGACAAGGCAATATAAAGAAATAAAAGTTAGGTTTAAACTTAGAAAAATAGGGGTAAATATTAAGGTAACCACAAAGGAGACTAACAATGCTACTCATCAAAATACAAGAAAAAAAATAGGGACTCAGCAGAAACAAAATCAACTTCAACGAATGAGAAAAAGACAATATATAAACTACTCAGCACAAAAAATTAAGTGGGAAAAAGAAACTGTCAACAACACATAAAAAAAGACATCAAAATCACAGCACTAAACTCTTACCTATCCATAATTATGCTGAATGTAAATGGACTAAATCCACCAATAAAGAGATAGAGAGTGGCAGTATGGATTTAAAAAAAAATCCATCTATATGCTGCCGACAAGAGACACATCTTAGAGACAGAAACAAAAACTCAAAGGATGGAAAAAAATATATCAAGCAAAGAAAAATCAAAAAAGAGCAGAAGTGGCACTATTAATTTCTGACAAAATAGACTTTAAAGGTAAATCCATCAGAAAGGATAAGGGAGGACACTATATAATGATTAAAGGGACAATATACCAGAAGGACATAACTATATTAAATATGTATGCACCCAATGACAGGGCTGCAAGATACATAAAACAAACTCTAACAGCATTGAAAAGTGAGAAAGGCAGCTCCACAAATATATTAAAAAATATATATATATATTAGGAGAGTTCAAAACACCACTTTTGGTGAAGGACAGAACATCCAGAAAGAAGCTCAGTAAACACGTGGAAGATCTAAAAGCCACAATCAACCAACTTGACCTCATAGACACAAACAGAACACTCCACCCAACAGCAGCCAAGTATACTTTCTTTTCCGGTGCACATGGAACATTCTCTAGAATAGACGACATATTAGGCCATAAAGCAAACCTTAGCAGGATCCAAAACATCAAAATACTACAAAGCATCTTCTCTGACCATAAGGCCATAAAAGTAGAATCATGAACTTAAATGCAAAAATCCTCAACAAAATTTTAACCAATAGAATCCAACAACATATCAAAAAAATAATTCACCATGACCAGGTGGGATTCATATCAGGTATGCAAGGATGGTTCAACATTGAAAAACAATGTAATCCATCATGTAAATAAAACAAAATACAAGAACCACATGATCTTATCAATTGATGCAGAAAAGGCATTTGACAAAGTTCAATACCCATTCATGATAAAAACTCTCACCAAAATAGGAATAGAAGGAAAATTCCTCAACATAATAAAGGGCATTTATACAAAGCCAGTAGCCAACATCATCCTAAATGGAGAGAGTCTAAAATCATTCCCCTTGAGATCGGGAACCAGACAAGGATGCCCTTTATCTTATTGGACATTGTGCTGGAGGTCCTAGCCAGAGCAGTTAGGCTAGATAAAGAAATAACGGGCATCCAGACTGGTAAGGAAGAAGTGAAAGTATCTCCTTTTGCAGGTGACATGATCTTACACACAGAAACCCTAAAGAATCCTCAAGAAAACTACTGAATCTAATAGGAGAGTTCAGCAGAGTATCAAGATACAAGATAAACATACAAAAATCAGTTGGATTCCTCTACACCAATAAAAGGAACAAGAGGAAATTACCAAATCCATACCATTTCCAGTAGCCCCCAAGAAGATAAAATACTTAGGAATAAATCTTACCAGAGACATAAAAGACCTATACAAAGAAAACTACAAGACACTACTGCAAGAAACTAAAAGAGAGCTACATAAGTGGAAAAATATACCTCGCTCATGGATAGATGTAACATTGTAAAAATGTCTATTCTACCAAAAGGCATCTATAGGCACAACACAATTCCAATCCAAACTCCAATGCCATTATTTAAAAATAATTTTTATTGTGCCTTAAGCGAAAGTCTACAAATCAAGTCAGTCTCTCACATAAGAACTTACATACACACTCCCATTCACTCACCCCCCAATGAGCCAGCCCACTCGCTCCCTCCAGTCTTTCCTTTTGTGACTGTTTTGCCAGTTTCTAACCCTCTCTACCCTCCCATCTCCCCTTTAGACAGGGGACGCCAACACAGTCTCAAGTGTCCACCTGATACAAGCAGCCCACTCCTCATCAGCTTTTCTCTCCAACCCATTGCCCAGTCCAATCCATGTCTGATGAGTTGTCTTCGGGAATGGATCCTGTCCTGGGCCAACAGAAGGTTTGGGGACCATGACGGCCAGGATTCTTCTAGTCTCAGTCAGACCATTAAGTCCGGTCTTTTTATGAGAATTTGGGGTCTGCATCCCACTGATCTCCTGCTCCCTCAGGGGGTCTTTGTTGTGCTCCCTGTCAGGGCAGTCATCGGTTGTGGCCGGCCACCATCTAGTTCTTCTGGTCTCAGGATGATGTAAGTCTCTGGTTCATGTGGCCCTTTCTGTCTCTTGGGCTCATAATTACCTTGTGACCTTGGTGTTCTTCATTCTCCTTTGATCCCGGTGGGTGGAGACCAATTGATGCATCTTACATGGCCGCTTGATAGCATTTAAGATCCCAGACGCCACACTTCAAAGTGGGATGCAGAATGTTTTCTTAATAGAATTTATTTTGCCAATTGACTTAGATGTCCCCTGAAGCCACAGTCCCCAAACCCCCATCCTTGCTCCGCTGACCTTTGAAGCATTCAGTTTATTCACGAAACTTCTTTGCTTTTAGTCCAGTCCGGTTGAGCTGACCTTCCCTGTATTGAGTGTTGTCCTTTCCTTCACCTAAAGTAGTTCTTATCTACTATCTAATCCGTAAATAACCCTCTCCCTCCCTCCCCCCTCTTGTAACCACAAAAGAAATGTGTTCTCAGTTTAAACTATTTTTCAAGATCTTATAATAGTGGTCTTATACAATATTTGTCCTTTTGCATCTGACTGATTTAACTCAGCATAATGCCTTCCAGGTTCCTCCATGTTATGAAATGTTTCACAGATTCATCACTGTTCTTTATCGATGCGTAGTATTCCGTTGTGTGAATATACTGTAATTTATTTATCCATTCATCTGTCGATGGACACCTTAGTTGCTTCCATCTTTTTGCTATTGTAAACAGAGCTGCAGTAAACATGGGTGTGCATATATCTGTTCTTTTAAAGGCTCTTATTTCTCTAGGATATATTCCAAGGAGTGGGATTTCTGGGTTGTACGGTAGTTCTATTTCTAACTTTTTAAGGAAACGCCAGATAGATTTCCAAAGTGTTGTACCATTTTACATTCCCACCTGCAGTGTATAAGAATTCCAATCTCTCCGCAGCCTCTCCAACATTTATTATTTTGTGTTTTTTGGATTAATGCCAGCCTTGTTGGAGTGCGATGGAATCTCATCGTAGTTTTAATTTGCATTTCTCTAATGGCTAATGATCGAGAGCATTTTCTCATGTATCTGTTAGCCGCCTGAATATCTTCTTTAGTGAAGTGCGTGTTCATATCCTTTGCCCAACTTTTAATTGGGTTGTTTGTCTTCTTGTGGTTGAGTTTTAACAGAATCATATAGATTTTAGAGATCAGGCGCTGGTCAGAGATGTCATAGCTGAAAATTTTTTCCCAATCTGTAGGTGGTCTTTTTACTCTTTGGGTGAAGTCTTTAGATGAGCATAGGTGTTTGATTTTCAGGAGCTCCCAGTTATCTGGCTTCTCTTCATCATTTTTAGAAATGTTTTGTATTCTGTTTATGCCTTGTATTAGGGCTCCTAACGTCCCTATTTTTTCTTCCATGATCTTTATCACTTTAGTCTTTGATCCACCCAATGCCATTTTTTAATGAGATGAGAAATCACCAACTTCATATGGGAGGGAAAGAGGCCCTGGATATGTAAAGCATTACTGAAAAGGAAGAACAAAGTGGGAGGCCTCACTGCACCTGATTTTAGAACCTATTTTACCACCACAGTAGTCAAAACAGCCGGGTACTGGTACAACAACAGATACATATACCAATGGAACAGAACTGAGAATCGAGACATAAATCTGTCCACATATGAGCAGCTGATATTTGACAAAGGCCCAAAGTCAGTTAAATGGGGAAAAGACAGTCTCTTTAACAGATGGTGCTGGCATAACTGGATATCCATCTGCAGAAAAAAGAATCAAGACCTATACCTCACACCATGCCCAAAAACTAATTCAAAATGGATCAAAGACCTAAATATAAAATCTAAAATGACAAAGATCTGGAAGAAAAAATAGGGACATGCTAGGAGCCCTAATACATGGCATAAACAGTATATAAAATATTACTTACAATGCAGAAGAGAAACTAGATAACTGGGAGCTCCTAAAAATCAAGCACCTGTGCTCATCCAAAGACTTCACCAAAAGAGTAAAAAGATTACCTTCAGACTGGGAAAGTTTTTAGCTATGACATTTCTGATCAGCGTCTGATCTCTAAAATATACATGATGCTGCAAAAATTCAACTACAAAAAGACAAATAACCAAATTAAAAAATGGGCAAAGGATATGAACAGGCACTTCACTAAAGAAGAAATTCAGGTAGCTAACAGATACATGAGGAAATGTTCGCGATCATTAGCCATTGGAGAAATGCAAATGAAAACTGCAATGAGATTCCATTTCACTCCAACAAGGCTGGCATTAATTCAAAAAACACAAAATAATAAATGTTGGAGAGGTTGTGGAGAAACTGGAACACTTATACACTGCTGGTGGGAGTGTAATATGGTATAACCACTTTGGAAATCGATTTGGCACTTCCTTAAAAAGTTAGAAAAAGAACTACCATATGATCCAGCAATCCCACTCCTTGGAATATATTCTAGAGATATAAGAGCCTTTACACAAACAGATATATGCATACCTGTGCTCACTGAAGCATTGTGAAGCAAAAAGATGGAAGCAAACTAAGTGCCCATCAGTGGATGAATGGATAAATTATGGTATATTCACACAATGGAATACTATGCATTGATAAAGAACAATGATGAATCCGTGAAACATTTCATATCTTGGAGGAATCTGGAAGGCATTATGCTAGGTGAAATTCATCAGTTGCAAAAGGACAAATATCATATGAGATCACTGCTATAAGAACTCGAAAAATAGTTTAAACAGAGAAGAACATATTCTTTAATGGTTATGAGAGCTGGGAGGGAGGAAAGGAGAGAGGTTTTCACTAATTAGATAGTAGATAAGAACTATTTTAGGTAAAGGGAAAGGCAACACACAATACAGGAGAGGTCAGCATAACTGGACTAAACCAAAAGCAGTTTCCTGAATAAACTGAACGCTTTGAAGGCCAGTGTATCAGGGGCAGGGGTTTGGGGACCATGGTTTCAGGGGACAGCTAAGTCAACTGGCATAATAAAATGTATTAAAACATTCTGCATCCCACTTTGGAGAGTGACGTCCGGGGCCTTAAACACTCGCACGGGGCCATCTATGATGCATCAGTTTGGTCTCAACCCACCTGGAGCAAAGGAGAATGAAGAACACCAAAGACACAAATTATGAGCCCAAGAAGAAAGAAAAGGCCACATAAACAATAGATTCCATCAGCCTGAGACCAGAAAAACTAGATGGTGCCTGGCTACAACCAAAGACTGCCCTGACAGGGAACACAACAGAGAACCCCTGAAGGAGCAGGAGACCAGTGGGACGCTGACCTCAAATTCTCGTAAAAAGGCCAGATTTAATGGTCTGACTGAGAATAGAAGGACCCCAGAAATCACGGACCCCAGACTTTGTTGCCCCAAGACAGTAACCACTCCCAAAGCCAGCTCTTCATCCAGGGATTGGACTGGGCTATGGGATAGAAAATGATACTGGTGAGGAATGATCTTCTTGGATCAAGTAGACACATGAGACTATGTGGGCTGCTCCTGCCTGGAGGGGAGATGACAGGGCAGAGGGGGAGAGAAGCTGGCCAAATGGACATGAAAACAGGGTGCGGAGGGAAGGAGTGTGCTGTTTCATTAGTGGGAGAGCAACTAGGAGTATACAGCAAGGTGTATGTAAGTTTTTGTATGAGAGACTGTCTTGGTTTTTAAACTTTCACTTCAAGCACACACACAAAATTTTTTTTTTATGTTCCTGATGCACTTCTTAAAAGATCCCCTTTAGGCCAGTGGATAGTATAGATTCTGTATTTTTATCTATCTTTAGCAAAAGAGCAAACCCCTTGCCATCAAATTGATTCCAACTCATAACAACCCTGTAGGCAGGAAGGCAATTAAAAGCACTCAAGTAGAAATCCTAAGCTATTCCTAAAATTGTTAAACCCTGGAACTTTATACTTCAAAAAATAGTAAAAAATTTATTCCAAGTTAGAATACAGAGACCACGATGTATTGGACACATGCTCCCCCTTCCCCCTCCCCCTTCTCCTCCTCCTGGGCCGTGGCGTCCTGGTACTGCTGGTACTCGGACACCAGGTCGTTCATGTTGCTCTCGGCCTCGGTGAACTCCATCTCATCCATGCCCTCGCCCGTGTACCAGTGCAGGAAGGCCTTGCGCCGGAACATGGCGGTGAACTGCTCGGAGATGCGCTTGAACAGCTCCTGGATGGCCGTGCTGTTGCCGATGAAGGTGGCGGACATCTTGAGGCCGCGGGGTGGGATGTCGCACACGGCCGTCTTCACGTTGTTGGGGATCCACTCCACGAAGTAGCTGCTGTTCTTGTTCTGCACGTTGAGCATCTGCTCGTCCACCTCCTTCATGGACATGCGACCCCGGAAGATGGCGGCCACCGTCAGGTAGCGGCCATGGCGGGGGTCGCAGGCAGCCATCATGTTCTTGGAGTCGAACATCTGCTGGGTGAGCTCAGGAACGGTCAGGGCCCGGTACTGCTGGCTGCCCCGGCTGGTCAGGGGGGCAAAGCCGGGCATGAAGAAGTGCAGCCGGGGGAAGGGCACCATATTCACGGCCAGTTTGCGGAGGTCTGCATTCAGCTGGCCTGGGAAACGCAGGCAGGTGGTGACCCCGCTCATGGTGGCCGACACCAGGTGGTTGAGGTCCCCATATGTGGGGGTGGTCAGTTTCAGGGTGCGGAAACATATATCATACAGGGCCTCATTGTCAATGCAGTAGGTTTCATCGGTGTTCTCCACCAGCTGGTGGACAGAGAGGGTGGCATTGTAGGGTTCCACCACGGTGTCTGACACCTTGGGAGAAGGCATAACGCTGAAGGTGTTCATGATGCGGTCGGGGTACTCCTCCCTGATCTTGCTGATGAGCAGCGTGCCCATCCCGGACCCCGTGCCACCCCCCAGCGAGTGGGTCAGCTGGAAGCCCTGGAGACAGTCACAGCTCTCAGACTCCTTCCTCACCACATCCAGCACGGAGTCCACCAGCTCTGCTCCCTCTGTGTAGTGGCCCTTTGCCCAGTTATTGCCGGCACCACTCTGGCCTGCCAGAGGGAAAGCAGAAGATTAGACACTAAAATGTAAGGAGCTCTGAATTCTGTCATTTGACTTTGGAAGAGAAAGTGAGACTATTCTTTGAGTGGCAGGTGCTTTTTGATGCCCCCTTTTTACCTAGAGAAATAGTTTTTGATGCTCTCACTCACCCTCAGAAACACCAGGGATCATAATAAAGTAAAAAGCAAGTTTCATATACGTGAGGCTATTAGTTGAAAAAACAGAGATGTTTAATGAACCCAGCTGCCTTTAATTTTAAGAAGAGAGGACAAAGACCTCATGTAAATATTGAGTTATATAGAATTAAATAGGCAGGGGCGAAGGCACAAGATGATCAGACAGCAGAGAGTGTTTCTATGCAGTTGTCTCAACTTCTGGTCCTAACCTTTTCTTTTTTTTTTTTTTTTTTGGCTTTGGTCTCTTTAGATGGTTACCTGTTGTCATTGGTCCTCTGAAATCACCACTAGCCTATGAAATATTATTGTCTGAAACTTTTGCATTGTTCTTTATTCTTAAACCTTCAGAGGTTTAATGGGAAGACTATGGCAGCTCACCACAAGCTAAATCTTTCTTTGAGCTATAGAGAGTGGCCAGAGAGCAGTCACTTTGAACTGGACAGATGAGCCCAAGACTCAGGATGTCTGTGGACACACAATCCACCTGAGCACATACCACTCAGCATTGTGGTGTTCATGGTTTTGAGAAGAAGGTAAATCATTTAGTCAGTTCCAACTGATCACGGCTACGCACCAAAGACGAAGTTGTCTGGCCTGAAGATCTGGCCAGATGGCCCAGACCTGACTGAGTCCATGGTGCCAGGCTCCAGATCCACCAGGATGGCCCGAGGTACGTATTTGTTACCTGCACAGGACAAAAGCTGGAATTAGAGCTGTGGCTAGCAAAGGGATCACAAAAGGCTGTGGCCCACCCATCTGCCTTTCCCATCAGGGTTCATCAGGGAAAATTCCAGCAGCTGAGCTAAAAGTAGGAGAATAGAGTTTTTCTGCTTTCAAAGAGGATATGCTTAGCATGTCCAGCCATGTCAAATATGCAGGAGTCTTAAGGAATGATAAAGTGTATTTCTTAGCAGCTGGCATTAAAATGAATGCAAGAGTGTGTTCCAAATATGTTTCCACAGTATGGAAAGCAAGGTTGATTAGACAAAAAACATTCAAATAATTACCAGCAGCTTCATTGTAGTAGACATTGATTCTCTCCAGCTGCAAGTCACTGTCACCATGGTAACTGTCAGTGGGGTGGATACCATGCTCATCACTGATGACCTCCCAAAACTGAAAAAAAGAAGGAAAAGGAATGACATGATAGTGTGACCTCCCGACATTGCTTAGGGCCCACCTTGCCACCAATCTGGCTGCCTCGCTGGCCTTTCTGGATGTGCATGATCTCATGCATGGTGCCTCTGCGGAGCAAGCTGCTGGCCCTTGGGAGCAAAGGATGCACTGTGGACTGGAGGGAAGAGAGAGACCAAGCTGCCCCGCATCTCCAGTTCCACCTGGGTTAGCTCCGGAGGGGCTGAAGACCGGGACCCGGGGCCCAGGGTTGTGTTTTTCAGTGGGGCCTACACTTGCTCTCGAAGGGGCCCTGCATCCTGGTGGGGATCTGGACTCCGTGCCTGGTTTCCCTTCCATTCTGATGGGGCTGGAGAGCTGGCAGGTCCCTGGAGCGGGGAACCTAGGCTGCAGGATGGGCAGCTTTTAAAGCTTTCATGCAAAAGGAGCATGGTGGGCTTGGGAGGCCTCAAGGACACGGGGTTGTCAGATGTTGGCTTCAGACTCTTGGATCCTCGTAAAAGCAACTTAAATGTGGAAAATTCTGTGTGTCTGTGGCAGGGGCAGGGGTGTAATAGCCACGTGTGTGTCAACGCATGTAACTGTGCCTCACACATGATGTCACCTCATGCTCACAGAAACCTGGCATGCATGCTGTCCAACAGGGCAGCCACTGGCCATCCAGGGCTAGTGAGTGCTTGAGAGGTGGCCAGTCCGAACTGAGGTGTGCTGTCAGAGGGAATCGACTCCATGGCATTGGTGTTTTTTTTTTGTTGTTTTATTTTTGGTCAGTGCAAAATACTACCTGGTTTCATGGACAGCGGACGGTAAGTTGTAAGAATGTAAAAGATTCCATTACTAATTATTTTAATTAGATATCAAAATGATAATATTTGGGATGGATTTATTAAATAAAATACATTTCTGATATTAATTTCACTTGTTTCTTTTAAGTTTTTAAAATGTAGCAACTAGGAAATTTTAAATTACCTCTGTGGCTGACATTCTCAGCTTGAGCTATATTTCTACTGAACAGTGCCATTGTTGTTGTTAGGTGTCCTCAAGTTGTTTCCGACCCATACCGACCCTATAGGATAGAGTAGAACTGCCCCATAGGGTTGCCAAGAAGTGGCTGGTGGATTTGAACTGCCGACCTTTTGGTTTGCAGCCAAGCTCTTAACCACTGCACCACAAAAAAAAAAAAAAAAAAAAAGCCAAAGCCAAACCCGTTGCTATCTAGTCAATTCTGACTCATAGCGACCCTATAGGACAGGGTAGAACTCGAACTGCCTATCTTTTGGTTAGCAGCCGTAGCTCTTAGCCACTATGCAACCAGGGTTTCTACTGCACCACCAGGGCTCCATTATTAGCCCCCCAATTTCACAGCTCAAAAAACCCAAGCTTGAGGGGTTGACTAGCCACAAAGCCAGGAAGTGAAGGAATCTAGGTTTTCTTTCTACACGGAGAAAGCCCAGGTGAGTTTGAAAGGCTTGGACAGGGAGAGGCAAAAGCTGACCTTAATTATCCTCAAAGGTAATTGTGAGCAGTGGGCTGGCTGAGCAGGGGCCTGGGGACTGCTTTGGATTCACAGAGCTCCATCTTCTCCTCTCTGGGGCCAGTGTCTCCAACTGTAAAATGAAGATAATTATAGGTGCCCCAAAGCAGGCTTTGTGAGCAGGAAATCAAAAGCTACATACAAAAGCAGTCTGTGTTTATGGAGGAAAAAAGCCCCATGAAACCCAAGGTGAAGCTGTAATTATAAATCATATTAATCCTATTTTCCTCATTAATGTTTGGCATATATCAGAGTTATAAACTTGGGCAAAGTCAGGACCTCATCACGCCAGCTTCTGGAAGCCAGTCCTTCAGGACCCTTGCAGCTCAGCTGGCTGGTGGGCACCCTGGAGCTTCCTGTCAGGGTGGGGATGGTTTCCCTGGGCTTTCTCTTCTGCTCCTTCCAGGTTTTGTCCTCCCCTGCTGGTCCTCCCTGGACAGCTGGTACCACTGGCAGTGTCCCAGTTACTTCTGACATGGCCTCTCCTCACCCCAATTCCCATATCTCTGGCTCTTCAGGATCAGCTTCTCCATAGAATGACCTGCTCCCAGGCAGCTTCACTGGTGACAGGGCCCAACAAAGAGTTTTTGGAGACATTTGTCTCTTGGCCTGTGTTGTATAATCCAAGGTAGAAATTTGGGGCCACATAAGAGCAGAGGATGAGACCTAGAAGGGACGATACTGTGGAAATGGGAGCCCCTAACATATGGGCGGGGTCCCTGGATGATGCAAACAGTTAATGCACTTGCTGCTAACTGGAAGGTTGGAGGTTGGAGACCACCCAGAGGCGCCCCAGAAAAAGGCCTGGTGATCTACTTCCAAAAAATCAGCCATTGAAACCCTGCGGAGCACAGTTCTACTCTGACACACACGGAGTCATCATGAGTTGACAGCAATGATTTAACAGGTGGGCACTTTCCCTACATGGGTAACAGGACACCACCCTCCTGGAGTGTGCTCACTCTATTTCCTAGCTCCTACCTCTCAGAGTCTCTCTTACAGCATCTGAAGAATGGAAGCTCCTACCTCTCAAAGTCTCTGTTACTGCAGCTGAAGTATGAAAATCTGTTTTGTTGTGTTTTGAAGGTGAGAGGCAGCGTCTGGAGCTGGGCACCTGGTGGACCCACAGCAAATCAATAAATGACAGTGTTATTGGGGTGACCTCGCACCTGAGGCTCCCCTGCTTTAAGGATTGCTGGCAGCAAGCATTCCTCCCATTTGGTTCCTCCTGCCACCCAGCTTCCATCCCAACCTGTTCACTCTTCCACCCCCACCCCCCCCCCGGCCCCCAGTGCCCACCCCAACTCAGTGATTGTGTTATCAGAGGGACACACGTGCACATTTAAAATCATGCCTGCCTAGTCAGAGGGTGAGTCATCCAACGGTGGGCCCTGCTGCTCTCCCAGGAGGGCAGACAGCACACCACCACCAGGCTGACACAGCAGATAATAACAGGAGGAAATGCAGCCAGCTGTTCTGCCCTCCCCTAGTGCAGGCTTCTGAAGAGCTCTGGGGGACAAATCCTGCCACAAGCTGTTTCCCCGCACTCCCACCTTTGGTCTATTTTTTGTCTGTTTGTTTCTAGAGAAGAGCAGCTCTCTGGCTGCTGGACAGAGCGATAAAGATGGCAAGTGGCCAGGAGAACCTCCTCCTGCCACGTGTCATTTCTGGCCTTGGATCTGATGTCACCGACAGCATTTGAGCTCACTGCCCTGATTCTGCAGGCATTTGGGTGATGATGACAGAATTCAAACTAGAAAGGGAACGAGTGAATTCCTGGTCAGCCAAGGCTCAGCCCTGTCTGCCTTTCACAAAAGTTTTAGAATGTCACCCTCTTCTCAGCAAGCCTCTCCTCCTCCAGTAGGAATGGTTCTGGGCAGAGAGGTCCAGTGGTAAGTGCCCTGTGAGTACACAGGGTCATGATGGTGGCTGCTACTGTTAACTGAGCCCATGTCTAAAGGTGCCAGAAATGATCTCTTTGACACATATTTAGATGGTCCAAGTAATGGGATCCTGAAATTTTGCAAACATCTGTTTCATCTGCAAGATAACAAAACCCCAAGAACCCTCCCAGCAATAAAATTGCCTCACTTGCTATGGGTTTGTGACCTCAGACAAGGTCCAGGGAACTAAGCACCCTCAACTTCTTTTCACTGTGAAACTCACATAAACAGCCCCGCCTGGCTTCGGACTGGGAGCAAGCACCGTCAGGCTTCTAATAAATAAAAGCATCTCTTTATGAAGATGGAAGAATTTTGTTTGAAGTGTTTAAGGTGCTTCCTTTTTAAAAGACTACCTAAAGTATAAATAGTCTGAATCCCAATTTAATTTAATTTTAGAATGTTCAACCCACTGAAGATTACAAATTTTTGCATAAGGTGAAAGTAGTAATTTAGAGTAAATGTAGAATAATGTTTTCAGCTGCCTTCTGGGATGTGTCATGTCTCAGAATGTGTCATCTTTATTACTCTCATCTCTCTGGACCTTTCAAAACTGAAGGCAATTCTTAGTCAGATGCCAAGTGCCTATTAAAGCTATACCTCAATTTGTTGTTGTCGTTAGGTGCCATCGAATCATCTCCGACTCATAGCAACCCTATGTACAACAGAACAAAACACTGCCCGGTCCTGCACTGTCCTCACAATCATTGCTGTGTTTGAGCCCATCGTTGCAGCCACTGTGTTAATCCATCTCTTTGAGGGTCTTCCTCTCTTTACTGACCCTCTACTTTACCAAGCATGATGTCCTTCTCCAGGGACTGGTCCCTCCTGATAACATGTCCAAAGTATGTGAGTCTCACCATCCTTGCTTCTAAGGAGCCTTCTGGTTGTACTTTTTCCAAGACAGACTTATTAGTTCTTTTGGCAGTCCATGTATATTCAGTATTCTTCGCCAAAACCAAACCAAACCAATTGCCGTCTGGTCGATTCCGACTCACAGCGACCCTGTAGGACAGAGTAGAACTGCCCCATAAATTTTCCAAGGAGCAGCTGGTAGATTTAAACTGCTGACCTTTTCATTAGTAGCCCTAGCACTTAGCCACTATGCCATCAGGGTTTCCATATTCTTTGCCAACACCATAATTCAAAGGCATCAGTTCTTCTCACATCTTTCCTTATTCATTGTCCAGCTTTCACATGCATATGAGGTGATTAAAAATACCATAGCTTGGATCAGGTGTAACTTAATCCTCAAAGTGACATCTTTGTTTCTTAATACTTTTAAGCAGTCTTTTGGAGCAGATTTGCCCAATGCAATACGTAGTTTGATATCTTGACTGCTGCTTCCACGGGCATTGATTGTGAATCCAAGTAAAATTAAGTTCTTGACAACTTCAATATTTTCTTTGTTTATCATAATGTTGGATCATTGGTCCAGTTGTGAGGTTTTTTTTTTTTTTTATGTTGATGTGTAATCCACACTGAAGGCTGTAGTCATTGATCTTCATCAGTAAGTGCTTTAAGTCTTCTTCACCTTGAGCAAGCAAGGCTGTGTCATCTGCAAACTACAGGTTGTTAATGAGTTGGATGCAGGATCCAGAATGAGCAAAAACCAGTAAGCTTTGCCAGAACATCCATTTGTATTGGATACAGGCCACACCCATGAGGAAACTCCCCTTACAACTGATTGGCTGATAGTATCAGATTACATCATGGAAGTGATTACATTATATCACAAATGGAGGATAACTACATCATTACACAACTACCAAATTACATCATTACATATTTGCCAGACCACTGAGATTCATGGCCCAGCCAAGGTGACACACAACCTTAACCATCACAATGAGTGAGCACTTCCAGCATCGCATCCATTTATTGAAATGTCTCAGTTGGTATTCCGTCAGTTCCTGGAGTCTTCTTTTTCACCAATGCCTTCAGTGCACCTTGAACTTCTTCTTTCAATACTGGAGGTTCTTGATCATGTACTGTTTCCTAAAATGGTTAAACATTGACCAATTCTTTTTGGTACAGTGACTCTGCCGTATTCCTTCCATCTTCTTTTGATGCTTCCTTCATCATTCAATATCCCAATAAAAAGTAAATACATATGTGTGACAAAAGACCTCTTTAAAATTTTAAAAAGCAAAAACATCACTTTGATGAGTAAGGTGCACCTAACCCAAGCCATAGTATTTTCAGTTGCCTCATGTGCACGGAAAACTGGACAATGAAAAAGGAAGACAAGAAGAACTGATACTTTTGAATTATGGTGTTGGCAAAGAATATTCAATATACCACAGACCATCAGAAAAATGGACAAATCAGTCTTGGAGGAAGTACAGCCAGAACGATTGGTAGAGGCAAGGATGCCAAGACTTCGTTTCACGTACTTTGGACATGTTATCAGGAGGGACCAATCCTTGATAAAAGATATGATGCTTGGTAAAGTAGAGGGTCAGCAAAAAAGTGCAAGACCCTCAATGAGATGGATTGACACAGTGACTGCAACAATTGACTCAAACGTAGCAGTGATTGTAAGGATGGCGCAGGACTTGATGGCATTTTGTTATTTTGTATATATGGTCACTGTGAGTCAGAGCCAACTTGACATCATCAAACAACAAATATGCATGTAATAAACACGTACATTATGTATACATTCTGATCAGAAAATACTAAAGAACACAAGTATTTCGTACACGTATTTTTTCACTGTTAATGTTTCGAAGTATTATTATCTTCATCTTTTTTCTAATCATTGGTTGTTTAGATGTTTTTGTTTGTTCCTTTTTAACATAATTTTGATTATTTTTGCCTTTGATGTTAAGAATAAAGTAACAAAACTAATTCTTCAGTCTTGAATCAGTTATTGTTTATGCATAATTGTCATGTCATACAAATTAGCAAAAGGCATCATCTTAAATAAGCGGTGAATTAATTTTGTTAAATTGATTATTTGATTACAACAAATTTCGTTGAACATGTATTAGTTTGATGCTCGTGGAACATACCAAAACCAAAAAACCAAACCCGTTGGTGTCGAGTCAATTCCGACCCATTCCCAATATTCTTTCTTTTTTCTTAATTAGAAGGAACATCTGTTACTTCTACTCTTTCAAGCTTACAACCAAAAACCAAACCGATTGCTGTCAAGTCAATTCCGACTCATAGCGACCCTATAGGGCAGAGTAGAACTGCCCCATAAGGTTTCTGAGGAGTGGCCGGTGAATCTGAAATGCCAACCTTTTGGTTAGCAGCCAAGCTCTTAACTACTATATCACCAGGGCTCCATTAATCTTGCCAGCAAGGCCTATTTTACCGTTAGACACTACAAGCATAGTGCTTACTGATTTTCAAGGCCTGAAGAAGATGTGTGAGATCTGGAGGAAAAAGTGATGACTTCAAAATATGAAAGGAAAAAAAAGCTAAACTAAAACTGCAAAAGTAAAATTAATAAATGCTTAATTAAATGTTTACAGAACAGATATCAACTAGCCAAATGCAACTCAAATTTGGTATCATTACATAATTAAAACAAAGAGTTTACAAATAAAATTTACATATTTTTGGTATGATGTGGGCTGGTACCTCCAAAGGTAAGAATACCCAGGGCATATAAAACTCTTACAAGGGCTCCATTTATCACTCACCACTAGGTTCATTTTCTGGTTCACAAAGAAATGATTAGAATTATCTCTAATAACTGGAAGACAGAAGGAGATTAAAAAAGATAGCGGCAAATATGTGGGAAATGCCTCACCTGAACATTGAAACTCGTGTGGTGTAGTGGTTAAGAGCTACGGCAGCTAACCAAAAGGTTGGCAGTTCGAATCCACCAGGTACTCCATGAAAACTCTATGGGGCAGTTCTACACTGTCCTATAAGGTCTTTAGGAGTTGGAACCACCTGGACAGCAACCTTTGTTTTTTTTTTTTTAATGAATCATAAATGTCCTTAATGGCATCTAGAATGGCGAGTTCTTTCCAGAAAATTTTCACTTTACTTTGCCCAAATCCATCAGAGCAATCACTATCTATGGCAGCTATAGCCTTAAGAAATGTATTTCTTAAATAATAAGTCTTGAAAGTTGAAATTACTCCTTGATCCATGAGCTGCAGAATGGATGTGGTGTTAGCAGGCATGGAAACAACATTAATCTCCTTCTACAGCTCAGTCAGAGCTCTTGGGTGGCCAGAAGGAATATTTTAAAAGGATTTTTTTTTTTTTTCCCTGAGCAGTACGTCTCAGCAGGAGCCCTGGGGGTGCAGTGATTAAGAGCTACAGGTGCTAACCAAAAGGCTGGCAGTTTGAATCCACCAGCCACTCCTTGGAAACCCTATGGAGCAGTTCTACTCTGTCGTATAGGGTCGATATGATTCAGAATCGACTCAAAGGCGACGGGTTTGTTTCTGTTTGTTTGTTTGTTTAGTTTTAGGTCTCAACAGTGAGCTTAAAATACTCAGTAACCGTGTTGTAAACAGATGTGCTGTCATCCAGGCTTTGTTGTTCCATTTATAGAGCAAAGGCAGAGTAGATTTAGCATAATTCTTAAGGGTCCTAGGATTTTTAGAATGGTAAGTGAGCATTGGCTTCAACTTAAAGTCACCAGCTGCATTAGCCCCTAACAAAAGTGTTAGCCTGTTCTTTGAACTTTCAAAGCCAGGCATTGACTTCTCCTCTCCAGCTATGAACGTCCTAGATGGCATCTTCTTCCAGTATAAGGTTGTTTCCAGTCTGATTGAAAATCTGTCATTTAGTATAGTCACCTTCATCACTTATCTTAGCTAGGTCTTCTAGATAACTTGCGGAAGCTTCTACATTCAGCATTTGCTGCTTCATCTTGCACTTTTATGTTATAGAGACGGCTTCTTTCCTTAAACCTCATGAACCAACTTCCGCTACCTTAAACCTTTTCTTCTGTAGCTTCCTCACTTCCCTCAGCTAGGGCCTTGCTCTGAATTAGGCTTTGGCTGAAGGAAACATTCTGGCTAGTTTGATCTTCTATCCAGACCACTAAAACTTTCTCCATTCAGCAATAAGGCTGTTGCACTTTCTTATCATTCGTGTATTCACTGGAGTAGCACTTTTAAGTTTCTTCAAGAACTTTTCCTTTGCATTCACAACTTGGCTAACTGTTTGGTGCAAGAGGTCCAGCTTTCGACCTATTTAGGCTTTTGACGTGCCTCCCTCACTAAGCTTAATCATCTCTAGCTTTTGATTTAAAGTGAGAGATGTGCGACTCTTCCTCTCACTTGAACACTTAGAGGCCATTGTAGGGTTATTAGTTGGCCTAATTTCAATACTGTTGTGTTTCGGGGAAAGGGAGGCCCAAAGATAGGGAGAGAGATGGGGGAATGGCTGATCCGTGGAGCAGTCAGAACACATACAACATTTATCGATTAAGTTCCCCGTCTTATATGGGTACAGTTTGTGGAGCCCCAAGATAATTACAGTAGTAACATCAGAGATCACTCATTATAGATCACCATAACAGATATAATAATAATGAGAAAGTTTGAAATATTGTGAAAATTACCAAAACTTTGCACAGAGGCAAAAAGTAACCATAGGCTGTTGAAAAAATGGCACCAGTAGACATGCTTGACAACAGGGTTACCCCAAACCTTCAATTTGTGAAAAATGCAAAATTCCACAAAGCACGATAAAATGCGGTATGCCTGTAGTTAGGGTCGCTATGAGTCAGAACCTACTCAAAGGCACCTAGCCACAACAGTAGGCATGAAGTGGTGTCCCATTTGGTTTTTATTCATATTTTTTTAGTGACTAATGATGTTGAGCATCTTTTTATGTGTTTATTTGCTATTCGTATATATTCTTTGGAGAAATATCTATTCAAGACCTTTGCCCATTTTTTGATTGGGCATTTTTATCTTTTGATCGTTGAGTTGAAGGAGTTCTTTGTATATTCTAGATAGTAAACCTTTATGAGATACATGATTTCCAAATATTTTCTCCCGTTCTATAGCTTGCCTTTTCACTTTCTTGATAATGTCTTTTGAGCCACAAAACTTATTATTTTGATAAAGTCTAATTTATCTATCCTGTTGCTGTTGTTGTTTCTTGTGCCACAGATGACTTTTAAGGTTGGAGAGTTTTGTAATTCACGAAGCATTGTGGGTTCCATGGAGCCCTGGTGGTGTAGTGGTTAAAGCACTCAGAAGCTAACTGAAAGGTCAGTGGTTCAAACCCACAAGCTGCTCCACAGGAGAAAGATGTGGCAGTCTGCCCCTGCAAAGATTTCTGTCTTGGAAGCCCTACGGGTGTCTATGATTTAGAATCCACTCAACAGTAGCAGGTTTGGTTTTTGGATGAGCCCCATTGAGATGCCAGCTCTGACTTGGGAAAAACTGAGCTGAAAACAGAGCACAGGCTGAGGCCACCCATGGTGGGGAGAACATAGGCTGAGTATGGCAAAAGCAAGAAAGGACAGAGACCAAGAAAGATCAGGAGCTAAGGCAACAAATAAGCTGTCAAGTCTGATGAGAGATTAATGCAAGAACCAGAATCTACTTGGATCTGGGCTGAAAGGGATCGACAGAAAAGCAAGAGGGGAAAAGAGAAAATGCACATCAGAGGTAAGTTAGAATGGGACCTCTGCCCTGTAAGGGTGCCTTCAAGGATCTTAGGTTGCTACTTCAAGCCCAGCCTAAAATAGGCATTTCCATTGTAGTTGCAGTTTTTACTTGCTGAGCTAGTCCCACATGAAATTGTAAGGGTGGTTAAATTTCCTTTTGACTCTTTTCCCACCTCTTGGCTACTCCTCCCGCAATCCAAGCACAAAGGCTCCACTCCATTATCAAAATCTATACCAAGGAAATGATTTAATATCACTCAGTTAAGGCCTTAGTAAGTATACTGAGGAAGTATATTGACTCTTCCAAGAATGTTTTCATATAGTCATAGTCATTCATGATTAAAAGGGACTTTAAAATCATACATTCTAAAATTAGAAGATATTCTAAGATTAATCTATCTTGGTTCCCCTTTGCAGAATCCTTTCCAAGGAATCAGATCACCTATTCTTAAATATTCCCGTCTTAGTTTCTCAGTAGCGCTACAATAGAAATACAAGCGGGTGGCTTTAACGAACAGAAATTTATTTTCTTACATTTTAGGAGGTTGGAATTCTGAATTAGGGTACCAGTCCAGGAGAAAACTTTATCTGTCAGCTCTGGGGGAAGGTTCTTTTCTCTTTTCAGCTTCTGTTCCTTGGTTCTTTGGCAATCTTTATGTGGTATGGCACAGATCTAGAAAATAGATCTGTGCTTCCTTCTTCTGTGCCTAATTAGTCTTTTTATATCTCAAAAGCCATGGATTTAATACACACCTTACATGGATATGGTGTCATTAGCATAACAAAGAAACCCTATTCCAAAATGGGGTTACATCCACAAGTATAGGGGTTAGGATTTACAACGCATATTTTTGAGGGACACAGTTCAATCCATAACATTCTACCCTTGGGCCCCCAAAATTTCATGTCCTTCCCACATACAAAACTCATTCACATCATCCCAAATCCTTATCCTATTCCAGCATCAACTCTAAATCCAAAACGTCATCTTCTGGGTCATCTAAATCAAGTATGGGTGAGACTCTGGGCATATTCCATCCTGGGGCAAGATTCTCTTCCGTCAGTGAACCTGTAAAATCTAGAACACAAGTTGTGCGCTTCCCAAGTAGAATGATGGAACAAACACAGGGTAGACATTTCCACTACAAATGGGAGAAATTGGAGGGAAAGAAGGGATAACAGGCACCAAGCAATTCCAAAATTTAGCAAAAGAAATTACATTATCTCTCAAGGCTTGAAAATAATCTCTTTTCTCCAGGACCATCTGAGCAAGGACCTGCCCTCCAGACTCCAGGTGTTTGCCACACTTCCAGATTCTAGGTGGCGGTTCCTTAGCCTTGAGCATCAGCCATGCCTCCAGGCCCACTGGGATTGCAACTCTGCTCCCTAGGCTTTGGGCAGCCCCATCTTCCTACTCCATCTAAGTAGCAACCCCACCCCCTTAGCTCCCCAGTAGGCTCCATTCACCTGAACCCTGGGCATGACAATCCCACCCCTTCAGCTTTGGATGAAGGTCTCAACTTTCTGGCCCACCTCAACAGTAGCCTCCATCCTCCAGAACTGAGTTGGTAGAGATCTGACTCTTTGAAACCTAGGAGGTGGTTCTTCCACCTTTGAAATGGAGGCCATGGTTCTGTACTTCGAAATGGAGAGAACTCTGCGTGCCATAGTCCCTCCAACAATTCTGCCGATCTCCAAACTCTTCCCAGGATGGTGCCTTCCGTTTCTTGGAGAACAACAGATGTTTGCAACCAAATCACTCCATTGGCCTGTTTCCTGCCTACAGAATTCCAGAAAGCAGGCAGCTTTCTTTCATTTTGTCTTGTCTGTCCCTTTCAGTCTAAACTGATAGGTTTTCTGCTGCAGAAATTGTTGATAAGATCCATCAGTCACAGGCTTAATCCCCTGAACAAAAGATTAAATAGCCATGTCCTTGGTGAAAGCTTTCCTCAGAATTTTCGAGATCTTTAAGTTCTGGGTTTCATTTTGCACAGTTCATTTCTTTCCTCTTGCATTTTTCCATAAGCAGCAAAGAGAAACTACACGGCCCCTTTAAGGTCTTCCTTAGAAATCTCCTTGGCCAAATATCCAAGTTCTACTTTCCACCAAACGTTAAAACATAATTCAATAAGTTCTTTGCCACAGCATAAAAAGCACTGTTCTTCCTTCAGTGTCGAATCACATGCTCATCGTTTTCTTTTAAAGCCTAACCAGTAGGACATTTAACGCCAACATTTCTAGCGACATTCTGTTCATGATGATAGAAGCCCTCGTCACAGCTCTCGATTCTTTCTGAGCCCTCATCACAATCGTCCTCAACGTCCATAATTCTACCAAGAGTCTGTTTAAGGCAAACTAAGGCCTTACTATGAAGCACATGGCAAGGCTATGGGGGAAAGTCCTTGTCTCTTTTCAGCTTCTGTTCCTCAGTTCCTTGAAGAACTCCACATGGCATATATTTTCCCCCCACCTGTGCTTCCTCACTTTTGTGCTTAATCTGCTCTTCTGTGCCTAACATTTCAAAAGTGATTGGTTTAAGACACGCCCTGTTTGTTAGAGAAGCATCCCACTCTCCAATATTAAATTCTGTCTTTGTTTCTTAATGCTGCTATAACAGAAATACCACAAGTAGGTGGCTTTAACAAACAGAAATTTATTTTCTCACACTTTAGGAGGCTAGAAGTCTGAGTTTAGGGCACTGGTTCTCTCTTCTTGGCTCTGAGTTTAGGGCATTCTGTCTTGTTGGCTCTGGGGAAAGGTCCTCCTGTCTTTTCAACTTCTGCTCCTCATTCCTGGGAGATCCTCATGTGGAATTTCTCTTTCCCCATCTGTGCTTCTTTGCTTCTGTGCCTAATCTGCTCTTTTAATATCGCAGTGATTGGTTTAAGACACACCCTACGCTCTTCCCTATTCCCAAATGAGATTACACCTATAGGTATACAGATTAGGATTTATGACACGTATCTTGGGGGGACACAGTTCAGTCCATAACAACCAGCGTGCTCACCACAGAACCAACTACTTCACGTATGTTCTCACAATAAATCTCTGAAGTGGTACTATTATCACCATTTTCTGTATTAAGCAGCTCGGGCTCACGACTCATAGCCACCCTATAGGACAGAGTAGAACTGCCCCATGGTGTTTCCAAGGAGCGCCTGGCAGATTTGAACTGCCGACCCTTTGGTTAGCAGCTGTAGCACTTAACCTCTACACCACCAGGGTTTCCTTAAAGCAGTTACCCAAGGCTACGTAATTAGTAAATCGGGAAATCAGGATATGAACACAAGTTCATCTGGTTCCAAAGACCATGTGTTTCCGCTTTCCAGACAGTCCCTTTGTGGTGGGCAGAATTCTAAAATGGCCACAAGATTCAGCGGACTCCCTGGTGACACCCACCTTCCCCCGGTTATTCAATCAAAGACTAATCTAGATTCTGTTCTGAAGAGTTTTGCAGATGTAATTAACAAACAGACCCATTGCTGTCAAGTCAATTCTGACTCATATCGACCCTATAGAACAGAGTAGAACTGCCGTATAGAATTCCCAAGAAGCATTCAAACTGCTGACCTCTTGGTTAGCAGTTGTAGCACTTAACCACTACGCCTCCAGGGTTTCTGATGCAACTAAGGTCCCAATAAATTGACCCTTAAATAGGGAGAGTATCTGGGTGGGCCTGGCATAACCCCATGAGCCTTTTCAAAGCAGGGAATTTCCTGCAGCTGGTGGCAGAAGAGGAAGTCAGAAGTTCCTACCAGCAGAGACATTCTCCTGCTGACTTTGAAGGAGCAAGTTGCCATCCCGTGGAGAGGACAGGTGGCAGAAAAGGAGGATGGCTCTAGGAGCTGAGAACAACCTCTAGTCAACAGCCAGCAAGAAAACGGGGCCTGAGACCAACAGATGCAAGGAACTGAATTCTGCTAACAACCTGAATGAGTGTGGGAGAGCACCCTGGCTTCAGAGGAAAAAGCAGTGGGGGGCCCTGGGCAGAGGACACACATATTGTGCCAAAACCCTGGACCATGGAAACTGCAAGATGATGAGTGTGAGTTTTAAGCAACAGGAAGGTAATACACAATCTCCTCTGCGATAAGTGTCTTAGGTAGGGTTCCCCTGAAGCAGAGCCTGAGACAAGGATTGCGCGGAAGTGGTTCATAGGGAGTTGATCCCAGGAAGCACCAGTAGGCAACTAGGAAACACAGATGAGAACGGGAAGGATATGAGGTCCCCATACATTAGGGTGGTCAGTATCAGGGTACAGAAGCAAATGTGTAGAGGACCTCGTTGTCAGTAGAATAGGTTTCATCAGTGTTCTCCACCAGCTGGTGGACAGAGGGTTCCATTGTAGGGTTCCTGTTCCTCTCGACCTGGTTTCCGCAAGAACAAAGGACCTCCCTTTATCTTTTACTCTGAAGCTCTGACGTCTGGTGTTTGTTTATGGTGAAGGGTTCTGCTCCAAGATCTGTGAAACCTGGTAGATCAGGTTTGCTTAATACCCACTCTACCCAGATTGAGTTAAAAAGCCAGATGCCCGGACCTATGCAACACAGCAGGCTCATGAGTGGAATAATTCCACTTGATTGAGACTTGGTATAGTCTGTGGTGAGGGATGAAATCCCAAGAACCATGAGACTTGGTGTCTGCAGTAAGGGGGAATTAGCTCCAGATCTGTAAGACCTGTTACTGAAATTATTAGCTCTCCATCCCTTTCCGTTTATTTATTCTGACTTACCAGTTGCGAGCGCCACCTGGTGCATAAAAAAAAAAAATTTTTTGTGTGTATAGGCCTGGCATTTTGCCCACCTAGTGCCTTTCTAACTCTATTTTTCCTCCCTGTGTCCCCGCTTATCGGGGCCTTGAGTTTGTGAGTCTTTTTGTAGGGTTTCAGTTCTTAATTGCCAACCAGTTCAGTCTCATTGGTGCATTTGCAGAAATCATAGATTTAGCACTTGGTATCTAAATTTGATTTTTTTTTCCCCACCCTAAGCTGCAAATTTTTTTTTAATTGTGCTTTAGGTGAAAGTTTACAGCTCAAGTTAGTTTTTCATTCAAAAATTTATACACATACTGTTTTGTGACACCGGTTGCAATCCCTGCAACGTGACAGCACTCTCCCCCTTTCCGCCCCAGGATCCCCGTGTCCATTTGTCCAGTTTTCTTGTCCCTTCCTGTCCTTTCATCTTGCTTTTGGGCAGGAGTTGTCCATGTGGTCTCGCATATTGGATTGAACTAAGAAGCGTGTTTCTCACATACGTTATTGTTTGTTTTATAGCCTGTCTACTCCATGTCTGAAAGGTGGGCTTTGGGAGTGGCTTCAGTTCTGAGTTAGCAGGGGTCCAGGGGCCACAGTCTCAAGGATTCCTCCTGTCTCTGTCAGACCAGTAAGTCTGGTCTTTTTTTCGTTTTTCTTTTTCTTAATTGTGCTTTAAGTGAAAGTTTACAAACCAAGTCAGTCTCTCATACAAAAACTTATATACACCTTGCTATATACTCCTAGTTGTTCTCCCTTTAATGAGACAGCATACTCATTCCCTCTAGTCTGTTTTCGTGTCCATTTCGGCCAGCTTCTGACCCCCTCTACCCTCTCATCTCCCCTCCAGACAGGAGCTGCCCACAGAGTCTCATGTGGCTACTTGATCCAAGATGCTCACTCATCACCAGTATCATTTTCTATCCCATAGTCCAGTCCAATCCCTGCCTGAAGAGTTGGCTTTGGGAATGGTTCCTGTCTTGGGCTAGCAGATCTGGGGACTATGACTACCGGGGCCCTTCTAGTCTTGCTCAGACCATTAAGTCTGGTGTTTTTACAAGAATTTGGGGTCTGCATCCCACTGCTCTCCTGCTCCCTCAGGGGTTCTCTGTTGTATTCTCTGTCAGGGCAGTCATCGGTTGTAGCCAGGCACCATCTATTTCTCTGGTCTCAGGCTGATGTAGTCTCTGGTTTATGTGGCCTTTTCTGTCTCTTGGACTCATAATTACCTCGTGTCTTTGGTGTTCTTCATTCTCCTTTGATCCAGGTGGGTTGAGACCAATTGTTGCATCTTAGATGGCCACTTGCTACAGTTTAAGACCCCAGACGCCAGCCTCCAAAGTGGGACGCAGAATGTTTTCTTAATACATTTTATTATACTAATTGACTTATATGTTCCCTGAAACCATAGTACCAAACCCCCGCCCCTGCTACTCTGGCCCTCAAAAGCATTCAGTTTGTTCAGGAAACTTCTTTGCTTTTGGTTTAATCCAGTTGTGCTGACCTCTCCTGTATGTGTGTTGTCTTTCTCTTCACCTAAAATAATTCTTATGTACCATCGAATTAGTGAAAACCCCTTTCTCTCCCTCCCTACCTGCTCTGGTAACGATCAAGGAATATTTTCTTCTCTGTTTAAACTATTTTTTGAGTTCTTATAATAATGGTCTCATACAATATTTGTCCTTTTGGAACTGAGTAATTTCACTGAGCATAATGCCTTCCAGATTCCTCCATGTTATGAAATGTTTCACAGATTCATCATTGTTCTTAACTGATGCATAGTATTCCATTGTGTGAATATACCATAATCATCCATTTATCCATTGATGGACACCTTGGTTGCTTCCATCTTTTTGCTGTTGTAAACAGTGCTGCAGTGAGCATGGGTGTGCATACATCTGTTCTTGTAAAGGCTCTTATTTCTCTAGGATATATTCGAAGGAGTGGGATTGCTGGGTCCTATGGTAGTTCTATTTCTGGCTTTTTAAGGAAGAGCCAAATCGATTTCCAAAGTGGTTGTGCCATTTTACTTTCCGATCAGCGGTGTATAAATGTTCCAGTTTCTCCACAACCTCTCCAACATTTATTTTGTGCTTTTCGGACTAATGCTAGCCTCTTGGAGTGAGAAAGAATCTCACTGTAGTTTTGATTTGCATTTCTCTTTTTTTTAATGGCTAATGGGAAACCCTGTTGGCATAGTGGTTAAGTGCTACAGCTGCTAACCAAAAGCTCAGCCGTTCAAATTCACCTGGCGCTCCTTGGAAACTCTATGGAGCAGTTCTATTCTGTCCTATAGGGTCGCTATGAGTTGGAATCCACTTGACGGCAGTGGGTTTTTTGTAATGGCTAACGATCATGAGCATTTCCTCATGTATGTGTTAGCTACCTGAATGTCTTTAGTGAAGTGCCCATTCATATCCTTTGCCCATTTTTAATTGGGTTGTTTGTCTTTTTGTAGTTGAGCTTTTGCAGTATCATGTAGCTTTTAGAGGTCAGACGCTGATCAGAAATGTCATAGGTAAAAACTTTTCCCCAGTCTGTACGTAATCTTGTGGTGAAGTCTTTGGATGAGCATAGGTGTTTGATTTTTAGGAGCTCGCAATTATCTAGTTTCTCTTCTGCATTGTTAGTAATATTTTGTATATTGTTTATGCCATGTATTAGGGCTCCTAGCATGTCCCTATTTTTTCTTCCATGATCTTTATCGTTCGAGATTTTATATTTAGGTACTTGATCCATTTTGAGTTAGTTTTTGTGCATGGTGTGAGGTATGGGTTTTGATTAATTTTTTTTGCAGATGGATATCCAGTTATGCCAGCACCATTTATTAAAAAGGCTGTCATTTCCTCATTTAACTATGGGTCTTTGTCAAATATCAGCTGCTCATATGTGGATGGATTTATGTCTAGATTCTCAGCTCTGTTCCATTGGTCTATGTACCTGTTGTTGTACCAGTACCAGGCTGTTTTGACTACTGTGGCGGTATAATAAAACCTACTGCCGTCGAGTCGATTCTGGCTCATAGCAACCATATAGGACAGAGTAGAACTGCCCCATAGAGCTTCCAAGGAGCACTGGGCGTATTTGAACTGCTGACTTCTTGGTTAACAGCCATAGCACTTAATCACTACACCACCAGGGTTTCTGGCGCTATAACAGGTTTTAAAATCAGGTAGAGTGAGGCCTCCCGCTTTGTTCTTCCTTTTCAGTAATGCTTTACTTATCTGGGGCCGCTTTCCTTTCCATATGAAGTTGGTGATTTGTTTCTCCATCTCATTAAAAAATGGTGTTGGAATTTGGATCAGAATTGCATTGTATCTATAGATTGCTTTTGGTAGAATAGACATTTTTACAATGTTACATCCTCCTCTCCATGAGTGAGGTATATTTTCCCACTTATGTAGGTCTTTTGGTTTCTTACAGTAGTGTCTTGTAGTTGTCTTTGTACAGGTCTTTTACGTCTCTGGTAAGGTTTATTCCTAAGTCCTTTATCCTCTTGGGGGCTACTGTAAATGGTATTGATTTGGTGATTTCCTCTTCAATGTTCTTTTTGTTGGTGCAGAGGAATCCAACTGATTTTTGTATATTTATCTTGTATCCCAATACTCTGCTGAACTCTTCTATTAGTTTCAGTAGTTTTCTTAAGGATTCTTCAGGGTTTTCTGTGTATAAGATCATGTCATCTGCAAAAAGACATGCTTTTACTTCTTCCTTACCAATCTCGATGCCCTTTATTTCTTTATCTAGCCTAATTGCTCTAGCTAAGACCTCCAGCACAATGTTGAATAAAAGTTGTGATAAAGGGTATCCTCGTCTGGTTCCGGCTCTCAAGGGGAATGATTTTAGACTCTCTCCATTTAGGATGATGTTGGCTGTTGCCTTTGTATAAATGCCCTTTATTACGTTGAGGAATTTTCCTTCTAATCCTATTTTGCTGAGAGTTTTTATCATAAGTGGGTGTTGAACTTTGTCATATGCCTTTTTTGCATCAACTGGTAAGATCTTGTGGTTCTTGTCTTTTGTTTTATTTATATGATGAATTACATTAATTGTTTTTCTAATGTTGAACCATCTCCCCATACCTGGTATGAATCTCACTTGGTCATTGTGAATTTTTTGTTGTTGTTGTTGTTGTATTGTTGAATTCTATTGGCTGGAATTTTGTTGAGGATTTTTGCATCTAAGTTCATGATGGATAATGTCTGTAATTTTCTTTTTTTATGGTGTCTTTACCTGGTTTTGGTATCAGGGATATGCTGGCTTCATGGAATGAGTTTGGGAGTAGTCCACCCTTTTCTATGCTCTGAAATACCTTTAGTAGTAGTGGTGTTAACTCTTCTCTGAAAGTTTGGTAGAACTCTGCAGTGAAACCATCTGTGCCAGGGCTTTTTTTTTTTGTTGTTGTTGTTGTTAGGAGTTTTTAAAATACCTTTTCAATCTCTTCTCTTGTTATGCATTTATTTAGTTGTTCTACCTCTGTTTGTGTTAGTTTAGGTAGGTAGTGTGTTTCTAGAAATTCACGCATTTCTTCTAGGTTTTCAAATTTGTTACAGTACATTTTTGTAGTAACCTGATATAATTCTTTTAATTTCTTTTGGGTTTGTTGTAATATCTCCCATGTCACTTTTTATTCGGGTTATTTGCTTCCTTTCCCGTTTTTCTTTTGTCAATGTGGCTGATGGTTTATCAATTTTGTTCATTTTTTAAAAGAGCCCGCTTTTGGTCTTGTTAACTTTTTCAATTGTTTTCTGTTCTCTATTTCATTTAATTCTGCTCTAATTTTTATTATTTGCTTTCTTCTGGTGTCTGAGAGTTTCTTTTGTTGCTCTCTTTCTATTTGTTCAAGTTGTTGGGATAATCCTTTGATTTTGGCCCTTCTTTTTGTATGTGTTCATTTATTGATATAAATTGACTTCTGAGCACTGCTTTTGCTGTGTCCCAAAGGTTCTGATAGGAACTGTTTTCATTCTCATTGGATTTGAGGAATTTCTTTATTCCATGCTTTACATCTTCTATAACAGTCATTTTTGAGCAGGGTATTGTTCAGTTTCCAAGTCTTTGGTTTCTTTTCCCTGCTTTTTCTGTTATAGATTTCTACTTTTAAAGCCTTACGGTCAGAGAAGATGCTTTGTAATATTTCGATGTTTTGGATCCTGCTAAGGCTTGCTTTATGACCTAAAATGTGGTGTATTCTAGAGAATGTTTCATGCACGTTGGAAAAAAAAGCATACTTGGCTGCTGTTGGGTGGATTGTTTTGTATATGTCTATGAGGTCAAGTTTTTTTTTATGAGGTCAGGTTGGTTGGTGATGGCATTTAGATGGTCCGTGTCTTTATTGAGCTTCTTTTTGGATGTTCTGTCCATCACCGAAAGTGGTGTGTTGAAGTCTCTTACTATAATTGTGGAGCTCTCTATCTCACTTTTCAAAGCTGTTAGAGTTTATGTGTCTTGCAGCCCTGTCATTGGGTACATAAATATTTAATATGGTTATATCATCCTGGTATATTGACCCCTTAATCATCATATAGTGTCCTCTCCTGTCCTTTGTGGTGGATTTAACTTTAAAATCTATTTTGTCAGAAATTAATGTTGCCAGTCCTGCCCTTTTTTGATTGTTTGCTTGATATATACATTTTCCATCCTTCAAGTTTTAGTTTGTGTCTCTAAGTCTAAGGTGTGTCTCTTGTAGGCAGCATATAGACAGGTCACGTTTTTCTAATCCATTCTGCCACTCTGTCTCTTTTTTAGTGCATTTAGTCCATTAACATTCAGCATAATTATTTTTTTTTTTTTTATGAGTTTAGTGCTGTGATTTTGATGTCTTTTTTCGTGTGTTGTTGACAGTTTCTTTTTCCCACTTAATTTTTTGTGCTGAGTAATGTCTTTATACATTGCCTTTTCCTCTTTTTGGTTGTGGTTGATTTCTGCTGAGTCTCTATTTTTTTTCTTGTATTTTATTTTGATGAGTAGGATTCTCTGTCTCCTTTGTGGTTATCTTAATACCCCTATTTTTCTAAGTTTAAACCTAACTTTTATTTCTTTATATTGCCTTGTCTTCCTCTCCATATGGAAGATCTATGACTACATTTCTAAGACCCTCTTTATTGTCTTAATGTTGTCTTCTTTTATAGAATGACATCGCTGTTTCCCTGTTTTGAGCATTTTTTTCTCTTGAGTTATTTTTGTGATTTCCCTATCTGGGTTGACACCTAATTGCTCTGTCCAGTGTTCTAGTCTTTGGTTGATATCTGATAATATTGATTTTCTAGCCAGAGAACTCCCTTTAGTATTTCTTGTAGTTTTGGTTTGGTTTTATGAATTCCCTAAACTTCTGTGTATCTGAAAATGTCCTAATTCCTCCTTCATATTTGAGAGACAGTTTTGCTGGATATATGACTCTTGGCTGGCAATTTTTTTCCTTTATGTAAGTCATCCCACTGCCTTCTTGCCTGTATAGTTTCTGCTGAGTAATCTTGAGCTTATTCTTATTGGCCCTCATTTGTAGGTGACTTTTCATTTATCTGTAGCTGCTCTTAAAATTCTTCTTTATCTTTGGTTTTGGCAAGTTCAATTATAACATGTCCTGGTGGCTTTCTTTTAAGATCTACCTTATGTCGAGTTTAATAAGAATGTTGAATAGATATCTTCTCATCTTTCATGATATCAGGGAAGTTTTCTGCCAACAAATCTTCAACAATTCTCTCTGTATTTTCTGTTATCCCTCCCTGTTCTGGTACTCCAATCACTCGTAGGTTATTTCACTTGATAAAGTCCCACATGATTCTTAGAGTTTCTTCATTTTAAAAAATTATTTACTTTTTCTTCAAATATATTGGTGCCAAGCACTTTATCTTCAGTCTCCCCAATTCTGCCTTCCTCTTGCTGAGTTCTGCTCCTCTGACTTTCTCTTGAGTTATCTAATTCTGTAATTTTCTCTTATGTTCTTGAATAACCTTTTCAATTTCTTCATCTGCTTTATCTGTGTATTCCTTGGCTTGTTCTGCATATTGACTGATCTCCTTCTGGATGTCTTGAAGAGTTCTGAATATTAATTTTTTGTATTCTGTATCCAGTAATTCCAGGAAGGCACCCTTCATCCAGAAGATCCCTTGATCCTTTGTTTTGAGAGCTTGCTGAAGTGAGCATGGTCTGCTTCTTTACTGATTTGATATTGACTGTTGTCTCCGTGCCATCTATGTTATTGTATTAGTTAATTTATTTTTGCTTACTATATCCTAGATTCTTGATTTGTTTTGTTTTGATACTTCCAATATGTTGCTTGAGTGAGCTAGCTTGGTTATTTTTGCCTTTGAAGCTCTAACACCCTGTTACCAAATGGCTAGAGCTATAACCATGTATGAGCCTAGGAGTCCATTCACTTTTCTTATTTGAATTCAGCTCAAGTGTCCAGGTAGTTGGTCATCAAGTGTATGGTACAGGATCTGTCCTACAGTCTTAGAGGGGCAGGGGGATTGGTGTAGGTACTGGTATCTGGTTTCACCAGGCGGTCATGCTCTGAATGAGGCAGGGGCCTGAAGACTACCCCCTGAGTGTCTGTGAGGAAAGTGTGTCCTGTTCTCTAGGGTGCACAGGTGGGTGGGTTCTGCAGACAGACCTTGGGCATCCAATGCTTTTGGTTGTAAGGACTGAGAGGTACCAGTTATTCTTATACCCTTGTCGTGGGTGGCTGGGTGACCTGACTGGAGCCACCAGTACGTAGGCCCCTGATATGGGTAGGTGAGGATCCTGTTTAATACACAAAGGAGTGTCAAAGATCAAACACCCAACTCTCCACCGCACAGCTGAAACAGTTGCAGTCTGTCAACTCAGAGCTATTCTTCTGAAATAGACCCACACAGGTCCATGCAGGGGGAAAGGTATTCAAAATCTATGGACCGTTTATGCCTGGACAGGAGCCGCTTCTGTCCTGAGCTCCCCAGGTTAGTGCAGCTGGCAGATTATCTTTTCCCCAGTTGTGAATTTCTTCCTTCTCCAAGGCTGGGAGAATGGCTCAGGACATGCAACAGTAGTTTTGTGAGGCACAGGGAAATCAACAGCCACCGAAGCCAGCTTTGGGGCTGGGGGCACGGTAATGTATGCGCAAGTATTTAGCTTTCACAGGAGTGCAGTTCTTCTCTGATTCCACAGGTGTGAGTAGTCTGTGCAGCTGCCTATTTCTGCCTGAGGAAACTGCAGCCAAATGCTACCACCAGCCCACCGCAGTGGCTCCAGGGAATGGTGCCTGAGGGATCCCAGTCATTCAGATCTGGCAACTTCTTCTCTGCTCCTGAACCTTCTCTCCTTCTCCCTGCCTCTCAGTCTATTTTCTAACTTTGCCTTTGATGTTCAGGGCTTCTAACTTATCATAAATGTAATCATTTCTCTTTTTTTTTTTTTTTTAAGGTCTTTGTAAGAGGGTTCACCAGAAGTGACTGACTGCTCCACCATCTTGGCCCCACCTCCTGATTGATTATTATTCAGAATTTTTTCCCTTATTTTGTTGCCTGGTCCAACACTTTTGTCATTGTCACTCTATCTCCCAACAAGGAGGCATTATTATTAGTTGGACCTGGACCTGGTGCAAGTTAAGTTTGGTGTTAAACGCTGGTAACCAGCAACAGCTGACCTTTAGAAGAGAACCTCTCAAGCTTAGCAATCTTGCCGGTTACTACCTGTTAAAGAACTTATATTATCGGGGCCTCTGTGATAACATCATGTCTAGAATATATCAGGATGTCTGCTCCCACGGAGTTCATCCAACACCAGGACATTTGATATTTCATCAAAAAAGTACCAACATGGGAGTAGGACCTAAAGATTCTCCTTGAGGCTGCTTATTGAAAAATTTGTCACCTTTCACATTGGACAGCCTTAAGAAAAATAAATTAATATTTTTGTGTAATACTGCCTGGCCTGGGTATGTCTTAGGAGACCAGGAACATTGGCCCAGAAATGGAAGCTTATCCTTTGGTACCATTCTTCAATTAGATCTCTTTTGCAAAAGACAGGAAAAGTGGGAAGAAATTCCTTATGTACAAGCCTTTATGGCCCTTTACCAGATCCCTGACCTGAGGATGGCCTGTAAGTTCAGGGAATCAAAAGCAAAGTCCTCCAAAGCCTTTGTTTTAAGACCAGAGGAAAAGGACATTCTCATTGACCCCCTATTCCAGGCCTCCTCTAGACCAACTGCACCCCCTCTGGCCCAGCCAGAGAGCCCCTTAAGTAATCTCTTCTTCAGGCTCCCCCAGGACCGAACAACAAAAGCCCCCTCCATATGCCCCATCTGAGCCCAGCTCAACTAGTCATGGCACAAGTCCTGAACAAACGCCCCACAAGGGAATACATGAGTGTTGCCCGTCGACCACAGGAAGCCCCTCATCCTCCATACCTACCTCTCCTTCAACTGGTCCCAATCCCTCGGCCTGTCCACCCCCTTATCTGATGTGGTTAAGGTCAGGAAACAAGCTATACCCTGCTCTGCCCTCAGCCCAGACAACCAGAGTGTACCCCCTTAAGAAAGTAGCTAACAGGACTGGGGGTACAACCCGGGTTCATGTGCCATTTTTAGTCTCAGACTTAAGCCAGCGCAAAGAAAAGTTAGGAAGTTTGTAAGAGGACCCTGAGAGGTTTAAGGATGAGTTCATGAAACTCGGCCTAAATTTTAATTTCAGCTAGGGAGATGTGACGGTGATTTTAACTTACTGTTGTTGTACGGATAAGAAGACTAGGATCTTGACTAAGCCTAGAGAACAGGCAGATGATGCTAACCACTCACAACCAACTCACGGTATTTTCAGGCGGGGAGGGAATCAGTCCCTGACACAGAGCCACGTTGGGATTACAACGGGAGTGGCAGGGAAAGAGCCAGACATCTGGTTATATGTGTAATAGGCAAGATTCAGAAGTGTGTAATTGTGATAAGGTGAAAGAAATTACCCAGACAGCAGAGGAGAACCCAACAGTTTTCCTCACCAGGCTGACTGAGGCTTCTAGGAGATATGCTAACACTGACCCTGAGATCCCGGAAGGAAAGGCTTTGCTAGCTATGCATTTTATTACCCAGTCTGCAGCAGACGTTAGAAAGAAGCTGCAAAAGATAGAGGCAGGACCCCAGACTCTACTCTTATGACTGGTTGAGGAAGCCTTTAAGGTCTTTAACAACAGGGACCTGGCAGCATAGGAAAGAATGAAGAAAAAGGCTCAATTGTTGGCAGTAGCACTTAAGGGCCCACCTCGAAGTAACCCTATGGGGGTCCCGGAGGCCAAGACCTCCATGAGAATTCCCTCATTGGCTGGTGAGCATTGAGCCAGACCAATGTGGGTATTGTAAAAAAAGAAACCATTGGAAGGCAAAGTGTATACTGAGCATCCTAAGATAGGGCACCCAGTTGACTTCCCCCAAAAGCCAGCCCAGGCAGACCCACTGCACCTGATGCCCCTCTCCTGGGAGAAGGAAGGGCAGCCCTATTGACGATGCCCAGATGTCCACTCAGCTCCTGCCCAGAAGACCGTCACTATTTCCTCAGCGAAGCCTCGGGTTACTCTTGATGCAGGAGGTAAAGAGACTGAACTTTGCTAGACACGGGAGCTGCCTTCTCTATTTTGGCTCAAGATCCAGGCCCACTCTCCGGTCATGACTATACAGTCATTGGGGTTGATGGAAAACCTAAAGTAAGAAGCTTTACTTTTCCCCTTTCCTGGGAAGTGGACCAGAGTTTTATCTCACTCTTTCTTGTGTGTCCCTGAATGTCCTGTTCCCTTGTTAGGAAGGGATTTGTTAACTAAGCTAGGAGCAACAGTATATTAAGAAAAAGGGGAACTTTCTGTATGTAGACAAAAGCCAGAACTTAGGGCTACTCCTCATGCTGACTAAAGGGAAGACTTCTGTGTTTGAAAATTCACCTTGTAAAGAGGTCTTAATGCAGGTAAATCCAGACGTGTGGGACACCTCAACTCAGGGTTTGGCTAAAAATGTGTCCCCTGTGTTAATCAAACTGAAGCCGAATATACCCTATCCTTGGAGGAGACAATATCCCATAAAAACCAGAAGCTAAAAAGGGAATAAGACCAGTGTTAGAACATTATTTAAAACATCCTTCCAATAAAGAAACCAGATGGAAGTTATAGGTTTGTACGGGATTTAAGAGCAGTAAATGAGGCACTAATTCCCTCCCATCCTGTGGTCCCAAACCCCTATATACTTCTTACCCAGGTCCCAGGAGGAACCCAATATTTCAGTCTTAGATTTAAAGGATGCCTTCTTTTGTATTCCATTACATAGAGACTGCCAAGGCCTGTTTGCCTTTGAATGTAGGAACCCTGACGCCTTAGAATCTAGTCAGTGCACAGGGACTAAACTCCCTCACAGATTTTGAGACTCACCCCATTTATTCAGAAATGCCCTGGGTAGGGAATTGAGACAGTTGCAACTTCCAGGGACTGTATTGCTTCAGTATGTAGATGACTTGCAGCTTACCAGCAGGAACAAAAAAGGTTCAAATAAAAACACAATTCTCCTATTAAACTTCCTGGGTGAAAGGGAATACTGAGTATCCCCCAGGAAAGCTCAAATTTCTTTAAGTCAGGTGCAGTATTTGGCTTTCACTCTAACTCCTGGGAATCGAGCACTGGCACTTGACTGCAAGTGGGTAATTACTGAGCTACCTGTCCTTAATAACTGAAAACAGTTGAAAGGATTTCTAGGGATGGCTGGGTGTTGCAGGATTTGGATCCCGAATTTTGGCCTCATTGCCAAGCCTCTATATAAAGCTTTAAAGGGGGATGAAAGGGCCCCCCTAGAGTGGAGCCCAGAGTGCCAACAAGCCTTTAAAAAATGAAAAGTAGAGCTCGGGGCGGCTTCAGCCTTATGGCTCCCCAACCTGGAAAAGCCTTTTAAACTATTTGTACATTAAAACAACAAAAAAAAGGGAGTAGCATTGGGAGTCGTCATGCAGAATGTAGGGCCTGCTATCCAACCAGTAGCATATTTTTCAAAACAACTAGATCCTGTGGCCTAGGGCTGGCCAGAATGCCTCCAAGCTGTGGCTGCTACAGCCTTATTGGTAAAAGAGACTTCAAAACTTACTCTGGGGCAACCCATGGAGGTCCTAACCCCTCACCAGGTCCAAACACTTCTAGAGGCTAAAGGAGGACATTGGTTATCAGGTGGAAGAATTACCCAGTACCAGGCTATCTTTTTAGACACCCTAGACATAACTCTGAAGGTCCGTTGCACCCTAAATCCTGCCACCCTCCTCCCTCTGAAGCTGGAGTCCCTTTAGAACATGATTGCATAGAGATCATAGAAGAAGTCCACTCCAGCCACACAGACTTAATAGAGGCTTCTCTGATAACTCAGATGAGGCATGGTATACTGATGGGAGTAGCTTTGTAGAGCAGCGAACCTGCAGTGCAGTCTAAGCTATAGTCAGCCTGACAGAAGTCATGAGGCTAGTGCCCTCCCCCGTCCCTGGAACTTCCGCTCAGAAGGCAGAACTGTTGGCTCTCACTAAGGCCCTGGAACTGGGAGAGGGAAACTCTGTGAACATACGCATAGAATCCAGATTTGCTTTCTTAATCCTGCATGCTCATGCCTCCATATGGAAAGAAAGGGGAATGTCAACAGCCAAGAATTCCCCTATAAAATAAAAGGGTATAAAAAGATCTGGTATTAAGACTGTTAGAGGCAGTCCATCTCCCCCGATAGGTAGCTGTCATCCACTGCAAGAGTCACCAAAAAGGGGGACACCATGTCACTGCAGGGAATAATAAGGCAGATGTGGCTGCAAAATTAGCTGCCAGAGGCCCCTCCCTTGGGAAAATATAAGCGCTGGTTCCCTATCTTCCCTTACGAACAACCCCGGAATATACAGCCCAAGAAAAGGAAGAGGCAAAGGCAAGAGGCTTTGAGCTAAGCACCGAGGGATGGCTAATAGATGAAAAGAACACCATTTTAGTTCCTGAATGTGTATTGTGGAAGGTAATGAAAGGGATCCACGATGCTACACCCTTTGGAAGAGACATACTCGTGAACTTCCTAAAACCCCGTACGTATGGGAAAAACATACAAAATAATCAAACAGGTAACAAAAAACTATGAAACCTGCCAACGAAATAACCCTCAGTCTCACTCCATGCCCCCTACATTAACAAAACCAGTTCAAGATGGAGGGACGTACCCTGGGGAAGACTGGCGGATTGACTTCACAGTATTGCCCCCAAGCCAGGGATTCAAATACTTGCTGGTTCAAATACCTTCACTGGCTGGGTTGAAGCTTTCCCCACCACAACAGAAAAAGCTATTAAGATAGCAACAGCTTTACTAAAAGAAATAATCAATAATCCCTAGGTTTGGGCTCCCAAGGTCATTACAGTCAGACAATGGCCTGGCCTTCATAGCTAAAATAACTCAAGGTTTGTCTGACACCCTGGAAATAAGTTTTAAGTTACATGTTGCCTGGCATCCCCAATCATCAGGAAAGGTATAAAGAATGAATCAGACCTTAAAAAAGACATTAGCAAAGTTATGCCAAGAAACACAAGAGCCCTGGACAAAGATGCTTGCAGTGGCACTGATGAGGGTCAGATCAGCTCCCAAAAGTGATCTGAAGCTTAGCCCCTATGAAATGTCATCTGGCTTTCCCATCAGGGTTCATCAGAGAAAATTCCAGAAGCTGAGCTGAAAGTAGGAGAAGAGAGTTTTTCTGCTTTCAAAAAGGATATGCTTAGCATGTCCAGCTGTGTCAAATACGCAGGAGCCTTAAGGAATGATAAAGTGTATTCTTTAGCAGCTGGCATTAAAATGCATGCAAGAGTGTGTTCCAAATACGTTTCCTCGGTATGGAAAGCAAGGTTGATTAGGCAAAAAATGTTGAAATAATTACCAGCAGCTTCATTGTAGTAGACATTGATTCTCTCCAGATGCAAGTCACTGTCACCATGGTAACTGCCAGTGGGGTCAATACCATGCTCATCACTGATGACTTCCCAAAACTGAAATTAAAAGAAGGAAAAGGAATGACATGACAGTGTGGCCTCCTGGATGTCACTCAGCATGGCCGTTTTCTCCCTCCCTCTTCCTTGAGCAGCGACCATGGTGGTCAGATAGCTAGTGAGTCCTGGGCAGAGACAAAATAGCTGCAGGCTCCCTTTTCCTCCAGCAGCTGCTGCTGCTGAGGGGCCTGAAAATCCACAACGCATCAGCCATGTTATGGCAACTGACTGAAAACAGGGAGTGTCCCTGCAGGAGGAGGTGGGCACTGCAGTACCCTCCTGGAGGCAGCCTTGAGCGCAGGAGGGAGGTCTACCCCCTCCCCAGACATGGCTGGATATCGGGGCATCCCTGATGATAGGTGTTCCTGGCAGGATGACAACCAGGTGAGCCTGTTCTCCCTGCCACGGAACCCCACTCAGACCTCCTGAGCGGCACAGACTGATGCCTCTGACCTAGAGGCACCAACCACACCCGGGGCTGGGGTTGAAGGGCAGGCAGGGCCGTCCAGAGGCAGGACAACTGGGGGTGGTGGAGGAGCTGGCCCTGCTGAGGGCAATGCAGGAAATGGGCGGGGAGGTTGCAGGGGTGGGTGGGGAGGGGGCAAAATCGTAGTCTTGAAGAGACCTGGATCTTGCACAGACGCGCCCACACCTGCACCAGACCGGCTCCTTGCACCCACTTGGTTGGTGATGTACAGCCTCGTTACATCAACCCCTATTTTCCCAAGACACCAAACAAGACCTTCATGATACAGAACGTCCTTTCTAGATGGCGCCTATGCTGAAAGAATGTATCTAACATACTCTTCTGTGAGATCCTACAGTCAAAAAAATCTGGACATAGATAGGGTGAAGCTTTGTTCAAAAAGGACTACTGCAATAGGAAAAACATTCCCATGTTAGAAATCTACAAGTGTCTCAAAATCAAGCAAACAATGGGTTTTCTTTTATAGAGAGGAGTAAGAAGGAAGAGCAGGAACTTTGTTGGGGTGAAGAGCAGGAGTGTGAGAATTTGTCCATGGCAAAATTAAGGGCTTCAACTGGAAATAGTTTTTCTCAGTGGTCCCTCATTCTCAGAACAAGCTGTTCAGGGGGATGATCTGTGTAAACGTGGGTGTCAGAAGAGTTCAAGAGTCTATGGGGAGGGGAGAAGCCTGGTCAGGCCAAAACTCAGGGTGACAATCCGGCAATTGTGAGCACTTGGCCAAGTTCCCCTGTTGTTTAAGACAAAGTCTGTCCTTACAACGTTAGGGGCGGAGTCAGAGTCACTGTGAGGTTGAAGTTGGTCCCTGTACTTTTCCGGGGTGGACTGGCCTTCACTCTTGTTGGTCCTGAAGGTGTATTGGTTTCTGAGCATGCTGTCGGACTGACAGTTAGTGGAGGGGCCTAGAGGCCAGGCATTTACCCAATGTTTAAGAGCTCAGCTGCTAACTGAAAGGTCAGAGGTTCAAACCTATCACCTACCCTGTGGGAGAAAGATGTGGCAGTCTGCCTCCGTAAAGATTTACCAGGGTTCATGGAAACAACTGTCCCATGGATTGGCATCTTGAAGTTCATAGGGAAATTTACAGAGACGAATTGCATTCAGAACTGAATGAAAAAGGCCAAAATATGTTCTCATTAGTTTGGTTGTTCTTGGCTAAAAATTGTTCTTAATACAGCTTGACCACGTCAGCTTTTGGACACCCTCACCATGCTGTTGACTCATTAAGCATTCCTGCTTTTAAACCCATACATCTTTGTTCTTTGTGCTGCTGCTAAGAAACATTTCACCCTTCCTGTCCTTCTCCTGTTAGGATTTGGGTTCTAGGAAGGACATTCCATTTTATTTACTCTAGTTACCCAGTTGGGCTGCCAGGTCAGGATCTTTTTGGAAACTGATTCTGTTCTCTACGAACAGTGAGATAATTTATAGGTAGTGATCACCTAATATGGACCAGGATGAGAACTTTATATGCATTTTTTCACTCATTTCATGAGAACCCTTCAGGGTAGTTATTGTTCACAGTTGACAGAGAGGAAACAAGGCTTAAAGAGGTTACTTAACTCACCCAAAATGATAGTGTTGATAGGCGGCAGAGCAGAGACCCGAACTCTGAAATGCCCACTTGAAGACCCGTGATGTGTGTTTGCTATTCCTCCAAGGTCTGTAATTTCTCATCACCCATGAATATGTATGCATGCCATGGACATCTTCAATAACATCACGCCGAATGGGGCAGGGCTGTGCCTTGCGCTCCCCAAACACCCCTCCACACTGGCTCCTTGGAATGGCCAAGTCCCGCTCCAGACGCTTTAATAACACATGTTATGGTCTCACCTGGGTGGAGAACTTGTATTTCCTTCCCCCTTTGGAAAATCAGAACATTTCCCTGTTCCAACACCACCTCAACGGCAGAAGTCCTCAAAGTGGACCTGTGGACACTTCTCATTTTCCCCTGGGGTGTGATTCAGCAGAGCAGGAGCCTTTGATTTGTTTAAAGCACCTAGGTGCTCTCTCACAATTACTTAGCTATGTGAAGCATCCATCTTTCTCTTCTAAACTATCAGCTACCTTTTTCAGTATGAAGATTATTCTCCTACAAAAAATAAAAACAAAAATAATGATAGCAAAACTTATTGACCACTTACTGGATGCCAGGCGTTATCATACGCATGTCATGTATTAATCACTTAACCCTCACGGCTCCTCTGTTTCAGTTTTCTGTTGCTGGGTAACAAAACGCCCTAAACTCAGTGGTTTAAAACAGTATTCAAGCATTCTCTTTCATGGTTTCTGTGGGTCAGGAGTTTAGACAGGGCACAGTGGGAAGGACTTGTTTCTGCTCCTCAATGACTGGGGCCTCAGAAGACTTGAAGACCAGGAGCTGGAATCATCTAAAGTTCCATTCACTCACTTGCCTGGTTGATGCTGCCAGTTGACTGGGAACCTGGCTGGGACTCTTGGCCACAACAGGTACACCTGGCCTCTTCATGTAGTTGGGCTTCCTCACAGTATTGTTGGCTGGGTTCCCAGGGCAAGACAGCTAGGCAGAAGATGTGTTGCCTTTTGTGACCTAGTCAGTCCTGCAGTGTCACCTGGACCACATTTTCCTGGTCGAGGCAGTTACAAAGGTCCATCCAGGTCTAAAGGAGAGGGAGCACAGACCTCACCTCTAGCTGGAGGAAGGTCAGCATCACGCTGTAAGAAGAGCATGGGAGATGTGTTGTGGCGGCCACTGTTGGAAAATACAATCTGGCTCTTCCTCTGAGGTACGTACTAATATTGTCTCTATTTACAGATGAAGTAACAGATACACAGAGAGGTTAAGTAATTAGCACAAGACCACTTAGCACCCTGCAGAGGCAGGATTCAGACCCAACCTATCTGCTTCATATTTTTAACCATGGTTCTCAGGTTTCTTTACCTCATCTATCAATACGTCTTCCTTGTTCTGTTTACTCTGAACATAATTGACTGACCAGCATAAACTCTAAAATACTTCTTTTCTCCAAGGATCCCAGTATTTCCACAGCACCACATACCTCTTTAAGGATCAGACTTCTGACCAGAGGATAATTCCTCCTTGTAGCCAGTGGGTCGGAAGTGTGGGTGTCATGGGGACACCAAGCTTGCACCTGACATCTGCTGTCTGAAGCCTTGGGCTTACTTGGTAGCCTGGAGGGTTATGTCCTTTTAATTTGTAAGACGTGACCTAGCTCCAGATGGCTAGGGACAAGAAAGAAGTGCTGCATGGGTGGCTGGTGTCAGAACTGAACAGAGGAGGGAAATAAGTGGGGATTTAGGCTTATTCTCATAGCCCAATACTGCAGTTCCAATACAATTAGATTGGGAGGATATGGCAATGTGACAGTTGATGGGATTAATGAGTAAGTTTGGATAAAAATTGGAGCATTTCGTGAAAGAAAAAAAATTAATGGACATCTTACTTTGGCTTAGAGGGGTTTTTCTTACCCACAAAACCAAAAATAAACTGTAAAACAGTCCTGACCAGAAACTGCTCTGCAGCATTGTAAATTTGCTTTTTCCAGCTAGAAAACGGTAGTCAACATCAAATCTATTACCTCGTGATTTAATTTAAAAAATACTGTGCTTCTTCCATTGTAACCTCAAGAGGTCTCATGGTTACAAATGGGTAAAAAGCCAAAATTTCAGGAGTCTCTTTTTAATGCTAACCCAGTAACCACTAAGTAATTGCTCACCATGAAAACTCATGTTCATTAAGAAAAAAGAGGCAGGGCCAAGATGGCTGACTAGGTAGAAGCTACCTCAGATCCCTCTTGCAACAAAGACTCGGAAAAACAAGTGAATCGATCAAATACATGACAATCTACGATCCCTGACCATCAAACACAGATCTAAAGAGTTGATCTGAGTGACAGAAACTGAGAACGAGCAACCACGGGGAAGCAATGACTGTTTTCGGAGCCTGGAGCCAGTGTCCCAGTCAGAAAACCTTGGTGCCGGGCTTTGGACTGGGCGCAGGGGAGCTGAGCACGGCATCCTGAGATGGCGCAAACACAGGACGCAGCCCTAGCCCCCAGAAGTGACCTCGGGGGAAGCCCAGCCAGTGCACGCAGGTAGCACAGCGATGCGGCTGACATGAGGAAAAGTCACCAGGAGGCAGCAACTGGTTTTGGAGCCTGGAATGAGGCATCCCAGCTGGGGAACCTTGGCGCTGGGCTTTGGGCTGGGAGCAGAGGAACTGCCATGGCTTCTGAGACAGCACAAGCACGGGAAGCGGGCCTGACCCTCGGGGGCAATCTCGACCCAGCCAACGCACAGAGGCTACACGCCCCTTGGGAATCTCAGATAAAATGGTCATCACCAAGGAAGATAAGTAACTTTGTCTATATTCCGGGGTGCTACTCTCTCCTATCTCTCTGATCCCTCTCCTCCCCTTCCCAGGCGGCTTCGTTAACATTGGAATTTCCTGAGCCAGAGAGTGAACCGCTCTGCGGTGTGTTTTTTTTGTTTTTTTTTTTTCTTTTCTTAACCCATTCTCCTGGCCTGAGAGAAGCAGCTACAAAAAACCCAGGGACCAAAAATCTTTCCCTGACTTCCCAAAATTGGACTAAAAATACAGAACCACCTCCAGCCAAGTATATGAGATCCACAGTCTTGGGCTTTCATCCCTACGGGGAACAAGGTGGCTATTATAACGCAAAGGCAATTCTGATAGGGATCTGACTGTAATTGTTTTAGCGGATTACTGGAAAGACAAGGATCCCGGGTCTGATATCTCTGCGTATTAAACAGAGCCCTCACTGACCCACAACGGGGAACTCAGGGCTGAAGCTCCCCCCAGACCACCTAGCCTCCTGCTTTAGGGGTCTGAGGATGGTGACACCCACCAGTCTGTAGAGGTACATGCATTGCATGCCTAAGGTACAGCTGTAGAGCCCACCCACCAAAGTGCTTTAGGAATAGTGACACACCTACCTCACTGGCACTTGGGGGAAGCCTCTCAGCATCCTGACCCCCCCCCCCGGAGTGTGACCCCCTGCTGTTACTAGAATCTGGTGCACACAACTATCACCACTACTCATCTAGGTGGATAGGTGACAGTCTGCACCACACACTTGGTGACACAAAATCAGATTCTACTCAAGAATAGTGAATGGACTCTTAGGCTTATGTATCTGGTAACAGCCCAAACCAGCTGGTAATAGGACATAAGTGAGTCAAGGGCTACAACAATCAAGACAGCGCAATCTAGTAGCCCATCTATGTATATTGAAAGAAAATAAAACAAGATAAGACTCAGTGAGCAAATATAAAATAAATCACTACAATATCTTATAGATGGCTCGGAGACAGCAGTCGATATCAAACCACGTAAAGAAGCAGACCATGATTGCTTCTACAACTCCCCAAATTAAAGAATCAAAATCTTTCCCAAATGAAGATACAATCCTGGAATTGCCAGATGCAGAATATAAAAAACTAACTTACAGAATGCTTCAAGACATCAGGGATGACCTCATAAATGAAATAAGGCAATCTACAGAAAAAGCCAAGGGACACACTGATAAAGCAGTTGAAGAACTCAAAAAGATTATTCAAGAACATAGTGGAAAAATTAATAGCTGCAAGAGTCCATAGAGAGACAGCATTCAGAAATCCAAAAGATTAACAGTAAAATTACAGAATTAGACAACTCAGTAGGAAGTCAGAGGAGCAGAATCAAGCAGGGGAGCTGGAGGACAAAGGAATTGACACCAATATATCTGAAAAAAATCAGATAAAAGAATTTGAAAAAATGAAGAAACCCTAAGAATCATGTGGGACTCTATCAAGAAGAATAACTAGCATGTGATTGGAATCCCAGAACAGGGAGGGATAACAGAAAACAAAGAGAGAATAGTTGAAGATCTGTTGGCAGAAAACTTCCCTGACATCATGAAAGACGAAAGGATATCTATCCAAGATGCTCATCGAACCCCACTTAAGATTGATCCAAAAAGAAAAACACCAAGACATATTATCATCAAACTTGCCAAAACCAAAGATAAAGAGAAAATTTTAAAAGCAGCCAGGGATAAAAGAAAGGTCCCCTACAAAGGAGAATCAATAAGAATAAGTTCAGACTACTCAGCAGAAGCCATGCAGTGAAGAAGGCAATTGGATGACATATATAGCACTGAAGGAGAAAAACTGCCAGCCAAGGATCATATATCCAGCAAAACTCTCTCTCGAATATGAAGGTGAAATTAAAACACTTACAGATAAACACAAGCTTGGAGATTTGCAAACACCAAACCAAAGCTACAAGAAATACTAAAGGAAATTGGTCAGAAAATCAATAATATCGGATAGCAGCACAACACAAGGTCACAGAACAGAACGTCCTGATATCAACTCAAATAGGGAAATCACAAAAACAAATTAAGATTAATTTTAAAAAGAAAAAAATGCTCAAAACAGGGAATCAATGAAGTCAATATGTAAAAGATCACAATAATCAAAAAGAGGGACTAAATACAGGAGGCATAGAACTGCCATATGGAGAGGAAAACAAGGCGATATAGGACAACACAAGTTAGGTTTTTACTTAGAAAAATAGGGGTAAATATTAAGGTAACCACAAAGAGGTATAACAATTCCATAACTCAAAATAAAAACCAAGAAAAACATAACGACTCAGCAAACATAAATTCAACTACTATGAAAATGAGGAACACACAATTTACAAAGAAAAACGTCTCAGCACAAAAAAGTAAGTGGAAAAATGAAATGGTCAACAACACACACAAAAAGGCATCAAAATGACAGCACTAAACACACACTTATCTATAATTATGCTGAATGTAAATGGAATAAATGCACCAACAAAGAGACAGAGAGTCTCAGACTGGATAAAGAAACATGATCCGTCTATATGCTGCCTACAAGAGACACACCTTAGACTTAGAGACACAAACAAACTAAAACTCAAAGGATGGAGAAAAATATATCAAGCAAACAACAAGCAAAAAAGAGCAGGAGTAGCAATATTAATTTCTGACAAAATAGACTTTAAAGTAAAATCCACCACAAAGGATAAAGAATAAAGAAGGACACTACATAATGATTAAAGGGACAATTGACCAGGAAGATATAACCATATTAAATATTTATACACCCAATGACAGGGCTGCAAGATACATAAAACAAACTTAAACAGAACCGAGAAGTGAGATAGACGCCTCCACAATTAGAGTAGGAGACTTCAACACACCACTTTCAGAGAAGGACAGGACTTCCAGTAAGAAGCTCAACAGAGACACGGAAGACCTAATTGCTACAATCAACCAACTTGACCTCATAGACTTATACAGAACACTCCACCCAACGGCTGCAAATTAAACTTTTTTTTCTAGCGCACAAGGGACATTCTCCAAAATTGACCACATATTAGGTCATAAAACAAACCTTTGCAGAATCCAAAACATCGAAATATTACAAAGCATCTTCTCAGACCACATGGCCATAAAAGTAGAAATCAATAACAGAAAACTCAGGGAAAAGAAATCAAATACTTGGAAACTGAACAATAAAAAAAATAAAAATTTTTATTGTTCAGTTTCCAAGTATACCCTGCTCAACAAAGACGGGGTTATAGAAGACAGTAAGGAGGGAATAAAGAAATTCATAGAATGCAACGAGAATTAAAACGCTTCCTATCAAAACCTCTGGGACACAGCAAAAGCAGTGCTCAGACGTCAATTTATATCGATAAATGCACACATACATAAAGAAGAAAGAACCAAAATTAGAGAACTGTCCCTACAACTTGAACAAATAGAAAATGAGCAACAAAAGGCACCAGAAGAAAACAAACAATAAAAATTAGAGCTGAACGAAATGAATTAGAGAACAGAAAAACAACTGAAAGAATTAACAAAGCCAAAAGCTGGTTCTTTGAAAAAATTAACAAAAAACGCTCTCCACTTAAAAGATCACTGGGTCTGCTTCACCTCTCCAACTAAAGACAATGTAGAGGCAGTCCCAGTCCAGGTATCCCCGCCTACTAAAAACACCACTAGATTCCCCATGCAGTGGGTCTTCCCCAGGCCCATCTTTCATTAACTACAATAGGGACTTTGTCCAACAGACTATCCAGGGTCTCACTGACTCTGCTGTTAAAACCCCAGACAATTAGGATGACACAACTTATCTCCAGACTAATCTGACCAACCAAGTCTGTTGCGCAGAGACACCTGCTGAGAGAAGATATCCAGGAATTTCCCAAGCACTTTTTATTTGCTCCTTGACTATTGTTTGCCCAACAACATGGGGCCTACACCCTGGGCACACTCATTTACCTCCGAAACACATTTACAATGCCAAACACACACACACACACAAAAAACCAAAGCCACGTGTACCGAGTGTGCCGACCTGGGCTTTATGGTCCCCAGGCCCTGAACTTGTAGAGTGGCACTTGGCTCAAATGAGCTAGTGCCACCCTCACTGGCTGTGCCATCACTGAATTTTTGTGTGCCTCTGGTAGATGTGTCTGAGTATGTGGGTCTGGCTCATGCCTGGGTGACTGCAGCCTGGCTTGTCGTTGTCCTGGCTGTGAATAGACAGCTTCTTACATCTTGTCACAACCAACGGTCAATGTTCCCTAGGATTTTTGTTTCTCTCAGGCACCAGCGTCTGTATGTACTGGGCCTCCAGGCGAGCCTCAGGTTGTAGAATAAAGAGGACACTGGGTTTAATCCTAACTGGGGCAGGAACAATAATATGGCTCCTGGCCTCTTGTTGAGGACTCGAGTCCCTCCGTAATAAACGGCTACACAAGTACAACAAAGGCCCCCTTCACAAGATACCTGGGATATAGTAAAGGCAACAATCCCGAATTTAACATGGTGTCTTCCCCTTCTAAGATCCTTGGCCATAGTCATTCTGCTGCTTGTATTTAGGCCTCATTTGTTTAACCATTTAGTAAAGTTTGTGTCTTCCAGGCTTCAGAAGTTACACCTGCAAGTGATGCTATGACGGGGATATCACCCTATCTCCCCTGAGCAGATTCCAGCTAGAGCCCAGTTCTACGCCAGCGCTCCTAGCCAGCAAGAAAAAGCTACAGAAGATGAGACCTTCGGCCCTAAACCCCTTCTAAGATTAAAAAGAACCCGTTACAGGGGGGATTAAAGCCTCTGTCAAGACTACCCCCACTCTGCCATGGTTCCCCGTCCCCTCAAAGCCCACCAAGCCACAGCTTCTAACTGCAGTTTGGCCCAACCACGCCGCAGCCATAACCACAGTTAGAGTTTGGCCCCAGAACCCAGAACCCTGTGAATATGCAAACCAAGATTTTGGTGCATGCGCAGGACCTGAAGGGCTCTGTCCTCAGTCTGCCCTTAGGCCTGAACATCACCAATATGATTCAACATCTGGACCTCCAAATGTGGACATGGGAGGGCTACGGACAGAGAGTTCTGGGCACCAAACCCAACCCCCAGAAGCCTTTGGAAATAAAAAGCTCCCCAACCACCTCAAACAGAGAGCATGTGGCCTTGTGGTAGCTAGACCCCACGTTGCTCCTTATCTGCGCAGACAATAAATTTCCACTTCCTGTATCCCTTGCAACTGGTGGTGAGGCATCCGTCTTATTTCCATCGGTTAATAGGACAGGACAAGAACCCTTGTTCGGTTACAATGGGGGTCCCTCACCTGAGAAGCTCCTTGACCAGGGGAAGGTTGAGGACAAGGATCTTCCTCCAGAGCTGAGAGAGAAAGAAAGCCTTTCCCTGGAGCCGGCGCCCTGAATTTTGAGTCGTAACCTACTAGAATGTGAGGAAATAAATTTATTTTTGTTAAAGCCATCCATTTGTGATATTTCTGTCATGGCAGCACTAGATAACTAAGACAGGGGCCTAACCTTTGCCTTCAGCTACTGGGAGGCACCTGAAATTACCTGTCTGATAGGAGTGTCTTTGTTTGCCTGGGGACTTTGGCCCTTAGTCTAAACAGTGTGATTTACAATGGGACTTTGAGCCACATCATGTCAGCTCTGACCTCAGCAGGAACTGGAGACTAAAAGTATTAGTCTAATCTACAGGGAGGCTGGAGACTAAAGATCAGCCACACAGACACTGAAGGCTCAAGAGAACTTCCCTGGTTGGCAATACTCCATGCCTGTTGTCACACACTGGCTGGGAGGAGGCAACATTGTCCATGACTCCACTGAGAGAGGATCAGTGGAAGCTCCACATGTGGAACTCTCCCAGACTCTGTCCTATGAGCCTCTTCCTTGGCTGATTTTAATCTGTATTCTTTCCTTGTAATAAATGATAATTATGAGTATAAAAGCTTCCAGTGAATTCTGTGAATCCTTCCAGCAAATTATCAAACCTGAGGGTGGTTTTGGTAACCCCTTCAAACTTGCAATTGGTGTCAGAAGTGAGGGTGGTCACTTGTGGGAGCTGTTCCCTCTGAACTTCATAGTTGGTCCTGGTTTATTAAGATATTTACTGAATATTTACATACTGAATGCTAACCCCCAACTTTCGTTTATTCAGCTCCTCAGATGCTGGCAGCCAGGCAAACAAAGCAGGATAGTGACAATCTTCCCTGTGGAATCTGGTCAGCTCAAGAAGAAAGACCTAATATTAATGACTCTATCAGTTAGCTTTCGCTATGTAACAAACCACCCTGAAATTTAGTGGGTTAAAACAAAACATTTACTATTGTTCACAGCTTTGTGGGTTGTCTGAGTGATTATTCTCTTTTTGGCCAGTTTGTTCCAGACTTGACATTCTAAGATAGTCTCACTCAAGTGTCTGATGGTTGGCAGACTAAGTTGGCCTAGTGGGGGCCTCAGTGTCATGTCTGGCAGTTGGCTTGATGTCAGCTGGAAAAACAATCACATGTCTTCCATCATCCATTAGGTTAATCTAGGCTTCTTCATATAGTGGCAAAGGAGAGGGCAAGCAAGCCCAGTGCACAAGTGCTTTTCTCATCCTTGTCTGCATTGCATTTGCTAATGTCCCATTGACCAAAGCAAATCCTATGGCCAAACCCACATTCAGGGTAGAGAAATAGGCTCCACCTCTTGATTGATGGAGTGGAAAAGTCACATTGAAAAGCAGAGACATCCAGGGATGGGAGGAACTTGTAAGTACCATTCAATCTATACACCAATACTAGTAGTTTCCCAAGGAAACAACCCAGTCAGATCACCCTGCAGTGAATCCCATGGTAGAAAAGCTCTACTCATGGGCTCAGAGCTTCTTAGCGCCTCTCTCTTAAAAATGAGCAGACAACCAAAGATGACCAGATACCCGAGGAAAACCCCTATCAGGAAAGACAGAGACTCCAATAAACAAAGAGAAAAAAGGAAACAAGGAGGACATTATGTAGGGACAGGAAAACTTAAAAAAAAATCTCATTAGTATCCTCAGATAAGATCCACCAAATAAGAACAGAACACCATAAAGAGTATAATTTAGAGAATACAAAAAAGTTCTTAGAAATTAAAAAATATATGAGGGCACAAATAAAAACTTAATTGAGATGTTGGAAGCAAAAGTCGAGCACATCTACTAGAAAGTACAGTAAAAAGAGAAAAAAATGTTGCCCTCAATTCCGACTCCTAGCAACCCTATAAGACAGAGAAGAACTGCCCTGTAGGGTTCCCAAGGCTGTAATCTTTAGGGAGGCAGACTGCCACATCTTTCTCCTGCGGAGTGGCTGATGGGTTCAAACCACCGACATTTCGCTTAGCAGGTGAGTGCTTAACCATTGCACTACCAGGGCTCATTGTAAATAGAAGGGGGTGGAAAAAGAGAAGGGGGTGGAAAATAGAGAAATGATAAGAAAATTAGAGGACTAGCCTGGGAAACCCAAGATTAGATTACAGGTACCCCTGCTTTCCGAAAGTTCACTTTACACTTCACTTTTATGAAAGACCTACGTTAGTACCTGTTTTAGCTAACTGAAAGAAATCCGAGGAGGATTTTCGCTTCTACGAAAAGCAGAAATAGCGTTCAGCAGGAGAGCCACACCTCTTCTCAATCCTCTTGAGTAAGCCAGGCGTTCCGCAAAGTGTCTACATTAAAGCGTTCGCCGCCTTTTACAGCGCGGCTCGACCCAGTGCCTGCTTTCAGACTTCTCCGCCCTTACTGACCCACCCAGCCACCTTCGGCCACATAAATGTCCAGTGACGTCTTCCCGATTCTGGTGAGTGACACGACACTGTGCAGACGTTACTTCTACTTTATACAGCTGTGTGTTTACCATATCATTCTTGCTTTCACTGTGTGCTAGCATTAGGTATTACGCACATTTTGTTTGTTACGATTTGATAGGTTATTTTGGGGGTCTCAAAATTTTTTCCCATGTAAATTAATGGTAACTGCTTCTTCACTTTATGCCATTTCATCTTACAGAAGGTTTCATGGGACTGCTCTCCTTTCAGATGGTGGGGTGACTGTAATAGGAATTCTACAGAGAAGGAATTGAAAAAGAGCTGAGAGGAGAAACATGATCATATAAACATAAAGAAAAATGACTGAAGAACATGAGTTCCCAGATACAGTTCCGTGTGGTAGAATTCATCACCTTCTTACAGTCAAATGCATGATTCAGTTGTTTGGAAAAGTAATTGTCTTAGGTCAGTACCTTGGGAAACAGGCTGAAGAGAAGCATATTGGAGAAAGAAGGAAGCAGGGTGGGGGAAAGGAGAAGTTGAATTCGGTAGTTTCGGGAAAGGTCTTGGCCAACCCAAGGGGGATTCTGGCACTTGTTGGGGTCCTTCAGAGATGTCCCAGCTGGAGGTGAGGGGGCCAAGCCTTTGTGTACATAGGCTGTCCCCAGGAGGGGCTGTGACTTGGGTTGAGGCAGCTTGAGAGAGGGGCTCAGCTTCCAGCGGCCGGGGAAATCAGTACACCCACCCCAAAGGGGGACCCGGGCTGACCTGCAGAGCACGAACATCATTAATTAAATTACATCATTCTAGTTTTAACTTCTTTGAAGCCTTTGAATACACACATGGCCAACAAGCTCTCACGTACTGTGCTGTGTTCATAGGGGTCTGCTGCAGAGAAGGTTTGTGTGGGCAGCCCTTGCCTGCAGTGAGCCAGGGGGTGGGATTGAGAGGCCAGTGAGCAAACCCTGCCCCACTGAGCAGAGAGGCAGCCGTGGCTTGTCCAGCGCCGCATGGACTGTCTAAGACTCTAGGGTGCAGCATTAAAAAGCCCGTTGTAGGTGCACATTCTCCACCTGGGTGTTACCAGTCATTGTGCTGCCATTTGCTGTATGTCCAAACCCACGTCCACCTCATTGTATTCAGAACTCGGGCAGAGAAAAAGGGAGTGTTGTTTATCAGGCTCTTCAAACTCCTACCATGAAGCTGTGCTTACTAAAAGAAAATCTAAAATATTTGATTATAAAATTTCAAATTTACAAAGATGATAATGCAGTGTATTTTCTTTTTAAAATGGTTTTTCAATTTACAAAAGATTTATCATCTAATGGCACGCAATCACGTAATGATCTTTCTCATTAAGTATCATCCCAGTTATAAAAATCAAAGCAATTTCTCATTCATTATCAAAACTCACATTTTATCTACCGAGGAGGTGGAGCCAAGATGGCGGAATAGACAGATGCTTCTATCGAGCCTCTTTACCACAAAGATCCCCCAAAAAAGTGAAACGGGTATATTTGTGACAAGCTGGGAGCCCTGAGCATCAAAGGAAAACTTAGACAACAACTGAGGGGCAGGGGGAGGAAGAGGCCGTTCAGAAGAGGAGAGGGGTTACCGGACCTGAATCATGGAGAGCCCTCAGGCACCATTCCTGGAGCGGCAGCGGCACCAATGGCTGGTACTAGTGTTTGGCTGCAGCTTCCTCAGGGAGAAGCAGCCAGCCACACAGCCCACTCACACCTCCAGAACCTGAGAAGAATGGTGCTCTTGGGAAAAGCTAAGTACTTTAGTATATTTTACTGCACGCCCACCCCCCACTGCAAGCCAGCTTCAGCGGCTGAATCCCTGGGCCTGAGATAGACCCTGGTGAGCACCTACAGCCATCCTCCCGGCCTTGGGGAAGGAAAAAATTTGCAGTTGGGGGAAAAAGATAATTTGCTAGCTCCATTAACCAGGGGACCTCAGGACAGAACCGGCTCCTGTCCAGGCATAAACCGTCTGTGGACCTTGAGCACCTTTCCCTTCTACATGGACCTGTGTGGGCCTATTTTGGGAGAATAGGCCCTTGTTGGCAAACTCCAACCATTTCAGCTGTGCGGTGAAAGTTGGATGTTTGACGTTTGACATTGCTTTGCCTATTAAACAAGGTCCTTGCCTACCCACATCAGGGACCTAAGGACTGGTACCTCCACTCAGGTCACCCAGCCACCAGTGACAGGGGTGTAAAGATAACTGGTACCTCCCAGTCCTTACAACCAAAAGCTTTGGGTGCCCATGGTCCCTCTGCACAACCCAAGCACCAGCACGCTTTAGGGAACAGAGACGTGTTTTCCTCAGAGATACTTGGGAGTCGGTTTCAGCCCCCTGCCTTGTTCAGAGTGTGACCCCCTGCTGCAATCAGTTACCGGTATATATGCCAATCACCCCTGCCCCTCTAAGACTGTAGGACAGAGCCTGTACCACACACTTTATGATCAGCTACCTGGAAACCTAAGCTGAATTCATACAAGAAAACTGAATGGACTCCTAGACTGATATACCTGATAACAGCTCTAGCTAGCTGGGGACAGGACACCAGAGCTCCAAAGGCGAAAATAATCAAGCTATCTCACTCAAGCAACTCATCGGGGTATACCAAAACAAAACAAAGCAAGCAGCTATGACACGTAAGTAAGCTTAAACTAAATACAATAACTTATAGATGGCTCGGAGACAACAGTCAATATCAAGTCACATAAAGAAACAGACCATGATCACCTCAACAGGCTCTCAAAACAAAGAATCCAGGGAGCTTCTAGATGAAAGTGCATTCCTGGAATTACCTGATGCAGAATACAAAAGTTTAATATACAGAACGCTTCAAGACATTGGGAAGGAAATGAGGCAATACGCAGAACAAGCCAAGGAACACACAGATAAAGCAACTGAAGAAATTAGGAAGATTACTCAGGAACATAATGAAAAGTTTAATAAGCTGGAAAAATCCATAGACAGGCAGCAATCAGAAATTCAGAAGATTAACAATAAAATTACAGAATTAGATAACTCAATAGAAAGCGAGAGGAGCAGAACTGAGCAAGTAGAAGCTAGAATTTGTGAACTCGAAGATAAATCACTTGGCACTAATATATTTGCAGAAAAATCAGGTAAGAGAATTTTTAAAAAATGAAGAAACCTTAAGAATCATGTGGGACTCTATCAAGAGAAATAACCTATGAGTGATTGGAGTACCAGAACAGGGAGGGATAACAGAAAATACAGAGAAAATTGTTGAAGATTCGTTGACTGAAAACTTCCCTGATATTGTGAAAGATGAGAAGATATCTATCCAAGATGCTCACCGAACTCCACGTAAGGTAGATGTTACAAGAAAGTCACAGGGAGATAGAGAAAGATGGCTGACTAGGTAGACACTACCTCGGATCCCTCTTGCAACAAAGACTCGGAAAAACAAGTGAATCGATCACATACGTGACAATCTACGAACCCTGAACAACAAACACAGATTTAAAGAGTTGACCTGAGAGACAGAGACAGAGAACGAACAACTACGGGGAAGCAGTGACTGTTTTTGGAGCCTGGAGCCAGCGTCCTAGTCAGGTAACCTTGGTGCCGGGCTTAGGACTGGGCACAGGGGAGCTGAACACAACATCCTGTGACGGCGCAAACACAGGGCACAGCCCTACCCCCCTGAACTGACCCCGGGAGGGGGCCCAGCCAGTCCACGTGGGCGGCTTGGCGATGTGGCTGGTGGGAGGAGAAGTCCCCGGGAGGCAGTGACAGGTTTTGGAGCCGGGAGTGCAACGTCCCAGCCGGGGAACCTTGGCACTGGGCTTTGGACTGGCAGCGGAGGATCTGACCACGGCTTCTGCGGGCCAGACCCTCGGGGGCAATCTCTACACAGCCAGCACATGTAGGCGACACGCCCTTCAGGAATCTCAGATAAAATAGTCATCCCAAGCAAGATAAGCAACTTTAGCTATATTCTGGGGTGCTACTCTCTCCTGTTTTTCTGAACCCTCCCCTCCCCTTCCCAGGAGGCTTCATTAACATTGGAATTTCCTGAGCCAGAGGGAGAACGCTCTGGCTCCGCGGCTTTGCTTTTCCCTTTTTTTTTTTTGGTCTTTTCCTAACCCATTCTTCCGGCCTGAGAGAAGCAACCACAAAAAACCCAGGGACCAAAAATCCTTCCCTAATTGGACTAAAAACACAGCACCAGCTCCAGGCAAGCATATATGATCCATATCTCGGGCTTTCATTCCTACAGGGAACAAGGTGGCTATTATATTGCAAAGGCATTTCTGATAGGGATCTGACTGCTTTTTTTTTTTTTTTTAGCGGATTTACTGGAAAAACAAGTTTCCCAGGTCTGATATCTCTGCTTATTCAACAGAGCCCTAACTGACCCACAACAGGGAACTAAGGGCTGAAGCTCCCCCCAGACCACCTAGCCTCTTGCCTTCGGGGTCTAAGGAGGGTATCACCTACCAATCTGTAGAGGTACTTGCACTGGGGGCCTAAAGTGCAGCTGCAGAGCCCTCCCACCAAGGTGCTTTAGGAATAGAGACACGCCTACCTCACTGACACTTGGAGGAAGCCTGTCAGCATCCTGCCCCCCCCCCAGAGTGTGAACCCCAGCTGCTAATAGAATCTGGTGCACACAACTATCACCACTACTTCTCGAGGTGGCTACGTGTTAGGGTGCAGCACACACTTGATGACCCAAAATCAGATTCTACTCAAGAATAGTGAATAGACTCAGGCATATATATCTGGCAACAGCCCAAACCAGCTGGTAATAGCTCATAAGTAAGTCAAGGGCTACAACAAACAAGACAGCACAATCTAGTAGCCCATCCACATATATTGAAAGAAAACAAAACAAGATAAGACTCAGTGAGCAAATATAGAATAAATCACTACAATATCTTAGTGATGGCTCAGAGACAGCAGTCGATACCAAACCACATAAAGAAGCAGACCATGATTGCTTCTACAACTCCCCAAATTAAAGAATCAAAATCTTTCCCAAATGAAGATACAATCCTGGAATTTTCAGATACAGAATATAAAAAACTAATTTACAGAATGCTTCAAGACATCAGGGATGACCTCAGAAATGAAATAAGGCAAACTGCAGAAAAAGCCAAGGAACACACTGATAAAACAGTTGAAGAACTCAAAAAGATTATTCAAGAACATAGTGGAAAAATTAATAAGTTGCAAGAATCCATAGAGAGACAGCATGCAGAAATCCAAAAGATTAACAATAAAATTACAGAATTAGACAACTCAATAGGAAGTCAGAGGAGCAGACTTGAGCAATTAGAATGCAGAGTGGGAAATCTGGAGGACCAGAGAATTGACACCAACATAGCTGAAAAAAAATCAGATAAAAGAATTTTAAAAAATGAAGAAACCCTAAAAATCATGTGGGACTCTATCAAGAAGGATAACTTGCGTGTGATTGGAGTCCCAGAACAGGGAGGGAGGACAGAAAACACAGAGAGAATAATTGAACATCTGCTGACAGAAAACTTCCCTGACATCATGAAAGACGAAAGGATATCTATCCAAGATGCTCATCGAACCCCATTTAAGATTGATCCAAAAAGAAAAACACCAAGACATATTATCATCAAACTTACCAAAACCAAAGATAAAGAGAAAATTTTAAAAGCAGCCAGGGATAAAAGAAAAGTCTCCTTCAAGGGAGAATCAATAAGAATAAGTTCAGACTACTCAGCAGAAACCATGCAGTCAAGAAGGCAATGGGATGACATATCCAGAGCACTGAAGGAGAAAAACTGCCAGCCAAGGATCATATATCCAGCAAAACTCTCTCTGAAATAAGAAGGCGAAATTAAGATATTTACAGCTAAACACAAGCTTAGAGAATTTGCAAAAACTAAACCAAAAGCTACAAGAAATACTAAAGGAAATTGTTTGGTCAGAAAACCAATAATATCAGATACCAGCACAACACAAGGTCACAGAACAGAACATCCTGATATCAACTCAAATAGGGAAATCACAAAAACAAATTAAGATTAATTAAAAAAAAATGCTCAAAACAGGGAATCATTGAAGTCAATATGTAAAAGATCACAATAATCAAAAAGAGGGACTAAATACAGGTGGCATAGCATTGCCATATGGAGAGGGATACAAGGCGATATAGGAAAATACAAGTTAGGTTTTTACTTAGAAAAATAGGGGTAAATATTAAGGCAACCACAAAGAGGTATAACAACTCCATAACTCAAAATAAAAACCAAGAAAAACGTAACAACTCAGCAAACATAAAGTCAAATACTATGAAAATGAGGATCTCACAATTTACAAAGAAAAAGTCTCAGCACAAAAAAGTAAGTGGAAAAATGAAATGGTCAACAACACACATAAAAAGCCATCAAAATGACAACACTAAACACTTACTTATCTATAATTACGCTGAATGTAAATGGACTAAATGCACCAATAAAGAGACAGAGAGTCTCAGACTGGATAAAGAAACACGATCCGTCTATGTGCTGCCTACAACAGACACACCTTAGACTTAGAGACACAAACAAACTAAAACTCAAAGGATGGAAAAAAATATATCAAGCAAACAATAAGCACAAAAGAAGAGGAGCAGCAATATTAATTTCTGACAAAATAGACTTTAAACTTAAATCCACCACAAAGGATAAAGAAGGACACTACATAATGATAAAAGGGACAATTGACCAGGAAGATATAACCATATTAAATATTTATGCACCCAATGACAGGGTTGCAAGTTATATAAATCAAATTTTAACAGAACGGAAAAGTGAGATAGACACCTCCACAATTATAGTAGGAGACTTCAACACACCACTTTTGGAGGACAGGACATCTAGTAAGAAGCTCAATAGAGACACGGAAGACCTAATTACAACAATCAACCAACTTGACCTCATTGACTTATACAGAACTCTCCACTCAACTGCTGCAAAATATACTTTTTTTTCTAGCGCACATGGAACATTCTCTAGAATAGACCACATACTAGGTCATAAAACAAACCTTTGCAGAATCCAAAACATTGAAATATTACAAAGCATCTTCTCAGACCACAAGGCCATAAAGGTGGAAATCAATTAAAGAAAAATTAGGGAAAAGATATCAAATACTTGGAAACTGAACAATACCCTCCTGAAAAAAGACTGGTTTATAGAAGACATTAAGGAGGGAATAAGGAAATTCATAGAATGCAACGAGAATGAAAATACTTCCTATCAAAACCTCTGGGACATAGCAAAAGCAGTGCTCAGAGGCCAATCTATATCGATAAATGCACACATACAAAAAGAAGAAAAAGCCAAAATCAGAGAACTGTCCCTACAACTTGAACAAATAGAAAGAGAGCAAGAAAAGAATCCATCAGGTACCAGAAGAAAACAAATAATAAAAATTAGAGCTGAACTAAATGAATTTAAAAAAATGAATTAGAGAACAGAAAAACAATTGAAAGAATTAACAAAGCCAAAAGCTCGTTCTTCAAAAAAAATAACAAAATTGATAAACCATTGGCTAGACTGACTAAAGAAATACAGGAAAGGAAACAACCTGAATAAGAAACGAGAAGGGCCACATCACAACAGACCCAACTGAAATTAAAAAAGTCATATCAGACTATTATGAAAAATTGTACTCTAACAAATTTGAAAACCTAGAAGAAATGGATGAATTCCTAGAAACACACTACCTACCTAAACTAACACAATCAGAAGTAGAACAACTAAATAGACCCATAACAAAAAAAGAGATTGAAAAGGTAATCAAAAAACTCCCAACAAAAAAAAGCCCTGGTCCGGACGGCTTCACTGCAGAGTTCTACCAAACTTTCAGAGAAGAGTTAACACCACTACTACTAAAGGTATTTCAAAGCATAGAAAATGACGGACTACCTAACTCATTCTATGAAGCCACCATCTCCCTGATACCAAAACCAGGTAAAGACATCACAAAAACAGAAAATTACAGACCTATATCCCTCATGAACATAGATGCAAATATCCTCAACAAAATTCTAGCCAATAGAATTCAACAACATGTCAAAAAAATAATTCAACACGACCACGTGGGATTTATACCAGGTATGCAAGGCTGGTTTAATAGTAGAAAAACCATTAATGTAATCCACCATATAAATAAAAGACAAAAAACACATGATCTTATCAATTGATGCAGAAAAGGCATTTCACAAAGTCCAACACCCATTTATGATAAAAACTCTCAGCAAAATAGGAATTGAAGGAAAATTCCTCAACATAATAAAGGGCATCTATACAAACACAACAGCCAACACGACCCTAATTGGAGAGAGCCTGAAAGCATTTCCCTTGAGAACGGGAACCAGACAAGGATACCCTTTATCACCGCTCTTATTCAACATTGTGCTAGAGGTCCTAGCCAGAGCAATTAGGCTAGACAAAGAAATAAAGGGCATCCGGATTGGCAAGGAGGAAGTAAAATTATCTCTATTCGCAGATGACATGATCTTATACACAGAAGACCCTAAGGAATCCTCCAGAACACTACTGAAACTAATAGAAGAGTTTGGCAGAGTCTCAGGTTATAAGATAAACATACAAAAATCACTTGGATTCCTCTACATCAACAAAAAGAACATCAAAGAGGAAATCACCAAATCAATACCATTCACAGTAGCCCCCAAGAAGATAAAATACTTAGGAATAAATTTTACCAAAGATGTAAAAGACCTATACAAAGAAAACTACAAAGCACTACTACAAGAAATTAAAAAGGACATACTTAAGTGGAAAAACATAGCTTGCTCATGGATAGGAAGACTTAACATAGTAAAAATGTCTATTCTACCAAAAGCCATCTATACATACAATGCATTTCCGATCCAAATTCCAATGTCATTTTTTAATGTGATAGAGAAACAAATCACCAACTTCATATGGAAGGGAAAGAAGCCTTGGATAAGCAAAGCATTACTGAAAAAGAAGAAAGTGGGAGGCCTCACTCTACCTGATTTTAGAACATATTATACAGCCACAGTAGTCAAAACAGCCTGGTACTGGTACAACAACAGACACATAGACCAGTGGAACAGAATTGAGAACCCAGATATAATCCATCCACATATGAGCAGCTGGTATTTGACAAAGGCCCAGTGTCAGTTAATTGGGGAAAAGATAGTCTTTTTAACAAATGGTGCTGGCATAACTGGATATCCATTTGCAAAAAAATGAAACAGGACCCATACCTCACACCATGCACAAAAACTAACTCCAAGTGGATCAAAGACCTAAACATAAAGACTAAAACGATAAAGATCATGGAAGAAAAAATAGGGACAACCCTAGGAGCCCTAATACAAGGCATAAACAGAATACAAAACATTACCAAAAATGACGAAGAGAAACCAGATAACTGGGAGCTCCTAAAAATCAAACACCTATGCTCATCTAAAGACTTCACCAAAAGAGTAAAAAGACCACCTACAGACTGGGAAAGAATTTTCAACTATGACATCTCTGACCAGCGCCTGATCTCTAAAATCTATATGATTGTGTCAAAACTCAACCACAAAAAGACAAACAACCCAATCAAGAAGTGGGCAAAGGATATGAACACACACTTCACTAAAGAAGATATTCAGGCAGCTAACAGATACATGAGAAAATGCTCTCGATCATTAGCCATGAGAGAAATGCAAATTAAAACTACGACGAGATTCCACCTCACTCCAACAAGGCTGGCATTAATCCAAAAACACAAAGTAATAAATGTTGGAGAGGCTGTGGAGAGATTGGAACTCTTATACACTGCTGGTGGGAATGTAAAATGGTACAACCACTTTGGAAATCTATCTGGCGTTATCTTAAACAGTTAGAAACAGAACTACCATACAACCCAGAAATCCCACTCCTCGGAATATACCCTAGAGAAATAAGAGCCTTCACACAAACAGATATATGCACACCCATGTTTATTGCAGCTCTGTTTACAATACCAAAAAGCTGGAAGCAACCAAGGTGTCCATCAACGGATGAATGGGTACATAAATTGTGGTATATTCACACAATGGAATACTACGCATCGATAAAGAACAGTGACGAATCTGTGAGACATTCCATAACATGGAGGAACCTGGAAGGCATTATGCTGAGTGAAATCAGTCAGAGGCAAAAGGACAAATATTGTATAAGACCGCTATTATACGATCTTGAGAAATAGTATAAACTGAGAAGAACACATACTTTTGTGGTTACGAGGCGGGGAGGGAGGGAGGGTGGGAGAGAGTTTTTTACTGATTAACTAGTAGATAAGAACTGCTTTAGGTGAAGGGAAGGACAATACTCAATACATGGAAGGTCAGCTCAACTGGACTGGACCAAAAGCAAAGAAGTTTTCAGGATAAACTGAATGCTTCAAAGGTCAGCAGAGCAATAGCAGGGGTTTGGGGACCATGGTTTAAGGGGACTTCTAAGTCAATTGGCAAAATAATTCTATTATGAAAACATTCTGCATCCCACTTTGAAATGTGGCGTCTGGGGTCTTAAATGCTAACAAGCGGCCATCTAAGATGCATCAATTGGTCTCAACCCACCTCGATCAAAGGAGAATGAAGAACACCAAGGTCACACGACAACTAAGAGCCCAAGAGACAGAAAGGGCCACATGAACCAGAGACCTACATCATCCTGAGACCAGAAGAACTAGTTGGTGCCTGGCCACAATCGATGACCGCCCTGACAGGGAGCACAACAGAGAACCCCTGAGGGGGCAGGAGATCAGTGGGATGCAGACCCCAAATTCTCACAAAAAGACCATACTTAATGGTCTGACTGAGACTAGAGGAATCCCGGCGGTCATGGTCCCCAAACCTTCTGTTGGCCCAGGACAGGAACCATTCCCGAAGACAACTCATCAGACATGAAAGGGACTGGACAGTGGGTAGGAGAGAGATGCTGATGAAGAGTGAGCTAATTATGTCAGGTGGACACTTGAGACTGTGTTGGCATCTCCTGTCTGAGGGGAGATGGGAGGCTAGAGAGAGTTGGAAACTGGCAAAATTGTCACGAAAGGAGAGACTGCAAGGGCTGACTCATTAGGGGGAGAGCAAGTGGGAGTACGGAGTAAGGTGTATATAAACTTATATGTGACAGTCTGACTTGATTTGTAAACGTTCATTTGAAGCTCAATAAAAGTTAATAAAAAAAAAGCTAGTTTTAAATTTAGAAAAATAGGGGTAAATAACAAGGTAACCACAAAGGAGACAAACTATCCTACTCATCAAAATAAAATACAAGGGAAAAATACAGACTCAGCAGAAAGAAAACAACAACAAATATGAGGAAAGGACAATATATAAAGAAAATCTACTCAGCACATAAAATCAAGTGGGAAAAAGAAACTGTCAATGCACAAAAAAAGACATCAAAATGATAGCACTAAATTCATACCTATCCATAATTACCCTGAAAGTAAATGGACTCACCAATAAAGAGACAGAGAGTGGCAGAATGGATTAAAAAACAAGATCCGTTTATAAGCTGCCTACAAGAGACACACCTTAGACTTAGAGACACAAACAAACTAAAACTCAAAGGATGGAAAAAAAATATATCAAGCAAACAACAATCAAAAAAGAGCAGGAGTGGCAATATTAATTTCTGACAAAATAGACTTTAAACTTAAATCCATCAGAAAGGATAAGGAAGAGCATTATATAATGATTAAAGGGACAATTGACCAGGAAGATATAACCATATTAAATATTTACGCACCCAATGACAGGGCTGCAAGATACATAAAACAAACTCTATCAGCATTGAAAAGTGAGATAGACAGCTCCACAATAATAGTAGGAGACTTCAACACACCGCTTTTGGTGAAGGACAGGACATCAGAAAGAAGCTCAGTAAAGACATGGAAGATCTAAATGCCACAATCAACCAACTTGACCTCGTAGACATATATAGAACACTCCACCCAACAGCAACCAACTATGCATTCTTTTCTAGTGCACATGGAACATTCTCTAGTATAGACCACATATTAGGTCATAAAGCAAGCCTTAAAAGAATCCAAAACATTGAAATATTACAAAGCATCTTCTCTGACCATAAGGCCAAATCAATAAGAGGAAAAGCAGGGAAAAGAAATCAAACACTTGGAAACTGAACAGTACCCTGCTCAAAAAAAGAGTGGATTACAGAAGACATTAAGGATGGAATAAAGAAATTCATAGAATCCAATGAGAATAAAAACACTTCTTATCAGAACCTTTGGGACACAGCAAAAGTGGTGCTCAGAGGCCAATTTATATCAATAAATGCACACATCCAAAAAGAAGAAAGGGCCAAAATCAAAGAATTATCCCTACAACTTGAACAAATAGAAAGAGAGCAACAAAGGAAAGCCACAGGCACCAGAAGAAAACAAATACTAGAAATTAGAGCTGAACTAAATGAAATAGAAAACAGAAAAACAATTGAAAGAATTAACAAGAGCAAAAGCTGGTTTTTTTAAAAACTCAACAAAATTGAGAAACCGCTGGCCAAACTGATGAAAGAAAAACAGGAGAGGAAGCAAATAACTTGAATAAGAAATGAGAGGGGCGATATTACAACAGACCCAACTGAAATTAAAAGAATCATATCAGATTACTATGAAAAACTATACTCAAACAAATTTGAAAACCTGGAAGGAATGGATGAATTCCTAGAAACACACTACCTACCTAAACTAACACAAACAGAGGTAGAACAACTAAATAGACACGTAACAAAAGAAGAGATTGGAAGGGTGATCAAAAACCTGCCAACAAAAAAAAGCCCTGGTCTGGATGGCTTCACTGCAGAGTTCTACCAAACTTTCAGAGAATAGTTAACATCACTACTACTAAAGGTATTTCAGAGCATAGAAAAGGACAGAATACTCCCAAACTCATTCTATGAATCCACCAAATCCCTGATTCCAAAACCAGGTAAAGACACCACAAGAAAAGAAAATTATAGACCTATATCCCTCATGAAATTAGATGCAAAAATGCTCCACAAAATTCTAGCTAACAGAATTCAACAACATATCAAAAAAATAATTCACCATGACCAATTGGAATTCATACCAGGTATGCAGAAAAAAAAAAAAAAATTTATGCAGGGATGGTTCAACATTAGAAAAACAATTAATGTAATCCACCACATAAATAAAACGAAAGACAAGAATCACATGATTTTATCAACTGATACCGAAAAAGCATTTGACAAAGTTCAACACCCATTCATGATAAAAACCCTCAGCAAAATAGGAATTGAAGGAAAATTTCTCAACATAATAAAGACATTTATACAAAGCCAACAGCCAACATCACCCTAAATGGAGAGAGCTCGAAAACATTTCCATTGAGATTGGGAACCAGACAAGGATGCCCTTTATCACCACTCTTATTCAACATTGTGCTGGAAGTCATAGGCAGAGCAATTAGGCTGGATAAAGAAATAAAGGGCATCCAGATTGGCAAGGAAGAAGTCAAAGTATCTCTATCTGCAGATGACATACTCTTATACATGGAAAACCCTAAGTAATCCTCCAGAAAACTACTGAAACTAATAGAAGAGTTCAGCAGAGTATTGGGGTACAAGATAAACATACGAAAATCACTTGGATTCCTGTACACCAACAAAAAGAACATCGAAGAGGAAATCACCAAATCAATGCCATTTACGGTAGCCCCCAAGAAGATAAAATACTTAGGAATAAATCTTACCAGAGATGTAAAAGACCTATACAAAGAAAACTACAGTACACTTCTGCAAGAAACCAAGGAGACTTACATAAGTGGAAGAACATACTTTGCTCGTGGATAGGAAGGCTTAACATTATAAAAATGTCTATTCTACCAAAAGCGATCTATACATTTAATGCAATTCCAATCCAAATCCCAACGACATTCTTTAATGAGATGGAGAAACAAATCACCAACTTCATGTGGAAGGGAAAAAGGCCCTGGATAAATAAGGCATTACTGAAAAAGAAGAACAAAGTGGGAGGCCTTACTTTACCTGATTTTAGAACCTATTATACCACCACAGTAGTCAAAACAGCCTGGTACTGGTACAACAACAGATACATGGACCAATGGAACAGAATTGAGAATCCAGACATAAATCCATCCATATATGAGCAGTTGATATTTGACAAAGGCCCCAAAAGAGTTAAATGGGGAAAAGACAGTCTTTTTAACAAATGGTGCTGGCATAACTGGATATCCATCTGCAAAAAAATGAAACAAGACCCATACCTCACTCCATGCACAAAAAGTAACTCAAAATGGATCAAAGACCTAAATATAAAATCGAAAATGATAAAGATCATGGAAGAAAAAATAGTGACGACGTTAGGAGCCCTAATACATGGCATAAACAGTATACAAAATATTATAAACAATGTAGAAGAAAAACTAGATAACTGGGAGCTCCCTAAAAATCAAATATCTATGGTCATCCAAAGACTTCACCAAAAGAATAAAAAGACTACCTACAGACTGGGAAAAAGTTTTTAGCTATGACATTTCTGATCAGCACCTGATCTCTAAAATTTACATGATACTGCAAAAACTCAACTGCAAAAAGACAAATAACCCAACTAAAAAATGGGCAAAAGATATGAACAGACACTTCACTAAAGAAGACATTCCGGTAGCTAACAGATGTATGAGGAAATGTTCACGATCATTAGCCGTTAGAGAAATGCAGATCAAAACTACAATGAGATTTCATCTCACTCCAACAAGGCTGGCATTAATCCAAAAAAACACAAAATAATGAATGTTGGAGAGGCTGTGGAGAGACTGGAACACTTATACACTGCTGGTGGGAATGTAAAATGGTACAACCACCTTGGAAATCGATTTGGCGCTTCCTTGAAAAGCTAGAAATAGAACTACCATACGATTCAGCAATCCCACTCCTTGGAATATATCCTAGAGAAATAAGAGCCTTTACACGAACAGATATATGCACACCCATGCTCACTGAAGCACTGTTTACAATAGCAAAAAGATGGAAGCAACCAAGGTGCCCATCAATGGATAAATTATGGTATATTCACACAATGGAATACTACGCATCGATAAAGAACAGTGAAGAATTTGTGAGACATTTCATAACATGGAGGAATCTGGAAGGCATTATGCTGAGTAAAATTAGTTGCAAAAGGACAAATATTGTATAAGACCACTATTATAAGAACTTGAGAAATAGTTTAAACTGAGAAGAAAACATTCTTTTGTGGTTACAAGAGCGGGGAGGGAGGGAGGGTGGGAGAGGGGCATTCACTAATTAGATAGTAGATAAGAACTACTTTAGGTGAAGGGAAAGACAGCACACAATACAGGGGAGGTCAGCACAATTGGGCTAAACCAAAAGCAAAGAAGTTTCCTGAATAATCTGAATGTTCCAAAGGCCAGCGTAGCAGGGTCAGGGGTCTGGGGACCATGGTTTCAGGGGACATCTAAGTCAATTGGCATAATAACATCTATTCAGAAAACATTCTGCATCCCACTTTGAAGAGTGGCGTCTGGGGTCTTAAACGGGAGCAAGCGGCCATCTAAGATGCATCAATTGGTCTCAACCCACCTGGATCAAAGGAGAATGAAGAACACCAAGGACACAAGGCAATTATGAGCCCAAGAAACAGAAAGGGCAGCATGAACCAGAGACTACATCATCCTGAGACCAGAAGAACTAGATGGTGCCCGGCTACAGCGGATGACTGCCCTGACAGGGAACACAACAGAGAACCCCTGAGGGAGCAGAAGAGCAGTGGGATGCAGACCCCAAATTCTCATAAGACCAGACTTAATGGTCTGACTGAGAGTAGAAGGACCCCGGTGGTCATGGCTGCCAGACCTTCTGTTGCCCCAGGACAGGAACCATTCCCGAAGCCAACTCTTCAGACATGGATTGGACTGAACAATGGGTTGGAGAGGGATGCTAGTGAGGAGTGAGCTTCTTGGATCGGGTGGACACTTGAGACTACGTTGGCATCTCCTGCTTGGAGCAGAGATGAGAGGGTGGAGGGAGTTACAAGCTGATGAAATGGACACGAAAAGAGAGAGTGAAGGGAGAGAGCAGGCTGTGTCATTGAGGGGAGAGTAGTTGGGGGTGTGTAGCAAGATGTATATGGGTTTTTGTGTGAGAGACTGACTTGATTTGTAAACTTTCACTTAAAGTACAATGAAAATTATAAGAAAAAAAAACTGTCACATTTATTCAATGGTGCCTTTGAAATTCACCATGCTGCTGAGGTGAGGAGAGAAGGGAACAGACCCTGTGTTCTCCAACACCAGCTAAGGTGCTTGTGTGTACACACACTCATGCACATACACACATGTACCACAGAAACACCACATACTCACGCACACACACCACAGCCACACACATATCACATACATGCACACACCACACCCACCCATGCACACAGCACACACACTCATCACACATGTGCACACACCACACCCATGCACCCACACCACACACACACATCACACACGTGCACACACCACGGCCACCCATGCACACCACACACACACATCACACATGTGCACACACCCACACACATACCACATGTACCACACAAACACCACATACGCACGCACATACACCCACATCCACCCACACACCACATGCACACACCACACACGTGCACACACCCACGCAAGTGCTACAAGTACCACACAAACACCACATAGCCATGCACACACTCCACACCCACCCACACACACCATGCGCACACACACCACAGACGAGCTCACACACACACACGTACCACATGTACCACACAAACACCACATACTCACGCACACACACGACACCCACCCACCCACACATCACACACACACACGCACTCACACCCACTGACACTCCCATGCACACTCAAGGACAGTCTCAGCCAGTTAAGAAAATGGCCGGCCTCACACGATGAACACGGCAATTGCACCTCCTGCCGCCTGGCAGCACATATTCTGGAGTTTCACATCCAAGCTGTTTCCTAGGAAACCACACACAGCCTCCAGGACTGTCTGCATAGAAAGGAAGGAAGGGGGGATCCCTCCGGTTTCTCCTCTTTCCTCATTTCTTGCATTCATAATGCTGCGGCCCTTTGTCAGGGTGCCTGTGCTGAGGAATAGAAAGCCCAGAAGCTTGTCAGTGGGGTTGTGTTTCAAATTAGATATTTTTACTAACAGAAGGACAGATTCTTTGAGAATCTTGCCTGGGAGAATGTGAGCCTGTTTCTATTTTTATTTTCTCCCTTGCCTTTCCCAGGTCTCTCAGCTTTTGTTCTGGCCCAGGTTCCTATCACCAGCTGCTGCCAGTGAGTGCTCCTCATTCAAAGGAGCCTGGGCCCCTTGAACATCCCATCCGGGTGTCCCTCTGGAGTCTGCACCAGTCCCTTGACCTTAAAGTGGCCAGGACAGGGCCCGGGCTGGCATTGCTCTGTGTCACGTGGCCTCTAGTCCTGGCTTGGCCTTCACTGTGATGGGCGCTGCATGACTAAGAATGTGCACTCCCGCCCTGCTACCACGGAGATGCTTAGGTAGAGACAGGAAACCAGCAATGGGAGGGAGGATCAAAGCCAGCCACCTCCTCACCACCCTTGACAATTTGATCTCTACCAGTCCAAAACATTTCCTTACCATTTACTAAGAAGCAGAAATCCACTTTGCTTTTATGAATGGCTTTCTTCTCACATAAATATTAAAGAAAGTCAGGCTCATGAGTGTTGCTGGAAGCTGTCTTTCTTAGTACCGTTATGCATAAGAGATAACCGAAGGTTGCCTGGGACCAGTCCTGTTATGTATGGTTAGCACCTTCACTTCCCATTTCAAGTATCAGTGGTCAGCTTCAGCGTGCCACAGATTAAGGTCAAGAGGCACTAGCCTAGCTGTGGGGCTGGACCACAGGGATAGGGGACATCATATAGGAGTATGGGGGATGTCAGTGTCTGGGGTCTGAGCTCGTGGGTAAGGGTACCTGATACAGTCTCTGCACAGGGAAAGCACCCTAGTCAGGCTCTTAGTTCTGGACAGGGCAGGGGGCAGGGCTCGGAGCCCAAGCAGCAGGACTGGCAACTAGTTCCAGCAGGAAGTGTGGCCGCATGGAGGACCGGGGGCATAGCCACAGGCCCCACAGCTGGCGGCCACACACCAGGTGACCTTATTGATCTAAGGATAAGGCTCTGGGTGTGGCAATGGTGTGGTGGCCGTGTAAGAGGATATCTTTGCTTTCAGGAGCCATGTGCTGAAACATTTAACAGTGACGTGTCCTGACATCTGTAATCTACTTCCACATAATTCAGCAAAAAAATGTATGCACGCACAGGCAGGTGTGGCAAGACGGGCCACGTGTTGATGACTGTGGAAACAGCTGAAGGGTGATAAGGGCTGACTAATGTAGTCCTTCGACTTGTAAGTTTTAATTTTTTTCTTTTAAAGTAAGTTTTAAAAGTGCTTTTTAAAGGGTTAATGATTGGTTCTAGGCGTGGAACCTAAAACATCTTTCCTGCTAACTGGCCTAGAGTTAAAACCGGAGTATGTGGTCCAGTGAGCTAGTATCTCGATGATGTTCTCATTATAAATGTAGTCTAGTACAGAAAGGATGGAATGTGGTAGAGACACTATCTTTAGGAAAAGCCATCAGTTAAAAGTATATTTCATGAAGTGGGCTGGTGAGTTCTAACTGCTTGTGGACCCCAAAGAAGGGGTATTTTTGTGTTTTCTTATTCCCACATTTTCAACGCTAAATTGTTTTTCTCATTCAAAAGGGCATATTATCTGAGGAGCCGTCCTGAGGCAGGAAGTGGAAGGGAGGGCTATCTGCAGATTAAACCCCAGAGATGGACTGTGACTCTTCTAGATTCCCATCATGGTTCTGCTTTCATAGCCTCGAGGAAGTAACATGATCAACCAGAACACACAGAGAGCTGCCATGGCTGGGCACTGTGCACAATTAGCAAGATCATGAAGACACCCACCAAACCTGTTGCAGAGTGACCCTATAGGACAGAGAATTGCCCCATAGGGTTTCCCAGGAGCCACTGGTGGATTCAAACTGCTGACCTTTTGGTTAGCAGCCGAACTCCTAACCATTGCGCCACTAGAGCTCCTATATGTTGATGCTTGTGCAAACTTTAGCTGTTTATGACTACGTGGCTCAAATGGGTAAGTGCGTGAACATTACAGGATGATGTCCGGCCGTCTCCTAGACTCTAAGGTCCCTAAGGGCAGGAGCAGTGTCTGTCTTATTTTTTGTACCCCCGGTGTCTGGCATGATGAATACTTGTTGGATAAATAAATGTATGAAATTTAAAATGTGGAATATAGAATTGTGAAGATATTTGAATTCTAGAGCAGCCAAGAATTACACAAATCAATAATATTGTTTTTATGACTTAATGATATTTGTAGACCAAATATAGCAGACTGGTGTCCAAAGCATAGGGGAAAGCGCTTGGTTAACAATACAGCATTATAAGTATGTGGTTGTTCAGTGGTGAAATTACCACCTTCAATGCAGGAGACCCAGTTTTGACTGTGGGCCAATGCCCCTCATGCACAGACACCGCCTGTCTGTAAGTGGAAGCTTGGGTGTTGCTATGATGGTGAACGGGTTTCAGCAGAGCTTCCAGATTAGGAAGAAAGAGGTAGGACTAGGAAGACAGGCCTGGTGATCTATTTCCAAAAATCAACCAGCGAAAACCTTATGGGTCACAATGGTCTAATCTGCAACCAGTCATGGGAATGGTGCAGGGCCGGGCCTTGTTTTGTTCTGTTGTACACGGAGTCACCACGAGTTAGGGGCAAACTCAACAGCAACGAACAACAGCAATTTATTTATTAAGGATTGAATTGTGCACCCCCAAGAGATACTGAAGCACTAACCTCTGGTACTTGCGAATGTCATCTTCTTTGGAAATAAGGTCTTTGAGGGTGTTATCGGTTAACATGACGTCAAACCTGAGTAGGGAGGGTCCTAATCCAATCTGAGTGGCATCCTTTAAAAAAAAAAAAGGAGAAGAGACAGACAGACAGAGGAAGGACAGCCATGTCAAGATGTAGCTACAAGCCAAGGAACGCCTGGGGCCACCAGAAGCTGGGAGAGAGACAGGGAAGGACCTTCCCCTACAGCCTTCAGAGAGTGCACGGCCCTGCTGACACCCTGAATTCAGCCTCCCGGCCTCCAGAACTGTGAGACAATACATCTCTGTCATTTGAGGAGACCCCCTGTGTTGTACTTTATTACATCGGCCCTAGGACACTAATACAGTATCTACCTAGGTGAGCAAGGATTGGATGCTAATATTGAAGAATGAAACTAACTGCTGTGTTAGAGCAGAGGGTTTGAGTAGCATTTTAATCCTGTGTTCCATTCTGTTTTTAATAAAAATAATTTATAAATGGGTACTACCCCTGCAGGCAAGCAAACTGAGGCTGCTTTAAATATCAAAGAAATAGTACAACATGGAGACTTACTCCCCTCTCTCCACATGGTATTGGTGTTACTAAAGTATCAGGACCGAGAAGAGATGTAACTAATCCCGCTCCACCACCCTGTTTCCAGAAGCCGGTCAGCAGGGTATGTGGGAAGGCTTGAGCAGAGCGGAGGAGACAAATGGAGATGAGACATGTAACTTCCACGATAAACCACATGAACATACAGGAGGGGTAGAAGATCAACTGGAATGAGAGGACTATGTTTCTTAAGTGGCCTGTTTAATGCTTGAGAAACTGGAAATATCCTCACTTTAAAAGCAAGAAGAACAGCATGGGTGTGCCTGCAGATCCTGCCAGCTGCTGTAGAGTCAGTTCCCACACAAGGCAACCCCATTTGTGTCAGAGTAGAGCTGTTATCCCTCGGATGTTCCGTGGCTGATTATTCTCCAGACCTTTCTCCCAACATGCTACCGGGTGCACTCAAACCTTCAACCTTTTGGTTAACACCTGAGCACATTAACCATTTACACCACCCAGGGACTCCCTACAGACCCTAGAGCATCCCAAGTTATAAGCTGGAGTCAAAAGCACTTGACGAGTTTAAAAACCATGCCTCCCAATAACGTATACATGCTAGTCACCTCACTGGAAATTAAGAAATAGAAATAAAATGACAGTGAAATATTGGTTTTCATCAGGCTGACAATTTTTTTTTAATTTGGTAATACGAATTACCAATTTTCAGCACATAAACTTGGATGTATGATAATTAAAAAAAAAATTTTTTTCCTAACATTGACCTTGATCTCTACCTTGAGGTTCCCCACTCTGGCAGAACAACAACTTCAACTTCAATGTAGATTCATCTCTATCAATTCGGAAGACCCTCAGTGAGTTCAGGGTCCTCACCTCCCCACTTCTCCCCGAGGTGAGTCTAAGTTCTAGCAGGTATATGCAGGGCCGGGGTGACTGAAGAGAGGGGTGACTTGCACTACAAGAAATGTTAAGGGAAGCTCTTCAGGCTAAAGGAAAATGACACCAGGGTAAAATTCAGATCTACACAAAATAATGAACACTGGAAATGGGAAATATTCGGGCAAATATAAAAGCGAGTATGAGTAGAGAAGGGAAATGAAAAACACACCTGTGTACTCTTGTGGCTGTGCATGTAGGCGTGTGTGCACACACACACGAGCACACACATACACACTCCAAATACGATCTAGGCTAAATTCTAAGAGCCTAGCAGCCACCTCGTCAACTCCAGAGATGCCAAAGAGGCTGTGGTATAACATAACTTCCAGGCTGGAGCCAAGGTTGGCGAACACTCCAGGGACCCCAGCTATTATAAAAAGTTCCATTCTGTAACCTGGAGACTCCGGCTAATTTCTGGGCCACGTGCTGCACTGTGTGTCCTGCTCGACAGTGGAAAACCCATTCCAGCCCTGCCCCAGAACACAGACACTAGCCAGAGGCTTTTGCTTGGTGAGACAGGAAGGGGAGGAAAGAAGGTGAGCAGCCAGTCTTCCCACACTGCCAACAGCCAGGCTGTGCAATAACTATGGCGTTGTCTCCACCTCCTTCTGTAGGTCACTTTTTCCCCATAGTGCATAATGTCTGCTATGTACATGGTGAGCCTCAGACCATCGTGTTTTACCTTTTCCCTTAACTTGGCCACCAAGAGTCTTAAGAAAATGTGTTATGTAAATGAAGCCTAAGCTAGAATGTGCTGCCGCCCAAGATGGCTCACATGTGACCTACAAAGTCGAGTAAACAAGTCAGCCTCTGATTCCAGTGTCGAGTCCACTTGCCTGTAGTTACCGCCATCACCAGATCATCCTCTGCAGGCCCTAGCTCTGGCACCATGTTACTGTCCTGCTCAAACTCAGAACTCTCCTCTAATTTGCCACCGCTCTCATGCAGAGAATGGTTGCCAGGGTGTTTGTAACGAGGGCCTGGGGTTGGGGGAAGAAGGCGACGAGCTAGGGATCAACAGATGATGGGCCGCTGGCTGAGACAGTGTCAAGTATACTTGAAGGCGCTGGAGGACCACGTGCCATTTCCTCGGTTGCCGTAGGAATTTTAAATACTTCTTATTTCAGACCTTTGAATTACAAATGTATGCAATGCCAAAATATCAAAAGCACAATAAAATCTCCCTTCCCCCCTTCCTTTCAGAGCTGTAGCTCCATCCCCACATTACAACACGCACATTCCTTCTCAATCACGACCCTGGAAAGACGCCGTCATGGAAATTTACAAGTCTGCGCTGCAACGCTGAGGGCTCCGAACCTTCATTATGCTATAGCTTTGCTGATTCTCTTTTATGAAGTAGAAAAATGTCTTTATGTTGTATTGTTACTGTGTTTAATACGGTTTTTGGATGGGGATTGTGATTTCAAGAGAAGAGTAGGCACATCCAACATTTTCCAAAACGATTCTCTCAAAAAAAGAACAAATGGATTTTAGCAGTTCAGTCACATGCAAGTAAAATGGTTACAGCGACCGCCAGATCAGGAAAGATTAGCTATTCCAAGCATTAGGTGAAGCAAGATAGAACTGGTTTCAGGAGCTGCAGGGATTTTGGATGCCTTTTCATCTCCTTATGTCCAGCACTGGAAGATTCCAAGTGGGAGTGGCTCTAAAGCCCCTGGCACGATCTCTCTCCAAGTGTAACATGGTGGCTAGTAACGTTGGTACCGTGTCCTAGTGTCCTTCTTCGCTTGCCTGCTTGGATTCTCCTCACCGCGTCCTGAAGGGGTTTTATGGATTCTGTGCCGACAGCTGGGCTGCAAATTGTTACGGGCCGTGGACGACGCACATTCACCATGGCACAGTCTTCATTCCACGGCAGTCACCAGCCCTGCCCTTTGCCAGCTGCTGTGAGGTCAAAGCTAACGACCTGGAAACAGGTTAAAGTGCTCGGGCATCTCAGATGGGAAAACCCGCAGGCAAGAGTCCTACCAGGTGGCGTAGTACTTAGAGCAAAATGCAGTTCAGCAAAATGTGTTCCTGTGGAAACTAAGACATTTCTCTGTGCCTGAGAAATGGAAAGTTTAGTAGAGAAAGAAGCAGAGAGATGTGCAGTGTAAAAGAGTCAGAACCAAGCACAAGGTACCGTGGGGGCACAGAAAGACTCCCTGAAAGAAGTGGTGCTGAGCTACGTCTTGAAGAGACAGATAAGTGGGTCAACACGGTGACAGAAGTAGGACGAGGGTTCGAGGCAGAGGGAGACAGCAAGAGCCAAAGCTAAGAGGCCGGGCAGCAGGAGACGTGGGAGCGGGCAGCCGGGGAAGGTGTCCAGTGCTGAGTGGGGCTTGAGGTATGGTGAGCTGCGGAAGAGGGTCTAGGTCTCGTTGCAGAGGGTCTGAAATACCATGCTGAGGACTTGGACTTTACACCCTGGGAGAATGGGAGAGTAGTAAGAGGAGTAACACAGTTCTGTTTCGCTTCAGATCATCAATCCGGCCGAAGCACAAACCATGATTGGAATTGTTCTTTGTAGCACAATGTCTGTTTCGTGGTAACAGTTGCCGTTGAGTAGATTCCAGCTCAGGGTGATTCCATGTGTATCAGAGTAGAACTCTACTCCCTATGGTTTTCAATGGCTGATTTTTCAGAAATAGATCACTAGCCCTTTCTTCCCAGGTGCCTCTGGGTGGAGTTGAACTTCCAACCTTTTGTCCAGCAGCTGAGCACATTAACTGTTTGCACCACCCAGGGGCTCATCATGTGGTAAAAAAAGCCATTGCCATAGAGTTGAATCTGACTCATAGTGACCCTATAGGACAGAGTAGACCTGCCCCATAGAGTTTCCAAGGAGTGCCTGGTGGATTTGAACTGCCAACCTTTTGCTTAGCAGCTGTAGCTCTTAACCACTACGCCACCAGGGTTTCCATCATGTGGTAAGTGCTTAATAAATTTTTGTTGCATGAAGAGTCAGTGAAGAGAGGAAAAAAGAAATCCCCTTTAATAGGCCTAATGGGCCTGTGGCAAAAATCTCCAGACAGGCAGGGTGGAGAAAGTTGACACAGATGTTCTAGGTACTACTGTAGCTTTGTTTTATTTTGGTTTTGATATGCCATCTAGCCTAGGAGAAGGGAAAGACCAGTGCTGGAGTCTCCAGAGCTCAAACCATGTCCAGCCCCATCCCAGAGCTATTGAACCAGAATCTGCCTTTTAACAAGGTCCTTTTTTTTTCCAGTGATGAGCAGGCACTTGAAGGTCTGAGGAGCCTGCTCTAGACTCAGAAGCTCTCCTCTGAGGGCTGAGTCATCAAGAGAGCTTGGGAGAAGTGAGAAGGCTGGGAAACCCGGGAAACCCACATTTTCCCAGTTCTCTGCTTGAGGGTACAAGCGGCATCGCACTAATAGAAACCCATATTTTCTCCAACTCTGGCTCCACCCATAATTGTGGGACCAGACTATCTATCTGGTCGAACCATATGAAAATGCCAATATTCTTTGGATCTGACCCACAGAAACAGTAATTTCACATGGTTCAACCTAATACGTTGAGGAGTCAGTCCCCAGGGTGTGACTCACGTGTGTCTACGAGCCCAGCTCACTAGCTCCATGTGGTGCCACCATCTCCCTGTTCTTCACTTTGGTGCCAGCTGTGGCTCCTGAGGGGAGACAGGCACCCTGTTTAAGAGGTGAGACTTCTTCTTCACCCCCTTTAGTGTTATCAACAACAATTACCACAGCAACAACTGATAATATCACACGCTGCCGTGTAATGGGCACTGCTCTACATGCTGTCTTTGTATCTAACTTTATGAATTAGGTATAATGACCATTCCTATTTACAGATGCAGAAACTAAAGCTCAGAGAGGTTAAGTAGCTTGCCCAAATCACACAGCTTGTAAGTGGAGAGTCACCTGCTTGTCGTTTGGACCCGGGGGTGGAGCTGCTTGATCCTCCAGGTATTAGACAGAACTTTCAGCAAAAGAGCTATTTCAATTTAGCTACATGAGCTAAAAGCTAGAAGCACTCAGAAGGAACTAGAGACTTAGTAGGTGGTTTCAAAATGAGTTAGAAGGAGTAGGGCCTGACAGGAATGTGGCTATGGCCATGCCGTGGGGCTGTGGAATAGGTGGGTGTCAGGGAAGTATGATGGTTTTGAGAAGTGTGATGTGCACACCAATTCCCCGTTACCTCCAACCGCTGTAATCCATAGAGTTTTCACTGGCTAATTCTAGGAAGTAGATCGTCAGGCCTTTCTTCCTAGTCTGTCTTAGTCTGGAAGCTCCACTAAAACCTGCTCAGCATCATAGCAACATGCAAGGCTCCAGAAACAGATGAGTGGTGGCTGCACATGAAGTGCATTGGCTAGGAATCGAACCTGGATCTCCCGCACGGAAGGCAAGAATTATACCACTGAACTGTCAATGTCCCCCAATTCTGTTTTAAATTTTAAAAAGATACATAAGGTGTGGTTATCTTTTGGAACTTAGAGGAGTTCCTTAGCCCATGCTGTGATGGCTTCTCACAGAACCTGAGGCCCAGAAGTAGCACCCAGAGGCTGGGGCGGGAGGAAGAAGGCCTCACATATTACCCTACCCCGTGAAGCATAAACACATCCCAAAGCTGTTGACTAGAAAAGGAGGAGAAGGAAGAGGACTCAGAGTTCAGGACAGAAGGGGTTAGCAACCTTCCCAGTTGCCCCTCACGTCTACCCTTCTGGTCCCCTGGCATCCTTACACTGTGATGCTGAACACGTGTTAGCTAAGCTTCCAGACCAAAACGGACTAGGAAGGAAAGGCCTGGAGATCTACTTCTGAAAATCAGCCAGTGAAAACCCTATGGATCTCCACGGTCTGGTCCCATTGTGCATGGGGTCACCATGAATTGGGGCTGCCTTGGATCACAACAGTCCAGTCATGGGACTGCACAGGACCAGGCAGCATTTAGTTCCATTGTGTGTGGGGTTGCTGTGAGTCGGGGACGACTTGGCAGCCCCTAATAATAGCAACAACAACAAAAACCAGAATTCAATAGAGGAATCAACATTTAAAAAAAAAAAATTCTGATGAATAAAAGCAAGTCTTGTGCTGGTCCTCTGTGATGAAGGGCTCCTCACGAAGGCTGCTGGGTTAAAGCTGGGCCCAGGCGACTTGCCCTCTTGCCATGCCAACACACATGACCTTTCAGGAGACTGTCCAGACAAGGAGGCCTGACTGCCAACTGCCGAGGGAGAAGCCAGCGGGGAACCTGCTTGGCCAGGGGCTGAGCCACACAGTCAGGCATGTGGGGGTGTCCGGAGGGGCTCCTCTCTCCCAGAGAGGAAGAGGTCAGAGGTAGACCAAGCAGCAGCCACAGTACCTTCATCCCAGAGTCCTGTCACAATTGCTAGGGGAGAGGAAGACAAAGAAAGAAAAGAAGCAGCCAGGCTGTGAAGGTGTACTTGGGCCCTAGCTGCATTTCTTTCATCAGGTTGTGGCTGTTTCGAGAGCCACTGTTTAAATCAGTCCACCCTCCTACAAGGACCCAGTTCTCATTAGACCTTCTAGTTTGGGGGAAGGTGAATGTCGCCACTGTTGTGAAAACCGCCCTATTTCAAACCCGTGAGAATTCACTGATGTCTTCTCTGTGCTTCCATAGCATCTTCATAGCATTTACCACAGTCTGTGCTTGACTGGGTTTATATTTGTCTTCCCCACTAGCTTGGAAACTCCTTGAAGGCTAGAGGATGCTTATTCTTATTTATATCCTGAGCACAGTGTCATGCACATAGCAAGTGTCCAATAAATGTTTGTTGAAGTAAACGGATAATAAAGTAGAAACGCGATTACGGGAACTATCAGAGACTTTAGAAATGATCCGATCTGGGGTACTTGGAGGATTGTGGTGGAGGTAGTTTTACATCTCCCTTAACCATCCTTCCCTTCTCCCACCTCAAAAACAAAACAAACAAAAAAATCAGACTGAAAAACTAACCCTATGAACTCTCAAACTCAGAACCAGCCGTACAAGAAAGAATAACTGCTGAAAATAAATTCCAAAATAAGAGGATAGGGACAAAGGAAAAGGGAACATTGAAGTAGATCTCAGTAGCAGAGCCATTTGATCATCAAAGTGACCAGCCAACCAGTTGCCATCCAGTGGATTCTAATTCATGGTGATCCCGTGTGTTGCAGAGTACAACTGCTCCACAGGATTTTCATGACTGTGACCTTTCAGAAGTAAACCACCAGGTTTTTCTTCTGAGGTGCTTCTGGGTGGGTATGAACCACCAACTTTTCTGTGAGGCCATTTTTTCAAAAAAAAAAAAATCAATTTTTGAAGATAGCAGGAGAGGGAGCTGTGGAGCCATGCAACCCTTAAGACTATTGTGGCCTAACTCTTCCTCCTAAAGCTATAGGAAAACTCATTTCGCTTAAAAATAATCAAAGCCCATACAGACTTATTGGAGCCCTGGTGGTTCAGTGGTTAAGAGCCTGGCTGCTAACCAAAAGGCTGGCAGTTCGAATCCACTGGCTGCTCCTTGGAAACCCTATGGGGCCGTTCTACTCTGTCCCATAGGGTCACTATGAGTTGGAATTAACTTGAAGGCATTTAACATTGATAACAGTGATATATAGAATTATTAATAAAAAAGAATTAGGAACAGAATAAAGTTTCTACCACTGAGGAAAGCATGCCAGAAAGAGAATAAATCCAATCAAATGAAAACTGTAACCTAAAATATTTAAATAGCTTAAAAAAAAAAAAGAAAAAATTAAGGAAAATGACCCCAGATACCCTTTTTACTCAGTGCTGAAGTCACTCATGAGGATCACTCTTCAGCCAAAGATTTGATGGGCCCATAAAGCAAAACAAGACTAAAAGGGCACACCAGCCCAGTGGCAAGGACCATAAGACAGGAAGAGATAGGAAAGCTGGTAATGGGGAACTCGAGTTTGAGAAAGGGAGGGAGTTCACACATCATGGGGTTGCCAAACAATGTCAAAAAACAATGTGTGTATTAATTGTCTAATGATAAAGTAATTTGCTCTGTAAACCTTCATCTAAAACACAATTTTAAAAAAAGAAAAAAATTAAGGAAGGGATAACAGATATGAAAGAACAAATAAATTTAAAAAACTCTGAAATGAGATTCATGGAGAAAAAATCTTTTAAAAGGAAAAGAATAGTAAAAGAGGTAGAAATGGAAAAAAATCATGAAGTCTAAACTAAAGGGAATGCAAGAACAAATAAACAGAACAGAAGTAAGGACCTCTGTTTTCAGCCAAGATGGGGCAACAGGAACTAGATTTACCCTCCTGTCTGAAACAGCTAAGAAACTGGGCAAGAGACATGAAATAATGGTACTCAGAACACTGGACATAAGGCAATGAATGACAGTGGCCCCTGAGAAAGGGGAAGGAAATGAGGTTACCACACATCTTAGTGTCTTAGTGCTGCTATAATAGAAGCACCACAAGTGGGTGACTTTAATGAACATAAGTTTATTTTCTCACAGTTTAGGAGGCTACAAGCCCAAATTTAGGACATCAGCTCTAGGGGATGGCTTTCTTTCCCTATCAGCTCCAGGAAAGTTATTTGTCTCTTTTCAGCTTCTGTTCCTTGGTTCCTTGGCACTACTCATGTGTCATGGCATCTATCTTCCCTCATCTGTCCTTCCTTCTTCTGTGCCTAATCTACTCAAAAACGATTGGCTTAAGATACACCCTACACTGGCATGGCCTCATTAACATAACAAAGAAAACCTATTCCCAAACGGGATTACATCCATAGGTATAAGGTTAGAATTTATAGCACATATTTTTGGGGGGACACAAATCAATTCATAACAATACACAATTGCCCCAATTTACTACCTACAGGCAATTCCCAGGCTGCAAGGCAGGGAGGGGAGAACCCAAACAGAACTGGTGTTCTCACTGAGTTGGAAAGAGAAATCATAATTTAGAGAGCCCAAATTAGTTAGAATTGCAGGGCAGAATACAGGAGTGGAAGGAACTGCACGTAGAGACAAGGCGAGTGGTCTAGAGAGCTGCAGAGAGGTCTTCTAGAGTCTTTGACAGAGAATTGATATGCACATGCAATATGAGACACTAACTGAGGTTAGTGTCTTATATTGAAAGAACAAATAAATTTTAAAAACTCTGAAATGAGATTCATGGAGAAAAAATCTTTTAAAAGGAAAAGAATCGTAAAAGAGGTAGAAATGGAAAAAAATCATAAATGAAGTCTAAACTAAAAGGAATACAAGAACAAATAAACAGAACAGAAGGGCAGCTGGAAAGCAGTGAGCCAAACAATTCACAGAGGTCAGCCAGGGCTGGGAATAGTTTGCATTCCCATCAGCTAGAATGGAAACACCTCCTGATGCATGGGGCATTGCCTTAATCCCACCAATAGTATGGTTAAATTATCCCCAGATCAAAGGCTACTTTGGACCTGCCCTAACAACACTTAAAGGCAAGTTTCAAAAAAACCCATTGCCTTCAAGTCGATTCCGACTCATACTAATTTAAGTAATGTAATTGTGTGCTAAAACAAAGTCCAACAATATTTAAAGGAGTACAACAAAATCCAGCACTCAACAACACAAAATCCACAATGTCCGGCATCCAATAAAAAAAATTACAAAGAAACAGGAAAATATGGCCACAATCAAGAAGAAAATGAATAATAGAAATAGACCTAGAAGATGGAGGAGATTGTGGAATTTACAGACAAGGATCATAAAACAGCTAGTATAAATATCCCACATGCATTCAAGAAGGTAGAAGAAAACATGAAGAGGAGAGAAATGAAAAAAACTTAAAAGACCCAAATAGAATTTCTACAGGTTAAAAATATAATGTCTGAGATGAAAAATACCTACGTGAGATTAACAGTGGATTAGACACTGCAGAAAAGATCAGTGAACTTGAAGACAGAGCAGTAGAAACTTTAAAGCACAGAAAAGAAAAAAGACTGAACAAAAATGAGCAGATATCAGCAAACTGTGAGCCAAAATCAAGAAGTCTAAAATACATGCAACTGGAATCTCAGGATAAGGTGGGAAGACAGAAAAATATCGTGAAGAAATTATGGTGGAAATTTTTATGAATTTGTTGAAAACTGCAAACTCAAAGATTTAAGAAGCATAATGAACTCCAAGTAGAATAAACATAAGGATACTGCAGCAAAACACATCATATCAATATTTCTGGAAAATAGTGCTAACCTTAAAAGCAGCCAGAAAGAACACTGAAACATTACACACTGGGGACAAAGTGGGTAATTACTGGTGACTTCCAATCTTACACAGCATAAGTCAGGAGAGGATGGAATGATATCTTTAAAGTGGTGACAGAAAAAAGCTGTGAGCCTAAAACTCTATATCCAGCAAAACTATCTTCAAAAAAGTTAAGCAAAATAAGGGCTTTTTCAGCAAAATAAAAGCTGAGAGATTTATCACCAGCAGACCTACACTATAAAAAATATTCAAGGAGGTTCTTCAGGCATAAGGAAATGTGGATCCACCCAAAGAAAGGAAGAGACCTGAAATGGGAAATCCGTGGACAAATATGTCCTTCTTAGTTTTTAAACTCTTAAAATTGTAACTGTTTAAAGCAAAAGGAAGAGTAATGTATTATGGGGTTTTCAACATATGTGGAAACCAAGTATGGCTTCAAGAGCATAAATGACAGGTGGGTAAAGCAAGGTTGCTGTTGTAAGGTGCTTGCACTGGGCATGAAGTGATTTATTAAAGGAGATTGTGGTAAATTAAAGATGTATATTATAGACCCTAGAGCAACCACTGGATTCCCTGGGTGGGGTGCTCAGCTGCTAACTGAAAGGTTGGAGGTTTGAGTCCATCCGGGGGCACCTTGGAAGAAAGGCCTGGTGATCTGCTTCTGAAAAATCAGCCACTGAAAACCCTATGGAATGCAGTTCTACTCTGATACATATGGGGTCACCAGGAGTTGAAATTGACTCAATGGCAATTGATTTGAAGCAACAACTACAAGCCATAAAGAGTTGTTGCAAGTATGGAGATAAAAATGGAATAAAAAAAAAAAATACTCACAATAGGGAACCAGTGGACCCTAGCGAAAACTGAAGTAGAAATGTCAGGACCAGAATTTAGGTTGCCTGACTCCGAGGACTCTGCTCTTATTATAACAAAAATGTAGAGAAAGCATCAGAGCAAAGAAAGGTTTCTCAGAAGAGGTAGTACCTTAACATTTGGGAAGAAAAGTAAAGTCAGATACTGTAGGAAGGGAGAAAGACATCTGCAAAGGTGAAGGGGGAGAAGGGGGAGTACAGTATTTCCAGTTGGAGAAGAAGACTCATACAAGAAGTAACAAGAGAAAAGACTGAGAGGTAAGGAGGTATGTCCGATGGTTGAGCTCCTTGAAGGTCTGACCAAGGATTTTAGATTGATTCTGTAGGCGAGATGGAACCACTGCAGATTTGCTTATCTCTAATGTAGGCCTTCTTCCTAGCTGCTGCTCTGGCTAGCCTTTGCTAACTGGCTGTAATCACATGACAGAATTTGCCTCTTTCCTGCAGGAGACCCAGGTCTGATTCCTGGCCAATGCACCTCATCCACAGCCACCACTCATCTGTCATTGGAGGCTTGCGTGTTGCTAAGATACTGAGGAGGTTTTAGCAGTGCTTCCAGACTAAGACAAACTAGGAAAAAAAGGCCTGGTGATCTACTTCTGAAAATCTGCCAGTGAAAAACCTACGGATCACAACAGTCCAATCCACAGCTGATCATGGGGATGGTGCAGGACTGAGTAGCATTGTACTCCCCTATGCATGGGGTTGCCATGAGTCATGGGCTGAATGGACAGCAGCTAACAACACCAGCAATATAATCACATTGTGTATTATATTGCAAACATTACACACTGGAGTCACAAAGCCTGGGACTTACACCCAGGTCCCTCCATTCACATTTGAATGATTTGAGGACAAGTTCTTTCAGGAACTCAGTTCCCTAGGGATGAGACAGCCAATCACTTTGCCCTTCCTCACCTGCCACAACGTGTATCTCCTTCCCCTTGCCCACAGTGACTCCTGCAGGCTGTGCATATGATGCAGGTCTGTCCAGTACGTGTCCTTCCTTCTTCTGGATTTCTGTAGTAAGGTTAGCAAGGGACTAAGGTTGCCATCATGTGGGGAAACTTGCCAAAAAGTATAACCAAAACAAGAAGATAGACCTGCTGCTGAGTATGCAGACCTTTGCCCCTCCCTCCCTTCAGGCTTTTCCCCACTGTGCCACAGCTGGGTGACGAGGCCTCATATCTCCTCCTTCACACCAGCTCCGCCCTGCTGCCCTACAGCTGAGTGTCCTAGCCCATGCTCATTTCTACCTCCCTGCTCCACCCTACTGTGCTGCAGCTGAGCAGTCCAGCCCAGAGTCTCTTCCACCCCACTGCCCCGCAGCTGAGCCTCCCGGCCAATGCCCCGTTTTCCCCAATCAGCTCCATCCTGCTGTGCTGCAGCCAGGTGACCTGGCACCTCACCCCCTCCCTTCTGCTGGTTCTGTCCCACAGCTACAGCTGAGTCAACCAGCCCCGCGACCCTCCTCCCCACCCCCAACAGGCCGTATACAGCTTCCCCATAGCTAAGTGTCATGGCCCCATGCCCTCCCTACCTCCTGGCCTCACCCTGCTGCATCATAGCTAAGCAATCTGCCCTGCCCATTTGGACAAGGTAGTGAGAGTTATTGTACTCACAGACTAGAAAGCAACAAAGCGCCCCTGGCCTGCCCACCCAGACATATCAAAACAAATTAAAAAAGCAGGATGAAGCAAACAAACATTCTCTTAGTCATCTAGTGCTGCTGTAACAGAAATACTACAAGTGGATGGCTTTAACAAAGAGAAATTTATTTTCTCACAGTCTAGGAGCCTAGAAGTCCAAATTCTGGGCATCAGCTCCAGGGGAAGGCTTTCTCCCACTGTTGGCTCTGGAGGAAAGTCTTTCTCATCAATCTTCCCCCAGACTAGGAGCTTCTCTACACAGGGACCCTGGGTCCAAAGGATACAACCTACTCCTGGTGCTGCTTTCTTGGTGGTATGAGGTCCCCCACTCTCTGCTTGCTTCCCTTTCCTTTTATCTCTTGAGAGATAAAAGGTGGTACAGTCCATATGCCAGGGAAACTCCCTTTACATTGGATCAGGGAGGTGACTTGAATAAAGGTGGTGTTACAATTCCACCCTAATCCTTTTAACGTAAGATTGCAATCACAAAATGGAGAACAATCACACGATACTGGGAAACAGAGCCTAACCAAGTTGATATACAAATTTTGGGGGGAACATAATTCAATCCATGACAAACGTATAATCAATAAATAAAGAAAATAATACCTGAATGTCTTGAAGATAGCAGATGATATCAAAACATATAAGAAAAGCAGGACAACATGGTTCCAACAAGTGACCAAAGTAAAAAATCAGATGACCTACTGGTAGGAGCAGAATCAGTGGAAATGCCCGATGTGGATGCCGAAAGACTAATATTTAAGGCTCTCCAAGATATTAGGAAAGAAATCAAGGAAAACACAGAAGAAACCAAGGAAAAAACAGCCAAAAATCAAGGAAAACACAGATAAAGTAATAGAAGAATTCAGGAAAATAATACAAGAACAGAATATAAAAAAAAAAAAATTAGAAGTCATACAAAAACAGCAACTAGAAATTCAAAAGATAAAATTTCCAAAACGGACAACTCAATAGAAGGTTTTAGGAGCAAATTTGAAACAATGAAAGACAGAATCAGGGAGATTGAAGACAAATCCATGGATGTCACTTTGAGGAAAAATTAGAGAAAACCTAAGAATAGGAGCTGGCATAACGGGATATCCATCTGCAAAAAATGAAACAAGACCCATACCTTAAAACGTGCACAAAGACTAACTCAAAATGGACCAAAGACCTAAACATAAAATCTAAAACCATAAAGATCATGGAAGAAAAAATAGGGACAGTGCTAATACATGGCATAAACAGTATACAAAACATTACTAACAATGCACAAACACCAGAAGAGAAACTAAATAACTAGGAGCTTTTAAAAATCAAATACTATGCTCATCCAAAGACTTCACCAAAAGAGTAAATAGATGACTTACAGGCTGGGAAGAAATTTTTGGCTATGACAAATCTGATCAGCATCTAACCTCTAAAATCTACACAATACTGCAAAACCTCAATGACAAAAAAAAACCCAATTAAAAAATGGGCAAAGGATATGAACAGGTGCTTCACCAAAGAAGACATTCAGGCTGCTAATAGATACGTGAGAAAATGATCACTATCATTAGCCATTAAAAAAAAAAAAAAAGAAAAATTAGCCATTAAAAAAAAGGCAATGCAAATAAAAACTACAATGAGATACCATCTCATCCCAACAAGGCTGGCAGTAATCAAAAAAACACAAAATAATAAATGTTGGAGAGGTTGTGGAGAGACTGGAACACTTACACACTGCTGGTGGGAATGTAAAATGGTACAATCATTTTGGAAATCAATTTGGCACTTCCTTAGAAAGCAAGAAATAGAACTACCATATGATACAGCAATCCCACTTCTTGGAATATATCCTAGAGAAATAAGAGCTCTGACGTGAATAGATATATGCACACCCATGTTCATTGCAGCACTGTTTACAATAGCAAAAAGATGGAAATAACCAAGGTGCCCATCAAGAAATGGATAAACAAATTATGGTATATTTACACGAGGGAGTACTACACAACAATAAAGAACAATGATGAATCCGTGAATCATCCAGATTCATGGAGGAATCTGAAAGGCATTATGCTGAGTGAAATTAGTCAGTCGCAAAAGGACAAATATTGTACGAGATCAGTATTATAAGAACTCAAGAAAAGGTATAAAGACAGAAGAAAACATTCTTTGATGGTTTTGAGGGTGGGGAGGGAGGGAGAGAGAGGGTTTTTTACTAATTAGATAGTAAATAAGAATTATTTTAGGCGAACGGAAGGACAATACACAATACAGGTGAAGTCAGCACAACTGGACTAATCCAAAAGCTAAGAAGTTTCCTGAATGTAACCAAGCACTTCAAGGGACAGAGTACCAGGGGAAGGGGTCTGGGGACCATGGCTTCATGGGACATCTAGGTCAACTGGCATAACAAACTGTATTAGGAAAACATTCTGCATCCCACTTTGGTGAGTGGCATCAGGGGTCTTAAAAGCTAGCAAGCAGCCATCTAAGAGGCATCAATTGCTCTCACCCATCTAAAGCAAAGGAGAATGAAGAACACCAAGACACAAGGAAAATATGAGCCCAAGAGAAAGAAAGGGCCACATAAACCAGAGACTCCATCAGCTTGAGACTGGAAGAATTAGATGGAGCCCGGCTACCACCAGTGACTGCCCTGACAGGGAACACAACAGAGAATCCCTGATGGAACTGGAGAAAAGTGGGATGCAGACCTCAAATTCACAGAAAAAGACCAGGGTTAATGGTCTGACTGAGACTGGAGGGACTCCAGAGGTCATGGCTCCTGGACTCTCTGTTAGCCCAAAACTGAAACCATTCCTGAAGCCAACTCTTCAGAAAAAGATTAGACTGGACTATAAGACATAAGAGGATACTGGTAAGGAGTACTCTTCTTAGCTCAAGTAGACACATGAGACTATGTGAGTAGCTCCTCTCTGGAGACAAGATGAGAAGGCAGAGGGGGACAGAAGCTGGTTGAATCACTCAGAAAATACAAGGTGCAGAGAATTAGTTTGCTGTCACACAGTAGGGAGAACAACTAGGGTCACAACAATGTGTGTAAGTTTTTGTATGAGAAACTGACTTGAATTGTAAACATTCACATAAAGCACAATAAAAAAAAAAGAAAATGTAAAAATTACGTGGGACACAAATCACGAGTGAAAATTTGCTCATGATTGGAGCTCTAGAACAGGGGAAGAAAATGGAAAACATAGAGAAGATTGTTGGAGATTTGCTGGCACAAAACTTTCCTAATATCATGAATGATGAAAACCTGACCATCCAAGAAGTTCAGTGAAGCCCATATAGGATAGATCCCAAAAGAAAGTCACCAAGGCACATCATAATCATACTTGCAAAAACCAAAGACAAAGAAAGAATCCTGAGAGCAGCTCGAGAAAAAATAAAAGTCATTTACAAAGGGGAAACAATAAGACTAAGCTCTGATTACTCGGCAGAAACAATGTAGGTGAGAAGGCAATGAGATAGCATATATCAGACCTTGAAAGAAAAAAACTATCAACCAAGAATAATATACCCTGAAAATCTCTCCCTCAAATATGATGGCTAATTAGGATATTTTGATAAATAGAAATTAAGGAAATTCGTAAAAACCAAACCAAACTTACAAGAAATATTACATTGAGTCCTTTCACTAGAGAACTAACAACATCAGACAACAACTTGAGACTGGGATAAAAGACACCATCAGCCAGGTACCAACCTAGGTAAAGAACTCTCAATAATAACACAAAACTAAAATATGTAAAACAGTGAACCGGAGACATCAATCTCTAAGTGATGACAATGTCAAAACAATAAAAAGGGGAATAAATGATGTAGGTATAGAACTTTCAGATGGAGAGGAATTCAAGAAGATATCAAGTAATAAGTGACTGGTTTAAACTTAGGAAAATGGGGGCAATTTCAATGTAACCACAAAGATAATTAACAAACCTACTCATTGAAGTAAAAAATAAGAAAAGCATAAAGATTCAATATACACAAAACCTATACTAACGAAAGAAATGAAAAGAAATTCCACGAACAAACTCAGCACAGAAAAGTTAGACGAACAAAGAAAACGTCAGCACCACGAAAAAAAATAAGCACAACAAAATGACAGCAATAAACTCATAGCTGTTGATAATCACACTGAATGTAAACGGCATAAATGCACCCGTAAAGAGGCAGAGAGTGACAGAATTCATTAAAAAACACGACCAATCAATACGGTCTCTACAAGAGATGTGCCTTAGACACAAAGACAAAAATCAAGGGATGGAAAAAATATATCAAGCACAGCAACCAAAAAAGGGCAGGAGTGATAATACTAATCTCAGATATAGGCTTTAAGGCAAAATTACCATAAAAGACAAGGAAGGACATTACATAATGATTAAAGGGACAATTCACCAAGAAGACAGAACCTTAATAAAGGTTGCACCCAACCTTTATTGACCCAACAACAGGGCTCCAAAATACATAACACAAACTCTAAAGGCACTGAAAAGAGGCAGTTTCACAATAATAATAGAGACTTCAACACACTACTCTCAGTAAAGGACAGAACATCCAGAAAAAAAAAAAAAAAAAAAAAAGATACAGAATATCTAAAGGCCACAATCAATCAGCTTGACCTCATAGATATATATAGAACATTCCACCCCAAAGCAGCAAAGTATATATTCTTTTCCAGGGCACATGGAACATTCTCCAGAATAGACCACATTTTAGGCCACAAAACAACCATCAGTAAAATCCAAAGCATTGAAATCATAAAAAGCATCTTCTCTGATCTCAATGCCATAAAAGTAGAAATTAATAACAGGAAAAGCAAGGGAAAAAAACTCAAAAACATGGAAATTGAACAACGCCTTGCTTAAAAACTACTCAGTAATAGAAGAAATCAAAGATAGAATTTTTAAAAATGTAGAATCAAATGAGAATGAAAACACATCATACTAAAATCTTTGGGACACAGCAAAGGCAGTGCTAAGAGGTCAATTTATAGCAATAAACACACACATCAAAAAATAAGAAAGGGCCAAAATCAAAACTTTAGCCATACAACTCGAACAAATAGAAAGAGAACAGCAAAAGAAGCTCACAGCCACCAGAAGAAAGGAAATAATAAAAAGTAGAGCAGAAAAAGAAATGAAACAGAAAAACAATACAAAGAAAAAGACCAAAAGATGGTTCTTTGAAAAGATCAACAAAATTGATAAAGCTTTCCAAACTGACAAAAGGAAAACTGTAGAGGAAGCAGAATCCAAAAAAGAAATGAGATGGGGGACATTACAACAGACTCAACTGAAATAAAAACCATCATAACAGAGTACTGTGAAAAACTGTATTCCAACAAGTTTAAAAACCTAGAAGAAATGAACAAATTTCCAGAATTGCGCTACCTACCTAAACTAACGCAAACTGAGGTAGAAAATATAAACAGACCATAACAAAAGAAGAGATTGGAAAGATAATAAAAAAAAATCCCAACCAAAAAAAACACAAACAGTCCTGGCCCAGATGGCTTCACTGCAGAATTCTACCAAACATTCAGAGATAACTCACACCAGTACTACTCTAACTACTTCAGAGCACAGAAAATGAACAGGCATTCCTGAATTCATTCTATGAAGCCAGAATAACCCTGATGCCAAAACCAGGCAAAGACAACACAAAAAAGCAAAATTACAGACTAATATCTCTCATGAGATATGAGAATGGGAATATGGAACACTTAGTTGTGCTCATGAGGAACCTGTACATAGATCAAGAGGCAGTTGTTTGAACAGAACAAGAGGATACTGTGTGGTTTAAATTCAGGAAAGGTGTGTGTCAGGGTTGTATACTTTCACCATATTTATTCAATCTGTATGCTGAGAAAATAACCTGAGAAGCTGGACTATATGAAGAAGAATAGGGGATCAGGATCAGAGGAAGACTCATTAACAATCTGCTTTATGCAGATGACACTACCTTGCTTGCTGAAAGTGAAGAGGATTTGGAGCACTTACTGATGAAGATCAAAGACCACAGCCTTCAGTATGGATTACACCTCACCATAAAGAAAACAAAAATTCTTACAACAGGACCAATAAGCAACATCATGACAAATGGAGAAAAGATTGAAATTGTCAAGGATTTCATTTTACTTGGATCCACGATCAACGCCCATGGAAGCAGCAGTCGAGAAATCAAAAGACGCATTGCATTGGGCAAATCTGCTGCAAAAGACCTCTTCAAAGTGCTGAAAAGCAAAGATGTCACCTTGATGGCTAAGATGCGCCTGACCCAAGCCATGATGTTCTGAATTGCCTCATATGCTTGCGAAAGCTAGACAATAAGGAAGACCAAAGAGTTATAGTGTTGATGAAGAATATCATGGACTGCGAAATGAATGAACAACTCTGTCTTGGAAGAAGTACAGCCAGAATTCTCCTTAGAAGTGAGAAAGGAGAAACTGTCTCATGTACTTTGGACAAGTCATCTAGTACTGCTATAACAGAAATACCCCAAGTGGATGGCTTTCACAAAGAGAAGTTTATTTCCTCACAGTAAAGTAGGCTAAAAGTCCAAATTCAGGGCATAACGCAGGAACTCCAGGTCCAAAGAATGCACTCTGTTCCTGGCACTGCTTTCTTTGTGGTATGAGGTCCTCAACTCTCTGCTTGCTTCCCTTTCAGCTCCTGTAAGATAAAAGGTGGTACAGGCCACACCCTAGGGAAACTCCCTTTATATTGGATCCGGGATTTGACCTTAGTAAGGGTGTTACAATCCCACCCTAATCCACTTTAACATAAAATTACAACCACAAAATTGAGGACAACCAAACAATACTGGGAATCGTTGTCTAGCCAAATTGATACACACATTTTTGGGGGACACAATTCAATCAAGTTCTTGGAGAAGGACATCATGCTTAGTAAAGTAGAGGGTCAGCAAAAAAGAGGGAGACCTTCGACAAGATGGATTGCAACAATGGCCTCAAGCATAACAACAATCATGAGGATGGCACAGGACCGGGCAGTGTTTCATTCTATTGTACACAGGGTTGCTATGAGTTGGAACCAACTCAATAGCACCTAACAACATCTCTCATGAATATAGATGCAAAAATAGTCAGCAAAATCTACCCAATAGAATTGAGCATCATTTCAAAAATATAATACACCATGACGAAGTGGGATTCATACCAAGTATGCAGGATGGTTCAACATTTGAAAATCAATCAATGCAATCCACCACATAAATATAACAAAAGAAAAGAATCACATGATCATCTCAATTGATGCAGAAAAGGCATCTGGTAAAGAGCAACACCTATTTCTGATAAACACACTCAATAAAATATGAATAGAAGGAAAATTCCTCAACATAAGGCGTCTATACAAAACCAATGGCCAGCATCATTCTCAATGGAGACAGGCTGAAAGCACTCCTCTTGAGAATAGGAACAAGATAAGGATGCCCTTTATTAACATTGTGTTAGAAGCCCTAGCTAGAACAGAACAATAGGGCAAGAAAAAGAAATAAAATTCATCCAAATTGTTAAGGAAGAAGTAAAACTATTCCTATTAGCAGATGATATCATACTATACATAGAGAACCCAGCAGAGTAGTAGGATACGAGATGAACATAAAAATATCAGTTGGGTCTTTAACACCAACAAAAAGAACTATGAAATGGAAATTAGGAAAACAATACCATTTATAATAGCCCCTAAAAATATAAAATACTTAGGAATAAATCTAGCCAGGGACATAAACGACCAAAACAAAGAAAACTACAAGACACTACTGCAAGAAACCAAAAGAGACCTACATAAATTGAAAAACATACCATGCTCACGGATAGGTAGACTCAACATTGTGAAAATTTCAATTCTATCCAAAGCGACCTACGGATATGTTACAATCCTGATTCAAATACCAACAGCATTCTTCAAAGAGATGGAAAAACTAGTCATTAACTTTACATGGAAAGGGAAGAGGCCCTGGATAAGTAAAGCATTATTGAAGAAGAAGAACAAAGTAGGAGGTCTCACACTGCCTGATCTCAGATACAGTCACAGTAGTCAAAACAGCCTAAGACTGGTACAACAACAAACACAGACCAATAGAACAGAATTGAGGAACCAGACCTAAGTCCATCCACCTACAGTCAGTTGATCTTTGACAAAGGCACAAAGTCCATCAAATGGGGAGAAGACAGGCTTTTAACAAATAATGCTCACAAAACTGGATTCCATCTGTAAAAAAAAAAAAAAAGAAAGAAACAGGACCCATATCTCACATCATACACAAAAACTAACTAAAAATGAATTAAAGACCTAAATATAAAACCTAAAATGATAAAGATCATGGAAGAAAAAATAGGGACAAAACTAGGAGCCCTAATACATGGCATAAATTCAATATGAACCATAACTAACAATGCACAAACACCAGAAGATAAATTAGATAACTGAGAGCTCCTAAAAATTAAACACATGTGCGCATCCAAAGACTTCATCGAAAGAGTAAAAAGAGAACTGAGAGACGGGGGAAAAAATTTGGCTACCACATAGATGACAAGGGTCTAATCTCTAAAATCTATATGATGCTGCAACACCATAACAATAAAAAGACAAATAATCCAGTTAAAAAACGAGCAAATGATACAAACAGACACTTCCTCAAAGAAGACATTCAGATGGGTAACAGACACATGAGGAAAGGCTTGTGATCATTCGCCATTAGAGAAATGCAAATGAAAACTACAATGAGATACCATCTCATACCGACATTACTGGCACTAATAAAAAGAAAAAAAGAATGAATGAAAGAAAATAACAAATGTTGGAGAGGTTGCTGGGAGATTGGAACCCTTATGCACTGCTGGTGGGAATGTAAAATGGTACAACCACTATGGAAAACGATAGTACTTCATTAAAAGCTAGAAATAGAAATACCATATGATCTAGCAATCCTACTTCTAGAAATATATCCTAGAGAAATGAGTCGTCACGTGAATAGACGTATGCACACCCATGTTCATCTAGCATTATTCACAACAGCAAAAAGATGGAAACAACTTAAGTGCTCATCAACAGATGAATGAATAAACATATTATGGTACATACACACAATGGAATACTATGAAAGGATAAAAATCAGTGATGAATCTGTGAGACATTTCACAACATGGCTGAATCTGGAGGGCATTATGCTGAGTGAAATAAGTCAACCACAAAAGGACAGTTATTGTATGAGATAACTATTATAAAAACCCAAGAACAGGTTTACACACAGAAAAAAACAATCTTTGATGGTTGTGATAGAGGGAAGCAATTAGGAGGGGAGAAATCACTAACTACATAGTAGACAAGTGTTATCTTTGGTGAAGGGAAAGACAGCATACAATATAGGGGAAGCCAGCACAACTTGACCAAGGCAAAGGCATAGAAGCTTCCTAGATACCTTCAAACACCCTGAGGGACTGAGTTACTGGGGCTGAGGGCTGGGGACCATGGTCTTGGGGGACATGTAGGTCAATTGCATAACATAGTTTATAAAGAAAATGTTTCACATCCTACTTTGGTGAGTAGTGTCTGGGGTCCTAAAAGTTTTCAAGCATTGGTCCCATCTCGTCCAGAGAAAGGAGAATGAAAAAAATCAAAGACACAAGGAAAATATTAGTCCAAAGGACTAATGGACCACATGAACCACAGCCTTCACCAACCTGAGCCCAGAAGAAATAGATGGTGCCTGGCTACCACCACCAACTGCTCTGACAGGGATCACAATAGAGGGTGCTGGACAGAGTGGGAAAAAACATAGGACAACATTGAAATTCACCAAACAAAACACTAGACTTACTGGTCTGACAGAGACTAGAGTGACCCCAGAAACCATGACCTCCCGGGCACCCTGCTAACTCAGAACTGAGGCCACTCCCAAATCCCAGCTTTTATCCAAAGATTAGACAGGCCTATAAAACAAACAATAACACACATGACAAATGTGCTTCTTAGCTCAATCAAGTATAGTAAACCAAATGAGCAACGCTTGCCCAAAACTAAAAAGAGGGAGGCAGGAAGGGAGAGGAAAACTGGACAAATGGACACAAGGAAAGGAAGCAGGGTGGAAACAGAAAGGGGCAGAGTGCTGACACGATTTGGGGACTGCAACCAATGTCACAAAATAACTTGCATATAAATTTTTGAATGAGAAACTAATTTACACTGTAAACTTTCACCTAAAGCAAAATAAAAATTTTAAAAATAATTATTTAAAAAAAATGACGATGAAGCATGCTGGGTGACATAGATGCACCAAAATAAGCTTTTCTGGGTACCTGAGGAGTAGGGAGGAACAGAAAAAGGCATCTTAGAAACAAAGGTATGATTGAGTCTGTTTTCAAGTGGCTCATGCTGAGGCACATTCAGAAAAGCATGACCCCAAAGTAGGACATCTCTCACATACTGGGCACAAGTCAGCATTAGCAGAATTGTCAAATAGCTTTATCTAGAGTACAAGTGACTTCTTAACTAAAACATGGACCTCCAAACAGTTGTCATTAATTTCCTACTCATTTTCACAGTTGTTGTTCTTGGGTGCCATCAAGTAAATTCTGACTTTTAGCAACCCTGTAGGTCAGAGCAGAACTTCCCCATAGGGTTTCCAAGTCTGTAATCTTTACGGAAGCAGACTGCCACATTTTTCTCCCATGGAGCAGCTAGTGGGTTCAAACCACTGACCTTTTGGTTAGCAGCTGAGCGTTTAACCACTGTGCTACCAGGGCTTTTATTTTCACAGTAAATACCCCTTAATAGAATCTTCTTGCAATCATAACTCCATTAGAGCATCGTGTGCGTCGTGTTTTATAACCAGGAGATTCAACACCCCCAAAGAGTGAACCCACTACAGACAAAAGCCTGGCACTCTGGCTGTGCCCCTGTCTGTCTGAAAAGGCTGAGTTGGGGATGAAGGCGCTCCTTTAAGTTTTTCCTCGAAGCCAGGAAATCTTCATGTGGCCCTTGAGATGTAGCTGTTGAGAAAGTAACACTGGGCCCGAGAGCTGATTTGTTCAGGACATATGCAATCTCAGACAAAAGTCTCTGGGCCCTCCCCGTTTCCCTACTTACAAATGAGAAGATTACACCAGCAGATCTGTTAAGATTATGTTTAGTTCAAATTTCTATTAATAGATTACACTTTTAGTCATTGTCTTAGTTTCCTAGGACTGCCATAACAAAGTACTACAAAGGGTGTGGCTTATAAGTACAGAAATTTACTGTTTCACAGTTATGGAGGCTAGAGGCCAAGATCAGGGTGCTGGATGTGTTGATTCCTTCTGAGGACTTTATTTCTAAAGTCACATTCACAGGTATAGGGTTAGGACTTCAGTATATCTTTTGGGGGGTAAAAATCAATCCCTAACATTGATATAATGGGAAATCTTACATCATCTCTGGAGCTGGTGTACAGGTAGACCAGTTTGGAGCACACTGAGGTTTCAGTTCCTTCTCACCCTCCTAGGATAAGCTCAAGGTGACTCCAACTCTTCCTCCCTAACTCTAACCTCTGAATCCTGCATCACATCCCAGTAGGCCTTGTATTTTGTGTACTACGCCTGCTCAGAAGTATGCCACTTCCTATGGGAAGTGTTAAAATATATACATTCACGCTCACACACACACCACCACCACCATTACCGCCACCACCGTCACCACCACTCACATCCACCACCGTTACCACCACCACCACTACCACTCTACCATCACTACACAAACACACACCCCTCATTGCTACCAATGCCTTCACTACCACCAGCGCTATCACCGATATCACCACTACCTCCATCACCACCACTACTATCACCAACCCTCCACCACCACCATTGTTGCCAACACTATTTTTACCACCACTACCTCCATTCCCATCATCACCTGTGTCACTACAACATCACTGCCTCTACCACCTACATCACCACCCCATCATCACCACCACCATTACCATCACACCACCAGTGCTGTTACCATTACACCACCATCACCACCACCACCTCCATCATCATCACTACCACCCTCACCACCACCACTGCTACCACCAAAACCATCACCAGCACACCACCACATTATCGCCAGTACCACCACCACCATCACCACCACCACCAACAGCACAAGCACCACCACCACCAGCACCACCACCACAGCAACCACTTCCACCATCACCACCCCACCACCACTACTTCCATGACCACCACCGTTACCACCACCACAACCCACCACCGTCAAATCTTACTACAAAATTGTAATCTAACAAAGGAAACTAGCTGTTACAAAAATTATTTCTTAATCCAGGGATGAGTCTGAACATTTTCTGATTTTGAACTGATATCCTAGGTGTACATTTAAAGTTTGTATTATACACACCGTAGTTCTGGAGGCCCCAGAGCACCTGCTTGACTGGTCAGCCTGGCTCCCACTGTTCTAATCATACCAAATGAACCATGGCAGTGTGCAGATGTGGGCATGCTGACAGGTGAGCAGGCTGGCCTGCTGATACCTGCCTGTGCCCTTCTCACCAGGTGGGAAAGGGAAACACAACACTCAAGAATATGCCAAGAGGCACTTGGCTGTTGTCCCACTGCTCTCCAAAGTTATAGGGCATTGATCTGACAGGTTGTAGGGAATGAGTGGCCGAGGGTAGGTCCAGGGTACCCCAGCAGTTAACTCAAGTGTTGAAGGCCTTTAAAACCAATGTCGCCCTTCCATTAGGTTGTTGGAGGCTTTATACCAGCTCAGCAGCAGCGGCACCTGCCAGTTCCCTGTTAAATGTAGAAAATCAGAGCTGGAGCCACTGGTTCCTGACCCTTGTTTCACCCTACTCATCACTTGGTCAAGCTCCCAGCTTGTATGGGAGCTATGTGGTAGAATTAACTTATTTTTGCACTCTTTAGAATGACACTGCTCATACTTTCCCTTGGAACGTTCTTCAAAAAATATTTCAACCTCTTTAATATGAAAATCTGTTACCACCCATCGACTTTTCTTTTTAAACTTTTAAGTAGGACTGTAATCAAGAGAATGAAATGTACGATCATATTTAAAATTATATTTTCTCTAATTTTGAATTTGTCAAAAAACTGGAAAAAGCTTAAATCTAGAGTTTCATTTTTTTTCTTCCTACAGGTATGTAAATAAGTTCTGTATATTTGTTTATAACTTACACTCTAATTCACTACCCAAAATTAGAAAGGGGCTGACCATAGCAGTTGGCATTTTTTTTGACAAAGTATAATTTATTCCAGAAAAGCATATAATCTTAACCATAACCATTTACCGAAATGGCTTCTTTAGTGACCGAGTTCAAGTTTAGAATCAGACTTGGGTTCAAATCCCAGCTCTGCCACATCTTGGAGATTTGACCTTGGACGAGTTACCCTCTATGTCACAGGGTTGGAATGCAATAAGCTGTGGCAATTACCGCTGCCTGCCTGTTTAAAGTAAAATTCTCCAACAACCCAGAATTTATAATTCCATACAGACTCAAGTGAAGTTAACTTGTGTACAAATCATTTGTAACATAGTATAAATATGATTGCTGGAAGGAAAAGTTGCTTCAAAATTTTAGCATATGAGGTATTTCTAAATCTACGACTATTCCTAAGTATGGGTGATTCCATTAGTTTAAAAAGGCATACTATCCTACACCATTTGACACAAAATTCCACTTGTTAGAATTTACAGGATAACTATCCTCACGTGCACAATGATATATGCACAAACTTATTCATTGTGGTGCTATGCTAAAGGAAAAAAATATAAACAGTGTAAATCCCCATTGGTAGAGGACTAGTTAAATAAAACATGGTACAACTACATAATGGATACTATGTAAATCCACAGCCCTGGAGTGGATTCCAACTAATAGCAACCATATAGGACAGAGCAGAACTGCCCCATAGTTTCCAAGGAGTGCCTGGCGGGTTCCAACTGCCCACCTCTTGGTTAGCAGCTGTAGTACTTAACCACTATACCACCAGGTTTTCCTGGATACTATGTATCCATGAAAAAGAAAGTTCTCTGTATCAAGATACACTGCTAAGTGAAAAAAGTAGCCTGCAGGTGAGTGTTTGTAGTGTCATACCAAGTTGAGTAGAAGGGAATAATCTATACAGGTTTGAAAAAATATATTTCTGGAAACATATAAGACAAGAAGAATGGTTGTCCTCCAGGGAGGGAAGTTGTGAACTAAGGGAGTTACACCTAACACTGTCCTTTAGGATTCTGTATTGTGTGCATATGCAAAAATATTTTTGTAAAGAAAATAAAGGCATACAAGGATTTCTACCTATCTGGTAGTTTGTTGTACTGCGGTGGCTTGCATGTTGCTATGATGCGGGAATATATGCCAGCAGTATTTCAAATACCAGTAGGGTCACCCATGTGGACAGATTTCAGCAGAGCTTCTAGCCTAAGACAGACTGGGAAGAAAGGCCTAGAGATTACTTCAGAAAATTAGCCAGGCAAAACCTTGTAGATCACAACAGAACATTGTCTGACTTTCTGGCTTTGGAGATGTCATTGGGAAAGACTCATCCCTGGAGGAGGACACTATGTTTAGCGCAATAGAGGGCCAGTGAGGGCAAGGGAGACTCTTGGTGAGATGGATTAGTTTAGTAGTTACAAGGATGGACTTGAACATGTGTGCAATCATGAGGATGGTGCAGGACTGGCAACATTTCATTCTTGTGTACATGAGGTCGCCATAAGTCACATCTGACTCCATGGCAGCCATCTACCTACCTACCTATCTAGAAGTCCCTGGATGGTACAAATGGTTAAGTGCTTGCCTACTAACTGAAATATTGGTGGTTTGAACCCACACAGATGTGCCCTGGAAAAGGCCTGGCAAAACATCACAGCCTTAAAAACCCTATGGAGCAGTTCTACTCTAACACACATGGGGTCACCATGAGCTGGAGTTGACTGGTTTGGACTTTTTGGTATCTATATATCAGGATTTCTACAAAAAATGTATTTACTGTGCTTCCAAGTAGGCCATTTTCAGCTAATAAAATATGTATTTCAAGGCATTTTAAATACGGGTTGCTCTCCCATCATAAACTGGGTATGATTGTAGTTGGTTCAATTTTATCATACAAAGAGTGAACTCATTTGAACCTGCCATCCCGTTCCTATTTAAAAGAATTTAATGTAGTGTGTTCTGAAAGTTATATTTAAATTGATAATAAAGAACTCCATAAAGAGAAAAGGAAGGGAAAGAAGAGCAGACACCATCAAGGACACAAACGTTTATGTGATTTTAGCCATTACAACACTAGTTAAGAGACATTGCAAAGGTTACACTGATGTAACCAATATTACAAAAAATAAAATAAAATAAAATAAAATAAAAAAGGGGAGGGATGACAAGCAACAGTGAAGAGCACCAGAGACCTAGTGCACACCTAAATATACCATGCTTCTTCAACTGCCAGAGATTTCACCCGTACGCCCCCCTCCCCCTAGCTTTCCTCCTACATCTTTCCCTAACCTGCTTTCGGTTCTGAATTTAAGCCTCATCCTCGCCCTCCTCCTCCTCGAACTCCCCTTGCTCGTCGGCCGTGGCGTCCTGGTACTGCTGGTACTCGGACACCAGGTCGTTCATGTTGCTCTCGGCCTCGGTGAACTCCATCTCATCCATGCCCTCGCCCGTGTACCAGTGCAGGAAGGCCTTGCGCCGGAACATGGCGGTGAACTGCTCGGAGATGCGCTTGAACAGCTCCTGGATGGCCGTGCTGTTGCCGATGAAGGTGGCGGACATCTTGAGGCCGCGGGGTGGGATGTCGCACACGGCCGTCTTCACGTTGTTGGGGATCCACTCCACGAAGTAGCTGCTGTTCTTGTTCTGCACGTTGAGCATCTGCTCGTCCACCTCCTTCATGGACATGCGGCCCCGGAAGATGGCGGCCACCGTCAGGTAGCGGCCATGGCGGGGGTCGCAGGCAGCCATCATGTTCTTGGAGTCGAACATCTGCTGGGTGAGCTCAGGAACGGTCAGGGCCCGGTACTGCTGGCTGCCCCGGCTGGTCAGGGGGGCAAAGCCGGGCATGAAGAAGTGCAGCCGGGGGAAGGGCACCATATTCACGGCCAGTTTGCGGAGGTCTGCATTCAGCTGGCCTGGGAAACGCAGGCAGGTGGTGACCCCGCTCATGGTGGCCGACACCAGGTGGTTGAGGTCCCCATATGTGGGGGTGGTCAGTTTCAGGGTGCGGAAACATATATCATACAGGGCCTCATTGTCGATAGAGTAGGTTTCATCGGTGTTCTCCACCAGCTGGTGGACAGAGAGGGTGGCATTGTAGGGTTCCACCACGGTGTCTGACACCTTGGGAGAAGGCATAACGCTGAAGGTGTTCATGATGCGGTCGGGGTACTCCTCCCTGATCTTGCTGATGAGCAGCGTGCCCATCCCGGACCCCGTGCCACCCCCCAGCGAGTGGGTCAGCTGGAAGCCCTGGAGACAGTCACAGCTCTCAGACTCCTTCCTCACCACATCCAGCACGGAGTCCACCAGCTCTGCTCCCTCTGTGTAGTGGCCCTTTGCCCAGTTATTGCCGGCACCACTCTGGCCTGCCAGAGGGAAAGCAGAAGATTAGACACTAAAATGTAAGGAGCTCTGAATTCTGTCATTTGACTTTGGAAGAGAAAGTGAGACTATTCTTTGAGTGGCAGGTGCTTTTTGATGCCCCCTTTTTACCTAGAGAAATAGTTTTTGATGCTCTCACTCACCCTCAGAAACACCAGGGATCATAATAAAGTAAAAAGCAAGTTTCATATACGTGAGGCTATTAGTTGAAAAAACAGAGATGTTTAATGAACCCAGCTGCTTTTAATTTTAAGAAGAGAGGACAAAGACCTCATGTAAATATTGAGTTATATAGAATTAAATAGGCAGGGGCGAAGGCACAAGATGATCAGACAGCAGAGAGTGTTTCTATGCAGTTGTCTCAACTTCTGGTCCTAACCTTTTCTTTTTTTTTTTTTTTTGGCTTTGGTCTCTTTAGATGGTTACCTGTTGTCATTGGTCCTCTGAAATCACCACTAGCCTATGAAATATTATTGTCTGAAACTTTTGCATTGTTCTTTATTCTTAAACCTTCAGAGGTTTAATGGGAAGACTATGGCAGCTCACCACAAGCTAAATCTTTCTTTGAGCTATAGAGAGTGGCCAGAGAGCAGTCACTTTGAACTGGACAGATGAGCCCAAGACTCAGGATGTCTGTGGACACACAATCCACCTGAGCACATACCACTCAGCATTGTGGTGTTCATGGTTTTAGGAAGAAGGTAAATCATTTAGTCAGTTCCAACTGATCATGGCTACGTACCAAAGACGAAGTTGTCTGGCCTGAAGATCTGGCCAAATGGCCCAGACCTGACTGAGTCCATGGTGCCAGGCTCCAGATCCACCAGGATGGCCCGAGGTACGTATTTGTTACCTGCACAGGACAAAAGCTGGAATTAGAGCTGCAGCTAGCAAAGGGATCACAGGAGAAGGCTGTGGCCCATCCATCTGGCTTTCCCATCAGGGTTGGTCAGAGAAAATTCCAGCAGCTGAGCTAAAAGTAGGAGAATAGAGTTTTTCTGCTTTCAAAGAGGATATGCTTAGCATGTCCAGCCATGTCAAATACACAGGAGTCTTAAGGAATGATAAAGTGTATTTCTTAGCAGCTGGCATTAAAATGAATGCAAGAGTGTGTTCTAAATACGTTTCCACAGTATGGAAAGCAAGGTTGATTAGACAAAAAAAAAAAAAAAAAAAAAAACATTCAATTACCAGCAGCTTCATTGTAGTAGACATTGATTCTCTCCAGCTGCAAGTCACTGTCGCCATGGTAACTGCCAGTGGGGTCGATACCATGCTCATCACTGATGACCTCCCAAAACTGAAATAAAAAGAAGGAAAAGGAATGACATGACAGTGTGGCCTCCTGGACGTCACTCAGCATGGCTGTATTCTCCCTCCCTCCTCCTTAAGCAGGGGTCATAGTGGTCAGGTAGCAAGTGAGTCCTGGGCAGAGACAAAATAGCTGCAGGCTCCCTTTTCCTCCAGCAGCTGCTGCTGCTGAGGGGCTGGGAAATCCGCAGCAGCACATCAGCCATATTATGGCGACAGACTGAAAGCAGGGAGTGGCCCTGCAGGAGGAGGTGGGCACTGCAGTCCCCTCCTGGAGGCAGCCTTGAGTGCAGGCGGGAGGTCTGCCCCCTCCCCCCCAGACAGGGCTGGAGGTCGGGGCGTCCCTGCTAATAGGTGGTCCTGGCAGGATGACAACCAGGTGAGCTGGTCCAGGCTGCCACGGAACCCCACCCAGACCTCCTGAGCAGCACAGACTGATGCCTCTGACAGACAGGAACAGACCACACCCGGGGCTGGGGGAGAAGGGCAGGCGGGAGGTAGGACGCCTGGGGCGGGGGGGGGGGAGTGGAGGAGCTGGCCACCCTGAGGGCGATGCTGGGGTGAGGGGGCAAGGGGCCGGGAGGCTGCGGGGAAGCGGAGAGGGCAATATGGCGGTCTTGAAGGAGACCTGGATCTTGCACAGGTGCGCCCACACCTGCACCAGGCCGGCTCCTCGCTCCCACTTGGTTGGTGATGTACAGCCGCGTTACATCAACCCGTCTTCTGAAGACACCAAACAGGACCCTCATGGTACAGACGGTCCTTTCTAGATGGCGCCCATGCTGAGAGAATGTACCTAACATCCTCTTCTGTGAGACCCTACAGAGAACCCTCTATAACATCTGTCACTCCAATGACATTGCATTTTTTTCATTCAATGGCAGACAAAAATACACCAATTCTTCATTGCGGGCACTGGCTATGACCGCAGCCCCTATCCAGATTACTGAGACTCCTATTCCCTGGGAGGATGCCAATTATGTCCGGCAGAAGGGTTGGTCGAAGGAAATTTAAAAGGGCCTCTACTTAAAAGGCACATGGTTCCGTGGCTAGGCGGCTTCCTGGGCCCATCGGAGTCCTACGGGTTCGGGGCCTCGGTCTCCCCGCGCCCTGGCCTAAGCTCCTGCCCGCACCTTCGGGTGCCCCGCCTCGCCCCGCCGCCTCGGCCCGTATCCTCTGTACCCCCCACCCCAGCCCCCTCCCCGGCGCAGGCCCACCTTGGCGCCGATCTGGTTGCCGCACTGGCCCGCCTGGATGTGCACGATTTCACGCATGGTGCGGCTGCAAAACGAGCCGAGACTGCGCTGAGGAAGGGTGGGGAGCGCAGAGACAGGCACGTCGCCGGGGCTCCGCCTTTTATACCCCGGCTGGGGGGGTGGGGCCCCGTCCGTGCCCGCCCCGGTCCCGCCCCGGCCCCCGCCCGCCCGCCAGCACTGAGGTCACCCGGAGCGGCAGGCGCGCGGCAGGGCGCGGGGGCGCGGGCAGACTGCGGCACAGCGACTGGGAGCCGGGGCGCGGCCCGCGGGCCGAAGGGGCGCCCAGATCTCGGTTCGATGGCCCAAGGGCGGTGACGGGTCCTCGGACCCGAACTGCCGCCCCCTCCTCATCCTGGGCGCGGCCAACGCCCCTCGCCGGGCCCTCCAGCTGCCCCTCAGCTCCAGTTCCACCTGCGTTAGCTCCGGAGGGGCTGAAGACCGGGGACCCGGGGCCCGGGGTTGTGTTTCTCAGTGGGGCCTACACTTGCTCTCGAAGGGGCCCTGCAAGGGGTCCAGGGGATCTGGACTCCGCGCCTGGTTTCCCTTCCATTCTGATGGGGCTGGAGAGCGGGCGGGTCCCTGGAGCCAGGAACCGAGGCTGGGGTTAGGAGGGGGCGGCTTTTAAAGCTTTCATGCAAAAGGAGCATGGTGTGCTTGGGAGGTGCAGCGAGGCCTCCAGGACGCGGGGTTGTCAGATGTTGGCTTCGGGGTCTTGGATCCTTGTAAAAGCGACTTGAATGTGGAAAATTCTGTGTGTGTGTGTGTGTGTGTGTGTGTGTGTGTAAGAGGGGCAGGGGTGTAATAGCCATGTGTGTCAGCCCACGTAACTGCCTCACGCATGATGTCGCCTCATGCTCACAGAAACCTGGCATCCACGCTGTCCAACAGGACAGCCACTGGTCATCCAGGGCTAGTGAGCCGCTTGAGAGGTGGCCAGTCCGAACTGAGGTGTGCTGGCAGAGAGCATCCACTCCACGGCAACGGTGTTTTTTGTTGTTTTATTTTTGGTCAGTGCAAAATACCACCTGGTTTCATAGACAGTGGACAGTAAGTTATAAGAATGTAAAAGATTCCATTACTGATTATTTTAATTACATATCAAAACGGTAATATTTGGGATGGGTTTATTAAATAAAATACATTTCTGCCATTAATTTCACTTGTTTAACTTTTTAAAGTATAGCAACTAGGAAATTTTAAGTTACCTATGTGGCTGACATTCTCAGCTGGAGCTATGTTTCTGCTGAACAGTGCCATTGCTGAGTAAGCATTATTGTTGTTCTTGTTAGGTGTCTATAAGTGGTTTCTGACCCCTACCGACCCTACAGGATAGAACAGAACTGACCCATAGGGTTGCCAAGAAGCGGCTGGTGAATTCGAACTGCCAATCTTTTGGTTAGCAGCCATAGCTCTTAACCACTATGCAACCAGGGTTTCTACAGCACCACCAGGGCTCCATTATTAGCCCCAAATTTCACAGCTCAAATACCCAAGCTTGAGGGGTTGACTAGCCACAAAGCTAGAAAGTGAAGGAATCTAGGTTTTCTTTCTACACGGAGAAAGCCCAGGTGAGTTTGAAAGGCTTGGACAGGGAGAGGCAAAAGCTGACCTTAATTATCCTCAAAGGTAATTGTGAGCAGTGGGCTGACTGAGCAGAGGCCTAGGAACTGCTTTGGATTCACAGAGCTCCATCTTCTCCTCTCTGGGGCCAGTGTCTCCAACTGTAAAATGAAGATAATTATAGATGCCCCAAAGCAGGCTTTGTGAGCAGGAAATCAGAAGCTACATACAAAAGCAGTCTATGTTTATGGAGGAAAAAAGCCCCATGAAACCCAAGGTGAAGCTGTAATTATAAATCATATTAATCCTATTTGCCACGTTAATGCTTGGCGTATATCAGAGGTGTAAACTTGGAAAAGTCAGGACCTCATCACGCCCGCTTCTGGAAGCCAGTCCTTCAGGACCCTTGCAGCTCAGCTGGCTGGTGGGCACCCTGGAGCTTCCTGTCAGGGTGGGGATGGTTTCCCTGGGCTTTCTCTTCTGCTCCCTCCAGGTTTTGTCCTCCCCTGCTGGTCCTCCCTGGACAGCTGGTACCACTGGCGCTGTCCCAGTTACTTCTGACATGGCCTCTCCTCACCCCAATTCCCATATCTCTGGCTCTTCAGGACCAGCCTCTACATAGAATGACCTGCTCCCAGGCAGCTTCACTGGTGACATGGCCCGACGAAGAGTTTTTGGAGACATTTGTCTCTTGGCCTATGTTTTATAATTCAAGGTGGAAATTTGGGGTCACATAGGAGCAGAGGACGAGACCTGGAAGGGATGATACTGGGGAAACGGAAGCCCCTAACATATGGGCGGGTTCCCTGGGTGGTGCAAACAGCTGCTAACTGAAAGGTTGGAGGTTGAAGTCCACCCAGAGGCGCCCCAGAAAAAGGCCTGGTGACCTACTTCCAAAAAATCAGCCGTTGAAAACCCTATGGAGCACAGTTCTGCTCTGACACACATGGAGTCATCATGAGTCGACAGCAATGGTTTAACAGGTGGGCACTTTCCCTAAATGGGTGATGCGACACTACCGGCATGGAATGTGATTGCTCTGCTATTTCCTAGCTCCTACCTCTCAGAGTCTCTCTTACAGCATCTGAAGAATGGAAGCTCCTACCTCTCAGAGTCTCTATTACTGCAGCTGAAGAATGGAAATCTGTTTTGTTGTGTTTCGAAGGTGAGAGGCAGTGTCTGGAGCTGGGCACCTGGAGGACACACAGCAGATCAGTAAATGACAGTGTTATTAAGGATTGCTGACGGCAAGCGTTCCTGCCGTTTGGTTCCTCTTGCTATCCGACTTCCATCCCAACCTGTTCACTTTTCCGCCCCCAGCCCCCAGCACCCACCCTGACATCTGTGATTGTGTCATCAGAGGGACACACGTGCACATTTAAAATCACGCCTGCCTAGTCAGAGGGTGAGTCATCCAACGGTGGGCCCTGCTGCTCTCCCAGGAGGGCAGACAGCACACCACCACCAGGCTGACACAGCAGATAATAACAGGAGGAAATGCAGCCAGCTGTTCTGCCCTCCCCTAGTGCAGGCTTCTGAAGAGCTCTGGGGGACAAATCCTGCCACAAGCTGTTTCCCCGCACTCCCACCTTTGGTCTATTTTTTGTCTGTTTGTTTCTAGAGAAGAGCAGCTCTCTGGCTGCTGGACAGAGTGATGAAGATGGCAAGTGGCCAGGAGAACCTCCTCCTGCCACGTGTCATTTCTGGCCTTGGATCTGATGTCACCAACAGCATTTGAGCTCACTGCCCTGACTCTGCAGGCATTTGGGTGATGATGACAGAATTCAAACTAGAAAGGGAACGAGTGAATTCCTGGTCAGCCAAGGCTCAGCCCTGTCTGCCTTTCACAAAAGTTTTAGAATGTCACCCTCTTCTCAGCAAGCCTCTCCTCCTCCAGTAGGAATGGTTCTGGGCAGAGAGGTCCAGTGGTAAGTGCCCTGTGAGTACACAGGGTCATGATGGTGGCTGCTACTGTTAACTGAGCCCATGTCTAAAGGTGCCAGAAATGATCTCTTTGACACATATTTAGATGGTCCAAGTAATGGGATCCTGAAATTTTGCAAACATCTGTTTCATCTGCAAGATAACAAAACCCCAAGAACCCTCCCAGCAATAAAATTGCCTCACTTGCTATGGGTTTGTGACCTCAGACAAGGTCCAGGGAACTAAGCACCCTCAACTTCTTTTCACTGCGAAACTCACATAAACAGCCCCGCCTGGCTTCGGACTGGGAGCAAGCACCGTCAGGCTTCTAATAAATAAAAGCATCTCTTTATGAAGATGGAAGAATTTTGTTTGAAGTGTTTAAGGTGCTTCCTTTTTAAAAGACTACCTAAAGTATAAATAGTCTGAATCCCAATTTAATTTAATTTTAGAATGTTCAACCCACTGAACTTTACAGATTTTTGCATAAGGTGAAAGTAGTAATTTAGAGTAAATGTAGAATAATATTTTCAGTGGCCTTTCGTATCCCAGTATGCGTCACCTTTATTACACTACTCCGTCTGGACCTTTCAAAGCTGAAGGCTATTCTTAGTCAGATGCCAAGTTCCTATTAAAGCTATACCTCAATTTGTTGTTGTTGTTAGGTGCCATCGATCCGTTTCTGACTCATAGGAACCCTGCAGCAGAACAAAACACCGTCTGGTCCTGCACTATCCTCACAATCATTGCTATGTTTGAGCCCATCATTGCAGCCACTGTGTTAATCCATCTCCTTGAGGGTCTTCTTCTCTTTCACTGACCCTCTGCTTTATCAAGCATGTTGTCCTTCTCCAGGGACTGGTCCCTCCTGATAACATGTCCAAAGTACGTGAGTCTTGCCATCCTTGCTTCTAAGGAGCATTCTGGCTGTACTTTTTCCAGGACAGACTTGTTAGTTCTTTTGGCAGTCCATGTATATTCAGTATTCTTTGCCAAAACCAAACCAAACCCATTGCCATTGGGTCGATTCCGACTCATAGTGACCCTACAGGACAGAGTAGAACTGCCCCAAAGATTTTCCAAGGAGCACTTGGTGGATTCGAACTGCTGATCAGTTAGTAGCCATAGCACTTAGCCACTACGCCATTAGGGTTTCCATATTCTTCACCAACACCATAATTCAAAGGCATCAGTTCTTCTTATGTCTTTCCGTATTCATTGTCCAGCTTTCACATGCATATGAGGTGATTAAAAATACCATAGCTTGGATCAGGCGTACCTTAATCCTCAAAGTGACATCTTTGTTTCTTAATACTTTTAAACAGTCTTTTGGAGCAGATTTGCCCAATGCAATACCTAGTTTAATTTCTTGACTGCTGCTTCCATGAGCATTGATTGTGAATCCAAGTAAAATTACGTTCTTGACAACTTCAACATTTTCTTTGTTTATCATAATGTTGGATTATTGGTCCAGTTGTGAAGATTTTAATTTTTTTTTAATTTGATATGTAATCCACACTGAAGGCTGTAGTCGTTGATCTTCATCAGTAAGTGCTTCAAGTCCTCTTCACCTTGAGCAAGCAAGGTTGTGTCATCTGCAAACTACAGGTTGTTAATGAGTTGGATGCAGGATCCAGAATGAGCAAAAGCCAGCAAGCTTTGCCAGAACATCCATTTATATTGGATACAGGCCACACCCATGAGGAAACTCTTCTTGCAACTGACGGGCTCATAGTATCAGATCACATCACGGAAGTGATTACATTATATCACAAATGGAGGATAACTACATCATTACACAACTACCAAATTACATCATTACATAATTGCCAGACCACTGAGATTTATGGCCCAGCCAAGGTGACACACAACCTTAACCATCACAATGAGTGAGCACTTCCATCATCGCATCCATTTATTGAAACATCTCAACTGGTATTCTGTCAATTCCTGAAACCTTGTTTTTCACCAGTGTCTTCAGTGCAGCTTGAACTTCTTCTTTCAATACTGGAGGTTCTTGATCATGTACTGTTTCCCAAAATGGTTAAACATTGACCAATTCTTTTTGGTACAGTGACTCTGCGTATTCCTTCCGTCTTCTTTTGATGCTTCCCCCATCATTCAATATCCCAATAAAAAGTAAATATATGTGTGTGACAAAGGACCTCTTTAAAATCTTAAAAAGCAAAAATGTCACTTTGATGACTAAGGAGCACCTGACCCAAGCCATAGTATTTTCAATTGCCTCACATGCACGGAAAACTGGATAATGAAAAAGGAAGACAAGAAGATCTGATGCTTTTGAATTATGGTGTTGGCAAAGAATATTCAATATACCACAGACCATCAGAAAAATGAACAAATCAGTCTCGGAGGATGTACAGCCAGAATGATCCTTAGAGGGAAGGATGGCAAGACTTCGTTTAACTTTGGACATGTAATCAGGAGGGACTAATCCTTGATGAAGGATATCATGCTTGGTAAAGCAGAGGGTCAGCAAAAAAAAAGGGAGATCCTCAGTGAGATGGATTGACACAGTGACTGCAACAATTGACTCAAACGTAGCAGTGATTGTAAGGATGGCGCAGGACTTGATGGCATTTTGTTATTTTGTATATATGGTCACTGTGAGTCAGAGCCAACTTGACATCATCAAACAACAAATATGCATGTAATAAACACGTACATTATGTATACATTCTGATCAGAAAATACTAAAGAACACAAGTATTTCGTACACGTATTTTTTCACTGTTAATGTTTCGAAGTATTATTATCTTCATCTTTTTTCTAATCATTGGTTGTTTAGATGTTTTTGTTTGTTCCTTTTTAACATAATTTTGATTATTTTTGCCTTTGATGTTAAGAATAAAGTAACAAAACTAATTCTTCAGTCTTGAATCAGTTATTGTTTATGCATAATTATCATGTCATACAAATTAGCAAAAGGCATCATCTTAAATAAGCGGTGAATTAATTTTGTTAAATTGATTATTTGATTACAACAAATTTCGTTGAACATGTATTAGTTTGATGCTCGTGGAACATACCAAAACCAAAAAACCAAACCCGTTGGTGTCGAGTCAATTCCGACCCATTCCCAATATTCTTTCTTTTTTCTTAATTAGAAGGAACATCTGTTACTTCTACTCTTTCAAGCTTACAACCAAAAACCAAACCGATTGCTGTCAAGTCAATTCCGACTCATAGCGACCCTATAGGGCAGAGTAGAACTGCCCCATAAGGTTTCTGAGGAGTGGCCGGTGAATCTGAAATGCCAACCTTTTGGTTAGCAGCCAAGCTCTTAACTACTATATCACCAGGGCTCCATTAATCTTGCCAGCAAGGCCTATTTTACCGTTAGACACTACAAGCATAGTGCTTACTGATTTTCAAGGCCTGAAGAAGATGTGTGAGATCTGGAGGAAAAAGTGATGACTTCAAAATATGAAAGGAAAAAAAAGCTAAACTAAAACTGCAAAAGTAAAATTAATAAATGCTTAATTAAATGTTTACAGAACAGATATCAACTAGCCAAATGCAACTCAAATTTGGTATCATTACATAATTAAAACAAAGAGTTTACAAATAAAATTTACATATTTTTGATATGATGTGGGCTGGTACCTCCAAAGGTAAGAATACCTAGGGCATATAAAACTCTTACAAGGGCTCCATTTATCACTCACCACTAGGTTCATTTTCTGGTTCACAAAGAAATGATTAGAATTATCTCTAATAACTGGAAGACAGAAGGAGATTAAAAAAGATAGCGGCAAATATGTGGGAAATGCCTCACCTGAACATTGAAACTCGTGTGGTGTAGTGGTTAAGAGCTACGGCAGCTAACCAAAAGGTTGGCAGTTCGAATCCACCAGGTACTCCATGAAAACTCTATGGGGCAGTTCTACACTGTCCTATAAGGTCTTTAGGAGTTGGAACCACCTGGACAGCAACCTTTGTTTTTTTTTTTTTAATGAATCATAAATGTCCTTAATGGCATCTAGAATGGCGAGTTCTTTCCAGAAAATTTTCACTTTACTTTGCCCAAATCCATCAGAGCAATCACTATCTATGGCAGCTATAGCCTTAAGAAATGTATTTCTTAAATAATAAGTCTTGAAAGTTGAAATTACTCCTTGATCCATGAGCTGCAGAATGGATGTGGTGTTAGCAGGCATGGAAACAACATTAATCTCCTTCTACAGCTCAGTCAGAGCTCTTGGGTGGCCAGAAGGAATATTTTAAAAGGATTTTTTTTTTTTTTCCCTGAGCAGTACGTCTCAGCAGGAGCCCTGGGGGTGCAGTGATTAAGAGCTACAGGTGCTAACCAAAAGGCTGGCAGTTTGAATCCACCAGCCACTCCTTGGAAACCCTATGGAGCAGTTCTACTCTGTCGTATAGGGTCGATATGATTCAGAATCGACTCAAAGGCGACGGGTTTGTTTCTGTTTGTTTGTTTGTTTAGTTTTAGGTCTCAACAGTGAGCTTAAAATACTCAGTAACCGTGTTGTAAACAGATGTGCTGTCATCCAGGCTTTGTTGTTCCATTTATAGAGCAAAGGCAGAGTAGATTTAGCATAATTCTTAAGGGTCCTAGGATTTTTAGAATGGTAAGTGAGCATTGGCTTCAACTTAAAGTCACCAGCTGCATTAGCCCCTAACAAAAGTGTTAGCCTGTTCTTTGAACTTTCAAAGCCAGGCATTGACTTCTCCTCTCCAGCTATGAACGTCCTAGATGGCATCTTCTTCCAGTATAAGGTTGTTTCCAGTCTGATTGAAAATCTGTCATTTAGTATAGTCACCTTCATCACTTATCTTAGCTAGGTCTTCTAGATAACTTGCGGAAGCTTCTACATTCAGCATTTGCTGCTTCATCTTGCACTTTTATGTTATAGAGACGGCTTCTTTCCTTAAACCTCATGAACCAACTTCCGCTACCTTAAACCTTTTCTTCTGTAGCTTCCTCACTTCCCTCAGCTAGGGCCTTGCTCTGAATTAGGCTTTGGCTGAAGGAAACATTCTGGCTAGTTTGATCTTCTATCCAGACCACTAAAACTTTCTCCATTCAGCAATAAGGCTGTTGCACTTTCTTATCATTCGTGTATTCACTGGAGTAGCACTTTTAAGTTTCTTCAAGAACTTTTCCTTTGCATTCACAACTTGGCTAACTGTTTGGTGCAAGAGGTCCAGCTTTCGACCTATTTAGGCTTTTGACGTGCCTCCCTCACTAAGCTTAATCATCTCTAGCTTTTGATTTAAAGTGAGAGATGTGCGACTCTTCCTCTCACTTGAACACTTAGAGGCCATTGTAGGGTTATTAGTTGGCCTAATTTCAATACTGTTGTGTTTCGGGGAAAGGGAGGCCCAAAGATAGGGAGAGAGATGGGGGAATGGCTGATCCGTGGAGCAGTCAGAACACATACAACATTTATCGATTAAGTTCCCCGTCTTATATGGGTACAGTTTGTGGAGCCCCAAGATAATTACAGTAGTAACATCAGAGATCACTCATTATAGATCACCATAACAGATATAATAATAATGAGAAAGTTTGAAATATTGTGAAAATTACCAAAACTTTGCACAGAGGCAAAAAGTAACCATAGGCTGTTGAAAAAATGGCACCAGTAGACATGCTTGACAACAGGGTTACCCCAAACCTTCAATTTGTGAAAAATGCAAAATTCCACAAAGCACGATAAAATGCGGTATGCCTGTAGTTAGGGTCGCTATGAGTCAGAACCTACTCAAAGGCACCTAGCCACAACAGTAGGCATGAAGTGGTGTCCCATTTGGTTTTTATTCATATTTTTTTAGTGACTAATGATGTTGAGCATCTTTTTATGTGTTTATTTGCTATTCGTATATATTCTTTGGAGAAATATCTATTCAAGACCTTTGCCCATTTTTTGATTGGGCATTTTTATCTTTTGATCGTTGAGTTGAAGGAGTTCTTTGTATATTCTAGATAGTAAACCTTTATGAGATACATGATTTCCAAATATTTTCTCCCGTTCTATAGCTTGCCTTTTCACTTTCTTGATAATGTCTTTTGAGCCACAAAACTTATTATTTTGATAAAGTCTAATTTATCTATCCTGTTGCTGTTGTTGTTTCTTGTGCCACAGATGACTTTTAAGGTTGGAGAGTTTTGTAATTCACGAAGCATTGTGGGTTCCATGGAGCCCTGGTGGTGTAGTGGTTAAAGCACTCAGAAGCTAACTGAAAGGTCAGTGGTTCAAACCCACAAGCTGCTCCACAGGAGAAAGATGTGGCAGTCTGCCCCTGCAAAGATTTCTGTCTTGGAAGCCCTACGGGTGTCTATGATTTAGAATCCACTCAACAGTAGCAGGTTTGGTTTTTGGATGAGCCCCATTGAGATGCCAGCTCTGACTTGGGAAAAACTGAGCTGAAAACAGAGCACAGGCTGAGGCCACCCATGGTGGGGAGAACATAGGCTGAGTATGGCAAAAGCAAGAAAGGACAGAGACCAAGAAAGATCAGGAGCTAAGGCAACAAATAAGCTGTCAAGTCTGATGAGAGATTAATGCAAGAACCAGAATCTACTTGGATCTGGGCTGAAAGGGATCGACAGAAAAGCAAGAGGGGAAAAGAGAAAATGCACATCAGAGGTAAGTTAGAATGGGACCTCTGCCCTGTAAGGGTGCCTTCAAGGATCTTAGGTTGCTACTTCAAGCCCAGCCTAAAATAGGCATTTCCATTGTAGTTGCAGTTTTTACTTGCTGAGCTAGTCCCACATGAAATTGTAAGGGTGGTTAAATTTCCTTTTGACTCTTTTCCCACCTCTTGGCTACTCCTCCCGCAATCCAAGCACAAAGGCTCCACTCCATTATCAAAATCTATACCAAGGAAATGATTTAATATCACTCAGTTAAGGCCTTAGTAAGTATACTGAGGAAGTATATTGACTCTTCCAAGAATGTTTTCATATAGTCATAGTCATTCATGATTAAAAGGGACTTTAAAATCATACATTCTAAAATTAGAAGATATTCTAAGATTAATCTATCTTGGTTCCCCTTTGCAGAATCCTTTCCAAGGAATCAGATCACCTATTCTTAAATATTCCCGTCTTAGTTTCTCAGTAGCGCTACAATAGAAATACAAGCGGGTGGCTTTAACGAACAGAAATTTATTTTCTTACATTTTAGGAGGTTGGAATTCTGAATTAGGGTACCAGTCCAGGAGAAAACTTTATCTGTCAGCTCTGGGGGAAGGTTCTTTTCTCTTTTCAGCTTCTGTTCCTTGGTTCTTTGGCAATCTTTATGTGGTATGGCACAGATCTAGAAAATAGATCTGTGCTTCCTTCTTCTGTGCCTAATTAGTCTTTTTATATCTCAAAAGCCATGGATTTAATACACACCTTACATGGATATGGTGTCATTAGCATAACAAAGAAACCCTATTCCAAAATGGGGTTACATCCACAAGTATAGGGGTTAGGATTTACAACGCATATTTTTGAGGGACACAGTTCAATCCATAACATTCTACCCTTGGGCCCCCAAAATTTCATGTCCTTCCCACATACAAAACTCATTCACATCATCCCAAATCCTTATCCTATTCCAGCATCAACTCTAAATCCAAAACGTCATCTTCTGGGTCATCTAAATCAAGTATGGGTGAGACTCTGGGCATATTCCATCCTGGGGCAAGATTCTCTTCCGTCAGTGAACCTGTAAAATCTAGAACACAAGTTGTGCGCTTCCCAAGTAGAATGATGGAACAAACACAGGGTAGACATTTCCACTACAAATGGGAGAAATTGGAGGGAAAGAAGGGATAACAGGCACCAAGCAATTCCAAAATTTAGCAAAAGAAATTACATTATCTCTCAAGGCTTGAAAATAATCTCTTTTCTCCAGGACCATCTGAGCAAGGACCTGCCCTCCAGACTCCAGGTGTTTGCCACACTTCCAGATTCTAGGTGGCGGTTCCTTAGCCTTGAGCATCAGCCATGCCTCCAGGCCCACTGGGATTGCAACTCTGCTCCCTAGGCTTTGGGCAGCCCCATCTTCCTACTCCATCTAAGTAGCAACCCCACCCCCTTAGCTCCCCAGTAGGCTCCATTCACCTGAACCCTGGGCATGACAATCCCACCCCTTCAGCTTTGGATGAAGGTCTCAACTTTCTGGCCCACCTCAACAGTAGCCTCCATCCTCCAGAACTGATGGTAGAGATCTGACTCTTTGAAACCTAGGAGGTGGTTCTTCCACCTTTGAAATGGAGGCCATGGTTCTGTACTTCGAAATGGAGAGAACTCTGCGTGCCATAGTCCCTCCAACAATTCTGCCGATCTCCAAACTCTTCCCAGGATGGTGCCTTCCGTTTCTTGGAGAACAACAGATGTTTGCAACCAAATCACTCCATTGGCCTGTTTCCTGCCTACAGAATTCCAGAAAGCAGGCAGCTTTCTTTCATTTTGTCTTGTCTGTCCCTTTCAGTCTAAACTGATAGGTTTTCTGCTGCAGAAATTGTTGATAAGATCCATCAGTCACAGGCTTAATCCCCTGAACAAAAGATTAAATAGCCATGTCCTTGGTGAAAGCTTTCCTCAGAATTTTCGAGATCTTTAAGTTCTGGGTTTCATTTTGCACAGTTCATTTCTTTCCTCTTGCATTTTTCCATAAGCAGCAAAGAGAAACTACACGGCCCCTTTAAGGTCTTCCTTAGAAATCTCCTTGGCCAAATATCCAAGTTCTACTTTCCACCAAACGTTAAAACATAATTCAATAAGTTCTTTGCCACAGCATAAAAAGCACTGTTCTTCCTTCAGTGTCGAATCACATGCTCATCATTTTCTTTTAAAGCCTAACCAGTAGGACATTTAACGCCAACATTTCTAGCGACATTCTGTTCATGATGATAGAAGCTCTCGTCACAGCTCTCGATTCTTTCTGAGCCCTCATCACAATCGTCCTCAACGTCCATAATTCTACCAAGAGTCTGTTTAAGGCAAACTAAGGCCTTACTATGAAGCACATGGCAAGGCTATGGGGGAAAGTCCTTGTCTCTTTTCAGCTTCTGTTCCTCAGTTCCTTGAAGAACTCCACATGGCATATATTTTCCCCCCACCTGTGCTTCCTCACTTTTGTGCTTAATCTGCTCTTCTGTGCCTAACATTTCAAAAGTGATTGGTTTAAGACACGCCCTGTTTGTTAGAGAAGCATCCCACTCTCCAATATTAAATTCTGTCTTTGTTTCTTAATGCTGCTATAACAGAAATACCACAAGTAGGTGGCTTTAACAAACAGAAATTTATTTTCTCACACTTTAGGAGGCTAGAAGTCTGAGTTTAGGGCACTGGTTCTCTCTTCTTGGCTCTGAGTTTAGGGCATTCTGTCTTGTTGGCTCTGGGGGAAGGTCCTCCTGTCTTTTCAACTTCTGCTCCTCGATTCCTGGGAGATCCTCATGTGGAATTTCTCTTTCCGCATCTGTGCTTCTTTGCTTCTGTGCCTAATCTGCTCTTTTAATATCTCAGTGATTGGTTTAAGACACACCCTACACTCTTCCCTATTCCCAAATGAGATTACACCTATAGGTATACAGGTTAGGATTTATGACACGTATCTTGGGGGGACACAGTTCAGTCCATAACAACCACCGTGCTCACCACAGAACCAACTACTTCACGTATGTTCTCACAATAAATCTCTGAAGTGGTACTATTATCACCATTTTCTGTATTAAGCAGCTCGGGCTCACGACTCATAGCCACCCTATAGGACAGAGTAGAACTGCCCCATGGTGTTTCCAAGGAGCGCCTGGCAGATTTGAACTGCCGACCCTTTGGTTAGCAGCTGTAGCACTTAACCTCTACACCACCAGGGTTTCCTTAAAGCAGTTACCCAAGGCTATGTAATTAGTAAATCGGGAAATCAGGGTATGAACACAAGTTCATCTGGTTCCAAAGACCATGTGTTTCCGCTTTCCAGACAGTCCGTTTGTGGTGGGCAGAATTCTAAAATGGCCACAAGATTCAGCGGACTCCCTGGTGACACCCACCTTCCCCCGGTTATTCAATCAAAGACTAATCTAGATTCTGTTCTGAAGAGTTTTGCAGATGTAATTAACAAACAGACCCATTGCTGTCAAGTCAATTCTGACTCATATCGACCCTATAGAACAGAGTAGAACTGCCGTATAGAATTCCCAAGAAGCATTCAAACTGCTGACCTCTTGGTTAGCAGTTGTAGCACTTAACCACTACGCCTCCAGGGTTTCTGATGCAACTAAGGTCCCAAATAAATTGACCCTTAAATAGGGAGAGTATCTGGGTGGGCCTGGCATAACCCCATGAGCCTTTTCAAAGCAGGGAATTTCCTGCAGCTGGTGGCAGAAGAGGAAGTCAGAAGTTCCTACCAGCAGAGACATTCTCCTGCTGACTTTGAAGGAGCAAGTTGCCATCCCGTGGAGAGGACAGGTGGCAGAAAAGGAGGATGGCTCTAGGAGCTGAGAACAACCTCTAGTCAACAGCCAGCAAGAAAACGGGGCCTGAGACCAACAGATGCAAGGAACTGAATTCTGCTAACAACCTGAATGAGTGTGGGAGAGCACCCTGGCTTCAGAGGAAAAAGCAGTGGGGGGCCCTGGGCAGAGGACACACATATTGTGCCAAAACCCTGGACCATGGAAACTGCAAGATGATGAGTGTGAGTTTTAAGCAACAGGAAGGTAATACACAATCTCCTCTGCGATAAGTGTCTTAGGTAGGGTTCCCCTGAAGCAGAGCCTGAGACAAGGATTGCGCGGAAGTGGTTCATAGGGAGTTGATCCCAGGAAGCACCAGTAGGCAACTAGGAAACACAGATGAGAACGGGAAGGATATGAGGTCCCCATACATTGGGGTGGTCAGTATCAGGGTACAGAAGCAAATGTGTAGAGGACCTCATTGTCAGTAAAATAGGTTTCATCAGTGTTCTCCACCAGCTGGTGGACAGAGGGTTCCATTGTAGGGTTCCTGTTCCTCTCGACCTGGTTTCCGCAAGAACAAAGGACCTCCCTTTATCTTTTACTCTGAAGCTCTGACGTCTGGTGTTTGTTTATGGTGAAGGGTTCTGCTCCAAGATCTGTGAAACCTGGTAGATCAGGTTTGCTTAATACCCACTCTACCCAGATTGAGTTAAAAAGCCAGATGCCCGGACCTATGCAACACAGCAGGCTCATGAGTGGAATAATTCCACTTGATTGAGACTTGGTATAGTCTGTGGTGGGGGATGAAATCCCAAGAACCATGAGACTTGGTGTCTGCAGTAAGGGGGAATTAGCTCCAGATCTGTAAGACCTGTTACTGAAATTATTAGCTCTCCATCCCTTTCCGTTTATTTATTCTGACTTACCAGTTGCGAGCGCCACCTGGTGCATAAAAAAAAAAAAATTTTTTTGTGTATAGGCCTGGCATTTTGCCCACCTAGTGCCTTTCTAACTCTATTTTTCCTCCCTGTGTCCCCGCTTATCGGGGCCTTGAGTTTGTGAGTCTTTTTGTAGGGTTTCAGTTCTTAATTGCCAACCAGTTCAGTCTCATTGGTGCATTTGCAGAAATCATAGATTTAGCACTTGGTATCTAAATTTGATTTTTTTTTCCCCACCCTAAGCTGCAAATTTTTTTTTTAATTGTGCTTTAGGTGAAAGTTTACAGCTCAAGTTAGTTTTTCATTCAAAAATTTATACACATACTGTTTTGTGACACCGGTTGCAATCCCTGCAACGTGACAGCACTCTTCCCCTTTCCACCCCAGGATCCCCGTGTCCATTTGTCCAGTTTTCTTGTCCCTTCCTGTCCTTTCATCTTGCTTTTGGGCAGGAGTTGTCCATGTGGTCTCGCATATTGGATTGACTAGGAAGCGTGTTTCTCACATACGTTATTGTTTGTTTTATAGCCTGTCTACTCTATGTCTGAAAGGTGGGCTTTGGGAGTGGCTTCAGTTCTGAGTTAGCAGGGGTCCAGGGGCCACAGTCTCAAGGATTCCTCCTGTCTCTGTCAGACCAGTAAGTCTGGTCTTTTTTTCGTTTTTCTTTTTCTTAATTGTGCTTTAAGTGAAAGTTTACAAACCAAGTCAGTCTCTCATACAAAAACTTATATACACCTTGCTATATACTCCTAGTTGTTCTCCCTTTAATGAGACAGCATACTCATTCCCTCTAGTCTGTTTTCGTGTCCATTTCGGCCAGCTTCTGACCCCCTCTACCCTCTCATCTCCCCTCCAGACAGGAGCTGCCCACAGAGTCTCATGTGGCTACTTGATCCAAGATGCTCACTCATCACCAGTATCATTTTCTATCCCATAGTCCAGTCCAATCCCTGTCTGAAGAGTTGGCTTTGGGAATGGTTCCTGTCTTGGGCTAGCAGATCTGGGGACTATGTCTACCGGGGCCCTTCTAGTCTTGCTCAGACCGTTAAGTCTGGTGTTTTTACAAGAATTTGGGGTCTGCATCCCACTGCTCTCCTGCTCCCTCAGGGGTTCTCTGTTGTATTCTCTGTCAGGGCAGTCATCGGTTGTAGCCAGGCACCATCCAGTTCTTCTGGTCTCAGGCTGATGTAGTCTCTGGTTTATGTGGCCTTTTCTGTCTCTTGGGCTCATAATTACCTTATGTTTTTGGTGTTCTTCATTCTCCTTTTATCCAGGTTTTTCATTCTCCTTTGATCCAGGTGGGTCGAGACCAATTGTTGCATCTTAGATGGCTCCTTGCTACAGTTTAAGACCCCAGATGCCACCCTCCATTTGCTACAGTTTAAGACCCTAGACGCCACCCTCCAAGGTGGCATGCAGAAAGTTTTAATACATTTTATTATACTAATTGACTTAGATGTCCCCTGAAACCATGGTACCCAAACCCTCAACCCTGCTATGCTCGCATTCTAAGCATTCAGTTCATTCAGGAAACTTCTTTGCTTTTGGTTTAGTCCAGTTGAGCTGACCTCTTCTGTATTGTGTGTTGTCTTTCCCTTCAGCTAAAATAATTCTTATCTTTTTTTTTTTTTTACTATCTGATTAGAGAAAACCCCTTTCCCTCCCTCGGTCCCTGCTCTGGTAACTATCAAAGAATATTTGCTTCTCTGTTTAAACTGTTTTTTGAGTTCTTATAATAGTGGTCTCATACAATATTTGTCCTTTTGCAATTGTCTCATTTCACTCAGCATAATGCCTTCCATATTCCTCCATGTTATGAAATGTTTCACGGATTCATCGTTGTTCTTTATCGATGGGTAATATTCCGATGTGTGAATATACCATAATCTATTTATCCATTCATCTGTTGATGAGCACCTTGGTTGCTTCCATCTTTTTGCCATCGTTAACAATGCTGCAGTGAACATGGGTGTGCATATGTCTGTTCGTGTAAAGGCTCTTGTTTCTCTAGGGTATATTCCAAAGACTGGGATTGCTGGATCGTATGGTAGTTCTATTTCTAGCTTTTTAAGGACACACCAAATAGATTTCCAAAGTGGTTGTACCATTTTACATTCCCACCAGGAGTATATAAGTGTTCCAGTCTCTCCACAGCCTCTCCAACATTTATTGTTTTGTGTTTTTTGGATTAATGCTAACCCTGTTGGAGTGAGATGGAATCTCGTTGTAGTTTTGATTTAAATTGCTCTAATGGCTAATGATGGTGAGCGTTTCCTCATGTACCTGTTAGCTACCTCAATGTCTTCTTTAATGAAGTGTCCTTTGATATCCTTTGCCCATTTTACTTGGGTAATTTGTTTTTTTGTAGTTGAGCTTTTGCAGTATCATGTAGATTTTAGAGATCAGATGCTTATCAGAAATGTCATAGCTAAAAACTTTCCCAGTCTGAAGGTAATCTTTTTATCTTTTGGTGACGTCTTTGGATGGGCATAGGTGTTTGATTTTTAGGAGCTCTCAGTTATCTAGTTTCTCTTCTGCATTGTCAGTAATGTTTTGTATACTCTTTATGCCATGTATTAGGGCTCCTAGCATTGTCCCTATTTTTTCTTCCATGATCTTTGTCGTTTTAGATTGTGTATTTAGGTCTTTGATCCATTTTGAATTAGTTTTTGGGCATGGTGTGAGGTATAGGTCTTGATTCATTTTTCTGCAGATGGATATCCAGTTATGCCAGCACCGTTTGTTAAAGAGACTGTCTTTTCCCCGTTTAACTGACTTGGGCCTTTGTCAAATATTAGCTGCTCCTATGTGGATGGATTTATGTCTGGATTCTCAGTTCTGTTCCATTGGTTTATGTATCTGTTGTTGTACCAGTACTATGCTGTTTTGACTACAGTGGGAGTATCCCAAAAAACAGTGGGAGTATAATAGGTTCTAAAATCAGGTGGAATGAGGCCTCCCACTTTGTTCTTCCTTTTCAGTAATGCTTTACGTATCTGGGGCCTCTTTCCTTTCCATATGAAGTTGGTGATTGTTGCTCCATCTCATTAAAAAATGGCATTGGAATTTGGATCGGAATTGCATTGTATCTATAGATTGTTTTTGGTAGAATAGACATTTTTACAATGTGAAGTCTTCTTATCCATAAGCAAGGTATATTTTTTCCACTTATGTAGGTCTTTTGGTTTTTTGCAGTAGTTCCTCGTAGTTTTCTTTGTATAGATCTTTTATGTTTCTGGTGAGATTTATTCCTAAGTATCTTAACTTCTTGCGGGCTACCATAAATGGTATTGATCTGGTGATTTCCTCTTCAATGTTCTTTTTGTTGGTGTAGAGGAATCCAACTGATTTTTGTTTGTTTATCCTGTATCCTGATCTTCACTGAACTCTTCTATTAGTTTCTGTAGTTTTCTTGAGGATTCTTTAGGGTTTTCTGTGTATAAGACCATATCATCTGCAAATAGAGATACTTTTACTTCTTCCTTACCAGTCTGGATGCCCTTTAATTCTTTATCTAGCCTAATTGCTCTGGCTAGGATGTCCAGCACAATGTTGAATAAGAGTGGTGATAAAGGGCATCCTTGTCTGGTTCCTGATCTCAAGGCGAAAGCTTTTAGACCCTCTCCATTTAGGATGATGCTGACTGATGGCTTTGTATAAATGCCCTTTATTATGTTGGGGAATTTTCCTTCTATTCCTATTTTGCTGAGAGTTTTTATCATGAATGGATGTTGAACTTTGTCATATCCTTTTCTGCATCAATTGATAAGATCATGTGCTTCTTATCTTTTGTTTTATTTAAATGATGGATTACATTAATTGTTTTTCTCATGTTGAACCATCCCTGCATATGTGGTATGAATCCCACTTGGTCATGGTGAATTATTTTTTTTGATGTATTGTTGAATTCTATTGGCTAGAATTTTGTTGCGGATTTTTGCATCTAAGTTCATGAGGGATATAGGTCTGTAATTTTCTTTTTTTGTGTTGTCTTTACTTGATTTTGGTATCAGGGATATTTTGGTTTCATAGAATGAGTTTGGTAGTATTTCATCCTTTTCTATGCTCTGAAATACCTTTAGTAGTAGTGGCATTAACTCTTCTCTGAAAGTTTGGTAGAACTCTGAACTGAAGCCATCCAGGCCAGGGCTTTTTTTGGGGGAGAGTTTTTAAATTTCCTTTTCAATCTCTTCTTTTGTTATGAGTTTATTTAGTTGTCCTACCTCTGTTTGTGTTAGTTTCGGTAGATAGCGTGTTTCTAGAAATTCATGCATTTCTTCTAGGTTTTCAAATTTGTTAGAGCACAATCTTTTGGGGTAATCTGGTATGAATCTTTTAATTTCAGTTGGGTCTGTTGTAATATTGGTCATCTCATTTCTTATTTGAGTTATTTGCTTCCTGTGCTGTTTTGGTTTTTTGGGTATTTGGCCAATGGTTTATCAATTTTGTTAATTTTTTCAAAGAACAAGCTTTTGGTCTTGTTAACATTTTCAATTGTTTTTCTGTTCTCTATTTCATTTAATTCTGCTCTAATTTTTATTTCCTTTCTTCTGGTGTCTGAGAGTTTCTTTTGTTGCTCTCTTTCTATTTGTTCAAGTTGTAGGGAGAATTCTTTGATTCTGGCCCTTTCTTCTTTCTACATGTGTGCATTTATTGATATAAATTGACCTCTGAGCACTGCTTTTGCTGTGTCCCAAAGGTTCCGACAGGAACTGTTTTCATTCTCACTGGGTTTGATGAATTTCTTTATTACATCCTTGACATCTTCTATAACACAGTCGTTTTTGAGCAGGGTATTGTTCAGTTTCCAAGTGTTTGATTTCTTTTCCCTGCTTTTTCTGTTATTGATTTCTACTTTTATGGCCTTATGATCAGAGAAGATGCTTTGTAATATTTCGACGATTTGGATCCTGCTAAGTCTTGCTTTAAGAACTAACATGTGGTCTATCCTAGAGAACATTCCATGTGCGTTGGAAAAGAAAGTACACTTGGCTGCTGTTGAGTGGATTGTTCTGTATATGTCCACGAGGTCAAGTTGGTTGATTGTGGCATTAGATGTTCCGTGTCTTTACTGAGCTTCTTTCTGGTTGTTCTGACCTTCACCGAAAGTGGTGTGTTGAAGTCTCCTACTATAACTATGGAACTGTCTATCTCACTTTTCAATGCTGTTAGAGTTTGTTTTAGGTATCTTGCAGCCCTGTCATTGGGTGCATAAATATTTAATATGGTTATATCCTCCAGTATATTGACCGTAATCATCATATAGTGTCCTTCCTTGTCCTTTGTGGTGGATTTAACTCTAAAATCCATTTTGTCAGAAATTAATATTGCCACTCCTCTTTTTTGATTGTTTGATATATTTTTTTCCATCCTTTGAGTTTGTTTGTGTTTCTAAGTCTAAGGTGTGTCTCTTGTAGGCAGCATATTGATGGATTGTGTTCTTTTATCCATTCTGCCACTCTCTGTCTCTTTATTGGTGCATTTAGTCCAGTTACATTCAGCGTAATTATGGATAGGTGCGAGTTTAGTGCTGTCATTTTGATGTCTTTTTGTGTGTGTTGCTTAGTTTCTTTTTCTCCACTTAATTTTTTGTGCTGAGTAGTTTATCTTTATGTATTATCTTTTCCTCTTATTCATTATAGTTGATTTTGTTTCTGCTGAATCTCTATTTTTTTCTTGTGTTTTATTTTGATGAGTAGGATTGTTAGTGTGTTTTGTGGTTACCTTAATATTTACCCCTATTTTTATAAGTTTAAACCTAACTCTTATTTCTTTATATCACCTTGTCTTCCTCTCTATATGAAAGACCTATGACTACACTTCTAAGTTCCTCTTTATTGTTTTAACGTTGTCCTCTTTTACAGAATGACATCGCTGTTTCCTTGTTTTGAGCACTTTTTTCTCTTGAGTTATTTTTTTGTTGTTAGTAACTTTTTTTTTGAATATATATATATTTTTTTTATTATTAACTTTTATTAAGCTTCAAGTGAATGTTTACAAATCCAATCAGTCTGTCACATATAAGTTTACATACATCTCACTCCCTACTCCCACTTGCTCTCCCCTTCTTGAGTCAGCCCTTTCAGTCTCTCCTTTCGTGACAATTTTTCCGGCTTCTCTCTCTCTCTATCCTCCGATCCCCCCTCCAGACAAGAGTTGCCAACACAATCTCAAGTGTCGACCTGATATAATTAGCTCACTCTTCATCAGCGTCTCTCTCCCACCCACTGACCAGTCCCTTTCATTTCTGATGAGTTGTCTTCAGGGATGGTTCCTGTCCTGTGCCAACAGAAGGTCTGGGGAGCATGGCCGCCGGGATTCCTCTAGTCTCAGTCAGACCATTAAGTTTGGTCTTTTTATGAGAATTTGGGGTCTGTATCCCACTGATCTCCTGCTCCCTCACGGGTCCTCTGCTGTGCTCCCTGTCAGGGCAGTCATCTATTGTGGTCGGGCACCAACTAGTTCTTCTGGTCTCAGGATGATGTAGGTCTCTGGTTCATGTGGCTCTTTCTGTCTCTTGGGCTCTTAGTTGTCGTGTGGCCTTGGTGTTCTTCATTTTCCTTTGCTCCAGGTGGGTTGAGACCAATTGCTGCATCTTAGATGGCCGCTTGTTAGCATTTAAGACCCCAGACGCCACATTTCAAAGTGGGATGCAGAATGATTTCATAATAGAATTATTTTGCCAATTGACTTAGAAGTCCCCGCAAACCATGTTCCCCAGGCCCCCGCCCTTGCTCCACTGACCTTTGAAGCATTCATTTTATCCCGGAAACTTCTTTGCTTTTGGTCCAGTCCAATTGAGCTGACCTTCCATGTATTGAGTGTTGTCTTTCCCTTCACCTAAAGCATTTCTTATCTACTGATTAATCAATAAAAAACCCTCTCCCACCCCCCCCTCCCCGTAACCACAAAAGTATGTGTTCTTCTCAGGTTTACTATTACTCAAGATCTTATAATAGTGGTCTTATACAATATTTGTCCTTTTGCCTCTGACTAATTTCACTCAGCATAATGCCTTCCAGGTTCCTCCATGTTATGAAATGTTTCACAGATTTGTCACTGTTCTTTATCGATGTGTAGTATTCCATTGTGTGAATATACCACAATTTATTTACCCATTCATCCGTTGATGGACACCTTGGTTGCTTCCAACTTTTTACTATTGAAAACAGAGCTGCAATAAACATGGGTGTGCATATATCTGTTTGTATGAAGGCTCTTGTATCTCTAGGGTATATTCCCAGGAGTGGGATTTCTGGGTTGTATGGTAGTTCTATTTCTAACTGTTTAAGATAACGCCAGATAGATTTCCAAAATGGTTGTACCATTTTACATTCCCACCAGCAGTGTATAAGAGTTCCAATCTCTCTGCAGCCTCTCCAACATTTATTATTTTGTGTTTTTTGGATTAATGCCAGCCTTGCTGGTGTGAGATGGAATCTCATCGTAGTTTTAATTTGCATTTCTCTAATGGCTAATGATCAGGACCATTTTCTCATGTATCTGTTGGCTGCCTGAATATCTTCTTTAGTGAAATGTGTGTTCATATCCTTTGCCCACTTCTTGATTGGGTTGTTTGTCTTTTTGTGGTTGAGTTTTGACAGAATCATGTAGATTTTAGAGATCAGGCGCTGGTCGGAGATGTCATAGCTGAAAATTCTTTCCCAGTCTGTAGGTGGTCTTTTTACTCTTTTGGTGAAGTCTTTAGATGAGCATAGGTGTTTGATTTTTAGGAGCTCCCAGTTATCTGGTTTCTCTTCGTCATTTTTGGTAATGTTTTGTATTCTGTGTATGCCTTGTATTAGGGCTCCTAGGGTTGTCCCTATTTTTTCTTCCATGATCTTTATCGTTTTAGTCTTTATGTTTAGGTCTTTGATCCACTTGGAGTTAGTTTTTGTGCATGGTGTGAGGTATGGGTCTTGTTTCATTTTTTTGCAAATGAATATCCAGTTATGCCAGCACCATTTGTTAAAAAGGCTTTCTTTTCCCCAATTAATTGACACTGGTCCTTTGTCAAATATCAGCTGCTCATACGTGGATGGATCTATGTCTGGGTTCTCAATTCTGTTCCATTGGTCAATGTGCCTGTTGTTGTACCAGTACCAGGCTGTTTTGACTACTGTGGCTGTATAATAGGTTCTGAAGTCAGGTAAAGTCAGGCCTCCCACTTTCTTCTTCTTTTTCAGTAGTGCTTTGCTTATCCAGGGCTTCTTTCCCTTCCATATGAAATTGGTGATTTGTTTCTCTATCCCCTTAAAATATGACACTGGAATTTGGATTGGAAGTGCGTTAAATGTATAGATGGCTTTTGGTAGAATAGACATTTTTACTATGTTAAGTCTTCCTATCCATGAGCAAGATATGTTTTTCCACTTAAGTATGTCCTTTTGAATTTCTTGTAGCAGAGCTTTGTAGTTTTCTTTGTATAGGTCTTTTACATCCTTGGTAAGATTTATTCCTAAGTATCTTATCTTCTTGGGGGCTACTGTGAATGGTATTGATTTGGTTATTTCCTCTTCGGTGTTCTTTTTGTTGATGTAGAGGAATCCAAGTGATTTTTGTATGTTTATTTTATAACCTGAGACTCTGCCAAACTCTTCTATTAGTTTCAGTAGTTTTCTGGAGGATTCCTTAGGGTTTTCTGTGTATATAATCATGTCATCTGCAAATAGTGATAACTTTACTTCTTCCTTGCCAATCCGGATACCTTTTATTTCTTTGTCTAGCCTAATTGCCCTGGCTAGGACTTCCAGCACGATGTTGAATAAGAGCGGTGATAAAAGGCATCCTTGTCTGGTTCCCGTTCTCAAGGGAAATGCTTTCAGGTTCTCTCCATTTAGAGTGATATTGGCTGTTGGCTTTGCATAGATGCCCTTTATTATGTTGAGGAATTTTCCTTCAATTCCTATTTTGGTAAGAGTTTTTATCATAAATGGGTGTTGGACTTTGTCAAATGCCTTTTCTGCATCAACTGATAAGATCATGTGGTTTTTGACTTTTGTTTTATTTATGTGATGGATTACATTAATGGTTTTTCTGATATTAAACCAGCCTTGCATACCTGGTATAAATCCCACTTGATCAGGGTGAATTATTTTTTTGATGTGTTGTTGGATTCTATTGGCTAGAATTTTGTTGAGGATTTTTGCATCAATGTTCATGAGGGATATAGGTCTATAATTTTCTTTTTTTGTAATGTCTTTACCTGGTTTTGGTATCAGGGAGATGGTGGCTTCATAGAATGAGTTGGGTAGTATTCCGTCATTTTCTATGCTTTGGAATACCTTCAGAAGTAGTGGTGTTAACTCTTCTCTGAAAGTTTGGTAGAACTCTGCAGTGAAGCCGTCCGGGCCAGGGCTTTTTTTTTGTTGGGAGTTTTTTGATTACTGTTTCAATCTCTTTTTTTGTTATGGGTCTATTTAGTTGTTCTACTTCTGAATGTGTTAGTTTAGGTAGGTAGTGTTTTTCCAGGAATTCATCCATTTCTTCTAGGTTTGCAAATTTGTTAGAGTACAATTTTTCATAATAATCTGAAATGATTCTTTTAATTTCATTTGGTTCTGTTGTGATGTGGTCCTTCTCGTTTCTTATTCGGGTTATATGTTTCCTTTCCTGTATTTCTTTAGTCAGTCTAGCCAATGGTTTATCAATTTTGTTAATTTTTTCAAAGAACCAGCTTTTGGCTTTGTTAATTCTTTCAATTGTTTTTCTGTTCTCTAATTCATTTAGTTCAGTTCTAATTTTTATTATTTGTTTTCTTCTGGTGCCTGATGGCTTCTTTTGTTGCTCACTTTCTATTTGTTCAAGTTGTAGGGACAGTTCTCTGAGTTTGGCTCTTTCTTCTTTTTGTATGTGTGCATTTATCGATATAAATTGGCCTCTGAGCACTGCTTTTGCTGTGTCCCAGAGGTTTTGATAGGAAGTATTTTCATTCTCGTTGCTTTCTAAGAATTTCCTTATTCCCTCCTTGATGTCTTCTATAACCCAGTCTTTTTTCAGGAGGGTATTGTTCAGTTTCCAAGTATTTGATTTCTTTTCCCTAGTTTTTCTGTTATTGATCTCTAGTTTTATTGCCTTGTGGTCTGAGAAGATGCTTTGTAATATTTCGATGTTTTGGACTCTGCAAAGGTTTGTTTTATGACCTAATATGTGGTCTATTCTAGAGAATGTTCCATGTGCACTAGAAAAAAAAGTATATTTTGCAGCAGTTGGGTGGAGAGTTCTGTATAAGTCAATGAGGTCAAGTTGGTTGATTGTTGTAATTAGATCTTCCGTGTCTCTGTTGAGCTTCTTACTGGATGTCCTGTCCTTCTCTGAAAGTGGTGTGTTGAAGTTGCCTACTATAATTGTGGAGGTGTCTATCTCACTTTTCAATTCTGTTAAAATTTGATTTATGTATCTTGCAGCCCTGTCATTGGGTGCATAAATATTTAATATGGTTATGTCTTCCTGATCAATTGTCCCTTTTATCATTATATAGTGTCCTTCTTTATCCTTTGTGGTGGATTTAAGTCTAAAGTCTATTTTGTCAGAAATTAATATTGCTACTCCTCTTCTTTTTTGCTTATTGTTTGCTTGATATATTTTTTTCCATCCTTTGAGTTTTAGTTTGTTTGTGTCTCTAAGTCTAAGGTGTGTCTCTTGTAGGCAGCATATAGATGGATCGTGTTTCTTTATCCAGTCTGTGACTCTCTGTCTCTTTATTGGTGCATTTAGTCCATTTACATTCAGCGTAATTATAGATAAATAAGTTTTTAGTGCTGTCATTTTGATACCTTTTTATGTGTGTTGTTGACAATTTCATTTTTCCACATACTTTTTTGTGCTGAGGCGTTTTTCTTACTAAATTGTGAGATCCTCATTTTCATAGTGTTTGACTTTATATTAGTTGAGTCGTTACGTTTTTCTTGGCTTTTATCTTGAGTTATAGAGTTGTTATACCTTTTTGTGGTTAACTTATTATTTACCCCTATTTTTCTAAGTAAAAACCTAACTTGTATTGTTCTATATTGCCTTGTATCACTCTCCATATGGCAGTTCAATGCCTCCTGTATTTAGTCCCTCTTTTTGATTATTGTGATCTTTTACCTATTGACTTCCATGATTCCCTGTTATGTGTATTTTTTTTAATTAATCTTAATTTGTTCGCTTTTGTGATTTCCCTATTTGAGTTGATATCAGGACGTTCTGTTTTGTGACCTTGTGTTGTGCTGGTATCTGATGTTATTGGTTTTCTGACCAAACAATATCCTTTAGTATTTCTTGTAGCTTTGGTTTGGTTTTTGCAAATTCTCTAAACTTGTGTTTATCTGTAAATATCTTAATTTCACCTTCATATTTCAGAGAGAGTTTTGCTGGATATATGATCCTTGGCTGGCAGTTTTTCTCCTTCAGTGCTCTGTATATGTCGTCCCATTCCCTTCTTGCCTGCATGGTTTCTGCTGAGTAGTCTGAACTTATTGATTCTCCCTTGAAGGAAACCTTTCTTTTCTCCCTGGCTGCTTTTAAAATTTTCTGTTTATCTTTGGTTTTGGCGAGTTTGATGATAATATGTCTTGGTTTTTTTCCTTTTGGATCAATCTTAAATGGGGTTCGATGAGCATCTTGGATAGATATCCTTTGGTCTTTCATGATGTCAGGGAAGTTTTGTGTCAGGAGTTCTTCAACTATTTTCTCTGTGTTTTCTGTCCCCCCTCCCTGTTCTGGGACTCCAATCACTCACAGGTTATCCTTCTTGATAGAGTCCCACATGATTCTTAGAGTTTCTTCATTTTTTTTAATTCTTTTATCTTATTTTTTTTCAGCTATGTTGGAGTTGATTCCCTGGTCCTCCAGAAGTCCCAGTCTGCATTCTAATTGCTCGAGTCTGCTCCTCTGACTTCCTATTGCGTTGTCTAATTCTGTAATTTTATTGTTAATCTTTTGGATTTCTACATGCTGTCTCTCTATGGATGCTTGCAACTTATTAATTTTTCCACTATGTTCTTGAATAATCTTTTTGAGTTCTTCAACAGTTTTATCAGTGTGTTCCTTGGCTTTTTCTGCAGTTTGCCTTATTTCATTTGTGATGTCTTGAAGCATTCTGTAAATTAGTTTTTTATATTCTGTATCTGATAATTCCAGGATTGTATCTTCATTTGGGAAAGATTTTGATTCTTTTGTTTGGGGGGTTGGAGAAGCTGTCATGGTCTGCTTCTTTAAGTGGTTTGATATGGATTGTTGTCTCCGAGCCATCACTGGGAAACTAGTTTTTCCAGAAAATCCGCTGCGTCCAGTCCAAATCCCGGTGGGATGGTTCCATGGCTGGGATGCTGCTCTCCCCGTTCCAAGACCAGTCACTGCCTCCCGGGGACTTCTCCTACCGGCTGCGTCCCACACCGCCCGTGGAACCGGCTGCTCCCCCTCCCGGGGTTAGTTCAGAGGGGTGGAGCAGCTCTCTGTGCTTGTGCCGTACCTGACTGGTACGCTGGCTCCAGGCTCTGAAAACAATCGCTGCTTCCCCGTATTAGTTCGTTCTCCATCTCTAAATCTGTGTTTGTTGTTCAGGGTTCGTAGATTGTTATGTATGTGATCAATTCACTTGTTTTTCCATTTCTTTGTTGTAAGAGGGATCCGAGGTAGCATCTGCCTAGTCCGCCATCTTGGCTCCGCCCCCTGTTAGTAACTTTTTTTTTTCCTTTTGAGTTATTTTTGTGATTTCCCTATCTGGGTTGACATCTGATTGCTCTGTCCAGTGTTCTAATCTTGGGGTGATATCTGCCTTAGTATTCATTTTCTAACCAGAGAACTCCCTTTAGTATTTTTTGTAGTTTTGGTTTGGTTTTTACAAATTCCCTGAACTTCTGTTTATCTGGAAATGTCCTAATTTCACCTTCATGTTTGAGAGACAGTTTTGCTTGATATATGATTCTTGGCAGGCAATTTTTTTCCTTCAATGCTTGCTGTAAGTCATCCCACTGCCTTCTTGCCTGCACGGTTTCTGCTGAGTAGTCTGAACTCGTTCTTATTGACTCTCCTTTGTAGGTGACTTCTCATTTATCCGTAGCTGCTCTTAAAATTGTCTCTTTTTCTTTGGTTTTGGCAAGTTTGATTATAATATGTCTTGGTGACTTTCTTTTAAGGTCTACCTTATGTGGAGTTCGATGAGCACCTTGGATAGATATCTTCTCATCTGTCACGATATCAGGTGAGTTTTCTGCCAAAAAACCTTCAACAATTCTTTCTGTATTTTCTATTATCCCTCCCTGTTCTAGTACTCCAATCACACGTAGGTTATTTCTCTAGATAGAGTGCCACATGAGTCTTAGGGTTTCTTCACTTTTTAAGATTATTTTTCTTCAAATATATTGGTGCCAAGTGCTTTATCTTCAGTCTCCCCAATTCTGCCTTCTGCTTGCTGAGTTCTGCTCCTCTGACTTTCTATTGAGTTATCTAATTCTGTAGTTATTTGTTAATCTTCTGATTTTCTGATTTCTGTCTCTCTATAGATTCTTGCAGGTTATTAAATTTTTCATTATGTTCTTGAATAATCTTTTCAATTTCTTCAACTGCTTTATCTGTGTGTTCCTTGTCCTGTTCCGCATATTGCCTGATCTCCTTCTGGATGTCTTGAAGAGTTCTAAATATTAATTTTTTGTATTCTGTACCCAGTAATTCCAGGAATGCACGTTCATCCAGAAGATCCCTTGCTTCTTTGTTTTGAGAGCTAGCTGAATCGAGCATGGTCTGCTTCTATATGTGATTTCATATTGACTGTTTTCTCCATGCCACCTGTAAGTTATTGTATTAGTTTATTTTATGTTTGCTTACTATATTCTAACTACTTGCTTTGTTTGTTTTGATATGTACAAATAGGTTGCTTCAGTGAGCTAGCTTGATTATTTTCACCTTTGAAGCTCTAATGCCCTGTTACTAGAATGGAGAGCTGTAACCAGGTATATGAGCCTAGAGTCCATTCACTTTTCTTGTTTGGCTTCAATTCAGGTGTCCAGGTAGTTGGTCATCAAGTGTGTGGTACAGGATCTGTCCTACAATCTTAGAGGGGTAGGGGGGATTGGTGTAGGTACTGGTATCTGGTTGCAGCACGTGGTCATGCTCTGAACAAGACAGGAGGCTGACAACCATCCACCGAGTGTCTGTGAGGAAAGTGTGACCCTGTTCCCTAGAGCACACAGGTGGGTGGGTTCTGCAGACGGACCTTGGGCACACAATGCTTTGATTGTAAGGACTGAGAGGTACCAGTTATCCTTGTGCCTCTATCGCAGGTGGCTGGGTGACCTGAGTGGAGCCATCAGTCCTTAGGCCCCTGATGTGGGGAGGTAAGGACCCTGTTTAATAGGCAAAGTGGTGTCAAACATCAAACACACACCTCTCCTCCACACAGCTGAAACAGCTGCAGTCTGCCAACATGGGTCTATTCTCCTGAAACAGACCCACACGGGTCCATGTAGGGGGGAAAGGTATTCAAGATCCACAGGCCATTTATGCCTGGACAGGAGATGCTTCTGTCCTGAGCTACCCAGGTTAGAGGAACTGGCAGATTATCTTTTCCCTGATTGTGAATTTATTCCTTCTCCAGGGCCAGAAGAATGGCTCAGGGCACACACCAGTACCTATCTCAGGCCCAGGGAAATCAACAGCCACCGAAGCCAGCTTCAGGGCTGGGGGCACGGTAAAGTAATGCAAGTATTTAGCTTTTGCCAAGAGCTCAGTTCTTCTCTGGTTCCAGAGGTGTGAGTAGGTTGTGCAGCTGGCTGTTTCTCCCTGATGAAACTCTGGCCGAATGCTACCACCAGCCCACCGCATCTCCTCCAGGGAATGGTGCCTGAGGGATCTTAGTGATTCAGGTCTGGCAACTCCTCTCTGTTTCTGAACCTTCTCTCTCTCCCCCGCCTCTCAATCCATTTTCTAACTTTTGCATTTGATGTTCAGGGTTTCTAACTTGTCATAAGTGTAATTGTTTCACTTTTTTTTTTGGGGTCTTTGTTGTAAGAGGGTTCACCAGACGTATCTGACTGCTCCGCCATCTGGGCCCCACCTCCCAATTGATTTTTATTCAGAATTTTTTCACGTATTTTGTTGCCTGGTTCTACATCTTTGTCATTGTCATTTAACCTCCCAGAGGAGGGCTTACTGTTAGTCAGAACTGGGCACGGTGCAAGTTAAATTTGGTGTTAAACACTGGTAACCAGCAACAGCTGACCTTTAGAAGAGAGCTTTGCAAGCTTAGGGATCTTGCCAGTTACCATCGGTTAAAGAACTTATATTATCGGAGTCTCTTTGATAACATCACATCTAGAGTATATCAGGAAGTCTGCTCCAGAGGAGTTCATCCATCACGAAGACCTTTGATATTTGGTCATAAAAGGTACAAACATAAGAGTCGGACCTAGCATTCCTAAAGATTTCCCTCTGGCTGATTATTGAAAAAGTGGTCACCCTTTGCAATGGAGGTCCTTAAAAAAATAATACTTTTGTGTAATACTGTCTGGCCTGAGTATGTCTTTGGAGACCAGGAACATTAGCCCAGAAATGGAAGTTTATCCTTTGGTACCATTCTTCAATTAGATCTCTTTTGCAAAAGACAGGAAAAGTGGGAAGAAATGCATTATGTACAAGACTTTATGGCCCTTTACCAGAACCCTGACCTGAGGATGGCCTGTAAGTTCAGGGAATCAAAGGAAAAGTCCTCCAAAACCTTTGTTTTAAGACCAGAGGAAAAGGAGGACATTCTCTTTGACCCTCTATTCCAGACCTCCTCTAGACCAACTGCACCCCCTCTGGCCCAGCCAGAGAGCACCTTAGTAACCTCTTCCTCAGGCTCCCCCAGAGCCAGACAGCCTAAGCCCCCTCCATATGCCCCATCTGAGCCCAGCTCAACTAGTCATGGCACAAGTCCTGAACAAACCCCCCAAAAGGGAACACATGAGTATTGCCCATCAACGACAGGAAGCCCCTCATCCCCTGCACCCACCTCAGTTCCAACTGCTCCCATTCCCTCAGCCTGTCCACCCCCTTCTCTGATGTGGCTGAGATCAGGAAACAGGCTATATCCTGCTCTGCCCTCAGCCCAGAAAACTGGCGTGTACCCCCTTAGGAAAGTAGCTAACAGGACTGGGGGCACAACCCGGGTTCATGTGCCATTTTTAGTCTCAGACTTAAGCCAGCGCAAAGAAAAGTTAGGAAGTTTGTAAGAGAACCCTGAGAGGTTTAACGATGAGTTCATGAAACTCGGCCTGAATTTTAATTTGACCTGGGGAGATGTGATGGTCATTTTAACTTACTGTTATAGTACGGATAAGAAAACTAGGATCTTGACTAAGGCTAGAGAACAGGCAGACAATGCTAACCTCCCACAACCAACTCATGGTATTTTCAGGCAGGAAGGGGAAGCAGTCCCTGACCCAGAGCCACATTGGGATTACAATGTGGATGGCAGGGAAAGAGTCAGACATCTGGTTACATGCGTAATAGAAGGGATTCAGAAGCGTGTAGCCAAGCCTGTTAATTGTGATAAGATGAAAGAAATTACCCAGACAGCAGAGGAGAACCCAACAGTCTTCCTCACCAGGCTGACTGAGGCTTTTAGGAGATATACTAACACTGACCCTGAGATCCCAGAAGGAAAGGCTTTGCTAGCTATGCATTTTATTACCCAGTCTGTAGCAGACATTAGAAGAAAGCTGCAAAAGATAGAGGCAGGACCCCAGACTCCACTCTCACAACTGGTTGAGGAAGCCTTTAAGGTCTTTAACAACAGGGACCTGGCAGCATAGGAAAGAATGAAGAAAAAGGCCCAACTGTTGGCAGTAGCACTTCAGGGCCCACCTCAGGGTAACCCTACAGGGTCCCAGAGACCAAGACTTGCACGAGAATTCCCTCATCAGCCAGTGAGTATTGAGCCAGACCAATGTGGGTATTGTAAAAAAAAAAAAAAAAAAGAGGCCATTGGAAGGCTGAGTATACTGTGCACCCTAAAATAGGGTGCCCAGTTGACTTCCCCCAAAAGCCAGCCCAGGCAGACCCACTGCACCTGATGCCCCTCTCCTGGGAGGAGGAAGGGCGGCCCTATTGATGAGGCCCAGATGTCCGCTCAGCTCCCGGCCAGAAGACCACCACTATTTCCACAGCAGAGCCTCGGATTACTCGCAACGTGGGAGGTAAGGAGACTGAATTTTTGCTAGACACGGGCACTGCCTTCTCTATTTTGACTCAAGATCCAAGTCCACTCTCCGGTCGTGATTGTACAGTCATTGTGGTTGACGGAAAACCTAAGGTAAGAAACTTTGCTTTTCCCCTTTCCTGTGAAGTAGGCCAGAGAGTATTACCTCACTCTTGTATGTCCCTGAATGCCCTGTTCGCTCATTAGGAAGGGAGTTATTAACTAAGCTAGGAGCAACAGTGTATTTAGAAAAAGGAGAACGTACTGTAGCTGTAGACGAAAGCCAGAGCTTAGGGCTACTCCTCAAGCTGACTAAAGTGAAGTCCCCTGAGTTTGAAAATCCACTTCCTAAAGAGGTTTAGAGCAGGTAAATCCAGAAGTGTGGGACACCTCAATCCCGCGTTTGGCTAAAAATGTGTCCCCTGTGTTATTCAAACTGAAGCCGAATATACCCTATCCTTGAAGGAGACAATGTCCCATAAAATCAGAAGCTCAAAAGGGAATAAGACCAGTGTTGGAACATTATTTAAAACATGGGTTAATTCGACCATGCCAGTCCCCTTGTAATACCCCCATCCTTCCAATAAGGACACCAGATGGAAGCTATAGGTTTGTGCAGGATTTAAGAGTAGTAAATGGGCAGTAATTCCCATCTATCCTATGGTCCCAAACCCCATATACTCTTCTCACCCAGGTCCCAGGAGAAACTCAGTGCTTCACAGTCTTAAATATAAAGGATGCCTTCTTTTGTATCCCATTACATTGAGACTGCCAAGAGCTATTTGCCTTTGAATGGATGAACCCTGATACCTTAGAATCTAGTCAGTAACACATGGACTAAACTCCCTCAAGGGTTTTGAGACTCACCTCATTTATTCGGAAATGCCCTGGCTAAGGAATTCAGACAGCTGCAACTTCCAGGGCATGTATTGCTTCAGTATGTAGATGACTTGCTGCTCGCCAGCAGGAACAAAAAAAGATTCAAATAAAAACACAGTTCTAATATTAAACTTCCTAGGTGAAAGGGGATACTGAGTATCCCCCAAGAAAGCTCAAATTTCTTCAAGTTAGGTGCAGTATTTGGGGTTCACTTTAACTCCTGGGAATCAAGCACTGGCATCTGACTGGGAGCAGGTAATTACTGAGCTTCCTGTCCCTAATAACCAAAAACAGTTGAAAGGATTTCTAGAGATGGCTGGGTTTTGTAGGATTTGGATCCTGAATTTTGGCCTTATTGCCAAGCCCCTATATAAAGCCTTAAAAGGGGATGAAAGGCCCCCCCTAGAGTGGAGCCCAGAGTGCCAACAAGCCTTTGAAAAATGAAAAGTAGAGCTCAGGAGGGCCCCATCCTTAGGGCTCCCCAACCTGGAAAAGCCTTTTAAACTATTTGTACATGAGAAAAAGGGAGTAGCACTGGGAGTCCTCACACAGAATGTAGGGCCTGCTACCCAACCAGTAGCATATTTTTCAAAACAACTAGATCCTGTGGCCCAGGGCTGGCCAGGATGCCTCTGAGCTATGGCTGCTACAGCCTTATTGGTAAAAGAGGCTTCAAAACTTACTCTGGGGCAACCCACGGAGGTCCTAACCCCTCACCAGGTCCAAACACTTCTAGAGGCTAAAGGAGGACATTGGTTATCAGGTGGAAGAATTTACCCAGTACCAGGCTTTAGACACCCCAGACATAACTCTGAAGATGTGTTGCACCCTAAACCCTGCCACCCTCTTCCCCTCTGAAGAGGGAGTCCCTTTAGAATATGATGCGTAGAGACCATAGAAGAAGTCCACTCCAGCTGCACAGACTTAAGAGAGGCTTCTCTGATAACTCAGATGAGGAGTGGTATACTGGTTGGAATAACTTTGTAGAGCAGGGAACACACAGGGCAGGCTAAGCTATAGTCAGCCTGACAAACCATAGAGGCTGGCGCCCTCCCCCCCCCCACCCCCCGGAACTTGTGCTCAGAAGGCAGAGCTGGTGGCTTTCACTAGGGCCCTGGAACTGGGAGAGGGAAAGCCTATGAATATGAACAGATTCCAGATTTGCTTTCTTAATCCTGCATGTTCATGCCTCCATATGGAAAGAAAGGGGAATGTTAACAGCGAAGAATTCCCCTATAAAATACAAAGTTCTGGTAGTAAGACTGTTAGAGGCAGTCCATCTCCCCCGACAGGTATCTGTCATCCACTGCAAGGGACACCAAAAAGGGGAGCCTGGTATGTCACTGTAGGGAATAATAAGGCAGATGTGGCTGCAAAATTAGCTGCCAGAGGCCCCTCCCCTGGGAAAATATGAGCACTGGTTCCCTATCTCCCCTTACCAACAACCCCGGAATATACAGCCCAAGAAAAGGAAGAGGCAAAGGCAAGAGGGTCTGAGCTAAGCACCGAGAGATGGATAATAGACGAAAAGAACACCATTTTAGTTCCTGAATGTGTATTGTGGAAGGTAGTGAAAGGGATCTACGATGCTACTCCCTTTGGAAGAGACACACTCGTGAACTTCCTAAAATCCCATGTGTATGGGAAAAACTTATACAAAATAATCAAACAGGTAACAAAAAACTATGAAACCTGCCAACGAAATAATCCTCAGTCTCACTCCATGCCCCCTACATGAACAAAACCAGTTCAAGATGGAGGGACGTACCCTGGGGAAGACTGGCGGATTGACTTCACAGGGTTGCCCCCAAGCCAGGGATTCAAATACTTGCTGGTTTTTATAGGTAACCTTTACAGGGTGGGTTGAAGCTTTCCCCACCACAACAGAAAAAGCTGTTGCGATGGCAAAAGCTTTACTAAAAGAAATAATCCCTAGGTTTGGGCTCCCAAGGTCATTATAGTCAGACAATGGCCCAGCCTTCACAGCTAAAATAACTCAAGGTTTGTCTGGCACCCTTGAAATAAGTTATAAGCTACATGTTGCCTGGCATCCCCAATCATCAGGAAAGGTAGAAAGAATGAATCAGACCTTAAAAAGGGCATCAGCAAAGTTATGCCAAGAAATACAAGAGCCCTGGACAAAGATGCTTGCAGTGGCACTGGTGAGGGTCAGATCAGCTCCCAAAAGTGATCTGAAGCTTAAACCCAGGAAGATTAGCCCCTATGAAATGTCATACAGGTGACCTTTCCTGACCACAGACTTGCTTGTTGACCCAGAACTAAGCAACACTCTAAAATACCTGATCAACTTAAGCCAGATATAAGATGCACTGAGAGAATTTGGAGCTCTTAGACCTGGAGACAGTATGCTTTTAAAAACCTGGAAGGAGAATACCCTGGAAGACCACCTCCATGAGAAGTGGACTGGTCCTTTCCAGATCCTCTTAGTAACTCCTACAGCTGTAAAACTAAAGGGAGTGGGTCCTTGGGTGCACAACTCAAGAATTAAACGTTACTCCCCTCAGGAGAGTGAAGCCAATGCCCAGGAATCCTCTGGATACACTTGCAAGCCAATAGAAGATCTCAAATTTCTCTTCAAAAAGGAATGCTACAGATCTTCAGATAAGTGATGTTCTGGTGGGAAAGAATAGTCATATTATTCCTGCTCTTCTGCCTTATAGTTATACTAGGGTTTTGCCGTTATTCTGAACCTCCAGGAAAAGCTTTGTTTTGCCCCTGTAGGGTTTAAGTAAACCCCAATATAATTTTCCTCCTATTAACTACTCTGCCACTGCACATTCTCAGTTCCAACAATTTGGTAGTTGTTGTTGTTAGGTGTCGTTGAGTCGGTTGCAACTCATAGCGACCCTATGCACAACAGAATGAAACACTGCCCGGTCCTGCACCATCCTCACAATCGTTGTTATGGTTGAGCTTGTTACTGCAGCCACTGTGTCAACCCACCTTGTTGAGGGTCTTCCTCTTTTCTGCTGATCCTGTACTTTGCCAAGCATGATGTCCTTCTCAAAAGAACTGATCCCTCCTGACAACATGTCCAAAGTATGTAAGACGCAGCCTCGCCATCCTTGCTTCCAAAGAGCATCCTGGTTGTACTTCTTCCAATACAAATTTTTTCATTCTTCTGGCAGTCCATGGTATATTCAATACTCTTCACCAACACCACAATTCAAAGACTTCAATTCTTCTTCAGTCTTCTTTCTTCAATGTCCAACTTTCACATACATATGATGAGATTGAAAATACCATGGCTTGGGTCAGGCGCACCTTAGTATTCAAGATGACATCTTTGCTTTTCAACACTTTAAAGAGGTCCTTGGCAGCAGATCTACCCAATGCAATGGGTCTTTTGATTTCTTGGCTGCTGCTTCCATGGCTGTTGATTGTGGATCCAAGTAAAACGAAATCCTTGACAATTTCAATCTTTTCTCCATTGATCGTGATGTTGCTCATTGGTCCAGTTGTGAGGAATTTTGTTTTCTTTATGTTGAGGTGCAATCCATATTGAAGGCTGTGGTCTTTGATCTTCATTAGAAAGTGCTTCAAGTCCTCTTCACTTTCAGCAAGCAAAGTTGTATCATCTCTATAATGCAGGTTGTTAATGAGTCTTCTTCCAATCCTGATGCCCCTTTCATCTTCATATAGCCCAGCATCTCGGATTATTTGCTCAGCATACAGATTGAATAGGTACGGTGAAAGGATACAACCCTGACCCACACCTTCCCTGACTTTAAAACAATCAGTATGCCCTTGTTCTGTCAGAACAACTGCCTCTTGATTTATGTAAAGGTACCTCATGAGCACAATTAAGTGTTCTGGAATTCCCATTTTTCACAATGTTACCCATAATTTGTTATGATCCACTCAGTTGAATGCCTTTGCATAGTCAATAAAACGCAGGTAAACATCCTTCTGGTATTCTCTGCTTTCAGCCAGGATCCAACTGACATCAGCAATGATATCCCTGATTCCACGTCCTCTTCTGAAACTGGCCTGAATTTCTGGCAGCTCCCTGTTGATATACTGCTGCAGCCACTTTTTAATAATCTTCAGCAAAATTTTGATTGCATGTGATATTAATGATATTGTTCTATAATTTCCACATTCGGTTGGATAACATTTCCTGTGAGTGGGTATAAATATGGATATCTTCCAGTCAGTTGGCCAGGAAGCTGTCTTCCATATTTCTTGGCACAGATGAGTGAGTACCTCCAGCACTGCTTCCGTTTGTTGAAACATCTCAATTGATAAATCCCGTCAATTCCTGGAGCCTTGTTTTTCACCAATGCCTTCAGAGTAGCGTGGACCTCTTCCTTCAGTACCATCGGTTCCTGATCATATGCTACCTGTTGAAATGGTTGAACGTCGACTAATTCTTTTTGGTATAATGACTCTGTGTATTCCTTCCATCTTCTTTTGAAGCTTCCTGCATCTTTAACATTTTCCCCATAGAATCCTTCACTATTGCAACTCAGGTCTTGAATTTTTTCTTCAGCTCCTTCAGCTTGAGAAACACTGAGCATCTTCTTCCCTTTTGGTTTTCTATCTCCAGCTCTTGGCACATGTCATTACGATACATTACTTTGTCTTCTTGAGTCACCCTTTGAAATCTTCTATTCAGTTCTTTTACGTCATCATTTCTTCCTTTTGCTTTAGCTGTTCAATGTTTGCGAGCAAGTTTCAGAGTCTCCTCTGACATCCATCTTGGTCTTTTCTTTCTTTCCTGTCTTTTCAATGACCACTTGCTTTCTTCATGTATGATGTCCTTGATGTTATTCCATAACTCATCTGGTCTTGGGTCATTAGTGTTCAAGGCATGAATTCTATTATTGATATGGTCTCTAAATTCAGGTGAGATATACTCAAGGTCATATTTTGACTCTCGTGGACTTGCTCTCATTATCTTCAGTTTCAGCTTGAACTTCTATATGAGCAATTGATGGTCTCTTCCACAGTTGCACCCTGGCCTTGTTCTGACTGATGATATTGATAATAGCTCAATATCTCTAATGCTGTAGCCTATGGAAATAGCCTAACAGAATGCTGGATTTGCCATGAACAGCTTAGGAAAGCTACAGGACCCCAATATACTTTTCACCCCATAGACCCTAGAATAGTGGGTATAAATTTCATTACATCTGCACATGTAGTAACCATGAGAGCTCAGCTAAGTCAGGAGCCTGAAACCTCATATCATATTTATAATAAAGAGACAGGCAAAATCCACCTCTCCTGGAATCAACTCACCAATATTTGTTCCCCTCCACTAAGATTCAGCTTTTCCTCCTATACCCGAGGAAATACCTTTTGTACTATAGGTAGCTATACTTGAAATGATTCAGTAGACGTATTCTACCTTATTAATGCTACCCATAGTCCTATATGCTTCAATCCATTCTGAAATATCTCAGATATGACTTGAAGGTATCAGCCCCTACCATTGTTGTTTTTCTTCAAAGCTAAAAACTATCAAAAGGGACAGGTAGATTCTGCTACCAAGTATACTCTTAAAGGATACATAAAGTCATGGAGCACTACATGTGATGATAAAAAACCAATATCAGCCACTATAAGTTGTCTCTGTCCCAAGTGTATGCATTTGAAGCTTTTGATGGGTCCAGAGGGACTGTTATTTACAAAAACTGGAATGAATCCAGGTGGATTATACATTCCAGAGTGAATTATGCTTGGGTGGCCTCAGGTACTGTGGTCCTGAAGAATCCTGAATATTTAGAAAAAGCAATCACATGGGGCCCACGAATCCTTGGAAGGGTTAGGAGACAAGACTTCTATTGAGGCCTACAACCCATATAATAACCTGAAGGAATGGATAAGCTGACTAATAATTCCAGAATCTGTCTTCCTCCAGGATTATGGTTTGGATGCACTACAAATCGAGGCAAATTCTGGGCAATGAACTGTATTGACAGAAGCATAGTTTGAGGAAACTGCACTGTGGGTCAGAAAACCCTCTCAGGTAACGGCATCCAAATATTTCAAAATCTCACTAACTTTCTCCGGCACTCTACCTTACCCCTACACCAGGCAAAAATGAGAACCTATTACACTTACAGTCCTAGGAGTAACCACCCTAGTGACTGCCTTGGCTGGGTTAGCGGGGGGTATTATATACAATGCCCAAATTTTTACCAATGTCGCTCACATTTTGGAAGAAGTGGCAGAGGGATTGGGACAGTCTTTGTGAGCTTTGCAAGAATCACTTGACTCCCTTGTGAACATGGTCATGGACCACTGCATATCTCTGGATTATCTCCTAGCTGAACAAGGTGGAGTATGTGCTATGGTTAATACATCCTACTGTATGTATATTAACTCCTCACAGGTTGTGGAGACAAACACTCAAAAGCTACTCAAATATGCCACTTTGCTGAGAAAGAACAGAAAGAATTGAGAACGAGGACTTGTCACAAATATCTGGGAGCAAATAAAAATACCTTCCCTCCCTAACCTTGCTCTTTCCCCTACTAAGGCTCCTAGTGGCAATCCTACTTCTTTTCTTATTTGGCCCATGTATTCTCCAATTATTAACTAAATTTGTGTCAGCATTGGGTGCAACAATTACACATCAAAATGATGGTTATGCAGGGCTTTCAGCCAGTCCCTGGTCAAAATAATTATACAGGTCTCTCTCAGGAACAGATAGAGATTTCTACTCGATTAGGCAAGTCAGTACCCTTGTCAGCTTGAAGAAGTTACAGAAGAAGAGACCTCCACCAATGGCCACTCATAAAGAATTAAGAGTATGATATCTGTCGGGGCGGGGCAGGGGGGAGTGAGACAGGGACAGAAGGCTAGAGAACTTCAAGGCCGGCATAACAGGCCTGTTGATCTGGGACTCTATCCCGTGGGTAATGTTACAAGACAACCTACACATGCAGCTCATGATGCACAAAGTCTTACATATCTCTCTCTCTCAAGTTGTTTTTCAGGACCCCACTATGGGGATGGCGTCCTGCATATCTCTCTTGTAAGTTGTTTATCAGGACTCCACAATAGGGGGTGGTGTTACAAGATAACCCACGTCCTGGACTCTGACACATAAAGTTCCACATATCTTCCCTACAAGCTGCTTTCCAAAGATGAACAGAATCAGCCAATCCCCAGGGCATGTGCAGTGAGAATGGGTGTGACCTTACAGTCTTGTCAAGGGGCCACTGAGGCTGCGCAGTGGTGATGTGACATTGTCCAAACTGACTTCACCTTGGATTCCAGATATGCATGCATCTAATTTCTTAACCCCTCTATATCTCAGAAAGCCCTACCTTTTTCCCCAAAAAGCAATGAATAAAACATGAGATCCTTCCCACCTAAAACTCCTTATAAACTCCAGGAAAACCTCCATTCGGGGAGAGACTGGAGGCTAGCATAGGCAGAAACCCCTCTTCGTCCCTCTCTCACAAGCCTTTGTTTTTTTTTTTCTGTCACTAACAAACCTTTGTCCTTGTGGAACTACTGAGACTGTCCTGGTCATTCTTGGTCAGTAGAAGTGAAGAACCTAAACAGGACTTGGTCCCAAGCTGGGAAGCCTTGTCCAGCAACAATTGGCTTAAATTCTTTTTTATCTTAAAGCCCTTAATATAGACCAATGAGTCAGCACTCACATAAAATTATTTCAAGTTACTACCAAAATGACCAGGCACTAAAATATTTGGTCACGGATATAATCATAAATAAGGAAGGCTAGGACACCCAGCTATTATAAGTTGAAAGGCAAGTATTTTTCATATAAAAAAAAAATGAGGACTAGAAACCCTGGTGGCATAGTGGTTAAATACTACTGCTGCTAATCTAGAGGTTGGCAGTTTGAATCGGACAGGCACTCCTTGGAAACTCTATGGGGTAGTTTTACTCTGCCCTGTAGGGTTGCTACGAGTCAGAATTGACTTGACAGCAGTGGGTTTGGGTTTTTTTTGAAATAACGACTAAGCTGGCCCATGACTGGCTGTTCTTCACACTCTCCTTCAGCAGCCCTCCCCTCCCCTGTGAGCTGCCCAGTGTAAAAAGAACTCGCAGCATTCGGGTACACAGTCACTTAGTGAACATGAAGTTGTCCGACCTGAAGATCTGGCCAAATGGCCCAGATCTGACTGAGTCCATGGTGCCAGGCTCCAGATCTACCAGGATGGCCCGAGGTACATATTTGTTACCTGCACAGGACAAAAGCTAGAATTAGAGCTGCAGCTAGCAAAGGGATCACAGGAGAAGGCTGTGGCCCACCTCTCTGGCTTTCCCATCAGAGAAAATTCCAGCAGCTGAGCTAAAAGTAGGAGAAGAGAATTTTCCTGCTTTCAAAGAGGATATGCTTAGCATGTTCAGCCATGTCAAATACACAGGGGTCTTAAGGAATGATAAAGTATATTCCTTAGCAGATGGCATTAAAATGAATACAAGTCTCTGTTCCAAATGTGCTTCTACAGTATAGAAAGCAAGGTTGATTAGACAAAAAACATTCAAATAATTACCAGCAGCTTCACTGTAGTAGACGTTGATTCTCTCTAGCTGCAAGTCAATGTCACCATGGTAACTGCCAGTGGGGTCGATACCATGCTCATCACTGGTGACCTCCCAAAACTGAAACAAAAAGAAGGAAAAGGAATGACATGATAGTGTGACCTCCTGGATGTCACTGAGTATGGCCGTTTTCTCTCTCCCTCCTTATACCTGTTCCCAAGAAAGGTGATCCAGCCAAATATGGAAATTATAGAACAATACCATTAATACCACACGCAATCAAAATTTTGCTGAAGATCACTCAAAAATGGCTGCAGCAGTATAGCGATATGGAGCTGCCAGAAATTCAGGCCAGTTTCAGAAGAGGACGAGGAACCAGGGAAATCATTGTTGATGTCAGATGGATGCTGGCTGAAAGCAGAGAATACCAGAAGGATGTTTACCTGTGTTTTATTGACTACACAAAGGCATTCAACTGTGTGGATCATAAAAAATTATGGATAACATTGTGAAGAATGGCAATTTGAGCACCCTTAATTGTGCTCCTGACTTTACATAGATCAAGAGGCAGTTGTTCAGACAGAACAAGAGGATACCGATTAGTTTAAAGTCAGGGAAGGTGTGGGTCAGGGTTGTATTCTTTCACCATACCTATTCAATCTGTATGCTGAGCAAATAATACAGAAGCTGGTCTATGTGAAGAAGAACAGGGCATCAGGATTGAAGGAAGACTCATTAACAACCTGTGTTATGCAAATGACACGACCTTGCTTGCTGAAAGTGAAAAAGACTTGAAGCACCTACTAATGAAGATTAAAGACCACAGCCTTCAGTATGGATTGCACTTCAGCATAAAGAAAACAAAAATCCTCACAACTGGACCAATGAGCAACATCATGATAAATGGAGAAAAGATGAAATTGTCCAGGATTTCATTTTACTTGGATCCACAATCAACAGCCATGGAAGCAGCGGCCAAGAAATCAAAAGACCCATTGCATTGGGTAAATCTGCTGCAGAGGACCTCTTTAAAGTGTTGAAAAGCAAAGATGTCACCTCAAAGACTAAGGTGCACCTGACCCAAGCCGTGGTATTTTCAACCTCATATGCATGTGAAAGTTGGACATTGAAGAAGGAAAACTGAAGAAGAATTGATGCCTTTGAATTGTGGTGTTGGTATATACCATGGACTGCCAAAAGAACAATCAAATCTGTCTTGGAGGAAGTACAACCAGAATGCCTCTTAGAAGCGAGGTTGGTGAGACTGCATCTTACATACATTGAACATGTTGTCAGGAGGGATCAGTCCTTGGAGAAGGACATCATGCTTGGCAAACCACAGGGTCAGCGGAAAAGAGGAAGACCCTCAATGAGGTGGATTGACACAGTGGCTGCAATAATGAGCTCATTCATAACAACGATTGTAAGGATGGCACAGGACCGGGAGGTGTTTCATTCTGTTGTGCATAGGGTCGCTATGAGTTGGAACTGACTTGATGGCACCGAACAACTACAACAACCTCCTTGGGCAGCAGCCACTTTGTTCAGATAGCTAGTGAGTCCTGGGCAGAGGCAAAATAGCTGCAGGTTCCTTTTTCTCCAGCAGCTGCTGCTGCTGAGTGGAAGGGAAATCTGCAGTAGCACATCAGCCATATTATGGTGACAGACTGAAAGCAGGCAGTGACCCTGCAGGAGGAGGTAGGCACTGCAGTCCCCTCCTGGAGGCAGCCTTGAGCACAGGTGGGAGGCCTACCCCCTCCCCAGGCAGGGCTGGGTGCCTGGGCGTCTCTGCTGATAGGTGGTCCTGGCAGGATGACAACCAGGTGAGCCTGTCCTGGCTGTCATGGAACCCCACCCAGCACAGACTGATGCCTCTGACCAACAGGCACCGACTACACTGGCTGTTGGGGGAGAAGGCCAGGCAGGGCTGGCGGGAGGCAGAACAATTGGGGGAAGTGGAGGAGCTGACCCCACTGAGGGCTATGCGGGAAAGGGGCAGGGAGGCTGCAGGGTGGGAGTGGGGGCCAATATGGCCGTCTTGAAGGAGACCTGGATCTTACACAGACACGTCCACACCTACACCAGGCCAGCTCCTTGAACCCACTTGGTGATGTACAGCTGCATTACATCAACCCATGTCCTCCCAAGACACCGAACAAGACCCTCATGATACAAACCGTCCTTTCTAGATGGTGCCCATGCTGAGAGAATGTATCTAACATCCTCTTCTGTGAGAGCCTATGGTCAAATAAAAAAATCTGGACTTAGATAAGGAGAAAACTTTGTTCAAAAAAGACTACTGCAGTAGGAAAAACACTCCCATGTTAGAAATCTACAAGTGTCTCAAAATCAAGCAAACAAAGGTTTTTCTTCTATAGGGAGGAGTAAGAAGGAAAAGCAGGAACTTTGTGGGGGTGGAGGGCAGGAGGCCAAGAATATGTCCCTGGCAAAATCAAGGCCTTCAACTGGAAATAGTTTTCTCTGTGGTCCCTCATGCTCAGAACAAGCTGTTAAGGGGGATGATCTGTGTAAACTTGGGTGTCAGAAGAGTTCAAGAGCCTGTGGGGAGCACAGAAGCCAGACTAAAGTCTGGTCAGGCCAAAACTTAGAGTGAGAATCTGGCAATTGTGAGCACTTGGCCAAGTTCCCCTGTTGTTTAAGACAAAGTCTGTCCTTCAATCCTGTTAGGGACGGAGTTGGAGTCACTGTGAGGTTGAAGTTGGTCCCTATATTTTTCTGGGGTGGACTGGCCTTCACTCTTATTGGTCCTGAAGGTGTATCAATTGCTGAGCATGCTGTCAGACTGACAGCTAGTGGAGGGGCCTAGAAATCAGGCATTTACACAGTGTTTAAGAGCTCAGCTGCTAACCGAAAGGTCAGAGGTTCAAACCTGTCAGCCACCTTGTGCAAGAAAGATGTCGCAGTCTGTCTCCATAAAGATTTACAGCCTTGGAAACCCTATGGAGCCAGTTCTACTTTGTCCTATAGTCGCTATGAGTCGGAATCAACTCGATGGCAATAGGTTTGTTTTGTTTTGTTTTGTTTTTATATCCAAGAATATGACATCCCTGGGTGGCACAAGCAGTTTGTGATTGGCCGCTAACCTAAAGGTTGGTGGTTCAAATCCACCCCGCAGCTCTGCAGAAAAAAGGCCTGGCGAACTCCTTCCATAAAGTTTACAGCCAAGAAAACCCTATGGAGCAGTTCTACTCTGTAACACATGGATTTGCCATGAGTCAGAATCAACTTGACGGCAACAGGTTTGATTTTTTTGGTTTTATACCTTGGGCTGTAATAAAAAGTTATTAAAGGCTGAATAAAAGAGTAAAGCCAAGGTGTGAGGTGTGAAGGAAGCCAATCAGGATTTCAGGACATGGGACCCAAAGCGTCCTTAGATGATGAAGTGCGGATGGTAGTGCAGTTTGACGAATTTTCCGTTTCAATCTGAATATTTTTGGTGATGGCATAGACATTGGGTAGGTTTTAGGGACATGAGCACAGCAGTGACTGCTGACCACTGCATAAGTGCCCCCTTGGGAAGCCAGGGTCTTGTTCCTGTAGTTCACTGTTATTTCCTGGAGCAAAACACGGAAGATGTGGGAATTCTGGTGTACTTCCTGAGTGGCCCACACAGTAGCCTCTCCAGGCAAGAAGGTTGCCTGTACATCATCTGCTGGTGTAAGTCCTTTATGTTCACACTCAATCTCTTAGCTTCCTGCTCTAAAAACTTTTGACAACCTGGTGAGAAGGAATTCACAGCCTCCCTCCCGGGCTGGGCTGTTGCACCTACACGTGTAGCTGTAATATTTCTGTAGAGCTTTTTCAATTATGTAGTATCTGGAAGACTAAATCAGAGATGATGGAGTGGTTAAGGTGAGAAAAGAAAGCAATCTGTTTAAAAGTTGGATAAGAACTAGACAACAGGATCCAGTCCAATTAGCAAGCAGATACCAATAGGCGCAGCTGCGAAAAATAAAATCTGTCTCGTTAGGGGCTGTCCAGAGTTCATGGAAACAACTGTGCCGTGGATTTGCATCTTGAAGTTCATAGGGAACTTTATAGAGACGAATTGCAAGAACCGAATGAAAAAGGCCAAAATATGTTCGCATTAGTTTGGTTGTTCTTGGCTAAAAATTGTTATTAATACAGCTTGACCATGTCAGCTTTTGGACACCCTCACCATGCTGTTGACTCATTAAGCATTCCTGCTTTTAAACCCACACATCTTTATTCTCTGTGCTGCTGCTAAGAAACATTTCACCCTTCCTGTCCTTCTCCTGTTAGGATTTGGGTTCTAGGAAGGACATTCCATTTTATTTACTCTAGTTACCCAGTTGGGCTGCCAGGTCAGGATCTTTTTGGAAACTGATTCTGTTCTCTATGAATAGTGAGATAATTTATAGGTAGTGATCACCTAATAGGGACCAGGATGAGAACTTTATATGCATTTTTTCACTCATTTCATGAGAACCCTTCAGGGTAGTTATTGTTCACAGTTGACAGAGAGGAAACAAGGCTTAAAGAGGTTACTTAACTTGCCCAAAATGATAGTATTGATAGGCGGCAGAGCAGAGACCCGAACTCCGAAATGCCCACTTAAAGACCCGTGATGTGTGTTTGCTATTCCTCCAAGGTCTGTAATTTCTCATCACCCATGAATATGTGTGCATGCCATGGACATCTTCAATAACATCACGCCGAATGGGGCAGGGCTGTGCCTTGCGCTCCCCAAACACCCCTCCACACTAGCTCCTTGGAACGGCCAAGTCCTGCTCCAGATGCTTTAATAACACATGTTATGGTCTCACCTGGGTGAAGAACTTGTATTTCCTTCCCCCTTTGGAAAATCAGAACATTTCCCTGTTCCAACACCACCTCAACGGCAGAAGTCCTCAAAGTGGACCTGTGGACACTTCTCATTTTCCCCTGGGGTGTGATTCAGCAGAGCAGGAGCCTTTGATTTGTTTAAAGCACCTAGGTGCTCTCTCACAATTACTTAGCTATGTGAAGCATCCATCTTTCTCTTCTAAACTATCAGCTACCTTTTTCAGTATGAAGATTATTCTCCTACAAAAAAATAAAAACAAAAATAATGATAGCAAAACTTATTGACCACTTACTGGATGCCAGGCGTTATCATACGCATGTCATGTATTAATCACTTAACCCTCACGGCTCCTCTGTTTCAGTTTTCTGTTGCTGGGTAACAAACCGCCCTAAACTCAGTGGTTTAAAACAGTAATCAAGCATTCTCTTTCATGGTTTCGGTGGGTCAGGAGTTTAGACAGGGCATAGTGGGAAGGACTTGTTTCTGCTCCTCAATGACTGGGGCCTCAGAAGACTTGAAGACCAGGAGCTGGAATCATCTAAAGTTCCATTCACTCACTTGCCTGGTTGATGCTGCCAGTTGACTGGGAACCTGGCTGGGACTCTTGGCCACAACAGGTACACCTGGCCTCTTCATGTAGTTGGGCTTCCTCACAGTATTGTTGGCTGGGTTCCCAGGGCAAGACAGCTAGGCAGAAGATGTGTTGCCTTTTGTGACCTAGTCAGTCCTGCAGTGTCACCTGGACCACATTTTCCTGGTCGAGGCAGTTACAAAGGTCCATCCAGGTCTAAAGGAGAGGGAGCACAGACCTCACCTCTAGCTGGAGGAAGGTCAGCATCACGCTGTAAGAAGAGCATGGGAGATGTGTTGTGGCGGCCACTGTTGGAAAATACAATCTGGCTCTTCCTCTGAGGTACGTACTAATATTGTCTCTATTTACAGATGAAGTAACAGATACACAGAGAGGTTAAGTAATTAGCACAAGACCACTTAGCACCCTGCAGAGGCAGGATTCAGACCCAACCTATCTGCTTCATATTTTTAACCATGGTTCTCAGGTTTCTTTACCTCATCTATCAATACGTCTTCCTTGTTCTGTTTACTCTGAACATAATTGACTGACCAGCATAAACTTTAAAATACTTCTTTTCTCCAAGGATCCCAGTATTTCCACAGCACCACATACCTCTTTAAGGATCAGACTTCTGACCAGAGGATAATTCCTCCTTGTAGCCAGTGGGTCGGAAGTGTGGGTGTCATGGGGACACCAAGCTTGCATCTGACATCCGGTGTCTGAAGCCTTGGGCCTACTTGGTAGCCTGGAGAGTTTTGTCCTTTTAATTTGTAAGACGTGACCTAGCTCCAGATGGCTAGGGACAAGAAAGAAGTGCTGCATGGGTGGCTGGTGTCAGAACTGAACAGAGGAGGGAAATAAGTGGGGATTTAGGCTTATTCTCATAGCCCAATACTGCAGTTCCAATACAATTAGATTGGGAGGATATGGCAATGTGACAGTTGATGGGATTAACGAGTAAGTTTGGATAAAAATTGGAGCATTTCGTAAAAGAAACAAATTAATGGACATCTTACTTTGGCTTAGAGGGGTTTTTCTTACCCACAAAACCAAAAATAAACTGTAAAACAGTCCTGACCAGAAACTGCTCTGCAGCATTGTAAATTTGCTTTTTCCAGCTAGAAAACGGTAGTCAACATCAAATCTATTACCTCGTGATTTAATTTAAAAAATACTGTGCTTCTTCCATTGTAACCTCAAGAGGTCTCATGGTTACAAATGGGTAAAAAGCCAAAATTTCAGGAGTCTCTTTTTAATGCTAACCCAGTAACCACTAAGTAATTGCTCACCATGAAAACTCATGTTCATTAAGAAAAAAGAGGCAGGGCCAAGATGGCTGACTAGGTAGAAGCTACCTCAGATCCCTCTTGCAACAAAGACTCGGAAAAACAAGTGAATCGATCAAAAACATGACAATCTACGATCCCTGACCATCAAACACAGATCTAAAGAGTTGACATGAGTGACAGAAACTGAGAACGAGCAACCACGGGGAAGCAACGACTGTTTTCGGAGCCTGGAGCCAGTGTCCCAGTCAGAAAACCTTGGTGCTGGGCTTTGGACTGGGTGCAGGGGAGCTGAGCACGGCATCCTGAGACGGCGCAAACACGGGACGCAGCCCTAGCCCCCAGAAGTGACCTCGGGGGAAGCCCAGCCAGTGCACGCAGGCAGCGCAGCGACGCGGCTGACATGAGGAGAAGTCACCAGGAGGCAGCGACTGGTTTTGGAGCCTGGAATGAGGCATCCCAGCTGGGGAACCTTGGCGCTGGGCTTTGGGCTGGGAGCAGAGGAACTGACCATGGCTTCTGAGACAGCACAAGCACAGGACGCGGGCCTGACCCTCGGGGGCAATCTCGACCCAGCCAACGCCCCTTGGGAGTCTCAGATAAAACAGTCATCACCAAGCAAGATAAGTAACTTTGTCTATATTCCGGGGTGCTACTCGTTTCTATCTCTCTGATCCCTCCCCTCCCCTTCCCAGGCGGCTTCGTTAACATTGGAATTTCCTGAGCCAGAGAGTGAACCGCTCTGTGGTGTTTTTTTTTTTTTTTCTTTTCCTAACCCATTCTCCTGGCCTGAGAGAAGCAGCTACAAAAAACCCAGGGACCAAAAATCTTTCCCTGACTTCCCAAAATTGGACTAAAAATACAGAACCACCTCCAGCCAAGTATATGAGATCCACAGTCCTGGGCTTTCATCCCTACAGGGAACAAGGTGGCTATTATAACGCAAAGGCAATTCTGATAGGGATCTGACTGTAATTGTTTTAGCGGATTACTGGAAAGACAAGGATCCCGGGTCTGATATCTCTGCGTATTAAACAGAGCCCTCACTGACCCACAACTGGGAACTGAGGGCTGAAGCTCCCCCCAGACCACATAGCCTCCTGCTTTAGGGGTCTGAGGATGGTGACACCTACCAATCTGTAGAGGTACATGCATTGGGTGCCTAAGGTACAGCTGTAGAGCCCACCCACCAAAGTGCTTTAGGAATAGTGACACACCTACCTCACTGGCACTTGGGGGAAGCCTCTCAGCATCCTGACCCCCCCCCCGGAGTGTGACCCCCTGCTGTTACTAGAATCTGGTGCACACAACTATCACCACTACTCATCTAGGTGGATAGGTGACAGTCTGCACCACACACTTGGTGACACAAAATCAGATTCTACTCAAGAATAGTGAATGGACTCTTAGGCTTATGTATCTGGTAACAGCCCAAACCAGCTGGTAATAGGACATAAGTGAGTCAAGGGCTACAACAATCAAGACAGCACAATCTAGTAGCCCATCTAAGTATATTGAAAGAAAATAAAACAAGATAAGACTCAGTGAGCAAATATAAAATAAATCACTACAATATCTTATAGATGGCTCGGAGACAGCAGTCGATATCAAACCACATAAAGAAGCAGACCATGATTGCTTCTACAACTCCCCAAATTAAAGAATCAAAATCTTTCCCAAATGAAGATACAATCCTGGAATTGCCAGATGCAGAATATAAAAAACTAACTTACAGAATGCTTCAAGACATCAGGGATGACCTCATAAATGAAATAAGGCAATCTACAGAAAAAGCCAAGGGACACACTGATAAAGCAGTTGAAGAACTCAAAAAGATTATTCAAGAACATAGTGGAAAAATTAATAGCTGCAAGAGTCCATAGAGAGACAGCATTCAGAAATCCAAAAGATTAACAGTAAAATTACAGAATTAGACAACTCAGTAGGAAGTCAGAGGAGCAGAATCAAGCAGGGGAGCTGGAGGACAAAGGAATTGACACCAATATATCTGAAAAAAAATCAGATAAAAGAATTTGAAAAAATGAAGAAACCCTAAGAATCATGTGGGACTCTATCAAGAAGAATAACTTGCGTGTGATTGGAGTTCCAGAACAGGGAGGGATAACAGAAAACAAAGAGAGAATAGTTGAAGATCTGTTGGCAGAAAACTTCCCTGACATCATGAAAGACGAAAGGATATCTATCCAAGATGCTCATCGAACCCCATTTAAGATTGATCCAAAAAGAAAATCACCAAGACATATTATCATCAAACTTGCCAAAACCAAAGATAAAGAGAAAATTTTAAAAGCAGCCAGGGATAAAAGAAAGGTCCCCTACAAAGGAGAATCAATAAGAATAAGTTCAGACTACTCAGCAGAAGCCATGCAGTGAAGAAGGCAATTGGATGACATATATAGAGCACTGAAGGAGAAAAACTGCCAGCCAAGGATCATATATCCAGCAAAACTCTCTCTCGAATATGAAGGTGAAATTAAAACACTTACAGATAAACACAAGCTTGGAGATTTGCAAACACCAAACCAAAGCTACAAGAAATACTAAAGGAAATTGGTCAGAAAATCAATAATATCGGATAGCAGCACAACACAAGGTCACAGAACAGAACGTCCTGATATCAACTCAAATAGGGAAATCACAAAAACAAATTAAGATTAATTTTAAAAAGAAAAAAATGCTCAAAACAGGGAATCATTGAAGTCAATATGTAAAAGATCACAATAATCAAAAAGAGGGACTAAATACAGGAGGCATAGAACTGCCATATGGAGAGGAAAACAAGGCGATATAGGACAACACAAGTTAGGTTTTTACTTAGAAAAATAGGGGTAAATATTAAGGTAACCACAAAGAGGTATAACAATTCCATAACTCAAAATAAAAACCAAGAAAAACATAACGACTCAGCAAACATAAATTCAACTACTATGAAAATGAGGAACACACAATTTACAAAGAAAAACGTCTCAGCACAAAAAAGTAAGTGGAAAAATGAAATGGTCAACAACACACACAAAAAGGCATCAAAATGACAGCACTAAACACACACTTATCTATAATTACGCTGAATGTAAATGGAATAAATGCACCAACAAAGAGACAGAGAGTCTCAGACTGGATAAAGAAACATGATCCGTCTATATGCTGCCTACAAGAGACACACCTTAGACTTAGAGACACAAACAAACTAAAACTCAAAGGATGGAGAAAAATATATCAAGCAAACAACAAGCAAAAAAGAGCAGGAGTAGCAATATTAATTTCTGACAAAATAGACTTTAAAGTAAAATCCACCACAAAGGATAAAGAATAAAGAAGGACACTACATAATGATTAAAGGGACAATTGACCAGGAAGATATAACCATATTAAATATTTATACACCCAATGACAGGGCTGCAAGATACATAAAACAAACTTAAACAGAACCGAGAAGTGAGATAGACGCCTCCACAATTAGAGTGGGAGACTTCAACACACCACTTTCGGAGAAGGACAGGACTTCCAGTAAGAAGCTCAACAGAGACACGGAAGACCTAATTGCTACAATCAACCAACTTGACCTCATAGACTTACACAGAACACTCCACCCAACGGCTGCAAAGTAAACTTTTTTTTCTAGCGCACAAGGGACATTCTCCAAAATTGACCACATATTAGGTCATAAAACAAACCTTTGCAGAATCCAAAACATCGAAATATTACAAAGCATCTTCTCAGACCACATGGCCATAAAAGTAGAAATCAATAACAGAAAACTCAGGGAAAAGAAATCAAATACTTGGAAACTGAACAATAAAAAAAATAAAAAAAATAAAAATTTTTATTGTTCAGTTTCCAAGTATACCCTGCTCAACAAAGACGGGGTTATAGAAGACAGTAAGGAGGGAATAAAGAAATTCATAGAATGCAACGAGAATTAAAACGCTTCCTATCAAAACCTCTGGGACACAGCAAAAGCAGTGCTCAGACGTCAATTTATATCGATAAATGCACACATACATAAAGAAGAAAGAGCCAAAATTAGAGAACTGTCCCTACAACTTGAACAAATAGAAAATGAGCAACAAAAGGCACCAGAAGAAAACAAATAATAAAAATTAGAGCTGAACGAAATGAATTAGAGAACAGAAAAACAACTGAAAGAATTAACAAAGCCAAAAGCTGGTTCTTTGAAAAAATTAACAAAATTGATAAACCAGTGGCCAGACTGACTAAAGAAATATAGGAAAGGAAACAAATAACACGAATAAGAAACGAGATGGGCCATATCACAACAGACCCAGCTGAAATTAAAAGAATCATATCAGATTATTACGAAAAATTGTACTCTAACAAATCTGCAAACCTAGAAGAAATGGATGAATTCCTAGAAAAACACTATCTACCTAAACTAACACAATCGGAAGTAGAACAACTAAATAGACCCATAACAAAAAAAGAGATTGAAAAGGTAATCCAAAAACTCCCAACAAAAAAAAGCCCTGGTCCGGACGGCTTCACTGCAGAGTTCTACCAAACTTTCAGAGAAGAGTTAACACCACTACTACTAAAGTATTTCAAAGCATAGAAAATGATGGAATACTACCTAACTCATTCTATGAAGCCACCATATCCCTGATACCAAAACCAGGTAAAGACACCACAAAAAAAGAAAATTATAGACCTATATCCCTCATGAACATAGATGCAAATATCCTCAACAAAATTCTAGCCAATAGAATTCAACAACATATCAAAAAAATAATCCACCACGACCAAGTGGGTTTATACCAGGTATGCAAGGCTCGTTTAATATTAGAAAAACCATTAATGTAATCCACCATATAAATAAAACAAAAGACAAAAATGACATGATCTTATCAATTGATGCAGAACAAGTCCACACCCATTCATGATAAAACTCTCAGCAAAAGAGGAATTGAAGGAAAATTCCTCGACATAATAAAGGGCATCTACACAAAGCCAACAGCCAATATCACTCTAAATGGAGAGAACCTGAAAGCATTTCCTTTGAGAACGGGAACCAGACAAGGATGCCCTTTATCACCGCTCTTATTCAACATTGTGCTAGAGGTCCTAGCCAGAGCAATTAGGCTAGACAAAGAAATAAATGGCATCTGGATTGGCAAGGAAGAAGTAAAATTATCTGTTTGCAGCTGACATGATCTTATACACAGAAAACCCTAAGGAATCCTCCAGAAAACTACTGAAACTAGTAGAGGAGTTTGGCAGGGTCTCAGGTTATAAGATAAACATACAAAAATCATTTGGATTCCTCTACATCAACAAAAAGAACATCGAAGAGGAAATCGCCAAATCAATACCATTCACAGTAGCCCCCAAGAAGATAAAATACTTAGGAATAAATCTTACCAAAGATGTAAAAGACCTATACAAAGAAAATTACAAAGTACTAGTGCAAGAAACTAAAAGGGACCTACATAAGTCGAAAAACGTACCTTGCTCATGGATAGGAAGACTTAACACAGTAAAAATGTCTGTTCTACCAAAAGGATGTCAAATTCCAATGACATTTTTTATGTGTTGGAGAAACAAATCACCAACTTCATAGGGAAGGGAAAGAAGCCCTGGATAAGTAAAGCATTACTGAAAAAGAAGAAGAAAGTGGGAGGCCTCACTCTACCTGATTTTAGAACATATTATACAGCCACAGTAGTCAAAACAGCCTGGTACTGGTACAACAACAGGCACGTAGACCAATGGAACAGAATTGAGAACCCAGATATAAAATCCATCCACATATGAGCAGCTGGTATTTGACAAAGGCCCAGTGTCAGTTAATTGGGGAAAAGATAGTCTTTTTAACAAATGGTGCTGGCATAACTGGATATCCATTTGCAAAAAAATGAAACAGGAACCATACCTCACACCATGCACAAAAACTAACTCCAAGTGGATCAAAGACCTAAACATAAAGATCATGGAAGAAAAAATAGGGACAACGTTAGGAGCCCTAATACAAGGCATAAACAGAATACAAAACATTACCAAAAATGATGAAGAGAAACCAGATGACTGGGAGCTCCTAAAAATCAAACACCTTTGCTCATCTAAAGACTTCACCAAAAGAGTAAAAAGACCACCTACAGATTGGGAAAGAATTTTCAGCTATGACATCTCAGACCAGCGCCTAATCTCTAAAATCTATATGATTCTGTTAAAACTCAACCACAAGAAGACAAACAACCCAATCAAAAAGTGGGCAAAGGATATGAACACACACTTCACTAAAGAAGATATTCAGGCAGCTAACAGATACATGAGAAAATGCTCTCGATCATTAGCCATGAGAGAAATACAAATTAAAACTACGACAAGATTCCATCTCACTCCAACAAGGGTGGCATTAATCCAAAAAACACAAAATAATAAATGTTGGAGTGGCTGCGGAGAGATTGGAACTCTCATACGCTGCTGGTGGGAATGTAAAATGGTACAACCACTTTGGAAATCTATCTGGCGTTTTCTTAAAAAGTGAGAAATAGAACTACCGTACAACCCAGAAATCCCACTCCTCGGAATATACCCTAGAGAAATAAGAGCCTTTACACAAGCAGATATATGCACACCCATGTTTATTGCAGCTCTGTTTACAATAGCAAAAAGCTGGAAGCAAACAAGGTGTCCATCAACGGATGAATGGTTAAATAAATTATGGTATATTCACACAATGGAATGCTACTCATCGATAAAGAACAATGAGGAATCTGTGAAACATTTCATAACATGGAGGAACCTGGAAGGCATTACGCTGAGTGAAATCAGTCAGATGCAAAAGGACAAATATTGTATAAGACCACTATTATATGATCTTGTGAAATAGTATAAACTGAGAAGAACACATACTTTTGTGGTTACGAGGAGGGGAGGGAGGGAGGGTGGGAGAGGTTTATTTACTGATTAGTTAGTAGATAAGAACTACTTTAGGTGAAGGGAAGGACAATACTCAATACAGGGAAGGTCAGCTCAACTGGACTGGACCAAAAGTAAAGAAGTTTCCGGGATATACTGAATGCTTCGAAGGTCAGCGGAGCAAGGGCGGGGGTTTGGGGACTATGGTTTAAGGGGACTTCTAAGTCAATTGGCAAAATAATTCTATTAGGAAAACATTCTGCATCCCACTTTGAAGTGTGGCGTCTGGGGTCTTAAATGCTAACAAGCGGCCATCTAAGATGCATCAATTGGTCTCAACCCACCTCGATCAAAGGAGAATGAAGAACACCAAGGTCACACGATAACTATGAGCCCAAGAGACAGAAAGGGCCACATGAACCAGAGACTTACATCATCCTGAGGCCAGAAGAACTAGATGGTGCCCAGCCAGAACCGATGACTGCCCTGACAGGGAGCACAACAGAGAACCCCCGAGGGAGCAGGAGAACAGTGGGATGCAGACCCCAAATTCTCATAAAAAGACCAGACTTAATGGTCTGACTGAGACTTGGAGAATCCCGGTGGCCATGGTCCCCAAACCTTCTGTTGTCCCAGGACAGGAACCATTCCCAAAGACAACTCATCAGACATGGAAGGGACTGGACAATGGGTAGGAGAGAGATGCTGATGAAGAGTGAGCTACTTGTACCAGGTGGACACTTGAGACTGTGTTGGCATCTCCTGTCTGGAGGGGAGATGGGAGCGTAGAGAGGGTTGGAAACTGGCAAAACCGTCACGAAAGGAGAGACTGGAAGGAGGGAGCGGGCTGATTCATTAGGGGGAGAGTAAGTGGGAGTATGGGGTAAGGTGTATATAAGCTTATATGTGACAGACTGACTTGATTTGTAAACTTTCACTTAAAACACAATAAAAATTATTTAAAAAAGAAAATGTAAGCTGCTGTGAAATCGCTGATCCTCAGGAACATGTTTTTTCCCTCATTTTTCCTTCATGCCTGGCGACTTGAGCTCCAATTTGCGAACTGTTTATTAAATCATGAAATAATCAAATATTATAGTATTGTTTTGAGCTAATTAAAAGGTTTAAATTTTAATAATTGTAACTAGCCTGCTTTGAGCCACTTATTTTTAGAAATAAAAGACCTCCTGAGTACATATAGAATGAGTGCTAAGAATAAGCCTAATGTTTTAATTTCTTTATTTTTTGTTTATTTTGGACAGACTTTATGTGAAGTGGCTGCATCCCTTTTGCCTAAATGTGCTTGGGGGATGAATACTGTGTCTGACTGGGGAACACTTCTCCTACCTAATATCGTGAAACGGAACACCTATAAATTACTCTATTGCCAATGTTGACTGAACATGCTAAATGGGAGCCAGAAAGATTGCTCAAGCTCACACAGGTCATTAATTTGACTGGATCCTGCCTACGGACGGCTCTGCAAAGCAGTCCTGCGTGGAGCTCAGACTGAAGCTTATGGCAAAAGCCTGAGTGTCACCAAGTGATGACTGTTGGGATTTTGGGACTAGAAAGTTTTCATTTGAGAAACAATTACTAGCTTCCTACTGGAAATTAATTGAAACTGCCCCTAGGACTGAAGGACACAAAATAATCTCGAAACCTGAAATACCCATACTATCTTGGGTGATGTCAGAGAAAACATTCTAATAGGGAGGGAAGTGTCTGGAGGAGTTCTGTAATGAAATGGAAATGGTTTATACAGGAACATGATGCTTGAGGAAGAGAAGAAGGTACTCATGAGCAGGAAGCTCCTTTTCCCCTAGAGCCGAATCTGGAACCACCCGAGGAGCTGCTGGATACTAACACCACTTGGGCCGCTTGGGCTGTACCTAACGTAATAAATGTCTCTCAATTTACCAAAAAGCTGCTTGGCTTATGTATGGCCCTTCCAAGGTGAACAGACAGCATTCTGTTTGGAAGACCATCACACTGATCAAAGAGGGAAGAAAGAAATCAGCTCAGTGGGATGAATTCCATGCTGATTGTCCCTATTTGGGTTTTTCCTGACTCATGGGCAGTTGCCAAAGACCTGGTCAAAACGACAATGGAAGACTGGCCTATTAAAGGGAAACCCTGGTGGTGTAGTGGTTAAGAGCTATGGCTGCTAACTAAAAATAAAAGGTTGGCATTCAAATCCACCAGGTGTTCCCTGGAAACTGTATGGGGCAGTTCTGCTCTGTCCTATAGAGTCACTAAGAGTCAGAATCGACTCAATGGCAATGGGTTCACATGGGCCACAATCCTATGGAAATCTCTATGGGAATTTAAGGGGTGAATTAAAGGAGAATGTACTGATGTCCACCAGAAGCACCCCTTCCAGTACTGGGAGTTAATTGGAGCTGGCAAGTAGAGATCCTGGTAGGCTCACATGAGATGGCCACCTAGGTCCATGAGATGAATGGAAATGGCAGCAGTGAAGCAATGAAGAGATGGACTGAATCTAGACAGATCCTTCTTGCACCCTCTGAGGCATAAAATGCCAATAAGAATTGTTCCATCTGCCAATGAGAGACAGAGACTGCAGATGGTTATGGGGCAGAGTCCCCCAGGGGAAGGTCCTGCACATAGCTGGCAAGTCAGACTGATGTCAGTAACTCCAGGAAGCTATAATGGGCTCCGAGAAGAATAAAGACTTACTTTAGACTGGGTTTTGCTTACCCAGTGGTAGAAGCAAACACTCAAAATAGTATAAAAGCACTAGAACAGAAGATACTATACCAACCTGCACTGCTGAGTCACATGTCTTCAGATCAAGGAACAGACTTTCATTCTCAGAGTGATGGTTTGATAGAGAATTGTAATCGGCAGTTGACAACACTTGTTGTCTAAAACAGGGAGGAGATAAAGGCAGAAGGGATGGCTTACACATCTTCATGAGTGAGTGCTCACACTCAACAGAAGAGGAGCCAAGGGAGGGTCCCCACTAGAGGGATTCCTCCATTTTTCTGAAGGATCTGAAGAAGAGCGGGTAATGGAGGGTGCTGGTATGACTTCAGTTCTTTCTCATGTCATATCAACTTTATTTTTTCTCTTTCCCCATATCACCTACACTTTCTTTTTTCTACCTGAGGCAGTGGTCCTGGAACCAGGTCTGCAAACTCAGGTGCCAAAATCAGGGATGATCCCTAAGCAAGAAACTAACTATACCTTAGAACCTTTACATCAGAACTCCTACGGACCTGAAGGGTGGGTTGTACCTTCACTTCATCTGGCAAAATGGGGGCCAGAAGTGAATGCTGTTGTATTGCCGAGGGGTCCAGAAAACCCAGTAGTTCTGTATCTATGTAACCCTAACCTATATGAGTCGGGATGGACTGAGGGGGAGGCACTTGCTAGACTAGTATGGCTGCTGGCAATCTAGACCCGCACAGCAGCTGAACCTAACATTCCTTCTAAAGGTGAAACAATTTAGTTGAAAAATGAATGGTAAATGGAAAAAAGAAAGAATAGTAGCTGAAAGCTACTCATTGGGTTATCCAATGTGTGAAGGTAAATATTTAAATCTGTGCTTTGAGAAAGAGTCAGCAGTAGACAAGATTGTCTCCTAGCTCAAGTATACCAGGTGCCTGAAAGAGTGAAGACAACTCCTGTTTTTGGAAGCTGAAAATGTTGAATAGAAGCCTGTAAACATGAGTGGCATTGCTCTTGTAGAAATTTCGGTCATACAATATGATGATTGACTGGCCTGATAGCTGAACTCAGTGGGACTCTAGTAATGGGCCAGTATCTTTTGACTCTTATTTTTCAGGCCACCATACTGCAATATGATGTAAGACTGGTGTCATGGATTGAATTAGGCCCCCCAAAAATGTGTATATCCACTTGGTTAGGCCATGATTCCTAGTATTGTGTGGTTGTCCTCCATTTTGTGATTGTAGTTTTATGGTAAGAGGATTAGGGTGAGACTGTAACACCACCCTGACTCAGGTCATCTCCCTGATTCAATGTAAAGAGAGTTTCCCTGGGGTGTGGCCTACACCACCTTTTCTCTCACAGAGAGAAAAGGAAAGGGAAGCAAGCAGAGAGTTGGGGACCTCATACCACCAAGAAAGCAGCACCTGGAGCAGAGCGAGTCCTTTGGACATGGGGTCCCTGTGCCTGATAAGATCCTTGACTGGGGAAGATTGAGGACAAGGGCCTTCCTCCAGAGATGACAGAGACAGAAAGTCTTCCCCTGGAGCTGGCACCCTGAATTTGGACTTATAACCTACTAGAATGTGAGGAAATAAATTTATTTTTGTTGAAGCCATCCACTTGTGCTATTTCTGTGATGGCAGCACTAGGTAACTAAGACAGAGGCCTAGCCATTGCCTTCAGCTACCGGGAGGTAGCTGAAATGTCCTGTCTGATAGGAGTGTCTTTGTTTGCCTGGGGACTTTGGCCCTTAGTCTGAACAATATGATTTATGATGGAGCTTTGAGCCACATCATGTCAGCTCTGACCTCAGGAGGAACTGGAGACTAAAAGTATTAGTCTAACCTACAGGGAGGCTGGAGACTAAAGATCAGCCACACAGACACTGAAGGCTCAAGAGAACTTCCCTGGTTGGCAATACTCCATGCCTGTTGTCACACACTGGCTGGGAGGAGGGAACATTGTCCATGACTCCACTGAGAGAGGATCAGTGGAAGCTCCACATGTGGAACTCTCCCAGACTCTGTCCTATGAGCCTCTTCCTTGGCTGATTTTAATCTGCATTCTTTCCTTGTAATAAACGATAATTATGAGTATAAAAGCTTCCAGTGACTTCTGTGAATCCTTCCAGCAAATTATCAAACCTGAGGGTGGTTTTGGTAACCCCTTCAAACTTGCAATTGGTGTCAGAAGTGAGGGTGGTCACTTGTGGGAGCTGTTCCCTCTAAATTTCATAGTTGGTCCTGATTCATTAAGATATTAACTGAATATTTACATACTGAATGCTAACCCCCAGCTTTCTTCTATTCAGCTCCTCAAATGCTGGCAGGCGGGCAAACAAAGCAGGATAGTGACATTCTTCCCTGTGGAATCTGGTCAGCTCAAGAAGAAAGACCTAATATTAATGACTCTATCAGTTAGCTTTCGCTATGTAACAAACCACCCTGAAATTTAGTGGGTTAAAACAAAACATTTACTATTGTTCACAGCTTTGTGGATTGTCTGAGTGATTATTCTCTTTTTGGCCAGTTTGTTCCAGACTTGACATTCTAAGATAGTCTCATTCATGTGTCTGATGGTGGCAGACTAAGTTGGTCTAAGTGGGGGCCTCAGTGTCATGTCTGGCAGTTGGCTTGATGTCAGCTGGAAAAACAATCACATGTCTTCCATCATCCATTAGGTTAATCTAGGCTTCTTCATATGGTGGCAAAGGAGAGAGCAAGCAAGCCCAGTGCACAAGTGCTTTTCTCATCCTTGTCTGCATTGCATTTGCTAACGTCCCATTGACCAAAGCAAATCCTATGGCCAAACCCACATTCAGGGTAGAGAAATAGGCTCCACCTCTTGATTGATGGAGTGGAAAAGTCACATTGAAAAGCAGAGACATCCAGGGATGGGAGGAACTTGTAAGTACCATTCAATCTATACACCAATACTAGTAGTTTCCCAAGGAAACAACCCAGTCAGATCACCCTGCAGTGAATCCCAAGGTAGAACAGCTCTACTCATAGGCTCAGAGCTTCTTAGTGCCTCTCTCTTAAAAATGAGCAGACAACCAAAGACGACCAGATACCTGAGCAAAACCCCTATCAGGAACGACAGAGACTCCAACAAAGGGAAAAAAAGGAAACATGGAGGACATTATGTAGGGACAAAAAACTTTCTAAGAAATTTCTTTAGTATCCTCAGATAAGATCCACCAAATAAGAACAGAACACCATAAAGAGTATAGAGAACACAAAAAAGCTCTCAGAAATTAAAAAAAAAAAATGAGGGCACAAATAAAAACTTAATTGAGATGTTGGAAGCAAAAGTCGAGCACATCTACTAGAAAGTACAGTAAAAAGAGAAAAAAAAAATGTTGCCCTCAATTCCAACTCATAGCAACCCTACAGGACAGAGAACTGCCCTGTAGGGTTTCCAAGGCTGTAATCCTTACTGACGCAGACTGCCACATCTCTTTCTCCTGCAGAGTGGCTGATGCGTTCAAACCACCGACATTTCGCTTAGCAGCTGAGTGCTTAACCATTGCGCCATCAGGAGTCCTTGTAAAGAGAAGGGGGTGGAAAATAGAGAAATGGTAAGAAAATTAGACGACTAGCCTGGGAAACCCAAGATTAGATTACAGGTATCCCTGCTTTCCGAAAGTTCATTTTACACCACTTGACTTCTATGAAAGACATACGTTAGTATCTGTTTTCGCTAACTGAAAGAAATCCGAGGAGGATTTTCGCTTCTACGAAAAGCAAAAATAGCGTTCAGCAGGAGAGCCACACTTGTTCTCACTCCTTTTGAGTAAGCCAGGCCTTCCAGAAAGTGTCTACATCGAAGTGTTCGCCGCCTTCTACAGCGCGGCTCGACCCAGCGCCTGCTTTCAGACTCCTCCGCCGTTACTGACCCACCCAGCCACCTTCGGCCAAATAAATGTCCAGTGACATCTTCCCGGAAACCCTGGTGGCGTAGTAGTTCAGCGCTACGGCTGCTAACCGAGAGACTGGCAGTTCAAATCCGCCAGGCGCTCCTTGGAAACCCTGTGGGACAGTTCTAGTCTGTCCTGTAGTGTCGCTATGAGTCGGAATCGACTCGACGGCAGCGGGCTTGGACATCCTCCCCATTCTGGTGAGTGACACGACACTGTGCAGACGTTACTTCTACTTTATACAGCTGTGTGTTTACCATATCATTCCTGCTTTCCCTTTATGCTAGCATTAGGTATTATGTGTTGTTTGTTATGATTCGATAGGTTATTTTTGGGGTCTCAAAAACTTTTCCCATGTAAATTAATGGTAACTGCTTCTTCACTTTATGCGATTTCAACTTAGAGAAGGTTTCATGGGACTGCTCCACTTTCAGGTGGGGGCAGGGGAACTGTAATAGGAATTCTACAGAGAAAGAATTGAAAAAGAGCTGAGAGGAGAAACATGATCATATAAACATAAAGAAAAATGAATGAAGAACCTGAGTTCCCAGATACAGTTCCGTGTGGTAGAATTCATCACCTTCTTACAATCAAATGCATGATTCAGTTGTTTGGAAAAGTAATTGTCTTAGGTCAGTACCTTGGGGAACAGGCTGAAGAGAAGCATATTGGAGAAAGAAGGAAGCAGGGTGGGAAAAAGAGAAGCTGAATTGGGTAGTTTCAGGAAAGGTCTTGGCCAACCCAAGGGGGATTCTGGCACTTGTTGGGGTCCTTCAGAGATGTCCCAGCTGGAGGTGAGGGGGTCAAGCCTTTGTGCACATAGGCTGTCCCCAGGAGGGGCTGTGACTTGGGTTGAGGCAGCTTGAGAGAGGGGCTCAGCTCCCAGCGGCCGGGGAAATCAGTACACCCACCCCAAAGGGGGACCCGGGCTGACCTGCAGAGCACGAACATCATTAATTAAATTACATCATTCTAGTTTTAACTTCTTTGAAGCCTTTGAATACACACATGGCCAACAAGCTCTCACGTACTGTGTTGTGTTCATAGGGGTCTGCTGCAGAGAAGGGTTGTTTGGGCAGCCCTTGCCTGCAGTGAGCCAGGGGGTGGGATTGAGAGGCCAGCGAGCAAACCCTGCCCCACTGAGCAGAGAGGCAGCCGTGGCTTGTCCAGTGCCGCCTGTGACAGGAGCGTGGACTCTCTCAGACTCTAGGGTGCAGCATTAAAAAGCCCGTTGTAGGTGCACATTCTCCACCTGGGTGTTACCGGTCAGTCACTGTGCTGCCATTTGCTGTATGTCCAACCCCACATCCGCCTCACTGGATTCTGAACTTGAGCAGAGAAAAAGGGAGTGTTATTTATCAGGCTCTTCAAACTCCTACTATGTGGTTGTGCTTACTCAAAGAAAATCTAAAAGATTCGATTATAAAATTTCAAATTTACAAAGATGATAATGAAAAGTATTTGCATTTTAAAATGGTTTCACAGTTTACAAAAGATTTATCATCTAATGCCATATAGTGATCTTTCTCATTATCATCCCAGTTATACAAATCAAATCAATTTCTCATTCTTTACCAAAACTGTCACATTTACATCCCATGTATTCAATGGTGCCTATGAAATTCACCGTGCTGGTGAGGTGAGAAGAGAAGGGAACAAACCCTGTGTTCTACAACACCAGCTAAGGTGCTTTGTGTTCACACACACATGTGTGAACACAGCCACACATGTACCACATATACCACACAAACACCACATACCCCCCTCACACACATCACACACACACACTCACACCCACTTACACGCCCATGCACACTCAAGGAAACAGGCTCAGCCAGTTAAGAAAATGGCCAGCCTCACGCAATGAATGCAGCAATTGCATCTCTTGCTGTCTGGCAGCACATTTTCTGGAGTTTCACATCCAAGCTGTTTCCTAGGAAACCATCACACAGCCTCCAGGACTGTCTGCATAGAAAGGAAGGAAGGGGGGAATCCCTCCAGTTTCTCTTCTTCCCTCATTTCTTTCATTCATAATGCTGCGGCCCTTTGTCTGGGTGCCTGTGCTGAGGAATAGAAAGCCCAGAAGCTTGTCAGTGGGGTTGTGTTTCAAATTAGATATTTTTACTAACAGAAGGACAGATTCATTGAGAATCTTGCCTGGGAGAATGTGAGCCTGTTTCTATTTTTATTTTCTCCCTTGCCTTTCCCAGGTCTCTCAGCTCTTGTCCTGGCCCAGGTTCCTATCACCAGCTGCTGCTAGTGAGTGCTCCTCATTCAAAGGAGCCTGGGCACCTTGAACATCCCATTCAGCTGTCCCTCTGGAGTCTGTGCCAGTCCCTTGACCTTAAAGTGGCCAGGACAGGGCCTGGGCTGGCATTGCTCTGTATCACGTGGCCTCTAGTCCTGGCTTGGCCTTCACTGTGATGGGTGCCGCATGACTAAGAATGTGCACTCCCGCCCTGCTACCACAGAGATGCTTAGGTAGAGACAGGAAACCAGCAATGGGAGGGAGGATCAAAGCCAGCCACCTCCTCACCACCCTTGACAATTTGATCTCCACCAGTCCAAAACATTTCCTTGCCATTTACTAAGAAGCAGAAATCCACTTTGCTTTTATGAATGGCTTTTTCTCACATAAATATTAATGAAAGTCAGGCTCTTGAGTGTTGATGGAGGCCATCTTTCTTAGTAGCATTATGCACAAGAGACAACCCAAGGCTGAATATGGCCAGTCCTTTTATGTATGCTTTTTTAACATCTTCACTTGCCATTTCAAATATCTACCGGTGGTCAGGAGGTGGGGCCAAGACAGTGGAATAGCCACATGTTTCCTATGATCCCTCTTACAACAAAGACGTGAAAAATCAAGTGAAACGATTATATTTATGACAAGCTAGGAGCCCTGAACACCAAAGGCAAAGTGAGAAAACAGACTAAGCTGCAGGGGGAGAAAGATACAGTTCAGAATTGGAGAGGAGTTCCTGGACCTGTGTCACCAGGATCCCTTAGGCACCATTCCCGGGAGCAACTGTGGTGGGCTGGTGGTAGCATCCAGCCACAGTTTCCTCAGGGAGAAGCTGCCAGCCACACAGCCTACTCACTCCTTCGGAATCAGAGGAGAACGGCACTCTCAGCAAAAGCTAAGTGCTTGTGTATACTTTACTGCACCCCCCACCCCCAAGCTGGCTTCAGTGGCTGTTGATTTCCCTGGGCCTGAGATAGGCCCATTTGAGCACCCAGGGCTATCCTCCCAGACTTGGAGAAGTAATAAATTCACAACAGGGGGAAAAGATAATTTGCCAACTCCATCAACCTGGGGAGCTCAGGAAAGAAGCAGCTTCTGTCCAGGCATAAATGGTCCATGGACTTTGACTACCTTTCCCCCCCTGCACGAAAGTGTGTGGGCCTATTTCAGGGGAATAGGCACTTGCTGGTAAACTGCAACTGTTTAAGCTGTGCAGTGGAGAGGTGAGTATTTGATATTTGACACCACTTTGCCTATTAAACAGAGTTCTCACCGACTCACATCAGGGGCCTAAGGACTGGTGGCCCCACTCAGGTCACCAGGCCACCCATGACAGGGGTCAAAGGATAACTGGTACCTCTCAGTCCTTACAACAAAAAGCATTGTGTGCCCATGGTCTGTCTGGAGAATCCACCCATATGCTCTAGGGAACAGGGGTGCGCTTTCCTCAGAGACACTCGGGGGATGGTTCTCTGCCTCCTGACCTGTTCAGAGCGTGACCCCCTGCTGCAGCCAGATACTGGTACCTACACAAACACCCTTGCCCCTCTAAGACTGTAGGACAGAGTCTGTACCACACACTTGATGACAAGCTACCTGGACACCTGAGCTGAATCCACACAAGAGAGGTGAATGAACTCAGAAGCTCATATACGTGATAAAAGCTCTACCCATTTGGTGACAGGGTGTCAGAACTCCAAAGGTGAAAATAATCAAACTAGCTCACTCCAGCAACCCATTTGGGCATATCACAAAAAAACAAAGCAAGAAACTGGGATACAGTAAGCAAACATAAAATAAACTAATACAATAACTTACAGATGGCTCGGAGACAACAGTCAATATCAAACCACATAAAGAAATAGACCATGATCACTTCAACAAGCTCTCAAAACAGAATTAAAGGATCTTCTGGGTGAAGGTGCATTCCTGTAATTACCGGATGCAGAATACAAAAGATTAATATACAGATCACTTCAACACATCAGGCAGGAGACCAGGCAATATGCAGAGCAAGCCAAGGAACACACAGATAAAACAGCTGAAGAAATTAAAAAGGTTATTCAGGAACATAATGAAAAATTTAATAAGCTCTCCACAGAGAGACAGCAATCTGAAATTCAGAAGATTAACAATAAAATTACAGAATTAGACAACTCGATAGAAAGTCAGAGGAGCAGAATTGAGCAAGTGGAAGGCAGAATTGGTGATCTTGAAGATAAAGCATTTGGCACTAATATATTTGAAGAAAAATCAGATAAAACAATTTTTAAAAAATGAAGAAACCTTAAGAGTCATGTGGGACTGTATCAAGGGAAATAACCTACGAGTGATTGGAGTACCAGAACAGGGAGGGCTAACAGAAAATACAGAGAGAATTGTTGAAGATTTCTTGACAGAAGACTTCCCTAATATCTTGAAAGATGTGAAGATATCAACCCAAGATGCTCATCGAACTCCACGTAAGGTAGATTTTAAAAGAAAGTCACCAAGACATATTATAATCAAACTTGCCAAAACCAAAGAAAAAGAGACAATTTTAAGAGCATCTAGGGATAAACGAAAAGTCACCTACAAAGGAGAGTCAGTAAGAGTAAACTTGGACTACATGGCAGAAACCATGGAGGCAAGAAGGCAATGGAATAACTTATACAAAGCATTGAAGAAAAAAATTGCCAGCCAAGAATCTTATATCCAGCAAAACTGTCTCTCGAATATGAAGGTGACATTAGGACATTTCCAGATAAACAGAAGTTTAGGGAATTTGTAAAAACCAAACCAAAACTACAAGAAATACTAAAGGGAGTTTTCTGGTTAGAAAATCAATAATATCAGATATCAACCCAAGACTAGAACACTAGTCAGAGCAATCAGATGTTAACTCAGATAGGGAAATCACAAAAATAAATCAAGATTAAAAAACAAAAATACTGAAAACAGGAAAACAGTGATATCATTATGTAAAAGAAGACAACATTAATAAAACAATAAAGATGGACTTAGAAATGTAGTCAGAGATCTTCCATATGCAGAGGAAGACAGAGATATAAAGAAATAAAAGTTAGGTTTAAACTTAGAAAAATAGGGGTAAATAATAAGGGAACCACAAAGGAGACTATCCTACTCATCAAAATAAAATACAAGAAAAAAATAGAGACTCAGCAGAAACAAAATCAACAACAACAAAGAAGAGGGAAAGACAATATATAAAGATAAACTACTCAGCACAAAAACTTAAGTGAGAAATAGAAACTGTCAACAACACACAAAAAAAGACATCAAAAAGAAAGCACTAAACTCATAAACTCATATCTATCCATAATTACACTGAAGGTAAATGGACTAAATGTGCTGATAAAAAGACAGAGAGTGGCAGAGTGGATAAAAAAACACAATCCGTCTATATGCTGCCCACAAGAGACACACCTTAGACTTAGAGACACAACAAACTAAAACTCAAAGGATGGAAAAAAATATATCAAGTGGACAACAATCAAAAAGGCAGGACTGGCAATATTAATTTTGGATAAAATAGACTTTAAAGTTAAATCCACCGCAAAGGATAAGGAAGGACACTATATAATGATTAAAGGGACAATATACCAGGAGGATATAACCATATTAAATATTTATGCACCCAATGACAGAGCTGCAAGATACGTAAAACTCTAACAGCACTGAAAAACAAGATAGGCAGCTCCACAATTATAGTAGGAGACCTCAACACACCAATTCAGTGAAGGACAGAAAGAAGCTCAATAAAGACATGGAAGATTTAAATGCCACAATCAACCAACTCGACCTCATAGGCATATACAGAACACTCCACTCAACAGCAGCCAAGTATACTTTCTTTTCTAGTGCACATGGAACATTCTCTAGAATAGACCACATATTAGGTCAGAAAGCAAGACTTAGCAGAATCCAAAACATCGAAATATTACAAAACATCCTCTCTGACCATAAGGTCAAATATCTATCAGTGGTCAGCTTCAGTGTGTCCATAGATTAAGGTCAAGAGGCACTAGCCTAGCTGTGGGGCTGGACCACAGGGATAGGAGACATCATACAGGAGTATGGGGGACATCAGTGTCTGGGGTCTGAGGTGGTGCATGAGGGTACCTGGTACAGTCTCTGCACAGGGAAAGCACCCCAGTCAGGCTTTTAGTCCTGGACAGGGCAGGGGGCAGGGCTCGGAGCCCAAGCAGCAGGGCTGGCAACTAGTTCCAGCAGGAAGTGTGGTCGCATGGAGGACCGGGGGCATAGCCACAGGCCCCACAGCTGGCGGCCACACACCAGGTGACCTTATTGATCTAAGGATAAGGCTCTGGGTGTGGCAATGGTGTGGTGGCCGTGTAAGAGGATATCTTTGCTTTCAGGAGCCATGTGCTGAAACATTTAACAGTGACGTGTCCTGACATCTGTAATCTACTTCCACATAATTCAGCAAAAAAATGTATGCACGCACAGGCAGGTGTGGCAAGACGGGCCACGTGTTGATGACTGTGGAAACAGCTGAAGGGTGATAAGGGCTGACTAATGTAGTCCTTCGACTTGTAAGTTTTAATATTTTTCTTTTAAAGTAAGTTTTAAAAGTGCTTTTTGAAGGGTTAATGATTGGTTCTAGGCGTGGAACCTAAAACATCTTTCCTGCTAACTGGCCTAGAGTTAAAACCGGAGTATGTGGTCCAGTGAGCTAGTATCTCGATGATGTTCTCATTATAAATGTAGTCTAGTACAGAAAGGATGGAATGTGGTAGAAACACTATCTTTAGGAAAAGCCATCAGTTAAAAGTATATTTCATGAAGTGGGCTGGTGAGTTCTAACTGCTTGTGGACCCCAAAGAAGGGGTATTTTTGTGTTTTCTTATTCCCACATTTTCAACGCTAAATTGTTTTTCTCATTCAAAAGGGCATATTATCTGAGGAGCCGTCCTGAGGCAGGAAGTGGAAGGGAGGGCTATCTGCAGATTAAACCCCAGAGATGGACTGTGACTCTTCTAGATTCCCATCATGGTTCTGCTTTCATAGCCTCGAGGAAGTAACATGATCAACCAGAACACACAGAGAGCTGCCATGGCTGGGCACTGTGCACAATTAGCAAGATTATGAAGAAACCCACCAAACCTGTTGCAGAGTGACCCTATAGGACAGAGAATTGCCCCATAGGGTTTCCCAGGAGCCACTGGTGGATTCAAACTGCTGACCTTTTGGTTAGCAGCCGAACTCCTAACCATTGCGCCACTAGAGCTCCTATATGTTGATGCTTGTGCAAACTTTAGCTGTTTATGACTACGTGGCTCAAATGGGTAAGTGCGTGAACATTACAGGATGATGTCCGGCCGTCTCCTAGACTCTAAGGTCCCTAAGGGCAGGAGCAGTGTCTGTCTTATTTTTTGTACCCCCGGTGTCTGGCATGATGAATACTTGTTGGATAAATAAATGTATGAAATTTAAAATGTGGAATATAGAATTGTGAAGATATTTGAATTCTAGAGCAGCCAAGAATTACACAAATCAATAATATTGTTTTTATGACTTAATGATATTTGTAGACCAAATATAGCAGACTGGTGTCCAAAGCATAGGGGAAAGCGCTTGGTTAACAATACAGCATTATAAGTATGTGGTTGTTCAGTGGTGAAATTACCACCTTCAATGCAGGAGACCCAGTTTTGACTGTGGGCCAATGCCCCTCATGCACAGACACCGCCTGTCTGTAAGTGGAAGCTTGGGTGTTGCTATGATGGTGAACGGGTTTCAGCAGAGCTTCCAGATTAGGAAGAAAGAAGTAGGACTAGGAAGACAGGCCTGGTGATCTATTTCCAAAAATCAACCAGCGAAAACCTTATGGGTCACAATGGTCTAATCTGCAACCAGTCATGGGAATGGTGCAGGGCCGGGCCTTGTTTTGTTCTGTTGTACACGGAGTCACCACGAGTTAGGGGCAAACTCAACAGCAACGAACAACAGCAATTTATTTATTAAGGATTGAATTGTGCACCCCCAAGAGATACTGAAGCACTAACCTCTGGTACTTGCGAATGTCATCTTCTTTGGAAATAAGGTCTTTGAGGGTGTTATCGGTTAACATGACGTCAAACCTGAGTAGGGAGGGTCCTAATCCAATCTGAGTGGCATCCTTTAAAAAAAAAAAAAAGGAGAAGAGACAGACAGACAGAGGAAGGACAGCCATGTCAAGATGTAGCTACAAGCCAAGGAACGCCTGGGGCCACCAGAAGCTGGGAGAGAGACAGGGAAGGACCTTCCCTTACAGCCTTCAGAGAGTGCACGGCCCTGCTGACACCCTGAATTCAGCCTCCCGGCCTCCAGAACTGTGAGACAATACATCTCTGTCATTTGAGGAGACCCCCTGTGTTGTACTTTATTACATCGGCCCTAGGACACTAATACAGTATCTACCTAGGTGAGCAAGGATTGGATGCTAATATTGAAGAATGAAACTAACTGCTGTGTTAGAGCAGAGGGTTTGAGTAGCATTTTAATCCTGTGTTCCATTCTGTTTTTAATAAAAATAATTTATAAATGGGTACTACCCCTGCAGGCAAGCAAACTGAGGCTGCTTTAAATATCAAAGAAATAGTACAACATGGAGACTTACTCCCCTCTCTCCACATGGTATTGGTGTTACTAAAGTATCAGGACCGAGAAGAGATGTAACTAATCCCGCTCCACCACCCTGTTTCCAGAAGCCGGTCAGCAGGGTATGTGGGAAGGCTTGAGCAGAGCGGAGGAGACAAATGGAGATGAGACATGTAACTTCCACGATAAACCACATGAACATACAGGAGGGGTAGAAGATCAACTGGAATGAGAGGACTATGTTTCTTAAGTGGCCTGTTTAATGCTTGAGAAACTGGAAATATCCTCACTTTAAAAGCAAGAAGAACAGCATGGGTGTGCCTGCAGATCCTGCCAGCTGCTGTAGAGTCAGTTCCCACACAAGGCAACCCCATTTGTGTCAGAGTAGAGCTGTTATCCCTCGGATGTTCCGTGGCTGATTATTCTCCAGACCTTTCTCCCAACATGCTACCGGGTGCACTCAAACCTTCAACCTTTTGGTTAACACCTGAGCACATTAACCATTTACACCACCCAGGGACTCCCTACAGACCCTAGAGCATCCCAAGTTATAAGCTGGAGTCAAAAGCACTTGACGAGTTTAAAAACCATGCCTCCCAATAACGTATACATGCTAGTCACCTCACTGGAAATTAAGAAATAGAAATAAAATGACAGTGAAATATTGGTTTTCATCAGGCTGACAATTTTTTTTTAATTTGGTAATACGAATTACCAATTTTCAGCACATAAACTTGGATGTATGATAATTAAAAAAAAAATTTTTTTCCTAACATTGACCTTGATCTCTACCTTGAGGTTCCCCACTCTGGCAGAACAACAACTTCAACTTCAATGTAGATTCATCTCTATCAATTCGGAAGACCCTCAGTGAGTTCAGGGTCCTCACCTCCCCACTTCTCCCCGAGGTGAGTCTAAGTTCTAGCAGGTATATGCAGGGCCGGGGTGACTGAAGAGAGGGGTGACTTGCACTACAAGAAATGTTAAGGGAAGCTCTTCAGGCTAAAGGAAAATGACACCAGGGTAAAATTCAGATCTACACAAAATAATGAACACTGGAAATGGGAAATATTCGGGCAAATATAAAAGCGAGTATGAGTAGAGAAGGGAAATGAAAAACACACCTGTGTACTCTTGTGGCTGTGCATGTAGGCGTGTGTGCACACACACACGAGCACACACATACACACTCCAAATACGATCTAGGCTAAATTCTAAGAGCCTAGCAGCCACCTCGTCAACTCCAGAGATGCCAAAGAGGCTGTGGTATAACATAACTTCCAGGCTGGAGCCAAGGTTGGCGAACACTCCAGGGACCCCAGCTATTATAAAAAGTTCCATTCTGTAACCTGGAGACTCCGGCTAATTTCTGGGCCACGTGCTGCACTGTGTGTCCTGCTCGACAGTGGAAAACCCATTCCAGCCCTGCCCCAGAACACAGACACTAGCCAGAGGCTTTTGCTTGGTGAGACAGGAAGGGGAGGAAAGAAGGTGAGCAGCCAGTCTTCCCACACTGCCAACAGCCAGGCTGTGCAATAACTATGGCGTTGTCTCCACCTCCTTCTGTAGGTCACTTTTTCCCCATAGTGCATAATGTCTGCTATGTACATGGTGAGCCTCAGACCATCGTGTTTTACCTTTTCCCTTAACTTGGCCACCAAGAGTCTTAAGAAAATGTGTTATGTAAATGAAGCCTAAGCTAGAATGTGCTGCCGCCCAAGATGGCTCACATGTGACCTACAAAGTCGAGTAAACAAGTCAGCCTCTGATTCCAGTGTCGAGTCCACTTGCCTGTAGTTACCGCCATCACCAGATCATCCTCTGCAGGCCCTAGCTCTGGCACCATGTTACTGTCCTGCTCAAACTCAGAACTCTCCTCTAATTTGCCACCGCTCTCATGCAGAGAATGGTTGCCAGGGTGTTTGTAACGAGGGCCTGGGGTTGGGGGAAGAAGGCGACGAGCTAGGGATCAACAGATGATGGGCCGCTGGCTGAGACAGTGTCAAGTATACTTGAAGGCGCTGGAGGACCACGTGCCATTTCCTCGGTTGCCGTAGGAATTTTAAATACTTCTTATTTCAGACCTTTGAATTACAAATGTATGCAATGCCAAAATATCAAAAGCACAATAAAATCTCCCTTCCCCCCTTCCTTTCAGAGCTGTAGCTCCATCCCCACATTACAACACGCACATTCCTTCTCAATCACGACCCTGGAAAGACGCCGTCATGGAAATTTACAAGTCTGCGCTGCAACGCTGAGGGCTCCGAACCTTCATTATGCTATAGCTTTGCTGATTCTCTTTTATGAAGTAGAAAAATGTCTTTATGTTGTATTGTTACTGTGTTTAATACGGTTTTTGGATGGGGATTGTGATTTCAAGAGAAGAGTAGGCACATCCAACATTTTCCAAAACGATTCTCTCAAAAAAAGAACAAATGGATTTTAGCAGTTCAGTCACATGCAAGTAAAATGGTTACAGCGACCGCCAGATCAGGAAAGATTAGCTATTCCAAGCATTAGGTGAAGCAAGATAGAACTGGTTTCAGGAGCTGCAGGGATTTTGGATGCCTTTTCATCTCCTTATGTCCAGCACTGGAAGATTCCAAGTGGGAGTGGCTCTAAAGCCCCTGGCACGATCTCTCTCCAAGTGTAACATGGTGGCTAGTAACGTTGGTACCGTGTCCTAGTGTCCTTCTTCGCTTGCCTGCTTGGATTCTCCTCACCGCGTCCTGAAGGGGTTTTATGGATTCTGTGCCGACAGCTGGGCTGCAAATTGTTACGGGCCGTGGACGACGCACATTCACCATGGCACAGTCTTCATTCCACGGCAGTCACCAGCCCTGCCCTTTGCCAGCTGCTGTGAGGTCAAAGCTAACGACCTGGAAACAGGTTAAAGTGCTCGGGCATCTCAGATGGGAAAACCCGCAGGCAAGAGTCCTACCAGGTGGCGTAGTACTTAGAGCAAAATGCAGTTCAGCAAAATGTGTTCCTGTGGAAACTAAGACATTTCTCTGTGCCTGAGAAATGGAAAGTTTAGTAGAGAAAGAAGCAGAGAGATGTGCAGTGTAAAAGAGTCAGAACCAAGCACAAGGTACCGTGGGGGCACAGAAAGACTCCCTGAAAGAAGTGGTGCTGAGCTACGTCTTGAAGAGACAGATAAGTGGGTCAACACGGTGACAGAAGTAGGACGAGGGTTCGAGGCAGAGGGAGACAGCAAGAGCCAAAGCTAAGAGGCCGGGCAGCAGGAGACGTGGGAGCGGGCAGCCGGGGAAGGTGTCCAGTGCTGAGTGGGGCTTGAGGTATGGTGAGCTGCGGAAGAGGGTCTAGGTCTCGTTGCAGAGGGTCTGAAATACCATGCTGAGGACTTGGACTTTACACCCTGGGAGAATGGGAGAGTAGTAAGAGGAGTAACACAGTTCTGTTTCGCTTCAGATCATCAATCCGGCCGAAGCACAAACCATGATTGGAATTGTTCTTTGTAGCACAATGTCTGTTTCGTGGTAACAGTTGCCGTTGAGTAGATTCCAGCTCAGGGTGATTCCATGTGTATCAGAGTAGAACTCTACTCCCTATGGTTTTCAATGGCTGATTTTTCAGAAATAGATCACTAGCCCTTTCTTCCCAGGTGCCTCTGGGTGGAGTTGAACTTCCAACCTTTTGTCCAGCAGCTGAGCACATTAACTGTTTGCACCACCCAGGGGCTCATCATGTGGTAAAAAAAGCCATTGCCATAGAGTTGAATCTGACTCATAGTGACCCTATAGGACAGAGTAGACCTGCCCCATAGAGTTTCCAAGGAGTGCCTGGTGGATTTGAACTGCCAACCTTTTGCTTAGCAGCTGTAGCTCTTAACCACTACGCCACCAGGGTTTCCATCATGTGGTAAGTGCTTAATAAATTTTTGTTGCATGAAGAGTCAGTGAAGAGAGGAAAAAAGAAATCCCCTTTAATAGGCCTAATGGGCCTGTGGCAAAAATCTCCAGACAGGCAGGGTGGAGAAAGTTGACACAGATGTTCTAGGTACTACTGTAGCTTTGTTTTATTTTGGTTTTGATATGCCATCTAGCCTAGGAGAAGGGAAAGACCAGTGCTGGAGTCTCCAGAGCTCAAACCATGTCCAGCCCCATCCCAGAGCTATTGAACCAGAATCTGCCTTTTAACAAGGTCCTCCAGTGATGAGCAGGCACTTGAAGGTCTGAGGAGCCTGCTCTAGACTCAGAAGCTCTCCTCTGAGGGCTGAGTCATCAAGAGAGCTTGGGAGAAGTGAGAAGCCTGGGAAACCCGGGAAACCCACATTTTCCCAGTTCTCTGCTTGAGGGTACAAGCGGCATCGCACGAATAGAAACCCATATTTTCTCCAACTCTGGCTCCACCCATAATTGTGGGACCAGACTATCTATCTGGTCGAACCATATGAAAATGCCAATATTCTTTGGATCTGACCCACAGAAACAGTAATTTCACATGGTTCAACCTAATACGTTGAGGAGTCAGTCCCCAGGGTGTGACTCACGTGTGTCTACGAGCCCAGCTCACTAGCTCCATGTGGTGCCACCATCTCCCTGTTCTTCACTTTGGTGCCAGCTGTGGCTCCTGAGGGGAGACAGGCACCCTGTTTAAGAGGTGAGACTTCTTCTTCACCCCCTTTAGTGTTATCAACAACAATTACCACAGCAACAACTGATAATATCACACGCTGCCGTGTAATGGGCACTGCTCTACATGCTGTCTTTGTATCTAACTTTATGAATTAGGTATAATGACCATTCCTATTTACAGATGCAGAAACTAAAGCTCAGAGAGGTTAAGTAGCTTGCCCAAATCACACAGCTTGTAAGTGGAGAGTCACCTGCTTGTCGTTTGGACCCGGGGGTGGAGCTGCTTGATCCTCCAGGTATTAGACAGAACTTTCAGCAAAAGAGCTATTTCAATTTAGCTACATGAGCTAAAAGCTAGAAGCACTCAGAAGGAACTAGAGACTTAGTAGGTGGTTTCAAAATGAGTTAGAAGGAGTAGGGCCTGACAGGAATGTGGCTATGGCCATGCCGTGGGGCTGTGGAATAGGTGGGTGTCAGGGAAGTATGATGGTTTTGAGAAGTGTGATGTGCACACCAATTCCCCGTTACCTCCAACCGCTGTAATCCATAGAGTTTTCACTGGCTAATTCTAGGAAGTAGATCGTCAGGCCTTTCTTCCTAGTCTGTCTTAGTCTGGAAGCTCCACTAAAACCTGCTCAGCATCATAGCAACATGCAAGGCTCCAGAAACAGATGAGTGGTGGCTGCACATGAAGTGCATTGGCTAGGAATCGAACCTGGATCTCCCGCACGGAAGGCAAGAATTATACCACTGAACTGTCAATGTCCCCCAATTCTGTTTTAAATTTTAAAAAGATACATAAGGTGTGGTTATCTTTTGGAACTTAGAGGAGTTCCTTAGCCCATGCTGTGATGGCTTCTCACAGAACCTGAGGCCCAGAAGTAGCACCCAGAGGCTGGGGCGGGAGGAAGAAGGCCTCACATATTACCCTACCCCGTGAAGCATAAACACATCCCAAAGCTGTTGACTAGAAAAGGAGGAGAAGGAAGAGGACTCAGAGTTCAGGACAGAAGGGGTTAGCAACCTTCCCAGTTGCCCCTCACGTCTACCCTTCTGGTCCCCTGGCATCCTTACACTATGATGCTGAACACGTGTTAGCTAAGCTTCCAGACCAAAACGGACTAGGAAGGAAAGGCCTGGAGATCTACTTCTGAAAATCAGCCAGTGAAAACCCTATGGATCTCCACGGTCTGGTCCCATTGTGCATGGGGTCACCATGAATTGGGGCTGCCTTGGATCACAACAGTCCAGTCATGGGACTGCACAGGACCAGGCAGCATTTAGTTCCATTGTGTGTGGGGTTGCTGTGAGTCGGGGACGACTTGGCAGCCCCTAATAATAGCAACAACAACAAAAACCAGAATTCAATAGAGGAATCAACATTTAAAAAAAAAAAATTCTGATGAATAAAAGCAAGTCTTGTGCTGGTCCTCTGTGATGAAGGGCTCCTCACGAAGGCTGCTGGGTTAAAGCTGGGCCCAGGCGACTTGCCCTCTTGCCATGCCAACACACATGACCTTTCAGGAGACTGTCCAGACAAGGAGGCCTGACTGCCAACTGCCGAGGGAGAAGCCAGCGGGGAACCTGCTTGGCCAGGGGCTGAGCCACACAGTCAGGCATGTGGGGGTGTCCGGAGGGGCTCCTCTCTCCCAGAGAGGAAGAGGTCAGAGGTAGACCAAGCAGCAGCCACAGTACCTTCATCCCAGAGTCCTGTCACAATTGCTAGGGGAGAGGAAGACAAAGAAAGAAAAGAAGCAGCCAGGCTGTGAAGGTGTACTTGGGCCCTAGCTGCATTTCTTTCATCAGGTTGTGGCTGTTTCGAGAGCCACTGTTTAAATCAGTCCACCCTCCTACAAGGACCCAGTTCTCATTAGACCTTCTAGTTTGGGGGGAGGTGAATGTCGCCACTGTTGTGAAAACCGCCCTATTTCAAACCCGTGAGAATTCACTGATGTCTTCTCTGTGCTTCCATAGCATCTTCATAGCATTTACCACAGTCTGTGCTTGACTGGGTTTATATTTGTCTTCCCCACTAGCTTGGAAACTCCTTGAAGGCTAGAGGATGCTTATTCTTATTTATATCCTGAGCACAGTGTCATGCACATAGCAAGTGTCCAATAAATGTTTGTTGAAGTAAACGGATAATAAAGTAGAAACGCGATTACGGGAACTATCAGAGACTTTAGAAATGATCCGATCTGGGGTACTTGGAGGATTGTGGTGGAGGTAGTTTTACATCTCCCTTAACCATCCTTCCCTTCTCCCACCTCAAAAACAAAACAAACAAAAAAATCAGACTGAAAAACTAACCCTATGAACTCTCAAACTCAGAACCAGCCGTACAAGAAAGAATAACTGCTGAAAATAAATTCCAAAATAAGAGGATAGGGACAAAGGAAAAGGGAACATTGAAGTAGATCTCAGTAGCAGAGCCATTTGATCATCAAAGTGACCAGCCAACCAGTTGCCATCCAGTGGATTCTAATTCATGGTGATCCCGTGTGTTGCAGAGTACAACTGCTCCACAGGATTTTCATGACTGTGACCTTTCAGAAGTAAACCACCAGGTTTTTCTTCTGAGGTGCTTCTGGGTGGGTATGAACCACCAACTTTTCTGTGAGGCCATTTTTTCAAAAAAAAAAAAATCAATTTTTGAAGATAGCAGGAGAGGGAGCTGTGGAGCCATGCAACCCTTAAGACTATTGTGGCCTAACTCTTCCTCCTAAAGCTATAGGAAAACTCATTTCGCTTAAAAATAATCAAAGCCCATACAGACTTATTGGAGCCCTGGTCGTTCAGTGATTAAGAGCTTGGCTGCTAACCAAAAGGTTGGCAGTTTGAACCCACCAGCTGCTCGTTAGAAACCCTATGGGGCATTTCTACTCTGTCCTATTGAGTTGCTATGAGTCAGAATTGACTTGATGGCATTTAACAAGAATAATGACAACTTACATAGTTATTAATAAAAAAAAATTGAGTATCTGGCTGAATGGACACTAAAAGAGAGTGGAGGGAAGGAGTAGGCTGTCTCACTGGGGGAGAGCAATTAGGAGTGTATAGCAAAATGTATATAAATTTTTGTATGAGAGACTGACTTGATTTGTAAACTTTCACTTAAAGCACAATAAAAAAATTAAAAAAAAACTTACAACAAAGATAAGAATGTAAGGGGGCAGGGAAATCAAGTTAATGGAAATGGAACACTAGGCCACAAAAATGAGAATGTTCATGCATTGTGAGGAATGTAACCAATGTCACTGAACAACTTGTGTAGAAATTGTTGAGTGGAAACCTGAACTGCTATGTAAACCTTCCCTGAAAATACAATGAAATATCATTATTTAAAGAAAAAAAGAATTCGGAACAGAATAATGTCTCTACCAATGTTGAAAGCATGCCAGAAAGATAACAGATTCAAACAAATGAAAACTGTAACCTAAAATTTTTAAATAGCTTAAAAGAAAAAAATTAAGGAAAAGTGGCCCCCGGATACCCTTTTAATTCAGTACTGAAGTTACTCCTGAGGTTCACGCTTCAGCCAAAGATTAGACAGGCCCATTAAACAAAATGAGACTAGAAGGGAGCATACCAGCCCAGGGGCAAGCACAAGAAGGCAGGAAGAGATAGGAAAGCTGGGTAATGGGGAGCTCAAGGTTGAGAAAGGGAGAGTGCTCACACATCACGGGGTTGCCAACCAAAGTTGCGAAACAATATGTGTATTAATTATCTAATGATAAACTAATTTCTTTTGTAAACTTTTATCTAAAACACAATTTTTTAAAAAAAGGAGAAAATTAAGGAAAGGATAACAGATATGAAAGAACAAATAAATTAAAATTAGAAAAACTCTGAAATGAGACTGATGGAAAAAGAAAGATAAAAGGAAAAGAATTAGAAAAGAGGTAGAAATGAAAAAAAAATCATAAATGAAGTCTAAACAAAAAGGAATACAAGAACAAATAAACAGAATAGAAGTAAGAACCTCTGTTTTCAGCCAAGATGGGGCAGCAGGAACTGGATTAACCCTCCTGTCTGGAACAACTAAGAAACTGGGCAAAAAATATGAAATAATTGTTCTCAGAACATTGGACATAAGGCAATGAATGACAGTGGCCCTTGAGAAAGGGAAAAGAAATGAGGTCATCACATGTCTTAGTGTCTTGGTGCTGCTATAATAGCACCACAAGTGGGTGACTTTAATGAACATAAATTTTTTTTCTCATAGTTTAGGAGGCTACAAGCCCAAATTTAGGACATCAGCTCTAGGGGATGGCTTTCTTTCCCTATCAGCTCCAGGAAAGGTATTTGTCTCTCTTCAGCTTCTGTTCCTTGGTTTCTTGACAATACTTACGTGGCGTGGCATCTGTCTTCCCTCATCTGTCCTTCCTTCTTCTATGCCTAATCTACTCAAAAATGATTGGCTTAAGACACACCCTACACTGGCATGACCTCATTAACATAACAAAGAAAACCTGTTCCCAAATGAGATTACATTCATAGGTATAAGGTTAGAATTTATAGCACATATTTTTTGGGGGACACAAATCAATCCATAACACTACACAATTGGCCCAATTTACTACCTAGAGGTACTTCCCAGGCTGTAGGGCATGGAGGGGGAACCCAAACAGAGCCAGTGTTCTCACTGATTTGGGAGAGAGAAATTATAATTTAGAGAGCCCAAATTAGCTAGAATTGCGGAGCAGAATACAGGAGTGGAAGGAACTGCACACGGAGGCGAGGTAAGTGGTCTACAGAGCTGCAGAGAGGTCCTCTAGATTCTTTGACTGTGCACATGAAAAATAAGACACTACTTGAGGATAGGAAAAGAGCAACTGGAAAGCAATGAGCCAAACACTTCGCAGAGGTCAGTCAGGGCTGGGAGTAGTTTGTGTTCCCATCAGCTAGAATGGAAACACCTACTCATCAAAAGCTACTTTGGACCTGCCCTAGCAATGTCAAGTCAATTCCAACTCATACTAATTTCAAGTAATGTAACTGTTTGCCAGAACAAAGTCCAACAGTATTTAAAGGACTACAACAAAATCCAGCACTCAGCAACACAAAATCCACAAAGTCTGGCATCCAATAAAAATTTACAAAGAAGCAGGAAAATATGGCTCACAATCAAGAAGGAGATCAATAGTAGAAATAGACCTAGAAGACAGAGACTGTGGAATTTACAGACAAGGATCATAAAATATCCCACATGCATTCAAGAAGGTAGAAGAAAACATGAAGAGGAAAGAAATGAAAAAAATTTAAAAGACTCAAACAGAATTTCTAGAGGTTAAAAATTTAATATCTGAGATGAAAAATACCTGCATGAGATTAACAGTGGATTAGACATTGCAGAAAAGATCAGTGAACTTGAAGCCAGAGCAGTAGAAACTTTAAAGCACAGAAAAGAAAAAAGACTGAACAAAAAAGAACAGATCATCAGTAAACTGTGAGCCAAAATCAAGAAGTCTAAAATACATGTAACTGGAATCTCAGAATAGGGTGGGGTGACAGAAAAAATATTGTCAAGAAATTATGGTGGAAATTTTAGTGAATTTTTTGAAAACTGTAAACTCAAGGATTTAAGAAGCATAATGAACTCCAAGTAAAATAAACATAAGGATACTACAGCAAAGCGCATCATATTAACTTTTCTGGAAAATAGTGCTAACCTTAAAAACAGCCAGAAAGAACACTGAAACATTACACACAGGGGACAAAGTGGGTAACTTTTTTTTCTCATCTTACGCAGCATAAATTAGGAGACAATGGAATGATACCTTTAAAGTGCTGACAGAAAAAAGTTGTCAACCTAAAATGCTATATCCAGCGAAAATATCTTCCAAAAACTAAGCAAAATAAGAACTTTTTCAGCACAATGAAAGCTGAGAGATTTATCACCAGCAGACCTACACTATAGGAAATACTTAAGGAAGTTCTTCTGGTGTAAGGAAATGTGGATCCACTCAAAGAAAGGAAGAGACCTGAAATGAGAAATCCGTGGACAAATATGTCTTTCTTAGTTTTTAACCTCTTAAAATTTTGACTTTTTAAAGCAAGAGCAAGAGTAATGTATTATGGGGATTTCAACATAGGTGGAAACAAAATATGGCTGCAAAAGGATAAAAGACAGGCAGGTAAAGGAAGGTTGCTGTTGTAAGGTGCTTATGCTAGGCATGAAGTGATATATTATTTAAAGGAGATTGTGGTAAATTAAAGATGTATATTATAGACCCTAGAGCAACCACTGGATTCCCTGGGTGGAGTGCTCAGCTGCTAACCAAAAGGTTCGAAGTTTGAGTCCATCCAGGGGTGCCTTGGAAGAAAGTCTTGGTGATGTGCTTCTGAAAAATCAGCCATTGAAAACTCCATGGAACACAGTTCTACTGTGATACATATCGGGTCGCCAGGAGTTGAAATTGATTCAGTGGCAACTGATTTGAAGCAACAACTACAAGCCATAAAGAGTTGTTTCAAGTAAGCCAATAGTGGAGACAAAAATGGAATAAAAAAATACAATAGGGAAACAGTGGACCCTAGTCAAAACTGAAGTAGAAACGTCAGGACCAGAACTTAGGTTGCCTGACTCCTAGGACTCTGATCTTATAACAAAAACGTAGAGAAAGGATCAGAGCAAAGAAAGGTTTCTCAGAAGAGGTAGCACCTTAACATGACTTTAAGAGCTGAGAAGCATTTGGGAAGGAGAAGTAAAGTCAGATATTGTAGGGAGGGAGAAAGACATCTGCAAAGGTGAAGGTGGAGATGGGAGAGCACAGTATTTATAGTTGGAGAAGAGGACTCATACAAGAAATAACAAGAGAAATGATTGAGAGGTAAGGAGGTGTGTCCAATGGTTGAGCTCCTTGAAGTTCTGACCAAGGATTTTAGATTGATCCTGTAAGCAAGACGGAACCACTGCAGTTTTGCTTATCTCTGATGTAGGCCTTCTTCCTAGCTGCTGCTCTGGCTAGCCTTTGCTAACTGGCTGTAATCACATGATAGAATTTGCCTCTTTCCTGCAGGAGACCCAGGTCTGATTCCTGGCCAATGCACCTCATCCACAGCCACCACTCATCTGTCATTGGAGGCTTGCGTGTTGCTAAGATGCTGAGGAGGTTTTAGCAGTGCTTCCAGACTAAGACAAACTAGGAAAAAAAGGCCTGGTGATCTACTTCTGAAAATCTGCTAATGAAGAGCCTATGGATCACAACAGTCCAATCCACAACTGATCATGGGGATGGTGCAGGACTGGGTAGCATTTTATTCAACTGTGCATGGGGTTGCCATGATTTAGGGGCTGAAAGGACAGCAGCTAACAACACCAGCAACATAATCCTATTGTGTATTATATTGTAAACATCACCCACTCTGGAGTCACAAACCCTGGGACTTACACCCAGGTCCCTCCACTCACAGTTAAATGATTTGAGGGCAGGTTCTTTCAGAAAATTCAGTTCCCTAAAGGATGAGACAGCCAATCACTTGGCCCTTCCTCTGCTGCCTCCTTGGTGAGCATGTGGTCCATACTGGTCAATGCATATCCCTTTCCCCTTGACCACAGTGACTGCTGCAGGCTGTGCACATGGTGCTGGTCTGTCCAGTATGCTTCCTTCTTTCCTCTGGATTTCTAGTAGTAAGGTTAGTAAGGGCCTAAAGTTGCCACCATGTGGGGAATCTTGCCAAAAAGTGTAACCAAAACAGGAAGGTAGACCTGCTGCTGAGTATGCAGGCCTTTGCCCTCCCTCCCTGCAGGCTCTGCCTCACTGTGCCACAGCTGGGTGACTTGGCCCCGTGTCTCCTCCTTCCCAGCAGCTCCGCCCTTCTGCCCTGCAGCTGAGTGTCCTGGCCTGTGCTCATTTCTATCTGCCCGCTCCACCCTACTGTGCTGCAGCTGAGCAATCCAGCCCAGCATCCCTTCCACCCCACTGCCCTGCAGTGGAGCCTCCTGGCCATGCCCCATTTTCCCCAATCAGCTCCACCCTTCTGTGCTGCAGCCAGGTGATCTGGCCCCTCACAACCTCCCTCTCCACTGGCTCTGCCCCGCAGCTACAACTATCCCCCACAGGCCCTATACAGCTGTCCCATAGTTAAATGTCATGGCCCCATGCCCTCCCTACCTGCTGGCCTCACCCTGCTGCATCACAGCTAAGAAACCTACCCTGCCCATTTGGACAAGGTAGTGAGAGTTATTGTACTCACAGACTAGAAAGCAACAAAGCGCCCCTGGCCTGCCTGCCCAGACATAGCAAAACAAATCAAAAAAGTAGGATTTAGCGAATAAACATTTTCTTAGTCATCTAGTGCTGCTATAGCAGCAATACCACAAGTGGTTGGCTTTAATGAAGAGAAATTTACTTTCTCACAGTCTGGTAAGCCAGAAGTCCAAATTCCAGGCAGCAGCTCCAGGGGAAGGCTTTCTCTCTCTGTTGGATCTGGAAGAAGATCTTTCTTGTCAATCTTCCCCCAGACTAGGAGCTTCTCTGCACAGGGACCCTGGGTCCAAAGAACACTACCTGCTCCTGGTGCTGCTTTCTTGGTGGTATGAGGTCCTCCACCCTCTGCTTGCTTCCCTTTCCTTTTATCTCTTGAGAGATAAAAGGTGGTGCAGGCCATACCCCAGGGAAACTCCCTTTACATTGGATCAGGGAGGTGACCTGAGTAAGGGCGGTGTTACAATTCCACCCTAATCCTTTTAACATAAGATTGCAATTACAAAATGGAGGACAACCACATAATACTGGGAAACATGGCCTAACAAAGTTAATACACACATTTTTAGGGGGACATAATTCAATCCATTACAAACATATAATCAATAAAAAAAGAAAATAATACCTGAATGTCTCGAAGACAGCAGACAATATCAAAACATTTAAGAAAAGCAGGACAACTTGGTTCCAACAAGTGACCAAAGTAAAAAATCAGATGACCTACTGGTAGGAGCAGAATCAGTGGAAATACCCGATGTGGATGTTGAAAGACTAATATTTAAGGCTCTCCAAGATATTAGGAAAGAAATCAAGGAAAACACAGAAGAAACCAAGGAAAAAACAGCCAAAAATCAAGGAAAACACAGATAAAGTAATAGAAGAATTCAGGAAAATAATACAAGAACAGAATATCAAAAGAAAAAAAATTAGAAGTCATACAAAAACAGCAACTAGAAATTCAAAAGATAACAAAATTTCCAAAATGGACAACTCAATAGAAGGTTTTAGGAGCAAATTTGAAACAATGAAAGACAGAATCAGGGAGATTGAAGACAAATCCATGGATGTCACTTTGAGGAAAAATTAGAGAAAAGAATGAAGAAAACCTAAGAATAGGAGCTGGCATAACGGGATATCCATCTGCAAAAAATGAAACAAGACCCATACCTTAAAACATGCACAAAGACTAACTCAAAATGGACCAAAGACCTAAACATAAAATCTAAAACCATAAAGATCATGGAAGAAAAAATAGGGACAATGCTAAAACATGGCATAAACAGTATACAAAACATTACTAACAATGCACAAACACCAGAAGAGAAACTAAATATCTAGGAGCTTTTAAAAATCAAATATTTATGCTCATCCAAAAACTTCACCAAAAGAGTAAATAGACGACTTACAGGCTGGGAAGAAATTTTTGGCTATGACAAATCTGATCAGCATCTAACCTCTAAAATCTACACAATACTGCAAAACCTCAATGACAAAAAGACAACCCAATTAAAAAATGGGCAAAGGATATGAACAGGCGCTTCATCAAAGAAGACATTCAGGCTGCTAATAGATACATGAGAAAATGATGACTATCATTAGCCATTAAAAACAACAACAACAACAACAAATCATTAGCCATTAGAGCAATGCAAATAAAAACTACAATGAGATATCATCTCATCCCAACAAGGCTGGCAGTAATCAAAAAAAAACACAAAATAATAAATGTTGGAGAGGTTGTGGAGAAACTAGAACACTTACACACTGCTGATGGGAATGTAAAATGGTACAATCATTTTGGAAATCAATTTGGCACTTCCTTAGAAAGCAAGAAATAGAACTACCATATGATACAGCAATCCCACTTCTTGGAATATATCCTAGAGAAATAAGAGCTCTGACGTGAACAGATATATGCACACCCATGTTCATTGCAGCAGTGTTTACAGTAGCAAAAAGATAGAAATAACCAAGGTGCCCATCAACAAATGAATGGGTAAACAAATTATGGTATATTCTCACAAAGGAATACTGCACAACAATAAAGAACAATGATGAATCTGTGAAACATCTCATAACATGGAGGAATCTGGAAGGCATTATGCTGAGTGAAATTAGTCACAAAAGGACAAATATTTTACAAGATCACTATTATAAGAACTCAGGAAAAGGTTTAAAGACAGAAGAAAACATTCTTTGATGGTTATGAGGGTGAGGAGGTAGGGAGAGAGGGGTTTTCACTAATTAGATAGTAGACAAGAATTATTTTAGGTGAAGGGAAGGACAACACACAATGTAGCCGAAGTCAGCACAACTGGATTAATCCAAAAGCTAAGAAGTTTCCTGAATACAATCAAACACTTTGAGGGACAGAGTAGCAGGGGCAGGGGTCTGGGGACCACAGTTTCACGGGACATCTATGTCAACTGACATAACAATGTATATTAAGAAAATGTTCTTTGTTCCACTTTGGTGAATGGCATCTACAGTCGTAAAAGCTAGCAAGTGGCCATCTAAGAGGCATTGATTGGTCTCAACCCACCTGGAGCAAAGGAGAATGAAGAATACCAAGACACAAGGAAAATACGAGCCCAAAAGAAAGGGCCGCATAAACGAGAGACTCCATCAGCCTGAGACTGGAAGAATTAGATGGTGCCTGGCTACAACCAATGATTGCCTTGACAAGGAACACAACAGAGAATCCCTGATGGAACAGGAGAAAAGTGGGATGCAGACCTCAAATTCACATAAAAAGACCAGACTTAATGGTCTGTCTGAGACTAGAGAGACCCCAGAAGTCATGGCCCCTGGACTTTCCGTTAGCCTCAAACTAAAGTCATTCCCAAAGCCAATTCTTCAGAAAAAGATTAGACTGGACTGTAAGACATAAGAGGATACTGGTGAGGAGTATGCTTCTTAGCTCAAGTATGCATGAGACTATGTGGGTAGCTCCTGTCTGGAGGCGAGATGAGAAGGCAGAGGGGGACAGGAGCTGGTTGAATGGACACGGAAAATACAGGGTGGAGAGACTGAGTGTGCTGTCAAACTTTAGGAAGAACAACTAGGGTCACATAACAATGTGTGTATAAGTTTTTGTATGAGAAACTGGCTTGAATTGTAAACTTTCACTTAAAGCACAATAAAAAAAAAAAAAGAAAACCTAAGAATTATGTGGAACACAATCATGAGCAAAAATTTGCTCATCATCGGAGCTCCAGAACAGGGGGAGAAAATGAAAAACATAGCGTTGTTGATTAGCTGGCAGAAAACTTTCCTAATATCATGAAGAATGAAAAGCTCACCATCCAAGAAGCTCAACAAAACCCATATAGGACTGACCCCAAAAGAAAGTTACCAAGACTTATCATAATCACATTTGCCAAAACCAAAGACAAAGAAAGAATCTTGAGAGCAGCTCGAGAAAAAAGTAACTCATTTACACAGGGGAAACAATAAGACTAAGCTCTAATTCCTCGGCAGAAACAATGCAAGGAAGAAGGCAATGAGATGACATGTATAAAATTTTGAAGGAAAAAAACTATCAACCAAGAATAATATACCCTGAAAAACTCTCCTTCAAATACAATGACAAATTAGGACATTTCAATATAGAAATTAAGGAAATTTGTAAAAACCAAACCAAACTTACAAGAAATATTACATGGAGTCCTTTCACTAGAGAACTAACAACATCAGACAACAACTTGAGACTGGGACAAAAGACACCATCAGCCAGATACCAACCTAGGTAAAGAACTCTCAATAATAACACAAATTAAAATATGTAAAACAGTGAACCAGAGACATCAATCTCTAAGTGATGACATTGTCAAAACAACAAAAGGGGGAATAAATGATGTAGGTGTAGAACTTTTAAGTGGAGAGGAATTCAAGGAGATACCAAGTAATAAATGACTGGTTTAAACTTAGGAAAATAGGGGCAGTTGCAATATAACCACAAAGATAGTTAACAAACCTACTCATCAAAGTAAAAAGAAGAGCACAAAATTCAATATACACAAAACCTATAATAACAAAAGAAATTCCACAAACAAAATAATCTCAGCACAGGAAAGTAAGATGAATAAAGAAAACGTCAGAACCAAAAAAAAAAGCACGACAAAATGACAGCAATAAACTCATACCCATAACCCATTGCACTCATAGCTATTGATAATCACACTGAATGTAAACAGCATAAATACACTCATAAAAAGTGAGTGACAGAATGCATTAAAAAACACGACCCGTCAATATGGTCTCTAAAAGAGATGTGCCTTAGTCAGAAAGACATAAATATATTAAAAATCAAGGGATGGAAAAAATATACCAAGCACAACAACCAAAAAAGGGCAGGAGTGATAATACTAATCTCAGATATAATAGGCTTTAAGGCAAAATCAACCATCAAAGACAAGGAAGGACATTACATAATGATTAAAGGGACAATTCACCAAGAAGACATAAAAAACAAACAAACCAAGAAGACATAATCTTAATAAATAGCTATGCACCCAACAACAGGGCTCCAAAATACTTAACACAAACTCTAACGGCACTGAAAAGAGAAACTGGTGATTCCATGATAATAATAGAGACTTCAACACACTACTCTCAGTAAAGGACAGAACATCCAGAAAAAAAAAAACAAAAAAACAAAAAACAGATACAGAATATCTAAGGGACACAATCAATCAGCTTGACCTCATAGATATATATAGAACATTCCACCCCAAAGCAGCAAAGTATATATTCTTTTCCAGGGCACATCGAACATTCTCCAGAATAGACCACATTTTAGGCCACAAAACAACCATCAGTAAAATCCAAAGCATTGAAATCATAAAAAGCATCTTCTCTGATCACAATGCCATAAAAGTAGAAATTAATAACAGGAAAAGCGAGGAAAAAAAAATCAAAAACATGGAAATTGAACAACGCCTTGCTTAAAACTACTCAGTAATAGAAGAAATCAAAGATAGAATTTTTAAAAATCCCTAGAATCAAATGGGAATGAAAATACATCATACCAAAATCTTTGGGACAGAGCAAAAGCAGTGCTCAGAGGTCAATTTATAGCAATAAACATACACCTCAGAAAACAAGAAAGGGCCAAAGTCAAAACTTTAGCCATCCATACAACTCAAACAAATAGAAAGAGAACAGCAAAAGAAGCTCACAGCCACCAGAAGAAAGGAAATAATAAAGTGTAGAGCAGGAAAAATAAATAAATAAATAGACAGAATAGAAAAACAATAGAAAGAAAGAATAAGACTAAAAGCCGGCTCTTGGAAAAGATCAACAAAATTGATAAACCATTGGCCAAACTGAAAAAAGGAAAACAGTAGAGGAAGCAAATAAACCAAAAAAGAAATGAGATGGGGCACATTATAACAGACTCAGCTGAAATAAAAATGGTTATAACAAGAGTACTATGAAAAATTGTACTCCAACAAATTTGAAAAACTAGAGGAAATGAACAAATTTCCAGCATTGCACTACCTACCTAAACTAACACAAACTGAGGTAGAAAATATGAACAGACCATAAAAAAAGAAGAGACTGGAAAGATAATTTAAAAATTCCCAACCCCCCCCCAACCCCAAAAAAAAGCCCTGGACTGGATGGCTTCACTGGACAATTCTACCAAACTTTCAGAGACAACTCACACCAGTACTACTTTAACTACTTCGGAGCACAGAAAATGAACGGGTACGCCCCAATTCAATCTATGAAGCCAGCATAACCCTGATACCAAAACCAAGCAAAGATATCACAAAAAAAACCCAAAATTACAGACTAATATCTCTCATGAGATATGAGAATGGTAATACGGAACACTTAGTTGTGCTCAAGAGGAACCTGTACATAGATCAAGAGGCAGTTGTTTGAACAGAACAAGGGGATACTGCGTGGTTTAAATTCAGGAAAGGTGTGTGTCAGGGTTGTATACTTTCACCATATTTATTCAATCTGTATGCCGAGGAAATAATCTGAGAAGCTGGACTATGTGAAGAAGAATGGGGCATCAGGATCGGAGAAAGACTCATTAACAATCTGCGTTATGCAGATGACATGACCTTGCTTGCTGAAAGTGAGGAGGATTTGAAGCACTTACTGATGAAGATCAGCCCACAGCCTTCAGTATGGATTACACCTCAACATAAAGAAAACAAAAATTCTTATAACAGGACCAATAAGCAACATCATGACAAATGGAGAAAAGATTGAAATTGTCAAGGATTTCATTTTACTTGGATCCACAATCAACGTCCGTGGAAGCAGCAGTCAAGAAATCAAAAGACTCACTGCATTGGGCAAATCTGCTGCAAAAGACCTCTTCAAAGTGCTGAAAAGCAAAGATGTCTGTCACCTTGAAGACTAAGGTGCGCCTGACCCAAGCCATGATGTTTTCAATTGCCTCATATGCATGTGAAAGTTGGACAATGAATAAGGAAGACCAAAGAAGAACTGACACCTGTGAGTTATGGTGTTGATGAAGAATATTGAATATATCATGGACTGCCAAAAGAACTAACAAATCTCTCTTGGAAGAAGTACAGCTAGAATTCTCCTTAGAAGTGAGAATGGAGAGACTTTGTCTCACATACTTAGGACACTGCCTTAGAGATCTAGTGCCGCTACAACAGAAATACCACAAGTGGATGGCTTTAACAAAGCGAATTTTACTTCCTCACGGTAAAGTCCAAATTGAAGGCATAACACAGGAACCCCGGGTCCAAAGGATGCGCTCTGTTCCTGGCATTGCTTTCTTGGTGGTATAAGATTCCCAACTCTCTGCTTGCTCCACTTTACTTTTATCTCTTGTAAGATAAAAGGTGGTGCAGGCCACACCCCATGGAAACTCTCATTACTTTGGATCAGGGATGTGATCTTAGTAAGGGTGTTACAATCCCACCTTAATTCTCTTTAACATAAAATTACAATCACAAAATGGAAGACAACCACACAATACTGGGAATCATGGCCCAGCCAAATTGATGCACACATTTTTGGGGGGACACAATTCAATCCATGACAGACATGTTATAAGAAGGGATAAGTTCTTGGAGAAGGACATCATGGTTGGTAAAGTAGAGGGTCAGTGAAAAAGAAGAAGACCTTCAACAAGATGGACTGATATAGTGGCTGCAACAATGGGCTCAAGCAGAACAACAATCATGAGGATGGCACAGGAATGGGCAGTGTTTCATTCTATTGTACATAGGGTTGCTATGATTTGGAACCTACTCAACAGCACCTAACAACATCTCTCATGGATATAGATGCAAAAACAGTCAGCAAAATTCTACCCAATAGAATTGAGCATCATATCAAAAAAAATAATACACCATGACGAAGTGGAATTCATACCAGGTATGCAAGGATGGTTCAATATTCAAAAAACAACCAACATAATCCACCACATAAATGCAACAAAAGAATCACATGATCATCTCAATTGATGAAGAAAAGGCATTTAATAAAGAGCAACACACATTCCTGATAAAAGCACTCAAGAAAATATGAATAGAATGAAAATTCCTCAACATAATAGAAGGCATCTATACAAAACAAATGGCCAACATCATTCTCAATGGAAAGAGGCTGAAAGCATTCCCCCTGAGAACAGGAACAAGATAAGGATGCCTTTTATCATTTAACATTGGGTTAGAAGCCCTAGCTAGAACAGAAGGGCAAGAAAAAGAAAGAAAATTCATCCAAATTGTTAAGGAAGAAGTAAAACTATTCCTATTTGCAGATGATATCATACAAGATCAACATACAAATATCGGTTGGATTCTTATACACCAACAAAGAGAACAACAAAATGGAAATCAGGAAAACAATACCATTTATAATAGCCCCTAAAAAGATAAAATACTTAGGAATAAATCTAACCAGGGATGTAAAACACCTATACAAAGAAACTACAAGATAGTACTTCAAGAAACCAAAAGAGACCTCGAAAAACATACCATGCTCATGGATAGGTAGACTTAACATTGGGAAATGTCAATTCTATCCAAAGCAACCTACGGATATGTTACAATCCTGATCCAAATACCAACAGCATTCTTTAAAGAGATGGAAAAACTAATCATTAACTTTATATGGAAAGGGAAGAGGCCCTGGATAAGTAAAGCATTATTGAAGCAGAAGAACAAAGTCAGAGGCCTCATACTACCTGATCTCCGATACAGCCACAGTACTCAAAACAGCCTAAGACTGGTACAACAACAAACACAGACCAAAGGAACAGAATTGAGAACCCAGACTGAAGTCCATCCACCTACAGTCAGTTGATCTTTGACAAAGGCCCAAAGTCCATCAAATGGGGAGAAGACAGTCTTTTAACAAATGATGCTCACAAAAGTGGATTCCATCTGTAAAAAAAAAGAAACAGGACCCATATCTCACACCATACACATAAGCTAATTCAAAACGGATCAAAGGCCTAAATATAAAACCTAAAATGGTAAAGACTGTGGAAGAAAGAATAGGGACAAAACTAGGAGCCCTAATACATGGCATAAATTCAATACAAACCATAACAATGCAAAAACACCAGAAGATAAATTAGATAACTGGGAGTTCCTAAAAATTAAACACTTATGTTCATCAAAAGACTTCGCCAAAAGAGTAAAAAGAGAACTGAGAGACGGAGAAAAAATTTTGGCTACCACATAGTTGACAAGAGTCTAATCTCTAAAATCTATGTGATACTGCAGCACCATAACAATAAAAAGACAAATAATCCAGTTAAAAAATGAGCAAATGATACAAACAGACACTTCCTCAAAGAAGACATTCAGATGGGTAACAGACACATGAGGAAAGGCTTGTGATCATTAGCCATTAGAGAAATGCAAATGAAAACTACTATGAGATACCATCTCACACTGATGTTACTGGCACTAATAAAAAGAAAAAGAGAATGAATGAAAGAAAATAACAAACGTTGGAGAGGTTGCTGGGAGATTGGAACCCTAATGCACTGCTGGTGGGAATGTAAAATGGTACAACCACTATGGAAAATGATATAGTACTTCATTAAAAAGCTAGAAATAGAAATACCATATGATCTAGCAATCCCACTCCTAGGAATATATCCTAGATAAATAAGAGTCATCACATGAATAGACATATGCACACCCATGTTCATCTAGCATTATTCACAGTAGCAAAAAGATGGAAACAACTTAAGTGCTCATTAACAGATGAATGAAAAAACAAATTATGGTACATACACACAATGGAATACTACGGAAGGATAAAGAACGATGATGAACCTGTGAGACATCTCACAACATGGATGAATCTGAGGGGCATTATGCTGAGTGAAATAAGTCAATCACAAAAGGACAAATATTGTATGAGATAACTATTGTAAAAACCCAAGAATAAGTTTACACACAGAAAAAAATAATCTTTGACGGTTAGAATGGAGGGAAAGTGTTAGGAAGGGAGATATCACTAACTAAATAGCAGACAAGTGTTAACTTCGATGAAGGGAAAGACTGCATACAATATAGGGGAAGCCAGCACAGCTTGACCAAGGCAAAGTCATAGAAGCTTCCTAGACACCTTCAAACACACTGAGGGACTAAGTTACTGGGGCTGAGGGCTGGGGACCATGGTCTTGGGGGACACGTAGGTCAATTGCATAACATAGTTTATAAAGAAAATGTCCCACATCCTACTTTGGTGAGTTGTGTCTGGGGTCTTAAAAGCTTTCAAGCATTGGTCCCATCTCGTCCAGAGAAAGGAGAATGAAAAGAATCAAAGACACAAGGAAAATATTAGTCCGAAGGACTAATGGACCACATGAACCACAGCCTCCACCAACCTGAGCCCAGAAGAAATAGATGGTGCCTGGCTACCACCGCCAACTCCCAAACCCCAGCTTTTATCCAAAGATTAGACAGGCCTATAAAACAACAATAACACAGGTGACAACTGTGCTTCTTAGCTCAATCAAGTATAGTAAACCAAATGAGCAACGCTTGCCCAAAACCAAACAGAGGGAAGCAGGAAGGGAGAGGAAAACTGGACAAATGGACACAAGAAAAGGAACCAGGGTGGAAACAGAAAGGGGCAGAGTGCTGACACAATGTGGGGACTGCAACCAATGTCACAAAACAACTTGCACATAAATTTTTGAATGAGAAACTAATTTACACTGTAAACTCACCTAAAGCACAATAAAATTTAAAAAAATAATTATTTTTAAAAAATGACAATGAAGCATGTTGGGTGACATAAAAAAAAAAGCACCAAAATAAGCTTTTCTGGGTACCTGAGGAGTAGGGAGGAATAGAAAAAGGCATCTTAGAAACAAAGGTATGATTGAATCTGTTTTCAAGTGGAAGGCTCATGCTGAGGCACATTTAGAAAAACATGACCTCAAGGTAGGACATCTCTTACACACTGGACACAAGTCAGCATTAGTGGAGTTATCAAATAGCTTTATCTAGAGTACAAGTCACTTCTTAACTAAAACATGGACCTCCAAAGAGTTGCCATTAACTTCCTACTCATTTTCACAGTTGTTGTTCTTGGGTGCCATCAAGTAAACTCTGACTCATAGCAACCCTATAGATCAGAGCAGAACTTCCCCATAGGGTTTCCAAGTCTGTAATCTTTACGGAAGCAGACTGCCACATTTTCCTTCTGTGGAGCAGCTAGTGGGTTCAAACCACTGACCTTTTGGTTAGCAGCTGAGCGTTTAACCACTGTGCTACCAGGGCTTTTATTTTCACAGTAAATATCCCTTAATAGAATCTTCTTGCAATCATAACTCCATTAGAGCATCGTGTGCGTCGTGTTTTATAACCAGGAGATTCAACACCCCCAAAGAGTGAACCCACTACAGACAAAAGCCTGGCACTCTGGCTGTGCCCCTGTCTGTCTGAAAAGGCTGAGTTGGGGATGAAGGCGCTCCTTTAAGTTTTTCCTCGAAGCCAGGAAATCTTCATGTGGCCCTTGAGATGTAGCTGTTGAGAAAGTAACACTGGGCCCGAGAGCTGATTTGTTCAGGACATATGCAATCTCAGACAAAAGTCTCTGGGCCCTCCCCGTTTCCCTACTTACAAATGAGAAGATTACACCAGCAGATCTGTTAAGATTATGTTTAGTTCAAATTTCTATTAATAGATTACACTTTTAGTCATTGTCTTAGTTTCCTAGGACTGCCATAACAAAGTACTACAAAGGGTGTGGCTTATAAGTACAGAAATTTACTGTTTCACAGTTATGGAGGCTAGAGGCCAAGATCAGGGTGCTGGATGTGTTGATTCCTTCTGAGGACTTTATTTCTAAAGTCACATTCACAGGTATAGGGTTAGGACTTCAGTATATCTTTTGGGGGGTAAAAATCAATCCCTAACATTGATATAATGGGAAATCTTACATCATCTCTGGAGCTGGTGTACAGGTAGACCAGTTTGGAGCACACTGAGGTTTCAGTTCCTTCTCACCCTCCTAGGATAAGCTCAAGGTGACTCCAACTCTTCCTCCCTAACTCTAACCTCTGAATCCTGCATCACATCCCAGTAGGCCTTGTATTTTGTGTACTACGCCTGCTCAGAAGTATGCCACTTCCTATGGGAAGTGTTAAAATATATACATTCACGCTCACACACACAACCACCACCACCATTAGCATCACCACCATTCACATCCACCACCGTTACCACCACCACCACTACCACCTCACCATCACTACACACACACACACACCCCTCATCGCTTACCAATGCCTTCACTACCACCAGCACTATCACCGATATCACCACTACCTCCATCACCACCACTACTATCACCAATCCCCTCCACCACCACCATTGTCACCGTCACCACTTCCATTTCCATCGTCACCTGTGTCACTACCACCATCACTGCCTCTACCACCTACATCACCACCCCATCACCGTCACCACCACCGTTACCATCACATCATCACTGCTGTTACCATTACACCACCATCACCACCATGACCACTGCTACCAACATCACTGTCACCACCACTTTCAACACCATCACCATCACCACCACCAACACTATCACCACTGCCACTATCACCACCTCCACCATCTACATTACCACCCTATCATCATCACCACCACTGTTACGATTACACCATCACCACCACCACCTCCATCATCACTACCACCATCACCACCTCCAACACCACCACTGATACCACCAAAACTATCACCATCACATCATTACCAGCACCACCACCACCACCATCACGACCAACACCATCACCAGCACCAGCACCACCAGTACCAGTACCACCATCACCATCACCACCACTACCATGACCGCCACCACCACCATCACCACCACGACCAATACCACCACCACCAACACCATCACCACCACCACCACCATCACCACCACTTCAACCATCACCACCCCACCACCGCTACTTGCATGACCATCACTGTTACCACCACCACAACCTACCACCATGAAACCTTATTATAAAATGGTAACCTAACAAAGGAAACTAGCAGTTACAGAAACTATTTCTTAATATAGGGGTGAGTTTGAATGTTTTCTGATTTTGAACTGATATCCTAGGTGTACATTTAAAGTCTATGTTATACACATGGTAGTTCTGGAGGGCCCAGAGCATCTGCATGACTGGTCAGTCTGGCACCCACTGTTCTAATCATGCCAAATGAACCATGGCAATGTGCAGATGTGGGCATGCTGACAGGTGAGCAGGCCAGCCTGCTGATACCTGCCTGTGCCCTTCTCACCAGGTGGGAAAGGGAAGCACAACACTCAAGAACATGCCAAGAGGCACTTGGCTGTTGTCTCACTGTTCTCTAAAGTTATTAGGCATTGGTCTGACAGGTTGTAGGGAATGAGTGGCCGAGAGTAGGTCCAGGGAACCCTGGCAGTTAACCCAAGTGTTGAAGCCTTTAAAACCAATGCCACCCTTCAGTTAGGTTGTTGGAAGCTCAGCAGCAGCAGCAGCACCTGTCAGTTCCCTGTTAAATGTAGAAAATCAGAGCTAAGGCCACTGGCTCCTGACCCTTGTTTGACCGTACTCATCTTTTTTTTTTTTATCACTTGGTCAATCTCCTAGGATGTGTAATACTGTGAACCGCTTCTCCTTTCCATATATGGAAGCTATTGGTAGAATTAACTTATTTTTGCACTCTTTAGAATGACACTGCTCAGGCTTTTCTTTGGAACATTCTTCAAAAAACATTTCAACCTCTTTAATATGAAAATCTCTTACCCACCCATCAACTTTTTTTTTAAATACATTTAAGTAGGACTGTAATCAAGAGAATGAAATAAATATATGATATTTAAAATTATATTTTCTCTAATTTTGAATTTGTCTAAAAACTGGAAAAAGCTTAAATCTACAGTTCCATTTTTTTTCTTCCTATGGGTATGTAAATAAGTTTTGTATATTGGTTTATAACTTACACTCCAATTCACTTCCCAAAATTAGAAAATGACTGACCATAGCAGTCGGCATTTTTTGACAAAGTATAATTTGTTCTAGAAAAGCATATAATATTAATCATTTACTGAAATGGCTCCTTTAGTGACCGAGTTCAAGTTTAGAATCAGACTTGGGTTCAAATCCCAGCTCTGCCACATCTTGGAGATTTGACCTTGGACGAGTTACCCTCTATGTCACAGGGTTGGAATGCAATAAACTATGGCAATTACTGCTGCTTGCATGTTTAAAGTAAAATTCTCCAACAACCCAGAATTTATAACTCCATACAGACTCAAGTGCAGTTAACTCGTGTACAAATCATTTGTAACATAGTATAAATATGATTGCTGGGAGGAAAAGTTGCTTCAAAATTTTAGCATATGAGCTATTTCTAAATCTGTGACTGTACCTAAGTACAGGTGATTCCATTAGTTTAAAAAGGCATAGTATCCTATACCATTTGACACAAAATTCCACTTGTAGGAATTTACAGGATAGCTATCCTCATGGGCACAATGATGTATGCACAAACTTATTCATTGTGGTGCTATGCTAAAGGAAAAAAATATAAACAATGTAAATGCCCACTGGTAGAGAACAAGTTAAATAAAACATGGTACAACTCCATAATGGATACTATGTAAACCCACTGCCTTCAAGTTAATTCCAACTCATAGCCACTGTATAGGACAGAGCAGAACTGCCCCATAGAGTTTCCAAGGATTGCCTGGTGGATTTGAACTGCAGACCTCTTGGTTAGCAGCTGTAGTACTTAACAACTAGGCCACCAGGGTTTCCTGTATACTATGTATCCATGAAAAAGGAAGTTCTCTGTATCAAGATATACCACTAAGTGAAAAAACTAGCCTGCAGATGAGTGTTTGTAGTATCATACCAAGTGTGAGTAGAAGAAAGTGAATAATCTATACAGGTTTGAGAACGGATTTCTGAAAGCATATAAGAAAGACAACAAGAATGGTTGCCCTCCAGGGAGGAAAGTTGTGAACTAAGGGAGTTACACCTAACACTATGCTTTAGGATTTTGTATTGTGTGCATATCCAATAATTTTGTAAAGAAAATAAAGGCATACAAGGATTTCTACCTATACCACCTGTCAGTTTGTTGTACTGTGGTGGTTTGCATGTTACTACTATGATGCTGGCAGCTATGCCAGCAGTATTTCAAATACCAGTAGGGTCACCCATGGTGGACAGATTTCAGAAGGGCTTCTAACCTAAGACAGACTGGGAAGAAAGGCCTAGAGATTTACTTCAGAAAATTAGCCAGGCAAAACCTTGTAGATCACAACAGAACATTGTCTGACTTTCTGGCTTTGGAGATGTCATTGGGAAAGACTCATCCCTGGAGGAGGACACTATGTTTGGTGAAACAGAGGGCCAGTGAGGGCAAGGGAGACTCTTGGTGAGATGGATTAGTTTAGTAGCCACAAGGAGGTACTTGAACATGTGTGCAATCATGAGGATGGTGCAGGACTGGCAACATTTCATTCTTGTGTACATGAGGTCGCCATAAGTCACATCTGACTCCATGGCAGCCATCTACCTACCTACTTATCTAGAAGTCCCTGGATGGTACAAATGGTTAAGTGCTTGCCTACTAACTGAAAGATTGGTGGTTTGAACCCACACAAAGGTGCCCTGGAAAAGGCCTGGCAAAACATCACAGCCTTAAAAACCCTATGGAGCAGTTCTATTCTAATGCACGTGGGGTCACCATGAGCTGGAGTTGACTGGTTTGGACTTTTTGGTATCTATTTATCAGGATTTCTACATGAAAATATATTTAGTGTGCTTTCAAGTAGGTGCTCCTTTCAGCTAATATGTATTTCAAGGCATTTTAAATTCGGGTTGCTCTCCCATCTTAAACTGGATATGATTGTAGTTGGTTCAATTTTATCATACAAAGAGTGAACTCATTTGAACCTGCCATCCCGTTCCTATTTAAAAGAATTTAATGTAGTGTGTTCTGAAAGTTACATTTAAATTGATAATAAAGAACTCCATAAAGGGAAAAAGGGAAAGAAGAGCAGACACCATCAAGGACACAAACGTTTATGTGATTTTAGCCATTACAACACTAGTTAAGAGACATTGCAAATGTTACACTGATGTAATCAATATTACAAAAAATAAAATAAAATAAAAAAGGGGGGAAAAAGTGACAGGCAACAGTGAAGAGCACCAGAGACCTAGTGCACACCTAAATATACCATGCTTCTTCAACTGCCAGAGATTTCACCCGTTCGCCCCCCTCCCCCTAGCTTTCCTCCTACATCTTTCCCTAACCTGCTTTCAGTTCTGAATTTAAGCCTCATCCTCGCCCTCCTCCTCCTCGAACTCCCCTTGCTCGTCGGCCGTGGCGTCCTGGTACTGCTGGTACTCGGACACCAGGTCGTTCATGTTGCTCTCGGCCTCGGTGAACTCCATCTCATCCATGCCCTCGCCCGTGTACCAGTGCAGGAAGGCCTTGCGCCGGAACATGGCGGTGAACTGCTCGGAGATGCGCTTGAACAGCTCCTGGATGGCCGTGCTGTTGCCGATGAAGGTGGCGGACATCTTGAGGCCGCGGGGTGGGATGTCGCACACGGCCGTCTTCACGTTGTTGGGGATCCACTCCACGAAGTAGCTGCTGTTCTTGTTCTGCACGTTGAGCATCTGCTCGTCCACCTCCTTCATGGACATGCGGCCCCGGAAGATGGCGGCCACCGTCAGGTAGCGGCCATGGCGGGGGTCGCAGGCAGCCATCATGTTCTTGGAGTCGAACATCTGCTGGGTGAGCTCAGGAACGGTCAGGGCCCGGTACTGCTGGCTGCCCCGGCTGGTCAGGGGGGCAAAGCCGGGCATGAAGAAGTGCAGCCGGGGGAAGGGCACCATATTCACGGCCAGTTTGCGGAGGTCTGCATTCAGCTGGCCTGGGAAACGCAGGCAGGTGGTGACCCCGCTCATGGTGGCCGACACCAGGTGGTTGAGGTCCCCATATGTGGGGGTGGTCAGTTTCAGGGTGCGGAAACATATATCATACAGGGCCTCATTGTCAATGCAGTAGGTTTCATCGGTGTTCTCCACCAGCTGGTGGACAGAGAGGGTGGCATTGTAGGGTTCCACCACGGTGTCTGACACCTTGGGAGAAGGCATAACGCTGAAGGTGTTCATGATGCGGTCGGGGTACTCCTCCCTGATCTTGCTGATGAGCAGCGTGCCCATCCCGGACCCCGTGCCACCCCCCAGCGAGTGGGTCAGCTGGAAGCCCTGGAGACAGTCACAGCTCTCAGACTCCTTCCTCACCACATCCAGCACGGAGTCCACCAGCTCTGCTCCCTCTGTGTAGTGGCCCTTTGCCCAGTTATTGCCGGCACCACTCTGGCCTGCCAGAGGGAAAAGGACTTCATCAGTCACTAGTGATCGGATTAAATTCTTTATCTTAAACCTATTAATATAGACCCGTGAGTCAGCACTCAGTTAAAATTTTTTCAAGTTACCACCAAAATGACCAGACATTAAAATATTTGGTCATGGATATAATTATAAATAGGGAAGGCTAGGACACCCGGCTATTATAAGTTGAAAGGCAAATACTTTCTAGCCTATATGAGGACTAAGTTGGCCCACAACTGGATGTTCCTCACACTCCCGTCAGCAGCCCCACCCTCCTCTGTGAGCTGCCCAGTGTAAAAACAGCCCACACCATTCAGCTATGCAGTCACTCACCGAACACGAAGTTGTCCGGCCTGAAGATCTGGCCAAATGGCCCAGACCTGACTGAGTCCATGGTGCCAGGCTCCAGATCCACCAGGATGGCCCGAGGTACATATTTGTTACCTGCACAGGACAAAAGCTGGACTGAGACCTGCAAGCAGAGCACCCTGCTCCCTCCTAGCAGACACTGCTGTGGCTCAAACAAAGAGGACCTGGCTTTCAAAGGACTGGGGTGAGTGCAGAGACCCTGAAACAGGGCAGTGGAGAGGGGAGTCCTAAGCCTTCTGTCTTGACCTCCCAGGTGCCACACCCCTGGGGTCATCCCAGGGGAAAAAGGGAGAGGAGTAAAGGCAATTACCAGTGGCTTCATTGTAGTAGACATTGATTCTCTCCAGCTGCAAGTCACTGTCGCCATGGTAACTGCCAGTGGGGTCGATACCATGCTCATCACTGATGACCTCCCAAAACTGCGACAAGAAGAAGGCTGCATTTAGCCAACCGCAGAGACGCACCTCACAATAAAAAACCTTCCACTCAGTTGCGACAACCAAATCTTCGGGAGCTTTTAGGGCCGCCTGACCGGGGCACAGCCTGCAGGGCTTGGGTTTTCCAGGGTCAGAAAAATGGAAATTGGGCGTTTCCCGGGAGAACAGCTGCTCGTGGCAGGAGGCTGGGGTCCCCATGGGAGGAGGAAGGCGCTAGGCGCCCACCCTGTGGCAGAGGGTTTCTAGGTACGAGCGGCAGCAGCTGGGCTGGGCTACGGGTTCACCGCCGACGGAGGCTGCGGCTGGGTGCGCAGGGGACTCGGGCCAGCGGGAAGGGGGTGGGGCAGAATTCAAGGAGGGGTATTTTACAGCCAAAGCACGTACTTCGACCGCGCGACAATCGCTCTCCTATCCCCCCTCCCCCTCTCCGCAGCCAGACTCCGGTTCAACCAAGCAAAATCCATTCTCCGCGTCGCCCGGCCCCACCCTAGTTGAGCGCGCTGCCCCGCAGACAGACACACCACGCCTCCCCGGCGACCGGGTGGGCAGAGCAGGAGACGAAATCGGGGGTGGCCGAGCGTCCGTGTGAGGTACAGCAAAAATCAAAGAAAGCCCCCCACCCCCCCCGCCTCGGGGGGTGGCCTCGAGCCCTGGCCATCCGCTTAGGGCGTGGCAACGCCTCACTCCCGCAGTACTGAGCGGCAGCGACGCTCTACGGGGATCCAGCCTGCCCAGGACGGCAAGCGTGCCCGGCTAGCCCGGAGTGAGCGCCCCGTTGGGACCCTCGGTTCCCCAGCCAGACCCCTCCCCGGCCCGGGCCCACCTTGGCGCCGATCTGGTTGCCGCACTGGCCTGCCTGGATGTGCACGATCTCACGCATGGTGTCTCGCTAGCTCCCTTCTCGGTTCTGGGCGGTGTCCGCTCGATCTGTCTGTCCTTCCCTACACACCCACTGCGAGGGCAAGGAGACCGCACTTGGGAACCGGGTGGCGAAGAACAGAGGAGTAGCGAGCTCAGCCTTTTATGCCGGGGGAGGGGGGCGGGCGCCCGCTCAGGCCGCGCCCCCAGCCCGACCCCCCCCCCCCCTTCTCGGTTCCTCTGGCCTAGCTGACGTAATGCTTCAAGCCCCGCAGACAGGCAGGTGGGCTGGACCCGGGCCCCGCGGCCAATCAGCACCGCCCTGCAGCCGGGCGAGGGGTGGGGATTCCGAGAGTGAGGTGGTGGCGTGCGCATTGTCTAGGGCTTCCAGAAAAGGGGGAAAGCCGGGTGTTGCGGAGCTGGGGGTGGCGAGGCGGGGACGGCCTGCTAGTGCAGGCTTCCGGTTGGGGTAGCGGGGCGGGGGACCTGGACACTGGGAAAGGAGACAGAAGGGAGCAGGTGGAGGGGCGGGCAGGTGGGTGGTGGCTGTGGCTGGGGCTGCGCTGCATGCGCTCATTCTCGTTCCTCTTCTGCCATGCCCCAAGCTCCGCCTGCCCACACACTGCCGGTGAGACCACTGTCCCCATTCTCCGGTCCTGGAGGCCAAATACTGCCCAGAAGTCGACTTCTCGCCGCACACAGCCTTGGGGACCGACAGGCGGCTCCTGGAGGAAGTCACGTGTGATTGGGACGTGGGTGTCTGTGGGGCGCGCACGAGGGTCCTGCGGCCAAACAGCCTCAAGATGCGCTCGGCCGGGTTCCCTTCTTTGTCTCTATGCAGGCCCACTTCCTCCTTTCCCTGCAGCCGCAACACCCAGGGACCCCTGTCCACCATCTCCCGGAGTCCACATGCGCCCGGGCTGCTGCCCAGGTCCCCTCCAACCCTGCAGGCTAGCTTTTGCTCCCCGACAGTGGAAGTGGGTGTGGCTGCTGCGGAGTTTGGACTATTCCGCAGGCAGAAACCTGAGTGGGTCTCGGGGCGGGGCTGCCGGCGGAACAAAGGCGTGGGATCCATTCTGCAATTGCGGACTTAAAATCAGCCAGGCGCTCCCGGCTCCTGACTCAAAGGGTGGAGATCGCCGGCACCGCCGCGAACATTCGCTTTGTCCATTCATTGTGCTCCGGACCCAGTGGCGGCTGTAACCGCGAGTGCGCTGGACGGAGGCTGGCCACGAGGTCTCCAGCCGACTGCTGCGGTTGGGGGTGGGGACACGCCTAAAATCTGCTCACCGGCGAGGTAGCGGCCCCTGGGACACGGGCGCACCCACGAGCGCATGAGCAGACGCGGAGCAGGACCCTCCCCTGCAAAAATCCGCAGCCTAGGTATTCGAGGAAGAAGCTGATCTCTTTGTTGCTCTTCGTGTGCGTGCGTGCGTGTGTGTGCACGCGCGCGTGTGTCTCCAGAGGACGAATGTGCGTACGCTGGAAGGAGGGAGAGAGTGGCGGATACATCCGCTGCAAACCCTGAACCCATTCCCTGCAAAGCCGCGAGGGTGGTGCCTCTCCCCCGACGCTGGACCTGCTATCTGCGGGGGGACTGACCCTTTTCACCCTCTGGCGAGAGAGGCTTCCCACAGAGGAATGGAGCTTGCAGCTGTTGAGTGCGTCCCTCCCAGGACTATCAGCAAGCTGTCCTCGCCTTCCTTTCCCGCTGTGGGCTGGAAGGGGGGCTTTCTCCCAATTCAATGCCAAAGCAGAAAGAGAAGTCATAGAACAAAACCCAGCCGCTCCCTCTTCCTCCCCCAACAGTCCCTGCGCCCAGACTGGAACTCGCCGGGCAGTCCCAGGTTAGGGTGGGGTTGGGCGAGAGCGAGGGGAGAAGATGGCCCAAATGCCCAGCTCTTGAGGTTCGGACTTAGGCCTGCGGGACCCCGGTCTGACCCTAGATTTCTAATCCAGCTCCTGCAGACGCAGAAACCGTCGAGGGTAACCGATTCTCAAGGTCACACAGCGACCAGAAAACAGGCTTGGGCTGGAATCCCGTCTTTGGGAGCCCAGCCCTTGGGGAAGGTGACCGGGCACGGGCCGAAAGGGTGCTGGCAGGTGTAAGCTCTGAGCCACGGGTAGCGGCTCGGGCAGGACAGAGCGATGCAAGCGCGAAGGAGGAGCCAGGCGCTGCGCTCCAGGTCTGGGTTCCACCCTGAGTAATGCGAGCCGGCCGACCGCCTCTGTCACCTAACGGTTTCATTTCTTAGCTTTGGTTTAGAGCCAGATCTCCGCGGAGCCCCGGGTGAAAACCCTTGTTCAAGATTATGTAGATGAAAAGACACTTCCCTCTCGGGCTTCTTTAGGGGAGGGGACTTGAGGTGGGGTGAGGCTGGAAATAATACCCCTGGTGAATTTTTTGGTCCAAGATCTGCTTTCTTTTTATGCCCTCATTGCACCCTCCCCGCCTCCAGGGAGGGGCGAGCCGAGGAAGCCTTCTAGTTACCGGCTTTCGCCCACCCACACCCCACTTGGGATTATGTTGCTGCGCAGTTTTCACCAGGAGCTGATTTGGTGTCGAAAGGCTGAATGCTGATGCCGCTGTTGTCTTTTCCTGAAGTCCTTCAGTTGATCTGCTAACCTTTTTTTTTTTTTTTAACCATCTTTATTCAAAATAATTTCCCAAAAGAGACAAAGAGACGGGCAGAGATTTTCACAACAAACAAACGGATCCTACTGTGGTGCATTTCCGGTCGGGGCCCCAGCATTTCTTTTTGCCTGGGATTGCACATGATTCCTCTCCATCTACGTCCTTGTGTGTCAGACACGAAGGTGTCAGGGGTATGTATTTCATCACCACCTCGTGCAGTTATCTAAGCACCGTGCAAACATTTTTAAAGTTTGCCCTTCCTGAGAAAATTGTAGAAATATCTCTGTGTAAAATAAAATTCTACATTTGTTTTTCCGCACATTACTGTTGTACCTTTGTTCCACACAACGGACCGTATAGCTGAGGGGAACAAGATATTCCCTAAACTTTTAAAATGACATTTGCGCTCACAATTGTCTGATTATTTTTAATGACAATTCTCAAGTGATCTCATGTTTCTCTATCACACGGAGGGTGTAATTGGTGTAAGCGAGGAAGGCTGATAGCCAGATTTACGTAGATAAGTGGGTAGTAAATTTTAAAAGCATTGTCTACTTAATGCAAAGTGTTTTTTCACCTTTGTATCTCCCTTACAAAACATCTAGCTTTCAGATTTTCTCCCAGAGCCGGCGTGCGTTCACCACTTAAAGGTCAGCGAGCAGGCCAGAGGCTGACAGCCCACCCTGCGGCGGAGCGCGTCGTTGCCTAGGCAACGCACACTTAGCCAATGAGCGAAGAGGAATTGAATGTACCCACAAACCCACTGCAGTGCAAATTTATCATTATTTCCTCTTTTACTCTTCTCAATGCTCTCCAGTTTAAAATATGAGAAAGCTACCAACCGTAACATTTATGTAGTGAAATGTCCATAGGACTGGGGCTACGACAGGAGTGCGGGGTTCCGGGGACCCGTGGAAATGCTGGCTGTCCCCGACTTAACAGCTCGTGGGTCCCCATCCCACTCCCGCCCCCTTTCCTCCCAGGCCCTGGTCTCAAAGGGGCTGCCGTCCTTGCCAAGCCTGGGCTTGATGGGGACCTAGCGCCCAGGTAACAAAGGGCTGGAATGAGCAGAGAACCGGAGTCAGTGAGTACGGCCTGGTGCGGGAACATTCGGCTCTTTGTTCCTCAAGATGGCGGGTGTTTTCCCAGAGCCGGCCATCTGAATTCGAGTTTAAATGGCCTCGGCGCGGACTGAATGTGCTGCGCTTTCGCCAAGATTTATCTTCTTTCTAATACAAACCGGCTGAGGGAGCGGAGCCCAGGCTTTCTAAGCAGCCATTTCCCTTTCATAGGAAATCTCGCCCTCCCACACACTATGAATTATTTGTTAGGTTTTTAGACGTGGTGGGGGAGAGCAGCTGCTGAGAATGTGAGCTCTGTGAATCTGAGGAAAACTGCATTTTATGACCCAGAGCGAGTTTCTACAGAAAACAGAAACAGAGTGGAAAGTACTCTTAAATGGAAACATTATAAAATACTAAAATGTACACACACCTCTGGAGTATTGCGGTAGGTAAAAAATAGATAAAAAAAAAAAAAAAAATAGATCCCCTGTAAAATGAAGGAGGACCCTTTGGAAGATAGAATGGGGAAAAAAAAAAAAAAAAAAAAAAGAATGGGAGCCATCTTAAATTCCGGCAGCAAGTTGCTATGATACTGCCGAGATTCTGGGGCTGCCACCATGCATGAGAAACTGCTCTGCCAGCAACTCCTGCTGCTGCTAGGGGCACACCAGCTAACGATTTCTCTTCTAAATCAGTCCTGGAGCCTTTGCTTGCCATCTAAATAAAATGAAAGCGTGTGTATTCAGATAAATAGATGCACACACCTGCATATGTGTTCCTAGAGTACCACCGTGGTCTCAGGTCTAGATGCATCACTGTGCCCTCACTGTAGAGGCAGCTTCTGAGCAGCTCTTTGGCTTGATATGCCTACTTTTGAGTGGTGACCAAATATTTGTGCTACATTTTCAAGAAAACAAAACATTAAGAGAACCTCTGGGCGAACTCACTGTTTCAAGCTAATCGCTATAACAGGAAACTTAGAAAAATGTTTAGTTTCTCGGTATCTCCTAAATATTAAATGGCATTTTCCATTCTAGTGCTAATATAGAGCGCCACGTTTCTCAAATTTACAAAGATAGATATATATAGAGATAGATGATAGGTAGGTAGATAGATAGACAGACAGACAGATAGAAATTTTAAACCAATATTAGTATCATCATTTATTGCTTGCTCCGCTGGCCAGATCACCATTGGAAGTGATTCCAGAGACATCTAAACTGCAACTGGAATCACGGCACTCCTATCTAAATAACTCCCCTCGGACTCTCTAGTGTCTAGGAGTGTATGGTCCAAATTCTCAGCATAGAATTTAGGACCTTCAAGTCTGGTTCTACTTTTCCAGCTTTATCTGCTAACCTTTGTAGACATAGTGCATTCCAAGAGATATTGATCTGCCCAGCTGATCTACAAAAAGGACGCTCTCTGAAGCCTCAGTCACTTTCTTGCCATTCCAGTTACCTGGAACCACCTTCTCCTATTCTTCATCTGGTTACATCTGACACATTCTTATGATACCCCTTGAATATCTGGGATACTTTTCCTGGTTTCCAGGAGGAATTAGCTGCTTATGTGTTTTAGTTATTTAGTGCTGCTATAATAGAAATACCACAAGTGGGTCACTTCAACAAACAGAAATTTATTCTCTCACAGTTTAGGAGGCTACATGTCTGAATTCAGAGCCAGCTCTAGGGAAAGGCTTGCTTTCTTTGTCAGCTCTGGAGGAAGGTCCTTGTCTCTCCTGAACTTCTGCTCTTAGGTGGTCTTCATGTGGCTTGGCATCTTTCTTCCCCTGTCTTTGCTTCTCTCACTTGCTTGTTTAATCTCTTATAGCTCAAAAGAGATTGAGTCAAGACATACTCTACACTAATGCTGTCTCATTAACATAACAAAGACAACTCATTCCCAAGTGGGATTATAACCATGGGCATACCAAAACCAAAACCAAACCCAGTGCCGTTGATTCAGTTCTGACTCATAGCGACCGTATAGGACACAGTAGAACTGCCCCACGAGTTTCCAAGGATCCCCTGGCAGATTCAAACTGCCGACCCTTTGGTTAGCAGCTGTAGCACTTAACCACTACGCCACCAGCGTTTCCATACCGTGGGCATAGAGGTTAGGATTTACAACACGTATATTGGGGGGACACAGTTCAATCCATAATATTCTACCCTTTGACCCCCCAAAATTCATGTCTTTCCCACTTGCAAAACACATTAACCCTATCACATCATCCTAAAAGCCTGAACTCCAAGTCCAAAAATCTGATCTTCTGAATCATCTAAATCAAATATGGGCGAGACTTTAGGAATATTCCATCCTGGGGCAGAATTCCTCTTCATCTGTGAACCTTCCAAAGTTCAATGGTAGGATAGGCACAAGGCAGACATTTCCATTACAGATGGGAGGAAAAGAATGGATAATGGGCACTAAGCAAGCCCAAAACCCAGCAGAACAAATTGCATTAGCTCTCAAGCCTTGAAAATAATCCTCTGTTCTCTAAGACCATTTGGACGACGGCCCCTCCCTCCAGACTCTGGGTGTTCACCATGCTCTCTGGATCCTGGGTGGAAGCCCCTTGACCCTGGACTTCAGCCCTGTCTTACAGGCCCACTGGGATGGCAAATCTGCTACCTCAGCTCTGAGCAGCCCCATTCTCCTAGTCCATCTGAATGGCATCCTCACCCTCTTGGCCTCGGCAAGCTCCATTCTTCTGTCTCTTGGGTATGGCAGCCCCGCCTCCTCAGCATTGGGCAATGGCCCCAATGCATGGCACTCATGAATGGCAGCCCCACATTCCAGAATGGAGTAGGTAAAGATTTGTCTCTTTGAAACCTAGGAGTCTGTGGCTCTACCCTTTGAGACCAGGGCAGCTCTGCTTCCTGTGTTCCTTCCAAAAGTTCTCCTAATCTCCAAGATGCTCCAGGGATGGTCCTTTTCTTTTTCTGGAGGACAACAGATGTAGCCCTTTTGACTTGTTTCCTGCCTGTAGAATTCTAAGATGCAGACAGGGTTCTTTCCTTTTGTTCTTCCTCTGTCCCCTTCAGTCTAAGCTGGATTTTCTGCTGTGGTAATTGGTTAGATCCATCATCACTCACAGGCTTAATATCTTTAACAAAAGATTGTGTAGTCACATCCTTGGTGAATATTCTAGGACACGTGTCCTTAGTTTGTACAGCAGAATTTTCCAAATCCTTAGGTTCCATTTTAATTTTGCACAGTTCATTTTTAAGTCCATCTCTTTCTTTTGCATTTTATTATGAGTAGCAAGGAGAACCCATGCGGCTTCTTTAAGATCTTGCTTAGAAATCTCGTCAGCCAGATATCCAAGTTCATCACTTATAAGTTCTACCTTCCACCAAACATTTGAACGTAATTCAGACAAGTTCTTTGCCACTTTGTAAAAAGCATCGCCCTTTGTCCCTTGTCCAGTCACATGTTCGTTTTCTTTTGAAGCCCCACCAGAAGCACATTTAACATCCACATTTCTAGCAACAGTCTGTTGCTGGCACCATATGTATTCTCTAAGATGATACAGACTTTCTCTATAGCTCTCCTCACTTCCTTCTGAGCCCTCACCAGAATTATCTCTGACATCCATAATTCTACCAACAGTCTCTTCAAGGCAATCTAGGATTTTACAACTCCATACCAAACCAAATTCTTCCAGCTTTTACTTATTACCGAATTCCAAAACCACTTCTACATTTTAGGTATCTGTTAGAGCAGCACTCCCACTTCTCAGTACCAAAATCTTAGTTATCTAGTGCAGCTATGACAGAAATGCCACAAGTAGATGGCTTTAACAAACAAATTTATTTTCTCACAGTTTAGGAGGCTAGAAGTCAGAATTCAGGGTGCCAGCTCTAGGGGAAGCCTTTCTTTCTCTGTCAGCTCTGGAGGAAAGTCCTTGACTCTCCTGAGCTTCTGTTCCTGGGCAGTTTTCATGTGGCTTGGCATCTCTCTTCCCTTGTCTCTGCTTCTCTCCATTGCTTGTTTAATCTCTTTTATATCTCAAAAGAGATTGACTCAAAACACACCCTACACTAACTCTGTCTCATTAACATAACAGAGATAACCCATTCCCAAATGGGATTATAACCACAGGCATAGAGGTTAGGGTTTACAACACATAGTTTTGAAGGACACAGTTCAATCCATAATACTATGCTTTCCCAGAGTTTTCTTCATATGTCTAGAAAAGGCTATGTATTTACTACACTACAGCTGTGGTCTCCAACCTTTTTCATTGCATGCATCCTCCAGTAAAAAAAAAAAAGCATATATTCCCAATATATGTATATTTATATATTCATAAATTATATTTTGCTTCTAAGTCAATGTCTCAAGGCACAATATACTGTTAGTATGAGGTGCATCGTTAATGATATCAGATGTTAATTGACATTTCACATAACTTTTCGTTTTACTTTGGCCAACATCTTGCCAGACATGGATTTGTCCTTGTTTTTTTCACCTTGTGAATGGTTGACAAAGAGCTTATATAAGGAGTAAAAGGGTAAACCCAAGGAGTAAAAGGGTAAGCTCTGCCATTTTCATAGTTTTTGTGTTTACATTATTTATATCATCTTTAAAAACTGAAGAGAAAATTCAAGCCTCAAGTTGCAATACTGAAGAATTCTACAGGGAAAATATTAAATGACGTGGAAAGCATCAAAAGAAGATGGAAAGAATACACAGAGTCACTATACCAAAAAGAACTGGTTGATATTCAACCATTTCAGGAGGTAGCATATGATCAAGAACTGATGGTACTGAAGGAAGAAGTCCAAGCTGCACTGAAGGCATTGGTGAAAAACAAAGCTCCATGAATTAATGGAATACCAATTGAGATGTTTCAACAAACAGATGCAGTGCTGAAAGTCCTCACTGGTCTATGTCAAGAAATTTGGAAGACAGCTATCAGGCCAACTGACTGGAAGAGATCCATATCTGTGCCCATTCCAAAAAAAGGTTATCCAACTGAATGTGGAAATTATCAAACGATATCATTAATATCAAATGCAAGTAAAATTTTGCTGAAGATCATTGAAAAGCGGCTGCAGCCTTATATCGACAGGAAATTGCCAGAAAGTCAAGCCCGAATTCAGAAGAGGATGTGGAACAAGGAATATCATTGCTGATGTCAGATGAATCCTGGCTGAAAGCAGAAAATACCAGAGAGATATTTGCCAGTGTTTTATTGACTATGCAAAGACATCCGACTATGTGGATCGTAAGAAATTATAGATAACATTGGGAAGAATGAGAATGCCAGAACACTAAATTGTGCTCTTGAGGAACCCGAACAGAACAAGGGGAACTGGGTTGTGCGTCAGGGTTCTATCCTTTCACCACACCTATTCAATCTGTATGCTGAGCAATAATCTGAGAAGCTGGACTATATGAAGGAGAATGGGGAATCAGGATTGGAGGAAGACTTATTAACAACCTGCATTATGCAGATGACATGACCTTGCTTGCTGCAAGTGAAGATGACTTGAAGCACTTACTGATGAAGATCAGTATGCATTCAGTATGGAATGTACCTCAACATAAAACAAAAACCCTCACAACTGGACCAATAAGCAACTTCATGATAAATGGAGAAAATTTTGAAGTTGTTGAGGATTTCATCTTACTTGGATCCACAATTAACACCCATGGAAGCAGCAGTCAAGAAATCAAAAGATGTGTTGCATTGGGCAAATCTGCTGCAAAAGGCCTCTTTAAAGTGTTGAAAAGCAAAGATGTCACCTTGAAGTCTAAGGTGTGCCTGACCCAAGCCATGACGTTTTCAATCCCTCATATGCGCATGCCAAAGCTGGACGGTGAATAAAGAAGACCGAAGAAGAATTGACACCTTTGAATTGTGGTGTTGGAGGAGGATATTGAATATGGACTGCCAAAAGAATGAACAAATCTGTCTTGGAAGAAGTACAACCAGAATGCTCCTTAGAAGAGAAGATGGCGAGACTACTTCTCATATATTTTGGACCTGTTATCAGAATGAATCAATCACTGGAGAAGGACATCATGCTTGGTAAAATAGAAACAAACAAAAAAACCAAACCCATTGTTGTACAGTTGATTCCGACTCATAGCAACCCTGTAGGACAGAGTATAACTGTCCAATAGAGTTTCCAAGGAGCACCTAGTGGATAGCAGCTGTAGCATTTAACCACTATTCCACCAGGGTTCCCACAGAGGATCAGCGGAAAAGAGGAAGACCCTCAATGAGACGGATTGACACAGTGGCTGCAACAATGGGCTCAGGCATAACAAGGATTGTGAGGATGACTCAGGACCAGGCAGTGTTTTGTTCTGTTTTACATAGGGTCACTACGAGTCAGAACTGACTCCATGACACCTAACAACAACAATATCATCTTCACATTGCAACTTCTTTGCTGTAATTTTTTAAGCTGTTTGCCCAGTGGTGCTAAAACCAGACAATACACTCTATGAACCCAACACCAGTCCCTTCTCCATGGAGTCCCCTTCCAGAGCATCCTGAGGACAATTCATGACACATGACATCAAGATGAAAACATCCATGAGGGCACCAGTGTCACTTTGAACATTAAATACCTAAAGCATGATTTCTGTATTTTTATATGATGTAAATTCAAATAGAAATTCTCGTAGCTTCTTCCCACATTACAAAAGATACTCTTGCCCTCCTCACTTTTAGACCTCCATGTTAGGTTAGTTTAGTGACATAGATGCCTGTGTTTGCCACTAAATTGTGTCCTCCTTGATAGCAGGGACCATGTCGAACTAGTTTTCATATCTCACACACTGCCTGAAACAAAGGCTAAACAAACAACAAATATTTGTAGAGTAAATAAAATGCAACAAACACAAGGCAATCGAAAATAAAAAGTTCTTTCTAAACCTAAGCAGGAGCATTCTTGCTCTGCAGGTAAACAGTAAAAAACCACCCTCCTCTCTCTTTCTTCATTACTTCCCCGGCTTAGCCCAAGCCATGTGCCATCTTGCCCAACTCTGCCATGACAGAAGGATGGTGGATTTTGAAGAGCTCAGATGATGCACCATCACCTGGAATTATCTTTCTGTGCCTTAGATGCAGATGTTGTTCTTGTTAGCTGCCATTGAGTCAGCCCCAACTCATGGTGAGCCCATGCACAATGGGACAAAATGCTGCCTGGTCTTGCACCTTCCCAGTGATGTGTTGAGATTGGACTGTTGTGAATCATAGGGTTTTCACTGGCTGATTTTTGGAAGTAGACCACCAAGCCTTTCTTCCTGGTCTGTCTTTGTCTGGAATCTGCACTGAAACTTGTTCAGCATCTTAGCAACATGTAAGTCTCCACTGACAGACAGGTAGTGGCTGTGCATGTGGGTCATTGACCAGGAATCAAACTCAACATGTGGGACAAAGAACTTGGTTTGGCCTTTGTTGCTGGTTCCTAAAAATAGCTAATAGCCTTTTACTCTTTTTAAATAGCCAGGCAACACTTAAATATGTATAAATGAGTAGGAGCTGCACAGGCTCCCACTCTCCTAAATGGAGCATGATGTAGTCAGTCACGCACAGTCACTGATTCATGCATGTGCATTGGTCTCTGGACCTTGAGGCATTCTCTTTTGAGGCTTTCTGGATTGGTGGGAGAGCATACCAAGTCCCTGGGGACAAAGGAAGTCTTGTGGCAGGACCTCTCGCAGACCTTGCCTGTATCCTTTGTGGTCATAATAAATGGATAACTGTGAGTATAGGTAATAAAATAGTCTCCGTGAATTCTGTGAGTCGTTATAGAGAATTAACAAACCCATGAGGGGCAATGAGACTCTGACTTAGCTTGGGGTGTCTAACGCAGAGGACGGCTATGCAGGCAGTCATAAGGACAGAATCCTGACACCTGGGAGTTGGGGTGGCTGGGGGACAGAAGAAGGCTGTTCAGGCAGTCGATTTGTGAAGACCCAGCTCTGGGTGGCTGGGTGACAGAGAAAAACTGCACAGGTAGTCAATGAAGAAGGACAAAGTCCTTCTAGCTTGTGACTTAGTCCTAGGGGTCTGGAGAGAAAGAGGGATGGGGTGGTCTGAAGTGCAGTGAGTTATGCAGACTCTTGAGCTTATGGCTCGTACACAATGACCCGGCTCCGGGTAGCTAGGGCTGTTTCGACCTGGCTCAGGGTGGCCAAGGATGAGGTCTGACCAAGCTCTGCGTGATTAGTCAGAAGGAGGAAGTGCCATGGAAGTGGCTGGTGACAAGGAATAGAGATGTGGCAAGGTGAACCCTGGGCCCACGTCCAGACAGGAGTTGGATTCATGCTGATTCTTACCATGCTGTTAGTGATAAAGGTGTGGTTTGTCCACCTTGCCCCTTTAGCAGCGCATCCGGGCTTTCTGCATGGAGGGCGAGAATTTAACCACTAAACCCCTGGTGCTCCCATGGACACAGCTACCCAGTCATTTTCCTGCATTTTCACTCCCACTTCTCCTTGTTGGGAACTCTTGACTGAGATTCCTGGTTAAGACTAGCGGCAAGGGCAGCGTGTAAGGAGAAAAAAAAAAAAATTTTTTTTTTTTTTTTTGAGAAGGGAATAATTCCTTATGAATCAGTGTTGAATTACTAGTTCTTGTCTTCTTTCTTGGCAGGCAAATCAGAGGTGTTAATAGATCCGACACGGTTTGGAGATGATAGAACAAACTAGGTGTCCCCACCTTCTCTCAGAAGTCCCTCAAAGGAAGCTGGGAGGAGGAGACACAGAATTGCAAATTCCATCTTTTGTGAATTCAGGGGGAAAACAGTCAATATCAACTTCCCGAACTTCATTGATAAAGGAAGAATCTTTAGAGCAACATTGAAAAAGATCAAGTCACTTATAGAAGAGGGAAAGGCACAGTTGTCCCAGACTTTTCCAAAACAACATTCAATGTTAGGAGACAGTAGAACAGTTCCTGTAAAATTTTCAAGAAAAGTGTGCACTGAGCATTTTAGATCTGGTTACATTGCCCTTTAACTTTAAAGATAATGGATAAATATTTTTGAACATAAAAGAATGAAGGAAATATAGTTCCTATGAGTCCTTTTTGAAGAAACTAACAAGAAAAAACTTGCTAAAAAACTACAGCAGAAGGACTGGTGCAGTGGGTGCCCTAACATGATGAAACAACAGGTTGAGACTTTTTCCAGGTAAGGACCTTGTTTTGTATGTGGATTTAAATAGAGTAGGAGGGCATTTGAGGGAAGTTGAACACAAGGGGTTAATAATCATTGGGGTCCCTCTGAGGCAGGGTGTGAGCAGTGTGAGAGGGACTTGAATGATGTGCTACTTGGTGGCCCAGGTAGGAGGCTCCTCCTGTGACACAGTGGACAAGGGGCATAGGCCAGGGGAGTGGTTACCAGCAATGGCCTGGGTAGCAGGACCAGAGACAAGCCAAAGGGCACAAAGTGTAGAGATGACCCCAAGCTTCTTGTCTCCTGGACGCTCTCCATATTCTCTGTCATGTAAGTCTCGTCCCCACACTCTGGTTTTTGTCTCTCTGCCTGTGTCCACCTTCATTACTCTCCCACCTCTGTCCTCAGCCACCTTGGTCCCACTGGCATCATCTCCATCTTCCTCCTTCCCCTGCCCTGGCTCCCATCCTCCCTTACTTAGCTGCTGCTGCCGGACAGTCCTGAGCCTGCTGTGAGATCTAGGGAGCCAGAAGGAAATGAGTGCTCCTCAGGCTTGAAACACAGCTCTAGTAAGGAATCCAAGATCTCACTATGCTGAGGTAAAGGCTTATCAGTCAGAAACAAGCAACTTCTGTGGAGGAAAATGTCCTCCTGGCCACTCCTAAGTCCTTAGAAGAAAGCCCTGAAGAACCTGTTGAAAAACAGGAAGCCAAACCCATTGCCTTCAAGTAGCTTCTGACTCATAGCGACCCTTTAGGATACAGTAGAACTGCCCCATAGGGTTTCCGAGGAGCAGCTGGTAGACTTGAACTGCTGACCATTTGGTTAGCAGCTGAGCTCTTACCACTACAGCACCAGGGCTCCAAAAGAAGCCTAAGATTGAAGACAGCAGGAAATTGAGACTCGTGTCCCAGCAGCTACAAAAAAAAAAAAAAAGAAAAGAACCCCAGAGAATGGAGAAATAGATCTTAGAATGAAAGTTCTGAAAGAAAAGCTAAAGGTTGTAGAAGAGGCTGGCTATTAGTATTTGAGCTAAGAGATGCTGGTGCCTCTGAGACCAGCTCAGAAACCAATGTAAAAGTCCTCCAGCTGTGGAAAGTTCTGCTTCTTCAGGGAAGGAGGTTTGAGAAGCTTTCTGCAATGCTGGTGGTCCCTCTGCCCAAGGACATAAGATTCCAGTTCTCACAAGTGCCCTGCAAGGTAGAGTTCTTCCAGTTTATTCTGGAAGCTACTCCTGACAAAAAGAACAGGGGATAGAAGTGATGGAACAACAGTAAACATATGCCTAAAAATATTGTGGCCTCTTCTGAAGAACTGAAAATGCAAAACCAGAGGTCTGGGTTTAGAGATTCGGTCAGAGGGCTAGAAGAATAGAACTAGATTCCAGTTGAAAACCTGCTTCTTACTTTGGCAACTAAGGATGAATACAGTGTAAAGAAACAGGACAAGCTATTGGAAAGTGAAAGCTCTATGGAAATGTCACGAGTTTTTATGAGAAACCTTGTACAACTTCCAGAGCCAAAAACAATGAAGCTAAACTAAGAAGAGGTGTAAACTCCACTAGCCTTAGGAAGAAAACAACCAGAGAGTCACAGAGCAGTTACTACAAAAAGATGACTAAACTAAGAAACACACTGAGCTCAGTGAACCAATAAAATTAAAATTATATGAGAAATCTTAGATGTACAAGAAGCCCTTGGTTGAAGAGAGGAGTTGAAGTTTTAAATCATTGCACTTTGCAGCTGAAGCAGAGATAAATCATGGGAGTGAAAAGATTTTATTTTGTAATCAGAGAAGGTAGAAGATGAAGTGCTCATAGACAAATCTTTGCTAAATCCATTGATTTCAACGTAAGTCAATTGGTGAGGGGTCATTTAGGCATGACATTCAGCCAAAATTCTGCTGGAAAGGAAAGAGAACACCTTGCATTAGAAAGTGAAGATTCTAATGACCTCCTCCTGGAGAAACCCATGGCCCTGAGGAAGAAGCTGACTCAGGACTAGTGTAAGTAGGAAAAGAAATAACAGAAGCGCCGGCTGCAGAGGAAATGAGAGTGTACAAGCAGAGGACTGAAGAAATGCTGAATGAATCAGGCCAAACAGAGAGATCTCACAAAACCCCAGATTACTCTTCAGGATGAGAAAGCACACATTAGCTGGCCTTCACTTCCTGCTGGAGTGGCAGATCTGCTGTGCCAGGCTGGGGTGGAAATCAATACAGCATACCAGTGGCTACCAGGAGGGACCTTCTTCAAGGGGGCTCCTTGCTCCTGACACTGAACTTGGAGGAACACATGTGGTCTGCTGCCACTGCGTTGACGATGTGCCCACAGCTCTGATTTCTCCTCCCTTGTGGAAGACGTGCCCAAATGACTTATGGGTGGGCCTGAGCCTGGTCCCACGGGATGGTATGAGGTGTCTGGAACAACATCTGCCCAGAACATGGGCCCTGGGAGCCTTCATCAATCAGCCAAGGGTCCTCTTCCCTCTCGCAATGGTGGAATATCAAAGGGGATGCTGGTTTCAGAGAATCCGGGTGTTTAGAAATGCCCATGTGACCTTGCCAATAGGAAGGTGCACATGGAATCACCTTGGACACCTTCTAACTGTGGATTTCGTTAAGTTGTATGTAGGGTTGCTATGAGTCGGATGTAACTCCACGGCACATAACAACAACAACTGTGGGTGGCTTCCAGGCCTCCCTGCTGCCTTCTACCTCTGATTTCTGCTGGGCCTCTCCTCCAGATGCAGAAAACTACCCAAGTGACACTGGCTTTCACAGAGAGAGGTCACACAGAACGCACCCTTAAAATCTTTGTTTCTAACCAGAGATTACCAGCCTACCCTCATCTCATCCCAGGAAAAGGGACTATCTGCTTCCACCTTTTGTGAGATTTGTGGATGTCAGGCTCCAGAGAAGACCCTCCTCTGTGGCTGGTCACAGGATGGCCACAAGCTTGTCTCAGGCTTGCCGTGTGACAATGAGTGCACTGTTGGAACAGGCCTTATGCTTCGAGCCTGCTTCTATTTTCCACTTCCTATTGTTCTTTTTATTTGCTTAAAAGAAACAAACAAAAAAACAAGTTGCCATGGAGTTGACTCTGACTCATGGCAACCGTATGCGTGCCAGAATAGAACTGTGCTCCATAGGGTTTTCAGTGGCTGGTTATTCAGAACTCCAGGCCTTTCTTCCAAGGTGTCTCTGGGTAGACTTGAACCACCAACCTTAGAGCTAGCAGCTGTTAACTGTTTGCACTATCCATAAAAACAAACAAAAAAACCTCACTGTCGTCCAGTCGATTCCAACTCACAGCGACCATATAGGACAGGGTAGAACTGCCCCATGCAGTTTCCGAGGCTGTAATCTTTACGGAAACAGACTGTTACATCTTTCTGCCGTGGAGTGGCTGGTGGGTTCGAACTGCCGACCTTTCAGTAAACAGCAGAGCATGTAGCCACTGTGTCACTGGGGCTTCTTGCACCATCCAGGACTTCTTTATTTGTTTAAGCTGTCCTAAATGAGCCAAACAATTCAACCCTGAGACTTGTGGGCAAAAAAGAAAAATTATATTTGTCACAAATGAAGAAGGCTCTGAAGCTGACATCTCCTAAAGTATTACTTGCCTGTTTTGTTTTAGTTTCTGCAATTCCAGCAAACGGTTTTAAGCATGAAAACACTATGAAAGTAAAATGCCTTTAATAAATATGTTTTAAGTTAAAAACGCTGTCAAGGAAATGCCAAATGGGGAGGGGGAACCATATTGTAATTTGAAATTAGTGAGGGCATCTTTACCCCCACATCATCATCATTTCCTCCCTCAGGAATTGAATTATCTGGAATGATGCCACAGGAGACTTGTTCCTTTGTACTACATATTTCCTTTATCCTAGAAACCCATTTAAACCATGTATGTTTACTATATGCCAGCAGTTATGTGTATGTAACTCATCCTTTAAAGGTAAATGAGCTTCTCAGAACCAATTTTATTCATGCTCAGAAAGATCCAGAAGAGTGGGTAATGCTGAATGGAGAGTGGTAAGAAAGCTGCGCTTACTTCATAATGCTCCTGGAAGCTGCCTTGGTTCCAGATGCAGGGCTAAGCGCAATACCTGCACATGGATGCCTTCCCTAGATAAGCCAGTAAAACTAGCTGCTGTAGAATCCATTCCTACTTGTGGTGACCCCACGCATAAAAACAAAACAAAACAAAAAAATGTTGCTGTTGAATTGATCGGGACTCATAGCGACCCTACAGGACAGAGCAGAACTGCCCCATAGGGTTTTAAAGGAGTGGCCGGTGGATTTGAACTGCTGACCTTTTGGTTAGCTGCCAAACGCTTCACCACTGCACCACCAGGGCAGAGGGAGAAGACCTGGCTGACTCCATCCCAGAAGAAACTGGATGGCCTATATCACTCCTTCTCTCAGTGAACCCGGCTACTTCCAGCTGGCCTCTCGGAGCCCTACAACTGGGTACATTGAGCTTTCACCCTTTAAGATGGAGTTTGAAGCCACTGAATTCATCCAACAGATCCTTACTGAGCATCAGGCACTGCTCTGGGCACCAGAAAGACAGCTGTGAAGAAATTCACACAAACACCGCCCTCCTGGCTAACACTGCTGTCCAAGATGTGAAGTCAGAAAAGTGTGATTCCTGAGGCGGCAGATTGCTGTCTTTGTGTTGTTGTTTATTCCTTATTGCCTATCTCTCTCACTGGATTTTTCATCCTGTTTTTATTTTTTTCTATACTTCCTCTTTTCTCTGCTAAATGATGCATGTGGAATAATTAAAGGTTACAAAGGACTTTGATAACACTGTGATAAGAAGTGTCTGGGACAGCTTACTAGACCATTGGCATCACACTGACACTCTCAGTAATGACAGTATTCCACCCTCCCATCTGGCTGCCCCTCCCCTTCCTCTGTTTCCTCCCTCTTTCTCTGTCTGATTTATTACAGATTATCTAGTGTCTTAGTTATCTAGGACTGCTGTAACAGAAATACCACAAGTGGATGGCTTTAACAAACACAAATTCATTTTCTCACACTTTAGGAGGCTAGAAGTCCGAATTCAGGATGCCAGCTCTGGGGGAAGGCCTTCTCACTCTGCTGGTTCTAGGGGAAGGTCCTAGGCGATATTCATGTGACTTGTCATCTCTCTTCCCCTGTCTGTCCTTATCTAATCTGCTCTTTTTATATTTTGTAAGAGGCCGACTGAAGATATACCTGACACATTTTAATCCTGTCTCGTTAATATAACAAAGACAACCCATTCTCATATGGGATTATAACCACAGGTGTAAAGGTTAGGATTTACAACATGTATTTTGGGGGGACACAATTCAATCCATAAGACCTGGTATAGGAAGAGGAGTTCCTGATTCTGGTATTTTATTGAAATAGCAAAGAAACAAAGCCTTCACCTAATGTCTTTACTCATTGTAGGATCATCACTAAGGTGATCTCTAAGTTAAAGACAGACCCTGTTGGAAAACCCAAAATTAACAATGCTTCCAACCCTCAACAATAAAATTATTCCTTTATTCCACAGCGATGGCCAGGAAAGAGTGAAGATGTTTCAGTGATAAATGGATTCCATCCTTTGGGCACTTCCACATGGAATCCTGCCATAGGTAATACTGAACAAAAAGACAAAGGTAAACCTATTTTTCCAGATATACCTAGTCATTGTAAGTTAGCAGTGGGAAGTTTGGAAGGTAGGCTACTGTTTTTACAACGACAGTTTGATTTTAGAGCTCAAGAAGAATCAGCTTAATTCAGTCAGAAGAACGGTTCCCACCCACATTTTCCTTCTCAGTCTTCTGACATCAGCTATGAGGCCTTGGACGAGTCACCCATCTATGCCAGACTTGGATTCTTCATTTGTTAAATGGGCGTAATAGCCTACTTTTTTATTTCTTATCCCATAGTGAGCTATGGGAAAAGATGAGATAACACTGAGACATGCTTTGAAGTCTCCTTTGGTCTGCACTGTGTGGACCCAGGGTGTTATTATGAGATGGTGGCAACGCATCGAAGTTGGATTAGTGTAGTATGTGTAGTTGCAGCCTGGATTTCACTTTCTTAGGACTCTCTTCTTTCATACCCCTTGCCTGTTCAAGTGTTATATAGATGGAACTAAAAATTGTTCATTATGCTTGACAGCCATCTTTTCCAATGCAGTGTAATTTTTTGAGTGGAGTGACTATGTCTATTTCTCTCCATTTTATCCCCAGCACTCAGCACAGTGCCTGACTTTCTGTAAATATTGAATGAATGAATGAATGTATGGATGAGTGAAGGAGTGAGTCCTCTGAGCAACTCTGTGTGGTAGGAACTACCAGTACCAGTTGCCATCCAGTTGACCTTGACTTATGGCGACCCCCAGTGTGTCAGAGTAGAACTGTGCTCCTGTAGGGTTTTCATTATTTTTTGGAAGTAGATCACCAGGTCTTTCTTCTGAGGTATCTCTGGGTGGACTCAAACCTCTAACTTAGTGTGTTAACCGTTTATACCACTCAGGGACTATTTGAGCTAGGCCAACCAAAATTCTGCTTTTACAGCCCATCTGGGCCAGGTAGGAGAGCCAGAGAATTCCACCAGTGGAATGGCCAATGGAGATGCCCCTGGAGTCAAGTGCCTCCTCTTTCTCGTTGGCTCGGGTCACACCTTCACTTCCATTCGAGGTCATTCAATGCATTTTAGTAAAGGCTGCATTCATTTACAAAAGCTGTCAGTCATGTTGATACTATCTTTCTGTTCTAAAATTTAGAAGAATACAAAGAAAAAATACTTTCAAAAAATGTTTTTTTTTAAATGTTACTGAACTTTTCTTTTTTCCTTTGCTTCCATAATCATCAGTGTCTAGTTACTGAGCAATAGCTCTAGCAGTGAGAGGGTAGGTACGCTGTGTCTTCAAACCTACAGTCTCATCGCCAGTATTTCATTCTCCAGTCAGCAGAAGCTGGATTGGAGCTTCAAAGCTGGGTCTTGGTTTTTTTGTTTTTAACATTTAAATTTGGGAGCCTGGACTTGCCATTCACTGATGTTGACTATGTATAACCAGTCTTCAGTTTTTGTTAAAAACATCAACTTTGCCACTTGATCCTCTAGCATTTAATGTCTGCGACTCTGGTCAACAGAGCTGCAGAGTCAGTCTTGACCAGGTGCTGTCTAGCTCCTATCGAGAGGATGGTTGTGATGACCTCCACTGGAGAGAGACAGTTTAAGGCCTGCTGGCCTTCCCTTTCCTTCTTTACATGCTGGTCCTGGATCAAATTAGGTACTGGGCTCATGGGCTAAGGTCAACTTTTTCCAAATGGCTGATTTAGAAACAGGCATGTGAAGATGCATTTGCATCTTCTGCAGAGCCATCGTTGAAGACGTTGTCCATGTCAGTGACCTTTAGGTCAGGATGTATGAAACCAAGTCCTCCAGAGAGGCCCTACCTTGAATAAGTTTGCTTTTTAAAGGATCTAAGAACCATTCCCTGCCCTTGCGTCTCACCTCACAGCTCCTCTTATCAGTTGATGAGCGTTAGATACACTCATCCTATTGTATTTTTGCCGGAACTGCCAGAAAGTTCAGAGATAAATCGAAGGGTCAAGATCTATAACTAGGCCATTCCAGATCTCGGATATCTGCTATCCTTCCCACCCTTTTTTTTTTTTTAAATGACTTCTCTCTTTGGTATTTAAGTGTCTTTTGGGGGGGAATATTTTCATTTTAAGTGACTTTGAATTTTGAGGAGAGTAAGTTTTTTTAAGTTCTTAATTAATTATAAGTGAATGCAAAGCCTGACACTGTCCTAGGCTTGGCACGTTTCTATGCATACAGAATTTAAGGCCATGGGCTTGTTGCCACCAGTGAGTAAGAGAATCCACAACCCTCACCATCATCGTTGTCATGACCATCTATGTTACCAAAAGTAAACATTAATTAGGTGGCCACTGGGCATGTGGACTTGTGTTGGGTGCTTTGTAGATATATAATTAGCTGTTTCAGTAAATGAAGCCTAGGGTATGTGGGTGAACTAGTACACCAGCCATTACTTTCAAACTGCTCCTGACATGGAACCCTTAAACTCTTACTGGCACTCTGTGCAAAATAGCTTAACTCATATTCAAGGGATCTTAGACTTGGAATGGACATTAGAAGGTACCTCATCCAAACTCCTACCTGAAAGTAGACTCTCTTCAATAGGCCACTCTCTGACTCTCAAGGCAACTACACAGCTCTGTGGTTTTCAGGTTGAGAAGCCATTTTCCTCCTGCCATCCCACCCATGGGTCTTAGTCCTATTTTCTGGAGGAACAGGAAGCCTGGCCTGGGAGTCTGGGCCCCTGGGGCCAGCCAGGGTCTGCTGGGTTACTCTCCAAGCAGCCAGGGCCTAGCACCCAACCTCTCTCACCTCAGTTTCCCAACCCACAATATTAACTTCCAATTACATTCCAATTTGCAGATTACCAAATATTTAAAATCAGTGGTCACATAAAAACAAGCCAAACCCGTTGCCATCAAGTCAATTCTGACTCATAGTGGCCTTACAGGACACAGTAGAATGCCCCATAGGGTTTCCAAGGCTGTAAATCTTTACAGAAGCAGACTGCCACATCTTTCTCTTGAAGGGCAGCTGGTGGACTTAAACCAGGAATTAGGTTAGCAGACAAGCATTTAACCACTGCACTGCCAGGACTCCCAGTAGTCACATGCTTTTTAAATGTTTACTCTCTAGACTCTTTCTAGGCTCTAGGCTGTTAGACTTTCACCATGCTGGTCACTCTCTTCTGGAACACACTTGTTTAACCTGCTTTCTAGTGCTTTGCCTCCAACTCCCTGTAGTTTTGTAATCTACCCAGTTTCTCCAAAATGTATTTATAAGTGTGATAAACTGAGTATAGTTGAAGGCCCATTTCTCTGCATTTGTATGTACTTAAGTGTGCCAGCGTGTGTACATGTGTATGTGTATATGTGTATCTGTGCATACGTGTATTTGTGTGTATGCATATGTGTGTACGCATGTGTGCGTTGTTAAAATTTAGCCACTTCCCAGAGCCTGAACGATGCTCCAAGACTTTTTCCTGGGTGTCTTATCATTAACCTTAAAAACTACACCCTGCAGATCAGCCTCATTAATCTCCCGAGAATGTCCCTTCTTGTTTTCCCAAGGCCTCGCCAACTTTGAGGTATCAGATAGTAGATGTTTAGCCTAAAATTTCTTTTTCTCAAGACCTATATCTCTAAGATTTGTGTCTGTGTTCCACATGACTTACTTTTCTGCACTACGCTTCAAAAAAACCAGCTGTACATTTTTTCTGTTATCAAGAGATTGTACATGGCATACAAGCAAAAAACTGCTTCGCAGTATCCACAGTGGTGCCTCTAGAACTCCTTAATAAAAAGTTGATCTCTTTAACCGTCAAATTTTTATGTTTTTAAGTGTGAATCAGAAACCCTGGTGGCATAGTGGTTAAGTGCTATGGCTGCTAACCGAAAGGTCCCCAGTTTGAATCTACCAGGCGCTCCTTGGAAACTCTATGGGATAGTCCTACTCTGTCCTATAGGGTTGCTATGAGTTGGAATTGACTCAACTGCAATGGTTTTGTTTTTTTTTTTGTACATGTGTATAGATGTGTGTATGTGTGTGTATATATGTGTATGTGTGTGCATAGTGTCACTAGGAGTCGGAGTCGACTGGACAACAACAGGTTTGGTTTGGTTTATGTGTGCATGTGTGTGTACCTATGTATGAGTGTGCACGTATATGTGTGTGCACACATGTATATGCGTGTGTGTGTGTATGTGTATAGGTGTGTGTATGCATGTGTGTGTATGGGCATGTGTGTCTGTGTGAAATGTTTGCATTGACTTCCTTTTTAATAAACTGTCACCTTAAGCTATATCACCATAAGAAATAAATGGAAAACTTAATACCATTGAGTTTATTATGTTTCTACACATGATTCAGCTAGGTCCTTAGTGAATGACTATGGTTTCTGCTTTTTACAGGTCTCTCCATCTTTGTCTTTTTTTTCCTCCACTCAGTATGTATACTTTTTCCCTTTAACCCAAACATTCAACACGTTTCTTATGATGCTTTCAGAATTCTGTTCAGTCAGACCCTAAGCTCTTCCTGAGTCCTTACAAGGCCTGTCTAACTCTCCGAGAGCTGGACTGTGGAGGCGGAGGCACATGATTTGACTCCAGTGAAATAGGCACCACCCCTCCTGGCCCTCACTCAGCTCTCTGCTCTGCTTTGCTCTTAGGCGACTCAGGAGCAATTTAGTCTTGAACTGTCCCTTTGGTGCCAGAGAGGTTTTTGGTCCCTGGAGCTAAGGCCTGAGTGAGACTCCAAAGGGGAGAGGAGAGCCTTCCGTAAAGTGGGGGAGGGGTGTGAGTGCGGGGGCAGGGGGACAAGGTGAGCACTCAGGAGGGAGAGTGCCCTCAGGCGGGCCATGCCTTGGACAGGGCACGAGTGCGGACAGAGTCCACACAGAATGCGGAGAGCCTGCGGACAGAGTGCATGCATGTGTTCTGGAGTTGGAAACAGCCAGTGAAAGCTACTCATGACCCTGAACCCCTACAAGGTCATCCTGCACCCCAGCTTGTACACCTCAGCTTGAAGCCCCCTTTGTAACAGGTGCAGCCACTCAAGGGGTGAGGCTGAATCCCTCCGGGTCCCAAATGCAAATTCCTGGGAAAGAGACCCTGCTTAGTCCCATCTCCTGGCCAGAGTGTGGAGTCCACTGGGCCAACACCGCTAGGAGCCCACTGTGGTAAACGTGAGGGTGGGAAGCAGGGCCTTCCCAGGGAAGTAAGTGGAGGGGCATGCAGGGTGGGAGTGCAGTGGTAGAGAGCTTTATGACCCCCATAGAGGGTGTCCAGCCATGAGAAGACAACTCACCTTGCCATAGCACACTGGTTGTAGATGGTTTAGCTTATCCTACTGGGACCTTTGGAAGGCCTGTAGGATGCACCCTGTTCTCTCTGCCCTGAGCCCTGTCTCAGCCACACAGTTTAGGAAGGTAAAAGAGGAGCAGCAAGAACTTCCGTGGTACACATCTGGCAGGAGGGAGTACTCAGTGGCTTACTCATTCTTCAGCCCCAGCTGGGCTTCCATCCAGGTGCAGCCAGCATCTGCGAGCAGGTGGGAGCTGTGTTCAATCAGCAAGTCCCAGGCACACTTAGGTACGTATTACGTGCGGAGGTGTTAGGTTGCCATGGATGCCGTTGTCCTTGTTGGGCCAGAAACCAGGCCCTGTAGGAGGCCCAGAAGGAAGGGGAGCCCTGGATGGGATATGAAAAACAGTGTGTCCATGATGTGTGTAATGCAGCGAAGCATGGTTTTACACTCTCTTTGACTTACAGGGAACCTGGAAAACATTTCCAAGGGGAACCCAGGTAGCACAATCAATTTAGAGGGGCAGAGTGGAAAGAGTGTAGGATTTGGAATCACAATGGAGAGGTAAGTGGTGAAACCAAGGAATATTCACACCTCCCTTGCATTGTTAATGTGGGTACTGAAAGCTCAAGACAAGTGGCGGTGCCCAGCGATTGGTAGTTGTTATTGTCATTGTTGGAGTCTCTGGGTGGTGGTGCAAATGGTTAACACATTCATCTGCTAACTGAAAGGCTGGAGGTTTGAGTCTACCCAGAGATGCCTAGGAAGAAAGGCCTGACAATCAACTTCCAAAAAGCAGCCATTGAAAACCCTATGGAGTACAGTTCTACTCTGATACACGCAGGGTTGCCATAAGTCAGAGCTGACTAATGGAAACTGGTTTTGTGTGTGTATGTGTGTGTGTGCTTTAAGTGAAAGTTTATAAATCAAGTCAGTCTCTCGTACAAAAGCGTATATACATCTTGCTATGTACTCCTAGCTGCTCTCCCCCTAGTGAGACAGCACATTCCTTCTCTCCACTCTGTATTCCCCGTGTCCATTCAACCAGCCCCTGTCCCCCTCTGCCTTCTCATCTCGCCTCCAGACAGAAGCTGCTCACATAGTGTCATGTGTCTACTTGACCCAAGAAACTCATTCCTCACAGGTATCATTTTCTGTCTTATAGTTCAATTCAATTCCTGTATGAAGAGTTGGCTTTGGGAATGGTTCCAGTCCTGGGATAACAGAGGGTCTGGGGTCCCTGAACTCCAGGGTCTCTCTAGTCTCAGTCAGACCATTAAGTCTGGTCTTTTTACAAGAATTTGAGGTCTGCGTCCCATTGCTTTCCTATTCCCTCAGGGGTTCTCTGTTGTGTTCCCTGTCAGGGCAGTCATCAGCTGTAACTAGGCACCATCTAGTTCTTCCAGGTTCAGGCTGTCAGGCTGATGTAGTCTCTGGTGTATGTGGCCCTTTCTGTCTCTTGGGTTCATTTTTACCTTGTGTTGAGAACACCTGATGCATCTTAGATGGGTGCTTGCTAGTGTTTAAGACCCCAGATGCCACTCATCAAAGTGGGATGCAGAATGTTTTCTTAATACATTTTGTTATGCCAATTGACCTAGATGTCCCCTGAAACCATGGTCCCCAGATCCCTGTCCTTGCTACTCTGGCCTTCGAAGCGTTCAGTTGTATTCAGGAAACTTCTTTGCTTTTGGTTTAGTTTAGTTGTGCTGATCTCTCCTTTATTGTGTGTTGCCTTTCCTTTCACCAAAAATAGTTCTTGTCTACTATCTAATTACTGAATACCCCCTCCCTCCCTCCCTCCCCACTCTCATAACCATCAAAGAATATTTTCTTCTGTGGGAAACTACTTCTTTATTATCACTGTTGTAGGATGAGAGACCATATGATTAAGAGTCAAAAGAATTGGGGGAAAAAATTTAGGAGTCAGAATGAAGAACAGGAATCCACATTTCAATGCTGTTGACATGAAGACAATACAAAGAACCAACGTGGGAAAGCACAGACTTCAGAGCCAGCCAGTCATGACTTCTAACCAACCCAACCACTATGGGCCTTGGGACAAGTTCCTTCACTTTTCTGACCCCAGACCTCCTCATCATGATATTGTGATAATAACATCTCCTTCGTGGGGTTGCTGTAAGGGCTAGAAATGGGGTGGATAAGGTGCTCAGGAGAGTACTGTACTTGGCATATAGTAAGCAATCCAAAAATTGTGGTTCTTACCGAGAACGCTATGGAGCACAAAGATCCAATCTGCAACTGATCATGGGGATGGTGCAGGACTGGGCAGCATTTCATTCTGTTGAGCACGGGGTAGCTATATGGTGGGAGCTGACTTGACAGCAGCTGACAACAACTATGCTGAGAACTGTGGATAGTGGGCTCTTTTATAAGTAGCTTAAGAGGTAAGTGTCCCAAAATTTGGACTATTGATCCAGTAGGATCCTTGAAAATAAAACTAATTCAGAAGATTGAAGAATTGTAAAACAGGATGATTGCAGAGTCTATAATATAAGAATTGGCGATTTGTTCTGGGTTCTCAGAGGAGGACCTATAGTTCTCGGAGGAGGAGCAACAAAGAACATAGAATCACCTGATTAATTTGTTGAATACACCCATGTGACCAGCAACCCCAAGCTAAGGTCACCTTCTCAAGTGGGTGACCTGGATGCCATGGGCATTTGGCCAAGGGTTTTTCCATGGATGGGTCACCTGGGTCATTGGCTGACTCCAGTTCCATCTGCTCCTTCCTTGCCTGTGGCCGTTGCCTGGTTTACCGTCTCTCTTCCAGATCTGTAACAGCCTTCTACAGGCCTACTCCTATGTCCCCTTGTTCTCAGCACTGCGTCGCAGAAAAGGCCCTTCTGATGGACTTGCAGTCCCTAAACCAGCCTCCTCCCCGTCCTGTGGCCTGTGCCCTCACTGCCCAGGCCTCTCCCACAGGTCCATGGGTCACCCTCTTTCCAGGGAGCCTCTGGGAGCTGCCCTTCAGGCTTTCCTGTTTGTCTCTAGGCCAGCATTTGCTGTGCGGCTTGCAGGCATATACTTGTCCAGTTCCTTCGCTACCCAAGGCTGCGTCTTCATTATTTTTGGTATCACCAGTGCCTGGCACATAGTAGGGGCTCAATACTTGTTTGTAGGATGAACATAATGAATATGAGGACAATTGTTTGGCAATTCATCTTCTGAGTTGTTTGATAGAGTCCCTGTGCAAAGAGAGTGAACAAAATAGCTGCCTTGGTAGGCCTCCTGCTCTCAGATTTGTTGGCCAAATACATGTGTAGACACACATAACTAGATTCTTAAATGATTGGAATGCTGATTCAGGAAAGTGGGGGTTTCCCAGGTGGCCAGCTCAGTGACTGTAATAGCGAGATTTACCACCTTCCAGAGCTACCTCCCCCACAGAGTGACCACCATCCTTAAGTCTAGCAGGGGCTGTTAGTTCTGCCTGGTTTTGAACTTTGTATATCAGAAAAGGGCAGGAACTTGCCCCAAGGCCCACAGCCTTTGGGTTGGTTGGAAGCCAGGACTTTGTGGCTCTGAAGTGTGCTTCCCCACTACACCACATTGCTTACTTGTGCTTTCTTTCGTGTCAGCAGCATAGAAATGAGGATTCCTGTTCAGCTCTGACTCCGGAGTTTCCCCAATGCTTTTGGCCCGTAATCCTGTGGTCTCTCTATTTGTGCTCCTTGCTTCGCCTTCTTTCCGTGTAATTCATCCACGATGCTCTCACTCTTGGTCCGTTAAAGCACCGCGGTACTGTGGAGGGGAACCGTGGCATTAACCCATATGTCAGCCCGGTGCGGGGGTGGCGCGCAGGCGGGCGGGGTTGCCCTTGTCAAGGGCATCTTTGTGTCCCAGCTCACCGCCTCGCTTGGCACAGAGCCGGCCACGGTTCACGTTTGCTGTGGAAACTGAATGAAGGAAGGTTGTCACTGAGTCTTTTCACTGATTCCTTGGCCGGCTCCCCGCGCTCCTGGACGCGCAGCTGCTTTCAGAGTAGCCTTCAGGGTCTGGGTGGAGGCACGCCTGCCTCTTCAGCTCCAGCGAGAGAAAGCCCCCGGAAACAGCTCCTGAGCCAAGGCTCCAGGCGGCGGGCTGGCGCTCAGCAAGCGCGTCCGGAGACGGGTCAGGGGCTGCGGCCCTCCGCGCGCGGGGACAGGGCCTAGACATCCTCAGAAAAAGCCCCGGTCCACAACCAGTGTCCCAGGAGCCAGGCAGCCAGACAGCCAGCGAGCGTCCTTGCCCGCTGCCCACCTTGGCCGCCCTCGGTCCCACGCACAGCCTATGCGCCCAGCAGGGACCGCCTTCCGCTGCGCAGGCTTCAGGGGGCGGCCGGGTGATTTCTTGCTTGGTGTATGCGTCGCAGAGCCTCACGGTGACCCCGACACACGCGTGTGCAAGCAGGTATCTCCCCACCAAATAAGGTACACGCCACCTCAGGAAAGGGTTTCCCTGCTTTGTGTGTGTTTGCTTTTCTAAAAAGCTCTGAGTCACAAAATAAAATCCAGTTTAGAGTTTTAATATCAGTTGAAATATTATAAATTTAGGTTTTGTCAGCCATAACGAGAAATGAAGTTCTGATACATGAATGACCTTGAAAATATGATGCTGCATGAAATAGGTCAGCCACTAAAGGACAAATATTGTATGATCCCACTTATATGAAATCTCTAGAATAGGCAAATGCCCGGAAAGAAAGTTTGTTAGTGGTTCCCTGGGGCTGGGAGGGGGGAAGTCGGGAGTTATGGCTTAAGGGGTACTGAGTTGTTGTTGTTGTTTTTTAATTTTTATTGTGCTTTTTTTTTAAGTGAACGTTTACAAATCAAGTCAGTCTCTCACACAAAAACTTATATACACCTTGCTACATACACCCAATTGCTCTCCCCCTAATGAAACAGCCTGCTCCCTCCCTCACTCTATCTTTTCCTGTCCATTTTGCCAGCTTCTAATCCCCTCTACCCTCTCATTTCCCCTCCAGGCTGGAGATGCCAACATAGTCTCAAGTGTCCACCTGATCCAAGAAGCTCACTCCTCACCAGCATCCCTCTCCAACCCATTGTCCAGTCCAATTCCTGTCTGAAGAGTTGGCTTTGGGAATGGTTCCTGTCCTGGGGTAACAGAAGGTCTGGGGGCCATGACCATCGGGGTCTTTCTAGTCTCAGTCAGACCATTAAGTCTTCTCTCCTGCTTCCTCAGGGGTTCTCTGTTGTGTTACCTGTCAGGGCAGTCATCAGTTGTAGCCAGGCACCATCTAGCTCTTCTGATCTCAGGCTGATGTAGTATCTGGTTTATGTGGCCCCTTCTGTCTCTTGGGCTCCTAATTACCATGTGTCCTTGGTGTTCTTCATTCTCCTTGGATCCGGGTGGGTTGAGACCAATTGATGCATCTTAGATGGCCGCTTGCTAGCATTTAAGACCCCAGATGCCACTCTCCAAAGTGGGATACAGAATGTTTTCTGAATAGATTTTTATTATGCCAATTGACTTAGATGTCCCCTGAAACCATGGTCCCCAAATCCCTGCCCCTGCTATGCTGGCCTTTGAAGCATTCAGTTTATTCAGGAAACTTCTTTGCTTTTGGTTTAGTCCAGTTGTGCTGACTTCGCCTGTATTTTGTGTTGTCTTTCCCGTCACCTAAAGTAGTTTTTATCTACTATCTAATTAGTGAATACCCCTTTCTCACCTTGCCTCCCTCCCCTGTCTCGTAACCATCAAAGAATATTTTCTTCTCTGTTTAAACTATTTCTCAAGTTCTTATAATAGTGGTCTTATATAATATTTGTCCTTTTGCAACTGACAAATTTCACTCAGCATAATGCCTTCCAGGTTCCTCCATGTTATGAAATGTTTCACAGATTCGTCACTGTTCTTTATCGATGTGTAGTATTCCACTGTGTGAATATACCATAATTTATTTATCCATTCATCCATTGATGGGCACCTTGGTTGCTTGCATCTTTTTGCTATTGTACTTAGTGCTGCAGTGACCATGGGTGTGCATGTATCTGTTTGTGTAAGGGCTCTTATTTCTCTAGGATATATTCCAAGGAGTGGGATTGCTGGATCGTACGGTAGTTCTATTTCTAGCTTTTTAAGGAAAAAATGGATTTCCAAAGTGGTCGTACCATTTTACATTCCCACCAGCATTGTGTAAGTGTTCCACTCTCTCCACCGCCTCTCCAACATTCATTGTTTTGTGTTTTTTGGATTAACGCCAGCCTTGTTGGAGTGAGATGAAATCTCATGGTAGTTTTGATTTGCATTTCTCTAATGGGTAATGATCATGAACATTTCCTCATGTATCTGTTAGCTACCTGAATGTCTTCTTTAGTGAAGTGTCAGTTCATATCTTCTGTCCATTTTTTAATTGGGTTACTTGTCTTTTTGTAGTTGAGTTTTTGCAGTATCATGTAGTTTTAGAGATCATGCGCTGGGCGGAAATGTCATAGCGAAAAACTTTTTCCCAGTCTGTAGGTAATCTTTTTACTCTTTTGGTGAAGTCTTTGGATGAGCATAGGTGTTTGATTTTTAGGAGCTCCCAGTTATCTAGTTTTTCTTCTGCATTCTTAATAATGCTTTGTTTACTGTTTATACTATTAGGGCACCTAACATTGTCCCTATTTTTTCTTCCATCATCTTTATCATTTTAGATTTTAGATTTAGGTCTTTGATCGATTTTGAGCTCATTTTTGTGCATGAGTTAGGTATGGGTCTTGTTTCATTTTTCTGCAGATGATATCCAGTTATGCCAGCACCATTTGTTAAAAAGACTGTCTTTTCCCCATTTAACTGTTTGGAGGCCTTTGTCAAATATCGACTGCTCATATGTGGATGGATTTATGTCTACATTCTCACTTCTGTTAATTGGTCTATGTATCTGTTGTTGTACCAGTACCAGGCTGTTTTAACTACTGTGGCAGTATAATAGGTTCTAAAATCAGGGAGAGTAAGGCCTCCCACTTTGTTCTTTTTTTTCAGTAATGCTTTACTTATGCAGGGCCTCTTTCCCTTCCATATGAAGTTGGTGATTTGTTTCTCCATCTCATTAAAGAATGTCGTTGGAATTTGGATCGAAATTGCATTAAATCTATAGATCACTATGGGTAGAATAGACATTTTTATAAAGTTAAGTCTTCCTGTCCATGAGCAAGGTATATTTTTCCACTTATGTAGGTCTCTTTTGGTTTCTTACAGAAGTGCTTTGTAGTTTTCTTTGTATAAATCTTTTACATCTCTGGTAAGATTTATTCCTAAGTATTTTATCTTCTTGGAGGCCACTATAAATGGTATTGATTTGGTGATTTCCTCTTCGATGTTCTTTTTGTTGGTGTAGAGGAATCCAACTGATTTTTGTATGTTTATCTAGTATCATGATACTCTGCTGAACTCTTCTATTAGTTCAGTAGTTTTCTTGAGGATCCCTTAGGGTTTTCTGTGTCTAAGATCATGTCATCTGAAATAGAGATAATTTTACTTCTTCTTTGCCAACCTGGATGCCATTTATTTCTTTATCTAGCCTAATTGCTCTGGCTAGGACCTCCAGCACAATGATGAATAAGAGCGGTGATAAAGGGCATCCTTGTCTGGCTCCCGATCTCAAGAGGAATGCTTTCAGGCTCTCTCCATTTAGGACGATTGGCTTTGTATAAATGGCTTTGTATAAATGCTTTGTAGTATGTTGAGGAATCTTTCTTCTATTCCTATTTTGCTGAGAGTTTTTTTTTTTTAATCATGAATGTGTGTTGAACTGTGTCAAATGCCTTTTCTGCATCAATTGATAAAATCATGTGATTCTTGTCTTTTGTTTATTTATACGATGGATTCCGTTAATTGTTTTTCTAATGCTGACCATCCCTGCATACCTGGTATGAATCCCACTTGGTCCTGGTGAATGATTTTTTTTGAAATGTTGTTGAATTCTATTGGCTAGAATTTTGTTGAGGATTTTTGCATCTAAGTTCATGAGGGATCTAGGTCTGTAATTTTCTCTTTTAGTGGTGTCTTTATCTGGTTTTGGTATAAGGGATATGCTGGCTTCATAGAATGAGTTTGGGAGTATTCCATCCTTTTCTATGCTCTGAAATACCTTTAGTGGTAGTGGTGTTAGCTCTTCTCTGAACATTTGGTAGAACTCTGCGGTGAAGGCGTCCGGGCCAGGGTTTTTCTTTGGTTGGGAGTTTTTTGATTACCTTTTCAATCTCTTCTTTTGTTATGGGCCTATTTAGTTGTTCTACCTCTGTTTGATGTCAGATGGATCCTGGCTGAAAGCAGAGAATACCAGAAAGATGTTTACCTGTGTTTTATTGACTATGCAAAGGCATTCGACTGTGTGGATCATAACAAATTATGGATAATATTGAGAAGAATGGGAATTCCAGAACACTTAATTGTGCTCATGAGGAATCTTTACATAGATCAATAGGCAGTTGTTCAGACAGAACAAGGTGATACTGATTGGTTTAAAGTCAGGAAAGGTGTGCAGAAGGGTTGTATTCTTTCACCATACCTATTCAATTTGTATGCTGAGCAAATAATCCGAGAAGCTGAACTATATGAAGAAGAACGGGGCATCAGGATTGGAGGAAGACGCATTAACAACCTGCGTTATGCAGATGACACAACCTTGCTTGCTGAAATGAAGAGGACTTGAAGCACTTACTAATGAAGATCAAAGACCGCAGCCTTCAGTATGGATTGCACCTGAACATAAAGAAAACAAAAATCCTCACAACTGGACCAATGAGCAACATCATGATAAGGATGTCATTTTACTTGGATCCATAACCAACAGCCATGGAAGCAGCAGTCAAGAAATCAAAAGACCCGTTGCATTGGGTAAATCTGCTGCAAAGGGCCTCTTTAAAGTGTTGAAGAGCAAAGTTGTCACCTTGAAGACTAAGGTGCACCTGACCCAAGTCATAGTATTTTCAATCGCATCATATGCATGTGAAAGCTGGACAATGAATAAGGAAGACCAAAGAAGAATTGATGCCTTTGAATTGTGGTGTTGGTGAAGAATATTGGATATACCATGGACTGCCAAAAGAACGAAGAAATCTGTCTTGGATGAAGTACAACCAGGATGAAAAAGAAAGTATATTTGGTTGCTGTTGGGTGGAGTGTTCTGTATATGTCTACGAGGTTAAGTTGGTTTATTGTGGCATTTCGATCTTCCGTGTCTTTTTTGAGCTTCTTTCTGGATGTCCTGTCCTTCACCGAAAGTGTTGTGTTGAAGTCTCCTACTATTATTGTGGAGCTGTCTATCTCATTTTTCAATGCTGATAGAGTTCGTTTTATGTATCTTGCAGCCCTGTCATTTGGTGCATAAATATTTAATATGGTTTTATCTTCTTGGTATATTGTCCCTTTAAACATTATATAGTGTCCTTCGTTATCCTTTATGATGGATTTAACTTTAAAGTTAATTTTTTCATAAATTAATATTGCCACTCCCAGTCTTTTTTGATTGTTTGCCTGATATAGTTTTTTCCATCCTTTGAGTTTTAGCTTGTTTGGGTCTCTAAGTCTAAGGTGTGTCTCTTGTAGGCAGCATATAGACTGATTGTGTTTTTTAATCCATTCTGCCACCCTCTATCTCTTTATTGGTACATTTAGTCCATTTACATTCAGGGTAATTATGGATAGGTATGAATTTAGTGCTATCATTTTGATGTCTTTTTCTGTGTGTTGTTGACAGTTTCTTTTTCCCACTTAATTTTATCTGCTGAGGATATTATCTTTATATACTGTCATTTCTTCACATTTGTTGTTAATTTTGTTTCTGCTGAGTCTCTATTTTTTTTTCTTGTATTTTATTTTGATGTGTAGGATAGTTTGTCTCCTTTGTGGTTACCTTATTTACCCCTATTTTTCTAAATTTAAACCTAACTTTTATTTCTTTGTATCCCCTTATCTTCTTCTACATATGAAAGATCAATGACTACATTTCTTAGTCCCTCTTTATTGTTTTAATGTCTTCTTTTACATAATAACATCACTGTTACCTTGTTTTGAGAATTTTTTTTTTTTTTAATCTTGCTTTGTATTTTTTGATTTCCCTGTCTTGGTTGACTTCTGACTGCTGTGTTCTCGTCTTGGGTTGATACCTGATATTATTGATTTTCTAACCAAAGAACTCCCTTTAGTATTTCCTGTAGTTTTGGTTTGGTGTTTACAAATTCCCTAAACTTCTGTTTATCTGGAAATGTACTAATTTTGCCTTCATATTTGAGAGATAGTTTTGCAGATATATGATTCTTGGCTGGCAATTTTTTTCCTTTAGTTTTTATATAAGTCATCCTGTTGCCCTCTTGCCCTCATGGTTTCTGCTGAGTAGTCCAAGGTTATTCTTATTGGCTGTCCTTTGTAGGTAACTTTTCATTTATCCCTACCTGCTCTTAAAATTCTCTCTTTATCTTTGGTTTTGGCAAGTTTGATTATAATATGTCTTGGTGACTTTCTTTCAACATCTACCTTATGTGGAGTTCAATGAGCATCTTGGATAGATATCTTCTCATCTTTCACAGTATCAGGGAAGTTTTCAGCCACCAAATCCTCAGCAATTCTCTCTGTATTTTCTGTTATCCCTCCCTGTTCTAGTACTCCAATTACTCATAGGTTATTTCTCTTGATAGAGTCCCACATGATTCTTAAGGTTTCCTCATTTTTTAAAATTCTTTTATCTGATTTTTCACCAAATATATTAGTGCCAAGTGATTTATCTTCAAGTTCAGAAATTCTGCCTTCCACTTGCTCAATTCTGATCCTCTCACTTTCTATTAAGTTGTCTACTTCTATAATCTTATTGTTAATCTTCTGAATTTCTGATTGCTTTCTCTCTATGGATTCTTGCAACTTATTAAATTTTTCATTATGTTCCTGAATAATCTTTTCAATTTCTTCAGTTGCTTTATCTGTGTGTTCCTTGGCTTATTCTGCATATTTCCTGAATTCCTTCCTGATGTGTTGAAGTGATCTGTATATTAATCTTTTGTATTCTGCCTCTGGTAGTTCCCGGAAGGCACTTTCACCTAGATGATTCCTTGATTCTTTGTTTTGAGAGCTTGTTGAGGTGATCATGGTCTGTTTCTTTATGTGACCTGATATTGACTGTTGCCCTCGAGCCATCTATATCTTATTGTATTAGTTTATTTTATGTTTGCTTACTGCGTTTTAGCTTCTTGCTTTCTTTTGTTTTGATATGCCCAAATGGGTTGCTTGAGTGAGCTAGCTTGATTATTATCGCCTTTGGAGCTCTGATGTCCTGTCCCTAGATGGCTAGAGCTGTATTCAGGTATATCAGTCTAGGAGTCCATTCACTTTTCTTATATGAATTCAGCTCAGGTGTAGCCGATCATCAAGTGCGTGGTACAGGCTCTGTCCTACAGTCTTAGAGGGGCAGGGGTGGTGGGTGTAGGTACCGGTATCTGGTTACAGCAGGGGGTCACACTCTGAATAAGGCAGGGGGCTGAGAATTGTTCCCCACATGTCTCTGAAGAAAGCGTGTCCCTGTTCCCTAGAGTGTACAGGTGGGTGGGTTCTGCAGACAGACTATGGGCACCCAGTGTTTTTGGTTGTAAGGACTGGGAGGTACCAGTTAATCTTGGACCTCTGTCGTGGGTGGCTGTGTGACCTGAGTGAAGTTAACAGTCCTTAGGCCCCTGATGTGGGTAGTTGAAGACCCTGTTTAATAGGCAAAGCAATGTCAAACATCAAACACTCACCTCTCCACCACACAGCTGAAACAGTTGGAATCTGCCAACAAGGGCCTATTCTCCTGAAATAGGCCCGCACAGGTCCATGTGGAGGGGAAAGGTACTCAAAGCCCACGGACTGTTTATGCCTGGACAGGAACTGCTTCTGTCCTGAGCTCCCCTGGTTAGTGGAGGTGGCAAATTATCTTTTCCCCCAATTGCAAATTTTTTCCTTCTCCAAGCTTGGGAGGATGTTCTAGGAGCTCAGCAGGGCCTATCTCAGGCCCAGGGAATTCAGCCACTGAAGCTGGCTTGGAGGCGGGCGGGGGGGGGGGGGCGCATGGTAAAATGTACACAAGTACTTAGTTTTTGCCGAAAGCGCCATTCTTCTCTGGTTCCAGAGGTGTGAGTAGGCTGTGTGGCTGGCTGCTTCTCCCTGAGGAAACTGCAGCTGAACGCTAATACCAGCCCGCCACCACCAGTCCCGGGAATGGTGCCTGAGGGCTCCTAGCAATTCAGGTCCGGTAACTCCTCTCCACTTCTGAACCGTCTCTTCCTCCCCCTGCCCCTGAGTTCTTTTTCTAAGCTTGCCTTTGATGCTCAGGGCTCCTAACTTGTCATAAATATACTCATTTCACTTGTTTTTTGGGGTCTTAATGGTAAAAAAAAAAAAAAAAATTTTTTTTTTTAATGGTAGAGAGGGCTTGCAGGAAGTGTCTGTCCTGCTATTTTGGCTCTGCCAAGATAATGAGTTTTTTTGAGGTGATGGAGCACGTTTGGAAAGTGGTGATGGCTGAACAACATGATGAGTGTGATTAATGTCACTGAACTTAAAAATGGCTAAAAAGTCCTTTTTCGTATATATTTACCATTATATATATACAATAAAACCCAGTGCCATATGCGTATATATATATATGTTTAAGCTGAGATTGTATTGGAAATTCTGAGGTATAGCATAAGAAACCAGCATAGGGACTGAAAACAGGCCCTGGGACAAAGAACTAAGTTTGGCTTTTTGTCTCTGGTGTTTGAAAATAGCCTGAGCAATTAAGGAGCTCTTTGTCTTTCTGAGGAAACCCTGGTGGCGTAGTGGTTAAGTTCTATGGCTGCTAACCAAAGGTTCAGCAGTTTGAATCTGCCAGGTGCTCCCTGGAAACTCTATGGGGCAGTTCTACTCTGTCCTATAGGGTCACTATGAGTCAGAATCAACTTGACGGCACTGGGTTAGGTTTTTTTTTTTCTTGGTTTGTCTTTCTAAGGATCCCTAGAAGTGGAGTGGTTAAGAGCTCAGCAGCTGACCAAAATGTCCGTAGTTTGAATACGCCAGCCACTCCTTGCAAAACCTATATGGCAGTTCTACCGCCCTGTAGGGTCGCTATGAGTCAGAATGGAGTCAACGGCGATGGGTTTAGGGAATTGGGTTTGTCCTTCTGAAATAGCCAGGCCAAGTTAAACAAGCGTGAAGAAGTAGGGGGCTACACAAGCCCCACCTGGGCAACAGGCCTTAGGAGGGGAGGGGGGCATGAAGCAGTCATTCATATGCATTGATTGGTTCATATCATCATAACCATGCATTAAAGGTCCAGTTATGCATATTCATTGAGGTCCCTGTGACTAGGGGACTCTGGACCTTAGAGCTTTTCTCTGTGGGGCTTCTAGGAGTGGTGAGAACACCTATGCAAGGGAGAGAGTGTGGCAAGCCCCTGGGCATAGTGGAGCCTCAGCCTGCTGGGACCGCTCTCAGGTCTTACCTGATGTGTCTCTTCACTTGTATCCTTTCTGGTTATAATAAATGGGTAACTATAAGTAGAAGTAATAGTCTCCACTAATTTTGTGAGCCATTATGGAGAATTAACGATCCTGCGGGGGCAACGAGCCAGCAGGGGCTGGCAGTATGGAGTCGATTTGTGTAGACCCAGCTCTGGGTGGTTGGGTGACAGAGAAAGGCTGCATGGCAGTTGATGAAGGGGGACAGAGTCCTTCTGGTTTGTGACCTAGTCCCAACCTAGTCCCAGGGAACTAGAGAGCGAGAGAGAGAGAGAGACATGGTTGGTCTAAAGTGCAGGGAGTTGTGTATAGACTCCTGAGCCTATGGCTGTTCCCTGATGGCCTGGCCTCAGGTGGCCAGGGATCTTTGTTTTTGTTTTTTTAATAACATTTTATTGTTTTAAATGAAAGTTTACACAGCAAATTCGTTTTCCATTCAATTCATACACAAATTGTTCTGCCATGAGTCAGCACTCTCCCCATTTCCATTCCTCCAGTTTCCCTGTTCCTCCTTGCCTTCTTATCTTTGCTTTTGAGCAAATGTTGCCCATTTGGTCTTGTATATTTGAGCACATTCCTCATGGGTGTTATTGCTTATTTTATAGGCTGTCTTAGTCATCTCATACTACTATAACAGAAATAGTACAAGCGGTGGCTTTAACAAAGAGAAATTTATTTTCTCACAGTCTAGTAGGTTACAAGTCCAAATTCAGGGCTTCAGCTCCAGGGGAAGGCTTTCTGTCTATGTCGGCTCTGGAAGAAGGTCCTTGTCCTCAATCTTCCCCTGGTTGAGGAGCTTCTCAGGTGCAGAGACCCCGTGTCTAAAGGATGTGCTCTGCTCCCGGTGCTGCATTCTTGGTGGTATGAGGTCCCCAACTCTCTGCTTGCTTCTCTTTCCTTTTATCTAAGATAAAAGGTGTCTCAGGCCACACCCCAGGGAAACTTCCTTTACATTGGATCAGGGAGGTGACCTGAGTAAGTGTAGTATTACAATCTCACCCTAATCCTCTTAACATAAAATTAAAATCACAAAATGGAGGAGAACCACACAGTACTGGAAATCATGGCCTAACCAAGTTGACACATATTTTTTGGGGGACACAATTCAATCCATGACATAGGCCAATCTATTATTTGGCTGAAAGGTGACCTCTGGGAGTGGCTTCAGTTCTAGGTTAAGAGTGTCTTAGGGTGATAGTCTTGGGAGTTTTCTCTAGCCTCTATCAGTTCAGTAAGTTTGGTCTTTTTTATGAATTTGAGTTTGGTTCTACATTTTTCTCCCTTCTATTGCGTCCCTGGTCAGAGCAGTCAGTAGTGGTAGCTGGAAACCATCTATACCTTCTGGTCTCAGGCTGAAGGAGGCTGTGGTTCACGTGGGCTATTAGTCCTGTGGACTAATTGCTTCCTTGAGCCTTTGGTTTCCTTCACTATCCTTTGCTCCAGATGGGACGAGACCAATAGCTGTATCTTAGATGGCCGCTTGCAAACTTTTAAGACCCCAGACACTACTCACCAAACTAGGATGTAGAACATTATCTTTATGAACTATGTTAAGCCAATTGACCTAGATGTCCGCTGAGACTATGGCCCTTAGACTTCAACCCCAGTAACTCAGTCCCATGAGGTGTTTGGATATGTCTAAGGAGTTTCCACAACTGTACCCTCTATGTGCTCTATTATGTATATGAACATATATGTAGCACATACAAATATGTATATACAAATTCCCACAACTATACCTATATATGTGTGCACATGTACTCCCATTCACCCTCCCTCACCTATATAGCATGCATATCTAACTATGTAACCACTCACAAATTTTTGGTTGTTATTACTATTGTAGAATTGTATATGATAGTTGTCCTTTATTCTTGTGTACCTCTCAGTGTCTTCATTTACCTTGGTCATGTTGTGCTGACTTCCTTCATATTGTGTATTGCCTTCCCCTTCACCAGAATTAATGCATGTTTACTAAAACCCTGGTGACATAGTGGTTAAGAGTTATGGCTTCTAAACAAAAGGTCGGCAGTTCAGATCCACCAGGCACTCCTTGGAAACTCTATGGGCCAGTTCTACTCTGTCCTATAGGGTCGCTATGAGTTGGAAACAACTTGACAGCAGTGGGTAATGGCTAAATGATCATGAGCATCTCTTCATGTATTTGTTAGCCACCTGAATGTCTTCTTTGGTGAAGTGTCTGTTCATACCTTTTCCCATTTTTTTTTATTGGATTGTCTGTCTTTTTGTTGTTGAGGTGTCGAAGTTTTTTGTATTTTAGAAATTAGACCCTTGTCAGATATGTCACTGCCATTTTTTTCCCCCCATCTGTAGGTTCTCTTTTTGCTGTCTTGGTAAAGTCTTTTGATGAGCATATGTATTTAATTTTGAGGAGGTCCCTGCTATCTAGTTTATCTTCTGTTGTTTGTACATTTTTAGTTATGTTTGATAGTGTATTTACGCCATAGATTATGACTCCGAGCTTTGTTCCTATGTTATCTTCCAGGAACTTTGTAGTTCTAGGTTTAACATTTGGCTCTGCGATTCATTTTGAGTTAGTTTTTGTGTATGGTGTGAGGTATGGATCCTGTTTCATTTTTCTACAAATGAATATCCAGTTTTGCCATTGTTAAAGAGACTCTCTCTTCCCCCCTTGAATGGGCTTTGACCCTTTGCTGAAGATCAGCTGGATTTACTTCTAAGTTCTCAGTTCTGTTCCACTGGTCTATGTGTCTATCATTGTACCAACGGCCAGGGATGTTTTGACTCAGCTCAGTGTGGCTGGGGATGAGGTCTGATCTAACTCTAGATGGTGTCAAAAACCTAAATGCACAGAGAAACACCAGAGTATATTTATTGTGAGTAGATTTCATTCAAATTGGGCAGCATTAATCTGAAAGTATTGAAAGGCACTCTGAAGAGGGGACAGTAAAAGCAGGTTGTATAGGTTATTGGGTGACCTTTGAATATAGAACCACAGCATTTGTTCATCAAGGACTGCATGTGTGCATGGATCCTCAGGTGGCTAGCTCTCAAGAATCCAGAGTATCCGGGGTCTAGCCAGGCAGTCCTCTGAAGGTCATTGTCATGTTAATTTCTCAGGAGATAGCATCAAGGCACATGCAAGATTTCAGGGTCAGTGGGTTGCAGAAGCACAGTCATTAAGGACATGCCATATATTGAAGGACATCTGGAAATTTAATCATCACGGAATTTTGCTTTAAGGGAGGATTCCTGTCCCTTACCTTGAGTTGACCTCTGTCATGGATTGAATTGTGTCCCCCCAAAATATCTGTCAACTTGGCTAGGTCATGATTCCCAGTATTGTGTGATTGTCCACCATTTTGTTATCTGATGTGATTTCCCTATGTGTTGTAAATCCTCTCTCTATGATGTTAATGAGATGGGAGTAGGGGCAGTTATGTAGACTCAATCTACAAAATTGATCTACAATTTAAGCCAATCTCTTTGGAGATATAAAAGAGAGAAGCAAGCAGAGCGACAGGGGAACCTCATACCACCAAGAAAGAAGCACTGGGAGCATAGCGTGTCCTTTGGACCCGGGGTCCCTGTGCCGAGAAGCTGCTTGACAGGGAAATTGATGACAAGGACCTCCCCCAGAGCCGACAGAGAGAGAAAGCCTTTGCCTGGAGCTGGCATCCTGAATTTGGACTTCTAGCCTCCTAGACTATGAAAGAATAAATTTCTCTTTGTTAAAGCAAGCCACTTGTGGTATTTCTGTTATAGCAGCACTAAGACGGCAACCACACGTTTTGAGCACCTCATCTCTTCTCCGAGTGTTTCTAACACCTACGTCATGCATGCGCTTATTGTAAGGCTCAGCTGAGGTCACATGAGACTCTTCCAAAAGGTGGCACCCAGCTAGTGAATGCATCTCTCAGGGCACTGCACCTTCTCTGCAGCCCTGGGCTTGCTCACGCCCCTCCGCCTGCCCTAGAATGCCTCCTCTCTTCTTCTGGCTTAACTGATCCTTACCCTTCACTCAGGCCTTCCTACCTGTCCAAGCTAACCCAGCCCTCCTCTGAACTCCCGAGCTCCGACCCCCTCTGTGGGCCCCTCCACCTGCCAGCCCTTGTTGATGATATGTCTGTGTTGGTTTTGTCTCTGCAGCACACTGTCTGTGTCTGCAGATCAGGTTTAACCGCCCTGCTGCTCGGAGCTCAGCATCTCCCAGAAAGTGCTGAAAGGGACAGGTGTCAGGAGGGTGAGGCCAAAAGGCCACCCTCTGCAGCCACCCACCTGCTCTCTTGTTGAAAACTCCCTTCCTGCTTTTCTCTCCTAAGTCCTGGGCTCTCTTCCAGGCCCTTCCTTAAAACAAGTGGGTATGGAAGCCAGGCTACTGGCTGGTGAGCCTGGCAAGGAGAGATCTGTGTTACTCATCACTTGTTCCAGCCAGAGGCTGGGGGTGGGACACATGGGCTCCTGCCAGCCTGGCCTCTGGGACAGCGGGGCTGGGGTGGGGAGAAGAGGGCACAGCGTTCCCCCAGCCCTAGGAAGGCTGCCTGCTGACTGAGGGGCTGGCCTCTGTGTAGGCCAGGGGTATTGTGAAGCGTGGTTGGTTAAGAAAACTGTATCGACATTTGTAAAAGAGTTATGGAAAAATCTCATCGTGGCTGATTCTGCCTATGAATAACAGTGGTTTAACATCATCCCGTCCACTTTCAGCTTTTTTTCCTTCTGGATCAAACTGTTAAGATTATCTCATTTTCCTTTCACGCAGAAGCCTGATGACATCAGAACTTGGGCATGGATTTTTCTTTTGTGTGCTAAGAAATGCACGGTGACAGCTGCTGCCAGCAGGACTGTTTTGCCTGCACTCGTGAAGAACAAGTGGGAGAAAGCTGGGCTGAGGAGAGAGGGGAGGCTGGGGCAGAGGCAGAGAAAATGTAGAGGTGTTCTGGAATCAGCCCTCTGAGGGATAGGAGGATGGACAGAAGAAATGAAAAAAAAAAAAAAATCATGGTTCTTATGGTATAAGAAGGTCTCATGTTCTAGAAGTCTCCCCTAGAAAAGACTGCTCATACTAGGAAATCCTGGTATGAGAACCTCACCTTCCTATTTCAAAAATGAAAAAAAGAGGAACAGCCGTTTTCACAGGACCGTTGATTGTTCTGCTGAGAACAGATAGACGGGGATGAGGGTGGGGCAAGGGAAACCATTTAGGAGGTAAGCATACCTGTCCATCGTTATGGTGGAGGTGATAAGACGCGGTCAGGTTCTGGATGAGCCAACAGGTTTTGCTGATGACTGAGTGTGAAGGGTGAGAGAACGAGAGAAGTCAGAACGAGAGAAGTCAAGGAGGGCTTTAGCCTGAACTCACAGTAAGTCTTCATTTTTGTTCCTGAGGCAGACAGTGGTGCTCACCTAGCATCTCATTGGCTCCCACATTTTCAGCACCCTCTGGCTAGTGAGCTACACGTGGATGCAGTGCGGCCCTTAGAAGGTCAGAGTGTAAAAGGCTGACCCAACACTGCAGCTGTCTCTTCCTCTGCTGCTGTGATCCGAAAGGTGGATGGAGGAGCTCTGGTCAGTCTAGGTCCTTAAGGTCTGTAGGAAGCAAAGACCCCCACCTCATGCCCTGCCAGTTCACCTCCCGTCTCAAGTTAGATCTATGGGATGAACCAAAAATAGACTGTTGCATTTAGCCATTGGCATTTCAGGGTTAAAATGTTACCATAGCATAACCTACTATAATATTAAGCCAAATACCACATCACCAACCATGGCATATAACAGGGTTTGGGTTCGATTTTGGATTAAAGGCCCAAGGATCCTGTTCATGAGGGATTCTGTGAAGATGCAACCATTTTGGAAAGTTCTTACTTCTCCACTGACCTCACCATGAGTACTCCAGGGGGCAGCTCTGTCTGCAGATGGTGTTTATTATAAACCATGACTCACCTTTCTGACTTGGAATGATGTTAACAGGGGTCCTCACCACAGAGCCGTTTTCTTGCCTGTCATCTAAACTCCTGTAATCCTTGGTTGCTAGTGAAATTCATACCAGACAAAGGCTACAGCTCACACTGGTGGCAGAAAAAGGAGGGGATGAGTCGAAACCCCAGTCAGAAAGCTGAGAGGCTAGCCTCTTTTCTCCTTCTGCCACTGGAGAGTATTGCATTGTGAGCTACCTGTGGAATAGGATGTGCTGTTTCACCTAAGTGTTCCAGAATTGCTGAGCCTAGAGAAAAAAACCATCCCCAGTGAGTTCCCAGTTGAGTAGAGAAATCCAGGATCCACCCACTCCTTTCTAAAAGCAAAAGCGGCTCTGCATCCAGCCCGTTTCCTTCCCTCCTGCCACCTAGTGGCAATCTTCAGAATGACACCCTCCTGCGTGGACTTGGGCTGAGGGAAAGATCTTGTTACCATTCTGCACCAGCATTTTATCTTCACAGAGTATCAGCCTGGGAAGGCGCCATAGAGATAATCTAAGCCAATCTTCTCAGTTTACAGCTAGGGAAAGGGAGACCTAGCATAGAGGCATAGAACTAATTAGTGGTGGAGCCAGGTCTGGAGCCTAAGGCAGCTGGCTTCTCTGCATTTCCTCCGCCATTCTATCAATATTTGTCTGATGATACGGAAAGTGAGGAGGAAAGACTCTGCCATTACTCTTATGGTGCTTGCTGAGAGGGAAGGTGGGATATAAAAAGGCCATTACATTCCAACCCTATGACATTCAGGAAAAGGCAAAACTACAGAGACAATAAGAAGATGAGAGGTTGCCAGAGGGACAGGGCGAGCCGGAGGGATGAGTGGGCAGAGCACAGGGCATTTTACGGGCAGTGAAACTGTTCTGCATGATACTGTGATGGTGGACACCTGACATTATTGTGCATTTGTCAAAGCCCACGGGACCGTACCACTCAGAGTGAGCCCTAAGGTAAACTATGGGCTTTAGTTAATAACGTTAGCAATACTGGCTCATCAATTGTAGCAAATGTACTACATCAAGGCAAGATGTTAACAGTAGAGAAACGGTGTGTGTGGGGGAAGGGCATGTGGGAACTCACTGTACTTTCTGCACATTTTTCCTTATACCTAAAACTGCTCTAAAAAAATCAAGTCTATTAACAAAAAATAGATTTAAAAAACAGGCCATTGCATAAAGGATTGGCCTATGGGAGGTAGGAATGAAGGGCGAAGGGAAAGCAGTCAAGCCTCCTTGGAGAGGCAGGAAAGCTCCTCTCAGGGCTGGGGGTGGCTACCCTCGGGATGAGTAATGTCTCAGGTAGGCAAGTAGGGGCATGATTCCAGACACAGGCTTCAGTCCAGAGATGCCCAGGGCAAGTGGCCAGGGCGGGCTCCGGCCACCTCAAGGAGCTTGGGATTGCTGGGGTGTGATGTTAGACGTGAGGAAGGGGATAAACACAGAGCAGACAGGCAGCTCGGTGACGGGCCTCGAACGCTGCAAAGACATTGGAGCTAAAACTCATTGAAGTTTTTATTGGAGGAAGTAACATGACCAGGGAGGCAGTGGTGGTTCAGTGGTAGAATTCTGACCTTCTAAGTGGGAGACTTGGGTTCCATTCCCTGCCAATGCCAGTGCACCTCATGCATAGCCACCACCTGTTTGTCAGTGGAGGCTTTCATGCTGCTATGACGCTGAACAGGTTTCTGGGGAGCTTCCAGACTGTAATTGTTAAAGTTGTGTGTCAGCTTGGCTGGGCCATGATTCTCAGTGGTTTGGCAGTTATGATGTAGTTTGGCAGTCAAATAATGATGTGATCACGTCCATGATGAGATTTGATATAATGTGATTACTTTCATGATGGGATCTGCTGTGAGTAGCTAATCAGTGTACAGAGTTTTCTTGGGGTATAACCTGCATTCAATATAGGTGGACTTTCTAGCAAGGCTGGTGGGCTTTTGCTCACACTGGATCCTGCAGCTGTTCTTCTGACCGCCAGTTCTTGGAATTTGAGCTAGCAGCTTACCTGCCATCTTGCCTGCTGATCTTGGGATTCATCGGTCTTCGCAGCCTGTGAGCCAGAGCCCTGCTGTCTGATTGACTAATCTTGGGTTCACCAGGCCCTTCTGCTATGTGAATCAGGAGAAGCCTCCAGGGATTTGGGATGTTCTAGCCTCTACAACCTCCTGAGCCATTTCCTTAACATAAATTTCTCTAGATGTGTATTTATGTGCTTTCCTGGTTTTGTTTCTCTAGAGAATCCAGTCTATGACACAGACTAAGACTAGGAAGAAAGGGCTGGTGATCTACTTCTGAAATTCAACTGCTAAAAACCCTATGGCTCACAACAGTCACCCGAAACTCATGGTGGGTATGGTGCAGGACTTGTAGCATTTCATTCCATTGTGCATGGGGTCTGCATGAATCGGGGCTGACTCCACAGCAGCTATCTAGTAGGTAATGACCAGGGATACTGCTAACATAATACAATCACAGAACACTCCCCGCCCCCTGTGACAAAGAATTTTCCAGCCCAGAGTATCAACAGTGCTGAGGTTGAGACCTGCTCTAGAGGAGTTTCACTCACCAGCTTTTAATGTTTAACAACTCTCTGCCCTCCTCCCTTCTTCACTGCCTGGCTTCTGGAAACTAACTAGCCATATTGCTTTTTCACACTGCAACCCAGACTTCAGCCAAGCTACATATGCTTCTGCCCAAATCTGTTTGTTTTTTGGCCATACAACAGTGACTAGAATTCCTACCTCAGGCACTTTGTGGGATAAAGAAACTTTTAAAAAAAGTTATCTAAGAAGAAAAGCATAATGTACAAGTCTCAGCCATTAACACTGATAGTCAACTTTTCAAGCCTAGAAAAGCCCAAGGGGAATGGGACACCTGGCTGATGTTGTTACTGTTGTTAGGTGCTGTAGAGGCAGTTCTGACTCATGGTGACCCTATATACAACAGAACGAAACACTGCCCAGTCCTGCGCTATCCTCACAATCGTTGTTATGCTTGAGCCCATTGTTGCAGCCACTGTGTTAGGCCACCTTGTTGAGGGTTTTCCTCTTTTTCACTGACCCTCTACCAAACATGATGTTCTTCTCCAGGGACTGATCCCTCCTGATAACATGTCCAAAGTATGTGAGATGAAGTCTCGCCATTCTTGCCTCTAAGAATCACTTGGGCTGTACTTCTTCCGAGACAGATTTGTTTGTTCTTTTGGCAGCCCATGGTATATTCGATATTCTTTGCCAACACCATAATTCAAAGGTGTCAATTCTTCGTAGGTCTTCCTTGTTCATTGTCTAGCTTTTGGATGAATATGAGGCAATTAAAAACACCATGGCTTGGGTCAGGCGCATCTTAGTCTTCAAGGTGGCATCTTTGCTTTTTAACACTTTAAAGGTCTTTTGAGTTTGTCGTACTGCGGGGGCTTGCGTGTTGCTGTGATGCTGGAAGTTATGCCACCGGTATTCAAATACAGGCAGGATCACCCATGGCAGACAGGTTTCAGCTGAGCATCCAGACTAAGTCAGGCTAGGAAGAAGGACCTGGTGGTCTACTTCTGAAAAGAATTAGCCAGTGAAAACCTTATGAATAGCAGCAGAACATTGTCTGGTATAGTGCCGGGAAATGAGCCCCTCAGGTTGGAAGGTGCTCAAAGGACAACTGGGGAAGAGTTTCCTTCTCAAAGTAGAGTTGACCTCAATGATGTGGATGGAGTCATGCTTTCAGGACCTTCATTTGCTGGGAGGTGTTGTGAGAGATCTGGGAGTCGAGGGCAGAGAGAAAGGCCAAACCAGTGAGCAGCAAGGAGAGCCATTAACAAAGGAGAAAAAAAGAAAGCTGAGGTCACACTTGTGGTCCAGTTCATAAGCAATCACAGGGATGGTGCAGGACTGGGCAGTGTCTTGTTCAGTTGTGTGTGGGGTCCCTACAAGTCAAGGGCTGGCTTGATGGCAGCTAACAACAACCATGTGGTGAGGTTTATGTGTTAGAAAGATCTCTCTGGCAATAGAAAAGACCAGTTGGAAGCCAGTGAAATCAGAAGCAGGGAAACCAGTAAAAATGGCACAGCAGAAGTCCTGACAAAGGATAAGGAAGGTCTGAAGGAGACGGTGGCAGTGCAGGTGGAAAGGGTGGGCAGAAGGATGGCGGGGGATAGTGGGAAGCAGAACTGGTAGGAGTTAAATAGGAAAGGTCCCCTGTTATGGTTCGGGAAGAAAAAGTGAGTGGTGGTGTACTCACCAACTTACAGACTGCGGCAAGAGAAGCAGGCTCGGGGCAGGAGGGAGAGCAGAAGAAAAGGTGATGAGACTCCAGGTGCTGTGGGCAGTTAGGATGCGACGGTCAGTACAGCTGGGTGTGCATGCGGCTCTAGGAAAAGTGAGGCTGGCTTAGAAAATACTTCAGATTAGGCAGTGAGCAAACTCATGGTCACGATGACATTGCCGAGATGAGTGAAGTGAGATGAGAAAAGGCCACAGAAGGAGCTGTCCCAGGCTGGGTCCTCCAGAAACCAAATTCAGAAACAGAGTGAATCTGCGTGCTTATTAGGGACTACCTTGGGATAGAGGAGGCTTGGTTAAAGCGCTCAGCTGCTAACTGAAAGGTCGGTGGTTGGAACCCATCAGCCACTCTGCGGAAGAAAGATGTGGCAGTCAGCTTCCTTAAAGATTACAGCCTTGGAAACCTTGTAGGGAAGTTCTACTGTGTCCTACAAGGTCATTATGAGTCAGAATTGACTTGACAGCAACCAGTTTGGTTTGGTTTTGGTTTTTGACCATTGGGAACCACCATCTGTGTTTGTCAGTTTGTCATACAGCAATGGCTTGCATGTTGCTGTGATGCTGGAAGCTATGCCACTGGTATTTCAAATATGAACAAGGTCACCCATGGTAGACAGGTTTCAGCAGAGCTTCCAGACTCAGACATATTAGGAAGAAAGGCCTGGTGATCTACTACCAAAACTCTATGAATCACAACAGAGTGCTTGTCCAATACAGTGCTGGAAGATGAGCCCCCAAGGTTTGAAGGCACTCAAAATACACGACAGCTGTGACAATGGACTCAAGCACATAAATGATCAAGAAGATGGCGCAGCACCAGGCAATGCTTCTTTTCCTGTACATAGGGTCTCCATGAGTTTGGAGGCAACTCAAAGGCAACTAATAACAGCAACTGCCTGCGGAAGGGAGGGGGAGAAGCAGGATAGGGCACTAAAATGGCTGTCCAAGTTGACTATACTGGGCTGAAATGGTCAGGCCTTTATTCCTTTGCCTCCATCAAAGAGCCACCCCAGGAAGGGCCCTGGGCAAGGCAGTTCTCTGTAGCTGAAGTAATCCCTAAGAGGGCTGACACCTGAAGGCTGCAAGCTGACAGCACTCCCACCAACTGGGCAATAATTCTTTCAGGAAGGGGTCTGGTTCCCATGTCCTTTTCAGGCTGGAGGTGCTGCTTTGCCCATTGACTCATGTTTGGGCAAGGCAGGAACAAATGGCACCCAAGTACATCACCTGGGTGCCAAGCGTTTCCCTCCTTGACCCTCTAAGGTGACAACGGCCCTATCGCTTTCCAATGATCACAGTAAATCACCTCTGCAGGATGGTGACACAAGGACCCAAAGTGCCCAGGAGACAACCATCGATTGCTTAGTGGGCAATTGCTGTGTCCCCTAGTGGAAGTGTTCTCCCTTTGGGAAACAGGACCTCTCATCCTGCAGTCCAGATTTGTGGGTTCCTTGGGAGTGACAGTAGGTGGAATCACTCCTGCCCCCACCCCGTGGTTTCCTGACTCATGTAGTCTTCCTTAAGGGTGGCAGTAATTTCCATCATCCTCCCCACAGGCCAAGCACCCCGTGGTGTCACTGGTGTTGGAGACACCCAGGGCTGGTGTCACCCACCCCCCCACCAGCAACGAAAACAGCAACAGCGCATGCTTGTAGCCATGCTAGACGAAATCTATCACCCGCCCCCCCCACACACCTGGTAGAAGGATGGGGGAAGGAGGGGCAGGCCGAGCCCCCCATTGCTTCCCACGCACCACTTCCCTGAGCGCATGCACAGACCCCTCCCTGCCTCCTGGCTTTCCCCTCCTCCTGGTGACAGTCTGGACCCTGAAGGTCTGAAAACTCTGCAGTGCTCCCAAGATGGTGGCAGTTCCATGCACGGAGGCTGGCCTGGCGTCACACTTGGCGCTGCTGGAAGTGTTTACCCGCTCTGATGGTGTCATCCTCTGCAGTTTGCACCCCCTCGCACCCGCACCTCCTTAGTGACGCCACTGTGAGGGCCTAATGTATGGGTTACACCAATGTCCAAGTATGTCTATCCCAGTTGAACACTCAGGGACCAGGGAAATGACCCCAGATGGGCCTGCAGATCCAGTGGGCCCACAGTGGTGGGACCCTGGCCCAGGATTCCATTTACTACCTGGTTCCTGTATGCCACACTCACACAGGAAGACTATGAAGAGGCTTCAGGTCTCCAGATCTCTATTTCAGCTCTGGCCCTGGCCCCCTGTGATGGTTAGCATCGTGTGTCAGCTTGGCTGGGCCATGATTCTCAGTGGTTTGGCAGTTATGACTTAGTTTGGCGGTCATATAATATTGAAATGACCTCCAGGATGAGATCTGATATAATGTGATTGCCTCCATGATGGGATCTGCTGTGAGTATCCAATCAGTGTAAAGGGAGTTTCCTGGGGGGTGTGGCCTGCATCCAATACAAGTGGACTTTCTCGCAAGGCTCCTGGGCTTTTGCAGACTCTGGATCCTGCAGCTGGCTCCTGTTCTTCTGACATCCGTTTCTTGGGATTTGAGCTAGCAGTTTACCAAATTCTGTCTTAGTTATCTAGTACTGCTATAGCAGAAATACCACAAGTGGATGGCTTCAACAAACAGAAGTTTATTCTCCCAGTCTAGTAGGCTAGAAGTCTGAACTCAGGGTGCCAGCTCAAGGGGAAAGGCTTCTCTCTCTGTTGGCTCTGGTGGAAGGTCCTTGTCAACAATCTTCTCCAGTTGAGGAGCTTCTCAGGGCAGAGACCCCAGGTCTAAAGGATATGCTATTTTCCTGGCTCTTATTTGTTAGTGGTATGAGGTCCCCATGTTTCTATGCTTGCTTCTCTTTTTTATATCTTAAAGGAGATTGTCTTGCCTGCCGATCTTGGGATTCACTGGTCTTTGCAGCTTGTGAGCCAGAGCCCTGCTGTCTGACTGGCTGATCTTGGGTTCACCAGCCCCTGTGGCTATATAAACCAGAAGAAGCCTGCAGCTTGGCCCATGGACTTGGTATGCACCAGTCTCTACAAACATGTGAGTCATTTCCTTAATATAAATCTCTCTCTCTCTCTATTTATCTGCTATACTGGTTTTGCTTCTCTAGAAAACCCAGCCTAACAGTCTCCAGCAGTCCTTGGATTGTTTTGGTATGCCTCTTGCCTAGTGTACTGTTACCTAAGTGACCATTGGTTCCTTTGGAGAGGGGCTGGAGCAAACATTACTGGGTACACTTGCCATGGTGTGGCAGTGGCACCTCTAATTAGTGGGTTTCAGGTCCAGAAACTGAGCATAGGATCATAATATTTTATTGGGGTGACTGACCTTAGCCTCCTAATCACCTTTCCTTGATTTCTTCTGACCATATAAGTTGAATAGTACCCTTGCTGGCTGCCAATTGATTTTGCCTCTAGGAGTTCCATGTTCTATTAACTATCTCCCCAAGTCTCTGCAGTTGAGCCCCCTTGGTTACCAGTCTGACCTTGCAATATTGTACCTACCAGCTGCTCATGGTTCATCACTGCTTGGCCCTTATGGTTTTGGGGGATGTATCACCCCTGTTGCTATCAGTAACTTAGTTCTGTAATGGCCTCTCCTCCTCTCAGTTCTAGTTTACAGGGAGAGCTACCACCGCGTTCACCAACTTATTCCCCTGGCTCCGGCTAGGCTCCTGGTACATGCTAGCTAAGACTTGTAGCTCCTTTGTGAGTATAGGCCCTTTCTTCCCTTTTCAGGCCTAGTATGTTGGTTATGTTGCTACTCAACCCTGGTTATGGTCCGAGAGGGGTGATGGGGACAGACTCTAAAAAGGGCCTGTGTTGTCTTGCAGCAAGAAAGGTCTGTCTTCAATGCACCATCTTCAAACAATGAAGGGAGCACAAGATCTTGATATGGGGGTGAGGAGAGGTGCACTGCTGCAGGCTAGAAGGGTTCAGAGGAGTCTGGAAACTCAAGATTTTCAGAGACATTCATCTAGTTAACACTATACCATGTGTCAGGGTCCCATTCTTTCACAATCAGGGTCTAGACCTTGGTATGCAGACCTGCTCTGGTTGGGTTTAACCTTCTCTGGGCTGAGCCACTGTAGTGATTAAGGCTTCTATTTGTTCCTAGGCTTTCTCAGCCCTTGAGCTGCAGCAGGTAAGCCTTGTACACTCAAGGATGCCCTCTGGCTTTTGCACTTGGCTTTTACTGGCCTGTTAAACACTCTCAGCCTTGTCTAGAGAAGTGGCTCCCAAGCTTGAATCCACGTTAGAATTCCCTGGGGGGGCTTTTTAAAACACAGATTGTTGAGTCCCATTTCCAGAGTTTCTGATTCAGTAGGTCTAGGGTGGGGCCCTGGAATGTGCATCTCTAACAAGTTTTCAGGACCATACTTGGAGAACCACTAGAGAATCAATTGTCTAACAATAGCCATCTGCTCTCCTGTCCTCATAGTTGCTATCTCCGCATACTTTTTAAGTGCACGGAGATCACCAGCAGGGGGGTTCTCTTTACTAGACTGCCCCCCACCATTCACCACTGGTGCAAGTTTTCACAGTAAGACCGCTCCCTGACTCAGGAGGCTCCCACCAGTGACGGGGCCCTCAATGCCAGCCTCACAGGGAGTGATTCAGCTCCAAGACCCTTCACTATTGCCTGCTTTCTGGAACTACTTCTGACATCACCTGTCACAGACTGGGCCTTTAGGAAGCAAACTCTGACTGGGAATTCAGTGTGTAGGATGTTTATTAGAGAGTGTACTTGGGATCAACCCTGAGGTGGTGGTGGGGGAAGAACGACTGGGCAAAGGGAGGGAGAAATGAAGTGGCAATGCGAACCCCACAGGCTCCACAGGCCCCTGGGCACACTGGAGCTAAGGGGACCTGGCAGCACTGTCCTGCACTGGTCTGAATGGCCTGGCCTGTATGCTCCTGCCTCCATCTGGCATTAAATATGGGCTGCCCTGGGAAGTGAAAGGCCTTGGGTAAAGCTGCTCTCTCTGCAGCTGGTGCAGACTCTGCAGGACGTAACAGCAGTCTTTCTGCTAACAGTGCTGCCAGCAGCTGGGATAAGTCCTCTCTTGAAGTGACCTACGCAGCCCATCCAGAGCCCATGAAAGTCTTTAGAGACAGCACCATGGCTGATGGAGGTTCCTGAGGGAAAGGAGAGGGCCAGAGCACAGGTTGGTGGATTAACCTTTGACAAGAGGAGGGAGGTAAGAATGGGGACAGATGCAGGTAAGTGTTTGAGTGGAGGGACAAGATGATGGGGAAATCAAGCCTGATAACCTCTAACTTCTTTGTAAACTCAGAACAGCACCATCAGCTGAATTTGGGCTTGGACTTGGTTAGGGCTTAGGAGAGAAGAGCCCCCAAGGGGAACAAGAGAGGATGCTATCTAGGGACTTCAAAGCAGTGTTTCAGGGGCGCTGAGGTAAGAGCGTGGCTGGTTGTGGCCCCTGCCTGCCGGGACATGTGGTTTCCCTAGCAGAGCTCAGAGCCAACTACTGCAGTAGAACAAAACACTGGCCAGTCCTGCACCATCCTCATGATCATTGTCATGCTTGAGCCCACTGTTGCAGCCACTGTGTCAGTACATCTTGTTGAGGGTCTTCCTCTTTTGCACTGTCCCTGTACTTTACCAATCATAATGTCCTTCTCCAGGGACTGATCTCTCCTCACATGTCCAGAGTATATGAGATGCAGTCTCACCATCCTTGCCTCTAAGCAGCACTCTGGTTGTACTTCTTCTAAGACAGACTTGTTTGTTCTTTTGGCGGTTCATTCCATGTTCTTCACCAACACCATAATTCAAAGGCATCAATTCTTCTGTCTTCCTTATTCATTGCTCAGCTTTTGCATGCATATGAGGTGCTTGAAAACACCATGGCATGGGTCAGGCGCAACTTAGTCCTTAAAGTGACATCTTTCCTTTTTAACACTTAAAAGAGGTCTTTTGCAGCAGATTTTCCCAATGCAATGTCGTTTGACTTCTTGACTGCTGCTTCCATGGGCGTTGATTGTGGATCCAAGTAAAATGAAATCTGTTCCATTACAAACCTTTAATCTCCCTGTTTTCTGTCACACTTCTCATCCCTGCCCCGCATTACTGCTCCAGGTTCCAAGCCTGGGGCCCCTCTGGGCTCTGGCAGTTGGGCTGGGTGCCTCCTCTATCCCTGCTGTCTGGCATATTCCTCTGTAGCTGCCTCTGTCTGCTGTTCCATTACAAGAGATGATTATATCCACTTTCCATCTTCCAGAAATGTGTGGAAATCCCTTGTCCACTGTTGTCCTCTGCCCATTCTCTTCTTGTTGGGGATTTTAATTCATTTCTATCACATTAATAGGTTTAAACTAGAGGGAGAAGTGAAGATGTACATTCATGTGTCTGTATTCCATCCTAAATCAGAATCTCCACAGATAAAATGAGCAGTGAGAGGCAGATAATGGGCGCTCAACATGTGCAATGCGAGCAGTGAACACAAATCTTATTCCTCTTTCATTTCCCACAGTCTCGGCAGTGCCATGCTCTGAGAGAGAATAAATGCTGGCCTGAATGACTAATAACATCGAGCATCTTTTCATGTGCTTATTTGTCATCTGTAAATCTTCTTTGGTGAGGTTTTGTTAAAATACGTTGTCCATTTTTAAACAGAATGTTTGTTTTCTCATTTTTGAGAGTTCTTTGTATATTCTGGATACAAATCCTTTATCAGATATATATTTTGCAAAGATTTTCTCCCAGTCTGTGGTTTGTCTTTTTGTTCTCTTAGCAGTGTCTTTTGAAGAGCTGACATTTTTAATTTTTCTGAAGTCCAGTTTATCAGTTTCTTCTTTTATAGACCATACTTTTGGTGTTGTACCTAAAAAAAAAAAATCTTTGCATAATCCAAGCTCACAAAGAGTTTCTCCTAGGTTTCCTTCTAGAAGTTTTACAGTTTTAGGTTTGCTGTCCATTTTGAGTTATGATGCAAAGTATGAATTGAAGTCTATTAGCCATTAATGAAAGGCAAGCCAGAAGATAATACTACATACCTATTAAAACCCAGGTCGATTCCAACTCATAGTGACCCTACAGGACAGAGTAGAACTGCCCCATAGAGTTTCCAAGGAGCGCCTGGCGGATCTGAACTGCCGACCTCTTGGTTAGCAGCCGTAGGACTTAACCACTATGCCACTAGAGTTTGCTACATACCTATTAATAATAAAAAAAAAATAGGACGGCTAAAATTACAAAGGCTGACCGTACTAAGTAGCTGGTATGGCCCTCGCTGTTTGGGGAGAATGTGGAAGGACTGGAACTGGCAAACACTGTCGGTGGGAACGTAAAATGGTACAATCATGATGGAAAAGTTCTGTGGTTTCTTAAAAAGTTAAACATATACCTACCATATGATCCAGCCATTTTACTCAGAGGTATTTACCTACAAAAATGAAAGTGTATGTCCATACAAAGACTTACTTGTACACATAGTTCACAGCAGCTTTCTTGTAACATCCAGAAACGGGAAACAACCTAAATGAACATTAACAAGTGAAGGGATAAGCCATATGGAGCCGAGCTACTCAGCCATAAGAGGAATGAACTATTAGTACACACACCAACATGGATGAACCTCAAAATAATTATGCTGAGTCAAAGAAGCCAGACAAAAAATATTACATACTGTAGCATTTCATTTATATAAAACTCTGGAAAATGCAACCTAATCGGTAGTGACAGAAACAAATGGTGGGATGATGTAGAAAGGAGATGATCAAAGGGTTTGAGGAAACCTTTGGGGGTGATGGGCATGTTCACTATCTTGATTGAAGCAGTGGTTTCACAGGTTATACAGGTGTCTAAATTTCAATTATACATTTTAAATTGTGCAATTACTGTATGTCAATTACACCTTAATATAACAGTTAAAAATACTACTGATCTGGAAATTAACCCTATTATCATTGATAATTAGCAAACAGAACTATAAAAATACTTGTCCTCTTAAATTTTGATTTAAAAAGGTGAACTCTGATACTGTGACTTAAACCCCAACAGTGAGTCTTAAAACAATCTGACAAAATGGGCCCTGTTTGCTTTAGCATACTCTCTTAACCCTTTCAAGGCTTCCTTATTTCAGCTCTGCAGCATCCCACATTTGTAAAATTGAAGGGCCCTCAGCAGGGTTATCGGCCACCATTCACCTTGTCCTCTCCTAATCCTTTCTGCCTCTCTGAGAGGTACTAATTATTTCCATTTTGCAGATGAGGATGTTACTGGGTGGAAGTCCCAGGTTCTTGCTCAGCATGACTTGTATCAGCCAATAAACAAGAGACTGAGGTGGGAGGACAGGAAAGGCACCTTTATTTCATTGTACAAGGAAAAGGAGTCAAGTCGCTGTTGATGCCAAGACTGCTCACTAAAGGCGGGCAGTTAAGTTACTTTTAAAGGGGTTTACAAGTAGGGAATTCATAAAGTCATATCAGCAACATTCTTAATCGCACTACAAAGGCGCAGTGGGGTTCACAGAGAACCTCCAAGCAGTGTTCATTCTGAACTATGGCCCAGCTCAGCATTATTTGGCTTATTATCAGGGAGGGGCAAATATTCGACCTAGGCCTTTTGCTGTGGTTTACTGACTTCTTGTTGGTTTATAACTATTTGCTAAATATCAAAAGAAAAAAAGTGGCTTTTATGCCCTATTTATGTGCATGTCTCCCTAAAAGATTCTTTTTTCTTTCAGATTATCTTCACTATTGTCTTTATACCTCAGGGCCCAGCTGATGTGTCTTTATGAGTCTTTGTGAGTCCAGCTCCAGCTGGGTCACATTATTTATGCTCAACGACAGGGAAAAATGGCTCCAATATTATCTCCTAAATCCTTCTTTTCTTTTGATTGGAGATTGGGGATATTAATACCTGGACTTAGTTGAGCCCTTAAATGACAGCTCTTTAAACTCACAGTGCTAGTTTTCCACCAGATACCATCTGGTTCTTCACCAGGGTCTTAAGTAAGAGCGATGTTCTCATCAATTGCATTGCCGAAGCGAGCAGACTCAATGTACATCAACATTTTAGCCCGAGGCCTTCTTTTGCACTTTTAAGTGTGTAAGACAAGCAAAGATAAGTTTTATTATACCTAATACTGTCAGGATGCAGACTAAGAACATTACTATCCCTTGCAGTAGTGATCTAGCCCATGGTTTTATTCCTGATGGTAACCAAGCAGATAAATCTGGTGTTTGAAAGGGTGTTACAGTGTGTAACCTAGTAGCTTGCTGTCTAATTCTATGTATATCCTGTTCTTCTACTCCTGTGTCATTTATCCAACTGCAACAAGAGGTATTTGCTACAGCACCGACCACACTTTCTTGGGCTAATAAAAAAATCTAAAGCTATTTTGTTATCTCATGTCACCGTCGCTAATGAGGTCAGAGATTACTGTTGTGTTTTTATCCCTCTAGCAACTTCATCTGCTATTTGTCCCACAGTGATGGGCAAATTTCTTAAAGATTTCTCCAATTCAACTATACTATAACTAGAAATTAAAGCTACCAACTATACCCTGAGTGTTGGACCAATGGGCTTGTTTTTGACTCTCATTTTACAGTGTGTAACAATTTGACATTACCTTTTCAATATTTACTAGCATCATTACTATGAATATCTACAGGTAGTCTTAAAATTCTCAAAGTGCATTGCCCATGCAGTCTCCAGGAATCTAAACAAGAAATTGCCCATGTAAACTCACTGTCACTTGGAAAGGAATCATTTAAAATCAGTATAGTTGGATCCACCATGAAAAACATACATCCATAAGGAGCACACAGAGTTTGTCTAGAGGAAACTGAGGGTATAGAAGAATTCACATGTAACAACCAGATTTTCATTAGAGAATACGTGATTAGCAAGATAATACAGGATGGACCTCTCCTGTTGAAGGCCTTCAGTTAATCTGTCTAAAACATACTAAGTCTTCTTCTCCAGGGCAAGCTGCCCCTCCTTGGCTTACCTATTAACAGTCATGGATCACTTTCTCAGAAGCACAAGTGTCACAAAACTGTCTTAATGACAAAGGACTTCTAATTCAAGAGTTACAATATCTAAACCTATTAGTTAAATTCAGGAGAAAGGAAAATGGTTTCTTATATCCAGAAAGTAGGACCTTAAAACATCAGCAATGTTTCCACATAAAACCCATACTATTCCTTTACTCAGTCTTATGTAGTTAATTTCTGTTACACGTGATTCTGGATCAGCTGCCATCTCTGAGCCCATCAGCTTCTACATAAGAGTTTTGGAAATCTTGATTCAGTCTAGTCAGTTCTTTTTATAAGTCTAATATCTTTTTGTTGAGATATTTTGGTCAAATGTTTTCAGCAAATTAGTGAAGTAAAAACTTATCTGCAGATGACAAATCTTAATATGGCCATGATTAATTTATAAACATAATACTCTTAATTATAAAAACATCTAAAACCAAATAAAGTCAGTTAAAAAAAAAAACTTTAGATAAAAATATTTTTAAATATAATGAAAAAAACCTTATTTTTAAAGAGCTTCAGATATAATATACTACATAATAATTTTGAGATATAATACCATATAGTTAGAATATACCAAGATTATCAAGTCTCTGAATATCTGAATAGTAATAAAAAGACTTCACAGGTCATCAGAGTGAATGCCCTAGTTAAACCATTGGCTTTGATGCTAGATTCAAAAAAATAAAGTTGTGGCCAGGTTACCAATAAAGAAATAATAATAAAATTATGGCATAATATTATGCATTTGCTATCTAATATTAGGCAAAAACATAAGAGGAAATATTAACATATAAATTCTGACCCAAAGAGAATCAGATGTTTCTCTTGATTTTGACTACACATTCCATGTAATTTATTAGCAAAAGCTTTTTAGCACTTTTATAAAAATTTTTTGTGGCTTTCTATGAAGTTTCAGAGTCATCAAGAGTTTATTATAGGTCACCATGAAATAATACTTAGGTTATTTAACCAAAGATCTTAAAGTAAAAACATTATTTAAAAAAAAAAACATTATTATTATTTTTAAAGTCACGTGGCTTGGTTTTCAACTCAGGAATCTTATTCTAACGAGAAAGCAAACCTCTGTCTTTGAGGCAGATTACACAAAGAATAAATTAACTGTTCAACTCAGAAATCGAAGACAATTTTGTAATTTTAATAGCAAGAAACCCAATTCTTTGTTTTATATGCTATTTAACATTAAAGCTCTTAAAAAATCTCATAAATTAGACCATTAAACTTTAGTCAGATAAAATTTTGGACCATATCAAATAACAAAATTCTTTTTAATAAACCTCTTAAATATTGTCTTTTTTGCATATCTTACAGTACTTTCTTTTAAAATCGCAAAATAAACACATTCATTAGCAGACATATATATAAAAATATATATTTTACATATAATTACATATATCCTCTCGTGAAATAAAAAACAAAAGTATATAAGCTTTAATTATGACAAATATCTATAAACTCAATTTAACATCAGTAAGTTAACTAAAAGGTCCTAGAAATTATTTTAAGCCTGTATGCCATAAAACACAATTGTTGTTGAAAGAAAGTCTGTTTAAACATTCTAAGTTTTCATTCAACTTTTATTATTTCCCATATTTTCCCAATCTAATTTTAGCCCCTAAAGATTTTATCAACTGGCTTTGGAAATCACAAAGTCTCTGTGATTTCTATTTTTTTTTTTTTTTGGCTTCTTAAAGTTCCCCTACAGTAAAGAGAACTTGTTTACTGTTCTTTTATGATTGGGATCCACCCAATTTCTGATAACTATAGTAAACTTGGGAACTCTGGTGGTGTAGTGGTTAAGTGCTATGGCTGTTAACCAAAGTGTTGGCAGTTCAAACCCACCGGGACTCCTTGGAAACTGTATGGGACAGTTCTCTGTGCTATAGGGTCACCATGAATCGGAATCAACTTGATGGCAATGAGTTTGGTTTTCGTTTTTTTATAGTAAGTTTCCTGGAGCTATATGACCTGGGAGACTGGGGACCTGAGGGGCCTGATGTTGCCCCCACCCTCCCTGTTTTTGACTCATGGTAGAAGATAAGATTAGGCCATTCCGATTCATTTACATATGTTTAAATTGATCTAGACATTTTGAAAGGCTGTCTACCCAGTAATACCAAAACTCTTTAGCAATTCTGTAAATGAATTAAATCAATTCTTGGCTAGCCATTTTGTCCCCCTGGGCTTGTCCTATGCTTCCTTTTACCCACTCTGAAACTACCAGTTGTACGTTAAGACAAAATTATTCTTTTTCCTTAAATAAAATATGTTGCTTAAGTTACTTAGAAAGGTTTTACCTTTAAGATAGACTTAACCATAAAGTTTTTCAATATAGCTACTAAAAATCTAAATCATAAGACAGACACAAGACAGTTTTTCTTGGATGAGGAAAAGAGCTGAGATTCTAAGGCAGCCTTACAAAAAAACAGCAATTCTCAGCCATCGCCTCCAACCTGATACAAAACAGAAACTTAGACACAATGCTCTAGACCAAAAGCAAGCTCTCAGAACAGAATGAGACAGGAAGACCACATGAACTCACTGAATACCACACAAAACAAGGATATGGGCATTCTAGTTTCTTAAAGTGTATATAAATATGAACCCTAAACCACTGTCTCGGAAGCAGGGGACAAATCCTGGCTTATTTATCAAAGATGTTAAGCTCTAAGGTTCAAACTTTTGGTTTCCTTCTTTTTGAACTTAATTCATTCTACTGGCTAGAGACTTAGTCTCTTATTTCAGACCTTAAATATGCTAGTTCCTCCAACTGGAAATTACTTTAAGGTAGCTACTGATGATTTTAACATTGTGATTATTGAGAAACTGTATCATGAAATAGGTACAGAACTATCACTTCACCCTTAAATTTCATAAAACAGATCAGGAGCTACCACTTCTCCCTGTGAATTTCATAACACAGGTCAGGAGCTGCCACCTCCCCTTAAAATTTGGCAAAACAGGGCACTATTTTCCAGGTTTTCTCTGAGCCACAAAAAGAAACCTAATGAGGAAGGCCTCAGGGTTTGGACAGTGTTTAGCTTAGACCAACATGTACCTTTATTATGCGAGAGTTTGCTTGCAGGTGGCAGGCAGCCTAGTGCTCTAGCCTGTGTCACGACCACCTTATCCCCTCATGGGAGTCTTTAAAACTCATGATAAGCACCAGTGACCACCCTAAAGGCTTTTTACTGGTCATACCTGCCAGAATTTTAGTGGCTTATAGTGGCTCAGAGGTCTTTGAAAATAGAATTACCTCTTTAATGTTTCATATACCCAAATCCAGACCTAAACTACAGTTCACCAAGAGTTACTAGATATCACTCTTAAAAGGTCAAGCAAAAATGTAAGAAAGATCCTCCTTAATCAAACAACTGGTTTTAGAAACAAATATGCTAAACAAAACTTAAGAAAACATGAGGAAAAGGAAAAAAAAAAAAAACAAGCAAAAGCTCGTTTTTTGAGAGCACTCACCCCACCACTGTTAAAGGGACATGGAGTGCAAATGCTTGGGTCCAGAAGATAGGGTCTCTCTTTTTGCCGGCTTCTGCTCCACAGTCCAGGTCTCCTCGAGGTTGACTGGATTCATGGTTTTAGAATCCCTGCAGCAATTACACCATTAACTCTTGCAGGGGGAAAACACCACAAAGTTTAATAAAGCAAAAAGAAAGGTTTTATTCAGTATATAAAGGGGCAAAAGTAAGAAAGGGACAAGCATGCTGCCAGAACCATGTCTATTTGAGTCTCTGTTCCCAGTTCTTAAGGATGTATCTTAGCAGGCTGGATTCTGGGACCCCTTGAATGTTCCCCATTCTCTGGATATACATACTTACACACCCACACAACCTAATCTAGTGCACCACTTTAACAGGTACCTGAGCCTTGTTACGCCCTCAGCAGTCAATTCCTCCCGCTTCTTTGGGACTCTTCTAAGGCCTTAGCTAGGAATTATCCTGTTACTTACCAAATAACCTCAGATTTCTAACGCCCTCAATGGTCAATTTCTCCCATTTCTTGGGACTCTTGTAAGGCCATACCTAGATACTTACCAAATAACCCAGGCACATTTCATGTCTCTCACAAAGCCAAAGATTGGGTCCCAGGGGGAATTGCTTTTCAGAGCTGCTCCAAGGTCTCCAGGAGAAATCTGGTTGAGCCAGACATTGGGGTCAGTCTGTTTTCTGATCCACTTCAGGAACTAAGCAGATGGCTCCTGACTGGCTTGGCAGAACTGTTGCTGGGTGGAAAACCCAGGTTCTTGCTCAGCATGACTCTTATTGGCCAATAAACAAGAGACCAAGGTGGCAGAACAGGAAAGGAACCTACATTTCATTGTACAAGGAAAAAGAGACAGTCCGAGCTGCTGCTACCAGGACTGCCCACCAATTGCAGACAGGCAGTTACTTTTAAAGGTCGTTTTTACAAGTAGGGAGTTCATACAAATTACATCAGCAACATTCTTAATCATATTACAAAGGCCCAATGGGGTTTACATTTAACCTCCGAGCAAAAGCAGGATTCAAATGCAAAGCTGGGCTGGGGGACACTGGGTGGTAGGAGGAAAGGGGGAGGAGGTGAAGCCCAGCAAAGGAAACGAGAGTTTTCAATACAACACTGTGGGAAAGGAAGCCAGGCAAAGAAAACATGATTTTTAATACAGCACTGTGAAAGCTGGCTCAAAGAAACCGGGTCTTGAGAAAGGTTGAAAGGTTAGGCTAAAGCTCGTGCTTGTCCACGATCCAGTTCAGGGGGAGAAGGGAACTGGACCAAAAACGGTGCCTATACATTCTCCTGAGAACTTATTTAATGCAATTGTCCTGGATGCCATTCTTAAGGCTTCCTTCCAGTTACAGGGCTGGTAGGATGAGGATTCGATAAACCAAAGCTAAGCAAAACATATTATGATAGAAAGTAGCTGTTCTTAAAGGAACTTAATTAGAAAGCGATTGTCTCTTAAGGGCGACGTCTCATGACCCCTAAAGACGTTATGGCTGGCTTCAGCAGTTTTTACTCAACCAGCAAGGGATGGGGGGCGTAGAGGGAACAACTGAGAGCAAGTTCTGCTGGAAACCCTGAACATCCGTGAAAGGAAGTGCTCCCAGCAGAGGCCAGACTCGCCCAAGAACAGAAAGCCAGCGGCAGGCCGAGGTAAAGCCCCAGACCCCAGCGGAAGAAGACCGCCAGAGCTTCTGCCCCGGGAAGACCCGCCCACCCGGGAACCCGGAAGTGAAAGGGCGCCCGGCGTCCCCGCCGTCTCGCCTTTCTGGTCGGACCTACGGAGGCGGCGCTCGCGGGAATGGAGGGGCCGCAGGCGGTCACGGGCGGGGACGTGTCCCTGCACAACTTCAGCGCAAGGCTGTGGGAGCAACTCGTCCACTTTCACGTCATGCGGCTGACGGACTCGCTTTTCCTGTGGGTTGGGGCCACGCCGCACTTGCGCAACCTCGCCGTCGCCATGTGCAACCGCTACGTGAGTGCGAGCGGAGGGGCGGGGTCGGGGGGACGAGGGGCCGCTGCGCGCTGGGCGTGGGGAGAGGCGTGGGGTCGTCGGGGGCTGGGCCGGCGGGGATGGGACAGCTGCGCGCTGGGCGGGGTGCGGGGATAGGGCCGGGGAGGCGGGGCCGCTGAGCGCCGGGTGGAGGTGGGGCGTGGATGGGGGTGGGGCCGACGTGGCGGGGCCGTTGCGCGCTGGGCGTGGGGAGGGGTGTGGGGCTGGCGGGGGGACGGGGCTTTGGGCGTGAAGGGTGTGGGGGGGGGTGCTGGAAGTAGGGGTGCGGGGCATGGGAGGGTATGCTGGGTGTGGAGAGAGGGGTGGGGTCGTGGGGGGCGGGGCCGGCGGGGGCGGGGCGCAGACAGGGGTAGGAGGACCCTCGGGTCTGGTGTCTGGGTGCGCGGGTACCCCTAAATTACTCCTACTACATCTTCTAGGTCCGCGGGGCCCTCGGGGCAGAAAGGCCCTCAGGAACTCTTGTGGTGCAGACTTAGGGAACCCCGGAGCAGACCCCCAGCCCCGTGGGCCATGGAGGCCGGCCGTGCCCCTCCCTGTGAGACAGTGGGAGGCCCTCTACCTTTCTGGCCGTCCCTGTGCTGGTTTCCTCACCTTCCATCCACATCTGTGTAGGTTGTTTGGAATGTCCCAGAGTTTTATCCTGCAATCTTTGGTCTTTTCTGGTCACTCGCTCGCTGGAGATGCTGCCTCTTAGGGCTCATACTATCTATATTTTGATTTAAACTTACATCTCCAGTACAGATCTATTTCCGGGAACTTCGGACTTGTGTGTTTTCACCGGAACATCTAACAGGCATCTCACACCTTCCACATTGAAGACCAGACTCTGGGTATTTCCCCCGAAAACCGGTCCATCCCACAGCCATCCCCCTCTCGGGGTGCTCAGGGTAAAAACCTGGCAGTCGTCCTTCAGCCCTCTTGCTTATACATTCCATCTTCCAAATGTTGGTGAATTCATAAGCACTGTGGTCAGTCAGAGGTCCCCGGGTGGTGCAAAGTGTTTGTGCTGAACTACTAACCTAAAGGTTGGAAGTTTTAATCCACCCAGTGACGCTGCAGAAGACAGACCTGGTGTTCTGCCTCCATAAAGCTAAGAAAACCCTATGGAGCAGTTCTACTGTGTAACACATTGAGTTGCCATGAGTTGGAATTGACTCCACAGCAGTGGGCTTGGTTGTCAGTCAAAACATCTAGAATCCAACCATCCATCACCTCCTTCACTTCTCCCACCCTGAGCCAAGCCTCCATCATCATGGCTCCATTCCTTGCTTCCACCTTTGCTGCCTCATAGCCAGTTCTCCGCAGGACAGCAGATGGTAGTTTTAAGACTGAAGTCAGATATTTTCACTGCTCTCCTCAGAACCTTTCAAGAGCAAAGGCAGGGTGCAATCCAGAGACTATCTCAAGGCTCTACATGACCTGGCTCCCTGTTGCCCCGCAACTCTCATCTTCTTCCACACACTCTGACGTCCTTGCTCTTTTACCATGTCCAGCATGCTCCATTCGCTGTCCCCTCTGCAGTGTGTTGTCTGTCTCCCCGACTAGAATACATGTGCCGGTGACTGTGAGGTTTGCCTGTGTTGGTTTTGTATTCCCAGAGCCTGACACATGGAAGCTGCTCATGAAATACTTGTTGGAAGAGTGAATGAATGAGGCTCCATATCCCTTGGTTGTCCATGGTTTATGGGGGGAGACTACCAGTACCCCAAAGCCAGTGAGGAAGTAGGATTGTAATCTCTGAGGGGTCACGAGGGGCAGTGGGAAATGAGAGGAGTGAGCCTTTCTATCTGCAGGACAGTACCCCTGGACAGGACCCAAGAAAGTTTCCAGAAGGAGACAGCATCTAAATTGGGATACTATATCCCTCTTTTACCCTGGTGGCGTAGTGGTTAAGAGCTATGGCTGCTAACCAGAAGGTTGGCAGTTTGAATCTACCAGGTGCTCCTTGGAAACTATGGGGGCAGTTCTACTCTGTCCTGTAGGGTTGCTATGAGTCAGAATCAGCTCGACAACAACGGGTTGTTTTTCTTTGGTTTTTCCTCTCCTGTGTGTTTTTTTTACCTCTGTTTCTGGTGGGTACTGGCAGGTGGGCCTTTGGGCATGTGGCAATTCCAGGTTTTCTTTTAATTCAAGGAGTCATTGGGTCTAGGAGGTCTGGGCAGTGATGGGCAGGGTTGTGGATTTGGAGGTGTGGTATCCACCTTACATTTTTTTCTAGTCCTGAGGCTTTAGTAATAAACAGCAGGCGAGGCCATAGGCCATATGAGGCCATCTGGGAGCCCAGGGCCGCAGGACTGTAAGGTCAGATATTGCTTACTCGAACCCAGTTTCAGATTCTTTGTGTCCCTTTGTGCAGTTCTGGTTTGGGGGGCAATAAGTAATGGCTCCTCCTGCTTTGGTGGTCTGATCACTTGGTAGTCATAGCTACCAGTAGTCTGTATTCCCAGCTGGAAGTTTAAAGTCCTCAAGGGTGAGGCGGGAAAAGGGACAGGCCTCAGTTAGTAGACCTGTCAGAGGTCCATATCCACTGACTGGTAACATTGCATGCCTGGACATCCATGTGCACGTATCCGTTTGTATCCATGCTTTAAGGTCTTTTGAGTATACACCTAGGAGTAGAATTGCTGGTCCCTGTGGTGATTCTCTGTTTAACTCTTGGAGGAACTGCCAAACTTTTCCACAGTGGCTGCGGTATTTTATAGTTCCACCCGCAGTGCACAGGGGTTCCAGTTTCTCCACATCCTCACCAACACTTGTTAGCTTCCATTTTTCTGATAATAGCAATTGTAGTGGATATGAAGTGGTTTTGATTTGCATTTGATTTGCATTTCCCTAATGACTAATGATGTTGAGCATCTTTTTGTGTGCTTTTTGGCCATTTGTATATCTTTTTTTGTGAAATGTCTATCCAAGTCCTTTGCCTATTTTTCGGTTGGGTTGTTTGTCTTTTTGTTGTTGAGTTGTAGTTTTTTTAATTATTGTAAACAGTATTTATTTATTGTTGTTGAGAATATACATGGCAGACTATACACCAGTTCAGCAATTTTTACATGTACAATTCAGTGACATTGATTCCATTCTTTGAGTTGTGCAGCCATTCTCACCCTCCTTTTTTGAATTGTTCCTCCCTCATTAACATAAACTCATTGCTTTCTAAGTTGTCTGTCTAATCTTTTCAGTTGCTGTTGTCAGTTTGACCCCATGTAGGTAATTCTTGAAAGAGCACAGTGCTCAAGGTAGACATTCTTTACTAATTAAGCTAAACTATTGTTTGGTTTTAATACGACTTCAGGGGGTATTTTTGGTTTAAGGTTTAAAGATTATCTCAGGGCAGTAGTTTTGGGGGTTTATCAGCCCTCATGACTCCAGAAAATATGGATTCCATGATAATTTGGAATTCTGGTCTGTATTTTCCCCCCTTTGATCAGGACTCTTTTATAAAATGAGTTCTAGTTTTTTAGTATATTCTCAGTATTAAGCACTTATTAGATACATGATTTCTGTATATTTCCTGTAAGTTTTTCGTTGTCTTTTCATTTTCTTAATAAAGTTCTTTGGTGCACAGAAGTTTTTTGTTTTGATGAAGTCCAATTTATCTATTTTTTTCTTTTGTTGTTCGTGCTTTTGGTGTTGTAGCTAAGAATCTGTTCCCAAAGTCCTGAAGATTTATCCCTGTTTTCTTCTAAGAGTTTTGTATTTTAGCTCTCACATTTAGGCCATTGATCCATTTTGAGTTAATTTTTGTATATGTTGTGAGATGTGAGTCCAACTCCATTCTCTTGCATGTGGAAATCTAGTTCTCCCAGCACCATTTGTTGAAGAGTCTGCTCTTTTCCCTTAGAAAACAGTGGACTTGGCGTCATTGCTGCAATCGGTTGACCATAGATGTATGTGTTTATTTCTGCACTCTCAGTTCTATTACGTTGGTCTAGATGTCTGTCCTTATACCAGTACCAGACATTTTTGATTACCATAGCTTTGTACTAAGGTCTGTAGGTGGCACAACATTCTGCCCTTGGCTCCTAACCAAAAGGTTGGCAGTTTGAACCTACCCAGCAGTACTGTGGGAGAAAAGGCCTTGCGATCTGCTTCTGTTACGATTACAGCCAAGAAAACCCTATGGAGCAGTTTTATTCTGTGTCACCATGAATCGGAGCTTGGTGAAAGTGAAGAGGATTTGAAGCACTTACTGATGAAGATCAAAGACCACAGCCTTCAGTATGGATTACACCTCAACATAAAGTAAACAAAAATCCTCACAACTGGGCCTATAAGCAACATCATGATAAATGGAGAAAAGATTGAGGTTGTCAAGATTTCACTTTACTTGAACCCACAGTCAACACCCACGGAAACAGCAGTCAAGAAATCAAAAGACGCATTGTATTGGGCAAAGCTGCTGCAAAAGACCTCTTTAAAGTGTTGAAAGACAAAGATGTCACCTTGAGGACTAAAAGTGCACCTGACCCAAGCCTTGGTGTTTTTAATCACCTCGTATGATTTTATGCATGTGAAAGCTGGACAGTGAATAAGGAAGACCTTAGAAGAATTGTGGTGTTGGTGAAGAATACTGAATATCCCGTGGACTGCTAAAAGAACAAACAAATCTATCTTGGAAGAAGTACAACCAGAATGCTCCTTAGAAGAAAAGATGGCGAGACTATGTCTCACATACTTTGCACATGTTATCAGGAGGGATCAGTCCCTGGAGGACATCATGCTTGGTAAAGTAGAGGGTCAGCAAAAAAGAGGAAGACCCTCAACGAGATGGATTAACACAGTGGCTGCAACAATGGACTCAAGCATGGCAACAATTGTGAGGATGGCGCAGGACCTGGCAACGTATCATTCTGTTGTACATGGGGTCGCTATGAGTCGGAACTGACTTGACAGCATATAACAACATGAGTTGGAATCAACTCGGTGGCAACTAACAACAAAAACAGCTTTGTAGTAAGTTTTGAAATTGGTAAGTGTGTTGTCCTTCTACCTCGTTCTTCCTTTTCAAGATTGCATCCCCTGTCTGGGGCCCCATACACTTCCATATGACTTTAAGGTTTGGCTGTTTCATTTTTGCAAAGAAGGCTGTTGGGATTTTGATAGGGATTTGTTTAATTTGTAGATTACTTTGGGTAGAATTGACATCTTAACAATATTACAGTATTTTTACAGAAACAATGCAGGTGTTAATCTGTTTCTTGCAAACCATGCAAACTCCCCTGCGCGTTATTTTCATAAGCGCGCTATACTAATATTTTTTATGTGTTGCTGACTTCAATTTTTTTTCTATCCGATGGCTTTAATGTTACTGGGATAAAGCTCACCTCATGGAAACTTCATTGAAGGTAGGTATTTTCCTAAACCAAGTGCAATCAACGGTGAACCAAACTGGCTCGTGATAGAAATGGGACACCACGTTGAAGTCAAAGAGTATGAATGCATGAAGAGCTAGAAATTGGTGAGTAAGAGAAATGGTCCTAGGCCTAAACAACAAGATGTTTATATTTTATTGCTGTTGTAAATCTTAAAATGAAACATAAGTTTTGATAATAAACATCTTTGAAATCAACAAATAAAAATCGCCAGAAGAAATTGTTTTCATCTTAAGATAGGCCATTCTAGTTTATCATCTTCATCATCGTCATCTGACTCTTAGAACCCTTTGAAGTGCGATCCTTTGTCGCTATCATCATTGAAATATCTCAGAGCTGCCGCAGATGCTCTTTTATGACCTCTGAACTGTTGTCATCATCACTGCCTTTGGCATCTTCATCTTTGTCATCGGTATCCTGCTGGTAAACAATCCCAACCTTTCTGAATCTGTTGTGGATGGTTTCTAGGGTTATTTTCCCCCCAAGCAGAAGCCACCTACTTGCAGACTTCTATAAACATCGCCTGCTGTAGTCATCCTAATGGTGTAAATTCATGCATCCCATACTGTTCATTCATCCCCCTCTCTTCTCCTGAGAACGGATGATTGACCGATATACCTAGCAACTGCAGCTTGCAGGTAAGGCCACCAGGTACGACTGCTGTATGGGCACCAATTGAGTTACTATAATTTTGAAAATTTTTTAATTGGTGAGCAGCCACGGCGTCAGAATTTAATAAAGACTTCTTCAAAAAGAATCCCCCCCACCTGGCCCGGTAACATTTATCTACCCATACCTTCATAACACCACAGTTTTTCCACTCCTTATTACAGTGAACAACCACAATGGGGGGCAGTTTTTCATGGGGCTTGGTAACTCTCTTGAAAATCGCCATCAGCTTTAATTTTACCTCACTCACAGTGCAACCAAGGAGTACGGTAACGCCAGCCCTTTCATGCCCTGTGGCCACAGTTTTTGTACCTGAAGCAGCACAATCCTGGTGGCTGGAAATGTTGAAAGACATTGGAACCTCATCTGTATTAATTATATCCATCGCAGAGATACCAAGCTCAGAGATTTCTTTGGTGATGAATTCATGGAAGTTGACCATCCTTTGTTCCCAGTCATCCAGAAGTTGCTGGCCTGCAGTGGTTCTCATTCTCATAGAAAGGCCATTCCTTTTCATGAATTTTTTTTTAAGTGAAACCTGCCTTGAAATCTGGGATTCCTCTTTCATTTGCCAGAAGCTTCACTTTGATCTGAATTGTGACAGTAGAGACAGATTAATTTTGTTCCCTTCGAGAAACTATCCACTCTTTCAAGTTGTTCTCTAACTCAGGCCATTTTGCCTTAGGCCCACCATGTGCGTGTTTTTGTGGATTCATTTTCTCCAGCTCCTTTTTCTCCTTTCTCCATTTGCAAATGGACGACTCTCCAGCCTTGAACTCTCACCGCTCTTCTGTTGCCTGTTTTTTCTGCCCTGGCAACCACCTTCAGTTTGAAGTCAGCAGTGTAGGACTTACGTTTAATTCCTGTCACAGCCCTGTAGGGTTATAAGATTTAGATTTATACACTGAAAAAATGTGCACAATATAATCGATAACTGGCTGGTTCTAGTAAATAGATCGCGAATCTCAATGTGAGGTGTACAAGAAGTCTTTATATGCTCGCAAGCATATGGCTAAGGTGACTTAGGATCATTGATCAAAGATACTGGCTCTAATAAGACATGATTAGACTACGAAATAAGCAGACCTTCTGTAGCTTAGGAGCCCTGGTAGCATTGTGGTTAAGAGCTCGGCTGGTAACGAAAAGGCTGGCAGTTTGAATCCACCAACTGCTCCTTGGAAACTATGGGGCAGTTCTACTTTGTCTTATAGGGTCGCATGAGTCGGAATCAACTCGACGGCAACAGGTTTGTTTTTTTTAAATAATAGCTTAATATTTTCATTTAATATGATCCAATAAGTTTTTTGCATTCATCTGTTGAGCCAACAGTGGTCATGTATCAGTTTTGTTTTGTTTACTTCTGTTAAAAGCCAGAGTCAGAAGATGACTGTGGTGATTATGTCAATGCAGATTGAACTGAGATTCCTGTTGATAGCTACTGGATGTCATTTATGCCAGCACAGGCTTCTTCGATTCTAATTGATAGCACGTGATTTATAGACAGGCTTCGGTAGGTTCAAGATTCCGATGGATGACTCAAAAGCGACAGGGATATGATTATCAAGTTAATAGAAACAAACACACAGCTTCAATTGTTTATTTTCCTATTACCAGGGAACTACAAATCTCAATATATGACTTTTTGACATGGCTCATGCTTTTATTATACAAATACGATCGAAAGTAACATTTTTGTAATGGGGTGAATGAGGCCGAAATTTGTTCTGGAATGTCTCGAGACATGGCGGTATAGACCTGGGCACGCTATGCTAGAACTTTGTTACATAATTTCGTCATGTCTGCATGTTACGTGTATATATATTTTGTGAAAAATATGGTAAGTGTAATCTGTGAACATGGAATGTCCTTCTATTTGTTTAGTATCTTATGCTTTTTGGTCGTCTCTTACAGCCTTTTACCAATTCTGTCGTTGCTTTCACCTGTAGGAGACAAGGAGTCCACTCTGACTGTGCTGTCTTGGCTCTGCACACATGCAGTGTTTGCTTAGCTCAGCTGTGGACCTGGAAGGTGGAAGGAAGGCACTAAACCCCAGAGCCTCCCCCTCTTTCTCTAGCTGTGTCCCTCAAAAAACCGCTATCACTTTCTAAGACACCTCAACCTCTTAGCGAGGCTTTTTCTTCTGGAAATCTGCTATTTTAATAAAGGAAGCTTTGGCCATATTATGAGTTTGTTGGTTTTTCCCTTAAGCTTGTTAGTTGCTCTCAAGTCAATTCCAACTCGTGGCGACCCCGTTTGTGTCACAGTAGAACTGTGTTCCATAGAGTTTTCAAAACTGACCTTTTGGAAGCAGAGCACAAGGCCTCTTTTCCAAGGTACCTTTGGGTGGGTTTGAACAGCCAGCCTTTCAGCTAGTAGTTGAGCACTTAACTGTGTGTGCCACCCAGGAACTACTTTCTTTTAAGCTGGGCCTTTTTAATGCCTAGGGAGGTTACTTCCAAAGTCATTGGACGTAAGATCACTTCCAGATTTCACAAGGGCCATATTTATTTATTTTCACATTATTTATATTGTTCCTTTAGTTTTATTGCTTTTTATTTGAAACAAGTACTGACTAAGCATATTCAGAAGTTTTATTTTCATGATGTGGATGCCGGTGGCTAGTGTCCTTCCCCAAAGCCACAGGGCCTTTGTTTAACTTGCAGAAACGAGAGGAGCCTTTGGGAATGGAGCTGGGTCTAGTGGAGGCTGCTTTCCTACCAGCCTCTGCCTCTCAGCTGGGGGAGCTCTGGGGGAGGAGGGCCCGAAACTCTTGGCACCTAGGCTCTGGGATTAGCTTCTTTCTTGCTGCGGCCTTAACCCTCCTGGTTGTAACGTTGCCCCTTGAGCATGCTTTGAGTTTCTTACACTAAAACAAGTGCCCTGTCAGGTGAGTCCTAGTCCTCATGAACAGTACTGTGGGTGGACTGCAAGTGTTTTCTCTGTAGAGTATGCCCACTCTGGTGACTTCATCTGCTTCAGGGGTTAAGCCTGCTTGTCCATTGACACAGTACAAGCCTTCCTTCTCTTGGAAAATGTGTTCTGATGCAGCGGAACTCAGCACCATCCCCTCGGGAAGCATCCCAGCAGTAGACGCCTGGCAGCCTGCTCAGGGGAGTAGTAGTAATGTGTTCCCTGCTGTGTTTTTAATTTTGTTGTGCTTTAGGTGAAAGTTTATGGTACAAATTAGTTTCTTATTCAAAAATTTATGCACAAATTGTTTTGTGACATTGGTTGCAATCCCCTCAGTGTGTCATCACTTTCTGCCTTTCTACCCTGTGTTCATTCATCCAGTTTTCCTGTCCCTTCCTGCCTTCTTGTCTTTGTTTGGGGCAGGTATTGCCCATTTGGTCTTGTATACTTGTTTGAACTAAAAAGCACATTCCCCATGTGTGTTATTGTTTTATAGACCTGTCTAATCTTTGGCTGAAAAGTGGACTTCAGGAGTGGCTTTAATTCTGGGTTAGCATGGTGTCCGAGGGCCATAGTCTCGGGGGTTCCTCCAGTCTTTGTCAGACCAGTAAGTCTGGTCTCTTTTTGTTTGGTGAATTTGAATTTTGTTCTACATTTTTCTTCTGCTCTCTCTGGGACCCTCTATTGCGATATGTGTCAGGGTGGTTGGTGGTGGTATCTGGGCACCATCTAGTTCTTCTGGGCTCAGGCTGGTGGAGGCTGTGGTTCATATGGTCCATTAGTCCTTTGGACTAATATTTTCCTTGTATCTTTGGCTTCGTTCATTCTCCTTTGCCCCAGATGGGATGGGACCAAAAGACGTATCTTAGATGGCTGCTTGCAAGCTTTTAAGCCCCCAGTTGCTACTCGTTGAAGTAGGATATAGAACACCTTCTTTATAAACAATGATATGCCAGTTAACCTAGATGTCCCCTGAGACCGTGGTCCCCAACCCTCAGCCCCAACAACTTGGTCCCTCAGGCTGTTTGGATGTGTCTAGAAGATTCTATGACTTTACCTTGGTCAAGTTGTGCTGACTTCCCCTATATTGTGTGTTGTCTTTCCCATCACCAAAGTTAACACTTGTTTGCTATCTAGTTAGTGATTTATCCTCCCCATCCCTCCGCTCCCTTGTAACCATCAAAGATTTTTTTTTCTTCTCTGTTTTGTTTTTAGGACTCCATTCCAGTGTCCACTTCCCTCCTTGGAGACACTTCCGACACAACGTCCACTGGCCTGGCCCAGCGCCTAGGTACGTACTGGCAGGTCTGGGGCTGCCACGCACGTGTGTTTGTTTCCTATGAGCCCAGTCCTGTGGGCTCTGTGTAATGAAACCTAAAGCAAACCACTTAGAAGTAAAGAACCTGTATTAAGAGCAAATTCAGGTCGTTGTCCACTAGGTAAATGCGGACGTGTATGTTGGATCTTTGTTAGCGGGACATGTTGTATTCACTGCTACTATCCCGTCTGCTGAGGCTGCCACATCCAGGAAATGAAAGACAAATCTGTTTCGTTTTCTCCCATGAGTGCATTTGTCTCCTCACACTCAGGAATGTTGTGGAGCTAGGAGGAGAGTAGGTGATGCCACAGTGCCTAGTGGGCGGGGGCTCAAGGTTACCTCCCAGGACCTTGTGGGGATGCGGCGGAGCCCATGGAGAAGGTGCCATTGCTGGACAGAAGGGTTGCCTTTGCCTCTTAGTGCACTGCTCATTGGGGCTGGAGAGGAGTAGGCGGCTTGGCTGATGGGTGAGTGTGGAGTGGGCAGGAACACAAAGCATGAGAGAGGGAAGGCACATCCCTTTACACACTTCTTCTGTACATACCGGACAGTCAGGTGAGAAGATGCATGCCTGCTAACCCCAGCGTGAGTGTCCCTGGTCACTAGGCAGTCACGACTCCCAGAAACCACCAGCATGGGGGTGCCTCCTCTTCCTCTGGGGCCCTTTCTGAGTCCCCAGTCACCTCAGCTCTCACCCAGTGACCAAGCCCCCACTATTCCTGGTGCGAGGGTATCCAGGGGACTGAGCCTAGACCCTCGTTTGGAGAAACTTATGTTGTAGGGCAACATAGAAATGTCATATTCATAAAAATAAGGATATCTATTGAGGGGTTGCTATGTGCCAAGCACCGCATTACACACTTCCTATGGATTACTGAAGTCTTCGCCAAGTCTAAGAGGCATTCTTCCCTGTCCTGTAGGGTTGCAATGAGTCAGAATCAACGCCATGGCAATGGGTTTGGGTTTTTGGAGCCCTAGTGGTGGAGTGGTTAAGAGCTCAGTTGTGAAGCAAAAGGTCAGCCGTTCAAATCTACCAGCCGCTCCTTGGAAACCCTATGGGGCAGTTCTACTCTGCCCCGTAGGGTTGCTATGAGTTGGAATTGACTGAACGGCAACAGGTTAGGTTTTTTTTTTTTTAAATACCTATTTTACAGACATGGAATTGTCAGTACCCAGCATAAGATCTGACATATGGTGGGTGTGAGCTCAACGAATGTGTATTGATTGGGCGAGTAAGTGCTAAAGAAGAGGGAGGAAATGGATTAGATGACTTTGAAGGCCTGTGTTTTCACAGCTGGGAATTGCTCTCCTGGAGCCAGTAAGCGTTAAGATGAAATGTTGGATCAGTGGTTTTACATTTGTTCATCAGACCATTTAACAGTTGCCTGTAATCGAATGAGCCCGTCATTTGTCCAAACTGGACACTGGCTAGTGTGAAAGGGGTGTCGGTAGTTCTCAAGCTGGGAGAGCAGGTGTGGACCAGGACTGTCTCGGGTAGGCTGGGATATGTGGTCCCCGACCTGGGATGAACTAGACACTATCCTGGCGCTGGGAAAACTCAGACAAGCCTCACTACATCCTATAAGGCCCCTGGTCTGCTGGAGGAGACAGTGGAGTACAGGTATATCTTGGAGATATTGCAGGTTCGGTCCCAGACCACTACAGTAAAGCGAGTCACAAATTTTTTCACCTCCAAGTGCCTATAAAGACTGTGTTTATGCTATACTGTAGTCTGTTAGGAGCCCTGGTGGCACAGTAGTTAAGACCTCATCTACTAACAAAAGGTCTGTAGTTTGATTCCACGAGCCACTCCTTGGAAACCCTATGGGGCAGTTCTGCTCTGTCCTGTAGGTCACTATAAATCAGAATTGACTCAACGGCAGTGGGCTTGGTTTGGTTATTGGTTTGGTAGTCTATTAAGTATGCAGTAGCATTATGTCTAAAAAAACAAATGTACATACCTTAATTAAAAAATTCTTCATTGCTAAAAAATGCTAACCATCATCTGAGCCTTCGGTGAGTCGTAATCTTTTTGCTGGTGAAAGGTCTTGCCTCGATGTTGATGGCTGCTGACTGATCAGGGTGGTGGTTGCTGAAGGTTGGGGTGGCTGTGGCAATTTCTTAAAATAAGACAATGGAGTTTGCTGCACTGATTGACTCTTCCTTTCAGCAAAGATTTCTCTGTGGCATATGATGCCGTTAGGTAGCATTTTACCCACAGTAGAACTTCTTTCAAAATTGGAGTCAGTCCTCTCAATCCCTGCCACTGCTTTGTCAACTAAGTGTATGTAATATTCTAAAACATTTCAGCAGTGTTCACAGCATCTTCACCAGGAGTAGATTCCATCTCAAGAAACCACTTTCTTTGCTCATTCATAAGAATCAAGGCTTCATCCGTTAGAATTTTATCATGAGATTGCAGCGATTCAGTCATATCTTCAGGCTCCACTTCTAGTTCTCTTGCTGTTTCCACCACATCTGCGGTTTCTTCCTCCACTGAAGTCTTGAACCCCTCAAAGTCATCCACGAGGGCTGGAATCAGCTTCTTCCAAACTCCTGTTAATGTTGGTATGTTGACCTCCTCCCATGAATCATGAATGTTCTTAAGGGCATCTAGAATGGTGAATCCTTTCCAGAAGGTTTTCAATTTATTTTGCCCAGATCCATCAGACCTCTCTAGCTATGAAAGTCTTAGGTGGCGTCTTCTTCCAATATAAGGCTGTTTTGTCTACATGGAAAATCTGTTTTTTAGTGTAGCCATCGTCATCAGTTATTTTAGCTAGATCTTCTGAATAGCTTGCTGCTTCACCTTGCACTTTCATGTTATGGAGACGGCTTCTTTCCTTAAACCTCATGAACCAACTTGTGCTATCTTTATACTTTTCTTCTGCAGCTTCCTCACCTCTAAGCCTTCATAGAATTGAAGAGAGTTAGGGCCTTGCTCTGGATTAGGTTTTGGCTTAAGGGAATGTTGTGGCTGATTTGACCCTCTATCCAGACCACTGAAACTTCCTCCATATCAGGAATAAGGCTGTTTTGCTTATCATTTGTGTGTTCACTGGAGTAGTGCTTTTAATTTCCTTCAAGAACTTTACCTTTGGATTCACAGCTTGCCTAACTTTTGGGCACAAGAGGGCTAGCTTTCAGCCTGTCTGGAGTTTCGACATGGCTTCCTCACTAAGCTTAATCATTTCTGGCTTTTGATTTAAAGTGAGAGAGAGACATGCGACTCTTTGACTCAAACACTTAAGAGGCCATCGTAGAGTTATTAATCAGCATAATTTCAATATTGTCTTGTCTCAGGGAATAGGGAGGCCCGAGGAAAGAAAGACGGGAAATGGCCTATTGGTGGAGCAGTCAAAATGTACACACAACATTTATCAATTAAGTTCACTGTCTTATATGGGTAGGGTTCATGGTGCCCCAAAACAATTACAATAGTAACCTCAAAGATCGGTGATCACAGATTCACCGTAACAGGTATAATAATAATGAAAAAGTATGAAATGTTGTGAGAATTACCAAAATGTGACACAGAGACAGGAAGTGAGCACATGCTGTTGGAAAAATGGTGCCCACAGACTTGCTGGATGCAGGGTTGCCACAAACATTCAATTTGTAAAAGACGCAGTATCCACCAAGTGCAATAAAGTGAAGCACAATAAAACGAGATACGCCTTTATTTGTAACGATGTAGGATATGGGCAGTAGTGGGGTGTCATGCGGGCACTGGGGAGGCAGGGAGTGGCCTGGGAGACCTTTGGAGAGGAGCTGAAGTTGGATCGGAGTCTTGGAGGGTTAGCAACAGCTTGCCTGTTAGGTTGAGGGGGTAGGAGGGACGCTCTCAGCAGAGGGGTGGCAGGAGTCCCCTGAAGCACTGGTGCGTGAGTGTTACTGCGGGAGAAGGCCGCTTCTCTTCTTCAAGTTCCAGTGCCTATGGTCTGCCGTAGATGTGTCCAAGGTGGGGCCACTGAGGCTGGAGAGGCTGAGACTGGTTGTCCGTTCCCAGGACAGGAGTGCTCTCATCTGTCCGATGGGGTGTCAGGCTGCCCTGTCATTTATGACCCACAGCCTCACACAGCTGAAGAGAGGCGTCTGAGATCCCGTGGTCTGCCTGTCCTCACTTGACAAACCAGGGTCGGGGCCCATAGAGGCTCCAAGCAATGGTGGGCCCAAGGGAACTGACCTGCGATGCCCAGGCCCTGCTCACCCACCTCCTGTGGTGCCAATGGTGACAACAGGAACGACAGGCTGGCCACATGATGGAGTCGGGTCCAGGCGTGTTCCTGTGGTAGCTCCCATGGTGGCTCCCAAGGTAGAGGAGCCATGTGCTGTGCTGCTCCTGGTGTGCCCTGCCTTGCCTCACCACTGTTGACAATGATAACGATGATGGGGATGAGATGATGAAGACCATGACTCACTAGTATCGGGGTGGTGGCAAGAGGGGTGGGTGCCTCTCCACAGGTGAGTGGAATTTCCTGCCTCTGCCTTAAGCCTGGGGTGAGGCCTGGCAGGAGGGTCCTTGTAGACTGTGAGGAGGTCACCTGCGCACAGCACAGTTGGTGTTTCAGCGCTTCAGGCTCATTGCCGGCTTGTCTTCAAAACCCAGTCCTGTCTTTCTGAAGCTAGGTTTTACAGTTGGACCAGTATGTCTCACCGGATTATTACTGGTTGTATAGAAAGGGGCTGATACATACATTCATCATCAAATTGAAAACTAAACGTTTGTGCGCATATATGTACTGTGTGTCTGTGTGTATGTACATATACACTGTCTGTACATGTGTACACTGTATATGTACATATATACTGCCTGTGTATATGTACATATACAGTGTGTCTGTATATGTACATATGTACAGTGTGTATTGTACATATATATATGCTGTCTCTATATGTACAAATACACCATGTATATGTACATGTGTACACTGTATATGTATGTATACACTGTGTGTCTCTGTATATGTACCTATACAATGTGTGTCTGTGTGTATATGTACACTGTATTGTACATATATACACTGTCTCTGTATATGTGCATTGTATATGTACATATACATTGTATCTCCTTATATATGTACATATACATTGCATCTCTGTGTACATATGCACACTGTATTGTACATATATACACTGTGTCTCTGTGTATATGTACATATACACTGTCTCTGCCTATATGTACATATGTACACTGTGTATATGTACATATATAGTGTCTCTGTATATATGTACATATATACAGTATGTGTACATATACATTGTCTATATGTACGTATACACTGTCTCTGTGTGTGTATATGTACACTGTGTCTTGTATATGTACATTTGTACACTGTATGTACATATACACACTATATGCACTGTGTATGTGTATACACTATATATACATGTATATACTATGTACATATATATGCTGTGTGTGTACTATATATGGTGTGTACATATGTAGTGTGTACATGTATACACTGCATATGTACTATGCATACTGTGCATACTTATATAGTGTGTACATATATACAGTGTACATATATATAATGTATACATGCATATTCTGTGTACAGTGTGTGTACATATACATGGTGTGAACATAGACTGTACAGTGTGTGTACATATATACAGTGTGTATACTATATGTATTATGTACGTGTAGTGTGTACATATATACTGTGTGTGTACATAGTGTGTACATACATACAGTGTGTACATTGTGTACCTACAGTGTGTGTATATATAGTGTGTACATGCATAGTGTGTGTACATACATATATGGTATACATATATACCATGTGTATACATACACTGCATACGTATACATATATACATATACATATACATATACATATACATATACATATACATATACATATACATATACATATATATGGTGTGTGTGTACGTATATACAGTGTGTGTGTGTGTACTACATATACTGTGTGTGTGTAAATGCATAGGGATGAAATCTCTGGGAGTGGCACTGAAGAACTTTAATATTTTATTTTAAATGCTTTTATATTTAACGTACTTTGTTATGAAGCAATTTAATGTTATCCATGCTTTTAAAAAGGTGAAAAAATGAAACCCTGTAAGTGTAGCAGTGGCTCTGAAACTTCCATGTTTGGGATCACCTGGAGGGCTTGTTAACCCAGATTGCTGGCCCCAGCCCCTGAGTGTTTGCAGGTCTGGGGAGGGCCTGAGAATTTGCATCTCTAACAAGTTCTAGACGATGCTGGTGCTGCCGGGGACCACACTTGTGACCCTCTAGAGACTAGGAGAGGGTCTAATGCTGTTAGTGTGCATCTGCAGCAGCTGTCTGTGGAGAGCCAAAAACTAGAGCATTTCCTCTCTCCCCTAACCTGGTCCTTTTCCCAGCGACCCTCTCACCTGTGTGTCAATGTATCGTCTCTTTGCAGCCAGGAAGACCAACAAACAGGTGTTTGTCAGCTATAATCTTCAGAATACAGACAGCAGCTTCTCATTACTTGTGGAAAACAGGATCAAAGAAGAAATGGACGCTTTTCCGGAGAAGTTCTAGCTGAGTTGGCAGAAGTGAGGATCTGTAACTTATGTATGATACCATTTTAAATAAATGTATTGAATTTCATGGTCCTCAAGTTATGTTTAAATTTTGTTTTTGAAGGTTAGTCTTTTAACTTCTTCTCCTCACCAGGGTTTGGGCCAAAGGCTCATACTGATCCGTATGGGAAAGGAGAAAAGCCAAATGAGCAGTAAACAGTCTTCCTTTGAGCGCTCGATGACAGAAGGGGTTAAACCAAAACCAAATCAAACCCAGTGCCATGGAGTCGATTCCAACTCATTGCGACCCTATAGGACAGAGTAGAACTGCCCCATAGAGTTTCCAAGGAGCGCATGGTGGATTCGAACTGCTGATCCTTTGGTTAGCAGCCATAGCACTTAACCACTATGCCACCAGGGTTTCCAGAAGGGGCTAGGATGAGGTTTTGTTGGGATTGAAGCTGGCTAATCCAATAATCTGAGAGTGTTTACATCAGCCCTGGCTGTTAATTGTGTACACTCCCAGTTAGAATTTCTAACACGTCCTGGGGGTGTGTTTTCCTAAGGCCTCTGTCTGCCGGCGAGTTGAGGCTCATCACTGCTCAGTGCTTCTCTCTGGCACCGGTCTCCCTGGACCTGGTTTGTGTCCTAGCTCCGTAGCTTACTCCATTTGTGGTCCTGTTTCCTAACCTTACGGCAGTGGGTTTTCCTAACCTTTGATGGGAATAACAGCACCCACCTTGCTGGCTTATTTTTAGGATTAAATATATGGAAATGCTCTGTAAACTAATCGCCATGACAATTAAGGTGCCCATTGTGGTTTTATTTGCTCACTTTTATGGAGCCAAACGTTCCTCCTGATACCTTTCAATTATCTTGCCTTTTCTTTTATACGAAGTCCCAAACCAATGCTTTGGTCATCTATAAATGGATTCCAGGCTACTAGTACCAGAGGCTGCACGTTTTCTTTCATGTCCCTTCCCCAGAGCGACATGTCAGGGGTCAGTGGCTCCTGACCTGGGGTCACAGAGGAGCTTTCACAGACTGTGGCTGCCTCGTCCCCCGACCCCCACCAGCCACAGGTCCCGGTTGGGCTCTAAGTGCGTGCAGGTTGAGAGTCGCTGGCAGGGTCCCTCTGTGGCTAGATGTGGGTCAGGGCCCTGTAGCTTATTTCATGCTGCAGCAGCAGTCTTGTGTTAGCCAGTGGTAGGTGCCCAGGTGGTGACAGGAGCTAGGCTGGAGGCGTTCAGAGGAGCGGGTGTGGGGTTTGAGAGGACACACCTTGTGCAGACTTCCACACGACTCAGAGGGCCTCGGCCAGAGCAAGCCTAACTTAGAAAGCACGGGGCCCGTCTAGGAATAAAAAGTAACACAACTTGGCTAGCAAGAGAAGAGTTTGATATAAATACTTTATTAAAGAAATATTGTTTTCTGGTTAAAAAATACGACATTAGAGAAGAGTTTTGGGTTATCTTTCCTCACAGGGTCACAGTGTCTCTTGCTGCCCCGACCTCTCTGGGAGCCCTCAGGCTGGATCCGCAGGACATAAATAACAAGAGAAAAATCCTCCTAAATCTACTGACGGCCACATGCTTCTCGGGTGGTCTGAGAATGGTACTAAGTAAACAGCTTGTGTTTAATCCAGTCTCTGCCTTTTAGGATGAGGACAGTCCACACAAAGTGAGAGGCACTCTGTCCCTCTCGGGGCTGCAGAGAAGACTGTTTACAGCAGGTTAAAGCAGTGACGCCAGGAGAGTGGAATCAACACGGAGGGTTTTATTACTCGTCGTCATGGTAGGATACGTCCTTCACTGGATGCCGCCAGATGAGGTAGGGAAGACATTCCAGAGGAAATTGGTTAATGGGGCAATGTTTTTATTTCTGTACACATACATACAAGTTTTCCCCAAGGTACAACACGTATGACATGCAAACATGTAGCTTTGCAGACAGCTCTCAACCCGACTGAGGCTTGTGCTGAATGAGCCCCAGCAGACCTGTGGCCACCACACAGACAGCAACACAGTTCTCGGGGAAGCCTTGGCAGGAGCGGGGTACAGGATGGGGGGGAGGGGAGCATTCTCCACTAGACAGAATGCACTACTACCTTCCCAAAACATGGCAACAATACATTAACATGAGGGTTTGTTTTTGAAAAGAGGAAGGTGAGGTGATGGTAGGGTTGCAAAGTTCATTAACGGCCCTTCCAGTTAAGTGACTGCTTGTTTGGCTCTAGGAAGTGGTCATGTCAGATGCAGGGCTGCCAGGGCCAGTCAGTGCTGCCTTCTGTTCTGAGACCAGACCACTGACCAGCCCCTCTCCTCCAGTCGCCGATGGTTATGCTCTTTTAGAAAACAAGACATAAACTTTCCCCTGTCGTCCCTAGTGCTCATATTTAGGGTAGCTGATAGGGATTATTGACATTTGGAAAAGAACAAATGAAAGATCGAGCCCTGTCTTAGTTGTTCACATTTGTGCATAACTTTATGGAAAGGGGATTGAAGCTCCCTGATGGTTTAGGAGGTAGGGTACACAGAAAGGGGTGGGGGGGGAGGAGCTGGGAGTGCCTGTCTTGGGGTGTTTTCCCTGGGGGTGGAGGGCTGACCTGAAGTGGCAGGTGCCTGAGAAGGAACCAGGACTGCTGAGCTTCAAGCATAACTGGGTGTGGGCCAGCTCTGGGCAGGACAGGCAGGACCAGATGGGGCTTGACCTGTGTGGCCCCTGCTGTCTTGCTTGGGTGGCATGGGCTCTGCCCTCAGGGGAGCTTTCCTGCTTCAGCTGCATTTAGTAAAGGTGTCCTCAAGACTTCAGCTGCCCTCTGTGGAACCGGCCAGCAGAACAGCTCTGCCCCATCCTTGAGGCCCAGACTGGAGAGCTGTGGGGCCTCCTTCCTGAGATGCCACCTACCGGACAGTCAGTCTTAATAAAATCTGCAGACTTTGGTTAAAGGAGTGTTAACTTCCCTCTGTTCCAAGAGCCCAGACTCAAACCTAGCTTCCCTCCTAGTCCTCTGATGACTGGGTCCTGACTGCCAAAGTGCTTAGCTTGGTGTTTGTTGGATGGTTTCTACTGTCACCATCTGAGATGAAGATGGGAGATCTGAGGACGGAAGTTTTAAGTGCTGTGCCTTGCCACCACCTTCCTACAGGGCACTGGCAGCTTGCTCCAGCTTCAGTATGTTTCTTAAGAAGCTCTACACGGCCAGGCTGTGGGGTGCTCATGACTCCTGCTGTCTGAGTCTCCACAGCACAGTAAGTGGATCCTAAGATGTCCTGTGCTGAGGGTGCCTGGGTGTGGCTCCGTCTACCTGCCCAGCCACCACCTGGCTTGGCTGTGTATATGCCACGTGCTGCGTGAAGGAGTTTGCTGCCAGCTGGTTTTGTAGCAAGGACTCTAAAAAAGGCAGAAGGTATTTCACAAGTCTGGCATGCGAAGCTGCCCCACATCTAAGAAAGGCCTTTTTAAAGGTGAATGTGGACTAGCGTTGAAACACAGAACAGAAGAGACTCAGAAAGGAGACCAGGGCAGGCAAGAGTGAGTGGGCGGGGGCCCGTCAGCTGAGGGGGCTGGCCTGAGGACCACCCCTGGCGGAGCAGGTGGCTCTGTAGCAGCTCTGACTCCAGGCATCAGCTACAGACGAGTCCTAGTGCCTTGCAACAGTCTTTGTGTCAAGTCAGGGGGCTCCCACTGGTGTCTGGACTGTCTTTGGAGGAGAACCAGTAAGCTGAGCAGGTGAATCGGGAAGGAGAGAAAGGGCAGATGAAGCTACCTCTTTTCTGCCCTTCTGAATCCAGCTACCATCAGTTGGAAGTTATCCAATTGCTTAACACAGGCCCCCGGCCCAGCTTCTCTGGAGGACCTGCCCATAGCAAAAGTCTGCATCACTAAGGGCAGGTGGGCAGAGGAGGCTGGCTCAGGACCCTCTAAATTCTGGAAGAACCATGGCTGTCTGAAAAAAGCCACTGACTGTTGCTACAAAGAGGTGTTCCCCTGAGCCAGGAGGGCTGTTTCTCAGAGGAATCATCTGTGAGTTCTAGTAGCCCCCGGGTGTCCTGGAGGCCACTCTTCTACAAGTTCCCGCTGCGCCACCCCTTGAGACAGGGGATTAAAGCTTGACTTGGAAACCCTCCTTGTCTGGGACAACACAAGGGGCAACTGAAAACCCTCGGTGGATAGGCAGGAGGAGGGAGTGGAGCTTTGGTTGATTATTGCTTCCTCGTTTGTCTTGGTGCTCTTAAGAGGCTGGCTGGCCGGTAGACTCACCTGTTGAGACCTCCTGCTCCTTGCCCCGTGCCTCCCTCTGCGCTGACAGAGGGACAGACAGGGAAGAGGGCCACAGGAAGGCATTGGGAACAACACAGTTCTGAAGGCTTGGCCCCACAGGCATCTTGTCCCTGGGCATGGCATCAGCGAGCCGACAGGTGTCCCAGCTGGTGATTTTCGGCATGGCGTGTGCTCTAGGTGCAGGTGACAGGGAGTCCCCCTCCTGTGGATGTGCATTAGGAGTCTATTTCAGTTATTTTCCTACTACTTTTAGTTCAGGAAGTAGCCATGTTTTCAAGTAATGCCGGCAAAAGCTGATTGTGAAGGAGGGAATTTTTCTGCTGGAGCTAACTCTGAAAACGTCTCAGACCCCAAGACGTTTGTTTTCCACATAATTAGACAAACCTGGCGTCTGAAAAGCTGTGGCACTATTGCCACTGGTCATTTGATATTTCTAATGAAATGTTCAAACTTTTCCCAAAGGAAGTTCTGGCATTAAGTACAAAAAGCTGATCCTGACAGAAAGACTAAGCTGGTTTTAATGACATTTGTGAACCGCCTTCCCCCAAACACACTGAACAGAAGCTCTTACCTTGACAGAAAAAAAAAAAAAAAAAAAAGACCTTTTTAAAAACCATACACAGACTCTCTAGCAAAAACCTACGTAATGTATACTTCACCCCGTCTAAAGTGCGGTCCTAGAGGTGGCTGGGATAGCGCTGTGTTTTGTACAGGGTGGGCGCAGCCGGGGCCACGGCGCAGAGAACTGCTGGCTCTCCTGAGTGGGGCGGGGAGCAAGAAGACAGGCTGCTGCTGCTGTTGGTTAGTGAAGGGTCTTCCTTGGAAGGGCCGTGGCTCTGCCCACAGAGGTGGTCTCGTGTGATCAGCAGGAGAAGGGGAATAAAGTGCTTCTTAAAAATGACCAAATAAATACAAACATTTAATGGCAGAAAAGAAAGTCTTTTAAGAGTTTGTTTCCTCAAACATACGTTGCTGGGCTGTGTGGCAGACTGTCCCCATGCCGGCCACCTGCCTGTGCAATGCCCCTGGCCAGCGGTCTGCACGCCTACATGGCCTTCCTGCTGTTGGCTGTGGCGCCCTCGGGCTGCAGCGCATCCCCCGCAGCCAGGGCAGCCTCATGCAGCCCAGAGTAGTCCTTGAGCTCGGCGTTGGTGAGCAGCAGCGGCTGCTCGCCCTTCTTGTGTGGCAGGAGGGGCTGCCGCGTGTAGTGCTCGCCGTTGGAGATGCTCTCGGGCAAATTCTGGTGCCTGCTCTCGGGCAGCAGGAGGATGCAGATGATGCAGATGAGCGTACAGCAGGCGAAGATGATGTGGTGCAGGAAGTAGCCTTTCTGGTTGTGCAGCTCGATGATGGGCGCCGTTAGCATGCCAAAGCCCGCACTGGCCAGCACCAGCCCCAGCCCACCGCACCTGCAGGACACAGGCTGGTTAGCGGCCCTCCTGGTCAGCCCGCAGCCCCGGCCACTTCCCAAGGAGCCGGGGGCACCCACTGTGGGAAAACGGCCTGGCCGGGGTGCCCAAGCAAAGGCAGTCGAGGCCTCCCACCCCCCACCTTCCCGGGGTCATCTCCCTGCACCACTTCCAATTCCCTTACAGCTTTCCTCATCACAAGTTGTTACTTAACTAAGTTTATTTCAAGAGGAAACTTTCTAACACTGAGGTAGAGGGAAAATGCACATCACAAGGAAAATGTGCATCACTTGCCATGAATGAATACAACAGAAACGAAGTGCTATTAAGCAATGCAAGTTCCCTGAGGCCTGCTCTCTGTATAAAGGTGGGGAATTATTAAGGTATCAATCAAAATGCTATTAGACACACACTGCTGGCACTGAGAGAGGCTTTCTCCTGCTGCTGTTGGAGAGGCTGAAAGGTAATTTAAAAGAAAACAATTTTCCACCGTGCCTTGGCGTTATTTATTGCTGTGTACCATGTATTTGTCCCCAGGTGGTGCAAGCGGTTAAGTGCTTGACTGCTAACTGAAAGGTTGGTGATTTGAGTCCACCCGGAAGAAAGGCCTGGTGATCTACTTAGGAAAAATTAGCCATTGAAAACCCTACTCTGACACACATGGGATCGCCATGAGTTGGAATTGACTTGAAGGCAACTGGTTTTTTTCAGGTTGCTGGGTGGGACAAATGGTGACCTCTGTCCTGTGGACTTTGAGGGCTTCTAAAGGAAAAAAAGAAAATTCTTTTCTTCTCAAGGGGAAAGGCAGACCCGAAACATTAAAAGAATTCCTGGATCTCTAAAGTCTGTCCTTTTGAAGCAGGCTGTTGTGAAAGGGTTATTAACCATCCCATAATAGTTGTTTTTCAGAAAAGTCTACTCTTGATACATTTTTGTTATAACCTTTACAGCACTTCACCATGATTGGTTGAATCCCCAGGTTTCTTGTCTTCTCCTGGCAGGAGGCTGGGGGGGACGTGCACTGACTCCAGATCTACCAGCTATATGACCTTCCTGGGGTGGCAGTAGTGAGCCATCACCATTTTTTTAGGGCTGTTCTCAATATTTTTAGAGCCGTGTGCAAAAACCCATTCACAGAGATTATGTGGACTGCTCATGCATCACAGGACTGAAGATCCTCCCCTCACTGTTCACGCATATGTATGTCACTCCCTATAAAAGGAGCAAATCTGTCCTGGTTCAGGGAGCTGGCAGCCTTAGGTCATGAGACCCTGCCTGCCTCCGAGTTTGCAAACTGAATAAACCTTTCTGTTCTTCCAACCCTGTGTCTGGCTGACTTCAATTCTCTGGTCTGCTTGACAGGAACCTATTAGTTGAAGGCTTCACCTTGACATGAAGGCACACTCTGGGGATAAGGTGTTTGTGGCCCCTGAAGAGCTGTGCTGGGCTGCAGTGGAGGGTGTGGTGGTCCCATGGCAGGTGACCTGCATCTGTGATCTCCAGTTCTGGAGGCAACACTGAAGAGAATGGGCAGGGGCTTGTAGAGGGGGAAGCAGAATTACTTTGCCTTGCTCCAGAGAGCAGAACCAGGCCCAGTGGTCAGGAACTACATGGATGCTGACTTCAGCTGGCTTCAGGAAGAACTTTCTAGCAGAACTGCTCAAGAATGAATGCACCACCTCCTAATGAAGTGACCTCATCCTCGGATGCACTCAGGCAGTCTGGGCTGAGCAAGAGGCCCCTGCAGCAGATGGGAGGTGGGGAATGGGATTCTCTTGTCTGCACTTATGGGTCCCAGCTCAGGGAATGTTCTACAAGGTCACAAGATACAAGACCAATGCACACAAATCAATTGTAGAGCTACAGACTAGCAAGAAACAATCCAAAAATGAAACTAAGAAAATTCCATTGACGACAGCATCTAAAACAATACAGTACTTAGAAATTTAACAAGAGAAACACAAGACTCGTACACTGAAAACTGCAAATGTTACTGAAAGAAACTAAAGAACGTAAATAAGTGGAGAGACACTGTATGTTCGTGGACTGGAGGTCCCATATTGCCAAGATGGCAGTTCTCCCCAAATTGATCTGATTCAACATGGTCCCTATCAAAATCCTGGCAGACATTTTTTCCCCCAGAACATGATAAACTGATCCTAAAATCTATATAGAAGTGCAAAAAACCCAGAATAGTCAAAACAATTTTGAAAAACAACAAAGTTGAAGGAATTAACTTCCCAATTTCAAACTTACTGTAAAGCTACAGTAATTAAGTATACTGACAGCAGATCGATCAGTGGAACAGAACAGAGAATTCAGAAATAAACCCTTACCTTGATGGCCAATTCACTTTTTATAAGGGCGAATTCAGTGGGGACAGGATATTGTGGTGAAATGAGTTCCTTTCTGGGGCCTTTTGGCCTGGTTCTTTGGAAAAACATCTTGAGAGGTTTTTCCCTAAGCCCTGAGGAGTTACCTTTGCCCCAGTTTTCTACCCCAGAGGGTTTGTTACATTTCCTGGGTCAGCTGTAAACAACTTGGTTTGACACTTCTTGTCTGGCCCTGGGCTGCAGCCTGCCCTGTGATTGGCAGCCCTGTGATTGGTATGCGCCTTGCAGACTGGTCAACAGATTATGCAAATGAAGTTACTATACCTTACTATGCAAATGAAGTATCTGTAGCCTACTATGCAAATGAAGTGTCTGTGGCCTGCAGAGAGCTCGTGGCCTGCCCCATGGGAGAGGTTATGCCTTGGAATTAACAAGGAATTGGATATATAAGCAGGCAACCCCACAGAGGTTTTTGAGACAAAGCAGGAGTAAGACAGCAGGAAGAAGCAGAAGGAAGGAAGACGCAGAGAGAAGGTTAAGAAACCTCCTAAAAGAGCTGTAATACAGGTCAAAGGCTGTAACACTGAAGACCATGATAGGCCTGGAAAGGACCCAGCTGCAGAGCTGGCTGTGGCAAACCACAGGGCCAAGAAGAGCCTGTCCTGAAGGGGCCTGAGAAGCCTGTCCTGAGAAGCCCAAGAGAAGCATGTTCTGAGGGGCCTGTGAGGAGGCCTGTCCTCAGGGGGCCTGAGAGGAGCCTGTCCTCAGGGGGCCTGAGAGGAGCCTGTCCTGAGGGGGCCAAGAGAAGGATGTCCTGAGGAGCCTGAGAGGAGGACCGTCTTGAGGAGGCCTGAGAGGAGGCCTATGGCCAAGAGGAGCTGAGAGAGCTGTCCTGCGCTGAAGAAGGGAGTCTGTTTACGTGCTTCCTGATCCTGATCCTGATCCTGAGTGGTAGCCTGTTGACCCTGATCCTGAGTTGTACCCTGTTACTTCCTTAATCAACTACTTATCTGTAAGTACATGGTCTTGAGTTCCCTGTGGCTGAGAGATTATGAACTCAGCAGAGAAGCAGAGAGTGCTGTGGGGAAGGCGACTGGTGTCAGAAAAGGTTGGAGAGTGCAGGTACGTCTGACCTCTGCCTCATGGGAATCAGCTTTGGGCTAATCTTGGTTCTGACCTTAGGTTCTGACACTACTACTACTATTCCCGCCACTTTACAGGTATTCTTTTCAACAACCAGTGCTGGGGCAACAGGAGGTTCACGTGCAAAAATGATAAAATCACATCATCCACAAACATCAGTTCAGATGGAACACAGCTAAACGTAAGAGTGAAAACCATAACATTTCTAGCGGAAAATGTAGGAGAAAATCTTTGATCTTCAGTTAGGCAATGATTCCTTATATGGTATCAAAAGCAGGAGCCAACTGGGCAAAAGATTTGAATAGACATTTTACCAAAGAAAAGTATACAAATGGCCAATTAGCACATGAAAAGATGCTGAACAGGATTAGTCATTAGGAAAATGCAAATCAGAACCACACTGAGGCACTTCCTCACACCCACTTGGTTGTTAGTTGCTGTCCAGTCATAGCCAACCGGCATCACAGAGCTGAACTGCGCCCTAGGGTTTCCTAGGCTGTCATCTATACTGCAGCAGATTGCCAGATCTTTCTCCTGAGGAGCCGCTGGTGGGTTCAAAGCGCCAACCTTTCAGTTAGCAGTCGAGTGCTTAACTGTTGTGCCACCATGGCTCCTGTCAAACCACTAGGATGGTTATAGTTGGGAAGACAGAAAATAATAAATGTTGGCAAGGATGTAGAGAAACTGGAACCTTCCTCCATTGCTGGTGGGAATGTAACACTGTGCACCTGACCTTGGTAACAGCCAAGAGCTTCCTACCTGGCTCTGCGTGTGTCCTACCACCCCTTGGACTCCCTGTCCTCTCTGCTGCGCAATGACTTTTGATGGCTCTGGCCACTTCCGGAAGCCACAGGATGCTGTCAGGGCCATACCGGATGCCGGGGATGGTGGGTGTGTTTTCTCCGAGCCTCCCTGGTCTCAGCCGGACCTCCACTGTCAAGTGTGGGTGGCCCTGGCCCCCATGCAGGTAAGTCCACCTGTGGTTAACCCACAGAATGGCAGAGGGCATGGCCCACAAAGAGAATGTGCCCAGGTAGTTTCAAAGAAGGAAATGCTCATCACTGGGCAAAAGTCTCCTGTTTTCCAAGTCGAATGAGTTGAAATATATCTGACTTTTTTTTTTTTTTAAGGTAGGGTTATATGGTTTATTTTAAAAGTACCCGTGTATCTCTATATGTATGTATAATATGCAATATATGCATGTGTGATATGAAATATACCATTTTTTACGAATGTGATTTTCTGTTTAGTTTTCTATCAAGGATTCATTGCAATTATTCAGTAACATCAGGAACAATTTTGGCAAAATTTGGTATACATTTTTGGTTTTGTTTTTCCTCTTTTAAAATTTTAGTTTTTAGAATGCTTGACTGTAAGGTTAATTTTCTTCCCCCCAAAGGCCCTTATTTGAAGCTGCACGGCTACATTTCTCTGGTTTGTCACTAGGGGGCAGCATGTACCCATGCTTACATGTAAGGGTTGCTATGAGTTGGAATTGACTCAATGGCAATGGGTTACTTTACTAGTAATAACGTCCTAAATAACTTTAAGGGTAGAAAGACTGATGTATGTTGTTATTGTTGTGCGCCATCGAGTCGATTCTGATTCATAGTGATTCTATATGACAGAGTACTGTAATTTTTACAGGAGCAGACTGCCAGGTCTTTTCTCCTGTGTAGCTGCTGGTGGATTTGAACCTTTTGGTTAGCACCTGAGGACTTTAATCATTGTGCCATCAGGGCTCCGAGACTGATGTGTACCCATTGCTGTCGGGTAGATTCCAACTCATAGCAACCTTACAGGACAGAGTAGAACTGCCCCATAGAGTTTCCAAGGAGCGACTGGTGGATTCAAACTGCCAACCTTTAGAGACTAATGTATATATATATAAAAAAAAATGTACAGGCAGGGCTAATTATTAGAAGTAGCAAGCTTGAATTAAGAGTCCTGAAATCCGATACATGAGGAAATGCTCATGATCACTAGCCATTAGAGAAATGCAAATCAAAATTACAATGAGATTCCATTTCACTCTGACAAGGCTGGCATTAATCCAAAAAACAGAGAATAATAAATGTTGGAGAGGTTGTGGAGAGACTGGAACACTTATACACTGCTGGTGAGAATGTAAAATCGTAGAACCACTTTGGAAATCGATTCGGCACTTCCTTAAAAAGTTAGAAATAGAACTACCATACCATCCAGCAATCCCACTCCTTGGAAATATATTCTAGAGACATAAGGGCCTTTACACGAACAGATATATGCAAACCCATGTTCACTGAAGCACTGTTTGCAATAGCAAAAAGATGGAAGCAACCAAGGTGCCCATCAACGAATCAATGGATAAATAAATTATGGCCTATTCACACAATGAAATACTACGCATAGATAAAGAACAGTGATGAATCTGTGAAACATTTCATAACATGGAGGAATCTGGAAGGCATTATGCTCAGTGAAATTATTCAGTTGCAAAAGGACAAATATTGTATGAGACCACTATTATACAGAACCCCTTCAAGACATCAGGGAGGAAATAAGGCAATACACAGAGCAAGCCAAGGAACACACAGATAAAGCAACTGAAGAAATCAAAAAGATTATTCAGGAACATAATGAAAAATTTAATAAGATGCAAGAATCCATAGACAGAAAGCAATCAGAAGTTCAGAAGATTAACAATAAAATTACAGAAGTAGACAACTCAGTAGAAAATCAGAGGAGCATGAATTGAGCAAGTGGAGGGCAGAATTTCTGAACTTGAAGATAAATCACTTGGCACTAACATATTTGAAGAAAAACCAGATAAAAGACTTAACAAAAAATGAAGAAACCTTAAGAATCATGTGGGAGTATATCAAGAGAAATAACCTATGAGTGACTGGAGTACCAGAACAGGGAGGGATAACAGAAAATAAAGAGAGAACTGTTGAAGATTTGTTGGTAGAAAACTTCCCTGATATTGTGAAAGATGAGAAGATATCTATCCAAGATGCTCATCGAACTCCACATAAGGTAGATATTAAAAGAAAGTCACCAAGACATATTATAATCAAACTTGCCAAAACCAAAGATAAAGAGGGAATTTTAAGAGCAGCTAGGGATAAACGAAAAGTCACCTAAAAAGGAGAGTCAGTAAGAACAAGCTCGGACTGCTCGGCAGAAACCATGCAGGCAAGAAGGCAATGGGATGACTTATATATAAAAAATTGAAGGGATGAAATTGCCAGCCCAGAATCATATATCCAGGAAAACTGTCTCCCAAATATGAAGGTGAAATTAGGACATTTCCAGATAAACAGAAGTTTAGAGAATTTGTAAAAACCAAACCAAAACTACAAGAAATACTAAAGGGAATTCTTTGGTTAGAAAATCAATAATATCAGGTATCAACCCCAGACTAGAACACTGCGCAGAGCAAGTGGAAGTCAACCCAGACAGGGAAATCACAAAAATAAATCCAGATAAAAAAATGCTCAAAACAGGGAAACAGTGATGTCATTATGTAAAAAAAGACAACATTAAAACAATCGAGAGGGACTAAGAAATGTAGTCATAGATCTTCCATATGGAGAGAAAGACAAGGTGATAAGAAGAAATAAAAATTAGGTTTAAATTTAGAAAAATAGGGGTAAATAATAAGGTAACCACAAAGGAGACAAACTATCCTACACATCAAAATAAAATACAAGGAAAAAAAAAAAAAAAACAGACTCAGCAGAAACAATATCAACAAAAATGAATATGAGGAAAGAACAATATGTAATCTACTCAGCATATAAAATTAAGTGGGAAAAAGAAACTCTCAACAAAAGAAAAAAAGACATCAAAATGATAGCACTAAATTCATACCTATCCATAATTATGCTAAATGTAAATGGACTAAATGCAGCAATAAAGAGACAGAGAGTGGCAGAATGGATTAAAAAACACGATCCGTCTATATGCTGCCTACAAGAGACACACCTTAGAGACACAAACAAGCTAAAACTCAAAGGAAGGAAAAAAATATATCAAGCAAACAACAATTAAAAAGGGCAGGAGTGGCAATTTAATTTCTGACAAAATAGACTTTAAAGTTAAATCCATCATACAGAATAAGGAAGGAACTATATAATGATTAAAGGGAGAATATACCAAGAAGATATAACCATATCAAATATTTATGCACTCAATGACAGGGCTGCAAGATATATAAAACAATCTCTATCAGCATTGAAAAGCTAGATAGCTCCACAATAATAGTAGGAGACTTCAACACACCACTTTCAGTGAAGGGTAGGACATCCAGAAAGAAGCTCAATAAAGACACGGAAGATCTAAATGCCATCAACCAACTTGACTTCATAGACATATACAGAACACTCCACCTAACTGCAGCCAAGTATAATTTGTTTTCCAATGCACATGGAACATTCTCTAGAATAGACCACAGGTCATAAAGCAAGCCTTAAAAGAATCCAAAACATTGAAATATTACAAAGCATCTTCTCTGACCATAAGGCCATGAATGTAGAAATCAATTACAGAAAAAACAGGGAAAAGAAGTCAAACACTTGGAAACTGAACAATACCCTGCTCAAAAAAGATTGGATTGTAGAAGACATTAAGGATGGAATAAAGAAATTCATAGAATCCAAACAGAATAAAAACACTTCCTATCAGAACCTTTGGGACACAGTGAAAGCAGTGCTCAGAGGTCAATTTATATCAATAAATGCACACATCCAAAAAGAGCAAAGGGCCAAAATCAAAGAATTATCCCTATAACTTGAACAAAGAGAAAGAGAGCAACAAAAGAAACCCTCAGGCACCAGAAGAAAACAAATACTAAAAATTAGAGCTGAACTAAATGAAATAGAAAACAGGAAAACAAGTGAAAGGATTAACAAGACCAGAAGCTGGTTCTTTGGAAAAAATGAACAAAATTGATAAACCATTGGCCAAACTGACAAAAGAAAAACATGAAGGAAATAACCCGAATAAGAAATGAGATGGGCGATATTACAACAGACCCAACTGAAATTAAAAGATTCATATCAGATTGCTATGAAAAACTGTACTCTAACAAATTTGAAAACCTAGAAGAAATGGATGAATTCCTAGAAACACACTACTTACCTAAACTAACACAAACAGAGGTAGAACAACTAAATTGACTCATAACGAAAGAAGAGATTGAAAAAGTAATCAAAAAACTACCAACAACAAGAAAAAAAAGCCCGGGCCAGGACGGCTTCACTGCAGAGTTCTACCAAACTTTCAGAGAAGAGCTAACACCACTACTAGTAAGGCATTTCAGAGCATAGAAATGGATGGAATACTCCCAAACTCATTCTATGAAGCCAGCATATCCCTGATACCAAAACCAGGTAAAGACACCACACAAAAAAGAAAATTACAGACCTAGATCTCTCATGAACTTAGACGCAAATATCCTCAACAAAATTCTAGCCAATAGAATTCAACAACATATCAAAAAAATAATTCAGCATGACCAAGTGGGATTCATACCAGGTATACAGGGATGGTTCAACATTAGAAAAACAATTAATGGAATCCATCATATAAATAAAACAAAAGGATCACATGATTTTATCAATTGATTTAGAAAAGGCATTTGAGAAAGCTCAACACCCATTCATGATAAAAACACTCAGCAAAATAATAGAAGGGAAATTCCTCAACATAATACAGGGCATTTATACAAAGCCAATAGCCAACATCATCCTAAATGGAGAGAGCCTAAAAGCATTCTCCTTGAGACCGGGAACCAGACAAAGATTCCCTATATCACCACTCTTATTCAACATTGTGCTGGAAGTCCTAGCCAGAGCAGTTAGGCTGGATAAAGAAATAAAGGGCATCCACATTGGCAAGGATCATGATATCTATTTGAAGATACCATGATCTTATACACAGAAAACCCTAAGGAATCCTCCAGAAAACTACTGAAACTAATTGAAGAGTTCAGCAGAGTATCGTGATACAAGATAAACATACAAAAATCAGTTGGATTCCTCTACACTAACAAAAAGAACATGGAAAAGGAAATCAGCAAATCAATACCATTTATAGTAGCCCCCAAGAAGAAAAAATACTTAGGAATAAATCTTAGCAGAGATGTAAAAGAAAACCACAAAACACTTCTGCAAGAAACCAAAAGAGACCTACATAAGTAGAAAAACATACCTTGCTCATGGATAGGAAGACTTAACATCATAAAAATATCTAGTCTATCAAAAGTAATCTATCAATTTAATGCAATTCCGACCCAAATTTCAATGACACTTTTTAATGAGATGGAGAAACAAACCACCAACTTCATATGGAAGGGAAAGAGGCCCCGGATAAGTAAAGCATTACTGAAAAAGAAGAACAAAGTGGGAGGCCTCGCCCTACCTGATTTTAGAACCTATTATTCCACCACAGTAGTCAAAACAGCCTGGTACTGGGACAACAACAGATACATGGACCAGTGGAACAGAATTGAGACTCCAGACATAAATCCATCCACATATAAGCAGTTGATATTTGACGAAGGCCCCAAAACAGTGAAATGGGGAAAAGACAATCTTTTTAACAAATATTTCTGGCATAACTGGATATCCATCTGCAAAAAAATGAATCAAGACCCATACCTCACTCCATGCACAAAAACCAGCTCAAAATGGATCAAAGACCTAAATATAAAATCTAAAATGATAAAGATCATGGAAGAAAAAATAGGTACAACGTTAGGAGCCCTAATACATGGCATAAACAGTATACAAAACATTACTAACAATGCGAAGAGAAACTGGATAATTGGGAGCTCCTAAAAATCAAACACCTATGCTCATCCAAAGACTTCACCAAGAGAGTAAAAAGATAATCTACAGACTGGGAAAAAGTTTTTAGCTATGACATTTCTGATCAGCGCCTGATCTCTAAAACCTACATGATACTGCAAAAACTCAACTACAAAAAGACAAATAACCCAATTAAAAAATGGGCAAAATAACATGAACCAGAGACTTACATCATCCTGAGACCAGAAGAACTAGATGGTGCCCAGCCAGAACCGATGACTGCCCTGACAGGGAGCACAACAGAGAACCCCTGAGGGAGCAGGAGATCAGTGGGATGCAGACCCCAAATTCTCATAAAAAGACCAGACTTAATGGTCTGACGGAGACTAGAGGAATCCTGGCAGTCATGGTCCCCAAACCTTCTGTTGGCCCAGGACAGGAACCATTCCCGAAGACAACTCATCAGACATGGCAGGGACTGGACAATGGGTAGGAGAGAGATGCTGATGAAGAGTGAGCTACTTGTATGAGGTGGACACTTGAGACTCTGTTGGCAACTCCTGTCTGGAGGGGAGATAGGAGGGTAGAGAGGGTTAGAAACTGGCAAAATTGTCACGAAAGGAGAGACTGGAAGGGCTGACTCATTAGGGGGAGAGTAAGTGGGAATATGGAGTAAGGTGTATATAAGCTTATATGTGACAGACTGACTTGATTTGTAAATGTTCACTTAAAGCTCAATAAAAATTATTTAAAAAAATGGGCAAAATATGTGGACACTTCACTAAAGAAGACATTCAGGTAGCTAACAGATACATGAGGAAATGCCCATGATCATTAGCCATTAGAGAAATGCAAATGAAAACTACAATGAGATTCCATCTCACTCCAACAAGGCTGCCATTAATCCAAAAAACTGAAAATGATAAATGTTGGAGAGGTTGTGGACAGACTGGAACACTTTAACACTGCTGGTGGGAAAGTAAAATGGTAGAACCACTTTGGAAATTGATTCGGCGCTTCCTTAAAAAGCTAGAAATAGAACTAGCATATGATGCAGCAATTCCACTCCTTGGAATATATCCTAGAGAAATAAGAGCCTTTACAGGAACAGATAGATGCACACCCATGTTCACAGAAGCACTGTTTACAACAGCAAAATGATGGAAGCAACCAAGGTGCCCATCAATGAATCAGTGGATAAATAAATTATGGTATATTCACACCGTGGAATACTACGGATCGATAAAGAACAGTGATGAATCTGTGAAACATTTCATAACATGGAGGAATCTGGAAGGCATTATGCTGAGTGAAATAAGTCAGTTGCAAAAGGACAAATATTGTATGAAACCACTATTATAAGAACTGGAGAAATAATTTAAACAGAGAAGAAAATATTCTTTGATGGTTACAAGAGGGGGGAGGGAGAGAGGGAGGGAGCGTGGGAGAGTGGTGTTCACTAATTAGATAGTAGATAAGAACTATTTTATCTGAAGGGAAAGACAACACACAATACAGGGGAGGTCAAAACAATTGCACTAAACCAAAAGCAAAGAAGTTTCCTGAATAAAATGAACGCTTCAAAGGCCAGCATAGCAGGGGCGGAGGTTTGGGGACCATGGTTTCAGGGGACATCTAAGTCAATTGGCATAATCTATTCAGAAAACATTCTGCATCCCACTTTGAAGTGTGGCATCTGGGGTCTTAAACGCTAGCAAGCGGCCATCTAAGATGCATCAATGGGACTCAACCCACCTGGACCAAAGGAGAATGAAGAACACCAGGGACACAAGGTAATTATAAGCCCAAGAGACAGAAAGGGCCACATAAACTGGAGACTACATCAGCCTGAAACCAGAAGAACTAGATGGGGCCCGGCTATAACCGATGACTGCCCTGACAGGGAACACAACAGAGAACCCCTGAGGGAGCAGGAGAGCAGTGGGATGCAGACCCCAAATTCTCTAAAAAGACCAGACTTAATGATCTGACTGAGACTAGAAGGACCCCGAAGGTCATGACCCTCGGAACTTCTATTGGCCCAGGACAGGAACCATTCCCAAAGCCAACTCTTCAGACAGGGATTGGACTGGACAATGGGTTGGAGAGGGATGCTGGTGAGGAGTGAGCTTCTTGGATCAGGTGGACTCTTGAGACTATGTTGGCATTTCTTGTCTTGAGGGGAGATGAGAGAGTAGAGGGGGTTAGAAGCTGGCGGAATGGACATGAAAAGAGAGAATGGGGGGAGGGAGCGGGCAGTCTGATTAGGGTAGAGCAGTTGCGGGTCTGTAGCAAGGTGTATATAACTTTTTGTGTGAGAGTCTGACTTGATTTGTAGACTTCCACTTAACGCACAATAAAAATTAAAAAAAAAAAAAAAACCTACACTGTCTCCCCCACCCAAAAATTCTGAAATTCTAAAAATCATTCAGTTAAACATATGAACATCACCGTCTTGCATTTAAGTGCCAGAAACCAACCTCCCATGTTCACTTCCTCTTTTATGTTACATAGTTTATCCTTACTACATTTCTGTGAAGGAAAAAAAGAAAACAACTAAAGAAAACAAGCCCAAACCAGTTGCCATCCAGTTGATTCTGACACACATGGTATCAGAGTAGACGTGTGCTCCACAGGGTTTTCAATGGCTTACCACATGTGTGAGTTAGGATGAGCTGCACTTATGACTGTCTGGTGATCTTTGTTTTGTACGTTTTATCATGAGTAATATGTACCACGTACAATGCTGCAGTGCATAATTTGCTGATTTATCATTTTCAGGCGTTCACTCATAGATGTTCAATTTTATGATTTGCTGTTTAGAACACTGCCGCATAGCAGGGTGTGACCTGGTCTATGATGAAGTCCATGTTGGCGTTGGGAGGCATAATGGTTAGAAAGTTGGGCAATGTTCAACTCTAACAAACATGCTCCAAGCATTCGATTGAGCTAAGGAAGAAATCAGAGGGAAAATCATCCATACGGCAAGAACGCTGAATTTAGAACTTGGTATCGCGGGTGGCATAGTGGTTAAGTGCTTCGGCTGTTAACCAAAAGGTCAGTAGTTAGAATCCACCAGGCGTTGCTTGGAAACTCTAAGGGGGTAGTTCTACTCTGTCCTACAGGGTTGCTATGAGTCGGAATTGACTTGATGGCACTGGTTTTTTTTGGGTTTTTTATCGCGGATGTGGACCAACAGCTCACAGATCACGAAGAAGGGAACTGACAAATCAGGATTTAATGGATTTGGAAGAAGAAAGAAATGCTGAAGAACAAAGAAATAATGAGGAAGAGGAAGGAGAGAAATCAAAAATTTTATAGTGAGAGGATTAGCTGTAGTTTTTTCTAAAAACTCAGGGGTTTCAGTTGCTCAAAAACATGGGCCCAAATGCTGTTGGCTTCGCTAAAGTCGATGAGCAGATTCAGGAAACAGTGAGATGTTAGTACAAAATAGATGAAGAACAAAAGAAAAGGATCACACGTGTCCTCTCATTAATTTTCTGACTAGAAACGCCATCCCCATTCCCAGGGATAATCCAGATGATCCAGAACCTTCCACAAGTGGAGTAATTACTGCAAATGACAAAATGCCAATGCCGTCCAAATCTTCATCTTCGGCATAAATTTTTAGGACTTGTGTATTTTTTCATGCATGTATGTATTAAAATACATCTGTAAGTTTATATGTAATGTTTCCAACCCCTAAAAACAAAGATTGAATTTATAAAGATTCTGGATAATAAAAGGAATAATGAGAACTAAAAAAAAAAAAGAAAAAAAAAATGAGGTCTTGACTTACGTTAGAACTGACTTACGATAGAGTCATCAGAACAGAACACCATCTTAAGTTGGGGACTACCTGTAGATTGCCAGGCCTTTCTTCCGAGGTACGTCTGGGCGGACTAGAACTACCAACCATTTGGTTAGCAACTGAGCTCGTTAATCACTTGTACCACCCAGTGAGGATGGTCAAATTTGTACCAATTTTTCAGAAATAAATATAGCTGACAAAATATTTAGGCAAGAACACTATCAGCTGCCAGGCCCTTTCTCTCTCTCTTCATTCTTCACAGCCATATTCACAGGGAGGCATGACTGTTCTTATTTTAAGACAAAGAAGCTTAGGGCAAATGATTTGTCTGTGGCCACAGAGGAAGAAGTGGGCTGTGAGTCCTGCGGGCTCTGCCTGGCTCCTCCATCTTACTCTCCCACCGTGCTGACGACCTGATGTTACCCCGCCCCAGGCCCACTGTGCACTGTGCACGCAGGCCTCTGTGTGCTATTGTCACCTTCTTGTGCCCCTGCTGTGACCCCAAGACCATGGGCTCTTTTCCCTGCAGGGCTAGCGTGGTGCTGTACACAGAGCAGGCCCGGAATAAATACTAGCTTCTCATTTGCTCCTTCACTCAAATATTGGATCTTTTTTAGGGTACAAATATTCAAAGAAGTTAAGCAGACTCCCAATATTACATTAAATAGCAGCCAGACACTCCCTTCCCTGTCTTGGGCCCAGCTTCCTAGGGGTGCAGCCCCAGGTGAGCAGTGGGCTCAGGCAGGTCCTGTTCTGGATGGAGACAGGGAAGAGGTGGGCAGAGAAGCTTTCAGGGAAGGTGTGGGAAGAAGGCTGGGAAGGCCTGTGTGGCAGAAAGGTGGCCAGCACGCTGCGGGGTGGAGTGGATGAGCCAGGGAGGGACGTGGCACTTGGCAGGTCTCTGCGGAATAGCTTCTGAAAATGTAAAGGGCCTGGCACTATCACTGACACGTGCCTCCTCTGTCTGGGATCTTCATGAAAAGAACAGGAAGACAGCCAAGGCCTTGGTGGCTCACACTGGCAGCTTCTAAACCCATTACCGTCCAGTCGATTCCAACTTATGTTGACCCTATAGGTCTGAGTAGAACTGCCCTATAGCATTTACAAGGAGCAGCTGGTGGATCTGAACTGCCAACCTTTTGGTGAGCAGCCAAACTCTTAACAGTGTACCACCAGGGCTCCACGTGGCCCTAAAAAGCCACTGACTGCTCCTAGATCTCCCGCGGCCCCAGGCCACTCTGCTTCAGTGCAGGGGAGTGAAGCTGCCGCCACATCTGGGGTACCCAGTGCTGCCCGTCTACCTCCAGAAGTCCTGTGAGTGAAGCTGAGAAGAGTCTGGGTGTTGGCCAGGGTGAAAGCCAGCTGACTGAGCCTGAGTGGCAGTGGTGTGTCTCTCTGTAGTGAAGACCTGGGCGGGACCTCAGGAGACACACTGAGCTCACTCCTGTAAGCCAGATCCTTCCTGGACAAGCAACCTCTGCGACCCTCTAGGAAGAAGCACTCTAGCTCCTCACCCATGTTTCCAGCCAGCCGATCTTGAAATCTCATGACTGCTACTGTTCTCCTTTGGAACGTTTGTTTCTAATACGGCATTGTCGAAAACGGCTAGTTTTGTGATAGGAAACATAAAGCTCCTAGACCCCAAGTCCACCCATACTAGCTTACTGTAGGTTTATCTCTGTGTGAACTATTGGGGTGGGGAGGGACAGCAAGGCAAGTGTTTATCCACCCTGCCTCCATGGCTGGAATGATTTCCTGGGGTACACACAACAAAGCCATGGCCCTAAGGGACAGAAGAGGAGAAGGCACAGCGAGAAGAGGGACTCTCAGTAATGGCAGACATCCTTCCACCCTGGCCAGCAGACCCCACGGTACTTCACTTCCTTTCTTCCTCTGCAGGTACAAAAGCATCACCAAGGGTCAAATAATCTTTCTACTTTGTCACCTTAGCAAGCTGAGCATATGTGCTAAATTTTTGTTGCAAAATAGCCCTTCCAGGTTTGCATCAAAGAGGAAGAGGATACTATCTGTCCTTCAGTTGAGCTCGCTAAGCAAAATACACCAATAAGTAATGAGGTCTACCAGCTTGCATGACCAGAGCAAAGTGGTGGTCAAGCCACCCAGAGAAACACTTGGGACCATGCCAAGGCCTCAGAGAGGCTAGCCGAAGACCACAAAGGTCCAACCTTCACTTCTGTTCTGTTGAAAGAATCATCTTTGTTTTTTTCTTTTCTAGAATAAAGAAAATTTAACCAGGTGAAGAAAAAGACACAGAACAAGTTACTATATGCTTAAGATCTTTTGCAACTGCAAGCATGAACTAAACTCTGGGCTGGAATCTTTGCTTTAGCTTGTGTAGAAGGTAAGGACAGAATGAATTATTTTGCACTTAATTGCTTTTTTTCTTAAATATACAATTTCTTGGCATTTTCTTGCAGGTACCGAGCAACCTTCAGGCTTGGCATGTATAGACAAATTCCAGGAGAATGAATCAGAATGAGGTCATGTGGAAATTCTACCGTCTGCAAGACCCCTGGCAATGTGGGAAGGCAGTCTGTGAAGCTGCCTGCCAGAGCTCTTCCCCACAGCACCAGAAGACCAACGTCACCGGCACTGCAGATTCCCCGGCCTGCGACGGCTTGTGCTTGCCTCTCCTCGTGAAGAAACAAGGGTGGTGGGATGCCACCAGGCTGATCTCTGGGTTGATCTTCCCTCTACTCACAATTTATATTAAATGTGAATGTACTTTAGAAATGCTAATGGCGTTCCTACAAGAAGTTCAGCATGAGCACACCAGCAAGTCACGAACAGCCATTCTCAAGAAAGCAACACGCTGAAGCAGTTAAGGGATGCACTTTTAACTTGGGGCTGTTGTTGTTAGGTGCCGTTGAGTCGATTCCGACCCATAGTGACCCCACAGGACAGAGTAGAACTGCCCTGTAGGGTTTCTAAGGAGCGGCTGGTGGATTCCAACTGCCGACCTCTTGGTTAGCAGCTTGAGCTCTTAACCACTGCACCAGCAGGGCTCCTTGAGGCATATCCTCTTGTTATGCTGGCATCTTAAAAGGATAAATGGTTTGTAGTGCCTCGGCACCACGGCCCGGGAGTACTACCAGAAAGGACCAAACCTTGCAGTGTTGTTGGGTGCCCTCAAGTCGATTCTCACTCATGAGAGTTGCTGGGTGGGTTTGAACTGTTAACCTTTCGGTTAGCAGCCAAGTGCTTAATCGGTGTGCTACCAGGGCTCCCTGAGCCTCTTGCTAGGAACTAAAATAAGAGTAACTTGTTGTTAGCTGCCATCAAGCTGGCCCCTGACTCGTGGTAACCTCATACACCACAGAACAAAATGCTGCCTAGTCCTGCACCATCCCCATGATCCGTTGGGGACTGGACTGTTGTGATCCACAGGATTTTCATTGGCTAATTTTGCAGCAGTAGATCACCAGGTCTTTCTTCCTAGTCTGTCTTTGTCTGAAAGCTCCCCTGAAACCTGTTTAGCATCACAGCAACAGAAGAACCTCCACCGACAGACAGGAGGTGGCTGCATGTGAGGTGCACTGGCCTGGAATCAAGCCCCGTTCTCCTGCATGGGAGGTGAGAATTCTACCACTGGGCCACAATTAATAGCACCTTCCAGGAGAGGAGAAAATGAGACTAGCCCTGTGTAGACAGGGTCTGCGTTGTTCCTGCTGATCTGGCCTTGCTCGGGCACACACAGTGCTCAGTAAAACTCTGTGAGTGAATGGGCTGGGCTACTCGCTCGGCTGTCTCTCCAAGTCTTTCCTCTGGATTGATGGCTTCTCAGACCAATAAAAAACAAGGTCCTTTCTACTTCACTTCTTTCTATTTTGAAGCCTTTTAGAAGAGCTGGCAGCCTCTGACTTCAGTGGCAGTATGGGCATATGTGACCCTCTTATCCCCCATTCCCTGGCACGGCCTGGGCCCTTGCACCCTGGAACCTTGACCCTCCACATCCTGTGGGCTGCACAGACAGGTCTGGGCTCTGTCCTCCCTTCACCGTCCGTCGCCCTGGGCCAGTTTACCCTCTGGCTGTGGACGATGGAGCCATGTGCCCAGCCCACATGCTGCACCTGACCTTGCTGCCAGCCAGGGCAGAGCCAGCATTGGCAAATTCAACAGGAGCTTGGCCAGGCAGGCGCCCCTCCCACCGTGACCCAAGAAGGACATCTGAGTGTCAGGGTACCCCAGCTTCTTACCGTATGACTGTCGGGGTGATTTCTGCACAGAAGAAGACACTGAGGCTTCCCACCGCATGTGAGGCGAACATGCCCACGATGGAGAAGGTGATGGAGAACTTGTCCTTTATGCTGTCACTCATGCCTGCCGGAGGATCAGAGGGGCGGTAAGAGGGGCAAGAGGGAAGAAGAGAAAGAAGCTGGTAACAAAAAGGGCACAGCCGAGCAGAAGCAGGAGGGCTCAAGCCTGTGGGGTCCCCAGTCTGCCCTCTAGGAATGGTAGAGCTGTGGGTTAGAAGTCAGAGGCCTTTGGTCTGAGGACTACAGGGGTCTCCAGAGAGGGCAAGCCCACTTCTGCCAGGCCCTCAGGTCAAGAGCGTCTGCACCCTGGGCCTCAGTATCCAGTGCCCAGGGCAGTGCCAACTGAAGAGAATGCCACCTTAGACCACCTGCACGGGGCCCAGGGCACTGCGGGCCTGGAGGAGCCTGGAGAAATCTGCACAGAGCTGGCTCACAGCGGGGCGGGGTCTAGCGCGCAGCATGCTTCTGGGGTTCATGCGCATGGGGCGCAGCTCAGTCTTCTCCCCAAGCTGGCCAGTGACCTCAGGCTCAGAGGCGCACATTCTAAGGCAGGTGAGGGCCTGGCTGGGCTTCTAAGGCAGGTGAGGGCCAGACCAGGCTTCTAAGGCAGGCAAGGGCCAGGCCAGGCTTCTAAGGCAGGCAAGGGCCAGGCCAGGCCAGGCAGAGAGCAGCAGCAGCAGCAGCAGGCCGCAGCTCCCTATCCCCCGACACAAAGCAGGGAGCGCAGGACTGACAGGGGAAGCAACAGCTTCCCCTGCAGCACGGAGAGCCAGGCCTGGAGCACACGGCCTTTCTGTCTGGCCCTGGCTCTGTCCTAGACCAACTGTAGTGGCCACAGCCAGAGGGAGGGGGTGAAGGGACCAGGCGAGGGGACGCATGCCAAGTGGGCCAGAACCGGGAAACCGAGTAGCTGGAGCTAGAGGCACGAGGGGCAGAAAATACAAATGTGTGCGAATAGTGTCCAACCTACGGCCAACTTCAGCTGCACCTCTTGGAGGGGAAGGGAGCGGAGGACAGAGAGAGGAAAGGGAGACCAGAGGTCAGTGAGTCGTCACAAAAGTGCCTGTGTTGACGCAACAAGATGATGAGAGGCGTGGCGCGAGTGGGGCTTTACCTGAATCTGGGTGCTGGCTGTACTTTCCAATCACTGGCTCCGGGAAGTTAGAGCACCCCCATGCACAAAAATGGAGATAGGAGGGGAGAGAAGAAAGCACATCAGGTATGTGCCTCTATCACTCTCCCAAGTGACCTTCTGTAGACAAACACATGCCCTGGGCTGGCCCAGCCTGCCTCCCACCACGAGGGCCCCCTCCCCACCTACAGCCCACTCCCCCATTACACTCCACTGAGGCCCCACCTACACCCCATTGGGGGCCCACCTACACCTCACTAGGAGCCCTGGTTACGGCCCACCAGGGACTCTACCGACACCCCGCTGGGGGCCACCTACAGCCCACCGACCCACCTACACCCCCACCCCCGCCCCCCACACCACGCACAGTGACCAGTTAGCACTGGCACATATAGGATCTTTTTGTTAGAATGGGTGGGATCAAGCCCTCGGGCTCAGAGCCCCTAGCAGATTTGCCCAGCCTCAAACAGAAGATGAATGTTACTGTCTCAAAATTATTTGAGTCTCTGCTAGGCTGTGCTCAAAGGGACAGAGTCTACTAGGTGGCATTTTGTGTGCTCAAGCTCTGTTCCTCACAGCCACTTGTCACTTTTGCCATGTTCCTGCTCAGAAGGTATCCTGGCATTCCCTGGGCCAGGCGCTGGCCCCCACATGGCACGGGCTCACTAGATAGGGTTCCCAAAGGGTGCCTCAGTACTGCCCACCACCAGGGGCAGGAGTGATAAGACAACCCCAGCCCACCTCCCCCAGGTTTGCCTTGTCCATGTTCACTCTTGGTGACAGCTGAAAGTCAGGCTTGCTTCCCAGCAAGACACAGAATGCACAACTCCATGAGTCAGACAGACTGCTCCTAAGCGTAAGCTAGCTGTTCTATACGCCAGTGTGACAATAAGGCTGGGAACAGGGACAAGATTCTCCTTCCCCCTTCTGTTCTGGGTACGGATTCTTGAACCGGGGCTGTGGGAAAACCTGAAATACTGGGAGGCTTTTGTTTTCTGTTCTGCTACAGGATGACCCAGAGACTAGCTCAGGCTGTGCTGTCAGTTTCCCTGTAGGAGGGGAAACACCAGCGGGTCAGGTTCCCTCCAGGTCCTGAGCTGTCTCAGGGGAGCCCAGCCTGGGGATGAGGAGGGCGTGAGCCTCGGTACACAGAGTGTGTGCTCCAGGCAGCTCCAGGAAGCCAGAGTGATGCCTGCGGCGGCTTCCATGCTGCACGAGATGGCACGAGCTTGCCTAGTACAGCTGGGGTGCTAGATGGACTCCCTGGTTTTGGCTTGCATTCTTTACCTTGACTAGAGTTCTCAGCAGAGCTGGTGCACCTGGAGCAGGTGCTGAAGACGGGGCAGTGCGCCTACATGAGCAGTCGAAGCTTTAAAAAAGTCGAAGCTTTACCTCCCCCAATTTCCAATGAAAGAGACAAGCCTTTTTTCTTTGCTGAGTGATACATGACATAGAAACAGATGGCCAGTTCATCCAAGCCATGCCCTTCAGGGCTCTAAGGCCCCCAGGCTGCAGAGTGGTGCAGCCAGCAGGACTCTGTGCTGGGCCAGGGAGCCCAGCCGTCATGGGGGTGAGGAGGGTGGCCTGGCACATTTGAGGCTGTCACTGTAAAGACTTTGATTCAAACTTGGTCCTTCCCAACATACTTTCTTCAAGCTGCTGACTTAGGAGTAACAACACAGGTCACTGAAGTCTTTTTCAAAAGTCTTATCAAAACCTTTTCCAGTACCCCTTGGTGGTGGACACGGCCCGGTCCTCAGGCAGCCCCTGCCCCACAGTGCCTCCCCGCAGCCCTGGCCCCACTCACGGTTGAGAAGCCCGAGCTGCAGGAGCGAGGCCAGGGCTGTGAGGATCATGAAGAGCAGCAGCCCGCCCCTGCGCCCCAGGAACCGGACCAGCACGCACATGGCCAGGCAGGACGCCAGGGCGATGGCTGCTGTCGTGTAGTAGTCAGCATAGAAGTTCTCCAGGAGCGGCACCTTCACCTCGTGGCCCATCATGCTCCGGGCAAAGCAGTGGTGGATCCCGAACCCTGTCAGCCTGCACAGGGACACACAGGTGAGCACAGGGAGGGGCAGGGGGCGGGGTGTGCAAAGGTACGGGGACACGGCATCTTCCGGGGAAGTCGTATGCAGTGACGAGGACACAATTAATAGTAATGCTTAATATGTGATGTAAAAACATACTGTTACCAGAAACTAACGCACTGGAGTAAAATGTAAAAGAGAGGACTGCAGAGAAACGTCAGCAATGCCCCCCACCCATGGTGCTGTTGGCTGTGTCAGGTCGGCCTCCGACTCACAGGGACCCCGTGTGCAGTGGATAAAACCCTGCTTGGTCCTGCCCCATCCCCATGATCAGTTGTGGATTGGACTGTTGTGATCCACAGGGTTTTCACTGGCTGATTTTCAGAAGTAGATCACCAGGCCTTTCTTCTTACTCCGTCTTAGTCTAAAAGCTCCCCTGAAACCTGTTTAGCATCATAGCAACATGTAAGCCTCCACTGGCAGACAGGTGGTGGCTGCGCAGGAGGTATGATGGCCAGGAACTCAACCTGAGTCTCCCCCATGGAAGGTGAGAATTCCACTGCTGAAACCCCACTGCCCCTGCCTCTGCCTGCCATGGGGGGTACATACTCAGTCTTCGCTGCTATCACTTTAGTAGAAAGATTTGAGCATAAAAGCAGTGAAGCCTTTTGTTCAGGTACAGCCTTTCAGGGGACTCTGACATGTGACACACATGAAGGTGGAGCTGTGACTGATCATGGGGATGGGGCAGGACCAGGCAGGGTTTTATTCCAATGCACATGGGGTCCCTGCGAATCGGAGGCCGACCTGACACAGCCAATAGCACCATGGGTGGGGGGCATTGCTGACGTTTCTCTGCAGTCCTCTCTTTTACATTTTACTCCAGTGCGTTAGTGAAGGTGGAGTGGGGAGGGGGGACCAGCAAGGCTGGCAGCAGCAGACCATGGCAGGCTGAGCAGGTCAGGGATGTGCGGTGCACACGGCAGGAGGTACTGGAGATGACCCATCACAGATGGATTAGTGTTTTCAAGAGGCCACTGGCTGCTGCATGAATGTGAGAGATGCAGGCCCATGGGGGCTGCTCAGCCACCCTGGTGAGAGGCTGACAGCTTGGATCATGCTGGGTGTGGAGGAAGATGACAGCCTGGGATGTGTTGCAGGTGAAACCGACGGGATTTGCTAGCGGGGGCGAGGGATGAGGAAGAATGGACGGCCCAGAGGGCTTTGGCTTGAGCCAATGGCAGGGGATCATCTGTTCTAGGCAAATTCCAGGCTATCTGGGTGGGGTGTGGATGGTGAACTGCATGCAGGGAAGGCAGCGTCAAGAGCATGCTGCCCACACACAGTGTGGGATGCCCACTCAGCCTCCAATGAAGCCGCCAAGTGTGGAGCTGGAAGTATGAGCCTGCTGGCAGGGGAGAGGTCAGGGCAGGAGATGCCAGCCTGAGAGCCCTGGCACGCAGGTGGTGGGGAGCCATGACCCGATGTGAGAGGCCCCCAGGTATACACAGAAGGTTGAGGGCTGGGGTCCCAGCCTTGAGGACTCTAAGGTACAGATGTCCAGCAGAGGAGGGGCAGCCAGCAGGGTGACAGGGAGGAAAGGTGTGTGGGAGAAGAATCCTGGAGACACGGGGCCATGAGTATGTTCCAGAAGGAGAGGGTGGTCAGTCATGCTGACACTGCTGAGGAGTCGATGAGGTGCGGGCAGAAAAGCGAGTGATGGATTTGACAACGGGTCGGTTACTGGATGATGTTCCTAAGAGCATTTCTGGCATGTAGTGACTCTAGATGTCCAACTAGAGCGAGGAGGGCCTGGGAAGTGAGGAGGAACAGACGGCAACCACAGACGGTCTCCGCTGGGGAGAAATAGAACTTTTTTTTTTTTTTTTTAATGGAAGAGCATGTTTATGTGCTGATGTGAAAGAGAGAAATTGATAATGAAGGAAAGGGAAAGTCCTGGGGAAGGCAAGAGGAAATGGAATCCAAGCTCCAGGGGGAGCTGGCCTGGGCTGGAGCAGGGCCAGTCACCCACTGTCATTGCAGGGGAGGTGGATTTAGTGGAGGGAAGATGAGGGAGCTCCTGTTGGGTGATTTCTATTTACTTGGTGATGTCTGAAACAAGAGCATTAGCTGGAAGCCGGGTGACGAGCAATGGCAGCGTTGGCTACCTGAGGAGAAAAAAGGCGTAAGGTAATTGTTTGGAGACTGGGAGAGTGAACTGACTAGAAAAGTGAAGTAAGGCGGCTGGGCTGTGTAGAATACCTATTGGGAACTGCTGGCCATGACTTTAAAGTGAGGATGACCAGCAGGACGGTACTTTCCTCCAGCCACATTCAGCTGCGTGGCAAAAGGCAGTGTAAGGTCCAGGCAGCACAAGTTAGGATAAAGCGGTGTGGGGCAAGGGACTGACAGTGGGGTAAGGAAGTGAGCAGATGAGGGGCCATGGACTTTAAGTTGGGTAAAAAGAAAGTGGGGAGATGAGGTTGGAAATGGATGATGAGTACGGTCAATGGATTACAAGACTCAATAAGAAGAACTGTTGGGGAAGAGGTTCTTGAAAGATAGGAAAGGATGAGGTATAGTGGGCTAAGGTGTGGTAGGACAGGAGAAAGGATAGTGTATGGTGGACTAAGGTGTGGTGGGAGAGAAGAAAGGATGGGGTATGGTGGGCTAAGGTGTGGTGGGACAGGAGAAAGGATAGTGTATGGTGGGCTAAGGTATGGTGGGACAGGAGAAAGGATGGGGTATGGTGGGCTAAGGTGTGATGGGAGAGGAGAAAGAATGAGGTATAGTGGGCTAAGGTGTGGTGGGACAGGAGAAGGGATAGGGTATGGTGGGCTAAGGTGTGATGGGATAGGAGAAAGGCCGGGGTATGGTGGGCTAAGGTATGGTGGGACAGGAGAAAGGATGGGGTATGCTGGGCTAAGGTATGATGGGACAGGAGAAAGGATGGGGTATGGTGGGCTAAGGTGTGGTGGGACAGGAGAAAGGATGGGGTATGGTGGACTAAGGTGTGGTGGGACAGGAGAAAGGATGGGGTGTGGTGGGATAGGAGAAAGGATGGGGTATCTTGGGCAAAGATGTGGTAAGACAGGCGAAAGGACTGGGTATGGAAGCCAGATAATATGAAATGGACATCTCAGATGTGATGGTGTGACCAGTGATGAGGTCAGTGATGATGAGGTCAAGATTCAGTCCAGGTTGAGGTGGGCGAAGGGCAATCCCTGGGAGGTGAGGATGTGAGTGCCCATGTTGCCAGTAATCAGGTTGGGAGTACAGTGGAGAGAAACAGAGTGATCCTGGTCCTGTAATCACCAGTAACTGAGAGGGAGCAACCACATGGTTGGTAGGTGGTGTAGGGGGTGGTATGGCCTAGAGTCACAAGCTTCAAAGGAGTTGGTGTTTCTGAGGCAAGATGAGGGCAAAATCATTGGGAAGCAGCAATGGGGAGCAGTAGACATCTACACCCCTCCTGGCCTGGCAGGGGCCAGCAGGCTTAGTGAACACAGGCTGAATTTCTTTTGGGTCATGCTAGAGGAGATTCCCTCACTCCCATGTCATCTGGCTGCCAGGGCAAAGATGCAAGCAGACCACATGAGTGGCAGGGTCTTCTGCCAGAAGGCCGCCCACTGGACATGTGGCATGGCTCTCTCGTGTAATTCTGCTCAGGAACTGGAGAGGGAAGGGTGGGTTGCCACTTTGGTCCTGCAGTCATGGTGCCCTCCCACCAGCACCCTACTAGCTACCTTCTGCTCAGAAACAGCCACGGGCACAGGACTGTTTCTTTGGAGGAATCTCAGAATCTTGCTGCCGGTGTATGCTTAATCCTTCAACTAAATATATTTTCTCCAAAAATAAGGAGCCCTGGTAGCACAATAGTCAAGTGCTTCGCTGCTAACCCAAAGGTCAATGGTTCGAACCCACCAGGGCCTCCAAGGGAAAAAAGACCTGGCAACCTGCTGTTATAAAAATTACAGCCTAGAAACCCTGTCCTATAGCGTTTCTATGAGTCAGAATCGACTTGACGGCACACAAAAACAATCTCCATTTAAAAAAGTGAAAAAAATGACCTGCAAATTCAGTGTGAGGGAGTGAGGAAAGCAGGCCGACAGAGCCGGGAGCCCTACCCTGACCCCTGAGGCAGCCTACTCTCAGCCACTCCTCTTCTCACAGGCACCCCGGCACTCACTTTAAGCAAGTACATAAGGTCCTGGCAGGTGAGAAGAGTTAGGGAATGCCTATGCTTGTCACCAGGACGCTTCCCTTACTTCCCTATCTGGGATTAGAGGATCCTCTGCTGACCTGGGGGTTCATTCTTTGCGCTGCCCAGTGAGAGCCAAGCCAAGAAGTGGGAGAACCAGTGAGCTGGGTGTCTGGAGGTGCTGACTGCCACCTGGGCTCACAGAGGGAAGAAGGAGCCTGGGCCTCTTCTGGACCCTAGTGCTCACAAACTCTGTGACCAAGACCTGGGGGTGTTCGAGCATCTTTGAGCCTTTGCCTCCTGAACATCAGAGCAGGGAGCTGGCCTGAGGCCCTTGTTGGAGGTCGTGGGCTTGCCAGCTTCTGGACATCACTTGCTGAGGGGGAAGACCAGCAGGATGAAGTAAGGGAGTGGGTGTCATGGGATTCCAGAGGACACCAGGCACAACCTCACTGGATGGATTTGTCCTTGACACTTATTTAGGCTTACCAGGTGCCAGGCTGACACTAACTGCTTTCCACATGTGACTTCATTTAATCCCACGGCAGCACTGTACGAACTGTTGCCATATCCATTTTACAGGTGGGCAAAGAGCCTTGGAGAGTTTGAGTGACGTGAACAAGGTTACTCAGCTGGCACTTCTAGGACAGGTTCTCTGCCTCTTCCCACAGGTACTCATCCAAAGAACTACCCCTCCCCTCACACCTGCCCCTACTCAAGTGCCTCCTGGAAAAGCCAGTGGGAGTCAGCTTGAGTGAAAACACTTGGTCCTCAGGAGGTTCTCTGCAGTTGTCTTCATCCCTGCTTCCCTACCACCCCTGGTCACAGCCTGTTTATTGCCCCCGTGATCATATGAACCTGTTGGGTACCGCGGTCCAGATCCTGGGGACCGATGGCCACCCTGGAAAGCAGGAATGTAGGAGCAGCTGTGCAGCCTCAGAGACACGTAGGCGGTGACGGTGCCCACCCACATCTGTCGGGGGTCTCCTGGGCTCCCCGGGGCCCCATGGGATGTGGCCGTGTGCACACGGCACCACCCGCAGAGACTCTTCCTGTGTCAGCTCCTGGCATCCATCCCAAAGCTAGAATTCCTCCCCCCAGCCTCCCTTAGTGCTTGGGGAGAGCAAAGTGCTCTTCATCAACCCTGAGGGGGCATCAAGGCCCACAGTGTCTACGCCCCTGCTAGAGGGGCCCTCTGACCCACGCCAACTGCACCCCTGAAGTGGGGAACCTCGACTCGTGCCACATGCACCACTGAAGTGGCGGCCCTCTAACCTGTGCCACCTGCACCCCTGAAGTGGGGGCCCTCTGACCTGTGCCACCTGCACCCCTACAGGAGGGGCCCTTCCAACCCTCACGACAGACATCACTGGGTCAGGCAGGGGCCCTTCAGACAAAGGTAGGAAAGGCTTTCTAGGTATACATGAGCCAGGGGATAGTAGCTGCCAGGAAACGGTGTGACAGGGGTCACAAGGGCCTAACAGGCCAGTGACAACACACCAAACAGGTGGCTGGAGGGGCGGGATGGAACCACTGAGAGAGTCCCTAGAGGTCGTGCATTGTCATACACAAAGGAAGGCAGGCACTCCCACACTTGCTGGCTGCAGGGGTCTGGACCCTCTGAGTCTGGGAATGGCTGCCAGGAGGCAGGTGGAGCCTGGCTTAAATGGGTCATGATGGCAGGGTTGATCCTGGCTTAGGAGCTCAGGAGACTGCTAAGGCCCCATTTGTCCAATACCCTTGCCTGGGACAGCACCTGAAAATTCCACCTTAGGAGTCATTTCCGGAAAGAAGAACATTTACCGAAACCTTTGTCTTCTCTCGCACCCCAAAGGGGCCTGATGCTAGTGCCAGCTCCTGGGACTTATATACACTGGATAAATGAGACACCCACAGAACTGCTCTTTGTGAAATACGAGGAGACACTCATTTTACCACCATCTCTGTGTGAAATAGTTCACAGCTCCCCACCCTCTTCACAGCACACATGGAAAATTCTTATTTGTGTAGCGCACAGGGTATGTTGACCAGGCTGCCCCTGACCTGACCAGATACCTCAAGGCTGGGGGCGGGTCAGTTTCTTCCAGCACTCGTACCCTTCAGACCCAGCGGCAGGGTTAGGGTTAGGAAGCTCTGTGATGTTCACCAGATAGCCCTGTGATCCCCTAGCAAAGGACAGACCCTAGGGACTAGGACCCTGACAAGCATGTGAGCCCCTGCAAAGCTGTCCTTCACAGTCCAGCAGGGAGGACTGAGTCCCTTCTGCACCCCTCCCACGGCACTCTGCAGTCTCCCCGCAGACTCACGAGTTCACACACAGGACCACGATGTTCTTCCACAGGTTCCTGGTGCCTACCACCTTCACGATGCAGACCTTCTTGGGCGTCCGGGACAGCTCCTTCTCCAGCTCTGCAAGAAATGGGCCACATGACCACTGAGACTTGTGGATAGGGTAGACAGTGTTTCCCACAAGCCTGGGGAAAGGGTCTGCACTTTATGGATAGAAAGTGGACGCAAAAAAACTAACCACCCAGTTTACACTTCCCTATGGTGCCTGGAGGTGAGCCATGAAGCACGCTCAGTTTCAGTTGCCATCGCAAACCTTCTCATGGAACCAGGCAGAACACACACAAGTAAACAAGCAGCACTAAGCCATTTCACTTTTGCCCAAGTATAGAACTGAATGATGATATTCTAGGTCCCTGAGGCACTAATTGGGGCACCAACAGATGAAAACAAGCAGTTCTTTTCTTTATGGAGTCTGCATCCGTCAGCGTCACTTAAGCTGAAAAGGCCCAGGGACAGCACGCACAGAAGCTCCTCAGTGTGGTGGGCAGGACAGAATGTGACTGCCCCTAGAGTACAGGCACCATTGGGAGATAAGTAAATAAACGTATATATACCTATAACCAATTGCCATCGAGTCACCTCCAATGCATCACAGCCCCGTGTGTGCAGCATCAAACAGCTTCATAGGGTTTTCATGACCGTGACCTCTTAGAAGTAGATTGCCAGGGCTTTCTTGCAAGGTGCCTCTGGGTAGACTCAAACCTCCAACCTTTTGGTTAGCAGCCTAGTGTGTTAACCATTTGCACCACCCGAGGACTCCATGTCTAGCTACACATACATGTATTTATGTCTACACATGTGTATGTACATATACATATATCTTAGTTAAAAGTCAAAAGTTATTTGGAGCTAGGTAAACTGAACAAGTTGGAGAGTGTTTTGGTTCAAAGTTTTGGAGTCTAAAAGCACTCCAGTGTCATGTTAATAAGGTCAAGTAGTTTGCTAAAGGCCTGGTGTTGATTTGTCAATTTAACAGGGAAGATCAAAACAAGGAAAGGCCTCCATAGCTTCCTCACAGGCCTGTGAGCAGAAAGTCCAGCTAATCTCCCTACTGAAGTGCTATACAAGAGACAGGAGACTTAACAGAAGTGGTGGGTGACCAGGACTCTGCAAGACTGTCCCAGTTTGGAAAGCAAGGAAGGCTGAGAAACTCTGAGAGCCCAGAGGCGGCTGGGGAGACAGGCGCCTGCGTCCATGTGGTCCTGGGGCAGGACGGGTTCAGGAATGGAGAAACCGGGAGATCCCCATAAAGGCTGGGGTCCATTTCATAGCAAGGACCCAGTGTGACCAACGCATTGTGGTAATGAAAGACATCAGCCCTCAGGGAGCCTGAGGGAAGGTGCACAGAAACTCTGCATCCATGCAACTTCCCTGTAAATCTAATGCTATTTCAAAATAAATGATTTGTTTGCAAAACGGCAGGGGGTATGGGCGGGCCCAGCCCACTGAGGAAGCCCTTAGTGCTTGGAAAACAACTATGGGGCAGGGACCCTGTCAGCGTTCTCCAGGGCCTGCCCTGGGATGTCCTAGGGCCACTGTCACCCTGGAGGCCCCATGTTCAACCTCCTCCTCTTCCCTCTTGTCTGCCACCCAGGGGGGGAAGGTCACCGGCCACATTATTACAAGTTGAAGGGAAAATATACTGTTTATCCATAAAGGTTTAAGGAGTTTTTTTATTTTAAAGTGTTTTTTTTTTGGACTCTGTCATCAGCAGGGGCACCGACAGGGTCACCGGCACGGCATGAATCCCTATATCTGAGGGATACCGTGCCACCATTTCTGGAATTTCCTTACTTCCTGTTTTAGATGCAGGGAAAAAAGAGAGGTGTGATCTGAGTGGGCTTGGGGGTGGGGGTGAGATAACTGGCTTATCCTGTGTCATGTTCATGTGTCACTGGTGGAACTTGAAAAGCACCAATTATAGAAATGATAACCAAGAGATGACCAAAAAAAAAAAAAAAAAGAATAGATCACAGAAGTTATTAAAAAAAAATGCACACACTCAAAGCTCCAGTGAAACTGCTGTGTGACCCCAGGCCCACGCTTGGAAGTTGAGAAAGCTTCATCTCTCTCTCTCACCCAGCCCCTCAGCTCGCAGGTCCAGATTAGGCGATGGTGGCTCTTGGCTACTGGAACAGGACTGTTCCAGAAGCAGCTGGAGGTGACGGTGGCAATACCAACAGCTCACCTAGGCGTGCCCACACTGTGGACGGCTCACCTAGGCGTGCCCACACTGTGGACGGCTCACCTAGGCGTGCCCACACTGTGGACAGCTGACCCAGCACTCTCATCTTTGTAACTCTCCCTCCGCGCACGTGGTCTCATCTAGCCAGGGGCCTGATACACAAGAAGGACACTTGTCTGCCCAAGCGGTCACAAGCAAGGACTCTGGAGTCACCTGCCTGCATCAGATCTTAGTGTCATCACTCACCAGTGCCGTAACTTTCATCAGCTTACGTAACACTGAGGACTTGGAGGTGCCTGATGCTGGAACCTCTTTTCACATCAGGTTCTGAGCAACTGACAAGAGGCAGGAGAGGGCACAAAACAACCGCTGTGTAGGTGGGGAGGAAGCCTAAATGGAGTCCCTGGGTGGTGCTCTGCTGCTAACTGAAAGGCTGGAGGTTCGAGTCTACCCAGAGGTACCTTGAAAGAAAGGCCTAGTAATCTACTTCCAAAAAAAAATCAACAACTGAAAACCCTATGGAGCACAGTTCTACTGTGACACCCGTGGGGTTACCATGAGTCCGGGATGACTAATCGTGGCTGGCTGGCTGGCTGAAGCCCCAAATGGGCCTGGTAGCTGAACCTTCGAATACCACAGACTCCCCCCGCCCCATCCTGGCCATGCTGGAGCAGACTGGCTTCTCCAGTGGGGGCGCCCAGAGAGCAGATAACCCTGGAGGACACAGGGCACTTGTTCCCTGCATGTGTCTCACCCCTAGGGACAAAAGAAAGGAGCAAAATGACCTCACCCCTGGAGGCTCACTTCCCACTAAGAGCTCTTCTACCTGGAGGGAAACATCAGGAATAGGAAGCTGGGTTTCCTACAAGGGGTGGCCTCTTTGAGCCTCACTTCCCTACCTGGAAAGCAGGGGCAACGGGCAACAATTTCATCTGCCTCTGAAGGCTCTGAGGAGCATTAAACGCGGTGGTGCATATGTGTTTAACCTGTGCTAGGGTTGTTATTGCTAAAGCAAAGCTTGAGAGTGCTCCATTCCAAGGTTTCCTTTCGCCATGGGCTGCAGTCTACCTGGCCACAAAGGGAGCCAGCAAGACTTCTCCTTCTGCTGTAAATTTCTGAAGTGTTGGGTATCACTGGTTAGGAAAGCTCTCTGTACTTGAGCCTCGTGATGCTGCTGGCTGTAAGACGACACTGTGAGTCACACCGGGGAGGGTGCAACCGTAAACGCCATTAAGAAAATCAGACGTGTCCGACGATAAGCCAAAGAACACTTTAAAAGAGGAATGGAAACCAGGAATTTTGGAGCGTCGGGTTTTCTTCTAGGATAAGTCAGCCTAAATCCAAGGGTAGGATGCTTTTGACACCCTGTTCTACCTCCACGGCTCCCCATACCCACACCTAAGTATATCCAAGCTGGAGACCCTCATCCGCCCAGAGGCAACAGTGCCAGCAACTGCAGTTGGCTCCCACGTAAGACTCCCTGGCCCTTCTGACCCCCAACTCATTCACTCAGTAAATATGCATGGGAGTAGGCTCTGCATCAGGTTCCCTGTGGCACTGGGGTACAGCAGAAGCCGGGCAGACACCGGCTGTGTGTCAGCCCTCGAGCACTGCAAGGTGACAGACGGAGACAAGAAATTCTACAGTCATTCCTCACTGCTGGGCTGAGGGGACTGGCACAGTGCCTGCAGCTATGATGGCAAGTAACTGGGGGCTGACTTGGCCCTGGAGGCCTGGGCTCACGTGGCCCCCGAGTCCTTGGCCAGGAGAAGAGCGGGGCCAAGAGGACCAGGGCAGGCCCTGAGGGGAGAAAGGGCGTGGTGCATTCTGGGGGCTGTTGGAAGGCCAAGTGCTTGGGGAGAGGGGCAGAGCTCAGTCTCCGAGTTGGCTTCAAGGACTTGGGGGCCATCCTTAGTGTCCTGGGAAGCATGGAGGAGCACTAAGCCAGGTAGTAATGGGGTCATCCCTGGTCTGGCTGCCGAGAGAGAAGGGCAGCAGGAAGCAGAGTAGGGCAGGCCTACTCAAGAAGGTAGCCAGCAGGTCTAAGCACGAGATGGCCAGCCGAGACTGAGTGTTGGTATGGTCACCGGGCAAGACCACTGGAAGGGGGGTCCAGGGATTCATCTCAGGAGCCCAGACGGGCATAGCTGCCAGGGGCGGTGGAGGCAGAGGAAACAGCCAGGTGCCCACCTCCCACCTCCCCCGCCCATAGGCCGTGTCCTGACGGCGAGTGAGCAGAGGTCCAGGCAGGGAGGAAAGCTGTGCCCCAGGAGGCCTGTGACAGCCACCCATGTGGAAGCCAGATGCCTCCTCTTTGCTCAGTCACACATAGAAACTACCTCTTGCCCAACCTCCTGCGCAGACACCTGAGTAGAGATACATGCCAGCTGAACTCATAAGCAGTTTTAACAACAAAAAAATTAAAAAAAAAAAAAAAGATTCAATACCACGTTCCAAAAATAGAAGGGGAAGTGAATCCGTGTAATTAGGATTGAGAAAATAAGCTTTTCCCAGACAATATTTTCACCGGCAAGAAGTGTGACGATTTTATTAAGTAAATCCAGAAACAAATTATACTGTATGCAAGGGTGAGCACATTAACCTGCCAATCAGTGGGGCCTGAGAAGTTCTGGAGGACACCTGGACACATGGGTGGATTATCCAATCAGCAAGGTAAGCACGGGCTTACTTACTAATCTATAGTGAACAATCTCACATGGGTTTCACCACGTCACATCAGCGTGAAACTGTTCACTACAGATTAGTAAGTAAGCACAAGTAAGCCTGTGCTTATCTTGTTTACTGAGTCAGCCATCCCTGTCAGGGACTGTAAATCTGAAAAGAGGCTTTGATTCTATAGGAAGGTGCTGTGGGGTTGGGAGAGAGACAGATGGCAGTCATACCTAGAAGCAGAATCTTTGATGTGGTGAAAAAATGTGGAATTGTTTACTACAGCTTAGTAAGTAAGCACAAGTAAGCCCATGCTTACCTTGCTTATTGGATAATCTGGCCCTGCCTGGACAGTCCAAGATAGTAAACATTTTGAAGAATAAGCAAGTGGCCAAGGAGGCACGAAGTCCATTGACTACTTATTCCCATCCATACAGCACCTTTAACAATTGTGTCTATCTCTCAGAAGCACCACAGGGCAGGGGCTTTGGTCTGGACTTGCTGAGTTCAAGTCCCAGCTCTGCTACTGACCAGCTGTGTGACCTCAGGCAGGTTACTTAACCTCTCTGTGCCTCATCTGCAAACAGGGACAACTACAATCCCTCATAGGACTACTGTGAAGAAATATAAGTTAACGCATGTACAGCAGTTAGGATTCAATATTACATACAAGTTAGTATCTGTGAATCACTGCGGGTGGCGCAGAGCCCCACTGAATGCTGTCTCATCTGTCATTACCACCACTTGATGAGAAGGGCTCACCGAGGTCCCCTGGCAAAGCCCAGCACTTGGGACTCTTCATGTCAGCCCTGGGGCTGTCCTTCTTTATTCCAACAGAGCAAGAGCTCCTGGGTTCCCCTCAACTCCTCACCTGTGCTGAAGTGCTGACGTGCTCAAGTCAGGGGCACAGGCCTAGGCAGTGGTATCGTCCTGGTAGGTCAGCACCATCGCTGGGGGAACTTTTATAGGCACCAAACCCAGATGTCCTGGATCAGAAGTCTTAATGAAAAGCCAGTCTAGGAACCCGTGGGCTCCGTGGCTCCAGAAATCCTTCCCAGCCAGGAGGCTCTGGCTCCCCTGGTTCAGGTTCTCACGCGTTCTCTTCCTGTTGTTAATGGAGCACTGCAGGGCGAATTCTGTTACCTGCTCAGGTGTCTGCTGCCATGCCACCGTAGAGCCAGACCTGCCCTGCCGACTGCAACCCTACCTGGCTGCCCTCCAGACCCTTCCTTTACAGCATGAACTCTCCTGACAAACTCACATCTCACTGCTCCTGAATGTAAGCCCGTGGGCAGTGCTGGCATGGGGCAGCTTTTAATAAAGATGGCTGGATGAACGAGTGAATCACTGTCCCGAGAACTTCAGGCTGGGGAGGGGCGGGGACACGGATGTTCTCTCTTGGAAAAGTGTTTGTAGATGATTTTCCCAGGCAATGCCATCTGTAACAGCCTGTCAGGTGAGGGTGGCGGGTCAGAGCTTGGGATGGATCTGCTGGTGGTTTGCACAGGGCTACACTAGACCCTCTTCTGGATCTGAGTACAAACGCAGGCTTGCAGGGCTTAGGCCCAAGGCTCGGTGCAGGAGAGGTCGTGGAATGTGGGTTCTAACCTCCTGGTGTACCATGGCCCCTGCAAGGCAGCCTGACTGGGACGTGGTAATGCCTGGTGGACAAGCCCACAGTGCCAAACACTTCACGTCCCCAGGTCTGCAGCTGGCCAGCAAACAGGCCATGGCCAGAATAGCCACCGGCAGCCCTCTGAAAACCACGTTTAAGAGGTAGGGGCTCTGGCCCCATCTGAAGCTGGCAGGCCAGTGTGGATTCCACCCCCCAAGCAGGTCCTGGAAGATCAGACGCCTGTTGGGATTTGGACGGGCTCCCCAGGGCTGATGTGTGCTAGACTCAGTAAGGGAAGAAGCCTGCACCTAGAGGCAGGGAGAACTGAGCTTATGTCACTGGGCTCACACGGCTGCAGCCGCCTCCATGCAGACCAATTGGCTACTGGATGCTGAGGCAGGGCCAGGACAGCTGTACAGGAAATGGCTGGCCTAGGCTCTTCCCTATCAGTGCCATGGCTGGGCCAGTGTACTCACCCGACATCACTCCTTTGATGTCACTCTCAGGGCTCATGTGGTTTTTCTGGGTGAAGTGCAGAATCAGCTTCTTGGCGGACTCAAACTGCTGGGTCGCCATCAGCCACCGCAGGGACTCTGGGAAGATCCTACAGAGAGACAAAGGGAAACGGTAGATCCTTCGCGTTCTGCAAGGCACGCAGGCTAGTCTAGGCTCTACCCTGTGTGGTGGACAGTCACAGATCGCTCATGAGCCCATAGGGTGAAAGCAGCTGGGGCAGAAAGGTTTATAATTTCCTGTTAGAATGTGCAAAAATCAAGGGTTTAAAATGTGGCACATATGAACAATTTTCTTCCAACTGTGTCAAGAAGTCACTGTATACTTTTCAAGATACCCACGAATTTCTGAAGCATGTGTAGGCAATATATCGAAGAGTTGCTTTTGTTACATTTTGTCACACACAAAAAAACAAATATTAACAGAACGATTTTAAGCTTAAAAACTTAGCCCACACACTACCAACCCGACAGTCATTATTTTCAGCTTTCAAACATCAGAAGGCTCACTTTCCCAGGGCTTGTGCACATCACTTCCCCACCTGGTGCTGTACAACAGGGCTTCTCAAGGTTTACTGGCAATAGACTCCTTTGTTAAGACAAAATGTTGTGAGGGGCCCCAGTAGAAGAGAAAGTGGTATTTTATTAATATGGACACATTCTGTAAATTCACGACTATGATAATAATTTACAGGCCAATCAAAGGGACTGGAGCAGGAGTCACCAAACTTTTTCAGTAAATATTTTAGACTTTGCAGGCCATGTGGTCTCTGTCCTAACCATTCACCTCTGTCGTGCAGCAAAAAGCAGCTGCAGATCCTTACATGAATGGCTGTGTGCCAGCAAAGCTTCATTACAAAGACAGGCAGCAACAAAAATGGCAACTGTAGCCTTCTGTCAACCTCAGTGTTCAGGTTAGCACTGTATTTTAATTACACAGTATCAATAAAATCACAAGTCACATTGATCAGTTATCCTTTTGTAACTAGGCACCTGCCTTGCACCTCAGATTGTCTTTAATTAAATTAATTCAGGAGCTTGCAAGAGTATTAGTGGTAATTTCTTATTTCACAGTCACATCACATCAATATCTAATAACAGCTTTGCCACCCCCTTACCTATATGAACAAAGATTCAGTTTCCATTTGCTTGTTAATATATTTTACAGAAACAGCCAGGCAGGTTCCCACAGAATTGGGTGGTATGTTTGAGATGGTCTGAGCCTGATGTTACTTCACTCTGGGAGACCAGGGGGCCTTGGGGGGAGCTGAAGCTCCCTCCTGAGCAGCTGCAGCTGAGGGCCAGGAAGCCTGCACAGTTTCACAAAGGAGCCCCAAGTGGAAAGCCATAAAAATGTTTCAAATTGTAGGCACCAATTTTTAAAAAAAGTAATGGAAGTTAACATTTGTTTTACTGGCTTACGGTTTTTAAAAATTAACTTTGAATAACATAATTTAAACAAACAGAAATACTCAGAATATAACATAACATCAGTATTATACAGATAATGACTTGCCATATGTTTGTCAGGTCTTTATAATGAGATCACCTGACGCAAACGCCAGTCCCTACAGCTTAAGTTCCCATCTAGATTTCTTCCTTTTTCTGACGTATTTGGGTTTACTGTCCTTTTCTGGTTTCTTGAGATAGATACTCATTAACTTTAATTCTTCTTTTCTAATGTAACCATTTAAGACTGTTAAGTATTCCTATTTATCACGTTAGCTACATCTCACAAGTTTTGAAATACTAGTTTTTACTATGATTTGAGTCTAAATGTTTTGTGATTTCCATTAGGATTTTTGTCTCTGGGTGGCACCAATGATTAAGCACTTGAGTACTAGCTGAAAGGTTGGTGGTTCGAACCCACTCATAAGTGCCTCAGAAGACAGGCTTGGCCATCTGCTTTTGAAAGGTCACAGTCTTGAAAACTATGGAGCACAGTTCTACTCTGATATACATGGGGTCACCATGAGCTGGAACCCACTTGATGGCAACCACTAACAACATGAAATATATTTAAAAACAAACAATTGTTGCCTCAAGTCAATTATGACTCATAGCGACCCTATGGGACAGAGCAGAGCTGCCCCATACGGTTTCCAAGGAGCGGCTGGTGGACTTGAACTGCCAACCTTTTGGTTAGCAGCTGAGCTCTTAACCACTGCGTGTTTTTACATTTTAAAAGGTATAGGCTTAGTGGGGCAAGTTATGGGGTTGCAATCTTTGTTCATGTTTAATTAATTACTATCAGATGACACAGTCTGCATTACTGGATTCTTTGCTACTTTGCTGGGTATTGCATTGTGACACAGGATGTGATCAATCATTGCAAACCTTCTGTTTGTGCAGGAAAAGTATTTTATTACTGTACACAGGATTCTGTACACAGCTAATAATTCAAACGTATTCTTTGTGTTGTTAAAACCACTTTCTCCATGTGAACCTGTCTGCTCAAGTTATTGGTAGGGAGACAGGTGGGTTACCCTGCTACTCTGACAGTTCCTTTCAGGCTCTGATTTTGGCACACTCCTTCTCAGATAGGCCACTCTGTGTGCAGGCTCCAAGGTGGATGATGGCAGGACTTTGGAGCTGAGCAACGACGCTTCTCCCAGCAACACTCAGGGCAGAGGAGACACTTCCTATACTGCATCTCACAGCGTGCAGGCTACCTATCATCCACGGCTGTCCCTCAGCAAAGTGGCAGAGCCTGGCATGGACTGGCCTGGATGGGTGTTTGCCAGCCAGTGTGGGTGGGTGTATACAGCCTGTACGTTCAGTGCCAGAGCTGAGCTTCTCCCTTCTTGATCAGAGACACATTTATAGGAGCTCAAATAGACTTCACAACTTCAGGAGAATCTTTTAAAGAGAGCTGAAAGACCACTTGGTGGCGGGGGAGGCGGGGGTTGCGGTTCAGTGGTAGAATTCTTGCCTTCCATGTGGGAGACCCAGATTTGACTTTTGGCAGATGCACCTCAAGCACAGCTACCACCTGTCTGTCCATGGAGGACTGTATGTTGCTATGATGCTGAACAGGTTTCAGTGGAGCTTCCAGACTAAGGTGGACTAGGAAGTAAGGCCTGGCGATCACAATGGTCCAGTCTACGACCCATCGTGGGGATGGCGCAGGACTGAGCAGTGTTTCATTCTGTTGCGCTTGGGGTTGCCGTGAGTTGGGGGCTGACTGGAGGACAGCTAACAACAACAACTAGAGATCAGCTAATATGTTAATATGTGGCATCTGAAGTATAAAATAAAAGCTGGGCTGCTAACCAAAAGGTCGGTAGTTCGAATCCATCAGCTTCTCCTTGGAAACTGAATGGGGGAGTTCTATTGTGTCCTATAGAATCGCTATGAGTCTAATAGACTGGATGGCAACAGGGTTGGGCTTTTTTTTTTGTTTGTTTGTTTAAAGTGTAAAAATATAGTATATAACACATGTCAGTTTGTGTCCTTTTAAAGTACCTTCAAGTTATGTATATGGAAATGTTCATGGAACAAACTCCACAGCAGGGAACAGAATGTGCAATCAAGACCATAAAGAAATGTGATGCAGGGCAAGAAGAAGGCCATTTGGAGAACAGGAGGCAGCAGAGGGAGATGACATACCTCTACCTTCCAAGCCCCAGAGCCTATCCCCAGAGCACCCTGTGCTGAGACACAGGAGTGAGTAAACAAGCATGGGGAGATGTCTGAAACACAACATTTTCATCACTCGAAACCTGAAGTCCCCCTCCTCAATCTGTCCTAAAGCTTTATGACAAGGTGGGGCTGGGGGAGGAGGGAGGCTGCAGCCATGTGCTCACAGACCAGCAGCTCTGATTCCCGGATGGGACGTGGGTGGCCACTCAGGGAAAATACAAAGAGGTGTGTTGAGTAGCATCATTTTGTCTTCCAGATAAAGCCCTGCCTTGGTGGTTTTTTTGGGTTATGCATAAGCAGCAGACATTTCTGTTACTGGGATTCCACCAGTCGAGGCCATTAGACCCCAGCAGACACAGCTGTGTGCACCTCTTATCAGGACCATAAGAGCCCTTGTCCTTCAGAAGCGCCCCCGCTTCTTCCAGGATTCAGAGCTACAGACAGAGACCTGTGTCCCACAAGGAGCTTCTGTGTGCGATCCAGCAGCGCACAGGCCAACGGGACTGCGCAACGTGGCCATGCAACTCTCCACAGTCAGCCAGTTGCTGTCACTCAATCCTGTCACCCCAAAGCTGTGTCTACAGACAAGAGTCAGGCTGACTAACAGTGATGGAAATAAACAAATCCCCTATGAGAAATGGCCATGAGCACATCTCTGCCTAGACAATCTTTGAGAATTGCAAAACTTGTAGAAAGGTTTCACAGCTAGCTCCACTTGAAAATGCACCATGTGCTCTTAGAATTGAAGAAGTGGGTGCAGGCCTCTTCCGGGTCTCCAGTTTTCACTTAGTCACCAGATTGTTTTCTCTAGTATGTATCGAGCATTGTCACTGCAAAGGTGAATACGATATGTTCCTGACCTCAAGGAACATTTAGATAGATAAACAGGTAGGCAAAAAGTAAGTAAACACACACACAATAGATTTATGAGTGATTTGTATAGTACAGGAAACCCTGGTGGCGTAGTGGTTAAGTACTACGGCTGCTAACCGAGGGGTCGGCAGCTCAAATCCGCCAAGCGCTCCTTGGAAACTCGATGGGGCAGTTCTACTCCGTCCTATAGGGTCACTATGAGTCAGAATCGACTTGACGGCACTGGGTTTTTTTTTTTTTTGTATAGTATAGGATACAAAAAAAAACAACAACAAAAAAACCCAAAAGACAAAATACATTGTCATTGAGTCGATTCCGACTCATCGCAACCCATGTGTTACAACAGAGTAGAGCTGCTCCATAGGGTTTTCTTGGCTGTAATCTTTATGGGAGCAGATTGCCAGTCTTTCTTCTGCGGTGCTGTTGGGTGGGTTTGAACCACCAACCTTTGGGTTAGCAGTTGAGTGCAAATCATTTGTGCCACCTCAGAGGTTCATTAGCATGGGATACAGTGGGGGCTAAAGAAGAGGGTGGGCAGTCCTGGGGAGGGGGCGAAGAAGGTGCTCGGGGAGTCTTTACAGAGGCGGGGTAGGCTGGGCTGAGGTGTGCTGGGTGGGGTTGTGAAAGTTAGGGAACCTAGTGAGCAGCAGCCACCCGTCCAGAGTGAAGCGAAGGGGTTTCAGCGGGAGAGGCGTCGGCGCCCGTGGGCAGGTTCCCGCTAGTCACGTAACTAGTCTCCCACTTCCTTCCTTCGCTACAACTGGACTTAAATTTCCCAGGCACTGTTCCAAGTTCCTTATGTATTAGCTTTCAAGCTCATTATGTGGTGGTACTGTTACTGTCCCTATTTTACAGGTGGGAAAAGGGAGGCAAAGAAAGGTCAAGTCTGTCGCCTAAGATTACACAGATACTCAAGGGCAGAGCTGGGATTTGAACCCACACTGTCTTGACTTGGGTCCACAGAGTGGACATGGCAAAGAAACAGACCCAGAATACATAAGTGATGCTTAAATGACTGAAGATTGGGAAATGCTATTCTAACAAGGTTGCCAAAGACATCCCAGAATGCCGCAGGCCCAGAGGGCACACAAATGGAATAATGGATTTTGTGATACCTGTGTGCACTTAAATCTGCTGCAAAGACAGAGAGAACTCCTTGAACTGTGGGTCGATGAAAAAGTCCAAAGATGGCAGTTTTCCTTTATGTAATGTGTAGGGTGGCCACGTTACGGGAATTCAATGAAACCTCTCCTAACAAGTAAAAAATTTAGTAACACCTTGCAAATCGAAAAGTGAGCCAGTGGGCCCAGGACCTAAAAGAAGCAAAGCTGAGCCTCAGAGAAATCAGGCTGATTATTTTCAACAACAAAAATGAAAAGGCAGGGTAGTTGGCTGGAAGCGATGTCACCCGGTACCCTCATGCTTGGATGGTGGAAAGTGGCTGTGAGGGTGGCTTCCCAAACCAGGGGGGCAGTCATGAAGAAAGGCCAGAGTGGCTTCCTAGTGGGTGCCTGACAGTTGGCACCAGAAGTGGCAGTGGCCAAGGCAATCTTTGCAGTTGTTCGATATGACGACACATCAATGGGGCAGGAGGAGCTACCAGCCAGGAAGCCCGCAGTGCAGGAAAAGGAAGGCCTTCCACAGAGTGAACGGCTTGTCTTGCCCCATGGGGTACGACCGAAGTTTCCCAGGCTGGAGATTTTCAGGCTGGGGTGATGGAAAGGAGCTCGGCGTTTCCACCTGAAGAGGGATCCCTCTAAGCTGGGCAGTTCCATGAGCCCTCAGGACTTCTGAGAGGGATTGAGAGGGCCCAAAATAATAGTTTTCACTTGTCCTTCTAGGGGCAAAGCTAAGTGCTGGGGTGTGGTGTGGAGAAGCCTTTGCTTCCAAAGAGCGAGCTGTTCTGGGTGAAGCCAGTGTCCTGGATCAGAGCGTCCAAGCCACAGGGACCCCAACCAGGAAGGAGCAGCAGAGGGGCGCTGGGTTGGGTGTGGCACATGAGGCCACCTGGAGTAGCAGAGATACCCTTTGCTGTAGATGGTGCATCCCCAAGTCCCCAGCTGCGTCCAGTGATGCTTCCAGGAAGCTTGCTTCCAGGAAGCTTGCTTCCTGGGTGGTCTAGCTGGCAGATGTTTCTGTCAGTGTGTGCGTGCTGAGCAGATACCACACTGAGGCGCAGGGCACCAGATCATGGTTCCTTAACGTGTCGAGACTGGGCACAGACCCACACACTTACAGGCACCTCCTTGGCTTCCCCCACTGGCTGGGTCTCAGCTTAGCTCTCCTTTGACCCTTCCAGCCACCTGACCCTACAGAGTTCCTCAGGATCTTCCTACTGCAGACAGGCCTCTCGTGCTCCATGGCATGGCAGACTGTCCGCAGGCCTCCTAAGAATCATGTCCCAGGAAGGGGCCTCACCCATCAGGAGGGTTAGGAAGGCCACAATCCCTATTCACAATTCCAGAATCCAAACAGTTCTGAAATCCAAAAAGAGCCTTCTGTGTAACCCATTTGGCACCAAAACCTGAATGGAGCTGAGCTCACTGGAGCAAAACCTGATGCCTGGGAGTATGGGTGCTTGGCGTTGGCCATCTCACTTGCTGTGACGGCGTACACATCCACTGCAGGGAGTCCTGTGTGTGATTACATAGTGTTGCCCCAGACCCGATGGGTGTTCAAGAACACTCAGGATTATGCACTATATTACCTTTCTGAAGTCCAAAAAATTCTACAAACCTGATCCCCAGCGTTTCAGGTGAACAGTGGTGGGGCCATCTGAGGAAGGGAAGAACGCTGTTGGTGTCTACTTAGTGCAGGGACTGTGTTAGCAGGCACTTCCCAAGGCTGACTGCAGCTGTCCTCCCCCACAGCTTAGGCCAGGCACTGCCAGCAGTGTGCTAGATGAGGAAACTGGGCCCAAAGAGTTTGGTTACGAGATTAATTTTTACTTACGTGACGGATAAATTTTTTTCTATGTTAAAAACAAAAGTATTGGGAAGATGAATGTCCTCTTGACCTCTAGCCCCACTGCCATGCCCTGCACTGCCACGCCCCCCGACCTGCTATGTGATAACTCCACTGCTCAGAAGTGTATTCTTCCACGTATATCTGGAACACCTCCCCACATACCACAGCAGCTCCTTCACTATGTCACGTTGCCTCCACAGTCCAGGGAACAAGGTGTTTTGTTCTAAAAACCCCCTTTCCTCCAGAGTGGCCCATATCTGCCCCCAGTGGCCAGAGACATTGCCCCTAAGTGTGTGCACAATGGTTTCTACCCTGAGGTCCTGGATACAATCCACAGTCATTCCCTAGTTGTTTTGCTGAGGATGTTAACATGAGGTCAGTCTCATCTCAGCACAACTTGAACAACATCATTTTCCATCCTGTCCTTGGAACATGAAACCACTGCATGTATCACAGGCCACTTACCCTGTGGCTTCCATTATTCTAAAAAAAGCCAAGAGCCAGAAATTAAGCGAAAGAGGCTTCTGATGGAACAACAGGAGGTCACTAAGTCTTTCACTGGAAACACAATCTCCATGCACAGAAAAACCCCCAGGCTCTTCCTTGTACACCTGAAGTCCAGGTTAGAAAATAGCCCTGGGCAGGCAGTATGAGCAGGGCGGGCCCTGCAGCCACAGGAATGATGAGCTGACAACAGATTTGGGGAGACACCAGGAAGTCAGCCAATGGACAGCACAGATGCGCAAACCCATTTGAGGTAGGTGCAAATGCTTTACACTCTGTAGCAACTTCTGGAGGTGTCGCTCTCCTATAACACAGGAGGAACTGATGACCATAGTAATAGCCCTTGAGTCAATCATCAAGAAAAGCCAAACATACAACACTGAATTTCAGAGCCCCCATTGGAGGGGTGGACTTAGTCCCAAACACAGGCAGTGTCTGGCCTAGGGTAAACATTAATGGCAGAGTCAGTCCTGAACTTGGGTCTTGAGACCCTTGTTGTTGTTGTTAGGTGCCGTCAAGTTGGTTCCTACTCAGAGCAACCCTATGTACAACAGAACAAAACACTGTCTGGTCCTGCGCTATCCTCACAAGCATTTGCTATGTTTAAAGCCCATCGTTGGAGTCACTGTATCAATCCCATCTCATTGAAGGTCTTTTTTTTTTTTTTTTTTTGCTGACCCTCTATTTTACCAAGCATGATGTCCTTCTCCAGGGATTGGTCCCTCTTTTTAATAACATGTCCAAAGTACATGAAACCAAGTCTTGCCATCTTTGCTTCTAAGGAGCATTCTGGCTGTACTTCTTCCAAGACAGATTTTTCATTCTTCTGGCAGTACATGGTATATTCCACATTCTATGACAACACCATAATTCAAAGGCACCAATTCTTCTTCAGTCTCCTTTATGCACTGTCCAGTTTTCACATGCATTATGAGGTGATTGAAAATACCACAGCTTGAGTCAGGCCTACCTTAGTTTTCAAGGTGACATCATTGCTTCTTAACACTTTAAAGAGGTCTTTTGCAACAGATTTGCCCAGTGCAATACATTGTTTGATATCTTGACTGTTGTTCCCATGGGCTTGATTGTGCATCCAAGTAAATGAAATCCTTGACAACTTCAATTTTTTCTCCATTTATCATGATGTTGCTTATTGGTCCAGTTGCGAGGATTTTTGTTTTCTTTATGTTAATATGTAATCTATACTGAAGACTGTAGTCTTTGATCTTCATCAGTAGGTAAATGCTTCAAGTTTTCTTCACTTTCAGCAAGCAAGGTTGTGTCATCTGTATAATGAAGGTTGTTAATGAGTTTTCCTTTAATCCTCACGCTGTGTTCTCCATATAGTTCAGCTTTTCGGATTATTTGCTCAGCATACAGATTGCATAAGTATGGTGAAAAGATACAACCCTGACAAACACCCTTCCTGATTTTAAAACACACGGTATTCTCTTGTTCTGTTCAAACGACTGCCTCTTGGTTTACAGACAGGTTCCTCATGAGTACAATTAAGTGTTCTGGAATTCCCATTCTTTGCCATGTTATCCATAATTTGTTAAGATCCACATAGCTGAATGCCTTTGCTTAGTCAGTAAAACACAGGTAAACATCTTTCTGGTATTCTCTCTCAGCCAAGATGCATCTGCCATCACCAGTGATATCCCCTGTTCTATGTCCTCTTCTGAATCCAGCTTAAATTTCTGGCAGTTCCCTGTCGATGCACTGCTGCAACTGTTTTTTAATTATCTTCAGCAAAATTTCACTTGCACGTGATGTGAATGATAAAAAAAAATTTTTTTTAAATAATTTCCACATTCTGTTGCATGTGCACAAATATGGATCTCTTCCAGTCAGTTGGCCAGATAGCTATCTTCCAAATTTCTTGGCATAGACAAGTGAGTACTACCAGTGTTGCATCCATTTGTTGAAACATCTCAATTGGTATTCAGTCATTCCCTGGAGCCTTGTTTTTCTACCAATGCCTTCAGTGCAGCTTGGATTTCTCCCTTCAATACCATTGGTTCTTGATCATATGCTGCCTCCTGACATGGCTGAACATCAATTCTTTCTGGCACAGTGTCTCTGTGTATTCTTATTTTGATGCTTCCTGTGTCATTCAATATTTTGCCCACAGAATCCTTCAATATTGTAACTTGAGGATTTTTTTCTTCACTTCTTTCATCTTGAGACCCTTAGGCTAGTGTAATTTTCTGTCATACCACCTTTGCAGTATTGTTCAAAGAGCAGGAAAAATATATTTTAGAAAAATGTCCACCCAAAACAGCTATAGTAGATTATTTTCCCAATTCACCACCTATCTGTCAGTTTGTTGTACTATGGTAGCTTGTGTGTTGCTGTGAAGCTGGACGCTATGACAGTGGTATTTCAAATATCATCAGGGTCACCCATGGTGGACAGGTTTCAGCAAACCTTTCCAACTAAGACAAACTAGGAAGAAAGGCCTGATTACCCACCTCTGAAAACTAGCCAGTGAATACCCTATAGATCACAACAGAATACTGTCTGATATAGTGGTGGAAGATGAGCCCCCTAGGTTGGAAGGCACTCAAAATACACAGTGGCTGCAACAATAGACTCAAACATACCAACGATTGTGAAGATGACACAGGACCAGGCAACGTTTCGTTCTGTCGTACATGGGGCCACCACGAGTCTGAGCCGACTTGATGGCAACTAACAACATTTTCCCAATGGCGTCACATAAATGATGCTACTATATCAAGACAGATAATTCCCCTATGTTTTAATTACTATTAGCACACAGATATTCCTCAAAGGTGAGGGCATACTTGCAGTTCCAACAAGGAGAACTCTGTTTCTTTAGTACCGCTTGGATTCTCCTTGAGTCTTTTGGACCATGATAATTTATGATTCAATAGTAATGTGTTGCTTCCATTACACATTTCCATCTTTGTCCTCATTCCTGTCTTTCTATTATTTGGCTGAGCCGCATGCCCATCTGTTTGACATTTCATTGATTTGTTTTACATCTTAGTCCCTGTAACCTGCACAATCACTCAACAGAATTGGGAACTAAAACTCGATACTGTGGTCTTTTCATAATACCATGAGGTTGATCATTTTTCCTTGACATTTTAAAATAAAAGTATTCCTTCTCTCTAATTGGGGAATTTGACATACACGTGTACATTACATAGGCTGCCTTCTTGCTAATTCATTTAACACCCATGCTGATAAAATGCCAACCTGGCAACTGTCTACATAAAATGCAACATCCTCGTTGAAAGGGGCACTGGTGGTACAGTGGTTAAGTGTTTGGCTGTTAACCAAAAGGTTGGCTGTTCGAATACATCAGCCGCTCCTTGGAAATCCTATGAAGGCAGTTCTATTCTGTCCTACAGGGTTGCTATGGGTCGGAATCTACTTGATGGCAATGGGTTTGGGTTTTTTTTTTTATGGTTAACTGTCACCTCCTTCTGAAAGACAAAAGAGATGCTGACCACTGAATGCAGTGAACAAGCATTCTTATGCTGCTTTAGGCTTTTGCCAGGCAGAATGAAGGATTGGCAAACTAATTTATCCAGGAAAGCAATTACCAGCCAGCAGAAAGGTGTACAGTACAAAGGACACCCAAAGTGACGTTGCAGGGGGAATCTGGCATTTCTGCAAATTATTTGAAAAAAGTGATGTTTAAAAGCAATTTGAGGAGAAGATGTGCAGGCAGAAGGAGCAGAAGCTGGTGTTGCTTCTGCTTCTCACTGGGGTCTCACTGGCACCTCTGTACTAGCAGCCCTGTGCCTGGCACGACCCCACCCTGTCCTGGCCACAGACACATAGACTCATCACCGTGCTGGTCTCCTGCTGGTCCTGCCCTGCGCTGCCACCTGGTGCTGCTAGTGGCTTCCTGCCGTTACAATGTGCCATTGCAACATAACAAGTAATGATGACTCATTATCGAATCCTAATAAGTGAGTGTCATGGATTGAATTGTGTCACCCAAAAATACCTGTCAACATGGCTAGGTCATGATTCCCAGGACTGTATGACTGTCTACCATTTTGTCATCTGATGTGATTTCCCCATGTGTTGTAAATCCTGTCACTATGATGTAATGAGATGGATTAGTGGCAGTTATATTGATGAGATCTACAAGATTAGATAGTGTCTTAAGCCAGTCTCTTTTGAGATATAAAAGGCAGAAGCAGGCAGAGAGACATGGGAGCCTTATACCACCAAGAAAATAGTGCCGGGAGCAGAGTGCATCCTTTGGACCTGAGGTTCCTGAGCAGAGAAGCTCCTAGGCTGAGGGGGAAGACTGATGACACAGATCTTCCTCCAGAGCCAATACAGTAAGCCTTCCCTTGGAGCTGACGCCCTAAATTTGGACTTGTAGCCTCCTAGACCATGACAGAATAAATTTGTCTTAGTTAAAGCTATCCACTTGCAGTATTTCTGGTACAGCAGCACTAGACGACTAAGACAGAATTTGGTACTGAGAGAGTGGGGTGCTGCTCTAACAGATACCTAAAATGTGGAAGCAGTTTTGAAACTGCAAATGGATAGAAGGCTCAGAAGGAAGTGAGGAGAACTGTTAACACTGGAGAAGGCGCAGATGGTGAGAAACAGCAGCAGAGAACCAGAAACTGCAGAGGACCGGCAGCCGAACCAGGAGATCAGCACCAGACGGTGCTGGAGGCGACCCACAGAGAGAGCTGAGTGCCTTTGCGCAGGAGGCTTTCTGGCAGAGTGCGGTGGCTCCCAGCACTTACTGGTGGAGCTAGACTTGCCGACTCACGGAGCAAGAGAGCTGAGTGCCTTCCAGCCAAAGTTTACTGGCAGAGTGGGGTTACCTCCAGGCACTTATTGGTGGAGCTGCAGGGCTTTGGAACACTTGCCCCAGCAGGACAGATGCAGGTGTGAGGCCCGAGGGCTGAGAGGCCAACGAACACAGGAAGCTGAGCAGACTCAGTCTCAAAAGGTATGGACTTGACCATTGTGGTTTCAAAGGGTGCAGCCATAGCCTCTGGTGTTTCTAAGGGTGGAGTCCCACTCAGATGGACTAAGAGAATGGTGTGTCTAAAGCCAAGGGAGCAGAGATGTCATCCCAGTGGGTCTGGAAGGCAGAGCTGAAGCCTAGAGCTGAGGGGCCTCCACTCAGAATCTGGAGCGTGTGGCCAATACCTAGAGTCTGCAGGGCAGGGCTACTGTATAAATGGTCTCCGAGAATAGGGGATTATTTTCAAGTTTTGAGGGCTAATGTGTTCTGTTGACTTGCTTGGTGCCTGTTATCCCTTCTTTCCCTCCAACTTCCCCATTCGTAATGGAAATGACTAGCTTGTGTCTGTTCTGCCATTGTACCTTTGGAAACAGACAACTTGTATTCTAGATTTCGCAGATAAGGAAGAATTTCCGGATTTTGGACTTGAAGTTGATTTAAGGATTCTGCTACAATATGATGGGGTGAATATGTTTTACATGTGGCAAGGATATGAATTTTTGGGGACCAAAGGGTGGAATGTCATGGATTGAATTGTGTCCCCCTAAAATATCTGTCAACTTCGCTAGGTCATGATTCCCAAGATTGTATGACTGTCTACCATTTTGTCATCTAAAGTAATTTCCCTATGTGTTGTAAATCCTGTCACTATGATGTAATGAGATGGATTGGTGGCAGTTATATTGATGAGATCTATAAGATTAGACAGTGTCTTAAGCCAATCTCTTTTGAGATATAAGAGAAGGGAGCAGAGAGGCATGGGGGCCTCATACCACCAAGAACACAGTGTTAGGAGCAGAGCGTGTCCTTTGGACCTGAGGTTCCTGCACGGAGAAGCTCCAAGGCCAAGGGAAGATTGATGACATGGACCTTCCGCCAGAGCCAATAGAGAAAGCCTTCCCTGAATTTGGACTTGTAGCCTACTGTACTATAAGAAGATAAATTTCTCTTTGTTAAAGCCATCCACTTGCGGTATTTGTGTTATAGCAGCACTAGATGACTAAGACATGAGTAACCTCACGTTGACTTCCTTTCTAGGATGACTATTTCTTTGGTATTGAAATTTGCCTTGCTAGAGTTCCTTTAGAGGTTAGAGCCCAACCTGATGGGTGGCTGGGTCCCTCAATCTGACTCTCTTTATCCATTCACATGGACTTCTGCCCACTGCCGGGGGGACAGCCACTTAGCAGCTAGCACTGGACACCTGTCTTTAAATGTTCATCTGCCTGAATCCTCATTCCTGCCAACACCAATCCCCCAATGAACACATATGCATGCTCACATACACGTACAGATACACTGCACACACACACGCAAACATGCCACACACACACCACATGCACAGGCATACACACACACTGGCTGTGCTGTGGTCCACCCAGTGACCCTCAAGCTGACTTTAGGCAGTACCCAGCTTGTTCAGGGTGGGCAGGGTAGTGAGAAAACATCTCAGCGCTCATTCTAGGCACAGGGACTGTAGTGATTTCCTAGGGCTGTGTAACAAAGAACCACACACTGGGCGGTTTAAAAGGACAGAAATATATTATCTCATAGTTCTGGAGGCTAGATGTCTAAATCGGGGTGTCAGCAGGGCCATGCTCTCTCTGAAGGCTCTAAGGGGGGATCCTTTCTCATCTCTCCCAGCTTCTGGGTCCCTGGTTTACAGCATAACCCCATTGTCACACGCCATCTTCCCCTGTGGGTCTCCTCTTTTGAAAGGACACCATTCAGATTGGGTTAGGACCTTCCCTACTCCAATAGGACCTTGTCTTAACTAACAGCATCTACAGACACCAGTACCAAACAAGGTCACACTCACAGGTACGGAGTAAGTACTTCAACGTAAATTTTGGGGGGACACAATTCAGTCCGTAACAGGCACAGAAGGGACAAAGGCCTGGCACTAGGGACAACAGCACTGGCCTTTAGAACAGAGGGTGGCCACTCTTCCAAAACCCCTGGCCAGCACATAAAAGTAACACAGGAAAGCTTAACAACTGCCTTTCCCACCTTCACTGGCCGTCCTTCATTTCTATCTGGAAGCAGAGCTGTGGACCTCAAGGTTCATATTATTTTACCCTAACCCCTGCACACTCAGAAGTCAAAAATAGAGCAGCCTCTTGCCCGGGGGCTCCCGAAAACCCCACGCCACCAGCAAATCCCAAAAGGCCAGTGCAGAGGACATTTTAATCTCACTTTTAATTTCTCATTTAACTTTAATGATTGAAATAGGGGCTATCATTTGTAGTTATTAGCTTGTCTTTTGTCATTGGTATCTCATCTTTCCTCGCTCTAGATAATCTGTAGACAAGTAGGGTTCGATTAATTAAAAAAAGGGTTTCTTGTTTTAGTTTCCTAAAATTAACTATCCAGTAACCTGTGAAAGTCATTATATCCCGTATTTACTCAAGCTCTCAGTGGCTACAGGCTCCTTACCGCTCCCCTCCTCCACTTTCCTTTGAGGAAAACTGTTTCCTGTGCAAATTCACTGTTAGTACAGTGGGGTGCAGCTTCTCTCCTTGTGCAGGGAACCCCACAACCCCTTTTTTAAATTGTACTTTAGATGAAGGTTTATAGAGCAAACTAGTTTCTCATTAAACAATTAATACACATATTGTTTTGTGACATTGGTCAACAACCCCACGACATATCAATACTCTCCTCTTCTCAACCTTGGGTTTCCAGCTTTCCTGTCCCTTCCTGCCTTCTCATCCTTGCTCCTGGGCTGGCGTGCCCATTTAGTTTCCCACAACCCTTATTTTGCTTATCACTAAATCTCTTTGTATAATTTTGACCCCTTTGAAATAAAAACTTTTTTTGATGGAGGAATGTGCTGTACCCTTCAGGTGTGTTAAACCTGTTGCCGTCAAGGTGATTGCGACTCATAGTGACCCTGTAGGACAGAGCAAAACTGTCCCGCAAGGTTTCCAAGGCTGTAAATCTTTACAGAAACAGACTGCCACATCTTTCTCCCATGGAGCAGCTGGTGGATTTGAACCACTGCCCTTTTGGGTAGCAGCTGAGTGCTTAACCACTGTGCCACCAGGGCTCCTTCTCAGGTGTGTTAGGACAGGAAAAAAAGGCTGAGAACCACTGGAATTAAGCCTATAAATTTAAACAGTAGTTGTTATGGGTTGAATTGTGTCCCCCAAAAGGATATATTGAAGAACACAAACTTGTTTGGGAATAGGGTCTTAGAAAATGATATCAGTTCACATGAGGTCAGCGGGGCAGAGGGATCCTAAGCCAATATGAGTGATGTCCTTTTGAAAGAGGACCACAGACACAGAGCAGAGCCATGCGAAGATGTACATACAAGCCCAGGAACACATGGGACTACCAGAAACTGGGAGAGACAGGGTCTTCCCCTAGAGCTTTCAGAGAGAGCAGGGGCTGGCCAACAGGTTTGGATTTGCACCAACAGGTTTGGATTTGCCTCCAGGGCTGTGAAACAGTCCCCCCTCTGTTCTTAGAAGCCACTATGTTAGGGCAGTTCTGGAAAACTGTGACAGTGGTCTTTTAAAACAATCTCAGCAACGAGGAGCAACATCAATTCATCCGCTTAGTAAGTTTTTACTGAGCCCCAGCGCTTTTAAGAAATACTTTTGTAGATGTTAAAAAATACGCTAAATAAAGAAGAGGGATAAAAGAAGAGAATCCCTCCTGGGTCCGAAGCACAGCCCCAGGCCACGTTCTGGGCACTGTGGTCTTTCTCTCCTGCGTCTTGCCGAGTTGGCCCCAGAAGCGATATGGCCTGTCTGACGGGCAGAGAAGTGAGTGGTCAGAATCCAGGTTTGGGTCTGCTGCCTGAATCTGAACCCCAGCCCACCTACCCCTGTGGGCCTCCAATCACTGCATCTCTCTGTGCCTCAGTATCTCTGTCTGTACAGGGCCACCCAGCTTTTATATTAGAGGGCCGTGGTGAGGACTGAATGAGGCAAGTCATGTAAAGGGCTCAGCAGCACCGGACTCAGAGCAAACCCGCCGTGAATGTTAAAAATGACTACTACTCCACACATCTATGTTCACTGCAGCACTATTCGATAACGAAGCAGATGTTCATCAATGGATGAATGGCTAAACAAAACGTGGTACATACATACAATGGACTACTCCTCAGCCATAAAGAAAAACGAGTTCCTGAAACATCTCGCAATGTGGATGAAACTGCAAAACATTATGCTGAGCAAAATAAGTCAATCACAAGAGGACAAATATTGTATGATCTCACTTTCACAAAATGACAAAAATAGGTATATATACAGAGACCAGTGTCCATTGGTGGTTACCAGAGGTGTGGGGGAGGGAAGAGGGGAAACTGTTCTCTAGGTAACAGTCACTTTTCGTTTATGGCGATGGGAAAGATGGCACCAAATATGGGTGAAGTATGCACAGCTTGACTAATGTGGCTGATACCACTAAGTTGTACACATGAAAAAGGATGTATTGGTAAATGCTATGTTATACATGGTTCTGTACCAGCAACAACTTTATATATGTATAATGAAATAAACAGGGATGACAGACACTGATACTTCTTAGACACAGTCACCCCATGGGGTTAGTTTTTCTGGTTTGAAGACTTAGGATCATAGTCTTGTGGAACAATTCAGTCAATTGGCATAATATAGTCCATATCGTCTATGTTCTATATCCTAGTTTGGTGGGTAGTGTCTGGGGTCTTAAAGGCCTGCAAGCAGCCATCTAAGATACAACTATTGTTTTTCATCTCCATGGAGCAAAAGAAGGAAACCTAAGAACCAGAGAAGGAACCAGGCTATAGGACTGTCTTCATGAACCAAGGCCTCCTCTACCTTGAGACCAGTGGTACTCAGCTACCACTACCAAATGTTCTCATCAGGGGCACAATAGATAGATCCTGATAGGGAGAAAAATGCGGAACAGAACTTCAAATTCTCAAAGAATTCAGACTTACTGGACCCACTGCGGTTGGAGAAATCCCCAAGACTACTGCCCTATGTGGTGAGGTGAATTCCTTTATGTGGCATTTTGCCTTGGTTCTTAGGAGATTTTTCCCCTAAACCATGAATAGTTACCTTTGCCTTAGTTTTCTACCTCAGAAAGTTTGTTACTTCTGTCCGGGCTGATTGACATTTCCTGGGTAATCTGTAAACAACTTGATGGTTTGATGCTTTCTGTCTGGTCCTGGGCTGTAGCCTGCCCTGTGACTGGTCTATTTTACACAACTTGCAGGGACTGGTCAGTACTTATGCAAACAAAGTGACTACAGCCTACTATGCAAATGAAGTGACTGTGGCCTACTTAGAGGGAATGGGTTAGTTTGGGGCCCTGATGGGAAAGCCATGCCTTGAAATTGACCAGGAGTTTGCTTATATATGCAGCCAACCCCACAGTTTTATAGACAAAAGCAGCAGCAGGAAAAAGAAAAGGAATAGAGCAAGAAGTGAAAAGCAGCAGAGGTGAGACACATCCTAAAAGAGCTGTAACACAGAAGACCGTGAGAGGCCCTGCAGCAGACATGGTAGTGATGGTAGAAATCTGCTACTAGGAATGCAGCTAACAGAGCTGAACAAAATTGCTACACTGACTATAAGCTGGGTCAGTTAGCAGTGGAGAAGCCAAAGACATGGAGGTCAAAGGCAGAGAGGTCTGTCCTCAGGCGGCTGGGAGGAGATCTATCCTGAGGGGACTGAGAGGAGGCCTGCATGGCAGAGGGAAGGGCCTGCCTGCTTGCATGGCAGAGAGGAACTGAGAGAGCTGTCCTGAACTGAAGAAGGGAGGGATATGCTCTCCACTTCAGGGGTGTCTTCCAGACTTTACGTACATGCTTTCTGATTCTGATCCTGAGTTGCAGCCTGTTGATCCCAATCCTGAGTTGTACCCTCTTACTTCCTTAATAAACCACTTAACTGTAAGTACGGTCTGTGAGTTCTGTGTGGCCAGTGCAACAAACTAATGAACACAAAAGAGAAGTAGAGCGTGCTGTGCGAGGGATGGCTGGTGTCAGAATTGCTAAAAAGGTTGGAGAGTGGAGGTCTGGCCTGCACCTCATAGGAATTGGCTTTGGGCTGCTCCTGGTTCTTATTCCTAAGAAATCTAGAAAAGCTCTGACACTACTACCACCATTTTACACCCTGAGATACTCCTTACATCTGGAGCCAAAACTATTCCCTGACCAAATGGAGATCAGTTACTCTCAAGCATGGATGAGAAAGTTAAGCGGTCGTGAGACTAAGTTAATGGGAACAGAACAACTAGAATGGAAATGAGAATGTTGACACAACGTGAAGAATGTAACCAATGTCACTGAACGTTACGTGCAGAAATGGCTGAATAAGGAAACTGTTTTGCTGTGTACACTTTCACCAAAAATACAATAAAATATTTTTTAAAATTACTATTACTCTGTCCAAAATATTTTGATTGAAATTTAAGAGCCAAGAATTAGGACCACTGAATTCTAAGTAATTTTCTTTAGCGGACACATACTGTATTTTTATGCAAATAACGTGTGCCCTTTGTTTGCCAGCCATACCCCCCCACCCCCACCCCAGCTGCAAGGCATTTTCGTAAGCATGCTAATTTATATATATATATGGAATCGACTTGACGGCACTGGGTTTTGAGGTTTTTTTTGGGTGTATATATATGTATATAAAACATATAAAAAAGGTTGGCATAGCAGTGCTTAATACCTCACCAGGGGAGGGCATGACTGGTAAACGTAGACGGCTCGTGTTATTTGTATAAAAATATGGTATCTGACCTGAGGCCATTTAAATATTTTAAATGGCTTTTTAATTGAAATTAAAAAAAAATTAAACTTCATTTTGGCATGCATGTTTTTCCCTAGGGGTTTTTACACTACCAATCTCTTAAATCCCCCTCGTCCCACACCCACCCAAGTTGAGTCCTTTCGAGAAGCAGGCTCTGATGTCCTCCACTCTGGGTTTTATCTTTTACTCAGAGAGTTGGTGCTATCACTTATTCTCTAGTGTTCTGAAGTGCAGCCTGATCTTTCTCTAGTTTTCCCATTATTTCCCATAGGGTTTATCGTCATCTTCTTATTGCTTCTCCAGATGCATTTTATGCTTAGGCTGATTGCCAACAGCACTTTCCTTTGGTTAGAATTAAGTTCCAGCTTAACAGCGTAGTTAACAATTCACCATCTTCACATATCTCAGTGTGTCTGTTGTCCTTTGCTGAAGGGCTCACTCTCCAAGAAGAGAATCCTTCCTAATCAGGTACTTGATTAAAAGCCTTGAGGGAAGGCTACAAGAAAAGCATACCCTAACACTTCCCTGCAGGCGTGGAGGGATGTGTCTGAAAGCAAACCCCACAACAGAGAGGCCCCACTGCTGCCTCAGAGAGAGGGTGTAAGTTAAGGCTGGGGAAACCTTCCCTTGCCTTCATGAAAGCAGCCATCATTCAAAACTACCACATGTACTAATACTTAAATATGTGTTATGTGTTTACGTCCCTGGGTGGTACAAATTGCTTAAGTGCCTGGCTGCTAACCCAAAGGTTGGCAGTTTGAATCCAGCCAGAGGTACCTTGGGAGAGAGTCCTGGTAATCTACTGTTGAAAGGTCACAGCTATGGAAAACCCTATGGAGCACAGTTCTACTCGGACACACATGAGGTTGCCATGAGTTGGAGTTGACTCGAAGGCAATTGGTAGTTTCTACGTTTATGCATGTATAGTGCAGAATAAAACGGTCACGTTCCTTCAGCATTCCCAGGAACATCTATGACTTCTGCTGTCCGAGAGGATCGAGACCACCTTGTTCACCGCGGTGACACTGGACCAGACCATCAGGTCACGGACTGATACTTCACTGAGCACCTTGGGAACAGCGTCTGTTTAACTGCACAACAGGTCTGTACAGACTCTGAATTATGAAAGGTGTGTGCTCTATACCAACCCAAAAGCTGCCTTCTTGTGCCTCCTTACAGCACCTTCATTCACAAAGCATGTCAGTTACCACATTCACATGTAGGACATCTGGCATCTTATTCCATTGTAGGTGCCTGGAGTATGACTGTGCTTCTCAAACTTTCACACATCAGCACCTGGAGGGCTTCTTAATGCAGTCTGCTGGGCCCGCCCCCAGACATGCTGGTTCAGGAGGGCTAGGAGGCCTGAGAATCTGCATTGCTACCAAGTTCTCAGGGTATGCTTACACTGCCAGTCCAGGGACCACACTTTGAGAACCATTGGCATTTGAAAACCAGTTTTTAAATGACTCTTGTACATGTTTAAATGTCTTGGTAAAGCTTTTTAATGCCTCAGTTTCCCCATCTATAAAACAGGAATAGGCTCAGCACTGCCTGTTCTTACTTAATCCAGGAGTTCTGAGGGGCTCTCCTGTGGCCCTCTCCTAGTCCAGGATCCCTCCTGTGCCCTCCACTGGTTCAGGATCCCTCCTGTGCCCTCTCCTGGTCCAGGATCCCTCCTGTGCCCTCTCCTGGTCCAGGATCCCTCCTGTGCCCTCCACTGGTTCAGGATCCCTCCTGTGCCCTCTTCTGGTCCAGGATCCCTCCTGTGCCCTCCACTGGTTCAGGATCCCTCCTGTGCCCTCTCCTGGTCCAGGATCCCTCCTGTGCCCTCTCCTGGTCCAGGATCCCTCCTGTGCCCTCCACTGGTTCAGGATCCCTCCTGTGCCCTCTCCTGGTCCAGGATCCCTCCTGTGCCCTCTCCTGGTCCAGGATCCCTCCTGTGCCCTCCACTGGTTCAGGATCCCTCCTGTGCCCTCTCCTGGTCCAGGATCCCTCCTGTGCCCTCTCCTGGTCCGGGATCCCTCCTGTGCCCTCTCCTGGTCCAGGATCCCTCCTGTGCCCTCTCCTGGTCCAGGATCCCTCCTGTGCCCTCTCCTGGTCCAGGATCCCTCCTGTGCCTTCTCCTGATCCAGGATCCCTCCTGTGCCCTATCCTGATTCAGAATCCCTCCCGGGCACTGGGAGGGCCTCTCCTGCGCCTCTCTCCAAGCTCTGGTGGCTGCTGTAGTCCTTGGTGTTCCTTTGCTGCTTACAGATGCCACATGGTGTGGCTTCTTCCTATGTGTGTGACTCTGTTTCCGTATCTGTCCCTGTTTTTTATAAGACGCTATCAGAAGGGATTAGGATTAGGACCACCCTACTCTGTTAATTTAACTGATAACATCTGCAGAGAAAAACCCTATTTCCCCAAACAAGGTCAATTCACAGGCACAGGGGTTAGGACTTCAACAGATCCTTTTGGAGAACACAATTCAATCCTAACACAGTCATCTGCTAGGAAGGATGCACAAGATGGACAAAGCATGACACTTTCCTTCCTGGCTGAGTTATTCTATGAGTGCAGGCTGCACGTGTCTGGTTTTCTACGGCACCCCTCCCCCATGCACCTAGAAGACATGAAGACTGATGGAAGAAGAGTGGGCACTCAAGTACTTGGTTGGAGCCTTCCTCCTATGCGCTTACTCGAATCATCATCACGACTGTCCACCAGAACATGGCCAGCACAAAATAGTGGAGGTGCAAATATTGGCTTTGCAGATAACAGCATGCACCCAGCATCCTTAACTCACATTGCGAGGCATGATGGCGGCATCTACCAACTCTCTGGGAGAGTGGAGCTAACGTCTTTGTTATCTCTTGAATTCCTACTTAGCATGGCTTCCTCTAAAACACTCTAGGTAGATATTCTGTGAGTGGCTTTCACTCTCACACTTCACTCTTGGGCTGTTTCTCCACAGAGAATGCCATGCAGAAAAGCCTGCATCACCCTGCTAAACTTACTACCTTCCTGACTCTCCACCTACAGTTCTCCTAGGTGTTCTGAGATAACACAGACCTCACCCCAGATACAGTTACCTGGGTGGTAGAGTGTCCAAGGGCTGCTAGCTGAGGCCGGCCCTCTGTCACCCAGCTATCACCCAGCCCTCCCTCACCTGGCCCTCCCTCACCCAGCCAGGCTCCATCACCCAGCCCTCTGTCACCTGGCATTCTGTCACCTGACCAGGCTCTATCAACCAGCCCTCCGTCACCCAGCCCTCTGTCACCCGGCCCTCTGTCACCTGGCCCTCCCTCACCCGGCCTTCCCTCACCCAGCCAGGCTCCATCGCCCAGCCCTCCGTCACCCAGCCAGACTCCATCAAGCAGCCCTCTGTTACCTGGCACTCTGTCACCCAGCCAGGCTCCATCAACCAGCCCTCCGTCACCCAGCCCTCCATTACCCAGCCCTCCATCACCCAGCAAGGCTCCGTCACCCTTCTTCTCCCCTGTGCCGTGAGGAGGCTGCTGCCCTCCTCTGTTTCGTGTCACTCTGCTGCCCAGCACACCTAGAGTGCCTCCGATGTTCTCCCCTCCTCCTTCAGAACATAAGTCTTTCCTCTCATCTGTCTGCTCTGACCCTGGAAGAGGGCCACATTCATTCTGGAAAAAAAGATGATGGGTCAGTATGACTTCCTTCTAGGTTAGCACGGAAGCACTGCTGCCCTTTCCCCAGAGATAATGAATACCCAGGCAATATGGCTGAACACACGTCTCTATTTGTCCCAGGTCCTGAGGTAGTGGCGTCCCTCAGTGGAATTGCCCACCACTTTACCAGGGTCTACAGTCAGTCAGAAAATATCCCCAACTACTTTTTCTGTTCTCGCTTCATGACATGTGACTGAACTGGACTCAGCTAGCAGACTAGAGTACCAACACCCAAGAAGCACATTCGTGCATTGTCTCTGGCCACTTCTGACACTCTGCCTGTACCTAAAACTCACAGGACAACAATAGCTGCCCCTGACTCAGAATGCACATGTAAGTTCTGAGCACCCCAGGGGCTCCTGTGATGACATTAATCTATACCAGCTCCATTCCCTGAGCCCACACCATTCCTGCACCGCATCCACCCTGTCCCCAGAACCCACTGCATTCCCTACATCTCTGGTAAAATCCGTTTGGTCCCAGGCCATTGTGTCTCTGCTTCGACCCCTCTTCCAGGATGGCTTCTTCACCCCAGGCCACTCCATCCCAGATCATACTTAACCCTGTAGCTGCCACTGGGCTGTGGTTCTGTTGTGTCTTCAGGTCTCTAAGCTCTTCATTGCCCTCTGATCAAACCTCCCTTTGCAGGTCTCCCTCTACACTCTACTCTCAGAACAGACTTCATGCCCCATTCCTGCCCAGGACAGGGCAGGGACCAGTCTTCCCATTCCAGGAAATGGTACCACTGTCCCCACCTTGCTCAGGCCTCAAACCCCAGCCAATGAACCTTCTTTCACCCCATGTGCCACACTGAAGCCATCGACAAGTATTATTGTGATCACCTCCAAAACATGTCTCAAATCAGACCTCTTCTGGTCACCCCACTTCCCATGGCCTAGTCCAGCACCATGATACTTCCATGGACTAGCCACTGCCCATGGCTGGGTCCAGCACTGTGATACCTCCATGGACCGGCCACTGCCCGTGGCCTGGTCTGGCACTGTGATATCTCCATGGACCAGCCAACAGCCCATGGCCTGTCCCGCTCTGTGATACCTCCATGGGCCAGCCAACTACCCACAGCCTGGTCCGGCTCTGTGATACCTCCATGGGCCAGCCAACTGCCCTTGTTGCCTCCACTTTTTTTTTTCATGTTTTCTTTTTTTTTTTAAAAAATATTTTATTGTGTTTTTGGTAAAAGTTTACATAGCAAATTAGGTTTCCATTGGACAATTCCTATACAAAGTGTTAAGTGACATTGGTTATATTTTTTACAATGCGTCAACATTCTCTTAAAATGAGTTCTGGTTGCTCTGTTTCCAGTACTCTAGTTCCCCTGCCCCCTCATCTTTAGAGTAATTGTTGACCTTTTGGTCTCATATAGATGGTTTTTTAATGGCACGCAGTACTCATTACCCTTTACATCGTGTGCAATGTTACTTCGCTAAAAGGTGACCTCAGAGAATAGTTTTGGGTCAAGGTTTAAAGAGTACCTCAGGTCATAGTCTCAGGGAGTCCTCTAGTCTCAACTGGTCTAGTAGGTCTGGACTTAAGAATTTGAGTTCTGTTCCGCATTTTTCTCCTGTTCTATCAGGGTCCATCTATATCGTGGCCCTTATCAGAACACTTCGTAGTGGTAGCCAGGCAGCATCTAGTTCTGATCTCAGGGTAGATGAGGCTGTGGCTTGCTGCCTTCCTGTTGTCTCCCCTCCATCCACTCCTCATGCAACACACCTGGAGACCTTCTCAGAGGTTCCCTGCTGAGAACCTCAACTGCTTTTTCATGGTACTTAGAATAAAACCCACCTTTAGGTGGTGTAAATGGTTAACATGCTCTGCTGCTAACCAAAAGGTTGGAGGTTTGATTTCACTAAGAGGCATCTTGGAAGAAAGGCCTGGCAATCTACTTACAAAAAAGCAATCATTGAAAACCCTATGGAGCACAGTTCTACTCTGACACACATGGGGTCGCCATGAGTCAGTGTTGACTCAACAGCACCTGGTATATACAATGAAACCAATAGTGCTCAAGATCCTACCCAGTCTGACCCCCACCTACATTTCTGAACTCCAGTTCTGCCCCCAGCGCATTCACCATGTTGCAGTGACACCAGCCTTCTTGTTCTTCCAGAGTAAGACAAGCTGCAACCAGATTTTGCCCTGGCTGTTTCCATTTGCTAGGAATGTTTTTCCCTGGAATCTTATGTGACTTTGAGGTGCAATAGGTTTCTTTCATGGCCTTTCTGGCCCTGGGTTTGCAATTCTACCAAAATGATTGGTCAGTCCTCAATCTGCCAAGTGATTGGTTTGCTATCTGCCTAAGTGGCTGCAATCCACCCAATAACACTGGTCAATTTATGATCTGCCTAAGGGACTGGTCAATTTATGATCTTGCTAGGAAAGCCACATCTTGAAATTGGTAAGGAGTTTTCCCATAGAAGCAGCCGATTTCACAGAGGTTTTGGGGTCCTCCGGATCAACAAGAGCCCAGGGAGGAGAGCATCCTTTGGATCCAGGGTCCCTGTGTTGAAAACCTCCTAGACCCAAATAAAAGAGCTGTAACTGGGTCAAGGGCTGTAATACTGAGCCGGTAACACTGGAGACACCCAGAAGGAGCCCAGCAGCAGAGAAGATGGGTGTGGTCTGAGTGGCAGAAACCATGAGGCTTGCAGCAGGTGGCAGTCGGGATGGTGGTGGGTATGCTGGCCCAAAGACAAAGAGGTCTTTTGCAGCAGATGTGCCCAATGCAATGCATTGTTTGATTTCTTGACTGATGCTTCCATGGGTGTTGATTGTGGATCTGAGTAAAAGGTAATCCTTTCCAACCTCAATATTTTTTCCAGTTTATCACGATGTTGCTTATTGGTCCAGTTGTGAGGATGTTTATTCTCTTTATGTTGAGGTGTGTAATCCATACTCAAGGCTGTGGTCTTTGATCTTCATCAGTAATTACTTCAAATCCTCTTCACTTTCAGCAAGCAAGGTTGTGTCATCTGCATATTGCAGGTTGTTAATGAGTCTTCCTCCAATTTCAGACATAAGTCGGTTCCTCTCTTATGATGCTAAGTGGGGTACTCAGGGCAGTGGAAGGGACTGATTCACCTCACGTCTGTTCCTGTTGTTTTCTGTCTACCTTCTACAAATAGTAATAACAGCTTTTAATTGCCAACTCTTTGTAAAGTGTCTGTGTATGTGTGACCCAGGTGGATCAGACAGCAGACTCCTCATCCTAGCAGTCTCATGACTGCTTGGGATTTAGAGGACAACCTGCGTGTGTATGCACACAGGTGCATATACAGACAGTTCAGACTTCCCGTTTTCAATCACTGAGGTCTCAGTTGGAATGTCACTTCCTCAGAGATGACTTTTCTGGGCACCTTACTTGTCATTCTCTACCCCATTGCTTCATTTAATTTCCCTTGTACCGCTTATTGTCTTCAGGCATTGGCTGTGCTTGTTGGTGTGCCCGTGGTCTGTGGGCTCCCTTCCACTGTACGCCCCACTGTACTGAATGCTTCAAGTGAGCAGGGGCTGGGGTGTGCATTGCAGTATCTGGATCACTTAGGACCTAGGATAGAATTGGGCATGTGGTAACTACTTGGTAAAAAAAAGTCCCTGGGTGGTGCTCAGCCACTAACTCAAAGCTTAGAGGTTTGAGTCCACCCAGAGGTGCCCTGGAAGAAAGGCCTGGCCATCTACTTCTGAAAAATCAGCTACTGAAAACCCTATGGAGCACAGTTCTTCTCTGACACACACGAGGTCACCAAGAGTTGGAAGTGACTTGATGGCAACTGGTAAAGGTATAAAAGTACTTAGTAATTAGCTGAATAGACTGTTCTTCCAGATTGTTCTATTTTCTATAGTTCCTGAGATGGAAATCCCTCAGTTTATGAGTTTCGATCCTCATGGTGGTTTCCTCACAGGCTCTGTGAATTTTGCCTGTGAGCTCGTCCTGGGTGAGAATTTCCTTCCATGTCACCCTGAGTACCTGGTCACAGTGATGCTTGGGGTCTTCATTTCTAACTCTGAGGGCCCAGTGAGCTTCACCAGCTCTCACCCAGGTCCTACCTTATGCTCTCAGGCACAGGGCTTGGAATGTAGAGCACATACCCACACATAGTGCAGACTTTGAGGCTCCAATTTCTTCAGGGTGAATCTTTTTCTGCCCACAGTCCAAGGCCACCAGCCAGCTTTTAGGCTGAGTCCCTGCGGTGGATACTGCCTTTCTCATCCTGTTTTCATTGGCAGTTTGGACTCCCAACCTCTTTAAGGACCTGAAGACCCCTCTGCAGGGTCAAAACTGAGCATTTCAGGCCTCTTTTGGGCCCAGTCACCACACAGGCTGCCCTTAGTGCCTGTTCCTGCCCATTCCAGGCTCTGAATCTTCTTGGAGCTGGTCCAGAGGACTAAACCAAAAAAAAAAAAAAAAACACCCCAACCCATTGCCATTGAGTTGATTCCAACTCATAGAGACCCTATAGGACAGAGTAAAACTGCCTCATGGAGTTTCCAAGGAACGCCCAGCAGATCTGAACTGCTGACCTTTTGGTTAGCAGCCTTAGCACTTAACCACTATGCCACCAGGGTTTCCTCCAGAGGACTAGCCCTTCTTAAACCAGAGCTTGGCACTGTACTTTTATTCATGCTGTATTTTGTGCAGCACTGTGTATGTGTTTGGAGGGCCCTTTGGTCTTCCACCCTGATGAGCCCTCCCCCTGCTACTCTGCCCCTCAGTTTTCCTGCCACCCTCAAAGTCCCTGTGTTTGCAGTGCTGCACTCACACGATTGGTGGATAGCCTCGTTAACGTACAAGCTTCCATGCCTGTTCCTTGGGCGGCTGGAAGTCCAAGGACAGGGCTGGGTCCACTCACACACCCAGTAAATGCCTGCCCATATTTTGCCACCAGCAGCTGCCAACCTGGGGCTGCAGCTCCATCCCGCTCCCTAGCAGCCGCTTCCTCCTGTCAGGCAGCAGAGCCTTCCAGCCAGGAAGCCCTGCTCCAGCAGGTGGGAGAAGATGGTAATCAGGGAGCCGGCAACAGGGATGGCACCTCAGAAGCCACCCAGTGATTCTCGTAGAGCCCTTCCGGGCTGGTAGGCAAAGGGGGAACATACTTTTCACCACCAATTTCTACTTAACCTATCCCTGTAAGGCCCAAACTCTTACACACAGTAACAGGTAATGGAATAACAATGATGATGATAATGACAGCAGTTACTATTTATAAGCTACACGCCAGACATGTGGTAAGCACCTTAAATACCAATATTGTCACAGTAGTAACACTCAGTGACAGGCATGGTTCTAGGTGCTTCTCATGTATTAATTCACTCCTCATTGATTCATTAACACCATTATTGACCATTATTACTTAGAGCGGTTAAGCCTGAGGCACAGCCTCTGAATGACTTGCTCAAGGTCACACAGCTAGCCAGTGGCAGGGCTCTAAAGCCTGTGCCTTAGCCCCCAAGCCCACTGGCCTGGCCAGGCCCCTCATTATGGAGACGAGAAAAGAGAGGCTCAGGACAGGTTAAGTAGGCCCCTGAGGATCACAGACAGCAGTACAGCCCGTTCCATGCTGCTGGAGAGGTGAGTGCTAAGCACTGGCCTCAGGCCTCAGGCCTCAGGCTACCCACAAGCATACATCTGTACCAATCAAAGTCCACCAATGCCCTTTTAGCCAAAACATGTATTTTTACATCGTATTTCAAGGAATTTTTAAAAACGGTTTTAAAATGTCTTTAAGTAAGGTGGCCACTTTACCTCGTCTGTCATTAAACCCAATATATTTTTTGAATTTAAATTAAAAACATAAGACAAACCAAAGCTCCAGCCCCTCCCTGGGCACCAGCCCAGGAGGCCTGGAGGCTGGACAGCAGCTGCTTCCCACTGGGCTGCCTGGCTGGCCTGGGGTCCAAGAGGCCCTTCTCTGCCTCTCCTCTGCCTAGGCTGGGGCACGGGGTCCAGGGGAGGGCAGGGCTGCCCCTCAGAGCCCAGAGGTGGTAGAAACAGCATCTGTGCCTCCCTGGGAATGCTAGTCTCCTGAGGCTGTGCCCCCAGCCTCAGATCTCCCCAGGGGCCTGCATCAGTGCCTTGGGGCACTGTGGAAGCAGGAAATGCAGAGGTGGGAGGAGGGAACGCCCCAGGGCAAAAAGGATGTGCTGTGGAAAGAAGGGGACGCTCACTCTGCAGAGGCAAGTTTCTTGGTTGTCAGAGACAGGGGATGGACACTGGTGGAAGGTGGGAGACTGGGAGGGAGACCTCGGGAGACAGCACGGTGCCTGTAATGGAAGCGGCTCTAGTGTACACTAGCTGTGTGACCTCAGGCAGTTCACGCAACCTCTCTGTGCCTCAGTTTTGCTGTCCGTACAACGGGGCGATTAAATATGAACATTGAAGGATTTAATGTTGGCAACTTGCTTGTGATCTGTTGTCTGAAGAGAGGAGTAACTATGCAAGCATTTGTTAGTGAATAAATGCCCTTGAACTAAACAAGTGAGCCCCAACTATGCATGCAGCAAGGGAAGGGACAGGAAGGGTTTCCTCAGGAAAGAAAAGGAAAAGTGCTGCCGATGTCATCCTGCTCAGGGAGCTGGTTTCGTTCCTTGTTCTTAAGACCTGCTGGAGGAGGACCTTCTGAAACATGCATGGTTTGTGGCAGGAGGGGAAGCAGACAGGGTAGCTGGAGGGCCCATGAATCAGAGATAACAGCTCCTCGCTCCTCCTTGGGGGTGGGGGGTACAGAGAGAAGGTAGGTAGCGATGAGGGGCAGCTGGCCAGGGAGGAGCAGTTCTGGCACCTGTTAGGAGCGCTGGCCGGCCTCCCGGCTGGTGGCCTCTTCCATCAGTTATTGCTAGTAATCATCTGCTCCCCGCGGCTGTCAGCAAGAACTGGGCTTCTGAGGACAATGCAACTGTGCCTTGGCTTACCCCAGGTACTGCTCCTCCCGTGCAGTGGGGCTAGCACTATGAAGCTAGGAGGTAGCTGCTTCCTTCCCCTCACTGGTACTTTAGGGAAAAAGCCTGATTATAACAGCTTTCCCTGCTCAGTGAGTACTTGAAGCAAGGACACAGGTGACTTGACTTCATGCCAGAAATGTGATTTTCATTAGTGACCAAATAATAGAAATACAGGACGGTGTGTATATATACGGGGTCCTGGTGCTGCAGCAGCTAAGAGCTAGGGCTGTTAACCAAAAGGTTGGCAGTTCAAATGTACCAGCCACTCCTTGTAAACTCTACGGGGCAGTTCTGTTCTGTCTTATAGGGTCGCTGTGAGTTGGAAATCGACTCTCTGGCAATCAGTTTGGTTTTTGGCTTGGTGTATATATACATATACACAGACCATCGTACTGGTGGGTGAAACTAGGGTGTTGGCAGGGACGGGGATGGTAGGAAAAGGAGAGAAAGAGAAGAGCTACTTTATGTAAGGGTGGAACGACCATTTTTTTCTCAATATCTCTCAACCTACGGAGCAGTGCTTTCAACCCTGGTTGAACATTAATCCCATGGGGAGTTTTTAAAATCCTCTTGTCCAGGTCATGTCCCCAGACCAATGAGTTTAGTGGGTTTTTTCCTGAAGTCAGCAAGTCAAAAATGAAAGTTATACATGGTCTAAAATCATACTGGAAAAGGTAGGGTAGGCAAATTACTCCCCCCCACCCCCAGCCCCATGCAAACAGCCAGATAAGTAAATATTTTTGGCTTTGCAGGTGACACCATCTCTGTCACAACCACTTGACCCTCCTGTTGTAGTGAGAAAGTGGCCACGGGCATAAATAAGGGGCTGTGAGCCCGGCTGCATCCCAATAAAACTTTATTCACAAAAACTGACCACAGGCAAGATTTGGCCAAGGACTATACTTGGCCCACCCTGACGTTGAGGATGTAAAGGGCTTTTTCTATTGCTCCGTGAACACTGCATAAAAATTCATGTCTAAATAACCCAGTGGGATGGGTGGCTACAAGCAGGCAGAGGCTGACCCACCACAGGCAGGCTATTGGGACTGGGCAAGGGGCATGAAGGGTGGGGTCAGCCCACTCTTCTGCTTGCTTTTGTGTATGTCTGAACATTTCTCAAGATTGAAAGTTTGAAAAAAATTAAATTTCTGAAAAGAGAGAAAACTCCCCTCACACAAACAAGCAGGCAAGTCCACGAGACATCAGCAGGGTGTCTAGGGGTGGACCTCATCTCCCGGGGGTCTTGGCTGCGCACGGGGCATGTTGGGTACTTACGACCAGTAGAGCAGCATGAGCAGGAAGGGGCAGATGATGAGGGCCTGCAGCACCTGCCAGTCCCGGCACAGGACGGCCAGCCCCGGCATGAGGAACTGCCCCGCCATGGCCACAAAGCTCGCCACCATGGCGATCATGAACCGCTTTCCAGGGGGGCACAGTTCTATTCCTGCAACAAAAACAGAACAAGACAGATGTGAGCATAAGTCCCGTGGCCAGGGGAGTCACAGGACACCCCCAAGCAGCAAGCACTGTGCCATCACGTCCACTTGCTGGTCACCGTGAGAGCCCCATGTGTTAAGTCAAGTGTTGAGATCCTCGCTCGTGTCGGTGGCAACGGAGGCCCTGACAGTGAAGGAAATGAGTTAGCTGCTTAAAGCCACAAAGCAGGCTGTGGCAGAAGGCTGCACTTCAGAGCTGTTTAGTTTGGAAACCCAGAAACGCTGCAGCGCTGGGTATGGAGCCCTTGTATCACCCCTTGCTCCCGATCCTCTGCTCGTGGGTGTCCCTGAGCTGGTTTGGAGAATTCTCCTCTCTGGGCAAAGCTATCCCATTGAAGCCCAGCTCACTGCTACCCTGTGGCCACTCCTTCCTGCTCATGGTGCTGTACCATGGGACCCCCAGTCCCAGGACAGGATGGCAGGACAGCCGTCTACTCGCTGCCACCCACCTGCACTTCTCACTCCTGATGCTTCTTGAGGACTCTGAGTTACAGGCACCTGCTCATAACAGGAGGCCAAGAGAGATGGAGCCTAGCCACATTTCCACCCTCACAGACACATTCAAGTGCATCCGACATTCACCATCTGACGAGGAGCTCTTCCCCACATTGTTGGCGCTCTGTGACCCAGTGTGATAGAGGCGAGCTGTGTGTCCCTTTCTCTGGCCCTATCACACAGCTCCTTCGGGCAGGGCCATGTCTGATTCATCTCGTCGTTCTAAAACCAAAACCAGTGGCTGCCTTCCATAAATGTTTGCTTCATGGGAAGAGACAACTCCCCCTGCTGTTTGCCAGAATTTATTCTCTTAAACTGACCTTGAGAAAAATAGATGGTCATAATACCTTAAACTGTAGCACCCAAGTGACAACCAATACAGATCTACTACATGGATTCCTATAGTAAAGGTCCCTAATACTAGAAAAAGCAACTGGTTTCATACATTTTTCCCCTACAGAGTATGTACATCTGTTTGCTACTGTTCCTCTATAATATGCAATGTTCCTCAAAGTTCTCCTGCTTGCTTCCTCTTCTTGTTGTTTAAGTATAGTTGAAATGATTCAGACAAAAAGAAGAGTGAGCCTCAGGAGGGAGTACTTTTCTCACCATTGCACAGAGCCTGTGCCAACCGTGGGCTTTGGAGACAGTCACTGCAGCCCATCTGTGGGCCGTCTAGAGACCTAAGCAGAGGGAGGTAGGAGGGCAACCAGAAGGGGAGCAGATTACCAGGCACAGCAGACAGATCATGACTTGGCTACAAGGACAGAATCAGCTCTAACAAGGGTAGGGCACCATGCCAGCTAACATCTATACCAACACATCTTCAGGAAAAAAAAAATAACGTAATCAAAATTCCCCTTCCTGTTCTACCACAAAAAGATTGTCCTCCAAGCTATAGGCAAGCAAGAGAAACCCAGCCCCGCAACGATAGCTCTAAGAATCCTTCCACAATTTAATTACAAAAACTGGCGGTGCAGCGGTTAAGAGCTTTTTGGCTGCTAACTGCCTATGGGGCAGTTCTAATCTGTCCTACATGGTCGCTATGAGTCAGAATCAACTCAATGACCTTTTTTTTGGGGGGGGGGGCAAATATCGGGATGCTGTTCTTGCGATGCCATGGGCTAGGCTCACTTAGAAGATCACTTCCAAGCAGGGCCCTAGGGGTTGGCCCAGATCTAGCATTTCTGTGGTTAAAAAAAAAAAAAAAAAGATTAGCAGTCACTTGCTCTAGTTTTACCTATTAAGCCCAAGCAGTACTTTGCTGCTATGGAAACCAGACATCTGCATTAGCCAGGATAACATCCATGTTCCGGAGGCTGGCACAAGCCAGTATCAGAAGAAAACTTAGCACCTGGCTGCCCAGGTAAACTTTTAAACAAAGTCAGCAAGATAACATCAAAATAGCAGAATGGTTCCATGTCTACAGGTTTGTTGGCACAACAGACATCGTTGCTTGTGACTTTTCTCCTCTCTTTAATGCTCCTCTCTTTAATTAAATGATACAATAAGCGTGACAATACCTGCAGCTACAATTCTTCTACCACAGCCCCCTCTGGATCATCTACTTCCACACACCAGGCTACACATACGCAATGCCATGTGACAGGTCACGAGGCAACTCCCCAAACCAGTCTCTAGCCAAAGTCAAGTCATCCCTTGATGAGCAAATGATGCCAGAACCTGACTTCTCAGTCCCCTTGCTGAAAATGAGCTGCTGGGACTGGCACATACGTAACCGTTAACATGACAATTATGAAGTTGTCATTGTCTTCCGTAATGCTCCCCCATTCCTCTCCCCTAAGTGGTCTAAGCGGTCCTCTAACTCCTTGCTACTTGAAGTGTGGTCCAAGAACCAGCAGTAATGGCGCCACCTGGAGGGTTGTTAGGAATGCAGAGTTCCAGGCCCTACCAGACCTACAGGATCAACATCCATGTTTTAACAAGACCTCAGACTACTCACTGAGAAGTGCTGGCTAACCATATTTTCCCCAAACCATGAGCACCACCCACAGCAGAAGTGGCTTTGCCTCACAGACACATATCTATAGAAGCTGAGTAAGTGAAACCACCCCCTGACCTCTGCACTCTTCCTGTTGTTGCTAGGAAACTTAGTGGAAATTTACTCTATTGTACCAGGTAGAAAGATTCAGGGCACTTCAACAGATTCTGGGCGTGTGAGCATGCCTGCCTGGTCAATGGAAAAACCCCGCAAGCTGACGTCAAGGCACAGGTGTAGTCACTTACAGGTGATTAACCTTTCTGCCCTGACTCACCAGAAATTCTTTCCAAATCACCTGAATCCAACTACATTCTGAAAGTGGCTATAAAGATGTTCAAAAAAAAAAAAAAAAAAAAGAAGGCAATTATCAAAGAACCACCGGCACTTTGGGTTTGCTGTTAATCACATGTTCTTTCTGATGAGGAGAAATCAGTTTTTCTCCAGTGGAAGAGAGGAAAAAATACACCAGAACATCAGAGCCTTAAGTGCTGGCATCTGCTGGGGGGATGTGTGGAGTGTGGTAGGTTTCTGCTCACAAAGGGACTGCTCTCAGCTCAGCAAACAGGAGTGGATGCTGTGGCTCACACACTTGGAGACACCTGGGTACAGCTACCTGGCCAGAGTCACTGGCTGTGATCCTCAAAGGGTGAGAAACCTGCCACCAACAGGAGACAGTGTCCACAGCCCACATGCCCCCCTCAGGCCAGGCTACTGCTCCCACTGCCTCCTGTGAGTCACATCTATGGCAGACTCAGGGCTGTAAGTGAAGTGGTGTTGTGGAACTTCTTGGAGTCGATTTCTTTGCCAATGGAACTGTCCTAGATACCTCATGCTGCTGTAATAGAAATACCACAAGTGGATGGCTTTAAAGAACAGAAACACATTTTCTTACAGTTCTAGAGGCTAAAATTCCAAACCAGGGTCTCAGCTGTATCGATTCCTTCTGTGGGTCTCTCCTGGTTTCTGGCGTGTACTAGCAATCCTCGACGTTCCTTTCTTTGTAGATGGGTCCTCACATGGTATCTGTCTTCCCCCATACATGTGCCTCTGTGCCTACTCTGCCCTTTGTATTTCTCAGAAGTGTTTAGGTTTAGAACCCACCCTATGAGGGTACGACCTCATTAATATAAGAAAAGAAAAACCCCATTTCCTAACAGGATCACGTTCATAGGTTCAGGGGCCAGGACTTCAATACATATTTTTGGGCAACACAGTTCAATCCATATATTCCACTCTTTGGCCTGCAAAAGTTCATGTCTTTTCCACATGCAAAATATATCCACTCTATCACCTCATCCCTCCACATCTCAACCCATTCCAGCATCACCTGCAAGTCTGAAATCTCATCTTCTTAATCATCTAAATCAAGCAGGGGTGAAACTCTGGGTGTGTTCCATCCTGGAGCAAAATTCTTCTCTATACTTTGACCTGTGAAAACTAGAATACAAGCTTTCTTCTTCCAAAGTGCAATGGTGTATCAGGCACAGGTAGACATTTCCATTCCAATGGGGAGAAACTGGAGAGGAAGAAGGAGTTATGGGTACTGAGCAAGTCTAAAACCCAGCAGGGCAGATCTTATTACCTCTCAACCTTGAAACTAATCCTTATTTTTCAGGCACATCTGGGCAAAGCCTCACCCTCCAGACTGAGCATTCGCCAGGTTGTCTGGATTCTGGACAAAGAGGTCCCTCAGCCCTGGACACCGGCCCTGCCTTCAGGCCCACTGGGATGGAGGTGCCACCCCCTCAGCTTTGGGTGGCTCCATTCTTCTGGTAAACTGAAGTAATGACCCCACCCCTATCCTGCACAATCCCATTCTCTCACCCCACCAGCATAGCACCCCTGGCTCCTCAAATCTGAGCAGTAGCCCCATTCTCCTGGCCCACTGGTATGGAATTCCCGCTCTTCAGAACTGAAATGGTAGTGACCCTACTCTTTGAAACCTAGGTAGTAGCCCCACCTTTTGAAACACAGGGGGTGGTGGATCCACTCTTTGAAACCAAGGAAGTGGTGCTCCCTCTCCTTCCCCCTACCCCCATGCTCCTTCTGATAGTTATTCTTGTCTCTGAACTGCTCAGAGATAAGGGTGGTCCCTTCCATTTCTTAGAAGACAACAGATGTTCACAACCAAGTAGTCCTACTGGTCCATTTCTGTTTACAGAATTCTAGGAAGCAGACAACTTACCTTCATTTTGCATTGCCTCTGTCCCCTTCGGTCTAAGCCGACAGGGGTTCTGCTAAGATGGTTTATTAGATCCATCAGTCACAGGTCTGATCTCTTTAGCAAACTGTTGTGTAGCCATAGCCTTGGTATCATTTCCAGGACAAGCTCTCTGATTTTTACAAAAGAGTTTTTCAAATCTTCATGTTCTGTCCCTCCCCTCCAAGTTTATTTTTCAATTTATCTCTTTCCTCCCATATTTTACTATAAACAAGGAGAAGCCATGCTGCATTTTCAAGGTCTTGCTTAAAAATCTCCTCAGCTAAATATCCAAGTTCATCACTTACATGCTCTACCTTCCACAAAACATTCAAATATAATTCAGACAAGTTCTTTGTCACTTTATGATAAGGACTGCCTTTCCAACAGTGTCCAACAACATGTTCATCATTTCCTATTAAAGCTTCACAGGAGCATATTTAACACCTACTTTTCTAGCAATATTTTATTCATGGTGATAGAAGCTTTCCCTATAGCTCTCAATGCTTATAACCCTCATCAGAATCTCCTTTAATATCCGTAATTCTATCAAGGGAATCTAGGATCTTACTATCAAGTGCATCAAATTCCTTCACCCTCTGCCTATTACCCAATTCTAAATCTACTTCCATATTTTAGGAATTTATTAGAGCAGCACGCCACTTCTCGTCTCCAATTCTGTATTACTTACTTAGTGCTGCTGTAACAGTAATATCACAAATGGGTGGCTTTAAAAACCAGAAATTTATTTTCTCACAGTTCTAGAGGCTAGAAGTCCAAATCACGGTCTTGTCTGTGTCAATTCTTTCTGCAGCCTTTCTCCTAGGGTCCCACACAGCATCTGTCTTCCCCCTGTGTGTATCTCTGTGTCTATTCTGCTCTTTTTATAACTCACAAGGAATTAGATTTAGGATCAACCGTACACTGGTATTATGACCTCACTAACATAACAAAAGAAAACCTTATTTCCAAATAGGATCACATCCACTGGTACAGGGGTCAGGGCTTGAATACATATTTTGGGGTGATATAATTCAATCCATAACAGGAATCAAACCCCAAATTGTCTTAGTGGCTTTTCACTTATGGGCATCAAGACTTCTCCCTGATTGTGTAAGATAATCAAGGGTCATAATAAATTATCATCTTAGGTGATACATCAAAGATTCAAACATAAAAACATCTCAAGTGTCTAGCATTCAGTGCTTTCATTGGTATTGTTATATGCATAGATTATAGAGTACTGTGTCTGGGTTCTAATCCTGCCTATAGTACTAAAACATGTGTGACCTTGGTTAAGTCACATCAGAGCTCTCCTACTGGCTCTGCTTCTCTGGTGGACTCTGACTGATACTGAGAAGCCCTGTCGTACCTGCCCTTCTCCAGGTGCTGCCAGGGGGATCGATGACCCCCTCATCTCATCCCTGCTCTCTTCCCGGGCCAGCCTTGGGAAGGCTCCACAGCCTCACAGGCACAGCCAAGCTGGAGGAGACATCTAAGTCACAGCACAGGGAGGCAGCAGGCATTAGCATGCTTTCTCGGTTGTGTATGTAGATGGGGGGGGGTGAATGGGTCCCCAGATTAAATATCAAAGCTGCACTGAAGCAGGCAGTGCAGCAGCCTCTGGCAGAGGGGAGCAGGGCAGGAAGGGAAAAGGGGAGGAGTTAGGGGCTCAGGACTTAAGAACTAGGGAGCTCAGAAATGACTTAGAAATTCTGCAATAAAAAGAAATCATAATGGCTCTTCGTTTTGGGAGCAAGAAGGTTGGGAAGACGGTGCTCTGTCCCACTGCTACCTCCTGACCACCGTCTCCCAGGAAGAGGAATCTGAGGGGCAACTTTGGCTTTCCAAAGCCCTTTCCAGGTTGGAAATTCCACAATTGTACAAAAGCTCTGGGCTTCCTGACATGGCACCTTAGCCACTAAGAGGCTGAACAGGCAAATGGACCAGATTTCTAACGCTCCCCACTTAAAGTGATGGCATCAAAAAATACCAGTTAAAATGAACTACATGGTCTGAATGAAGGGTTTTGGGGGTGCAGAGCCCCAGTGTTGTCTGGGGAGCCCCATCATGGGAACCCAGTCCTACTGTGATGGCTGAACCAAGAGCTCTCACAAGCTTGACGAATCCAGTGGGCTGGAGACAGGCACCTCGGGGAGTATCGTGGACTGGGAAAAGCTGGTGCATTCTCATGGGAAACACCACTGCATGTGCCCACCATGAACCCAAACATACAGAAGGTTCTCCTTTGGCCTTGACCAGAGGCTCTGTCTTCTCCTTTACTCACTCTCTGCTCGTCTACATGCAGCCTCATGGGTGTAACAGCCTACTGTTTTGCCGGCATGGAGTGCCAAGTAAGGATATTAGAAACCCCTTGCTTACATAATTCTTAAGACATATACCTTGTTCACATAAAACATGGTCTATCGTTGACATTTGCACACATAGCAATAGTAGGCATCACTCAATTGTCAGGTCACAGTCCCTTAAATTATTGCTGTATAGCTGGATAAGAATTTTGCTCTGTGTATAAAGATGCTTACACTTAAGTACCTAGGGAAGAAGCCCTAGGTAGAACACAAGCTTTGTGGTGGTGTTAGCTGGCAGAAGTCAGCTCTGGCTTCAATGTTGAAGTATTTGCCTGCCAAAAATGCCGTTTGGAGAACGAAGCCTTTACATTCTCCTCCATCTCTCCACACACACACACACACACTAATTGTTCACTGGATTTGCTACTTACACTGTAATTATTTAATTAAAAGAAAAAAAACTTTTGAAACCAGTGCTAAAAAACATGTCTTACCTTCCTATAATACGTGAGTGAATAAAACACAGCCCTATTCTTTTTTAAATACGTTTTTAAAACTGTGTGTGTGCCTGGTAAAAATAAAAGTGCATATTTTCCTTGGATTGCTAAACAATCCTACCTTGTAAAACGAGTCTAGTAACAATGGAATACATTAAGTGAGCTGGGAATATTTAAACCAGGAAGCAGTATTCTCAGAGCCGTGGTCCTGGTTGAGGGTGCCCTGCAGCCAGATGTGAGAGCTCAGACACAGCTGACGGTGGGAGGAACTCCTCCTATGCCTCTCCAGGCAGCTTGAGGTTATTCAACCTCCTTGTGCTTCTGTTCCAGTGCACATGATGAAGCAGCTAATAGTTGTACTTACTGTACAGGGTGGCTGTGAGAAAACAGGAGGTGCTCAGACCTGCGTTTGGCCCCTCCCTGTTGCTCACAGATGCTCCGGAGGCGTCCCTGCTCTTGCAGACAACAGGACTCTTGGCTCAGTACAATTAAAAAAGGAGCTTCTGTCAGTCAAGTTCTTCCACATGGCACCTATCTTGTGTTTTAAGCCAAGCTTGCTCAAAACTGACCCAAACAATGGAGGTTATAAGGCCCATGTGATAGCACCCCTACTTTGTGATACCTCCGCTATCCGACGAAAGTTGACAAGGCTCTGTAGGGAAAAGAAAATCTGGGATGGCTAAGGACTTTGCCCCATAGCCTGATTCCAGTTCTGAACCAGAGGCTGGGAAAAGGTGGGGGGTGAAAAGGGGGCACACCAGCATAACCTCGCTCTTCCCACACACTCCCCCTTCTGAGGTGCTTTATTTTAGCCATGGAACCCACTTCCCAGACCCACATCTCCTCTCCCTCACTAATTTAGAAACGGCATTCTGCAGAAAGAAGCAGGAGGTCTGTACTGAGGAACAAGCAGCCTCAAAGCTCCTAATGAATTCGGAAAGGGTTTAAAAAAAATTATTGTACATTCTACCTGGAAGGCCCTTTATGAGAAAAGCCAACCCTTGCAACTTATCCTGTTGTGTTCCATGTAATTCTGGTTACACCTAAGATAACTTTCCGTGGGGGATGAATTTGCTCAACTCTTGGCCAAGGGAGGAAAACAAGTCTAAGAAAAGAACTGTCTCCAAGCCTTACATCAAACACACTTTCTGTCGCAGACCCTGGGAAGGAGAAACCCACTGACGCTCAGGCCACTGCTGCAGACCTCAGCTGTCCCACAGGGCACAAGAGCAGCAGGGCTGGCCAAGGCCAACTAAGAAACCACATGGCACAGCCCCACAGCAGGTGCTCATATAGTCACAGAGGGCACGCTTCCAGACTTGCCGCCATTACGCACTGACCCTGACCCCTCCTTCCCCTCCCCGGGTCCTCCCTATTACCAATCACATGGTTTAGAGGTGAATCTCAGCCACGGGGAGAGAGACTACAGAGCTAATGGAGGCTCTGCTTCCTCAGAGGCATCCACCTTCAGTCACCAAGGGCAGGATGCTACTGGGCTGAAATGGTGGCTGCCCCCTGGCCTGCCTCACTCTCACCAGCAGGGTGAGCCTTCCAGAGAGCCCCACTGGTCCCTGCCTTCATGTGTCTGCAAAGCTTCTCTCTCCCTCCTGTACTTCCCTTCCTTCCCACCGCTCCCCTAGCCGGGTCTGGGGGTCCACTCGCACTCATAATTACAACCACAGGCAAGGACACAGCCCCTGGAATCCTGAAAAAGAGGCCTCTGGACATGTTATTATGGAATCCCTTATTATAGCAAGAGAGCCTGAGGGTGTGGCTGTAAAAGGCTGTTAGTGTCACAACAGTCCGAATGGTCCTTTCCTCACGGAAGACTTATTTTTCCTCTTAATTTAGGACTACCAACTCAGAGGAAGGTTGAAAGAATGTGAAAGAGCTGTTTTCTCCGTTTAGAGAAACCGAAAATTAAAAAGGGAAATTTTAAAGTATCTCCTACAAATCACATTCCAGTGTCTGCCACACATGTAGGAATGAATGTTTAGTGCTCAAACGCATAGGTTCTGAATTAACTATCAACTGACTACCTATTATGTGTCCAGGACTGGGCTAGGTAACAACGTCTACTTGCTGTCACTCAAACACTTCAGTGGGTATTTTTCATGCATTAAACTCACGCGCCCATCTGCAGTTTGTCGTACTGTGGTGGCTTGTACATTGTTGTGATGCTGGAAGCTATGCCACCAGTATTTCAAATACCAGCAAGGTCACCAATTCTGGACAGGTTACAGTAGAGCTTCCAGACTAAGACAGACTAGACAGAAAGGCCTGGTGATCTACTTCTGAAAATTAGTCAGTGAAAACCCTGTGGATTACCAGAGAATACTGACCAAGTCTTCGACCCACTTACTGTGGACATGGATATCCTGGAGAAGGATATGATGTCTGAAAACCCTCAAGGAAATGGACTGACACAATGACCTCAAGAATGCACTTGAGCGTACCAACCATCACGAAGGTAGCGTAGGCCAGGTAATGCTTTATTCCGTTGTACACGGGATCACTATGAGTCAGAGCTGACTGGAGAGCAAATAACAACAACAAACTCATTTAATCTCCATAAGAATCTTAGGATGTAGGTACTATTTTTTTTTTATTATTAACTTTTATTAAGCTTCAAGTGAACGTTTACAAATCCAATCAGTCTGTCACATATAAGTTTACATACATCTTACTCCGTACTCCCACTTGCTCTCCCCCTAATGAGTCAGCCCTTTCAATCTCTCCTTTCGTGACAATTTTACCAGCTTCCCTCTCTCTCTATCCTCCCATCCCCCCTCCAGACAAGAGATGCCAACACAATCTCAAGTGTCCACCTGATATAATTAGCTCACTCTTCATCAGCATCTCTCTCCCACCCACTGACCAGTCCCTTTCATGTCTGAAGAGTTGTCTTCAGGGATGGTTCCTGTCCTGGGCCAACAGAAGGTCTGGGGACCATGACCACCGGGATTCCTCTAGTATCAGTCAGACCATTAAGTATGGTCTTTTTATGAGAATTTGGGGTCTGCATCCCACTGATCTCCTGCTCCCTCAGGAGTTCTCTGATGTGCTCCCTGTCAGGGCAGTCATCGGTTGTGGCCGGGCACCAACTAGTTCTTCTGGTCTCAGGATGATTGTCTCTGGTTCATGTGGCCCTTTCTGTCTCTTGGGCTCCTAGTTGTCGTGTGGCCTTGGTGTTCTTCATTTTCCTTTGCTCCAGGTGGGTTGAGACCAATTGATGCATCTTAGATGGCTACTTGTTAGCATTTAAGACCCCAGACACCACATTTCAAAGTAGGATGCAGAATGTTTTCATAATAGAATTATTTTGCCAATTGACTTAGAAGTCCCCTCAAACCATGGTCCCCAGACCCCTGCCCTTGCTCCGCTGACCTTTGAAGCATTCATTTTACCCCGGAAACTTCTTTGCTTTTGGTCCAGTCCAATTGAGCTGACCTTCCATGTATTGAGTGTTGTCTTTCCCTTCACCTAAAGCAGTTCTTATCTACTGATTAATCAATAAAAAACCCTCTCCCTCCCTCCCTCCCTCCCCGCCTCGTAACCACAAAAATATGTGTTCTTCTCAGTTTTTACTATTTCTCAAGATCTTATAATAGTGGTCTTATACAATATTTGTCCTTTTGCCTCTGACTAATTTCGCTCAGCATAATGCCTTCCAGGTTCCTCCATGTTATGAAATGTTTCACAGATTCGTCACTGTTCTTTATCGATGTGTAGTATTCCATGGTGTGAATATACCACAATGGTATATTTATTTACCCATTCATCTGTTGATGGACACCTTGGTTGCTTCCAGCTTTTTGCTATTGTAAACAGAGCTGCAATAAACATGGGTGTGCATATATCTGTTTGTGTGAAGGCTCTTGTATCTCTAGGGTAAATTCCGAGGAGTGGGATTTCTGGGTTGTATGGTAGTTCTATTTCTAACTTTTTAAGAAAACGCCAGATAGATTTCCAAAGTGGTTGTACCATTTTACATTCCCACCAGCAGTGTATAAGAGTTCCAATCTCTCCGCAGCCTCTCCGACATTTATTATTTTGTGTATTTGGATTAATGCCTGCCTTGTTGGAGTGAGAGGGAATCTCATCATAGTTTTAATTTGCATTTCTCTAATGGCTAATGATCGAGAGCATTTTCTCATGTATCTGTTGGCTGCCTGAATATCTTCTTTAGTGAAATGTGTGTTCATATCCTTTGCCCACTTCTTGATTGGGTTGTTTGTCTTTTTGTGGTTGAGTTTTGACACAATCATGTAGATTTTAGAGATCAGGCGCTGGTCGGAGATGTCATAGCTGAAAATTCTTTCCCAGTCTGTAGGTGGTCTTTTTACTCTTTTGGTGAAGTCTTTAGATGAGCATAGGTGTTGGATTTTTAGGAGCTCCCAGTTATCGGGTTTCTCTTCATCATCTTTGGTAATGTTTTGTATTCTGTTTATGCCTTGTATTAGGGCTCCTAGGGTTGTCCCTATTTTTTCTTCTGTGATCTTTATCGTTTTAGTCTTTATGTTTAGGTCTTTGATCCACTTGGAGTTAGTTTTTGTGCATGGTGTGAGGTATGGGTCCTGTTTCATTTTTTTGCAAATGGATATCCAGTTATGCCAGCACCATTTGTTAAAAAGACTATCTTTTCCCCAATTAACTGACACTAGTCCTTTGTCAAATATCATCTGCTCATACGTGGATGGATTTATATCTGGGTTCTCAATTCTGTTCCATTGGTCTATGTGCCTGTAGTTGTACCAGTACCAGGCTGTTTTGACTACTGTGGCTGTATAATAGCTTCTGAAATCAGGTAGAGTGAGGCCTCCCACTTTCTTCTTTTTCAGTAATGCTTTGCTTATCCGGGGCTTCTTTCCCTTCCATATGAAATTGGTGATTTGTTTCTCTATCCCCTTAAAATATGACACTGGAATTTGGATCGGAAGTGCGTTATATGTATAGATGGCTTTTGGTAGAATAGACATTTTTACTATGTTAAGTCTTCCTATCCATGAGCAAGGTATGTGTTTCCACTTAAGTATGTCCTTTTGAATTTCTTGTAGCAGAGCTTTGTAGTTTTCTTTGTATAGGTCTTTTACATCCTTGGTAAGATTTATGCCCAAATACTTTATCTTCTTGGGGGCTACTGTTAATGGTATTGATTTGGTTATTTCCTCTTCGGTGTTCTTTTTGTTGATGTAGAGGAATCCAAGTGATATTTGTATGTTTATTTTATAACCTGAGACTCTGCCAAACTCTTCTATTAGTTTTAGTAGTTTTCTGGAGGATTCCTTAGGGTTTTCTGTGTATAAGATCATGTCATCTGCAAATAGTGATAACATTACTTCCTCCTTGCCAATCCGGATACCTTTTATTTCTTTGTCTAGCCAAATTGCCCTGGCTAGGACTTCAAGTACGATGTTGAATAAGAGCGGTGATAAAGGGCATCCTTGTCTGGTTCCCGTTCTCAAGGGAAATGCTTTCAGGTTCTCTCCATTTAGAGTGATATTGGCTGTTGGCTTTGCATAGATGCCCTTTATTATGTTAAGGAATTTTCCTTCAATTCCTATTTTGGTAAGAGTTTTTATCATAAATGGGTGTTGGACTTTGTCAAATGCCTTTTCTGCATCAACTGATAAGATCATGTGGTTTTTGTCTTTTGTTTTATTTATGTGATGGATTACATTAATGGTTTTTCTGATATTAAACCAGCCTTGCACACCTGGTATAAATCCCACTTGATCAGGGTGAATTATTTTTTTGATGTGTTGTTGGATTCTATTGGCTAGAATTTTGTTGAGGATTTTTGCATCTATGTTCATGAGGGATATAGGTCTATAATTTTCTTTTTTTGTAATGTCTTTACCTGGTTTTGGTATCAGGGAGATGGTGGATTCATAGAATGAGTTGGGTAGTATTCCGTCATTTTCTATGCTTTGAAATACCTTCAGTAGTAGTGGTGTTAACTCTTCTCTGAAAGTTTGGTAGAACTCTGCAGTGAAGCCGTCCGGGCCAGGGCTTTTTTTTGTTGGGAGTTTTTTGATTACTGTTTCAATCTCTTTTTTTGTTATGGGTCTATTTAGTTGTTCTACTTCTGAATGTGTTAGTTTAGGTAGGTAGTGTTTTTCCAGGAATTCATCCATTTCTTCTAGGTTTTCAAATTTGTTAGAGTACAATTTTTCGTAATAATCTGAAATGATTCTTTTAATTTCATTTGGTTCTGTTGTGATGTGGTCCTTCTCGTTTCTTATTCGGGTTATTTGTTTCTTTTCCTGTATTTCTTTAGTCAGTCTAGCCAATAGTTTATCGATTTTGTTAATTTTTTCAAGGAACCAGCTTTTGGCTTTGTTAATTCTTTCAATTGTTTTTCTGTTCTCTACTTCATTTAGTTCAGCTCTAATTTTTATTATTTGTTTTCTTCTGGTGCCTGATGGCTTCTTTTGTTGCTCAGTTTCTATTTGTTCAAGTTGTAGGGACAGTTCTCTGAGTTTGGCTCTTTCTTCTTTTTGTATGTGTGCATTTATCGATATAAATTGGCCTCTGAGCACTGCTTTTGCTGTGTCCCAGAGGTTTTGATAGGAAGTATTTTCATTCTCGTTGCATTCTATGAATTTCCTTATTCCCTCCTTGATGTCTTCTATAACCCAGTCTTTTTTTCAGGAGGGTATTGTTCAGTTTCCAAGTATTTGATTTCTTTTCCCTAGTTTTTCTGTTATTGATTTCTAGTTTTATTGCCTTGTGGTCTGAGAAGATGCTTTGTAATATTTCGATGTTTTGGACTCTGCAAAGGTTTGTTTTATGACCTAATATGTGGTCTATTCTAGAGAATGTTCCATGTGCGCTGGAAAAAAAAGTATACTTTGCAGCAGTCGGGTGGAGAGTTCTGTATAAGTCAATGAGGTCAAGTTGGTTGATTGTTGTTAAGTAGGTCTTCCGTGTCTCTATTGAGCTTCTTACTGGATGTCCCGTCCTTCTCCAAAAGTGGTGTGTTGAAGTCTCCTACTATAATTGTGGAGGTGTCTATCTCACTTTTCAATTCTGTTAAAATTTGATTTATGTATCTTGCAGCCCTGTCATTGGGTGCATTATTATTTAATATGGTTATGTCTTCCTGATCAATTGTCCCTTTTATCATTATATAGTGTCCTTCTTTATCCTTTGTGGTGCATTTAAGTCTAAAGTCTATTTTGTCAGAAATTAATATTGCTACTTCTCTTCTTTTGTGCTTATTGTTTGCTTGATATATTTTTTTCCATCCTTTGAGTTTTAGTTTGTTTGTGTCTCTAGGTCTGAGGTGTGTCTGTTGTAGGCAGCATATAGATGGATCGTGTTTCTTTATCCAGTCCGTGACTCTCTGTCTCTTTATTGGTGCATTTAGTCTGTTTACATTCAGCGTAATCATAGATAAATAAGTTTTTAGTGCTGTCATTTTGATGCCTTTTTATGTGCGTTGTTGACAATTTCATTTTTCCACATACTTTTTTGTGCTGAGACGTTTTTCTTAGTAAATTGTGAGATCCTCATTTTCATAGAGTTTGACTTTATGTTAGTTGAGTTGTTATGTTTTTCTTGGCTTTTATCTTGAGTTATGGAGTTGTTATACCTTTTTGTGGCTACCTTATTATTTACCCCTATTTTTCTAAGTAAAAACCTAACTTGTATTGTTCTATATCGCCTTGTATCACTCTCCATATGGCAGTTCAATGCCTCCTGTATTTAGTCCCTCTTTTTGATTATTGTGATCTTTTACCTACTGACTTCCGTGATTCCCTGTTATGTGTATTTTTTTTTTTTAATGAATCTTAATTTGTTTGTTTTTGTGATTTCCCTATTTAAGTTGATATCAGGACATTCTGTTTTGTGACCTTGTGTTGTGCTGGTATCTGTTATTATTGGTTTTCTGACCAAACAATATCCTTTAGTATTTCTTGTAGCTTTGGTTTGGTTTTTGCAAATTCTCTAAACTTGTGTTTATCTGTAAATATCTTAATTTCGCCTTCATATTTCAGAGAGAGTTTTGCTGGATATATGATCCTTGGCTGGCAGTTTTTCTCCTTCAGTGCTCTGTATATGCTGTCCCATTCCCTTCTTGCCTGCATGATTTCTGCAGAGTAGTCTGAACTTATTCTTATTGATTCTCCCTTGAAGGAAACCTTTCTTTTCTCCCTGGCTGCTTTTAAAATGTTCTGTTTATCTTTGGTTTTGGCGGTTTGATGATAATATGTCTTGGTGTTTTTCTTTTTGGATCAATCTTAAATGGGGTTCGATGAGCATCTTGGATAGATATCCTTTCGTCTTTCATGATGTCAGGGAAGTTTTGTGTCAGGAGTTCTTCAACTACTTTCTCTGTGTTTTCTGTCCCCCCTCCCTGTTCTGGGACTCCAATCACTCGCAGGTTATCCTTCTTGATAGAGTCCCACATGATTCTTAGGGTTTCTTCATTTTTTTAAATTCTTTTATCTGATTTTTTTTCAGCTATGTTGGTGTTGATTCCCTGGTCCTCCAGATGTCCCAGTCTGCATTCTAATTGCTCGAGTCTGCTCCTCTGACTTCCTATTGAGTTGTCTAATTCTGTAATTTTATTGTTAATATTTTGGATTTCTACATGCTGTCTATGAATTCTTGCAACTTATTAATTTTTGCACTATGTTCTTGAATAATCTTTTTGAGTTCTTCAACTGTTTTATCAGTGTGTTCCTTGGCTCTTTCTGCAGCTTGCCTTATTTCGTTTGTGATGTCTTGAAGCATTCTGTAAATTAGTTTTTTATATTCTGTATCTGATAATTCCAGGATTGTATCTTCATTTGGGAAAGATTTTGATTCTTTTGTTTGGGGGGTTGGAGAAGCTGTCATGGTCTGCTTCTTTATGTGGTTTGATATGGACTGCTGTCTCCGAGCCATCACTGGGAAACTAGTTTTTCCAGAAAATCCGCTAAAAAAAAATGCAGTCAGATCCCTATCAGAGTTCTCCCTCTGGCTCAGGCAATTCGGATGTTAATGAAGCCGCCTGGGGAGGGTGGGGGAGGGATCAGAGAGATAGGAGAGTAGCACCTCAGAATATAGCTAGAGTTGCTTGTCTTGCTTGGAATGACTATTATATCTGAGATTCCCGCGGGGCGCGTCGCCTATGTGTGCTGGCTGTGTGGAGATTGTCCCCGGGGGTCTGGCCCGCTGAAGTCACGGTCAGATCCTCCGCTGCCAGCCCCATGCCCAATGTCAAGGTTCCCCTGCTGGGACGGTGCACTCTCGACTCCAAAATCAGTCGCTGCCTCCCGGGGACTTCTCGTCCCACCAGCCGCGTCGCCGTGCCGCCTCCGCGAACTGCCTGGGCCCCCTCCCGGGGTTAGTTCAGGTGAGTGGAGCAGCTCCCCGTGCTTGTGCCGTGACAGCGTGTCCCGGCTGGGACGCTGCTCTCCCCGCTCCAAGACCAGTCGCTGCCTCCCGGGGACTTCTCCCACCGGCTGCGTCGCCACGCCGCCTGCGTGAACCGGCTGGGCCCCCTCCCGGGGTTATTTCAGGGGAGTGGAGCAGCTCTCCATGCTTATGCCGTGCCTGCACACAGTCAAAATCCCAGCGGGACGGTTCCCCGGCTGGGACGCTGCTCTCCCAGCTCCAAGACCAGTCACTGCCTCCCGGGGACTTCTCCCACTGGCTGTGTCGCCACGCCGCCCGCGCGAACCGGCTGGGCCCCCTCCCGGAGTGAGTTCAGAGGCTAGGGCTGGGCCCCTTGTTTGTGCCGTCTGCTCCCCTGGGCTCTGCCCTAAATCGGGCACCGAAGGTTACCTGACTGGTACGCTGGCTCCAGGCCCTGAAAACAATCACTGCTTCCCCGTATTTGTTCGTTCTCCGTCTCTAAATCTGTGTTTGTTGTTCAGGGTTCGTAGATTGTTATGTATGTGATCGATTCACTTGTTTTTCCGAGTCTTTGTTGCAAGAGGGATCCGAGGTAGCGTCTACCTAGTCTGCCATCTTGGCCCCGCCTACTACTATTTTTTTTTTAATAGTCATGGTAAAATATATATAACATTTGCCATTTCGACCATTTTTACATGACCATTACATTACCACAATTCCTGTTGTGCGCTAGGTTATGTTTTTAATGCTCATTACACTGGCCGCCATGAAGTCTGCACCTCCAGGCACAGCACTGGCTCCAAGAGGAAGGGCAAAGGCCCCCCGACAGGGGTATAGGTGCCACTGACTGGGAATGATATGAGGACGTGGTGATTAATAAAGGCCCAATGGATCATCCGTCTAATCTGCAACCAATCATGAGGATGGCGCAGGACCTGGGCAGCATTTCGTTTCGTTGTGCATGGGGTCACCTTGAGCCGGGCTGACTCAAAGGCAGCTAACAACAACAGCAAAGTAAAAAGGGAATTAAACTATTACAGGATACTTTGTTAAATAATTATATAGAAACTTCGCTGAGCAATTAAATAGCCAACAGCCCCTGCAGCTGAGAACTATCAGCCTCTCCTGTAGAAAGTGAACAAGGCTGATGGGGATTCTATAGCATCAACTTCCTCAGTTTTCATCACAAAGAGCATGAAACTTCCTAGCAATGGAAACTTCTGGAAGGGGGTTCTGTTCTCAGATAGATTAGCCCACTGGATAAACTGTCTGAGAACCATGCCCCTAGGAATTTGGTGGCAACGGTGGTGGTGGAGCTAACAGTACATTTGCAGAGAATCTTCTGAGTGGAATTTCTTTTGGTCATGTTTTCCCCTGGGTTTTCATGTTTGGTAGAAGAAGCGTTGTGCTTGGGAGCTGGCAATGCACAGGAAAAAGAGTTTTTTGTTCTTCAGAAGGCTGCTAATTTTCATGAAGCTTTGAGTTTTCAAACTGTCCCTTATCAGCCCTCCTGGGTTCGACTCATTCACAGGTCTAACAGTTTCTTGGGTAAGTTACTCAGCCTTTTTGAGCCCTGCATATGGAATTGCCTGATTCAGCGCAGGGCACTTCTAAGAGGCCATTCTCAACTCAAACATGAGCACATTCTTCTCACTGAAGATCTCATACTCTGGGTCTTCCAGAAAGGAGAGCACATGGTCAGAATCTTCAGCTTAATAACTTTGGGGCTGAATTAAAAGTAGTATAAGGTTGGTGCCACTACTCACCTGTCAGTTTGTCATACTGTGGTGACTTGTGTGCTGCTGTGATGGTATACACTATGCTACTGGTATTTCAAATACCAGCAGGGTCACCCATGTTGGACAGGTTTCAGGGGAACTTCCAGACTAAGACAGACTAGGAAGAAGGATCCAATGGTCTACTTCTGAAAAGAATTAGCCAGTGAAAACCTTATGAATAGCGGCGGAACATTGTCTGATATGGGGCCGGAGGATGAGCCCCTCAGGTTGGAAGGCACTCAAAAGATGACTGGGGAAGAGCTGCCTCCTCAAAGTGGAGTCCACCTTAATGATATGGATGGAGTAAAGCCTTTGACCTTCGTGTGCTGATACGGCACGACTCAAAATGAGCAGAAACAGCTGCAAATATCCATTAATAATCGGAACATGGACTGTACAAAGTATGAATCTAGGAAACCTAGAGGTCATCAAAAATGGAATGCATAAAGATCAATGTCCTGGGCATTAGTGAGCTGAAATGGACTGGTATTGGCCATTTTGAACTGGACAATAATATGGTCTACTCTGTTGGGAATGACAAACTGAAGAGGAATGGTGTTGCATTCACCATCAAAAAGAATATTTCAAGATCTACGCTGAAGCACAATGCTGTCAATGATAGATAATATCCATACGCTTACAAGGAAGACGAGTTAATATGACTATTATTCAAATTTACGCATCAACCACTAAGGCCAAAGATGAAGATATTTACCAACTTCTGCAGTCTGAAATTGATCAAACATGCAATCAAGATGCGTTGATGATTACTGGTGATTGAAATGCAAAAGTTGAAAACAAAAAGAAGGAACCAAACCAAACCCCCCCCAAAAAAAAGACCAAACCCACTGCCATCAAGTCAATTCTGACTTGTATCAACCCTATAGGACAGAATAGAACTGTCCCATAGAGTTTTCAAGGAACGCCTGGTGGATTTGAACTGCTGACCTTTTTGGTTAGTGGCCATAGCGCTCAACCACTACACCACCGGGGTTTGCAGAAGAAGGAACAGTAGTTGGAAAATATGGCCTTGGTGACAGAAACAATGCCAGAGATCACTCAATAGAATTTTGCAACATTGATGACTGATTCATTGTAAATACCTTTTTTTCAACAACATAAACAGCAACTATACACATGGACCTCACAAGATAGAATATGCAGGAATCAAATTGACTACATCTGTGGAAAGAGACAACAGAGACGCTCAATATCATCAGTCAAACAAGGCCAGGGGCCGACTGCAGTACAGACCATCAACTGCTCATATCCAACTTCAAGTTGAAACTGAAGAAAATTTGAACAAGTCCACGACAGCTAAAGTATGACCTTGGGTATGCCACACCTGAATTTAGAGACCATCTCAAGAATAGATTTGATGTGTTGAACACTAATGACCGAAGACCCGATGAGTTGTGGAATGACATCAAGGATATCATACATGAAGAAAGCAAGAGATCACTAAAAAGACAGCAGAGAAAGAAAAGGCCAAAATGGATGTCAGAGGAGACTCTGAAAGTTTCTCTTGAACACAGAGTAGCTAAAGAGAAAGGAAGAAAATCTGAAGTAAAAGAGCTGAACAGAAGATTTCAAAGGGCAGCTCAAGGAGACAAAGTAAAATATTATAATGAAATGTGCAAAGACCTGGAGTTAGAAAATCAAAAAGGAAGGATACACTCAGCATTTCTCAAGCTTAAAAAACTGAAGAAAAAATTCAAGCCTCAAGTTGCAATGCTGAAGGATTCTATGGGCAAAATATTGAATGATGCAGGAAGCGTCAAAAGAAGATGGAAGGAATACACAGTCAGTGTACCAAAAATTGGTCCACGTTCAACCATTTCAGGAGGTAGCATATGACCAACAACCAACAACCGTACTGAAGGAACAAGTCCAATCTGCACAGAAGGGAGTGGCGAAAAACAAAGCTCCAGGAATTGATGGAATACCAATTGAGATGTTTCAACAAAGGGATGCAGCACTGGAAATGCTCACCTGTCTATGCCAAGAAATCTGGAAGACAGCTACCTAGCCAACTGACTGGAAGAGATCCATATTTGTGCTCATCCCAAAGAAAACTGATACAACAGAATACAGAAATTATCTAACAATATCATTAGCATCACATGCAAATAAAATTTTGCTGAAGATAACTCAAAAACGGTTGCAGCAGCACATTGACAGCGAACTGCCAGAAATTCAAACCAGATTCAGAAGAGGACGTGGAATACGGGATATTATTGCTGATTTCAGATGGATCATGGCTGAAAGCTGAGAATACCAGGAAGATGTTTACCTGTGTTTTATTGACTATACAAACACATTCGACTGTGTGGATCATACCAAATTATGGATAACACTGCAAAGAATGGGAATTCCAGAACACTTACTTGTGTTCATGCAGAACCTGTACATAGACCAAGACGCAGTTGTTTAAACAGAAATAGGGAATATTGAATGGTTTAAAATCAGAAAAGATGTGCATCAGGGTTGTATTCTCTCACCATACTTATTCAATCTGTATGCTGAGCAAATATCTGAAAAGCAGGGTTATATGAAGAAGAATATGGCATCAGGATTGGAGGAAGACTCATTAACAGCCTTTGATATGCAGATGACACACCTTGCTTGCTGAAAGTGAAGAGGATTTGAAGTACTTACTGATGAAAATCAAATACTACAGCCTTCAGTATGGATTACACCTCAACATAAAGGAGACAAAAATCCTCACAACTAGGCCAATATGCAACATCATGATAAACAGAAAAAGACTTAAAGTTGTCAAGGATTTCATTTTACTTGGATCCACAGTCAACACCCACGGAACCAGCAGCGAGAAATCAAACGATGTACTACTGCATTTGGAGAATCTGCTGTAAAAGACCTCCTTAACGTGTTAAAAAGCAAAGATATCCCTTTGAGGTCCAAGGTCCAAGGCCCTGGCCCAAGTCATGGTATTTTCAATCCCCCCACATGCATGTGAAAACTGGACAATGAATAAGGAAGACTGGAGAAGAACTGACATCTTTGAATTATGGCATTGATGAAGAATACTGAATATACCAAGGACTGCCGGAGGAACAAACAAGTCTGCGTTGGAAGAAATACAGCCAGAATGCTCCTTGGAAGTGAGGATGGCGAGACTTTGTCTCAAGGACTTTGGACACATTGTCAGGAGGAACCAGTCCCTGGAGAAGGGCATCATGTTTGGTAAAGTAGAGGGTCAGCAAAAAAGAGGAAGATCCTCAACAAGATGTACTGACACAGTGGCTGCACCACTGGGCTCAAGAATAACAATGATTGTAAGGATGGCGCAGAAGTGGGCAGTGTTTTCTCCTGTTGTACACAGGATTGCTATGAACTGGAACTGACTCAGCAGCACATAACAACAACAACAAACAAGAGGACCCTGGAGGTCAGAGTGATTAAGTGACTTGTCCAAGATCACACAGTCAAGGAAGAAGCAAGGTAAGAACTCAATCCAAGTTTCCCCTCTACAGCCCCATCCTCTACTGCAGGCAGGAGTTCCCATCAAATGGGATTTGACTCCTTTGCTGCCTCCACCCTAGAATCTATGCACTGGGAAGGCAGGTCCTTTGCCAACTTCACTCACCGCTGGGTCCCCAGAGCCTACAACAGTGCCTGACACACAGTAGGTCTCCAACATTTGTTGAATGACTAAAGTATAACAGGTTCTTCCTCTCTAGTTCAGTCACTTTACCTGCATCCTTGTTTTCATAGATTTCTACAACAGAATCCATTATATTTATTGTGGCTGAGATCAGTGAGTGAATGTGCAGAAGCCAGCCTACTGCCTTACATGGACCTCAGAAAAGACCACATCTAAAGGTCTACAGTTTCATATGCTCACAACTATTTAAGGAAATATCGACCCTAAAATCCAGCTACCCAATATGTACCCATGAGTACATTTTCCTTTCCAGATAATAAATTATTTCTACCATGTTGTTTCTTTTTATAAAAACTAACATTACAATTACTCAAAACTGGCATAGGAATTTAAATGTGCAAACATTTCTGCTCGGCAGTTTCTTCTGTTTAAAAACAATGATTGATGTTCAGTAGTACATACTTAAGAATTTAAATTGAATGCTTCGAAGGCCAGCGTAGCAGGGTCAGGGGTCTGGGGACCATGGTTTCAGGGGACATCTAAGTCCATTGGCATAATAAAATCTATTAACAAAACATTCTGCATCTCACTTTGGAGAGTGGTGTCTGGGGTCTTAAACGCTAGCAAGCAGCCATCTAAGATGCATCAATTGGTCTCAACCCACCTGGATCAAAGGAGAATGAAGAACACCAAGGACACAAGGTGATTACAAGCCCAAGAGACAGAAAGGGCCACATGAATCAGAGACTACATCATCCTGAGACCAGAAGAACTAGGTGGTGCCCAGCTACAACCAATGACTGCCCTGACAGGGAACACAACAGAGAACCCCTGAGGGAGCAAGAGGACAGTGAGATGCAGGCCCCAAATTCTCATAAGACCAGACTTAGTGGTCTGACTGAGACTGGAAGGACCCCAGTGGTCATGGCCCCCAGAACTTCTGTTGGCCCAGGACAGAAACCATTCCTGAAGCCAACTCTTCAGACAGGGATTGGACTGGACAATGGGTTGGAGAGGGATACTCGTGAGGAGTGAGCTTCTTGGATCAGGTGGACACTTGAGACTATGTTGGCATCTCCTGCCTGGAGGGGAGATGCGAGGGTGGAGGGGGTTAGAAGCTGGAGAAAAGGACACGAAAAGAGAGAGTGGAGGGAGAGAGCAGGCTGTCTCATTAGGCGGAGAGTAACTGGGAGTATGTAGCAAGGTGTATATGGGTTTTTGTGTGAGAGACTGACTTGATTTGTAACCTTTCACTTAAAGCACAATAAAAATTATTTAAAAAAATTTTTTTAAATTAATGTCACCTTTGGTCTGCCAGTATTTCACAGGAACAGAAAAGACCAAGGAAAGAAATGACTTCAAACATCAGAACAACCCACTGTCCTTTAAATCCTTACATTTCAGGTCTCCAAGCATCTTCAAGCTAAATGAAGGAGGAGGAAGGGAGATTGGGTGGTTTCATGGGTCAACAGCACTGTCTGAACTTGCCATCCAAGTTTTCCAGCTGCCGGTTCCAAAGTCGTAATTCTTACCTCCCCAATTCCTCCGGTGTGCTCTCCTTTTTACAGAACAAAGCCACATTGCTGACTGATCAGGTTTGCATAATTATATTATGCATTTGAGCAAATGGGAGCTTCGTGGCCTTCAGATTTGGAATCTCAGAGGAGTGGGGCAGACTGGGAAGTGGCCTGAGTCGTTTCCAACTTGGCCCTGACAGTAGCAGGGACTGGACTCCCCAGCTGCCAAACGGCAGGAAAGATTCCCCAGCCTGACTTATCATCAGTACTGTTTAAGTCACTGTTAATCAACAAAGCTTGGCAAGCAGTCAGGAAATTAGGGGCTGAGTTAACAGAAGCAGAACTTATCTCAACACGAGTTCACAGCATCATTTCGTGTAGCATGTAGTCCGAGCAAATGCATTTCTCCCTTTGGCATCAATTTCCTAAGCAGGAATCATTACTAGCAAACCTGTTATATAGTTTTTTAAAGATCTAATTATTTGCTTTAGTCTCTCTGAAAAAAAGCCTTCCTTTTTTTATTTTCTCACCTTGCCCCTTCTCTTGTATCTGTGTTAAAATAAAAAACTTTTGAAAGTGCGTACACTCACAAAAGAATAAGCGTAACGAATCCCCATATACCATCTGCTAGATTCAGCAATTATGGATATTTTGTCATTCTTCTTCTTTTTTCTGTAATATTTTAAATCGAATTCCTAAAATCATGTCATTTCACTTCTAAATACAAATATGTTTCTCTAAAAAAAAAAAGCATATTTTCTTATATAACGACAATACCATCCTCCTGTCTAACAAAATCAACATAATTATTTAATATTATTTACTACCAGTCTATGTTCAAATTATTCTAATTACCTCAAAAAAGTCTTATAATTTTTTTTTTTTTTTAAATCGGCATCCAAACAAGATCCCCATATTGCATTGTGTTGTTGAAGGAGCAAGGCTGGTTTTAGTTGATTACTTTCCCAGGGTGTGGTTAACTTGTTCCCCCACCTTAATGTCTCAACAGGAAGTTAGATCTACAGGTCTGATTAGATAAGTCTAATCTGCACACTTGTAAAACCCATTGCCTTCCAGTGGACTCCAACTCATAGCGACCCTATAGGACAGAGTAGAACTGCCTCGTAGAGTTTCCAAGGAGCACCTGGTGGATTTGAATTGCCGACCTTTTAGTTAGCAGCCATAGCTCTTAACCACTACGCCACCAGGGTTTCCAGAGCACTTGTAGGTGGGGGAATATCTACCCTTACTGATGCAAAGACAATCAAGGATTCCAGAGGTGGTGCCTGACCCTCCTGCCCCAGAGTTTTCAGTACCTGTCTCCCTAACAGACCACCAGTGTCTGTGTCACTTTGTCATTAAAACCAAAACAGTTGCTGTTGAGGCAACTCCGACTCACAGTGAGCCCATGTATTTTCAATAGGACTGTGCTCCACAGGGTTTTCAACAGCTAATTTTTTGGAAGGAGCTTGACAGGTCTTTCTTCCGGGGTACCTCTGAGTGGACTTGAACTACCAACTTTTCAGTCAGCAGCTGAGCATATTAGCCATTTGCACCACCCAAAATGTGAAGTGGTCATTAGGTGTGAAGCGGTCATTACGAGGTGCAAAATGGCGATTTTCTAATTCCATCACTCCTTGTGCACTTTTTTTACATTGAATTATTCTGTAAAGAAGAAACTTTATTTACGAATACGGGCTATCTGTTCACCCCGAGATAGAGTTAATTCAGAACAGGCTATAACATCATGAGCACTCCCGGTGACGGGTAATTTCACACACTGTGGCACCCTCAATGGCTCCTACCTCACTCAGAGTAAAAGCTGAGTCTCTCACAATGCTTTAAGACCCCCATGGTTTTCACTCCCCCATCCCTCTGAACTTTCCTCCTGCCACCCCCCTCGCTGACTCCATGCAGCCACACCAGCCTCCTTGCCATCCCTCAAACCTAGCAAGGATCCCCCCTTCTGGGCTTCACACTTGCGGTCTGTCCCCTTAGCCTCGAGCGCTTTCCCTCCACTCATCACATGGCTCCCCTCTGCTTTTATTCAGGTCTCTGCCCAAATTTGCCTCATCAGGGAAGCTATTCTTGTCCACTCTATATAAAATAGAAATCCTTCCCCGCTCTCACTTCCCCATTTTCCCTCAGGACTTATCACATAGGGGAGCATTCCTCTACAGAGGAGCTTCTCAAGTGTGCTCCACCGGGGACTATGTAAGAAACAAACTTGAGGGCCACCTCGGGACCCTCTAAAAAAGAAACTGGAGGAGGGGACCCGGCACCTGTTTTTACAAGCCTCTGGAGCCCACTAGAGTTTACCAGCCACAGCAGTTGACTGTACAAACAGTGAATCTTCCATCATCATAATAACCCTATGAGGTAGGAAAGCACTTTATAAGCCCACCCCCAGAGTTACTGATTTAGTAGGTCTGGGCAGGGCCCCAGAATGTGCCTTTCTAACTTGCTCCCTAGTGCTGCTGTTGGTCCAGGGACCACACTTTGAGAATCGCTGCTCTGGAACACTATACGTAGAGCTTTACACATCTTAACCCTGAAATCCTACCATTAATTTTCCTTTGAATATTAGCATATTCAAAACAAAACAAAGCTGCATTAGAGCTTACTTGGCCTACCAGCCGTGCAGTGACAAGCTGCTTGCCTTGCCCCATCACCAAACACCAAAACCAAACCCACTGCTGTTCAGTCAGTTCCGACTCATAGCGACCCTATAGGACAGAGTAGAACTGCCCAATAGAGTTTCCAAAGAGTGCCTGGCAGGTTCGAACTGCTGACCTCAGAGTTAACAGCCATAGTACTTAACCACTACGCTACCAGGGTTTCCGGCCCATCACCAGGCATGAGAAAATCCATTGAAAATAATGGTTCTTCTAACGCTCAAAGGGTAAGGCAAGCAGAGGCTGAAAAGACCTGGAGTTGCAAGCAAATTCACCTTTCAGCCAATTTCAGATGAAGGGAAACTCAGAGAACACCCACCAGTGTGCGCAAAGACAAATGGCAGGCAGGTAACACAGGTGTGAAGCTGACCTGGTGTGGGTGGGTATGTGTCTGTCTGTCTGTCTGTCTGTCTGTGTGTGCACGCGCGTGGGTAGTTGCTGCAAATTGCAGCATGCCTGCCCAGTTTATAGTCATTTAAATTCAATTAGAAAACACAACACAGCATGGGTCAAGAAGAACATGAATGCGGGGTCAGAGTCTGACTACACACTGCCAATTTACGACCACTGATCCTTGTCCCGCCTGCTCATTTTACTCAAGGGGGAAATAAGGTCACAGAGCTACTTGGCAGCAAATCCAAGACATAAAGCCTGGAGCTCTCCTGACCTTACCACATTGACTTTGGAGAACAGAAGTCACTTGGATCCTTTCAGTTCATTTTTAAATATAAATTACAACGAAAACAAAAATCAAACTTGTTATGACATACAGTTAAAATTAACTTTGTCGTCCTCGGCCAAATTGGCCAAATTGGCTACAGCATCAGCCAACTCAACAAGAGTCAGGTCAGGCCAGCCACTGGAAAGAGATCTTCAAGAAACATGTCAATGGTTAGGGAATATAACAGCAGAAGGGAGCAGTCAGTGGTTTTCCTCCCAACCTGGTGAAATGATACGTCCTTCTTAGCAGTGGAAATACTCCGGCACAGTCTAAGACCTGGCACCATCTTGTTTTGACAGAGCTGGTTCCACATGTGACTTGCCTTTGAATTTCCTGCACATGGTGGGGGAAGGAGATGTGGAATTTGACACCACAGTGCACTAGCTCTGGGCCAAGGCCTGTGCTAGATCATTTACAGAAGACACCCTACCCAAGCCTCACAGCCTGCTCTCTGGGAAATTCTTCTCTGTCATGTGGTCAGGGGGAAACAAAGCACTGAGGGCACACGCTTGAGTCCCATCTAGAACTCCAAAGACTATATTGGGTTCACCACTCCACTGCCTTGCTAAGCGCACAGTGTGGGCTCAGTAACTGTGTGCCGACTGACACATTTAGAATCTTCAAGTGACAGAAGATGCCCCGCTTAAGTCCCCGGCCATTTATGCCAACCTCTCCACCACCAAGCTCCACTTCATTCCACAGAGGCAAGCTCCAACTGTGAGTCCACTTGCTCACAGCTGTGTGGCCTTGAGGTGGCTGCTTAGCCTCTTAAAACCTGAGTCAGTGGCTGCTCCTCTGAGAGGAGGAGCAAGAATTTCTTTTCCGGAAGTCAGGGGCTTTTCTCCCCATGGCCCCTTAGGCCCCTCTAGTCCTAACAGGTGTGAGCTTATACCGGTGCTGACTGGAATGTGGACCCCAGGAGAGCTAGTTCCCTCCTGCTCTGCTGTCTCCTGGAAGTGGCTCTGGCAGTTAGAAAGAATGCATACACAGAGATTTGCAGTTCCATCAGCTCAGCAGGTGGGCACATATTTCCAAACAAGCTGGGGCACTGGGGACCAGGGCTGCAGTGTGATCCCCTCATGGTAGAAGCTGGGGACCAGGGCTGCAGTATGATCACCTCATGGCAGAAGCTGGGGCACGGGGGCCCAGGGCTGCAGCGTGATCACCTCATGGCAGAAGCTGGGGCACTGGGGACCGGGGCTGCAGTGTGATCACGTCATGGCAGGCGCTGGGGACCAGGGCTGCAGTGTGATCACCTCATGGCAGAAGGTGGGGACCAAGGCTGAGTGGGATCACCTCATGGCAGAAGCTGGGGCAGTGGAGACGAGGGCTGCAGTGTGGTCACCTCATGGCAGAAGCTGGCGATTCAACTCCACCACCTTCCCATTCCCACTCTCGCGGCCATGCAGTTGTTCCCCAGCTGGACTGTGCGACAGCCTTCTGATGAAGGGGATCCCCACCGGACCCACCCCCTTTCAACTCCTCTGACACGCAGCTGGCAGGTTAATGGTCCCGCAGCACAGCTCTCGTTATATTCAAACACTGCTCAGAAGTCCCAAGCAAAGCTCAAGCAAAGCTCAAGCAAAGCCCAGATTCTGGGCACAGCATTCTGTCCCAACCCTCCTTCCCAGCACTATTTCCATCCTCACATGCTGCTCTCCCTCAGGTAATTCAAGGTCCAAGCAAACCACACGGTTTAAGTCGTATATCACCTGCCCCGTCCCCTCTCCTGCCCCTCAGCCTCTCAGGCTGGCTGCTCTGCCTTTCTCCGGTCAAACCTTTCATCCACCCAGGCAGCGCTTAGAGGTACCTTCCTCCACTCTCTGATCTCCCAGCAGGCATACCCTCCTCTGAACCCCCAGCACTTTATAATCATATTTTACCAGCCAGTCAGCCAAGTGCCATGGAGCCCAACTCATGGTGACTCCACACGTGTCAGAGTAGAACTGTGCTCCGTAGGGCTTTCAATAGCTGATTTTTCAGAAGCAGATCTCCAGGCCTTTCTTCTGAAGTACCTCTGGGTAGAAATGAACCACCAACCTTTTGGTTAGCAGCTGAGCGCATTAACCATTTGCACCACCTAGGGAGATTGCTCATGTTCAACCTCTCCCTTGAATCTGTCGATCTTGTCCCCACGGTAGTTCCCTGAGAACAAAAAGTCTGCCTCCCACCCCCGCCTCTTTCCCATTGTGGAGCACAGCATTCAACACCACCAGCCTCACAGTAAAGGGCTGCTGGGTCCAAGAATGACAAAACAGAGAGAGAGACAATTTCTATGGGAGCCAGAGAGTCTGGGGAACTGGGAAACAACTGCAGCTTTGTGAAACCCACTCACATGAGGGCACAGGGGGCCCTCGTGAGTTCAGCCTCTAAGGGCTGCTCTGGACTAGGCACAGTGCACGGATCCCTCAAAGTGACCCCCAATCGCAGAAAACTCAGTAGGATCTATTTCCTTACAGCAACCCCACCCCAATGGCTCTCAATGAACATTTGCTGTCTACAAGATGGAGATAATGCCCCCCAGACTGGGTAGCCCTGAAAGGTGGGTGGAGCTCCAGTTTTCACTGGCTGGAGTCTGGGTGCAGCAGACACGTGCAATGCGCCCTTCCTTTTCATTATTTTATTCTTGGAAGGACCCTATGAAACAAACAACTATTCTTTTCTATAGATGAGATAAGCAGGCTTTGAGAGGTTCTATAAGACACCAAGGCACACACGACCAGTGCCAGGTGCTTACACACATCTCATTTATATTTTATCTGCACGACTTCCCTTGGGATGTTAACTCACTGGCTCGCAGAACGCAGCTAGTAAAGGCAAGGGCCGGATTTTAAACCCAGGTCCCTGTGGAAAGGTAATGGGGGGAGGAGGACAAAGGGACGGGGACATTTATTTATGAATAAATGTGTGCTCAGCTCCAGAAAGGAGGCAAACAGCTTGGAGAGTAGACGGGGCCTGGCTGTGCCTCCAGGGACCCATGGGACCCTCGGAGGTGAGACACCGTCTGGTACTTGGTGTTCTCATTTGTAAGAGCCAAGCTGGGCAACATGACAGAGTTACACCCTAAAAATTGTAACCTTTCATAACTGTGTGATAATTTTTGTCATAAAAGAACAAAGCCGCTAGAGAAATATATAATTTATGCAAACTTAACAGCAGCAACGCTAAGATCAACCCAAGTGTATTAGATGACATGTTGTTACTGTTGGGTGCTGTCTAGTCTACTCTGACTCGTACAGATTCCAGAGGACAGAGAAGAACTGCCCATACGGCTTCCAAAGCTATAATCTTCACAGGAGCAGATCACAAGGTCTTTTATCCCAAGGAGCTGCTGGGTGGGTTCGAACCACCAACTGTTTAGTTAGCAGCTGAGCACTTCATTGTTACGCTATCAGCCTCCACAAGATGACACAGCTCTTCATATTGTCTTCTCTTGTCTGAGAATGTCGGCTCTTTCCACCCAGAGTGGCCATCCCATCAAGAGGGACCAGATGGAGAACAGGGAATGAAAGAGGTCTGAGAAGGAGCTCTGGGAGGAGGGGTGTGGTCCAGGGGGCTCAGTGGAGGAAGGGGCGCCTGGGCTGACACTGAAGATGGATGGGGGCACATCAGCAGAGGGAGTGGCCGGTTCACAGGGAAAGGGTGGTCAGTCCTTTCTGAGGTGACACAGGGCCTTTGTGGCCATTTCTTCCAATGCCACTCAAATCCCTGCCGTCCTCCTGCTGTGAAAGCTCCTCCCCCAAATTCCAATGAAAATAAAAATAGTGTGCTTTCCCTGCATCTGCTCCAGATCTGGTAACCACCCCCAAATCTGGTAACCACCCTGAAATCTGGTAACTACCCCTGTGCACGCAGGCCCTGGATGCAAACAGAGGGTGACTGGTCTTCACAGACTGCTAAGCTCTACCACAGTGTTTTCTGTCCATTCCCCAGGTGCAGAGGAGGCCCAGCCTGGCCCCTTCCTTCTGGGGTGAGAGCACCCTGGCTGTCCAACTCGTAAAGCTTGAGCACTATCTGACCAAGGCTGGCCTCCTATGCTGGTGTGTGAAGCTACGATGACTGTACCCATGAGAATCCACCCTGCTTCTCCATCCTTGTGGGGATGCGCTTACTGGCCCAGAAGGCTCCAGTATTATCCAAGCCAGACAGCCTGGACAAGAGGTGGGAAAGGGCAGGGGCTTTGAAAGTGGTTTCAATCTCCATTTTCCAAGTTCCAGCTATGTGACATTGGGTACAGGGCTTAACATATTGTGCCTCTCTTGTACAATGAAGACAGGAACTACCTGAAAGAATTTTTGGTAGGAGAATTAAAAAAAAATAACGATAAAAGGCAAAATGCCTGGCATATTGGCTCTTGGGCCTTGAAACAGCATATGAGTCTAATCATTCGGGGTACACTACAGACCAGCCTCATGGGTGGCCTGGGGATCTGCTCACAACCATAACAGAGTCTAGGACAGAAGCTCTTTTAGTTCCAGGTAACCAAGATATAAATGGACTTTTGCAAATGTTTACCAACTCTTGCAAAAGTTGGGGACTTCTGGCGTAAGAATGGCTATCTCCAAATGAACCCAATTTCTAAAAGTACAAGGACCTTTCTAAATGGCCCTGTGTATAAAGGCAAAAACCATTTCTACGGTACCATATGAAAAAGGATTAGACAATCTCCACAGCAAATTTATAAAGCAACAGAGTTCAGGCCCCGAGGGCATAGCCAGCTCCACACAGTGCTGAAGGCAAAGGCATGGGCACTGAGAGACAGCTCCAAGGTAGTCATGATGGGATCAGTTGGAAGAGGTACGTTTGGTATTGGAAAAAACAGAAATGGAGGCACTAAAGGTTAAAATTAATTGTGTTTAAAAATAAACAGTCATGTTTTCCCATCATGTTCTTCCTTTTAAAGAATAAAGTGGATAGGCTGCAACACCATCTTTTGCATTCCATCAGTATCACAGATGCAGACCAGGGCACCATCTGGGTTTACTTGGTGCCTGCCAGTCCTTGGCTCTGAAGGAAACACATTCTGAACATGCAGCCCTTTGTAGAGAGACCTCCCCAAGTGGAGGGCTCAGGTGGGCGGGCTTGGGTCACAGAAGCCTAAAGAGGTTCAGGGGAAAGAGAGAGAGCTTCTCAGAAAGCATTCTCTCACACCAGGTTGAGAGGAAAAACGTAATACAAAGGACTTATACTTATAAAAAGTTATACCACTGAAAAACAATTTTTTTTTTTTTGGTTGTTCAAAGGTTTCATTCCAAAAGTTTATCTTCTATGTGTTGAAGGCCGGGCTTCAAACTGGTTCACACTGGTTCAGTTATGGCTGACGAAGTGAAACTGGAAAAGACTCAAATTTTTACAATTTGGGTAATCTGAAATGGCAACCAAAATGGGAAAAATTATGGGTGGAAAGCCCTAGGATGGGAGACTCAGAAGAGGCATAGTGTGCCCTTTCAAGAGCCTGATATGTGAGACTGGATTACTGGCAGGACCGTGGAGATAGACACACATTAAAGTGGTGCAGTTGGCTGCCATCTTTGAGCTGGGCACCACTGTTTCTGACTTTGCTCAAAATCCAATGGGCAAACGATTTGGTTGCTATTTTCAACACATATGCTGTCTTTGTTTTCTAATAGGGAGATTAAGTTTCTAGCATGGCTTCGACCTGTAATTTTTCCCATTCTGGTCATCGTTCCAGCCCACCCCAAAATTTTAAAATTTGAGTCTCTTCTGGTTTTGCTTCCTCAGCCATGACTGAATTGGAAAGAACCTGGTTGAAAAAGGCTGTTTCAAGGCGAAGTTTTAAGGGCTTATTTGAAGATCATTTTTAGTAATACTACTGTTGAACCCCACAAGAAACTTCTGCAGCAATTAGTTTTGTTCTCTCCCTCCTTCTCACACTCTGTCATCCTATTACTCTACTTGGGATGTGCTCCTACAGTCACCGATTAGGTTAATCACTCCTATGGTATCAGGCGACATTCAAATGGAAATGCTGTCACGAAAGAGTCCCAGGAGGCTACATCTGGGACAGTGTTGAGCCACTGCTTCTGATTCACACCGGGATGCCTCTGACAAAGCTGACTGGGAGAGAAGGGGTGAAAGAGCAAGCCATCTCAGCAGCCCATCGATCATCTCTTATGAGTAAGGTTTTCTCATCAAAAGGGCGAGGGGTGAGGAGGAGATGCTGTGCCAGGCAATAAAACACAAGAAGAGAACAGTTCCAGGCCCCATGCCTCACCGTCTCTGCTGGGTTTGGCAAAAAAAAAAATAATAATAATAAAATTTGGGTGATGTGCTTTAGGCAAAATAAACCATGTCAATTCTTAAAAAGTTTATACACACACATATTAATTTTATAACTTAAACCCCCATGCACTTCTCGCATTTATTAAACAGATCCAATCCTTGGGCTCAAGTGATTAAACATATCTTGGTTCATGGGTAGAGGAAGCAACCTGCCCATTAGAGTTAAGGAGGCAATCCAAGTTTAGTAACTCCTATACTAGCAAAATGTTTCTCTGGGTAAAGAGTATGGGTTTAAGATCAGGGTGTGTCCATGTAAGAACTTATTTTTAGCCACCATTTTGTTTTAAGGTGGGACCTGGAATTTCAAATTATACCCAAATACAGCTTCATATTTGAAGGGTATGTGTCTCTTTAACATAATGCAACTCCTTTTTTTTTTTTTTCAAAAAGTCATTGTGTGGCTGACAGATTGAGATAGTGCAAAATTGAAAGGGACACCTCATTTCATTTAGGCAATCAAACATTGAACTGAAAATTCAAATTCTCAATGGGGTACAGCCCCCAGGAACTAGGAAAGCAAGACCCCCACGGCTCATCTCACCACCCTCTCTGCAGCGTTTCTCAATGGGGCTTGTTGACCCTCTGCGTCAGAATCATCCTAGACCCAGACTCCAGAATCAAAGCTTTGCAGTAGGGCCTGGGAAGCTGAACTAGGGGTCCCAAGTCATTCTGAAGCACATTAAATTTTGAGAATCTTTGCCATAAAGTGTCAGCAAAACCACCTCAAACACCATCATGACAAATAACACCTTCTCTGTTCTCAGACTCAGCCACCTGCATCACCACCTGTACTCCTAACCATGGTCTTGTTAGATAAGGAGCCACCTATTCCTGTTTTACATGGTGGCCCTGAGAGGTGGGATACCGGCCTGGGGCAACCAGGTTTACGGCATCCAGGACTTGAATAAAGACCTCTTGGTTTGAATTACCAGGGTCTATCCTTTAACAACAAAGCAAACAACCCCCCATGAAAAACATTCCCAGTATTTAAACATACTGCCTTCCTCTCAGGCACCTTTTTCCAACAAGAGAGGCACACTTTATCACTGTGACCATTAAAGAGACCAGCCTTTACTACACTGAGCTTCGTAATGAGACTCACTGCGGTATTTGTTGGGACATAATTAAACGCTCGGCTACCAGCTGGCCATCTGAGGACCACGGGTTGCTCTTGACTTGTCCATCTGCTTCCAAACATGATGGCGCTAATTGAGGACCTCGGGGACCAGGCTGTAGTTACAGCTAGCAAAGAGATAATTTCTATCAAAGCCTGGTGCCTACTGGAGGGCAGCTCTTACATGGAAGGAGGAAGAAAAGCACTTCACCTGAGCAAGGACCAGAGAGATGGCAGCAAAGCAAACTACGTTCTATACATAGTCAGCAGATTATTTCCCTGAATAAAATTTAGACTCGGTTCATTAATTCCAAAGTGAGAAACTTTTAAATGAGGACTTTGGCTAAGCGAATGGTACACAAACTAGGGTATGCAACCTGGGTCTTTCAACGCATCAGGGGTACACTGGTTCTCTTCTAGAAATGCGCTGTTCAATACGGGAGCCACATGTGGCTATTTAAATTTAAACCTAAATTGATTAAAATGAAATCGAATTAAAAAATTCAGTTCCTCAGTTGCATTAGCCACATCTGAAGTGCTCAGTAGTATACACAGAACTTTTCTACCAGCCCTGATCTAGGATCCGGTATCAAAGCACTGAAATGAAGATGCGTTGCTGTCTGCTGCCAGCATCCATCAGAACCTGTAAGCATGAACGATGAGAAAAAGTAAAGTTTTAAAATAAACTTTATTAGGGAATATTTCAAGTACATCTAGAAAGTACCCAACAGTCAACTTTTTTTTTTTTACTCTTTGCCATATCTTCCTCCATTTTACTTTCCTTTGGTGAGAATAACAAAACACAATAGATTCAACAGAAGCCCCATTTAAGGAATACTGTAAATGCTCTCTTGAGTTCAAAGGCTGCACGTACACAATCACAACCGTGGGCCCTGGAGCTGGCCAGCCCAATTCCAGCCTCCTGGAAAAGGAGGAACAGCTGGAGAATGTCTTGAATTGTATGGAAAGCTGAAGGGAGACCAGCTTGAAGGCACAGAATGATGCACAGAGACTCTTCTTAGAGGCAGAAATGGAGACATGTCTTGAAAGCACCGATTTCAAACTTTAAGCATAGTAAAATAAGTAATTGTTAGGACCAATCACAAGCTCCTTCAACATCACCTACTGGTCCTTGTAATATAGGAAATGAGCTTCTTGCAAACTATCCACCTGCTGCCTCATTGTAATGGAGCAAAGGTGCCTCTATATCGAGAAGCAAACACATGGGTATCGAGAAGCAAACACATGGGAGAGACACTCTTAATTGGGTGGCTGGGGAGCCTGGACTGAGGGGGCCTCTCACTGATGTTGGCCAATCAGTCACTGAATTTTAAGTTTCAGGAAACAAGCGCACCCCTCACTGACCAAGCTTTTTTTGTACAAAGAAAAAGGCTATTTATTGTCCAATATTTGAGTAGACAAAACACCTGCTGCTAGGTCTGTCCTAAGTGTGCCCCTGTGTCTGAACGCCCAGCACATCCAGCTTTGCGGGATTCTTTACCTACTCTTGTTTCACTGTCTTCTATTCTCTAACCCAGCGGGCTCCAGACATATCACTCGGGGTCATTACCACCCAGAGGTGTGGCTACAGAGACCCAAACGACTGAGGAACAGATGGAAGGCATTTTTTGTATGGTTCATCTTTATTTATCTTAAGAAAACAACTTAGAGGGAAACCACTCACTTTTAAGTTATATAGAATGTACACATAGCCTGCATTACTAAAAAAATGGTGCCCTTCACAGGGCAAAAGAAGTAAGGAAGAATGATTCTTATGGTCATGGACCTGCTGACAACATTTCTATTACTGTGCAGAAATATTAGAAATAATCATATAATAAAACTGGCCCTACCTGGGGTGAATTTTTTTTTAGATTTATAACCTATTAGTGCAAACGGTTAATGTGTTTGGCTGCTAACTGAAAGGTTGGAGGTTGGAATCCACCCAGAGGTACCTCAGAAGAAAGGCCTGGAGATCTACTTCTGAAAAATCAGCCACTGAAAACCACATGGAGCAAAGTTCTACTCTGACACACATGTGGTTGCCATGAGATGGCGTCAACTGGACAGCAAATGTAACTGGTATACCTACAGGTATACCTACAGGTGGGCATTTTTTTCCTTTCCCTCCTTCCTTCTTTCCTTCCTCAGCTCTGTTCTCTCTAAAGCACCACGTCTGCTGTGGGGCTTTTTCGGGTTTATAGACACTGAAATTAGATGGTACACTGTTACACTGCTACAAAGGGTGTGCACTTCAGCACTTAAAATGTCTCGCAGACAGAGCAAAGCAGTCATGCAGCTTCTTTCCCCTCCAGCTGCTCACAGCCAGAGACGCCGGGCTGTTTTGTTTAGCACGCAGCACTTCCTGCCCTCCTAAACGCAAGCTCTGCACTTCTGCCGACCTACCTGCATGTTTCTCAACCTCTAAACCCCAGCACTGCACATCTGAAACTAAACTTGCCATTACCCCATCCCACATGTAAGTCAACCCCCCATCTACCCTTTACGTCTGTAAATGACACATATTCTCTCAACACCCCCAGGTCGGGAGTGCGGCAGCATCTGACATCCTCCTCCCGAGACACGGACTCAGTCCTCAGGTCCCACAAGCTTCTTCCCTACAAAGCCCCTCAGGTCTGCCTGTTGTCCTGGCTTCTACTGCTACTGCTGGAGCTCAGGCCAGGGCCCCTCCTCACATTCCCTAATCTTCTCCCACGTGACTTAGGAGGCCACTCCTAAGGAACCACATGCATCTTGGCTCTCCTCTCTGTGAGCCCTCCTGATGGCATCCCATTCCTATGTCATTAGGTCCAAATCCTTAGCCCAGAATTCCAGGACCTCCACTGACATTTTTTTTTTTGTGTGTGTGTGGTAAAGTTTATATATAAAATTTGTATTTTAATGAAGTCAGTGGCACTAATTACCGTCACAGTGCTGTGCAACCATCACATCTTCTACTTCCAAAAGTTTTTCATCACCCCAAGTAGAGACTCTGTAGCCATTCAGCAGTAACCCCTACCCCTGCTCCTCCATCCCCCAAGGGCCTCTGATCCACTTTCTGTCGTTGTGTATTTGCCAGTCCTGGAGATTTCACACAGTGGAAGCACGCAATCCCCAGGGCTTTTCTAAGGTATCTCGCACAACACCCCACAGATGTCCTGCGTCGATACCCCTCGAAGTACCTCATGGTTAATATTCTCATACCAAGCCCTGACGTGACCTACTCTGCCCTCCTCGAGAACCAGGACGACTTTTAGCTGCCACCTGCTTAGACTCCTCCGATGTGGCAAGGCTGACTTTGATGAGGACACACATTTGGCCTTCACCACATATTCCTTTGTAGCACTTAAAGCCTGTGTACACAACATGACCTCTAAAATTAAAGGCATGGCTACTGTGGGAAATCCTGAAAAGACAGGCACGTGTACAGTAAATGAATCACCAGTGTGATTCCAAACACCAAGAGTTCATATTCTAGTACATTCTTCCCAATCTTTCAAAGACTTATTTACAAATAACTGGGTATCAGCTTGCTTTCGTTATTTAGCACTATAATGTAAATATTTCCCCAAACCATTAAAAATGCCACCAAAACAGGGTATTTCACGGTGGCATGAGAAGGTCCTGTGTGGCTGTACCATTAACCCACTTCTTCACTGCTGGGCATCCAGGTTGCTCCCAGTTTGTGGGTGGTTACATCATCTTGTGCACACGTGGGTTCATCTCCTCAATGGGACCTCAACATCCTCACGGGCCGAGTCCTGCTCTCATACTTCTGTGAACCCCCAAAGGGCCTTGCGAGAAGCTGACACAGAGCAGGCATGGATACAGACTAGCTGATTGGCTGACTGAAGGAGCAAAGCATCTCCTAAAGTCGGAGCTCCTCAAAGTGTGGAGTATGGACTCGAACCACCACAGAAAATCCCTGGTTATCCCCCAGAGAGCAGGAAGCAGGGTCTAACCACGGCTGAACTCGCAGATGCCTCAGGTCTCTGTTCCTCCACATGTGCTACGGAGTTCTCTGGTTTCTCTTCCAGTCTCCTCAGGAAACACCTCTTCTTTCACTCAAAAGCGCCTGCTGGAAACCCAACACGTCCTTTCTCCTCCTGATACAATCCCTCAACAAATCCTGGTAATTCTCCCTCCAGAAGCCCTCCGAGATCATCTCCTGTCCATCGCTTCCTGCCACCACCCTGGTCTGCTGTCATCTCTTGCCTGGACAATTGCAGCGGCCTCCTAGCTGTCCTCTGTGCCTTCATCTTGTTGCTGTTGTTAGCTGCCATCTAATCAGCCTGGATTCACAGTGACCCCATGCACAAGGGAACGAAACGCTGCCTGCACTATCCCTATGATCAGTTGAGGAACAGACCATTGTGATCCATAGGGTTTTCAATGACTGATTATGCAAGCAGATCACCAGGGTTTTCTTCCTCTCCTAGTCTGGAAGCTCCGCTGACACTTGTTCAGCATCACAGCAACTCACAAGCCTCCACTGACAGACGGGTGGGGGCTGTGCATGAGGTGCACTGTCTGGGAATGGAACCTGTGTCTCCGGTGTGGAAGACGAGAATTCCACCACTGAACCCGCACCCCCCTTGCTTCCATCTTACCACCTTTCAAGTTCCCAGCTACCTTCAGACAAAGTAACCTTTCTAAGATCATGAATCTGATGTTCTGTCATTATAACTCTAATCCCTGCCACAGCCCCTCATTTTACCTACGAGAACCCCAAGGCCTCTGTGTGGCTCGGGAGGCCCCACATGGTCACAGCCCTTTATTCCACTAACAGAAGGGCCAAGTACGTCTCTGGTCCTCCTTCTCCCATCCTCCCCTGGTCAGTCTTCAGGTCTGTGCTGGGTGTCACGTCCTCAGGGGCCCTTCTCCCCCTACCCTGCATGGAACTCAGGTCATCCATGCTCTCTTAGGTCACCCTAGACTCTTCCTGCATAGCCCCGATCCAACTGGGGAGACACATCTATCTGATTCTCTGCCTAAGATCTGCCCCCTGCCCTGGACTCAGAGCTCTGGGAGGGAAGAGGTTTGGTTCTTCTTTAACACCCATGTGGTGTTCACTCCTGTACCTTGTTCACATCCCAAGCTTTTGGGAGGAAGGAAGGAAGGAAGGAAGCAGGGAACGCTGGCACTGGTTTCTGACCATCGCCCAGTGCACCGAGCAATTATGGGTGTGGACTCTGAACAAAGCCCATGCCCACGGTCCCTGGTGTGGACCTGCGTGTTCCGCGAGCTTCCTCTGTGTCTTCCTACCTCTGCAGGGCTGTGCTTGGTCTACTTGGAGCCACCTGCTTACAGTGTGACCACAATCTCAGTTTGATTCGTCTTCTGCTGATGGTTCTGTATTTCAACAGGCCATCATCTGGTTACTGGTCTGTGCATCTGAACGCGTCCATACACAGGACATGGGCTTGCTGATGGCACAACGTGCCTGCCACCCCTCACTGACTCAGCAGTCATCTGAGTGTCCAGCAGGCTCCGGGGCTGGCAATGGGCTGCTACCCTGTCTGCCCCCAGGATGTGCCTACCCTTACACCACAGGTGCCCACCACACCACAGTTGCTGTCCTCACACCAGGGCCCAACTAGGGGGCTGCCCCAGGGAAGGATGGCGCCACAATCTCCTCTTGCTGGGCCTTACAGCAAGGGTCCTGGACCATGAAGGGACAGCCCCCACCAGCCTGCAGGTCAAAAGCAGGGCAGGGTAGAGGATGGCCACTGCAATTTAGACTCCAGAGCTGAATCGACCGGTATTCTCTTCCTTCCGCCCTTCTCCTCAGCCTTCATCACCGCCCCGTAAATAGAAGCTATCTTTCATCATTCCTTCAGAAAGATAAACACATTCTCCCTCTGAGTAAACAAGAAAGCCTCAAGCACCATGTGGCAATACGAGGAGGAAGCAGGCACACCTCCCCTGCAGACAGGGAGTTGAGGGGCTCACCAACCCTTGCCATCGCAGCCTCCGCTGGCCTCAGCACTGCTTCCCCTGGTCTCCATTCCTCCCACCAAGGCTTCCAGAGCCCTGGAGCCCAACGCCCCTGCTGGGGAGCTGCTCTAACCACTGGGGAGGAACAGGGAGCTGCGGGCTGTCCTGGGTCCCACATCTTTCCACCCTCACCTTGCCCTCTTCCTCCCCTGCACTTTTCTAGAGCTGTCCATGGCAGGGACCCAAGTCTGTCTCTCCCTCTTTGCCTCCGCTGCCTTCCCACCTGCCCAACAACCTGCCAGTCAAGCTGATTCCCACCACTAAACACAACCCCCAGCCCAAGCAGTCCTGTGATCCTGGCAGTCCCTTGCTGGGAATTCCCTGTGGGCCTAGATCATTACAGTGCAAGGAGTCACTCCTCCCACCCCCTCCACCTCCCGGAAGCCTATCTTGTAGTTGGGAAGGAACAGCCATGGCTGGCATCAGTTGTTTTTATTAGATTAAAATTTATCATCCCTCTTCCCACACACTACTGTGCTTCTGTTTGCTAAAGAATACCGAATACCCTACCAACTGCTTTAAGTATCATGAAGGTTGGGGAGGTGGGGAGAGCAGAAAGGAGAGGTCGAATTCCTGGAACTCCTCAGAAATGAGCAAAACATGAAAGCAGGAAATTCACATTTAGTGGGTGGTGCTCCAAACAGCTACCTTAAGGATAGATGCTTGCTTGTAGCTCCACCCTTCTGTGGTGCAGACCCTGGCAAGGACATACGCTGACCCTTGGCTCCTGTGACATATGAAAATGATGTCCATGCTCACCTCTGCCCCGCTTATGGGCTAACTGCACGAACACCTGGATGGCTGTGTCTTTGTGTTCTCTGGGGCACATAAAAATCTGTAGGATAATGAGGGGTATGGTTTATACAAAGTTTTTCCTAAGTACATCCCCTAGGAAGAACTATATTTTGAACAGTGACCTAGCACATGCACACCCCAAAATTCTCACGAAGCAATACCTTTTTATGGGTGATGCACTAATTCTATTCTTTTAAAATGCTAGTTCCACCAAACACATTTCATAACCCCCCAATATGTCATGACCTGCAGTTTTAAAGACGCTAATCTAAAGAAGGGTCAGCTAACTACTACCTGGAGGCCATATGTCACTCACTGCCTGTTTTTTATTCGGCCCTCAAGCTAAGATGGTTTTTATATTTCAAGTAGTTCGAAAAACAAAATATTTTGTAATACATGAACATTACATTAAATTCAAATTTTAGTGTCTATAAACCAAGTTTTGCTGGCACACAGCCACGCCCACTCATTTATGGATTGTTCACGGCTATTTTCATGCTAGAACAGCCGCTATGAGTGGTTATGACAAAGACTGCATGATCCGCACAGCCTAAAATGCTTATTTTCTGACCCTTCACAGGAAGAGTTTGCTGAGACTTCCTCTAAAGCTTTGAGAGCTGCATACTGGATCAATTTGTCAAATTGGTTATCAGGGCAGGGATATTTAAATTTTGCTTCAGTTTCTAACAGAAAAATCAGTAATGTCATCTAAAAAGAGCAAATAGTAAAATGCTAATTTTTATTATGAGGGTGGATTCCTCAAGGGAGGCAATTTATCTTCACACAGGAGAAATAGCACCAATGGGATGTGTTGGGGGCAGCGGGGAGATGGGTGGGAGGGTCTCTGAGGGCAACGATACAGTACTGTCAAAGGACATTTTAATTTTTAATGTTCCTTTCTTACCGAGGCATTTAATTTGTGGTGGAGCAGAAAAATTTTAACAACTGCCCGTTTTTTATTTACTAACTTATAATCATAAGCATTTCCTCTACAAGAGGAAACACTGGTTGATTTGAACAAGTTTCACTTAAAATTCAAGAAGCTAATGTTGGATGGAAAATGTCCTGTCAGAACGGCGGCAAACAAAGAACTCGTAAAAGGCTAATGCCATCTGTATAGAATTACAGGAAAGAAAGTGAGCCCCGGAGGGGCCGGGGTTGAAGTCCCTGCTTTGTGAGGTCCACAGGGTGTAAAAGAACCACCCCCCCCCCCACCATTAGCATTCCAGCTAGATGGTTCTATGCCCCCTGTAATCAGAGCACTGTGGAAACTCCAGGAAATTTAGCCTCTTGGGGTGGAAAAAGGAGGTGGGGGAGAGGGTGAGGGGAAACTTAATCTCACATGAGCGCTAATGCTGGCAGAGAGACAAGCCTCAAGATGTCAAGTGTGGGGGTGGCTGAGCCGGGTGACAAGTTGGCCTGAGAATGCTGGCCAGCACCCAGGATCCAGCCCATGAGTCAGGATCCTGAGGCCATCCTGAGCACAAACACCCTCTGTTCCCCGTTCCCTAGCCCCACCCCCACCCAGCCTCTGTAGAAACCATTTCTTTGCCCCTCTCTTGGCATTGGCCTAGGAACACGCCACTGGCACTCTGAAGACCCAGTAACGGGTCCCTCCCTCCACACAGCACTGTGCACTGGTCAGTAATGCAGATACCGTATTTCTGTTACTTGGCACCAAAACTGTAGCCGTGGGACTTGTTGCAGGGGGAGCCTCAGACCAGACACAGCAGAGAATGTTTGCTCTTGTCAAACATTCACGTCTCCCAGCTGAGTGGGACAGAAAAGGAATCCAGAGGCCTGAGTGCCCTAAAGACGAGAGCCAACGTTCAGGTGGAAGCAAATCCCCTCGTGGCCACTGCCAACAGGAAGGCAGGACATGTGCTTTGGGTGGCTACCGCCTGAGGTCTAACTGGCCAGGTCATTCCTGCTCTGACCTCTAAAGTCAGTCAAGATCAGAGCACCCACACGCCCTCCATGGAGTAGGGCTGCCCAAGGCGAGAGGTGGCAACAAACCAGACAGCAAATGTAGGCCCGTCAACACCATGAAGAAGGAAGAAAAACGGCAGGTCTGAGAGAAAGTGTGTCTCTGTCCTCTTGTCAGAAAGGGGAATGTCACACGCAGACACACACACAGACCTAGAGACACAGATACATACAAACACATACACAGAGATACAAACACATACGGATACACAGACACACATACACACAAACACATACACACAGACACACAGAGACAGACATAAATACATGCATACACATAGAGACAATCACACCCATGCATACGCATATACACATAGGCACATATCACCACAGACGCACTCACACATACACGTATGGGCACACATACACAGATACGCACACACACACACACACAGATACACACACCACCAGGGACTCAGCTCTCACAAAGGGTGTTTAACAAAGGCAAAGAATGTCTGCTTTCAGGGTGTCATTTGCAGGACGCAGATCTCTGTCTCCGTCTCATTCTCATTTTTCCAGCTGAAAATCAGAAACCCGCTATTGGGCCCCATCCAGATCATGGAAAACTGAATCACTTGGCCCCTTACATCATATTCTCAAATGATGTGAAAAATGCCAAAGTCTCGGCATCAAGATTCTTTGAGGTCCGAGAATGATTAGTGTTGCTTACCAGTGTTAATTTTTTTTTTCTTTGACAATTCTGTCATTTACCTGAATGAAGCGTTTTTACCAAGAAGGAAAAGCATGTAGTGAAAACTCAGCTAGAGTAACAGTATCAAAGCCCTCTCATGGCCAGGACTGGAGAAGCTGAGGGTGATGCAAACACCTGGGAGGCTGTTCCACAGGCCTGCAACCTCCTACCTGAGAAACAGGGTGAAAGCCTTGCTTAAGAATGAAGGTGGTAGGTAAACAGAATTACTGTGCAAATACTGGACTAGTCCCACAATGCATCTCACTAATGCTCTCCTTAATCTAAAGCTAGATAGAACTGCTACTTCCGTGTTCAGAGGAATACGCTTTTATCTTTAGAGGTTTTGAAGAAAAGATGGCACACACATGGGCTGCCCAGACTGACACCTGGTCCCCTAGTATCTGAACAAAAAAAGAGAAGCTCTTTCTATCTCAGATTCCCTGTTCCATAGCCAGAACCCCAATAAAGAGGTGCTGCCCAATTTTCCTCCTGGTGGATTCCAACCTTCTCCATGGAGTTTCCACGTAAACTACGTGCTTCCTTGTGAGGATGACAAGACTTCAGCTCACTTACGTTCCACGTGCCATCAGGAAAGATCACTAGAGAAGGATATCATGTTTCATAAAGGATCAGCAAAAACAAGGGAAACGAAACCTCCATGAAATGGATTGACACAGTAGCCACAACAATGGGCTGAAACATACCAAAGATCTTAAAGATGGCACAGGGCCAGGCAATGCTTTGTTCTTTTATATGTACGGTTGCCATGAGTCAGAGCTGACTCCATGGCAACTAACAAAAAGATGTTTCCTTCACATCTCACCTGCATGGCTTGGCCTCACTGGCCCTGGGCACCCACTGAGACCACTGGGACTAAGGCTAGGTCGGCGTCAACACGCTGCTCTGGTTAGGTGATTACTCTTTACAAAATCCATACACATAAACATCGGAAAAAAAGTTCAGCTGAAACCCTAAAGCCTGGCTCTAATGGAACCTTTGTTCCCAAATCCTCCAAATACTGCTCTCCCCAGCTGAGAGGAGTGCCCTTCTCTTCCCCTGCTGAAGCTCTGAATGCTCCATGCTTTCCTTTCTTGTCCCTCCCAATGTCAACCAGTCATACTCATGTGCCTTCTGGCTCCTAGGATCACTGTTCCCAGGGCCTAACCTGGGGACCACTGCCTTCCCCAGCAGAGGCAGATCTCAAATGCCTCCCAGGACCTGAGTATGGACACCCGCATGGCAGCACGAGGAAACCATGACAAAGGCACCTCCCAAGACCCAGGCCAGTTATTGTGACACCCTGGGGGCTGCTTTTTCTAGGAGACAGAGGAAAAAAGGCTGCTCCCTTGGGCAGGCTGACTGAATTCTGTGGTGTGTTCCCTGGAATGACAGGTAGCTAAGCCACATGTTTAGCTGGGTAAACCTCCTTGGCAGACCTGAGTGGTTTGAGGGAATTTCGATGGCGGATCACAACTCAACTCTCTGTAGAGCTGCCATGGCCGAGACAAGAGCCACACAAACGGCTCAGGGAAAGTTCTGGGCTGGGTGCATACACAGCCACAACACAGAGCACTACTGATCAGGAAGGATGAAACGATCCTTCCCTCCCAAAGGCAACTGGAACACCAGATGGCGCAAAGGCTTCTCTTCAAGACACCTCAGGGGCAAATTCAACAGGAAATGCTGGTGACTAAGGACACTTAGAGTCTCTCCCTTCTCCTCCCCTTTGTTAAACAGTACCTTTTACATGAAGGGGAGCCCTGGGTGGGGCAAAAGTTAGCACATTCTGCTGCTAACCCACAGGTTGGAGGTTTGAATTTACCCAGAAGCACCTGGGAAGAAAAGCCTGGTGATCTAATTCCAAAAAATCACCCATTAAAAGCCTTATGGAGCACAGTTCTATTCTGACACACATGGAGTTACCATGAGGTGGAGTTGACTCCACAGCAAATACGTTCTATTTTTTTCTGTATATAAAAAAAAAAAAAAAAAAAAGTAGCTACTGGTATCTCCCTTTATCAACGAGGAATCAAGTCTAAAAGAAATTAAGCAACTTGTGAAACCTTTCTAGGTCAATACTGATCACATTCTCCTTCTCCCACATCTCCAATGCATTTAGTACATGTCTCTACCACAGTGAACACTGTACTGTGGGCAGGGGCCACAGTTATACTACAGACCAAGGGTGTCTGCTGCAATGACAGGACCATGCCTTTTCACCGTCAAAGCCCAAGCTCCCAGCAAGCACTCGTGAACTAGTGGATGGACCATTTGTTAGTGGATGAACTACCTGGGTGAATGGAAATACGGTTTGTTTTTCTGGTAGATGCCTTGTCAGGAGTGTTAGAGGGAGGACAAGGAGTTTGAGAGGTTGCTCTAGGTTTCAATTATCTACACCATCTCTAATTTCTCCAATTTGTGAATGTCTACAGTGCGGAAGGTACTATGCTGGGCCAGTTACCATGTAATTGGTTGCTGAATCTTATAATTCAGTGTCATCTTCTTCAATTAATATTTGTCCTTCCTTATTAATTGAAGAGGCTATTCTAGTCAGCTCATGGGTGGGCAACATGGTGCAACAGAACAAGTCATGATCTGAGGGTCAGAGGGTTATAGTGTCCATTCTGTCCCTACAGGCATGCAGCATCTCAGTAACCCTGTGCTGGGCCTCTTCCTTTAAACAGACAACATGAAGAATACTGAGGCTCCTGTTAATGAGTTTGTAAAAAAATAGTGCGTCTTTCCCCATACAAAATGATATTGTCCATATCCTTATCTCTGGGTTCCATCTTCCACCACTGGAAATGGTTCCTTCTCTTTGTGGCTACTGCCCTCCTCCCCAGTTCTCCCCCAAATACTGACTGCTTGCGCAGGGTCAGAAGAAAAGAGGAAGACTCTCAACGAGACAGGCTGACATCGTGGCTGCGAAAATGGGCTCACGCGTAACAATTGTGAGGATGGTGCAGGACCAGGCAATGGTGCAGGACCAGGCAGTGTTTCGTTCTGTTGTATACAGGGTGGCTATGAGTCAGAACTGACTCCACGGCACCTAACAACAACAACAACAACTACTGTCTACCATCACGTCCCCTTTACATCATGGAAATCAAGGAATATGAGGAATAAAGAGGCCTTCTTGATACCATCCATTTCCTCCTTTTTGAGATGGAAATAAGATGTTGACCTATTATGTATAGTAAGGAACCTTTCAACTTAAAATTAAAAAAAAATAAAGAAGGAAGACAAGTGTCCTGTCCATCAATTCTCAAGCCCCTACTGTTGGCAACACAGCCAGTCTTCCCTGGTTACAAACTGCATTTCTCCCCTGACTAGGTTTATTAACAGAAGGATGAGAATGGGGTGATGGGCAGAAGACACCGCCCTGTGAGAGAGCTCATTCTCAGATTGGGCTTTGACTGGGCCCTTGTGCCCCACCTGCCTCAGCCTCACTCACAGGCTCCAGGGGAAGGCGACTAGCTACCCAGTGAACCCTTCCTGTGCTTTCCCCAAATGTGATTTCAACAGAGGAAACAGAGCCAGTCCTGAACAAAACCCCAACATCAAAGCAGACCCAGCTCTAGTTCACTCATTCTACCCACACCAATAATGAGAAACCTTGAAAACATAATGCTGAGTTCAAACAAAGAATAATAAAAAATGCAAGGTAGAAGAAAAAATATAACATGATACCATTTACATAAACTTTTTCTAAAGACAAAACAATACTATACGCTGCTTTTCTAAGCTGCTTAGGAACAAACATATTGTTGCTGTCAGCTGCTGTCAACTTGGCCCCCACATCATGGTGACTCCTTGCACAATGGAACAAAACACTGCTTGGTCCTGCTCCATTCCTGTGATCAGTTGTGGACTGTTTTGATCCACAAGGTTTTCACTGGCTGATTTTCAGAAGGAGATCACCAGGCCTTTTTTCCTAGTCTGTCTATAGTCTGGAAGCTCCGCTGAAACCTGTTCAGCATCATAGCAGCATGGAAACCTCCATCCACAGACGAGTGGTGGCTGTGCACGAGGTGTGCTGGCCAGGAATTGACCCTGGGTTTCCCACTTGGAAGGTGAGAATTCTACCCCGGAACCACCACTGCCCCTGTGCTGGGATAATATTGATGCAGTAAAACTAAGGGGAATGCGTGGAGTAACAATAACAGATACAGGAGACTGGGGACTTCTGGACAGGGACCTAGGAGGAGCCCAGGGTGGGGGCGCTCGCACTGTATCAATGATGCTTTATTTCTGAATAGATGTTTGATGTCAGGGAAGTTTCATGATTAATAATGAGAAGAGAAATCAAAGCACACACACTTCCCCTGAGTGCTTTTCCTAAGCCCGCCAGCCCCTGTGACTTGGACTGCTGGCTACCGGAAACATCCAAAAGGAAGTGATGAACAGCTCAACAGCTGGCAGAGCTGGGCCATAAAACAGGGCATCAAATCCAGGCTGACAGCAGGCAAGGTTAAAGGGCCACACCACTATCCTGGAGTGGACAGTGACCTCAGAAAGTGGAAACCTCAGAGGGTGATTTTGGCAGCCTCTCACTTCCTCACTGGCCTCTGAAAATAATGCCGGCTGTAAACTTAGACACTTCACACTAACTTCCTTTGCCTTCTCCATTCACTGGGCAGAGCTTCAGCTTAAGAGACGAGCGGGTGTATTTCAGAATCAAAGTCACCACCCAGGAGACCATCGGTGTCAAACCCTGTATGTCGGAAGCCTTGTTATAACTGTGCTGTGATACTACTCATCAGCGAGGCTGTGCGTGTGGACCGAGCTGGACCTCTGGGTTTGGAAATTGGCCGTGACATCAAAACCGTCCATAGGAAGAGGCACGGTTCCGGCCACTGCTCGGTGCTGCAAAGCATTTTTAGGTGCATCACCTCATCAGCCCTCACCAAATTTTGCAAACAAGGATTATCAAGTGTTGTCCCCATTGCTAAGATGAAAAATGGCACCTCTAAAAGTCAGTCCGTGGACACGGAGATACTAGCGGTACCCCTAAGGCAGGCACAGGCTACTCGATTCCAACTCTGAGGCAGCCACGAATGCTGCAGCAGCCTAGAACCCCAGGCAATCCTCAAGGAGCCAATTTAGCGACCCAGCCTGGGAAGAGGAGTCCAAACAATAAAGAAGGCAGGCACCATATGTTAAGCTGACAGTTAGCATGCTGCCCACACAACATTCTCCAAGCCTCAGAGACCCTGCAGCAGTCAAATGTCATGGGGATATTTACCATTGTTTGGGCTAAACAAACCCTTTCTTAACTTAAGCAAAGGTCAAATACACCATAAAACCCGAAGTACAAACACCTGGATGGGAGGACTTATTCTCAGCCTTTTCAGAGACTTTGGTCATAATTATCCAGAAGTTTTTTTTTGCAAATGCAGGTGGCTGAGCAACAGTGTAGGGGTCCCCCCTCATCAGTGAGCACCAGGGAACTACTTCAAACACAGCGCTGGTATGTTATTCTACTGTACCAGCCGCAGGGCTCCACTGTTTCAAAAACTAACCCCATCTTCTTTTCTTTAATATTAAAAAGACATCTAAAAGCAATTCATAGATTAAAAAGTTGGAATTGACCTTTCTAGCTACCAAATTCAAAGCTCCTTGAGTTTCAGGACTGTGTTGTTACTCAACTTCCTGTGCCAGCTGCTGACATGGAGAAAATGCCGGGTAAAGGGTGACGGTCGTGCCCCAGGGGTTGCTGCATCCACTGAGCCAGGACTAGGCCGTGGGCGAGAGCAGCGGGGCTCCCCCAGGCCCTCTCTTTTTAAAGGGGCTGTAGATTCATATACCACTTCATTCTTCTCTAAAAAGTTGGATAAATTAAACTTGTGCCTGTGACAATTCCTCCAGCTTGACCCCTTGCCTCTCATAACTTGAGGTGCTTTTCTTACTGATGGTTCAGGGCCACCCTCAAACAGCATTCCCACGATGGCCTTCCACTGGCCTGGGGGTGAGGGCCAGTACGTCGGGGAATGGAGGTGTCTAACAAGTCACTGAGAGGTCCTGAGAGGGGCTGCTGACCCAGCCTCATTAGCTCAACATCCAGAAAGCTGGGCTGTGGGTCCCCAGGCTTACACATTCACCCCCAAGTTTACATGGGCAGTGAGTGGGGTGATACCCTGGAGAGCCTCTCTCCACTTGAGTAACGCCTCCCTCTCCCGGGGACCAGGTACCAACAGGCCAGCAACACCCTCTGTACAAAGCTCGAGCGTGACAGCGGCACCCTCTGTCGCCTGAGGGAAGCCACCAGTGTCCCGTCGCCAGGGCCATAGGAGACGCGAGGCCATCTCAACAGATGACAGGTCACTTGTACAATCAACATGTCAGGTGTGGGCTAGGTGCCCATTCCCACACAGTCCCCGGGGAGTGACCCTGGACACAACACACTCCATATCCAAAGGCAGCACTGCCCCGTGGCAAGCTTCATCCCAGAGCCCCACAGCAGAGGCACAGAAACCCAGGAAATGCGTTGGAATCATCTCAGGGGCTTTTCTTGGAGATTCACATGCATATCTGCAAAGTAAAGCCTTTGTGAGATCCTCTAGCAAAAAGTTACCATGTGAAGCTATACTTTAATTTCACATATATTCTACCCAAGAATTGAAATACCTAATCAGAATTTTTCCTGATACAGTTAAACAGTGAGGGCTGTGTTCCTTCTAGGATCTCTCAGACAGCGGGGCTGCAGCCAGGTGCCAGTGAGTGGGACCCGTGAGCACACCACATGCCAGCCACAGCCTTTTACATAGGAGGACAACACTGGAACCCTGGTGGGCGGAGGTCCCTGCCTGAGGTCTCCTCAGCCTGTGAGAGGTTGACAAGGTCCTGGGAGGACCGCTGCAGGCCCCCAAAGTGAAGCACACAACCCCACTAACCAGGAGAGGGAACCCATGAAGTGTAGCTGATCAAGGACAAGGTGGCAAGGGTTGGGCCATGGCAAAGTCCAGGGCCAGCTGCTGCTGCAGGTTGCTGTTTTTCCTGTGTGTGTGCGTGTGTGCGTGTGTGTGTGGACACAATGCTAATGAGGCTCAGCAGTCAGCAGCCTTTAACGCCACAAAGCCCTGCACAAGGAAGGGGCTCTGGTCTCCTCACTAGACTCACCAGCACTCAGCCAGGACCAGGTTCCACTTTTAGCACCCAGTGGATCCCTCTCCCTAGGGCCGCAGCCCCGCCCTCCAGGCAGGCGAACACCAAGGCCTGTACCCCTGGCCCTGTGGTGCCCGCCTCTGAGGACAAACTCGGCTCCTGGAGGCTCGGCCGGTGCTGGCACCTGTGGCTTGCTGTAGTTACACTGTCCAGCCACCCAGTGGGCTCCCCCCATGGCAGAGGGGCACAGCAGGTGCAGGCGGTGGCATACTTTTTCACCTAAGCTCTCTGTCATTTCAAAACACAACAAAATGCACCAGGAGCTGCCTCTCCCCACCCCCAATTCAGTGTTCTCTTCCCACAAGCCCTGGGCTCCAAGCCCTGACCTAGCACAGAAGCAGTGAGGGGTCAGACAACACAGCCCTGTGTTACATGAGGCCAGGCAGTCAGCAGGGGTCTGGGGGCTCTGCCTCAGAGGCTAGGCCACACAGGACATGAGGCTTTGCCCAACTGGGATGTGGCACTGCCCAGGGACACAGGAGGGAGCTGGGTGGGAAAGAGGAGAGGGCAGGGCAGGGAATGTGGCTCGGGGCTCAGCCCCAGGCACGGCAGTGTGGGTCCCTCAGCGACAGCAGCCTCCTGGCTGCAGTGAGCATGGGTCCCAGCAGCCTCGTCCAGAGGAGACTGTGTGGCCTCCAGCACTGAGAGGTCAGCCAGAAAACCGTGGCACACCCCCGTGGCTGTGTGGAAGAAGAAAGAAGGACACCCCCTGTGGTGGTCATGGAGGCACCAGCTGGACTTTAATGACCGCCCCACTGACCACCCCTCCTGACCTGGCCCTCTCAGTGGCACTAGCTTCTTATTTCCAAAAGAACACAGAGAACAGGGAAAACTCAGGGGCCAGCTGGCCCCAACAAGGCACTGGCCACTCACAGCACACACGGAGGGCAGCCAAGGACCACCACCCAATGTTCATAAACCTCTCTGGGATGGGATGTGGGCAACAGAAAGTCCATCATTCAATCCGCACACAAATAACAATACCGTCTTGTCTGGAAAGGAGCACTGTGTGTCCTGAGGCCCAGATGTTCACACGTTCTTACGGTTGAGGAAAACGTTCCCTACATGTGAGGACGCACAGCCGGGAAGGCAGAGCAAGTGCTGTTCCCACTCTATAGACTAAGAAACCAAGGGTCAGCACTCTGAAGTAAACTGCCCATGTCCACATAGCTAATAAGGCCTTAGGTTTGGGACCAGAACACAGGTTTTCAGGCTCCTAGGGCAAGGTTCATTCACATTTATTCCCTTCTTTAAAAATACATACGTGGTAACAACCAGGACCAGTGCAGTACACAGAACATGACAAGCGTGTCTCACAGATGGGCCAGGTATTAGGTCTCACAGGAGAGCATTGAGGCCTGACTCGGAGCTGACAACAGCACCAGGTGGTGTCTCAACAGTGCCAGTGGGCTATCATGTGGAAGGAGCAGCTGGAGGGGGTTACTCCTGGCCACGGAAGCAGAGGGAGATGGCCTCATGTAGCTGGGACTGCCCTCCCTGCTCCCTAGGACGGGCCTGGAGTGAGAAGCACAAAAGGGAGTGGGGAGAGGAGTGAGTCAGCCCACCCTGGGACGGGGCTAAGACTGTAACACCAGGACTCAGGACTGCCCCAAGGACAGTCGGAGCCCCTGCAAAGATTTGAGCAGAAGAGTGGTATGATGGCTTAGGGTTTTAGAAAGGTCCCTTAGGAAGTTCCTGGAGCAATCCAGAGCAGGGTGCCAGGGGGAAATTAAAAAATCAAAGGACAAGGAAGAAGCACCCCTGTGGTGGCTAAGTTAGCAAACTCCTCCAGCTCTGGGTCTGTCTGCAATTTCTCTTTCTGGGCAAATGCAGTAAACCTGTCTTGGCACACCTTTGACAAAATAAGAGGGTTTCCTAAAATACAGGCTTCTAGATCTGGTCCAGTCAGTCAGCAACTATTTCTGGAGTTGTCCTGTGTGCCAGGCACTGATTTGGTGCCAAGGACACAGCAGAGCGAGGCCACCAGGACCACTTGCTTTTCTAGTGTACTCACTCTCTATTCTACAGTCTCTGTCAAGAACACAGCTGGGACCTACACCCCTGGAAACTATCCATTCTGGGTTTCTGGGATCATCCCGTTAGAAATATTCTTTTCTACTGTTAGTGTGTTGAACCATGTGTTCAGTTGTTTTTTTTTTGTTGTTGTTGTTGTTGAAAAAAACATAAAAAAAGTCACCATGTCTGTAATGCAAGCATGCTTAAGTTTACTGGAACATCAGAGTGTACAAAAGGAAAAAGGAGACCAGAAAACTTTATCTTCTGAAACTATTTATTAATTGGTCATCCAAAAGATGTTGTCTTCTTTTCATTCACTTAATTTCTCTTTGGCTCCTTCAACTCGCCATATGAATTATGCATGTGTTAGAACACTTATGGCATCATGAGGCAGTAGAAGAAAGGGGAGAAGTTGTGGGCATCGGGGTCAGAAAGAGGTGGTCATGAATTAAGACTCCACCATTTATGGCTGTGTGGACTTGGACCACCCTTTGAGCCAGGTTTTTCTCATCTGTTCACTGATGTGAAACACCTAACTCACAGTGCTGCTGGTAGACTGGGGTAATGCCTGTTAAGTGCCTAGTACAGAGCCTGCTCAATAAACAACTTCTCATTACTTCGTTATTATCTCCAATAATGTTCATAAAGAATAACTTTTTCTGAGCTATTTGCTACTCCACATACCTCACGTGGAAAAATACTTTCTATACTACCATGAGCGCTAAAATCCACCAACAAGCACGCAGATTTTCCCATAAGCAAAACTATCCTGAAGAGCTCTGAAGTCCAGAGCTAATGACTTTTCTCCTAGCCTTGTGCCCAGACAGAGGCCACGAGGACTTGAGACTCATGGGATCCCAGCACTGGGATAAGTGAGTGGTCTCTGTCTGCCGCCTACCCTCTTTACACAGTTAGAGCTTCACAGAGAGTTGTCAACGCTGCCAATTCCCCATGCGGAAATCACTTTATCCATTTCCTCTAGGAGGGAGGGGCAGGGGAGTAACTGTCAGGCAGCCAGCAGACGAGCCTGCCCTGCCCATACACCTACACCAAAAAAAAAAAAGAAACCAAACCCACTGCCATGGAGTCGATTCCAACTCACAGTGACCCTATAGGGCAGAGTAGAACTGCCCCGTAAAGTTTCCAAAGAGCACCTGGTGGATTCAAACTGCTGACCTTTTGGTTGGCAGCCAAAGCACTTAAACACTACACCACCAGGGTTTCCAAACACACCTACACGGGCATCAGTAATGAGGCTCACTCCTGAACTCCTGCTGAGCTGCCCTCTGCTTTCATCCAGCTCTGTAGGCACCTGTTAGAGGAGACACTCTTCCCCAGGAGTCTCTGGCTTTCCTAAGCTTCCTGGAGAACACAGTGCTTTAGCGAAGACAGTACTGGCCTCAGGACCTTCACAAACTCCACACACATTTCTGAATATGAAACAGCCCAGAAACCAAACCTGTGAGGCCAGATCAGGCTGGGTCACCACTGAAAGCGTATGTTATGTAGGCCACTTCCCAGCCGTTGGCCAGGTGAGGTGGTCATCTCGTTGCCCAACTATGGTCCCAGAAGTTAACATAGGCACATGTCCCCCACAGCCAGCCCTGAGCCACCTCCGGGTCTTGGGGAGAAGGCGAAAGGAGGAGACAGATCTTAATAAGAGCCGAGAGTCTACCACACACAGCCAGGGACTTTACAATATGAGCTCATGATAATCCTGAGAGATAAGCATTATCGCCCCACTTCATGGATGTGGAGACTGAGACTCAAGGAGGCCCGTGGGGTTGCCCAAAACCACACAGCTAGAAAGAGGCACTAGTGGGAGGGACTTAGAGTCAAACCTAGGTGAGATCTTCCAGCAGCTTCTATGCTGAAGGAATCCTGACTATTCATTGGCATTAAAAAAACTGGTCACAGGGAGAGAAGAAGGCATTAGACCTCCCATCCCCACCTCCCTGCACCCAGTGACCTCATTTAGGACTCAAATCAGTAACAACTTTCTGTTCTACTTAAACCTGCTGCCGTCTAGTCAATTCTGACTCATGGCGACCCCATGCGTGTCAGAGCAGAACTCTGCTCCAGGGTTGTCAATGGCGGATTTTTCAGAAATAGATCCCCAAGCTTTTCTTCTGAGGTGCCTCTGGGTGGACTCGAACTGTCAATCTTTCAGTTAGCAGCAAGTGTGTTAACCAGGGACTCCTTGTTATGCTTAGAAAGGGCAAAGTCCAGGCACGTAGCCACTTCTTGAACACAAAGCCCGACTGCACTGTGCTGCTCCCTTGCCTGGAATCGCTGGCTCTCAGCAACTTCACCAGTGTACCGGGCCAGGTGATGCCAAGGGCACTGAGGGCTGAGGCATAAGTCAGAGGCCACTTGGGTTAGGGATTCACAGGTACTTAGTTCCCACTATTTTAGATGGAAGGTATTTTCTAAAAACAAAAGTTTCCAATCAAAATTTGAATCCTTGCTTCTATATTACAAAAGACTTGATAACATCTACATCTTTCGAATAAGCTGTGCTCTCTGACCCGCCATACAGTAAGTCCTCTGCATGGCCCCTGATGCCTGCTGGGGCAGCCAGGCTCCCCTGCCAGGTCTCTGCCCTTGTCCTCCACCTCAGCTGCCCTGGTCATAGAAGCCAACACCAGGGCTTGGCAAGGGCTTCAGCAGCACTGCTAAATGGGAAGCAAATCAGGGAGTGTGGACTTAGAAGTGACCTCTGAGTGGCTAAGAGAGCGGACTCATCGCGTGTCTTGCCAAGAGTGCTGGGAAGAGAAAACCTTTACAACAGAGCTTTTCAACCTGAGATCCAGAGACGCATTTTAGGGATATCCACAAACTCTTGGCAATTTTATGTAAAATTGTTTGTGTCTATGTGTGATATACAACTTTCCAGGGGAAAAAAACCCCATTGCTTTCATCTAATTCTCAAAGGGGTCTCTGACCCAAAAAGACTCAGAAATACTGCTTTCAAAGGAACTTTCCTTTCTGTCAAATTGGCCACATTTCAACAAAAAGTGGGTCAAAGAGATTAAAAGCTGAAGAAAGTCAAGGATGGGCAATTTAATCAGGAAGATTTCAGGGAAATTAAACCCTCCAATGCAATAAATTATGCAAATGGATTTCAAAAGAATGGGGAACTGTCAGCTGTGGAAGGGATGGGGGGCAGGAATAGGACAGTCAGGGAGGAGACCAAGAACCCATGGAAATACCTCACAGGGAGGATGTTCTAAACGCAGCTAGGTAGCAGTTTCCTATTTCTAAGACGTATGATGGTCACAGGGTAGGCTCCAGATGCAGCTGGTTTAGGCTGCACACATGTCCCGTTTTTACTTGAACCTACTGAAAAGGAAGCGTGGATGCAGGGGAGATGAGCCGGCACCTCTGGGACGCACTCAACTGACAGGTCAGAACCACAGGGGCAATAAACTCACTGAAAGTCTACGGTCTTTCCCAGAGCTGACTCTTTATTTTTAACCTAATTCTTACTGTCACTTAGAGTGTGAGGTCTACAATTTTTTTTTAGAAAATCCTTTTTTTCCTTCTTAATATTCCCATGAATAATTTAGCTTAGCTGATAATTCCTCCAGTCTCCTTCAAACACTTCTTCTGAAGACGGATAAGACCATTCCCGGGCAAACACAAACTGATGTAAGCTGTGGGGATCCTTGAACCCCACGGTCCAGAGCCCCTAATTAAATACCAAAAAACTGTCGAGTTGATTCCAACTCATGGTGGCCCCATGTGTCATGTGCTTCATGGGGTTTTCTTGGCTGTAATCTCAATGGAAGCAGATCACCAGGCCTTTCTTCCACAGCACTGCTGGATGGGCTTGAACCATCAACCTTAGGTTAATAGTCGATAAAAAACTGCTTGCACCACCCAGGGACCTTAATTAAATACAAAGGGATAAAAAATCATGATGCACCAAGGACCGCAACCCTAATACTAAAAATCACCATCACCCCCTGTGACTGTCCTCCAACCCTGTCTAGGCAGCGTCCACCTCACACAGACTTTCCCAAAGTCCATGTGTAACTAGCTTATTAGAAACGACGGTATCAAGGCATGTTTAGGTTCCCAGTCAGAGGCCACATTTCAGGGGTCCTGGAGCAGCCCATACAAGCATTTTTACCCAAAGATTGCTGAAATGCTTCAGGCTTAAAGTGTGTTCAAACAATACTTGTTTCAACATGAGAAGTGGTTTTTAAGTTATCTTCAGCACAATTTTTTTTCTTATGAAAATTTCCCTTTAATATAAGGTATACCTCCATATTCAAGAGAAAGAAGAAAGAACACACTATAGCCACAATTAAAAAACTTGTTTGAGCGTCACACTTTCAGGAGAAAGAGGCAAATTATAAGAAAATGGATCAGGAGGAACATTAGGGAACAGGTCACAGCACTCTCAGCTGGACTTTACTTGATGATGAATATTTACTTCCACTTTAAAAATGCCTCAGTGGAGAAGTTTTTCCCCCTAAACTTATTTTTCCGTTGATTTTCCTTATAAAACCAAAGGTGGTTAGCCACATCAGACAACGCAGAAAATCTTTTTGAAAGCATGCATTTCCGTGGAAATGTCTAAATTACTTAATAATAAAATGCCTAAAACGAGTTTTGAAGAATCCTGCACGTTGGTCCTGGAGGTTCAGCACGTTGAGCTGGGGGTGGAGGGGGGTGCTGTGTGAGATGGAGGCTAGGGCAGGGGCCCAGCGGTGAAGAGCCAGTGGTGCGGTGGCGGGTGGGGGGCTGTGTTCAGAGCAGCTCACAGCATCAGTGGCCCAGGGTCCCAGGGTAGGCCTGCTCTAAAGCTGCCACAACTACAGCCTACAGGCTTCTGCCAGGCCCCGGGGGGCAGCCGAGGCCCACCCCCTTTCAGGCAGGTTCCCCTGACCTGACTCAGTGGGTCCTGGGGTCCCATTCCTTGCTCAGACCAGATGCTGATTCTGGCCATCACACTGACCCAAGGGTGCCTAAGCCTTCCTCAGTGGTGAACTATGGAGAAACGCTAGCTGTGATTTCGTTTCAGTAACTCAACTCAGCCCTTGAAACGGGCAAGGCTTCAGCCAGGACAGCTGGACCCCCTGTGGGGTCTGCAAGGGCTTACCGGCAGGGTGAGCAGCTTCCTGGAAACACCTCCTACCTGGGATTTATTTTCCCATTCAGCTGCTCTTTGTCCTTCAGGAATGACTGTATTTACTCTCCAGGAGATACTCCAACACAAATATGAACTATTTTAAAAAGTGCCTTGGAGTGTCTCTGTAGCTGGTTTTCCTCTCTTGAAGCTGATGAGCGTTTCACTTGGATGTTTATCTGGTGTCATAGTAACCAGCATGCCTGGAGACTTAACTTTTCGGATGTAAGAGAGATTACAGAAATTTGATTTAGCAAACATTTATTGAGTGACCACCAAGTGTGGGAGGTAAGAAGACAAATGAGACACTCTCTCCTCAGAGAAGGACATAAGTCAGAATGCCAAGGAGGAGACTGGCGGTGGCAAATGCTTTTCATAAAGGCTTAAATAACAAATATTTCAGGCTTTCTGGACCACAGGGAACCCTGCTGTTGTCACAGGAAAGCAGACACAGACAATATGTCAACAAATGGGCACAACTGAACTAAAACTTTATTTGTGGACACCAAAATTTGAATTTCATATAATTTTCACGTGTCACAAAATATTATTCTTCAATTTTTTTCCAACTCTTTAAAAAAGTAGAAACCATTCTTAGCTTGCAGACCATATAAAACAGGCAGCTCACCAATCTAGCCTGTGGCTGTAGTTGGTAGACACCTGGGCTAGACACCCAGATCTGCCTCTTACTGGCTCTGTAAGTAAAGGTAAGCTGCCCGGCCTTCCTGAGTCTCCATTTCCTCATCTGTAAAATGGAGGTGGGGTGGGGATATTTGTCTAGCAAGTTGTTCAGAATTAGATAATGAAGCACAGCTGAACGCACTATAAAACCATTAGCTGACCTCCCTCCTTGAGGTGGTACCTATTTGATAACGATAACACAGCACCGATGACGGCAGTAACAGCAGCTAACCTTTACTGAGCATTTACTTTCTGCCAGCACTGTGTTAAGTGCTGTTTACTTTTTACAGTATCTCATCTAACCTAAGATGCATCGATTTTAAGATGCACCATTACTGAATCTAGGATCAGAGAGAAAACACAGCCAGCTAACTAACCTCTGACATGTTATCGATCATGAGCTGGGTTCTGATTTCAGAAATGCTAAAGCATGTGTGTGTGTGTGTGTGTGTGTGTGTGTGTGTGTGCGTGCGCGCGCACGTGCATGGGATGTCTGTCTTTGGATTGATGAAATTGGGTGTCTTCTTTAATCTCCACAACAGTGCTAGAGGATGGGTACTATTGTTATCCCCACTTTACAGATAAGGAAACTGAGGAATAGTTCCTAGTCTCACGTCAAACACTGGGGTGGGGGGGCCGGTGCTGAGATTTTTAGCCCAGCAGCCCAGTCAAGTCTGAGCTCCACCTGGCAACACGTGGAAGAGGGCAGACAGTTGAGAATCTGGACACAAACTAGCAGGGTCAAGTCTGCGAGGCCAGTGAGCATGCACCAGGCCAGTCAATCTCACCCCCTTGATGTTTCAAAGCAATGTGACCGTAGGATGAGGTAGCAGAACGTGAGAATTTTAAAACAGGGCACACAAATGGCAAGACGCCTGACATCTGAACTCACAGCTGTCTCCTGGCAGTGTGTGGGAAAGCCTGTCCCGCTCAAGGAAGGGATAGAATGGATGCTAAGGGTAGGTCAGATGAACAGAGCAGGGTGTGAGGAGGCCAGGGAGGCTTATCCTTGAGCTGGTAGAGCGTCGAGAGTCCGGAGACCAGCCTGCAGCCCTGTGGTGGCCTGGCTAGGAGGCCAGGGGAAGACCTTGCTCCCCTCATGCCTCACGCCCTGTCCTAGTTACCTGGTGCTGCCATACAAAATATACCACAGTGGTGGCTTTAAAGAACAGAAATGTATTTTCTCACAGTTCTGGAGGCTAGAAGTCTGATCAGGGTGTGGGCCATGTCGATTCCTTGGTGCAACCCTCTCCTAGTTCCTGGTGTCTACTGTCATTCCTTTGCTGTGGACAGATCCTCACGTGGTCTCTTCCCGTGTGTACTGTTTTGGTGTCTGTTCTGCTCTTTTTAGAAGACACCACTCAGAAGTGATCAGGTTTAGCGCCCACCCTACACTAGTAAAAAAAGTACGACCTCATTAATACAACAAAACAAAGCCCCTATTTCCAAACAAAGCCATACACACAGGTACAGGGGTTAGAACTTCCACTTAAGTTTTGGGGGACACAATTCAATCCATAAGACACCCTTGCTGTGCAAGAAAGCTTGGCTGTGAGCGTCCCGCAGGCCGTGGGAGCCACAGAGGGCTGAAGCATGATGTGGGTGTTAGGCTCACTTGCCATTAGGGCAGAATTACAGGAGAGTTGAGGCCCAAATTCTCTGTCAAATTCTGATTTGTTTTTCTCTTGGGGTTTGATCTCACGTCTCTGTCTTTCTCCCCACTATTATTTCATTACCAAACATTTAAGAAGTGCTTAAAATATGGCAAATGAGAGACAGGATCTCTCTTTTTCCTGTAAACTCCAATTAGTCAAAAGTTTACCCATTGGTAAGTTCCGCCTATACCTTTGTGGGGACAGTGCCCACAGCAGGCCTGCGACTGCCATCCTCAGAAGGGCCTGATGGCAAGGTTGGCAGCGGGAACTTGGACCTGGGGAGGGTTCCACTTCTAAGAAAGGCTCACTGTGCCTAAACTGTTTGTGCAAACAGTCTGGCTTTTGCTGACACCTGCTTTCCTTCTGGGGGCCTGGGATTTTGGTATGTGCCAGGCAGAGGGTGCGTATGAGGCCAGCACCCAGGAAAACCTTGGGTGCTGAGTCCCTAACGAGCTTCCTGGTGTATAATGTCTCATGCATTTGTCACTACTCACTGCTGGAGGAATTAAGTTTGTCTTGTGCGACTCCATGAGGTGGGGCCCTGGGAAACCTGTGCCTGATTTCCTTCAGACTTTGCCCCTAGCATCCTGTCTGTGGATTCTGTTCTGCACTCTTGGGCTGTAAGGAATCTTAGCCACAACTACAACTATATGCTAAGTCCTCCTGTGAGTCCTCCTAGGGAATCACTGAATTCTGGGGTGGCCTTGGGGACCCTCAACACAGTCATCCTCAGCCAACTGATTTTACAACACTGTCCTGAAATAGTGCTCCATGAGTAAGGTCTGGGGAGAGGCCGTTTTCTATACTGATACTGAATCAAAAGTACATGAGAAGTCAGGCGTCAGATTATATATTCTTCGATCCAAATGTTTACCAAGTGCCCACTGCATGCTCAGTGGGATATGAACATCAGGATCTCTGTCCTTCAGAAATTTATGGTCAGGTACAGAAGTCAACAGTGGCGATGATGATGATCATGGTGGTGGTGGTGGTGGTGGTGGTGGTGGCGGTGGCAATAGCTAACACTTATCTGGCACTTACTATGTCCCAGGCTCTTTCCACATTATCTCATTTAGTCCTCACAGCAACCCTGAAGGTGGATACTGCTGTCAAACCCCTCTTAACAGATGAGGAAGCTGAGCAACGAAAGGCTAAGAAACTGCCCAAGATAACACAGCTAGGTAGTGTCAATCCATTCTCTGGCTTCAGAACATGGCACCATGCTGCCTCTCTCTGGGCATAAGCAGGCCCAACACTTGTCTGATGTATTTTTAAAAAGTAGCACTTATTACATTCTATCCAGCACCAGAATTACCTGTGCACATGTTTTAGTGCCTGTGCATGACCAGGTGCCAGCCTAGTACCTCCATGGCACTACATATGGCACATGGTAAGGGCTCAGATGCCAGATTGTAGATAAGAGTGACCGTAAAAGGGGGCAGTCAAGTCTAGAATTGTCATGCCAGGCCTCAGGGAACAGGAGGACACAGAGGTGATCTCAAAAGGAAGTTCTGGACAGTCAGAAGGGAAAACAGGCATTCCACGGGGTAGCCGCCACATGAGCAAAGTTTTGGAGCCAGTAATGGCCATGATAAGTTGAGGGGCAAAGAGAAGACCAGCTAGAATAAAGGGTGTGCCTTGGGGAAATTGGTGGAATCAAACTATGGCGATCCTTAGATGTAAAGCTAAATAGTTTAAAAGCAGTGGGCAGCCAACAGGGAAGAAAGTGACAGTGGTGATAGTGATTCTTTGGAATATTAATCTGGGGGCAAAATAGGGGATGGCTTAGATGGGTCAGTGCCCTGAAACAGGGTGAGGAGTTGGGAAACTGCTGCATAGTCACAGCACAACGCCGACCAGGCTGGTTTGCTGGACAAGGCCCAGGACGGGAGGGTGTGTCGGTGCGGATGTACTGCTAAGACAAGACCTCAGACTACTCAACCTTTCTGAGCTGACGGGGTGCAGAATTGAGCGCCTAGCCTCCTCCTCCTCTTTATTTCATTGTCTGACTTAAATGAGTCATGTAACCATATGTCCTCCGGTATTCTTTCCCACTTTAACCTTTGAGGACCCTAATAGATTTGGGTTGGAGGTAAGGTGGTAGGTGGGGGTGTATAGAACCATTTCTAAAGAGAATTGACGGAGTCTGGTTTCTAATTAAAAGTGGCAGAAGTGTTAAAGACAGCTAAAGAGTAAGTGCAGAGAACTGGGTGATGATGTTGGTACTGACGAGAGTAAGGAGACCCAGAAAGAAAAGTCAAAGACAGTCTTTATGGTACACACACACACACAAAAAAATGTGCTTAAAGGAAAACAATCACCTCAGTAACTGTAACAAGTGAGACTTTAAATGCCTTGTAGCTAAAAGAAGAAGAAAAAAATTAAAAATAACCCCAAGAGAAGATGAATCAGTTGATAGTTGGTTTATCAACCCATTCATTACCTAGCATTTTCAGAACTCCCAGCTTTAAAACAAACTGCCCCCCTATCAAAATATTGCTTTAAAAACTACCATTGAATCTGACTGATTCTCATGATTATATCTGAGCACATCCTGTATTCTGAAATAGAATATCAGGTACTGGCCCTCAGGAAGCTATCTGCTTTTCAATTACGTTTCCAACTCAACTCTTTACAGGCACATGGTGGGCGCTACAGTGAGGTTTATTACCCATGAATTGATGTGGGCCAGTGGAAGCCCTGGTGGTGTAGTGGTTAAGTGCTACAGCTGCTAACTAAAAGGCTGGCAGTTCAAATCCACCAGGCGCTCCTTGGAAACTCTACCGGGCAATTCTACTCTGTTCTACAGGGTAGCTATGAGTCGGAATCGACTCAACGGCAACAGGTTTGGTTTTTGGTTTAGTGGGCTAGGGCCAAGGGCATCACTGTGGGCAGAGATGTGAGTTCTGGGGAGAATGCACGCGGTCCACCAGCACGAGCCCCGTGTACAGTCTTTCTCCAGGGAGGGGATTTAAAGCCTCTATCTAATGTGTGTATCTGTATTGAATATACAAGATAAGCAATGCTGCACCTGGCTACCTTCCAGTTAATTATCTAGGTACACACACCCTAGGCCACTGCTAGCAAAGACCAAGTTTTGGTTTAATGGGGCAGAAAGAAGAGACCCAGATACAAACGTCTGTCAATTGTCTCTATTCTTACTAAAACACTCGCCTAAGAGGAAGACCCATGCCTATTCTGCTTACTTGAATTTGCCTTTTCACTGGTTGGTCAGTTAGGAATTTTAACAGTAGAAATCAATTTGCTTTTGGTGCCATGTATATTTCAGTTCCATTTCTGGAAGGCATTAAGAAGCCTCTGATTTATTTCATCTCTGAATATTTTATAGCCATATACCTTTCTTTGGGAAAACACACCGCATTTGGTGTAAGAAGGATCCTTACCACTGCATTAGTAAGAGTGTAAAAGTAAAAACTGACTCTAGCTTCAGGGTACACACGTTCACTGTGCAGTCGTTTCAGACTCTCTCATTAGTGAGGAACCAAAGGATCCAGTGCCCAGCCTCTTCCTCCTCTTTATTCCATTGTCTTATTTAAACAATTCATTTAACCACTGCTGTGCCTCGGCCAGGAGCCCTGGTGGCACATGGTTAAAGAGCTCACCTACTAACCAAAAGGTCGTGGTTTGAACCCACCAGAGCTCTACGGGAGAAATATGTGGCAGTCTGCTTCCATAAAGATTGCAGCCTTGGAAGCTCTACGGGACAGTTCCACTCTATTCTATAGGGTTGCTATGAGTCTGAATTGACTCAGCTGCAGCAGAGTGGGAGACCTGGCCAAGCGGAGTGGGAGACCTGGCCAAACAAGGCAACACTTAATCACGGAGCGGAGTGAATTCTGCTCTGCCTTCCACGGAAGCCCACCTTCTTAGCAGGTCAGTGTGGCTACAGGCTCCCTCCCCCAGTCCTGCCAGGAGCTCCCTCTGCTTGTGGCCAGTCTGCATCTCCTTCATTGCAAAACGTGCTTCCTGTCCCTTCCCAAACTAAACGCCACCTGTCCCTGCAGGTGGGCCGTCCGTCTCATAGCACTAAAGCCCTGCTTCCTCTTCGCCTGCATTTCCGTGACTTTCTGCCAACCTGCGCCATTCCTTAGTTCATCCACTTATTGCACAAACATCTCAGTGCCTGTTGAGTGCACTTTGCTGTGTCTTGCCACAGGTTACTGTGGTGAGTCATCTGGACACAAGTTCAATGCCGTCTTGCCAGAAAAGAGAAGGCCTAAGGAAGGCCGACATGAAATGGGGCAGATGGGTGAGACCTGTCCTGGGGGGTGGGCTGGTTGCAGGTGGAAGAGGGTCTGTAAAGACATATGATGGCAACAGGGGCATTTTTAGTTGGCCTCGTGAAAAAGTGCTTTGGATATCCAAATGGTGCGCAGAGGAAGAAGGTCATTTCAGGTGGGGGAAGGTACAAAGAAAGGCCAGGAGGGAAGGACTAGATATACCAGGTGAGCAGAAGAGAATGTAGAAAGGAGAACAGTGGGAAATGATGCTGAAAGGGTGGGATGGGGCCCATTTTTAGACCACGGACGGGGCAGGCATCAGCTCAGACCAGGCCCCCTCTGGGAGGCCTCTGGGGCACCTGCAGTGCCTGGGCCTTCGGGGCCTCAGCGCAGTAAGCCACCTCAGAACAGCTGGGGCTGTGCACTAGGAAACCGGGCAGCAGAGAACAGCCCCAGAAATGGAGAGGCTGGGGCAGGGCGGCCAGTTAGGAGACTGTACAACAGTCCACGCAAGGCGTGCTGGCACGAGGGCAGTGGCCCTGGGCAGGGAGTAACAGCTGCCATTTTCTCTGCTCCACAGAATGCAAACTCCATGCACACAGCAAGTCCCTCCAGATCCCAGTGGCCACTGTAAGCGTGGCAGGACATGAGTAGCTTTGCCTGGCTGAGGATGTTATGTTACTCAGCTCCCATGAGTGATTCCACCAAGGAGCAGCCACACCCGAGGAGTCCTGGGCAATGTCTGGTACAAGATCTGTTTATCTGGAACGGTGACCACAGCACATGCCCATGACACATGTGACCAATTCCTGTGTGCCATCAACTCCTCCTTGGACACTTGTGTCATCTGCACACCTGAGACTTGTACTTCTTGCTCAGTGACAGAGAGTCCTTTGCCCCTTTGCTGGGCCTGCCTTTGTCAGGCTGGTGCCTTGTGAGGCCTGAGGCCGAAATGGCCGAAGATCCACCAAGCAGGGCAGGGTAACCTGGACAGTTCTACCAGGAACAAATGGCTAGAAGGATGTTAAAACCACGGCCCACGTATCTGCACCTATTCCTGAAAGACTTGAGGGGTATTTACAAACTTTAGACAAAGGGACCCCTGGGGCTGCTGCTACTTAGGTGACAGGCCTCACTCTCCCTGGAAAGCCATCATTTCCTCTCCTGTTTGGTACATTCCCTATCTGACAAACAGGAATTCTGATCCTGATGCCATCTGTATGGCCTAGATAAGTCTCTTAACCTCTCCTTGCTTCAGATTTGACATAAAGAATGAGCTGGACTGAGATTCTGGGCCCTCTGTCACCGCTGAAGCAAGCCCATCTTTATAGGACGGCTTGGCTCGGGCTTCTCTGCCAGCCTGGCCCTGTTTGCCCTGCTCTCTCTCTCATGCTACTCGGCATCTCCTAACGGTCTCCCTGGTGATTCTCTCCTGTGCCTGGCCTGCTTCTGGTCAGTTCTAGTCTCCACTGCTAAGTCTAGACTAGTGCAACAGTTCTAAAATGAACTTCTCCTCCACTAAACGGGCTTGAGCTTTCCCCGCCACATGTACTCCCTCCTCTTGGCAAAAGGACTTTTACAACCTACTAGAATGGAAGTTCTCTGAGGGACTCACAACCATAACCAGTTACCATTAAGTTGATTACGACTCATGGCACCCTCTTGTGTGTCAGAGAAGAACTGTGCTCCATAGGGTTTTCAATGGCTGATTTTTCAGAAGTAGATTGTCAGGCCTTTCTTCTGAGGCACCTATGGGTTGATTCGAACCTGCAACCTTGCATTTGGCAGCCAAGTGCATTAATCGTTTATACCACCCAGGGACTCTCCTTGAGAGCTAGGCCTACCTTTTTAATGGTAATCTATAAACTCTAAAAATCACCAAATGCTTCCTGAGAAAACTCAAGGTGTGTCTCTCGTAGAATGTTGTCACAGAGCTAAAGAATCTCAAACAGCAATTTCAAGGTATAATGCTTGTGGGGGGAGGGTGGAGAAGGAGCTGAGAAAGGAGAGTACGGGACAGTATTTTCCATTTGGTTTGGAAATTTTAGCTTGAGTGAAAGAGAAATGCAAACATAACTTTTGAGGAGTGAAATGTTGCCATTTTTCTTCATCCCCAATAAAAAATTCTGCCACTAATTTCTACTCCTCTCTCTGACCACCTTGAACCCTAGTTGAAAACCCAAACCTACGGAGTATAGGCTGAAAACTTATGCCATTCAAACAAGTCGGGCAGCTGGGGTGGGCTCAGGTTACCCAGTGAGAACTCACCAGCTTCCTCAGTCCCCAGAGATACATTTCAAAGGGCTCCTACAGCCCATTCAGCAGGGATGACAGGTGCTGTGCAGACATTCCCCACTGTCCACCTTCTTAGAACAGGATCCATTTAAATCTTGTGTGTGCGTATGTGTGTGCGCGCGCGTGAGACAGAGAGAGCAAGAGAGAGAGACAATGCACGATAGAGGCAGACACTGAGATTGAGAATATGAAGAGGGATGAGGGGGCGAAGGGCAGAGAAATCCCATGTGACAACTCTAAGACGTGATCAATAGGAAACAGATATTGGGCTAGAGCAGCGCTTGGTAATTGAACAACTGACACTACAAGGTGGATGGTTTGCCCAAACACGACAAGTTAAGCAGGTTCTGGAGATTAAACAATGCATGTTTCAATTTGGCAGGTTTCAGTCTGGCACACAGACATGACACTGTGGAACAACTGTACACACTCATCCTGTAATATCTGACGTAGCCGGCTAGGATGCTAGTGGAAGGTCTTCTAATCAAGGATGATTTCAAACTACAATAACAAGGAATTGATAGGGAAAATATCCAACAGAATAACTCCTTTGGTGCATCAGTTTACAGTATTTATATAGTTTTGAGTCTCATAACAATGGCCTGACCAACGAAACAAACGTTTCTTGACACTGTCTTGAAACCAGTCATTTTGCTAGACTTAAATCAAGATGTGCAAAGTCATATGAAACCAGACTAATTTTGGAACTCCTTATTTACTCTATCATCTGTTGGTCTGTCGTCCCGTGGTGGCTCGCATGTTGCTGTGATGCTGAAAGTGATGCCACCAGTATTTCAAATGCCAGCAGGGTCACCCATGGTGGACAGGTTTCAGTGGAGCTTCCAGACTAAGACAGACTAGGAGAAAAGGCCTGGCAATCTGCTTCCGAAAATCAGTCAATGAAAACCCCACGGATCACAACAGAACATTTTCTGATATAGTTCTGGAAGACGAGCCCCCTAGGCTGGAAGGCACTCGAAATACACAGCTGCCACAAGCACAGATTCAAATGATCACATACCAATGATCATAAAGATGGCGCAGGACTGGGCAGCATCTCATTCTGTGAACTGGAGCTGACTCAATGGCAACTAAGAACAACAATGTTTACTCTCTACAAACCTCTACACACCCAAGGGCCAAATGAACATTCTCTCACGTTAGTCCTAACTCATGTAAAGCATTAAAACGATGGTACAAACAAGCTGTCCATAAGGGCAGCAGAAAATGGCACTGAGCTTGTGTTATCTGTCATAGGCTATGTCACATTGCAGTAACAAACAACCCTTAACGTTTGTTGTTGTTGTTGTTGTTTTAGGTGCCTTGGAGTCATTTCCGGCTCATAGCAACCCTGTGTACAACAGAACAAAACACTGCCCTGTCCTGCACCATCCTCACAATCATTGTTATGCTTGAGCCCATTGTTGCAGCCACTGTGTCAATCCACCTCATTGAGGATCTTCCTCTTTTTTGCTGACCCTCTACTTTGCCAAGCATGATGTCCTTTTCCAGGTACTGGTCCCTCCTAATAACATGCCCAAATTATGCAGAGGCTTAAAACATTGAAAGTTTATTTCTGGCTCACACTGCACACCCATTGAGGGCTGGAGGGGGCTCTGCTCATCACCATCACTTAGGGGTGCTGGCTGAAGGAGTAGCCACCACCTGGAACATTGAGGACTGGAGGTCTTCATGGGTAATTAAACCCTCTAGCCCAGATGTGGCATGTCACTTCCATTCTCAACTCATTGGTCAGAACTGGTCATATGGACCCACGCAACCTTGAGGGAAATATAGACAAAAGGCACCAATGACCTCCATACTTTGTTACCTGGACTTCATTGTTCAACATTTCAAAAATGTTTCAGACACACATCATATGTGGGGCATTAATCCCACTTGCCGGATGCTCTGTGTCCTCAGAGAAGTGGCTGATGGCTCAAGACCACTTTGAGCACCTCCCCCATCAGAGCCCTGGAGCCATGGCTATCTCTGTGGCATGGAGACCCAGCATCTTACCAAGCCCACGGGGCCTCTCTGTGGGGAGGTGACTGAACAAGATCTATGTGGTGCTTACCACAGCCCCTGTGTCATGGTGGAGGTGACTGTCTTCAGTGTTATACCCTGATCTTTTCCAGGGACTTTCCTAGGGCAGAGTCCCTGGGTGCTGTAAATGGTTAACATACTTAACTAATAACGGAAAGGCTGGAGGTTAGAGTCTCACAAGAAAGGTCTAGTGATCTACTTCTGAAATACCAGCCATTGAAAACCCTATGGAGCACAGTTCTACTCTGACACATGTGGGGCTGCCATTAGTCAGGGTCAACTCAACACAACTGTCTGCACGGCCAGCCACATAGGAGCCCCAGATGCTGGGATGAACAGGAAAGGAAGGGCAGGATAAAAGAAGGTGAGGTGGACATCCAAACTTTATCCCAGCCTGCAACCCAGGTCATACATAGTGTTTTTATTCCTGGGTTTGTAATGAAGCCTATACATGTTGCTGCTGTCGTTAGGTGCCGCTGCATCAGCTCTGACTCAGAGCGATCCCAGTCCTGTGCCATCTTCACAATAGCAGGTATGTTTGAGTTTATTGTTGCAGCCACTGTGTCACTCCGATAGGTAACATATGGAGCGTTAACATGTACTTTTGTCCTAGTTTGAAAATTGCTACCTTTCTACCTTGACTATAGCCGTACTATCTTGTCTTATGGCCTTAACAAGTATCACAAGCCCAGATCTGTCTGTCTTTGTTGTACTAGACTGGGAGGGTCCCCCTGGAGGCATAGGTGTGATCACTGACCTAGTGGCAGTATTATCCTCCCTTCCAACCAGGGAGGCTCTCTAGAGCAAGGTTGACAAACTGCAGCTTAAGGGCCAAATCTGGCCTGCCACCTGTTTCCATAAATAAAGTTTTCATATTTTCTATGGCTGCTTCCCTGCTACAAGGGCACAGTGGAGCAGTTGTGACAAAAACCATATGGCCTACAAAGCCATATGCCACTTGGCCCTTGACAGAAAAACGTTTGCTGGGCCCTGGTCTAGATTACTGTAGGAAGGAAAGAGCTTTTGCCGAAAAAGAACGGTATGGTCAGCGATTAGCAATGGAATGGTATGCCCACTCACATTCACAGGCAGACCCTTCAGACCAAAGGGCACGCATTTCATTTCACGAGTATCTTCTTACTTGGCAGATATTGGGATATAACAGTGGGCAAGATAAACCCAGTACCTGCCCTTTTGGAGCTTAAAATTGTGCATTGGGGTGAAGGTGTAGGTATAGGGAAAAGAGGGGAAATAGAGATATACAAAAAAGCAGTTACAGGCTAAACATGGCACGCTCAGATGCAGTAAAATAAATGAACTACAGCTGTAAGTGATGGACAACCCTCAAGAACAGTGCTGAGTGAAAGAATACAGACAGAAGAACACATGCAGAATGTTTCTACTGATGAAAAGTTCAAAAATGTTCAAAACTAAATGATATTTGGTTTATGGATAAATGGTAGATGACAAATGGTTAAATGATAAATGAATACGTCGACTATTTATTCATAGTCGACGTATTCATTTATCATTTAACCATTTGTCATCTACCATTTATCCATAAACCAAATTATCAAGAAAACCAAGGGAAGAAGTGAGATAAAATTCAGGCTTGTGGTTACGGGGGGGTGGGGAAGGTCAGGAGAGGGACAGATGGTGAGGAACATGTGGGGGACTTTAAAAATAATGATCACGCTTCTTCTCTAAAACTGGGTGGTGAGTATGTGCATGCACATGGTGTCAGGTTTCTTTATCTCTTACATATATTAGGATTTTTATATCTACTCAATATTTAGTAAAGCTAAAAAACCCTGGTGGTGCAGTGGTTAAGAGCTAGGGGTGCTGATCAAAAGGTCGGCAGTTTGAATCCACCAGGCACTCCCTGGAAACCCCATGAGGCAGTTCTACTCTGTCCTACAGGGTCACTATGAGTTGGAATCAACTCGATGGCAATGGGTTTGGTTTTGGTTTTAAGCAACTGTTAAACAGAACCGGCGTGAGGAGACTAAGACACTATGATATGGACGGTTGGGGACTGCTGGGCACACCAAAGGGGCCCCACACTCAGATTTGAGGGCTCGGGAGATAATGTTCAGAAAAATGGCACAGACATCAATTAAGGACTTTACAAAGTTCACCCAGAGATAAAGTCAAGGAAGAATATTCTAGCAAAGAGAACAGCCTGTGCAAGAGCCCGGAGGTACAACAGAATACACAGTTTTTGACGCAGAACCAGCTCAGCAAATGAGTAGAACAAGTGAAGCAGGGAGTAAGGGACAGAGGGCTGGAGTGGCTGCCTGGCCAACACCAGGAAGTCCTACAAACCACAATGAACAGCTTGTACTTCACTGTAAAAGCAATGGACACCTTGGAAAGGTTGATGTCATAGGTATAGTGACGTGATCAGAGATGCTTTTTACAAAGACTGTCTGACTGTGGGAACGTCACTTTATTGTTATCCTCAAGTCCCCTTGGACTTCTGCTGGGTTGAAAATGCCAATTTCTGTATATATGTAGCAGTGATGGATATAACTAAAAAAAAAAAAAAACGGAGTCATGCGAACATTAAGAGGTGTGTGATTATAATGAGGGACATTGGTGGTTCAGTGGTAGAACTCTCACTTTCCATGCAGGAGACCTGAGTTTGACTCCCAGCGAATGCACCTCAGGAATAGCCACCACCCATCTGTCGGCGGGGCACATGTGTTGCTATGAAGCTGAACAGCTTTAAGCAGAGCCTCTAGACTTAGATGGACTAGGAAGAAAGGCCTGATGATCTACTTCCAAAAAGCAGGCAACGAAAACCCTATAATCACAACAGTTCGATCTGCAACCAGTCATGGGGACAGCACAGGACCAGGCAGCATTTCAGTCAATTGTGCACGGGGTCGCCATAGGGCTGATCTGACAGCAGCTAACAACAACAACGACACATTATAATAGCAGGTGCTTATAGACTATAGACTGTTAGAAGCAGGAAAGAAGTTCTGTGCGAATTGATTTTTGTGCACTCACAGAGCCTGCAATCACAGACATCCTGTGGCGGCTGTTTGCAGAGCAAACACTCCTTCTCTAAAACAGGGATCTCCAACCACAGGTCGATTTTATGATCATCAGACCCATCAATCTATGAGACCTATTTTAAACAAGTACTTCTATCTAAAACAGCCTCTCAATTCTCTAAAACTAGAAATGTTATATAAACACTTGATAAATACTTAAAAATTAAGTCAGTGAGAAAATCAGTTAAAAATCCATTTTTCTAGTGGCAAGAATAAACACGTACACACATTTTTATGTAATGCTCCAAAGAGAACAAGCTGGGAGAACAGATGCTTTCTCGTTCCATCATCGCACCACCCAGTTCAAACTTGTACCTTAATTGCAAAATAATGACCCCCATTTTGGCCTCCTGTTACTCCTATTTAAAAAAAATGCTAACATAAACTTTTATTTATTAATGTCTGTGGTGAGTTAGACTAGATCCTCAAAGATAGTCTCTGAAGAGTACACTGACTTTAAAAGTCCCAAAATATGGCAAGGTGGATTTTACCTGAACAACATGACTGACAAGTTTACTACACACGAGCCCTGGCCTCCACTGCTGAGCTTACTGGTTCTAGTGGGCTTGATGTCTGGAGACCAGTTTATTAGTAGTTACCAGTGGCAGGAGGGGGTGGCTCATTGCTTAGGGGAGACTGAACTTCTGTTAAGGGTGATGAAAAATGTGGAAATGGATAGCAATGAAGGCTACAAACATGATGTGTATGATTAACGTCACTGCACTGCACATGTAAAAAATGTTGAAATATAAACGTTTATACACACACACACACATATGTATATAACCACGGATTTAAAAAAAAAAAAAAGCCAGCCAGCACTTTGGGGAAGTCCTCTAAGCCACAGCAAGTCTCAACACCACCCACGCTTGACGGAGGGGTCAGGCCAACCCTTCTCACTTCCAATGCTACCGAACACACTGGGCCTGCAACTGGCCCACATAAAAACCCAAAAGTCCCTGTCCTCAAAACAACAGCATTCCTCAGAGAGCGCTTTGTTGCCAGGGCAGAGAGATGTATTTATTAGAGTCTGGATTTTACGAAGGGACACTTGATCATGAAATTTTTTTCAGCCTGTCATCTACAAAGAACATCCACAGAATAATCCATTAGGCTGCAAAGAGACTGCAGCCAGCCCCTAGCCCTGGACTCACGCAGGACGCTGCCAAATTAAACACAGTGTACTCTAAAGAACATGGCTCTCGAATTCCCCACTCAACATTCATCCCCACTGGTCACTGCAGAATAGGCTTCAACAGGCTTTAAAGAAAGATGCTCCCAACCGTCCTCCTGGGTCTTTCACTACCTGGCGAGGTGGACTTGTTAATGTGTACTAACTTGTTTATGTCCCCTGAGATGACCCAGCTCAACCCTAACTAGAAACATGGCAGCGAAGCCCTGAGAGTAGGCCGTGAAGAGTTCAGAAATGGAGAACAAGAAAGGAAGAAGAAAGGCAAAGAAGAATGCCTGTAGGGGAGATGGCCCCGGAAGGTGTGTGCAAATGTGGTAGGCCTCAGAGTTGAAAAGAGCGAAGGGTAAAGAAAAGCTCACTCGTTGTACACACACCACAAAAAAGGCCAGCCTACATGAAGTCTGGCGGTGGGCACTAGTGACTCGCTTCCTCCATCCTCTTTAAGGAGCTGACTTGTTTGGCCAGCGGCCAGTGTGGCTCTGGCAGCTCTAAGGTGGCCTTGTTCTCTAGGTGCACAGTGAGCCCGACACTGCCAGCTGCAGCATCCTGTGGGCTGGGACTCTGGGCTGTCTCCTCCTTGCAAGCCACACCACACATGGTCAGGATAGCCAGGGCTCAGGGCAGCCTCTGAAAGCCAACCCTTTGGCGGAGGCAAGGCTGGGTGGCTGGGTGAGCTGCCTAGGGGCCACAGCTGTGAGTGGCAAGGCAGTGCAGAACCCAGGCCACCCAGCCAGCCATTCTTCCAGCCCGGGCACCATCAGAAGGGGGTTTGGGTAGCCTGCCTGCTCCTGCCATACAGACCCGGTGTTCACATGAAGAACAAGGAGATGCCTCCTCCTGGCTGGGCATTCTGGGGCAAGGGGCAGACCCTTCTCCTGGCCTATCATGAAGCCATTTGGTCACGACAAATTACACACATGCACTCATCTCTTCTCCTAACAACTTCACCTGCTTTTATCTCAGTTTTTCATAAAATCCTCATTAACTAAAAAAAAAAGTGATACGAATTTAAAAGAGACCCTGCTGGCAGTGGGGTGAAGAGGTAAACAGCAGTGCACCTAGCACCTGGACCCTCTGCTCTTCATCTCCGGAAGTCACTTTAATCAAAGAACAAGGTAAGTGACTTGCTTCTAACAGAGTGTGGAAAGGGAAAAACAGGGGCTCTACAGTGCAGAAACGCAGCAGACGCCATCTAACCAAGTGGTCAAGGTACATCACCATTGATAAGTCGTCTTGATAGCATGTGCCCCCGATGTGATGCTTCGCCTCTGCGACATTCTTCCCAAAATCTATAACCCCAGTCTGAACATAAGAAAGTATCAGACAAACCCAAACTGAGGGACATTCAGAAAATACTGACTGGTCCTTTTCACAAGTGTCAAGGTCATAAAAACAATAAAGTACTGAGTACCCGTCACAGATTGGAGGAGATTATGGAGACATGATGGCTAAATACAATATAGCATCCTGGAAGTAAAAAAGGACATTCGAGGAAAAACTGGTAAAATCCAAATAAAGTCTGTAGTTTAGTTAATAGTACTGTTGTTGTATGCTGTTGAATCAATTCTAACTCACAGGCAACTCCACATTTAAGAGTAGAACTGCCCCATGGGTTTTCCAGACTGTACCAATGTTAATCTCTTAGCTTTGAGAAACGTAAAATGATTGTGTAAAATGTTAACATTAGGGGAAGCTGGGTGAAGGGTATACAGAAATTCTTAGTACTATCTTTGCAGCTCTTCTGTCAGTTTAAAATTATTATCAAATAAAATGATTAAAAATTCCAATAAAATGTGACTGTATTTGCCTTACATTCAAAGAGCTAAAGAAACATAAGAGTTGTTGGCTTCCCTGGCTAAATTCTCATACAGTAGGGTTGGTGGGAAAGGAGATGAGGTCATGCAGACAACCCCAAGGTGGAAAGTTCTGGCAATCCATTACAGTCCACGCCGTGGCATTTCTTTTGGAGGAATTCCTGCTACCTGGGAGAGGGCCCCAACTAAGCAGCTCTGGCAAATACAGCTTGTCTCACCAGCTACTCTAAACCCAAATCAAGAGTGAAGACAGTCTACATCCGGGCAAACAGCTCGTCTTTCCAGCTCCTGGCTTTGCATCCTTTTATAAATGATAAAAATGGTTCAGTAGGCTAGGAACAGGGAGAGGTTAAACACTCCACAGAACCACAGAAGGGGGTTTCCCACAAGTATATTCAGTACTTGGGGACGTAGAGTACACAGGACAGACAAAAGCTCCAGCCTCATGGGGGAGATGGGCAATAAACAGTGGCATACGCAGACAATTAGGGTAGGAGGCTGTGGGAAGAGAAAGAGGTTGGGGAATTCTGAGCTACTGGTCGGAGGCTCCCTCTGAGGAGGAAACGGGGAGGATGACAGAGTGAATTTCTAGCTGGAGCACTCCATCTCCCATTTCTACTGCTTTTTTCTACCCCCATCACCACCTTCTCAGGCTGTTTCCCACAGCTGCCCCCTCCTCCAACCTCATGAAGTCAAAGTCATCAGCTGATGGAGTCAACGTGTGATTAACCCACTGCTCTCTGGCCTGGGCAGGGACCTAGACGGTCCTTCCTGATTTGAGAAAGCTCAGACTCAGCCCCTGCAAACCAGGCACCAAGGTGAAGAGTGCTGCTGTCTGCATTTCAGATGCTGCCAGCTGCCTGAAATCATCAGCCCAACACCAGACCGAATTTGCACCCACTGTTTGCCTTTTCAGAGCCCTGGTGGCGCAGTGCTTAAGAGCGCAGGTTGCTAACCAAAAGGTCAGCAGTTTGAATCCACCAGCTGCTCCCTGGAAACCCTGCGGGCGGTTCTACTCTGTCCTACAGGGTGCTAAGAGTCAGAACTGATTCGACGGCAATGTTTTTTTTTAATTTTTTTTTTTTTTAATAAAGTGTCTATGAGTTGGAATTGACTGGGCAACAACAGGTTTTGGTTTTGATTTGCCTTTTTGCTACCTTGACAAACCTGATATAGTTTGTTCTAAAAAAAATAACATTCAGCCGGAAGACAGGTTAACGTGAATGTGACATCAACATTTTGTATTTCAAAGAAAGGTGCGGTTCTGGATGAAATGAACAGACCACTCCTGGCATGGCAGTCCCAGGCCAGTTGCCACTATCTGTCCCTTAGTACATCTGGAACAGCTACTGGTTGTGAGCCACAGTGAGAGAAGAGGGAACGGGTATCTCTTCACACTCCCTTGACCTAAACTAAGCCTGACATCCTATGACACTGAGGAAGAAAAGATACTGGGAAAAAAAAAGGCATTGTTGTGTAGAAAATTTATGATATGTTCAACCACCTCATGAAATTGGCCTCAAATCACACTAAATCAGAGTTTTAAATATCCCCCTCTGAGGATGCAGAGGGATCTCAGTACTTCCTGTATCTTCTGCCCTGCCCCACTCCCTCCTCCCCCCACCCTGAAGAGCTAGTCGAGTCCTCCGCAAACCCCACGTGGGCAGCCCCCGGAATTCTATTTCTGTTTGCGATCCCCTATCAGAAGTCCCTGGAGCCTGGGGTGAACCCAATACTCCTCAGGGCCCAGAGTTCTGGGTGCACTTAGCGCTCACCAGCAGGCTTAAATCTCCATGAAGAATGACCTCAGCCTGAGATGTACACCTTGGGTCCACTTTGGCCCCACCTCCCTATCAACCTGTCTCATATACCAACTACACCCAACACCAAACCAGTCGCCATGCAGTCAATCCCGACTTATGGTGATTCCACGTATGTCCGAGCAGAACTGTCCTCCACTGGGTTTTTGGTGGCTGATTTTTAGGAGGTAGATCACCAGGCCTTTCTTCCAAGGGGCTTGTGAGAGAATCTGAACTGCCAACCATCCGAAAAGATGGATGAAAACAGAGGAGCTAGCATGCGCCCCATGCTGGACACTTGGCATCTCTAAGCCTGGTGTGTATACTAACTGGAACCTAAGTGAGGACATCGACTGTATCAAACTCTGCTGTCCTCATTTTCTAAACATTAGCTTCAGGTCCTGTGGGTTTAAATAATACACTAGCCATTCTGTGAAGCCATTGACTGTACAGAATTGAAACCAAAGGCTCTCAAACTGAAGCGGGAGTCCTGACTAAAGGCTCCACAGGCCAATCTACATGAACCAAAATACTTACCGTTCATGTTGGTTCCACCTTTTAAATGAATATAGTGAAACATGGACGGACCGTACGGAAAACACACCCTCACCGTTGACAATGATGCAAAGTCAAGAGAAGGCCAGTTTGCTGGAATATGTCCAAGATCAACAGGGGCCAGAATGTGCAGGACCTCTGGGCCACGGGAAGATTTGGATTGTATGAGGAAAGCTGCTGAAGGGTGTCACAAAGACCACTAGTTATCCCTCATACTCATTGTCCCCTTCTTTCCAAAGGCTCATGGCTGTGCAGAAGCCTACATTTCCCCGTCCTTCTTGCAGTTGGGTGTGGGCAGGTCCCTAAGCTCTGGCCAAGGCGTACAAGGAGCAGCACCTGAAACTTCTGAGACGTGACCTTAATGAGAAGAAGCGGTCCCCTCCACCTCTTCCCACCTTTCCAATGGCTGGTGGAAGCATTACAGAGGGCCTGGGTCCCCAATGTCATGGGGCTGTCATTCCAACCCTGCACTGACTTCACTGACGATAGATAAATACACTTCTACTTTGTCTAAATCCCTGTTACTGTGGTTTCCAGTCCTGCACAAATGAAGCTAATCCTAACTGACATAGAGGGTTTGAAGTGGGTGAGTATATGGTCTGATTCATGTTTTATAAATATCACCCCAGTTGTTAGTGAAGAACTAATTGTAGAGGTTTGATAAGAGAAGGCAGAAGATCCATTCAGGAGCTATCTAGGTTATCCAGGCAAGAAATGAAATGGCTGTGCATAAGATGGTTGCAGGCAAGGTGGAGACAAACAGATGTACTTGGAATCTAATTTGGAGATAGAGCTGAGGGAACCAGCTGATCAAGGGGGAGAGAGAAGAAGAAAGGATGACTGACATTTTTGGCTCGGGCAACTGGATGGATGGTGGTTTTTAATCTACTGAGACTGGAAAGGCTAGGGAGGAACAGCTTCGGGTGTAGGAAGAATGCAGGCTTTATTTGGACCACATTGAATCTGAAATGCCCATCAGACACCCAAGTGGGAATATCAAACAGGCAGCTGGATATGAGTTGGGAGTTCAGTGGAGAGATCAGAGGTGGTGATATAAATTTAGGAGTTGCTGGTATAGAGATTTTTAATGCCATGTTTCTAACAGAGCTGACGTGAATAAAATAAAGATGCAGAAATGCTGGGAGCCACTTCAACCTTTTGAGGTACAGCCAACGGAGGAGTAAAACTAAGTGGGCACGGTATCATGGAAATTACAGGAAGAGGGAGTGGTCAAACTGCGAAATGCTGCTGAGAAGCCAAGTTACAAGAACAGAAAAAGTTACCAGTGCCCCTAGCGGCACAGAGGATGCAGCTGCTAACCTTATCCAAAGCAGTTCCTAGAGCAGTAGAGATGATACAAGCCTGGGTGGATAGAACAAACAGTGGTCTCCAAATGAGGCCATAGGGACAATGCTCATGTAGCTCATGTTTTAGAGAAATTTTGCTGTGACAGCTGTGGAGGGGAAATGAGGCTATCATCTTAATTTCTACTTGTTTTCTCTACCAACACCATCCAATATGGTAGCCACTAGCCACACATGGTTATTTACATTTAAATTAAATAATTAAAATTAACTAAAATTCAAAATTCAGTCCCTCAGTTGCGGTGGCAACATTTCAAGTATTCAAGCATTCAAGTATTCAAGGCTAGTGGCTAGAGTAGCAGACAGCACAGACAGAGAACATCTCCATCTGTGGGGCCAGTCCTGTCAGAGAGCTCTGGTCTAGACACCCATCTCTAAAGGTCCAAAGTTCCTCTTTAGAAATAATTTGATAGTCTCATAGGATTAGGCACGTGAGAGAGAAAATAAAGCATGTGCTTTTTCATTTGGTTTTTTTGTTGTTGTTGTTCTTGTATAACTTAGCTGTATAACAGGCATTGCTCTTATTCCTTTTGTTTCAAATCCTTCAGGTTCACGTTTATGAGCTGTTCATTAAAACTCCAAATAATTGCATAGTTTTTCAGAAGGTAATTATCCTAAGGCTTTCAACTGTTCTTTCATCCTGAGTTGCCTCATCATCCGTTTAAAAAAGGGACAGAATAAAAAGTGATGATCTTACAATCTACTGAAAGAAGCCTGACCTCTCTGCACCCTTCCACCCAACCCCCCTCCACACAAACTCCAAAGCAGCGATGACAGAATGGAAAAGCCAACTGTGCAAACATTTGCTCCTACTGTCACAAGTTGAAAAGGAAAAAATGCCAAAAAGGAGATCTTGGAAAAATACCACAGGAGCAATTATCCCCTGAAGAGAATATGAAATAAGACCCTGCAGTGACCCCACAAAGGAAATGGAAAATAAGATCCAATTGTGACCAGGTCAGGGATTACCACTGTGTTTTAGGGTAATGACTACAAAGGAAAAAAAGGACTTTAGCTTGGGGCTCACTGGGTGGTGTATTCTCTCATTCAGTTAAACCTTTTTAAATAACAAGATATATGTATCATAAAATAACTTGATACTCCCATGTGAGTTCTAACAATAATTCTTACACGTGGTTGGTAGCCCTGTGTGTTTGGGACTCGAGAAGACCGTGTAAAACATGAGAAAGCTGAAAAACTAGTCCAAAGAAGGAAACTGCCAAGAAGAGGAATGATTTTGGAAAATTTCATTTATAGGAAATATAGATTTGGATAATTAGCTCTCCATTTAATTTTTTCCAGGATAGCTTCTGAATAAAAGAGGAAATCATTGGGTCAAACTTGTCAAGCTTCACAAACCACTGATGTTTCATGGCAGCCCATGGGCTAACAAGAAGTATGCTCGCCCCTGGGCAGTATCCCCCAAAGATACAACAGCCTACAGTGCTCTCTCACTCAAAAAGCTGGCAATGGCTCTCCACTACCTACAGAGCAAAGACCCAACATCTTACCTGGCATCCTGTCCCTTCTGGCCTGGGCCTTTTGACACTCCTGCTTCCTGCTGTGGAGAGTCACATCCCAGGCTGCCCAGGTCCTTGGTGAGACAGGCTGAGCTACGTCTTGGGGAGGGTGCCTTGCCCTCAGGACACTAGAGAACAAGGCTGACAGCGAGTGTGGAAGCTGTGCCATGAAGTGGACCCGGGGAGCAGGTCTAAACCAAGCCATCCCCCCATGGGGCTGGAAGGGCAGTGGGAGCCGAGGGGTCAGGAATGGGGACTGGCAGTGAGGCCAGCTGAGGCCGGTCTAGACTTTAAACAATGTTTCCTGAAGCAGGGTGGAAAGATTTGGGGCCTCAGTGGATGTGTTCCTGGAAGTCCATAAAAGTTTTTAAACATGTTTTGTGCAATGAAGATCTCAGTCCACAATGACGTAAGCATCCCATGACCAGTACAACCATGAGATTTCAGAGCCCACGTTTGCATTTGTGCTTATACTCTCCTAGATCCAGCTGAAGGCTGCCCAGGTGTAATGGACTGAATTGTGTCCCCCAAAATACGTGTTGTAATCCCTAACCTTTATGCCTGTGGTTATAATCCCATTTGGCAATGAGTTGGCTTTGTTATGTCAATGAGATATGATTAATAAAGGCTGTGTTTTGAGTCAATCTCTTTTGAGATATAAAAGGGATCAAACATGTGAGCAAGCAGAGCAGAGATGGGGTAAGAGAGATGCCAAGACACACGGAGATCTCCAAGGAACCGGGATGCAGAAGCTGATGAGATGAGGACCTTCCTCCAGGGCTGACAGACAGAGAAAGACTTTTCCTAGAGCCGGCGCTCTGAATTAGGACTTATAGCCTCCTAAGCTGTGAGAAAATAAGTTTTTGTTTTTGTTAAAGCCCCCCATTTGTGGTATAGCAGCTTAGATAATGGAGATACCAGGTGAAGGTTAAGAGTAGTCTCAATAAGGTAGGAGGAAAGTTGGTGTAAAACAGCCAGGCAAGGGGACATCAGACAAGGCTGGTGCCCGCCCCACTTTTGCAGGGCCACCAACTTCACGAGCAGCAGCAGTAATAGCAAACACGCAGTCATGAATTCTCGCCTCGATTCTGGCCATGAATGGATTAAAGACCCGTTTAATTAATACTTTAATAATGCCACAAATCTAACGTTATCTTCCAGAGAGGGAGACAGGTTAGCAGAGCTGTCAGAGATGTCCTGTTAAAAAGAGCAGTCGAGGGGGGCTCACGGAGCAGCACAGAGCTGAGAGATGAAGGCTCAGCGTTCCCTGCTGGCAGAGCCATAAAACTGTCAACACCATTTTGGGCAAAAAATTCTGTGAAAACGCATCCAGCACATTGGAATTATTCAAGTCAAAATGCCAAAAGAGATTAAATATAAGATTGAACCTGGAACAACTGGACCCAACAAGGGTGGTGGCGAGTCAGGTTCAGAAGCAGAGCAGGGCCCACCACCCCGAGGCTGCTGTTAGTATGGGCTGTGTTGGTTTTGAACCATGATTTAAAAGTTATAAGAACTAATGCCAACTCCTTATGGGATATCTACACATTTAGATAATATTATGATAAAAATAATTTAAGACAAAAAAGGATGTTAGGAACAAGGAGGCAGTCACAAACATGAGCACTGGAAACTCGCAGACCCACATTCGCGCTCTGGCTCCTCTTCTTAGTATATGCCTTACTTAGGTCAAGTTCCTTACTAAACCTCAGATTTTCCATTTGAAAAATGGGGGTAATGGTAGTGTCCATACCACGGCATTACTGGGTGGATTAAATAAAACAGTACATTGTACCTGGCAGTGTTAGGTTCACTGTAAAAGTTCAGTGAATGTCAACAATTAAAGGTATCACTGGCAAATTGGACAAGTCTAAAGATTACAAGTCTCAGTTTCCTTACCTGTATGTAAAATGTGGCTTTACTTTATGTGGATAATATAAAATTTAAATATATGTACGTATGTACTATGCATAAATTTGCATAGTACTGAACACAATAAACAACTCATTTATGTCTATAAAGAGCTTGTTATTACTATTATCAAAAATATCATCCTGATTTCCTTGGTTTCTCCTTTTTACTCCTTCAGGTAAAAATCCTACTCAGCTGTAAGTACCATCCACACACATGTATACACACGCTGGAGTGTACAAAAAGGGAGGTCTCCTTACAAGGACGTTTCAGCTTCTGCATGTCTCAACATTAAATGGCAGGGCCACATGAGAAGATTCTTTCTAAAAGGAGGTGGGCGATGGGGAGTGAGATAGATAATGGCAATGCCATAGATCAACTCTTGCTTCATGCCCTGAGGGTGCCTAAGCGGAGCTAACGACAGCTGCAGGCAGTGGGCTCTGAGCAGGCCCCTTCCCAGCAATGGGAGCTGTTACCTGCCCCATGTCCCTCAGGAGCTCTCGCTCGCTCGCTCACCCTGTGGCCTTATACTGATGAGGCAGCAAGGCCAGTTGGGTGGATTAAATAGATGCCAGGAAGGAAATGGTCAGAAATTCCAAGTCCTGGTATTTTGAACTAGCGGGATTTCTCTCTTCTTATGTAAAACTGGGTATGGGCTGGAGCTAAAGAGCATTTTATTGCCCCTTGCCCCATCCTGACCATCTACATCGTTTGGAGGCAGTTCCGAGCCCTCTCCCAGAAGTGGCCCAGAGTGGGTAGTAAGCACAGAGACGCTCTGAAAAAACCTCAGGCTGGAAGAGGAACAAGCACCTTTTGGCTCTCAGAGAAGGGCATGCAGAGCCCACGTGGCCGAACACAAAGCATCTTTCCACAGGCTCATCAGAGGCCCTGCAAGACAGAAAATGAGGGAGGACAGCAGTCCTCAATCAGACACCCCTCGTTTCTGGTTTCCATATTCAATGCTGGAAGCTCAGAGGGAACCCTATTCCTGGGCCTCTGCAGCCGGTTCCCATCTACTGTTACCTGGGCCCACTTCTGCAGAGATGTGGGGCCATGCCCACAGCATGCGGGGCAGCTACAACCGCTCCCTCACTTCCTCCCTCCCTCCCTCGCTCCAGACGTCCTGAGGTCAGTTTCTACTGAGGTGGAGGTTATGGCTTTAAATAACCCTACGGGGCCCATGGAAACCCTGGTAGTGTAGTGGTCAAGAGCTACGGCTGCCTACCAAAAGGTAGGCAGTTCAAATCCACCAGGCACTCCTTGGAAACTCTATGGGGCAGTTCTACTCTGTCCTATAGGGTCACTGTGAGTTGGAATTGACTTCACAGCAACGGGTGGATGGGTTGGTTGGTTGGTAGAGGGCCCATGAGTCTGACCTCACAGTTCAAGAACCTCCAGAAAGGCCGCACTTCTTCAGAGTCTGGAGTCTCTGGGTGGCGTCAATGGTTAATGCAGGCAGCACTGAGGTTGCAGGGTTGAGTCCACCCAGAGGTACCTTGGAAAAAAGGCCTGGCAGCGTACTTCCAAAAAATCAGCTATTGAAAACCCTGTGGAACGCAGTTCTAATCTGACACACATGGGGCTACCATGAGTTAAAATCGACTCCAAAGTGTCTGGTTTTACATAGTCTCATCCAGTCGGAGCTGGGAAGTTTGTGGCCTTTCTTTTGTAACCACTGGTGCGGGTAACTCCAGCCCAGGGAGGAGCCTCAGAGGCTAGGGCTGTGCCAGCCCCATGCCCGCTGTTTCTAAGGACCTGGAATCTGGATGGTCCTTTTCATACGAGGAAACGTTTCTCCAGAGGGTACAGCAAAAACAAATAAACAAAAAGCTAAAGGTCCTGTTGGTCATTTTAGTCTAATTATTTGTTGTCTTACATGTTCTTAGACCAGCAATTGGAAGGTGGCTCCCGAACAGCTTCTTCCCTTGAACAGTCATTTGAAAATACAATAGCAAACGAACCTGGTGCTATTCAATGTTTCTCCTCTGCCACCCAAACCTGTCCCCGACACACATGTGTCTGCACAGATCACAGCACAAAAGGGAGCTGCCATCATCCCAGCACCAAGGAAGTCAGTGCAACTTCATGGCAGAATGTGGCCCACAGCCGTTACGAGATGATCAGCAAGTTCCAGGAGTTAAAATTTAAAAATACAAAGACTGCGGTATGATTAATTATGTTTGTGTGTGGCCTTTCTAGCCATGGTCTTGTAACTCCCACCCAAGTGAACTGTGTGATAGGATAACTGTTGCCTGCCAAGGGGACTGGTCAGTTCTGCCTTAAAAGAGAGCCAATTCCAGAGCAGGAGCGAGGAGCCCAACACCACCAAGGAAGGAGAGACCCGGCAGCAGCAGACAGTGTGGTGGGCTTCCTGGCTCAAGGAAAGAGAAAACTTGGGCAGAGACTGAGGGCCAGGGAGAGGCATGCCTGAGAGCACAGCTGGGAAGAGGCCATCCTGATGGAAGAACTGTATCCTGAGTGTTCTTGAGCTTGAGTTGTAACTGTTACTTCCCTAATTCAAACCAAAACCAAACCCAGTGCCGTCGAGTTGATTCTGACTCATAGTGACCCGATAGGACAGAGCAGAACTGCCTGATAGAGGTTCCAAGGAGCGCCTGGTGGATTCAAACTGCCTATCTCTTGGTTAGCAGCCGTAGCACTTAACCACTACACCACCAGGGTTTCCTACTTCCCTAATAAATCCCATAATTGTGAGCATGGTCTGTGAGTTCTCTGTGGCCATTGCAATGAATTATCAAACCCAGTAGAGAGTGCCGTGGGAGGGATGGTTGATGTCAGAATCGGTAGAGATGGTGGAGAGAGGAGGTGTGTCTGACCACCTCATAGGTATCAGCCTTGGGCGGTTGATCTTATATTTTCCTTCCCCCTTGCGGGATTGGAGAAGGTCTGACACTGCCCCCACGCCGTTTTTACAGAGACAATGCATATAGGCACTTTTATAAAACATAAAGGATAGCTCTCTCAAATATATGTAAGATAAATCTAGAAAATGGCAACCAGTACCTGTTTAGTGTCCTTTCTTGGCAATTAATGGAGCACTCTGGCATGATGGATATACAAGCGCTGGGACCTGGCAGAAGAGCCAAGGTCTTTAGGTATAATTTGTCCAAGACGATTTTTTCTTTAGTTTATTAGCTCCTCTTTCCTCTCAAAACAATTAGGATTTTGAATATGTAGCATATAGAGTTCTGAATGAATATTACCTGGCCTGCTGCCATCAAGTCAATTCCGACTCACAGTGACCCTATAGGAGGTAATTTATTAATCCATCCAATAGAGAAGCGATTACAAAGCAGACTTGTGCCCCCCGCCCCTGACCACCACAGTGGCTCTCCCATGGTACCCTGAGCTAATAGACACTCCAGTCCAAAGTTCCTCTTTTACTAAGATTTCAAGCTTGCTATGAGCACAGAGAATTCCTCATATGAGAACGCCCTACTGGGAAAAAAAAGAATCGATATTCTCAGCACAGGACGTGCGTGTTCAGCAGAATGATGGCCAGCTCATGGACAGAAATGAGTGTACGCACACACAGGTGGCCACCAACATTTCTCTGGAACATCATGGTTTACGAATGGTGACCACATTCAACCTCTCATCCATATGCACAGCATTTTATAGGTGGGAAAACTGATCTGGACTAGTTAAGTACTTTGTCCCAGATCATAACTGGGGAGTGGTGGGTTAGGGCTTATATCCCAATGCTGGGCTCCTTCCCATAGCCCAGAGCTTTCCAAGTGCTTACGTATAATCATGCACATGCGTGTATATGCCTGTGTGCATGTGCATGCACGTGCATGTCTGTGTTGATGAGAGAAAGGGTGGGGAGCACTGTAGGTCTGGGTACACGGCCTCTCAGCAAGGCCAGACAACATAACACAGAGAACAAAGCTGCAGCTTTAATTCAACTCATCTGTATATTTTAAACCACATTTGAGTCAAGAGAACACAGCATTTCAGGTGACTTCAAAGAAAAATGGTCATTACTTCTTCCAATTATATTTTTTCCTACCTAATTGTAATGAACACCTACCACTCTTAAACAGTTATTTTCTTTCTAAAATACTTGGCATACAGACAAAACATTACTCCTCTGGGGCATATGTGAGTTAAAACCTATTCTTGGAATAATCTATGTTACATTTCGCACTAAACTGAATTAAAGCGGCCCTCGCTGCAGTCACCTCTGGCCTCCTGCACAGTCACTGCTATATCCGGTGGACATTTTTCAATCCTGTCCTGCATCACATGACACTGCTGTCCCTTTCTGCTCTTGAAAGTGTTTCTTTAGCTTCCTGGTTACAGCCCATCCCGACTTCCCTAAGATCAAAATCTGAACTCCTTTGCATGGCAGACTGGATCTTTGCGAGTGGTCCTATTCTCCTTCCCCGCGCCTTGCTAATCACAGCCCAGGGAGGCATGGTCGCCCAGAAAGTGCCAGGCTCCTCTGGCCTCTATGGCCTTTCAAGTGTCCACCCACTCCTCCCTACCCTACAAAGCTTGCAGCTTGATGTACCTCTCCTGACCCTCTCAGTGCGTCCACCCTGTCTTGCATCTTGACTCACTAAACCCTGTGCGTCGTTGGAGGCAGAAAGATTTGTCAGCCTCTGTGTCCTCAGCACCTACCAGTGCCCAGCACTTAGTCGATACTCACTGCATGAGTTAGCAAACTGCTACCCCCCTAGTACCTAGTACCCATAAAACCCATTGCCATCAAGTCAATTCCGACTCAGTGACCCTATAGGACAGAAAAGAACTGCCCCGTCAGGTTTCCAAGGGGTGCCTAGTAGATTTGAACTGCCTATCTTTTGGTTAGCAGCCGTAGTCCTTAACTACTGCGCCTCCAGGGTTCCCCTGGTACTCTATTAGGATCTCAAATGTCTGCCGAGCAAATGAGTGAAAAAGAAAGTTGTCTGTGTTTCAACTTAAGTCAACCAAGAAACAACTTCATCTCTCTGAAATAGGGCTTACCTGGCGTGATGGTGACCTGAGCGGCAGTTCCTAGCTGCAGAGTTCCATGGCTCCGTACCATCTGAGTTCTACTTGCTCTGCTCCCTCGGCCACGATTATGTCTTTTGACTAACAGTGAATCTTGGCAAACCAGTAATGATTTTACTTCCCACCACGTGTGTTTTGAAGAAACCTAGTGTTCCTTACTTGCTTTTAAGGTGGCTGATTTGTTTCCTTACTTTTTTATCTGTTTCAGTAGTAAAAACAAGGCAAAACCAAGTCAGTTCAATATTGGGCTCTTACTTTTCCTGAAACCCCTCTTCTAGATAGTACAACTCTCAGCCTTTTGTTCAGTCCTGTCTTTACAGGTGAGAAAACAATACCCAGAGCTGTGTAGTAGGATTCTGGAGACTGAGCTGTGAATCCAACAGGAAAGACTATGGTGAAGAGAAGAGATTGGAAGCTGCCAAGAAAGGTTTTCCCACAAGGGTCAGGAAAGGTGAGGTTGCCAACATGAGGAACCGTCTGCAACCAAGGGACAGAGGGCTGTTAACCATTACTCCTGCCCTATCCCTTCCCAGGAAACCGCAGGAGAAGCTTGGCTCAATGCCTCCCGAAGAGCAAGGCTGAAGGTCCAGCAATGTTAGTTAGCGATGTAGACTTCAGAAGGGGCGTGACTGGGGAGACAGTATCCCTGGTGTCACTACTCAAGGAGACTAATGGCTGAGCGCTGAGTGAAAAGCCACAGAACCTGTAACCGGAAGGCACGCTGGAGCGCAGTGGTTTGCCATTTGTTTCTGTGTCCTGTCCCACTTCCCAACAGTTGGTGCCAAGGACAGATCCCACCTTCCATGGCTCATTGCTGAAAAACCATTCCCAACTTTACAGCCAGGGAGACAGAGCTCAGAGAGACGCGGCCATCTGCCACTGTCAGATTTCAATGCAGTGCTCCCACTGCAGCTCAGATCTCCTGGTTTCCAGATCCTTCTATGTCCCCTTTTAGTGTGGTAGAGTTTTGTCTCAGGCAAACACATGGACACCACTAATTCCTAGTCTGGGACGACCCTCGTCATTACAGGTCTGCACAGCCTCAATAACATCATTCCATTCACTGTGGGAAAGGCATCAAATGTTCTGATTTTAAAATGCCCAAACAAACAAAAAAAAAAAACTCGCTGCCGTCAAGTTGATGCCAACTCATAGTGACCCTGTAGGACACAGTAGAACCACCCCACAGGGTTTCCTAGGCTGTAAATTTTTACAGAAGCAGCCTGCACATCTTTTTCCCACTGAGCAGCTGGTGGGTTCGAACAGCTAACCATTTTGTTAGCAGCAGAGCACTTTAACCACTGTTCCACCAGGGCTTTAAAATGCCCAGTTATATCTAAATATTGCCTGATTTTTTCCTCTGATTTTGAGACAAATCTATCTTCATCAAATTCAAAACACATAGAAACGTACACTTTGGCGCCTAGCTGTATGCTTCGGTGGCATATATGTGTTTCCCTGCCTGACAGGCGACGACGGGTGTGTGGGTTTCACTTACGCTCTCTGCCCTCACAGTTCCATCTTTAACATGCAGGTGGGTGAGAGGCTATCTCCTTACCTGCCTTGCACACTTACAGACATTTGCATTTTTCTCAGACAAAAGGCTCTATATAAACCCAAGTTTTGGCTAATACATACAGAGGAACATAGAAGGAGGTCTGAATCATTTTTATTTGAAGAACTTGTCCAACTTTGAGAAAAACTGGTCCTCTGAGGGACCTCTGGCTCCCTACTAGATGACTCTCCCTTCCACTGAGACCAGGGAGCAGCATGGCCCATGCGACCGACCACATTATCCCCTTTCTGGGGAGTGGAGCTGCTAGCTAGGAGTCACTTTTCTGACTCCGTGCTCCTTGCTATACCCAGACGCTATGGTTCTCAGAGGCAGAGTGGAGGGAAGACAGGAGTGAACAGGACTCTTTGTTTGTAAATGTACTCCTTTGCTTTTTGAAAGTATGCCTGCAGGAGTAGTAATGTGTTTCCAGAAAAGAAAAAGATCAATGGATGGCTCTCCATCTGTTAAGTTCCCTGGCATATCAGGTTGAACCTGTGTAAAACCAAAATTTTTCTGAACTTTAATAAATAAAATAAAAAATTCCTTGTCAAAGGCCTACGGTAAACTCTGATGCATCTCCTTGGTGGAAAAAGTCCTGTCTGTCGAGCCTGTCGCACCAGAAGAAAGAGGCTGTCACTCAGAGTGCTGGCAGCTACTGGGACGTATAAGACCAGCCCAGGTATCTGAAGATGGGGAGGAGGTGGGAGGAAGAGATGGACAAATTCCAATGAGGACAGGCATATTTACAGGAAACCTTCCCTTAAGCTAAATGCAATGCAAATATTTGCTCCCCAGAAGTCAAGTGCACAAGAGCTGAAGCCACTCCTATTTAAAAGAGCAGTCCTCATTTTATTCATTCCACAGATCAACAACTACATGGAACCCTCCGGGTCAGTCAGGTTTGTTTGTTTGTTTTGTTTAATGTTCAGCACAGTTTTGATGCTTAACAACACTGCTGACCAAAATATGTTCCAAGAAATGCTAGTTCAGAAAAACATGAAATTATAGAAATATGCAGAATAGTGAGAAAAAGAAGAAATAGTGAGAAAAACACATTAGAAATTCCTCAGCCACTTTAGGGAGAGTCTAAAACCATCAGGGCCATGTGAGGAAGAGAACATCACCCCGCCCAGTGCACACTCAGGCTCTTCTGGGTCTTTTCAACAGTCAGTCGAGACTAAGCCTTTACATCTGCAAAGCAGTCAGTAACTTAGTCACCTGTGAGATTGCTGGTCACCCTTGATTATGTATAAAACTTATCCAATTATTTAAGCTATCTGGGTTTATTTACCATAACAAGAACATGAATCTCTGAGATACTTTAAATGTTTCATTGTTCTTAGGCAAAAAAAAAAAAAAAGTTATGTCCATTTGACCACAGTGTGACTAAATTTATGGTCTCTCTACTAGGTTGGGGACAAGGAGTAGTTATGGGAAGTTGGGTGGTGGGGAGATCAAATAAGGAGAGACACAAAAAAAGTGCTTATATTAAAAATAGTTATTTCCCTCCTATAGAACTTGGCTGAGGAATTTCTAATGTGTTTTTCTCACTATTTCTTCTTTTTCTGAACTGAAAAAGCAGTATTTTCTCCTATAAACCAAAAACCCAAACTCACTGCTGTCAATTGGATTCTAACTCAGAGTGATCCTATAGGACAGTGAACTGCCCCCATAGGGTTTCTAAGGCTGTAATCTTTACAGAAGCAGACTGCCACATCTTTCTCGTGCAGAGCGACTGGTGGGTTAGAACCGCTGGCCTTTCAGTTAGTAGCCAAGAGCTTAACCACTGTGCCACCGAGGCTCCTATCTTCTCTTATAAAAAAACCAAAAAAAACAAACCTGTTGCCATCAAGTCGATTCTGACTCATAGCAACCTTATAAGACAGAGCAGAACTGCTCGGTAGGGTTTCCAAGTCTGTAATCTTTATGAGAGCAGATTGCCACATCTCAGTTTGTTGTACTGTGGTGGCTTGTGTGTTGCTGTAATGATGGAAGCTATGCCACCGGTATTCAAATACCAGCAGGGTCACCTGTGGTGAACAGGTTTTGGCTGAGCTTCCAGACTAAGACAGACTAGGAAGAAGGACCCAGTGGTCTACTTCTGAAAAGAATTAGCTAGTGAAAACCTTACGATAGCAGCGGAACATTGTCTGATAGAGTGCCAGAAGATGAGACCCTCAGGTTGGAAGGCACTCAAAAGACAGCTGGGGAAGAGCTGCCTCCTCAAAGCAGAGTCGACCTTATGATGGATTGACATAGTGGCTGCAACAATGGGCTCAAGCATAGCAACAATTGTAAGGACCGGGTAGTGTTTCATTCTGTTGTGCAATGTTTCACTATGAGTCGGAACCAACTCAACGGCATCTAACAGCCACAACAACAAATATCAAATCACCTCAGAAAGCAGCAGCCTCTCACTGGCTTGTCCTGAACAAAGGCACCTTTTATACAGTGCTCTATTATCCTGCCTGAAATATTACAAATGCTGGCTGGAAGAGACTTCATACCACAACAAATCATAGCTGCATACATTGAAAATCAACTATTTCTTTAGTCTCTGATAAGACTTTGTTTCCATAAACAAATAAGGAAAAGCGATCTACTGCTTCTTTTCTTGGTCTGTGGTTCCCTAACTCTCATCTAGCTAAGTCAAGTTTTTCTTTCTTTTTTGTTACCAGGTAAAGGGATAAATTTAAGCCATCAACATAGCTCAAGTGTACTGAACGATTTTGCCGTCTAACATGGTGGTCTCAGAGCAAGCAGGAACCGCTGCTGCAGCCTACCCAAGCCCACTCAGCTTTGGTTGTTTCCTCTCGCTGGCCAGCACCCACTGCTTCCATGTGAGAGGCTCCCAGGGAGGGCACCACCAAACCCACTGCCATGGAGTCAACTCTGACTCACAGCGACCCCATATGTGTCAGATTAAAACTGTGCTCCGTAGGGTTTTCAATGCCTAAGTTTTTTGGAAATAGGCCACAAGCCTTTCTTCCAAGGCACCTCTGGGTGGACGCAAATCACCATCCTTTTTGGTTAGCAACTGAGCATGTTAACTGGTTTCACCACCCAGGGACCCCAGGGGTCTTTATGTCCTCATTACGCAACTACGTCTCCCTTTGGCAAGCTTGAAGGAAATAAAAGTTTAGAGACAAGTGTAACTTAAATGTACCTTAGAAAAATTCCAAAGCAGAAAAAGCATGAAGGAGCCTTGCAAATACAGCAAAAAACTTTAACAGTCAGCAGCATTTCTTAAAACTAAGAGTCAGCCCCTCGGGGCAGTTACACAAGACACTAAATCTGCAAAGATGGGTACTTCATCACACTCCCAAGCACCTGCGAGACTGAAAAAAGGAGGATGCCAGCTCTGCTCTGAGAAAGCCCAGGCCTTTCCAGGAGCTACGTGAAGTGAGGTAAAAACCTGAGGCTGAAGGGAACCTTTAAAAATGGACCTTCCAAATAATCAATGCCCAAAAGTTTCAAACATTTCTTTATAGTCAAGAAATACTTCAACCCTGTAACCCAGCTTTTCAGTAATTCCCTTTAAGCAAAACAAGCAATCCTCAAGTGTTAACTAGTCATATATACTACTCAGGTATAAAATGCTATCAAGCACACTAATTTGAAAATTCACAGTCACCGGCTCTCTGGACTGGGAGCTCCTCTCTTCTCAGCACCAGCCTCTGTCTCCTCCCCACCCTAGCCCACCACATTCTACCCCGACCCTGTGTGCGATGACAGCTTTATTTCCTTTCTTTCCTTCTCCCTTACCAAGCAGAACTCTGCTGCCCTGTCTCAGTCTCCCCCTGCCAGTTCACATGGTTTCAATACTATCTCAACGAGCTCCAAGTAATCAATCTCACAGCCTTATGTCCAATTTTAACTTTGCCAGCAGATATGGTGTCAGCTCACACGGTGGGTCCCTGGCTGATACTCAGAAGTTTCTATTGCAGTGGTGATGTCTGACTTGGAGCCTCAGTCTAAGTAAACAAGATCACTTACTTATGCGCCACATTATTTCAGAAACAACAAAGGCAGCTTATACAAATGTGAACAATCAAATAACACTTAAATTATGGAGACAGAAAAATGTGACAAAGGAGAAATGAAAATAGGAAGGTTAAGATGAAACCAGGAGAGAGGTCTAAACTCAAGGCTCATGTTCTCAGGCCCACACAGCTGCCATACTGGATTCTAAGCTCCCTAGCAGCCAATGGAAAAAGAGAATCAGTTACATTGGCGGCTGAAAAGCTACAGCCTCTGGCCCACCATGTTTTGTAAATGAGTTTCACTGGGACAGGAGTGTGCCCATTTGCCCACCTGGTATCCATGGTGCTTCATGCTAACAGGTGGAGGTGGAGGTGAGTCGTCATCCCAGAGACCAGCTGGCTCATAAAGCCTAAAGTGTTTACTATCTGGCCCTTTATAGAAAAAGCCTACAGACCTCTGAGCTGTATGATTTTGTGCCTATCAGGTAAATGCAAAGCAGTTTCTGAGGATAAGCACATTCTTTTTATGGTTCTGAAGTGCAAGAGAATGTAATATAAGGACCTTGTTATGTAATTAGATTATAATAGGAAACTCATTCCTAGCATCATATTGTACAGTAAACACAGGAGCAAGTTTCATAGGGTCAATGGGATGAAGTCATCACAGGGCAGCCAGCACAATCCTGTGTGGGGCTGAAGCAGAGCAGACCAGGTGACATCTCTCCTGGTCTGGTGTAATTCAGGGACATACTCTGGAGACAGACTCAGCTGTGTGTGCAGCCATCCTCCATCCCCCTTCTGTCTCATTGGCAGAGTGGCTAATCAATCAAGTAAGTGTTCTTCCCCATTGAGCCTGCAGTATCCTCAGAAGTCTTCTCTGAGTTCTCTGACATTCTCAGCCAATCATTAGCAGCTGGCACACAAGATAAAACTGATACATGCTGTTTTTGCTTTAAGGAAATTTTCCATCAATATTCTCTGGCTGAGTATGATAAACACTGGGGTGGCGAATGGGGGTTCTCCTCTCTGCTCAGCCGTTCTGTCTGCCCAAGGTAGAGCCACGCGCATTCATGGCCATCTGGGTGGAAGCACTAGACTAGCATCCTCCCATGAGAACTGAGGGACCTCCAAAGACTCATGTCAAAGACAAGACCCCCACCATGCCTGCACATGTGTATGCCAAGAGAGCGTCTGCGAGCAGGGCCAGGGGTCTCCTCCAGAAAGGAGCCAAGACAGCAGCTGTGGGCAGGGCCAGGGGTTTCCTCCAGAAAAGAGCTGAGAGTCTGCGCCTCTGCACGGGCCAACTCCCATTTTGTCTGGCACCATTATCCAGCCCAAGACCCATGTGGTTTGTTCAAAGAAACAGAACCCCAAAACATTGATCACCAAACCTACTAACATTCAGCACTAACCCACTAACCACCCCCAAGAGATAAGGCTTCCAAAATAAATGCAAATAAACTGGTAAAGGTGATTTCTAAGAAACTACAATTCAGCTATTAGAGGAGGGTACCAAAAACGCCGACTGTGGATTAACCCTTCTCCACGGCCATTCCTCCTTTATGACTAGAAAACCACATCATAAATTGATTATATTTCTAGTCTGTACAGCAGAGGAAGAAAATTCCAGCTTACCTAAAAGTGCTATCATGTCTTTAACATGCAAGTTTAAAAGAACTACAACTAGCCTTATTTCACCCTCTAGACATTGCTATTCCATCTATAACTGACCCCTATCCATGTCATCAAAGGGAGGGAAAAAGACAAAACAGATCATAAATTTATAAATTATAAATTATCATACCTGGTTCCTAATAGATCTTTCCATGGGTGATTAACAAGTATAAACCAGTAAGTAAACAAAGCACTCCCATCTGCAGCCCCTCCTCCTTTTGGGTTTGCCCTGTGCTCTGGACACCAACTACAGAGAAGTGAGGGAGCCACAGCGACATAGGAGCTAACACTGCCAACAGCTGATGGAGGGGATTTTCATTTACCCCTAAAAGGCAAGTCTTGCCATTGTCTCTTCCAGTACCAACACTTAGGGTCCAAGTCCAGACCACCTAAGTCTACATTTGGGCATGAAAAGTGGAAAGCTTAGACTCTGCATAGCCTTAGGAAAAAAAAAAAAAAAGGAAGATAAAATCTTAAAGGGTCAATAAAAAAATTAAGTTCAGACCCCATGATAACAAGTCCTTGGTGTGGTCTTGGATAACAAAGGACAGGGACCCCCAATTGTGCACTGGATTTGGGAGTGCACAGAAGGCCAACCAACACAGAAAATTCAGGAGAAAAGCAAAAGCCCCTTCCTACCAGCTACGGGTTGATCCCTACTTCACTAAGCAGTTACGTAGCCCTCCATGGTCTTTGATAGAGCCCTGGTGGCACAGTGGTTAAAGTGCTTGGGCCGCTAACCAAAAAGTTGGCAGTTCTAACCTGCCAGCTGCTCCACAGGGGAAGATGTGGCCATCTGCTTCCCCAAAGCTTTACAGCTTTGAAAACCCTGTGGGGAAGCTCTACTCTGCCCTATAGGGTCACTATGGGTCAGAATCTACCCAACAGCATTGGGTTTTGGGTTTATGGCCTTTGATATGGACTGAACCCTAGCTCAAAATCAGAAGAGAATGAACGCTGAGTGCTACTACCTGAGAAAACTTTTCACAACAGTTGCGGCCACTAAAGTTTGTGCTTCCAAAAGACTGCCATCCCAAACGACCAGAATACACAGCAACTTTCCCAGAATCTTTTAAGCAAAAATATTTTGCCAACTTTTTCAAGAGTAGATAAAAAGTTTCCTACTTACGTAATGCATACAAAGTGAGAATTATTCCAGCCAGGCAGAATCCTTCAAAGAACCTGAGTGTGCTGAACATTGTCACATTCACTGACAGTGCTACGGTCAGTCCAAAGATCAGAATGAAGATGATGGAAAAGAGCAGCACAGGCCGCCGGCCGACCCTGCATGTGGAGAGGGAAACAATTAGAAATCATCGTTAAACAAACGGTGATGCTAGATGCTGACGCTCACTAAACCCAACCCAGTGCCATGGAGTTGATTCCGACTCATAGCGACCCTACACAGCAGGTGATAAATCTACGCTGAATGAGTACTAGACTAAAACTCTCCATACCATCTAGAGCCACTTCAGTAGATGACAGAATACCAGGGGTAGAAAGGGCCTCAGGAAATTTAGTCCAACCCCTTCATTTTATAGACAGTGAAGCAGAGATCAAGCAGTTACCGGGTAAGGGAACTGAGACATGAGTCCCATTCACTGCTGAATCTACTACTTTTCCAGAGTCAACCACTGTAAGAACCATTTTACTTTTCCTCCCTGTTTTATAAATTACTTCTGAGTATATGCAAGGACGATTCAATGCAAGATTAACGAAGTCAACAATAACTCCCCAAACTTAAACCTTGACACACCTACCATAAAATGCCTTGAGAAATAACTGACCTTTAGAATTGGTTCAAAAGTCAACACAGGACCTGAGTGAAGCTGCTTTATTTCCTTTCTCTGGGTTATTCCCTGGTCTCACACAGCCTGCCAGAGCTGAGCCAGGTCCCAGGTGGCTGTGAATTTGTTTCAACTACAGCATGACAAGAGGCAATGTTTAAGGGCTCACAAATAACACTAAGATAGGTGGAACTTTAAATAATCAGTGTCCACCTGGAAGTAAGCTAACAGTGAAGCAAAAAGGAGCACCTTCCATGGTGTTTTTGGAAAGGCTGACAGATCAGAGTCGGCCAGTGCAACATTGGCAACCACCCTAGTGGCCATGTGCTTCTCGGTGTGGCTGGGAGGGCAGGAGGAGTAGTCCTTGGGACCAGACAGTTCTCCACCCTCTGATCCTAACCTTTTCCTTCATCAACTCATTAAAAAAGAAAACCCTTCATCAAACCAGGCAGTTTAGGCTAAGTTAACAAAATACAACCAGCTTGGACCCAAAAGGAGATCTCCCAGAAAGTGGCCCACTGGATCTATGTGCCAGAGGAAAAACGGGAAAAATCTAGGCCCCGTACACCGAACACCACCTAGGGGAGCTGATGGCTTGAACTGTCCTAGGCTTACTTATGACAAGGTGTCTACATAGAAGTAAAATGTCCAGAAAAGGCCAATACAGACAGCCAGGACACAGATTTGTGGTTGTCTACGGCTGGGGTGGGAATGGGAAGTGACTGTAAATGGGCTTCTTTTTAGGGTGATGCAGACGTTCCAAAATTAGACTGTGGTGGTGGTGTATAACTCTGTAAACATACTAAAATTTATTTAATTGTGCCCTTCAAAAAAGCAAATTTTATGGTAATTCTCTCTCAACAAATCTGCTTAACAAAATTCCCAATAAGGCATGGCCTTGCTTTATGGAGGTGGGTATAATTTTAAGAAAATTCAAGGAGGGATTGATAGGATAGAATTTCATTGAGAATTCTTAGGGTATTCGACGGCAATGGGTTTGGTTTTGGAAGCATCCTCATTAAGGGACCCGGTGGAGCAGCAGTTAAGCACTTGGGTACTAACCAAAAGGTTGGCAGTTTGAACCCACCAGCCGCTCCATCAGAAAAAGCTGTGACAGTCGCTTCTGTAAAGATTACAGCCTTGAAAACCCTTTGGGGCAGGTCCACTCTGATCTATAGGGCTGCTATGAGTTGGAAGCACCTTGACGGTAATAGGTTTTTGATAATCATCGCCATTAGTCACTTCAGTTTAGTGAAATGAGGTCAAGGCTATGAGTTCAATACCACCGTGGGTCAATTAATTATCTTGTCTAGAGATTTTAGCCATTACTTCCCTTGACCAGTATCAGAGTCACTAAGCCCATTTCAGAAAAGACTGTATAGATGATTTTGTCCAAACCCAACTCATTTATAGAAGCAAATTAAAATTATGGCTTAGTTGGTTGCCAAAAATGAAGGGAAACACACAGAATCTAATGTATCTATGTGTAAAAATTGTTGAATTGTAAATGTTTTCTTATGAGGACTTTTACCACAATTAAAAACAAAACCTAACATACCCATTTCTAGTTTTATAAACGTTACTTTCCGTGTCTGTACGAGGAACAAGCGTCCCGTTTGGCAGCGCTGGTCAGATCACTAGGGGGCGCTGGACACGGCACAGGACCCAGAACAAGTGAAGAGTGCCATGCTTTTGCTCCCATTGTGATGAATCGTTTCTGCTTCTCCACGTGTTTTCCCTGTCCTGCTACTTCAGAAAAGATCTGATTTTTTTTTTTTAACTTGTAGAAACTATACTAAATCTCTCCCTCCCAAATGATTAAAATCAGTAAGTAAAAATTACCATTAAGGATTGTGGGGCAAACATGTTCTTTGAAGTCAGCATCCTGCCTTAGAATCCAGGCTCACCCCTCGTGAACTATGTGATCTTGGGCAAGGCCAGGCTTGTTCAGATGAGCCACATTTTTTCTTGCAAGTAAGAGCCAGTTTGGCCAGCTCCCGCCTTCCTAGGAGGGCGGCTATCAAATAGGTATGTGTGAGTGACTCAGCACTGCTCAGTAATGTGAGTCACAGCCCTCTGGGTTCTTGTGTGAACTGGCTCCCCAGAGCAGCTTCCTCAGAGATGGCTGATAAAATCACATTCCTGATGCTGGAGTGCAGAGGACTTTATCAGTTAGGATCTGTGGTCGCAGGGTAATGGCCACCAAAGATATCCAAGTCCTAACCCTTGGATCCTGTGAATATGCGATCTGACATGGCAAAGGGACTACAGATGTGATTAAAGTCAAGGATCTTTCAATGAAGAGACCATCCAGGTGGGTCGAATCTAATCACATGAGTCTCTAAAAATGGAGAAACTTTCCCAGCTGCAGGGAACCAGAGAGAGAGCAGCGTGACAAGGACCTGACCCACTGTTGCAGGCTTTGAAGTTGGAAGAAAGGGGCCATAAGCCAAGAAATGCCTGTGGCCTCTAGAAGCTGGAAAAAGCAAAGAAAACAATTCTGCCCTAGAGCCTCTAGAAAGGAGCACAGCTCTGTGGACACCTCGATTTTAGCCCAGGGAAATCAGTGCTGGATTTCTAAACTACAGAACTCTAAGATAATACCTCTGTATCGCTTAAGCTACCATGTTTGTGGCAATTTGTTACAGCAGCCTAAGAATGCTAATACAGGATCTCAACAGGAAACAGATGTTCCACTCAAATTAGATAACTTGAGGAGATTTTAATAAAGGGATTATTTACAAAAGAGTGATCGAGATGTAAGAAAAACCACAAGGGGTAGCGTACTACCTTAGAGCTAGCCACAGTAGGGAGCTTAGGAAGAGGGATGGTTCTGGAACCCAGAGAGAGGCTATGTGGAGAGGGTCTTCAGACAGGAGGCAGCCAGCCCTGAGAGCCCACAGAGGCAAAGCTGGGGATGCAAGTGCTCTGGCCTCACACTTCTCTTTCCCTTAGGTCTCCAGCCCAGGCTCCCCACTGGCCAACCTCAACCAGGTCCTAGGGGGCAGGACTCCTGAGCAGCCCACAGAGGCCAGGCTCCAGGACCAGAGAGGGCAAGAAGTGCCAAGAGGGCACCTAGACAAACCAATGCAGAACACCCAGCAAAAAATGACAGAGGGGAGGGGCTCACCCAACAAGGCCACAACTCAGCCATTCTCTCGTAAATGCAATGTATTATATAAACATACATAACTTATAGCCCCAAACACAAGGAGTGGTGGAAAACTTAAAAAGAAAAAAAGTGTGCCATTTATAATTCTGTTACCTGCTGCTAATGGTCTTTGGAAGGCTGACCTGTGACGTGATGGACTACCCTTAGCAGGTGAACAGGGACACCTCCCAGGTACCATGAGACGGTGACCACAGCGGTGACACCTGGAACTCCCTTACTGTGTGTGCTCCAAAAAAAAAAAAACCAAACCCAGTGCCGAGGAGTCCTTTCCGACTCATAGCGACAACGCTCCAGCAGGGAGTAAAATCCCGAAAAACAGGCTGGAAAACACCAAACTTTCAAACTGAAACCAAGGGGCTCACTCAAATTTTTGGTCACAACACAAAGAAGCCTGTTTTTAACTTTCTGGAGCACCCATCCCTCGTGACCTTGGGAAAAATAAGTCAAGAAGTGGGTGGGCAACGTCAGACTTCTGGTTACTTGCCAAGTAAGACTCCAAACTCTTTTGACTCTACCCCGCTACGCAGCGTCTGATGGAGGACAGCTGAATAGCAGGCATGTGCAGATGAGAAACTGCGGAGGCAACTTTAAACACTGTCAACTGTCACAGACTACCTGGTTCCTGAATGGAAATCCATATTTGCTTTCCCCATGGAATCATTTATTTTTTTGAACTTAGGAACTAATTTTTTTAATTTCAGAGTAATCTGCCTAACCTATTTCAGTGCAGATTTCTAAGAAACAAACATCCTGGTAGTTAAAACACTGGGATTGGAACGTCTTTTAGATAAGTAAACCACACACTGGAGACCTAGGCACCCAAGTATTTGGTTATAAAAAACTACAGGCCCACACACAGAACCCCAGGCCGGCCTGGCCTCTGGGGGTCAGTGAAAGCTTCTTTGTTAAACTGTCCTCAGGGAATATGTTCAGAAGAAGCCTTACAAATGATGATTAAGCAAATTCCGATCTCACAGGAAGTCATATTACAGTGCTAGTGCGTGGAACTCCCAAATGTAAAAAAGCTTTTGAAGAGAAATTTCCTCAACTTTCAAGTGGTCTAAAAACCCCTTGGGTGACCTCTGCTGCTGTGCCCCACCCTCAGGCTCTCTGGGGCTCCTCAGCCAGTGTTCCTAGTTAACCAGGGTCCAGAAAACCCAAAATCAAATCCACTGCCATCTAGTTGATTCAGACTCCCAGTGACCCTGAAGGACAGAGTAGAACTGCCCCATAGGGTTTCCAAAGCTGTAGTCTTTAACGAAGCAGACTGTCACATCTTCTGCAGAGGCTGGTGGGTTCAACCCACCAGAAGGCAATGCAAGACCACAAGAGTAAGGGGTTTGCTTCATATCACTCTTTCTCACTTATGATGTCATTGGGCCCAGGTTGTCCTTATTCACAAAAACATATTCCTTTAACAATAAAAAAAGTGGGGGGGGGAGGGGAGGGGAAGGACAGTGTTACGCCACACTTTCTCCTTTACAGTTCCATTCTGCCCCCTGCCCAGACAAGCCCTCGCTTACTGCTCTTATGACCACAGAAGACAACCCCCAGGGCCTTAAATAAAAGTCTTATGGACACTGGTTAAGAAAAGCCTCTGGAGTCACATGGCTTAGTTTCACATCCTGGCTCTTCAACTTAAAAATGAGTTAACTTGGAGATTTCACTTAATCTTCTGTGCTTCAGTTTTTCAACTATAAAACAGAGGCAATAATAGTAGCTACCTCATAGGGTGTTATGAGGATGGAATATTTAATGTGTGTAAAACCTCAGCACAGTGCCTGGCACACGGTGGTCATTCTGTGTTAACCACTATTACTGTTATTGCCATTATCATCATCACTGCTACCATCTCCCCCTCCCCAATCTCATCACTCCACCCTGTACCACACACCTAGGTCCCAACATTTGGACCTCCTCTCTGACCCAAACAACCTGTTTTCATTCTCACCTCTGACCGCCATTCTTCCCACCTACAATGACCATTAAACCAAGGTCCCAGTCAGTCCACGGCCCTTGCAGACCCATCTCCTGGCCAATCCAACCCCAGAACCACCCCTCTCTAAAGTCAGGGTGACTCATGAGGTATGTGTTGGCACTGCCTAACCCTTTCAGTTCTCCTCCTCCCTCCACACTCCCCTGAAGAGTGGGAGCCATCTTTTCATACATCTTTGCATCTACCCAGCCCAGCCACAGAGCCCTTCCTGGCTAAACACTGAATATCATTAGGAGAACTGGGCCAGATTCTGGCAGCTAGAGAATGACAGTGAATTTAAATTCCTACTTCAAAACAGTCCATTTCATGCATTGGTCAAGTCCTTCCCGTTCTGAACTCTCTGAGTGACAGCTTCAGCCTTCTGTTCTGACACCAGAAACAGGGCCAAGGCCGGCCCTTCCTGCTAACACTGACCACTGCCCTCCAGCCAGCAAAGGTGCTGAGGTTTCCCGAGGTTCGCGCAGCTCACGCCAGTACTCACCAGTCAGCAATGCATCCAGTTATTAGGTAGCCAAAGATTAATCCAACCAGTAAGGAGAACTTAGCGATATGGACCTTCCAGGCATTATCACACACAAGATCCCACTAGAAGGGGCAAATAGAAAATAAATCAGAGAGAAACATACACAGATGATGTCTGTAGTCAACCACAGGACAATATGATTACCGCTTCAATGACCGTGACACTTTTCAGCTCCAGGTTATATGTACCATTAAGAGTCTCTTAAATGTTTTTGAAAATCCAACAAAGTAAAATGTAATTTGCTCACAAAAGGAAATGCAACATTTTAGTCTTGGATGGGCAGTGATGCAAGAAGCTTCGGGACTCATGCTCCTAAGTCCCAGCTACACAGGCTATAATGTAAACTGAGGGACAGGGGAGCATCTCAACAGACTGAGGGCCCTGTTCACCGGCACCTCCCGCCCAGCCAGCAACGCTGCTTCCAGAGGCCCGGAGGCAGAAGACCGGGCTGACTGTATGGGGTGCCATCATAACATGAGAAAATTAAAGCAACTTTTGCATCTTCATTCCAAAAAACCTCAAGGTTTGTAAGTAGTCTTCAAAATAAAGGCTCCGGAGAGTTAATAGTGATGCTGAAATTCACCTTTAACTGGACATTCTTATTTTCCCCTCGTAAATATCCCTGTTTTCCTATATTCCATGTTAAAGCTGTCACTCAACTTGAAGGGGAAGCCAGTCAAGTGGTAGACACAACTTTTAGACTATTCTCACTATTTTTACAATTAAGTCTCACCACTTTTAAAAAAGAGGAAAAGCCCCCTCATGATTTTTCTTTCCTCTACTTGGATAAGCAGGAAGGAGACCCCTGTTTGTTCCCTTGAGTGGTGTATATCCTTGTGGGGCTAGAATTCACAGGAGTTTACATCACGCCCACAGGGAACACATGGGAACACACGGGGAACACATGGGAATACACAGGGAACAAGCGAGGGACCTACAGGGAACATGGGGAATACATGGAAACATACAGGAACACATGGGAACACACAGGGAGCATAGGGGAACACATGGAAACATAGGAACGCATGGTAACACATGGGTAACATAGGAGAACATACAGGGAACACATGGATACCCATGAGAACATGGGACCACTCAGGGAACATAGGAGAACACATGGGAACCACGACTCTGCTGAGGAAGCCCATGCAGCAATCCCCACTGTTTCTGGGCTTCTTGCCCACCATGAGTGGTACAGATGTTGATTTCTGGTGGAATCAAATGGGTAAAGCTTCCAGATCTGGGCTTTCAACTCCAGGTCAGTGGAGGTGGAGGGTGGAGGTGGAGAAGGATGCTGGAGAGAAGTGTGATAAGTGCGGAATGTCAGAACAGCAGAACTCTGGAAGCAGAAACAGGATTTCCTGAGGTTGGGGGGAGGGGGACACTGGACTGGGACTGATCAGCTCTGTCTCCGGATCCCTTGTCAGTCCATCCTGAGACCAGGAATGCAGTACTGAGGATCCATAAAGGGCACTGCAAGCTCAGGTCCTGTCACCTGTATCCAAAATTCTGGAAAACCTGATGGAGCTCCCACGGGGTCTATAGCTTTGGGCCCCTGCTTCCATACGCTTTAGAAAAACTGTGTCATCCGTTCCCTTTCCTCCCCTGCATTCTGTGAGAGACTACTTGCTGGCTGCTGCCCCCAAAGCCGGTTCAGTGTCCAGAGAACGACTTACTGCTGTCCACCCTGTCCACCCATCTGCTTCTAGAGTGGTGGGCAACGCCAGACTCAGGAAGAAGGGGAAGATAAACATTGTCCACAAAGGATGCTGTCTCAGTCATCTAGTGCTGATTTAACAGAAATACCAGAAGTGGATTGCTTCAACAAACAAATTTATTTTCTCACAGTTTAGGAGGCTACAAGTCTGAATTCTGAGCTCAGCTCTAGGACTCTGTTATCTATGGAGGAAGGTCCTTGTCACTTCTGAGCTTCTGCTCTGGGGCAGTCTTTATGTGGCTTGGTATCTCTCTTCCCCAGTGCTAGCTTGCATTTAATCTCTTCTAAAAGAGATTGACCCAAAATACACCCTACACTGATCCTGTCTTATTAACATAACAAAGACATCCCATTCCCAAATGGGACTGTAACTAGAGGCATAGAGGCTAGGATTTACAACACAGATTCTGGGGGGGACATAGTTCAATCCATAACAGGTGGTTTGAGATTCGTTGTTGTTGAGGTTTATTCCCATGTTTGTGGGGGTCTGGGGAGCACAGCTGTTCGCACAGAATCTTATCCTGAGTTCAGATGTGGAAGTACCTTAGGGTTTTGCTTCCTTCTATGTCTACTCTAGCAGTCCCCTAAATGTGCCCCAGGGATTAGCTGTATCAACATTACTTGGGAACTAGTTAGAGATGCAAACTCTGGGGCCCCACCCCAGACCAGCTGAATCAGAAACTCTGGGGATATAAGACAAGAATCTGCTTTAGGAAACCCTCCAGGTGATTCCAAAGCCTGCTCAGGCTTGAGAACCTTGGGCCAGCTCCAGCCTGCCTTATGCCTACCACTCTGAAGACTATGAATGCGTTTCACCATCCCAGGCTGGGGATCAAACAACTGCCTCCTAAGGGCAGGGTGAAGCTCAAGTGCCCTTTGAAGCATGCACAATTGTTAGTATTGCGTTTGGTTACAGTAGCATGGTAAAACTGGAGAATGAGTTAAGTGGGTTTTTGTGGGCACGCCTTCGAAAACAACAACCACAAATGTATATTGTTTCTAGAAGAAATTTTACTTTAAACTCGTCCCCTCACATAACTTTCAGTATGCAGCTACTTCTGATTTCAGGAAGGCAGGCTCTGTTTTATAATGTTTGTTAAAAAGTTATAATTAACAGTGTGTGTGTGTTCTATTTTCCCAGCCAGATTCAGGACTCCAAGGCAGACTGTTCTTGAATCACATTCTCTCCTCTCTGCCAGTAGCACAGGACCTGCACGCAGAACAATCCACTCCCGAAGTGATAGGTGTATCTACAAACACACTCGCTTACTGCCACACCTGTAATCATTGTGTCACGACCACATCACACGTGTGTGTGCCTCAGCCTGACGTGTTCCTAGTGAGAGGTACACACCTATGGGTGGTCGCTGGGGGAGGAGGGCAGCAGCTGGGGCTCACACGCCTCCATCATCCCCCTGATGAGTTTATCTGAATTTAACTGATGTCAGGGGGCACATTATGCTTCTAACAGATGGCCAGGCAATAAATAAGATTTTAGTAGAAGATTCCCAGGAGGGGAGGAAATCACAACACTGCTTCAGGGACAACCACCTGAACAATACATACACCTGGCCCTGGGCAGCCATGGCCCAATCTGGTTGCCACTTAATAAGATGTCTGTGTTCACGTCAACAAGGAGTCCTGGTGGTGCAGTGGTTAAAGCCCTAGGCTGCTAACTGAAAGGTTGGTGGTTTGAACACACCAGCCATTCCACAGGAGAAAGATCTGTCAGTCTGCTTTATAAAGATTACAGCCTTGAAAACTATGGGGCAGTTCTACTCTGTCCTATAGGGTCTCTATAAGTCGGAATCAACTCAATGGCAACAGGTTTGGTTTCTTTGGGTTTGGTTCACCTCAACACAACTGCCATGAATTAACAACACTGGAGTGGGAATGAACCACTCCACACAGCCAGCAGGGAAAGGAAGAGGTTAGCAGTGTCTGTCAGCACCACTATTCTCGTGTGTGGGGCGGGCACCCACCACCCTAGGGGGGGTCCCACAGAATCCAGAAGGAGGCAGCGAGCCCTGAACCTTAACCTACCCTCAACTAGGCCCAGAAGAGATAACCACCTCTGAGTCAAAAAACACATAGAATCAGAGGCCCCAAGAGGCTTGCCAAGATAAGGTTTTCATCACACTTTGGGATCTGCCTAAAGACTACACCCTTGAACCCATGAGGTCACCACACATTCCCACATTTCCGACAACTGGGTGGGTGGGGCGGGGGACCCAGGAGGTGGCATCACTTGATATAGGCCTGCTACAGCTGGTGTTGGCAAAAATGTATGGGAAGTGAGGACACGAAGTATCTTGAAGAGTTTCAGAAGCATGAGGGAGCTTTGAGATAACCTGGCTCTCGAAATGTTTTGCATTGCTATAGATAAGAGAGAGCAATTAGTCACTTCAGTCAGCAAAAGCTAAATCTCACAGCAGCAATGCTCTACAAGGTGCAAACCCCACACTCGATGGAATGGGCTTGTCTCTGACCCTTGTTCCTCCTTCTTCTCACACCCCTCGCATCAAATCCATCACCAATTCCAGCAGACTCTACCTTCTAACCAGATCCTGAATCCAGCCCCGCCCCGCACTCCTGGTCCACCCTGACTTACGGGAGGCAGGGCGGCTGCTCATTCATCATCTGTTACCCTCCTCCTTCCAGTGTGTGTCCCTGTCCTGTGGGCTGGGAGGCTGAAATCACCACTATCCTGACTCCCCGACAGGTACAGCTAAGGTTTCACATGTGACTTAGGTTCTGCAAATCACCCTCAAATCAGTCAACACACCCCAAAATAACTTTCAGTGTGTGATTTATTTCTAACTTCTGGAATGACTTGGATTAGGAAAGGTGTTAAATGTGGGGTAAGGAGGATGCCCGTTTTGCTGGTAAGCTGGCAGGAGCTGGTGGCTCTGGAGCCAACCAGGTGTCCAAGGGGGTACGATCTTGCTGCCCAGGGTTGGGGCAGTGATCTCCTGATTCCCCAGGCTCCTCACAGTTCCCGTGGCAGGCCAGTTCTGGGAGGTGTTCTAGGAGTCCTTCAGGAGGTCCACCTTAGCACACCAATAATCCAGGAAACACTTATTTCTCTGTATCAATCCCCATCTCTTCTACTGAACCCTACTCCCTGATTAAATTGTCTTGGGATAGGGTTTGGAGGAGGAGGAGAAGACAAAGGCCAAGTCACCATCCCCCTCTCCTGAACTAACACAAAGCTGCCTCTGGGCCCCTCTCCATGCACTGACTCCACCAGACCCCGTGAATCCATTTCCTACAGAACAACAAAAAGTCTTCTAATTCATCCTGTGAACACTTCATCAGCAGGTTTAACAAGATTATAAATGCATTAAAGGCACACCCATGTCATAATCTTAGGTTCCAAGACCAGGGACATTCTGTGGTGAGACCATATGTTTGTGAGCCATGATGAAAATGGTAACATAAACGAGTCTAGAAAGTGTTTCTATGTTCTAAGTTTTAGCTGTAGATTTTGTTTTTTTTAAAAAAGGACTAATGGAAAATCTACTAGATTGTCTTTCTACTTATATACTTTTAAGGGTAAGCTAGAAAAAAAATATAAACTTTTCATTATTTTCAAAGAAACAAGCTAATAGTCTTACCTCACTAGGGAAATACTCATTATGAAACTTCTGAAAAAAAATGGAAAATAAATGGGAGATAATGAAAACAATCTTAGTTTTTAATAACAATGAATTCTATGTTAAAGACAAGGTAAGAACATAAAAAAATTGGAAGAAAACAGATTTATCTAAGTTTGAAGGGAGGATGGGCTCTCCAAAGACAAAAACTGAGAAAACTATCTATGGAAATGACTGGTAGATTTATAACAGTTTAATTATTAATACTGTCTTATTATTTAAGGCTTTCATGCATCAAAAATACCATAAACAAAATTGTAAAGACCCAAATTTGTAAAATATAGCCAATAGGTTAATATTCTTAATCTTTACTACCAATATACACTTATGCTCCAACTAGAAACCGATGAAATACCCAGGCAATTAACCATTAATACAAATGGTTAATAATAAAAAAAAAACCCAACACTTAGTAAATGTCCAGTTCCACTAATGAAAATCAAAGCCTGCTATTTTGTTTTTAAGTTACTGTCTGTTTTTGATTTCCCAAAGACGCAGGAGAAACAGGTAGAAAACTGTGCTAGGAGTGTACACTTGGCCCCGTGTTTCTGGAAGGCAATTTGGCAACGTGCATCACATTACATGACAATACGTTCTATTATATATGACATGCTTGGAGCCGTTTCCCAAGGAAGCCATCAGCCATGCCCACAGAGGTTTCTGTGCAGTGATGTCGCAGCTTGTCACAGACACGAATGAAAAATGGGATGCCAACTAAAGGCCCAAGGATACTGCGTAGCCGAGAAAGCCTTTGCTTTTGTGAACTCATGATTCAGGAAGATGCTCACGACAGAGTGGTCTGAGAAAGCCCCAGGATGAAAAAGCAGTGACTAAGGGGGATGTTTCTGTAACAAGAAAAATTGGAAGACAATATTCCAAGATACTTAGAAGTGATTATTTCTGGAGGGCAGAATTAAGACTGAATTTTATTTTTGATTTCATACTGTTCTTGATTTTTCTGTACTTTCTACAATTAATCTATAAACTTTGATGAAAGAAAAAAGTAGAATAAAGTACATACTCTAATGGTGGTAGTGATGGTGGTAAGGGTAATACTAAATGATTTAAAAAAACCAAAAAAAACCTTTTCACTTTCTCAGGAACATGTACTTTAAAACAATTAAAAACTCAGGCCTAGACAAATGCCTGTCTTGAAAGGCGCTTGGCACACACCATGCCTTCTCAGCCTGAGGTTTACTTATTTTAGTGTTCATGGATTAAAGCAAAAAGAGCTTTTTAGGGAACTAAGTGAAAAATTCCCCCAAGTTTCATCTTTTGTAATGGAGATCCCCATTTGAGCTTGTTCCACCAGCCAACCAGAAGGGTTTTACCAAACACTATGCAAACTCTCTGTCCCAACTCTCTGTCCTAAAGCTGGGGGCAGTCAGTTGAGACAAAAAGAAATATTTCTGTTCAAGACTACAAAAAGGATAATACTGCCGAAAATTTCAAAAGCTTAAATAAAACGAAATTCCTGACTAAGTCACAGGAATTTAGAGAAATGCAGGGTTGGCATTCTTCTGCAACCATTCCCCGACCCCCATTCGAAAGAACCACTGTTTTATAGATCATAGATCTGCTGTGCTCGGCATTTCTTAACTGGGGACAGTAGAAACGGCAAGAATATATCCACTCACCTCACAGACAGACAGACAGACACACACACACACTGAGTCCACCCCGGAATATCAGTCACAGAGAGACAAAGGAAACCCCCTACTACATCTAAACTGATGAAAAGCACTGGCTGCAATCCGCTTCTCAATATTCCGGCTGTCTATTGCTACCCTGGACTTTTCAGTATTTTCAACCTAGCAGAATAAGGTTTCCCTTCACCCCCTCCAAAGAGCCTATTAATAAAAAAAAAATAGTTTAGACATATTGCACATTTTGAGATCCCCTAATTCCTCTCTGCTTTCTGCCTCTAGACTCGTCCTCCAGGGCTAGGAGACTCACTGTCAACAGTGGCCATGACACTGCCAATTAGGGTTGGCTTCCTCACCTACTTCCCTAAATGACGTAATGACCACCCTTGCCAGGTACTCCTGGGGATTTCTATTTTTATTTTGTTTTTAGCTTCGTTTCTTTGTGTTTTCGTTAACTGCTGCTTGCATTGCTCCTCAGGTTTCTTTTTTTCTCATTTGGTGTCAAAATAACAACCACGCTGCTTTGAATGAAATGGTTGTTAACAAAAATCTGTTACAAGCCTATCCCTGCTAGGTGGAAGACAGACCCGGACTACCAAGCCTGCATCCCCGTCAGCTGCAGGAGCCCACTCCAAACTACAGGGCTAGCCTCCACTCAACTTCTAAGGCTTCAAGTACATCCCATTTTGATGACTAACATAGTAGTTATGGGTTACTTCTAACCCTGAAGCAATGATCTTTTTCCTTTTTTTTTCTTAAAATGAAAACTCTTATTGCTGGCTTCTCATCTGCTGTGGGGCAGCCTTCCTGATGGAAGAGAATAGAGACGACTCTGCTTCGTTTACTGCCACTGGGGCTTTCCCTGCCCTTCCTGAATTTGATCATTTTTAAAGGGCTAGATGTAGATGTACAGAATTTCTTTCAAAGAGAATCTAACAGGGAACCTGAAAAATAACCACCTGGGCAATCAATCCTGCAGTCGTTGAGGTAGGATTATGCCTGGGGACAATACAATGAGGTGTTCGTTTTTCCGTTACTTTTTCTTAAAGGAAACACAGATATGCAGTTCTAAGCAGAGGTTTCCAATACTGAATGTTCTCATTCATTTGGTATAATGCTTTCTATGGCATTTGGGGGAGTTAAATATATACCCCAAAAAGCAGCAGTGATCATAAATAAGCAACGTCCTTTTATCAACCAAAACCTTAAAGAATCTTTACAAATTCTGAAATGTGTATTTTACTAATGGCTTTCTCCAATTACCTCTAATAAGAGAAATTAAGAGTAAAACCTATAAATTAAAGGGGACAGATAACAAGAAAGAAAGGAAAAAGGAAGGCAGACAGGAAAAGAAGACAGGGAAGGAGGGATGGAAGCAGGGAGAAAGGGAGGGAGGGAGAAAGGAAGAGAAAAGGCAGGCAGGCAGGATCTGCACAAGCCCCAGACATAAAAATGGAGTAACTATTAATGTCCTAAGTGAAATCAACACACCAGCCTAGCACACTAACCTGTGTTAAGTAACCTAGACTGAAATGTGAGGAATTCAGAAGTTGTCGGTATGTCACCAGAGCGCACCTTCTAGCATAACGAAGAACACCACGCAAGGCTGAGCTACGGCATTCACATTCATGGCAGCTCCACTGATTGCAGAAGGCAGCCGAAGCTGGACAACTTTCGCCTGTAGGATCCCAGACTCTTCGGAATGAGAAGATGTTTAACGACCCAGGTAATCGGTCATGGAGAGAACGCCGAAGCAAAGGAAACTCATCTCCCACTTGCTGAAAACAAATTCTTCAGTGGCTTCCCACTGCCACCACGCTCTAGCCCTGATCCTAGTGCAGCCCTCGTGCCCTTTAAGCCCACCCCTCCACCCCCACCAGCCCTGCTGTCCATCCACGCCATCACCACCCATGCCAACCACTAAGCAATTCCCACAAAGGCACACGCCCTTTGCCCGGGCTGCTCTCCTCTGCGCTCCCCCTCCACAATATCCACACATACCCCATCTCTTCTAGCTCAGCTCCTCCTCAACTGTGAGACTCACTGCACCCCAAAACTTTTAACGTTGCATATCACCTGTGGACGCCAATATGGCAGGCTTTCTACACCGCTGTTTTTTCTTTTTTTTTTTTTCCCGATGAGCATGCATTACCTTCACAACCACACAATTAATTAAATGAAAACAGAAGGCAGTACCAAATTAAAAACGTACAGATGAATAAAATTCTCTATTTCTATCAAGCTTAATAAACTAAATACAAGGGTGCTCTCTCCCCAGCTGGACCAGGTGCCCCTTCTCTGTGCTTCACCAGCAACCTGTATTCATGATAAACACCCAGACCACCTATCACAGTATATCATAACTGCCCATTTACAAGGGTTTCTTCTATTATGGCAGGGGTCAGCAAACTCCAGTCTGCAGACCAAATTTGGCCCTGCACCTGTCTTTGTAAATAAACCTTTATTAGAGCACAGCCCTGCTCATTCACTTATGTACTGTCTATGGCTGCTTTTGCTTGACAGCAGGAGAGCTAATTAGTTGTGACAGAGACCTTGTGACTCACAACACCTAAACCATTTATTATCTGGCCTTTTTGGGAAAAGTCTGCAGACTCCTGCACTATAAAGTGAGTTCCTTGAAGAAAGTGACTGTGTCTTATTTCTGTATTCCTAGGACTTGGAGCCAACTTGAGGGCAACTAACAACCGTACCTAGGCTAATGCCTGGAATCAGGGAGGTGCTCTCCTCTGGAATGTACATGAAGGTGGAGCCAGAGTGGAAGCACTGGAGGCTCACCTTCCATGCAGGAGATACAGGTCTGATTCCCAGGCAACGCACCTTAAGTGCAGCCACAACTCATTTGTCAGTAGTGACTTGCATGTGGCTATGATGCGGAACAGGTTTCAGTGAAGCTTCCAGACCAAGATAGACTAGGAAGAAATGCCTGGCAACCTATGTCTAAAAATCAGCCAATGGAAACCTGGTCTGATCTACAACTGATGGCTCAGGACTGGGCAGCATTTCTTTCTTCTGTGCATAGGGTCACCATGAATCGGGGCCAGATGCGACAACAACAACAGAATCAGAATAGTTCTTTCTGTAAAGGGACATGGTTGTGTAGAAACCACATTCCCAGAGCCAGAAAGCCCTTTGTGTTTGCCTGTGTTCACCATGCCACGCTACTTATCTTCTTAATCCTTTTTACCCTGAGATTATTTCTCAATATACAATTTAATTTAAATAATTAATGTATAATTATTATACAAAATTTATATAGGCAATATACTTTTTAAATGTTTCCACCAAACTTTTCACTATCAGTAATTTCCCCCCAAGGAAAAATATTTCTACTTTTATTATAAAAGCCAACAGAGGCCGTTCTGCAAGAAACCAAAACAGACCTCCATAAGTGGAAAAACATACCTTGTTCATGGATAGGAAGACTTAACATGTAAAAATGTCTATCCTACCAAAAGCCATCTATAGATACAATGCAATTCCGACCCAAATTCCAACGACATTTTTTAATGTGATGGAGAAAGAAATCACCAACTTCATATGGAAGGGAAAGAGGCCCCGGATAAGTAAAGTATTATTGAAAAGGAAGAACAAAGTGGGAGGCCTCACTCCACCTGATTTTAGAACCTATTATACAGCCACCATAGTCAAAACAGCCTGGTACTGGTACAACAACAGATACATAAACCAATGAAACAGAACTGAGAATCCAGACATAAATCTATCCACATATGAGCAACTGATATTTGACAAAGACCCAAGGTCAGTTAAATCAAGAAAAGACAGTCTTTTTAACAAATGGTACTGGTATAACTGGATATCCATCTGCAAAAAAATGAAACGAGACCCATAACTCACACCATGCAGAAAAACCAACTCAAAATGGATCAAAGACCTAAATATAAAATCTAAAACAATAAAGATCATGGAAGAAAAAATAGGGACAATGCTAGAAGCCCTAACACATGGTATAAACAGTATACAAAACATCACTAACGATGCAGAAGAGAAACCAGGTAACTGGGAACTCCTAAAAATCAAACACCTACGCTCATCCAAAGACTTCACCAAAAGAGTTAAAAGATTACCTACAGACTGGAAAAAAGTTTTTAGCTATGACATTTCCGATCAGTGTCTAGTCTCTAAAATATACATGATACTACAAAAGCTTAACTACAAAAAGACAAATAACCCAATTAAAAAATGGGCAAAGGATATGAACAGACACTTCACTAAAGAAGACATTCAGGTAGCTAACAGATACATGAGGAAATGCTCATGATCATTAGCCATTAGAGAAATGCAAATCAAAACTACAATGAGATTCCATCACACTCCAACAAGGCTGGCATTAATCCAAAAAAAAACCAAAATAATAAGTGTTGGAGAGATTGTGGAGAGACTGGAACACTTAAACACTGCTGGTGGATACGTAAAATGGTACAACCACTTTGGAAATTGATTTGGCGTGTCCTTAAAAAGCTAGAAACAGAACTACCATACAATCCAGTAATCCCACTCCTTCGAATATATCCTAGAGAAATAAGAGCCTTTACAGGAACAGATATATGCACACCCATATTCACTGCTGCACTGTTTACAACAGCAAAAAGATGGAAGCAACCAAGGTGCCCATCAACGGATGAATGGATAAATTATGGAGTATTCACACAATGGAATACTACACATCGATAAAGAACAGTGAGGAATCTGTGAAACATTTCATAGCATGGAGGAATCTGGAAGGCATTATGCTGAGTGAAATTAGTCAATTGCAAAAGGACAAATATTGTATAAGACCACTATTATAGGAACTCGAAAAATAGTTTAAACAGAGAAGAAAATATTCTTTGATGGTTACAAGAGGGGGGAGGGAGAGAGAGGGTTTTCACTAATTAGATAGTAGATAAGAACTACTTTAGGTGAAGGGAAAGACAACGCACAATACAGGTGAGGCCAGCACAACTGGACTAAACCAAAAGCAAAGAAGGTTCCTGAATAAACCGAACGCTTCGAAGGCCAGCGTAGCAGGGGCAGGGGCCTGGGGACCATGGTTTCAGGGGACATCTAAGTCAATTGGCATAATAAAATCTATTAAGAAAACATTCTGCATCCCACTTTGAAGAGTGGCGTCTGGGGTCTTAAACGCTAGCAAGCAGCCATCTAAGATGCATCAATTGGTCTCAACCCACCTGGAGCAAAGGAGAATGAAGAACACCAAAGGCACAAGGTAATCATGTGCCTAAGAAGCAGAAAGGGCCACATAAAGCAGAGACTACATTAGCCTGAGACCAGAAGAACTATATAGTGCTAGGCCACAACCTATGACTGTGCTGACAGGGAACACAATAGAGAACCCCTGAGGGAGCAGGAGAGCAGCTGGATGCAAATCCCAAATTCTCGTAAAAAGACCAGACTTAATGTTCTGACTGAGACTAGAAGGATCCCGGAGGTCATGGACTCCCGTATCTGTTAGCCCAATACAGGAACCATTCCCAAAGCCAACTCTTCAGACAGAGATTGGACTGGACAGAAAATGATACTGGGGAAGAATGAGCTTCTTGGATCCAGTAGACACATGAGACTACACTGGCACCTCCTGTCTGAAGGGGAGATGAGAGGGTAGAGGGGGTTAGAAGCTGGCCAAATGGACACAAAAACAGAGAATGGAGGGAAGGAGTGTGCTGTCTCATTAGACGGAGAACAATTAGGAGTATACAGCAAAATGTTTATAAATTTTTGTATGAGAGTCCGACTTGATTTGTAAACTCTCACTTAAAGCACAATAAAAAAAATTTTTTAAAGCCAATAGAAAATTGGCTACATGAGAAAGTTATTTAGAACAATCATTCTATCTTTCTAGAATAAATCTATTATACAAATTAAGCACTGTTCTAAGAAGAAAGAAAGCTAGAAGTATCTGCCCTATGAAAGGGACTCTGCTAGACACTCTAGTGGGGTTTCTTATTCAATTATCACAGCAATCCTACAACATGGGCATTATTACTGGTGTACCCACTTCACAGATGAAGAAACTGAGGCTGGAAGAGATGGAGTGATTAGTTCAAGGTCAAATGCCTATTAAACAGAAGACTATAAATCCAGGCCTATTAAACCTCATATTCTTTACCCCAAACTCCAAGAAACAGCCCTAGTTTGTGCACATAAAAAAGAAAATCTCTGCTTCTATTTTAAATTGTTATAGGGTATAGCATTTGTCTTCCAAAGTATTCAATACACTTGTGTGGAAACACATATTATAGTGGAAAGAGGGTAGGTGTTGGTGTGATTGCATTGTTGCTCACTAAACAAAAATAACATGTAAAGTGCCTGAGAATAGCAGGTATTCCACGGCAGCTATTAAAAACGTAACATTCAAGTACCTTATTTTTCCTAGAGTTTTAGTACTGGAATGCTGGAAAAGTCAAGGTCAAGCTAATTTTGAAAGTGAGGAAACTGAAGCCCAGATAGTTGAGTGACACGCTCAAAATAAAAAGCTCAAGGATGAACCACACATGGACAGGCCAGGTTCCCCTGTCGCAGCTGCCCCACACAAGGCTGCATAGAAACTCTCATTTTCCAGCAAGCAAACCAGACACAGGCGACGTGTGACTCTCCCAGCAAAACTTGCCATGTCAGTTACTCAGAACCAGGTGGACCACCAAGTCTAGTCTCATCGTCATTGCATTCGTACTACTGTCGTTCTAGTCTCAAACTTCACGTATGGAGGATTAAAAACATTTAACCCAATATTTTAATGTACCAGCCCTTTGTCCTCCTGCCAATAGTCATCTCTTTTATAACACATGCCTCAGAGTAGTTGAGAAGCTAAACCAGTTTTTCTCCTATTTCAACACTGGCCTAACCATCCTGAAGGGAAAATGATTGACAGAAGGTGAGCTGGTCTCTTCAAGCAATGTTGTTTGTTCTCCCTGTCCAGCTCAAACTGGAAGCCAGTACAACTGTGAATCTAAAATTGTCACCTTTTCCATGAAGATGACCAACACAAAGCTGCTAAAAACAAGGGACACAAAACCCTGAGGCTATACCTGGCCCACATCATGTTCCAAAGACACTGCACTCAATGAATGGTCCAATCAGAACAGAGCAGGGTTTTTTAAATGTTCACCAATTTGGCCTTTGCCTTCATTAGACTTGGGCTGGGCTATTCTTGCACTTGACAGCTAACCAAAAGGTTGGAGATTCAAGCCCACTCAAAGGTGCCTTGGAAGAGAGGCCTGGTGAGCCACTTCTGAAAAATCAGGCATTGAAAACCCTATGGAGATGCTCATCAACAAATGGATAAACAAAATGTCATACATACATACAATGGAATACAACTCAGCCAGAAGAAGAAACAAAGTCTTCATACATGCTACAACATGGATGGGGCTTGAAGACATTATCCTGAATGAAATGTCAGTCACAAAAGGACAAATATTCTACAACCTCACTTATATAAAAAAGACAAACAAAGGCTTTCAGAGGGCTAATGGTGACAGAAAAATCCCATTGATTAAGGGTAGCGTTGTACAGCCAGTTACTGTAATTGCCGTCAATAAGTTGTACACCTGTAAAAAGTTGAGCTTGCAAAAGTTGTATGACAGATATACTTACAACAACAACAGAAAAAGAAAAGAGTAGATAACCAAAAACCTCATGGCATTTGGTTCCTTGATTTGGAGGTTTAGGTCATGGTTTCATGGGACATCCCAGTTAATTGACCTAATAACGTGTTCAGTGCTTCTGTCCTACCTTCTAGTTCATCGGGTAGTGCCTGGGGTCTTAAAAGCTTGCAAGCAGCCATCCAAGGCATAACAATTGTTCTCTATTTGCCTCGAGCAACAGGGGAAGAAGGAGAGTCAGGTGCAGGAGAAGCACATAGAATGTGTGGCTAATTGCCTCCAGGAACAATTGTCTCCTTTGCCAAGAGACCAGAAGAACTGGATGGTGCCCGGCGGCTTCCATTACAGAACATTTTGATCAAAGATTCTATAGAAGAATCCTGATCAAAAGAGAGAGAATGTAGAACAGAATTTAAAATTTTCACGGACTCCAGGCTTTCTGGACCAAAGGGTGCTGGATGAACCCCTGAAACTACTGCTCTGAGATAATCTTTAAAACTTAAACCAAAAATATCCCCTGAAGTCATCTTAAAACCAAACAATAGTTTAGCTTAAACCGACTGCCGTCGATTCGATTCCAATTCATAGCGACCCTATAGGACAGAGTAGAACTGCCCCATAGAGTTTCCAAGGAGCGCCTGGTGGATTCGAACTGCCGACCTTCTGGTTATCAGCCATAGCACTTAACCACTACTTAGCTAGTAAAAATGTCTGCCTTGAGCATTAAGCTCTTTTAAGAACTATCTGTATGGGATCAAAGTGACAACACTTGAAAGATCGGGTAGGAACCTTAGGGGGCAGTGAGTTTCTGTTAATTGGGGGGAGGAACAAGTCAGAAAAGGATGTTGAAAATGGCTGCACATCTCAAAGAATGTTATTAATGTCACTGAATTGTACATGTACAAAGGGTTGAATTGGTGTATCTTTTACCACGTATATTCTCAACCACAAATTAAAAAAAAAGAAAACCCTGTGGAGCACAGTTCTACTTTGACACATGTTGGGGGGGTCACCAGGAGTTAGGGTCTACTCCACAGCAACTGGTTTTTGCACTATTCTTTACCATTATTTCAAATGAAGAGCACTGGATGGTCAACAGAAGGTTGGAAGCATGAAACTTCAAGGCTAACCTGGGGTATCTGCCTGTGTTTGGATATAACCATCAAGAGCAGCTGGCCATTGAGGGTTTCACAGCCTGGTGGGACTGAGTTTCCAGTCTAGTCTCCCCCTTGTCAGCTGTGGGGCCCGGGGCAAGTTATTCAGCTTTTTGGGGCCTCAGTTTCCACACCTGAGATAGCAGTCATAAGACCTACCAGGCAGGGTTGTTATAAGAGTCAAAAATAATATGAAGAACGTGCCAATGCAGTATCTGGCTCAATGTGGTCACCGCTCACTGGTCATTGGCTTATGTCTGCAGGTAAACAGTATTTGAATCTGGGAGTAATAAAACTACTTTCCAAAGGAGTAGCCATATCTAGAGTCTCAGTTATGCACATTAGCCTTACCTCTACCTGATCCAAATTAAGGGTATTTTCTCATTTCCCTTCCTATCTGCCCAGCCAGCCCTAGAAGAGTGGGAGTGGCCAGGGTACAAGAGGCTCTCCAGGAGCCCACTGCAGGCACGGCAGTGCAGGATCAGGCTGCAGGGCTGAGCTCTGTTTCTCTGACCAAAGGGAAAAAGTAGGCCGGTTCTCCAAAGCTAGCAATGCTCTTACACCCATAGGGGTGTTTGATTTTTTTTTCCCCCTCCAACTAAATATTAATCTCCTAAAGACACTGTGCTGAATTGGCAGTGTGACGCTAAATGGTGATTGTGCAGAACGGCTCCCAGGCTGGCCCCAAGCACAGCAGGTGCATGGCCAGGCAGATGCAGCCCTGGAGGCAGGGTGAGTGGTGAAAGGGCCCTCACCTCCTGCAGTGGACACCTCTGACATCTTGGGTGATAAGCTGACTGACGGAATGTTCTCCAAGAGTTTTCCTCAAATAAAACCAAAAGGCACTCTTAAGCCAAAGCTAGAATCATCTGCCCAAGGAACTGCTTGCTCCTGTGAGCTGCCTCCCTGAGGCTGCCCCCAGGAGCTCTCAGCAGCCTGGCCAGGTGTACAGGGAAGCAGGAAAGAAATACAGTGTGTCATGGGCGATGCTGTATGTCCACCTGGTGAGGCTGTTGTTTGGCCATTTACTGATCTAGACATTGTTGTGAAGGTATTTTGTTGATGTGGTTAACATCTACCATCAGTCGACATTAAATAAAGCAGAATACCCATGATAATGTAGGTGGGCTTTATCTAATTAGGTGAAAGCCTTAGAACACACACTGAAATTTCCTATAGAAGAAGGAATTTTGCCTCAAGACCGTAACACAGAAATCCTGCCAGAGTTTCCAGACTGTCACCTGCCATACAGATTTGGACTTGCCAGTCCCTTAAATCAATCTCTCTCCACCAGAAGAGCTGATGGTACTCAGCTGCTGTTACTGAATGTTTTGATCAAAGATTCTACAGAATAATCTTGATCAAAAGGGGAAAAATATAGAAGAGAATTCAAAATTCTCATGGAATCCAGACTTTTTGGAGCCACTGGGGCTGTATGAGCCCCTGAAACTCTTGCCCTGAGATATCTTTAAACCTTAAACCAAAAAAAAAACCCCAAAAAAGATTTTAAACCGAATAATTGGTTAGCATATTTTGAAGAACTATCTACATGGGATCAAACTGACAACGGCAACTCAAAAGGTCAGATAAGAAGCTTTGGTGGCAGTAAGTTTACATCAGTGGTGAAGGAACAATTCAGAAAAGGAAGGCAGGACAGTTACTCACATTAAAGGATGTAATCGATGTCACTGAATTGTATATGTAGAAATTGCTCACTTGGTGTATGTTTTGCTGTATATATTCTCAACAACAATAAACAAAATCAATTTCTCTCTCTGTATTTCTCTCTCTCTCTCTAGGTTGTCTCATCTCTCTGTTCCTGTTTTTCTATTGTTTCTCTCTTCTGTCTGTCTGTCTCCCTAACTCCTACCCCTGACCCTCTACTGGTTCTGTTTCTCTGGAGAGCCCTGACTGATGACCAGACAATGTGAATCCCAGCAAGAAGGGAAAGAGGAGAGAACATACCCTCTCAAGCCAAAGTAGCTACCAAGCGTGGCACTCACATCATCTCCCCAGTGGTTTTCCAACTTTGCTTGGGTGGATGTTCTTAGCCCCTCCTGACCCTGCAGACTGGTTAGAGTTATAGGGTTACTTTAATATTGAGGTCAGACCTGGGATGGATGGAGAGCTCAGGCACTGCTAAAGGATCTGGAAGAGCAGGACCCAGTGGAAGGTGAGCATGTTGGAGGCAGCCCTGGATAGAGAACAAGCCTAGTTGTTCTGCTTCTAATGACCTTTTCAAGACCTTGGTCCTTCTGTGTAGTGTTAACTATAATCAGGGTTTGGAGCTCCGCCTAGCCTTGCTTAGCTAACCCAGAGCACCTGGATTCCTCCCCAATACTAAGCCACGCACTGAACAAATTCAACCCACAGACAATCCAAAATAATATTCCCCATTAACCACTGAGGCAACAGAGCAGTACTGACAAAGCTATTAGGCAGGCCTACCAACTAGGCTTTCCCCCACTTCTTCTCTCTCTATAAGGCAAATAGGAAGCAAAAGACAAGATAAAATAAATGATCCGCAAACCGGAACACTTTACAGCTGGGTTATCACCCTGTGTGGCTGCATCTTTGAGATAAATTCATTTCCGTATCAGCAGCAGGAACATTATCTGAAAGCCACCTGTCTGAATGGGCATCAATCAGTGTTCATCTGAGCAAAGGGGCTGATGGCCAAACAATATAGGGTAACAGTGAGTTAAAAAAGGCATGCTGGGGCCCCAGCTGCAGGATTTCCCAGAGCCTTTACTCTGTTTGGAAACCCTGGTGGAGTGGTGGTTAAGAGCTACGCCTGCTAACCAAAAGGTTAGCAGTTTGAATCCAGCAGGCACTCCTTGGAAACTCTATGGGGCCATTCTACTCTGTCCTACAGGGTTGCTGTGAGTCGGAATTGACTTGATGGCAATGGGTTTGATTTTTTTTGTTCTCACTCTGTTCATGTGTACCATGAATCTCCAAGAGGACCCTGTGTGCTGTGCTCCCCAAACTTAGTTGGCCTTGGAAACCCCCTCCATTCTAAAGAGTGCGTCTTTGGACTGCAGAATACGAGAAATGTTGCCACGTGTTTTGTTTGCCCTTCATGGCCTAATAGTTGAATAAATGCAAATTATAGTACACTGGTGGTGTTGTGGTTAAGTGCTATGGCTGCTAACCAAAGGGTTGGTAGTTGGAATCCGCCAGGAGCTCCTTGGAAACTCTATGGGGCAGTTCTACTCTGTCCTGTAGGGTCACTATGAATCGGAATAGACTTCACTGCACTGGGTTTGGTTTTTGTTTTTTGGTTTACATGGCAATTCTGGGATTCCGTCAACCTCGCCTATCCACATGGTTGGGGGTGGAGGGGCTTGGTATTGACGTGCACCAGAGGATGTTCACAGTAAGCAGAGGTATATTTTCTACCCTCCTTGACCAGAGAAAAAAAATAACTATTTTCCCCTTCTTTGTAAGAAACTATAACTGCTAACTGGTATTTTTAACTGGTAAAAGATGAACAAATATGCATAGGAAATGACATGCAAATAAGGCCAAGCCCAGGAAGAGTCAATTGTCATCGTAAATCAGCCTCCTGGAAAAGAAATGTTAACTGCAGTCAACACCTCTCCTGCAAGAGGATACTCCCTCAGTTGGCTCAAATCCCTGATGGTTATGTATGCCATAGGCGGACTGTCCTTAATTAGAAATGGTCTACCTTCAAGTCTTAGCTTAACTGTCCAGCTGTATTCTAGTTCTACCAATGACAAAGCCATGGTGTGGGATGGAGGGAAAGAGGTAATCAGTGCCACAATTAGTGTAAACATAGCCGTTTGAGAAGAACCCCAAATCAAGGTCTTGGCAAAAAGTACTGGAGTAACTACTTTTTTTTGTGCACATTCTCTGTCTGTCTTGGGGATTATATTCTCAAGAAAATTTTCCCCAAGGTTCAGGGATCTCTCACTGGTAAGTTACCACCTCTCTCCATTGGCAAGTTACCACTTTTCTTGCAGAAAGACAATGCCTGGCAGCTAGACGTCTGTTCTCAAGTTTGCCCGTGGGAGGGAGGGTGGAAGGGACAGTGCCTACAATAAAGGAAGAATGACCTTGCCTTCCTACCCCACACAATCACCCCTCCCTCCACCTCCAACTTCACGCAATGCACAATGTTCAATATAGGTTACATCGAGCTCTTAAATTTTATTCTCCTGCAAATAGGTTATCTTCCTTTGTATCACGACTCAGCACCTAGCATCATGGTCTACGCCCATCAGGAACTCATTTGGATGCTGTAGACCATGGATCAGCTTCAGTATTTAATGACAATTTATTGGTCTCCTCTGAGTTCCAAACATCAGGGAAATAACAGTGCACACAATGCTGCCCTTGGCCCAGCTTCCTTCACTGAGGAATTCTACCAAACATTTAAATAATTAACACCAATTCTTCGAAAACTTTACCAGAAAAGAGAAGAAGAGAATACTTCCCGACATATCCTATGAGGCCAGCATTACCCTAATACCAAAACCAAACAAACATGGTAATATAAAGGAAAATTACAGACCAATATTTCTCATGAGCATAGATGTAAAAATCCTCCACAAAATATCAGCAAATTGAATCCAGCAATGTAGAAAATGAATTATACACCATGACCAGTTGGAATTTATCCCAGAAACACAAGACTTGCTCAACATTCACAAATCAATTAATGCAATTTGTCATATCAATAAAGAAAAATCATACGATCGTATCAGTAGATTCAAAAACAGCATCTGACAAAATCCAACATCCATTCATGATAAAAACGCTCAGTAAATTAGGAAGAGAGAAAATTCCTCAACTTGAGAAAGAACATTTACAAAAAACCTATAGCTAACATCATACTTAGTGGTGAGAAAGATCGAGAACAAGACGAGGGTGTTCCCTCTTACCACTCCTAGTCAACATCAAACTGGAAATCCTAGCTAACACAAAAGACAGGAAAATACAAGATATACTGAGAAAGAAGAAATGAAACTATCTTTGTTCACAGAGTATATGATTTTCTACTTAGAAAATCTCAAAGAAACAACAACCAAAAAACCTGTGGAACTAATTAGCTAGCAATTATAGCAAGGTTGCAGGATACAACTTTAATATACAAAACTGAATTGTTTTCCTATAAACCAGTAATGATTGGAATTTGGAAAAAAAACCATAATTTATACACTGGCACGAAAAAACTAAATGCTTAGGTATAAATCTAACAAAATATGTACAAGATCTATAGGAGAAAAATTACAAAACTCTGATGAAAGAAATCAAAGATCTAAATAAATGGAGAGTTATTCCATATTTGTGAATAGGAATACTTAATATTATTAAGGTATCGATTTTTCCCAACTTGATATATATGGATTCAAGGCAGTCCCAATCAATATCCCAGCACGTCATTTTGTAAATATTGATAAGCTGATTCTAAACTGACAAAAGACCCAAAATAGCCAACACAACACTGAAGATATCTGCAATACACTTACTTACCTGATAAAGAGCTTACATCCAAAATATACAAAGAACCCTTGAAATTCAGCAACAAACAACCCAATTAAAAAATGGGCAAAATATCTGACTACAAACCTAACCAAAGAAGATGTGTTGTTATCGTTGCTACATGCCGTCTAGTCAATTCCAACTCATAGTGACCCTATGTACAACGGAACTAAACACTACCTGGTCCTGCCCATCATTGCAGCCATGGTGTCAATCCATCTAATTGAGAGTCTTCCTCTTTTTCCCTGACCCTCTCCTTTGTCAAGCATGATGTCCTTCTCCAGGGACTGGTCCCTCCTGACAACATGTCCAAAGTACATGACACCAAGTCTTGCCATCTTTGCTTCTAAGAAGCATTCTGACTGTACTTCTTCCAAGACACATTTGTTCATTCTTCTGGCAGTCCATGTATATTCAATATTCTTCACCAACACCATAACTCAAAGGCATCAATTCTTCTTCAGTCTTCCTTATTCATTGCCCAGCTTTCTCAAGCATATGAGGTGACTGAAAATACCATGGCTTGAGCCAGGACCACCTCAGTCCTCAATGAGGACAGGCTGCCCAATAAACAAGGTACACATGGGCATACTTGTAATTACTTACTAATCTGTAGCACACAATTTCGTCTTTTTTTCACATCTTTGTGGTGAAACTCATGTGAAACTGTGTACTACAGATTAGTAAGTAAGCCTGCGCATACCTTGTTTACTGGTAAATCTGACCCTGGTCCTAAAAGTGACATCTTTGCTTTTTAACAACTTAAAAAGGTCTTTTGCAGCAGATCTGCCTAGTGCAACATCATCATTTGATTTCTTGACTGCTGCTTTCAGGGGTGTTGATTATGAATCCAAGTAAAACGAAATCCTTGATGACTTCGATATTTTCTCTGTTTATCATGATGTTGCTTATTGATCCAGTTTTCTTTATGTTGATGTATAATCCATACTGAAAGCTGTGGTCTTTGATCTTCATCAGTAAGTACTTCAAATCCTCTTCACTTTCAGCAAGTAAGGTTGTGTCATCTGCATAATGAAGACTGTTAATGAGTCTTCCTCCAATCCTGATGCCGTGTTCTTCTTCATATAGTCCAGCTTCTTGGATTATCTGCTCAGCATACAGACTGAATAAGTATGGTAAAAGGATACAACCCTGATGCACATCACTTCCGATTCTGAAATCATTCAATAGTCCCTTGTTCTGTTCGAACAACTGCCTCTTCATCTATGTACAGGTTCCACACGAACACGATTAAGTGTTCTGGAATTCCCATTCTTCCCAATGTTATCCATAATTTGTTGTGATCCACAAAGTTGAACACCTTTGCAGTCAATAAAACACAGGTAAACATCTTCCTGGTAGTCTCCGCTTTTAGCCAACGTCCATCTGATATTAGCACTGATATCCCTCATTCCTCGTCCTCTTCTGAATCCAGATTGAACTTCTGGAAGTTCCCTCTCAATGTACTGCTGCAAATGATTTTGAATGATCTTCAACAAAATTTTGCTTGCGTATGATATTAATGGTATTGTTCGAGAATTTCTGCATTCTGTTGGATCATCTTTCTTTGCAATATGCACAAATATGGATCTCTTCCAGTCAGTTGGCAAGGTAGCTGTCTTCCAAATTTCTTGGCAGAGACGAGTAAGGACTTCCAGCAATGCATTTGTTTGTTGGAACATCTCAACTGGTATTCTGTCAATTCCTGGAGTCTTGTTTTTTGCCAATGCCTACAGTGCAGCTTGGGCTTCTTCCTTCAACATCATCGGTTCTTGATCATATGCCACCTCCTGAAATGGTTGAAAGTTCAACCAATTCTTTTTGGTACAGTGACTCTACATTCCTTCCATCTTCTTTTGATGCTTCCTCTGTCTTTCAATATTGTGTCCATAGAATCCTTCAATATTGCTGCTCAAGGCTTGAATTTTTTTCTTCAGTTCTTTCAGCTTGAGTAATGCTGAGTGTGTTCTTCCCTTTTGGTTTTCTAACTCCAGGTCCTTGCACATTACAGTATAATATTTTACTGTATCTTCTTGAGTCACCCTTTGAAACATTCTGCTCAGCTTTTTCACTTCATCATTTCTTCCTTTCACTTTAGCTACTCAGCAATCAAGAGCAAGTGTCAGAGTCTCTTCTGACATCCATCTTGGTCTTTCCTTTCTTTCCTGTCTTTTTAACGACCTCTTGCTTTCTTCATGTATGATATCCTTCATGTCATCCCAAAACTTGTCTGGTTTTCAGTCATTAGTGTTAAATGTGTGAGATCTATTTTTGAGATGGTCTCTAAATTCCTGTGTGAAATACTCAGGGTCATACTTTGGTTCTCGTGGAGCTGTTTTTCTTTTAAATTTTTATTGTGCTTTAAGTGAAAGTTTACAAATCAAGTCAGTCTCTCATACAATAATTTATATACACCTTGTTATATATATATATATATATATTGTTATATATATATATATATATATTTTGTTATATACCCCTAGTTGCTCTCTCCCTAATGAGACAGCACACTCCTTCCATCCACTCTCTGTTTTCATGTCCATTCGGCCAGCTTCTGACCCCCTCTGCCTTCTCATCTCCCCTCCAGACAGGAGATGCCAACATAGTGTCACGTGTCTACTTGATCCAAGAAGCTCACTCTTCACCAGTATCATTTTCTATCCCATAGTCCAGTCCAATCCCTGTCTGAAGAGTCGGCTTTGGGAATGGTTCCTGTCTTGGGCTAACAAAGGTTTGAGGACCATGACCTCTGGGGTCCTTCTAGTCCCAGTAAGACCATTAAGTCTGGTCTTTTTTACGAGAATTTGAGGTCTGCATCCAGCTGCTCTCCTGCTCCCTCAGGGGTTCTCTGTTGTGTTCCCTGTCAGGGCAGTCATTAGTTGTAGTCGGGCACCACCTATTTCTTCTGGTCTCAGGCTAATGTAGGCTCTGCTTTATGTGGCCCTTTCTGTCTCCTGGGTTCATAATCACCTTGTGTCTTTGGCATACTTCATTCTCCTTTGCTCCAGGTGGGTTGAGACCAGTCGATGTACCTTAGATGGCTGCTTGCTATAGCCTTTAAGACCCCAGACGCCACTCTCCAAAGTGGGATGCAGAAAATTTTCTTAAATAGATTTTATTATGCCAATTGACTTAAATGTCCCCTGAAACCATGGTCCCCAAACCTCCGCCCCTGCTATGCTGGCCTTCGAAGCTTTCAGTTTATTCAGGAAACTTCTTTGCTTTTGGTTTAGTCCAGTTGTGCTGACCTCTCCTTTATTGTGTGTTGTCTTTCCCTTCAACTACAATAGTTCTTGTCTACTATCTAATTAGCAAAAACCCCTCTCCTTTCCTCTTTCCTTCCTACCCTCCCTCCCTCCCCACTCTCATAACCATCAAAGAATATTCTCTTCTCTGTTTATTTTTTGAGTTCTCATAATAGTGGTCTCATATAATATTTGTCCTTTTGCAACTAATTTCACTCAGCATAATGCCTTCCAGATTCCTCCATATTATGAAATGTTTCAGATTCATCATTGTTCTTCATTGATGCATAGTATTCCATTGTATGAATATCCCCACCCCCCCCTCAGTGCCATCGATATACCATAATTTATTTATCCATTCATCCACTGATGGGCACCTTGGCTGCTTCCATCTTTTTGCTATTGTAAACAGTGCTGCAATGAACATGGGTGTGCATACATCTGTTGGTGTAAAGGCTCTTATTTCTCTAGGATATATTCCAAGAAGTGGGATTCTTGGATGGTACGGTAATTCTATTTCTAGCTTTTTAAGGAAGCGCCAAATCAATTCCCAAAGTGGTTGTACCATTTTACATACCCACCAGCAGTGTTTAAGTGTTCCAGTCTCTCCACAATCTCTCCAACATTTATTATTTTGTGTTTTTTGGATTAATGCCAGCCTGGTTGGAATGCGATGGAATCTCATTGAAGTTTTGATTTGCATTTCTCTAATGGCTAATGATCGTGAGCATTTCCTCATGTATCTGTTAGCTACCTGAATGCCTGTTCATATCCTTTGCCCATTTTTTAATTGGGTTATTTGTCTTTTTGTAGTTGAGCTTTTGCAGTATCATGAACATTTTAGGGAAACCCTGGTGGCGTAGTGGTTAAGTGCTACGGCTGCAACCCAAGAGGTCAGCAGTTCAAATCTACCAGGCGCTCCTTGGAAACTCTATGGAGCAGTTAGTTCTACTCTGTCCTGTAGGGTCGCTATGAGTTGGAATCGACTCGATGGCAGTGGGTTTGGTTCTGGTTTTGTACATTTTAGAGACCAGACACTGGTCAGAAATGTCATAGCTAAAAACTTTTTCCTAGTCTGTAGGTAATCTTTTCACTCTTTTGGTGAAGTCTTTGGATGAGCATAGGTGTTTGATTTTTAGGAACTCCCAGTTGTCTAGTTTCTCTTCTGCATTGCTGGTAATGTTTTGTATACTATTTATGCCATGTATGAGGGCTCCTAGCTCCCTATTTTTTCTTCCATGATCTTTATTGTTTTAGATTTTATATTAAGGTCTTCGATCCATTTTGGGTTAGTTGTGCATGGTGTGAGGTATGGATCTTGTTTCATTTTTTTGCAGCACCACTTGTTAAAGAGACTGTCTTTTCCACATTTAACTGACTTTGGGCCTTTGTCAAATATCAGCTGCTCATACCTGGATGGATTTATGTCTGGGTTCTCAATTCTGTTCCATTGGTCTATGTATTTGTTGTTGTACCAGTACCAGGCTGTTTTGACTACTGTCGCTGTATAATAGGTTCTAAAATCAGGTAGAGTGAGGCCTCCCACTTTGCTCTTCTTTTTCAGTAATGCTTTTTTCTTTTTTTTACTTAATCGGGGGCCTCTTTCCCTTCCATATGAAGTTGGTGATTTGTTTCTTGTGGGGTTGTTTTAATTTTCTTCAGTTTCAACTTGAACTTGCATATGAGCAACTGATGGTCTCTTCTGCAGTTGGCCTCTGGCCTTGTTCTGACTGATAATATTGAACTTCTCCATCATCTCTTTACTCAGATGTAATCAATGGGATTCCTGTGTGTTCCATCCAGCGAGGTCCATGTGTATAGTTGCCATTTATGTTGGTGAAAAAAGGTATTTTCAATGAATACCCACTAAAAAAACCCATTGCCGTCAAGTCGATTCCAACTTATAGCGACCCTATAGGACAGAGTAGAACTGCCGCATAGAGTTTCCAAGGAGCGCCTGGCAGATTTGAACTGCCAACCTCTCAGTGAGCAGCACAGGTCATTGCAAAATTCTATCATGTGATCTCTGGTGTCATTTCTATCTCCAAGGCCATATTTTCTTAACTATTGACTCTTCTTCATTTTCAACTTTTGCGTTCCAATCAACAGTAATTATCAGTGCATCTTGATTGTATGTTTCATCAATTTCAGACTGCAGAAGCTGGTAAATAAGCATATTAAAAGATGCTCAACATCATGTCATTAGGGAATTACAAATCAAGACAACACTGAGATACTACTATAAACCTATTTAAAAAAAAACAAAAACCCACTGCCTTTAAGTCGATCCTGACTCACAGCAAACCTATTAGGACAGAGGAGAGCTGCCCCATAGAGTTTCCAAGGAGAACCTGGTGGATTCGAATTGCTGACCTTTTGATTAGCACCTGTAGCTATTAACCATAACGCCACCAGGGTTTCCACATATCTACTAGAACGTCTAAAATCCAAAACACAACACCAAATGCTGGTGAGGATGTAGACCAACAAGAACTTTTGTTACAAATCTAAACATAGGCTAACCATACAATCCAGCAATTACGCTCCTAGGTACTTAATCAAGTGAGACCAAAACCTATGTCCTCAAAAAAAAAAAAAAAAAAAAAGCCTATCAAGAAATGTTTACGGCAGCTGTGATGACTAATTTTATATGTCAACTTGACTACACTATGATGCTCTTTTGTTTGCCCAAATGCTAATCTAGATATTGTTATGAAGTAGTTGAAGGGGACAGAATCAGTTGGCCTTATATAAAGGAGATTACCTTCTATAACTCGGGAGGGCCTCGATGAATCAGTTGAAGGCCATAAGAACATGACTCAAAATGAGAAGAAACAGCTGCAAACATCCATTAATAATTGTAACTTGGAACGTACGAAGTATGAATCTAGGAAAATTGGAAATCATCAAAAATGAAATGGAATGCATAAACATTGATATTCTAGGTATTAGTGAGCTGAATTCCCCATGTGTCTGTCAGTTTGTCATACTGTGGGGGCTTGTGTGTTGCTGTGATGCTGGAAGCTATGCCACCGGTATTCAGATAACGGCAGGGTCACCCACGGAGGACAGGTTTCAGCTGAGCTTCCAGACTAAGACAGACTAGGAAGAAGGACCCGGCAGTCTACTTCCAAAAAGCATAAGCCAGTGAAAACCTTAAGAAAAACAGCGGAACACTGTCTGATACAGTGCTGGAAGATGAGCCCCCCAGGCTGGAAGGCACTCAAAAGATGACTGGGGAAGAGCTGCCTCTTCAAAGTAGAGTCGACCTTAATGACGTGGATGGAGTAAAGCTTTCAGGACCTTCACTTGCTGATGTGGCACGACTCAAAATGAGAAAAAACAGCTGCAAACATCCATTAATAATCAGAACTTGGAATGTACGAAGTATCAATCTAGGAAAATTGGAAATCATCATAAATGAAATGGAACACATAAACATCGATATCCTAGGCATTAATGAGCTGAAAGGGACTGGTATTGGCCATTTTGAATCAGACAATCATATAGTCTACTATGCTAGGAATGACAACTCGAAGAGGAATGGTGTTGCATTCATCGTCAAAAAGAACGTTTCAAGATCTATCCTGAAGTACAACGCTGTCAGTGATAGGATAATATCCATACGCCTACAAGGAAGACCAGTAAATACCACTATTATTCAAATTTATGCACCAACCACTAGGGCCAAAGATGAAAAAATAGAAGATTTTTATCAGCTCCTGCAGTCCGAAATTGATCGAACATGCAATCAAGATGCATTGATAATTACTGGTGATTGAAATGCGAAAATTGGAAACAAAGAAGAAGGATCAATAGTTGGAAAATATGGCCTTGGCGATAGCAACAATGCCGGAGATGGAATGATAGAATTCTGCAAGACCAATGACTTCTTCATTGCAAATACCTTCTTTCACTAACATAAACGGTGACTACACACGTGGACCTCGCCAGATGGAAAACACAGAAATCAAATTGACTACATCTGTGGAAAGAGATGATGGATAAGCTCAATATCATCAGTCAGAACAAGGTGAGGGGCTGACTGTGGAATAGACCATCAATTGCTCATATGCAAGTTCAGGCTGAAACTGAAGAAAATCAGAGCAAGTCCACGAGAGCCAAAATATGACCTTGATTACATCCCGCCTGAATTTAGAGACCATCTCAAGAATAGATTTGACGCATTGAACACTAGTGACCGAAGACCAGACGAGGTGTGGAATGACATCAAGGAAATCATCCATGAAGAAAGCAAGAGGTCACTGAAAAGACAGGAAAGAAAGAAAAGACCAAGGTGGATGTCAGAGGAGACTCTGAAACTTGCTCTTGAGCATCAAGCAGCTAAAGCAAAAGGAAGAATCTATGAAGTAAAAGAACTGAACAGAAGATTTCAAAGGGCCTCTCAAGAAGACAAAATAAAGTATTATAATGACATGTGCAAAGACCTGGAGATGGAAAACCAAAAGGGAAGAACACGCTCAGCATTTCTCAAGCTGAAAGAATGGAAGAAAAAATTCAAGCCTCAAGTTGCAATAGTGAAGGATTCCATTGGGAAAATATTAAATGATGCAGGAAGCATCAAGAGAAGATGGAAGGAACACACAGAGTCATTACACCAAAAAGAATTAGTCGATATTTAACCATTTCAAGAGGTGGCATATGATCAGGAACCGATGGTACTGAAGGAAGAAGTCCAAGCTGCTCTGAAGGCATTGGCGAAAAACAAGGCTCCAGGAACTGATGGAATATCAATTGAGATGTTTCAACAAACAGATGCAGCGCTGGAGGTGCTCACTCGTCTATGCCAAGAAATATGGAAGACAGCTTCCTGGCCAACTGATTGGAAAAGATCCATATTTATGCCTATTCCCAAGAAAGGAGATCCAACCGAATGTGGAAATTATAGAACAATATTTTTTTATCATTAATATCACACGCAAGCAAAATTTTGCTGAAGATCATTGAAAAATGGCTGCAGCAGTATATCAACAGAGAACTGCCAGAAATTCAGGCCGGTTTCAGAAGAGGACGTGGAACCAGGGATATCATTGCTGATGTCAGATGGATCCTGGCTGAAAGCAGAGAATACCGAAGACCAAACAAGTTGTGGAATGACATTGGGGACATCATACATGAAGAAAGCAAGCGGTCATTAAAAAGACAGGAGAGAAAGAAAAGACCCAAGTGGATGTCAGAAGAGACCCTGACACTTGCTCTTGAACGCCGAGTACCTAAAGTGAAAGGAAGAAATGATGAAGTAAAAGAGCTGAATAGAAGATTTCAAATGGTGGCTCGGCAGAAGACAGTAAAGTATTACAAAGCCATGTGCAAAGACCTGGAGGTAGAAAACCAAAAGGAAAGAACACACTCGGCATTTCTCAAGCTGAAAAAAATGAAGAAAAAATTTAAGCCTCGAGTTGCAATAGTGAAGGATTCTACAAGGAAAATATTAAATGACACAGAAAGCATTAAAAGAAGATGGAAGGAATACACAGAGTCACTATACCAAAAAGAATTGGTCAACGTTCAACCATTTCAGGAGGTAGCATATGATCAAGGACCTGTGGTACTGAAGGAAGAAGTCCAAGCTGCACTGAAGGCACTGGTGAGAAACAAGGCTCCAGGAATTGATGGAACACCAACCGAGATGTTTCAATGAATGGAGGCAGCACTGGAAGTGCTCACTCGTCTATGCCAAGAAATTTGGAAGACAGACACCTGGCCAACTGACTGGAAGAGATCTGTGTTTATGCCTGTTCCCAAGAAAGGTGATCCAACAAAATGTGGAAATTATTGGACAATATCATTAATATCACATGCAAATAAATTTTGCTGAAGATCATTCAAAAGCGGCTGCAGCAGTATATCAACAGGGAACTGCCCGAAATTCAAGGGGAATTCATAAGAGGATGTGGAATGAGGGATATCATTGCTGATGTCAGTTGGATCCTGGCTGAAAACAGAGAACACCAGAGGGATGTCTACCTGTGTTTTATTGACTACGCACAGGCATTCGACTGTGTGGATCGTAACAAATTATGGGTAACATTGCAAAGGATGGGAATTCCAGAACTCTTCACTGTGCTCATGAGGAACCTTTACATAGACCAAGAGGCAGTTGTTTGGACAGAACAAGGGGATACTGATTGGTTTAAAGTCAGGAAAGGTGTGTGGCAGGGTTGTATTCTTTCACCATACCTATTTAATCTGTATGCTGAACAAATAATACAAGAAGCTGGACTATATGAAGAAGAATGGGGCATCAGGATTGGAGGAAGACTCATTAACAACCTGCGTTATGCAGATGACACAACCTTGCTTTCCGAAAGTGAAGAGGACTTGAGGCACTTACTAATGAAGATCAAAGACCACAGCCTTCAGTAACGACTATACCTCAACATAAAGAAAACAAAAATCCTTATAACTGGACTAATAAGCAACATCATGACAAATGGAGAAAAGACTTGATGTTGTCAAGGATTTCATTTTATTTGGATCCATGATAAACACCCATGGAAGCAGCAGTCAAGAAATCAAAAGACACATTGCATTAGGCGAATCTGCTGTAAAAGTCCTCTTTAAAATGTTAAAAACCAAAGATGTGACCTTGAAGACTAACATGTGCCTGACCCAAGCCATGGTGTTTTCAGTTGCCTTGTATACATGCAAATGCTGGACAATGAATAAGGAAGACTGAAGAAAAATTGATGACTTTGAATTGTGGTGTTGCCAAAGAATATTGAATATACCACGGATTTCCAAAAGAACGAACAAATCTGTCTCAGAAGAAGTATATGCAGAATGCTCCTTAGAAGCAAGGATGGCAAGACTAGCCTCACATAATTTAGACACGTTATCAGGAGGGATCAGTCCCTGGAGAAGGACATCATGCTTGGTAAAGTAGAGGGTCAGCGAAAAAGAGGAAGACCCTCAACGAAATGGACTGACACAGTGGCTGTAAGAATGGGCTCAAGCATAATGATTGCGAGGATGGCACAGGACTGGGCAGTGTTTCGTTCTTCTGTACACAGGGTTGCTAACAGTCAGAACTGACTCAAAGGCACCTAAGAACAATAACAACAAATACATGTACATACTTTATGTCCGTGTGTGTGTAGTGAGGAGGCATTGGTGGTTCAGTGGTAGAACTCTTGACTTCTACATGGAATACCTGGGTTTGACTCCTGGCCAATGTATTGCATGCACAGCCACCACCTGTCAGTGGAGACTTGCACGTTGCCATAATCCTGAATAGGTTTTAGTGGAGCTTCCAGGCTAAGACACACTAGGAAGAAAAGCCTGGTGATCTACTTCTGAAAACCAGCCAGTGAAAACCATATGGATCACTAGGTTCAATCCGCAAGTGACCACGGGGATGACAGAGAGTTGCCCTGAATGGGGGACTGATTCGACAACAGCTAAAAGCTAACAACAATAACAAATATATCTACATCTACTGTATTGTTACACAAATAACGTGCACCTTCTGAGTTTGTTTGCTGGCTGTGCCCTCCCCATGATGTCCTTCAATAAGTGAATGGATGAACAAACAGTGTTACATCCATACAACGGAGTATTATTCAGCAATAAAAAGAAATGAGCTATCAACCTATAAAAAGCCATGGCCAGGAGTGTATGTGTAGAATGGCAGTGAGTTCCTTACAGAGGAAAAGCCCACAATATGACTTAGGCAGGGGAGGTGGGGGGTGAGTGGGGGTTGGCCATGGCGCTGTGGTAAGTAGATGAGGGTGGAGAGATGTAAGTGAGCAGTCATGTGGGGACCTTGTACACTGTTACAGAGTGGAAACTCTGTAAAAAAAAAAAAAAAACTTCCAAATGAAATTAAAATTTTAATTTAAAATGTTAATTAAATTAAAATTTTTGGTTGATGCTATTGTGGTGAGCAATATCCTGATCAAGGATTGCAAAAGAGCCCTGGGGGTGCAATGGTTAAAGCGCTCTGCTGCTAACCAAAATGTTGGTGATTCGAACTCACCAGCTGTTCTGCCAGAAAAAGATGTGGCAGTCTGTTTCTGTAAAGATTACAGCCCCGGAAACCCTACGGGGCAGTTCCACTCTGTCCGCTGGGGTTGCTATGAGTCAGATCAACTCTCGGCAGGGAGTTTTGGTTTTGGGATCAAGGATTGTAGTCTTTCAGGGAAGGAAAGAATGCCTGAGAGTGACTAGATGGGGGAAGATGGGGAGAGTCTATAAAGATCAAGCCATTCGAAATATACTAACTACAGGGGGTGGGTGTGAAGACTACATCTATTAATTAGTCAGTGATTAACAGCCTTAAAGACACAGATAGGCTTCTCTTCTACCTCCTAGTTGGTTGTGTACTGCCTGGGGTCTTAAAATCTGGCAAGTGGCCATACGAGGCACAACAATTGGTCTCTATTCACCTGGAGCAACAGAAGATGAAGGAGAGTCAAGAACAGAAGAAGGATATGGAATGTGTGGCTAATTGCCTCCACGAACAACAGCATCCTCTGCCACGAGACCAGAAGAACTGGATAGTGCCTGGCTACCGTTTGTGAACATTTTGATGAAAAATTCCAGAGAAGAATTCTGCTCAAAAGGGGGAAAATGAAGAACGGAATTTAAAATTCTCATGGACTCTAGACTTTCTGGAGCCATGGAGGGTAGATGAACCCCTGAAACTATGGCCCTGAGATAATCTTTAAACATTAAACCAAAAATATCCCCTGAAGTCATCTTAAAATCAAACAGTAGTTTAGCTTAACTAGTAAAAAAAAGGTCTGCCTTGAGCATTATGCTCTTGTAAAATCTATATGGGATCAAAGTGACATCAACTCAAAAGGTCAGAAAGAACCTTAGGGGACAGTGAGTTTCTGTTAATGAGGGAGGAACAACTCAGAAAAGGAGGGTGAGAATGGTTGCACAACTCAAAGAATGTAAACAATGTCACTAAAATGTACATGTAGAAACTGTTGAATTGGTGTATGTTTTGCTGTGTATATTCTCAACAACAAAATAAATATAAAATTCGGGAAAAGAAATAAAAAGATATGGTTAAGCACAGAATAGAGACAGATTAACTCTATCAGCCATTTACAATGTTGTGTGAATTACTTTACTCTCTTAGCTAAGATTAGTTGCCCAGATGTTCATTTTGGGAAGTAGGAATAGAGAGAGGACATTTTGAGAGAGCATTTTAGGGAACACTCTTAAATGAGAAGATGGTGAATAGCCTGAAGATGACATGGGGCCACAGGAAGGGAGATTCCGAAAGTGAGAAAGGAGAAAGAGAGAAGTCCACATCTACCTTGGGAGAGCGACAAAGCTCAGCCGGCCAGCCATATGCCACAGAAGACCATCATTTGTGAGAGCAGATTTTAATTACATTCTGTGATCCTCCATACTTCCTGCTTTAGAAGCCTGTAATTGATGACTGAGAAATTAAGGGTCATTTTAGGATGTGTTATAATAGTTGATCACCTGAGTATCCTCCCAGCTCTAGAGGGAGCTCCTTGCAGAAAAGAATTCAAGGTAAAAGTGCATTTCAAAGCACACACTCCACTGGGAGGGAGCATCTACATCTATCATTTCATCTACTGCTCACAAAATCTTATGCAAGAGATGCCATCTCCACCTTGGAAATTAGGTTCAAAGAGGCTAAACACCTGCCTGAGGCTACACAGTGGTACCATGGTGGAGATGGAATGCAGACCCAGTTCTCCCACGTCAAGCCAGGTGCCTCTCCTGGCCCAGCTCCCTGAGTCTCCAGAACATGTCAGTGCCTGGTGCCAAGGAGAGCGTCCAAACACTCTGTTGAGCGAACAACGGCGTCTTCAGTGGTTGATGTTAATGTGGCTGTGAAACTATGGAAAAGCCTACCTTTAAAGTAAAATTTTAAATGTTTTTAAAAAATTTCCATTAGTGTTTTTACAAAACCCAACGGAATCTACCTGCTTGGCTGCTGTGTACATACAACTGCTCCTCAGACCACTGTCACTAAGTGCAGGGGCGCCCCAGGAGGGCCACCTCCCTGCCTTCTTCCTGGGCTCAGTCACTCCAGCCATCATGATGGAGGCATCATTCATGAAGAACACCTGGCTTTTGGTCTCCACACTGTTATCTTCAATCAAGGCGCATCAGTTGCCTAACCTGCTTTAAACAGAATGCGGCTCATCCGGGGTGACACCCATACACAGGAATGCGGCTCATCTGGGGTGACACCCGCACACAGGTGCAAACACACGTGCTGGCAGACTGACCTTAATGTTCACAAACACAGAACAATGTGAGAACTCTATGTTCAAAATGGTGGGAGATTCTGCCTGTACTTCATTGCTCACTTTAAGGGTTTTAGAAAAGAAGTGACAAATTGGACTGGCTGACTCTGCTCTTCCTCATCCCTGTTGGGAAGCACTTTCCTAATTCCCTCCTGGCCCTGGTGCAGGGAACGGTCGTCTTAGGAGCCACAGGCAATGCTGCCAGAGGATGTGCCTGGCTCAGGGGGCTGCATGGGGGGCTCTGCACTGGTAGCTGTAGGCTAGGGTAATAAGCAGCTGGACACCTGTCTCTTTTGGGATTTTGCTCCAAAGGTAAGTACCTTTCTCTAACTCCTGAGCTGTCTACTCTCACAAGGCTGGCCCAGGTCACCCGTGAAGGAGGACAGAAGAAAGGATAAAGGGTCCTTGTCACATCGAGGTTCTCATACAGCTACAAGACAGGCAGGAAGTCCTGGCTGCTCAAAGCCTCTCTAAACCACCACAGAAGACTGGGGAGGACTCCATCAGTAAGCTGTGAAGTCATCCTTGGGTCACACGACAGAGCCGGCCATGAAGCCACCTCCAGTGTGGCTTCTCACTGCCCACACATTCTACCGGTCCTTAGGAAACAGTTCACATCTATTTCCAGGGCCTGCTCAGCTGCCTTTGAGGGTGACTCATGGGAGCTGTGGGGCCACAACTCCCTAAGGCCAGGGCCACAGTATCAAGATCCCCACCCTTGAGAGATGGCAGCCCCCTACTCCACCCACCAACATCCTGCCTGTCACTCCTGCTCACCCCCATTCCCCACCAACCCAGAAGAAAGAGACAAAGAACTCATCTAGACTGTAAACAAGTCAAGCCTTGCACAGGCTGCCCTGATTCTGTCAATCGACTTTAAATGTCAGAGCTGAAACGCAGTAAGGAGCAGAAAGGATGTTCACAATTCAGATTACAATGTTCATAGTGGTTATGCATCACAGTCACCAACTGGAAGCAACCCAAGTGTCCATTAACAGGTGAGCAGATAGACAATATGTGTGGTACATTCACACAATGGAACACTACTCAGTGACAAAAAGGAAAGGCCACTGATATATACAGTAACAAGGATGACTCTCAAAGACAACGCTGGCTCAGAGAAGCCAGACGCACAAGACTACATGTCGTAAGATTCCATTTACATGAAGTTCTAGAATAGGCAAGCCTAAGGGATGCAAATGGGAACAGTGGTTGCCTGTGTGGTGGGTGGGGTGGAGACAGGGATGAGGGAATTTACCAGGCAATGGAAATGTTCTATGTCTTAATTTAGGTGGCTAATGGGTGTATGGAGCCCTTCGGTGGTGCAAATGGTTAACATGTTCAGCTGCTAACAAAAAGGTTTGAGGTTCGAGACTACTCAGAGGTGCCTTGGAAGAAAACCCTCACAATCTACTTCAGAAAAATCAGTTCTCGAAAACCCTGTGGAGCACAGTTCCACTCTGACACACATGGTATGCCATGAGTCAGTCACCTTGACAGCAATTTTTTTTCTTTAAACAGGTCAAGGAGTCCCTGGGTGGTGCAGCAGTTAGCACATGTGGCTAGTGGCTTCTCAGTGGACAGTACAGACCCAGAACATTTGCACCACTGTGGAGGGCTAGCAACAGACTCTAGGCTACTAACCAAAAGACTGCTGTTTGAACCCACCCGGAGGTGCCTCTGAAGAAAGGCCTGGTGATCTGCTTCCAAAAGGTCATTGCCTTGAAAACCCTATGGGGCACAGTTCTAATCTAACACACTTGGGGTTGCCATGAGTTGGAAATGATTCGACGATAGCTGGTTCATATGTGAATTAAAGTTCATTAACCTCTAGCCACATAAAATCTGTTCGTTTTACTACATATAAATTATACCTCCACTAAAAACAACCTGGGAAACTGTCTTTACTTGGATCCCCAAAGAAGGGGCAGAAACATCTGCTTGCTTTGGGCTTCAGAGTCCCCCGCCCTTCAGCAGTCCTCTGGTGACAGGCAGAGAGAGAAGGAGACGTGAGAAATCCGGAGAACCCACTGACACAATGATGAGACCTCCACTCACAGCTCAACATCAAGGAGTGAGGGTCTCTGCTGGTGCTTTCCCTGCTGCTACGGAGCCGACCTCCTGGCCAAGAGCTCATAACAGACATGAGGAGTTGACACAGATGCTCATTCAAGGCCTAAGATTCTAGACAAGTGAGGGTATAGGCTGCATGTCCTTCAAGACGGAGCACTACTGTCACTGGGTCAGAAGCGAGCCCGCGGTGTCAGCACCCCCCACCCGCTCTTCTCCTTAGAACCCAAAGAGCAGAGTGCCCCAGGATGGTCGGGGGCAGGGGGCAGGGGCAGCTCACACAGAGCAGTGCTAGGCAGCCTCTGCTTCAGACACAGTCACTTGGGAACAAGGGCTTGGGTGCAGAGATTGGGGTTCGAGTCCTGGCTCCACCACTTAGATTAGCCTTGTCAGCTCAGCCATGTTACTCTGGCCTCTGTGAACCCTGAGTTCATCAGGTAAGCCACAACCATCCCATTCCCAGGAGAACCGATGGCAGGATAACATAAGACATAAATAAAACTCCTGACAGAAGTGCCCTGCCCCCACCCCCCATAAAGGCTGCCATGGGGAGGGCTGCACCCCCTCCCCTCCAGCACCCACCTAGGTCCCGGCCTGCCTGAGAAGGTCCAGCAGCCCTCTTCCTTCACTCACAACTCAACCATCTTACATTAAACACAATGGGACAGAAAACCCTCTTGCAAAATTGCTGTGAAGGACAGAACGCCCCCCGTCCTGGTAACACAGACCTTCTCCCCTTTTCCTGTGGGGACTCTACACTGGAAGACCCCTGCACCCTCCTGCCATCTTCCCATGTCACCTGCTCTGGGACACCTGACCCAGCAGAGGCAGAGGCCACAGCTTTGACTCCCATAGCACCTCTGTCCCTGGGCAGCCTGAACCATCTATCCCCGCCAGAGACTGCGGGCCCTGTGGGCCCTTGACGGGATCGCACACCTAGCCCCTGGCATGGTGTCTGCCCAGAGCTCTAGGAGGCCAACATCCCAGGCAAATGGAGGCCATAGGGAGGTCAGCAGAGAGACCAGAGCTGCTGTGGGAAGTTGTATGGCAACTCGGATGGCAGGAGGCAAGTGAGAAGTTCAGGTAGAAGACAAGGTCTCGTGAAGCAAGACAGTGAAGCTCAGTAAGCAGTGGAGGTGGCCCAGCTCACAGCCCTGTGCCTGAGGGAGCAACCTAAGCCATTCTCAGAAGGGCAGAAGTCAGCACCACAGGTTCCTAACAGGAAGTGCAGAAGGAGGTGGGAAGAGAACCTGCCTACACTGGCCCAGCAGGCGAAAACACCAGCTCCAGGAATGATGGTGGGAGACAGTGCCAGTCAGCAGCCACCCAACACGCTTCTCCTGAAATAACACAAACAATTAAGACTCGGGGGTCCATGAAACAGATCGGGTTTGGGGGTATCAAATGTTTGTGTGGGCTAGCTCTGTTGGGGTGCAGAAGGCATAAGCTGGGTTTATTTTTTCTTTATACTTCTCAGTATTTTCTACACTTGCTACAATGAGCACACTGTGCTAATGAGAAAATATTTATAAAAAGGGTACGATAACCAGGCTTGGATTTCTCTATACTGCATGTCGCGCTGTCTGGACAGAAACAGAACATTTAAGACCCAAGGGCGGGGTCACTCTGCCTGGAACATCTGGTCAACACCTCCGGCAGGCCTGGTGTGGAACTACCCAAGGAGCACGGGCAGGAGTAGGGGGCAAGGAGAAGGAAATGGGAAGCAAAGGTCAGGGGCCACAAGGTGCCAAAGGAGAGCCTACAACAAGACAGGCTCCTCACAAGCCACACCAGGCTCCAGTGTCTCAGAAGACCAATCTTGACAGCACGTTATCACGTTACTCCAATTGAAAGAATTTCTCCAACATGGAATCTGTACCTTTTCTTTCAAATGAATGAGGATATTAACAAAAATGAATTTTTTTAATAAAACCTATCAGAAATCATTGTAACACCAATGCAATTCTGTGTTGAAATCACATTTAAAAACAAATTAAAAGCCATGTCAAGAACATAAGATACGCCCTTTTTAAGTATCAAGTCTCATAGAAAGCATAAGTTACAACATCTACCATGAATCTCAAAACAGAGGAAAAGATGAAAATGCAAATGTGCCAGCAACACTGATCCCATTTCCCTACTAACCCAGGCTCCACCTGAGCATCATCCTGGATGCTGTGTTCCTGCCCACCTCCTTCCAGCTGATAAACTAATTACTTTACCTCCCAACTAAATTGGTGCGTTGGAATCAATACATTCAAATCGTGGTGTTGGTGAAGAATACCAGTTATACTGCAGTCTACCAGAAGAATGAACAGATCAGTCTTAGAAGAAATACAACCACAATGATCCTTAGAGGTGAGGATGGCAAGATTTTGGCTCATTTACTCAGGAAGGGCCAATCTCCAGAAAAGGACATCATGTTTGGTAGAGGATCAGTGAAATGACAAAAACCCTCAATGAGATGCAGTGACAAACAGCCACAACAATGGACTTAAACATACCAACTATCATGAAGATGTCACCATCCACCAACTGTTATGTCAATCTGTGGTGCTGTGGTGGGTTGTGTGTTACTATGATGCTGGAAGCTATGCCATTGGTATTTCAAATACCAGCAGGGTCACCCATGGCAGACAGGTTTCAACAGAACTTCCAGACCAACGCAGACTAGGCAAAAGTACTTGGCTATCTACTTTTGGAAAAAAAAATTTTTTTTTTTTAGCCAGTGAAAACCTCATGGATAGCAGTAGATCACTGTCTGATACAGTGCTGGAAGATGAACCCCTCAGGTTAAAGGGCTCGATGAGGAGGGCACAGGACCAAGCAATGTTTTCTTCTGTTGTACGTAGGGTCATTATGAGTTGGAACCAACTCAACAGCCCCCAACAATAACATCACCATGAGTCGAGCCTACTCAATGGCACCTAACAAAAACATTTTACCTCTAGCAGCTCTCACAGCCACACATGGCCCAGGCCTTTATTATCAACAGGGCAGACCCCCATCCTTGCGGCTCCATCCTTGGCCAATACCACGCCCTCTTATCTCAGGACCCACAACCAGCGCGACCTCTGAGATGTGGAAGCTGGAATAACGGGAGGAGCATAGATTCTGGAGCCCGGATGACGCAATTTAGGATCCTGATTTCAGCAATTAGGCTGAGTTTCCCAACATAGAGCCTTAGTTTCCCTTCCTGTTGGGTGCTGATAACAGGACTTTCCTCACTGGGTGGCTGCCAGGGTGGAATGAGTGGGCCTATTTACAGCAGCTGGCACGCAGCGAGAGCCTGAAGGCCACAGGGAAACATATGCCACGATGTTGCTCAAACACCTTCAGCAGCTCTCTGTTACCTGCCAGGTAAAGTTTAAACTGCAGAGAGTATGTACTGATTACCTAGTGTCTATTCTCCCCAATTCCTTTCCTCTCAGAACCTTCCCCACCAGCTCGGGGAAGGGGTCGTGTTCCCAATTTGCACATGGCAGCCCCTAGGGGCTAGAACAGGTCCAGAAGCAGGAACTCGACCTGTGGTGTGGCGAGCAGGACTCCACTCAGTGCTGGAAGAAGGGTTGTCTGTCCCTCCCCTCCCAGTCTAGAGGGGGCAAGGGAGCACAGAGCCTGCTGGGATGGAAAGCCATCTTGCCCCTACCAGGAACTCAGCATTACCACAAGGCCAACGCTGAGGAAGAACTGAACCACAGAAAGAACTGTGGATCCTTCCCCACCAGGAGCCTATCCCATCCCTGAACTTCCAGAAACATCATGTATATTTTCACCCAAACTGTTAATGTAGTTGGCTGCTAACCAAAAGACTGGAGGTTCTAGGTCACCCAAAGCACCCTGGCAGAAAGGCCTGGTCATCTACCTCTGAAACATCAGCCACTGAAAACCCTATGGAGTGCAGTTCTACTCTGACACTCATGGGGTCACCATGGATACAGGTCAGCTCCATGGCAACTGCTATATATGGTATTTATAATACAGTTTGATTTGAGGTTTTCTGCTACTTGGAGCAGACAGCATCTTAATTGCTATCCCAAGCTTTCAAAGCCCTTCACACTATTGTGCCATCTCTCTTCCTGTGATGGACTGAACTGTATCCTCCAAAAAGATATGCTGAAGTCCTAACCACAGTACCTCTGAAAGCGACCTTCTTAGGAGACAGGGCTTCAGGTAGACAAGATGGTGCAGTCTGGGTAGAGGCAGGCAGCAGAGATGGGGTGGTCTGGGCAGAGATGGGGCAGTCTGGGCAGAGGCAGGAGGCAGAGATGGGGTGGTCTGGGCAGAGATGGGGCAGTCTGGGCAGAGGCAGGAGGCAGAGGTGGGGCAGTCTGGGCAGAGATGGGGCAGTTTGGGCAGAGAAGAGGCATGTCTGGGCAGAGGTGGGGCAGCCTGGGCAGAGGCAGGAGGCAGAGATGGGGCGGTCTGGGCGGAGATGGGGAGGCCTGGGTAGAGATGGGGTAGTTAACAAGAGGTCACATCAGACACACAGAGGTGCAGAGGGAAGATGGCCCTGTGAGGACACACCTACACTACAAACCAAGGCACGCTTGGGGCTACCAAAGCTGGGAGAGACAAGAAAGGCGCATTCCCTAGAGGTTTCAGAAGGGAGCGTGGCACTGCTGACATTCTGACTTCAAACCTCTAGCCTCCAGAACTTTGTGGTACTTTGTTACGGCAACCCTAGGAAACTAAGGCCAGCTGCAATCCAGACAATTACAACTCATGGCGACCCCATGTGTGTCACAGCAAAACTGTGCTCTGCAGGGTTTTCAATGGCTGAGTTTTTGGAAGCAGATCACCAGGCCTTTCTTCTGATGTACCTCTGGGTGGATCTGAACCTCCAGCCTTTCAGTTAATAGCCTAGCATGTTACTTGTTTGCACCACCCAGAGACTCTAGAAAACCAATAACCTTCTAATTAGGCAAATGCTTCCTCCGACTCCTTTCCATCGCAGGGTCTGTACTCTAGTTACCCCCAGTCCATGTTCAGCCTTCTCATCTGCATCCTTTGGCTCAGCGCTGCCTCTGCCCAGACCACCCTGTCCCTGCCCAGACCGCCCCATCCCTGCCCAGACCGCCCCATCCCTGCCCAGACCGCCCCATCCCTGCCCAGACCGCCCCATCCCTGCCCAGACCGCCCCATCCCTGCCCAGACCGCCCCATCTCTGCCCAGACCGCCCCATCTCTGCCCAGACCGCCCCATCTCTGCTCAGACCGTCCCATCTCTGCCTCTCGCCTCGCCCAAACTGCCCCATCTCTGCCCAGACCACCCCATCTCTGCCCAGACCACCCCATCTCTGCCCAGGCCGCCCCATTTCTGCCCAGACCGCCCCATCTCTGCCCAGGCCGCCCCATCTCTGCCCAGGCCGCCCCGTCTCTGCCCAGGCCGCCCTGTCTCTGTCCAGACCACCCCATCTCTGTCTGCTGTGACAACCTGGTCTTCAAGGCACAACGCACGATTCTCCCTGACCCCACACCAACCCCTGCCCTCTGCAGCTCCTGACAGCGCTCTGCACCCAATAACTGCACAATAAACATTCAAACACTATACACTGCCCTTGACTTATCTTGTGTGGTGCTTTTCCTGCCTGTATTTTTAAACATGAGACGAGGCCACTATATTAGCTGTCTAGATTCAAACAAGATTGCTGGGCACCACTGCCACAACTGCCCCCCAACCCCATTCTTAGGGAGAAAATGGCCTCCTAGAGATCTAAAAATCTATTCTCAATATGATAAATTTATAGTTTTTACATTCCCTGGCTTGGTAACCTTCCTTCAAGGTCATCCTCAGTTTCCCAAAAACTGCTATTGAAAATGAGATTCATGGTCAAGGTCGTAGCTTTGCTTTCTTCATCAGCCCTCCCTTCAGTCACTTATATAAGCCTCTTTGCCACAAAGAACCATGCCTCTAAATGGAGAAACAAAAGAAATCAAATGAGACATTAATAGAGAAACCCCTGCTCATTCTTAAACCACAGTTCAATTCTAACACATTATCAGCAGCCAAATAAACTAAAAAAAAAAAAAAAAAACCCTCGCTGTATTGATAATATCCATTTTTTAAAAGTTACGTCTTATGGGACTTCCCAGAAAGATATTAAATACAATCTTCAATGAAAGTGAAATAATAAAAAACCCTATTCTGGAACACAGGAGCTCTGATGGCTCACCATGCAATACAGCCCCAGAAATGGCCACACTGTGGGCAGGCACCACGGAAACACATCCACTTCTTGTACCTCACTCCTGCTCACGGGAGGCGCTCTAGTCTGAGTGTCTTAATTTACTACCTGAAGACACACGGGGCAGATCAAACACTCCATCCTGCAACAGAACCCGCAGCCATGCCTCATCCCTGCAGACACTCATGGGTCTTTGCTGGTACCATGAATTTCAGGAGCAGCCCTCAGAAGGACCAAGAAGATGGTACAGACAGAAATAGCTGAGATCACTCCATGGGAGAAAGATCATGTTGGGAGAAGGATCACAGGGCACCCTCAGGGAGAGGTGGGACTTGATGGAGTGGAGGGAGCGTCTGGCCAGCAGCACCAGCCAACACTGACACACTTACTTTCAGAGGTGACAGTACTGTGAGGACCCGGCCAGAGCACATACAGGAACCGCCGTGCTCAGACTCCTTTACCGTCACTACCTGTGCCGAGTAGGAAGTCAAATCGTGCCTGTTACCCAGCAAACATTAACTGGGCTTATATTTTGTCCTGGGCTACAGGGTTTGGTGCCTGCATCTCTGCACAGGAGAGTTCTTGTTTCCTACTGCTGAAAACACTATAAAACCAGTTGCTATTGGGTCAGTTCCAGTGCATGGCAACACCATGTGTGTCAGAGCAGAATTCCTCCACAGGATTTTCAATGGCCAATTTTTGGAAGTAGATTGCCAGGCCTTTCATCCAAGTCACCTATGGATGAACTCAAACCGCAACCTTTCCGTTGGTGGCCAAGGCCGTTAATCATTGGCACCACCCAGGGACTCTATAAAACCACCTTAATGGGGAATTACAGAGAAGGCTAGTCAGAATTAGTAACATTTTGAAAACAAATATCTTTTGCTTTCCAATAAATGTTACCTTTCAAGTAATTAACCATTATTCTAAGCAGAGATTCAAAGGTCCTACTTTAAGAAGCAACTTGGTCATTAGGAACATTCATTTGTACAAAAATATGCTAAGGCCTTTTTTCAAAATGTGCTTCTCTGGACCGCTAAACAGCCCTGCTGAAACTTTGTTTATGCTATTAATGAGCCTAGCAAGTCCTTTCTTCACAGAGGACAAAGGAAACCTCGCTGAACTGTGGTAATTGGCCATGTGACAGAATGTTCCTGGCTCCTGAACACAGAACACCGTGTGGGTCTCAGAACAGCAAATGTGTTTCACTCCAGGCTGATTTTCCCAGCCCTGAAGCCCCTGCCATCTGTTGGGCATGTTCTGCAAACATGATTAATCTTTCTATTAACCTAGGCCAGGGTTTCTCAACCTGGACACTATTGACATTTGGGTTGGGATAATTCTTTGCTGTGGAGGTTGTCCTGTGCATTGCAGGGTGCTCAGCAGCATCTCTGGTCTCCACCCACTAGATGCCAGGAGCAACCCCTCCTCGAGTTGTGACCATCAAAGATGTCTCCGGACATTGCCAAGTAGTTGGTTAAGCCTGAAAGGCACAATCCTACCACATAGGAATATCTAGAGAACTTTTTTAAACACTAAGTGCCTGGTCTTATGTAATTAGTCTGAGCAGAGCCAGGTATAGGTATTTCCAAAAGTTCCCCAGTTGACTCTAAGTGCTCCAGACCCTCGGCCCCTGACCCTGATAGCAAAAAGACCAGTTAATATGGGGTTTTCATTCTAAGACAAGGCTCCATGACTTAAAGTTCTGACAAACAGTGGTCTAAAGACACAGTCTACTCCACAGCCCAAGTCTCATTAGTTGCTGTTTTAGATAAACTACATACATCACCCTATTAGTCTTCAAGAGCTCACTGAAATTTGACTTTAGGTCTGACCTATGTGTACTGTCCTCTTTATCCTATTCTTGCCATCCTAGAATTTGAAGCACCCTACCTCACCCTGGTGGCGCTGTGGTTAAGAACTCGGCTGCTAACCAAAAGGTCTGCCGTTGGAATCTACTCAGGCAGTCCTTGGAAACCCTATGGTACAGTTCTCCTCTGTCCTATAGGGTCGCTATGAGTCAGAATGGACTCAACGGCAGTGGGTTTGTTTTGCTTTGGTTTTACCTTACCCAGATGAGAGCAGCAGCCTCTTAAACACCCCTCTTCACCATTCCAGAAATGGCACACCTACAGGTCATATGTACTGAGGATAATTTAGGTCAGGAAATAGAGGGGGGATGGAATGAAGGAATGGGGAGATGGAAGACTTGAAGGAGGCTAACTGGCCAAGATGAGGAGCAGAGGGGCATTGTAACAGCATGTGTGAAGGCAGAGCTTTGAGAACTGGGGGCTCTGTGAGGTACCACGGGGCTGGGGGCAGGAGGGGCAGGCAGGGCCCAGCCAGGTCATCAGGAACCCTTAACACCCGCCAACTAGGACTAACTTCATCCTAAAAGCCATGGACAGCCACAGAGGTGCTAATGTAGGGAAGTTGTGAAGAGCTGCTTGGCCACAATGTGGGACCCACCGGGCCTGGGGCAGGGGGCTGAATGAGATCAGAGGCTGGGAACACAGGTCTAGCGCTGGGAGGAGACATCCAGTTTGCAGATACAGACCTGGGGTCTTCAGTACTCAAGTAATACCTGAAGGTCACCCTACTCAGGTGTAAGCTGGAACCCTGAAAGAGGACTGGGAGAGGAGCCACCATGGGGGTAGGAAGGTCAGGAGAAGACAGCACCCTGCACCTCACATGTGAGGGTGGTTCAGGAGGGACTAGTGTCAGTGTTGCAGCAACACGAGGTCAACTCCCATAGCTGGAGCCAACCCAGGCCTCATGGCCTCCCTTCAGCACATTGTGCAGGCCAGGAGTGGTGGGATGCAGGAGGGAATGGGGTGGGGGAAAGGAGGCTATGGGAGGGGACGGGCATGCACACAGGTAGAGGGGCCTGGGCAGAAGCACAGATGTGCAGGAGGGGAGAGCAGCAGCCGTGGGGTGTGAAGACCAGTCTGTGGTGTGGGCTGCTGTGGTTCGTAAGAAGACAAAGACACGTGTGCACATGCAGTGCAGGGGCCACAGGCTGAGGCTGGAGCACAGGGAGGGGTCAGGGCAGTGCTGGAAGATCCTGAGGGCAAAGGCAGGTGGTGGACCAGGATGAAGGGCACCCTCCTCTGAGTCTTCCCCCCAACCCCTTGCATCATCTGCCTGTTTACAAACCCCAGGAAACCCGTGTTTACTGGGAAAACATTCACACTACTCCCCAGGAGTGGCCTTAGAGGCCACGAGGAGTCAGGTCCCCATCCCTCCACAGCTCACAGCAACCAAGCCTGGCCTTTGCGCCCTGCAGCACTCCTTTTGAGCCTGTGAGCTCCTCTGCAAAGAGGCCCTTTCCTCAATCATGCCCCCTCCTTCAGGCCACAGACCCCGGACTCCTCTGACCTGCCCAGATGGCAGGACTTCCTCTTGACCCCAGGCCCCTCCATCCCTGCCCTCCATTACACTAGGGCACACAGTTTATCTCACATTTATTTCTGTGCCCGCCCATCTCACCCCATGCCCAGCATGTAGTCGCGCCCACTGCCTTTAGACCCTCAACAGCTCTGCCCACATTGCGCCTGGAATCTCCTGCTCGACAGTTGTCTCCCGGCTACCTCATATGCTGCTAAGGCACAGACGGTCTTCTATCCATCTCTGTTACTGCCCAGGGAGGAGCAGAAGGCTGACCATGGAGCAGATATTCTCAGAGAAGGACCGAGCGGCAGGTACGTAGCTGTCTTCAGAAAGTAGGACAAAGTTCTGTTTATAAAAGCATATGCAGGAGGAAAACAGTGTGGTGGTTCTGCAAATAGTTAAACATAGAATTAATTACCGTACGATCCAGCAATCCCACTCCTAGGTACATACCCAGGAATCTTGAAAGCAGGGACTCAGACATTTGTACACCAATGTCTACTTCAGCATTACTCACAATAGCCAAAAGGTGGAAACAACCCAAGTGTCCATCGACAGATGAATACCAAAAACCAATTGCCATTGAGCCAGAAAGACTCATAGCAACACTATAAGACAGAGTAGAATTGCCCCCATAGGGTTTCTAAGGAGCAGCTGGTGAATTCGAACTGCCAATCTTTTCGTTAACAGCCAAACGCTTAATGAATGGATAAACAAAATGTGGTGTATACATACAATGGAATATTATCCAGCCATAAAGATGAACGAAGTTCTAATACATACTACAATGTATATGATCTTCAAAAACATCACACTGTGTGAAAGAAGCTGAACTCAGAAACCTCCCTGTTGTATAATTCCACTCACATAAAATATGCAGAACAGCTAAATCCATAGAGACCTAAAGCAGATTGCTGGTTGCCAGAGGCTGCCGGAGGGGGAGTGGGGAGCTACTGCTTAAAGGGTACAGGGACTCCTCTAGGAGTGATGGAAATGTTGGGAGGGAGAGAGAAGTGATAGTTACACTACATAGCGAATTTACTAAGTGCTCCTGAGATGTACACTTTAACGTGGTTCATTTTATGTTATGTGAATTTCACCCCAATAAAAAGAGTCAAATAAATAAAAATCTATACACTGCAAACACTCACTCGAGAACAGTGGAGTTCTTCACAACGTAATTGAGGGTATGTAATACATAACTGACATGTAACAATCAATGGTGTCCAATTTGTACAGCAGCTTTTAAACACACTCAAAAAGCAGCGTTTAATCTAATCTGGAAGGAAAAGCTCTATTGTCCACAAATTACAGTGCTGAGTGCATAAGCCATCCATAATTTAACATGACCACTGGGATGCTTGTGGTGATTTTACGCAGGCAATGTCTCCTCTGCATTTATTTTTTAAATGATACTGAGAAATTAAGTGTGACTGTTAGCTAGAAGAATTTAATTATATAAAGGACCCATCCTCCTTCTACCCACTTAAAAATGCCCATAAACACTTTACTAGCATTCCTGTGACTTAACACTCTTTTACCACACATTGCTATGACTCAGCTATTCGGGTCCACGTTCAGATAAGCAAACCAACGGCCTCACTTTCAGAACAGGCTTTCCAAACTGGGTAAGGCTCCTGGCTCCTTCATGCTGCTATACACCTTTAGGTAACTAAACGTCTGAAACCAAGTTGGTTAGGGTTTTACGAAGCTGTTCCCTGGAAAAAGCAAGCCATCAAAAGTATGCTCCCACAAAAGGACAGACTGCATGATCCTACTTCCATGAAATAGGCAAATGTACACAGACCAAAGCTTATTAGCAGTTGGTTGCCAGGAGTGGAAGGCAGGGGGTGTGAGGGAGCCACCGCTTAGGAAGCACTGGGTTTCTGTTAATGGAGGTGGAATAATTTGGAAGTGGATAGTGGTGACGGTTGTACAACATGACGACTATAATCAGTGTCACTGAGTTGTACACGTAAAATGTGTTGAATTAACAAATGTTTTGTTACATATGCTTTCACAATTAAAAAAGAAAAAGTATGTTCTACTTTTCACTAAAAGAAATCTAGAACATGATATAAAACGCAGCAGAGAAATAGAAGATACTGAGAAATAGGTGAAAGCATAGCAAAAGCTCAGGGCGCTTGCTAACTTTGCAGGGGTGTCTTAGTTTTCTAGTGCTGCTACAACAGAAATACCACAAGTGAGTTCACAAACAGAAATGTATCTTCTCAGAGTTTAGGAAGCTAAAAGTGCGAACTCAGAGCACCAGGTTTAGAGGAAGGCTTTCTCTCTCTGTCAGCTCTAGAGGAAGGTCCTTGTCTCTTCAGCTTCTGCTTCCTTGGAGATCTCCATGTGTCTTGGCATCGATCTTACCCCATCTCTCTTCCTTAATCTGCTTGTTTCATATTTTGTAAGGGACTGATTCAAGACACACCCTGCACTAATCCTGCCCATTAATACAACAAAGACAACCCATTCCCAAATGGGCCTATAGCCATAGGCACAAAAGTTAAGATTTACAACTCCTATCTTTGGGGGACACAATTCGATCCACAACAAGGGGTAACAGGGCTTTGTGAAAGAGGACAGTCTGGAAATCACTAAGAAGCAGGGCCCTGCGTGCAGAAGGCCTGGGCTTGATTCAAAACTCTCCTGTCACTTAATGCGCTTAATACTTTTTGAATGAGGTGACCCACATTTTCATTTTGCACTGGGCCTTATAGATTCTGTAGATAGTCCTGACTAGAAGAAAGGGTTGGAAAAGGGGAATCTCCGACCGGTGGTGTGGGGGTAGAGAGTGGGAACAATAATGTCACGAAATTGTTTTCAAGCTCCCTCAGAAAAGTACCTGAAGAAGCTATGTTCCTGCCAACTTGATAGTAAGTAGCTGGGTAAATTACATTCTGAGTCTCTGGGAAGGAAAACAATACTTTGGTTAAACTATTTACTGATAAAATCATCAATATTTAATTACTCTTAACTAACTGCCAAGAAGATCCATCTCTAACCCCTTCCACTCCAAGCCAAGAAGAGCTACCACCATACCATAGCTTAAAGGTGTCCTCAGGTCTGGGAGTTGCCTTTGCCCACCCTGGCCTCTGGGTTAACCACTGCATGACCAGGAACCCGAGGAGTCACAGCATCAGACAAAGCCAGTCTAGAGGACACGAAGCAGACTCTGGAGAAAGAGCTGGGCACTCCAGTGGCCCCTGACCTGAGCTCTCACCCCGCCTTAGCCTTGGAGTCTGCCTTTGGGTTCTCTGAGCCATCTTTTCAACACAGTCCTTCTTTATTTTGTTAATGAAATTTGAAATATGTTTTTGTCACCTGCAACCAAAAGGGTCATACTTAAGAAAGACTTAGTAAAATACTATTACACAAAGGGAATGGTCCATTGAGTCCCATGGCAGTTATATCACAGTGATAGATTTACTTTAGGGGAAATCCACTGAAAACAATCAATAGCAACTGTCCCTTTTCTAGAAGGGCAGGTCCTTGTCAATCTTAGGTCACCATTTGGAGGGGGACCTCCCCATTGACAGTGCCCATTACTGAGTGAAAGTTGAACAAATGAAAGGACAAAAACTACTACCCTCCAATTCACAGAAGATCAAGTTCTTTAGGATACTGAGGTCAAAGTGAATGGCCTCTCACATCAAAACTCAGCAGAGGATAATATTTCAGGTGGGAAGAGAAGGCTCTGAGGGGGTCCTGCCTGTTCTCCAGCCCCCTGATGTTCACCTCTGATTCCAGCGGTGAAGCTGGAGCCCAGGCTCAAGTGACCATCCACTCTTCCTCAACATTCCATTTTCTCTGTGATCTATGTTTTCACCTAGCCTAGTGTTGTGGATTGAATCATGTCCCCCCAAAATATATGTTCCAACATATATTTTAACCCCTACTCCTATGGATATGATCCTGTTTGAAGATAGGGTTTTCTTTGTTGCGTTAATTAGATAATACCTGAGTAGGGTGGATCCTAAATCTAATCGATTCTGAGTTATAAAAGAGCAGCTCAGACACAGAGATACACACATGTGAGGACCCACAAGGAACCAAGAAACACCTGGGGTACCAACAAGGAAGGAACTGACACAGCCATGACTATGATTTGGATTTTTAGCCTTCAGAACCTCGAGAAAATAAACGTCTGTTCTTTAAAGCTGCCCACTTGTGGTCTTTGTGTTACAGCTGCACTAGGAGACTATGCTCAAACAGAACTTTAAACATTTTTAAATCACACTCTATTAAATGGCATAAAATCGTATTTCTGACTCAAGATTTCCATCAAGGCCAGGGACGCACTTGGCAGACTGCTTTCTCTCCCCTTAGAGGCTCTGGCCTCTTTAGATCCCAGCCCTTTCTCTAAGCCATGTCATTTTCAAATCAGAACTCCAAAAACAAAGCCCTCAAAGGGTCTTCCAACCAACCTCCTGGAGGGTCCTTTTTTTCGACCTGACTTCTCAGACCACCCTGCAGTGTGGTTTCCCATTTAAAGGCCACGGCCAGTTGTCCCTCAGTTTCTAGGCGAAGGCCACACCCAGGGATCTTGTCTCTCCAGGTGTGGGCTGTGCTCAGCCACACACAGAGGGCATGATGGGACAGGGAGGACACATTCTCTGGCTTTACCTGCACAGCACCTGGGGGCAAGTACTAACACCTGCCACGCTGCCACACTCACCCCATTTTACAAACAAGGACACAGAGGGTCCAGGAGATGAAGTAACTCTGCCCAAGAGAAGATGGAAACAAGTAGCAGGGCTGGGACTTGAACCATGCTGGCTGAGCTAGAAAGCTCACGCTCTTTTCACGACTCAAGCTCAGATCAGCGCAGACACGTACATGCTAGACCTTGTGGGTGGAGGATGAACACAGCACCCCTCAGGGTATGAGCCAGGATATCTAAGTGTTCTGAGGAAGGGATGCTCTGGGTGCTGGGGGACTGTGGGGGCTTCCCCAGAGGAGGACGAAGCTGCTCTTGAAGGATGGACAGGAGCCAACCACGTGAAGGGAGGAGGAAAGGGTGGCCCAGCCAACTAGAAAGGTGTGAGTGGATGCATTCAAGAGGGTCTAGGCTGGGAGGTGCAAGAAGCCAGCAGAACAAGAGGGGCAGGAGAAGTCAAATGCATGTGGGATCCTGGCTTCAGATGTCTTTGCTGGGCACTTGGCTTACTGGGCAGTGGCAGGGGCCCCAGGGGCTTCAAGCAGGGGATGTGGACAGAACGCCTTGGGTTTGGTCTCCTGGTGCTTGTGGCTGTAAGGCTGGGAGGCTGTGAAGGCATAGAAGCTATGTAGGGTGGTCTGCAGCAGCTGACTCTTCCAGTCAGAGGACCCCCCCGCCCCACCCCGCCTGCCCGACTCCCAGGAGCTAAAGCACACAGCCCTAATCATCTCAGAGATGCCACTGAGCACTGGGCCAGGTGAAGAGAACCAACCAGAGAGAGGGAGGAGCCCTGCTGCTCTTTCTGCCCCTCCACTAGCCCCCCGCACCACATCCTCAAGAGTGCGGGACTTGGACTCTAACCGGGCTTGTCCCCATCTGGAGGCTGCAGATGTCAGGCTAGAAGGTAACCTTAAACGCTGCCGGGCCACGTGACCCTGCTGGGCACCCAGTAGATGTGAAGCTGGTGGACTGGAAGTAAACTGTAGACCTGACCTTCCATGTCAGAATCTCTGCAGCCCTCTGCCTCCCTTTTTAGCAGGAGGGTAAAAGAAAACGAGGGTACACCCCAAAGGCCAGCACCATCTATCAACAGCCCTGAGAACAGGCTGGGCCTTCACCCGGCCTCTAGGCTGCCCCCAAGTCTGGCTGGGTCTGCAGTCCCCAGCTGGGGTCTCCACAGCCCTCCTCAGGCCCCCACTTTCGCAGAACTTGTGGTCAAACGCTGCCTCCCCCTACAGTGCCCTCCTCCCGCCCTCTGCCCCTCCCGCTCCCATCTGGAGAGACTACATCTCTGGTGCTGGCAGGGTGGTCACAGAGGCCTGGTCTCACCACACACACCATCCCTCGGCCTCTGCCTCACCGTCCCTCCAGTCAGCCGACTCATCTCCTGAATGTCCCCAAGAGCATCTGCCTGTACTACCAGCCCCTGGTTGATGTCATCACCTTCTGCCTGGCTAGGTGGCCTTCCCGGGCCCACCTGACACAGCCCCAGCACTACCAGATCTTCATACTGCAGCCAGAACTGTTCCTTCAAGATGTGAACTCTAACCAGTCATACCTTGCACCCACTTAATGCTGTTCGGTGGCTTTCCTTTGCTCTGGAAAAGCAGGAAAACTTCTATCACAGCTTATCAGCCACTCCCCCACCTTGTGTTCCCAGCTACACTGCCTCTTTTCTACACCCTTGTGGTGTGCACTGCCTGCACACCACAGCCCCCTCGCAAATGCTGTTCCCTCCCCCAGAACACACAGCACACACTCCTGCACACCACAGGCCCCTCGCAAATGCCATTCCCTCCCCTGGAACACACAGCAGGGAACACACGCCACACATGCCTGCACACCACAGGCCCCTCGCGAGCCTCAAATCCCATCTCAGATGTCAGGTTCTCTCTCCAGCCAGTTGGTCTAGGTCAGGGTCTTTGTTCTATTCTCTGATTTCCCTCTCTTCCCACGCACTTAGCTCAGTTTGTAATTAAAAAGGTTATTACTGTGCTAGTAAAGGTGTGCCACCCTCATTAGTCTATAGGCTCCATGGACCCGAGCTGTCTATTTTCCCCTGTCACTGTCTCCCCAACACTTAGACATCCCAGAATAGATATTCATATTTCAGAAAGAAGAAGGGAGAGAAAGAAGATTTAAAAGGGGGAGAGGGAGGAGGTGGACAGTGGCCCAGAGTCACACTCAGCGGCACACCAACATCTGTCTGACAACTGGCTCTGCGAAGAAAAACACCTATTTGTCACGTTGGGCAATTTCCATGGTGTAAATTCTCCCAGCAGGGCTGATTTCAAGCTGACAACGTGATGTCACTGAATATGAAGCTGGACAGAGATGCGCTGATTGGCTGAGTCAGTAGAACCAAGCTAGCCTCAGGACACCACAGGTTTGTGGCTATGCCAGGACTAACACCCAGACAGTCCAATATGTCTTTAAACAGCACTGACTTTTGACTCTATCCCACCTGGGACTAAAGGCAAAAATGAATTGAGACTTGCAAAAAATGGTCAAGACAATGAAAAGAGGTTTTGAAGTTAGCTGAAAGAGATGAAGACACACTGCCGTGGAGTCAATTCTGACTTCTAGCAACTCCACAGGACAAAGAAGAATTGCCCCATAGGGTTTCCAAGGAGTGGCTGGTAGATTCGAACTGCCAACCTTTTGGTTAGCAGCCAGAGCTCTTACCAACTGGGCCACCAGGGTTCCTGTGTCCTAATAGAAGATGGCAAGAGCTGCTTTCCATCAGCCAGAGCTATTGCCAAATGGGATGTTTAAGACACAGTTACAAGCAAGGTCAAGCCTGCATGAAATGCTGGCTGTAGCCACTGACCTAATATTCCGCTTTCCAGCAATTTCTCCCCATAACTCAATAAAAGCAAAAAAGACCTCCAGGACCACCAAACGGAAGTAATGAGATCATAAAAATCATACAAAAGAAAGCATGAGACTTTTTCTAATATTCTAGGACCACGGAAGCCCTAAAACCCAGAATCCATTAAAAAAAAAAAGTTAATTTGATTGACTATACAAAAATCAAAAATCCCTGTATAACAATAACACCATAAACAAACTGGGGAAAAAACATTTACAAAACATCCAAAAGAATTAATATACTGTTTTTATATATATATATATATATATATATATATATATATATATATATATATATATATATATATATATAAAAGATTCCTGTAAATAAGTCAATAGAAACCCTGGTTAAGCATGCGGCTACTAACCAAAAGGTTGGTATTTGAACCCACCCAGTGCCTCCCCTGGTAGTAGATCTGGCCGTCTGCTCCTGTAAAGATTTAAAAAAAAAAAAAACCTGTGGGGCAGTTCTGCTCTGTCACATGTGGTTGCTATGAGTCAAAAATCGATTCGATGGCACCAAACAACAACATAAATCGCTAAGAAAATAAAGTCCCCCCATGCACATAAAGGCAAAGAACATGAAGAAATGGTTCAAAGGAAAAAAATACAAATGGCTTTAAAAACTTCAAAAAATGTTCACCCTCCCTCATATAAGAGAAACACGAGTTATAAGAATTACCAAACTTAGTTTCTCACCTATCACACTAGCAAAGGTTTAGAAGTCTAGTGAACTCCTGAGGCAGGGAGGGTGTGGGGAGCAGAAACTCACATTGCTGGTATAAGTATAAATGGGTACAATCTCTGTAGAGAGCATTCTGGCCACATCTATCAAACTAAAGGAGCCCTGGTGGTGTGGTGCTTAACAGCTGTGGCTGCTAAACAAAAGGTCAGCAGTTCGAATCCACCAGCTGCTCCTTGGATACTCCATGGGGCAGTTCTACTCTGTCCTAAAGGGTCACTAGAAGTTGGAATCGCCTTGATGGCAACAGGTTATCAAACTAAAACTGCAGCCTACTGCATCTTTAGGGCAGTAAAACTGTTTGGCATGATCCTGTCATGGTGGACACACGACACGGTGCACTGGTGCACCTTTGGGACTGTCCAACACTAACGCTGAACCCTAACGCAGACTACAATTTAATAATAATGTGTCAAATTGGTTCACCAATTATAGCAAATCTACACAGTAATGTAAGAGGCTAATAACGGGAGAAACTATACACAAAGGGGAGGGGATGTTTGAGAACTCTTTGTACTGTCTGCACAATTTTTCTGTAAACCTAAAACACCTTTAGGCAAAAAAAAAAAAAAAAAGCTCTATTTAAAAATGCAACCTAGTCTGACCCTCCCATTTCTAAGAATTTCTTGCGTATGTGCAGAGATTCGTGAGATCCAGGAACTTACTGCAATATTGTAATAGGAAAGACTGGAAATAATCTAAACTCCCCTCACTAAGTGCCCAGTTAAATAGAGTATGGCCCAGTCATACAACGGAATACTATGCAGGCATAAAAAGTGAAGGGCTCTTTAAGTGCTGATGTGCCTCAACCTCCAGTACAAGTGAATGGCATAAAGCAGCTATGAGTCGAAAATCGACTCAATGGCACCAAACGACAACGTAAATCAGTAAGAAAATAATGTTCCTCCATGACATGAAGGCAAAAAACATGAAGAAATGGTTCAAAGAAAAAAAAATACAAATGGCTTCTGTTTGCTGCAGAAAAAATACATAGATGAAAATATACTCAGAATATTTCTGGAAAGATACATAGAAACTGGTAACCATGGTTGCTTCTGAAGAGCAGAACTGGGGGCAGAGCCCAGAAGAAACCTTACTTTCACTGTATGGTTCCCGTACCATGTGCATGCATTATCTGTTACAACAATTTTTAAATTAGATATGCATGAAGATGTTCACTGTTGCGTTATATATACTAGACAACAGAAATAAAACCACCACTGGTACAGCCTGATGGTAGTCAGTCTGGTATTAAAAAAAGAATTTAAGAAATTTTGGTAAATCAGCAAGTTAGAATATCAGGCATTAAAAATGTCTCTGAAGATTCGTACAAATGTTTTTGATATGGTGCCAAGAGAAAATACACCAGATTCCATTAAATGTGCATTATGGATGTACAAAATATACATATATGTAAATAAAGCACCTTAAAGGTGAAAACAGTTATTAAGTGAGGTTAAGAGAATTGTGGCTGATGTAAAAAAAAAAAAAAAAGTTACTATTGCAATGATACTGCAATTATTTTTAATCCTAATCAAATTGTACTGAGTCACTTTGGAACTTGTCTTGAGTTCTAACTTCTAGTCTTGAGTTCCAGAAAAATGATACAAATTACTTTCCCAGGGTATTTAAACAACTTTTTTTTTTTTTTTTCAGGTGTACTTACAGGACAAAAGCTAGTGATCTTTGAGAATTCCTGGAGAATAGAGGAAATATCAGAAGACTAGGAACAAACAAACATCCCAAACTTCAAATATGGGAAAGAAATGGAATTGGAAATTTTAGCTGACACTGATTATTAGCAAAACTCTGGAGACGATTCAAAGTGTGAGCATTAGAAACCCACAAGAAGTCGCTCAGAATAATGCAGGATTAATTATACAAATATTTATGAGAAACGCTTTTAGATCAGTGGAGTTATTTTTTTGGACTACATTGAGTAAAATCTCAAGTGTCTGAGAACCTGGGCTGTGCAGGGAATCCCGGTATGGGGGAAGAACCAAGTAAGGAGGGCTCCTGCCTGGCACCACTGTCCTCAGCTCCCCCAGAGCTGTCCTCTATATGACTCTGTATAGGAACGCCATTTTTAGGAAGGACTGACAGTATCTGTCAACACAGCTTGAAGGTAAAATGTGGAATATGAAAGTCAATACGAAGTTGAACACCTGGCTCCTATGCAGAGCACCTGCCCACTCAAATGTCTGTGACTGACTCAAACGCCAATATATTGCTCAGGGGTGAGATGACGTCACATTATTCAACATCCTTAATCAAAGGAAATAATGTATGTGAAATGTTTTGAAAACTACAAAGGGCTGTATAAGAGAAAGGTATGACAGAATTTTTGAAGGCATTACATTTGACAGTGAAACAGATTCTGGAAGAGATAACAAATACCAATGACCAAAGCGAAAATAAATAAATAAAGATCCTAACGGGTGAGATCTAACAGCCCAAAACTATTAAGATGAAACCTAAATTATGCATCACACAACACACACGTGCCTGAGAGAGCCATGATTTGACAGCAATCACGCGAGAAAGACATGGTGGTTTCTTGTCTCAAGGTGAGTCAGAAGCACGTCCTGTTTCCTAAAAACCTTAATGCAATCAACTGTAGACTTCATTCATGGAAGTGTAGTGTCCACCTGTCCTCTGGTTTGGCTGCACCACACAGGGCCCGCCTGTCCTCTGGGTACCATGTTTAAGTGACACACAACGCCAAACGGAGCAATCAGTACGGCAGATTTTGTCAAGTATGGAATGGTTGCAAGTAGCTAGAGATTTTTTAACCAGGAACGAAACTACTTTGACTTTGCTATCCTCAAATACTTGAAAATGATACTGTATAGAGGAAACAGAATCATTCTGAGGAGCGAACTACACAAACTGGCATGAGACAGCCTGAGTTACAGTCGCCCAAAAACATGCCTCTGCAAGGAAGAGCCACAAGGGAATGGACTGCCTAGCTAATCCCCTGCCCCTGGGTGGAAGTCTTCACACCAGGGACGATGACCACATGCCAGGGACATTACTCAGGAGGACATGGAGGCCTGTCAGCCCCGAGATGCCTTAAGCTACAGTAACCTGTTATTCTAACTGGAGGTTTCACGTGTGTAGGTGCTGTTAAAATGAGGAAGAGGACAAGAATTGTGTCTGGCAGTTCTTCTGTCCCCCAGGCCCCCATTGAGCAGTCTTGGGACAGAACAAGGACATACTGTGCATGGTACACGCTGAAGGAGTTCTAATGATAAAGACAATGCATTAGGCTCATTTGCAAGTGGAAAGAGTGTGGTATGGAGCAAGGAAAGAGAATACAAAGGCAATTTCTCAAACGCTGGACTCTCATATACTGCCAGGGGAGAAACTTGCCACATTTGCTTCTACTTTACAGACAAAGCTGACAGGCCTCTGACCCTCAGAACTCCTGAAGGGATCACGTTACGCCTTCCATATTTGTTCACCTGATAGAGTATACTAGCGTGCTCACTCAGTCTGCCTTAGGACATTTGTTATGAAATAAAACGTTGTGCAAAGACAGTTCTTTATTTAGATCTTATTTGTCCATGAAAATCAATATGTCCTTTCTAGTCTTTAAGAAGAAAATGGGCCTCTCACTGTTGTTCCCAAGGTCTTTGCCTCCCAGTCTTGCCCTGTCAGTTATATGTAACTGTAAGGTGTCTATCAAAACACCCCAAAAAACATGCGACATGTGTAAGCGCTGTCTTTAACTCTCTCAACTGCTAATTTAGAAAAACTGTTCAGCTCTCCAATAAACCTCCAAAGTCTGTTTTCAGGAACTATTTAGTTCTCTCCTTCTACCATCCATGGTAGAGTGAATAGCTGTTTCCTGGGTCCCTACCTTCAAGTTCCCCTTTTCTTTGACCCCAGAACAGAGTACCCTCCTACACATACTCCATTACTTATTATGCTTCCTCTACCCTAAAAAGGGGCTTAAAGTACTTGAAAACGTTGCTGAATGCCTAGTTTGACAGAGATACGCAGAAAGATGAGGCCACTGTCATGATCGTTCTGAACTTTTTTGTGCCGGTAAGCAAAAAGGAATATTGCCCTCCACTGATGGCCACAGTCACAGACACACCTGTGCAAAGGACAGGCTGGGGCAGGGTGGAGAGAAAGGGGAACCCAGCCAGAACGACCTTGTCCATGAACTTGAAGGCAGCTGGGGCAGTTAATTCAGACAGTTCCCACAGGAGAGATCATTTCTTTCCCAGTTGGTGCAAGACTAAAACAATGGCAGAGATGATGTAGGGGTTTCATCTTACATGTCCATAAGCTACAATTATTTACTAACACCCGAAATAAAACATGCACATTGGCTATCATAAACTGTCAAATTCCCTTCTCACATTTAGATAAAGCATTTAAAAGTCTGCCCAGAACTGCCTAGAATAGGAAAAGAGTCTACATTTACTGTGAAATGTGTATTACTCATTTAAAACACAGAAAGGACAAAACCCACAAACTGCTTGGCTGGTATAAATATCGCTTCCATTTTGCAGACACTGGGAAGTAGGGGTTTTACCTCTGGCCTCTCCGCATTGTCTGCCCACACACGGTCTCTCTGCCCTTGTCACACACAATGCAGGACCTCCACCAGAGGGTCACACAGCACTCAGAGAGCAAGTCGGATGCCCAGCTCAAGCTTGCCAGGTGCTCTGCCGGACAAAAGGAGCTTGCTCTGTAACAGCAGCAGGGGCTCCAAAACACCAAACTGACATATCCTTATGCCTTCCAACACTCTAGTGATGTTTACTAAAGAAAGCATTTGCCGGAACACTCAGGGGGCAAAGTCTAGAGCCAAATAGGCCAGTCTTTGGAGAAGGCAGCTTGGCAGGGGAAAGAGAGTTTCAAAGGCTCTCCGCTTCTCTGGCTGTAACCAGGTGCTTTAGTTCCCTTCCGAAGCAGAGGTGGATGATGAGGTCTGCCAGATAAAGGGACATCTAGGGATAGGGTACTCTTCTAGTGAATGGGAATTTCTGTGTGAGAGACCCAGGGTGAGGAGCCTGGTATGTACGGGAGGAGGGCCCAGGCTTTATTTCGTGGGGGAGGAGGGCAGAGGGTATCTTTCCATACGTGGTCCTGGGACAGGAGTTTGGACACACACTAGGGATAGCTATGGCGTCCTTTGGAGTCCTGGTGCAGTGTCCCTGGGGAGGGTAACGAGAAGCCCTGGCTTCACGCCCAAGTAAACGCACCTTGATTTGGGAGATGAGAAGGGAGTTAAGCAATGGGAGATGCATGGACTCACAGACTAGCATCACTTCGGGGACTTGGATCCCTCGTCTAGTCCCCGCTGGCTCAGGATTGGCCCTCTGTCTGCACGGAGGGGCACCGAGGGAAGGGTAGAGGCGCCTGGGCCCCCACGCGTCGGGGTGCCTGAGGAGGGCAAGGGCTCACAAGGAGGCCGCGGGCCGGAGCGATCGCGATCCTCACCTTGCTAACCACGTTCTGGACGAGGCCAGTGCGGATGCCGTAGTCCCACGCGTGGCAGTCGCAGTCGGAGGCATTGTCCCCCTTGTCCGGAGGAGAGGGCAGGGGTGGGGTGTCATCTCCCTCTGGAACGCTGCTGTTGCTTCTGTTGCCTGCGGACCCCCAAGCGACAGTGGAGAAGGTGGTGGGCGGGGGGCTGCTCCAGTTCCCTAGGTCGCCGGCGCCCCAACGGTCCGTAGCAGCCGCTCCTTTGCCCGCCCCGCGGCACCAGAAGTTCGGCTGGTCTAGGAGGAAGGAGTCCGAGAACTGGCTGAAGCCGATGAACAGCGCCGGGATCCAGGTGAGCAGAACGAGGGTCCTCTGGTAGCCCCCGCCCAGCCCCCCGAGGAAGGGCAGCACCGACCCGTCATAGTCCAGCAACAGGAGGCTGGGAGCCGAGGCCGACGCGCAGCAGCCGGAGTGCGGGCCGCCGGCGGCCGAGGCCGAGGGTAGCGGGGGCAGTGACTGGATCTCCCCGTCCCCGGGGCCCGCGCGCCCTCCGAGGGGCACCGAGGCCGCGGCGTCCCCGGGCGGCAAGGAGCCGTTCTCCTCGGCCGGGGCTTGGTGCCGCCCGGGCCCGCAGCCTGCCGCCTCGCGTCGCCGGTCTATCGCCATGGCCCGGGCCCGCGGCGCCGAGAGGGGCGCATAGAGGGCGGCGGCGCCCAAGGCAGAGCGCAGCGCTCCGGGCGCGCCCGCAACCGCGGCCAAGGAGGAGCCGGCGTCGACCTCCGCCGCTCTCCCGCTGTCAGGCCGTCCCCATATCCCCCGCGCCCGGACCCCGCGCTCCGGGCCGGCCAGCCGGGCTGCGGCCCCCGCTCCGGCGCCGGGCGGCAGAGGCCTGCCCGGCCCCTCACCCGCCGCAGCTCATGAGCTCTCGCTGTCGCGCCTGGGCTCTCTGCGGTTCGGGACCGGCGGCGGCGGCGCGCAGCGGCGCAGGAGGAGCGGGTGCCCCGGGCCGCTCGGCGCGGGGACGGCGGGGCGGTGGCGGCGGCGGCGGCGGCGGCTTCCTGCGCTCTCCCGGCCTCGGATATATTTATTGGACTTCGGCGCCTCCCGGAAGCCCTGAGCTCGGAGCCAACCTGCGGAGCCGGCCGCGCGCTCCGGCCCGGGAGCCGGCGCCCGCCCCCGTCCTCTCCGCCCACGCCGGGCCCGCCCCCGCCGCGGCGGCCGAGGTAACAGCGGCACCTGCTCTCCGCTACTGCGCTCCAGCGCCCCCTCCGGCCGGACGCTCCGCGGCCGCCGCTGTGGGGTTGTGGAAGAGGACACTCGGATCGCCTGACCCGAGGATACCCCCCTCTCCGGCACCCGGCGCCGGGCGGCGCAGGCCGGAGGGGAGGTGCACCGAGGCGCGGGGGGGTGGGCGCAGGATCCCGGCGGAGTCCGAGGGCGCGGGGAGCTTTGATAGGTCTGTCTCGGAGTCTCGGCTCCTGCAGCAGCGCCCCTAGCCACCCCCCCGCGCCTGTGCCTCGTCTACGTGACCTCTACTCGCTCCAGAGGGGCCCAGCGCCCGAGATACCGTGCACCCTCTTTCGCCCCGGCCACCCGCTCGCGCTTCTTCTAGGCGCGGACAAGGTTTATTTTGCGTCCGCCGAGGGCCAGCTGAATTCAACCGAGCAGGTCAAGGAGGGGCAGCTGCCAGTTTCAGGTCGCCGGTCAGCCGCGGCGTCTGGTCACCTGCCACCGTCCGCAACATCCACTACCAAACCGCCGTTTCTTTCCCCACTCCAAAATGAATGCTTTCTGAGAGCAATGCGAGGAGGTCACACAGGAGGCACAGGTGACAGACACACACCTTATAATCGTGAGTGGTTATGGCACTCCCCACCCTCCCCTCGATCTTGAATTCATGTTTCAGACGCCGAATGCACAGGCGCACCTATCTGCACATGCTGGGCTCTAGACAGACCTCCTCTCCTTCCCTTATCGGCTCGGCCCCAGCCCTGCACAGCCAGCGCTGTATAAATAACGCCGAGCCTGCGGCAAACTGCCACGTTAGCCTATCTCCTCGCTGCACCCAGAGCCGGCACCCAAGATAACTGCGCGGCGCCTTTCACCTTAGCGTCCTCACTGTTGACGAAAATGCATATTCTGAGAAGCTTATTAATGCAATTGTTAAATGTAGCCACTCATTTCCAGCCTAATTTGGGGCAAGAAAAAAAAAAGTGGAAGAAATGCTTTTGCCTGTATCTGTAAGCTGCATACACTGCGTGTGTGCTTTTGTATTCCTGTCATTTGTTCAGATAAACGCGTCTAATTTAGTAGAATACATTTTAAACCTGCAGTTAATTTTGTTATGGGCAGCTGTGCTTACTATGTCGAACAAGGGCTCAGAATGTTTTTAACGCTAACCCTTTTCTGCAGGAGGCCAGTCAGGGCTTGGGGAGGACGTGGGCCTTCCTGACAGGCTGAAAAGAGATTAGATAGCCACGGGTGGAAGGGGCCCAAAAGGGCTGCAAGACGACACCAAACGTCGGAGAGGTGGGTCTCTAAAACCGCACATGGTTAAAGAGTGATTTGGGGGTATAGAGCCCATTGGGTATGTGGTAAGGATTTTTTTCTAACTTCACGGTTAGTCTTGACTTTTCCTTCTCCTCCCCTCCACCCCCCCCCCAAAGAGATAATACATGCAAAGTGCTTAGCCTCATGCCTGGATCAGAGTGAGTAAGTGTTCAATAAATGTTAGCCGTTTACTGCTATACTGTTGGTCCCTGGGTGGTGCAGACAATTAAGTACTGGGCTACTAACCAAAAGACTGGAGATTCAAATCCACCCGAAGGTACCTTGACAGAAAGGCCTGGTGATCTATTTTGGAAAAATCAGCAGCTGAAAAACTCCACAGAGCGCAGCTCTACTCAGACACACATGGGGTCGCCATGAGTCAGACTCCACTCCATGGCAACAGGTTTGGTTTTGGAAACTACTGCTAATATATACCATCAGTATTTCTTTTTAATCCAAATATAATTTTACAGATTGTATTTCATCTTCAGTGACAGATCTTTCCAGAAGCGGTCTACTTTGTGCCTGGCTTTGCTTCTTTTCCCCAAAGTAACAAGGACCCATTTGTTTTCTTATAACTCATCACAAAACAAACCTGGCCGGTGACCTTGAATGCCGTTCCAATACTAATAAAGACAACAATAATAGTGAACTTTGCACAATTGGATTTCCAATACGAACTCTCATTCTCTCCTCACAGGACCCCTAAGAGGCGGATCATGAGGGTGAAGTGATTGCCAAAGATCAAAGAGTTGGCCAACAGCAGAGCCACATGGCAGGTTTTGAACCCAGGTCTTCTGACTGGGAATTTTCAGAATCAGTGCCTGGTTTCTCTATTTCAAACGCAGGGAAATATTATAAAACCAAAGGAGAAAGTTTAAGAAGACATTGGTTAGTGTGTATTTTTAGGTGGAGTTTTATTATCAAGCTGCTGTTAGTCCTTGTTCAAAAAAACCCTCAAATAGTACATTCCAGAATTCAGGGACACACCAGAAAAGGGTACCCTCTAAACTGAAGCTAAAGGAATCAACATAGAATGTTTGAAATGAATCATGTGTAGCCGTGGCCCCTCGTTGTGATTAAGTTGCTGATGGGCTTAGAGGATTTTCTAAATCCCTCTTCGATAAACATTTCTCCCAAATCTAGTCAAGAAAATTAGATGTAGCTAATTTGAGATAAAAACTGGCCTTCAGCTCATTAAAACATGCCACAAGTAAGGCCCCAGATAAATAAGACATTACTGTAAAAAGAAGAACAAAGTGGGAGGCCTTACTTTACCTGATTTTAGAACCTATTATACCGCCACAGTAGTCAAAACAGCCTGGTACTGGTACAACAGCAGATACATGGACCAATGGAACAGAATTGAGAATCCAGACATAAATCCATCCACATATGAAAAAAAAAAATGAGCAGTTGATATTTGACAAACGCCCCAAAACAGCTACTTGGGGAAAAGACAGTCTTTTTAACAAATGGTGCTGGCATAACTGGATATCCATCTGCAAAAAAAATGAAACAAGACCCATACCTCACTCCATGCAAAAAAACTAACTCAAAATGGATCAAAAACCTAAATATAAAATCTAAAATGATAAAGATCATGGAAGAAAAAACAGGGACAACGTTAGGAGCCCTAATACATAAAGGACATGTGTTGTATATGACCACTATTATAAGAACTTGAGAAATAGTTTAAACTGAGAAGAAAACATTTATTTGTGGTTACGAGAGGGGGGGAGGGAGGAAGGGTGGGAGAGGGGTACTCACTAATTAGATAGTAAATAAGAACTACTTTAGGTGAAGGGAAAGACAGCACACAATACAGGGGAGGTCAGCACAGTTGGACAAAACCAAGAGCAAAGAAGTTTCCTGAATAAACTGAATGCTTCGAAGGCCAGCGTAGCAGGGGCAGGGGTCTGGGGACCATGGTTTCAGGGGACATCTAAGTCCATTGGCATAATAAAATCTATTAAAAAAAAAAACATTCTGCATCCCACTTTGAAGAGTGGTATCTGGGGTCTTAAACGCTAGCAAGCAGCCATCTAAGATGCATCAATTGGTCTCAACCCACCTGGATCAAAGGAGAATGAAGAACACTAAGGACACAAGGTGATTACGAGCCCAAGAGACAGAAAGGGCACATGAACCACCGACCACATCATCCTGAGACCAGAAGAACTAGATGGTGCCTGGCCACAACCGATGACTGCCCTGACAGGGAACACAACAGAGAACCCCTGAGGGAGCAGGAGAGCAGTGGGATGCAGACCCCAAATTCTCTAAAAAGACCAGACTTAATGGTCTGACTGAGAGTAGAAGGACCCCGGTGGTCATGGCCTCCAGACCTTCTGTTGGCCCAGGACAGGAATCATTCCCGAAGCCAACTCTTCAAACATGGATTGGACTGGACCATGGGTTGGAGAAGCATGCTGGTGAAGAGTGAGCTTCTTGGATCAGGTGGACACTTGAGACTATGTTGGCATCTCCTGCCTGGAGGGGAGATGAGAGGATACAGGGGGTTAGAAGCGGAAAGGACACGAAAAGAGAGTGGAGGGAGAGAGCGGGCTGTCTCATTAGGGGGAGAGTAATTGGGAGTGTGTAGCAAGGTGTATATGGGTTTTTGTGTGAGAGACTGACTTGATTTGTAAACTTTCACTTAAAGCACAATAAAAATTATTTAAAAAAAAAATGCCACAAGTGACATTATAACAGGACTGAGAAAAAAAGGAAGAATTTGACACTCTGTCTGCAGGTGAGAATTGAGGTTCCCCAGTCACTATGATTTGGAATCTGCTCGATAGCGAGGGGTTCAACGGGCCAGTATAGGGCAGCCAGCCAGGCACCTGCTGGTACATTAAAGCAAAAACCAGTTGCCATTGAGCATGATGAGTTCATGATGACCTCACCTGTGTCAGAGTAGAACTGTGCTCCATGGGGCTTCCAGTGGTAGATTTTTTGGAAGTAGATCACCAGGCCTTTCTTCCAAGGCACCTCTGGTTGGACTTGAACCTCCAGTCTTTGGGTTAGCAACTGTTTGTACTACCCAGGGACTCCTGCTAGCACATTACCCTATTCTAATCATATTTGCATGGCACTTGTCACTATTTATTACTTATTATCTCCCATCTCTAGAATATAAGCACCTTGAAGGACAGGTACCTTATACTCAGCTGTCTGCCTGGTGCCTAAAACAGTGCCTGGTACATGCAAGACACTCAATAAATATTTGTTGAATAAAAGAGTGTATCAAGTTATTATCACTTGATGATAGTATCTACCGAGACCCACAACTCTACTTGTTTTTATGCTTAAATCACCAAGCAATCTTTTCATATTTGTTCACCCCTCAAATATTGAACTTGACAATTATATTTCTTATTGAAAGTTATTGTGGCTAATGGATTAGTTCCCAATATGAAGTTCTTATGGGCAGTTACTGGCTTACATGCTGGTGGATTGTAGGCCAAGTGTGGCTCATAGAACACTTGCAGTGTTTCAGAAAAATACTTAGGAACAGTTCAAAGTCCAGAGATTCAACTTAAAAAAATAAATAAATAAATTTTTTTGCCTTAAAAAATCTGAAAGAAAACCCCTTTATTTCCCATCTTTGCAGGGCCATACTTCTTTGGAACACAAAGATTGACAGATGCTACCCAGCTCCCCCTCATCCCTGTCTGGAACACATCTGTGTTCATGACCCTAAATTTATGCTAGGATCCTGAACATATTGAACCTCCATGAAGAAGCTCACCATTCTCTCTTCCTTTGGAAAAAAAAAAAGAAAACTCGAATCGTCGAGTCGATTCAGACTCAATAGCAACTCTATAAGACAGGGTACAACTTCCCCATAGGCTTTCCAAGGAGCACCTGGTGAATTCAAACTGCGACCTTGCTTTGAAAACACGCTTAATAGTCAGCCAGTTTGGAGTTTCCTAAAAATTGAGAAAAGAAAGAAAGATGCAACCTAACAGCCAATACATTTGAACAATCTTATTTTTTTGGAGGTACAAGAGAAACATTTTTTAGGTTACTACTAATGTTGACAGACGCCTGATTTTAAAACTTCCATAGGACTGTAAAGGTTTATACCAAAGAATCAGTGTCAGGATTAATTAATTTAAAATGTGCATTAGTCATGCCAAATGGATTTCACGTTGGTTTTACCTGCAAATAATGCTCTTTATTCTTGAATTGTAAATAGATACTGCCTTTTGAAATATCGTGTGTTTTTCTTTTTCTTACTACAGTTTGGTTTTTTTCTTTTAAATAAGTATGTAAAAAATCAGTTACCTTGTTTTTTGGAGGGTGGGAGGTAATATAAAGTTTTTTCAACTTCTAATTTGTGTTTACTTGAACATTATTAATGTCATTCTTTGGCTTTTGAAATGCCAGCTCTGGCTCTTTAACAGGGGATTTGACATTTACAAAACCTATCATAAATGAGAATGAAAAAGCTACTTGCGCTCAGTGGCAGAACTAATAAAAATGTTCCATAATCTATCCTAAGCAAGGCTAAAGGTAATATCTTGAGAAAAACGACTTCTCGTCAAGTACAAGTCAGCATTGTCCTTCCTTACTTTCCAGGTGAAGATAAATAGAAGGTAAGACTTCTACGTGAAACGCTATTGATTGTAAAAGTGGTTGATGGGACCCAGTTACTTTTGAAAGCTTGGTCAAAATCTAATTCTGAACTCTTTTATTGAGTTGAAAAACAATTCGCGTAACAAATGGATCTAAAGAACTTGATGTTGACTCTTGTTTGATAAACATCACAGCTGTCATGCTTGCCTGCTGTGCCTAAGAATGCTCTTTAATGCACACACTCTCTGTCCCTCTCTTTCTCTCTCTCTCTCTCACACACACACACACACACACACACACACAGAAAAAAAGGACAGAATGCCAGAATGCACAAGTGAGCATTACGTGTTTTATTCCAGGAGGGAAACCGCTTCTTTTGCTTGATGAGACTTATTCCCAAATGTGTACATAAAAAACAACTGCGGACACTGGGCTTTCGGCAATGGTTGAGCAATCTGGAGACAGTCATTATTAGGACGGTTTGTTGGATCAAGTCACAAAGCTTTAGGGGAAGGAACTTTCACTTCCCAAGAGCCATAAAATACTCCTCTCTAAACAGTCCTTCTCTCCTATTTCCTACTAATTCTAAATGAAGATGAAGAAAAACCCACAGCTTGGTGGTCTGCATTTTATCCTACCTGAACCTCAGGTTATTTAAATGATTCCCCTTAATGACTAAAAGCTAGAGGGAGAAGAGTAACAAATACTCCTAAATCCAGTATGTCGTAGACCCTCAACATACTTTTTGAGGAAAGAAGTTTAAAGGAAGATTGTTTTAGATGAACTCTGCCTCTAATAAGGCTGGTTTGAATTTATGACTATTTGAAAGTCATAAAGAACTTCTTATATTTAAAAGAAATTGGCTATGTGTGTATATTATCTTCACAGAGCTTTGAATAAAAATTTAGCATTCCTTCAGCAAATATATATATAAAGCCACTAAATTTTCTTTACTTTCTTTACTTATAAGTAAACAGTATTTTAAAAAATGAACTGAGTTTTCGAACTTTGATTTAGTAAAACAAAAACACTTTTACTATTTTAAAAATGTGATTTAACCCCTCGGTAGCAATGAGCATACCTAGCATTCATATCTTGGTTTCTAATATATTATTATCCAATAATAGGAACTACGGCTCCTTGGAGAAATGAAGGCAGGAAACATACAAGATGAGCCTCATAGTGCCAGAAAGCAAGGAAGCGCTCAAAACAAAAACACAAACAAAAACCCCACGAAGACTGGGCATGTCAAAGGGACACAGGAGCCAACAGAAAGAGCTTTCAAGGGCTAAAGCTGGAGCAATCTTAACAACAAAACAAAGAAATATTGGATAATAACCCAAACTATAAAATATTTATAAATATTCATGAGTCCAGACTAATATAAATAAATGACCGAATAAATAAATAAATGGGGAAGAAGAGACAAACTCCCATGCAGAATATCCACGCAGAATTCCCAGTAATTGATGTAGCTACTCCACCTCAGCTAGGTAGAGTCTAACTCCCTGCTCCTCAGGGCCACTCAGGTGATCAAGGTCAACACCAGCATCAACAGTGGTAATAAGACAGGAAGCAAAGGCCCTGAGATTGGAGGGTGCCTGTTTGAGAAATAGCAAAGAGACTGGTGTGGTTAAAGGAGAAGCAAGTAAAAGAGAGATAGGCTATACTATCAGGGAAGTAATAGGGGGTTGAGTGTGGAATCTAGAGACTTGGTAAAACAGAGAACAGAGGGGCCCCCAAATCTGCAAAAAAAGCAACAAGAAATGGGCCAGGGGGCAGAAACAAAGCCATTGGCCAGAACAATGGGGCCAGGTATCTAAAAATAGCCTGCAAACTTCTTTAAAGTTGCCTTTCAGAGCAGCTGGAGAAAATCAGGCCCAGGGACATGTGCAGAATATCTACCTGTGACCACTATGAGACCTTCCACCAGGGGCAGTGAGGGACTGCAGCCCCAGCCGGGGAATCGAACCCAGGGAGCAAGACACTGCACAGGCTCGAAACCCCATAATAAGTCCTGCTACAAATCCCAGAAGCCTCTGGTACAGGAGCCACCTTGGAAAGCTGCTGTGCGCACACCTTAGTAAACATATCCCCACCTGTGCCTGTGAATAAACATGACTCTTTTCCCTCTCAAGAACTTTTAAAAACCCAGGCCTGTCTTTTGTTCTATGAGGCAGGTATGCGTTGCTCTAGGCCCTCCTCATCTCCGCTTGCAAGCCTCTTCAACAAAGCTTTGCTTGTGTGGAAAACTCTACATGCCTAACCTGCTCATTCTTGACCAGTGAGAGGCAAGAACCTTATTCTGGTAACAGTAAATCATGCAGACAGTATATACCCTTCATATGATGTGAACAGGCTGGTCTTCCTCCCCAAAACCCATAACCCCAGTCAAATTATGAGCAAAACAACAGAGAGATTCCATTTGAGGGACATTCTACAAAATACCTGACCAGAACTCCTCAAAACTGTCAAGGTCGTAAAAAACAAAGAAAGTTTGAAAAACTATCACAGCCAAGAGGAACCTAAGGAGACATGACAACTAAATGTAATGTAGTATCCTGGATGGGATCCTGGAACAGAAAAGGACATTAGGCAAAAGTTAAAGACATCTGAATAAATACAGGATTCAGCTAATGCTAATGCATCCATATTGATTTATTAATTGTGACCAACGTGCCAGGCTAATGTAAGAGGCTAATAATAGGGAAACTAGGTATGCGGTGTATGGGAAAGTCTCTGTCCTATCTTTGCAATTTTTCTGTAAGTCTAAAACTATTCTAAAACAATAAGTTATTATTTAAAAAAAAGGTAGTTTAACATACTTTTCAATATTCCAATATTTTCTTTTAAGCTGTAAATCAATGATTGTTGCTGTTATTATTTGCTGTCGAGTCGATTCTGAAGGCCTGGCAATCTCCTTCTGGAAAATCAGGCACTGAAAACTCTGTGAAGCACAGTTTCTCTCTGACGCGCGTGGGGTTGCCATGGGTCAGAATCGACTCAATGGCAACTGGAAAAAACATGGGTTCTGTCTCTGTAATTACATTTTTAATAAGATAAACATTTAATGGTTTGGAACCCAAAGCTGATGGGAGAGCAGAAAAAGATATAAATAACTGAAAAAATTTTGATAAAAGCTTTAGAGTAACTGATTTTTAAAAATACCCTAAAAGGTCAAAAGATAGCAACATTAGCAAACTTGCCAGCCCTGCCCCAGGCTCTCCTGTGTCAAAAGGCCAGCGGGGAGGCTAGGCCTCCAGCCCTGCCTGCACAACATGGCAACTGTAACTTTGTTTGAATTCTTCTGTGTCATTGGAGCTTAAATTTCCATATTCTATCCTGTTTCCATCATTGACTTAGAAATGCATTTAGACCAAGTTTTCCTTTAGTTTCTTAGAGCTATTTCTTCTGCCTTGTTAATCTTCTCAAGGATTCCATTTTTTTAAAGTAAACATAGGCCCTTCAGGGAGGCTGCAGAGCATATATGTGTATGGAATAACCAGCATAGTTTCAGGTCATGTAATAGAGCAGGCTGTAGCCTCCAGATGAGTGGCCTCTGACAGAGTCTTTTTATCAGCCAGAAAATACTGGAAATATAAATCTAAAGGCATTCAAGTAAAACTCCATTGTCTCGTTTACGTCCCCAAAGGACAGGGTCTCTGATTTATATGTCTTGGTAGCCCCACTGCCTGTCACAAGGCCTGGCACTCAAAGAATATTTGCTGAAGAGTGAAGAAAGAATAGGATGACATATGGGGTTTTGCCAGGGGGAGAAGTGGGAACAGTGTATTCCATGTCCAAGGAACAGCAGGAATGTGAACACGGATGTTACGCAAAAGTGCATGTTTGTGGAAAATGTACCAGTCAGTGGGACTAGATGGTGAATGGTATTTCTATAGCATGATTTAAGTACTGTATTTATAAAAGGTAATTTGATGAGGTTGCAGAAATGGTGTGTGCTCAACTTCGAGCCTAAAGGTTGGCAGTTCGAACCAACCCAACAGCACCGCAGAAGAAAGTTCTGATCATCTGCTTCTGTTAAGATTACAGTCACACAAAAAAAGAAAAAGATTACAGCCAAGAAAACCCTATGTCCTACTTTAACACCAGGAGTTGCTATCAGTCAGAATTGACTTGATGGCAGCCACTTACTAACAACAAATTTTAAATACATTACGAATTTTAAAGAAGTTAAGAAAATCCTAGGGAAATGCCTCACTTAGAAAACCTATGTTTATTGAGGTATAATTTACATGCACACCCTTTAAAGGTACAGTTGGTGATGTATTCACCTGTGAAACCATCACCATCATTGCAGTCAACATACCAAACATCTCACTCACCCAGCACAGTCCTGTGTGCAGCCAACCCCCCACCTCACACACCACACTAGGCAACTACTGGTCTCCTTTCTGCTGCTGTAGATGGGTTTTTCCTCTTCTAGAACCTGGGATAGTTGGAAGTACACAGCATGTGGAAACCCTGGTGGCGTAGTAGTTAAGAGCTACGGCTACTAACCAAAAGGTCAGCAGTTCGAATCCACCAGGTCCTCCTTGAAAACCCTGTGGGGCAGTTCTACCCTGTCCCATAGGGTCACTATGAGTCGGGATCTACACAATGGCAACGGGTTTGGTTTTTTCGGGTTGTACAGCATGTACTGTTTTGTGTCTGACTTCTTTCAATCAGCAAATACTTTTGAGATTCACCTATGTTGTTCTATATATAGCTATTTTATTCCTTTTTATTGTTGAGTAATATTTCATTGGAGCCCTGGTGGTGCAATGGTTGAGCACTCGGCTGCTAACTGAAAGGTTGGTGGTTTGAACGCACTCAGTGGCTACAGGTTTGTTTACTGGAGAAAAGACCTGGTGATCTGCACTATGGGGCAGTTCTGTTCTGTCACATGGGGTCACTACGAGTCAAAAATCAACTCCGCAGCACCTAACAACAACAGCGTTCCATTGTATGAACATGATAGAAGTTGTTATGTATTCTGGTTATGGGCATTTGGGTGTTTCCAGTTTTGGGCTGCTATGAAAGAAGATGCTATGAACATTCATGCACAATTGTTTGTGTGGACATGTTTTCCTTTCTCTGGGGTAAATGTCTAGGAACAGGACTGCTGGGTTATATCTCACTTTTGGAAAATGACTCCTGTGGCCACTGTCAGGACAAATGGTCCAGGGCTAGGTAGGGTGCCATCTAAGTGGGCAAGGGACACCTTATATTCTTATGAAACTAGAATAATGCCCATATTGTTTGAGGACACAGGCGACAAAGGGGAGACGGCACAGAGGGTACTGATTGGTGTGTCTAAAGCTAAAGTGAACACGTTACCTGTCAGCTTCTGAAAATGGACTTACTGCAGGCAGGCCGTTAGGCTCTCATACCTGCTGACATGGCGAGAAAGCTAGGAAATCACCTCAGATGTGAGTGCAGTAGTATTCTTTCAGATGAAAGTTAAACTGACTTGTGCAAAAAAAGAGGAAGCCACGCCACTTTTTTGAGCTTTCCTTTCCTCAACTGTGAAATGGGACTGATCAGAATACCTGCCTTACCTACCTGTCACATAGGTTTGCAGTGAGGAACAAATGAGATCTTGTGAAGACAGGAATTTCCAATTGCAAACATGATACAGATATTGGTATTGTTTACCCAGACCCAGTGCCGTCGAGTCGATTCCATTTAGGTACTATCAAAAGTGGTCACCTTGACCCCAAACCCCATGTCTGTCTGTACTGAGCTTATCTGGATTCATCATCACCACAAACTCAGGGTCAGATTCCAGGATCAATCAAATAGAGAAAAGAGGTTGGAATTCCCAGTGGACATTTCATTCCATTACCTCTGCTAAATAATTTCACAGTATAGCCAGATAGGCATGGAGCCTGTGGTCAGACTTCCTCGTAGGAAATGTTTGGTTGCCCAGACTCTATTGTCCTGAATCCCCATTGCTTGGCTGGGCCCAGGGGCAGGAGATCTGCCCCCCTTCTTCTCTACTAGGCTAAACAGCATCAAGGACTGTCCACTGAGATGCAGTGTCAGTCTACCCAGCCAAACTTCCACTATGAGAAGTTCTTTGTCCTCTGCCCCTGTTCTCATCCACTGGGCAAATCTGATCCAGGTCCTGGCCTACCCACCCCGCTTGCCCTGTCTTACTGCAAACACACTGCTCTCCAACTTTAACAGAGCCATGTTAAGAGTACAGCTGCATTTACTGAGTACTCGAACACCTTTCTGTATATATTCTCTTAAAGTGCCCTGCACACCTGTGAAGGCAGTATTACTGTCATCATTTTGGAGATGAGGAAACCAGGCTTGGAAGATGTTAAGTAACTTGCCCAAGGTCACACACTATCAGAACTAGGATTCAAAGTAGAATCAGATCAGTCACATGCCAAAGCTTAGGATCCTAATCCTAGATGACATGCCAGCATCCCTGGCAGGAGAGCACTCTGCAAAGCAGGGAACTGGCATGGGTCTTTGTGACCCATGATTGGGTGAGTTTCCACACCTGGCCAGCTCGTCTCTCATCATGGTTGTACCCCTCCCTCCTCTGCCCTCCCAGTGGAAGTCAGTCCTGCCCGGGGGGCTTCCATGACCCCCGCCAATGCCTTTGCTTCTGGGACCAGCTTCCTCTCTGCTCCAGCACCAGTAACCTTGAGAAAAAAAGTCCACGGGAGAATGTAGGCTGACAACCCCTAAGGTCGGGACACTGTCTACCTTCCTCCTGCAGAGGCAGCCCTCCCTCCATCCCTCCAGGAAGCTTTAGCATTAACCCCTATTCAGTGGCCCAAGCTTGGGGCACTGGTGGTTCAGTGATAGAATTCTCACTTTCCATGTGGGAGACCCAGGTTTGATTCCTGGCCAGTACGCCTCATACACAGCCAACACCCACCTGCCAGTGGAGGCTTGCATGTTCTATGATGCCAGACAGTTTTCCATGGAGCTTCCAGCTCCAGACGAAGGGCCAACTTGACAGCAACAGTGAGCAAAATAGAACTCTAGACAGTGAGGGCTTCTCCTAAAGTTGTCTGGGACTCAGAAATATTCCTCCCCTGAAAAGGTTCTGGATACATAATTCTGTGCCTTCAGCTCTGCCTTAATTACATGGGATGTTCAGAAAACCCCATTGGAGGTAAGGCCCTAACCAGAGCCATGAGGAACGACTTGGGCCGGTTCACTTCCACTGGAGGCCTCTCAGGCGTCACCAGTTCAGGCTGGAGCTGGGAGCTTCAGGAAGAATTGCCCTGAAAGCCATGTACAGATCTGGCTGTCGTGCAGAAAGCTGTCTTCAGAAAGAACCCCAAAAAGGAGAATCTAAATTCCATAGCATGTGAATCTAGTTTAAGTTTTTGCTGTTTTTTTTTTTTTTTTTTTTACCTAGTTCATCAGTTCACTTTAAAGGGACCTTAATGCCTCGTGTCAGAGTAGACTTTTAGTATTGAAATGGATATTTCTGAACAAGCAAGTCAGAACTGTACGTATGAATTTATCTCCTCTGCAGCAGAGGACAACGGACTTACTAATATGGTGCTGCTATTGCTCAACGCCTTTCTGGCCCCTTTTCCTAGAATTACATTTGGGCTCTGCAGCACATGATTTTTGAATAGTCTCAATTGTGAAAAATTTTATCCCTTGACTTTAAGAAAAATGGGCAAAAGTTGATTGAAACCAAGTTTAGTGATTAAACTAAGAAATACTGTTTGGGATTAAAAATGATCTGTGACAAGAAGAAAATATTCTTTGATGGTTACAAAAAGGGGGAGGGAGGGAGGGTGGGAGAGGGGTATTCACTAATTAGGTAGTAGATAAGAACTACTTTGGCAACGGGAAAGGCAACACACAATATAGGCAAGGTCAGCACAACTGTACTAAACCAAAAGCAAAGGAGTTTCCTGAATAAACTGAACGCTTCGAAGGCCAGCCTAGCAGGGGCAGGGGTCTGGGGACCATGGTTTCAGGGGACATCTAAGTCAATTAGCATAATAAAATCTATTAAGAAAACATTCTGCATCCCACTTTGGAAAGTGGCGTCTGGGGGTCTTAAACGGTAGCAAGTGGCCATCTAAGTGCATCAATTGGTCTCAACCCACCTGGACCAAAGGAGAATGAAGAATATCAAGGACACAAGGCAATTACGAGCCCAAGAAACGGAAAGGGCCACATAAAGCAGAGACTACATCAACCTGAGACCAGAAGAACTAGAGGGTGCCCAGCTCCAACCGATGACTTCCCTGACAGGGAACACAACAGAGAACCCCTGAGGGAGCAGGAGAGCAGTGGGATGCAGACCCCAAATTTTTGTAAAAAGACCAGACTTAATGGTCAGACTGAGACTAGAAGGACCTCGGTGGTCATGGCCTCCAGACCTTCTGTTGGTCCAGGACAGGAACCATTCCCAAAGCCAGGGGGACTGGACTGGACAACGAGATGGAGAGGGATGCTGGTGAGGAGTGAGCTTCTTGGATCAGGTGGACACTTGAGACTATGTTGGCATCTCCTCTCTGGAGGGGAGATGAGAGGGTAGGGGGGGTTAGAAGCTTGCGAAATGGACATGAAAAGAGGGAGTGAGGGAGGGAGTGGGCTGTCTCACTAGGGGGGAGAGCAATTGGGTGTATGTAGCAAAAATGTAGCAAGGTGTATATAAATTTTTATGTGAGAGACTGACTTGATTTGTAAACTTTCACTTAAAGCACAATAAAAACTAAAAAAAAAAAAAAATGATCTGTGACTATCAAATAAAGGGCAGACTGTCTTCTGTGTCCCAAAAGTGGCCTGACAGTAATCGTTCTCTTCTGAGGCCCATGAATATTTTTCTGAAGAGGAAATCCAAGGACTCTGCCTTGGAAGATTCAGCCCTGACTTTCTTCTCCCTCTCCACTTTAACAGGCCACTCCCTTATGATCTTTGCTGAGCATTTATCCTTCACATTTGCATTTAACCAGAGTGACAATGTGTTTAAACTCCGGTAGGAATGGGCTTTCTGGGTGAGGAATACAGGCGAAGAATTTAAAACTGTTTCCCCGTACCCCCTCCACTTAAAGGTGCCTTAAATTTTTTTTTTTTACTGTGGCAGGCCCAGCTTTCTAACAGTGGTAAGATGACCCAAAAAAGGTAAGATGAAGGGATTAGAAAACAAAGACAAAAGAGCGTAATGCTCCTCTGCACTTTCTCTTCTCCACTTTTCATTTTTCCCCCTTTCAAAGGAGTAAATATGTGATAGGGGCCCTGTTCACCTCTGCACCTGATTAGATTTCAGGTGTGAAATCATTGCTGCTCCTGATTTTTACATAAACACATCTTTATGGATAGTTTGGTAGGGATCTTCAGTTACTTCAGATTAATCCGCTAACCAGACACTTAGGGAAAATAACTCTGGTGGCCTCCTCCCTTTCCAGCTACCCAGCCACAGGTCTCTAATCTTTCCCTTCAGGGTTTCCTCCCTAGTTCTCAGGTGACGTCTACACTGAATGTTAGCCTCCCTCATCCTCAGGTGATGTCTACACTAGATGTTAGCCTCCCTTGTCCTTAGGTGATGTCTACACTAGATGTTAGCCTCACCCATTCTCAGATGATTTCTACACTGGATGGTACCTCCCTCATCCTCAGATGATGCCTATACTGTATGTTAGCCTCTGTCGTTCTCAGGTGATGTCTACACTGGATGTTAGCCTCCCTCATCCTCAGGTGATATCTACACTGGATGTTAGCCTCACCTGTTCTCAGGTGATATCTATGTTCATGTTAGCCTCCCTCACCCTCAGGTGATGTCTACATTGGATGTTAGCCTCACCCATTCTCAGGTGATGTCTACACTGGATGTTAGCCTCCGTCGTTCTCAGGTTATCTCTACACTGGATGTTAGCCTCACCCATCCTCAGGTGGCGTCTACATTGGAAGTTAGCCTCCCTAGTTTCCAGGTGATTTCTACACTGGATGTTACTCTCACTCTTAGAAGTTTTCTGTTGCTAAGAGATGCTCTTTGCATTAAACCCAAGTGTAAATTCACACTCATTAAAGTCTTTGTATAGCTTTGCAAATAGCTACTTGTGCTTAGGCCCAGGGCAGGAAGGAACCTTCTTTTCATTTCTGTTAATAGGAATCTTAAGAACCAGTGATGGCTAGTCAAAACATAAGAGGAAAAGAAACAGCTTGCTCACTGCTGCACTTGTTTGTGTATTTGCTAGGTGCAATGAACGGTTCTCTTCCAAGACAACAAAAAACAAGAATTTTTCCCTTTCCTGGGCAGGAAAGTGCAGTTTTGGAGTGATAGCCAACCATGAAGCTAGATGGACGCTCTTGTCATCTGTTTAAAGCATCTCATTTTCTGGGAGGGGAAACTGAGGCTCAAGGAAATTGAATCCTTTGACCTAAATTAAAGAGCTCATTAGAGGCCACCTTGGGACAAGAGCTCAAGGCTCTTGATTTCAGCCAACACTTCCTCCACACTGCCTCTCTAGAAATCCGACTTGTGTCAAACGCCTTATGATCAGTAATAAAGCCATTGACACACATTGATAGGGCATTTCCCCTCTAGCATAAATGATGGCTTACAGTGATCATTCTCCAGCTTCATCTCTTTGGAAACAAACAGCTTAAATGTGTGAAAATAGCTTCTCTTTGAATTAGTCCATTAAACTTTAAGCTATCTGGTGGCCCAACTGCGTGTATTCTTTATATTAAGCACCTAGTAGGGGCTCAATGAGTCCCTGGGTAGTGTAAACAGTTAACATACTCAGCTGCTAACTTAAAGGCTGGAGGTTCTAGTCCACCCAGAGGTGCCTCAGAAGAAAAGACTAGAGATCTACTTCCAAAAAACAGCCATTGAAAACCCTGTGGAGTGCAGCTCTACTCTGACACTTGTGAGGCTCCCGTGACTCAAAGTCAACTTGATGTCTCAATAAATGGTGAATGAAGGAGTGAGTGAAGCAAGACAAAGCCAGATATTCCACAAATTGACCACATTACTCATGCCGATTAATTTAGTTAACTAGCCACAGGTGGGGGAAAAAAAGCATCTATTATTTTGATGTGGAGTGTTTATTTTAAAACATTAATGCAATATTAAAAAAAATTAAATCCATAGTAAAATTGTTATTTATCCAAAGTTTCTCTTTAGATGCTGAGCACCCAAAAGAGATGCAATTCTTCAGGAAAGACTAGCCTCTTATAAACTCTGCCCAGCTTGAAATTTCCTAGTCTTTGTCAATCACCCTCTGCTCTCAGCACTGTGAATCTAGGAAGAGCTTACTTGTGTCCCCTAGGGAATCATTTCACAAACATCTCGGAATTCCACACAAACAAGGCAATGAACAGCCCAGGCTCCAATGACTCAGCACTCGTTCAGCAAACAGCAACACCCAATCTGGTGGTTTTTGCCAGGGCTTTTCAGAGGCTCAGCCGGGGTAGCTGTGGATCTGAATGGAGGAAGAAGCACGATCCAACCCTATCTTCATGGGGACATAGTTAAAATGCAGACCAAAACAAAGCGATAGGGTTTTGCAAAGTTAAGCTCGTTGTTATAATAGTAAAGTGACTCACAGTGCCTGTGGCTGAATTGGGGGAAGGAGAATGACTACCCCTTGAAAGTGGCGTTTCACCCCCAGGCATTGCGTCGCTGGCTTAGAGGGGTGGACTTTGGACTTCCTTTTTAAGCAAATGAGCATGGGGCTTCGGGGAGCTTGACCTCATGATCTGGACTTCTTACCTTAGCACCAGAGTTCTATGCAGATGTTTTCTCCCATCTCTTGATTTCTTTGGGTATTATTTATTGTACTTAAATTAACACCATGTGTAGTTTGATGGTGCTTGTGAATAGAATATAATATTTACACTGATTTTCTCACTTCTACCAAGACTTTTATTATGTATCTTAAAAAAAAAAAAGTCACTTGGTAAGTCCCCTTTGGTCCAGCTGACTTAGGACAGCAAGCTAACATTCCTTTTGGAAAGCCATGGCCTGGAAGGAATTGTACAGGCAGTCCCCTGGTTACGAAGTCCAACTTAAGGACAACTCATGTTTAAGAACGACTGCCATAAAGCCTATTCTATTAAACTGTTGAGTTAAATACAATGTTTCATAATAATGAATGCACACACTACTTTGCGATGCTCATGAAAACATTGTGTAGTTTGGCAGTGTTTCTTAATTGTTTTATATGCATAGAAAGGTAAAATATATACTATATACTAAGACAAACATTTGGCTAACTGATGCTAAATAAGAACAGCATGTACCTTTTCCAATTTACCTGCACATTCGACTTAAAGACAGACTTTAGAAGGAATCTCATTCGTAACCCAGGGACGTCGGTACTGGCTCGCTCCACCAGGAATGACCTGTCCAGTAATTGTTTCTAGTTATAACTTCCTGTCTGCTGGACCTAGAGGTGAGAACCGTGGGTTTAATTCAAAAGTGAAAACTTCAAAACATCACTCTATCAGCCCACAACGGTAAGAAGTTTAAAAGCAGTCGTGGTTTTTGGTGGTGGGTTGCCACTGCAGGCGTCATATGGTGGGGATTTGCACAGATATTTCTTTTGTTCATGTGTCACAATGAAAACTCTAGAACTGTGTAAGGTAAGGGTGATTGGCTAGAGGCCTTGTTGAGTTTAGAGCAGAAGGCCTTCACTTGGGTCGTGGGGTACTGAGCTGACATGCAAATCACCGTGTATGTCTGTGAGAAGGGATACACCTCCCATCAGGCTTTCAAAGGGAAGCTTTCTTCAGGCTTCCAAAGGGAAGCTTTCTTCAGGCTTCCATCAGGATTTCCTTAAGAGTTTCTGAAGTGAAGGGTTGTTCTACATCCATTTACTAGGATGTGCAATTAAAATATAGCACTTTGCTACCAAATTTGAAGCATGCATGTTTATTAAAATGCCGATCATTTTAAAGTGAATTTGATTTATTTTAGACCTACAAATTAAAAAGATGGTAAAAAATTAATTCCATGCATTAAAGTGCTCTGATGCCAGAAACCCCATTCCCTGGATGAACACATATAACATGGATGATGGCATGGATTCATTCATTCATTCGTCTGTGTTGCTCACTCATTGAGCATATGCTCTGTGCCCATACCGCAGTAGTATGGACAACCCAGAGACTAATACCACCAGTGAGCAATCTAGAGCCCAGTAAACAGATGATGATCACGCTGCATGTTTTGATAAAAGCTGGTGTATGGCGTACAGAGTGACTCCTGACCTAAACAAGAGTTCAGAAACAGCACAGGCAGTACGTGAATATGTCCAGATGAAGCTTTAGGAGTTGGCGAGCTGAAAGTGAACATTGGGTTCAGGGATGTAGGCAGCAGGAGCGGTTTTGTGTAGCCTGCTCCAACCTTCCTGTGCGTAGGAATTGCCTGGGACTTGGAAAACACGGACACTGATTCAGTAAGTCCAAATGGGACTCTGGTTGCCCTCGATTCAACTCTGGCTCACGGTGATCCCATATTTGTCAGAGTGGAACTGTGCAGTATAGGGTTTTCAACGGCTGCTCTTTCGGAAGTAGATCACCGGGCCTTTCTTCCAAGGCACCTCTGGGTAGACTCGAACCTCCAACTTTTGGGTTAGAAGCCAAGCTCGTTAACTGCATCACCCAGGAACTCTGGATGGGACCAAAGAGTCTGTATTTCCGAAAAGCTGCCTATTTCTAAAAAGTCGCCAGGTGATGTGGTTGTTGCCCAACCATGCTTTGACTACCGAGGGGAGAGAATAGGTCTATAACAGGCCATTTGGGAACTCGCGGTGTGGCTGGGGCTCAGAGAGGGACGGAGGACTGCCTTGTTTCAGAGGACTGCAAAAGACCCTCCCCTTCCTTTCTGTCAATGAATATTTCAAACTCACAGAAAACTACAGAGAATAGTATAACAATGTACCACCCAGATAATTGCCACTCTGGTGATTTTGAAAATGTTGACATGTTGTCATATTTGCCAAAAATGTGTTACATTTTTCCAGCATAGAGTGGAAACCCCTTTCCTACCGCTCCCTCTCCTCAGAGGAACCCTTATTTGCATATTGGAGTGTACCTTTTCCACCCATGATTTGCATTTTTACATTCGTATGTGTACATAGGAGTCCCTGGGTGCTGCAGTTAACATGCTCAGCTGCTAAACAAAAATTTGGAAGTTTGAGCCCACACGGGGCACCTCAGAAGAAATGCCTGGTGATCTACTTCCAAAAAATTAGCCATTGAAAACCCTGTGGAGCACAGTTCTACTCTATACACATGGGGCTGCCATGAGTTGGAACTGACTCAACAATAACTGTATATATACATAACCGATATTTAGTAGTAGTTTGCATTTTTTTTTTGCCAGTGAAGAATTTTCTTTCCTTTCTTTCATTTGTTCTTTATGTTGTTGAAAATGTACACAGCAAAACCAAAACCAATTCAACAATTTCTTCATATAAAATTCAATGACATTGATTACATTCTTCAAGTTATACAATCATTCTTACCCTCTTTTTCTGAACTCTTCCTCCACCATTAACGTGAACTCACTGCCCCTTAAGTTTTTTCTTCTCTAAACTTTAAAGTTGCCGCTGTCAAATTGATCCCATATAGATAGTTCTTTAAAAGAGCGTAATGCTCGAGGCAGACATTCTTCAATAATAAAGTTTAACTGTTGTTTGGTTTAAAGAAGACTTCAGCTGATATTTTTGGTTTGAGGGTTAAAGATTATTTTAGGGTAACAGTTTTAGGTGTTCATCTAGCCTCTATGGCTCCAGAGAGCCTAGTTTCCATGAGAATTTGAAATCCTGGTCTGCATTTTACCCCTTTCAATCAGAATTGTTTTATAGAATCTTTGATCAATACCTTCAATAACGGTAGCCAGTTGTTCTTGGAGGCAATTAGACAATCATTTAGTAGTGTGTATTTTGTATAAATAACACTTTAAACATTTTTATGCAATTTACATTTTTACTCAATTCTGTTTTAAAAATTTGTCCCTCTTGACACTTAGAGATCTAGTATTTTGAGGTGTTATGTTAGTATTTAATCATACAAATTTATCATGATTTATTCACCCATTTCCCTACCGGCCTCATCTTTGTGTTGTTAGGTGCCGTCAAGTCAGTTCCGATTCGTAGCGACCCTGTGTACCACAGAACAAAACACTGCCTGGTCCTGAACCATCCTTACAATCGTTGTTATGCGTAAGCCCATTGTTGCAGCCACTGTGTCAATCCATCTAGTTGAGGGCCTTCCTCTTTTCCGCTGACCCTGCACTTCACCAAGCATGATGTCCTTCACCAGGGACTGATCCCTCCTGACAACATGTCCAAAGTATGTAAGACCCAGTTTCACCATCCTTGCTTCTAAGGAGCATTCTGCTTGTACTTCTTCCAAGACAGATTTGTTTGTTCTTTTGGCAGTCCATGGTATAGTCAATACTCTTCGCCAACATGACAATTCAAAGGTGTCAATTCTTCTTTGGTCTTCCTTATTTATTGTCCAGCTTCCACATGCATATGATGCAATTCAAAATACCACGGCTTGGCTCAGGTGCACCTTAGTCTTCAAGGTGACATTTTTGTTTTTCAACACTTTGCAGCAGATTTGCCCAATGCAATGCATCTTTTGATTTCTTGACTGCTGCTCCCACGGGTGTTGATCGTGGATCCAAGTAAAATGAAATCCTTGACAACTTCAATCTTTTCTCCGTTTACCATGATGTTGCTCATTGGTCCAGTTGTGAGGATTTTCGTTTTCTTTATGTTGAGGTGCAATCCATACTGAAGGCTGTGGTCTTTGATCTTCATCAGAAAGTGCTTCAAGTCCTCTTCACTTTCAGCAAGCAAGGTTATATCATCTGCATAACACATGTTGTTACTGAGTCTTCCTCCAATCCTGATCCCCCATTCTCCTTCATATAATCCATCTTTTAGATTATTTGCTCAGCATACAGATTAAATAGGTATGGTGAAAGGATACAACCCTGATGCACACTTTTCCTGACTTTAAACCGTGTAGTATCTCCTTGTTCTGTCCAAACAACTGCCTCTTGATCTACGTACAGGTTCCTCACGAGTGCAATTAAGTGCTCTGGAATTCCCATTCTTCACAATGTTATCCATAATTTGATATCATCCACACAGTCAAATGCCTTTGGATAGTCAATAAAACACAGGTAAACATCCTTCTCGTATTCTCTGCTTTCAGCCAGGATCCATCTGACATCAGCAATGATATCTCCAGTTCCATTTCCTCTTCTGAATCTGGCAGTTCCCTATCAATGAGCTGCTACAGTCAATTTTGAACGACCTTCAGCAGTTTTGCTTGGATGTGACATTAATGATATTGTTCTATAATTTCTACATTCGGTTGGATCACCTTTCTTGGGAATAGGCATAAATATGGATCTCTTCCAGTCAGTTGTCCAGGTAGCTGTCTTTCACTTTTTTGGGCATAGATGAGTGAGCACCTCCAGCGCTGCATCTGTTTGTTGAAACATTTGAATTGATATTCCGTCAATTCCTGGAGACTTGTTTTTCGCCAATGCCTTCAGAGCAGCTTGGGCTTCTGCCTTCAGTACCATCGGTTCCTGATCATAAGCTACCTCTTGAAATGGTTGAACATTGACTAATTCTTTTTGGTGTAATGACTCTGTGTATTCCTTCCATCTTCTTTTGATGTTTCCTGTGTCGTTTAATATTTTCCCCATAGAATCCTTCACTACTGCAACTTGAGGCTTGAATTTTTTCTTCCGTTCTTTCAGCTTGAGAAACTCTGAGCGTGTTCTTCCCTTTTGTTTTTCCATCTCCAGCTCTTAGCACATGTCATTATAATACTTTACTTTGTCTTTTCGAGCTGTGCTTTGAAATCTTCAGTTCTTCTACTTCATCATTTCTTTCTTTTGCTCTTGACGTTTGAGAGCAAGTTTCAGAGTCTCCTCTGACATCCATCTCGGCTTTTCTTTGTTTCCTGTCATTCCAATGACCTCTTGTTTTCTTAATGTATGATGTCCTTGATGTCATTCCACGACTTGTCTGGCCTTCGGTCATTTGTGTTCAATGGGTCAAATCTATTCTTGAGATGGTCTCTAAATTCAGGTGGGATGTACTCAAGGTCATACTTTGGCTCTCGTGGACTTGCTCTGATTTTCTTCAGTTTCACCTTGAACTTGCATATGAGCAATTGATGGTCTGTTCCACAGTCAGCCCCTGGCCTTATTCTGACTGATGATATTGAGCTTTTCCATTGTCTCTTTCCACAAATGTAGTCAATTTGATTCCTGTGTATTCCATCTGGTGAGATCCATGTGTATAGTCACCATTTACGTTGGTGAAAAAGGCATTTGCAATGAAGAAGTCATTGGTCTTGCAAAATTCTATCATATGGTCTCCAGCATTGTTTCTTTCAACAAGGCGATATTTTCCAACTACAGATCCTTCTTTGTTTCCAACTTGTGCATTCCAATCACCAGTAATTATCAATGCATCCTGATTGCATGTTCGATAAACTTCAGACTGCAGAACCTTCAATTTCTTCATCTTTTTCCTCAGCGGTTGGTGCATAAATTTGAATAATAGTCGTATTAGCCGGTGGGACTGTCCTCATATGCGTGTGAAAACTGGACAATGAGTAAGGAAGATCAAAGAAGAATTGATGGATTTGAATTAGGGTGTTGGTGAAGAATATTGAATATACTATGGAATGCCAGAAGAATGAACAAATCTGCCTTGGAAGAAGTACAGCAAGAATGCACCTTAGAAAGTAGGATGGTGAGACTTTGTCTCACTTACATTGGCCATGTTATTAAGAGGTACAAGTCTCTGGAGAAGGACATCATCCTTGGTAAAGCAGAGGATCAACAAAAAAGAGAAAGCCCTTCAATGAGATATCTTGACACAGTGGCTGCAACACTGGGCTCAAGCATAACAATGATTGTGAGGATGGCACGGGACTGGGCAGTGTTTTGTTTCGTTGTATATAGGATTGCTATGAGTCAGAACTGACTTGATGGCACCTAACAAAAACAACAAAGACTTAGATTGTTTCCAATCGTTCATTCTGAAAAACAATAATTAATAGAGATTTTTTTTATGTATTCTGGATCCTAATCCTTTTTCGGTCCAGTGGTTAAGAGCTTGGCTGCTAACCAAAAGGTGGGCAATTTAAATCCACCAGCTGCTCCTTGGAAACCTTAAGGGGCAGTTCTATTCTGTCCTATAGGGTCACTATGAGTTGGAATTGCCTCGATGGCAATGGGCTTTTTGGTTAATCCGTTATCAGTTACATGCATTGCAAACGCCTTCTCCCAGTTTGTGGTTTGTTTTGTTGTAGATATAGGTTTAAGTTTTTTAAGCTATCTTACGTTATGTGAAGTATTAAATTTAAATGTAGTCCAATTTGTCAATCTTTTTCCATTATGGTTTTTATATCTTTTAAAAAAAATTATTCCTCCTGATTTCTAGGTCGTAAACATGTTCTCTTTAGTTCTAGATTTTGTAAACAACAAAGGAATTAGTTGAGAAGAATTAATAGAACATTGTAGGTGAACTTGGCTGCAGTTTTCGTAATTATTTTCTGAACTGTTAGTACAACTATGTCTCTTTGCAATAGGTGTAGCATAGATGGAGTCTTGTTTAATCTCTGTTTTTCTAGAAGACTGGTAAATTCTTCTAGATAGCAATAGTTAGAGGCAAGTCCTGGAGCTATCTGCTTTGTCTTTTAATCTCCTGGCTCTTTCACCCACTGCCCACTTGCAGGGTCTTTGGCGGAGCTCAAAGGAAGTTTGCAGGACTCAGTGTCTCCCTTGGAATTTTCTCAGCTCCTCATGATGACAGCAAGTACATTTACTACCCAGAGCGTGAGTGTCCCTGGGCCACCAAACCTCCTTCACTCGGTCTGGTCCAATTGTTTGTGGCAACTCACTAGTGTGTGTTGAGTTTCCTTTGTGCGCCTCCTTTTTGGGACCTTCATCTGCCCTGGTCTAGACTCTGGACGTTACCAAAGGATATACCCAAATCCCTTTACGAATCTCCTAATTCAAACTGTCATTGCTTTCTAGGCATCTTCTCTTTCTCGTAGCTTTCTATCATTTGCATTGGTAGCTGATTTTCCTTTGAGAGTCTGTTTCTACAAATAAACTTTAGAAACAAATTATAAGTTTTGATAAGGGCATTAAATTTTTCTATGGCAGAGTCAGTATAGTGTAATTTCTTTTAGGTTGCCTGTACTTTGAGTTGGTCCTTCACCTCCCTTTTCTCTTGACTACCCCACTTTTGGGGTGCTAGAGTCCACGTCTTCCTTCCCTCCATCAGAGCCCATTGCTGGTCCCATGGGAATCAGTTAATCCCATCAATGGCCTATTCTCCTGGACCAGCTCCCTGATTTCTGGGGCTCACATGTTCCCATGCACAGGGACCAACACCTTCCACGCTTTTGCCACCTGCCAAAAGCATCACACCTTACATACCTTATCCTTTTTTTTATCACCCAAATGGAAGCCCTCTCTATAAAATGTTGGGCATGAAAGTGTGGCACAGATTACTTGCATGTGGTAGATATCAGTTTTTATTTTCTAAATTGATTGTGACTTGTGTTTTGAAAGGTATGTGTTTATACCATCATACCCTTCTGTCAGTTCAATCATATCCCTAAACTATTGACTGATACCAAAATGTGTTCCCCTCAGGAGAGCTGCAAGATTCCTTCCTTGACTCAGTCATTCCAACCTTCTGTCATTATAATTCCTAACCCATCAAATACCAATACCAATACCCCATACCCTCAGCTTCCCCACTGAACATTCCTTAAGCTTCCTTGCTGTGACAGAAGTTGGCCTCTCCTGAGGATATTGGAATATCCTTTTCCCTGTAGCACTTGCATGTGGTTATTGTTCAGTCTCTTTAACTCTCAGGGCTAGGACAAGCACCTGGCCCTTTCTTGTCACTTCTACTGCTTTGAGGCTTATGTGTATGGCTATCCCATGTCCTAGTCCTCCAATTTTTTTTTTTTAACACCACGGTTTTGGTGAAGAATATCGAATGGACTATTAAATATTGAATGGGTTATTAAAGAATAAAGAATAGGGACTACCAGAAGAATGAACAAATTTGTCATAGGAGTATAGCCAGAATGCTCCTTAGAAGCAAGGATGGCAAGACTTCATCTTACATACTTTGGACATTTATCAGGAGGGACCAGTCCCTAGAAAAGGACATCATGCTTGGTAGAGAGTCAGCGTAAAAAGAGGAAGACCTTCAATGAGATGAATTGACACAGTGGCTGCAACAATGGGCTCAAGCATAACGATGATGGTGAAGGTGGCACAGGACCAGGCATCTTTTCATTTTGTTGCACATAGGGTCGCTATGAGTCAGAACCGACTCATCAGCACCTAACAACAATACCATCTTGGTCATGCTCCTGATTGGTGCTTTAAAGACTTTGGCAGCTGCCCACTGTCTCCACCACCCTAACTCCTATCACGACTCTGATGACTTTGATGTTTATGTGGCTGTCCCAGCTCATATCCTAATTTCCTCAACTTCAGTGACCTCTTCCTCCACCCTGTGTTAACCACCTCTCTCACGGCCATGACTTAACCTCATCGTTACCCATAATGGCTCCAACTCTGACAGCAATCACCAGTCTCTGAATACGATCTCGTTCTTTGAGATCATTTATGCAGGTACTCCCAACAATACCTCTTTTCACCTTTACTGAGATTTTTAGTAGTTCAGCTGCTCTTCTCACCCACTATTCTAACCTCATTCCCTTCAATGGCTTCATTTCTCCCCTCTTTACCCTAGAGTCTTGTGGTCCACCAATTCAATCATTTGTTAGTTGCTGTCAAGTTGGCTCAGATTCATGGTGATCTTATGTGTCACAGACTGAAAATTTGCCTGGACCTGACCCATCCTTGTGATTGTTGGTATGTTTGAGTCCATCATTTTGACTATTCTGTCAAGCCAATTCATTGGTGGTTTCCCTATTTTTCACTGAACCTTTACTTTAACAAACCTGTCGTTCTTCTCCAGTGGTTGGACTTTCTTGATAATGTGTTCCAAGTAAGTGAGTTGAAGTCCCACTATCCTCACCTCTGAGGAATATTCTGATTGCATGTCTTTTAAGACTGATGTTTTCATTCTTTGTCAGTCCATGGTATAGTCAATATATTCTTTGCCAACACCATAGGTCGAATGCATCGATTTTTCTTCTGCCTTGACCTTTTCATTATTAGATAATGAACTTTAACCATACTTTGGCCAATATTCCAAACTTTCTTATTTTGTTGTTCTTCCTACTCCCTGCCACCCCTTCCAAACCCTATTCATGGATCAGTCGTACTCTCCCCTTTGTGGTCCTAAATCTGGGTGCCAAACCTGGCTGGAGGAAAGCATCCCCTCCCATGGTGTGCTGAGCTATGGCACCACCAGGCAGCCTTGGATGTCTCCAAAGCCATTGTCTACTTTCATTCTCCACAGCAGCTGTTTCAGGCGATTCTTCCAATCCTGCCACCTTCCTCTAATTCTCAGCATTTCAGCTTGAATGCAGTTCTGCACACAAGGAAAACTTCTGTCCAGGTGGCCCCTCCCCACACCTTCTGCTTTCTCTGGGGTCCACTGCTTCTTCCACGTGTGCCTCCTGCTTCCACTGTTGCCAGACTCTGGGACCCTAACATCCCCAGTGGCTTCCTCTAGCTCTCCCCATGCTGGATTCTCAGAGGAGTCACGGAGTGGACTTGGTTCCTGCTGGTACATTGACCCACAGCCCATCCCTCTGTGTCCCCGGGCCTGTACTGTCACTGCTGTGGGCTTGTGGTGTCCCCCGTGACACTGCTGTCCTTGAGGCAGAAGCCATGCTCGCTCCCTGAGATCCCCACCACTGTGGCCCAGCGTCTTGCCCCTGGTGAGTGTGGCTTAGTGAATGGTTGCACCTCTCATCCTGGTCACTCAGTCATTCAGCGCTTAGATGTGAGAGAGACCGTGCTGGGTGCTGGGCCACAGCTTCGGCTCAATCTGCACACCGAGGAACCGCATTCTGTGTTTGAGTTGACAAAGGAACCACTGGGGTGACCTGCATTCTTACCACACCCTGGACATGCCTCGGAGCCCGCACGGGTTCACACAGAGACAGATTCACCTTGCGACCTGACTGCCCTGTAGTGGCTGCACCCTTTCCATTCCAGGAGCCTCACCTCTAGGGCCTGGGGAGCAATGGTTTATTTGAAAGTTTTCTGAGAGGAAAGCTACTGGGGAGACTGCCTCCTTGGGGATAACAAACTCTCCCTGCAGACTCTCTGCCTTGCAGGCAAAGCAGTAGAGTTTGGAAACTCAAGCTCTGTGTGGTTCAAAGTTTGCCTCTACCACTTATTTGGACAAGTCACTTAATTTAGTTTGTATTTGCCTCAGTGTCTTCATTTGTAAAACAGGATGATGATAATAATACTTGTTGGATTGATTTAAGGATTAAATGAATGCTTGGTGTATGTTTTAAGTACATAAAAACCAAAAAAACCAAGCCCATTGATGTAGAGTCAATTCAGACTCATAGCAACCCTATAGGAAAAAGTAGAACTGCCCCCCTAGGGTTTCCAAGGAGCAGCTGGTGGATTCAAACTGCTGACCTTTTGGTTAGCAGCCAAACACTTAACCTCTGCACCACCAGAGCTCCTGTAAGTATGTATTGTAATATGTAGTACCCAAACCCAAAACCCACTGCCTGTTGAGTCAATTCTGACACATAGCAATCCCATAGGGTTTCCAAGGCTGTAAATCCCTATAGAAACAGACTGTGACATCTTTCTACCACAGAGCCTACTGGTGGTTTTAAACCACCGACCTTTTGGTTAGCAGTTGATCGCTTTAACCACTGCACCACCAAGGCTCCCTAATATGTGGTAAGTGTACAATAAATGTAACCTGCCATCAGCATTCCTCCTTTTAAATCCTCCTTTTTGGGGCGAAGGGGAAATAAGAAAATATATCCATATTTGCATAAAGGAATATTGGAAAGATGCACCAGAAACTCTTAAATAAGAGTCTCAATACACAGGCTTTTTTTTTTTTTTTACTTGAGTTTTAAGCCATGTATCTATTTTAAAAATACTTCTCTGGCATCTGGGGTCTTAAAAGCTTGCAAGTGGCCATCTAAGATGCATCAATTGGTCCCATCCCACTTGGAGCAAAGGAAAATGAAGAAAACCAAAGGCACAAGGAATATATTAGCCCAAGAGGCTGAAGGACTCCACCAGCCTGAGACCAGAAGAACTAGATGGTGCCCTGCTACCACCAAGGACCGCCCCGACAGGGAACACAACAGAGAGTCCAGGACAGAGAAGGAAACAAGTGTAGAACAGAACTCAAATTCACGTAAAAAGACCAGACTTAATGGTCTGACATAAACTGGAGGAACCCCTGAAACAATGGCCCCTGGACACTCTGTTAACCTGGAACTGAAACCATTCCCAAAGCCCACGGTTCAACAAAGACTAGACTGGGGCTATAAAACAAAAGATAATAAACAAGAGGAGTGTGCTTCTTAGTTTAATCAGATACACAAGACCAAATGGGCGGCTCCTGTTGGAGGCAGGATGAAAAGGCAAGAAGGGACAGGAACCGGTTGAATGGACACAAGAAACCTGGGGTGGAAAGGGGGAGTGTGCTCTCACATTGTGGGGATTACGACTAATGTCACAAAACAATATGTATAAATTTTTGTATGAGAAATTGACTTGAGCTGTAAACTTTCACCTAAGGCACAATAAAAAAAAAAATGCTTCCCTGCTTCTTTTAACTGACAAATTTTGAAATCCCTCCTCCTTTGTATCTGTTTACAATTATCTGAAACTACACATACACACTTTTACACTCCTCCAACTCTGTCCCCTCTCACTACATGTGGGTTACAACAAAACATTTCCTGTAGCTTGTCTTGGGACCTCTCTGCTTACTTGGGACCTCTCTGCTTACTTGGGTTGTGCTAGAAGACAAGCATTTGAATTAATAGTCAGTGTTTAAGCCAGGGTATAACACATCCCATAGGGAATATCCTATTTATGTGAACTTGTATTTCCATCAATGATGCCAATGAAAAACAAATATCAAAGCAGAGCCTGGATTTAAAATGATTTGAATACATTATAGTCAGGGCTTTGAACCAGTTTTTTTTTTTTTTTAATTAATTTTTATTAAGCTTCAAGTGAACATTTACCATTCCAATCAGTCTGTCACATGTAGGTTTACATACATCTTACTCCCTTCTCCCACTTGCTCTCCCCCTATTAAGTCAGCCCTTTCAGTCTCTCGTTTCGTGCCAATTTTGCCATCTTCCCTCTCGCTCTATCTTCCCATCCCCCCTTCAGTTAAGAGTTGCCAACACATTCTCCAGTGTCCACCTGATTTAATTAGCTCACTCTTCATCAGCCTCTCTCTCCCCCTCGCTGACCAGTCCTTTTCATGCCTGATGAGTTGTCTTCGGGGATGGTTCCTGTCGTGTGCCATCAGAGGGTCTGGGGAGCATTGCCTCCGGGATTCCTCTGGTCGCAGTCATACCATTAAGTATGGTCTTTTTATGAGAATTTAGGGTTTGTATCCCATTGGTCTTCTGCTCCCTCAGGAGTTGTCTGTTGTGCTCCCTGACAGGGCAGACATCGATTGTGGCCGGGCACCAACTAGTTTTTCTGGTCTCAGGATGATGTAGGTCTCTGGTTCATGTGGCCCTTTCAGTCTCTTGGGTTCTTAGTTGTCGTGTGACCTTGGTGTTCTTCCTTTGCCTTTGCTCCAGGTGGGTTGAGACCAATTGATGTATCTTAGATGGCCGCTTGTTGGCATTTAGGACCCCAGACGCCACATTTCAAAGTGGGATGCAGAATGTTTTCATAATAGAATTATTTTGCCCATTGACTTAGAAGTCCCCTCATACCATGTTCCCCAGACCCCAGCCCCTGCTCCGCTGACCTTTGAAGCTTTCATTTTATCCCGGAAACCTCTTTGCTTTTAGTCCAGTCCAATTAGGCTGACCTTCCTTGTATTGAGTGTTGTCTTTCCCTTCACATAAAGCAGTTCTTATCTAGTGATTGATCAATAAAAAACCCTCTCCCTCCCTCCCTCCCTCTCCCCTTTGTAACCACAAAAGTATGTGTTCTTCTCCGTTTTTTCTATTTCTCAAGATCCTATAATAGTGGTCTTATACAATATTTGTCCTTTTGCCTCTGACTAATTTCACTCAGCATAATGCCTTCCAGATTCCTCCACGTTATGAAATGTTTCAGAGATTCGTCACTGTTCTTTATCGATGCGTAGTATTCCATTGTGTGAATATACCACAATTTATTTACCCATTCATCCGTTGACGGACATCTTGGTTGCTTCCAGCTTTTTGCTACTGTAAACAGAGCTGCAATAAACATGGGTGTGCATATATCTGTTTGTGTGAAGGCTCTTGTATCTCTAGGGTATATTCCGAGGAGTGGGATTTCTGGGTTGTATGGTAGTTCTATTTCTAACTGTTTGAGATAACGCCAGATGGATTTCCAAAGTGGTTGTACCATTTTACAATCCCACCAGCAGTGTATGAGAGTTCCAATCTCTTCGCAGCCTCTCCAACATTTATTATTTTGTGTTTTTTGGATTAATGCCAGTCTAGTTGGTGTGAGATGGAATCTCATCGTAGTTTTAATTTGCATTTCTCTCATGGCTAATGATCGGGAGCATTTTCTCATGTGTCTGTTGGCTGCCTGAATATCTTCTTTAGTGAAATATGTGTTCATATCCTTTGCCCACTTCTTGATTGGGTTGTTTGTCTTTTTGTGGTTGAGTTTTGACAGAATCATGTAGATTTTAGAGATCAGGCGCTGGTCTGAGATGTCATAGCTGAATATTCTTTCCCAGTCTGTAGGTGGTCTTTTTACTCTTTTGGTGAAGTCTTTAGATGAGCATAGGTGTTGGATTTTTAGGAGCTCCCAGTTATCGGGTTTCTCTTCATCATTTTTGGTAATGTTTTGTATTCTGTTTATGCCCTGTATTAGGGCTCCTAGGGTTGTCCCTATTTTTTCTTCCATGATCTTTATCGTTTTAGTCTTTATGTTTAGGTCTTTGATCCACTTGGAGTTAGTTTTTGTGCATGGTGTGAGGTATGGGTCCTGTTTCATTCTTTTGCAAATGGATATCCAGTTATGCCAGCACCATTTGTTAAAAAGACTATCATTTCCCCAATTAACTGACACTGGTCCTTTGTCAAATATCAGCTGCTCATACATGGATGGATTTATATCTGGGTTTTCAATTCTGTTCCATTGGTCTATGTGCCTGTTGTTGTACCAGTACCAGGCTGTTTTGACTACTGTAGCTGTATAATAGGTTCTGAAATCAGGTAGAGTGAGGCGTCCCACTTTCTTCTTCTTTTTCAGTAATGCTTTGCTTATCCGGGGCTTCTTTCCCTTCCATATGAAATTAGTGATTTGTGAACCAGTTTTTCTGGTTCAAATCCCAGCTGAGAATTTGCATTCCTAACAAGTTCCCAGTCAATGCTAATGTTGCAGGTCAGGGACCAATTCTGAGAACCAATAGTAGAGCACTGCTTCTCAAAATTTACTATACATGAAAATCACCAGTAGATCTTTTTAAAATGTGGATTCTGATTCAGTATATCTGGGTTGGAAATGCAAATCCTCAGCAGGGGTTTGAACTGGGTAAAACCCAGTTTGAAGCCCCGATTATAGCACACTAATTCCATAGAGGCCTTTGAATTAGACTGATCAGGCATTTGAAAATCATTTATCTTAAATGGGTCTCTGCAATGTACCAGAACATTAAAAATGACAGCAAATTATGTTTACTTCATGTTTTATATGAAAAAATAGGAAGCGTCCCAATTCCTGTTAGCAGTGAGGGCGTTTTCTAATCCCATAATTAGCTCTGCAAACATTTAAAATAACATCTAACTCCAGTCTTCTGAATAGCCACCTCTTTTTATAAAGCTCGCTAATGTATGCACTCACAGACGCGAAGGCTAAGATAGGTCAAGTGGTGCCTGTTTTGGTACCCGGAGGTGATGAGATAGGGAGGAAGGGAGACACTGGTAGAAAATGCTCTGGCTCTGGAATCTTGGCAACATTTCCTCCTTGTCCATTTGTTGAATCACACCACACACAACCCTGCCAATGTGGGAGATACCATGCCAGGGTTGGGATTCATAAGCGGTGTCCCCTGTCCTCGAGGAGCTCACTGTCCAGTGAGAGAGACAAAGCAGAATCACTTACTGACGATTCAGCATGGTCAGTGCTAAATGGTAGAATGAGACAGCATTAGCAGAGCACGCAGAAGTCAGAGGTATGCAAACACAGGTAAATCTGCTTATAATTATTTATTGCTTTGTTAATTTGTTTTGTTTGTTTTTCTTTGTTAATTTCTTAAATGTTTGTCTTGTCTGAGATAACAGGTAGAGGTCTGATACTGTATTTGCCTTGCAATTCGAAGTCACTCAGGAGGGGATGCCCAGAGCTGCTTTTTTTCTGCAATGCGTTCATGTGTGTGTCCCTTAGCAAACATTCGTTCAGTGTAAGGCACCTGCCAGTGTCTGCCAGTACTATGGACTGACAACAGATGGGAGTTTCTGCTTTAGTCACGACACATTGCTTACAGCCTTCTTATTTCATTATACCATGTCCTTGAACAGCAAATCCCAATACCTGAAAGTGGGAGGAGGGTCACTGACAGCCCAGTAAACTGAAAAACAACAGGAAGCTGAATGACTCCCAGAGACACAGACAGTCTGGGCTAACCACTTGTCGGGGAAGAATCACCCTTGCATTTCTCAAGCTGAAAGAACTGAAGAAAAAATTCAAGATTCCGGTTGCAATAGTAAAGGATTCTATGGCGAAAATATTAAATGATGCAGGAAGCATCAAAAGAAGATGGAAGGGATACACAGAGTCATTATACCAAAAAGAATTAGTCGATGTTCAACCATTTCAAGAGGTAGCGTATGATTAGGAACCAACAGTACTGAAGCAAGGAGTCCAAGCTGCACTGAAGGCATTGGCGAAAAACAAGGCTTCAGGAATTGATGGACTATCAATTGAGTTGTTTCAACAAACAAATGCAGCGCTGGAAGTGCTCACTTATCTATGCCCAGAAATTTGGAAGACAACTACTTGGCCAGCTGACTGGAAGAGATCTATATTTATGCCTATTCCCAAGAAAGGTGATCCAACCAAATGTGGAAATTATGGAACAATATCATTAATATCACAAGCAAGTAAGATTTTGCTGAAGATCATTCAAAAGCAGCTGCAGCAGTATAGTGACAGATCAACTTCCAGAAATTCCAGCCAGATTCAGAAGATGATGCAGAACCAGGGATACCATTGCTGATGTCAGATGGATCCTCGCTGAAAGCAGAGAATACCGGAAAGATGTTTACCTGTGTTTTGTTGACTATAGAAACACATTCGACTGTGTGGATCATAACAAATCATGGATAACATTGTGAAGAATGGGAATTCTAGAACACTTCATTGTGCTCATGAGGAACCTGTGCATAGACCAAGAGAACAAGGGGATACTTCCGTGGTTTAAAGTCAGGAAAGGTATGCTTCAGGTTGGATCCTTTCAGCATACTTATTCAATCTGTACTGCTGATCGAATAATTCAAGAAGCTGTACTATATGAAGAAGAACAGGGCATCAGATTGGAGAAAGACTCATTAACAACCTGCGTTATGCAGATGACACAACCTTGCTTGCTGAAAGTAAAAAGGACTTGAAGCTGATGAAGCTCAAAGACCACAGCCTTCAGTATGGATTGCACCTCAACATAAAGAAAACAAAAATCCTCACAACTGGACCAATAAGCGACATCATGATAAACGGGAAACAGACAGAAGTTGTCAAGAATTTCATTTTACTTGACCACAATCAACACCCATGGAAGCAACAGTCAAGAAATCAAAGGACAAGTCACACTGGGCAAATCTGCTTCAGAAGACCCAACCCAAGGCATGGTGTTTTCAGTTGCCTCATATGCATGTGAAAGCTGGATGATGAATAAGGAAGACCAAAGAATTGATGCCTTGGAATTGCCTTTTGGCAAAGAATACTGAATATACCATGGACTGCCAGAAGAATGAACAGATCTATCTTGGAGGAAGTATAACCAGAATGTTCCTTAGAAGCAAAGATGGCAAGACTACATCTCACATACTTTGAACACGTTATCAGGGAGAACAGTCCCTGAAGAAGGACATTATGCTTGGTAAAATAGAGGGTCAGTAAAAAAGAGGAAGACCCTCAACGAGATGGATTGACACAGTGGCTACAACATTGGACTTAATCATAACTACAATTGTCAGGATGGCGCAGGACTGGGCAGTGTTTCTTTCTGTTGTACATAGGGATCACTATGAGTCAGAACCGACTAGACGGTACCTAGCAACAATAACCAGTTGCCAGGGAGTTGATCCTGACTCATGGTGACGCCATGTGTGTCAGAGTAGAACTGTGCTCCATAGGGTTTTCAGTGGCTGATTTTCCGAAAGTAGATCGCTGGGCCTTTCTTCTGAGGCACTTCTAGGTAGACTGAAACTGTCAACCTTTTGGCTAGCAGCTGAGGATGTTAATTGTTTGCACCACCCAGGGACTCATAGTCTGGGCTAAGACATGCCCAATCAGCAGGGCATTGTCGGTGCTCAGACTGCACATGACGGAGAATCTGTCATTGTGCAATATTTGTCAACCTTGATCTTCGTTTGAAAGCAACTCCTCAGGAAGAGCACACGACTGATCTCTAGCGCTTACTAGCAGAAGAGATCAGTATGGACAGTGTGTGCCTAAGGATGAGGATGGAGGCAGCTGTCTGGTTGTTTTACTGTAAAACCAGTTAGGGGAGCCCAGAAGTTTGTGACAAAGAATCCCTAAGTGTGCAAGGCACTTCTAAAAGCCTCCACATTCATGATCATATTTAATCATTTGCACAATTGTGAGAACATGTAATATTCTCTCCCGTAAGAAAATTGAGAAACATCTGGTTAAGTGGCTTTCCCAAGAGAGCAGTATCTGGAGTTCACCTGTCTGAAGTCACCTGTCTGGAGTTCACCTGTCTGAGGTCAGTGGCCCTTTATGGCCTGATAGCTGCCCAAGCACATTGTTGTTAGCGGCCATTGAGTTGGCTCTGGCTCATGGTGACCCCATCCACAATGGAACAAAATGTTGCCTCATTCTGCACCATCCCTATGATCAGTTGCAGCTCAGACTGTTGTGCTCCATAGGATTTTCACTGACTAATTTTTGGAAGTAGATTGCCAGACCTTTTTTCTTAGCTATCTTTGTCTGAATGCTCCACTGAAACCTGTTCAGCATCACAGTTATATGTAAGCCACCACTGACAGATGGATGGTGGCTGCTCACGAGGTTCATTGGCTGGGAAGCGAACCCAGGTCTCCTCCGTGGAAGGCGAGAATTCTACCACTGATCCACCAATGCCCGTGTGCTCAAACATAGGGCCATGGAATGTACTTCCTGTGACTTGCCAAGTCAGACATATAAATAAATATCTGACATGTTCTTCTTCAGCTGTATGCACACCAGCAGGACTTGGGAGTAAAGGGCTGAATTCCAACGACAGCTAGATGCCCAGCACAGGTGAGGCTCAGTGAGCCCCGCTTAGCCGATTTGCTTCTCCTTTTAAACAAACCACCAGCAATGAGCTTTAGGAGAACCCAAACCAAAGTGTGATCCGAGGGTCACCAGCTTGGAACCAGCTGTGGAGCTTGTCGAAAATGCTGGCTACAGAGCCTAACACTAGACATTAACCCGCCACCAACAGTTGCTATAGAGCCCACTCTGATTCACGGCCGCCCTGTGTGTGCCAGAGTAGAACTCTGCTCCACAGGGTTTTCAAGTGGCTGATTTTTCAGAAGTAGATTGCCAGGCCTTTCTTCAGAGGCATCTCTGGGTAGACTCGAACTGCCAAGCGTGTTAACTGTTTGCACCACCCAAGGACTCCACAGTAGACCTATGGAACGAGAATCAGTGGGGGCCTGGGAATCTGCATTTAAAACACTGTCCAGCGAATTCTTATGCCACTAGACTTTGGCCTAAAGTTTATTCCTCTCTTATCTCCCAGGACTGTAGAGCCTCTCTTTTCTTCACTTTTTATACCTAGTCTGTGACCAAATCCTGTCGTTCTTACCTTGGAGCTGCCCTGCAAGTTGATCTTTCTAGAGTACCCTGCCTAATGCATAACACAAGACTTTCCCTGTCCTCCACACTCTGGCTCCACCCAGCCAGTTCACCCTGGCCCTCACTAATCCCAGCATATGCCCTTCTTTCTGACAGGACCCTGGAGACACTGTACTCTTTTCCACCTCTGCACCTGCCTTATGCTGGATTCTCTAGAGAAGCAAAACCAGTGAAACACACACACACACACACACACACACACAGATTTATCTCAAGGAAAGGACATGTGGTTGTAGAGGCTGGGAAGTCCCAAGTCCATGGGTCAGGCATCAGGCTACAGAGGCTGATGAACTCAAGATTGGCAGGTCAGACAGCAGGCTGCTGGTTCACAGGCTGCAGAGGCCAACGAATCCCAAGATTGGCAGCCAATATGGTGGCTGCTGGTTCAAGTCCCAAGAACGGGAGGTCAGATGATGATGAGCCAGATGTGGGATCCAGAGCAAGTGAATGAGCTTTGCCAGAAGGTCCATATATATTGGATGCAGTCCACACCTCCAAGGAAACCCCGCTTTCAACTGATTGGCTGCTCACATCAGATCACAAAATGGAAGGTGATCACATCAGATCACAAAATGGAGGATGACTACATCATTACATAGCTGCCAAACTACATCATTACAAAACTACCAAACCACTGAGCATTATGGCCCAGCCAAGTTGGCACTCAGCCTTAACCATCGCAATGTATTTGGTCATGCAATCCCCCTCACCCTTCTGCATCCTCAGGTTCTTGCCCACCATTCCAGGTACACCTGCCCTCAGTCATCTTCCCTTCCTGAGCTGTGATTAATGTTCGTATCCACATCCATCACACAGGGAAGCTTCTAGGGGCAGTCCTCAGTATTACTCCTTGTCTATTTACCATCCTCTGTGTTACTCCTCCCTCCTCGGGTAGGCAGTAAACTGCTTTAGGGAATGGATCACTTAGCGCTGCTCTTGTGCTTCCTGTGCAGTGCAGGACCTTGTGGAGTGCAATACTCTTAGCAGACATTCAGCAACAGCTAGTTGATGCAGATGAATAGATTTCAATTTAGGTGCCGACCTGCGCAAACATCAGGTAACTGATCAGTTTCCACAGCATCAGATGTGCCATTTTAAATCATTTGGGATGTGGAACCTGGCCAAGGATGCTTGCCGGGAGGGGAGGGAAACGTGCTGGCAACTTTCAGAGTTACCTGACGGCACAGCTGGAAGCCCTAGGGCAGGAGTGCAGGTAAGGAGGTGGTGAGATATGTGAGACAGAGGAGGTGTTGGCAACAGCAACACTGCAGTCATCCTACACAGAAACACCACTCCAAGGAAGGCAGACTGGGTTCCTGACGACCTGAGCTCAGAGGTGGCCAAGGAAGCAGGTGGCTGGGCTGCTGGTGCTCAGTCGCCTCCAGGGGAAAAGAGCAAAGGTCAGTATGGAAGGTGCCTGCCCACCCTCTCCCTCATGGCCATCCCCTCTCCACTTCCTGGTAAACTGCACCAATCTGGGGAAATTCAGTCCTCCGGATCAGAGGGCAGCTGCAGGGTCCTGAGAACTTGACTTTTACCTCGTGATTAAACCCTTCAGGATTTTCTGTCTGTACAGCCCTGCTGGAGGCACTGTGAAGGAGCAGGAGCAAACCCTGCAAGCAGCCCTGCCCTCTGGAGCGTAGTCCTTGTTCGCACTGGGGGTTCTTGGATGAGGACAACACTCTTTCCACGGAGGAGAGGAGGAATTTACGGTCGGGGAGAGAGACCATTTAAACAGGCAGTTATCCTAGAATGTGTGATGCGCATACTAAATAGCACATGTTTTAGAACTTGGTGCTCACACATCACACACTGGGCAGAGAGGAAAGTAAAACTTGCTAATAGGAGCATATTTTGTCTTGCTTTATTTTTTTCAAATTCTAGAGGATTTTCTAATATCAACATTCACATAGCTTGCCAGATCTCAACTTCCTGCCTTCACTGCCAACACTGTAGGCCTGTGTAGGCTAACTCACAGAAATATTTGGTGATTTTCAAGCATCTGGCCCTAGGAATGTCCAACTGGGTCATTGTCCTAGCCTACAGATGGCAGAAGGCCCCCTCCTATCCAGGTATCCTTTTTCTGCTAAAGCATCTCTTACAACTGAAAGACTCTTCTCTAGCCCTTGAGGATTGACAGGTGTTGTGGAGGGCGGGGTACTAACATTCGCCTTGAGAGCTATTCAGTTGCATTCTTGTAGAATGAGTACACTTCTGTGTTCTAAACAAGGCACTGAGCTACAGCCCACATTCAGCGCCCTCTACTTTATGGCAGGGGTGATCTTAAATGACTTCATCTTGTGTTAAAAACAAAGACTCCTCTGTCCATTAATATTTTCCCACCAATGAATTGGTGTGTGAAATTCCCACAACTAGGGTCCCTTTTAACCAGCTGTGTCTGTTAAAATGTAATTTTGTCACCTGCGGGAATGATACTTGAAGGCAGTAGTAGAACCATCTGGGGAGCTTTTAAAAATTGCTGGTCCCCACTCCAGATCAACAAGATCATGATCTCTTAGGGGTGGGACCATGACAAATTTTCTCAAGTTCCTTGGGTGGTTCTAATGTGGTGAAAATGTTGAGAACTGCTGCCTTAAGTTCATGAAACTCATGGAACCATTGAGAAAGGTCCAGTCCTTCAGAGCAGTGAGCAGGACCCGAGGAGAAGTCTTACTTCCTTGCTACTCAGAGTGTGGTCTGTGGCCCAGCAGCAACAGCATCCACACCACCTGGGCATTTGTTTTAGAAAAACAGATTCTGAAGGCCCCCCAGACCTGCTGATTCAGAGTCTGCATTTAATAAGATCCCAGAATATTCATGTGTGCATTAAAATTTGCAAAGACTGTCTTAGATGATGTCTTGCAGTGTCTGCCTTGGTATCTGTCAATTGCTCACAGGTTCTTTCGTCTCTTTCAAAACTGAACCCTCTGAGAGAGGACCAGAAGATATCCATCAGCCACCATCATCCCTTACACTTCATGGGCCCTCCGGGCAGCCTATAGTTTGGCTGACCAGGGCTTAAAAGCCCAGTATTAGTTCAATCAGCTGTGGCCAGGGTAGCAGCAGGCCGCAAGGCTAGTTTTCTTTGGAAGGTGGAAGGGTTTTCTAGAATGGTTACGGAGTGGTCTCACACTCACTCAGTCCCTCAGTCAGCCTTGAGCACTTCCACAGCCAGGGCACAATATCAGGAGCTCAGGCAAATCTGCTGCAAAAGACCTCTTAAAAGCGTTAAAAAGCAAAGCTGTCAGCTTGAAGACTAAGATGTACCTGACCCAAGTCATGGTGTTTTCAATCACCTCACATGCACGTGAAAGCTGGACAATGAATGAGGAAGACCAAGAATTGACGCCTTTCAATTATGGTGTTGGTGAAGAATATTGAATATACAATGGACTGCCAAAAGAACGAACAAATCTGTCTTAGAAACAAGGATGGCGAGATTTCTTCTATGTACTTTGGACGTGTTATTAGGAGGGACCAGTTCCTGGAGAAGGACATCATGCCTGGTAAAGTAGAGGGTCTGAGAAAAAGAGGAAGACACTCAAGGAGATGGGTTGACACAGTGGCTGCCACCATGGGCTCAAGCATAACCAGGATTGTGAAGATGGCACAGGACCAGGCAGTGTTTCATTCTGTTGTACACAGGGTTGCTATGAGTTGAAACTAACGTGATGTCACCTAACAAAAACAGCAACATGGGACTATGGGGAATTACGATTATTATTATCATTAATTCATTGTCTGCCCTATAGACATTTACAGATTGGTTAGGGGAGAGGAAATGTCTATAACCCAAGCAGATAGAGCCTCATGGAACAATCCACCTCTCTGCTGAGACATCTCATGTTGAGACTGGCCAGTATCTTGTAAGTTATTGTAAGATCCAGCTCCCTTCCCCCTAAACAAAAACCCAACTTCAAGAGCTTGACCAACAACATGGACTTTACTGAAGGTTTTGCTGGGAGATGAAGGAGAGGGCTGCATTGCCCCCACAGAGGCAACCTATCTCAATATCCGCCTCCCCCCCAAACTTCTCTCTCCCTTTGGAAATTGACAGATCCTTCTTAATCTTCAACACCTTCACCTTATTCTCCTCTCAGCATACCTTCTTCAAATTTTGGCAGTTAGTGCATCCCACTTCATCATCCAAAAGTGCATGGAGCAGCACTGCCAGGACTCTCTGGCCAAAGGCCACCAGGAACACACCTGTAATTGAATAAATTGGTTTGTTACCTGATGCAGAGAGGAAGAACACACACCACAGAGAGCCACAGGGTGTCTTGCTACATTGCCATCGAGTCAATTCCAACTCATGTTGATGCCATGTGTGTCAGAGTAGAACTGTGCTCCATATGGTTTCAATGGCTGATTTTTCAAAAGTAGATTGCCATGCCTTTCTTCTGAGGGGCCTCTGGGTGGAGCCAAAATTCCAACCTTTCAGTTAGCAACTAAGCATGTTAACCATTTGAACTACATGGGGATTCTAAGAAGAATTAGAAAGAACTTATTACAGGATTTGAGCTTTGGCTGCATGATTTGAGAGAGGATCTAAGGAAGTGGGGATGGTTCTAGATTGGGTACTGTCAAAAAGTGGGGCAATGCTGAGTGGGCATCTCAACTAATCTTACCTATAAGGAGGAGAAGGAGCCCTGGTGGTGCAATGGTGAAGCACTTGGCTGCTAACCTAGAGGTTGATGTTCGAACCCACCCAGCAGCTCCTTGGGAGAAAGACCTGCCCCCATAAAGATTACCTGCTCCCATGAGTGATCTACTCCCATAAAGATTACAGCCTAGAAACCACCCCCCCGGGGCAATTCTACTCTGTTACATGGGGTCGCTATGAGTCAAGATTGAATCCACAGCACCTAACAACAACATAGGGAGGGAGGACTAGAACAAGATAAAGCCGTAATTGGCAAAGAAGTGGCAGTCACCTGGTTTAGCCAAGAAAGAGTTTTTTTTATTGTTGTTGTTTTGTGGTGGCATAGTGACCTTATTTTTACCTGTGCTTAGACAAGGTTATGAAGTGGCTTTGCTCTGTCTCATTTTACCTGGTTTCTAAGTGTCTGGGGTTGGTGTTCTATGATTTGCTTATGTCCAGTAGGAGAATCACGTGGGATGGCTGTGAGTGCCAGGTCAACATCTGATGTCAAGGGCTGCTCTTTTTCATTCTCAGCACTTAGCAGAAGACAAACCTATGGTTTTCAGCCAGTCTCATTCCCCAGTTGTTTTTCAAGCATGGCTCTGGGTAGGGTTGGGCGTGTCAGTTCATCTCACCTCTTGTGCAAGGTGAGGGGCATACAATACAGTCTTATTAATGAGACATGAGGGTTGTGTCTACATGGATGTTATTAGTTGCCATCTGGTCAACCCCAACTCATGGAGAACTTATGTACAATGAACTAAACATTGCCTGGTCCTGGGTCATCCTCACAATGGCCAGCATGTTCGAGTCCACCATTGTGTCTGCTGTGCCAATCCATCTCACCAAGGGTCTCCTTCACTCTTGCTGGCCCTCTACTTCACCAAACATGATGTCCTCCTGAGTGACTGATCCCCCCGATGATGTGTCTAGAGGCGAAACTAAGGTATAGTGTGCAGGGTGCATGCCTTGGGTGTCACATGTGCACCCTGGGTGCCACTTGAGGCAGGTACAAGTGAGTCTGACAGTGTTTTGCTGTGATCCACAGAGCTTTCATTGGCTAATTTTTTTCCTACTCTGTCTTTTTCTGGAAGCTCCACAGAAACCTGTCCACCATGGGTGACCTTGCTGGTATTTGAAATACTGGTGACACAGCCTCCATCATCACAGCAACATGCAAGCCACCACAGTATGACAAACTGACAGATGGTTAGCTATATAGACATGATTTACTGATGCATCTACACACATTTATTGCAGGCTCCTAAGGACCAGTGGATATGCCAGGTACGAGGAGTGAACAATGCTCAGTCCCTCATATGCCAAGGTGCTTATTACATCTGTTGGAGGTCAGAAGGAGAGAAGAGTGCTGTGAGGCGGTGTCCAGGGGCTCAGCTGGGGGGCTCGTGGTTGCACCGGGAGGGAGAAACAGTCACGGGAGGTGAGGACCCACTTGGAGAGATGGCAGTGCCCTGAGACTTGACAGAGGATAGACATGTGCCCTGGGTGGGCACAGAGGTGGGAAAGGAATGGCAGGGCTCCTCTCCCATGGAAGAGGTCTGTGCTCTTGGCCATCTAGTTCAGTCCCCTGTGAGAAACCAGCAAAGCAAGGAAAGGGCTTGGCACATAGGGCTGTGGGTGGTAGGGCCTGTACCCTGTTCCCTGCAGGAGCTGCTTGTCATGCCTAGCTTTCTCAATCCACAGAAGAAAATAAAACAGTGATTGACTGGTTCTGGGAAGGTTGTGCCAAGTGGACCCCGGGCAGCACTGGCCATACTGTCTAGTTAGACCTTCCTAGGGGATCCCTGGATTGGTTTGTCTGTGGCTGTTTGTATACTGCCCTCTCCGCACCCCAGCCCCTTTCACAGACCCCTGGACAGCATTCACATCTCAGCTTTGCACCTGTCAGTTGCATAACTTTGGGCCGATAGTTGCTGACCTTCCTAAGCTCAATGTCCTGCTGGGGAAATGGGGACAATGCCACCCCCCACTGGGCTGCCATGGAAAGTTTGTGCAGTACCCAGCTCAGCACCCTTTCTTGCTTTTGCCCCAGAACCAGGTGGGGGAGGCAGGATTCACTTCTGGAAAAGAGAAGGAAGCACAGGGCCAAGTTGGCACACAAGCAGCTGAGCTGCACTTCAAGTAGTGCAAGACTCAGAGTTTGTTACAGCTGAAAGTTAAAAAACAAGGTGGGACTGGGTATAGTTTATAGCCTAGGAATGTTCAAAGGTAAGCTATAAATATCACTTTGTATTGAACATAAAAAGGAACCTTGAAAGTCAACTAGTCAGGGCCCCCCATTTAACAATGAATGAGGAAACTGAGGCCCATTTGTGAGCTGACTCAGTCATTCAGGCCCAGCTAAGTCAGGGCCACCCTGGAGTCCCAGAACCAACATCAGTGATCATCTAAATGAAAAAAAGAATAGATACTAGCTAATGCTTATACATCTGTCAGTTCGTAGTACTGTGGGGGCTTGTGTGTTGCTGTGATGCTGGGAGCTATACCACTAGTATTCAAATACCAGCAGGGTCACCCATGACAGACAGGTTTCAGCTGAGCTGCCAGAATAAGACAGACTAGGAAGAAGGACCTGGTGGTCTACTTCTGAAAAGAGTTAGCCACTGAAAACCTTATGAATAGCAGTGGAACATTGTCTGATACAGTGCCAGAAAATGAGCCCGTCAGGTTGGAAGGCTCAAAAGATGATTGGGGAAGAGCTGCCTCCTCAAAGTGGAGTGGACCTTAATGACATGGATGGAGTCAAACTTTTGGGACCTTCATTTCCTGATGTGGCACGACTCAAAATGAGAAGAAAAAGCTGCAAACATCCATTAACCTGGAACGTACAAAGTATGAATCTAGGAAAATTGGAAATCATCAAAAATGAAATGGAATGCATAAAGATTGATATCCCAGGCATTAGTGAGCTGAAATGGACTGGTATCAGTCATTTTGAATCAGATAATCATATAGTCTACTATGTCAGGAATGACAACTTGAAGAAGAATGGCATTGCATTCATTGTCAAAAAGAACATTTCAAGATCTATCCTGAAGTACAATGCTGTCAGTGATAGGATAATATCATATGTCTACAAGGAAGGCCAATTAGTAAAACTATTATTCAAATTTACATACCAACCATTAAGGCCAGAGATGAAGAAATTGAAGATTTTTACCAACTTCTGCAGTCTGAAATTGATCAAACATGCAATCAGGATGCACTGGTAATTACTGGTGATTGAAATGTGAAAACTGGAAATGAAGAAGGATCGGTAGTTGGAAAACATAGCCTTGGAGATAGAAATGATGCCAGAGATCGCATGATTGAATTTTGCAAGACCAGTGACTTCTTCATTGCAAATACCTTTTTTCACCAACATAAATGGCAACTATACACGTGGACCTTACCAGATGGAATACACAGGAATCAAATTGACTACATCGGTGGAAAATCTCAATATCATCAGTCAGAACAAGGCCAGCGGAGGTGAGGCCAAGATAATGGAGTAGTCAGACACTTCCTGTGGTCCCTCTTACAAGAAAGACAAAAAAAAAAAAAAAAAAGTGAATTGATTATATATGACAATCTAAGGGCCCTGAACATCAAAGGCAAAGTTGAAGAATCAGACCGAGCAGCAGGGGGAGGTAGAGATGGTTCAGAGGCAGAGAGGAGTTGCCAGACCTGACCTGGTGGGAACCAGCACCCCACAGGCCAAATCCTCAGGTGCCAGCATGGTGAGGCAAGCAATGGTGTTCAGGACACGTTTTCCACATCAGGTGAGACCAAGCAGCAGAGAGTCCTCTCACGCCTCCAGAATCAGTGAAAAGCAGAGTTCAGTTGGCAAAAGATAAGTACATGCATCTAAACTACCACAGAAATCAAAAAGCACCCCTTTGGGAAAACACTCTTTTTACTTGCCCCTTTCCCACCTTGCACTGAGTCTGAGCTGACTTCAGAGATTGCCGCATCCCTTGGGCTTGAAGTAGTACCCGTCAGGCACCCTGAGCAATTCTCCCAGCCATGGAGAGGGAACAAATCAACAAACAGGAAAAAATAATATGCCGGCTCCCCTAAGCCAGGAATTCAGGGCAGAAACAGCTCCTTTGCCTAGGCACAGGCATAAGGGGTCCATGGACTTTGAATGCCCTTCACCCCTGCACAGACCTCTGTGGGCCCATTACAACAGCGTAGGCCCTCATTAACACAGTACAACAGAGTATATATGTGAAGCCTAACCACAACTGTATCAGCTATATGGTGGAGAGGTAGGTTCCTGACATTTGACACCACCCTATTAAGCAGGATCCTCACCTAACCACATCAGGGGCCTGAGAACTGGTGGCTCCATGCATGCCGCCTAGCCACCCACAACAGGGGTCCAAGAATAAGTGGTACCTCCAGTCTTTACAGCCAACAGCACTGGGTGCCCATAGTCCAGCTGCAAAACCCACCCAGCTACACACTCTAGGGAGCAGGGACAAGCTTTCCTCAAAGACAGTCAGGGGCATCTGTGAGGCCCCTGCCTTGCTCAACATGTGACCCCCTACTGCAGTCAGATACCTGTGCCTACACCAATCACCCCTGCTTGTCTAGGACTGTACATGAGAGCCTGCACCACACACTTGGTGATCGACTACCTGGACACCTGAGCTGAATCCATACAGGAAAAGTAAATGGACTCCTGGGTTCACATACTTAGTAACAGCTCTAACCACCTGGTGACAGGATGTTAGAGCTTCACAGGCGTGAATAATCAAACTAGCTCACACAAGCAGCCTATCTGGGCATATCAAAACAAAATAAAATAAGAGGCTAGGAACAGTAAGCAAACATGAAATAAATAAAGACAATAACTTATTGATGGCTCAGAGACAGCAGTCAATATCAAATCACATACAAAGGCAGACCATGACAGCTTCAGCAAACTCCTAAAACAAACAATTAAGAAACCTTCCAGATGAAGAGAACTTCCTGGAATTACAAGACGTAGAATACAAAAGAATAATGGACAGAACTCTTCAAGTGATCAGGAAGGAGATCAGGCAAAATGCAGAACAAGCCAAGGAGCACACAGACAAAGCAATATATGAATTTAATAAGATTAGAGAAGAGCATAATGACAAATTTAACAGGCAGCAAGAATCTGTAGAAAGACAGCAAACAGAAATCCAGAAGGTTAACTATAAAATTCCAGAATTAGACAACTCAATAGAAAGTCATAGGAGCAGAATTGAGACAATGGAAGTCAGAATTATTGAGATTGAAGATAAAGCACTTGACACCAACATATTTGAGGAAAAACCAGATAGAATAATTTTTTTTTTTAAAAAGGAGAAACCCTAAGAATTATGTGAGGTTCTATCAAGAGGAATAACCTAGGAGTGATTGGAGTACCAGAACAGGGAAGGATAGCAGAAAATAGAGAGAGAATTGTTGAAGGTTTGTTGGCAGAAAACATCCCTGATATCATGAAAGATGAGAAGATACTGATCCAAGGTGTTTATCGAACCCCACACAAGGTAGATCCCAAAAGAAAGTCACCAAGGCGTATTGTAATCAAACTTGCCAAAACCAAAGATAAAAAGAGAATTTTAAAAGAGGCTAGGGATAAATGAAAAGTTACCTACAAAGGAGAGTCAACAAGATTAAGCTTGCATTACTCAGCAGAAACCATGCAGGCAAGAGGGCAATGGGATGGCATATATAAAGCCTTGAAGGAAAAAAAAAAAAAAATGCCAGCCAAGAATTACATATCCGGCAAAACTGTCTCTCAAATTTAATGGCAAAATTAGGACATTTCCAGGTAAACAGAGGTTTAGGGAGTTTGCTAAAACCAAACCAAAATGACAAGAAATATTAAAGGGAATCTTCTGGTTAGAAAATCAGTAACATCAGATAACAACACAAGACTAGAACACAGGAGAGAACAACAAGATATCAATCCAGATAGGGAAATCACAAAAGTAAATCAGAGCTAAAACACTCGAAATAGGAAAACAGAAACATCATTATGTAAAAAATGACAACATTAAAACAAAAAAGAGGGACTAAAAAATGTAGTCATAAATCTTTCATATGGAAAGGAAGTCAAGGTGATATAAGGACATAAAAGATAGGTTTAAACTTAGAAAAATAGGGGTAAATATTAAGGTAACCACAAAGGAAACTAAGAATCCTACACATCAAAATAAAAAACAAGCAAAAGGTAAAGACTCAGCTAATAAAAAATCAACAATGTTGAAAAAGAGGTAAAGAAAAACAACTCAGCACAAAAATTAAATGGAACAAAGAAATTGTCAACAGCACACAAACACAAAAGACATCAAAATGACAGCACTAGTCATAAAAAATACCTGTCAATAATTACACTGGATGTAAATGGACTAAATGCACCAATAAAGAGACAGAGAGTGGCTGTTTTTGTTAGGTGCTGTCAAGTCAATTCTGACTCATAGGACCATATGTACCACAGAATGAAACACTGCCCAGTCCTGTGCCTTCCTTACAATCGTTGTTATGCTTGAGCCTGTTGTTGCAGCCACTGTGTCAATCCATCTCACTGAGGGTCTTCCTCTTTTCCGCCGAATGATGTCCTTCTCCAGGGACTGATCACTCCTGAAACATGTCCAAAGTCTGTAAGACTTTGCTATCCTTCCTTCTAAGGTGGATTCTGGTTGTACTTCTTCCAAAACAGATTTGTTTGTTCTTTTGGCAGTCCATGGTATATTCAGTATTCTTCACCAACGCCGCAATTCAAAGGTGTCAATTCTCCTTCGGTCTTCCTCATTCACTGTCCAGCTTTCACATGCATGTGATGTGATTGAAAATACCACAGCTTGGGTCAGGAGCACCTTAGTCTTCAAGGTGACATCTTTGTTTTTCAACACTTTAAAGAGGTCCTTTGCAGCAGATTTTCCCAATGCAATAAGTCTTTTGATTTCTTTACTGCTACTTCATGGGTGTTGATTGTGGATCCAAGTGAAGGGAAATCCTTGACAACTTCAACCTTTTCTCCTCTTATCATGATGTGGCTTATCAGTCCAGTTGTGAGGACTTTTACTTCCTTTATGTTGAGGTATAATCCATACTGAAAGCTGTGGTCTTTGACCTTCACTTCCAGCAAGTAAGGTTGTGTCATCTGCATAATGCAGGTTGTAAATGAGTCTTCCTCCAATCCTGATGCCCATTCTTCTTCACAGAATCCAGCTTCTCAGATTATTTGCTCAGCATACAGATTGAATAGGTATGGCAAAAGGATATAACCCTGACACATATCTTTCCTGACTTTAAACCATGCAGTATTCATCTCTATGCTGTCTACAAGAGGCACTCCTTAGGCTTAAAGACACAAGCAAACTAAAACTTAAATGATGGGAAAAAATATATCAAACAAACAACACTCATAAAAGAACAGGAGTGGTGATATTAATTTCTGAAAAAATAGACTTTAAAGTAAAATCCACCACAAAGAATGAGGAAGGACACTATATAATGATTAAAGAGGCAATACACACCAGGAGGACATAACCATATTAAATATTTATGCACCCAGTGACAGGGCTCCAAATTACATAAAACAAACTCTAATGGTATTGAAAAGAGAGATAGACAGCACCACAATAATAGTAATAGACTTGTGGTGAAGGACGGAATATTCAGAAAGAAACTCAATAAAGACACGCAAGATCTAAATGCCACAATCAACCAACTTGACCTCACAGACATATACAGAACACTCTACTCAACAACAGCCAAGTATACTTTCTTTTCCAACACACATGGAACGTTCTCCAGAATAGACCACATATTAGGCCATAAAGCAAGCGTTAACAGAATCCAAAGCATCGAAATATTACAAAGCATCTTTTCTGACCATAAAGCTATAATAGTAGACATCAATAACAGAAAAAGCAAGGAAAAAAAATCAAACACATGGAAACTGAACAACACCTTGCTCAAAAGCTACTTGGTTATAGATGAAATTAAGGATGGAATAAAGAAATTCACAAAACAAATGAGAATGAAAGCACATCCTACCAGAATCTTTGTAACAAAACAAAAGCAGTGCTCAGAAGTTTTATAGCAATAATGCACACATCCAAAAACAAGAAAGGGCCAAAACCAAAGCATTAACCCTACAACTCGAACAAATAAAAAGAGAGCAGAAAAAGAAGCCTTTGGGTACCAGAAGAAAGCAAATAATAAAAATTAGAGCACAATTAAATGAAATAGAGAGTAGAAAAACAATTAAAAGAGTTCACAAGACAAAAAGCCATTTCTTTGCAAAGATCAATAAAATCGACAAACCACTGGCCAAATTGACAAAAGAAAAACAGGAGAGGAAGCAAATAACCCAAATAAAAAATGAGATGGGCGATAACACAACAGACCCAACTGAAATTAAGAGGATCATAACAGAATGCTATGAAAAATTGTACTCTAACAAATTTGAAAACCTAGAGGAAATGGACAAATTTCTAGAAACACAGTACCCTACCTAAACTAACACAAACAGAGGTAGATTAAATAAACTGATAACAAAAGAAGAGATTGAAAAGGTGATTAAAAAATTCCCAACAAAAAAAGCCCTGGCCTGGATGGCTTCACTGGAGAATTCCACCAAACTTTCAGAGAAGAGTTAACACCAATACTACTAAAGGTATGCCAGAGCATAGAAAAGGATGGGCTACTCCTAATCTCATTCTGTGAAGCCAGCATAACCTGATACCCAAACCAGGTAAAGACACCACAAAAAAAAAAAAGAAGAAAAGAAAAATTACCACCAATATCCCTCATGAACTTAGATGCAAAAATCCTCAACAAAATTGTAGCCAATAGATTTCAAGAACCTATCAAAATAATAATAATAATAATAATTCACCATAACCAAGTGGAATTCATAAGAGGAATGCAGGGAAGGTTTAAAATTAGAAAAACAATCAGTGTAATCCATCACATAAATAAAGCAAAAAGCAAGAACCACAGGATCTTATGAATTGATGCAGAAAAGACATTTGACAAAGTCCAACACCCATTCATGATAAAAAATCTTAGCAAAATAGGAATAAAAGGGAAAATCCTCAACATAATAGAGGGCATTTATACAAAGCCAACAGCCAACATCATCCTAAATGGAGAAGTCTGAAAACATTCCCCTTGAGAATGGGAACCAGACAAGTATGCCCTTTATCACTGCTCATATTCAACATTGTGCTAGAGGTCCTAGCCAGAGCAATTAAGATAGAAAAAGAAATAAAGGGCATTGATAAAGAAGAAGTAAAAGTATCTCTATTTGCAGATGATATGATCTTATACACAAAAAACCCCCAAAAATCCACAAGAAAACTACAGGAACTAATAGAAGAGTTCAGCAGAGTATCAGGATACAAGATAAACAAACAAAAATCAGTTGAATTCCTGTATACCAACAAAGAGAACATTGAAGAGGAAGTCGCCAAATCAGTACCGTTTACAATAGGCCCCCAGAAGAGAAAATACTTGGAATAAATCTAACCAGAGATGTAAAAGACTTGTACAAAGAAAACTACAAGACACTACTGCAAGAAACCAAGAGACCTTCATAGGTGGAAAAACATATGTTGCTCATGGATAGGAAGACTCAACATTGTAAAAAAATGTTAATTCTACCCAAAGAGATCTACAGATAAAATTCAATCTGGATCCAAATTCCAACAGCATTTTTTAATGAGATGGAGAAAAAAATCACCAACTTCATATGGAAAGGGAAGAGGCCCTGGATAAGTAAAGCATTAGTGAAGAAGAACAAAGTGGGAGGCCTGATTTTAGAACCTATTACACCTCCATGGTAGTCAAAACAGCCTGGTACTGGTACAAGAACAGATACATAAACCAATGGAACAGAACTGAGAATCCAGACATAAATCCGTCCATTTATAAGCAGCTGATATTTGACAAATACCCAAAGTCCATTAATTGGGGAAAAGACAGTCTCTTTAACAAATGGTGCTGGCATAACTAGATATCCATCTGCAAAAAAATGAAACAAGACCTATACCTCATACCATGCATAAAAACTAACTGAAAAGGGATCAAAGATCTAAATGTAAAATCTAAAAGAATAAAGGTCATGGAAGAAAAAATAGAGAAAACGCTAGGAGTCCTAATGCATAACATAAAAAGTATACAAAACATTACTAACAATGCACAAACACCAGAAGAAAAACTAGATAACTGAGACCTCCTAAAAATCAAACACTTATGCTCATCCAAAGACTTCACCAAAAGAGTAAAAAGGCAACCTAGAGACTGAGAAAGTTTTTTTGGCTATGAGAAATCCAATCAGAATCTAATCTCTAAAATCTACAAAACCTCAACAACAAAAAGACAAATAACCCACTTAAAAAATGGGCAAAGGATATGAACAGGCACTTCACCAAAGAAGACATTTAGGTGGCTAATAGATATCTAAGGAAATGCCCACAATTATTAGCCATTAGAAAAATGCACATCAAAACTACAATGAGATACCATCTCACTCCAAGGAGGCTAGCATTAATCCAAAAAACACAAAATAATAAATGTTGGAGAGGTTGTGTAGGGATTGGAACGCTTACACACTGGTGATGGGAATGTAAAATGGTACAGTCACTTTGGAAATTGATTTGGCTCTGTCTTCAAAAGCTAGAAATTGAAGTACCATACGATCCAGCAATCTCACTCCTTGTAGTATATCCTAGAGAAATAAGAGCCCTCACATGGATAGATATATGCATGCCCATGTTCGTTGCAGTCGTGTTCACAATAGCAAAAAGATGAAAACAACCTAGGTTCCCATCAATGGATGAATGGATAAATAAATTGTGGTATATTCACACAATGGAATACTATGCAATGATAAAGAATGCTGTGAATCTTCGAAACATCTCATAACACGGATGAATCTTGAAGGCTAAGTGAAATTAGTCAGTCAAAAAAGGACAGATATTGTGTAAGACCACTACTATCAGAACTCAAGAAAAGGCTTAAACACAGAAGAAAACATTCTTTGATGGTTATGAGGGTGAGGAGGGAGGGAGTATTCACTAACTAGATAGTAGATGAGAATTGTTTTAGGTGAAGGGAAGGACAACACACAATACAGGGGAAGTCAGCATAAATGGACTAAACCAAAAGTTAAGAAGTTTCTGGAATACAGCCAAATACGTTGAGGGACAGATTAGCAGGGTCGGGGGTCTGGGGACCATGGTTTCAGGGGACATCTAGGTCAATTGGCATAACAAATTTTGCTAACAAAATGTTCTGCATCTCACTTTGGTGAGTGACGTTTGGGGCCTTAAAAGCTAGCAAGCAGCCATCTAAGATGCATCAATCCGTCCCAAACCGCCTGGAGCAAAGGAGAATGAAGAACACCAAAGGCATAGGGAAAATTGAGCCCAAGAGACAGAAAGGGCCACATAAACCAGAGATTCCATCAGCCTGAGACTGGAAGAACTAGATGGTGCCCGGTTACCACCAATGAGCACCCTAACAGGGAACACAACAGAGAGTCCCTGATGGAGTGGGATAAAAGTGGGGTGAAGAGCTCAAATTCTAGTAAAAAGATCAGACTTGATGGTCTGACTGAGATTGGAGGGACCCCAGAGGACATGGCCCCCAGACTCTCTGTTACTTCAGAACTAAAACCATTCCTGAAGCCAACTCTTCAGACAAAGATTAGACTGGGACTATAAGACATAAAATGATACTCGAGAAGAGTGTGCCTCTTGTCTCAAGTAGACACATGAGACTAAATGGGCAGCTCCTGTCCAGAGGTGAGATGAGAAGGCAGAAGGGGACAGGAGCTGGTTGAAGGGACGTGCGAGATACAGGGTGGAGAGGAGGAGTGTGCCATCACATTGTAGGGAGAGCAACTAAGGTCACATAACAATATGTGTATAAGTTTTTGTATGAGAAACTGACTTGAATTGTAAACTTTCACGTAAAGGACAAAAAAAAAAAAAAAAAAAAATCAAGGCCAGGGCCTACTGCAAATGAGTCATCAATTGCTCATATGCAAGTTCCAGCTGAAACTGAAGAAAATGAGAGCAAGTCTGCGAGAGCCAAAGTACGACCTTGAGGGTCTCCCACCTGAATTTAGAGACCGTCTCAAGAATAGATTTGACACTTTGAACCCTAATGACCAAAGACCAGACTAGTTTTGCAAGGACGTCATACGTGAAGAAAGCAAGAGGTCATTAAAAAGACAGAAGAGAAAGAAAAGACCTAAAGGGATGTCAGAAGAGACTCTCAAACTTGCTCTTGGACATCAAGTAGCTAAAGCGAAAGGAAAAAATGGTGAAGTAAAAGAGTTGAACAGAAGATTTCAAAGGGTGGCTCAAGAAGACAAAGTAAAGCATTATAATGACATGTGCAAAGAGCTGGAGATGGAAAACCAAAAGGGAAGAACACGCTCGGCGTTTCTAAAGCTGAAACAACTGAAGAAAAAATTCAAGCCTCAAGTTGCAATAAGGAAGGATTCTACGGGGAAAATATCAAGTGATGCAGCAAGCATCAAAAAAATATGAAAGGAATACACAGTCACTATACCAAAAAGAATTCGTAAATGTTCAACCATTTCAGGGGTAACATATGCTTAGGAACTGATGGTACTGAAAGAAGTTCAGGCCTTACTCAGGGCATAGATGAAGAACAAGGGTTCAGGAATTGACAAAATACCAACTGAGATGTTTCAACAAATGGATGGAGCACTGGAAGTGCTCACTCATCTATGACAAGAAATTTGGAAGACAGCTACCGGGCCAACCACCTGGAAGAGATCTATATTTATGCCTATTCCCAAGAAAGGTAATCCAACTGAATGTGGGAATTATTGAACAATATCATTAATGTCATACACAAATAAAATTTTGCTGAAGATCATTCAAAGTGGCTGTAGCAGTATATTGACAGGGAACTGACAGAAGTTCAGGCTGGATTTAGAAGTGGATGTGGAACCAGGGATATCATTGCTGCTGTCAGATGGATCCTGGCTGAAAACAGAGAAGACCAGAAGGATGTTTACTTGTGTTTTATTGACTACGCTAAGGCATTTGACTGTGTGGATCATAGCAAATTATGGATAGCCTTGTGAAGAATGGGAATTCCAGGACACTTAATTGTGCTCTTGAGAAATCTGTACATGGATCAAGAGGCAGTCGTTCAAACAGAAAAGGGAATACTGCATGGTTTAAAGTCAGGAAAGGTATGCATCTGTGTTGTATCCTTTTACCATAGCTATTCAATCTGCATGCTTAGCAAATAATCCAAAAAGCTGGACTATATGAAGAAGAACGGGGCATCAGGATTGGAGGAATACACATTAACATCTTGCGTTATGCAGATAACACAACCTTGCTTGCTGAGAGTGAAGAGGACTTGAAACAGTCACTCATGAGGATCAAAGACCATATCCTTCAGTATGGATTACACCTCAACATAAAACAAAAATCTTAACCACTTGACCAATAAGCAACATCATGATAAATAGAGTGGAGATTGAGGTTGCCAAGGATTTTATTTTACTTGGATTCACAATCAACACCCATGGAAGTAAAAGTCAAGAAGTCAAAAGACGCATTGCATTGGGAAAATCAGCTGCAAAAAACCTCTTTTAAAGTGTTAAAAAGCAAGGATGTCACTCTGCAGACTAAGGTGCACCTGACCCAAGCCATGATGTTTTCAATTCCCTCATCTGCATTCGAAAGCTGGACAATGGATAAGGAAGACTGAAGAAGCATTGATGCCTTTGGATTGTGTTGTTGGAGAAGAATATTGAATATCTATGGTATGTTGTTGTTGTTGTTAGGTGCCATCAAGTCGGTTCCAACTCATAGTGACCTTATGCACAACAGAATGGAATACTGCCTGGTCCTGAGCAATCCTAACAGTCGTTATTATGCTTGAACTCATTGTAGCCACTGTGTCAATCCACCTTGTTGAGGGTCTTCCTCTTTTCCGCTGTCCCTGTACTCTGCCAAGCTTGATGTCCTTCTCCAGGGAGTGATCCCTCCTGACAACATGTCCAAAGTGTGTAAGACGCAGTCTCGCCATCCTTGCTTCCAGGGAGCATTCCGGTTGTACTTCCTCCAAGACAGATTTATTTGTTCTTTCGGCAGTCCATGGCATATTCAGTATTCTTCACCAACACCACAATTCAAAGGCATCAATTCTTGACTACGGTCCTCCTTATTGATTGTCCAGCTTTCACATGCATATGATGTGACTGAAAATACCATGGCTTGAGTCAGGCACACCTTAGTCTTCAAGGTGACATCTTTGCTCTTCAACACTTTAAAGAGGTCGTTTGCAGCAGATTTACCCAACACAATGCGTCTTTTGATTTCTTGACTGCTGCTTCCATGGCTGTTGATTGTGGATCCAAGTAAAATGAAATCCTTGACAATTTCAATCTTTTCTCCATTGATCGTGATATTGCTCATTGGTCCAGTTGTGAGGATTTTTTTTTCTTTATGTTGAGGTGCAATCCATACTGAAGGCTGTAGTCTTTGATCTTCATTAGTAAGTGCTTCAACTCCTGTTCACTTTCAGCAAGCAAGGTTGTGTCATCTGCATAACACAGGTTGTTAATGAGTCTTCCTCCAACCCTGATGCCCCGTTCTTCTTCATATAGTCCAGCTTCTTGGATTATTTGCTCAGCATACAGATTGAATAGGTATTGTGAAAGAATACAACCCTGACCCAAACCTTTCCTGACTTTAAACCAGTCAGTATCCCTTTGTTCTGTCCGAACAGCTGCCTCTTGATCTATGTAAAGGCTCTTCATGAGCACAATTAAGTGTTCTGGAATTCCCATTCTTTGCAATGCTAACAATAGTTTGTTATGATCCACACAGTTGAATGCCTTTGCAAAGTGAAAAAAAACCACAGGTAAACATCCTTCTCGTATTCTCTGCTTTCAGCCAGGATTCATCTGACATCAGCAATGATATCCCCGGTTCCACATCCTCTTCTGAAACCGGCCTGAATTTCTGGCAGTTCCCTGTCAATATACTGCTGCACCCATTTTTGAATGATCTTCAGTAAATTTTTGCTTGCATGTGATATTAATGATATTGTTCTATAATTTCCACATTTGGTTAGACCACCTTTCTTGGGAATAGGCATAAATATGGATCTCTTCCAGTCAATTGGCCAGGAAGCTATCTTCCATGTATCTTGGCATAGACGAGTAAGCACCTCCAGCGCTGCATCTGTTTGTTGAAACATCTCAATTGATATTCCATCAATTTCTGGAGCCTTGTTTTTCACCAATGCCTTCAGAGCAGCTTGGACTTCTTCCTTCAGTGTCATTGGTTCCTGATCATATGCCACCTCTTGAAATGGTTGAACATCGACTAATTCTTTTTGGTGTAATGACTCTGTGTATTCCTTCCATCTTCTTTTGATGCTTCCTGTGTTGTTTAATATTTTCCCCATAGAATCCTTCACTATTGCAACTTGAGGCTTGAATTTTTTCTTCCGTTCTTTCAGCTTGAGAAACTCTGAGCGTGTTCTTCCCTTTTGTTTTTCCATCTCCAGCTCTTAGCACATGTCATTATAATACTTTACTTTGTCTTCTCTACAGGCCCTTTGAAATCTTCTGTTCAGTTCTTTTACTTCATCAATTCTTCCTTTTGCTTTAGCTGCTCGACATTCAAGAGCAAGTTTCAGAGTCTCCTCTGACATCCATCTTGGTCTTTTCTTTCTTTCCTGTCTCTTCAATGACCTCTTGCTTTCTTCATGGATGATATCCTTTATGTCATTCCACAACTCGTCTGGTCTGCGGTCACTAGTGTTCAATGCATCAAATCTACTCTTGAGATGGTCTCTAAATTCAGGTGGGATGTACTCAAGGTCATATGTTGGCTCTCGTGGACTTGCTCTGATTTTCTTCAGTTTCAGCTTGAACTTGCATATGAGCAATTGATGGTCTGTTCCACAGTCGGCCCCTGGCCTTGTTCTGGCTGATGATATTGAGCTTATCCATCATCTCTTTCCACAGATGTAGTCAATTTGATTTCTGTGTTTTCCATCTGGTGAGGTCCATGTGTATAGTCACCGTTTATGTTGGTGAAAGAAGGTATTTGCAATGAAGAAGTTGTTGGTCTTGCAAAATTCTATCATTCAGTCTCCGGCATTGTTTCTATCACCAAGGCCATATTTTCCAACTACTGATCCTTCTTCTTTGTTTCCAACTTTTGCATTCCAATCACCAGTAATTATCAATGCATCTTGATTGCATGTTCGATCAATTTCAGACTGCAGGAGCTGATAAAAATCTTCTATTTCTTCATCTTTGGCCCTAGTGGCTGGTGTGTAAAATTGAGTAATAGTGGTATTAACTGGTCTTCCTTATAGGTGTATGGATATTACGCCATCACTGACAGTGTTGTTCTTCAAGATAGATCTTGAAATGTTCTTTATGATGATGAATGCAACGCCATTCCTCTTCAAGTTGTCATTCCCAGCATAGTAGACCATATGATTGTCTGATTCAAAATCGCCAATACCAGTCCATTTCAGCTCAGTGATGCCTAGGATATCAATGTTTATGCGTTCCATTTCATTTTTGATAATTTCCAATTTTCCTAGATTCATACTTCGTACATTCCAGGTTCCAATTATTAATGGATGTTTGCAGCTTTTTCTTCTCATTTTGAGTCATGGCACATCAGCGAATGAAGTTCCCGAAAGCTTTACTCCATCCACATCATTAAGGTCGGCTCTACTTTGAGGAAGCAGCTCTTCCCAGTCAACTTTTGAGTGCCTTCCAACCTGGGGGTTCATCTTCCAGCAGTATATCAGACAGTGTTCTGCTGCTATTCACAAGTTTTTCACTGGCTAGTGCTTTTCAGAAGTAGACCACCGGGTCCTTCTTCCTAGTCTGTCTTAGTCTAGAAGCTCAGCTGAAACCTGTACTCCACGGGTGACCCTGCTGGTATCTGAATACTGGTGGCATAGCTTCCAGCATCACAGCAACATGCAAGCCCCTACATACGAGAAACTGACAGAAACACGGGGGATCTATGGTATATGCTGAGCAAATAACATCAGAAGCTGGACTATATGAAGAAGAGCAGGGCATCAGGATTGGAGGAAGACTGATTAATAATCTGCTTTATTAATCTTGCTTGCTGATAGTGAAGAGGACTTGAAGCACTTACTAATGAAGACCAAAGACCACAGCCTTCAGTATGGATTGCACCTCAACATAAAGAAAACAAAAATCCTCACAACTGGACCAATGAGCAACATCACGATCAATGGAGAAAAGATTGAAATTGTCAAGGATTTCATTTTACTTGGATCCACAATCAACAGCCATGGAAGCAGCAGTCAAGAAATCAAAAGATGCATTGCGTTGGGTAAATCTGCTGCAAACGACCTCTTTAAAGTGTTGAAGAGCAAAGATGTCACCTTGAAGACTAAGGTGTGCCTGACCCAAACCATGGTATTTTCAATCACATTGTATGCATGTGAAAGCTGGGTGATGAATAAGGAAGACCGAAGAAGAGTTGATGCCTTTGAATTGTGGTGTTGGCGAAGAATATTGAATATACCATGGACTGCCAAAAGAACGAACAAATCTGTCTTGGAGGAAGTACAACCAGAATGCTTCTGGGAAGCAAGGATGGTGAGACTGTGTGTTACATACTTGGCATAAGTTGTAAGGAGGGATCACTCCCTGGAGAAGGATATCATGCTTGGCAGAGTACAGGGTCAATGGAAAAGAGGAAGACCCTCGATGAGGTGGATTGACACAGTGGCTGCAAAAATGAGCTCGAGGATAACAACGATTGTAATGATGGCTCAGGACTGGGCAGTGTCTCGTTCTGTTGTGCATAGGGTCGCTATGAGTAGGAACCGACTTGACGGCGCCTAACAACAACAACATGGTCTGCCAAAAAAAATGAACAAATATGTCATGGAAGAAGTACAACCAGAATGCTCCTTAGAAGCAAGGATGGTGAGACTACGTGTCATGTACTTTGGACGTGTTATCAGGAGGTGTTAGGCCCTGGAGAAGGACATCATGTTTGGTAAAGTAGAGGGTCAGCGAAAAAGAGGAGGTCCTGAATGATATGGATTGACACAGTGGCTGCAACAATGGGTTCCAGCATAACAACAATTGTGATGATGGTGCAGAACCGGGCAGTGTTTCGTTCTGTTGTGCATAGGGTCGCTATGAGTCAGATCCAACTTGACGGCACCTAAGAACAACAACAGCAATGGTTACTTGATCTATACTGCATGCCAGGCACTGTTCTAAGTGCTTTATCCACATCGGCTCATTCAATTCTCTTGACAGCCTTATGAAGTGCCACTATCATTCTCCCAGATGAAGAAAGAGAGGCATTGGTAAGTACTGCCCAAGGCCACACAGTTAGTAAGTGGTGGAGCAAGGCTGACTTTCTGAGTCTGTGTTTTTAACTACCAAAGTTTGCTGTTTGTCCCTTGATCAGTGGTTCTCCAAGTGTGGTACCTGAACCAGCAGCATCAGCATCACCTGGGAACTTGTTAGAGATGTAAGTTGTGTGACTGACACAGATCCAGCAAATCAAACACTCTGGTTTAACAAACCCTCCAATTGATTTGAGCTGGCTGCCTTAGATTTTTCCCTCCTTCTCTCAAAGAACCTTTCGTGGAGAGCTAGAAGGAGGCTCTGTCTAGTGCCACTAGCGAGCCTCAGGAACGTTTCCTCCAGCACACACTTGGGCTGTGGCTTTTGAAGTTCAATGTTGTCAGGTAATCATCTGGGCTGGGAAGGTGCCCTTGCGGGCATTTGGTCCATTTCTTTCCGCGGAAGTAAATTTGGGCTTATTTATATTTTACTTTTTTCCCCCCATTGCCTAAGTACCTACCACAGTACAGATCATTGATAATCAATAAGCTTTTATGGTGCCTCTAAATCACCTGCTTTCTCCATCCAGGTGGCCTGAAAGCCAGGGAGTAGGGTGGTGGGGGGATTTCTGGATGGACCCTGCATTTATGAGAGAGAAAAGGACTTGGACACGTTGGAAGGGAGACATTCTCCAACCTGCCCTGCTTTAACTCTGGTTTCTGCATTTTTTTCTTTTTTAAAAGCAAGATTCCAATACTACCATTATTATTTTTCAGTGACTTAAATAAAAAAGACACTTGATATTAATATGGGGTTATAAACTTGAATCAGGGGAAGAAGAAACAGGGATAAGAAAGAAGGGACTGAGTGCTAGTTGGCCTACCAAGGGTTTGTTTTGGTAAGGGGAGGATGCTGTGACTAGTATTTACACAGGCACATACTTTCGCACTGTAGGATGATAAGTGCATGTCAGTGAATCTGGTGTCTGTTGGGAAAACTGACACCTGTTCTGATGAAGTCACTGGAGCAACACTCCAATTTGATATTAAAACAAAGTTTACTGAAGGAATGAACCTCCAGAGAGCATGGTTCAGCTTGGCTGTGAGGATCTGCTCTGCCTTAGAGGCAAGACAAAGAGATACTTAGCAAGTAGAGTGAGTACTTCACGTCAAAGCAATGGTGGGAAAGGAGGTGAGATTTACAAGTGTGGCAATTAACTGTGAAACTTTCTTTACATCAGTTTAGAGTCTAACACCAATCTCTCATTCTTGGTACAATTTAACTAAGGCAATATTTCTCAGGTGAAAAGCAAAAACAATGGAAGTTAAGTGATATATTTGCGGCTGGGCCAACTTTACTGGAATCTTTGGGTACAGAACTGATCATTAGTTAGGAAAGTGTAAATAAACTCTGCTTATTTAGCTGATTGAAAAAGAGATAATGCCTGGGCTGGGGAACTTGTTAAGGTGGTTAAAACAGCATGTTTATCTATAGGCTGCCATTCACTTTGACAACTCAAGGAAGCTTTTTCTAAGGCCGTTTGTGCGAGCACCCTTAACAAGCAGGGCTGAGCTTTGTTTTTCAAACGGCAAACTTTAACAGAAGCCTCAATGGTTATCAGGAGTGTAGAAGTAAAGCCCTTGGTTTACTTTTTGGATGGAGTACTTAATTTTAATTCCAAAATCTCCCCAATTAGACCCCCTGGCACCTCAAAATTTAAAGGTTCCTCACACACACCTAACGTACAAACCCAAAGAACCAGTCCAGGGACTTCGAGGGTAGGCTGACTCACAACAAAACTGGAGATGCTGTTTCTTGCTTATGAGAGATGTCCCTGCAGGAGTGTTGAGGACACCTCCAGAGAGGCACCTTGAGATAAGAAACGGCACTCAATAAACAGGGCCAGAACCAGAACCATTCATGAAGTATGGGTGAACAGAAAAGGAAATTAATTTTACTGTTTCGATCTTCCCTTAGAATCTTCCTAGCCGTGCTAAGAACAGTTGATATTAGCTGTAGAACCCTGATAAAGAGAAAGACAGTGTAGCCTAGTTAAACAGACCATATTACTATATGTTAATTATCAGAAATCCTGGTTTTCTTGATTTAAAGTACTGATTAAAAAAAAAAAAAAGTCTGTCTAAGTAGAGGTTTTTCTGGACCACTTTAATACATATATAAAAAAGAAAACAGATTGTATTTGAAATCAAACCAAATCTGTTTTTTTTTTCTGTCCTTTAAGTGCAAGTTTACAAATCAAGTCAGCCTCTCATATAAAAACTTATACACCCCTTGCTATGTACTCCTAGCTACTCTCCCCCTAATGAGACAGCACACTCCTCCTCTCCACCCTGTATTCCACATGTACGTTCAAACAGCTTCTGTCCCCCTCTGCCTTCTCATCTCACCTCCAGACAGGAGTGGCCCACATAGTCTCCTGTGTCACTTGAGCCAAGAATCTCACTCCTCACCAGTATCATTTTCTGTCTTACAGTTCAGTCCAGTCCCTGTCTGAAGAGTTGGCTCTGGGAATGGTTCCAGTCTTGGGCTAACAGGGTGTCCGGGGACCAAGACCTCCAGGGTCCCTCTAGTCTCAGTCAGACCATTAAGTTTGGTCTTTTTATGAGAATTTGAGATCTGCATTCCACCGTACCCCTGCTCCGTCAGGGATTCTCTGTTGTGTTCCCCGTCAGGGCAGGTATTGGTGGTAGCTGGGCACCATCTAGCTCTTCCAGTCTCAGGCTGATGTAGTCTCTGGTTTATGTGGCCCTTTCTGTCTCTTGGGCTCATCTTTACATTATGTCCTTGGCATTCTTCATTCTCCTTTGCTCCGGGTGGGTTGAGATCAATCGATGCATCTTAGAAGGCTGTTTGCAAGATTTTAAGACCCCAGACACCACTCACCAAAGAGAGAGCAGAACACTTTCTTAATACATTTTGCTATGCCAATTGACCTAGAAGTCCCCTAAAACCATGGTCCCCAAACCTTCGTCCCTGTTACTCAGGACTTCAAAGCCTTTGATTGTATTCAGAAAACTTTGCTTTTGGCTTAGTGCAGTTGTGCTGACCTCTCCTGTATTGTGTGTTGTCTTTGCCTTAACCTAAAATAGTTCTTGTCTACTATCTAATTAGTGAATACCCCTCTCCCTCCCTCCCCACCCTCGTAACCATCAAAGAATATTTTCTTCTGTATTTAAACTATTTCCTGAATTCTAATTATAGTGGTTTCATACAATATTTGTCCTTTTGCAACTAATTTCACTCAGCATAATGCCTTCCAGTTTCCACCATGTTATGAGATGTTTCACGAATTCATCGTTGTTCTTAATCGTTGCTTAGTATTCCATTGTGTGAATATACCATAATTTATTTATGCATTCATCCATTGATGGACACCTTGGTTGCTTCCATCTTTTTACTGTTGTAAACAGTGCTGCAGTGAACATAGGTGTGCATATATCTGTTTGTGTGAAGGTTCTTATTTCTCTAGGATATATTCCCAGGGGTGGGATTGCTGAATCTTATGGTAATTCTATTCATACCTTTTTAAGGATGCACCAAATTGATTTCCAAAGTGGTTGTACCGTTGTACATTCCTACCAACTGTGTATAAATGTTCCAGCCTCTCCACAACCTTTCTAACATTTATTATTTTGTGTTTTTGGGATTAATGCCAGCCTCGTTGGGGTGAGATGGTATCTCATTGTAGTTTTGTTTTGCATTTCTGTAATGACTAATGATTATGAACATTTCCTCATGTTTCTGTTAGCTGCCTGAATGTCTTCTTTGGTGAAGTGTCTTCATATCCTTTGCCCACTTTTTCATTGGGTTATTTGTCTTTCTGTTGTTGAGGTTTTACAGTATCATGTATATTTTAGGTACCGTATGCTGATTGGAATTGTTGTAGCCAAAAAGTTTTTCCCAGTCTGGAGGTAGTCTTTTTACTCTTTTGGTGAAGTCTTTGGATGAGCATAAGTGTTTGATTTTTAGGAGCTCCCAGTTATCTAGTTTCTCTTCTGGTGTTTGTGCATTGCTTGTAATGTTCTGTATACTGTTTATGCCATGTATTAGGGCTCCTAGCATTGTCCCTATTTTTCTTCCATGATCTTTATCGTTTTAGATTTTATATTTAGGTCTTTGATCCATTTTCAGTTAGTTCTTGTGCATGGTGTGAGGTATGGGTCCCATTTCATTTTTTTGCAGATGGATATCTAGTTATGCCAGCACCATTTGTTGAAGAGACTGTCGTTTCCCCATCTAACAGACTTTGGGGCTTTGCCAAATATCAGCTGCTCGTATGTGGATGAATTTATGTCTGGATTCTCAGTGCCGTTCCGTTGATCTATGTATCTGTTGTGCCAGTACCAGGCTGTTTTCACTACTGTGGAGGTATAATATGTACTAAAATCAGGTAGTGTAAGGCCTCCCACTTTGTTTTTTTTTTCAGTAATGCTTTACTTATCTGGGGCCTCTTTCTCTTCCATATGAAGTTGGTGATTTGTTTCTCCATCTCAGTAAAAAATGTCATTGGTATTTGGAAGGGGATTGCATTTTATCTGTAGATTGCTTTGGGTAGAATAAACATTTTTACAATGTTGAGTGTTTCTATCCATGAGCAAGGTATGTTTTTCCACTTTTGTAGGTCTCTTTTGGTTTCTTGCAGTAGTGTCTTGTAGTTTTCTTTGTATAGGTCTTTTACATCTCTGGTTATATTTATTCCTAATTATTTTATCTTCTTGGAGGCTATTGTAAATGATACTGATTTGGTGATTTCCTCTTCGATGTTCTCTTTGTTGGTGTACAGGAACCCAACTGATTTTTGCATGTTTATCTTGTATTGTGATACTCTGCTGAACACTTCTATTAGACCCAGTAGTTTTCCTGAGGATTCTTTATACAGTCTTCTGTGTATAAGCTCATGTCATCTGCAAATAGGATTACTTTTACTTCTTCTTTGCCAATTTGGATTCCCTTTATTTCTTTACCTAGCTTAATTGCTCTGGCTAGGACCTCCAGCACAAGGTTGAATAAGAGTGGTGATAAACGGCATCTTTGTCTGGTTCTCGTTCTCAGGGTGAATGTGTTCAGACTCTTCCCATTTAGGATGATGTTGGCTGTTGGCTTTGTATAAATGCCCTTTATTATGTTAAGGAATTTTCCTTCTATTCCTATTTTGGTGAGAGTTTTTAACATGAATGGGTGTTGGACTTAGTCAAATGCCTTTTCTGCATCAATTGATAAGATCATGTGGTTCTTGTCTTTTGTTTTATTTATGTGGTGGATTACATTGTTTGTTTTTCTAGTGTTGAACCAACCCTGCATAGCTGATATGAATCCCACTTGGTCACGGTGAGTTCTTTTTTTGATATGTTGTTGAATTCTATTGGCTAGAATTTTGTTGAAGATTTTTGCATCTAAGTTCATGAGGGATATAGGTCTGTAACTTTCTATTTTTGTGGTATCTTTACCTGGTTTTGGTATCAGGGAATTGCTGGCTTCATAGAATGAGTTTGAGAGTATTCCATCTTTTTCTATGCTCTGAAATACCTTTAGTAGTATTGGTGTTAACTCTTCTCTGAAAGTTTGGTAGAATTCTCCAGTGAAGACATCAAGACAACAGCTTTTTTTTTGTTGGGAATTTTTTAATTACCTTTTCAATGGGCTTATTTAGTTATTCTACCTCTGTTTGTGTTAGGTAGGTATTATATTTCTAGAAGTTTGTCCATTTCTTCTAGGTTTTCAAATTTGTCAGAGTGCAATTTTTCATAGGAATCTGATATGATTCTTTTAATTTCAGTTAGTTCTGTTGTGATATCACTCATCTCATTTCTTATTTGGGTTATTTGTTTTGTCTCCTGTTTTTCTTTTGTCAGTCTGGCCAATGGTTTATCAATTTTGTTAGTCTTTTCAAAGAACGAGCTTTTGGTCTTGTGAACTCTTTCAATTGTTTTTCTGTTTTCTATTTCATTTAATTGTGCCCCAATTTTTATTATTTGCTTTCTTCTGGTACCTGAGAGTTTCTTTTGTTGCTCTTTTTCTGTTCGTTCAAGTTGTGGCTATAATTCTTTGATGTTGGCCTTTATTTCTTTTTGGATGTGTGCATTTATTGCTATAAATTGGCCTGGTTTTTGTGAGCGCTGCTTTAGCTGTGTCCCAAAAGTTCTGATAGAAGGTGTTTTCATTCTCATTTGATTCTACGAATTTTTTTATTCCATCCTTAATTTTTCTATAGCCCAGTAGTTTTTGAGCAAGATGTTATTCAGTTTCCATGTATTTGATTTCTTTTCCCTGCCTTTTCTCCTATGGGATTTCTACTTTTAAGGCTTTATGCTCAAAGAAGATGCTTTGTAATATTTTGATATTTTGGATTCTGTTCAGGCTTGCTTTATGACCTAATATGTGGTATTCTAGAGAATGTTCCATGTGCATTTTAAAAGAAGGTATACTTGTCTGCTGTTGGGTGGAGTATTCTGTGAGGTCAAGTTGGTTGATTGCTGCATTTAGATCTTCCGTGTCTTTATTGAGCTTCTTTCTGGTTGTTCTATCCTTCACTGAAAGTGGTGTGTTGAAGTCTCCTACTATTACTATGGAGCTGTCTATCTTGTTTTTCCATGCTGTTACACTTTGTTTTGTGTATCTTGAAGCCCTGTTGTTGGGTGTGTAAACATTTACTATGGTAGTATCATTTTTGTATATTGTCCCTTTAATCATTATATAGGCTCCTTCCTCATCCTTTGTGGTGGATTTAACTTTAAAGTCTATTTTGTCAGAAATTAATATTGCCACTCCTGCTCTTTTTTGATTGTTGTTTGCTTGATATATTGTTTTCATCCTTTGAGTTTTAGTTTGTTTGTGTCTTTAAGTCTAAGGTGTGTCTCTTGTAGGGAGCATATAGACAGATCCTGTTTTTTAATCCATTCTGCAACTCTCTGTATTTTTTATTGATGCATTTAGTCCATTTACATTCTGCATAATTATGGATAGGTATGAGTTTTTTTTATGAGTTTAGTGCTGTCATTTTGATGGCTTTTTTGTGTGTTGTTGAGTTTCTTTTTTCCACTTAACTTTTTGGGGTTAGTAGTTTTTCTTTATAAATTGTCTTTTCCTCTTATTCATTGTTGTTGATTTTGTTTTTGTTGAGTCTTTATGATTTTCTAGTTTTTTATTTTGATGTGTAGGATTGTTAGTCTCCTTTGTGGTTACCTTATTATTTACTCCCATCTTTCCAAGTTTAAAGCAAACTCTTGTCTCTCTTTAACACCTTGACTTCCTCTTCATGTGAAAGATCTATTACTACATTTTTTAGTCCCTCTTTTTTGTTTTAATGTTGTCATCTTTTACATAATGACATCTCTGTTTCTGTTTTGAGCATTTTTTAATCTTGATTTATTTTTGTGATTTCCCTATCTGGGTTGATACCTAGTTGTTCTGTCCTGTGGTCTAGTCTTAGGTTGTTATCTGATGTTATTGATTTCCTAGCTAGAGGATGCCCTTTAGTATTTCTTGTAGTTTTGGTTTGGTTTTTACAAATTCCCTAAACTTCTGTGTATCTGGAAATGTCCTAATTTCGCCTTCATGTTTGAGAGACAGTTTTGCTGGATATATAATTCTTGGCTGGCAATTTTTTTCCTTCAAGGCTTTATATATGTTATCCCATTGCCTTCTTGCTTGCATGGTTTCTGCCGAGTAGTCCGAGCTTATGCTTAGTGACTTTCCTTTGTCGGTGACTTTTTGTTCATCCGTAGTTGCTCTTAAAATTCTCTCTTTATCTTTGGTTTTGGCAAGTTTGACTATAATATGTCTTGGTGACTTTCTTTTGGGATCTACCTTGTGTGGGGTTCAATGAGCATCTTGGATAGATATCTTCTCATCTTTCATGATATCAGGGAGGTTTTCTGCCAACAAATCTTCAACAATTCTCTCTGTATTTTCTGTTACCCCTCCCTGTTCTGGTACTCCAATCACTCACAGATTATTTCTTTTGATAGCATCCCACATGATTTTTAGGTTTTCTTCGTTTTTTAAAATTCTTTTATCTGATTTTTCTTCAGATACATTGGTGGGAATTGTTTTATCTTCAATTCCACTAATTTTTACTTTCAATTCCTTAATTCTGCTACTCTGATTTTCTAATTCTGAAATTTTTTGCTAATCTGAATTTCTGATTGCTCTCTCTCTATGGATTCTTGCAGTCTATTAAATTTTTCATTATGTTCTTGAATAACGTTCTTGATTTCCTCATCTGCTTTATTTCTGTGTTCCTTGACTTGTCCTGCATTTTGCATGATCTCCTTCCTTATGTCTTGAAGAGTTCTGTATATTAATCTTTTGTATTCTACTTCTGGTAATTCTAGGAATATATCTTCATCTGGAAGATTCCTTGATTCTTTGTTTTGGGAGCTTGTTGAAGCCATCATGGTCTGCTTCTTTATTTGGTTTGGTATTGACGGTTGTCTCCAAGCCATCTATGTTATTGTATTAACTTATTTTATGTTTGCTTACTGTGTCTTAGATTCTTACTTTGTTTTACTTTGATATACCCAAATAGGCTGCTTGAGTGAGCTAGCTTGAGTATTGGAGCCTTTGAAGCTCTAATGTCCTGTGACCAGATGGTTAGAGCTGTTACCAAGTATATACATTTAGGATTCCATTTACTTTTGTTGTATGGATTCAACTCAGATGTCCAGGTAGTTGGTCACCAAGTGCGTGGTGCAGGATTTCCCCTATGGTCTTAGAGGAGCTATAGTGATTGGTGTATGTGGAGGTTTCTGGTTGCAGCAGGGGCTGACAACTGTCCTCCGAGTGTCTGTGAGGAAGGCATATCCCTGCTCCCTAGAGTGCACAGGTGGGTGGGCCCTGTAGCCATATCCTAGGCACCCAATGCTTTTAGCTATAAGGACTGGGAGGTACCACTTATCCTTGACCCCTCTCAGGGATGGCTAGGTGGTGCAGGTGGAGCCACTAGTCTTCAGCTCCCTGAGGAAGGTAGGTGAGGACCCTGCTTGATATGCACAGCAGTGTCAAACATCAAAAACCTGTCTCTCCACTGCACAGCTGAGACAGTTAAAGTCAGACCTCAGGTACATATACCCTTGCACGGTGACAACAAGGGCCTAGCTGCTGAAATGGGCCCACACAGGTCCATGTAGGGGTGAAAGGCATTCAAATTCCATGGACTGCTTGTGCCTGGACAGGAGCCACTTCTGCCCTGAGTTCTCAGCTTAGGGGAGCTGGCAGATTATTATTTACCCCTTGTGTTCATTTGTTCCTTTTCCAAGGCCAGGAGAATGGCTCAGGATGTGCAGCAGAACCTCTCAGGCCCAGAGAAATCGACTGTCACTGAAACTGACTCAGAGCCTGGGGCAGAGGGAGGAGAGATCAGATAAATGAGAGAGAGTTCTTTCACAAAGGGTGCTAGTTGATCTGCATGGTAAATTAGGTGCAAGCACTTATCTTCTGCCGAGAGCGCTGTTCGTCATTGATTTTGGAAGAGTGAGTAGAGTTTGTGCCGCTGGCTCTCTTTTGCTAAGGAAACCATGTCTGGAATGCTACCACCACCCCTGCCATGGTTGCACTGGTGGATCAGGCCTGTGCCACTTGCTCACTCCCTCTCACTGAGGAAACCACATCCTGAATGCTACTGCTAGACCCACCACAGTCACACCAGGGGATCAGGGCTGAGGGGTGCTGGTTCCCACCAAATCAGGTCTGACAACTCCTCATTGCTTCTGAACCATCTCTCCCACCCCATGCCACTCAGTCTGATATCTTAGCTTTGCATTTGATGTTCAGGGCTCCTAGCTTCTCATATATATGATTGATTCACTTCTTCTTTTGAGGTCTTTGTTGTAAGAGGAATCACCAGAAGCATCTGACTACTCCGCCATCTTGGCCCCAGCCCCCCCCCCAAATCTGCTTTTTTAAGGAGGGTGTATTCTCTTAAAGGAATGTTAGAAGGTGGACTTAAAATTCTGTGCTATTATTGGAATAGTCACCCTTCCCCACACTTACTTTATTCATTTATTTATATTAACTTTTATTGAGCTTCAAGTGAACGTTTACAAATCAAGTCAGTCTGTCACATATAAGTTTACATACATCTTACTCCGTACTCCCACTTACTCTCCCCCTAATGAGTCAGCCCTTCCGGTCTCTCCTTTCGTGGCAATTTTGCCAGCTTCCCACTCTCTCTATCCTCCCATCCCCCCTCCAGACAGGAGATGCCAACACAATCTCAAGTGTCCACCTATTATAATTAGCTCACTCTTCATCAGCATCTCTCTCCCACCTACTGTCCAGTCCCTTTAGTGTCTGATGAGTTGTCTTCGGGGATGGTTCCTGTCCTGTGCCAACAGAAGGTCTGGGGAGCATGGCCTCTGGGATTCCTCTAGTCTCAGTCAGACCATTAAGTATGGTCTTTTTGTGAGAATTTGGGGTCTGCATCCCACTGATCTCCTGCTGCCTCAGAGGTTCTCTATTGTGCTACCTGTCAGGGCAGTCGTCAATTGTGGCCGGGCACCAACTAGTTCTTCTGGTCTCAGGATGATGTAGGTCTCTGGTTCATGTGGCCCTTTCTGTCTCTTGGGCTCTTAGTTATCGTGTGACCTTGGTGTTCTTCATTCTCCTTTGCTCCAGTTGGGTTGAGACCAATTGATGCATCTTAGATGGCTGCTTGTTAGCATTTAAGACCCCAGACGCCACATTTCAAAGTGGGATGCAGAATGTTTTCATAATAGAATTATTTTGCCAATTGACTTAGAAGTCCCCTCAAACCATGGTCCCCAGACCCCCGCCCTTGCTCCGCTGACCTTTGAAGCATTCATTTTATCCCGGAAACTTCTTTGCTTTTGGTCCAGTCCAAATGAGCTGACCTTCCATGTATTGAGTGTTGTCCTTCCCTTCACCTAAAGCAGTTCTTATCTACTAATTAATCAATTTAAAAAAACCCTCTCCCTCCCTCCCTCCCTCCCCACCTCGTAACCACAAAAGTATGTGTTCTTCTCAGTTTATACTATTTCTCAAGATCTTATAATAGTGGTCTTATACAATATTTGTCCTTTTGCCTCTGACTAATTTCACTCAGCATAATGCCTTCCAGGTTCCTCCATGTTATGAAATGTTTCACAGATTCGTCACTGTTCTTTATCGATGCGTAGTATTCCATTGTGTGAATATATCACAATTTATTTACCCATTCATCCGTTGATGGACACCTTGGTTGCTTCCAGCTTTTTGCTATCCCACACTTATTTTAATCGAGCATCTTGATTTTGGATTTGTAAAAGGGAGTTCAGAGCTGGTTTCGGATGTAAGGGTTGGAAGAACCAAGCAGTTACTTAACAATATAGTGTGGGAAGAATCAATAGTTCCTGGCATCAATGGAGGAGGAAGTAATGAGGCAAAATGGGAGAAAAGATAACCCCCCAGGGCACTGGTGAGCAGCCTGGGCAGGCCATGGGTGGTGTGGCTGGAGGACAGCTCCCAATCTTGGAGGGACTGAAAAGACTTTAGGAACAGGAGAATTTACTGTATTCTAATGGAAATTCCCTTCATCTCCTCAAGTCTTAAGTAAAATGTGTTGCATACACAAAAGTTTGCACTACTGGGCTTTCTTTTGTGGCAGTGAAGGAAGGGGCCAGAGGTCCACATGTAGTCAACAGTGAGCCTACTAGGGGACGCTTCATGCGGGGTGGAATGTGCTCGAGCTCAGGACTGTAGGTGACTGTGAGATATGGTTCTGGAGTAGTGATTTAAGCCCATAGAATCTAGATGTTAAGGGCCATGGTGACTCCAGCTGGCTTGGGTTACAAATGAAAGAGAAATACTGTGGCCAGAAGGAACATCCTCCCCAAACCAGGTTTAGATATTTATGAATGTCCTATGAGCAGTTTTTATAACCTTTCTTAATCTTGCTTATAGTGTTGCAGTGCTATGCAGTTGTAATATTATGTTATCCATGTTACTTTGTGAATGTTGTTGTTGTTAGTTACTTTTGAGTCAGCTCCAAACCAAGGCAACTCCATGCACAACAGAACAAATTATTGCCTGGTCCTATGCTATATTCACAATTGTTGGTAAGCACAAGTCCATTGTTTCAGGAACTGTGTATTTTGAATGCCTTCCAGCAAAGGAGGCTCATCTTCCAGCACTGTATCAGAAAATGTTCTGTTGTGATCCATAGGGTTTTCACTGGCTGATTTTTGGAAGTGGATTGCCAGGCATTTCTTCTTAGTCTGGAAGCTCCACTGAAACCCATCTACCATGTATGACCCTGCTGGTGTTTGAAATACTGGAGGAATAGCTTCCAGCATCACAGTAACATGCAAGCTGCCACAGTACAACAAACTGACAGATGGGCATTTTGTGGATAACCAAACCAAACCAAACCCACTGCCATACAGTTGATCCTGACTCATAGCAACCTTATAGGACAGAGTAGAATTGCCCTACAGGGTTTCCAATGCTATAAATATTTATGGAAGCAGACTGCCACAACTTCCTGTGGAGGAGCTGGTGGGTTCTTGAACTGCCAGCCTTTTTGGTTAGCAGTAGAGGGCTTTAACCACTGTGCCACCATGGCCCCTTTTTTGTGGCTAGGGATTATTAAAATGGTGTGGCCAAACACTGAATTCAAATAAACATTAGGCAATCACTCCCTATGTCACCCCTAGTAAGGCCCTTAAATTTCCTTTGCCTTGGTTTCCCAAATAGAAAAACGGGCTCATATTAGTATGTGAGTCTGCTTACCTCCAGACATCACTAAAAACATACATGAGATGTGGGACCAAGATGGCAGAATAGACAGATGCTTCCAGCGAGCCCTCTTACAACAAAGACCCCCCCAAAAAACCAAGTGAAACGATTATATTTATGACAAGCTAAGAGCCCTGAACATCAAATACAAAGTTAGAAAACAGACTGAGGGGCAGCGGGAGGAAGAGACAGTTCAGAAGTGGAGAGGAGTTACTAGACCTGGATTGCTGGCAACCTTCAGGCACCATTCTCAGGAGCGGTTGCAGTGGGCTGGTACTAGGGTTCAGCCACAGTTTCCTCAGGGAGAAGCAGCCAGCCACACAGCCTACTCACACCTCCAGAACCAGAGAAGAACAGCACTCTCAGCAAGAGATAAATACTTGCATATATTTTGCCATGTCCCCAAACCCCCAAGCTGGCTTCAGTGGCTGTTTATTTCCCTGGGCCGGAGATAGGCCCTGTTGAGCACCTAGAGCCATCCTCCTGGCCTTGAAGAAGGAATAAATTTACAATTGGGGGAAAAGATAATTTGCCAGCTCTGCTAACCTAGGAAGCTCAGGACAAAAGCGGCTCCTCTCCAGACATAACTGGTCCTTTGACTTTGAGTATCTTTCCCTTCTGCATGGACCTGCGTGGGCCTATTTCAGAATAGGCCCTTGCTGGCAGACTACAACTGTTTCAGCTGTGCAGTGGAGAGGTGGGTGTTTGATCTCTGACACTGCTTTGCCTATTAAACAGGGTCCTCACCTACCCACATCAGAGGCCTAGAAAATGGTGGCTCCACTCAGGTCATTCAGCCACCTGCGACAGCGGTCCAAGGATAACTGGTACCTCTCAGTCCTTACAACCAAAAACTTTGGGTGCCCATGGTCCATCTGCAGAACCCACCCACCTGTATGTTCTAGGGAAGAGGGATGTGCTTTTCTCAGAGACACTTGGGGGACAATTATCAGCCCCCTGCCTTGTTCAGAGAGTGACACCACAGTGCAAGCTTGCTCACTTAAGCAACCCATCTGGGCATATCAAAACAAAACAAAGCTAGAAGCTAGGATACAGAAAGTAAACATAAAATAAACTAATACAATAATTTATAGATGGCTCGGAGACAATGTCAATATCAAATCCCATAAAAAGACAGACCATGATCACCTCAACAAGCTCTCAAAACAAAGAATCAAGGGATCTTCTAGATGAACGTGCATTCCTGGAATTACCGGATGCAGAATACAAAAGATTAATATACAGAACCCTTCAAGAAATCAGGAAGGAAATGAGGCAATATGCAGAAGAAGCCAAGGAACAGACAGATAAAGCAGTTGAACAAATTAAAAAGGTTATTCAGGAACATAATGAAAAATTTAATAAGCTGGAAGAATCCATACACAGACAGCGAGCAGAAATTCAGAAGATTAACAATAAAATTATAGAAGTAGACAACTCAATACAGTCAGAGGAGAAGAATCAAGCAGGTGGAAGTCAGAATTGGTGACCTTGAAGATAAAGCACTTGGCACCAATATATTTGAAGAAAAATCAGTTAAAAGGAATTTATAAAAATGAAGAAAACTTAAGAATGAACTGGGACTCTATCAAGAGAAATAACCTACGAGTGATTGGAGTACCAGAACAGGGAGGGATAACAGAAAATACAGAGAGAATTGTTGAAGATTTGTTGGCAGAAAACTTCCCTGATACCATGAAAGATGAGAAGGTATCTACCCAAGATGCTTATCAAACTCCACATAAGGTAGATTTTAAAAGAAAGTCACCAAGACAAACTTGCCAAAACCAAAGATAAAGAGAGAATTTTAAGAGCAGCTAGGGAGAAACGAAAAGTCAGAGAGAGTCAATAAGAATAAGCTCAGACTACTCGGCAGAAACCATGCAGGCAAGAAGGCAATGGGATGGCTTATATAAAACCTTGAAGGAAAAAATTGCCAGCTAAGAATCATATATCCAGCAAAACTGACTCTGAAACATGAAGGTGAAATTAGGAAATTTCCAGATACACAGAAGTTTAGGAAATTTGTAAAAACCAAACCAAAACTACAAGAAATACTAAAGGGAGTTTTTTGGTTAGAAAATAAATAATAATAAAATAATATCAACCCAAGACTAGAACACTGGACAGAGCAATCAGATGTCAACCTAGACAGGGAAATCGAACACACACACGCACAAAAATCAAGTTAAAAAAATGCTCAAAACAAGGAAACAGTGATGTTAATATGTAAAAGAAGACAATATTAAGACAACAAAGCGGGACTAAGAAAGGTAGTCATGGATCTTTCATGTGGAGAGGAAGACAAGGAGATATAAAGAAATAAAAGTTTGGTTTAAATTTAGAGAAATAGGGGTAAATATTAAGGTAACCACAAAGGAGACAAACTATCCCACACTCCAAAATCAAATACAAGAAAAAAATAGAGACTCAACAAAAACAAAATCAACAACAATGAGTAAGAGGAAACGCCAGTATATAAAGATAAACTACTCAGCACAAAAAATTAAGTGGAAAAAAGAAACTGTCATCAACACACTCAAAAAAAAAAAAAATCAAAATGATAGCACTAAATTCATACCTATCCATAATTATGCTGAATGTAAATGGACTAAATGCACCAGTAAAGAGACAGAGAGTGGCAGCAAAAGAAACCCTCAGCACCAGAAGAAAGCAAATAATAAAAATTAGAGCAGAATTAAATGAAATACAAAATATAAAACAACTAAAAGAATTAAGAAGACCAAAAGCTGGTTCTTTGAAAAAATCAACAAAATTGATAAACCATTGGCCAAACTGACAAAAGAAAAACAGCAGAGGAAGCAAATAACCCAAATAAGAAATGAGATGGGCAATATTACAACAGACACAACTGAAATTAAAAGAATCATATCAGGTTAGTGTGAAAAATTGTACTCTAACAAATTTGAAAACCTAGAAGAAATGGATGAATTCCTAAAAACATCCTACCTAAATTAACACAGAGGTAGAACAACTAAATAGACCCATAACAAAAGAAGAGATTGAAAAGGTAATCCAAGAGCTCCCAACGTGAGCTTCCAGTGGCCTGGACGGCTTCACTGCAGAGTTCTACCAAACTTTCAGACAAGAGTTAACATCACTACTACTAAAGGTACTTCAAAGCATAGAAAAGGATAGAATACTCCCGAACTCATTCTATGAAGCCAGCATATCTCTGATACCAAAACCAGGTAAAGACACCACAAAAAAAGAAAATTACAGACCTAGATCCCTCATGAACTTAGATGCAAAAATCCTCAACAAAATCCTACCCAATAGAATTCAACAACATGTAAAAAAATAATTCAGCATGACCAAGTGGGATTCATACCATGTATGCAGGGGTGGTTCAACATTAGAAAAACAATTAATATAATCCATCAAATAATTAAAACAAAAGACAAGAATCATATGATTTTATCAATTGATGCAGGAAAAGGCATTTGACAAAGTTCAACACCCATTCATGATAAAAACTCTCATCAAAATAAGAATAGACGGGAAATTCCTCAACATAATAAAGGGCATTTCTACAAAGCCAACGGTCAGCATCATCCTAAATGGAGAGAGTCTGAAAGCATTCCCCTTGAGACTGGGAACCAGACAAGGATGAGCTTTATCACCACTCTTATTCATCATTGTGCTGGAGGTCCTAGCCAGAGCAATTAAGCTAGATAATGAAATAAAGGGCATCCAGATAGGCAAGGAAGAAGTAAAAGTATCTATTTGCAGATGACATGACGTTATACACAGAAAACCCTGAAGAATCCCTAGATCTACTGAAACCAATAGAAGAGTTCAGCAAATTATCAAGATACAAGATAAACATACGAAAATCAGTTGGATTTCTCTACAACAACAAAAACAGCATCGAAGAGGAAATCACCAAATCAATACCATTTATAGTAGCTCCCAAGAAGATAAAATACTTAGGAATAAATCTTACCAGAGATGTAAAAGACTTATACAAAGAAAACTACAAAACACTACTGCAAGAAACCAAAAGAAACTTACATAAGTGGAAAAACATACCTTGTTCATGGATAGTAAGATTTAACATTGTAAAAAAATCTATTCTACCAAAAGTGATCTATAGATACAGTGGAATTCGGATCTAAATTCCAACAGTGTTGTTTAATGAGATGGAGGAACAAATCACCAACTTCATATGGAAGGGAAAGAAGCCACCAGATAAGTAAAGCATTACTGAAAAAGAAGAACAAGGTGGGAGGCCTCATTCTACCTGATTTTAGAACTATTATACCACCATAGTAGTCAAAACAGCCTGGTACAATAACAGGCACATAGACCAATGGAACAGAATTAAGAACCCAGATATAAATCCATCCATATATCAGCAGCTGATATTTGACAAAGGCCCAGTGTCAGTTAAATGGGGAAAAGACAGTCTTTTTAACATATGGTGCTGGCATAACTGCATATCCATCTGCAAAAAAATGAAACAAGGCCCATACTTCACTTCATGCACAAAAACTAACTCAAAATGGATCAAAGACCTAAATATAAAATCTAAAACAATAAAGATCATGGAAGAAAAAACAGCGATAACGTTAGGAGCCCTAAGCAGTATACAAAACATTGCCTAAGCAGTATACAAAATATTACTAACAATGCAGAAGAGAAACAGGATAACTGGGAGCTCCTAAAAATCAAACATCTATGCTCATCCAAAGACTTCACCAAAAGAGTAAAAAGATTACCTACAGATTGGGAAAAAGTTTTTAGCTATGACATTTCCGGTCAGGGCCTGATCTCTAAAATCTACATGATACTGCAAAAGCTCAACTACAAAAAGACAAATAACCCAATTAAAAAATGGGCAAAAAAAAAAAAAATGGGCAAAGGATATGAACAGACACTTCACTAAAGAAGACATTCAGGTAGCTAACAGATACTTGAGGAAATGCTCACCATCGTTAGCCATTAGAGAAATGCAAATCAAAACTACCATGAGATTCCATCGCACTCCAACAAGGCTGACATTAATCCAAAAACACAAAATAATAAACACTGATGAGGTTGTGGAGAGAATGGAACACTTATACACTGCTGGTGAGAATGTAAAATGGTATAACCACTTTGGAAATCGATTTGGCACTTCCTTAAAAAGCTAGAAATAGAACTACCATAGGATCCAGCAATCCCACTCCTCGGAATATATCCTAGAGAAATAAGAGCCTTTACAGGAACAGATATGTGCACACCCATCTTCATTGCAGCACTGTTTACAATAGCAAAAAGACCGAAGAAACCAAGGTGCCCATCAAATGAGGAATGGATAAGTAAGTTATGGTATCTTCGCACAAATGAAACATCTCAATCAATATTTGTCAATTCCTGTAGCTTTGTTTTTCACTAATGCCTTCAGAGCAGCTTGGACTTCTTCCTTCAGTACCATCGGTTCCTGATCATATGCCACCTCTTGAAATGGTTGAACATCGACTAATTCTTTTTGGTGTAATGACTCTGTGTATTCCTTCCATCTTCTTTTGATGCTTTCTGCATTGTTTAATATTTTCCCCATGGAATCCTTCACTATTGCAACTCAAGGCTTCAATGTTTTCTTCAATTCTTTCTTGAGAAACTCCGAGCGTGTTCTTCCCTATTGGTTTTCCACCTCCAGCTCTTTGCACATGTCATTATAATACCTTACTTTGTCTTCTTGAGACACGCTTTGAAATCTTCTGTTCATTTCTTTTACTTCATCAATTCTTCCTTTTGCTTTAGCTGCTCAACATTCAAGCGCAAGTTTCGGAGTCTCCTCTGACATCCATCTTGGCCTTTTCTTTCTTTCCTGTCTTTTCAGTGACCTCTTGCTTTCTTCATGGATGATGTCCTTGGTGTCATTCCACAACTGGCCTGGTCTTCAGTCACTAGTGTTCAATGCATCAAATCTATTCTTGAGATGGTCTCTAAATTCAGGTGGGATGTACTCAAGGTCATATGTTGGCTCTTGTGGACTTGCTCTGATTTTCTTCAGTTTCAGCTTGAACTTTCATGTGAGCAATTGATAGTCTGTTTCACATTCGGCCACTGGCCTTGTTCTGACTGATGATATTGAGCTTATCCATCATCTCTTTCCACAGATGTAGTCAATTTGATTTCTGTGTTTTCCATCTGGTGAGGTCCATATGTATAAAAAAAAAAAAAATTTTTTTTTTTTTGTTTATGTTGGTGAAAGAGGTATTTGGAATGAAGAAGTCGTTGGTCTTGCAAAATTCTATCATTCGATCTCTGATATTGTTTCTATCGCCAAGGCCATATTTTCCAACTACTGATCCTTCTTCTTTGTTTCCAACTTTTGTATTCCACTCACCAGTAATTATCAATGCATCTTGATTGTATGTTCGATCAATATCAATTGAGATGTTTCAACAAACAAATGCAGCACTGGAGGTGCTCACTTGTCTATGCCAAGAAATATGGAAGACAGCTTCCTGGACAACTGACTAGAAGAGATCCACATTTATGCCTATTCCCAAGAAAGGCGATCCAACCGAATGTGGAAATTATAGAACAATATCATTTAATATCATATGCAAGCAAAATTTCACTGAAGATCATTCAAAAACAGGTGCAGCAGTATATTGACAGGGAACTGCCAGAAATTCAGGCTGGTTTCAGAAGAGGACGTGGAACCAGGGATATCATTGCTGATGTCAGATGGATCCTAGCTGAAAGCAGAGAATACGAGAAGGATGTTTACCTGTGTTTTATTGACTATGCAAAGGCTGTGTGGATCATAACAAATTATGGATAGCATTGTGAAAAATGGGAATTCCAGAACGCTTAGTTGTGCTCGTGAGGAACGTGTACATAGATCAAGAGGCAGTTGTTTGGACAGAACAAGGGGATACTGAGTGCTTTAAAGTCAGGAAAAGAGTATATCAGGGTTTTATCCTTTCACCATACCTATTCAGTCTGCATGCTGAGCAAATAATCTGAGAGGCTGGATTATATGAAGGAGAACGGGGCATCAGGATTGGAGGAAGACTCATTAAAACCTGTGTTATACAGATGACACAACCTTGCTTGCTGAAAGTGAAAAGGACTTGAAGCACTTACTAATGAAGATCAAAGACCACAACCTTCAGTATGGATTGCACCTCAACTGCGCCAATGAGCAACATCATGATAAACAGAGAAAAGATTGAAGTTGTCTAGGATTTCATTTTACTTGGATCCACAATCAACAGCCATGAAAGTAAAAAGTAGCAGTCAAGAAATCAAAAGACACATTGCATTGGGTAAATCTGCTGCAAAGGACCTCTTTAAAGTGTTGGAGAGCAAAGATGTCACCTTGAAGACTAAGGTACACCTGACCCAAGCCATGGTATTTTCAATCACATTATACACATGTGAAAGCTGGACAACGAATAAGGAAGGCTGAAGAAGAATTGCTGCCTTTGAATTGTGGTGTTGGTGAAGAATATGCAATATACCAGGGACTGCCAAGAGAACAAACAAATCTGTCTTGGAAGAAGTACGGTCAGAATGCTCCTTGGAAGCAAGAAAGGCAAGACTGCTTCTTGTATAGTTTGAATATGTTGTCAGGAGGGATCAGTCCCTGGAGAAGGATATCATGCTTGGCAAAGTACAGCGTCAGTGGAAAAGAGGAAGACCCTCAACAAGGTGGATTGACACAGTGGCTCCAATAATGGGCTCAAGCATAACAACGATTTTAAGGATGGCGCAAGGTCAGACAGTGTTTCGTTCTGTAGTGCATAGGGTCGCTATGAGTCAGAATCACCTCAATGGCACCTAACAGCAACAACAACATCTTCACACAATGGAGTACTTTCCATCGATAAAGAACAATGATGAATCTATGAAACATTTCATAACCTGGAAGGCATTATGCTGAGTGAAATTAGTCAGTTGCAGAAGGATAAATGTTGTATAAGACGACTATTATAAGAACTCGAGAAAGAGTTTAAAGAGAGAAGAAAATATTCTTTGATAGTTATGAGGGGGGGAGGGAGGGAAGGTGGAAGAGGGGCATTCACTAATTAGGTAGTAGATAAGACCTACTTTAGGTGACCGGAAAGACAACACACAATACAGGCGAGGTCAGCACAACTGGACTAAACCAAAAGCAAAGTTTCCTGAATAAACTGAATGCTTTGAAGGCCAGTGTTGCAGGGCAGGGGTTTGGGGACCATGGTTTCAGGGGACATCTAAGTCAATCTGCATAATAAAATCTATTAAGAAAACATTCTGCATCCCACTTTGGAGAGTGGTATCTGGGGTCTTAAATGCTAGCAAGCGGCCATCTAAGATGCATCAATTGGTCTCAACCCACCTGGACCAAAGGAGAATGAAGAACACCAAAGACACAAGGTAATTATGAGCCCAAGAGACAGAAAGGGCCACATAAATCAGAGACTACATCAACCTGAGACCAGAAGAACTAGATGGTGCCTGGCTACAATCAACGGCTGCCCTGACAGGGAACACAACAGAGAACCCCTGAGGGAGCAGGACGGCAGTGGGATGTAGACCTCAAATTCTTGTAAAAAGACCAGAGTTAATGATCTGACTGAGACTAGAAGGACCCTGGTGGTCATGGTCCCCAGGCTCCTGTTAGCCCAAGACAGGAACCATTCCCAAAGCTAACTCTTCAGACTGGGGTTGTACTGAACAGTGGGCTAGAAAATGATACTGGTGAAGAATGAGCTTCTTGGATCAAGCAGACATATGAGACTATGTTGGCATCTCCTATCTGGAAGGGAGATGAGAAGGTAGGGGGGTCAGAAGCTGATGGAATGGGCATGAAAAGAGAGAGTGGGGGGAAGGAGTGTGCTGTCTCATTGGCGGGAGAGCAATTAGTTTATATATCAAGGTGTATATAAGATTTTGTATGAGCGACTGACTTGATTTGTAAGCTTTCACTTAAAGCACAATAAAAATAATAATAAAAAAAATACCTGAAATACATACATGAAAAAACTCAGCTGCATTCTGAGCTAGGCGAGATAAATACTCATTTAACAAGGTTTTAAAATGCCACTTTTCCAATTTTCTTTCCCATTTTCTGGACTCAAATTAGAAAAACAAAAGCACAACCAAAGTCAAAGCCAAACAGACACAAAAACAAAAAAAGTAAGTTCTAAGAAGAGCCAGGCCACACAGGGAGGGCTGCCTGTCTGCTCTGTGCTTTTGCCTTCTCCCACCTCACACCAGCACACAGGGCTCCATCAGCAGAGAAAGTAGCAACGACTTCCAAGGACAGAGTTGTGGGCTGTGTGTTTCCCTGCCCTCTGAGTGGGGGCTTCTATTTCACTTCCTATTATGTAAGGGACAGGTCAAGAGGGCTGCTTGAGGAGTTGGACATTGGTCCCAGGACTGAAAGAGCGAGAAGCTGGTAGAAAGATCTTGGTGTGTATTGCACCAGCGGCAGGGCCAGGTGTGTGTGGAGAAAGGGGCCATGAGTGGTCCGTTGTGAGGGACCACACCCGTGCGGCGGAGTGGGGTCTGCCCTCAGAAGTGGAGCCAAGGAGGATGCTGCCCTCGGAAATGGGGCAAGGTGGGTTCTGTGAGGAGAGCATCTATGGGAGGGCCCGCACAGCACCCTGTGCGAGAGAGCTACACCCGGAGGCCACCTGTGTGACACTGTGATATCTCCTGTACCTTTTGCCCCTACTCTACCACTTTGGGAGCAGAAGGGGCATGGAGAGTGGGCAGGGTGGGGGAGTGGAGCAGGGCAGAGAAACAGTGAAGAGCCATCCTCACCCTTGCTTCTTGTGGCAGGTTTCTCAGCTAAGCCAGGGAAAGCCAGGCAGTGGCAGAAGGATACTAAAGGTCTGATTTAGGTTCAACTGGACTTTTTGCACCGGGAGACCAGTCACTAAAACCAAAAATGCTATGGGATCAGTCTGAGAGATGGTCTAGGTGGGGGAACAGGGATTTGACCCAGAGAGTGATCTAAGAAATATAAAGCATTTTCAAGGTTTTCTCCCCATGAAGGCAGCCTGCTCACAAACCTGGTTACACCTCCCCACAGGGCCCATGGAAGAAGGCTGTGTTCTGTGCTTCACCTGTCTAATGAAAATTCAAGCGTGGGCCGTTATTGGATGGCGATTAGGGTGCTTCAGAGGAGTCTGGGTGGTGCAAATGGTTTGTTACTGGCTGCTAACTCAAAGGCTGGTAGTTCAAACCTATCCAGCAACTCCACAGAAGAGAGACCTGGAGAACTCCTTCTGTAAAGATTACAACCAAGAAAACCCTATGGAGCAGTTCTACTCTGTGACACAAGGGTCTGCCATGAGTTTGGGGTCAGCTCGATGGCAGCTAACAATAACAAGGTGCTCCAGGAGTCCTGTTAAACACTTTATGGCATACTGTCTTGTAGAAGCCTCCAAACTTTTTCTAATCATACATGCCCATTAGTGCAAAAACACACAATCTTAAGCAGACATCCTCAGTATTTTTATATTTACATACTGTGGCACAAATATGTTAATTATAAAACATCACAACACACAAGCTTTAGTTGCAGATAGAGAAAGTTTGACAGAAGGAGATTTAGTACATGGAATCTGATGCTTCCAAAGATATGGAGGAATAGGATGTAGACTAGAACTCAAGAAATGACTCCCACACAAACACTGCAGAGCTGGCCTGGGCAAGGGCTACCTGTGGAAGCTGTGGGGTCAGGAAGCTGCCATAGGTCTCTTGTTTCCAGATCAGGAAGGCACTGCTGAAACTTTTCTGAGTGCCTGATTTGCCAACAATAGATACCAACACCAAGCCCCAATATGGCATCATTCCCTGGGGGAACCAACCAGCCACCTTGTGACAGATTGATTACATTGGAACTCTTCCACCAGGGAAAGGCCAGAGATTCATCCTATATTCTGGGTATGGAAATGCCTTACCTGCCCATAATGTCTCTGACAGCACCACCATTTGTGGGCTCCAGAAATTCTTACCTACCATCTGGTTTCTGGACAGCAATGCTTCTGATCAAGTAACACACTTCACAGCAAAGGAAGTGCAGCAATGGGCTGATGGTCATGCAATTAATTGTGCAACCACATGCCCATCAACTGGAAGTAGCTATTTAGCCTAACTGAAGGGTAGAATGGCTTCCTGAAGATAGAGGTGTATTGCCAGTTGGAACCCTGAAAAGGGGTTCCTTACAGGATGTGGAATGCATGCTTTGCCAGAATCTGTGGATCTGGGAATCAAGGGGTGGAAGTGTGGATTTAGCCATAATCCACTTGTAGACTTTTTGCTTCTTGTCCTAGAATTTTTGCTTCTTGTCTTTGAACTCTGCTGGTTTGGAGATCTTAGTCCAAAAAGAATAATGCCTCCACTAGGGTACACAACAATGGTTTTATTGAGTTGGAAGATAAGACTGCCACCTGGCCAGTTTGGGCTCCTTATACACTGAATGGGCAGAAAAAGTGGATATTTCACTGTGTGGAGTGATTGATTCCAATAACCAGGGGGCAATAGAGTTACTGCTACCCAGTAGGGCAAGAGGATTATGTCTGGGAACTAGGGGATTCCTGCGGGTGCAGGGGGGTCACTAAATATTTCCATCCCTAATAGCAACTACTGAATGTTCTGCTGCTATTTAGAAGGTTTTCACTGGCTAATGCTTTTCAGAAGTGGACTGCTGGGTCCTTCTTCCTAGTCTGTCTTAGTCTGGAAGCTCAGCTGACACCTGTCCTCCATGGGTGACCCTGCTGGTATCTGAATACCGGTGGCATAGCTTCCAGCATCACAGCAACACACAAGCCCCCACAGTACGACAAACTGACAGACTAGGAAGGAGGACCCGGTAGTTTACTTCTGAAAAGCACTAGCCAGTGAAAACCTTATGAATAGCAGCAAAATATTGTCTGATACAGTGCTGGAAGATGAGCCCCCAGGTTGGAAGGCACTCAAAAGATGACTGGGGAAGAGCTGCCTCCTCAAAGTACAGTTGACCTTAATGACGTGGCTGGGGTAAAGCTTTTGGGACCTTCATTTGCTGATGTGCCATGACTCCAAATGAGAAGAAAAAGCTACAAACATCCATTAATAATTGGAACCTGGAATGTATGAAGTATGAATCTAGGAAAACCGTGAAAAATGAAATGGAACACATAAACATCGATATCCTAGGCATTAGTGAGCTGAAATGGACTGGTATTGGCCGTTTTGAATGGGACAATCATATAGTCTACTATACTGGGAATGACAACTTGAAGAGGAATGGTGTTGCATTCATCATCAAAAAGAATGTTTCAAGATCTATCCTGAAGTACAACGCTGTCAGTGATAGGAAAATATCCATACGCCTACAAGGAAGACCAGTTAATGTGACTACTATTCAAATTAACACACCAACCACTAGAGCCAAAAATGAAGAAATAGAAGATTTTTATCAGCTTCTGCAGTCTGAAATTGATCAAACGTGCAATCAAGGTGCATTGATACTTATTGGCGATTGGAACGCGAAAGTTGGAAACAAAGAAGAAGGATCAGTAGTTGGAAAATACGGCCTTGGTGGTAGAAATAATGCTGGAGATGGAATGATAGAATTTTGCAAGACCAACAACTTCTTCATTGCAAATACCTTCTTTCACCAACATAAAGGGCGACCATACACATGGACCTCGCCAGATAGAACACACAGAAATCAAATTGACTACATCTGTGGAAAGAGATGATGGAAAAGCTCAATATCATCAGCCAGAACAAGGCCAGGGGCCAGCTGTGGAACAGACCATCAATTGCTCATACGCAAGTTCAAGCTGAAACTGAAGAAAATCAGAGCAAGTCCACGAGAGCCAAAATATGACCTTGAGTACATCCCACCTGAATTTAGAGACCATCTCAAGAATAGATTTGATGCATTGAACACTAGTGACCGCAGACCAGACAAGTTGTGGAATGACATCAAGGATATCATCCATGAAGAAAGCAAGAGGTCATTGAAGAGACAGGAAAGAAAGAAAAGACCAAGATGGATGTCAGAGGAGACTCTGAAACTTGCTCTTGAGCATCGAGCAGCTAAAGCAAAAGGAAGAACTGATGAAGTAAAAGAACTGAAGATTTCAAAGGGTCTCTCGAGAAGACAAAGCAAAGTATTATAATGACATGTGCAAAGAGCTGGAGGTGGAAAACCAAAAGTGAAGAACACGCTCGGAGTTTCTCAAGCTGAAAGAACTGAAGAAAAAATTCAAGCCTCCAGCTGCAATAGTGAAGGATTCTGTAGGGAAAATATTAAACGACGCAGGAAGCATCGAAAGAAGATGGAAGGAATACACAGAGTCATTACACCAAAAAGAATTAGTCAATGTTCAATCATTTCAAGAGGTGGCATATGATCAGGAACCGATGGTACCGAAGGAAGAAGTCCAAGCTGCACTGAAGGCATTGGTGAAAAACAAGGCTCCAGAAATTGATGGAATATCAATTGAGATGTTTCAACAAACAAATGCAGCACTGGAGGTGCTTACTCGTCTACGCCAAGAAATATGGAACACAGTTTCCTGGCCAACTGTCTGGAAGAGATCCATATTTATGCCTATTCCCAAAAAAGGTGATCCAACCAAATGTGGAAATTATAGGCCAATATCATTAATATCACATGCAAGCAAAATTTCACTGAAGATCATTCAAGAACGGGTGCAGCAGTATATCAACAGGGAACTGCCAGAAATTCAGGCCGGTTTCAGAGGATGTGGAACTGGGGATATCATTGCTGATGTCAGATGAATCCTGGCTGAAAGCAGAGAATACGAGAAGGATGTTTACCTGTGTTTTTTTGACTATGCAAAGGCATTCGACTGTGTGGATCATAACAAACTACAGATAACACTGCGAGGAATGGGAATTCCAGAACACTTAATTGTGCTCATGAGGAACCTTTACATAGATCAAGAGGCAGTTGTTCGGACAGAACAAGGGGATACTGATTGGTTTAAAGTCAGGGAAGGTGTGTGGCAGGGTTGTATTCTTTCACCATACCTATTTAATCTGTATGCTGAGCAAATAATCCAAGAAGCTGGACTATATGAAGAAGAACAGGGCATCAGGATTGGAGCAAGACTCATTAACAACCTGTGTTATGCAGGTGACACAACCTTGCTTGCTGCAAGTGAAGAGGACCTGAAGCACTTACTAATGAAGATCAAAGACCATAGCCTTCAGTATGGATTACACCTCAACATAAAGAAAACAAAAATCCTCACAACTAGACCAATGAGCAACATCATGATAAATGGAGAAAAGATTGACGTTGTCAAGGATTTCATTTTACTTGGATCCACAATCAACAGCCATGGAAGCAGCAGTCAAGAAATCAAAAGCTGCGTTGCATTGGGTAAATCTGCTGCAAAGGACCTCTTTAAAGTGTTGAAGAGCAAAGATGTCACCTTGAAGACTAAGGTGTGCCTGACCCAAGCCATGGTATTTTCAATCACATCATATGCATGTGAAAGCTGGACAATGAATAAGGAAGACCGAAGAAGAGTTGATGCCTTTGAATTGTGGTGTTGGCAAATAATATTGAATACACCACGGACTGCCAAAAGAATGAACAAATCTGTCTTGGAAGAAGTCTGGTGAGAATGCTCCTTAGAGGCAAGGATGGAGAGACTGCATCTTACATACTTTGGACATGTTGTCAGGAGGGATCACTCCCTGGAGAAGGACATCATGCTTGGCAGAGTACAGGGTCAGCAGAAAAGAGGAAAACCCTCAATGAGGTGTATTGACACAGTGGGTGCAACAATGAGCTCAAGCATAACAACGATTGTAAGGATGGTGCTGGACTGGGCAGTGTTTCGTTCTGTTGTGCATAGGGTAGCTATGAGTCAGAACCGACTCGACGGCACCTAACAACAACAACAACAACAATAGAAACTACAACAACAACAAAAGGAAGGATTATTCAGGATTCAAACAGACCACTTGGGAATGAAAGTTTGGATCATCCCACCAGCTAATGACCCAAGTGACCAGTTGAAGTTTCTGGCTGAGGACAAGGGAAATATGGAATGGATCATGGAAGAAGGAAGTCATAAATATAATCTACAGCCTTGTGACCAATCACAGAAACTAGGACTGAAGTAGTTCGCCTATTTTCTCTTGATTTGTAATGTGTCTTTTTTTGGTATGTGTTAACAATTTGCTCTTCTTTCCATTATTATCTTATGTAAAAATAATTTTACAATTGGTCTTTGGGTGATAGAGTATTCAGTGGAATAGTGGCTGAATTTGAGAACTAATTAATATAGCCAGTGGTGGATACAATGGCTAGTGGAACTGTGGACCTCCTCATTTTGGGAAGGGGTAGGATTTTCTTCCCTTGTATGAAGAATAACTGTATCTTGCTAAGTGGAAACATAGTTGTTGTGCAACAGTTCAAATGTGTGCAGAGGGGTGCATGTTGAAGCTAAGTAACCAAAAGGATGGATTGTATCAGTTGTCAATTCATTGCTTCTCATCACCAAATCCTCCCTTCTTTGATCTGCTTTGTGATCCCAGAGTTGGACCCTGTAAACTGTTCTCCTTTGCCAGCTGGCACACAACATTAGGCTTTATCCGTAGAAGATGCTGGAGGAACACTGTGTACTAATAATCTATTTATTGCCTCTTGGCTCTAAATTCACCCTTTTTGCCTGCTCTGTGAAAATGAATCTGGGCCCTTTAAATGTTTCTCTTTTGTAAGCTAGCATGATGTTAAGTTTTGTCAGTATAAGAATCTCAAAGAAATTTTAGAAGGAAGAAGATCTTGCTTCTTAATTTGGTCATGCTTGTTTTCCAGGATCCTGTGGATGCACAGCTTCCCCCTGCCCATCTTCTGTAGCTTAGGAATTTTCTCCAGCGCTAGGCTTCTGTAGCACTTACAGCTTCTCTGGTGCTTTGCTCCTGCAGTGCATGGCAGCAGGCAGCAGGCAGCACCCAGAGCCAGCAAGTTCCCTGGAACACTTCTGGGTGGTTTTGTGATGGAGTGCCTCCAGAGAGATGTCTCCCATATCCAGCTTTCCTGGATATCCTAGAAGGCAGATTTCTGGCAACTTCTGCTGGCATGGCACTACAGTGACTTCTCTTCCATTGAGTTATGAATGGCCATGACCTCACTAACAGAGTCTGGGTCACAGCCCTGGGAGTGGGTGGCAAGAGGTGGGCCTCTTCCTTGGGAGCTCTATTTCAGTCCTGAGGGTAGTGACTGCTCCTTATGTCTGCATTTCCTATATTCTTTAAACTTGTTTTTAATTCTTACTAGCCAATCCCTGATATTATAGATTGAATTGTGTCCCTCCAAAAATATGTTATAAATCCTACACCCCTATACCAATGGATGTAATCTCCTCTGGGAATAGGACTTTCTTTGTTATGTTAATGAGACCATATAAGTGTAGAGTGTGTTTTAAGCCAATCACCTTTGAGATATAAAAAGAACAGATTAGGTAGAGAAGAAAGCTAAGTGGACAGGAAGATACATGCCACATGGAGATAACCAAGGAACAAAGGAACCGAAGCTGAAAAGAGACAAGGCCCTTCCCTCTCTGTCAACAGAGACAGCCTTCCCCAAGAGCCAGTGCACTGAATTCAAACTCCTAGCTCCTAAATTGTGAGAAAATAAATTTCAGATCTTAAATACCACCTGCTGTGGTATTTCTGTTATAGCAGCACTAAGAAACTAAGATTCCTCATTACTCAGATTCCCTGTTACAGGTAATGTTTTTTTATATTAGATTTTCCGTGTTCAAATTACCACGTAGATTCTCAAGGAAAGGGCTTCTCTTCCTGGATCCAGGGCTTTTTCCCGTCATCCTATGCTAGTGGGTGGGTTCCTTTCCAGTAGGAACTTCCCTACCTGGGCTGCACTGGAGACTCAGAAATGCATATTTCCCAGTGAGTTTTGCCGAACCCCACGCGGGCAGTTTCCCACGCCCAGCAGTGGCCTGTGGTGCCTGGCAAGCTGCTTGCTTCCCAGCACGCCATATCACACTTACCAATGAGGCCTCAACCTCAGACTTGGTGAGAGGGGAGGGAGACCCTTACCCAAGGTTGTTTCTCCCTCGGATATGCTCCCTCAGCCCTAAAAGTGGTGGTGCTCCCTGTATCTGCTATCCCTCCATTCTTTAACATTTTCTATACCACTCTAGGGGGCAGTGATGGTTCACTTGTGTAATTATCACCTTTCATGCAGGAGTTCTAGATCTGATACCCGGCCAACGCATCTCATGCGCAGCTGCCACCCATCTGTCAGTGGAGGGTCAAGTGTTGCTATGATGCTGAACACATTTCAGTGAAGCTTCCAGACTAAGATGAACTAGGAAGAAAGGCCTGGCAATCAACTTCTGAAAATCAGCCAATGAAAATCCTATGGATCACAACGGTCCAATCCTCAACCTATCATCGAGATGGTGCAGGAGTGGGTATTGTTTTGTTCTGTTGTGCATGGGGTGGCCGTGAGTCAGGCAGCAAACAGCAACAACATACCCCTTTTAGTGGTCAATCTTCTTTCATTAGATAATAATTCTGTATATTAAATTTTTTTCAGTTCAAATTACTGGTATGGCTTCTGTATCCTGACTGGACCCTGGACCCTGGACGTGTGAGAATGATATGATCATTCTCACACGTTGTGTCCATCAGGCTTCAGTAGCAGGTAATGGAAAGTTTAAAGAGAATTAGGTTTAGTTCAGAGGATGAGGTGCTTACAGAGTTCTGGAGGAACACACCCTACACTGGAACTCAAGAAATGACCCCCAGACAAACAGTGCAGAGCTGGCCTGGTAAGGGAGCTTACTTCCCTATGTTCGGGGGACTGTGTCAGGAAGCTCCACTGGGTCTCTTGGGTCCGGGAACACGCTGCCTTAGCTGCACCCAGAGATCAGGATGCTGCTGCCATTGACCAGCAGAGCAGCGCTGCACCTGGTGACTCAGCAAGTGGATGCCCCAAATACTCGCCTCGTAGTCCTGCCCAAATCCACATCTCACGGGAGCGCACCTGATTGGCAAAGTCTGTCAACTCTGGCGCCCTCTGCCCTTAGGATGTCTGAGACGTGTTAAATTTTAGCTTTCCTGCCTCTGCAGTCCAGGAAGGTGTTGCGGAGGGAGGGAGGTTGGAGCAGACGCTAAGCAACCTCCCACATCATCCACGAATACACACAGAGGCCGAGAAGAAAGGTGGAGCCTTTCTAACATTTCCTTCCTGCACTGTGATGGGTCTGTCTGTGGAGACAACTGTTCCTAGCAGTAATAAAAACAACAGGGCAATGCTTTGTATTAGGACAACCTCAACTACAAAGTGCTTCCACAAACACTAACTCATTTGAACCCAAAACCAATCTTGTGTGGTGGGCCTGCCAGATGTTGTCTCCATGTCAGACAGGAGGAGACTGAAATGCAGACAGGTAACTCACCCAACTTCACGTGGAGGGCTAGTGGCAGACCTGCAACTTGAGTCCTGGGGTCATCTCTGCTACACGCCAAGGGGTTTCACAAAAATTCCCAAGGGTCATTGGTCTGCAAAAACTGTGGCCTGGTATCTGGGTTCTAATAATTATGCACCTCTTTGATTCTCTTTCAGCTCTGGGTCAAAAGCTAAATCAGTGCTTAGGAAATAAACTTCTTTTGATCTTTAGGTAAAATATAGACCTAATGGTGTCATGCCGTATAGTCTAATAGACTTGACAGGGTGTCAGAAGGCAGTCTACTGGGCTTCTTTCTGTAGCTTTCCAAGACAGACAGGCACACCTCTGGAAGGTGGCCATTTCTGATTTCTGTGATAACAACCGCATAACGATATTCACAGGGAAAAAAGTTCAGAGCTGTACAAATAAGCCTAGTGGAGTTTCAAAATTTCTCAAGTCACATGAGCACATTCTGAACTAGGAGTAGTAGAATAGTTGGGTTCTGTGCTGGGTAGGTAGCCTGTTCCTAAACAAATCACATGTTCTGGAAAAAATGTTCTGTAGAGATTAAGAAAGAATATGTTGAAAGATAACCCGAGGGAACTCTGTGATCCAGGCTGCAGATAAACGCATCACACCTTTGGTTCAGACTGATTCTGTGTGTGTCTCTAAAAAATCTGCAAACACAGAGAGCTGCTTAGAGTTTAACTGGTTTAATGTCACAATCACCATGTGGCTAAACCAGGACGCAAGGTTAGCAAATTTAATTGTGGAGGAGAATCGAATTGAAGATTTTGTTTGCACAGGAAATATTTACCTTATGTTGCCCAATTTCTATTACAGCAACCAATAGTCATACTTCGTTGAGACCTTTGCCTCCCAGAGAAACGCCAACACTTGGTTTACTTGTGCACCGTTGGAAAGGAAGTAGGAAGATGAACTGGGAGTCAGCTGGAACAATTACAATTAGCCCCATGGCGAATCCCCAGGGACCCAGCGAGTCGTCTTCTGCACTCCGTGTTTACACGAAGGAGTCCTGGACTCTGTATTTCCCTACAGGAAATCTGTTTTTCAAAAGGAAGGAGATCCCTTAAAAGGGAAATCTTCTCAATCTGCCTCCGCCTGGGCGGCAATATGGTCAGTGCGGATGTAATACAATCTTAGAATCACTCAGGCAGGAGAAGTTGAGCCCTCTTAGTCAAGTAAAAATGCCTTTTACAGGCAGTTCATCTTTGTTGGATTCCAAAGAGGAAACAGAAGATCATAAAGTACTCTCTTCTCTGGCTCCAGGGAGCTTCGACTTTCATTTGTATCTCCCTGGCAGGTTCACCCTCGGTACTAACAGCTTAGAAAGGGGAAGCTAAAAAGCACATGGTGGGGCTGCAGCGTGACAGGGGGAGTGCACACACGTGTCCTTCGCACCCTCGTCCCTCCTCTGCTCCCAACACAGCATTTTGCTACAATTCCCTAGGGAAGCACTCTAGACTCATGACAGAATCTGAGCTTTAGGGTCAGCAAGACTCCAAATCAGGCTCAGTCTGAGGTAGCAGTGTGCTCTTGGGGAAGTTAAACTTCCAGAACCTTGATTTTCTCATCAGTAAAATGGGGATAATAACACCTACCTTATAGGGCAACTGTAAGGATGAAATAAGTCGGGTAAGTGTGGCAAGATACAGTTCTGAGATATCAGGGAGTCTCTCCCCACACACACAAACCAGTTGCCATGGAGTCAATTCTGACTCCTGGCAACCCCAGGTGGCACAGTGGTTAAGAGCTACAGCTGCTAACCAAAAGGTTGGCAGCTCAAATCCATCAGCTGCTCCTTGGAAACCGTGTGGGGCAGTTCTACTCTGTCCTACAGGGTGGCTAAGAGTCAGATTTGACTTGACTGCGACCAGTTTTGGCGACCACAGCCAGGGACGTCCCCCTCCCCATTGTCCCTGTTCAGCACTTGCTTATCACCTTCACTCCCTCCTGTTTAGTATGGCCTCAAGAGAGGGTGCAAGGGACACAGATGCAAAGAATCACCATCTCTGCTACTGAGCTCTAAAATAGGCTCCCCTGTTTCCTGTCCTTAAATGTTTTATTGAGGTGCAGTGTGAGCAGAGGACCGTGCACTGGCCTGAAATGCGCACCTTGGTGTGAGAGAAGGGGATCTTAAACCAGAAGGTCCACAGAAACCGGCAGCTGAGAACACACTGGAGAAGCCACAGCGCTGTGATCTGACCCCACTGGCAGCCAAGGAAGATCTGAAGAGCTTCCAGAGAGGAAAGACAGGTCACACTCAAAGGAGAGGGACCCAGACTTTATGGGACTTCTCAAAGCTCTGATGGAAGCTAGAGAACAAAGGGAAAATGATTTTCAACCCACCGAACTATCAATGCAGAGTGGGGGTAGACAGGTTCAGACAAGCGTGGTCTGAAAAATCTACCCCCATGCACCCTTTCTTGTGAATTATTGGAGGATGTGCTGCCAAAACAGAGGGCTGCACCAAGAATGGGGGCAACATGGGTACCTAAGAAAGGGCATCCCAACCAAAGGGCAGCCCAGGGAGCCCAGGCTGAGGTTCTGTTGGATTCTTCCTCCCCATCTGGATTGCAGCTGGAGGGCGGACAGATTAGAAGAGATTGTCCTGGGGGGGAAAAAATGGAATTGGTAAATTGTATTCCGTCATGTAAATAATAATATTCAAAGGGGTTTTAAAATTTTGTTGGAGATTTTAGGAAGAATCAGTAATTTGAAAACCAAGAAAGCAAACAAAAAATGATTAGCTGCAGTATATCATTACTATTAGTAGGAAAAAAAAATTTTTTTTTTTATTAGTAGATTCAAGGGGAAAAAAAAAAAGATGTGTGAGGAACCAACTAAATCACAGCTTCGGGTCATCCTATGGTAAATACTGAATATTGATCTGGCTGGTATGGGAGCAGAAACCCTGGTGACGTAGTTGTTAAGTGCTATGGCTTTCAACCAAAACGTTGGCAGTTCGAATCCACCAGGTACTCCTTGGAAACCCTATGGGGCAGTTCTAGTCTGTCCTACAGGGTTGCTATGAGTCAGAATTGACTAGGTGGCAATGGTTTTGGTTTTTGGTTCAATATTGGAGCATGAAGAAGGAGAAACTGAAGACTGAGGGCCAGAGTGGTATGAGATACTAAAGGGGGTTTTCCATCAAAGGGAGTGAATGGATACTGTCTAAAACGGATAAACCAAGAAATAGTGGTCTAATAATATTATTTAGAATTATGGCTATAAGTACTGGAATAGCGAAGAGTCAAAGGCACTATTTTTCATCACAAGGCTTGTGGCTCTATTTGATTTTGTGTAAATGTATTTAATAATTTTTTTTTAATTTCAAAGAAGAAGGAAACTCAGAAATGATAATCTTGGAAGAAAAGACTTAATTTGCAAGAACCTGAGCTTGAGAATTATAAAAAGTCAAGCTCTGAAGGATGTGGGCCTAAAGCTTATGCCATAAACCATGCATTGGAAAGAGAATTGATGAGGAGCAGATCATCCTGCCCTCAAAGCTAGATCAGGGCCTGAGACACCAGAAGTGCACACTGGTGGAGGTGGACTCCACCTTGTCCTTCTTTCCACTTCTTGGGCCAAGCTGCTGGTGGTGAATGATAATAGAAGCCTCAAAAATGTTGGGAATTTAGAGTAGGTGAAGCCTGGGACCACAGTAAATCTTGTAGAGAAGACCCCTGACCGTCAAGTGTGGGGCAATGGACTGAAAACAATGGCCACCCCAGGTTGGTCTGGAAGGACCCAGAAAGCCCCTTCTATGTCCCACAGCCCCAAAAGGGCATAGGAGAACATCCTGAAACTTTATTTCCCCCCATTTTTATTAGAATGGGCTAGGCCTGAGGTGGTAGTAAACAACTCCCAAATCTCTATTTCTTGCTCCTGCCACACACCCATCTTGAGAGGTATGTGTCTGCCTCACATTGTCCCCACACGAAGACCCAGAGTGGTAGAAACTCCACCACCACCGTGCCAGAGGGAAAGGTCATGGTGAATTTCTCCCTGTTTCTTCAGGGCTTCTACCTGGAAGGACATATATCTCTTCTCAAACTTCATTAGCTAAAACCTGTTACATGGGGGACTTTTGGGGGACAGGGAAGGACAACCTCTCCATGTTCCCTGAAGAGGAAAACTGGGAATAAACATGAGGAGAAAGTTGATGAAACCACATGGGGCCTCAAGGTTAGGGCGAGGAAAATGAAGGCTGTGTAGACCCACCAGGTGAGATCCTGCTAGGTCCACAGGCTTGTCAGAAGACACCAATAAGTTCGAGTCCACTCTCAGGGACCAGCCAGGAGAAAAGTCACAACCAGTGCACAGGGAAGAGGGCTCAGACCAGACGCCCCCTGCCACCATGCTTGAGTGTTGCGTATGTCACTCAGAATGTAGGTGCATGCTTGGAGAGAAGGAAGATGAAGCCTACTTTCAATCGGTTGCATTTTAATGTGAGATGACTGACAGATCCTGGGAGGGATTATATGAAGGCTTTTGCCTCTAAGAAGAATGGAGGCCCAAGGTGGAGATGAAATTGAGCTAAAGAAAAGTGAGAATGTGAAGTACACGAGTATAACGTGTTTGATCTCACTTAAACTCCCAAATGAAAAATGATTCCAGTCTCATGGCTGTTTTCAATGGAGAGGTAATGTTTCCCCTTTGATCTGAGGTGTGGGAAACGTTGGTGTGAGATTGTGCCAGATGCAGACTGGAAAGGGCATTCATGGGGAAGCTTGCTTGGGCCCACTCTGCTGCCACCCAGGCATGGCCCTGGGTGAGTCCTTCTCTATAGACCTCAGTTTGCTCACCACAACAAGAGCAGATTGAGCTGATGATTGCCAAAGGCCACTTCTATTTCTAACTTTCGGGTCGTTTATGACTACAGAGCCCAGGGAGGCAGCAGAGGAAGAGGGAATGAGAAAGAAGAAAAGGGAGAGTAGACAATGGGAAGAGAAAAAGGAAAAGAGAACAAAGAGGAGGAAAAATGGTGGAGAGAGGATAGCCCAATAGTGCATTTGTTGAGAATTAGGAATAGTCCTTGATATTTTGTACCCTTAATGGGGGTTTATTAAACAACCACAGCTGAGTGAAGAGCCCAGAGCAATGGATCTCAAAATAGAAGTCTTAGTATTTATTTGGAAGACAGTAACTTCATGTTCCAGGGAGGATTTTCAGCAAGAAGAGTTTCCATGGGCACTTAAACTTAGCTTTCAACATATCAGCATAAAAACTATAGAAATAATAATGTATTTCATATGAGCCAGCACTTTCTAAGGATGTATATTGCCTAATTCCATCTTCACAACATCATGATTAATACTATTTAGGTGCCCATTTACTGACTGTGGTCACTGTGGCTCAGAGAGGCTAAGTCATTTGACCAACAAGTGAGCAGAACACCCAGGATTCAAACCAAACCCATTGCAGTCCGGTTGATTCCGACTCATAGCAACCCTATAGGACAGAGTAGAGCTGCCCCATAGAGTTTCCAAGGAGCGGCTGGTAGATTCAGACTGCCACCCTTTTTTTGGTTAGCAGCTGAACACTTAAGCATTGTGCCACCAGGGCTCCAAGATTCAAACCAAGGTCTGTTTTATCCCAAAGTCCATGGTCTTCACTCCAGCCTCTGTCAGGGGCTGTGATAAAGGGAGACACATTACAGAGGAGGAGCGCTCACCAAGTCCTCAGGCACAAGCAGCATGGGGCCCCTCCAGCGCCTTCTTCTCCTTCATCTTCCCCATCTTTGTTTTCTCCGTCTCCTCCTCCCTCTCTTTTATCTTCTTCATCTTTTGGGATGGTCGCTACATTCACAATATTCAACAGTCCAACCAGTATAGAAGGCACACATGGAGAAATCTTACCCAAACCTTTACCCCAGCCACATGTTCCTGCCTCCGCCACCACTTTCTGCTATTATCAGTTTATTTCCTACCCTTTCAGTATTTCTTTACGCAAATACAAGCAAATATAAATACGTATTCATATTTCCTACTTTCTTACCCCAAAGGCAGTATACCATATACACAGTAAATGTGCTTCATTTCTATACACAGTATTGTCATTATTTTTTACTTGGTAATATATATGCAGGAGATATTTTTATTTTAGTTCTTAGAGAGCTTCCTCACCCTTTTTTACAGTTACGTGGTACTCTACCATATGAGTGAATCCTGGGTATATTTATCCAGCTCCTTAGAGGTGAAATCTTGGGTAGTTTCAAGTTTTCACTGTCACAGACTATGCCACCATGAAGCGTCTTTCACTTGTCAGCTCATACTGGTCAGGAGAGCCCTGGGAGGGAATTGTAGGATCAAAGGGAACTGTATCAGACATTTTGATGGAGTGTCTGGTCAAACTCCTGAGATTGTCCCAGTCTGATCAGGAAAAACTGTATCATGTCTCTGGTGATGAGTACTCATATGTATTCAGGACCATTTGTAGTTCTTATGCTTTGAATCTTTGCCCGTTTCCCATTGGGCTTGTGGTCTTTCCGCTTTGATCTCTGGAGCTCTTCACATATTTTGGAGAAAAACACCTTTCTGTGTTATGAGCCACAAATAATTTCCCTAGGGTTTTTTTCTCGTTTGTTTCTTTTGTGCTTTGTTTTTGTTTCCTGTGCAGGGGTTTTAATTTTTATATTCATAACTGTCACTATTTTCTTTTAGACTTCTGGGTGTGGAGACATACTGGGACATACCCGTCTACACCAAGGTTATTCTATCAGTCAGAGCCCTAACAGGAAGCAACGGCACGCTCACATGAGGGTGACTCAAGAGGGGTTTATGTACACAGGGGCTAATTACAAAGGTATGGGCAAGTTTAGGGGCTCCCAGGGGATGGTGCAAGAGTCAGGGCCGAGCAGCAGCAGAGATGTCATCACCTCCAGGCCTCAAGGGACCAGGTGACAGAGAACTACTGCTGCCTTGAAGGAGCGAGACGGAAAGTGAGCTGTGCAGACAGAGCTGCTCAGAGGGGAGCGCTGATATCCGTTGGAGGAATAGTGACCTACAGGAGGAAACCAGGGACGTAAACATCCTGACCTCATCTTCCTCTTTCCCTCCAGCATCTGCCATGGCTCCCCACTGGCAGAGGGCATAGGAGCTCTGCTGATGAAGCTTGCATGGTGGCCTACCAGAGCAGAGAGAGGGGTGGGAGTGAGGGAGGGCAGGTCTGGACTCTGGTAGGAAAAATGGGAGTGGCCCGGCACAGTGATGAAATGCTTTCTTATAAGTACTCTGTGGTCTGACTTTGTTACATTTCAAACTTTGATCCATTGGAGTTATCTTCAGGTACTACATATAGTATGGTTCTAACTTTACTTTATTCAAAATGTCTGTTCAATTATCCCAACTTTGTTTATTACAAAGTCCCCCTTTATCCACTGATTAGAGTTTACATATTTGCATATATTAATTTCCCATATGCCTCTGGTTCTACTTCTGGACTCCTCTCTGTCGCCTTAGTCTGTTTTTCTATTCATGTGACATGCCATGTTGATTACCAAGCCCTTATGATGGTCTTTAATAATGGGGATCCCAATCCCTCCTTGTTTTCCTTCTTTTTTAGCATTTTCCTGGGCTGTGCTTGCTTGTTTATTTTTCCGTATGTCTACTTCTGAAGGAAAGAAACTTGTAGGAAATTTTGGGGTATTGTGTTAAATTTATAAATTTATAGATAACTCCCATCTTTAGGACACAATGGTGGTTTGAGCCCACAGGCCCTCCATGGGAGAAAGATGTGGCAGTCTGCTTCCGTAAAGATTACAGCCTTAGAAACCTTATGGGGCAGTTCTACTCTGCCCTATAAGATCGTTATGAATCAGGATTGACTTGGTGGCAATGGGCTTGGGTTTTTTTTTGGGGGGGGGTGGTTAGGAGATAATTAATTTCTTTTTAAATAATTTAATTGGAGAAGAAACCTGGCAGACACTACATTACTAAGAGGAAAAGTGGTCATTCACTGTCATGGGGCTGACATCATGCGTCCCCTGATGAGATACGCCAAGAAGGACACAATACCACGTTAGCAGTAGTCCTGCTAAAGTGCAGGACCTCAGTCTAACCGGGAGGATGTACTATACCAAATCAAATCAGCAGGAATCCTCCAAAAGAGGTGACCTGTACTCCCTAAAATTACCAATATTCTTAAAGACAAAGGAAGCCCAAGGAACTGTTCTAGATTAAAGGGGACTAAAGGATGATGAAAGATTAAGTGCTTGCTGCTAACCAAAAGGTTCAAGGTTGAAAGTCCTGGTGACCTACTTCTGAAAAATCAGTCACTGAAAACCCCACGGAGCGCGGTCCTACTCTGAGACACATGGTATCGCCATGAATCAGAATGGACTGGCAGGTGACTTTTTTTTTTAAGAAGATGTGACAAGTAGGAGCAATGTGGATCCTGTTTGTATTCTGGGCCAGGAAAAAGTAACCATAAAGGATATTAACGGGACAATTGATGACAATTGAATATAGGCTATAAATTCGATCATAGTATTGTATCTATGTTAAATCATCTGAATTTGATTATTGTACTGTGGTTACATAAGAGAATATCCTTGTTAAATACATACTGAAATATTTAGGAGCAAAGAAGCATGATGTCTCCCACTAACTTCGAATTGTTCAGAAAAAAATATACGCATTTATATTTCAAAAAGCAAATGTGGCAAAACGTTAATAATTGGTAATCCGGTTGAAGGATATATAGGAATTTTGTATTATTCTTGCAATTCTTTTGTAAATTCAAAATTATTTCAAAAGTAAAAAGTTAAAGCAAAAGATGGTTTGGTTCAGTGATAGGGAGGGTGAATGTTAAAAGCTATGAACCCTTGCCTGATGTTAGCCAACCTGAGCCTGACCCTGCTTTCCAACACATTTTCCAAAAACCTGAAAATATTAATCGATCAATCAGTATTAGTCAATCGTATTTTCAGTTTCTTTAACCAGTCTTCACTAAGGTCCCTAGGTGGTGCCAACGGTTTGCACTTGACTGCTAACCTAAAGGCTGGCGGTTGGAACCCGCCCAGCAGCATCTCAGAAGAAAAGGCTTGGCGAACTGCTTCCATAAAGATTACAGCCAGAAAAACCCTATGGGGCAGTTATTCCCTGTCACACGTGGGATTGCCATGAGTTGGAATCAACTCAATAGCAACTAACAATAACAACATTCACTACTTTGATTTCAACATATGAATCCCATGCACAGATCCCTTTCCTACTGTAAGAACAATTACTCAGTCTTCACTGGGTTTCACCATGTGTTAGAACTCCCTGGGTGGTGCAGGTAATGTGCTGGACTGTTAATCAAAAGTCTACCCAGAGGTGCCTCAGGAGAAAGGCCTGGTGACGTGAAAAATCAGCCATAGAAAGCCTTATGGAGCACAGTTCTACTCTGACACACACAGGGTTGCCATGATTCTGAGTCAACTTGATGGTAACTGATTTTCATTTGTTCGTTTGTTTTAACATGTATTAAGCACTTTCTTCTTACAAAGACCAGGAGGACATACGGGACAGTTTGCTCCTGAGATCCGTTTTTTCCTCAAGTCAACGATCAGAAAATGGTATTTGATTTTGGTTCACAAAATTGAGACGGAATCTCCCTAGAGCGATTCCTTTTGCCCATACCAATAATGAAAGAACAATTAAGCAGCTGCTACAGGGCCGCCACCCCCATTCACGAGGGGTCGCGCTGCACCAAGCTTTTCGACACCCACTCAATGCCCATGATCTTGCTTCTCAGAACCCCTTGGCCCCGGGCCCCCCATACGTGGCAGGAATGGGATCCACAGTTGGCTGGCTGACTCTAGAGCACACTTTCATATATCCTCTGCTCTATCTGCACAATTATGTTGAGGTGGGGGCTGTGAGGACTGCCACCAAGCTGCCAGCCTCTATTGACAATAAAATTGTGAGAAATGCCTGGTGATCACTCTCCACCTTACAAAGGGTGGATCAATGGCCCAGAGAACCGATACCCTTGTTGGCAAGGAGCCCCGCCACTAGGGCATATGTGTGCTCCAGGAAAGGATTCGCCAGTAAATCGTATGGATCCAGAGCAAATGAAAACAGGACTCGGGAAAGAGATGATCTTTTCCAAATGAATGCAGGGCCACTAAGAGGTGGCACAGGAAGGACAGCCCGAGGGCAGCAGAGCTGTACAATGATGAGATCTGCCAGGGGCTTTCACGTGGACAATGTGTCTCACAGCCTGTGACAGGTGCAGTCCAGCATTCCTGTCCTCTGCATCCGCTGTACTGTGAGGGCAGCCACAAGTGTGTACGCACACGTGCCGTGTGTGAGTGTGTGCATGTGTGTAAAATTGAAACTGGTTTTGGTTAACTGATGAAGCCAGGACTGTACTTGGTTTCCTGTGCTATTGCTTCCTAACTCTGGGAAGAGCTAGTCAAGGAGGCGTCCTGCTGAGCAGTTGCCCACAGTGCCAGTCAGCATGAGCCTCTGGGCACTTGGTGCTCCGCCAGGTCCCCTTGGGCACATCTCATTGTCTTTGTGTGCCCAAGCCCTCGCAACTGCAGGTCTTGCTCCTCCTGGCTGCACTGATGCCTCTTTGGGGGATGCCCTTGGCTACCAAAGTCATTCTCAGAGTTCTGCCAGTGCCTGGGGGTTGTTCCCTGGGATGACCCTGACTGATGGCTAACACAATGGAGAATGAAAGCCCAGTTCATTGGACTCAGAACAAACTGCCATTCACCTGCTTCCAAGTGAGAAAGAGGAGGGTTCTTCTGCGGGGTCCTCTGAGGCTGGCAACATGGAGGGGACACCCCTCAGGGCCAGGCTTCCTGGGACAAGGAGATCTTTGTTGGAGAAGGATACCACCACATGCTCAGCAGAAGATGCTGCACTGGCAGGATGTTCCTGGTGAGAATCAGTGCCTGGGGGCCAGCAGTGATTCTTGGTGATGTGTTTAGAATAAGTATCAGTTTGGAGTCGAGGACAATTCCAGGCACTCTTGTGGGCAATGGTCTTTGATCTGACGTCTGAGGAGTGCAGCCAGCCTCTCCCACGTTAGCCATCCTTCAGGCCCAGCTTCAAGTCAGCTTCTCCATGCAACTGTGTGTCAGGAGCAAATGAACAGGATAAACTAGATAGACTAAAGATGTAGCCAAGGTGAATAACTATAAAAAAGAAAAAAATAGCAGAGAACAATTACCACATTTATGAATCACCCATCTGTGCATGTGTCCATTTTCAAAGCCAAGTGCCTGCCTGCTGTAGGAGACCTGGGACATGTGTCTGTGCTGTGGATGAAGAATGGTAAGAGGTCTGCTCTGGCTTCTGACAAGGACTTGCTCTAATAGTGGAGTACAGGCATTTCTCATTTTGTTGTACTTTGCAGATACTGTGTTTTTCGCAAATTGAAGGTTTGTGGCAACCCTTGGTGAGCAAGTCTTGTCCACACCATTTTTCCAACAGCATGTGCTCACTTCGTGTCTCTGTGTCACATTGTGGTAATTCTCAAAATATCTCAAACTTTATTATTATTATTATATCTGTTATGGTGATCTGCGATCACTGATCTTTGATGTTGCTGTGGTAACTGTTTTGGGGAGCCACAAACTGTGCCATAACTTAATTGATAAATATTGTGCGTGTTCTGACTGCTCCACTGACTGGTTGTTCCCCCGTCTCTGTCCCTCTTCTTGGGCCTCCCTATTCCCTGGGACATGACAATATGGAAATTAAGCCAATTCATAACCCTACAATGGCCTCTAAATGTTCAAGCTAAAGGAAGAGTCGCACATCTCTCACTTTAAATCAAAAGCTAGAAATGATTAAGATTAGTGAGGAAGGCATGTCAAAAGCCTAGAGAGGCCAAAAGTTAGGCCTCTTGTGCCAAATATTTAGCCAAGCTGTAAATGCAAAGGAAAAGTTCTTGAAGGAAATTAAAAGTGCTACTCCAGTGAACACACAAATGATAAGGAAGAGAAAGGGCCTTATTGCTGATATGGAGGAACTTTTAGTGGTCTGGGTAGAAGATCAAATTGTCTATAACATTCCCTTAAGCCAAATCCTAATCCAGAGCAAGGCCTTAACTGTCTTCAAGTCTTTGAAGGCCGAGAGAGGGGAGGAAGCTGCAGAAGGAAAGTCTGAAGCTAGCAGAGGTTGGTTCATGGGCTTTAAGGAAAGAAGCCGTCTCCGCGACATAGAAGTGCGAGGTGAAGCAGCAAGTGCTGATGCAGAAGCTGCAGCAGGTTAGCTAAGGGAACTGATGAAGGCGGCCACGCTAAACAACCGATCTTCAGTGGAGACAGAACAGCCTTTTATTGGGGGAAGCTGCCATCTAGGACTCTCATAGCTAGAGAGGAGAAGTCAAAGCCTGGTTTCAAAGCTTCAAAGGACAAGGTGACTCCCTTGTTAGGGGCTAATGCGCCCAGTGACTTTAAGTTGAAGCCAATCCTCATTTACCATTCCAAAAATCCTAGGGCCCTTAAGAATTATGCTAAATCTACTCTGCCTGTGCTCTATATACAACAAAGCTTGGATGACAGCACATCTTTTTACAACATGGTTTACTGGAAATTTTAAGCCCACTGTTGAGACCTAGTGCTCAGAAAAAGATTCCTTTCAAATTATTACTGCTCATTGACAATGCACCTGGTCACCCAAGAACTCTGATGGAGATGTACAAGGAAATTAATGTTGTTTTCATGCCTGTTAATACAACATCCATTCTGCAGTCCATGGATCAAGGAGTAATTTTGACTTTCAAGTCTTATTATTTAAGAAATGCATTTAATAAGGCTATAACTGCCATAGATAGTGATTCCTCTAATGAATCTCTTGTTGTTGTTAGGTGCTGTCGAGTCAGTTCTTACTCACAGCGATCCTATGTACCACAGAATGAAACACTGCCTGGTCCTGCTCCGTGCTCACGATGGTTGCTGTGCTTGAGTCCATTGTTGTAGCCACTCTGTCAGTCCATCTCGTTGAGGGTCTTCCTAATGGATCTGGGCAAATTAAATTGAAACCTTCTGAAAAGAATTCATCATTCTAGATGCCAGTAAGAACATTCATGTGTCATGGGGAGATGTCAAAATATCAACAGTAACAGGAGTTTGGGAGAAGTTGATTCCAACCCTCATGGATGGCTTTGAGGGGTTCAACACTTCAGTGGAAGAAGTAACTTTAGATGTGGTGGAAATAGCAAGAGAATTAGAATTAGAAGTGGAGCCTGAAGATGTGACTGAATCACTGCAATCTCATGATGAAACTTTAACAGACAAGGAGTTGCTTCTTACGGATGAGCAAAAAAAGTGGTTTCTTGAGATGGAATCTATTCGTGGTGAGAATGCTGTGAAATGACAACAAAGGATTTAGAATATTACATGAACTTAGTTGATAAAGCAGCGGCAGGGTTTGAGAAGATCGACTCCAGTTTTGAAAGAAGTTCTACTGTGGGTAAAATGCTATCAAACAGCATCGCATGCTACAGAGAAACCTTTTGTGAAAGGACTTGTCAATTGATGTGGCAAAATTCATTATTATCTTATTTTAAGGAATTGCCACAGCCATCCTAACCTTCAGCAATCACCACCCTTATCAGCAGCCTTCGACATCGAAGCAAGACCCTCCACCAGCGAAAAGATTACAACTCCCTGAAGGCTCAGATGATGGTTAGCATGTTTTAACAAAGAAGTATTTTTTAAATTAAGGTATATACATTGTTTTTTTAGACATACTGCTATTGCACACTTAATAGACTACTAAAAACCCATAGCTGTTGAGTAGATTCTGACTTATAGCGACCCTACAGGACAGAGAAGAAGTGCCCCATAGGGTTTCCAAGGAGCAGGTAGTAGATTCAAACTGCTGACCTTTTGGTTGGCAACTGAACGGCTCCACCAGACTACAGTATAGCGTAAACATAACTTTTATATGCACTGGGAAACCAAAATACGTGTGTGACTCACTTTCTTGTGATATTCACTTTATTGTGATGGTCTGAAACCGAATCCACAATATCTCTGAGGTATGCCTGTAATGAATTGCACCCCAATGGCTGTGCTTGAAGGTGGACCTGCTAGAAAGACCTGGTAAGGGTCAAACCAAAAAACCAAACCCATTGCTGTTGAGTTGGTTCCGACTCATAGCAACCCTAAAGGAGTAGAATTGCCCTGTAGGGTTTCCAAGGAGTGCCTGGTGGATTCAAACTGCCGACCTTTTGGTTAGCAGCTGTAGCTCTTAACCACTGTGCCACCAGGGTTTCTGCTAGGGGCCAAAGAGATTTAAATAAAGTGTTAATGGGAAGAATGGGAGGAAGATCAATCCTTAATGAGCTGTGGGAGGTGGGGATGGGTGGGCAGGGAGTAACAACAATCTCAAGGGTGAGGTGACCTTTGTTGTTGTTATTAGTTGCCTTTGAGTTGATTCCAACTCATGGCAACCACCTGTGTACAGAGTAGAACTGCTCCATAGGGTTTCAAGGCTGTGACCTCTCAGAAACAGGTCACCAGGCTTGTTTTCCCAAGGCGCGCCTGGGTGGACTCAAACCTCCAACCTTTCATTTAGCAGCTGAGCACGTTAACCGTTTGTACCATTCAGGGACTATTATGTATTAGTTACTTAACAATGATTAACAACAATCATCAATTGTGTAATGCTGTATTATGCCTTACATAAAACATGCGTTGATGTGCATGAAGGGGTTATAGTGGTATTATTCTGGTTTGCGTGAGGAGAGAAGCCATGTGCAGAGTGTCCAGCACATAAGGACATAGAATGGGCCAGAAGGAGGATAAGAAATTTCAGGATTATATTGTATAGGGCCTCGTGGGTGTAAATGAGGCATTTCAGCTGCTTTCTCTCGGCACTGGGGAAACATTCCTTCACCCAGAAAGACACCTGAGCCCTTATTACAAGTAGACACTGAGGGTACAGGGGTGCATGAAGAAGCGAGAGGGCAGGACCTGCCTTCCTGGGGCAGCCCCTGCCATCCTGGGGCAGCCCCTGGGGAGGGGCGGATTTCCATGGGCAGTGAGTGCTACAGAGGAGATTTGCAGTTTTTTTTTTTTTTTCAGGCAGAGCAGAAAGAGCATCTCAGACAAAAGATGGTGCTGAAGAGCGAGGAACTGAGAATAGGCCTTGTGCTGGGGAACAGAGTGCCAGAAGAGCAGGAGGAGGCCCCGCTGGGGCTTGGCACTGACGGGGCACAGGCAGGGGGTCCCAGCACCAAGTTTAGGTGGATGGAGTGAAAAACATGCTGGAGGCCAGGGCTGTAGCCCATAGGACTGGGGGTGTTGAGGGAGGTGATCTCACCGATGGCACAAACATGTCATGCCCTGAAGGGCTATGGGTCAGGCATCTGGATTTCTTCCTGCAGGCAGCTGGCAGCCACGAGGCGGGCTTGGGGCAGGGCAAAGGGCTGGAGGCTGGTGAGGAGAGGAGGATGTGAATGGAAGTGAGGGCACAGCTTCAGGGCCGGGGTCCAGAAAACTCTGCAGTGGGGATGAGAAAGAGGGATGCGGCGGGAAGAGCCCAAGGTTTTGCACTTGAGTGACAGGGAAGAGGATGTCATTGTCAAAGGTGGGAGTATATCTTGGGAGGTGACAGAGGTTTTTAATACTTTCAATGTTAGCATTTGAAAGATTGGCTGAGTGTGACATTCTGGATTTGAATAAGTCTATTTATTCAAATAGACTTACGAAACAAAAGTACAGTTTTTATAACTAGTCATTGATAACCTCTGACCAAGCAAATCATTGACTTACTTGCTTATTGTCCGTAATTGCCAAGACTATAAAGCTAACCCGTGTGGGAGTCCTTCTCACACACACATCCTCTAAAATGTGTTTACAAAGTTGTCACACTCTGACTTCAGAGAGTCACAGTGATGGATTGGAACAATGGCTGGAAGACACAGAAGCACACTCTGACTCCATAGAAGGAAGGACATTTTCACAGTTGTGCTTAGCCAGATGCGATGGCTGATACACCTGGAGGTGAGCTCTCTGCTGATGGAGCAAAGATTCCTGTCCAGGCACCGGGACTGACTCAGCTCGGAGGTCAGTGATACAGGATCTCACAGCCTTAAAGAAGTTGCTATGGCACGTTCTCTTTCCTACCTCACTTTTTACTCCCTGCTCACGGTTCCATCAGCACTGTCTGCCCACACCCTCCTTTAGGAGGGCTGGGGAACTTGGGAGCAGCGGTTTGGTTTGAGGGTTGCCCTTTGTCCTTTAGTTTGTTGGCCAGCATTCCCCGAAATGCTGATGCCAGCTTAATGGCCCTGTGGCTCCCACAGCATCAGCCAGCAGGGGACCTGCCACAGGAAGCTGCCCCTCCTCTCCCCTCCTGGCCCCTCACTGACAGCCAGGGGACAGAATTCATGTGGGCACATCTCTGTGGCCTGAGCCGTTTCCCAAGGTCACAGAGAGAGGTTTTGAGAATCAATTCGTAAACCAGAGATATAAAATGCCTAATTGCTCATCACCGTCTCCAACGTGAGGCAGTTTGTCCATCCTCTGCCACCGGCTTGGGATGTAGAGGGAGTAGGAACGTGTGACCTTCTGTTAGCCCCAGGATCCTCCTGTTCCAGGCTCTGTCCCACCCATCCTGCCTGTCTTCTCCCATCTCAGCCCTTGTCAAGCACCATGGGGAGGCAAGTTTTCCATTCCTAAGCAGGACCTTGGAGTCCCTGAGTGTTGCAAACAGTTAATGTGCCTGCTGCTAACTGAAAGATCAGAGGTTTGAGTCCACTCAGAGGTGTCTCAGAAGAAAGGTCTTGTGATCTACTTCAGAAAAATTAGCTATTGAAAACCCTACGGTTCTACTCTGATACACACGGGGTTGCTGTGAGTTGGAGATGACTTGACGGGAACTGGTTTGATTTTTTTTAAAAAATAGGATCTATCTGCCCACTAATTCAAACTATAGACCTTGCCAAACAAATCACTTGATGGCACCCCACATTTCTGACTGTAGCATACACTGAGGTCACGCTTCTAGGAGGCAAGGAGTCAGCGGCTCTGCCAGCCTACGTGACCTCCACAGCTCGTGGGAAGAGGCAGGTGAATGCAGGCACCACCAGCTCTAGACCTCTGGTTGTGAACAGCTAGGAAACACGGTTAATGAGTATTTATACCTCCCCCGCCCCGCCCAGTTCTTAGCTAGGCTACAAAATTAGGAAATCAAACCAAACCTGGACACAAAAGCTACCATCCTGCGGCTATTTTTAGTTTACTTATTGGACTTTGCTCTGTTTAGCAGCTGCTTCTTGATCTTGACAAGGGACGATACTATGATACTATTCTGCATTCACCTTGCTCCATGTTTCCACAGGCTGCCAGCCTTTGTTAATGCCTCCTGGTGACCCCCAGGGTGGCAGACACAGCAGGGGACCCAAAGGACATTCTGGGGAGGAGGAACGAGGTGATTGGCTGGGGCACAGATGACTGTAAGGAGTCACTGGACCGAGAAAGCCTTTGTCCTGGATGGGCTCAGCAGATGAGTCAGCACGGGACAGGCAGCAAACAGCCCGGCAGGTCCTGGACCTGTGGTTGAGCAGGGTATTTGATTGCACTTGGGCACAAAAGACAGGGAATGGTGGGGGGGAGAGAGAGAGAGACATTTACACCAAGTTGATGTGAGTAAAAAGGCAAGAGGTACTCAGCTCTGGTTTTCCAAAAGTAATAGACAAAGCCAGTCGCCACACCTGATTTTGTTTCTTACTAAACCCTGAGTCACTCTCTGCTGCTGTCGACACAGGCTGGGAGGGAGGGTGGGTGGCAGAGGTGCAGAGCGAGCCAGCACTCCTGTGAGCATCTGCCAGCCCCGCGCTGGCTCCTTTCTGGATCAGCAGCAGTGACCTCTGCAGGGGAGGGGTGAACCCCAGGGGCTGACAGAGGCTATGGCTGGCTTTTCACAGCAGATTCTGTTGTCTAAGAATGAAAAGAACAGATAATGCATCTTTAGAGCAAGGGGCACTAAATAAATTTCAGACAAAAGAAGGGACTCACTTTCCATTTGGGGACAGGGTCAGCTCCTCTGAGGATGACTGTGCTCCTCGTCTCCACAGCTATGTCTGGAATTAATCTCCTAGAGTTAGGCTGCTGGATGCAAATGAGAAATGAAACACGCAGTCCTTGGAAACTGGACACCACATAGCTCAATGGAGGAAAGATTGTAGCCACAGATCTACAGCATATCCAGGTTAGCTGGTGCAACATTTGCCTAACTAGCAAGAAGACAATCCAATTTAGCACACATTTAGTAAGCAACAACTCCCAAACCAGCCCAAAATAAACCCAGCTATGAAGCAGTGAGCAGCCGTGGTGGTGCAGTGGTTAAGCGCTCAGCTGTTAAACAGAAGGTCAGCATTTCGAACTCGCCAGCTGCTCCTCAGGAGAAAGATGTGGCAGTTTGTGTCCGTAAAGATTACAGCCTTGGAAACCCTATGGGAAAGTTTTACTCTGCTCAATAGGGTCGCTATGAATCAGAATTGACTCGATAGCAACGGGTTTGGTTTTTGGTATGAGGCAGTGAGCCTTGGGTGGAGCAGACAGCTAAGTATTTGACTATTAGCTTAAAAGGTGGCAGTTCAAACCCACCCAGAGGCATCTTGGAAGTGTCTGACTATCTGCTTCTGAACCTGATAGAATACTTTTGCTCTGCGTACATGGCGTTGGCATGAATTGGAATCCACTGGAAGGCAACTGACAACAGCGACAACGAGGCAGTGGTGGGTCAGCAGTAGCGTTCTTGCCTTCCGTGTGGGAGAACTGGGCTCAGTCCCCGGACAATGCACCTCATGAGCAGCCACCATCCATCTGTCAGTGGTGGACTGTGCGTTGCTGTGATGCTGAGCAGCTTTCAGTAAAGCTTCCAGACTAAGAAAAACTAGGAAGAAAGGGCTGGCGATTTACTTCTGAAAATCAGCCAATGAAAACCCTGTCATAGCGGTGTGATTTGCAACCAATTGCGGGGATAGAGTAGGACCGGGTATCATTTTGTTTCATTGTACATGAGGTTACCATGAGTTGGGCCCAGCTCAATGGCAGCTAACAGCAACAATATGTGCCAGGGATGCTGCTAGCTGCTGGAGCTGCAAATAGGAATACAACTCCAGCTTCTTTTCTGATTTTTGTAATGATTGTCAGGGAGGAAGCTGGAACTATAACTGGTTAATTGGACATTGTTCTTTAGAATAAAATACATTACATTTAAAAGCTGTGTATTTTAAAAGAGGAAAAGTAAACTGAAGTTGTTGAACTTTAAATAAATGTTTCTTTACCACAAGAGAGATTATATCTTTAAGTACAGGAAAAGAGATTATGGATAATATTAACAGGTTGAGGTTTTATATATGTATGTACATGCATATACATACCCTGTATGTCTCAGTTTTACACACTATCAATTGTCTCCTTCCGGAGAAAGATGAGGATATTAGCATTCTCACACTGCGTCCACTCCCCCCACCCATCTTTCTCTCAATTTTAGTAAGCTATGTTGTTCTTTTCACATTGTCCATGTTTATATCAATGACATTCTGTTTAGCGACCACAACTCCTCTTGATGTTTGGCATAGGTTTTATCTTTAAATAGATTCATGTTAACCCCTGGAATTCTCTCTTCCAGAGTTTAAAAAAATTTATCATTTAATTGTTCAGATTTAAATGAATAGTTTTTCCTCCCATGAAAGTCTTATGGGTACAGAATTCCCTGTGTTAGACTCATAAGACTTTCATGGAGGAAAGAAAAAAACTACTCATGTGGGAGAACGTTTGCCTGTTGGCTTTATACTTCAATACTTTATATTTGCCTGGTTACACTAGATTTGAGTCCTTCCTTCTTTAACTCAGAGTTTTGTAGACCATCATTCAAAAAGACTGTTAGTAAATAGTAATCACTTGCTCTAGGCTGGAACTCATGGGTAGAAATGTATTTAAGATGATATGGGCCCCTGTTCTCTCAGCTCCTAGTTGTGCTTAGATTGGGTACAGCTGGATGGATGGAATGTAGGATACAGTAGAAGCACTAAGAAGAAGGAAGAAAGGAGGGGAGGAAGAAAAAGGTAGCAGGGGAGGAAGGGAGGAAGGAAATAAAGAAGGGAGAAAAAAGGGAGGAGGGAGGTAGGGAAGGGAGGGAGGAAGAAGAAAGGAAATAAAAAAAAGGAGAAAGGGGGAAGGAGAAAAATAAAGAAGGGAGGAAGAAGGGAGAAAGGGAAAGAAGAAAGGAAAGAGTGAATGAAGCAAGGAAAGGGGAAGGGAGGAGGGTATGAGGGAAGGAGTGAGGGAAGGAAGGAAGGAAGGGAGGGAGGGAGGAAAGAAGGAAGGAAGGAAGGAAGGAAGGAAGGAAGGAAGGAAGGAAGGAAGGAAGGAAGGAAGGAAGGGAGGGAGGGAGGGAGGGAGGGAGGGAGGGAGGGAGGGAGGGAGGAAGGAAGGAAGGAAGGAAGAGAGGAGGAAAAAGAGGAAGGAAGAATCTCCCAAGAGCTCCAAGATGAGAAGAAAAAAGAGCATGATTAGGGAAAAGAGAGACTGCAAACCTAGATAAAAAGGTGTTGCTCTTCCTTCTTGGAGGGCTGGGAACAAGAATACTATTTTGGATTCAGGCAATCTGAGCCTTCGGTGTTAACTCTTTAAGGGAGTTGCTGGAAAACTGGCTTCCAAGCATTTGAAGACCTTGGCATCTCCTCCCACTCTGCAGTGGGGCTGCAGAGTGAGGGGAAAGCCATCGATCCTGTGAGAAATTGATTTGGCTACAGTACCTCCTTCTGGGCAGAAGGCAACCTAGGAGACCCCCCGGGGTCATCATCAGACTACCCTGCTCTAGGTGTCTCTCCTCATAGACATTTTCTGTTGTCTCCTGGAACTGAAGCTCCTGAGGAGAAACCCTTGTAAGTAGTTTGATTCAAATATTAATAGCTTAAACAATAGATATTTCAGTGATAGGCATTCTGAATCAGCTTTTCCCTGAGACATATTTTGCTCTTTTGACCTGCAGATTCACTTCTTTAGTTCAGGAAAATTTTCTTGTATCATATTTTTAAATTTATTTTTTGTTCCATGGGTTATGTACACCGCTTCAGGGACATCGATTAGCCTCATGTTGGATCATCTTTGTCTTTCATATTTATTAACTTCTCGTTATTTGCTTTAATCTTCATCTTTTCATCTGTGATTATCCCAAGACTTTCTTCTTCGTAAATAATTTTATTTTCAACTGTGTGTATTCTATTCCTAGTTTATTATTTCTCTCATCATGTTCCTTTAGGTTTGCAGTCTCCTTTTCCTCTCACCTTGTTATTTTATCATCTCATCTTTGAGCTCTTGGGAAATTACTTTCTCCCTCCCTCCTTTTCTCTTTCCCTCCATTCCCTCTTCCTCCTTCCCTCCCTCCCTTTTTTTCTTCCTTCCTTCCTTCCTCCCTTCTACCTCCCCTTTCTTCCTTTTTTCTGGATGTGTGCAAAATTGCTCAGCCATTTCTTTTCATGCTTGCCCATGATTGAATACCTCTCTCCAGACATTGTTTGTTTCAAAGGAGGGGGAAAACTTGACATTATTCCTTCTTTATCTGAGGCCAAGTTGCTTTTCCCTATAAGCAGTTTGAAGTTTGAATATTTTCCTTTCTGTTGCCTTAGAGAACTGCAAGGGTAAAGGGAAGGAATTCATTTGACATGATCTGGTATGTTTGTTGGACTACCTGGAATTTCCTCTTTTCTGAAATTTTATTAAATATCTGGCACCAGGGCCTACCCCACCTATGAAGTTCTTGAAGGGTTTCAGATCATTTCCCTAATGCCATGCACAGTTGTGCTGGCCTCACTTCAGGCCTGATTTCCCCATTTTACCCATTTTTCTCTCACGACTGCTTCACTACTCCTCAAAGAAGTGAAAGATAAAGCTTTTCAATGTGGCTCCCATGATTTTGAGGACTCACCACTATGAATTCTGGAGGTGAGGGTGAGGCGGAGGCAGCACCTGGCTACGCTGAGCTGGGTGTCTGTGCTCCACTCCAGAATCTTATGTTTCTTTCCTTGGCTTCCAATTTTTACAATTTACTTTTTTTTGGTTATACTGTTTACTGTTGGGGAATTCTTTCTTTTTTATTTTGCCAGTTAAATTTTTTTTCTTTCTTATTTTATTGGGAATTGGAGAGGGGAATTATGTACTGCAATCTTATCTCAGGAGTTTGCTATTAAAAACAGTAAGCTTATTTTGTATGTATGCTGAACATAACAGTTGTTTGACTCATATTGTTTACTAGCTGGATAGATGAATATATTGTTACCCAGATTTCTAATTCCATCATTCCTGTACTAGGTAATCAGCAAGGAGGAAAGGGTTCCAAATGATGACTTTTGCCTAAGAGGCAATATTTAGCATATTAGTTGAGAATTTAGATTCTGGAGTCAGACAGACACAGGTTTGAACTCTGTGCTAGTTATGTGCTGTGTGACATTAAGTTACCTAACCTTTCTGTGCTGTAATTTTCTCATCTGTAAGATGAGAATAAAAAGAGAATGACCACATAGAGCTAGTTGTGAAGGTGAAAGGTGATAGCAAGTGAACACTATTAAGCTTTATGGCTGTGGGACTTTAGAATGCTGGAGCTGGAAGGCATCTTAGAGTCCTTTAGGGATTCTATCTTGGGTCCTAAAGGATCGGTCTGATCCTTTCTTATGTATTATACAGCAACTACCAAAATGGAACCTAGAATACTTCAGCCTACCTCTAAGGAGAGAGTATGGTAATGGAATTTGGTAAACGGTGCCCAGAATGAAACTATGAGCTATAAAGCAAGAGATAGATCACACTGCATCATGCTGTGTACTTTGTGGAGGCCAGCATCACAGAGAGTTGGCCAGCCTGGCCTGTCTAACCTCAGCCAATGAGTCCAGGCTGTCAGGGCTGGAGAGTGAAGCCGTGGGTAGTGTCTGAAGCAAGATCTGAAACCTGTCAGAAACTTTGGCCTTTACCATCAGATTATTCCACTTGTGTGATCTGCTGTTTTATTTATACTAATGGGGGCTTTCTTGCCCGTTCCCCGTTTCTCCATTAGTTTTATCTTCTCACTTTTACCTACTATGCCCTTTTGAGGAGGGATTTAAAAAATCCGTTAGGTGAGTACTCCGGGAGCCCTGCCATCATCAATATCAGCAGCATCAATACGCCCCATGATTTATTCATCACAGCAAAACTTCAGAGCATGAAGCGTGGTGCTGGCCATTCCCTCATTGTCCTTACTTAGCCCCAATGATGTGGCATAATTTATGGCCCAGTGACATGGCATAATTTAGGGGCAGGTTAACCAGTAAACAAGGTGTGCACTTGTTTATGTTAAGCAAGGTACGCACGGGCTTATTTGTATTTACTTACTAATCATTAGTGAACAATTTCACATGGGTTTCACCACATATCTGATAAAGGTGCTTATGTTCTTGTTTAGATCAGACATGGGGAAATAGATGCACAAAGTGGTCAATTGCTCACAGAAAGACATTCAGCAACCAAACAACTTAACAGCTCAACCTGGAAATCACTTCTTGAGGCAGTGATTCACAAGCTCATCACCTGCCCATCAGAGTGCACTGCTCCCAGCTGGAGCTTCGCATAGGTCACCCTCACTGAGGAGCAGTCTCCTCTAGCAGGAATGGACTGCCCACATTTCTATTTTGATGGTTATGGATTTGCATGTGGCCCCAGTGACCAGGATAGCCAGTTAGCCATGTTTTGACAAACCCTTTCCAAGGAAGCAGCTTTGTGGCTTAGAACGCAAGTCTTCTCCTTCTGAGGTCTTCTTTAGCTGCACCTTCCTCTGGGCCTTTTAGTGCTGTGTATGCACCATGTTGTGAGCACACAGAGGGCAGAGGCTGCACCTGACTTACCTGGTATCTGTCAGAGCCCCTGCCATTTTTTCTTGAACACAGTAGGTGCTCAACACATGTCCATTACACTGACTTGGATCCATGGGTCTATATCCAAAGGATAATAGCTTGATAGCGTCGAGGGTAGTCCACGTATGTGGCATAGATTTCAAAGGCAACCCAAAGGACATTATTTTAGGCTGGGAGGTTAAATAAATGCACACTGGTTGCTATGAAGGCTTAACATCAATGGCTTACTTTGTGATAGCATCATAGTCCAACGAGGGCCAGGGCCTCACCTTGGTGGCTCTCCTCTGATGGTGAGTTGGGTCTGGGCCGCTTTTCTCCCTCCACAGGTAACCCCTACAGGTAACCCCTGCTGGAGGGCTGCTCCAGAGGCAAATATGAATTCTAAAAGCTTTAACTTCATTTGAAACTGTTTTGTGTATTATGCAAAAGTTGATTTAAAAAATGGCTGTACTTATACTAGGAGTCCCTGCGTGGTGCAAACAGTTAATGAGCTCACTGCTGACTGAAAGGTTGGAGATTCAAGTCTACCCAGAGGCATCTTGGAAGAAAAGCCTCGCAATCCGCTTCCAAAAAAACAGCCATTGAAAATCCCATGGAAAGCAGAGACTCAAACAGAGACTTGTACACCAATGTTCACTGGAGCACTATTCACGATAGTCAAAAGGTGGAAACAATTTAAATGCTCATCAGCAGATGAATGGATGCATAAAATGTGGCACATATGTGCAATGGAATACTACTTATGTGGTAGAAGAAATGCAGTCTCAATACATGCTACTATATAGATGGAGCTTGGAGACATTATGCTGAGTGAAATAAGTCACAAAAGGACAGATATTGTATGACCTCACTTATATAAAAAGGCAAGAAAAGGCAAATGAAGAGACCAAAGTTTATTAGTGGTTACCAGGGGCAGGAGGGAGGGAGAAAAGGGGGGTAAACAGTGATGGAAAAATCGCATTGATTAAGAGTACAGCTGCACACCTCATTATCCTAACTGCTGTCAATAAGTTGTACACCTGTAAAAAGTCAAGCTGGCAAAAGTTGTGTGATAGATATATTTACAAAAATGACAAAAAAAAAAAGAAAAAGAAAGTAGCTGCTGAAGTTGCTTATGTACAACCAAAAACCTCACAGGACTTGGTTGCTTGGTTTGGAGGTTTAGGGTTATGATTTCATGGGACATTCTGGTTAGCTGGCCTAATAATGTGTTTAGTGATTCTGTTTTAACTCCTCCTAGCTCATTGTGTAGTGCCTGAAATCTTCAAAGTTTGCAAGCTGCCATCCAAGGCGCAACAATTGATCTGTATTCACCTGGAGCAACAGAGAAAGAAGGAGGGTCAGGAATAGGAGGAGGACATGGAATGTGTGGCTTATTGCCTCCAGGAACAACTGCCTCCTTTGCCACGAGACCAGAAGAACTAGATGGTGTCTGGCTACCGTTACTAAACATTTTGATAGAAGATTCTGTAGAAGAATCCTGATCAAAAAGAGGGAAAATATATAATTTAAAAGTCTCATGGACTCCAGACTTTCTGGAGCTAAGGGGACTGGATGAACACCTGAAACCATTGCCCTGAGATAGTCTTTCAACCTTAAACCAGAAAAACCCTCTGAAGTCTTCTTAAAATCAAATAATGGTTTAGCCTAACTAATAAAGAATGTCTGCCTTGAGCATTGTGTTCTTTCAAGATCTACCTATACGGGATATCAAATGACAACAGCAAATTAAAAGATAAGATAGGAAACTTAGAGGGCAGTGAGTTTATGTTAATGGGGTAGAAACAACTCAGAAAGGGACGTTGAGAATGGCCGCACAACTTGAAGAACGTAATTAAAGTCACTGAATTGCACATGTAGAAACTGTTGAATTGGTGTATGTTTTTCCATGCATATTCTCAAAAACAAAATAAATAAATTAAAAAAAGAAAACTCTATGGAACTTAGTTCTACTCTGACACGCTTTGGGTCACCATGAGTTGGAATCGACTAGATAACTGATTTTATTTATACTTGTGATCAGGGAAACCCAGCGACAGATTACCCAATAAGCAAGGTAAGCACGTGCTTAGGGCATCAACAAAACAGGGGCACCAGTTGTCCAAAGCAAAGACCATGGATTCCAAGCAGACAGGACACAAGGAAAAGCCAGTGCACAACAATGATTCAAAAAAAAAAAGGCTCAAATGGAAGCAGATATTGTTAGCAGCTTAATTGTGATGAAATCACTGCAGAATTTGTAAGAGCAAAGAATAGAAATTTAAAAAATTATAACATGGTAAAGATGAAAGATCTATCTAAAAGTAAAACATAATAATTTATTCTAGTATTTGTTTCCTGATCATTAAATTTTCTTTTATGATATCTTTTCATTTGTTCATTTATAATTGCAGCATTTACTATGAAACAAGCATCAAAACTGAAGTATAAGCCATTAAATGCCAAATCGGTGAAAACCAATTTTTCATTGTGGGAGATCAACAGAATTTTACATTGATGGTTGAAACAACTTAGTTAACTGACTCATTTTCTTTGTTGTAGAATACTTGGAATATTCTTTTTGTAGAAAACGTGGTTTGTAGTAAAAAGCTTAGTACTCCGCATTCAGTAAAAATGTTATAATCCAGTTCATCTCATTCCGGCAAAATGGCATATGCCGCTTTCGGGTTCAACTGCTAATATTACAAACCAAAGAAAAAAAATTTTTTTTTATTATATTATAGTCGCATTTAAAAAAAAAAAGAAGTTACATCAAGGATAGCTAAGGCACACCCCCCACACACACAAATACATACATATTCGCTCGTGTATCTAACTCACATATCCTGTCCGAACGCATGAGTAAACAGAGGAGGGGGCGCCACAGGTTACCAGTGTTGAGGGCCCTCAAGTGCCTTAATCTGGCCCTGGGGAAACCTATTTTAAAAGTGTCATTATGTCCCAAACTACCCTTTCTAAATCTTTTCGTTCTTTAAATATGTATTAAATAGTTACCATGTGTCAAGCCCTGTGCTAGACACTGTGTAAAAGAAGCAAAAGGCATTGCACAGGGAAGTGAAGAATCTATCTGGGAGATAAACATAGTTTGGGAGCTAAAAGTGAGGGCATCAGCCAGCACAGAGCTTTCAGCGATCTGAGAAGCTGTTTTTCATGCTGGAATGTAGGGTGCTGAAGGAAGGGGTAAGTGTGGCAAGAGAGGCAAACAGGTGCCAAGCCCCAAAGGCCTAACTTATTGTTGTTGGTTACTGTCAAGTTAGCTCTGATTCACTGCGACCCTATGTACAACAGTACGAAATGATCTGTGCCATCTTGACAATTGTCAGTATGCTGGAGTCCATTGTTGTGGCCGCTGTATATTTTCAGTGCCTTCCAACCTAAGGGGCTCATCTTTTAACATTATATCAGACAATATTCTGTTGTGACCCATAGGTTTTCTTTTCTTTTTTTTTAAATTTTATTATGCTTTAGGTGAAAGTTTACAGTACAAATTAGTTTCTAATTCGAATATTTCTACACAAATTGTTTTGTGACATTGGTTACAATCCCCATGATATGTCAGCACTCTCCCCCTTTCCCTTTCCACCCCGGGTTTCCTGTGTCCATTTGTCCAGTTTTCCTATCCCTTCCTGCCTTCTCATCTTTGGTTTTGGGTAGGTGTTGCCCATTTGATCTTGAATACTTGATTGAACTAAGAATCAGTTTCCTCACGTGTGTTATTGTTTGCTTTATAGGCCTGTCTAGTATTTGGCTGAAAGGTGGACTTCAGGAGTGGCTTCATTTCGGAGTTAGCAGGATGTCCAGTGGTCATAGTCTCGAGTTTTCTCCAGTCTCTATTAGACGAGTAAGTCTTGTCTTTTTTGTGTGTGTGTGAATTTGAATTTTGTCTCACATTTTCTTCCTGCTCTGTCTGGGACTCTCTATTGTGATCATTGCCAGAGTAGTCAGTGATGGTAGCTGGGCCCTATCTGGTTCTTCTGGGCTCAGGCTGGTGACGGCTGATGTGGCTCATGTGGTCATTAGTCCTTTGGACTAATATTTTCCTTGTGTCTTTGGTTTTCTTTATTCTCCTTTGCTCTAGATGGAATGAGACCAACAGACGTATCTTAGATGGCTGCTCACAAGCTTTTAAGACCCCAGATGCTATTCACCAAAGTAGGATGTAGAAGATATACTTTATGAACTATGTTATGCCAATTGACCTAGAGGTCCTCCAAGACCATGGTCTCCAGCCCTCAGCGCTGGTAACTCGGTCCCTCAAGGTGTTTGGATGTGTCCATGAAGCTTCTGTGACTTTGTCTTCGTCAAGTTGTGCTGACTTCCCCTATATAGTGTGTTGTCTTTCCCTTCACCAAAGTTAATACTTTTCTACTAGCTAGTTAGTGATTTCCCTTCCCCACCTCTCCCTTCCCTTGTAAGCATCAAAGATTGTTTTTTTTTTTTTTTCCTGTGTGTGAACTTTTTCTTGGGTTTCTATAAGAGTGGTATCATGCAATATTTGTCCTTTTGTGATTGACTTATTGCATTCAGCATAATGCTGTCCAGGGTCATCCATGCTGTGAGATGTTTTCAGAATTCGTCATTGTTCTTTATCGATACCTAGCACTCCATTGTGTGTATGTACCATAATTTGTTTTTCCATTCATCTGTTGATGGGCACTTAGGTTGTTTCCATTTTTTTGCTCTTGTGAATAATGCTGCAATGAACATGGGTGTGCATATGTCTATTTGTGTGACAGCTCTTTATTCTCTAGAGTGTATTCCTAGGAGTGGGATTCCTGGATCATATGGTATTTCTATTTCTAGCTTATTAAGGAGGTGCCATATTGTTTTCCATAGTGGTTTTACCATGTTACATTCCCACCAGCAGTGTATAAGAGTTCCAATCTCCCTGCAACCTCTCCAACATTTGTTATTTATTTATTACTGACCATAGATTCATAGGTTTTTCAGAAGTAGATCACCAGGCCTTTCTTCCTACACTGTCTTAGTCTGGAAGTTCTGCTGAACCCTGTCCACCATTGATGACCCTGCTGGTATTTGAAAGACAGGTAGCATAGATTTCAGCATCATAGCAACACTCAAGCCACCACACAACCACAAACTGACAAATAGGTGGTGAAAGGCCTTGCAAGCAATGCTAAGTCAGTTGGTACTTTCTCCTCCCTCTGTGATGCCCTTACCTGTTCTCTAGGGCCCCACTGCACCCCTCCTCCTGGCTAAGGGCTCTGTCTTGGGTCCTAACCTAGATCCTGACCATCTGTCAGGCACAAAAGTGATCAATTAGCCCAGCAGACATGTTAGGAGGTGAATATCCAGGTGTTCATAAAAAGATAAGCCAGTGGGGGAAGATGTTTGCCTTACATATAACCAACCGATAAAGGATTAGCAACAAGAGGATACAAAGAACTCCTATAAATCAATAAGAAACAGCCCAACAGAAAAACAGGGAAAAGCACTGAACAGAAGTGGGGCCATTGGTGGCCAATACGCTCACCTCATTAGTAATCAGGAAAATGTAAAACAAACCAGGAGGACTCAGTGTGCTCTCTCCTGGGCTATTTTCACTTTTATTAAGGGACACTGAACACCAAAGACCTTTCTGATCCAAAGGAATGGCACTCAGGTGATGACATTTCCAGCACTGGGTCAAGTTGGGAGAGAAAATATTTTGGGCAAAGAGTCCCTGGCTCTTCCCATCTCCCCGAGTGAAGGGTTGCTGCCTCCTTTACTGCTAGGAGGCGGATGCTGCATTGTGGTTAATCCTAGCACTTCATTTAGTTTAATCCTGGCCCCACTTAATAATTCACACAGCAGGTAGAGTCCCTGGAAGCAGCACGCTGAAGCTGTCACTGTTGCGGGGTCCCTACCTGACTCCCTGGCCTTGGTCATGCAGCTGCCTTGGTTTTCCATCTCTGCCCCTGACACCCCATATTCCGGCCACAGAAAGCCAGGCAAGCTCCTGTATATGCCAGGATGCCTTGAACTCTAAGCATTTACACACACTTCTTGCTCTGTCTGTAATGTCCCCTTCTACACCATTCCTTGGAAAACTTCTGCTCATCCTTCAAGATCCAACTGAAGTGCTCTCTCTGACTCATTCTTTTCCTGATTCACCCAGGAAGCATTAGTGGGGCCTCTCCACTGGGCTTCTAGTACCTGCTCATCCATCGTGTTGTACTTATTACTGATTACTGGTCCTTCGCCCCTGCTGATCCTCAGTCATGAACCCAACGGCAGGGATCGGGTCCTTTTCACCTTTGCATCAGGACGGCGCGTGGCCTTGGGGAGCAAATGAATGAAGGGAACACCACAGGGTGACCAGGTATGCTTCCCAGCCTTCAGTGTTCAGAGATGTCTGGGGGAGTGTCTGGCAGCACTGTGTCCCGCAGCCTCCAGGCTTCCACCGACTGCACATGGACTTCCCATCAGGAAGGTAGGTAGATTGCTTTCTGAAATTTTACAGGGGGGGAAAAAAAAGCACAGAAGTGTTTTCAGCATGTGCATTTAATTTTACATTTCAGAAAATCTCTTGGGAAGTTCTTTTGCTTAAGCAGTGCTCAGGGTCTCATTAATCCTGAACAGCTCCTGGGCCATGATGCTAATCCTCTGAGAGAGCCAGGCAGATGGCCTCTGGTCTCGGGGTGTCTTACAGGAAAGTGCAACCATTCCCCTCTGGCGCGGAAAGCACAGTTCTGTTCGACATCCTCACTCTGCTCCTCACCACTTCTGACAATGGAGCCAGTTTCTAACGCTGGTCCTATTGGCAATGGCATGCTCCTTTCAAGGCTGACTTAACCTCACTGGGTCTGGAGACCATCATAATTCCCACCAAAGAGGGTTATTCGGGCAGAATATTCTCCAACAGTGGTGGTCACATTGTAGAGGCATCCTTTCAGGGGGGACCTGGGCGTGCTCAGCAAGGCAGAAGAGTTAGTGGTGATCGACGTGCCTGGACCACTTGGGCATGGGGGCCAGCTCACGGGCACCAGGGGGCCATAGTGATGTAAGGAAGTGCTGAAGATCTAATGAGGAGCAGTGCCCTGTGGTCAGCACCACTGTGGTCATTTCAGTGAACCCCCAGCCCCCAGAACCTAAATGTCACCTGCTTCAAGCCTAAGTAAGTGGGTGAGGCACTGTATTCTGACTTGGAAAACCCACCTTCCTGAATGCCAATCACAAGGACGTTGCACCTTAACGCTTCCTCTTTTTGTCCATAGAAGTCTGGCAGGGAATTCCCTCTCCTTGAGTCAGCTGGTGCTGGTGGCGTGGGGAGGGATGTGCCCAGGTGCCCCGCTGCTGTGGCATCACCTGTCTTATTCCCGAGGCTGTTTGCCGAGTAGCCATACTGTCGCAGTCTGCTAAAGCTGGCACTCACATTACACAGCAAAACTTCTCCGGGGCAGAGCTTCCTGAGAGGTCAATGTGGATATTTTATTTGCCTTGGTGTCTGGCTTGCAACACACAACTTCCTGACTGTTCTATGGGCAGGGTGGCAGTGTTTGTGGCAAGTGGCCCTGGCACGCGGAATTCCCTCGGGCCCCAGGGCAGTGTGTTCCAGGTGGTGAGATAATTGCTGTCACCACACTCAGCCCTCAGGAGCCACTAGCTAAGTGACTTGCCTGCAGTCTGAGTTAGCTCAACTGATCTGGAGTTTCTGGGGTTGCAAATAAGTAATGCACTCAGCTGCTAACCAGAAGGTTGGAGGTTCAAGTTCATCCAGAGGTGCTTCAGAAGAAAGGCCTGGTGATCTAATTCCGCAAAACCAGTCATCGAAAACCCTGTAGAGTACAGTTCTACTCTGACACGCATGGGGTCACCATGAGTCAGAGTTGACTCCGTGGCAACTGGTGATTCGGCCCTTGTTGAATAGGTCAGAGACTTTATAAAAAGGTGAAAAAAGAAACCATCTATGGCCCCCAGGAGGCATTTTGATTCTCCAAAGAGGGGATTCTCGGTGCAGGGGGAGTATCTCAAGTGCTGGGACTAACTGCCTCAGCTCCTCACAGGACAAGCCCTGCCCGGTACCTTTTCTCGCATTGAGGTCGGACTTATTTATGCTGAGATCTAGACCAGGGGACAGCAAACTGTTTCTGTAAAGGGCCAGATGGTCACTATTCTAGGATCTGTGAGCCAGATGGCCCTGTCACAACTACTCACCTGGGCCATTGTAAGGGAAAGCAACCGCGGATGAGGCCTCAGCCAATGGGTGTGGCAGTCCTCCAAAACAGCTTTTCTCAAAACAGCCACAGGCCAGTTTTGCCTGTAGTTCACCCATCCCTGGTTTAAATGGTAGCCTGTGTCCATTCATGTACCTCCTTTAGAAAGTTCTCCACCCTTATGAGTAATCTCATTGATGCCAAGTTCCTTGCAGGAGCTGCAGAGCACACTGGATCCTCGCGGGGGTGCTTCCGTCCCAGTCTGAGCAGAGGCAGTCCGGCATCAATCCCTTCCGACGGCTGGCGGGCCCCTGGGCCCTCCTGTGTTCCCTCTGCCAAGAAGTGATTCAAAGGTGCTCGTCCTCAGGCAGGAACCAATCCTGTTTTTCCAAATCTCATCATTTTTCTGGTTTAGCTTCTGGTTCTACCATTTCTCAATTGTGTAACCTTGGGAAAGTTGCTTAACCTCCCTGTTTTTCCATTGCCTGTCAGTAAAAAAAGGGGGCGGGGAGGGGGGGAATTTAACTCATAGGGCTAAAGTGGCGTTGCTGTTGATGGAAGCTGCTTTTGAGTCTGCCCCCCACTCATGGCAACCTCATGTATGACGGGATCACACTTGTGCTCCAGAGGGTTTCCGCTGGCTGATTTTCAGAGGTCAATTGCTAGGCTGTTTTCCTAGTCTGCCTTAGCCTGGAAGCTCTGCTGAAACCTCTTCAGCATCGTAGCAACAGGCACAACTTCACTGGCAGACGGGTGGTGGCTGCACGTGAGGCACCTTGGCCCAGGAATTGATCTCCCACACGGGAGGCGAGAATTCTACCACTGAACCACCACGGCCCCTTGAAGTGAGATTAGACGAGTTGATTTCTTCTTCTTTTTTTATTGTGCTTTAAGTGAGTTTTACAGTTCAAGTTAGTTTCTCATACAAAAATTTATACACACATTGTTACGTGACCCTAGTTGCTGTTCCTATAATCTGACAGCACACTCCTTTGCACCCCAGATTTCCTGTGTCCATTCAACCTGCTCCTGTCCCTTTCTGCCTTCTCATCTCACCTCTGGACAAAAGCTGCCCATTTAGTCTCATGTATCTGCTTGAGCTAAGAAGCACGCTCTTCACAAGTATCGTATCATGCCTTATAGTCCAGTCTAATCTTTGTCTGAAGAGTTGGCTTGAGAATGGTTTTAGTTTTGAGCCAACAGACAGTCCAGGGGCCATATCTTTTGGGGTCCCTCCAGCCTCGGTCAGACCATTAAGTCTGGTCCTTTTACTAGAATTTGAGTTCTGCATCCTGTGTTTCTCCTACTCTTTCGGGGACTCTGTTGTGTTCCCTGTCAGGGCGGTCATTGGTGGTAGCCATGCACCCTCTATTCTTCCGGTCTCAGGCTGACGGAGTCTCTGGTTTATGTGATATTTTCTGCCTCTTGGGCTAAGATTTTCCTTGTGTCTTCGATGTTCTTCATTCTCCTTTGCTCCAGGTGGGTTGGGACCAATTGATGCATCCTAGATGGCTGCTCACTAGCTCTTGAGACCCCAGATGCCACTCACCAAAGTGGGATGCAGAACATTTTCTTAATAAAATTTGTTATGCCAGTTGACCTAGATGTCCCCTGAAACCATGGTCCCCAGACCCCTACCCCTGCTACTCTGTCCCTCAAAGCGTTTGGTTGTATTCAGGAAACTTTTTGGCTTTTGGTTTAGTACAGTTGTGTTGACTTCCCCTGTATTGTGTGTTTTCTTTCCCTTTACCTAAAATAATTCTTGTCTACTATCTAGTTAGTGAATACTCTTCTCCCTCCCTCCCCACCCTCATAACCATCAAAGAATGTTCTCTTCTGTGCTTAAACCTTTTCTTGAGTTCTTATAATAGTGGTCTCATACAATAGTTGTCCTTTTGCAACTGACTAATTTCACTCAGCATAATTCCTTCCAGATTCATCCATGTTATGAGATGTTTCAAGGATTCATTATTGTTCTTTATTGTTTTGTAGTATTCCACTGTGTGAATATACCATAATTTGTTTATCCATTCGTCCACTGATGGGCACCTAAATTGTTTCCATCTTTTTGCTATTGTGAACAGCACTGCAATGAGCATGGGTGTGCGTATATCTAATCATGTAATGGCTCTTATTTCTCTAGGATGTATTCCAAGGAGTAGGATTGCTGGATTGTATGGTAGTTCTATTTCTAGGTTTTTTAGGAAGCGCCAAATCAATTTCCAAAGTGGTTGTACCATTTTACATTCCCACCAGCACTGTGTAAGTGTTCCAGTCTCTCCGCAACCTCTCCAACATTTATTACTTTGTGTTTTTTGTATTAATGCGAGCCTTGTTGGGGTGAGATGGTATCTTATTGTAGTTTTGATTGGCATTTCTCTAATGGCTAATGATTGTGAGCATTTCCTCATGTATTTGTTAGCTGCCTGAATGTCTTCTTTGGTGAAGTGCCTGTTCATGGTCTTTGCCTATTTTTAATTGGGTTATTTTTCTTTTTGTTGTTGAGGTTTTGCAGTAACTTGTAGATTTTAGAGATTAGATGCTGATCAGATTTGTCATAGTGTAATTGACAAGCGTAAGTGTTTGATTTTTAGGATTTTCGTGTGGATTCTTTGGGGTTTTCTGTGTACAAGATCATATCATCTACAAATAAAGGTACTTTTACTTCTTCACCAATTTAGATGCCCTTTATTTCTTCATCTAGCCTAATTGCTCTGGCTAGGACCTCCAGTACAATGTTGAACAAAAGTGGTGATAAAGGGCATCCTTGTCTGGTTCCTGTTCTCAAGGGGGATGTTTTCAGACTCTCTCCATTTAGGATGATGTTGACTGTTGGCTTTGTATAAATGCCCTTTATAATGTTGAGGAATTTTCCTTCTATTCCTATTTTGCTGAGAGTTTTTATCATGAACGGGGGTTGGACTTTGTCAAATGCCTTTTCTTCATCAATTGATAAGATCATGTGGTTCTTGTCTTTTGTTTTATTTACTTGATGGATTACATTGATGGTTTTTCTAATGTTGAACCATCCTTGCATACCTGGTATGAATCCCATTTTTTCATGGTGAGTTATGTTTTTTGATATGTTGTTGAATGCTTTTGGCTAGAATTTTGTTGAGGATTTTTGCATCTAAGTTCATGAAGCATATTGGTTTATAATTTTCTTGTTATGTGGTGTCTTTACCTGGTTTTGGTATCAGGGTTATGCTGGCTTCACAGAATGAGTTCAGGAGTATTCCATCCTTTTTCTATGCTCTGAAATACTTTTAGTAGTAGTGATGTTAACTCTTCTCTGAAAGTTTGGTAGAATTCTACAGTGAAACCGTCAGGGCCAGGGCTTTTTTTGTTGTTGTTGGGAGAGTTTTAATTACCTTTTCAATTTCTTCTTTTGTTGTAGGTTTATTTAGTTGTTCTATCTCTGTTTATGTTAGTTTAGGTAGGTAGTGTATTTCTAGAAATTTGTCCATTTCCTCTAGGTTTTCAAATTTTTTACAGTGTAATTTTTCATAGTATTCTGTTATGATTCTTTTAATCTCAGTTGGGTCTGTTGTGATATCACCCATCTCATTTCTTATTTGGGTTATTCACTTCCTCTCCTGTTTTTCTTTTGTCAGTTTGGCCAATGGTTGAATGATTTTGTTGGTCTTTTCAAAAAACAAGCTTTTAGTCTTGTTAATTCTTTCAATTGTTTTTCTATTATCTATTTCATTTAATTCTGCTCTAATTTTTATTATCTGTTTTCTTCTGGTGCCCAAGGGCTTCTTTTGCTGCTCTCTTTTTATTCGTTCAAGTTGTAAGGTTAGTGTTTCGATTTTGGCCCTTTCTTCTTCTTGTATGTGTTCATTTATTCCTATAAATTGACCTCTGAGGACTGCTTTTACTGTGTTCCAAAAGGATGTGTTTTCATTCTCATTTCATTCAGTGAATTTCTTTATTCTGTCTTTAATTTCTTCTATAATCCAGTAGTTTTTGAGCAAGGTGTTGTTCAGTTTCCATGTGTTTGATTTTTTTTCCTTTGCTTTTTCTGTTATTGATTTCTACTTTTATGGGTTTGTGCTCAGAAAAATGCTTTGTAATACTTCGATGCTTTGGATTCTGTTAAGGCTTGCTTTATGACCTAGTATGTGGCTTATTCTAGAGGATGTTCCATGTGTTTTGGAAAAGAAAGTATACTTGGCTCCTGTTGACTGGGGTGTTCTGTATATGTCTATGAGATTAAGTTGGTCGATTGTGGCATTTAGATCTTCCGTGTCTTCATTGAGCTTCTTTCTGGATGCTCTGTCCTTCACTGAAAATGGTTTGTTTAAGTCTCCTACTGTTATTTTGGAGCCGTCTATTTCTCTTTTCAATGCCATTAGAGTTTGTTTTGCATATTTAGGAGTCCCGTCATTGGATGGGTAAATATTATTGTTATATCCTCCTGGTGTATTGACCCTTTAATCATTATATAGTGTCCTTCCTTATTCTTTGTGGTGGATTTTAGTTGAAAGTCTATGTTTTCAGAGATTAATATTGCCACTCCTGCTCTTTTTTGATTGTTGTTTGCTTGATATATATTTTTTCCTTCCTTTGAGCTTTAGTTTGTTTGTGTCTTTAAGACTAAGGTGTGTCTCTTGTAGGCAGCATATGGACGAATTGTGTTTTTTTTTTTAATCCATTCTGCCACACTCTGTCTCTTTATTGGAGCGTTTAGTCAATTTACATTCAGTGTAATTATTGATAGGTATGAGTTTAGTGTTATCATTTTGATTTGTGTGTGTGTGTGTGTTAACAGTTTCTTTGTTCCACTGAATTTTTTGTGCTGAGTCATTTTTTTGTGTATTTTATTTTCATCTTTTTATTGTTGTTGCTTTTGTATTTGCTGAGTATTTGTTTTTCTTATTTTGATGTGTAGGATTGTTAGTTTCCTTTTTGGTTATCTTAATACTTACCCTTATTTTTCTAAGTTTAAACTTTTATTTATTTATATTGCCTTGACTTCCTCTCCATATGAAAGATCTATGACTACATTATTTAGTCCTTTTTTGTTTTAATGTTTTCATCTTATACATACTGACATCTCTGTTTCCGTATTTTCAGCATTTTAGCTTTGATTTATTTGTGACTTCCCTAACTGGATTGATATCTGATTGTTCTGTCTGGTGTTCTAGTCTTGGGTTGTTATCTGATGTTACTGATTTCCTAACCAGTCAATTCCCTTTAGTATTTCTTGTAATTTTGGTTTGGTTTTTGTAAATTCCCTAAACTTCTGTTTATCTGAAAATGCCACATTTGAGAGATAGTTTTGCTGGATATATAATTCTTGACTAGCTTTTTTTTTTCCTTCAAGGCTTTGTATATATCATCTCATTGCCTTCTTGTCTGCATGGTTTCTGCTGAGTAGTCGAAGCATAGTCTTATTGAGTCTCCTTCATAGATGATTTTTTCATTTATCCCTAGCTGCTCTTAAAATTCTCTCTTTATCTTTGGTTTTGGCAAGTTGATTATAAGATGTCTTGGTGGCTGTCTTTTGAGGTCTACTTTGTGTGGGGTTCGATGAGCTTCTTGGATAGCTATCTTTCATGATATCCGGGAAGTTTTCTGACAACAAATTTCAAAAATTCTCTTTGTATTTTCTGTCACCACCCCCCCCGTTCTGGTACTCCAATCACTCATAGATTATTCCTTTTGATAAAGTCCCACATGATTCTTAGGGTTTCTTCATTCTTTAAAATTCTTTTATCTGATTTTTCCTCAAATAAATTGGTGTCAAGTGCTTTATCTTCAATCTCACTAGCTCTGACTTCCATTTCCTCAATCCTGATCCTATGCCTTTCTATTGAGTTGTCTAATTCTGAAATTTTATTGTTAATCTTCTGGATTTCTGTTTGCTGTTCCTTTATGGAATTGTGCAGCCTGTTAAATTTGTCATTACGCTCTTGCATGACCTTCTTAAGTTTCTCTATTGCTTTGCCTGTGTTTTCCTTGGCTTGCTCTGCATTTTGCCTGATCTCCTTCCTGATCTCTTGAAGAGCTCTGTATGTTAATCTTTTGAATTCTACCTCCAGTAATTCCAAGAAACTATCTTTCTCTGGAAGATTTCTTTATTCTTTGTTTTGGGGGCTTGCTGAAGTCATCATGGTCTGCCTCTTTATGTGATTTGATATTGACTGTTGTTTTTGAGCCATCAATAAGTTATTATATTTATTTAGTTTATTTTTGCTTCCTGTATCATAGATTCTTGTTTTGTTTTATTTTGATATGCCCAAATAGGCTGCTCATGTGACCTCATTTGATTATTGGTGCCTTTGAAGCTCTAACGTCCTGTCATCAGGTGGTTAGAGCTGTTACTAGGTATGTGAGCCCAGGTGACAGTTTACTTTTCTTGTATGGATTCAGCTCAAGTGTCCATGTAGCCGCTCACCAAGTGTGTGGTACAGGCTCTCACCTACAGTCCTACATGGGCAAGGGTGATTGGAGTAGGCACAGGTATCTGGGTGCAGTGGGGGTCATGAACTGAGCAAGGCAGGGGACTGACGGCTGCCCCTGAATGTCTGAGAGGAAAACTTGTTCCTGTTCCCTAGAGTGCGTAGGTGGGTGGGTTTTGTAGCTGGACTATGGGCACTGAATGCTATTGGCTGTAAGCACTGGGAGGCACCACTTATTCCTGGATCCCTTTGCGGGTGGCTAGGTGGCATGGGTGGAGCCACCAGTCCTCAGGTCCCTGATGTGGGTAGGTGAGGACCCTGCTTAATAGGCAGGGTGGCATCAAATGTCACAAACCTGCCTCTCCACCATAGAGCTGATACAGTTGAGGTTAGGCTTCAGGTATATACCCTGTTGTACTGTCCTAATGAGGGCCTGCACTGTTGTAATGGGCCCACACAAGTCTATGCAGGGGTGAAAGGCATTCAAAGTCCATGGACCCCTTATGCCTGTGCCTAGGCAAAGGAACTGTACCTGCCCTGAGTTCCCAGTTTAGGTGAGCTGGCAAATTATTTTTTCCTGTTGGCTAATTTGTTCCCTTTCCAAAGGGGGGTGGGAGGATGGCTCAGGGCTTGCAACGGGTCCTGCTTCTGGCCCAGGGGACACAGGAATCAATGAAGTCAGCCCGGACCCAGTGCAGAGCAGGGAGGAAATAGGTAAACAGGAGAGAGGTTCCAGAGTGTTTTTTGATCTGCGCAGTAGGTTAGACACATTTACTTATCTTTCACCAGTTGAGTGCCATTTCTTGCTGGTTCTGGAGGTTTGAGCTGACTCTCCACTGCTCGGTCTCTCCTGTCGTGGAAAATGTGTCCAAGGGGCCACATGCCAGCCAATTCAGCCTGAAGGGTGCCAGTTCCCCCTGGGACAGGTCTGGCAACATCTTGTTGATTCTGAATTATTTCTCCCTCCCCCTGCCACTCAGTCAGATTCCTCATCTTTGTCTTTGATGTTCAGGACTCCTAGATCATCATATATAATTGATTCACTTGTTTTTTTGAGTCTCTGTTGTAAGAGGGAACACAGGAAGCATCTGACTACTCTGCCATCTTCGCCCCACCTCTAGATGAGTTGATTTCTGTGGTCTGGTGCTCAATATGTGTTAGTCCCTCACTTGATTGTAAATTCCCTGAAGGTAGGAGTTATCTATATTGTTATTCCATCCTCAATGCTCAGAGCCATATGAGACACTGATGTATATAATGATGAGTGAAATGTCCTTTGATCAAGGCCCCTTGCTCCACCCCCAATCTTAGTGCCTTGGCCCTGGCTCTTAGCATTCCAACTTTCCAGTCAGATCACCCTCCACCTCCTCTGCCCCAACCCCCTCCCCTAGCTCATCCTTACTGTCACCAGGAGTGTCAACCCTAAAGATACTTCTGATGAATGCACCTTATAATAATATACTAACTAACGTTTCATGGGCACCCCGAAGCTTACTATATATTTTATTTGATTTAATGTTCACAACATCTTAGTGAAGCAGGTAATTATCACCCCTACTTTATAAGACTGAAGCTAAAGTGGGGGGGGGGAGGGGAGAAGAAACCATAATACTGAGTGCCTGTGGGGTCTGAGTACTGTGCTAGGTACTTATGTGAGAATAAGTTCTTTCAGACATGCTATCTTATCAAATCTTCCCAATGGTCATTCAGTCATTCAACAAAGTGTTGTTGAGCACCTACTAAGGGCTGGGCACTATACTGGGTGCTGGAGGTAAGATGGTGTATAAGATAGGCACTGTTCCTGTCTTCGTGGAACTTATAGTCAGGTCTAGTGGAGGATACCGTAAATAAAATGAAGCCAAGCCAGTTTCCATCAAGTTGATTCCAACTTATGGTGACCCCGTGTGAATTAGAGTAGAACTGTGCTCCATATGGTTTTCAATGGCTGATTTTTCAGAAGTAGACCACCAGGCCTTTCTTCCTAGGTGCCTCTGCATGGACTCAAACCTCCAACATTTCAGTTAGCAGACAAGTGCGTTAACTATTTGCACCACCCAGGCACTCTATTGAGAAATAAAATGGCCATTAAACCACAGCATCGACGGCCCAGGGTGGGGTCATTTATGGTATTATGAGAGCAGAGAAGGGCTCTCCACCCAGACTGGAGAAGTTAGGGAAGACTTCCTGGAGGAAGGAACATTGTTACTGTGGCTGGAAAGAAGAGCACAATTGAGCCCAAGAGCACAAGTTGGCGAGGGAGGATAGCTGGGAAAGGGAACAGGAATTACCCGAGTGAAGAGGAAACAACATGAATCTGAAAACAGCAAAGGGGTAGAGTCCTGACGCACAGAGTCCTGGGGGTTGGGAACCATGAACATAGAGGTGGTGAGGGCTCAGCCATGAGCCAAGGGGACAGCATGAACTCTTCTAGGGGTGATGCAGAGCGGTTGGAGAAGGGTGAGAAATGACGGCATTGGATTTGCACTTAGAGAAAAATCTCTCTGCCTGCCATGCAGAGAAAGGATTGGAGCCCGCGGATGTAGTTGGGTGCATAGTGCAATAGTCTTGGAGGGGGCTGTGGTGGCCTGAGCTATGGGTAATACCAGTGAAGTGTGGAGAAGTGCATTCACCCATGTTACTCAGGAGGGAAAATAGCAACAGTCTGTGTTTATCATCATCTCTACTTTTCAGATGAACAACATGTGGGCTCGAGGTTGGTGACAGGCAGAAGTTCGGGCAGGGAACTAAACTCAGATTTAGGTGGAATCCCAGTTGGAGGGAGGAGGGAAGGCATGCCAACCTTGATGAAGAATGAAGTCAGACTTCTGGAGGAGAGCAAGCTGGCCAGCCGGGGAAAGGAGCCATGGGACAGGGCCAGGAGCCACTCCCCTCTGCACAGGAAGGTGAGGTGACCCCAGCATCCAGGTAATGACCCCGCTGGTTAAGTGTTCCCAGAGAGGCTTGCTGCTGACAAAGCTTTCCCCATCAACACCTCATTTCAGCCTACAGGGATCATTTTTGTTTGTTTTGGGGCACATCTTAGATTTTAAGTGGAGCTCATGGGGGAGCCAGATTCTCTTGACCAAAAATCCCCTTGCAATCCATTTGATTGGCATGTATCAGGAAGAAAAGGATGTGAAAGTCTTAAGGATTCTTGGAGGCAATCTAGCTCAGTGTGCACCCAGTACAGCTATTCCCCAATGGCAGGGGTCACCATAATGGTGCGAAGGCTGGAGTGGGCTCTGGACCTCGGGCATGAGGAGCTGCAGGCCTGGGTGAGCTCAGCATCCTCTCGCCAGCAGTGGGGGCAGGGGCATCAGGCCTCGTGCCCCTCACTCACGTCTTTGCAATCGGGGTAAAGTGTACATTTGGTAGGTCCTTTGGGCATCGGGCCCCACTGTACAAAACTCAGAGGGAAAGCAGTGAGAGCACTCTGCACACATTCCCCCTCACTCCATGCCCTGAATTCTTGATGAAGTACTTCTTTCAAGGCAGTCCCAATGCCTGATCAGCAATGCGGCTTCCTGTGGGGCTGCATCTGGGCCTCTGCAGGGACCTGTTTGCTGGCCCTTCAAGGAAAGACTGCGCTGCTGGACAGCAGTAGGTTTTGCTGCATCTCTTCCGGCTCTTTGTTTATTCACTAGGTTCTGCTTCTCTGCAGATGTTATGTTCCTAGGAAGCAGCTGAGCCCCAGGAACTGGAGAGAGCCACTGAGATTGTCCGGACCTGGCCTGGCAGGGGAGGTAGAGCTGGTGCCCACTGCCTGGCTCTCAGGGCCTGTGCAGAAATCCTCCTCAGCCCAGGTTCTGTTGCTGGGACCTGACTTCCCTCCTGTCCCTCTTCCTGTCACAATGACACACATCACTTGCTTCCAGGGGCCACTTCCCACATGGTGTGCTGTCTCTGGCACATGCAGAAGAAGTGGGTGCTGCTCGGATCCCCGCTTTTCAGACAGTTGTCCCTGAAGTGGTTGGCTTGTCACCGGAAAAGCTAGACAGGGCTGGGCCTATGTTTCTGAAGGCCACTAACCGGAGGAAGAGCCATACTAGAGCTGTTATGCACTGGTGCCTACTAGCCTTAAACACTGCCTCCAGAGGTGGAGCTCCTGTTAACTGCAGTGTGGTGGGGTGGAAGGAGATGGGGCATTAAATCAGCTGGCTTTGGCTCTCAGCTCTGCCTTTTGTAAGGCATGCAGTGTCAGCCAAGGCCTGCATGTCTCTAAAATCAGTTTACTGTCTCACAACAAGAATAAAACACCCATTTCCTATAGCTTTTGTTAAGATTCAGTGACGTAATAAGTTTGAGGGTGTTCTGAATATTGTGAAGGGCTAGTCCAGTGATCACTATCATCGCCGTTGTCATCAGAAACGCGGCTAAGCCATGGTCAATTTTCAGTCCTCATGCACTTGGTCGGTGATTTTTGGCCCAGTGATGTGTTCTCCCAGGAAGCTCATTCCTCCCCTGGCTCCATGGACACTCCTTTAGTTGTCTTCTGACCTCTCTGCTACTAGTTCCCAGTCTCCTTTGCTGTTTTCTTCTTATTTCCTGGGCCTCTAAGTATTGGAACACCCCGAGTTCTGACCTTCGAGTTCTTTGTTTTTGTTTACTCACTCCCTTGGTAACATCAAGGGGTCTCATGGATGTGAATCTTGTCTTAGGTTGGTGCACTAAATATGGAACGAGGTGGGCAAATACCATTTTAATTGCTCACTGTGTGGTAAAGATTAGCATGAATCCAATTTCAACCTGGAAATGGACCCAGGCTTCACCTTCCCACGTCTCCATCATCCTTGTCACCAGCCACCTGTGTGGCACTTTCTTTCTTATAAGTTAAAAGGACTCTGTCCTTTTAGATTGCCTGCCAGCATGGCCTTTCTCTGCTATCCAGCCACCTAAAGCTGGGTCAAAATTCACAAGCTAGAAGAACTCTGTCTTTCTGACCACCGAATAGGCAGATGCCAGCCTCTTCTGGCTCTCATTTGCACCTGTGGGTTTGTTAATTCTCTAGAACAACTCATAAAATTCATGGAGACTACCTATACTTGGAAACCCTGGTGGCTTAGTGGTAAAGTGATAGGGCTGCTAACCGTGAGATGCTCCTTGGAAACTCTATGGGGCAGTTCTACTCTGTCCTATAGGGTTGCTATGAGTCAGAATCACTCGATGGCAATGGGAACGGGAACCTCTACTTACAGTTACTCATTTATTCTAACCAGAAAGGATACAAACTAAGAGATGACAGGCAAAGTCTGGTAGCGGTCTTCCATTGTCCCCAGGGATGTGCCACCCTCTGTAACACATGTTCTTGCCAGTCCTGGAAGCTCCACTGTTTCTGGGTTCATGACTGGGGCCTCAGTGCGCAGCTATGATTGATGGACTCAATGGATATGCATGGTTGACTGTGTCATGCCCCCTCCCTTTCCAAGGTTAACTGTTTGGTGTGATGAGTAGCCCACTCAACCACACACATTCTCAGGTGCTGCCCAGAGGTTTTATATAACAAAGGCACCTCCACTGCTGGGAAATTCTAAGGATTATTTTCAAGAACCAGAGACAAAGGCCAAATCAAGTTCTTTATCCCACCGTTGGGTTCCCAGGAAACAGACTCTGAGAGGGAGATATGAGAGCGGGAAGGGCATGAGGGGTTTAAACGAGCAGGACAAGGAGGTCTAGAGACTGCCTGGACGGGGAGAAGCTGAGCTGTGATGTAGCTGCAACACAGCAGTTACTCCCATGGAGAACTCTGAAGCTGGGATGTCCCTTCAAGTCACCCCACCTTTAGGAAAGGGGACCCAGATTTATATTCCCCCTGCTTAAAAAAAAAAAAAAAAATTTTTTTTTTTTTTTTTTACCATGGTGGCCCCGTATACATCACAGTAGAATTGTCCTCCATAGGGTTTCAGTGGCTGATTTTTTGAAAGTAGATCACGAGGCCTTTCTTCTGAGGTGACACTGGGCGAACTCTAACCTTCAACCTTTCAGTCAGCAGCCAAGCGCATTAGCCATTTGCACCGCCCAGGGACACATGGGGTCACCATGACTCAGTGTCAACTTGACACCAACTGGTCCTGGTCCTGGTCCTACTTTGAAGAGCCATCAGATACAGCCCCCAGGGAAGGGGGCATGCTGAGGCAGCTCTCTTGGCAGGGCGTGGTTCCTGGAGAGGGACTCAGCTGGGAGCCACCTGGGGCAATGAGGGCCTCTGTCCCCATTAGGGGATTAGGTTGAGAGAGATTATGAATCTGAAGCGGGAGATATCAGTTCTTGCTGTCAGGTGGTAAGGTTTGAATAATACTCTGGTTCTAAACCAACTGCAGCTTGAGAGGCTTCAAAAATTCATCTGTTGCATTGTAAATGTTCGGAGGGATGGGAGTTTGACAAGGCACAGGGGCAGATCCAGTGCCACAGTGTTTGGCTCTTTTCCATAAAGCTTTCGGGTTTTCTCCTCTCTGTCGTCTTAGGTCCCAATTTTATCTACAGACTTATTGACTTATTAACTTAAAATATAGGGTATTCATTTTGTTTTATTTAAAATAATTAGGCCTTCCTAACACCTGCCCTGGTGATGCAATGGTTAAGAGCTCTACTGTTAACCGAAAGGTCAGCAGTTCAAATCCACCAGCTGCACCTTGAACACCCCATGGGGCGGCTCTACTCTGTCCTGTAGGGCTGATATAAGTTGGAATGAGCTCAATGGCAATGGGTTTGGTTTTTTTGGTTTAACACCAGCTAGGCGTGTCTCTCATTGCAGTGAGGACTTACTGCTGCAATTAGGTGCTGGGGTGAGTTAATGACTGTAGGGCTGCACCTCTCTTGTCCGGCGTGCCGAGCTTCCTGTTCCCATTGCAGAATAGGATTCAGTCCCTATGCCCAGAGCTGGCAGCAGCAGGCTCCCTCTGCTAAACTTGAATAATCTTATCCTGTCTTATCCATCATGCAGAAATTGGGACAGCACTGAGTGAGAAAAGATGGTTTCAGCTTGGATTTCACAGGGATGAATGTGGAGCTTGCATGAACAATTTCTTTTATGATTATTCTAATCCTGGAAGAAAAGCCAAGCTGCACTTTCTAGTGCGAACAATCAAGCTTTGAAGCTCGATTCTTCAAGTTTGTTAGCAATTGTGCAGGGTGGCTGCTCTGGGAAGCAGATGTGGCACTGACCCCGCCTGGCCTTTGGCAGTGCACTGAGGCGTACTCCTGGCAGCCTGCGGAAGCCCCCCTGGAAGCAGGGCCATCATGGGGGAGTGTGGGGTCCCTTCTTTTGCAAGAGGGTTCCCGATTCCGAGAATCATGCTTCAGATTTACCACCTCCACCACCATTGTTTTGTCAGACAAAATCAATTGAAAAATAGACATTGAAGGCTGTGATGACGTTTCTAAGCAGTTGCCCCTCTGTGCTTTGGTGTGCAATGTCCTAAAATGTGTTCTCATCACCACTATTCCCAGAAGCTGCCCAGCCTTCCAGCAAGGGTTTTATAACCAGTAACCACATCATGTTTCCAGGGCAGAAAGGAAGCCATATTTTAGATTATATGATACGAAGAGGTAGTTGTTATTGATAGGTGCCTTCAAATCAGGTCTGACTCATAGCAACCCTATGTACAACAGAAGGAACCGCTGCCGAGTCCTACGTATCTCACAGTCATTGATATGTTTGAGCCCATTGTTGCAGCAGACACATCTCATTAAGCATCTTCCTCTATTTCGCTGACCCTCTATTTACCAAGCGTGATGTCCTTCTTCTGGTACTGGTCCCTTCCGATAACATGTCCAAAATACACGAGACGAAGTCTCTCTATCCTCGCTTTTAAGGAACATTCTGGCTGTACTTCTTCCAAGTCAGATTTGTTTGTTCTTCTGGCAGCCCATGATATATTCAATACTCTTTATCAACGCCATAATTCAAAGGCGTCAATTCTTCAGTCCTCCTTATTTGTTGTCCACCTTTCAAATGCATATGAGGCAATTGAAAACACCATGGTCAGGCTCACTTTAGTCTTCAAAGTGACATCTTTGCTTTTTAACACTTTAAAGAGGTCTTTTGCATCAGATTTGCTCATGCAAAAAACTTCCATGGGGATTGATTGTGGATCCAAGTAAATTGAAATCCTTGACAACCTCAATCTTTTCTCCGTTTATCATGATGTTGCTTATTGGTCCAGTTGTAAGGATTTTCATTTTCTTTATCCTGAGGTATAGTCCATACTGAAGGCTGTGGTCTCTGATCTTCATCAGTAAATGCTTCAAGTCCTCTTCACTTTCAGCAAGCAAGGTTGTTCATCTGCATATTGCAGGTTGTTAATGAAGTTACAATTTATTAATCCACATAAAAGGAGTAAGTAGCAAAAGGAAGTTGGTCCCATTTAACTTCTGAAGTAAATTCAGGGAAAAGTAACGATTCTTTGTCATCTTTGATAACAGGTTGAGATTGCAAAATTAATCTGTAATGAATCTAACTTCACTGAGGAATTGGGGCAAAACTGAGAATCTTACCAGGGGCCTGAAGTTGGGAAGTAAATGCTCTTTTTTCTTTACTGATATACATAAATTCTGGTGATTGATAACCTGGGTTAGAATCCTGTCTGTGCTACCTACCAGCTGTGGGAGCGTAGGCAAGTTAATCAACCTCTCTGTGCATCAGGTTCCTCCTCTCTGATATGGGAATAGTAATGGTTTCTAGTGAGAAGGTTGTCTTAGTCCAGCTCTTGTCTTAGTAGTAGTGAGTTAATGGATGTTATACACCAGACTGGCATATGATAAGAGACCCACAAACTCAGGGTTCTTGTTATCTCCCTATTGCCTGAGGGAGCTGTCCCAGCATCGGGTGAGTTGCTTAAGATATCAGCCCCTGATCCAGACAATAGTTCTTGGACCAGGTCATGCTCTTGAGATCATGGGGTATATTAATTAAATTTTCATGATTTCAATCTGGGCTTTTTACAATTACTATCAAAATGGGCTCTAGGCTTTAAATGCCACCATGGTAGAGTGAGATGTAATGTTCCAGAAGATATTGTGTTTGAGAGTTGTATTTTGACTGCTCCTGGGGAGTCCAGGCCCTGAGCTAGCTCCCACCATGTCATTTGTGGGGCAGGCAAGCTTATCCCCACACAGCCTGGAAAGTGCCTTGGCATGAGTAGGAGCTCAATCAGTCTGTTGAATGAATGAGTGTTCAATGAGTTGAGTGGGTGAAGAGATGAGCTCATAAGGCATTTGATGGCGGGAGCATCCTAGATCCCCAATCTGAAGTGACTGCATGGTGACATGGTCCTTAGAGGTATCTCTGGGGTGCCAACAAGAGTAGAAGGTCACACATTCCAGATGGTCTCCAGAATCATGTGGGAGAGTTGAGTGATGGTCCCTAATCGTGGGGCAGCTCTGAGGATGCAGCAATGCTGGGGTCAGCACGTTTATGGCCCAGAGTCACAGGAATGGAGACAAAGGGTCCAGTAGGGCATTTGTTTTATACCTTCCTGGCAACAGATGACAAAGGGTCCTCTGTGGGCAGGGAGACATGAGGCGACTGTGGCCATCTAGGCACCAAGCTTAGGTGAGTAGTTGCCTGCCGCGTCTGCTCCATCCCGCTTTCTGTACACACGTGCTTGTGACAGGACCCAAGGAAACCATAGCCCCACTGTTCCTAAAGCTGGACATTTCTTCTTTGCATTTAGTTCTGCTTCCCAGTTTCAATGACTGCTTTTGGGAAGATATGCTACCAGAAGGGGGCAGGGACATGCCACCCAAAAAGAGGATGGCCCCCCGCCCCAAACTGGAAACTAAGTCATCCAAGAAATCCACACTTCTGGTGGAGACTCACAGCCTAGGAGGAGAACCATCTGCTCTTGGCTACCTTAGGCCAGTATTTTCAGAAAATAAAGTATACAAATTGTGACGATTGTGATGGTTAAGATTGTGTGTCAACTTGGCAGAGCCATGACTCTCAGTGTTTATATGTGATCACCTCCGTGATGGGATCTGCTGTGAGTAGCCAATCAGTTGAAAGGGAGTTTTCTTGGACGTGTGGCATGCTCCTGAATGTAAGTGGATGTTTTGGCTTTTGCCTGCTCTGGATCCTACAGCTGCCTCCTGTTCATCTGACCTCTAGTTCTTGGGACTTGAGCTAGCAGCTTATCTGCCGATTTTGGGATTTGTTGATCTTCACAGCCTGTGAGCAAGAGCCCTGCTCTCTGACCTGCTGATCTTGGGTTCACCAGCCCCTGCAGCTATGTGAATCAGAAGAAGCCTTGTCGTCTTGCCTGCTGATCTTGGGATTTGTCAGTCTTCACAGCCTGTGAACAAGAGCCCTGCTCTCTGACCTGCCCACCTTGGGTTCACTAGCCCATGAATCAGGAGAAGCCTCTATCCTGATCCATGTACTTGGGATGTTCCAGCCTCTACAAACATGTGAGCCATTTCCTTGATATAAATCTCTCTATATATTTGTATGCTTCACTGATTTTGCTTCTCTAAAGAACCCAGCCTAAGACTTTTGTTACTGAGAGTTGTTCTAGAGAAACAAAAACTGTAAGAATGAGTTTTCTAAATAGGTTCTCAAGTCTGGTTAGTCTTAAAGATGTTGATGACTCTGCTTCCAGCAGTAAAGATGGCACTGCTAATCCATGGTGTGAGGTGGTGACACAAATATGCAAAATATCACCACTAATAGATCAGGTATTGGTGAAAGGAGAGGCTCTGTGTGAACACATGTGTGATATATTTCTACAGTTTTGTCATAATGAGAAGTATAAGGAATCTGGTTGGTTGGTGCTTCTTTCACTAGACAAACTGGTGAAAGAAAGAAATGCACTCAGGGCTTCAGAGTCAAAACTCAAGTGCCTCATAAATGACCTCAAAGTTTCCACTTGTGCTTCGAAAGGAAGTCTTATTTCTTGTAGTAACAGAGTTGATATTGCTGAAAACTAAACCCAGAGTCTTATTATAAGAGTGTCTGAATTACAATAAGCTCAATTGCTAACCTCTAAGTTAAATGGAGGGTATTGATTGGGAAGAAATGGCATCCTGAAACTTGAAATGTGGACCTCGTACCACCAAGAAAGCAGCACCGGGAGCAGAGTGCATCCCAAGTTTCCTGCACTGAGAAGCTCATAGACCAGGGAAAGATTGATGTCAAGGACCTTCCCCAATAGCCAACACAGAGAGAAAGCCTTCCCCTGGTGGGGACACCCTGAGTTTGGACTTCAATCCTACAAGACTGTGAAAAAATAAATTTCTCTTTGTTAAAGCTATCCACTTGTGGTATTTGTTATAGCAGCACTAGATGACTAAGACAATGATGGTTGCAAGTGTGCAACTTGAGGGCAGGAACAGGATCTGTACTCTGGCATGGAAGGAGAATCACGTGGACTGACAGTGTTTTCCATGACAGGGTAGCAGAAATGTACCTAAGCGCTGCCACATTCCTGTTCATGACCCGTGGCTGAGAAGCAGTTCAGGTGGTGCCAGAGCTCTCATTTCTGCTCCCTTTTAGAGGTAGAAGTGGTCAAGCCAGGTGTGTGGGGAGTTTGGAGACCGGAGATCTGCATCAAATCTCCATTCCATGGCTTAAGAGCTCTGTGATGTTGGGGAAGTTGCTCAATTTATCTCAATCTCATTTCTTTACTCTGACAGATGAGGGTAGTAACATGAACTCTGCCGGCAGGCCATAAAAGTTAATTGAGATCTAGAGTGTGAGAGCGCCCACCTAACACAATGCCTCGCACATGGATGAAATAAAAGCCTCCCCCTGCCCTTTCTACTCCTTTTTCACCTCCTTCCTCAGGAGTCCTGTAGGAGATGGGGAGTGAAGTGTGCCTTTGACCCAAACCCTGAACTGACCAGTGGTTGGGCTCAAATGGCGACTGGCAAATATCAAACTCAAAAGAGGACGCCTGCTGTGGGGACTGGCCTGGTAAGGCTGGGGGGAGGGGGGAGGCCTGGGTGACCAATACTTATTTGTTTTTGTCCTTTACCCAAATCATCTTTTAGAAAAGATTTCTCACCAAGTGCATGACAGCCAGAAGCAAAAAATTGAGTGAATCAAGTGCACAATAATACTATCCTGCTGCTTTCCGAAGTACTTGACAGTCAGTTAAGGGTGCTGATAGGGTGAGGAAATGCTGAGGGAAAAGGGAGGAAACCTAAAGTGATTGTGACCATCTGCATATCTGTTGAGAAAAAAACTAGAAAGTCAATATTGGTTGGTAATTTAAAGTGCATATAAAAGGGAAAAGGAATCCAGGAAGTATGCAGTGAAAGAATTTTGTGAGAGAAATTGCCCTCCCAGTATTTGCCAGTTTGTTTCTTTTTTCACCTCTCCCTGCTCCATGTTTATAAAACTATTCAAGAAATTCTAATGTGTACAAAATGGAAGTGGAAATATCCCTCAACCCCGGATCTCTGGGTATTCATTCTGCTTTCCAGAAGTCAAAGTATGGGAGCCCCGTTAGACTTTTAACTCCCACTACAACCCAGAACCACCACTTGCCTGTCAGTTTGTGGTACCATGGTGGCTGGATGCTATGCCACTGGTATTTCAAATACCAGCAGGGTCACCCATGGTAACAGGTTTCAGTGCGGCTTCCAGACTAACACAGACTAGGAAGAAGGACCTGGTGATCTACTTTCAAAAGAAAATTTTCCAATGTAAACCTTATGTATAACAACAGAACATTGTCTGATATAGTTCAGACAATGAGCCCCTCAGGTTGAAAGGCACTCAAGACACCACTGGGGAGGAGCTGCCACCTCAAAGGAGAGTCAACCTTAATAATGTGGATGGAGTAAAACTTTCAGGACCTTCATTTGCTGATGTGACATAACTTGAGAGGAAACATCCATTAGTAATTGGAATGTGGAATGTATGAAGTATGAATCTAGGAAAATTGGAGGTTGTCAACAGTGAAATGGAATGCATAAAGATCAATATCCTAGGCATTAGAGCTGAAAGGGACTGGCATTGGCCATTTTGAATCAGATAATCATATGGTTTACTATGCAGGAATGACAGATTGAAGAGGAATAGCAACACATTCATCATCAAAAAGAACATTTCAGGATCAATCCTGAACTACAATGTTATCAGTGATAGGTTGATATCTATGTGCCCACAAGGAGTAACAGTTAATACGACTAGTTATTCAAATTTATGCACCAACCACTAATGACAAAGATTAGAAAACTGAAGATTTTTACCAATTTCTGCAGTCTAAAATTGATTAAACATGCAGTCAAAATGTATTGATATTACTGATTATTGGAATGTGAAACTTGGAAGCAAAGAATGATTAGTAATTGGAAAAATGGCCTTGGTGATGGAAATGATGCCAGAGATTGCTTGATAGAATTTTGCAAGATCAACGACTTACTCATTGGAAACTCTTTCAACAACATAAAAGGTGCCTATACACGTGGAAGAAACCCTGGTAGGGTAGTGATTAACAGCTACAGCTGCTAACCAAAAGGTCAACAGTTCGAATCCACCAGGTACTCCTTGGAAACCCTATGGGGCAGTTGTACTCTGTCCCTTAGGGGCTGCTATGGGTCAGAATCAACTCGACTGGCAACAGGTTTCAATGGGATACACATGGATCCCACCAGATGGCCTACACAGGAACCAAATTGACTACATCTGTGGAAAAAAATGATGGCGAAACTCATTATCAGTCAGAACAAGGCCAAGGACCAACTGCAGAACAGACTCTCAACTGTTCAAATGCAAGTTCAAGTGGAAGCTGAAGAAAATTAAAACAAGTCCATGAGAGCCAAAGTATGACCTTGAATATATTCCACCTGAATTTAGAGGACATCTCAAGAATAGATTTGATGCATTGAACGCTAATGACAAAAGACCAGATGAGTTGTGGAAGACATCAAAGTCATCACACATGAAGAAAGCAAAAGGTCATTAAAAAGAGAAGAAAGAAAGAAAAGACCAAAATGGATGTGAGAAGAGACTCTAAAACTTGCGCTTGGGAGTAAGTAGCTAAAGCAAAAGAAAGTAGCTACGTAGAGCCTCTAAAGCAAAAGGAAGAAGTGATGGAGTAAAAGAACTGAACAAAAGATTTCAAAGAGTGGCTCAAGAAGACAAAGTAAAGTATTATATGAAATGTGCAAAGACCTGGCGTTAGAAAACCAAAAAGGAAGAACATGTTTGGCATTTCTCAAGCTGAAAGAACTGAAGAAAAAATTCAAGACTGGAGTTGCAATAGTGAAGGATTCTATGGACAAAATATTGAATGACACAGGAAGCATCAAAAGAAGATGGCAGGTCAACATTCAACCATTTCAGGAGGTAGCATATGATAAGAATCAATGGTACTGAATGAAGAAGTCCAAGCTGCACTGAAGGTGGTGGCAAAAACAAGCCTCAAGGAATTGATGGGAATAGCAATTGAGATGTTTAAACAAACGAATGGAATGCTGGAAGTCCCCACTTGTCTATGCCAAGAAATGTGGAAGACAGCTACCTGGCCAACCAACTAGAAGAGATCCATATTTGTGCCCATGAAACTACCAAATAATACCACACAGAAGTAAAATTTTGCTGAAGATAATTCAAAAACAGTTGCAGCAGTACCTCAGCAGGGAAATTTCAGAAATTCAAGCCAGATTCAGAAGGGGCCTTGGAATGAGGGACATCATTGCTGATGTTAGATGGATCTGGCTGAAAGCAGACAATACCAGAAAGATCTGTACTGTGTTTTATTGACTATGCAAAGGCATTTGACTGTGTAGATTGTAGCAAATTATGAATAACATTGCAAAGAGTGAGAATTCCTCAACACATCAAGTATCCTCACAATTAATGTGCTTGTGCAGAACCTGTGCATAGACCAAGAGGCAGTCTTTAGAACAGAACAAGGGCATACTGCATGGTTTAAAATCAGAAAAGTTTTGCATTAGGATTGTATCCTTTCACCATACTTACGCAATCTGTACGCTGAGCAAATAATCAGAGATTGGAGGGAGACTAATCAACAACCTGTGATATGCAGATGACACAACTTTGTTTAATGAAAGCAAAAGGACTTGAAGCACTTACTGATGAAGATCAAAGACTACAGCCTTCAGTATGGGCTACAACATAAAGAAAACAAAAATCCTCACAACTGGACCAATAAGCAACATAATGATAAACAGAGAAATGATTGAGGTTGAAACAGGCTACTCAGCCATATCTTGAACAGTACCTGAGCCAATTTTTTTTCCTTCTTCTTTCTCTCCTTTCCCTCCCCTAGCCCATCCCTGCCTCCAAGATCCTGATGTTAGCTCTGCAAATGGTTAAGTGTTAACCAATGTTTCCTTTAAGACTGTGGAAAACAAGTGATATCGATCTAAGCCTGTCAAATCAGACGAAGGATGGCGCCAGCTACACCCTGAACTGATGGGATAATGGCAGGAAAAGATCAACAGGTTTGAGATACGACCACCAAAACCAAACAGAAGAAAGAGAGCGCACATTCCACAAGTCCCTAAAACTTATGGCCCCATTTCCCTTAAAAACCCGAACCCATCGGTAGTCTGGTGAGACAGACGACTTTAGGAGATCATCCCCCTCTGTCTCCATATACCGGTATATCTAATAAAACTCTTGCTACCCACCTCACCCCGTCTCAAGAATTGGCTATTTGCGGCAGGCGGCTCTAACTCGCGAAATTGTGGTAACAAGGTTGTCAAAGATTTCATTTTATTTGGATCCACAATCAAAAAATCAAATGACACATTGCATTGGGCAAATCTGCTGCTGCAAAAGACCTTGTTAAAATATTAAAAATAAAAGATTTTACTTTGAGAACTAAGGTGGACCTGACTCAAGCCATGGTATTTTCAATAGCCTCATATGTATGAGAAAGCTGGGCAAGCACAAGGAAGACCAAAGAAGAATTGATTCCTTTCAATTATGGTGTTGGCAAAGAATATTGAATATATCATGGAATGCCAGAGGAATGAACAAGTCTGTCTTGGAAGATTTACAGACAGAATGCTCCTTAGAAGTGAGAATGGTGAGACTTTGGCTCACGTACTTTGGGCATATTATCAGGAAAGAACCAATCCCTGGAGAAGGATATCATGCTTGGTAAAGTAGAGGATCAGAGAAAAAGAGAGCTACAACAACGGGCTCAAATAAAGCAATGATCGTGAGGATGGCGCAGGAACAGTCAGCATTTCATTCTTCTGACATAGAGTTGCTATGACTCAGAACCAACTCGATGGCACCTAAAAACAACAACACAACCCATAGAGCAGAGGAAATGTTTGTGCTTTGTTTATCTACCTGTATTCTGGTTTCCTTTCTGAGCCACGCCTGCTGGTTGGGGAGGGGGCATTTAAAATTAAATGTTCAATTGGGTTCAAACTTTGACTGGAAAATGTAAACCGTTTCTTCCAGTAATTGTCACTTTCTATGGGCTGAGTGCTCAGCCTGTGGATTGCCTTCCCCTCCTTCTTGTTGATCTCTGCACGGGGCATGTGGCCCAATGAGGGACTTCAATGATTCATCATGTGGCAAAGACTCAACTTGTGTTGTCTGCTAGGGATGCCCTGGGCCCCAGGATGTGGCCCTCCAGCAATCTGCCACTGACATTGCACTGGTGTCAGGTGCCTAAGAATAAAGAGTGGTATTACACAGGAGAGGGGGTATGACCCAGGTCAGGGAGATGTGACACAGGAGAGGGGTGTGTGACACAGGAGAGGGGTGTGTGACACAGGAGAGGGGTGACACACCCTGTCTCCTGTGTCACCCCCCCCGGAAACACACCACCTCTCCTGGGTCATATCCCCTCTCCTGTATCACACCCTCTCCTGTGTCACACTCTCCTGTCCTGCTGAAGTGCTAGCTTCAAAGCCCCACTGCCATATGTGGTCAGAGTAAGAAGTCTCTTCTCTACCTTAGCAGGAGGCTCTGAGGAGCACAATAATCCAGGAGATCCACTTTCAAGACAACAGTCTGACTCACCAATTGTCCTGCTGCACAGTCTTATTTTGCATGTCAAAGGCAATGTTCTTATCTTTTCTTCTTTTTATTCTTTGTGCAACAAACTCAAATCTTCCCCAGGCAGATGAGATACCAAAGGATTATGTACTCAGAAAGGCAATAGGTAAAAGGCAAAAAATTCATTAATAATATTCAAGACATAATTCTTGTGTGTGTGTAAGCAAAAAAATTTAAAAAATGGATCACTCTAGAGAGTTTTTCTCCCATTTGCCTTATTTTTTGAATAAATCTTACACATCTTTCAATATCTATCCGTAGAATTTTTTCTTTTAAAAATTTTATTATGTTGAAAAATATGAAACAAAACATTTCAATCATGTGTACAATTCTTTGACATTAATTACCTTCACCATGTTGTACAACAAATCACCAGGATCCATTTCCAAATAAATAGCTGCTTCTTTAACAATGTCATGCCAATCCACTGTATGAGTGTCATTTTAATCCTGTGCTTTTAATTTTGGATATGTTTCTAGTTTTTTTGCTTTTTCTCTTATCAAGAGCAATGGTGCTGAGAATTCTCCTGCCCATTCACTTGTGTGTGTGTGTGTTTTGTTTACTGTCTAACTACCCTAATAGATCAGGAGTAGTATTGTCTGCCATGGTCACCATTGTTTGAACGTAATGTGATGAACAGATGGACAGAAATGGATGAACAACCATCATGAATGGATTCATCACAAATGGATGAATGAATGTATCTTTCTGCACTTGTGCAAGTTTTCTGCAGAGTAAATTTCTAGAAGTGTAATTGTAGAGCCAAAGCTTACGCATATTTACATTTTGCTACTTACCACTCAACTGTGCTCCAAAACCACTGCATTAGCTCATATGTCCTCCAGCGGTGGATGACAGTTCTGGGCTTCCCCTGAGAGCAGAGTCTGAGACAAGGCTCTGTGCAGGAGGCATATCAGGAAGGAATCCCATGGCGTGGGGGAGTGAGTGTGGGAAGGGACAACAGGGAAGCTGGAAAAGCCAGTTCAGGGGTGAATTATTGAGCTGAGTACCTCTATGGGCACTGAGGGCTCCTTCCCTCTAGGACCCTCTGAGGAACTGTGTAGAAGGTGCCTTAGAACTATCCTCCCGAGACCTTGCGAGAGGAGAGCGCTTGTCCACTCTCAGCCCTGCACAGTCAGAGTTGCCCCAGGGTGTGTTAATTTTCTGGGACCTCAACAGGTGCACTTGCCTGCCCCAGAATGGCCAGTGAGCTCCAGGGCAGCAGAGAGAGGGAGAGAGAGAGAGAGAGAATGTGGTGGAGGAGAGGGGCTGTCTGGCTATGCCCAGGCTTAGCTGGTTGCCACAGCAACAGCCTGGATAAAAAGGTGGCTGAGAGGATAGGAGGCAAGGCACATAGGTGCCCAACTCATTCCATTCACCTGTGCTCCTGCCAACAATGAAATTCCATGCTTTTTACTTTGGCTAGACTGATAAGTGAGTAGAAAAGCCTTGCTGTTGTTTTAATTTTCATTTCTTTGATTACTGGCGAGATTAAACATCTTTTCATTTGTTTATTGGCCAACTGTATTTATTCTGTGAATTCCATGTATATGTATATATGTGTGTATGCATATATGTATACCTATTTTTTACATTAAAAATTAATGGTTATCTTCTCCTTGAAAAAGTAATGATCTTATCTTTGTCCACCACCCTTGACACTGGTTCTTTCCCACCCTTTCCTCAGAAGTTACTATTTGGTATATATTCTTTCGGACTTTAAAGCCATGTACTTCCATATACATCTGTTTCCATAAAAATATAGCATTTGCAAATACGTACATATATACATATCTATATGTGTGTGTATATATATAAAGGACCCTGGTGGCACAACGGTTAAGCATTGGGCTGCTAGTTGAAAGGTTGACAGTTCAAACCCACCTATCCACTGCATGGGAGAAAGACCTAGCAATCTGCTCCCGTAAAGATTACAGCCTAGAAAACCCTGCCTGGGGCAATTCTACTCTTTCACATGGGGTTGCTATGAGTTGGAATTGACTCCACAGCACCTAACAATGACATGTGTATATATGTAAATGGTATATAAATGGAATCATATTGTATGAATTTACTCTGAGGGCTGATTTTTTCTCTTACTATTCCTTTTCAGTGCATCTACAGTTGCTTTTTTTTTTTTTTTTTTTTAACCATAATGCAGTATTTTGTACATGGATATAACTCAGTTAACCATTCCTCTGCTGGCAAATGTTTTTGGTAGCTCATAGTTGACTGCTATTATGAGCAGTGTTCCAGTTAACATGCTTCCTTTTACACACTGAGTTTCCCTGAGGTAACACCCCAAAGGGGATTTACTATCTCATATGTACATATTTTTAAGCAATCTCTCAATGGTCACAAAATTCTTATTGCTAACTTTGTGCACAAAGGTTGCATCCAAGGGTGGCCTGCCTTCTGAGTTGGATATAATGGTCCTAGGATGAGGCAGGGCTGAAGTGACACGTGGCTTGAGGTTTGATGCTCGTGGCCCCCTCTGGTGGAGGGACTCCTCATGGGGTCGAGTCTAGACCCAAAGGGAGGCTATGCATGACTGGGGCAAGGAGACAGGTGGGGCAGTACATGGACTGTGTGATATGAATCGTTTGGCAGGATCGGTGGTGGGATTTCCCACATGGATAGTCTTGGCTTGGTGGGTGGAGAAACATGTGATGGAAATGTTAGCTGAAGACCTGAACGCGCAGTGTTTGATTCCCCACTTGATGAGAACTTCAGATTAGTAGGACCAGTTGGTGGAGAGGGGCTGAAGGCAGTAGGGGAAGGGAGGTAAGGGCCCCTTGTGCTCGCTGAGATTCCTGCGGCACAGGCAGGCGCCGGGGAGGAAGGGTTGGTCCCCACTTTCTAGGTATCACTGGGCCCCTACACAAGGAACCTGCTCCCTGGATCCTGCTTCTTCTATCAATTACTCCAGTTGCGTCCTGTCTGTCCTGTCTTCATGTTACAGGAAGAGGTGTCTCAGAGGACTCTGTAGTGGAGGTGGAATTAAGTATGCCTGAGACAGAGACCACACAACGAAGAATTGCCTCATCAGCAGCCACAACACACAGGGTTCTAATTATTCTACTTTCAGGAGCAAAAATTCCTCCTGCTTCCTTGCCAAATAGCAGGTGGTAGATCCTGGGGGTGTGCCCTGAATCACCAAAGAAGTCAACATCAACTCAAAAGCCTTGCCCAGCAGCTGCTGCCTCTACCTGGAGTACAGGTGAGAGGGCTCAGGGGGGTCAGGACAAGGGTCTGGGCTGGAGGGCGTGGTTCTGGGAATAGGGTGGGTGGTGGCTCTAGGGGCGAGTCACTGGCTATCTGCTAACAACCTGAACCCCATGCTTGGGGCAGCCGGAAGAAGTCCTGGTGCCCTCAGGGACTCTCTTTTAACAAAAATTTCACACATACCGACAAATTGTTTTATGTCAATTTACCTCCCGCCAGGAATGTCTACCACGCAGATGGATGGAAATGCTGCTTCATGACTGTGATCGTCTGTATTTGACTGCTTACGTGAAGTGTCTTTTTGTATAATCATGGGCCATGTCTACTTCTTCTGCTGTGGATTTTCTGTTCATATCACGTGTTTCTTTGTCTTTTTCTTGCAGATTTGTAAGAACTCTTTATGTATTGAGATATTGTTTTACCCTTGCCTGACATGTACAGTGCAAAGAGTTTTTGGAATTTGTCAGATATCATTTAACTGTGCTTGTTTTTTTTTTTTTTTTTTTGTAATATATTTGACCTTTAACTAGCTGTATAATTTGTATTAATCAATTTAATCTTTTTTTTTTTTCTTTTATGACTTTGGGGTTTTGTGTCCTGTTTAGAAAAAAATTTCCACCACACAATTAAGAATTAATCTCTTATATTTTAAGCAATTTTATTTATTGTCTTGTAATGTTTAAGTCTATGACTATCTGGAGTTTATTTTTGGTCATGATAGCAAGTGGAGGAGGTGTGTGACCTTTTTCCTTCTCACCTCACCCAGCCAAAATTGACAGCCAACCCTCCACCATCATTTATTGTGCAATCTTTCCCTCACCTCTTTGAAATGCCAAGTCTACAAAATGACTGAATTCCATTCCACTGCAATTCCATTTTCCATTTTCACCTCCATTTACCCTTTCCTCCCCTCATTTCCCTTAGTTGCTCTTCCTGCATCAGGCCACATCTTACTATATGCTTACTATATAGGGTTATGCGTGGTCTTCCCTTTTACTTTACGCCCCTGGGATAAGCCCACTGGGCAGGCTCACTTCTGTGGGAAGGCCTGGCCCTCACGTCCTCTCCTGCCTCCTCATCTGCTTCTGTGTGGAACAGTGCCTCTCCCTCTGGATCCCCAGCCTCCTCTCTGACCAATTATGCCAGAACCTGTGGGGATGGGCCAGTGGCTCTCCAGGTGGTTCATAGAGTCCAGGTTTGAGAAGCACTGAGATGGGTCACATCTGTGTGGATTCCATTCTTGGGGGTGGGGGTGAGTGGGGTGGGGAGAACGGTGGCACATGGCAGGAGGCCTTGCTCTATGGAAAGCCCAGCATGACTTGGCAAGAAGGAGGGCAACTGGACTCTGGCTCAGCTGCTGGTAGAGATGCTTTCCTGCCTCTTTAGCTGTTGGGTGTAAACTTCCGGGGGCGGGGGCTGCATCTCCAGGTGAGGAGGGCTGGGCTGTGGGACTGGGAACTCCATACCCCACATACTGAACACACTCAAGTCTCTTTCTCTTTCAGATGGTCTATTTGTGTATTTCTCAGACTTGACACAACGGTACCCTGTAGAGTGACAGCTTAGGTGAAGGTTAAGCTTTAAAGTAGCCTGTAAGGCTGAAACTGCATGTAAACAAAATTCCTGTTGAAAATTCCTTAAATTGACCGCAAAATGCAGTGTGCAGAGTGCTGGCCTGAGGAGCTCAGCACCGCCAATCTTCCCTCCGTTATTGGATCTAACCAGTTTGTCCACTTCAGTTCTGGAGGAAGAGGACGGTTTCTTTAGATCCTACACCATGAGAGATGCAGCACCTGAGACTGTTGGGAGCAGCCTGAGTTTGGCTCTTGTCTGTCCCATTGTCACGCTGGGGCAAGCAGGCAGATTTGCTTGCGCTATGGAAATCTCTCAATCAATCAATCTGCCTATATCTTTCCCTCTCTTCTCTCCAGAGACCACTTATGCTGTGCATGGATTTCTTCACTTAATTTTCCCAATACTGTAAAAGATTCTAGTTGCTGTTGAGTTGATTCTAACTCATGGCGACCCCATGTGTGTCAGAGTGAAACTGTGCTCCCTAGGGTTTTCAAAGACTGATTTTTCTGAAGTAGATTGCCAGGCCTTTCTTCCAAGGTGACTCTGGGTGGACTTGAACCACCAATTTTTGGCTAGCATCTGAGTCCATTAACTGCACCACCCAGGTAATATTACTATTCCCATTTTATATATGAGGAAACTGAGCACTTTCAGGTTGGATAACTATTCAAAGGTATACAAATTCAGTACGTGGCAAAGCCAGGATTTGAACCTGTGCCACCTGACTCAACTCTATACCCTTAGATACTAAAGGAGACTACTTTTCAAATATTTCTTGATGATTGCCATACATTTTTCTTTTTGATAAGTATTTTGGCCCCATCCCATAGGTTTTGTGTTATATAGTTGTTTTTGGTATCATTTTCTAATGAATTAATCTGTTGCTATAATTATTTCATCTTTTATTTAAGAGTTATTTATGAGTGCTTTAAAATTTTAGATGGTTAAATTAGAGGAGCTATGTCTTGGTGGTTTCTTTTAGTTTTATTGTCAGGGAATGCAATAGGCTTAAGTGTTGCTTTTTGAGGGGGGGTGGGAAATTTGTTAAGATGTTCTTTATGGCATAGTCTATGATCAGTTTCTGTAAATGGTCCATAAGCATTTAAAAAAATTTCTGTCTGGTACAAAAGTAGTGTGTCTACTAAATAAAGTGTACTGTGTGATTAAAACACTCCAATCAGATTACTGTTTTATCTACTGGATTTGTTAAATTTAGCTATAAAGTGTTTTTAAGGCTCATTATGATCTTGTCCAAGTAACCTCGAATTCCTAAACTTTCCTAAGTATTTTCATGCAATGTGATTTGGTGTGTAAATGTTTATGACTTATAGTTTCTTTAGAGAGAGTATCTTTTCTGAATAAAAATCCTTTTCTCCTTATTTGATGTTAAAGTTCACTTTACATGATATTATTATTCTTGCTATTTGTCATTGTTAGTATTTTCCTGATCTCTTCTCCCCAAGTGAAGGTACTAATGGAGGAATGTTCCAGAGTCATGGAGGACAGCTGGCTACCTTGTTGAGAAGCACTGGAGTATTCCAAAGTCCACCTCCTTGCCCAGCTGATTCACCCAACATACTACGTTCGTGTGTGTCAGTGAACAAGGATGTCATTTAATTAAATCTAAACTGTGTTCCCTTGGGCTGGTAGTCTTTCTAGTTGGTAAAAATGACACAGAGGTTTTCTTAGTTTCAGTTAAACGTAATTCTTCGAGTTCCTTTTCATAAGTGTTTGAGAAGGTGTTATTTATTTATTTGTTTTGTTTTGTTTTTAATTATGAGTTTATAGTGTCACCATTCTTAGAAGTCTTCCAAATTATTTTTAACACAGTGAATATATCTTTCTGTAGGCTTATATACATTTTTTAACAACTGACTTCCTTAATTTAAAAACTGAAACGCACCTATGAACAGATAGGAAATGTAGCATAGCACAGAGAGCCCTGGGCTGGGTTCAGACAGCTGGACTCCAGACCTGGCTCTGACACTAGCCATGGAACTCTGAGAAATCATATGAGGTCATCTCCCTGGTGCGTGTCAGGGTTCTATTGTCCCCCATGCTTATTCAGTCTGTATGTAGAGCGCATAATTCGAGAAGCTGGACTCTGTGAACAAGAAAACAGCATCAGTATTGGAGGAAGACTCATTAACAACCTGCAATATGAAGATAACACAACTTTGCTCGCTGAAAACAAAGAGGACTTGAAGTACTTACAGGTGAAGATCAAAGACCACAGCCTTCAGTATGAATTACACTTCAACATAAAACCAAAACATAAAGACAACAAAAATCCTCCCAACTGGACCAATCAACAACATCATGAGAAACAGAGAGAAGAACGAAGTTGTCAAGGATTTCATTTTACTTGGATCCACAGTCAACACCCATGGAGGCAGCAGTTAAGAAATCAAATGAGGTATTACATTAGGCAAATCTAATGCAAATGACTTTAAAGTGTTAAAAAGAAAAGATGTCAATTTGAGGACTAACATGTGCTTGATCTAAGCCATGGTATTTTCAATTGCCTCATATACATGTGAAAGCTGGATGATGAATAAGGAGACCAAAGAAGAACTGATGCCCTTGAATTATGGTGTTGGTGAAGAATACCGAATATACCATGAACTGCCAGAAGAGCAAACAAATCTGTCTTGGAAGAAGTACAGCCAGAACGCTTCTTAGAAGTGAGGGTGGTGAGATTTCGTCTCACATACTTTGGACATCTTATCAGGAAGAACTGGTCCCTGGAGAAGGGCATTATGCTTGGTAAAGTAGAGCGTGGTTGAAAAAAAGGAAGACCCTCAATGAAATGAATTGACACAGTGGCTGCAAGAATGGGCTCAAACATAGCAAAGATTGTGAGGATGGCACAGGACTAGGCAAGCTTTCATTCTATTGTACACAGATAGGGTCGCTATGAGTTGGAACTGACTCGACAGCACCTAACAACAGCAACAGCTTCCCTGGGCCTCAGTTCCGACTTTTCATCTCTTAAATGAAGGTAGATTACTTAGACATCCCGCATCCTATCAAAATTATTCGCTTTTTCATATGGCAAAAATCCATCACCAGATATGATACTATGAACAAAAATACTAAGATAAAATACTAAAAAAGGCATGCCCTCAATTTGTTCTGCATCAGTTAGGAATAACAGTTACATTAACTAATTCCAAAAATAATCTATAATTGGCATAATGCAACCACGTAAAGAGTTCAGTAGAAGAGAGGACTGAGGTCTTGACACTTCTGGGAGGTCGGACAATGCTTGGAAGTTCTTTATAGAGGTGACACAATGCATGATTCTTAATAGGCACATTACCTGGGTTCAGAGGCTGACCAGAAATGTGGGGGAGGGGAGGGGAGGGGAAGGAGGCTACAAGTGAGAAGTCAAGAGGAAGGGTGGAGGCCTTGTAAGGAGAGGTGGGAGTAGAGGAGTAGGTTTGGGGCACAGATGAGAGCTCCTGGGGGCTATTGAGAATGAGGGGCCTTTGGATATACCACAGGGGTGATCCAGGCCTGGGAGAGGGTGAGTGGGGCTTACTCAGTAGCTGGTGTAGCCATGCTGATGGCATGAGCCTCAAAGGGGGTGTTTTGCACATGGGTGGGAGTGGAATGTTGTGCAGAATACTGGGAGATGCTAACTCACCTGAGGGAGTGTGGAGATCCAAGTCATAAGCAGTTACTGCTTGGAGGCGCCCAAGAACCGGGGTCCTTGAAGTCGAGTCAGATTTTAGTAATGGCAAGGAAGCTTAATAAAGAGCATTTGATGAAGGACTTAGAAAAATTTTGTTTCCAGTATACAAGAACTCAGAGCACACCAAAGACAGGATAGGGAAGCTGGGAAACGGTATGCAAAGTGGGAGGCAGTTGTGGCAGCTGTTGGAGACGGTAGTGCCAGTAAAGAAAGGGGCTGGCAGGGCTTGCCTATGGAGCAGAGGTACCCGGTGGTTCTCTATTGATGGTTTTTATCTTCCTCTTTGTTTCAAGAAGAAGCCCTGGTGGCACAGTGGTTAAGTGCTCAGGTGCTAACCGAAAGTTCAGCAGTTCGAAGCCACGAGTAGCTGCATGGGAGAAAGATGTGGCAGTCTGCTTCCATAAAGATTACAGCCTTGGAAACCCTATGGGGCAGTTCTGCTCTGTCCTATAGGGTCACTGTGAGTCGAAATTGACTTGATGGCAATAGGTTTGGTTTTTTATTTGTTTCAAGAGTGTTCATGTTTACCTCAAGGAATATGATTATAATAGCTGTGTGAAAGTCTTTTTCAGATAATTCCAATATCTGGGTAGTCTCAGCATTGGTAGCTATTGATTGCCTTTTCCCTAGATAATTGAATATGTTTCCCTCATCTTCATAGTTCATTTAATTTCGGATTGAATCCTGGGCATTTTTAATACTATGTTGAGATTATGGGTCCTATCAAAAATCTCTGGCTATTCTATCTTTTTGGTTTAGTAGACAATCAATACAGGAAACCCTGGTGGCATAGTGGTTAAGTGCTACGGCTGCTAACCAAAGGGTCGGTAGTTCGAATCCGCCAGACGCTCCTTGGAAACTCTATGGGGCAGTTCTACTCTGTCCTATAGGGTCGCTATGAGTTGGAATCAACTCGACAGCACTGGATTAGACAATCAAACTGTTTAGATTCAGACCGTGAGATCTGCCTCACCTTTTGTGGGTGGTAGTTCCGAAGTCAGTTCAGTTTTTAAAGCCTTTTTTTTTTTTTTTTGCTTACTTTGTGTCTGCCCCATGGGTGCACCGCTCAGGGGTTAGTCTGGAACTTGGGCTGTGCTTTATATTGTAGCTTGATTTTCAAAACCTTTGCTGTGCTTCTTTGTGTCTGCATGCACCACTCAGGGTGAGTCTCAGACTTACATCAGTTCTCCAGTTCCCTCCTCGCTAGCTCTTTCACACTCTCCTTTTACCAGGGCCCCTTTTCCTGATTCCTTGGTCCAGAAAACCAAAAACCAAACCCATCATAGTGACTCTGTAGGACAGAGTAGAACTGCCCCAATGGGTTTCCAAGGCTGAAAATCTTTATGGCAGCAGACTGCCACATCTTTCTCTTGTAGAGCAGCTAGTTGGTTCGAACTTCCGATCTTTTAGCTAGCAGCCGAGCACTTAACCACTGTGCCATCAGGGCTTTATCCAGAAAGACAGGTTTTTTTCCTCAGGTTTTAGGTGTCTATGCTGTGGTGTCAGCAGTAGTACTATTTTGCAACTGGGGTTGGCCTTGGGGTAGAGCTGGAAGTGAAAAATGAGAAAAAAAAGGAAAGAAAAAATATGGAGGATTCCTCCCAAACTCTTAGACTCACAGAGATCCTTTTTCCTGTCCTCTGGCTAAATGAGTGAATTACTATTGGAGTTTTTGCTGTCTGCACCCTCTTTGTGGTTTGTCTTTGGCTTGCCCTTGGATTACAGCCAGGAGTTAAAGGAGGAAAAAAATGAGTAAAGTCACTGCTGTATTGGTCATTTCTCAAGTTTTGACTTCCCTCCCCAAGTCCTCTACTCTTGTTTATGCTTCAGAGTCTTCAGTAGCTGGCTTCTGTGGTCTGTTCCGAGTCTTCAGTTCTCATCAGTAGGAGATAGGCTACAATGTGGTCGCTCCATCACAGCTGCCACCTGAAGTTCAGGATTAGTTTTTGAATCAGCCTTCAACCCAGGCATACTTTCCATTACTTGCTGGCTCCCCAGCTCTTCTCTGGTTTTGACTTCCATTTGTGATAAACCAGTCCGCTAACTTTCTAGGCACTGGTCAATGAGATATCAAATTGGTGACACTATCATTGTTCTCAAAATGAGGTATGAGTTTAAAGGAAAATGGAATTATGTAGCCTGTAAATTATTTCAGAACACACTTTGGAAAGAAGTTTCAAATATATTTTGAGAAATGGCAATATTATCTCCTAAGGCAACTATTTTGAATGAGACAGCACTCATTTAGATGGTTAAATTTGGAGATATATATATATATATATTTAAATGTAATTTTATCAAATTGGTAGTCACAGCAAGGATATCTCATCATGGGAAACACCACCTCAGTTCACCTTTAAAGGTTTGCCCTACCTTTTCTTCTTGCTATGCCCCCACTTCAGCTCCTTGCAGTTGCTGTCTACAACCAGAAAACTAGGGGTATCAGTTAAGAAATGGGTTTGGGTGCAAGAAACAAAGCCCTAAAAAACAGTGGCTTAAACCAATTAAGGGTTTTATTTTTCTTTACTTAACTGAACACACCCAGTTGCAAGAGATGTTGGAAACATTGCTTTTCAACTATGTCTTCCTTGCCCCCTTGCCCCTACCCAAACAAAGAAGGGGAAATGGATTCTGTGTTGACATCAACAGTCTGTCATATCTGTTAGAAAAATTGGACCTAAATTACTGAACTTGCTTGAGTCGTAGGAGAAAAGAGTGATTAATGTTTTAAGATCAATGTTGCCAATAGGAAATGATGGAATGCTAGAACATTCTTGCTAGTTTACTGATGGTCTTTCTTTACTCCTGGTTACCACTGGACATGGTGACAATTCAAGTTGGACCCAAGATTTTGTTGACATTGACCACCAGTGAAAATCAGAAATTCAGCTCCATCAGCCAAGGTCATTAAAATTTATGTGAGTTTATATTTTTTGACAATTTGGACCACTACATGACTTTAAAAGATCCTTATGAGGCCAATTAAAAGCCACTCAGTAAACCACTGATTATTCAGAATGGATCGTCTACAGCTGTTTCCTGTTTATCTCCCAGCTAATTCTTAGGGCTAAATCATCCATCCATCCATCCGTCCATCCATCCATCCGTCCATCCATCTATCCGTCCATCCATCCATCCATCCGTCCATCTGTCCATCCGTCCATCCATCCATCTGTCCATCCGTCATGTACTGAGTACCTACGACGATCCAGGCCAGGGATTCACAGAGCTAGGAATTCACAGATGAGTAAGAAAGGCACAATTTTTGTTTCTGAGGACCTCATAGTCTGTGAGACCAGGAAACAGTGGACAAGCGCATTGGTATGCAGGGACCTTTGCCTCTTCCTTCCGTAAGGCATGGTAAGTGATCTGAACCATGGCCAATCCTCTACTCGTTCTATTTGTTTATTCAGTTAAAAAAAGAGAAAGAGAGAGAGGGGGAGAAACTGAAACCTTTCTCTGCCATCTAAAAACCCTAAATCTTCAAAGCCAAGTCAAGGTGGTGCTTTCTCACTGTGCTGAAAGCGACAACGGGGAAGGCAAACCACGAGTCTTAAAATCTTTTCCTGTTTCGAACAAGGTTTGGATTTTATTTTTGCTTCACATATTACTTTGTTCCCCCGCACCCCAGTTTCTCTGTTGTTTTCTCAACAGTCACGTTCTTTAATCTCCTTCCCTTTCAGTCCCAGTACAATGGAAATCACTCCCAAACATCCTCATAGGATTGACAAAGCGCCCCGCAGGGACACAAGGAAGCATGTTTTGTGCTTTGTGTGTGTGTGTGTTGGGGGGGGAAGGGGGCATGTGTGAGGCCAATGGAGTGGTGAACTGGGGAGGAGGGGTGGTGGATCTGGTGGCCTGCAGGGATTTCTGTTGATGGATGGCTTTTTTTTTTTAAAACAGAAAGGAACTTGCAATTCTGTTTTCTTTTTTTTCTTTCTTTCATGAGTTTAAAAGCTAATTCTTAAACCCAAAGAGGAGCATATTTCTGGAGCAGAAGTCTACAGTAATCTGAGAGCAAGATGATGACGAGTGGCACTAAACTGTGCCTGCTTCCTGTCTGGAAAGAAAAGAGGTTCGTTGCTGTCATTTTATTTTCTTTACTCTGCATACCTCCAATAGTGGCCCTGACTGGGCTGAAATGTAAGTCTTCTGGGGCTCAGGAGGGCCTGGGATGGGGAAGGGCAGGTGGTGGGGGGTGGGGGGGTATGAGGATGGAAAGCTGGCAGCCAGCTGTGCCTCTGCTAGATCTCAGCTGGGGAGCGCAGCAGGAGAGAGGGGTTGACAGGAATAATAACCAAAACAGATGTTTGTAAGCACTTAGTGTGAACCAGGCACTGTTCTAAGAACTCTGTAGATGTGAGCTTGTTCATTCCTCACAATAGCCCTATGGGGTAAGTATTGTTATTATTCCCATTTAATAGGCAAAGAAACTGAGGTACAGAGAGGGTGAGAAACTTGCCAAGGTCACACAGCTAGGAACCTACACACTGAATCTCAATGTTATAAAGAAGAGGGTATTAGAGGGGAAAAAAGAAGATAATTGCTCATACATCTGAAACCGCAACCTCCAAGATTCTTTCACATTTCATTTGGAACATTCATTCAGCACGTGTTTATTGAGCACCCATTAAGTACCCAGGTATGGTGCTAGATACAGCTGTGAACAAGGCAAGTAAGAGTGGTATGTGTGTGTTGGGACAGGAGACAGACATTAAAGAAACACTTCCTGCTTCGATTGTTAGTCACAATCTGGAGGTCAGTGCTATGGCAGGAAGGTAGAGGGAGCGAGCAGTGCAGGTGACAAGGGGAAGATCAGATCCTCACAACAACCTTGTGGGAGGGCAGAACAGAAGGGTTATCCACACCTTATGACTTTATTAAATGAGTGTTTATTGATTGTCCATAACATACCAAAGCATTGCAAATAAAGAGATAATGAAAACTTTGGGTCCTGCTCCCAGGAATGTGGTGAAGCAGGAAGAGTAAGACTAGCAGACAATTACAAGACAATGTGGTAAACACGCAGGTTGGGAACAGCACCCAGCAGAGGGTGGGGATGGGGAGGGTGGGGCCTGGAGGAGGCCCCAGGCAAGTCAAGTGGGGTGGGGTGGAGTAGGGTGTATAGGGAGAAATTCCCAGGTATTTGCCTGGATTGGGTTTGCTGCTGAGGGTCTTGGTGGTGAAGGAGCTGAGGCTGAAGGAGGCAGGCCATGCCAAGAAGAAATTAGCCAAGAGCCACAGGCTTTGAAGCAAGAGAATGAGATGACCAGATTGACATTTAGGATCAGATGCTGCTTGCCTCTGTTGCTTCCCTTCTTTCCAGATGTCCTCACAGTTTTTTGCAGGATTAGCCAGAGGCATTGCCAGAAACAGGGAGGCCCCCAGCCTCAGTGACAATGGTGGGATGGACTTGAAGAAGTAGGACTCAGATTCCTGTGTCCTGATTCCAAACCAAGCAGGGCAGAGAGAAAATGAAGGGACAGGTAGAGAGGGACAGTCATAAAGACTGACGTGGGACTCCAGTGCATGCTGGGTACAGGGTCAGTTTAAGACGTGTGAGGACCCTAAACACTGGTAATCTGTGGTGCCCTTCCTCTGTTTATTCACACATTCGAATGGGATATGTTAGTTATATATATACACATGTATAAATATACGTGTGTGTGTCTTGGCTATCCATTACGTAACTTCTTTTTAAATGCGACTATAATAATTAGTAATTGAAGGCAAATGTGGTGGATCCCATTTTAGTGGAATGAGATGAACCAGATTATAAAATTTTTAGTGGATGTGGGGTACTAACATCTTTTGATATCTCCTTTATGTGTCTGGTCTTCAGCAATATCTTCTAAGGCATCTAGAATCTGTGTGTACGATTCCAGGATTGCACTCGATGCTATGGCATGTGCTTCCCAACGTGTATTGGAAAGACATTTTAATACTTAGTCATTGCCTAATATGTTTTGAGAGCTACCTGTCAGTGAGTAGAGGTGTCAAAAAATGTGTAGAGTAACTGAACTGTAGAAAAAAAATAAACTCCTTCTGGACAACAACTGATATCCTATGAGATTAAGTGAATGCACGGCACATGGTATGAAAATGGCATATTGAAAATGGCATAAATAGTCAAGTGTTTGATCTACAATTTCTTCACCGGCATGGCTTTTTAAGCTAATAAGTGTGATAAATCGCTCAAAAAGTTTTCCATCTGTTAGAGATACATATCTTAAAACAATACTTACCTGATCTGTATAAGAAAGGTCAGGAGTGGAATCTACAGACAAACTGAAATATTGAGCTATACTTACTTCACTGAAAATAGTTTATCAAACTTTATTACTTATTAAGTCTATTAATTCTTCACACATTGTTTTAGATATGTAAGATGGGTTTCCCTTTCCTTTGTTACCATATTTTGAGATGTGACCTGCTAAAAATGGATCACACAGAGCAACAAGTTCAAGTAAACCCCCAAAATTTCCATTTTGTGGGAATTCAAACACTTCGTTTTTTTCTTGAAAAGATAGTCCACGATCAGTGATCGTTATAACGACAGCAACAATGTGCTGCAAAACAGCTTTTCAATACTGACATTCCTCATTAATTTGTGTTTCCAGTTCATGATTTAAACCAAAACCATGTCTTCAGTTTAAACGTGACAACATTCAAAGTCTGTGGATTGAACTGTTTTTCATGTTTATCAATCATATTTGAGTTGCATCAATTGCTAAATCCATCCCTAGCAAATCAAAAATTAAATTATGTAGGACTGAATAGTTTACAAATGAAACAATATATGGAGCTGACTGAAGGAGAATACAGTAGTCACTCCCTCTTATAATTTTTCACTATCAACTTTGTACCCTAGAGATATATTCTGGCTACAGAGCCTTGTTCGTTTACCTTCCAGAAACTTCTGATACAAATTTTCAAATGGCCCTCTGTGATGTTTACAATCACTTGGCTCTCTTTCTATCCAATAATTTACATTGTTAGAAGATAAACTTTTCCACAAAGCAAGATCTTTACTTCTGTCATTTTGGGGGTCTGCAGATGTGACAATTTCAGATTCTATCTTAGTTCCACTTTTTACACCATTACTAATTTTTTTACTGCAGCAAAGAATGGATGCAGAATTTGGAACAAATTCTGTTGTATTTGTATTGCTATTAGGAACTTCAGCACTAACAGAACTAGTCCAATGATTTCCACCCATTAAACTTGAGCATTCATTGGAAGAAGTCTCTTCTGATCCATTATGTATTAAAAAGGAAGTTAATTTTGGACTTCTCTTTAGGGATTACCAAATCCTTTTCTTTTTATCTTCTGTGAGCTTTCGTTTTTGCACTCCACTTAGTTCTCGCACTCCACTTAGCTCTTGCCGTTTCATTTTACCTGCATATAAAATTGTCACTTTTTAAATTTGGTTCTACAGTAGCAAAAATATTCGAATAATTGAAAAATCAATAAAATTTATAAAAAAAGTAAATTTATAAAATAAAGTTTACATTTGAATTTTGATGTTAACACAAAAATTTGTATTTGAAAATTAGTCAGTAAAAAAATTGATTTGGTACATGTAATTTTGTTCTTCAGGTAATCAAAAGAAATAGCACTTACAAGGCAGTCGGAAATAATTTCATTCCTTTGTTGTACGATGTTTGTTGATGGGCCCTTTGCAGATTTCCAGAAGTGTTTTTCGTCTTGGAATAATACCTAAAAACCTGCACACTCACCTTCCGTCCTTTGATGGTGCACCTTCACAGTTCATTGGACTACCACTGATACTTGATGGGGAGGTGGGGTGAACGATGGAAAGAACATGATCCAACTACAAACGTCTGCTCCATCTGTAGATACGTTTTGGTATAACCTGTGCAGGACAGGACCAGACACATCATGAGTCACGTGATTACAGTGCTGCCGGTGTGTTCGTACATGATCTACGAGTGAGAACTGAATGCGAGGTTATTCCTGATTGATCCAAAATAAGGAGGAAAATATTCTTTTTAATCGTATGCAAAATTTAAAAAATGGTATCAATTTTATTTAGGGCCTGCTGTTTTTTTCCACTGCATTGTCCACTCTTTCATATGTCCTGTCTGCTTGGTATCTCTGGGTCTTTGCTTTGGACAACTGGTGCCCCTGTTTTGTTGATGCCCTAAGCACATGCTTACTTTGCTTATTGGATAATCTGTCCTTGGATAGGTAGGCCCTATTCTGTAGTGGGCTTAGATGTCTGAGCTTCCTCCAGTCCTTCAGATCTCTCAGAGAGGTACTGGGGGTAGCCCCCTTCCTCAGTGTCCTGAAGCATGGCTGTAGGAAAGGAAAGAGCCTGTCTTTTGCTGACATTAGGTGGCCTCTGGTAGGGCTTGGTTCTGTTGACTCTGGGACAGGGTGGGGGCTGGTGAGGGAAAGGTAGGTGTTCAGGAATAGCTTCAAGGCTTATATCAGGGGAGGGATAGGGGAGCTTCATCCCAAAATCTACTCTAAAAATCAAAGATCTTTCTAATCACACCCTTTCAGCTGTGAGACATCCAAATTATAAGGTGGGAAATCCTCATTTTTAAAAATTGAGATAAAATTTACACACAGTGAAAGACACAGATATTAAATGTGTATTTCATGGGTTCTGACAAATGTATGCCCAAGTAAACAGCCAAGAAATGTAGAACATACCCATATGCATTTGAAAAGCTTTTGTATTCTGTAGGTATTGGTTTTGTGTTCTATAATTTTCAATTATGTCAAGTTGATCGATCCAAAACCAAAAAAAAACCATTGCCATCGAGTCAATTCTGACTCATAGCAACCCTATAGGACAGTGTAGAACTGCCCCATAGGGTTTCCAAGGAGTACCTGGTGGATTCAAACTGCTGACTTTTTGGTTAGCAGCCGTAGCTCTTAACCACTACACTGCCAGGGTTTCCAGTTGATAAGCAGCTTTGTTTAAATCTGTATCCTTGCTGATTTTCTTTGTAGTTGTTTTATCAATTACTGAGGTATGTTAAAATCTTGAGCTATAGTTATGGATTTGTTTAGTTTTTTTTCAATTCTATCTGGGCTTTGGGAATTTTGAAGCTCTATACATTTGCATATACTTTTATGATTACTCTGTTTTCCTGATAAATTGACCCTTTCATTGTTAAGAAATGTCCCTCCTTTATTTCTGTTAATACATCTTGTCTTGAAATCTACTTTTTCAGATATTTCTATAGCATAGGCCCATTGTATGCATCGTATGTATTTTTCTATCCTTTTACTTTTTAGTCTTTCTGTGTCTTTATATTTAGTTTGCTTCATGTACTCAAGATATACCAAACCAAACCAATAGAGAGAAAAAAAAAATATTACTTTAATGTTCAGTCTGAACACTTTTGACTTTTAATTAAAATGTGTGATGGTTCAGATTGTGTGTCATCTTGGCTGAGGCATGATTCTCAGTGTTTATATGTGATCACTCACATGATTGAATCTGCTGTGAGTAGCCAAACAGTTGAAAGGGAGTTTCCTTGAAGGCGTGGCCTGAATCCAAATCTAAGTAGACATTTTGGCTTTTTTTATTCACCTTGGATCCTGTGGCTGCCTTCTGTCCATCTGACCTTTGGCACTTGGGACTTGAGCTACCAGTTTATCTGCAGACCTTGGTATTTGTTGATCTTCACTGCCTGAAAGCAGGAGCCCTGCTGATCTTGGGTTCTCCAGCCCCTGTGACTATGTGAATCAAGAGAAGCCTCTGTCCTGATCCACAGACTTTGGACGTTCCAGCCTCTACAATTGCGTGAGCCATTTCTTTGATATAAATCTCTCTCTCTATATATATTTATATGCTTCACTGGCTTTGCTTCCCTTGTGAAGCCAGCCTAAGACAAAATGTATTAGCTCTTTACATTTAGTGTAATTATTAGCATGGTTGGCTTAAATCTACCATCTTGCTATTTAATTTCTATTTGGCCCATTTGTTTTTTATTGCCTTGTTCTTCCTTTTCTGCCTTCTTTTTGGTTAATCAAATATTTTTTGTATTCCATTTTCCATTCTCTTAATTTTTTATCTATAGCTCTTTATATTATTTTTAATTGCTAATCTAGGGATTATATTATGCATCCTTTGTATATTAAAGTTTACTTAATATTGTACCACTTCATGTAAAGTGTAGAAACATTCAAACAGTATAATTCCCTTTACCATCCCCCCATTCTTTATGTGTATGTTACTCCAAAACTTAGTAACTTAAAATAACAATAAACATTTATTATCCTCTCAATTTTTGTGGTCCAGGATTGAGGGAGGGTCTAGCTAGGCAGTTCTGACTTGTAGTTAAGATATTGGCTAGAAGTTCCTCACCTGAAGTTATGACTGGGACTGGAGGATCAGAATCCAAGATGGTTCACTCACCTGGCTGGCAAATTGGTGCTGGTTGTTGGTGGGAAGCCTCCATCCCTCCCCACCTAGGCTACTTGAGTACCCTTACAACATGGGTTTCACAGAGCAAGTGATCCCAGAGAGAGAGAGAGAGTGCACGAGGTAGAGCTACCTTTTCACTACCTAGCTTTGGAAACCATGTGGCATCACTTTTGCCACATTCTGTCCTTTAGAAACAAATCAGTAAGTGCAGGCCACCTTCAAGGAGAAGGGAATTGTCTCCACAATTTGAAGAAAGGAATGTCAAAGGGTCTGTAAACTTATTTTAAAAACATCACTGTCATATTGTTGAAAGTTTTACTTTTGCATGTTATAAACCCTATAATAAAATATTAATTTTTAATTCAAAAAGTCAGTTTAAAGAAATTAAGCAACTAATGTGTATTTTCCCACACATTTAGCATTTTAATTGCTCTTCGTTTCTCCCTGTAGATAATTTCCATCTCATACCATTTTTCTTCAGCCTGAAGAACTTCCATTAGCAGCCTTTTGTTGTACAGTTTTGCTTGTGATGCATTTCTGAGCTTTTGCTTATCTTTTAACCTTGCTCTTTCTATTTTAAATTTTTTTTATTGTGTTTTAGATGAAACAAATTAGTTTCTCATTTAAAAATTTATACACAAATTGTTTTGTTATATTGGTTGCAATTTCTGCAATGTGTCAGCACTCACCCCTTTTCCCTTTCCACCCTCCATTCTCCATGTCCATTCGTCCAGTTTTCCTGTCCCTTCCTGCCTTCTCATCTTTGCTTTTGGGCAGGTGGTGTTCATTTGGTCTCATATACTTGATTGAGATAAGAAGTATGTCCTTCATTTATGTTATTGTTTGTTTTATAGGCCTATCTAATCTTTAGTTGAAAGATTGACTTTGGGAGTGGCTTTAGTTCTGAGTTAGCAGGTGTCCAGGGGCCATAGTCACAAGGGTTCGTTCCTCCAGTCTCTGTCAGATCAGTAAGTCTTGTCTTTTTTTGTGAATTTGAGTTTTGTTTCCAACTTCATTCTTGAAGGATATTTTCTGTGGCCATAGAAACACACACACACACACACACACACACACACAGGTTTTACTTCTAGCACTTTAAAGCTCTTCTAGCTTTCATCATTTCAGATGAAAAATAGCCATAATTTGTATGATTTGTATTGTTGTACTCTTGTATGTAATGTGTCTCCCCCACCCCCCAGATGCTTTTAAGATTTTACCCTTGGTTTTCAGCAGTTTGACTATGATGTATCTAGTCGTGGTTTTGTTTGTATTTCTTCTGCTTGGTATTCAATGATTATGTACCGTATTCTTACACAAATAACATATACCTTCTGGTTTGTTTGCCAACTACTCTCTCCCGCGCATGAGGTATTTCCATAAGTGCTGCTATGCTAATTTTTTTATATGTTGCTGTAAAAAAATTAGCACAGTGTGCTTACAAAAATACCTTGCAGTAGGGGAGAGAGCGGTTCGCAAACAAATGTAGAAGGAACAGGTTATTTGCATAAAAATATGGTACTTCTTGACTATGTGGTTTGATGTTTGTAACAAAATTTGAGAAATATTTGGCTTTTTTTCTTTAAATATTTTTCTACCCAATTAGCTCTCTCTCCTTTACTTCCGCAACTCCTGTTACACATATATTAGAACATTTTATAAAGTCCCACAAGTAATTGAGACTCTATATACTTTTAACAATCTATTTTCTCTCTCTTTGTTCCTCAGAGAGAAATTTCTGTTGATTTATTTTAAAATTAATTCTCCCTTTTTTCTTTGATCTCCAGTCTGCTGTTTAGCCATTCAATTATTTTTTTAATTCAGACATCGTAATTTTCAGTTTTAAAGTTCCCATTGTTTTCTTTTTATAGTTTTAATTCCTCTGCTAAGATACTCCATCTGTTCACTCATTATGTTCATCATTTCCTTGAAGGATTTGAACATATTCATAATACTCTTTTAAATTCCTCATAGGCAAATTTGAACACCTGACTCATCTCAGGACCTGTTTATATTCATTATTTTTCTTGATTATGGGATACATTTTCCTATTTCTTTGCATGCCTAGTAATTTTTTAAATTGTATGCTGGACATTATGGATGATATATTTTTGCAAGTTTGCATCATGCTTTCCTCCTTTAATGAGTGTTGAATTTTGTTTTGGTAGACAGTAAGTTACTGATGGGCCTTCTTGATCCTATAGACTGGCTCTATTCTTTGGTATAGCTTCTTTATTTCAGTTTTATCCTTAGTCCTAGGGTATGGTTCTTACTCTAGTAATTTATCCTTATTTCTAAAGCATGCGTTTTCCAGGGTATCAACTTAGTTCCCAAGTCCTTAGTGAGGCCTCTCCAGTCTGGATGAGCCAGAATTTCACCAGCTCCCAATTATTTGCAATATCTGACCTCTCCTTTTACCTCTCTACCTCACATCAGACTCCCTCTTCTAGATCTTGTAGAGTCCTATTCTTCCCATGTGCAGCCCAGATTTTGTCAAAGCCCTTCTCTGAAAAACCAGAATTTGTGATGCTTCATGTATTTTGCTAGTTTTATATTGTTCATGGCAAGAGGGCAAGTCTGTTCCCAGTTACTCTGTCATGAACAGCAGCATTTAGCTTATTTTATTGCTTCTTTCTGATTTAACATAAAAACAAGTAGTTTATACCCCTATGAAAATAATGTTGATTGATCAGACATGGAAGGGACTGGACGATGAGTTGGAGAGAGATGCTGATAAAGAGTGAGCTACTTGTATCAGGTGGACACTTGAGACTGTATTGGCATCTCCTGTCTGGAGGGGAGATGGGAGGGTAGAGAGGGTTAGAAACTGGCAAAATGGTCACAAAAGGAGAGACTGGAAGGAGGGAGCGGGCTGACTCATTAGGGGGAGAGTAAGTGGGAGTGTGTAGTAAGGTGTATATAAGCTTATACGTGACAGACTGACTTGATTTGTAAACTTTCACTTAAAGCACAATAAAAATTATTTAAAAAAAAATGTTGATTGGCTTCTCAACCTCTTAATTTACCCTAAATCTCTGCCTCTTAATAGTTATAATAAGTTCATCACTAGTTTTGGATTATCAAAATATTTACCAAGTTGAATCATATGAAATAGCCATTTTTCTTGGTTAAAAATAGTTGAACACGGGTATTTTAAAATGGTTCAACCTAAAAGTATAGCTCTGCAATACCTGCCCCCGTATTTCACTGATGATTTAGCATTGGCCATGGTGTGTGTGTGTGTGTGTGTAGAATAAGCAAACAACTGGAAAACACATGTCATCTTCAATTTTATAGTTAGTCTATTTCATTATTGATTTATTGTATGGCAACATTTAAACAAATGACTTGTTGATATTAGTCTAGCACTGAGTTGACTGGTGTAGAATGTGAAGCCTAATATTTAACTCAAGAAATCTGAAATATCAGAAGTCCCCTGATGTTTCATCTGCACGAAGACTTGCCAGGCCTCCTGAGAGACATAGTGAGGAGATAGTGGCCTGTGGATTGAGTTTTAGGACACTGGACTCTTAGAAGTGGAGGTGAAAACTGCTCCTGACCTATAAGGGGAGTGCCTGGACAGTTAGGATTCTCATCCCAAAGAAGGAAACTTTTTTTAGTATGTGTGTTTTCTGTTCTTATGGGTGTATACCAGCAGAAGCCTTCAGGAATCAGGGATATAATATCAACCAACAGGCAGGACAAATAATATGGTTCTGCGTAGACTGTCTTGATGGAGACTGGGCTTCACTTGAGGAATCAGGAAACTGTCCCTGAGATGAGTGTGGGGCAGGAGGGGAGACACAAGGTGTTAGAGTAGGGAAAGTCCAAGACAAATAATGGTCCAGTCCTAGAAAATTTGCCCTAAATTCTTAATCAAAGGATATGGTAATCTGAAAAAGCATAATGGCTCTTTTGGTAGCTAGAAAAAAGAGTTGTTAGCCTGAGGGTGGAGATATAACTTGGTCAAAGAGTTTGTTATGGTGGAATATGGACAAACCCTTTGGGGTGTGGATTGGAACTACATGGTAGTATTATTTGTAGAGAGTAACACGGGCCATGATCCCCGATAAAAGCACCCGCAAGTTTTCCTGTGTCTTCAGAGAATTTGAGTCGTTTTGGGGAGGGGCTGTTTTGATTCCTATTGCTACATATATAACCGCCCCAAAACTTAGTGGCTTAAAATAACAAAATTTATTATTTCTCATGATTTGGTGGATTGACCAGGACGTTCTTCTACTTTACATAGTTGTGGCACTGGGACAACTTGAAGTTCCAAAATGGCCTCAATGATGTGCTAGCCACAGGTAGGAGACCAGCTGGAACTGTCAGCCAGGGGCCTTGGTTCTCCTTCACATAGACTTTTCCGTTTGACTGCTTGGGTTTCCTCACAGCATGGTGGCTGAGTTTCAAGAAGGAGATCAAGTGGAGTATCTCTTAAGGCTCATTCTTGGAAGTTACCCATTGTCATTTCCACCACAGCCTATTGGTCAAATGGGCCTGAAGGCGGAGAGGCCAATAACAGTGTTGCTGATGGTGGTGTGGCCAACAGCAGAGAGGCTGATAGAGAGGCTGACAATGGAGGCAGTCCTAAAACTGCCGGCTAAGAGCTGGGCTGGTTAGCTGAGAGAGCTGAGCTGAGAAGAGCCACTGCTGAGAGAGCAGCTCAGAGAGCGGTGTATCCGATGGCAGAAATGCCAATGGCAGAGAGCTTGATGGTGGTGTGGCCAATGGTCACAAGGCCAATAACAGAGGACTCGATGGCAGTGTGGCTGATGGTGGTATGGCTGATAGTGGACAGTCCACTGTCAGAGAGCCCAATGACTGGGAGCCTGATGGTGGAGAGCCCAATGGTGGAGAGTCCAGCGGTAGAGAGGCAGATAGATGATGTCGTAGAATCTTTCCTGGTTGAAAAATTTCCCAACTGGCGAGAGTGAACATCTGTTCTCAGGAGGGTAAGTGGGTCTCACTGAGACATTGAAGCTTTGTGCTGGGACCCCTCCCAGACCTTGCCCTGTTGTATTTCTTTTATATCCATTTATGCTATATTGACACTCCGTGCTAGGACCCCTCCCGGACCTTGTCCTATTGTATTTCTTCTTTTATATCTGTTTATGCTATATTAAGTTGTTATTGCAGTTGTGGTGTTTCTGTGAGTTGTAACAAACTGTAGAATACAGCAGAGAAGTAGGGAGTGCTGTGGGGGAGTGTCAGGTGTCAGAAATAATGGAACAGTGGGAAGGTGGAGATTGACTTGACCTCTGCCTCATAGGAACCAGCTTCATGTTGATGCTAATTCTTATTCATGAAGTCAGATACTTGTACAGTTTCCCTTACAGTTTCTATTTTATGTAAGTACAAGCATTTTTTTTCTTAGTGGTACATAAAATAATGGTGCATCTTATAATCGATGGTGTGTTATATTCAATGAAATACAGTACTTTATAAATTTTTTCTCTTAAAAATCATGAACATCTTTTGACATCAAAATACTTGATATTTGTTATTATATACAATATTTTCTCATGTTATTATATCATGATTTATTTAACCAGTTGCCTACTATTGGACATTTGTGTTATTTTCACTCCCACTGTTATAACAAAGGCTGTGTGTGCATTTTGAACATTTGTTCAGTTGCTTCCCTAAGATAAATTCCTAGAAGCTTAATTTGTGGGTCACAGTGTATATGCATTTTAAAGACGTGATGCCATTTTCTTTCCAAAAAAGTTGTACAAATTCACACTCTCTCCAGCAGTATTTGTGTACTGGATTCGTACACCCCAGCCCACCCTAGGTGTTTTCAGTCTTTGTTCTCTGTCAATATCCTGTCAATACTAGCTCCCCTCCCCCACCATGAATTTTGTTTCAATTTGGGTTTATTTGGTTATTAGCAAGGTTGATTTTTTTTTTTTTAAATATGTTTTTGGCCATTTGTATTTTTTTCTTTTGTAAATTGCTTATTTGTGTTCATTGTTCTTTTGTTTATTGGGTTGTTTGTCTTTTCCATATATATAACATATTTTTCCTCAGTTTTGGGTTTGTCTTAGTTTTGGTTTAACAACCCTTTAATTAGCATGTTGTCATGTCACATCCAGACATATACAAAACAGATCCAGCTGATGTCTCAGAGGGCACTGCTGCCAGGTGGCCCAACATCACCCTTAGCGTGGGGTGGTCTGGACTCAGCGAATGGCCCCAGTGCAAGGCTGCTAGGCCCACTTCCTGCTCTGAGCTCCCAAATGGACTAGCCACCCTCTTGGGCAGTCTGCCATTCCATCTTGCTGAATTAATGAAGCCAAGGCACTCACCTGGGTGAGGACTCAGCAACATGTGGATGCCATGTGTGTTCCAAGCTCACAATATACTTTATATGTCTTAGGGCCAATCCCACTGCTTAAAACATGGAAACACTTCTCCTGCAGAAGAAAAACAGGAAAAACACTATCCATGCCCATGGACAAGTCTTCCCAATAGGCCCCTCGGTGAGCATCACATCCCATGGCCTGGTATTCTCTTTACTCATTCAGTTTATTGGCAGAATACCTTCCTCTACAAGGGAGAGTTCTTCTTTCTGTATAGAAGAGCATGTGCCTCCCCTCAAAGATGTTTTATTGGGAAGCAGTGAAACGGTAATAAGCCTGTTGACAAGACCGTTCTTTGTTGCTGAGAAATTGTTCTTGGCCACTCATCTAAAGCACTGAGGTAAACATCTATAAAATCTTTTAAAGGGTCCAAAAAAAGCCCAGGCATGGTGAACCCCAGTACCTTCTTGTCGCACAAAGTCAGACACTACTGATTTCATTCACAGTACAGCCAACTTCAGATGAGCCTCTTCTATTTCTGCAAATTGATGATAGTCTTGCATTTTGAGGCCTCTATTTTTAATAAGGAGTCCCTGGGTGGTTCTGGTAGTGCAGTGGGTAAGCACTCGGCTGCTAACCTAAAGGTTGGCAGTTTAAATTCACCGGCCACTCAGTGGGAGAAGGATGTGGTGGTCTGTTTCTGTAGAGATTACAGCCTAGGAAACGTTATGGGGCAGTTTTACTCTGCTCTATAGGGTCACAATGAGTCGGAATTGACTCTACAGCAATTGGTTTGGGTTTTTGTTTTTTTTAGTTGGTACAGTTAACATGCTTCCTGCTAAGTGAAAGACTGAAAGTTCAAGTCCACCCAGCAGCAACTCAGAAGAAAGACCTGGTGATTTACTTCCAAAAACTTAGTCATTGAAAACACTATGGTACACAGTTCTGCTCTGACAAACTTGGGGTTGCCATAAGTTGGAGCCAACCCAACAGCAACTGGATTAAAATAAAGTCATAATATTTGTTGGGGAAAAATAAATTGACATTTATTAAGGACCTACTATGTGGTGGGATGCGTCAGACACTGCACTTGGCACTTTCAAACGTAGCAATCTCAATTATGGTGAAAAGAGCACTTATCTGAGACCTGAATTTAATTTATAAGAGACTATATAAACATCATATAGGGAGTCATAAACAAACAAACATTATTTAAGGCTTTACACTTAAGTGTGAAGAGTGAGCAAAAAAAAAATGACACTTAAACCAAACAAATTTTCCCAATCATTCAGATCAAGTCACACTTTTGCCTTATAAGATATATCTTTGACAGGTTAGGAGAATAAGTTAAATTTTGACCAGATTTGACAACACCCTAATGGTTCCTGTCATGGATTGAATTGTGTTCCCCAAAAATGTGTGTCAACTTGGCTAGTCCATGATTTCTAGTATTGTGTGATTGTCTACCATTTTGTCATCTGATGTGATTTTCCTATGTGTTGTAAATCCTACCTCTATGATGTTAATGAGGTGGGATTAGAAGCAGTTATGTTAATGAGGCAGGTCTCCATCTACAAGATTAGATTGTGTTTTAAGTTCATCTCTTTTGAGATATAAAAGAGAGGAGCAAGCAGAAGGATATGGGGACCTCATACTACCAAGAAACAAGAGCCAGGAGAATAGTGGGTCCTTTGGACCCGGGGTCCCTATGCTAAGAAGCTCCTAACCAGGGAAGGCTGAAGACAAGGACCTTCCCCCAGAGCCAACAGATTGAGAAAGTCTTCCTCTGGAGCTGGAACCCTGAATTCAGACTTCTAGCCTCCTAGACTGGGAGAGAATAAATTTCTCTTTGCTAAAACCATCCACTTGTGGTATTCCTTTTAAAACAGCACTACTTTCATTTTGTCTTTGGGGTAGTGTGGAGGACCTTAACATTATGAAAGGGGGGAGCTTCTCATTAACACTCCTTTTTAATTTCCTGCAACAGTGCAGCAAAGACAGTGCCCCTGTTTCTAGGGAGGTGGCACAGAGTGACAGGACCACCATGTGCAGCCATGGCATGGTGCTCCCCGGGAGGCAGATGTTGGTCTTGTAGGTGGGAGTGGGATTAGGGTCCTGGATACACCTTCTGAGCCATGTATTAACCCTGAAGCTACCCCGGGGTCAGGCCTCGGTGGGGATGGGATGAGGGAACAATTGAGGGCCTTGGAACAGATTTCAACATTTTTACAACCATATGGTCATGGCAGAGGATACCAGTCAAACATCAGCCCTGTTGGCAAGCCCCTAGCCAGAATGACTCTGAGCTTCAGAGAAGAATAAAAGAGGGTTTGTTTGAACAGATGCTATAAGAAGCAAGCTTCTAACGGAGCTCTTAGTGGACTTCCAATCCCATAGCTAGCTTGATCTATCCATCTGTCTGTCCATCCATCCATCCGTCCGTCCGTCTGTCCATCCGTCCACCCCCTCACCCCCCCCCGCCCATCCATCCATCCATCCATCCATCCATCCATCCATCCATCCATCCATCCATCTATCATCTATCTTCTTTTCTGAACATTGATCTGCTCTGGTTTCTGCTGCTTGTTTGACTCTTATACCACCATGTATTTTTTTCCCTAAGTATGTGGTCAACCTTCTTAAGTAGATCATATTCTTCTGTTAGTTACCTATGGTTGCACAAAAAAGTTTTCCCAAAACTTAGCAGCTTAAAACAACATGCACTTATGACCACATAGATCCTGAGGGTCAATATGGGAGCAGCTTTGCTGAGTGATTCCAGCTCAGGGTTTATCAGGAGGTTGCAGTCAAGCTATCAGCTAAGAGTGCAGTCATCTGAAAGCTTGACTGGGGCTGGAGGATCTGTTTCCAAGCTTACTCACATGGATGTGGCAGGAGATCTCAGTTTCTCCCTAGATGTTGGCTGGAGGCCTCAGTTAGCCACCATGTGGACCTCTCCATGTGGTAATAGGCATGAGTTGTCTGAGGGAGAACAGCCAGGAGCCACAATGTCTTTTATAATCTACCCTTTAAAGTGACAGGCCATCACTACTGCTGTATTTTACTAGTTATGCAGCCAACCCAGGTACAGTGTGGGAGAGGACAACACAAAGATGTGAATGCTGGGGCAGGCATTATTTGTGGTCATCTCAGATGCTGTCTCCCATAGACTCTCCTCTGGGAGAAGGCTAATTCTTACACATCTTTTCATGGCCAATATGAGGTACAGGTCTGGAAAGAGCTGTGCTCAATGGAGGTTTGTACTCAACAAGAAGGTACTCAACCAGGTTTGTTGATGATAAAGGGATCTGGGGCCCTCAGTAAAAACTGGAATTAAAGGAAAAATACTCTTGAGGACTAGGCGTGGCAGAACTATTTCCTAATAAGCACAGTATAGCCTTCTGAATGTCTCTCCGATTTTCTATTGTTTTCATTTATATTAACAAAGTAATCTTTGAGCCTAAATAAAATGTAATTAAATATCTGGGGGAAGATCTGAAATGGGCTGTAACTGGTTAGTTCCTCCTTCACTGGTATGATAGAGAGCTCCTCTACTCAAACCACTGAAAAGATGAGCCATCAGCAGAGAAAGTTAAACCTCGTGTAAAAATTTTAAAGACTTTTTTTTATATCCCATGTTATACTAAATGGATACAGAGTAGGCCCTTGCCTTTTTTCATTCTCAGGAAATTAAAACTGGGCCCCTTGAGAAGATTTGTACAACTAAATTCAACAGCAATTAACTAAGGATGTGTTTGTTTATATAGACCTGAATGAAGACTATCTCCTTTCCTCACTTCCTCATTCTTGATGAGTGCTTAATCTCCAAGGCCAGCAAAAAGCAAAGTATTTTAGTGTGAAGCTGGTATAAAAAAATTCCTATCATTTTCCACTGTTTTCCAATTTATAGAAAAATAAAGCTGAAGTAGTGACAGCTACCATTTATTTTGTGCTTATAATATGCCCTGTACTGTACTACGAGATAGATTCCCCATGCCCATATTTCACAGGGAAAGGAACCCAAGACTCCAGGAGGTACAGTAATTTCCCTGCGGTCTTAAATGTAGTGTACCAGATTCAGGTCTCTTAGCCACACGTTATCCATCATGGTCTACACCAATGCAAATCTTGTTTCAAGAGCAAATGGCACAAAATTCTAGAGTTTAATAAAACTTTATGTGAGAAATGACTGGGAGTTTTCTTTTTAGGGATAACATTTGGTAAAATTAGGTCTCATTATTTAATGTTTTAGAAAAGATAACTATCTACTGGCATTTCTCCAGCTTGTTTTACCTCCACGGTACTTGCTTACAAAACAAGTTTGAGCAACAAAAATTCCTATTTAATGAAAGCCTGCTCTCCTCTCCATAAGCTTGATATTATTAGGTTGAAAGGTCATAATGAAAAGGCTTAGAAACTATAAAGCCCATAAGACAAATTCTCACCATAATTGGGCTTAGAAGTGAGATTTTGGTTCAGTTTAAATACATGAAAAGTAACATATATGAAGAATGAAAGATAAACAAAAATCAAAAATGTAAGCATACTCAGCATCTTGTCTAAACATAGCACTGATATGGAGCTGAGTGTGTCTGATCTGACCATTTCTACTATTTCAAAGATGGTCACCAAGTCAACTCTGACCTGGTTGGCCATTCATTCTTTCTTTCTTTCATTTCCCAACAAATATTGACTGGCCACAATATACTCAAATCATTTTGTTCCTATAGAGTCTCTCACCTCCCAGCCACTCCCACCAACGCTCAGCAGAGAGGTAGTATGGTGGAGTGGAAGCCTGGGAGCCCTTGTGGGAAATACCAGGCCTTGTTCTGGCTCTAAGGAACCAGTGGAAATACATGAAAAATATCTCTCCTAAAAGACATGATGAATTCCTTCTGTGGTCTTTTTTTGAGGAGTAATTCCCTGAAGTTGAGTCGAGGCTAGAGAAGGCATTGCTGCTTTCTGTGCAGAGTCTTGGAGCCTCAGTGGAACAGTGGTAGTCCGTGGGAAGGTAGTGGCCAAACACAGTTTTCCTACCTGGGAGGACATCTCTTCAGTGGGAGCATATGACCTTGTAGCTCCCAAAAGCTGTTTCCAAGGTCATTCTGTTCTCTGGACTGCTGGCTCCTGGAGGGGAGAAGAAAAGTGCAAAGCCTCCTCTGGATATTACTGATCCCTGTTATTTTGGGTCTGTGTTACTATTCTAAGAAGGTCCCTGATTCTATTAAATAAATAGCAGTTGCCCTTGAGTGAGGAGTTACTGGGTGGCACAAATGGTTTATATGCTCGGCTGCTAAACAAAATGTTGGAGGTTCAAGTCTACCCAGAGGCACCTGGGAAGAAACGCCTGTCGATCTACTTCTAGAACATCAGCCATTGAAAGCCCTGTACAGCATAATTCTACTCTGACACACATGGGGTTGCCATGCGTTGTTTTGACTTTGAGTGGGTGCTCATTGTGAGGGAGGCAGGGCAGGGTCATGACCAAGGGTGTGGGCTTAGGAAACAGCCGGCTGATGCTTGCCACTTACTTCATAGTCATGGCAGCTCCTGCTACTCTGACTCTGTGCCTTGGTTTCCTCATCTATAAAGTGGGAATAATAACAGCACCTACCTCATTTGGTTTTTGGGAGAATTAAATGGGATATACATTTTAAAATCTTAGAACAGTGGCTGGTAAACAATGAGTGCTCAGTAAATGTTAACTAGTAGTATTTTTCCACATGGCTGTATGAACCCTCACAACTCAGTAAGTGTTGCTATTGTTCCCATTTTACAGATGACAGAATTGAATTTTGAAAGAGTTCAGTTAATGGCTGAAGGTCCCATGGTTGTAGGTAGGAGGGGAGAGCTTTGAATCTAGGGCTATCTGACTCCAGACCAAAGTTCTTAATGGTGTGATACCCCATCTTCTTACTCTGGACCTCAGCAGTATGGACAGACATATGGGAAGAAAGGATGCAGAACTCAATAATAGACCAAATAGGATTTATTTATTCCTTCCTTCCTTTATTCATTGACTCATTCATTCACTTGACACCTATTAAGCACCTACCATAAGGAGCCCTGGTGGCACAATGGCTAAGTGCTCAGCTGTTAACTGAAAGGTTGGTGGTCAAACCCACCCAGAGGCTCCACAGGAGAAAGACCTGGAGATCTGTTCCAGTAAAGATTACAGCCAAGAAAATCCTATGGGGCAGCTCTACTCTGTCAAATGGGGTCACTATGAGTTGTATGGCATCAAACAAAAATAAGTACCTACTATGTCCCAGGTATGACACTAGACACTGGAGAGTACTAATGAGCAATATGGACATATTCCTGCCCTCAGAGAGCTTACACTTACCACCAGAGATAGACAGCAATCACACAGCCTGTAAGGACATGTGATGAGGGATGTAAGAGGCAGGGTGCTGCGTGCGACAGTGGGAGGGTCATCTCCTCTAAGCAGTTCCTTTCTTGAGGAATGACTTTGGGGCTAAAATCTTAAGGAGGAGGAGCAAACAGGAGGTGGGGGAGGGGAGATGGGATGCTAGGAGAGAAGAGGGGCTTCAGTGCCAGGAGACCCTGGGGCCTGAGAGAAGGCCAGTGAGGCTGCAGATAGGAAAGCTACAAGAGGGAGAATGGAGGTGAGGCTGGAAAGGGAGGAAGGGGCTGGGTCACATAGGGCCTTGTAAGCCTTGGTAGGGGTTTTAATCTCCAAGTGTTTTAAGCAGTGAAGGAATATAGGGATAAAACTGTATGGTTTTTACAGAATATTCTGGCTAAAGTGTGGAGAATGATTTAGAGGGTGCCACAGGAGAAGTTTAGAGACCAGCTCAGGTCTTCAGTTTTCTGCTCATCAAAACCTTAATGCTATTGTTGAGTTAGCCTATGTTTTATTATGTATATTTTCACCAAAATAAAAACAAAGCAAAACCATAGTGCTCTGAAGCTTCCAGTCTGCAGAAAAAAAAATCTGAACATCCAGGGCCCATCTTTGAGGCCACCAAGAATGTTTAAGGGCTCACATCATACAAGTACCTTCCTCAGTTCTGGTCAACACGCCCCCTTTCACTCTTCTTCTCTGCCAGACTGTTGCTATCATCATACCCCTTAGGTCCTCCTTGGCCATCTTTCCCCTCCCTGCCAATCCTCTCTATCCCTATTCACAACGGCTGCTCTTTTCCTAATAAAAGTTATACAACACAGTCTTTCTGGAAATTCTTCTCCATTTATGTTAGAATTAATTATCTTAGTTTAAGCTGCTGCAGGACTGATGTCTAATTTTAACATTTCTCGAGTTAGAAGCATTTTAATTAATGATATTTAATACACCAATGAGATTTAAAAAATAAAAAGAACTAAATTTCTCATAAGATGAAATGGAAAAGCATTGCTACAAGAAACCCCTTGCCTTGATCACATTCCCACGTGATCCCACAGCACATAGTGTGATGTATTTTGTAAGGGAGAAATGACAAAAAGTGGTCACAAGCAAAAGTGCTCTGAATTGTCCTCAGCACCACACTTACCCTGGTGCCTGGAAGGATTAGTGAGCCAGTCCTGGTTGAATCATTCCACCATGCAGTGTCTCAAACAGTGTCACCACTACCCCGTCCTTTGCTTTTCCTGTGGGGTGGACTGTGAAACAAACTGTGAGATCTCAAGTTTTTCTAGAACATGTGGGAAGGAATTATCCTCTGACTTAAGCATCTGTTGAAGATACTACTTTTTATTACCTTATATTGTGAAATAAAAATGTTTTAAAATACATTTTATTGTTTGATCTAAGCATTACATTTCATGGAAAATATTAGAGGTGTCATTTCTTTTTTTTTTTATTCTATCAACTGATGCCTGCTAAGAGTGACATTTCAGATTATCACCCCACTTTGAGGAATTCTGACTGCCTCCACCCCGTGTCCCAAACAGCACCACCTGTTGCCAACTGTATCTTGACCCAGGTGCGGGGAAAGACTTGGCTCTTTCTGAAATAAGACATCAAGGGACAGATGTGGCCATATGTTTCTGCCTTGAGGCCAGGTGGTAAGTCCTTCATCTGACCTGCCTGGGGTCCACCAAGGTAGCTGGCACACGGAGCGCCACACAACCACTGCCTGAGTGGCAGGTGGCCCAGGTCAGCTGCAGTTGTGCTCGTGAGCTCCTGTCTTTGCCCATGACCTTTGTCCTGACCCACCTCTGGTCTTCTGAATTTGATATTTGTCTGTGTGCCCCTGTGTTTGCACCTCCCCTGGGGACTTGGACTTGTCTTGGTAGATCCCTTGGCTGGGCTGTGGGCTGTTAATTCTCACAGGGGAAACAGTATGCTCTTGCTGGCTCTAGGATCTTCACCTCCTTGCTCTGCCACTCCCAGCACGTATACACATGCACACTGTTGACCAACTGGGCAGTGCTCGCTGCCAAATGGGTGTCAGCAACTTTTGTGGGTATAAGGATGCCTCAGAGCTCAAGTCTCCTTGCTCCAAAAGCTAGAGCACAAGGCTATCCAGGGCATGGTAGAATAAGTCAGTGGTCCTCAAACATCAGCTGACATCTGAATCCCCTGGAGGGCTTGTGAAAACAGACTGCTGGGCTCCTCCCCCAGAGTTTCAGCTAGGGCTGAAGGAGGGCTGGGAGTCTTCATTTCTCACCAGTTCCTGGTAATGCTGCTGCTGCTGCTTGTTCACACCATGCCTGGAGAGCTGCTGCTCTGTGTCATGGCAGGCTTCTCCCAGCCCCACCTTGCCACCACTTCCCCAGAATGTCACCTGGGTGTCTTCTTGTGGAAAGAGCCTAGATGTCAGAGGACTCGGAGTCAAGCCTTGGCTGTGACACTTGTTAGCCAAGAGATCTTGGGCAAGTCTCTAGGCCTAAAAAAAAAAAAAATTTTTTTTTTTTTTCCTAGCACCTGTGAAATGGGAGCAAACAACACCTGTCCTGCCAACTCCCATGTTATTGCGAGAATCACGAATGGACTGAGACCTTCCTCTTTGTCTCATCTGTGAATACTGAACCACATTCCAAACAACCCACCTGGGAAGACGTGATTGTAGAAGAGGTCCTGTATCTACTTTTGTGGTCCACCAACAGCCCTTTGTTGGGAAGTTGGAAGCAGAGGGGTGGGAATGGAGCAGCAAGGTGAGCGGACGGAGGGGAGGTGCCTGGGGAGCGAACATCATCCTGGCTTTGCCTTTTCAAGTACTTGCCCTTCTGCACACTGGATGGTGAAGGGGCACCACTGGTGTATTCCAGTGTCCTCATCTGCTCTTATTTCAGGGGGAAAGGCTGACCTCAAGTTAGAGCTAGGAGTTCCTCGGTGCTGCAAATGGTTAAGGTGCTAGGCTGCCTCCTGAAAGACTGGAGGTTCAAGTCCAACCAGAGAGACCCCGAAAGAAAGGCATGGCAATCTACTTCTGAAAAATCAGCCACTGGAAACCCTATGGAGCACAGTTCTACTGTGACACACATGGGGTCACCATAAGTTGATTGGTTTAAAGTTGGAACCAATCACCTTCCAGCATGTAGACCCTACTGCTACGGGCCACAGCACATCTTTGAGTAGCCAGCAAAGACCTGGGTGAGACATTGCTCAGGTGGTGGGGGAGCACAGCTATCAGTAGAGGAGGCCTTTTGCCTGACTAAACGACAGAGCTACCTTTTCTAGGCAGCAGGAAGGGCCATAGAGAAACATGGACTTTGGAGTCAAGCAAACCTCGGTCAGAATCCTGCTTCTATAACTTAACCTCTTTGGACCTGTCTGAACCCCAGTTTCTCAATCCATAGAGTAGGACCCAAGTATCTACCACATAAGGTTGCTGCCGGGTCTAGATGAGACATGTGCAGCTCCTAGCGCAGCCTGGGGGGAGAAGGAGCTCATTAAAGGTTCATGGGGACATTTCTCTCAAACCCAGCACCCTGGTAATAAGAGACAAAGCATCCTGGAGGAGGCCTTGCAGACATGGTTTCCTCGCTACTTCCCATGAGGAGCCCCCTGACAGGCTCTAGGCAGAAACAGAAACCAAATGACAAGGAACGGAACCCCAGGACCCCACATGCCTGGTGCATGCTTATTTTTTCATTTCCCGGGTAAGAACACTCCAGTGAAAGGCAAATCTCTGAGCCAAGGCTGGGTCAGTGTGCATGGGTTGGATCAGTGCCAAACCCCTGATTTTTGAGATAAGGAAGCAGAGAGGGCGAGTGACTTGCTACAGGACACACAGCTGGTCTAGTGATAGAATTAGAGAAAGCCTGGGCTTTTAAAGGTTGACTCATCTCACTATATCACAGCTTCCTTTTACTCTCTATACCTGCCACAGTTAAACCAGGAGTAAAGGTGTGAAAGCATTGCATATCTAAAGAGATTTTTTCGTTTTGTTTATATAAAAAACCTGAAGCTGGTGTTGGTTTTCCCTTTTAGGAAATTAACCATTGTTTCATCAAAGCAAACCTGGGAGAATCTCTTTGATAGACAGGCTTTTGAAGTATATTGCCATTGCTCCACTGGCTTGTCCACACCTAGGGAAGTATTGTTGACACCTTCTCAAGGCAGCTGTTGCCATCAGAAAATTTGAATCCTAAAAATTTTGTGATATGTCCTGCTCCCCAAGGTATTGCATGATGTATGGCAACTCCAGCTCTGGGGCAGCTCCAGGGCACAGTGCAGGATTGTCCAGGTATCAGTAGCTAGAGTAGAGAGTTCTGCTCTGAGAAGTTAGAATCAGTCCCTATAGAGCAGTCTTGGACTTACATTTAATAGAGAAGCGTCCCTCTTGGTGATCTCTCTCTAGCTGCATACCCTCCCCATTTCCTCTTTTTCCTGTGTCCTGAACACATGCTATAAGTTCTGAATGAATATCGTTAAAGTAATATAATTAAAGAGTGAACCTGTGCAAGTATTTAGGCATTTGTAAGTTTTTGGGTTATTTTAAAAAAATGTAATAGTAGGTGTCTTAACTAATTAAAAAAAAAAGCCTAATTTCATTTTCTCACTCTGAAATTCATTGCGAAAATATTTATTGGCATCTTCTATGTGGCAGGCGTATTTCTAGATACTCGGATGCTGTATTAATTTATTCTAGCCACTGTAACAAAGTACCACAGACTTCGAGCCCTAACACAACTGAAGTTTATTCTCTCAGAGTTCTGGAGGGCAGAAGTCTGAAATCACTCTCACTGGGCCAGAATCAAGGTGTTTCAGCAGAGCCGAGCCGTGTTCCCTCTGGAGACTCTAGGGAAGAATCCATTCCTTGCCTCTTCCATTCCTTGGCCTGTGGCCACATCACTCCAGTCTCTAAGGCCAGCATCTTCTAATTCTCTCTGCTCCAAGGTCACATGGCCTTCTCCTCTGTGTGTCTGTATGGAATCTCCCTCTGCTTCCTGCTCATAAGGACACATGTGATTGCTTTTAGGGCCCGCCCAGATAATCATGGGTAATTTCCCCATCTCAAAATCTTTATCACACCTACAAAGACCCCTTCTCCCAATAGGGTAACAGGTACAGGTCCCAGGGATTAGGACTTGGTGTCTCTGGGGCACACCATTCAGCCTACTACAAGATGTTTAGTGGAAAAAGACAGGCTCCTGCTCACCTCTATTCGCGGTGCTGAGCTAGACAATAAAGGATGCACTCGCTACATGAGCACATGTTTAAGGTGATAAGGGCTAAAGAAAAAGGAAAAACTAGAGCAAGAAAAGGAAGATTGGGAAGATGGTGTTGAGTGTGCAAGACCGTGTGTGTGTAAGTGTGTGAGTGTGCATGTGAGTATATGCGTGGGAATGTATGTGTACATGAGTGTGCCTGTATGTGTGAGTGGGAGTTTGAGCATGTGTGTGAATGTGTGTGAGGTGTGAGTGTGTGAGTCTGAATGTGAGTGTGTCTGAGTGCACTTAAGTGTGTGAGAAAGTGTATGAGTGTGTGAATGTGTGTGGGTGTGTGTCTGAGTGAGTGTGTGAGTGTGAATGTGAGTGCGTGAGAGAGAGATTCTTTAAACAGGGTGCTCAGGTCCGGCTTCCCCAGAAGGAGGTGTTTGAGCAAGGGCTAGGACAGGTAGAGGCAAGCCGTGTGGAATCTGAAATAAGGGGAACCGCCATCCTCTGCAGGGAGAGACTCAGCAGCAGCCTTGGGTTGAGGCTTCTTGCTCAAGGAAACATCTAGCCATTCTCTTTGTTTCCTTGGTAAGCTCTGATTAAACACATCAACGGCTCATACTGCATGGGATTTAGAAAATGTCTTCTGGGGCACCCGAGGTCCCCCTCTAGGGCCACCTGGAAGCATGTGGGGTGACTGTGGGCTTCGAGCTCTCCCCAGGGCAGAGTTTGGCTCCGGTCCTGGGCAGAAGGGGGGAGGCTGCTCCTGAGCAGCTTAGCTCTGGAAGAGGGCACTTTCTACCAGGGCAAACCCCTGACTGATGCTCCCTGTCATCATTGAAGGCAGAGCCAGCAAAGAGCTAGAACTACATCAGGAGACTGTGAAAAAACCCCTATGGCCACTACCCCCCCCCCCAGCTGCCCTGGAGGCCTGGACCCAGCAGTGTGGGGTTTTGTGTGATCTCAATCCTGCTCTGGAGAGCCATGCTGGTGACACAGCCACCAATGTGTGCTCTCTGTAGGAGGATGCTGAAATATGCAGACCTCCAGGACTCTGCTCTCCTGGGTCAGGCTGGGCTGCACTTGTGGGACTGGGCCCTGGGTGGCTGCCCAGCTGCACTGCGGTTTCAGGTGTCCTGCTTGTGGGGCAAGAATTTAGGGCCACCAAGAGTTCATGGCAAGTCCTCCTTGTGGTGGAGCACACAGCGACTCCACATCACACTTCGTCCCCACTCCAGCACCCATAGATGCCAGCAGAGGACACAAAGGAGTAGGGTCACTTCCCCACCGTGTGGAGGACCTAGCACCTACCCCCCATGCTGGTGGAGGCCTGTAGCTGTTCGGTCAAGTTCCAATGACTGTGGTCTGTAATGTCACCACAGGGGCAAAAAAGAATCCTCACAGTGTGAAGCACTGCTGTGCCTAATTTCAAAGGTGTGGCTTAAATATTTCTGGTATGACTAAAAATTCCATAGAGCCAGTGGGTGCCTTACACAGCATTAGAATAATTGGCCGCTGCCCATTGCACATGGAATTCTTTAGAAATGTGGCGGTGATTCACGACACAGGAAATGTAATTGGTTCCTAGCAAAGACAGTCAATGTTCAGGATCGGCAGTCATGGAAGTCCTTTCTTTTTTGGTATTCAGCCCCAAATCCAAATACTGCACAGAGATGTAGTCCTGAAAGTTGTGACTGTGTAGACATTTTCTACATTCATTTCTCTGGCTCTTGACTTGATGCATACTCATACGCTAACCATAGAGGCAGTCCCATCCCTTGGCCCAGGCGAGCAGGACTGTGCCTCCAGCCCTGACTCTGGTGTCTGGGGCAGCAGTGCTGTCAGGGTGGATACCCTCAACCTCATCTCGTTTCTCCTCTGTGGGGCAATCTCCAACCAACCACCCCACCTTTCCACATGTGGGATTGACCAAATGCCCAGAGCTCTGGGCCTCACTCCAAGGGGGCCATTATCCCAGAGGGTACCTGGTGAGCGGACCACTCTCACAGGCTGAGGAAGTTCACAGTATCACACGATGTGGGGCTGCCAGGTGATGCCAACGGGCTGATTTTGGGTGACTCAAGTTGTTTATACAGACAGGGGCCACACAAAAAGAATGTTTGCTGTGCCCTGCTTCACCTTCACCCCCCATGCTACAGATGTGCACAGAATAAAATTTCCACTAATTCTGAATTTCTTATAATTTGGCCACGAGATGTTTTGACATTTACCTTTTTACTGTTTAACGTAAAAGTTGTTTGTTAGCAAATGGGGCATATAAAGACAAAGGTAGGGGAACACGGTTAACATGTGTCTTAGTTTCTTGGTGCTGCTGTAATGGAAGTACAAGTGTGTAGCCTAAATGAATAGAAATTTATTTTCTCACAGTTTAGGAAGCTACAAGTCTGAATTCAGGGCCTGTGCTCTAGAGGAAGGCTCTCTCTGTCAGGGGAAGAATCCTTGCCTCTTTCAGCTTCTCTTCCTTGGTTCCTTGGTGATCTCCATGTGACAACAATCTTTCTCCATTTGTGCTTCCTTGCTTCTTCGTGCCTAATCTGCTCTTTTTATAGCTCAAAAGCAATTGGCTTAAAACACACCCTACACTGATAACAGCCTCATAAACTAACAAAGAAAACACTATTCCCAAATGGGATTACATCCACAAGTATAGGGGTTAGGATTTACAACACATCTTTTTGGGGAATATAATTTAATCCATAATGTGTTTAAGAGAAAAACATTACTTCAAGCATCTTTGAAGTTTCCATTTACAAATGATTGATCTAAATTTTAAAGTGTTCTCTTCAATTAATTAAAACAGGTGCCAGGAGAACCTTTGTACTTAATTATATACACTTTTAAGTATTAAATGCATTCGTTTAGAATCATTCCATTGAGTTCTTGAGACCTTTAAATCCTCGTTCCCGAATTAATAAAAAAAATTTTTTTTTTTATGCTAATGAAATTGTATTGTCTTTTTAGTGATCTCCTGTATTCAATTCTGATTAATTTCCAGGTAGTTAACTGATGTTTTTAGAAATACACATTTGCTAACTTTTTTTCTCCTCTCCCAAACCTTCACGGAAAGGCAGTGTTGGAATATTAATAAGCACTAGACTGGAGTCCTGGTGGCACAGTGGTGAAGAGCTCCATTACTAACCAAGATGTTGGCAGTTCGAAGCCACTCCTTGGAAACCCTATGGGGTAGTTCTTTGTCCTACAGGGTGGCTATGAGTCAGAATAGACTCGAAGGCAATGAGTTTTTGTTTTCTTGAGGTAGGACTAGGAGATGGAATTATACTTCTGACTTCTGAGCAAGTCTCTTTTTCTGTTCTTCAGTTTCCTCGTCTGTATAACAAAGGATATTAGACTAGGTCTATGGCTTTTTAGTCATAGAATCATTTCTCCAAATAAAATCTCATTCTGGAAGCCCAGTACAGAAACAGATGGGGTGCACGGGTTGTAGACACAGCACAGGGGCCTCTGGCATCTCCACAGAGAACCCAGGACTCCAGAGTACTCAATTTAAAAACCACTGGACTAAGTTAAGATCCCTCCTGCTCTCAATCCCTCCGATGAATTTAATGCTCCTAATGGAGGGAATTCTATGGTGAAGAATCCTTGATGATACAAGAAATTGCCTCATGGATGTGATTATAAATTTAGTTTTTTATGAGTTTCTTTAAAATAAAGCATGCTTGCATAATTTTTATCACAAATTGATCATGTTTACAGTGAATAAAATGACTTTAATGATAATAAGGAAGGTGCCAGCTTTGTTTGAAGAAATTGGCATACTGAAAATCTCTCAATAAGGCTTTGGAGCAAAAGCTTCTGGGAGCTCAGAGGCTGATGGGCAGGACCCTGCAGCCAACCCCTTCTCCAGCAGCGACTGTGTGATTGATGGGGGTGGAGCAAAAGCACCAAGTCGTCCCTTTGCCTTAAAAGCATCAGGCTGGAGAAGGTAATCCAAACCAGGGACAGATTACCCAACAAACAAAGTAAGCATGTGCTTAAAGCATCAACAAAACAGGGGCACCAGTTGTCCAAAGCAAAGACCCAGAGATGCCAAGCAGACAGGACACAAGGAAAAGCAAGCACTGCAGTGGAAGGGAGCAGGCAGGCCACTAAATAAAACTGATACCATTTTATAAATTTTGCATATGATAACAATTACATTTTCCTTTTCATTTCAGACTTATCAGGTATAACCTTATATTCAGTTCTCTCTCCTCCACCACGTAAGAACACACCAGTGGGATTATAATCACATGACTCGTAATGTATCTAGTCCTGTCCTTCCCAAAGTGAACCAAAACTCATCTACAGATTGAGCATACCCTTGTATCTGTATCATGCTCGTTGCGATCGCTCACCCCCATCGGGTATCAGCCATAGTCCAATGAACCGTGAAGGCGCAGCATCAAAGGACAGAAAGTGAGTTCACAAGTTTTTCAGTGTTATTTCAAGATGAAAAACACTTGTGGAGATCTGCAAAGGGCCCACCAATAAACATCTTATGACAAATGAATGAAATTATTGCTGACTGCCTTATAAGCACTATTTCTTTTGCCCATCTCAGACCTGAAAAACAAAATTACATGTTCCAAATCAATTTTTTTACTTACTAATACTCAAATACAAATTTTCTGTTAACATCCAAATTCAAATATGAATTTTATTTTGTAAGTTTTACAGAATTTATTTATTTTCAATTTACTGAAATTTATTTGTTATGGTAGAACCAAATTTAAAAAGTGACATAACTCTATGCTCAGATAAAATGAATTGGCAACAACTAAATGGAGTGCAAAACCAAAAACTCACAGAAGATAAAAAGAAAAGGACTTGAGAATCTGGAAAGACAATTTCTTGGTGCTAGAAACGGCTCTGGGGATCACATGATAGGATTTTGTAAGATCAAAGACTTATTCAAATACGGTTTTTCAACAACATAAATGACAACTATACACTTGAACTTTGCCAGGTGGAAAACACAGGAGTCAAATCGACTACATATGTGGGAAAAGACAATGGAAAAGCTCAGTATCATCAGTCAGAACAAGGCCAAGGGCCAACCATGGAACAATCAATTGTTCGTGTGCAAGTTCAAGTTGAAGCTGAAAACAAGTCTGCAAGAGCCAAAAATACAACCTTGAGCAAATCCGACCCGAATTTGGAGACCATCTAAGAACAGATTTGATGCACTGAACACTAAAGCCTGAAGACCAGACAAGTTGTGGAATGACATCAAGGATATCATACATGAAGAAAGCAAAAGGTCATTAAAGAGATAGGAAAGAAAGGAAAGAACAAAATGGATGTCAGAAGAGGCTCTGAAACTGACTCTTTAACATAGAGTAGCTAAAGCAAAAGGAAGAAATGATGACATAAAAGAACTAAACAGAAGATTCCAAAGGATGGCTCAAGAAGATAAAGTATTATAATGACGTGTGAAAAGACCTGGAGTTAGAAAACCAAGAACACGCTTTGCATTTCTCAAGCTGACAGAACTGAAGAAACAATTCAAGCCCTGAGTTGCAATTTTGGAAGATTCTATGGACAAAATATTGAATGACATGGGAAGCATCGAAAGAAAATGGAAAGTGCCCATCAACAGATGAATGGATAAAAAAATTATCATACATATACACAATGGAATACTATACAATGATAAAGAACAACAATGAATCTGAGAAACATCTCACAACATGGATGAATGTGGAAGTCATTAAAAAAAACCCATTATGCTGAGTGAAATTGTTGTTGTTGTTAGGTGCCATCAAGTTGGTTCCAATTCACACACACAAAGAAAACTTTTACTGCCAGGTCCTGTGCCATGCTCACAATCATTGTTGTTATGCTTGAGCCCGTTGTTGCAGCCATGGTGTCAATCCATCTCTTTGAGGGTCTTCCTCTTTTTCACTGACTTTCTTTACCAAGCATGATGTCCTTCTCCAAGGACTGATCCCTTCTGATAACATGTCCAAAATATGTAAGACGTACTCTCTCCATCCTTGCTTCTAAGGAACATTCCGGTTGTACTTCTTCCAGGACAGATTTGCTTGTTCTCTTGGCAGTCCATGGTATATTCAGTATTCTTTGCCACAATTCTAACGTGTCAATTCTTCTTTGGTCTTCCTTATTCACTGCTCAGTTTTTGAATGCATATGCTGCAATTGAAAATACCATGGCTTGAGTCAGACACACCTTAGCTTTCAAGGTGACATCTTTGCTTTTCAACACTTTAAAGAGGTCTTTTGCAGCAGATTTGCCCAATGCAATGCGTCTTTTGATTTCTTGACTGCTGTTTCCATGGGTGTTAATTGTGGATCAAAGTAAAATGAAATCCTTGAGAACTTCAATCTTTTCTCTGTTTATCATGATGTTGCTTATTGGTCCAGTTGTAAGGATTTTTGTCTTCTTTATGTTAAGGTATAATCCATACCAAAGGCTGTGGTCTTTGATCTTTATCAGTAAGTGCTTCAAGTCCTCTTTACTTTGAGGATGCAAGGTTGTATCTTCTGCATATCACAGGTTGTTAATAAGTCTTCCTCCAATCTTGATGCCCTGTTCTTCTTCATGTGGTCCAGCTTCTCGGATTATTTGCTCAGCATACAGATTGAATAAATATGGTGAAGTGATACAACCCTGACACACACCTTTCCTGGCTTTGAACCACACAGTATCCGCTTGTTCTGTCTAACAACTGCCTCTTGATCTATGTACAGGTCCCTCATGAGCACAATTAAGTGTCCGGGAATTCTCATTCTTCACAACGTTATCCATAATTTGTTATGATCCACACAGTGGAATGCCTTTGCGTAGTCAATAAAACACAGGTAGACATCTTTCTGGTATTCTTTGCTTTCAACCAGAATCCATCTGACATCAGCAATGATATCCTTGTTTCCACATGCTCTTCTGAATCCGGCCTGAATTTCTGGCAGTTCTCTGTCGATACACTGCTGCAGCCGCTTTTAAATGATCTTCGCAAAATTTTACTTGCACGTGATATTAATGACACTGTTCAATAATTTCTGCATTCAGTTGAATCACCTTTCTTGGGAATAGGCATAAATATGAACCTCTTCCAGTTGGTTGGCCAGTTAGTTGTCATCCAAATTTCTTGATATCCCAGAGCCTTGTTTTTCACCAATGCCTTCAGTGGAGCTTGGACTTCTTCCTTCAGTACCATTGGTTCCTGATCATATGCTTCCTCTTGAAATGGTTGAACATCGACTAATTCTTTTTGGTATAATGGCTCTGTGTATTCTTTCCACCTTCTTTTGATGCTCCCTGTGTTGTTTAATATTTCCCCCGTAGAATCCTTTACTATTGCAACTCAAGGCTTGAATTTTTTCTTCAGTTCTGTCGACTTGAGAAATGCTGAGTGAGTTCTTCTCTTTTGGTTTTCTATCTCCAGCTCTTTGCACATGTCATTATAATACTTTACTTTGTCTTCTTGGGCTGCCCTTTGAAAACTTTTGTTCAGTTCTTTTACTTCATCATTTCCTCCTTTTGCTTTAGCTACTCAATGTTCAAGAGCAAGTTTCAGAGTCTCTTCTGACATACATTTTGGTCTTTTCTTTCTTTCCTGTCTTTTTTTTTTTTTATAATAACTTTTATTAAGCTTCAAGTGAACGTTTACAAATCCAATCAGTCTGTCACATATAAGTTTACATACATCTCACTCCCTACTCCCACTTGCTCTCCCCGTCTTGAGTCAGCCCTTTCAGTCTCTCCTTTCTTGACAATTTTGCCTGCTTCCCTCTCTCTCCATCCTCCCATCCCCCCTCCAGACAAGAGCTGCCAACACAATCTCAAGTGTCCACCTGATATAATTAGCTCACTCTTCATCAGCGTCTCTCTCCCACCCGCTGACCAGTCCCTTTCATGTCTGATGAGTTGTCTTCGGGGATGGTTCCTGTCCTGTGTCAACAGAAGGTCTGGGGACCATGGCCGCCGGGATTCCTCCAGTCTCAGTCAGACCATTAAGTTTGGTCTTTTTATGAGAATTTGGGGTCTGTATCCCACTGATCTCCTGCTCCCTCAGGGGTCCTCTGCTGTGCTCCCTGTCAGGGCAGTCATCGATTGTGGCCGGGCACCAACTAGTTCTTCTGGTCTCAGGATGATGTAGGTCTCTGGTTCATGTGGCCCTTTCTGTCTCTTGGGCTCATAGTTGTCGTGTGGCCTTGGTGTTCTTCATTTTCCTTTGCTCCAGGTGGGTTGAGACCAATTGCTGCATTTTAGATGGCCGCTTGTTAGCATTTAAGACCCCAGACGCCACATTTCAAAGTGGGATGCAGAATGTTTTCATAATAGAATTATTTTGCCAATTGACTTAGAAGTCCCCGCAAACCATGTTCCCCAGACCCTCGCGCTTGCTCCGCTGAGCTTTGAAGCATTCATTTTATCCCGGAAACTCCTTTGCTTTTGGTCCAGTCCAATTGAGCTGGCCTTCCATGTATTGAGTGTTGTCTTTCCCTTCACCTAAAGCAGTTCTTATCTACTGATTAATCAATAAAAAACCCTCTCCCACCCTCCCTCCCTCCCCGCCTCGTAACCACAAAAGTATGTGTTCTTCTCAGGTTTACTATTTCTCAAGATCTTATAATAGTGGTCTTATACAATATTTGTCCTTTTGCCTCTGACTAATTTCGCTCAGCATAATGCCTTCCAGGTTCCTCCATGTTATGAAATGTTTCAGAGATTCGTCACTGTTCTTTATCGATGCGTAGTATTCCATTGTGTGAATATACCACAATTTATTTAACCATTCATCCGTTGACGGACACCTTGGTTGCTTCCAACTTTTTGCTATTGTAAACAGAGCTGCAATAAACATGGGTGTGCATATATCTGTTTGTATGAAGGCTCTTGTATCTCTAGGGTATATTCCTAGGAGTGGGATTTCTGGGTTGTATGGTAGTTCTATTTCTAACTGTTTAAGATAACGCCAGATAGATTTCCAAAGTGGTTGTACCATTTTACATTCCCACCAGCAGTGTATGAGAGTTCCAATCTCTCCGCAGCCTCTCCAACATTTATTATTTTGTGTTTTTTGGATTAATGCCAGTCTAGTTGGTGTGAGATGAAATCTCATCGTAGTTTTAATTTGCATTTCTCTAATGGCTAATGATCGAGAGCATTTTCTCATGTATCTGTTGGCTGCCTGAATATCTTCTTTAGAGAAATGTGTGTTCATATCCTTTGCCCACTTCTTGATTGGGTTGTTTGTCTTTTTGTGGTTGAGTTTTGACACAATCATGTAGATTTTAGAGATCAGGCGCTGGTCGGAGATGTCATAGCTGAAAATTCTTTCCCAGTCTGTAGGTGGTCTTTTTACTCTTTTGGAGAAGTCTCTAGATGAGCATAGGTGTTTGATTTTTAGGAGCTCCCAGTTATCTGGTTTCTCTTCATCATTTTTGGTAATGTTTTGTATTCTGTTTATACCTTGTATTAGGGCTCCTAGGGTTGTCCCAATTTTTTCTTCCATGATCTTTATCGTTTTAGTCTTTATGTTTAGGTCTTTGATCCACTTGGAGTTAGTTTTTGTGCATGGTGTAAGGTATGGGTCCTGTTTCATTTTTTTGCAAATGGATATCCAGTTATGCCAGCACCATTTGTTAAAAAGGCTATCTTTTCCCCAGTTAATTGACACTGGTCCTTTGTCAAATATCAGCTGCTCATACATGGATGGATCTATGTCTGGGTTCTCAATTCTGTTCCATTGGTCTATGTGTCTGTTGTTGTACCAATACCAGGCTGTTTTGACTACTGTGGCTGTATAATAGGTTCTGAAGTCAGGTAAGGTGAGGCCTCCCACTTTCTTCTTCTTTTTCAGTAGTGCTTTGCTTATCCGGGGCTTCTTTCCCTTCCATATGAAATTGGTGATTTGTTTCTCTATCCCCTTAATATATGACATTGGAATTTGGATCGGAAGTGCGTTAAATGTATAGATGGCTTTTGGTAGAATAGACATTTTTACTATGTTAAGTCTTCCTATCCATGAGCAAGGTATGTTTTTCCACTTAAGTATGTCCTTTTGAATTTCTTGTAGTAGAGCTTTGTAGTTTTCTTTGTATAGGTCTTTTACATCCTTGGTAAGATTTATTCCTAAGTATCTTATCTTCTTGGGGGCTACTGTGAATGGTATTGATTTGGTGATTTCCTCTTTGGTGTTCTTTTTGTTGATGTAGAGGAATCCAAGTGATTTTTGTATGTTTATTTTATAACCTGAGACTCTGCCAAACTCTTCTATTAGTTTCAGTAGTTTTCTGGAGGATTCCTTAGGGTTTTCTGTGTATATAATCATGTCATCTGCAAATAGTGATAACTTTACTTCTTCCTTGCCAATCCGGATACCTTTTATTTCTTTGTCTAGCCTAATTGCCCTGGCTAAGACTTCCAACACGATGTTGAATAAGAGCGGTGATAAAGGGAATCCTTGTCTGGTTCCCGTTCTCAAGGGAAATGCTTTCAGGTTCTCTCCATTTAGAGTGATATTGGCTGTTGGCTTTGCATAGATGCCCTTTATTATGTTGAGGAATTTTCCTTCAATTCCTATTTTGGTAAGAGTTTTTATCATGAATGTGTGTTGGACTTTGTCAAATGCCTTTTCTGCATCAATTGATAAGATCATGTGGTTTTTGTCTTTTGTTTTATTTATGTGATGGATTACATTAATGGTTTTTCTGATATTAAACCAGCCTTGCATACCTGGTATAAATCCCACTTGATCAGGGTGAAATATTTTTTTGATGTGTTGTTGGATTCTATTGGCTAGAATTTTGTTGAGGATTTTTGCATCTATGTTCATGAGGGATATAGGTCTATAATTTTCTTTGTTTGTAATGTCTTTACCTGGTTTTGGTATCAGGGAGATGGTGGCTTCATAGAATGAGTTGGGTAGTATTCCGTCATTTTCTATGCTTTTAACTCTTCCCTGAAAGTTTGGTAGAACTCTGCAGTGAAGCCGTCCGGGCCAGGGCTTTTTTTTGTTGGGAGTTTTTTGATTACCGTTTCAATCTCTTTTTTTGTTATGGGTCTATTTAGTTGTTCTACTTCTGAATGTGTTAGTTTAGGTAGGTAGTGTTTTTCCAGGAATTCATCCATTTCTTCTAGGTTTTCAAATTTGTTAGAGTACAATTTTTCATAATAATCTGAAATGATTCTTTTAATTTCATTTGGTTCTGTTGTGATGTGGTCCTTCTCATTTCTTATTCGGGTTATTTGTTTTCTTTCCTGTATTTCTTTAGTCAGTCTAGCCAATGGTTTATCAATTTTGTTAATTTTTTCAAAGAACCAGCTTTTGGCTTTGTTAATTCTTTCAATTGTTTTTCTGTTCTCTACTTCATTTAGTTCAGCTCTAATTTTTATTATTTGTTTTCTTCTGGTGCCTGATGGATTCTTTTGTTGCTCAGTTTCTATTTGTTCAAGTTGTAGGGACAGTTCTCTGAGTTTGGCTCTTTCTTCTTTTTGTATGTGTGCATTTATTGATATAAATTGACCTCTGAGCACTGCTTTTGCTGTGTCCCAGAGGTTTTGATAGGAAGTATTTTCATTCTCGTTGCTTTCTATGAATTTCCTTATTCCCTCCTTGATGTCTTCTATAACCCAGTCTTTTTTCAGGAGGGTATTGTTCATTTTCCAAGTATTTGATTTCTTTTCCCTAGTTTTTCTGTTATTGATCTCTAGTTTTATTGCCTTGTGGTCTGAGAAGATGCTTTGTAATATTTCGATGTTTTGGACTCTGCAAAGGTTTGTTTTATGACCTAATATGTGGTCTATTCTAGAGAATGTTCCATGTGCGCTGGAAAAAAAAGTATACTTTGCAGCAGTTGGGTGGAGAGTTCTGTATAAGTCAATGAGGTCAAGTTGGTTGATTGTTGTAATTAGATCTTCTGTGTTTCTGTTGAGCTTCTTACTGGATGTCCTGTCCTTCTCCGAAAGTGGTGTGTTGAAGTCTCCTACTATAATTGTGGAGGTATCTATCTCGCTTTTCAATTCTGTTAAAATTTGATTTATGTATCTTCCAGCCCTGTCATTGGGTGCATAAATATTTAATATGGTTATGTCTTCCTGATCAATTGTCCCTTTTATCATTATATAGTGTCCTTCTTTATCCTTTGTGGTGGATTTAAGTCTAAAGTCTATTTTGTCAGAAATTAATATTGCTACTCCTCTTCTTTTTTGCTTATTGTTTGCCTGATATACTTTTTTCCATCCTTTGAGTTTTAGTTTGTTTGTGTCTCTAAGTCTAAGGTGTGTCTCTTGTAGGCAGCATATAGATGGATCGTGTTTCTTTATCCAGTCTGTGACTCTCTGTCTCTTTATTGGTGCATTTAGTCCATTTACATTCAGGGTAATTATAGATAAATAAGTTTTTAGTGCTGTCATTTTGATGCCTTTTTATGTGTGTTGTTGACAATTTCATTTTTCCACATACTTTTTTGTGCTGAGGCGTTTTTCTTAGTAAATTGTGAGATCCTCATTTTCATAGTGCTTGACTTTATGTTAGTTGAGTCGTTACATTTTTCTTGGTTTTTATCTTGAGTTATAGAGTTGTTATACCTTTTTGTGGTTACCTTATTATTTACCCCTATTTTTCTAAGTAAAAACCTAACTTGTATTGTTCTATATCACCTTGTATCACTCTCCATATGGCAGTTCAATGCCTTCTGTATTTAGTCCCTCTTTTTGATTATTGTGATCTTTTACCTATTGACTTCCGTGATTCCCTGTTATGTGTATTTTTTTTTTTAATTAATCTTAATTTGTTTGTTTTTGTGATTTCCCTATTTGAGTTGATATCAGGACGTTCTGTTTTGTGACCTTGTGTTGTGCTGGTATCTGATGTTATTGGTTTTCTGACCAAACAATATCCTTTAGTATTTCTTGTAGCTTTGGTTTGGTTTTTGTAAATTCTCTAAACTTGTGTTTGTGTGTAAATATCTTAATTTCGCCTTCATATTTCAGAGAGAGTTTTGCTGGATATATGATCCTTGGCTGGCAGTTTTTCTCCTTCAGTGTTCTGTATATGTCGTCCCATTCCCTTCTTGCCTGCATGGTTTCTGCTGAGTAGTCTGAACTTATTCTTATTGATTCTCCCTTGAAGGAAACCTTTCTTTTCTCCCTGGCTGCTTTTAAAATTTTCTGTTTATCTTTGGTTTTGGTGAGTTTGATGATAATATGTCTTGGTGTTTTTCTTTTTGGATCAATCTTAAATGGGGTTCGATGAGCATCTTGGATAGCTATCCTTTCATCTTTCATGATGTCAGGGAAGTTTTCTGTCAGGAGTTCTTCAACTATTTTCTCTGTCTCCCCTCCCTGTTCTGGGACTCCAATCACCCGCAGGTTATCCTTCTTGATAGAGTCCCACATGATTCTTAGGGTTTCTTCATTTTTTTAATTCTTTTATCTGATTTTTTTTCAGCTATGTTGGTGTTGATTCCCTGGTCCTCCAGATGTCCCAGTCTGCATTCTAATTGCTCGAGTCTGCTCCTCTGACTTCCTAGTGTGTTGTCTAATTCTGTTATTTTATTGTTAATCTTTTGGATTTCTACATGTTGTCTCTCTATGGATTCTTGCAACTTATTAATTTTTCCATTATGTTCTTGAATAATCTTTTTGAGTTCTTCAACAGTTTTATCAGTGTGTTCCTTGGCTTTTTCTGCAGTTATCCTAATTTCATTTGTGATATCATTAAGCATTCTGTAAATTAGTTTTTTATATTCTGTATCTGATAATTCCAAGATTGTATCTTCATTTGGGAAAGGTTTTGATTCTTTTGTTTGGGGGGTTGGAGAAGCTGTCATGGTCTGCTTCTTTAAGTGGTTTGATATGGATTGTTGTCTCCGAGCCATCACTGGGAAACTAGTTTTTCCAGAAAATCCGCTAAAAAAAAAAAATGCAGTCAGATCCCTATCAGAGTTCTCCCTCTGGCTCAGGCTATTCAGATGTTAATGAAGCCGCCTGGGGAGGGTGGGGGAGGGAACAGAGAGATAGGAGAGTATCACCTCAGAACATAGCCAGAGTTGCTTGTCTTGCTTGGAATGACTATTATATCTGAGATTCCCGTGGGGCGTATGTGTGCTGGCTGTGTGGAGATTGCCCCCGGGGGGTCTGGCCCGCTGGAGTCACGGTCAGATCCTCCGCTTCCAGCCCCACGCCCAGCGTCAAGGCTCCCCTACTGGGACGGTGCACTCTCGACTCCAAAATCTGTCGCTGCCTCCCAGGGACTTCTCGTCCCTCCAGCCGTGTGGCCGTGCCGCCCCCGAGAACCAGTTGGGCCTCCTCCCGGGGTTAGTTCAGATGGGTGGAGCAGCTCCCCGTGCTTGTGCCGTGACCGAGTGTCCCGGCTGGGATGCTGTTCTCCCTGCTCCAATACCAGTCGCTGCCTCCCGGGGACTTCTCCTATCGGGTGCGTCCCACGCCGCCCGCGCGACCTGGCTGGTCCCCTTCCCGGGGTTAGTTCAGGGGGGTGGAGCAACTCTCCGTGTTTATGGCGTACCTGCGTCCAGTCCAAATCCCTGCGGGACGGTTCCCCGGCTCGGATGCTGCTCTTTCTGCTCCAAGACCAGTCACTGCCTCCCAGGGACTTCTCCTACCGGCTGCGTCCCACGCCGCCCACGGAACCGGCTGGTCCCCCTCCCAGGGTTAGTTCAGGGGGGTGGAGCAGGTCTCTGTGTTTGTGCCGTACCTGACTGGTACGCTGGCTCCAGGCTCTGGAAACAATCGCTGCTTCCCTGTATTAGTTCGTTCTCCGTCTCTAAATCTGTGTTTGTTGTTCAGGGTTCGTGGATTGTTATGTATGTGATTGATTCACTTGTTTTTCCATGTCTTTGTTGTAAGAGGGATCCGAGGTAGCGTCTGCCTAGTCTGCCATCTTGGTTCCGCCCCCTCTTTCCTGTCTTTTTAATGACCTCTTGCTTTCTTCGTGTATGATGTCCTTAATGTCATTCCGCAGCTCATCTGGTCTTCAGTCATTAGCATTCAGTGTGTGAAATCTATTCTTAGATGGCCTCCAAACTCTGGTTGGATTCATCCAATGTCGTATTTTGGCTCTTGCAGACATGTTTTCATTTTCTTCATCTTCAAATTCAACTTGCATATGGACAATGATGATCTGTTCCACAGTCAGCCCCTGGCCTTGTTCTAACTGATGATACTGAGCTTTTCCATTATCTTTTCCCACAAATGTAGTCGATTTGATTCCTGTATTTTCCATCTGGCAAGGTCCAAATGTATAGGTGCCATTTATGTTGTTGAAAAAACATATTGGCAGTGAATAAGTTGTTGGTCTTGCAAAATTCTATTGTGAGATCTCCAGCATCATTTCTATCACCAAGGCCATATTTTCCATCTACTGATCCTTCTTTGTTTCCAACTTTTGCATTCCAGTCACCAATAATTATCAATGCATCCAGATTGCATATTCAATCAATTTCAGGCTGCAGAAGTTGGTAAAAGTCTTCAATCTCTTCATCTGTGGCCTTAGTGGTTAGTGTGTAAATTTGAATAATAGTCATATTATTAGTCTTCCTTGTAGGCGTGTAAATATTATCCTATCACTGACAGCATTGTATTTAAGGATAGGTCTCAAAATGTTCTTTTTAACAATGAATGCAATGCCATTCCTCTTCAAGTTGTCATTCCCAGCATAGCAGACCATATGATTGTCTGATTCAAAATGGCCAACACCAGCCCATTTCAGCTCACTAATGCCTTATGCATTCCTTTTCATTTTTGATAATTTGCAATTTTCCTAGATTCATACTTTGTACATTAACTGATATTTGCAGCTGTTTCTCCTCATTTTGAGTCATTCCACATCTGCAAATGAAGGTCCTGAAAACTTGACTCTATTCACATCATTAAGGTTGACTCTACTTTGAGGAGGCAAATCTTCCCCAGTCGTCTTCTGAATGTCTTCCAACCTGGGGGGCTCACCTTCCAACATTATATCAGACAATGTTCCGCTGCTGTTCATAAGGTTTTCACTGGCTAGCTCTTTTCAGAAGTAGACTGCTGGGTCCTTCTTCCTAGTCTACCTTAGTCTGGAAGCTCAGCTGAAACCTGTCCTCCATGGGTGACCCTGCTGGTATCTGAATACCGGTGGCATAGCTTCCAGCATCACGGCAACACACAAGCCCCTTACAGTACAACAAACTGACAGACATGTAACAAACTTTAATTAGTCAGTCACAAAAGGACAAATAATGCATGGGACCACTATTATAAGAACTCAAGAAATGGTTTAAACACAGAAGAAAGCATTCTTTGATGGTTAGGAAGGTGGGGAGGGAGGGCGATGGGAATTCTCTAACTAGATAGTAGACAAGAATCATCTTAGGTGAAGGGAATGACAGCATACAATACAGAGAAAGTCAGCACAACTGGACTAAACCAAAAGCTAAGAAGTTTCTGGAACACAACCATACAGTTTGAGGGACAGAGTAGCAGGGTCTGAGGTCTGGAGACCATGGTTTTGGGGGGATATCTAGGTCAATTGGCATAACAATGTTTATAAGAACATGTTCTCCATTCCACTTTGGTGAGTGGCATCTGGAGTCTTAAAAGCTTGAGAGTGGCCATCTAAGATTCATGAATTGGTCCCAACCCACTTGGAGCAAAGGAGAATGAAGAACACCAAAGATAGAAGGAAAATATTAGCCCAAGAGATAAAAGGTCCACATAAACCAGAGACTCTATCAACCTGAGACCAGAAGAACTAGACAGTGCCTCGCTACCGCCAATGACCACCTCCCCCCCAACAGGGAACACAACAGAGAGTCCCTGATGGAGCAAAAGACATGTGGTGCAGAACTCATATTCACATAAAAAGACCAGACTTAATGGTCTGACTGAGACTGAAGGAACCCTCAAAGCCATGGCCCCTGGACGCTCTGAATTAAAACCATTCTTGAAGCCCACCCTCTTCAAACAAAGATTAGACTGGACTATAAAACATAAAATGAAACTCGTGAAAAGTGTGCTTCTTAGTTCAAGCGGATACATGAGACTAAATGTGCAGCTTCTGTCCTGAGGCAGGATGGGAAAGCAGAAAGAGACAGGAGCTGTTTGAATGGACACAGGAAACCCAGGGTAGAAAAGGGGAGTGTGCTCTCATAGGGATTGCAACTACTGTCACATAACAATATATGTGTAAATTTTTCTATGAGAAATTAACTTGAGCTGTAAACTTTCACCCAAAGCACAATTAAAAAAAAAAAAAGAAGAAGAAGATGGAAGAAATACAGAATCACTGTACCAAAAAGAATTGGTCGACATTCAACCATTTCAAGAGGTAGCATACGATCAAGAACCAACACTGTTAAAGGAAGAAATCCAAGCTGCATTGAAAGCATTGGTGAAAAACAAAGTCCCAGGAATTGTCAGAATACCACTTGAGATGTTTCAACAAATGGATGCAATGCTGGAGGTGCTCACTTTTCTATGCCAAGAAATTTGGAAGACAGCTACCTGGCCAACTGACCGTAAGAGGTCCATATTTGTGCCCATTCCAAAGAAAGATGATCCAGTAGAATGCAGAAATTATCTAATAATATCATTAATAACACTTATAAGTAAAATTTTACTGAAGATAATTAAAAAATGGTTGCAGCAGTACATCGGCATGGCACTGCCAGAGATTCCAGCCAGATGCAGAAAAGGACGTGGAACCAGGGATATCATTGCTGATGTCAGATGGAACCTAGGCTGAGAGCAGAGAATGCCAGAAAGATGTTTACTTGTGTTTTATTAACTATGTCAAGGCAATCAACTGTGTGGATCATAACTAATTATGAATAACATTGAGAAGAGTGGGAATTCAAGAAGAGTTACTGTGGAACCTGTACATAGACAAATAGGCAGTCGTTCAAACAGAGCAAGGGCATATTGCATGGTTTAAAGTTAAGAAAGGTGTGCGTCAGGGTTGTATGCTTTCACCATACTTATTCGGTCTGTATGCTGAGCAAATAATCCAAGAAGCTGGGCTATATGAAGAAAAACAGGGCATCAGGATTGGAGGAAGACTCATTATCAACCTGTGTTATGCAGATGACACAACCTTGCTTGCTGAAAGTGAGTAGGAGTTGTAGCACTTACTGATAAAGGACAAAGACTACACCCTTCAGTATGGATTACACCTCAACATACAGAAAATAAAAATTCTCACAACTGGACCAATAAGCAACATCATGATAAATAGTGAAAAGATTGAAGTTGTCAAGGATTTCATTTTACTTGGATCCACAATCAAAGCCCACGGAAGAGGCAGTCTAGAAAGCAAACAACGTATCATGTTGTACAGATCTGTTGCCAAAGACCTATTTAAATTGTTTAAAAGCAAAAATGTCACTTTGAGTACTAAGGTGCACCTGACCCTAGCCATGATATTTTCAATCACCTCATATACATGTGAAAGATGGAAAATGAATAAAAAAGACCAAAGAATTAATGCCTTTGAATTATGGTGTTGGCAAAGAATATCGAATATATCATGGACTGCCAGAAGAACAAACAAGTCTGTCTTGGAAGGAGTACAACCAGAATGGTCCTTTGAAAGGAGGATGGTGAGACTTTGTCTCTTGTACTGTGGACATGTTATTAGGAGGGACCAGTCCCTGGAGAAGGACATCATGCTTAGTAAGATAGAGGGTCAACAAAAAAGAGGAAGACCCTTTAAGAGATGGATTGACATAGTGGCTGCAACAAGTGGCTCAAATATAGCAAAGATTATGAGTATGGCACAGGGCCGAGCAGTGTTTTGTTCTGGTGTACATAAGGTTGCTATGAGTTGGAACTGACTTGACGGCACCTAACAACAACAACAAACACAATTCCAAACAACTTCCTTTTTAAAACATAATGAGTCAGAAGAGAATTCTTCCACTGAATGCTCAAGTTTAATGGTTACAAATCTTTGTGCTAGTATCGCTAGTGCAGAAATTACTGATAGCACTACCGATATAACAGAATTTGTTCCAAATTCTGCATTCATTCCTTGCTGTAGTAAAAAAAAAAAAAAAAGCTAGTTTCTGTACCAGAATATATTTCTAATTGTGAAAATTATAAGAGGGAGAGGCTACTCTATTCTCCATCAATAGGCTCTGTATAGTTCTTTTTTCTTTTTTTGTGTAAACTATTTGGTCCTAAATAATTGTCGATTTGCTATGGATGCATTTAGTGATCAAGGCAACTTGAATATGATCGATAAACATGAAGAACAGTTCAATTCACAAAGATAGTATGTTGTCATCTTTAAACAGAAGACATGGCTTTTTGGTTTTTCTTCTGATGGGCACTTCTAAAGCATATTTAGGCAATGATTGAGTATTAAAAGGCCTTTCTAATACAAGTTGGGAAGTGCATGCTGTAGCAACAAGTGCAATCTTGGAATCTTACACTTAGATTCTAGAACACTTTAGAAAATATTGCTGAAGACCAGGCACAAAAAGGAGATACCAAAAGAGATGCTGAAAACATAATCAACATCTACAACCAAAGTACGTACTCAGTTGGTTATATGGAATCATGCATTGCAACATTTTTAGAGGACAGGTCAAGCTCTCCAAGATTCAGAAGTAAAATTAAAGATTTACACAGATCTTTACCAGTCATTAATAGGTTATTTAAAATCTTCTCTTAAATTATACAATTATATAATTTTAGAGAAGATTTTGAAAAATTTGAAAACACAATACTGCCAAACCCTGATTATCAAGCAGTTCACCATCACAGAAGCATTAGAAAGAAACAAGTAAATGACAGAAGTGTTCCAGAAGTATGGAGTGCCAGAGATCAGTTTTACATAGCCACATACTACACCGTCATTGGCACACTTGAATCTTGCATGAAAAGAAGAGAGAAAGGGTATCAAGTTCTTTCAAATAGATTTTTCTTCTTAAGCTGTGTAGATATACCTGATGAAGACTGCATGAAGGCAGCCAAGAAATTAGTGCATACTTATACCAATGATTTATATGCAAACCTTTATGGCGAAGTGTGACAATTTCATTCTTACGTGAGAACTAAGTTTACAGATTCATGGAAAGACAAATTTTACTTATGTAGGCATGGATGATTCTGTAATAGAAGATAAAATATAATTTGTATTTCCCAATGTTGAAATTGCTTTACGCCTATTCCTAACTTTAATGATCACAAGCTGCAGAACAGAACGCTCATTTTCATCCCTAAAGGAACTCAAAAACCCTCCGTGTACCACAATGATTCAAAAAAGGCTTGATTCATTATCCTTATTACATATGGAAGTACATACTGTTCGGCAGCTTAACTGTGATGAAATCGTCAAAGAATTTGTAAGGACAAAAAACAGAAAGAAATGTTTTTAATTATAACATGTTAGAGATGAAAGATCTATCTAAAAACAAAATACAGTAATTTGTTGTCATATTTGGTTGCTGATCATTAAATTTTCTTTTATGACATTTTTTCATTTATAGTTATAGCATTATTACAAAACAAGTATCAACACTGAAGTATGAGCTGTTTAAAGCAAAATTGCTGTAAGTTTTCCATTGTGGGAGATCAACCGAATTTTACATTTATTGTTGAAATAACTAAGTTCACTGACTCATTTTCTTTGTTGTAGAATATGTGGAATAGTCTTTTTGTAGAAAATGTGGTATATAGTAAAAATCTTAGTGTCCTGCATTCACTAAAAATTTTATAGTCCAGCTTATCTCATTCCACTAAAATGGCGTATGCCACTTTTGTGCTTAATGGCTAATATTTTGGTCGCATTTAAAAAGAAGTTACCTCATGGATAGCTAATACGCACACACATGTATATACATGTATACATACAATTCACATATTGCATTCGAATGCATGAGTAAGCAGATGAGGGGGCACCACAGATTATCAGTGTTTAGGCCCGTCATGTGCCTTAATTTGGCCCTGATCCAAACCACTCCTGAAAGTGTGAAAAGAGTGAGGAGCTATCAGCAAAAGAAAGTTAACAGATACATATCTGAGAAATGAGTAAAAGCCTCTCAGTAGATTTCTCTCTTACTTAAGTGTGGAGTGAAAGGTGAGTTGAAAATGATGTCAGAGCTGGTTGTATATGAACGAATGTATGTGTGATGGCTAAGTTTTTTGTCAGCTTGGCTGGGCCATGATTCCCAGTGTTTTGGAGGTTATGTGATGATGCAGTTATCCCCTACTTTGTGATATAATGACCTCCATGATGTGATCTGATGTGATCAGCCAATCAGTTGTAAGGAGAGTTTCCTTAGGGGTGTGGATTGCATCCAATATATATACGGATGTTCTGGTGAAGCTTGCTGGCAGTTGCTTGCTCTGGATCCTGCATCTGCCTTGTTATCCTCTGGCTTCTGGTTCTTGGGACTTGAGCCAGCGGCCTGCCATATTGCCTGCAGATCTTGGGATTCATCAGCCCCTGCAGCTATGAAAATCAGAAGAAGCCTCTAGCCTGATGACTGACCCATGGACTTGAGATTTGCCACCCTCTACAACCACATAAGCCATTTTCTTGAGATAAATCTCTCTCTATATATATAATCCCAGGGCCATCGAGTCGATTCCAACTCATAGTGATCCTATAGGACAGAGTAGAACTGCCCCACAGAGTTTCCAAGGAGTGCCTGGTGGATTCGAAGTGCCGACCCTTTGGTTAGCAGCCATAGCACTTAACCACTATGCCACCAGGGTTTCCTCTCTCTCTATTAAAAAAAAAAAAAAATTTGTTTTCTCTCTCTCTATATATATACTTAATTGTTCTTCAAGCATGTAAACATATGCTTCATTGGCTTTGCTTCTCTAGAGAACCCAGCTTAAGACACCTGCCCACCATGAATGACCCTGCTGGTATTTGAAATACCAGTGGCATAGCTTCCAACATCACTGCAACAAGCAAGCCCCCACAGTACAGCAAACTGACAGATGGTGGAGATATAGTGAAGCCTGTAAGAGCCAGAACTCAAGACTGCCTTGTTTTTCCAGGTCTTGAAAGTTTTCTGCCTTTTACAGGGTGCAACCTTACCTCTTTTCTATCACTTGTTTTCGTGGAAAATACTTGAGTTTTCCTTCTCTGTCAGGTTTCCACCAAACACAGGTTTCGGCTCTTGCAGGTTTTACTGTATAATATGTATATACATGCCATTGTATATAATGTGTATATATGTGTGTATGTATCGAAAAATCCTTTTAATTCTTCTGGAATCTGGATTTCTGGGTCCATGCAACTGGGATGGTCCACCCAGGCAATTTTCCTTTAGGTATTCTTTTGAACCTTGAGCATTGGAGAAACTGGTACCTGGAGGTTGCCTTTGAGTCAAACAATGGTCTAGATCAACTAGTAAGACTGCTTTGCCTTGGGCCTTGTGCTCTTTTGAAGAATTCAGTCAGTTCTGGGGAACAGACTCCAAGGGTTAGACTGGAAGCTATGTTTAGGGCAAATGGATAATTATTTTAATTGTTCTTCAAGATAACGCTGTATAAAAATCCTTCCTGACCACAAATTTGTTTATCAGTTCTATTCCAACCCCTTTTTCCACGGCAATGCTGATAAGATTTGGTATAAAAATTTTTCAAGGTTCTCTCACCTTGAGAACATTTTTGACTTCTTAGTCGAAATGTTACCACGGTTAGCAAATCTTATATTAAATAAGCTTTAATCAATTTCTATTACATATATTAATATGATTTTTATATTACATAACTGGAAAAAACTCAGCTATGTGCAATGTGCTGGGCACAGAGTCAGATGTTAATGTACATATTTTTATCACATCAGGTCACACACATTGTTACCAGGGATCTCAGATCTCGCTTGGCACAGCCATAGAGACACAAAACGGGTGAAAGTGAAAGAAGCTTTATTTGGTTGGCCAAGCAAAGGAGCACACTGGGACTTACCTCACCAAAATGGCCCTCTGAACAATGACCGAAATACTATTTATTAGAGGAAGGGTCCTGGCAGAAAGGAGCAAGGTTTGGTTGGTCTGGCCTGAAAAAGTTGTTCCTGGGGCAATTCCATCGTCTGCGCTTGCTCTGTCCAAAAAGGGGGGTCTCTCAAACCAGACCTTAGGCTCAGACCTCTCACTTCTGAAAGTCTTTCCCCAATCTTGAGCTGCTAAAGTTTGGTTCTGTCTGGCAGGAGAAAAGTTTCACAGTCACCCAGAGGATGGGGTTGATGGTTCTGAGCATGTCAGGCTGGCCAGATTTGGTCTTAACTGGTTCTGTGGTCTGCAGACCCCAGCCTCTTGTTTTTCTTATCTTGGACAGGAAGTTGGCCAATTGCCTAAAAACATCTGGAGAAACCACTTAGAAGGGGAGGCAGCTCATGCTATCCTACTTACAAGCTGGGGGTTGGTAATGGTGCCCAGAGGCTGTCGACCTCAACATCAGACTAGAGAAGGATAGATGGCCCTAGCTCCATCCACCACAGGTCATCTTGGAGTCCCGGTTCAGTTCTTCTAGTGCCCACCTGCCCAGCCAGGTAACAGGCAAGTCTGACAATCCTACCCATGGCTCCATGAGACTTAAACCACACAGACCATACTCCAGAAGCCCCATCCTCGCCCCAACCCTGAATGCATGGTTGACCAACAAGCAAAACGGCAGATAAGCTTTCAAGAGCTGGTCTCTCTGATCGCAGAGTGTCTCAGCCACAATGTTAGGGACATTACCATGATAGCTCTTGCTATCCAACACAGGAGCTGTTCTGTGAACAGCAGGGTTTGTGAGGCAGGACACCTGAGGGGTATGGGACTGTATGGGTAGCTCAGGGGAAGTCACTGAGAGGGTGGATAACCTGGTGCTGATGGTGAGGCCAGGCAGGTCCTCAGATTCACCTAGCATGGTTTCTCTGGGCTTGTTTTAAAGTGACCCATGTTGCAAAATTGTGTCTATAGCAGTGCACACAGGTCTTCAGGGCAGAAACTGTGTTTTTACAGGGTCAAAATTTATTAAAAGGTTGGGTGAACTCTGTGAAGGTCATATATGTGTGCCTGGGTCTTGAAAATTGGACAAGCGCATTTGAGGTTACTCTCTGAGAAGAATCCAGAGAGAAAATACAAATTATTCCACCAGATGTAATCAAACAGTAATGAGAGGGTTCAGTGGAAAAGGAACTTGAGGTGCACAGGCTCAACAGTGAAAAAACTAGGAGGAATTCTGATTAAGGTGTGAGGGCCTGACTAGTTTATATAGGCAGGAAGCCTCAGGTTAAAATGCTCCAAAAAATTAAAATCCACATGACCCTGATGCTCTGTCAAGGCAGCTGAGTGCCACACTTGCCCAGCTTCCCAGTCTTGGGAGAAGGACCTGGCCAAGGTGAGGAGTTTGTGCTGTGAGGAGTGTATGTTTGGACTCCCTGTGGAAGGTGGTTCTGGGCAGATGTGCATTTAGATGGCGGCTGCCCCAGAGTGCTGCACGGGCTGAAAGGCGGAATTGTTTGAGTTGTTCTCTGTGTTAGTTTTGTTAGGCTGCCATCACAAAGTACCACCAGCTGGGAGGCCTATAAGAATGGAAGTTTATTCTCTCACAGTTCTGGAGGCTAGACATCCAACTCAACCTGACAGCAGGGCCATGGTCCCTCCAGAAGCTCCTTTCTTGTCTTTCCCAGCTTCTGGTGGCTCCTGGCTTCCCTGACTTGTAGACATATCTTCACATGGCTATCTTCCCTCTGTCCCTCTGGATCTCTCCTGTTTTATAAGAATGCTACTCAGATGGTGCTGTGGATTGAATTGTGTCCCCCAAAATGTGTGTCAACTTGGCTAGGCCATAATTTCCAGTGTTTGTGGTTGCCTTCTATTTTGTGTCTAATGTTATAATCCTATGTGTCGTAAATCCTACCTCTATGATGTTAATGAGGCAGGATTAGAGGCAGTTATGTTAATGAGGCAGGACACAACCTATAGAATTAGGTTGTATCTTGAGTCAATCTCTTTTGATATATAAAAAAGAGAAGTGAGCAGAAAGAACAGGGACCTCATACCACCAAGAAAGAAGAGCTGGGAGCACATCATGGTCTTTGGACCTGGGGTCCCTGCACTGAGAAACTCCTAGACCCAGGGGAAGATTGATGATATGGACCTCTCCACAGAACTGACAGACAGAAAGTCTTCCGCTGGAGCTGGTGCCCTCAATTCATACTTCTAGCCTCCTAAACCATGGGAGAATAAAATTCTGTTTGTTAAAGCCAACCACTTGAGATATTTCTGTTATAGTAGCACTGGATAACTAAGATGGAAACCCTGGTGGCATAGTGGTTAAGAGCTATGGCTGTGAACCAAAAGTCCAGCAGTTCGAATCTACCAGGAGCTTCTTGTAAACCCCATGGGACAGTTCTACTCTGTCCTATAGGGCCACTATGAGTCAGAATTGACTCGACGGCAACGAGTTTTTTTTAGGTTACTAAGACAGATGGGATTAGGACATACCCTACTCCAGTATGACCTCATGTCACCTGAAAATATCTTCAAAGACCCTATTTGCAAAGAAGGCCACATTCACAAGTACAGGGGTTAGGACCTCAACATATCATTTCAGAGGACACAATCTGATCCATCACATACTCCTATCATTCCTTACTGCTCATGTTGGTAAAATATATGTTCTCAGCCTCTCAGACCAGGCTTTTCATTTCCTTAGATTGTAGAACACAGATTCTTGCCAGGAGTCATTGCTCAGACTGTCCCTTCCTCATCCTGCCTCTCCGCTCACCCTGGAACTACTTGGATCTTCTGTGATAGGACATCTCACAATCTGCCTCATATTCCTTGTCTAGACCCCTGATCCCAAACACAGGCATACACACGACTATGGGTTCTTCACAGCACCCAAGTCATCACTGTTCAATATTTGCTTACCTGTTCAATACTTCCAAGACTGAATTTGAAGAATCCTTAATTTTTTTTTTTTTTTTTTTTTTTTTAACTTTTCCAGCTTTGCTCCTGAGTGCCATGACTGAGGCAGGCCCAGACAGCAGTCAGTCGCCATTTTACAAAGCTTTCCACAGACATGTGCTGCTATAATCCTACAACCAGAGTGTCAGTTTCCTTCCACAGAGAGTTCTCACAGTTTGGCTTTTACAATGTGCTAATGTGTTGTGGACTAATTCTTTTAGGTCTTCTCAACTGGACTGTAAGATTCCTGAGAGGAGAAACCTTGTGCATTTTTGCTGATGACGTGCATTATGAATCTTAAGGCATTAATAGCCTCCTTCTCTACCTCCTGCATGGAAATGTTGGTCTATGTGAGGAGAAGGAAATTAGTTTTTCCAGATGAATGCTTGACTTTATATAGCCTCTTTCCTAAAAGTCTGTTTTTCAATGGTTATGTTCATATTTAATATTGTGTGCAAAACATAATTATGAGAGCAGAAGAGGAAATTATAAGAAGGAATATGCAGAATAATGAAAGTCTGCAGCTCCTCGAGCTATATAACAAAAACCTCATTCCTCATTTTGTTTTAAGTCTCTTGTTGACTAAACCACAACAGTATTTTTCATGCCAAATTTGTTCAAGCTTGAGTTTATTGTAATTATCTTGTGTTGGTTGCAGAGTTCTCCTGTGAGGATTTTTCTCATAGTTAAGTTTTAAGTATTTTTAAAATTACAAAAATAATATTGCTAGAAATCAGAACAGTGGTTGCCTATGGGGAGAGGGTTGGCTGGAAGGGGGCGTGAGGGAACATGATTGTGGTGTGGATTACACAGGTATATATGTTTGTCAAAACTCATTGAATGGTATACTTATGATCTATGCATTTCCTTGTGTGTAATTCTACCTCAATAAAAGCAAAATCATATATACTTAAAAAATAATGCTTGGAAAACACAGAAGCACAGGGAAGAAATATCCCCACAGTATTCACATAAACACATAAATCAAGAATTTTTAAGGCGGGCATTTAAAATTTTATCGTATTTTAAAAATTATTTCTTTATTATACAAGGACTACATTTTCACCATGACCAAGAGGGATTTATACCAAGTATGCGTTTTTTTTTTTTTATGCAAGGTTGGTTCAATATCAGAAAAACAATTAATGTAATCCACCATATAAATAAAACAAAAGACAAAAACCACATGATCTTATCAATTGATGCAGAAAAGGCGTTTTGACAAAGTCCAACACCCATTCATGATAAAAACTCCCAGCAAAAGAGGAATAGAAGGAAAATTCCTCAGTGTAATAAAGGGCATATATACAAAGCCAAAAGCCAACATCATCCTAAATGGAGAGAGCCTGAAAGCATTTCCCTTGAGAACGGAAACCAGACAAGGATGCCCTTTATCACCACTCTTATTCAACATTGTGCTGGAGGCCCTAGCCAGAGCAATTAGGCTAGACAAAGAAATAAAGGGCATCCAGATTGGTAAGGAAGAAGTAAAATTATCTCTATTTGCTGATGACATGATCTTATACACAGAAAACCCTAAGGAATTCTCAAGAAAACTACTGAAACTGATAGAAGAGTTCAGCAGAGTCTCAGGTTACAAGATAAACATACAAAAATCAGTTGGATTCCTCTACATCAACAAAAAGAACATCGAAGAGGAAATAACCAAATCAATACCATTCACAGTACCCCCAAGAAGATAAAATACTTAGGAATAAATCTTACCAAAGATGTAAAAGACCTATACAAAGAAAACTACAAGGTACTACTGCAAGAAACCAAAAGGGACCTACATAAGTGGAAAAACATAACTTGCTCATGGATAGGAAGACTTAACATTGTAAAAATATCTATTCTACCAAAAGCCATCTACATATACAATGCACTTCCGATCCAAATTCCAATGACAGCTTTTAATGTGATGGAGAAACAAATCACCAACTTCATATGGAAGGGAAAGAAGCCCCGGGTAAGTAAAACATTACTGAAAAAGAAGAAGAAAGTGAGAGGCCTCACTCTGATTTTAGTACCTGTTATACAGCCTCAGTAGTCAAAACAGCCTGGTACTGGTACAACAACAGACACATAGACCAATGGAACAGAATTGAGAATCCAGATATAAATCCACCCAGATATGAGCAGCTGATATTTGACAAAGGCCCCAAAGTAGTTAAATGGGGAAAAGATAGTCTTCTTAACAAATGGTGCTGGCATAACTGGATATCCATTTGCAAAAAAATGAAACAGGACCCATACCTCACACCATGCACAAAAACTAACTCCAAATGGATCACAGACTTAGACATAAAGTCTAAAAGGATAAAGATCATGGAAGAAAAAAATAGGGACAACGTTAGGAGCCCTAATACAAGGCATAAACAGAATACAAAACATTACTAAAAATGCCGAAGAGAAACCAGATAACTGGGAGCTCCTAAAAATCAAACACCTATGCTCATCTAAAGACTTCACCAAAAGAGTAAAAAGACGACCTACAGACTGGGAAAATATTTTCAGGTACGACATCTCCCACCAGCACCTGATCTCCAAAATCTACATGATTCTGCTAAAACTCAACCACAAAATGACAAACAACCTAATTAAAAAATGGTGAAAGGATATGAACAGGCACTTCACTAAAGAAGACATTCAGGTGGCTATCAGATACATGAGGAAATGCTCTCGATCATTAGCCATTAGAGAAATGCAAATTAAAACTACAATGAGATTCCATCTCACTCCAACAAGGCTGGCATTAATCCAAAAAACACAAAATAATAAATGTTGGAGAGGCTGTGGAACACTTATACACTGCTGGTGGGAATGTGCAATGGTACAACCGCTTTGGAAATTGATTTGGCGCTTCCTTAAAAAGCTAGAAATAGAACTACTGTACTATCCAGCAATCCCACTCCTTGGAATATATCCTAGAGAAATAAGAGCCTTTACACGAACAGATATATGCATACTCATATTCATTGCAGCAGTGTTTACAATAGCAAATAGATGGAAGCAACCAAGGTGTCTATCAACGGATGAATGGATAAGTAAATAAAATATCTACACAATGGAATACTAAGCATTGATAAAGAACAGTGATGAATCTGTGAAACATTTCATAACATGTAGGAACCTGGAAGGCATTACGCTGAGTGAAATTCATCAGTTGCAAAAGGACAAATATTGTATAAGACCACTATTATAAGATCTTGAGAAATAGTTTAAACTGAAAAGAACACATTCTTTTATGGTTACAAGAAGGGGGAGGGAGGGAGGGTAGGAAGGGGTTACTTACTAGATAGTAGATAAGAACTATTTCAGGTGAAGGGAAGGACAACACTCAATACCGGGGAGGTCAGCACAACTGGACTAAACCAAAAGCAAAGAAGTTTCCTGAAGAAACTGAATGCTTCGAAGGTCAGCGAAGCAGGAGCAGGGGTTTGGGGACCATGGTTTCAGTGGACATCTAAGTCAACTGGCAAAATAAAATCTATTAAGAAAACATTCTGCATCCCGCTTTGAATAGTGGCATCTGGGGCAAGCGGCCATCTAAGATGCATCAATGAGTCTCAACCCACCTGGATCAAAGGAGAATGAAGAACACCAAGGACACAAGGTACATGAACCAGAGACTACATCACCCTGAGACCAGAAGAACTAGATGGTGCTGGGCCACAACCGATGACTGCTCTGACAGGAAACACAACAGAGATACCCTGAGGGAGCAGGAGAACAGTGGGATGGAGACCCCAAATTCTCATAAAAAGACCAGGCTTAACAGTCTGACTGATACTAGAAGGACCCCGACGGTCATGATCCCCAAACTTTCTGTTGGCCCAGGACAGGAGCCATTCCCGAAGCCAACTTGTCAGACATGGATTGGACTGGACAATGGGTAGGAGAGAGATGCTGATGAGGAGTGAGCTATTTGCATCAGGTGGACACTTGAGACTGTGTTGGCATCTCCCATCTGGAGGGGATATGAGAGGGTAGAGGGGATTAGAAGCTGACAAAATGGTCATGAGAAGAGAGACTGGAAGGAGGGAGCGGGCTGTCTTATTGGGGGGTGAGTAATTGGGAGTATGTAAGGTTTTTGTATATAAGTTTTTATGTGAGAGATTGACTTGGTTTGTAAACTTTCACTTAAAGTACAATAAAAATTATTAAAAAGAAAAAAAAAACCTTATGGGGTACAGTTGTTCTCTGACAGACATGGGGTCTCCCTGAGTCAGCATCGACTTCACGGGAACTGGCACTGTGAATCATGGTTAGGTCAGTCACTGTTGGTTAGCTGACCTGATACCCACTGCTAACCTCCTTGTCCACTGCTGCCTACAGTCTGCAAAGGGAAACCTTTGTGGCTTTGTACACAACTCTATCTACTAAAGCATAAGCAGAAGGGGTTCTGAGAGTGTTTTTTGTTTTTAATAAAGAAGCAGTTAAGGTTGGTGTTTTTCCTTCTCACTTATTTCTTCCCTGAATGTGAATTTAATACCTGGAGCTGTGGCAGCCATCTTGCAACATGAGGTAACACGCAGGAGGATGAAAGGATGGTGGAGAGGAAAATAGAGTATAGGTCCATGATGGTGCCAGTGAGTTGCAGCACCACACCTGGAACCACTTACCGTCAACTTTTTGGTATGTGAAATAATTAAATATCTTTGGCACTTACTTGCAGCCAAAATTGATTTTTTTTTCATTGTTTTATTTGGGGAGGAGGGAAGTGATTGGCAATATATGAGTTTGAAAATTTTATGTAGCTGATCTGTTCATCAGGAGCCCTGGTGTCACAATGGTTAAGCACTTGGCTGCTAACTAAAAGGTTGGCAGTTTGAACCCACACAGTGGCTCTGTGGAAGAAGGACCTGGCAGTCTGCTCCCATAAAGATTACAGCCAAAAAAACCCCTATGGGGCAGTTCTACTCTGTCACATGGGGTTGCTATGAGTTGGAATTGACCTGACAGCACCTACCGACAACAATCTCTTAATCTTGCCTTTGTGGTTTATGACAAGGTCTTTTATAACTTGCTGGTTTTAAGTTTATTAATAAATCTGGGGTTTATTTTGATGTGTAAGGAAAAGATTTGTGTTTATTTTTTCTCAATTGGTTAACCAATTGTTTCAAATCTACCGAGATGCTAAAATTTTCATATATTAAATTCACCTATATTTAGATCGCTATGAGTTGGAATCAGCTCAACAGTAGCCGGTTTGGTTTCTTTGGTTTTATATTTAGGTCCGCTTCTGGACAACACTCCATTTCAAGACTATACTATTTTAATCATTGTGACTTCATAAGGCAAGGCCATCTTCTCATTGTCTTTCTTTAAAGTAAAAGACTAAGCTGTTTGATTGCATTTAATTTTCAAGATAAACTTTATAATTTATTTAGTTACTTTTCTCTTCTCCCCATCACTAAAACAAAAACACCTGACTTACAAAAAAAATTAGATTTTAATTGGAATTACATGAAATTTATGGATTAACTGGGAACAATTGATGCATTTGTAACATCAAGTCTTTGTTGCTAAGAATATCTTATCTCTTCATTTATTCAGTCTCTTCTTTTTAAGCTCTAAGTAAAATCCTACAGATCCTACAGTTTTCTTCACAAAGATTCTTAATTATCTGATTATATTTACTCTCACATTTCATAATTTTGTTGATATTTTGAATGCATTTCTCCTCATTTATTTTATAACTGGTTGTTGGGGTCTATAAGAAAAGTATTGTTATCCAGGCGACTATCATGCCATCTGAAAATAATGACCCATTTATCGTTCCTCTTCCACTGCTGTCTTCTTATTTCTTTCTCCTGTCTCTATGCCCTGGCTAGGGTATCTAGGATGATGGGCGGTCACAGCATTGACAGTAGGCATCCTGTTTGTCCTTGATCTTAGATAAAATGATATTATGACTACATCGATATCCTTTATGTTTCCTGTTGATTTTGGGTACATGCTCTTATGTATTAAATGTATTCTACTTCATTTCTAAGATTTACTAACAAAATTTTTCACTCAAATTTAATCAAATTCAGGTTGTAGTTATTTACATTATCTTTTGTCCTCATATCTTCTCCTTTGAGAATAATTTTTAACTTTTGCATTTGGGTTTATATCTATGTTTACGACTTATTTAGTTTCATCTTTTTTAACTGATTTCAGTGCTCAGTGAAAGCTTTTTTAGATCCTTATTCTTGAACTCTTCATTTGGCTTCATCTCTCCCCTGGTTGGAATACATAACGGTATATTTTCTGAGCTCTTGTGTCTTTCTATTATCTTCACATGTAACAGCAACTTGACTGGGTGACAGTTCTTGGGTCAAAAGTTTATCTTTCAGAACTCTGTCCATGTTGCTTAACTTCTCTTAGTAGTTAGTATTGGTGCAGTCTGAGTCCAGTACCATTTTTAGGGCATGACTAGGTTTGATCCACCCTACAAGCTGGTGGTGTCTATTAATCTATACTAAATATACGGTTTCTTTCTCAGTTTGGTGATCTCTCTCCTTTTTCTCCTATTTCTCCCTCTCTCTCTTTCCCTCTCCTGTTTCATTTGCTCTGGATTTTCTTTTAGGAATATATACATTAGCTCTACATCCACTTTTTTACATATGCATCATCTTATTTCTCATATGTTTCCCCCGTTTTTCTTTTCCCTCTGCATTCTAAGAGCACAACTCAAGGTTGTCCACGACATTACTGATTTGATGTTCGGTAGCATTACTTAGGCTCCCACTGCCTCGTGAGCAGTTTGCTTTTGTGTTTCAGTGTCCTGGTAGTCTTTCCTGACTGCGCCATCTTCCCTTTGCACTGTAACCTGCAGTCTTCCCCTGTCACCTTCTCATCTCAGCCTGTGCTCCCCTTGAACATCTCTGTTCTTTTTCATACAGGTAATGCCGTCTTGTTTTTATACTTTGCTTGTTTTCACCTTTCTTCATGTTTTATAACTTAAAGCACTTCAAGCACTTTGCAGCTAGAGACAAACTGGCGCACATAATGTTAGGGACATAAGGTCCTCACCAGTGGTGCTCTCTACCCTTCTATCTCAGGTAGTGCAATTGGTTAAATGCTCAACTACTAACTGAAAAGTTGATGGGTTGGAACCAACCCAGAGGTGCCTCAGAAGAAAGGCCTAGGGAGCTGCTTCAGAAGGGTCACAACCTTGAAAACCCTAGGGAGTGCAGTTCTACTCTGACACATGTGGGATTCTCATGAGTCATAGTCAACTCCACAGCAACTTTTTTGTGTGTATCTTTCCCTAATACTTATGCATTTAGTAGTTCTTTGAGTTTCTGAATATTACTAAGATGAAATCTATAAGGGGTATAACATGCAGAATCAGGAAGAGATGATGAAATAATAAAGCCAGAAGTACTTGGGAGTTGTTATAACTGAACCAAATACATTTTTCCTTAGTAATATATACCAGCAAATTACAGTATGATTAATCAGTGGAAAGCTTGCCTCTCTTACCCCAGAGAGTCTAATTTTTGTTTTGAAAACTTTGAGAGCCTTTAAAAAATTTATGAAAAGCTGTGAGCTATGTTTTCAGGGAAAAAAATAAATGTAAAATAAATTAGCTCTTGAATATAAATCTTATCATTAACATTATATTAATCTAATTTCTTGATTCCATAAGATGAAGAGACATGCTTTTACTTTTGCACTAAACAAGGGGCAAAAACCCAAACCTGTTGCCTTTGAGTCACTTTCGACTCGTAACTACCCTATAGGACAGAGTAGAGCTGCCCCACAGGGTTTCCAAGTCTGTAATCATTATGGAAGCAGACTGCCACATCTTTCTCCCACAGAGCGGCTGGTGCATTCGAATCACTGACCTTTTGGTTAGCAGCCAAGCTCTTAACCACTGTGCCACCAGGGCATCCTAAACAAGGGACAAGATGGGCTAATCCCACCTGTATTGCTAACTGCTTGGTAAGGATCAGCATGAACCCAATTCCCACCTGGAAGTAGATCCAGTCCTCATCTTCTCACATCTCCATCCTCTTAGGGAGCCTCTCCAAAAGGAACACCTCTCCAACTTCCAGTTGCCCAGAGCTGAATTGGAGCTCTGGAGATCTGTCCTCCAGATCAGCTGCCCATGCAGCCCTTTTCTAAATTAGCCACCCGGAGCTAAATCAGAGTTCACAAGTTAGAAGGACTCTGTCCTTCAAGCTGCCAAAAAGGCAAATGCCAGCCCCTGCTGCTTCACTGCCCCCTATTGGTTTGATAATTCTTTGGTACAGTTCACAAAACTCATGGACGATAGTTGATGCTCCATATCTGTGGGTTCTGCATCTGCAGATTCAATGAGTATTCAGAAAAAAAGAAAGTTCCAAAAAGCAAAACTTAAATTTGCTGCTTGCAAGCACTACGCTGAATCCATGCAAATGAAATGATGTGTCGGCATCCCCTGCTGTAGCCTCCCACCATTTCACAGATCCTCAGTCTCTCTCCAGCACTGTTCACAGTATAACAACAATTTACATAGCATTTACATTGTAGTAGGTATTATAAGTCATATAGAGGTGATTTAAAGTGTACGGGAGGATGTGTGTAGGTTACGTGCAAATACTACACCATTTTATATAAGGGATTTGAGCATCCGCAGGTTTTGATATCCACCAAGGTCTTGGAACAAATCCCTCACAGATACTGAGGGACAACTGTACTTAAGTTACCTATTTAGTAAGATAAGAAAGGATACAAACTAAGAGACAGCAGGGGTCAGGGACCTGCCACCCTCTCTCATACTTGGATGTTCTTGTGACTCCAGGGAATCCATCTAACTTCCCTGTTTGGGCTTTTATTGGCTTCATTGAAAAGTCGTGATTGGGGCTTCATTGCATAGTCAGGATTGATTGAATCACTGAATACGCACGACTGAATTATGCCCCCTTCTCTTTCTGTTGCCAAGTGTGTTATATGTGGTCCCCACTCTTTCGCACATGTTTAATCACCTGGTTATTTTAGAAAACAAAGACACCTCGATTGCTGGAGAAATTCCAAGGACTGTCAGGAAACCAAGGACAAAGACCAAATCAAGTTCTTTGTATCACAATTCTAATGTGTCATTTACGCTAAAGCTTACCTTGCTCTTCTAAGAAACATCATTATGTAAGGGAAAAACATTAAACAGAAAGCAAAAGATAGTGCATTCTACTACTTCTTCAACGATTAATAGGTGTACAAGTTCAGATTTTGGTCCCCCTGCCTCCATCTATAATGAGTTCTGGTAGTGCAGTTGTTATGTGCTTGGCTGTTAACCGAAAGATCGGTGGTTCAAACCCAGCCACTCCTCCATATGAAGATGTGGCAGCCTGCTTTCATAAAGATTACAGCCTTGGAAACTCTATGGGGCAGCTCTACCCTGTCCTATAGAGTCTCTATGAGTCGAGTTTGACTTGATGGCAAGGGGTTCGAGCTCTATGTTTTGTTGCCTCCATCTATAAAAATGAGATTAACAATGCTTAGCTGATCTAACCTATGGCTTGGTAAAAATTACATAAAACGTCTATGAACGTTTTTGTTAAGTCAGCAAGTTCCATGCCTATTTAAAGGTTTTTGTGACTGTACTGTATCACTGTCATTATGCTTTGAAAAACTCTCAGCATCTATCATTATTCAAAAAGGGGCACTTGGTAGAAATAGTATAGAATTTTGAATTCGATGCAAGGGAAATGCAACTGCCAGCACAATATAATTCAAGATCTGTAGTCCCTTTTTTGGCGGGGGGGGGTTGGGAGCTGTAGACAGGTCCTTAACATCATGAGCCTCTAGATGAAGGAAGACATATGTATATTGATTTCACTGGTATTTGAATAATCTTAGGTATTCTTTCTCTTTGCTTTATTATTCACATATTAATTTTTTATACTTTTCATTACATTTACCAAAGTAGTACAATAGAGAATAAATATAATTCCTTACCCAGCTTCAATAATTAGTAACTCATGAGCAATCTGGTTTAATTTTTACTACCTCTACTTCCTCCTGTATTAATCTGAAGCAAATCCTAGAGACCTTATCATTTAATCTGTAAACATTTCAGTATGTGTCTTAGGCTGGGTTCTCTAGAGAAGCAAAACCAGCAGAGTGTATAAATATATATATAGAGAGATTTAGATCAAGGAAATGGCACACACAGTTGTAGAGGCTGGAAAGTCTCAAGTCTGTGGGTCATACTGGAGGCTTCTTCTGGCTCACAGACTGTGAAGACCAATGAATCTCAAGATTGGCAGGCAAGATGGCAGGTAAACTGCAAGCTTAAGTCCCAAGAACTGGAGGTCAGACAAATAAGAACCAGCTGCAGGATCCAGAGAGAGTAAAAACCCATCAGTCTTGCCAGAAAGTCCACCCATATTGGGTGCAGGCCACACCATCAAGGAAACTCACTTTACACTGATTGGCTACTCACAGCAGGTTCCATCATGGAGGTGATCAAATTTATATCAGATCTCATCCTGGAGGTGATCACAACATTATATGACTGCCAAACTAAATCATAACTGCCAAACCACTGAGAATCATGGCCTGGCCACATTCACACAACCTTAACCATCACAGTATGTGTCTTTAGAAGATAAAGACTTCCCTCACATAGTCACAATACCATTATCACATCTTTAAAAAATTAAAAAGTTTCTCAGTGACCAAGTGGCAGAGAGTTCATACCTCTGGGGTCAGCAAAGAGTGGCACTCTCGGCATAGCGTAAGTACTTGCATCTAATCTACCACGCGAACCAAAAAAACGCCACTTTGGAAAAAAACTCTCCCATTTAACTGACCCCTCCCCACTCTGCACCAGACCCCAAGCTGGTGTCAGTTACGGTTGCTTTCCTTGGGCTGGAAGTAAAACCTGTTGTGCACCCTGAATCATCCTTCCAGACTTGGTTGTTATTGTTGTTAGGTGCCGTCAAGTAGGTTCCGACTCATAGTGACCCTATGCACAACAGAACAAAACACTGCCTGGTCCTGTGCCATCCTTACAATTGTTATACTTGAGCTCATTGTTGCAGCCACCTTGTTGAGGGTCTTTTTCTTTTCTGCTGACCCTGTACTCTGCCAAGCATGATGTCTTTCTCCAGGGACTGATCCCTCCTGACAACATGTCCAAAGTATGTAAGACACAGTCTCACCATCCTTGCTTCTAAGGAGCATTCTGGTAGCACTTCTTCCAAGACAGATTTGTTCGTTCTTTTGGCAGCCCATGGTATATTCAATATTCTTTGTGAATACCACAATTCAAAGGCATCAATTCTTCATCGGTCTTCCTTGTTCATTGTCCAGCTTTCACATGCATATGATGTGATTTAAAATACCATGGCTTGGGTCAGGCGCACCTTAGTCTTCAAGGTGACATCTTTGCTTTTCAACACTTTAAAGAGGTCCGTTGCAGCAGATTTACCCAATGCAATGCATCGTTTGATTCTTTGGCTGCTGCTTCCATGGCTGTTGATTGTGGATCCAAGTAAAATGAAATCCTCGACAACTTCAATCTCATCTCCATTTCTCATGATGTTGCTCATTGGTTCAGTTGTGAGGATTTTTATTTTCTTTATGCTGAGGTGCAATCCACACTGCAGGCTGTGGTCTTTGATTGTTATCCTAGGCATTAGTGAGCTGAAATGGACTGGTATTGGTCATTTTGAATCTGATAATCATATAGTCTACTGTGCTGGGAATGACAACTTGGAAAGGAATGGTGTTGCATTCATCATCAAAAAGGACATTGCCAGGTCCAGCCTGAAGTACAACCCTGTCAGTGATAGGATAATATCCACACGGCTGCAAGGAAGATCAGTTAACACAACCATTATTCAAATATATGCACCAACCACTAGGGCCAAAGATGAAGAAATAGATTTTTATCAGCTGCTGCAGTCTGAAGTTGATCAAACATGCAATCAGGATTCATTGATAATCACTGGTAATTGGAATGCAAAAGTTGGAAACAAAGAAGAAGGATTGGTAGTTGGAAAATATGGCCTTGGTGATAGAAACAATGCCGAAGACCAGAGGATAGAATTTTGCAAGACTAATGACTTCTTCATTGCAAATATCTTCTTCATTGCAAATATCCGGCCTTGGAGAAGGAACAAATTAACAAACAGGTGGAAAAATAATCTGCCAGCTCCCCTAAGCTGGGATCTCAGGGCAGAAACAGCTCCTTTGCCTAAGCACAGGCATAAGGGGTCCATGGACTTTGAATGCCTTTCACCCCTGCATAGGCCTGTGTAGGCCCATTTCAACAGCGTAGGCCCTCACTAGCACAGTACAACAGAGTATATACCTAAAGTCTAACTTGAGCTGTTTCAGCTATAAGGTGGAGACATAGGTTTGTGATGTTTGACACTGCTCTGCCTATAAAGCAGGGTCCTCACCTACCCACATCAGAGGCCTAAGGACTAGTGGGTTCACCCACACCACGTAGCCACCCTTGACAGGGGTTCAAGGAAAAGTGGTGCCTCCCAGTCCTTACAGCCAAAAGCACTGGGTGCCCATAGTCCAGATGCAAAACTCACCCACCTAGGTGCTCTAGGAAACAAGGACACGCTTTCCTCACAGACACTCATGGGCAGCTTTCAGTTCCTGCCTTGCTCAGTGGGTGACCCCTACTGCAGCCAGATACCTGTGCCTATGCTAATCAACCCTGCTCACCTAAGACTGTAGGTGAGAATCTGCACCACACACTTGGTGATCAACTACTTGGACACCTGAGCTGAATCCATACAAGAAAAGTAAATGGACTCCTGGGCTCATATACCCACTAACAGCTTTAACCACCTGGTGATAGGATGTTAGAGCTTCGAAGAGGCCAATAATCAAAACAGCTCACTTGAGCAGCCTATTTGGACATATCAAAACAAAACAAAATGAGAAGCTAGAACACAGTAAGCAAACAAAATTAATAAATACAATAACTTATTGATGGTTAGGAGACAACAGTCAATCAAGTCACATAAAGAGGTGGACCATGATGGCTTCAGCAAGCTCCCAAAACAAAGAATCAAGAAATCTTCCAGATGAAGAGAACTTCCTGGAGAAGAATACGAAAGATTAATATAGAGAACTCTTCAAAAGATTAGGAAAGGGACCAGGCAAAACTCAGAGCAAGCCAAGAAATGCACTGACATAGCATTAGAGGAACTTAAGAAGATTGGAGAAGAGCATAACAACAAATTTAATAGGCTGCAAGAATCCATAGAGAGACAGCAATCAGAAATTCAGAAGATTAACAGTAAAATTTCAGAATTAGACTACTCAGTAGAAAGTCATAGGAGCAGAACTGAGGCAATGGAAGTCAGAATTAGAGCGACTGAAGATAAAACAGTTGTCACCAACTTACTTGAGGAAAAATCAAATAAAAGAATTAAAAAAAAAAAAACCCTAAGAATTATGTGGGGCTCTATTAAGGGAAATTTTTTATCAAGAGAAATAACTTATGAATGATTGGAGTGCCAGAACAGGAGAGAAAACAGAAAATACAGAGAAAATTGTCGATTTGTTGGCTGAAAACTTCCCTGACATCATGAAAAATGAGAAGATATCTATCCAAGATGCTCATTGAACCCCACACAAGGTAGATCTCAAAAGAAAGTCACCAAGACATATTGCAATCAAACTTGCCAAAACCAAAGATAAAGAGAGAATTTTAAGAGCAGCTAGGGATAAACAATAGTCAGAATCGACTCGACGGCACTGGGCTGGGTGGGGATAAACAAAAAGCCACCTACAAAGGAGAGTCAATAAGAATAAACTAAGACTAAACTACTCAGAAGAAACCATGCAGGCAAGAAGGCAATGGGATGACAAATATAAAGCTTTGAAGGAGAAAATTTGCCAGCCAAGAATTATATATCCAGCACAACTGTCTCTCAAATATGAAAGTGAAATTAGGACATTTCTAGATAAACAGAAGTTTAGGGAATTTACAAAAACTGAACCAAAATTACAAGAAATACTAAAGGGAGTCCTCTGGTTAGAAAATCAATAATATCAGATAACAGCCCAAGACTAGAACACAAGACAGAGCAACCAGCTATCAACCCAGATAGAGAAATAAAAACATAAGCCAAAGCTAAAGTGCTCAAAACAGGGAAACAGAGACATCATTATGTAAAAGATGAAAACATTAAATTTAAAAAAAGGGACAAAAAAAATGTAGTCATATCTCTTTCATGTGGAGAGGAAGTCAAGGCAATTCAAAAAAAAAATAAAGGTTTGGTTTAAACTTAGAAAAATAGGGATAAATATTAAGGTAACCACAGAGGAAACTAACAATCCTACAAATCGAAATAAAAAACAAGACCATAAACACTCGGTGAGTACAAAAGCAACAACAATGAGAAAGAAGAAAAAACAATATATAAAGAAAAACTACTCAGCACAAAAAATTAAGTGGAAAAAAGAAACTCAACAACACAAAAGAAGATATCAAAATGACAGCACTAAACTCATACCTGTCAATAATTATGCTGAATGTAAACGGACTAAATGCACCAATAAAGACAGAATGACAGAATGGATTAAAAAAAAAAATCCATCTTTATGCTGCCTACAGGAGGCACACCTTAGACTTAAAGAAATAAACTAATTAAAACTCAAAGCATGGAAAAGAATATATCAAGCAGACAACAATAAAAAAAAAGCAGGAGTGGCACTATTAATCTCTGACAAAATAGATTTTCAAATAAAATCTACCACAAAGGATAAGGAAGGGCAGTATATAATGATTAAAGGGTAAATAAACCAGGAGGATATAACCATAATAAATATTTACACAGCCAATGACAGGGCTCCAAAATACATAAAAGAAACTCTAATGGCATTGAAAAGAGAGATAGACAGCTCCGCAATAACAGTAGGAGACTTTGACACACCACTTTTGGTGAAGGATAGAACATCCAGAAAGAAGTTCAATTGCCTTAGTCATCTAGGGCTGCTGTAACAGAAATACCACAAGTGGGTGGCTTTAACAAGGAAAAATTTATTCTCTCACAGTCTGGTAGATCACAAGTCCAAATTCAGGGTGTCAGCTCCAGGGGAAGGCTTTCTCTGTCAGCTCTGGAGGAAGACTCCTTGTCATCAATTTTCCCCTGGTTGAGGAGCTTCTCAGGTGCAGGGACCCCAGGTCCAAAAGACACAATATACTCCCGGTGCTGCTTTCTTGGTGGTATGAGGTCCCCAACTCTCTGCTTGCTTCCCTTTCCTATTATCTCTTGAGAGATAAAAGCTGGTGCAGGCTCCACCCCAGGGAAACTCCCTTTACATTGGATCAGGGAGGTGGCCTGAGTAAGGGTAGTGTTACAATCTCACCCTAATCCTCTCAACATAAAATTACAATCACAAAGTGGAGAACAATGACAGAATACTGGGAATCATGGCCTAACAAAGTTAATACACACATTTTGGGGGGGACATAATTCAATCCATGACACACAAAATCTAAATGCTACAATCAGCCAACTTGACCTCATAGACATATACAGAACACTCCACCCAACAGCAGCCTAGTATACTTTCTTTTCCAGCACACATCGGACATTCTCTAGAATAGACCACATATTAGGTCATAAAGCAAGCCTTAACAGAACCCAAAACATCGAAATATTACAAAGCATCTTCATTGACCATAAAGCCATAAAAGTAGAAATCAATAACAGAAAAAGCAAGGAAAATAGTCAAACTGAACAACACTTTGCTCAAAAACCACCGAGTTATAAAAGAAATTTAAGATGGAATAAAGAAATCATAGAATCAAAGGAGAATGAAAACACTTCCTACCAGAACCTTTGGGACACAGCAAAAGCAGTGATCAGAGGTCAATTTATAGTAATAAATGCACACATCCAAAAAGAAGAAAGGGCCAAAATCAAAACATTAACCCCACAACTTGAACAAATAGCAGCAAAAGGAGCCCTGGGGCACCAGGAGAAAACAAATAATAAAACTTAGAGCAGAATTAAATGAAATAGGGAGCAGAAAAACAATTGAAAGAGTTAACAAGACCAAAAGCTGGTTCTTTGAAAAGACCAACAAAATCCATAAACCACTGGCCAAACTGAGAGAAGAAAAACAGGAGAGGAAGCAAATAGCCTGAATAAGAAATGAGATGGGTGATATCACAACATAAAAAAAAAAAAAAAATCATACCCTGCTGAAATTAAAAGAATCGTAACAGAATACTATGAAAAATTGTAGTCTAACAAATTTGAAAACCTAGAGGAAATGGACAAATTTCTAGAAACATGCTACCTACCTAAACTAGCACAAACAGAGATGGAACAACTAAATAAACCTACAAAAAAAAGAAGAGATTGAAAAGGTAATTAAAAAACTCCCAACAATAAAAAGCCTTGGCCCTGATGGCTCAGTGGGGAATTTTATCAAACTTTCAGAGAAGAGTCAAAACCACTATAGAAAGAGGGTGGAATACTCCCAAACTTATTCTGTGAAGCCAGCATATCCCTGATACCAAAAGCAGGTAAAGACACCACAAAAAAAGAAAATTACAGACCAATATTATCTACTCTGTCCTATACAGTCACTATGAGTTGGAATCGACTTGACGGCACTTGGTTGGTCTTGGTATCCCTCACGAACTTAGACACAAAAATCCTCAACAAAATTCTAGCCAATAGAATTCAACAATGTGTCCAAAAAATAATTCACCGTGACCAAGTGGGATTCGTACCCGGTATGCAGGGATGGTTTAACATTAGAAAAACATTCAATGTAATCCATCATATAAATAAAACAAAAGACATGAACCATATGATGCAGAAAAGGCATTTGACAAAGTCCAACACCCATTCACGATAAAAACACTCAGCAAAATAGGAACAGAAGGAAAATTCCTCAACATAATAAAGGGCATTTATACAAAGCCAACAGCCAACATCATCCTAAATGGAGAGTCTGAAAGCATTCCCGTTGAGAACAGGAACTGGACAAGGACGCCCTTTATAACCACTCTTATTCAACATTGTGCTGGAGGTCCTGGCCAGAGCAATTAGGCAAGATAAAGACAAAAAGGGCATCCAAATTGGTAAGGAAGAAGCAAAAGTATCTCTATTTGTAGATGATATGATCTTGTACACACCCTAAATTATCCACAAGAAAACTACTGGAACTGATAGAAGATTCCAGCAAAGCATCGGGATACAAGATAAACATACAAAAATCAGTTAGATTCCCCTACACCAACAAAGAGAGCTTTGAAGGGGAAATCATCAAATCAATACCATTTACAATAGCCCCCAAAAGATAAAATACTTAGGAATAAATCTAAGCAGAGATGTAAAACACCTATACAAAGAAAACCACAAGACACTACAGCAAAAAACCAAGAGAGACCTACATAAGTGGAAAAACATACTTCGCCCATGGATAGGAAGGCTCTACTTTGTGAAAATGTCTGTTCTACCCAAAGCGATTCGTAGATACAACTCAATCCCGATCCAAATTCCAATGGCATTTTTTAATGAGATGGACAAACAAATCACCAACTTCATATGAAAAGGGAAGACACCCCGGATAAAGAAAGCATTACCGAAAAAGAAGAACAAAGTGAGAGGAGGCTTCGCAATGCCTGATTTAAAACCTATTATACCACCACAGTAGTCAAAGCAGCCTCGTACTGGTACAAGAACAGATGCATGGACCAATGGAACAGAATTGAGAATCCAGACATAAACTCATCCACCTATGAGCAGCTGATAATTGACAAAGACCCAAAGTCCATTAGATGGGGAAAAGACAGTCTCTTTAACAAACGGTGCTGGCGTAACTGTATGTCCACCTGAAAAAAAAAATGAAATACAAGGCCCATACCTCACACAAAGCACAAAAACTAACTCAAAATGGATCAAAGACCTAAATATAAAATCTAACATGATAAAGATCATGGAAGAAAAAATAAGGACAGTGCCAGGAGCCCTAATACATGGCATAAACAGTATACAAAATATTACTGACAATGCACAAACACCAGAAGAGAAACTAGATAAAAAGCAAACACCTATGCTCATCCAAAGACTTCACCAAGAGACTAAAAAGATTACCTACAGACTAGGAAAAAGTTTTTAGCTATGACATTTCCGATCAGCATCTGATCTCTAAAATCTACATGATGCTGTAAAAACTCAACTACAAAAAGACAAATAACCCAATTAAAAAATGGGCAAAGGATATGAACAGACACTTCACTAAAGAAGACATTCAGGTAGCTAACAGATACACGAGGAAATGCTCATAATCGTTAGCCATTAAAAAAAAACCCAGTGCCGTCGAATTGATTCTGACTCATAGTGACTCTATAGGACAGAGTAGAACTGCCCCATAGAGTTTCCAAGGAGCACGTGGTGGACTTGAACTGCTGACCCCTTTGGTTAGCAGCCATAGTACTTAACCACTACGCCACCAGGGTTTCCAATTAGCCATTAGAGAAATGCAAATCAAAACTTCAATGAGATTCCATCTGACTCCAACAATGCTGGCATTAATTCAAAAAACACAAAATAATAAATGTTCTAGAGGTTGTGGAGTGACTGGAACACTTACACACTGCTGGTGGGAACGTAAAATGGTACAACCAATTTGGAAATCGATTTGGTGCTTCCTTAAAAAGCTAGAAATAGAACTACCATAGGATTCAGCACTCCCACTCTTTGGAATATATTCTAGAGAAATAGGAGCCTTTACAGGAACAGATATATGCACATCCATGGTCATTGCAGCAGTGTTTACAATAGCAAAAAGATGGAAGTAACCAAGGTGCCCATCAACAGATGAATGGATAAATAAATTATGGTATATTCACACAGTGGAATACTAAGCATTGATAAAGAACAATTATGAATTTGTGAAACATTTCATAACACTGAGGAACCTGGAAGGCATTATGCTGAGTGAAATTAGTCTCAAAAGGACAAATAAATATTGCATGAGACCACTGTTATAAGAACTCAAGAAAAGGTTTAAACACAGAAGAAAACATTGTTTGGTTGTTATGAGGGTGGAGAGGGATAGAGGGAGGTATTCACTAATTTGATAGTAGATTAGAACTATTTTAGGTGAAGGGAAGGACAACACACAATACAGGGGAAGTCAGCACAACTGGACTAAACCAAAAGCTAAGAAGTTTCCTGAATACAACCAAACACTTCAAGGGTTTTTAGAGTAGCAGGGGCAGAGCAGCTTAACAAAGTGTATTAAGAAAACGTTTTGCATCCCACCTTGGTGAGCGGCTTCTGGGGTCTTAAAAGCTATCAGGTGAGCATCTAAGAAACATCAATTAGTCTCAACCCACCTGGAGCAAAGGAGAATGAAGAACACCAAAGACACAAGGAAAATACGAGCCCAAGAGACAGAAAGGGCCGCATAAGCCAGAGACTCTAGCCTGACACTGGAAGAACTAGATGGCGCCCAGCTACCTCCAATGACTGCCCTAACAAGGAATACAACAGAGAATCCCTGATGGAGCAGGAGGGAAGTGGGATGAGGACCTCAAATTCCAGTAAAAAGACCAAACTTTATGGTCTGACGGAGACTGGAGAGACTCCAGAGGTCATGGTCCCTAGACTCTCTGTTAGCCTGAAACCAAAACCATTCTCGAAGCCAATTCTTCAGACAAAGATTAGACTGGAATATAAGACATAAAATGATACTGGTGAGGAGTGTGCTTTTTAGCTCAAGTAGATACACGAGTCTATATGGGCAACACCTGTCTGGAGGTGAGATGAGAAGGCAGAGGGGTACAGGAGCTGGTTGAATGGACAGGGGAAATACAGGTGGAGAGAAGGAGTGTGCTGTCACATTGTAGGAAGAGCAACTAGGGTCACATAACAATGTGTGTATAAGATTTTGTATGAGAAACTGACTTGAATTGTAAACTTTCACTTAAAGCACAATAAAAAAATAAAATAAAAAGTTTCTAAGTATCATCAATATCAAATAATATTCAAATTTCCAATTGGACTCATAAATGTCATATTTTTGTTTCCTTTTATGATTCGTTTTCTTTAACCAAAATCTAAATAAGGTCCACACTTGAGATTGGTTGATACGCCTTGTATGTCTCTTCTGATCTAAATGTCTCCCCATTCCATGTTATCTGTGATGGAATCTGGCTTACTGTTCTGTAGAGTTTCCCTGACTAGAGTTTGCTGTTGTCATCCCCATGGTGTGGTTTAACATGTCCTCTATTCTCTGCATTTCCTCTCAGTGGCAGTTGTATTTAGAGGCTCCATCAGATTCAGGCTCCTGTTTTTAATGGAAAGTGCTGAGATGGAAGTATCTCATGGGTGGTGCTAAGTTCATCTATCGGGAGATACATAACATCTAGTTTTCTTTCTCTTTCTTCTCTCTTCCTTTCTTTGTCAGAGTAGCATTTGTTGAGGATAAAGGTACATGTCCATTGGTTAAATGTTGTTGTTAGCTACCACCTAGTTCGCTCCAGCTTGTGGTGGCCTCAGATACAACAGAAGAAAACATTCCCCAGTCCTGTACCATCTTCACAATCATTGATGTCCTTGAGTCCATTATTGAAGCCACTGTGTATTTTGAGTAACTTCCACTCTAGGGGGTTCATCTTCTAGCACTATACTGGACAACATTCTGTTGTGATCTACAGGGTTTTCCTTGGCTCATTTTCAGAAGTTGATTTCCAGGACTTTCTTCCTAGTCTAAGTCTGGAGGCTCTGCTGAAACCTATCCACCATGGGTGATCCTGCTAGTATTTGAGATACTGGTAGCATAGCTTCCAGCATCATAGCAACATGCAAGCCATCACAATACAACAAACTGACAGATGGGTAGTGAAGGAGTTCCACAATGTTGATTCTTTACCATGCCTTCTTCATTTATCAGCTAGAATCCTTCTGCAAAGTTTGTACAGTTTCATAGGAAACGTAGATAAATGTTTGATTCTTTCCCTTTATTTACCTATTTTCAAAATAACAAGTTGGTTCACCAGCATCCTCCAATAGTGGCTGCTGGTTTTTTGTTTTGAACTCATACATTTAATCGGATTTTGTGTGTTTTAATCCATGGAAGCTATTGTGCTCATTAATGTTCAAATTGTTTCATCTTTGGCCAGTGGGAGTATCTTCAGGTTAACCGTGAGACCTGGTGGTTGTTAACAGTTCCCCAGCTACCTGGGGTGACAAGACATTCCAGGCTCACCTGTCCTCAAACCTAGAATTGCCTGTTTTTTCCAAAAAGCCTTGTGTTAGTCATCTAGTGCTGCTATAACAAATACCACAAGTGGATGGCTTTAACAAAGAGAAGTTTATTTTCTGTGTCTAGTAGCTTCCAAATTCAGGGCACCAGCTCTAGGGGAAGGCTTTCTCTCTCTGTTGGCTCTGGAGGAATGGCCTTGTTCTCAATCTCCCCCTGGTTGAGGAACTTCTCAGGTGTAGGGACCCCCTGTCCAAAGGACACCCTCTCTACTGGTGCTGCTTTCCTGGTGGTATGAGATTCCCTTGTCTCTTTACTTGTTTCTATCTTTTATATCTTAAGAGATTGCCTTGAGACACAATCCAATCCTGTAGGTTGAGTCCTGCCTCACTAACACAACTGCATGCGCATCCTCCCTCATGAACATTGCAGAGGTAGGATTTACAACACACTGGAAAATCACACAATCCTGGGAATCATGGCCCAGCCCAAGTGATAAACACATTACGGGGTGGGGGGGGATAATTTAACCCATGACAAGCCCTGTGGATTTTTGTTTTATTTGCTTTGTGGGAAATCTGGTAGCTAAGGAGCCCTCATTGCTATTGAATTGGCCATTGTTTCTAGAACACTTCAGTGGACAGAACTAAGATATGTGTGCATGTGTGTGTGTGTGTTGTTGTTGTTGTTGCCAGATGCCTGAATGTCGACCAATTCTTTTTGGTAGAGTGACCCTGTGTATTCCTTCCATCTTCTTTTGATGCTTCCTGCGTCATTTGATATTTTCCTCATAGAATCCTTCAATATTGCAACTTGAGGCTTGAAATTTCTCTTCTGTTCTTTCGACTTGAGAAAAGCTGAGTGTATTCTTCCTTTCAGTTTTCTATCTCCAGGTCTTTGCCCATTCATTATAAGACTTTGTCTCTTCAAGCCTCCCTTTGAAATCTCTATTCAGCTCTTTTATTTCATCATTTCTTGTGTTTGCTTTAGCTATTAGATGTTCAAGAGCAAGTTTCAGAGTCTTTTCAGACATCCATTTTGGTCTTTTTTTTCTTTCCTGTGTCTTTAATGACCTCTTGCTTTCTTCATGTATGATGTCCTTGATGTCATTCCACAACTCGTCTGGTCTTTGATCATTAGTGTTCAAATCTATTCTTGAGATGGTTTCTAAATTCAGGTGGGATACACTCAAGGTTGTACTTTGGCTCTCGTGGACTTATTCTAATTTTCTTCAGCTTCAGCTTGAACTCGCATATGAGCAATTGATGGTCTGTTCCTCAGTTGGCCTCTGGCCTTGTTCTGACTGATAATACTGAGCTTTTCCACTGCCTGTTTCCACAGATGCAGTCGATTTGATTCCTCTGTATTCCATCTGGTGAGGTGCACGTGTATAGCATTGTTGAAAAAGGTATTTGCAATGAAGAAGTTGTTGGTCTTGCAAAACTCTATCATGTGATCTCCAGCATCATTTCTATCATCAAGGCCATATTTTCTAACCACAGATCCTTCTCCTTTGTCTCCACTTTTGCATTCCAATCACCAGTAATTATCAATGCATCCTGATTGCATGTTTGATCAATTTCAGACTGAAGAAGTAGGTAAAATCTTCAATTTCTTCATCTTTGGCCTTAGGGATTGGTGCATAAATTTGAATAATAATCATATTAACTGGTTTTCCTTTTGTTGTTGTTGCTGTTAGGTGCCATCAGGTTGGTTCTGACTCATAGTGACATGATGTACCACAGAACAAAACACTGTCTGGTCCTATGCCATCCTCACAATCATTACTGTTATGCTTGAGCCCATTGTTTCAGCCACTGTGTCAATCCGTCTCGTGGAGGGTTCTTCCTCTTTTTCGATGACCCTTACATTATCAAGCATGATGTACTTCTCTGGGGACTGATCCCTCCTGATAACATGTTCAAAGTATGTGAGACACAGGCTCACTACCCTTGCTTTTAAGGAGCATTCTGGTTGTACTTCTCCCAAGACAGATTTGTTCATTCTTTTGGCAGGCTATGGTATATTCAATATTCTTCGCCAACACCACAATTCAAAGGTGTCAATTCTTCTTCAGTCTTCCTTATTCATTGTCCAGCTTTTGCATCCATATGAGGCTATTGAAAAAACCATGGCTTGGGTCAGGAGCACCTTAGTCTGCAAGGAGACATCTTTTGCAGTAGATTTGCCTACTGCAACGCGTCTTTTGATTTCTTGACTGTTGCCTCCACAGATGTTGATTGTGAATCCAAGTAAAATGAAATCCTTGACAGCTCCAATCTTTTCTCTGTTTATCATGATGTTGCTTATTGGTCCAGTTGTGAGGATTTTTTTTTTTTTTAATGTTGAAATATAATCCACATTGAAGGCTGTGGTCTTCCTTGTAGGTGTATGGATATTATCCTATCTCTAACAGTGTTGTACTTCAGGATAAATCTTGAAATGTTATTTTTTGACAATGAATGCAATGCCTCTCTTCTTCAAGTTGTCATTACCAGCATAGTAGACCATCTGATTGTCTGATTCAAAATGGCCAGTGCTGGTCCATTTCAGCTCACTAATGCCTAGGATATCTACATTTATGTGTTCCATTTCATTTTTGATTGTTTCCAATTTTCCTAGATTCATACTTCATACATCCCATGTTCTGATTATTAGTGGATATTTGCAGCTGCTTCTTCTCACTTCGAGTCATGCCACATCAGCAAACGAAGGTCACAAAACCTTGACTCCATCCATGTCGTTACGGCTGACTCTATTTTTTGGAGGCAGCTCTTCCCCAGTCATCTTTTGAGTGCCTTTTAACCTGAGGGCTTATCTTCTGGCACTATATCAAACAATGTTCTGATGCTATTCATAAGGTTTTCACTGGCTAATTCCTTTCAGAAGTAGACCGCCAGGTCCTTCTTCCTACTCTGTCTGGAAGCTCAGCTGGACCCGTCATTATTTATACATAATTTCAAAATTTTAAATGTGTCATTTTCAAATTATTAATCACAAACCAAGTAAGGGAAATATAACAAGTCGTCTTCAATTATGTATTATGTACTGAAACATGTGGATTTTTTTTTTTTTTTACAAAAACAGAGCAATCAAAACAATTATAACTCTGATGGCCTGAAGCAGCAAACTGGTAGTATTGTCTTTTTAAAATTTTACAAATACTACAGACAGCCTTGACTCTCACTCTGTAGAAATGTCTCCATTTTTAAGCTTTAAAAGTCTTTGTCCTATTTGCCTCCCAGATGAGAAAGGAATATTGATTCACACTCTATCCATGTGTTGAAATTAAGTTACCTTATTCAGTTTGAGAGCACAGAAAAGTACTTGAAAGAAAATGAGTTCCAGCTACAAAAAGGTTTTCCCATGCTAAAGAACAAGGTGAAGAAATCAAAAGGAAATGATCTTGGCTTTATTGAAAATAGCACTCCCAAGCTCTTGGACATAATGCAGCCTTGTGTATGCAGACACATTTTTCCAAACTTGCCTTGTCCCATTAAATACTCATTGTGCAACTCCTACTAATGAAGCATAGACTGGTGAGAATTTGTGAGGTCGAATGGCTTGGCCATCCTTTTTGGTTATGTTTCTATAGTGTGATAGCATAAACCAGAAGAAGAGGAAAAAGTTCTGGTGACTAGCTTGTCAATGGTTATACCAGACACCAAATTTTTTACTTAATGAGTTTCCAGAAAAAACAGCTATGATTCAAATGATTACTTAGACACAACTGTATGCTCTGTCTATCTGCATTGCACATCAGACAGGCTGGGCCTCAAACTTCCAGGCAGCCATAGGCTGTTAGGAATGAGACATATATACCCACTGGCATCAACCATTCCATGGGTGCTACATTCACCTGTGATTGTGCTGGACACATAGGGCATTTATACAACGTTGGTGAAGTGAAAATCATTATTACTTATGGAAAGCAAACAGTAAACAATAACAACAGATTCCCAAACGGGAAACACTTACCCTCCCCCAAATTTCCCATGTCCATATTATGTCTGGGCAGGCAAGCCGTGGTTCAGATCAGATGTCAGATGCTGTCTTCACATCATTGTTGCCTTCAGCTAACACACCACAACTCGAGGCATCTGCTCTGCAACTGGGCCTCCCTGGGCCTTGCCTTGCCAGCAGGAAGACCCCTATACAGGATCTTCTGGGCTTCTGCTGCTGGGTATTCTAAGCCCCCGCCGCCAGTTCCCACCATGCTACCTGAGCCACATGCTACCCTGGCCTGTGCTGCCCGAGGGCTCACATGACTCCTGACACACTGCCGAAGGAGGAGACAGAGGCGTGTAACCCCTCCACAAGGCACACTCAGACCTCTCTTGCCCTGGACATGCAAGTGTTACAGCTCTTTTAGCTCCACTGGCAAGCCTCCTGCCCAGAAGCATCTGGCTCCACCTTGCTGTAAGAAGACCCTTGCACAGGATCCTCCGAAGCAACCTCTGCAAGGGGCACGTTTATGCCTCTGCCTCTGCCCTGCAGGGCAAGTGGTACAGCTCTTTTAACTCCACCAGCAAGCCTCCTACTCAAAAACCCTCAGCTCTCCCTCTGTGCACCAGGAGGCCCACCACCACTGCCTCCTGCCATTCTTTCACCATCTTCAGTGTTACAGCTCTCTCTTCTGAGTTTAGAAGGTTCTCAGCACAGGGACCCTGGATCCTTGGTTCAAAGAACACGCTCCAGTCCAGACTTCTCAATAATAGTGAGTTTCCCCTGAACCTCTGTGGAATTAGCCCTTAAATAAACCTACTCCTTGTCAATTTCAAGGCATGGCCCTCCCACCAGGACTGCAACTGACCACAAGTCATAGGCCATAAGTCACCCAATTTGCATAATCCCAGCCAGTCATTTTGTTGGTGTTTCAAGACCATGGCTAGAAAGGCCATAAAAGAGTGATTCACAACACTTCAAATTCTTCAAAGAATTTAGAGGTGCTCCCTCTGGCCTGGAAAGACTAGGACAAAAGTTTGAAATTCTATAAAAAATAGTCAACTTATTCTGATTCTGAAGTTTGGCTTTTCTCTCCCATCAGAGAACTTTCTTCTCTACCAAAACAAATCTAACTGAGATACTGGGAAGATTAATGTGTTGTTTCTACTTAGGTTAGAGGATTAAAAACTTGTATGTCAGTACATGTATTATGTGTAAGCTACTGTATCTTACTTTAAAACATGTAATTAGGATAATAACCAAGGTCATATAATCCACTCTAAATTTATATCAAACACTTAGAAGTCAGTAATGATTATAATTATGCTTTTGGCCAAATCGTAACTCTCAGAGAAAATTTAGAATTTAAAACTGTGTTTGTTATTGTGTTTTGTTTCCTCAGTTTCATTTCTCTTAATAAAAAGTCTAATACTCAAAGTCGATAGCGAAATATGTACAAAACTTTTTCTCTATTTATTCACTGGGGTTAGGAATAATAGAGAACACACATTTGGCTATTAAAAAGCCTCAGTCACTTGACAGCCCCTTTCTCATATTTTTAATGATTTTTCCACTCTGAAGTCAGTATGCCTCTATGAAAATTATTGGTTTGAGGTAAATTCATGGTCAACTAAATACTTGAAAAAATAATTTGCTTTTCACTTCAGCTATGAGATTGGAGACAAGGCATCCATCTGGTGATGGCTGTGGGACTTGGGCCAGGAGCTTCACCACTCTCAGATCCCAGTTCCACATCTGTGGAGTGATGGGTTGGGCCAGGTAGCCCTGAGTCTGTATTCTGACAACGTTTTAACTTCTATAACTGCACTTCCTATGTGTCTCCCAAAATACGACCCTTTACAAAAAGGGATTGCATGATCAATTAAGTATGAGAGACACGTCACCTACATACTCTTTTTGGAAATCCCCAAAGCACGTTTACATCTTAAGATTCTGAGAAAAAAAAAAAAAAAAAACTAGAAGCCCTCCCTAAAAGAAACACTGTTAGCTTTCTTTAACCCAATACTCCCCAAACTTGTCAGATCATGGGATATTTTTTGTAATTGACATCGTTGAGCATCCACAAACTAGTTTTCTGCAGCAGTACACTTTGGACACGTCCCTACACTGAGTGCATTGGGCACATAGAAGGTACCCAATAGAAATGGGTCTGTTGGTTTTAGTAAACTAAAACTCTAAAAACTTCTCTATCTGCTAAATCCACACATTTATGTATTTTCTAGTTAGGCTCTAATGCATGGAAGATATTAGTCCCTATCTAAGACTATGGATGGGGAAAAGAGGAAGCAACAGTGGGTGTCAGTCCACTGTCCCTGGCCAAACTTCAGGCTAGAGTATGCACAGTGGTAAGGGAGACCATGGGAGGTAGCAGGCAGCAGGCTGCTCAGCAGTGACACAAGGGAGGCTGGGACCTTAGTGCCCACCATGGGATCAACCCCACCCACCACACACAGGCACGCAATACCCTTTAGTGGAAATGTGTAGGATTTACACATAGTAGGTTTTATAATCACATAACCACATGTTGTTGAAATTTAGCATAGGTAAAGGAGAAGGCACGGAAAAGGAAAGGAAAAGAAGCAATGCCCACCTGTGACTTGTTTTTTCCAGAAGTAATTGTGAAGGTCTAGAAAGTGTTCCACAGGGATGAATTTACCTAATGCAGAACAAGAAGAACCTAAGAGATCCTTTGGTTCAACTCCCTCATTGTACGGATGGAGAAGCTGAGGCCAAGAGGTGGAATGCCTCACACTACAAGCTAGTACCAAAGCTAAACTGAGCCATTGGGTCCTGAGGCCCAGGGCAGGCCTTTCTGTCACTTCACTCCAATGCCAGGCCTGAAGGGAACCCTGTAGTGCAAGAGGGTGCATATCCAAGGAACAGACTTAAACCTAAGACAATTGATTTAAGTCACTGGATCCTAGAGGTCATGTAGAAAGAAACATTCATTCGTTCAACAAATGTGTGCCAGGCACTCTTCTAGCCTCTGGCATTCATCATGAATAAAAGACCAAAGCCGTGCCCTCATGGGGTTTACATTAAAGAAGGAGGAATTAGGTCATGTACAAAGCATGCACTAAAGAGGTAAATTGTGTCGTACGTTAGAATGGTTCTTCTCTAGCTTTAGTGTGCCTACAAACCACCAGGGCACCCTGTTAGAGGGCAGATTCTGGCTCACTTGGTCTGGGTTGGGGCCTGAGTTCCTGTAGTTTGAACAAGCTCCCAGGTGATGTGATGCTGCTGGTCCTCGGACCACACATTTTTTTTTGTGTTTTCAACTCAAAGACACTACCTTTTTTCACATTGTACCACCATTATTGCTAACCTTTTCCAGATTATTCCACCAACATTAACATAAACTCAATGCCCACAAAGGCTCCCCCTTCCCCCCTTCCTCCCACTCTGAGAACCACTAATAATATTTGTTTTCTATATATTTATTTATTTCATAAAAGTGAGATCATACAGTATTTTGTCCTTTTGCAACTAATTTCACTCAGCATAATGTTTTTGAGGCTCATCTATGTTGTGGCATGTATCAGGACTTCACTTCTCCATATGGCTGAGTAGTATTCTATTGTATGTAAGTACCACATTTTGTTTATCCACCAAACCACACTTTTAAGACAAAGTGTTTTAAGGTGGTATGTAATGTGTGAGGGTATGGCAAAGGGATAAGAAGGATGGCCTCTTTTTAAATGAGGTGGATAGGGTGGGCCTCAGTGAGAAGGGACATTTGAGCAAAGATTTGAAGGCAATGAGACACGAGAATATCTTGGCTGTGGGGTCAGGGCTGAGATGAGGATGTTCCTGACATACTGGAGAAACAGCAGGGAGGTCGGTGCAGTGAACGAGGTGGAGAGCGGGAGGTGGGACAAGAGCAGCAATGAGGGGTCCCAGGAAGTCCTAGGGGACCACGTAGGGATTCATGGTCCAGGGGAAATGCTTTAATTTCACTCTGAAGGAAACGGGCAACCAATGCAGATGTGAGCAGAGGAATGGCATGACCTGACTCCCATTTTACCAGCATCATTTGATTGTTTTGCTAAAAGTAGACTGGAAGGGAAACCAGTTAGAAGGCTATTACAATGGTCCAGGAAGAGGCAGTTGTGGCTTGGACCAGGGTGATAGTGATGGAAGTGGTAAGAAGTGGTATATGTTTTACAGGAAAAGCCAGTAGAACTTCTGACAGATGAGATGTGGGCCATGACAGAAAATGAGAAGTCAAGGGTGACTTCAATATTTTGCCTGAGCAAATAGAAGCATGGAGTTGCCATTAACTGAGACGACATAACGTAACACTATAAACACTGAGTCTGCCACACAGGAAAGGAAGAAGTTCTTTATCACATAAAGTGAGGAACACATAGAGGTCATATCAGTTCATCAGTTGTTCATGTTCTCCAGGAATATAAATATCATGCTTAAATCATGAGTCACAGAACAGGTCTTTCTTAACTTGAAAATTATTTCTGCTTTAGCTAGATGGTAAGGAGACTAGACAATGCAAACTGGACAATGTTTACTATTAAAATTTTTATTTTATGCATTATATTAATAGTATCTTAACAAAACAAGCTGACCTCTCTGGCAGGTTGCCACATGGCAAGGCTATGCTATGGCGAGTTGAACCATCTCTCATCTGTCTCATCAGATGTGATAGTGTATTTCACCTCCACGCCCCTCATGCACCAGTCTTTCAGTGGAGGTTTGGGTGTTGCTCTGCTGCTGAACAGGTTTCAGCAGAGTTTCCAGACTAAGGCAAACTAGGAAGAAAGATCTGGCCATCTACTTCTGAATATCAGCCAGCGAAAACCCTATGGATCACAATAGTCCAATCCTATCCTGTATGGGGTCACCCTGAGTTGGGGACTAATGACAACAACTGTGAAGGGTGACACTAGATATGTCTTGGGGACAGTGACAGAATTATAACAAGAGTGGGGCAGGAGGTCTGCCACAGCTGCTAAAGAGAATATTTTAGTACAGAATAAATTATTATGTTTTAAATAAATGAAAACCCCTATTACGACTTTCTACCTTAAGTAAAAGCAGGAATTTCCTGAAAGAAGGTTGAAAATATTTTTTTTAGACTTGAGAGAAGATAGAATGGAAAAAAGATGTTTCTGTATGTCTGTCTCAATTCAATTCAGTATATTTTTGTTCCTTTTGACCAAAATATTATTTTATTTATTTATTTTTATTAACTTTTATTGAGCTTCAAGTGAACGTTTACAAATCAAGTCAGACTGTCACATATAAGTTTATATACACCTTACTCCATACTCCCACTTGCTCTCCCCCTAATGAGTCAGCCCTTCCAGTCTCTCCTTTCGTGACAATTTTGCCAGCTTCCAACTCTCTCTATCCTCCCATCCCGCCTCCAGACAGGAGATGCCAACACAGTCTCAAGTGTCCACCTGATATAATTAGCTCACTCTTCATCAGCATCTCTCTCCTGCCCACTGTCCAGTCCCTTTCATGTCTGATGAGTTGTCTTCAGGCATGGTTCCTGTCCTGGGCCAACAGAAGGTTTGGGGACCATGACCGCCGGGATTCCTCTAGTCTCAGTCAGACCATTAAGTCTGGTCTTTTTATGAGAATTTGGGGTCTGCATCCCACTGATCTTCTGCTCCCTCAGGGGTTCTCTGTTGTGCTCCCTGTCAGGGCAGTCATCAATTGTGGCCGGGCACCAACTAGTTCTTCTGGTCTCAGGATGATGTAGGTCTCTGGTTCATGTGGCCCTTTCTGTCTCTTGGGCTCTTAGTTATCGTGTGACCTTGGTGTTCTTCATTCTCCTTTGATCCAGGTGGGTTGAGACCAATTGATGCATCTTAGATGGCTGCTTGTTAGCATTTAAGACCCCAGACACCACATCCTTTTGACCAAAATATTATTTTAATGAACCTTTAGTTTTTGAATAATTTCAGATTTACAGAAAAGTTGTAAAGATCGTCCAGAGAGTTATTCTATCCCCCTCACCCAGTTTCCTCCGAAGATGTTGTCTCACATTGCACTGGTGCCTTGTCAAAACTAAGAAACAACACTGGCACATGACCATTAACAGAACTCCCAACTTTATTCTGATTTCATCAGTTTTCCCCTAATGTCCTTTTTCTGTTGCAAGATAGCATTTAGGATCCCACATTACAAAAATTTGTCAAGTCTCCTTAGGCTCCCCTTGGCTGTGACAATTTCTCAGACTTGTTTTTCCTGTCCTGACACTTTTGAGGGGACTGGTCAGTTATTGTGTAGAATACACCTCAATATGGATTTACCTAATGTTCTTCTCATGATTGGACTGGGTGCCTGCGTGAGGTAGGGCATGAAGCCTGGCCATTTGGACCTGACAGGGACATTCTGACAGGCAACACTTGCTCTAGAGTTCCCTACAGGGCTGGCCAGGGTACGGTGAAATGGAGGGATGGGGGTGGGAGGGAAAAGGGGAACATAAAAGAAAACCCATTGCCCCACAGGAAGTTCCAAGTTAGTGAGTTTATGTTAATATAATTATTCCTTTAATTATATGAAATAATTGTATTCACCAGAATTTAACTAGAATGTCTACTAATTTGATGCCTCCAATTAAAATGTAGATTCTAATTTAACTCAGCAAATCGCTCTGTGTGAAAAGGCAGTCTTCATTATTGAACAAAAAGATTATTAATGCATATATCTTACATTTGTGTGGCTCTTTAAATTTTTCAGGTCAGTTTTCATTTCTTTATCTTTATAAATTCTTCTGGAATAGATAATGTTCATATTATTATCCCCTTTTTACAGATGAGGAAAATAAGACACAGAGAGAATATGTGATTCATCTAAGGTCATATATCCAATTAATGGCACAGCCAGGACCATCTGTCAGGTCTCGAGTCTTCTATCCATGAAATCTTTCCAGAAGACTGGGCCTTGCTTTGATATTCTGTTTCTGATGAGAACTCTCCAAAAAGAAGTGTTGTGTATGAATATGAGCACCCTGCTTGACATCATGCCTGGTGGTTATGGTTTATATGTAAATGTCTCGACCTTGTTCATTGTCCTGGATTTATCACTTACTCACTAACCAAATATTTTCTGAATACCCACTCTGCGTGAGCAATATATTTCTGTATTTCACATCTTAGATCATTTTAGTAGCCACCATGAAGGTCTTTCCTCTAGTAAATAAACTGAATTCTCCACTGTACTTTGGAAACTGTGTCTCTATTTGTCAGAGTGGCAAAATAGGGTATGATGGAATTCTGCCTATTTTCCCCTCAACTTTATTTTGAAATTTTCAAATCTAAAATAAAATTGAAAGAGAAGTACAATGAATGTCCATACACCCTATGGCATTTTATCACATTTGCTTTCATCTATATTTATGTATCTAGGGCCCTGTGTAGTGCAAAAGGGTTGCGCTTGACTACTAACCTAAAGGTTGGTGGTTCAAACCCACTCGGTGACACTGCAAAAGAAAGTCCTGGCAATCTGCGTCCATAAAGATTACAGCCAAGAAAACCCTATGGACCAGTTCTACTCTGTAACACATGGGGTCACCATAAGTTGGAATTAACCCAATGGCCACTGGTTTGGTTTTTGTTTTATATCTGTATTGCCTATGCCTGCATCTTGTTTTCTTTTTTTGCTGGATCATTTTTCAGTAGATTGCATGCATCATGATGCTCTGCCCCTAAGCACTTTTACAGATGTGCACGTTTACAGATGTGCACCATCTCCACAGAATAAGGACGTTCTGTATTTCCGTGTGCCTTCTACATTTGCCTGCCTTGCCCTCCCTCTGAGGTATTTTCGTAAATGCTAATTTTTTTTTTTTTTAAGCAACGTGTAAACAAAAAAATGGGCATAGCAGCTCCTTAAGAAAATGCCTTGAAGGAGGAGGGTGAGGTTGGCAAGCAAACGTGGAAAGTGGGTATTGTTTGCATAAAAATATGGTACATTGCTTGTGGTCAAAACAAAACTTAGAAGATTTTAGCACTGAAGGTTTTTACTTCTAGGCAGGCAGTTGAACTAAGAAGCCCCAATTCTTTCCTCTAAATGTCCCCATCACAGGCACACACACACCACACATACATACACTCCACACACATGAACATCACATATCATATATGCAAACATCACATGCCACACACACACACACACACACACACACTAATATTAGACCTGCTTCTTACAGATTGCTCTTCTTAAATCTGACTATATAATCCTATTTCAGTGATTACTCAAAAAGAATCACGGAAGAAAGCAGTAACAGACAAGAAACTGTATGTTTAGACACAAGTGGTTTTAAAGTCACAGTAAATGGACAAATCTGTTCATGATTTCTGGGCCTGAGGGTTTCTGTCAAATCAGTAGTGTAGCTTGCCTGGGCTGGGAATTTGCAAGATTTCCTCCCTTCGGTGGCATCAAGGGGACAATCGCACTTCTAGTGTGTTGCCCTAGGAAAGAGTGTGTGGCTAGGATCAGAGCAACTGAAGGAATCAGCCTGGATTCTCCTAGTTTCCCTCATCAGCTTGCTGAGCATGGCTGTGTGGCGTGAGCTTGCCCGGAGGCTCCCAGACTCCGGGGAGCAGGTGCCCAGAACCAGCAGCTCCTCTTGCATTTCTGCTGAGTATCTGATGGTTCAGGCAGCCCTGATGGTGATGCTGGACAAGGACCCTGTGGGTATTCCAAGCTTATCTGAGTACCTTGCTCTACAGAGAATTCAAATTTTGTAAGCCCCAATTTTTTATGCCCTGCCCTCTGGCCCTGAATTTGGAAATACGTCCTGGTACCTTCAATGAGGTAGATTGGCCCAGCTTCTCTGGGCATTTAGACAATTCTTTGGCTTTTGACTCATGGGATTCTAACCCATGACTGATATTTTAAGGTGATGAGTCAGGTAAGATGCCTGAAGTATTAATCCAGTTGCATATCCAACAGGAAAGAGAATTAGAATACTTAGAAGTGTTTTCTGAGACAAAAATACATTGAGTCCTAGGGACAACATTACAGGAGAGGGTTAAGTACAGGCTGACACATCACCGGCCAGGGCTGTTTTTTCTCTAGCAGTTTTATTAAGGTGTAATTCACATACAACAAATTACACATACTGAACGCGTGCAATTTGGTAAGTTTTGACATATAAACGCACCCGTGAAACCATCACTACAATCAAGATAATGAACATATCCATCAGCCCTCAAATTTTCCTCATTTTTAGAATTTATATAAGTGGAATCACACAGTACGTACTCTTTTTTGGTCTGGCTTCTTCTACTCAGCGTAACTATTTTGAATTCATCTACATCATAGCATGTATCAGTAGTTTGTTCCTTGTAATTGCCGAACTACTGAAAACAAGTCACACAAAATAACAGGAATTTTTAATTGGCAACAGTGTCAAAGGTAAGTAAACAATTCACACTAAACACAAATTTTGAGGAATACTGTGGTTTGTTTTTATTTTCCAATATCCACACTGAGCATGTCTTGATTATTTTTTCTTCTCTGGGAAAATGCAAGGCCTTTTTTATTATATTTAATATTTATTACACTTAATATTAGCTGTGTTTACTATAAATGATAAAAATAAAAAGCGTTTTTTTTTAATTGCTGGGGAATCTAATAGTACAATAATACTACTGAGAGCTCATGTAGCAATTTTCAATCTTCAAAATGTTTTGGCAACAGAAATTACCTGAAACCTTAAATAAAGTAACGAACTGCGTACCTCCAGAGCGCCAGGGCTTCCCAGTTTAACAAAGGGAGCAATTGAAGCTAACAGTTAATTTGCCAGAGCTGTGAAGGACACTTTTGCTGGAACATGGGTTTTTCCAGCTCAGATCATTCTCACATTCTATCATTAGCAAATTTAAGGACAGAGTATAGCCTAGGGATTAAAGGACAGAATCTAGAAGCATGATGCTTCCTTTCTCATGTGAGAAACTTTGTGAAGCCACTGAACACTTCCTCAAAATGTGGCCCATGTACATCTAAACCAGAACCTTCTAGACAGCTGGAGAATTCAGATTCTTGGTGCATAGATCCACTGAATCAGTATCTAGATAGGGCCAGGGAATCTGCATTTAAAGAACTCTTAAGGGGCTTCTTAAACATTCTGGAGTGTAAGAACCTCCATCACAAAAGGAGTCCCTGCTCAAAATACAACAGCCAGAGGAGGGCAAGGCTTTGCCTTTAAGTAGACACTGCAGAGCACTTACCAAATATTCTTGATTAATTTGATTCTGAGTCTTTGGTGTAGATACAGTCCAGTAATACCGTGTCATCACTCATAAACAACTCCATCTGGAAACCAGAGCAATTTCTCTATGTGGAAACCAAAGCCATTCCACTCACACATGACTGAGCTGTCCCGGGCCCTCTGACACACACTAGTCCCTGAGCGCTCTGCGGCCACGGCACTCCGCCAGGCCTTGAGCAAACCTGAGTTCCAGGCCAGCAAATTTAGGTGGATAGTTCTGCTGAGCTTCAGGAAGCTGTTAGTGAGAAATTTCTGCTTTTCTTCTCCTTTTTCTTCTTTTATACTAAGAAATTATTCAACTACATTCAACTTAGCATCCACTAAGGTCTCAGCCCAAGGTCTCTTCATTTGATTTCATCAGAAAGAGGTCACTGGATAGCAGAAATGGTTGCACTTGACTGCTAACTGAAAGGTTGGTGGTTCGAACCTATCCAGTGGTGTCATGGAAGAAGGCCCTGGTGATCTGCTTCTATAAAGATTACAGCCAAGAAAACCCTGTGGAGCTCAGTTCTACTCTGTAACACGTGGGATCATCACGATTTAGAACGAACTGGACAGCAACGGATTTGATTTTTGTTGTTGTTGTTGTTTGTTTTTGGTTGTCATGAAGAAACAAGAACAAATGATAATAATGATAGCTAACATTGCTTGCATACCAGACACCGGGCTGACTTACTTGTATTGTCTTTTATAAACTTCGTAAGTCCATAGAGACGGTACCATAACTAGTCTCATTTACAGTTAAGGAAACAGAGGCTTGAGAAGTTAAAGAACAATGTCATAGGTCTCGTAGGTCACAGGACCAAGCCTCAGACCCATGCCTGTCTGACTGGTAGGCTTACCCTCTGAACCACTACGCTGTACTGCCTCTTAAACCAACTCAGGATGAGGTTGCCCAGCAGGCTCTTCTGTGATAACTCCATGTGGGACAAAGCTCAGAATATGTTTATTAAGCTCAGTGGAACTGAATTGCAGTTCAAGAGTGCAGAAATCAGCCGACAAGAAACCTGGCCCTCCAGGCACACTCCTGCCTCCAGCAAAGAGAGACAGAGAGAGCATAACTGTGCATAAGTACCCCTAACAGGCTGAGCGTGCTCCAGAAGCTATAGGCGTTCCATAAAGTGCAAGATTAATGCTGGCCTGGGTGAGAAGATGGCAAGCCCAAGGATGTTCTATTAAAAGCAGCTCCAAGAGCTGCCTGCATATCTAATGACAGGGGATTGATCAGAGAAATTGTTATGCACCCCTGCAACATAATACTAGGCAGCTATTAAAAGTGATGCTGTAGCAGAAAAATGTCTACCAATGTGGAAAGATGGATCACATACAAAATTAAAAAAACAAAAATGAAGTGAAAGAATCAGATTACAAAAGACTAGGTTATACATCATCTCATTTTGGGGGAAAAAAAGCAAGAGATAATGTATATACAGGCACATATAATATGCATATGTGTTTATAGGCCCATAAAGATATACATATGTTTTGCATGAATATAAAAGACGTATTATGTACATATATGAAAGGCACATCTTGTACACATATATGTTTATATGTATGTGGAATATACACGATGTACATATATGTTCATATATACGTAAAAGATATATGTAATCTATTTGAGTGTCTGCATGCACATGGGAGACACACATGATGTACTCACGTGTTTGCGTGCATATGAAAAACAATATGATGCACATACATGTTTTATGTATATGGGATCACTTGGAACAAATACACCAAGATTGGAATTATAGATGCTTGACACTGTTCATTTGGTCATCTGTATTTTCTGATGTTACTGTAGTGTGCATGTAATTGTTTTTGTAATAAGAGGTAACAATATACAAAACTTCATTTTAAAGAGCACTCAACATTTCATGGATTTAATTTTTTTATGGCTACCGACACGCGTTTCATTTTAAGAGAGAATTAAACTCACTGGTACAGTCCAGTGGCCAAAACCTTTAATGATGGGTGTTAAGGACTGAACTGTGTCCCCCCAAAATATGTGTTGTAAATCCTAACCTCTATGCCTGTTAGGATTTACAACACATATTTTTTTTATTTATGCCTGTGGCTATAACCACATTTGGGAATGAGTTGTCTTTGTTATGTTAATAAGAGAGGACCAGTGCAGGGTGTATCTTGAGTCATTCTCTTACAAGATATAAAGGAGCAGATTAAGGAAGTAGAGATGGGCGAAGAGAGATGCCAAGCCACATAAAGATCACCCAGGAGCAGAAGCTCAAAAGAGACAAGGACTTTCCTCCAGAGCTGACAGAGAGAGAAGCCTTCCCGTAGAGCCAGCAGCACCCTGAATTCGGACTTCTAACTTCCTAAACTGTGAGAAAATTAATTTCTGCTGGTTAAAGTCACCTACTTGTGGTATTTCTGTTACAACAGCACTAGATGACTAAGACAGTAGGCCACAAAATTTTTTTCTTTTTTTTTTTAATCAAGCACCCTTCTAGAAAATAGTTTTCTTCATTGTGAAGAAATGAAAGAATTTGTTGAGGAAGTTGAATTTAAAATATAAGGAGAACTTTAGATGTGAAATTAGAGAGTTTTTGGTTACGCAAACACTTTTGTCAATATGCAGGATGCCTTTCATCGGTGTCTGTTAATACAATAAATTTTAATCTTGGGAGGGGAAACCTGTAGAAGAAATATTATTATCTGGTTGATATCAGCCTTCTGTTTTAATCCAACAGCTCAGCACTTCACATGCCTGTCTGTTTACTTTAGCTTTACGGAAACCCTGGTAGTGTAGTAGTTAAGCGCTATGGCTGCTAACCAAAAGGACAGCATTTTGAATCCACTAGGTGCTCCTTGGAAACTCTATGGGGCAGTTCTACTCTGTCTTATAGGGTTGCTATGAGTTGGAATCGACTCCACGGCACTGGGTTTGTTTTTTTTTTTTTTTTTTTTTGGTTTTAGTTTTTGTCAGTATTTTATTGTCTGTCTTTCAAAGAAAGTTGCCTAACTTTAATAGCATGTTGTTTCTTGCCAAATGGAGCCCTGGTGGCTCGGTGGTTAAGAGCTTGGTTGCTAACCAAAAGGTCAGCAGTTCGATTCCACCAGCTACTCCTTGGAAACCCTATGGGGCAGCTCTACTCTGTCCTATAGGATCACTATGAGTTGGCATTGACTGGACAGCAAGTGGTTTGTTTGGTTTGGTTTTATTGCCCAGTGGTGCTCATGTGCATCTTAAATTCAAGTGAGGTGAATCTTAAAGCAACAGGCTCACTCTATTAGTTTCCTAGGGCTGCCATAACAAACTACTACAAACTGGAAGGCTTATAAGAACAGAAATTTATTGTCTCAGTTCTGGAGGCTAGAAGTCCAAATGCGGGGTGTCAGCAGGGTCATGTTCTCTCTGTCCACTCTGGGAAGAGCCTTCCTTGTCTCTTCCAGCTTCCCGTAGCCCCAGGTGTTTCGTGGCATTAGTTGGCTTACAGGTACATCTTCACATGGCTGTCTTCCTTCTGTCTGTGTCTCTGGGTTATTTCTCCTTTTTTGGATCAGGACCCACCCCACTCCAATATGACCTCACCTCAACTGATAACATCTTCAAAGGCTCTATTTCCAAACAAGGTCATGTTCACAGGTACCAGGGATTAGGACTTTAACATATCTTTTTGGGAACACAATTCAGTCCCAAAGACTGATGACCAAGAAGGTCCTGCTTTCAGGCAAGGCACTGCTAGCGACCTGGCTTAGCTCGGGAGGGAAAAAAGAAGGGAAATATAGCAAACAAAACACATGTTAATATGCAAAAATATCCTGCCCCACATAGAATGACTGCAGTGGTGACGGGGTCCCTGGAGGAGAGAACGCTTCTTTACGCAGGCTGGAGTAGAGAGACTGGTAACAACCACTGGGTCAGAGGGACCTGTGAGTGTACACTAGATCGTACACAGGAAGGGAAACAGTCATGGTTTAAATACATCCGACTCATTCCTGATGGGCTTTTCCCCATCTTTAGAGAAAGATCTCTTAAGAGACTACACATGTATCTTCCTTGCTACTTTGCAAACTTCAAGAGAAAGAAGAATTAAAGCCAAGCCACATAGCTGTGATAAAGTACTCAGAGCTCGGTCTGTGAAACACTTTCCTCACAGGGCTGGAGGGCAGCTGTATTTGTAGATATTCTTTTCAACTGAGCTCCGTTCATTTGACTTCAAATATGTTTAAGTCTCCTTACAACGCCGTGTGTATGAACCTGGGCTTTGCAGTCAGACAGACTAGGTTTGAATCTTGGCTTTCTCATTTACTACTTGTGTGATTCTGGGCAAGCTAGGTGACTTCTAAGCCTCACCTTACACATCTTCGAACTGGGGATAATAACAGCTACCCCACAGGGGATATACCTGATGTGGTTAACACAGTACCTGACACAGTGTTAAAAAAAAAAAAAGAGTGTTAAGCACTCAATAAATAGTAGTATGGGTTTTTTTTTGTACAATTACCAAGAGCTGTAAAATGTACCCCCTTTGTTCTTCATGGAATCCACTAATATCTCATTGGCCTTTTGTCTTAAGTTCATGGTCCACCTTGACATGTCCTGCCCTTGTTCTTTTACCCTGTAAGTCTCCATGAGGGATGAGAGATCCCCTAGCTGGGCACTGGAAGCTCTGTCTGGTCCTGCCCTGTGCTCCCTGCCTGCCCTTCCTGCCAGGAAAATGTTGGCTCACTGGAAGCCTCTGGCCCAGCTGCTTCAGGAAGGGGCTGCCTTGGAAGCAGAAACAGGTTCTAGCTGGTTGCCACGCATGCCCTGACTGGGGAGGTTTTCTTAAAACTTTGAGCACTCCTGGCCCTTGGAGGTAAGTACCACTTCTGGAAGAGTGGTTGTAGTAAGTGACATTGTTAGATCAGGAGACACCTTCCTTTCATCAGAAAGCAAAGCTCTCAGATGTCAGCTCAGGGTGTGCGTGATGTTGGGGTGCCCTGACCTTGGGAATCTCCCATCTGTCTGGCAGCCTGCAAGTGGAAATTAAATTGGCAGCATTCTATGTAAGAAAATACAGCACAATCGTGTAGCTCTCTCTAAGACATGCAAATCCTGCACCATGAGTGCTGACCCTGGCATGAGCATGCGCAGGGTGCCATGAGCCCTGAGAACATTACAGTCCTTGGAGGGCAGGGAGTGAATGCTTTTTCTGTCTATCCCCAGCATCCAACATGGTACCTAGAACAGCAGGTACTTAATAAAAAGGGCGGAAGAGAGAAAGAGAGCAAAGAATTGGAAGGGAATTTAGGAACTGAGAAGAAAAGCATGGCTCTGGGTACAACACCCCCAGGGATAGCCATATTCTTGCTTCTAATGAGCAGCTGTTTCTTCAGAGCACAGAGGCAGGAAACAGTTGGCCTGAGCTCCCTCCTTCTGGCAGACTTGTTTTCTCCTGGGTGGTAACCAGGGCAGAGTTCTCCTCTCTCAGCAGCACACCAGGGCACTCAGCTGCACAGCCCTACAAGGGCATTCATTGCGGGTTCTGACATCATTTCGTTCTGCTTCCCTTTCTTGAAACAAACTCTCAGATCATAGTCACCCTTGTACCTGGAGGCAGCGATGCAAGTCATAAGTAATCATAGCAATGACGCCGTGTAAACAACTTAGAGAGGAAGATGGAGCTGCTGGTTTTGAATCTCCAGGATGCATGGATTACAAATAAGCAATGATTCATACTGATCCATCAGCCCCAACAGGAGAAACTGCTTTGTCTGCTCCTGGCCCAGTGTCATTACTAGGGTTGGTGTCACCCAGTGTGGTAACTCATGGTGTCACCCCCTCCATGCTAATTACCACAATATTGCAGCTAAAACACCAGAAAATTTGACAAAATCAGTTACTAAAAACACTGGCTGCAATGAAAGCAACGGCCTGCGCTTGGAGTACGTGCAGATGAAACCACATGATTTGAAGGGTCATTGTAATTGGGTGATGGTGTAACTGGGTAATAATGACAGCTCTGACCAGAGCACATTAAAAAGTTCAAAAAGTAGATTAGCATAGAATTTTAGCCTTGTGGGTATGTTGATACATGTAACCTGGTCTTACAGAAAAGTTTTTGTTATAACTAACTACAGTGGTATTTTTATAAAAAATAATACATTTCTATTGAAACACCGTATGGAAATTTTATAGACAGTAATTTTGGTGTCACTACCTCTAAGAGTGTCACCCAGTGTGGCCTGCACCTTCTGCACCCCTCTAGTGACACCACTGTCCCCACTGGGAGGCCTTGTGGAGGAGGCCAACTGGTTTTCCAAGTGCTGTCTTAAAGAGAGAGTGTCCATTTATTTCCAGAAATTGAGCAATTTGCTTAGAGACTATTCAAGTCAGTCTTGATTCATTCTCTTGATCATGAGATACCTTAAAAAAAATTCTTCTTACTATCAGATAATTAGATCTGTGAAGGCAGGGATCATGCCAACCTTGTTTAATACCAAATCCCCAATACCAGCCTTGTAGTAGGTGCCTAGGAGAGGTGTGCTGAGAAATCTTGAGTGTTGTAAAAAAGTTCCAACTCTGAATATGGAATAAATGGGCATGGATTAACCAAGTGACAGGGTGCAACGGGCCAAGTGTAAGGTTCCCAGGACTAAGAACAGAACCATAGTCCCCTCTCTGAGTTTAGTTGTAACTTTAGACTCCTTCCCTGGGTAAGCCCATCCTGCATCCTACATTTGTAGCACTTTTTTTTTTTTTTAATGCCTAGAATATTCTAGGATGGTCATCAGAGGCAATTAAAATCAAGACTAGGAACGAGTTCTCTTCATCATGAAAGCCTAGCTGATGAGGCAATGAAGACAGCATATGAAACACATTAAAATAATCACCCTTCATGCCTCCATGGCCCCATTCATCTGAGAATTTCCAAACGCTCCCTTCATTTTGATTACATTTTCATGATGAGATTTCTTAGTACAGATGGAGAACCAGACCTTTGCACCTGGCTGTTCCACAGGCACCTCATACTCAACATACTTCAGACAAATGTCATGATCTTTTCCCCATACCTGTTCGTTTTTCTGGATTCCCCTTCCTTGGTGAATGGCACTTTTATCCACCTTGTCTCCAAGCCTGAAACCTGGAAGCTCTCCCTCACCTCCTTTATTCAGATGGTCATCATGTCTTATGGATTCTGTCTCCCAAGTGTCTCTCAAATCCATTCTCCCTCAGGTTCTCACCAACCCATCTCGCCAGCACCATTCCCGGTCTTCTAACTAGTACACCACTATCTCTCTCATCTCTAGTCCATCCTCCACCTTGCTCCTTGGACATCTTTCTAAAAGGCAAATCTGATCATGGCAACTCCCCTGCTTAGAATCCTTCAAAGGTTCTCCATTCTCTTGTGAATACAACCAAATTTATCTTCTTCATTTATACCGCTTATCACCTTGTGTGGCAATTATTAGTTTGGGAACATAGCTCTTACTAGACTGAGGTATCCTAGAAAGCAAGGTCCAAGTCTTATTCATCTTTATATTCCCAGCACCTGGGGCAATTCCTGGCACATAGCAGGGGTTCCATAGATCTCTAACAATGATTGAGTGGGAAAGCTGAGACACCTTGCTTCAAGGACAAACGGAAAAGGGATGGATTGCAGCCAGGAGTCATTCCCTGAGTCCAGCCTATTCAGACAATTATTAAAAATTAGCCTTCTTGTTTTTACGTAACTTTTTCAAACCAACACCCTGTGGGAATGATGATTGAAAGGACTTACATCAAATCTGATAACAATCTATAGAAATGAGGGTGGATGAAGAGGAGGATGACAGGATAATCCTATGAGTCACTGGGGCTCCAGAGTACATTTTGGCAGAAACAGATGCCAAAATACTTATATGCCCATGACTTACATTCTAGTATCAAAACCAACAACTTGTGAAAATAGATGACGCATTGATAGGAAAGCTTAATGGCATGGATTGAATTAATTACCAGATTGGCCAGAGCAATGAATAGTAATGGAAGATTATATGAAGGGGCAATTTGGAGGGCGAAATACCTACTGGTTATTATCAGGGGTTGGAAATCAGAGATGAAGATGTTGTTCTTTGTTATTGGCTGGCTGGCAAACTGGACTTCTTTATCCCTAGAATTGTAGTGCTAGGAGAAATTTTTTTCTTTTGCAATTGCCGTCGAGTTGATTCCAACTCATGGCAAACCCATGTGTGTCAGAGCAGAACTGTGCTCCATGAGGTTTTCAGTGACTGATTTTTTGGAAGTAGATTATCAGTCCTTTCTTCCAAAGCACTTCTGAGTGGACTTGAACTGCCAGCCTTTTGGTTAGCAGCTAAACACATTAACCACTTATACCACCTAGGGAAAGCAGTTCTCACTCAGATTCTCAGAAACACTGGAATGTTTTGCTGAGGTATGAGAAATCAGTGACTTCAACTATAAACTAGAAATTGCACTTAACTGGAAGATTACCAATGCTAGCAAAATTGGGGTATGTGTGTGGGAATATCTCAAATGCCAACGTGGGTCATAGCAGAAGAAACATGGAAAACCACGGCATCTAATTTATTTCATCTTAAGCAGGAAGAAGCTAAAGGCTAGAACTAGACCCAGGTCCCCTGAGTGTAGCCCCATGATTGTTTTGCTCCTACAGGCTGGTCTTCCTCTTCCACATGAGCAGTTATCTTTTTTGGGATGCTCAATCATTTAGCAAGCTCCCTAATAGGCTCTAGATGTCAAGGAAAAAGAGAAATTTGGGTTTTAGAATGTTTCAAAGGGTTTGGTGGGGGAGTGGAGGGTGGAATCCTGGAATTTCTTTAAATTCTTTGTATGCTAATTATAGCATTAAATTTTGTTTCTGTTTGTGTAATTATTATTGTTAGGAGAAAATTTTTAACCTGTAGTACAGAACAGTGGCTCTCAACCGAGGGTGATTTTGCCCCCCAGGGAACATCTGGTAGTGTTCGGAGACATGATTGATTATTACAACAGGGTAGGGGGCAATTGCTAAGGGCATCAAGTGGGCAGAGGCCAGGAATGCTCTGCAACATCATACAATGCACAGGACAGGCCCCAAACGAAGAATGATCCAGCCCAGACATCAGTAGTGCTGAGGTTGAGAAGCCCTGGTCTCAAACAAACATCCCATATGGAATGGGATCTACTGGGCGGTTAAACTGGTTTAAGTAAGAGTGCCTTCTCTCAATATATCCAACCTTTTGGAGATAGACATTTTGGAGAAGGTTTTTTCCAGTTAACTTCTCCCAAACTGTCAGTCCCTTTAAGGTACATAGACAGAAGTGAGGCCAACTGGAGAAATTTTAGGATGGCTGAAGATGGAGCTATGAGGAACTGAAGGAGAAAAGCAGGACTTTTCCAGCTTCAGAGAACCTCAAGGATGATTCCTGACCTGCCCCTGGGCCAGGCCCTGGAAGGGGAGGGCTGAGTGGGAAAGAGCTGAGTTATTACCTAGATGCAGGCTCTGATTCAGTGATAATGATTATTTTTTAAGCAGGAGAAGAAACAAATTGACAATAAAGACATTTTCAGAATATTTATTTTAGAAAAATAGTAAATGCATTGCACTTTTTCAACTAGTTTAGAGTTTTGAGAAGATTTATTCTTTTAATTTTTATTGTGCTTTAAGTGAAAGCTTACAAATCAAGTCAGTCTCTCATACAAAAATTTATACACACCTTTCTGTATACTCCTAACTGGTCTCCTCCTAATGAGACAGCACACTCCTTCCCTCTACTCTCTGTGTTTGTGTCCATTCGGTCAGCTTCTGACCCCCTCTGTCTCCGCATCTCCCCTCCGGACAGAAGATGCCAACATAGTCTCATGTGTCTACTTAATCCAAGAAGCTCAATCCTCACCATCATCCCTCTCCAACCCAATGTCCAGTCCACTCCCTGTCTGAAGAGTTGGCTTTGGGGATGGTTCCTGTCTTGGGCTAACAGAAGGTATGGGGACCATGACCTCTGGGGTTCTTCTAATCTCAGTCAGACCATTAACTGTTATTTTAACCACATCTCCTTGCTGTTACCCCTCTAGACTGGAGCGACAAGAGGCACTGAGGTTGCAAAAATATTAGATTGTGCTGTGTGAATATATAGACTACTAACATAATGTGGGTGATGCTCTACAGAAAATTTATTGCACACCTAAAGGTATTTAATAGAATTTTCCCTTTGCCTCTCAGCATTGTTTGCCTTAGGTTCTGCAATCCTAAAAGCTAGGGAGAAAGGCAACTAGTACTGCTCACGCACAGAGTGTATGTGATGAGGAGGAGGAGGAGGAAGAATAGGAAGAAGGAGAAGAAGTGGAGGAAAAGGCATCTTACCAAAGGGTTCCTCTCCCACATGAACGGTTATCTTTTTTGGAAAGTTCATCATATAGCAAGTTCCCTATTAGTCCCTACTTGTTAAGGGGGAAGAGAATGGAAACATCACTTGTTGCTCCATGTCATTTTAACAAGAATACAAAGTTCCAGGACTCTTGCCCTTAAACAACCAAAAATTACAGGAGTCTATTCCTTCAAATGTCAGAGTGGCATTTAAGCTGACAGCTTTCTCATTGTTATGCACAGAGAGCTTCTCTAACCAAACTGTCAAACATGTCTAAAAGCAGCAGCAGTCTGGTACGCTTGGAGCCAGAGCCTCAGCCTTGGGGCATGGTTTTGATGCAACATGAGTTAAGGGGAGAGAGGCCCACTGTGTGTCCTCTGATGCCAGGAGACCCTGGGGGATTCTGCCCCATCACGTTCTGGAGAAGGAAGGAGCAAGACTAACATAGCAGAAGGCCTAGAGGGAGACCACCACAAACTGGGCAGAGATTGCCTTGGTTCTTCTGCAATCCGTCCAGAGACAAAATGGGAACTCCCCCGCCCCCACCTGCACCAGCCCCAGGAGAGCTACCAGACACCAGTCCACAGGGCTGCTGAAGCCTCACTGGGATGAACTGCAATTCTGGTGCCAGCTACCTTGGCTCTCCACACTGACTCCTTACATAGCCATGATTCCTGTGCTGAGTGCATTGCTGCTGAGACAGATGGCGTTGTGACAGATGGAGGTATGCCGGTGGACAAGGCAGAGGACTCAGTGCCTTTATGGGGGTTAATACACTGCTTTTCTCCCTGCTGCCGGGACCCACAGAACTCACTCAGGCAGTGACGCAAGTTCCTTCCATTTCCACAGAGGCTCCCACGTGGAGAGCGGTGGCTCAGGGTGAGATTACACCTAATCAATTTAGAAGCTCTTTTGCCATTTTCACAGGAGCCTCCTTACTCGTGGGCTTTCCTGACTGTCCTAGAGATTGAGGCTACTGCCTGCAAGCCTGAGAGTGCAGGTCGCTAGTAACAACTTCAGCACTTCCTGAACATATACTATGAGATTGGGTGACCCAAGTCCTTTCCCCAGCTCCCCCACCCTGGCCAGTCCAGACTCAGTGTCAACTCGTCTGCTGCAGGGTGTCATTGTGTTCCACAATTCCAGCGACACTACCAGCCTGAGGGAAGGCAGGCAGCTGACGCTCACCTTAAGCCACCACAGTCAGCTATAATTTTGACAATGCTGAATGCACAGTGTCGCACTGCTTATTGGAAATGCATGATTTATTGTGTCATCCACATTTTAAACATTTAAAATAACGTGGATTGTTTTATTATCCACATTTAAGCCTTGTTTATGGCTGCCGATAAATTGTGTGGTTTGGAAAATGACATAAGCGAATGCATGTGACAAATCCCTTCTTCTGAATATAAACAAAATCTATGTAATATTTATTTTTTTAATTACCACCTCTGCTAAATAAATGTAGGATTATTACCTAAAGAATATGGGGGTTACACTTGGAGCAAAGGAGAATGAAGAACACCAAGGACACAAGGCGATTACGAGCCCAAGAGACAGAAAGGGCCACATGAACCAGAGACTACATCATCCTGAGACCAGAAGAACTAGATGGTGCCCAGTTACAACCGATGACTGCCGTGACAGGGAACACAACAGAGAACTCCTGAGGGAGCAGGAGAGCAGTGAGATGCAGACCCCAAATTCTCATAAGACCAGACTTAATGGTCTGACTGAGACTAGAAGGACCCCAGTTGTCATGGCCCCCAGATCTTCTGTTGGCCCAGGACAGGAACCATTCCCGAAGCCAACTCTTCAGACAGGGATTGGACTGGACAATGGGTTGGAGAGGGATGCTGGTGAGGAGTGAGCTTCTTGGATCAGGTGGACACTTGAGACTATGTTGGCATCTCCTGCCTGGAGGGGAGAGGAGATGGTGGAGGGGGTTAGAAGCTGGCGAAATGGACACGAAAAGAGAGAGTGGAGGGTGAGAGTGGGCTGTCTCATTAGCAGGAGAGTAATTGGGAGTGTGTAGCAAGGTGTATATGGGTTTTTGTGTGACAGGCTGACTTGATTTGTAAACTTTCACTTAAAGCACAATAAAAATTATTAAAAAGAATATGGAGGTGAAAGGAGACCAAATGATGCTCAGGGCACCCATATATCCTGGTCCTGCCCTGGGGGCAGGGATAGGTGGAGAATATTCATTGTTTGGGAGAAAGTTATTTGAACCTCAGCAACCTTTCAGAAATGATGGTATTCCCTTTCTTATCCTTGTAGGGTGGGGTGGGGAAGGGGTGCTGAGGAGGCAGAGCCCACACAACAGGGACAGAGCCCCTCAGCCAAGGAATGATTTGTGGCACGAAGGTGGGGACCCTTCTCTAGCTTTCGGGGAAGCCCAGCTCTACACAAGAACACAGGGAGAGGAAAAGTGTGGTGCCAGCCCTTCTTGTGATTGAGAAATAATGATGAGGCAGGCGTCCTGGTCTCTGGGCAAAGCTGGTTATAATTTTAGGATATGTCAGCTTACCAGGCAGGTATTACCAGCCACTGTGGAGTCAATTCCAACTAGTGGCAAGCCCATGTGTGTCGGAGTAGAGCTGTGCACTACAGGGTTTTCAATGACTGGTTTTTCAGAAGTAGATCACAGGTCTTTCTTCCAGGGTACCTCTGAGTGAAACTCGGACTGCCAACATTTCTGTTAGCAGCTGAGCGTGTTAACTTTTACGCCACCCAGGAATTCCTTTGTCAGCTCTTCACCATCATTCTTAGTGTCTGACTCTGTGAGAGCTGAGAGCTGAGAGCTGAGATCTGTGAAAAAACTGCTCATTTAGGAACGGAAATGTTCATTTCTAGGAAGGCTTGGGGTCTCATTGGTTCACTCTGCTTTAAGCAAGTGAGTGCAGAGTGGAAAGCCTCCTCCTCTTCCCTCCCCTACCTCCACTCCTTAAGTTACTAGGGATGTTGAGAGAACCAAGACAAACTTTATATTCTGTGGCTTTGGCCAGGGCCCAGGCTTTTAAGCCACTCTGGGAGCCTCTTGGTGATGCTGTAAGGAGGCCCAGGCTGTCCTTAGCAAACTCAACCTTGACCCTCCAGCTTTGGCAGGGGGAGGAACCCCTGCAAGAGCCGACTCCCCAGGTCCCAGCATCACCACCACCTTGCATTCCAGCTGGAGAGGGTGGTGCTCCTCCCCTCCCTCAGCAGTGGAAACAGGCTTACCCAAGTGTGCCAGGGCCCGTGGGTGGTCATTTGTTGCCTAGGATGCTGGGTTAAGAAGGATGATAACCCAAAAGCCTGCACTCGCAGGAAGGAGAGCCGTGATGGATTAGTGATGTCTGCCTTGAGTGCAGGTGGAGGTTGCGGTGATAGTTGGACCTCGTATTTACCTTCCCCAACATGGAGTCAGGACCCTCATCCAGCTAATTCAAGGCTGGGGGACACTGAGGTCATTTTGATGAAAAGCTCAGGAATCAGAAAAGGGCAATGAACACAACTGCACACACCTAGAGAGTCTGGCTGACACGGGTAGGGCTTGTTCTCCAGCCCTGCATGGCCTGTTTCCTCTTGTTCCTTGTTCGTTCCAGGTGGTTTGTGCCATTTCAGCAATCTGGGCCCAGAGAGACACTGGGGCTCCCTCCTGTCCAAAATGTTCCTCCAAATCCTGTTTTCTGGAACCAGGTGATTAACTTTGGAAATGTCTAACATCATAGAGGGAGCCAGGTTTGGAGCTGGGGTGTGGAGAGCAATGCCGCCATACAACGCAAGGAGGGGAGGGGAGGCGGGGAACAGTTTTTGCTTTACTTGTCATACGTGGGCCAGGGGCTGCTTGGGGTTTTAGTCCTTTGACTTTGAATTTCTAGCTCAGCTCACTAACAAACCTAGTGGGATACAGGGAGACCAAGTGAAAAGAAGGGAAGGGAAGTAAAACCCGTAGTCTTTCTTCAGCTGGGCACAGTGCTGCGTTCCTCCACAGGGATTATCTCACCCAGTCCTCACTACAGTTGTTAGAATATCCCCCTTTATGGGTGTGGAACTTGATGTCACTGGTCCCTAACAAGTGGTGCTCCGTCTAGATGTGAAGGTCGTGTTCTTGCCGTTGCTGTATGCTACCTTTCGGGATTGGGGTATAAATTCTGCCAATAAACATGAGAAAGACAGGTCTCCTTTCTAGATCCCCAGTTTTCCACTATGAAAATCGGCAATTATGTCTGCACTCCCCCCCTCTCCACAGGCACACAGTTGTGGTGTCAGTAGGACAGCCGTGGCAGTTACCAGTGCAGATTACAGATTGCCCAGCTTGATGGTGCTTCCTGAGCAGGAGAAGCAGGAGGGGTCTGGGCCTGCGCATTCAGTGTGCCACCTTCTAATAGCCATCCCCGTGCTTCCCAAGACCCTCCCCTCCACACCCAGCCCGCCTGCCCCAGCCCTCCTCCCTCAGCCCGCCTGCCCCAGCCCACCTACCTCAGCCCACCTGCTCCAGCCCTCCTGACCAAGACTTCCTGCCCCAGCCCTCCTACCCTACCCCGGAATGCCACCTGCTCTTATTTGGGCACCAGGGTTCAGGTGATTTGCTGTCTTCTCTTGGAGCAGCACCCTCTGGGTCACATCTTAGTGGACATTACTATTAGAGTCTGGCACCCCCTTCTCCTCCTTTGCCTGGGCATTCTCCTCCCTGCAGTCAACTATAGGATTCTCATGACAGCTGCCGCCTTCTTAAATGTCTCCTCTGCCCATAGTACTTCATTAGTTCCTGGGCAGCTCCTGGCCCAGGTGCGGTCATCAGGGTGAACCCAGGGCTTGTCAGCCAGCACTGGCTGCTGACACTGTGAGTCAAGTGGCCACACTTCTTGCTGAGCCAAAGAACCAGTCTGTCCTGGGAGAACTAGGCTGACTCTCAGAGAAGCAAAGAGGCCTGAGAGATGGCGAGGGACCATGGGTTGATGCTCAAAGATCCCGGTTGTCCCGAGGATATGGGGATCAGAGACCTTGGGTCCTCACCAGAAGCCTGTTGCTGGAATGCAGAGAGGATTGACTCCCTTGGCTAAAGGTACCTGAGCAGTTCCCTCAGCCCAAAGTGCTCGCAGGCCAGTCTGCTAACATCCTCATTAGCTGGCTGTCTTTCCGATGTACTGTGCGATTAACCTCTGGAAGAACATATGAATGAAAAAGTGGGGTCTACACTGCCTCTGGGCAAACGGCCAAAACTTCCATACACCTTGTCACCCTTTAGTATAGACATTACATTGAATGTTCTGCAATACCTTGGTTGTCAACTTATACAAGCTTAAAACGAAAAACCAAACTCACTGCCATTGAGTTGATTCTGACTGTAGAATGGCCCCATAGGGTTTCCAAGGCTGTAATCTGTATGGAAGCAGACTGCCGCATCTTTCTCCTGTGGAGCAGCTGGTGGGTTCAAACTGCTGACCTTTTGGCTAGCAGCCGAGAGCTAACCAGATCTCCTTAGACTGGCATTTTATTTAGGTCAAATAAAAACAAGCTGCACTGTTTTTGGTAGCTAGAAAAGACAAAGGCCATGTTATGAAGGAAGTCCCGGGGTGGTGCAAATCGTTAACGGATGTGGCTGCCAACTGAAAGGTTGGTGGTTCAAGTTGACCCAGAGGTACCTCAGAAGAAAGGCCTGGCAATCTACTTCCAAAAAATCAGTCATTGAAAACTCTATGGAGCACAGTTCTACTCTGACACATATGGGGTTGCCATGAGTCAGAGTCAACGCAACAGCAACTAGTGGTGGTGATATTATAAAGGTGTAGAGGCAGGCTTACCAGGAATGGTCAGCATACAGTGGAAAACGATATATGTGCTTACCCACAAACTGTCCTGGCTGCCAGCTTCCACAGGGCGTAGCCCGGGTGGAATCTCTGGACTCCGTTCAAGTACCCCACGTTCTTTATACAGCTTTTCTCATTCTTGACCAGGATGTCTCCAGCACAGCTTCTCAGCTGTCTCTAGATGTAGACAACACCCCTGAGGGAAGTGGACTCCCATAAAGCATCAAGTCTGCATATTCAAATGTTGCTTGAAAGTTGAAAGACGTGAAATGATCCCCCTCTGGAAAATACCTAAAACCCTGCATCATTTGACTCTTAAATATAGCTGTTTCTACCACCACATAACAGAGGCAAGGCTCCTTCTGGCAAAAGGTATCAATGTTTAATCAGCTAGTATCCTTTTAATGAAGCATAAACTCAAGTAGAATGGCCAGCCAAGGACCAGCAGAACTGCAAAGGAGAAGTAAAGCTGGGGAAAGCCCTTTCTCTATAGCAGCCATTACTGGTCTCCAGCCTCCTCCTGTCTTTCCACCTTGCAGACTGAAGCAACTGGGCCCTGACTAAGTTTCACAATCTTGACTGAGGTAAACTCAGAAGAATGAGGCATTTTCCAGTTTGGGCACATTCCACGTTCATTGGCCTGTTTGCTTTTATTGTTGTCTGTTTCTCAAAGATGTTTAAGTATATAAACAAATCCAAGAAACAAACATTCTGAAGAGAGCTTCTATACAGGTAGGGTCAAGACACTGAGCACAGCTTGATCCCCTAATCAAGATGAGTGGTGGCTCCAGACTTCCTTATTCTATCAGGTCCCACCCCAGACTAAACAGAGCTTTCCTGGGCTTCTCCAGCCTCAAAGAATGTGGTACCACCATTCTGCATCCTCTAGGTCAGCAACTTTCAAACTTTTTGAACCACAAACCATTATAAGAAGATATTGTACATTGGACTACATAAGCACACACATGCATTTATGCACACAACATAACAATCAAAAGCACAATGCACCCTGACATTTTCTATTCTATTTTGTACTCTCCTACCTTTATTTCAGGTCCCTGGGTAGCACAAATGGTTTGCACTCAGCTATCAACCGAAAAGTTGGAGGATCAAACCCACCCAGCTGCATCACAGAAGAAAGGCCTGGCAATGTGCTTCCACAAAGATTACAGGCAAAAAAATCCTATGGAGCAGTTCTACTCTGTAACACATGTGATTGCTATGAGTCAGAATCGACTAGACAGCAACGGGTTTGGTTTTTGTTTGTTTATCTTTATCTGAGTGCTGCTCATAACCCATTAAATTGACTTTATGAACTGCTAATGGGTTACAACTCATAGTTTGGAAACATGATTCTAGGTCCTACAGGGATCATCAGATTAAATTGAGCCTGCATCATTTGTTAAAACCACAAATTCAAGGACTTCCTGGTCTCCCAGGCCCAGAAATCTCCCTAATGCCTTTAACACAGAAAGGCATAGGGCAGTTCTCCCAGGCAGTTCCTCGTTTCTGTTTTTTCCTTGTTAATTTGTCTCTAGGCAGCTAACTTACTCCATTTTGGAGGCTCCCTGTGGTTCCTTACTCCTCTCATCCCTATACCAGCTCTCTCACCCACAGTTTCTCTGACAGCTTCTTTTCTGTCTTTCCATCACTGCCTCCCACTCAGGACACACCTCCACACAGCTCTGAGATCCATAAAAAATGGTGGCATGTCACTCAGTCCTCATGTAAAACTTAAAAAGATTCTTACAACTCATATTTGGATTAAGAGTTCTGCCTTTGTTATGGTTACACATCAACACATGTATGTCCTTTTTCTATCCTGCTGTTTATTATTGTTGCTATTACTTATTAAAATAATACATAGTCCACTGCCTTGCTTTTGAAGAGCTGACAAAGGCTGAGACAGAGACTTTTCCTAAATGGGTGTTCTCATTGCCTTGATCCAGGACTTTGAGACTCACATCATCTTGTAGAGGCTGGAGGTGGGGGAAGAAGTTGTGGGGTACCTGGGCCAATTGCTGGAAAAGGACATCGTGTTTGGTAAAGTAGAGGGTCAGTGGAAATAAGGTAAACCCTCAATGATTTGAATTGACACAATAGCCATAACACTGGACTCAAACATACGAACGATCATGAGGATGGTGCAGGACTGGGCAACATTTCATTCTGTTATACATGGGGTCACCTACAATCAGGGTCGACTGGAAGACAACTAACAACAGCAACTAGGAGGGGCAGGGAAAAGCAAACCCAAAGTATCTGTCTTGGGTGGCAGATTGCTTTGAAATCTCATATTCTATCCAGAAATTCATGCAAATTTTGCTTTCTTCTCCATAAATCATCTGTTCATTACATTATAATAATTGTTTTATTTATTTCCCTAATGCTTCAAGTAGCAATGGTACCCAGTAAGATGTACCCAGCCAAAAATACCTTAACCAAAATAGCATTTTCATTATTTACCCAAAAAGAAGCCCGAGGTAGGAAATCTCCAGATCTGTCTATGTATGAAGTTCAGTGACATCAAGGGCCTTGGAGATTTCCACCTTCCCGGTCTGTCCTCCTCTGGGTCCATCTCTGTTCTCAATCTGGTACCCTCAGGGTTGCAACATGGTTTCTGCCCTTTTGAACATCACAAATCATTCTCTACAAATTTCCATCAGTATTACATGACTTGGTGTGTTACTTGAGCCTTCTCTTAAGAACTGAGAAACTTTTCCAAAGCCCCTCTCCAGCTTCCCCTCCTGTCTCATTGGCCAGAATGGAGCCTCAGCCCTAAAGGGAATGCCCTACCAGGATTGATTTGTTCTAATCAACCTTCCCCCACTCCCTACCCACACCTTACCACAACTGGTTTATTCTAACCAGGACCTGCTCTCCACCACCATGACTGGCTTATTCTATTTAGGACCCCTCACCGTAATTACTTTATTTTAAGCAGGCCTACTCCTCGTCATCCACCACTTGTCTGTCAGTTTGTTGCACTGTGGTGGCTTACGTGTTGCTGTGCTACTGCAAGCTATGCCACCAATATTTACAATACCAGCAGGATCGCCCATAGTGGACAGGTTTCAGTAGAGCTTCTAGACTAAAACAGACCAGGAAAAAGAACCTGATGACCTATTTCTGAAAAAAAAAAAAAAATTAGCCAGAGAAAACCTTATGAATAACATTGTTTGACATAGTGCTGGAAGTTGAGCCCCTCAGGTTGGAAGGCACTCAAATACCACTCGGAAAGAGCTGCCTCCTCAAAGTAGAGTCAACCTTAATGATGTGGATGAAGTAAAGCATTTGGGACCTTCATTTGCTAGTGTGCCATGACTCAAAATGAGAAGAAACAGCTACAAACATCTATTAGTAATCAGAACATGAAAGTACAAAGTATGAATCAAGGAAAGTTGGAAGTTGTCAAAAAATGAAATGAAATGCTTAAAGATCAACATCCTAGGCATTAGTGAGCTGAAATAGACTGGTATTGGCCATTTTGAATTGAACCATCATGTGGTTTACTGCCTCGAGAAAGACAAACTGAAGAGGAACGATAAGTTGAAGAGAAATGGAATATTCATCACCAAAAGGAACATTTCAAGATCTACCATAAAGTACAATGCTGTCAGTGATAGGATAATATCCATGCACTTACAAGGAAGGCTAGTTAATAAAATTATTATTCAAATTTCCACATCAACCACCAATGCCAAAGATGAAGAAACTGAAAATTTTTACAAACTGCTACAGCCTGAAATTGATCAAACATGAAGTTAAGATGCATCGATAATTACTGCTGATTGGAATGTGAAAGTTGGAAACAAAGAAAGATCAGGTGTCAGAAAATAAGACCTTGGTAACAGAAATGATGCCATAGATTACATGTTAGAATTCTAGAAGTTCAGTGACTTACTCATCAGAAATAGCTTTTTTCAACAACATAAACAGTGATATTACACATGGACCTCGCCAGATAAAATATGCAGGAATCAGATTGACTACATCTGCAGAAAGAGATGATGGAGAAGCTCAATATCATCAGTCAGAACAAGGCCAAGGACAAATGGCAAAACAGACCATCAGTTGTACATATGCAAGTTCAAGATGAAGCTGAAGAAAATTAAAACAAGTCTATGAGAGGCAAAGAATGAACTTAAATATATCCCACCCATCTCAAGAATAGACTCCATGCACTAAACACTGATGAACAAAGACCAGAAGAATTGTGGCATGACATAAAAGAAATCATACATGAAGAAAGCAAAAGGTCATTAAAAAAACAGGAAAGAAAGAAAAGACCAAAATGGATGTCAGAGAGACTCTGAAACTTGCTCTTCAGAGCAAAGTACCTAAAGAGAATGGAAGAAATGATGAGGTAAAAGAGCTTACCAGAAGATTTCAAAGGGCAACTTGAAAAGACAAGGCCAAGTATTACAATGAAATGTGCAAAGTCCTGGAGTAAGAAAACCAAAAGGAAAGAACATGCTCAGCATTTCTCAACTGAAGGAACTGAAGAAAAAATTCAAGCCTCGAGTTGCAATATTAAAGGATTCTATGGGCAGTAACTGCAACAATTGGCTTAAGCATAACAGGGATTATGAGGATGATGCAAGATCAAGCTGTGTTTTCTTCTGTTGTACATAGTCTCACTATGAGTTGGAACCAACTCAACAGCACCTAACAACAACATAGGCAAAATATTAAGTGATGCAGGAAGAATCAAAAGAAGATGGAAGGAATACACAGAGTCACCATACCAAAAAGAATTAGTTGATGTTCTACCATGTCAGGAGGTAGCTTATGATCAAGAACCGATGGTATTGAAGAAGAAGTTCAAGTTGCACTGAAGGCATTGGCAAAAAACAAGGCTCCAGGAATGACCAACTGAAATATTTCAACAAACAGATGCAATGCTGGAGGTGCTCACTTGTCTATGCCAAGAAATTTGGAAGACAACTGACTGGAAGAGATCCACATTTATGCCCATTTCAAAGTGCCCATCATAAATATTACATGCAAGTAAATTTTTGCTAAAGATAATTCAAAAATGGTTTCAGCAGTACATTGACAGGTAACCATTGGAAATTCGAGCTGGATTCAGAAGAGGATGTGGAATGAGGGATATCATTGCTGATATCAGATGGATCTTGGCTAAAAGCAGAGAATACCAGAAAGACGTTTACCTGTATTTTACTAACTATGCATAGGCATTTGACTATGTGAATCGTAACAAATTATGGATAACATTGTGAAGAATGGTGTCTTAAGCTGGCTTTTCTGGAGAAGCAAAACCAGTGAAATATATATATATAGAGAGAGAGAGAGAGACATACAGACAGAGACAGACAGAGACAGAAAGAGACAAAGAGAGAGAGAGATTTATATTAAGGAAATGACTCACATAGTTGTGAAGGCTGGGAAGTTCCAAGCCCATGGATCAGACTGGAGACTTCTCCTGAGTCACATAGCTGCAGGGACCAATGAACCCAAGATCAGCAAGTTAGAGAATAGGCCTCTGGATCACAGGCTGCAGAGGCTGACGAATCCCAAGATCAGCAAGTAAGCTGCTAGTTAAGTCCAAAGAACTGGAGGTCAGATGAACAGGAGCCATATGGTGGATCCAGAACATCCAAAAGCCTACAAGCCATGCCAAAAAGTCCAAATATATTGGATGCAGGCCACATCCCCAAAGAAACTCCCTTTCAACTGACTGGCTACTCACATCAGATCCCATCATGGAGGTAACCATATTATACCAGATCTCATCATGTAGGTGATTATGTCATTATATGACTGCAAAACTACATCATAACTGCCAAACCATGGAGAATCATGGCCCAGCCAAGTTGACACACAATTTTATCGATCACAAATGGGAATTCCAGAACCCTTCGTTGTGCTCCTGCAGAACCTGTACATAGCCCAAGAGGCAGTCATTCAAACAGAACAAGAGGATACTGCATTGCTCAGTATGTATGCTGAGCAAATAATCCAAAAAGCTGGACTATATGAAGAACTCGACATCAGGATTGGAGGAAGACTCATTTACAACCTGTGATATGCAGATGACATTGCCTTGCTTGGTGGAAGCAAGAGGACTTAAAGTACTTACTGATGAAGACCAAAGACTACAGCCTTAAGTATGGATTTTACCTCAATGTAAAGAAAACAAAAATCCTCACAACTGGACCAGTAAGCAACATCATGATAAACAGAAAGTTTTGAAGCTGTAAAGGATTTCATTTTACTTGTACCCACAAACAATGCCCATAGAAGCAGCAGTCAAAAAAGCAAATGATACATTGCATTGGGCAAATCTGCTGCAAAAGATCTCTTTAAAGTGTTAAAAACAAAAATGCTACTTTGAGTTCTAAGGTGTGACTGACCCAAGCCTTGGTATTTTCAATCACCTCATATGCACAGGAAAGCTAGGCAGTGAATAAAGAAGACAGCCTGAAGAATTAACAAATTTGTTCTGGTAGAAGTACAGCCAGAATACTTAAAACATTCCCCTTGAGAACAGGAACAAGACAAAGATGCCCTTTATCACCACTCCTATTTAACATTGTCCTGAAAGTCCTAGCAAGAGCAATAAGGCAAGAAAAAGAAATAAAGGGCATCCAAGTTGGAAAGGAAGAAGTGAAACCGTCCCTATTTGCAGATGATATGATACTATCTATACAAAACCCAAAAGACTCCACAAGAAAACTACTAGAACTAATAGAAAGATTCAGCAGAGAAGCAAGATACAAGACAAACATACAAAAATCAGTTGGATTCCTATATACCAATAAAGAGGATGATGAAAAGGAAATCAGGAAAGCAATACCATTTATAATAGCCCCTAAAAAAAATAAAATACTTAAGAATAAATCTAACCAGGGATGTAAAAGACCTACACAAAGAAAACTACAAAGTACTACTGCAAGAAACCAAGAGATCTACATAAATGGAAAAATATACCATGCTCATGGATAGGTAGACTCAACATTGTGAAAATGACAATTCTACCCAAAGCAATCTATAAATACAATGCAATCCCAATCCAAATACCAACAACATCCTTTAAAGAGAGAGAAAAACTAATCACTAACTTTATATGGAAAGGGAAGAGGCACCAGATAAGTACACTATTGAAGAAGAAGAATAAAGTAGCAGGCTTCATACTACCTGACCTCAGAAACTACTATACAGCTACAGTAGTCAAAACAACCTAGTACTGGTACAAACGACAGAAACATTGACCAATAGAACAGAACTGAGAGCCCAGATGTACATCCACTCATCTATGGTCACCTGATATTTGACAAGAGCCCAAAGTTCATCAAATTGGGAAAATAGTCTTTTTAACAAATGGTGCTGGCAAAACCAAATGTCCGTCTGCAAAAAAATGAAACAGGACCCATACCTCACACCGTACACAAAAACTAACTCAAAATGGATCAAAGATCTAAATATAAGGCCAAAAACTATAAAGATCATAGAAGAAAAAATAGAATCAACACTAGAGGCCCTAATACACGGCATTAATAGGATCCAAACTGTAACACTAATAACACATAAACTCCAGAGGATAAGCTAGTTAAATGGGATCTTCTAAAATTTTAACACTTATGCTCATCAAAAGACTTCACCAAAAGAGTAAAAAGACCACCTACAAACTGGGAAAATTTTTTGGGTATTACAAACCTGACAAAAGTCTAATCTCTAAAATCTACAAGAAAATCCAACACCTCTACAACAAAAAGAAAAATAATCCAACTTAAAAATGGGCAAAGGAAATGAACAGACACTTCACCAAAGAAGACATTCAAGTGGCTAACAGACACAGGAGGAAATGTTTGAGATCACCAGCCGTTATAGAAATGCAAATCAAAACCACAATGAGATAGCATCTCACCCTGGCATTACTGGCACGAATCAAAAAAACAGGAAATAACAAATGTTGGAGAGGTTGCAGGGTGACTGGAATTCTTATGCACTTGCGGTGGGAATGCAAAATGGTACAATCACTTTGGTGCTTCCTTAAAAATCTAGAAATAGAAATACCATATGATCCAGCAATCCCACTCCTAGGAATATATCCTAAAGAAATAAGAGCCATGACAGGAACAAATATATGCACACCCATATTCATTGCAGCACTGTTCATAACAGCAAAAAGATGAAAACAACCTAGATGCCTATCAACAGGTAAATGGATAAACATTCACACATACACACAATGGTACATACACACAATGAGTACTACGCAATAATAAAGAACAATGATGAATCTTGGAAGCATCTCACAACTTGGATGAATCTGGAGGGCATTATGCTGAGTGAGATAAGTCAATCACAAAAGGGCAGATATTGTATGAGACCGCTACTATAAAGACTCATGGAAAGGTTTACACACAAAAAGAAACAATCTTTGATGGTTACGAGGGAGGGGAGGGATGGGATGGAAAAACTCTAAATAGATAATAGACAAGTGGTAACTTTGGTGAAGGGTAAGACAGTACACAATACTGGGGAAGCCAGCACAACCTGTACAAGGCAAGGTCATGGAAGCTCCATAGACACATTCCAACTCCCTGAGGGATCAAATTGCTGGGCTGGTGACTGTGGGGACCATGGTCTGGGGGAACACCTAGCTCAACTGGCATAATATAGTTTATAAAGAATATGTTCTACGTTCTACTTTGGTGAGTAGTGTCTGGGGTCTTAAAAACCTATGAGCAGCCATCTAAGATACTACACTGGTCTCCCCCATTTGAGAGCAAGGGAGAATGAAGAAAACTAAAGACACAAAGGAAAGATTAGTCCCAAAGACTAATGGACCACAGCTAACACAACCTCCACCAGTCTAAGTCCAGTCCAACGAGATGGTACCCGGCTACCACCACTGACTGCTCTGACAGGGATCAAAATAGAGGAACCTGGACAGAGCTGGAGAAAAATGGGGGCAAAATTCTAACCCACAAGAAAAGACCAGATTTACTGGCCTGACAGAGACTGGAGAAGCCCCAAGAGTATGGCCCTCAAATACACCTTTAGCCCTTTTAGCTCAGTAATGAAGTTCCTGAGATTCACCCTTCAGCCAAAGATTAGACAGGCCCGTAAAACAAAATGAGACTAAAGGGGTACACCAGCCCAGTGACAAGGACTAGAAGGCAGGAGGGGACAGGAAAGCTGGTAACAGGGAACCCAAGGTCGAGAAGGAAGAGTGTTGACATGTCATGGTTTGTCAATCAATGTCATAAAACAATATGTGTACTGTTTAATGAGAAGCTAGTTTGTTCTGTAAACCTTCGTCTAAAGTACAATTCAAAAAAAAAGGAGAGAAGTATAGCCAGAACGCTCCTTAGAAGCAAGAATAGTGAAATTTTACCTCATGTACTTTGTACATGTTATCAGGACAGACCAGTCCCTGGAGAAGGACATGATGCTTGCTAGAAGGTCAGCAAAAAAGAGGAAGACCCTCAACGAGATGGATTGACACAGTGGCTGCAACAATGGGCTCAAATACAGCTATGATTGTGAGGATTCTGCTGGACTGGACAGTGTTTTGTTTTGTTGTACATGGGGTCACTATGAGTCAGAACTGACTTCATAGCACCTAACAACAACAACAACAACATGGGCAAAAAATTGAGTGATGGAGGAAGAGTCAACAGAACATGAAGGAATACATAGTCACTACTAAAAAAAAAAAATTGATTAATGTTCAACCATTTCATAAGTTAGCATATGATCAAGAACTGACGGCACTTGTCTTCAGCTGTGTTCTCTAGATGAGCAAAACCAGTGAAATGTATATATACAAATATATAGTGATAGATTTAATTCAAGGAAATGTTTCATGCCCTTGTGGAGACTGGCAAATCTCAAATCAGTCAGGCATCAAGCTGGAGGCTTCTCATACACATGGTTGCGTGGGCTGATGAAACCAAAACCAGGAGGTCATACAGCAAGCTCCTGGCTCATGGGGCTGTGGGAGTTAGTGACTCCCAATCCCAATTCATCAGATCACATGGCAGGTTGCTTGCTAACATCCCTAGAACCAGTGGTCAGATGATGATGAGTTGTATGCAGGATCCAGAGGAAGACTGAGCCTTGCTAGAGCATCCATTTATATACTGGAGGGAGGCCACATTCCCAAGCAAACTCCACTTTCAACTGATAGACTGCTCATAGGAGATCTCATCGTAGAGGTGATTATGTTATGTCAGATCTCATTGTGGTGAAGGTGATTATATTATGTTACATTATGGAACAGCAATCAGACCAATGTTTGTCAATCCACTGAAAATCATAGCCTAGCCAAGTTGACACATAAAATTAACCATCACAGTCCACCTCTTGTCAACTTGCCACCTTTACCCACCTCCTTAATACACATATAATCTCTAAATATAGACAATTATAAAGTCATACTTGCACCTAACACGATACAACTAATGTGTACAACTGAAAACATACTAGCCCTGTTTACATCTTATAAGTAATCGGATAAGGGATAGAAGGAAACAAAAATATTTGCTATTGTTGTTGCTGTTAAGTGCTGTCAAGGCAGGTCCAACTCATAGCAACCCTATGTACAATAGATCAAAACATTGTCCAGTCCTGCGCGCTATCCTCACAATAGCTGTTTCGCTTCAGCCCATTGTTGCAGCCACTGTGTCAATCCATCTCGCTGAGGGTCTCCTTCTTTTTCACTGACCCTCTACTTTACCAAGCATCGTGTCCTTCTCCAGGGACTGGTCCCTCCTGATAACATGTCCAAATTATGTAAGATGAAGTCTCACCATCCCTGTTTCTAAGGAACATTCTGGCTGTACCATCTTCGAGACAGATTTGTTCATTCTTCTGGAAGTCCATACTATATTCAGTATTCTTCACCAACATCATAATTCAAAGGCATCAATTCTTCAGCCTTCCTTATTCGTTGTCCGGCTTTCACATGCATATGAGGCACTTGAAAACAGCAGGGCTTGAGTCAGACGCACCTTAGTCCTTAAAATGACATGTTTGTTTTTGAACACTTTAAAGAGGGCTTTTGCAGCAGATTTGCCCAATGCAATGCGTCTTTTGATTTTTTGACTGCTGCTTCCATGGGTGTTGATTGCAGATCCAAGTAAAATTAAATCCTTCACAACTTCAGTCTTTTCTCCCTTTATCATGATGCTTGTTGGTCCAGTTGTGAGGATTTTTGCTTTCTTTATGTTGAGGTATAATCCATACTGAAGGCTGTGGTCTTTGATCTTCATCAGTAAGTGCTTCAAGTCTTCACTTTCAGCAAGCAAGGTTGTGTCATCTGCATATCACAGGTTATTAATGAGTCTTCCTCTAATCCTGATGCCCCATTCTTCTTCAGATAGACCAGCTTCTCTGATTATTTGTTCGGATTGAAAAATATGGTGAAAAGATACAACCTTGACACACATCTTGCCTGACTTTAAACCACATAGTATCCCCTTGTTCTGTTGGAAGCACTGCCTCCTGGTCTAAGTACAGGTTCCTCATGAGCACAATTAAGTGTTCCGGAATTCCCATTCTTTGCAATGTTATCCATAATTTGTTATGATTCACACAGTTGAATGTCTTTGCATAGTCAATAGAACACAGGTCAACATCTTTCTGGTATTCTCTGCTTTCAGCCATGAACCATCTGACATCAGCAATGATAATCCTTGTTCCATATCCTCTTTTGGATCCAGCTTGAATTTCTGGTAGTTCCCTGTCAATGTCCTGTTGTGACCAACTTTGAATGATCTTCAGCAAAATTTTACTTGTGTGTGATGTTAATGACATCGTTCGATAATTTCCGTATTATGTTGGATCATCTTTCTTTTGGTACAAATATGGATTTCTTCCAGTCAGTTGGCCAGGAAGCTGTCTTCCAAATCTTGGCATAGACAAGTGAGTGCTTCCAGTGCTGCATCTGTTTGTTGAAACATCTCAATTGGAATTCCATCAATTCCTCTAGGAAATCAATTCCTAGAGGCTTGTTTTTCACCAATGCTTGGACCTCTTCCTTCAGTACTATCAGTTCTTGATTATATGCTACGTCCTGAAATGGTTGAATGTTGACCAACGCATTTTGATGCAGTGACTCTGTATTCCTTCCATCTTCTTTTGATGCTTCCTGCATCTTTTAATATTTTCCCTCTAGAATCCTTCAAGATTGCAACTTGAAGCTTGAAATTTTTCTTCAGTTCTTTCAGCTTGAGAAACGCTGAGCGTGGTCTTCTCTTTTGGTTTTCTATCTCCAGGTCTTTGCACATTTCGTTATAATAGTTTACTTTGTCTTCTCAAGCTGCCCTTTGTAATCTTCTGTTCAGCTCTTTTGCTTCATCATTTCTTCCGTTCGCTTTAGCTACTTGATGTTCAAGAGCATGTTTCAGAGTCTCTTCTGACATCCATTTTGGTCTTTTCTTTCTTTCCTGTCTTTTTAATGACTTCTGGCTTTCTTCATGTATGATGTCCTTGATGTCATTCTACAACTCTTCTGGTCTTCGGTCATCAGTGTTCAATGTCTCAAATCTATTCTTGAGATGGTCTCTAATTTCAGGTGGGATATACTCATGGTTATACTTGGCTCTCATGGACTCCTGATTTGCTTCAACTTGAACTTCCATATGAGTAATTGATGGACAGTTCTGCAGTTGGCCCCTGGTCTTATTCTGACCAATATTATTGACCCTTTCCATCATCTCTTTCCACAGATGTAGTCAATTCGATTCCTGTGTATTCCATCTGGCCAGTTCCATGTGTACAGTCACTGTTTATGTTGTTGAAAAAAGATATTTGTAATGAAGAAGTCATTGATCTTGCAAAATTCTATCATGCAATCTCTGGCATAGTTTCTCTTACCAAGGCCACATTTTCTAACTACCGATCCTTCTTTATTTCCAAGTTTCACATTTTAATCACCAGTAATTAATTATCAATGCATCTTGATCACACATTTGATCAATTTCAGACTGCAGAAGTTGGAAAAAATCTTCAATTTCTTCATTTTTGGCATTAGCGATTGGTGGGTAAATTCGAATAATAGTTGTATTAACTGGTCTTCCTTGTAGACATATGGATATTATCCTATCACTGACAGCATTGTACTTCAGGATAGATCTTGAAATGTTCTTTTTGACAATGAATGTGATGACATTGCTCTTCGATTTTTCATTCCTGATATACTACAGCTTATGACAGTCTGATTCAAAATGGCCAATACCAGTCCATTTCAGCTCACTAATGCCTAGGATATTGATGTTTATGCATTCCGTTTCATTTTTAGCAGTTTCCAATTTTCCTAGATTCATACTTTTTACATTCCATGTTCCGATTATTGATGGATGTTTGCAGCTGTTTCTTTTCATTTTGAGTTGTGCCATATCAGGAAATGAAGATCCCAAAAGCTTGACTCCATTCACATCGTTAAGGTTGACTCTATTTTGAATAGGCAGCTCTTCCCCAGTCTTATTTTGAGTGTCTTTCAACCTGAGAGGCTCACCTTCTGACACCATATCAAACAATGTTCCACTGTTATTCATAAGATTTTCACTCGTCAATTTTTTCAGATGTAGACTGTCAGGTCCTTCTTCCTAGTCTATCTTACTTTTGAAGTTTCACTGAAACCCATCCACCAAGACTGACCCTACTGGTATTTGAAATACTGGTGGCAAAGCTTCCAGTATCACAGCAACATGCAAGCCATCACAGTACAACAAACACATGGTGGATGTTTTTATATACACACACACACACACGTATATAGAAAACAAATACATGTATATATACAGAGAGGATACATACAAAATAATATATACATGTTGTTGTTGTTGTTAGGTGCCGTCCAGTGGGTTCCAACTCATAGCAACCCTATGTACCACAGAACAAAACACTGCCTTGTCCTGCACCATTGTTACAATCGTTGTTATGCTTGAGCCCATTGTAGTAGCCACTGCGTCAACCCATCTCTTTGAGGTCTTCCTCTTTTCCACTGACCCTGTACTTTACCAAGCATCATGTCCTTCTCCAGGGACTGATTCCTCCTGACATGTCCAAAGTATGTAAGACACAGTCTCCCCGTTCTTGCTTCTAAGGAGCATTCTGGTTGTACTTCTTCCAAGACGGATCTGTTTGTTGTTTTGGCAGTCCATGGTACATTCAATATTCTTTCCCAACACCACAATGCAAAGGCATCAATTCTTCTTTGGTCTTCCTTATTCATTGTCCAGCTTTCACATGCACATGATGTGATTGAAAATGCCATAGCCTGGGTCGGGTGCACTATAGTCTTCAAGGTGACATCTTTGCTTTGCAACACTGTGAAGAGGTCCTTTGCAGCAGATTTATGCAATGCAATGTGTCTTTTGATCTCTTGACTGTTGTTTACATGGGTGTTGATTATGGATCCAAGTAAAATGAAATCCTTGACAGCTTTGATCTTTTCTCTGTTTATCAAGATGTGGCTTATTGGTTCGGTTGCGAGGATTTTTGTTTTCTTTATGTTGAGGTGTAATTCACACTGAAGGCTTTGGTCCTTGTTTTTTTTTTTTTTTTTTAAATATATACATACACTTATAATAAAAAAAGGAAGAAATACTATTAAAATTACAGTCCGTTTTTCTGCAATAGGTCATGTGGTTGTAATTGCTATTTAGAACTACCTTCCTCTGGCACCCATTCCGTATACCTTTTTCCCTCAGCAAGCACCTTAGCTGGTTGTGGTTCTTTGCCTGGTAGGGTGACCAAACCTTTATTCCTGAAGGTTCTGGATCATTGGTAGTCATGTTGGTATTGGGTTGCTGTAGTTTTCCATTGACTTTAACCACAGGGCATGGTATTGCTAAGAGATTCCCTAAGGAATCTCCTGTATTCCAGACATACTTTTCTTTACTTCCATTTTGTATTATCAATCCAATTTCCCCATCATAGTTAGAATCAATTGCACCAGCCGACATGGAAATTACATTCTTTGCCCGTTCATCTAGGGGCATAAGAAGCCCAAAGGGACCAGGTGGCACTCTTAATTTCCAATTCAACGGAATTAGTGTTGTGTCTAAAGTATGTAGCATTCCTTGCTTTAGAACTAAGACCTCTAGACCTGCAGAGCATAGGGCTGTGGGGACAGGAAGGAAAATTTTGTGAGTAGGTCACCAGGAGTGCTACTCCCATTTCTACCTGTTGATTCTTGGACCTGTTAATTCTGGCTATGGGAAAAACAGCACCATATATTGGATGCTGGCATAGAGCATATATAGCCTCTTGGATAACACTGCCCAGTACTGCAAAGGATCGCCACCTAGCTAGTGAGAAGACGAACACAACATCATAACTGAACGAAGGCTAATTAACAACCTGGGATACGCAGACATCACAGCCTTGCTTGCCGAAAGTGAAGAGAACTTGAAGCACTCACTGGTGAAGATCAAAGACCACAGCCTTCATTATGGATTACACGTCAACATAAAGAAAATGAGAATCCTTAAACTGGACCAATAAACAACATCATGATACTGGCAAAGAAATTGAAGTTATCAAGGATTTCATTCTTCTTGGATCTACAATCAATGCCAATGGAAGCAACAGTCAAGAAGTCAAATGGTGTATTGCATTGGTCAAATCTGCTGCAAAAGATCTCTTTAAAGTGTTAAAAAGCAAAGACGTCATCTTGATGATAAAGGTGTGCCTGACCCAAGCCATGGCATTTTCAATCGTCTCATATGCATACTGAAGCTGGACAACGAAATAGGAAGACAGAAGAATTGATGCCTTTGCATTGTGGTGTTGGTGAAGAATATTGAATATACCATGAACTGCCAGAAGAACAAGCATATCTGTCTTGGAAGAAGTACAACCCGAACACTCCTTAGACGCAAGAATGATGAGACTTCATCTTACATACTTTGGACATGTTATTAGGAGGGACCAGTTAAAGTAGAGGGTCAGTGAAAAAGAGGAAGATCCTCAATGAGATTTATCAACATGGTGACTGCAGTAATGGGCTCAAAGGGCAATGATTGTGAGGATGGTGCAGTGTTTCATTGCTGTTCACATAGTCAATATGAGTCAGAACCAACTAGATGACACATAACAACAACATTCACCAACATTTGTGGTTCAGTCATAGAATTCACTTTGCACCTTCCATGCAGGAGACTTGGGTTCCATTCCAGGCCAATGTACCTCATGTACAGTCACCACCTATCTACCACCCATCTGTCAGTGGAGGCTGTCAATGTTCCTATGATTCTAAACAGGCTTCAGTGGAGCTTCCAAACTAAGATGGACCAGGAAGAAAGGTCTGATGATCTACTTCTGAAAATCAGTCAATGTAAATGTTATGGATCACAATGGTTCAATCCACTGCTGTGATTTGTTCATGGTGCTTGGGGTCACCATTAGTCAGAGATGACGCTACAGCAGTTAACAACTCTTCAGCATGATTGGCTGAACCTAATCAGGGCCCTCCTGTTCCCGCCCCAGACTTGGAGTATATGGCTGCACAGAGAAGCCTGGGTACCTGAATAGCTGGGCTTTGGTTAGAAAGGAGAAAGTGTGAGGGGCTTTTGAAGGGAGAACAAAAAGGACTTCTGCTACAAGGCCTCAAATTGCTTGGAAATTCACCAGATGCTTTGAGGCTTAGCTTCTGCACAATCCTCTCCCTAAATTTCCTCACTGGTAAAAAGAGGATTATGCTAACTCCAGGGTGTACCTTATGGTCTATGGTTTGGATCAGTTGAAGTATGGACTACGTCCACATATAAATGCCAGGTGTGTGCTTTGTTTCTTCCTGAGAAAGAATCAGACATTCTTCTCTATGTGATGTTTATTCAACATCAGCGCAAGTCAGAATCATCTAGGATAACTGCTCTAAATGTGAACTCAGCACCTCACTCCCAGAGTCAGATAAAATAAGCCTTACTTCAATTGTTTAACTCTTTGCACTTCTGAGTTCATGCTGCCAAGCCACAATGTGACTTGCCTTCAAACAGAAGCAATGAGGGAGCAATCAGTTTCTAGTCAGCTTCTATGAAAGACACAGAGATGAATGAAATTGTTTTCATAGCAGAGCAGGTGTCAGAATAAAAACACATCCTACAAGACACTCTACGTAGCCAACATTTGTGAAGAGATTGAAGTTGGCTATTGGTGATGTCGAAGGATCCGTGGGGGTATTTTGCAGTGTTGACTGTGGCAAGGCTGTGTTTTGCTGGCAGGATGTTTTTCCAAGCCTGCCTTTTCTGGCTCTAATTTAAGAACAGACAGAAAATGAATATATTGAGCTGCCTTGAAGACAGCTTGGATTTAAATCGTCATGATCTGGAGAATTTCCTCCACAGTTAGATGGACGTATTTATGCCCTTTGAGGGCTTTATGGAGTCCAGATACTGGACTTGATTTTTAAGTGGAGCATCCTTGAGTTTAAAAGGCCAGAAGTACTACTTAGCTCTCTTGGCTGGAGACACCCTTATTGACTGCTCGTCTCATGCTCGATATCATTAGCAATCATTCCTGTATCAATTGATTTGCTTCTCACCTCCCTGACCTTCTGTCCCTATCCTCCCCTCTCCACTGGATGTCACACACAGCGTTTTTTTTTTTTTTTAATAGGAAATTGGTTTTCAAACTCCCCTGGGAAGTTTACAAAAAACTAAGGATCTTTGGCTTCACTCCCAGGGCTGAATAAGAGTCTGCATTTTTCTTAGGTGCCTTAGGTACTCTAGTGTGTGCTATTCAGAAGAAGCTTTGGCATAACAGAAAAAATAACAAGATGTAAATGGTTGGAAGGTCATTTAATGCTTAGTGGGATGCCGTTTTGTAGCTTAAAAATTGTGCTTTCCCCTCAAGAATCTGTCTCCAGTTCTCACAGTCCAGGCAGCACAAGGCTCCTCTCTGTCATTGCCCTTGCCACCGGGCTGTCACACCAGGAATGCAGGAGAAATGGAGCCACTATCCACTGTTTGAATTTCAAGAGACACTTTTAAACTGTAATAGAGGCAGTAGCTTAATAAAAAAGACTTGTTGAGCTGCAAGAGTCTGGGTTTCTTTCATTTCAAACGCCCGGCCTAAGGAGGACTAAGGTATGAATTTAAGGCCATAAATGATAGACTTGGGAAGGCTAGCTGTAAGGCCAGATGTTCCGACCCTACTCCCCGCTCCCACAGGCTCCTAAGTACCCTAGCTGGATGTGGTGATAGGGATGCAGGGAGCATAGGAGGGATGGCATTAGAGTTAGTGAGCAGTGCTGGTCCATATTCCCATTCCCCAACCACAGGGCAGGGAAGCTACAGAGCCCATGAGTAGGTTGGTGGTCAAGAGCAGAGAAGAACCTGCTTAACATTCTGGGTGAAGCCTGGGGAGGTAGCAGGCCCAATACAGGCCTGAAGGTAGCCTTCGGGGAGTCAGGAAAAAATTAGCGGCATGGCCTGCATAGGCTGGTGGGGGATGGGGGCAAGGGAGCCCAGAGATTCCTGTGCTCCCAGAGAAAAGAGGAGGGCATCCAAAACGTCCCTAGAGAATGGCTCAGATGCAGTATGAAGACCTGGTGGGCCTGGAGGAGCCCCCAGGATGGGGTAGGGGGTTGTCCTTTGAGGGATTGGAGCCCAGGTATGAATGGTATGTCTCAGAAAGGCTAGCAGGAGTCAATGCCCATAGCAAGGCCAATGAGGGGTGTGCAGCTCAGCAATGACAACAGGGGCAGATAGCACCAACAAAGGGTCAGCCTCCTCGCCCTGTGCCTTCACGTTCTGTGAGGTCCCTCAAGTGTCTCTGAGCCCCAGAAGAGGCAGGAGGAGCAAGCTGGATGACTAAGAAACAAATTTGTTTGAACTTACTCTGAATTGACTAGGATTCATATTTTGAAAGATAGAAATGAAGTCCTCCTCCTCCTTCTTTTCCTTTTTCTTCTTCACGTAAATAACTTGTGACCTATGAAGATAATGTGTTCATGTGTGACTCAGTTTATTCATCTGAATTAAGGGGATTAAAACACCTGACCTGTTTTCTAACCAGAGAGCTGTGAAGATTATACAAGATATGAAAATGCACCTAACTACTTACCTTTTAGTCCCTAAACTCTGGGACCCAAGTTAACTTTTTCAGAATAGTAGGTCTTCTGTTTGGCTGTTAATGACACATTACTGATTCCCTTACAGGCTACTTCTTCCTTGGTTTCTAGGTGCCTCATGTAACATTGGGTAGCCCTGTCCCCTTCCTTCCACTAAGGGAGCCTGATGTGAGTTGAGGCTGTTTGGGATGTGTCACTGTTCTGTTTTAAGTCTCAACTGTACCTTGATTTTGAACCTGTCCATTAAGCATCCCCTGGAAGCCTGTTGGAAATGCAGAGTTTCAGGTCTCACCCAGACTTGCAGGATCAGAGTTTGCATTTTCACAAGGTCCCTGGGTTACTCCCATGCACATTAATGCTTAAGAAGCTCTGATTTAAACAATCCTCCCATGCAGATGCACGTGGGAGTTTCATAATTCTCTATTAGCAAAGCACTGAAAACCAGCCAGTGCTGAGTGCGGGCGGCAGAGGGGCCTCGCCTTGCTCAAGGTGCGGTAGGATTTGCCCAGCCAAACTGAGCGCGGGCCCCAAAGCTCTTGGGAGCAGGGGATGGCAAGGGGACATCTGGGAAGTCCTTTGAAGGGGAGTGATTATCCTCCTAAATATTTGAGGGCATTTAGTGACAATAGAATTTTGTTATTAGTTGCTGTCAAGTCAGCTCTGACTCATGTACAACAGAATGAAACCAGTCCTGTGCCTTTTTCATGATCGTTGCTATGCTGGAGTCCATTGTTGTGGACACTGTGTATTTTGAGTGCCCTCCAACCTAGGGGGCTCATCTTCCAGCACTATATAAAATGGTATACTGTTGTGATCCATGGGGTTTTCATTGGCTAATTTTCATTTTAATTTAATTGGCTAAGTAGATCACCTAGCCTTTCTTCCTAGTCTGTCAGTCTGGAAGCTCTGCTGAAACCTGTCCACCATGGGTGACCCTGTGGGTATTTGAAATACCAGTGGTATAGCTTCTAGCATCACAGCAACACGCAAGCCACCACAGTACGGCAAACTGACAGACGAGTGGCAGACAACAGAATGTGGTTGCCAGATTTAGTAAATAGAAATTAGCACTATTTGGAACATACTTATACTGAAATTGATTTATTGTTTATCTGATATTCACACTCAGTTGGGGGTTCTGTATTTTATCCAGCACCTGCAGCAGGAGCCTGACCTTCTGCATGCAATGCTGTCTCTCCTTCCTCTCACCTCTTTCTTGTCCCTACCTTCCCAGTACCCACGCAATCCCTACCCCTGCCATCTCCCATGACTCTGGGGAGAAATGGGGGCCTGGAGAGCATGGGCAATATGACATGGTGGCCAGGGGTAAAGGAATATCAATTCTTTCCATCTATCTGGCTGGTCTTGTGTAAACCTGTCAGTATCAGGCAGGGGTAGGGAGCTGTCCCCTAGGGTGCCCTGTTCCTTTCCATCCAGGGCTACCTCTGACCTGCCACCCTGTTGGGTCTCCTGGCCTTATCTGTAGCCCTCAATGTGCCTGGACAAAAAAAAGGGTGAAAACCTCCACATCTGCCCTGAACAGGGTTCTCCAAGATTCCCCCTCACACTGGGTCAGCAGAGGCTTGCCCACAAATACAAAAATGCTTTCAACAGTGACTGCCACTAATCCTGGCAAGGGAAAGGAATAGTTTCTCATGGAAGAACTGTCATTTCTTAGTAAGTACACCATCAGTGTTGGCTGAATAAGTGAAGGAGGGAGCTTCTGAAGCCAGAGGAAAGTCCTGGAGCCTGAGGGGGTCCCCAGGGCCAGGCTAGCTCTTACACACTTAGGGGAATCATGTTGGGAAAGTGGCCAAAAAGCACCTTGTGGCACATCCAGTCCAGCCTCCTGGTGCGGGGTGTCAGGTAGCCATTGTGCTCACAACTGTCCAAAACATGACAGGCCATCTCCACTCCCCAGGCACTGTCCGCAAAGTCCCGGGCATCAGGCCAGTGGAGAAACCCAGCAAAGGGCCACGAGGGGTGGGAAGGAGGGGCTACACGACATTCTGCAAAAGGGATACATGGGTTATTGAACATGTCATTTTAAACACATGAATTCAACACTATCCTGGGTACAGCACAATTTCTAGGATGACATTGAAAAGCATGCTCCTCTCCCTTCAGAAAGGGAGACAGCATACTTACATTGTTAAATACCAGAGAGACTATCAACCATCACAGAGTGATCTTTAGCCCATGGTCAGATGGCCGAGATGCCGGCAAAGGTCTGGCCTGTTGATGCATGCCTGTAGTTCTTTCCCAGATAGCTCGAGTCACCTGCTTTAGCTCAGGTTGAAGATCCCTCTTCCTGGACAAAACATTCATGTATTTCTACAGTCGCAAAAGCTGATTCCCTTTTCCTTGTAATATGGGCGTTTCCAATGTGTAACCATGCTGGCCTACCCCATCCTATTAAGCCTAGAGCCTTCAGTGCAGGTTACACTTTACGCTATCTAGATGTTCTGCAAAACACAACCATGCTCTCCTTTAGACATTCTATAATTTTTGATGGAATTAAATAAGAATAAACTCATCTTTCCACTATGGGCCCATAACCCTTTGCATATATTTATGTTATATTTATTCATTCATTTATTCATTTATCTAGTTGATAAATAATTGTTGATGTCTGTCACACTAGGATTCGGCTCCACCTGGTAGAATGTGTGAATGGGATGGAGGAAGAGCAGTCAGTGAAGAAAACCCCAGGACACAGCGGTGTCACAGTTGCCAAGCCCAGAGAGAGTTGTGTTGTTGCTGTTTGCATTTTTGTTTTTAATAGAGGAGAATAGAAGGAGGAGGGGTGGTGCTAGACTCAGGAGTCAGACTGCCTGGGCTCTAATCCCAACTGTGTGTAATCTTGCATGAATCAATCTCCGTAACCCTCAGCTTCCTCACCGTCAGTGGATAGTACCCGTTATTGCAAAAGGTTGTTAAGTAGACTTAATGAGCCAGCATGTGGGAACTGCTTAGCAGGTGCCTGGCAGGCAGGAAGTGCCCCTGAGGTTCACTCTTCTTGAAGAGAGAGTTCTCAACAAGCTCAAATAAGTAGCAAGATGCTGATGACAGGGATAAAACTTGCCATACAGTAACCTAGCTATTTATTCACAAGTTCATCTCCACAATTAGAACACGAGCTTCAGGATACACAGACAAAAGTTTCAAGAGGGCAAAGACAATGTCTTGCGCATACTTAATTGGCACTTAATAAATATTTATTGAACACATGGCTGAATAGATGCATGAATGAATAATTAATACCAAGGGCTACTGCTGCCGAGCGTCGGAGTTAGCGTCGGAGTTTTTTTCACAAATTGGACACACATGGAAATCAAAGCAGAATCTCGTTTGCTTGGTGATTATCTAAATATTTGTCTTCTCCCTCGAGGGTCTGAGGCAGCAGGCTGAAAAGGGCAACAGAAACAATACCACACCTGTGTCCTAAGGACATGGTATAACTGGATATTAGAAAAAGACCACAGGACAAGTGAAGGCATTCATAAAAAGAAGAAAGACAAGGCTGGCTTTAGCAATGCCAGTGTTTTTTTTTTTTTTAATCCGGGAATATTTGGAAAATAATTTTCACCTTGTGTTTTGAAGTCATCTGGTATTAGTGAACATAGAAGTAAAAATACCCACCAGGATATGTGCCCAAACTCCAAAAGACAGCACTAAGAAGAAAACATGAGCGGGTGTGTGACTGTGGTTTATGTTGAGTTACCTACAGCCAACATAACCACTGAGGTTAAAAAAAAAAAAAAATTTTTTTTTTTTTTCAGCTAAATAACATAGCAGAACCATCACAGGGTCTTTTCTTTGTGACGGGCGCTGGGGACCGGGCAGTTTCCTGCCCTTTATTTGGAGTTTGATTTCTTTGTGAGAAAGGCACATTGGCCAACCATGTGTATTTCTTTTTTTTTAATCTTGAACATTTCCCCATGCACATGAAGAAGAAGAGTCAGAATTTAAAAAAACAAGTTTAGAAGAAACATCAGGATAAATGAGTGAGAAACACTGACTCATGGACGGCTTGCCAACATTGGCAAGGGTAAGGCACCAATGTCATTAGACTATTAAATGACAGCCTCAGGTGGTTTCCCTGATAGTGGAGCCAGGCTGTCTTTTCCTAACCCAGCACAACAAGATTCCTGGTATTCACTCCACTCACAGAATCTTTCCACACACCTCTCACTTCCAAGCATCATCAGCAGACAGTAGCAATTAGATCATTAGTATTCCTTTCTCTGAGAGATAGACAGGGAGTAGCATTTTCTGAAGAACGATTTGCCTAACTGCCTAAAATGTCACTGTCTTGAATTTTTTTTTTTTTTAAATCACCAGGGACATAGCGAACTTCAGAAGTCCTCTCAGTGACGTCTTGTCAAATGTAGACTTGTGTTTGATTTGCTTTCATCAGTAAGTTCAACTTCAACTTCTTAAGATAGAGATAATTAAATCCAATTGAATTTGCTCATTTTTATTATGCCTTGAGAGTTTTTTCTTAATTTTCATTTGGGCACCTTAGAGGAAATTTAATCTATTAGCTGCTAAATCATTGAAATGCTACCTCCTGGGAGAGTTGCTGAGGAAGCTGTTTAGATGCGTAAGCACTACTTTGGAAGAAATTTCTTAAATGCAAGAATGTAGCTTCCCAAGAATAAATTAAAACACACACATGTATATTCTCTACCATAAAGATAAAATGCAGATGAAGAAAATCCAGTTCAAACTAATTCAGGCCAAAGAGAAAATTAATGATTCTTGTAATCAAAGTCAGAGATGGAGTTAGCTTCAGGATGACTGGATCCAGGATTCAGCTGCCCCAATCTCCTCCCTCTCCTTTCTCTTCTCTGCTTCTCTCTATATTGTGACTCCATTTTCTCCTACTGCAGACCCATTTTTACCTGATAGTATATCCCTGATTCTACTTAAAAAATCCTAGAGATGGACCTTGGCTGCCTAAGGAGCAGATGCCTACCTCTAGCCAATCACTAAAACCAGGGGAGGCGAACTATAGTTCTCACATTCTCAAAGAAGGAGCCCGATCTCCAGCTCTGGAGTGAGGAGGGCAGATTTTACTGGCAGACAATTCAGTGTGTCTATTCAGTGTGTGATCTGTCTGGTAACTGCCTGAAGGACCGAAACCTCAGTCTGACCTGAATTGGAGCTATCACAGGGCAGGGATGGAGTGGTGAACAAAGACTGAAGGCTGTGCCAACCTGCGAGTTTCTTGTAGAAATCAGTGCCTTTGAAAGTACCATGTATATATGGGAACTGAGAAAGCTAGCACATTATAATATTCTAATGTCTCAGCTTCAACTACTACAACCGCAAAATAATAAAGCATACAAAAAAACTGGATATGATGGCTCATTCAAAAGAACAAGGTATAAAAAATGGTGTGACATCAAACCTCATCTAACTTCATGAGGGAGGAGGATAATGAAGATCAGCATCAACCTAAAGCTGATTCCTATGAGGTAGGGGTCAGACATACTTTCACTCTCCAACCTTTTTACCAGTTGGGACCCTAGAAGTCCCTCCCATGGCACTCTCTGCTTCTCTGCTGGGTTCAAGAATACATTAAAAAGGCCACACAGAACTCACAGATCATACTCACAATCGTGGGGTTTAATAGGGAAGCAACAGGCTGCAATTCAGGATCAGGATCAATTTGGAAGTAACAGGAACAGTGGTTAAGCTTTTGGCTGCTAACCGAAAGGTCGGCAGTTCAAATCCACTAGCTGCTTCTTGGAAACCCTATAAGGCAGTTCTATTCTGTCCTGTAGGGTTGCTATGGGTTGGAATCTCAACAGGTTTGGTTTGGTTTTATATACATGGACCTTGAGAGATGAAATACACAGGAATCAAATCGACTAATCTGTGGAAAGAGACGATAGAGAACTTCAATGTTATCATTCAGAACAAGGCCAGGGGCCAGCTGTGGAACAGACCATCAATTGTCCATATGCAAGTTCAAGATGAAGCTGAAGCAAATTAAAACAAGTCCATGAGAGCCAAACTATGACCTTGAGCATATCCCACTTGAATTTAGAGACTACATCTAGAACAGATTTGAAGCATTGAACACTAATGATCGAAGACCAGATAAGTTGTGGGATGACATCAAGGACATCATACATGAAGAAAGCAAAAGGTCATTAAAAAGACAGGAAAGAAAGAAAAGACCAAAATGAATGTCAGAGAGACTCAGAAACATGCTCTTAAACATTGAGTAGCTAAAGCAAAAGGAAGAAATGATGAAGTAAAAGAGCTGAACAGAAAATTTCAAAGGCTGGCTCGAGAAGACAAAGTAAAGTATTGAAATGTGCAAAGGCTTGGAGTTAGAAAACCAGAAGGGAAGAACATGCTTGACATTTCTCAAGCAGAAAGAACTGGGGGGAAAAAATTCAAGCCTCAAGCTGCAATACTGAAGGATTCTATGGGGAAGATATTGAATGACACAGGAGGCATCAAAAAAGATGGGAGAAATACACAGAGTCACTGTACCAAAAAGAATTGGTTTATGTTGAACCACTTCGGGAGGTAGCATGTGATCAAGAGCCAATGGTATTGAAGGAAGAAGTCCAAGCTGCACTGAAGGCAGGCAAAAACAAGTTTCCAGGAATTGAAGAAATACTCATTGAGATGTTTCAACAAACGAATGAAGCACTGGAGGTGCTCACTCATCTATGTCAAGAAATTTAGAAGACAGCTTCCTGGCCAATGGACTGAAAGAGATCTATATTTGTGCCCACTCCAAAAAAAGGTGATTCAACAGAATACTGAAATTATCAAACAATATCATTAATATCAAACACAAGTAAAATTTTGCTGAAGATCATTTAAAAGTGGTTGCAGCAGTACATCAAAAAGGAACTGCCAGAAGTTCAAGCCAGATTCAGAAGAGGACAAGGAATGAGGGATATCATTGTTGATGTCAGATGGAACCTAGGCTGAAAGCAGAGAATACCAGGAAGATATTTACCTGTGTTTTATTGACTATGCAAAGGCATTCCCCTGTGTGGATCATAACAAATTATGGATAACATTGCAAAGAATGGGAATTCCAGAATGCTTAATTGTGCTCATGCAGAACCTGTACATAGGCCAAAAGGCAGTTGTTCAAACAGAACAAGGGAATACTGCATGGTTTAAAATCAGAAAAGGTGTGCATCAAAGTTGTATCCTTTCACTGTACTTATTCAATCTGCATAAAAAAAATTTTTTTTTTTTTTACTGTATGCTGAGCAAATAATCCAAGAAACTGGACTATATGAAGAATAACGTGGCATCAGGATTGGAAATAATCACTTGAGGTAATTAGCTTAATCATAAATAGATTAAACTCTCCAATCAAAACTAAGTGAGTGAAGAATGGATTAAAAAAACAAAAAAGCCTTACTTAATGAAAATGAAGAGAATTTGAAGTATTTACTGATGAAGATCAAAGATTGCACCTCAACATAAAGAAAACAAAAATCTTCACAACTGGACCAATAAGCAACATCACAAGAAATGGAGAAAATATTGAAGTTGTCATAGATTTCATTTTACTTGGATCCAAAATCAACTCCCATGGAGGCAGCAGTCAAGAAATTAATGATGTAGTGCATTTGACAAGGCTGATGAAAAAAACCTCTTTAAAGTCTTAAAAAGGAAAGATGTCACGTTGAGGACTCAGGTGTGTCTAACCCAAGCCATGATATTTTCAACTGCCTCATATGCATGGGAAAGCTGAACAATGAATAAGGAAGACCAAAGGAGAATTGATGCCTTGGGATTATGGTGTTGGTGAAGAATATGGAATATACCATGGACTGCCAGAAGAACGAACAAATCTGTATTGGAAGAAGCACAACCAGAATGCTCCTTAGAAGCAAGGATAGTGAGACTTCATCTTACATATTTTGGGCATGTTTATTATCAGGAGGGATCACTCTCTGGAGAGAGACATCGCACACGGTAAATTAGAGGGTCAGTGAAAAAGAGGAAGACTCTCAACGAGATGGATTGACACAGTGGCTGCAACAATGGGCTCAAGCATAACAATTGTGAGGATGGCATAGTACCAGTGTTTCATTCTATTGTACAGAGGGGTCACTATGAGTTGGAACTGACTCAATAGCACCTAACAACAACAACGTATAACTTTAATACTTATATCCTACAGACATTTCCAACAGAAAAACATGTAAAATATAATTACACATTCATGCGATTCAGTTTATAATATACAATAATGTAATTTATGATTACATCATAAATGGGGGAGAGGAACAGTATAGCAACAGAATTTTTTATGTTACCAAAGTTAAAAAAAAATTAATTTGAACCAGGTTGTTACATATTTTTTTGTTACATATTTAAGGTTTTAAGTGTAATCCTCATGGTCACCACAAAGAAATTATCTAAAAAATATACTCAAAAGGAAAGGAAAAGAGAACCCAGATGGTTCACTACAAAAACTCAAGTAAACACAAATGATGGCAATATTGGAGTAAATGAAGGACAAGGAAGGCATAAAACACACACAAAAAATGAATAGCAAAATGATAAAAGTAATTATTTCCTTACTGGTAATTACCTTAAATGTAAATAGATTAAACTCTCCAATCAGGGTGACAGAATGGATCAAAAAAAAAAAAAAAGTTACACCTATATACTATCCACAAGAGACATGTCTTAAACCCCAAAACACAAATAAAAGTGAGAGAATGAAAAAATTATTCCACGTAAATAGTAACCAAAAGAGAGCAAGGGTTGGTATATTGATATCAAATAAAATACACTTTAAGTCAAAATCTGTTGTAAGAGACAAAGAAGGGACTTCCAGACAACATGGCACCATAGACAGAAGCACCACACCGTCCCTCCACAGCAAAGACCCAAAAACCTAAGTAAAACAGGACAAATGTCATTCCTGGAACCCGAAGTGTCAAATGAAGAGATAAAGAACTCAGCCAAACACCTAACAGAATGAGAAACTGACAGAGGACTTGGAGCAAGGAGAGATATGTGTCAAGGTTCCTTAACCAGCATGGATTTGCCATCTTGGACTCCTACTGGAGATCAGCTGACAGGGAGCGTGGGAAAGCAGCTTCGTGGAGCTCCCAGCAGGAGACAGAGCACCTGGTAACCAGCGATACACACTTTCCAACCCCCATCCTCTCCCTGCTACTCTACCTCGAGCTTCCTGGCTGGCTGCGGTGGCTCGCTGGCCAGGAAGTGCAGTGTCCATGCCGCTTGGATTCACCCCAGCCACAATGCAGATCAGCAGACAGGGAGTACGGGAAGCAGCTTCACGAAGTTCCCAGCAGGAGACAGAGCACCCGGTAACCAGTGGTATACACTTTCCTAACACCCACCGTTCTTCCCTTCCCTGCTTTGGCCTCCTCTGCTTCCTGCCAACTGCAGTCTCTTGGCCAGGAGGCAACTGCTTCTGCCCTGGGCTGCTTGGATTCACCCTGTCCACACTGGCTGGGTCACTGAGCTGTTGTTGCTTCTTTCCGTCTCTTTGGGTTTCTTCTGTGCCTCCCACCACCTCCACTTCCTTTCTCTCAAACACCTGGCTCCGTGTGCCATCTTTGCTTCTTCTTGAAAGGCTGTGAAGCCCCATTCAACTGGGGATCCACTCCCTCAGCCTGCAACACCACACTGGTGGGATCCCTGGGGCTTTTTTTTGCTTGTTTACTTTGTTTTGCTTTGTTTGTACTTTTTTTTTTTTTTCCTTCCCTTTTCACAGTTGGGAGCCCCTTCTAGCCTGGCTGCACTGTACGGCCTAGGAGATACTCCCCCAATCTGCGCAGCCACCTAGGTGGGAGCCTTGGAGGCATTTCATTTTTTTTCTTTCTTTCTTTTCTTTTTTCTTCTCTCTTTTTCCCTTTCTGTCTTTCTTCATTTCTGAGCTCTAGTCTGTCTATATTTATCTTCTTTTCCTGTCTTCTGAATACCTGGTGCTGTGTGACATCTACACACCCTCTAGCCAGGCTATCCTGCACAACCAGGGAGCCACTTCCCTGGTCTTCAGGGCTGCACTGGTGGGACCCCTGGGGGCTTTCCTTTTCTTCTTTTTTTTCCTTTTCCAATTTTTTATCTACTTTTTTTTCTTTTCCTTTTCACTTGTCTCCATTTCTCGAGTTCTCATCTCTCCACTCTAATGGTAAGCTCCCTTTGCACTCTTTTTATTTTTATTTTGGCTCCCGTTCCTCTCTCCTCTTTCCCATGCCCATACTAGCTCCATACATCACAACCTTTGCCCTCTTTCCTGCCTACCTGCACCATGCACAGAACATCACACCTCTGAGCAGCACAGGCACGGCATACTAGAACCTGCCAGGCACTGATTTCTGGCACACCCTGTCAGCCTAGTACATGCCATAAACAACCCATTTGAGCCCCTCCCCTGCAGCTGGACCTGCCCTGCTGCACCAGACCTGAGTGATTGCCCCTGCCCACTGGACACCAAAAAAAAAAAAAACCCAAACCCATTGCCATCAAGTCGATTCCAACTCATAGCAACCCTATAGGACAGAGTAGAACTTCCCCATAGAGTTTCCAAGGAACAGCGGGTGGATTTCAACTGCTGACCATTTGGTTAGCAGGCATAGCACTTAACCACTGTACCACCAAGGTTTCCACCCGTTGGACAAGGAGGTGAAAAGTATGCAACTACAGATAAGCAAACAACAAAGAATGCACAGCCAGCCTGCTCGGACATAACCAAATAAAACAAAAAAGCAGGATGAAACAAATTTACAATCAAGAAACAAAATAACTACTCAACACCCCAAAGACAGCAGACAATATCAAAACATAAAAAAACAGGAGAGAATGGTTCCAGTAGGTGTCCAAAATAAAACACAGGATGACTTTCCAGTAGAAGAAAAGGCACTAGAACTACCTGACAGGGAATTCAAATCTGTAATATTCAGAGCTACCTAAGAGTTGAAGCAAAAAAACAGACGAAGATGAGGAAAAAATAGACAAATGTATGGAAAAGGCAGACAAATTCATGGAAAATACAGACAAAAAAAAGGAAGAATTCAGGAAAATAATACAGGAACAAAATGCCAAAATAAATTCACAACAAGAAATCATACAAAAAGAACAATTAGAAATCCAAAAGATAAACAATATTTCAGAAATGGACAGTGCCATAGAAGAGCTGAGGAGTAGGTCTAAAATGATGGAAGAAAGGATCAGTGAAATTGAAGACAAACACTTGGATACAACTCTGTCTGAGAAAAATCAGAAAAAAGAACAAAGAGAAATGAGGAAACCCTGAGAATTATGTGGGATCCAATCAAAAGCGAAAGTTTGCAAGTACTTGGAGTTCCAGAGCAGGGAGAGAAAACAGAAAACACAGAAAGGATCATTGAAGAATTGCTCACAGAAAACTTCCCTAATATTATGAATGATGAAAAGCTAACCATCCAAGAAGCTCAACAAACCCATATAGGATAGACCCCAAAAGAAAAACACCAAGGCATATCATAATCACACTTGCTGAAATCAAAGACAAAAAACCCTGTGAGCAGCTTGAGAAAAACAGAAAGTCACATACAGAGGAGAGACAATAAGACTAAGCTCTGATTATTTGGCAGAAACCATGCAAGCAAGAAGGCAATGGGATGGTATATATAAAACCTTGAAAGAAAAACATTGCCAACCAGATAATATATCCTGCAAAACTTTCTTTCAAATATGATGGTGAAATTAAGACATTTCCAAATAAACAGAAATTAAGGGAATATGTAAAAACCAAACAAAACCTGCAAGAATTATTAGAGTCCTTTGGTCTGAGAACAAACAACATCAGACCACAGCCTGAATCTAGGACACAAGATTGTACCAGCCAGGTACCAATGTAGGAAATGAAATATCAAGGACTATCCAAAACCAAAAGAATTGCAACAGGGAACCAGAGAGGTTAATCTGTAAATGACAACAACATCACGACAATAAAAGAGGGAATAAACGGTGTAGGTATAGAACTTTCTAATGGAGAGGAAGGAAAGGCGATACCAAGTAATAATAGACTAGTGCAAACCTAGGAAGATAAGGATAAATTTCAAGGTAACCACAAAGAAAGTTAACAAACCTACTACTCAAAATAAAGAAGAAAAACACAAAGTCTCAATAAAAACAAAATCACAAAGAGATTGTTAGCACACATCCAGGTCCGGGTAAAACAAAGTGCATACTGAAAACCTGTAAAACCCAAGACTCTGCCTGTATTTGAATGGGAGTAACTTTATATTCTTTTCCCTCTAAGAGACTGCAGAGGCAACATTCACCTGCATGCTTTTCAGTAAGAGAAAAAAAACCCTCTGACTTAATCAAGTAGAATGAGAGAAACTGTATTTTGGTTTCTCTTTCATGCAATGAATTCGGTAACTTTGCCTCTTGCAAACACAATGTTTACTCAGCAAAACTACATCACTATAGCCCTGTACTTGTACCGGAAAAACTGCACTGCATTCTCACTAAGAGACTGTTAATGCACATTCTTGCACAGGGAAAACAAAGTGCATATTGAAAACCTATTTAAAAAAAAAGAATAAACAAAGAAGGGCATTATATAATGATAAAGGGATTAATTCTTCAAGAAGATATAACAGTTATAAATACATATGCACCTAACATCAGAGCCACAAAATATATGAAACAAATGCTGACAGAATTGAAGTGAGTAATAGACAGTTCTACAATAATAGTTGGAGATTTCAATGAACCGCTTCCAATAATGAATGGAACATCCAGAAAAAAAAAAAAATCAATAAGGAGAGAGAATTTGAACTACACTATAAACCAACTAGACCTAATAGACATATATAGAATACTCCACCCAACAACAGTACAATGCACAATCTTCTCCATGCACATGGATCATTCTCCAGGATAGACCATATACTGTGTTGCAAAACAAGCCTCAATAGATCTTAAAAGATTGAAATCATAAAATTTTCTTCTCTGGCCACAACAGAATGAAACTATAAGTTAATAACAGAAGGAAAACTGGAAAATACACAAATATGTGGAAATTAAACATCACTCTACTGAACAACCAATGATTAAGGAAGAAACCAAGATAGAAATCAGAAAATACTTAGAGATGAATTAAAAAGAAAGCACTAGGCACCAAAACTTATGGGATGTAGTGAAGGCAATGCTTAAAGAGAAATTTACAGAGGTAAACACTGACATGAAAAAACAAGGAGGATCTAACGTCAACAACATAACTTTATAACTTGAAGAACTAGAAAAAGAAGAGCAAACTAAGCCCAAACCTATTAAAAGGAAGGAAATAATAAAGGTCAGAGCAGGGAAAAAAAAAAAAAGAAAGAAATAGAACCAACAAACTCAGGTTTGTTGTGTGTGTGTGTGTTTTTAAGGTCAACAAAATAGACGAGCCTCTAGCTAGATTGACAGAGAGAGAGAGAAGATGAAAATATCTAAAATCCAAAATGAAAGTGGGGATGTTACAACCAAACCTACAGAAATAAAAAGCATCTTAATATCGTGAACAACTGTAGGCCAACAAATTAAATAACTTTGATAAAATGGAAATTTTTCTAAAAACACAAAAACTACCTAAAATGACTCAATTAAAGTAGAAAATCTCAATGTTCTACATCCTACTTTGGTGAGTAGCATCTGGAGTCTTAAAAGTTTGTGAGCGACCATCTAATATACTCCACTGGTCCTACCCCACCTGAAGTAAGGGAGAATGAAGAAAACAAAAGATACAAGAGAAAAATTAGTCAGGAGAACTAATGAACCACAACTACCACAGACTCCACCATACTGAGGACTGCACAAATAAATTGTGCCCAGCTACCACCACCAACTACTTTGATAGGGATCACAGTAGAGGGTGTTAGACAGAGCTTGAGAAGAATATAGAACAAAATTCTAACTCACAAAAAAAAGACCAGACTTACTGTTCTGACAGAGCCTGGAGAAACCCTGAGAGTAGGGCCCCCGACACCCTTTTAACTCAGTACTGAAGTTACTCCTGAGGTTCACCCTTCATCCAAAGATTAGACAGGCCCATAAAACAAAATAAGACTAAATGGGCACACCAGCCCAGGGGCAAGGACGAGAAGACAAGAGAGGACAGGAAAGCTGGTAATGGGGAAACCAAGGTTGAGAATGAGAGTGTTGACATGTCATGAGGTTGGCACCAATGTCACAAAACAATATATGTATTAATTGTTTAATGAGAAACTAGTTAGCTGTGTAAAACTTCATCTAAAGCACGATAAAATAAATAGAAAATCTCAACAGACCTATAGCAAGTGAAGAGATTCCAACAAAGACAAGTCCTGAATCAGATGGTTGTACTGGGGAATTCTAGCAAACATTTATAGAAGAAATGACAACAGACCTTCTTTAATGTTTCCAGTAATTAGAAGAAGGAACACTTCCTACCTCATTCTATGAGGCTAGCATTACCCTGATACTAAAGCCAGACAAAGACACCACAAGAAAATAAAACTACACATCAATATCAGTATGAACACAGATGTAAAAATATTTAAAAAAATACTAGCAAACCATATCCAAAAACATACTAAAAGAATTATACACCATGATCAAGTCGGATTTATCCTAGGAATGTGAGGGTGGTTCAACATTAGAAAATCAATCAATGTAATATACCACATTAATAGAACAAAAGAAAAGAATCACACGATCATCTCAATTGATGCAGAAAAAGCATTTGACAAAATCCAGCACCCTTTCATGATAAAAACATTCTAAAAACTAGGAATAGAAAGGAAATTCTTCAACATGATAAAGGGCATTTATGGAAAACCCACAGCTAATGTCATAATCAAGAAAGACTGAAAAATTTCCCCCTAAGATCAGGAACAAGACAAGGATGCCTCCTTTCATCACTGCTATTCATTTTTTTTTTTTTATTCAACATTGTAATGAAAGTTCTAGCTAGCTAGGCAAGAAAAGGAAATAAAAGGTATCCGAATCAGAAAGGAAGAAGTAGACTATTCCTATTCACAGATGACATGATCCCATATATAGAAAATCCCAAAGAATCCACAGGAAAACTACAAAAGCTAATAAATGAACTCAGTAAAATCAAAGTCAACACACGAGTGTTCAAGATTAACACACAAAAATCAATTGTACATCTATATACCAATAGATATTCTGAAAAGGCTATTAAGAAAAAAATACCATTTATAATAACATCTAAAGAATAAAATATCTAGGAATTAATTTAACCAGGGAGATGAAAGCCTCTGGTTAAATTACACTGAAGACTATAAACTATTGATGAGAGAAATTAAAGGAGACTTAAATACATGGAAAGACATCCTGTGTTCATGGATCAGAAGATTTAATATTGTTAAGATGTTAATTCTACCCAAAGTGATGTGTAGATTCAATGCAATCCCTATCAAAATTCCAATAGCCTTCATTGCAGAAATGGAAAAGCCAATCATCAGACTCATTTGGAATTGCAAGGTGCCCCAAATAGCCCAAGCAATTTTGAAAAAGAAAAACATATAAGGAGGGTTCACACTTCCCAATTTCAATCAAAACAGCTTAGTGCGGGTATGAGAATAGACACATAGGCCAATGGAATAGAACTGAGAGTTCAGAAATAAAACCATACATCTATGGTCAATTTATTTTTGACAATGAGGAAAGAACATCTCTTCAATAAATGGTGCTGAAACAACTGGATCTCCACATGCAAAAGAATGGAGTTCCCCTAAATAAAACTAGAACCATAAAACTCTGAGAACAAAACATATAGCTAAAGCTTTAATAACTTGCTTTTGACAATGTATTCCTAGATATGGCACCAAACCATGAGAACAAAAGCAAAAAGATTAATTGGACTTTACCAAAATAAAAACTTTTGTGCATCAAAGAACTTTATCAACAAAGTAAAGAGACAACCTAAAGAATGGGAGAAAATATTTGGCAAATATATATCTGACATAGTCTAATATCTGAATATGTAAATAACCTCACAATTCAACAAAAAGAAAAAACCTGATTAAAAAATGGTCAAAGAACTTGTACGGACATTTACCAAAAATAGAGATACAAATGACCCACAAGCCCATGAAAAGTTGCTTAACATCATTGATCATTAGGGAAATGCAAATCAAAAACCTCAATGAGGTATTACTTTATACGCACTAGGATGGCTATGCTGAGCAAATAACCTGAGAAGCTGGACTATATGAAGAAGAATGGGGTATCAGGATTAACAACCTGTGTTATGCAGAAGACACGACCTTGCTTGCCGAAAGTGAAGTGGACCTGAAGCACTTACTGACGAAGATCAAAGACCACAGCCTTCAGTAAGGATTACACCTTAACATAAAACAAAAATCTTCACAACTGGACCAATAAGGGAAACCCTGGTGGCATAGTGGTTAAGTGCTATGGTTGCTAACCAAAGGCTCAGCAGTTCGAATCTGCCAGGCGCTCCTTGGAAACTCTCTGGGCAGTTCCACTCAGTACTATAGGGTCGCTATGAGTCGGAATTGACTCGACGGCACTGGGTTTGGTTTTGGTTTGGTTTGGACCAATAAGAAACATCATGATAAATGGAGAAAAGATTGAAGTTGTCAAAGATTTCTTTTTACTTGGATCCACAATCAACACCCACAGAAGCAGCAGTCAAGAAATCAAAAGATGTATTGCATTGGGCAAATCTGCTGCAAAAGGCCTCATTAAAGTGTTAAAAAGCAAAAATGTCACCTTGAAGACTAAGGCGCACTTGACCCAAGCCATAGTGTTTTCAATCACCTCGTTTGCATGTGAAAGCTGGATGATGAATAGGGAAAACTGAAGAAGAATTGATGCCTTTGAATTGTGGTGTTGGCAAAGAATATTGAATATACCATGGACTACCAAAAAAAAAAAAAACAAATCTGTCTTGGCAGAAGTACAACCAGAATGCTCCTTAGGAGCAAGGATGGCTAAACTACTTCTCACATACTTTGGACATGTTATCAGGAGGGGTCAGTCTCTGGAGAAGAACATCATGCTTGGTAAAGTAGAGTGTCAGCGAAAAAGAGGAAGACCCTCAACAGGATGGATTGACATAGTGGCTGCAACAATGGGCTCAAGTGTAACAATGATTGTGAGGATGGCGCAGGACCAGACAGTATTTAGTTCTGTTGTACACAGGGTTGCTATGAGTTGGAACCAACTTGAGGGCACCTAACAATAACAACACGATGCCTATTATCAGAAAAACAGAAAATAACAAGTGTTGGCGAGGATATGGAGAAATTGGAACACTAACTTATTGTCTGTGGGATGTAAAATGGTGCAACCCCTTGGAAAACAGTTTGATGGTTCCACAAAAAGTTCAATGTAGAATTTTCATATGACTCAGCAAATCTACTTCTAAGTGTATACCCAAAAGATTTGAAATCAAGGACTCAAACAGATACTTGTGCACCAGTGTTCATTGTGGCATTATTCACAATAGCCAAAAGGTGAAAACAATCCAAGTGTCCATCAACAGGTGAATGGATGAAAAAAATGTGGTATCTATATATAAAGGAATATTATTCCATTCCAGTCACAAACAGAAATGAATTTATGATACATGCTATGGCATGGATGAACCTTGAAAACATTATGCTGAGTGAAATACATCAATCCCGAAAGGACAAACATTGTATGATGCCTCTTATATGATATAACAAGAATAGGCAAATGCATACAGACTAACATGTATTAGTGGTTATCAGGAGTAAGCTGGGGTAAAGGGAGAAATGGAGAGTTATTGCTTAAGAGGTACTGAGTTTCTGTTTAGGGTGATGAAAAACATTCGGAAATGGACAGTGGTGATAGTTGCACGACATGGTGAAGGTAACTTATGTTGCCCGACTAGACACGTACAAATGGTTAAAATAACAAATGTTATGTTATATATATTTTACCACCATAATTTTTTTTTAAAAAAGATTGTTCCCTGCAGCTTTATGTCGTTGTTGTTGTTAGGTGCCGTCGAGTCAATTCCAACTCATAGCGACCTTATGCACAACAGAACGAAACACTGCCTGATCCTGAGCCATCCTTATAATCGTTGCTATGCTTGAGCTCATTGTTGCAGCCACTGTGTCAATCCACCTCGTTGAAGGTCTTCCTCTTTTCCGCTGACCCTGTACTCTGCCAAGCATGATGTCCTTCTCCAGGGATTGATCCCTCCTGACAACATGTCCAAAGCATGTAAGACACAGTCTCGTCTTCCTTGCCTCTAAGAAGTATTCTGGCTGTACTTCTTCTAAGACAGATTTATTCATTCTTTTGACAGTCCATGGTATATTCAATATTCTTTGCCAACACCACAATTCAAAGGAGTCAATTGTTCTTCAGTCTTCCTTATTCATTGTCCAGCTTTTACATGCATATGATGTGACTGAAAATACCATGGCTTCGGTCAGGTGCACCTTAGTTTTCAAGGTGACATCTTTGCTCTTCAACACTTTAAAGAAGTCCTTTGCGGCAGATTTACCCAATTGCAATGGGCCTTTTGATTTCTTTACTGCTGCTTCCATGGGTGTTGATTGTGGATCCAAGTAAGATGGAATCCTTGACAACTTCAATCTTTATCATGATGTTGCTCATTGGTCCAGTTGTGAGGATTTTTGTTTTCTTTATGTTGAGGTACAATCCATACCGAAGTCTATGGTCTTTGACCTTCATTAGTAAGTGCTTCAAGTCCTCTTCACTTTCAGCAAGCAAGGTTGTGTCATCTGCATAACGCAGGTTGTTAATGAGTCTTCCTCCAATCTTGATGCCCCGTTCTTCTTCATACAGTCCAGCTTCTCGTATTATCTGCTCAGCATACAGATTGAATAGGTATAGTGAAAGAATACAACCCCGGCACACACCTTTCATGACTTTAAACCAATCAGTATCCCCTTGTACTGTCTGAACAACTGCCTCTTGTAAATGTACCTCATGAACACAATTAAGTGCTCTGGAATTCCCATTCTTCACAGTGTTATCCATAGTTTGTTATGAGCCACACAGTCGAATGCCTTTGCATAGTCAATAAAACACAGGTAAACATCCTTCTCGTATTCTCTGCTTTCAGCCAGGATCCATCTGACATCAGCAATTATATCCCTGGTTCCACATCCTCTTCTGAAACCGGCCTGAATTTCTGGCAGTTCACTGTCAATACATTACTGCAGCTGTTTCTGAATGATCTTCAGCAAAATTTTGCTTGCGTGTGATATTAATGATATTGTTCTATAATTTCCACATTCGGTTGGATCCCCTTTCTTGGGAATAGGCATAAATATGGATCTCTTCCAGTCAGTTGGCCAGGAAGCTGTCTTCCATATTTCTTGGCATAGATGAATGAGCACCTCCAGCACTGCATCTGTTTGTTGAAACATCTCAATTGATATTCCATCAATTCCTGGAGCCTTGTTTTTTGCCAATGCCTTCAGAGCAGCTTGGGCTTCTTCCTTCAGTACCATTGGTTCCTGATCATATGCCACCTCTTGAAATGGTTGAACATCAACTAGTTCTTTTTGGTATAATGACTCTGTGTATTCCTTCCATCTTCTTTTGATGCTTCCTGTGTCGTTTAATATTTTCCCCATAGAATCCTTCACTATTGCAACTCGAGGCTTGAATTTTTTCTTCCGTTCTTTCAGCTTGAGAAATGCTGAGCGTGTTCTTCCCTTTTGGTTTTCCATCTCCAGCTCTTTGCACATGTCAGTATAATACTTTACTTTGTCTTCTCGAGACGCCCTTTGAAATCTTCTGTTCAGTTCTTTTACTTCAACAATTCTTCCTTTTGCTTTAGCTGCTCAACATTCGAAAGCAAGTTTCAGAGTCTCCTCTGACATCCATCTTGGTCTTTTCTTTCTTTCCTGTCTTTTCAATGACCTCTTGCTTTCTTCATGGATAATGTCTTTGGTGTCATTCCACAACTCGTCTGGTCTTCGGTCACTAGTGTTCAGTGCTTCAAATGTATTCTTCAGATGGTCTCTAAATTCAGGTGGGATGTACTCAAGGTCATATTTTTGCTCTCATAGAGTTGCTCTGATTTATGTGCAATTGTTAAAAAAAAAAAAAGGCAACAGCCTTACTATTCTTCAATAGGGTAATGTATGCATAAGCATAACAACCATGGTAACTCTGTACTACTGAATACCCACAGCTGTTAAAAATAACAATATGTATGTTACAACTTGTAACACCCATGAAGGGCTATATAAGATATATTGTAAAGTGAAAACAAGTTACAGAACCATATGTTTAATATGATCTCATTTAAATAAGAACACTGTGTGTGTGTGTGTCTATAACAAAAGTTCTGGACACCCATCAGTTAATGGTGGCTTTCTCTGGGAGGGAGCTGCTATTTGACCTCATTTTTAATCAATAACTTCCTATTTTGTGTGACATTTTAACAAGGACATATTTGCTTTTAAATAAAAGGAAAAACAATTTTTGAAAAACAGAGAAAAAAAAATTCATGTTAGGTGCCACTGAGTCAGTTCCAACTAACTCATAGTGACCCTGTGCACAACAGAAAGAAACACTGCCTGGTCCATTCATAGAGTAAAACCACCAAAAAGAAAATTAAAAGACAAACAGCTATGTACTAAAGAAAGAAAATGTGTAACATATTTCAGACAAAAAATTAATTTTCCTAATATACAAAGATCTGTAATAAGTCACTAGGAAAAAGAGAAATGGCCCAAGAGAAAAAAATGGGCCTAGGACATGAGCAGATATGTCTCAGGGAAGAAAAAAAAAAAAAGAGAAGCAGCCAAAAAACATATGACAGGATGTTGTGTCAGAAGAGCTCTTGGCTGCAAGTAAAGAGCATTCAACTAAGGATAGCTTAAACCAGTGTGGCTTTACATTTTTACATAACAAAAAAATCGAGTCCATTTCAGGGAGCATTTGCTGGCATTAGTACAGCATTAAAAAAATCACCACAAGGGGAAAAAAGATGTCTATTTGTTCCTCCACTTTAGGCATCACAAGATCTAATACTGCTCTAAGTTAAGGACAAAGAAAAGGGATTGAAAAACATAAAGGCAACAAGAGCTTTCCTTGAATCCCCCAGCTGACTTCCACTGAGGTACACTGGCTAGAACTATCCCATGACCACCTCTAGCTGCAAGGGAGGCTGAGCAATTGAGGATCGGCTTCCACTGTTTTTCCACAGAAGCACCATCTGTATTTGGGGATGGCAACTTCTTTGTTGAAAGGACTGTTTCATGAATCACAGGACACTTATTCCTGACTCCTGGCACTAAATGTCAGCATCCATTCCCCATCATTCCCCAACCCTAAACTCCCCCACATGTCTTCCAAACCCACCTGCGAATCTCCAGCTTAGACGACTCATAATCAACTACCTGGATCTGGGCACATTGTCCTTCCAAACAAAGTCAGGGTTATTTTAGTCAATAGAAGGAAAAAATAAATACTGGATGAGCAACTAACTGTGCTACCCTGATGCCCAGCCTCACTCAGAATTGAAGAAATGAAAATTTTCACTATAATAACATGTCATTTTTCACCAAGATCCCTTTGAGCTATGCTTTCTTCGGTGGAGCTTCTAACCATGAAAGTATCTATTCCATGTTTCTGACCAGCAGCTGCCCTGGAGATCCCCCAAGTTTTGTGTAGACAGTCTTGGTGGAATCGGCTACCTTGAAGCCACCGCCGCAGAGCCAGCATCCTCTCCACCAGCCCTCATGTGATGGGGTGGGGAACTCTCACTGCGGTTGGGCTCACCGAGTGGGGAGATGCTGGAGTGTAAAGCTGTCACCGGCCCCAGCCCTGCACTTCACGCACAGTGACCCAGTGTCTTCTGAGTGCCATGGGATGGGAAACTTCTCAGGCAGGGACAGCTATGGTTTCAGTCCTCTGGGCGGCTTCTGGGCTTCATTGCTAATTATCTGCTTGCTGCCCTCTCTTTCTCCACTCTGTACCTTATGACTTCCAGTAGCTCCTGGGTTCTGGTGCCCAGTTTCAGCTTATTTAACACTTGGCTGGGTTGATCTGCCTCTGCTGGGCCCTTGAGCAGGCCACTGCAGATGGGCAAGCCCACAGACAGGTTACTTCTGGGAAAGATGCTCCCCCACCCCAGCCACTTCACCCAGGTGAGTGGTAGGGCCACATAGAAAGCCTGGTTCTTTCTCAGATGGTCACCTCTCCAGAGCAGCCAGGCAGCGTGTGAGGGACTGGAGGTGGTCCTGGAATAAAAACTATCCTTTTCCACTGTAGTAGAACTCCTGATATCTGAGAAGCTCCCTTGGTACCACAAACTCATGATACAGAGGCAGACCAGGTGCTCAATTATTCATTATCTCTCGGGGGAAAGGAAAGGAAAGGAGATATGGTGCCTCTTTTTCAACCACATAGAAGTATCCAGCTTTGGTTGTGTATTAATTACAGGCTAGTATCTTAGCAGAGAGCATCAGATCTGGAGGTTGGATGAAGAAAGGAAGGTGGCAAGTGCTGGAGGAGAGGCTGGGAACCAAGGACACACTTTGGCATGACACCAGATGCCCTGGGCTTATCTTCAGAGGGCCAGGCCCTATTTCAGCTTGGCCTCTGATATACCCTACACACTCAGGGCAAGGCAGAGAACCTCCTTGCACTTCATTTTCACACCAGTAAAATAGAGGTGGTGCCCACCCACAAGAGAGGGGATCAATGAGATGATGGCTGTGAACACTACTTGGCAAATACAAGGTGACCAGTATTATTGTTGTTCGTTATTTCTCATCTCTCATACTACTAGCTCTCAAGTTTTTACAAGACTATCCCCATGAGGCCACTGAAAAACGACTCCCCATGTGTTCCAGGAATCAGTATTCATCTATCCTTTTTGGGGGTGGAGGAGTAATGTAAGTTTGAGGCCAAGGGACAGGACCACACTGTATGTGTTACCATGAACCATGCTGACAAGTGGGTTGTGGAGCTTGCTCCTGCCCCAACTCCTGGTGCTGATGGAGAGAGAACGAGGCCTGCACAGCAGTAGGTCCCCTTCGGATGTATCCCCATCACTCTCAGTCTCCCCAGGCCTGTCTGAGCCTACCTGTGCCCCTTCACTCTGCATTTGTTCCTCCAGAACCAGTGACCAGATCTTCCCTAAACCAGATGCTATCAAGTCAAGTGTGACTTATGGCAAGCCCATGTGCATCAGAGTAGAACTGTGCTCCACAGGGTTTTCAATGGCTGATTTTTTTGGAAGTAGATTGCCAAGGACCCCTAGGCCCATCCTAGGAAGGGATATTTTAGCATTTTGTAGTCCAGGGTTCCATACAGATAACATTGAGCCAGTGATAAAAGACCTAAGGCAGTCCCTGGGTGGTCCAAACAGTTAATGCTCTTGGTTGCTAACTGAAATGTTGACGGTTCAAATCCACTCAGAGGTGCCTCAGAAGAAAGGCCTGACAACCTACTTCCAAAAAATCAGCCATTGAAAACCCTATGGAGTGAATTCTACTCTAACACACATGGGGTGGTCATCAGTTGAAGTCAACTGGTAACTTGACTGAAACTGGTAAAAGGCCTAATGTGAACCATGTGAATTCTGGTTCTAAACAAAAGCTGGACTGTGACCCAGCCTTTTCCTCTGGCAGCCCTGCCTCCCAGATTCTTCTGAAATAATAACATTAGGAAGTTGTACTAAGCCAAGGTTCACTCCCTTACCGTCACTAACTGCTGTTCATTCAGGAAGCAAGGCCTACCATGCTCACTGCCCTATGTAAAAAACAGGATAACATCACTTCTCATCTCACAGGTCTGTCCCTGGAATTGTGCATCCTCCACCAAGCTGGGAGATCTGCTGTAGGCAAGACAGAGTACTCCAGGCTCTCAAAGGCCCTTCTTCCCACAGCAGGAATTGTGCCTCCTCCTTCCTTGTGGTGCGGCCCGGCACAGTGCCTAGCATCTTCTTGGTCTCACTAAACAGCTAGTTAAATGGATTGGTCAAGCAAGAAGTTTCATATTTCAAAATTCCATCACCTGCCACTTTCTTTGTAACATAGTTATAGATTTTATATTAGTAAAACATGAACCTCATGAAAGATGGGAACATAAAACCATATATGAATGGTCATTGCTTTCATTCCAGGTCCTTCCCGGGTGGGCTTTTATTCCTGGATGCTGTTCCAGAAATGGAATGAGAAGCTTTCACATCAGACAATTATTTCCATATTAAAAAAAAAAACGTAGTGCCATCGAGTCGATTCTGACTCATCGCAACCCTATAGGACAGAGTAGAACTGCTCCATAGGGTTTCTAAGGAGTGCCTGGTGAATTTGAACTGCCAAACTTTTGGTTAGTAGCCATAGCTCTTAACCACTATGTCACTAGGTTTTCCATTTTCATATATGAGTCCTTAATATTATATTTCAGAGGAAATTTATAGATCCAAATAAGTAAAATGTGATTAAAAAAAAAAAAAGAAAACACCATTTAGTTCATTCCCTCTGTTTTTGGAGTTGTATTTAATATACTAAAAGCAACCACATATATGAGCTCTAACACTTTTATTACTGCTGTTAATAAATCTATCTGTACTTCCAGAGCCTTTTGCTTTAAATCTTATAAGAAATGACTCTCTCTGGCAGGAAACTACTGAAGCTAGAAGGCTTGTGACAGGGAACTGCTTTCAGGCCCCTGCACTAGGTAAGTGGCTCCTTGCTGGGAAACCATTAGCATTCTTCTGGCCCCATTTTTCTCATCTATTGCATGGGGATAACCACAGCTAGCCAACAGAACTGGTGTGAGAAGTAAAATAATGTGTCTCTAAAGCACATTAAAAATTAGAACACTTGAGAGGCGGGGCCAAGATGGCTGACTAGGTAGAAGCTACCTCCGATCCCTCTTGCAACAAAGACTCGGAAAAACAAGTGAATCGGTCATATACATGACAATCTACGAACCCTGACCATCAAACACAGATTTAAAGAGTTGACCTGAGTGACAGAGACTGAGAACGAACAACCACAGGGAAGCAGCGACTGTTTTTGGAGCCTGGACCCAGTGTCCCAGTCAGAAAAACTTGGCGCTGGGCTTTGGACTGGGCGCAGGGGAGCTGAGCATGGCATCCTGAGACCGCACAAACACGGGGCGCAGCCCTAGCCCCCAGAATTGACCTCGGGGGAAGCCCAACCAGTGCACGCTGGCAGCACAGTGACGTGGCTGATGGGAGGAGAAGTCACCAGGAGGGAGCGACTGGTTTTGGAGCCGGGAATGTGGCGTCCCAGCCGGGGAACCTTGGCGCTGGGCTTCAGACAGGGAGCGGAGGAACTAACCACGGCTTCTGAGACAGCACAAGCACGGGACACGGGCCTGACCCTCGGGGGCAATCTCTACCCAGCCAGCGCACACAGTTGATGTGCCCCTCGGGAATCTCAGATAAAACAGTCATCCCAAGCAAGATAAGTAACTTTGTCTATATTCCAGGGTGCTACTCTCTGCTATTTATCTGAACCCTCCCCTCCCCGTCCCAGGTGGCTTCATTCACATTGGAATTTCCTGAGCCAGAGAGTGAACTGCTCTGCAGTTTTTCTTTCCTTTTTTTTTTTTTCTTTTTGGTCTTTTCCTAACCCATTCTCCTGGCCTGAGAGAAGCAGCTACAAAAAACCCACGGACCAAAAATCCTTCCCTAATTGGACTAAAAACACAGAACCAGCTCCAGCCAAGCATATGTGATCCACAGTCTTGGGCTTTCATCCCTACAGGGAACAAGGTGGCTATTATAATGCAAAGGCAATTCTGATAGGGATCTGACTATAATTGTTTTAGCGGATTTACTGGAAAGACAAGTTTCCCAGGTCTGATATCTCTGCGTATTCACCCAAGCCCTTACTGACCCACAACTGGGAACTGAGGGCTGAAGCTCCCCCCAGACCACCTAGCCTCCTGCCTTAGGGGTCAAAGGAGGGTGACACCTACCAATCTGTAAAGGTACTTGCATTGGGGGCCTAAGGTACAGCTGCAGAGCCCACCCACCAAAGTGCTTTAGGAATAGAGACACACCTACCTCACTGGCACTTGGGGGAAGCCTGTCAGCACCCTGCCACCCCCAGACTGTGAACCCCTGCTGCTACTAGAATCTGGTGCACACAACTACCACCACTACTTCTCTAGGTGGATAGGTGACAGTCTGCACCACACACTTGATGACCCAAAATCAGATTCTACTCAAGAATAGTGAATGGACTCTTAGGCTTATATATCTGGTAACAGCCCAAACCAACTGGTAATAGGACATAAGTGATTCAAGAGCTACAACAATCAAGACAGCGCAATCTAGTAGCCCATCTACATATATTGAAAGAAAACAAAACAAGATAAGACTCAGTGAGCAAATATAGAATAAATCACTACAACATCTTAGTGATGGCTCGGAGACAGCAGTCGATATCAAACCACATAAAGAAGCAGACCATGATTGCTTGTACAAATCCCCAAACTAAAGAATCAAAATCTTTCCCAAATGAAGATACAATCCTGGAATTGCCAGATGCAAAATATAAAAAACTAATTTACAGAATGCTTCAAGACATCAGGAATGACCTCAGAAATGAAATAAGGCAATCTACAGAAAAAGCCAAGGAACAGACTGATAAAGCAGTTGAAGAACTCAAAAAGATTATTCAAGAACAAAGTGGAAAAATTAATAAGCTGCAAGAATCCATAGAGAGACAGCATTCAGAAATCCAAAAGATTAACAATAAAATTATAGAACTAGACAATGCAATAGGAAGTCAGAGGAGCAAACTCGAGCAATTGGAATGCAGAGTGGGAGATCTGGAGGACCAGGGAATTGACACCAATATAGCTGGAAAAAAAATCAGACAAAAGAATTAAAAAAAAATGAAGAAACCCTAAGAATCATGTGGGACTCTATCAAGAAGAATAACTTGCGTGTGATTGGAGTCCCAGAAAAGGGAGGAATTACAGAAAACACAGAGAGAATAGTTGAAGATGTGTTGGCAGAAAACTTCCCTGACATCATGAAAGACGAAAGGATATCTATCCAAGATGCTCATCGAACCCCATATAAGATTGATCCAAAAAGAAAATCACCAAGACATATTATCATCAAACTTGCCAAAACCAAAGATAAAGAGAAAATTTTAAAAGCAGGCAGGGATAAAAGAAAGGTCTCCTACAAAGGAGAATCAATAAGTTCAGACTACTCAGCAGAAACCATGCAGAAAGGAAGGCAATGGAATGACATATATAGAGTGCTGAAGGAGAAAAACTGCCAGCCAAGAACCATATACCAGCAAAACCCTCTCTAAAATATGAAAGGGAAATTAAAACATTTACAGATAAGCACAAGCTTAGAGAGTTTGCAAAAACCAAATCAAAGCTACAAGAAATACTAAAGGAAATTGTTTGGTCAGAAAACCAATAATATCAGACACCAGCACAACACAAGGTCACAGAACAGAACATCCTGATATCAACTCAAATAGGGAAATAATAAAAACAAATTAAGATTAATTTTAAAAAGAAAAAAATGCTCAAAACAGGGAATCATTGAATCAATATGTAAAAGATCACAATAATCAAAAAGAGGGACTAAATACAGGTGGCATAGAACTGCCATATGGAGAGGGATACAAGGCGATATAGGACAACACAAGTTAGGTTTTTACTTAGAAAAATAGGGGTAAATATTAAGGTAACCACAAAGAGGTATAACAACTCCATAATTCAAAATAAAAAACAAGAAAAACATAACGACTCAGCAAACATAAAGTCAAATACTATGAAAATGAGGAACACACAAATTACAAAGAAAAACATCTCAGTACAAAAAAGTAAGTGGAAAAATGAAATTGTCAACAACACACATAAAAAGGCACCAAAATGACAGCACTAAACACATAAAATACTTATCTATAATTACGCTCAAAGTAAATGGACTAAATGCACCAATAAAGAGACAGAGAGTCTCAGACTGGATAAAGAAACACGATCTGTCTATATGCTGCCTACAAGAGACACACCTTAGACTTAGAGACACAAACTAAAACTCAAAGGATGGAAAAAATGTATCAAGCAAACAATAAGCCAAAAAGAGCAGCAGTAGCAATATTAATTTCTGACAAAATAGACTTTAAAGTTAAATCCACCACAAAGGATAAAGAAAGACACTACATAATGATTAAAGGGACAATTGACCAGGAAGATATAACCATATTAAATATTTATGCACCCAATGACAGGGATGCAAGATACATAAAACAAACTTTAACAGAACTGAAAAGTGAGATAGACACCTCCACAGTTATAGTAGGAGACTTCAACACACCACGTTTGGAGAAGGACAAGACATCCAGTAAAAAGCTCAATAGAGACACGGAAGACCTAATTGCTACAATCAACCAACTTGACCTCATTGACTTATACAGAACACTCCACCCAACTGCTGCAAAGTGTACTTTTTTTTTCTAGCACACATGGAACATTCTCTAGAATAGACCACATATTAGGTCATAAAACAAACCTTTGCAGAATCCAAAACTTTGAAATATTACAAAGCATCTTCTCAGACCACAAGGCCATAAAAGTGGAAATCAGTAACAGAAAAATTAGGGAAAAGAAATCAAATACTTGGAAACTGAACAATACCCTGCTGCAAAAAGACTGGGTTATAGAAGACATTAAGGAGGGAATAAAGAAATTCATAGAATGCAACGAGAAGGAAAACACTTCCTATCAAAACCTCTGAGACACAGCAAAAGCAGTGCTCAGAGGTTATTTTATATCGATAAATGTACACATACAAAAAGAAGAAAGAGCCAAAATCAGAGAACTGTCCCTACAAGTTGAACAAATAGAGAAAGTGAGCAACAAAAGAATCCATCAGGCACCAGAAGAAAACAAATAATAAAAATTAGAGCTGAACTAAATGAATTAGAGAACAGAAAAACAATTGAAAGAATTAACAAAGCCAAAAGCTGGTTCTTTGAAAAAATTAACAAAATTGATAAACCATTGGCCAGACTGACTAAAGAAATACAGGAAAGGAAACAAATAACCCAAATAAGAAACGAGACGGGCCACATCACAACAGACCAACTGAAATTAAAAGAATCATATCAGATTATTATGAAAAATTGTACTCTAACAAATTTGAAAACCTAGAAGAAATGGATGAATTCCTAGAAAAACACTACCTACCTGAACTAACATAATCAGAAGTAGAACAACTAAATAGACACATAACAAAAAAAGAGATTGAAACGGTAATCAAAAAACTCCCAACAAAAAAAAGCCCTGGCCCTGACGGCTTCACTGCAGAGTTCTACCAAACTTTCAGAAAAGAGTTAACATCACTACTACTAAAGGTATTCCAAAGCATAGAAAATGATGGAATACTACCTAACTCATTCTATGAAGCCACCATATCACTGATACCAAAACCAGGTAAAGATATCACAAAAAAAAGAAAATTACAGACCTATATCCCTCATGAATAGATGCAAAAATCCGCAACAAAATTTTAGCCAATAGAATTCAACAACATATCAAAAAAATAATCCACCACGACCAAGTGGGATTTATACCAATTATGCAAGGCTGGTTTAATATTAGAAAAACCATTAATGTAATCCACCATACAAATAAAACAAAAGACAAAAACCACATGATCTTATCAATTGATGCAGAAAAGGCATTTGACAAAGCCCCAACACCCATTTATGATAAAAACTCTCGGCAAAATAGGAACCGAAGGAAAATTCCTCAACATAATAAAGGGCATCTATACAAAGACAACAGCCAACATCACCCTAATTGGAGAGAGCCTGAAAGCATTTCCCTTGAAAACGGGAACCAGACAAGGATGCCCTTTATCACCGCTCTTATTCAACATTGTGCTAGAGGTCCTAGCCAGAGCAATTAGGCTAGACAAAGAAATAAAGGGCATCCGATCGGCAAGGAGGAAGTAAATTTATTTCTAGTTGCAGATGACATGATCTTATACACAGAAAACCCTAAGGGATCCTTCAGAAAACTACTGAAACTAGTAGAAGAGTTTGGCAGAGTCTGAGGTTATAAGATAAACATACAAAAATCACTTGGATTCCTCTACATCAACAAAAAGAACATCGAAGAGGAAATCACCAAATCAATACCATTCACAGTAGCCCCCAAGAAAATAAAATATTTGGGAATAAATCTTACCAAAGATGTAAAAGGCCAATACAAAGAAAACTACAAAGTACTACTGCAAGAAACTAAAAAGGACCTACTTAAGTGGAAAAACATACCTTGCTCAGGGATAGGAAGACTTAACATAGTAAAAATGTCTGTTCTACCAAAAGCCATCTATACATAGAATGCACTTCCGATCCAAATTCCAATTTCATTTTTTAATGTGATGGAGAAACAAATCACCAACTTCATATGGAAGGGAAAGAAGCCTCGGATAAGTAAAGCATTACTGAAAAAGAAGAAGAAAGTAGGAGGCCTCACTCTACCTGATTTTAGAACCTATTATACAGCCACAGTAGTCAAAACAGCCTGGTACTGGTACGACAACAGGTACATAGACCAATGGAACAGAATTGAAAACCCAGATATAAATCCATCCACATATGAGCAGCTGATATTTGACAAAGGCCCAGTGTCAGGTAATTGGGGAAAAGATAGTCTTTTTAACAAATGGTGCTGGCATAACTGGATATTCGTGTATAAAAAAATGAAACAGGACCCATACCTCACACCATGTACAAAAACTAACTCCAAGTGGATCAAAGACCTAAACATAAAGACTAAAAGGATAAAGATCATGGAAGAAAAAATAGTGACAACATTAGGGGCCCTAATCCAAGGCATAAACAGAATACAAAACATTACCAAAAATGACGAGGAGAAACCAGATAACTGGGAGCTCCTAAAAATCTCACCTATGCTCATCTAAAGACCTCACCAAAAGAGTAAAAAGACCACCTACAGATTGGGAAAGAATTTTCAGCTATGACATCTCCGACCAGTGCCTGATCTCTAAAATCTATATGATTCTGTTAAAACTCAACGACAAAAAACAAACGACCCAATCAAGAAGTGGGCAAAGGATATGAACACACACTTCACTAAAGAAGATATTCAGGCAGCTCACAGATACATGAGAAAATGCTCTCGATCATTAGCCATGAGAGAAATGCAAATTAAAACTACGATGAGATTCCATCTCACTCCGACAAGGCTGGCATTAATCCAAAAAACACAAAATAATAAATGTTGCAGAGGCTGCGGAGAGATTGGAACTCTTATACACTGCTGATGGGAATGTAAAATGGTACAACCACTTTGGAAATCTATCTGGTGTTTTCTTAAAAAGTTAGAAATAGAACTACCATACGACCCAGAAATCCCACTCCTCGGAATATACTCTAGAGAAATAAGAGCCTTCACACAAACAGATATGTGCACACCCATGTTTACTGCAGCTCGGTTTACAATAGCAAAAAGCTGGAAGCAAACAAGGTGTCCATCGACAGATGAATGGTTAAATAAATTGTGGTATATTCACACAATGGAATACTACGCATAGATAAAGAACAGTGAGGAATCTGTGAAACATTTCATAACATGGAGGAACCTGGAAGGCATTATGCTGAGCGAAATTAGTCAGAGGGAAAAGGACAAATATTGTATAAGACCACTATTATTAGATCTTGAGACATAGTATACACTGAGAAGAACACATACTTTTGTGGTTACGAGGCGGGGAGGGAGGGAGGGTGGGAGAGGTTTTATTTACTGATTAGTTAGTAGATAAGAACTACTTTAGGTGAAGGGAAGGACAATACTCCATACACGGAAGGTCAGCTCAACTGGACTGGACCAAAAGCAAAGAAGTTTCCAGGATAAACTGAATGCTTCGACGGTCAGCGGAGCAAGGGCGGGGGTTTGGAGACTATGGCTTAAGGGGACTTCTAAGTCAACTGGCAAAATAATTCTATTATGAAAACATTCTGCATCCCACTTTGAAGTGTGGCGTCTGGGGTCTTAAATGCTAACAAGTGGCCATCTAAGATGCATCAATTGGTCTCAACCCACCCGGATCAAAGGAGAATGAAGAACACTAAGGTCACACGATAACTATGAGCCCAAGAGACAGAAAGGGCCACATGAACCAGAGGCTTACATCATCCTGAGACCAGAAGAACTGGTTGGTGCCCGGCCACAACCGATGACTGCCCTGACAGGGAGCACAACAGAGAACCCCTGAGGGAGCAGGAGATCAGTAGGATGCGGACCCCAAATTCTCATAGAAAGATCAGACTTAATGGTCCGACTGAGACTAGAGGAATCCTGGCGGTCATGGTCCCCAAACCTTCTGTCGGCCCAGGACAGGAACCATTGCCGAGGACAGCTCATCAGACATGGAAGGGACTGGACAATGGGTTGGAGAGAGATGCTGAGGAAGAGTGAGCTACTTATATCAGGTGGACACTTGAGACTGTGTTGGCATCTCCTGTCTGGAGGGGAGATAGGAGGGTAGAGAGGGTTAGAAACTGGCGAAATTTTCACGAAAGGAGAGACTGGAAGGGCTGACTCATTAGGGGGAGAGTAAGTGGGAGTATGGAGTAAGGTGTATATAAGCTTATTTATGTGACAGACTGACTTGATTTGTAAACGTTCACTTAAAGCTCAATAAAAATCACTAAAAAAAAATTAGAACACTTTCCTCATGCTGGCTGATAGGATAAGTGCCTGTACTTCTGCTTCCATCCCTGATTGAGTGGCTTGGATCAGGCCAAGTCTCATACTCAGAAAAACTATGAAATTTTTTATAAAATGGCTGTTGGAAGGCATCAAAAGAGAAACCAGTGCATATAGGACCTGAAGGCCAAGATCCCAAGACTTAGCATCATACATCAGGATCTTCGATAAAGCTAGAGTAATAAATTTAATGTATCATGGGACTAGGACAGACCAATGGAACAGTCAGAGAGTCCAGAAATAGCCCCGTAGATATACATAAACTTGATTTAGATAGAGGCAGCACTGCAGAGCTGTGGGGAAAGAGTGACTGGGTCAACTGAACACCCGTATTAAAAAAAAAAGAATCTTGGCCCTCTACCTCACACCACACACACAAATCAATTCCATATGGATCAAAGGTTTAAATGATGAAAAGCAAAACAACAGAGCTTCTGAAAGATAATGTAGGAGAATATGTTCACAGCCTTGGTGTAGGAAAACATTTCTTAAACAGGACACAAAAAGTATAACCATAAGGGAAAAGATAATCTGGGCTGTATTAAACTTATGTTCATCAAAAGGCACCATTTAGGAGAGTGAAAGGGCAAGACAGAGAGTATATATATATGACAGACAACTTCTGACCAGAATTTATTTAAAAACACACACACGATAAGAAAAAGATAACTGAATATAAAAAATGGGCAAGAGATTCAAATAGGTACTTCACAAAAGAGAATATCAGAATGGCCAATAAGCATATGAAAAGGTAAAAGTGCAAAACAAAGCCATAAAGAAATACTACTATATACCCTCCAGAATGGCTAAAACAACAGTAACAAAAATTGGTAAGACGGTGTTGGCAAGGACTCAGAGTAAGTGAATGCTCAGACTGTTGCTAGGAGTAGAATTTTGCCAACCATTTCGGAAAACTTGATGGCCAAAAGAAAATTCCAAACCCATTGCTGTTGAGTGATTCTGACTCATAGCGACCCTAGTATGAATCAAAACTGAATATTCTAAACAAATATTCAAAAAATATATATGTGCATCAAAAAACACGTACAAGGTTATAGCCATGCTCTTTGTAACAGCCCCAAACTAGGGACAACTCAAATGTCCGTCAAGAATAGAATGCACATAACATAGTTTATAAAGAAAATGTTCTATCTAATACTTTGGTGAGTAGCGTCTGGGGTCTTAAAAGCCTGTAAGCAGCCATCTAGGATAGTCTACTGGTCTCATCCCTTCGGGAGCAAGGAAGAATGAAGAAAACTGAAGATACAAGGGAAAGATTAGTCCAAAGGACTAATGGACCACACCTACCACGGCCTCCACTAGACTGAGTCCAGTACAACTAGATGGTACTCGGCTACCACCACTGACTGCTCTGACAGGGATCACGATAGAGGGTCCTGGACAGAGCTGGAGAAAATTATAGAACAAAATTCTAACTCAAAAAGGAAGACCAGACTTGCTGGCCTGACAGAGACCGGAGAAACCCTGAGAGTATGGCTCCTGGACACCCTTTCAGCTCAGTAATGAGGTCACTCCTGAGGTTCACCCTTCAGTCGAAGATTGAACAGGCCCATGGAACAAAACAAGACTAAAGGGGCGCACCAGCCCTGGGGAAGGGACTGGAAGGCAGGAGGGAAGAGGAAAGCTGGTAATAGAGAACTCAGGGTTGAGAAAGGAGAGTGTTGACATGTGGGGTTGTTAACCAACGTCATAGAACAATGTGTATACTGACTGTTTAATAAGCAACTAGTTCTGTAAACCTTCATCTAAAGTACAAAAAAAATTAAAAAAAAAAAAAGATAGAATGCACAAATCCATTGAGACTAGAGGAACCACCAAATCTATTGCCTGGGAATAATCTTTAAACTTCGAACCAGAACTATTCCATGAAGCCATCGTTAAACTGGAAGTCAGTTTTTTCCAGTCTTCCTCAGTCTCTCTCCTGACTAATCATGGTGTTTTTTATTTTCTCTTCCATGTTGTCCTAAGTAAAGAAAAAAATAAAATTTAAATAATTGGTGTGAATTTTTACTGTTCATCTTTACAGTGTGCAATGCCAGTTTTAAATGCAAATATAAAAGCATTTAAATTGTATGAGGAATCAACTCATACTGTATGAGGAATAGAAATTACACAACCCCTATTTCATAGCTAATACAGCTGATCCTCATTATTCACAGATTCCATATTTGCAAATTCACCTACTTGCCAAAATTACTTTATAACCCCAAATCAATACTTGCGGCACTGCTGAAGACATGCGCAGAGCAGGGAGAAATTGGAGTTGCCCAATGTGCACGTTCCAAGTTGAGGTCAAACAAGGCAATGCACTGTCTTGTTTCAGCTCTCATACTGTAAATAAGCATCCTTTCTGTGGTATATTTAGTGCCACATTTCTCCCTTTTTATGCTTTTTGTTGGTAAGTTTGCTGTATAAAATGGCCCTAAGGCACAGTGCTGAAATACTGTCTAGAGTTCTTAAGCACAAGAAAGCTTTGATGCGCTTATGGAGAAAATACATGTGTTAGAGAAACTTCATTCAGTCATGAGTTACAGTGCTGTTGGCCATGAGTTCAATGTTAATGAGTCAACAATACATATTAGATAAAGTATCTTTAAACAGAAACACGCAAAAAATAAAATGTTACCAAAGACTGGTGATCCGAGCCACACAGCCAGCTCTTCAAATTTTCACATTCTGGCAGTATTTACCAGGCTGAGGGTGATTATCTCATTATAGACCAATGAGGCTTCTCCAGCAATCATTCCAGAACCTTGAAGATTCTCTGCTCTAAATCCCTCTTCCTTCCCAATAATACCTGTTATCTTGTACCTCTTGGATACAGCCATGCCAAATTATAAACGCTAAACTCAGTAACAACAGTCCATTAGAAGAATAACTAAATAACTCAATGCCATCAAGTTGATTCTGACTCCTAACGGCCCTGTAAGGACAAAATAAAACTGCCGGCTAACCCTGTATATTCACTAATTTAGTGTGTGTGTGTGTGTGTGTGTGTGTGTGTGTGTGGCAACTTCGTAGAACACAGAACATCACAAATATGTATGCATATGTATTTTGTTCTTACCAGGACAGTGGAAACACTACGCCAAACTAACTCGACTGTTTTTACTTCACTTCGTGATATTTGCTCGTTCCATCAACACCTGTAACTCTGACTTACCGATGAATAAAGGAGGACTGAAAAGGAAGTATGGGTTGCCCCATCTTTCCTTTCCTTCTAAGTCATAATTTTTAGTGTAAGTGGTTGACTCATACAAGGAAGGAACACAGTGAGAAAGGATAGGATGGGGTTCCTTGGTTGTTTGTTTCTAAGAACGTCATTGACTTCTTTCTGCTTTCAAAGCAAGTTCTGGTTCAAAGGAAAAGCGTAGCCTTTCAGGGCTCTCTGAACTCCCACTTACTCAGACATAGACGGAACGTGCTAACCTTGTACTCACTTTGAGACTCACTGAAAACTTTCCAAAATATATTACTAAGTGAAAAAGTAGGTATGGCCCTGTTATGATTACATACATTTATCTCCAAAAGGAAAGATATACATCAACCTGGTAACAGTGATTATTTCTAGGGAATGAGGTCGTTGGGACTTTTACATGTAATCTGTCCTGAAAAGTTTGTAATGTTTGCAATATATTAGTTCTATAAACAGAAAAAAACATAAAAATAAACTTTCAAAATATTTTAAAGAGAAGAAATGATAATGGTGCGACATCTGCAGCTCTAGAACTGGCTCAGGTATATACTATGGCATTTTAGCGTCCACAGCACTGGGTGGGCCCATCTGCTGCCAGCACCAACTAGCCCTTTATAAAGTGAACTGCCAATGTCCTGAACAGTTGGGAGAAGTTGTTTGAGAGGTAACTTTCATTCAACAAGTACAAAAACATTTAATCTTCGGCCAGGTGATGTGCTAGGTATAGTGGGAGTACTAAAATGCATCAGAAATGATCTCCATCTGTATTAAATGGAGGGTGTAGTGTCATGGAAGAAACGCTCCTTTCTTCTTGGCATCAGAATACAAATTTAATTGAGAAGAGCAACACACCTAGCTAAAAGACTCTCTTGCAGCTGGGTGAGGAAAGGTTGCTTTAAGAGAATGAACTTAGCCTAGAGGAGTTGTTTTTTTTTGTTTTTTTTTTTTTAATCCTGCTGCCAATTGGAATATGAATGTGATGGCTGGAGCTTGAGAAGATAGAAGAAGATAAAGAAGGAAGATAGGACTCTGGGTCCCTAAGGGTACTGTGGAGCTACTTTTGACTGGTTACTCAGACTTTTTTTGCCTGAGAGAGAAATTCACTTCCAACCTGTTTATGCTGCTGTTATTTAGTGGGAGTTTTCTGCTCTGTGTAGCCAAGTGTTAGCCTCAGTGACACTGTGCTTCAATAGCTAACTCTCTCATTGTAAGAACCACTGACAGTCATTCCTTGGAAGGTAGGGAGGCATAGAGACAAAAAAAAAGATTTTTAGTTTTTCTTTGAAGAAAAAAAAAATTTTTCTGCAGAAGAGATTTGAGTTAGGATGGGCATAAAACCGTATTATAACCTAGGCTCCTAACCTGCAAAATAAGGGTAACAATGGAATAAATTTCTTCTTTATTTTCCACATGGTAGGTTATCCTGGAAAGGGTTTAGTCCCACTGTCTACTACTTCCCCCACAGAACCCTGTACCGGTCACCCTCTGCAGCTTACCCGCCCTGTATTCACATAGAACACGCGTGCAGGAAATGCCCACTTAAATAGCACCCGAGGCTAAACAAGGCGATGAAAGTAAATGTCTTGCAAATGCGAGTCATACGTTCTCTATAAGCCAATGCAAATAATCCCTGAGTCATCACGTTGCTCAGCTAGTCCACAAGTAAAATAGCCAGCTCCTCCAGTCAGTAGTTCACAAAGCACCTACTCTATGCTACGAAAGTAGAAAAAAAGATATGGTCCCGCTCTTCCTGAAGTGAATTTACACTCTCCATGGAAAATTTATACTTTCCAAATCAGCATGGTTTGATTGTAAGCTAATGTGAATATTCTCAGGCTCAGAAGTCCGCAGTAGAAGTTAAGTTTTTTTGTCTGGTGCCATTCCTCCTACCTGATTATGGGTCAGATCTCCCAACCCAGCCCTGCTTTACACATGACTCAGGAACAAACCCACCAAATTGACCCACCTCAGTCCCAGGCTGAGATCACTGCTCACAAGCCAAGGGCACTTACTTTGGCTGCTGCATTTAAGAGCTGACATACACCCTGTGTTTCATGAGGCATGACCCTCCTCAGTGTTCTGAGCAGAATTGAGGTGGGAGTGACTGGGGTGAAGAGTGGGCACTCACAGTTTGGCAGTGAGTAGGCATCCTTCACTGCCGTGTGAGTACCCCACAGTGTGAACCAGATCTCGAAGGGGTACTGCTTATACCTCAGATCTTACAGACAGGAAAGGGGCCATCTTGATAACAGACTGTCATGACTGGAGGGAGTTGAGCATCACTCTGACTCCATAAACTCTCTCTTGCTGGGGCTCATCCCTACACTTGCTGCAGCACACAAATGCTTTCATTGCTGACTCACTGGGCCCAGTGCAAACCCCTCCACAACAGGTGTGGTGGTCATGTCTGATTCCTTTTAGTGTTCCTCACATCTGACACCGTGCTGTTCCCTCTGCAGGAATGTTCCTCTGCCCCCTTGACATCAACTCAGATTAAATATCACCTCCCAGAGCATTCAATGATCATCAGCCTAAAGTAGAAGCCTTGTTCCCCCCATGTTCTCTATCTCTGCATTTTCTTCTTCTCCTTCATTGTCCTTAACTAGTAGTCAGGAAGCCACAGGTGGTGTGTGGATGAGGTCAGATCACTTCCTGAGTGACCTATAGATCCCAGACAGAACCCACAGCAGGCCCGCTTCCGCCCTGGCAAGCCTCGCCTTGTGTCTGCCCTCCATCCCTCTCTCCTAACCCACCACCTCCATGAGTCCCCTTTGGCCACAATGGTACCCACTGCAGACTCCCAAAGTTCTTCCCTTCAAGTTACTTTTCTCTACACCTCATGATGCTCAGCTACCACAGCTGTTGACACAACCTGTGTGTCAGGGAGAGCACCAGTGGGTAACAGCTGACAAGTGAGGACAGTGGACTCCCCAGGAGCCTTCATCAAGTATCTACACGGTAAAAGAGGAGCATGTTAGCCCAGTAAATCTATCAGTGTTGGGTGTCTGACCCATGACAGAGAGAATTTCAAGGTGGACTAGGGAAAGTGTGGCAGGTTGAACAGTGGCCCCCAAAGATATCCAGGTTCTAATCCTTAGAGACTTGGCAGATGTGGTTAAATTAAGGATCTTGAGATGGGGAGATTATCCTGGATTATCCAGGTGGCCCTAAATGCAATCAGAGGGAGATTTGACTACAGAGAAGAAGGCAATGTGACACGAAAGCAAGATGTGACACTGCTAGCTTTGAGGATGGAGAAAGGGGCCAGGAGCCAAGGTATGTAAGAACACAAGTCTAGAAGCTGGAAAAGCCCAGGAAAGGATTCTCCCCCAGAGTCTCCAGAGAGAACATGGCCTTGGCTGACTGGGGTTTCAGAATTCTAAGAGAATAAAACTGTGGTGCTTTAAACCACCAAGTTTGTGGTAATTTTTACAGCTGCCGCAGGAAACTCATGCAGAAGGTTGTGCTGGCAAAAAAAGACCAGACTTACTGGCCTGGCAAAGACTGGAGAAGCCCCAAGAGTATGGCCCCCGAACACCATGTTAGCTCAGTAATGAAGTCACTCCCGAGGTTTACCCTTCAGCCAAAGATTAGACAGACTCATAAAACAAAACGACACTAAAGGGGCACACCAGCCCAGCGGCAAGGACTAGAAAGCAAGAGGTGCAAAGAAAGCTGGTAATAGGGGACCCAAGGTCGTGGGGTTGGTAAACAATGTCATAAAAACAGTATGTGTGCTGTTTAATAAGAAACTAGTTTGTTCTATAAACCTTCATCTAAAGTACAATTAAAAAAAAAGAAAAAAGAAGGTTGTGCTGGAAGCTGATTCCAGCCTCATGAACCACTGCCGCAGACGATCTCCATCTTCCTCTTTCTCTGAGGTCGGCCTTGCCTGTGCCAGGAAAAGGTCATTGGGCATCAGCTCTGAAGCAGCTGCTGGAGGCAGTCTGCCAGTTAACTGCCAACCGGGTCAGTAACCTTGTGTTTGAGGTGGTGGTCAAAGCTAAACTTAGCTCCCTCGTACCAATGCCCACATGCCAAGTGCTCACATGTGACTAGTTGCTTCCGTATTGAACAGCACAGAAGAACATATCCGTCACTGGACAGTGCTGCTCTAGACCAAGGTTTCTCAAACAGCACTACTGACATCTACGACCAGATAACCCTTTGTTATGGGGGCTCTTCTGCATATTGTAGGATGTTGAGCAGCATCCCAGGTCTCTATCCACTGGATGCCAGTACTAACTGTACCTCCCCCAATTCATGACAACCAAAAATGTCTCCAGCCATTGCGAAATGTCCCCAGATGAGGACCACTACCCTAGCTAGACCCTCTCCTGAATGATCCTATTGCCTGTTGTGGCTTGACATATGCTCATAAATCCCAACTCTATGCTTCCTGACCTGGTTTCCTGCCTGAGGCCCAGCCCAATATAGCCAACTACCTGCTGAATTTATAAGTCCTTAGCCTGCCTCACCACAATTATTTTATTTTGTTTACAAGAAGATTTAAACTTTTCCACAGCATTTTGCCTCACTGATGAGAATGTGGAAATATTTAATGTACCCATCCTTCATTTCTGCCCTCCTCTATTCCTGTGATTAATATCTGCTGTCTTCTTCCCTACACTCAAGAAGATATGCCTCACTATCAACCTCCCTGTCCTCATCCAAGAGCAGGAAGATGCATCAGGAGAAGTCCCTCTGCATGAAAAACATCACACCCAATGACAATATTCACCTCTGACATAGCATTCCCAAGATTGTTTGATTGGAAAATACCTTACAACGAAACTTATCAATCGTTCACCAAAAGCCAACGGAGGCAAGGTGAACTGTCCAGGCCAGTTTACAAAACTGGAATCAGATTTCTAAGAAGCAGATGGGTTGCATTTGGATGCTATAAATAGTACATCCACCTTAAAGTGGTTTCAGCACTAATGACAGAGTAAAGAAGTCCAGATGTGGGGGCTCCAGAACTGGTTAATTCAGTAGGTCAACAAGTTGAAAACTTCAGGTTTGCTTCTCAGATTTTCCTGGCTTCCCCCTCAGGACTTGAGTTTCTGTCTGGTGGCCCTGTCTTGCTGGTGAATTCCAGATCAGACACATCTGCTTACCAGCATGAGGTTCTATATGAGAGATGAGGGCAGTGGTGGTTCAGTGGTAGAATTCTTGCCTTCCATGTGGGAGACCCAGATCTGATTCCTGGCCAATGCACCTCGTATGCAGCCACCACCTCCCTGTCAGTGGAGGCTTGCAAGTTGCTATGATGCTGAGCAGGTTTCAGTGGAGCTTCTAGACTAAGATGGACTAGGAAGAAAGGCCTGGCGATCCTCTTCTGAAAATCAATGAAAACCTAATGGCTCACAATGGTCCAATCAGCTTCTGATCATGGGAATGGTGCAGGACCAGGCAGCATTTTCTTCCATTGTGAATGGGGTCACCATGAGTCGGGGCCAACTTGATGGAAGATAACAACAACAACATGTATAAAAATGGATGAAATTTTGGACACATGCCACCTCTAGTCAGTAGAAGTTTATAAGAACAGTGTCTTAGGATGGGTTCTCTAGAAAAGCAAAACCAGTGAAACTATATATATATATATATATATATATATAGTTTCACTGGTTTGTATGTATATATGTAATACACACAAGAAGAGAGATTTATCTCAAGGAAACGGCTCAAGTGGTTATAGAGGCTGGAGAGGTCCAAAGTCCATGGGTCAGGTGTTAGGCTGGAGGCTTCTACTGTCTCATGCAGCAGCAGGGGCTGATGAACCCAAGATCAGCAAGTCAGATGGCAGGCCACTGGCCAATGGCTGTGGAGGCTGACGAATCCCAAGATCAGCAAGCAGTATCACAGGCCACTGGCTCAAGTCCCAAGAACCAGAGGTCAGATGATGACAAGCCAGATGCAGGATCCAGAACAAGTGAGCAAGCTTTGCCAATATATATATTGGATGCAGAACACACCCCTGAAGAAACTCCCCTTACAACTGATTAACTGATTGGCTGATCACATCATGGAGGATGAGTAGATCATTAAATACCTGCCAAATTACATCATTACATTACTGCCAAACTACAGCATTATGTAACTGATGAACCACTGAGAATTATGACCCAGCCAAGTAGACACACAACCTTAACCATCACAGTCCACCTTTTGTCAACTTGGCACTTGTACACACAGCCTTAAAACATGCATGATCTCTAAATAAAGACAATTACAAAGTCATACTTGTGCCTAACATGATAGAACTAACATGCATACAATCGAAAATGTACTAGCCCTGTTTACATCTTACATTTTATAAGTGAAGAAAACAAAAATATTTGATGCACATATGTAAGGAAGAAATACTCATAAGAGTTACAGTCCTCATTTCTGCTACTCGTCATGTGGTCATAGCTGGTATCTAGAACTACCTTCTTCTACCACTTATTCTGTATTCAATTTAACCTCAGCAAGCACTTCAGCTGGTCATGGTTCTTTGCCTTGTGGAGAGACCCAAATCTTCATTTCTGAAAGGTGTGGGCCATTAGTGGTCATGCCAGAATTGAGTTGCTGTAGTTTTCTGTTGACGTTAATCACAGGACATGGTAGTACTAGGAGATGCCCTAAGGAATCTCCTGTTTCCAGACGTACTCTTCTTTACCTCCATTATGCAACACCAAGCTGATTTCCCCTTTGTAATAAGGATCAATCACACAAGCCAATAAATAAGGTAACTCCCTTCTTTGCCTGTGGATCTAGAGGCATGAGGAGCCCAAAGTGGTTGGGTGGCATTCTTAACTTCCAGTTCAAAGGAATCAGTGTTGTATCTCCAGGTGGGAGCATTCCTCCCTTTGGAACTAAGACCTCTAGACCTGCAGAGCATAAGATCATGGGAACAGGAAGTAAAAATATTGCAAGTGGATCACTAGTGGTAATAGTGAGTGGTGCCACACCCATTTCCACCCCTTGATTCCTGGACCATGAATCCTGGCTGCCTTATGCTGGGTTCTTCAGATAAGTGAAACAAGGAAGCCTCACACAGTTGTAGAAGCTGTCAAGTCCCAACTCCATGGGCCAGGCATCAGGCTGGAGGCTTCTCCTGACTCAAGTAGCTGCAGGGCCTGATGAACTCAAGATATGCAGGTCAGGCAGCAGGTCACTGGCTCACAGCCTGTGGAAGCCAATGGATCCCAAAATCAGCAGGTAAGCTGCTAGCTTAAGTCCCGAGAACCAGAGGTCAGATGATGATGAGCCACATAAAGGATCAAGAGTGACAGACTTGCTGGAACTTCCATTTATATACTGCAGGCAGGCCACACCCCCAAGAAAACTCCTTTCCAACTGATTGGCTGCTCATAGCAGATCTCATCATGGAGTTGATTACATCATTACATAACTGCCAAATTACATCATAACTGCCAAACCACTGAGAATCATGGTCCAGCCAAGTTGACACACAACCTTAACCATCACAGTCCACCCATGTCAACTTGGCACCTGCACCCATCTCCTTAAACCATACATAATCTCTAAATAAAGACAATTATAAAGTCGTACTTGTGCATAATGTGATAAAACTAACATGAGTACAACCCAAAATGCACTAACTCCATTTACATCTTATATTTTATAAGTGAAGAAAACAAAATATTTGATGCACACATACAAGGAATAAATACTCTTATAAGATTTATAGTCCTTGTTTCTGCAACTAGTCACATGGTCTTAGCTGGTATTTAGAACTACCGTCTTCCATCACCCATCCCATATTCCCTTAACCCTCAGCAAGCATCTCAGCTGGTCATGACTGTTTGCCTGGTAGGGTAACCCAACCCCTAATTTCTGAAAGAGTCTGGGCCATGAGTAGTCATGTTGGAATTGGGTTGCTGCCATTTTTCATTTATTTTAATCACAGGGCATGGTAGTAATAATAGACTCCCTAAGAGATATCCTATATTCCAGACTTTACTTCCATTATGTCATATCAATCCAATTTCCTCTTGATAACCAGGATCAATTGCAAAAGCCAGTATGGTAACTCCTTCTCTGCCTGTTGATCCAGAGGCATGAAGAGCCCATAGTGATCATGTGGAATTCTTAACTTCCAGTCCAAAGGAATCAGTGATGTGTCTCCAGGTGCAAACATTCCTCTATTTGGAACTAAGATCATAGGATTTCAGGGAGAGGAAGAAAAATTTTGCAAGTCAGTCACTAAGGGTAATAGTGAGTGGTGCACTCCCATTTCACCCCTTGATTCCATGAATCCTGGCTATGGGAGATACAGTACCATATACTCGATGCTGGTTTAGAGTATATACAGCCTCCTGGAGAACATTACCCCAACCCTGCAAGGTATTGCCGCCTAAGTGGCACAATGATTGTGTCTTTAGAAGGCCATTCCATCGTTCTATCAAGCCAGCTGCTTCAGGATGATGCGGAACGTGGCAAGACCAGTGAATTCCATGAGTATGGGCCCCTTGCCATACTTCATTTGCTGTGAAGTGAGTCCCTTGATCTGAGGTGATGCTGTGTGGGATACAAAGATGGTGCATAAGGCACTCTGTGAATCCTTGAATGGAAGTTTTGGAAGAAGCATTGTGTGCAGGGAAGGCAAATCCTTACCTAAAGTAAATGTCTATCCCAGTGAGAATAAAATGCTGTCCTTTCCACAATGGAAGCGATCCAACATAATCAACCTTCCACCAGATTGCTGGCTGATCATCTCAAGGAATGGTGCCATATCAGGGACTCAGTGTTGGCCTCTGCTGCTGGAAGACTGGGCAAATGTGCCACCCTATCCACTTGATTGTTAAAATCCTCCTCTGCTTAGGTCACCCGTGGGTTAGCATTCACATAAGACACAGGTACCTTCACTTCTTTGGCCCATTCAGAGAGGTCTATCCACATACTTCTTCCCCATACCTCCTTGTCACCAGTTTTCCAATCATGGGCCTTCCAAGTCCCTGAGCATCTAGCCAAACTATTGGCCATAGGTCATGAATCAGTACACAGTTACACATATGGCCATCTCTCCTTCCAAGTAAAGTGAACAACCAGGTGCACTGCCCAAAGTCCTGCCCATTGGGAGGATTTCTTTTCACCACTGTCCTTTAGGGAGGGCCCAGAAAAGGACTGTAGTGCTGCCAGTGTCCACTTTCAAGAGATGCCTACATATCAAGCAGAACCACCTGTCAACCACACACAAGTTTTAACTTCCTCAGTCAACTAATCATGAGGAACTTCCCATAAGGCCATAGGTGCAGACTGGGAGATGGAAGGTAATGTGATGGGAGTGGAGACCATGGGCATTTGGGCCACTTCTTCATGCAGCTTACTCATGCCCTCAGGTCCTGCTCAGGTCCAAGCTCATATACACTACTTTCATTTAGTGATGGAGTGCTGCTGTGCATGTCTGACTTTGTGACCCTGTGGGACAGAAAGTACACAGTTCAGGTCACATGGTGACTTGTCCCATGGTTAAGTGTTCAGTCTCTACTAAGGCCCAATAACAAGCTAAAAGCTATTTCTCAAAAGAAGAGTACATATCTGCAGAGGATGGCAGGGCTTTGCTCCAAAATTCTAAGAGTTTGCACTGTCACTCACCATTAGGGGCTTGCCATAGTCTCCAAATAGTATCGCTATCTGCCACTAACACTTCAAGCAGTATTGGATCAGCCAGATCATATGGCTCAAGTGGCACAGCAGCTTGCACGTCAGCTTGAACCTGTTGAAGAGCCTTTGCTTGTTCTTGGCCCCACTCAAAACTAGCAGCTTTTGGAGTCACTTGATAAATAGCCAGAGTAGCACACCCAAATGAGGGATACTCTGCCCACAAAATCCAAAGAGGCCAACCAGGTGTTATGCCTCTTTTTTAGTTGTAGGTGGGGACAGTGTAACAACTTATTCTTCACTTTAGAAGAAATGTCTTGACCTGCCACATAGCATTGGACTCCTAGAAATTCACTGAGGTAAAAGGTGCCTAAATTTTTGTGGGATTTATTTCCCACTCTCTAGAATGCAAATGTTTTACTCGTAAGTCCAGAGTCATTGGCACTTCTTCCTTACTAGGTGCAAACAGCACAATGTCATCAACGTAATGGACCAGTGTGACATCTTGCGGAAGGGAATGGTGATCAAGTTACCTGAAGACTAAGTAATGACATAGGGCTTGAGAACTGATATACTTTTGAGGCAGGATAGTGAAGGTACATCGCTGGCCTCGCTGGCTGAAGGCAAATTGCTACTGATGTTGTTTTGAAAATGGAATCGACAAAAAGGCATTTGCCAGGTCAATAACTGCATACCATGTACTAGGAGATCTATTAATTTGCTCAAGCAATGAAACCACATCTGGAACAGCAGCTGCAATTGGGGTCACCACCTGGTTAAGTGTATGATAATACATGGTCATTGTGCAAGATCCATCTGTTTTTTTTGCACGGGCCAAATAAGTGAGTTGAATGGGATGTGGTGGAAATCATCACCCCTGCATCCTTCCAATCCTTGATGGTGGCAGTAATCTCTGCAATCCTTCCAGGAATGCAGTATTGCTTTTCATTTACTATTTTCCTAGGTGGTGGCAGTTCCAATAACTTCTACTTGGCTTTTCCTACCATATAACCCTTACTCCACTTGTCAGGGATCCAATGTGGGAGTTCTGCCAGTTGCTAAGCATATCTATTCCAATTATGTATTCAGGAAGCATGGAAATCACTACAGGATGAGTTCGGAGACACACTGGACCCACTGTGAGACGAACCTCAGCTAAGATTCCATTAATAACCTAATCTCCATACTCCACCACTCTAACTGGTGGGCACAGTGACATTTTGGATCTCCTAAAATTAGTGTCAGTTCTGAGCCAGTGTCCAGCAATCTGTGAAGTCTGATTATCTCCTTTTCCCTAATGAATAGTCACTCTTGTAAAAGACTGTAGATCCCTTTTGAGAAGACTGGGAGTGTAAATTTTTGGCAGTTGTCATGGATTGAGTTGTGTCTCCCCAAAATATGTGTCAACTTGGTTAGGCCATGATTCCCAGTATTGTGTGGTTGTCCTCCATTTTGTGATTTTCCTATGTGTTATAAATCATAATCTCTGCCTGTGGTTAAAAAAGATTAGGGTGGGATGTAACATCCTTGCTCAGGTCACATCCCTGCTCCAATGTAAAGGGAGTTTCCATGGGGTGTGGCCTGCACCACCTTTTATCTTACAAGACATAAAAGGAAAGGGAAGCTGGAGCAGAGAGGGACCTCATACCAAGAAAGCAGTGCTGGGAGCAGAGCATGTCCTTTGGACCTGGGGTTCCTGCATGGAGAAGTTTCTAGTCCAGGGGAAGACTGATAACAAGAACCTTTCTCCAGAGCCAACAGAGAAAGCTGATGCCCTGAATTTGGACTTCTAGCTTATTAGACTGTGAGAGAATAAAGTTTTCTTTGTTGAAGCTATCCACTTGTGGTATTTCTGTTATAATAGCACTAGATGACTAAGACAGCAGTGTAGTCGGGTCCCTCTTCAAGGCAATTGTGGTCCACAAGCTGGCTCAAGTCTGGGAATTGATTAAGGGGCTATGACACCCTATTCTGGCGATTGGAGTTACGCTGCCATTCACTTGACCTAGAATACTTTCTCTTGTACAGAGCAACTAAATATTTAGCAGATTTCCCATCTATTTCATTCCTAGGGATACCATGACTAAGTAGCCATTGCCATAAGTCCATATGGGTCAGGCTATTCTGATTACTGCATTGATTCCATTGTCCATAACTGTAGCCATGCCACTTTGGCTTTGTTGATTGAGTGGCATCACATGGCCCCTACCACCGTGGGGTCCAATAAGCCCTATTGTAGTTAGGTGTCTTAATTCAGTTAGGGCAGTTTCCACTGTCAAATCTGACTTACATAAAATAGCAATCACAGTAGTCTTCAAGGGTGCTTCACAAATTTGTTCTTCACCATTATGGTAAAAGGCATGTCCGTATGTCTAACCTGATAAATCCACTCTAACATGCCTATTTCCCTAAGCCTTTGGATACCTTCTTCCACAGTATACCAAGACAGCTCTGGTACTTCAACTTGATTTAGTGTAGACCATTGTGTAATCCATGCTTCAGCTACTCAACCAAATAATTAGATCCTTTCCTAACCTCTGGAGCAGAAACATTGAATAAAGAATCTGTGCTTAGTGGACCCATATCAATAAACTCAGACTGATCCATCTTTATGTTCCTTGTGCCATTATCCCACACCCTTAATAGCCATTCCCACACATATTCTCCAGGTTTCTATCAAGTAGTTCCTTTGGAGTGTAGCATACCTCCTCCTGGGCCACATTTTGTACTTTTTGGGGCTTGCTGGGACTTTAGTCTAGTTATAGTTGCAGAAGCAAAAATGGGCAGTGGGGGTGGGTCCTGCAAACATTCTGCAGTGTCTTGTAAGGCATTTATACCAGGCAATGATCCAGGCAATGACTCAAATGCTATCCCAGGTGATGACTTAGACAATGCCCTAGGGGAATATCTCAGACAAAGCCTCTCAAGGCACAGCTGGGTTAATCTCATCAGATGGATATGGAGGGGATAATTGTTTTACTAGGAAGGGTGACTTAGCAGACAAAGATGGAGCAATCCGTTCAGGTAGGAGTGCATGGTCTGATCTGTTGGCACAAATGATTCAATGTAATTTAGGGGCTCAATGTCCCCAGCTTCCTGATTATCTTCCCATATGTCCCCATCCCAAGTTTCAGGATCCCATTTCTTCCCAATCAATACTCTCATTTTGACTTCAGACACCATTCAATGTCGGGAATTCAGTTGGCATTGTGATTCAGCCACTCTTTTAAGACTCTGAGTTTTGTTTTCAGCATTACCAGCTCTGTTACTACATAAAATGAGGCCTTCTTTCAGGGCACAAGTGACAAGTTTGAGGTTGTTTATGCAGCGTTTGAGCTGTGCCTCTGGAGCCATGAGCTCATCTCTTTCTTTCACCAATTTGTCCAGTGATAGTAGGACCTACCAACCAATTTCCCTCTAGTCCTCATTCTGACAAAATTGTAGAGAAGTATCAAACATGCGATCATCCAGAGCCTCATCTCTCACTAATACTTGATCTATTGGTGGTGATTTTTTATGTATTAGTATTCTCATCTCATGCCGTGGATTAGCAGTGCCTTCTTTACTACTGGAGCCAGAGTCATCAGCACCTTTAAGACCAGTCAGACTTGAGAACCGATTTAGAAACTCATCCTTATGATTTTATTTCTCTAAAGCCACTCTGGGAATTAACTGTCTTAGGCTGGGTTCTCTAGATAAGCAAAACCAGTGAAGCGTATATATGTATACATGGAGAGAGATTTATCTCAAGGAAATAGCTTACACTGTTGTAGAGGCTAGCAATCCCAAGTCCATGGTACAGGCACCAGGCTGACTCACGCAGCTGCAGGAGCTGACAAACCCAAGGTGAACTGCTGGCTCATGGGCTGCAGAGGCTGATGAGTCCAAGATAGACAGGTAAAATAGCAGACTGCTAGCTCACAGGCTATGGAAGCCCATGAATCCAAAGATCTGTAGGCAATACAGCAGATCACTGGCTCAAGTCCCAAGAACTGGAGATCAGATGACGATGAGCCAGATGCAGGATCCAGAGCAAGTGGGCAAGCTTGCCAATATGTCCACATATATATTGAATTCAGCCCACACCCCCTAGGTAACTCCCCTTACAACTGATTAGCTGATCACACCAGAAGACATCTTGGAAATTGACTACATCATTACATAACTGTCAAACTACATCATTACATAACTGCTAAACCACTGAGAATCATGGCCCAACCAAGCTGACACAAAACCTTAACCACCACAGTCTGCTTTTTCTTCCTGGCCTTCTTTAATTATGGACCAGCTTTCCCCATGAGCCCAGTCTGCTTCAGTAACCCATGTGAAATCTCCTCTTCAAGGAAGCAGGCCTCCTGGGACTATGAGGCCCCTATTTATCCAATATGACCTTCTCATTAAATGTCAAAACTCAACCACACTCTAGAATTCTGCAAGGGGGTTGGGAACAAAAACAACAACAATTATTTCAACAAACAACTGTCAGGTATCTAGTCTGCAAAGTTTTGTGATTAGGACTATGTCCACAAAGATGTATAAGATGTGACTGCAGCCTTAGGTGAGAGAATTAAGCCAAGTTCTGTCTCACTCACCAACTCCCCTACCTGTGTGCTCTGGGAAATAGAAACTCTGTATATCCCCTGCCCAATAGTCCATCCTTACTTATTCCCTGGGCCCACCAAACCTCTGCCTCATTCTGAATTCATAGCAACCTATTGGTCTGGGACAGGGTGAGAGGAAATTGACATTTCCTTAATTTTCAGAGCAAGGATATAAACATATTGAAAATGGTTATATCTCCCTCACACACTTCCTGTTGAGTGACTGAAAGGCAGACCTCTCCATGTGCCTCGGGCCAGAGCCCCTGATGGGATGGGGTACTGTACAGAAGCCCCTCCTCAGATGTCTTCCCCATAAGCACATGCCAACTGTGGTCCCAGAATATTTGCCAAGAAGTAGTTGCAAAGCATGAGGCACATTTACCTTATCCCTTAGGAGAAAGAAATCAATTCAGTGCTTGCTGGAGAAACCTCATCTTGTATGAGATTAGGTAGGTGAACTTTTCAGCCTGTCTTTTTTTTCTTATTTCCTCCACAGATACCACCTGCAGGAAAGCATCTGCAGGTGTGCCTTTAGTTGACTTTCTCTTTCCTTGTCTCGAGTGCAAGGTTGAAGGGAGGGGGTTGGAGAATGTTGCATTAGATAAAGGAAATAAATGTTCCCTTGGGAGCCTGGCCCCTCTCCCGGCATCCTGCCATCTCCTGAACACAGGGGGCACCTCTGAACACAGGTCACATTTACTTGGAGCCGGAGACCAAGATCTAAAAATGTACACAAACTTCCCAATAATACAAGCAGCTCTTTCAGAAGTCTAAAACAAATGTGATCTCTTCCCAATAATACAAGCAGCTCTTTCAGAAGTCTAAAACAAATGTGATATCTTGTTTACCTAATAGGCACTCTTTAACCCTTAGCTGTTAGGATGATTTAATAACAGAATCCAGAATTTTTATGTCCCCCATCAGAAACGTAAGTGGCAAAGACTGAACAGGCAGCTATCCCTGGAGAAATGACCTCAAAAACCAAACCTGTTGCCATCAAGTCAATTCTGACTCATCTGTTAGAGAGTAGAACTGCTCCACAGGATTTTCTTCGCTGTTATCTTTATGGAAGGTGCCCTGGTGGCATGGTGGTTAAAGGTCTCAGTTGCTAACTGAAAGGTTGGTGGTTCCAACTCACCAGAAAGATGTGGCAGTCTGCTTCTGTAAAGATCACAGCCTGGGAAACCCAATGGGGCAGTTCTACTCTGTCCTATAGAGTCGCTATGAGTTGGAATGGACTTGACAGTAATTTTTTTTTTTTTAATCTTTATGGAAGCAGATTGCTAGGCCTTTCCTTTGTGGTACTGTTGAGTGGGTTTGAACCATTAACCTTTAAGTCAGTAGCCAATGAATTGTGCCAGTCAGGCTCCAGAAATGGCCTCCAAAAAAACCCATACCCATTGCCAAGAAATGGCCTGAAACCAAAAAAACCAAACCCATTGCCGTTGAGTTGATTCCGACTACTAGTGATCCTATAGGACAGAGCAGAACTGCCCCATAGGGTTTCCCAGGAGCAGCTGGTGGATTCCAACTGCAGGACTTACGGTTAGCAGCCAAACTCTTAACCACTGTGCCATGTCTCCTGGTTGGATTCATCATAGCAATCCAACAATGCCAAATGTAAACTAGCAAAGACACACCTAACTAAGGGGCCATGTTTTAAAGTATTCAGAAACGAACCTTCTTTACTTCTATCTATCTTTGTAATGGATACTAAATTTACTCTGGTTCTCACTCATTCTGTCAGCGTTTATGTCACTATTTATTGTATCTTGTGTGCTGCTGCAATGCTGGAAGCTATTCCACCAGTATTTCAAATGTCCGCAGGGTCACTCTTGGTGGATAGGTTTCAGGGGAGCTTCCAGACTAAAACAGACTTTAAAGAAAGGCCTGGTGATCTACTTCCAAAAACTAGCCAATGAAAACTTTATGGATCACAATAGAAGATTGTCTGAAGGGGTTTTTAGTGCTGGAAGATGATCCCCTAGGTTGAAAGGCACTCAAAATACGCAGTCAGCACAAGAATGGACTCAAGCACAGCAATGATCATGCCTGAGTCCAGGCAACGTTTCATTCTGTTGTACACGGGGCCACCATGAGTTGGAGCTGACTTGAAGGCAACTAACAACAATGACACTCTGCGCTAAGCATACCTTGTTAGAGACTAAACTTTTGAAGCCCATGAATATGAAAGGCTGGTAGTGTTTCACAAAGACTACATGTAAATAAATAGGTACAAGGCTGAGTGTGAAGGAGATATATGAGTAAGCGGGGGCTCCCACCCTGCAATCCCAGAATAATTATAGGAGCTCTAAGCAAGGGGTAATGGCATAACAGTACCCAAAGCCTAAACACCCATAGAGAAATCATTCCCAAAGCCCCTTCCCTCCCAGCACACATCCAAGTATATTTCATTGACCGTGTAACTGGGAGGCTTGAGTGGAGAAACTCCAGAGGCAGTTAATAATAACTGAACTGAGAAGACTTAGGGGCTTTCCACCAGCCCTCTGAAGCTCCTCTCCTTATCCAAGTTAAATCTCCCAAATAAATCCTTAAGCCAAAAGAGGTCTCCAATACAAATTATAGTGATATAGCCCAATTTGTATTCTCAGCTTTCATTCATACACACACATACAACACATAGGATATGAGTTCTTATTTATACTGCCTTATGTCTCATGTTCCCCAGGGAGACTGTACTTTTTTTTTTTTTTAATATATAGTTTTTACTGCCAACTTAAGTTTTCAATGCTTATTTTGACACATTCCACTGTATCTCTAGTTCTTCCTCCAGTTCTGGTATAGATCACACTGCTGGCAAAGCTGTCCCTCTTGCCCCTCCACATGTTGCCATTATTGTTCACCACCAAGAGGTCTGTTCTCTTGAGCTGATGGATCCTGCGACTTTCTTAGGTAGGATTTACGGACTTTGAATGTGGAATAATCGGAAGTTCAAGAGAGCCCTCCCACCCCTGATTCATTTTCAGTCCTTCATGGCAACTGTCAAGACTCCTACTGAGTCCATACTTCTTAAAACAAAAACAGATGCCATCCTGTTGACTCCAACTCATGGTCACCCCAGAATAGAACAGTGCTCCATTGGGTTTTCTGGATATATAATTCTTGGCTGGCAATTTTTTTTCCTTCAAGGCTTTATATATGTCATCTCATTGCTTTCTTGCCTGCATGGCTTCTGCTGAGTAGTCGGAACTTAGTCTTACTGGCTCTCCTTTGCAGGTGACTTTTCACTTATCCGTAGCCGCTCTTAAAATTCTGTCTTTATCTTTGGTTTTGGCAAGTTTGATTATAATATGTCTTGGTGACTTTTCTTTGTGATCTACCTGTGTGAGGTTCGATGAGCATCTTAGATATCTTCTCATTTTTCACGGTATCAGGGAATTTTTCTGCTAACAAATCTTCAGCAATTCTTTCTGTATTTTCCATTATCCTCACCTGTTCTGGTGTAGGTTATTCCTCTTGACAGAGTCCCACATAATTCTTAGGATTTCTTCATTTTTTTAAATCCTTTTATCTGATTTTTCCCCAAATATATTGGCACCAAGTGCTTTATCTTCAATCTCACTAATTCTGACTTCCATTGCCTCAATTCTGCTGTTATGACTTTCTATTGAATTGTTTAATTCTGAACTTTTATTGTTAATCTTCTGAATTTCTGTTTGTTGTCTCTCTCTGGATTCTTGCAGCCTGTTAAATTTGTCATGGCGCTCTTGTCTAATCTGCTTAAGTTCCTCTAATGCTTTGTCTGTATGTTTCCTGGCTTGTTCTGCGTTTTGCCTGATCTCTTGAAGAGTTCTATATATTACTCTTTTGTATTCTACCTCTGGAAATTACAGGAAGTTCTCTTCATCCAGGAGATTTCTTGATTCTTTATTTGAGGGTTTGCTGAAGCCATTGTTGTCTGCCTCTTTATGTGATTTGACATTGACTGTTGTCTCTAAGCCACCAATAAGTTATTGTATTTATTTAATGCTTGCTTACTGTGTCCTAGATTCTTGTTTTGTTTTGATATGCATGAATAGACTGCTTGAGTGATCTAGTTTGGTTATTGGCACCTTAGAAGCTCTAACATCCTGTCACCAGGTAGTTACAGCTGTTACTAGGTATGTGAGCCCAGGAGTTCGCTCACTTTTCTTGTATGAATTCAGCTCAAGTGTCCAGATAGTCACCAAGTGTGTGGTGCAGGCTCTCACCTACAGCCCTAGATGAGCAGGGGTGATTGGTATAGGCACAGGTATCTGGCTGCAGTAGGGCGTCATGCACTGAGCAAGGCAGGGGGCTGACAACTGCCCCTGAGTGTCTGTGAGGAAAGCATATCCTTGTTCCCTAGAGCACATAAGTGGGTGGGTTTGGCATTCAGATTATGGGCACCCAATGCTGTTGGCTGTAAGGACTGGGAGGCACCACTTATTCTTGGACCCTTGTCATGGGTAGCTTGGTGTTGTGTGTGAAGCCACCAGTCTTCAGGCCCCTGATGTGGGTAGGTGAGGACCCTGATTAATAGGCAGAGTGGTGTTAAATGTCACGAACATGCCTCTCCACCATGTAGCTGAAACAGCTTAAGTTAGACTTAATATACCCTGTTATACTGTGCTAATGAGGGCCTATGCTGTTGAAATGGGCCCACGCAGGTCTATGCAGGGGTGAAAGTCATTCAAAGTCCATAGAGCCCTTATCTCCTGTGCCTAGACAAAGGAGATGTTTCTGCTCTGAGTTCCCTGCTTAGGGGGGGCCAGCTGATTATTTTTTCCCTATTTGTTAATTTGTTCCCTCTCCAAGGCCAGGAGAATGGCTCAGGGTGAGTGAAGAGTCCTTCTTTAGGCCCAGGGTATGCAGCCAGCTGGGACCCAGTGCAGAATGGGAAGGGAGCAGGTAAGTGGGAGAGAGGATTTTCCTGAAGTGGTACTTTTGGATTGTGGTAGGTTAAACATGGGTACTTATCATTTGCCCATTGTGGGCCTCTTCTTGCTTGTTCTGGAAGGCTGAACAGAGAGTCCACTCTTGGGCCTTCCCTGATGTGGAAAATGCATCCTGAACACCTCTGCTTGCCTCACCATGCTGGTAGAAGCAGCGGAATAGGCCTGCAGGGTTCTGGTTCCCACCAGGTCAGGTCTGGCAACTCCTTGTACCTTCTAAACCATTTCTCCCTCCCCCTGCCACTCAGTCTGATTCCTTAACTTTGCCTTTGATGTTCAGAGCTCCTAGCTTTCCTATATAATCGATTCACTTGTTTTTTGGGTCTTTGTTGGAAGAGGGACCACAGGAAGCATCTGACTACTCCGCCAACTTGGCCCCACCTCCACCATAGGGTTTTCAATGGCTGATTTTTGGGGGATTTGATCACCAGGCCTTTCTTCCAAGGTGCTTCCAGGTGTACTCAACCTCTAGCCTTTTGGTTAGCACCCAAATGCATTAATATTTTGCACTCAATTCTCAAAGACCTAAATAACCCATTTACCTCTAGATTCCTTTCACCAAACTCATGTCTCTACTAAGAGTCTGTTGGGAGACTTCTTTTTATTCTTTTTGGACTCAGTACACTGATGTATATCTGAGATCACAAATATCCTTAATTCTTTTACAGAAAGTCTCCCACCCAAACCTGGTCAACAAAGGGACTTTAACCACTGAATCATTTCAAATGCATCTAGTTGCAAGTAACAGAAAGCCATCTATCAGTGCCCCAAAATATAACGATGGCTATTGTTTATTAACAAGAAGTCCCAAAGTGGACGGTCCCAGGCTTGGTTCACTGGCTCCATCATGACATCAAAGACCCAGGTTCAGGGAGGCAGGGCCAAGAAGGAAGAGTAGACAGACGCTTCAGGTGATTCCTCTTACAACAAAGACCCAAAAACACAAGTGAAACAATTATATATATGACAAGCTAGGAGCCCTGAATATCAAAGGCAAAGTTAGGAAATCGGACCGAACAGCAGGGGGAAGGAGAGATGGTTCAGAAGCAGCGAGGAGTTGCTGGACCTGAACCACCCACAACATGGGTTCAAGGATAAGTGGTGCCTCCCAGTCCTTACAACCAAAAGCATAGGGTGCCCATAGTCCGGCTGCAGAACCCATGTACCTGTGCACTCTAGGGAACAGGGACACACTTTCCTTACAGACAGTTGGGGGACAGTTGTCAGCCCCCTGCCTTGTTCAGAGCACGACGCCCTGCTGCAACCAGATACCTGTGCCTACACCAATCACCCCTGCCCCTCTAAGACTGTAGGACAGAGCCTGCAAAACACAACTGACGACCAACCACATGGACACCTGAGCTGAATCTATACAAGAAAATTGAATGGACTCCTAGGCTTATATACCGGATAACAGCTTTAGCTATCTGGTAACAGGACGTTAGAACTTCAAAGGTGCAAATAATCAAGCTAGCTCACTCAAGTAGCCTATCTGGACATATCAAAACAAAACAAAGAAAAAAGCTAGGATACAGCGAGCAAGCATAAAATAAATTAATACAATAGCTTATAGATGCCTTGGAGACAACAGTCAATATCAAATCACATAAAGAAGCAGAGAACGGTCACTTCAACAAGCTCTCAGAACAAAGACTCAAAGAATATTCCTGATGAAGATGTATTCCTGGAATTACAAGAGGTATAACACAAAAGATTAATGTACAGAACTCTTTAAGAGATCAGGAAGGAGATCAGGCAAAGTACATAAAAAGCCAAGGAACACACAGATAAAGGAGCTGAAGACATTAAAAATGTTATTCAAGTACATAATGAAAAAATTAATAAGCTGAAAGAAGCAACAAAGACTGCAATCAGAAATTCAGATGACTAACAATAAAAGCACCGAATTAGACAACTCAATAAAAAGTCAGAGAAGCAGAAATGAGGAAATGGAAGGGAGAATTAGTGAGAAAGAAGGCAAAACTCTTGCCAGCAATATATTTGAAGAAAAATCAGATAAAAGGATTTAAAAAAAAGGAAGAAACCCTAAGAATCATGTGGGACTCTATCAACAGAAATAACCTATGAGTGTTTGGAGTACCAGAACAGAGAGGGATAACAGAAAACACAGAAAGAATTGCTGAAGATTTGTTGGCAGAAAACTTCCCTGATATTGTGAAAGATGAGAAGATATCCACCCAAGATGCTCATCAAACTCCACATAAGGTAGATTTTAAAAGAAAGCCACCAAGACATATTATAATCAAACTTGTCAAAACCAAAGATAAAAAGATAATTTTAAGAGCAGCTAGGGATAAATGAAAAGTCACCTACAAAGGAGAGTCAGTAAGAATCAGCAGAAATCAGGCAGGTGAGAAGTCAATGGGATGGCTTATATAAAGCATTGAGGGAAAAAAATTGCCAGCCAAGAATATATATCCAGCAAAACTGTCTCTCAAATATGAAGGCAAAATTAGGACATTTCCAGATAAACAGAAGTTTAGGAAAATTTTAAAAACCAAACCAAAGCTACAAGATATACTAAAGGAAGTTCTCTGCTTAGAAAATCAATAATATCAGGTATCAACCCAAGACTAGAACACAGGACACAGCAACCAGATATCAAGCCAGATAGGGAGATCATAAAAATAAATCAAGATAAAAAAACGCTCAAAACAGGGAAAAAGTGATATCATTATGTCAAAGATGACAACATTAAAACAATAAAGAGGACTAAAAAATGTACTTATAGATCTTTCATATGGAGAGGAAGTCAAAGCAATATAAGGAAATAAAAGTTGGGTTTAAACTTAGAAAAATAGGGGAAAATATTCAGGTAACCACAAAGGAGACTAACAATCCTACACTTCAAAATAAAATACAAGAAAAAAATTAAAGGCTCAGAAAAAATAAAATCAACAATAATGAATAAGAGGAAAAGACAACATATAAAAATACACTACTCAGCACAAAAAATTAAGAGGGAAAAAGAAACTCTCAACAACATACAAAAAAAGACATTAAAATGACAGCTCTATACCTATCCATAATTACACCGAATGTAAGTGGATTAATGCACCAATAAAGAGACAGAAAGTGGCAGTATGGACAAAAAAACACAATCCATCTACATGCTTCCTACAAGAGACATACCTTAGACTTAGAGACACAAACAAACAAAAGCTCAAAGGATGGGAAAAAAATATATATCAAGCAAACAACAATCAAAAAAGAGCAGGAGTGGCAATATAAATTTCTGACAAAATAATCGACCACAAAGGATAAGGAAGGACACTGAAAAACGATTAAAAGGGCAATATACCAGGAGGATGGAACCATATTAAATATTTATGCACCCAAAGACAGGGCTTCAGAATACATAAAACAAACTCTAAAAGCATTGAAAAGTGAAATAGACAGCACCACAATAATAGTAGGAGACTTCAACACACCACTTTCAGTGAAGGACAGAACATCCAGAAAGAAGTTCAATAAAAATACGGAAGACATAAATTCCACAATCAACCAACTTCAGCTCGTAGACATACACGGGACACTTCACCCAACAGCAGCCAAGTATACTTTCTTTTCCAATGCACATGGAACATTTTCCAGAATGGACCACATATTAGGTCACAAAGCAACTCTTAACAGAACCTGAAACATCAAAATATTACAAAACCATAAAAGTAGAAATCAATAAAAGAAAAAGCAGGCAAAAGCAATGGAACACTTGGAAACTGAACAATATCCTGCTCAAAAACGACTGGGTTATAGAAGAAATTAAGGATGGAATAAAGAAATTCATAGAGTCCAATGAGAATGAAATACTTCCCATCAGAAGCTTTGGAACAGAGCTAAAGCAGTGCTCAGAGGTCAATTTATAACAATAAATGCATGTATCCAAAGAGAAGAAAGGGACAAAATCAAAGAATTATCCCTACAACTTGAACAAATAGAAAGAAAGCAACAAAAGGAACCCTCAGTCACCAGAAGAAAGCAAATAATAAAAATCAGAACAAAATTAAACAAAATAGAGAACAGAAAAACAACTGAAAGAGTTAGTAAGACCAAAAGCTAGTTCTTTGAAAAAATTAACAAAATTGATAAACCCTTGGCCAAACTGACAAGAGAAAAACAGGAAAGGAAGCAAATAACCCAAATAAGAAATGAGATGGGTGATGTCACAACAGACCCAACTGAAATGAGAACAACCATATCAGATTACTATGAAAAATTGTGCTCTAACAAATGTGAAAACCTAGAAGAAATGGATGAATTTCTAGAAACACACTACCTACATAAACTAACACAGAGGTAGAACAACTAAACCCATAACAAAAGAAGAGATTGAAAAGGTAATCAAAAAACTCCCAACAACAAAACAAAAAGCACTGGCCCTGACAGCTTCACTAGAGAATTCTATCAAACTTCCAAAGAAGAGTTAACACCACTACTAATAAAGGTATTTCAGAGCATAGAAAAGGACGGAATACTCCCAAACTCATTTTATGAAGCCAGCATATCCCTGATACCAAAACCAGGTAAAGACACCGCAAAAAAAGAAAATTACAGACCTATATACCTTATGAACTAAGATGCAAAAATTCTCAATAAAATTCTAGCCAACAGAATTCAACAACCTATAGGAAAAAAAAAAACTTCACTATGACCAAGTGGGATTCATACCAGGTATGCAGAGATGGTTCAACATTAAAAAAATAATCAATGTAATCCATCACATAAATTAAAAAAAAGACAAGAATCACATGATCTTATCAATTGATGCAGAAAAGGCATTTGACAAAGTCCAACACCTATTCATAATAAAAACTCTCAGCAAAATAGGAATAGAAGGAAAATTCTTCAACATTAAAAAGGGCATTTATACAAAGCCAACAGCCAACATCATCATAAATGGAGAGTCTGAAAGCATTCCCCTTGATATCGGGAACCAGACAAGGATACCCTTTATCACCACTCATATTCAACATTGTGCTGGAGGTCCTGGCCAGAGCAATTAGGCTAGATGAAAAAATAAAGGGCATCCAGATTGGTAAGGAAGAAGTAAAAGTATCTCTATTTGCAGATGACATGATCTTATACACAGAAAACCCTTAAGAAAACTACTGAAACTAATAGAGAGTTCAGCAGAGTATCAGGGTACAAGATGAACATACAAAAATCAGCTGGATTCCTCTACACCAACAAAAAGAGCTTTGAAGAGGAAATCACCAAATCAATACCACTTACACAGTAGCCCCCAGGAAGACAAAATACTTAGGAGTAAATCTAACCAGTGACATAAAAGACATATACAAAGAAAACTATAAGACCCTACTGGAAGAAAGCAAAAGAGACCTACATAAGTGGAAAAACATACTTTGCTCATGGATTGGAAGACTCAACATTGTAAAAATGCCTATTCTACCGAAAGTGATCTATAGATACAATGGAATTCCATTCCAAATTCCAACGACATTTTTTAATGAGAGAAACAAATCACCAACTTCACATGGAAGGGAAAGAGGCCCCACATAAGTAAAACATTACTGAAAAAGAAGAACAAAGTGGGGGCCTCACACTACCTGATTTTATATTATACATATTATACAGCCACAGTAGTCAAACCAGCCTGGTACTGGTACGACAACTGACACATAGGCCAATGGAACAGAATTGAGAATCCAGTCATAAATCCATCCAATGTGAGCAGGTGATATTTGACAAAGGCCCAAAGTCAGTTAAATGGGGGAAAAGACAGTCTCTCTAACAAATGGTGCTGGCATAATTGGATATCCATTTGCAAATAAAATGAAACAAGACCCACACCTTACACCGCGCATAAAAACTAACTGAAAATGGATTGAAGACCTAAATATAAAATCTAAAAGGATAACGATCATGGAAGAAAAAATAGAGACAATGCTAGGGGCCCTAATACATGGCATACACAGTATACAAAACATTACTAACTGTGCACAAACACCAGAAGAGAAATTAGATTACTGGGAGCTCCTAAAAATCAAACACTTAAGCTCATCCAAAGACTTCACCAAAAGACTAAAAAGATTACCTACAGACTGGGAAAAAGTTTTTAGCTATGACATTTCTGATCAGCTTCTGATCTCTAAAATGTACATGATACTGCAAAACTCAACAACAAAAACACAAATAACCCAATCAAAAATGGGTAAAGGATATGAAAAGGCACTTCTCCAAAGAAGACATTCAGGCAGCTAACAGATCATTAGCCATTAGAGAAATACAAATAAAAACTACAATGAGATACCATCTCACTCTAACAAGTCTGGCACTAATCCAAAAAACACAAAATAATAAATGTTGGAGAGGTTGTGGAGAGACTGGAAGGCTTATACATGGCTGGTGGGAATGCAAAATGGTACAACCACTTTGGAAACCGATTTGGCACTCCTTAAAAAGCTAGAAATAGAACTACCATACAATCCAGCAATCCCACTCCTTGGAATATATCCTAGAGAAATAAGAGCCTTTACAGGAATGGATATATGCACACCCATGTTCATTGCACCACTGTTTACAAAAGCAAAAAGACTGAAGAAACTAAGGTGCCCATAAACGGATGAATGGATAAATAAACTATCACACAATGGAATACTATGCATCGATAAAGAACAATGATGAATCCATGAAACATTTCATAACATGGAGGAATCTAGAAGGCATCATGCTGAGTGAAATCAGTCAGTTGCAAAAGGACAAATATTGTATGAGACCGCAATTATAAGAACCCAGGAATTAGTTTAAACACAGAAGAAAATATTCTTTGATGGTTAAGAGTGTGGGGAGGGAGGAAGGGAGAGGGGTATTCACTAATTAGATAGTAGGCAAGAACTATTTTAGGCGAAGGGAAAGACAACACATGATACAGGAGAGGTCAGTACAACTGGACTGCACCAAAGCAAAGAAGTTTCCGGAATACAACTGATCATTCCGAAGGCCAGAGTAGCAGGGGTAGGGGAATGGGGACCATGGTTTCTGGGGACATCTAGGTTAATTGGCATAATAAAACATATTAAGGAAACATTCTGCATCCCAGTTTGGTGAGTGGCGTCTGGGGTCTTAAAAGCTAGCAAGCAGTCATCTAAGATGTATCAATTGGTGTGATGGTTAAGATTACATGTCAACTTGCCTGGGCCATGATTCTCAATGTTTTGGCATTTGTATAAGGTTGTGATCACTTTTCTGTTGAAATTTGATATGTGATTACCTCCAAGATGGAATCTGTTGAGTGGTACCCTTGGGTGTGGGGCCGGCGGTAGCTCACCGCCCCCTCAGCCTTCATCTCTCCACCTTCCGCTGCCTACTTCCTTCCTGCTCACCTTGCGAAGGTGCTTGGCTGGTTCTGGATCCAGCAGCTGTCTCTGGTCTGACCTCTGATTCTTGGAACTTGAGCTAGCAGCTTAAGCATCTTGGGATTTGCTGATCTTCATGGCCTGCGAGCAAGAGTCCTGCTCCACGACCTGCTTATCTTGGGTTCACCAGCCCCTGCAGCTTACCTGCCGACCTTGGGGATTCCTTGACTGTCACAACCTGTCTCCTCAACTTGCTCATCTTGGGTTCACTAGCTTCTGCAGCTCCATGAATTGGGAAAGGACTCTATTCCTGATTCAAGCACTTGGCATGTTCCAACCCCTACAATCGCATGAGCTGTTTCCTTAATATAAATTTCTCTGTATATATTTATATGTATTACTGGTTTTGCTTCTCTAGAGAACTCAGCCTAAGACAATTGGTCTCAACCCACCTGGAGAAAAAAAGAATGAAGAACAACAAAGATACAAGGTAATTATGAGCCCAAGAGACAGAAGGGCCACGTAAATCAGAGACTACATCACCGTGAGACCAGAAGAACTAGATGCTGCCTGGCTACAACCAACGAATTCCCTGAAAGGGAACACAACAGAGAATCCCTGATGGAGCAAGAGAGCAATGGGATGCAGACCCCCAATTCTCGTAAAAAGACCAGACTTAATGGTCTGACTGAGACTAGAAGGACCCCGGAGGTCATGGTCCCCAGACCTTCTGTTGGCCCAAGACTGGAACCATTCCCAACGCCAACTCTTCAGACAGGCATTGGACTGGCCTGTGGGATAGAAAATGATACCGGTGAGGAGTGAGCTTCTTGGCTCAACTGGACACAAGAGACTATGTGGGAAGCTCCTGTCTGGAAGGTAGGTGAGAAAACGGGGGGGACAGAAGCTGGCAGAATGGACGGAGGGAATACAGGGTGGAGTGAAGGAGTGTGCTGTCTCATTGAGGGGAGAACAACTAGGAGTACATAGCAAGGTGTATACAAATTTTTGTATGAGAGACTGACTTGATTTGTAAACTTTCACTTAAGGCACAATAAAAATTAAAAAAAAAAAAAGACCCAGGTTCAATCTTCCGCCCTGCCAACCCCAGGGTATAGGGGCTGTTTTCCATCTTGACTGCAGAGTGACCACCGCAGCACTAAGCAAGGGGTCTTCACATGACATCATTAAAAGATTGAGCAACCTCTTTTTTTTATCATTTAGGGAAAATTTTTCACCAAAGCCCTTTCCCTCCCTAGCAGACTTCCACATCCGCAAGCCACGATCAACCACTGGCAAAGCATGATTGACATAACTGACTTAGATAAATTAGAGATGATCCCCTAGGGTTGGGCACATTACTGTACACCTTCCTGAAAACTGAGGTTCTATTAGCAAACCCTGGTGGCGTAGTGGTTATGTGCTATGGCTGCTAAGCAAGAGGTCAGCAGTTCGAATCCACCAAACATTCCTTGGCAATTCTATGGGGCAGTTCTACCATGTCCTATAGGGTCATTGCAAGTCGGAATCAACTGAATGGTAACAGGTTTGGTTTTGGTTTTTATTAGCAAGCTAGAAAGGGGGATGGCTGCTGGGAGGCAACCAGCAGTGTTTCCCATAGCTGCATCTCCAGAAGATTATCCGAATACAGACAGAAATCAAATGTTGGACGTAGAGGCTCCATTTCCAGTTTTCTATAGCATCTCTCTGGCACAGTCAGGCAGTTCCCCACATCCTGCCAACCCTACTGCTCTCCTAGAGCACTCCCTCTACCCTCTCCTTCCCCCCTCCCTGAAATGGAATTATGCAAAACTGGTATCCTCTTCGTTAAAAAAAAAAAAAAATGGTGAAAATAAGGCAATTCCATCTGGAGTTTACTCAATAAAATTTGTTATTGTTAAGTACCATCAAGTCAGTTCCGACTCATAGTGACCCCATGAATGAACCACTGCCTGGTCCTGCACCATCCTTACAATTGTTACTATGCTTGAGCCCACTGTTGTAGCCACTGTGTCAATTCATCTCATTGAGGGTCTTCCTCTCTTTCACTGACTCTACCCAACCAAGCATGATGTCCTTCTCCAGGGACTGGCCCCTCCTGATAACATGTCCAAAGTATGTGAGATGAAGTCTCTCCATCCTTGTTTCTAAGGAGCATTCTGAGTATACTTTTTCCAAGACAGATTTGTTAGTTCTTCTGGCAGTCCATGGTATATTCAATATTCTTCGCCAACACCGCAATTTGAAAGCACCAGTTCAATAAAAGAAGGGAATGCAAATTGGCAGCACTGCTATAATTCTAATTTAATATCATCTTGATTGGGGATTTAATTAACTTAGCTATCTTAATTTGGATAGGAAAAGACATTGTGGTGTGAACATAGTATCTTCTATGCTAGTTAGATGAATTAGTACATTAATAAAGTTTGCCAGAATCTTCCTTGTCCCAATATGTTGAGTAGCACCTCTGACATCACATGAGGCTGGGAAGAGATAATCATTCTAGGTGTTTCTGGAGATTACCTGTAACCAAGTACCTAACTTTGTCCAGGGAAGGTCTCAAAGAGGACATAAGATTGAGTTGTTCTGAAGGATAAGTAGAAGTTCACCATAGATGAGGCATTCCAGGCCAAGGGACATCACAGAAGGCACTGATGTATGAAGTAGGTTGGCAAATTCTGGAGCAGCAGCGTGCAGCTAGACCAAATGTATTTGAGGAGAGGAAAGAAGGGCCAAAGGGTAGGCCAACACTGTGGATTAAGGGCTAATGCTGATGGACCTTGTTATGCTGTGCTTGAACTTTAAATTAGGAGGAATAAGAGCCAGAGAGATTCTTGAGAAAGGAAGAGATATAACCAGGCCTGGGTGGAATACTTGTTTTTGAATCTGAGAGAAATTTCTCAAGTAAGAAGTTTAAGACGGACTTTGAGAAATACCTCACAGGATTCATTTTTTCAGTTTAGAGGTTTGAGGTCATGGTTCCATGGGACATCTCAGTCAACTGACCAAATACTGTTTTTCAGTGCTTCCCCTATTCTATCTCCTACTTTGTTGCGTAGTACCTGGGTTCTTAAAAGCTTGCAAGTGGCCATCCAAGCTACAACAGTCCTCCATACACCTGGAGCAGCAGAGGAAGAAGGAGAGACAGGAACAGAAGCAGAAATGGAAGGCGCATCTAATTGCCTCCATGAACAAATGCTTCCTATGCCATGAGGCCAAAAGAAGTGATGTTGCCTGGCTATCATTACTGAACATTTTTTTTTAATAATTTTTATTTTGCTTTAAGTGAAAGTTTACAAATCAAATCAGTCTGTCACATATAAGCTTATATACACCTTACTCCATACTCCCACTTACTCTCCCCCTAATGAGTCAGCCCGCTCCCTCCTTCCAGTCTCTCCTTTCATGACGATTTTGCCAGTTTCTAACCCTCTCTACCCTCCTATCTCCCCTCCAGACAGGAGATGCCAACACAGTCTCAAGCGTCCACCTGATACAAGTAGCTCACTCTTCATCAGCAACTCTCTCCAACCCATTGCCCAGTCCCTTCCATGTCTGATGAGTTGTCTTCAGGAATGGTTTCTGTCCTGGGCCAACAGAAGGTTTGGGGACCATGAATGCCGGGATTCCTCTAGTCTCAGTCAGACCATTAAGTCTGGTCTTTTTATGAGAATTTGGGGTCTGCATCCCACTGTTCTCCTGCTCCCTCAGGGGTTCTCTGTTGTGCTCCCTGTCAGGGCAGTCATCGGTTGTGGCTGGGCACCATCTAGTTCTTCTGGTCTCAGGATGATGTAAGTCTCTGGTTACATCATCCTGAGATGTAGCCCTTTCTGTCTCTTGGGCTCATAGTTATCGTGTGACCTTGGTGTTCTTCATTCTCCTTTGATCCAGGTGGGTTGAGACCAATTGATGCATCTTAGATGGCTGCTTGTTAGCATTTAAGACCCCAGACGCCACATTTCAAAGTGGGATGCAGAATGTTTTCATAATAGAATTATTTTGCCAATTGACTTAGAAGTCCCCTTAAACCATGGTCCCCAAACCCCCGCCCTTGCTCCGCTGACCTTTGAAGCATTCAGTTTATCCCGGAAACTTCTTTGCTTTTGGTCCAGTCCAGTTGAGCTGACCTTCCGTGTATTGAGTATTGTCCTTCCCTTCACCTAAAGTAGTTCTTATCTACTAACTAATCAGTAAATAACCCTTTCCGACCCTCCCTCCCTCCCCACCTCGTAACCACAAGAGAATGTGTTCTTCTCAGTTTATACTATTTCTCAAGTTCTTATAATAGTGGTCTTATACAATATTTGTCCTTTTGCCTCTGACAAATTTCACTCAGCATAATGCCTTCCAGGTTCCTCCATGTTATGAAATATTTCACAGATTCGTCATTGTTCATTACTGAACATTTTGATCTATAATTCTGTAGAAAAATCCTGATCAAAAGGGGGAAAAACATGGAACAAAGTTTCAAATTCTCAACAGAATCTAGAACTTTTGGAGCCATTGAGGTTGGATGAATACCTGAAATTACTGTCCTGAGATAATCTTTAAACCTTAAATTTCAAACCAAAACTATACCCTGAAGTTGCCTGAAATGGAACAATAATTTAGCTTAATTGTGAAGTATGACCACTTTGAAACTTGTGCTCTTTCAAAGAATTATCTATGTGGAATTAAACTGAAAACAACATCTTGAAAGGTTAGATGAGAAGCTTAGTGGGAAGTGCGATTACGCTAATGATGGTGGGATAATTTGGAAAAAGATAGCAAAATGGGTTACACAACTAGAAGAATGCAAATAAAGTCACTGAATTATATGCGTAAAGTTTGTTGAAATGGTGTATGTTTTCAGCAAAAAATAAATAAAAAGAAAACCATTAAAAAAAAAAGATGGACTATGGTCTCTCATACCCCAGGCATAGCGTACGGAAGTCTAGAAAGAATTATAGCTCTCTACACATGCTGTGTTCCAGTAGAGACTGCCCCACTTACTGTATCACGACAAATTGTGTACAGGTTGAAGCCAGTCTAAATTCTCCTTTATCTGTCCTTAGGTTAATTTTAAAACAAAACAAAAAAACTAACAGCAAAGTTATTGAAGCATCATTGCCAGCCAAACTCAGATACAGTCATGCATAAAATCAATAAATTCTAATCCTTTATAGGTAGCATGTCCCTTCTGAATACTGAGTTAGTTTAGAGCCCAGCGAGTGACTCTGCAAGTACCCATAAGCCTAACAATATAAAAAGAAATATAGGGAGTGGCTGCCCCTGCAAGAACGATAGTAGAAATGTGAACGTCTGCTAAGTGGACATGGTATTTCATTCCCAACACCCGTTTGTCAATCTGTTATACTTTAGTGGTTTTCGTGTTGCTGTGATGCTGGAAACTATGCCACTGGTATTTCAAATACCAGCAGGCCCACCCATGGTGGAAAGACTGGGAGAAAGCCCTGGCAATCTACTTCCAAAAATTAGCTAATGAAAACCCAATGGATCACAATAGAACACTGACTGATATAATGCTGGAAGATGAGCTCCCCAGGTTGGAAGACACTCAAAATGCGCAGTTGCCACAACAATGGACGTAAGCATACCAATAATTGAGAAGATGGCGCAGAACAGGGCAATGTTTTGTTCTGTTGTATATGAGGTTACCATGAGTCAGAGCCAATTCCACAGCTGCTAAAAACAACAATTTCATTTACTCTTAGGGTCCTACAAAATTGACACATTTTTTAGACTCCAGGTCCCTTTGAACCTGCACTTCTAAATATGTTATCACCTAAAGAGTGAAAAAGAACCAGAGGGTTTCTGGCCTCTGCAATTGTTTAGGTCAGAAATGGCAGATAAGTTTCAGGGCTCAGGAAAGACCTGTGGATTGGCCAATATGGGAGAGAATTCTGGGAGCAGTCAGGGCCAGAGGGAAGGAGTGCTGGGATGGATTGGAGGTTCTGCCATGGGTGAGGAAATAAGTGGCCATGTGGCTGCCACAAATCTGCCATCTTGTCTTCAGTTGTCCCTCAAACGGGAGGCTCAAACTTAATCTGAAAATTAAATTTAACTACAGGTTTTCTGCAGAGCTTCTAGACTAAGATGGAGTAGAAAGAAAGACCTGGCAATCTATTTCCAAAAATCAGCCAATGAAAACCCCATGGATCATAACAGTCTGATCCAAAATGATTATGCCAATGGCGAACAACCAGGCAGCATTTCCTTCTGTTGTGCCCAGGGTTATCAGAGTCCGGGGGCTGACCTGACAGCAGGTAACAACTACAAGCTCAAATTCCAAATTTTACCATACCTTTGAAAAAGGATACCTCTCAGCTCTCCAAATTTGCTGACCCTCTTAGTCTAGTGAATATCCCTTAAAAAATCTGTCGCCCATTTCAAATTAATAGAGAAAAACCAAATTTGTTAAACAGTGAAACAACGAAAACGATCACTTATTGTACCTACTGCATGTGAGGTAATGGGCTGAGCTCTTTACAGACATTATTCCTTTGGATCCTTACAGCAATCCTGCATCTTAGAGTAAACATTCCTACTCTGATTAATGTAAAATTGAGAGATTTATTGAAAGAAAAGAGACAGCTCAATCTCGGAATGCACTGACCTCCAGGCGGTGGAATCCAGAAATTCAAAATGGCCACTCAGCAGTGACATTTTATAGAATAATAATGAATATGAAACACGTTACTTGATTGGTATTTACAAACTTAGACCACTGAAAGACATTACTTGATTGGTAATCAATGGCTGAGATCATCAAAAGGTGTTACTGGATTGGTAGTCGATCTTCTTAAGGCAGGGCTTCCTGTGCCCAGTTCTGACAGGAGATTGGCTTAAAAGGGTATATGTCTCTTTCTTAGATGGTTACAGTGCAGCAATTACAGGGATTGTGACAGGGAGGGGTCAAAGTGTAGTTACATCATCATGACTGAACATTCCTCTCATTGAAGATGGCTGCCTCCAGGGTGAAAACAGAACCGAAAACAGGGAATCACACCCAATCCTCAAACTGGCCATTTCAGATCAAATCAGGTACCCAAATTTTTCTTTAATTCCCTTACACACCTGCTGTTGTTGTTGTTAGGTGCCGTCGAGTTGGTTCTGACTGATAGTGACCTTATGTACCACAGAGTGAAACGCTGCCTGGTCCTGCACCATACTCAGAATGGTTGTTATACTTGAGCAACTGTGCATCCACTGTGTCAATCCATCTCTTTCAGGGTCTTTCTCTTTCCCACTGACCCTGTACTTTACCAAACATGATGTTCTTCTCCAGGTGCTGGTCCCTTCTGACATGTCCAAAGTACGTAAGATGCAGTCGCACCTTCTTTGCTCCTAATGAGCATTCTGGTTGTACTTCTTCCAAGTTAGATTTGTTTCTTCTTTTGGTGTATTCGATATCCTTCGCCAACACCACAATTCAAAGGCGTCAATTCTTTGGTCTTCCTTATTCATTGCCCAGCTTTTACATGCATATGATGCAATAGAAAATACCATGGCTTGGGTCAGACACACCTTAATTTTCAAGGTGACATCTTTGCTTTTCGACACTTTAAAGAGGCCATGTGCAGCAGGTTTGCCCAATGCAATGGGTCTTTTGATTTCTTGATTGCCGCTTCATTGGTGTTGATTGTGGATCCACGTAAAATTAAATCCTTGACAGCTTGAATCTTTTCTCCATTTATCATGCTGGGGCTTATTGGTCCAGTTGTGAGGATTTTTGTTTTCTTTATGTTGAGGTGTAATCCATACTGAAGGCTGTGATCTTTGATCTTCATTAGTAAGTGCTTCAAGTCCTCTTCACTTTCAGCAACAAAGGTTGTGCGTTTGCATAATGTGGTTGTTAATGAGTCTTCCTCCAATCTTGAGGCCCCCTTTTTCTTCATATAGTCCATAATTACCCTGAATGTAAATGGACTAAATGCACCAATAAAGAGACAGAGAGTGGCAGAATGGATTAAAAAAAAAAATCTGTCTATATGCTGCCTACAAGAGACACACCTTAGACTTAGAGATACAAACAAACTAAAACTCAAAGCATGGAAGAAGATATATCAAGTAAATAACAATCAAAAAAGAACAGGAGTGGCAATATTAATTTCTGACAAAATAGACTTTAAAGTTAAATCCATCAGAAAGGATAAGGAAGGTCACTATATAATGATTAAAGGGACAATACACCAAGAAGATATAACCATATTAAATATTTATGCACCCAATGACAGGGCTGCAAGATACATAAAACAAACTCTGTCAGCATTCAAAAGTAAGATAGACAGCTCCACAATAATAGTAGGAGACTTCAACACACCACTTTCGGTGAAGGACAGGACATCCAGAAAAAAGCTCAATAAAGATACGGAAGATCTAAATGCCACAATCCACCAACTTGACCTCGTAGACATATACAGAACACATCACCCAAATGCAACCAACTATACTTTCTTTTCTAGTGCACATGGAACATTCTCTAGAATAGACCATGTCTTAGGTCATAAAGCAAGCCTTAGCAGAATCCAAAATACTGAAATATTGCAAAGCATCTTCTCTGACCATGAGGCCATAAAAGTGGAAATCAATAAGAGGAAAAGCAAGGAAAAGAAATCAAACACTTGGAAACTGAACAATACCCTGCTCAAAAAAGACTGGATTATAGAAGGTGTTAAGCATGGAGTAAAGAAATTCCTAGAATCCAATGAGAATGAAAACACTTCCTATCTGAACCTTTGGGACACAGCAAAGGCAGTGCTCAGAGGCCAATTTATATCAATAAATGCACACATCCGAAAAGAAGAAGGGGCCAAAATCAAAGAATTATCCCCACAACTTGAACAAAGAGAAAGAGAGCAACAAAAGAAACCCACAGGCACCGGAAGAAAACAAATAATAAAAATTAGAGCTGAGCCAAATGAAATAGAAAACAGAAAAACAATTGAAAGAATTAAGACCAATAGCTGGTTTTTTGAAAAACTCAACAAAATTGATAAACCACTGGCCAAACTGACAAAAAAAAAAAACAGGAGAGGAAGCAAATAACCCCAATAAGAAATGACATGGGCGATATTACAACAGACCCAACTGAAATTAAAAGAATCATATCAGATTACTATGAAAAACTGTACTCAAACAAATTTGAAAACCTAGAAGAAATGGAAGAATTCCTAGAAACACACTTACTACGTAAACTAACACAAACAGAGGTAGAACAACTAAATAGACCCATAACAAAAGAAGAGATTGAAAAGGTAATCAAAAAACTCCCAACAAAAAAAGCCCTGGTCCAGATGGCTTCACTGCAGAGTTCTACCAAACTTTCAGAGAAGAGTTAACACCACTATTACTAAAGGTATTTCAGAGCATAGAAAAGGACAGAATACTACCAAACTCATTCTATGAAGCCACCATATCCCTGATACCAAAATCAGGTAAAGACACCACAAGAAAAGAAAATTATAGACCTATATCCCTCATGAAAGTAGATGCAAAAATCCTCAACAATATTCTAGCCAATAGAATTCAACAACATATCAAAAAAATAATTTACTATGACCATGTGGGATTCATACCAGGTAGGCAGGGATGGTTCAACATTAGAAAAACAATCAATGTAATCTACCAAATAAATAAAACAAAAGACAAGAATCACATGATTCTATCAATTGATGCAGAAAAGGCATTTGACAAAGTTCAACACTCATTCATGATAAAAACTCTCAGCAAAATAGGAATAGAAGGAAAATTTCTCAACATAATAAAGGGCATTTATACAAAGCCAACAGCCAACATCACCCTAAATGGAGAGAGCCTGAAAACATTCCCATTGAGAAAAGGATGCCCTTTATCACCGCTCTTATTCAACATTGTGCTGGAAGTCCTAGCCAGAGCAGTCAGGCCTAGATAAAGAAATAAAGGGCATCCAGATTCACAAGGAAGAAGTCAAAGTATCTCTATTTGCAGATGACATGATCTTATACACAGAAAACCCTAAGGAATCCTCCAGAAAACTACTGAAACTAAAAGAAGAGTTCAGCAGAGTATCAGGATGCAAGATAAACATACAAAAATCAGTTGGATTTCCCTATACCAGCAAAAAGAACATTGAAGAGGAAATCACCAAATCAATGCCATTTACAGTAGCCCCCAAGAAAATAAAATAGTTAGGAATAAATCTTGCCAGAGATGTAAAAGACTTATACAAAGAAAACTACAGTACACTTCTGCAAGAAACCAAAAGAGACATAAGTGGAAGAATATACCTTGCTCGTGGATAGGAAGACTTAACGCTATAAAAATATCTGTTCTACCAAAAGCAATCTATACATTTAATGCAATTCTGATCCAAATCTCAAGGACATTCTTTAATGAGATGGAGAAACAAATCACCAATTTCATATGGAAGGGAAAGAGGCCCCAGATAAATAAGGCATTACTGAAAAAGAAGAACAAAGTGGGAGGCCTTACTCTACCTGATTGTAGAACCTATTATACCGCCACCGTAGTCAAAACAGCCTGGTACAGGTACAACAACAGATACATGGACCAATGGAACAGAATTGAGAATCCAGACATCAATCCATCCACATATGAGCAGTTGATATCTGACAAAGGCCCCAAAACAGTTAAATGGGGAAAAGACAGTCTTTTTAACAAATGGTGCTGGCATAACTGGATATCCATCTGCAAAAATATGAAACAAGACCCATACCTCACTCCCTGCACAAAAACTAACTCAAAATGGATCAAAGACATAAATATGAAATCTAAAACGATAAAGATCATGGAAGAAAAAATAGGGACAACGTTAGGAGCCCTAATACATGGCATAAACAGTATACAAAACATTATAAAGAATGTAGAAGAAAAAGTAGAAAACTGGGAGCTCCTAAAAATCAAACACTTAAGCTCATCCAAAGACTTCACCAAAAGAGTTAAAAGATTACCTATAGACTGGGAAAAAGTTTTTAGCTATGACATTTCTGATTAGTGCCTGATCTCTAAAATCTACATGATACTGCAAAAACTCAACTGCAAAAAGACAAATAACCCAATTAAAAACTGACCAAAAGATATGAATAGACACTTCACTAAAGAAGACATTCAGGTAGCTAACAGATACGTGAGGAAATGTTCACGATCATTAGCCATTAGAAAAATGCAGATCAAAACTACAAGGAGATTTCATCTCACTCCAACAAGGCTAGCATTAATCCAAAAAACACAAAATAATAAATGTTGGAGAGGCTGTGGAGAGATTGGAACACTTGTACACTGCTGGTGGAAATGTCAAATGGTACAACCACTTTGGAAATCGATTTGGCACTTCCCTAAAAAGCTAGAAATAGAACTACCATATGATCCAGCAATCCCACTCCTTGGAATATATGCTAGAGAACTAAGAGCCTTTACACAAACAGATATATGCACACCCATGTTTATTGCAGCCAGCACTGTTTACAATAGCAAAAAGATGGAAGCAACCAAGGTGCCCATCAATGGATGAATGGATAAATAAATTATGGTATATTCACACAATGGAATACTACTCATCGATAAAGAACAGTGACGAACCTGTGGAATATTTCATAACAGGGAGGAACCTGGAAGGCATTATGCTGAGTGAAATTAGTCAGATGCAAAAGGACAAATTTGTATAAGACCACTATTACAAGAACTTGAGAAATAGTTTAAACTGAGAAGAAAACATTCTTTTGTGGTTAGGAGAGGCGGGAGGGAGGGAGGGTGAGAGAGGGCCATTTGCTAATTAGATAGTAGACAAGAACTACTGTAGGTGAAGGGAAAGACAGCACACAATACAGGGGAGGTCAGCACAATTGGACTAAACCCAGTGCCATCGAGTCGATTCTGAGTCATAGCGACCCAGACTAAACCAAAAGCAAAGAAGTTTCCTGAGTAAAGTGAGTGCTTTGAAGGCCAGCATAGCAGGGGCAGGGGTCTGGGGACCATGGTTTCAGGGGACATCTAAGTCAACTGGCATAATAAAATCTATTAAGAAAACATTCTGCATCCCACTTTGAAGAGTGGCATCTGGGGTCTTAAACGCTAGCAAGCAGCCATCTAAGATGCGTCAATTGGTCTCAACCCACCTGGATCAAAGGAAAATGAAGAGCACCAAGGACACAAGGCGATTACGAGCCCAAGAGACAGAAAGAGCCACATGAACCAGAGACTACGTCATCCTGAGACCAGAAGAACTAGATGGTGCCTGGCTATAACCGATGACTGCCCTGACAGGGAACACAACAGAGAACCCCTGAGGGAGCAGGAGAACAGTGGGATGCAGACCCCAAATTCTCATAAGACCAGACTTAATGGTCTGACTGAGGCTAGAAGGACCCCAGTCGTCACGGCCCCCAGATCTTCTGTTGGCCCAGGACAGGAACCATTCCCAAAGCCAACTCTTCAGACAGGGATTGGACCAGACAATGGGTTGGAGAGGGATGCTGGTGAGGAGTGAGCTTCTTGGATCAGGTGGACACTTGAGACTATGTTGGCATCTCCTCCCTGGAGGGGAGATGAGACGGTGGAGGGGGTTAGAAGCTGGCGAAATGGACACGAAAAGAGAGAGTGGAGGGAGAGAGAGGGCCGTCTCATTAGGGGGAGAGTAATTGGGAGTGTGTTTTTTTTAGCAAGGTGTATATGGGTTTTTGTGTGAGAGACTGACTGGATTTGTAAACTTTGACTTAAAGCACAATAAAAATTATTAAAAAAAAAAAAAGTGTTAGGACCAGTATTTGAACACAGGTCTGCCCATGTACAAAGTGTGGCTCTTGGCCACTTTAGTACACAATGAAAGGGGCAAGAGCAGTTGTTTAACACGTTGGGAAGCCATGTTTAAAGGAAATAAAGCTGTCACTAATGGTAAATTCTATGATACGTGAATTTTACCATAATAAAAATTTAACATTTTTTTTTTAAAGAAAGAAAGATCACATACCTAAAGTACATCCTCATATCACATACCTAAAGTGTATCCCACTTTGATATGGAATCTTCTAGAATGTAAGGGACAACCTTCATCTGCCTTGCTCTTGTGGTATCCCCAATCTCCAACACAATGCCTAACATATAATCAGTACATTATACCAGGAGCAAGGGATGGTTAGACCCAACTACCCCCCAGATATAACCTGCATCCTGTATCTGAGAACATATTTAAGGACCACATAACATTTAGTCACTGTCATTGTTTGTCAGCCTTTGATTCAATTACTAGACACTATATAGACCAGACCAAGTCCCCTAGACGATTTTCTAGCTAAAAAAACAAAACAACACAAATGTGTAGCATGATCCAGCCAGAGTCACAGAGGATTTAACAGAGTACTTCAAAGGAGATCTCACCTCTTCCCTTTAAAATACCTACATAATGCAGACACTTAGAATAGAGATTATATGCGGCAACTAGAAAGTCAGCTGCCCTGGTGTATAGCACTTACAAGTTTTATTTACACAAACCCGAAAAACCAAACCCACTGCCATGGAGTCGATTCTGACTCTTAGCAACCCTATAGGACAGAGTAGACCTGCCCCATAGAGTTTCCAAGGAGCGCCTGGTGGATTCAAACTGCTGACCTTTTGGTTAGTAGCCATAGCACTTAACTGCTATGCGACCAGAGGTTCCAATCCAGGAGTGGACAAAAGACACAAAGCAGTTCAACGTGCCAGCTGATTGTTACCTGCTTAATAGCTGCAATGAAACAAAAAGTATGGAATTCAGCAAACATTCCTCATCATGGATGTCACACTCCCCAGCTCAGGGCACAGGACACAGGGGCAAGAATCCAATCCTGGGTCCCACATTGATTTTAGTCTGTGTTCATTTTTTATCTCAGTTATCAGAGTTCTTTTTAAACTTTTTCCTTTCTTCCTCATCAGGATGATTTTATTTAAGCTAGAGGAGTCACTTTGTTTTCCTTTTAACTTTTTTTTTCAATTTCTAGGCAATAGAGTTTTTTCCTGAAATGTCTTTCCTTCAAGGAGCTTCCACCATAGAATGAGACCCAGAAATTGATCTGTCTAGCACCTAGAATGCCCACCCCCTGGGGGATGGTGTGCTCCTTGGCTAGCTCAGACTTGGTGGGGAAACAGCCAGCTTATCCCAGGGCTCTTCCCTGTTGGACAAACTAGGTCCTGGGTAGGCATTTCCCCCCAGAGATTCCTCCTAACCTTTTGATAAACTGTGCCTAAGACTGTTGGTTCTAAGTGGAAACTCTGCAAAGGCTTGCACCCCTGTGGACCTGAGGAAGGGCTTCTAGGGGCCCCCCCAAGGCGAAGGTATTCTGAGGGCTCTGCTATGAGAGTGTCAGACACAATCCACACGTGTCAGGCTGCAGGCCCATTGTCACTGAAAGGAAAATCGTTAGCCTCATCAAGCTAATAAACCTCTAACTGGGTTAAAAGACAACAAAGTGGTGATGAGCATAGCTGGAAGTTAGACCCTCTCAGAGACCTGTGGGGGTCCCCTGCCTAGATGTGTGACTCGTCCTTGAGTGGATGGAATGGTCTGGTTGCACTATGGCCTTAATAGAAGCATGACTTCAAGAGGTTAATACAGAATAAAGACTGGTATAGGCAACACATGAAAATACCCTGTTGTTTAGAGATTCCCTGGTCATTTTATATGACATGTCTTTTTAATTGCTTAATGATGTTGATCATTTATTTTCATGTTCTTCTCTACTTAGTGTTATCTCTATACACTGGGATAACCAAAATTCTTAATTGACTGGAACTGTTCTCAAAAATACAAACATTGTTGAATTTAACTGAACTGAATTGAAATTCTAGCACCTGTAATAAAGTCTAAGATTCCTGGCTGTGATTTTTACCGGCCTACTTAAGAGTTACCACAGAACCTTAGTGATATTTTTTTTTTAAGTGAGAATGAATGTCACATGGTGACTGGCAGTGGCCACAGTCACAATTTTAGAGAACTAAGGTTGACGAGTGGAAAATATGCCAAATAAATGAGACATGTATGTTGAATGCTCATACTATTAAAGTTCTGTCATGTTTTTTAGTCCTGTTTAAGTCAGTCCACAGGTGTCAACAGTTTGGTCAATAGTTCGAAAGCCATACTTGTCTGAAAAAAAAAGATTCTGATATGAAGATGCTAGAAAACTTTCAGGACTCCACCCCAGGACTTAGATTCATTTAATGCTATTTGCATCTTCTTTTGAAAGGCAGGAATCAGTGAGGCCTGGGTATGTGGCAGGGAGAGAGCAATGGAAAGTGCAATCTGTCTTACTAACCTATTTGATTGAATTAAAGGGGATGGCATCCTGGTGCCCCATAGGTAACACAGTTAAGGATTACGTCAGGAGACTCAAGGGGTGACTAATGTCTCAGTAAATGGGGAGACAAACCTCATCTTCAGCAGTGTCCCTGAAATTTCCATTCATTAAAGGTGAAGAGCTTTATCATGAGACCAGAAGAACTGGATGATGTCTGGCTACCATTACTGAACATTTTAATCAAAGATTATATAGAAGAATCCTGATCAAAAGGGGGGAAATTCAGAACAGAATTTCAAATTCTCATGAACTCCAGACTTTCTGGAGCCATGGAGGCTGGATGAACTCCCAAAACTACTGTCCTGAGATAATCTTTAAGCCTTAAACCAAAAATATCCTCTGAAGTCTTCCTAAAACCAAACAATAGTTTAGCTTAACTAGTAAAATATGTCTGCCGTGAGCATTATGCTCTTTTAAGAACTATCTATATGGGATCAAATTGACAACAGCAACTCAAAAGATTAGATTGGAACCTTAGGGGGCAGTGAGTTTATATTAATGGAGGAGGAACAACTCAGAAAATGAGGATAAGAATCGTTGTAAAACTTGAAGAATGTAATCAATGTCACTGAATTGTACATGTAGAAACTGTTGAATTCGTGTATGTTTTGCTGTGTATATTCTCAACCACAACAAAATAAATAAAATTTAAGAAAAAAAGTGAAGAATATTTTTCCTAGAGTCATACATTTCAAGTAGCTGGTGCCTTCAAGGAGCTATCAATTATTTGTGATGTCAGCCTCTGAAAACACCACTCACAGAATTTGGGCACTAATCTTACAGAATAATTTGGACAGTCATAGAAAGAAATGAAATGATGAGGGGGTACAATAGATACTAATTTTTAACTTAAAATATTAATTTTTATCTGTAATGTCAAAATGTATATAGAGATTCATTTAAAAGATTGATACAGTCACTGGATATTAAATTATTGCTGACATGGCTATTTAGCAGTAGTAAGAAATTTCCATAAACATAGAGACTTTTGGCTAGGACTTAGAGTTCTCACCTGGAATGTGGTTCAAGGGTTTGCAACAACAACAGCAAATTCCTTTTATTTTCGTAGGAAAAACGATGTGGAAAATTGGCTGTAGGTGGGTATGTGATGAATGTGGGAGAGAATGTGAAGAATGCACATAGCCTGTTTGACAGGTGGGGGTCCAAACTCTCCTGTTAGGAAATATTCAGGCTCAAGTGTTCATAATGACTCTCTATTTTATTTCAGTTCCATAACTGTTGTCGTTACTACCCATCAAATTATAATGTTGAACATTTACTAAGCACTTAAATGTACTAGGTGCTGGATTAAACTCTTCAGTGCATTGTCTTATTTTATTCTCATAACAACCCTCTGAGTGTGAGTTTATTGCCCTCATTTTGTAGAACAGAAAACCAAAGCATGGGAAACTAACTCATCTAAGGTCTTATGGAGCCAGGACTTTTACTTGGGTTGCTCTGACTCCAAAATGAGAACCCCAAGCCAGCGTGCAAGAGACAGGAATCTCCAGGGAGAAGAAAGGAACCTGGGAGGGTAAGGGGGATTAGACGTGGGTTTATCTGAAAGAAACAAATGCTAGTGAAAGTCTAATTTCATGAGTACTTTAAAGCAGTGCCTGATAAATGAATAAACTCTGCTAAAAGGAGAGTGTTGAGGGAACTATAAACTACTATAACTTCTTATCTAGATGAAAATTCCTTGTTTTTTTTTTCCCCCCTGTCTTTTGGTTAGGATTCTATTAATAACACTTATAAGTTGTTTATACAATCATAACAGCAACGATTTTAACTTCCTTATTTTAACCCATTGACTATTTGAAAATACCTCTCCCAAGCCCCCTCCCACACCAACAGGATTTTCTCTTCAAAATCTAATTGGGATTGTAGAGAAAGTGGGTCCAGGCCAAGCCCTGACAAGTGACAGCAAATCCCAGGATGTGTGTGTGAACACTGTGAGCACTGACTATGTGCCAGCCACCCTCTCAGGGCCAAGATACAATGTGACCAAAATGTTGCCCAGTCCTGCACTATCTTCATGTTCCTTGGTCTCAGTCTCTCTTTTGGCTGCCTGAGTGTCCTCACAACATGGCAGCTGGCTACCCCCAGAGTGAAGGATCTGAGAGAGATGGAAGTAACATTCTGTCACAACTGTCATTTTCTATTAGTCACACAGACCAACCTCAATAAAATGAGGAAGGGGACTGAATAAGGGTGTGTGTAAAAATGGTGCGATGGGGGCATCTGATCTCCTCTAACTTCACGAGAGAGAGAGAATCACCATTATCAGCATCAACAGCCCAAGGCTCATTGATATGAGGTGGGATCAGACATACCTCCAATCAACCTTTTCACCAATTCTAACATCGTCTGTCCCACAGCACTCTGCTTCTCTGTTACGTTTGATAATTCGTTGCAATGACCACACAGAGTTCATAAACTGTACTTAGAGTTATGGGGTTTATTAGGGAAGTGACAGGTTACAATTCAGGACACAGTTCTTCAATCAGGGCTGTGTCTACAGGCGGGCCTCATTCTCGCCCTCAGTTTCTCAGCCCCTCAGCCCCTTGGCCCAGCCTCTGCCCTGCTCAGGCAAGTGTTAAAAAGTGTTACAAAGTTCTTTAAACCAAACAAAACAAAACCGTTACCATTGAGTCCATTCTGACTCAATGGTGATCCTATAGGACAGAGAAGGACTGCCCCATAGGGTTTCCAAGGAGCAGCTGGTAGATTCGAACTTTTGGTTAGCAGCAAAGCTCTTAACCAGTGCACCACCAGCTCTTTAGCTATGCAATAAGTGCCTAGAGGCACCTCACTCTGCCCAGAGGCACTCAGCTCTCTTGCTCCACAGTTCAGCAAGCCTAGCTCCACAGATAAATGCCTGGAGGCACCCCATTCAGGCAGGAAGCCTCCTGCCCGAAGGCAGTCAGCTCTCTTGATCCATGGGTCGGCATACCCACTGTAACCGCCTCGCTCCATCGGCCAGGAAGCCCACCATGCTGCCTCACACCAGCCTTCTGGTTCTGCTGTTGCCGTTTCTCTGTTGTCACTTCTTGCTGTCTTGTGCTGTCACTGATGTTACAGCTCTCTCTGTCTCCTGGGTCTAAGAGGTTCTCAGCACAGGGACCCTGGGTTCAAAGGACACGCTCTACTCCCATTTCTTCTTCTTAGTAGGAGTTAGTCCCTGCTTTCCACTTCTGGGATGGCTCATTTTAAGCCTAGCAGGGTGGCAAAACTGACCAATCCCCTTGTTACAGTTCCATACACCTTATTTGCATGATCCCACCCCATGCACCTTATTTGTATTATTAGCAAGCTGTCCTATCCACTTGTTGGGCCACAAGCACCTTATTTGCATAGCCCCACTCAATCATTTGGCAGAAGTTACAAGACCATGGCTAGAAGAGTCGTATAAAAGCGATCCATTACACCACAGTGTGAAGGAAGCTATCTAACACAAGTGATAACTATAAACATCTGTATTAACTTAGCCATAGGACTTGATTCTGGGGAATATTCTATATGAATAGAAGTTCAGTGTGATTAAATCTGCCGAGAACATCACAATATCACAATGGATTTTAATATGACAGATTGCTAGGAAGAGGTAGGGTGAATATAGTAACTAAACTTTGTAGTTATCCCCGTTTATTTATATTCCATAGATTTTTTTTCACTAAGACAGTCTCTATTCCCATGGCAACAGCTTGAAGGTAAATTTTACTCAAATACAAATGTCTTGTGGGAAACAAAATTATGGAGACTTTGAACAAAGAACAGAAAAACTATATTTTCACAAATGGACCTGGTCATTTAAAAATTATGCAAGAAAGTCCAAAGAGAGAGCCTCAAAAAGAGGCTAAGCATGGCTTCACTTAGGTAAAATAGAGAAGAAATAATTTTTAAAATTTGCGTCTTGACAGAAAATACTTCAGAATGTCCACAGTACATGCAACCTATACAGACACTTGAGTACAAAGCTGGGATAGGGTGGGGAATGGAATGGGTGTGACAGGTGATGGAGTGGAGTGAGAAGTGAGGAGGACTGGTCCCAAACAGGCTTCCAAAATTGATTTGGCCCAGTGTTTAGATACTAGTGTGGTCTGTGGTATCACAGATGTTTTCTCTCTATCTCCCCAAAGCTGCTCTGAACGATGCTAAGCCAGCACTTTGAGGTTCTCAAACGAAAGGTGATATGCCAGTGAATGACATTAAAGATTCCCAGGCCAACCTCCAAGCAATCTTTCTCTGACTGTTCATTTCATATTAGAAGGAGGAAAAGAGATCAGTCAACACACTCCCATGTAAAACAGGTCCATTTGGAAACAATCTTACCAAACATAAAGAAAATACCTGTCTCAGAAAATACATAGGTAGGAATTTCATCTGAATGCCATTCTAGAGCTTTCTTCAAGCAATTCAGTCCTCTATCCCACCCCACCCTCACTGCCAGAATGATGGTTCTGTTAGAAAGTCAAAAAGAGGGCAACCAACAGTGTCTGCTATGTTCATTAAAATTCTCAGCTATCATTGTGGGTTTGTTGATTTGCCCTTGTAATTCTGTCAATTTTTTCTTTATATATTTCAAGGTTATATTTTAAAGCCATAATGTTCACATCTTCTCATTGGATTGTTTCTTTGATCATTTATTAATAATCTGCTTTATCCTTGCTTGAGCTCCTCTTATATTCTATTGTATCTGATATTAAATTTGCTCTATCTCCTTTCTTTTAATCAGTAATAATCTTTTTGAACTACTAAGTTTTAGGTGTGTTTTCTGTAAACATCAGTTGGCTGTATTTAGTTTTTTATTCAATTTGAGAGTCTCTGTTTTGAAATAGGTGAGTTTAATCCATTTAAATTTATTGTTATTACTGATATATTTGGACTTATTCTACTATATTCTTTTGTGTTTTCTATTTACCTTTTTTTTTTCTTTCCTTTCATTGGATCGAGTTTTTTTTTTTTTTTCCCAATTATTTTTGAGGTTAAGCATTTAATTTCTATTCTTTCTGTGGTTATCTCATTTTTGACATGCATTCATAATTTATATTTTAAAGTAAAAAGTTAATCAATATCTTTGCCTTACTCCTGAAAAAAGCAAGGACTCAACCCCCTTTCCACCTTCGGTGTTATTGTTGTCTAGTATTTTAAGTTCATCATGTTTGGTGACCCCATGTGCAGAGTAGAAATGCTCCATAGGGTTTTTAAGGATGTAACAATTTGGAAGCAGATCACCAGGCCTTACTTCTGAGGCATCTATGGGTGGGCTTGAAATGCCAACCTTTCAGTTGGTAGTCTACTACTTAACCATTTGCACCACCCAGGGATTCCTACTTTCCCCTCAGAGTAAGTTATATTAAAACTTTATGAGTCAATGCTTAGGTAAATTTACCAGCATGTGTTTTGGTTATTTTTACCCAGCTTTGCTTCTTGCATTCTACTTCAGGTTTGTGGATTCGCTTTCCTTCTTGAGACAGTGCATCCTTTAGTGATTCTTTGAGTAAAAAATTGATAGTAAAATCTTTTAGATTTTGTTCATATGAAAAATGTATTTATTTTACCCTTTCTCTTGAATGATAGATTGGACGGCAATAGAAGTCTAGGTTTTCAGTGATTCTCCGTTATCACTTTGAAAATACAATTCTGTTGTTTTGTGACATTCACTGTTGCTAATGAGAAATGTGATTGTCATTCCTTTGTAAATAATCTGTATTTCCTCTCTGGTAATTTTAAAGATATCTCTCTTCCTTGCTTTCCCATAATTTTGCCTATATTATTTTTATTTGTTTGCTTGCTTATTTGTTTTCCTTGTTATTTGGTGCAGTTTTCAATGTAAAGAGTTCTGTTTTTCTTCAGTTACGGGAACTCAGCAATTTTTGATTCGGCCATTGCCTTTCCTCTTTTTCTGTATTCTCACGTCCTAGAATTCCTGTAGATGTATATCAAGGTTCTGCCTTCTATTGTTCATGTTTTTCATCTACATTTCTGTATTTTACACTTTATCTTAAATGTGCTTTACTTCAGAGGATTTCTTCAGCTATATCGTCTAGTTAATCAATTTTCTCTTCAGTTTCGTATAAGTTACTATTCAACCTGTTTATTAAAGATTATTATTTCAATGACCATATTTTCCATTTCTAGAATTTCTAAGAAATGGAAAATACAGTTAATTTTCAAGTCTAACATTCTTAAAAACAAATAAGGTCCTATTCTTCCTTTGTATATTCTATTCTTTGTTTTAAAGTAATTTTCAGGTTGCTTTATTATCCATAGTTTGTTGCATACTTTTTCTCTAATTTATTGTGCAGTGAATAGTATTGTACCAATGTTTGATTTAAATTTCTTACCTGACTTGTAATTTTTGTCTGTGAGCTCATCTCTAGTGGGAATACCTGTTGCAACCCATAGATGCCTTGGATTGCTGAGGAATTCCTATGAGGGTGTTTCCCCATTATCTCTGGAACTATTCCAGAAGTAGAATAGTTTTCTACTAGAGATTTTTGCCCTATATAGGTTGCGTTAAGAATTCTGGACACATATCAACATTCAGCAGAAGTTAGAGCTTCCAGTTTCTCACAGTTGATTCTATTTTTACCCATATCCCAGGCTAGGGATCTGCTTCCTGGTCATATTCTTAGGTCATAGACAGAGTTTTTCTAGTCCCAGTTCACATACAGAATACCTTTTTCCTGGCTCCAGGCTTTATGGAAGAGTTGAGTTCCAGGTGCCCCTAAAATTTTGACCTCATCCCTAACATTAAAATCCCAGCACCTACAACATATTTCCAGTTCAGTTACCCTTATATGCCACACAGTTTCAACTCTGACTCATTGAAGTAGATTTTCTTTTCTTTCTTTCTTTTTTTTGGTACCTGGTGATTTTTTAAAACTGGCTTTCAACCATAAGTTGTTTTTTTAAAGGATAAGTTTTTGAAGGAGGAAGAGAGGCTTCCTATAACAGTTCAGACTCCCGTCTTGACTTGAAAACCCAAGAGCAATGTTTTTAGAACACACATTTATCTGGGTTGACTTTGGGAGGTCATGAAGGAGAATTTAAAGTGCCATCAAATTACTCCTTTGGGCTACCACAGTTAGCAGCATAGTCAGGAGTGAGACGGAACAGCTTAGAGAAGCAAACAATTAACATATTGGGTTATTTCTCCCACCGTTTTCATCATTGTGTTATAAAATGTGATTTTAGATCCAAATATCCACTAAAGAGGTTCCATGGAGAAGTGGTTGATCCCAGGGATGGGACAGGGAAAATACAAGATGAGCCTGGAGCATCTGTTGTGCTGCAAATAAGAAAATACTCAAAAGTAGATGGGGTTTGTCAAAAGAACACAGCAACCAACCTGAAGGAGCAACCGATGGCCAGAGCTGAAACAATTTGAATGACAAATAAATAACAACAGTTTTAGATTATAACCCACAGAGTAAATATTCATGAGTCTATACAGACGTAAATAAGTGAGTAAATAAATACATGAGGGTGAAGGACAGCTCTATCTTATAGAAAAAAAAATAAATAAAATAAACATAGAAAGAATGAGGAAATGGAAAATCACCTTTAGAACACCACAGTAAGATTTGTTGCACACAAGATCCTTTGATGGATGCTAAAATGTGAGGCAAAGTTTCAGGAAAAACAGTATATTTACATAATCTCAAAGTATTTCCCCCAAGGTATTTATTAATTATGAAGGGGAAAACAGTAACTTAACAGTGGAGAAAAACAGCAGACACCACTTTATCCAAGTGATCAAAGTTAACATGAATAATTAAGACATACCTATATCATGTTTCCCTTGATATGATGCAATGAGGAGGACACAACATCATTTGTGTGATGTTCTTGCCAAACATGCATGATATCAATCTAATTATGAGAAAACACCAGACAAACCCAAATTGAGGGAACATGTTATAAAATAACAGACTACTATTCTTCAAAAGCGTTAAGGTCATGAAAGACAAAGAAAGACTAGGAACTGTCCGAGAATGGAATTGACTAAGGAGACATGACAATTAAGTACAATGTTGAATATTGAATTTAAATTCTGAGTCAGAAAAAAATATCTAGGTGGAAAAACTAGGAAACTCTGGATAAGGTCTGCAGATTAGTTAATTGTATTACATCAATGTTAATTTTTTTTTAATTTTGAAATTGAACTACGGTTATATAAGTTGCTAACTTTAGGGGAATTTAGGTGAGGGGTATATAGGATTCTCTGAACTATTTTTGAAGCTTTTCTGTAAAGTCTAAAATTATTTCAAAATAAATGATTTTTAAGAATAGCGGCAAAGAGTTTGTAGTTGTGAAAAAAACTTCTAATAGAGTAAAAGCTAATCATGAAGCTTCAGCTGCTGGTGAGAGAATGGACCGTGTGGTTGTGATCTTTCTCTTCCTGCAGCTGCATAAACAGAAGGATAGTTACTTTCTTGAGCTGAGGAACAACATTAGGGAGTTAAAAAGAGAGAAGCACTCTTTAATACGGAATAAGTGAGATAGCTATGGGATTTAAGACTTGTTTAGAATGTTAAAACTGAACAGGAAAATGTACACACATGATGAAGCTTCTGAAAGTCCACCTCCTCAAACAGGCCAGGTGGAGCATGGAAGAGAAGAGCGGAATAAAGGGAGAAAAAAGGGGAGAGAGGTACTCAGGGTAATCTGATCAAAACAGTTTTGTAAGAGCTACTCAGGCGTGGGGATAAGGTAGAAGGGCAAAGGCACACCTTGAAAAAATATGATCAACTAAATGGTAATTGCTAAATTATAGATGATGATGAAAGGTTTTTAAGGTAACTGTTTATACTTTTGTGTTCAAATCTTTTAAAATCTTGCTCTAAATCAAATATTTTTGTTTAACAGTATAAAATGTTCATGTTTAATTATTGTACTAAAAACTTCTGTTTTTATTTTTTAATAAGAATCTGATTGACAATCCCACTTCTAGGAGTATATCCTAGAGAAATGAGAGCCATCATATGAATAGACGTATGCACATCCATGTTCATTGCAGCATTATTCACAGTAGCAAAAAGATGGAAACAACCTAAATGCCCATCAACAGATGAATGGATAAACAGATTATGGTACAAACACACAATGGAATACAATGATAAAGAACAATGATGAGTCCATGAAACATCTCATGACATGGATGAATCTGAAGGGCATTATGCTGTGTGAAATAACTCAGTCACAAAAGGACAAATATTGTATGAGACCACAATTATAAAAACCAAGAAAATGTTTACACCCAGAAAAAAAAAACATTCTTTGATGGTTATGAGGGTGTGGGGTGATGAGGAGGGCAAATCACTAACTAGATAGTAGACAAGTGTCAGTTTTGGCGAAGGGGAAGACAACACAAAATATAGGGGAAGTCAGCACAGCTTGACCAAGGCAAAGCCATAGAAGTTTCTTATACACATCTAAACACCTTGAGGGACCGAGTTGCTGGGGCTGAAGGCTGGGGACCACAGTCTCAGGGGACATCTAGGTCAGCTGGAATAACATAGTTCATAAGAAAATGTTCTGTATCCTACTACGGTGAGCTGTGTCTGGGGTATTAAAAGCTTGTGAACGGTCATCTAAGATACATCTGTTGGTCCCATCCTGTCCAGAGCAAAGGAGAATGAAGAAAACCAAACACACAAGGAAAACATTAGCCCAAAGGACTAAAGGACCATATGAACCACAACCTCCATCAGCCTGAGCCCAGAAGAGCTAGATGGTGGCCGGCTACTAACACCAAAAGTTCTGACAGGGATCATAATAGATGGTCTCAGACAGAGCAAGAGAAAAATGTAGAACAAAATTCAAATAAAAAAAAAAGACCAGACTTATTGATGTGACAGAGACTGGAGGAACCCCCGAGGCTATGGTCCCTGGACACCCTGCTAACTCAGAACTGAAGCCACTCCAGAAGCCAACTTTTCAGACGAAGATTAGACAGGTCCATAAAACAAACGATAACACACATGAGGGACGTGCTTATTAGTTTTATCAAATATACAAGACTATAAGGCAGGAAGGGACAGGAAAACTGGACAAATGGACACAGGGAACCCCAGGGTGGAAAGGATGAGAGTGCTGTCACATTTTGAGAATTGCAACTGATGTCACAAAACAATATGTGTATAAATTTTTGAATGACAAACTAACTTGAGCTGTAAACTTTTGCCTAAAGCACAATAAAATTAAAAAAAAAAAAAAAGATTGAACTGAAAGGCATTCTAAGCTGAGTTAACTACACCTTGCATTTGTGACCATGCACTGCAGCCAAGGCATCCACACCATCCATCTGGAGGTGGTTTACACTAAGAGTAGGCAAAATGTTTCAGAAAATGGGCAAGTTCATGCATGTCAGTTTTGCAAACCAAAAGCTATGAAAAGACAGCAAGGAACCCAGACCAGAAGCCGGAACAGAAAGGAGTTTTTTGTCCATTTAGTCATGGAAAAAGTTCTGCTTTTTAACTCTATACAATTTTGATGGCTCACACTGGCCCAGGGGAGCAAAGTCACGAGACAAGAAAGCAGTGGTGTATCCAATCTTCTCTCATTGGCATCTGCAGCCTGGGAGGATGGTGCCTTGCACAGAACTCCGTGCTTTACATAGGAATACTGGAGCCAGGCCCTTCAACCACCCTGATACCCTAGGAAGGGTTTATCCCACCAAATAAGACCCATATGTAGATAGCTGGTCCTGCTGCTAACCACAGCAAAGCAAAGACCCTCCTCACTCAGTGGAGTGGTGGACAAGGAGGGGAGACTCAAGCAGTTCAAACCAGGACACCTGGTTCATAGACAGGGCTTGTCTTTCTTCTCTGGGATAAAATAATTAGTTCTGTGGGTCTATGAGCTGCAGACAGGCCCTTATGATTTTGGAAGAAGGGAATTGTATAACAAAGGCCTTTGAGTCATCCACTCTGCCAGAGTTTTAGCAGTTCCTGTAGCATACTCCACACGGGCACAACTTCCTGTGAAAACCATCAGATGATTAGTTTTATTCAGTAGAAATACTGCATAAGAATATCTTATAGGCAAGTTTTCAGTGCTTGAGAAGGCAGCACATCCAGGTGGGAGTGTGATGAAAGGAAAGGGGAAGTGATGGAGAGAGCCATGTAGCAGTGAGAAACAAGGAGTTGAAGGCGAGGGAGAGAAGTAGTGGCTGTCCTCAATGTGGAAATTTGGGCGGGATAACATCTAGAGACCGTAAGTTTGTCATACTGTGGTGGCTTGTGTGTTGCTCTGCTACTGAAAACTATGCCACTGGTATTTCAAATACCATCAGAGTCACCACTGGTGGACAGATTTCAGCAGACCTTCCAGAATAAGACAGACGAGGAAGAAAGACCAATAGTGATCTGCTTACAAAAATTAGCCGGTGAAAACTCTATGGGTCACAACAGAATATGGTCCAATATAGTGGTGGAAAATGGAAGGCACTCAAAATACACAGTGGCCACAGCAATAGATTCATGGCTGCTAGCAATTGTGGAGATGGTGCAGGACTGGCAATATTTCATTCTGTTGTACATGGGTCACCATGAGTCATGGCTGCTAGCAATTGTGGAGATGGTGCAGGACTGGCAATATTTCATTCTGTTGTACATGGGTCACCATGAGTCATGGCTGCTAGCAATTGTGGAGATGGTGCAGGACTGGCAATATTTCATTCTGTTGTACATGGGTCACCATGAGTCAGAGCTGACTCGAATGCAACTACCACGAACATGTAGAGAAGATTTCTGAGAAGCTTAGTCAATGGGACACTGTGCAAAACCCTTAGTTGTTGTTGTTGTTACTGTCAAGTCAGTTCCAACTCAGAGCAATCCTGTGTACAACAGAACAAAACACTGCCCGATCCTGTATCATCCTCATGATCATTGTTATGCTTGAGCCCATTGTTGCAGCCACTGTGTCAGCCCATCTCATTGAGGGTCTTCCTCTTTTTCAACAACCCACTACTTAACCGAGCATGATGTCCTTCTCTAGGGATCAATCCCTCCTGATAGCATGTCCAAAGTATTTGAGATCAAGTCTCACCATCCTCACTTCTAAGGCGCATTCTGGCTGTACTTCTTCCAAGACAGATTTGTTTGTTCTTTTGGCAGTCCATAGTGCATTCAATATTCTTCCCCAACACCATAATTCAAAGACATCAATTCTTCTTCAGTCTTCCTTATTCATTGCCCATGTTTCATGTGCATATGAGGCAACTGAAAATACCATGGCTTGGGTCAGGTGCACTTTAGTCCTTAAAGTGACATCTTTGCTTTAAAACACTTTAAAGAGATCTTTTGCAGCAGATTTGCCCAATGCAATGCATTGTCTAATTTCCTAACTGCTGCTTCCGTGGGTGTTGATTATGGATCCAAGTAAAATGAAGTCCTTGACAACTTCAATTTTTTCTCCATTTATCCTGATGTTGCTTATTGGTCCAGTTGTGTGGATTTTTGTTTTCTTTATGCTGAGGTATAATCCATGCTCAAGGCTGTGGTCTTTGATCTTCGTCAGTAAGTGCTTCAAGTCCTGTTCACTTTCAGCAAGCAAAGTTGTGTCATCTGCATAACACAGGTAGTTAGTAAATCTTCCTCCAAACCCGATGCCCCGTTCTTTATAGTCCAGCTTCTCAGATTATATGCTCAGCACAGATTGAATAAGTATAGTGAAAGGATACAATGCTGATGCACACTTTTCCTGACTTTAAACCACTCAGTATTCCCTTGTTCTGTTTGAACAACTGCCTCTTGGTCTAGGTACAGGTTCCTTATGAGCACAATTACGTGTTCTGAAATTCCTATTCTTTGCAATTTGTCCATAATTTGTTATGATCCACACAGTCGAATACCTTTGCACAGTCAATAAAACACAGGTAAACCACTTTCTGATATTCTCTACTTTTAGCCAGGATTCATCTGATATCAGCAATGATTTCCCTTGTTCCGTGTCCTCTTTTGAATCTGGCTTGAATTTTGGCAGTTCCCTGTCAATGTACTGCTGCAACCACTTTTGAATGATCTTCAATAAAATTTTACTTGCATGTGATATTAGTTATATTGTTATATCATTAATGATTAATGATATAATACATAGAGTCAGTGTACCAAAAAGAATTGGTTGACTTTCAACCATTTCAGGAGGTAGCATACAATCAAGAACCAATGGTACTGTTAAGGAAGAAGTCCAAACTACTGAAAGCATTGATGAAAACCAAGGCTCCAGGAATCGGTGGAATATCAATTGAGATGTTTCAACAAACAATGCAGCACTGGAAGTGCTCACTTGACTATGCCACGAAATTTGGAAGACAGCTACCTTGCCAAAACCCTTAAGGAAGCCTTTTTAAAAAAAAAAAAGCCTACAGTGAAGTTCTTTATTATTCCCTCAGGCTTATGTGCCTTTGAATTCCACTCCCTCAGAGATGGGGCCTAAGGGACCATGGTAATTTACTAGAGTTCCAAGTTATGGCCTTTGAGGTTTCTTCCAGAGCTAATATTCTTTGACCATATGCTATCTTGAGAAGCAAGCTATGACCACATAGAGCATAAAGTTAAGAACTGAGACCTTAATAATCCGAATATTTTGTTGTTGTTAGTTGCTATTGAGTTGGCTCTAACTATGGTGACTTATATATAACAGAACAAAACATTGCCCAGTTCTGCTCCAATTCCATGATCTTTGATGTGTTTGAGCCAGCTTTTGAGGCTATTGTGTCAATCCATCTCATTGAGGGTTTCCCTCATTTTCACTGGCTTTCTACCAAACATGATGTCCTTCTCTAGTGACTGGTCTCTCCTGATGATGTGTCCAGTATGAATACTTAAAGTTCCCCTCCAGGTTCTGCTCTGGGTGCATGAAGTGGTCTGAATTAGACCATAGCCCAGCTCTACACTATGACATCATCAGGTTCTCACTTCTCTGAGTTTGGTATTTTCATGACTAGACATCAGTATTTTCTTTGAAGTTGGCTATTAGAGGAGAATGACAGAGGCTTGTGAATGAAGTTTTAAGGCCAAGATGGGTGCACAGCACCATGGCCAGGTGGTTCAGGACCCACGGCAGTTTCCCGCAGTGTAGACTTTCGAGAGTCACTCTCCTTTCTCCCACTATTGCCATTGCCCCAGAAGAGTTCTGATCTTCCCTCCAGACTCCTCACATTGTATTTCCCTAAGCCTCGTGGTCCACTTACAAAATCCTGTCTTGTTCTCACACACACAGACAAAACCATTTTTCTGAGTTGTTTTGTTGGTGATCCATAAAACATTCATCACTTCCTCCTAGAAAATCTAGACGCTTCCACTCAGAGCCTCTGCTCCTCCTTCTTTAATGTCTATCGATGCTCATTGGGACCTCCTTCCCTAAATAATCATCCCCGGCACTCAATTTTTTTTTTTTTTAAATCACTTCTCAGACTGTTAAACATGAGAGAGACAAATCTTACCACATTTTGTATTTTGGTCCCTTCCACGCAACTGAGAGATGAGTTCATACCCCTACTGTACTTGAACATTGAGCCATCTGTCCCTCTCACCCTCCCTTCTCAAACTTCATGTTGCAAAGGGGCTCCCAGAAGCCAAACCAGACCCATCCGTCTCAGAAACCTTCCCTGCAATGTTTCCCCAGCAGTTTCGGAGCTGGAATGTGAGAAAACTGGCAACGTTAAAGGCCAGCAAGAATTTTGGGCCTCCTACAATCTCGCCCCACTATGCCTTTGTAGCCTTTTATTTCCTCCACCCTCATTCACTCTATAAATGTCTGTTGAGCAGCAATCAATGCCAGGCATTGACCACATGCTAAGGCCACACAGTGGAGCCAGCCCAACGATGTCTCTGTCTGCGTAAAGCTTACGGACTAGCGGGAGAAACAAACGTGATTACGTGAAGCTGTTTCAGTTGGGATAAGCGCAGTAAGTGCACAGAACAAGGGGAACTGGTCTGGCCTGAGGAGTGGCGTTTAGCTGAGGCCCAGGGCTGCCTTGGAGAGGTCAGGGGATACTTGCCTCTCCAGTGCTCACCAATATGCCTCAGCTGGTCCTGGTCTTGCACCTGGAATTCCTCTTCCCCTCACTGTATGTAATTTCTACCCATCCCTCCAGATTCAAGTCAAACTCACCTTCCATATGCTTTCCCTGGCTAGCTGGAGCCTCGGTCCTCACCCTTGGCTCAGCTCCCACGGCTCTCCTTGTCTGCTTCATGCATTTGGTACCAGTGGGTTGTTGTACCTTTGCTGATGTGTGTGTTTTGCTCCAAGGGTGAGCACCTTGGGTTCAAAGGCTGTGCCTTACATATAGAAGACAGAGTTGTCCTCACAGCTAATGTATACTGAGTGCACCAGGCCCTATGCTAAACCCTTTCCAGGGATTGCCTCATTTTCTCCGAACAATACATCATCCACATTTCAGAGGTAAGGAAACTGAGGCTTGGAGAGGCTGAATAACATGACCAAGTATCTGTAGCTAGTGAAAAGAAGAGTTGGGATGATGTAAAAAAAAAAAAAAAAAGAAGTTGCCATCAAGTAGAAGCTGCCTCATGGGAAGACCATGTGTGTCAGAGTAGAACTGTGCTCTGTAGAGTTTTCAATGGCTGATTTTTTGGAAATAGATCACCAGGCCTTTCTTCTGAGGTGCCTATGGGTGGACTCAAGCCTCCAATCTTTCAGTTAGCAGCCAAGCACCTAACTGTTTGTGTCACCCAGGGGATCCACTAGGATGATGTTGTTGTGTGCAGTCTGGAAGCAGATCTCCAGGTCTTTTCTCCCACAGAGCAATTCGTGGTTTCAAACTGCCAACCTTCTGGTTTGGCAGCTAGGTGCTTTAACCATTGCACCACCAGGGCTCCTTACTGGGATGATTAAAAAAAAAAACCCAAACCCGTTGCTGTCGAGTCAATTTCAACTCATAGCGACCCTATAGAACAGAGTAGAATTGTCCCACATGGTTTTCAAGGAGAGGCTGGTGGATTCAAACTGCTGACCTTTTGACTAGCAGCTGAGCTTTTAACCACCGCACGGCAGGTCTCCACTGGAATAATAATAATAAAAAAAAAAACCCATTGCCATCAAGCTGATTCGGACTCATAGTGACCCTACAGGACAAAGTAGAACTGCCCCATAGAGTTTCCAAGGAGCAGCTGGTGGATTCGAACTGACAACATTTTGGTTAGCAGCCAAGCTCCTAACCACTGTGCCTCTGGGATAAAAAAGGGGCTTAATACCTGTTCGAAGGTGAGGTGCTCTGAAGTTGTAAGCAGAGTTATTTTTATCATCCTGGAAACACCTTTTTTGACTATAAAATTTGTTCAAAGGCAGCCCATGAAAATCTAAAATTTCTCTCCTCCGTCCCCTGCCCTCTGCCACAGTGGGCAGGTAATAGAAGTAGCCGTTACATGTTATCCATTCTCCTTGGGTAATTCAGCCTCATCATGTGATACCAGAACCCTCCCAGTCCTTGCATGGGTCTCCGGGAGCCCCAGGGTCGGGCATGGGAACCTGCGACCGGCTTCCAGAACCTTCCTCCCCTCACTTACTCCTCACTCACAGATTTTGATGAAGTGCCTTCTGAATGCTAATCTCAACATGTAGCTTCAGTGCTGCCAGGAGCCACCCTGAGCTCTTGTTAGCTGCATCCAGTCGGCTCATGGGAACCCTGTGCACAATGAAACGAAATGCTGCCCAGTCCTGCATCATACCCGTGATTGATTATGGATTGGATTGTTGTGCTGTATAGGATCTTCAGTGGCTAATTTTCAGAAGTAGATCTCCAAGCCTTTCTTCCTAGTCTGTTTTAGGCTGGAAACTCCACTGAAATCTGTTCACCATCATAGCAATGCCCAAGCCTCCAGACAAGACAGGTGACTGCACTTGAGGTATATTGGTCTGGAATCAAACCCAGGTCTCTGCATGGAAGACAAGAATTGAACCACGTCTTGGTCATTTAGTGCTGCTGTAACAGAAATACCACAAGTGGATGGCTTTAACAAAGACAACATTATTGTCTCACAGTCCAGTAGGCTAGAAGTCTGAACTTGGGGTGCTGGCTTCAGGGGAAGGCTTTCTCTCCCTGTCGGCTCTGAAGGAAGGTCCTTGTCATCAGTCTTCCCTTGGTCTGGGAGCATCTCAGTGCAGGAACCTCAGGTCCAAAGGATGCACTCTGCTCCTGGCGCTGCTTTCTTGGTGGTATGAGGTCCCCATGTCTCTCAGCTCACTTCTCTCTTTTGTATTTCAAAAGAGACTGGCTTAAGACACTATCTAATCTTGTAGATCTCATCAATATAACTGCCACTAATCCATCTCATTACATCATAGTGACAGGATTAACAACACATGGGGAAATCACATCAGATGACAAAATGGTAGACAATCATACATTACTGGGAACCATGACCTAGCCAAGTTGACAGATATTTCGGAGGGGACACAATTCAATCTAAGACAAACCAACAATGTCCTCTCTGTATGACAGGGACTGGAAATACAAGCTAGACAGAACACCGCCTCTGCCCTTAAAAGGTTAGCAGTCTACTAGAAGAGAGTGACAAGTAAATAAGAAATGACAAATGCAATCATAACTGCTATAAGAGGGTGATCATGGGGTGCCACTGCAGGGCCTTTGTGAAAATCAGAGCAAGCACCCCCAGGTGTGTGCAGCTATATGGGTGCAGGGTATGACAGGCAAGGCTTGTGCCATGAAGAAGCACCCCTCACTTTGGGAGGATGGAACCCCATGCCAGGCTGCAGAGCACAGAGCTGAATCTCAGCCCCCCGTGGGCTGCAGCTGGGTACCTTTGAGCAGGATGCTGACAACGCAGTGTGCTGGCTACAGGGCAGCCCCCATAATCCTGAATGGCCACACAGGTGGTTCTTGGGGAGATGACAGATGGAGGTGGCTAAGGGCAAGACTGGAATCAGAGCTCAGGCTTGGGCTGTGTGAACTTTGGTTATCAAGCTCATTTTCTTCATCTGTAGAATGAAAAACAGAAAAAGATGATGATGACATGGTGATGATGATGTTGTCCAACTCACAGATTATCTTAAGGATAGTGATAAAATGGATGTGCTGCCTTTGGCACAGAGCACACGCTTCACAAAAGTTAGCTCTTGTCCTTAATAAGCTGAACCCTGAAGGGTCGATAGATGTTTCCCAGAAAAAGAATGGGCCTCCCTCTCCCCCAGGGGACTGGGCACCGCCGTTCCCTGGCTCTCTGGGACTGCCAGACACTCCTGAGTGCTGAGTTCCTTGGTGGTACATCAGGCTTCTCTGGGAAGGGACGAGCTCCAGGGCCTGCTGTGTGGTGCGAACAGTTAACATGCTTAGCTGCTAACTGAAAGGTTGCAAGTTTGAGTCCACCCAGAGGAACCTCAGAAGAAAGGCCTGGTGACCTACTTACAAAAAGTCAACCGTTGAAAACCCTGTATTCGATTCCGCAGTTCTACTCTGACACACATCAGGTTGCCCAGGAGTCAGAATCAACTTGATGGCAATTGGTCTTTGCTGAACTTTTGGTGTATCCAAAGCTCTATCACACCCATGGACTGAATTCAGCTGAGCTTGACCGAAAGGGTCCAAAATGGCAGGACAAAGTAGCAATCGCACCCAGTTCCCCTCGGCTGCCTGTTTCCTCCACACTGTAGAGCAGCAGCGATTCCCTTCACCTTCAGTGCATACTTCTGGATGGAAAAAACAGAGAGGCTCCAGTAACACAGCTGATCTGTGTGAGTCTGTGTGCATATGTCTGTGTGTGTCTGTGTTTATGTGGTGTGTCTGTGAGTGCATGTCTGTGTGTGTGTGTGTGTTTATAGAGAAAGCAGGATCAGAAATGCGATGAGAGTCATTTATTTAAACCACATATTTTTCTCTAGCTGTTCTAAGAGTGAACATCTCTGGTGTCATTACCCACAAGGACAGATAGGGCACTAATAGCCAGGCATGTGTGGAAGGGGCAGTGGAGATGTCAAGTGGGGACTTCCTGAGCCCAGGGGCTCATCAGCCCCCAAGTGAGGGCCTCCTGCTGCTCCTTATCGTCTTCTCTTTCACCATTACTGTTATGGAGACAGAAACATTCTGAAGGAACTTTTCACCAATCCCAACTTCATTCTGACTGGAGAACTAAAGCCCCAGGGGGCCTGCATCTCTCAGTGGCTCTGACAGTATTTATGGGACTGTTTAATAAAAAAACTCATTTTCATTCAGACAAAATAATCCGTAGGTTCCAGAGAAGAAAATATATTCTGTTAACAGCTTAGCAGGCCATAACTATCCTGAAGGCCCAGTTTCCCTTCCCTGCACCCTGAAAAATTCTGCAGTAATTCAAGGTAGCATCGTCATTATTTCCCTTTATGAATGCAGGCAGCCCAGCAGTTTGCTAGAAGTAACAAATGTGGGGCCTATTGTAAACCTTGGGATCTGATTAACCCACATTGAATGAGCACTTATTATGTGCCAGATGCTTATTCTGGGTGTAGCAGTGTAGACCAAACGTGATGTTTAGTTCTAATTGGGGAGCAGACACATTAAACAAGGTACCAACGAATAAATATAGAAATTCAAACTGTGGTAAATGCTTGAGGGGTGACTTAGGAGTTAAAATTGGAGCCATTATTCCCCGTCCTTGATATAAAGAATGTGACCCAGCTGGAGTGACAAGAACTCACAAAGACACATTGACTGGGCCCTGAGGTATAAAAACAATAGCTAGGACAATCTTGAAAAACATCTTTTAGGAAACCTTTCACATGAACAAATACTTAGAACACAAAAGACCCACATATCTTCCACTCTTACCTTTTTCTCTTAGTGTTTAGTAAATAGTAAGAGCCATTTAGTAAATAACAAGACCCTCATGAGTGTCATTACTGAAACTTGTACCAATGATTATTAAGAAAGACAATTCAAAATGTAGAATCACAGTGACTAGCAATTATTGGCCAATCTGAGAAAAGATGAATCTTTTAATAATTTTACCTATTCGTAATGTCTATATATACTAAGACTCTGTAAGGATCCTCAGACTCAGACAAACATAGCTCTGGCAGCATGCTTGTCAATTTCCCACTTTTGCCGCTTAGAACATATGCCAAATAAAATCTTTCTTTTTGCTTTACTATAATTTTGTAGTGATTTTACCCTAGGAAAGTTAGATGGTATAGTCACTGCAGTATTTTCTGAAGCAACAAATCCAGTCGACCTCAAGGAGACCTGGACTGCAGAATGGAAACTGGCAAAGAGAGGTCCTGTCTACTGAACTCTATGCATTCACACTTCACATCCCTTCAACATCGACGAGGCAAGTGCTCTGGAAAAATGAGTCTTCGCTTATTCTTTTTTGTTCTCTTTCTCACAGTTTCCTAAGTTTTGTTTGGCGTTATCATTTGAAAACTGGCTATTTTGATTAATGAGCTGAGATTTTTGCTTAATCGTTTGTTTTAGAGTGACATCTAGTGATTCTTTTGGTGAACTGCAGTTTGGTGTTCCGATTTGGGCTTTGGAAACAACTAAAGCAGGAACTCTATTTTCAAAGAGCTCTGGCCCACTATAAGCCACAAAATTCAGGCATTGGTCGACCAGTAAAAGCCATTAGGGTAGTCGCCAGTGCTCATCATGAGTGTGACAGGATAAGGTGGTCACAAAACATGCTCCAGATTTAGATAATGTGTTGCATATGATGCTAGGTTCAGGAGACACAGCTAGATGGATAGCCGAAGCTAAGTAGAAGGACCCAGAGGCGAGTTTAGTCCTGAAAGCTGGGGTTACAGGGAAATAGTTGAAAGATGAAGTTCAAGGTTTAGTTAAGGAGTTAATAAAGGTATTTCCAAAAGTTTTTCCAAAGAAGGTTGATTGGGCAAAAACCCAGGCTCGTAAACAAGAGAGAAGACGCATATGCTTTTATAGACAAACCAAAACAAACCCAGTGCCATCAGGTCGATTCTGACTCATAGTTGCTAAAAATTATTTGAAGAACATTTAGGCTTAAAGGCAATTACAAAAAACATCAGCCAATATTCAAGTCTATGTTTTTAGGGGGCCTATTGCCTGAACTAGCAGCTTTGGTAAAAAGACACAATTTAAATTGGGAAAATGTAAATTCTTCAGAATTAGCTACGGTGGCTTACAAATTAGCTCAAACTGAAGAAAAAAAATAGAGAAAGTGAGTTAAAAACTAGAGAGCGGAAAAAAAAATCGATGGCTTTGCAGTTACAACAGCTTCAAAGTAAAGGCAGTAATAATAGAATCCCAACCAAGGGACAGCCTCAAACAAATACACTCCAAAACAAGCTAGTTTGTAACTACTGTAAGAAGCTCAATCATTTTAAGAGGGATTGTTTAAATCTTAAGAATAAACAAATGGTTACTTCTTCAGCACCTCCATTACTGTCACAGTGACGATGCTCTGAGATTTTAGGAGTTTTCACAATGGTTCCTCTTAACAGTCAGGGAGAGACAGTGCTCCACGTAAATGGGAAAGCTTGTATCTTCGTGACTGACACAGGGGTTACCATATCAGAAATAAATCCCACAAGTGTATGAAACCCCTTCCCTCAGAGTAACAAAACTTCCAAAATCATGGGAGTTTGAAATGAAGAATAAATTTTGCCTCAATCAGAGCCAGTACCAATATCTTTAGAACCCACTGATGATTTACATCTGCTCCTTCTCAGCAATGATACCCCTGTTAATCTTTTAGGGAGAGATTTACTCTCCAAATGGTGATTACATATACAGTTTACTGGTAGCGGAGAAATTCTATTAAGCTTTCTCGGTTAGCTGACTCAATTACCGAGAAAAAAGTCTAAGACGCTTTATGCTTTATTCAAGGGCTGATGGAAGTAGAAGAAACTATAGAACAGGTTCAGGGAGGAGAGAAGGAATTAGAGCAAGTTCCCACTGACCTTTGGGCAAAGACAACCACAGATATAGGAAAATTCTTGCCAGCCGAACCTACCCAGGTGCAAATAGATACTTCTAAACCTTTGCCTTGAATAGCTTAATATCCATTAAAGCCTGAAGCTATAGCAGAGTTAGAACTTATCATCCAAGATGTCCTTCAGCAAGGCCTAATTATACCAGGCACTAGTCCTTACTCTTATTTTTCCAGTAGAAACAAAAAATAGACTGTGGAAATTTGTACAAGATTTAAGAGCCATAAACAAGATTATGATATCTAGATTCCCTGTGGTTCTCAATCCTCATTTACTCTTATCCCACATACTAAGTGATGCTGTATGCTTTACAGTTATAAATCTTGTAGTGCTTTCTTTAGTATCCCTGTTCACTGGGATAGTCAATACTTATTTGCTTTCACCTGGAAAAATCAACAATACACTTGGAGAGTCCCCCACAAGGGCTCACCAGAATTTCGACTTATTTTTCACAAGTATTACTTTTTTTTTAATTACATTCAGATTTGGTTCCATTTCAATTAAAACACAATCAGTGTCATTGTGTATATAGACAACCTCATGATTTGTTACAGCTCTAAACAAGACAGATAGTATTATGTTGTTACAATATTAGCCACTAGATGGCACAAGGCATCCAAAGAAAAACTACAATTTGCCGAACCTGTTGAGTGGATTCCAACTCACAGAGACACTGTAGGACAAAGTAGAACTGCCCCATAGGGTTTCCAAGGAGCAGCTGGTGCATTTGAACTGCTGACATTTTGGTTAGCAGCTGAGCTCCTAACCACTGCTCCACCAGGTCTCCATTAAATACTTAGGACATCTTATTTCAGCTGAAGATATTTCTAGAGACCAAAGAGAAACAAAGCTATATTAACTTTTCCCTTGCCTACCACAAAGAAACAAACAAGAGTTTTTTAGATTTTTGAGGATACTGTAGATTTTAATTTTTTTCATTGTTAGTCCAGCCCTTATATCACTATCTGAAAAAATAAGTGATTGACCCTTTTTCCCTTTCTGAGGGAGGTGAAAAAGCAGTACACATGCTTCAATAAACCCTTTTAACAATTCCTGCTTTGGATTTTCCAAATTATTCTTTGAAATTTTCTCTGAATGTAAATGAACAAAAATGGGAACGCTTGTGGTGTTTTAACTCAGAAACATGGAGATCATCAGAGACCTGTAGGATATTAGAGTCTTCAGTTAGATCCAGTTACTCGTGCTTATCCTCCATGCTTAAAGGGAGTAGCAGCAACTTTCAATTAGTAGAAAACCCTGCAGATATAGTTTTGGGTAATGACTTAGATTTGTTTCACGTACAGTAACTGCTATTCTCAGATCTACTTTAACTCAACATCAGGTTAGTCTCTTATGAAGCCTTATTACTGACAGACCCAAATATTCACATACACGTCATTAAAGCTTTCTTCCCTGAGGAAGGAGTACTGCGTGACTGCTTTGATTTGACAAATCAGCTTCTGACCCCAAGAGATCTACAGGAAACTCCTTTGGATAACCCTTCTTTAGTTTTATTTGTAGACGGTTCTTACTTAAAACCAAAACTGACTTCAAGCAAATATCAGGGAGGGTATCTTATCAGCACATGAGTCAAAATGACAACCTTGGACGGAGGAGGTAATTGGGAAAGAGCAGCTGGTAGAGAGACCCAAAATCTCAGCTCAGCTTTACCTGGAAATTCTTTAAGGGCAGGGAAAACAAAATCTGTTGAGACTGTGAAACTCCCTAAGCTTATGTAAAAGTCAAAAATTAGGAGAACAAAACCTACAAAATTCCTATGTTTAATTTAGTATCCAAACTTAGAGTATTGAAAAGGTACAAAAAGTTAGTCCCTGTAAGTGAAATAACAGAATGGAAAGTAGGTTAATGCCATCTTAATAAAGAGACTGAATTGTGGATAGGTTCTGGAAACAGAATTGTTATTCCTAAGGGAATACACATAGCTTTGTTACAGCCTACTCGTTAGCATTTAAAGAACAATGGGATGTAGATTTCACTGCATTCTTAAACATTTCTGGGAAAATTTTGCAGACCCAGCTTATTATTTTTAGGACAGACCTGACACAATAGACAGACTTCTATTAATGTATGAAGGAACAAGATTAGACAACTATTGTCCTGGATACAACCGTTTGGGAAATAGAGAAAAACAGAGTGTGCTGGGGATGGAGATCAGGTTCACCGCCATCATTAACAGAAGATCCAGAGAAAACAACAGACACTAGGTGGCAAAGTTTACCTTTACACCAAAAAGCTACACCCAAAGAACAACCAAAACCTGCTGCGACAGAGTCAATTGTGACTCACAGCATAGGACAGAGTAGAACTGCCTCCTAGGGTTTCCAAGGAGCAGCTGGTGGATTTGAACTGCCGACCTTTTGGTTAACAGATGAGTTCTTAATCACTATGCCACCAGGGCTTCATAACAACAAATATGGGAAAAAGAGTGATGTAGTCTAAGTTCTGACACAGATCTTTGGATCGGACACGATCAAACTCCGGTCCTGCTGAAAGAAATACATTTTCCTTTACTTTCCACCAAAAAAGATCATTTAGGAAGAGAGAAAACTCTATGAAAAATAAAAAAATATATATTATTGGGGTCATTTCTGAAAGGCCTTGAATGGAATAATGAAAGATTGCACTAATTGCCAAGAATTTAACTCAGGGAAAATTTATTGGACGCCTCAGGATTGACATCCCTTCCTTACAGAACCCATAATGCACATAAAGAAAAATGGATTTTATCCAATTTCCCCCAGTTCAAAACTATAAGTATGTTTTAGTCATGATATGCAGATATCCTCACTGAGTAGAAGCATTTCCTCATTGGAATGCTATTGCAAACTTTGTTGCTCAAAAATTGTTAGAAAATATTCTTTCTATGTGGGATACTCCCTGTCTCCTGATAGAGGTTCTCACTTTACTGGACAAATTTTGGCAGCAGTTTGTAACATTTTTTCTATCTTGCATCGATTACATTGTCCATATCATCTGCAATCTTTGGGATTAGTTGAAAGCTATGCCACCGGTATTTCAAACATCAGCAGGGTCACCTATGGTGGGCAGGTTTCAGCAGAGCTTCCAGACTAAGTCAGAATAGGAAGAAAGGCCTGGTTTGGGGAGATAACTCTGGTGACTGACTTGAGAATGGCATGGAGAAGGTCATGGGTTAGGTGGTCATTGTAATTGTCCAGAACAGAGATACTGGTGATTTGGACTCGCAGGGTGGAAGGGTGGCAGTGGAGGTGTAGAGAAGTCACTGGATTTGAGATATAATTTGGAGGAAGAACCTACAGAATTTAATAATGGCGTGAATATGGAGTAGGTGGATAGAAAGTGCCAAGAATGGTCCCCAAATTTCTGGATGATGAAAGTGCCATTCACCAAGATGGAAATCAGTAGATGAGGAGCAGGTTTGGAGAAGGAAATAGGAGAGGCATTGTTTTGGATGTGTTGAACCAGAGGAGGATGTGGATTCAAGGGAGGGTTTTTTTTTTTTTTGTTTTGTTTTGTTAAACACTACTACACCATATTTGTCTGCAGTAAAGAGAGAGAGGCTGAAGAATAAGAGAGAAAAGAGCAAAGGGAATGAAGGAATGGGGTCAGGAGCGCCACGTGGTGCAGTCGCCTTTGAGAGATCGTAGCCCAAAACGAATGAAGAAGATGAGGGTAGATGTAATTAGCCCTGTGGATTTGGTAGCAGGCACCCCCATCTGATGGTTTCTATGCTTTCGATAGAGTGCAAAGCAAGGTCATCAGCTGAGAATGTGTGGGAGAGGTGGGAGGTTTAGGAAACACCAAGGAGAGTGGAAAAGTGAGATTACTAGGAAAAAAATGGTAGAGTTGTAGGGAAGTGCTGAGTGTGAGTTTGGGTTGATGAGTATGAGTTTACAGTGACACTACTCTGCTGTTTTCCCTAGTAACACTCTACTGAATTAAAAGGGTAAAGGAGATAATTCACATAAAGTGCTAAGAACTGTGTCTGGCTCATAGCAAGCACTCAACATGGATTAGTTATCATTACCCTCATAACAGCAGCAGCAGCAGCAACAGTAGCAGTAGTAGTTGTAGTAGTAGTAGAAGTAGCAGCAGTAGTTGTAGTAGTAGTAGTAGCAGTAGTAGTGGCAGTAATAATAGTAGTTGTAGTAGCAGTGTAGTAGTAGTACCAGTAGTAGTTGTAGTTGTAGCAGTAGTACTTGTGGTTGTAGTAGCAGTAGTAGTAGTAGTGGTAGTAGTAGTACCTGTATTAGCAGTAATAGTAGTGGTTGTAGTAGCAATAATAGTAGTAGTAGCAGCAGCAACAGTAGCAGTAGTAGTAGTTGAAGCAGTAGTAGTAGTAGCGATAGTAGTAACAGTTTTAGTAGCAGTAGTTGTAGTAGCAGTAGTAGCTGTAGTAGCAGTAATAGTAGTTGTAGTAGCAATAATAGTAGTAGCAGCAGCAACAGTAGCAGTAGTAGTAGTAGTTGTAGTAGCAATAGTAGTAACAGTTGTAGTAGCAGCAGTAGTAGTTGTAGTAGCAATAGTAGTAACAGTTGTAATAGCAGTAGTAGTAGCAGTAGTTGTAGTAGCAGTAGTAGCTGTAGTAATAGTTGTAGTAGCAATAGTAGTAGTAGTAGCAGCAGCAGCAACAGTAGCAGTAGTAGTAGTTGTAGTAGCAGTAGTAGTTGTGGTAATAGTTGTAGTAGTAGTAGCAGTAGTTGTAGTAGCAATAGTGGTAGTAGTAGCAGCAGCAGCAATAGCAGCAGTAGTGGTAGTTGCAGTAGCTGCAGTAGCAGCAGTAGCAGTAGTAACACTGTGTTAGTTCAGTTAGGCAGAAGGCAGAAGGCTGGGTATCCAATCTAGTGTGATGAGGGAGAGAGGGCCAAGACAGTTGAGAATCTTCGCAGGGAAGTGGTAATAATGATGGTTCAGAGACGATAACTTGAACAAGAGGGTTGATGGATAGAGAGAAAAGAGTGAGGCCAATGGAGGGGAAGAATTCCAGAGGTCAAAAATTTTTGCGGTGATAATAAAATCTATTAAGAAAACATTCTGCATGTGAAGCCAACTCTTCAGACAGGGTTTGGACTGGACTATGGGATAGAAAATGATACTGGTGAAGAGTGAGCTTCTTGGATCAAGTAGACACATGAGACTATGTGGACGGCTCCTGTCTGGAGGGGACATGAGAGGGCAGAGGGGGTCAGAAGCTGGCCAAATGGATGCGAAAATAGAGAGTGGAGGGAAGGAGTGTGCTGTCTCATTAGGGAGAGAGCAACTAGGAGTATACAGCAAGGTGTATGTAAGTTTTTACATGAGAGACTGACTTGATTTGTAAACTTTCACTTAAAGCATAATAATAAAAAAAAGGCCGGTGAGTGCCAGCGAGCAACTGATCTAGAAAGAAGAGTAAGTTGTGGCCAGAGGGTGGTGTGTTTGGTTTGACAGTTTTGGAGGTGGTGCAGTTTCAGATCATCAGGGAGTCAAGTGTCCGGTGTGGGAGAGGGTGGCTCTGTAGTGACCTGAAACTGTACCTGCTCATCTTAGCAAAGCACTGCTTCCGTATTCTGGGAGCAGAGTGAAACGTTATCAGAGGTAAAGAGATCAAGGAATTAAGGTCAGGCTGTTAAAATCCCTGTGAGTGATGAGAGGAATAGGGGTGGCGAGGAATATGGAGGGCCCTGGAGGACAGGAGGTGACCTTGTGGAGGGGTTGGTGTAGGACATGGGCCTCAGAGCTGCTGGGTGTTCACAAGGGAAAGAGGTATGGTCTGGAGGAGGCAATGTGCAAACCTGGAGCATGTGAGATGCAGGAGAGTGAGCAGCCTTCTCCTGAAGGGCTATGAGGAGAGCAGTGTCTCAGGGGAGAGCTGGGCTCTGTGAAGCCGGAGGGGAGGTTGGGCAGGGAAGGTGCAGGGGAATGGGCAAAGCCCCTGACATACAGAGGGGCTGGGCCCTGAGTGACTCTGGATATACTTCCACTTTCCTGGAGGCTGCTCTGGCCTTGCTGGTGGGCTCTCTCTCACGTGCCCCACCCACCTGCTCATCTTGAATTTGGGCTTCCTCTCCTTGGCTTTGTCCGCTTCCAATTCCACATGATCCACACTAGGATAAGAATTTGTGCCAAAGATCTGTTTCAGAATTACTAAGGAGCACAGTTCACGACAAACAAGAATGCAAACACATAAGAAGTCTTGGCACTGCTACAACCCATTTGAAAGCAACATAATCTGGCCTCAGGAGCCACAGCCAGTGGCAGGTCCAGCACCCCTTGTCCCCCTGTCCAGAAAGTATCAGCAACGACACTCATCACCTGGCAGAAAGCCTGGGCCTGGAAGTCAAGTGTGAATTGTGACTGAAGGAGCCTCTCTGCCAACACATTAAATCATTAAGGAGACTGCAGACCCCAGTCTCTGTGCCAAACACTGCTCACACAGGTTCTCACTGTACTGGTAAACCTACACTCTTCACATGCTCATTCGTTGCCCTGAACAATTCTCCAGACCATATGAATAATTAAGGCTCAGCTGAAACCTATAGCTGAGAAATCCCACAGCCATGTGGCTTTTTCAGGCAGTAAAGGAACCAAGAATTCTGACAAAGGTGCAAGAATGGCCAGTCCCACAGGAAGCCTGATCTGCCAGTTTGCTGATTAACAGTTCCCTTCCTTATCATTTCACGGGCCAGACCCTCAGAAGCTGGTAGTTCCTCCTATAGCATGGGGCTGCTGGCTTCCTGGGTCACAGCTGGTGCAAAAGCTGCTAAATTCCAGAACATTCACCCTCTGCAAGAGAAGCAAAATTTGCTGGACTTAAGTAAAACGAGGGTGGACATTCATAGTCCTTGGAAAGAGAAGAGGGTCTACTCTGAGCCAGCACTTCGTACTCACCATTTGCTTCCTTTAAGCCTTTCCTCTTGGGCAAGTTTGGAAAGAAGCCAGGAAAGTGCAAGTGTGCCCAGAGTCACTCAGAGTCCAGCTCCTCCGTACCTCAGGGGCTTTGCACATACTGTTCCCCCAGCTCTTCCCTACCACCTGCCCTCTCATTCTTCTCCCTTCATACCCTCCCAGGAAAGCTCCCAGGCCCTCTAGACCACGTGGGGTTCCTTCAGCACATGCTTTCCTACCCTGGCACCTATGCCAGTTGTCTTTAAAAGCTCCATAATGTGTCCCTTTGGCTAGAAAGTAAACTCCCTCAGGTCAGGGTCCTTGTCTGTCTTTTGGTGCTTGTAACCTGAGCCTGGCACAGAGTAGTTGCCCCATAAATACTTGTAGAACGAGTGATAGAATGCAGGTGAGAATGAGAATTGATACCCAAACCTCTCCAACTCCAAAGCCCAGATGCTTTCAAATGCACCAAATTGCAGCAGAAGAAAAAGGGAGGAGGAGGAGGAAGAAGGGCTTTTGGGGTTATGACCACAGCCATACAATGGTCCTACGTAAACTGATATCTTAGTTTCCTTCTGAAAACCTCCCAAAACTACAAGTGGGAAACAGTGGTGAAGTGAGTGTTTCAGAGTCAAATATAGTCATTGGGGAAAATTGGCTCTGAATAAGTCCACTTAGCCTCTGAGGCAAAGCTTGTCATTTCATCATAGCTTTTCTAAGACACTTCCTGGTCCATACTCAATACCGTACTTCAGGTTGCCCTCTGGGTGGGACAGGGTGTCCGCCTCATCGCAATACTGAATCACTAAGGCTGCCTGGCCCACTGGCTGAGGGCAGAAATCCTCCTGTCACAGCCCTTCCGTCCCTTTGGTTTGAGATCTGGCCCCTGATAAAGTTTCCAGTGCCTGGGAAGGCATGAATCCTTATACTGTCATCAGGCTTTTGTACCTCTGGATAAATAACCACTCTGACAGCAGATTTCACTGAGGCAAAGGGAAGCTTTGAAGAGAGAGTGACTTTGAGTGAGAGTGCACCTGTGTGGGGGGGGGGTGGGTGTGGGCCTGAGGCTCAGGTGCCCGCAGATGCAGAGGGACAGTGTGGCCAGCATGCACCAGTGAGTCCCCATTCCTCACAATGCTGGGGGCCTTGCTTCTGGGTGTGGACAGGGATGAACAAAAAGTGGCTCAGTTCACAAGAAACCCCATTTCTTCACCCACTTTCTTACTGTCCTATGCCTTCAGCATATTTCTTAGAGAAGTGCTCAGTATTTTCATTTGAACTATCCAAGAAAACACAAGAAAGTCCCCACTGAGTCATCTAATGCTCCACTGAGCTCATGGCCACCAGCGTGGTGCTGGGGGCTGCCCAGGGGAGGGCAGAGTTTGTTTCTGGTACCCATTTTCTCAGCTGCCCTCTGAATCCATAATATGCTGTTATGAATTGACTTGTGCCCCTACAAAATATGTGTTGAATTTCTGACCTAAAGATTGGCAGTTCAAACCCACCCAGCGGCACCATTCAGAACAAAGTCCTGGAGGCGGAGCCAAGATGGCAGAATAGAGAGATGCTTCCGGCAGGCCCTCTTACAACAAAGTCCAAAAAAAACCAAGTGAAACAAGTATATTTATGACAAGCTAGGAGCCTTGAACATCAAAGGCAAGCCTAGAAAGTGAACTGAGGGGCAGGGGGAGGAAGAGACTGTTCAGAAGCATAGGGAGCCCTCAGGTGCCATTCCCGGGGCGGTGGCGGCGGGCTGGTACCAGCGTTTGGCTGCAGTTTCCTCAGGGAGAAGCAGCCAGCCACACAGCCTACTCACACCTCTGGAACCAGAGAAGAATGGTGCTCTCAGCAAAAGCTAAGTGCTTGTGTATATTTTACTGCACACCCCCACCGCCAAGCCAGCTTCAGTGGCTGAATTCCCTGGGTCTGAGATAGGCCCTGGTGAGCACCTAGAGCCATCCTCCCGGCCTTGGGGAAGGAAAAAATTTGCAACTGGGGGAAAAGATAATTTGCTAGCTCCACTAACTGGGGGAGCTCAGGACAGAAGCAGTACCTGTTCATGCATAAATGGTCCATGGACTTTGAGCACCTTTCCCTTCTGCATGGACCTGTGTGGGCCTATTTCAGGAGAAAAGGCCCTTGTAGGCAGACTCCAACCATTTCAACTGTGTGGTGGAGAGGTGGGTGTTTGATATGTGACATTGCTTTGCCTATTAAACAAGGTCCTCACCTACCCACATCAAGGACCTAAGGACTGGTAGCTCCACTCAGGTCACCCAACCACCTGTGACAGGGGCCAAGGATAACTGGTACCTCTCAGTCCTTACAACCAAAAACTTTGGGTGCCCATGGTCTGTCTGCAGAACCCACCCACCTGCACGCTCTAGGAGAACAGGGATGCACTTTCCTCAGAGACACTTGGGGGTCAGTTCTCAGCTCCCTGCCTTGTTCAGAGTGTGACCCCCTGCTACAATCAGATACCAGTACATACACCAATCTCCCCTGCCCTTCTTAAGACTGTAGGACAGAGCCTGTATCACACACTTGATGATCACCTACCTGGACACCTGAGCTGAATTCATACAAGAAAAGTGAATGGACTCCTAGACTGATATACCTGATAACAGCTTTAGCCAGCTGGGGACAGGACACCAGAGCTCCAAAGGCAAAAATAATCAAGCTAGCTCCCTCAAACAACCCATTTGGGTATACCAAAACAAAACAAAGCAAGAAGCTACAACACAGTAAGCAAGCATAAACTAATACAATAACTTATAGATGGCTTGGAGACAATAGTCGATATCAAGTCACATAAAGAAACAGACCATGATCACCTCAACAAGCTCTCAAAACAAGGAATCCAGGGATCTTCTAGATGAAAGTGCATTCCTGGAATTACCAGAGGCAGAATACAAAAGATTAATATACAGAACCCTTCAAGACATCAGGAAGGAAATGAGGCAATATGCACAAAAAGCCAAGGAACACACAGTTAAAGCAGTTGAGGAAATTAGAAAGATTATTCAGGAACATAATGAAAAATTTCATGAGCTGGAAAAATCCATAGACAGATAGCAATCAGAAATTCAGAAAGTTAACAATAAAAGTACAGAATTAGACAACTCAACAGAAAGTCAGAGGAGCAGAATTGAGCAAGTAGTAGCCAGAATTTCTGAACTCGAAGATAAATCACTTGGCACTAATATATTTGAAGAAAAATCAGATAAAAGACTTAACAAAAAATGAAGAAACCTTAAGAATCATGTTGGACTCTATCAACAGAAATAACCTACAAATGACTAGAGTACCTGAACAGGGAGGGATAACAGAAAATACAGAGACAATTGTTGAAGATTTGTTGGCAGAAAACTTCCCTGATATTGTGAAAAATGAGAAGATATCTATCCAAGATTCTCATCAAACTCCACATAAGGTAGATGTTAAAAGAAAATTACCAAGACATAATCAAATTTGCCAAAGCCAAAGATAAAGAATTTTAAGAGCAGCGAGGGATAAACGAAAAGCCACCTACAAAGGAGAGCCAATTAGAAGAAGCTCGGACTATTTGGCAGAAACCATGCAGGCAAGAAGGCAATGGGACGACACATTTAAAAAATTGAAGGAAAAAAATTGCCTGCCAAGAATCATATCCAGCAAAACTGTCTCTTAAATATGAAGGAGAAATTAAGACATTTCCAGATAAAGAGAAGTTTAGGAAATTCTTAAAAACCAAACCAAAACTACAAGAAATACTAAAGGAAGTTCTTTGGTTAGAAAATCAATAATACCAGGTATCAACCCAAGACTAGAACGCTGGGCACAGCAATCAGAAGTCAGCCCAGACATGGAAATAAAAAAAAAAGCAAGATTATAAAAAAACAAAAAGCTGAAAACAGGGTAACAGTGATGTCATTATATAAAAGAAGACAACGTTAGAACAATAAAGAGGGACTAAGAAATGTAATCATAGATCTTCCATATGGAGAGGAAGATACAGCGATATAAAGAAATAAAAGTTAGTTTTAAATTTAGAAAAATAGGGGTAAATAATAAGGTAACCGCAAAGGAGAGAAACTATCCTACTCATCAAAATAAAATACAAGAAAAAACTAGAGACTCAGCAGAAACAAAATCAACAACAACGAATATGAGGGAAGGGCAATATATAAAGATAATCTACTCAGCACATAAAATTAAGTGGGAAAAAGAAACTGTCAACAACACGCAAAAAAAGACATCTAAATGATAGCAGAAGAAAATCCTGGTGATTGGCTTCCGTAAAGATTAAAGCCAAGAAAACCCTATGGAGCAGTTCTACTTTGTAACACATAGGGTCACCATGTGTTAGAATTAACTCAATGTCACTGGCTTTGGTTTGGTTTGATACCTGTGGATGCGATTCTGTTTGGAAATCTAATTTTCTTTTGTTATGTTAATGAGGAAACCCTGGTGGCATAGTGGTTAAGTGCTACAGCTGCTAACCAAAGGGCTGACAGTTCAAATCCATCCAGCGCTCCTTGGAAACTCTATGGGGCAGTTCTACTCTATCCTATAGGGTTGCTATGAGTCAGAATCGACTCAACAGCACTGGGTTTGGCTTGGTGGTGGTATGTTAATGAAGTCATACTAGTATAGGGTGGGTCCTAAACCTGATCACTTCTGAGTTACTTAAAAAAAAAAAAAAATAGACACAGACACATGGAGGGGGTCGGGGGGGCGGCAGGGCAGGGGAAAGGAAAACAGATGATGGAGACAAGGATTGCCACAGCTACTAGAAGCTGAAAAAGACAAGAAAGGATCCCCCTGAATTTCGACTCCCATTCCAAATTCATCTTGGCCCCACTCCATGTCAATTTTTAAAACTGATTATCCGGAAGGGAATAAAATAAATGATGATGAAGTGTAATCAATCCTCTTAGGTTTTTATAAAAGGTTTGTGTATTAGAACTTCTGAGGGGTGCTTCATTCAATTCATTGCCAAAACTGGTTTCAACCTCTCTGAGCCAGCTGATAGACCTCATCATGCAGAATGGGTTGTGCAAACTCTGAGGGGTGAGTGTGTGTGTGTGTGGGGGGGGAGAGGTAGGTTTGTTAACAGAACATATGTAATGACGAATCTATTGGGAATTTGAAGCCCTACCTCAAGGTGACATGTGTTCTTGCTGCTGACAGGGCTCTGGTCCTGTGAGCCACAGCATGCCTTGTGGGAGCAGGGTGCCAGGCATGGGAACAAGCTGGGTTCAGAAGGCCCCACACTGTGAGGTGCCTGGATGCTCTACCAGCTCCAGACGGAAGCCTAGCCTCACCGGGGAGCAAAGCGGCAGGGGCTGGAGCAAAGCCAGCAGCTCCCCAGACCCGGGCCCCCAGGTCACAGCCCACCTGCTGATGAAGAGGAGCTCCTAATAGAGGGCTGTGGGGGTGAGCAGGGCAGGAGCTGACAGGAGGGTCAGCCTTTGCCCTTTCCTGCTCACTCAGAAGCCAGTTACACCTCGATTTCTCCATGTAAACCTAGCCTTCGTGTGGTCTTTCTTTTGGAAGTAAAGGGCAAAAGGAAGGGAAGGGGGTACATGCTGGGAACCTGCTTTGTAGCTGGCCCCATGCTGGCATTGGTATACATGGGATTCTGTTCCATCCTCACAGCAGTGCTGTAGGGCAGGCGCTACCATGCTCATATTTAGTTACTTGCCTGTCTACCTCAACCCTAAGCTAGCTTTGTACCCAAGCCTGGCTAGATTTATACCACACCCATCTCCTCTTCTGCTTGCCTGCATATCTAAACCACATTTTCCAGCCTCCCTTGCAGCTAGATGAGTCTATGGGACTGTGCTGCAGCCAATAGAAGGCAAGTGGAAGTGATGTGGGCCACTTCTAGGCCAGCCATGAAAACCTCCCACTCATCTCCCTCCACTGGCTTGATGCATATGAGGCTGGCAGCTTCAGAAGTCCTGTGTCGAGGACAGCAGAGCCACAGGTGGGTCTCCGAATCACTGCCTGGAGGAAAGCCACATGCCTATCTATTCTGGGGACTTAATGTGAGTGAAAAATAAATGTCTATCATGTCTGAACCATTGCATATTTGGAGGCTTGTTTGTTAGAGCAGCAAATATTAACTAACTAAAGCACAGGACAACCCACCTCAAACAAACTCACAGGCAAGCCTTGGTTCCTCAGGTGTGTCCATGCGAATCAGGCCAGCCTCTTTGCCTCCACCCCTTTTCCACCTTTCTCTCAGACTTTCCTACTCTTCCTCTTGGACTCCTGTCTGCGGGCTGAGGCTTGGGGCAGATGTGTCTGCTTCAGGGTTCCTGGGGCTGTTTTCTTCATCTTCATAGCTTCCTTGAGACATAACCCCCCTTGGACCAGGCTCTGTCACCCAGTCCTATTTAACTGAAGTAGCTGGGGCAAGAGGAACAAAAGCACCCTTTCTTTTCCACTTTACTGTGCTGCTTCTCAAAGTCTGGCACATTCTCTTCCCTCGATATATATATATATATTTTAAAGAGCTGTTCAACACATGGCTTCTACAAAAATCCTGCTGGCCATCACAAAGTCTTTGGACCTTTGGCAGTGTATCACATGCTATGGGCTATGTTTTGGGGTCATTTTTCATAATTTTTTTTTTTTTGTAGAATACTGGCACATTTTTCTTTCAGCAATGATGCAGACAAAGTGTGGCACACTTTTTCTGCAGAGGGTCAAATAGTAAATATTCCCAGGTTTTGGGTCATCTGGTCTCTGTTGCTATGACTCAACTCTGCTGTTACAGCCCAAAAGACAATACATAAATGAATGAGCATGGCTGTGTACCGATACAACTTTAGTTACAAAACCAGGTGGTGGGCTACCTTTGGCCTACAGGCCATAGTTTGCCAGCCCCCCTAATGTCAATATATCTGCTTAAATAGATTAATAATCTCATTTCATTTGGCAGAAATGTTTCCATGATAATGTAAATAGAGCAGAAGTAGGGGGCTAAAGTTGCTTGGAGGGAAAAAGATAAGGCAGTTGGTTAAAAATGTATACATATGAGTAGCAGAGTATTAATTTTTTAATGTGTTGCCTTTGTTTTAGCATCTTATCCAAAGTAGCTCCAATAATCCCATGATTTCTAGTGAGGTATTTTTGGAGGCAGGCTGTGGCTTTGTCTTGTCTTTAGAATGCCAAGTAGTTATGGGTGGGGGTGGAATAAATGATCTGAGAAAGCCTGGCTCCACCCCAGAGTCACTTGCTACCCACTGGATGAGTGGGGGACCTTCCATATCTCAACGTCCACCTTGCTTCTGATGACCTGAGAAATACCCAGGTCCTTTGTCATCCTTGAGAGCAAGTCCCAACTATTTTGCTTTAACAGATAAGCCAGACACAGAGAAAGTATCATGTATGCTTCCTCATTCTTTTTTCTTATTTTGTTTCTGGTTGAGTGAGAGGTGCAAATACCCCCAGGACTGCTGAAAATTAAGTTGAACTAGATTCCCAGAGAGAATAAATACTCTCGGGGGGCATGGGAGGTGCTCTGGGGAAAATATTAACCCGTGCAGGTCACAGGACATGCTCAGTTAGCAAATTTCTGGTGAGCACCGTGCTGGGTAGTGGGGTGAGAAAGACACTAGATCTCTGAGCTCATGTCATCAGATGCCAGGGCCCTGAAAGAGTTCATGGGACTTTCAAACTGTACACATCTTTATGGATGCCAGCCATACCAGAGAAGTTCAGCTCTAGAGACAGAAGCAAATAAATCTAACTCTCAAATCTGAGTGGGGTGTGGACCAGATGAAAGGCTACATCCACAGCCTTGAGTATTGCTCCCTGCAATCAGTAGTGGATTAAAAGTTCAAACTGTTCTGCGAGATGACTGCTATTTTAAGGTGAACTGAGGGCTTCTTGTTGTTAGTAGCTGTCCAGTTGATTCCAATTCCCAAGTATGCAGAACACAACTGATCCAGAAGGTTTTCAAGGCTGACCTTTCAGAAGCAGATTGTCAGGCCTTACTTTCCAGGTGCTCTGGTGGGTTTGAACTGCCAACCTTTCGGTTAGTAGACCAGTCTTTAACTATTTGTGCCACAGTTAATTGTCAGGGGTTGTTTCTACAATAGTTAAAGAAAACCATGTTTAGTCCTCACTTGTCATCTCCTTCTTTTCCTCTCCCCTTTCTCCTCCTTCAGTTTTTCCTCATCTTTCTCTGGGCTGTGTTTTTACGTGCAAACTGGTGTCTCTGCAGGACTGAGGCCACATCTTACACATTTCTGTATACTCAGTGCCATGGGCAGTGCCTGGGACCCAGTAGGTGCTCAATAAACGTTACTGCCCTCTCTTCCTCTTCCTACTCCCTGCCAAGGCCCCTCCATGGGTTCTCAGGATGGGGCATGAATGACAACAGTCATGTCACAGCCACGCTACACACATGCCTCGGGGACTGGGAAGCCATCATCACCTGCCTTCCTAATCTCTCAGAGGACTGATTTCATGGATTTTACTACAGGATTCTCTCCCCCAAGGCAGCAGGCTTCTGGGCTGGCTCAAACAAGTCAATGCCACTCATGAAGTTAGAAAAAAAAAAAAAAATGTAAATTGGGCTGGGGATAAGGGTCAAGAAGACTGTTTTCAATGAGTCACTGGAAAACATTTTTAACCCCATCATTTTACTCGTCCAGGGCATTTCTGAAAATCCTAGTTTTGATGATGCATCCATTCAATAAATGTGTTAGCAGCTGAAATCTGCAAAAGTCAAACCCATCCTGCTGGGCTGTGTAGAATGCCAGAGGGATACCTGGCCATTAAGCTCCCTCTGAGTGAAGGAAAACAAACTGCTTCAGAAAATAAAAATGTATGTTCAAAACCATAAAAATAAGGTAATCCCACATTCTATGCCAGTTGCAACTAGGCTCACAAGCTTTATCACTACCACCCATTCTACCTCTTTTCAGAAGAGATTAGCTTCAATGGAAAGGCATTCACATTGTAGAACTGAAACTGTTGTGACCAACTGCTTCAAGTCCAGTGAACAGCCTGGAGGCCATTAACTTATTTATCTCTAATCCTAGCACGGTGCCTTGTTTTATCAATAAAGAGACTAGAGTGATAACCCTTTATAACAGACAATGGAGACTGGACCTTTAATGGCTGTGGTGGAACGATTGCAGGAATGGCCCCAATTTGTTCACAACTCCCTTTGGTAGTGTCTTCCTACACTGACTTTGAACTTGGCCATGTGATGTATTTAAGCCAATGGGGCAGTAACAAATGTGACGCAAACAGTCTTGAAAAGTACTTACACATTGAGTCTTGCCCTCTTTCCACTCTTGGAACCTTGAGTTGCCATATGCCAGCTGGAGGAAGAGAGACCACATGGAGCGGAGAAGATGAGCCATCAGCTGAGCTCTCCTTTAAAAGCTATCCTTCCTGCAAGCCCAGCCAAGATGAGCCAAGCCTGACCCCAAAGAGCATAAATGCCTAGCTGAGCCCAATCCACATGGTTGACTCATTGAACTGTGAGCTAAATAAATAGCTGTTTGGCCACCAAGTTTGGAGCTTGTGTTATGTAGCAAATGCTGATACAAGGGGTAATTTCCTCCATATAAAAATAATTCCCATAGGAGAAAAATGTGAAACAGAACCTCCAATTCCTAAAAAGAAAAAAACAAAAACAAAACAAGAAAACAGACTTACTGGATTGGTTGAGACTGGAAGACTCCTCGAGACTATTGCCTTGAGATACTCTTCAAACCTTGAACCAAAACTAACTGCTGAGCTCACCTTGTAGCTAAGTAACAGATAGGCTCACAGAATAGTGAATATCACCCGTAAGTTCTGTGCTCCTTTAAAAAAAAATCACCTATATGAGACCAAACAGTCTACAATTACTTTAAAACAAAAATAAGAATGTAAGGGGACAGGGAAACTAGACTAATTGAAATGGAACAACCAGAACATAAATAATGAGAATGCTCACGCATTGTGAAAAATGTAACCAATGTCACTGAACAATTTGTATAGAAATTGTCGAATGGAAACCTAAACTTCTGTGTAAACATTCACTGAAAACACAATAAAATGTTATTTAAAAAATTCCCATACATCTTACAAAGAACTCTTATAAATCAATTATTTATCCTATAAATATACTCTTATTTGTGAGAAACCATGTATATTTAGATATATCCTTTGCTTTTTATTTGTAATGGTAAAATATTTGAAACAATCTCACTGTCCATCAATAGAGGCCTAGCTAAATTTCATACTTTGCTGATGGGAATGTAACAACTCTTACAGAGGGCAATTCAATGATATTTACCAAATTATAAATTAATTTACCCTTTGACCCAGCAATCCCATTTTGGGGAGATGATCCTACACATGTGTGAAATAACCTTTTATGCAAGGTAATTCACTGCAGTATTGTTTGTAATAACAAAATATTGGAAACAACCCAAATACCTCTCAATAGGGAACTGGTTAGGGTACATCCACAATGAAACATTGTGGAGATGCCAACAAAGAATGAGGACACTCTTTCAGAAGTGATAGATACAGATCCTGAGGCTATCCTGTAAGTAAAAAAGCAAGGCGTTGAGAAGTGTGTGTAGCATGTTAACTTTCATGTAAAAAAAGAATATGTATATATGCATATATGCGCGTATATTTGCATAAAAACTACACATCTACGGATAAGAAATTAATAAAAGTAGTTAGCTGGGTGGGGAGGTGGGTTCTGGAAAATGAGCAGATGGTTGACAGGGGTGAGAAGAAAAGTCTTCACTGTATATCCTTTTAATCCAACCAGGTTTTTGCCCTCATCATTCCGCAGATGTCGCTCTTGCCAAGGTCAACAATGACTTCCACTATGTTGAGAGCAACGTTCTTTTCTGCGTCTTCATCATACTTGATTATCAGGAATATCTGTCACACTGGTCCTTTCCTTTTCCTTGAAACATTCTCTTCGTTTGGCTTCTGGGACTCCACATTCTCTTGGTATTCCTCCAGCCTCACTGCCCTGTCTCATTCTCCGTTGCTGATTCTTTTTCTTCTCTCTCTCTCTTAATGTTGGCAAGCCCAGGGCTCAATCCTCAGAACTCTTTTCTGTCTAAACCATTCTCTTGGTGATCAAACCCAGTCTTGGGGCCTTAAATATTTTTCTACTCAGACAATTCCCAAGTCAATCTCCAGATCTATCTCCTTAACTCTAAATCCATGAAATAATGAATAAATACAGTGAAGCCTGTGAGAGCCAGAACCCAACGGGACTGCCTTGTTTTTTCTGGTCTCGCAAGTCTTCTGCCTTTGACAGGGTCCAGTCTTACCACTTTTCTATTGCTTGTTTTAGAATTTTCCCTCTCTGACAGGTTTCTGCCTTAAACAGGTTCTGGTTTTTGCAGGTTTTGATGTAATAAACCCATTGCCGTCGAGTTGATTCCAACTCATAGTGACCTTATAGGACAGAGTACAACTGCCCCATAGAGCTTCCAAGGCTGTAATCTTTATGGAAGCAGACTGCCACATCTTTCTCCTGCAGAACGGGCTCAAACCATCGATCTTTTGGTTAGCAGCCAAGCGTTTAACCATTGTGTCACCAGAGCTCCTTTTTACTGTAAGAAGAAAAAACACCCCAAAACAAAAAGCAAATGTGTTGCAGTCAATTCCAACTCATAGAGACCCTATAGGACAGAGTAGAACTGCCCCATAGATGCTCTAAGGAGCAACTGGTGGACTTGAACTGCTGACATTCGGTTAGCAGCTGAGCTCTTAACCACTGCACCACTAGGGCTCCTTTACTGTAATAGTCATGTGAAACTGTTCAAAATGGGACTCCTGCTCTTCCTTCTGTACCTCAGTTGAGGAAAACACATGGCCTGGGTCTCAGGCCAAAAATCTTGGAGTCACCCTCTCCTTCTCTCACATGCTATGGTCATTCCAACCACTGTTTTCCAATGTCACCATCATCTCCTCCCTGGAGTACCACGACAGCCTCCTAACTAGTCTCCCTGCTTCTACTCTTCCCCCTAAAGTCTATTCTCCACCAGCAACCAGAATAACCCTTTTATCACTTGTCGGATCATGTTCCTCCTCTGCTCAAAATCCTCCATCTCATTCCAAGTGAAAGCTGAAGCCTTACAATGACCTACTACATCCTCTACAACATTCCTCCAGATATTCATGTGGCTCACTCCTCAATCTCCCTTAAGTCTTTGGTCAAATGCCTCCTTCTAAGGTGGGCCTGATGACCACTATATATAAAATTGCAGCCACAACCTTCAAACCCCCATCCCCATCTCTGCTTATTTTTCTCCAGATTCTTCACTTCACCTAGTAAGTTTCTATGTTGTTGTTGTTGTTAGGTGCCGTCCAGACGGTTCCGACTTGTAGCGACACTATGTACCACAGAATGAAGCACTGCCCGGACCTGTGCCATCCTTAATCATTGTTATGCTTGAGCCCATTGTTGCAGCCACTGTGTTATTCCATCTCATTGAGGGTCTTCTCTTTTCCGCTGACTCTGTGCTTTACTAAGCATCATGTCCTTCTCCAGGAACTGATCCCTCCTGACAACATGTCTAAAGTACGTAAGGTGCAGTCTCACCATCCTTGCTTCTAAGGAGCATTCTGGTTGTATTTCTTCCAAGGCAGATTTGTTCATTCTTTTGGCATTCCATGGTATATTCAATATTCTTCACCAACACCACGATTCAAAGGTGTCAATTTTTCTTCGGTCTTCCTTATTCACTGTCCAGCTATCACATGCATATGATGCGATTGAAAATACCATGGCTTGGGTCAGGCACACCTTAGTCTTCAAGGAGACATCTTTGCTTTTCAACACTTTAAAGAGGTCCTTTGCAGCAGATTTGCCCAATGCAATGCGTCTTTTGACTTCTTGACTGCTGCTTCCATGGGTGTTGATTGTGGATCCAAGTAAAATGAAATCCTTGACTTCAATCTTTTCTCTTTTTATTATGATGTGGCTTATTGGTCCAGTTGTGAGGATTTCTGCTGTCTTTATGCTGAGGTATAATCTGTACTGAAGGCTGTAGTCTTTGATCTTCATCATTAAGTGCTTCAAATGCGCTTCACTTTCAGTCTGTCAGTTTGTCGTACTGTGGGGGCTTGCGTGTTGCTGTGATGCTGGAAGCTATGCCATTGGTATTCAGATACCAGCAGGGTCACCCATGGAGGTCAGGTTTCAGCTGAGCTTCCAGACTAAGATAGACTAAGGACCTGGCAGTAAGTTTCTATTTAATTTGCTTATTTTGTGTATTTCTGTCTTCCTCCACTAAAACATAAGCTTCACTATTCACTACCATACTCCTAGCACCAGAAGTGTTTGGCAGGTGTAGGTTCTCAGTAAGCATTTCTGGGATGCTCAAGTGAGTGAATGAATAGATGGATAAATAATGTTTTGAGACATGTGAATGGCTTACCTATTTGAAAAATTAAATTTAAAAAGAAAAAGAGGTTTTAAGGGGAAATAAAAGAAAAATAAAAAAGTATCCTGACTAAATAAATGCATGTAGGTAGCTCCAGGTGCATATGTTGTTAGGTGCTGTTGAGTCAGTTCTGACCTATAGCAGCCCTATGTACAATAGAACAAAACTCTGCCCCGTCCTGTACTATCTTCATAATTATTGTTATGTTTGAGCCCACTGCTGCAGCCACTGTGTCAATCCATCTCATTGAAGGTCTTCCTCTTTTTTGCTGACCCTCTACTTTACCAAGCCTGATGTCCTTCTCCAGGGACTTGTCCCTCCTGGTAACGTGTCCAAAGTACGTAAGACAAAGTTTTGCCATCCTTGCTTCCGAGGAGCATTCTGACTGTACATCTTCCAAGACCGATTTGTTCATTCTTCTGGCAGTCCGTGGTATATTCAATATTCTTCGCCAACACCATAATTCAAAGGTGTCAGTTCTTCTTTGGTCTTCCTTATTCATTGTCCAGGTTTCGCATACATATGAGGTGACTGAAAATACTATGGCTTGGGTCAGGCATACTTTAGTTCCCAAAGTAACATCTTTGCTTTTTAACACTTTAAAGAGGTCTTTTGCAACAGATTTGCCCAATGTAATGCATCTTTTGATTTCTTGACTGCTGCTTCCATGGGTGTTGACTATTAAAAATATGTGTATTTATATATGCTCTTATGTAAGTAGGCTACCTCTGGAGGGTTACTCAATGAACTGGTAATAATGAATGAGGTAAGTAGGGGAACTGGGTGGCTTGGTGACAGAGGATGAGTACACCTTTGTAATCAATACTATATAATAATAGTATTGATTAGAACTTGGATGTGTAAATTCTCCTTGAACAGGAAGAATAAAAATTAAAAAAAATTTTTTTTTTTCAATAGATCCTAAGAATTGACTGTCAGACTTGTCTGAACTGTGTCCAAAGACTGTGTCTGGGGTAAGGGACCCAGCCATAGTAACACTGCAGAGGCAAACTTGTCCAGTGCCCATCAAGCACCATCCAGTGAGAAGAAACCTTGATAAATCCAGCCAATTTGAGTGTCTAGTCCAGTACCAAGTCATAATTGTTTCATCCAAGAGGGCATTGGTTACAGGTTGAAAACTATGTCTTCATCCTTCCCACACATTCCTCCTGGAGAGGCTTTTCCCTGGTGTGCAAGGATGGTTCAGGATAAGGAGCCAGTCCGTCCCCCCATCCCCATCTGAACACTTCAGTCATAGCACGCCTCTAGGCAGGACCCTCCTGATGCTACAAGTGGGGACAGCTTGGATGTCCTTGAGTGGGATCATCCATGCCGTATGTTCACTCTGCTCAGGGCTTTCCAATCAACTCACTGCCTATGATGAATTTTCACTCGTCCACAGAGAAATGAGGAAAACACAGTATAGTCATTTCTTCATACTGCTAACTTAATGAACTTCGTGGTGTAAAAATGCCTTCCATGAAACACCAAATGATATTTCTCGAGGTGTTTGATTTAGTTAATTACCTCTATTCCAATTTCTATATTCACGGAGCAGCTTTACTCCATTATTCGACTTTCTTCACTTGAAGGGAGTGGATACACTGGCCTTGCAATTTTGAAGTGTTCTAGTTTCTGGGTCAGTTGTTTCTATTGCAAATAAATGAACAGGCAGGCATTATGGTGTTCAGACACCTGCCTTGAAGTGGTTTAATATGAGTGTGTCCTATGGAGAGACATCTGTGCTCAGGGTTTACTATCTGTCAGACCAGAAGCAGGCCCTAGCTCATGGCAAATTTACTATCCTTTGGCGTCCCTCCTCCACTGCCTCATCCTCATCCCCACCCTTTGAAGGTGAGAAGCAGGCTGTTCTCATGCCTCTCTGGAGCAATGTGTGGGCAAGTGTGCAACATCCACACATGAGCCTGAAGCCTCTGGTGCTGATTCTCTGAACCGATGTTTAGAGTTGGGGCTGAAAACTCATGATTACTTAAGTTTCTTATTACTGCCTTTTTTTTTTCTTTTTACTAACACCTAAAAATTGGGATATTTCACATAGAAAGTCAGATTTCTGGCTTCAGTTGAAAACTGGGGGATCTGTCCACCATGGGCCACACTTCCTGAGTAGGAGCTGGCTCCGTACGCAGTGCATGCACTTGTTTGCCAGTCCCCACCACTCCACACTGCCCTGACCGTGCTGAGGCTGGTGCTCGTTATCATGTTATCACTGCACTTGAACATTTACACTCTTCTTCTTACAGTAAACAGAGCTGTATCTCTCTCTTTCAAATGCCGAAGTCATATTTTTCCAGGATAAAAAATGGAAGCCAGGGATGTGCTGATGTGTTTAATAGGAAAAGAAACACCCAAACATACTTTACAGACCTTACTGTGCACTGATAGGAAACAGCGAGGCTTCTTGAGTGAAAGCTGAGGGGGACGTTGAGGAGCCAACCATAGGTTTCACCGGGGCAGGGAAATACAGTTCAAGTAGGTGAATGAGCTGCAGAAGTGGCCATCACACCATCACAGTGGCTGAACCGCTGGGGAGAGGCACCTCTGTGGTCCATAGGTCAGAAGGGTAAGCCACCAGGCAGTAAGTGACCTGGATGGTCATTAATGAAACAGGTTGATTGATACTAATGTTAGGCCAGAAGCTCCATCCTGGTACAAAAGCAAATTTTATTCTCCAAGAAAAGAAAGACAACTGGTCAACTCTAGTCAGCCACCTAACAGTCTATTTGAAAGCAGGATCCATTAAATACCTGGAAAACCCATTGCCATCAAGTTGATTCCGACTCATAGTGACCCCTATAGGACAGAGTAGAACTGCCCCATAGAGTTTCCAAGGAGCAGCTGGTGGATTCAAACTGTCAACTTTTCGGTTAGCAGCTGAGCTCTTAACCACATGGCCACCAAGGCTCCAAAACAGCTGGAAGGAAGGAAACACAAAACCAGCAGACGTTCCATACGCTCTGCTGCTAGTCAAAGAAGCGGGTTCCTGTGGCTGCCAAAGAGGAACATGGAAAGGGGGAAAACCCAAATACCATTCCCTAGGGTGAGAATTTAACACATTTCCTAAAAAATACAACTTGACCAGAATGCTCAGGGCCGACGCCAGGAGGCCACGTGAGGTTTCCAGCCCCTCCCTGGGTGGGAACAAAAAGAACTGTACCTTTATAGGCACACACCTTAAATACATGTAAGTAGAGTAATATATTTTATTTAATTAAAATAGATTAAAAAACAGACTGTGTAAAAGAATTAGGACTCTCAATAATTTATGATTATTTACATTAGTCAGCATTGGTTGTTAGTAGATACCGTGAGAAGAGTAGCCCAGAACCAGCCCCTCGCCACGGGCAACAGGGACTCAATTCCTATGCTTCCATTCTGATTACAAAACGGCTCCACTGAACGCCTGGTGAACAGCGCTGAGGTGGACATCAGACCACTCCTCTGCACCGAAGGACGAGGAGATGCTATGAGGCTGGAAGGAACTCCTTTTCTTTGGACCCATTCTTGTAAAGAGTGTCATTAACTCTCAGTCCAAGTCGATGTGGGCACCCCCATCGCCAGGATCCCCCTCCTTATAGAATGTACTTCCAGTAGTGACTGGCCTTCTGTAAACACATCTTAAGGCTGACACAAAGCCCGGTTTCCAGACAAAAGAGGAAAAACAAAAATGAAAGCCACAAACCCCAGTTCCCAGGGAAATCCTGGATTACTTAACACTCCCTGGCTGTGCTGTCCAGAGCTTGGCAAGGCATCAAAACCTCCCTTTAAATGTTTTGTGCACTTGACATGTGAGTGAACAGTGGGGAGTAAGGGGTGGCCAGGCCAGCCCTGCTCCTCCTCAAGAAGGAACAACAACGAAAGCAGAAAGCTGGCACGGCCGGTGGAGGCGGGCCTGCAAGGGCATGCTCTTGTGGGTGTTGGCTGTGGTGATGCAGATGAGTATGTGCAGGTCCCTGGAGAGGAACAGCAGACTGGTGGTGCTGAGGAGAGAAAAGACCCCCCGAAGCAGCTGGTGGCATGGGCATGCTGTGACTAGGGCTCCTTGTGGTTGGAGTATATGCCATCAGCTGTCAACAACCAGGAATCCCGTGCATTTTCCCACAGGACACCGTGCTGTCATCCCCAGTCCCTGCCAGGCTTGTGTTTGGGTGATGCCAGTCAGCTCTGAGTAGTAGAGCCACCACCTGGGACGTCACAGGCATTGTCCCTGACCTGAGGCCAGGGGGCCGCTTTTGGCCCTTGACATCCAGCGTGGAGGGACAGCAGCAGATCAGCAATAAAGGCCTGAGGTGGGGTGAAGACTCTAATGAGCGCTCAATCTAGAATATCTGTCTCGAAGGGTACCAGGTGGTAATAGGATAGGTTGGTGACATAGGCTGCCGGGTCGTCGCCATCCTCCAGCTCTGAGGTAAACTCACTGCCATTCTCAAACCTGAAACGAGAAAGGGTGGAGTGATGGCGGGTTCATGGACCCCTGGCGAAGGGAAAGAGAGGGTAGGAGTTCAACTGTAGGATGACACTCAGGGACCCACTGCAACACTCTGTGGAGAGGCTTTCCACGACACCCTTCAGAGGGCACAGCTTTCACTGGACCAACGGACAATGGTCTTTTCAATGCATGTTCAGGAAGTGTGGAAAATAACCATGGTCATAAACTAATCAGTTGAAATAAATCCTACTGTAAAGACTGTTACAGCATCTGGTTTTTCTGCTTTAGAAACTGCTATTTATATTCATTCATTTGACCAATATTACTGAGGCCTCCGTCCACTCACTCATTCACTGATAATCCCTGTTCTCCAACCATTATCACTGAGGCCGTTGTCCATTTACTCATCCACTGATGCTCGTTTTTCTCTCTAGGGACTACTCAGTGCCAAGCACTGTCCAGGGCTCTGGGAACACAGCCTGAACCTTGAGCTTCCCGTGTGCCAGGCCCTGCAGACAGGAACAAGGATGAATAGCCATTATGATCACAGCACTCACGGCCCTAACCATGTACTTGAGACCTGTGCCCCTGGAAGCAGGAGGGTCGCAGAGGAGCTAGCCAGGGCACCGAATGCTCGAGGGAGGGCCATCCAGTAGGGAAGCCTCCACTCGGGCTGGTGTTTGATTCAGGCTCTGAAGGATGAGCAGTACTCGAACTCAGGGAGGGGAGAATGAGAGAAATGATAGAAGAATGTGTGCCCAAAATACAAGGTGACATACATACCCTCCTAGTATTGATTCCACCATGAACTAAAACTGTTTTCATTCCCTGTCCAACCCAGATCAGTTTCCTACACCAGAAAAAGACTCTGAATTTAAAAAACCCATTCCGGAGAATGAGACCCATGAAGGACATTCTCCCAGGAAGAGAGCTGAGATGGGGTTTGTTACTTCTTATTTTCCTCAACCTGAGACTCAGTCCAAACCAAGCAGAGTGTGGAGACGGGGTGGAGGCAGGCTTCCCCCACCCCAGCTGTCAGGGAGTGGGCACGGTCCTTTGAACCCACCACCTACACTGTCCCTCTTCTTGTGTCTTTCCCCAGCACCTGAATATGCCACGGACTAGCAGACAGCTGTGGACACTCCATCCCACCTGGACAGCTTGGAGTGACCACATGAACTGACGGGAATAAGGGGAGTGGGCCCCACCCCTGCATACCAAGTACACTCTGCTGGAATCCAGCTGATTTCAAACAGTGCTTCCTCTAGAGATGCAGTAGGAAATTAAAAGTACAAAAGGAGGTGATTATAGCTTTAAAATGTTTGAATACAAAGGGCCGCAGAGCGGACTCCACAGTGAGGACCAGGCCAGGGGACCCAGGCTGCTGCGGGAAGTGTGTTACTGTGGACAGAAAACCACGGTCATCCTTCCAGGCATCCCCTCTCTTGGGGACCCAACCAATACTCCAACTGCTTTTTTCTTTATAGATATTAAATCTCTTCCCCAAACCAGTGTCAGGAAGAAACAAGAGGAGGAACCATGGATGCATGGGGGAGGCACAGTCCTGCTCTGAGGCCCCAAATCGCAGACGACAGGATGGTGGGGAGGGAAGGAGAAGCTAGGGCGCTCTGGTAAATGATGTATGCTGAGGTCCCTGGTCCTCACAGCCCATCACAGCCGAAGCCCAGCACACACAGGGTCAGGGTGGGGCTGGGCACGTCTGTCCTTGAACTGTTTACTCTGCAGTGGGGGCCTGGGGTCCCAGGACACATGGCAGAGTCCTGGCTACTCCTGGCATGTGCAATCGGCACCCCACCCTGGGAGGAGGCATGCAAGCCCCTCCTGACGTAAATGCAGTGAGGGGAGGGAAAGTAGCTGACTGGAGTTCACACTACCTGGAGTCCCAGCCTGTCTGTGGCTTCGGGAGAAGCCTGGCTCCCTCCTCTGGCCACACGACCTAGCCCTGACAGCACAGGAGCTGGGCTGTGAGCCCCCATCAGCCTGAGGACCTGGCCACCCTGAGCTGACCCCTGTGCCCCCCATGCTGGTGTCTTCTCGGAGCATGTGTGTGTTAGGACCACACGCCTGTGACTGGAGGTAGGAGCAGAGCCGACAATGGTGGCTCTGGCTGCCCCGCTGCCCTCGTCAGGCCCGTTCTCCCTCACAGGGCAGGGCCTGGCCGGCCAGACTCCTCTGCCCCTATCAGCCACGTGGGGGTCTCCATGTGCCACTTCTCTCCAGCCAGGCCAGGCCTGGAGCTTAGAGGCCTAGCCTCCCCTTGGCCGGCCCAGGACACAGTGCTGGCCACAGCAACAATGTGGCCCCGGACCCAGCATGAGGCAGACCCTGGGGCCTTGGAACTCCTCCCACAGGCCTCCTCAAAGGAAGGACTCTGCTACACGAGGTTTATGAACCAAGACCTCACTGTACTCTAGGAAAGGTGAACACTTCAAATGAATATCCGAATGTGAGCAGAGATGCTCAGAGCTATGGCCACTTCTACTTTCTTCCTCCAGACCTTGAGCTCCGAGCTCCCGTAGGCAGCAAACCCAGCTCCCGCCATACCAGCACCGAGGGCCTCTTATACAGGCAGGTATTCAAATCAGGTACTCACAGGTGCTCCGCTGAGTCCACTTCCAGGTGCTGGTCCTTCCCATTTGGTATACTGTGGTCAATGACGATCGTCTCTGTATTTGCTAAACAAAAGCCGTTGGACCTCATGATTTCTGAAAATCAAAGCAGGAGGGGTTAGACTGAACTTTGGGACTCTCTCTAGAATTATCGACAGCATTCCACCTATCTCTCCAGCTTCTCCTCCACCTACTGCCCTACCCCGGCCCACACTTCCAGAGTACGCTCTGTACCCTGGAGAGCCATCCGGGAGCTCTGCCAGGCCTACAAGGGCTGCCTGCTGAGAGACACACCTCCCTCGGAAAGATGCTTTGGTTGCCCCAGGGCCTGTCACGATAGCTGGCTCTTCCCCACAGAGAAGGGGTTTCCAGCCAGGATCAAAGAGTGCTGGGCTTAGGTCTGTGAGTCTGGGTCTGTACCCCAGGACCTCACATACTAACCATGTGACTCTGGACAGTTACCCAGCCTTTCTGAGATCTGAGCCATGTCTAAATGGGGTAACAACACCAACCTCCCTGGGCTGCAGATCAAATGAAGTAAGTGTGTATTTGAAACCAGATGGGTAGCTTTCGCTTTTTTGCTTTACGTAATTCCATATACAAACTGACTTTCCAACAGGCACACATTCTGACAATTTCGAAAATCCAACAAAGAGTAGCAACTTGCAGTGCCTCCACTGGCCGTCCAGTGTTAGCACCTGATAGCAGAGGCTGGGGGTGGAAGATACGTGAGCGTGGGCAGCTGGGCCCATGGGGTGGCAGCTTGGACACTCCAGGCCCAGTCCAACAGTAAGCTCCAGGGCTTTGGGACTCAGCTTCCTCAAATGAAATGTTCAAAATTGTATTGGGTCATCTCTAAGGTCCCCCAACTCTAAAACTCTGGGTTTCATCACGTCATCTGGTCCATTTAAGAAGCGAGTGTGGCTTGACTTGCCTACAGTGACAAGGGAATGTTTCTGTGTTCTTTCTACACCTGGTGCAGCCTTTATTTACATTTCCCAAGGGACTGTGTCTGTCATTCCTCAGCAGGTCACAGATACTCCACACAGAGACCTGGCAGCCATGAAGAGCTCTCTCCTTGGCGCGAGGCTCCTAGTGATCTATCCTCTTCAACTCAGTTCTCAGTCAGCTGAGTTCCACACTCAGTTACCTTCATCTGTCCTCTCAAATCGGGCTCTCGACTTGCCTCATCTTTAAAGAGAAGCTTAAAATACAATCCAAACTCCTGGTGCGTTCTCAAACCCAAGGGATTATCACCTTCTCCTTCAGGGCCCCACACACGGGAACACAGAGCTCGAAATAGCCTCCTTCTCACCTGGCATAGCACAGAGCAGCAAGAACCTAGTTTACCGCCCAGCTTACTGGCAGCTGATGGCTTTGTTGCTTGTGGACTGTTTTATTTTAGATTTCTCTTATACTTCGTCATAATTTGGATTATTTTATTCCCACGTGTGGATCTGCATTTTTACAGGTATAATTGTTACTTCCTGCTTATGCTACAGTTTTGATTTTTCTAGGTGTCTGGTTCTCCGTTCTTTGAACTTCTCTCCATATGAAAAGAGCTAGGGAAACGACACAAAAATGAAAATAGAAAAATAGAGGATTTCTCTTCTCCCCCACAGGATTAAAATGACTCTTCATCAATCAAGATTTGCCAAGTAGTTGCTGAAATTCCACTTGACGTTGTGAGAAGGGACAGCTTATGCTTCATGCTACCCACCCGGGGCAGCCACACCCACGCATGACATCAGCGCTCACTCACCCTGTCTGCCTCTCTGTGCTCAGACCTGCCCGGCCCTCCTGCCATTAGAAACAGCAGGTATGACATTGCTGGTGATGCTCTGCAAGTCTTGAGGAGGAAAACTGAAAACCAGTGAGAGTGGGTGCTTCAAACCTTCTGGGTCAACCACTGTCTGTATTGTTCTGTGAGCTCTGACCCAGATCTATCTGCCTCAGGAAGCACCTACAGCTACTGAGCAACCTCAGCACAGCCTACTGACACCCTGACCCTTTTCTCCCACCCTTAACCAGGGAATTTTGGGGAAAAAAACCCTAAAAGTTAAAAAAAATACCGCTGCTGCAAAATGTTTCTGAATGAAGTTCTGAGGAATTACCTTCAATCAGAACCAGCTAAGCTTTCTTAAAGGTGAAATGTGAAGCGCTGGATGATGGTATCTTTACTAGCCCCAAATGCAAGCTGTGTAACAAAGTGTTCCTTAGCTGCCTATGAGAACGAAGCCACGGTGCGTGTGAGTGTGGCCGGAGCGTCTGCAAGGCCAGGTGGCCCCTGAAGACCTGTGTCGAGTGGTGAGTTACACTAAAGATGACCCCAAAGACCCGTCTGCTCCCTCCTGCAGACCAGCTCAGCTCTCAAAGGCAGCACCTGACACCACATAGCCTTGGGGCAAGCCAGGCTTTGTAGCTGGGGGTTGGCAACTACCTTCAGAACGTTCAGATCCCTTCGTAACTTGAGTTTGGAAACGGATCATCTATCGGAAACCAGACTGTCTTTTAATACATGACCAGGTACAGGCCAAGGCTTACGCAAAATCTAGTAACAGGCATATGGCTTTGATATATCTGTTCCAGCTGAAAATGGAGCACACATTCTGAAATAGTTTATATTTTTATTTGGTCACTTAAAAGAAAAAGTCCTAAACAAACTAACGTTGTCAAAACCTGAAAAAGAGAAAAGCTTTCCACTTTAGCAAGCCTCTAATGATATGCACCACCAGTTTTAGGCAAATAATCTTGCTAAACCTGGCAGTCTGTGCCCCCTTCCACCCATGGACACACAGTATCACCACCACCACCACCGGTTGCCTTTGAGTGGATTCTGATTCATGGCAACCCCATGTGTGTCAGAGTAGAAATGTGCTATATAGGGTTTTTTTTTTAATATATATATAATTTTTATTGTGCTTTAAGTGAAAGTTTACAAATCAAGTCAGTCTGTCACATATAAGCTTACTCCATACTCCCACTTACTCTCCCCCTAATGAGTCAGCCCGCTCCCTCCTTCCAGTCTCTCCTTTCATGATGATTTTGCCAGTTTCTAACCCTCTCTACCCTCCTATCTCCCCTCCAGACAGGAGATGCCAACACAACCTCAAGTGTCCACATGATACAAGTAGCTCACTCTTCGTCAGCATATCTCTCCAACCCATTGTCCAGTCCATTCCATGTCTGATGAGTTGTCTTCAGGAATGGTTCCTGCCCTGGGCCAACAGAAGGTTTGGGGACCATGACCGCCTGGATTCCTCTAGTCTCAGTCAGACCATTAAGTCTGGTCTTTTTATGAGAATTTGGGGTCTGCATCCCACTGATCTCCTGCTCCCTCAGGGGTTCTCTGTTGTGCTCCCTGTCAGGGCAGTCATCGGTTGTGGCCGGGCACCATCCAGTTCTTCTGGTCTCAGGATGATATAAGTCTCTGGTTCATGTGGCCCTTTCTGTCTCTTGGGCTCATAGTTATCGTGTGACCTTGGTGTTCTTCATTCTCCTTTGATCCAGGTGGGTTGAGACCAATTGATGCATCTTAGATGGCTGTTTGTTAGCATTTAAGACCCCAGATGCCACATTTCAAAGTGGGATGCAGAATGTTTTCATAATAGAATTATTTTGCCAATTGACTTAGAAGTCCCCTTAAGCCATAGTCCCCAAACCCCTGCCCTTGCTCCGCTGACCTTTGAAGCATTCATTTTATCCCGGGAACTTCTTTGCTTTTGGTCCAGTCCAGTTGAGCTGACCTTCCGTGTATTGAGTATTGTCCTTCCCTTCACCTAAAGTAGTTCTTATCTACTAACTAATCAGTAAATAACCCTCTTTCACCCTCCCTCCCTCCCCCCCTCGTACCCACAAAAGTATGTGTTCTTCTCAGTTTATACCATTTCTCAAGATCTTATAATAGTGGTCTTATACAATATTTGTCCTTTTGCCTCTGACTAATTTCACTCAGCATAATGCCTTCCAGGTTCCTCCATGTTATGAAATGTTTCACAGATTCCTCACTGTTCTTTATCGATGCGTAGTATTCCATTGTGTGAATATACCATAATTTATTTAACCATTCATCCGTTGAGGGACACCTTGGTTGCTTCCAGCTTTTTGCTATTGTAAACAGAGCTGCAATAAACATGGGTGTGCATATATCTGTTCGTGTAAAGGCTCTTATTTCTCCAGGGTATATTCCGAGGAGTGGGATTTCTGGGTTGTATGGTAGTTCTATTTCTAACTTTTTAAGAAAACGCCAGATAGATTTCCAAAGTGGTTGTACCATTTTATATTCCCACCAGCAGTGTATAAGAGTTCCAATCTCTTCGCAGCCTCCCCAACATATATTATTTTGTGTTTTTTGGATTAATGCCAGCCTTGTTGGAGTGAGATGGAATCTCATCGTAGTTTTAATTTGCATTTCTCTAATGGCTAATGATCGAGGGCATTTTCTCATGTATCTGTGAAATCTGTGAGCTGCCTGAATATCTTTAGTGAAGTGCGTGTTCATATCCTTTGCCCACTTCTTGATTGGGTCGTTTGTTTTTTGTGGTTGAGTTTTAACAGAATCATATAGATTTTAGAGATCAGGCGCTGGTCGGAGATGTCATAGCTGAAAATTCTTTCCCAATCTGTAGGTGGTCTTTTTACTCTTTTGGTGAGGTCTTTAGATGAGCATAGGTGTTTGATTTTTAGGAGCTCCCAGTTATCTGGTTTCTCTTTGTCATTTTTGGTAATGTTTTGTATTCTGTTTATGCCTTGTATTAGGGCTCCTAGGGTTGTCCCTATTTTTTCTTCCATGATCTTTATCGTTTTAGTCTTTATGTTTAGGTCTTTGATCCACTTGGAGTTAGTTTTTGTGCATGGTGTGAGGTATGGGTCCTGTTTCATTTTTTTGCAAAGGGATATCCAGTTATGCCAGCACCATTTGTTAAAAAGACTATCTTTTCCCCAGTTAACTGACACTGGGCCTTTGTCAAATATCAGCTGCTCATATGTGGATGGATTTGTATCTGGGTTTTCAATTCTGTTCCATTGGTCTATGTGCCTGTTGTTGTACCAGTACCAGGCTGTTTTGACTACTGTGGCTGTATAATAGGTTCTAAAATCAGGTAGAGTGAGGCCTCCTACTTTCTTCTTCTTTTTCAGTAATGCTTTACTTATCCGGGGCTTCTTTCCCTTCCATATGAAGTTGGTGATTTGTTTCTCCATCACATTAAAAAATGTCATTGGAATTTGGATCGAAGTGCATTGTATGTATAGATGGCTTTTGGTAGAATAGACATTTTTACTATGTTAAGTCTTCCTATCCCTGAGCAAGGTATGTTTTTCGACTTATGTAGGTCCTTTTTAGTTTCTTGCAGTAGTACTTTGTAGTTTTCTTTGTATTGGTCTTTTACATCTTTGGTAAGATTTATTCCTAAATATTTTATCTTCTTGGGGGCTACTGTGAATGGTATTGATTTGGTGATTTCCTCTTCGATGTTCTTTTTGTTGATGTAGAGGAATCCAAGTGATTTTTGTATGTTTATCTTATAACCTGAGACTCTGCCAAACTCTTCTATTAGTTTCAGTAGTTTTCTGAAGGATTCCTTAGGGTTTTCTGTGTATAAGATCATGTCATCTGCAAATAGGGATAATTTTACATCCTCCTTGCCAATCCGGATACCCTTATTTCTTTGTCTAGCCTAACCACTCCGGCTAGGACCGCTAGCACTATGTTGAATAAGAGCAGTGATAAAGGGCATCCTCGTCTGGTTCCTGTTCTCAAGGGAAATGCTTTCAGGCTCTCTCCATTTAGGGTGATGTTGGCTGTTGGCTTTGTATAGATGCCCTTTATTATGTTGAGGAATTTTCCTTCAATTCCTATTTTAGTGAGAGTTTTTATCATGAATGGGTGTTGGACTTTGTCAAATGCCTTTTCTGCATGAATTGATGAGATCATGTGGTTTTTATTTTTTGTTTTATTTATATGGTGGATTACATTAACGGTTTTTCTAATATTAAACCAGCCTTGCATAATTGGTATAAATCCCACTTGGTCGTGGTGGATTATTTTTTTGATATGTTGTTGAATTCTATTGGCTAGAATTTTGTTGAGGATTTTTGGATCTATGTTCATGAGGGATATAGGTCTGTAATTTTCTTTTTTTGTGGTGTCCTTACCTGGTTTTGGTATCAAGGATCTATAGGGTTTTCAGTGGTTGATTTTTCAGAAGTAGATCACCAGGCCTTTCTTCCAAGGCCCTCTGGGTCAACTTGAGCCTCCAACCTTTCAGTTAGCAGCCAAACAGGTTAACTGTTTGTACCACCCAGCGACTCATTTTGAAGAGGACTGGCCAGTTACTTTACCGAATGCCCTTGGGTTGGGTTTGTCTGATGTTTTCTCATGATTAGCGTAAGATCACGCATTTTTGGCAAGAATATCACAGAAATGATGTCATGTCCTCCTCAGCGCATCATACCTCGGCATCTGTTAGAGCTAAGTGCTTTTTTCTCTTTTTAAACTTTGGACAGCTGCTAATTTATACAGCTTTTTCATGACACACTAAGGATCATGTCAATACTGTGTCGACACGTCTTACTACTAGGATGTGGGCCTTGATCACTTGGCTCAGGCGGTTTCGGCACTGTAAGCTCAGTATCTTTCCCTATAGTTAATAAACATCTGGGGGAGATCCTGTTTCTTCTCAAACTTTCGTCCACTCATCTTAGCATCCACCAGTGGGTCTTTGCTGCTACTGCTGTCACTGCAGCGTCTGCCTAATGGCGATTCCCTGTGTTCTAACCGTAGCCACTGTCTCTTCACTTCACTAATATACAGGCTCATGTTTTTCAGCAAACATTTACTCTCAGGACTCAAAGCACTCATAGGACAGCTTCCCTCCCTTACCAACCCTCTCCCCCACTGTACTGTCAGGGCACCCCAGGAATAGGACAAAATCCAAAACAATGCCTTGTCATTGACTGGCTAACTGGGCTGTCCCTGTAGAGGAAAAATTAAGGTTGAGACTGGACAGTTGCTCCATGGATGAAAAATAAAACTGTAATTCATTTCTGGGTCCCTCAAACCAGAATGATCAGGCTGTGTGTCCAAGCTTGACCAGTCCAAGTAGCCAGCCAAAGAGTGCGGTTTACACTTCCTTTTACACCACACAGACACAGGCCACAATGGAGGAAACTTTAAACTTTTGTCTTATTAGATTTGATGAGCATTTTGGTTAACATGGAGCAATCACATTAAAGGTTGCATCAGTCCAAAGCATAAACCAGAGGCCACAGGGCTCCCAATTGTCCTTGACATGGCTCCATGGTGTTGAAATGGTTCTCTTGGCACCAGTCTGCCATCTGGCACCTCGCAGCAACCCTGTAGGACAGAGTAGAACTGCTACATAGGGTTTCCAAGGAGCACCTGGGGGATTAGAGCTGCCAACTTCTTGGTTAGCAGCGGTAGCTTTTAACCACTATGCCACCAGGGTTTCCATCTGGCACCTAGCGCCATCTAATGAAGCCTCAGACTGTAATCCATGAAAGAGAAGAAAAAGCCTTCAGAGCCTCAATCCATCCTGAGCACAGGGCCCCATCAGCTGCCGTGTCAGTGCCATAAAAAAAAAAAAAAATTTTTTTTTTTTTTTAATGGCCTTCCCTAAATGTCACTTCAGGGCACAAGAGGGCACAAAGGTACTTGAAGGGGCCGCTGTGAGTTGCAGCAGTGGCCCAGGGAGCTCCCAGTAATGGATGGAATTCACCAGGAGTATAGGCGAGTGGCCAGTGGGGCACTGCCAGAGCCAGGGCTGGGGAGACTGAGGGTCTGGAGTGGAGGGTGCTATGGGCAACAAAGGCAAAGAGCCAGACTCTGACCCACCCAGGACAAGTCAGGTGCTTGGACTTTACTGAGGGTAAGGTTGGAAGTTTGCAGGTCTTAAGAAAATGACTGCATGTATACAGTCAGAGTTTGGCGTCAGTGTGTAGATTTTATTCTGGGGAAAGCAGAGGCTGATAAAGACCTGTGGTGATGCCCGGCGGCTCCAGAGTCTGCAGCTCAGACCTTGGGGACCCACAATCCACACACACCAAATACGGGAGGGGAACTGAATGATACAACTTGCTCACATGGGAACTATTTTTTCAGAGGTACTTAGGTGCTACCATGGGTATTATTCTCATTAAAAAGCATTCCCGGATTTACCACAGTTCCTTGTCTCCAAGTTTTCCTTCATTCGATGAATAACAAAAGTACAACTTAGATCACGGGGACTCTCTCCCTTACACGCACACTATTATTTTATGTCAGGAAGCACCTGTTTAGACAGAGTGAGGGACTGGCTAACGTGGGAGCAAAGATGGAAGGACTGGGACTCTTCACACGGAGAGTCCCCAAGACCAGGAGGAGACACCCCGATGAGTCAGGGAACTGAAGCCCTAGAAAGGAGGCAAGAGGCCACAGCCTGCCACCATTTGTTAGCCACTGCCAGAAGCTCCGCTGTAGGACAATGTTCTACGCTGAGCCCAAACTGGCCTGCTGCAATGTGTACCCCAGTCAGCACCTGCTCCTGGGCGTCACAGAATGGGTCCTTCAGTGCTAGAAGGCATAGGCCTGTGTTAATGACGGCAACATCCAAACCGTGCTTCCCTTGTCATCCTGGCTGCCTCCAAACCAAGAACCAAATCCAAAGCCAGATTACACTAACAGCTTCATTTTTGCAGGCTACGCTTATTGACTGCAGCAGTTTGCTTGAAAATGTCTCGTTTATGTTTTTATCATTATACTATTTAAGTTCCACTTCATGCATCACATAAACTCCTCAGGAAGTAGGAGGAGTATAAACTGCAGGTCAGTACGCACAGAATATACCGCTCAATAAAAACTTTCCCTATTCTGCTGAACTGCTTTTCTGGATCCCAAGGGTAGGAGTGCCCAGCCACAGAAGACAACAAACCAGAGGAGTTCTGGGAAACCAGCCTCCAACGGCATTACCTTCCCAGGCCATCACTGCAGCTCTTACCTGATATCTTCACTGGACTCTGAAAGCTGGGCTGAATTTTGTGGACATTATCATTTTTTAACACTTGATCCAGAGGAGATCTTTCAAAGAAGGTGAGCACAACTTCTGACCTGGAGTACTGGGAAGAAAAACATTCATTTCCAGAAATTAATACCTCCCACGAGTTGGCACCGTCTGTACGCACAGAGGAGGATGCTGCCAGAGAGGCAGAGTGTAAGCAGCCTGGCATCAAGGTGCCTGGCACTGAGCTGCTCTGCAGGGCTGACCTCGGCCAGGCTGCCATCACGGCACTCTCAATTTACTGATGATCCTGCTGCCTCATGTGGCCAACGTGCAAGGCCTTGAGGCAGGATGTGGTTAACAGAAATAGCATCCACTGTTTTCTGGGTGCTTTGCATGTGCCAGGCGTTTGATACACACAGTCTCCCTTTGTCTTCACTGTGAATATAAGCTGGGTCTACTCTCCCCATTTATACATGAGGAAATGGAAGCCCAAAGGAGCTAGGTAGGTCTGCCTGACACCCAGCCCAGGTTCCTGATACGACTCAATACAAGCTCACAAACCTCCTCTGAAAAGGAGCTGGTGGACAAGTCCACAGCAGCCTTGCCCACCAGGTTGGTGCAAACACTGTGGCTCTGGGTACCTGTTCTAGAATCCCCTCAGCAAGGGCAGCCTGAGCAGATCTAAAAAACCAAAGATCACTGAGGCCAGAGAGGACCCAGGTCCCTTCATTCTCAATGCCTCCTTGGGCTGCTCCCTAGAGGAAAAAAAAAAAAAGAGGCATGGGAGCCCACAGAATCTTCCTTTCCTCTGATCCTGTACCCCTTCCCCACTCCCTGTTAATCCCAGGGAGGGAGCAGAGTGAACATGCGAGAAGCAGAAGGCAGGCCGGCTGGGAGGATGGATGGGTCCTAACTCTGCAAGATGGCAGGACACCTACCACCTCCTGCCCCAGCCCCGGTCATACTCACTTTACACGGCATGCTGATGATCGCCTTGAGAAGCTTCTCCACCTCATTAAGCCTTGTCTCAATGTCATGGGCATCCTTAATGGCAACCAGCCCTAGATTGGGGGCAGGAAGGCCACAGTCAGAAGAGGAAACCAGCAAATGTACTCGCAAATTAAGTACAAAACAGCAGTCAGCCCACGACAGGGTACCGTTCCCGTGTCACCCTCCACGGTGAGGGGTGGAGGAATAGGTGCTCAGAGCCCTATCTCAAAACTCCTGCTGTAACCTCATGCTAAGTTCCAACCACCCAACGCGTGGTTTACATCTGTGCTAGGGTCAGTGTCGTCGATCCGAAAAGGAGTCACCTGCCCAGCTGGAAGCAGTGGAGCGAGGGCCAGGGAGGGGCTGGCCCAGGATGCACCTGTGCCCACAAGGGGCCCTGCTAGCCATGACTGACCACCCGCAAGGTCCATGCAGTGGAGGCCCACTGAGCCCAGTCATGTAAGTGCCGTGTTTGGGAGGAAAAGTGATCAGATCTTTGCCCAAGGAAAACCAAAGTGGTCATGAGTCATGGAGCTTCCCAGGAATCTGAGCCTCTTTGCTGCTGTGGTTCCCAAAAGTCCTGAGAGGCTGCAGATGTGGTAGCTGTAATGCTTATGTACAACCCCACTGCTCTACCACACTCCAAAGGAAAGGAGGGGACCACTTCTCCCCCTTCCTCCCCAGACTGTCCTGCTCCCACCACCCTGTTCTATGTGGGGGTGGGGGGAGGGGGTGGCAGGGAAAAGAAGAAAGAAAATTCCCAAGTGCCAGGTTCTCAAGATGCCTCTTCCCCAAGCCCTGAATTCCCTGATCAGAATTCCTAACATTTAAAACCCTGCTAAATGCATGCTGCATTCGGCATCAAAATCATCGGATCCTCTGCTTGCTACAAGGAAGTCTATAGAGAAAAAAGAGATAAATTCAAAATTCTCTGGTTTTTTTTTTTTTTTTTTAAGAGAAGACAATCCAAGGGTAACAATTTGTGAGGTCAATATACTCTGTTCTGTGGCAATCTTTTAGGGCTGCCAGATTTAGCAAATAAAAATACAGGATGCCTAGTTAAATCTAAATGAGATAAACAATGACTAATTTTAGTATAACTCTGTCTCATGCAATATTTGGGACAGACTTATACTGAAAAGCTACTCATTGCTTACCTGAAATTCAAATTTACCTAGGTGTTTATTCTACCTTTGTGACCCATTTCCAGAATAAAGTAGAGAAAGGCAGAAGTACCCAATCAGACCTCTGGGAACAAGATCAGAATTCAGCTTGGCCTACAGACCCTTCCCAATCTGACCCAGCCCACCCTGCCAGCTGTGTGTCTGTGGAACTCCCCACACCTTTCATGCCAACCACCCAGAACAGACTCACACTCCCGGACACAGCCCTCCACTTGCCTCGCACTGCACTCTGTCTCGAGAAAAACTGTTTCCACAGGCCTCCCCCATCTCAAGACCCCGCCAGCCTTTAGGAACCAGACAAACGTCATCTGCTCCGTGAAGCCCTCTCACACTTGAACTCCATACTACAGACTTTGAATGGGGCTCTGCCTCTGGGCCCTGAAAAACCCCACCCTACCTCCCACTGAGAGGCATTTGCAGGCCCAGCTGACCTGCAGGTCTCCCCCAGTAACCTCTGAGACCCTGAGGGCAGGAGCATGGTGGTTCATCTTTCTGTTCTCAGCAACCAGCAGATGCCGGCATGTGTAAGGGATTCAGCGTCTGCTGGCTGTTTATGACAGAATAAAATTGCATGAGAGAGAACCAAAATCAGCACTGTTACCCTCCTCACAGTCCATGAGTCCCTGGGTGCCCCTCAGGTTCATCCTGGGCAGAACCTTCCTGCCAGTGAGCTTCTGGGCCTAGGGGGCACTGGAGAGAGTGGCCCTAGGGTGGGGCAGTGCCACCATCACTGAGCACCCCCTCACCTGTTTCTGTTTTCTGAATGGAAGCTGAACAGTACCAGATGCTGCAGCGTCAACTGTGACTGACAGCGACCCCATGCAGAACTGTGCTCCATAGGGTTTTCAAAGGCTGATTTTCCTCATGTACACTGCCAGGCCTTTCTTCCAAGGTGCCTCTGGGTAAATCATTTTTTTCTTTTTAAATTTTTATTGTGATTTAAGTGAAAGTTTACAAATCAAGTCCATCTCTCACAAAAAAACTTACATACACCTTGCTAGATATCCCAATTTTGTCTCCCCCTAATGAGACAGCCCACTCCCTACCTCCACTCTCTTTTCGTGTCCATTTCGTCAGCTTCTAACCCCCTCTACCCTCTCATCTCCCCTCCAGGCAGGAGATGCCAACATAGTCTCAAGTGTCCACCTGATCCAAGCAGCTCACTCCTCACCAGCACCCCACTCCAACCCATTGTCCAGTCCAGTCCATGTCTGAAGAGTTGGCTTCGGGAATGGTTCCTGTCCTGGGCTAACAGAAGGTCCGAGGGCCATGACCACCGGGGTCCTTCTAGTCTCAGTCAGAACATTAAGTCTGGTCTTTTTACGAGAATTTGGGGTCTGCCTCCCACTGCTCTCCAGCTCCTTCAGGTGTTCTCTCTTGTATTCCCTCCCAGGCAGTCATCTGTTGTAGCCGGGCACCATCTAGTTCCTCTAGTCTCAGGCTGAAGTAGTCTCTGGTTCATGTGGCCCTTTCTGTCTCTTGAACTTGTAATTACATTGTGTCCTTGGTATTCATCATTCTCCTTTGCTCCAGGTGGGTTGAGACCAATTGATGCATCTTAGATGGTGGCTTGCTAGCATTTAAGACCCCAGACGCCACTCTCCAAAGTAGGATGCAGAATGTTTTCTTAATAGATTTTATTATGCCAACTGACTTAGATGTCCCCTGAAACCACGGTCCCCAAACCCCCGTCCCTGCTATGCTGGCCTTTGAAGCATTCAGTTTATTCAGGAAACTTCTTTGCTTTTGGTTTAGTCCAGTTGTGCTGACCTCTCCTGTACTGTGTGTTGTCTTTCCCTTTACCTAAAGCAGTTCTTATCTACTGTCTAATTAGTGACTACCCCTTTCCCAACCCCTTCCACCCCCCTCTCGTAAACATCAAAGAATATTTTCTTCTCTGTTTAAACTATTTCTCAAGTTCTTGTAATAGTGGTCTTATATAATATTTGTCCTTTTGCAACTAATTTCACTCAGCATAATGCCTTCCAGATTCCTCCATGTTATGAAATGTTTCACAGATTCATCACTGTTCTTTATTGATGCATAGTATTCCATTGTGTGAATATATCATAATTTATTAATCCATTCATGCGTTGATGGGCACCTTGGTTGCTTCCAACTTTTTGCTATTGTAAACAGTGCTGCAATAAACATGGGTGTGCATATATCTGTTCTTGTAAAGGCCTTATTTCTCTAGGATATATTCCAAGGAGTGGGATTGCTGGATCATATGGCAGTTCTATTTCTAGCTTTTTAGGGAGGTGCCAAATCGATTTCCAAAGTGGCTGTACCATTTTACATTACCACCAGCAGTTGTACAAGTGTTCCAATCCCTCTACAACCTCTCAAACGTTTATTATTTTGTGTTTTTTGGATTAATGCCAGCCTTGTTGGAGTGAGATGGAGTCTCATTGTGGTTTTGATTTGCATTTCTGGTTTTAATGGCTAATTATCTAGAGCATTTCCTCATGTATCTGCCAGCTACCTGAATGTCTTCTTTAGTGAAGTGTCTATTCATATCTTTTGCCCATTTTTTAATTGGGTTATTTGTCTTTTTGTAGTTGAGTTTTTACAGTATCACGTACATTTTAGAGATCAGGCGCTGATCAGAAACATTATAGCTAAAAACTTTTTCCCAGTCTGTAGGTAATCTTTTTACTCTTTTGGTGAAGTCTTTGGATGAGCATAGGTGTTTGATTTTCAGGAGCTCCCAGTTATCTACTTTTTATTCTGCGTTGTCAGTGATCTTTTGTATACTGTTTAGACCGTGTATTAGGGCTCCTAATGTTGTCCCTATTTTTTCTTCCATCATCTTTACTGTTTTAGATTTTATATTTAGGTCTTTGATCCATTTTGAGCTCATTTTTGTGCATGGTGTGAGGTATGCATCTTGTTTCATTTTTTTGCAGGTGGATATCCAGTGATGCCAACACCATTTGTTAAAAAGACTGTCTTTTCCCTATTTAACTGCGTTGGGGCCTTTGTCAAATATCAACTGCTCATATATGGATGCATTTATGTCTGGATTCTCAATTCTGTTCCATTGGTCTATGCATCTATTAGTGTATCAGTGCCAGGCTGTTTTGACTACTGTGGCAATTCCGACTCACAGCGGTATAAAAAAAAAAAAAAACTAACAGGTTCTAAAATCAGGTAGAGTGGGGCCTCCCACTTTGTTCTTCTTTTTCAGTAATGCTTTACTCATCTGGGGCCTCTTTCCCTTCCATACGAAATCGGTGATTTGTTTCTCCACCTCATTAAAAAATGTCATTGGGATTTGGATCAGAATTACATTGAATCTATAGATCGCTTTTGGTAGAATCGACATTTTTATAACGTTAAGGTCTTCCTATCCATGAGCAAGGTATGTTTTTCCACTTATGTAGGTCTCTTTTGGTCTCTTGCAGTAGTGTCTTATAGTTTTCTTTGTATAGGTCTTTTACATCTCTGGTAGGATTTATTCCTAAGTATTTTATCTTCTTGGGGGCTACTGTAAATGGTATTGATTTGGTGATTTCCTCTTCAATGTTCGTTTTGTTGGTGTAGAGGAATCCAACTGATTTTTGCTTGTTTACCTTGTATCACAATACTCTGCTGAACTCTTCTATCAGTTTTAGTAGTTCTCTGGAGGATCCCTTAGGGTTTTTTGTGTATAAGATCATGTCATCTACAAGTAGAGATACTTTACTTCTTCCTTGCCAATCTGGATGCCCTTTATTTCTTTATCTAGCCTAATTGCTCTGGCTAGGACCTCCAGCATAATGCTGAAGAAGAGCAGTGATAAAGGGCATCCTTTTCTGGTTCCCAAGCTCAAGGGGAATGCTTTCAGACTCTCATCATTTACGATGATATTGGCTGTTGGCTTTGCATAAATGCCCTTTATTATGTTGAGAAATTTTCCTTCTATTCCTATTTTGCTGAGAGTTTTTATCATAAACGGGTGTTGAACTTTGTCAAGTGCCTTTTCTGCATCAATTGATAAAATCATGTGATTCTTGTCTTTGTTTTAGTCATACGATAGATGACATTAATCTTTTTTCTAATGTTGAACCATCCTTGCATACCTGGTATGAATCCCACTTCGTCATGGTGAATTATTTTTTTGATATGTTGCTGAATTCTATTGGTTAGAATTTTGTTGAGGACTTTTGCACCTAAGTTCATGAGGGATATAGCTCTGTAATTTTCTTTTTTTGTGATGTCTTTACCTGGTTTTGGTATCAGGGATATGCTGGCTTCATAGAATGAGTTTGAGAGTATTCCACCCTTTTCTATGCTCTGAAATACCTTTAGTAGTAGTGGTGTTAACTCTTCTCTGAAAGTTTGGTAGAACTCTGCAGTGAAGCCTTCCAGGCCAGGGTTTTTTTTTTGTTGGGAGTTTTTTGATTACCTTTTCAATCTCTTCTTTTGTTATGGGTCTATTTAGTTGTTCTACCTCTGTTTGTGTTAGTTTAGGAAGGTAGTGTGTTTCTAAGAGTTCATCTATTTCTTCTAGGCTTTCAAATTTGTTAGAGTACAATTTTTCATAGTAATCTGATATGATTCTTTTAATTTCATTTGGGTCTGTTGTAATATCACCCACCTCATTTCTTATTTGGGTTATTTTCTTCCTCTCCTGTTTTTCTTTTGTCAATTTGGCCAGTGGTTTATCAATTTTGTTGATTTTTTTCAAAGAACCGGCTTTTGGTCTTATTAATTCTTTCATTGTTTTTCTGTTTTCTATTTCATTTAGTTCTGCTTTAATTTTTATTATTTGTTTTCTTCTGGTGTTTTGGATTCTGCTAAGGGTTGCTTTATGACCTAATATGTGGTCTATTCTAGAGAATGTTCCATGTGCACTAGAAAAGAGTATACTTGGCTGCTGTTGGGTGGTTGATTGTGGCATTTAGATCTTCTGTGTCTTTACTGAGCTTCTTTCTGGATGTCCTGTCCTGCACCGAAAGTGGTGTGTTGAAGTCTCCAATTATTATTATGGAGCTGTCTATCTCACTTTTCAGTGCTGAAAGAGTTTGTTTTATGTATCTTGCAGCTCTGTCATTGGGTGCATAAATATTTAATATGGTTATATCTTCTTGGTATATTGTTCCTTTAATCCTTATATAGTGTCCATCCTTATCCTTTATGATGGATTTAACTTTAAAGTCTATTTTGTCAGAATTTAATGTTGCCATTCCTGCTCCTTTTTGATTGCTGTTTGCTTCATATATTTTTTGCCATCCTTTGAGTTTTAGCTTGTTTTTGTCTCTAAGGTGTGTAGCTTGTAGGCAGCATATAGACAGATAGCGTTTTTTCAATCCATTCTGCCACTCTCTGTCTCTTTTTTAGTGCATTTAGTCCATTTACATTCAGGGTAAGTATGGATAGGTATGAATTTAGTGCTATCATTTTGATGTCTTTTTTTGTGCGTTGTTGACAGTTTCTTTTTCCCACTTAATTTTATGTGCTAAGTAGATTACCTTTATATATTGTCCTTCCTCATATTCATTGTTGATTTTGTTTCTGCTGAGTTTCTTTTTTTTTCTTGTATTTTATTTTGATGTGTAGGATAGTTTGTCTCCTCGGTGGTTTACCTTATTATTTACCCCTATTTTTCCAAATTTAAAACTAACCTTTCTTTCTTTGTATCACCTTGTCTTCATCTCCATATGGAAGATCTATGACTACATTTCTCAGTCCCTCTTTATTGTTTTAATGTTGTCTTCTTTTACATGGTAACATCGCTGTTTCCCTGTTTTGAACGTTTTTTCATCTTGATTAGTTCTTGTGATTTCCCTGTCTGGGTTGACTTCTGATTGTTTGCCCAGTGTTCTAGTCTTGGGTTGCTACCTGATATTATTGATTTTCTAACCAAAGAACTTCCTTTAGTATTTCTTATAGTTTTGGTTTGGTTTTTATGAATTCCCTAAACTTCTGTTTATCTGGAAATGTCCTAATTTCACCTTCATATTTGAGAGAAAGTTTTGCTGGATATAAGATTCTTGGCTGGCAATTTTTTTCCTTCAATTTTTTTATATCAGTCATCCCATTGCCTTCTTGCCTGCATGGTTTCTGCCAAGTAGTCCGAGCTTATTCTTATTGACTCTCCTTTGTAGGTGACTTTTCATTTATCCCTAGCTGCTCTTAAAATTGTCTTTAGTTTTGGCAAGTTTGATTATAATATGTCTTGGTTACTTTCTTTTAAAATCTACTTTTTGTGGAGTTTGATGAGCATCTTGGATGGATATCTTCTCATCTTTCAAGATATCAGGGAAGTTTTCTGCCAATCAATCTTCAACAGTTCTCTCTGTATTTTCTGTTATCCCTCTCTGTTCTGGTACTCCAATCACTCACAGATTATTTGTCTTGATAGAGTCCCACATAATTCTTAAGGTTTCTTCATTTTTTGTTAAGTCTTTTTTCTGATTTTTTTTCAAATATATTAGTGCCGAGTGATTTATGTTCGAGTTCAGAAATTCTGCCTTCCACTTCCTCAATTCAGCTCCTCTGACTTTCTACTGAGTTGTCTACTTCTGTAATTTTATTTTTAATCTTCTGAATTTCTGATTGCTGTTTGTCTATGGATTTTTCCAGGTCATTAAATTTTTCATTATGTTCCTGAATAATCTTTTTAATTTCTTCAATTGTTTTATCTGTGGGTTCCTTGGCTTGTTCTGCATATTGCCTCATTTCCTTCCTGATGTCCTGAAGGGTTCTGTATATTAATCTTTTGTATTCTGCCTCTGGTAATTCCAAGAAGGCACTTTCATTTAGAAGATCCCTTGATTCTCTGTTCTGAGAGCTTGTTGAGGCAATCATGGTCTGATTATGTGACTTGATATTGACTGTTGTCTCCGAGCCATCTGTAAGTTATTGTATTAGTTTATTTTATGTTTGCTTACTGTGTTGTAGCTTCTTGCTTTGTTTTGTTTTGATATGCCCAAATGGGTTGTTTGAGTGAGCTAGCTTGATTATTTTTGCCTTTGGAGCTCTGGTGTCCTGTCCCCAGATGGCTAGAGCTGATATCAGGTACATAACTCTAGGAGTCCATTCATTTTTCTTGTATGAATTCAGCTCAGGTGTCCAGATAGTTGATCATCAAGTGTGTGGTACAGGCTCTGTCCTACAGTCTTAGAGGGGCAGGGGTGATTGGTGTAGGTACCGGTTATCTGGTTGCAGCAGGGGGTCACATTCTGAACAAGGCAGGGGGCTGAGAATCATCCCCCACATGTCTCTGAGGAAAGTGTGTCCCTGTTCCCTACAGCATACAGGTGAGTGGGTTCTGCAGGCAGACCGTGGGCACCCAGTGTTTTTGGTTGTAAGGACTGGGAGGTACCAGTCAGTTATCCCTGGACCCCTGTTGTGGGTGGCTGGGTGACCTGAGTGGAGCCACCAGTCCTTAGGCCCCTGATGTGGGTAGGTGAGGACCCTGTTTAGTAGGCAAAGCAATGTCAAACATCAAACACCCACTTCTCCCCCACACAGCTGAAACGGTTGGAGTCTGCCAACAAGGGCCTATTCTCCTGAAATAGGCCCACACAGGTCCATGCGGAGGGGAAAGGCACTTAAAGTCCATGGACTGTTTACACCTGGACAGGAGCTGCTTCTGTCCAGAGTTCCCCTGGTTAGTGGAGTTGGCAAATTATCTTTTCCCCCAATTGCAAATTTATTTCTTCTCCAAGGCTGGGAGGATGGCTCTAGATGCTCAACAGGACCTATCTGAGGCCCAGGAAAATCAACCACTGAAGCCAGCTTGAGGGGGAGGGCGGAAAAAATATACACAAGTACTTAGCTTTTGCTGAGAGCACCATTCTTCTCTGGTTCTGGAGGTGTCAGTAGGCTGTGTGGCTGGCTGCTTCTCCCTGAGGAAACTGCAGCCGAATGCTAGTACCAGCCCACCACCACTGCTCCTGGGAACGGTGCCCGAGGTCTCCCCATGATTCAGGTCCAGTAACTCCTCTCCGCTTCTGATCTGTCTCTTCCTCCCCCCACCCCTGTTTGTTTTCTAAGCTTGCCTTTGATGTTCAGGGCTCCTACCTTATCATAAATATACTTGTTTCACTTGTTTTTTTGGGTATTTGTCGTAAGAGGGCTTGCTGGAAGTGTCTGTCTATTCCACCGCCTTGGCTCTGCCTCCGGGTAAATCATTTTTTTTTTGTCATTGTGATAAATGTATCTATCACACAACTTTTGCCAGTTCAACTTTTTACAAGTGTACAACTTATTGACAGCAATTACCATTATTGGCTGTGCAACCCTACCCTTAATCAATGCAATATTTTCATCACTGTAAAGCCCCCCCCCCTCCCTCACACCCCTGGTAACCACCAATAAACTTTGGTCTCTATACATTTGCCTTTTCTTGTTTTTGTATATAAGTGGGGTCATACAATATTTGCTCTTTTGTGACTGACTTATTTCACTTAGCACAATGTCTTACAGCTCCATCCATACTGTAGTGTGTACCAAGGCTGCATTTCTCCTACTGGCTGAATAGTATTCCATTGTATATGTCACATGTTATTCAACTATCTGTTGATGAGCACTTACGTTGTTTCCACCTTTGGCTGTTGTGAATAGTGCTGCAGTGAAGATTGGTGTACAAGTCTCTGTTGAGTCTCTGCTTTCAAGTCTTTCGGATATTAAATCTTTTGGCTTTTATATTCCAAATATTGTTACATGCACAAGGTTTTTGTTTCACTTAGTTTAACTACCCATAAGCGTAGTGATAAAAATTGCAGGTGGGTAAAATGGTTGTGAATTTGCATAGTTACAGGAACAGTAAACCAGATCAAAGACCTCCTTTGAGGCTGTGATTCCACACACTGGCCAGCAGGGGGAGCGAGCACTCCGTGAAAGCCGCAAGACTTAGTTCACTGAGGATGGCACCAGAGAGAAATGTGGAGTTGATTTCAACTTGTAGTGACCCCATGTGACGAAGTAGAATTGCCCCATAGGGTTTTCTTGGCTGTAATCATTATGGAAGCAAATCTCCAAGTCTTTCCCCATAGAGCCACTGGGTAAGTCTGAACTACTTGTGACAATGGTCTGCCAACCACATGAAGTTCTTCTCTCAGGAAGCTGACTCCAGACACTTCACAGCCCCCAGAAATTTTTCTTATTTCTGATAAAGTATAATCACGAGTATGACTTCAACTTTTTAAATTTCACTGTACACAATTTGTGATGTGATGATTTTCCCCAGATTTGGCCCAAACACTTCAGAATTTGAAAGCAAAAAATTGGCAACACCATTAAGTATAAATTTCAGTGAGCCAATTTTACACACAATTGTGGGTGAAAAATCAGCCTTGAGCAGAGAAGACACCCTTCCTTCCTAAGCCAGCTCAGCCTGGAAAACTGAGAACACAAAATGTGTCTGTTAGTTTCAGAATTCGCTTCCTTATGCAAACACAAACATCTGATTTATTCTTGGAACCCAAACTGAACATGTTATCAGAGTGAACAGACAAAAACAAGCCTAGAGTCCTAATCTCACAAGAGCAGGTCCAAAGTCCCACAGGCAGTAAGAGAGGCTCTGGGCTAAACATTGCTGCTCACCATCCCCGGCCTCCACCTCTGTGGACTTTGGAGCTCAGAATCTAACTTGAGTACTTTCTGCTGCTACCCTGGAAATAAAGGCAAGATGCTCTGTGTTCAATCCTGAAAGAAGACAATTCTTTTCGAAATGCATTAAGGAACACTTATTACCCACAGAACAGGCTTCTGGAAAGAAAGCTTTCTGACTCACACACAATAGGCAGCCTAGAGACATTCTCTGTAAAGTGAACTTTCAAATTGAGTCAAATAATAAATCACATTTAGTTTCTTTTCCACTTAACAAGTGTGTCCATCACCACCATGTACACAAATAACTAAAAAGCATGTCGCTTGGGTTATGCAAGGGTCAACTTGTTTGCATAAGAGATATTCTTTAAATGTTGAGTGTAACACAAATTTTGGAAAGAAAACATCTTAAGTTTTCTAAGAAAATTTTCAGTGTTTACTTCTTAAGTACCTGTTTGCTAAATATGCTTCATATATGCTGAGTTTTAAGGAGGGAGTAAAGAACGGTTAGCTTGAGAGCCTAACTGAATTTGCTATTCTTTGCGTAATTAAGCATCCCAATGGACGTTCTTACTACCTGGAAAACCTCAGCTACTCTCTCCCCTGTGGGTGTCAAACAGTGTACCCGCACAGCAAGAGGAACTGCAGTGCGTCACTGCCCTCTCTGCACCCTGCTGCAGGCAGCAGTATCTAGTCAGACAGCGATGCTCACCCCAGCTATCAGAGCTGCGGAATGGTGGTCAACAGTAACCTTACATCCTTCCAAGAAAGCAGGGCACAGGATGTAGAGGAAGAGACAGCGGTAGTGGTGATGAAATCACAGGAAGGTGCTTCCCACCTGTGAGGTGCGCCTTAAGTGACTGAAATTTTTATCAGAGTGAAAAACTGAGTTTGGCTTAAACTAGGGAGCTCTGGTGGCACAGCGGTTAAAGTGCTCAGGTGTCAACCAAAAAGTCGGCTGTCTGAAGCCACCGGCCACTCCACAGAAGAAAGACGTGGCAGTCTGCCTCCATAATGATTTACAGCCTTGGAAATCCTATGGGGCAGCTCTACTCTGTTCTGTAGGGTCGCTATGAGTCGGAATCGAGGCGAGGGCAGTAGGTTTGTTTTGGTTTGGGTTTAACCTCTTTAAGAACCAATTATTTTCTGCTTTGGATTTTTTGTTGATACCATGTGTTTTTATTAACAGAAGCATGCTGAACTATTGAGTGTGTCTGAATTTTTGGTAGGTCGATGGCACTAGTTAGTAGGGATTTCTTGCCCCCCTCCCACAAGCCTACCCTTAGAGAGCAGTGGACCCTGTAGAAACAGTAATTTGTGGCCGACGCTGTTTTTTTCAGTTTCAAACAGTCATAAAGGCCCCTGGCTTGCAGCAGCATGCACTGTCAGTGGGAAAAGGGCTTCCCGGTAAACCCGAGAGGTAGAAAAGATGGGTGGGCAACTGTATATCGCATTGGCCAAGAAAAGGTTTAAACTTACTGATCTTTACAGTGTTTTCCTGTAACCCTGCCCTCTCTGGGCCTCTTCTTGACTCTCCCACTAAAAGCCAAGTCCCCTTACTAAGCTGACAACATTTGTAAAGAGCCAGCCTGCCTTAAAACATCAAAGGGATCCAGGCATACTGTACCATTGGGGCTCTTGAGGCAGGAAGCACCACCTGAGGTTTCTAGTCACTTGTTCACTCACTTATTCCAAATGCTGATGGAGCTTCTACCAGGAGCTAGGCACTGTCTCAGGTGCTGCGGACACAGTGGCAAACAAGGCAGACAGGGCCCTGCCTTCACAGAGCTTTCATTCCAACCAGGTCGATGTGCAGTGAAGTGGCACTTTGCTGAGACCTGCACAGTGAGTGTATACAGGGCAGCAGGAAGGGAGGAGGAAGGGACAGTGGGATCAGGAAGTGGGATGGCCCAAAGGGTAACCAGAACAGCGAGGATTGGATCATGAAGTGCGAAGGGGACCTGGGGCTAACCATGTGGGTTCTAGCCATGGGAACTTGGGCCCATCTAGCATTCTTTTTTATAGTAAATAAATACTTCAGCCCTGACAATTCCACAGTTGTCCAATCCCCAAGAATCTGCTCATGGAGCACAGTCCCCCTGAGCCAGATCCACACCAAGCCCCAAGTACCAAATTAGGTTTCTGGGCCAGCAGAGCCACAGGCCTTGGTCTGTAGGGGTTCCACTGAGGTGACCCCCATACCTTATCTCTGTACAGCCGGAGCTGGAGCTATCACGGTCCCTGCCTCACCGGGAGCCTCACCAGCGGCCGAGTGGGCCACACTTGCAGAGGGTGCTGTCAGGATTGGCATCCAGCAGCTCACCTGTGCCATCCATTCTGGAGAGCAGGGTGCTGTTACTCATAGCAAGCCAGCACCCCATCCCCTGACCTTGATGACTCAGCTAGGGTGTGGCCTGGCCAGTGCCAAGGGCAGGAGCTGTGGAGTCAGACAGGCTGGTGCAAAGCTAGCACCTTACATGGCCAGCACTGTGCCTGGTGCCTTGTGACAGTCCTGTTCTCAGCACTCACAACCACCCTGTAATGCAGATATTACGACTGCTGTTTTATTAATAATATACCCGAGACCTGAGGAACCAGCCAACTTGCCTGCAGTTGGGCGGCACAGCCAGAATATGAGGCCTCACCTGTCCGATCCCAAAGAAGTGCTTTGAACCACTGAGCCTGCCTCCTACCAGGAACGTGCTCTGTACCCTGGCATGGAGGGGAGGTCACCTAACCTCTCAGGGCCTTGACCCTCCCACACGGGACAAAGGGACAGTTGCTGGTGGGATTAAGGGACATACAGAAGCGAGTAGCATGCCGTCAGTTTAATTACATGTTCCTGCCTTCCCTCTTCCCTTTCTACTTAGGATGGCAATTACTGAACTGTTGTGAACTGGCTTAAAGCCCCAGCTATAACACATGTCAAATTAATAAGATATTAGAGATTGAATCAGTTTGTCACTCCTTGATTAATCATCTCTTGCTGACAAATAATGCTTATAGGGTGGGCTTGGAGAGGCCTGAGGAGAGGCCGATGGGGTGCTGCCAGACTCGGCATGCAGCTCACCTGTGCAGCATTAACCAGAGGCCTCTGGGCCAGCCCTGCACAACCACAGGGTGCGGGCTCTGTTGCAGGGCTCTGAACAATTCTGAACCGGTTCAAAGCCCTAATCCAATCTCCCGCATCAGGCTCCTGAAACTTTCAGGAAGAAGGGCTGTGGCAGGACTTTCAGAGAGTGACATTATTGGCAGGGGCGTGGAGAGTGACACATTCAAAACGGTGCGGTCAGCTGCCATCTTTGAGCGGGGGGAAGCTGTTTGTTTCCTACTTGGGTCAAAATCACAGGGGCAACAGATTTGGTTGCTATGCAACGTGTATACGGCCCTTGTTTAAGATGGCAATTACTGAACCATTTGAACTGGTTCAAAGCCTTGGTTATAGCTTCCACTGGCCCTTCAAATCTGCTTTCTTTTTTACTTTTCACAAAGCAGAAACATCTTTCTCCTTTGGGAAAAGTGTTCGTGAAAATAGATAGCAGGGAAATATCAGGCCCAGAGTTGTTTTAAAGAGGGAAGGGATGCCTGCGTCCCTGGGGGACAGCCTGGAAGGCAGCAGGATGCCTGATCCAAGGAGCAGAGCACAAGCTTTCTCTTTGGACACTCGGTGGAAAGTAACCACACCCTAGAAACAAGCTCCAAAACCATGTCTGTGAGCTTCTCACTGGCTTGTCTCTGGCTCAAAGTTAATTCAGGTCATGTGGGGCCCATGAGCACAAGTTTGAGATCTAATGGGATGAAATTTGGGGTCACAAACCCAACTCAGCAAACTGACCATTTACAGAGAAAAAAGATGCCAGGAAAAGGGGAATAAGAAAATCAGAGCAAAGCCCGGGGTGGGTGGCAGGTGTAGGACTGGGAAAGAAAAACAGACCAGAAGGAAGAGAGGGGACAAGCAGGCTACCTGGAGGTGCACGGGTCCCTCAGAAACTGCCCACGATGGGAGGCTGACCTATCCGGCCAGCAGGTGTCCCCAGCACAGGGCTGGGACAGCAGAACATGCTGCCCTGGGGCCTGGAAAATCCCGTGGCCCAGGCCAGGAGCCCTACACACCTACTCCTCACTCACCCTTGTTACCTGACATTTCCCATGTACAACAATAGTAAAGAACCCACTACCCAACTGTTTTGCACATTAACGACCTGACGACCTGCACACCCTCATCCACACAGCTCTGTGTGCACAACTTGTCCAGGGTGCCCAGAGGGAGGAACGGCACCGCCCCAGGGTACTTAATCCCAGTCTGGAGCCTGCAGGGGCACTGACGTTCCAGCTCACGCTCCCCCCACCTCTCCTGGTGCACCCCACCCTCCACCCTATGCTTGGCTTGTGTGTAGGTACCAGCCAGCAGGTGCCAGGAGGGGGCACGGGCAGCACTCACCTCTGTGTACCACCCAGCCCACGCCGCCTGCTTCCTCCACTGAGGAGCCCAAGCTGTGATGCCAGGTGGCTGAAAATGTCCAGCCAGCATGAATTCGCATTCTGGCAAGCAGAGCAAGGGGGACCCCATGTCTGGTGCTGCTGTGACCACCGCAGGTATAGAGTGGCCATTGCTGTCCCATTGGAAGGGCTGGGGCCCAGGAGGCGGGGACAGGGAATCACAAGTATTTTGTGTAATGTCAATTTTCACATAAAGACCTGATCTTTGCAACCTAACCATGTCAATAACTAAGGGGCAGGTGTATTTGGAAGAGTCTTTCTGTGAATCAGAAAGACTGCCCAAATGGCCCTGGGGTGGGGAGGGGAGGGGTCAGAGGCAAAGGGCATGCCCACCCCCACTGCTGACCCAGACCTCCAGAGCCTGCCTGTGCTGAGATCACAACAGCCCGGCTCTTTCCCAGGCACTCTCGCTATAAGGGTAAACTCAGTGGGTCCGCAGTCAGACCTCTCATCAAGTGGCCTGCTCCCCTCCTGTTTTGGGGTAGCACTGAGCTTCTCCCATTTGTCCAATTAAGAGTGAGTGCAGGCAGGCGCAGGCCTCGGGGGCTAAGCACACTTCCCGCCAGAGTGTGGGTGTGGGAGTCAGGTGGTTACTGTGTCCAGCCCTTCCTGATAATACCCTGGAGCCTTCATTCTCCTCCAGGCTAAGAACAGCCTACGAGCACGCAGGTAGAGTCGTGCCCTCATGGATAAAGGAGAACTCACAGGTGGACTCTGGAATCGCACACTGGCTCTAAATGATGGGCTCTAATGAAGAAACCTCTAGAACACCACGTTCACAGCTGGGCTCCTAACCACCTCCTCCCCTAGGTGGCTCCTAACCACCTCCTGCAAGCTTCCCCATCACAGCAACAACAATTCTGCTTCTCAGCCCAAAAACACTGGTGTCATTCCTGAGTCCCTTACGACCACATCTGGTTTTGCTGTAAATCCTGTCTCTCAACAAATCCTTAAGACACATCAGTTTCTGATCACCTCTTACACCTGCTCTGCCATACCTAAACCAAGCATCCAGCCCCTCTCCCCTGGTCTCCCTGCTCCCCCCTGCCCCTTCCAGTCTCTCTCAGCACAGGAGCAGAGTGCATGTCAGAACACGTCATCTCCCTGCTCAAACCTCTCCAGAACTGAACCGTGATCACAAGGCCTGATGGGATTTGTCCTACTCCCACAAGGCCTGATGGGATCGTTTTTTCCTACTACTCCCCACCTCCTCCTCTGGACTCCAGCCACAGTGGCCTCCTCCTTACTCAACCCTCCAGGCACATGCTGGCCTCAGGGCCTTTGCACTTGCCCTTCCCTCTGCCTGGAATGCGCCTTCCCAGGGAACCACATGGCTGGCTCCCCCCCGCCCCCGCCCCTGCTTCAGGTCTCTGCTCAATCATCATTTCTTAGTAAGACTGTCCCTGGCCACCCTACCTATATTTAAACCCTCCTATGCCCCTACTTCCACCACTCATCTGTTTGCTGTACTGTGGGAGCTTTCATGTTGCTTTGAGGCTAGGAGCTATGCCACTGGTATTTCAAATATCAGCAGGGCCACCCATGGTGGACAGGTTGCAGCTGAGCTTTCAGCCTAAGACACACTAGGAAGAAAGATGTGGCAATCTACTTCTTAAAAAAAAAAAAAAAAAAAAAACTGGCCAGTGAAAACCTTATGAAGAGCAGCGGAGCGCTGTCTGATATAGTGCCAGAAGATCAGCCCCTCAGGTTGGAAGGCCCTCAGAATACGACTGGGGAAAAGCTGCCTCCTCAAAGTAGAGTCGATCTTCATGACGTGGAAGGAGTCAAGTTTTCAGTACTTTCATTTGCTGATGTGGCACAACTCAAAATGAGAAGAAACAGCTGCAAACATCAATAATAATCTGAACATGAGATGTACGAAGTATGAAGCTAGGAAAATTGGAAGTTGTCAAAAATGATATGGAACACATAAAAATCACATAAAAATCAATATCCTAGGCAGTGAGCTGAAATGGACTAGTATTGGCCATTCTGAATTGGACAATCATGGTCCACTATGCTGGGAATGACAAACTGAAGAGGAATGGTGTTGTATTCATTGTCAAAAAGAACATTTCAGTATCTATCCTGAAGTACAACGCTGACAGTGATAGGATAATATCCATATGCCTGCAAGGAAGACAAATTAATATGACTATTATGCACCAACCACTAATGCCAAAGATGAAGAAATTGAAGATTTTCACCAACTTCTGCAGTCTGAAATTGATCAAACATGCAATCAGGATGCATTGATAATTACTGGTGACCAGAATGCCAAAGTTGGAAACAAAGAAGAATCGGTACTTGGAAAATATGGCCTTGATCATGATAGAATCTTGCAAAACCAACAACTTATTCATTGCAAATACTTTTTTCAACAATATAAACAGCAGCCATACACGCAGATTTCACCAGATAGAATACACAGGAATCAAATCAACTACACCTGTGGGAAGAGATGACAGAGACGCTCCATACCATCAGAACAAAGCTAAGGGCCGACTGTGGAAAAGACCATCAAGAAATCAAACAACATATTGCATTGGGCCAATCTGCTGCAAAAGTCCTCTTTAAAATGTTAAAAAGCAAACATGTTTGCTCTGAGGACTAAGGTGCACCTGAACCAAGCCATGGTATTTTCAATTGCCTTACATGCATGTGAAAACTGGACAATGAATAAGGAAGACCAAAGAATTGATGCCTTTGAGTTGTGGTGTTGGGGAAGAATACTGAATATACCATGGACTGCCAAAAGGACGAACAAATCTGTCTTGGAGGAAGTACAGCCAGAATGATTCTTAGAAGCAAGGATGGCGAAACTGCATCTTACGTACTGTGGACATATTATCAAAACGGACCAGTCCCTGAAGAAGGACATCATGCTTGGTAAAGTGAAAAAAAAAAAAAAAAAGTGAAGGGTCAGCAAAAAAAGGCAAGACCCTCAATGAGGTAGACTGACAGTGGCTCCAACAATGGGCTCAAACATAGCAACAACTGTGAGGATAGTGCAGGACCAGGCAGTGTTTCGTTCTATTGTGTGTGCGTAGGGTCGCTATGAGTTAGAACCAACTTGACAGGGCCTAACAACAACATGCCCTTACATGTCATAGCCCCTTTCCTTGATTCCTTTTTTTAATCTTGAACATATACCCCTTTCTAATGACATGTACTTTTCACTTGTTTATCTTGTTTATTATAGATTTCTCCTAACTAGAATACAAGAATCATAAGGGCAGGGATTTTTGCGTGAGTTTTGTTCAGTGTTGTGTCCCCAAGCACCTAGAACACTGCCTGGCACCTGGCAGGCATTCGGCAAACATTTGTTGAGCAAATGAATGCAAAACCCAAATGCTGATATTCCCTGATGGAGAACCAAAGATCACGTAGCTACTCTGGAAACACAACCTGTCGCTGCAGTGGTGAAGAGGAGAGCTCAGGCTTCACAAGGCCATAAAAAAAGGATCAAATAGTGCAAAAGCCCAAAACAGTCCAAGGAGAAATTTTGCATGTGCGTCATAAAGCGTAAACCTTCCTGGATGTGTGAGGCATAAATAAGGCAAACGCCCTTGGTCAGGGCCTGAGCAGGAAAATCTGAACCACATTAGGTATTGTGTAAACCCAAACCAAACCCACTGCCTCTGAGTTGATTCTGACCCATAGGGACCCTATAGGACAGAGCAGAACTGCCCCATAGGGTTTCCAAGGCTGTAAACTTTATGGAAGCAGACTGTCACATCTTTCTCCTGTGGAATGCCTGGTGAGTTCAAACCACAGTCCATTCAGGTGGCAGCCAAACACTTTAACCACTGCACCACCAGGGCTCCTTGGTATTGCATAGAGGGGATTTAAATCAGAGACTTGGCCACACTAGTATTAGGGTATGGAAAAGGCAAAAAGGGAACACCTTGGTAGCCCAGAGATAATATCAGCAAGAAGCAGCTACCTCCCTCCTCTTGGGCTGGGGGGCAAGAAAGGAAGAGGCAGGGTGTATCAGACCCAAATCAAGAGGAGGGTAAAGTGAGAAATCAAGACTCCAAGGAAAAGAGGTAGAGGATGGAAGCAAGACAAGTCCTGAGGTCAATGCCGTCCCACCTCCCCAAACAGAAGGCTCAGGGAGGACCCGGAACTAACCCGGGGGAAGGGAGGTAGACAGCACCATGCTTACACCCCATGCCCCTGCTCAGACATCCTTGGGGAGGCCACTGAGTTCTGTTTGGGGTGATGAAATACCTTTGGAAATGGTCAGTGGTGGTGGTTGCACAACATGATGAATGTAACTGCGGTGCGGTAGATCACTTTTATGTGGCCTTTCCAGCCAGTCTTTTAACTCCCACCCAAGTGACTGGGTGGGACTGTGTGATAGGTAGTTGTGATTGCGGCCCACCAAGGAGATTGGTCAGCTTTGCCATGCCACTGGGCTTGAAATGAGCCACCCCAGAGGTGAGAAGGAGAGGATCCCACCACCACCAAGGAAGAACAGCCCGGAGCAGAGAGTTCGTCGTTTGGACCCAGGATCCCTGTGCTGAGAAGCTCCTGGAACCAGGACACCAAGAGGGAAAGAGAGAGAGATACTGTAACCCTGATGACAGTGAGAAGTGGTAGCAGGAGAGACCAGCAGGAGACCGAGCTGTGGGCTTCCTGTCCCACTGAGCAAGCAAACGGAGTGCCTGGGGTGCCTCTGGGGACTTAATGGCAGCGGCTAAAAGGGCTTTGTAATGCTTGCCCGAGCAGGGCAGAGGCCTAGGGCCAGAGGTGGGGATGGTGTGCCTTCGAGCACAGCTGAAAAGAGGCTGTTCTGATGGAAGAGAACTGTATCCTGAGTGTTCCTGAGCCTAAGCTATAACCTGTTACTTCCCTAACAAACCCCATAATCATAAGTATTATCTGTGAGTTCTGTGTGGCCACTGTAACAAACTATGGAACCCAGCAGAGAAGTGGAGAATGCCATGGGAGAGACAGTTGACGTCAGAATTGGTAAAGGTGGTAGAAAGAGGAGGCCATGTCTGAACTCTGCCTCATTGGAATCAGCCTTGGGTTGTTGATCTTGATTCTCCTTCCCCCTTGTGAAGAGAGAAGAGGTCAGACTCTGCTCCCACACCATTTTTACAGTAATTAATGCTACTGAATTACACCTAAAAATGGCTAAAATGGCAAATTCCTTGTTATAAACGTTTTTCCACGATAACAAAAAATTCCTGTAGATGTCACCGAGATACAGACGAGGCCCGTGGATGACAGCCAAACATAACACCACAGTGTTTGTACAGAAGGGCACATTCTCCCATGCAAACATTCTCCCAACTGCAATACTGGAGGGACCAAGAAAAAGGTCTCAGCGTCCTATAACTGCAGGCAGATTCAACAATGCCAGTACTAAACCAAAAACCAAACCCACTGCTGTGGAGTCGGGTCCGACTCACAGCGACCCCATAGAACAGAGTAGAACTGCCCCATAGAGTTTCCAAGGAGCGCCTGGCAGATTTGAACTGCTGACCTCTTGGTTAGCAGCTGTAGCACTTAACCACTACGCCACCAGGGTTTCCACAATGCCAGTAGGGGCCAGAATTTCACACCCTCTGAGGCTATTCCTGCCTACATTTACAAGAAGCAGTGGCCTGCTGTCAGCATAGGATCCCAAAACCCTATTTTCTCACAAAGCTTTTTAATGAAACCAGAGAGTGCAAATCTAACCCAGCCCAGAAACATTTCAATAAATTTAAACCAGGGGAATCTGAGGGGGAATTACACTGAGAAGAGCCGGCATTTCCAATACCATGCACACATCTGGCTATCTTTTGTGTTTATAGTCTGTATAACCAAACGTTTTATGCAAATAGTAAATCTGCGTGGAAATAGGTGGAACCTTATATTATGGTGTTGTATTTTACTTAGCAAACAATTTACCTGGATTTAAAAGGATCAAAAAACAGGAAAAGGACTTCCCCTGGGATTGTACAACAAAGCTCAGGTGTTGCTGGGGAGGGACATGCTTGCCTCTGTGCAAAGAATCATAGACTAGAAAGGAGAAAAGGGCTTACAGGCCACCCTCCTCAGGGCCCAGGCCACCGTCTACAGCTCCATCCAGGATGATGGGCTAGCCCCGGCAGGGAGCCCCCACAGGACAGGTAGTGGTTACCAGCCAGGCATCAATCCTGTCTTGGGCTGTCAGGAAGTCCTTTACACTAACCACTGGTCTTCTTCCCCACTGCCCCTCCCCCACACACCATGCCTAATCCCTATTTCTGATTTTTTTTCCCCCTTTAGATACTTGAAAGAAGCTATCACGCTCTTTTTTGACTATCATCTTCTCCAAGGCAATCACCCACTTCCGAAACCTTCCTTCACTGATGGTCTCCACCCTTCAGGGGCACTTTCAGCGGGTCTAGCCATGTGTCTATCCACCTCTCGAACTAGCCTGACCCCGACAGTCTGTGTGTGCACAGGGAGAGTACGCAGCGCGTTCACAGGGCAAGCTGGAGTTCCTTACCTGCACTGCCCTTCTGCTCCAGGTGAGGCGTTTCCAGGACTACATCCCACACCCCTCCTCCCACCTCTACACACAACCTAGCAGCTAAGGCTAGGTCATTTCCCAGGCCCACTCCCACCCCCTCCCTCTCCTCCTGCCCTCCTTGGTCACCTGCCAGGACTTCCTCTACTTAGAAAAAAAGGAAGACTGCAACTACTTGCTTTTAAAATGAGGGGCTTACTGTATTCTAGGCACTCTACCACCCACTTTAATCCTCACGACAAAACGCAGGCGACAGGTATAATGCTACAAGCGAGGAACCAAACGGGAAGTTACGATTTACAACCACTTAGCTCAGGAACGCAGCGGAGGGCTCTCCGCCTGCCCTCAGGGGCTCAAAAGTGCACATTATGCCTTATTCCACAAAGGACAGTAGATTCCAACTCATAGCGCCCCTACCGGACAGAGTAGAACTGCACCACAGGGTTACCAAGGAGTGGCTGGCGGATTGGAACCGCCAACCTTTTGGTTAGCAGCCAAGCTCTTAACCACTGTGCCGCCAGGGCTCCAGAAAGGCGCGAAGTCATTGAACAACCAGCTGTTCCTTCATCTATGCTTTCCTAACTTGGGCATTCGCCGCTAAATTAAAAATATGACACAAACAGCCAAATACCAAATCTAGGGAAAACTTGAAATAGTCCTGAACTATCTCCAGCCTGCTGTGAATATGAGAATACCTGCAGTCTGCTGGCTCACGGCCTTCTCATTTGCTGGCTTGCTTCGACGCCAAAGGAGGTGTCATGAGGTTCATGTCTCCCAGAACTCGCTCATTATCGACATAATTCTCACATTGGCGGCGGACTATCTCCAGACCTCCACATACAGGCAGGGGGCACGATGTCTTTTCCAGAATCCTGGTGTCCTTTAAGTCACCCTGGGCTTCAGTGAACCCGCCCGAGACTCCACCAGGTCTGCTTAGAGGAGGTCTGCAAAAAGGCAGGCTTCTAGACGACATGCCTCTGACCCTCTGAGCCGCGGGGAGCCACACACTCAGCACTCAGGACCGTGCTCCGAAGTCCTCGCTGCCTCGAGGCTTCCCTGTCCCTTCTCCCCCCACCCCCCGACGCTTCCCCCCCCCCCCATTCTTTCCGTCTCAACTGAGTCTCCCTCTCTGCTTCCTTCCCTCTTCCAGGCCCTCCTGGGGCAAGGGACCAGCCACACGGTAGGAAGAGAAGGCACAGCGGCGCTCCAACACCAAGCGCCTGCAGCCAGGCTCAGTCACAAGGCTGGGAGGAGGTGGCCGGGTTAATCAAATCCAAATGCTCTGCCCCATCCCGGGGTGGGACCCTGGCCCCTCCGCCCAGCAATGACGGAAGCGCTGCGTGGCACCCTTCATTGCTCAGGGAGCATTTGTCACCGGATAGGAGAGGAGGAGCTCCACTCCCGGGAGAGCGCTCCGGAGAGACTCGACTCTACAACTTGGACACGCACTGTGGTTAACTGTTCTCAAACTCAGAGGAAGCCGCTCCCTGGAGCCGCCCGGGCGCGCCGGGCCGCGCGCGCAGCCCCTCTTCCGGAGGAGGGGGCTGCTGCCGCGACCCCGAGCGGGTTGGGGAAAGCGACCGCGGGGCTGACCCACACCGGCCACGTCACTTGCACCGGCAGCGCCTCACCAACCCCGGTCTCCCTCGGAAGAAACAGGCTAGCCCTCACGGACAGCCCTGGCCACTCCGCCCGGGCGGGCCGCGCCTGCCAAGTCCCTCTCCCACCCCACCCCTCCTCGCTCACCCGCCGGGCCACAGAACACTGGGATCCTCCCGACCGTGCCTAGTGGGCGCATTCGCTGGGGGCGGAGAGCCTGAGCGCCCCTGCCTTGTGCCGGGGACCAGGGAAAAGGTGACCGACGCAGTTTCAGGCTTCAGTAGCTCGCCCCTGCCCCTGACTGTATTCTAGAACTCCCTCACAACCGCCCTCCTGCCCGCCGGCCGCCCGCCCTCCGCGCACCTGGCAGCAGCGGGGAGCGCGCCAGCGCCGGCCGGTCCTCGGGGAAGGAGTCGCCGAGGCGCCGCAGCAGGCGGCCCAGGTCGGCGTAGCTGCGGTGCAGGTAGAGCACGTTGCGGTCCGACCACTCCGTGCGGATCTCGAAGAACTCCTCCTCGTCGCCGCGCCGGTTGATGATGAGCCTGCGGATGCCGTTCACCCAGCAGCCGCGCACAAACATGTTCACCAGCGACGTGCCCTCAAACACCGCCGAGGCCATGCCCGCGGGGCGCGCACATGCCCGGCCGCGCGGGGGCGCCCCAGAGCCGCGCCCGGTGGGCGAGAGCGCGGCGCGGGGCCGGGGTCGGGGCCTGGGCACAGGCTTGTTCTGGCCGCGTACGCTACCCTCAGTCCGCGCGCCGGGCGAGCGGGCCGTCTATCCCGGCGGCGCCGCGTCGCCGCTTTATAAGGAACTTCCCACCGCGGGGCGGCGTCGGCGTCGACGTCGAGGCCAGATCGGGTCCGAGTCCCCACCTCCCGTCTCTCGGTGAGTAGCGGGCCGCCGGGCGTGCGCCTGCTTGGAGTCCGCGTCCCTGGGCCGGCCGCCGCGGCCGCCCGCCGTCCCTCCCTCCGCCTCGGCCGTGACTGGACCGCGAAGCCAGGGTGGGCGGGCCGGCGCTGACGGATTTTCTCGCTCGAGACTTTTTTCTCTTTCCGTTTTTAAGTCCTCGGGAACTCTCTGCGCTGCGCCCGGCTGGACCGGGAGGTGCAGACTCTGCGTCTTCCGGATCGGAGCGGCGGCGCCTGAGGCGGGGTCTGCGGGGCCGAGGGCGGGCGTTCAGGGTCAGGGGCGGAGGGGCCTGGGCTGCTGGCGCCGTTCTTGTTATGGGGGGAGCCGAATGGGGGGTCCGGGATCCCCACCCAGCGCCGCCTGCGCCCTCCGCCCGGTGCGCGCGGATCTCAGCCGGGTTATGGCCGCGGGACAGACAGACCACGGACAGACGACCGGGCAGGGCGGTGTGTGGGAGGGGCTGCCGGAGGATCTCGGCCAAAGCGGAGGCGGGAAGAAGGAGCGGTGGGAAAGTGGGCGTCCTCGGATAGAGCCTCTGGGGTGGCTTGAAATGGCTTGTTAGACTGATATCAGAAGTGTAACCGAGGAAACTGCCCAAACGGAAAACTGGGGTTCATGGCAGGCATAATCCACAGCCGCCGGTTACTTTAAACCCCCCAAAATTGCTGGTGTACTGGTTAAGAGCTCGGCTGCTACCCAAAAGGTCGGTAGTCCAAATCCGTCAGCCGCTCCTTGAAAACCCTATGGGACAGTTTTCTACGCTGTCGTATAGGGCCGCTGTGCCTCAGAATCGACTCGATGATGGCAGTGGTTTTTTTAGCCTGTTGCTTTAGTTTGCCTAATTGACAAATAATTTCAAATGATGGCTTAATCATTGGAGGTTGATTCCAAAAATGTCTTCAGGCTCACCTAACCACCAGAGGAGGGGTGGGGGGTAGGGCAAGGCCTCCAGCTTCCAGAAGCCCGGGCGCCCTGGGAAGCTTCCAACTCAATCTGCTTCACAGGAACCTTACAGTCCACTGGCTGGTAACTGGTCCCTGAAGTCAGTCCAATCCAAGGTGTCCTCCCCCCATGCCACCAGTTCCCATTCAGACTGCACAGTGACAGGGAATTGATATCATTAAGTGCACCATTTCGGTTTACCTTTACCACCGGGTGTTGGCCAGACTCCACTTTTATGTTGTAAACTGGGAGAAGGTGTTTTCCACTCTCCCCCTTCTGTGCCGTTCTGGGCAATTAATAAGTGTTGGTTGACTGACCAAGGGAGCCCGCCCGGTGAGGGAAGGGATGGGGCTGAGGGCGGAGGCTGCAGGCTAGCCACCTTCCCCACAACAAAGCCCCACTGAGACCTCTGCTGGGTGGTCTTCCTGCCTCCCCTATACTCATCCTCCCTACACACACACCCTTTTCCCTGGCTCCCCAGCTAAGCAGCATCTCCAGAACTCTAAGCACAGAATGGTGGCCCTTTTAGCACCGTTTCCTGTGTAAAATCTTTACTAGGGATAATCAGGTCTTCATTGCCCTGTTTGTCTAAGAGGCCTAACCTTGTGAAGCTGTTCTTGACTTCGTGCCAGGCATTCCTGGTCACTAAAATAAAACAAAATAGAAGAATCTCTTTCATGTTAGTGATGTTTGTTTAAAGAGACCTGGAGCTAGAGAAGACTAGATGGCCAAGTAAAAATAACAGGTGCCCAGAACTCACTAATAATTATGGATTTTCAGATGGAAACACAATGAACTGATATTTTGTTAGTCTGTTAGATTGATAAAGATGTTTAAAGTCTGTTAAGAAAAATTGTCTGGAATCTGGAAATAAGTCCAGAGGATGACTCTGTCCTTTCAGTGTCATACTGAAGTGTCATTTAAATGCCCAAGGATTACTTAATTTCTAGGAGAATATACCATTGTTTGATGTCACTATTTACTATTAGTGAAGGGCTAAGTTATATATTAACTTGTAGATTTGTGCCTGGTAGAGATGAAAATAATTTTTGTTCCTACGAAAAGATAACCTCAAAGGTTATAATTTATTGCCCTGTAGAATATTAAACTGAACCAAACCCATTGCCATCAAGTTGATTCCAACTCATAGCGACCCTATAGGACAGAGTAGAACTGCCTCATAGGGTTTCCAAGGCAATCTTTATGGAAGCAGACTGCCACATCTTTCTCCCATGGAGCCACTGGTGGGTTTGAACCGGAGGCCTTTTGGTTAGCAGCCAAGCGTTTAACCACACTGCACCAGCAGGGCTCCAGTAGGACATTAACCAGTGTTATATCTAGCTTAGCAATCTTACTTTTTCACATTTTTTTTTTTTTTATGGACAGTATAAACCCAGGTCCTCAAATAGGCTTGGATCAGCTTTTATCATCTTAAAATTTCCTCATTAATTAATGAGTTGAATAAATTTTAACATACATACATTCTGTATTTATTAGAGTCATATTTTTAACTTTTGAAAATCATACTCGGACAAGTCTCAAAAGAACAAGAATTTTTGCAAGGTTGTGGAGAGGCAGGTACCCTCATATACTGACATGAAGTGTAAGGAACAGGCTCCATGCAGGGCAATTTAGAAGTAGTTGTCCTAGAGACACGTGTCCACGTGTGCGTGAGGAGAAATGTATGTGCAGTGCTTCCCCAAGTAGAAAATTGGAAAGGATTTAAATGATCATCAAAAGGAGAATGAATAAATCATTGATAGAATATATATGATGGAATATTATGCAGCCATGAAAATGCACCCTTTATAAAAATATGGATAACTCTCAGGAACAAAATGTTAGTGGAAAGACGTAAGTTGCTGACTGATGGATATAGCATGAATATGTGTGTGTGTATGTATTCCACCACTCATCTGTCAGTTTGTCATACTTTGGTGGCTCGCCTGTTACTTTGATGCTGGAAGCTGTGCCACAGGTATTTCAAATACCAGACAGGTTTGGCAGAGCTTCTAGAATAATAGAATAGAAAGACATGCCTGGCCATCTACTTCTGAAAATTAGCCAATGACGACCTTATGGATCACAACAAATCATTCAACTTGCTTGCTTTGGACATGTCATCAGGAGGAATCAATCGCTGGAGGAAGACCATCACATTTGGTGAAGTAGAGATCCAATGAGAGTGAGGGACACCCTCAGTGAGATGGACTGGAAGATGCATGGATTGTGAGGGTGATGCAGGATCAGACATTGTTTCTTCTGTTGTACATGAGGTTGCCACGAGCTGGAGCCAACTCACTGGCAGCTATCATCATCATTATATATATAGAATTTCCCAAATTTGGAAGGATATCTGCCAGGCTTACAAAGGTACCTCTGGAGTAGTGGACAGGTCAAGATGGGAATTATCAAGGGGCACTTTTGCTTTTCTATATGTTCACATATACTTTGTTTAATAAAATTAATGTACGTACTACTTGTGCCATTTTTTAAAGGGGCGTGGAGAGTGTGAGAGGCTGGAGGTAAATAGCCAGAATGCTAACTGTGCTTGACTCCAGTGGTAGAAATAAGAGTACCTTTCTATTACTTAAGTATTTTCTGATAATGTTGAGAGCATCGCTGAAGTGTTAGGACTTCTGACTACTGGTCCTGCCCACTTACTCCAGTTGTATGATCTTAAACTGCTCACTTGAACCTTTTTTTTTACCTTAATTTGACTTTCCATGAATTAAAAAGCAAAAATAAGCAAAAAAAAAGCCTGTGGCTGTTGTGAGGACAAATAAAATGGTATGTGGCAGAAAGTGTGCTGTAAGCACCTTTGAGGACATGTGTTATGTAAATGTTAGTAACAGATACTACAGGGGTAGAGTGGTTTCAGGTTGTAAATAAAGCTGACTAGCTAGTTCAGTTCCTGAGGCTACAAAATAGAATGTGAAAATGGAGAACAAGGAGGAGCTCTTCGGGTCACCTGTCCACCTTCCAAGCCTGGTTTAGAATTACAGAGGAGGGGCCCTGGTTGTAGGCTAAAGCTTTGGGAACCAGATACTTCAATTGGATTAATAAGAGTAAATAATGAGAATAAAAGACTTCATGAAATTCAAGGCCTTTACTTTTGAGGGACTGTGTTGGGGGTGCTGTTTATTTTTCTCGTGATCGTTTTGTTGTTACTGGTTTTTAAAAGTCCTTTCCTTAGTCCTCAAAGTAAAGGAGAACACAGTGCAAGGGTTGGTAGTCATTGCTCTAGGTGACTGTCTGACACACTCACTCTGCATCTGACAAACAGTAGGCAGCTTGGGGCTGCTGGATCCTAGGGAAGAAGATTATATACTCTGCTCAAAACCTAAACCCAGGAAGTGAAAATGGGGTGGGGGAGGAGGTCTTGGCTCCGAAGTGTCCCTAACCCCTCAGGTTCCACAATTTGTAACTCTACCCCATTCAAAGTTAGAGCCAAAGAGGGTGTTTTTCATCACTGCCTGTACTGGGCCAATGAGTTTGGAGCTCCACAGGATTGATAAAACTATTCATGAGAGCAACGTGATATCACTAGTTCTGAACATGGTAAAATAATTCAGTGAGCATCCCTGGTGCCTGACAGCTACAGAAAGTTTTCAGATACATTCACTGATCTGATCCTCGCAACAGCCCTAGCGGGTGGGGAAGGGAAAGAAATTCGTCCCTTTACAGATGAGGAAACTGAAGGCTCTATGAGGTCTGAGAGTGGTCTCATATTGAGGGCCCCAAACCAAGGGCCTCTAAGGCCTTGCTTGACCCAACCCTTCCTGATCCCACTAGCTTCCTCTGGCCTTGGTCCCAGCACACTGGCATGCCCTCACTGTTTCTAAGTGCCAAGTGTCTTCCCACCTAGAACCCACAGTCTGGAATGGTCTTCCCCTGGTCACCGCTACAACTGACTACCGAGTCCCACTCATCCTTTAGAGACTGGTGCTTCTCAAGCTCTAATGTGCCTGCGGAGCCCCTGTGATTTTTTAAAAAGCTGAGTCTGATTCTGGATGGGGCCTGAGAGCCTGCATTTCATCCAGAGGCTGCTGTCAATGATGTCTGCAGACCACTCTGAGTAGCAAGGCTGATACTAACATAAACCTCACTCTATATCTGGCGAGTGTCAGGAGACACTGTCAGGGGTGGATTATCCCGTAAGCAAGGTAAGCATGGTGCTTACCTTATATCTTAGTTATCTAAACCAAAAAAAAAAAAAAAAACCCATTTTCATCAAGTCAATTCCAACTCATAGTGACCCAATAGGACAAAATAGAACCGCCTCATAGAGTTTCCAAGGACCGGCTGGTGGATTTGAACTGCTGACCTTTTGGTTAGTAGCTGTAGCTCACCATAGCTCTTAGCCACAGCACCACCAGTGCTGCTATAACAGAAATACCACAAATGGTTGGCTTTAACAAAGAGAAATTTATTCTCTCACAGTCTAGGAGGCTAGAAGCCAAATTCAGGGTGTCAGCTCTAGGGGAAGGCTCTCTCTGTTGATTCTGGGGTAATGTTCTTGTCGTCAATCTTCCCCTGGTCTAGGAGCTTCTCAGCACAGGAACCCTGGGTCCAAAGGACCCGTCCTGCTGCTGGTGCTGCATTCTTGGTGGTATGAGGTTCCCCTGTCTCTCTGCCTGAGTCTCTCTTTTATATCTCAAAAGAGATTGACTCAAAACACAACCTAATCTTGCAGGCTGAGTCCTGCCTTGTTAACATAACTGCCTGTAGTCCTGCCTCATTAACATCATAAAGGGAGGATTTACCACACATAGGAAAATCGCATCAGATGACAAAGTGGTGGACAATCACATAATACTGGGATCATGGCCTAGCCAAACTGACACAGATTTTTGGGAGACACAACATTTTGCTTACCAGATCATCTGTACTGAACAATTTCACATTTTTTCACCACATCAAAAATTCTGCTTCTAGGTGTGGCTGGCATCTGGCTCCTTCCCAACCGCACAGCACCTTCCTACAGAATCAAAGTCTGTTTTCAAAGTTACAATCCTTGACATGGGTGGATGACCCAATAAGCAAGGTAAGCACAGGCTTACTTCCACTTACTTACTAATCTGTAGTGAGCAGTTTAACAAGAGTTTTGCTTTGATGTGGTAATGGTGAAACCCATGTGAAATTGTTCACTACAGTTTAGTACATAAGCACATGCTTACGTTGCTTACTGGTTCATCCACGCCTGCTCACTGTTAGACAATCTCAGAGAGCCTTGAATCAGTTCATAAGTGTGATTGAGTGTTAATTATGTTTTCCTGGCTAGAATCTAATCTCCATGAGGAGGGACTCTGTCTTGTTCATATTTGTAGACTCAGTGCCTAATGTAACGCCCGGCACATGACAAATGCTTAATAAGTATATGTGGAATAAATAAGTGAATGAATAACATGCATGAACCAGCCAAAGAGCCAGCCCTGGTCTTCCCACCAAAATAGTGCTATCTGTTGAGCATAAAAAGGCACATACCCAGGAGTCAAAACCATTTGAGAAGATTTCAGAACTCATCAACAAATCGGACACAAATCCCAAGCATGGAACTATCTCAGAAGGGTACGAACCAAAATGTTAGTGGTGATTCTCTCTCAGGAATGGGATAACAGATTTTTATTTTCTTTTGTGCATTTTTTTTTTTCTTACAATAAGCAAGCATAAAATTTGGAAAACACACACACACAAAAATGCACAAAAGAAAATAAAAATCTGTTGAAAACCCTGGTGGCGTAGTGGTTAAGTGCTATGACTGCTAACCAAAAGATTAGCAGTTTAAAACAGGGTTAAAAGGTTGGTGCTTCTTGGAAACTCAGTGGTACAGTTCTACTCTGTCGTATAGGGTCGCTATGTGTCAGACTCGACGGCAAGGGTTTTTTTTTTTTTTTACTGCAGTAATTAGAACGTACTTTAAGAGCTCATCTGAGCAAGTTCTTTCTCATGTATCTACATGTGCTTACTGTGCCTCATTTTCCTCAACTACAAAGTAAGGCTGGGCTAGAGATGATCATATCCTTGTATTGCTTTTTACCCTAGTTACTTAAGGTTACAAGGCCAACCTGTATATTGTTTTGCCTGTCTCTTTCTGAGGATGGAATTTTGTTATTTAAGGCCTATGGAGCAGGGTTTACCATTAGCTGCAGCTGAGGTGTTTGCATAAATTTAAGTTGCCATTTTTTAACACTGAGACTCCTGAAAATCAGTGAAAACCCAAGTGTAAAAATGGCTTGAAGGAGACATCTGACCTCCTCGCCTAACTTTACAAAGCAGAAGGAGAATCAAGATCAACAGCCCAAGGCTGATTCCTGTGAGGTGGAGGTCAGACATGCCTTCTCTTTCTGCTATCTTTACCAGTTCTGACACCGTCCCTCCCATGACACTCTCTACTTCCCTGCTGTGTTTGATAATTCATTGCAATGGCCACACAGAACTCACAGACAATAATCACAATTATGGGGTTTATTAGGGAAGTAACAAGTTACAATTCAGGTTCAGGAACACTCAGGATACAGTTCTTCCATCAGAACAGCCTCTTTATGGCCGTGCCTGTATGCATACCTCTTTCTGGCACACCAGCCCCTGCCCTGCTCAGGCAAGTGTTACAAAGCTCTTTTAGCTCTGTCGATAAGTGCCCCAAGGCGCCCCACTCCACTAGTAGGCCTTGGCCCCGATGGTGCCCAGCTCTAGCTCTGGGTTGGCAAATGTAGCTCCATCAAGCGCCCAGAGGCACCCTATTCCACCAGCAAGCCTCCTACACGAAGGCTCTTAGCTTTCTCGCTCCGTGGGCTGGAAAGCCCACCATGCCGTCTCTTGCTGGTCTCCTGCCAGTCTCCTGGTTCTGCTGTCTCTGCAGCTGCCATTTCTCTTCCACTGCTTCTTGCTGTGTTGCTGTCTTCAACATTACAGCTCTCTCTATCTCCTGGGTTTAGGAAGTTTTCAGCATAGGGATCCCAGGTCCAAAGGACATACTCCACTTGCTCCTTGCTCTTCTTCCTTGGTGGTGGTGAGATCCTCTTTCTGCTCTGGAATTGGATCTCTTATAAGGCAAAACTGACCAATCCCATTGGTGGACTACAATTGCCTTATTTGCACAGTCTACTCAAGTCACTTGGTTGGGAGTTATAAGACCATGGTGAAAAATGATACACAAAAGCGATCAAAGGCTGTTTAAGACTATTGGCATTAGCCACAGCATTAAATAACCCCATTGGGAAGGGCTGCTGGAATTTTACACTTTTCATTTAGTAATGGCATTCCACTGAGCATTCTGAAAAGAAATTTATAACCATGAGGCTATTCAGAAAACAGCCTATGGGTACACCTCTTCTCCAAACCCTCTCCATTTTTCCTAATTGTATAAATGGATGATTATATAAAATGATTTAATATTTTTAGTAGTTGGAAGTGAAAGATTTTTTTCATATTCATGAGCTCATTGAAACATCCACTAAAACTACTTTCTACAGGCTGCCATGAGCCTACTTAATGAGCTTGTTTGTGGAAACTACGTAGGGAAAATTAAAGATCAAAATTGAATTATTTAGACATCAACATTATGACGAGATACAGTGCTTGCTCATGATATTTATACTAGGACCATTAAGGCAAAAACGGGTCCTCTTTTAATGGTTAGGTTAAATAAGAGCTGTTACTACTAAAAAAAAAAAATTTTTTTTTTTTTTTTACTAGGATTCTACATATTCCTTATATTCCAAATAGAAAGAAAATTTCTAGGCTTGAACTTTGTTTTATTGAGCAGAGGCAGGTGCTCATGTTAACCAGCAATGTTAGCTCAAAACCAGTAATAAAATTTTCAAATTTCACCACTGTTATGGATTGAATTGTGTCCCCCCAAAATATCTGCCGACTTGGCTAGGTCATGATTCCCTTTTATGATTGTATGATCGTCCAGCATTTTATCATCTGATGCGATTTGCCTATGTGTTGTAAATCCTATCACTCTGATGGACTAAGATGGATTAACAGCAGTTATATTGATAAGGTGTACAAGATTAGATAGTGTCTTAAACCAGTCTCTTTTCAGATATAAAAGAGAGAAGCAGAGAGACATGGGAACCTCATACCACCAAGAAAGCAGTGCCAGGAGCAGAGCACGTCCTTTCGACCTGAGGTTCCTGTGCTGAGATGCTCCTAGACCAAGTGAAGACTGATGATAAGGACCCTCCTCCAGAGTCGGCAGAGACAGAAAGCGTTCCCTTGGAGCCGGGGCCCTGAATTTGAGCTTGTAGCCTACTAGACTGTGAGAGAATAAATTTCTCTTTGTTAAAGCCATCCACTTGTGGTATTTCTGTTATAGCAGCACTAGATGACTAAGATAACCATATGGATAGATATACAGCCAAGACATGGATTTTGTTTCCACAAAAAATTTAAGATGACTTGCAGAAATATATACAATAAAAAATACATCAATTAAAATTTAAAATCTAGGGAAACATAGTAACCAAAAAACAAAAAAAACAAAAAACCAAACCCACTGCCGTTGAGTCGATTCCGACTCATAGCAACCCTATAGGACAGACTAGAACTGCCCCATAGAGTTTCCAAGGAGCGCCTGGCAGATATGAACTGCCGACCTCTTGGTTAGCAGCCATAGCACTTAATCACTATGCCATCAGGGTTTCTGGGAAATATAGTAGAATAGAAAAATGGACGGGAAAATTAGTACACAGGTATGCAGGCCATAGATTCTTATTAAGTTACTAAAAGTGGATTGCAAATGGCATCTCCAACAGCTTCCCATCTCAGAGTTAAAATCCGAACCCTCAGCATGGCCTGCAAGAACTCTCCACCCCATCACCCCCAACCTCCCTGCTTCATCCCCTAATACTTCTCAAACTCCCTCAATATACTCCTCTTAGGATATGCCAGGCAAGTCCCGCTTCAGGGCTTTGTACTCTTCCTTTAGCCTAAAACTCTGCCCTGATATCCTCCTGGGTGGTGCCCTCCCTGATCTCTGCTCAAATGGCCCTCCCTGACCACTCTACCTAAAACAAACACACTCTTGCCCACCACTCTCTTATCTTCTTAACCATGTTTTATTTTTCTTCGGAGCACATGGCATTATGTATTATTATTATTTTTGTAATTTATCTCTCACTAGCACGTAAACCCTATGAGAAAACCTCTCGCTGTCAAGTTGATTCTGACTCTTAGAGACCCTATGGGGCAGTGTAGAACTGCCCCATAGGATTTCAAAGAGCAGATGGTGGATTTGAACTGCCCACTTTTCGGCTAACAGCTGAGCTCTTAACCACTGCACCATAAGGGCTCCAAACCGAGGGGCTTTTTCTGTTTTGTATACTGCTGTATCCGGAGAGAAGCAAATAGCTAAGGTTATATTCCCTGGCCTGGTACAGAGTGCAAGTGTTCTGTTTTATTGTTTTTAAAAGCATATCCATGTGCTTTTTAAAAAACCAAATAAACATATCAAATTGTAGTGTGGACATCTTTACATGCAGAAGTTCTTGTCTGGATCCAATTAATTTCACAAGGGCATTGAAGAGCTCTGTATAGAGCTGGAGCAAGGGGAATCTGCAACAAAAATTTCTGCATAGCCCAGGAGCTGCTATAATGCTTGAACAAAAGAACAATCAAGACCACAGTGTGGGCTACCCTAAAATTGGTCCATGGCAATTTGGGTCCAGGAAAATTTCAAAGTAGCATTTACTAACTGTTGGCTATGTATATATGTATGTATATACCTATTCCTCACTTATCTACTATCTCATTGCCTGACATTTCACATTTATGACAATAGTAAAAAGTCTACTACCCAATTATTTTGCACATTAACGATGGATGTCTGGCAGTAACGCCGAGGTGCAAGGTGAGAGTAACAGTGACTGTGATGGTTAAGGTTATGTGTCAGCTTGGCTGGGTAATGATTCTTGGTGGTTTGGCAGTTATGTAATGAGGTAGTCATCCTCCATTTTGTGATCTGATGTGGCCATCCTTCATTTTTGTATAATGCTGATTTTTGCATAATGACCTAGTCTTTGGAACCTGTCATGGATTGAATTGTATCCCCCAAAATATGTGTCAACTTGGCTAGGCCATCATTCCCAGTTTTGTGTGATTGTCCTCCATTTTGTGATGTGATTATCCTCCATTTCGTGATGTGTTGTAAATCCTAGTGTCTGTGCCTGTGGCTATGGTCCCATTTGGATGTGAGTGTTCTGTTATGTTAATGAGGTAGGATTAAGTCATGTTAATGAGGATTAGGGTGAGATGCAACACCCTTGCTCAGATCACAGTCCTGGTCCGATGTAAGGGGAGTTTCCCTGTGGTGTGGCCTATATCATCTTTTATGTTACGAGAGAGAAGTGAGCAGCGAGAGAGGGACCTGACTACCACCAAGAAAGAAGAGCTGGGAGCAAAGCACATCATTTGGATCTGGGGTCCCTATGCTGAAAACCTCTTAGATCCAGGGGAAGACAGATGCCAAGACACATGTAGATCACCAAGGAACAATGGGGCCATAGATGTTGAAAAAAAGGAAAGACCTTCCGCTAGAGATGACATAGAGAGAAAGCCTTCACTTACAGCTAGCACCCTGAATTTGGACTTCTATCCTCCTAACTGTGAGAGAATAAATTTCTTTAAAGCCATCCATTTGTGGTATTTCTGTTATAGCAGCACTAGATAACTAAGACACTAACTGTGTCAATAAGTGAGGAGTGGCTGTACATTATTGGTGATCCCACCAAGTTGGCTTTGTTGTAAAGCAAAATATGCCCCCAAGTTGCTGAGTTATTGAATATAAACAGCTGAATTTGAAGATACATTTACCAAAAATGATACTTTCAGTATTAGAACAGTTTCATTTAGAAAAGTATTAGAATAGCTTTCTGACAATAGAGTGAAACCAAGTGTTGATAAAGCCATGCCTAGTACGTAGAAATAAAGCCATGTAATGAGCACAGGGACTAATTCTTAGACCATGGGAAATTTTAAATATGAACAGAACATGAGATTATATTTCAGAATGTTTGTTTATTTTCTTAGGTATAATACTGGTGTTTTGTAATGGGAAAATTTTCTTATTTTTAGGCTTTACATGCTAAATTACTTAGTGGTAAAGATTCATGAAGTTGAAAATGGTTTTTCAACTGTCTCCACAAAAAATAAATACATAAATAAAGTAGGTAGGTATATAAACCAAAAAGAAAACAACAAATCCATTGCCGTCAAGTCAATTCTGACTGTTAGTGACCCTACGGGACAGAGTAGAGCTGCCTCATAAGGTTTCCAGGGAGTGCCTGGTAGATTCGAACCCCTGACCTTTTGGTTAACAGCTATAGCTCTTAACCACTATGCCACCAGGGTTTCCAAGTAGTATATTTACTTTTTTGTATAGATAAAGTAAATATACCAAAATATTAATAATTGTTAAACCTGAGAGAAGGATTCAGGTCTTCATTATACTATTCTTTCAACTTTTATGAATGTTTGAAAATTTCCAAAATAAGTTTGGGAAGGAGAATAATATTTATATTTATATCCCTTAAAGTATCCAGATAATATAAATCAATAAGCTATAAGTTAAAAAGAAAACACATTCAAACATTTTGAAGGACGAAGTTGCTGGGGCTGAAGGGTGGGGACCATGGTTTTGAGAGACATTTAGGCCAACTGGCATAACAGTTCATAAAGAAAATATTCTACACCCTACCTTGGTAAGCAGTGTCTTGGGTCTTGAAAGGTTGCCAGCAGCCATCTAAGATACATCTGTCGGTCCCGTCTCGTCTGGAGCAAAGGAGAATGAAGAAAACCAAACACACAAGGAAAATATTAGCCCAAAGGACTGAAGGACCACATGAGCTACAGCCTTCAGCAGGCGGAGCCCGGAAGAACTAGATGTCTGGCTACCACCACTGACTGCTCTGACAGAAGTCACAATAAAGAGTCCAGGAGAGAGTGGGAGAAAAATGTAGAACAAAATTCAACTTCACAAAAAAAGATCAGACTTACTGGTCTGACAGAGACTGGAGGAACCCCCAAGACTATGGCCCCTGGACACCCTGCTAACTTGGAACTGAAGCCACCCCCAAAGCTCACTTTTCAGACAAATATTAGACAGGCCTGAAACAAACAATAACATATGCAAGGAATGTGCTTATTAGTTCAATCAAGTATACAAGACCTAATGGGTAACTCCTGCTCAAAAACAAGATGAGAAGGCAGGAAGGGACAGAGAAACTGGCAAATGGATCTGGGGACCTGGGGTGGAAAGGGGGAGAATGCGGTCACATTGCAGGGATTGCAACCAATGTCACAAAACAGTATTGTATAAAATTTTGAATAAGAAACTAATTTGTGCCATAAACTTTCACCTAAAGCACAATGAAATTATGAAAAAAAAAAAAGAAGAGAGGGGAAAAAAGTCCTGTTTTGTGTCTACAGAAAACATTCATTTCTGCTGATCTCACAGGGATATTAAGGCTTGGATTCTGTATAAGCATTGGTGGCCTATAAGCAACATCATGTTGAGTGGAGAAAAGATTGAAGCTGTCAAGAATTTCATTTTACTTGGATCCACAGTCAATGCCCATGGAAGCAGCAGTCAAGAAATCAAATGACACATTGCATTGGGCAAATCTGCTGCAAAAGAGTTCTTTAAAGAGTTAAAGAGCAAAGATGTCACTTTAAGGACTAAGATGCACCTTACCCAAGCCTTGGTGTTTTCAATCGTCTCATATGCATGTGAAAGCTGGACAGTGAATAAGGAAGACTGAAGAACAATTGATGCCTTTGAGTTATGATGTTGTCAAAGAATGTTAAATATGCCATGGAGTGCCAGAAAGACAAATCTGTCTTAGAAGAAGTACAGCCAGAATGCTCACTGGAAAAAAGGATGGTGTTATGGTTAAGGTTGTGTGTCAACTTGGCTGGGCCATGATTCTCAGTGGCTTGGCAGTTATGATGTAATTTGGGAGTCATATGATGTTGTGATCGCTTCCGTGAGGAGATTTGATATAATGTGGTCACTTCCATGATGGAATCTGCTGTGAGTAGCCAATCATTTTAAGATGAGTTTCCTTGGGCGTGTTGCCTGCATCAAGTATAGGTGGACTTTCTGGCAAGGTTTGTGGGATTTTGCTCATTCTGGATCCTGCAGCTGGCTCCTGTTTGTCTGATCTCTGGTTCTTGGGACTTGAGCTAGCAGCTTATCTGCAGTCTTGCCTGCCAATCTTGGGATTCATCGATCTTCGCAGCCTGTGAGCAAGAGCTCTGCTCTCTGACCTGCTGATCTTGGGTTCACCAGTCTCTGTGGCTTCATAAATCAAGAGAAGCATGTAACCTGACCCAATGGACCTAGGACGTTCCAGCCCCTACAACCTCATGAGCCATTTTCTTGATATAAATCTCTCTCTATATATGTATTTATATACTTTACTGGTTTTGCTTCTTTAGGAAATGTGGAACAAAATTCAACTCCACACACACACCAAAAAAAAAAAAAAAATCAGATTTACTGATCTAACAGAGACTGGAGGAACCCCTGAGACTGTGGCCCCCCAGCCTAAGACAGATGGCAAGACTTCGTCTCACATACTTTGGACATGTCATCAGGGGAGACCAGTCCCTGAAGAAGGACATCATGCTTGGTAAGACAGAGGGTTGGCAAAAAACATGAAGACTGGCTTCTGGCCAACATGGCGCTATAGACAGAAGCACCACACTGTCCCTCCAAAGCAAAGACCTGAGAAACTAAGTAAAACAGAGAGAAATGTCAGTATTTGAACCCTAACCATCAAATGAAGAGATAAAGAACTCAACTAAGCACCGAATGAAACAAGAAACTGATAGAGAAAAGAGACTGAGGAAAGATATGTGTGGAGGTCCCCTATCAGCTAATGCAACATGGATTTGCCATCTTGGATTCCTGTCAGAGATCAGTGGACAAGGAGTATGGGAAAGCAGCTTCACTGGAGCTCCCAGCAGGAGACAGAACACTTAGCAATATATGCTTTCTCACCCCTCGTATTTCTCCCCCTTGCTCGACCTCCCCCACTTCATAGCTGAGAAGTGTGGAGTCCGTGCTGCTTGGATTCACCCCACTCACATCAGAGATTGGTGGACAGGGAGTACCAGAAAGCAGCTTACAGGAGCTCCCAGCAGAAGACACAGCACCCAGTAACCAGTGATATATGCTTTCCCACCCCCCTGCTGCTCAGCCTCCTCTGCTTCCCACTGGCTTCAGTCTGTTGGCCGAGAGGCACTGGCTTTGGCCCCTTACCACTTGGATTCACCCCGCCCACATTGGCCGGCTCCTGCAGTGCCATTCGTTTGTTGCTGGTATTGTTTTTTTCCACTTCTTTTGGTTTCTTCCGTGTCTCTCACCACCTCCTCCTGCTTTCTCTCAAACACCTGGTTCCATGTGCCATCTTTGCTTCTTCTTGAAAGGCTGTGAAGCATCACTCAACTGAGGAACAGCTTCTTCAGCTCACTGCCATGCTGGTGGGATCCTCGGGGCTTTTGGTTTTTTACTTTTTGTTTGTTTTCTCTTTCTTCTCGAGGTTTGGAAGTCCCTTCTAGCTGGGCTGTACTATGTGGCTTTTGAGCCACTTCCCCAGTGTTTGCAGCCACACTGGTGGGATCCCTGGGGGCATTTTTTTTTTTTTTTTGCTTGCTTCATTTCTCAGTTTCTCATCTCTCTATACTTACTTTGTCTTCCTGTCTCCTGAATACCTACCACTGTGTGACATCTCTATCCCTTCTAGCCAGGCTGTGCTGTGTGGCCTGGGAGCCACTTCCCTGGTCTTCACAGCTGCACCAGTGGGATCCCTGGAGACTTTTCTTTTTTCCTAATATTGATTGATTGATTTTCTTTCTCACATTTTCTTTAATGTTCACTTTTGTTTTTCTCCATATCTTGGTTTCTCATCTTTCCACTCCAACAACAAGCTCCCTTAGCATTTTTTATTGTTTGTTTTTTTGCTCCTGTTTCTCTCTCCTCTCTCTCTTTCCCGTACCCATCTTAGCTCCACACATCACAGCCTCCCCACCCCCACCTGCTTATCTGCATCATGCGCTGAGCATCAAACCCCTGAACAGCACAGTCACGGCCTACCAGAACCTGCCCTGCACTGATTCCCAGCCCACCCTGTTGGCCCTAGTACATGCCACAAACAACCTATCCCAGCCCCACCACTTCAGCTGTACCTGCCCTGCTGTACCATAGCTGATCAACTGGCCCTGCCCATTGGACAAGGACGTGAAAAGTATTGTGAATCCAGACAAGCAAGCAACAAAGAACGTACAGCCCACCTGCTCAGACATAACAAAATAAAACAAAAAAGCAGGATGAAATAAACAAATCTACAATCAATAAATGAAGAAAAGAGCTACTGAATGTCCCAAAGACAGTAGACAATATCAAAACATAAAAAAAAAAAAGTACAGGATGGTTCCAGTACGTGTCCAAAATAAACCACCAAATGACTTCCCAGTAGAAGAAAAGGCACTAGAACTGCCTGATAGGGAATTCAAATCTTTAATATTCAGATGTATCCAAGAGTTGAAGCAAAAAGCAGACAAAAATGAGGAAAAAATAGACAAATCCAAGGAAAAGGCAGACAGAGTCATGGAAAATACAGAGAAAAAATAGAAGAATTCAGGAACATAATACAGGAACAAATGCCAAAATAAACTTGCAACTAGAAATCATATAAAAACAACCAGAAATCCAAAAAAGATAAGCAACAAGATTTCGGAAATGGACAGTGTCATAGAAGGGCTGAGAAGTAGGTTCAAAATGATGGAAGACAGGATCAGTGAACTGGAAGACAAACACCTGGATACAGCTCTGTTTTAGGAAAAAAATTTTTAAAAAAGAACAAAGAAAAATGAAGAAACCCTGAGAATTATATGGTATACAATCAAAAGCAAAAATCTGCAAGTGATTGGAGTTCCAGAACAGGGGGAGAAAATGGAAAACACAGAGAGGATCATTGAAGAGTTGCTGACAGAAAATTTCCCTAATATCATGAAAGATGAAAAGCTGACCATCCAAGAAGCTCAACAAACCCCTTATGGGATAGACCCCAAAAGAAAATTACCAAGGCATATCATAATCACACTTGCTAAAACCAAAGTCAGAGAAAGAATCCTGAGAGCAGCTCAAGAAAAACGAAAACTCACATACAGAGGAGAAACAATAAGACTGAGCTTTGATTATTTGGCAGAAACCATGCAGGCAAGGAGGCAATGGTATGAGATATACAAAACCTTGAAAGAAAAAAAATTGCCAACCAAGAATAATATATCCTGCAAAACTCTCATTCAAACATGATGGTGAAATTAGGACATTTCCAGATAAACAGAAATTAAGGGAATATGTAAAAACCAAATGAAACTTGCAAGAATTATTAAAGGGAGTCTTCGGTCTGAGAACAAACAACATTAGACCATAGCCTGAAGCAAGGATGCAAGATTGCAACAACCAGATACCAATGTAGGAAGTGAACTCTCAAGGACTATCCAAAACCAAAAGAATTGCAACAGGGAACCAGAGAAGTTAATCTGTAAATGACAACAGTGTGAGAACAATCAAAGTGGGAATAAATGGTGTAGGCGTAGAAGTTTCTAATGGAGAGGAAGGTAAGGCAATACCAAGTAATAATAGACTGGTTCAAACCTAGGAAGATATGGGTAAATCTCAAGGTAACCACAAAGAAAGTTAACAAACCTACTCATCAAAATAAAGAAGAAAAACAGAAAGTCTCAGTAAAAACAAAATCTACCAAAAAAAAAAAATTAACAAACAAAAGGAATTCACATAGGAGAGTAAGAAAAACAAAGAAAATATCAGCACCACAAAAAAAAAAAAAAAAAAAAAAATCACTGCAAAATGGCAGCAATAAGCTCCTACCTATCAATAATTTTTTAAATCAATAATTAGAAACCCTGGTAGTGTAGTTGTTAAGTGCTACACCTGCTAACCATAAGGTTGGCAGTTTGAAACCACCAGGTGCTCCTTGGGAACTCTATGGGGGAGTTCTACTCTGACCTGTAGGGTCACTATAAGTCAGAATTGACTCAATGGCAAAAGGTTTGGTTTTGGTTTTTAATCAATAATTACACTGAATGTAAATGGCCTGAATGCACACATAAAGAGACAGAGAGTGACAGAATGAATAAAAAATCAGTATGCTGTCTACAGGTTATACACCTTAGAAACAAAGATGTAAATTTATTAAAAATCTAGGGATAGAAAAAATATATAAAGCAGACAAATCTTTAATATTCAGAGATATTAAAAAAGATATTAAAAAGAGCAGGAGTGGCAATACTAATCCCCGATAAAATAGACTTTGAAACAAAATCCACCATAAAAGACAAAGAAGGGCACTATATAATGATTAAAGGGACAGTCCATCATGAAGACATAACCATAATAAATATCTACATATTCCAAAACACACAAAACAAACTAACAGCACTGAAAAGAGAAACTGACAATTCCACAATAATAGTAGAAGACTTGAGCACACCACTCTCCGTAAAGGATGGAACATCTAGAAAGAAACTCAACAAAGATACAGACAAGCTAAAGGGCACAGTCAGCCAACTTGACCTCATAGACATATACAGAACACTCCACCCAGCTGCAAAGTACACATTCCTTTCCAACACACATGGAACATTCTCCAGAATAGACCACATCTTTGGCCAAAGAGCAACCATCAACAAAATCCAAAGCACTGAGATAATACAAAATATATTCTCTGATCACAACACCATCGAGGTAGAAATTAACAACAGGAAGAGCAAGGAAAAAGAATCAATTACCTGGAAACTGAATAACACCCTGTTTAAAAACCACTGGGTAACAGAAGAAATCAGAGATGGAATAAAAAAAATCCTAGAATCAAATGAGAATGAAAACACACAATACCAAAACCTTTGGACACAGCTTATGGCAGTCTTTAGAGGTCAATTTATAGCAATAGATGCACGCATCAAAAAAGAAGAAAGGGACAAAAAACATTAGCTACACAACTCTAACAAATAGAAAGAGAATACCAAAAAAAGCCTACAGCCACTATAAGAAAGGAAATAATGAAGATAAGAGCAGAAATAAATGACATAGAGGATAAAAAAACAGTAGAAAGAATTGACAAAACCAAAAGTTGGTTCTTTGAAAGGATCAACAAAATTGACAAACCAGTGGCCAAACTGACAAAAGAAAAACAGGAGGGAATGCAAATAACCTGAATGAAAAATGAAATGGGGAACGTTACAACAGACCCAACTGAAATAAAAAGGATCATAACAGAGCATTATGAAAAACTATACTCCAACAAATTTGAAAACCTAGAGGAAATGGACAAATTTCTAGAAACACACTACCTACCTACCTAACACAAAATGATGTTGAAAATCTGAACAGACCCAAACAAGAGATTGAAAAGGTAAAAAAAAAAAAAAAAAAAAAAAATCCCATAAAAAAAACAAAGCCCCGGCCCAGGTGGCTTCATTCGAGAATTCCACCAAACATTCAGAGAAGAGCTTACACCAGTGCTACTCAAACTATTTCAGAACAAGGAAGACGAAGTGGCACTTCCAAATTCATTCTATGAAGCCAGCATAACCCTGATACCAAAACCAGGCAAAGACACCACAAAAAAAAGAAAATTACCGACCAGTATCTCTCATGAATATAGATGTAAAAATTCTCAACAGAATCCTAGCCAATAGAATTCAGCATTATATTTAAAAACAAAAAAACACCACTACCAAGTAGGATTCATATCAGGTATGCAAGGATGGTTCAACATTAGAAAGTCAATCAATGTAATTCACCACATAAATAAAAGGAAAGAAAAGAATCAAAGATTATCTCAATGGACACAAAAAAGGCATTTGACAAAGTTCAACACCCATTCCTGATAAAAACTCTCAATAAAATAGGTATAGAAGGGAAATTTCTCAGCATAATAAAGAGCATCTATGCAAAACCAATGGCCAACATCACCCTTAATAGAGCGAGGCTGAAAACATTCCCCTTGAGAACAGGAACAAGACAAGGATGCCCTTTATCACCACTCCTATTTAACATTGTACTGGAAAGTCCTAAAAAGCTAGAGCAATAAGCCAAGAAAGGGAAATAAAGGGCATCCAAATTGGTAATGAAGAAATTAAACTGACCCTATTTGTGGATGATATGATCCTATACATAGAAAACTCAAAAGACTCCACAAGAAAACTACTGGAAGTAATACAAAGTTTCAGCAGAGAAGCAGGATACAAGATAAAGGTACAAAAATCAGTTGGATTCCTATACACCAGTAAACAATGAAATGGAAATCAGGAAGACAAAACCATTTATAATACCCCTCAAAAAATTAAAATCCTTAAGAATAAATCGAACCAGGAATGTAAAAGACCTATACACAGAAATTTATAAAACAGTACTGCAAGAAACCAAAAGATATCTACATACATGGAAAAACATATCATGCTTATTGATAGGTAGACTCAACTTTATGAAAATGGCAATTCTATCTAAAGCAATTTACAAATACAATGCAATCCTGATCCGAATACCAACAACATTCTTTAAAGACATAGAAAAACTAATCATTAACTTTATATGGAAAGGGAAGAAGCCTTGAATAAGTAAAGCACTATTGAAAAAGAATAATAAAATAGGAGGACTCGCACTACCTGACCTCAGAACCTCCTGTACAGCTATGGTAGTCAAAAATAGCTTGGTACTGGTACAATGACAGATCCATTGACCGATAGGAAAGAATTGAAAACCCAGATGTAAATCCATCCACCTATGGTCACCTGATCTTTGACAAGGGACCGAAGTCTATCAAATGAGGAAAAGACAGTCTTTTTAACAAATGGTACTGGCAAAATTGGATGTCCATCTGCAAAAAAAATGAAATAGACCCATAACTCTCACCATACATAAAAACTAATTCAAAATGAATCAAAGACCTGAATATAAAGCCAAAAAGTGTAAAGTTCATAGAAAATAGTATCAATGCTACAGGCCCTAATACATGGCATTAACAGGATACAAACCATAACCAACAACACACAAACTCCAGAAGATAAGCTAGATAACTGGGATCTTCTAAAAATTAAACGCTTATGCTGATCAAAAGACTTCACCAAAGGAGTAAAAAGAGAACCTACAGACTGGGAAAAAATTTTGGGCTATTTCATATCAGACAATGTTCTAATCTCTAAAATCTACAAGAAAATCCAATGCCTCTTCAACAAAAAGACAAAGGAAATGGGCATTTTACCAAAAAAGACATTTAAGTGGCCAAGAGACACATGAGGAAATGCTTGCGATCACTAGCTATTAAAGAAATGCAAATCAAAACCACAGTGAGATACCATCTCACCCCGGCATTACTGGCATGAATCAATAAAACAGGAAATAACAAATGTTGGAGAGGCTGCAGGAGATTGGAACTCTTATGAACTGCTGGTGGGAATGCAAAATAATACAAGCATTTTGGAAAACAATATGGCACTTCCTTAGAAAGCTAGAAATAGAAATACCATATGGTGCAGCAATCCCACTTCTAGGAATATGTCCTAGAGAAATAAGTGCCATCACATGAATAGACGTGTATACCCACATTCATTACAGCATTGTTCACAACAGCAAAAAGATGGAAACAACCTAGATGCCCATCAGGAGATGAATGGATAAACAAACTGTGGTATATACACACAATGGAGTATTATGCAACCATAAAGTGCAATGATGAATCTGTGAAGCATCTTACAACATGGATGAATCTGGAGGTCATTATGCTGAGTGAAATAAGTCAATCACAAAAAGACAAATACTGTATGAGACCACTACTGTAAAAACTCATGAAAAGGTTTACACACAAAAAGAAACAATCTTGTGATAATTACAAGGAAGGGGAGGGGTGGGAGTGGAAAAACGCTAAATAGACAGTAGATACATGGTAACTTTGGTGAAGGGTAAGACAGCATGCAATACTGAGGAAGCCAGCACAACTCGTCCAAGGCAAGGTCAGTGAAGCTCCACAGATACATCCAAACTCCCTGAGGGACCGAATTACTACACTTGAGGGCTGTGGAGACCATGGTCTTGGGGAACATCTAGCTCAATTGGTATAACATAGTGTCATGGATTGAATTGTATCCCTGAAAAAATGTGTCAACTTTGTTAGGCCATGCTTCCCAGTACTGAGCGGTTGTCCTCTGTTTTGTGATTATAATTTTATGTCAAAAAGACAAGGGTGGGATTGTAACACCATCCTTGCTCAGGTTACCTCCCTGATCCAAGGTAAAGGGCGTTTCCCTGAAGTTTGGCCTCTTAAGAGATAAAAGGAAAGGGAAGCAAGCAGAGAATTGGAGACCTCATACCACCAAGAAAGCAGCACCAAGAGCAGAGCGCGTCCTTTGGACACGGGGTCCCTGCACCTGAGAAGCTCCTCAACCAGGGAAGATTGAGGACAAGTACCTTCCTCCAGAGCCGACAGACAGAGTAAGCCTTCGCCTAGAGCCAATGCCCTGAATTTGTGCTTGTAACCTGCTAGACTGTGAGAAAATTAGTTTCTCTTTGTTGAAGCCATCCACTTGTGGTACTTCTGTTAAAGCAGCACTAGATGACTAAAACACATAGTTTATTAAAAAAAAATGTTCTACATTCTACTTTGGTGATTAGCATCTAGGGTCTTCAAAGCCTGTGAGCAGCTATCTAAGATACAACACTTGTGTCACCCCTTCAGGAGCAAGGGAGGATGAAGAAAACTAAAGACACAAGGGAAAGATTAGTCCAAAGGACTAACAGACCACATCTACCATGGCATCCACCAGACTGAGTCCAGTACAACTACATGGTACCTGGCTACTATCACCTATTGCTCTAACAGGGATCACAATAGAGGGTCCCAGACAGAGCTGAAGGAAAATGTGGAACAAAATTCTAACTCACAAAAAGGACCAGGCTTATTGGTCTGACAGAGACTGGAGAAACCCTGAGAGAATGGCCCCCAGACACCCTTTTAGCTCAATATTGAAGTCACTCCCGAGGTTCTCCCTTCAGCCAAAGATTACCCAGGCCCATAAAACAAAACAAGACCAAAGGGACACACCAGCCCATGGTCGAGGACTAAAAAGAAAGAAGGCAGGCAGAAACAGGAAAGTTGGCAAAAGGGAACCCAAAGTTGAGAAGGAAAGAGTGTTGACATGTCGTGGGGTTGACAACCAATGTCATAAAACGATATGTGTACTGTTTAATGAGAAACTAGTTCTGTAAACCTTCGTCTAAAGTACAATTAAAAAAAAAAAAAAAGACCCTCAACGAGAGGGATTGTCACAGTGGCTGCTACAATGATCTCAAACATGGCAAGAATTTTGAGGATGGTGCAGGACTGGGCAGTGTTTCATTCTGTTGTACGTAGGATGGCTATGAGTCAGAATCAACTTGATGGCACCTAACACCAATAATATAGTGAAGGGTTTTTACCAAGTACATTAGATTTAGTTGCAAACAGGTTACTATCCACTGTGTCAAAGATTAGGGAAAAATGAAATCAGTCCACACTCCGTCTTGTCTATTATTCATAGATTTATCCATAAGGTGACAAAGAATGTAGCTGTAGCCTCCTTACTCCTGTGAAGCCCAAGCTTGCTGAACACCACCATCACCAAAGGACACAAGTGCCCCCAGCAAATTGAGTCCAAAATATTGCATTATACCAAATTCCCCAAGGTAGATAGTCAAATAAACCTTAGAACCATTTAACTCTTAGCTGAAAAAGACTTAAATGATCATTTAACTATAGTAAATGTTGGCTGTAAAATTATTAATGTCCTTGAGTTACTGTCCTGAGTGCTTTTCACTAGTTGCACCACACAAGATAGCGACTTTCTAGATTGGTACCCAGTAAACATTTTATTCAATGAGTGGATGAAAAGGAGAGATTGAGGTACTTAAGGCTTGCTCAAGGAATTAGGGCGATGTAGGTCCATGTTTACTTCATTCCCTGTCTGCTCGTATCTATGAGCATTTAGTGTAGTATCATTCTAACCACGTGATCAGCTACTTAACATTAGGTGAGCCAGAGCTCTTCATGAAGACCAAGGTTGAATTCCATTGCCCGTCACTTTATGGAGTAGATACGTTCCTGAAAAGGTGTGACTTCACTAAATTTCTGTAAACTTATTAGAAAGGATGATAATTTGTAATGAGAGTGTACTGTACCACTCTCCAACTTCACCTACTTACAGGGGTTTTGATTTGTCTCCAGCAGCACCCTGAGTAGCAAGGATTCTCTCTATTTGCGGGCAAATTACATGGTTTGGCCAGACAAGGGAGGTAGTATGAGGCAGTTCTGAGGGGGCAGTTCGCGGTGTTTGAACAGAGATGGCATCCTATCCATAGGCAATGGGCAGGTAGGTATCCATGTAGGGCCCTAGCTCCTCACCACATCCAGTGCCATGCTCTCCAGGAGTGGCTTGGCTTCCATAGAGTGACGTGTGCTGGCTGTGATTGGTCCTGTCCATTCCCAGTACCCTTCCTACCCTCCTGCAAGAGCACCCCCACCACCATGTCCCTGCCACACATCCCAGGTGACTTGAGCCTCCTCCTTTGCTCTCTTTCCAAGGCATAAACTCTGTTTCCTACCTCCCTGTAGCCTTCTGCTTGGAATCTGAAGGGGTGGGGAGGAACCCTGGTTTATTTTTCTTTGTATTCCTGACATAGCAATTCTAATTCTTTTTGTGACCATGAATACAGATGACTGAGTGATAAGGAGGATTGGCCTAAGGAAGTACAGAAAATATACATAACGATAATATTTGAAGATAATCTTGCTACAAGTCAAGAGAACTTCAGAGTCCTAGGTGATCCCCCTTTCTAAAGCAAATAATCATAGCCTGATTTCTGTTTTGGCTTTTGTATATATTCATATTTTTATACCCAGGTTTGATCAATGAAGATATGGTCATATTAATGAAAGTCCTCTAATTTTACTCCTCTCTGTTTCTCTCTAGTTGACCTGGAAATTTATTTCCAAGTAGCAGCTCAAATTACTTACCTGAGTTGTCTTGCACATCCCAAGTATTCCAGCTAATTGTCAGGTTTCTGCTATACGTTGTCTCGTGACTGCATACCTCACCAGTAGGGCTTGACTATGCCCAGACGTAAAGGGTTCAGGGAGCACAAATGAGAAAAACGCTCAGGGCAACAGAACAGATGCCAGTGTCTTGGTTCAGGGAGTTGACTTTTATAGAATTAAATGCACTTGTACTATTTGTTATGACGAATTGTTCCGACACTTACCCAGACGGGAAAATAATTGAAGTTTCTTTTCCTAAGGGCTCTCTAACTCAACCGTTCAAAATGCCTTGGCCTCAGTTAACCCAGGGCTGAAGTCCCAAGACCAAGTCTAAGAAAATAAATAAAATTTTAAAGAGATGGAGAAAGCATTGCTTTTCAGAAGCATCCGATTTGGGGCAACGATTGAAGAGGAGCTAAGAATAACTCTAACATTTGCTACTCCTTGCTTAAAATTTTTTTTTAATTGCTTATAATGCTTGCATTGAACATCTGAGGTTGGATTGTGTGCAAGCATGTGTGTGCGTGTGTGTGTGTTGTGTATATTTGTTAAGTTTATGCTTGAGGATCTTTCCACCACCAGCCTGAAAAAAAAATATAGTCTAGAAAACCAGTGCTAATTCTGATGACTAATTTTAGGCTACAGCTATTGTTTATAAGCTAAGCAATTGCAGCCTACCCTCTCAGGTTTTGCTTTTTGTTAATAACCTATTTTAAAATTCAGTAGACTGGCATCTCCTTTGATTCTGATTATACTTTTGAAACACTACTCCAAGTTCCATGTCAGCAAATCCCAGCCTGACAGTAAGTTGGCCTGCTAGTGCACTGCATTTAAAAGACAGACTCCACAGCAAAGTAGCTGCCCACACAGCCCCCTGCCCAGACCACACTGTAAGATGGTTTGACTTAAAGGCAGTCCCCTGGGATAGCTGGTCTACCCAGGGAGGCTGTGTGGGCATGCTTTGGGCAAACAGTCAAGGCTCACATGACATTCACACATTTCATACTTATAACCACACCCTCATGTAGTTTAAGCACTTTACAGTCTTCAGGGGCCTTTATGTAATCTTACATTCAATGATAATAGCTTGGTGATTAATTTTGTTGTTTTCAGCCCCTTTTAGGGAAACAAGTTTTGACACATAATCAGTTTCTCAAATTGAGAGAAATGGAATTAAGGCAAGTATTTTCAAGTTAATTTCTACAATTTTGAGTCCTATGTTATAAAAAATGTAATTGCTCCTAGAATGCAACTATGTACATACTGCTTAGTTACTTATGATAACTGTTTTGTTTCAAAAAGTGCTTGAAGTGGCTCCCAAAAAGTGAGTAAAATAATGAAATTAATAGCTAAGGAGAGTGGGCAAAACTGGGCATCTGCAAATGATTTCACTGTTCCTTTTACTTCCAGGGGTGGTGTCAGCTGAGGAAGGATGACTGATCAGGGAAAATGATGCCGAATCTGGAAATGCTCTCCTCCAATCATGGGCTTGTAGAGAAGCAGATCGGCCTAAGGATAATGTGTAGATTACTTTTCAAACCATTTAACTGTTTTATATACATACAAAATTTAAAGCAGTTGAATCAGGTAAACAAAAATATTTGCAGATATCCCAAATCAGATACTCCACTGTACAAGAAGCTACACTGTCTTTCTGTCACCTTTTCACAAAGTTTGCTCCTTAATAGCCCCTAGACATTTTCTCTGTACCAGCAATGCTTTCCATCAAAAGGGGTTTCCAGGAACTCTTAAGCCAAAGGAAGGACTTAACACAGGACTCTTTTAGTTGGGGGAAAAGGGAGAGGAACGGGACTTCAGCTTCCTCTTCTCTTGATCCAGCATGATCCAATACTTGGTGGTCTCCCAGGTTCTTCAGTGGAACAACAAAATATGGGAAACAACACTTTAAAACCTTTCTATGACGATGTGGTATGAATGAGCAGACTTCTAAGGAAATGAAACTCCTAAATGCCTCTGTAACTTTACTGGTGATTTTGGGAGAAGTTGTCCCCCGCCACCCCCCATTCCCTGTTATAAATCTAGGTGCAAAACCTATGCATAATCTCCAATTAAGCAGCTATTACATCCATAATTTTTTTACTCCTCCAATTTAATTTTTTTTAAATACATTCATCCAACACTGTCTTTCTCTCCCTGTAAGACTCCCTCTTTGTCCACATTTTCATCCTTTCACCACTTATTCATTTATTCATTCATTCATTTATTGACAAGTGGGAAATCCAGTCAGAGCAGCACTAATATCTATGAAGAATTCGTCTTTCTGTACTCTTGGCTGCTGGTTTATAAAAGATAAAGGACCACTTGGGACCTTGAGAAATAACTAGGTGGTCAGAGTTTTCATTTATCTTTTTTTTTAAATGTAGACTTGTTAGCCTAAGACATCATGGATTATTGGCTCTTGGCGACTTCTGGAAAAGATGATATTCCAGAAACTGATTGTCTGGCATCTCTGATAAATTCATATATCAATTTTCAACTCCACCGTGGCTTTGTTTTCAAAGTAGAATAAATTTGTAGCATAGTGCAAACAATAGCCCCTGCATCGCAAGCTGTAATCAATGTGAGCTCTTTAGAACATTGTTTAACATTTTGTGGACGGCCATGCTATCCCCACTGGAGAATGCTACCTAGTTTGTTGTTTTTTTCTACATGCTCAGCCATCAGACCATTTATTTCTGCACCAATTTTCTCATCCATTTTAAGGGTTACTTTCTTTATGGTAATGAGCTCCCTTACTGTTTGAGTACACATTTCAAGGGACATTCATTTTAGATCTTTCTAGTAAATTTAAAATGACACATTAGCAGATATCTCATGTTCTCCTTGTGGAATCTACTTATACACTTCTTGTCCTGGATTCAGCTGGTATGTGGAGTAGGGAAAAAAATCATCAAAGAGAGCACCAATGGATATGTAACTTTATGAGCAGGAGTGGCCCAACCTTGAAATTGTATTCTGGTGAAAAGAATTAATCGCCGTATGGTATGGTTCTGCTGTAGCAATTTCTGCAGACTATGCCAATAATTTTAAGCAGTTAATTTGTCTGAAAGGAAGGGAGTGATATGAAAACACAATCAACTCTCACAATAGATTGAGAGTAACCATGTCTAACCACAAGGGATAAAGATGAAAACAATAATTTCATTCTTATCCCTCCTTTCACTCTTTTGCTGCAGCTCAGTTTGCATCTCCAGTACACTGTCCGCTGGGCAGCAGAGGCAGGGGCTCCTTTGCATGAGCTCAGCCTTTCATAGGCTCACAGTCTGTATTCTGCTGCACCCACCAGGGGCCTCAGAGAAAAAGAGAGAAGGCCGTGTCCTCTCAGGTGACAATTCAGAACCCGCCATACCTTTTCCTTAAAAAACAAAAAAAGGAATATTTTAAGATTACTTTCTATTTCATAAGACTTAGCTGGTCTCAATCTGGGATCCCTGCCTGGCTTCCTGAAGGATAAAGGAGGACATCTGAATATTTGTTTTACTCTGTGTGGTGTCTGAGATTTTGGTCTCTAATCTGATTACCAGCCTTACTCCATGCGTTACTCCATGCTTTTAGGATCGTACCTCCAATCCATAAACCCAGCTGACAATTACATTTCTGTCACTGAAATACGTTATAGAAAAGAAGGCTTTGTAATGAGAGCGACATCAAAGCTCTCCCTCTGCATGGGCAGCCTCCAGCTGGCACCAGGTTTCTTAGCTTGCTAAATACAGGTAGGTGTTCTAGAACTCCCTGTCTCTAGAACACTCATCTTTACCCAAGGGAGCCTTGCAGAAATTATGTTAACACAGCGTTTGGATGTTTCCCCTCCGTTGGTTGTTTAACCCCATTCGCCGAGATGTTCTAAGTTGGTTACTCCAAAGAATAATAATTTCTGGGCATGAAAGCATGTTTAATTATTTAAGCACCAGTCCAGTGAAATGGCATGGGAGTTCAGATTGGTGGGGTTTCAGATTGATGGGCGTTGTGAATAAGCTGTCTACCCCCAAAGTAATAGTGCAGCAGGCAAGTTACAGTTTCAAATGTGTATATATAAAATAGCTTCACTGAGACTGGCCATAACCATTCCCTGAAGTTATTCCCAGCCTCTCTTTGGATTCTCTACTTATGTTTAACTGCTTTGGGGCCAAATGCTTTATCTAGATGATTTCATTTCATCCTTACCCTAATCCTAGAGAATTAGTATCTATAGATATTTTTATACCCATTATACAGATGAAGAACCCGAGGCAAGTAACTTTCCCAAGGTCACAATAAGAGACAGATCTGAGATAAGTAACTTGGCCTGCTGGATGGCAATAACCTGCATTTTTAGTTCCCAGTGAATCCCAATCCATTCCTTCAGTGTCCTCTAGCTTTTACGCAAGCTTTCTAGAATCTTCCAGGGCAGGACCACCCTGAGGCCTTGCTGTCTTCTGCCTAGCATGTTCCTTCACCAGCCAACAAACTTGCTTTTCTGCTTTCTTTTAGCCTCTAGAACCTGTTTTGTCTCTCACTAGGTTCATCAGAATCATCAGGGGTGCTTATTAAAAACAGACATATCAGGCACCACACTTGGAGACTCTGAGTCAATGGATCTGGGTTTGTTAAAGTGGTGTGAGGGCATCGTCTGCCCTCCAACTTCGTGAAGGGGAAAGAGAATCAAGATCAATCGCCCAAGACTGATTCCTGTAAGGCGGAGGTCAGACATACCTCTTGTCTCCAATCTTTTTACCAATTCTGATACTAGCTATCCCTCTCATGGCATGCTGCTTCTCTGCTGGGTTCAATAACTCATTGCAATGGCCACACAGAACTCACAGACCGTACTCATGATTATGGGGTTCATTAGGGAAATAACAGGTTACAATTCAGGATCAGGAACAACTAAAGATACAGTTCTTCAATCAGGACAGCTTCTTCTCAGCCATCCCCACGGGCAGGCCTCTCTGTGCACCCCCCTTCTGCCTCTACTCCATCTCTCGGCCCCTTGGCCTGGCCTCTGCCCAACTCGGGCAAGTGTTACAAAGCTCTTTAGCTCTACCAATAAGTGCCTGGAGTCACCGCATTCTGCCAGTAAGCCTCAACCCAAAGGAGCTCAGTTTTCTCTTGCTCTGTGGGCCAGCACACCCACTTTAACCACCTGGCTCAGTGGGTTGGGAAGCCCAGCGTTCTGTCTTGAGCTGGTCTCCTGGTTCTGCTGCCGCCATTTCTCAGTCACTGTTTCTCGCTGCCTTACGTTGTCTGTGATGTTACAGTTCTCTGTCTCCTGGTCTAGAAGGTTCTCAGTGCACACTCCATTCTTGGCTCTCCTTTTTAGTGACGTCCCCCTTCTGCTCTGGGATTGGCTCTCCTTTAAGCCTAGGAAGATATCAAAAGTGACCAATTACCTTGTTAGGGTTCCAAACAACTTATTTGCATGGCCCTACCTCCAAAAGGGCACCATGGACCTTATTTGCATAATTATCAATGCTGTCTAATCCTCTTGGTGGGACACAGTGCCTTATTTGCATAGTCTCACCCACTCATTTTGTGGAACTCACAAGACCATGGTGAGAAAGACCATATAAAAGCAATTCATCCCACTGCAGGGTGGGAACAAGAAGTCTCTTTGTTTTACAAATTCATTGTGCAATTCTGCTAAATAATCAAGTTAGATGAAAGATACCGTACTGCTAGAATTGGGTCCCCCCAAAAGATATGTTCAAGTCCTAAGCCCTGATGCCTGTGATTATGGCCTTATTTGGAAATAGAATGTATGCAGATGAAATCAAATTCAGATGAGATTATAGTGGATTAGGGTTTCCCTAAATCCAATGACTGATATCTTTACAAAAGAGAAAATTTGAACACAGAAATAGAAGATACACACAGGGAGAAGGCCATGTGAAGACAGAGGCAGAGATTGAAGGAACACTAAGGATTACCAGCAACCACCAGAAGCTGGGAAGAGGCAAGAAAGAATTCTCCCCTAGAGCATGGCTCTGCCAAGACCTTGATTTTGGACTTCCTAGCCTCCAGAGAACTGTGAGAGAATAAATTTGTGTTGTTTTAAGTTACCAAGTTTGTTGTACTTTATAGCAGCCCTGTGAAACTAATACAGACACTATTTCCCAAAAGCTTTTGATTCATACACCACTTTCACATAGTGAATAATCTGAAAAAACTTCATAATGAAAAACAGTTACTTCATTATTTTTACATGCATTGACCAAAAGTTATTTTAATTTTAGTATCTTAGGTTACATCAATATGATATCAAAACATGTTTTATAAAGCATTTCAAATTAATATTATGACCATAATTTATAAGATGCATTTTTACGTCTGTAGAAGGAGATGATAAAAAAGTTCAGTATCAGTCAGAACAAGGCCAGGGGGTGAAAGGAGAACAGAGCATCAATTGCTCATAGGCAAGTTCAAGTTGAAGATGAAGAACATTAAAACAAGTCCATGAGAGCCAAAATACGACTTCGAGTGTATCCCACCTAAATTTGGAGACCATCTCAAGAATAGATTTGATGCATTAACACTAATGACCAAAGACCAGACAAGTTGTGAAATGACATCAAGAACATAAATGAAGAAAGCAAAAGGCCATTAAAAAGACAAGAAAGAAAAAAAAAAAAGACCAAAATGGGTGTCAGAACACTCTGAAACTTGCTCCTGAGTGTAGAGTAGCTAAAGCGAATGGAAGAAATGATGAAGTAAAGGAGCTGAATGGAAGATTTCAAAGGGCAGCTCAAGAAGATAAAGTAAAATATTATAATGAAATGTGCAAAGATCTGGAGTTGGAAAATCAAAAGAAAAGAATGTGCTTGGCATTTCTCAAGCTGAAATAATCGAAGAAAAAATTCAAGCCTCGAGTTGCAATTTTGCTATTAGTCGGAACCGACTTGAAGGCACCTAACAACAGCAACAACACAGGAAAAATATTGAACGAGGCAGGAAGCATCAAAAGAAGATGGAAAGAATACAGAGCCACTGTACCAAAATATACTGGTCGACATTCAAATTGGTTGACTGTCAAACATTTCAGGAGGTAGCATATAATCAAAACCCGATGGTATTGAAAGCGAAAAACAAGGCTCCAGGAATTGATGGAATACCAGTTGAGATGTTTCAACAAATGGATGCAATGCTTATGTGCTCACTCATCTGTGCCAAGAAATTTAGAAGACAGTTACCTGGCCAACTGCATGGAAGAGATCCATACCTGTGCCCATTCCAAAGAAAGGTGATCCAACAGATTGAGGAAATTATCAAACAAAATCATTAATATCACATGGAAGTAAAATTTTACTGAAGAGATTTCAAAAACGGTTGCAACAGTACATTGACAGGAAACTGCCAGAAACTCAAGCCAGATTCAGAAGATGGCATGGAATGAGGGATATTATTGCTGATGTCAGGTGGATCTTGGCTGAAGGCAGAGAATACAAGAAAGATGTTTACCTGTGTTTTATTGACCATGCAAAGGCATTCAACTGTGTGGATCCTAACAAATTATGGATTACATTGCAAAGAATGGGAATTCCAGAACACTTAATTGTGCTCATGAGGTATCTGTACATAGACCAAGGGGCTGCTGTTGAAACAGAAAAAGGAATACTGTGTTGTTTAAAATCAGGAAAGGTGTGTGTCAGAGTTGTATCCTTTCACCATACTTATTCAATCTGTATGCTGAGCAAATAATCCAAGAAGCTGGACTATATGAAGAAGAACGGGGCATCAGGATTGGAGGAAGACTCATTAACAACCTGGGATATGCAGATGACAGAACCTCGCTTGCTGAAAGGAAAGAGGATTTGAAGTACTTACTGATAAAGATCAAAGAACGTAGCCTTCAATAGGGATTACACCTCAATATAAACAAAACAAAATTTCACACAACTGGACCAATAAGCAACATTATGATAAACGGAAAAAAGACTGAAGCTGTCAAGGATTTCATTTTACTTGGCTCCACAGTCAACACTCATGGAAGCAGCAGTCAAGAAATCAAATGACATATTGCACTGAGCAAATCTGCTGCAAAAGACCACTTTAAAGTATTAAAAAGCAAAGTTGTCATTGTGAGGACTAAGGTGCCTCTAGCCCAAACCATGGTATTTTTAATCACCTCATAAGCATGTGAAAGCTGAACAATGAATAAGGAAAACCAGAGAAGAATTGATGCTTTTGAATTATGCTGTTGGCGAAGAATATTGAATATACCACGGACAGCCAGAAGAACGAACAAGTCTGTCTTGGAAAAAGTAGAGCCAGAATGCCCCTTAGATGCAAGAATGGTAAGACGTCACCTCATGTACTTTGGACATGTTATCAGGAGGGACCAGTCCTGGAGAAGGACATCATATAAAGAATGCAATAAAGGAGAGGGTCAGCAAAAAAAAGGGAGGCCCTCGACGTGACGGATTGACACAGTGGCTGCCAACAATGGGCTCAAACATAGCAACGATTGTGAAGATGGCACAGGACCTGGCAGTGTTTTGTTCTGTTGTACAAAGAGTCACTATGAGTTGAAACCGACTTGATGGCACCAACACCTAACAACAACAACATTTTTACTTTTTTTCATTTAATGAATAGCTCCTCTTATTTAACATTAATTTTATATTAAAAAAAAAAACATAGTTTGTTGGGAAATCAATTTTAAAATAACCTGTTGTGTTTCGTTTAAGAAAACAACACATATTAAAGTACAGCTTGAAATTTAACCATTTTTAGGGCATCAAAAATTGACCATGGATTTACTTTTTTTAAATAACTTTCATATTTTGTTTTTAAATGATAAGATATGAGGGGCTATTTCTTTTAAGTTTTATTTTCAATAAATGGAAAAGCAGTTGCATAAAATAGTCACTATATTTTCTTTTTAGACAATGATTTTGAGATGCTGGAGACTTTGATGACCTTTAAGAGTTTTCCATTCAATGACTGTAATGGGTGAAAATTTTTAGGACTATTTAAGGAAATATTATGCTATACTCTTCATCAACTTATATTTAAATATCAGTATTCCAGATGCCTTGTTTATTTAACCAGTAGCCCATCGTAGGTATGGACTGAACAACATAAAACTAAGGCTAACAATAATGTAAAATTACGTAGCTGCCAGAAGCTCAGCAGTGGGGAGCGAGTGACAGCTGAGTGAGTGACAGCATCCTGAGCGTGAACACATTAGGTGTAAAGCGGAAAATCTTCAAATGATTATTTATTTGTTATTTTAAAATGAAAACGGAAGCAAGTATTATTACCACCTTTGAGGACATGAATCCTTTTGGGACACTTTTACTAACTCCTAGTTGGGAAGCACTAAGACGTGAACTGATACAATACTCTCTGTGGCTCCCGTTGTGTTAACAAGGGTTCTCATTCCTGATTACCTGTTAGAATCATTTGGGAGCTTTAAAAACACTGATGCCCAGGCCTTCCTGGAGATCATGAAACTGGAGTCTTTGGTGGAAGTTTCAAATATCAGGACTGAGCCCCCCTGGTGGTTCTAAGGTGCAGCCAGAGTCGAGAACACAGCCTTAACCCAAGGACATGAATATCTAATGTGACAACTTTAGACACTATGACAAGCTTATTGGAGAAGGATATCTTGGGGGCAATGAGGTCTTTCCAAGACCTTAAATCCTGTTACAGGATCCTGGCAACCCCCGCTAGGCCTGCATAGGGTCTTCAAAGTTTACAGTTGTATGAATTGGCTCAAGGAGACCACACATACCCAAACTACGTTTTGCCTGAAGGATTTTGGAAATTTACCTGCAAGTTTACTTTCAGAGCTATTTGGAAATACAGAATTATGGAGGCTTATGCCCAAATCACTGAGCCCCACAATCCCTCCTTCGATACAGACATGCTCCCTAGACCCTGTGTCAGTATAGGAGCTTATAGGGAATTCAAGTCTGACACACATTAATTCCTGAATGCTGACTCTGTGCCAGGCTCGGTTCTGGCCACTGAGTACACACAGATGAAGACAATGTGATCCCTGCCCCCTGGGGTGGGAGACAAGTAAGTAAATCTGAGAGTACAGCCTGCTGTGATGAGCTGTAATAGATCTGCCTGTAAATCCTGTGGGCAGCTTAGCTCCACCCTAAAAGTTAAAAGGTCAAAGAACCAACATTTGGACAATTTACCCTTCTTCATATATGTTGTTGTTAGCTGCTGTGGAGTCATCCTCCGACTCATGGCTATCCCACGTACAGTGGAACTAAACACTGCCCAGTCCTGTGCTGTCCCTGTCATTGGTTGCAGGTCAGACTGTTATGATCCATAAGATTTTCACTGGCTGAGTTTTAGAAGTGATCACTCAGGCCTGCCTTTCTAACTCATCTTAGTCTTGCTGAAACCCGTTCTGCATCATAGCAACATGCAAGCCAGACAGGTGGTAGATGTGTATAAGGTGCATTGGCCAGGAATCAAACCCAGATCTCCCGCATGGAAGGTGAGAATTCTATCACTGAACTACCAGTGCCTCATATCTTTACATATACACCCATATTATATATAGGTATATATTTCATATGTGTGTGTATAGTTGTCTACAAAACAGATAAACCCAAACAGAAAATATCCCATTGAAAACTTCTTTTTACTACAAGTAATTAACTTATTTCAACGAGTTTCTAAATATGTCATCTTTGCAACAGGGGGGTAGTGGGAGAAAAGGCTAGATAAGTGAGTTGGAGTTAAACTGTGAGAGGCTTTGCATACCAGCCTGGAGATTGTTTTGAAATGTTATACTCCATATCATGAAGAGCTGAAGGGAGTTTGTAATTGTGTGTGTGCATGTGCATGTGTGTGCATGTGTGTACATGTGTGTGTGCGCATGTGTGTGTGTGACTGGAGCAGACCTTCTGGGTGATGACTGGTAGTGGTGTGTAGGAGGCACTGTTTGGGGACAGCCTTTGGCTGGAGGCAGGTAAGCAGGGAGGAAGCTGTTGCCTTGACTCAGAAAGTAGCAGTAGAAACAGAATGAGGAAGCTTGGAAAGGCGCTGGTGTCAGGATTTGGCACCGAGCTAGCCGTGAGAACCTGGTAAAGAATAAAAATGGCTATGAAGTATATTCCTCATGGTGAAGATACCTTTAACAGAGACGAGGAGTGTGGGAGGAAAGCTGGGAAAGCCAGTGAGGTTCTTTTTGGCGCTTCTGAAATTTGAAGTGAGGAACTTTTTTGCTCAAGGGAACTTGAAATTCAAGACTTTGTTTAATTTAGTTTGCTTAAAATATCAAAGAAATCCTAGTTAAGACATTGTCTGAGAAGGAAGAATGGGAGGGGGAATGGCTGGGCCTGGGAAGGGGTCAGCAATCGGTGACAGCTGTGTGCAGAGGGTGCCCTCTGAGCCCCCAACCTGGCTGTCATGATGGGGCCATGCAGTCTGCTTTGCACCGGCTCTGCCCACACCGACAAACGAATTGTCACTTGAGTTTGCACGAAGTTTGCTGCCAGGACTTGAGACAACGAGAAACCCTAAAGAGATGACAATGAGTTGTCAAAGGGTCTGGGGCCCTGAGAACACCTGGGACAGTGTGGAGCAAACCTCCTGTTAAACAGCCTCTCCCCCAGTGTGGCCCCTGTTGGAGAGGGCTTTCTCCTTGGGGGAGTACATCTATGACGGGGCCTTTTCTTTTTAGTGAAATGCCACCTGTGTGCTACCACCAAGGTGGTTGGAGTTAAGTTTCTTTCCCCATAGAGAAGTGGTGGGTGTGAATGATGTGGATGCAGGCTGTTCCCTTAATGGAATTCTGCGCTTTGCTGGGCGGTGCTTTTGTGCAGCAGCACGGAACAGGAGAGCCTTTTTTGTCAGCTCTTTTCTCCTCAAAATAAGCAGATCGATAAGTGGCGGTGGCCAGCAAAGCAGGGAGAAACAATGTCCAGACTCGCACAGGATCTCTCTCCACTAGAAAGCTAGTCAAGAATGCCTCTTTTGACTCCATCAGCCTGAGACTGGAAGAACTAGATGATGCCCGGCTACCACCAATGACTGCTCTGACAGGGAACACAACAGAAGAGCCCCTAATGGAGCAGGAGAAGAGGGATGCAGACCTCAAATTCTAGTAAAAAGACCAGACTTAATGGTCTGACTGAGACTGGAGGGGCCTCCAGAACTATGGCCCTTAAACACTCTGTTAACCCAGAACTAAAACCATTCCTGAAGCCCACTCCTCAGACAAAGATTAGACTGGACTATTAGACATAAAATGATACTGGTGAGGCATGTACTTCTTAGCTCAAGTAGACACATGAGACTATGTGGGCAGCTCCTGTCTGGAGGCGAGATGAGAAGGAAGAGGGGGTCAGAAGCTGGCTGAATGAATGGACACGGGAAATGCAGGGTGTAGAGGAGTGTGCTGTCATAGGGAGAGCAACTAGGGTCACATAATGATGTGTGCATGAATTTTTGTATGAGACACTGACTTGAATTGTAAACTTTCACTTAAAGCACAATAAAAAAAAGAACGCCTTTTTTTTTGGTTTCTTTTTCCCACCCAGTGTAATTTTCGTTTAGCAGCTTGAAGTTCCTTCCAGGAAAACAAACTGCGATGAAATCAGCAAGGATCTATAACTACATGCACAGCTAAATGCTGACAGAATACACATGTGCCAAAGTGTAAACTCCTCTCCCGGGGCACCTGTGCCTAACAAGCATGCACCCCGCTCCTTACCAAAAGGCAGTGTGAGTTTAAGGTAGCCAGTGGAGCCTGCTGTAAGATAATTCCTCATAACGAAAATCCATTGCTACTTTTGAAACTGCATTCACATTATTTATTTTTTGAAACCACATTCATATTAATTATTTTTTTTTATACAACCTTAGGGCGTGTAGCTTTCATAAAGTCTCACTCTGTGTGTGTGTGTGTGTGTGTGTGTGTGTGTGTGTGTGTGTGGTTTCTTCATCATTCATTCAAGGATATTTTCTCAAACTATCCACAGCTGTGGATACTAGCATCCTGTTCTATCATTTAGCACACACGTGCACACACACACACACATCCCAGGAACACATCCTTCTGTGGACTGTGGCATCGACCACTGGACTACGGTGTTACCCCTCTCCCCTCAGCAACAGGATACGGAACACTGATTCCCAGCCCCCAGGCTCCTCCTCCATTTAAAAATTAGCATGACAGGTAATATCGCAGTATCTGACAAATTGCACTGACTCATGTCCTAATTAATCCTGTAACCTGCCTTTACTGCACTCTGCTTCAAATCCTGCATGTCCAAACCAGCTGAAAGTTACTCAGGGTGCCTGCACTGGAAGCTTAACAGAGACAATCTCCGTTTTAGAACACTAAAAGCCCTACTTGAGACAAAGACACCAACTTTGGTGTGACCTAAAAAAATGCCACACATGTTATACCTGCCTGTCTGCAGGTTCAGCTCAGACGTGTCAACGGTCTGCTCTTTGGCCGCCATAGCTCCTTCTACGCTTGTTTGCTCTGATTCCAGACTTCAAAGCTGTTCTAGGTGGGTGTTTGGAGAAAGCTTTCTGAAGCTATGTGTGATTCATGCCTGCTGCCAACCACTTTTTGCACATAACTAGGGCTGTCTCACCCTTCCAGCAGGATGGGTGAGTATCTGAAACTCATCTGCCAGTGGACCTGCCTGACTTATGGGGATAGAACCCTAAGAGGCCAGTATGTTCTGAACCTGTGAATCTCCTGACAACAATCACTTTCTCTTCTGTTTGTTCTTACTTGATACTAATAACACAAACAGAACTTTTACCACAAAATATTTAACAGCGAGCAAGGCATAGGCACGGAATTATCAGATTGGGAGTTTGCTGTACCTCAGTAAATGGTACCAGAGGCCATCTGCTATGCTGGGTGTTATCCTTTAGATGTTGGCTCATGAGAAGTGACGGGTGCTGGGGGAGGGTCAGTGTGGCCAGGGCACAGCAGGGGACTCAGGGGCAGGCCTGAGACTAATTACCAACCAGCCTGAAAGTATTGCAGATCTCAGTGGCCCTACAGGGACACAGTGGGAAAGTCATTAGGCCTCTTGTCTCTGTCCCTCCCTAACCCAACTCCATCAAAATATGTCTGCCGAGCAACTAAAGTGGCCCAGGAAGTCTGCGAGGCGATAGAAGCTACAGAGATGAAGAGGCACACCTTCCCCTGCGTGCAGGTAAGGTGGACGGATGTTCAGTCATTGAGTCAGTCAGGCAGCAGTTACCGAGTGCCAGCGGTGGCCCTGCCCTGGAAGTGATGACAGGCTGATGGGGGAGACAGACAGGGCAAAGGAGAGAGTGAAAGGCCCAGGAAAGACCTCACAGAGTGGATCCTCTGACTGGGTCTTGGAGCCTGGGTGGGATTGCAGTAGGTAAGAACTGGGAGGAAGGGTATTTCAGGGAGGGTGACTTTTTCCCAGAGTGGGGAGTGTAAAGGGCACATCTGTGGAATGGCTTGTAACCCAGGATGCTTGAAGTCTGAGGTGGATGGAGGAGAAAGTAGGAAATAAGACTAAGAGCTTAGGCTGGGAACCACCCAGGAAGGGTCTGCATATTTTAAAAAGCTACTCCCCACTTAATAATTTGCTAACAGGCAGGCAAGTTGAAGGAGCCGGCACCACCTGTATTCAGAGCACCTGTATTCCTCCCACCTACAGTCAGCAGTTGCTGATGTCTGCAAAGTAAGTTGTAGTCATCGTGTCACCTCAGCCCTACATACTTCAGATGCGTCATTCTAGAGAGTTTGAGCCTTGACTCGTTTGTGATGGGGGACTGTCAAATGCTCTTGACTACAGAGGATAGTGGGTAAAAATATAGTATAGACAGATTTGCGATAGGGAGAGCAGTTAAGAGACTACTAAGATAGGCTGGATCAGAAGCAGTGTGACTGCCTGAGGTTGGATGCCCCTGAAACAGATGCTGAGGCAAGGATTCATGTGCTTGGGGAGTTGTGAAGGGCATGATCTCAGGGGAGACCGAGAGGGAGAGGGGGAGCTGTACAGACAAGGAGGGAAACCCTGCAAGGTTGCAGTCTCAGGCGAAAGTCCTGAAGAGGGTATCATCCTGCCGGGGTATTGCTTGGAGTCTCAACTTGGGACAAGGGAGCTGGGGTTCCATACTCCATACTCACAGCCAGGGAGACCCTGGGAAGGTAGACACAACTGAACTGGGCAACCTATTGGGGAGGACAGGGGAAAGGGAAGAGTAGACGCGACATTCGGGTTACCTGCCAGGGCGATAGGAAGCCAGGGGTACCATTCTCTGACAAAGACTAGACAGGGAAGAATATAATGAGGATTCCAGTTTGGGATATGTTAATTTTGAGGTAAGTAAGGACACAGGGTTATGGTCGGATGCAGGGAGTTGGATGCAGGTCTGTAATTTAGGAGAGATGTGAGGCCTTACGTGTGTATCAAGGTCATAGCAACAGAGACACACGAACCTGTTGGATATAACTTCTGTGGATTCATAGTTCTCCTGGACATTCAGGGCCTTGGTCATCAAAGAACAGACAGCAGCTCCAGATAAGGGATAAGGCAGGCCCCACACATTTGATGAGGCTTATGATAAGGCATTAATTAAATAATAATAGTTAACAGTTATCCAGCCTTTACAATGTGTCCTACACAGTGCTAAGGAACCCGAGTGCATTATTTTATCTCTAAAAGGTAGCCACCATTCTTTTTCTAATTTTATAGATGAGAAAATTGAGCCTTACAGAGATCACATTTCATAACCAAGGTCATATAGCTGATTAGTAGATAAAACTTATTCTTTCATCGCTCAGCTTTATTGTTGTTATTGTTAGGTGCCATCAAGTTGGTTCTGACTCACAGCGACCCTATGTACAACAGAACGAAACACTGCTGGGCCTATGCTGTCCTCACAATCATTATGCTTGAGCCCATTGTTGCACAACTGTGCCAGTCCATCTTGTTGAGGGTCTTCCTCTTTTTCGCTGACCATCCACTTTACCAAGCATGATGTCCTTCTTCAGGGACTGGTCCCTTCTGATAACATGTCCGAAGTATGTGACACTAAGTCTTGCCACCCTTGTTTCTAAGGAACATTCCGCCGTACTTACTTCAAGATAGATTTGTTTGTTCTTTTTGCCAACACCATAATTCAAAAGTGTCAATTCTTCTTTGGTCTTATTAATTGTTCAGCTTTCACATGCATTTGAGGCAATTGAAAACATCATGGCTTGGGTCAGGCATGCCTTAGTCCTTAAAGTGATATCTTTGCTTTTTAACACTTTAAAGAGGTCTTTTGCAGCAGATTTTCCCAGTGCGGTGCATCATTTGATTTCTTGACTGCTGCTTCTGTGGGCGTTGATTGTGGATTCAAGTAAAATGAAATCCTTGACAACTTCAAATAAATGTTATTGATTCCAAGTGACATTTCTTTGGGGAAGCATTCCTACAGAGGAGATACCACATGTGCATTTCTCTACTTCTTTAGCTGTATCCTCTGCTCTTTAGACCTAGCAAATACTTGCTTGCCTGCAAACTGTTCATGTCTCTTGCTTGTCCTAAGAGTGAAGCTATTCAGTCTCCCCACAGCAGAGCACACGGTTTGTTAACAATTGTTCATTTAAAGGGCATTTACTCAGCATTTCTCATGTCATGAGGCAATCTCGGTCACAGAGTTTTCTAAATACAACAAGAGGGCATCTTTACACGTTGAAATAACTCCCAGGTGCAGCCTGTGTCAGCACTAATACACAGTAGATAGCCCCAACAGAGGCCTCACACTGTAAATCATTTCCTGAACTGTGCATGAGGAGTGCTTCCTTATCCTCCAAAAGTCAGTATCTTGACGCCACCGTTAGCTTTTCATGAACAGAGTTGCACAGAAGAAAGGTAGAGAAATGTTTGTATGTGCTACACAGCTGTGTCAAACATATGTTTCATGGTCTTATAAATGCTGCATGCGCTTCGTCTCAGGAAGGCCTTCCTGACTGACAAAGGCATATACTCTATTTTTGTTGTTCTACCAGAAGACACAGTTGATGGAGGCAACAAGGAGTGGTAGGGTGAGCACATGTCTGGTTTTTCCAGAACAGTCCCAGCTTATGCCTACTGTCCCAACTTGGACAATACACACTATATGCTTACCTCGCTTTTTTCTCTGATTAGGCTTCCCATGCTAATTGATTTCAGAAGAAGGAGGACATGTTTGTGTTTCCTCATGGGAGAGACATTGACTTTCTGCCCAAAGCTCTTCCTGGTTCAGTCATGGCTAATGAAGCGAAACTGGAACAGACCTGAATTTTTAAAATTTGGGTGAAACAGAGCGATAACCTCAATGGGAAAAATTGTGGGCCGAAGCCCTACTAGGAACTTAATCTCCCTCTTAGAAAACAAGGGCAGTGTATACACTGCATAACAACCAAACCTCTTGCCTGTTGGCTTTTGAGCAGAGAGGGGGAAATAGTGGTGTCCCACTCAAAGATGGTAGCCACCCGTACTGCTTTGACTGTGTGTTGCTCTCCACAGTCCTGCCAGTAATCCAGCCTCCCACATCAGGTTCCTGAAAGGGCACACAATGCCTCTTCTGAGTCTTCTATTCCAGAGCTTTGACCTGTATTTTTTCCCATCCAGTTGTTGGTCCGAATCGTCTAAATTATGAAAATTTGGGTCTGTTCTGGTTTCACTTGTTGGCCATGACTCAACCGGTTTGAACTGGTTTGAAGCCCTGACCCAAAGCCTCCAAGCCACCCCTCCTCCCCAGACTTGGAAAATTTGGACTAATTATGAGACTAGGGCTAGAAATCTTAAGTATCCAGTCTACAGACATGGAAAAGAACAAAACCAGCCCCCGTAAATAAATAGGGATCAGATTCATGGCTATGACTTCATGGCCTAGCAAGCTTAGTTAGGGGTTGAGTCATCTGATTTCCTGGGCCCAGAGGATGTCTGAGCTGCAGAAGACTTCAGAGGTCAGGCCATTTTCAATGAGCAGCCATCCCAGGCTGATGAAGGGAGCTACCAATGCCATGAGACTACCAGGTGACAGAGCCAGGCCCGGACTCTGGTCCTCCATCCTGGGAGCCTGTTCTCCAGCCTTACTGCTGGGTCTCGGAGAAGTGCTTACCTGCTGGGCCTAACCGCCTGACAACTCCGTGAAGGGCCCTGCCCATCTTGGGAGGAAAGGGCCACCACAAGAGCTGCTTCAGCAGAAACGCCAAGCTGTGAGCCTGCCTGCCACCCACATCCACTCTTCCTCAGCAGACCCTGCCCACAAGGAGGACTAGACACTCTGCACTGTCACATAGCATTTTTAGGGAGCCAGGTACAGATTTTGGGTTCGAAGGAAGGAGCGGAGATTCCTATTCCCGTCATCCTGGCTTCCCGGAAATTCCTTCTCAGGGTTGTAGTTGGGCCCCATAGGAGCAGGCTTGAATGTCCCTATGATGCACTGTCACTGTCCTCGGCTCCTGGGACCACAGTCAGAGCTTCTGCACAGTTAGCATCCCACTTCCTAATGACTCCGGAACTCCAGCTGACGCCTCGCCCTGGTGGTCCACCGAGAGACCTGATAGCTGCAGCATAGCATGTGCTTTAATGCTCCCTCCCCCGGACATTTCTAAAGAACTCCGTCTGGTATTCGGCATCTTTATGAGTGTTCTTTTTCCAAATACATTCTGTGATGAAATTAAGGGTCAAGCCTTCTGATCTTGTGACCTGCCCTGACTTCGGGTGCCTGTCCTTGTATCTGTCCTTTCTGGATGGATGACATCAAAGTATTTCCGTGTTCTCCCAGAGCTAAACCACAGCACTCTATTCTCACCCTCTGTGTGACTCAGCCTGCTCCACAGACAGGTCTATGAGGGCCACACAGCGCTAGCCCAAGAGAGCGGGAATCGCAGGTGACAGCTGCCCTCGTTGGTAGAGTTGCTCACCCAAAGCCAGGGTGCAGGCTAACCATTTCTTTTGCAGCAACTGAGCCAGGGCTGCTGAGTGCCTCGATTGTCTTTCTGATAGGCAGTGTTTCATGTTATTGAGTCAAGAGCAGGTATGTTCAGATGACTGTCTTTATAGAGTCTCAGTCCTGGCTGCACATTAAAATCACCTGGGAGCTTTTAACAGTCCATTGCCTGGACTCTATCCCACCAAATAAAGCAGCATCTCTGGGCACTAATACTTTTTTTAAAAACTCCCCAGCTGATGACCAATGAGCAGCCAGGCTTGAGTATCAGTTATCTAACAGTGCTTCTCAAACTTTAATAGGCCTGAGGACCTTACTAAAATGCAGAGTCTGAAGAAGTAGGTCTGGGAAGGGGCGTGTGAGTTTGCGTTTCTGACGTGCTCTTGGTAGGGCTCTGCTGCTGGCCCGGGCACCACACTCTTAGTAGCAAGGATCTGTAACAGAGGCTGGCACACTATGGCCTATGGGCCAGTGGCCTAGTTTTGTAAATAGAGTTTTACTGGAGCACAGCCACGCCTTCTTGTTTACATATTGTCTGTGGCTGTTTTCATGCTACAATGGCAGAGCCCAGTATATGGCCCCAGAACCTAAAATGTTTGCCATCTGGCACTTTACAGAAGAAGTTTGCCAGCCTCTGGCTTATAACATCCTAATACTGGATTAACTATTGTGAACTCAGTGTCCCAGTTGAGTAAGCTGTGCTCATTCTAGGATGGTGAGTGGGAGTGTCTTGTTCTGTTATAAAGAAGCATAGACCATCTGTTCACACAAAAGCCAGAGCTGCTCACCATGTGCATCTGCAGTGGCACCATCTGCCACCTGTGCCATACCAAACCAAGTTACACCCATTGCCATCGAGTCAGTTCCAACTCATAGCGACCCTACAGGATAGAGTAGAACTGCCCCACAGGGTTTCCAAGGAGTGGCTGGTAGATTCGAACTGCTGACCTTTGGATTAGCAGCTGAGCTGTTAACCACTGTGCCACCAGGGCTCCCCTCCCATGTCAAAGGGTGTCCAATTTTGAGAGCCTTGTATTGCCTGCCAGAGAAGGACACTATATGAACCTTCAGGAAGCAGGATAGTTGAAGATGAAGTAGGGATCTGTTTACTCAAGCCGATAGGAGGATCAGTGTGAAATTTGAAATCCCAGTGACTATTAGCTCTTGTCTCAGTTATGTAGTGCTGCTGTAACAGGAATACCACAAATCCATGGCTTTAACAAACAGAAGTTTATTCTCTCCCACTTTAGGTTAGAAGACCAAATTCACAGTGCCAGCTCCAGGAGAAGGCTTTCTCTCTCTGTCAGCTCTGGGGGAAGGTCCTTGTCATTAATCTCCTCCTGTCCTAGAGCTTCTCAGCACAGGGACCTCAGGTCCAAAGGACATGATCCCCTCCCAGTTGTGCATTCTTGGTCGTAGGAGGTCCCCTTATCTCTCTCCTTGCTTCTCTTTTATCCCAAAAGAGACTGATTCAAGACACAACCTAATCTTGTAGATTGAGTCCTGCCTCATTGACATAACTGTCTCTAATCCTGCCTCATTAAGATCATAGAAAACAAAAAAAAGAAAAAAGGTGTCTTTGAGTTGATTCCGACTCACAGCAACCCTGTAGGATAGAGTAGAACTGCCCCATAAGGTTTCCAAGGAGCACCTGGTGGATTTGCTGCCAACCTTTTGGTTAACCGCTATGCCACCAGGTTTTCCGTTACATCATACAGGCAGGATTTAAAACATAGGAAAATCACATCAGATGGCAAAATGGTAGACAATCACACAATACTGGGAATCATGGACTAGCCAAGTTGACACATTTTGGGGAGACACGATTCAATCCATAACAGCCCTTCTGACCTCCTTCTGAAGATTTCAATTTTTTTATGTAATTTTATTTCTTTTGTTGTTGTTGAGAATATACATAGCAAAATACACACCAATTCAACAGTTTCTACGTGTACCATTTAGTGACGTTGATTGTATTCTTTGAGTTGCGTAACCATTCTCAACCTCTTTTTTCTGAGTTGATCCTTCCCCTTAAGCTTTCAGATTTGGGTTACAACTTGGATAGTGAAAATTCTTGTGTTTTGTGTAGGATGTGCTGAAAAAAGGGAGGATAATTTATGCTTCTCTAACTTCTTTGGCTATGAATTTAAACTGTGAAATCTATTTTCCATAAAATTATAATTAATTGCTATTGTTTAAAATTATTTCTGGAGCCCTGGTGGTATAGTGGTTAAGAGCTCGACAGCTAACCAAAAGGTCATCAGTTCGAATCCACCAGCTGCTCCTTGGACACTCTATGGGACAGTTCTACTCTGTTCTGTAAGGTTGCTATGAGTTGGAATCAACTCGATAGTAACAGTATGGGTAGAATTATTTTACCATTTAAAAATTATACAAGTGATGGTTGCTTGTTGAGAAAAATGTAAGTACTTATAATCCAAACATCCAGAAATAACCACTATAATGTTTTAATGTACAACTTTTTGGGTCATTTCCATACTTACATATACCACATAACATGGTGTTGACCATGACTCTATTTACAGACACAGTTTTTAAACTTAGGAAAGTTACTGAACTTCCTAAGCCTAAATTTTCTCATCCGTAAACCAGGGAGAATAATAATACCTGCCTCGTGGGACTGCTGTTAGGATTAAATGAGATCATGTCTATAATGATGTGTGAATTGTTTATAAATTAATGATAGTAACCTTTTGACCCATGTATGTGGCAGATTTTTTCTTTGGTATCATTCTTACTTTTGATTTTGATTCTGGGTTTTTCTATTTTTAAGAAACCGTTTAGTAATACATATATATATGGATACGGTAGACAATTTTGAAAATACCAGAAAGAAGGCATTGAGAATGATTGAGAAGGTGCCATTTAGGTGGCTCAGGAGTGAAGCAGAGACTGAGGGAGTAGCTGAGCTTCTTTAATGGTGGAGTGCTGGAGCAGCAATCAGTGACCTCCTCTTCTGAGGGGCGGAGGTAACCTCTTCCCTAGGGCCAAGATGACACTAGAAAACGCTGCGGTTGGTGAACCACACTGGCCTTCCTGTGTTGCAGTAGCTGCTGTTTCTTTAAGGTTTGGTAGGAACTTCACCTAAAACCTTTTCATACACATTAGGACAGAATGCGCCCACAAACATTTTCAGGTTCTCAGCTTCCTTGGGAAGATGATTTTCCTGATCTCGTGGGCTGCTGCTGGGTGTGGAGCTGTTTAACTTGTGTGATACTGAAGAAATGGCACAGCCGTTGTATTGCTGCATTGAAATGGTATTGTGTTAGGTGGTGAACCCTGGAGGTGTGGGTTAGCAAAGCTTTTGTCTGCTTTGGCATTGTTACTGCATGAAGTGTGGTTAAAGCGCTTGGCTGCTAACTATAGGTGAGCGGTTCGAACCTACTACCCACGCTCTCTCTGAGAACGATGTGGCAGGCTGCTTCTGTAAAGATTTCAGCCTTGGAAACCCTATGGGGCAATTCTACTCTATCTTATAGGGTTTCTGTGAGTTGGAATCAGCTTGAAGGCTTGGCTTAGTTTAAGCCTTGTAATTATATTTCTTGGTTCCTGTATGCTGGGGAGAATGCACTTCTCACAGAATAGGGTATTCTTAGTCCACATTCATTCCTAGACTCGGTTCATTCGCCGGCACAGTGGACTGTGCTCATGTGTTGCTGCATCCTTGATCAGCTGTCATTTGTGGCCATGGAAACTTCTGGGACTGCTCTTCTCCTTTCTGAGCTGTGAGTACCACTTTACAGTAAGATAGAATCCATTGGGGAGGTGACTTTCCTTAGACACAAATTCCTTTGGTGTCATTTATTTGTGTAGGATGCTTGAATTCAGCAATTTGCTCCCCTTGTGTATTCTCATGTTTGGTTGGAGGTATGATGTAGGTATTATCCTAGTTTTGCAGAACTAACAATTGTATTTTTCTGAAACATCCCTCAATTTGTAAATAGCGAAGAGATTTAGAACTGCCGAAGACATTTTAGAGTATTGGCCCACGTTCTGAAAAGTTTCCTAAAGGAAAATAAAATTACTAAGATAAAACGATTTCCTCCTTGCCTCCTATGGTCAATATTTCCTACTCCGGGCGATGGGGACATATGTGAGCCACAAAATGTATCAAAATCCATATTTCATAGCAAAATTTCAGAAATGCTCCTTGACTCAGCATGCCTTCCATTACTGAAAACACATGGTACCAACAAAAGATTCCAAGCAGAAAATAATCGGAGTATGAAAGAGTTAAAGAATAAATGTAATGAAGTAATATAAATGTCCTTCTCAGGAAAAAGTGGACTTCAGTGTCCAACATGGTAGAACCTGGGGTCTTTGATAGAGCAACCAGTGCAATGCAAAATACATGCAAGCCCAGCAGTCAGTTCTACCCCTAACATTTGTACTCTGACAAGAGTACACATGGAGACCCACATATCGTATGTCTAAACATTGAAAAATTAGCTAACAAACTGCTAAACAAAACATGTTCTTATCTCCTGCCTTTGCAAATATACCGTCATGATGACCTGAAAAACTGGGTTCAAGTTTAATTCTTGGATCCTGTGAGTTAATAATGTTTGTCTGTAGAGGTACAGGACATGCTAGTTCTTGGCTCATTGCCTGCCCCTCTCTCTTCTCACCCTCAGCACATGAGAGGCCTCTCATGCACTTGCATCAGCAACCCAGATCATATATCCAAACTCTATCCATACACTCGTCTTACCCTTGGAACTAAGGGTACACACTTCTGCAACATAATCTACCCTAGGAGGGCAGACCCTGAGAATAGCCCCATGTAGACTCTGAGTAAGGACAGGACAGTTTGGGCAGAAAGTTCCAGGGCCCCAGTTATCTGGAGCATGGTCCAGAGAAAAGGTCAAGGGCTCCAGGTGGAATATGGCTAGGGGAGCGGGGCGCCTAGACTGGGCCCTCTAAATCATGAAGCCAGGGCAGGAACCCTTTTCTGTGCCTAAGGGTGTACTGGTAACAGCTGCCACTTACTGAGCATGTACTTTGTGCTAGGTGCTGTTCTGTGTGCAGATATGCACTGCTATCTCTAAGGCACAGAGTGTTCAAGGAGCTTGCTCAACTCACAGCTTGTAAATGGCAAAGCCGGGATTCCTGCGCCTGCAGTCTGACTCCAGAATCAGACTCTAGACTGACTCTCAACTGCAGTTGTTTTCTGCTTCTCATAAAAGGGTGGGAAGCACTGGATTAGATTATCTGGAAAACCCACTTCCTCCCAGAGATGTTATTCAGCTGCGTAAGCAGGGTAGCTCCCAGCCTAGCCAACTCTATAATGAGGAGGTGGTCCAGATAGCCCTAAGGTCCTAAGTCTCAAATTCTGTGACTCTTATTTCATATCTGCTCATTCACTCCAGACAAGCTCTAGAAATAAGTTTTATTACTAAATATTCTGAATCTGACCTTCGCTGATAATTTATGAATATAGTTGTGATCATTAAGGTTGTGTGTCAACCTGGCCTGGCCCTGATTCTCAGTAATTTGGCAATTGTGATGTAGTTTGGCACTCATATAATGATGTAGTAACGTCCATGATGAGATCTGATATAATGTGACCACCTCCATGATGGCACCTGCTGCAAGTAGCCAATCAGTCGAAAAGGAGTTTCCTTGGGAATGTGGCCTGTGTCCAATATAGGTGGACTTTCTGGCAGGGCTTGAGGGATTTTGCTTCATCTGGATCCTGCAGCTGGCTCCAGTTCATCCGACCTCTGGTTCTTGGGACTTGAGCTGGCAGCTCACCTGTCATCTTGCCTGCTGATCTTGGGTTTCAATAGTCTCCACAGCCTGTGAGCTAGAGCTCTGCTGTCTGACCTGCCAATCTTGGGTTCACCAGCCCCTCTGGCTGTGTGGGTCAAGAGAAGCCTGAAGTCTGACCCACAGACTTGGGATTTTCTAGCCTCTACAACCATGTGAGCTATTTCCTTGATATAAATCTCTCTATGTGTATTTATACACTTTACTGGTTTTGCTTCTCTAGAGAACCCAAACTAAGACTGTAACGTTTCTTTTTCTAAATATTCTCAAGATTATCTCCCTAAGTGGGAATGTTGAAATGGCTCCTTCCTAACGGATTTTTCTCTTGTCATGTAAATTATGTGATTCTCTCCTGCTCTTGGCAAATCATAGTGTGAGGTAAATACATTCCCTTGGAAATGCTCATAATTCTAGGTTTTTCAAAAATGAAAGTATTTTATCAAAATAATACTTAGACTAAAAACACTTTTTTTCAGAGTTTCAACAACTTTTAGCTCTATACGGATGATGTTTTGGCTAGGGTGGTTGTCCGGCATTTAATCCCATCCCTGCATTGGTGGGATTGTAGTTTAGAGTAGTAACTGGATCATTAGAAAGTCTTTTATCTTCCTCCTTTGCAAGCCAGAGGAAACCCTGGTAGCGTAGTGGCTAAGAGTTCAGCTGCTAACCAAAAGGTTGGCATTCTGAATCCACCGAGCACTCCTTGGAAACCCTGTGGGGCAGTTCTACTCTGTCCTATAGAGTCACTATGAGTCAGAATTGACTCGATGACAGCGGGTTTGATTTTTTGGTTATATGCAAGCCAGTTTAGGAGCTTTGATCAAGTACCTCTGGGAAAAAGGCGAACTCCAATATCACCCATCAATCCCTCCACAGTAAGTTTTAGTGTGCCCTCTTTTAAAGCAGCTCCCGAACTCTGCCTTTATACTGCAAGGCACAGAATAAATGCACTCCCTAAATTAAATCTGTAAAACATTTCATATCCCTGGTATTCCTACCTGCCCCCTTAAATCTAGTTAATAGGCTTTAACTTGAGGAGAAGGAGTTAGAGTAATTGATAGAATTTTGGTCAGTAGGATAATCATTGGGCACAATTCTTAAAAGTGCAACAGCAGAGAGAAGTTTTGGATGATTACCCAAGTAGGAGTGATTTGAATATGCATATTTTCCCATGGAACATGACAGAATGTTTCAATGTTTCATTGTTCTCACTTAACCGGTAATGAGAGAGTTTATTTAACTATTTTTATTTTTTAGCTTCTTCAACTCTGTATCACCTAATCTCCAGGTCTGTTCAGAAAGTCTTTTGAGGTGGGATGGCTGAGTGGGCCTTCTACATGGTATTTTATATTTGTGTTCATTGAGTTAGAGACCAATTTGGTCATTTTCTAACTCTTAATGTTTTTTTCTTTTTTCCTCTAGAATACTATTCATGGCAATTTAGAGCCCTATACCAGTATGCCTTTAGAAGAAGAGTATTTAGAGTCCCAAGTCATGAGTTCTAGTCCTGACTCTGCTGCTTTATAACTTTCATAAATCAGAAATCAGCCGCTTTGTGTTTCAGTTTCATTAACAGTAAATTGGAGCTAGAAATGCCTGCCTTGCCTACCTGGAAAGTTATTCTAGGGATCATTTCAACAGACATGACTGGGGTATACAAAGGGGTAGGAAGATGAACAAGACATGGTCCTTACTTTCAATGGAAAATCAACAGATAAATGGCTCTCAATGCGAAATCAACAGATAAATGGTGGTACAGTGGTTAAAGAGATTGACTGCTAACTGAAAGATCAGCAGTTCGAAATCACCAGCAGCTCCATGAAAGAAAGGTGTGGGAGTCGGCTTCCATAGAGATATACAGCCTTGGAAACCCTATGGGGTCGCTATGAGTTGGAATCAACTCAGTGGCCATGGGTTTGGTTTTGGTTTTTATGGCATGGTATGTGGGTGAAGGAAACCCTGGTAGCGCAGCGGTTAAGTGCTATGGGTGCTAACCAAAACTTTGGCAATTTTTAATCCACCAGGCACTCCTTGGAAACTCTATGGGGCAGTTCTACTCTGTCCTATAGGGTTGCTATGAGTCGGAATTGATTTGACAGCGGTGGGTTTGGTTTTGCTTTTGGTTTACGTGGGTGAAAGAACTTTAAAGTGAAAGGTTATTAATGTTTCACATTTATGGAGTGACTGTAGCTTGGGAGGTACCATAAACCTGAGCCATGACAGTCTAGGACCTCAGACGCTGTCTCAGGCCAGGTTGTCAGTGCCAGTGGAGAGCATTTGCACCAGGCCGAGGCACCAAGAACAAGCTCGTGTTTCATCTGATGGCAGCTTCCGGAATTATGGGCAAGGTGCCCAGGCAGAAATGACCTCTAAGGAATGACCTTGCGAAAACAAATCCATTTAGTCAGTCCCAAACTGTGCCCCCTACTCCTCTTGAAAATGTTAATGAGAGTGTGCCAAAAAGGAAAAAAAAAAAAATTCTGTGCTCAAATAAGTTTGGCAAATGCTACATACTATATGACCCCTAGGTGAACTATATTTTCATAATATATTATGACTCTGAAAACTAAAAAAGCCTGTATTAAATAAATATCCTTAATTTTAATTCTGTATACCCCCCAAAATTTGTGCCTGCAAGACTTTTTAAAGTCACATTTTATAACAGACAAGTATTCTGAAGAAAACAGTTTGGGAGATGCTGAATGGTAGGTGTCATGGCAGACATCCTGGGTGATTATGAGAGGAACCAGATAAAGACTGAGATGTGTTGGTACAAATCTATTTCCAGTAGTAGGCAACTAAAACACGTGGTAGATAGACTGTGGATCAGTAAAGGGAAACATAAATGAATGTGATTACTGTACTATTATTCACGGCTTATGCAGGGAATCCAGTTGTGCTAATCTGTGAAGCATTCCATTTTTAACCTTAGTATTAACTCACCTGAATTTTTTTAATTTAAACTGGTTGGCGGTTCAAACCCACTATCTGCTCTGTGGGAAAGAGAGGCAGCAGGCTTCTTCCACAAAGATTACAGCCTTGGAAACCCTATGGGAAGTTCTACTCTGTCCTATTGGGTGGCTATGAGTCAAAATTGACTGGATAACAATGGGAAATAGTTTATTTTAGACCTAGATTAGAATCTCAACTCTATTACTTTTATAAATTTGAGTTAATCATGTGACCCCTATACCTTCCCTTCCATCTTCTTAAATGGAGATAAAATCTAACTTACAGGGCTGTTGTGAGGGTAAGGGAAATTTACTTTAAAACCACCTAGCATTGTGCTTGGTGCACAGTAGGTCCTTAATAAATGACAGCTCTCTCATGTCTGCCCTACAAACTATTACCAAAATCCTGTGGCAGCTTTATGTGAAGTCCTTAGGATTTTGAAATAAAGCTATTTGCTAACTGCCCAAGGATATTGTAGGATTCAGAGGGAAATTTCGTTTCATGCTTATTCATTATGTACAGTAAAAAAAAAAAAGAAAAAAGCCTAAAATAGGTTTCTTGACTTCTGGTGCCACTTCCTTCTTTGCCATGGGATAGGTAACCGGGTGAGCATGAGTTGATCACAGAAAGCTGAAGTGGCATTGTGGTCATTACGACTGTGGCCCACCCTGGAGCCACTTTGTTGGCTAGGGATAGTCCCTCTTCTTGCTGTGGCCAATTTTGGCCAGGACAATGTCGTCCAAGAGGCTCACTTCCTTTATCCAGTTTTTCTTTCTACATGTATGCTTAAGTAACCTCAGGGGAAAGTTTCTGACAAAAATTCAGATGGAGATAGCACAGATTTTGCTACCCTTGTGTCTCAAGCCTTTGGAGTCTTCTTCCTACAGCATCTCCACTTTGAAGACATTGGAACCATCCATCCATTTATTCATCATCAGCATCCAACCTCAACATTTACTGGATACCTACTGTGTACCAGACTATAAAGTCCCAGCCTTCATGGAACTTAGTGTCTACAAGGGGGTGACTTTAGCATCGAAATATCTTGATGGAGGATTCACACATACCTATTCGTAGACCACCCTCAGGGACAGTGTCCTAAGTCAGCAGCAGCCTAGCAGAAGGCTTGACTGAATTGTAGCTGTCATCTGAGAGTTTCAAAATCCACATTCAAGGGAGTAAATGACATGGCATGAGCATTGGAAGGAGACTCATTAACAACCTGCAATATGCAGTTGACACAACCTTACTTGCCAGCTTGAAGCTCACTGGCTTACTGATGAAACTCAAAGATTAGCCTTCAGTGTGGATTAGCCGGAATGTGAAGAAAGCAACAATCCCCACAACTGGACCAATAAACAATATCATGATAAACTGAGAAAAAATCGAAGTTGCCAATGAGTTCATTCTACTTGGATTAGTAATCGGAGTCCATGGAAGCAGCAGTCAAGAAATCAAATGATGTATTGCATTGGGCAAATCTGCTGCAAAAGACCTCTTGAAAATCTTAAAAAGCAACAGTGTCACTGTGATGACTAAGGTGTGCCTGACCCAAGCCATGATCTTTTTCAATTGTCTCATATTCATGCAAAAGTTGGATAGTGGAAAAGGAAGACAGAAGAAGAATTGATGCATTTGAATTGTGGTGTTGGAGAAGAATATTAAATATACTGTGGACTGCCAGAAGAACAAACAAATCAGTCTTAGAAGAAGTACCACCAGAATGCTTCTTAGAAGCAAGGATGGTGAGACTTAATTTGTACACATCTTCAGGAAAGGCCAATCGCTAGAAAAGGACATCACATTTGGTGAAGTGAAGAGGGTCAGCAAAAACTAGGGAAACCCTCAGTGAAATGGATGGACACAACAGCCACAATAATGGACTCAAACATACCAGCAGTCATGAAGATGGTGTACGACAGGGCAACGTTTTGTTCTTTTATACATAATGTCACCATGAGTCAGAGCCAAGTCAACTGCAACTAACAACAGCACCAACCTGTTAACCACTGGTGGGCACTTAGCCTTTTTGTCTGTATCTACCAGTCCAAGGCCCTCGGTCTTATAGCCTCTGATACTTAAAGAAGCCATCTCTGCTTCCAATCACAGGTAAAAGTATTAGCTCAGGCTTGATATTTACTGTCAGGTGTGAAGATATGGGAGTCTAATATAAAGCCTTTATGGATACATCTGCTGCAAAAAGGGTGAAAGTGTCCTGGCTTCTGGTCATTCCCTATGGGAAGAATCTGTGAGTAGAACACACCTTCCTCTTGAAATAGGAAAAACCAAGATGGGCATATGGAGATGGGATAGGATGGTCAGCATATTAAAGTGTCAGGCACTGTGTAGATAGTTTATGCAGTCATTTAATCCTCCAGAGATTCTATAAAATAGATTTTATTTCATGAACAGGGAGATGAGACTCATAGAGGTTAGGTAATTGGCCAAAATTTCAATCCAGGTGCATCTGTCTTCCAGCCTGTTGCCTTCTGGCTATGTTATGTAGAATTATTTTGGGGAGCTTGAATAAGGTGGTGGCATCTGATGAATTAGGCAAATTGAACCGTTGTACCCCAATCTTATAACTCCTCTAAAAGTGGTAACCCTACCTGTTTGTAGCAGCGATTATTCAGTCTTCAGCCCTAGGGGTAATGGAAAGAGCAGTAGGCTTGGAATAAGGAGACTTGGGTGGTGCTGCTGTCTACCAGCTGATAAACCATTTCTAATCATTAGACTTCAGTTTCCTCAGCCTTAAAACGGGAATAACAATAATACTAAAATTAAAATAATACAATGAAGAACACGAGAGTGAGATAGATAGGTGTTTGCATCCAGACTATACCACTTGCAAGCTTTGTGACTTTGGGGAAGTTACTTGAATTCTTAAGGCTTTGATTTTATCTCATTTGAAAAATGGGAAAATAGGACTTCGCTCAGAGCATTGTCGTAAGGGTGAAATGAATTAACATATGTCAACGCTTAGTGCAGTGCCTGGAAGGCTGTAAGCATTCAGTGAAAGCTGGCTACTATTATCACCCACACTGGTTAACTCAGAAGATTGCTGTCACTCTTGGAATTAAAGCAAGAACATGTATACGAACATGTATTACATGTATACATGTAAGCTGTAAAGTTTACTCTGTGTGTTACATCTCATTAGTGGTGGTAATAGTTGTCGTTGGAGTGAGTGCTTACTATTAATAATTTTCTTTGAAGTTATATACTCTAAAAAGGCTAAGTGACTCAGCTTCTTCTTACCCTGGAATACATAGATGTGAACCAAATATCCCTAGATTTCAGGAGCAAAAAATACACCATGGGAGATAACAGCAGGTTCACCCAGAGTGGCCATTACAGGTAAAATAAACATTCAAAAAAAGAAAACACTGAACCCTACCCATAATGGATCCTTTCTCTAGCCAGTACTAGTAGCAACCAGCATTTATTCCTAGGCCAAGGATTCATGCCGATCATTTTGTGCCATTACACTGGAAAACTGTGGCAATGGGACAAACTGGACAATAGGAAGAGAACAATCCAGGGTAACGGAGTATGGATGAGTTCCCGCAGAAGCTCCAGGCCCTCAGCCTCCTCACTGAGCAATGTGAGTTTGCCTAACTCTCTAAACGCAGACTGAAAGGTTTTGCAAGTGAATGAAGAGAGTTCCTAACAAGGCCAATCCCTTTCCAGGAGAGGTGTGGCAGCCAGTGGCACATGTGCTGACACTTTCCACGGCAGATGTCTTTGACTGATAATACACTGTTTCCTTCTGAGCCCAGACAGAGCTTCAAAATCCTTTTCAGCAGAACACACCAGGTGTGTACTGCTGAAAGATTGGAGATTCCATGCAGGACAAAAGCCACTGGAGATCCCACTTCATAATACTAGCCTAGTAGCCATCCAAAGTTTTTAGGGATGGTGACAATCCCAGACCCTGTTGATCATACCTAACAGCTCTTCCCCTCCTCTTCCTCTTTCTTGGCAGAGTTTACACTGGATTATGGAGGCTGAAAATGTCAGCTACTCATTTCCTAGACCCCTTTGCAGCAAGGACAGAGGTATGTGTCTATTCCTGGCCATTGGGACGTGAGGGGATGCCTCCTAGATAATGCCTGGTGAAAGCTTTCCTCCCTGATAAAAAGAGATGTGCAGTGAGAAACTTCACTCTTACACTTGGGATATGGTTGTGTGGGGACGCAACGTCTACAGCTGTGGCTGTCTTAGTGTGACCATAAAAGGCCAAGCCTAAAGAGGAAAGCCAGTACTGTGTGGATGGTGGGGCAGAAAGATGGAAAGCACCTGGGTCTTTAATAACATTTTTATGTCACTAAATTTACCAAATTTGGAACCACTTATTTCAGGACTTCTCATTTTATGAGAAAATACATCCTTCTTATTTAACCCAATTTAGTTAGATATTCTATTACTTGCAGCCAAAAGTGTCCTTACTGATATGAACCCTTTTCCTGTATTTGTGGCATCCCTATCTTAAGTGGCAAAGCATACCTCCCAATACAGAGGCTGAATATGCCAGTTCCCAGTTCTTCAGCTTCCCTTGCAGTTCAGAATGGGGACATTACCCATGCCAGATCTTGAGTCACAAGCCAGTGGTGTGAGAAATAGATGGCGAATCCACGCGAGGAAGGGAGGCCAGAGCTGTGTCCAGTGTCCACAGGCAGCAGTGGCAGTGGCTCTGGCTATAGCAGCATCAGAGCTCTGGAGATATCCAGTGTCGGGAGCGTTGGGGGCACTGGCAGTGCCCACCAGCAGCAACAGCAGTGGCATTTGTTTGGAGGGGGTTCCCAACTGCGTAGCTGCTAAGCCTGGTTCTCCAGCCATCCCTGAAAGTGTTTGAGCTTCTCAATAACTTTTTAATCAATTTCCATTCTACGTAAAATAGCAAAATCGGTTTCTTTTAGAGGCAACTGACTGATACAATAACCCACATCCAATACTAAAGTTTCCTGTGCATGGCACTATCTGAAAGAACACCATTGTTAGCAAACTGCCCATCACCGTTGCCACTGAGTATATGAACAGGTAGCAGTTCAAGGTCCTACTGCTTAAAAACCACACTTTTTCCTTTTATATATCTGGATTTCCATAGTGAGGGAGGTATAAAGCTCAATTACATCATGAATATAATTCTCCAAAAGCCAATGTGAAATAATATTTGCTACTTCTTGGAAGGAAATAAGAGCCTCGCCTGTCCGTCCTTTGCGGTTGCTCAGAATGGCCACAGTGACCCGGTTGCCATAGTAAGAGTTTCCTTTCCAAAGCACAGCAGAGTGTCAGTCTATTCAGAACGTGTTCCAACAGTCACGTGACTCTTTCCTGCTTCCGTCGACACCAGTTTCACTGTAAACAGCATGTATTGTTGACTTCTTTCTTTACACAAGCCGTATGCTGTGGAGGTTCCTGAGGCTCTGGTGTGGGGCCAGCTGAGTAGCTTTCAGTAACAGCTGTTTCTCTCCTGATTTCTGTTTTGAGTTCTTTGTAGGCGAGGCTGTGAGTGAAGCCTGAAGTCGTAGACAGAAGTGATGTGAAAGCCAGGAGCATAACCAAGCCTCTCCCTTCCCAGCTTCTTGTGCTAGTTAGCTCTTGGTGGTAGACCAGATGCCTGACACTGGCCCTTTAACTACTTAGGTTTTTTCTGGCAGAACTACTGTCACTGGCTTGCTTGCATGAAATCTCAATACCCTGCAACTCATCCCTAAACCCTATCTTTCTTCAGTTAATCAATGATAGTAATAATAATGCCCTCCTTTTATTAAGCACATACATTCAGCTTTGTCCCATGCTAGGTGCTTTATGTACATTATTTAATTTAATCCTCCTATGTCCACTGGCGGATTCCTAGGTAGAGGAATGCTTTGCACTTGACTACTTACCTAAAGATTGGCAGTTTGAACCCACCCAGCTGCGGAAAGGCCTGGCGACCTGCTTCTATAAAGATTACAGCCAAGAATACCCTATGGAGCAATTCTGCTCTGTAACACATGGGGGTCACCATGAGTCAGAATTCACTCTACAGCAACAGAAAAAAAAGTTCCCTGCAAGGTAAGTATCATTGTCCCCATTTTATAGATGTGAAAACTGAAATAGAGAGAAATTAAGGAAGAGGTTAAAAAACATGGTTACTTTTTGAGATTTGACATTAGTAGTTATCTTCTGATACCTGTTTTATCTCCCAGACCCCTTGAAGTCAGAAACCAAGTATTCTTGATCTTTCTCACATCCACAATATTAGAAATAATGCACTAGATTGGTCAATTGCTTGGTGTTTTAATTTAATACATCCTGAGGCAGGAGGATGAGAAAACTGGACTTTACAAGGGAGTTAGTCAGTGGTAAAGGAGCCCTGGTGTTACAGTGGTTAAGCACTCAGCTGCTAACCGAAAGTCAGCAATTCAAACCCACCAGCTGCTCCATGGAAGAAAGATGTGGCAGTCTGAGTTCATAAAGATTACAGCCTCAGAACCCTGTGGCACATTCTGCTCTGTCCCATAGGGCTGCTATGAGTTGGGATTTCCTCGGCAGCAATGAGTATGCTGGTGTTTAACAACTGGCCCTTCCTAGGACAAGAGCCCTGAATGTAGCATTAGACCATTTCCATTGTGTAAATGCACCCACCATGACTAAGTTCGGGCTACCAAGGTGAAGTCACGGGGACAAAATGTAAACAAATGGCTCTTACTTTCTGGTGAAAGCCATCTCTAGCACACTGCTGGCTTCTGGGGAATGCAAAGGGTGTTTAGCTCCAAAGATTCTTTGAGCGTTTGGGTGGTATTTTGGTGCTAATAGTTTGTCAAAATCATGGTGCCTTGGAAGACTTTGCTAATGGGGCTGGTGGATATCTCACCTAAACCTTACTCTGATGCAGCGGTCCATTCTGGTCTTGGCTTTGCCCATTCAGCATAGCACACACACTCTTCCTGCCAATCCCAACATGCATGCACCCATTCAGGAATGAGTTCCATTTAGGCAGAAGGAAGCTATGCAACCCATGGCAATCCTTCTTCACAGTTAAAGCAAAGACTTTTTGTTGTGACTTAGAATAATAAGGTGAGAAATTCCTCCAAGAGTGATTAAACCTAAAGATGTGTAAAATATCTCTGACCAAACCCAGAGTTTAATGATATCAGCCAGCAGATATTTTCATCATTTCCCTACATCTAGCTTCTAAGATGCTTCTGTTTAAAAAACAAAAAATACCTCTTGTTTAAGCCCTGATCAAACTGATCACATTTCCCCTCACCAAGAGAAACACCTTTTAAAATGCTTAAGATAAGAGATGCTAGATTCTATCTGTCTAAGACAAGATACAACAATAAGGTAGATAAAAGATAGAATAATAAGGAAATACATAGAGCATATTGTTAGAAGGGAAATTTAGACAGATTCTATCTGTCTAAGACAAGATTCAACAATAAGGTAGATAAAAGATAGAATAATAAGGAAATACATAGAGCATATTGTTAGAAGGGAAATTTATTCCTAGTTTTTAGTAAATCCAAAAAGAGTTCCAAATATTTTACCTTAAGTTAATGAGATTTAAAATAATATTTGGCAGCTCAGTAATAGGATGACATTATAGGTATATAAGCATGACTGCCTAGGGGACTCATTCATTCTTTTAACAAACTTATATTAAATTTCTCTTAGGTGCCAAACACTATGCAAGAGTCTGAGGAGATAGACATGTAACAGACAATTTCAGTGCAATGTGATAAGTTTTGTTTCAGAAATATGGGATAGAACCACTGACTTGGATGACATGGTTAAGGAATGCTCTACAGGGATTGGCAAATAGCCCCAGCCTGTTTTTGTAAATAAAGTTTTATTGGAACACAGCCACAGCCATTCATTTACATATTGTCTACATCTGCTTTCTTGATACAGTGGCAGATTTGAAAAGTTGTGTCAGAGACTCCATGGTCCACAAAGACTGAATAAAATACTTAACATCTGGCCTGTTACAGAAAAAGTTGGCCAACTCCTGATCTGGGGAGAGATAATACAGGCCTAGACTAAGGTGCTGACGTTGAGTGTAAAGATGAGAAGACAGAGTTTGGTGAGTTTTAGGAGGTGAAATTTGTAGGACAGGAATGTGGGCGCTAAGAAGGGACTGAGGATCACACCCAAGTTATTGTTGGGTGTGTTTTTTCTGTGAAAGTTTACATAGCAAATTAGGTTCCCATTTTACAAGCTCTGCATAAATTGTTCAGTGACATTGGTTACATTTTTCACAATGTGTCAACCTTCTCATTATTTCCATTCTGGCTGTTCTGTTTCCAGTAATCAAGTTTCCTTGCCCCCTTACCTTCACATCTTTGCTTTAGAATAGTTGTTGACAACTTGGTGTCATATAGATGATTTTTTAAAGAAGCTCAGTACTCACAGGTGATGTTCTTGATTTTATGAGCCAATCTGCTGTTTAGCTAAAAGGTGACCTCAGGGTAGTTTCAGTTCAAGGTTTAAAGTATATCTCAGGGTGATAGTCTTGGGGAGTCCTCTAGTCTCAACCAGCCCAGCAAGTCTTTTAAGAATTTGACTTCTGTTCCACATTTTTCTCCCATTCTGTCAGGATTCATCTATTGTGTCCCCGACCAGAATGGTCATTAGTGGTAGCTGGGCACCATCTGGATTTTCTGGTCTCACAGTAAATGAGGCTATGGTTAGTGTAGACTATTTGTCCTATAGACTAGTTTTTTCTCTGAGTTTTTGGTTTCCTTCTTTCTCTTTTGCTCCACATGGGTCGACACCATTAGTTGTATCCTAGATGGATGCTCACAAGCTTTCAAGACCCCAGACACTACTCACCAAACTAGGATGTAGAACATAAATGTTTTGAACTGTATTGTGCCAATGTCCCACGGGACTATGGTCCTAAGCCTTCAAACCCAGAAAACCAGTTCCACAGGTGTTTGGTTATGTCTAAGAAGTATCCATATATCCGTAACTGTGCCTCCTATGTGCTTTATTATATATATGAATATATGTGCATGCACACACATACATTTGGTCCTCTGTATATGTGGGTTACACATCCATGGATTCAACCAACCACAGATCAAAAATATTGGATATGGGGGGGTAGAAAGTTCGAAAAAGCAAAACTTGAATTTGCCGTACTCCAAGGACTATGCTGAATCCACATGAATGAAATTTCCGAGGACTACGCTGAATCCACATGAATGAAATGATGTGTAGGCATACTCTGCTGTAGCCTCCCACCATTTTACAGCTCCTTAGTCTTTCTCCAGCACTCATTTGAGCATTATTCGCCTCATGTCTTTTCATTATTCCCTAAACAAAACAGTACTGTATAACAACTATTTACATAGTATTTACATGGTATTAGGTATTACATTGGTTTTTAGGTATTATAGGGAAACTCTGGTGGCATAGTGGTTAAGAGCTACAGCTGCTAACCAAGAGGTCGGCAGTTCAAATGCACCAGGTGCTCCTTGGAAACTCTATGGGGCAGTTCTACTCTGTCCTATAGGGTCACTATGAGTTGCAGTCGACTCGACGGCAGTGGGTTTGGTTTTTGGTTTTGGACAGATGGTTTAAAGTATATGGGAAATGTGCGTAGGTTATACGCAAATACTATGCCATTTTATATAAGGGACTTGAGCATCCAAGGATTTTGGTATCATGGTGGGGTACTGGAACTAATCCCCAGTGGATACCAAGGGACAACTGTACATATATATACATGTACATATAAAAAATGAGCCAAACTTGTTGCTGTCGAGTCAATTCTGACTCATAGCAACCCTATAGGACAGGGAACTGTCCCATAGGGTTTCCAAGGAGCAGCTGATGGAGTTCAACTGCCAGCCCTTTTGGTTAGCAGCCAAGCTCTTAATCACTGCACCACCAGGGCTCCACACATACGTATGGATACATCTATATATGCACACTTATTTACATAGATATGCATACCTATAAGCATACGGAGCCCTGGTGGTGTAGTGGCTAACAGCTTGGCTGCTAACTGAAAGGTTGGCAGTTCAAAGCCACCAGCTGTTCTTTGGAATCCCTATGGGGCAGTTCTGCTCTGTCGTATAGGGTCATTATGAGACAAAATCAACTCAGTGGCAATGAGTTTGCCCTGGTTTTTTGTTTATACATATATATGCATAAACAAAAACCAGTGCCGTCGAGTCAATTCCGACTCATGGTGACCCTATAGGACAGAGAACTGCCCCATAGAGTTTCCAAGGACCGTCTGGTGGATTCGAACTGCCGACCTCTTGCTTAGCAGCCATAGATAGCACTTAACCGCTATGCCACCAGGGTTTCCTATATATATATATATATGCATAGGAACAAACATATGTAACCACACATGCATTTTTTGGTTGTTGTTGCAAAATTATATATGTCATAATATTTACCAAAAATGTGCTTTTTTCTTGTGTACTTCTTAGTGACATTGTTTAATTTGGTCAAGCTGTGCACACTTCACCCATATTCAGTGTTACTCATCACCAAAAATAACAAGTGTCTGCTATGTAGAAAGTGATTCCCCCATCCATTCTTAGTAACTACCAATGAACTCTGGTTCCTGTATGCATACCCATTCTTGTCTTTTTATAAAAATGAGATCATACAATATCTGTGCTTTTGCGATTGACTTATTTCACTCAGCATAATGTGGAAGGGACCTCTTTTTTATGAGGTATCTCCTTCTCACTCCATAGGACTTGAGTACATACCATACCTAGCATTTTCCTGGTGCCCAGTAGGGCCAACAGTTTCTATGTTTTCCAAAAATTGCCCTTTGTTAATGTGAATGATTTTTTTACTGAGGGCCTGGGACAATATGTCTAAAATGGACACCTCTTTTTTGAGTTAATAGTTTATTGGAATATTGTTAAACTGCTTTATCTAAGACTGCTGTAGGAATCGAAGGAGGCTTGCCACTTACGTAAATTATAGCATATTGAACTTGGCAAGTTAAAACCTATAAAAGTATTTTCATAGCTGTTATCATAGACTATACTAACTCAAAATGAAACACTATTAGATAATTTAATCTTTAATGGATAAAAATTTGACAAAGCATCAGCTAGGTGACTAGACAGAAAATCTTTGCTTTATTTCTTTATCTTAATTAGTGGCATAATCCCCCACGTGCCTGTCAGTTTGTTGTACTGTGGGGGCTTGTGTGTTGCTGTGATGCTGGAAGCTATGCCACCGGGATTCAGATAACAGCAGGGTCACCCATGGAGGACAGCTTTCAGCTGAGCTTCCAGACTAAGACAGACCAGGAAGAAGGACCCGGCAGTCTACTTCTGAAAAGCATTAGCCAGTGAAAACCTTATGAATAGCAGTGGAACATTGTTTGATATAGTGCTGGAAGATGAGCCCCCCAGGTTGGAAGGCACTCAAAAGATGACTGGGGAAGAGCTGCCTCCTTACAGTAGAGTCGACCTTAATGATGTGGATGGAGTAGTTTTCGGACCTTCATTTGCTGATGTGGTACGACTCAAAATGAGAAGAAACAGCTACAAACATCCATTAATAATTGGAACCTGGAATGTACAAAGTATGAATCTAGGAAAATTGGAAATTGTCAAAAATGAAATGGAATGCATAAACATCAATATCCTAGGCATTAGTGAGCTGAAATGGACTGGTATTGGCCATTTTGAATGGGACAATCATATAGTCTACTATGCTGGCAATGACAACTCGAAGAGGAATGGTGTTGCATTCATCGTCAAAAAGAACGTTTCAGGATCTATCCTGAAGTACAACGCTGTCATCGTACATACAATGATAGGATAATATCCATACGCCTACAAGGAAGACCAGTGAATACCACTATTATTCAAATTTCTGCACCAAACACTAGGGCCAAAGATGAAGAAATAGAAGATTTTTATCAGCTGCTACAGTCTGAAAATGATTGAACATGCAATCAAGATGCATTGATAATGACTGGCGATTGGAATGCAAAAGTTGGGAACAAAGAAGAAGGATCAGTAGTTGGAAAATATGGCCTTGGTGATAGAAAAAATGCTGGAGATCGAATGACAGAATTTTGCAAGACCAACGACTTCTTCATTGCAAATACCTTCTTTCACCAACATAAATGGCGACTATACACATGGACCTTGCCAGATGGAACACACAGAAATCAAATTGACTACATCTGTGGAAAGAGACGATGGAAAAGCTCAATATCGTCAGTCAGAACAAGGCCAGGGGCCGATTGTGGAACAGACCATCAATTGCTCATATGCAAGTTCAAGCTGAAACTGAAGAAATTCAGAGCAAGTCCACGAGAGCCAAAATATGACCTTGAGTATATCCCACCCGAATTTAGAAACCACCTGAAGAACAGATTTGATGCATCGAACACTAGTGACCACAGACCAGACGAGTTGTGGAATGACATCAAGGGCATCATCCATGAAGAAAGCAAGAGGTCACTGAAAAGGCAGAAAAGAAAGAAAAGACTAAGGTGGATGTCAGAGGAGACTCTGAAACTTGCTCTTGAGTGTCGAGCAGCTAAAGCAAAAGGAAGAATTCATGAAGTAAAAGAACTGAACAGAAGATTTCAAAGGGCCTCTAGAGAAGACAAAATAAAGTATTATAATGACATGTGCAAAGAGCTGGAGGTGGAAAACCAAAAGGGAAGAACGCACTCAGCATTTCTCAAGCTGAAGGAACTGAAGAAAAAATTGAAGCCTCGAGTTGCAATAGTGAAGGATTCCATGGGGAAAATATTAAATGATGCAGGAAGCATCAAAAGAAGGTGGAAGGAATACACAGAGTCATTATACCAAAAAGAATTAGTCGATATTCAACCATTTCAAGAGATGGCATATGATCAGGAACCGATGGTACTGAAGGAAGAAGCCCAAGCTTCTCTGAAGGCATTGGCGAAAAACAAGGCTCCAGGAATGGATGGAATATCAATTGAGATGTTTCAACAAACAGATGCAGCGCTGGAGGTGCTCACTTGTTTATGCCAAGAAATATGGAAGACAGCTTCCTGGCCAACTGATTGGAAGAGATCCATATTTATGCCTATTCCCAAGAAAGGTGATCCAACCAAATGTGGAAATTATAGAACAATACCATGAATATCACACGCAAGCAAAATTCTGCTGAAGATCATTCAAAAATGGCTGCAGCATTATATCGACGGGGAACTGCCAGAAATTCAGGCTGGTTTCAGAAGAGGACGTGGAACCAGGGATATCATTGCTGATGTCAGATGGATCCTGGCTGAAAGCAGAGAATACCAGAAGGATGTTTACCTGTGTTTTATTGATTATGCAAAGGCATTTGACTGTGTGGATCATAACAAACTATGGATAACACTGCGAAGAATGGGAATTCCAGAACACTTAATTGTGCTCATGAGGAAACTTTACGTAGATCAAGAGGCACCTTTACGTAGATCAAGAGGCAGTTGTTCGGACAAAACAAGGGGATACCGATTGGTTTAAAGTCAGGAAAGGTGTGCGTCAGGGTTGCATTCTTTCACCATACCTATTTAATCTGTATGCTGAACAAATAATACGAGAAGCTGGAATATATGAAGAAGAACAGGGCATCAAGATTGGAGGGAGACTCATTAACACCCTGAGTTATGCAGATGACACAACCTTGCTTGCTGATAGTGAAGAGGACTTGAAGCACTTAGTAATGAAGATCAGGACCACAGCCTTCAGTATGGATTATACCTCAACATAAAGCAAACAAAAACCCTCACAACTGGACCAATGAGCAACATTATGATAAACAGAGAAAAGATTGAGGTTATCAAGGATTTCATTTTACTTGGATCCACAATCAACAGCCATGGAAGCAGTAATCAAGAAATCAAAAGACGCATTGCATTGGGCAAGTCTGCTGCAAAGGACCTCTTCAAAGTGTTGAAGAGCAAAGATGTCACCTTGAAGACTAAGGTGCGCCTGATCCAAGCCATGGTATTTTCAATCGCATCATATGCATGTGAAACCTGGACAATGAATAAGGAAGACCGAAGAAGAGTTGACGCCTTCGAATTGTGGTGTTGGCGAAGAATATTGAATATACCATGGACTGCCAAAAGAACAAACAGATCTGTCTTAGAGGAAGTACAACCAGAATGCTCCTTAGAAGCAAGGATGGTGAGACTGCGTCTTACATACTTTAGACATGTTGTCAGGAGGGATCTGTCCCTGGAGAAGGACATCATGCTTGGCAGAATACAGGGTCAGCGGAAAAGAGGAACACCCTCAACGAGGTGGTTTGACACAGTGGCTGCCACGATGAGCTCAAGCATAACAATGATTGTAAGGATGGCACAGAACCGGGCAATATTTTCATTCTGTTGTGCATAGGGTTGCTATGAGTTGGAACTGACTCGATGGCACCTAACAACAACAACAACAACAGTGACATAATGACAAGTTAAAGGCAGAGAAATACAGCTGCTGTTGGGAAGTAAGACCTTGAGGACCCATTAACTGTAATCTCCCCCTCAGTCCACCCCAGTGGGAATGTGTAAGGATCCTACATGTTACGAACTCCCCACAAGAAGGGCTCAAAAGGCACAAGAAGTAGTTATAAACTATGACACATTGAGTTAATCAATGCAAAATAGCCTTGTTAATGATGATTCAACTCAGCAAACATTTTTCGGAGCCCACTGGATGTAAGGTCTTGCTGTGTCCTGCTCTGGGTGGCAGAAAGCTCAGTAAGACTGAGTATTTGTCCTTATGAGCTCAGTGTGGGAGGGCAGAGGCTCAATGCATGTCCAAGTAAGTCAGCTGTCATCTGTATTTAGTAGAAGTGTAACAGTCCTGTCATTGACAGCTAGGGTTTTGCCTTCCCATCAGACTTGCCCAATTCTACCAATAGTGCCACCACCCTCCTGCCCTTAGCCCCCACCATGTGATTTTAGTGAAGCTGCCAAACAAAGCGAGACCATGGCTAATTTCAGGCAATGAAGGTGAAGTCACTGGGACAAGATGTGCACAAATAGCTCTCATGCACTGCTACAGAGCCATCACAGTACCTCCTCCTCCTGGCCACAGGAAGTGGCCCAAGAGTCCTTCCCAGCACTTGTCAAGCTGTTGCTGAGAGTGAAAAGCCTTTCTTCCTGGTTATGAAGTTTTGAGGTTAGATTCTGAACGTGGCTGCCATGTTTTCTTCCCCATCGAAGGATTTAGAGACAATGAAGCTGATGATCCTCAAGAGAGACGGAGGAACAGCTATGACCACACTCAAATCCCTGCTTCCTGGCATTCCCCCCTTTCCACAGTTAGGTGTCAAGAGCCAATAAAGTTCCCATTTTTGCAAAAGCTCTTCTGAGTTGAGTTTCTGGCACTTGGCAGTAGAAATCCTGACTAATAAAAATGTGCTCAAAGGAAGCAGAGGAGAGGGAGTGATTAAGTCTGGTTGGGGCACCAGGGCAGGCATGACAGTTCGAACCCAGCCACTGGGACTTGAAGACTGAGTAGGGTTTCTACGGACAGAGGCAAGGCTCGGGGCGGGGGGGGCATACCAGCAGCAGGTGCACCATGCACAAAGGCAGGGAGGGGATGGCTTCTTCTGGAAACGGCGTGAGGTCTGTTGTGATTGTGCGAATGGGTGGGAATGTGGAGAGGAGGAGGAAAAAGAGAAACAACTCAAAGGGTGGGTGAGGTCTAGAATATTTATGATAAGCTCTGAATGCATTTGAGAAGTTCCTAAAGCCCAGAGTAAAGAGTGCAATCCTTTTACCTTTTCTTTGAGTAGAAATTATAATTGGCCCTCTGTATCCGTGAGTTCCACATCCATGGATTCAGCCAACCATGGATCAAAAATATTCAGGGGAGAGAGGGCAGGGGAAGAAAGTTCCAGAAAGTAAAACTTGAATTTGCAGTATGCTGAGCACCTACACTGAATCCATACTGTCTTAGGCTGGATTCTCAAGAGAAACAAAATCACTGAAGCATATAAATACATATAGACAGAGATTTATATGAAGGAAATGGCTCACATGGTTGTAGAGACTGGAAAGTCCCAAGTCCGTGGGTCAGGCTGGAGGCTTCTCCTGACTCATGTAGCTGTAGGGGCTGGCGAACTCAAGATCGGCAGGTCATATAGAAGGCCTCTGGCCCGCAGGCTGCAGAGGTCAACGAATCCCAAGATAGGTAGGTCAGACAACCGGCTTCTGTCTCACCAGCTATGGAGACTGACAAAACCTGAGATCAGCAGGTAAACTGCTAACTCAAGTCCCAAGAACTGGAGGTCAGATGAACAGGATCCAACTTCAGGATCCAGAGTGAGCAAAAGCCAGCAAGCTTTGCCAGAAAGTCCACCTATATTGGATGCAGGGCACACCCCAACTGATTGGCTCTTCATAACAGATCTCATCATGGAGGTGATTACATTATATCAGGTCTCATTATGGAGGTGATTACATCATTACATAGCTGCCAACTACATCATAACTGCCAAACCACTGAGAATCATGGCCCAGCCAAGTTGACACACAACCTGAATGAAGTAATTTGTAGGCATACCCTGCTGTAGCCTCCCGACATCTCAAAGATCCTCAGTGTCTCTCTAGCACTCACTGTATGAACATTGTTTACCTTGCGTTTTGTCATTACTCACTAGTATAACAGCTATTTACATAGCATTTACATTATATTAGGTATTATAAGTAAGGGTAGAGGTGATTTAAAGTATACAGGGAGGATTACATAGGTTATGGGCAAATACTACACCATTTTATATAAGGGACTTGAGCATCCTCAGATTTTGGTGTCCGAAGGGGTCCTGGAACCATGCAAATACCAAGGGACGACTGTACACGCCAAGCAAGTGGCAATCTGTAGGGCAGCATTAGAAAGCATTAGAGAGCTGAAGGCAGCATTCCGCTGGCTTTTCTCCCTCTCCCTTTTTGGTCTTTATAATTAGGGCTTGCTTACTGTTCCGGATTGCCATTGTCAATGACAAGATAAAGGGGGGGGGGGGATGGGGGGGAATAACGGTTAACATACTTTTCTCTGAAATACAGTATTTTGGTTGGGTTTTAATTTGCCTTTCCTGCTGCTAAAGATTTTTAAAATATATCATCATCCTTTTTTTGGCCCTGGGAAAATAGAAACAAAACTTGAAAAATGCAGTTTTGTGTGCTGTTTACAAATGTAAAGACCTCAATTTTCTGGAAGGAATTGATTTTTATTACCTTTGTTGAGGCAGGGGATCTTAAGTAAACAGTAGTGCACAATTCTGGAAGGCAAAGTTTCTGAAAGTCTCAGAGTCCTACAAATTGCTGCAATCAAAGAAAAAAATGGGGGCATATACAGGTCCTCACTGCTTGTCCTAGTCATCTAGTGCTGCTATAACAGAAATACCACAAATGGGTGGCTTTAACAAACTGAAATTTATTTTCTGCAGTTTAGGAGTCTAAAAGTCCAGTTCAGGGTGCCGGCTGTAGGGGAAGGCTTTCTGTCTCTGTGGGCTCTAGAGGAAGGTCCTGCCTCTTTGAGCTTCCACTCCTGGGTGATTTTCCTGTGGTTTGTTTTCTCTCTTCCCCCATCTCTGCCTGCTGGCTTGCTCGTTTAATCTCTTTTGTATCTTGAAAGAGATAAACTCAAGACACACCCTACACTAATCCTGCCTCATTAACATAACAAAGACAACCCATTCCCAAGTGAGATTATAACCGCAGGCATAAACCAAACCCATTGACATCTACTTCAACTGATAGTAACCCTATAGGACAGTGTAGAACATTTGGGAAATGCTGCACACTAATTCCTCCGCTGGAGCTCCACAAAGCATGTGGTTATTCCAAAGGTTCTGAGAAGTCCGGCATTAGAATACCAACATTCATCTGTCTGTGTGTGTGTGTGTGTGTGTGTGTGTGTGACTTAGGGCCCACCTCCGTTTGTAACAGCTACACATGACATTAGTTAAATTGTCAGTTTTCCCAAGGGCGTCAATCTTTGAGAGACCAAAAAAAAAAGAAACTTGGAGATTCCAAGGGTGGAGGCTGTAATTCATGCAAATTTTTCTGGCCACATCTGCTGAGAAGTATGTTTTTGTGCTAGCCTGTCCTTTAATGGGAGCCCTGGTGGTGCAGTGGCTAAGAGCTCAGCTGCTAGCCAAAAAGTTGGCAGTTCAAATCCACCAGCCACTCCTTGGAAACCCTATGGGGCATTTCGGCTCTGTCCTATAGGGTCACTATAGGTTAGAGTCAGTTCAACAGCAACGGATTTGGTCCTGTAATGTCCCAGGCAGAGAATATCGACAGTCTCAGACATCCAGCGTTCTTTCCCATTACAAAGCATGCCAGCTGTGTGGCCTGAAAACACTTGCTTGCTGCAGCATATCCCTGGACTGAAGGCACAGGGGTGGGAGTGAGCATGGCATGTGTGCAGGACAGTGAGGAGGCCAGAATGCCAGAGCAGAGGGGATATACTGGAAAAATTACGGGAATACAGGTTAGACCAGCATATCATTATGTGTGTGGGGGGAGGCATGTATGTGTATATACACAGAGAGAAAGAAAAAGAAAGATTGATGATGGGGAAGTAAGATAGCTCTTGACCTTAAGAAACCATATGTTCGCAAGAAGATAAAATACTTAGAAATGATTCCAACTGGAGATGTAAAAGACCTATACAAAGAAAACTACAAGACACTACTGCGAGAAACCAAAGAGACCTACATAAGTGGGAAAACATACCTTGCTCATGGATAGCAATATTCAGCATTGTAAAAATGTCTAGTATACCCAAAGCGATCTATAGATACAATGCAATACTGACCCAAATACCAGTGACATTTTTTAATGATATGGAGAAACAAATCATCAACTTCATATGGAAGGGAAAGAGGCCCTGGATAAGAAAAGCATTACTGAAGAAGAAGAACAAAGTGGAAGACCTCACACTACCTGATTTTAGAACCTATTATACCGCCACAGTAGACAAAACAGCCTGGTACTGGTACAACAACACACACTTAGACCAATGGAATACAACTGAGAATCCAGACATAAATCCATCCACCTATGAGCAGCTGATACTTGACAAAGGCCCAAAGTCAGTTAAATGGGGAAAAGACAGTCTCTTTAACAAATGGTGCTGGCATAACTGGATATCCACCTGTAAAAAAAATGAAACAAGACCCATACCTCACAACATGCACAAAAACGAACTCAAAATGGATCAAAGACCTAAATATAAAATCTAAAATGATAAAGATCGTGGAAGGAAAAATAGGGACAATGCTAGGAGCCCTTATACATGGCATAAAGACTATACAAAACATTACTAACAATGTGTAAACACCAGAAGAGAAACTAGATACCTGGGAGCTCCTAAAACTCAAACACCTATACTTATCCAAAGACTTCACCAAAAGAGTAAAAAGATTACCTACAAACTGGGAAAAAGTTTTTAGCTATGACAATTCCAATCAGTGTCTGATCTCTAAAATCTACACGATACTGTAAAAACTCAACAACAAAAAGACAAGTAACCCCATTAAAAAATGGGCAAAGGTTATGAACAGACACTTCACCAAAGAAGACATTCAGGTGGCTAACAGATACATGAGGAAATGCTCTCAATCATTAGCCATTAGAGAAATGCAAATCAAAACTATAATGAGATACCATCTTACCCCAACAAGGCTGGCATTAATCCAAAAAATACAAAATAACAAATGTAGGAGAGGTTGTAGAGAGATTGGAACACTTATACACTGCTGGTGGGAATGTAAAATGGTACAATCACTTTGGAAATCGATTTGGCGCTTCCTTAAAAAGCTAGAAATAGAACTACCATACGATCCAGCCAGCAATTCCACGCCTTAGAATATATCCTAGAGAAATAAGAGCCTTCACACGAACAGTTACACGCACGCTCATGATCATTGCAGTACTGTTTACAAAGCAAAAAGATGGAAGCAACCAAGGTGCCCATCAAAGGATGAATAGATAAATAAATTATGGTATATTCACATAATGGAATACTACTCAACGATTAAGAACAATGATGAATCTGTGAAACATCTCATAACACCGAGGAATCTGGAGGGTATTAAGCTGAGTGAAATTAGTTGCAAAAGGACAAGTATTATGTGAGACCACTATTGTGAGAACTCAAGAAAAAGATTAAACATAGAAGAAAATATTCTTTGATGGTTACGAGGGTGGGGAGAGATGGAGAGGAGTATTCACTAATTAGATAGCAGACTAGAACTATTTTAGATGAAGGGAAAGACAACACACAATACAGGAGAGGTCAGCACAACTGGACGAAACAAAAAGCAAAGAAGCTTCCTAAATAAACAACACTTAGAAGGCCAGAGTAGCAGGGTCGGGGGCTTGGGAACGGTAGTTTCAGTAGACACCTAGGTCAATTGGCATAACAAAAGTTATGAAGAAAATGTTCTGTATCCCACTTTGGTGAGAGGCATCTGGGGTCTTAAACGCTAGCAAGCAGCCATCTGAGATACATCAATTGGTCTCAACCCACCTGGAGCAAAAGAGAATAAGACATATGGTAAAGATGAACCCAAGAGACAGAAGGGGCCACATAAACCAGAGACTACATCGGCCTGAGACCGGAAGAACTAGGTGGTGCCCGGCTACCACTGATAACTGCCCTGACAGGAAACACAATGAAGAATCCCTGATGGAGGAGGAGAACAGTGGGATACAGATCTCAAATTCTCGTAAAAAGACCGGGCTTAATGGTCTGACTGAGACTAGAGGGACCCTGGATGTCACGGTCCCCAGACCCTTTGTTAGCCCAAGACTGGAACCATCCTGAAGCCAACTCTTTCGACAGGGATTGGACTGGACTGTAAAATAGATAATGGTACCGCTGAGGAGTGAGCTTCTTGGCTCAAATAGACACATGAGACTATATGGGCAACTCCGGTCTGGAGGCAAGATAAGAAGGAAGAGGGGGACAGGAGCTCGTTGAATGGACATGGGAATTACAGGCAGGAGAGGAGAAATGTGCTATCATTATGGGGAGAGCAGCTAGGAGTGGATAGCAAGGTCTGTGTAACTTTTTGTATGAGAGACTGACTTGATTTGTAAACTTTCACTTAAAGCACAATAAAAAGAAGCAATGTGTTCAATTAAGGTGCCCTGGTGGTGCAGTGGTTAAGCACTCTGCTGCTAACCAGGAGGCTGGTGGCTCAAACCCACCAGCCTTGCCGTGGGAGAAAGATGTGGCAGTCTGGTTCTGTAAAGATTTACAGCCTTGGAAACCCTTTGGGGCAGTTCTACTCTGTCGTTTGGGGTCACTGTGAGTTGGAATCAACTCAATGGCAACAGGTTTGGTTTGGTTTTTAATGATTAGTTAAGGAGCGCTGGTGGTACAGTGGTTAAGCACTTAGCTGCTAACTGAAAGGTCAGCGGTTCGAACCTACCCAGTGACTCCACAGGAGAAAAGACCTGGTGATCTGCTCCCATAAAGATTACAGCCTAGGAAACCCTATGGGGAACGTCTACTCTGTCACATGGGGTCATTATGAGTCAGAATAGACTCAATGGCACACAACAACAATGTTTAATTTGTTGGAAGTTTCAGGATAATTTAAACACATACACAATTATATTACAAAGAGGAATATGAGTGCCTTATTAATAAAGCCATAAATTTCACAAGGATTCAGAAGAGAGAAATCATCATTATTTGGGGGCAGAACTATCATGGAAAGTTTCTTCTTTGAAGTGGTATTAAGGAGGGTCTTGAAGAATGAGTAGAATTTCAAAAGTGATGTCCATAATTTTACCAGTTTACAGTGCTGCCAGCTGCAAGGAATGGAAAACCCAACTGAGCAATTTATGTGTTAAAGATGTTTAATTATTTTATATGAAGTCTGGAGGTCAAAGGATGAATCTCAAAAACATACTAGGAGAAATAACCTATACCCAAAAGACTTCATACTATATAATTCCATTTATATGACATTCTTGTTGTTGTTGTTAGCTGCCATTGAGTCAGCTCTGACTCATAGTGACCCCATGTACAGTAAAACAAAACACTGTTCAGTCCCATACCATCCTTATGATCACCAGCATGCTTGAGTCCATTGATGCTTTCCAACCTTGGAGGCTCTTCTTCTAGCACTATATCAGACTGTTGTGGTTCAGAGGATTTTCATTGACTAGTTTTTGAGAGTAGACTGTCAGGCTTTTCTTCCTAGTGTGTCTGGAAGCTCCACTGAAACATGTCCAGCATGGATGACCCTGCTGGTATTTGAAATACCAATGGCATAGCTTCCAGCATCACAGCAACACACAAGTCACCACAGTATGACAAACTCACAGATGGATGGTGAATATGACATTCTAGAAAAGGCAAACCTGCAGCAACAGCTAACAGAGTGTTGTTGCCAAGGGCTCGTGGTAAGGGTAGGGGATTGACTACAGAAGACCACAGGGAACTGTGGTGAAATGTTGAAATGTTCTGTATCTTGATTGTGGTAGTAGTTACACTACTGCATACATTCATTGAAACTCATCAAACTGTTCACTTAAAATGGGTTAATTTTTTTTATAAGCCTGATTAGTTTTTTTTTTTAATTAAAAAAGAATATATGTTGGAGGCGGAGCCAAGATGGCGGAATAGACATACGCTTCCGCAGAGCCCTCTTTACAACAAACACCGGAAAAACAAGTGAAACGAGTATATTTGTGGCAAGCTGGGAGCCCTGAGCATCAAAGGCAAGCTTAGACGAGGAACTGAGGGGCAGGGGAAGGAAGAGACAGTTCAGAAGCGAAGAGGAGTTGCTGGACCTGAATCACAGGGAGCCCTCAGGCACCATTCCTGGAGCGGCTGCGGTGGCGGCAGCTGCAGCGGCCGCAGTTTCCTCAGGGAGAAGCAGCCAGCTACAGAGCCCACTCACACCTCCAGAACCTGAGGAGAAGGGTGCTCTCTCGGCAAAAGCTAAGTACTTGCATACATTTTGCCACGCCCCCACCCACCCCCAAGCCAGCTTCAGTGGCTGAATCCCTAGGCCTGAGATGGACCCTGGTGAGCACTTGGAGCCGTCCTCCCGGCCTTGGGGAAGGACAAAATTTCCAACTGCGGGGAAAAGATAATTTGCTAGCTCCATTAACTTGGGGAGCTCAGGACAGAAGAGGCTCCTGTCCAGGCATAAACCATCCGTGGACCTTGAGCACCTTTCCCTTCTGCATGGACCTGTGTGGGCCTATTTCAGGGAAATAGGCCCTTGTTGGCAAACTCCAACCATTTCAGCTGTGCGGTGGTGAGGTGGGTGTTTGACGTTTGACATTTCTTTGCCTATTAAACAAGGTCCTCACCTACCCACAACAGGGACCTAAGGACTGGTGGCTCCACTTGGGTCGGCCAGACACCCGCGGCAGGGGCCCAGGGATAACTGGTACCTCCCAGTCCTTATAACAAAATCTTTGGGTGCCCATGGTCTCTCTGCAGAGCCCACCCACCAGCATGCTGTAGGGAACAGAGATGCGTTTTCCTCCGAGACTCTTGGGGGTCGGTTCTCAGCCCCCTGCCTTGTTCAGAGCATAACCCCCCTGCTGCAATCAGAGACGGGTATATACGCCAGTCACCCCTGCCCCTCTAAGACCGTAGGACAGAGTCTGTACCACACACTTGATATCAGCTACCTGGAAACCTGAGCTGAATTCATACGAGAAAAGTGAATGGACTCCTAGACTGATATACCTGATAACAGCTCTAGCCAGCTGGGTACAGGACACCAGAGCTCCAAAGGTGAAAATAATCAAGCTAGCTCACTCAAGCAACCCATAGGAGTACACCAAAACAAAACAAAGCAAGAAGCTACGACACAGTAAGCAAGCACAAACTAATACAATAACTTATAGATGGCTCGGAGACAACAATCAATATCAAGTCACATAAAGAAACAGGCCATGATCACCTCAACAGGCTCTCAAAACAAAGAATCCAGGGAGCTTCTAGATGAAAGTGCATTCCTGGAATTACCAGATGCAGAATACAAAAGTTTAATATACAGAACCCTTCAAGACATCAGGAAGGAAATGAGGCAATATGCAGAACAAGCCAAGGAACACACAGATAAAGCAACTGAAGAACTCAGAAAGATTATTCAGGAACATAATGAAAAGTTTAATAAGTTGGAAAAATCCATAGACAGACAGCAATCAGAAACTCAGAAGATTAGCAATAAAATTACAGAATTAGATAACTCAATAGAAAGCCAGAGGAGCAGAATTGAGCAAGTAGAAGCTAGAATTTCTGAACTCGAAGATAAATCACTTGGCACTAATATATTTGAACAAAAATCAGATACAAGAATTTAAAAAAATGAAGAAACCTTAAGAATCATGTGGGACTCTATCAAGAGAAATAACCTACGAGTGACTGGAGTACCAGAACAGGGAGGGATAACAGAAAATACAGAGAAAATTGTTGAGGATTTGTTGGCAGAAAACTTCCCTGATATTGTGAAAGATGAGAAGATATCTAGCCAAGATACTCATCGAACCCCACATAAGGTAGATCTTAAAAGAAAGTCACCAAGACATATTATAATCAAGCTTGCCAAAACCAAAGATAAGGAGACAATTATAAGAGCAGCGAGGGATAAAAGAAAAGTCACCTACAAGGGAGAGCCAATAAGGATAACCTTGGACTACTGGGCAGAAACCATGCATGCAAGAAGGCAATGGGATGACATATTTAAAAAATTGAAGGAAAAAAATTGCCTGCCAAGAATCATATATCCATGAAAATTGTCTCTTAAATATGAAGGTGAAATTAAGACATTTCCAGATAAACACAAGTTGAGGGAATTCGTAAAAACCAAACCAAAACTACAAGAAAAACTAAAGGGAGTTCTTTGGTTAGAAAATCAATAATATCAGGTATCGACCCAAGACTAGAACACTGGGCAGAGCAACCAGAAGTCAACCCAGACAGGGCAGGGAAATCCAAAAAAAAAAAAAAAAAAAGCAAGATTAAAAAAAAACAAAAAAAAAGGCCAACACAGGGTAATGGCGATGTTATTATATAAAAGAAGACAACATTAAAATAATAAAGAGGGACTAAGAAATGTAATCATACACCTTCCATATGGAGAGGAAGATACGGCGATACAAAGAAATAAAAGTTAGTTATAAATTTAGAAAAATAAGGGTAAATAATAAGGTAACCACAAAGGAGACAAACTATCCTACTCATCAAAATAAAATACAAGGGAAAAATACAGACTCAGCAGAAACAAAATCAACGACAACAAATATGAGGAAAGGACAATATATAAAGAAAATCTACTCAGCACATAAAATCAAGTGGGAAAAACTTGTGTCCACACACAAAAAAAGACATCAAAATGATAGCACTAAATTCATACCTATCCATAATTACCCTGAATGTAAATGGACTAAACGCACTAAGAAAGAGACAGAGAGTGGCAGAATGGATTAAAAAACAAGATCCGTCTATATGCTGCCTCCAAGAGACACGCCTTAGACTTGGAGACACAAAGAAACTAAAACTCAAAAGATGGAAAAAAATATATCAAGCAAACAACAATCAAAAAAAGCAGGAGTGGCAATATTTCTGACAAAATAGACTTTAAAGTTAAATCCATCAGAAAGAATAAGGAAGGACACTATATAATGATTAAAGGGACAATACACCAAGAAGATATAACCATATTAAATATTTATGCACCCAATGACAGGGCTGCAAGACACATAAAACAAACTCTATCAGCATTGAAAGGTGAGATAGACAGCTCCACAATAATAGTAGGAGACTTCAACACACCACTTTCGGTGAAGGACAGGACATCCAGAAAAAAGCTCAATAAAGACACGGAAGATCTAAATGCCACAGTCAACCAACTTGACCTCGTAGACATACACAGAACACTCCACCCAACAGCAACCAAGTATACTTTCTTTTCTAGTGCACATGGAACGTTCTCTAGAATAGACCACATATTAGGTCATAAAGCAAGTCTTAGCAGAATCTAAAACATTGAAATATTACAAAGCATCTTCTCTGACCATAAGGCCATAAAAGTGGAAATGAATAAGAGGAAAAGCAGGGAAAAGAAATCAAACACTTGGAAACTGAACAATACCCTGCTCAAAAAAGACTGGATTATAGAAGACATTAAGGATGGAATAAAGAAATTCATAGAATCCAATGAGAATGAAAACACTTCTTATCAGAACCTTTGGGACACAGCAAAAGCGGTGCTCAGAGGCCAATTTATATCAATAAATGCACACATCCAAAAAGAAGAAAGGGCCAAAATCAAAGAACTATCCCTACAACTTGAACAAAGAGAAAGAGAGCAACAAAAGAAACCCACAGGGACCAGAAGAAAACAAATAATAAAAATTAGAGCTGAACTAAATGAAATAGAAAACAGGAAAACAATTGAAAGAATTAACAAGACCAAAGGCTGGTTTTTTGAAAAACTCAACAAAATTAATAAACCATTGGCCAAACTGACAAAAAAAAAAAAAAACAGGAGAGGAAGCAAATAATCCGAATAAGAAATAAGATGGGCGGTATTACAACAGACCCAACTGAAATTAAAAAAATCATATCAGATTACTATGAAAAACTATACTCAAACAAATTTGAAAATCTAGAAGAAATGGATGAATTACTAGAAACACACTACCTACCTAAACTAACACAAACAGAGGTAGAACAACTAAATAGACCCATAACAAAAGAAGAGATTGAAAAGGTAATCAAAAAACTCCCAACAACAAAAAAAAGCCCTAGTCCAGATGGCTTCATTGCAGAGTTCTACCAAACTTTCAGAGAAGACTTATTTCAGAGCATAGAAAAGGATGAAATACTACCAAATTCATTCTATATAGTCCCCATATCCCTGATACCAAAACCAGGTAAAGACACCACAAGAAAAGAAAATTATAGACCTATATCCCTCATGAATGTAGATGCAAAAATGCTCAACAAAATTCTGGCCAATAGACTTCAACAATATATCAAAAAAATAATTCATGATGACCAAGTGGGATTCATACCAGGTAGGCAGGGACGGTGCAACATTAGAAAAACAATTAATGTAATCCATCATATAAATTAAACAAAAGTCAAGACTCACATGATTTTATCAATTGATGCGGAAAAGGCATTTGACAAAGTTCAACACTCATTTATGATAAAAACTCTCAGCAAAATAGGAATAGGAGGAAAATTTCTCAACATAATAAAGGGCATTTATACAAAGCCAACAGCCAACATCACCCTAAATGGAGAGAGCCTGAAAACATTCCCATTGAGATCGGGAACCAGACAAGGATGCCCTTTATCACCACTCTTATTCAACATTGTGCTGGAAGTCCTAGCCAGAGCAATTAGGCTGGATATAGAAATAAAGAGCATCCAGACTGGCAAGGAAGAAGTCAAAGTATCTCTATTTGCAGATGACATGATCTTATACACAGAAAGCCCTAAGGAATCTTCCAGAAAACTACTGAAACTAATAGAAGAGCTCAGCAGAGTATTGGGATACGAGATAAACATACAAAAATCAGTTGGATTCCTGTACACCAACAAAAAGAACATCGAAGAGGAAATCACCAAATCAATGCCATTTACAGTAGCCCCCAAGAAGATAAAATACTTAGGAATAAATCTTACCAGAGATGCAAAAGACTTATACAAAGAAAACTACAGTACACTTCTGCAAGAAACCAAAAAAGACTTACATAAGTGGAAGAACATACCTTGCTCATGGAGAGGAAGACTTAACATTATAAAAATGTCTATTCTACCAAAAGCGATCTATACATTTAATGCAATTCTGATCCAAATCCCAATGACATTCTTTAATGAGATGGAGAAACAAATCACCGATTTCATATGGAAGGGAAAGAGGCCCGGGATAAATAAGGCATTACTGAAAAAGAAGAACAAAGTAGGAGGCCTTACTTTACCTGATTTTAGAACCTATTATACCGCCACAGTAGTCAAAACAGCCTGGTACTGGTACAACAACAGATACATGGACCAATGGAACAGAAATGAGAATCCAGACATAAATCCATCCACATATGAGCAGTTGATATTTGACAAAGGCCCCAAAACAGTTAAATGGGGAAAAGATAGTCTTTTTAACAAATGGTGCTGGCATAACTGGATATCCATCTGCAAAAAAATGAAACAAGACTCATACCTCACTCCATGCACAAAAACTAATTCAAAGTGGATCAAAGACCTAAATATAAAATCTAAATCGATAAAGATCATGGAAGAAAAAATAGAGACAACACTAGGAAACCTAATACATGGCATAAACAGTATAGAAATCATTATAAAGAACATAGAAGAAAAACTAGATAACTGGGAGCTCCTAAAAATCAAACACTTATGCTCATACAAAGACTTCACCAAAAGGGTAAAAAGATGACCTACAGACTGGGAAAAAGTATTTAGCTATGATATTTCTGATCAGCACCTGATCTCTAAAATCTATATGATACTGCAAAAACTCAACTGCAAAAAGACAAATAACCCAATTAAAAAATGGGCAAAAGATATGAATAGACACTTCACTAAAGAGGACATTCAGGTAGCTAACAGATATATGAGGAAATATTCATGATCATTAGCCATTAGAGAAATGCAGATCAAAACTACAATAAGATTTCATCTCACTCCAACAAGGCTGGCATTAATCCAAAAAACACAAAATAATAAATGTTGGAGAGGCTGCGGAGAGATTGGAACACTTCTACACTGCTGGTGGGAATGTCAAATGGTACAACCACTTTGGAAATCGATTTGGCACTTCCTTAAAAAGTTAGAAATAGAACTACCATAGGATCCAGCAATCCCACTTCTTGGAATATATCCTAGAGAAAGAGCCTTTACACGAACAGATACATGCATACCCATGTTTCTTGCAGCACTGTTTACGATAGGAAAAACATGGAAGCAACCAAGGTGCCCGTCAGCAGATGAATTGATAAATAAATTATGGTATACTCACACAATGGAATACTACACATTGATAAAGAACAGTGAGGAATCTTTGAAACATTTCATAACATGGAGGAAGGCATTATGCTGAGTGAAATTAGTCAGTTGCAAAAGGACAAATATTGTATAAGACCACTATTATAAGAACTTGAGAAATAGTTTAAACTGAGAAGAAAACATTCTTTTGTGGTTACGAGAGGGGGGAGGGAGAGAGAGAGGGAGAGGGGTATTCACTAATTAGATAGTAGATAAGAACTACTTTAGGTGAAGGGAAAGACAGCACACAGTACAGGGGAGGTCAGTACAATTGGACTAAACCATAAGCAAAGAAGTTTCCTGAGTAAAGTGAATGCTTCAAAGGCCAGCGTAGCAGGGGCAGGGGTCTGGGGACCATGGTTTCAGGGGACATCTAAGTCAACTGGCATAATAAAATCTATTAAGAAAACAGTCTGCATCCCACTTTGAAGAGTGGCGTCTGGGGTCTTAAACGCTGGCAAGCAACCATCTAAGATGCATCAGTTGGTCTCAACCTACCTGGATCAAAGGAGAATGAAGAACACTAAGGACACAAGGTGACTACGAGCCCAAGAGACAGAAAGGGCCACATGAACCAGCAACTACATCATCCTGAGACCAGAAGAACTAGATAGTGCCTGGCTACAACCAATGACTGCCCTGACAGGGAGCACAACAGAGAACCCCTGAGGGAGCAGGAGAGCAGTGGGATGCAGACCCCAAATTCTCATAAGACCAGACTTAATGGTCTGACTGAGACTGGAAGGACCCGAGTGGTCATGGCCCCCAGACCTTCCGTTGCCCCAGGACAGGAACCATTCCTGAAGCCAACTCTTCAGACATGGTTTGGACTGGACAGTGGGTTGAAGAGGGATGCTGGTGAGGAGTGAGCTTCTTGGATCAGGTGGATGCTTGAGACTATGTCGGCATCTCCTGCCTGGAGGGGAGATGAGAGGGTGGAGGGGGCTAGAAGCTGGCGAAAAGGACACAAAAAGAGAGAGTGGAGGGAGAGAGCAGACTGTCTCATTAGGGAGAGAGTAATTGGGAGTGTGTAGCAAGCTGTCTATAGGTTTTTGTGTGAGAGACTGACTGGATTTGTAAACTTGCACTTAAAGCACAATAAAAATTATTAAAAAAAAAATACGTTTATTGTAGAAAAACTGGAAAATACAGGGGAAAAAAAGCCCAAATAAAAACATTAAAATCACTTGTAACGTTGAGGTATACCCTTTCAGTATTTTTAAAATATAGTTGAGGTTTTGCTGTTTGTGTTTTATAATTTGTTTTTTCTATTGGAAGATAAAAAAAAATATTTGCCCATGCAAACACATTTTCTAAAACTTAAAATTTCAATACCTTTGGAGTATTCCATCATATAAAAAAAAAAAAAAAACCCTGTTGCCATCGAGTCGATGCCAACTTGTACCAACCCTATAGGACAGAATAGAGCTGCCCTATACATTTTTTACGAAGCTACTGGTGGATTCGAACTGCTGACCTTTTGTTTAGCAGCCAAACTCTTAACCAATGTCCTGCATTCCATCATATCGATGTACCAAAATCTACTTAACCAGCCCCCATTTTGAGAGAATTACCAATAAAACCAAACCAATTGCTGTCAAGTCAACTCCAACTCATGTGTTGAAGAATTACTGCACTCCATAGGTTTTCAAGGTTGTGACCTTTTGGAAGCAGATCACCCAGCCTTTCTCCTGAGGTGCCTCTGAGTGAGTTTGAACCACCAGCCTTTCAGTTAGTAGTCGAGTGCTTAACCATTTTTGCTGTCCAGGGACTCCTTTGGGGGAATCAACAGTTTTCATTTTTCTCTGATCATGAATAACCTTCTGCATCAGTATTCTTGTGCTGATCTCATCAGTACCCTGATTATAAATGTGATAAAAAAGAAGTGGCCAGATGGCTTCCTCTTGGTAATAAACTCTCCTGGAAGCCACTTAGCCGTGGTCTTCTAGGACTGACCATCCCCTGAAACAAACAGCTTCTGTAGTAGAATTATGGACAGGTTTATGCTGGAATGGTGGTTCCTTCTTTAAGCAAGTGTTCCTAACAATCAGATTGATCAGCTCTCCTGAGCCTCCCATATAGATAATTGAGGCCTCTAAGAGGGGGCCTTGGAAGCTTAGACCAACCTCCTAGGCTACATTAGAACTGGAAGACTAAACCAGCCACAGCCAGATTACATTCAGATTGCAGGAAGAAAGAACCTTCATTGTTTCTCCACATTCGTGCTCCACAGGAGACATCATTGAGGGAGGGGGCTTACTGTCCCCTTCTAACATAGAGCACATTCTGTCCCATTATGGCTGGGCTTCTATGTTGTTTTTTGTTGAGTCGATTCCATTTAAGTCAATTCCTACTCATGGTGACCCCATGTGCGTCAGAGTAGAGTGGCTTCATAGAGTTTTCAAGGCTGTGACTTTTTGGAAGCAGGTTGTCAGTTCTGTCTTCTGAGGCTCCTCTGGGTGGGTTTGAACCACCAATCTTTCAGCTAGTAGTTGAAGACTTAACTGTTTGTGCTTCCTTATAAATTTATAAACTTCAAGCTGCTGGAAATGGTTTGGCTTAGTACGTGGAATGAATGTACAGTAAAAACACCTGAAACTATGTACCTTGGAGCTTTAAATCTAAATCACTTTTTTTTTTTTTTTTAAGGTGCCACTTTTAAAACAAACAAACCACTCATAAAATTCCTTTGGGAATGTATTTGGGTGAAATGGTCTGAAGATTTTTAGAACTTTTGCCACATATTTTGGGCCATATTTTGTTGATTATCCTCATAGATGACTAATCATCAGTCTTGGAAGGTCGATTTTATTTTTAAGTAATTGAAACTCCTCTGGAGCCATGTCTCAAGAGTCAAGGAGACAGGAGGCAAGCTATGGCATATTATTTGGCTAATATGACCCAACTTCCTGAAAGTTTCACAAAATGCCACTAGGGGCAATTTCAGAAGGAAGGGGGCTCCAGAGTTGCTCTGAACAATCCATAGACTAAGTGCACAGCTTCATAAGATGACCCCTTTGAAGAACAATTCTCATGTAGAGACATTCCATACATTTATTCCCTTGCTAATATATCAGTAATATAACGTCATACTTATATCTGGCATGTGTGTGTCCATGAATATTTGTGTACAGGTGTTTTAGTTATACGTATATGGGTTATTTTTTCATTTACATAACCGCTACAATGCCTAGCCTTGGCGTGATGGGGACGGGATGCAGAATTTTCCAAGATTCGCCACCACTCTCTCACTGTGACTCAGAGCTAGGGCATGAACCCACACCCGCAGGCATGCTCGTCTTGGCTGTGAATCATTGGGCCTCATCGTCTTGTGTCATCACTGTCTGAGACAAGTAACCTGGGAGTTTTAAACTCTGGTTCTTGGCTGTCAGCCCTCAGGTGAGCTGTTTTAGCACAGTGCTAGTTCCTCCAAGATGGCGTGGCTTTCTTGGTCCCAGGTAAGCCAACTTTTTACGGTTACTGTTCATAGTCAAGAAACATTATTGTAAGACACACAGCCAGTAAAAAAAAAAAAAAAAAGCCAGTGTCAGCCCCTTAATTCACTGGGTACATCATTGGTTCTCAACTGGGGCAATTTTTCCCTCCAGAGGCACTTGGCAATTTCTGGAGACAGTTTCGATTGTCACAACTGGGGGGTGGGTAAAGACCAGGGATGCCTCCCAGCATCCTATAATCCACAAGAAATCCCCTACAACAAAGAATTATCTAGCCCAAAATGTCCATAGCGCCAAGACTGAGAAACTCAGCTGTAAATAATGCTTACTTTATCATTTATCTTCACCCCAATGTGCCCAACAAAAAGATTTAGGAAGGTTTATAATGCCTCTGTGTGGTCGATTTAAACCTACAAATGGCTCTTTTTATTAAAATACTTATTCTTTTATATAAAAATTATTGTTTACTCTTTTTTTCTGTTACATTTGTTGAGTTATGTTATATGCTATATGTGTGTACTATATATACCAAACCAAACCAGTCGCCATCGAGTCTGACTCGTTGTGACCCCATGTGTTGCACAGTAGAACTGCATTCTATAGGATTTTCAAGGCAGATCACCAGGCCATTCTTTCTTTCTTTTTCTTTTTCAATAATATTTTATTGTGTTTTTGGTGAAAGTTCACACAGCAAACTCGGTTCCATTTAACAATTTCTATACAAATTATTCAGTGACTTTTTTTTTAGTTACATTTTTTAGTGTGTCAACATTCTTTTTAATTGTGTTCTGGTTGTTCCATTTCTTGTGTGCCAGTTTCCCTGCCCCCGTATTTTCTCATCTTTGCTTTAGAGTAATTGTTGACCTTTTTGGTCTCATATAGATGGTTTTTTTTTTTTTTTTTTTAATTAACTTTTATTAAGCTTCAAGTGAACATTTACAATTCCAATCAGTCTGTCACATGTAAGTTTACATACATCTTACTCCCTTCTCCCACTTGCTCTCCCCCTATTGAGTCAGCCCTTTCAGTCTCTCGTTTCGTGCCAATTTTGCCGTCTTCCCTCTCTCTCTATCTTCCCATCCCCTCTCCAGTCAAGAGTTGCCAACACACTCTCCAGTGTCCACCTGATTTAATTAGCTCACTCTTCATCAACATCTCTCTCCCCCCCACTGACCAATCCTTTTCATGTCTGATGAGTTGTCCTCGGGGATGGTTCCTGTCCTGTGCCAACAGAAGGTCTGGGGAGCTTTGCCGCTGGGATTCCTCTAGTCACAGTCAGACCATTAAGTATGGTCTTTTTATGAGAATTTGGAGTCTGTATCCGACTGATCTCCTGCTCCCTCAGGAGTTGTCTGTTGTGCTCCCTGACAGGGCAGACATCGATTGTGGCCGGGCACCAACTAGTTCTTCTGGTCTCAGGATGATGTAGGTCTCTGGTTCATGTGGCCCTTTCTGTCTCTTGGGTTCTTAGTTGTTGTGTGACCTTGGTGTTCTTCATTTTCCTTTGCTCCAGATGGGTTGAGACCAATTGATGTATCTTAGATGGCCGCTTGTTAGCATTTAGGACCCCAGACGCCACATTTCAAAGTGGGATGCAGAATGTTTTCGTAATAGAATTATTTTGCCAATTGACTTAGAAGTCCCCTCAAACCATGTTCCCCAGACCCCAGCCCCTGCTCCGCTGACCTTTGAAGCATTCATTTTATCCCGGAAACCTCTTTGCTTTTAGTCCAGTCCAATTGGGCTGACCTTCCTTGTATTGAGTGTTGTCTTTCCCTTCACCCAAAGCAGTTCTTATCTACTGATTGATCAATAAAAAACCCTCTCCCTCCCTCCCTCCCTCTCCCCTTCGTAACCACAGAAGTATGTGTTCTCAGTTTTTTCTATTTCTCAAGATCTTATAATAGTGGTCTTATACAATATTTGTCCTTTTGCCTCTGACTCATTTCGCTCAGCATAATGCCGTCCAGATTCCTCCATGTTATGAAATGTTTCAGAGATTCGTCACTGTTCTTTATCGATGCGTAGTATTCCATTGTGTGAATATACCACAATTTATTTACCCATTCATCTGTTGATGGACACTTTGGTTGCTTCCAGCTTTTTGCTATTGTAAACAGAGCTGCAGTAAACATGGGTGTGCATATATCTGTTTGTGTGAAGGCTCTTGTATCTCTAGGGTATATTCCGAGGAGTGGGATTTCTGGGTTGTATGGTAGTTCTATTTCTAACTGTTTAAGATAACGCCAGATGGATTTCCAAAGTGGTTGTACCATTTTACATTCCCACCAGCAGTGTATAAGAGTTCCAATCTCTCCGCAGCCTCTCCGACGTTTATTATTTTGTGTTTTTTGGATTAATGCCAGTCTAGTTGGTGTGAGATGGAATCTCATCGTAGTTTTAACTTGCATTTCTCTAATGGCTAATGATCAGGAGCATTTTCTCATGTATCTGTTGGCTGCCTGAATATCTTCTTTAGTGAAATGTGTGTTCATATCCTTTGCCCACTTCTTGATTGGGTTGTTTGTCTTTTTGTGGTTGAGTTTTGACAGAATCATGTAGATTTTAGAGATCAGACGCTGGTCTGAGATGTCATAGCTGAATATTCTTTCCCAGTCTGTAGGTGGTCTTTTTACTCTTTTGATGAAGTCTTTAGATGAGCATAGGTGTTTGATTTTTAGGAGCTCCCAGTTATCTGGTTTCTTTGTCATTTTTGGTAATGTTTTGTATTCTGTTTATGCCCTGTATTAGGGCTCCTAGGGTTGTCCCTATTTTTTCTTCCATGATCTTTATCGTTTTAGTCTTTATGTTTAGGTCTTTGATCCACTTGGAGTTAGTTTTTGTGCATGATGTGAGGTATGGGTCCTGTTTCATTCTTTTGCAAATGGATATCCAGTTATGCCAGCACCATTTGTTAAAAAGACTATCTTTTCCCCAATTAACTGACACTGGTCCTTTGTCAAACAGCAGCTGCTCATACGTGGATGGATTTATATCTGGGTTCTCAATTCTGTTCCATTGGTCTATGTGCCTGTTGTTGTAGTACCAGTACCAGGCTGTTTTGACTACTGTAGCTGTATATTAGGTTCTGAAATCAGGTAGAGTGAGGCCTCCCACTTTCTTCTTCTTTTTCAGTAATGCTTTGCTTATCCGGGGCTTCTTTCCCTTCCATATGAAATTGGTGATTTGTTTCTCTATCCCCTTAAAATATGACATTGGAATTTGGATCGGAAGTGCGTTATATGTATAGATGGCTTTTGGTAGAATAGACATTTTTACTATGTTAAGTCTTCCTATCCATGAGCAAGGTATGTTTTTCCACTTAAGTATGTCCTTTTGAATTTCTTGTAGTAGAGCTTTGTAGTTTTCTTTGTATAGGTCTTTTACATCCTTGGTAAGATTTATTCCTAAGTATTTTATCTTCTTGGGTGCTACTGTGAATGGTATTGATTTGGTGATTTCCTCTTCGGTGTTCTTTTTGTTGATGTAGAGGAATCCAAGTGATTTTTGTATGTTTATTTTATAACCTGAGACTCTGCCAAACTCTTCTATTAGTTTCAGTAGTTTTCTGGAGGATTCCTTAGGGTTTTCTGTGTATAAGATCATGTCATCTGCAAATAGAGATAATTTTACTTCCACCTTGCCAATCCGGATGCCCTTTATTTCTTTGTCTAGCCTAATTGTTCTGGCTAGGACTTCTAGCACAATGTTGAATAAGAGCGGTGATAAAGGGCATCCTTGTCTGGTTCCCGTTCTCAAGGGAAATGCTTTCAGGCTCTCTCCGTTTAGACTGATGTTGGCTGTTGGCTTTGCATAGATGCCTTTTATTATGTTGAGGAATTTTCCTTCAATTCCTATTTTGGTAAGAGTTTTTATCATAGATGGGTGTTGAACTTTGTCAAATGCCTTTTCTGCATCAATTGATAAGATCATGTGGTTTTTATCTTTTGTTTTATTTATGTGATGGATTACATTAATGGTTTTTCTGATATTAAACCAGCCTTGCATACCTGGTATAAATCCCACTTGATCAGGGTGAATTATTTTTTTGATGTGTTGTTGGATTCTATTGGCTAGAATTTTGTTGAGGATTTTTGCATCAATGTTCATGAGGGATATAGGTCTATAATTTTCTTTTTTTGTAATGTCTTTACCTGGTTTTGGTGTCAGGGAGATGGTAGCTTCATAGAATGAGTTGGGTAGTATTCCGTCTTTTTCTATGCTTTGAAATACCTTCAGTAGTAGTGGTGTTAAGACTTCTCTGAAGGTTTGGTAGAACTCTGCAGTGAAGCCGTCTGGGCCAGGACTTTTTTTTGTTGGAAGTTTTTTGATTACCGTTTCAATCCCTGTTTTTGTTATGGGTCTATTTAGTCGTTCTACTTCTGAATGTGTTAGTTTAGGTAGGTAGTGTTTTTCCAAGAATTTATCCATTTCTTCTAGGTTTTCAAATTTGTTAGAGTACAATTTTTCGTAGTAATCTGAAATGATTCTTTTAATTTCATTTGGCTCTGTTGTGATGTGGTCCTTCTCGTTTCTTATTTGGGTTATTTGTTTCCTTTCCTGTTTTTCTTTAGTCAGTCTAGCCAATGGTTTATCAATTTTGTTAATTTTTTCAAAGAACCAGCTTTTGGCTTTGTTAATTCTTTCAATTGTTTTTCTGGTCTCTAATTCATTTTTTTTTTTTTTAATTCGTTTAGTTCAGCTCTAATTTTTATTATTTGTTTTCTTCTGGTGCCTGATGGGTTCTTTTGTTGCTCACTTTCTATTTGTTCAAGTTGTCGGGACAGTTCTCTGATTTTGGCTCTTTCTTCTTTTTGTATGTGTGCATTTATCGATATAAATTGGCCTCTGAGCACTGCTTTTGCTGTATCCCAGAGGTTTTGATAGGAAGTATTTTCATTCTCATTGCTTTCTAAGAATTTCCTTATTCCCTCTTTGATGTCTTCTATAACCCAGTCTTTTTTCAGGAGGGTATTGTTCATTTTCCAAGTATTTGATTTGTTTTCCCTAGTTTTTCTGTTGTTGATTTCTAGTTTCATTGCCTTGTGGTCTGAGAAGATGCTTTGTAATATTTCGATGTTTTGGACTCTGCAAAGATTTGTTTTATGACCTAATATCTGGTCTATTCTAGAGAATGTTCCATGTGCACTAGAAAAAAAAGTATATTTTGCAGCAGTTGGGTGGAGAGTTCTGTATAAGTCAATGAGGTCAAGTTGGTTGATTGTTGTAAGTAGGTCTTCCGTGTCTCTATTGAGCTTCTTACTGGATGTCCTGTCCTTCTCCGAAAGTGGTGTGTTGAAGTCTCCTACTATAAATGTGGAGGTGTCTATCTCACTTTTCAATTCTGTTAAAATTTGATTTATGTATCTTGCAGCCCTGTCATTGGGTGCATAAATATTTAATATGGTTATGTCTTCCTGATCAATTGTCCCTTTTATCATTATGTAGTGTCCTTCTTTATCCTTTGTGGCGGATTTAAGTCTAAAGTCTATTTTGTCAGAAATTAATATTGCTACTCCTCTTCTTTTTTGCTTATTGTTTGCTTGATATATTTTTTTCCATCCTTTGACTTTTAGTTTGTTTGTGTCTCTAAGTCTAAGGTGTGTCTCTTGTAGGCAGCATATAGATGGATCGTGTTTCTTTATTCCAGTCTGTGACTCTCTGTCTCTTTATTGGTGCATTTAGTCCATTTACATTCAGGGTAATTATAGATAAATAAGTTTTTAGTGCTGTCATTTTGATGCCTTTTCACGTGTGTTGTTGGCCATTTCATTTTTCCCCATACTTTTTTGTGCTGAGTCATTTTTCTTAGTAGATTGTGAGCTCCTCATTTTCATAACGTTTAACTTTATGTTAGTTGAGTCGTTACGTTTTTCTTGACTTTTTTCTTGAGTTATGGAGTTGATATTCCTTTTTGTGGTTACCTTATTATTTACCCCTATTTTTCTAAGTAAAAACCTAATTTGTATAGTTCTATATCGCCTTGTATCACTCTCCATCTGGCAGTTCAGTGCCTCCTATATTTAGTCCCTCTTTTTGATTATTGTGATCTTTTATCTATTTATTTCCATGATTCCCTGTTATGTGTATTATTTTGTTTATTTATTTATTTTTTAGAATTAATCTTAATTTGTTTGTTTTTGTGCTTTCCCTATTTGAGTTGATATCAGGACGTTCTGTTTTGTGACCTTGTATTGTGCTGGTATCTGATATTATTGGTCATCTGACCAAACAATCTGCTTTAGCATTTCTTGTGTCTTTGGTTTGGTTTTTGCAAATTCTCTAAACTTGTGTTTATCTGTAAATATCTTAATTTCGCCTTCATATTTCAGAGAGAGTTTTGCTGGATATATGATCCTTGGTTGGCAGTTTTTCTCCTTCAGTGCTCTATATATGTCGTCCCATTCCCTTCTTGCCTGCATGGTTTCTGCTGAGTAGTCTGAACTTATTCTTATTGATTCTCCCTTGAAGGAAACCTTTCTTTTCTCCCTGGCTGCTTTTCAAATTTTCTGTTTATCTTTGGTTTTGGCAAGTTTGATGATAATATGTCTTGGTGTTTTTCTTTTTGGATCAATCTTAAATGGGTTTCGATGAGCATCTTGGATAGATATCTTTTCGTCTTTCATGATGTCAGGGAAGTTTTGTGTCAGGAGTTCTTCAACTATTTTCTCTGTGTTTTCTGTCCCCCCTCCCTGTTCTGGGACTCCAATCACCCGCAAGTTATCCTTCTTGATAGAGTCCCACATGATTCTTAGGGTTTCTTCATTTTTTTTAATTCTTTTATCTGATTTTTTTTCAGCTATGTTGGTGTTGATTCCCTGGTCCTCCAGATGTCCCAGTCTACATTCTAATTGCTCGAGTCTGCTCCTCTGACTTCCTATTGTGTTGTCTAATTCTGTAATTTTATTGTTAATTTTTTTGGATTTCTACATGCTGTCTCTCTATGGATTCTTGCAACTTATTAATTTTTCCACTATGTTCTTGAATAATCTTTTTGAGTTCTTCAACAGTTTTATCAGTGTGTTCCTTGGCTTTTTCTGCAGTTAGCCTAATTTCATTTGTGATGTCTTTAAGCACTCTGTAAATTGGTTTTTTATATTCTGTATCTGATAATTCCAGGATTGTATCTTCATTTGGGAAAGATTTTGATTCTTTTGTTTGGGGGGTTGTAGAAGCTGTCATGGTCTGCTTCTTTATGTGGTTTGATATGGACTGCTGTCTCCGAGCCATCACTGGGAAACTAATTTTTCCAGAAAATCTGCTAAAAAAAAAAATGCAGTCAGATCCCTATCAGAGTTCTCCCTCTGGCTCAGGCTATTCGGATGTTAATGGAGCCGCCTGGGGAGGGTGGGGGAGGGATCAGAGAGCTAGGAGTGTAGCACCTCAGAATATAGCCAGAGTTGTTTGTCTTATTTGGAATGACTCTTATATCTGAGGTTTCCGCGGCGCGCGTCGCCTATATGTACTGGCTGTGTGGAGATTGCCCCCCGGGGGTTCTGTCCCGCTGGCGTCACGGTTAGATACTCCGCTGTCAGTCCCACCCCCAAGGTTAAGGCTCCCCTACTGGGACGGTGCACTCCTGTCTCCAAAATCAGTCGCTGCCTCCCAGGGACTCCCCGTCCCGCCAGCCGTGTCGCGCACCGCTCCCGCGAACTGGGTGGGGTGGGGTCCCCCCGGGGTCAGCTCAGGAGAGCGGAGCAGGTCCCCGCGCCTGAGTCACGGCTGTGCGTCCTGGCTGGGGTGCCGCTCTCCCCGTTCCAAGACCAGCCACTGCCTCCCGGGGACTTCTTCCACCGGCTGCTCAGCCACACCGCCCGCGCGAACCGGCTGGGCCCGAGCGAACCGGTTGGGACCGTCCCAGGGTCAATTCAGGGAAATGTAGCTGATCCCCGTGCTCACGCCCCGCCTGCGCCCGCCAAAATCCCGGCGGGACGGCTCCCCAGCTGGGACGCTGCTCTCCCCGCTCCAAGACCAGTCACTTCCTCCCGGGGACTTCTCCCTCCGGCGCGCCGCGCCGTTCGCGCGAACTAGGTGGGCGCCTCCCACACGAACGGCTGGGCCCCCCCCGGGGTCAATTCAGAGGAATGTAGTTGGTCCCCGCACTCGCCTCGCCCGTGCCGCCAAAATCCCGGCGGGACGGCTCCCCGGCTGGGACGCTGCTCTCCCCGCTCCAAGACCAGTCACTTCCTCCCAGGGACTTCTCCCTCCGGTGCGCCGCGCCGCTGGTGCGAACTGGGTGGGCCCCCCCGCACGAACGACTGGGCCCCCCCCGGCGTCAATTCGGGGAAATGTAGCTGGTCCCCGTGGTCGTGCCACGCCCGCTCCCCACCAAACTCCCGGCGGGACGGTTCCCCGGCTGGTACACTGCTCTCCCCGCTCCAAGACCTGTCACTGCCTCCCGGGGACTTCTCCCACCGAGTGCGCCGCCACTCCGCCAGCGCCAACCGGCTGGGCTCCCTCCCGGGATGAGTTCGGGGGCTAGGGCTGGGCCCCTTGTCTGTGCTGTCTGCCCCCCTGGGCTCTGCCCCAAATCGGGCTCCGAAGGTCACCTGCCTGGTACGCTGGCTTCTGGCTCTGAAAACAATTGCTGTCTCCCCGTATTTGTTCATTCTCCGTCTCTAAATCTGTGTTTGTTGTTCAGCGTTCATAGATTGTTATGTATGTGATCGATTCACTTGTTTTTCGGAGTCTTTGTTGCAAGAGGGATCCGCGGTAGCATCCACCTAGTCCGCCATCTTGGCCCCGCCTCCTATAGATGGTTTTTTAGTGGAGCTCTGTACTCAGGGGTAGTATCTTTTATTTTGTGTGCCAATCTGTTATTTCACTAAAAGGTGACATCAAAGGATAGTTTTGGCTCCAGGTTTGAAGAGTTTCTCAGGCGATAGTCTCAGGGAGTCCTCTAGTCCATTCCACGTTTTCTGCCACTCTGTCAGGGTCCATCTATTTCGGCCCTGATCAGAACAGCTGGTAGTGGTAGCCAGGTGCCATCTAGTTCTTCTGGTCTCAGGGTAGATGAGACCATGGCTCATGTAGGCTATTAGTTCTGCAGACCAGTTTCTTCCCTGAGACTGTGGTTTTCTTCTTTCTCTTTTGCTCCTGGAAAGTAGAGACCAATAATTGTATCTTGGTGTTTATTCTTAAATTACAATATTTATCCAAATTAAAATAGCGCAGCATTTTGGGGGCTTTATTTCCTTGGATCTCCTGCTTAATTTTATTCTGACCTTACCCCAGTTTAGACAACTGAATCATTACCATGATGATGAATGGTTCTTCAAATGCAAGGCAGTTTCACTTTTGGGGATGAGTGAGAGCTAGAAGTCACAGGAAATGAGAAGCGTCTATTTTACACTGTGAATGTTAATCACTTATCTCTAGTAATACCTGCAGTGTACAAAAACTAATAGTGCTGAGAGCAGATGCAAAGAAAATGTATAATACCTAGTTGCGTAATTTTGGAAATGCCAGCTCACTTAGAATAATGTGTTCGATGAAATTCAGCGCTATGTCTTTCTGTTCACCACAGGATCCCCAGCACTCAGCTTGGTGACTGGTACATAGTCAGTGCTCAGTAAGTATTTATGAGGTGAAGTACATAGTATAGCCGGGAAGCGTTTTGAGGAAAATATTTACACTAGAGATCTCACCCTTCACTACTCAAAACGCCTTGAAATGACATAACTCCATTTCCGGAATGCTGTGGAAATGTTGTTTATGAATATAAATTTCTGAGTGTGCAGATTATGGAGGAGAAATGTGTGTATGCCTGTGTGTGTGTGTATGTACAGAGTATAAAGCATTAGAACATGTATAAATAAATAACAACAAAATAATTAGGTAATGCTCAACTTTATAAATCACCTACAATAACACTGAAGAGGACTTTGGCTAAAAAATGAAGCCTAAGCTGATGGCTAAGATGGTGTCCATAGGAAAGTGATCTGTAGAGCTCAGAAGGAACAACTCGTGAAGACAAGGACCTCGAGTGCAGAAAAGGTAGCGCAGGAAACCCCACAGTGCGGGAGCTGCATCCCTCCTTAGAGAGGGGCTGATGGCTGGGCTGATGGTCCCTCCTCCTGGCCAGCGTTCTGTGTTCCCATTCTCACCCAGGTTGAAGCACCGTCTCCACACGCTTTCTCCTCTCCGTTCTGAGAGGAGGGCCCCTAGAGCAGCAGGCCCAGCTGTCCGCAGACCGGGCCCTCAGCAGAGAGTAGGCCTACCTTCTCTCTTCCTTCCTATCTCTTTTCTGATCTTTCACACAAAAGGGATGGGAGGAGAGGGTAAGGGAATAAAAGAGACCAGAAGCCTTTGCTTTTGTTTTCAGTATATTCTTAGCTGGCCTTGGTTAAATCTGTCTGAAACAAAGCCAAACTCAACATAAAGAACTTTCACATGGATTTGTTGGGCAAGACCATTCATTAATCTCAGAGTTTTGTTGTCTTGGTCTGTAAAGCAGGGATAAGACTATCCCCAGGCAGAACTATGAAGAAGGCGGTTCTTACCTTTCACATCCTTCTTTCAGATGCCACACTTGCTTCCACATTCTCCAGGTGCTCATGCCCTGCCAACACCTGCTGCACGTTGTCCAGAACCCCTCTTCCAGGGAGCATTTTGTTCTAAAGGGTCTTGACCCAACTGCTGACTTCTCGCAGGAGTTCAGGCCTACTCCATCCAAGGAACACAACTGACTGATAACCCACTTCAGGGGCAGTACCTCAGTCTCCCTCCTGCTGCTGGGGCCTGGAGAGTTCCAGCCCTTAACTCTCACCCTCCCAAGGGAACCCCCACTGGGTTTTCTGAGCCTCACCTTGGACACAATTAGGGCTCCAGGGACAGAGGGCTGGGGCATGTTATAGTTTTGCTACAAATAATAACACTAAATGTCACCCTAATTATGTGTCAGTCTTTGTTCTAAGTGTTTTACATCTACAAATCTATGAAATTCTCCTGACGATCCTATGAGACTGTGCTATCACCATACCCATTTTACGGATGAGGTAACTGAGGCAGACGTTAATGCCTTTCTTAGTTATCTAGTGCTGCAATAACAGAAATATCACAAGTAGAAGGCTTTAACAAACAGAAATTTATTTCCTCACAGCTTAGGAGGCTAGAAGTCTGAATTCAGAGCACGGCTCTAGGAGAACGCTTTCTTTCTCTCTGTCAGCTCTAGAGGAAGGTCTTTGTCTCTTCAGTTTCTGTTTCCTGGTTCCTTGGAGATCTCCATGTGTCTTGGCATCTATCTTATCCCATCTCTCTTCTGCTTGCTTGTTTAATCTCTTTTATATCCCAAAAGAGATTGACTCAAGATACACCCTACACTAATCCTGCCTCATTAACACGATAAAGACAACCCGTTCCCAAAGGGGATTGTAACCACAGGCGTAGAGGTTAGGATGTATGACACATGTTTTTGGGGGACATAGTTCAATCCATAAGAGTGCCCTAGGTGATGCAGCTAGGAAGGTATAAATAAAATGCATTTTTGTGGGTTTTGTGTGAAAAGTTAATCCTCATTTATCATACTACAACTACTGACTAACAAAATTTTAAACAGAGTCAACCTAGGACTTCACATTCATATTTTAAAAGAGTTGTTTTAGGCTTTGCAGAACCTTGGGTGGGAAGACCCTTTCTCCTGCCCTTCAAATCACACCACATAGGCATCTACTCTCCCCTCCCTTCCTTATCTTCCCACCCCCAGCCCTGCCCCCTCAGCCAGGACATCTGTACTTGAATAAGAATAAAAGTACTGAACTTCTTTCTCGGATACATTCTGTGATAGCAGATCTTTCTTAATGGAAGAAATTACCGTAAAGAAAGATTAAAGTTTGCCAAAATGATAATGTAAGAATTATTCAATTTTTAAAAAAAATAATAAGAAAATTTGGAAACAGCAGCACCTCCTAGGGAATTATTAGTCAAAGAATTAGAAGTTGGCAAAAGGGAAGCATATAGCAGGCTACGAGTGGTAGGGGAGGCTGGAGATGGAAGAAGAGCTGATTGCAAACGTGTCCAGCACCAAGAGGGGCTGGGAGCAAGGAAATGGTGATGCCCTTTTACAGGAATGAGTGAAGTTTTAGATTGGAGGGGGTTGGGCCAGCTCATAGCAACAATGCTGTTCTGTGTTAGGAAGTGTGGACCATTCTTTCCAAGGAATGAATAGAAGGGGCGAGATGCTTCACACCTGCGGGCCTGGGTCTTCTTTGGTAAGGGAGGAGTGGTACCAGCTCTGAGGTCCTTTCAGCCTTAGAGCCCCGGATTCTGTGACCAGGAATTGTCAGTGAGCAGAAACATAACTGAACCACATGCATACATGATGTTTTCAAAGTGTTTCAAGAACATATTGCTTGCATATTATGGCTGTAAAATCAAAACACAGCTTTAAAGGACAAACACTTTAGCTGTGAAAAAAGAGGCTGAGTCTGCAAGTCAAGTCCAGGCAGGTCTGTTAGGAAAAGCAGCCAAGCAGGTCTGGGTGGTGGCGTGTCTTTTCATCATAAAATTTTCTAGTGCTGGCCAGAACTGACCCGTTTGTGTGGGAGGTAGAGGCTAGGGGGACACGTGTGAGTGTGCGTGTGCGTGCATGTGTGTACACGTGCACCCACATGCACTCCTTGCCCTTGTTCATGTCCTGCGTTGCCTGCTTGTTTTTGCCAAGTCCTCAGCCTGTCATGTAGTCTGCAGATGATCTTTCCCCCGCGTAGGCTCCTGGTGCTCCAGAAGTGCCAAGATAGCGTGTGGCTACTGGAGATTAAGAAGGGAAGAATGTGTCATGCTGGGTGTGCCTCTCTGGGCAGATGTGGAGAGAAATAATAGGATCCGTTTTCTGGAGTGCAAGCCTGTGCTTAGTACACACAAAAGTTTCTCCTCTGTCTGCTCAGCAGGGAAACTCTGATGTGTATAGAGACCCCTGTGGGTCCCCAGGTGTGGGGAGAGCTAAAGGGGAACTGCTTCTGGCTTTCCAAGCTGAACATCTTTGCAGGAGGGCACATGCATGCCTCACCGTCACCTGGGCATCCAGCCAGGTCTGGGCATTGCTGTGCATATGCTCCCAAAGAGAAGGCACCAGTAGGCGCTGCTAGTTCCAGAGCACGCCGCCAGACCACGCAGACAAGGCGACACCTGTCCTCTGCGAGGCCAAGCATCACCACCCTGCGCGTGGCCACAGGGACCCTGGAGGATAAAGCAGAGCCTTCGTTGCCTGACTGCCCACGCACCATGTCCCTCAGCCCTCCACATCCCACAGCCAGCCGCCTGACCCCCGCCCGCAGATTCTGAGCCCAGGATCCTGTCCTCAGGCTAAGGGGGTTCAGGAGTCCTAGGCCAGTGGCTTAGTGACTCAAGATCAGGCCAGCCCTGCTTCTGATCTCATCCAAAATGTGTGTCCTGATGTTAGGAGCCGAACTCTCACCTTGTTTCTTATTCTCAAGTCCCCAACTCTGCTAACTGAGCCCCCACAAGTTCCCAGTTTGGGAATCTTTTTCCCTTATGACTTGTCCTGCATTTCCCCTGCAGCACTCTGGGGCCTGGGGCCTCCTGGGCCACTGCTGGGCTTTCCTATGTCATTTGCCACTCCATGTTGCCTCTACCTAGCCCAGGTCTAGTGCTTTCTCTATGGCCTGGCTTGCCTGGGTTTGGACACCAGCCACTGCTGGAGAGTTGAATTGTTGAGGGGACCACATTGTCCACAAAACACAGATGTGGACAGCTGTCTGAACACCGTCCTGCTCAGGTCAGCCACAGTATCAGGAGCAGCCCACACAAGCTTCTCTTGGGCAAGTTGCCAGAACGGAAGGGAGTATCTGAACATCATCAAGGTATAATTTCAAAAAGCTAGACTCATAACTCTCATACAAATCTATAGTACATATCAGAGAATTTTTAACCCCTAAATGAGAGAACCAGGGAGATGACAAAACTCTTTGAAGAGAGAATAGAAGAGATTGAAGTGTATGTTGTCGGTGAGTGAAGATGGCTAAAATAAGATTGCTAAATTAGATACAAACGTAGTTAATGTCCTGCAAGGCAGTGAAACCATAACCTTAGGGATTATCTTTTCTATCATATGGTCAGTTGCATCTTCACCAGAGACCCCTCCCAGCACAGCGGCCATGCTGGCAGGTGGCAGCAGGGGAGCCAGCAGGGCCAGCAGGGACTGAGGCATCAGAGGAAGCAAGAAGACTCTGAAGCCAAACTTCGTCGCAGTTCAGCTCAGGACCAGATCCGTCCTCCAAGAGAACTAAGGATGCCGCTCATCAGCCCACTTACGCTTCTGACCTGATTGGCTGCCTTGAATGCTTGTCTTTCCCCATCCCTGCAGCACCAAAACAGGCAGCAGCCACTGGGCTACAGGCATTTTGAGCTTAGGTAAGAGACTATGGACAATAGCAACAAAAAGATGTCCAAAGTTCTTTAAAATTGTTTGCTTTTTTTTTCTGTGCTGAAAATTGAGCAAATCTGCTATATTTCATGTGAGTCCAATATGAATGTACTGGACGTAAAAAAAAAAAAAAATTGTCTCTGAGTGAATTCCGACTCATAGCAACCCTATAGGACAAAGTAGAACTGCTCCATAGGGTTTCCAAGACTGTAATCTTTACTGAAGCAGGCTGCCACATCTTTCTCCCATGGAGCAGCTGGTGGGTTCAAACTAACAACCTTTCAGTTAGTAGCTGAGCACCTTAACCACTATACCACCAGGGCTCCTCGCTGGATGTACATACACGTAAGAGGGCCAGAATTTTATCCACATTACATGAGCAAAAAAAAAAAATGTAGCTTCTTTATATCCGACTAACTAATCTTATCTCCCATAAAGGTGTCTATTGGAGAAAAGAGAAAAAAACTATAACTAATCCACTCTAGAAATGTTGTTTATTCTGGGCCAGTAATTTAAGCTGTGTCCTTAGGTAACTCAAACTCTGCACAGATGACTGTTTAGTCACTGAAAGTCCCATGTTCTGCCCTAAATTTCCTCCAAGGCAGTGCCCAGGATGGATAGGGAAGAGGTGTGGCTCAGGTGATGGGATCCTCAGAGCCACAGGCACCCCTGCATCCATGCCAGTTTCAGCAGCAGAGCGTCTGGTCTGGGCTTTCCTCAAACTGGAGACCCCTGGATATGGTGCTGGAACCCCCAGGTGTTCTCCTGAATCCTGCTACAGGTCAACTTGTGATCCGCCATCTTGGCATCAGCCATGCTTTTGGGGAGCACTAGCGTTGCCACCTATCTTGTCCCTGGCTAAGGCAATCCATCTCTGCAACAGGATCACATCGTCATTGCCACGGAATTCAGCTACCTTCTGTGTCCTCTGCAGGATAGATGGGAACCTCAGTATGCTTTGCAAATGATGCGGGAGGTGAAGAGGCCTGGGGTTGGGGGGCTAAGCCTTGCCCCTCCTCTGACCTAACCATGCTGCAGGGCCATGCTTACTTCCATGTGGACTCTCTGCAGCCAGGCCCCTCCCAGAATCTGAAACTGGAGACAGCAGGTGTAGCTGAAGCCCCTCAGCCCTAACCACTCCCCCCACCTATCCAATACATGTGCCAGCCCTCAGCTTTTAGCTCGCCAGTGGGAGATCCGTTCACTGCCCCTACTTCTGACCCCACATTCTCTCCCCCTCATAATCCACAGGACCACTTACTACCTGAGTAGGCACTCCCTTAAACAAAACTCCACGCTTAAGACAAGGCCTGAGAGTCCAGTGGTGAGGCGCACAGACTCCAGAGCCAGCAGTCCAGGTTCATAATCCTAATCCTCCTGTTACTAGCAGCCTAGTGAGGCTGGTTGTATAACTGCTCTGCCCCTCAGTGTTGTTGTTTGTTTAATCTTTAAAATAAGGATAACAGTAGTACTTACTTCATAGGATTATGGATTAAATATGTGAATGTTTGTTAAATCACTTATAATAATACTTGGTACAGAGTAACCAGTACAGTAAACTAAAAGAAAAATTCCTCAGATTCTGCTTCATAAAAACCCTTTGTCTCAACAAAGCTTAGCTTTCAAGACTGTTATCTTGATGGTCACAAAATCTTCTTTTGGGCAGTAGAACATGAGTATTAATGCTCTCTTTCACTTTGTTTTCTTGATTTAATAGCCCTAAATCCATCTATCCGTGACCCACACCCACCCCACTCCTTCCAGCCTGAGGCAGATGGATGCACTGGGCTGACTAGGGGGACATCCCAGGTATATGGGAAAAAGCACGTTAATATATTTCCAAAATACTTCCCACATTGAATATATATTATAAACAAGAGTTTATATAGAAGAGCTTTGGGTCATTACTAAACAGAGAGGCAATTGTCCATTTTGAACAGTACTGCCAACCTTTGGGCCTCAGGCTCTGGATGAAAATTCTTGTTGATATTTCCAGATTACTTTTGTCCTTGGCCTTTCTTCCTTGTGAACTGAATACCTCTCTTTAAATAAATCTGAAAAGTAACTATCGAAACAAAATAGCTTTGTTTCCCTTTTCTTAGATTGAACACTAAACATCAGTTCTTCCTCCCGCTTAACCCACTAAGACATAGGCAGAAATGAAGAAATAATTCCAGGGAAAGAATTTCAAAAGGCCTGAAGGAGAGATAAGGAGCATATACCTGCCAGCACAGGATTCCTAATCAGAGCCAACTTCCTGTAGGGCTGGAGAGAAGACCGAGATGACTGCTACATCAGAAGACCTAGTCATTTGAATAATTGTGTCAGGTGAGAGTTCCTTGTATACCAGAATTTCCCCACCCTAACCATCCCTTAATTTGTGTCCTTACTTTCATAATAGATTTTTTAATGTGTCATCTGCAATTCAAGATGGTAACCACACAGCTGGCCAGGTAGTAACCAGAAGGCATCTGGTGCAGCAGAAAGCACATGGATTTGGAGACAGATCAGGATTATGAACCAGGCTCTAGCCATTTCCAGCTGTAAGACCTTAGTCAAATTACTTAACCTCTCTGGGCCTCCATTTCTCCATCTGTAAAATGGAGAAAATAAGGTCTACCTTCCAGGGCAATTGTGAGGATTAAACAGGTAGTTCCTGGCCTGTCGTGGGCATGCAGATGTTAGTTCCTGCCCACCACCCACCACTAGGTGAGTATTAAATAAAAAAAGAGAAAGAAACAAATGAACCATTGCCATCAAGTTGATTCTCTTAGCGACCGTATGAGTAGAACTGCCCCATACGGTTTCCAAGGCTGTGATCTTTATGGAAGCAGACTGCTACATCTTTCTTCCGCTGAGTAGCTGGTGGGTTCGAACTGCTGACCTTTCAGTTAGCAGCTGAGCACTTAATCACTGTGACACCAGAATTCCACTACACTGTCAGAGCTTCTTAAGTTAGTATAACACTTTGAAAGTTAGCTCCACTGGAAACAATACAGGTATCCATCACTAGGGGACTAGTTAAATAAATAAGGGATACCTTGTGACTGTGAAAAAGAATAAAGTTCTAGGTGTGTACTGGTATGGAGTGACCTCAGCATACATCATTAGGTGAACAGAGGTGCAGAGTGATGCACATTGTGCACTACTTTTGTATAAGAAGGGGAATGAGAACACCTGTCTGGATGGAAGGAGATATAGAAACTAGTAAAAATCATTAAGTACAAGGGAGTAGAGTGGATGGGAAAATGGGCGGGAATGATAGTTCCTAATGCATAACTTCTAAACATTTTGTTTTAATTTTTAACTTAAAAAACTAAATTACACCATATGGATAAGTAAAATGTTTGCTCCATTCCAGCATCACCTTCCTTCCTGGGAGCCACACTCTCCACCAAACTTATCCCAGCCTGCATGTTCATCTAAGTCTTTGCATCATTCACAGCCCAACTGCACCCCACCACTGACTCCATGGAATTGTTCCCATCCCCCACGCTGACACCTGGCCTTCTGGGAAGCTGCCCTGACCCTGGTGGGGACAGAGGCCTAGAGATTGTCAAAACCTTTTACAGATGCTGAAACTGAAGCCCAGAGAGTCTAGGACTTGCCAAAGGTTACACCATTACTGGCAGAATCAGAATCCAGGTCTGTGACCCCTACTCCAGGGTCCTTCACTTCATACCTGTCCTGTGGCTGAGAGAGTCTCTGTATTTACTCCAGGACCCAAGTGGACAGAGTAGAGAGGTCAATTAATTCCCTGCTTATCTCACATCACTTGGCAATTTCCAGAAGCCAGACCTATCGAAGTGGAAAAAATATAAATTCTGTTCTGCTTAACAAATCCAACCACAGGGATTTCTAGGAAAGGCCCCTTCACCTTTGTGTCAGAGACACCATTATGAGTGACACCAACACTATCTTGCCTTTCCCACCTGTCAGTGGTTACCTGCCCTTCTCTTGTCAGTTTGACCCCACAGGATGCAGGTACTTCCTCTCCTGGTTTATTTCCTCTGCTGATGCAGCAGCAGAGACAGCTCCTGACATAGTAACCCTGGGAGCAAAGACAACATTGAGGAAACCCTGGCTGTCCTTGGGAGGGACCCTTTGTTATTGCCTCATAGATACCAAATAAATAAATAAACAACTTGCCACTGAGTCAATTCTGACTCATGACAACCCTATGTGTTATGGAGTATAACTAAGCTCCCTAAGTGTTCTTGGCTATAATCTTAATGGAAACAGATTGCCAAACCTTTCTTCCAAAGTGCTGCTAGATGGGTTTGACCGGAGAACCTTAGGTTACTAGTCACGCCCAAAAATAGTGCTCCCAAAATATGCTTTCAAATTCTAGCCAGTTTGGCACTCCAACCCCTTGAGGTTTAGAGTGACAGAAAATTTCACCTGGAAATACCTGAGAAATCATCTAGCTCAGTGCTTCTCAAACTTTCCTGTGCACACAAATCACCTGGGCATTTTCCTAAAGTGCAGATTCTGATTCAGCAGGTTAGGGTAGGGCCAGAGACTGCATTTCTAACAAGCTCCCAGGGCTACTGTTTAGTCCCTTTCAATTATGAATGAAGGAAGCCCCAAGAGATAAAGAGATTCCACCAAAAGCCTCACATCCTTGTCTCTGGCCTCTCTGCTGAGGGGGTATTTTTCCCATTGCCTTAGTTATCTAGTGTTGCTGTAACAGAAACACCACAAGTGGATGGCTTTAACAAAGAGAAATTTATTCCTCACAGGCCAGGAAATTAGAAGGCCAAATTCAGGGTGCCAGCTCCAGGGGAAGGCTTTCTGTCTTTGTCAGCTCTGGAGGAAGATCCTTGTCCTCATCTTCCCCTGGTCTCTGCTCGCTTCTCTCTTTTATATCTCAAAAGATACAACCTAATCTTGTAGATTGAGTCTTACCCCATTAACATAACTGCCTCTAATCCTACCTCATTAACATCATAGTGTTAGGATTCATAATACCTAGGAAAATCACATCAGATGACAAAATGGTGGACAATCACACAATACTGGGAATCATAGCCTAGCCAGGTTGACACACATTTTTGGGGGACACAGTTCAATCCATAACACCTATTGAGTCACCATACATTGAACTTGAGTAGTACATGGACCCGTTTTAAAGGAAATTCGTGCTCACCACTTTCCAAGAATATCCCTTATTCTATAGTCTTTACAGACTAACAACTTTCAGTCTATTCTAAAGTCATATTCTATAAAAATGTCTTTCAGCTGCTAATTGTTACTCCAAGGGAGAATTTCTCTCTTTACAACTAGTAAGATAATTATTATTATTGAAACAAAAGCACAAAATTAAACATTCCCATAGAAGAATGATATAGGTGTCTATACAGTCACAGAAAACTCTCCAAGTATCTTTTTAAAGGAAAAAGTAAGTGCAAAAATATAACACATTATGACTCCAATTATGTTATTAAAAATTCACAAATCTCAACTGCACATTTCCATGAGAACGTATAGGTAGATGTGTATGTGTGTGCATCTGGGCCTGTATCTCAGTGTCTGTATGTATATATACATTTCATAAAGAAAAGATCTAGGGCAATGCAAATTGAAAACAGTAGTTACCTTTCAGGAGAAGAATAAGGCTCAGCAAAAGTTAAAAGGGACTTTGACTTTATCTGTAATATCTTAGTATTTTGCAACGAGAATGTATTCACATATTACTTGTATAATTAAAAATAAGTACAAGTGTTTAAATAAAGAAAAAAATTCATAAAACTCTTTTCCCCTGAAGAAATAAACCTGGGGACCCCATTTCAAGAAACATTCTACTCACCCCCTCTGCCTCCCTGGTGACACAGCTCTGTCTTCTCCCTTACCCACTCACAGTGCTATAGGAGAAAGAACATGGGCTCTGGAGCCAGACAAACCTGGGTTTAAATCAGGGGAAGTTGTTCTACCACTTACAGGCTGGGTGACCTTGGATAAGTTACTTAGCCTCTCTGAGCTTGAACCCTTCATTGATAAAACGGAGATGATACCTCAGCTCAAGTATCATTTCCTCAGAGAAACCTTCTCTGACCATCTGCCTGTCCCCATCCTATCACCAGTCTAGTTCAGAATAGCCTAAATTCTCATAAAACCATATTTCTTCTCTTTAGAGCACTATCTCAGATTATGATTATGTAAGCACTAGTGTAATTGTTTGATCAAGGCCTCTTCCTCTACTGAACTAGAAGCTCCTCCCAGCAGGTTCTACATAGCTTTTTTGCTCATCACTGCATCCCTTACAGTTAGCATAGCGATAAGCACCTTCTAGGTGATCGACAGATATATGCTTAATGTATGAATGAATAAATATCCTGCTTTATCAGAATTTTCGGAGTGGTCATTGTGCTAAATTAAATATGGCCACAAAGCCTTTGCCATTTCTCCCATCAAGAGTCTATTACCCCATCCCTTGAGTCTAAACTGCCCCCATTACTCACTTTGACCAATAGAACAAGGCAGAAGTGACACCATGTAATTTCTGAGATTGAGTCTTAATAGATCTGTAGTTTCCACTCTTTCACCTTGAAACACTTCCTCCTGGAACTCAGCACAACAGCAATGAGAAGCCCAAGCCCTGAGAAGGGGCCATCATATGGAGGAGAATGGAGGTCCTTGGGAATGCCTGCAGTGCTAGCCAGCACCGCCAGCCAGCACCGCATGGAGCAGAAGAGCCACGCAGCTGAGCCCAGCCAACCCACAACATGGTTAGAGCTAATACATGGTTGATGTTTTAAACCCCTAAGTTTTCTACACAGCATCAGATGACTGAAACAAGCATGAAGAGCTCAGCTGACGATGGAAGATCCATCAATTAAGATCAGTCTCCCTCCATTTCCTCCTTTTTTTTCAATCCGAGAATCCTCCTCCCTGGTTGCATTTTCTGTCACTCTTCTCACCTTCCTTCCTGGGAGCCACACTCTCCACCAAACTTATCCCAGCCTGCATGTTCATCTAAGTCTTTGCATCATTCACAGCCCAACTGCACCCCACCACTGACTCCATGGAATTGTTCCCATCCCCCACACTGACACCTGGCCTTCTGGGAAGCTGCCCTGACCCTGGTGCAGGCACATGACCCCCTCAAGCATTGCCTGCAGTTTTCCCCCCTGCCAAAGGTGATGGTCTCACCTCTCAGTAGATAGTATGTCCTTGGGGAAGTGTTGAGAGCATCTGACATCTTACTTTGTTCATAATTGATGCCCACCAATATTTTGAATTTTACATGGCAGCCTTCACCAGAAAGGGATTATCTGATGACCTGGGGGTGCTAAAGTTGAATTGAAGCTACGTTGTTGAGCTCTGGTGGTGCAGTGGTTAAGAGCTCAGCTGCTAGCCAAAAGGTCACCAGTTTGAATCCACCATCCACTCCTTGGAAATCCTATGGGGCAGTTCTACTCTGTCCTATAGAGTGGCTGTGAGTCAGAATTGACTCGACGGCAGCGGGTTTGGTTTGGTGTTTGGTTGTTTTCTAATCAGAAAAATTTGAGGGTGGGGTGTCAAGGACTCCATGCCTAATTTATCTCCTGGATCTTAATCTCTCACCATCCCCAAATTCACTCCATTTAATAAGGGAAAATGAATCTGGGACTTTACATTTCAGAAACCTGCAAGGTCTGGATAAATCTTTAAACTAGAATAACCTGAGTGACCTGTATCATCATGCATTTCTCTCACATTGCTGTATAACAGTAAGGGAAGATCATCCTCACTCCTGAAACACTAATCAGATTTTCCTGAATAGTTAACATATATTCTTAACAGAATTTTTGATGTTCTCTTCTCAGTTGCACAAACACCTGACGTCACTGAATACCATCAGGGATGTGAATTTTTGGACAGTGTGTTATTTGTGGGTTGCTGAGGTCTCCAGGAGTGTAGGGCTCTCTTGGCCTTAGCTGGTCTGTTTTCACCAAGGATGCCCCCTCCCAGATGCTAAGTGCCCTACGGGTGGGCACCAGACCATATTCTCACCTTTTCAAAGGCTATTCTGGCAGTTCTTTGCACCTCAAACATGTGCCTTTGTTCAGAAGATAAACATTGATCCCGTCACAGGTGCTGATGTTGTGAACACAGGGAGGAAAACCACAGTTCTGCCCATAGGAGCTTCAGTCTGACAGGGAGCGGGGCCGTGATCAACAGAGAGTAGGGCTGCCCTGACCTTGAGACCACCAGGGCTGTGGTGGACATGTGATCAGCACAAGGCTGTGGGGCAGAATTAGTCTCCTTGTAAGTCACTGATAAATACACCATCTAGCCTGGATGTCCTCTTGAAGGACTGGCCATCTTACAGATTGTTCAGGAGCCTGTGGTCGGCAGGGTCACAGGGAGAAGAAGCACAGCCTCAGAACTGGGGAACACGTTGATACGTTGATAAAAATAAAAAAATAAAAAATAATTTTTTTTTTTTTTATAGCAGGGGCCAATTCTGAGTCTCCATCTGCTTAAGTAGAATCCATAACTAGCTTGTAAAGATACAGAGCTTTCTGGCTTACGTCATGTATTCATTCATTAATGTAGAGGGAGAGGTGCTGAGGAGGAGCCAGAGCCCAGGACTGTGGAAGGACTTGTTCGACCTCTCCCTGCTGGAGTGTGTGAGGGCAGACACGTGTCCTCAGGCGATCTACCTCCTGGCTCAGAGGTACCCTTTTCCATTGCTTCCACATTAAGTGTGGAAAGGATCTCGGCATGACCCTACCTACCACTGGCAGGGGCTAAATATTTATGTTGTACAAGAAAACCCTCCCACACTAGGCCTGAAAACAGCAAGAATCTTTGATCTTTTCCTTTTTGTTTTGTTTTTTCAGTTTCCTTGCTCATTATTTATGACTCATATTTTTGCCTGTATTTTATTACACCTTGTTTTAGGTTCTGTTGAGTGGGTTCCGACTCATAGCCACCATATGTATAACACAAAAAAATGCTGTCTGGTCCTGCATCATCCTCACAACTGATGCTATATTTGCGCCCATTGTTGCAACCACAGTGTCAACTCATCTCATTGAGGCTCTTCCTTCCTTTCACTCTCTACCGAGCATGATATCCTTGTCCAGGGACTGGTCCTTCCTGATAATATGTCCAAAGTACATGAAACAAAGCCTCCCCATCCTCGCTTCTAAGGCGCATTCTGGCTGTACTTTTTCCAAGATACATTTGTTCTCTCTCCTGGCAGTCCACAGAATGTTCAATATTCTTCCCAGCACCATGATTCAAAGGTATCAATTCAATTCTTCTTAGGTCCTCCTTATTCATTATCGAGCTTTCACATGCATACGAGGCAATTGAAAACACCATGGCTTGGGTCAGGCACACCTTAGTCCTGAAAGTAACATCTTTGTTTTTTAACACTTTAAAGACATCTTTTGCAGTAGATTCATCCAATGCAACATGTCATTTGATTACTCGACTGCTGCTTCCATGGATGTTGATCGTGAGTCCAAGTAAAATGAAATCCTCGACAGATTCAATCTTTTCTCTGTTTATCATGATGTTGCCTATTGGTCCAGTTGTGAAAATTTTTGTTTTCTTTATGTTGAGGCATAATCCATTCTGAAGGCTGTGGTCTTTGATCTTCATCAGTAAGTGCTTCAAGTCTGCTTTGCTTTCAACTAGCAGTGTTGTGTCATCTGCATATCGCAATTTGTTAATGAGTCTTCCGCCAACCCTGATGCTGCATTCTTCTTCATATAGTCCAGCTTCTCGAATTATTTGCTCAGCATACAGATTGAATAAGCATGGTGAAAGGATACAACCCTGACTCACACCTTTCTTGACTTTAAAACATGCACTATCCCCTTGTTCTGTGCCTCTTGATCTATGAACAGGTTCCTCATGGCACAGTAAGTGTTCTGGAATTCTCATTCTTTGCAGTGTTATCCATAATTTGTTATGATCCACACAGTCGAATGCCTTTGCATAGTAAATAAAACACAGGTAAACATCTTTCTGGTATTCTCTGCTTTCAGCCAGGATCTGTCTGACATCAGCAATGACTTCCCTGGTTCCACGTCGTCTTCTGAATCTGGCTAAGTTTCTGGCAGTTCTCTGTCAATGTACTGCTGCAGCTGCTTTTGAATGATCTTCTGTAAAATTTTACTTGTGTGTGATATTAGTGATATGGTTTGATAATTTTCACATTCTGTTGAATCAACTGTCTTTGGAATGGGTACAATTATGGATCTCTTCCAGCCTATTGGCCAGGTAACTGTCTTCCAAATTTCTTGGTGTAGATGAGTGAGCTCTTCCAGTGCTATATCCATTCATTAAAACATCCCAATTGGTATCCCATCAATTCCTGGAGCCTTGTTTTTCACCAATGCCTTCAGTGCAGCTTGAGCTTCTTCCTTCGGTACTATCAGTTCTTGATCATATGCTACCTCCTGAAATGATCGAATGTTAACCAATTTTTTTTGGTACAGTGACTCTGTGTATTCCTTCCATCTTCTTTTGATGCTTTCTGTGTCATTCAGTATTATGCCCGTAGAATCCTTCAGTATTGCAACTCAAGGCTTGAATTTTCTGTTCATTTCTTTCAAAGTGAGAAATGCTGAGTGCGTTCTCCCCTTTTGGTTTTCTAACCTCAGGTTTTTGCACATTTCATTATGATTCTTTACTTTGTCTTCTCGAGCTGCGCCTTGAAATCTTCTGTTCAGCTCTTTTACTTCATCATTTCTTCCTTTTGCTTTAGCTACTCTATGTTCAAGAGCAACATTCAGAGTCTCTTGTGACATACATTTTGGTCTTTTCTTTCTTTCCTGTCTTTTTAATGACCTTTTGCTTTCTCCATGTATGATGTCCTTGATGTCATTCCACAACTCATTTGGTCTTCAGTCATTAGTGCATCAAATGTATTCTTGAGATGCTGTCTAAATTCAGGCGGGATATACTCAAGATCATACTTTGACTCTCGTGGATTTGCTCTAATTTTCTTCAACTTCAATTTGACTTGCATAGGAGCAATTGATGGTCTGTTCCTCGTCGGCCCCTGGCCTTGTTCTGACTGATGATATCGAGCTTTTCCATTGTCTGTTTCCACAGATGTAGTCAATTTGATTCCTGTGTATTCCACCTGGCAAGATCCATGTGTATAGTCGCCCTTTATATTGTTGAAAGAGGATATTTGCAATGAAGAAGTCGTTGGTCTTGCAAAATTCTATCACAAGATCCCCAGTATCATTTCTATCACTAAGACGATTTTTTCCAACTACCAATCCTTCTTCTTTTTTTCCAACTTTCACATTCCAATCGCCAATAATTATCAATGCATCTTGATTGCATGTTTGATCAATTTCAGATTGCAGACGTTGGTAAAAATGTACAATTTCTTCATCTTTGGCCTTAGCAGGTTGGTGCCTAAGTTTGAATAATAGCCTTGTTAACTGGTATTCCTTGTCAAAACTTGTTGCCATCTAGCTGATTCCTACCCATAATGATCCTATTGGACAGAGTAGAAATTTTCTATAGGGTTTCCAAGGAGCAACTTGTGGATTCAAACTGCTGACCTTTTAGTTAGCAGCCAAATTCTTAACCACTGCTCCACAAGGGCTCCAGTCTTCCTTTTGGCATACATATATATTATCCTATCATGACAGCATCGTACTTCAGGATAGATCTTGAAATATTCTTTTTGACAATGAACATGATGCCGTTCCTCTTCAATTTGTCATTCCCGGCATAGTAGACCATATGATTGTCTGATTCAAAATGGCCAATTCCAGTTCATTTCAGCTAATGCCTAGGATACTGATCTTTATGTGTTCTATTTCATTTTTGATGACTTCCAATTTTCCTAGATTCATACTTCGTGCATTCCATGTTCCAATTATTAATGGATGTTTTCAGCTGTTTTTTCTCGTTTTGAGTCGTGCCACATCAGCAAATGAAGGTCCTGAAAGCTTGACTCCATCCATATCATTAAGGTCAACTCTACTTTCAGGAGGCAGCTCTTCCCAAGTTGTATTTTGAGTTCCTTCCAACCTGAGAGGCTCATCTTCTGGCACTATATCAGACAATGTTATGCTGCTATTCGTAAGGTTTTCACTGACCAATTTTTTCAGAAGCAGGCTGCCAGGTCCTTCTTCCTAGTCTGTCTTTGAAAGCTCAGCTGAAACCTGTCCCTGTTGGTATTTGAAATACCCATGGCAAAGCTTCTATTATCACAGCAACACACAAGCCATGACAATATGACAAACTGACAGATGAGTGGTGGATTTTATTATGTATGTGTACATTTTTGGTGTGAATGGTGTCAGACAGGAAATAAGTAAACAAGCAAATAAACAGAAGTAGGTATGTGGTGGGTGAGTGGACGGGTAAATGTCCATTAGGTCAGAGGGTTCCTCTGTGAGCCATCCACCAACTCTGTAGGAATCCTGGCTTAGGACAGGCTTATAGCAGCCTCAGGTAGAAATGGAAATTTGGCTCATGCATTGCTAAAGCTGAAAACTACAAACCAAAGGTAAATTCCCAGGAACCATAGAATTTCAGAGCTGGGTGGGGAGTAGGTCTGGGGATGTATTGTGATTTCTCCTAGATCACAGAGTGCAGTACACAATGTTATTTCATGAGTCACTGTTTTGGTCATATGCATCCACACAAATCAGATGGATTCATGATGAGGTCCCTGAATTATCAAGTAAACTGTAAATGAGTGGGCTCTGGTTAAGAGTCTTGAACTCATGTTGTATTCTGTGCTAAATAAATACCTGTTGAGTGAATGAGTTCTTGAATAAACCAAGAATTTACACACCTGTACATTCCAAAATTCTAAACAAATTAGACTTTAATTCTATGAGGTCACAATAGAACTGGTTTTAATATTTCAAACTCTAACAAGTTCCCCTGCCCTTGAGTTATAGGAGTGTGGAGAGACCATCCTTCGGCACCACTAGGCAACCACCCACCAGGGAGGCAAGGACTGTGGGGAGGCAGGAAGCAGTGGGAGAACCATTGGGCTCAGCTCTTACCAGATATTGGACGTCAAACACGATTATGTACACAATCATGGCATTTTGTTCGTGGTGTGAAAGTATTAATCAAATAGGTCACACTTTTGATACAATTTTGGCGTTTCTTCTAGTTTTTATATACTTGGATGTGCATACACATACACTTCCATGGGGCCGAGCCCTGCTCTGGAACATCCAAGTGCTTCCTCCTTCCTGGATCTTGACTGTGTTGTTTGTCAGGATCTGTGCCTAAGTCCTGCAAGGACATGTCTGCAACTGGCCACAACCGGCCGTGATTGAAATTAAGTCAGGATTTGTAGGTTTGGAACAGAAACCCTCAGCTGAATACCTCAAAAAAAAAAAAAAAAAAAAATTAAGACTTGGGCGACTCCTTAGACGTAACCCAAGTATAGTCCTCCCTGCCACCCTTTTTTTTTTTTTTTACAGATGAGAATCAAAGAGAGGAAATAATTTCCCCAAGGTCTAATTGCTAGCCAGTGGCAAGCCCAGCTCTCTAGAAGTGTTTTGATCTTTTCACCACCCTGCACTTGTCAGGAAGACAGAGTCAGAAACAGTGGACTACATATCACATTCCATAGGAAGGCTGTATTTCTCTGTCATCTGTATCAAATATCAGATTACTGAGAACAGTGTTTTGCTGGTATACAGCGATCTTTGTGGAACTGCCCAAGCATGTGATCGACCAACTATCAGCACCTTCTACTGCACAGTGTGCTGGCAAGAATGGCGGCCAGAGACTCACTTACTGGCTTTGTGACCTTGTGCACAAAACTCTTAAATTCTTTGAGCTTGATTTTCCTTGTCTACAAAGTGGGGCTAATTATAGTACTTAAAGTTTGTTGTGAGGATTAGATGAAACTGTGCATGCAAAGACACTTAGCATAGTTTCTGACTCATTTTGTCTCAAGTAAATACTTTCAGCTGTTGTTGCTGTTATAGCTATAGTTTTGTTTTTTAAAATAATATTTTATTATGTTTTTGGTGATGGTTTACACAGCAGTTTAGGTTCCCATTCAACAATTTCTACACAAGTTGTTCAGTGACATTGGTTACATTCTTCACACTGTGTGAGCATTCTCATTACATCCTTTCTGGTTGTTCCTTTCCATTTTTCTAGTTTCCCTGCCCACTTACATTCTCATCTTTGTTTGAAAGTAAATGTTGACAATTTGGTCTCATATAGGTGATTTTTTAAAGGAGTACAGTATTTATGAGTGATAGTTTTTATTTTTTTAGCCAATTTGTTATTCAACTACAAGGTGACCTCAGGGGTTAGTTTCATTTCAGGGTTTGAAGAGTATCTTAGGGCAGTGGTCTCACTTGTGTAGTCCTCCAATCTCAACCAGTCTAGTAGATAAAAAAAAAAATTTTTTTTTCATGAATTTGAGGTTCTGTTCCACAATTTCTTCCATTCTATCAGGGTCCAGAGCCCTGATGGTACAGTGGTTAATAGCTCAGCTGCTAACCAAAAGCTCAGCAGTTTGGATCCACTAGCCAGTCGTTGGAAACCCTATGGGGCTGTTCTACCCTGTCCTCCAGGATCACTATGGGTCAGTTTGGTTTCAGTATCAGGTCCCTCTATTGTGTCCCTGATTAGAATGGTTCGGTGGCTGTAGCCAGGCACCATCTAGTTCTTCCATCTCAGGGTAGATGAGGCCATGGTTCCTATAGACTCTTTGTCCTATAGACTAGCTTCTTCTTTGAGTCTTTGGTTTTCTTCTTTCTCCTTTGCTCAGGATAAGTAGAGGCCAATAGTTGTATCTTAGACGGCTGCTCGCAAGCTTTTAAGACCCCAGACACTACTCACATAACTTTATTTTATTTTTATTGTGCTTTAGGTGAAAGTTTACAGGTCAATTTCTCATGAACATATTTATACATATATTGTTTTTTGACATTAGTTGAAATCTCCGCAACGTGACAGCACACTCCCCCTTTCCATCCCAGATTCCCTGTGTCCATTCCACCAGTTCCTGTCTCTTCCTGCCTTCTCACCCTGCCTCCGGACAGGAGCAGTGCATTTGGTCTAGTGTATCTGCTTAAACTAAGAAGCACACTTCTTACATGTATTATTTTTTGTTTTATAGTCCTGTCTAATCTTTGTCTGAAGAGTGGGCTTTGGGAATGGTTTTAGTTCTGGGTTCACAGATCATCTGGGGGCCATAGTTTCGGGAGTTCTTCCAGTCTCCGTCAGACCATTAAGTCTGGCGTTTTTACATGAACTTCAGTTCTGCTCTACCCTTTTCTCCCACTCCATCAGGAACTCTCTGTTGTGTTCCCTGTGAAGGTGGTCATTGGTGGTAGCAGGCCACCATCTAGTTCTTCTGGCTCAGGCTGGTGGAGTCTCTGGTTTACGTGGACCTTTACCCTCTTGGGCTAAAATTTGCCTTGTGTCTTTGGTGTCCGTCATTCTCCTTTGCTCTACGTGGGTCGGGACCAATTGACGCATCTTAGATGGCTGCTCAAAAGCTTTTAAGACCCCAGACACCACTCACCAAAGTGGGATGTAGCACATTTTCTTAATAACCTTTGTTATGCCAGTGGACCTAGATGTCCCTCGAAACTATGGTCTGCAGGCCCCAGGCCCAGCTACTGTGTTTAGGAAACTTCTTAGCTTTTGCTTTGGTCCAGTTGTGCTGACTTCCCCTGTATTGTGTGTTGTCCTTCCCTTCACAGAAGATGATCCTTATCTACTATCTAGTTAGTGAATTTCCATCTCCCTCCCTCCCCAACCTTGAAACCATCAAGGAAATTTTTCTTCTGTGTTTCAACCTTTTCTTGAGTTCTTATACTAGTGGTCTTATACAGTATTTGTCCTTTTGTGACTGACTAATTTCACTCAGCATAATACCCTCCAGATTCATTCATGGTGTGAGATGTTTTGCAGATTCATCATTGTTGTTTATTGTTCCACAGTATTCCATTGTGTGTATGTACCATAATTCATTTATCCATTTGTCTGTTGATGGGCTCCTAGGTTGTTTCCATCTTTTTTCTCTTGTGTATAATGCTGCAATGAACATGGGTGTGCATATCTCTATTCATGTGATGACTCTTATTTCTCCAGGATGTATTCCAAGGAGTGGGACTGCTACATCATATGGTACTTCTATTTCTAGCTTTTTAAGGAAGCACCAAATCAATTTCCAAAGTAGTTGTACCATTTTACATTCCCAACAGCAGTGCATAAGTCTTCCAGTCTCTCTACAAATTCTCCAAAATTTATTACTTTGTGTTTTTTGCATTAAGGCTAGCCTTGTGGTATCTTATTGTAGTTTTGATTTGCATTTCTCTAATGTCTGATGATCCTGAGCATTTCCTCATGTGCCTTTAGCCGCTGAATGTCTTCTTTGGTGAAGTGCTTGTTCATATCCTTTACCCATTTTTTAATTGGGTTATTTGTCCTTTTGTTGTTGAGTTGTTGCAGTATCTTATAGATTTTAGATTAGACCCTTATTGGATGTGTCCTAGCCAAAATTTTTTTCCCAATCTCTAGGTAATCTTTTTACTCTTTTGGTGAAGTCTTTGGATGAGCATAAGTATTTGATTTTTAGTAGCTCCCAGTTTAGATTCTCTTCTGGTATTTGTGCATTGTTAGTTATGATCTGTATACTACTTATGCCATGTATTAGGGCTCCTAGCATTGTCCCTATATTTTCTTTCATGATCTTTATCATCTTAAATTTTGTATTTACAACCCAGAAATCCCACTCCTCGGAATATACCCTAGAGAAATAAGAGCCTTCACACAAACAGATATATGCACACCCATGTTTATTGCAGCTCTGTTTACAATAGCAAAAAGCTGGAAGCAACCAAGGTGTCCATCAATGGATGAATGGATAAATAAATTGTGGTATATTCACACAATGGAATACTACGCATCGATAAAGAATAGTGAAGAATCTGTGAAACATTTCATAACACGGAGGAACCTGGAAGGCATTATGCTGAGCGAAATTAGAGGCAAAAGGACAAATATTGTATAAGACTACTAGAAATAGTATAAACTGAGAAGAACACATACTTTTGTGGTTACGAGGCGGGGACGGAGGGAGGGTGGGAGAGGGTTGTTTACTGATTAGTTAGTAGATAAGAACTGCTTTAGGTGAAGGGAAGGACAATACTCAATACAAGGAAAGTCAGCTCAACTGGACTGGACCAAAAGCAAAGAAGTTTCTGGGATAAACTGAATGCTTCAAAGGTCAGCGGAGCAAGGGCGGGGGTTTGGGGACCATGGTTTAAGGGGACTTCTAAGTCAATTGGCAAAATAATTCTATTATGAAAACATTCTGCATCCCACTTTGAAATGTGGCATCTGGGGTCTTAAATGCTAACAAGCGGCCATCTAAGATGCATCAATTGTTCTCAACCCACCTGGATCAAAGGAGAATGAAGAACACCAAGGTCACACGATAACTAAGAGCCCAAGAGACAGAAAGGGCCACATGAACCAGAGACCTACATCATCCTGAGACCAGAAGAACTAGTTGGTGCCCGGCCACAATCGATGACTGCCCTGACAGGGAGCACAACAGAGAACTCCTGAGGGAGCAGGAGATCAGTGGGATGCAGACCCCAAATTCTCACAAAAAGACCATACTTAACGGTCTGACTGAGACTAGAGGAATCCCGGCGGTCATGGTCCCCAAACCTTATGTTGGCCCAGAACAGGAACCATTCCCAAAGACAACTCATCAGACATGGAAGGGACTGGACAGTGGGTAGGAGAGAGATGCTGAAGAAGAGTGAGCTATTTGTATCAGGTGGACACTTGAGACTGTGTTGGCATCTCCTGTCTGGAGAGGGGATGGGAGGATAGAGAGAGTTGGAAGCTGACAAAATTGTCACAAAAGGAGGGACTGGAAGGGCTAACTCATTAGGGGGAGAGCAAGTGGGAGTATGGAGTAAAGTGTATATAAACTTATATGTGACAGTTTGACTTGATTTGTAAACGTTCACTTGAAGCTCAATAAAAGTTAAAAAAAAAATTGTATTTAGCTCTTGATCCGTTTTGAGTTAGTTTTTGTACATGCTGTGAGATATGGGTCTTGTTTCATTTTTTTGCAGATGGATATCCAGTTATGCCAGCACCATTTATTAAAGAGTCTGTCTTTTCCTCATTTAACCAACTTCAGGCCTTTGTCAAATATCAGCTGCTTGTCTGGGTTCTCAATTCTGTCCCATTGGTCTATGTATCTGTTGTTGTACCAGTACCAGGCTGTTTTGACTACTGTGGCAGTATAATAGGTTCTAAAATCAGGTAATATGAGGCCTCCCACTTTGTTGTTCTTCTTTTGTAAAGCTTTACTTATCTGAGGCCTCTTCCCCTTCCATACAAAGATGGTGATTTTTTTCTCCATCTCATTAGAAAATGCCATTGGAATTTGGATTGGGATTGCATTGTATCTGTAGATTGCTTTGGGTGGAAATGACATTTTCACAATGTTGAGTCTTCCTATCCATGAACATCATATGTTTTTCCTCTTATGTAGGTCTCTTGGTTTCTTGCAGTAATGTCTTGTAGTTTTCTTTGTATAGGTCTCTTTTGTCTCTGGTTAGATTTATTCCTAAGTATTTTATGTTCTTGGGGACTATTTTAAATGGTATTGATTAGGTGATTTCCTCTTCGACGTTGTCTTTCTTGGTGTAGAGGAATCCAATCGATTTCCGTATGTGTATCTTGTATCATGATACTCTGCTGAACTCTTCTATTAGTTTCAGTAGTTTTCTGGAGGATTCCTTAGGATTTTCTGTGTATAAGATCATGTCATCGGCAAATAGAGGTATTTTTACTTCTTCCTTACCAGTTTATGCCCTTTATTTCTTTATCTAGTCTAAATGCTCTGGCTAGGACCCCCAGCACAATGTTGAATAAGAGTGGTGATAAAGGGCATCCTTGTCAGGTTCCCATTCTCAGTGAGAATGCGTTCAGACTCTCTCCATTTAGGATGATGTTGGCTGTTGGCTTTGTATAAATGCCCTTTATTATGTTGAGAAATTTTCCTTCTATTCTTATTTTGCTGAGTGTTTTTATCATGAATGGGTGTTGGACTTTGTCAAATGCCTTTTCTGCATCAATTGATAAGATCGTGTGGTTCTTGTCTTTTGTTTTATTTATGTGATGGATTACATTGATTGTTTTTCTAATGTTGAACCATCCCTGTGTTCCTGGTATGGATCCCACTTGGTCATGGTGAATTATTTTTTTGATATGTTGTTGAATTCTATTAGCTAGAATTTTGTTGAGGTTTTTTGCCTCTGAGTTCATGAGAGATATAGGTCTATAATTTTCTTTCTTTGTGGTGTCTTTACCTGGTTTTGGAATAAGGAAAATGCTGGCTTCATAGAATGAGTTTGGGAGTATTCCATCCTTTCCTATGCTCTGAAATACCCTTAGTAGTAGTGGTGCTAACTCTTCTCTTAAAGTTTGGTAGAACTCTCCAGTGAAGCCATCAGGGCCAGGGCTTTTTTTTTGTTGGAAGTTTTATTATTATTATTATTATTATTATTATTATTACCTCTTCAATATCTTCTTTTGTTATGGGTTTATTTAGTTTTTTTCACCTTGGTTTGTAGTGTGTTTCTAGAAATTTGTCCATTTCCTCTAGGTTTTCAAATTTTTAGAGTACAGTTTTTCATAGTATTCTGTTATGATTCTTTTAATTTCCACTGGGTCTGTTGTGATATCACTCATCGCATTTCTTATTTGGGTTCTTCCACTCCTGTTTTTCTTTTGTCAGTCTGGCCAATAGCTTATCAATTTTGTTGAACTTTTCAAAGAATCAACTTTTGATCTTGTTGACTGTTTCAATTGTTCTTCTGTTCTCTATTTCATTTAATTCTGCTCTAATCTTTATTATTTCGTTTCTTCTGATACCCGAGGGCTTCTTTTGCTGCTCTCGTTCTATTTGTTTTAGTTGTAGGGCCAATGTTTTGATTTTGGCCCTTTCTTCTTTTGGGGTGTGTGTATTTATTGCTATAAATTGACCTCTAAGCACTGCTTTTTCTGTGTCCCAAAGGTTCTGGTAAGATGTGTTTTCATTCTCATTTAATTCTATGAATTTCTTTATTCTGTCTTTGATTTCTCCTCAAATCCAGTAGTTTTTGAGCAAGGTGTGGTTAAGTTTCCAGGTATTTGATTTTTTTTTTCTTTGCTATTTCTGTTATTGATTTCTACTCTTGCAGCTTTATGGTCAGAAAAGATGCTTTGTAATATTTCAATGTTTTGAATTCTGTTAAGGCTTGCTTTGTGACCTAAAATGTGGTCTATTCTGGAGAATGTTCCATGTGCATTGGAAAGGAATGTGTACTTTGCTACTGTTGGGTGGAGTGTTCTGTATATGTCTGTGAGTTCAAGTTGATTGATTGTGGCATTTAGATCTTCCATGTCTTTATTGAGTTTCTTTCTAGATGTTCTGTCCTTCACTGAAAATGGTGTATTGAATTCTCCCACTGTTATTATGGAGTTGTCTATTTCTCTTTTCAATGCTGTTAGAGTTTGTTTTATGTATTTTGGAACCCTATCATTGATTGCATGTATATTTATTGTGGTTATATCCTCCTGGTGTATTGACCCTTTAATCATTATATAGTGTCCTTCCTTATCGTTTGTGGTGGATTTTGCTTTAAAGTCTATTTTATCAGAGATTAATATTGCCACTTCTGCTCTTTTTTGGTTGTTGTTTGCTTGGTATATATTTTCTACCCTTTAAGTTTTAATTTGTTTGTGTCTTTGAGTCTAAGGTATGTCTCTTGTAGGCAGCATATAGATGGATCTTTTTTTTTTTAATCCATCCTGCCACTCTCTGTCTCTTTATTGGTGCATTTAGGCCATTTACATTCAATATAATTACTGATAGGTCCTCTATGAGTTTACTGCTGTCATTTTTATTTTATCTTGTTTTTTGTGGTATTGACAGTTTTCTTTGTTCCACTTAATTTTCTGCACTGAGTTTTTTTTTTTATGTATTTTTCTTTTCGTCTTTTTCATTATTGCTGATTTTGTGTTTGCTGAGTCTTTATGTTCTCCGTTTTTATTTTGAAGGGCAGATTTATTAGTTTCCTTTGTGGTTATCTTAAAACTTACCTTTATTTTTCTAAGTTTAAACCTATCTTTTTTTTCTGGATATTGCCTTAACTTCCTCTCCATTTGGAGTTCTGTGACTACACTATTTATTCCCTCTTTTTTGTTTTAATGTTGTCATCATTTACATATTGACATCTCTGTTTCCTTATTTTCACTCTTTTAGCTTTGACTTAGTTTTGCGACTTCCCTATCTGGGTTGATATCTGGTTGTTTTGTTCTGTGTTCTAGTCTTGGATTGTTGTCTGATGTTGTTGGTTCTCTAACCAGAGGACTCCCTTTAATGTTTCTTGTAATTTTGGTTTGATTTTTACAAATTCCCATAACTTCTGTTTTTCTGGAAATGCCCTAATTTTGCCATCATATTTGAGAGACAGTTTTGCTGGACATATAATTCTTGGCTAGCAAATTCTTTTTCCTTCAACACTTTATATGTGTCATCCCACTGCCTGGTTACCTGCATGTTTACTGCTGAGTAGTCAGAGCTCAGTATTATTGATTCTCCTTTGTAGGTGACCTTTCATTTATCCCTAGCCACCCTCAAGATTCTGTCTTTATATTTGGTTTACGCAAGTTTGATTTTGATATGTCTTGGTGACTTTCTTTTGGGATCTATTCTGTGTGGAGTTCGTTGTGCTTCTTGGATAGATATCTTCTCGTCTTTCACAATATCAGGGAAGTTTTCTGCAAGCAAATCTTCAACAATTTTCTCTGTATTTTCTTTTATCCTCCCCTGTTCTGGTACTCCAATCACTCATAGGTTTTTCCTCTTAATAATGTCCCATATAATTCTCAGAGTTTCTTCAAAAATAATTCTTTTTTTCTTATTTTTCCTCAAATACATTAGTTTCAGGGAATTTATCTTCAATCTCACTAATTCTGACTCCCATTGCTTCAATTCTGCTTCTATGACCTTCTATTGAGTTGTCTAATTCTGAATTTTTTTTTGTTAATCTTTTGAATTTCTAGTTGCTGTCTGTGTATAGTTTCTAGCAGCCTGTTAAATTCATCATCCTGTTCTTGTACTGTCTCTGAATTCCTCTATTGCTTTGTCTGTGTGTTCCTTGGCTTGGTCTGAGTTTTGTCTGATCTCCTTCCTCATCTCTTGAAGATCTCTGTATATTAATCTTTTGAATTCTAACTCCAGTAATTCCATGACCTCTTCCTCCAGAAGGTTTACTGGTTCTTTATGTTTGTCACTTGCTGGAGCCATCTTGACCTGCTTCTTTATGTGATTTGATATTGACTGTTGTCTCTGAGCCATCAAGAAGTTATTAGGTATATTTATTGTATGTTTGTTTACTGTGTCCTAGTTTTTTGTTTTGTTTTGTTTTGGTATGCCCAAGTAGCCTGGGCTTGTGAGTTACTTTGGTTACTGGCATCTTTGAAGATCTCATGTCCTGTCACCAGGTGGTTAGAACAGCTACTCAGTGTCTGAGCCCAGGAATCTCTTCACTTTCCCTGTGCAGATGCAGCTCAGGTGTCCAAGTCATCAGCCACTGAGTATGTGGTGCAGACTCTAACCTACAGACATAGTGAGGCAGGGCTGTGTAGGGGTGTTTGGAGCGGGCAGAGTTATCTGGCTGCAGTAGGGGGCTATGTGCTGAGCAAGGCAGGCGGCTGACAGCTGCCCCTGAGTGCCTGGGTGGAGGGCGTGTCCCTTTCCCCTAGAGCACATAGGGGAGTCAGTTTTGCAACTGGTCCCTGGGCATACAGTGCTGTTGGTTCTATGGACTGAGAGGCACGACATACTCTCAGACCCCTGTCGTGGGCGGCTAGATGGAGTGGGTGATACTACCAGCCCTCAGGCCCCTGATGTGGGTAAGTGAGGTCCCTGCTTAATGGGCAGGACAGTGTTAAATCTCACAAATCTGCAACTCACCCTTGGTTGCTGCAGTTGAAAATAGGCTTCAGGTATATGCCCTGTTGTTTTATGCTAATGAGGGCCTTCAGTGTTGAATTGGCCCACAGGTCTAGGCAGGGGTGAAGAGTGCTACAAGTCCATGGACCCCTCATACCAGTGCCTAGGCAAAGGGGCAGTGCCTGTTCTGAGTTTCTGGCTTAGGGAGCATGGCAATTTTTTAAAGCTGTGAGACTGGTCTGAGAGTGAATAGCCCTGAGTTACTGGCTTAGGGGGCTTCATTTTTTTTAAGCTATGAGATGGGTTTGGGCATGGATAGCCCTGAGCTCTGGCTTAGGGGGCATAACACTTATTGAATACTGCTGGACTGGTGTTGTAGTCGAGTGGCGTGGTGGGTGGGTTAGGGGAAAGTGGCACTTCTCCATTGTGAAAGTCCCAGAGGAGGAGGGGTTATTTTGCCTTCGTGCAGTAGGTTAGACGCTTACACTTAATTTTCACAGGTTCAGCGCTGCTTCCCTCAGCTCTGGAGGCTTGTGCAGACTCTCCACCGCCCGGCCTGTCCTGACATGATGAAACGCGTCCTGAGTGCTACTGCTTACCTCAGCCCATGTGTGCCGCCTGACCAAGCCAGCAAGGTGCCAGCTACCTTATGACTGGCACTTCTTCGCTGCTTCTGAACTGTCTCTCCTTCCCCCTCCCTCTCAGTCCGACTCCTCAACTGTGTCTTTGATGATTAGGGCCCCTAGATTGTTATATATAATCGATTCACTTGTTTTTTCAGGTCTTTGCACTTGGTGGCATAGTGGTTAAGTGCTACAGCTGCTAACCGAGAGGTCGGCAGTTAGAATCCGCCAGGCGCTCCTTGGAAACTCTATCGGGCAGTTCTACTCTGTCCTATAGGGTCGCTATGAGTTGGAATTGACTTGACGGCAGTGGGTTTGGTTTTTCTTGTAGAGGGATGACAAGAAGCAGCTAACTCTTCCACCATCTTGGCCTCACATAACTTAATGAACTATATTATGCCAATTGACTGAGATGTCCCACAAGACTATGGTCCAAATCCTTAAAACCCAGAAATCCAGTCCTACGAAGTCTTTGATTATGTCTAAGAAGTATCTGTAACCGTGCCCCTTATGTGCTATATTATATATATGAATATATGTGCAAACAGTCACATAGATGCATGAACAGATACATACACATACACCTATATATACACACAGCAGGCACTTTGAGGACTTAGGTATGCATGACCCAAGCAATGTGCCTCATATGTGTGTGAAAGCTGGACAGTGAATAAGGAAGACCAAAGAAGAATTAACGCCTTTGAATTATGGTGTTGGAGAAGAATATTGACTATACCATGAACTGCCAGAAGAACCAACAAGTCTGTCTTGGAAGAAGTATACCAAGCATGCTCATTAGAAACTTTGTTTCACATATTTGGACATGTTCTCAGCAGGGACCAGTCCCTACAGAAGGACATCATGCTTGGTAAATTAGAGGGTCAGTGAAAAAGAGGAAGACCCTCAATGAGATAATTGACACTGTGGCTGCAACAGTTGGCTCAAGCATAACAAAAGTTGTGAGGAGGACGCAGGACTGGGCAGCAGTTCATTCTGTTTTACATAGGGTTGCTATGAGTTAGAACTGACTCAATAGTACCTAACAATGACAATAACATACATACACACATATATACATACTCATACACATACGTATCCTCCACACATCTGTCAATTTGGTACTGTGGTGGCTTGCATGTTGCTCTGATGCTGGAAGCTATACCACTAGTATTTCATATACCAGCAGGGTCACTCATGGTGGGCAGGTTTCAGCAGAGCTCCCAGACTAAGACAGAATAGGAAGAAGGACATGGTGGTCTACTTCTGAAAAAACTGGCCAGTTTGAAAACCTTACTAATAGTAGCAGAGCACTGTCTGATATAGTGCTAGATAGAAGATGAGCCCCTCAGGTTGGAAGAACTGCCTCCTCAAAGTAGAGTTGACCTTAATGACCCAGATGGAGTAAAGCTTTTGGGACTTTCATTTACTGATGTGGCACGACTCAAAATGAGAAGAAACGGATGCAAGCATCCACTAATAATCGGAATGTGGAATGCACATAGCATGAATCTAGGAAAACTGGAGGTCATCAGAAATGAGATGGAATACATAAAGGCCAATATCCTAGGCATTAGTGAGGTGAAATGGACTGGTATTGGCCATTTTGAATCGGACAGTCATATGATCTACTATTCCGGGAATGACAAATTGAGGAGGAATGACGATGAATTCATCCTCCAAAAGAACATTTCAAGATCTATCCTGAAGTACAATACTGTCAGTGATAAGATAATATCCATACCCATACAAGGAGGACAAGTTAATATGACTATAATTCAAATTTAGGCACCAACTACCAATGCCAAAGACAAGGAAATTGAAAATTTTTACCAAATTCTTCAGTCTGAAATTGATCAAGCTGCAATTAAGCATGAATTACTAGTGATTGGAATGTGAAAGCTGGAAACAAAGAAGGATCTGTAGTTGGAAAAATATGGCCTTGGTGATAGAAACAATGCTGGAGATCACATGATAGAGTTTTGTAAGACCAAATGCTTTATTCATTGCAAATACCTTTTTTCAGTAACATAAACGGCGACTATACAGATGAACTCACCGGATGGAAAACATAGGAATCAAATCGACTACATCTGTGGTAAGAGACAATGGAAAAGCTCAATATCATCAGTCAGAACAAGGCCAGGGGCTGACTGCAGAACAGACCATCAGTTGCTCACAGGCAACTTCAAGCTGAAGCTGAAGAAAATTAAACAAATCCAAAGGGTCAGCAGTTCGAATCCACCAGGCGCTCCTTGGAAACTCTATGGGGCAGTTCTACTCTGTCCTATAGGGCTGCTATGAGTCAGAATCGACTTGACAGCACTGGGTTTGGATGAGAGCCAAAGTATGACCTTGAGTGTATCCCACCTGAATTTAGAGACCATCTGAAGAATAGATTTGATGCACTGAACACTAATGACCAGATGAGTTGTGGAATGATGCAAGGACATCATACATAAAGAAAGCAAAAAGTTACTAAAAGGACAGGAAAGAAAGAAAAAAACAAAATGAATGCCAGAAGACACACTGAAACTTGCTTTTAAATATAGAGTAGCTAAGGTGAATAGAAGAAATGATGAAGTAAAGGAGCTAAATAGAAGGTTTCAAAGGGTGGCTCAAGAAGAAAAAGTAAAGTATTATAATGAAATGTGCCAAGACCTGGAGTTAGAAAACCAAAAGGAAAGGACACACTTGGCATTTCTCAAGCTGAAATAACTGAAGAAAAAATTAAAGCCTCAAGTTGCATTTTGAAGGATTTTTTTTTTATGGGCAAAATATTGAACGATGCAGGAAGCTTCAGAAGATCCAAGGAATACACAGAGTCACTGTACCAAAAAGAATTGGTCAACAACTTTCAACCATTTCAGGAGGTAGCATATGACCAAAACCAATGGTAATGAAGGAAGACATCCAAGCTGCACTGAAGGGATTGGTGAAAAACAAGGCTCCAGGAACTGACGGAATACCAAATGAGATGTTTTAACACACCAGTGCAGTGCTGGAGGTGCTCACTTGTCTATGCCAAGAAATTTGGAAGAGAGCTACCTGGTGAACTGACGGGAAGAGATCCATATTTGTGCCCATTCCAAAGAAGGTGATCCAACAGAATGTGAAAATTATCAAATGGTATCATTAATATTACATATAAGTAAAATTTTACTGAAGATAATTAAGAAATGGTTTCAGCAGTACATCAACAGGGAACTGCCAGAAATTCAAGCCAGATTCAGAAGAGGACATGGAATAAGAAATATCACTGCTGAGGGCAAATGGATCTTGATTGAAAACAGAGAATACCAGAAAGATGTTTACCTGTGTTTTGTTAACTGTGCAAAGGCATTTGACTGTGCGGATCATAACAAAATATGGATAGCATTTTGGAGGACGGGAATTCCAGAACATTTAATTGTGTTCATGAGGAACCTGTACTTAGACCAAGAGGCAGTCGTTCAAAAAGAACAAGGGAATACTTCATGTTTTAAAGTCAAGAGAGATGTGAGTCAGGGTTGTATCCTTTCACCATGCTTATTCAATCTGTATACTGAGCAAATAATCTGAGAAGTTGGTCTATATGAAGAAGAACGCGGCATCAGGATTGGAGGAAGACTCATTAACACCCATCAATATGCAGATGACCTTACTTGCTGAAAGAGAAGAGGACTTGAAGCACTTACTGATGAAGATCAAAGACCACAGCCTTCAGTATGGATTACATGTCAACATAAAACAATAATCCTGGAGAAGCCAGCACAACTTGTCCGAGGCAAGGTCATGGAAGCTCCATAGACACATCCAAACTCCCTGAGGGACCAAATTACTGGCCTGAGGGCTGTGGGGACCATGGTCTCGGGGAACGTCTAGCTCAACTGGCATAGCATAGTTCATAAAGAAAATGTTCTACATTCTACTTTGATAAGTAGCATCTGGGGTCTTAAAAGCTTGTGAGCAGTCATCAAAGATGCTGCATTGATCTCATCCCGACAAGAGCAAAGGAGAATGAAGAGAACCAAAGACACAAGGGGAACATTAGTCCAAAGGACTAATGGACCACAACTACCAAAGCCTGCACCAGACTGAGTCCAGCACAACTAGGTGGTGCCTGATTACCACCACCAACTGGTGTGGGAGAGATCACAATAGAGGGTCCCAGACAGAGCTGGAGAAAAATGTAGAACAAAATTTTAACTCACACACACACGCAAAAAAAAGACCAGATTTACTGGTCTGACAGAGACTGGAGAAACCCTGAGAATATGGCCCCAGATGCCCTTATAGCTCAGTAAGGAAGTCACTCCTGAGGTTCATCCTTCAGCCAAAGATTAGACAGGCTCATAAAACAAAACAATTCTATATGGGCACACCAGCCCAGGAGCAAGGACAAGAAGGCAGGAGGGGACAGGAAAGCTGGTAATGGGAAACTCAAGGTCGCAAAGGGGGAGAGTGTTGACATGTGATGGGGTTGGGGTTGGCAACCAGTGTCACAAAACAATATACCCAAAATATGCGTATCATTTAATGAGAAACTGGTTTGTTCTGTAAACCTTCATCTAAACTACAATTTTAGAAAAATTAAAAATAAATAAATAAAACAAAAATTCTCACAACTAGGCCAATAAGCAACATCAGGATAAATGGAGAAAATATTGAAGTTGTCAAGGATTTCATTTTACTTGGATCCACAATCAATGCCCATGGAAGCAGCAATCAAGAAATCAAACGACATATTGTATTGGGCAGATCAGCTGCAAGTGTTGAAAAGCAAAGATGTCACTTTGAGGACTAAGGTGCACCTGACTCAATCCATGTGCATAGGAAAACTAGACAATGAATAAGAAAGACTGAAGAGGAATTGATGCCTTTGAATTATTGCGTTGGCGAAGAGTGTTGAATATACGTACCATGGAGTCCCAGAAGAACAAACAAGTATGTCTTGGAAGAAGTTCAACGAGAGTTCTCCTTGGAAGCAAGGATGGTAAGACTTTGTCTCACATACTTGGACATGTTATTAGTAGGGACCAGTCCCTGGAGAAGGACATCAAGCTTGGTAAGGTAGTGTTGTTGTTAGGTGCCCTCGAGTCAGTTCTGACACATTGTGACCCTTTGTACAGCAGAATGAAACAGGTAGGGGTCATTGAAAAAGAGGAAGACCCTTGATGAGATGGATTGCAACAATGGGCTAAAACATGGCAACACAACATTTGTGAGGATGCCACAGGACCAGGCAATGTTTCATTCTGTTGTACATAGTGTAATAATGAGTCAGAACCCACTCAACAGCACCTAACGACAACCTAGTAACCTACACATATATGCCTACAGACATACATGTTACCCACACACATATTTTTTGGTTATTTTTGGTGTTGTTTTAAAATTATGTATGCCAGAGCAATTACCAACAAGTTCTTTTTTTTCTTGTGTACTATTTAGTGACATTGTTTACCTTCATCATGCTGTCTACACTTCATCCTCATTCAGTGTCACCTTTCCCATCACCAAAAATAATGAGTGCCTACTTTTTTTTTTTTTTTTACTATGTAGAGAGTAAATCCTCCTCACTCCCTATCCCAATCCCTGGTAACCACTAATGATCATTAGTTTCTGCATACTTACCTATTCATGTTATTTTATAAAAGTGAGAGCATACAGTATTTTTGCGTGTGTGATTAACTCACTTCAACTCAACATAATGACCTCTAGGTTCATCCATGTTACAAGATGTTTTTGGAACTCATTTTACTTTATAGTCGAGTAGTATTTTGTTCCATTTAAAAAGAGGAAGACCCTCAATGAGATGGATTGATACAGTGGCTGCAACAGTGGGCTAGAGCATAACAACGATTGTGAAGATGGCCCAGGACCAGGCAGTGTTGTATTCTATTGTACACAGGGTTGCTATGAGTTGGAACCAACTTGACGGCACCTAACAACAAACAGCATTCCATTGTGTATGTACCATATTTTACTTATCCATTCATCCGGGTTTTTTTTTATTCATCCTTTAATGGGCATTTACGTTGTTTTCATCTTTTTGATATTGTGAATAGTGCTGCAGTGAACATAGGTGTGCATATGTCTGTTCGTGTCACTTGCATGAGATCCCGAGAGTATATACCTAGGAGTGGAATTGCTGGGTCATATGGCAACTCTGGGGTCCTGGTGGTACAGTGGTTAAGCACTGGGCTGCTAACCAAAAGGTTGACAGTTAAATTCACCACCTGCTCCTTAGAAACACTATGGGGCAGTTCTACTCTGTCCTATAGCATTGCTATGAGTCGGAGTCAACTTGACGGCAATGATTTTTTTTGTTGTTTTTTATGGCAGCTCTACCTCTACTTTTGTGAGGAAAGACCAGACTGTTTTCCACAATGGATGTATCATTTTGCATTCCCACCAGCAAATGATGAGGGTTCTAATTTCTCCACATCCCCTCCAACATTTATTGCTTTGGGTTTTTGTTTGTTTGTTTGTTTGCTTGTCTTTGTTTTGTTTTTGGCTATCCTAAAAAAAAAAAAAATTTTTTTTTTTTTTAGCGGGATTGGAATGGTATCCTATTGTGGTTTTGATTTGTATTTCTTTGATGGCTAATAACATTGAGCATCTTTTCATGTGTCTGTTGGCCATTTGAATATCCTCGTTGATGAAATGCCTGTTTATGTCCTTTGCCCAGTTTTTTGATTGGGTTGCTTGTCTTTTTGTTGTTAAGTTGTAGAAGTTTTCTATATATTTTACCCATTAGACCCTGATCAGTTATAACATTCCCAAAGATTTTTTTCCCCGTCTGTATGTTGTTTCTTTCTCTCTTTTGATAAACAAAAGTATTTAACTTTTATGAGGTCCCAGTTATCGATTCTATTTTCTGTTAATTGTACAATCATTGTTGTGTTTGATAATTTATCATTGAAAAAAAATTAAGTCCCAAAGCTTTGCTCTGATTTTTTTTCCAAGAACTTTATGGTTTAGATTTAACATTTAGGTCTTTGATCATTTTGAATTAGTTTTTGTATATAGTGTGAGGTATGGATCTTGTTTCATTTTTTTGCATGTGGAAATACAGTTTTGCCAGCACCATTCGTTGAAGAGACTGTTCCTTCCTCATTGAGAGGATTTGGCATTCTTGTCGAAAATCAATAGACCATAGATGTTTGGATTTATTTCTGGATTTTCCGTTCTATTCCATTGGTCTGTGTGTCAGTCATTAAACCAGTACCAACCTGTTTTGATTACTGTAGCTGTATAATATGTTTTAATGTGAGGAAGTGTGAGGCCTCCTACTTTGCTCTTCTTCTTCAAAATTGCTTTGGCTTTTCACGGTCTCTTGTCTTTCAATATAAATTGAGGATTAGTTTTTCCATTTCTGTAAAGAATGCTGTTGGAATTTTGATTGGGATGGCATTGTAGATCACTTTGGGTATAGCTATATTTGTTGTATGGATTAATCTACTTATATCTACTTCTTTCCAATTCTACATCTCTCCTCTCAGGAGAAGTTTCTTGCCCCCAAACCCTGAATATCTGTAGCTCCAACATTTATTACCAAGTACCTGCTTAAAATTATTCATACTCATGAACCTAAGATTTGAAAGATTTTGTCTTTCAAATTTTATTTATCAAGGAATAATCCCATTTCCAAGGGTGGCAAATTACAAATGGTCACAAATTATTTCCGCAGTCCTTGAATCTGTGACTTGATTTGACCAATAGAATATGGTAGAAGTTACATTGTACAACTCCCAAACAAGACCTCAGAAGACCTTGTAGCTTCCATTTGTGCTGTCCTGGAATGTTTCTATCACATACAAGGAAATTGGGCTAATCTGCTGGACCACTAAGCACCCTAACCCACAGGCCAGACATGGGAGTGCACCTATCTTACACAGCCCCATTGACCCTCCGGATGATTAGATGACTGCAGGCACCTGAGTGACCCCAGAACAGCGCTAGTAGAAGAACCACCCAGCTGAGCCCAGACCAAATAGCCAAACCTTGAAACAATAAATGAGTGTTGTTTTATGCTACTAAATTTGGGGATGGTTTTTTTTTTTTATGTTATGCCATACTGATAGATATGAGATACAGGAATTATTTTACTGGGGTAATAAAAAAAACTGCAACATACAATATCAGCTTTGTGACCAGGTAAGCTGAAAATGCAATGAGAAGGCTGTTAGCAAAAGTTGGAGGAATGGCAAATAGAGTGTTCATGGAGGCTGGACAACCAGGAATGAGATTCTTATTTGAGGTTGGAAAAAGGCAACACATGTTATGTAATGGTGGGACGATTGGAAAAATATATCACATGTGGCAACTTAGAAAATAGAAACGTCTCTAATGAACTTGTAGTCCTGGCTAAGAAGATCTCAACTGAGAGTCAGTGGAATGTTTTTAGCAGAATATGATAAGATACTGCAAAAGTGGGGTGAGCTAAGAAGAAACTCTTGGGTTTGCAAGCAGAATTTATAGGAAACATAGAGGACCCAGGACTTGCTGGATTGGAAAATAAAATTCAACTAAACTGGAGGACATTTGTCCCACAGCTGCCTGACCTGGCCAAGTAGAAAGATATGTGCTTCAGCATGAATTTAGAGATCTGGCTTTTGGAGCATGGGATGGGCTGCTATCAGATTCATGGAAAACCCACAACATTGTAAGAGAATTGTCCTGGCAAAGGAATCACCGGCTTAGGCCAAAAGGGACTAAGCCAGGTTCAAACTGACAAGATACCTTTGTGCTCCCAGGTTTCTTTGGCAGAAAGCAGACTTAGAAGGGTGCTCAGTTGCAAGCATGGGCCTTTCTTATGGAAAAGGAAGGACCTCTCAGAGAGTAGTCAAGGGCCCAGAGGGCTGAGCCAAGAGCACAGGGAACAGAACTAGGCCTAATCAGGAACATCCCCTGACCATATGTGCCTAGCTATGTGTCAGTGACTGCTGTGTGCCTCTTGTTCCTTCTCTCTTCAATAGTGACATTGCAGTTATTGTGGCCCTATTTCACAATTGTATTTTGGGCAGTAGGGGGCAGATAATTTGCCTTTTTAGCTCACAAGTCTCTAGAGAAAGAGAAATTGCACCCAGTAGCTACATTCAGGGGGCCTCATGTGTGTCTGGACTTGATAGAGATAGTGGGTTTTGAGCCTAGAGTTGACATGGGACAAGACTTTAAGGGGCCTTGGAATAGGTGAGTACGTTTTACATATGGGGATAATGTAAATAATTATGGCCAAATGGTGGATGGGGGCAGATTAAAAATAGCCACAAGTCTTTGCAGCTCCTCTCATCAAGAAAAAAAAAATTTTTATTTTTTTTTAGAGATAGAGCTTATTTCCCTACCCCTTGACTGTGGCCTGGCCTGTGACTTGCTTTGACCAACAGAATGTGATGGAAGTGATTCTGGGCAACTTCTGAGCAAGACTCCAAGAAATCTTGCAGCTTGCACTCTTGCTTTCTTGCAATGTTGCTGCTGGTGTGTAAGAAGTCTTGGCTCGCCTGGCCACAAGGAGGAGAGCAAGGGCTTCCTGCCAGCAGCCTAACCACAGACACATGAGTGGAGCCATCTTAGGCCATCATCAGATGGTGGCAGCAGCAAGAATGACCCCAGGCAAGACCATCAGAAGAACTTCCCAGTTTATTTCAGCCCAAATTGCTGAACTGTGCAATTGTAAGCAAATAATTGGTCATTATCTTGAGCTACTAAATTGTGGGATGCTTTGTTGCATGACGGTAGATAATTAAGACACAATAGCTGCCATTATCACTGGTGATATATTTTCAACACACACCAAGAAATGTATTACTGCTGCTAGCCTATGTATGATTTCACTTAGGACCACCAGTTCTTGTCTCTGGGGACCCCAGAAATTCAAGGACCCTTAGAAGGGATCAGTGCCTTCATCCTCTTACCTCAGTTTACCAAGGTGTTGCTGATGAGGCTTAAGGCATGACCCTCTCACGGATCTGGAAGCTCAGGAGTCTACCATGATTCTCAGCCTTTGCTGCATATTAGAAGCAGTGCTCTAAAGCCGTGCTTCCTGAACTTCAACATGCAAGTGAATCACCCAGGGGTCTTGTGAGACTGCAGATGCTACGTCAGTAGGTCTGAGAGGGGGCCTGAGAGTTACCATTCCTAACTGGCCAGGTGCCAGTGCTGTCCATCCGCAGTTAACACGTTGAGTAGCAAGGGTGTAGGGAGGCTGACAAAGCCACTCGAAACTGGTTCTCATCCTCAGCTGTATGTTAGAGTCAGCTGCAAAGCTTAAAAATGTTGCTGCTGTGGGTCCATCCCCAGACTTTTAATTTAACTGGCCTGGGTGTTTCTGGGATGGGGATTTCTAACAGTCCCTGGTAATTCTAGTGTGCAGCCAAAGGTGAGCACCACTCCTCTGACCAGACTAGTCCCGTCACTCTGGAAAGGGGGCTGTGCTGCGCAGGTGACTCACAGCACTCCCAAGAACTGGTAAAATAGCTCAGCTCACCCTTTAGCGTGATCCAAACCAAAAACCAAACCCACTGCCATCGAGTCGATACCGACTCACAGTGACCCTATAGGACAGAGTAGAACTGCCCCATAGAGTTTCCAAGGGGCACCTGGCAGATTCAAACTGCTGACCTCTTGGTTAGAAGATATAGCACTTAACCACTACGCCACGGGGGTTAGCCTGATCGGAAACATGCAAAAGGCTGCAGGGGAAACAGCATGGTGCCTAAGTGAAGCCTACATGTGCTTTTCCTGGCTGTGTGACCTTGTCAGGTTACCTGTCCCCCTTCAGCCACACCGTCTTCATCTGTAAGTGGAATATCAGGTCGACACTAGGGCCTTTTGGCCAGTTAGAGGTAATGTGGGCCAAGTGCCTGACTGGAGTCTGAGAGCTCTTATTCAAAACAGAGTATCAATAGACCTGAATGACCACTTGCAGAGAGTTGAGAGGCATTGGTAACCAGGACCAATGTTTGCCAGTATGGAATGCCCAGATTGGAAGACATCCCTTGTGATAAATGGTAGATGCTTTCCCTTTATCTACAATCAGTTTGGTATTCATTTGACTTAGTTTTGCCCCTGCCAGGAAGTTAGAATCTGAATGGTTTCATTTTAAAGACTCCAACTGTGAGAAACTAAATGTTTTAGAATTTAATATCTTCTTCAAAATGCACTTTTTTCTGTGTTTAGAGGTGAAAGAACTTCATTTAAGTAAAAATCTTTATTATATAACAGTGTGTCAAATCAACCCAAAGAGAGGAAGATGGTGGGTTTATTTGTTCATGTTAAAAAGGCAACTTTGTAAACAATTCTTGTGAGGTTTGGCTTTGCTCTACTGCTCATGAAATATGTCTTGTCTAACTCTTGAGCCAAACAAGCCAACTCAGCATCCAAGGAATGCTAGTTTGATGGGGTTTGGGGGGGAAGGATGGCAGAGTTTGGTTATTAGCTGTGATGTTTGCTGGGGAGTGGTGACCATATTTGAGAAAGAAAGACAGGGGAGGAGGGGAAAGGATAACTCTAACTCTGAGAATAAGAATCAGCACCAAGCTGGTGTCAAATATACCCCTATTCTCCAGTTTCTCCACCATTTCTGACACCAGCTGTGGCACTCTTTCTCTACTGAATTAGTAATTCATTGCAACAATCACAGAGAACTCACAGAAGCACCATATCTTCAGTAACAACTTTAATAACAGAGAAGGATGTAAACAGAAACAAGGATATGCAAGGTTCAGTAGGAGTCCCCGAGGCCTCAGCGTCTTAAGAGGACCAGCTTACTCTTCTGAGAACAGATCTTAACTCTCATCAACCAAGAAATCTTTCAACCAGAAGCTGTTCTATGATGTCACCCGGTGGGCTCTGCTGTCAACTGTTGCCCTCAACTGCCTTCAAGCTTTCTTCGCCAGGGTTCAGCCTTTACACTTTGCTGCCACTGCCCAGGCCTGCTCGTTGACTCTGCTTCTTCTGGTACTGTTGCAGCTTTGGCCTCCATGGCAGTTGCAGTTTTATCCCACCTGAGAGGGACATAGCGCAGGGTCCCCATGTCCAAAGGAAGCGCTCCCCTCCTGGCTCTCCTCAATCTGGAGGCCCCATCTGAGCCTCTGCCTTATAGGATTTTATTAGTTAACAGGCAGGCCTTCCAAACAACCTGGGTAGGGCCCCCCAGCCAATCTGGATAAAGGTCAACTATAGGGTGGGGCCCCGTAGCCAATTTTATAAAGGTCGGCCTGGGCAGGACTCAGGAACCAGGACCAAAACGCCAAATGGTTTTTGGTGAGGTAATTCCAGAATACTGGTGGTGCAGTGGTTAAGCACTTGGATGCTAACCAAAAGGTTGAGTGTTTGAACCTACCAGCCACTCGATGGAAGAAAGATGTGGCAGTCTGCCTCCATAAAGATTACAGCCTTGGAAACCCTATGGGGCAGTTCTACTCTGTCTATAGGGTCACTATGAGTCAGAATAGGCTTGATGGCAATGGGTAAGGTAAATCTACATCAGAACAGGGGGAATGGAAAGAGTACGGCCAGAAAAAAAGTAGATTAACAAGACAATGAGATAAAAAATGTTAAATTGGAACTACTCAGAAGTCTGAAGTCTATGGTTCCTATATCTAAGGCCCCACCACACTCTTCCTCCCTAAACTGCTTGCTTCTCTCTGTTTTCTACTCTCCCTCAATTCCTTCTTCCCTCCTACCTGTATTTTTAAAACTACAAAAGTATCAAATGTTGTATACATCTAGAAGTAAAAAGTGAACATCCCTCTTTCTGCATCCCTCGCCCTCATCCCAATTCCTTATCTTTTAGTATGGTAAGAACCAAATGGGGGACCTTGCTAAAAAGCCAGTTTTCCCAGAACCTGCCTCCAAAGAGTGCTTCTTTCTTGGTAGTGTGAGGTTCCCATGTCTCTCTGCTCCCTTTTCTCTTTTATATCTCAAAAGAGATTGGCTTAAGACACTACCTAATACTCATCAGTATAATTGCCACTAATCTATCTTTTTACATCATATTGATAGGATTTACAAAAATAGGAAAATCACATAAAATGGTAGACAGTCACATAAAATGGTGGGCAATCACACAACACTGAGAATCATGGCCCAGCCAAGTTGACAGACATTTTTTGGAGGACACAATTCAATCCATGACACATGGAAAATGCGCACACACAGACACACAGAAATGCAAATGAGCTGTGTGACATAGAAAATGTGCACACACAGACACACAGAAATACAAGTGAGTTGCGTGACATGGAAAATGTACGTACACACAGACACACAGAAATGCAAGTGAGTTGTGTGACATGGGAAACACACAGACAGAAATACAAGTGAGCTGTGTGACATGGAAAATGCACAGACACACAGACACACAGAAATACAAGTGTGCTGTGTGATGTGGGAAACGTGCACACACAGACACGCAGAAATACAGGTGTGCTGTGCGACACGGAAAACACACGTGCAAACACTCGCACACACACAAATACAGGACTATGTAGCTAACCAGGAGAGCCATCACAGTTCTCCCTGTCTGCCCATGGAACCACAAGCCAGGACCCCCTATCATGAAACCAGCATTTTACCAACCAAATTAGGTTAACAATTAACAAATCTTGTAGATTGCTTTCTGCAGTTTCAGTCTGCTTGTCGTCCCTACCTAACAAAACCTGCCCACACAGAGTAAAATGAAACCACCCTCTCTGCCAGGGCATGCCAGAAGTGCTGGCTGGTCACCTTCTCAAAAGATCTCTTTAAAGTGTTAAAAAGCAAAGATGTCACCTTGAAGAACAAGGTGAGCCTGACCCAAGCCATGGTGTTTGCAGTTGCCTCATATGCATGTGAAAGTCAGATAATGAATAAGGAAGATTGAAGAACTGAGGCCTTTGAATTGTGGTGTTGGTGAAGACTATTGAATATAGCATGGACTGCCAAAAGAATGAACAAATCTGTCTTGGAAGAAATATGACCAGAACGCTGATGAAGCAAGGATGGTGAGACTACATCTTACATACTTTGGACATGTTATCAGGAGGGATCAGTCCCTGGAGAAAGATATCACGCTTGGTAAAGTAGAGGGTCAGCGAAAAAGAAGAAGACCCTCAATGGGGTAGATTGACACACTGACTAAAACAGGGCTCAAGCATAATGACTGTGAGGACGGCGCAGGACTGGGCAGTGTTTTGTCCTGTTGTACACTGGGTTGCTATGAGTTGGAACAGACTCCAAGACACCTAATAACAACAAAACTGCTGCTGTCCCACAAATCACCTTTATCCTATAACCCATGGTTATTCATATTGTATGGTGAGTGAGTACTCTGAGGTATGATCTCTGTGCCTTACTGGCCAGAATGCTGCCACTGGTTCCCTAACAGAACTATCTTTGTGATCAGTTCAGCTCACCCTTTCACCAGCTGTATAAATTTGGGCAAGTCAATTAACCTCTGAACCTCATTTTCACACCTGTTAAATGGACATAACAGCACTTCCCTTACAATAATGTCATAGGGTTAAAGAAAATAACACAGAAAGAACTTGGCTTTCAGCAAATTCATTCATTCAACAAAGATTTATTGAGTGTCTATTGACTGAGCCCCAATGTGTTGCTTAGCCAGACCCGACTTTCCTCTGCCGAAGAACAAGTCCACAAGACCCAAAGTATGACCTTGAGTATATCCCACCTGAATTTAGAGACCATCTCAAGGATAGATTTGATGTATTGAACACTAATGACCATAGACCAGACGAGTTGTGGAATGACATGAAGGACATCATAAATGAAGAAAGCAAAAGGTCATTAAAAAGACAGGAAAGAAAGAAAAGACCAAAATGGATGTGAGAAGAGACTCTGAAATTTGCTCTTAAACATCGAGTAGCTAAAGCAAAAGGAAGAAATGATGAAGTAAAAGAGCTGAACAGAAGATTTCAAAGGGCAGCTGGAGCAGACAAAAACCCATTACCCGTTGCCGTCGAATCGATTCCGACTCATAGTGACCCTATAGGACAGAGTAGAACAGTAAAGTATTATAATGAAGTGTGCAAAGACCTGGAAATAGAAGATCGAAAGGAAAGAACACGCTCAGTATTTCTCAAGCTGAAAGAATTGAAGAAAAAAGTTAAGCCTCAAGTTGCAATATTGGAGGATTCTGTGGAGGAAATATTAAACTATGCAGGAAGCCTCAAAAGAAGATGGAAGAAATACACAGCCACTGTACCAAAAAGAATTAGTTGACATTCAGTCATTTCAGGAGGTAGCAATATGTTTAAGAACTGAAAGTACTGAAGGAAGAGGTCCAAGCTGCACTGAATGCACTGGTGAAAAACAAGGCTTCAGGAATTGATGGAAGACCAGTTGAGATATTTCAGCAAACAGATGCAGCACTGAAAGCAGTTACTCGTCTATGCCAAGAAATTTGGAAGACAGCTACCTGGCCTACTGCCTGGAAGAGAATCCATATTTGTACCCATTTCAAAGAAATAAGATCCAATAGAATGTGGAAATTATTGAACAATATCATTAATGTCACACACAAGTAAAATTTTGCTGAAGATCATTCAAAAGTGGTTGCAGCAGTACATTGTCAGGGAACTGCCAGAAACTTGAGCCGGATTCAGAAGAGGACATGGAATCAGGGGTATCATTGCTGATGTCAGATGGATCCTGGTTGAAAGCAGAGAATACAAGAACGATGTTTATCTGTGTTTTATTCACTATGCAAAGATACTCGACTGTGTGGATCGTAACAAATCATGGATAACATTGCAAAAAATGGGAATTCCAGAACACTTAATTGTGCTCATGAGGAACCTGTACTTAGACCAAGAGGCAGTCATTCAAACAAAACGTGGTTTAAAGTCAAGAAAGGTGTGACTCAGGGTTGTATCCTTTCACCATGCTTATTCCACCTGTATGCTAAGCAATAATCCAAGAAGCTGGACTATATGAAGAAGAATGGGGCATCGGAATTGGAGGAAGACTCATTAAAACCCTGCGTTATGCAGATGATATAGCCTTGCTTGCTGAGAGTGAAGAGGACTTGAAGCACTTACTGATGAAGATCAAAGACCACAGCCTTCAGTATGGAATACACTTCAACAATAAAACAGAAATCCTCACAACTGGACCAATAAGCAACATTGTGATAAACAGAGAAAAGATTGAAGTTGTCAAGGATTTCATTTTACTTGGATCCACAATCAGTGACCATGGAAGTAGCAGTCAAGAAATCAAACAACACATTGCATCAGGCCTATCTGCTACAAAAAGATCTCTTTAAAGTATAAAAAAATGCAAAGATGTCACTTTAAGGACTAAGGTGTGCCTAACCCAAGCCATGGTGTTTACAGTCGCCTCAGATGCGTGTGAAAGCTGGACAATGAATAAGGAAGACATTTGAATTATGGTGTTGGTAAAGAATATACTGTGGGCTGCCAGAAGAACAAACAAATCTGTGTTGAAAGAAGTACAACCAGGATGCTTCTTAAAAGCGAGGATGGAGAGACTTTGTCTCATGTACTTTGGACATTTTATCAGGAGGGACCAGTCCCCGGAGAAGGACATAATGCTTGGTAAAGCAGAGGGTCTGTAAAAAAGAGGAAGACCCTCAATGAGATGGATTGACACAGTGGCTGCAACAATGGGCTTAAGCATAACAAAAATGGTGGGGACGGCTCAGGACCGGGCAGTGTTTCTGGTCACTATGAGTTGGAACTGACTTGACGGCACCTCACAACAACAACAGCAGGGCAGCAGTGAAGGAGCCAGACAGACACACACCCTGCCTTGTTGGAGTACATACTAGGGGATATGGGGAGTTGTATTGTGATCATTATGACTTCATGCCATGGATCACCTTAAAGCTGTAAATTGGCTTTTCCATTTCTATGGAGGGAACTTAAGAAGCAAGACACCCAGGCATGTGCCCAGGCACAGCCTGTAAGGTGCTCAACACTTACTGGAACCCATCACCAACAGGGCCCTGGCTAACTCCCATTTCCACGGGTGACTCTTTAGATAAACCGGTGAAATACAAATTGGTCCTTTACCCACCAAAGTAGTCAGTTTCCTCAAGTGGAAAATTCAGCAACACTCCTTGAATTTGCTAGAATGTGCTCATCTTTCCTGGTTGAGTATTTCTGTAAAATGAGGTGAATATTCCAAGGTGCAACCATCAGTTTCTGTCAGCAAACTGAGATTCTAACATCAAATCACGCACGGAACAGGAATGTTTACTGGGATCTAGCAGTTAGTTTTATCACATAAGTGTTAGGCCCTTTAGGGTCTGAGAAGTTGTTCTGTTCAGAAAACTGCAAAAGAAAACTGAAGAGATAATAAAGACTCCAGAAAAAAAAAGGAAAATGTTTTTACGGTAATGAGAGCCAGAAAAAAATGATTTTAAGAAATTGTTTTGAATAAGACTTTATCTTATTTCAGTTCTTTGTGTGTGTGACTAATGTTATCCAGTCACAAGTGATGGAAAAACTGAAATGAAAGAAAATTCCCAATCCCGTAAGTTTAGATGCTTTGTTATGTTCAATGCATCTAATAAACCCCTTGACAGGAAGAAAGGCATATATATACGTATATACAATTTTTGCCAAAGAAAATATACTTCTTCCCACTAAATAAATGAAGAATCAATATTAAAGGGATATTGGCTTGCAGTGGCGCCAAATGTGAAGCTGCCCAGACACTCTCACATCTGGGTCCAGCCCTGTTGGTCTGGGAGCAGTGCATGGGGTAAGGGTTTCAGTGGGTGGATTTAAGGCACACACTTATTTTTCTTCATTCAGAGAGTTTAGTCTACTGTTTATGCATGTATTTATTAATTAAAATCAAAGGGGCTGAGCATTTATTCTAAGCTAGGCACTAGGAATGCTGAAATGACTTTGCATGTCCCTGCCTTCACAGGGAGTTCCCAGGTGGTATAAATGGTTAACGTGCTCAGCTGCTCACAGAAAGGTTGGAGGTTCAAGTCTACGCAGAGGTGCCTCAGAAAAAAGGCCTGATGATCTACTTCTGAAAAATCAGTGATCGAAAACCCTATGGAGTACAGTTCTACTCTGATACCCATGGGGCTCCTGTGAGTTGGAATTGACTTAACTGCAGCTGGTTTGGGTTTTATTTTTTGGCCTTCACAGAACTTACAGAGATGTGAGGGAGAGCCACAAGGTGCTCAGGGCCTCATTCAGAGCCAGCCCTGCATGGCAGGCAGAGGCCACAGGAACCTGAGACCAGGGGCAGTGGCTCCTGTGCATTATTTAGCCAGCCTGTCCTTCCCGCTGCCTGAAGTTATGGCATTTGAGTCAAGTGTTATGTTCTGCCAAGGAGAGAGACCGTGAGGCAGCCACACCATGAGAGGGTGGAGAGCTGTGGGCCTTCAGTAAAAGCTGGGGACTGAGACAAGAAGGCTACTGCCTCTTCTGACAGGTCTCCTGCTTTAGACCAGGAGTCGGTACATTTTTTCTGTAAAGGGCCAGATCGTAATGTTTTCAGCTTCATAGGCTATATGGTCTCTGTCACAACTACTCACCTCTGCCGTTGTGATGCAGAAGCAGCTGCAGACAAGACATAAAGGAGTCGACAAGAAAAGTTCCAGTAAAAGAGCGTTTACAAAAGCAGGTGGCAGGCCGGGCGTGGCAAGACCCATGGTGCGCTGGCCTTGTTCCAGGCCTGGTGATTACTGACGCTAAAACTGGTGGACGGCATGATCTGGTGAAGAAAGAAAAGCAGGATTTTCTTCATCTGTCTTCTAGATCTATGTGCATAGCACATATCTCAGGGGCCCCCTTACATCCACGCTTCAATTCTGACTCCAGCTTTTCCTAGCTGTCTGACTTTGGGCCGGGCTTGCACCTCTCTGCACCTGTTCCTCTTGGTACAATGGAGACAAAAATACCACCTCCTCCTGGTCATAGGTGAAGCCTCACTCATCCTCGGTCTTCCTGCTGTTTCCTTCCCACACACGTACCCACACATACTAGCCTTCCCTCCTCACTGAGACGTACGTCTAGGAAATGCTAGTTCCCAGGCCCCAAAGCCAAATCCCCGTTGCCCTGGAGTAGCCCTTTCTTCAGGAGGAATCGTATAACCTTCAAGGGACTGTTTTCCCTTTCAGTTTAAAAAACCCAGCACAATAAAAGCACATTGTTCTTCTTGGTGTTTGTTTTGAAGAAATGTTTTTCCACTGGTGCTTTCTCTGAAGCGTTTTGTTTCTTCCTTCGTTTCTTCTAGCAGTTCTTGGCAGCTGAGTCTGCATACCGACATTTGGCCCTTTACTCACTCTTGTGGATAAGACTCTGAGATCAGGCTCATTGTGCTCGTGAGTTTGCCAAGCAACCAAATAGCTTCTGTCTCCTGAGTCTCTCAGAGTCCTCCAAAAGTGAGGGCTGCATTTTTCCAGGACCGCACAGGATGCCCAAGCGATGATGTCACAGCCCAGGTCGCCAGCCCCTCTGCTTCCTGTTTCTCTCCTCCTGACAGACTCATGAATCATATCAACTTTATCATTTGACTCCGAGCTCATTTCCCTGTTCTACAAACCATTGGAGGTGGGAACTAAGTGTAATCAAAACAAAAAGTCCTAAGATTCTCTTTCCTTGCAGAAATGGAGCACATGTCCCCCCATCTTGAAGGAAAGAAAGCACACCATCTGGCTTCCTTGTCATTTTCTGGCCGTGCCCTCGGCTGCTGGGGTCAGACAGTGGTGATCTCATCTGAAAAGCTGGGTACTAATTGTGCTCGCTGTTGGCGAGGTTTTCAGTCAGGTGGCAGTGTGGCCCTTACGGGTACATGCTTGGCACATACAGAGCATATGCACTATGGGAAAGGTGTTAATAAAAGTAAACCTAGGCTGAATGCTTTTGAGACTCTGCCACACACAAACAGCACTCTGCGATTGGGTTTGGAGATTCTCCTCCGCGGTTTTCTTCCATGTGCCTCTCCCTCTCCATCTCAGCATCCCTGCCCTGGAGTAAAAGCGTTGACAGGAAAAGCAAAGTTAAGAAAGCAGTTAGAGACATGAGTTTGAAACAAAAATACCAGGGACTTGTCAATATGACGGAAGTATATAGTGGGTCAGAAGCTGAAGTTATCCAGATGTTCTCTTACCTGCTCACCAACACGTCTGCTAAATCTAGGGACCCTGCACTCTGTGGCAGGCACAGCCCTCCAGGTGTTACATGTGCTGACTCACTTTATCTTCACAGCAGCCCTACGAGGCATATACAACTGTCATCACCATTTTACAGAGGGGGTGGTGAGGCACTAGCTAGCAAATGTCAGAGCCTGGGTTGAAGTTGAGGAATCAGAGCAATTGTGGGCCAATATCATAATAGTGTAATATTATAAATAAGAACATCAGTCATTAGAATGCATGTACATTTTACAGAATACCCTGTATACTTTAGTATAACAGTATTTGGTGTAATGAGATTTGACATTTACTGATGTGATAGGAAAATATAAAATACATAGACAATCTAAACCTCTACATATATAATGTGTCCCAGGCTTGGGTCTGCTTCTCTGGCTGGTTCCAAAACAGACCTCTGTGACTGGAAGCCCTGCGCCTGAAGAGCGTGATCTTTTTCCTCTAGTTATAACCCCATGCACTGCTCCTCTTGGACTGCAATTGTTATTTGACCATGTAATGCTAACTTCTTAAAAAGATGTTGGTTAGGCCAGGCTTGTCCAGCTCTAACTGGCTTTCCTACATCTTCTTTGAGAGTAGTTATTTTGGAAAATGTCAAAGTGACGGAATACTGATCCTCCTAGTATCTATCTTCCTAAGGCGTGGAAGGTGGATTGGCCTGCAGAGGTCAGACAGTGGCTCTGCTTTCATGAACGTGCCATAAGTGAGTCTCATCCTCCCTTTTCATCCACCACGCTGACAGCTATCCCACAGCCTCTCGGGACGAAAGCTGTTTAGTTTTGACCTTAAATGAGAAATTGCAGATCACAAGTGTTATCTTTTGTGTTTATTTCTTAAAAGGATACATAGAAAGGGCAGGTGCAACTGAAATAAAAAGGATCATAACAGAGTATTATGAAAAACTGTACTCCAACAAATTTGAAAACCTAGAGGAAATGGACAAATTTCTAGAAACAAACTACTTACCCAAACTAACACAAAATGATGTCGACAATCTGAACAGACCCATAACAAGAGAAGAGATTAAAAAAAACGTTAAAAAAAAAAAAAAAACTCCCAACAAAAAAAAAGCCCTGGCCCAGATGGCTTCACTGGAGAATTCTACTAAACATTCAAAGAAGAGCTTGCACCAGCACTACTCAAACTATGTCAGAACATAGAAGAGGAAGCGATACTTCCGAATTCATTCTATAAAGCCAGCATAATCCTGATACCAAACCAGGCAAAGACATCACAAAAAAAAGAAAATTACAGACCAATATCTCTCATGAATGTAGATGCAAAAATTCTCAACAAAATTTGAGCCAATAGAATTCAGCATCATATCAAAAAAAAAAATACACCACAACCAAGTAGGATTCATATTAGGTATGCAAGGATGGCCCAACATTAGGAAATCAATCAAACTAATCCACCACACAAATAAAAGGAAAGAGAAGACTTCCGTGATCATCTCAATCAATGCAGAAAAGGCATTCAACAAAGTCCAACACCCGTTCCTGATAAAAACTCTGAATAAAGTATGTACAGAAGGGAAATTTCTCAACATAATAAAGGGCATCTATGTAAAACCAATGACCAACATCATTCTTAATGGAGAGTGGCTGAAAATATTACCCTTGAGAAGAGGAACAAGACAAGGATGCCTTTTATCACCACTCCTATTTAACATTATGCTGAAAGTTCTAGCTAAAGCAATAGGCCAGAAAAAGAAATAATGGGCATCCAAGTTAACAATGAAGAAGTTAAACTGTCCCTATTTGCAGACAATATGCATTTTTTTTTTTTATGCTACTATACATAGAAAACCCAAAAGACTCCACAAGAAAACTACTGGAACTAATAGAAAGATTCAGCAGAGATGCAGGATACAAGATAAACAAAAATTAGTTGGATTCCTATACACCAGTAAAGAGAACGATGAAAAGGAAATCAGGAAAACAATACCATTTATAGTAGCCCCTAAAAAAATAAAATACTTAGGAACAAATCTAACCAGGGATATAAAAGACCTATACAAATAAAACTACAAAACACTATTGCAAGAAACTAAAAAAGATCTACATAAATGGAAAAACTTACCATGCTCATGGATAGGTAGACTCAACATTGTGAGTCTACTCAACGTTCTACCCAAAGCAATTTACAAATACAATGCAATCCCAATCCGAATACCAATAACATTCTTTAAAGAGATGGAAAAATTTATCACCAACTTTATATGAACAGGGAAGAAGCCCAGGATAAGTGAAGCACGATTGAAGAAGAAGAATAAAGTAGGAGGAATCGCACTACCTGACCTTGGAATGTACTATACAGCTACGGTAGTCAGAACAGGCTGGTAATGGTACAATGACAGATACATTGACCAATGGAACAGAATTGAGAACCCAGATGTAAATCCATCCTCCTACGGTCACCTGATCTTCAACAAGCATCCAAAGTCCATCGAATGGGGAAAAGACAGTCTTTTTAACAAATGATGCTGGCAAACTGGATGTCCATCTGCAAAAAAAATGAAACAGGACCCATACCTCACACCATATACAAAAACTAACTCAAAATGGACCAAATACCTAAATATAAAGCCAAAAACTATGAAGTTCATAGAAGAAAAAATAGGATCAATGCTAGAGACCCTAGTACACAGCATGAACAGAATACAAACCACAACTAGCAACACACAAACTCCAGAAGATAAGCTAGATAACTGGGATCTTCTAAAAATTAAACACTTAAGCTCATCAAAAGATTTCACCAAAAGAGTAAAGAGAGAACCTACACTCTGGGAAAAAGATTTTGGCTGTTATAAATCAGACAAAGGTCTAATCTCTAAAATCTACAAGCAAATCCAACACCTCTACAACAGACAAATAATCCAATGAAAAAATGAGCAAAGGAAATGAACAGACACTTCACCAAAGAAGACATATCAAGTGCCAGCATTACTGGCACAGATCAAAAAAACAGGAAATAACAAATGTTGGAGAGGCTGCAGGGAGATCAGAACTCTTATGCACTGCTGGTGGAAATGCAAAATAATACAACCATTTTGGAAAACGATATGGCATTTCCTGAGAAAGCTAGAAATAGAAATACCATATGATCCAGCAATCCCACTCCTAGGAATATATCCTAGAGAAATAAGAGTCGTCACATGAATAGACATATGCACACCTATGTTCATTGCAGCACTGTTCACAATAACAAAAAGTTGGGAACAACCTAGATGCCCATCGACAGATGAATGGATAAACAAACTGTGGTACATGCACACAATGGACTATTACGCAACGATAAAGAAGAACGATGAATCTGTGAAGCATCTCATAACATGGAAGAATCTGGAGGGTAATATGCTGAGTGAAATAAGCCAATCATAAAAAGGTAAATATTCTATGAGACCACTACTGTACTGAAAATGTTTACACACAACAAGAAATAATCTTTGATGGTTATGAGGGAGGGGAGGGGTGGGGATGGAAAAATACTAAATGGACAATAGATAAGTGGTAACTGGTGAAGGGTAAGACAGTGTACAATACTGGGGAAGCCAGCACAACTTGTACAAGGCAAGGTCATGGAAGTTCCATAGACACATCCAAACTCCCCGAGGGACTGAATTGCTGGATTGAGGGCAGTGGGGACCATGGTCTTGGGGAACATCTAGCTCAATTGGCATAACATAGTTTATAAAGAAAATGTTCTACACTCTACTTTGGTGAGTAGCGTCTGGGGTCTTAAAAGCCTGTGAGTGGCCATCTAGGATACTCCACTGGTTTTACCCCTTCGGCAGCAAGGAAGAATGAAGAAAACTAAAGATACAAGGGAAAGATTAGTCCAAAGGACTAATGGACCACATCTATCATGGCCTCCAGCAGACTGAGCCCAGTACAATTAGATGGTGCCTGGTTATCACCACTGACTGCTCTGACAGGATCACAATAGAGGGTTCCCCGGACAGAGGTGGAGAAAAATGTAGAACAAAATTCTAACTCATAAAGAAAGACCAGTGAAAATAAGAAAGGGCAGGTGCCTTTTAAAATTCCTATGGTTAAATATAAGAAAGCTGTCAATAAACTTAGGTTTTATGACAAATCTGGAGTAATCCATGGATGTGACTGCAGTTTTGCTTTTTCTTTCTCATTTGTCCATTATTTGAGAATTTTTATAAGCTTCCCCTCTAAGGACCCAGTCAGTATATAATACAGTGGCCAGTGGCATGTTGTCAGTATCTTATTTTCTTAGTGCTTCTATAACAGAAATACCACAAGTGGGTGGCTTTATACAGCAGAAATTTATTTCCTCACAGTTTAGGAGGCTGTTGTTGTTGTTAAGTGCCATCGAGTTGGTTCCAACTCATAGTGCACCACGTACAACAGAACAAAACATTGCCCAGTCCTGCGCCATCCTCACAATCGTTGTTATGCTTGAGTCCTGTGTTGCAGCCAGTGTCAATCCATCTCACTTGAGGGTCTTCCTCTTTTTTGCTGACCCTCTACTTCACCAAGCATGATGTCCTTCCCCAGGAACTGATCCTTCCTGATAACATGTCCAAAGTATGTGAGACTTAGTCTTGCCATCCTTGCTTCTAAGGAGCATTTGGGCTGTACTTCTTCCAAGACAGAGTTTTTCTTTCTTCTGGCAGTCCATAGTATATTCAATATTCCTCGCCAACGGTATAATTCAAAGGCATCGTTCTTCTGTGGTCTTCCTTACTCATTGTCCAGCTTTTGCATGTATATGAGGCAATTGAAAATACCATGTCTTGGGTCAGGCGCACCTTAGCCCTTAAAGTGGTACCTTTGGTTTTTACCACTTTAAAGAGGCTAGAAATCCAAATTCAGGGCACTGGCTCTTGGAGAAAGCTTTCTCTCTGTCAGCTCTGGAAGAAGGTCCTTGTCTCCTTTCAGCTTCCGTTCTGCCATTCCTTGGCAATCTTCTTGTGGCATGTATCATCCCCTCTGTGCTTGGTTCTCTGTGCCTAATCTGCTCCTTTTATATCTCAAAGGTGATTGGCTTAAAATATACCTTACAGTGATATGGTCTCATTAACATAACAAAGTCCTATTCCCAGATGAGATTACATCCACAGGTATAGGGGTTTAGGATTTACAATACATATTTTGGGGGGAATACAATTCAATCCATAACAGTCAGTATTATAAAAGCAATAATAGCAGAAGAAACCTCACTAGATGTGCCATGCGATAAAAAGACCATGTTTCCCAAGGGAAGGGACCTGAGGCCCTAAGCAGTGGTGATTACTACTCTGCCCTCCATGCCTTGGCATTTGAGTACTGGAACTGCATGTGGTCTGCCATGTAGCAGTCATTTATGCACTTAACACATATTACCTGGGTAATACAAAGGAGTGTGACAGCAGGCAGACAGAGGAGACCTGGAGAACCCATGACCGGCCTAAAGTGAGAGCTACTCTGCTCCTCTGGGCTGTGAGAATGCAGGTCCAGTTTTCCAGGAAAAGCAAGAAATCTGGATTTTCATGTGCAATCTCCTAGTTTTTAAATGCTAGCCATTTAATCAGAAAAAAAATTCAGACACTATACAGGCCAAATAAAAGCACATTTGCAGGTCATATGTAGCCGGTGAGCCATGGGCTTTGACCTCTGCTCCAACTGAAACTCTTTCTGGGAACACAAAGGTGGGGTCTGACAAAAGTCTTGTTTTCCCCCAGAGTATCTATCAAGTGAGGGAATGAATGACCCAGAACTTGAACTAGAGGTGGGTTTACCGTGAAGCTAAATTTTCCCAGCTCTTTACTTGCCCAGGCCCTTTCCTGGAGAGGGGCCTGGCATTGTATTCCCAAGGTCATATATTTCTATAGGGTTTTCCGTAAAAAGAAATGTCTACCACAACTGATCTAGGACACTGTCTCCATTCTGACTTCTCCTCCATCATACTTCCCCTCATCTTGGGTGGCATTGAACTGGCTGGAGATAATTTTGGGAAGCAGCAGAGCAGAAGTTGAGTGGGAGATACATTTAGCTTAAATTGAGAGGTATACATTTTTGAGCTAGCACAAGTAGTGCCCTTGGGCCACAGTAAAACTTCCCCACTCTGGTCATCATCTGACCTCTTCTCTCTGCAGAGTGAGAAGTATGGGGAGTCAAGGGGTTGGACCACCCCAGGGCCCAAGCCCCAGATTCTAAACTTTATTCCACACACCTGGGGTCCTGAAATTTCCTGCCCAACACCTGGAGCCTCCTTCAAGGGCCTCCTTGGACCTCTCCTCTGGATCTATCCTTCTGAAAATGACAAACTTCATTGCTGGTGTGCACACTCATAGGCCCAAGGATTGCTAAAAGGCAACTGTAGACAAGGAGGGTAGAAGGAACTTGAGCACGCATATGTGGATGGAGACTGGGGTGGGTAGAGACAGTGAGGGCCAGCCCTGGGTAGGAATTCTAAATTTAAACCTGGCCTTCTAGGTTATTACGAAAGTATAATTTTGAAGGAAGGAGAAGAATTTTTTATTTAATAGTTTATTACATTGATTTATAATATTTTGCTTACCAAACCTTAAAGTATTTACACATGTGATAAATAGCCCTCTATTTGTACTCAAGCCCTAGGCCCCGCAAATATTAGGAGTGCAACTGGCTTATAGCTGCTTTGGTCATAGTTGTTTGGGTTACTATTGCTACATAACTATTGTTTGAAAGCAACAATTTTATTATGCTCATGGATTCTGTGGGACAGGAATTTATACAGGGCATAACTTCTCTCTGCTCCACAAAGCCTGGGGCCTCAGCTGGCAAGACTCCATGGCTGGGGTGACTCTATAGCTGGGGCAAGAATCACCTGGTGGCATCTACATTCACATGTCTATGGTTGATGATGGCTGTCATCTGGGATCTTAGCTGGGACTGTCAACTGGAGCACCTAGACATGGCCTCTTGTTGTGGCCTAGGCTTCCTCAAAAAATGGCTGCCACAGAGGAATTAGACTTCTTATATTGTTGCATGGGGCTCCAACAGTGAGCATCCCAGGGACAAAGTAATAGCTGCATGGCCTTTTCTCACCTAGTATTCTGTTGGTTACAACCAAGTCACAGTCGAGCCAGGGGCAAGGGTAGGAGACATAGACCCCCACCTCTCAATGAAAAACTGTTAAAGAATTTTGAAACCATGTTTTAAAACCACCACAGAGGTTATAATATTGTTAGCCATTCTGGAGTTGGAATGGCTTCCAGGAATATATTTAATGTCAACTCGAAGAGCGTTTAATATTTGTCATTGCACAAGAAAACTTGAAATCCTCTGAGATTTTGTAGCTCATATATGAAAGAAACTTAGTAGAGATTTTGCCCATATTTGACAAAAATTCTAAAAATGATGTCATTATCAATCCTGAACTTTTGAACCTGAAATGTAAAAAAATAAAAATAAAATCAATAATAAATTATTTTTTATCACCAATGCTATAGGAAGGAGCCCTGGTGGCATAGTCGTTTAGAGCTTGGCTGCTAATCAAAAGATCAGCAGTTCAAATCCACCAGTTGCTCCTTGGAAACACCACGGGGTAGTTCTACGCTGTTCTGCAGGGTCTCTATTAGTCGGAATCGATTGGACGGCAGTGGGTTTGGTTTTTTATGCTATAGGATATTATTATACCCTATTTTTTTATTCTATAATTATATCCTATTCTCTCTATAGGAAATATTACAGAATTGTGTCAAAGAGTAATAAATGCTCACTCTGTTAAAGTGAAGCAAAGAGATTAATTGTGGGTTCAGTAACAGTGCAGACAGGGGAAAACATCTAATTTTACTGCAAAAACAAAGTGGCAAAGCCACAGAGATCTTTCAAAGGGTGAGGATAAAAGACTTGAGCTACACTATTTTGACTGGACATTACAAACTTAGATTAACACAAGGCAGGTTACTGGAAGTGGGGCCAGTAGGGGGACGGCTACAGGACATTTTTCTCATAGAAACAGCTTGCTCAAGTGAAATTTTTGTCAGCAGTTGTTTAGGAGACCTAGGTAAGAGTCAGCATCAAGGCCTTCTTCCTAAGATGCTTCAGGAAGGATCTTGATAGCTCCTGTGAAACAGTTTGTTATTCTCTAAGCTTAACCACGATAAAATGAGAAAACCTTCTTTAGTTTGCATTTAGTCACAGGCCTTAAAGAATAAGTCAGGGGTTTAGGTATATTAAAAGAAAGCAAGATGGAATAGGGCCCCAAACTCTAAAGCAGCCATTTTCCTTTAGTCAGGTGCCTCAGTTACTTGCCCTTACTCAATTGTTACCATGGTTTTTTTAAAGATGTGATAAAGAACATGCTGCCAAAAAAAAAAAAAAAGTACAGGTATTTCAGACCATTGTATCATTCTATGAGCGTCTTTATTAATATTCTGGGCACAAAGTAGTAATTAATGTCAAAGAAGGAGAGGCCAACATGAACAAGAACAGTCCAGGAAAACGTCTTGAAGGACTAGGGACTTCAATTGAGCCACGGGGGAGGGTGAAATTTCAGCAGGTAGAAGGGGAATGTGGCGGCGGGGGGCAGGGCTGCGTCAATCCCTATTGTCAGTTACACCTGACTCAGCTCTGATTGGCTCAGCCTCCATTCTGATTGGTCAGTGCCCTGCAATAGCAGTTGATAAGTGTTTTGCCTATCATCCCTGTCAGTTATGGGAACAATATTAGTAAAAGCACTTAGAAGACATAATCTTGGCCCGTTTATTGAAAGGTAAGGAAACTAGACTGGCTTGAGTCCAGCTGGTGGCAGTTATAGGCATACAGCTGTTTGATTACAGTAAAACCAATTGTGAAGGATGGCGAATGTCATGCAAAGGAGTTTGTACATAATTCTACAAGCAGTGGAAAATAATTAATCCTTTGGTGAATCTATGATAAAATGAATATTTTTCTTGTATTTCAGGAAGATCACTTCAGTAGCGGAATAGGGAGAGATTAGGAAGACCATTTAGGCAGCGGTTGTAATAATCCAGGCATGAATTTATCACATATGAACGAGGGAGGTCTAAATTTGGGCTTGTGTGTGTATCACTTCCTTAACTCACATTTTGAGTTAAAGGATCTTGTATTGAAGGCCCCTTGTGCCCCATTAAAATTCTCGAAATCCTCTCTCTCTTTTTCCAGCCACTGCCACAGTGAGCCTGTCTATTCAACCAGCTTCATGCTGGAACCCCTGAGAGGGCCTCTTCTCACTTGCAGTCTCTGGCTTCCCTGATGCAGCCACTGGCCAAGAGGCCTGAGGAAACCCCCGGACACACACTTATGTACACTAAGAAATGGAGCAGCCATCAACCAATGGGAATGAAAGCCATTAGATAAAGGTTTCTTCCCCTTTTCTCCTCACCCCACAGTTCTGTGACGCATTTTACAGAGCTGTTAAAAGTTTCTGTGAGATCAAGCAGTCACTTCTAGAGATGGCTACCTAGATTGTATTGACTTTCCTCCTCATTTTATCCCTCCTGGCCATCACTCCTGCTCCCTGTGATGACATTCACAGATACATCACCCATAGATAAGCCTTTGTCCCATACTCTTCTTTGGGGGGCGGGGTGGGCAAATTCAGATAGACTAGGACCTTCACTTTCTTTTGAAGTCACAGTAGTGTAACTTCACATAGTGTTCTGCCTGCATCAGGGGCATCAAATCATCATGACTCACTAACCTAATGTTTAATAGCTAATTATCTCCTTTTTGACCTTTTAATTTAAAAAAATTAGTTTTTGGAACTCACGTAGTCCCATATAGTCAGCAGTGGTTATGAGCCTGTGGGAAGATAGTTTAGCATACTGGAAATAGCAGAGAATGTAGAGTCCTAACATCTATGTTTGAGACGTGCCATGTACTGGCTGAGTTGACCAAGGGTAAATCATACAACCCTCCTGGGGTTTAGTATCCCATCTGTAAAAAAGAGATGTTAGTAATTACCTGCCTTCAAAGGGTTCTTATGAGTATCAAACAGGAAAATCTATGTGTGGTGGACATTTACTCACTTGAGCACTCAACTTCCATTCCCCCTCCTCTTGTTCACCCAGTCCCAGTTTTTGTTTGAATATTCAGCTTTCCCGTCATGCATTCCATGTGCTTCAGGGAAGGCGTCATGGTTCCCCAGCTCCAGGGTAGGCCCTGATTTACTTAATCTGAAGAAAATACTTTCCTAACCATGGTGACTAGAACAAGCAAGAATAAATTTGTTGGGACATGTGGGAAAGAAACTCCCTCACTCTACTGAGAGAGCAAGTAAAAGAGCAGTCTCTCTTCACCTTGGATATGAATGAGACAGCTTGTAGCCCCTGGAAACAGCTAGAAGTTATCTGGTGACCCTAAGGAGTGTCAACCCAGGGATGAGGCAAAAGGAGAGAGCCCGAGATTACTGAACTTCTGAATCAAGCCACATCCGAAGCCCACAGGACCTCTGGTCTTTTCAGTGAGTCACTTGTCGTTAGGTTCTGTGAAGTTGGTTTCTACTCATAGCAACCCTATGTACAACAGAACAAAATGCTGCCCGGTCCTGCACCATCCTCACAATCATTGCGATTCTTGAGCTCATTCTTGCAACCACTGTGTCAATCTATTTCATAGAGGATCTTCCTCTCTTTCACTGACCCTCTACTAAGGATGATGTCCTTCTCCAGGGATGGTCCCTCCTGATAATATGTCCAAATATGTGAGGCAAAGTCTCACCATCCTGGCTTCTAGGGAGCATTCTGGCCATACTTGTTCCAAGAAAGATTTGTTCATTCTTCTGGAAGTCCATGGTATATTCAATATTCTTTGCCAATGGCATAATTCAAAGGCATCAATTCTTTTCCAGTCTTCCTTATTCATTGTCCAGCTTTCAAATGCATATGAGGTGATTGAAAATTCCATGACTTGGGTCAGGCATACCTTAGTCCTCAAAGTAACATATTTGCTTTTTAACACCTTAAAGAGGCCTTTTGCAGTAGATTTACCCAGTGCAATACGTCTTTTGATTTCATGCCTGCTACTTCTATGGGCATTGATAGTGAATCCAAGTAAAATGAAATCCTTGACAACTTATAATTTCTTCTCCGTTTTATCACAATGTTGCTTATTGGTCCAGTTGTGAGAGTTTTTGTTTTCTTTATGTTGAAATGTAATCCATACTGAAGGCTGTAGTCTTCGATCTTCATCAGTGTTTCAAGTCCTCTTCACTTTCAGCAAGCAAGGTTGTGTCACCTGCATATCACGGGTTGTTAATGAGTCTTCCTCCAGTCCTGATGCCCTGTTCTTCTTCATATACTCCAGCTTCTCAAATTATTGCTCCGCATACAGATTGAATAAGTATGGTCAAAGTATACAACCCTAACATACACCTTTTCTGATTTTAAACCACACCGTATCCCCTTGTTCTCTTCAAGTAACTGCCTCTTGGTCTATGTACAGGCTCCTCATAAGCACATTTAAGTGTTCTGGAATTCCTATTCTTCATAATGTTATCCACAGTTTGTTATGATCCACACAGCTTCCAGCATCACAGCAACACATAAGCCAGAGCAGTGTGAAAAACTGAGAGATGAGTGGTGGAAGAGAGTCACTAAATATCTTTATTTAAGCCAGTTTGAATCGGACTTTCTCTTATCTGAACAGAAAGACTCCTAACTAGTGTAGTATGTAAACAAGCTTTATAACTTGCAAATCACTACAAAAATATTAGTTTTTATTACTACTAATTAGTAAGAACACCTATGGTTCATGGAGCAGATCGAGAAAAATTCCTAAGCTTTTGTTTTAATTTAGTACCTCCTTTTGGAAAAATTTTGGATTACTGCCTCACAATATATTCCAAAATAGATCTTAGCTAGATTAACTATATATGTAAAAAGAAACAATCATAATATATCTACAAAATGGAGTTAGTTTAAAAAAAAAAAAACTCATATGTCATAAAAGAAAAGTGTCAGATTTGGCTTCATAAGGATAAAAATACAAAAATTGCTATGTGGAAAAATAAATACTATAAACAATCCTAAAAGCAAGTAATACACTGGGGAAAATGTCTGGAGCTTATATGACAGATCAAGGATTGATATTCTCAATATATGAAGAGTTCTAATCAATAAGAAAAGAAACCAATCTCCTTAACAGAAAAATAGGTAAAAGATTTGACATGAAATTCAAAGAAAGATGTTGAACTTTTCTTAAGATCAAAGAAACTCAGGGCTATCAGGTTGAAAAAGATGACTAATTGTTATAAAAAAAAAGTAATATATTAGGAAATGCTGTTGGCATAGTGGTTAAGAGCTACAGGTGCTAAGCAAAAGGTTGGCAGCAGGCACTCCTTGGAACTCTATGGGGCAGTTGCTATGAAGTGCCGGTCACTATTTTAAGAGCTCTGTGAAAATTATCTCACAGAAATGTATTGATAACAGTGATCTTTACAAAGTTTTAAAAAATGGAATCAACTTAAATGTCCAATAGAAAATTGACAAAATATATTATGACATATTGCTATATTGAAATACATTAGGGCCGACAGTATCAGATAGGTTTTTAAGTATTAACATGGAGACTATTGAACAATGTACGTAATAATCTTATTTGTGTTAAAATACATATTTATATACACATTTAAAGTCTGGAAGGACCTGCCAACTAATACAAATGGTTGGCTCTTTGGGTAGGATTACATGGAGACTATTTTATATGATGTTTTTACAGAATTCACGTAGTATAAAAATATTTTTATTTTGAAATACTTAAATGAGCACAAATTGGAGGCCAACCAGGGTTGGTTAATCTGTGGCCACCTTGACATGGAATGCATTCCTCTTGTCCCTGATTTCTGAATGCCAGTGAAGTGTATGGCAGGTGACAGTGACTGTTATGTTTGGGAAGGGTGAAAGGAAGGATGAGGGACAACACTGAGATCCACACACCCCATTGTCTTGAAGTAGCATGTGGAGCGGGGTTGGAGAGGACATAGGGAAGGGGTTCCCCGAGAAGTATGAGAGAAGAAAACTTCCCCAAACAGGAAACTAGGAATGGAGAAATTTGACAACTAGTTCCAGGTGGACTTAGAAATTTTAGTTTCTTATGTTCACTCTCCTAAGAAACTAAAATTCCTTATGTCCACCTGGAACTAATTGTCAAATTTCTCCAATCTTAGTTTCTTATGTTCACTCTCCTAAGGAGCCCTGGTGGCATAGTAGTTAAAGTGCTCCACTGCTAACCAAAGGGTTGGTGGTTTGAAACCACCAGCAGCTCTGAGGCAGTGTGCTTCTGTAGAGACTTAAAGCCTTGGAAACCCTGTGGGATCACGTGAGTCAGAATTGACGCCACAGTAGTGGGTGGGTTTTTATGTTCAGTCTCCTAGAGTACGTTCCTGTCTAAGGTGTTCAGGAGAACTGACTCCTTGAAAAGTATGAGAAGTAGTGATTGCTACATTGCTTGTTTCAGGCTGTGAGGGCCAGAGGCTGCTTCCTTCTCCATGCTGCCAAACCAGGAGTTTCTCAGATTTGATTGCATGCCTCCCCAGTCCTTTGGACTTTCCTTTGGACTAATTTGATAACACGTCAGCCCCATTATAAACCGCCAAACTCTGATATGATCCTATGAGCTAATTTCTTGGACTCCATACCCCGCCCACACTCGCAGAAACTGGAATTTGGAGTTTTCAGATAACAAGTCAAAAGGAGGAATTACACAAACAAATATGCTTTAGGCTCCCTTGATCCATATCTTGTGATCAACTTAAATGAGTTTTGCAGAAGTTCTCTTGCATAGAATCCTAGGCCTGACAACTCAAAAGGATCAGGAAGTTTCAATTTGTAGTTTTTCAAATGAGAAAACTGAAGTTTAGAGTAATTACGTAGCTTCCCCTAAGCCCATAACAAATTTGTATTACAGCCAATATAAGAACACAGTTCTCCCAACACTAGGGCCTCTTGCCCCCTACAGCATGGTTCCCACTCTTCCATGCTCTATCTTTGGCTGCCACATTTCCAGCTACAGGATTTCAAAGTTCCAGGGTGTCTTGGTCATCTAGTGCTGCTATAACAGAAATACCACAAGTGGATGGCTTTAACAAAGAGAAATTTATTTCTTCACAGTAAAGTAGGCTAAAAAAAGTCCAGATCCAAGGTGTCAGCTCCTGGGGAAGGCTTTCTCTCTCTGTCAGCCTTCTCATCAATCTTCCCCTGGACTAGGAGCTTCTTTGTGCAGGAACCCCAGGTCCAAAGGACACACTCTGCTCCTCACACTGTTTCTTGGTGGTATGAGGTCCCCCTGTCTCTTTGCTTGCTTCTCTCTTTTATATCTCAAGAGATTGCCTCAAGATACAATCCAATCCTATAGGCTGAGTCCTGCCTCACTAATACAACTGCTGCCCATCCTCCCTCATTGACATCATAGAGGCAGGATTTACAATATACAGGAAAATCACGCAATACCAATCATGGCCCAGCCCAATTGATACACACACTTTTTGGGGGACATAATTCATGACACAGGGGTTTGTATGAAGTAAATTTTTACACCTTCCCTCTAGTGAACCCTGGTGCCGCAGTGGTTAAGAGCTTGTCTGGTGACCAAAAGGTCGCCAGTTCAAATCCACCAGCCGCTCCTTGGAAACCCTGTAGGGCAATTCAACTCTGTCCTCTATGGTCACTATCAGTCGGAATGACTTGATGGCAATGGGTTTTTTTTTTCCTCTGAGAGAGAATTGAAAACGAAGATATAGCGCTCAATGCGTTTATTGTAAAGTGTACTGTTGAGTATTATCAGTAGTGACCCAGTGTCATATAATGAAAAATGTTGCATTTGTTCATTCATTTATTCATTCATTCACCATCTATAATATGCCAGGCCCTGGAGTTGAAAAAATAAAAACATGCAGTAGTAGTAAAGAGCTATATAATCTAGCAATAATTGTAAGCTACATATCCTCATCCAGTTAGTCTGGTCCTGACCACTGGATCACTGGTCTTTAGCTTTGGCAACCTTTGTACAGAGAATTACTATATCATTGCAAAAACACTCAGTTTACTGAAGACTCTCTGGCAATACTTATTTGCAATAAAATCTTAAATGCAGACTCTGAGCATGGTGGCTATGGAGGATGTTCTGATGGATAATCTCAGAGTTAGAAAATGTTAAAAGTTTTCACATTTTACATGTCATCTATCACTGGAATCTCAGCATCCTTTATATCACTCACAGTAAGTTCTGCCAAGTAGAACAAGCTGCATCCTCAGTTAGACACCAAGACCTAGTCTGATTTTTTTAATTGTGCTTTAGGTGAAGGTTTATGGAGCAAAATAGTTTCCCATCCAACAATTTGTACACAGAACGTTCCAAGACATTTGTCGCAATCCCCTCAATGTGTCAGCACTCTCCTCACCTCCTCCCTGGGTTCCCCGTTACCTTTCCTCTGTTTTTTTCTACTCCTTCCAAGCCTTTGATTTTGCCCTTTTGGTCTCATATACTTAACTGTTCTAAGGAACTCGTTTCTCTCAAGTGTTATTGTTTATTTTGTAGGTCTGTCTACTTTTTGGCTGAAAGGTGGTCTCCAGGAATGGCTTCAGCTCCATGTTAGAAGGGTGCCTTAGGGCCATAGTCTCAGGGGTCCTTCCAGTCTCTATCAGACCAGTAAGTCTGGTCTTTTTTATGTATTTGATTTTTGTTCTACATTTTTTCTCCCAGGACCCTCTATTGTGATCGTAGTCAGAGCGATCCGTAGCGATAGCCAGGCACCATCTAGTTCTTCTGGTCTCAGGGTTGTGTAGGCTGTGGTTCACGTGGTTCATTATTCCTTTAGACTAATTGCTACCTTGAGTGTTCAGTTTTCTCTACTCTCCTTTGCTCTGGACAGGATGAGACCAATAGTTTTATCTTAGATGGCCACTCACAAGCTTTTAGAACCCCAGAAGCTACTCGCTAAAGTAGGATGCAGAACATGGTCTTTATGAACTATGTTATGCCAGTTGATGTAGACGTCCCCCAAGTCTATGATCCTCAGCCTTCAAGCCTAGTAACTTTGTCCCTTGAGGTGTTTGGTTGTGTCTAGGAACCTTCCATGGCTATGCCCGTTGTGTGTTCTGTTGTCTATATTAATATACACACAGAATCTACAAATGTGAATGTTGTAATATCTGCAACCCACCCTATATCTACATGTGGGCGTGCTCCCTTGCACCTCCCACTCCTCTTTAGCATACCTCTCTACCTCTATATCCATTTGAGATTAGTATTTGTTAATACTGTTGTTGCAGGGTTGTCTATGTCATGGTGATTACTGTGATTGCCCTTTATTCTTGTGTTCCTCTCAGTGCCTTCCTTTGCCTTGGCCCTGTTGTGCTGACTCCCCCCCCCCCCCGCTGTTGTGTAATGTCTTTCCTTTCACCAATATTAATGCAGGTCTTCTTTCTAGTTGGGGATCTTCCCTTCCTCCCTCTCTTATCCCTGGTAACCATCAAAGAATGTGTGTGTGTGTGCATGTGTAACCTTTTTTTTTTTTTTTAAGTTTATTTTATTTCTGATGTAGATGGTGAATCCCCATAACAGCAGAATTTTTTTTTTCTGCCTTTGATCTTGGGCTGACAGAATCACAAGAGAGCTGACATACAGTTAGGGTGGCCATAACATTTATTATGCAAACCTTTTCAGAGTGAACGGGGCCCTTTAATAATTCTGCCAGGACAACAGGCATACAGTGTGACTGTCCTGGGCAAAGGGGAATGAACAGTCACCCTTCACATAATGACACTTTCACAAATGAAACTGGGCCCATAACAGGGAAGGTTCCTCCTCCTTAGTGAAGAAGTGAGGGTCTTGCTGGGCCTCTCAGATTGCTTCTCTTAGGCACATGTGTAACCTTTTTATTGATTTTTTGCAGCAGTGGTCTCATACAATATTTGTCTTTTTGTGATTGACTTATTTCACTCAACATAATGTCCTCCATATTGTGAGATGTTTCACAGATTCATCTTTGTTCTTTATCATTGTGCAATACTTCACTGTGTGTAAATACCACTATTTGTTTATCCATTCATCCGTTGATGGCCACTTAGGTTGTTTCTATCTTTTTGCTACTCTGAGTAGTGCTGCAGTGAACATGGGAGTGCATATGTCTATTCGTGTCATGGCTCTTATTTCCCTGGGGAATACATCTAGGAGTGGAATTGCTGAATCATGTGGTATTTCTATTTCTAGCTTTTTAAGGAAATGCCACCCCATTTTCCGTAGTGGTTGTACCATTTTACATTCCCACCAGCCCTCTATAAGAGTTCCAGTCTCCCCATAACCCTGCCAGCATTTGTTATTTTCTGTTTTTTTTTTTTTTTTTTTTTATTAGTGCCATTATTGTCAGGGTGAGATGATATCTCATTGCAGTTTTTATTTGAGTCTCTCTGGTGGCTAATGATCATAAGCATTTCTTCATGAGTTTATTTGCCACATGAATGTCTTCTTTGGTGAAGTGCCAATTCATATCTTTTCCCCATTATTAATTGGTTTGTCTTTTTGTCACTGAGGCATTGAAATTTACTATAAATTTTAGAGATTAGACCCTTGTCTGATATGTCTTAGCCAAAATTTTTTTCACTCTTTTGGAAAAGTCTTTTGTTGAGCTTAGGTGTTTAATTTTAAGATGTCCCATTTAGCTAGTATTGATTCTGCTGTTTGTGCATTTTTAATTATGTTTGGTATGCTATTTATGCCATGTATTAGGGCTCCTAGCATTGTACCTATCTTTTTCTTCCATGATCTTTATAGTTTATGTTTTATATTTAGATCTTTGATTCATTTTGACTTGGTTTTTGTGTATGGGTCATATACGAGTCTTGTTTCATTTTTCTACAGATAGATATACAGTTTTCCCAATACCATTGTTAAAGAGGCCTTCTCTTCTCCATTTAATGGACTTTGGCCCTTTATCAAAGATTAGCTGTCCATAGATGGTTGAATTTACTTCTGGGTTCTCAGTTCTGTTCCATCGGTCTATGTGTCTGTCTTTGTACCAGTACCAGGCTGTTTTGACTACTGTGGCTGTATAGTAGGTTCTGAGATCAGGAAGTGCAAGGCTTCCTATTTTGTTCCTCTTTAATAATGCTTTTTTTTTTTTTTTATATGGACCTCTTTCCCTTCCATAAGAGCTAGTAATCAGTTTTTCCATCTCATTTAAGAAAGTTTTTGGGATTTGGATTTCATTATATCTATATATTGCTTTGGGTACTATTGACAGTTTCATAATGTTAAGTCCTCCTATCCAAGAGCATGTTATATTTTTCCATTTATAGAGGCCTCTTTTGGTTTCTTGCAGTAGTGTTTTGTAGTTGTCTTTGTATAAGTCTTTTACATCCCTGGTTAGGTTTATTCCTAAATATTTTATCTTTTGAGGTGCTATTGTAAATAATATTGGTTTCACTGATTTCTTTTCCAAAGTTCTCTTTGTTGATGTAGAGGAAGCCAACTGATTTTTGATATTGATCTTGTATCCTGCTACTTTTCTGAATAATTCTGTTAGTTCCAGCAGCCTTCTTGTGGACTCCTTGGGATTCTCTATGCATAGTATCATACCATCTGTGAATAGAAATAATTTTCCTTCTTTTCTTACCAATTTGAATGCACTTTATTTTCTTTTCTTGCCTTATTGCTCTAGCGAGGACTGCCAATACAATGTTGAATAGAGTGGTGATAAAGGGCCACCTAGTTGGGAATGCTTTCAGTCTCTCTCCATTAAGGATAATTTTGGCTGTTGGTTTTTGTATAAGTGCCTTTTATTATGCTGAAGAATTTTCCTTCTATTCCTGCTTTGCTGAGAGTTTTTTATCAGGAATGAGTGCTGAACTTTATCAAATGCCTTTTCTGCATTGATTGAGATGATCATGTGGTTCTTTTCCTTTGTTTTATTTATGTGGTGGATTACATTGACTGATTTTTTCATATTAAACCATCTTTGCATGCCTAGTATGAATTCCACTTGATAATGATGTATTATTATTTTTGATATGCTGTTAGTTCTGTTGGCTAGGAATTTGTTGAGAATTTTTGCTTCTATATTAGTGAGGGATATTGGTCTTGTTTTCTTTTTTATTATGTCTTTGCCTGGCTTTAGTATCAGGGTTATGCTGGCTTCATAGAATGAATTTGGGAGTACTCTTTCCTTTTCTATGCTCTGAAATATTTTGAGTAGAATTGGTCTCAGTTCTTCTCTGAATGTTTGGTAGGGTTCTCCAATAAAGCCATCTGGGTCAGGACTTTTTTGTTGGGAGTTTTTTTTTTGTTTTTAATTACTTCTGCATTTTCTTCTTTTGTTATGGGTCTATTCAAATTTTTGACATCAGTTTGTGTTAGTTTAGGTAGGTAGTGTGTTTCTAGAAATTTGTCCATTTCCTCTAGGTTTTCAAATTTATTGGAAAACAATTTTTCATATCATAGTATTCTGTTGTGATCCTTTTTATTTCAGTTGGTTCTGTTATGTCCCCCATTTCATCCCCATTTGGGTTATTTGGATCTTCTCCTGTTTTTCTTTTGTCAGTTTGGCCGGTGGTTTGTCAATTTTATTGATCCATTCAGAGAACTAGCTTTTAGTCTCATTGATTCTTTCTGTTGTTTTTCTGTTCTCTATTTCATTTATTTCTGCTCTAATTTTTATTATTTTGTTTCTTTTGGCAACTGTGGGCTTCTGTAGTGCACTCTTTATAATTGTTTGAGTTGTAGGGTTAATGTTTTGATTTTTGCCCTTTCTGGTTTTTTTTTTTTTTTTTTGATGTGTTTATTGCTATAAATGGAGCCTGCTTTTGCTGTGTCTCAAAGGTTTTGGTGAATTGTGTTTTCATTTCCATTTGATTCTAGGAATTTTTTTTTTTTTTCAGCTTCGATTTCTTCTATTAACCAGTAATTTTTAATCAGGGTGTTATTTAGTTTCCCCGTATTTGATTTTTTCCCTTGTTCTTCCTGTTATTAATTTCTACTTTTGTAGTACTATCATCAGAGATAATGCTTTGCATTATTTTGATGTTTATAAATTTGTTGAGGCTTGCTTTGTGTCTTAAAATGTGGCCTATTCAGGAAAATGATCCATGAGCATTGGAGAAGAATGTGTACTTTGCTCCTTTTGGGTGAAGTGTTCTGTATGTGACTATGAGGTCGAGTCCATTTGTTTGTGGTATTTAGATCTTCTGTGTCATTGTCAAATTTCTTTCTAGTTGTTCCGTCTTTCACTGAAAGTGGCGTGTTAAAGTCTCCTAGAGTTATTGTGAAAGTGTCTATTTCTCTTATCAATGTTCTTAGTTGTTGTTGTTGTTAGGTGCTGTTGAGTTAGCTCCAACTCATAGCGACCCTATGTACAACAGAACAAAACACTGCCCAGTCCTGCGCTATCCTTACAATCGTTGTTATGCTTGAGCTCATTGTTGCAGTCACTGTGTCAATCCACCTTGTCGAGGGCCTTCCTCTTTTTCTGCTGACCCTGTACTTTGCCAAGCATGATGTCCTTCTCCAGGGACTGATCCCTCCTGACAACATGTCCTTAGGGTTTATTTCATGTGTTTTGGAACTCTGTCATTGGGTGCATATAATTTATTATGGTTATGTCCTCTTGGTGGATTGACCCTTTAATTATCATATAATGTCCTTCCTTGTCTTTTATGGTAGCTTCTACCTTGAAGCCTATTTTATCAGAGATTATTATTGCCACTTCTGCTCATTTTTGGTTATTGCTGCTTGATATATCTTTTTCCAACCTTTTAAGTTTTAGTTTATTTATATCTTTGTGTCTAAGCTGTGTCTTTAGCAGACAGCATATCTGTGGGCCGTGTTTTGTTATCCATTCTACCACTTTCCATCTCTTTACTGGTACATTTAGGCCATTTACGTTCAGTTGATTATTAATAGGTGTGTGTTTATTGATATCATTTTGTTATGCTTTTTTTTTTTTTTTTTGGTGGTGTTGATGGTTTCTTCATTCCACTTAATTTTCTGTGCTGGGTTCTTTTTGACAGTGGATTTTCTTTTCATTTCCTTCAATGTTGTTGGTTTTGTGTGTACTGAGTCTTTATGATTGAGCAGGTTTGTTGACTTTCTTTGTGCTTACCCTGAAATTTACTTTTATCTTCCTAAGTTTAAAGCAGTCCTTTATTTCTTGATATTGTCTTCACTTTCTGTCCATATGGAAGTTCTAAACCTATACCGTTTATTCCTCCTTTATGTTTTGAAGTTGTCATTAGTTACAGGTTAATGTTTCTGGTTCCCTGTTTTGTCTTTTAGTTTTTATGTTTGAGAGTTCTTTATCTGGTATGGTATCTGGCTGATGTTGTCATGTGTTTTAATCTCAGGTTGTTGTCTGGTGTTGTTGGTTTTCTGTCCTATGGACTCCCTATAACATTTCTTTTGAAGTTAGTCTGGTGTATACAAAATCCCTTAATTTATTTGAAAATGTCCTAATTTTGCCTTGAATCTGAGGGATAATTTTGCTGGATATATGATTCTTGATTGGCAGTTTTTTTCTGTCAAGGCTTTATATATGTCATTCCATTTCCTTCTTGCTTGCATGGTTTCTGCTGAGAAATCAGAGTTTAGTCTTATCAATGCCCGTTTGTAGATAATCTTTCATTCTTCCTGACCTGCTTTCAGATTCTTTCTTTGTCTTTGGTTTTGGAAAGTTTGAATGTGATATGTCTTGGTGTTCTTTTGGAATCTACCCTGTATGGAGTTCATCTTGCTTCTTGGTTGGTTATCTTCTCTTTTATTTTGCCAATCCTATCTTCCATTGACTTGATTATACTCCTATGACTTTCTAATGAGTTGTCTATTTCTGAAATTTTATTATTAGACTTCTGGATTTCTAGTTCCTGTTTTTGTGTGGTTTCCAATTGTCTATTTATTTTGTCATTGTGTTCTCATATTGTTTTCCTGAATTACTCTAGCATTTCTTCTGTGGTTTCCTTGGTTTTATCTGTTTTCCTTAGTTCTGTCTGTGTTTTCCTTGATTTCTTCAAGGACCCTGTATAATATTCCTTATTATGTAGCTCCATTACCTTTCTTCCTCAGGAAGGTTTTCTGGTTGTTTTGGTCACTTGCTGGGGCCATCTTGCCTTCCTTCTTTAGGTAATTTTCTGTTGTCTCCAGGACATTAGGGGTTTACTGTATTTATTGATTGATTGTATGATTGCTTACTGGGTCCTGTTTTTTGTTTTGTTTTGTTCTGATGATTTCTGGTAGACATGGCCAGCATGGTGCTCTGGTCTCTAGACTGGTTGTGCTGGAGCACTCACCACCTGTCTCTGGGCAAGTGGAGTGGCGGGTGGGTATGGGAGCTCAGGTCTCTGTTTACTGGTCTTACAGGGTAGCTAGGCTGGGTTGGTTGGATTTTGGCCTCCCATCTGTCTTTGGTTCAGTGTCACAGGAGCAGGAAGTGAGTGGTGATCACTATGTAGGTGGATCAGCTGGTGTGGTAGGTGTGGTGGGCGAGTGGGGCATGGTCATTACTTCTCGCTCATTGGGTGGAGTGTGTGTGGTAGAAGGGGTTGGTGGGCAAGTGCACGCACGGTCACGCTGCCTTTGCCTCTCCCTGGAAGGGGGCAGGGAGGAAGGAATCGCAGGCGAATGTATGCTCTGTCCATCTGTTGGTGGATGGGAAAAGGGAGGAAGGTGCAGTGCTGCTGCTTCTGCCTCACACTGAGTGAGGGGAAGGAGGAAAAGGCAGCAGGGGGGATGCATGTGGAATTGTGGCATCTCTGCTTCTCACTGGTTGGGGTGAGGGAGAGAGATGCACTGGGTGGATGTGCGCATAGTTGTTCCATTTCTGCCTCATTCTGGGTGAGAAGAGGGAGGAAGGAGCAATGAGGGGATCTGCGCATAGTCATAGCACCTCTATCTCTCACCAGGTACGGGGAGGGAAGGGGGGGCAGATGGATATGCATGCAGTCACCATTTCTGTGTCATGCCTAGCAGGGGGGAGGGAGGAAGTGGCAGCAAGGGCATGGGTGTGCAGTCACATCTCCTCCACCCCTTGCCAGGTGGGGGGAGGAGGAGGGATTGATGGACACAGTCTCATGCAGTTGTGCCCCCACTGCCCCCCACCAGGTCCTTGGGGGAGTGTAGGTGGTGGGTGGGCATGTGCATAGGGACACCCCTATTTCTGCTTGTCAATTAGGCAAGGGGGATAGTGGATGGAGTTGGACAGAGTAGAGGGGAAGGCTTGTGTTTTGCTCCTTGGGTCAGGCAAGGCGGTTGGGGTATGGGACCCTCCACTGGCTCCTATCAGGAGGCTAGATTGAGAGGGAATACATTCCTATGATTAGCATACGTGGGTGCTGGGGCACCTCCATCCACCGCAGCCAGCAAGCAGAACCTGTCACCGTAGGGTGCAAGGAGGGGTGCCACCCAGGGTCCAGTTGTGTGGGAGACCCCCAATGATACTCTATGGGTCCACAGTTTCATATGCACCATTCACCCCTGAGGTCAGAAGCAGTCACTCTCTGAATATCTCTGGTTCTGGATCCTGGCTCCCTCTCTGCTTTTGCTTCTGTCTGGGTGTATCTATAGAATTTCTCTGTCCCTTTTGGGAAAGCCATGAAGTTCTCTTTCTGTGTCCTTCACCCAGGGTCACTGCTGGCTTTGTCTTAAGATGGCCACATCGGGCTGAGACAGCTGGCTCAGCTCCTCCATTTCATGTTACTGCTCATTCACTGCATTCATTCACTTTTTTCTCCCAGTCAGTGCTTGGTTCAATTCTTAGACCTTCTGTTTGATTTTCGGGGTTCCGAGATTGTTATCTGCTTCTGTTTTACTTGGTTTTTTGGTCTTTGGTGCAGGGGGACATTATGGTGTATGTGACTAAGCCACCATCTTGGCTCTGCCCCTAGTCTAATTTTTAAAGTTCATGGGACAATTATCATAATTCCACTGACTCAGCAAAAATCCCAGCTAGTTAATTTTGACTACAAAGAAAGCATGGCTATATGTTAGTACACAGGAAAGCATCCTGTGTAGTACTCTCCCATTCGTTATCTGCAACCCCTGAAATCACCTTCACCATGGTGAAGAGTAAAATTCTTGTCTTCATAAATTAATATTATAATAAAAAGATGCAAGCTGATTTTTTTTTTTTTAAATCTGGTGACAGATTGGTCACTTAAAACCAGGACGAGGGTGAAGGAGCAAATGGTCAACAGGGTTTCCTGGATCCCTGTTGAACTTCACTCACTCAATCTCCCCATTCACTTGAGCAATCTTCAGTTAAGGGCACAGAGACTACCTCTTTCCATGAATTGGATGAAATCTCTAAAGACCACAACCATGTATGCTGAGAAAACATGAGTAGGATCCCCACCCAGCTCTTGAATATAAGTGTCTTGGATTGAATTACGTCCCCCCACCCCCCAAAATGTATCTATCAACTTGGTTAGGCCATGATTCCCAGTACTGTGTGGTTGTCCTCCATTTTGTTATTGTAATTTTATGTTAAGAGGATTAGGGTGGGATTGTAACCACCCTTACTCATGTCACCTCCCGATTCAATGTGGAGGGTGTTTGCCTAGGGTGTGGCCTGCACCACCTTTTATCTCTTAAGGGATAAAAGGAAAGAGAGCTAAGCAGAGGGTTGGAGACCTCATACTACCAAGAAAGAAGCACCAGGAGCAGAGTGCATCTTGTAGACCCGGGGCCCCTGTGCAGAAAAGCTCCTGGTCCTGGGGAATATTGATGACAAAGGCCTTCCTCCAGAGCCAACAGAGAAAGAAAGCCTTCCCCTGAAGCCGGAGTCCTGAATTTGGACTTGTAAGTAGACTTGTACTAGACTGTGAGAAAATAAATTTCTTTTTGTTAAAGCCATCCACTTGTGGTATTTCTGTTATGGCAGCACTAGATGACCAAGACAATGAACATGAGAAACATCTCAACTGTTCAAATTTAGAAGATATTGACTGTGGCTCTAGTTGAAGACTCTGTCCCACCCAATGTAACTAAAAACTCTGGATGAAATGCATGTTGCAACTATTTAAGGACTCTGAAAAATAGACAGTAGTAGGCAGATTGGAGAAGTAAACCAGGATTGAAAGACTGACCTGGCAATGTATTTCATGGAGCTTTTTTTTTTTTTTTTTCCTTCTGGCATTCCCTGGCCTAGACTCAAAGGCAGCCTAAAGCTGATGTAGACAGTAAGAGATCCTGGACAAGCTCACTTTGTGGTCTTAGGAGCAAGAAAGAGAGCTCTTTAGGATCAGGAAAAAAAAAAAAACATTGCCGTCGAGTCAGTTCTGACTCATAGTCAACCCTATAGGACAGAATAGAACTATCCCATAGGATTTCCAAGGCTGTTATCTTTATGGAATCAGATAGCCACATCTTTCTCCCATGGTTTGAACCACCAACCTTTCAGTCAACAGCTGAGTGCTTAACTACTCCCCACTCCACCATGAGGGCTCCTTACTCTCAATACAGCAGACACTTATTTTTGGTGATGGGAAAGGTAACACCAAATGAGGATCTGAGAAAGTGAGAAAATCACCTGATATTTTTTCTGTTCCTTCCCATACTTGCCCCCAGACAATTTCAGAGGCATTTGTAGTGGTGGCCAGGCAGGTGTCTAAAACTCTGAAGGAGAGGAAACTTTCTCTCTAACCAGAGGAACTGTGTCTCAGAGTGTGGGAAGAATTCTTTTGCCTTTTTTTTTTTTCTCTTTCATCTCATCCCATCACTTTGCCCTGAAGGCAGACTGAGTTGTGGGAAGTATGCAGCAGAGTGGGAAAACTAAAGCCTAAAGGCCTGGCTTTCTAATAAGACGGCCAAGAAAGAGGAGCCTGGAAATGCTGGATTGTGGAGAGGAAGGACCTCAAGAAAGAGACCCAACAAAGTTGTATATGAACTCCTAGGCTCACCCCTAAGCTGCACATATGTGAACTTGAGCCTAAACAGGATTGGAAAAATTATGAGAGCTGAAGAACAGGGAAGGTCACCACTCAGAAACTAGACTGGCCAGAGGGTGGCACACATGTGGGACAGATCTAAATAGCACTGCAAGCACTTTGAAGACTGGTCTAATATAAGAACCACAGATCACAGAAGGTGAGTTGGAACTTGCAGCTTGAATCTGCTGCTAAAACAAACAAAAAATCAACGTTGTCTATAAAAACTAAATGAGACTCAGAGTCTCAAAATATAATATTCAAAATAGCCAGGATACAATCCAAAATTACTAGACATAGTAATTAGCAGGAAAATTTTAGTGGTTTAGGCTGGATTCTCTGAAGAAGCAAAACCCCAGTAAAGTATATAAACATCTATATATAGAGGTTTATATCGAGAATGGCTCACAAGGTTGTAGAAGATGGAACATCCCAAGTCCATGGGTCAGGCTGGAGGCTTCTCCTGATTCATGCAGCCACGGGGGCTGGTGAACCCAAGATCAGCAGATCAGACAGTTGGGCTCTTGCTCACAAGCTGTGAAGACTGATGAAACCCAAGATTGGCAGGCATCAGGCTGGAGGCTTCTCCTGACTGAAGATTGGCAGGTAAGATGGCAGGCTGCTGGCTGAAGTCCCAAGAACTGGAGGTCAGATGATGAATTCAGGATCCAGAGCAGAGCAAAAGCCAACCAGCTTTGCCAGAAAGTCTATATATATGATGCAGGCCATACCCCAAAGAAACTCCCTTTCAACTGATTGGCAGCTCATAGCAGATCTCATCATGGAAGTGATTATATTATATCATATCTCATAATGGAGATTATCATATGATTACATAGCTGCCAAACTACTGAGAATCATGGCCCAGCCAAGTTGACACACAACCTTAACCATCACATAATGTTATCAGAGACACCATAAATAATCCAAAGAACACATTAATATAACATAAATGAAATTACTTGGTTGAAATGTAAAATGTATAAAGTATGAATCAAGGAAAATTGGAAGTTGTCAAAAAATGAAATGCTTAAAAATCAATATTGACCATTTTGAATCCGACAATCATGTGGTCTACTCTGCTGGAAACAATACATTGTAGAGGAATGGTATCACATTGATGGTCAAAAAGGACATTTCAAGATCTATTCTGAAGTACAGTGCTGTCAATGATAGGTTAATATCCATACACCTACAAGGAAGACCAATTAAAAAGACTCTTATTTCAAAAAAAAAAAAAAGACTGTTATTCAAATTTACACACCAACCATGAATGCTAAAGATGAAGAAATTCAAGATTCCTACTAACCGTTGCAGGCTGAATTTGATCAAATGTGCAATAAAGATATTGACAACTTCCGGTGATAGGAATGTGAAAGTAAGAAACAAAAAAGAAGGGTTAGTAGTTAGAAAATACAGCCTTGCTGATAGAAATCATGCTGGAGATTGCATGATAGAATTCTGCAAGACCAATGACTTACTCATCAGTGATACTGTTTTTCAACAACACAAATGATGACTATACATGTGGACTTCACTGGATGGTTCATACAGAAATCAAATCAACTATATCTGTGGAAAGGGACAATGGAGAAGCTCAATATTATTGGTCAGGATGAAGCCGGGAGCCAACTACAGAACAGACCATCAGTTGCTCCTGTGCAAGTTCAAACTGAAGCTGAAGAAAGTCAAAGCAAGTCCAAGAGAGCCAAAGTATGACCTTGAATACATACCACCTGAATTTAGAGACTATCTCAAGAATAGATTTGATGCACAGAACACTAATGACTGAAGTTCAGAACAGTTATGGGATAACACCAAGGACATCATACATGAAGAAAATAAAAGGTCATTAAAAACTCAGAAATTAAAGACCAAAATGGATGTCACAGGAGACACTGAAACTTGCTCTTAAGCACAGAGTAGTTAAAAGCAAACAGAAGAAATAATGAACTTCTTCTAGTTGAACAGAAGATTTCGAAGGGTTTCTCAAGAAGACAAAGTAAATTATTGTAATAAAACGTGCAAAGACCTGGAGTTAGAAAACCAAAAGGAAAGAACATGCTTGGCATTTCTCAAGTTGAAAGAGCTGAAGAGAAAATTCAAGCCTTGAATTGCAATATTGAAAGTGTTCCACGGGCAAAAAATTGAATGACACAGATAGCATCAAAAAAAGATGGAAGAAATACACAAAGGCACTATAGCAAAAAGAACTGGCCGATGTTCAACCATTTCAGGAGGTAGCATATGATCAAGAGCCACTGGTACTCAAGGAAGAAGTACGAGCCACACTGAAGCCACTGGAGAAAAACAAGACTCCAGGCATTGATAGAATACCAATTGAGATGCTTCAAAAAATAGATGCAATGCTGGAAGCACTTACTCGTCTATGTCAAGAAATTTGAAGACAGCTACCTGGCCAACTGACTGGAAGAGACCCTTATTCGTGTCATGCCCGTTCCAAAGAAAGGTGATCAAACAATATTTAAATTATTGAAGAATATCATTAATATCACATACTAGATAGCACTGTATATTTAGCAAGTTTTTGCAGAAGATAACTGAAAAACAGCTTCATATGCACACTGGCAGGGAACTTCCAGAAGTTCAAGCCAGATTCAGAAGAGGACGTGGAACTAGGGAAATCATTGTACAAAAGCAGAGAATACCAGAAAGATCTTTACCTGTGTTTTATCAACTGTGCAGAGGCATTTAACTGTGTGTATCATAAATTATGAATAACATTGTGAATAATGGGAATTCCACAACACTTAATTGTGCTCATGCAGAACCTGTACATGGATCAAGAGGCAGTCGTTTTAACAGAACAAGGGGATACTAGATGGGTTAAAATTAGAAAAGATGTGCAGCAGGGATGTATTCTTCCACCTTAATTATTCAATCTATATGCCGAAAAAATAATCTGAGAGGCTGAGCTGTGTGAAGAAGAATCAGGACTGGAAGAAGACTTGTTAACAGATTGTAATATGCAGATGATGCAAACTTGATTGCCAAAAGCGAAGACAATCTGAAGCAATTACTGATAAAAGAAAATGAAATCCTTACAACTGGGCCTGTCAACAACATTGTGATAAATGGTGAAGAAATTGAAGTTGCCAAAGATTTCATTCTTCTTGGATCAACAGCCAATGCTCATGGAAGCAGCAGTCATAAAAACCAAACAAACTAGGTATGCAAGGGAGGTTCAACATTAGAAAATCAATCAACATTATTCACCACATAAATAGAATAGAAGAAATGAATCACGCGATCATCTCAATCAACAAGGAAAAAATATTTGATAAAGTCCAACATCCATCCCTGATAAAAACTCTCAATAAAATATGAGGAAAGGGAAATTACTCAACATAAAGGGCTTCTGTACGAACTCAACAGCCAATGCCATTCCCAACAGAGAGAGACTGAAAGCATTCACCCTGAGAACGGGAACAAGGATGCCATTTATCACCATTCCTATTTAATATTGTGCTGGAAGTCCTAGCTAGAGCAATTTGGCAAGAAAAAGAAACAAAAGGCATCCAAATTGGAAAGGAAGAAGCAAAACTATCCCTGTACTCAGAAGATATCATCCTAGACAACCCCAAAGATTCCATAAGAAAACTACTGGAACTAATAGAAAGATTCATCAGAGTAGCAGGATGTAAGATCAACATACAAACATCAGTTGGATTTCTAAACATCAACAAAGAGAACTTCGAAAAGGAAATCAGGAAAGCAATACCATTTATAATAGCCCCTAAAAAGATAAAATACTTCGGAACAAATCTAACCAGGAACATAAAAGACCTGTACAAAGAAAACTATAAAACACTATTGCAAGAAACCAAAAGTGACCTACATAAATGGAAAAACACACCATGCTCATAGATAGGAAGACTCAACATTGTGAAAATGTCAAACCTACCTAATCTACAGAGATAACACAGTCCTGATCCAAATACCAACAGCATTCTTTATCAAGATGGAAAAATTTATCATCAACTTTATATGCAAAGTAAAGAGGCCCCAATAAGCAAAGCATTATTAAAGAACAAAGCCAGAGGCCTCACACTACCTGGTCTCAGAACCTACTATACAGCCACAGTAGTCAAAACAGCCTGGTACTGGTACAACAGGCACATAGACCAATGGAACAGAATTGAGAACCCAGAAGTAAGCCCATCCACTTATAGTTAGCTGATCTTTGACAAAGAACCAAAGTCCATTAAATGGGGAAATGATGGTCTTTTTAACACATGGTGCTGGCAAATCATAATGTCCATCTGTAAAAATATGAAACGGGACCCATACCTCACACCATACAAAAAAAGTAACTCAAAATGGATCGAAGACCTAAATATAAAACAAAACAATAAAGATCATTGAAGCAAAAATGGGGACAACAATAAAAAAACAAAACCAAATCCAGTGCCGTTGAGTCGATTCCAACTCATAGCTACCCTATAGGACAGAATAGAACTGCCCCATAGGTTTCCAAGGAGTGGCTTGTGGATTCAAACTGCCGACCTTTTGGTTAGCAGCTGGACTCTTAACCACTACGCCACCAGGGCTACTAATACATGGCCCTGATATGTAGCATAAATTCAGTACAAACCATAACTGACAATGCACAAACACCAGGAAATAAACTAGATAACTGGGAGCGCCTGAAAATTAAACACTATGCTCATCAAAAAACTTCAGCAAAAGAGTATTAAAAGAGAATCTACAGACTAGGAAAAATTTTTTGGCTATGACATATCTGACAAGCATCTAATCTTTAAAATCTGTAGAATACTTCAACACCTCAATAACAAAAAAAAAAAAACCAAATAACCCAATTAAAAACAGGCAAAGGGTATCAAGAGACACTTCACCAAAGAAGACCTTCAGGAAATACTTGCAATTATTAGCCATTAGAGAAATGCAAATCAAAACTACGATGAGATACCATCTCACCCTGACATTACTGGAACTAATCAAACAGAAAATAAGTTTTGGAGAGGTTGTGGGGAGATTGGAACTCTTATGCACTGCTGTTGAGAATGTAAAATGGTACCACCACTATGGAAAACAATATGGTGCCTCATTAAAAAGCAATCCCATTCCTAGGAATATATCCTAGAGAAATAAGAGCCTTCACGTAAGTAGACATATGCACACCCGTGTTCGCTATAGCATTATTCATGATAACAAAAAAAGATGAAAACAACCTAAGTGCCCATCAAGAGACGAATGAATAAACAAATCATGGTATATAAACACAATGGAATACTACACAATGATAAAGAACAATGATGAATCCTCAAAACATCTCACAGCATGAATGAATGGACATTATGCTGAATGAAAAAAGTCAATCACAAAAGGACAAATATTGCATGAGACTACTATTATAAAAACTCAGGAAGAGGTTTACACACAGAAAAAAACAATCTTTGATGGTTACAAAGGAAGGGAAGAGTGGGGAGATGGAATCACTAACTAGATTAAAGACAAGTGTTAACTTTGATGAAAGGAAGGACAACACACAATATAGGGAAAGGCAGCACAACTTGACCAAAGCAAAGCCATAGAAACTTCCTAGACACATCCAAACACTGTGAGGGACCAAGTTACTGGGGCTTAGGGCTGGAGACCATGGTATCTGGGGACATGTAGGTCAATTGGAATAACATATTTCATAAAGAAAATGTTCTACATCCTACTTTGGTGAGTAGCATCTGGGGCCTTAAAAGCTTGCAAATGGCCATCTAAGATACATCTATTGGTTCCATCATGTTCAGAGCAAAGGAGAATGAAGAAAACCAAAGATGCAAGAAAAATATCAGTTGAAAGGGCTAATGGACTACAGCCAACACCAGCCTGAACCCAGAAGAACTAGATGGTGCCTGGCTACCACCACCAACTGCTCTGACAGAGATCACAATAGAGGATTCTGGACACACCAGGAGAAAAATGTAGAACAAAATTCAAATTCACACAAAAAAGACCACACTTACTGGTCTGACAGAGACTAGAAGGGCCCCTGAGACTATGGCTCCTGGACACCCTGCTAACTCAGAACTGAAGCCACTTCTGAAGTCCACCTTTTGGCCAAAGATTCGACAGGTGTATAAAACAAACAATAACACACATGAGGAATGTGCTTCTTAGTTCAGTCAAGTATACGAGATCAAATGAGCAATACTTGTCCAAAAGCAAAGGAGAGAAGACAGGAAGGGACAGGAAAACTGAATGAATGCACATGGAGAGCCAGTGGTGGAAAGGGGAAGAGTGCTGACACATTGCAGGGACTGCAACCAATATCACAGAGCAATTTGTGTATAAATTTTAGAATGAGAAACTAATTTGTGCTGTAAACTTTCACCTAAAACACACACACAAAATAAATCAAACGACATGCTGTATTGGGCAAATCTACTGCAAAAGACCTCTTTAAAGTGATAAAAAGCAAAGGTGTCACTTTGATGACTAAAATGCACCTCACTCTAATCCAATCCCTGGAATTTTCAGTCATCTTATATGCATGTGAAAACTGGACAATGAAAAAGGTAGATTGAAGAAGAACTGATGCATTCAAATTGTGTTGTGTTGTTGGTGAAGAATGCTGAATATACCATGGACTGTCAGAAGAACAAACAAATCTGTCTCACTTTGGACAACTCCAATCGCTGGAGAAAGAAATCATGCTTGGTAAAGTAGAGGTGCGCGAAAAAGAGGAAGACTCTCAATGAGATAAATTGAAAAAGTGGCTGCAATAATGGGATCAAACGTAGCAACGATTGTGAGGATGGCCCAGGACTGGGCAGTGTTTCCTACTGTTAGACATAAGATTGCTACGAGTCCGAGACAATTCGACAGCACCTAACAACAGTGGCCCGTACCTTTCTGGTTTGCTTTAACTTCAAGGTGCCCCAACAGGGCTTGGTTTTTCACCTACTCACTCAAAGTCTACACTAGGTTAGATATTTTCTAAAGCACTTTCTGATCTCAGAATTAAATTTTCTGGATTTATTGGGCAATCATTTGTCATTCACTTCAAGTAGTATCTCAGGGTTATCTCCCCTATAAGACTCCCATTATCCATGAATCCTAGAGTGAGCATCTAAGATAGTAAGCTCAGGAATAGGTTTTTCTGCTATAAACCCAGCCATGCACAGACACGCTAGACTTTTTGCCACTCGCACTTGTTCATCCACTTGCTGCAGAGCTGACTCCATGTGTGTCAGGATAGAACTGTGTCCATAAGGTTTTCAGTGGCTGATTTGTCAGAAGTAGGTTGTCAGCGCTTTGTTCTGAAGTTCCTGTGAGTATACTCTAACCTCTAACATTTCGGTTAGCAGTTGAGCACGTTAACAGTTTGCACCATCAAGGGGCTGCACAGGTTCTACTGGTTGCTTATTCTGGCTGTAACCAATGGAAATTGTCCAGCAAATTGGCAGGTAGTGCTTTAGCTAATGTGTTCTTCACCAAGGATCACTCTACTTTGGAAGAAAAGTAAGACTTCGACATAATCCATCAGCCCTACTGTTGTCCCTTTCCCATGTTCTTTCTTCCTCTGACCTATCTTCTTTCAAAGTTTTGCAAAGCAAGAAGAAAACCAAAAAAAACAAACCCACTGCCGTCGAGTCGATTCCTACTCCTAGCGACCCTATAGGACAGAGTAGAACTGCCCAATAGAGTTTCCAAGGAGCACCCGGCGGATTTGAGCTGCCGACCAGTTGGTTAGCAGCTGTAGCACTTAACCACTACACTACCGGGGTTTCCAAAGCAAGAAGAGCAGGGTGATATTTAGATACCCATAATCTTCATTGACAACAATACCAAATGCAGGCGGAGGGTAATGGCAAAGTGCCAGAGTTGGCTTAAACATGTATTTTTTTTATTGCCTACGTGGGCAGCAACTAAAACCAGCCTAGCTAGCTCTGATTCGCAGTGGTCTTCTGAGACGCAGGGTAAAAAGCCACATCCACCATGCTTTCAAAAAACAAAAAGGATATCCTTGGAAAAACTGGTTAGTGTGGTATCATAATGTAGTCTAGATATTTCTACATAAAAAAACATTTGTTCTCTTTTACTTTCCTTTAAATGTGTCTATATAGATTTTTGGAGTAGGGAGGGGGGACATTCCTGATTTGTTTAGAATATTGACTTTTCTAGGCAGATGTTTGATTTTTATTTTGAGCTATCTTACCATATCTGCCCTTCACCATGAAACCTTATAAACCTTCACCCAGGTTACAGTTGTCTAGGTACAAGCTAAAAACTCCCCATAATTTTATTTTTGACAAAAATATAAAGTACAGGGAAGTATACTATTAATGTGATGTTTGCCAAGGGTTTCTCAAAAATATTTTTTGTTGAAGAAGTTCCTGTCTAATTCTGGTTGGCTATTTTTTTAGTTTTATCTAGGGAAATTGAGATGATGTTAATGTGATAAATTACTCAGGCAGAGATTCTAATGTTGAACTATCTTTGAGTAAAAATACTACTCTATCATGTGTATATGTTCATAAACTGCTTGATTCAGTTTGCTAATATTTAATTTGTGATTTTCACAAATATATTAATAATTAAGATTGGTGTACAACTTCATTTCTTGCATTTTCTTATCTGGTACTAGATATAAACAACATAACATCTGGTATTATAGCATTAAAGCATTTAGGTATTAACAATTTCCATAATACCTTCTCCTTCACATGACTTGGCCAGACACTTCAATTTGCTGTAGGGAAAAATTAAATCTTCATCCACCATAACAGTCAATAGGTAATATCTAAAATTTATGAACCACAAAAATTATTGGAAAATAAGAAGATAAATACCAGAAGAAACATCTGACAGGGTTGAAAGTAGGTGCCTTTGGGGAAGAGAGCAATAGGCTGGGAACTGCTGCTGTTTTGTTTTGTTTGTTTGTTAAAATAGTAGTTTTACTATTGTCTTTTTAAATCATGTGCATGTGTTATTTGATAAAAAGTAAAAAAAAATTCAGATATCTTGAAATTCAGAGACATTTGTGGTACAAGATCTATTTTTGAATCTGTGACATCTTCTCTTAGGTTTCATTTCTCCCTGGTTTTGGCCACTCCGGATTTTTCTCTTCTACTGAACACATATGGAAGTCATGAGTTGTTTGGCCAAGGTTTTTCCATGTAGTCCATTTTTCACTTCTCTGTCTCTGAACACATAAGGGTTCTTCCCCCACCCTGTAGCATGCCAAAAAATAGGCTTTCTATCAAGTAAATGTTGGAAGATATTTTGACTCCTCCCCCCGCTCCCCAAAAGAAAGCTCTCAATAGCACCATCTTGATATCCACTTCAGAATGCCCTGTGAAGGTCTTCTGGAGTGGTGACAGAATTCTGTAGAAGTTGTGCACTAGTTCTTTTTGGCATCTGGTTGAGTTGAGAGGTCCTGTGAATTTTGTGTGACAATAGTTCAGAATACAGGGATGGCTGTTGGATGGATTCTTGAGTGATGATGCTATCAAATGACACACCGTAGTCCCAATCTAGTGCTGACTGGTAAGGACCAACACTTTGCAGTCTACCATCAGCTGTCTCAATTCAACGCTGACTAGAGAGGAGTGTGTATTAGTCATTGGGAGGATTATCAGTCTAAACCAGCATTCAGACTAGGGCAAAGTAAGTTCCCCATGCGTCTGCCAGTTTGTTGTTGTGTAGGAGCTTGCATTTTGCTGTGATGCTGAAAGCTATGCTGCCAATATTCAAATACCACCAGGGTCACCCATAGTGGACAGGTTTCAACTGAGCTTCCAGACAAAGACAAACTATGAAAAAGGACCTGTACCAAAAAGAATTGGTTGATGTTCAGTCATCTCAGGAGGTAGCATATGATCAGGAACCAATGGTACTGAAGAAGAGGTCCAAGCTGCACTGAAAGCATTGGTGAAAAACAAGGCTCCAGGAATTGACAGAATACCAACTGAGATGTTTCAACAAGTAGATGCAGTGCTGGAAGTGCTCATTTGTCTACGCCAAGAAATTTAGAAGACAGCTACCTGGCCAACTGACTGGAAGAGATCCATATTTGTACCAATTCCAAAGAAATAAGACCCAACAGAATGCAAAAATTATCAAACAATGTCATTAATATCACACACAAGTAAAATTTTGCTGAAGATTATTCACAAGCAGTTACAGCAGTACATCAACAGGGAACTGCCAGAAATTAAAGCCAGGTTCAGAAGAGGACGTGGAACAAGGGATATCATTGCTGCTGTCAGATAGATCATGGCTGAAAGCAGAGAATACCAGAAAGATGTTGAGCTGTGTTTTATTGGCTATGTAAAGGCATTTGACTATGTGGATCATAACAAATTGTGGATAACATTGCAAAGAATGTGAACTCTAAAACACTTAATTATGCTCATGAGGAACCTGTACTTAGACCAAGAGGTAGTCATTCAAACAGAACAAGAGGATACTGCGTGGTTTAAAGTCAGGAAAGGTGTGCGTCAGGGTTGTATCCTTTCACCATACTTATTCAATCTGTATGTTGAGCAAATAATCCAAGAAGCTGGACTATATGAATAACAGAGCATCAGGATTGGAGGAAGACTCATTACCAACCTGCGTTATGCAGATGACTCAACTTTGCTTGCTGAGAGTGAAGAGGACGTGAAACACTTACTGATGAAGATCAAATACCACAGCCTTCAGTATGGATTACACCTCAACATAGAGAAAACAAAAATCCTCACCTCTGGACCAATAAGCAACATCATGATAAGTGTAAAAAAGATTAAAGTTGTAAAGGATTTCATTTTATTTGGATCCACAACAACACCCATGGAAGCAGCAGTCAAAAAACCAAAAGATGCATTCCATTGGGCAAATCTGCTGCAAAAGACCTCTTTAAGGTGTTAAAAAGCAAAGATGTCACTTTAAGGACGAAGGTGTGTCTCACCCAAGCCATAGTGTTTTAATCACCTCATATTTATGTGAAAGCTGGACAGTGAATAAGGAAGACTGAAGAAGAATTAGTATCTTTGAATTATGGTCTTGGTGAAGAAAATCGAATATACCATGAAATGCCAGAAAGATAAACAAGTCTGTCTGGAAGAAGTACAGCCAGAATGTCCATTAGAAGCGAGAATGGCAAGACTTCATCTCATATACATTGGACATGTTATCAGGAGGGATCAGTCCCTGATGAAGGACATGGTGCTTGGTAGATAGAGGGTCAGTGAAAAAGGGGAAGACCCTCAATGAGTTGTATTGATACAGTGGCTGCAACAATGGGTTCAAGCATAACAATGATTGTGAGAATGGGAGAGGATTCGGCAACATTTCGTTCTGTTGTATACAGGGTCACTATGAGTCAGGACCGACTCAAGAGCACCTAACAACAACCAAACATGGTATGTTGAAAACCCATCATGACAAAATTACTTTTTCTGTTTTTTTCTGGTTGTCCCGTTTGGTTTTGCACTGCAAATTTGAGTCTTTTTTTTTCCTATTAAAATAGTTAAGGCACATAAATATGTATATAGGTATATATGTTTCAGGATATGAATATGTGGGTACATATGTGTCCATAGATAGATGTATGTAGGCATATCTGTATACAGGTATGTATGAGCATACATGTAGATCCTTATATATAATAAACCACATAGGAGACACAGTTATGAATACTTCTTAGATATAACCAAACACCTTGTGAGGTGGTTTGAAGGCTTAGAACCATAGCCTCATGGGACAGCCCAGTTAATTGGCATAATATAGATCATAAGGTGTATGTGCTACATACATTGTGGTGAGTAGTGTCTGGGGTCTTAAAAGCTTACAAGTGACCATCCAAGGTACAACTATTGGCCTCTACTCATTTAGAACAAAACAGAAACCAAAGACTCAGAGAAGAAAGAAGTCTACAGGACTAATACTCTACATGAACCATAACCTCATCTCCCCTAAGACCAGAAGAACTAGATGGTGCTCAACTACCACTTCATACACTTCTGAACAGGATCACAATAAATGGATCATGATAGAATGGTAGAAAAATGTAGAACAAAACTCAAATTCTTAAAAAATTGAGACTTACTGGACTGGATGAGACTAGAGAAGTCCCTGAGACTGTCACACTGTGGTACTCTTTAAACCTTAAACTGAAATAATCTCTTCAGGTCACGTTTTAACTAAATAACAGATTGGCTCATAAAATACAGAATATCAGAGGGGTGGGGCCAACATGGCAGAGTAGTCAGATGCTTTCAGTGACCCCTCTTACAACAAAGACCTGAAAAAACAAGTGAATTGATTATATATGTGACAGGCTAGGAGCTCTGAACATCAAAGGCAAAGTCAAGAAATCAAACTGAGCAGCAGAGGGAGGGACAGACAGCTCAGAAGTGGGGAGGAGGTACCAGACCTGACTCAGCAGGAACCAGCATCCCTCAGGCTTGATCCCCTGGCGAGACCGTAGAGGGGCTGGTGGTAGCGTTCAGGACATGGTTGCCTCAGCCAGAGACAGAGAGCGACTGGCCCAGAGTCTACTCATGCCTCTGGAATCAGCGAAGAACAGTACTCTTGGCAAAAGATAAGTGCTTGCATCTAATTTGACATGCGGATCAAGAAGCACCCCTTGTGCAAGAACTCTCTCCCATTTATCTGGTCCCTCCTCCCTCTGCCCTAGCCACCAAGCTGGTGTCAGTGGTTGTTGATTTCCCTGGGTCTCAGATAGGTTCTGCTGCACAGCCTGAGTCATTCTCCCAGCCGTGGAGAGGGAACAAATTAACAAATGGGAAAAAAATAATCTGCTGGCTCCCCTAAGTTGGGATCTCAGAGCAGAAGCACCTTCTGTCCAGGGACAAAGGGTCCTTGGACTTTGGATGCCTCTCACCCCTGCATGCACCTCTGTGGACCCATTTCAGCAGCTTAGGCCCTTGTCGGCAAACTGCAATGGTGTATGTACCTGAAGTCTGACTTCAACTGTTTGAGCTGTGCAGTGGAGAGGTGGGTTTTGGACATTTGACCACACTCTGCCTATTAAGCATGGTCCTCACCTAAAAAAAATTTTTTTCACTTACCTATATCAGAGGCCTGAGGACAGGTGGCTCCACCCATGTCACCTAGCCACCCGTGACAGTGGTCTAAGGATAAGCGGTGCCTCCCAGTCCTTACAGCCAAAAGTATAGGGTGCCCATGGTCCAGCTGCAGAACCCAGCCACCTATGTGCTCTAGGGAACAGGGACGTGCTTTCCTCAGACACTCGAGGGGTGGTTGTCAGCCCCCTGCCATGCTCTGACTGTGACCTACTGCTGCAACCAGATACCTGTGCCTACACTAATCAAACCTGCTCCTCTAAGACTGTAGGTGAGAGCTTGTGCCACATGCTTGGTGACTGACTACCTGGAAGCCTGAACTGAATCCATACAGGAAAACTGAATGGACTCCTAGGCTCAAACACCGGGTAACAGGTCTACCCATCTGGTGACAAGACGTTAGAGCTTCAAAGGTACAAATAATCAAGTTAGCTCACTAGAGCATCCTATTTGGCTACATCAAAACAAAACAAAGCAAGAAGATAGGAACAGTAAGCAAACATAAAATAAGTTAATACAATAACTTATAGATGGCTCAGAGACAACATTTAATATCAAATCACATAAAGAAGAAGACCATGATCACTTCAACAAGCTCCCAGACCAAAGAATCAAGAAATCTTCCAGATGAAGATATCTTCCTGGAGTTACCAGCAGTAGAATACATAGGATTAATATATAGAACTCTTCAAGAGATCAGGAGGGAGATCAGGCAAAGCACAGAACAAGCCAAGATAAAGCAGTTGAGGAAATTAAGAAAGATATTCAAGACCATAAAGAAAAATTTAATAGGCTGCAACAATTCATAGAGAGACAGCAATAAGAAATTCAGAAGGTTAACGATAAAATTTCAGACAGCTCGATAAAAAGTTAGAGGAGCAGAGCTGAGGAAATGGAAGTCTGAATTAGTGAGACTGAAGATAAAACACTTGGCATTAATATATTCAAAGAAAAATAAGATAAAAAATTTTTTAAAAAATGAAGAAACCCTAAGAATCATGTAAGACTGTATCAAGAGAAATAAATTACGAGTGACTGAAGTACCAGAACAGGGAGGGAGAACAGAAAATACAGAGAGAAATGTTGAAGATTTGTTGGCAGAAAACTTCCCTGATATCGTGAAATATGAGACGATATCTATCCAAGATGTGCATCGAACCCCACATAAGGTAGATCCCAAAAGAAAGTCACCAAGACATATTATAATCAAACTTGCCAAAACCAAAGATAAAGGGAGAATTTTAAGAGCGGCTAGAGAGAAACAGCTGAGCTTCCAGACTAAGACAGGACTAGGAAGAAGGACCCGGCAGTCTATTTCTGAAAAGTATTAGCCAGTGAAAGCCTTATGAATAGCAGCGGAACATTGTCTGATATAGTGCTGGAAGGTAAGCCCCTCAAGTCTGAAGGCACTCAAAAGATGACTGGGGAAGAGCTGCCTCCTCAAATTAGAGTTGACCTTAATGATGTGGTTGGAGTAAAGCTTTCAGGACCTTCATTTGCTGATGTGGCAGACTCAGAATGAGAAGAAACAGCTGCAAACATCCATTAATAATCAGAACCTGGAATGTACGAAGTATGAATCTAGGAAAATTGGAAATTGTCAAAAATGAAATGGAACACATAAATATCGATATCCTAGGCATTAATGAACTGAAATGGACTGGTATTGGCCATTTTGAATTGGACAATCATATAGTCTACTGTGCTAGGAATGACAACTTGAAGAGGAATGGTGTTGCATTCATCGTCAAAAAGAACATTTCGAGATCTATCCTGAAGTACAACGCTGTCAGTGATAGCATAATATCCATATGCCTACAAGGAAGATCAGTTACTACGACTATTATTCAAATATATGCACCAACCACTAGGGCCAAAGATGAAGATTTTTATCAGCTGCTACAGTCTGAAATTGATCGAACATGCAATCAAGATGCATTGATAATTACTGGGGATTTTAATGCGAGAGTTGGAAACAAAGAAGTATCAGTAGTTGGAAAATATGGCCTTGGTGATAGAAACAATGCTGGACATCGAATGATAGAATTTTGCAAGACCAACGACTTCATTGCAAATACCTTCTTTCACCAACATAAACGGCGACTATACACATGGACCTTGCCAGATGGAATACACAGAAATCAAATTGACTACATCTGTGGAAAGAGAGGATTGAAAAGCTCAATATCATCAGTCAGGACAAGGCCAGGGGCCGACTGTGAAACAGACCATCAATTGCTCATGTGCAAATTCAAGCTGAAACTGAAGAAAATCAGAGCAAGTCCATGAGAGCCAAAATACGACCTTGAGTATATCCCACCTGAATTTAGAGACCATTTGAAGAATAGTTTGATGCATTGAACACTGGTGACTGAAGACCGGACGAGTTGTGGAATGACATCAAGGACATCGTGCATGAAGAAAGCAAGAGGTCATTGAAAAAACAGGAAAGAAAAGACCAAGATGGATGTTGGAGGAGACTCTGAAACTTGCTTTTTAATGTCGAGCAGCTAAAGCAAAAGAAGGAATTGATGAAGTAAAAGAAATGAACAGAAGATTTCAAAGGGTGGCTCGAGAAGACAAAGTATTATAATGACTTGTGCAAAGAGCTGGAAATGTAAAACCAAAAGGGAAGAACACGCTCAGTGTTTCTCAAGCTGGGTAAATCTGCTGCAAAGGACCTCTTTAAAGTGTTGAAGAGCAAAGATGTCACCTTGAAGACTAAGGTGCGCCTGACCCAAGCCATGGTATTTTCAATCACATCATATGCATGTGAAAGCTGGACAATGAATAAGGAAGATTGAAGAAGAATTGATGCCTTTGAATTGTGGTGTTGGCGAAGAATATTGAATATACCATGGGCTGCCAGAAGAACGAATAAATCTGTCTTGGAAGAAGTACAACCAGGATGCTCCTTAGAAGCAAGGATGGCGAGACTGCATCTTACATACTTTGGACATGTTGTCAGGAGGGACCAGTCTCTGGAGAAGGACATCATGCTTGGCAAAGTACAGGGTCAGCGGAAAAGAGGTGACCTTCAACGAGGTGGATTGACACAGTGGCTGCAACAGTGAGCTCAAGCATAACAATGATTTTAAGGATGGCACAGGACTGGGCAGTGTTTCCTTCTGTTGTGCATGGGGTTGCTTTGAGTCGGAACCGACTCGATAGCACCTAACAACAACAACAGGGAGAAACAAAAAGTCACCTACAAAGGAGAGTCAATAAGAATAAGCTTGGACTATACAGCTTTTTTTTTATACAGCAGAAAACATGCAGGAAAGAAGGCAATGGGATGACATATATAAATCCTTGAAGGAAAAAAATTGCCAGCCAAGAATCAACTTAGGGCATTTCCAGATAAAAAGAAGTTTAGAGACTTTGCAAAAAAACAAACCAAAACTAAAAGAAATACTAAAGGGAGTCCTTGGGTTAGAAAATCAATAAGATCAGATAACAACCCAGGACTAGAACACTGGGCAGAGCAACCAAATATTAACCCACACAGGGAAATCACAAAAATACATCAAGATTTAAAAAAAAAAAACTCTCAAAACAGGGTAACAGTGATGTCATTATGCAAAAGAAGACAATATTAAATCCATAAAGAGGGACTAAAAAATGTAGTCATAAATCTTTCATATGGGGAGGAAGTCAAGGAGATGTAAAGAGATAAAAGTTTGGCTTAAACGTAGAAAAATCAGTGTAAATATTAAGGTAACCACAAAGGAGACTAACAATCCCACACACCAAAATAAAATACAAGAAAATGATAAAGACTCAGCAAAAACAAATTTAACAGCAATGAAAAAGAGAAAAACACAATATATAAAGAAAAACTACTCAGCACAAAAAAATTAAGTGGAAAAAAGGAACTGTCAACAACACCCCCAAAAAGACATCAAAATGACAGCACTAAATTCATACCTATCCATAATTATGCTGAATGTAAATGGACTAAATGCACCAACAGAGAGACGGAGAGTGGCAGAATAGATAAAAAACACTATCTGTCTATATGTTGCCTACAAGAGACACACCTTAGACTTAAAGACAGAAACAAACTAACAAAGGATGGAAAAAAATATGTATCAAGCAAACAACAATCAAAAAAGAGCAGGAGTGGCAGTATTAATTCCTGACAAAATAGACTTTAAAGTTAAATCCACCACAAAAGGACACTATATAATGATTAAAGGGACAATATACCAGGAGGATATATCCATATTGTATATTTATGCACCCAATGATGGGGCTTCAAGATACATAAAAAAAAAAACTCTAACAGCATTGAAACAGCTCCACAATAATTGAAGGAGACTTCAACACACCACTTTCAGTGAAGGACAGAACATCCACAAAGAAGCTCAATAAAGACATGGAAGATCTAAATGCCACAATCAACCAACTTGACCTCATAGATATATACAAAACACTCCACCCAGCAGCAGCCAAGTATAATTTCTTTTCCAACGCACATGGAACGTTACCTAGAATAGACCACGTATTAGTTCATAAGGCAAGCTTTAACACAATCCAAAACACTGAAATATTACAAAGCATCTTCTCTGACCATAAAGCCATAAAAGTAGAAATCAATAATAGAAAAAGCAGGGAAAAGATATCAAACATTTGGAAATTCAACGATACCTTGCTCAACAACTACTGGGTTATAGAGAATTTAAGGATAGAATAAAGAAATTCATAGAATCCAATGAGAATGAAAACACTTCCTATCAGAACCTTTGACACACAGATAAAGCAATGCTCAGAGGTCAATTTATAGCAATAAATGTACACATCCAAAAAGAAGAAATGGCAAAAATTAAAGAATTATCCCTACAACTCGTACAAATAGAAAGAGAGCAACAAAGGAAACTCTCAGGCACCAGAAGAAAGCAAATAATAAAAAATTAGAGCAGAATTAAATGAAATAGAGACAGAAAAGCAATCGAAAGAGTTAACAAGACCAAAAGCTGGCTCTTCGAAAAGATTAACAAAATAGATAAACCATTGGCCAAACTGACAAAAGAAAAACAGAAGATGAAGCAAATAACCCAAACAAGAAATGAGAGGGGCGATATCACAACAGACCCAACTGAAATTAAAAGAATCATATCAGATTACTATGAAAAATTGTACTCTAACAAATTTGAAAACCTGGAAGAAATGGATGAATTCCTAGAAACACACTACCTACCTAAACTAACACAAACAGAGTTAGAACAACTAAATAGACCCATAACAAAGAAGAGATTGAAAAGGTAATCAAAATATTCCCAACAACAAAAAAAGCCCTAGCCTGGATGGCTTCGCTGCAGAGTTCTACCAAACTTTCAGAGAAGAGTTAACACCGCTACTACTAAAGGTATTTCAGAGCATAGAAAAGGATGGAATACTCCCAAGCTCATTCTATGAAGCAAGCATATCCCTGATACCAAAATCAGGTAAAGACATCACAAAAAAAGAGAATTACAGACCTATATCCCTCATGAACTTAGATGCAAAAATTCTCAACACAAAATTCTAGCCAACAGAAATTCAAAGACATATTAAAAAAAAATTCACTATGACAAAGTGGGATTTATACCAGGTATGCAGGGATGGTTCAACATTAGAAAAACAATGTAATCCATCATATAAATAAAACACATAATCTTATCAATTGATGCAGAAAAGGCATTTGATGAAGTACAACACCCATTCATGATAAAAACTCTCAGCAAAATAGGAATAGAAGGAAAATTCCTCAACATATTAAATGGCATTTATACAAAGCCGACAGCCAACATCATCCTAAATGGAGAGAATCTGAAAGCATTCCCCTTGAGAATGGGAACCAAACAAGGATGCCCTTTATCACCACTCTTATTCAACATTGTGCTGGAGGTCCAAACCAGAGCAATTAGGTAGGTAAAGAAATAAAGGGCATCCAAATTGGTAAGGAAGAGGTAAAAGTACCTCTGTTTCCAGATGACATGGTATTATACACAGAAAACTGTAAAGAATCCTCAAGAAAACTACTGAAACTAATAGAGAGTGCATCAGAGTATCAGGATAGAAAATAAACATACACAAATCAGTTGGATTCCTCTACACCAACAAAGAGAACTTTAAAGAGGAATTCACCAATTCAATACCATTTATGATAGCCCCCAAGGAGATAAAAGACTTAGGAATAAATCTAACCAGAGACGTTAAAGACCTATACAAAGAAAACCACAAGACACTACTGCAAGAAACCAGGAAAAAAAACCAGGAGACCTACATAAGTGGAAAAACATACCTTGCTCATGGATAGGAAGACTCAACATTGTAAAAATGTCTATTCTACCAAAAGCAATCTATAGATACAATGCGATCCCAATATGAATGCCAATGACATTTTTTAATGAGATGGAGAAACAAATCACATGGAAGGAAAAGAGGCCCCACACAAGTAAAGCATTACTGAAAAAGAAGAACAAAGTGAGAGGCCTCACACTACCTGATTTTAGAACCTATTACACTGCCACAGTAGTCAAAACAGCCTGGTACTGGTACAACAACAGATACATACACCAATGGAACAGAATTGAGAATCCAGGCATAAATCCATCCACATATGAGCAGTTGATATTTGACAAAGGCCCCAAAGCAGTTAAATGGGGAAAAGACAGTCTTTTTAACAAATGGTGCTGGCATCACTGGATATCCATCTGCAAAAAAATGAAACAAGACCCATGCAGAAAAACTAACTCAAAATGGATCAAATACCTAAATATAAAATCTGAAAAGATAAAGATCATGGAAGAAAAAATAGGAACAATGCTAGAAGCCCTTATACATGGCATAAACAGTATACAAAACATTACTAACAATGCACAAACACCAGAAGAGAAACTAGATAACTGGGAGCTCCTAAAAATCAAACACTTATGCTCATCCAAAACCTTCATCAAAAGAGTAAAAAGACAACCTACAGACTGGGAAAAAGTTTTTGGCTACGACAAATCTGACCAGCATCTGACCTCTAAAAGTACATGATATTGCAAAAACTCAACAACAGAAAGACAAATAACATAATTAAAAAATGGGCAAACGATATGAACAGGCACTTCACCAAAAAGACGTTCAGGAGGCTAACAGATACATGAGGAAATACAATCATTAGCCATTAGAGAAATGCAAATTAAAACTACGATGAGATTCCATCTCACTCCAACAAGGCTGGCATTCACCTAAAAAACACAAAATAATAAATGTTGGAGAGGTGGAGACTGAACACTTATACACTGCTGTTTGGAATGTAAAATGGTGCAACCACTTTGGAAATCGATTTGGCGCTTCTTTAAAAAGCTAGAACTAGAACTACCATACGATCCAGCAATCCCACTCCTTGGAATATATCCTTGAGAAATAAGAGCTTCACACAAATAGGTAAAGGCATACCCATGTTCGTTGCAGCACTGTTTAGAATAGCAAACGGATAGAAGCAACTAAGGTACCCATCAACAGATGAATCGATAAATAAATTATGGTATATAATGGAATACAATGAATCCGTGAAACATCTCATAACATGGAGGAATCTGGAAGGCATTATGCTGAGTGAAATTAGTCAGTTGCAAAAGGACAAATAGTGTATAAGATCACTTTTATAAGAACTCCAGAAAAAGTTTACATAGAAGAAAATATTATTTGATGGTTAGGAGGGTGGGGAGGGTGGGTGATGGGTATTCGCTAATTAGATAGTAGACAAGAACTTAGTTGAAGGGAAGGGCAAGACACAATACCGGGGAGGTCAGCACAACTGGTCTAAACTAAAACTAAGAAGTTTCCTGAATATGACCAAATGCTTCAAAGGCCAGAGTAGCAGGGACAGGTTTCTGGGACCATGGTTTCAGGGGACATCTAGGTCAGTTAGCATAACAAAATGTATTAAGAAAATGTTCTGTATCCCACTTTGGTGAGTGAGTGGCATCTGGGGTCTTAAATGCTAGCAAGCGGGCATCTAAGATGTATCAGTTGGTCTCAACGCACCTGGAGCAAAGGAGAATGAAGAACACCAAAGACACTAGGTAAATATGAGTCCAAGAGACAGAAAGGGACACATAAACCAGAGACTACATTAGCCTGAAACTGGAAGGACTAGATGATACCTGGCTACCACCGATGACTGTCCTAACAGGGAACACAACAGAGAATCCCTGAGGGAGCAGGAGAGCAGTGGGATGCAGATGTCAAATTCTCATAAAAAGACCAGACTTAATGGTCTGACCGAGACTAGAGGGACCCCAGATAGCCCAAGACTGGAACCATTCCCGAAACCAACTCTTCAAACAGGGGTTGGACTGGACTATAAGACAAAAAATGATACTGGTGAGGAGTGAGCTTCTTGGCCCAACTAGATACATAAGACTATGTGGGCAGCTCCTGTTTGGAGGCATAATGAGAAGGCAGAAGGGGACAGGACTTGGTTGAATGGTCACGGGGAGTACAGTGTGGAGATGAGGAGGGTGCTGCCTCAACAAGTGGAGAGCAGCTGGAAGTACATAGCAAGGTGTGTATAAGTTTCTGTATGAGAGACTGACTTGATTTGTAAACTTTTATTTAAAAAAAAAATTTTTTTTTTAAAAGCACAATTTAAAAAAAAATAGAGAATATCACCCGTGAGTAATGCTCCTTTTAAAAATCATCTATATGAGACCAAACTTAAAGCAAAGATGAGATGACAAGGAGGCAGGGAAACTAGAGTACTAGAAACGGTACAACCAGAAAAGAAGAATGAGAATAAAGACACATCGTGAAAAAAATAATATCACTGAATAATTTATGTAAAAACCAGTAACCCTAACCCTATGTAGCAGTTGTTAAATGGGAACCTAGTTGGCTATGTAAACTTTTGCCTTAAACACAATAAAATACTATTTTAAAAAATTGTTAGGGCAGTAGCTTTTTAGCTTTGTGGGATTTTTTTTTCTTTTAATTGCTGTTATTAGTTTGCTATTTTTTTTTTTTTTGTCTTGCAACTAAACCCGTAGGAGGTTATATTTTCTCTAAATTAAAATTTTTTTTTTTAATTTTATTGCATTTTAGGTGAAAGTTTACAACAAAAATTTGTTTTTCACTCAAAAATATATACACAAATTGTTTTGTGACATTGGTTGCAGACCCTGCAATGTGCCCACTCTACCCCTTTCCTTTTCCACCATGGATTCTCCGTGTCCATTCATCCGTTTTCCTGTCCGTTCTTGCCTTTTCTTTGATTTTGAGCAGGTGTTGCCCATTTGCTCTCTTGTACTTGATTGAACTAAAGAGCACATTCTGCACAAGTATTATCGTTTGTTTTATACACCTGTCTAGTCTTTGCCTGAAAGGTGAACTTTAAGAGTGGCTTTGGTTCTGAGTTAGCAGGGTGTCCGGGGGCCATAGTCTCAGGGGTCCCTCCAGTCTGTCAGACAAGTAAGTCTGGCCTTTTTTTTTTTTTGCAAATTTGAATTTTGTTCTACGTTTTTCTCCCGTTCTCTCCAGGACCCTCTATTGTGATCCCTGTCAGAGCAGTTGGTGTTGGTAGCCAAGGACAGTCTAGTTCTTCTGGGCTCAGGCTGGCGAAGGCTGTGGTTCATGTAGTCCGTTAATCCTTTGACTAATATTTTCCTTGTGTCTTTGGTTTTCTTCGTTCTCCTTTTTTCCAAATGTGATGGGACCAATAGATGTATCTTAGATAGCCATTCGCAAGCTTTTAAGACCCCAGACACTACTCACCAAAGTAGGATGTAGAACATTTTGTTCGTGAACTATGTTATGCCAGTTGACCTAGATGTCCCTTGATACCATAGTCTGCATCCCTCAGCCCCATTAATTCAGTCCCTCAAGGTGTTCGGATGTGTCTAGGAAGCTTCTATGATTTTGCCTTGGTCAAGTTGTGCTGACTTTCCCTGTATTGTGTGTCCTTCCCTTCACCAGAGTTAACTTGTCTACTATTTATTAGCGATTTCTCCTCCCCAACAGTCCCCACCATCAAAAGATTGTTTTTTTTTTTCTGTGTGTAAACCTTTTCTTCAGTTTTTATAATAGCAGTCTCATACAATATTTGTCTTTTGTGATTGACTTATTTCACTCAGCATAATGTCCTCCACATTCATCCATGTTGTGAGATGTTTTGCAGATTCATCATTGTTCTTTATCATTGTGTAGTATTTCATTGAATGTATGTACCATACTTTGTTTATCCATTCATTTGTTGATGGGCACTTAGGTTGTTTGCATCTTTTGTTATTGTGAATAAAGCTACAATGAACATGGGTGTGCATATGTCTACTTATGTGAAGGCTCTTATTTCTCTAGGATATATTCCTAGGAGTGGGATTTCTGAGTTGTACAGTATTTTCGCTTTTAAAGGAGGCACCATATCATTTTCAGTTGTGGTGGTACCATTTTACATTCCCACCAGCAGTGCGTAAGAATTCCGATCTCACCAAAACTGCTCCAAAATTTGTTATTTTCAGTTTTTTTTTTTTTTTTAATTTGTGCCAGCAATGTTGGGGTAAGATGGTATCTCATTGTAGTTTTGATTTGCATTTCCCTAATGGCTTTTTTTTTTTTTTTTTGATGGCTAATGATTGCAAGCATTTCCTCATGTGTCTATTAGCCACCTGGAGGTCTTCTTTGGTGAAGTGTCTGTTGATATCCTTTGCCCATTTTTAATTGGATTGTTTGTTTTTTTGTTATTGAGGTGTTGAAGTATTCTATAGATTTTAGAGATTAGGCACTCACTGAATATGCCATAGCAAAAATTTTTTTCCAGTCTATAGGCTCTGTTTTTACTCTTTTGGTGAAGTCTTTTGATGAGTGTAAGTGTTAAATTTTTAGGAGCTCCCAGTATTCTGGCTTATCTTCTGGTGTTTCTGCATTGTTAGTTATAGTTTGTATTGAATTTATGCCATGTATTAGGGCCCCTATCATTGTCCCCATTTTTGCTACCATGATCTTTATCTTTTTAAAAAACGTTTCATATTTAGATCTTTTTCCATTTTGAATTACTTTTTTCATATGGTGTGAATAAGGTATGGGTCCTGTTTCTTTTTTTTTACAGATAGACATCCAGTTTTACCAGCACTGTTTGTTAAAAAGACTGTCTTTTCACCATTTAATGGACTTTGGTCCTTTGTCGAAAATCAACTGACCATAGGTGGATGGATTTACTTCTGGGTTCTTGATTCTGTTTCATTGGTCTATGGGTCTGTCGTACCAGTACCAGGCTGTTTTGACTACTGTGGCTGTATGGTAGGTTCTGAGATCAGGTAGTGTGAGGCCTCCTACTCTATTCTTTTTTTTTTTTTTTTTTAATAATGCTTTGTTTATCTAAGGCTCTTTACTTTCCATATAAAGTTGGTGATTATTTTTTCCATCTTGTTAAAGAATGCTGTTGGTATTTGAATTGGGATTGTGTTATATCTGTAGATTGCTTTGGGTAGGTTTGACATTCTCACAATGTTGAGTCTTCCTAGCCATGAGCCTGGTATGTTTTTCCATTTATGTAGGTCTCTTTTGGTTTCTTTAATAGCATTTTGTAGTTTTCTTTGTATATGTCTTTTACATCCGTGGCTAAATTTATTCCTAAGTATTTTATCTTTTTAGGAGCTGTTATAGGGGTATTGGTTTCCTGATTTCCTTTCCTAATTTCTCTTTGTTGGTGTATAGGAATCCAACTAATGTTTGTATGTTGATCTTGTATCTTGCTACTCTGTTAAATCTATTAGTCCTGTAATTTTCTTATGGACTCTTTGGAGTTCTCTAGGTATAAGATGATATATTCTGAGTACAGGGATAGTTTTGCTTCTTCTTTTCCAACTTGGAAGAGTTTGTTTCTTTTTCTTGCCAAATTGCACTAGCTAGGACTTCCAGCATGATGTTACATAGGAGTGGTGATAAATGGCATCCTTGTTTTGTTCCCGTTCCAAGGGGAAATGTTTTCAGGCTCTGTCCATTGAGGATAATGTTGGCTGTGGGTTTTGTATAACCCATTGCTGTCGAGTCGATTCTGACTCATAGCAACCCTATGGGATAGAGTAGAACTGCCCTATACGGTTTCCAAGGAGCACCTGGTAGATTGGAATTGCCAGCCGTAGCTTTTAACCACTATGCCACGAGGGTTTCCTTTTATTATGGTTAGGAATTCCCCTACTGTTCCTATTTTATTGAGTTTTTGTCAGGAATGGGTGTTGGACTTTATCAAATGCCTTTTCTGTGTCAATGGAGATAATCATGTGATTCTTTTGTTCTACTTATGTGGTGGATTATGTTGACTGATTTTCTAATGTTGAACCATCCTTGCATACTGGTATGAATCCCACTTGGTTGTGGTGTATTATTTTTTTGATATGATGCTGAATTCTGTTGGCTAGAATTTTGTTGAGAAGTTTTGCCTCTATATTCATGAGAGATATTGGTCTGTAATTTTCTTTTTTTGTGGTGTTTTTGCCTGGTCTGGGTATCACAGTTATGCTGGCTTCATAGAATGAACTCAGAAGTATTTCTTACTTTCCTATGCTCTAAAATAGTTTGAGTAGTACTGGCTGGAGCTTTTCCATGAATGTTTGGTAGAATTCTTCAGAGAAACCATCTGGGCCACAGCTTTTTCCTGTTGGGAGATTTTATTATCTCTTCAATGTCTTCTCTTTTTATGGGTCCGTTCAGGGTTTCTATTTCAGTTTGTGTTCATTTAGGTAGGTAGTGTGTTTATAGAAATCTGTCCATTTCCTCTAGGTTCTTGAATTTGCTGTAGTACAATTTTCCGTAATATTCTGTTATTATCCTATTTATTTCAGCTGGATCTGTTGTAATGTCCCCCATCTCATTTCTCGTTTGGGTTATTTGCTTCCTCTCCTGTTTTTCTTTTGTCAGTTTGGCCAGTGGTTTGTCTATTTTGCTGATCTTTTCCAAGAACAAACTTTAGGTATCTTTTTTTTCCTTCTATTGTTTTTCTGTTCTCTATTTCATTTATTTCTGCTGTAATCTTTATTACCTTTCTTCTGGTGGCTGTGGGCTTCTTTTGCTGTTCTCTGTTTGAGATGTAGGGCTAAAGTTTTGATTTTTTCCAGTTCTTCTTTTTTGATGTGTGCATTTACTGCAACAAACTGACCTCTCAGCGTACCTTTGCTGTGTCCCAAAGGTTTTGGCATGATGTGTTTTTATTCTCATTTAATTCTAGGAATTTTTTTTATCCCTTCTTTGATTTCTTTTATTATTCACTTGTTTTCAAGCAGGATATTATTCAGTTTCCATATATTTGACTTTTTTCTCCTTGCTGTTCCTGTTATTATTTCTACTTTTATGGCATTGTGATAAGAGAGAATGCTTTGTATTATCTTGAAGTTTTGGATTTTATTGAGGGTTGCTTTGTGGCCTAAAGTGTGGTCTATTCTGGAGAATGTTTCATGTGTGTTGGAAAAGAATGTAAACTTTGCTACTGTTGGCTGGAGTTTTCTATGTATGTCTATGAGGTCAAGTTGGTTCATTTTGGCCTTTAAAGCTTCTGTATCTTTGTTAGATGGTCTGTCCTTTACCAAGAGTGGTATATTGAAGTCCCCTACTATTATTGTGAAATTGTCTATTTCAATTTTCAGTGCTGTTAGAGTTTTTTTGTTTTTATGTATTTGGAGCCCTGTCCTTCAGTGTATAGGTATTTTTTAAGGTTGTGTCTTCTTCATGCCCTGGTAGCACAAGTGGTTAGCAGCCAGATACTAAAAAAAGTCAGCAGTTTGAGTCCACCAGCCGCTTCTCGGAAACCCTGTGGGGCAGCTCTTCTCTCCATGAGTTGGAATCAACTTGACAGCAGTGGGTTTGGTTTTTGTTTTCTTCTTGGTGAATTATGCCTTTAATCATTATATAATGTCCTTCTTTGTTTTTTGTCATTGACTTAGCCTTAAAGTCTATTTTATCTGAGATTAGTATTGCCACACCTGCGCTTTTCTTTGTTTACTGTTTGCTTGATATATTTTTCCATTCTTTGATTAATATATTTATGTCTTTGTGTCTAAGGTGTGTCTCTTGTAGACAGCAAATTGATGTGTCGTGCTTTTTATCCATTCTGCCACTCTATGTCTCTTTACAGGTGCATTTAAGCCATTTACAATCAGTGTGATTATGAGTTCATTGCTGTCATATTGTTGTTCTTTTTTGTGTGTGTGTGGTGCTGACATTTTGTTTGTTTCTCTTACTTTCCTGTGCTTAGTTCCTTGTGTTTGTGAATTTTTTTCTTTTCTTTCATTGCTATAGATTTTGTATTAATTCAGATTTTATGTTTTTTTTTTCTTTTATTCTAATGAGTAGGTTTGTTAACTTTCTTTGGGTTACCTTGAACTTTACCCTCTTCTTTCTAAGCATGAACCAGCCTTTTATTACTTGGTATCACCTTGACTTCCTCCCTATTTTAAAGTTTTATACCTACACCGTTCATTCCAACTTTTATTGTTTTGATGTTACCATTTACAGATTGATGTCTCTGTTTCCCTATTTTAAGTCTTTTAGGTTTGTTTTATTATTGAGAGTTCATTACCTAGGTCATTATCTGGGTTATGCTGTCCTGTGTCCTAGACTCTGGTTGTTGTCTGATGTTATTGGTTCTGTAACCAAAGGATCTCCTTTAATATTTCTTGTAAATTTCATTTGGTTTTTATGACTTCCCTTACTTTCTGTTTACCTGGAAATGTCCTAATTTCACCACCATATTTGAGAGAGGATTTTGCAGGATACACTATTCTTGGTTAGCAATTTTTTTCTTTCAACGTTTTATATATGTCATCCCATTGCCTTCTTGCCCACATAGTTTCTCCCAAGTAGTCAGAGCGCAGTCTTATCGTTTTCCCTTTGTAAGCAACTTTTCATTTTTCTTGAGCTGCTGTCAGGATTCATTCTTTGTCTTTGGTTTTGGCATGTGTGATTATGATATGTCTTGGTGACATTCTTTTGGTGTCCATCTTGTATAGGGTTGAGCTTCTTGGGTGGTCAGCTTTTTGTCTTTCATGATATTTGGGAAATTTTCTGCCAGCAAATATTCAACAATATTCTCTGCGTTTTCCGTTTTCTCCCCCTGTTCTGGAATTCCAATCACGTGCAAAGTTTTGCCCTTGATTGTCCCACGTAATTCTTAGGCTTTCTTCATTCTTTTCTCTGACTTTTCCTGAAATAAAATAGCATCCATGGATTTGTCTTCAATCTTACTGATTCTCATCTCTGTTGTTTCAAATTTGCTCCTAAAACCTTCTGTTGAGTTGTCCGTTTATAAATTTTGTTGTTTACCTTTTAGATTTCTGGTTGCTGTTTTTGTATGATTTCTAATTCTTTATTTTTGACATATTGTTTTTTTTAATTATTTTCCTGAATTCTTCTATTGCTTTGTCTGTGCTCTCCTTGACTTTGGTTTTCATTGGCTTGAGTTTTCCATAATTTTTTCTATTTTTTCCTTGGTTTTGTCTGTGTTTTCCTTGATCCTCTTCCCTGATTTCTAGAACAGCCCTAAATATTAGTCTTTTGAATTCCATATCAGTAGTTCCACTGCCTTTTATTCTACTAGAAGGTCATCTGATTCTTTATGTCATTTGCTGGAGCCATCTTGTCCTGCTCTTTTTTATATCTTTTGATATTTCTGCTGTCTCCAAGACATTAAGGTATTATTTTCTTTACCATAACAAGTGATTCTGTGTTTGTTTGTGTTGTCCTACTTCTTTGTGTAGATATGTCAGGGCAAGCAGGCCAATTATGCTTTGCTGCTTGCTCATCTGTGGGCACAATACCACATAACTTGGTGTGCAGGGCAGCAGCAGGCAAGATGGGCCTGCTTTGATGCACACCATTTTAGTGAGGTGGCCGAATGTGGACTGGGTGGGTGCTGTCTGCCTCCCGATATTGGTCTAGTAGTGTGGGAACCTTCACAGTCCCTTGCCATATAGGCAGAGTTGTTGGATAGGGAGTGTTCCAGGCTCATTAGCCACTGTTTAGCAGCTGGTCGAGTGGCAGGAGCGGGGGGGAAGGGAGGGGCAGTGCAGGCCCAGTGCAGCAGTAGGCCGGTGGCTCTCTAGCTACTGCAGTGCAGTGTGTCCCGGGGGAAGGGGTAGAGGTGGCATACAGAGCTAGGTGGGAAGAAGAAAGAAAAAGAAGAATGAGAAAAGAAAAATAGATTAATTAATTTTAAAAATGGCACAGTAGGAGCTGGTGGGTGGGACAGGAAGGACCTGAGCTGGCAGTGGGCTGGTGCCTCTCTACCCGCAGTGGTGAGGAGTGACCCAGCAGGAAGGGATAGAAGTGGCATAAGGGGCTAGGTGGGAGGGAGAAAGGAAAGGAAGAAAGGGGGGAAAAATGGCATGACAGAAGCCAGCAGGTGGGGGCAGGGTGGACCCAGGGTAGTGTTGGGCTGGTGGCTATCTAGCCAAGGCAGCTTGGCATTGCCTGGCAGACAGGGGTGGGAGTGGTGTACAGGGCTATGTGAGAGGGAGAAAGAAAGTAGGAAAGGAAAAAAAAAAATGGCACAGCTAAAGCCAGCAGGTTGGGTGAAAGGAACCTGGAGTGGTGGTGGGCCAGTAACTCTCTACCTGTGGCTGTGAAGCATGGCCCAGTGGGAAGAGGTAGAGGCGGTGTATGGGGCTAGGTGTGAGGGAGAAATAAAAGGAAGAAAGGGAAAAAAATGACATGCCAGGAGCCAGCAAGTGGGGTTGGATGGACCCAGGGTAATGGTGGGCCAGTAACTCTTTAGCTGAGTGTCACAGTGTGGCACGTTGGGGAGGGCTGGGTGTGGCATACAGGGCTGGAGGGGAGGTAGAATGAAAAGGAAGAAAGGGAAAAAATGGTGTGGCAGGAGCTGGTGGGTGGGGAGAGGTGGACCTGGGGTTATAGCAGGCTGGTAGCACTCTAACCAAGTGGTGCAGTGTGGCCCACTTGGAAGGAGTAGGGATGGTGTATGGGGCAGAAGAATGAAAGGTAGGAAAGTGTGTTTCTCTGGTTACTAGGTGCTCTGTCTCCTGTTGGATGCTCCATGAAGTTGCCTTCCCATACTTCTTGTCTGGGGTTGTTTCTGGCTGTGCTCCAAGATGGCAAAGCTCTGCCATGTGAGTTGGCAGGTACCTCCACTCCGTATCTCTCATTCTCTGGTTTTGTTCAGTTTCTTCTTCCATTTGGTGTTTGCTCTAGTTCTTTAGCCCTTCATTTGATGCTTCAGGTTTCAGGATTGATGTTTGCATCTGTTTTACTTAGTTCTTGGGTCTTTACTACAGAGGGATAGCACGATACATCTGTCTAGGGCACCATGTTGGTTCTGCCTCCTGTCTAAATTAAAATTTGTATATTTAATCAGCATTTCAGATTCATTGGAGTATACTGCTGCTCCCTCCCCTCTTTTGTTGTTGTTATTGTTAATAAAGCTTAAAACAGTTAAAGTGGTAGTGTTTAGTTTGGTGGGTTAATTTTCACTGAGACTGAGGCCAAAAGAGCTTACCATTTTAGAATTTGGGGAAACAAATTATTCTTAAAATCAAGATTTCAGACTCTTCTGATAAAGCTACTTCCTTCTGCTTTTTGTTTTTCTTGTTAAAATTTTCAGAGAAAGAGTTTCAGGTTAAAACTTGTCATTCTGGGGGCCATGATTGACTTAAGACAGTGCATGCTAGATAATGAGAGGAGGGATGATGAGGTTTGGGGACTGCATTAAAGTTCAGACTCTTGGTTAGACTGGGAAAGGGCAGTTAGAATGGGTGTGCCCAAACTAGTCAATTGGATTACAGTATTGCTGATTGGATTATCTAATTGCAAAAGGGGTACCAGATGATCTGATTTATCTTCACGTGTAATCAATGTAGTTATATGGAGGAAGGAGGGCCTGGAGAGAGGATGTTGGTAAATTGTGTGTATTCAGTGGTAGAAGTTAAGAGTGCTAGAGAGGTTTTCTATAGGAAATGACATTTGAGCTGATTTTCTTGGAAGACTATGTCGCATGGTTACAATTATAAAAGGGCATCTTCTATTCAGGGAGTGGTGGACAGTTCAGTGTGGCTGCTTTGTGGAGTAGGGTGTTGGGAAATGGTGTGCTTATTAAAGCCCATGTGGGACAGACTAAGGGGTTCAAATTTTATCCTTAAATGGGAGAGTTCTTGGAGATTTTAAACAAAGAGTTGACATTATCAGATTTATTTTTATGAAGATTACCATTTTTTATGAGGACCACAGACAAGAATGAGACTATATTGATGATAGAGCATCAATGAGGAGGCTTTAGGTGTTAAAAAAAAAAAAAAGGCAAATTTGCTTCATTAAGGCAAATGGTGGAAAAAAAGACAAAGCAAAGCTAAGAAAGACTTCTTTGTGCCTGATTACATGTGAAGGAGAGTAGTCCAGGGTAACCCCTAGATTTCTAGTTTGGATAATTTGATGAGTGGTAACACCATGGTATTCCCTCTTAGCATGGACATTTATTGCCATATGATCAAGAGTTTCAGGTTGTGCTCTCAGGCATCATTGCTATGAGAAACAGCCAGGCTGAAAGGCTGGCCTATATTTCATAGCCAATTTTTCCAAACTAGGTCCCATGAATCACTAGTTTGGAGAAAGGTTATATAATAGATATCTTGGAAGAGGGTAAAATTTTTAATTATCTAAAACTTTTGGGAAAAATGAAGTACCACTCTCGAAGTGTCACAGTAGAAATTAACATGTTAAAGGCTCTGAGAAGTCCCATATTAAAGAAGTCAAGTGTTTTCCATATTTATCTGAACATAGAAGCTTTTTTCACAGAACATGTATTTGGGGAAAATTGCTATGTAGAAGACATCTAACTAGATTAAATGCAAGTTTTGTGTTATGAAATTAGGGATGGTGATAAACAAACAAACAAATTACCGTTGAGGAAATTCCAACTCATAGTGAACCGATAGGACAGAGTAGAACTGCTCCATAGGGTTTCCAAGGCTGTGAATCTTTATGGAAGCTGTCATAGATTGAATTGTTTCCCCCCAAAATATGTGTTAATTTAGCTAGGCCTTGATTCCCAGTATTGTGTGGTTGTCCTCCATTTTGTGATCTGATTATCCTTCATTTTGTGATGTGTTGTAAATCCTAGATTCTGTGTCTCTGGTTATGGTCCCGTTTGGGAGTTAACTGTCTCTGATGTTAATGAGGCAGGAGTAGGTGATGTTAATGAGGACTGGATTATCTTTGTTATGCTAATGAGGTAGGATTAGGGCGAGTCACTCCCTTCACCGCCCTACAAGAGATAAAAGCAGAGAACTGAGCAGAGAGACGGGGACCTCCTACCACCACAAAAGAAGAGCGGGGAGCAGAGCACGTCCTTTGGACATGGGGTCCCTGTGCTGAGAAACTCCTAGACCCGGGGGAAGGTTGATGACAAGGACCTTCCCACAGAGTGGACAGAGAAAGCCTTTCCTAATGCTGGCACCCTGAATTCAGACTTCTAGTCTCCTAAACTGTGAGAGTAAATTTCTGTCTGTTAAAACCACCTACTTGTGACATTTCTGTTATAGCAGCACTACATAACTAAGACAGAAGCAGACTACCACATCCTTGTCCCATAGCGTGGCCGGTGGGTTCGAACTGCTGACCTTTCAGTTAGCAGCCAAGTGCTTAACCACTGTGCCACCAGGGCTGGATTCTATTCTGTATGAGTAATTGTTGTATTTGGATGATAAAAAAGGTATCAGTGGTGTACTGATAAATGTTTAGGAAGCCACTTGGAGAGTGGTGGTGAGATGGGAAATGTTCTGTAGGTGTGAGGAGACTCAGGAGGAAATACGAAATGTCATGGAAAGCAGGCAAGCAGACTTACTAAGGCAGTATAATAGAATTTCTAGGCAGCGTTGAGTCCTCATTAGCTCTCTGAAGTCATGAATTTAACGTGAAGCTAGCCAGCAATGGTAGTGCCCTTTTCTCTAGCAACATTCAACTGCTTGGGCTCAGGAGGTGAGAAGACCAGGATTAGGGCTTTTCCAGCCGAGTGTAACAAAGGAAAGGGGGTCTCATGGGTAAGGAGGAGAATAAACATATATGAGTTTGATGATAATGGAAAGGTGAAGGATCTTTGGATTTTGAGGTCTTGATCAATCAGAAGATGGTTGGAGTTGAAGTACTAGAGTGAGTAAAGTAAAAGGAAGGAAAGTGATAGCATTAAGATTTTGGAGGAGGTACATTTCTTAGTTTCCTAGTGCTGCTGTAACACAAATATCACAAGTAAGTGACTTTAGAGAACAGAAATTTATTTTCTCACAGTTCTAGCAGCTAAAAGCCCTAAATCAGGGTCTCAGCCATGTTGATTTCTTCCTTGTCAACAGTCCCGGGCGTGCCTTGGCTCCTTGGCTTATAGACAATCCTTTCATGGCACCTGTCTTCCCCAGTTTGTACATGCATATCTCTGTGTCTCTGCTGCTTTCTACATACCTCAGAAGTGATTAGGTTTAGGATTCCCCCTACACTGATATGGACCTCAACTGATTGATTACATCACATTAGGTTGAATTGTTGGAGGTGATTACATTAGATTAGATTACATCCACAGGTATAGGATTTAGGATTCCAACACATATTTTAAGGGTACACAGTTCAAACCTTAACAGTGCAGTTACTGGTGATAAGAACGAGGGTGAGGCCATGGTTGTTGGTTGTGATGGGGTAAGGTAAAGGTAATTGAAAGTGAGAAGGTCAAGGCCCTTCGAGGCCCAGGTGTTGGGCGGGTCATGCTGAAGTCATCCAGGACAGTGATGTATAAGGGGTTGAAGAGGAAAGCAGGTGAGCCAGGTGCTAATCTTCCAGGGTTTAGGAGGAGTGACAGGGAAGTCCAGAGATGACAGCAATAAACAGGGACAGTAAGTGGTACAGGTGGGTGGCAGGAGCTTCACAGAAGCCAGGGCTTTGAACCAGTTCATTCCAGTTCAAACTCCTGCTGAGAATTTGCATTTCTAACAAGTTCTCAGGCAAGGCTAGTGCCACAGGTTACAAATCAATTTTGAGAACGACTAGGTAGAGCAGTGGTTCTCAAAATTTATCATACATAAGAATCAACTGGAAATCTTGTTAAACTGTAGATTTCAATTCAGTATATCTGGGGGTGGAAATACAAATTCTTGGCAGGAGTTCGAACCGGAACGAACTTGTTCCAAGTCGTGACAGGAGTGGGAATTTTACAGGAAATGGAAGGCATGGTTTTGAAACAGCAGTGGCCATAGACACTCATCAAACGTTTGGACTTCAGGATGATGCGGAATATCAGAGGAAGACAGATGGGCGTCCTCAGGGAACATCTAGGTTCCAGTTTAAGGCAAGAAAGTAAAGAGAAGGTTCCGAGAAGTGGTTGAGCATTTAGGAGAATTTGCTGATGAAGATGCAGAATTCCAAGGGCACAGGGTAAAAGTTTAGGAGGGTTAGGAGATGGGGGAGTAAGCCAGATAGAGCATGCCCAGAGATTCCTGGGGAAGGCAGTCCAGCTGATTATGGACCTGCATGGTTTGATGTCTGAGGTAATTGTGGTAAGCAAGGATGTAAGGCAGGAGGGATTGGTCCTCATGGTGGATGTTCAGCTCAAGTTTGAGTCCCTGAGGTGACACCTCACTCTGGTTTGGTGAAACACCAATAGGGTGATTTTTGAACTTAGCCTTCTGCTGCCTTGTACATTTTTTAGATGCCTTGTTTCCCCAGTTAAACAGTGAACTCATGGCAAGCAGGGTTATGTACCACGCTTCTTCTGCACACTTTAACATTTGAAACAATGCACACTCAACAAATACTTGGTGAAGGAATGATTCTTAAGACAGAGAGAGGTATAGTGACTAACATGTTCCTGTCCTGACCATAAAATATTACTAGGAACTTTACTATTTACTAGCTAACATCACTACCCTCTTAGAATGCTTCTGCCTGAGTTCCCCCCTCACTCATTGGTGTCCTTGGGAGGGAAGTGATTTGTGTGTTGAGGTTGATGCTCTCTCCTCAGTGGGCAAACTTTTCAGCTAGAGGAGAACATCTTCCTCTCAAAACATCGTTTTCTTGTGGTAAACTCACCTGGTTCTAGACCCAGGTTAGCTAACAGACCTGCTTTCTTGGTGCTCTGACTCTTAGATGTCTATGCTTGATGGGTTACCTGGACAGGTAAAGGTTCCTGAATAGGGAAATTAGACCAACTGTCTCCCTGTGCACCTCCCAATATTTACCAGTGCTGTCCAGTGTGGAAACCAGTAGTCACATGCGGCTATCTAAATTAATTGAAATTAAATAAAATTTAAAACAGTGCCTCAGTTGCACTAGCCACATTTCAAGTGCTCAGAAGGCACAGATGGCTACTGGCTACCATATTGATCAGAGCAGCTATAGAACAGCTCACCATCCCAGGAAGTTTTATTAGACTTCGGTGATCCTAGACCACTAATAAAGCTGTTATTTTGATCCCTAACACACGTGTTTTTCATAATTGATACAGAATCCATGAACTAACCCAAAACTCCAACACGGTGGAAAGGAGTTGAGTGCCCTGAACCCTAGCCATGGCCCAGTACAAGGGCACCATGCGGGAGGCGGGCCGCGCCATGCACCTGATCCGGAAGCGGGAGAAGCAGAAGGAGCAGATGGAGGTGCTGAAGCAGCGCATTGCGGAGGAGACCATCACCAAGTCAAAGGTGGACAAGAAGTTCTCGGCACACTACGACGCAGTGGAAGCAGAACTGAAGTCGAGCACGGTGGGCCTGGTGACCCTGAACGACATGAAGGCCAAACAGGAGGCCCTGCTGAAGGAGCGGGAGATGCAGCTGGCCAAGAAGGAGCAGCTGGAGGAGCGCCGGCTGCAGCTGGAGACACTGCGAGAGAAAGCGCGAAGGCACCAGCAGAAACGCAAGATCTCTAGCCTGTCCTTCTCAGTGGAAGAGACGGAGGAGGAGGAGGGCGCAGGTGAGCAGGGGCCTGAGAGGGCGGATGTGACCCAGAAGAGGAAGAACCTGGGGAAGAATCCAGACGTGGACACGAGCTTCCTGCCGGACCGGGACCGTGAAGAGGAAGAGAATCGCCTGCGGGAGGAGCTGCGCAAAGAGTGGGAGGCTCAGCGCGAGAAGGTCAAGAGCGAGGAGATGGAGGTCACCTTCAGCTACTGGGATGGCTCAGGGCATCGGCGCACTGTGCGTGTGAACAAGGGCAGCACTGTGCAGCAGTTCCTTAAGAAGGCCCTGCAGGGCCTGCGCAAGGACTTCAAGGAGCTGCGCGCTGCTGGCGTGGAGCAGCTCATGTACATCAAGGAGGACCTGATCCTGCCCCACTACCACACCTTCTACGACTTCATCGTCACCAAGGCGCGTGGCAAGAGCGGGCCGCTCTTCAGCTTCGACGTGCACGATGACGTGCGGCTGCTGAGCGACGCCACCATGGAGAAGGATGAGTCGCACGCGGGGAAGGTGGTGCTGCGCAGCTGGTACGAGAAGAACAAGCACATCTTCCCAGCCAGCCGCTGGGAGCCCTACGACCCCGAGAAGAGGTGGGATAAGTACACTATCCGGTGAACACCTCTTCTTCCGGTCCATCTCTTTATCTTGCGGCCCTGGCCAGTCCCTCTGCTTGAGCAAGATCAGATGAACCAGAATAGGAAAGTGGGGAAGAAAACACTTAGGTTTCTATGGACTGTCACCTATCACTTAATTTGGTAATCTTAATTTCATCCATGAAATTTAATAAAGAGGGTTTATATTATTAAAATCTGGTCATTCTGTTTGGTTGGTTTTTTTTTTTTTTTTTTTTTTTGAGTATTTGTAATGTTATTCTGCGGATTCATTATATACCCCTGGTGAACTATATTGGAAAACATGACTGAGCACAATTCTGAGGTAGAAATTAGAACAAGCAATGAATTTTTGACCTGGGCCACAGTATTAAAACTAGTAGTTACGAGCATGGACTTTGGAGCTAGATTGGGTTTGATTTCCAACTCAGTTTCTTACTAGCATGATAATTAAATGCCTGTGCCTCAGTTTCCTTGAGTGTAAATGGGGGTAATAATAGCACCCACCTCATAAGATTGATATGAAAATTAAATAAGTTAATATTTGTACAGCACTTAGAACTCAATAAATGTCTGCTATTATCATTACTATCATGGTCTTGATTAATTTATGTAAAGTACTACTATGACCCATTTGAGAATCACCTGCCAATGGCAAAAGTTGACCTGCCAACCTCAGGTCCCAGAAGACCCTCACAGTAGCGGTGGTTGGTGGTGAGGGTGAGCTCACAAAGGCCAGAGCAGTACGCCACGAACAATCATTTTTCTCCTCTACCAGGGAGCAGTTTGGGTGCCTTCTCAGTTTACCCTATACTCCAGGCCATAGAGTAGGAGGGATACTTCCTTTCTCAATCAGAGTTCTTGCCTCAGCCATAACCAAAAACTTCTGCTGCGATTTTGGCTAAAGCAGTAGGTTCCAATTCCCTCCCTCTTCTTTCTCATCCCTCGATCCCTCTGCAGGTTCAAGCTGCTTGGTCTACCTGTCCAGTATCCCTACCCAAGAGGGCTTCTTCTCAGAGGGAGATACTCTCCTTTGTTGTGTCATCTAACTTCAACGCCCTTCCCCAGGAAGTCTTCCCTCATCCCTCTGCACCAGGTGTGTGTTTTCCCTCCTCTCACTGTCCACAGCGGTTCGTCTTGTGATATGTTCTGTATTGGTGACCAAGGCGAGGTTCTCTAGAGGAGCACAACCAATGAAGGGCATAGAGAGAGAGAGAGAGGGAGATTTATTTCAAGAAAATGGCTCATGCAGTTGTGGAGGCTGGCAAGTCCAAACCCCATGGGTCAGGCATCCTGCTGGAGGCTTCTCCTCACTCATGTGGTTGCAGGGGCTGATGAACCCAAAATCAGCAGGTCAGATGGTAGGCTGCTGCCTCATGGGCCTGGGGGAGCTAGCAAATCCCATAATCAGCACATCAGGTGGCAGGTTGCTGGCCCACATCCCAAGCAACAGAGGTCAGAGGATGAGTCAGATGCAGGATTGAGAGAGAGGGAGCTTTGCTAGACATCCATATATATTAGATGTAGGTCACACCCCCAAGGAAACTCCTCTTTCAACAGATTGGCTGCTCACATTGGATCACAAAATAGAGGATGATTACATAATATCTGCCAAACCACTGAAGAATCATGGCCTGGCCAAGTTGACGCACAACCTTAACCATTACAGTCTACCGCTTGTCAATTTGGGACCTATATACATCCCCTTGAACCATACATAATCTCTAAATAAAGACAATTGTAAAGTCTTACCTGCACCTAACATGATACACCTAACATGCATACAAACAAAAATGCACTAGCCCATTTACATCTTATATTTTATAATATATTATATTTTAAAGTTAAATATAATATTTATATTATAAAATATAATATATTTCATTATAAGTAATGGAATAAGGGACTGAAGGAAACAAAGATTATACACACACACACATACATGTATAACAAAACAAGTAAGAAATACAGAAATACTCATAACCAGGCACATGTTTTCTCTTCCTCAGTCCATGGATCATAAGGAACTCCCCATGAAGCCATAGGTGCAAACTAAGAGAGGGCAGGTAATGCGACAGAAGTGTAGACCATGTGCATTTGCGCCACTTCCTCATGTAAGCTACCTGTGCCTTCAGGTTCTGCTTGCGACTGATCTCTTATGTACCACTTCCAATTAATGATGGGCAGCTCAGGTTGCATGGTGACTTGGTGTCCCAGGATTAAGAATTCAGTCTCTACTAAGGCCCAATAATAAGACAAAAGCTGTTTCTCAAAAGGAGGGTAGTTATCTGCAGAGGATGGCAGGGCTTTGCTCCAAAATTCTGAAGGTCTGCACTGTCATTCACCAGTAGGGGCCTGCCAGAGACTCCAAACAGCATGTCTGTCTGCCACTGACCCTTCAAGCACCATTGGATCAGCTGGATCATATGACTAAGTAGCAGAGCAGCTTGCACAGCATTCTGAACCTGCTGCATAGCCTTCTATTCTTCTGAGCCTCAATCAAAACTAGTAGCTTTTTGAGTCACTTGACAAATAGGCCGGAGTAGCACACCAAATGAGGGATGTGTTGCCTCCAAAATCCAAAGAGGCCCATCAGGCACTCTGCCTCCTTTTTAGTTGTAGGAGGAGCCAAATGTAAGGACTTTTCCTTCACTTTAGAAGGAATATATTGACATGCCCCATGCACCTAGGCCCCTAGAAATTTCACTGAGGTGGAAGGTACCTGAATTTTTGTCAGATTTCCCACCATCTAGCATCCAAATGTCTTACCAATAAACCTAGAGCCATTGATCCTTCTTTCTTACAGCATAATGTCATCAGTGTCATGGACCAGGGTGATATCCTGTGGGAAGGGAAAGCAATCAATATCCCTATGGACTAAATTATGGCATAGGGCTGCAGAGTTGATATACCTCTGAGGTAGGACAGTGAAGGTGTTTTACTGGCCTTGTCAGCTGAAGATAAGCTGCATTTGGTGGTCCTTTGAAACAGGTATGGAGAGAAAGGCATTAGCCCGATCAATAGCTGCATGCCAGATACTAGGAGATATATTAATTTGCTCAGACAATGAAACTACACCTCATATAGCAGCTTCAACTGGAGTCACCACCTGGTTAGATTTACAATAATCCACTGTCATTCTCTGAAATCCATCTGTTTTTTGCACAGGCCAAATAGGCAAGATGCATGGGGATGTGATGAGAATTACCATCTCTGTATCCTTCGAGTCCTTGAGGGTAGCAGTAATCTCTGCAATCCCTCCAGGAATACGGTATTGCTTTTGGTTTACTACTTTCCTAGGTAGGGGCAGTTCCAATGGCTTACACCTAGCCTTCCCTGCCATAATAGCCCTTACTCCACTTGTCAGGGATCCAGTGCGGGGTTCTGCCAGTTGCTGAGTATGTCTACTCCAATTACACTTTCTGGAATGGAAATCATTACAGGATGGGTTTGGAGACCCACTGGATCCACTGTGAGACAAACCTGAGCTAAGGCTCCATTAATAGGCTGACCTCCATTTGCTCCCACTCTGATTGGTGAGCCACAGTGATGTTTTGGGTTCCCTGGAATTAGTATCAGTTCAGAGCCAGTATCCAGTCCCACCCCAAAAACCCCAGTGCTGTCAGTAATCCCCCAAAAATCTGATCATTTCTTTTTCCCTAATGAACAATCCCTCCCATAAAGGCCTGTAGATCCATTTGGGGAAGGCTCAGAGAAAAATTAACAATGTAATTTTTTTGGCAGTATAGTGGGATCCTTCTTCAAGGGGACCTGGCCTTCTCTTCATTCAAGGGGTTGTGGGTCTGTAAACTGGCTCAAGTGTGGGAAATGACTAAGGGGCCATGACTTTCTATTCTGGTGATTCAAGTTAGGCTTCCATTCAGTTGACCTACAATTCTTCTACTTGTACAGATCAAGTAAATATTTAGTAGATTTCTCATCTGTTTCACTCCTAGTGATACGATGACTAAGTAGCCAACACCGTAAGTCTGTATGAGTCAAACTTTTCTGATCACTGCTTTGATTCTGTAGACCATTACAGTAACCACTCCCACCTTGTCTTTGTGGATTAAGTGCTGCCACTTGGCCCCTACCACCTGAGGGTCTAATCGGCCCCATTGTAGTTAGGTATCTTAATTCAGTTTCACAGTCCCTACTGTCAAGTATGACTTCTTATTGTTGTTGTTAGGTGCCGTTGAGTTGGTTCTGACTCATAGCGACCCTATGCACAACAGAACGAAACACTGCCCAGTCCTGCGCCATCCTTACAATCATTGTTATGCTTGAGCTCATTGTTGCAGCCACTGTGTCAATACACCTTGTTGAGGATCTTCCTCTTTTCCGCTGACCCTGTACTTTGCCAAGCATGATGTCCTTCTCCAGGGACTGATCCCTCCTGACAACATGTCCAAAGTGTGTAAGATGCAGTCTCGCCATCCTTGCCTCTAAGGAGCATTCTGGCTGGACTTCTTCCAAGACAGGTTTGTTCGTTCTTTTGGCAGTCCATGGTGTATTCAATATTCTTCGCCAACACCACAATTCAAAGGCGTCAACTCTTCTTCAGTCTTCCGTATTCATTGTCCAGCTTTCATATGCATATGATGTGATTGAAAATACCATGGCTTGGGTCAGGCGCACCTTAGTCTTCAAGATGACATCTTTGCTCTTCAACACTTCGAAGAGGTCCTTTGCAGCAGATTTGCCCAATGCAATGCATCTTTCGATTTCTTGACTGCTGCTTCTACAGCTGTTGATTGTGGATCCAAGTAAAATGAAATCCTTGACAACTTCATTCGTTTCTCCGTTTATCATGATGTTGCTCATTGGTCCAGTTGTGAGGATTTTTGTTTTCTTTATGTTGAGGTGTAATCCATACTGTAGGCTGTGCTCTTTGATCTTCATTAGTAAGTGCTTCAGGTCCTCTTCACTTTCAGCAAGCAAGGTTGTGTCATCTGCATAACGCAGGTTGTTAATGAGTCTTCCTCCAATCCTGATGCCCCATTCTTCTTCATATATTCCAGCTTCTTGGATTATTTGCTCAGCATACAGGTTAAATAGGTATGGTGAAAGAATACAACCCTGACACACGCCTTTCCTGACTTTAAACCAATCAGTATCCCCTTGTTCTGTCCAAGCAACTGCCTCTTGATCCAGGTAAAGTTTCCTCATGAGCACAATTAAGTGTTCTGGAATTCCCATTCTTTGCAGTGTTATCCATAGTTTGTTATGATACACACAGTCGAATGCCTTTGCATAGTCAACAAAACACAGGTGAACATCCAAAAAAATATGACTTACATAATTGAAATCACAGAAGTCTTCAAGGATGCTGGGGTTCCCTTCACAAATTTGTTCCTCACTGTTGTGGTGAAAGGTGTGTCCCCTGGTCACTCCATGGGTGGGTCTGTTTGTCCAACCTGATAAAGCCACCCTAACATGCCAATTTCCCTAAGCCTTCTTCTACATTATACCAAGGCAGATCTGGTATTTCAACTCAATTAATGTAGGCCACTACTTAATCCATGCTTCAGTGAACCAACCAAATAAGCTATTAGATCCTTTTCTAAATTCTCGAGCTGACACATTGAAGGAAGAATCTGTGCTTAGTGGGCCCACATCAATAAACTCTGACTGATCCAACTTTGTGTTCCTTGCACCATTATCCCATACCCTTAATAGCCATTCTCACACATATTACCCACGGTTCTGTTTGTACATATTAGGAAAATCAAGCAGTTCTTTTAGAGTGTAGCATACCTCCTGCTGGATCACACTTGTACTTCACCTCTTGGGGCTCACTGGAACTTAAGTTTAGCTGTAGGTCTAGAAGCAAAAATATGTGGTGGGGGTGAGTCCTGGGGAGATTTAGCAATGTCTTGTAAGGCATCTTCCTCAGGTGATGCCCCAGGCATCGCCCCAGGCAATATCTCAAAGACTCTTCAGATTCAGCTGGGTTAATTTCATCAGATGAGAGTGGAAGGAATAATATTTTTACTGGGGAGGGTGGATTAGGAGACAAAGATGGAGCAATCTCTTCAGTTGGGAGTAAGAAAGCTGGTTCTGTTGTCAGGATTCCATTTCTTCACAATTAATGCCCTCACTTTCACTTCAGACACCATTTGAGTTTGGGAATTCAATTAGTGTTATAATTCAGCCACTCTTTTGTTAAGACTCTGGGCTTGGTTTTCAGCAATATCAGCTCTGCTACTACAAGAAATAATGCTTTCTTTCAAAGCACAAGTAGCAACTGTCAGGTCTTATATGCAGCTCTTCAGCTGTGACTCTTGAGCTGTGAGCTCAGCCCTTTCTTTCACCACTTTATCTAGTGAGAGTAGGACCAACCAACCAGCTTCCTTATACTTCTCATTCTGAAAAACGTTGTAGAAAAATATCAAATATGTAATCATCCAGAGTTTTTTGTCTCACAAATATTTGACCCAACGGTGATGATATTTTGCATGTTTCTATTGCCACCTCATGCCACAGATTAGCAGTGCTCTCTTTACTACTGGAAATAGAGTCATCAGCACCTTTAAGACTAGCAGATTTGAGAACCAGTTCCGGAAACTCATCCTAATGATTTTGTTCCTTTAAAACCACTCCTGGTACCAAATGTCTTAGGCTTGGTTCTCTAAAAAAAAAACTAGAGGAGCAAAATTAGTGCAGCATCACAGCAACAATTGTGAGGCTGGTACAGGACTGGGTAGTGTTTCATTCTGTTGCGCATGGGGTCACCATGAGTCAGAATCGACTCGATGGCACCTAACAGCAACAACAAATATATATAAATCCAGTCAGTTGGCCAGATAGCTGTCTTCCAAATTTCTTGGCTTAGACAAAAAATATAAATATATATTTGTTGTTGTTAGGCGCCATCGAGTCAGTTCTGACTCATAGCAACCCTATATAAAACAGAATGAAACACTGCCTGATCCTGCGTCATCCTCACAATTGCTATGTTTGAGCCCATTGTTGTAGCCGCTGTGTCAGTCCATCTCATTGAGGGTCTTGCTCTTTTACACTGACCCTCTACTTTACCAACCATGATGTCCTTCTCCAGGGACTGGTCCCTCCTGATAACATTTCCAATGTATGTAAGATGAAGTCTTGCTGTCCTCACTTCCAAGGAGTACTCTGGCTGTATTTTCTTCCAAGACAGACTTGTTTGCTCTTCTGGCAGTCCATGGCATATTCAATATTCCTCACCAATGCCATAATTCAAAGGCATCAATTCTTCTTCAGTCTTCCTATACATTGTCCAGCTTTTGCATGCATATGAGGTGATTGAAAATATCATGGCTTGAGTCAGGCATATCTTAGTCCTGTTTAAAATATTAAAAAGCAAAGTGACATCTTTGCTTTTTAACATTTCAAAGAGGTATTTTGCAGCTGAATTGCCCAATGCAATGCATCTCTTGATTTCCTGACTGCTGCTTATAGAAGCGTTGATTGTGCATCCAAGTAAAATGAAATCCTTGACAACGTCAATCTTTTCTCCATTTATCATGATGCTTCTCATTGGTCCAGTTGTGAGGATTTTTGTTTTCTTTATGTTGAGGTGTAATCCATACTCAAGTCTTTGATCTTTTTCAGTAACTGCTTCAAATCCTCTTCACTTTCAGTAAGCAAGGTTGTGTCATCTGCATATCGCAGGTCGTTAATGAGACTTCCACCAACCTTGACGCCACATTTTTCTTCATATAGTTCAGTTTCTCGGATTATTTGCTCAGCATACAGATTGAAAAAGTATGGTGTAAGGATGCAACACTGACACACGCCTTTCTTGATTTTGTTGTTGTTGTTGTTAAGTGCCTTTGAGTTGGTTCTGACTCATAGCGACCCTATGCACAACAGAATGAAACACTGCCCAGTCCTGAGCCATCCTCACAATCATTGTTATCCTTGAGCTCATTGTTGCAGCCACGGTGTCAGTCTACCTCATTGAGTGTCTTCCTCTTTTCCGCTGACCCTGTACTTTGCCAAGCATGATGTCCTTCTCCAGGGACTGATCCAGCCTGACAACATGTCTGAAGTATGTAAGATGCAGTCTCACCATCCTTGCTTCTAAGGAGCATTCTGGTTGTACTTCTTCTAAGACAGATTTGTTCGTTCTTTCAGCAGTTCATGGTATATTCAATATTCTTCGCCAATACCACAATTCGAAAGCATCAGCTCTTCTTTGGTCTTCCTTATTCATTGTCCAGCTTTCACGTGCATATGATGTGATTGAAAATACCATGGCTTGGGTCAGGCACACCTTAGTCTTCAGGGTGACATCTTTGCTCTTCAACACTTTAAAGAGGTCCTTTGCAGCAGATTTACCCAATGCAACACATCTTTTGATTTCTTGACTGCTGCTTCCGTGGCTGTTGATTGTGGATCCAAGTAAAATGAAATCCTTGACAACTTCAGTCTTTTCTCCGTTTATCATGATGTTTCTCATTGGTCCAGTTGTGAGGATTTTTTGTTTTCTTTATGTTGAGGTGCAATCCATACTGAAGGCTGTGGTACTTGATCTTCATGAGTAAGTGCTTCAAGTCCTCTTCACTTTCAGCAAGCAAGGTTGTGTCATCTGCATAACTCAGGGTGTTAATGAGTCTTCATCCAATCTTGATGCCCCATTCTTCTTCATATAGTCCAGCTTCTCGTATTATTTGCTCAGCATACAGATTGAATAGTTATGGTGAAAGAATAAAACCCTGACACACACCTTTCCTGACTTTAAGCCAATCAGTATCACCTTGTTCCATCCAAACAACCGCCTCTTGATCAATGTAAAGGTTACTCAGGAGCACGGTTAAGTGTCCTGGAATTCCCGTTCTTCTCAATGTTATCCATAATTTGTTAGGAGCCACACAGTCGAATGCCTTTGCATAGTCAATAAAACACAGGTAAACATCCTTCTGGTATCCTCTGCTTTCAGCCAGAATCCATCTGACATCAGCAATGATGTCTCTGACATCAGCAATGATATCCCTCGTTCCATGTCTTCTTCTGAAACTGGCCTGAATTTCTGGCAGTTCCCTGTGTATATACTGTTGCAGCCATTTTTGAATGATCTTCAGCAAAATTTTGCTTGCGTGTGGTATTAATGATATTGTTCTATAACTTCCACATTCGGTTGGATCACCTTTCTTGGGAATAGGCATAAATATGGATCTCTTCCAGTCAGTTGGCCAGGAAGCTGTCTTCCATATTTCTTGGCGTAGATGAGTGAGGACCTCCAGTGCTGCATCTGTTTGTTGAAACATCTCAATTGATATTTCATCAATTCCTGGAGCCTTGTTTTTCGCTAATGCCTTCAGAGTAGCTTGGACTTCTTCCTTCAGTACCATCGCTTCCTGATCATGTCACCTCTTGAAATGGTTTAACATCAACTAATTCTTTTTGGTGTAATGACTCTGTGTATTCCTTCCATCTTCTTTTGATGCTTCCTACGTCGTTTAATATTTTCCCCATAGAATCCTTCACTATTGCAACTCAAGGCTTGAATTTTTTCTTCAATTCTTTCAGCTTGAGAAATGCTGAGTGTGTTCGTCCCTTTTGGTTTTCCATCTCCAGCTCTTTGTGCATGTCATTATAATACTTTGTCTTCTCTAGACGCCCTTTGAAATCTTCTGTTCATTTCTTTTACTTCTTCATTTCTTCCTTTTGCCTTGGCTGCTTGACGTTCAAGAGCAAGTTTCAGAGTCTGCTGTGACATCCGTCTTGGTCTTTTCTTTCTTTCCTGTCTTTTCAGTGACCTCTTGCTTTCTTCACGGATGATGTCCTTGATGTCATTCTACAACTCGTCTCGTCTGCGGTCACTAGTGTTCAGTGCATCAAATCTGTTCTTCAAATGGTCTCTAAATTCAGGTGGGATATACTCAAGGTCATATTTTGGCTCTCGTGGCCTTTCTCTGATTTTCTTCCATTTCAGCTTGAACTTGCATATGAGCAATTGATGGTCTGTTCCATAGTCAGCCCCTGGTCTTGTTCTGACCGATGATATTGAGCTTTTCCATCATCTCTTTCCACAGATGTAGTCAATTTGATTTCTGTGTGCTCCATCTGGCGAGGTCCATGTGTATAACCCAAAAAACCGAACCCACTGTTGTCGAGTCAATTCCGACTCATAGCGACCCCATAGGACAGGGTAGAACTGCCCGATAGAGTTTCCAAGGAGTGCCTGGCATATTCGAACTGCTGACCTCTTGGTTAGCACTTAACCACTACACCACCAGGGTTTCCCTCCATGTGTATAGTCACCATTTATGTTGATGAAAGAAAGTATTTGCAATGAAGAAGTTATTGGTCTTGCAAAATTCTATCATTCTATCTCCAGCATTATTTCTATCACCAAGGCCATATTTTCCAACTACTGACTGTTGATTTTAAACCATGCAATATCCCCTTGCTCTGTTTAAATGACTGCCTCTTGGTCTATGTATAGGTTCCACAGGAGCACAAGTAAGCATTCTGGAATTCCCATTCTTTGCAATGTTATTTGTAATTTGTTATGATTCACACAGTTGAATGCCTTTGCATAGCCAATAAAACACAGGTAAACATCTTCCTGATATTCTCTGCTTCCAACCAAGATCCATCTGACATGAGCAATGATATCCCTCATTCCATGTCCTCTTCTGAATCCAGCTTGAATTTCTGGCAGTTCCCTGTTGATGAACTGCTGCAAGCATTTCTGAATGATCTTCAGCAAAATTTTACTTCTATGTGATATTAATGACATTGTTTGATAATTTCTGCATTCTGTTGGATCACCTTTCGTTGGAATGGGCACAAATAATTCTTCATAATTTCTCTACATTCCAGCAAATATTTGTTATTATACGTCTTTTGATTATAGTCATCCTACTGGACTGTGGTTTTGAGTAGTATTTCCCTGATGGTTAATGATGATGAGCATTTTTTCATGTGCTTATTGGCCATTTGTATATCTTCTATGAAGAAAAGTCTAGTCAAATCCTTTGCTTGTTTTTTAATTGAGTTGTTTGTATTTTTATTATTGAGCAATACAGCTTTGTTCGCACTTGCTTCATTTGTGCATTGTCAAAGATATTTTTCTCTGTTATGGGCCCAAAAAAGCAACTATATAAGGGTTCTTTATATATTCTGGAGACAAGTGCCACATCAGATATATTATTCACAAATATTCTCCCATTCGTATGTTGTGTTTTTCACTTCTTGATGGTATTGTTAGAGGGAAAAAAAAACCTTTAAGCCTTTATATCTTCCACTTCATCAATTTTTTAAATTTTATTTTGTCACTTGTGCTTTTGGTGGCATATCTAAGAAACTGAGGCAGGATTGTTGTTGTTAGGTGCCGTGGTGTCAGTTCCAACTCATAGCAACCCTTTAGAGGTAGTTATTGTAGGTGGGACTCAATCTACATTAGGTTGCATCTGGAATCAATCTCTTTTGAGATATGAAAGAGAGAAGTAGCAGACAGACAGAGGGACCTCCTATCACCAAGAATGAAGAACTAGGAGCGAAGCACATCCTTTGGGCCCAGAGTTCCTGCGCTGTGAAGCTCCTAGACCAGGGAAAGATTGATGACAAGGACCTTCTTCCAGAGCCGACAGAGACAGAAAGGCTTCCCCTGGAGCTGGTGCCCTGAATTCAGACTTCTAACATGCTAGACTGTGAGAGAATAAATTTTTGTTTGTAAAAGCCCTCCACTTGTGATATTTCTGTTATAGGAGCACTAAATAATTAAGACAGAAACCATACCTTAACTCAAGCTCACAAACATTTACTCTTATGTTTTTTTTCTGAAAGTTTTTTAAGTCTTAGCTCTTAGGTTTAGACCTAAGATCCATTTTGAATTAAATTTTGTAAATGGTGTGATAAAGGGCCCAACTTCACTGTTTTGCCTGTGGGAGATCCGGTTGTCCCATCACCATTTGTTGAAAACTGTCCTTTCCCCATTGAAAGGTCTTGGCACCCTTGTCAAAAATTAATTCACCATATATGTATGGGTTTATTTTGGACTCTTAATTCTATTTCGTTGATCTATATCTCTATCCTTACACCAATTCCACAGTCTTGATTACTCTAACTTTGTAGGAAGTTTTGAAATTGGGAAATATGAGCCCTCCAATATTCTTCTTTTTCAAGTTCTCTGTTTTGTCTTTCCTAGGTTCCTTCATCTCCACCTGGATTTTAGGATCTGCTTGTAAAATTATACAAAGACTTCAACTAGGATTTTGATTAGGATTACGTTGCATCTGTAGATCAGTTTGGGAAGTATGCCCATCTGATCCATAAACATGGGGTATTTTCCCATTTATTTAAATCTTTAATTTCTTTCAACAGTGTTTTGTAGTTTTTACTTCTTTATTGTACTTCTTTATCAGATGTGTTGCCATGTATTTTATTTTTTTGATGTTATTTTAAACAGAATTATCTTAATTTTATTTTGGATTGTTCATTGCTACTATATAGAAATACAATTGATTTTCTTTATATTGATCTTGTACCCTGCAACCTTGTTGTAACTCTTTTATTAGTTCTAGTGTAACACTTCAATTTTCTTAGTGTTTTTTAACTCTACGTTTTAAATTATTTTCTTAATGGTTACTCTAGGGCTTACAGTTTACATCTTAATTTATCAGAATCTACTCCAGATTTGTGCTACCATGTTCTTAGGTAAATAACACCCACTTTCTGCATTTGCTTGCCAACTATGCCCTCCCCCACAAGGTATTTTCATAGCCATACTATGACAAATTTTTTAACAGCAGCATGTGAAAAAAATTTGCATAGCAGTGCTTATGAAAGTATCTCACGAGGGGGTGGTTGGCAAACAAATATAAAAGGTTTGTGTTATTTGCATAAAATAACACATAGCTCTATTTCCTCCCCCACCTTTTCTGTGCTATTATACATATTACATCTATGTTATAAACCCATCAATACATTGATATAATTATTACTTTATATAATTTTTTTTTTATCTTTTGAACAGCTAAGAGAAGTACATATTTATAGAGTTGGTTACAGTAATCTTTTTATTTTTGATTCTGGTTCTCATCGTCCTGTGTATTTAAGTTATCATCTGGTGACATTTCTTTACTCCAATACAGCTTTGTTCCCACCTGCCTCCTTTGTGTGTTTTCAAAGATATTATATTTCTCTGTTACAGGCCCAGAATACAAATATATACACACTGTGTTATGCAATCGCTCTTTTAATCAGTTAAGAGAAGAAAGGAGAAGAAACATATAACAATATAATCTTTTATTATCACCAACATAGTTGTCTTTATCAGTGCTCCTTGTTTTGTGTGTGTGTGTCTATGCATGTATTCAAGTTACTGTTTGATATCACTGGTTTTCAGCCTGAAAAACTTTAGTATTTCTTGTAGGGCAGATCTGCCAACAACAAATTCTCTCAGTTTTAGTTTATCTTAGAATGTCTTTGTCTTGCATTCATTTTTTAAAAAATGGTTTTACTAGATGTAAGATTTCTTGATAGGCATTTTTTTCCAGCACTTTGAATATGGGCTCTGGTATTGTTCCTGATGAGAAGACAGCTTATGGAAGATTAACTCAGTTAATCTTATTAGAAATCCTTTACATATGATGAGTCATTTTTCTCTTGCTGCTTTCAAGGTTTTCTCTTTATTTTTGGCTTTCAATATTTTGACTATGACATATCAGGGTATGTATCTCAGTTTTCCAACTACTTGGAAATCATTGAGCTTCTTGAATGTATAGACTGTTTTTCAGCAGATTTGGGGAGTTTTTAGCCATTATTTCTTTGAATAATTTTTGCTGTTCCTTTTTCACTTTCTTTTCCTTCTAGTACTCCCATTGTACATATATTAGTGTGCGTAATGGTATCCTGCATTTCTCTGAAACTCAGTTCACTTTTTTTTCCAGCTCATCTTTTTTCTTTGTTTTTTTTCTCTTTGTTATGTAAATTCCATAATCTTTAATTTTTTTAAATATTTTATTCTACTTTAGGTGAATGTTTACAGAGCAAAATAGTTTCCCATTAAACAATTTGTACACAGAATGGTCCAAGACATTGGTCACAGTCTCCTCAATGTGTCAGCACTCTCCTCATTTCCACTCTAGGTACTCCACTACCTTTTGTCAGTTTTCCTACCCCTTCCTGCCTTCTTGTCTTTGCTTTTGGACAGATTTTGCCCTTTTAATCTCATATAATTAGCTGTTCTAAGGTGTTCGTTCCTCTCAGGTATTATTTTTTATTTTTGTAGGTCCGTCTTTTGTCTGAAGGGCTTCAGTTCCATATTAGAAGGGTGTCTTAGGGCCATAATCTTAGGGTTCCTCCAGTCTCTATCAGACCAGTAAGTCTAGTCTTTTTTATGTATTTGATTTTTGTTCTACATTTTTATCCCACTTTGCCCAGGACCGTCTATTGCGATCAGAGCAGTCAGTAGTGGTATCTGGGCACTATGTAGTTCTACTGGCCTCAGGGTCATGTGGTCCATTACTTCTTCAGACTAATTGCTCCCTTGAGTCTTTGATTTTCTCCACTTTCCTTTGCTCCAACAAGACCAATGGTTGTGTCTTAGATGACTGCTCATAAGTTTTTAAGACCACAGATGCTACTCACTGAAGTAGGATGTAGAACATTGTCTTTATCAACCAAGTTATGCCAATTGACATAGATGTCCCCTGAACCTATGGTCCTCAGCCATCAAGACTAGTAACTTTGCCCCGTGAGGTGTTTTGTTATGTCTAGGAGGTTTCCATGACTATGCCCCTTGTGTGTTCTATTGTCTATATTATTATACATACAGCATCTACAAATATATATGTAGTAATATCTGCAACCCAACCTATATCTGCAGGTGGGTGTGCTCCCTTGAACCCTTCCAGTCCTTTTTAGTATACCTCTTGTTATGGATTGAATTGTATCCCCCCAAAATGTGTGTCAATTTGGCTAGACCATGATACCCAGTATTGGTGGTTGTACATTTCATGATCTGATGTGATTATCCTATGTGTTTTAAACTCTTACCTCTCTGATGTTAATGAAGCAGGATAAGAGGCAGTTATGCTAATGAGGCAGGACTCAATCTACAGGATTAGGTTGTATCTTGAGTCGATCTCTTCTGAGATACAAAAGAGAGACTAGAGCAAAGAGGAGAGGGACCTCCTACCACCAAGAAGAGCTGGGAGCAGAGTGCATCCTTTGGACCTGGGGTTCTTGTGCTGAAAAGCTCCTAGACTCAGGGGAAGATTGATGATAAAGACCTTCCCTCAGAGCCATCAAAGAAAGAAAGCCTTCCTCTGGAGTTGGCACCCTGAATTCAGACTTCTAGCCCCCTAGGCTGTGAGAGAAAAAATCTCTGTTAAAGCCATCCACTTGTGGTATTTCTGTTCTAGCAGCACTAGACAATTTAGACACCTTATTTGTTAATACTTTTGTTGTAGGGTTACCTGTGTTATGATATTTACCATGATTGCCCTTTATTGTTGTGTTCCTCTCAGTGCCTTCCTTTGTCTTGGCCCTATTGTGCTGACACGTATCTTCTTTCTAGTTGGATCCCTGAAAGTAAACTTACTGAACAGCCACGATGGGACAGAGGGAAAGACTCTGCACTGAGGAGTGTCCTTCTTGCAGAAGGACAGAAGCAAACCATGGTGTAACTGCATTTCTTCCTTCTTGGCCCCTTACGAGCAGCATCTGCCTAAACCAGTGGCTTTCAAATTCATTTGACCATGACTCTTAAATTCACTTTATATCTCAACCAAGTATAAAGATACCACACATGTGTATATATGTACATACATATGTGTGAAAGTGTGTATAAATGTGGGTGTGTGTATAGAGTCCCTAGGGGTGCGAAAGGTTAACATACTCAGCCTCTAACTGAAAGGTTAGAGGTTCAGATCCACCCAGAGGTGCCTCAGAAGAAAGGTCTGCTGATCTACTTCCAAAAATCTGCCATTGAAAACCCTATGGAGCACAGTTCTACTCTGACACACATGGGGTCAGCATGTGTCAGCATTGACTCAACATCAACTGGTATATATATATATATATGTATGTACGTATGTATGTATATATTTATACATATATACACCAAAACCAAAGTTTTATATAATTTTCAGGAAATTCTTCCTCATCCTTACTGTCTGTGATATACACTGATATTTTCAATTCAATTCAATTCATTTCTATTCTATTCTGTTCTTCCTTCTTCTTTTTTCCTTTACATGCTGACTCCAACCCACTAACTTGATTTCACAAGCCAATAATGTGTCTCAAGCCACACTCTGAAACACTGGTGCTTGGCTCTCAATGTCCAAAATTCATTCTATCTTCTCACTGAGACGTTATGAAGAGAGAGAAATGAAAACACCCTCTGCCAAGGAAAGCCACCTCCTGGAAGAGCAGGAAAAGAAACAAGCATGTAGAGTAGAATAGAGCTCAGTGAGCATTGACTGTCCAAACAGAAGACAGAGCTAGAAAGCTGGTGAGAGAGCAAAGGCGACATCCCTGTCAGACTGGTCTACCCTCACCAGAACAACAGCAGGTGCAGTTTTCAGGCAGGCTCTTGCGCCAGGGACCCCAAATGGCACTGAGTGACCATCTCTGCCCTGTATCTGTCCTCAAGTACATCACCTCCAGCCAGGCCCTCTGACTCACCCTGAGAAGGCAGGCTTTGCCACCTGGGACCCAGTAGCAAACAAGATGGCTGTCCCAGAGCTCTTCACCCAAGGTATGGGCACAGCTAGAACAGAAAATCCCGTCCCAGGACTCAGAAAGGAATTGGGATGGCTTCATTCTGGCTGGAAGTCACAACTCCACTCTAGAAAGGCTAACAAGACAAAGGAGGTCTGAGACAGGTGTTCTTTGTTACTCCATGGAAGCACACAGCTCTTTGCTCTTTATACTTCTCTGGGCTAAGTCACCATGGCATTCGCTCACTTCTCCTAATGGCCCATGTCTAACATCTGTGTGGCTACAAATGGGGCATGCTCACTTGGGGGCTTATGCTGCCTGAATAACTCAAAACTGCTGGAGACCTGCTACCCCATTCAGGTGCAGAGAAGCAGGGCTGTTGCTGAGTGTAAATTAGGTCAATTCACAGAGCAAGTGAAAGTACTGAAGCAATGAATGTTTAAGAAAAAAAAAAAAAACCTAACCTACCTATTGGGAAATATTGCTTAACCTTTATTTCTTTGACTTCTCTACAGTGTGTATTTAATTTTTACATGATATTCATAGGGTTTTATTTTTCATATTATAAATCTGTTGTTTTTGTTAGTTGCAGTCAAGTTGATTCCAACTCATGGTGATCCTATGTGTGCGGAGTAGAACTGCTCCATAGGGTTTTCAAGGCTCTGACCTTTCAGAAGCAGATCTCCAGGCCTGTCTTCCAAATACATGCTTATTATAGACAATTTCTTAAATACAGAACAGTGAAATCACTCCTAATCCTACCACTCAGAGAAAAGCACTGTTACTATTTTAACATTTTTTTCCTTCCAGTCATTTTTCCCAGGTGTGTGTGTATTTAATGTACATTTTTGTCATTAAACTGTATAGACCATTTTGAAAAAATCTGTTTTTTTTTAAATGTAGCATTATATTGAAGCATATTGCCCATGTCATCAGTCTTCAGAATTATCCCATAAAATACTTTTGTTTCCATTTCCCCCTTTTGCCCTTCTTAAAAAATAGAGAAAAAATACATAAAATATATGTATTTCTTTAAAATATATTACCAGAGGCGGAGCCAAGATGGCGGACTAGGCAGACGCTACCTCGGATCCCTCTTACAACAAAGACATGGAAAAACAAGTGACTCGGTCACATACATAACAATCTACGAACGCTGAACAACAAACACAGATTTAGAGACGGAGAACGAACTAATACGGGGAAGCAGCAATTGTTTCCAGAGCCTGGAGCCAGCGTACCAGTCAGGTACGGCACAAGCACAGAGAGCTGCTCCACCCTCCTGAACTAACCCCGGGAGGGGGACCAGCCGGTTCCGCAGGCAGCGTGGGACGCAGCTGGTAGGAGAAGTCCCCGGGAGGCAGTGACTGGTCTTGGAGCAGGAAGAGCAGCGTCCCAGCCAGGGAACCATCCCGCCGGGATTTGGACTGGACACAGGTATGGCATAAACACGGAGAGCTGCTCCACCCCCCTGAACTAACCCTGGGAAGGGGCCCAGCCGGGTAGCGCGGTAGGAGAAGTCCCCGGGAGGCAGCGACTGGTATTGCAGCAGGGAGAACAGCGTCCCAGCCGGGACACTCGGTCACGGCACAAGCACGGGGAGCTGCTCCACCCATCTGAACTAACCCGGGGAGGAGGCCCAACTGGTTCGCAGGAGCGGCACGGCCATGCGGCTGGAGGGACGAGAAGTCCCTGGGAGGCAGCGACTGATTTTGGAGTCAAGAGTGCACCGTCCCAGTAGGGGAGACTTGACGCTGGGCGTGGGGCTGGAAGCGGAGGATCTGACCGTGACTCCAGTGGACCAGACCCCCCGGGGGCAATCTCCACACAGCCAGCACACATAGGCGACGCGCCGGCGGGAATCTCAGATATAATAGTCATTCCAAGCAAGACAAGCAACTCTGGCTATATTCTGAGGTGCTACTCTCCTATCTCTCTCTTCCCTCCCCCACCCTCCCCAGGCGGCTTCATTAACATCTGAATAGCCTGAGCCAGAGGGAGAACTCTGATAGGGATCTGACTGCATTTTTTTTTTAGCGGATTTTCTGGAAAAACTAGTTTCCCAGTGCTGGCTCGGAGACAACAATCCATATCAAACCACTTAAAGAAGCAGACCATGACAGCTTCTACAACCCCCCAAACAAAAGAATCAAAATCTTTCCCAAATGAAGATACAATCCTGGAATTATCAGATACAGAATATAAAAAACTGATTTACAGAATGCTTAAAGATATCACAAATGAAATTAGGATAACTGCAGAAAAAGCCAAGGAACACACCGATAAAACTGTTGAAGAACTCAAAAAAATTATTCAAGAACATAGTGGAAAAATTAATAAGTTGCAAGAATCCATAGAGAGACAGCATGTAGAAATCCAAAAGATTAACAATAAAATTACAGAATTAGACAACGCAATAGGAAGTCAGAGGAGCAGACTCGAGGAATTAGAATGCAGACTGGGACATCTGGAGGACCAGGGAATCAACACCAACATAGCTGAAAAAAAATCAGATAAAAGAATTAAAAAAAATGAAGAAACCCTAAGAATTATGTGGGACTCTATCAACAAGGATAACCTGCAGGTGATTGGAGTCCCAGAACAGGGAGGGGGGACAGAAAACACAGAGAAAATAGTTGAAGAACTCCTGGCAGAAAACTTCCCTGACATCATGAAAGACGAAAGGATATCTATCCAAGATGCTCATCGAACCCCATTTAAGATTGATCCAAAAAGAAAAACGCCAAGACATATTGTCATCAAACTCACCAAAACCAAAGATAAACAGAAAATTTTAAAAGCAGCCAGGGAGAAAAGAAAGGTTTCCTTCAAGGGAGAATCAATAAGAATAAGTTCAGACTACTCAGCAGAAACCATGCAGGCAAGAAGGGAATGGGACGACATATACAGAACACTGAAGGAGAAAAACTGCCAGCCAAGGATCATATATCCAGCAAAACTCTCTCTGAAATATGAAGGGGAAATTAAGATATTTACAGACAAACACAAGTTTAGAGAATTTACAAAAACCAAACCAAAGCTACAAGAAATACTAAAGGATATTGTTTGGTCAGAGAACCAATAATATCAGATATCAGCACAACACAAGGTCACAAAACAGAACGTCCTGATATCAACTCAAATAGGGAAATCACAAAAACAAACAAATTAAGATTAATTAAAAAAAAATACACATAACAGGGAATCATGGAAGTCAATAGGTAAAAGATCACAATAATCAAAAAGAGGGACTAAATACAGGAGGCATAGAACTGCCATATGGAGAGCGATACAAGGCGATATAGAACAATACAAGTTAGGTTTTTACTTAGAAAAGTAAATAATAAGGTAACCACAAAAAGGTATAACAACTCTATAACTCAAGATAAAAGCCAAGAAAAACGTAACGACTCAACTAACATAAAGTCAAACACTATGAAAATGAGGATCTCACAATTTACTAAGAAAAACGCCTCAGCACAAAAAAGTATGTGGAAAAATGAAATTGTCAACACCACACATAAAAAGGCATCAAAATGACAGCACTAAAAACTTATTTATCTATAATTACCCTGAATGTAAATGGACTAAATGCACCAATAAAGAGACAGAGAGTCACAGACTGGATAAAGAAACACGATCCATCTATATGCTGCCTACAAGAGACACACCTTAGACTTAGAGACACAAACAAACTAAAACTCAAACGATGGAAAAAAGTATATCAAGCAAACAATAAGCAAAAAAGAAGAGGAGTAGCAATATTAATTTCTGACAAAATAGACTTTAGACTTAAATCCACCACAAAGGATAAAGAAGGACACTATATAATGATAAAAGGGACAATTGATCAGAAAGACATAACCATATTAAATATATATGCACGCAATGACAGGGCTGCAAGATACATAAATCAAATTTTAACAGAATTGAAAAATGAGATAGATACCTCCACATTTATAGTAGGAGACTTCAACACACCACTTTCGGAGAAGGACAGGACATCCAGTAAGAAGCTCAATAGAGACACGGAAGATCTAATTACAACAATCAACCAACTTGACCTCATTGACTTATACAGAACTCTTCAGCCAACTGCTGCAAAATATACTTTTTTTTCTAGTGCACATGGAACATTCTCTAGAATAGACCACATATTAGGTCATAAAACAAACCTTTGCAGAGTCCAAAACATCGAAATATTACAAAGCATCTTCTCAGACCACAAGGCAATAAAACTAGAGATCAATAACAGAAAAACTAGGGAAAAGAAATCAAATACTTGGAAACTGAACAATACCCTCCTGAAAAAAGACTGGGTTATAGAAGACATCAAGGAGGGAATAAGGAAATTCATAGAAAGCAACGAGAATGAAAATACTTCCTATCAAAACCTCTGGGACACAGCAAAAGCAGTGCTCAGAGGCCAATTTATATCGATAAATGCACACATACAAAAAGAAGAGCCGAAATCAGAGAACTGTCCCTACAACTTGAACAAATAGAAAGGGAGCAACAAAAGAATCTATCAGGCACCAGAAGAAAACAAATAATAAAAATTAGAGCTGAACTAAATGAATTAGAGAACAGAAAAACAATTGAAAGAATTAACAAAGCCAAAAGCTGGTTCTTTGAAAAAATTAACAAAATTGATAAACCATTGGCTAGACTGACTAAAGAAATACAGGAAAGGAAACAAATAACCCGAATAAGAAACGAGAAGGACCACATCACAACAGAACCAAATGAAATTAAAAGAATCATTTCAGATTATTATGAAAAATTGTACTCTACCAAATTTGAAAACCTAGAAGAAATGGACAAATTCCTGGAAAAACACTACCTACCTAAACTAACACATTCAGAAGTAGAACAACTAAATAGACCCATAACAAAAAAAGAGATTGAAATGGTAATCAAAAAACTCCCAACAAAAAAAAGCCCTGGCCCGGACGGCTTCACTGCAGAGTTCTACCAAACTTTCAGAGAAGAGTTAACACCACTACTTCTGAAGGTATTCCAAAGCATAGAAAATGACGGAATACTACCCAACTCATTCTATGAAGCCACCATCTCCCTGATACCAAAACCAGGTAAAGACATTACAAAAAAAGAAAATTATAGACCTATATCCCTCATGAACATTGATGCAAAAATCCTCAACAAAATTCTAGCCAATAGAATCCAACAACACATCAAAAAAATAATTCACCCTGATCAAGTGGGATTTATACCAGGTATGCAAGGCTGGTTTAATATCAGAAAAACCATTAATGTAATCCATCACATAAATAAAACAAAAGACAAACACCACATGATCTTATCAATTGATGCAGAAAAGGCATTTGACAAAGTCCAACACCCATTCATGATAAAAACTCTTACCAAAATAGGAATTGAAGGAAAATTCCTCAACATAATAAAGGGCATCTATGCAAAGCCAACAGCCAATATCACTCTAAATGGAGAGAACCTGAAAGCATTTCCCTTGAGAACGGGAACCAGACAAGGATGCCCTTTATCACCGCTCTTATTCAACATCGTGCTGGAAGTCCTAGCCAGGGCAATTAGGCTAGACAAAGAAATAAAAGGTATCCGGATTGGCAAGGAAGAAGTAAAGTTATCACTATTTGCAGATGACATGAGTATATACACAGAAAACCCTAAGGAATCCTCCAGAAAACTACTAAAACTAATAGAAGAGTTTGGCAGAGTCTCAGGTTATAAAATAAACATACAAAAATCACTTGGATTCCTCTACATCAACAAAAAGAACACCGAAGAGGAAATCACCAAATCAATACCATTCACAGTAGCCCCCAAGAAGATAAGATACTTAGGAATAAATCTTACCAAGGATGTAAAAGACCTATACAAAGAAAACTACAAAGCTCTTCTACAAGAAATTCAAAAGGACATACTTAAGTGGAAAAACATACCCTGCTCATGGATAGGAAGACTTAACATAGTAAAAATGTCTATTCTACCAAAAGCCATCTATACATTTAACCCACTTCCGATCCAAATTCCAATGTCATATTTTAAGGGGATAGAGAAACAAATCACCAATTTCATATGGAAGGGAAAGAAGCCCCGGATAAGCAAAGCACTACTGAAAAAGAAGAAGAAAGTGGGAGGCCTCACTTTACCTGACTTCAGAACCTATTATACAGCCACAGTAGTCAAAACAGCCTGGTACTGGTACAACAACAGGCACATAGACCAATGGAACAGAATTGAGAACTCAGACATAGATCCATCCACGTATGAGCAGCTGATATTTGACAAAGGACCAGTGTCAATTAATTGGGGAAAAGATAGCCTTTTTAACAAATGGTGCTGGCATAACTGGATATCCATTTGCAAAAAAATGAAACAGGACCCATACCTCACACCATGCACAAAAACTAACTCCAAGTGGATCAAAGACCTAAACATAAAGACTAGAACGATAAAGATCATGGAAGAAAAAATTGGGACAACCCTAGGAGCCCTAATACAAGGTATAAACACAATACAAAACATTACCAAAAATGATGAAGAAAAACCTGATAACTGGGAGCTCCTAAAAATCAAACACCTATGCTCATCTAAAGACTTCTCCAAAAGAGTAAAAAGACCACCTACAGATTGGGAAAGAATTTTCGGCTATGACATCTCCGACCAGCGCCTGATCTCTAAAATCTACATGATTCTGTCAAAACTCAACCACAAAAAGACAAACAACCCAATCAAGAAGTGGGCAAAGGATATGAACACACATTTCACTAAAGAAGATATTCAGGCAGCCAACAGATACATGAGAAAATGCTCTCGATCATTAGCCATTAGAGAAATGCAAATTAAAACTACGATGAGATTTCATCTCACACCAGCAAGGCTGGCATTAATCCAAAAAACACAAAATAATAAATGTTGGAGAGGCTGCGGAGAGATTGGAACTCTCATACACTGCTGGTGGGAATGTAAAATGGTACAACCACTTTGGAAATCTGTCTGGTGTTATCTTAAACAGTTAGAAATAGAACTACCATACAACCCAGAAATCCCACTCCTGGGAATATACCCTAGAGATACAAGAGCCTTCATACAAACAGATATATGCACACCCATGTTTATTGCAGCTCTGTTTACAATAGCAAAAAGTTGGAAGCAACCAAGGTGTCCATCAACGGATGAATGGGTAAATAAATTGTGGTATATTCACACAATGGAATACTACACATCGATAAAGAACAGTGACGAATCTCTGAAACATTTCATAACATAGAGGAACCTGGAAGGCTTTATGCTGAGTGGAATTAGTCAGAGGCAAAAGGACAAATATTGTATAAGACCAGTATTATAAAATCTTGAGAAATAGTAAACCTGAGAAGAACACATACTTTTGTGGTTACGAGGGGGGGAGGGAGGGAGGGTGGGAGAGGGTTTTTTATTGATTAATCAGTAGATAACTGCTTTAGGTGAAGGGAAAGACAACACTCAATACATGGAAGGTCAGCTCAATTGGACTGGACCAAAAGCAAAGAAGTTTCCGGGATAAAATGAATGCTTCAAAGGTCAGCGGAGGAAGCGCGGGGGTATGGGGAACATGGTTTGCGGGGACTTCTAAGTCAATTGGCAAAATAATTCTATTATGAAATCATTCTGCATCCCACTTTGAAATGTGGCGTCTGGGGTCTTAAATGCTAACAAGCGGCCATCTAAGATGCATCAATTGGTCTCAACCCACCTGGAGCAAAGGAAAATGAAGAACACCAAGGCCACACGACAACTAAGAGCCCAAGAGACAGAAAGGGCCACATGAATCAGAGACCTACATCATCCTGAGACCAGAAGAACTAGTTGGTGCCCAGCCACAATCGATGACTGCCCTGACAGGGAGCACAGCAGAGGACCCCTGAGGGAGCAGGAGATCAGTGGGATACAGACCCCAAATTCTCATAAAAAGACCAAACTTAATGGTCTGACTGAGACTGGAGGAATCCCGGCGGCCATGCTCCCCAGACCTTCTGTTGGCACAGGACAGGAACCATCCCCGAAGACAACTCATCAGACATGAAAGGGACTGGTCAGCGGGTGGGAGAGAGACGCTGATGAAGAGTGAGCTAATTATATCAGGTGGACACTTGAGATTGTGTTGGCAACTCTTGTCTGGAGGGGGGATGGGAGGATAGAGAGAGAGGGAAGCCAGCAAAATTGTCAAGAAAGGAGAGACTGAAAGGGCTGACTCAAGAGGGGGAGATGAAGTGGGAGTAGGGAGTGAGATGTATGTAAACTTATATGTGACAGACTGATTGGATTTGTAAACGTTCACTTGAAGCTTAATAAAAGTTATAAAAAAAAAAAATACAACATGAAACTTGGTAGAACTAAAGAAAAAAATATATATATTACCAAACAGATTTAGAAGATGCAAATTTTCAGTGTTCCAAACTTTAAAAATTAGTGTCCTCAGTGATGACGGGGCAAAATAAAGAAAATACAGGTCTGTCCTTTATTTCTGTGCAATTGCTTTGAAATTAGGCTTTCTCTCTACAGTGGCAGCACCTCTCCTGCATTTGTATATGGTAGTTTAGATGTGCTTTTGTATATCCTGGGAAAGAGGTCCAGAATCCCTTCCTACTTTTTAAAAAATTGAAGGTCTACTGATCCAACACTGAATTTTTCAGAGGGGGGAAAGTAGCAAAGTCTCTTCAAATCAAGAAGTCCCTGGGTGGCACAAACAGTGAAGTGCTCAACTACTAATTGAAAAGTTGGCAGTTCTAACCCTCCCAGAGGCACCTAGAAGATGGGCCTGGCGATTTGCTTCTGAAAGGTCACAGCCTTGAGAATCAGTTCTGCTCTCCACACATGGGATCACCATGAGTTGGAACCAACTTGATGGCAACTAACAACATCAAGTGTTGTTGGATTAAGTTTCTCTCTGGGACCATTTAAAATACTGCTTAAAAAAAAAAACAAAACAGCAACAATAAAAAAAACACCATTTGGAGTCACAGGGTGGCTAACCCTTAGTCACACCTTTTCCCAACTTGCAGACAGAGAGCTCGACACCTGCTTTGCAACTCTGAAATAGGAATTCTCCTGGGGTTCCATTTAATTTCAATTTGAAGGTGTAAAAAAGGAAGGGGGGAAACTTTTAAAAAATGTTCATTCCTTCCACCCAACCCCCCTTATGGACACAATGTTTTTCTGTATTTTATTTTTAAAAAAAGGGGGGGTAAAATCCCCAAATTAATTTTGATTAAAGGAGTAGAACCCAACAATCATTAGGACTTATTAAGCATCTATGAGTGCACTTAAAACCTCCTAAACCCTTTTTCTGGAAACTCTGGTTGTGTGGTTAAGTGCTGTGGCTGCTAACCAAAAGGTCAGCAGTTTGAATCTACCAGATGCTCCTTGGAAACCTTATGTGGCAGTTCTGCTCTGTCCTATAGGATCGCTATGAGTAGGAATTGACTCGATGGCAATGGGTATAAACCCTATTTCTACTGATAACCCAAACTTTAAGGTGTATAATGCTGACAAGGGCAAACATCTAAAAGATTCAGAGACTCAGACCAACTCTTGTCTCTTCTCTGTGTTGCCAGAATGAGTTTTATTGGCATGTGCTGCTTTACTTTCAGCTATACACAACAAGTGAGCCAGCTGGGGAGCGGTGGGACCTGGTAGGGAGAGGGCTCAAGAAATCTGTTGATGGGACAAGATTAGGGTCAAGAGCAGGGCTAGTGTTAACAGCATATGCTTCGGAGTTGAACAGACCGGGGTTCTGCTGGGTTCTGCTACTGACTAGCAGAAAGAGTCATCATAAGTGATTTACGCACACCTCAGAGCCTCAGGTTCCTTTGTGTTAATAAAGTGACTATTACATAAAGTTCAATACCTGAAAGTTTTCGTTTGTATTATCATCAGCTCTACCATTGATGCTGGTGGTGTTCTCATCAAAAGAGACTGTGGGGTCTGATGAGTATCTCTTGCTTTGGACCCACGAAGAAGGCCTGGGCCCGTACCACAGGCCATACGACTTTGGGAGAGTCATGTCACTTTTCTGGGCCTTTCCTCCTTTGCCAAACAAGGATAGTATCACTTACTCCTCCACCCTCACAGTTTTGATATGAGTATTAAATAACTTGATAGAATTGAAAATTGTTTGAAAGCATTCACATAGGAGCTGCTGTTGTCATGTCACTGTTCAGGATTAAGGGCCTGACTATGCAAATAAAGGAAGATGTTAAGCAAGTCGAGGTTTTGTCTTACATTTCTTGATAGCCTCTATAGGGTTGAGGGCACCAAGAGAAAAAAAAGCTTCAGACAAGGAGTTAGAAAATGTTCTAACCTGAATGTGTTACCCTGTGAGCCTCTACCTTCTCACCCATGGCAAGGGCCTAAGAATATCTCCCTGCATGACTAAACAGTTGTTCATGAGGGACAAAGAAGATAATGTTAAGTTGCAAAGCACAGGATGGATGCATGCATGCAGGAGTGAATGAATGAATGCAGCATGAGAGATTTTCCTTTGAAGCCAGCAGCAGTAGCAGCTAGTTCCAAATTGAGTCCCTGCTAGGATTTCAGGCTTCCACTGCAAGCCTGAAGAATGCAACACCTCCTTTTGTCTTCCCTCAAGAGCCTGGTGTAGTGGCCAAGGCTACTCCATGCCACCCACAAAAGGACAGAGTGCCTTCTCACTCAGAAATCTAGTCACCCCATTTCTTCCTGTTGATGACATTGTAAGCTGCATGTTTCTGGTTTATGACATCCCATTCTTCTCCCTGTCACTCTGTTGTTGTTACCTGCTGTCAAGTCAGCCCCAGCTCTTGATGACCCCATGCAGGATGGAACAAAACATTGCCCTGTCCTGGACCATCCCCATGATCAGTTGTGGATCAGACTGTTGTAATCCATAGGGTTTTCACTGGCTGATTTTTGGAAGTAGAACACCTTTCTTCCTAGCCTGTCTTAGTCTGGAAGCTCTGCTGAAGCCTGTTCAACATCAGAGCAACACGCACTGACAGTTGGGCGGTGGCTGTGCATGAGGTGCATTGGCTGGGAATCAAACCTGGGTCCCCAGCATGGAAGGTGAGAATTCTGCCACTGAGCTGCAGTGCCCCCCAACACTCTGGCCACCTCCAAATGGCCAGTTTTAAAGACATGAAGGCAGCCTTAGAACTAGAAGAAGTAAAGATACTCAGATCCTCTAAAGCTGTGTTATGGTACCAACCCAAAGGCTAAGAGGGAGGAATAAGATGTCATCTAAAATCACCTTTATGCAGCTTTGAGAGTGTCTTCTGCAAGGCTGTAGGCAGTGCTGCCTGGGAGTTCTTACCTGGGCCGGATGTGGTGACCTGAGACAAATTTCTTCTGTGTTTGTGCAGATGCTCAGAAAAGAAGTGCTTGGGACTATCTTTGAAAACCCAGGCAGGGCAGTATCTCTGCCAGAAAGGGGGCTGTTACCTGACTGGGGCTGTTACCTGACCAGGGCTGTAGGGTGGGGAGTTCCCCTCTCCTTCCTGTCACCAGAAGGACCCTGCTATAGGGTCACTGCCAGGGCCTGTGTCAGAGAAGGCAGCTGGCCCAGGGGACACAATGAGTTGGACAGGGCTGTTTGCAAGGAGGAAATAGGAGGTGCCCAGAATCACCAGCACTTGGTGTAGGCTCCTGCCTGCTGGGAATCCCAGAGGACAAGGACAAGGTCGTAGCTGAGGTCTTCCTTCAAGAGAAGAGTTGCCACGATAATCTGGCTCCCTCTTGATGCTGCACTCGGCCCAGCATGACTCCACCCCCACTGCCCTCCTCTGAGTCCACTGCTGCCTGCCCAGGCTCTGCCATCGGGGCCAGGCTCCAGCCTGCAGAGGGAACAAGGTAAGTATTTAACCAGGAGATAAAGGCCTTGGTTTGGTTTGTCAAGTTAGTTTCATTTTGTATTTTTAAGGAAGATATGATTTTCAAGACAGCCGATTTCTCACTGTATCAATCATCTAATGTCACTGATACAATCTGATGCTGCAGGGTGTGAAATGACAGAGTTGGAGATAAATGCTGTGATTATCCAAACTACTTCCGTCTTTGTACGATCATTTCCTCCCTTGCCATGCTCCTTAGTGCCAAACATGAATGGGGTCAGATGGGTCCTTCTGATCTGTGTTATTGAAATCTCCTCCACCACCACCTCACAGTGAAAGCTAAAGGAAGCCAGAATGAATCTCAATCAATTAGAAGTAGCTAGCAAGGAAAGGGAAAAGGAAATGAGATCAAAGTTTTGCAATTTTCTTCAGGAAGAAATCAGTGTACTCATTTTCTTTTTCCCCAGTGTATATGGTTTGAGATCACAAGATTTCCTGTCATAGGTCAGACCCAGTTCTGCTTCTGAGAGAGGTACCAGGTGTGGGTGTGGGAAGTGGGGCCTCCACTCTGAGATCACCATAAAGGACAAGCCAGGGCTCTGAAGACTGGTGAGCATATGCGTCATGTAGAGAGCTTCTCAAAGTTGACGATTCCTGTCAGACACCCACTTCAGAGACCTGGGTTCAGTAGACCTCCAGGTAATTCTAATGTAAATGTGTGGGGCCCAGACTTTGAGAAACAGTGGAGCTGAGGACAGAAGAAGATCATTGGCTTCAGCAGGCTGCTGAGCTTGGTGAGAGCAAGAAGGATATCAAGAGGTGGAGTAGATGCAGTAAGTATACATATGTATATCCATTGTCATCAAGTCAATTCCAACTCATGACAATCCTATATGTTATCACATAGAGCTGCTCCATGAGGTTTTCTTGGCTGTGATCTTTATGGAAGCAGATTACCAGGCCTTTTTTTGGTGGAGCCTCTGGTGGGTTTGAACTGCCAAACTTTAGGTGGGTAAAATGAGTGCAAACCATTTGCAGTAACCAGGGACCCCCATAATAGGCACAAACATCTCTTTTAAGACATTTGTGAAGGGAAGGGGAGAAACTGAATGATGGCTAGTGGGGGTGTGGAAGAGAAAGGGCAATAGTGAGGTAAAGGATGAAGATAAGAGAAATGGAAGGTGACTGGTGAAGTTAGGTCCCTGAGGAGGCAAGTAGGGCTGAGATCCAGGGCCCAGTGGAAGACCCAGCATCAAAGAGGAAGAAGGGAGTTTTGTCCATTGAGTCCAAAGACAACCTGGATAATAACCTTCTGAGGTAAGAGATAATGGAATGTACAGTGTCATCTAAAGTTTCCACCACTGTGCTGCTTGGTAGGTTGGCCTCAGGTAATGTGTTGAAATAGGAGAGTAAGAGTTAGAGAGAGAATGTATACCAAGGAAAGCTCTAGGGCAGAGCCCAAATTGTGCTGGCTTCTAAGAAGCTGTGGTTTCTAGATGCTCAGGAGGAACTTCTCCATCTTTTTCCAAAATGGGGACAATGTGAATCTTAACCATCTCTTATGGCTGCTGTCTGACCTTATTAAAAACATCCTGGATCAAGAGATGAATGAATAAACAAAATGTCGTATACATATACAATGGAATATGATTCCATCACAAAGAAAAATTAAGTTCTGATGCATGCTACAACAGGGATGAACCTTGAAAACATTATGTTGAATGAAATACCAGACACAAAAGACAAATATTACATGATCATACTTCCATGAAATATCTAAAATAGGCAAATGTGAGAGAGGTGGAGCCAACGTGGCACTATAGACAGAAGCACCATGCCAGCCCTCCACATCAAAGACCCAGAAAACTAAGTAAAACAAATACAAACATCAATCCTGGAACCCTAAGCATCAAATGAAGGGATGAAGAACTAGATCAAGCACCAAATGGAAGAAGAAACTGACAGAGAACAGAGGACAAGGAGAGCTACGGAGTGGAGGTCCCCTGCCAGCTAACACGACACAGCTTTGCCATCTTGGAGCACAGCCAGTAACAACCCCAGACAGGGAATACAGGAAGGTGACTTCACAGAGCTTCCAACCGGAGACAGAGCATCTAGTAACCAGAGAAACACACTTTCCAACCCCTCATCCTTCCTTCTGCCCTATACAATTCCTCTGCTGTTGCCCAGTGGGCCACAGTCACTTGGCCAGAGAGACACTGGCTCACGGCTGCCCCAGGTTCACCCTGCCCCCACTAGCCAGCTCTATCAGTACCATTCATTTTTTGCTTTCTTTTTCTCCCTTTTCCTTCTCCCTCACACCTAGCCCCCATGTGCTGCCTCTGCCCCTTTCTAATGGGCTGTGCTATGCCACCCAGTAAGAGAAACACAAGCTCATTGATGCCCTGGTTCTTCCCCTCCCCCAACAGCCAGTTCCCTCAGCACCATATTTTTCTTCCTTCCCTCTTTCTTCCTTTTCTTTCTCCCACCCACCTAACCACTGGGCTAGTGATCCACTGGGTCATGGCTCCCCTCGGCCTGCCCCACCCCATCTGCCAGCTCCCACCATACAGCCTTTTTTTTTTTTTTTACTTTTGTTTATCTCTCTTCTTTCTCTTCTTTCTCCCTCCCACTTAGCTCCATACATCTCATCCCCTCCCTTCCATCTGGCCCTTAAGTCCACCCAGGCCCCATCAGCCAGCTCCCACCAAGCCATTATTTTTCTCTCTTTCCTTTTCTTTCTCCCTCCCACCTAACCCAATGTGCTGCCTCTGCCCCTTCCAGACAGGCCACACTGTGCCACTCAGCAAGACAGACACTGGCTTGCCATCACCCCAATCAACCTCACTCCACCAGCCAGCTCCCTCAGTGCCATGTTCTTTTGCTTTTGTTTCTCTTCGTTTCTTTCTCCCTCCCACTTAACTCTAAGTATCACATCCCCTCCCTTCCAACTGGCACTTGGTCTGCCCTGCCCCCAGATACTGGCCCCCACTGCACTGCCAGGTTTTTAATTTTTTTTTTATTTTTTTGTTTTCTCTCTCTTCCTTTTCCTTCTCCCTCAGACCTACCCCTGTACACCAACTTCCCCACTGCCACCAGACCCCACGTTGCCACTGTGGCTGGAGACCCACCAGCCTCCTTCTGCCCCAGGTCCACTCTGCCCACACAGCACCGCTACTTTTTTTTCTCTTTCTTTTCTTTCTACCTCCCACCTAGCCTTGTACACCAATTCTCCCCCCCTTTCCTACGAGCCACCAGGTCTTTTCAGTCCCACCCACAAGCCACCTTTGTTTCGTCTTTCTGCCTTTTCTTTTCTTTCTTCCCACCACCTAGCCCTGTATGCCACGACCCCCACTGGGCCCAATGTGCCACTGCAGCTAGAGCACACCCAGTGCTAAGGCCAGCTGCCACACCAGGCCCGCATTGCCACCCCCCAATACTTGACCAGCTGCTCAACAGTGGTAAGCGAACCTGCACCACTCCCCATCTGCCTATCTGGTGAGGAGCTGGGAAAGCTTCCATACCACTGGAGCAACATTAGGAGACCCCACCACCCAATCTACCCTCAGCTACCTCACCAAACCAGTGTACAGTGAAGCAGGCTCACTCTGCCTGTTGCTGCCCTCCCCACCTGGACAAGGTGGCAAGAACTGTTGTGCCCACGGGCGAGCAAGCAGCAAAACACACCTGGCCCACCCACCCTGACGTATCAAAATAAAACAAAAAACCAAGACAAAACAAACAAACATATAATCAATAAATAAAGAAAAGAATATTTTAATGTCATGAACAGAAGACAATATCAAAATATGTAAAAAAGCAGAACAAGATGACTCCAGAAAATGACAAAAACAAAGAATCAGGTGACCTTCTGGTAAAAGAAAAGGCAGTGGAACTGCCTACTATGAAATTCAAAAGACTAACATTTAGGACTCTCCAAGAGATCAAGGAAAACACAGACAAAACCAAGGAAAAAATAGGCAAAATCATGGAAAACACAGAAAAAAAAAAGGAAACAACCCAAGTCAAGGAAAACACAGACAAAGCAATAGAAGAATTCAGGAAAATAATACAAGAACAAAATGTCAAAATAAATTAACAGAAATCATACAAAAACAGAAACTAGAAATCCAAAAGATAAACAATAAAATTTCAGAAACTGACAACTCAATGGAAAGTTTTAGGAGCAAATTTGAAACAATGGCAGGCAGAATCAGCAAGATTGAAGACAAATCCATGGATGCCATTTTGTTTGAGGAAAAAGAGAAAAGAATGAAGAAAATCTAAGAATCATGTGGGACACAATCAAGGGCAAAAATTTGCACGTGATCAGAGTTCCAGAACAGGAGAAGAAAACGGAAAACACAGAGAATATTGTTGAAGATTTGCTGATAGAAAACTTTTCTAATATCATGAAAGACTAAAACCTGGCCATCCAAGAAGCTCAACAAACCCTAAAAGAAATTCGCCAAGACACATCATAATCACACTCACCAAAACCAAAGTCAAAGAAAGAATCCTGGGAGCAGCTTGAGAATAACAAAAAGTCACTTACAAAGGGAAACAATAAAACTAAACTCTGCTTACTCAGCAGAAGCTATGCAAGCAAGAAAGCAGTGGGATGACATATATAAAATCTAGAGAAAAAAAAAACCTGCCAGACAAGAATAATATATCCTGCAAAACTCTCAAGTATGATGTTGAAATTAGGACATTTCCAGAAAAACAGAAATTAAGGGATTTCATGAAAACCAAACCAAACTCATAAGAAATATTAAAAGGAGTCTGTAATTAGAGAATCAACATCAGATGACAACCAGAGTCTAAGACATAGGACAGCACCAGCCAAATACCAACCTAGATAAAGAATTCTCAATAATAAAACAAAGTTAAAAGGCGTAAAATAGGAAAACAGAGACATCAATCTGTAAATGATGACAACGTGAAAACAACAAAAGGGGGGATAAATGGTATATGTATAGAACTTTCAAATGGAGAGAAAGTTGAGATGATATCAAGTAATAAAAGACAGGTTAAAACTTAGGAAGATATGGATAAATTTCAAGGTAATCACAGAAAGTTAGCAAACCTACTCATCAGGAGAAAAAAAAAAGAAAAAGATTCAGTAAACACAAAATCTACAATAAAGAAAGAAAAGAAAATCCACAAAAAAAAAGGAACTCAGCATGGGAGAGTAAGAGGAACAAAGAAAACATCAGGACCACACACACACACACACACAAAAGCACAACAATATGACAGCAATAAACTCACTTATTGATAATCACACTAAATGTAAATGGTTCAAATGTGTCCATAAAAAGACAAAGAGTGGCAGAATGGATAAAAAAAAAAAAAAAACAGGACCATCAATATGCTCTCTACAAGACACACATCTCAGACACAAAGACACAAATTTATTAAAAATCAAAGGATGGAAAAAATATATCAAGCAAATGGTAACCATAAAAGGGCAGGAGTAGCAATACTAATCTCAGATAAAATAGACTTGAAGGCAAAATCAACAATAAAAGGCAAGGAAGAACAAAACATTATGTAATGATTAAAGGAACAATCTATCAAGACATAACCTTAATAAATATCTACGCATCCAATGACAGGGTCCCAAAACACATATAACTCTAACAGCACTGGAAAGAGAAATAGACAGTTCCACAACAAAAGTAGGAGACTTCAACACACCACTCTCGATAAAAGACAGAACATCTAGAAAGATACAGAAAACCTAAAGGTCAAAATCAAACAACTGGGCATCATATACATATATGGAACACTTCACCCAACAGCAGGAAATTATACATTCTTTTCCAATACACATGGAACATTCTCCACAATAGACCACATTTTAGGCCACAAGCAACCCCTAATAAAATCCAAAAAATCGAAATAATACAAAGCATTCTGTCTGATCACAACACCATAAGAATAGAAATCAATAACAGGAAAACCCAAGAAAAACCCAGTGCCCAGAAAAGCAAAAATAAAAAATCAAATACATGGAAACTGAATAACACCTTGCTTAAAAACAACAGGGTAATAGAAGAAATCAAAGAAGTAATTAAAAAATTCCTAGAATCAAATGAGAATAAAAACACACCATACCAAAACCTTTGGGACACAGCAAAAGCAGTGCTCAAAAGTCAATTTATAGCAAGAAATGCACACATCAAAAAAGAACAATCCAAAATTAACCCTACAACTCAAACAAATAGAAACCAGCAATAGAGGCTCACAGCCACAAGAAGAAAGGAAATAATAAACGTTAGAGCAGAAACAAATGAAATAGAGAATAGAATAAAAATAGAATTAGTGAGACCAAGAGTTGGTTCTTTGAAAAGATCAACAAAACTGCAAACCATTGGCCAAGCTGACAAAAGAAAAACAGGAGAGGAAGCTAATAACCCAAATAAGAAATTAGATGGTGGACATTACAATAGACCCAGCTGAAATAAAAAGGATCATAACAGAATACTATGAAAAATTGTACTACAAAAAATTTGAGAACTTAGAGGAAACAGACAAATTTCTAGAAATATACTACCTACCTAAACTAACACAAAATGAGAAAAATCTGAACAGACCCATAACAGGAGAAGAAATTGAAGAGGCAATTAAAAAAAAGAAAAAAAACTCCCAACAAGAAAAAGCCCTGGCCTGGATGGCTTCACCAGATAATTCTATCAAATATTCAGAGAAGAGTTCACACCAGTGCCACTCAAACTATTTCAGAGCGTAGAAAAGGAAGGAATACTCCTGAATCCATTCTATGAAGCCAGCATAACCCTGATACCAAAGCCAAGCAAAAACACTACAAAAAAAATTACAGACTGATATCTCTCATGAATATAGAGGCAAAAATTCTTACCAAAATTGTAACCAATAGAATTCAGCATATCAAAAAAGTGATACTCCACACCCATTGGGATTCATACCAGGCATGCAAGAATAGTCCAACATTAGACAATCAATATAATCCATCACATAAATAAAAGAATCATATAATCATCTGAATTGATGCAGAAAAAGCACTTGATAAAGTCCAGTACCCATTCCTGAAAAGAAACTCTCAGCAAATTAAGTATAAAAGGGAAATTCCTCAACATAATAAATGGTATCTTTACAAAACCAACAGCTAACATCATTCTCAATGCAGAGAGTCTGAAAGCAATTCCCTTGAGAACAGGAACAAGACAACAATGCCCTTTGTCACCACTCCTATTTAACATTGTGCTAGAAGTCCTAGCTAGAGCAATAAGCCAAGAAAAAGAAACAAAGGGGCATCCAAATTGGAAAAGAAAGAAAACAATCTCTATTTGCAGGTTGTATGATACATAGAGAACCCCAAAGATCCCACAAGAAAACTACTGGAACTAATAGAAAGATTCAGCAGAGTAGTAGGATATCAGATCAACATGCAAAAATCAGTTGGATTCCTACACCAACAAAGAGAACTTCAAAAAGGAAACCAAGAAACCAATACCATTTATAATTGCCCCTAAAAAAAATAATATACAGATGAATGGATAAACAAATTATGGTACATGTACACAATGGAATACTATGAAACAGTAAAGAACAATGATGAATCCACGAAATATCTCACAACATGGATGAATCTGGAGGTCATTATGCTGAGTGAGATAAGTCAGTCACAAAAGGACAAATACTGTATGAGACTACTATTATAAAAACTCAAGAATAGGTTTACACACGGAAAGAAACTATCAGTAATGGTTACAATGAAGGGGAGAGGGTTAGGGAAAGGAAACCATTAACTACATAGTTGATAAATGTTAAATTTGATGAAGGGAAAGAGTGCACAATATAGGGAAAGTCAGCACAACTTGACCAAGGCAAGGTCACAGAAGCTTCATAGACACATCCAAACACCATGAGGGACTGAGTTACTGGGGCTGAGGGCTGGGAACCATGGTTGGGGGGTTCATCTAGGTCAACTGGCATAACAAAGTTCATAAAGAAAATGTTCTACATCCAACTTTGGTGAGTAGTACCTGGGCCATTAAAAGCTTGCAAGTGGTCATCTAAGATACATCAACTGGTCCCATTCTGCCTGGAGCAAAGGAGAATGAAGAAACCAAAGACACAAGTGAAATAATAGTCTAAAGGACTAATGGACCACAAATACCACCAAAAAACCCAAAACCAAACCCAGTGCCCTCGAGTCAATTCCGACTCATAACAACCCTATTGGACAGAGTAGAACTGCCCTGTAGAGTTCCCAAGGAGCGCCTCCGCTAAACAAAATGAGCCTTGAAGAACTAGATGGTTTGTGGCTACCACCACCAACCATTCTGACAGGGATCATAATAGAGGGTCCCAGACAGAGTAGGAGAAAAATGTAGAACAAAATTCAAATTCACACACACACACACACACACACACAAAAAAAAGACCAGACTCACTAGTCTGATAGAGACTAGAAGAACCCCTGAGACTGTCTATGGCTCTCAGATACCCTTTTAACTCAGAACTGAAACCACTCCTGAAGTTCACCCTTCAGCCAAAGATTAGACACTCTATAAAAGCAATGACACATGTGAGGAACGTGCTTCTTAGTTTAACCATGTATAGGAGATCAAATGTCAACACCTGCCCAAAAGCAATGACAAGGAGGCAGGAAGGGACTGAAAAAATGGATGGATGGAAACGGGGAACTGGGGTGTGGAAGGGGAGAGTGTTGACACATCACAGGGCTTGCAACCAATGTCACAAAACAATTTGTGCATAAATTATTGAATGAGAAACTAATTTGCACTGTAAAGCTTCACCTCAAGCACAATAAATATAAAAACAAATAAAATAGGCAAATGCATAAAGACCAAAATTTATTAGTGATGACTAGGGACTGGGGGGGCGGGGGGGAGAATGAGGAGGTATTGCTTAAGGGGTACCGAGTTTGTTTGGGGTGATAAAAAAGTTTCGGAAATAGATAGTAGTGATGGTTGTACAATACGGTGAATGTAATTAATGTCACTGAAATGTACACTTAAAATGGTTACAATGCCAAATGTTTTGTCATATTATTTTACCACAATAAAACAGAACCAAACAAAATAAAAAGTCTCGGAATGTTAATTATAGTTACTTGAGGCCAATGATCTAGCACCTCTCAGTGGATAATATTTCACAAAGCACTAGGCAGTGTTAAATAAATTTAATAAATTGTTTTTATGATGTTTATTTTGTATATATAGGTCCTGATTCCAGAAAATTTAGAAAATACAGATAAGCAGAAAGGAAAGAAAAAAAATCACCCGGTGTTACCATTTAAAGATAACCTCTGAGTTAGATAACTTCCAAGGCAACCCCCAATAATCCTGCTTCCCAGTAATCGTACCCCCGTGTAGTCCCTCCCCACATGGAACCAGGGCTGACCCTACATGACCACTAGAATATGGCTAAAGTGACAGTGTGTAACGTCTGAGGCTAGGTCATAGGAAACACTGCAGCCTTCACCTCTACCAGGGTTTCTTAATGCAGCACTACCAACATTGTGGAACAGATAAGTCTTTATTGTGGAGGGCTGTTTTGTGCCCTGTAAGGTATGTAGAAGCTTCCCTGGCCTCTACCCTTTAGATGCCAATATCACCCCCCTGCCTAGTTATGACAGTCCAAAATGTCTCTTGACATTCCCAAATGTTCCCCTCCAGGGAAAAAAAAGAACCAGATGCCATCAAGTCAATTCTAACTCCTGGCCCCCGTGTGTGTTTCAGAGTAGAACTGTGCTCCACAGGGTTTTCATTGAATGATATTTTGAAAGTAGATCGCCAGGACTTTCTTTCGAAGAGCCTCTGATTGGACTCAAATGTCCAGCCTTTTGGTTAGCAGGCAAGTACTTCAGCCTCTGCACCACCCAGAGAACTCTGTTCCTCCCAGGATGGGGGCACAGTAACTCCCAGCTGAGAACCACTCATACCAGCGACCCTATGTACAATGGAAGGAAACACTGCCCGCTCCTGTGCCATCCTCAAAATCGATGCTATTTTGAGGCCATTGTTGCAGCCACTGGGTCAAACCATTTCATTGAGGGTCTTCCTCTTTTTCACTGACCCTCTACTTTACCAGGAATGATGTCCTTCTCCACGGACTGGTCCCTCCTGATAACAAATCCAAAGTACATGAGACTAAGTCTTGCCATCCTTGCTTCTAAGAAGCATTCTGGCTGTACTTCCTCCAAGACAGATGTGTTCATTCTTCTGAAAGTCCATGATATAATATTCTTCCCCAATACCACAGTTCAAAGACATCGATTCTTCTCTGGTCTTCCTTATTCGTAGTCCAGCTTTCGCATGCATATGAGGTGATTGAAAACACCACGGCTTGAGTCAGGTAAAGAGATCTTTTGCAGCAGATTTTCTCAATGCAGCAGATTTCCTCAAATGATCATTTGATTCGTTGACTGCAGCTTCCAGGGTACCATTTCAAAATGAGATCCTTGACATCGTCAATCTTTTCTCCATTTATCATGATGCTGTTTATTGATCGAGTTGTAAGGATTTTTGTTTTCTTTGTGTTGAGGTGTAATCCATAGTGAAGAATGTGGTCTGTGATCTTCATCAATAAGTGCTTCAAGTCCTCTTCACTTTCAGCAAGCAAGTTTGTGTCATCTGCGTAAAGGAAGTTGTTAGAGTCTTCCTCCAGTGCTGAAGCCACATTTTTCTTTGTATAGTCCAGTTTCTCGAATTATTTGCTCATCATACAGATTGAATAAGTATAGTGAAAGGATACAACCCTAGTGCACTCCTTTCATGATTAAACCACACAGTATCCTCTTGTTTTGTTCCAACAACTGTCTGTTGGTCTGAGTACAGGTTCCTCATGAGCACAATTAAGTGTCCTAGAATTCCCATTCTTCACAATTTAATCCATAATTTGTTATGATCCACACAGTTGAATGCCTTTTCATAGTCATAAAACACAGGTAAACATCTTTCTGGTATTCTCAGATGGATCTGTCAGGATCCAGCTGACATTAACAATGATATCCCTGATTCCTCATCCCCTTCTGAATTCAGCTTGAACTTCTGGCATTTCCCTGTCTGCTGTAACACTTTTGAATGATATTCAGCAAATTTTTACTTGTGTGTAATATTAATAGTATTGTTCAATAATTTCCACATTCTGTTCCACCTGCTTTCTTTGGAATAGGTACAAAGAGGGATCTCTTCCAGCTCGTTGGCCAGGTAGCTGTGTCCGAGGAGATACTGCATGGTTTAAAGTCAGGAAAGGTGTGCATCAGGGTTGTATTCTTTCACCATACTTATTCAATCTGTATGCTGAGAACTGAACTATATGAAGAAGTACCAGGTGTTAGAGTTGGAGCAAGACTCATTAACAACTTGTGATATGCAGATGACACAACATTGCTTGGTTAAAGTGAAGAGGACAAGTGAGCACTTTCTCTGCTGCATCCACTTGTTGAAACATCTCATTTGGTATTCCACCAATTCCTGGAGCTTTTTTTTTTTTCACCTATGCCTTCAGTGCAGGTTGGACTTCTTTCTTCAGTACCATTGCCTCTTGATCATATGCTACTTCCTGAAATGGTTGAACATAAACCAATTCTTTTTGGTACAAAGACTGTGTGTATTCTTTCCATCTTCTTTTGATGCTTCCTGCATCATTTAATATTTTCCTCATAGAATCCTTCAATATTGCAACTCAAATCTTAAATTTTTTCTTCAACTCTTTCAGCTTGAGAAATGCCGAGTGTGTTCTTCCCTTTTTGCTTCCTATCTCCATGTCTTTGCACATGTCATTATAATACTTTGTCTTCTTGAACCACCCTTGGAAATCTTCTGTTCAGCTCTTTTACTTCATCATTTCTTCCATTCATTTTAGCTACCCTACATTCATTAACAACCTTCAGAGTCTTTTCTGACATCCATTTTGGTCTTTTCTTTCTTTCCTGTGTTTTTAATGATCTCTTGCTTCCTTCATGTATAATATCCTTGATGTCTTTTCACAACTCATCTGGTCTTTGGTCATTTGTGTTCAATATGTCAAATCTATTCTTGAGATGGTCTCTAAATTCAGGTGGTGTCTTAGGCATCTAGTGCTGCTATAACAGAAATACCACAAGTGGATGGCTTTAACAAAGAGAAATTTATTTCTTCACCATAAAGTAGGCTGAAAGTCCAAATTCAGGGTGTCAGCTCCAGGGGAAGGCTTTCTCTCTCTGTCGGCTCTAGAGAAAGGTCCTTGGGATCAATCTTCCCCCAGACTAGGAGCTTCTCTGCACAAGGACCCTGAATCCAAAGGATGTGCTCTGCTCCTGGCATTGCTTTCTTGGTGGTATGAGGTCCCCTCTCTCTGCTCACTTCCTTTTCCTTTTTATCTCCTGAGAGATAAAAGGTGGTGCAGGCCACACCCCAGGGAAACTCCCTTTATATTGGATCAGGGATATGACCTGGGTAAGGGTGTTACAATCACACCCTAATCTTCTTTAACATAAAATTACAATCAAAATGGAGTACAACCACACAATACTGGGAATCATGGCCTAACCAAGTTGACACAGTATTTTGGGGGGACACAATTCAATCCATGACAGGTAGGATATACTCAAGGTCATTCTTTGGCTCTTATGGACTTTTTCTAACATTCTCCAACTTCAACTTCATCTTGCATATGAGCAATTGATGGTCTGTTCCACAGTTGCCCCTGACTTTTTTCTGACTGATGATATTGAGCTTTTCATTGTCTCTTCACAGATGTAGTTGATTTGATTCCTGTGTATTCCATCTGGCAAGGTCCATGAGTCACTGTTTATGTTGTTGAAAAAAGGTATTTGCAATGAAGAAGTCATTGGTCTTGCAAAATTCTATCATGTAATCTCCGGTGTCATTTCTACCACCAAGGCCATATTTTTCAACTATGAATCCTTCTTCTTTGTTTCCAGCTTTCACATTCCCAATCTCCAGTAATCATCAATGCATCTTGATTGCATATTTGATCAATTTCAAACTGCACAAGTTGGTAATTTCTTCATCTTTGGCATTAGTGGTTGGTGCGTAAATCTGAATAATAGTCATATTAACTGGTCTTCCTGGTAGGTGTATGGATATTACCTTATCACTGACAGCTTCTTACTTCAGGCTACATCTTGGAATGTTCTTTTTGACAATAAACATGATGTCATTCCTCTTCAATTTGTCATTCCTGGCATAGTAGACCATATATGATTGTCTGATTCAAAATAGCCAATACCAGTCCATTTCAGCTCACTAATGCCAGTCTCCTTGGTCCTACCTCTCACGCTGATGCCACTCCTCTGCCGCTTGTACTGCTGCACCATCCTGTGACATCTCTCATCATCTTCAGTGTTACAAGTCTTTCTTCTGGGCCCAGAAGTTTTCAGTGCAGGGACCGCAGATCCAAAGAACAGCTCTGCTTCAGAATCTTCTTGATGGTACTGAGATCCCCATAAACCTCTGTGAGATTGGCTACTTTTTGTCAATTTCAAGTCATGGCCAATCCACCAGAGCACAAACTGACCAATCCCCTTGGTAAGCCTCAGTCACTTAATTTTCATAGTAATCGACCAATTCTCTCAAGTTCACTTAATCCTGTTGGGTGGTTTTACATACCGTTTTTTTTTTTTATTTGCATAGTAGACTGACCAATCCCTCCAAGGTGTGTAAAACAGACCAATCACAGTGCAGGCTGCAGCCCAACCAATTATTTTTGACAGAATTATAAACCTAAGGCCAGAAAGACCATAAATAAGAGAAACCCATTGCACTGAAGTACATCATGAGTGAGCCACCTTGAGAGTCAAGCTTCCAGATGACTGCAGGCCTAGCCGAAGACCAGCTGCAAACTTCATACCAAATCCGAAATCCTTTGCCGTCAAGTTGATTCTGACTCATAGAAACCCTATAAGACAGAGTAGAACTGCCCCATAGAATTTCCAGAGAGCTGCTGGTGGATTCGAACTGCCAACCTCTGTACCACCAGAGCTCCAGCAAGCTTCATGAGAGACCCCAAACCGGACTGGCTAGATGAGCCACTCCAAAATTCTTAACCCATGGAGACAAGGAGAGATAATTATTTTTTTTAAGCCACTAAGTTTTGGGATAATTTGCTTGGTTGTTTTCTTTGTTTAGTAATTATTCTTGAGGTTTGAGTACATTTGTTAGGCAAATCCCTTTTTCATTATTTGAGAGCATTTCCCTAGGCTCTAGGTCAAAGAGTGAAAAATGAAGATCAGCATGATTGTTTACTTACTACATAAAATTATCTTGTGAAATTAAATTATTCATAACATTTCAATCGGTGGATACAAAACATGCTGGAAACACTAGCCCCTGAGGTGTATGATGGAATGAGATGCTGGCCCAAAAGTGCATCTCAGCTACCATGTGCTAATTTCTGTGAATTAAGTTCCTGTCTCTGACACAATGAGATTATAATTTTCAGGAACCTGCCCCTCTTTGCCTGGCCAGGCCTGTAGAAAAATTAACAATACAGTTTAGATGGTATTGGTCCCTTGTTCAGTCGAGGTGATGAAGTGAACTGAAGAATAATAGCACCCAAGTGAATTATGCTAATCTAGATTGATTATATCTTGGTCTAACCTACATCCTCTAGTTTGGAAAGAACATGAATATCATTTGCCTTTTACGAAACCAAATCTACATGCTTTTTTCCTAAACAGGCTTCTAAGCATGCTACTCCTGCAAAAAGGCAGTTACTGAAATGGGAACTCCAATTTGCAAACCCCTGGAGCAACTGATCTGAGACTGCTGCTTTTGCTGCAACTCTTGCATGTGTTGAGCTCTGGGGGCCTTAGACCTGAGATTTTGACAATGTGGCTTGGGTTTGTTGTTGTGTTTTAAACACTATTATCATTTAACAATGGAGTAAATTCCTTGTATCTCCTTCTTTTTGGCTACAATGGGCTGAAAGGGTGATTCAGTTTTCATTTTTAATATTGTTAACAGAAGCATTGTTGTTAGGTGCCATCAAGTTGGTTCCGACTCATAGTGACAGTATGTACAACAGAACAAAACACTGTCTGGTCCTGCACCATCCTCATAATCGTTGTTATGTTTGAGCCCATTGTTACAGCCACTGTGTCAATCTTTCTCATTGAGGGTCTTTCTCTTTTTCTCTGACCCTCTACTTTATCAGGAATGATGTCCTTCTCGAGAGACTGGTCCCTTCTGATAACATGTTCAAAGTATGTGAGACATAGTCTCACCATCCTTGCTTCTAAGGAGCATTCTGGCTGTATTTCTTTCAAGACAGATTTGTTTGTTCTTCTGGCAGTCCATGGTATGTATATTCAACACTCCTCATCAACACCAGAATTCAAAGGCATCAATTCTTCTTCAGTCTTCCTTATTCATTATCCAACTTTCGCATCCGCGTGAGGCGAATGAAAACATCATGGCTTGGGTCAGGTGTGCCTTAGTCTTCAAGGTGACATCATTACTTTTCAACACTTTATAAGAGGTCATTTGCAGCAGATTTGCCCAATGTAATGTGTCATTTGATTTCTTGACTGCTGCTTCCATGGATGTTGATTGTGGATCCAAGTAAAATGAAATCTTTGACAACTTCAATCTTTTCTTTGTTTCTCATGATGTTGCTTATTGATCCAGTTGTGAGGATTTTTGTTTAATTTGAGGTGTAATCTATAATCAAAGACTGTAACCTTTGATCTTCATCAGTAAGGGCTTCAAGTCTTCTTCACTTTCAGCAAGCTAGGTTGTGTCATCTGCATAATGAAGATTGTTAATGAGTCTTCCTCCAATCCTGATGCCCGTTTTTCTTCATACAGTCCAGCTTCTTGGATTATTTTTTCAGAATACAGACTGAATAAGTATGGTGAAAAGATATAACCCTGCCATACACTCTTCCTGACTTTAAACCACAAAATACCACCTTCTTTTGTTCAAATGACTGCCTCTTGATCTATGTACATGTTCCTCATGAGCATAATTAAGTGTTCTGGGATTCCCATTCTTTGCAATGTTATCCATAATTTGTTATGATCTACTCAGTTGAATGCATTTGCAGAGTCAATAAAACACAGGTAAACATCTTTCAGGTATTCTCTCCTTTCAGCCAAGATCCATCTGATATCAGCAATGATATCCCTGGTTTCACTTCCTTTTCTTCAAAACAAGAGTGTATTACTCCATTTTTTACTATTGTCGACAAATATGTATATTATTCCATTAGCTGATCTTAGTTATCCTGTCTATTATTCCAGTGATAATTCTGAGAAGCTTATTAAGAGGGAGAAAACTGGAAACTAGGGAGAAAGAACTATAGATTCTTATTTCCTTGGTTTGGTTTTAAAATTCAACCAGTCAACAGATCACCAAGTATTTATCTGAAGAAAAAGGACAGAAAGGAAAGTAAGGGGAATAAGAAAACCTTTTCAGGCCTTGTGCCAAACTCCTTGCTTACATTTTTCTCATGTAGACTTCGCCAAGGAGGTTAGCATCATTCTCCTCAATTTCAGATGAAGAAACAGGCACTCATAGCCTTAGTGATGTGTCCGGATCTCTACGTGGTTCAAGCAGGATTTAACCCTAGGTCTGTCTTGATATACAATGCTATATCAAAGAGACTACATTTTTCTTTGTACTCAGTAGAGTTCTTGACTGAAATCAAAGGAGAACAACTCCAGCAAAGATAAGCAAGGAGGGATTTATTGGAGACGAAAAGGGCAAGGGTGGAGTACGGGAGGATGCAGCTCACAGAATCAACAGGATACCGAAGAACCAAACTTGAGGACCGGCAGAGCCAAAGGAACCCTGAAGTCCTGGAGGCAGCAAGAGCTAGGCCGCTGCCTCCTTCTGAGAATGACTCAGCCCTTCCTCCCAGGCTTCTCTTAGACTTAGAGTCCAGGAGAATGCATCTGGTTGGCCAGGCTTAGGGTTCATGTTTACCCCTGTGCATACATCCCCACAGGAAGGAGGAGCCAACCCCTTCAGCTTTTATGCTGGGAGGGAGAGGCCTCTGAATTTTCCCTCCCATCAAGACCTCATATCATAGGGGAAAAGCAGAGGCCTCCATGGACAGCAAACACTAAAGCATGTCAAAAGCCCATAATGCTCTTGAAACCTATAAATGTCTTTTCTTATGGATAAACTAGAATTGTGATATAAACTTGACAATCTCACTGGGCTGAAATGTGTCTTCCTGGCTAGAACATAAGCCCCATAAAGTCTGTCTGTCATGGTATCCCCAGAGCCTGGTACTTGGTGTCTCAACTGATTGCTTAAATCAATGAGTGAAAGAAAGTATGAATGAATAAAAGTTGAATATCAACTTCTTCATTCATTGACATCACACTTACAACTCTTGGCACAGTAGGCATACCTAACTCTCTTTATAGTCTTAAAATGTCATAAACAGAGAGAAAGAAAACTCCCTAAAATTCTGGGATAGGTGTTTTGACCAAATGCATTTCTGTGCATAATCAATAAAGCTCAGAATTGACTGCATGGGTTACACTTTCCTTTAGAAACTTCACAAGTCATGTTTTTATTTCTTTTTAAGATAATTTATGATCAAGATTAAATAATTTTTAAAAGCATTCAATGCATACATATCCTCACTGTTTTTGCATACTACCTTTAATTCTTTCTCCAGTACATATTTAACATAGGTATAATCAGAGTGTGCATACATTTCATATATTCTGTTTGTCCATATGATATTATGCTGTCCTATGTTCTTATGTGGTGAAAGCAGCTAACACCCTTGGCTGCCAAACAAAAGGTTGGCTGTTCAAATCCATCCAGATGCACCTCAGAAGAAAGCCCTAGCAATCTACTTCCAAAATATCAGCCATTGAAAATCCCACGGAGTTCTTCTTTGACATACATAGGATGAATATGAGTTGGATTTGACTCAACAACAACTCTATGATTTTGTTTCTAAGTAGACTTCATAATTATAGTTTTAATGGCAGCATAATATTCCACCATCTTGATGTATCATTTCTTTATTGTTCAGCATCTCATTTGTATGAATCAGACTTTTATTAACAAGATTTAACTTCCTAGAAGATCTAGAATATTGTCAATAGATGGTTTATGAAAGAGAATTTGATATTACAGTGCATTTGTTAGTAATTCTGTAGTGAATAAAATATAATACTAAGTACGGCTCACAAATTGGTTGGTAATGTGGGCATCACATATACAAATAGAATTTAAGGCAGGTGATGTAGATACTATATATATAAATAGAATTTCAGATGAACTAAGTAGACACATAAAATTCAACAAGATGGCATAAATTAGGTATAGTGAGAAGGAAAAATAAGCATAGAATCATAAAGTCATAAAATGGAACCTGAGGCATAAGGAGATTTTGGTCACACTGCTCAAAGACAAGTTAGAATTTTCATGCTCCAGGATTCAGCCTCTACTGAGCCCAGGATTCCATTTAAACCTTGAAACAATGGTGTTTGAGTGTGTCTCCCACACTTTATATCCCTTACACTGCTAAATCCTGTCTCAGTTTATGCCTTAGATTATTCAGAATTCATATTCCTAGATTTGAGCAATATAGCTTTTTGGAATAAAAGAGGTGTGGTAAGGCATGTTTCCCAGTTAGGGAAAAAACGTAGGGTAGACACAGGGGTGAATTTTTACTTAGGGGATTGTGGAGGTAGACAAAGTTACCTTGAAGAGCAATAGAATAAAGGAAAGAACTATTTCTGCAGGATATGTCTTTATTCCAAGGGAATAAAAGAGATATACAGTGCTATTTATGCCTTGTATCCAACACACTCCCTCGAGAGTTCAGATACATCTTCAGTCCTAAGGGATTGATGCCCTTTTGTAAGAATCGGATTCTCATGCCTGCTTTCACTATGTCCAGTTAAGCAATGAGGCAAATTCTATCTTCCTGAAACGCTTTGTTTCAAGCCAAACTGTGAAAAAGCGTTCACACTGCTGAGGCTGTGGCGCAAACTATGGCTCCTCAGTTTCCTCCGCGCTCTGCTGGTCCTGCTGTGACTTCCCACCAGCCTAGAAATTCACCTAAACCTTTGCACAAGGAGAGGACCCTACCTACTGGGAAGTGCTCTTCCCGGATCATGTCTCTACTTTACCCTCACCTTGTGGCCCACTCCACAACATGGCAGCTTGCCTCTTCAAGCCAAAGGAAAATGTTTCTGATGCTCTGAATCTCTCTCTTGAGGAAGCCCCTCTTAAAAGTGCTCATCTGACTAGGTCAGACCCACCCAGGATAATCTTCCTTTTGATTAACTCAAAGTCAAGTAATTAGGGACCTTAATTACAACTGCAAAATCCCTGTATATACCACATAAGTATGGTATATAAAGAAAAGTCTGTCAGTTTGTCATACTGTGGGGGCTTGTGTGTCTCTGTGATGCTGGAAGCTATGCCACTGGTGTTCAAACACTAGCAGGGTCAACCATGGCGGACAGGTTTCAGCTGAGCTTCCAGACTAAGACAGACTAGGAAGAAGGACCAGCGGTCTCCTGATGAAAAGAGTTAGCCAGTAAAAACCTTATGAATAGCAGTGGAACATTGTCAGATATAGTGCTGGAAGATGAGGCCCTCAGGTTGGAAGGCACTCAAATATTGACCCAGTGGTTGCAAGGATGGGCTCAAGCATAGCCATAATTGTGAGGATGGTGCAGGACCAGGCAGTGTTTCGTTGTTCTGCCCAGGGTCACTATGAGTTGGAACCGGCACAACAGCACCTAACAGCAAGTACTCAAGAATGAAATACCATCATATTTGTAAGTCCCAGCCATTCTCAGGGGGAGGGGATTATACAGAACACATATACCAGGGGAAGGAATTTTGAGGCCATCTTAGAACTCTGCCTTCCACAAGGTCTGGAGTTAGACTTGTTCCCTAGCTTCTTGTGCATTTGTGTTCTCAGATGCACATGATGGCAGCAGCAAAACCAGGTAAAACTTAAGACTTTCCCACCTCACGTCTAAGCCTTGCCATTTTATCAGAGCCTAAAATTTCCTTTGAAATTTAAATTAAATATTCACCTGGGCTTTTTCTGTAAAAGGCTTTTGTAGCTAATCCCTACTGGGCAGGGACTATGAACTTAGCTCAGTCCCTTTGCTGGGAGGAGGAGAGCAGGAGAAAAAAGTGGGATGTTGGTCCTGTACTTCCCCAGCCTCAAATACAATGTGCATTGAAAACCACACTTCTCACTAAGGCAGCAGCTTGCTCTTTTTTTTTTTTTTTTGATGTGAGAAAGGAAATGAGTCCAGACCAAATGATGAACCCCACGCTTCTTTTGTTTCTCAACTTTGCAACCAACTAATGGGTGTCTGCAAAGTCTGCTTTTTTTTTTTTTAATCACATGTTCTTTGTATAGATAGAACTAGAATACATACTAGCATAGTAGAATAATCTGGACTGGTTTTAATCTGATAAGAATTACAGCCCCAAACTGCACAATAAAAGATAATCCCTCAGTTTTTTGGAAGCTTCCCTGTGCATAAATCCGTCTTTATTTAATAGGCTAATGAATATAACTGGGATTCTAAGGTTTCTCATGGAAGCAGTGAATCGTGGGTAAAAACCTGCTTTTCACACCCCAGGAGACTTAGGCACAGCTGTGTCCAAAGTATAAGGGAATCTGGTTCCCTTCATTTGGATTTGCATGGATGCTGTATTTTTGTGCCTTGCAGATTTTCACAGCTTTGTTTCCTCGGTATAATTATTTCCAGACAAAATGCTGGCTCAGACGACGGCTTCATTCCTAATGTGGCTTTTGAGTTTAGCAAGCAGCAGACCCACTGCCTTTCTTTCACTCTTCCTCCTGTGCATCCTGGTAACGTGGCAAAGAGAAACCATAACTATAAAAGAAGCCGTAATTTTAAGCTATGATAAAGTGTTTCCAGAATAAAATAGCTTCTTGTTCAGGTTTCAAATCCACATGTGTAGAAACTATAATTTTCTATGTAGATGGCAACTCTCTTTTACAAACAGAATGCGGGATGGTTGTACCGATGGCTTCTGCTTTTGAAATGTCCCTGTGTTCTGCGGCTCACACTGCACTTTGGTGGCATCTACAGTGTGACCCCTGCAGGTAGGTGTGCAACCTGGCTCTGCCACCAGCAGCTCTGACTCTTGACAAGTCGTTTCTGTGACCCCAGCCCTCAAGGGAATGGAGGAAAGGAGGAGTTAAGTAGACTGCAGACACCCTTTCTGGGGAACCACAGTGTCCCCTGAGCTACCAGAGAAATGTGTTGTACCCTGAAGAATTTTACTTGCATTGGTTTTCCTCAGCGATTTGGTCTTAAATAGCAAAACAAATATAAATGAAACTTCTTTCCTTAAAAAAAAAAAATGAGGAAAAAAGAGAATGGGGTTTATTCATATTGCCACGCCAATGATTTTAAGTACTTTAAGGTGAAAGAAAATGCCATAAAGATAGTTACAACTACCTATCCCTAATGATTCTTTCACAGCTCTTTCCACCTCCTCTAGAGTGAAAGCAATTCCAGAGTCATGATGTCACCGCACTAGCCAGACCTTTCTGAGGATACTGCTATTCAGATGTACACATGTGCTGTTTGTACAATTTCCTCTTGAACATCCCACAAGGAAATGGGAAGGATGAGCCGTGGCAGCACTGAGCAAACTGTACCTGGCCCAGAACCCTGCCTTAAAGACACACACACAGGTTACACTCACACGTGCACACACACACACACGTGCACACACACACGTAAACACATACACAAACACGTGCCATTTCTGCAGCTCTGACCATGGCTGGCCTCCCTCCACTGTCTAACTGGAGTCCCAGCTTTCTTCTCAGGCTTCCCTTTGGCTTCCCTATTCCTGCTGGAAACACTGTGGGAAGCTCCATGTGACTGTGTGCAGAAGTACCTGAGCTCCTTCTTGCTTTCACACCCTTATTTCCTTTAGTTTGAAAGGAGCTCTTTTTCTTTCTGAGGTTCCGCACCTCTGCCTTCTGGTTCCCACAGAGACGCCAGGTCTCCTCCACTCAAAGATCCAGGAGCTTGATCTCAGAGACCTGTGCCTTACCCACCCTCATCTGGCTCCTCGTGTTCCAGTCTCCCTTCAGAACCCCAAGCCCTGCTGCCCTTGATCCACTGGAGCAGATGGATTTCTCTGGGGTCTAGCTTCCACCTCCTCCTCCTGTTGCTAGTAGAGTGAGTGTTTCCCCATTGTGAGGGGCCTGTGTGGCCAGAGGCAGCTGCTCTGTGGCTCTTCCCTTCCCTCAATTCAAGGAAGTCTTGGCCTCACCTTTCTGGGGTCCTCTGGGCTTGCTTCTTCTAGGTGTCCCCACCGGCCTCACCTACAATTTGACCAGAGTCAGACACAGAGAGAGGATCCAACCCCAAATCAGGTAAATAACTCTAAGTATATGGCTTTGACAAATTGGCAGCATATGAAAAGAATCTGGAATAGAATTAAGCCAGAAATTGTTGTTTTGTTAGCTGCTATGGATGGAGTCGGACCCCAACTCACAGCAACCCCATGAATAGTGGAAGGAAACACCACAGGTCCTGTACCATCCCCATGATCAGTTGTGAAACGGACTGTTGTGATCCCTAGGGTTTTCTTGGGCTGATTTTCATCCTAGTCCCTCTTAGTCTGGACGTTCCACTGAAACCTGTTCAACATCACGGCAACACACAAGCCTCCATTGACGGGTGGGTAGTAGCTGCGCATGAGGTGCATAGGATGAGAATAAACCCAGGTCTCCCATATGGAAGGTAAGAATTCTACCACTGACCGACCACTGCCCCCAAGGCAGAAAGAGTGTTGTTAAATCCAGGCACTTGTCCAGAGGCCTGGCTGGGCTGCAGCAGACATCTCTTTGTGGACATAAGAATGTGGGGACCAGACTGAGAACCTACCTACGTTCAGGGCATAGCTGCAGCAACCATCACCCAGGCTCAGCTCAGCAGTCAAAACACTGTTGTCTTAGTCATCCCTAGCTACTCCCGCAGCCCAGATAAAATACCACCCAAGAGGCCACCTCAGCCACAGAAGGAGTCCCCAGAAATTCACTTGGGAACTCAACCCCAAATTTGTTTGGAATGATATTATTTTTTCCTTAGTGGGTAAATGATCTTTAATCCTGAAAAATCACCAAATTAAGCAAAAATGACAAAGGTAGGTCAAACGTATTTTTTATATTTTGGGATTAAGAAATAATAATTTGTGGATATTTGGTATGTTTATTAATTGTTATGTTTAAAAGGATTTTTGTCTGTTGGAGTAGCAGATCCATCTGGTAATACTAATTTTTAAAATGCAGGTAAGTAATTGACTTATTATGATTTTAGGTTGAGGTTTTAAGAGAATGTAAAAGTCATCGTATGTCTGGATTTTGTTTGTTATATTCACAAAAATTATTACTTAAGTATTTGGAAATACTTGTTAATCAGAAAATTAAGGAAATCAAATGATTACATTTACAAATGCTTTTCAAACTGTTTACTGTAATTAAATTTTGTTAGCGGGACAAAAGCCTAATCAAAGGCCTCCTTAAAAGTAATTATTAAATATTACTAGGTTTACTTCTAAAAATAAGATTTGCAGATTGGATTTAAAAACTACAAAAGAACGAGGGTTTTAAATTTGCCTTAGTATGTCACTATGAATTTAAAAAATCAAAAGAACATCTTAATAACCTTCTTTGCATGCAGGGCCTCCTTCAAGAACAAGAAAAGACTCAGTTGACAGCATTGATCTTTGCCCTCTCCCAGGGGGAGAACACCCACCTCCTAAGTGATCTCCCCGCCTAGACCACAGCAGCCTCAGAAGTATTTGTTTTTAAAGGTCCTTTTCACAATGTCTCCGCCTGCCAAACATTCCCACTGGCTACCTACTGTCTCTCTGATGAAACTCAAACTTTAGCCTACTATTAAAGGTCCTGCTAACTAGGAATTCCTGGGTGGTGCAAATGGTTAATAAACTTAGCTGCTAACCGGAAGGTTGATGGTTCAAGTCCACCCAGAGATACCTCAGAAGAAAGTCCTGGCTATCTACTTCTGAAAAGTCACCCACTGAAAACCCTGTGAGCACAGTTTCATTCTGACACACATGGGATTGCCATGAGTCAGAGTCAACTTGAGAGCAACCGGTTGACTAAGTACCTGCTATCACCACTTTTCCTTTCCCACTGATAACTTCCCAATCTGATTTCTTCTTACTCTTCACACTGACCCTACCAACCTGGTGGGGACATAATTCAATTCCTAACACATGGCTTGTTGCTTATCATTTTTCTAGGTCTCAATTTGAATGTCAGCTACTCAGAGGGAATGTTCCAGAATACTCCATCTAAGGTTGTGACCGCCACAACCCCCTCTCCTCTCTCATAGCGCCCTGTTTACCAAAACCTGTCATCGTTTCATTTATTCATTTACTTGTTTAGTGTAAGTCTCTCCTCGTTCTCTGCTCTGTCCAGTCTCCTAGAACATAATATACGATAAATGCATGAATGAGAGACGAGCAACTTGTCCAAGACGGCACAGCTGGTGAGTAAAGGAGCCAGGCTGGCAGCCAGGGTATATGACAGCAAAGCTCACACCCTCGCCTGCATTCAGCGGGTCTAAACAGGGAAGAAGAGCTCTCTAAGGAGAGGGAAGAGCACACACAAAGAGACAATGCGTAAACAACCACCACCATTGTGTTACTAAACAACACTCAGAATTTTATTGTTGTTGTTAGCTGTTGTCAAGTGATTCCAGCTCATGGTGACCCCATATGTGCAGAGTAGAACTGCTTCATGGGGTTTTCAGGGCTGCGACCTTCTGGAAGCAGATCGCCAGACCTGTCTTCCCAGGCATCTCTGGGTGGATTCAAACCACCAAACTTTTGACTAGTAGTCAAGTGCTTAAACTTTTGTTCCACCCAGGAATGCCTGCATTGGGAACAGTCACCCATTTTTATTTGTAAGATAACTTTTTATGAGGCACGTTGGCCAGGATCACATTTCTTCCATTGAAAAGGCTTTTCCACCACTACTCATGAGCATACACTCACAGGAGGGGCAAGTAGACCAGAGTTTAAGGTCAAGGGCTCTCACCAGTTAACCTGATCAAGTTGAGCCGTTTAGTTGATCTCTGTGAGCCTCAGGTTTTTCACCTGTAAAACGGCATCATAATAATTCCATAATGCAGCCAATTTCAAGAACAGAATGCAGTAGTATGGGTAAAGAAAGTCCCTTTCCACATGGTCACACAGCAGCACCCAGCAAACACCGCTTGTTTTTGCTGTCACACTCCTGGGCCTACAGTAGAAGGAAACACAATAGTCTTTTCCTCTGTGTCATTGTTTCCTTGGATTTTTACTGGCAATTTATGTTGAAAGGGAAACTTCTAGAGTGGCCCTATTAAAATATAAGAAATGCTATATCACACTTCTGCTTGGAACCCTCCAGGGCTTCACGTCATTCAGAGTAAGAGCCCAGGCAAGACCGTGGCCTCCAGGCCCTTACACTGTCTGGTCTCATACATGTCTTAACTCACTGCTGCCTACTGCCCTGGTTTGCACTACAGCAACAATGGCCTCCTTGCTGCTCCTGGGACATGCCACTCACTGCCACGTGGCCACATGGGCCTGCCTTTTCCACCACCGTTCTCTCTGCCAGGAAGGCCCTTCCTCTGGAGATCTGCCCGACTCACGCTCATGCCGCTTTCAGTCTCTGTTCAAATGACACCTCCGCAAGCCATTTCCTGAGCACCCTCTTTAAAACTGTGTCCCCATCCCTGCCTAGCCCTGGGCATCCCAGCTCCCTGTTCTCTTTTCCTCCAGAGCACTTATCGCCACTTGAAATGCTATTGCTGTCAGTTGCCATCAAGTCACCTCGGACTTATGGCAACCCCATGTGTTACAAAGTAGAATGCTCCATAGGGTTTTCTTGGCTGTAATCTTAATGAAAGCAGCTTGCCAGGCCTCTCTTTTGCACCACTGGGTGGGTTCAAACCACCAACCTTTTTTTTTTTTTATGTAGGATAGCAGTCGAGTGCAAGCCATTTGCATACCTAGAGACCTTCCACTCGATCTAACTCTGACTTATCTGTTTATGCAGAGTCCCTCCTGCACACTAGAATGTAAACCCCATGAAAACAGAGGTTTTGACTATTTTGCTGCTGCTCTCTTTCTGCATTTAGGAGAGTGCCCTTCACCTAGACATAGCACAGCCTGTAAAGGAAAGAGCACCAGGATGCGAGAGGCCACGGTGTGAATCCCAAGCCTGAGACTCGATAGTTTTGTGACCTTATACAAATCACTTGATCTTCCTCAGCCTTTATTTCCTCCTCTCTAAAATGGGCACAGTAGTCCATCCCTTTTGGAACTTTCAGGTTGCCATAGGACTGGCTGAAATCTATGTGCAAACTTACTACAAGGCCCTGCAAAAATGTGGCAGAGTCTTATCATTAGCCGGTGACATCTGAAAAGACTGCCTACATGCATGCTGCTTTAAGGATTTTGAATTGGGAATTGCTTCCCCTGAGCCTTCACAGGAAATGAGATTGCCACGTCGAGTATGACATATGTGTTCACAAATTGTTCAGCTCTGTGGCATGACATGAGGAAGGGGGAAGGATGGTCCGTCGCAAATTTGCGAAAACTGTAGAAATAGGGGCTGGTCTGAAGATTCTGGAGATCTTATCAACAAGGCCAGATTAGCATCTTTGGAATTCATCTCATTGTTCTATGAAATGCCTGTGCAACATTCTCTTGGGGATTTTTTTTTCTTTTTTTTTTTTTTATTAACTTTTATTGAGCTTCAAGTGAACGTTTACAAATCAAGTCAGACCGTCACATATAAGTTTATATACACCTTACTCCATACTCCCACGTGCTCTCCCCCTAATGAGTCAGCCCTTCCAGTCTCTCCTTTTGTGACAATTTTGTCAGCTTCCAACTCTCTCTATCCTCCCATCCCCTCTCCAGACAGGAGATGCCAACACAGTCTCAAGTGTCCACCTGATATAATTAGCTCACTCTTCATCAGCATCTCTCTCCTACCCACTGTCCAGTCCCTTTCATGTCTGATGAGTTGTCTTCGGGAATGGTTCCTGTCCTGGGCCAACAGAAGAAGGTCTGGGGACCATGACCACTGGGATTCCTCTAGTCTTAGTCAGACCATTAAGTATGGTCTTTTTGTGAGAATTTGGGGTCTGCATCCCACTGTTCTCCTGCTCCCTCAGGGGTTCTCTGTTGTGCTCCCTGTCAAGGCAGTCATCGGTTGTGGCCGGGCACCAACTAGTTCTTCTGATCTCAGGATGATGTAGGTCTCTGGTTCATGTGGCCCTTTCTGTCTCTTGGGCTCATAGTTATCGTGTGACCTTGGTGTTCTTCATTCTCCTTTGATCCAGGTGGGTTGAGGCCAATTGATGCATCTTAGATGGGTGCTTGTTAGCATTTAAGACCCCAGATGCCACATTTCAAAGTGGGATGCAGAATGTTTTCATAACAGAATTATTTTGCCAATTGACTTAGAAGTCCCCTTAAACCATGGTCCCCAAACCCCCGCCCTTGCTCCGCTGACCTTTGAAGCATTCAGTTTATCCCGGGAAACTTCTTTGCTTTTGGCCCAGTCCAGTTGAGCTGACCTTCCATGTATTGCGTGTTGTCCTTCCCTTCACCTAAAGCAGTTCTTATCTACTAATTAATCAGTAAAAAACCCTCTCCTCCCTCCCTCCCCTCCCCCGTAACCACAAAAGTATGTGTTCTTCTCAGTTTATACTATTTCTCAAGATCTTATAATATTGGTCTTATACAATATTTGTCCTTTTGCCTCTGACTAATTTCACTCAGCATAATGCCTTCCAGGTTCCTCCATGTTATGAAATGTTTCACAGATTCGTCACTGTTCTTTATGGATGCGTAGTATTCCATTCTGTGAATATACCACAATTTATTTAACCATTCATCTGTCGATGGACACCTTGGTTGCTTCCAGCTTTTTGCTATTGTAAACAGAGCTGTAATAAACATGGGTGTGCATATATCTGTTTGTGCGAAGGCTCTTATTTCTCTGGGGTATATCCCGAGGAGTGGGATTTCTGGGTTGTATGGTAGTTCTATTTCTAATTGTTTAAGATAACGCCAGATAGATTTCCAAAGTGGTTGTACCATTTTACATTCCCACCAGCAGTGTGTAAGAGTTCTAATCTCTCCGCAGCCTCCCCAACATTTATTATTTTGTGTTTTTTGGATTAATGCCAGCCTTGTTGGAGTGACATGGAATCTCATCGTAGTTTTAATTTGCATTTCTCTAATGGCTAATGATCGAGAGCATTTTCTCATGTATCTGTTGGCTGCCTGAATATCTTCTTCAGTGAAATGTGTGTTCATACCCTTTGCCCACTTCTTAATTGGGTTGTTTGTCTTTTTGTGTTTGAGTTTTGACAGAATCATGTAGATTTTAGAGATCAGGCGCTGGTCGGAGATGTCATAGCTGAAAATACTTTCCCAGTCTGTAGGTGGTCTTTTTACTCTTTTGGTGAAGTCTTTAGATGAGCATAGGTGTTTGATTTTTAGGAGCTCCCAGTTATCTGGTTTCTCTTTGTCATTTTTGGTAATGTTTTGTATTCTGTTTATGCCTTGTGTTAGGGCTCCTAACGTTGTCCCTATTTTTTCTTCCATGATCTTTATCGTTTTAGTCTTTATGTTTAGGTCTTTGATCCACTTGGAGTTAGTTTTTGTGCATGGTGTGAGGTATGGGTCCTGTTTCATTTTTTTGCAAATGGATATCCAGTTATGCCAGCACCATTTGTTAAAAAGACTATCTTTTCCCCAATTACCTGACACTGGGCCTTTGTCAAATATCAGCTGCTCATATGTGGCTGGATTTATCTCTGGATTCTCAATTCTGATCCGCTGGTCTATGTGCCTGTTATTGTACCAGTACCAGGCTGTTTTGACTACTGTGGCTGTATAATAGGTTCTGAAATCAGGTAGAGTGAGGCCTCCCACTTTCTTCTTCTTTTTCAGTAATGCTTTGCTTATCCGAGGCTTCTTTCCCTTCCATATGAAGTTGGTGATTTGTTTCTCTTTCACATTAAAAAATGACATTGGAATTTGGATCGGAAGTACATTGTATGTATAGATGGCTTTTGGTAGAATAGACATTTTTACTATGTTAAGTCTTCCTATCCATGAGCAAGGTATGTTTTTCCACTTAAGTATGTCCTTTTTAATTTCTCGTAGTAGAGCTTTGTAGTTTGGTAAGATTTATTCCTAAATATTTTATCTTCTTGGTGGCTACTGTGAATGGTATTGATTTGGTGATTTCCTCTTCGATGTTCTTTTTGTTGATGTAGAGGAATCCAAGTGATTTTTGTATGTTTATCTTATAACCTGAGGCTTTGCCAAACTCTTCTATTACTTTCAGTAGTTTTCTGGAGGACTCCTTAGGGTTTTCTGTGTATAAGATCATGTCATCTGCAAATAGAGATAATTTTACTTCCTCCTTGCCAATTCTGATGCCCTTTATTTCTTTGTCTAGCCTAATTGCTCTGGCTAGGACTTCTGGCACTATGTTGAATAAGAGCGGTGATAAAGGGCATCCTTGTCTGGTTCCCATTCTCAAGGGAAATGCTTTCAGGCTCTCTCCATTTAGGGTGATGTTGGCTGTTGGCTTTGTATAGATGCCCTTTATTATGTTGAGGAACTTTCCTTCAATTCCTATTTTAGTGAGAGTTTTTATCATGAATGGGTGTTGGACTTTGTCAAATGCCTTTTCTGCATCAATTGATAAGATCATGTGGTTTTTGTCTTTTGTTTTATTTATATGGTGGATTACATTAATGGTTTTTCTAATATTAAACCAGCCTTGCATACCTGGTATAAATCCCACTTGGTCGTGGTGAATTATTTTTTTGATATGTTGTTGGCTAGAATTTTGTTGAGGATTTTTGCATCTATGTTCATGAGGGATATAGATCTGTAATTTTCTTTTTTTGTGATGTCTTTACCTGGTTTTGGTATCAGGGAGATGGTGGCTTCATAGAATGAGTTAGGTAGTATTCCGTCATTTTCTATGCTTTGAAATACCTTTAGTAGTAGTGGTGTTAACTCTTCTCTGAAAGTTTGGTAGAACTCTGCAGTATAGCCATCCGGGCCAGAGCTTTTTTTTGTTGGCAGTTTTTTGATTACCATTTCAATCTCTTTTTTTGTTATGGGTCTATTTAGTTGTTCTACTTCTGATTATGTTAGTTTAGGTAGGTAGTGTTTTTCCAGGAATTCATCCATTTCTTCTAGGTTTGCAAATTTGTTAGAGTACAATTTTTTGTAATAATCTGATATGATTCCTTTAATTTCAGTTGGGTCTGTTGTGATGTAGCCCTTCTCGTTTCTTATTCGGGTTATTTGTTTCCTTTCCTGTATTTCTTTAGTCAGTCTAGCCAATGGTTTATCAATTTTGTTAATTTTTTCAAAGAACCAGCTTTTGGCTTTGTTATTTCTTTCAGTTGTTTTTCTGTTCTCTAATTCATTTAGTTCAGCTCTAATTTTTATTATTTGTTTTCTTCTGGTGCCTGATAGATTCTTTTGTTGCTCCCTTTCTATTTGTTCAAGTTGTAGGGACAGTTCTCTGATTTTGGCTCTTTCTTCTTTTTGTATGTGTGCATTTATCGATATAAATTGGCCTCTGAGCACTGCTTTTGCTGTGTCCCAGAGGTTTTGATAGGAAGTATTTTCATTCTCGTTGCATTCTATGAATTTCCTTATTCCCTCCTTAATGTCTTCTATAACCCAGTCTTTTTTCAGGAGGGTATTGTTCGGTTTCCAAGTATTTGATTTCTTTTCCCTGATTTTTCTGTTATTGATTTCCACTTTTATCGCCTTGTGGTTTGAGAAGATGCTTTGTAATATTTCGATGTTTTGGATTCTGCAAAGGTTTGTTTTATGACCTAATGTGTGGTCTATTCTAGAGAATGTTCCATGTGCACTAGAAAAAAAAGTATATTTTGCAGCAGTTGGGTGGAGAGTTCTGTATAAGTCAATGAGGTCAAGTTGGTTGATTGTAGTAATTAGGTCTTCTGTGTCTCTACTGAGCTTCTTACTGGATGTCCTGACCTTCTCCGAAAGTGGTGTGTTGAAGTCTCCTACTCTAATTGTGGAGGTGTCTATCTCACTTTTCCGTTCTGTTAAAATTTGTTTTATGTATCTTGCAGCCCTGTCATTGGATGCATAAATATTTAATATGGTTATATCTTCCTGGTCAATTGTCCCTTTTATCATTATGTAGTGTCCTTCTTTATCCTTTGTGGTGGATTTAAGTTTAAAATCTATTTTGTCAGAAATTAATATTACTACTCCTTTTTTGCTTATTGTTTGCTTGATATATTTTTTCCATCCTTTGAGTTTTAGTTTGTTTGTGTCTCTAAGTCTAAGGTGTGTCTCTTGTAGGCAGCATATAGATGGATCGTGTTTCTTTATCCAGTCCGTGACTCTCTGTCTCTTTATTGGTGCATTTAGTCCATTTACATTCAGCGTAATTATAGATAAGTAATTAAGTGTTTAGTGTTGTCATTTTGATGCCTTTTTATGTGTGTTGTTGACAATTTCATTTTTCCACTTACTTTTTTGTGCTGAGACGTTTTTCTTTGTAAATTGTGAGATCCTCATTTTCGTAGTATTTGACTTTATGTTTGCTGAGTTGTTACGTTTTTCTTGGTTTTTATTTTGAGTTATGGAGTTGTTATACCTCTTTGTGGTTACCTTAATATTTACCCCTATTTTTCTAAGTAAAAACCTAACTCGTATTGTCCTATATCGCCTTGTATCCCTCTGCATATGGCAGTTCTATGCCAGCTGTATTTAGTCCCTCTTTTTGATTATTGTGATCTTTTACATATTGACTTCAATGATTCCCTGTTTTAAGCTTTTTTTTTTTAATTAATTTTAATTTGTTTTTGTGATTTCCCTATTTGAGTTGATATCAGGATGTTCTGTTCTGTGACCTTGTGTTGTGCTGGTATCTGATATTATTGGTTTTCTGAGCAAACAATTTCCTTTAGTATTTCTTGTAGCTTTGGTTTGGTTTTTGCAAATTCGCTAAGCTTGTGTTTATCTGTAAATACCTTAATTTCACCTTCATATTCCAGAGAGAGTTTTGCTGGATATATGATCCTTGGCTGGCAGTTTTTCTCCTTCAGTGCTCTGTATATGTCATCCCATTGCCTTCTTGCCTGCATGGTTTCCGCTGAGTAGTCTGAACTTATTCTTATTGATTCTCCCTTGAAGAAGACCTTTCTTTTCTCCCTGGCTGCTTTTCAAATTTTCTGTTTATCTTTGGTTTTGGTAAGTTTGATGATAATATGTCTTACTGTTTTTCTTTTTGGATCAATCTTAAATGGGGTTCGATGAGCATGTTGGATAGATATCCTTTCGTCTTTCATGATGTCAGGGAAGTTATCTGTCAAGAGATCTTCAACTATTCTCTCTGTGTTTTGTGTCCTCCCTGTTCTGGGACTCCAATCACAAGCAAGTTATCCTTCTTGATAGAGTCCCACATGATTCTTAGGATTTCTTCATTTTTTAAATTCTTTTATCTGATTTTTTTACAGCTATGTTGGTGTTAATTCCCTGGTCCTCCAGATTTCCCAGTCTGCATTCTAATTCCTCGAGTCTGCTCCTCTGACTTCCTATTGCGTTGTCTAATTCTGTAATTTTATTGTTAATCTTTTGGATTTCTGCATGCTGTCTCTCTATGGATTCTTGCAACTTATTAATTTTTCCACTATGTTCTTGAATAATCTTTTTGAGTTCTTCAACTGTTTCATCAGTGTGTTCCTTGGCTTTTTCTGCAGTTTGCCGTATTTCATTTCTGAGGTCATCCCTGATGTCTTGAAGCATTCTGTAAATTAGTTTTTTATATTCTGTATCTGATAATTCCCGGATTGTATCTTCATTTGGGAAAGATTTTGATTCTTTTGTTTGGAGGGTTGTAGAAGCTGTCATGGTCTGCTTCTTTATGTGGTTTGATATCGACTGCTTAGTGATAAATCACTAAGATATTGTAGTGATTTATTCTATATTTGCTCACTGAGTCTTATCTTGTTTTGTTTTCTTTCAATATACGTGGATGGGCTACTAGCTTGTGCTGTCTTGTTTGTTGTAGCCCTTGACTTACTTCTGACCTATTACCAGCTGGTTTGGGCTGTTGCCAGATATATATGCCTGAGTGTATTCACTATTCTTGTGTAGAATCTGATTTTGGGTCATCAAATGTGTGGTGCACCCTAACACCTATTCACCTTGAGAAGTAGTGGTGATAGTTGTGTGCACCAGATTCTAGTAGCAGCTGGGGTTCACACTCCAGGGGAGGGCAGGATGCTGACAGGCTTCCCCCAAGTGTCAGTGAGGTAGGTGTGTCTCTATTCCTAAAGCACCTTGGTGGGTGGGCTCTGCAGCTGTACTTTAGGCCCCCAATGCAAGTACCTCTACAGATTGGTAGGTGTCACCCTCCTTAGACCCCTAAGGCAAGAGGCTAGGTGGTCTGGGGGGAGCTTCAGCCCTCAGTTCCCTGTTGTGGGTCAGTTAGGGCTCTGTTGAATAAGCAGAGATATCAGACCTGGGAAACTTGTTTTTCCAGTAAATCCGCTAAAAAAAAATGCAGTCAGATCCCTATCTGAAATGCCTTTGCATTGTAATAGCCACCTTGTTCCCTGTAGGGATGAAAGCCTGAGATATGGATCATATATGCTTGGCTGGAGCTGATTCTGTGTTTTTAGTCCAATTATGGAAGGATTTTTGGTCCGTGGGTTTTTTGTGATTGCTTCTCTCAGGCCGGAAGAATGGGTTAGGAAAAGACCAAAAAAAAAGGGAAAAGAAAAGCCGTGGAGCCGGAGCCGTTCTCCCTCTGGCTCAGGAAATTCCAATTTTAATGAAGCCACCTGGGAAGGGGAGGGGAGGGTTCAGAAAAACAGGAGAGAGTACCACCCCAGAATATAGCCAAAGTTGCTTATCTTGCTTGGGATGACTATTTTATCTGAGATTCCTGAAGGGCGTGTCACCTATGCGTGCTGGCTGTGTAGAGATTGCCACCCAGGGTCTGAGCCACAGAAGCCACGGTCAGTTCCTCCACGTCCAAAGCCCAGCGTCAAGGTTCCCTGGCTGGGACGCTGCACTCCCGGCTCCAAAATCAGTCGCTGCCTCCCGGGGACTTCTCCTCCCGCCAACCGTGTCACCACCCTGCCCGCGTGGACCGGCTGGGCCCCCTCCCGGGGTCAGTTCAGGGGGGTAGGGCTGCGCCCCGTGCTTGCGCCCTCACAGGATGTTGTGTTCAGCTCCCCTGTGCCCAGTCCTAAGCCCGGCACCAAGGTTACCTGACTGGGACGCTGGCTCCAGGCTCTGAAAACAGTCGCTGCTTCCCCGTAGTTGTTCATTCTCCATCTCTGTCACTCAGGTCAACTCTTTAAATCTGTGTTCGTTGTTCAAGGTTTGTAGATTGTCATGTATGTGATCGATTCACTTGTTTTTCTGATTCTTTGTTGCTAGAGGGATCCGAGGTAGTGTCTACCTAGTCAGCCATCTTGGCCCCCTCCCTGGGGATTTTTGAAGAACTGTAAGAAGGGGAGAAGCTGGAAGAAGCTGGTTACCTCTGATAACAGAATGATTCTATGAGTAAGTGGCGCCCCTTGTATCAAGTGGAATGGTGTAAAGGCTGAAAAGATTGTTATAGGAGTCTCCTCATAGTTCGTACTGGGCTGTCTGGTCTGCATTTATTTTTTATTTCTCTCTTGAATTTCCAAGACAAAGGATCTTTCTCTTGTAAATTGACACTCAAGCGTGTTTTCAGGGCCCAGGTCAGCATGACATGTGACCTCAGCAGAAACACAGAGGAATGGCAATACTCCTGCTTGCTGAGGCCACGGCGTTGGAAAAAACAAGGTGCTCAAATCAGCCATGGCTGATGCCACTCCAAACATCTGTGCTTCAGCTAGCTTAGGTTTTGTGTGGTGACAAATGACATTGTGCCCTCAAAGGGCACACCAGACTTCAGTATCAATTGTGGCTGCCCTCTTGCTGTCCCAGATCCCCAGGGAAATAAAAGAAAATGTTACTGTCTAAAATGTTACAGGACAGGGGACAGAACAGTGCATAACACCAGATATGAAAAACCTATGTCGTTAGCCTAACATTCTGCAGCAAGAACAAGTGGTGAGCACCATTTTGTAGAGAGCCCCACAGGTATGCGCAGTTTGGGGCCTACCCCCAACATTTCTTCCCACCTGAAACACCTGCCAAACTCACCCAGTCTTAACCACCATCTCACTCAAATGCATTGTGAGCATATATTTGCTAATATTCTTTCAACTTTTTCCAAAATAATAGTAATTTAAAAGTTAATAGATTTAAACTCCCCTGTAGACTGTGGTCTCCCAAAAGCTCTTGTGCCCTGACAGAAGCCCCTCTCCTCGGTTTGTTGGGATTCCCATTCGTCAGGAAGGGCAACAACTCTCCTTCACTCAATGCCGGACCATTTGATTTCACTGAAAAAGCATTTACAAAAAAAAAAAGAAAAATCCGCAGCCAGCAAGTCAATTCCAACTCATAGTACCCCATAAGGTTTCCTAGGAGCTGGCTGGTGGATTCAGACCGCTGATCTTTTTGGTTAACAGCCAGGCTCTTAACCACTGTGCCACCAGGCCTCCCAAAGAAGCATTTATTATGTATTAAATACTCTGTCAGCCCTGGAGAGATGGAAATGAACAAGAACAGCCTCTGGCTTTAAGACACTGTCTAGGGAGGAGTCAGGCACACACATGTCTACGTAAGAAGTGACAGGATTGTGTACAAAGGGCACGTGTACAACAGAGCTGGAGAAGGAGGGTCTAGGGCTTCACAGAACCACCATTGGCCCTGTCAGTGGCTCCCATGTCCCCCGGCTCATGCCCTTTCCACCAACTCAGAGACTTCCAGCTGTGGCTGCCTTGACAAAGCCTGTTCTCCTGGGGACCCCTCTGCCCTCCCTGGCTGGGCTGGCCTGTGTGTGGACACATTTCTTTTCCTCTCAGTTCATCCAAGGCAAGGTTGCACTTCTCCAGTAGAAATGTTTACTAGGCAACTGAAGGGAAAACAAAGGAAAAATGACATACAAAGGTGTATGAAGACTAGTTTGCTGAGCAGAGGTGCCTTATCGCAATGGGGCAGAAACCTCAACTCTACACTAGCTGGCTTGGTGAGCACCTGCCCTGGCCTTCACCTAGTGCACGTCTCCAGGACGCCAGCACGTGGCACAGGCAGCCTGTCTGCAGCCGGCTCAGGCTCATGGGCTCCGGGGTCCTGCAGGCGTCTCCAGTGCATGAGGAGCTGCTGCCCGGGCTCTCCTCTGGGATGGGCACTCTGAATCCACTTCCAGCTTCGCTCTGCAGCGCCGGCCCTCCCTGCACCTGAAACTAAATTCTTGTAGTTGTTACTGGGGTTTTTTTTCCTCACCCCACCCGCACTCTCCTTTTCCTCCTCCTCCGCCTTTTTTTTTAATTGATGAACATTGGAGTTGTATCTGAGTTTGGCAAAGTTTAGTTTGGTTACTCTGGGTTAGAATCTGTGTTCTAATTTACTGCATTTCTCAATCTTATCCTGAGATGAAACAAAAAGCTAAAATGCCACCCCTTTATATTGAGTTAATTGGGGCAGGTAAATGGAGTCTGGGCAGATTGGAAATACAGCGAAGCAATGCCGAATTCTAGAAGTTGACCCACAACATAATCTGGAAACAAAGTAGTACCTTCGACCTCATGAGTCATCAGCAGGCCACGTAGGCAGTGGCAAACCACACTGGCTTTGAGAAGAGATCCACGGTGTAGTCCAGCTCAGCTGTTTACCATCTGGGTGACTGAGCAAGGCCCCTCGTGCCCTGTGCCATGGCTCCCTCCTTATCTGTGAAATGCACCAGCAACACAGGGTGAGATACTAGTAAAGAGCTCAGCACTGACCTGGCAGATAGCAGGAGCTCAGTAAATGATGCTACGCCATTACCACTGCCATTCATAGTGCTGCACCTACCGGCTTCCAGGCGCTTACCAGGGCCTCATGGCGTCTCCCGACAACCCTAGGAGACAGATGCACACTCCGCATTTCACACTAAAGAGACGCAGGTTTGAAAAACATAGACTTCTTTGGGCACTTTTTTAAGTAGCAGAGCTGGGCCTAAACGCTAGTCTGTTGATTGCCAAAGCCTTTTAAGTGATTCTTTTTTTTTTTTTAGGCAAAACACATAGAGAAGTATTCAAATCATGTGTCCAGCTCAGTGAATTTGAATTACAATGTAACCAGCACCATGGCCACAAAATAAACACAGCAGGTAACCAGCACCAGGGTCAAGAAATAGACCACTAGCTGCACTCACAAACCCCCATGTCCCCTCGCAGAATGAGCAGCAGGTACCTCCAGGGGAGAAGCAGCCCCAAACCAGGCTCAGCTCTTGGGCTTCTTTATCCTGGCCCTTCAGTGCCCTCTTAGCTCTCTGATGCCTTAAACAGGTGTAAGTTTTAATATTTGTGCCCAGCTTTTCTAGGAGGGCTGGTCCAAGTGACCTAGGCTGCCACTACCCCTGAGGAGGCTCCTGCCTAAAGTACTGCAAAGAGGGAACTGAGAGACAACACATTTCACATTACGATGGCTGTGAACTAATTTTGAGGAAATGAAACAGCTCGTCTTACATGGCTAAGAACAATATGCTGTGGGTAGAATCGTGTCCCCCAAAAAGATATGTTCATCTTAAGCCCCGACACCTATGAATGTGATCTTATTTGGAAATAGGATCTTTGCAGATGTGATCAAATGAAGACAAAGTCATACCGAAGTAAGGTGGGTCCTGAGCCAATATGAGTGGTGTCCTCCTAAGAGGAGAAAGATGCAGACAGACACACAGGGAGATGCCTTGTGACAGTAGAGGCAGAGTTTGGAGGGAAGCGACTACAGCCAAGGAATGCCAAGGATTGCCAGGAACCACCAGGAGCTGGAAAAGGCAAGAAAAGATCCTTCCCTACAGCCTCCAGAGAGAGCATGGCCCTGCTGATGCCCCGATTTTAGACTCCCAGCTTTCAGAACGGTGAGAATATAAATTTCTGAGGTCACACCCGGTTTGTGGTAATCTGTTTCGGTAGCCCTAGGACACTAATAGACAAGGTTTCCCAAAAGTACGGTCCTGGACCATGTAAGTGAGAATCGCCTGGGGTCCTTGTGAAAAAATGTGGATTCTCAGGACCCACCCAAGAGCTCTGAAGGCAGAATAACAGGGATGAGGCTCAAGGTCTTTATTTTGAGCAAGCACCTGGTGATTCTTTGTGCACCAATGTTTGAGAACCAATGTTTCAGACAGAAAGCAACAAAGGCCTCACCCATGAGTTCTAAACTGTGCAGGGTGTCACCTTGGACCTGTGATCCCAGGAAAACCAAACAAGTCACTCACTGCTTATCTGCGTAATGACGATAAAAACATAGGATTGTGAAATGCAGCTGGGAAAAGTCCCTGAAAACACCCCACACATGCACGGAAGCTCTGCTCGCTAATGATCAAGTACCTTCTAAGAGAGAGACTTCTAGGCCCTGGGGCTGACGTAGAAGGCAGGTGAGCAAGTAGGCAAGGCTCCAGCCCCCAGCCTACATGGAACAGGATGCTGGGCTTTTAACTGCCATATATACCAGGGCTTGAAAAAAGGGTTTGTTTTGTTTTTAACCCAATTTTCTAGTAAATGACTATCTTCAGTGCAAAACCTGTGAAAATGTCTTGGCTTGGGCAATTGCAGAACAGTAGATTTGGCTGTTGGGATAAAATTGGCCTTCACTTTTAAAAAAATGCATGGTCTCAAGATATTTTCTGTTTTAAAAGTTCTTCTTATAGGTCTATATTTAATTTATGTATTGCCTGTATCAGAGGAATTTGCATTTTAAGACTAACCTTTCACTGTGGAATAAAATTACGAGAGGAAATATTTTTTTATATAAGGATTCCCTGTTGGACTCCCAAAGACAACATAAGTAGCCCTTTTCCCAGGGTTAAAACCATTTCCAACCCTGAGAGTATGGCCCGTGGACACCCTTTTAACTCAGTATTGAAGTCATTCCTGAGGTTCACCCTTCAGCCAAAGATTAGACAGACCCACAAAACAAAACAAGATTAAATGGGCACATCAGCCCAGGGGCAAGGAAGGGGCAGGAAAACTGGTAAGGGGGAACCCAAGGTCAAGAGGGGGAGAATATTGACATGTCATGGGGTTGGCAACCAATGTCACAAAACAATATGTGTATTAATTTTTTAATGAGAATCTAATTTGCTCTGTAAACCTCCGTCTAAAGTACAATAAAAAAGAGTAATCTCAAAAATAAACCATTTCCAACCAGAAAATCCTTAATAGCAAAATGCTAAGGGATGTACCCATGACTTGGCTGCTAACCAAAAGGTTGCTGGTTTGAACCCACCAGCTGCTCCACGGGAGAAAGATGTGGTAGTCTGCTTCCAAACGATTTACAGGCTTGGAAACCATATGGGAGCATTCTTCTCTGTCCTATAGGGTCACTATGAGTTGGAATCGACTCAAGGGCAGTGGGTTTGATCTTGGTTGATGTGCAAAACACTGTATCTTTTTAAACAGACTCTTTTAAAGACCCCCACGTGTCTGTCAGTCTATCGTACTGTGGGGGCTCGAGTGTTGCTATGATGCTAGAAAATATGCCACGGGTATTCAGATACCAGCAGGGTCACCCATGGAGGACAGGTTTCAGCTAAGCTTCCAGACTAAGAGAGACTAGGAAGAAGGACCTGGCAGTCTACTTCTGAAAAGTATTAGCCAGTGAAAACCTTATGAATAGCAGTGGAACATTGTCTGATATAGTGCTGGAAGATGAGCCCCCCAGGTTGGAAGGCACTCAAAAGATGACTGGAGAAGAGCTGCCTCCTCAAAGTAGAGCCCACCTTAATGACATGGATGGAGTAAAGCTTTTAGGACCTTCATTTGCTGATGTGGCACAACTCAAAATGAGAAGAAACAGCTGCAAACATCCAATAATAAATGGAACCTGGAATGTACGAAGTATGAATCTAGGAAAATTGGAAATTGTCAAAAATGAAATGGAATGCATAAACATCGATATCCTAGGCATTAGTGAACTGAAATGGACTGGTATTGGCCATTTCGAATCAGACAATCGTATAGTCTACTATGCTGGGAATGACAACTTGAAGTGGAATGGTGTTGGATTCATTGTCAAAAAGAACATTTCAAGATCTATCCTGAAGTACGGTGTTGTCAGTGATAGGATAATATCCATATGCCTACAAGGAAGATCAGTTAATACGACTATTATTCAAATATACGCACCACCCACTAGAGCCAAAGATGAAGAAATAGAAGATTTTTATCAGCTGCTGCAGTCTGAAATTGATCAAACATGCAATCAACATGCATTGATAATTACTGGTGATTTTAATGGAAAGTTGGAAACAAAGAAGGATCGGTAGTTGGAAGATATGGCCTTGGTGATAGAAAAAATGCTGGAGATCCAATGATAGAATTTTGCAAGACCAACGACTTCTTCATTGCAAATATCTTCTTTCACCAACATAAACAACGACTATACACATGGACCTCGCCAGATGGAGCACACAGAAATCAAATTGACTACATCTGTGGAAAGAGATGATGGAAAAGCTCAATATTGTCAGTCAGGACAAGGCCAGGGGCCGACTGTGGAACAGATCATCAATTGCTCATATGCAAGTTCAAGCTGAAACGGAAGAAAATCAGAGCAAGTCCACGAGAGCCAAAATATGACCTTGAGTATATCCCACCTGAATTTAGAGACCATCTGAAGAATAGATTTGACGCCTTGAACACTGGTGACTGAAGACTGGACGAGTTGTGGAATGACATCAAGGACATCATCCATGAAGAAAGCAAGAGGTCATTGAAAAGACAGGAAAGAAAGAAAAGGCCAAGATGGATGTCAGAGGAGACTCTGAAACTTGTTTTCGAAGAGTTGATGAAGTAAAAGAACTGAACAGGAGATTTCAAAGGGCGGCTCGAGAAGACAAAGTAAAGTATTATAATGACATATGCGAAGAGCTGAAAATGGAAAACCAAAAGGGAAGAACACGCTCGGTGTTTCTCAAACTGAAAGAACTGAAGAAAAAATTTAAGTCTCGAGTTGCAATAGTGAAGGATTCTATGGGGAAAATATTGAATAACACAGGAAGCATCGAAAGAAGATGGAACAAATACAAAGAGTCATTATACCAAAAAGAATTAGTCAATGTTCAACCATTTCAAGAGGTAGCATATGATCAGGAACCAGTGGTACTGAAGGAAGAAGTCCAAGCTGCTCTGAAGGCATTGGCAAAAAACAAGGCTCCAGGAATTGATTGGAAATCAACTGAGATGTTTCAACAAATGCATGGAGTGCTGGAGGTACTCACTCGTCTATGCCAAGAAATGTGGAAGAGAGCTTCCTGGCCAACTGACTGGAAGAGAGCTATATTTATGCCTATTCCCAAAAAAGGTGATCCAACTGAATGTGGAAATTATAGAACAATATCATTAATATCACGTGCAAGCAAAATTTTGCTGAAGATCATTCAACAGCGGCTGCAGCAGTATATCGACAGGGAACTGCCAGAAACTCAGGCCGGTTTCAGAAGAGAACGTGGAACCAGGGATCACATTGCTGATGTCAGATGGATCCTGGCTGAAAGCAGAGAATACCAGAAAGATGTTTACCTGTGTTTTATTGACTATGCAAAGGCATTCGACTGTGTGGATCATAACAAGTTATGGATAACGTTGCGAAGAATGGGAATTCCAGAACACTTAACTGTGCTCATGAGGAATCTTTACATAGATCAAGAGGCAGTTGTTCTGACAGAACAAGGGGATACTGATTGGTTTAAATTCAGGAAAGGTGTGTGTCAGGGTTGTATCCTTTCACCATATCTATTCAATCTGTATGCTGAGCAAATAATCCGAGAATCTGGACTATATGAAGAACAGGGCATCAGGATTGGAGGAAGACTCATTAACAACCTGTGTTATGCAGATGACACAACCTTGCTTGCTGAAAGTGAAGAGGACTAGAAGCTCTTACTAACGAAGATCAAAGACCACAGCCTTCAGTATGGATTACACCTCAACATAAAGAAAACAAAAATCCTCACAACTGGACCAATGAGTAACATTGTGATAAACGGAGAAAAGATTGAAGTTCTCAAGGATTTCATTTTACTTGGATCCACAATCAACACCCATGGAAGCAGCAGTCAAGAAATCAAAAGACGCATTGCATTGGGTAAATCTGCTGCAGAGGACCTCTTTAAAGTGTTGAAGAGCAAAGATGTCACCTTGAAGACTAAGGTGCGCCTGACCCAAGCCATGGTATTTTCAATCACATCGTACGCATGTGAAAGCTGGACAATGAATAAGGAAGACAGAAGAAGAATTGATGCCTTTGAATTGTGGCATTGGCGAAGATTATTGAGTATACCATGGACTGCCAGAAGAACGAATAAATCTGTTTTGGAAGAAGTACAACCAGGATGCTCCTTAGAAGCAAGGATGGCGAGACTGCGTCTCACATACTTTGGACATGTTTTCAGGAGGGATCAGTCTCTGGAGAAGGACATCATGCTTGGCAGAGTACAGGGTCAGTGGAAAAGAGGAAGACCCTCGACGAGGTGGACTGACACAGTGGCTGCAACAATGGGCTCAAGCATAACAGTGATTGTGAGGATGGATCAGGACAGGGCAGTGTTTTGTTTTGTTGTGCATAGGGTTGCTATGAGTCGGAACTGACTGGACGGCACCTAACAACAGCAACTTTTAAGAGCCATTTTAGAAATTGAGCATAAAGTACTCCCTTTGCCTCCCTTCAGATATCTTTCTCTTCCTCCCCCTCCCAGTTTCTCCTGTCATTAACTATTACACTCCTATGGTACATTGTTTTACAGTTGATGAACCAATATGGATACATTACTATTAACTAGAGTCCATAGTTTACATTAGGGCTCACACTTTGTGTCATACAGTCCTACAGGTTTTGGCAAATGCATAATGTCATGTATCCACTATTACAATATCATGCAGAATAGTGTCACCTGCCCTAAAAATCTCCTGTGCTCCACCTATTCAGCCCTCTCCTCTTCCCCTGAACTGCTGGCAACCACTGATCTTTTTCTAGTCTCAGCAGTTTTTCCTTTCCGGAATGTCATATAGTTGGAATAATACAGTACCTCACCTTTTCAGACTGGCTTCTTTCAGTTAACAATATGTTTTTAAGGTTCCTTCATGTCTTTTCATGGCTTGATAGTGCTTTTATTTTATTTTTTACCATTGAATAATATTCCATTGTATGGATATACCAAGTTCTTTATCCATTGACTCACTGAAGGACATCCTGGTTGTGTCCAATTTTTGCCAATTATGAATAAGTTGCTATAAACATTGGTGTGCAGGTTTTTGTGTGGGCAGAAGTTTTCAACTCATTTGGGTAAAACCTAGGAGTGAGATTGCTGGATCATATAGTAAGCCTATGTTTAGCTTTGTAAGAAACTCACAATCTTCTGAAGAGGCTATGCCATTTTGCTTTCCCACAGCAATGAATGAGAGTTCCTGTTGCTCCACAGCCTTGCTAGCGCTTGGTGTTGTCATTGTTTTGGATTTTATCCATTCTAATAGATGTGCAGTGGTTCTCATTTTAACTTGCAATTCCCTGAAGGAGCCCTGGTGGCACAATGGTTAAGAGCTCGACTGCTAACCAAAAAGGTCAGCAGTCTGAATCCACCAGACTGCTCCGTGGAAACCTTATGGAACAGCTCTACTCAGTCCTATAAGATGGCTCTGAGTCAGAATCAACTCGAAGGCAGCAGGTTATTTTTTTGTTGTTGTTGTTAATGACGTATGAAGCTGGGCTTCAAATGCTCATTTGTCATCTATATATCCTCTTGGTTGAGGCATATCTTTAGATATTTTGCCCATTTTGTAACTGGGTTGTTTTCATATTGTTGAATTTTAAGACTTCTTTGTACATTTTGGATAAAAGCCCTTTATCAAATATGTGTTTTGCAAGAATTTTCTCTCAATCTGTGACTTCTCTTTCATTCTATTAACAGTATCTTTCATGGAGAAGTTTTTAGTTTTAATGAAGTCCTACTTATTAATTTTTTTCTTTCATGAATTGTGCTTTTGGCATTATATCTAAAAAGTCATTGCCAAACCCAAGTTCATCTAGATTTTCTCCTATGTTATCTTCTAGAAGTTTTACAGTTTTATGGTTTACATTTAAGCCTATGATTCATTTTCATTAATTTTTGTGAAAGGAGAGAAGTCATGATCTAGATTCATTTTTTGTATGTGGATATCCAGTTGTTCCAGCACCATTTGTTGAAAAGGCTTTTCTTTCTCCATTGAATTGTCATTGTTCCTTTGTCAAAGAGCAGTTGACTATATTTGTGTGGGTCTATTTCTGGGCTTTCTATTTTGTTCTGTTGAACTATTTGTCTTTTCTTTCACCACCATCATACTATCATGATCACTGTAGCTTTGTAGTAAGTCTTAAAATTGGGGAATGCCAATCCTCTGACTTTGTTATTCTTTAGTATTGTGTTGGTTATTCTGGGTCTTTTGCCTTTCTGTATAAACTCCAGAATAAGTTTTCTGATGTCCACAAAATAACGTGCACAGATTTTGATTGGAATTGCGTTGAATCTATAGATCACATTGGAAAGAACTGACATCTTAATAATATTGAGCCTTCTATCATTTTTTTTTTTTTATCCATGAACATGGAATATCTCTTCACTTATTTAGATCTTCTTTGATTTCTTTCATCAGTTTTGTGGGTTTTTTCCTCATACAGATTTTGTACATATTTTGTTAGGTTTATACCTAAGTATTTAATTTTGCATAAATTACACCTTTTCTAATATTCTCATAGTTCTTAGACGTTCTGTTCTTTTTCCTTTCTTTCTTTTTACTCTTTGCCTTTCAGTTTGTGAAGTTTCTATCAACATATCTTCAAGCTATCTGAGTCTTGGCCAATCATAGACAAGCCATGTGCAGTCTACTATAAGCCTGTCAAAAGCATTCTTCATTTCTGTTACAGTGTTTCTGATTTCTATCATTTCCTTTTGATTCTTTCCTAGAGCTCAGAGCTCTCTACTTAGATTGCCCATATGTTCTTGCATGTTGTCCAATTTTTCTATTAGAGTCTTTAATATATTAATCATAATTATTTTAAATTCCCAGTCTGATAATTCCAAAATCCCTACCATATTTGAGTCTGGTTCTGATGCTTGGTCTGTCTCCTCAAATTGTGTGATTTTTGTTGTTTGTTTGTAATTGTTTTTTGCTTTTTAGCACGCCTTGCAATTTTTTGTTGAAAGTCTGAGATGATATACTGGGTTAAAGAAACTGAGGTAATAGCCTCAGTGTGAGATTTTATGTTTACCTGGCTAGAATTTACTCTGTATTCATGATTTGCTATAGCTGTGCTTTCAGGGGTCAAAATGTCCCCTAGGGTCCTTGTTTTTGTCTCCCCTGTTTTTGTCTTTGCATTTCCCTTGCAACTACTTCTTAAATAAGGCCTGAGACTTGCAGTTCTTTCAGCTGTAACCACTGTTATTATACAGGAGCCCTGTTGATATGGTGGTGAGATGTGGCAGCAGGGGAAGTGTTCTATGATTCTATAATTAGGTCTTAGTCTTAAATGAGCCTGTGCCCCTGGGTGGTGACTGTCACTAGTGCTTCTAAGCTTTTTTTATCCTTCAGTGACACAGGAAGCTACAGAGGGCTGGAGGTGGGTATTTCCCTTCCCCTACATTGGTTTTGGTTAGGCTCTGGCAAAACAGTTTCCCTTGAGCATGGGCCTCATTATGGGTAAATGAATGCTCTGTGTATGTTTCAGAATGGTTAATTTTCCCCTTCCCATGCCACAGGAGAGGATTTTTCTCTAGTATTGACCCTGAGAACCTGGTGGAGCTCCCACAAGTAAAACTCATGAAAGCATGAAGGCTCACCTGAGACTGAACCCGCCCAGAGTTTTTAATTCTCAAGCTTGTCTACACTGAGCCTCCATAAATTTGTCAATCACAGTTTGAGTGTTCCTACCTCTACTGGCTCCAGCTGTGAACTTGTGTTTTCTGTGTGAAATAAAATTAACAATAGACATCTGACTTTGATTTCAAGGGCTTTCTCTTACCTATGAGCCTAAAATTAAAAAGCAAAACCCTAGCCCAAAAAAAAAAAAAAGAAATATTCTTGCCTGCAGTTTTGCTAATTTGTTTTTCACCCAAAACTGCCAAACTACTTTGCAGCATTGTTAACTTGTTTTTTCTGGCTTTAGAGAGTGTTAATAGTAAGAAATTTTGATCCTGATGCCATTCTTCTTCATATAGTCCAGCTTCTGGGAATATTTGCTCAGCATAGAGACTGAATGAGTGTGGTGAAAGGATACAACCATGACACACATCTTCCCTCATTTTAAAGTACACAGTATCTTCTTCTCATCCAACCACTGCCTCTTGGTCTATCTCCAGGTTACTCATGACCACAATTAAGTGTTCTGGAATTCCCACTCTTCGCAATGTTGTACATAATTTTTAATACCCACACAGTCGAATGCTTTTGCATAGTCAATAAAACACAGGTAAACATCTTTCTGGTATTCTCTGCTTTCAGCCAAGAGCCATCTGACAACAGCAATGATAGCTCTCATTCCATGTTCTCTTCTGAATCTGGGTTGGATTTCTGGCAGTTCCCTGTCAATGTACTGCTGCAAATGCTTTTCAATTATCTTCACCAAAATTTTACTTGTGTGTGATATTAATGATATTGTTCAATAATTTCCACATTCCATTGGATCGTCTTTATTTGGAATGGACATAAATATGGATCTCTTCCAGTCAGTTGGCCAAGTAACTGTCTTCCAAATTTCTTGCCATAGTAGAGTGAATGCTTTCATTGTTGCGTCTGTTTGTTGAAACATCTCGATTGGTATTCTGTCAATTCCTACAGCCTTGTTTTTCACCAGTGCCTTCAGTGCAACTTAGACTTCTCCCCTCAGTACCACTGGTTCTTGTTCATATGCTACTTCCTGAAATGGTTGAAGTCAACCAATTCTTTTTGTACAGTGACTCTGTGTATTCCTTCTGTCTTCTTTTGGTGCTTCCTGTGTCATACAGTATTTTTCTCATAGGATCCTTCAAAATTGCATCTCGAGGCTTGAGTTGTTTCTTTCAGTTCTTTCAGCTTGAGAAATGCCAAGTGGGTTCTTCTGTTTTGATTTTCTAACTCCAGGTCTTTGCACATTCCATTATAACACTTTACTTTGTCTTCTTGAACTGCCCTTTGAAATCTTCTGTTCAGCTCTTTTACTTCATCATTTCTTCCATTTGTTTTAGCTACTCTACATTCAAGAGCAAGTTTCAGAGTATCTTCTAACATACATTTTGGTCTTTTTTTTTCTTTCCTATCTTTTTAATAACCTTTTGCTTCCTTCATGTATGATGTCCTTGATGTCATCCCACAATTCGTCTGATCTTCAGTTGTTAGTGTTCAATGCGTCAAATCTATTCTTGAAATGGTCTCTAAATTTAGGTGGGATATACTAAAGGTTGTACTTTGGTTCTCGTGGACTTGTTTTAATTTTCTTCAACTTCAACTTGAATTTGCATGTGAGCAATTGATGGTCTGTTCCACAGTTGGCCCCTGGCCTTGCTCTGACTGATGGTTAGAGCTTTTCCATCGTCTCTTTTCAGGGTAGTCAATTTGATTGCTGTGCATTCAATCTGGTGATGTCCATTTGTATAGTCACTGTTTATGTTGTTGAAAAAAGGTATTTGAAATGAATAAGTTGTTGGCTTTGCAAAATTCTATCATACCATCTCTGGAGTAATTTCTATCACCAAGGCCATATTTTCCAACTACTAATCCTTCTTCTTTGTTTCCAACTTTCACATTCCAATCACCAGTAATGATCAATGGTTCTTGATTGCATGTTTGATCAATTTCAGACTGCACAATTTGGTAAAATTTTTCTATTTCTTCATCTTTGGCATTAGCGGTTGGTGAGTAAATTTGAATAATAGTCACATTAACTGGTCTTCCTTGTAGGTGTATGGTTATTATTCTATCATTGACAGCATTGTACTTCAGGATTGATCTTGAAATGTTCTTTTCAACAATAAATGTGACACCATTCCTCTTCAATTTGCCATTCCTGTCATTGTAGACCATATAATTGCAGTGGTACAGCCAGAATGCTCCTTAGAGGAGATGCTGAGACTTCATCTAACATACCTTGGACATGTTATTAGGTGGGACCAGTCCCTAGAGAAGGACATTCATTATGCTTGGCAAAGTAGAGGGTCAGTGGAAAAGACGGAGACCCTCAATGAGATGCATGGACACGTTGGCTGCAACAATGGACTCAAATTTAGCAATGATTGTGAGGATGGTGCAGGACCTGGCAGTGTTTTGTTCTGTCGTACATATGTTTACTATGAGTTGGAACTGACTCAACAGCACCTAACAACAATAACAAAAAGAGTGAAACTGAGGCCCATTTTGACACAGCGATTAAGTCTTTACAAACCTCTTTGTGACAAAGACAATTGTTAACCATAAACTAGATCAGAATTTATCTTATGCAAAGAAGGTAATTTTAGGTAAATTCCCTTGCTTCCTGAAAGATAACTGTTGGAATTTTTTGATTAATTGAGGTAACTTTTATCATTTTAAAACCTTCAGACTACACCTAAAGATTTGTGCAAATGAATGAGGAGCTCAGCTAGACCAGAGACCAACTAATAACCTGATGCCAGCTTATCTCAGTAAGGAGGAAGGGGTAATGGTTCTACAAAAAATGTTAAGATTAACTAATGGTTGATTTTCTATTCTACTCTCTCCTCTTCTCTTTTAAAGCTTCATTGTAACTAGCCTACACCGAATAATTTTTGTTTTTTTTTAAGAAACAAAATGGCCTCCCTATATTTTAATTTCTTTGTGTTTTTACTATATTTTAATACCTGCAAGCTGCGATTCTCTGCATCCTTCTCTCTCTTCAGTTTTGGGAGCAACAGTTTGCCCTGTGGCCTCAATTCTCTGAAAGATCTAAGAAAAGTTGTTGATTTTTAGTTTGTTCAGCTTTTTTCTTATTGTGAGGATGCGAGTGATGACTTTCAAGGAGAGAAGCCAAACATCCTCCTAAACACTGTTCTAAGCACTTCACAGGTATTAACTCATTTAATCCTCATAACACCCCTGTATTATTACCAGTCCCCATTTGCAGGTGAGGGAACCATGCACAGAGTTTAGCAACTTGTCCCCAGTCACACAGATAGACTGGTGGGCCAGGATTCAGGCCCAGGCAGCTGGCTCCAGATACTATGCTCTCTGTCAACTAGAATCAAGTAATTTTTTTCAACAAGCCAGGCAACTCTCAAAATCATTGAGTTCCTGGGGTAGATTTTCTAGTATCGGAGTTCCAGGACCCATAATTCTGACCCCAGTGGTGTCATCTATCCAGTCAGGACCCTACTCCCTTCAGAGAGTGGGGTGAGCCTATCAGAAGCAGGACAAATGATCTCCGCCAGACTCCAGGGCCCACCTGCTCCCAGGTTTCCTGCCAAAGTCTTGTCTTCAAGTCTCAAACTGCGTTATATACAAACTTCCTTAGATCACTTAAAGTAAAAAGGATGCACTATTGTGAGGAGGAAGTGCTTGATTTTTCTTCTTGGCATGGTTTATTCCATAGCCTGCATGGAGGTGAAGACTCTGTGTGTTTGATTATTGTATCTCTGTGCCCTCCTAAGGAAACCCTGGAGGCATAATAGCTGCTAACCAAAAGGTCAGCAGTTCGGAATCCACCAGGCGCTCCTTGGAAACCCTGTGGGGCAGTTCTACCCTGTCCTTTAGTGTTCTATAAGTCAGAATCGACTCGACAGCAACAGGTTTGGTTTTTTTTTTTTTGTGTGTGTGCCCTCCTAGAGCTGCAAAGCTAGCAGGCTTTTAAATTAGACTCTCATAAACTCTCTTTGCATATTTTATCTAAAAGGAAAATAATAATATCAATTGTCTGCTTACTAGTTTATGAAACTTACTAAGCAGTTCCTATAATGTCTAATTTTATACCTTTAGTTAAAATTGTGAAGTCCCTTCATGGTGCAAATGGTTAACACGCTTAGCTGCTAACTGAAAAGTTGAAGGTCTGAGTCCACCCAGAGTTGCCTCAAAAGGAAGGTCTGGCAATCTACTTCTGAAAAATCAGTCATTGAAAACCCTGTGGATGATAGTTCTACTCTGACACACATGGGGTCGCCATGAGTCATAGCTGACTTCATGGCAATTAGTTTAGTTACAATTGTAATTATTATGTCTTCTTATATGATTCTCACTCCCAAATTAGGAATAAAAGCATGTTTAACAAAGTTAACATGAAAAAGATAAAAATTTGTTTTAGCCTCATTCTAAAATCTTCAGCTGGAAATAGAGAGTGGTCCAATTATCTTAGCCAGCTGTGGTTTCCTCCTTGTGTTTTAAGGAGAAATAAATAAGTCTGTTTCATTAGGCCCATTGTTTTGTAAAATCACATCTATTTTCTCTGACTATTGTCGATGTGAAGTGTGAATATAGCACACTGCCTGCTGGGCTGAAAATGCACCAGTAGAGCCAATCCCACACTTCATTTATGATCTATTATTCTCTATTTTTCCTGCAAGTTTCTGATTGCATTCCTATTAATCGTTCTAATTTCCCCTTCATTATGCTAACTTATTCCCATTCAGTGTTGGGGATGCCACTCAGTCAGCTTCCAGTACCTTGTGATTAGATGCAGCTTCCTTTAGACTGGCGCAGCTTGAGAAAACACAGACCCAGCTTCTAAAGAGAACACAGCAGTCGCCTCGTGTACCCACATCTAGTGTGGCTCACCAGATAGGTCCATTTACTGATAATCCATCTCTCATTCACTCACCACAGCAATATTCATGGAACACCCACCAGATGCCAAGCCTGTGCCAGGTACTAGGAAAATGGCCCAAAAAGTAGCCTGGGGAGGAGAGTGGGCCAAGAAAATCATTGACCACAAAGGACCATGGCAGAAGCCCAGGAGCAACTCATCCTATAAGTCTCATCATACTTCTGTACCAGTAGGTGCTTTCAGCTGCAAGTAACAGAAATCCATGCTCAATGGATCAAACGACAGAAAAAACTTATCATCTCCTGTAATAAGAGGTTGAGAGATAGGGATTTCCAGAACTCACTAACACAGAACTCACTATCACCAAGAACTCAGGTTATTTTCATGTTTCTACTCCACCACCCTCAGAGTGCCGGCTTTTCCCACGGGCTGGCTCTCTCCACTTGTGGTCAAAATTGGCTGCAAAAATTTCAATGACACATTCAGACACAGCAATTTCACAGGGAGAAGGGAGGGGCTGTCTCTTCCTTGTGTCTCTTATTAGGACTAAGGGAATCTTTCCAGACTATTGGATCTTACTGACCACCATTGCCTCATATGCTCATTTTTAAACCAATCACTGGCAATGTATAGGAGATGTCCATGATTGCCTCAGACCAATCAGGGCCTTAAAGGTGATGAGGTGCCAAAGGGGGGGGAAAAAAAACCTTTGCCATGAGTCGATTCTGACTCATAGCAACCCATAGGGTTTCCCAGGAGCAGCTGGTAGATTCAAACTGCCAACCTTTTGGTTAGCAGCCAAAGGCATAACCACGGGCGCCACCAGGTCTCCGATGAAGGTGCCAGTCTCCCCTAAAATGCATGGCTGCACAGAGGAGGTGAAATATCTAAATAAAACTAAGGTTCAGTTAGGAAGCCAACAGGGAGAGGAAGCAATGGGTGTTGACAGGCTACCAAGAGAGTCTACTACTACCAATTTCTCTCAAACCTGAGTAATGGTTAAATTTCTTCTAAATGAAAAAAAAAAAAAAGATTCTTTATGGGGTGTGGACTTTATTATTTTTATTATAATATTCTCTTGGTGATAGTTCTACAAAACCTATAAAGGAACCCTGGTGGCGCAGTCATTAAAGCACTTGGCTACTAACCAAAAAGTGGGCAGTTCGAACCAGCCAGCCACTCTGTGGGAGAAAGATGTGGCAATCTGCTTCCTTAAATATCATAGCCTTAAAAACCCTTTGGGGCAGTTCTACTCTGTCCTATAGGGTCACTATGAGTTGGAATCGACATGATGGCAGTAGGTTTTTTACCTACAGACTTAAGGGTAGTGGTGGTTCAGTGGTAGAATTCTTGCCTTCCATGTGGGAGACCCAGGTTCGATTCCCAGCCAATGCACCTCATGTGTAGCCACCACCCCTCTGTCATAGAGACTTGTGAGTTGTTATGATGTTCAAAAGGTTTCAGTGGAGCTTCGAAACTAAAACAGACTAGGAAGAAAGGCCTGCTGATCTACTTCTGAAAATCAGCCAATGAAAACCCTGAGGATTGCAACAGTTTGATCCCTTCTGCATGTACCCACCATGAGTCAGGGGCCAACTAGATGACAGCTAATAACAGAAACAACATACTTATAAAATTAAAACTAATTTCTCAATTAAGTACAAAGCTTTAAAATCAACGAAATTTAAATTATCAGCAAATGACACTGTTACATTGAAAACAATAGCCATTCCTAACATGAATAAGCAGCTACAGCAACTGAAACAACTGTGTGTCATAAGATAACCCAATTCTCTTTCCACTGCTCCTTTCTTCATACTACTGTGGAGCTTTCTTCATCCTTGAAAGTGTGATGCTACTTAGCTTGCACTTGGCATGAATAATGTCTACATCTATTCGTTACCTATTAGCTAGTGAAGATGAGTGTAGTATTACTTGGTGCCCACAGAGTACACTTTGAGAAACACTGGTTTAGATCACTTTGTACCTAACATCCTACCTGTGATCAGAAATTCTGGGAATGGAAATTTTATTGGTGAAGATACAGAAAGGGTGAAGAGAGGAAGGAAAAAATCAGGAGGAGAGAGAAAATTGTGTATTATAATTATATAATATATGCAAACTGTAATGGATTTTTTTCACCAAGCTCTTGTAACCCCCACAATCCCCTGGTTTACCCCTGTGTGTGACATTTTCTATATGGACCATGATGTGAGAAAAGCTGGGAAGCACTGCTTCATAGAATCTCTTGCTCTTGTGCCCTAAGAGATAAGGTGTTCAGAGCAGCATTATTCATAATAGCAAAAAACTGGAAACCATCCAAATGTTAGCTGGTTAAATAAATTGTGGAATATTCATATAATGGAATAGTATACAACAATGAGAAATAATGAATTTTGGCTACACCCAAAATATGCATGAATTTTAGAAATATAATGTTGAATGAAAAAAATGAGTAACAAATAATGAATATGATATCTTTTTTTTCTAAAACTCAAAATGGGCACCCTTTCATCTTTGAGTCTTTACACTGGATGTTTCCTGTACCTGGAACATTCTTTTCCCATTTCCACATAGCTAACTCCTACACCTCCTTCAGATCTTTGCTAAAATGACACCACTGACCCCTTCTGTTTAAAATTTCTTTTCTACACATCCACAATACCTCCCAACTTAAGAATAAAAGCAAGTTTATGGAAATTCATGAAACAGTCATTATAAATCTATACTAATGGACACACGGATATAAAGATATAATCTCTGGCAATAACAATACAAAGGGGGAAGATGGAGATATGTAGTAGCACAGTGTCTGTATGCTATTGAAATTAAATTGGAATTATTCAACTAAGTTTTTATAAGTTTAATGTTAATTGTAATCCCCAAGGTAAACACTAAGAATGTAATTTAAAAACATACAGAAAAGGAAAGAGGAAGGGAATCAAAATAGTACACTAAAAATATATATATAGGAAGAAGAAACTAGTCTACAGGACAAATAGTCGACATGAATCAAGGCCTCATCTACCCTAAAACCAGAAGAATTACTGACTGCTCTGATCAGGGTCGCAAAAGTTGGACACTGAAAGAATGGGAGAAAAATGTGAAACAGAACCTTGAATTCCTAAAAAAAGACTTACTGGACCAATTGAGACTGGAGGACTGCCCAAGGCTATTGCCCTGACATACTCTTTAAACCTTGAACAAAAACTAGCCCCTGAGGTCACCTTTTAGCTAAGTAACAGATTGGCTCACAAAATAAAGAATATCGTCAGTGAATACTGTGATCCTTTAAAAAATCATCTATATGAGACCAAACGGTCAACAATTACTTTAAAACAAATGTGAGAAAGTAAGGGAAATTAGATCAATGGAAATGGAATAGCCAAAATGGAAATATGGAGAATGTTCACCTATTGTGAAGAATGTAACCAATGTCACTGAACAATTTGTGTAGAAATTGTTGAATGGGAGTCTAAGCTGCCATGTAAACCTTCATTGAATGCACTATAAAATATTACTTAAAAAAAGAAAAAGTAGTAACAAAAAGACCTAACAGCACAGTCCCAACATATATGAAGCCAAAATTGACACTCTGTTCAGCATGAAATGTGTATAAGAAAAGATTTTTTTTATTGTGCTTTAGATGAAGATTTACAGAGCAAATGAGTTTCTCATTAAAAAATTAATACAAATATTGTTCTTATATTGGTTGCCAACCCTACAATGTGTCAACTCTCCCCTTCTCTATCTTGGGTTCCCCATTGCAAGCTTTCTTGTCCTCTCCTGCCTTGTCACCCTTGCCCCTGGGTTGGTGTCCCCATTTAGTTTAGTTTTGTTTTATGGGCCTGTCTAATCTTTGGATGAAGGGTGAATCTCAGAAATGACTTTGGTACTTAGTTAAAAGAGTGTTTGGGAGCGATACTCCGGGGGTTTCTTCAGTCTCTGTCTTTTTTTTGTGACTTGGAATTTTGTTCTACATTTTTCTCTAGCTCTGTCCAGAACTCTCTATCGTGATCCCTGTCAGAGCAGTCAGTCGTGGTACCCGGGCACCATCTAGTTGTACTGGACTCAGTCTGGTGGAGGCTGTGGTAGTTGTGGTCCATTAGTCCTTTGGGCTAATCTTTCCCTTGTGTCTTTGGTTTTCTTCATTCTCCCTTGCTCCGGATGGGATGGGACTGGTGGAGTATCTTAGATGGCCGCTCACAAGCTTTTAAGACCTCAGATGCTACCCACCAAATTAGGATGCAGAACATTTTCTTTATAACCATGTTATGCCAGTTGAGCTCAGTGTCCCCCAAGACCATGGTCCCCAGCCCTCAGTCCAGTAATTCAGTCCCTCAGGGAGTTTGGAGGTATCTGTGAAGCTTCCATAAACTTGCCTTTACAAGTTGTGCTGGTTTCCCCAGTATTGTGTACTGTCTTATCCTTCACAAAAGTTGCCACCCAAATATTGTCTATTTAGTGTTTTTCCCTCCCCACTCCTCCCCTTCCTCATAACCATCAAAGATTGTGTCCGTGTGTAAACCTTTTGATGAGTTTTTATAATAGTGGTCTCACACAATATTTGTCCTTTTGTGACTGACTTTTTCACTCAGCATAATGCCCTCCTGATGCATCCATGTTGTGAGATGGTTCACAGATTGATCATTTTTCTTTATCGTTTTGTGGTATTCCATTGTATATATGTACCATAGCTTGTTTATCTGTTCAACTGTTGGTGGGCACTTAGGTTGTTTCTGTCTTTTTGCTATTGTGAATAATGCTACAATGAACATGGGTGTGTATATGTCTGTTTGTGTGACGGCTCTTATTTCTCTAGAATATATTCCTATGAATGGGATTGCTGGATCATATACTATTTCTATTTCTAGCTTTTTAAGGAAGTGCCATATCGTTTTCCAAAATAGTTGTACCATTTTGCATTCCCACCAGCAGTGCATAAGTTCCAATCTCCCTGCAGCCTCTCCAACATTTATTTCCTGTTTTTATTTTTTTTTTTTTTTGATTCATGCCAGTAATGCCAGGGTGAGATAGTATCTCATTGTAGTTTTGATTTGCATTTTTTTTAATGGCTAGTGATTGTGAGCATTTCCTCATGTGTCTGTTAGCTGCCTGAATGTCTTCTTTGCTGAAGTGTCTGTTCATATCCTTTGCCCATTTTTTAATTGGATTGTCTTTTGTTGTAGATGTTTTGGATTTTCCTATAGATTTTAGAGATTAGACCTTTGTTGGATTTGTCATAACCAAAAATTTTTTCCCAGTTTGTAGATTCTGTTTTTTGCTCTCTTGGTGAAGTCTTTTGATGAGCCTGTTTAATTTTTAGAAGATCCCAGTTATCTAGCTTATCTTCTGGAGTTTGTATGTTGTTAATTATGGTTTGTTTCCTGTTAATGTTGTGTATTAGGGTCAGTAGCATTGATCTATTTTTTTTTTCTATGATCTTTATAGTTTTTGGTTTTCTATTAGGTCTTTGATCCATTTTTAATTAGCTTTTGTGTATGGTGTGAGGTTTGGGCCCTGTTTCATTTTTTTTGTGGATGGACATCCAGTTTTGCCAGCACCATTTGTTAAAAAGACTGTCTTTTCTCCATTTAATGGACTTTGGGCCTTTGTGGAAGATTAGGGGAATGTAAGTGGATAGATTTACATCTGGGTTCTCAATTCTGTTCCATGGATCAATATGTCTGTCGTTGTACCAGTACCAGGCTGTTTTGACTACTATAACTGTATGATAGGTCCTGAGGTCCGGTAGTGCAAGACCTCCTACTTTATTCTTCTTCAATAGCGCTTTACTTATCCGGGGCATCTTCCCTTTCCATATGAAGTTAATGATTAGTTTTTCCATCCTGTTAAAGAGCATTGTTGGTATTTGGTTGGGGTATTTGTAGATTGCTTTGCGTAGAATTGACATTTTCACAATGCTGAGTCTACCTATCCATAAGCATGGTGTGTTTTTCTATTTATGTAGGTCTTTTGGTTTCTTGCCATAGCACTTTGTAATTTCTTTGTATACGTCTTTTATGTCTGTGGTTATATTTATTCTTAAGTATTTTAGTTTTTTAGGGGCTATTTTAAATGGTATTGCTTTCTTGGTTTCCTTTTCAAAGATTCTTGATCATAGGTATCTTATAATCCACTTGACAAGAAACGGAAACTCTGGTGGCATAGTGGTTAAGTGCTATGGGCTGTTAATCAAAAGGTTGACAGTTCGAATCCGCCAGGCACTCCTTGGAAACTCTAGGGGGCAGTTGTACTCAGTCCTATAGGGTCACTATGAGTCGAAATCGACTCAGTGGCAGTGGGTTTGTTTTTTTTGACAAGAAACGACTAAACAGGAATGAGTACACATAAGTGAAGGAATTCCCTTACACAGCGTCACCAAAGATTTTGTGCAATAGCAAATGGGGACCATCTCTGTCATGCAGGAGATGATACACACCCTACTGCCATAACCAGTTGACAAGAAGCTCTCCTAATCAGATCTTCCCTCTCACATTCCCCCTGTCCAGTGAATTGTGATAGCAGACTTATCTTCAGTTACATTTCATTGCAGACTGACTAGAGAATTACTACCTCAGCTGGAATGTTAGAGTACACAATTTATTCCTATGGCATGCACCAATACATATTTGCTCTGTTCCCCTCTCCATCTCCTCCAAGGATCAGCACAAATGAAAGGGACCACAGATAGCCCATGGAAAGTGCTCTGGAAAGAAATGAGGCTTGTAGAATGTTCCCATTCTAACCACAACTGTGGTAGCACCAGGATGCTGGTGAGGGCACCGTTGCTTTGCCCTTACCCTTGAAGACATGGCGTGCCCATGGCAAAGGATTAATTCTTTCCTGCCTGCCTGTTTCACTTTGTTTCATTAGAGAAGTGTGTAAGTAAGAGTATGAGGAGCAGCCACAGGAGAAAAGCAGACAGTGAAAATGCACTGCTTAATGGTTCTCCTAATAATAAACAAGAACTCTGTGTCCTTGAATAATGTTTCTCTCCACAAGCACTCCCTGAACCTCCATATACAAGGTAATTGGTGCTCAAAAGATGATCCACCCAGCAGTGAAAATTGTCAGGACATCATTGCTGCCACTCGTAGAAGCAGCTGATGGCTCTGCATCTATTGTTTCTTCTAGAAGAGAGGCCACCCAGCCTGTGTGGACAGGGAGCTGCTTCTGCATGGCCTTAAGGTCTCTAGCACCAAATTCTGGGACTTGTTAGTACTTTATCTCCACTTCCATTTGGTCCCTTCCTTAGGACACCCCTTCCAAAGGTCCAGAGCACTTTTAACTGCTTTCAAGTGAGCATTTGAAAGAACAGAGGAGGTGAGGCCAAGACGGTAGAGTAGTCAGATGCTTCTGGTGGTCCCTCTTACAACAAAGACCTGAACAAACAAGTGAATCAATTATATTTCTGGCAAGCTAGGAGCCCTGAACATCCATGGCAAAGTTAAGAAATCGGACTGAGGTGCAGGAAGAGGGATAGATGGTTCAGAAGCAATGAGGAGTTGCAAGACCTGACTCAACGGGAACTGGAGCCCCTCAGCCCCTATCCCCTGGTACAACTGCAATGGGGCTGACCGTAGCATTCGGGATGCAGTTTTCTCACCAGAGAAAGCAAGCGGCACAGAATCTACTCATGCCTCCAGAATCAGTGAAGAACAGTGTTCTTGGCAAAAGCTAAGTGCCTGCATCTAATTTACCGTGTGGATCAAAAAGCACCCCTTTCAAAAGAACTTTCTCCCATTTATCTGATCTCTCCTCCCTTTGCCCCAACCCCCCTGAGCTGGCTTCAGTGGTTGTCAATTTCCCTGCCCCTGCGATAGGTTCTGTTGCACGCTCTGAGCCATTCTCCCAACCTTCGAGAAGAAACAGATAAACAAAAGGAGAAAAAAATAATCTGCTGGTTCCCCTAAGCTGGGAACTCAGGTCAGAAGCAACTCCTGTCCAGTCACAAGCAGTCCACAGACTTTGAATGCCTTTCAACCCTGCATGGGCCTGTGTGAGCCCAATGCAGGAGCACAGGCCCTTGTTAGCACATTGCAACAGTATACGTGCCTGAGGTCTGACTTCAACTTTTTCAGTTGTGCACTGGAGAGCCAGGTTTTTAACGTTTAACACCACTCTGCCTATTAAACAGGGTCTTCACCTACCCACATCAGGGGCCTGAGGACTGGTGGCTCCACCCACACCATCTAGCCACCCACAACAGGGGTCCAAGGATAAGTGGTGCCTTCCAGTCCTTACAGCCAAAAGCACTGAGCGCTCATGGTCCAGCTACAAAGCCCACCCACCTGTGCACTCTAGGGAACGAGGATGCGTATCCCTCACAGACACTCAGGGGGATGTTGTCAGCCCCCTGCCTTGCTCAGAGTGTTACCCCCTCCTGCAACCAGATATCTGTGTGTACACCAATCACCCCTGCTCCTCTAAGACTGTAGGTGAGAGCCGGAACCACACACTTGGTGACCGGCTACCTGGACATCTGAGGTGAATCCATACAAGTAAAGTGAATGGACTCCTAGGCTCATATACCTGGTAACAGCTCTAGCCATCTGGTGACAAGATATTAGAGCTTCAAAGGCTCCAATAATCAAGCAAGCTCGCTCGAGTAGCCTATTTGGGTATATGAAAACAAAAGAAAGCAAGAAGTTAGGACACAGCAGACGGACATAAAATAAATTAGTACAATAACTTATAGATGGCTCAGAGACGACAGTCAATATCAAATCACATAAAAAATCAGACCATCACTTCAAAAAAAAAACACTTCAACAAGCCCCTAAAACAAGGAATTAAGGAATCTTCTGGATGAAGCTATATTCCTGGAATTACCAGAGGTAGAGTACTAAAGATTAACATACAGAACTCTCAATAGATCAGGAAGGAGATCAGGCAAAACACAGAACAAGCCAAGGAACACACAGATAAATTAAGAAGGTTACCCAAGAGCATAATGACAAATTTAATAGGCTGGAAGAATCCATAGAGAGACAGCAATCAGAAATTCACAAGATTAACAATAAAATTTCAGAATTAGACAACTGTCTACCCAGAGATGGGGTCTCAGCACATGTCACTTAGGTGACCAAGTGGGCTGAGGGGACACAGGGAGTGTTATACATGGCTGGGATTGTGTCCGTTAGTTAACATGTGGGCCAGTCTCATCTCTGCCTGGGAGAAGCCCAAGGAACTCTTGAGCCAGAGTTGCAATAAATTACCTCATGCTTTATTCCATAAGAAACCCTGGTGGTGTAGTGGTTAGGTGCTATGGCTGCTAATCAAAAGGTCAGCAGTTCGAGCCTATGAGGTGCTCCTTGGAAACTCTATGGGGTAGTTCTACTCTGTCCTATAGGGTTACTATAAGTCAGAATCAATTTGATAGCAACAGGTTTTTTGTTTTTTTTATTCCATAGATTCTCAGGTTTGGTTAAGAAGCACGCATTTTATCCTTTAAGCATTCAAAAGACTTTAACTGAGTAATGGTTGTGGGCCAAGCACTGTTCTGGGTAATGTTTTCTCACAGCTTGTTCGTTTCTAAAATGGATGTAAGCTGCATTGGCATTGTGGACAGTGCTCTGATTCTTTCAGTTCTGGCTTTTCAAATTTTTCTTCATATAAGAGGTCATTTATGGCACAGGTACCTCTTGTTAGATTGCCAATTTCAGAAATTAACTCCTTGCTCATCTGGGCTAGGACTCCAGAGTTTTGGCTAGTTAGAATATTCTTTGATTTTTGTCTGTTGGCTCTGTATCCTGCCACTTTGCTGGATTTATTTATTAGGTCTAGTAGCTTTCTTGTGGATTCTCTGGGGTCTTCTATAGATAGGATCATGCCATCTACAAAGAGGGGTAGTTTTACTTCTTTCTTCCCAATTTGGATGCCTTTTATTTCTTTTTCTAGCCTGATTTCTCTGGCCAGAACTTCCAGTACAATACTGAGCAGCAGTGGTGAGAGCAGGCACACTTGTCTTGTTCCTGGTCTTAAGGAGAATGTTTTTAGTCTTTCTCCATTGAGTAAGTTGTTAGCTCTAGGTTTTTTCTAAATACCCTTTATCATACCCACCGCTGTCGAGTCGATTCCGACTCATAGTGACCCTATAGGACAGAGTAGAACTGTCCAGTAAACTTTCCAAGGAGCACCTGGCAGATTCGAACTGCCAACCTTTTATCATAGTGAGGAATTTCCTCTCTATTCCTATCTTTGTGTGTGTGTGTGTGTGTGTGTGTGTGTGTGTGTGTGAATTAGGTGAAAGTTTATAGAGTAAATCAGGTCCCCATTAGATAGTTTTACATAAAGTGTTTCATGTTCATGGCCTTGGTTTCATTCCCCACAATGTGTCAGCACTCTCCCTATTTCTGCCCTGGGTTTCTCATTTCCTTTTGTTCTGATTTTCTACCCCTTCCTGCCTTCTTATCTTTGGTTTTGAGCAAATATTCCTCCTTTGATCTCATATAATTGATTGTTCTAAGGAGCACGTTTCTCTCAGGTGTTATTGTTTATTTAATGGGGTCGTCTATTGTTTGGCTAGAAGATGGTCTCCTGCAATGGTTTTGGTTTCTGGTCAGAATGGTGTCTTAGGGCCACAGTCTTGGGGGTTCCTCCAGTCTCTGTCAGATCGATAAGTATGGTCTTTTTTGTGAATTTGAGTTTTTGTTCTACATTTCTCTCCCACTCTGTCTGGGCCCTCTGTTGTGATCCCCCTCAGAGCTGTTAGTAGTGGTGGCCAGGCACCATCTAGTTCTTCTAGTCTTGGAGTTGTGTAGGCTGTGGTTCATGTGGTCCATTAGTCCTTTGGACTAATTGCTCCCTTGAGTCTTTGGTTTTCTTCACTCTCCTTTGCTCCAGATGGGAAGAGACCAATAGTTTATCTTACATGGCCGCTCACAAGCTTTTAAGCCACTCACCAAAGTAGGATGCAGAACTTTGTCTTTATGAACTATGTTGTGCCAATTGACGTAGATGTCACTTGAGTCTGTAGTCCTTTGCCTTTGAGCCTAGGAACTTCGTCTCATGAGGTGTTTGGTTATGTCTAAGAGATTTCCCTGACTATGCCCCTTGTGGGCTCTATTGTCTATATTAATACATGAGGAGCACCTACAATCATGTATGTAGAAATATGCATCACCAAACCTGTATCTGCCAGTGGGTGTGCTCCCTTACACTCTCCACACCTCTTGGCATATCTACCTATGTATCCATTGGTAAATTTGTGTTCGTTAATACTATTGTTGGCAGATTGTCTATGCTATATTTTTTACTGTAGTTGCCCTTTACTCTTGAGTTCCTCCCAGTGTTCTCTCTTGCCTTGGTCATGTTGTGCTTACTTCTCCCATATTGTGTATTGCCTTTTCCTTCACCAGTATTAATACATGTCTTCTACCTATTTGGTAATTTTCCTTCCCTCCCCTTCCCTTTCCTGGTAACCATCAAAGAATGTTATTCTCTCTCTCCCTTATTTTTTTTTCTGTGTGTAAAACTTATGTTGTTAGTTTATAATAGTGGCCTCATACAATATTTGTCTTTTTGTGATTTACTTATTTCACTCAGCATGTCTTCCAAATTCATCCACGTTGTGAGATGTTTCATAGATACATCTTTATTCTTTACTGTTGCATAGTATTCCACCGTGTGTATGTATCACAGTTTGTTAATCCATTCATCTCTTGATGGGAACTTAGGTTGTTTTCAACCTTTTGCTCTTGTGAATAATGCTGCAATGAACATGGATGTGCATATGTCTATTCGTGTCACAGCTCTTATTTGTGTTTTTAATTTTTTATTGTGTATTAGGTGAAAGTTTACAGAGCAAATTAGTTTCCTATTCGATAGTTTGTACACAAAGTGTTCCAACAAATTGGTTTCATTTGGCACAATGTGCCTGCCTTCCCCCATTTCCTTTCTTCCTGGATTGTTACCCCTTTCTGCCTTCTCATCTTTACTTTTGGACAAATGTTTCCCTTTCAATCACGTATAATGGATTATTCTAAGGAATACATTCATCTCAGGTGTTGTTGTTTATTTTATGGGCCTGTCTATGGTTTGGAAACTCTGGTGGCGTAGTGGTTAAGTACTATGGCTGCTAACCAAAGGGTCGGAAGCTTGAATCTGCCAGGTGCTCCTTGGAAACTCTATGGGGCAGTTGTACTCTGTCTTACAGGGTCGCTAGATTTCTCAGGGGCTCCGGGAATTGACAGAATACCAGGCGAGATGTTTCAACAAATGAATGCAGCACTGGAAGTGCTCACTCATCTATGCCAAGAAATTTGGAAGACAACTACCTGGTCAACTGACTGGAAGAGGTCCATATTTTTGCCTATTCCAAAGAAAGGTGATCCAAAAGAATGCAGGAATTACTGAACAATATCATTAATATTACATACAAGTAAATTTTGCTGAAGATTGTTCAAAAGTGGCTGCAGCAGTACATTGACATGGCACTGCCAGAAATTCAAGCCAGATTCAGAAGAGGGTATGGAGCCAGGGATAACATTGCTGATGTCAGATGGATCCTGGCTGAAAGCAGAGAATACCAGAAAGATGCTTGCCTGTGTTTTATTGACTATGCAAATGCATTCGACTGTGTGGATCATAACAAATTATGCATAACATGGCAAAGAATGGGAGTTCCAGAATACTTAATTGTGCTCATGAGGAACCCGTACATAGATCAAGAGGCAGCTGTTTGCACAGAACAAGAGGATACTGCTTTGTTTTAAAGTGAGGAAAACGTGCATCAGGGTTGTTTCCTTTCACCATACTTGTTCAATCTGTATGCTGAGCAAATAATCTGAGAAGCTGGACTATATGAAGAAGAACAGGCATCAGAATTTGAGAAAGACTTATTAACGACCTACATTATGCAGATGACACAATCTTGCTTGCTGAGAGTGAAGAGGACTTGAAGCACTTACTGACAAAGATCAAACACTACAGCCTTCAGTATGGATTACATCTCAACATAAAACAAAAATGCTCCTTACTGAAACAACATCATGATAAATGGAGAAAAGATTGAAGTTCTCAAGGATTTCATTTTACCTGGATTCACAATCAACATCCATGGAAGCAGCAGTCAAGAAAGCAAAAGATACATTGCATTGGGCAAAATCTGAAGGAAGGAAGAAGTCCAAGCTGCTCTGAAGGCATTGGTGAAAAGCAAGGCTCCAGGAGTTGACGGAATATCAATTGAGATGTTTCAACAAACGGATGCAGCACTGAAGGTACTCACTCATCTATGCCAAGATATGGAAAAGAGCTTCCTGGCCAACTGACTGGAAGAGAACCATATTTATGCCTATTCCCAAGAGAGGTGATCCGACTGAATGTGGCCATTATAGAACAATATCATTAATATAACACGCAAGCAAAATTTGCTGAAGATTGTTCAAAAACAGCTGGAGCAGTATACGGACAGGTGACTGCCAGAAATCTAGGCTGGTTTCAGAAGAGGATGTGGAACCAGGGATCACATTGCTGATGTCAGATGGATGCTGGCTGAAAGCAGAGAATACCAGAAGGATGTTTACCAGTGTTTTATTGACTATGCAAAGGCATTCAACTGTGTGGATCATAATAAATTATGTATAACGTTGCAAAGAATGGGAATTCCAGAACACTTAATTGTGCTCATGAGGAACCTTTACATAGATCAAGAGGCAGTTGTTCAGACAGAACAAGGGGATACTGATTGGTTTAAAGTCAGGACAGGTGTGTTTCAGGGTTGTATCCTTTCACCATATCTATTCAATCTGCCTGCTGAGCAAATAAGCCGAGAAGCTGGACTATATGAAGAAGATTGGACGAAGACTCATTAACAACCTGCATTATGAAAATGACACTACTTTGCTTGCTGAAAGTGAAAAGGACTTGAAGCACTTACTGATGAAGATCAAAGACCACAGCCTTCAGTATGGGTTGCACCTCAACAAAAAGAAAACAAAAATCCTCACAACTGGACCAATGAGCAACATCATGATAAACAGAAAAAGATAGAAGTTGTCAAGGATTTCATTTTACTTGGATCCACAATCAACACCCATGGAAGCAGCAGTCAAGAAATCAAACGATGCATTGCACTGGATAAATCTGCTGCAAACGACCTCTTTAAAGTGTTGAAAAGCAAAGATGTCACCCTGAAGACTAAGGTGCGCCTGACCCAAGCCATGGTATTTTCAATTGCATCATATGCATGTGAAAGCTGGACGATGGATAAGAAAGACTGAAGAAGAACTGATGCCTTTGAATTGTGGTGTTGGCAAAGAATATTGAATACACCATGGAGTGCCAAAAGATTGAACAAATCTGTCTTGGAAGAAGTACAACCAGAATGGTCCTTAAAAGCAAGGATGGTGAGACTGCATCTTACATGCTTAGGACGTGTTGTCAGGATGAATCAGTCCCTGGAGAAGGACATCACACCTGGCAAAGTAAAAGGGTCAGCGAAAAAGAGGAAGACCCTCAACAAGGTGGATTGACACAGTGGCTGCCACAATGAGCTCAAGCATAACAACGATTGTAAGGATGGTGCAGGACCCGGCAGTGTTTTGTCCTGTTATGTGTAGGGTCCCTATGAGTTGGAACTGACTCAACAGCACCTAATAACAATGAAAACAGCTGCAAAAGACCTCTTTAAAGTGTTAAAAAGCAAAGATGTCAGCTTGAAAACTAAGGTGTGCCTGACCCAAGAAATGGAGTTTTCAATCACCTTATATACACGTGAAAGCTGTACAATGAATAAGGGAGGCTGAAGAAGAATTGACGCCTTTGAAATCTGGTGTTGGTGAAGTAATATTGAATATACCATGAGCTGCCAAAAGAACGAAAAAATCTGTCTTGGAAGAAGTACAGTCAGAATGCTCCTTAAAAGCAAGGATGGAGAGACTATGTTAGACATACCTTGGACATATTATCAGGAGGGATCAGCCCCTGGAGAAGGACATCATGCTTGGTAAAGTACAGGGTCAGTGAAAAAAGAGGAAGACCCTCAACAAGATATAGTGACACAGCGGCTGCAACAGTGGGCTCAAGCATAACAATGATTGTGAGGATGGTGCAGGGCAGGGTAGTGTTTCATTCTGTAGTACATAGGATTGCAGTGAGTCTGAAATGACTGGATGGCACCTAAAAGCAACAACAACAGAGTTGTCAGTATTTTTTCTTCCATGATCTTTATAATTTTAGGTTTTATATTTAGGTCTTTGATCCATTTTGAGTTAGTTTTTGTATATGGCGTGAGGTATGTGTCCTCTTTCATTTTTTTTTACAAACAGACGTCCAGTTTTGCCAGCACCATTTGTCAAAGAGATTGTCTTTTCCCCATTTAATGGACTCATCTTTTGTCAAAGATCAGCTGCCTGTAGGTGGAAGGATTTACATCTGGGTTCTCAATTTTGTTGCATTGGTCTATGTGTTTGTTCCAGTACCAGGCTGTTTTGACTACCAGGGCTGTATAGTAGGTTCTGAGATCTGGTAGTGTGACGCCTCCTACTTTATTCTTCTAGTTCAATAATGTTATCTTAGTTATCTAGTGCTGCTATAACAGAAATATCACAACTGGATGGCTTCAACAAAGAGAAATTTATTATCTCAGAGTCTAGGAGGATTGAAGTCCTAACTCAGGGAGCCAGCTCCAGGGGAAGGCTCTCTCTCTGTCTGTTGGCTCTGGGGAAGGTCTTTGTCATCAATCTTCCCCTGGTCTAGGAGCTTCTCAGTGCAGAGACCCTAGATCCAAAGGACATGCTCCTTTCCTGGTTCTTCATTCTTGTTGGCATGAGCTTCCCTTGTCTCTCTGCTCTCTTCTCTCTTTTATATCTCAGAAAAATTGACTCAAGATAAATCTAATCATGTAAATTGATTCCTGCCTCATTAACATAATTGCCTCTAATTCTGTCTCATTAGCATCATAGAGGTAGGATTTTACAACACATAGGAAAATCATATCAGATGACAAAATGGTGGACTATCACACAGTAGTGGGAATCATAGCCTAGCCAAGTTGACACAAATTTTGGGGGGACACAATTCAATCCGTAGCAATACTTTACTTATCCAGGGGCTCTTTCCTTTCCATATAAAATTGGTGATTAGTTTTTCCATCTCATTAAAGAATGTTGTTGAAATTTGGATCAGTCTTGTGTTATGTCTGTAGATCACTTTGAGTAGTATTGACTCTTTCACAATGTTGAGTTTTCCTATCCATGAGCGTGGTATGTTTTTTCATTTACGTAGGTCTCTTTTGGTTTCTTGCAGTAGCATTTTGTGGTTTTCTTTGTATAGGTCTTTTACATCCATAGTACTTTACCTTTTGAGGGCTGTTGCAAATGGTATTGTATTTTACCTTTTGAGGGCTATTGTAAATGGTATGGTTTTCCTGATTTCATTTTAAAGTTTTCTTTCTTGGGGTATAGGAGTCCAACTGATTTTTGTATGTTGTTATTGCATCGTGCAACTTTGCTGAATCATTCTATTAGTTCCAGTAGCTTTCTTGTGGAATCTTTCAGGTTTTCCATGTATAGGATCATATCATCTGCAAATAGGGAGTTTTACTTCTTCCTTAACATTTTTGAATCACTTTATTTCTTTTTATTGCCTTACTGCTTTAGCTAGGACTTCCAGCACAATGCTGAATAAGAGTGGTGATAAAGGTCATCCTTGTCTGGTTCTCATTCTCTAGCGGAGCACTTTCAGTCTCTCTACATTGAGAATAATTGTTGGCTGTTGGTTTTGTATAAATACGTCTTATCATTTTGAAAAATTTCCCTTCTTTTCCTGTTTTGCTGAGAGTTTTTTTTATCAAGAATTGAGTGTTGGACTTTATCAAATGCCTTTTCTGCATCAATTGAAATGATCATGTGATTCTTTCCTTTGTTCTATTCATATAGTTGGTTACATTGATTGATTTTCTAATGTTGAACCATCCTTGCACACTTGATCATGATGTATTATTTATTTGATATGCAGTTGAAATTCTATTGGCTAAAATTTTGTTGAGTATTTTTGCATCTGTATTCATGAGGATATTGGTGTGTAATTTTTTTTTTTTTTTTTGTGGTGTCTTTGCCTGGTTTTGGTATCAGAGTTATGTTGGTTTTATAGAATTAATTTGAAAGTATTGCGTCCTTTTCTATGCTCTGAAATAGCTTGAGTAGTATTGGTGTAAGCTCTTCTCTGAATGTTTGGTAGAATTCTCCAGTGAAGCCATCCAGGCCAGGCTTTTTTTGTTGGGAGTTTTTTTTTAATTACCTCTTCAATTTCTTCTTTTATTATGGGTCTGTTTAGTGTTTCTACCTCAGTTTTTGTTAGTTTAGGTAGGTGGTGGGTTTCTAGAAATTATTCCATTTCCTCTGGATTTGAAATTTGTAGGAGTATAGTTTTTCATGGTATTCTGGTATGACCCTTTTTATTTCAGTTGGCTCTGTTGTGCTATCACCCATCTCATTTCTTATTTGCGTTATTTGCTTCCTCTTCTGCTTTTCTTTTGTCTTTTTGGCCAGTGGTTTTTTTGGTATTGCTAAGCCTTTCAAAGAGCAAACTTCTGGTCTTTTTGACTATTTCTATTGTTTTTCTGATCTCTATTTCATTTATTTCTGTTCTAACCTTTATTATTTCCATTCTTCTGGTGACTGTGGGCTTCTTTTGCTACTCTCTTTTGTTTGAGTTGTAGGATTAATGTTTGATTTTGGCCCTTTCTTCTTTTTTGATGTGTGTGCTTATTAGTATAAATTGGCTTCTAAGCACTGCTTTTGCTATGTACCAAAGGTTTTGGTAAAATGTGCTTTCATTCTCATTACATTCTAAAAATGTTTTTATTCCATCTTTGATTTCTTCTATTATTCAGTGGTTTTTAACCCAAAAAACAAAGAGAGTGCAATTGAGTCGATTCTGACTCATGGTGATCCTATAGGACAGAGTAGAACTACCCAATAGGGTTTTCAAGGAGCAGCTAGTGAATGTGAACTGCTGACCTTTTGGTTAGCAGCTGAAATCTTAACCACTGTGCCACCAGGGCTCTAGTGGTTTTTAAGCAAGGTGTTATTCAGTTTCCGTGTATTTGATTATTTTTCTCTTGCTGTTTCTGTTTTGATTTCTCCTTTTATAGCATTGCAATCAGAGAAAATGCTTTGTACTATTTCAATGTTTTGGATTTTGTTAAGGCTTGCTTCGTGTCCTAAAATGTAGTCTATTCTAGCAAATGTTCCATGTGTTGGAAAAGAACATATACTTTGCTGCTGTTGGGTGGAGTGTTCAGTGTATGTCTATGAGGTCAAGTTGGTTGGCTATGGAATTTAGATCTTCTGTATCTCTATTGGAAACCCTGGTGGCGTAGTGGTTAAGTGCTACAGCTGTTAACCAAGAGGTCAGCAGTTTGAATCTGCCAGGCGCTCCTTGGAAACTCTATGGGGCAGTTCTACTCTGTCCTATAGGGTCGCTATGAGTCTGAATCGACTCAACAGCAGAAGGTTTGGTTTGGTTTTGGTATCTCTGTTGAATTTCTTTCTAAATGTGATGGTTAAGGTTGTGTGCCAACTTGGCTGGGCCCATGATTCTTAGTGGTTTGACAGTTATGGTGTGGTTTGGCAGCTATCCAATGATGTAATTCCCTTCATAATGAGATCTGATACAACGTAATCGTCCCCATGATGAGACCTGTTATTAGCAGCCGATCAGGTGAAAGGTAGTTTCCTTGAAGTGTGGCCTGCATCCAATATAGGTGGACTTTCTGACAAAACTCACTGGCTTTTGCTTACTCTGGATCCTGCAGCTCGCTCCTGTTCATCTGACCTCCAGTTCATGGGACTTGAGCTAGCAGCTTACCTGCCAAACTTGGGATTCATCAGCCTTCACAGCCTGTGAGCCAGAGGTCTGCTGTTTGACCTACCAATCTTGGGTTCACCAGCCCCTGCATCTATGTGAGTCAGGAGAAAAGTCCAGCCTGATCCACGAACTTGTGACTTTCCAGCCATTTCCTTAATATAAATCTCTCTATATGAGGGTAATTCAAAAAGCGTTGCTACAAAATCAGAACTGTCTGCTAAACAAACTTATCAAAATGTGAAGCTATTGTTTCTTGATATATCCTCTGTCTAGGTCTCTCTGACCCTTCCCTAAATAATTCTTCACTCTTCAATTTACACCATGTCAAAACAACATCCTTGAGGGATGTTCCATTTAAATGTTCTTTGAGTTTGGGGAACAAAAAGAAGTCTGAACTGGCAAGATCAGGGTTGTAGGGTGGGTGGAGTAAGGTTTCACAACAAAACTCTCATAGGATGAGCAGGAGCATTGTTGTGATGGAAAAGAATTCCTTGGCACAAATTTCTTTGCCTTTTTCTTAGCAATGCTGTTTTCAGTTTTCTTAAAACTTCTTCACAATAAGCCTTCGTGATCATCCTGTGTCAATCAAGAAAATTTAGCATGATTAACCCTTGGAAATCCCAGAGAAGTCACCATAAACTTCTGAGTGGTTTTCCCTCTCTTAGCTCATCTTTGAGCTCTTCCCGACCTTTTTTAAAATGCTTGATCCATTTAAAAACTCTTGTTTTGTGTGGGGCAGCATTCCCATAAACTTGTTGCAAAGCACCAATGATTTGAGAATATGTCCACTTGAGTTTTGTTAAAAATTTTATATTAGCCCTGACCTCAAACTAGTTTTTTTTTTTTTTTTATGACACAAAAAGTATCATTTTGGGGGGGGAGACACCCTAACAAGACTAAGACAAGTGTATTACTGAACTTGTCTGCAGCCATCTACTAAAAGCAAAAAAAAAAAAAAAAAGACATGTTTAAACACTTTTTTTTGGAATAAACCTGTGCACGTATGAACTGGAACCCTAGTAGCAATACTTTTTGACTTACTCTCACATATATATTTATATACTTTACTGGTTTTGTTTCTATAGAGAACCCAGACTAAGAAACTAGATATTCTGTCCTTCACCGAAAGTGGTGTGTTGAAGTCTCCTACTATTATTGTGGAACTGTCTATTTCTCTTTTCAGTGCTGTTAGTTTGCTTTATGTATTATGAAGCCCTGTCATTGGGTGTGCATATACGTATCATTGTTATGTCTTGCTGGTACATACATGAATGAACCTTGATAATCTAGCTTGGGAATAGTGTCCTTCCTTATCATTTATGGTGGATTTTGCTTTAAAGTCTATTTTATCAGACATTAATATTGCCATTCCTGCCTTTTTTTTTTTTTGGTTACGGTTAGCTTGACATATTTTTCCATCCTTTGAGTTTTAGTTCGTTTATGTCTTTGTGTCTAAGGTATGTCTCTTGTGGATCTTTTTCTTTTTCAATCCATTCTGTCACTCTCTGTCTATTTACTAGTGCATTTAATCCATTCATAGTCAGTGTAATTATATATATGAGTTTCCTGCAGTGATTGTGTTTTACTTTTTTTGTGTGTGTTGATAGTTTCTTTGTTCCACTTAAATTTCTGTGCTGAGTTCTTTTTGTGTGTGGATTTTCTTTTTATTTTTTCCATTATTGTTGATTTTGTGTTTACTGAGTCTTTATTTTTATTGGATAGATAGCTTTGTTAACATTCTTCGTGGTTACCTTGAAATTTACCTTTATTTTCCTAAATTTAAAACAGTCTTTTATTTCTTGATACCACCTTGACTTCCTCTCCATATGAAAGTTCTGTAACTACATTGTTTATTCACTCTTTTTTGTTTTGACATTGTCATCATTTACATATTTATGTCCCTGGTTCCTTGCTTTCAGTCTTTCAGCTTTGTCTTATTTTCGAGAGTTCTTTATCTGGTTGGTATCTGGACGGTCTGTCCTATGTCCAAATCTCAGATTGTTGTCTGACGTTGTTGGTTCTCTATCCAAAGGACTTTCTTTAATATTTTTTGTAAGTTTGATCTGGTTTTTACTAATTTCATTCATTTTTGTTTATCTGGAAATGTCCTATTTTCACCATCATATTTGAGAGAGAATTTTGCTGGATATATAATTTGGGGCTGGCATTTTTTTTTTCTTTCAAGTTTTTATATATGTTATCTCATTGCCTTCTTGCATGCGTAGTTTCTTTCAAGAAATCAGAGCTTAGTGTTATTTGTTCCTCCTTGTAGGTGACTTTTCGTTTTTCCCTGGCAGCTCTCAGGATTCTTTCTTTGTCTTTGGTTTTGGCAAGTTTGCTTATGATATATCTTGGTGATTTTCTTTTGGGATCCATCCTATATAGGTTTCATTGAGCTTCTTAGATGGATATCTTCTTCTTATCTTTCATAATGTTAGGGGAGTTTTCTGCCAGCATTTTTTCAACAATTCTGTCTGTGTTTTCCATTGCCCCCACCCCTGTTCTGGAGCTCCAGTCACACACAAGTTTTTCCTCTTGATAGTGTTTCACATAATTCTTAGGCTTTCTTCATTTTTCTTCATTCTTTTTTCTGATTTTTCCTCAAATTGGTGTCAAGAGATTTGTCTTCAGTTTTGCTAATTTTGTCTTCCATTGTTTCAATTCTGCTCTTATATCCTTCTATTGAGTTGTCTATTTTCGAGATTTTATTGTTAATCTTTTGGACTTCTAGTTGTTTTTGTATGGTTTCTAATTGTCTATTTATTTTGTCGTTTTGTTCTTGTATTGTTTTCCTGAATTATTCTATTGCTTTGTCTGTGCTTTCCTTGGTTTCATCTGTGTTTTCCTTGATCTCTTGGAGAGCTCTGTACATTAGTCTTTTGAATTAGAGAGCCACAAATAAAAACTACAATGAGCTTCTCCTCAAACTAGGTTATCAATGTTGAGACTGGGGCAGAGCTAATGGAGGAGGGGAGTGGTGAGCATGGAACTTCTGCAAGGAGAATTTTGCACAGTATAGAGAATTTGCTTGGTAAAACATTTTGGGGTACCATTTTGTTGTGAAAAAATAGCATTGGGGGCAAAGACAAAAGGTATGGCAATGAGACTAAAAGGACAAGATTGTCCTGCTTAATTAACTTCTTCAGGGTAGCCCAAGAGTGAAAGGCTAGGAAATCCCAGATTTAAAAATTAAAAAAAAGTAAGGGGTAGAACAAAGTAGGTAGAGAATCAGTTGCCATCGAGTCAATTCCAACTCATGGCAACCCAATGTGTGTCAGAGTAGAACTGTGCTCCATAGGATTTTCAAATGGATGATTTTGGGGGAGTAGCTCACCAAGCTTTTCTTGAGGTACCTCTGAGAGGACTTGAACCTCCAACCTTTCAGTGAGCAGCTGAGCATTAACTGTTTGTACCACTCAGGGACTCTGAAGAAGCTAGAGAGAAGTAGAGAAACAAAGAGATAGGCTGGGCTTTCCTGGAAGGAAGCGCCAGTGAGAAATACCAGCCAGCAGAACAGAAGGACTTTTAGTAACAGGAACTTTGACGGTTGGGGATACATATGCTCATTTTCGCATTGTTTGGTGGTGTGCTGATGCAGCTACCTTTACTACCTCCTTGTACACCCCATTTAATTACTCCTGGAGATAGGGGCACCCCAGTGGGGCAGATGCAAGTTTGGGAAGAAAAATGCAATGAGACAATCAGCAATTGGGGACAGGTACAAGGACAAGAAGCCACAGACTACTAGGAAAAATCCTAAAGCACCTCCTCCTTCCTGGGAACTTGGGGAGGAATGCTGATTTTCCCAGCAGGAGGAAATGGAGATTCAAGAAATATTATTTAAACATCAAAGCTCAGGGTGAGCCCAGCAGCTAGAGGACTGGGGCCATGTCGACAACAGCCAGCAGGATTGCACTCTCACTTGCAGGTCAATGACCCAGTTCAGCAGAATCAGGGGTGAATTAGTTGTGGTTACAATGGAGATGCTGGTTTTAAATTGGGCAATCAGAACCTGAATAATTAACCTGTCTCTTTCCAGCCTAGCATCTGGAAATATATTTTGTCAATCCTCAGTTAACTCTCCCCTTCTTCCCCCAGCTGGGGAATAAGATCTTTTTTCTTTTGGTACCATAAATAACACTTTCAGAAAGATTCCATCAATTCATCCCTGGAGAAATATGGGTGAAAGAGAGCCCTTCAATGCCCCCCCCATTGCAATTTATTAACCATACCTGATAAAGGTCCTATTTGCTAAGATGTTGATGCAAAGATGCAGGCCTCAGGAGCGATGCTGTGGTTTGCTATTTGTTTTTCTTTTCCATATAATTATTTCTTAAATAAATCAAAATAATAATCTAATTTCTTTTCACAAAAAATAATACAGTCGCATACAGCAAAACTTGGAAAATGGAGGGGAGGAGAATTGTACAGCTCCTTGCGGGCACAACCATTACCATTTTGATATGTTTCTTTGCAGTTTTTCATTGTTTACTTATTTTAAATTATGAAACATTTCAAACACACAGTAAATAATGGAAGAGACGCCTATATACCAAACCAGTTGTCATCGAGTCAACTCTGATTCATGGTGACCCCATGTGTGTCAAAATAGAAATGTGCTCCACAGGGTTTTCAATGGCTAGTTCTTTGGAAGTAGATTGCCAGGCCTTTCTTCCAAGGAGCCTCTGGGTGAACTCAAGCCTCCAACCTTTTGGTTAGCAGCTGAGTGCCTTAACTGTTTTGCTTGCATCTTAGACTCTGTGATACAGTAATCCCGTTTGAAAGTAAAGAAAAAAAATAGGGAATTAATTCAGAGCCTATGAGTGGAGGTGAGTGAAGGAAAAGCACCAAGAAGACACTGACAAATGCTTGTTGATTAATTACTTGGTTAATTGATTCTGGCCCCACCCCCTGGATGTGACTTTCTGAATTGATCCACTTTACACTGAATCCAAAGAAGTAGGCATTTTTTCAGTGACATGTTAATATATGGTTTGGTGTGTAAATTCATTCAGGCAAAGAAGTGATACATAATTCTAATCATCATGTCAGGGATTAAAAGCTAGCAGAAGCTATGCTTGCCCTGGGAGGCCTATCTCAGCTCACAGCAGGGAGTTGGGGAGTCTTAGCTCATCCTCTACCTCTAGGTGAGCTTCACTCAGAGGCAGAAGGTCTCATAAGTCCTCCCACTCACACTCAAGTTGATTTTAAATTTCATTTCCAAAGGTAAGACTATCCCACTTGTTATTCTTTGGGTGTTCTTTCGAAGCAAAGCTACACATTCAAATACTGGTCAGCAATTCTACACACAACATGGGTGAGCCTCACAACATGAGTGAATCTGAAAAACATGCTGTTGCATTAAAGAAGTCAGATACTCAGAGTACGTCGTGTGTGAATCCCATAAGTAAAGTTCAAAAATAAGCAAAACTAATTGACAATGATAGAGGCAAGCAGAGTGGTTACCCTTGTGGGACATTATGACTTGGGAGGTGGCACCAAGGGGGATCCTGGGGGCTGACCATATTCTGTCTTTCAGTCTGGGTGCTGACTATAAACGTGCTCGTTTTGTGAAAACACTCAGGAGGTGTACACTCCTCCACAGGAATGTATGCTCAATGGAAAGGTTTATACAAAAAACAAACAAACAAAAAAAGCGAATCACAGGCACCCTGAAAACATAACTGAGGTTTTGGAGGTTACTAGTCCTAAAGGGGGAAACAGCTATAAATGGAAGGAGTGGAGAACGTAAAAAACAGCTGAGGTAACTTAATTAACATAGGGTGTTGGAGGTGCTGAGAATCAGATTGCCAGGGAGGACACCAGTAAAATTCCCAACAACACATAATCCCAACTCAGTTTTCTTATTTTAAAACATTATTCATACTCCTGCCAATGCACAGCTAAAGAAAAAAAAAAAACCAGAGGGGGCCAAGATGGCTGACTAGGTAGACACTACTTCTTGCAACAAAGACTCGGAAAAACAAGTGAATCGATCACGTACATGACGATCTACGAACCCTGAACAACAAACACAGATTTAAAGAGTTGACCTGAGTGACAGAGACGGAGAACGAACAACTATGGGGAAGCAGTGACTGTTTTCGGAGCCTGGAGCCAGCGTCCCAGTCAGGCAGCTTCATTAACATTGGAATTTCCTGAGCCAGAGGGAGAACGGCTCCCTTTTTTTTTTTTTTTTTGGTCTTTTCCTAACCCATTCTTCAAAGCAACCACAAAAAACCCAGGGACCAAAAATCCTTCCCTAATTGGACTAAAAACACAGAGCCAGCTCCAGCCAAGCATATATGATCCATATCTCAGGCTTTCATCCCTACAGGGAACAAGGTGGCTATTACAATGCAAAGGCATTTCAGATAGGGATCTGACTGCATTTTTTTTTAGCGGATTTACTGGAAAAACAAGTTTCCCAGGTCTGATATCTCTGCTTATTCAACAGAGCCCTAACTGACCCACGACAGGGAACTGAGGGCTGAAGCTCCCCCCAGACCACCTAGCCTCTTGCCTTAGGGGTCTAAGGAGGGTGACACCTACCAATCTGTAGAGGTACTTGCACTGGGGGCCTAAGGTACACCTGCAGAGCCCACCCACCAAGGTGCTTTAGGAATAGAGACACACCTACCTCACTGACACTTGGGGGAAGCCTGTCAGCATCCTGCCCTCCCCGGGAGTGTGAACCCCAGCTGCTACTAGAATCTGGTGCACACAACTATCACCACTACTTCTCAAGGTGGATAGGTGTTAGGGTGCAGCACACACTTGATGGCCCAAAATCAGATTCTACTCAAGAATAGTGAATAGACTCAGGCATATATATCTGGCAACAGCCCAAACCAGCTGGTAATAGGTCAGAAGTAAGTCAAGGGTTACAACAATCAAGACAGCACAATCTAGTAGCCCATCCATGCATACTGAAAGAAAACAAAACAAGATAAGACTCAGTGAGCAAATATAGAATAAATCACTACAATATCTTAGTGATTTATCACTAAGCAGTCGATATCAAACCACATAAAGAAGCAGACTATGACAGCTTCTACAACCCCCCAAACAAAAGAATCAAAATCTTTCCCAAATGAAGACACAATCCAGGAATTATCAGATACAGAATATAAAAAACTAATTTACAGAATGCTTCAAGACATCAGGGATGACCTCAGAAATGAAATACGGCAAACTGCAGAAAAAGCCAAGGAACACACTGATGAAACAGTTGAAGAACTCAAAAAGATTATTCAAGAACATAGTGGAAAAATTAATAAGTTGCAAGAATCCATAGAGAGACAGCATGCAGAAATCCAAAAGATTAACAATAAAATTACAGAATTAGACAACGCAATAGGAAGTCAGAGGAGCAGACTCGAGGAATTAGAATGCAGACTGGGAAATCTGGAGGACCAAGGAATTAACACCAACACAGCTGTAAAAAAATCAGATAAAAGAATTTAAAAAATGAAGAAACCCTAAGAATCATGTGGGACTCTATCAAGAAGGATAACTTGCATGTGATTGGAGTCCCAGAACAGGGAGGGAGGATAGAAAACACAGAGAGAATAGTTGAAGATCTCCTGACAGATAACTTCCCTGACATCATGAAAGACCAAAGGATATCTATCCAAGATGCTCATCGAACCCCATTTAAGATTGATCCAAAAAGAAAAACAGTAAGACATATTATCATCAAACTTGCCAAAACCAAAGATAAACAGAAAATTTTAAAAGCAGCCAGGGAGAAAAGAAAGGTCTCCTTCAAGGGAGAATCAATAAGAATAAGTTCAGACTACTCAGCAGAAACCATGCAGGCAAGAAGGCAAGGGGATGACATATACAGAGCACTGAAGGAGAAAAACTGCCAGCCAAGGATCATATATCCAGCAAAACTCTCTCTGAAATATGAAGGCGAAATTAAGATATTTACAGATAAACACAAGTTTAGAGAATTTGCAAAAACCAAACCAAAGCTACAAGAAATAATAAAGGAAATTGTTTGGTCAGAAAACCAATAATAACAGATACCAGCACAACACAAGATCACAGAACAGAACATCCTGATATGAACTCAAATAGGGAAATCGGAAAAAAAAATTAAGATAAATTAAAAAAAAAAAAAGCTTAAAACAGGGAATCATTGAAGTCAATATGTAAAAGATCACAATAATCAAAAAGAGGGACTAAATACAGGTGGCATAGAACTGCCATATCGAGAGGGATACAATACAAATTAGGTTTTTACTTAGAAAAATAGGGGTAAATATTAAGGTAACCACAAAGAGGTATAACAAATCCATAACTCAAAATAAAAACCAAGAAAAACGTAACAACTCAGCAAACATAAAGTCAAATACTATGAAAATGAGGATCTCACAATTTACAAAGAAAAACGTCTCAGCACAAAAAAGTAAGTGGAAAAATGAAATTGTCAACAACACACATAAAAAGGCATCAAAATGACAACACTAAACACATCTATAATTATGCTGAATGTAAATGGACTAAATGCACCAATAAAGAGACAGAGAGTCTCAGACTGGATAAAGAAACACGATCTGTCTATATGCTGCCTACAAGAGACACACCTTAGACTTAAGACACAAACAAACTAAAACTCAAACGATGGAAAAAAATATATCAAGCAAACAATAAGCAAAAAAGAAGAGGAGTAGCAATATTAATTTCTGAAAAAATAGACTTTAAACTTAAATCCACCACAAAGGATAAAGAAGGACACTACATAATGATAAAAGGGACAATTGATCAGGAAGACATAACCATATTAAATATTTATGCACCCAATGACAGGGATGCAAGATACATAAAACAAATTTTAACAGAACGGAAAAGTGAGATAGACACCTCCACAATTATAGTAGGAGACTTCAACACACCACTTTCAGAGAAGGACAGGACATCCAGTAAGAAGCTCAATAGAGACACGGAAGACCTAATTACTACAATCAACCAACTTGACCTCATTGACTTATACAGAACTCTCCACCCAACTGCTGCAAAATATACTTTTTTTTCTAGTGCACATGGAACATTCTCTAGAATAGACCACATATTAGGTCATAAAACAAACCTTTGCAGAATCCAAAACATCGAAATATTACAAAGCATCTTCTCAGACCACAAGGCCATAAAAGTGGAAATCAATAACAGAAAAATTAGGGAAAAGAAATCATACACTTGGAAACTGAACAATACCCTCCTGAAAAAAGACTGGGTTATAGAAGACATTAAGGAGGGAATAAGGAAATTCATAGAATGTAACGAGAATGAAAATACTTCCTATCAAAACCTCTGGGACACAGCAAAAGCAGTGCTCAGAGGCCAATTTATATCGATAAATGCACACATACAAAAAGAAGAAAGAGCCAAAATCAGAGAACTGTCCCTACAACTTGAACAAATAGAAAGGGAGCAACAAAAGAATCTATCAGGCACCGGAAGAAAACAAATAATAAAAATTAGAGCTGAACTAAATGAATTAGAGAACAGAAAAACAATTGAAAGAATTAACAAAGCCAAAAGCTGGTTCTTTGAAAAAATTAACAAAATTGATAAACCACTGGGCAGACTGACTAAAGAAATACAGGAAAGGAAACAAATAACCCGAATAAGAAACGAGAAGGGCCACATCACAACAGACCCAACTGAAATTAAAAGAGTCATATCAGATTATTACAAAAAATTGTACTCTAACAAATTTGCAAACCTAGAAGAAATGGATGAATTCCTGGAAAAACAATACCTACCTAAACTAACACAATCAGAAGTAGAACAACTAAATAGACCCATAACAAAAAAAGAGATTGAAACGGTAATCAAAAACTCCCAACAAAGAAAAGCCCTGGCCCGGATGGCTATAATGCAGAGTTCTACCAAACTTTCAGAGAAGAGTTAACACCACTACTACCAAAGGTATTTCAATGCATAGAAAATGATGGAATACTACCTAACTCATTCTATGAAGCCACCATTTCCCTGATACCAAAACCAGGTAAAGACATCACAAAAACAGAAAATTACAGACCTACATCCCTCATGAACATAAATGCAAAAATCCTCAACAAAATTCTAGCCAGTAGAATTCAACAACATATCAAAAAAATAACTCACCACGACCAAGTGGGATTTATACCAGGTATTTATGCAAGGCTGGTTTAATATTAGAAAAACCACTAATGTAATCCACCATATAAATAAAACAAAAGAGAAAAACACATGATCTTATCAATTGATGCAGAAAAGGCATTTGACAAAGGCCAACACCCATTTATGATAAAAACTCTCAGCAAAATAGGAATTGAAGGAAAATTCCTCAACATAATAAAGGGCATCTATGCAAAGCCAACAGCCAACATCAGTCTAAACGGAGAGAGCCTGAAAGCATTTCCCTTGAGAAGGGGAACCAGACAAGGATGCCCTTTATCACCGCTCTTATTCAACATTGTGCTAGAAGTCCTAGCCAGAGCAATTAGGCTAGACAAAGAAATAAAGGGCATCCGGATTGGCAAGGAGGAAGTAAAATTATCTCTATTTGCAGATGACATGATCTTATACACAGAAAACCCTAAGGAATCCTCCAGAAAACTACTGAAACTAATAGAAGAGTTTGGCAGAGTCTCAGGTTATAAGATAAACATACAAAAATCACTTGGATTCCTCTACATCAACAAAAAGAACATCGAAGAGGAAATCACCAAATCAATACCATTCACAGTAGCCCCCAAGAAGATAAAATACTTAGGAATAAATCTTACCAAAGATGTAAAAGACCTATACAAAGAAAACTACAAAGCACTACTACAAGAAATTAAAAAGGACATACTTAAGTGGAAAAACATACCTTGCTCATGGATAAGAAGACTTAACATAGTAAAAATGTCTATTCTACCAAAAGCCATCTATACATACAATGCACTTCCGATCCAAATTCCAATGTCATTTTTTTAATGTGATGGAGAAACAAATCACCAACTTCATATGGAAGGGAAAGAAGCCTCGGATAAGCAAAGCATTACTGAAAAAGAAGAAGAAAGTGGGAGGCCTCACTCTACCTGATTTCAGAACCTATTATACAGCCACAGTAGTCAAAACAGCCTGGTACTGGTACAACAACAGACACATAGACCAGTGGAACAGAATTGAGAACCCAGATATAAATCCATCCACATATGAGCAGCTGATATTTGACAAAGGCCCAGTGTCAGTTAATTGGGGAAAAGATAGTCTTTTTAACAAATGGTGCTGGCATAACTGGATATCCATTTGCAAAAAAATGAAACAGGACCCATACCTCACACCATGCACAAAAACTAACTCCAAGTGGATCAAAGACCTAAACATAAAGACTAAAACGATAAAGATCATGGAGGAAAAAATAGGGACAACGTTAGGAGCCCTCACACAAAGCATAAACAGAATACAAAACATTACCAAAAATGATGAAGAGAAACCAGATAACTGGGAGCTCCTAAAAATCCAACACCTATGCTCATCTAAAGACTTCACCAAAAGAGTAAAAAGACCACCTACAGATTGGGAAAGAATTTTCAGCTATGACATCTCCGACCAGCGCCTGATCTCTAAAATCTATATGAATCTGTCAAAACTCAATCACAAAAAGACAAACGACCCAATCAAGAAGTGGGCAAAGGATATGAACACACACTTCACTAAAGAAGATATTCAGGCAGCTCACAGATACATGAGAAAATGCTCTCGATCATTAGCCATGAGAGAAATGCAAATTAAAACTACGATGAGATTCCATCTCACTCCAACAAGGCTGGCATTAATCCAAAAAACACAAAATAATAAATGTTGGAGAGGCTGCGGAGAGATTGGAACTCTTATACACTGCTGGTGGGAATGTAAAATGGTAGAACCACTTTGGAAATCTATCTGGCGTTATCTTAAACAATTAGAAATAGAACTACCATACAACCCAGAAATCCCACTCCTCGGAATATACCCTAGAGAAATAAGAGCCTTCACACAAACAGGTATATGCACACCCATGTTTATTGCTGCTCTGTTTACAATAGCAAAAAGCTGGAAGCAACCAAGGTGTCCATCAAAGGATGGTTAAATAAATTGTGGTATATTCACACAATGGAATACTACGCATCGATAAAGAACAGTGAGGAATCTGTGAAACATTTCATAACATGGAGTAACCTGGAAGGCGTTATGCCGAGCGAAATTAGTCAGAGGCAAAAGGACAAATATTGTATAAGACCAGTATTATAAGATCTTGAGAAATAGTATAAACTGAGAAGAACACATACTTTTGTGGTTACGGGGGGGGGGGGGAGGGAGGGTGGGAGAGGGTTTTTTACTGATTAATTAGTAGATAAGAACTGCTTTAGGTGAAGGGAAGGACAATGCTCAATACATGGAAGGTCAGCTCAAATGGACTGGACCAAAAGCAAAGGAGTTTCCGGGATAAACTGAATGCTTCAAAGATCAGCGGAGCAAGGGCGGGGGTTTGGGGACCATGGTTTAAGGGGACTTCTAAGTCAATTGGCAAAATAATTCTATTATGAAAACATTCTGCATCCCACTTTGAAATGTGGCGTCTGGGGTCCTAAATGCTAACAAGCGGCCATCTAAGATGCATCAATTGGTCTCAACCCACCTGGATCAAAGGAGAATGAAGAACACCAAGGTCACAGGATAACTAAGAGCCCAAGAGACAGAAAGGGCCACATGAACCAGAGACCTACATCATCCTGAGACCAGAAGAACTATTTGGTGTCCGGCCACATCCGATGAGTGCCCTGACAGGGAGCACAACAGAGAAGCCCTAAGCCAGCAGGAGATCAGTGGGATGCAGACCCCAAATTCTCACAAAAAGACCATACTTAATGGTCTGACTGAGACTAGAAGAATCCCGGCGGTCATGGTCCCCAAACCTTCTGTTGGCACAGGACAGGAAACATCTCCGAAGACAACTCATCAGACATGAAAGGGACTGGACAGTGGGTAGGTGAGAGATGCTGATGAAGAGTGAGCTAATTATATCAAGTGGTCACTTGAGACTGTGTTGGCATCTCCTGTCTGGAGGGGGAATGGGAGGATAGAGAGAGTTGGAAGCTGGCAAAATCGTCACAAAGGAGAGACTGGAAGGGCTGACTCATTAGGGGGAGAGCAAGTGGGAGTACGGAGTATATAAACTTATACGTGACAGTCTGACTTGATTTGTAAACGTTCACTTGAAGCTCAATAAAAGTTAATAAAATTAAAAAAAAAAAAACCAAACCCACTGCCATCGAGTTGACTCCAACTCATAGTGACCCTATAGGACAGAGTAGACCTGCCCCAAGGATTTTCCATGGCACGCCTGGCATATTCAAACTGCCATCCTGTTGGTTAGCAGCTGTAACACCACTAAGGAGGGTGGAATTCCTAAAGCACCTCTAAGATGCTATTTTAGTGAGCACTCCAAGGGAGTACTGAAAACAAGCCTAGGCATTTCCAAAGCTGCCAGTTTGTCATACTGTGGCGGCTTGCATGTTCCTATCATGCTGGAAGCTATGTCACCTGTATTTCAAATACCAGCAGAGTCGCACATGGTAGACATGTTTCAGCGGAGCTTTTACACTAAGGCAGACTAGGAAAAAGGGCCTGGCAATCTATGCTGAACAAATAATATGAGACTATATGAAAAACATGGCATCAGGATTGGAGAAAGACTAACAACCTGCGATATGTACATGACACAACCTTGCTTGCCCAAAGTGAAGATGACATAAAAGATTACTTACTGATGAATGTCAAAGACCACAGCCTTCCGTATGCATTACCTCTGAACATAAAGAAAACAAAAATCTTCACAAATGGACCAATAAACAACATCATGATAAAGGGCAAAGAAATGGAAGTCTTATTCTGCTTGGATTTTTCTGCTTGGATCAACAATCAATGCTAATGGAAGCAGCAGTCGAGAAATAAAATGATGTATTGCATTGGGCAAATCTGCTGCAAAAGATCTTTTTAAAGTGTTAACAAGCAAAGATGCCACCTTGATGACTAAGGTGCATCTGACCCAAATCATGGTCTTTTCAACAGCCTGATATGCATGTGAAAGCTGAACAATGAAAAAGGAAGAGCAAAGAACTGAAACATTTCAACTTGGTGTTGAAGAATATTGAATATTCATACACTGCAAGAGGAAGTACAGCCAGAATGCTCCTTAGCAGTGAGGATGGTGAGAATTTGACTCACTTACTTTGGACGTGTCATCAGGAAAGACCAATCACTAGAAACGAAAATGCTGTTTGGTAAAGGAAACGGTTAGTGATAATGAGGGAACCCCTCAATCAGATGAATTGACTCAATAGCCAAAACAATCAACTCAAATATACCAACAATCATGAAGACAGCGCAGGATTGGGCAATGCTTTGTTCTTTTGTACATAGGCTGCTGAAATGTTACCGGGTGGAAACCCCATCTTACTCAGTGTGACTCGTATTGGCCAAAAATAAGAGACTGATGTGGGAGAATAGGAAAGGCATCTTTATTTCATTGTACAAGGAAATAGAGTCAGTCGGAGCTGCTGCCACCAAGACTGCTCGCCAAAGGCAGGCAGATAAGTTATTTTAAAGGGGTTTACAAGTAGGGAGTTCATACAAATTATGTCAGCAACACTCTTGATCATACAACGCAGGCACAATGGGGTTTATATATAACCTCCAAGCAAAAGCAGGATTCAAATGCAAAGCTGAGTAGGGGAGCGCAGCAAAGAAAAAGATTTTTCAATACAACACTGTAGGGGAGGAAGCCGGGTAAAGAGTACAGCACTGTTGGGGTTCTGTCTCAGTGAGCAAAGCCAGCTCAATGACAACTAACAACGGCATTTTCAAAGGAAACAATCAACTGCCTCCTGGCCTCTGAGCCCTCCTTAGATTTAAGACGACACCAAGAAAGGTGCAACCACAGTGCACAAATGCTGATGACTGCTTCTGGGTGCCCTGAGGTACCTGCCCTCTCCTGCTGCTGCCATTCGCTCGGCAGTCAGGGGGATCCTGGCAGACCATGGTCCAGGCAAGACTGTGCAGTTGCCTAACCATTGTAGGCAGCCTGCCAGCCTACCGGGCTCAGCATGGTGTGACCAAGCTTGGAGTTCTGAGAGCCTGGCCTTGTGCTACCTTCAATCATAGGAAGACATTTCAGATTGTCACCGTGACATCTGTGGCTTTACTGAAGCTGGCTGCACTGTTGACAAGAATCTCCATGCATCAGTGAGGTCACCATCTCTTTGGGCTAGTTTGTAATGCGCATAGGTCTGTATAAGGAGCCCTGGTGCCACAACAGCTAAACGCTCTGCTGCTAACTGAGAGGTCTGCAGTCCAAATGCTCTGCAGGAGAAAAGACCTGGCAACCTGTTCCCGTAAAGATCGCAGCCTAGGAAACCCTATGGGGAAGCTCTACTCTGTCCCATAGGGTCACTATGAATCGGAATCAACTCAACAGCGTACAACAACACAGGTCTGTATACAAACACCCATCTCCCCATTTGGCTCCCTCAGGGCTTTAGTGCAAAGTTCTATGAGCCGTTTCTCCACTGACAAAGCAGCCTGTGTGAAATTGGGAGTAAATCCGGATATCTGATGATTTACGCTGGGCCAGCCCAGGGGCAGGGAAGGTGACCCAGGCCCTGCCGCTGCTGAAAGCAGCACTGTATCTGCAGCCAGGGAACATGTGTGCATCTTTGTTTCTGGACAACTTGCACAAGCCCGACTACCTGAGGCTTAAGAAGAAAACAGAGATTCTTTTCCCTGCTTTCTGGGAAAGAAAAAAATCCATCAAGCTAGTGATTCAGGGTCAGGCTCTCCCACACTCGCTGGATAAATTGCAAGACAGTGCTTTATAATCAGCTTTGGGCCTGGTTCCTGAGCAGCTTTGAACTACTTATTAAGTGCCACTACCCTGGTGGGAATAGACAGCCCCGCAAATAACAGCCTGTTAGCCAGTTAGCCAGCAACTAACACGTAACCCCCGCCTGCAGAATTACTTCAGTCACATTAGCATTTTTTTTTAATGTCTTGAAAAACCATGAAAGTTGTGAAATTTGCTCCTGCCCAGCACACACTGAGCGGTAAGAGGAAGGAGTTGTTTGGCTCTACCTGTGGCAGAATGTGGTCTTCTCTCACCTGCTCAGCCTGCCCTGAGCCCAGTGCATGAATTCTGGGTGTGAAGCGAGTCTCCACACACCTGTGAGGCATCTTCTGGTCGGAGCCTGTGGCTTCTCCAGGTAGTAGTGGCCAAGAGTGAAGAGGGGAGACCATGAAAGAGCAGTGCCGTGTGTGGGTTGCAGGGACACTTACTGAATGTTCTCACTGATGGTGAGTAAGAAAAAAATAGCTGCCACCAAGTCCACTAAAATTCATGGTGACTCCATGTGTGTCAGAGTAGAGCTGGGTAGACTTGAGCCTTCAGCCTTTCAGTTGGCAGCCAAATACTTAACCCTCTGCACTACCCAGGGACTCCATGGTGAGTAAGGGTCCCACCACTTTCTCTAGAGACTGCTGCTGCCTTGGAGATAGTGGTTTCTTGCTTCTTACAGCTAAACAGTTGGAGAAAAGCTGACCTTTCTTCCTTTCCCAGAGGTGTGTTTTCTCTGGGAAATATGAAGCATGGTTATTGCCAGCTGTCCTGGAAACCCAACCCCTACAGTCCTTGCAGTTGTGCAGATGTGCAATACAGAAGGCATCCTGACCCTGCTTCTTAGAAGCAGACACAGCCGACAAATCCTTCCGCCCACCACCACAGTTGGCCAACAACTCTAAGAGTTAACATCTCAAACATTTTTGCAAAAGCTACAGCTGTTTGGAATATCTGTTTCTAACCCACATGAATTTACTGTGTCTCAAAGGCTGAACCATCTGCTTCTTCCTTCAGAGCATGGCTAATGGGAAAAGCAGGAGGGTGGTGTCCTGGCCCTGGTCTCCAGCTCCAACCCCACCACCTACAAGCTGGGCAATGTCTCTGAGCCAAGGTCTCCACATCTGTAACCTAGGATACTAAAAATGCCTCCTTGAGAATGGCCAATAAATTAAAAAAAAAATAACATGAAATAAGGTATGAGAGAGCACCTTATAAATTCCAATGGCAAAATATTATCATGTCATTAAACTATAAAACTTGACCACAAAGATATAATCCATTCTTAGGGTGGATTTAACAAATTGACCACTGCGACTTTTACCAACCTGTCAATACGGATTCTATAAAGAACCAATAGTTAGCAGAAAGTAACATATAAGTGATTCCAAACTATGGCTTGACTGTACTGAGTGCTGGGGAAAGGAAGCAGCAACATTTTTATTTTGCAGAGAAATAAAGAAGGAAGAAAAATGAAAATTGAACACATATGACTTTAAGACAGACAAGGTCTCAACCAAGAGAATAAGCACAACTCAGACTAGAACAAACAGCTGCAAGTGAGTTCACTCTCTGAATTCTCACCTTGGTCTATGTCTTCACAAGCACCTGAATGCAGGAGCTTTCTGACAGCAGGTCCTTGTGCTTGAGTCCATGCCTGGCTCAAGCGGGATGTCAGCAAAGTCCGCTGGAGGAGTTTCAGGGCACAGTTGAGAAAAGGGTGTGATGGTAACCTTAGCAACCCTATCTATCCTTCTTCTGGGGTTCCCCATCCCACCCAGTTGAAACCTGCTCTCCAGAAAGGTTCAGATGCTTCATCTAAGTTTTAACCTCTAGAAACAAAAGAAATGCCCCGAAGCCATCAGCAATGCCCACAATGTCTGGCAGGGTGAGTAGGTCTGTCCCTTACCAGAAAGTAAGCCATCTCAGGGTTAGCTGACCACAGAGTCCAGAATACTGCAGCCTACCAAGCTGACATTCATCCACACAGACTAGTGTTTGCAAGTCCCCCTCTCCCTGCTCTCACTCCCTCTCCTTCCTTACTCTACACCCCTCTACACTCCTCCTGCCAGGTTCCTGGCTTCCTGGCAGTCCACAGAAAGATTCAAGAAATCCTGTGGAGACCCTGGGTGGTGTAAAGAGTTAATGCACTTGGCTGCTAACGGAAAGTTTAGAGATCTGAGTACACTGCCTTAGTCTGGGTTCTCTAGAGAAACAAAAGCAATGAAGCGTATATATAGAGAGAGATTTCTCAAGGAAATGGCTCCCATAATTGTACAGGGTGGCAAGCCCCAAGTCTATGGATCAAGCATCAGGCTGTAGGCTTCTCCTGATTGATGTAGCTGAAGGGGCTAACGAACCCAAGATTGGCAGGCAGTACGGGAGACCCCTGGCTCAAGTCCCAAGAACCAGAGATCAGATGATATTGAGCTAGATGCCAGATCCAGAGCTAGCAAAAGCCAGCAAGCTTTACCAGAATGTCCATATATATTGCATGCTGGCCACACTCCACAAGGAAACTCCTCTTACAACTGATTGGCTGATCACATCAGATCACATCATAGAGGTAATTACATTATATCCCAAAATGGAGAATAACTCACCCTTTTAACCCTTTTAACTCCTGAGGCTCACTCTTCAACCAAAGATTAGGCAGGCCCATAAAACAAAATGAGACTAAATGGGTACACCAGCCCAGATGCAAGGATGAGAAGGCAGGAGGGGACAGAAAAGCTGGCAATGGGGAACCCAAGCTCATGAAGGGGAGGGTGTTGACATATCGTGGTACTGGCAACCAATGTCACAAACAATATGTGTATTAATTATTTAATGAGAAACTAATTTGCTCTGTAAACCTTCATTTAAAGTACAATAAAAAAAAATGGTGGTTTAAATGCACCCATTGTAGCACTGTGAAAGAAAGGCCTGGTGATCTACTTCAATAAGATTACAGCCATTGAAAATCCTATGGAGCTCACTTGGGGCGACTCAACAGCAACCGTTTTGCTTTTTCGGTTTATTATTTTAAAATACCACCTATAGCCATGAACAATTGGAAATTGAAATTAATAAAACCACCTCAGCAGACCCAGTAGCTTGGGGATCAGAGTCACAGCAGCTAGGCAGGCCAGCTTCATGAAGGCTCCCCCCACTCTGCAGCCCGCAGCACCAGGCACCTCCCTCCCCACCACAATGGCCCCAAGATGGCCCCAAGAGGAAGTTCAATTTAGCTGAAGTGGCAATAAGGGAAAAACCCAAGAGTAGATGTATGAAGTTGCCAGCTAACTCATTCCTGCAAAGGTGGGAGCTAAGCCAACAAAGGACAAATTTTTCAGACAAAAAAAAAAAATAGGAACAAAGGTAAAAGGGAAGCAAAAGGACAAGGGACAAAGTGGTTAACTAAGCAACTGGAGACAAGGCAGCTGCAAGAAACAGACAAGCTCAAAACAAGGAGTGTGCAGTCTCTGATGAAGGAGGCAGAAGCCAAATCTAATGAGCACTGTGTCCAGAGTCTCGCCAGGGGCCTTAGTCCCCTTTTCTCTACAATCCTGAGAAGTCGTTTTATCAACCATTTGTCAGTGCAAGTTTTCAAAGCTTTAGAAATATGTTGTTAAAAAAGAAGGAATCCCATCTCATCTCTTTTTTTTTTAACATATGTAGATAAGTGTTTATGCCTTTTATAAGAAGTGAAAACATATGCAGTTTGTTTATTTTTCTTAACAACCAGAAAGCAGTGGGATATTGAAATAAAAGAGGCTTTGGATACTTGGTGTCCAGCCTCATAGGCTGGTGGGGGGAGAGGTTTTATGTCCTATAATACCAAGCAAATGAAATGGCAATCTGGACTCACAATCATGGATTTAATACGTCTAAAACACTGTAAATTACTTAACATCTATTCCATGATGTTTTATTGTGGAATTGTTTCCACAGGAAACTGCTCCCTGGTCTTCGCTCTCTGCCTGACAGGATAGGTGCTCTTCAGTTTGTTTACTGCTGCAGCCACAATATGACACAGCAGTATATCAACAGGGAACTGCCAGAAATTCAGGACATATTCAGAAGAGGATGTGGAACCAGTGATATCATTGTTATGTCAGATGGATCTTGGCTGAAAGCAGAGAATACCAGAAAGATGTTTACCTGTGTTTTATTGACTATGCAAAGGCATTCGACTGTGTGGATCATAACAAATTATGGATAACATTGAGAAGAATAGGAATCCCAGAACACTCAGTTGTGCTCATGAGGTACTGGGACATAGATCAAGAGGCAGTTATTCGGACAGAATAAGGGGATATTGAGTGGTTTAAAGTCAGGAAAGTTGTGTTTCAGGGTTGTATCTTTTCACCATACCTATTCAATCTGTATGCTGAACAAACAATCCAAGAAGCTGGACTATGTGAAGAAGAACGGGGCATCAGGATTGGAGGAAGACTCATTAACAACCTGCGTTGTGCAGATGACACAACCTTGCTTGCTGAAAGTGAAGAGGGCTTGAAGCACTTACTGATGAAGATCAAAGACCACAGCCTTCAGCATGGATTACACCTCAACATAAAGAAAACAAAAATCCTCACGACTGGACCAACATCATGATAAATGGAGAAAAGATTGAAGTAGTCAAGGATTTCATTTTACTTGGATCCACAATCAACAGCCATGGAAGCAGCTGTCAAGAAATCAAAAAACACATTGCATTGGGCAAATCCCTCCAATTTGTCCCATTTGTAATGGAAATATCTATCTTGTGCTTGTTCTACCATTGTGAAACAATGACATTGTTCCACAGATAGTCCAAAATTATCTTTGGAAACAGGTAACTTGTAATCTAAATCACAGGTTCACAGATGACGAGGAACTTTGCCCAAGAATGGAATATGCCTAGAGACTCATCCATATTTGATTTAGATGATTCAGAAGATGAGATTTTGGACTTGGAGTTGATTTAAGACTTTGGGGACCCCTTTAAAGTGTTGAAAAGCAAAGATGTCACCTTGAGGACTAAGGTGACCCAAGCTGTGGTATTTTCAATCACATCATATGCATGCAAAAGCTGGGTGATGAATAAGGAAGACAGAAGAACTGACACCTTTGAATTGTGGTGTTGGCAAAGAATATTGAATATGCCATGGACTGCCAAAAGAATGAACAAATCTGTCTTGGAAGAAGTAAAACCAGAATGCTCCTTAAAAGCAACGATGGTGAGACTACATCTTACATACTCTGGATGTGTTGTCAGGAAAGATCAGTCCCTGGAGAAGAACATCATGCTTGGTAAAGTACAGGATCAGTGAAAAAGAGGAAGACCCTCAACGAGATTGATTGACACAGTGGCTGCAACAATGAGCTCAAGCATAACAACAACTGTGGGTATGGCATAGGATCAGGCAGTGTTTCATTTTGTTGTGCATAGGGTCACTGTGAGTTGGAACTGACTCAACAGCACCTAACAACAACAGTTCTGTTGTACATGGGGTTGCTATGAGTCAGAGCCAACTCAACTGTAACTAACAACAACAACAAACTCCTAACAGTTTATCAATATTAAAAGATATTTGTACTGATACCTTCTTCTTAAGGACTATTTTCCTCCATAATTTAAGCCAGAAAGCCACTAGAATAACTGTTCAAAAAGGGCTACAACTACAAGAATTTTTATATTTTTAGTCCTTATATTAAGAATTGTGTACACATTTTTCATAATGTCGGTGTGTTGATGCTCATACAAAAACAAATAAAATCTCAATTATGGAAAAATAATATAATTTAAAAATGCATTAAAAATATGAAACATTTGTGAATACATTTAATAAAATATATGCCAGACCTATGTATCTATAGGGTCTCTATGAGTCAATATTAACTCGATGGGTTTTTTATACACACTAAAAACTACAAAACTTTGCTGAGAGAATTTTCAAGAGACCTAAATAATTGGAGAAATATATCACAGTCTTGAGCTGGAAAACTTAATATTGTGAATATGCAGTTTCCTCCAAACTGACCTACAGATTCAGTACAATTACAATCAAAATCCCAGTAGATATTTAAAATAGAAATTTGCAAGCTGATTCTAAATTTTAAGTGGAAATGCAGAGGACCCAGAATAACTAAAACAATTTTGAGAAAGAAGAACATATTTGGATAACTTGCAGTCCTGATTTCAAGACTTCAAAACAGGTTGGTATTGGCATAAGAATAGAAATATAGACCAATAGAATAGAGAGTCCAGAAATAAACACACATATATAGTCTTTTTAAAAAAATTTTGTTGTTGCTTTTGAAAATATACACAGCAGAGCATATACCAACCAGTCCAACAATTTCTACATGTACAGTTCAATGACATTGATACATTTTTCAAATTGTGCCACCATTCTCACCCTCCTTCTCTGAGTTGTTCCTCTCCTGTTAACATAAACTCACTGCCCCCTAAATTTCATATCTAGTCTTTCGAGTTGGTATTGTCAATTTGGTTCCATATAGATAGTTCTTAAAACAGCACAATGCTCAAGGCAGACGTTTTTTCCTACTAAGCTAAATAAACTATTTTTTGGTTTAGAAGCCCTGGTGGTGCAGTGGTTAAGCAATTGGCTGCTAACCAAAAGGTCAGCAGTTTGAACCTGCTGCTCCTCGGCAGAAAGACGTGGCATTCTACTTCTGAAAAGATTTACAGCCTTAGAAACCCTAAGGAGGCAGTTCTACTCTGTCCTATAGGGTTGCTAGGATTTGGAATTGACACGACAGCAAAGGGTTTGGTTTTACTTGGATTGTTTGGTTTAAAGAAGACTTAAGGGAACATTTTTGGTTTAAGTTTTAAAGATTATCTCAGTACAATAGTTTCAATGGTTCACCAAACCTCAATGGCTCTAGAGAGTCTGGATTCCATGAGAATCTGAAATTCTATTCTACATTTTCCCCCTTTTGATCAGGATTCTTCTATAGACGCTTTAACCAAAACGTTCAGTAACGGTAGCCGAGCACCACAAAGGAGGCAGCTGTTCATGTATGCTATTAGCCATATGTTCCAATTCCTCCTCCTATTCCTCACTCTCTTTCCTCCTCTGTTGCTCCAGGCAAATAAAGACCAATTATTGTACCTTGGATGGCCCCTTGCAAGCTTTAAAGACCCCATGCACTATGCGTGGAATTAGGTGGTAGAACAGAAGCACTAAACATGTCATTAGGCCAATTAACTGGGATGTCCCATGAAGTCATACCCCTAAACCTCCAACCCAAGAAACCAAATCCCATGAGGTGTTTGGTTGTACACAAGCAGCCTAAGCAGCCGCTCTTTTTGTTGTTGTAAATATATCTAGCACACATCATTTGCCAGTTCTTTTTTACAGTTGTACAACTTATTGACATCAATTATATTGTCTGTGCAACTGTTATCCTCAGTCAATGTGATTTTTTTCATCACCATAAACTGGAAGTCAGGGCTCTGTATGCAATAACTCCTCCTTTCCCCCTCCCTCTTGCCCCTGGTAACCACTAATAAACTTTGGTCTTGGTATATTTGCCCGTTCTTGTCTTTTTATATAAGTGAGGTCATATAATATTTGTCCTTTTATGCTGTGAACTAGGGAAGCACCTCCAGCAAAAGAGCCTACTTCCCTAACCACCACACCCCCTGCCTGTGCAAATAGACACTACCTGTCTCAGTCATCTAGTGCTGCTATAACAGAAATACCACAAGTGGATGACTTTAACAAAGAGAAATTTATTTCTTCACAGTAAAGTAGGCTAAAATTCCAGATTCAGGGTGTCAGCTCCAGGGGCAAGGTTTCTCTCTCTGTCGGCCTTCTTATCAGTCTTCCCCCAGACTAGGAGCTTCTCTGCACAGGGACCCTGGGTCCAAAGGACATGCTCTGCTCCCAGCACTGCTTTCTTGGTGGTATGAGGTCCCCCTGTCTCTGCTCTCTTCTCTCTTTTATATCTCAAGAGATTGCCTCCAGACACAATCCAGTCTTATAGATTGAGTCCTGCCTCACTTACACAACTGCCACCCATCCTCCCTCACTAACATCATAGAGGCAGGATTTACAACATACAGGAAAATTACACAATACCCGGAATCATGGCCCAGCCCAGTTGATACACACATTTTGGGGGGTACGTAATTCAATCCATGACATTACCCCCCAGCTTCTCCTGTAAAATCAACACGCTAAACCTCCTTGAGGTCCGTTCAGAGGGGGCCAGCACCTGGTAAATGCCAGGTGCTGGGCTGTTGTGAATTGTTACAGAAGACCCCTTCCAGTGAAGTGTGCTTCCATAGTCAGCACTCTGCCTGCTTTCCTGTGTACCCCACAGCTCAGGCCACCAAAACCAACAGAACAAACCCCCTCTGCCCTCCTTCCAGTCACAACTGAGAACTGCTGACTGAGGTTTATGTGTGCTAGGAAGGGGGTGTCTTGAGTGGTGGCTGCACTCACAGCCAACATACCGGAGAGGGGGACTCTGGCCACAACCAGGCAGACCCCTTAGAGTGTCCACTTGGAGTGTGTCAGCCCCTCCCCCACCCAGTAACTATTGGTTGCCAGGCTGCTGCTGCTAAGGGCTAGTCAAATTATTTATTTATTTTTATTGTGCTTTAAGTGAGAGTTTACAAATCAAGTCAGTCTCTCATGTTAAAACTTACAGACACCTTGCTATATACTTCTCATTGCTCTCCCCCTAGTGAGACAGCACACTTCCTCCCTCCTCTCTCTATTTTCATGTCCATTCAGCCAGCTTCTGACCCCCTCTGCCCTCTCATCTCCCCTCCAGACAGGAGATGCCAACATAGTCTCATGTATCTACTTGATCCAAGAAGCTCATTCTTCCTCAGCATCATTTTCTATCCCATAGTCCAGTCCAATCCCTGTCTGAAGAGTTGGCTCTGGGAATGGTCCCTGTCTTGGGCTAAAAGAAGGTCTGGGAAACATGATCTCCAGGGTCCTTCTAGTCTCAGTCAGACTATCAAGTTTGGTCTTTTTATGAGAATTTGGGGTCTGCATCCCACTGCTCACCTGCTCCCTCAGGGGTTCTCTGTTGTGTTCCCTGTCAGGGCAGTCATCGGTTATGGCTGGGCATCATCTAGTTCTTCTGGTCTCAGGCTGATGTAGTCTCTGGCTTATGTGATCCTTTCTGTCTCTTGGGCTCATAATTACGTTTTGTCTTTGGAGTTCTTTATTCTCCTTTGCTCCAGGTGGGTTGAGACCCATTGAGGCTTCTTAGATGGCTGTTTAGTCAAGTTATTTTTGACAAAGGTAGTTTGTCAAAGTAATTCAATGGAGGAAAAAATAGACTTTTCAATTGATAGAGCTAAAACAACTGTATTGCCACGTGCAAAAAAGAGAACCTTAGAACCTTGACCCTTACTTCATACCATATATAAAAAATTGACTCAAGATGGATCATAGGCCCAAATGTAAGAACTAAAACTATAAAACTTCCACAAGAAAACATGGGAGAAAACCTTTGTGACCTTGAGTTAGGCAAATATTTCTTAGCACACAAAAAGCACAATCCATAAAATTAAAAAAAGAAAACTTAAGTGGACTACAACAAAATTTAAAACTTTTACTCTTCAAAAGACACTGTTAGGAAAAAGAGACAAGCCACAGATTAGGAGAGAGTATCTGCAAATCATTTATCTGATAAGAGACTTGTGTTCAGAATCTATAAAAAAAAAAAAACTCTCACTACTCCAATAAGATAAATAACCAAATAAAAAAGTGGGCAAAAGATTTTGAACAGACATTTTCCCAAAGATAATATATGAATGAAAAATAAGTACATGCAAAGATACTCAAGATCATTAATCATTAGGAAAATTCAACTTAAAACCACAATCCAAAAAATCACAATAGATGCCACTATATACTCACTAAAATGACTAAAATTAATTAGATTGACACCACCAGGTATTGGTGAGGATGTAGAAGCACTGGAACTCTCACACATGCTGGTGGGAATGTAAAATGGTACAGCCATTTTGGAAAGCACTCTGACAGTTTCTTATAAAGTTAAATATACACTTACCGTGCAACCCAGGAGTCCCATTCCTGGTATTTACCCAAGAGAAATGAAGACATGTGATGCACAATGACTTGTACACCAATGTTCATAGCAGCTTTATTCAAATAACAAAAAACTGGGAACATCCCAAATGCTCTTCAACAGGCTAATGGATAAACAAATTGTAGAACATGCATGCAATGAAATACTACTCGGACATGAAAAGGAACAAACTGCTGACCCAGGCAACAATGCATGATGCACAATGAATCTCAAAAGCATTATGCTAAGTGACAAAGCCAAACACAAAAGATGTGCCTGGCTACATTCCACTTACCTGCTTTCTCTGGAAAGATATTGAAAGTCTAGACATGAATTGGAAACCCTGGTGGCATAGTGGTTAAGTGCTGTGGCTGCTAACCAAAGGGTTGGTAGTTCAAATCCGCTAGGCGCTCCTTGGAAATTCTACGGGGCAGTTCTATTCTGTCCTATAGGGTCGCTATGACTTGGGATCGACTCTGTGGCACTGGTACTGGGTTAGACATGAATTGCATCCGGTGTCTCCATCTTCAACTGTGTTCGTGGGACACTGTCTTACAATTTCCAGAGAATAAACCTTCAGTCTTCTGCCGTGGTTGGAGAGGGCATCTGAGTGAAGCTGATAGACTAAACAAATAAAAATGCAGGACCTCTAGGTAGATTTGAATTTCATTTAAACAACAAACAGTATTTTAAGGTAAGTATGTCTCATGCGATATTTAGGAAATACTTATACTAAAAATTATTCATTGTTTACCTGAAATTCAAATTTAGCTGAGTGTCCTGTATGTTATCTGGTAACCCTACATCTGGGGCTCTATCTATTTCTCAAGTAGACTTTGAAGCAACCTTCTTGTTTTTAGCTCCATTTTCTTCCCTCTATAAGAGGCACCTGCAGTTGCCAATTTCTGAACCTTTGGGCAATATAAATGACTAGACTTTTAATATCTTTCTAGAGAAAATAGGTAAGTGGAATGTAGCCAGGCCTATTAGGCCCAGGTGGGAGTTTGGGAGATTTTTCATGGGGAAGGAGTCCCTGGATGGTACAATTAACTCACTCAGGTGCTAACTGAAAGGTTGGAGGTTTGAGTCCACCCAGAAGGGCCTCAAAGAAAGGCCTGGCTATCTACTTCTAAAACGCCAGCCATTGAAGTGCTATGGAGCACAGTTCTACACTGACACACATGGTGGGGTCGCCATGAGTCAGAATTGACTCGATGGCAACTGATTTTGCCTGGGGAAGCTGATCAGAGCAAATCAAAAATCTAAAACTACTGACAGGAAGTTCTCCAGTAAAATTTACCTGTGAGACCACCCTTCTATGAAGATCATAGCTGACAAACTCCCTACTCCCTATCTCCCGCACACAGAACTTTCCATCAGCTTTTTAGTGCTCTACTCTTAAATATGAACAAGATCACCAAGAAGCACCAGATACATGAGGTAAACATCTAATATAAAAGACATACACTCACACACAAACAAAAAGACAATGTGAGAAGAAATTCTAAAGGCTGTCATTTATATCTCCATACAAATGAGAAGATGTTGCATGCATGAAAAAAGAATAATATGTACAAAAATTTAATAGAGAACACGAAAGAGCTCCCAGAAACTAAAAATATGATAGAAAACAAATTAAAAATTCAATATTAGGGTTGCAAGATAAACTTGAGGAAATTTCCCAGAAAGTAGAAAAAAAAGACAGGCCATAAAAAGGTAAAAGTAGGTAAGAAAATTAATGACCCAATATAGAGGTCCAACCTCCACTAATAGAGTTCCAGAAGTGGGGCAAAGAGAAAAATGGATGGGAGGAACTCATCGAAGTCTTGAATGGGATGACTGTGTGCCCAACTAAAAATCCTATTTCTATGTGTGAGGAAAAGGCTGCATATTGGGGACAACAGTCAATCTCTGCCACTATCCTAAAGGTATATGGTAGGAACATTAGTCTGGCATTGGGCTGTAGGGTGGATTTGGAGAAGAACGCCTTAGTGCAGAGTGGACAATTAATGTTTGTTAAAAATGAGAGATCTGTCGAGTCCACAAATGTAAGCAGGAGGTGTAACATAGTGAACACAGGTGTGAAGGCGTGAGGATGTGGACTTGGTGGTGGCCAATGGGCAGGACTGGAAAAGTCTGAGAGAATTCTTGAAAAACAAGATGATAGTCATTGGTGACCTCAGAAAGGCAGAGAAAACTTCAAAGGTGACTCCATCTAGCATGACAGATGGCACAGTGATGGCACTCCTCATGGAAACGGGAACTAGAAAGGTGGCTGACTTCTGGAAGCAAAAACGACAAGCTCAGTTTTGGACATTGTGAGTTAATTGAGGGGAAAAGAGGTCTGGAAGTCAATCGGGCTCTTTTCAAATCATGTACATGTAAAACTGACTAGTAAAGTAGCTTCTCACGGGGGCTTATCAACTCAAACAAAGGAACATTCATAGGTATTTTTGAATGGATAAATACCACTAAAGACCTTTGGGCAAATGTATTAATACAGATCAGTGCCACATCGTTACCACAATTTCCTGAGTTAGAGCCGTGTGCCGCAAATAGCCAACTCTTGAGACAGGGGTGAGGTGGTTTGCAAGTGCTTTATTAGATATACCGGTATATGGAGATAGAGGGGCATGATCTCCTCCTAAAGTTGTCTGTCTCACCAGACTACAAATCAACTCAGGTTTTTAAGGGAAAAGGGGCTATAAGTTTTAGGGACTTGTGGAATGTGCACTCTCTTTCTTCTGTTTGGTTCGGTGGCAGTATCTCATGTTGGTCTTTTCCTGCCGTTATCCCATCAGCTCAGGGGGTGGCTGGTGCCATCCTTCATCTTATTTTACAGGCTTAGATCAATATCACTCGTTTTCCACAGTCCTAGAGGAAACATTGGTTAACACGTAACCATTTGGGGAGCTAACATCAGGATCTTACTTGGAGGCAGGGATGGGCTGGGGAGGGAAAGAAGAGAAAGAAGAAAGAAGGAAAAAATTGGCTCAGGTACTGTTCAAGATATGGCTGAGCAACCTGTTTCAACATCAGACAGATAAATGAGAGATCATTAACTCAAAAAGCAAAGCCAGACTTAGCACCTCATTAGCCTAGGTAGGAAAAGTTAAACTGCAAATCTGTTTCACACTCAGACTGTCAGCAAATTTGGCATCAGCTGGCTGGAAGGTGGCAGATGCACTGGGGCCATTCCAAGGCCACGATCCTGGAGCACAGATGCCTCCAGCTTTTTGGAGATACTGTTTGGGTTGGTGTGTTGCAGGGAAGGAAGGGGGTATGGCTCAGTGACATGGGGGCTCTACTGTGAACCCAGAACGAGAGCTCCATCTCTCAGGGTCATTTCAGATGGCCTCCACCCCTTTAGCAGTAAAGAGCTTAGGAATTCCAGGTGAGAGGCTGTGCATGTGGGTGTGCCCCTGGAGTGGATAGAGGTCTGCTCCTCCCCTTTAGTGGATGGTGATTGCTGTTGGTCTTATTTTCTTTGGTTCTATAATTTTATAAAAACAGACTTAGAGAACCTTGTTTCACGAAAACATTTCAAAGTGTATGTCAAGACTTGTCAGGTGTTAAATTTACATGGAGTTTCAGAGTTAAGCTCTTATGAGAGAAGAGCAGAAGAACTGTGGTGATCTATGTAACATGTTGTTGGCAATATGTATGTTAAGTCCAAGGAACTGTGAGGTAAACTTGACTTGTAGCCAACACTGGATAGCTAAATAAATTGTTCCACAACTTCTCCTTAAAAAGAAAAAAATCACAAAACTAATAAACCCCAAATGCAGGAAAGCAAATGCCAGTGTGGGTAACTTCAAGATCTTTTCCAGAAACTGTAGTAGAAGTCAGCACCAACTTAAAGAATAACCAGCTCACAGTTTAGGTTGCTAACTTGGAGTCATGGCGGCTATTATTCTGAGAAAATTCAAAATATTGCTGAACTAGAAGGAGTGGGTAAGACTCCTCAGAATGAACAAGTCATTGTTATTACAGGTAACAGGATAAACTGGAGCCCAGTTAGTCCTATTTTCCCCAGTGCTTCAGAACCTCAGGTATTTAAGGTGGCTATAGGGTCTTTTTTTTTTAAAAAAAAAAAAAAAAATTTTTTTTGATAGGGTCTTTTTTTTATAGAGTCGCTTATGAGTTTTTTTTTTATGAGTCAGAATCGACTTCAAGGCACTGGGCTTGGTTTTTGCAGCATTCGGGCAGGCCGCTAAGGGACCATTTGGCGTATGCTCTCCGCACTGGCTCCCTGAAGAGGAAGCAGAGGTAAAGGGGAAAAGGTTGCATTACTTACCAAGTACTGTGCATTGCACCATGGCAACTTCTGACACATCTGAAGCAAAGTCTCTTCCCATACCACGTGGCCTGTTTTTTTCTTTTCCCTTCTGGTGTTTAATCTACAATGGTGAGCTAACTAACCATTGAGTCAGTTCCAACTCATGGCAACCCCATATGTGTCAGAGTAGAACTGTGTTTCATAGGCTTTTCAATGACTAATTTTTTGGAGTTAGATCAACAGGGCTTTTTTCTCAGGTGCTATTATGGGTGAATTGTGTCCTCAAAAAATACGTGTTGTAAATCCTAACCACTGTGCCTGTGGTTATAATCCCATTTAGGAATGGGTTGTCGTGTTAATGAGACAGGGTTAGTGTAGGGTATGTCTTAAATCAATCTCAAAAGATAATAAAAGAGATTACACAAGTAAACTAGAAGCAGACATGGGGGAAGAGAGATGCCAAGCCACATGAAGACCACCCAACAGCAGAAGATCCAAGAAACAAGGACCTTCCTCCAGAGCTGACACAGAGAGAAAGCCTTCCCCTAGAGCTGGCACCCTGAATTCACTTCTAGCCTCTTAAACTGTGAGGAAATAAATTTCTGTTTGTTAAATCCACCCACTTGTGGTATTCCTGTTATACAGCACTAGATAACTAAGACAGGTGCCTCTGGGTGAATTCGAACCTCTGGTTTTTTAGTTAACAGCTGAGTGAGTTAACTGCACCAATCAGGAACTAATGGTGACTAAGCATGAGTTAATATCTGTGGGCCCAAAACCTTCATCTGTTGAGTAGGGATATTGCTACTTAGTACAAGACCTGTTAATAGTAATTGTCTTAAGAATTCCCATTCTTTTTATGGTAATGAGAGCCCTGGTGGCACAGTGGTCAACCACTTCACTGCTAACCAAAAGGGGGGTAGTTAGAACTCACCAGCAGCTCTTGGAGAGAAAGATGTGCCAGTCTGCTTCCCTAAAGATTACAGCCTTAGAAACTTAGGCAGTTCTACTCTGTTCTTTTAGGGACGGTATGAGTCGGAATCAACTTGACTAGCAATGGATTTTTCTGAACTTCTTATATGGGACTTTGCTGCATTCTCCCCTGTGTCCATCCTACACGGGGTGTAGGTTGCAGCAGTGTGCACATAAATCCCCTGGGGATCTTGACTGGTTCCAATCAGCAGGTCTTGGGTGGGGTCGAGGAATCTGCATTTCTAAAAAGCTCCCAGTTGATGCTGCTGGTGTCCAGACTACACTTTAAGTAGCAAGGTTGTAGGGTACACACTTACCAAAAGAAAAAAAAAAGTATTGTGTTCATAGGAAAGATAATAAAATTCCAATAAATGGGAATTTACCTTATGAACAGAGATTATATTACTTGTAGTGAAGATATTGAACTCAGTGATGCAAAACCCACTACCATCCAGTCATAGCAACCCTATGGACAGGGTAGAACAGCCCCCTAAGGTTTCCAAGGAGCCAATGGTAGGTTAACTCCCAAAATTTTGGTTAGCAGCCAAGCTTTTAACCACTGCACCACCAGGGCTCAATACAGGCAATTTCCTGGTGCCTGAACACTTGTGTCTAATTTACACAAAGGCACCTTTTGGGCCAGCTGCACCCTGGCAGCAATTTTTACCTTAAACAGCAGAAAAGTAAGAATTAATCTCTTCTGAAAGGAAAAAAATGGCCTCTTAAAGAATAAATTATTTTTATTAATTTAATCCTTAAAATCTGATTTGCATTTTCGAGGTATGAATCTATTTTAACTTACTTAGATTTTACCCCTATTTAAAAAAAAAAAAAAAACCCACTGCCGTTGAGTCGGTTCCAATTCATAGCGACCCTATAAAAAAAAAAAAAATTTTTTTTTGACCCTATAAAAAATAGAGTGTAAATTTTTCAAAGCAGAATAGCATTGGCAAAGACTCTGAAGGAATTAGTAAACAATAAGAAAGTTGTATCTTTTTACTACCCACATACTACATTGCATTTTTTCTCTCAGAACCAGTAGATTTGCCTAAACATAAATGGTATTTTAAAGAATTTTTATATTTTTTCTGTGTCCTTAAAAAAATGTAATTAGAAATAGAGGAACAGTTTGTTTTCTCACACTGTGTCTTATGTATGTGTGTGTGTGTGTGTGCACATTCCCCAGTTAAAAAAAGGATTTAACAGATTTCAATAAAAATGCAAGCACCATAGGACCAGAAACTGCTAGCTGACAATGTAAGATGAAAACCAAGCAATGAAAGAAAAAACAAAAAAAGAGATGAAAATTATTTCCATAAATCTTAGCTAAAACCAGCATTCTGGTTTCCAGGTAGAGGGTTGAACACAGTCCGCAGACCCTCTTGCTCACATTGAATGTGGGAAATGACTGAGGTAGTGTGTGTATTTGGTGTGGTTAAGACTGAGCCTCAGGTCCCTGTGAGGGTCAGGAGCTGCCAGGAATTGTTCAGTATCCTAGATGAGGAGAGAAGCTCATTTTCACGTAGGCATTTCTGGTAAGCTTCCTGTAGTTTGTTCAGAGTTATTTTACCACCATAAATAAATATTCATTTTCATAAACAATCTTGAATTCTTTCTCTTAAAGGAGGCACTCCAAATTGTAGGGCCCACAAAACCTATACAACACTGTCTCAGAGAGAAAAGGGACGTATCACATCCATGGGGGAGTATAGGTAGTTATGAAAAATAACAGACCAGAGACCTTGAAAACAAAAACCATACTGTTGAAGTTAAAAAATAATAGAACAGATGGTGTGAATAGGAAAAATGAATATAGACAAAGAGTCAGTTAGTGGGCTGGAAGGTCCACCAAGGAATTCTTCCAGAATCCATGCAGATGAAAATCAGAAAAGTTGAGGAGCAAAGAGGCTAGAGCCGTCTCATACATAGGTTTTCCAAAAGGACAGAATAGCAAGAGTGGATAATGATAAGCGGGGGGAAAAACCACATAGGCATATAGTAGTGAAATTTTAGAATACAAAGGATAAACAGAAAAATTGTAAAAGTGACCAATGATCAGATTACCTGAACAGAACAAGAACCAAATTGACATTTGATATCTCATCAGTAGCACTGGAAGCAAGAAGATAATGGAACACTATCTTCAAGAGCTGAAGGGAAAAAAATTGGAATCTAATATTTTGTATGCAGGGAAAATATCAATCAAGTATAAGAGCAAAATAACAACATTTTTAAGTGCCTACAGACTCAGAAGGTGTACCACCTACATGTTGTTGTTGTTGCTGTTCGGTGCTGTCTAGTTGGTTCATAGCAACCCTACGTACAACAGAACAAAACACTGCCTGGTTCTGAACCATCCTCACAATCATTGTTATGCTTGAGCCCATTGCTGCAGCCACTGTGTCAATCCGTCTTGTTGAGGGTCTTCCTCTTTTTTGCTGACCCTCTAATTTACCAAGCATGATGTCCTTCTCCAGAGACTGATTCCTCCTGATAACATGTCCAAAGTATGTGAGACATAGTCTCACCAGCCTTACTTCCATGGAACATTCTTCTTGGACTTCTTCCAAGACATATTTGTTCATTCTTTTGGCAGTCCAGGGTATATTCAGTGTTCTTTGCAAAGACCATAATTCAAAGTTATTTATTCTTCTTCAGTTTTCCTTATTCATCACCCAGCTATCGTATGCATATAAGGAGATTGAAAACTCCATGGTGGCTTAGATCAGGTGCACCTTAGTCTTCAAGGTGACATCTTTGCTTTTTAATACTTTAAAGAGGTCTTTTGCAGCAGATTTGCCTAATGCAATGTGTCTTTTGACTTCTTGACTGCTGCTTCCATGGGTGTCAATTGTGGATCCAAGTAAAATGAAATCCTTGACAACTTCAATCTTTTCTCCATTTGTCATGATGTTGCTTCTTGGTCCAGTTGTGAGGATTTTTGTTTTATGTTGAGGCGTAGTCCATACTGAAGGCTGCGGTCTTTGATTTTCACCAGTAAGTGCTTCAAGTTCTCTTTACTTTCAGCAGGCAAGGTTGTTTCATCTGCATAACGCAGATTGTTAATGAGTCTTCCTCCAATCCTGATGCCCATTCTTTCAGGGTCCATCTTTTGTGGCCCTGATCAGAGCAGCCGGTAGTGGTAGCTGGGCACCATCTAGTTCTGGTCTCAGGGTAGATGAAGCCATGGTTTGTGCAGACTACTAGTCCTGTAGGCTAGTTTCTTCTTTGAGTCTTTGGTTTCCTTTTTTCTCTTTTGCTCTGGATGAGTAGAGACCAACTGTTGTATCTTAGATGGCCATTCTCAAGCTTTTTAAGACCCCAGATAGTACTTACAAACTAGGATGCAGAACTCAAACTTTATGAATTATGTTATACTAATTGACCCTGATGTCCCTCCCACAAGACTATGGTCCTAATCCTTCAAACCCAGGAAACCAATCCCTTGAGGTTTTTGGTTACGTCTAAGAAGTACCCATAACTGTGCCCCCATGTGCTTTATTATATGTATGAGTATATGTGCTTACAGTCACATACATGCATATGCATATATACACACACATATACATACAGAAAAGATTGAAGTTGTCAAGGACTTCATTTTACTCAGATCCGCCATCAACACCCATGGAAGCAGCAGCCAAGAAATCAAAAGATACATTGCCTTAAGAAAATCTGCTGCAAAAGACCTGTTTAAAGTGATGAAAAGCAAAGATGTCATCTTGAAGACTAAGGTGCACCTGTCCTGACCCAAGTCATGGTGCTTTTAATCATCTCATATGCATGTGAAAGCTGGCTGATGAATAAGGAAGAATTGAGGCCTGTGAATTGTGGTGTTGGTGAAGATTACTGAATATGCTATGGGCTGCCAAAAGAATGAACAAACATGTCTTGGAAGAAGTACAATCAGAATGCTCCTTAGAAGCGAGGATGGTGGGACTATGTCTCACATACTTTAGACATGTTATCAGGAGGGATCAGTCTCTGGAGAAGGACATCATACTTGGCAAAGTAGAGGATCAGCAAAAAAGAGGAAGACCCTCATTGAGATGGGTTGATGTAGTGGCTGCAACAATGGGCTCAAGCATAACAATGATTGTGAGGAGGGCTCAGGACTGGGCAGTGTTTTGTTCTGTTGTACATAGGGTCACTATGAGTCAGAACTGACTCAATGGCACCTAACAACAACAACATACTTATACGCACATATGTATACCTATACATACATGTGTCTACACACATACATATATACCAACACAAAAATTTTTTGGTTGTTGTTGCTGTTGTTTCAAAATTATATATGCCATACCCGCTACTGTCAAGTCAATTCCAACTCATAGCAACCCTATAGGACAGAGTAGAGCTGTCCCATAGGGTTTCCAAGGCTGAAAATCTTTACAGAAGCAAATTGCCACATAGTTCTCCTGTGGTGTAGCTGGTGGGTTCAAACTGCTGACCTTTCAGTTAGCAGCCAAGTGCTTAACCACTGCACCACCAGGGCTCCCACGTATATGCCATAGCAATTTTTAAATGGTCCTTTCTTCTTGTGTACGTTTTAGTGACATCCTTTACCTTTGTCAAGCTATGTACACTTCATTCTCATTCAGTGTTACCCTTCCCATTGCCAAAAATAACAAGTGCCCACTACCTAGAGAGTGAATCCTTCTCCCCTCCTCCCATCCCTTGTAACCAGTAATGAACGTGAGTTTCGGTACATTTGCCTGTTGTGGCGTTACCTTAATAAATACTGCTTGCAATTTTTAAAAAGCCAGAATTAATATTCCAAATGAGATCAAAATGGAAAGTTCTTTGGAGTAGCTTCATGGAGAGTAGAATAAGCAAAAGTGTGCTTAGGATATAGATAACTGGCTTACTCTAGATGTTAGTAGAAAGTAAGTTTAAGCATCTACATGGATACTTTAAGAATAACTCTTAGAAATGGAATGCATACATTTTAAATCAGTGGAGGTAGAAAAATTGGCCAAATAAAACAAAATCAACCCAATGAAAATCAGGAAAAGAGGGAGAAAAGAAATAAAAAGACCAAAAAAAACAAATATACATCTAAACATAAATGATCACAATAAATGTAAACAGGATACATTGAAAAAGGAAGATGCTGAAGATGTTGAATGGTATGTGTGTATCACATTTTCTATATTTTAAAACACAGAAAATAATACCATATAGGTATTTATGCCACAGGCACCCAGTGAACTCGTGAAAATGACTGTCTTTGCAGAAAGAAAGGTGATTGGGACTTACAGTAATGATTAAGGTAAGTTATTACTTTAAGATTTATTTTTAAATAATAATCAAGAAGACTGGAAACAAACATGATTGAATACTAACAGTTATTAATTCTGGATCCTTGACAACTAGAAGTTGCCAAGGATTTCATTTTACTTGGATCCACAATCAACATCCAGGGAAGCAGCAGTCAGGAAATCAAAAGACGTAGTGCATTGGGCAAATCTGCTACAAAAGACCTCTTTAAAGCGTTGAAAGGAAAGATGTCACCTTGAAAACTAAGGTGTGCCTGACCCAAACCATGGTATTAGCAATCACATCATATGCATGTGAAAGCTGGAAAATGAATAAGGTAGACCAAAGAAGAATTGACACCTTTGAATTGTGGTGTTGGCAAAGAATATTGAATATACCATGAACTGCCAAAAGAACGAACAAATCTGTCTTGGGAGAAGTACAACCAGAATGTTCCTTAGAAGCAAGGATGGCAAGACTGCATCTTACATACTTCAGACATGTTGTCAGGAGGGATCAGTCCCTGGAGAAGGACATCGTGCTTGGTAAAGTATTAGGTCAATGGAAAAGAAGGAGACCCTCAACAAGATGGATTGACACAGTGGCTGCAACAATGGGCTCAAGCATAAAAACGATTGTGGGGATGGTATAGGACTGGGCAGTGTTTTGTTCTGTGGTACATAGGGTCGCTATGAATTGGAACCTACTCGACGGCACCTAACAACAACAACAACAATAATTCTGGATGGTATGAATATGGGAGTTGGTCAAAATATTATAAAAATAGGGAGAGGAAGGGGGAGGGAGGGAGGGACAAGCAGTTTTGCTATCCAGGTGAATTGGCACTGACACCAAGAAGTGGTCACATCCTGTCCCTAGCAGTAGAAGGGGGCAGTAGAAGGAGGTGAAGGGGGAGCATCAGCTGGGAGGGGTATTGGCAAACGTGATCAGAGGAGCACAGTGGTGCACTGATGTTTCCTTAGAATGAAAACCATCATTTACCCCCACACATCCTAATTATTAAATACATTCTCAACTTTTCAGAAGAAATTCAGTATTTGAAACTTCTCCCCTGATTTTTATCAATTGACATCAACATTAACTGAAGAACAAGGAAATCTTCCCTACAGTCTAGAGTGTCCTACTGACTCTCCATTTCATTTCTTGGTGCTGGAATTCCTTGCTGATTCTTTCTCCGGCTCCTGGTGCTTAATTTGCTACCTTTCAAAGTAATGGCCCTTTTGATGTTCAAAGAAAGACAACTAAACTCAGAGTTTGGGGACCCAGCTGTGGTCTGGGAGCTAAAGCACTGTGTGAAATCTTTTTGAGCAGAAGTTCTAAAGCGCCTATTCCACTCTTTGAAGACTCAGAGAAGTTATTCAATATCTCTTTTTTGTTTGTTTGTTCATGTTGATTATGAAGCATAAAATAGTTCACACTTATGTATGAGTTTTACATAAGGACTTACACATCAACTTCTGCATAATATTTTGCAGATTTTCTTTCCTTGACTTTTTGAAAAGTTAAAGATCATGCCCAGATGATAACTGTATATGTATATACATTTAGTATATATGATAAATGTGGAACAAAAATCCTATTAACTGGTCATCTTTGGAAGTGTATGGATATTATCCTATCACTGACAGTGTTGTACTTCAGGACAGATCTTGAAATGTTCTTTTTGACAATTAATATTGACACCATCTCTCTTCAGTTTGTCATTCCCAGCATAGTAGACCATATGAGTGTCTGATTCAAAATGGCCAATACCAGCCCATTTCAGCTCACTAATGCCTAGAACTGGAAACCCTGGTGGTGTAGTGGTTAAGAGCTACAGCTGCTAATCAAAAGGTTGGCAGTTCAAATCTACCAGGCACTACTTGGAAACCCTATGGGGCAGTTCTACTCTGTCCTACAGGGTCGCTGTGAGTTGGAATCGATTTGACGGCAATGGGTAATGCCTAGGATATCAATCTTTATGTGTTCCATTTCATTTTTTATGACTGCCAATTTTCCTAGATTCATACTTCGTACATTCCACATTCCAATTACTAAAGGATGTTTGTGGTTGTTTCTCTCATTTTGAGACGTGCCACATCAGCAAATGAAGGTCCCGAGAGCTTGACCCCATCCACATCATTAAGGTCAACTCCACTTTGAGGCATCTCTTCCCCAGTCATATTTTTTGTGCCTTCCAACCTGAGGGGCTCATCTTCTGGTATTGTATCAGACAATGTTCTGCTGTTATCCATAAGGTTTTCACTGGCCAATTTTTTCAGAAGTAGACCTCCAGGTCTTTCTTCCTAGTCTGTCTTAGTCTAGAAGCTCCACTGAAACCTGTCTCCCATGGGTGACCCTGCTGGTATTTGAAATATCGGTGGCATAGTTTCCAAGCTCACAGCAAAATGTAAGTCACCAGAGTACAACAAACTGATAGATGTGAAATAATATTCTTTAATTTCCACTTATTGCTTTATTATTTTAAATATCATATGCTGACTCTTTCTGATGGAGGAGAATTTAGTACTCTTACAAAACACCCACCCACCTCACCCACACACATGAGCCTTTTTCCTAATACAGCTGTATCACAATTTTTTGGTTAAATTGATGTTTTGTATTTATATTGTATGACTAAATGTATTGCTCGCTGATGAGCTATGTAGCACGGTATAATTGTATTTCCTTCTTGTACAACTTTTTGATATTCTAGAAGTTAGTAATTGGTTCATTTGTTCAAGTGCCTCATTTTCTATGCATTTCTACTAATTCTTCCTAAACTCTCTGATAGAACTGAAGAACTCCTCTCAGTGTGGTCAAACTCTGCAGTAGTGTACTGTTTCCATTTTTTTACCCCTTGGTAACATCTCTCTTATAGCTTTCTGTCCTGTCCCAATCTGGACTACCTGGTCTTCAGGATTATTGCATAACTGCTATACAAAGATTTCTCTCTACCAACATCCTGGAATCTTCATATCTCTCTGTTGGCTTTCTTATTTCTCAGATCGCATATCTTTTTCTTTATCTTCACTCATCCTAATTTCTATATTGTATATTCAGTATTGGCATCCCTGAGAAAAGTACACAACAGGTAAAATTATGTCTGCACATCTGAAAATATCTTTATTTTACCCTTACTATTTTTTAAATAATATTTTATTGTGTTTTTGGTGAACGTTTACACAACGAATTAGGTTCCCGTTAACAATTTCTATGTATATTACTCAGTGACATTGGTTACATTTTTCACAATGTGTCAGCATTCTCATCATTTCCATTCTGATCATTCTATTTCCATTAATCTAGATTCCCTGCATCCCCTCAATAGCTACTCATCTTTGGTTTAGGGTAAGTGTTGACCATTTGGTCTCATATAGATGATTATTTAATGGAGCACAGTAATCACGGGTGATATTGTTTGTTTCATGAGCCAGGCTGTTATTTGGCTGAAAGGTGACCTCCAGGAGTGTCTTCAGTTCTAAGTGTAAAGGGTATCTCAGGGCAAAAGTCACAGGGGTTCTTCTAGTCTCTACTTGTCCATTAAGTCTGACCTTTTTTAGAAATGAGTTTTGTTCTACATTTTTCTCCCACTCTATCCAGGGCCATCTATTGTGTCCCTGGTCAGAACAGTCGGTAGTGGTAGCTTGGCACCATCTAGTTCTTTTGGTTCCAGGACAGATGAGGCTGTGGTTCATGTAGGCTATTAGTCCTATAGACAAATTTCTTCTTTGTGTCTTTGGTTTCCTTCTTTCTCTGTTGCTCCAGACAAGTACAGACCAATAGTTGTACCTTAGATGGCCCACTCACAAGCTTTTAAGGCCCCAGATGCTACTCACCAAACTAGAATGTAGAACATTATCTTTATGGACTACGTTATGCTAATTGGCTGAGTCGTCCCATGAGATTATGGTCCTAAGCCTTCAAACTCAGTAACCTAATCCTTCTAGGTGTTTGATTATGTCTAGGAAGTATCTGTTACTGTGTCCCATACTCTTACTATTAATAGTTTAGATGGATATAAAATTTTGACCTATAAATCAATTTCCCTTGGAATCCTGAAGGCTTTGCTCTATTTTAGTTTCCAACATTGCTGTTAATATGTTCAACTCCATGCTGAGTTCTCATTCTTTGTATGCAAATCTTTTTTTCTTCTTGTCTCTCAGGAAGCTTTAGAATCATGTATTAGTCAGAGTACTGTCAGGAAAAAAAGTCATTTTATGTATTCTGTGTATAAGAAATTTAACATAGAATTAGGGACTTTCCTGACTTTTGGGAGAGGCAAAGGAGCAGAGGTCACAGGAGCTGTTCTGAAAACCAGAGGAGTTTTTGCTTAAGAAGCCCCAAGGGGGGTAGTTCTCAAAAGCTTGCTGAAATTCTCAAGGATCTCTGAGACGCTTCAACCAAACATCTCAGAATTCAGAGATGAAGAAGGTAGTTCTCAAGAGCTTGCCAGGAAGCTACTGTGAATCTCTTCTCTACCCACAATTTTGGCTTCAATTGTTTCACTTCCCTCTTGCAAATCGCATACATGTTCCTCTCATTGACATATGCTAACCCAAAATTATATAGGACAAGAGATTCTGGAAAATGCAGTGCTCAGCCTTAAAAATGAGTACTGGTGGTGGTGCTGAGTTAACCATAGACAACCCAGCACAGACTCCCTCTTTGTCAGCTTAGTATCCAAGTACTCCCTTTTATACATTTAACTTCTAAATAAAGGTATTAACATTATGCTTTCACAATATATGATACATCTATACTTCCTGTGGAAACCCTGCTGGTGTAGTGGTTAAGTGCTGGGGCTCTTAACCAAGAGGTCGTCAGTTTGAATCTGCCAGGTGCTCCATGGAAACTCTACGGGGCAATTCTACTCTGTCCTATAGGGTCGCTATGAATCAGAATTAACTCAACCGCAGTGGGTTTGGTTGGGCTTGGGTTATACTTCCTGCAGCCAAACCCAAAAGATGAAATTCAAAGTTCCACTTCATCAATTTCTGAATAAATGCTCTTTTATCTTCTGACTCACAATCCCTTTTTGCCATCCTATAACTTGCTACTGAGATATAACCAGAATTTACACATTAATATTAGTAGATAGGATGAGAATGAGAAAGGAAAAATATCAGTAATATCTGCAAATATATCAATATCTAAGCAAGAGAATAAGAGAGAGGTCTCCCAAAAAGTAACAGCATGGGCAAATAAAAAGTTCAAATATACAATATTTTACAGGAGTCCTGGTGGCACAAAGGTTAAAGCAATTGACTGCTAACTGAAAGGCTGGTGGTTTGAAACCACCAGTGACTCTGTGGGAGAAAGATGTGGTAGTCTGCTTCCATAGAGATTTACAGCCTTGGAAACCTCCACTGCTATGAGTTGGAATTGACTCAACAGCAGAACGTTTTTGGTATACAATATTTTTGGAGAATAAACTCAATAGTTAAGTTCCACAATATCAAGTGCATAAGAAATATGTACAAATTAAACCTATCAGATATAGGATGTACAATGACATCAACGAAGGCTCACAATAGAAAGTGGGGGGATGGGCAAAACAGGAATAGTTTTAGTATGTTAATGTTGTATGTTACTTGATATTTCTGTGTTAAATGCTGTTGCAATTGCAACTCATGTAATGTAGCATTTGTGGTAACCATTAAGAAAACACCTAGAAAAAATATACGGAACAAAAGAAGAAATCTAAAAGCCTCATCATAAAAAAAAAAAAAAAAAAAAAAATTTTTTTTTAAAAGCAGCTCAACACAAAAAATTACAGAAAAATGAGAACAAAAAGACAAAGAAGATACAAGACATTCAAGAAACAATTAGCAAAATAAAGTAGATACTTCATTTTCAGCAATAGCCTTAAACGTAAATGGTTTACACTCCCCATGCAAAAGACAGAGAGTGACAGAATGAATAAAAAAAACATGATCCGTCCTTTTGCTGCATACAAGAAACATACCTTACAGATAAGGACACAGACTGAAAATAAAAGGATTGAAAAAATTATTTCATGCACCAGTAACCAAAAAAAAAAAAGCAGAGGTGGCCATAATGATATCAGATAAAATATACTTTATATAAAAATCTATTACAAGAGATAAAGAAGGACATTATGTATAATAAAAGTGTCAATCCATCAAGAAGACAACAATTATACATGTATAAGCTCCTAACATCACTGCTCCAAAATACATGAAATAAACACTGACAAATATGAAAGGAGAAATAGGTAACTCCACAATAATAGTTAAGGACTTCAATGAACCACTTTCAATTCTAGACAGAACATCTAAAAAGGAGATCAGTAAGGGCACTGAGGACCTAAATAAAATCATAAGCCAATTTGACCTAAAAAACATATATAGAATGCTCCAACCCATCATCAGAACAATAAACAGTTTTCTCCAGTGCACATGAATAATTTCCCAGAATAGACCGTACACTAGGCCACAAAACAAGTCTTAACAAATTTAGAAATCATACAAAGCATCATCTCTGACCATAATGGCATTGTCATGGATTGAATCGTGTCCTCCAAAAATACCTGCCAACTTGGCTAGGTCATGATTCCCAGTATTGTGTGATTGTCTACTATTTTGTTTTGTCATCTGATATAATTTCCCTATGTGTTGTAAATCATATCACTATGACGTAATGAGATGGATTGATGGCAGTTATATTGATGAGATATACAAGATTAGACAGTGTCTTAAGCCAGTCTCTTTTGAGATATAAAAGAGAGAAGTGAGCAGAGAGACAGGGGGACCTCATACCACCAAGAAAGCAGTGCCAGGAGCAAAGTGCATCCTTTGGACCTGAGATTCCTGCAGTGAGATGCTTCCAGACCAAGGGAAGGCTGATGTATCACAAGGACCTTCTTCTAGAGCCAACAGAGAGAGAAAGGCTTCCCCTGGAGCAAAAGCCCTGAATTTGGACTTCTGGCCTACTGGACTGTGAGAGGAATAAAGTTCTCTTCGTTAAAGCCATCCATTTGTGGTATTTCTGTTATAGCAGCACTAGATGACCAAGACAGAATTTGGTACCAGGAGTGGGGTGCTGCTTTAACAGATACCTAAAATGTGGAAATGGTTTTGAAACTGTGAATGGATAAAGAATTGCCAGCAGCAGAGAAGCAGCAGTGGGAGAGAACCAGCAGCAGCAGAACCAGCAGACCAGTGTCTTCTAGCCTACTGGACTGTGAAAGAATAAACTTCTTTTTGTGATATTTCTGTTTTAGCAGCACTAGATGACCAAGACAGGCATGAAGCTAGAAATCAAAAGCAGGAAGAATAAGGGGAAAAACTAATTACACGGAAACCAAATAAAACCCTACTGAAAAACTATTGGGTCATAGAAGAAATCAAAAGTGAAATAAAAAAAACACTTAGAATCAAACAAAAATGAATACATAACATATCTAAATCTTTGGGACATAGCCAAAGCAGTGCTCAGAAGGAAATTCATAGCAATAAATGCCTACATTACAAAAGAAGATCCAAAATCAATAACTTAAACAGACAACTTGAACAAATAGAAAAGGAAGAGCAAAAGAAGAACAAAGCTACCAGAAGAAAGGAATAAAGATCAGAGCAGAAATAAATGAAATAGAAAACAGAAAAATGATAGAAAGAATCAACAAAACCAGAAGTTTTTTCTTTGAAAGTATCTATAAAATAAACAATTGCCTAGACTGGCAAAAGTAAAAAAAAATAAGAGGACGTAAATAACCAAAATAAGAAATGAAACTGGAGACATTATAACAGGCCCAACTAATATAAAGGGAATCATAACAGAATACTATGAAGAATTTGAAAATCTATAGAAATGGATAAATTCCTAGAAACACACTACCTACCTAACCCATTAATAGTCTAACACACACACACACACACACAAAAAAAAAAAAACAAGTAGAAGCAAAAAATCTAAACAGACCCATAACAAGAGATTGACAATGTTATCAAATAACTCAGAACAAGGAAAGTCCAGAACCAGATGGCTTCATCAGGGAATTTTACCAAACGTCCAGAGAAGAGTTGCCACCAATTCTACTCAAGTTGTTCAAAAACATAGAAGAAGAAGGAATATTCCCTAACTCATTCTATGAAGCCAGCATCACCCTGATACCAAAAGTAGGCAAAGACATCACGAAAAAGAAAATTACAGACCAATTATTTCTCATGAATATAGATGCAAAATTTTTCAGCAGAATTCAACGACATACAAAAAAAGTCATACACCACAATCAAGTGGGATTCATACCAGGAATGCAAAGGTGGTTCAACATTAGAAAGTCGATCAACGTACACCACATGAAACAAAGGAAAAGAACCACATGGCCACAACAATTGATGCAGAAAAGGCATTTGACAAAATCTAACACACTTTCCTGATAAACACACTCAGTAAAATAAAAATAAAAGGGAAATTTCTCAACATAATTAAGGGCATATATGCAAAATCAACAGCCAACATTATTCTCAATGGAGAAAGACTGAAAGCCTTGCCCCTGAGAACAGGAATGAGGCAAGGATGCTCACTGGCACCACTCTTATTCAATATTGTACTGGAAATCCTAGCCAGAGCAATAAGGCAAGAAAGAAATAAAAGGTATACAAGTTGGAAAGGAAGAAGGAAAACTATCTCTATTCGCAGATGACATGATCCCGTATAAGGCAGTCCCCAGGTTACAAACAAGATCCATTCCTGAGTCTTTAAGTTGAGTTTGTAGGTAAGTCAGAACAGGAGCATACGGTACTTTTTTTTTTTTAGAAGGATTAAATGATCTATTTAAGATCACCCAGCTCTTCAGTGGTAGAGCCAGAGGTGGAAGGTAAGACAGACGCACATTATACACAATTCTTGTCTAAAACACTTAGCAGTATTGAGACCATTTAACACATACAGAGAGCATTTAACATGCTTTTCTCAGCCTTTCAAACACCCAGATACCCCACACAGTTAGTAATGCTGTTTTCACCATGCATACGGTTCTTATTTAGCCTCACTTTAGCACAAGAAAAGGCTCGAAGTCTTTTCAATGATTTAAAAGCTGTATGTGCAGCAAGTAAAGATGATTGTGATGAAAAATCTATTGTGAGTAGGAGTTGGTTCAGTTGTTTCAAAGTGAGAGCAAATTTATATAACATTAAAGGGCAACTACAAATTGTTCATAAGTTGGACGTTCGCAACCTGAGGACTGCTTGTACACAGAAAACCCTAAAGATTCCACAAGAAAACTGCTGAATCTAACAGAAGAATTCAGCAATGTTGCAGGGTACAAGATTAACACACAAACATCAGTTGGGTTCCTTTACACTGACAAGGACTATTTCAAAAAGGAAATTAAGAAAACAATATTATTTACAATAGTACCCAAAATGATAAAATACCTAGGAATTAACCTAACCAGGCATATAAAAGACTTATACAATGAAAAGTATAAAACATTACTACATAATACACCTACGTAAGTGGAAGAATAGTCCATGCTCATGGATTGAAAGAGTTAATACAGTGAAAATGTCAATACTGCCTAAAGTGATATACAGGTACATACAGTGCAACCCTGATATAAACCCCAACAACATTCTTTACTGAAATGAAAAAGCTAATGACCAACTTTGTATCGAAAGGAAAGAGACTCCAACTAACCAAAACAATATTAAAGAAGAAGAACTAAGCAGGAAGCTTCACACTCCCCGATATCAAAATATACTATACAGCCACTGAAATAAAAACAATTCAGTGATATAAGTTCAGTGATAGACACATAGACCAATGGAATGAATTGAGAACCCAGAAATAAATCCATCCATATATGCACAATTGATTTTCAACAAGGAGTCTAAGTCCATTCAATGGAGAATAAACAGCCTAAATGGTGCTAGCAAAACTGGATATCTACTTGCAGAAAAATGAAACATATTTCACACCATACACAAAAACTAACTCAAAATGGATCAAAGGCCTAAATGTTAAACCTAAAACTAAAAAGTTCCTGGGAGAAAGCTGAGACCTTTTTTTTTTTTTTTTAAATAGGCTAACAAACATAACTACAAATGCACAAATAGTAGGAGACAAATTATATAACCAGGGCCTCATAAAAATTAAATACTTACACTCATCAAAAAACTATCAAAAGAGTAAAAAACAACTTACAGACTGGGGAAAAATCTTCAGAAATTACATATTCAATAAGGGTCTAATCTCTAAAAAGCATAGAAAAATTTAACAGCTCAACAACAAAAAAGACATACAACTCAATTAAAAAATGGGCAAAGGACATGACCAGACACTTCACCAAAGAGAGGCCAACATATGAAAAGATGTTCATGATCATTAAGGATGGAAATAGGATTAGCTACTCTCAGCACATCACTGTGAGTGCCTCACTTTGGGAATTTGAGATTCCCTTTCCACAACCTTAGCTTCTGTTGGGATTAGAATTTCCCCCAGAGGAAAACACTTCTACCAGAAAACATAGTAAGGATTCCACTAAACCTAAAGCTATGAATGCCAGTTGGTCATTTTGGCCTCCTCATGAGACTATAATCCTGAGTCTCATGCTCATAATCAGAAGGCAAAGAAAGGAAAAACTAAACTAAATTTATAGTAATCAACCTTGACTATCACGAAGAGTTAGGTTGATGCTACATACTGGGGAATGAGTAGAATGTCTGGATTTCAGGGGATGAGTATGTCTGGAATTCATCGGGATACCTTCTGTTGCTCACATGCCCAGAGGTATCAGCAACCAGGGGCTCAGGTCTCTCAGGAAGGAAGTTCCTGCAGGACCCCACTGGGCAAGTGACTAAGACCAGCACAAACGGTGGTCAGTCTAGAATGATGGAGGGGGGAGATAATGAATATCAATTATGGTCTTAGACCAGCTATAGCAAGAGGCACTGGGCTAATTCCACTAACCCTGTTTTAAAACTTTTTTTAAATATTGAAGTTGTCCATTATCCTGGGGGAATTAAAAGTAATACATATGTATAATTAAAAGAACAAAATTTTCAGAACCAAATGGCTTCAAATATTTTTGGAAGGGATTTATACTGTAAAACAAAATTAAAAAATTGAAGTTGTCCATTATCCTGGGGGGAATCAAAAGTAATACATATGTATAATTAAAAGAACAAAATTTTCAGAACCAAATGGCTTCAAATATTTTTGGAAGGGATTTATACTGTAAAACAAAATTAGGTTGCTTTATCTGGGAAAAAGATTAATGAAAGTCTATGTTTGTGCCTTTTTAAAAGACCGAGGGTTCTTTGTTTGTTCGTTTGTTGTCTAATGACCATCACCATAGTTTTGATTCATTTGTCTAAAGTTTTCTTCTCTCTGGGTCATTTCAAAGTATGTTCTACCCTTTAGAGATGAGATGGGATTTCAACATCTGTTGGAAATTCTCATTATTTTTCTCACGAGTCATTTCATAATCAGTCTCACTGTGCAGTTTTGTTTTAGCCATGGTATCTTCCCTTGAGTGACGGATGCTGTGCCGTGCTGCTCAGACCTCCTTTCAGGAATGAAGACTTAGCCTCAACTGCTGGAAGTACAGCCAGCAGCCAGTTCTCAGCTGTAAGGACTGCCCCACTCAAGGTCATACCTCTTCCAGGGTGGCCTACATCCAATGACTGACCCAAGTTGGGGTGTAAAGGCTCCACCCTCATCCCAACTGGAACAGCTCTGAAGGGGCATCTTACCTTCAGAACTCCCTCAGGGTCAGCCGAGGCTGCCCTTGTGGCTGGCTTTTTCCCTCTGTCCAACCTGTTCCTTTCTCTTCTTAAGAGTATCCCTAATCCCTGCGGTGCACTGTTGGTCATTTACAATCATATGCGTCGTTTTTCTACCCTTTGACCTTAAGTCACACAGCTGTAATTCCCTCTGGAAGTAGGGCCAGGATACAGTAAGAGCAACTCTGTCTTCCTCCGTGGTCATAGCTCTGTTTTTCCCTTAAGTTACAGACATTTCTACATTTTTATATTCTCTGAGCTAGCATCGCAGCAAGCAAATACATGTACAAAATTTGACTAAGTTAATGAAAGAATCACAAATATCCTTTATTAGTTTTTATGGTTCCATAGTGGTTCATTTGTTCTTAAACATTCTTTATTGCTATTTAATAAAACTTGTGTTAATCCTCAGCCGTTGTGACTTGAAGTTTGCTTGGTAGTACTAACTTCCTTTAAATATCTGAAAGGCTTCTTTAAGGAGCCCTAGTGGCACTGCAGTTAAAGTGCTCAGCTGCTAACTGAAAGGTTGCAGTTTGAACCCACCAATCACTCTACAGAAGAAAGATGTGACCGTCTGCTTCCGTAAAGATTTACAGCCTTGGAAACTCTATGGGGCAGTTCTACTCTGTCCTATAGGATGGTCATGACTCTCCCCACTTCATCCTTTTAAGTAACATTGGTGATATTTACTTCCAGATTCTCTGAAGTTAGCCTATAATTCAGCATCCCCCTCCTTTGACAAATGAATATGCTAAGGCCCAAAGAGATGAAATAAACTGCTCAGATCACACAGCTAATTCAGGACAGAGCCAGGGTTAGATTTTTATCGAATGCCCCTTAATTTATACCCCAATTTCCTCCTGCAAAAATTCACATGTAAATGGCCTCTTAAAAACATAGGATCTGTAGTAAGAGAATCTAGATTCTCACTCCAGTTCCAACATTCATTAGCTATGTGATCTTGTGCAAGATGATTTACCTCTATGAAACTGTGATCAGTGATCTGTTCCAATGGGAATGACAGTAATACTCATTTTCTTTCGTTGTTAAAAAAGATGTAGAAATGTTATATATATTATAAAACATTGAAAAAAAATTTAAAATAAACTTTATTAAAGAGGCAGCTCGGGGCATGTTTTCCTTGTTTTTTAAAAGTAGCAATACCCTTTCTATGAACTTGACTGAAAGTAAATTCTACTACTGCTAATAAAATGTTATATGCTACATACTATATATGAGGGGGTCGTTAGGTAAAGAATTTTTTTTTTTTAACACACAGACACACAAATAGAGCTTATATATTCAATTGAGTACCATCGTTCATTCGTCCTCTGGATGACGACAGTGCTTCTATGTAAAATTTTTTTTATAATTCCTCTTCTGAAGCCAATTACATGTGAATTATGCACACATACAAATATCTAGTCACTTAAATTGCAGCTATATCTCTTCCCCAAAATAAAAAATTTGGCATTACCTACATTTATCACTTGGGTATACAGTAGAATTAACTTTGACTTTTTGACTTCGCAAAAATCAAACCTACTGTCAATGGATGAAGATTTACCACCATTGACAATATTTGTAAAAATATGCTTAACGCTCTGAAGGCAGTTCCTAAAAAGAAGCACTAAATGCTTTGAGAGACTGCAGAATTGATAGAAAAAGTTAACCAACCATTCAGTTGACATATTAAGAAGTAATATGTTGCCTCACACATTTCTCAGTTGAATGGCCAATTCCAGATACATAAACATTGATAAATTCACTTAGAAATTGGATTCATAATTTTAGGAAATGTGACTAAAAGTAAATTTAAAAGGTCCCTCATCTGTTGGTCTTAAAGTGAAGCCAAAATGAGGAGAGATACTGACTTCAGTTAATACAATGAGGAAATTCCCCTGGAGGGGACACAGCCTGCAAATTGGACAGGGCAGTCCCACTCTGCGTGCAGTCGAAATGTAGTCAATGAGTAAATTATCACAGAGTCAACCCAGGCAGTCCTCTTTTCAAACTTCCTTTTGGTTTTGTGCCAGCTCTGCTGAAGCTATGCTTTGTTGGGTAAGCCCTGCCTAAGTGTTCTTTCCTTAGTGTGAAGGAAACAGGTTGTGAGAGAACAAAGCAACCAGAGAGAGTTGGAAAAAAGGAATACAATAGAAGGGCTTGGTGTGCTGCTGAGCTGTATTTTCACCTTGCTAGATAACGTCAATGGACATAGATGCTAGACGTGTAGCAAACAGGTTTTAGTTGTATGTTGTTGATGTTAGGTGCCCTCGAGGGTCGGTTGTGACTCATAGTGACCCTGTGTACAACAGAACAAAACACTGCCTGGTCCTGCACCACCCTCATAGCCATCGCTTTGCTTCTGCCGATTGTTGCAGCCACTATGTCAACACATCCCACTGAGGGTCATCCTCTTTTTAGCTGACTCTCTATTTTACCATTCAGTTGGATACAGCTTAGTTGCATACAGCTTAGAAACTTACATTATTTAATACCTTCATTGAGGTATTATTAAACTCTAGCTTGAACATTAGCACATAACAACTAGGACATGTTATTTACCAGTAATTTTACCTGATGTGCCAAGAATCTATCCTTGAAACTCTCTGCAAGTGTGAAGCTGACTCGTGCATTCCATTAGCAATAAAATGCTCACTAGTGTCTTTATAAAGAGAAGCCATGTTTGCCTTCACTGATTAATTCAGATGCAGTGAAACTTGTTCTAACTAAAATGGTGCTATTGTGCCTTTCAAAGAAACCTAATTAAAAGTTTTATGTTCTGAAAGCACAAATGTGACAAAATAAACTACAATGTTGACTTTATTGACATCATGGAATTATAAACATGCCCAATGGATCACTAACTGGGATAAATATTCTTGAACCCAAATGCCTACGATAAAATTTTCTTGCTAAATATCTGTCCAATTTGCTATTCCAAGGACACAATATCTGACTTGTGATATCTTCTCCCTTTAGGGTTTTTAAAATAACAATATCCCCATGTACAGAGCACAAGATGCGTATGGATTCTTTATGTATGGCCAAGGCTCCAGTATTCTAATATAAAAGCCAGCTTTAACCAGCATGTAAAGCTAAGAAATTATTTTGTCATAAAGTCAAATTTTAAAATTTCATTGAGAACCTTAAATCAAAACTAAAGAGTATTAAAGTTGTTGACAATATTTACAATTCAGCCATTTTTCAAATACGATTTCTAACACAACGAAGATAGTATTTTTCTCTGTTTATCTTTGCTTTAAAGAATATATACTGCCCCTTCCCACAGGTTTCATTTTTAAAAAGCAGTACTTTCTCAGCAGTTTTCTCCATCACTCTTTTCCATGCAATTCTTTTATGGCGACATAAATGTACTAACAATCTGAACTTTTCCTCTTCGAGGGTAGCATTTGTAGCAAGTGTTATTACTTAAGATGGAAAACTGATATTTTCTTATTAGAAACAAGCACATTCAGGAATATACAGTGAGTCAAATTAAAAAGTTATAAAATTTACTTACCTGAATTCTTAGATCTCACTTTACCTGTGCTATGGCTATCATGTCCCTGACCCCTTACTAGAATATTTTCCTTATATCTGTTTTCCCTTCCCTGATTTTTGTTTTGTTTTGTTTTCCCTTCCCTGAAAATATACAAAATCTATATACAACAGAATGAAAAACTGCCTGATCCTGTGCCATCCTCACAATAGTGCTTGAGCCCATCGTTGCAGCCACTGTGTCAGTCCATCTCTTTAACGGTCTTTCTCTATTCCACTGGCCCTCTACTTTACTAAGCAAGACATCCTTCTCCAGGGACTGGTCCCTGCTGATAACATATCCAAAGCATGCGAACTGAAGTCTTGCCGTCCTTGCTTCTGAGGAGCATTCTGGCTGTACTTCTTCCAGACAGATTTGTTCATTCTTCTGGCAGTCCATGGTATATTCAACACCATAATTCAAAGGCATTGATTCTTTTAGGGCTTCCTTGTTCATTGTCCAGCTTTCACATGCATATGAGGTGATTGAAAACACCATGGCTTAGGTCAGGTGCATCTTAGTCCTCAAAGTGACATCTTCAATTTTTAACACTTTAAAGAGGCCCTTTGCAGCAGATTTGCCCAAAGCAATGCATCATCTGATTTCTTGACTGCTGCTTCCATGGGCATTGATTCTGGATCCAAGTAAAATGAAATCCTTGACAACTTCAATATTTTCTCCATTTATCATGATCATCTTAGTTACCTAGCACTGCTATAAGAGAAATACCACAAGTGCATGGCTTTAACAAAGAGAAATTTATTCTCACCGTCTAACAGACTAAAAGTCTGAATTCAGGGTGCCAGCTCCAAGGAAAGTCTTTCTCGCTTTTGTCGGCTCTGGAGGAAGATCCTTATCATCAACCTTCCTCTGGTCAAGGAGCTTCTTAATGCAGGGACCTCGTGTCCAAAGGAGGTGGCGCTATGCTCCTGGTGCTTCTCTTTTGGTGGTATGAGGTCCCCACGTCTCTCCGCTCTCTTCTTTCTTTTATATCTCGAAAGAGGTAGACTTAAGACACAACCTAATTTTGTATATTGAGTCCGCCTCATTGATATAACTGCCGTTAATCCCATCTCATTAACATCATAGAGGTAGGATTTACAACACATAGAAAAATCATATCAGATGAAAAAATGGTGGACAATCACACAATACTGGGAATTATGGCCTAGCCAAGTAGACACAAATTTTGGGAGAACACAATTCAACCCATGACAATGATGTTGCTTATTGGCCCAGTTGTGAGGGTTTTTGTTTTCTTTATGTTGAGGTGTAATCCTTACTGAAGGCTGTGATCTTTGACTTTCATCAGTAAGTGCTTCAAGACCTCTTCTCTTTCAGTGAGCAAGGTAGTGTCATGTGCATATCCCAGGTTGTTAATGAATCTTCCTCCATTCCTGATGCCACATTCTTCTTCACATAGCCCAGCTTCTTGGCTTATCTCCTCACCATACAGATTGAATAAGTAAGGTGAAAGGATACCTACCACCCTGACACACGCCTTTCTTGACTTTAAACCATGCAGCATCCCCTTGTTTTGTTCAAACAACTACTTCTTGGTCTAAGCACAGGTTCTTCATGAGCACGATTAACTGTCCTGGAATTCCCATTCCTTGAAATGTTATCCATAATTTGTTATGATCTACACACACAGTCAAATGACTCTGCATAGTCAATAAAACACAGATAAAGATCTTTCTGGTATTCTCTGCTTTCAACCAAGATCCATCTAACATCAGCAATGATATCCCCATTTCACATCCTCTTCTGAATCTACCTTGAATTTTTGGCAGTTCCTTGTCAATGCACTGCTGAAACCACTTTTGAATGATCTTCAGAAAAATTTTACTTGTGTGTGATATTAATGATATTGTTCAATAATTTCCACATCCCGTTGGATCACCTTTCTTTGGAATGGGTACAAATATAGATCTCTTCCAGTTGTTTGGAGAGGTAGCTGTCTTCCAAATTTCTTGCCTTAGCTGAGTGAGCACTTCCAGTGCTACATCCATTTGTTGAAAAATCTCAATTGATATTCCGTCAATTCCTGGAGCCTTGTTTTTCGACAATGTCTTCAGTGCAGCTTGGACCTCTTCCTTCAATATCAGCAGCTCTTGATCATATTCTACTTCTTGAAATGGCTGAATATCAACCAGTTCTTTCTGATACAGTGACTGTGTATTCCTTCCATCTTCTTTTGATGCATCCTGTGCCATTCAATAATTTCACTGTAGAATCCTTCAATGTTACAACTTCAGGATTGAATTTTTTCTTTACCTCTTTCAGCTTGAGAAATGCCAAGCGTGTTCTTCCACTTTGGTTTTTTATCTCCAGGTCTTTGCACATTTCATTATAGTATTTTACTTTGATTTATTGAGCCACCCTTTGAAATCTTCTGCTCAGCTCTTTTATTCATCATTTCTTCCTTTCACTTTAGCTACTCTATGTTCAAGAGCAACTTTCAGAGTCTCTTCTGACATCCATTTGGGTCTTTTCTTTCCTGTCTTTTTAATGACCTCTTGCTTTCTTCATGTATGATGTCCTTGATGTCATTCCACAACTCATCTGGTCTTCGGTCACTAGTGTTCAATGCATCAAATCTATTCTTGAGATGGTTTTTAAATACAGGTAGAATATACTCAAGGTCATACTTTGGCTCTACTTGACTTGTTCTATATTTTCTTCAACTTGAACTTGCATAGGAGCAATTGATGGCCTGTTGTACAGTAAGCCCCTGGCCTTGTTCTGACTGATTATATTGAGCTTTTCCATCATCTCTTTCCACAGACGTAGTTGATTTGATACCCTTGTATTCCATATGGCAAGGTCCAAGTGCATTGTCACTGTTTATGTTGTTGAAAAAGGGTATTTGCAATGAAGAAGTTATTGGTCTTGCAAAATTCTACCATGCAATTTCCGGCTTCATTTCTATCACAAGGCTGTATTTTCCAACTACCAAGCCTTCTTCTTTGTTTCCAACTTTCACATTCCAATCACCAGTAATTATCAATGCATTTTGATTGCATGTTGACCAATTTCAGAAGTTGGTAAAAATCTTTGGTTTCTTAATTTTTGGGCTTAGTGGTTGGTGTATAAATTTGAATAACAGTCATATTAACTGTCTTCCTTGTCTATGTATGGATACAATCCTATCACTGATACCATTGTACTTCAGGACAGATCTCAAAATGTGCTTTTTGATGATGAATGTGAAGCCATTCCTCTTCAATTTGTCATTCTCAGCATAGTAGACCTTATAATTGTCTGATTCAAAATGGCCAATACCAGTCCATTTCAGCTCACTAATGCCTAGGATATAGATTTTATGAGGCCCATTTCATTTTTTTTTTTAATTTTTATTGAGCTTCAAGTGAATGCTTACAAATCAAGTCAGTCTGTCACATATAAGTTTATATACACCTTACTCCATACTCCCACTTGCTCTCCCCTAATGAGTCAGCTCTTCCAGTCTCTCCTTTCGTGACAATTTTGCCAGCTTCCAACCCTCTCTACCCTCCCATGCCCCCTTCAGACAGGAGATGCCAACACAGTCTCAAGTGTCCACCTGATATAAATAGCTCACTCTTCATCAGCATCACTCTCCTACCCACTGTCCAGTCCCTTCCATGTCTGATGAGTTGTTTTCAGAAATGGTTCCTGTCCTGTGCCAACAGAAGGTTTGGGGACCATGACCGCCGGGATTCCTCTAGTCTCAGTCAGACCGTTAAGTATGGTCTTTTTGTGAGAATTTGGGGTCTGCATCCCACTGATCTGCTCCCTCAGGGGTTCTCTGTTGTGCTCCCTGTCAGGGCAGTCATCGGTTCTGGTCGGGCACCAACTAGTTCTTCTGGTCTCAGGATGATGTAAGTCTCTGGTTCATGTGGCCCTTTCTGTCTCTTGGGCTCTTAGTTATCCTGTGACCTTGGTGTTCTTCATTCTCCTTTGATCCAGGTGGGTTGAGACCAATTGATGCATCTTAGATGGCTGCTTGTTAGCATTTAAGACCCCAGACGCCACATTTCAAAGTGGGATGCAGAACGTTTTCATAATAGAATTATTTTGCCAATTGACTTAGAAGTCCCCTTAAGCCATGGTCCCCAAACCCCCACCTTTACTCCGCTGACCTTTGAAGCCCTCCGTTTATCCCGGAAACTTCTTTGGTTTTGGTTCAGTCCTGTTGAGCTGACCTTCCATGTATTGAGTATTGTCCTTCCCTTCACCTAAAGTAGTTCTTATCTACTAACTAATCAGTAAAAAACCCTCTCCCACCCTCCCTCCCTCCCCTCCTCATAACCACAAAAGTATGTGTTCTTCTCAGTTTATACTATTTCTCAAGATCTTATAATATTGGTCTTATACAATATTTGTCCTTTTGCCTCTAATTTCGCTCAGCATAATGCCTTCCAGGTTCCTCCATGTTATGAATGTTTCACAGATTCATCACTGTTCTTTATCGATGCGTAGTATTCCATTGTGTGAATATACCACAATTTATTTAACCATTCATCTGTTGATGGGCACCTTGGTTGCTTCCAGCTTTTTGCTATTCTAAACAGAGCTGCAATAAACATGGGTGTGCATATATCTGTTTGTGTAAAGGCTCTTATTTCTCTAGGGTATATTCCGAGGAGTGGGATTTCTGGGTTGTATGGTAGTTCTATTTCTAACTGTTTAAGATAACGCCAGATAGATTTCCAAAGTGGTTCTACCATTTTATATTCCCACCAGCAGTGTATAAGAGTTCCAGTCTCTCCACAGCCTCTCCAACATTTATTATTTTGTGTTTTTTGGATTAATGCCAGCCTTGTTGGAGTGAGATGGAATCGCGTCATAGTTTTAATTTGCATTTCTCTAATGGCTAATGATCGAGAGCATTTTCTCATGTATCTGTGAGCTGCCTGAATATCTTCTTTAGTGAAGTGTGTGTTCATATCCTTTGCCCACTTCTTGATTGGGTCGTTTGTCTTTTTGTGGTTGAGTTTTGACAGAATCATATAGATTTTAGAGATCAGGCGCTGGTCGGAGATGTCATAGCCGAAAATTCTTTCCCAGTCTGTAGGTGGTCTTTTTACTCTTTTGGTGAAGTCTTTAGATGAGCATAGGTGTTTGATTTTTAGGAGCTCCCAGTTATCTGGTTTCTCTTCATCATTTTTGGTAATGTTTTGTATTCTGTTTATGCTTTGTGTTAGGGCTCCTAACATTGTCCCTATTTTTTCTTCCATGATCTTTATCGTTTTAGTCTTTATGTTTAGGTCTTTGATCCACTTGGAGTTAGTTTTTGTGCATGGTGTGAGGTATGGGTCCTGTTTCATTTTTTTGCAAATGGATATCCAGTTATGCCAGCACCATTTGTTAAAAAGACTATCTTTTCCCCAATTAACTGACACTGGGCCTTTGTCAAATATCAGCTGCTCATATGTGGATGGATTTATATCTGGTTTCTCAATTCTGTTCCATTGTCTATGTGCCTGTTGTTGTACCAGTACCAGGCTGTTTTGACTACTGTGGCTGTATAATAGGTTCTGAAATCAGGTAGAGTGAGGCCTCCCACTTTCTTCTTCTTTTTCAGTAATGCTTTACTTATCCGAGGCTTCTTTCCCTTCCATATGAAGTTGGTGATTTGTTTCTCCATCACATTAAAAAATGACATTGGAATTTGGATCGGAAGTACATTGTATGTATAGATGGCTTTTGGTAGAATAGACATTTTTGCTATGTTAAGTCTTCCTATCCATGAACAAGGTATGTTTTTCCACTTAAGTAAGTCCTTTTCAGTTTCTTGTAGTAGTACTTTGTAGTTTTCTTTGTATAGGTCTTTTACATCTTTGGTAAGATTTATTCCTAAGTATTTTATCTTCTTGGGGGCTACTGTGAATGGTATTGATTTGGTGATTTCCTCTTCGATGTTCTTTTTGTTGATGTAGAGGAATCCAAGTGATTTTTGTATGTTTATCTTACAACCTGAGACTCTGCCAAACTCTTCTATTAGTTTCAGTAGTTTTCTGGAGGATTCCTTAGGGTTTTCTGTGTATAAGATCATGTCATCTGCAAATAGAGATAATTTTACTTCCTCCTTGCCAATCCGGATGCCCTTTATTTCTTTGTCTAGCCTAATTGCTCTGGCTAGGACTTCTAGCACAATGTTGAATAAGAGCGGTGATAAAGGGCATCCTTGTCTGGTTCCTGTTCTCAAGGGAAATGCTTTCAGGCTCTCTCCATTTAGACTGATGTTGGCTGTTGGCTTTGCATTTCTACATAGATGCCCTTTATTATGTTCAGGAATTTTCCTTCAATTCCTATTTTGCTGAGAGTTTTTATCATGAATTGGTGTTGGCCTTTGTCAAATGCCTTTTCTGCATCAATTGATAAGATCATGTGTTTTTCTCTTTTGTTTTATTTATATGGTGGATTACATTAGTGGTTTTTCTAATATTAAACCAGCCTTGCATAAATACCTGGTATAAATCCCAGTTGGTTGTGGTGAATTATTTTTTTGATATGTTGTTGAATTCTACTGGCTAGAATTTTGTTGAGGATTTTTGCATCTATGTTCATGAGGGATATAGATCTGTAATTTTCTTTTTTTGTGATGTCTTTACCTGGTTTTGGTATCAGGGAAATGGTGGCTTCATAGAATGTGTTAGGTAGTATTCCATCATTTTCTATGCATTGAAATACCTTTGGTAGTAGTGGTGTTAACTCTTCTCTGAAAGTTTGGTAGAACTCTGCAGTAAAGCCATCGGGCCAGGGCTTTTGCTTGTTGGGAGTTTTTTGATTACCGTTTCAATCTCTTTTTTTGTTATGGGTCTATTTAGTTGTTCTACTTCTGATTGTGTTAGTTTTGTAGGTAGTGTTTTTCCAGGAATTCGTCCATTTCTTCTAGGTTTTCAATTTTGTTAGAGTACAATTTTTCGTAATAATCTGATATGATTCTTTTAATTTCAGTTGGGTCTGTTGTGATGTGGCCCATCTCGTTTCTTATTTGGGTTATTTGTTTCCTTTCCTGTATTTCTTTAGTCAGTCTGCCCAGTGGTTTATCAATTTTGTTAATTTTTTCAAAGAACCAGCTTTTGGCTTTGTTAATTCTTTCAATTGTTTTTCTGTTCTCTAATTCATTTAGTTCAGCTCTAATTTTTATTATTTGCTTTCTTCTGGTGCCTCATGGATTCTTTTGTTGCTCACTTTCTATTTGTTCAAGTTGTAGGGACAGTTCTCTGATTTTGGCTCTTTCTTCTTTTGTGTGTGTGCATTTATCAATATAAATTGGCCTCTGAGCACTGCTTTTGCTGTGTCCCAGAGGTTTTGATAGGAAGTATTTTTATTCTTGTTGCATTCTATGAATTTCTTTATTCCCTCCTTAATGTCTTCTATAACCCAGTCTTTTTTCAGGAGGGTATTGTTTTTTTTTTATTGTTCAGTTTCCAAGTATTTGATTTGTTTTCCCTAATTTTTCTGTTATTGATTTCCACTTTTATGGCCTTGTGGTCTGAGAAGATGCTTTGTAATATTTTGATGTTTTGGATTCTGCAAAGGTTTGTTTTATGACCTAATATGTGGTCTATTCTAGAGAATGTTCCATGTGCGCTAGAAAAAAAAGTATACTATGCAGCAGTTGGGTGGAGAGTTCTGTATAATTCAATGAGGTCAGGTTGGTTGATTGTAGTAATTAGGTCTTCCGTGTCTCTATTGAGCTTCTTACTGGATGTCCTGTCCTTCTCTGAAAGTGATGTGTTGAAGTCTCCTACTATAATTGTGGAGGTGTCTATCTCACTTTTCCGTTCTGTTAAAATTTGTTTTACGTATCTTGCAGCCCTGTCATTGGGTGCATAAATATGTAATATGGTTATAATTTCCTGGTCAATCGTCCCTTTTATCATTATGTAGTGTCCTTCTTTATCCTTTGTGGTGGATTTAAGTTTAAAGTCTATTTTGTCAGAAACTAATATTGCTACTCCTCTTCTTTTTTGCTTATTGTTTGCTTGATATATTTTTTCCCAGCGTTTGAGTTTTAGTTTGTTTGTGTCTCTAAGTCTAAGGTGTGTCTCTTGTAGGCAGCATATAGACAGATCGTGTTTCTTTATCCAGTCTGAGACTCTCTGTCTCTTTATTGGTGCATTTAGTCCATTTACATTCAGTGTAATTATAGATAAGTATGTGTTTACTGTTGTCATTTTGATGCCTTTTTATGTGTGTTGTTGACAATTTCATTTTTCCACTTTCTTTTTTGTGCTGCGAAGTTTTTCTTTGTAAATTGTGTTTTCCTCATTTTCATACTATTTAGCTTTATGTTTGCTGAGTCATTACATTTTTCTTGGTTTTTATTTTGAGTTATGGAGTTGTTATACCTCTTTGTGGTTACCTTAATATTTACCCCTATTGTTCTAAGTAAAAACCTAACTCGTATTGTCCTATATCGCCTTGTATCCCTCTCCGTATGGCAGTTCTATGGCACCTGTATTTAGTCCCTCTTTTTGATTATTGTGATCTTTTACATATTGACTTCAATGATTACCTGTTTTGAGCTTTTTTTTTTTTTTGAAATTAATCTTAATTTGTTTTTGTGATTTCCCTATTTGAGTTGATATCAAGATGTTCTGTTCTGTGACCTTGTGTTGTGCTGGTATCTGATATTATTGGTTTTCTGACCAAACAATTTCCTTTAGTATTTCTTGTAGCTTTGGTTTGGTTTTTGCAAATTCTCTAAGCTTGTGTTTATCTGTAAATGTTTTAATTTCACCTTCATATTTGAGAGAGAGTTTTGCTAGATATATGATCCTTGGTCCTTCAGTGCTCTGTATATGTCATCCCCTGGCCTTCTTGCCTGCATGGTTTCTGCTGAGTAGTCTGAACTTATTCTTATTGATTCTCCCTTGAAGGAGACCTTTATTTTATCCCTGGCTGCTTTTAAAATTTTCTCTTTATCTTTGGTTTTGGCAAGTTTGATGATAATATGTCTCAGTGTTTTTCTTTTTGGATCAATCTTAAATGGGGTTCGATCAGCATCCTGGATAGATATCCTTTCGTCTTTCATGATGTCAGGGAAGTTTTCTGCCATCTGATCTTCAACTATTCTCTCTGTGTTTTCTGTTATCCCTCCCTGTTCTGGGACTCCAATTACATGCAAGTTATCCTTCTTGATAGAGTCCCATATGATTCTTAGGGTTTCTTCATTTTTTTTTATTCTTTTATCTGATTTTTTTTTCAGCTACGTTGGTGTTAATTCCCTGGTCCTCCAGATTTCCCACTCTGCATTCTAATTGCTCGAGTGTGTTCCTCTGACTTCCTATTGCATTGTCTAATTCTGTAATTTTATTGTTAATCTTTTGGATTTCTGCATGCTGTCTCTCTATGGATTCTTGCAACTTATTAATTTTTCCACTATGTTCTTGAATAGTCTTTTTTAGTTCTTCAACTGCTTTATCAGTGTGTTCCTTGGCTTTTTCTGTAGCTTGCCTTATTTCATTTCTGCGGTTATCCCTGATGTCTTGAAGCATTCTGTAAATTAGTTTTTTATATTCTATATTTGATAATTCCAGGATTGTATCTTCATTTGGGAAAGATTTTGATTCTTTTGTTTGTTTGGTTGTAGAAGCTGTCATGGTCTGCTTCTTTATGTGGTTTGATATCGACTGCTGTCTCCGAGCCATCACTAAGATATTGTAGTGATTTATTCTATATTTCCTCACTGAGTCTTATCTTGTTTTGTTTTCTTTCACTATACATAGATGGGCTACTAGATTGTGCTGTCTTGATTGTTGTAGCCCTTGTCTCACTTATGACTTATTACCAGCTGGTTTGGGCTGTTACCAGATATATATGCCTGAGTCCATTCACTATTCTTGAATAGAATCTGATTTGGGGTCACCAAGTGTGTGATGCACGCTGACACCTATCCACCTTGAGAAGTAGTGGTGATAGTTGTGTGCACCAGATTCTAGTAGCAGCTGGGGTTCACACTCCAGGGGGGGCAGGATGCTGACAGGCTTCCCCCAAGTATCAGTGAGGTAGGTGTGTCTCTATTCCTAAAGCACTTTTGTGGGTGAGCTCTGCAGCTGTACCTTAGGCACCCAATGCAAGTACCTCTACAGATTGGTAGGTGTCACCCTCCTTAGACCCCTAAGGCAAGAGGCTAGGTGGTCTGGGGGGAGCTTCAGCCCTCAGTTCCCTGTTGTGGGTCAGTTAGGGCTCTGTTGAATACGCAGGGATATAAGACCTGGGAAACTTGTCTTTCCAGTAAATCCACTAAAACAAATGCAGTCAGATCCCTATCAGAAATGCCTTTGCATTATAATAGCCACCTTGTTCCCTGTAGGGATGAAAGCCCAAAACTGTAGATCACATGTGCTTGGCTGGAGCTGGTTCTGTGTTTTTAGTCCAATTAGGGAAGGATTTTTGGTCCCTGGGTTTTTTGTGGTTGCTTCTCTCAGGCCAGAAGAATGGGTTAGGAAAAGATCAAAAAAAAAAGGAAAAGAAAAACCATGGAGCCGTTCTCCCTCTGGCTCAGGAAATTCCAATGTTAATGAAGCCGCCTGGGAAGGGGAGGGGAGGGTTCAGAAAAACAGGAGAGAGTAGCACCCCAGAATATAGACAAAGTTACTTATCTTGCTTGGGATGACTGTTTTATCTGAGATTCCCAAGGGGCGCATCACCTGTGTGCGCTGGCTGGGTAGAGATTGCCCCCGAGGGTCAGGCCCGTGTCCCATGCTTGCACTGTCTCAGAAGCTGCAGTCAGTTCCTCTACTGCCAGTCCAAAGCCCAGCGTCAAGGTTCCCGGGCTGGGACGCTGCACTCCAGGCTCCAAAACCAGTCGCTGCCTCCCGGTGACTTCTCCTCCCGCCAGCCGTGTCACCACGCCACCCAAGCGGACCGGCTGGGCCCCTTCCCGAGGTCAGTTCAGGGGGTAGGGCTGCGCCCCGTGTTTGCGCCGTCACAGGATGCCATGCTCAGCTCCCCTTCACCCAATCCAAAGCCCGGCGCCAAGGTTTCCTGACTGGGACGCTGGCTCCAGGCTCCCAAAACAGTCGGTGCTTCCTCATAGTTGTTCATTCTCGGTCTCTGTCACTCAGGTCAACTCTTTAAATCTGTGTTTGTTGGTCAGGGTTCATAGATTGTCATGTATGTGATCGATTCACTTGTTTTTCCGAGTCTTTGTTGTAAGAGGGATCCGAGGTAGCGTCTACCTAGTCAGCCATCTTGGCCCCCTCCCCCATTTCATTTTTGATGGCTTCCAATTTTCCTAGATTCATACTTTGTACATTTGACATTACAATTATTAATGGATGTTTGCAGCTGTTTCTTCTCATTTTGAGTCATGCCACATCAGCAAATAAAGATTCCGAACCTCTCCAACATTTACGATTTTGTGTTTTTTGGATTAATGCCAGCCTTGTTGGGGAAAGATGGTGTCTCAATGTAGTTTTGATTTGCATTTCTCTAATGGCTAATGATCAGGGGCATTTCCTCATGTATCTGTTAGCCACTTGAATGTCATTTTTGGTGTAATGCCTGTTTATGTCCTTTGCCCATTTTTTATTTGGGTTATTTGTCTTTTTGTGGTTGAGTTTTTGCAATCTCATGTAGATTTTAGAGATCAGACGCTGATCAGAATTGTAGCCAAAAACTTTTTCCCAGTCTGTAGGTAATCTTTTTATTCTTTTGGTGAAGTCTTTGGATGAGCATAGGTGTTTGATTTTTAGAAGCTCCGAGAAGCTGTAGAAGAACGGGGCATCAGGACTAGAAGAAGACTCATCAACAACCTGCATTATGCAAATGACACAACCTTGCTTGCTGAAAGTGAAGAGGACTTGAAGCACTTACTTACTAATGAAGATCAAAGATCACAGCCTTCAGTATGGATTATACCTCAACATAAAGAAAGCAAAAATCCTCACAACTGGACAAATAAGCAACATCATGATAAATGGAGAAAAGATTGAAGTTGTCAAGGATTTCATTTTACTTGGATCCACAATCAACACCCATGGAAGCAGCAGTTGAGAAATCAAAAGACGCATTGCATTGATCAAATCTGCTGCAAAGGACCTCTTTAAAGTGTTGAGAAGGAAAGATGTCACCTTGGAGATTAAGGTGCACCTGATCCAAGCCATGGTATTTTAAATTGCACCATATGCATGTAAAAGCTGGACAATGAATAAGGAAGACTGAAGAAGAATTGACACCTTTCAATTGTGGTGTTGGCGAAGAATATTGAATATACCATGGAGTGCCAAAAGAACGAACAAATCTATCTTGGAAGAAGTGCAACCAGAATGCTCCTTAGAAGCAAGGATGGCAAGACTGCGTCTTACATACATTGAACATGTTGTCAGGAAGGATCAGTCCCTGGAGAAGGACATCGTCCTTGGCAACGTACATTGTCAGCAGAAAAGAGGAAAGCCCTCAAGGAGGTGGATTGACACAGTGGCTGCAACAATGAGTTCAAGCATAACAACGATTGCAAGGATGGCGCAGAACCGGGCAGTGTTTCGTTCTGTTGTGCATAGGGTGGCTATGAGTCAGAACTGACTCAATGGCGCCTAACAACAACAGCAACCTCTGTTTGTGTTATTTTATGTAGGTAGTGTGTTTCTAGAAATTTGTCCATTTCTTCTAAGTTTTCAAATTTGTTAGAGTACAATTTTTCATAGTAATCTGATATGATTCTTTTAATTTCCATTGGTTTTGTTGTGATATCTCCCATCTCTTTTCTTATCCCGGTTTTGTGCTTCGTCTCCTGTTTTTCTTTTGTCAGTCTAGCCAATGGTTTACCGATTTTGTTGATCTTTTCAGAGAATCAGCTTTTGGTCTTGTAAACTCTTTCAATTGTTTTTCTGCTCACTATTTCATTTAATTCTGCTCTAATTTTTATTATTTGCTTTCCTCTGGTGCCTGAGGGTTTCTTCTGTTGTTCTCTATTTGTTCAAGTTGTAGGGACAATTCTTTGATTTTGGCCCTTTCTTCTTTTTGGATGTGTGCATCTATTGCTATAAATTGACTTCTGAGCACTGCTTCAGCTGTGTCCCAAAGATTCTGATAGGAAGTGTTTTCATTCTTATTTGATTCTATGAATTTCTTTGTTCCATCCCTAATTTCTTCTATAACTCACACGTTTTTGAGCAGGGTATTATTCCATGTGTTTGATTTCTTTTCCTTGCTTTTTCTGTTATTAATTTCTAGTTTTATGGCTTTGTGATCAGAGAAGATGCTTTGTAATATTTTGATGTTTTGGATTCTGTTAAGCCTTGCTTTATGACCTAATATGTGGTCTATTCTACAGAATGTTTCCATGTGCATTGGAAAAGAAAGTAAACTTGTCTGCTCTTGGGTGGAGTGTCCTGTATATGTCTATGAGGTCAAGTTGTTTGATTGCGGCATTTAGATCTTCTGTGTCTTTATTGAGCTTCTTTCCGAATGTTCTGTCCTTCACTGAAAGTGGTGTGTTGAAGTCTCGTACTATAATGGTGGAGCTGTGTATCTTGCTTTTCTGTGCTATTAGTATTTGTTTTATGCATCTTGAAGCCCTGTCCTTGGGCCCATAAATATTTAATATGGTAATATCCTCCTGGTATATTGTCCTTTAAGAATTATATAGTGTCCTTCCTTATCCTTTGTGGTGGATTTAACTTTAAAGTCTGTTTTGTCAGAAATTAGTATTGCCACTCCTGCTCTTTTTTGATTGTTGTTGGCTTGATATATTTTTCTCATCCTTTGAGTTTTAGTTTGTTTGTGTCTTTAAGGCTAAGGTGTGTCTCTTATAGACAGCATACAGACGGATTGTGTTTTTTTAATCTGTTCTACCACTCTCTGTCTCTTTATTGGTATGTTTAGTCCATTTACATTCAGTTTAGTTATAGACAGGTATGAGTTTAGTGCTGTCATTTTGATGTCTTTTTTTGTGTGTGTTGTTGACAGTTTCTTTTTCCCACTTAATTTTTTGTGCTGAGTAGTTTTTCTTTATAAATTGCCTTTTCCTTCTTGTTGATTTTGTTTTTCCTGAGTCTTTATGTTTTTCTTGTTTTTATTTTGATGTGTAGGATCGATAGTCTCCTTTGTGGTTACCCTATTACTTATCCCTATTTTTCTAAGTTAAACCAAACTTTTACCTCTGTATATCACCTTGACTTCCTCTCCATATGAAAGATCTATGACTACATTTTTTAGTCCCTTCTTATTGATTTAATGTTGTTGTTTTTTACATAATAACATCTGTTTCCCTGTTTTGAGTGTTTTCTTATCTTGATTTATTTTTGTGGTTTTGCTATCTGAATTGATATCTGGTTATTCTGTCCTGTGTTCTAATCTTAGGTTGTTATCTGATGTTGTTGTGTTTCTAACCAGAAGACTACCTTTAGTATGTCTTGTAGGTTTGGTTTGGTTTTTGTAAATTCCCTAAACTTCTGCTTATCTGGAAATGTCCTAATTCTGCCTTCATATTTGAGAGACAGTTTTGCTGGGTATATGATTCTTGGCTGGAAATTTTTCTCCTTCAAGGCTTTATATATGTCCTCCCATTGCCTTCTTGCCTGCATGGTTTTGGCTGAATAATCTGAGCTTGTTCTTATTGACTCTCCTTTGTAGGTGACTTTTCATTTACCCCTAGGCATTCTTAAAATTTTCTCTTTATCTTTGGTTTTGGAAAGTTTGATTATAATATGTCTTGGTGACTTTATTTTGGGGATCCACCTTGTATGGGGTTTGATGGGCATCTTTGACAGATATCGTCTCATCTTTCATGATATCAAGGAAGTTTCCTGCCAACAGATCTTCAACAATTCTCTCTGTATTTTCTGTTTTCCCTCCCTGTTCTGGTATTCCAATCACTCATAGGTTATTTCTCTTGATAGAGTCCCATATAATTCTTAAGGTTTCTTCATTTTTTAAAATTCTTTACTCTGATTTTTCTTCAAATATATTGGTGCCAAATGTTTATCTTCAATCTCACTCACTCTGACTTCTGTTTCCTCAATTCTGCTCCTCTGACTTTCTATCGAGTTATCTAATTCTGAAATTTTATTGGTAATCTTCTGATTTTCTGATTGCTGTCTCTCTATGGATTTTTGCAGCCTATTATATTTGTCATTATGCTCTTGAATAACCTTCTTAATTTCCTCTACTGTTTTATCTGTGTGTTCCTTAGCTTGTTCTGTGTTTTGCCTGATCTCCTTGCTCTTCTCTTAAAGAGTTCTGTATATTGACTTTTTGTATTCTACCACTGATTTTTCCAGGAAAATATCTTCATAGAGAAGGTTCCTTGATTCTTTGTTTTGGGAGTTTGTTGAAGTGATCATGATCTGCTTCTTTATGTGAGATGATATTGACTGTTGTCTCTAAGCCATCTACACTTTATTGTATTAATTTGTTTTATGTTTGCTTACCGTGTCCTAGCTTCTTGCTTTGTTTTGTTTTGATATACCCACATGGGCTGCTCGAGTGAGCTAACTTGATTATTTTTGCCTTTGAAGCTCTAACATCCTGTCACCAGATGGCTAGAGCTGTTACCAGGCATAAAAGCCTAGGAGTCCATTCACTTTTCTTGTTTGAATTCAGCTCAGGTGACCCTGTAGCCAGCCACCAAGTGTGTGGTGCAGGCTCCTACCTACAACCTTAGAGGAGCAGTGATTATTGGTTTATGCACAGGTTTCTGGTTGCAGCAGCAGGTCACACTGTGAATAAGGCAGGGGGCTGACAACCTTCCCCCGAGTGTCTGTGAGGAAGGTGCATCCCTGTTCTCTAAAGCACATAGTTGGGTGGGCTCTGGAGCTGTACCATTGGCACCCAGTGCTTTTAAGTGTAAAGACTGGGAGGCACCACTTATCCTTGGACCCCTATTGTGGGTGGCTAGGTGGTGAGGGTGGAGACACCAGTCCTCAGTCCCCTGATGTGGGTAGGTGATGACCCTGCTTAATAGCCAGAGTGGTGTCAAACATTAAAAACCCACCTCTCCACCACACAGCTGAAACAGTGAAAGTCACACTTCAGGCACATACACTCTTACAATGTAACAATAAGGGCTTAGCTGCCGAAATGAGGCCACATGGGTCCATGCAAGGGTGAAAGGCATTCAAAGTCTGTGGACCAGTTGTGTCTGGACAGGATCCATTTCTGCCCTAAGTTCCCAGTTTACAGGAGCCAGCAGATTATTTTTCCCCCCTTTGTTAATTTGTTCTTTCTCCAAGGCCAGGAGAATGGCTCAGGATAAGCAGCAGGACCTAGCTCAGGCCCAGGGAAATCAACTGTCACTGAAGCTGGCTCAGGGCAGAGGGAGAAGGGATCAGATAAATGGGAGAGAGTTCTTTTGAAAGGGGAGCTATTAGATCTGTGCAGTTAGACACAATTGCTTATCTTATGCCGAGAGCAGTATTTCACTGATTCCGGAGGCGTGAGTAGACACTGTGCCACTGGCTCTCTTTGGCTAAGGAAGATGCATCCTGAATGCTACCGCCAGCCCCACTGCAATCTCACCAAGGCATGCATAAGATGCGATTGAAAATACCATGGCTTGGGTAAGGCACGCCTTAGTCTTCAAGGTGACATCTCTGCTTTTCAACACTTTGAAGAGGTCTTTCACAGCAGATTTGCCCAACGTGATGTGATCTTGATTTCTTGACTGCTGCTTCCCTGGGTGTTGATTGTGAATCCAAGTAAAATGAAATCCTTTATAAATTACATATTACACCCACTGAAACAAACAGTGGCCATTAGTAATGCTACTTTTTGTGATAATGAGATATTATCAAAGGAGTGAGCGTACACTCCTTTGCTGGAAATTAGTGTCCTATGTAATGCCCAGCAAAGGATTTGAAATCAAGACCTAGAGATTAAAAGATTAATAAACTGCAGCTGGAAGAAGTTCCCCTTCCTCTCCTGTGTTCTTTACAGTTCTATCCAAGGTTGTGCGGTTACTCGAAAAGCTATACAAACACCACTCATAAGTTACTTTTTTATTATCCAGTGAACACTGTTTTTGGTTCTAGTCACAACCTCCATTTTTCAACTTCACCCCAGAAATATTAAATTCCAATATCCTGGTCTCCAAACACAACCTTCTAGCTCTACGTTCTTTTAGTCCATTTGTCTGTTGCCCCCACTGAGACCACCCTTCTCCATCTGATTGTTTGATCCTTTCACTTCTGCCCTCGCCAGCCTAAATCTCACTGCCAGTCACTTCAACCACTCTCTGAAATATCATACTCTAGGATCTCATTTCCTGTTTTCCCATATTAGTCATCTTGAAAATTCTAATATACCCAAACTATCCTTATGTTTTTCAATCTTATCCAGGTTGTTAGGTGAAACTAGAAAACAAAAACTCACTCCCTTGAAGATCTGATATCACAAATTCATGTCTTCTAGTCTTAGGTCCGCCTACCACACTACCTACAGAAATTTCCTTGTCTTCAGTTTCTTCTCTCATTCTCCATGGCGATTCTTCCATTCCTACTCCCCTTCTCATATCTCAGTATATGATCTTGCTTCCCAGTTAAAAAGAAGAGAAATCACCAGAAACAAACTACTCAGCTTCCACTCCCAAATGAAAAAATCCATTTGCACCTTTACCCATCCCTACACTTCCTATGTCAGAGAAATAAGGCCCTGCCTACTATCCAAGTCTTTCCACAGTGACCTGGATCCCCCAGCTCTTGTCCCTACTAGGACACAGCATATAAGTATAACCAGCCTATCCCATGGAAAGCCCTCTTTTATCCTGCCTTTACTCTAGCTGATGTGTGTTCTCTTTCTTTTCCCTCCAAGTTCACTCAAGGTGTAGATTGCATCTCATGAATCCAGTTCTTCACATTGCCTTCTCTGCAGCTAACCCACTGAAAAATGGCTCTTGCCATCACCATGTCGGTAAAGCTGTTCTCAATAGGCCCACTACAACTTCCTAACTGCCATCCAAATAGTATTTCTTCAGCCCTTTTCCTTCTTGTACTCTTTTTGCTATGTCTTTCCTCTTTGGATTCTGTGACAACGTTCCCTCCTGATTAGATCTTCTCTATTAAAGCATGGACATTGAAGAAGGAACAATCTCCCAAAGAAGGGGAAAAAATATTTCTTGGTAGCTGCAATTGTTTGAAAATGGTGTTAAATCAAGCCTCTTTTTCTCTCGCTGCCCTCTCAGTAGCTATTCCTTTCTCAGTCAATTTGTCTTTATACGTAGTTCACAATCTCTTGAAGTGGTTGGACTAATGTCACCAGGGTTTGGAATTAGTGTCAGAAGGTTTGAATTTTCCTGTTTCTTATAACTACAGCAATTCTCTTGATCTCTTCTTTCCTTAATATTCCTGGAGCAGGATGCTGCTCGTAGTGCAGGGGCCAACAAGAGCTATCCTGGAGCTGTCCAGGAGGATCCAGGGGCCAGCTGAAGGGAGTGGCCAACAGTGGAGGTAGACAGCAAAGCCCTCAGAGAGACATCACAGAACAGCTCCTGGTTGGAAGGTTTCCTGGTTGACAAGCATGAGCAATGGTTTTCGGGAAGGGTAAGCAATTCCCCTTTGAGATGCTGAGATCCATTACTGGGACCCTTCCCAAACTTTGCCCTATGCATAACTTTGTTTTTGTTTCTATCCTTCCCTGCTATTAAAGTTGTTATTGAAGTTATGGTGTTTCCATGAGTTCTCTGTGATCTTTGCAATGAATTATTGAATCCAACAGAGAAAGAGTGCCATGGAGGGGAGAGCTGGTGTGAAAAATGGTGGAGAAGTTGAAAAATGGTAGTACATTTGACCTTTGTGGCATAGGAACCAGCTTTGAACTGATTCTTAAAGGCAGAGTTATCCTTTCACAGCCCTGCTGTCCAAGCCAGAAATTTTGACATCAGCCTGAACTGATCCCTCACATTTGATTGTCACTCAGACTTCTGCCTTTTAAATCTCTCACAATAGCATTCATTAGACTACTAAAATTAGAGCTCACTATGAATGGAGGTTCAATTAAAAGGGAAGTTATAAATATAAATTATCATGCCTTCAGTATAGAAACAATAGCTAAAACTAGATAGGTTTAAGGGAAACAAGAGGCAAATGACCAAAAGGATCCTTGAGGGAGAAAAAACTGGTTTAAAGAGAACAGTACTGCACAGGGTCATAAAAGAAAGAGTGAAGTTTTAAGGAAGCATTAGTTATCAGCATCAAATGTGGTCCAAAGTGCAGGAAAATAAAAAAGGTTACTGTGATTGCCTGGAAAGTCACTAACTCTTTTGAAAGATCAGCTTCTGTACTACGGTGGAGAGGGATGTCAGAAGACAGGTGGCAAAAGAAAAATGATTTGTGAGGATACTGCCACAGAGAACTCATCCATGGGGAAAGAGAGAGATAGAGAAAAGGTTAGAACCCAGAGGGTAACCAGGTAAGGATATAAACCCCAAAAAACCAACCAACTGACTGACAAGTCGATTCCGACTCATAACGACCCTACAGGACAGAGTAAAACTGCCCCATATGGTTCCCAAGGAGTGACTGGTGGATTCAAACAGCCAATCTTTTGGTTAGCAGCCAAGCTCTTAAGCACTGCACCACCAGAGTTAACATTGTTATCCACCTTGTTAAACTCTCTTATTATTTCTAACAACTTGTACGTAGATTCTTTTTGATTTTCTATTAAAATGATCATATCATTATACAACTGTCTCTTTTTTCCAAAATAGGTGAGTCCAAAGGATATTCAGAAGTAGAGGGAAAAAATATTAATATTGTCCAGAAAGGTGGCTGAATAACTACACACTTGTCTATCTCCTTTTTCCAAAACGCATGGCAATGAACCAAAAGTAAAGAAGAAAATTATATTGAAACTAGGCAATGAACATAATCTCATTATGAAGACTCTGAAAAATGCCTGCAAGATGTAAAATAAGGGAATTTGAACCAAGCCAAAGAACTGTAAGTTGATACCCATATATTCTAATATTGAGTAGAATGCTAAATTTCAAAATGTAAGGAAGAGGGCTCAGAAATGCCATACTATGTTGGACAGACGACTAAAGTCCCCAGAGAAGTGGAATGCATCCAGCATAGGGAGCATTTGCACACTAAGCATAGTAAGAGAGAGAGCAGAAAGCAGGAGCACAAGACTAAATCATCTTTATCTTTTCTGACCCACAGGTGTTTAATTAGGAGTACTAACCAGGATTACTGGCTCGAATTGGGGGGGGGGGTGGTGCCGATATTAGGGGCATGTGCCCCAGATTTAGGGAGAAAGTATTCAGAGACAACACTCGGGGCTGTCCCTGTCCCTGGCCTCCCATGCAGTATTTGAAGGTTGACGAAATCACAAACTACCAACATCTAGCTCTCCAGTTCAAGATATAAAGGTACTATTGATGCAGTTCATAAGTAAATGGAGAGAAAGAGAAATTTACATTATTCTTGGATAGCATTCTTGGGTAGAATTTCCTTCTTCTTGCACTTTCCCTTCTTCCTTTAAGAACTGTTTCTGGCCACCACTGTGGAAGCCTGCATGCTGCTGTGATGCTGGAAGCTATGCTGTTGGTATTTGAGATACCAGAAGGGTCATCCATGGCAGACAGGTGTAAAAACGGGATGGGGACTGGTGTATGACCTCCTGTAATTTCACAAGGGGAAAGGAGAATCAAGATCAACAGCCCCAGGCTGATTCCCATGAGGCAGAGGTCAGACATGCCTCCTCTCTCCGCCATCTTTACTAATTCTGACACCAACTGTCTCTCCCACAGCACTCTCTACTTCTCCGCTGGGTTCAATAATTCATTGCAATGGCCACACAGACCTCGCAGACCATACTCCTGATTATGGGGTTTATTAGGGAAGTAACAGGTTATGGTTCTAGTTCAGGAACACTGAGGATACAGTTCTTCCATCAGACAGCCTCTTCCCAGCTGTGCTCACAGGCACGCCTCTCTGGCCCTCAGCCTCTGCCCTGCTCTGGCAAGTGTTACAAAACTCTTTTAGCTCTGCCAATAAGCGCCCAGAGGCACTCTACTCCACCAGCGAGCCTCCTGCCCAAAGGCACTCATCTTTCTTGCTCCGTCAGCCAGGAAGCCCAACACGCCATCTCCTGCCATCATTTCTCCCACAACTTCTCAAGCACTCTCTCTCGTTCTCTCTGTTGAACTTTTCTGCACAGGGATCCCAGGTCCAAAAAATACAATCTCTCTGCTCCTGGCTGTTCTTCGTTGGTGGTGGTGGGATCCTCTCTCTCCTGCCTCTGGGATGGCTCACCTCAAACCCAGCAGGATGGCAAAGCTGACCAGTCCCTTTGGTGTGCCACAATTACCCTATCTGCACATCCAATCACTTGGGTGGGAGTTAGAAGACCATGGGGAGAAAGGCTGCACAAAAGCAATTCATCATATCACAGCAGGTTTCAGGGGAGCTTCTGGGCTAGGAAGAAAGGCTTGGTGATCTACTTCCTAAAATTATCCAACGAAAATCTTATGGAGCACAGCAGAACACCACCTGACTCACTTGCTTTGGACACATCTTCAGGAGGAATCAATTACTGGAGGAGGACGTCATGTTTGGTGAAACAGAGGGTCAATAAAGGCAAGAGAAACCCTCAGTGAGATAGATTGGCACAAGAGTTATAACAATGGACTTGAACATGCTGATGATCTTGAGGATGACACGGGACACAGCAACATTTTGTTCTGTTGTACCTAAGTTTGTTATGAGTCAGAGTCAACTCAGCAGCAGTTATCTTTATCTATCTGTGTTCCTGGCATTGTGCTAGGCACTGGGAATCCTCACACAGAGCCTAGGGAGGAAATATACATTAAACATACAAGTGTACTAAGTAAGATTAAAAAAAAAGTGCAGGGTGCTATGGGGACACCTAATAGATGGCCTTAACATAGTCCACAAGGTTTCAAATGAATAATGAGCCAAAAAGATCCAATAATGTATGTATGAATTAAACACATCAAAAAGAGAAAAGAAGCATAATAAACAAAAACGAATGCTAGACTTTGAAAGAATTACGTCAGAAAAGAGAAGATAAAAATTAGCAAAGAGCCACAATTCTTTTCATGTGTTAGCCTTCTCTTGTGTTACATTTGTGATTGCACCACTGCCCCCAACATACTGGGATCTAAATACAGTTACTGGTCTATGTACAATGGAAGTGGTTTGAGGGAGTACTGAAGAATATGTCCTTTCTCTTGCAAAGTAATTTCCCCAGATAAAGGAGTCACAACATCTTGTAAAGAGGGAGCAATGAGTGAAGGAAGGCTTCTTTCATAAGCAGGGGAAGCTCACGGGTGCAGACATTCTGAGTACTCCACTGAGCTCTCTGAATCTTCTCAAGTATCCCTGTTCCAAATCTCAGAGTTCTATTTTTTCCTGAGCCTGTGTCACAACTTTTATTTACATGACCTGGTGACTTTTGCTGATAGACTAATCCAGCAATCCTAAAGATAAATTTTTTTAGTTTAGTTTTCAGCTACCTCAGCAAGATATAAGAGGGTTTTGTTGTTGTTGTTTTATTTTTAGAAGTAAAAAAATAAACATAGAATTGAAGAACCTAACAGCACATAAGAAAAAAAAAAAAGAAATCAAAAGGATTGAAGACTATCTCTATTAGAGAATAATATGATCATTTAAATAGGGAGCCAAAAAGAATTTACAGACACGTTATTAGAAATAAGAGAGTTTAACAAGATGGATAGGATTATTATACAAAAATTAACTGCACTTTTACACCAGAAGACAGTCCAGCTATAGACTCAGGTATATAAGGCATGCAGCATATGGTAAAGGAGCCATCTCAAATCATGGGAAAAATGTTATGCAATAAAGGTGTTGGGACAAATGATTGGCCATTTAGAAAAAAATATATAAATCTGAATCTTACTATAACTTATTTCCAGATATACCAAAGACTTCAGAAGAAATAAAAATAGAAAATCATTATGAGAAAAAAACCTTGAATACTTCTATAATCGTGGGGTAAAAAAAATCCAACCCACTGCCATAGAGTCAATTCTGATTCCTAGTGACCCTACAGGACCGGGTAGAACTGCCCCATAGGGTTTCTACGGCTGTTAACGTTTATGGAAGCAAACTACCACATGTTCCTCCGGTGTAGCAGCTGGTGGGTTCAAACCACTGACCTTTTGGCTGACAGCTGAGTGCTTAACCACTGTACCACCAAGGCTCCTTAATCTTGGGGTAAGGAAGGATTTTATAAGCATGGCAGAAAACGCAGAAGGCATAAGGGAATTTAACTCTTAACAACTTAAAATTTCTTTATAGCAAAACAAAACAAAACAGAAACCCACCATAAAGTTTAAAGATAAAAGACAATCTGGAAGGAAGTGTATTACCATAGTAGTTTATGGCGAGACTTTTGCTGTCATTGAGTCCTATGTTTGAATGCCAGCGCTAGAGCTAGCTGTGTCAATTTGGGAAAATTCTTTAACCTATCTGAACCCATTTTCCTTGTATGAAAAAGGAGAATACTACTACATTACCTACATTTCACAGAGTCCCTGGGTGGTACAAACTATAAATGTGCTTGGCTGCTAATCAAAAGTTTGGCAGTTTGAGTCCACCCAGAGAAGTCTCAGAAGAAAGGCCTGGAGATCTACTTCTGAAAAACCAGTCACTGAAAACCCTATGGAGCGCACAGTTCTACTCTGACACATGGGGTCTCAATGAGTCGGAATCGACTCAACAGCAACTGCTTGGTTTTTTAACCTGCATTCCACAAGGTTGATGTGAGGATTAACTGGGATAATTGTTGTAAAGTATTTAGCACAGGGCCTAGCATGTAGTAAGCATTGAATAAATGCAGGAGAAAATATCTGAAACATATGACAAAAGCAATTACTATAAATAAATAAGAGAAACAAAACAATACATATTTCCAAAAGATCAAAGTATCTGAATTGCCAGCTTGAATAGGTAGAAACAACATTGGTTAGTAATCATACAAAAAAATGTATTACCTCATTAGTAGTTAAAACTTAAAGTGAAAGAATAAGATATATGATTGTACCTATCAGGCTGGTTCCCCATAGAATCCTTCACAATTGCAACTTGAGGCTTGAGTTTTTTCTTCAGCTCCTTCAGCTTGAGAAATGCCGAGCATGTTCTTCCCTTTTGGTTTTCCATCTCCAGCGCTTTGCACATGTCATTATAATACTTTACTTTGTCTTCTTCGAGCCGCCCTTTGAAATCTTCTGTTCAGTAATTTTACTTCAGCATTTATTCCTTTCGCTCTAGCTGCTCGAGGTTCCTGAGCAAGTTTCAGAGTCTCCTCTGACGTCTACCCTGGTCTTTTCTTTCTTTCCTGTCTTTTCAATGATGTCTTGCTTTCTTCAGGTATGATATCTTTGATGTCATTCCACAACTCGTCTGGTCTTTGGTCACTAGTGTTCAATGCATCAAATCTATTCTTGAGATGGTCTCTAAATTCAGGTGGGATATACTCAAGGTCATATTTTGGCTCTTGTGGACTTGCTCTGATTTTCTTCAGTTTCAGCCTGAACTTGCATAGGAGCAATTGATGGTCTGTTCCACACAGTCGGCCCCTGGCCTTGTTCTGACTGATGTTATTGAGCTTTTCCATCATCTCTTTCCACAGACGTAGTCAATTTGATTCTGTGTGTTTCATCCGGGGAGGTCCATGTGTTTAGTCACCGTTTACATTGGTAATAGTGAAGGATTCTATGGGGAAAATATTCAACGATGCAGTAAGCATCAAAAGAATATGGAAGGAATACACAGAGTCATTATACCAAAAAGAACTAGTCAATGCTTATCCATTTCAAGAGGTAGCATATGATCAGGAACCGATGGTACTGAAGGAAGAAGTCCAAGCTTCTCTGAAGGCATTGGTGAAAAACAAGGCTCTAGAAATCGACAGAATATCCACTGAGATGTTTCAATAAATGGATGCAGCATTGGAAGCGCTCACTCGTCTTTGCCAAGAAATACATGCAAGACAGCTTCCTGGCCAACTGACAGGAACAGATCCATATTTATGATCCATATCCATATTCCCGAGAAAGGTGATCCAACCGAATGTGGAAAATACATAACAATACCATTAATATCACACGCAAGCAAAATTTTGCTGAAGACCTTTCGAAAACGGCTGCAGCAGTATATAGATAGGGAACTGCCAGAAATTCAGGCCGGTTTCAGAAGAGAACATGGAATATCATTGCTGATGTCAGATGGATCCTGGCTGAAAGCACAGAATAAAAGAAGGATGTTTACCTGTGTTTTATTGATTATGCAAAGGCATTCGACTGTGTGGATCATAACAAATTATGAATAACGTTGCAAAGAATGGGAATTCCAGAACACTTAATTGTGCTCATGAAGAACCTTTACATAGATCAAGAAGCAGTTCTTGGGACAGAACAAGGGGATACTAATTGGTTTAAAGTCAGGAAAGGTGTGCGTCAGGGTTGTATTCTTTCTGTACGCTGAGCAAATAATTCGAGAAGCTGGACTATATGAAGGAAAATGGGGCATCAGGATTGGAGGAAGACTCATTAACAACCTGCGTTATACAGATGACACAACCTTGCTTGCTGAAAGTGAAAAGGACTTGAAGCACCTACTAATGAAGATCAAAGACCACGGCCTTCAGTATGGATTACACCTCAACATAAAGAAAACAAAAGTCCTCAAAACTGGACCAATGAGAAACATCATGATAAATGGAGAAAAGATGGAAGTTGTCAAGGATTTAGTGTTACTTGGATCCACAATCAACACCCATGGAAGCAGGAGTCAAGAAATCAAACAACACATTGCATTGGGTAAATCTGCTGCAAAGGACCTCTTTTTAAAGTATTCAAAAGCAAAGATGTCACATTGAAGACTAAGGTGCGCCTGACCCAAGCCATGATATTTTCAATTGCATCATATGCATGTGAAAGCTGGACAATGAATAAGGAAGATCAAAGAAGAATTGATGCCTTTGAATTGCAGTGTTGGTGAAGAATATTGAATATACCATGGAGTGCCAAAGGAACGAAGAAATCTGTCTTGGAAGAAGTACAACCAGAATGCTCCTTAGAGGCAAGGATGGCGAGACTCCGTCTTACATACTTGGACATGTTGTCAGGAGGGATCAGTCCCTGGAGAAGGACATCATGCTTGGCAAGGTACAGGGTCAGAAGAAGAGAGGAAGACCCTCAACAAGGTGGACTGACACAGTGGCTGCAACAATGAGGTCAAGCACAACAATGATTGCAAGGATGGAGCAGGACCCAGCAGTGTTTCATTCTGTCGTCCACAGGGTCGCTATGAGTTGGAACCGGCTCAACGACACCTAACAACAACAACAACATCAGTCTGGTAAAGATTAAAAAACAAAAAAAGCTGGTAAACCTTGAGCTATTAAGAATGTAGTAAAAGAATCAGTCCCCTACATTTTATTGAGCATATAAATTGGTCCATTTTGTTGGTGCTTATTAAAAGTTAAATGTTCACATCTGTTTTTCCTAACAGTTTCATTTCTAGGAATTTAATCTATAGAAACATACAAAATATACAGTACCTACAAGAATGGTGTATTTGCTTCCTAGGCCTGCCATAAAAAGATGCCACAAACCCACAGGCTTATACAAACAGAAATCTATTGCCTCACAATATGCAGTCCAAATTTAGAGCAACAGTAGGGCCCTGTTCTCTCTGTCAGTTCTAGGGGAAGAGCCTTCCTTGTATCTTCTACCTCTGGTAGCCCCAGGTGTTTCTTGGCATTCCCTGGCTTGAAGATGCATCTTCACACAGCCACCTTCCCTCTGTCTGTTTCCCCATGTCTGTTTTCCTCTTTTTTTTAAGGACAGCAGTCAACTGGGGTCAGGACCCACCCTACTCTGGTATGATATCATGTTGACATAACTGATAAAGTCTTCAAAGACCCTATTTCCAAACAAGGTCGTGCTCACAAGTACCAGGGGATAGGGCTTGAACATATCTTTTTGTTGTCATAATCCAATCCATAACAGGCTGTTACAGCCAAAACCACAATTATAAGAAATGAAGTATATCTATAAGTACTATCATGAAAATTCAAGATATACTGCAAAAATCAATTGTAAAATAGTTTTTATAGTATGATCCTCTTTGAGTGAAAAAAATAAACTGTGATTATAACATATATGTTAATACATTCATAGAAAAATATCCCTGGGGGTAAAGATTATAGAGTTTTTGTTTTGTTTTACTTTTAATGTTACTCTTACATTTAAACCACAAGGATTTATAATTTAATAATAACTAATCATAATTATATACTAATAATAATTTATAATTGAAATAAACTGAGGGAGAGAAGACACAAAGTATGAGAGATGAACTCGCAGGAAGAAAAGAGATAGTATCTAAAGCACAAGCAAAATGGAGCAGGCAGCAGGCTGTCAAATTCATTTATATATTTGCAAAACTCCAGCCAAGCTGTCTGCATACCAACAGTTAATAGTGTAAATCAACCACTACCTAACTTTAAATCAAAAGGTTGCACTACTATTTTCATAATTCAGACCTTCTGATATCCCCAGGAAGTCAGCCCTTCTCCTTCCTTCCTCACCCCACTGAAATGATCTCAGGACTGCACATTCAACATGTCGGTGCCAATGCTTTGCAAAGCTCAGCAAAGAAAAGTGCTGTCTTGTGCACATCTTTAGACCAAGCTTGACGTGGCAGCAATAAACACACAAGCTGTTCCATGCAAAAGGGAGTTTTACTTCACGTCGGTAAAAGTGCACATGCTTATTATCATGTGCTGACATGACGCTTTATATTTAAAAAACTGAACACTATGTTTGAGCAGAGAGTCTTTCTGAATACAGTATTAACTCTTCACACATGGGTGTGATTGTTGCTGAAGCTGCTATTCAGCTTTGTTCCTGAAACAATCCCTCTCTTCATACACTGTATTCAAAATTCATCCTACATTGAGTTCAGACTATTAACATAACATAAGCCACCCCTGTTTAATTTGCCAATCAAAGTCTTTTATCCCTAATCTTAAAACATGCTTCATTTAGATGGAAAAAAAAAAAAAGCATTCACTGGAATAAATTCACAGCAATGGAACTCATCCACTGGTTTCCTATGTTGGTAGATACAAAAGACATCCGTGTAGTATTCCAAGAATCAGATTACTCTTTTTTTTTTTTCCTTTTTTTTAGGATGGTAGAAGGAACTGGTGTAACCATGGAAATGTTCTTCCCCAAAACACAAATCTTAAACAAAACCCCAAAGCCTAGGAACATCAAGGAAACCAAGAGCTCTAGCCTTCCAACCAAGAATCCAGCATTACCATGACACAGAGTGGATAAAAAGAAATCCTTTCTAAAACAGAAAGAAAAGTGCTGCTGCAAAGACACAGCCTTTTGCTTTTATCCCAGGAGAGATGCCATTTATTCAGTAAAATAAAACACTTGTCAGCAACTAAAGAAATAAAATACATGTCTAAAATTTTTTTAAAAGACTATTATTTAGTAGCTAGATTCAGCAACTCTATTTTGATAATTGTGGTGTGGCATTTCAATCCTAAAGTAAAACTAGAAATTCCTCATCTACTGGCTGAAATAGGGCAGTCCTGTGGGGAACATGGATCACACTTGGTCTAAACTTAATTGAAGACAACTAAAATTTGGAAAAATTTATATGAAGACAACCAAACCCATTGCCAAAGCATCCATTCCAACTCATAGGGATCCTATAGGACAGAGTAGAACTGCCTCCTAGGGTTTCTAAGGCTGCAATCTTTGCAAAAGCAGACTGCCACAACCTTTGCAACTGCCATACCTTTCTTCCGTGGAGCAGCTGCTGGGTTCAAACCACCAACCTTTCAGTTAGCATCTAAGTGCTTAACCGCTGCACTAGGTCAGGGCTCCCATAAAGACAACAAACACTCTCTTTTGCCAAAGAGGCCAGAATATAGGCTACCAACAGTAACTAATTAATGAAACAAACAAAATATTTATTATATACCTATCATATGCTAAGCACTGTTAAGTGCTGGGCAAACAGCTATGAATAAAAACAGACACGATCAGAATAGACAAACACTTCTGGCGAGCCCTCTTTACAACAAAGACCCGAAAAAACAAGTGAAACAAGTATATTTGTGAAAAGCTGGGAGCCCTGAGCATCAATCGCAAGCTTAGACAATGAACTGAGGGTCAGGGGGAGGAAGAGGCCATTCAGAAGTGGAGAGGGGTTACCGGCCCGGAATTGCAGGGAACCCTCAGGCACCATTCCTGGAGTGGCGGCGGCAGTGGCAGTGGTGGGCTGGTACTATCATTTGGCCGCAGTGTCCTCAGGGAGAAGCAGCCACCCACACAGCCTACTCACACCTCTGGAACCTGTGGAGAATGCCACTCTCGGCAAAACCCAAGTACTTGCATATATTTTACCGCGCCCTGCCACCCCCAAAACCAGCTTCAGTGGCTGAATCCCTGGGCCTGAAATAGACCCTGGTGAGCACCTAGAGCCATCCTCCCAGCCTTGGGGAAGGAAAAAAATTGCAGTTGGGGGAAAAGATAATTTACTAGCTCCATTAACCAGGGGAGCTCAGGACAGAAGCAGCTCCTGTCCAGTCATAAGCCATCTAAGGACCTTGAGCACCTTTCTCTTCTGCATGGACCTGTGTGGGCCTATTTTGGGAGAATAGGCCCTTGTTGGCAAACTCCAACCATTTCAGCTATGCGGTGGAGAGGTAGGTGTTTGATGTTTGACATTGCTTTGCTGTTAAACTAGGTCCTCACCTACCCATATTAGGGACCTAAGGACTGGTACCTCTACTCAGGTCACCCAACCACCTGCGACAGGGGTCCAAAGATCACTGGTACCTCCAAGTCCTTACAACCAAAAACATTGGGTGCCCATGGTCCCTCTGCAGAACCCACCCACCAGCACACTCTAGGGAACAGAGATGTGTTTTCCACAGAGGCATTAGGGGGTTGGTTCTCAGCCCCCTGCCTTGTTGAGAGTGTGACCCCCTGCTGCAATCCGATACCAGTATATACGCCAGTCACCCCTGCCCCTCTAAGACTGTAGGACAGAGCCTGTACCACACACTTGATGATCAGCTACCTGGAAACCTGAGCTGAATGCATACAAGAAAAGTGAATGGACTCCTAGACTGATATACCTGATAACAGCTCTAGCCAGCTGGGGACAGGACACCAGAGCTCCAAAGGTGAAAATAATCAAGCTAGCTCACTCAAGCAACCCATAGGGGTATTCCAAAACAAAACAAAACAAGCAGCTACAACACAATCAGCAAGCATAACCTAATACAATAGCTTATAGATGGTTTGGAGACAACAGTTAATATCAAGTCACATAAAGAAACAAAACATGATCACTTCAACAGGCTCTCAAAACAAAGAATCCAGGGATCTTCTAGATGAAAGTGCATTCCTGGAATTACCACATGCAGAATACAAAAGATTAATATACAGAACCCTTCAAGACATCAGGAAGGAAATTAGGCAATATGCAGAACAAGCCAAGGAACACACAGATAAAGCAACTGCAGAAATTAGAAAGATTATTCAGGAACATAATGAAAACATTAATAAGCTGGAAAAACCCACAGACAGACAGCAATCAGAAATACAGAAGATTAACAATAAAATTACAGAAGTAGACAACTCAATAGAAAGTCTGAAGAGCAGAATTGAGCAAGTGGAAGCTAGAATTTCTGAACTCGAAGATAAATCACTTGGCACTAATAAATTTGAAGAAAAATCAAACAAAAGAATTTAAAAACGTGAAGAAACCTTAGAATCATGTGGGACTCTATCAAGAGAAAAAACCTACAAGTGATTGGAGTGCCAGAACAGGGAGGGATAACAGAAAATACAGAGAAAATTGTTGAAGATTTGTTGGCAGAAAACTTCCCTGATATTGTGAAAGATGAAAGGATATCTATCCAAGATGCTCATTGAACTCCACATAAGGTAGATGTTAAAAGAAAGTCACCAAGACATATTATAATCAAAGTTGCCAAAACCAAAGATAGAGAATTATAAGAACAGCGAGTGATAAACGAAAAGTCACCTACAAAGGAAGCCAGTAAGAATAACCTCGGACTACTCAGCAGAAACCATGCAGGCAAGAAGGCAATGGGATGATATATTTAAAAAATTGAACAAAAAAAAAATTGCTTGCCAAGAATCATATATCCAGCAAAACTGTCTCTTAAATATGAAGGTGAAATTAAGACATTTCCAGATAAACACAAGTTTAGTGAATTTGTAAAAGCCAAACCAAAGCTACAAGAAATAGTAAACAGAGTTCTTTGGTTAGAAAATCAATAATATCAGGAATCAACCCAAGACTAGAACACTGGGCAGAACAATCAGAAGTCAACCCAGACAGGGAAATCAAAAAAAAAAAAAAACAAAAAACAAAGCAAGATTATTAAAAAAAAAAAAAAGCCCAAAACAGGGTAACAGCAATGTTATTACATAAAACAAGACAACATTCAAATAATAAAGAGGGACTAACTGTAATCATACACCTTCCATATGGAGAGGAAAATACTGCTATACAAAAAAAAAAAAAAAGTTAGTTTTAAATTTAGAAAAATAAGGGTAAATAATAAGGTAACCACAAAGGAGACAAACTATCCTACTCATCAAAATAAAATACAAGGGAAAAATACAGACTCAGCAGAAACAAAATCAACAACAACAAATATGAGGAAAGGACAATATATAAAGAAAATCTACTCAGCACATAAAATCAAGTGGGAAAAAGAAACTGTCAACACACAAAAAAAGACATCAAAATGATAGCACTAAATTCATACCTATCCATAATTACCCTGAATGTAAATGGACTAAATGCACCAATAAAGAGACAGAGAGTGGCAGAATGGATTAAAAAACAAGATCCGTCTATATGCTGCCTACAAGAGACACGCCTTAGACTTAGAGACACAAACAAACTAAAACTCAAAGGATGGAAAAAAATATATCAAGCAAACAACAATCAAAAAAGAGCAGGAGTGGCCATATTAATTTCTGACAAAATAGACTTTAAATTTAAATCCATCAGAAAGGATAAGGAAGGACACTATATAATGATTAAAGGGAAAATACACCAAGAAGATATAACCATATTAAATATTTATGCACCCAAAGACAGGGTTCCAAGATACATAAACTCTATCAGCATTGAAAAGTGAGATAGACAGCTCCACAATAATAGTAGGAGACTTCAACACACCACTTTCGGTGAAGGACAGGACATCCAGTAAGAAGCTCAATAAAGACACGGAAGATCTAAATGCCACAATCAACCAAATTAACCTCACAGACATAATCAGAACACTCCACACATAGAACATTCTCCAGAATAGACCACATATTAGGACATAAAGCAAGCCTTAGCAGAATCCAAAACACTGAAATATTACAAAGCAACTTCTCTGACCATAAGGCCATAAAAGTAGAAACCAATAACAGAAAAACCAGGGAAAAGAAATCAAACACTTGGAAACTGAGCAATACCTGCTCAAAAAAGGCCGGATTATAGAAGACATTAAGGATGGAATAAAGAAATTCATAGAATCCAATGAGAATGAAAACACTTCCTATCAGAACCTTTGGAACACAGCAAAAGCAGTGCTCAGAGGCCAATTTATATCAATAAATGCACACATCCAAAAAGAAGAAAGGACCAAAATCAAAGAATTATTTCTACAACTTGAACAAATAGAAAGAGAGCAACAAAAGAATCCCACAGGCACCAGAAGAAAACAAATAATAAAAATTAGAGCAGAACTAAATGAAATAGAAAACAGAAAAACAATTGAAAGACTTAACAAGACCAAAAGCTGGTTTTTTTAAAAAAATCAACAAAATTGATAAACCACTGGCCAAACTGACAAAAGAAAGACAGGAGAGGAAGCAAATAACCCAAATAAGAAATGAAAGGGGCGGTATTACAACAGACTCAACTGAAATTAAAAGAATCATATCAGATTACAATGAAAAACTATACTCAAACAAATTTGAAAACCTAGAAGAAATGGATGAATTCCTAGAAACACACTATCTACCTAAACTAACACAAACAGAGGTAGAACAACTAAATAGACCCATAACAAGAGATTGAAAAGGTAATCAAAAAACTCCCAACAAAAAAAAGCCCTGGTCCGGACGGTTTCACTGCAGAGTTCTATCAAACTTACAGAGAAGAGTTAACACCACTACTACTGAAGGTATTTCTGAGCATCAAAAAGGATGTAACACTACCAAACTCATTCTATGAAGCCACCATATCCTTGATACCAAAACCAGGTAAAGACACCACAAGAAAAGAAAATTTTAGACCTATATCCCTCATGAACATACATGCAAAAATCCTCAACAAAATTCTAGCCAATAGAATTCAACAACATATCAAAAAAATAATTCACCATGACCAAGTAGGATTCATACCAGGTATGCAGGGATGGTTCAACATTAGAAAAACAATTAATGTAATACACCACATAAACAAAACAAGAATCACATGATTTTATCAATTGATGCAGAAAAGGCATTTGACAAAGTTCAACACTCATTCATGATAAAAACTCTCAGCAAAATAGGAATAGAAGGAAAATTTCTCAACATAATAAGTGCCATTTATACAAAGCCAACAGCCAACTTCACCCTAAATGGAGAGAGCCTTAAAACATTCCCATTGAGACCGGGAACCAGACAAGGATGCCCTTTATCATCACTCTTATTCAACATTGTGCTGGAAGTCCTAGCCAGAGCAATTAGGCTAGATAAAGAAATGAAGAGCATCCAGATTGGCAAGGAAGAAATAAAAGTATCTCTATTTGCAGATGACATGATCTTATACACAGAAAACCCTACGGAATCTTCCAGAAAACTACTGAAACTAATAGAAGAGCTCAGCAGAGTATCGGGATACAAGATAAACATACAAAAATCAGTTAGATTCCTCTACACCAACAAAAAGAACATCGAAGAGGAAATCACCAAATCAAAGCCATTTACAGTAGTCCCCAAGAAGATAAAATACTTAGGAATAAATCTTACCAGAGATGCAAAAGACTTATACATAGAAAACTACAGCACACTTCTGCAAGAAACCAAAAGAAACTTAGTAAGTGGAAGAAAATACCTTGCTCATGGTTAGGAAGACTTAACATTATAAAAATGTCTATTCTACCAAAAGCGATCTATACATTTAATGCAATTCTGATCCAAATCCCAATGACATTCTTTAATGAGATGGAGAAACAAATCACCAATTTCATATGGAAGGAAAAGAGGCCCGGGATAAATAAGGCATTACTGAAAAAGAAGAACAAAGTGGGACACCTTACTTTACCTGATTTTAGAACCTATTATACCACCACAGTAGTCAAAACAGCCTGGTACTGGTACAACAACAGATACATGGACCAATGGAACAGAATTGAGAATCCAGACATCAATCCATCCACATATGAACAGTTGATATTTGACAAAGGCCCCAAAACAGTTAAATGGGGAAAAGACAGTCTTTTTAACAAATGGTGCTGGCATAACTGGATATCCATCTGCAAAAAAATGAAACAAGACCCATTCCCCATTCCATGCACAAAAACTAACTCAAAATGGATCAAAGACCTAAATATAAAAATCTAAAACGATAAAGATCATGAAAGAAAAAATAGAGACAATGTTAGGAGCCCTAATACATGGCATAAACAGTATACAAAACATTATAAAGAATATGGAAGAAAAACTAGATAACTGGAAGCTCCTAAAAATCAAACACCTATGCTCATCCAAAGACTTCACCAAAAGAGTAAAAAGACTACCTAGAGACTGGGAAAAAGTTTTTAGCCATGACATTTCTGAGCAGCGCCTGAGCTCTAAAATCTATATGATACCGCAAAAACTCAACTGCAAAAAGACAAATAACCCAATTAAAAAATGGGCAAAAGATATGAATAGACACTTCACTAAAGAAGACATTCAGGTAGCTAACAGATATATGAGGAAATGTTCACGATCATTAGCCATTAGAGAAATGCAGATCAAAACTACAATGAGATTTCATCTCGCTCCAACAAAAAAAATAAAAATAAATTTTTTTTTAACAAGGCTGGCATTAATCCCAAACACAAAATAATAAATGTTGGAGAGGCTGTGGAGAGATTGGAACACTTCTACACTGCTGGTGGGAATGTCAAACGGTACAACGACCTTGGAGATCGATTTGGCACTTCCTTAAAAAGCTAGAAATAGAACTACCATACCACCCAGCAATCCCACTTTTTGGAATATATCCTAGAGAAATAAGAGCCTTTACACGAACTGATATATGCACACCCATGTTTGTTGCAGCACTGTTTACAATAGCAAAAAGATGGAAGCAACCAAGGTGCCCATCAACAGATGAATGGATAAATAAATTATGGTATACTCACACAATGGAATACTACACATTGATAAAGAACAGTGAGGAATCTGTGAAACAGTTCATAACATGGAGGAACCCAGAAGGCATTATGCTGAGTGAAATTAGTCAGTTGCTAAAGGACAAATATTGCATAAGACCACTATTATAAGAACTCAAGAAATAGTTTAAACTGAGAAGAAAACATTCTTTTGTGGTTACGAGAGGGGGGAGGGAGGTAGGGTGGGAGACGGGCATTCGCTAATTAGATAGTAGATAAGATCTACTTTAGGTGAAGGGAAAGACAGCATACAATACAGGGGAGGTCTGCACAATTGGACTAAACCAAAAGCAAAGTTTCCTGAATAAACTGAATGCTTCGAAGGCCAGCGTAGCAGGGGCAGGGGTCTGGGGGCCATGGTTTCAGGGGACATCTAAGTCATTTGGCATAATAAAATCTATTAAGAAAACAGTCTGCATTCCACTTTGAAATGTGGCGTCTGGGGTCTTAAACGCTAGCAAGCAACCATCTAAGGTGCATCTATTGGTCTCAACCTACCTGGATCAAAGGAGAATGAAGAACACCAAGGACACAAGGTAATTACGAGCCCAAGAGACAGAAAGGGCCACATGAATCAGAGACTACATCACCCTGAGACCAGAAGAACTAGATGGTGCCCGGCTATAACCGATGACTGCCCTGACAGGGAACACAACAGAGAACCCCTGAGGGAGCAGGAGAGCAGTGAGATGCAGACCCCAAATTTTCCTAAAAAGACCAGACTTAATGGTCTGACTGAGACTAGAAGGACCCCAGTGGTCATGGCCCCCAGACCTTCTGTTGGCCCAGGACAGGAACCATTACCGAAGCCAACTCTTCAGACATGGATTGGACTGGACAATGGACTGGAGAGGGATGCTGGTGAGGAGTGAGCTTCTTGGATCAGGTGGACACTTGAGACTATGTTGGCATCTTCTGCCTGGAGGGGAGATGAGAGGGTGGAGGGGGTTAGAAGCTGGCGAAATGGACATGAAAAGACGGAGTGGAGGGAGAGCGCGGGCTGTCTCATTAGGGGGAGAGTAATTGGGAGTGTGTAGCAAGACGTGTATGGGTTTTTGGGTGAGAGTCTGGCTTGATTTGTAAACTTGCACTTAAAACACAATAAAAACTATTAAAAAATAGACACGATATATCATTTTATAAAAATTACATTTAATTTGGTGAACAATTATTAAATAAAATAAAAGGGACAATTGTATATAGCCATAAGTAGTGAGAAGAATATAAAACAGGGCTATGTTATGAAGACAACTGTGTGTGGGTTATGAGTAGGGAGCCTACTGCAACTGAGAGATCTTTAAAGGTGTGACTTTTGAGCTAAGACTTGAATGGCAGAGAGAATGAACCATGCAAAGATGTGGGGAAGAGAGTTCGAGGCCAAGAAACAGCCAGTGCAACAGTTTTGAGACAGGAATGAGCTCAGGAAATTTCATTAAATGAAAAGGGAGTGTGGTGACTAGAGCTGAAAAAGCCCAAGAGACAATTTAGGGAGGGGCTATATAGCCCATAGTAAGGAGTTTGGATTTTATTTTAATTTTAATGAGAAAACGCTGATGGATTTTTGGTCTGGTTTCTTTTGGAACATCACTCTGCTGCTTTGGGGAAAATGGAAATAGAATCAGGGGGATGATATTGGTGGCTTAGCCTGGGGAGGTAGAAGTGGAGACAAAGACGAGAGGAAAGTTTAAACGATACACGTATTTTGTGAGTAAAGTCAACAGGCAGAAACTTGCCTTCCTTTCACCTACGCTAATTAGCTGAGGAAAAGAATAGCCTGCAGGAACAGGAGTGGGCTGCCTTCAGCCCTCAGAGTTATTCTAAACTGTGGTGGCATCAGATCTCACCACCTGAGAAGAAAAGAAAAATTCTGCTTCTAGGGCTAAAAGAGACAACTTGGAAATTCACAATAAGAAGTTCACAGCCGTTTCATAAGCACCTTTAAAAAAAACAAAACACATTCTGAAGGTTTGGGTAAATAAAAATTTGCAAGTCTATTTTCTTTTCCTTCCCTCTTCCCCCCAATAAGCCTTATAACAAAGCTGCTTTTTTAAAATAGATCAAAGCTCATAACAAACATGAAGACAAATGCAGAACGTCAGGTTATTAAAAATAAACCAAATAAGTTAGATATGAAACTCTAGCCAAGACTGGAAAAATATAAAGAGATGGAAAAAATATCTGAAAAAATAAAGGAGTGTTAGAAATGGATAAACGAATAGAGCATAAACACATACAAGATTAAATAGTATTTGAGGGTAGTGAAGTCTAATCTACTACTACGGTTAAAAATATTTTTCCATATTCAAAAAAGAAATGTATTGAACATCTGAACTAAAAGTGACTTAAAAACAATAAATTTTACCCAAATGTCATGGTTTCTGGTCTGTAGAAAGGAAACAAGTCTATGTTTAGGCATGCTTTGTGTATAAATTAGATATTTGTATGCCAAATCACTGTTCCGATAAGATATATATTATTGATTATTACATTAATTGCAGTGATAATTTCAAAGATCTATTTCCCATAAAAACCTATGGGCCCCTTAAGGTAGCATAAAATGTCAAAGAAGTCAGAAGATGCTTTAAATATATATATACAAGAGAAAATAATTTTTTAATAAAAGAGCAACACAGGTGAAATATTATCAACAACAAGTAACTGCTTGAGTAAATTTAGATACATTCAAGGATGATATAAAAATGTTTAACAACTGATAGGGGATCTGACTCATCAGAAAGCAGACAGCCTACTTACTGTACTAGAGCAGGATCCAGGAAGCCCTAATGGGCCAGGCATCACAACTCTTTAGCTGATGAAAAGTGGGGCGGTCCAATGGGAAGGCATTCAGAGAGCTGAGGGCAGCACCATTTACCAACCAGTATGAAAGTCCTGCCATATTTTAACAACTGGTACCAGCATATAGAATGTACCAGCAGAGCATCAGTCCTGGGCATAACCGCAGCCACTATTTATATCAGTGTTTAATGACACCAAGAGTCCTTCCAAGATACATTATTGCATGTGTAAAGTAGATTACGTAACAGCCCTCATATCCTCGTCCTTTACTGGCATGTGTGTGTGAGAACGGACAGACAGGCCTGAGAAGATTTATACCTCTAGTAGGATCATAGGCTGTTTTTATATTTTTCTTAATATTTATTTATATTTTCTAAACTTCCTACAATAAAAGTTAAAATATTATGCTTGAAAATATCATATTATACTATTTTGGTAATTAGAGTGATTGGTAAAGAAATATGGAAATGAAGAGTATGTATCAGAAAAGAGACTCTGACCTAGTCAAAGAAGCTGTAATCCACAGTTGTCCCTATTTTTTCAGTTTTCATTACAAATAATGTCATCATAGAAATATAGCACTGTACCCCGATATCAATACATTAAGACACTTGTTAGATGACATCGAGTCAATTCCAACTCATAGCAACCCTATGTACAACAAAAAACAAAACACTGCCCAGGCCTGGGCCATCTTCACAATTGTTTCTATGCTTGAGCCCATCATTGCAGCATCCCATTGAGGGTCTTCCTCTTTTTCGTTTACTCTCACTTTACGAAGCATGATGTCCTCCTCCAGGGACTGGTCCTCCCTGATAACATGTCCAAATTATGTGAGACAAAGTCTTGCCATCCTTGCTTCTGAGGAGCATTCTGGCTGTGCTTCTTCCAAGACAGATTTATTCATTCTTCTGGCAGTCCAGAATGAGGATTCTCTAAGCCTAAAGCTTTTAAGTATTTCACATTCATTGAATCATGGAAGCTTATAGCAAGAAGGCCCCTTGGAGGATCATATCTTCTGTGTTGAGGTTGGGCAGGCTTCTGTTAAGACACACTTGGGAGGATATTAATCCTACCCTCTGTTGGGTTAATTGCTAACATTCAAGGATCTGCCTTTAACTGACAACACAACAATATTTCTGCTCTAGGTTCCTGACAGAAAGAATAAAATCAAATTCTTTGCTATTCTGTGCTTACTGAAAATTCAGTCTCGAATATTCATGGAAGATTGCTCAGAAGACATGGAGTCCACCCATTCACCTTAAAGGTCCAGCCTCACAGCTCCCTTCCTCCTTCCCTCCTTCTCTCTTTTCGCCTAGAATACATGGCAAACGCAAATGAATGCAGCAGATCTATTCTAAGAGCTACAGGGAACACAAAAATGACCAGAGGAAAAATCTGCTTTTATTATTATCATTCTGTTATTTCCCAGTCTTGATAAAGCTGGTTGAAGTAATTAATTTTACTAACCTACAAATATGAAATAAACAGATGTTTTAGGATACAAAGAAAGAACTACCACAACTAAAGTGATGATGGGTTTGTAACAGTTAATGAATCTTCATGATTTTTCCCCCTTTGGAAATGTTGAAGTGACAAAGGAAAAGTTACTGCATCCAGTTTCTTTTCTCTCTCTCTCTCTCTCTTTTTTTAAGTCTGGGCTCTAGAATTGAGAGTAATCTAATAAAAATTTATCTTTCTAAATTTCAAGCCAATAGCAATCTAAATGGAGTTTGACAATCATGCTTGAAAATGTCCAGCATGCTCATTTACGCTTAACTTGCGGGTGAGCACGCTGCTGGAGATCCCTGTGCCATTTGCAACTGCCAGTTTACATGAGTGAGGGTTTTAACCACTTTTATACACATTAACAAAAGCCAGAAACTACTAGTATTTTTTTTAACCCTCATTTGTCAAACATCATTGAACAAAAGTTACAACAAAAGAGTCTTAAGCAGCAAATTTGTTAAAATTTGCTATTTTAATATATTCTTAATATGACTATAGTATTAAAAAAAATAGTATTAAGATAAACTATATTTCCTGCCTTTATAGTTATGATGGTTTGAAGAACTAGCCACTTGGGTGATTTTCACTAAGAGGCCTGAGAACATACATTAAGAACAAAAGGAAGGTAAACAGAGAAGTTTTTCCAAATGTCACAAGCAATGCACTGGGGGAGACACAGGGATGCATGCCCAGACCTCCCTCAAGGAAGGACTTGCTGCCCAGCTGCAGTAACTTCAGTGTCTGCCTTATCTGCAGAAAGTCACATTGCCAAGGTCACGGCAGACCCAGGGCAGCCCACATCTCATAACTGAGCAAGGAATGGGTGTAAAGGCCTGACCACTTTGGCCTGAAGTGGAATAACTCTGACAAGCAATACTAACTGTAGGGAGACCTCATTGGACAAGCACTCAAGTTCCACTTCTTCCTCTCCCCAATCCTCCTTCCTCAACTTCTCCTTTCAAAGGTGTTGTTCTCAAAAAAAAAAAAAAAATCTTATACCCCAAGCTCTATCTCAGTGTCTGCTTTTGGAGAATCTTACCTGTGAGAGTAGTCCATTTTATATTATTAAGAGGAAAAAAAAAAAACGAGTTCTAAAATACTATGTGTCATACAGTATGGTCCTATTTTTATAAAAATGAACATTGACATATACAGTAAAGCCTACGAAAGCCAGAGTCTGTGTAAGCCAAAAACCTGTCAAAGAGGGAACACTCAAATATTTTTCACTACCTGTAATATAAAGAGACAGAAAAGTGGTAAGACTGCACCTTGTCAAAGGTGGGAAACTTGAGAGATCCAGAAAAACAAGGCAGTCTCATCAAGTTCTGGCTCTTACAGGTTTCACTGTATATAGAAAAGAATTCTAGAAACTTTCATACTCAAATATTAACTGTGGCTATCACCGGAAGGGTGGATTTACAGGGGACTTCTGGGTTCTTCTACTTTATGGAAAAGGTCATATAGCATAACGTGAGATTTGGACATAGACAACCTGGGCTTAAATTTCCAGTTCTATACTTACTAGCTCTATAAACTTGTGGTCACTTGGAACAGGTTAGATTATGCTGTGGAACCACACATTCCCTAAAACAACAAAGGTTTATTTCTCACTGGAGCTCTGCCTTACATTCCTTCATTCTCAGATCCCAGCTGACTGAGAACACTCTACCTGCCAGTGTCCTGACAGAAGGAACAGTCACACAGTGACCCATATGCTGCCTTGCAAAACTTCTGCTCAGAAATGACAGACATCCCTTCCACTCATGTATCAGGTCATCAAATCAAGTCCCATGGTAGTGCCTGAATTCAATGAAGTAAAAGCACATAATCCTCCTGCAGGGAGGAGGCACATGGAGTAGGGCTGAAAAGTAACACAATAAGCCACAGAACTTGGACAATTTACTTAGCTTATTTATATCTTTTTCTTAATCTGTTAAGCGCAGATAATAGTACTACCTCAGTTGGTTGAGAGGATTGAGAATACTTACAAGCATTTTAGCCCAGTACCTGGCATATAATAAACACCCAGGAGGTATTTGTAGAAGGAGCCCTGGTGATGCAGTGGTTAAGTACTTGGCTGCTAACTGAACGGTTAGTGATTGGAACCCACCAGCCCCTCAGGAGAAAAAGATACATAAAGATTACAGTCTTGGAAACCCTATGGGGCAGCTCTGCTCTGTCCTACAGAGTCTCTATAGGATCAGTATGAGTCGGAATCGACTTGACGGCAATGGGGTTTTAAGTATTTATTATTGTTATACATTTCTTTATTTCTAAATTTTTTCACGAGTACATATTACTTTTATAATTTATTCTTTCCATGAATATTGACTAAGATCTACTATGTACTAGGCACTCTTCAAAGTCCTGGGGGTGCATAAATAAACAGACAACATCTCTGCTATATCATGGAGGGCGGAAAAGACAGAAAGGCAGGCAGACAAGCTGAAAAAATGGGCTCTCCAGGACACTACAAAACTGGAGACAGAGGTACTGTTTGGCAATACCTGGACATTGATTCTTCTTTCTTCCTTTGAATGAGAAATGACTTTCTATTCTGAGTGTCATTTATAAACTAGGCAAGTCCTGAATGTCTATTAATACTTCTAATTAAGGACATTAAAAAAAAAAATCATTGCTGTTGAGTGGAGTTCAACTCATAGTGACCCTATAGAACAGAGTAGAACTGCCCCACAGGGTTTCCAAGGAGCGGTTGGTGGATTCAAACAGCCGACTTTTCAGTTAGCAGCTGAGCTCTTAACCACTGCACCACCAGGGCTCCAGTTATGGACCTAGGTTGCATAAACTCTTGTTAAACAGTGCTGTGACTCCCAAACATAAAAATATTGTACACTCTTTCATGATAAAAACACTTGGTAAACTAGGAGCAGAAAGAAACTTCTTCAACCTGATAAAGGGTAGCAAGGTTATAGGATACAAGATCAAGCTGTAAAAACCAATTGCATTTCTATACACTAACAATGAACAATACAAAAATGAAATTAAGAAAAGTAGCATCAAAAAGAATAAAATACTTAGAAATAAATTTAGCAAAAGAAGACTCGTACACTAAAAGCTACAAAACATAATTGAAAGACTTAATAAAAGACCTAAATATAAAAAAAAAGAAGACCTAAATAAATAAAAAAGACATCCTGCATTCATGGATTGGTGGACTTAATATTGTTAAGATGGAGGATGGTGGTACAACTCAAAGAATGAAATCAATGTCACTGAATTGGACATGTAGAAATGGTTGAATTGCTGTATGTTTTGCTGTGTATATTCACAACAACAATAAATAAATATGGAGAACAGTTCTACTTCAACGCACATGGTGTCGTCATGAGTCAGAATTGACTTCACAGCAACTGGTACCGGTGGTAATAAAAGCTTAGTAAATATTCACCGCGTGAATGGATAAAGGCATCAATTTTAGCCCAGGAAAAAAAAATTGTTAAGATGGTTATACACTCAAACTTAGCCTATGGAGTCAAACAATTCCTATCAATGTCCCAGTGGCTTCCCTGCAAAAAATTGATAAGCTGATCTTAAAATTCATGAAGAAATGCAAGGCACCCAGAATTGCCAAAACAACCCTGAAAAAGTTGGAAGATTCACATTTCCTGGTTTCAAAAATTTCTACAAAGCTATTGTAATCAAGACTAAGTGGTACTGACATAAGGACATGCACATAGATCAATGGAACAGAATTGAGAGTCCAGAAATAAACCCATACATTTATGGTCAACTGATTTTTGACAAGGGTGTCAAGAAAACTCAATGGGAAAAAGATAGACTTTTCAATAAATGGAGCTAGGATAACTATATACTCACATGTAAAAGAATGAAATCGGATACCTACCACTCTAAATGGGTGAATTGTACAGTACACAAAATGTATACCAGTAAAGCTGTCACACACACAAAAAAAAGACTCCCCATAAAAAATGCATCTGTCTGGTAACTGTTTGTGTAGGGAAAAAAACAGTAATAAAAGTGAAGACTATAATGAAAATTCTAGTTTTCTCACTTTTGAAAGTTTATGGTCTTCTCATAAATGAAGCATATTTTCTACAATTTATTATCACTACTGTTCATAACTTTCAAACTTGACCTTGAAATAAAATTGATGTCTATTTAATAGTTGAAAGTAATAAAAAAATAAACATGACCAAGTTGAGCTTATCTAATGATTTAATATTAGAAAAATCTATGAATTTGCTTCATCATCATAACAGATGAAAAGAGAAAAATCATGCAACAGTTGCAGAAAAAGCCTTTGATAAAATTCAACATTAAATTCATAATAAAAGATGTTAGAAAAGTAAGAATAGAAGGAACTGCCGTTAAGAGCATCTCTAATAATCTAGAGCAAACATCATTCTAAATGGGGAAACATTAAAAGCATTCCTTTTAGAAATAAAAATAAATAAATACATAACAGGAAATAATAGGTAAATAGGTCTTAATAGCACCAGGAAATCCTGACGGTATAGTGGTTAAATGCTATGGCTGCTAACCAACAGGTCAGCAGTTCAAATTCACCAGGCGCTCCTTGGAAACTCTATGGGGCAGTTCTACTCTGTCCCATAGGGCCACTATGAGTCCGAATCACCTCGACAGCAGTGGGTTTTTTTTTGTTTGTTTGGTAATAGCACACAAAATCAAATAATAAATTGAAATCAAAATTATTTGAAGGGGGTAAATAAAACTATATTAACAGATGATGTAATTATTTTTTGTAGAAAATTTTAAAAATCTACAAACTATTGGAAACAATGGGAGAGTTTAACAAGATGGATGAATATAAGATTGTTGAACAAAATTCAACTGCATTTCTTTACACAAATACATGAAAAATATAATTAAAAAAAGACAGCATTTTCAACAATATCAGAGAGTACCAAATATCTAGAATAAAAGTCATAAAAAATACCTAAGACCTCTAGTGGGGACTATAAAGTGACATTAAGAGACACTAAACGAAGATTGGAATGAAGGGAGAGATACACCATGTTCATGGGTATGAGATTCAATATTGTAGAGATATCAATTGATGTACAGATTCTATATCATTCCAATCAGAATCCCAGTAGGTTTTTTCAAGGGTCATGTTAAGCTGATTCTAAAACAAAGGATAAAGATCCAGGATGCTATGAAAAACTGTATTTCCACAAACTTGATAACTTCGATGAAATGGATAAACTCCTAGAAGTACATAACCTACCTAAATTAACTCAAAAGGAAGTTGAAAAACTCAACACCCATAACAAGGGAAGAGATCAAATCTGTTTAAAAAAAGAAGAAGAGAGGGGAAAAAAAAAAAACCCTCCCAACAAAGAAAAGCCTGGGACCAGACAGCTTCACAGGGATTTCTGCCAATTATTTAAAGAAGAATTGACACCAATCCTGTTCAAACTCTTCCAGAAAGTAGAGAAGGAAGGAATACTCTCTAAATCTTTCTATGACAGCGCCTAGTACCAAAGCCAGATAAAGATACCACAAGAAAGGAAAACTATAGACCAATATTCTCTATGAATATAGATGATGCCAAAATTCTCAATAAAATACTAGCAAACAGAATTCAACAACATATTAATATAATTATACATCATGATCAAGGAGGATTTATTCCAGAAACAAAAGGTTGGTTCAACATTAGGGTATCAGTCAGTATAATACATTAACACATCACATTAGTAGAACAAAGGAAAAGAACAACATGATCATCTCTACTGACACAGAAAAGGCATTTGACAAAATCCAGCATCCTTTCTTGATAAACACTCTTAACAAGACAAGAAAAAAAGGAAGTTCCTCAACATGGTTAAGGAAATTCATGAAAAACAGCCAACATTATACTCAATGGAGAAAGATTTAGAGATTTCCCCGTGAAAAGAGGAACAAGACAAGGATGCCTCTCACCACTCCTATTCCATATTGTATTGGACGTCCTAGCCAGAGCAATAAGGCAAAAAAAAAAGGAACAAAGAAATAAAAGGTATCCAAACTGGAAATGAAGAAGTAAAACTGTCTCTATTCACAGATGACATGACCCTATATATAGACAATATCAAAGAATTCACTAAAAAGCTTCTACAAGTAATAGAAGAATTTGACAAAGTTGTAGGATACAAGGTCAACACACAAAAATCAGTTGGGTTTCTATACACCAGCAATGAGCAATCTGAAAAAGAGATTAAGAAAACAACTCCACTTACAATAGCATCTAAGAGAATAACATACGAATTAATTTACCCAGGTAAGTGACAGACTTATACAATGAAAATTATAAAGCATTGCTGAAAGAGATATAAACACCTAAATAGATGGAAAGACGTTCTGTGCCCATGGACTGAAAGACTTAATATAGTCAAGACGTCAATACCACCCAAAGCAATCTAAACATACAACACAATCCCTATCAAAATTCCAACAGCATTCTTTACAGAGATGGAAAAACTAATCCTCAATTTTATGTGGAAAGACAAGAGACCCTGAGTAGCCAAAGCAATTTTGAAAAAGAACAAAACAGGAAGCCTCACACTTCCCAACTTCAAAACACACTACACAGACACAGTAATCAAAACAGCCTGGTACTAGTTTAAGGATAGACAAATAGACCAATGGAATAGAACTGAAAACTCAGAAATAAATCCAAATATCTACAGTCAATTGATTTTCAACAAGGAAGCTAAATCCACTCAATGGGGAAGGAAGAGTCTCTTCAGGAAATGGTGTTGGCAAAACTGAATTTCCACATGCAGAAAAATAAAGGAAGATCCATAACTCATACCATACACAAAAACTAATTCAAAATGGATCAAGGACCTAAATGCTAAATCTAAAACCATAAAGTTCTTGGAAGAAAATATAGGAGCAAAGCTATAGGACCTACTTTTTTTTCAATGATAGATTACCAAACACAACAACAAATGCACAAGCAGCAGAAAACAACAGCAGATTACTGGGACCACATAAAAGTAAAATACTTATGTTCACCATAAGATTTTGTCAAAAGGGTAAAAAGACAACTTACAGACTGGGAAAAAATCTTCAGGAACAATCTGCAGAAAAATCTTCAGGAACAGCCTGGGAAAAAATCTTCAGGAACAATATCACTGATAAGGGCCTAATATCTAAAATACATAGAAAAATTCTACAACTTAACAACAAAAGGGCAAATAACCCAATCAAAAAATGGGGAAAGGACATGAACACACACTTCACCAAAGAGGATATTCAAGTAGCCAACCAACACGTGAAAAGATGCTCAACATCATTAGCTATCAGAGAAATGCAAATCAAAACCACAGTGAGATACCATTTCACTCTCACTAGAATGGCTAGAAAAAAAAAAAAGAAATAGAATGGCTAAGGTTTTTAAAAAAGGAAACTAACAAATGTTGGTGAGGATGGGGGAAACTGGAAAGCTTATCCATTGCTGGTGGGGATGCAAAATGGTACAGCCATTGTGGAAAACAGTGTGGTGATTCCTCAGAAAACAAAAAAATAGAACTACTATCTGACCCAGCAATTCCATCTCTAGGTACCATATTTTTACACACACACAAAAAAAGTGTGCCTTCTACATTTCTTTGCCAACCATGAGGTATTTTCATAAGCATGATATGCCAAACTTTTTACAGCAACATGTTAAAAAAAAATTGGCATAACAGCACTTCTGAAAATACTTCACTGGGGGAAGGAGTGGTGGGCGAACAAACGCAGAGGGCATGAATTATTTGCTTCAAAATAGGGTATATACCCTAGAGGTGGAAACCCTGATAGTGTAATGGTTAAAAATTATGGCTGTTAACCAAAAGGTTGGCAGCGAATCTACCAGGCACTCCTTGGAAACCCTGTGGGGCAGTTCTGCTCCTTCCTATTGGATCACTATGAGTCGAAATCGGCTCCACGGCAGTGGGTGGGTTATACCCTAGGGATCTAATAGAAGTGGCATGAACAGACTTATGCTCACCTATGTACATTGCAGTACTATTCACTACAGTGAAAAGATGGAAGCAACCTAAGCGCCCATCAACAGATGAACGGATAAGCAAAATGTGGTACATACATACAATGGAACACTACTCAGCCATAAAGAAAAATGAGTTCTTGAAACATCTTGCAATGTGGATAAACCTAAAGGACATTATCCTAAGCAAAAAAGTCAAGCACAAAGTGACAAATATCATATGATCTCATTTTAATGAAATGACAAGAATAGATAAATATATAGAAACCAGTGTTGACTGGTGGTTACCAGGAGCAGAGACGGGGGTACGGAAGATGGGAAGTGCTCTGAAGGTAGTAGTTACTTTTTGTTTATGGTGATGGGAAAGGTGGCACTGAAAGCAGGTAAAGTTTGCACAGCTTGACTAATGTAACTAATGTCAATAATCTGTATGCAAGAAAAAGGATGAATTAGCAAACACCATGTTATATATGGAAACCATGGTGGCACAGTGGTTAAGTGCTGTGGCTGCTAACCATTAGGTCAGCAGTTCACTAGGCACTCCTTGGAAACCCTATGGGGCAGTTCTACTCTGGCCTATAGGGTCACTATGAGTCAGAATTGACTCGATGGCAATGAGTTTGTTTTTTTTTTAATGTTATATTTGGAGCCCTGGTGACCCAGTAGTTAAGAGCTATGGCTGCTAACCAAAAAGGTCAGCAGTTCAGATCCACCAGGCACTCCTTAAAAACTCTATGGGGCAGCTCTATTCTGTCCTATATGGCTGCTATGATTTGGAATTGACTCAATGGCAGAAGGTTGGGTTAATTTTTTTTGGTTTATGTTATCTATCCCCCATCTGTCAGCTAGTCATACTGTGGGGGCTTGTGTGTTGCTGTGATGCTGGAAGCTATGCCACCAGTATTCAAATACCAGCAGGGCCACACATGGTGGACAGGTTTCAAATGGCTTTCAGACTAAGACAGACTAGGAGGAAGGACCTGGAGGTCTACTTCTGAAAAGAATTAGCCAGTGAAAACCTTATGAATAGCAGTGGAACATTGTCTGATATAGTGCCAAAAGATGAGCCCCTCAGGTTGGAAGGCACTCAAAATACAACCAGGGAAGAGCTGACTCCTCAAGGTAGAGTGAACCTTAATGACGTGGTTGGGGTCAAGCTTTTGGGACTTTCATTTACTTGTTGTGGCATGACTCAAAATAGGAAGAAACAGCTGCAAACATCCATTAATAATTGAAATGTAGAATGTACAAAGTATAAATCTAGGAAAATTTGAAATCATCAAAAATGAAATGGAATGCATAAACATCGATATCTTAGTCATTAGTGAGCTGAAATGGACTGGTATTGGTCATTTTGAATCAGAAAATCATATGGTCTACTCTACTAGGAACGACAACTTAAAGGGGAATAGCATTGCATTCATTGTCAAAAAGAATATTTCAAGATCCATCCTGAAATACAAAACTGTCCGTGGTAGGAAAACATTCATAGGCATACAAGGAAGACCAGTTAATATGACCATTATTCAAATATATGCACCAACCACTAAGGCCAAACATGAAGAAATTGAAGATTTTTACCAACTTCTGCAGTCTGAAATTGATTGAACATGCAATCAGAATGCCCTGATAATTACTGGTGATTGGCATGTGAAAGTTGGAAACAAGAAAAATAGGTAGTTGGAAAATATGGCCTTGGTGATAGAAACAATGCTGGAGATCGCATGATTAAATTTTGCAAGAATAACAACTTCTTCGTTGCAAATACCTTTTTTCACCAACATAAACGGTCACTATACACATGGACCTCACCAGATGGAAAACACAGGAATCAAATTGACTCCCTCTTTGGAAAGAGACAATGGAAAAGTCAGTGTTATTAGTCAGAACAAGGCCAGGGGCTGACTGCGGATCAGATCATCAGTTACTCATATGCAAGTTCAAGTTGAAACTGAAGAAAATTAAAACAAGTTCACAAGAGACAAAGTATGACCTTAAGTATACCCCACCTGAATTTAGAGACCATCTCAAGAATAGAACTGGCTCGTTGAACACTAACGACCAAAGACCAGATGAGTTGTGGAACGATATTAAGGACGTCATACATGAAGAAAGCAAGAGGTCATTTAAAAAGACAGGTGAGAAAGAAAAGACCTAAACGGATGTCAGAAGAGACTCTGAAACTTGTAGCTAAAGCAAAAGAAAAAAAATGATGAAGTAAAAGAGGTAAACAGAAGATTTCAAAGGTGGCTCGAGAAGATAAAGTAAAGTATTATGATGACATGTGCAAAGAGCTGGAGATAGTAAACCAAAAGCGAAGAACATGCTCAGCATTTCTCAAGCTGAAAGAACAGAAGAAAAAATTCAAGCCTCGAGTTGCAATACCGAAGGATTCTACGGGGAAAATGTTAAATGACGCAGGAAGCACCAAAAGAAGATGAAAGGAATACACATAGTCACTATACCAAAAAGAATTTGGTCAATGTTCAACCATATGATCAGGAACCGATGGCAGTAAAGGAAGAAGTCCAAGCTGCGCAGAAGGTATCAGCGAAAAACAAGGCTCTGGGAACTGATGGAATACCAATTGAGATGTTTCCACAAACGGATGCAGTGCTGGAAGCGCTCACTCGTCTATGCCAAGAAATTTGGAAGAAAGCTACTTGGCCAACTGACTGGAAGAGATCCATATTTATGCAAATTACCAAGAAAGGTGATCCAACTGAATGTGGAAATTTTTGAACAATATCATTAATATCACATGCACGCAATATTTTGCTGAAGATCATTCAAAGGTGGCTGCAGCAGTATATTGACAGGCAACTGCCAGAAATTCAATCAGGATATAGAAGAAGATATGGAACACAGGCAATATCATTGCTGATGTGTTTTATTAACTATGCTAAGGTATTTGATGGTGTGGATCATAACAAATTATGGATAACATTGCAGAGAATGAAAATTCTGGAAGACTCAATTGTGCTCATAAGGAATCTGTACATGGATCAAAAGCAGTCATCTGAAGAGGACAAGGGTATACTGCATGTTTTAAAGTCAGGAAAGGTGTGTCTTGGGGTTGTATCCTTTCACCATACCTATTCAACCTGTATGCTGAGCAAATAATCCAAGAAGCTGGACTATATGAAGAAAAACACGGCACCAGAATTGGAGGAAGACTCATTAACAACCTGCATTACACAGATGACACAATCTTGCTTGCTAAAAGTGAAGAAAATTTGAAGCACTTACTGCTGAAGATCAAAGACCACAGCCTTCAGTATGGATTACACCTCAACATAAAGAAAACAAAAATCCTCACAACTGTACCAATAAGCAACATCATGATAAAAGGAGAAAAGATGGAGGTTGTCAAGGATTTCATTTTACTTGGATCCACAATCAACACTTGTGGAAGCAGCGGTCAAGAAATCAAAAGATGCATTGCATTGGGCAAAAGATCTCTTTTAAGTGTTGAAAAGCAAAGATGTCACCTTGAGGACTAAGGTGCACCTGACCCAAGCCATGGTGCTTTCAATCAACTCGTATGCTTGAGAAAGCTGGACAATGAATAAGGAAGACAGAGGAATCATTGAAACCTTTGAATTGTGGTGTTGGTGAAGAATACTGAATATGCCATGGACTGCAAAAGAACAAAAAAATATGTCTTGGAAGAAGTACAACCAGAATGTTCCTTGGAAGCAAGGATGGTGAGATTACGTCTCACGTACTTTGAACATGTTATCAGGAGGGATCATTCCCGGAGGACATCATTTTTAATAAAGTAGAGGGTCAGTGAAAAAGAGGAAGATCCTCAATAAGATGGATTGACACAGTGGCTACAACAATGGGCTCAAGCACAGCAACAATTGTGAAGATGGTGCAGTACCAGGCAGTGTTTCATTCTGCTGTGCGTAAGGTCACTCTGCATTGGAACAAACTTGACAGCACCTAACAACAACAAGAAATGTTATATATAATCTTGCAACAGTAAAAATAATCCATAAAGGGGAAGGGGGTAGCTACAGATGCTGACAGTAATTAGACATAACCAATAACCTCATGGGATTAATTCTCTTGAAGACTTAGGGGATGGTCTCATACAACAATCCAGTAAATTGGCATAATATAGTTCTTAAAATTTATGTTCTACCACCAAGTATGATGAGTACCACCTGGGGTCTTAAAAACTTAGTCGTGGCCATTTAAGATACAACTATTGGTCTCTATTCATCTAGAACAAAATAGAAAGAAGGAACCCCAAGAATCAGAAAAGAAACTAAACTACAGGACTAATTGTCTCCATGAACGACTACTTCATCTACTTTGAGACCAGAAGAACTAGATGGTGCCAGCTACCACTATCAAACATTTAGATCAGGGACAGAATAGGTAGATCCTCATAGAGAGAAAAATGTGGAACAGTCTTTCAAATTCTTAAAGAATCCAGACTTACTGGATGTACTGAGGCTGGAGGAGACCCCAAGACTATTGCCCTGAGTTATTCTTTAAGCTTTTAATCAAAACTATTACCTGAGGGAGGCAGGGCCAAGATGGTGAAGCGTGGTCCCTCTTACAACAAACCCATCCCCCCAAAAAAAGAGTGAATCAATTATATATGACAAGCTAGGATCCCCGAACATCAAAGGCAAAATTGAGGAATTGGACTGAGCAGCAGGGGAGGGAGAAATGGTTCAGAAGCAGAGAGAAGTTGCCAGACCTGACCTGGTGGGAATCAACACCCTGCAGGCCGATTCTGCTGGCACAAGCACTGCGAGGGAAACAGTGCCATTCAGGATGTGTTTTCCAGATTGGGAGAGAATGAACAGTGGAGAGTCTGCTCAACCCTCTAGTACAAGCAAAAAGCAGCCCTCAACCAGCAAAAGATAAATACCTGCATTTAATCTACCTCGTGGATCCAAAAATACCCCTTTGGGAAAAACCTCTATCCCACTTATCTGCTCCCTTCTCACTCTGCACTGGATCCCAGCCAGCTGCATCCCCTGGGCTGGAAGAAGGACCTTGCACTCACCCTGGGCCATTCTCCCAGCCTTGGAGAGAGAACAAATTAAAAAACATGAAAAAAATAATCTGTCGATTCCCCTAAGCAGGGAACTCAGGGCAGAAACAGCTCCTTTGCCTAGGCATAGACATAAGAGGTCCACAGATTTCAATGCCTTTTGCCCCTGCATAGACGTGAGTGGGCCCATTTCAACAGCATAGGCCCTCATTAGCACATTACAACAGGATATATACCTGAAGTCCAAATTCAATCGTTTCAGCTACATGGTGGGGAAGCAGGTTTGTGACATTTGACACCACTCTGCCTATTAAGCGGGATCCTCATCAGGGGTCTGAGGACTGGTGGATCCACCCATGACACCTAGCCACACACAACAGGGGTCCAAGAATAAGTGCTGCCTCCCAGTCCTTATAGCCAAAAGCACTGGGTGCCCATAGTCCAGCTGCAAAACCCACCCACCTACGTGTTCTAGGAAACAGGGATATGATTTCCTCACAGACACTCGCGGAAGTTGTCAGCCCCCTGTCTTGCTTAATACATGACCCTCTACTGCAGCCAAATAGCTATGCCTACACCAAACACCCCTACTCATCTAGGACCGTAGGTGAGAGCCTGTACCACACACTTGGTAACTGACTACCTGGACACCTGAGCTGAATCTATACAAGAAAAGTGAATGGACTGCAGGGCTTACATACCTAGTAACACTCTAACCACCTGGTGACAGGATGTTAGAGCTTCAAAGGTGCCAATAATCAAACTAGCTCACTTGAGCAGCCTATTTGGCCATATCAAAACAAAACAAGAAGCTAGGACACAGTAAGCAAATGTAAAATAAATAAATACAATAACTTATTGATGGCTAGGAGACAACAGTCAATATTAAATCACATAAAGAGGCAGACCACTATGGCTTTAGCAAGCTCCCGAAACAAAGAATCAAGAAATCTTCCAGATGAACATAACTTCCTGGAATTACCGGAGGTAGAATCAAAAGATTAATATACAGAACTCTTCAACAGACCAGGGACGATATCAGGCAAAATGCAGAACAAGCCAAGCAGCACACAGACAAAGCATTAGAGGAACTTAAGCAGATTAGATAAGAGCATAATGCTGAATTTAATACGCTGCAAGAATCCAAAGAGATATCAAACAGAAATTCAGAAGATTAACAATAAAATTTCAGAATTAAACAATTCAATAGAAAGTCATAAGACCAGAAGTGAGGCAATGAAAGTCATAATTAGTGAGATTGAAGATAAAGCACTTGGCACCAAGATATTTGAGGAAAAATCAGATAAAAAGAATTTAAAAAAGGAAGAAAGCCAAAGAATTATGTGGGACTCTATCAAGAAGAATAACCTAGGAGTGATTGGAGTACCAGAAAGGGGAGAGAAGAGAAAATACAGAGAGAATTGTTGAAGGTTTGTTGGCAGACAACTTCCCTGTTGTCCTGAAAGATGAGAAGATATCTACCAAAGATGGTCATCAAACTCTACATAAGGTAGATCTCAAAAGAAAGACACCGAGATACATTATAATCAAACTAGCCAAAAGCAAAGATAAAGAGAGAATTTTAAAAACAGCTAGGGATAAACAAAAAGTCACCTACAAAGGAGTCAATAAGAGTAAGCTTGGACCACTCAGCAGAAACCATGTAGGCAAGAAGGCAATGGGATGACATATGTAAAGACTTGAAGAAAAAAAATTGCCAGCCAAGAATTATATATCCAGCAAAACTTTCTCTTAAATATGATGGTGAAATTAGGACGTTTCCTGACAAATAGAAGTTTAGGGAGTTTGTAAAAACCAAACCAAAATTACAAGAAATATTAAAGGGAGTCTTCCAGTTAGAAAGTCAATAATATCAGATTACAACCCAAAACTAGAACATGGGACAGAACAACCAGATATCAACCCAGACAGGGAAATCACAAAAATAAATCAAAACTTAAACGCCCAAAACCAGGAAACAGAGACATCATTATGTAAAAGATGACAACATTAAAACAAAAAACAGGGATTAAAAAATGTAGTCACAGATCTTTCATATGGAAAGGAAGCCAAGGCAATATAAAGAAACAAAAGATTGGTTTAAACTTAGAAAAATATTAAGGTAACCACATAGGATACTAACAATCCTTCACATCAAAATAAAAAACAAGAAAAATATAAAGACTCAGCAAATACAAAATCAACAACAATGAAAAAGAGAAAAAGAAAATATATAAAGAAAAACAACTCAGCACAGAAAATTAGGTGGAACAAAGAAACTGTCAACAACATCAACAAAGACATCAAAATGACAGCAATAAACTCATACCTATCAATAACTACACTGAATGTAAATGGACCAATAAAGAGACAGAGAGTGGCAGAATCGATAAAAAACACGATCCATTCATATGCTGTCTACAAGGGACACACCTTACACTTAAAGACACAAACTAAAACTCAAAGGATGGAAAAAAATATATCAAGCAAACAACAATCAAAAATGAGTAGGAGTGGCAATATTAATTTCTGACAAAATATACTTTAAAATAATATCTACCACAAAGGATAAGGAAGGACTCCATATAATGATAAAAGAGTCAACACACCAGGAGGACATAACCATCATAAATACTTACACACCCAACCACAGGGCTCCAAAATACATAAAACAAACTCCAACAGTGTTGAAAAGAGAGATAGACAGCTCCACAATAATAGTAGGAGACTTTAACATGCCACCTTCAATGAAGGACAGAAAGAAGCTCATTAAGACATGGAAGATCTAAATGCCACAATCAACCAACTCAACCTCATAGACATATACAGAACTCTCCACCCAACAGCAGCCAAGCATACTTTCTTTCCCAACGCACACGGAACATTCTCCAGAATGGACCAAATATTAGTCCATAAAGCAAGCGTTAAAAGAATCCAAATCATCAAAATATTATGAAGCATCTTTTCTGACCATAAAGCCATAAAAGTAGAAATCAATAACAGAAAAAGCAAGGAAAAAAATCGAACATATGGAAAATGAACAACATTGTGCTAAAAACTATTGTGTTATAGAAGAAATTAAAGGCAGAGTAAAGAAATTCATAGAATCAAATGAGAATGGAAACACATCCTACCAGAACCTTTGGAAGAGAGCAAAAGCGGTACTCAAAGGTCAATTTATAGCAATAAGTGCTCACATCCAAAAAGGGGAAAGGGCCAAAATCAAAGAATCAACCCAAGAACTTGAACAAATAGAAAGAGAACAACAAAAGAAGCTCTCAGGCACCAGAAGGAAGCAAATAATAAAAATTAGAGCAGAATTAAATGAAATAGAGCATAGAAAAACAACCGAAAGAGTTAACAAGACCAAAAGTTTGTTCTTTGAAAAGATCAGTTAAATCGACGAACCACTGGCCAAACTGACAAAAGAAAAGCAAGAGAGAAAGCAAATAACCCAAATTAGAAATGAGATGGGCGATATCACAAGTGCATTGAAATTGAAAGAATCATAACAGAAAACTATGAAAAATTGTACTGTAACAAATTTGAAAACCAAAAGGAAGTGGACAAATTCCTAGAAACACACTACCTACCTAAATTAACACAGAGGTAGAATAACTAAATAAACCTATTAAAAAAAGAAACTGACAAGGTAATTTAAAAACTCTCAAAAAAAAAGACTCTGGCCCGGATGGTTTCACTGCAGAGTTCTGCCAAACTTTCAGAGAAGAGTTAACACCACTATTACTAAAGGTATTTCAGAGCATAGAAAAGTATGGAATACTCCCAAACTCATTCTATGAAGCCAGCATAACCTTATATCAAAACCAGGTAAAGACATCACCAAAAAAAAGAAAATTACAGACCAATATCCCTCACAAACATAGACATAAAAATCCTCAATAAAATTCTAGCCAATAGAATTCGACAACATGTAAAAAAAAAAATTCACCATGACCAAGTGGGATTTATGCCAGGTATGCAGGAATGGTTCAACATTAGCAAAACAATTAATGTAACCCATCATATAAATAAAACAAAAGACAAGAACCACATTGTCTTATCAATTGATGCAGAAAAGGCATTTAACAAAGTTCAAAACCCATTCATGATAAAAACTCTCAGCAAAATAGGAATAGAAGGGAAATCCCTCAACATAATAAACCGCATTTATGCAGAGCCAATAGCCAACATCATCGTACATGGAAAGAGTCTGAAAGCATTCCCCTTGAAAATGGGAACCAGACAAGGATGCCTGTTGCCACCACTCTTATTCAACGTTGTGCTGGAGGTCCTAGCCAGAGTAATTAGGCTAGAAAAAGAAATAAAGGGCTTCCGAATTGGTAAGAAAGAAGTAAAAGTATCCCTATTTGCTGATGATACATACACAGAAAACTCTAAAGAATCCACAAGAAAACTACTGGAACTAATAGAAAAGTTCAGCAAAGTATCAGGATGCAAGATAAACACACAAAAATCAGTTGGATTCCTCTACACCAACGAAGAGAATGTTGAAGAGGAAATCACCAAATCGATACCATTTACAATAGCCTCCAAGAAGATAAAATACTTAGAAATAAATCTAACCAGAGACATAAAAGACCTATACAAAGAAAACTACAAGACACTACTGCAAGAAACCAAAAGAGACCTACATAAGCGGAAAAACATACCTTGCTTATGAATAGGAAGACTCAACATTCTGAAAATGTCATTCTACCCAAAGCAGTCCACAGGTACAATGCGATCTCGATCCAAATTCCAATGGCATTTTTTAATGACTTGTTGAAACAAATCACCACCTTCATATGGAAAGGGAGGAGGCCCCAGATAAAGCATTACCAAAAAAGAAGAATGAAGTGGGAAATCACACCACCTGATTTTAGAGCCTATTTCAGTGCCACAGTAGTCAAAACAGCTTAGTACTGGTACAACAACAGATACATAGACCAATGGAACAGAATTAAGAATCCAGACATAAATCCATCCACATATGAGCAGCTGATATTTGACAAAGGCCCAAAGTCAGTTAAATGGGGAAAAGACAGTCTCTTTAACAAATCCATCACTGGATAAAAAAAAAAAAACCAAACCCACTGCTGTCGAGTCAATTCCGACTCAAAGCGACCCTAGAGGACAGAGTAGAAGTGCCCCATAGAGTTTCCAAGGAGCGCCTGGTGGATTCGAACTGCTGACCTTTTGGTTAGCAGCCGTTGCACTTAACCACTACACCACCAGGGTTGGATATACATCAGCAAAAAAAATGAAACAAGACCCATACCTCACACCATGAACAAAAACTAACTCAAGATGGATCAAAGACCTAAATATAAAATCTAAAATGATAAAGATAGTGGAAGAAAAAATAGGGACAACACTGGGAGCCCTTATACATGGCATAAACAGTATACAAAACATTATTAACAATGCACAAACACCAGAAGAGAAACTAGATAACTGAGAACTCCTAAAAATCAAACACTTATGCTCATGCAAAGACTTCACTAGAAGAGTAAAAAGACAACCTACAGACTGGGAAAAGATTTTTGGCTACGACTAATCCGATCAGCATCTAATCTCTAAAATCTACAATACACAGCAAAACCTAAACAATAAAAAGGCAAATAACCCAATTAAAAAATGGGCAAAGGATATGAACAGGCACTTCACCAAAGAAGACATTCAGGTGGCTGACAGATACACGAGGAAATGATCACGATCATTAGCCATTAGAGAAATGCAATCAAAACTATAATGAGATATCATCTCACCCGAACAAGGCTGATATTAATCCAAAAACACAAAATAATAAGTGTTGGAGAGATTGTGGAGAGAATGGAACAAACTTATACACTGCTGGTGGGAATGTAAAATGGTACAACCATTTTGGAAATCTGTTTGGCACTTCCATAAAAAGGTAGAAATAGAACTACCATATGACCCAGCAATCCCACTGCTTGGAATATATCCTAGAGAAATAAGAGCTTTCACAGAAATATATATATGCACACCCATGTTCACTGCAGCACTGTTTACAATAGCAAAAAGATGGAAGCAACCAAGGTGCCCATCAACAAATGAATGAATAAACAAATTACAGTATATTCACACAATGGAATACTAAGCAACGATAAACAACAATGATGAATCTGTGAAACACCTCATAACATGGAGGAATCTGGAAGACATTATGCTGAGTGAAATTAATCAGTCCCAAAAGGACAAATATTGCATAAGACCACTATTCTAAGAACTCAAGAAAAGGTTTAAACACAGAAGAAAACATTCTTTGATGATTATGAGGATGGAGAGGAAGAGGAGTATTCACTAATTAGATAAAAAAATAGATAGTAGACAAGAATCATCTTAGGTGAAGGGAAGGACAACACACAATACAGGGGAAGTTAGCAAAACTGGGCTAAGCCAAAAGCTAAGAAGTTTCCTGAATACTACCAAACACTTCAAGGGACAGAGTAGCAGGGGCAGGGGCCTGAGACCAAGGTTTCAGGGGACATCTAGGTCAATTGGCCTTACAAACTATATTAAGAAAACATTTGCATCCCACTTTGGCGAGTGGTGTCTGGGGTCTTAAAAGCTAGCAAGCGGCCTTCTAAGATGCGTCGATTGGTCTCAACTCACCCAGAGCAAAGGAGAATGAAGAACACCAAAGACATAAGGAAGATATGAGCCCAACAGAAAGAAAGGGCCACATAAGCCAGAGACCACACCGGCCTGAGACAGGAAGAAAGAGATGGTGCCCAGCTACAACCAATGACTGCCCTGACAGGGAACACAACAGAGAATCACCAAAAGAGCAGGAGAAAAGTGGGATGCAGACCTTAAATTCTAGTAAAAAGACCAGACTTAATGATCTGAGACTGGCGGGGCCCCAGAGGTCAGGACTCCTGGACTCTCTGTTAGCCCAAAACTAAAACCATTCCTGAAGCCAACTCTTCAGACAAAGATTAGACTAGACTATAAGACGTAAAATGATACTCTTGAGGAGTGTGCTTGTTAGCTCAAGTAGACACATGAGACTATGTGGGCAACTCCTGTCTGGAGGCGAGATGAGAAGGCAGAGTGGGACAGGAGCAGGTTGAATGGACAGGGGAAATACAGTGTGAAGAGCAGGAATGTGCTGTCACATTTGTAGGGAGAGCAACTAGGGTCATATAACAACGTGTATATGGGTTTTTGTATGAGAAACTCACTTGAATTGTAAACTTTCACTTAAAGCACAATAAAAAGTAAATAAATAAATTATACTGGTGAGGAGTGTGCTTCTTAGCACTATGTGGGCACCTCCTGTCCAGTGGTGAAATGAGAAGGCAGAGGGGGACAGGAGGTGGCTGAATGGACACAGGAAATACAGGGTGGAAAGGAGGCATGTGGTGTCACACTGCAGGGAGAGCAACTAGGGTCACATAACAATGTGTGTATAAGTTTTTATATGAGAAACTGACTTGAATTCTAAACATTCACTTAAAGTACTATATATATATATATATATATATATATATCTTCCCTGAAGTCACTGTTAAACAAAGTAATAATTTAACTCAAAAAGATTGTCATCCTTGAGTATTGCAATCTTTTAAAAAATTATCACTATAAGACCAAACGGACAACAGCTATCCTAAAGCATAGACAAGAAGGATGCGGGCAGGGAGTTTAAGTCCATGGAAGTGACACAGCTAGTACAGAAATAATGAGAATGGTGACACAATGTAAAGCATGTAACCAATGTCACTAATCGTTATGTCTAGAAACTGTGGAATGAAAATGAGTTTTGCTGTGTATAGTTTTATAAAAAATATAATATTATTTAAAAAAGAATAAAGGTCCAAGATATTAAAAAAGGAAATTTCTGAAGATGACTGAGGGGGATCTTGCTGTATCAGACATCAGGACTTACTGTGAAGCTATGATAATTATGACAGCATGAAACTGGAGAAATTGACACCGAGAATTCACTACAAAGCCCACATACGTATGGAATTTGGCTATGTCAAAGACAACATTTCATATTGGTGAGGAGATTAGGGAGTATTCAATAAGAGGAGGTGGAAAAAATGATTATACACATGGGGAAAGATAAAATTAAAGCTCTATATTACACAAGATACAAGAACCAAATCCAGATGTATTAAAAGCTTACAAGCTTAAAAACAATATTTAGAAAGTATAGACAAAAATATGTTTGATATAGGTTTAGCAAAAAAATTTTATAATTTAACACTATGAGAAAAGTACTAATCATAAAAAAGAGTGACAAATTTGACTATTAAAATTAGAAATTTTTGTTCATCAAAAGATACGTTAAAGAAAAAGAAAAAAGTAGTTATAAACTAGGAGAAGATATCTGTAATTCAAACAACCGATGATTAGTATCAAGAAGACGTAAAGAACTCCAAATCAATAATAACAAAAAAATTTAGAAAAATGGGCCTAATACTTAAACAGGTGTTTTGAGATAAGAAACATATAGAGAGATATTAATGACAAAAGAAATGCTAATCAAGACAACGTAAGATACCTCTCATCCTCATTCAATCGGAAAAAAAAATAGAAGTATAAGGACACCAAGGGTTACAGAAGATGTTACAGAATTTCTTATCCATTCCATGGAACTCTAAATGGGTACAACTACTTTGGAAAATATTTGGCACTACCTTGTAAGGTTAAACATTCACATCAATTCACCTCTTTGGTTTAAGCCCAAACTGAAGTTATTTCATAAGTATAGCAGAAAGTAGGAGACACCTTGAAACAACCTAAATGTCCATCAGTTTAAGAGTGGAATATAAACTGTAGTATATTCACACAATGGAATAGTGTCAGACTACATGTAGTCTTCAAAGATTACATGCAGCATGATTTCTTTTCTTCAATAGAGTTAAAAACAACTAACATTTAAAATAATATTTTTAGAAAGCGTATAGATAAAATGGGGTCACTATGAGTCAAAATTCAACACGACAGCACCTAACAACAACATACATAAAATAAAACTGTAGAAAGCAAAGAAACAATGAGCAAAACAAAGTGCAGGAGGCAGGAAATGGGAGGCGCAGTATCACATAGTGAGATGTGGGTTAATGACAAGGTCCTAGCTGTTGAAAGGGTGGAGGCTTCATGGATGCTTATTCAGTATTAAAAGTAAATTAAAAAACAGCCTTGAGGTCCATTTTAAAAGGCACAGAATAAGACAAAAGGAACAATGGTCTCAGACTAACATTTTAGATAATTGCTCAAAATACAGGAATGTCACAAAGAAAAATAAAATACCTTCTTTGAGAGTTGGAAGATGTTACACATACTGATTAATTCTTAACATTGATGGAAAGATAAATCTTAAATATGGTTATTAAAAATTAAGCACAAGAGCTAAAAAACAGAATTGTAATCACCAGGCAAAGGAAAAAAAAGACTCAAGGAAGCTTAACAAGTGAAAAACATATCAGAAATAAGAAAAAATATATCAATTGTCACAATCAGTTTTTGTGAATTAAATGAGAGGGCGAATATAAAAGAAACAAGTTCAGAGCCTCAAAGAATAATAATAATAAGAGTATTATTATTTATTCACTTAGAAAATCAAAAGTTGGAGTGGCCAAATTAAGATATGCCATTTGCAATAGTAAAAGATTTTAGAAAGCACAGTAAAACCTGTGAAGGCTGGAACCTGTGTGAGGCATAAACCTGTCAGAGAAGGGAAACTCAAATATTTTCCACTAAAACGAGCACTAGAAAAGTGGTAAGACTGCAGCCAGTCAAAGGCGGAAACTTGTGAGACCTGGGAAAACAAGGCAATCCCATCGAGCTCTGGCTCTCACACTTTTCACTGTATATGAATAAATGATAATTGTTTGGTATATACATATAGTTTTTTTTTTTTTTGGAAACCCTGGTGGTGTAGTGGTTTGTTAATTGAATTAAAACTATGAGTAGCTACATACAGTGATGGCCTATGCATTCCCTTACGAGACCCTAAAGAGGATTTTTTTAAGTAGTATACATCTAAGAGTGGCATTCTGTTAGGTTAGTTTTTCCTCTTCCATTTTTTAATCAATCCTGCCTTCTTCTGGATATAGAACTTCTACTTTGTTTATTAAAACCCTTTGAAACAGGCATTGTTATTCTTCCCCTCCCAACCCTTTCCCCTTTTCTTAAAAGAGATGAGGAAAGGAAGTCTCAGAAAGGTTGAGTAGTCTTTCCAGGTTACCCAGCTAGGAAGTCATGCCACCAAGATTCAAACCCCCTCCCCCCAACAACTGACTTCAGAGCCAATGTTCTGTCATGAGGGCCATCCCTGGTATCACTCCATGTGAAATCATCTACGGCACAGTACAAAAACCATATTAGACCATGTAAAAGATAATTGAAAAGCCAAGTAAAACTATAACTATGCCCTTTGATTTCTCTTATTCTTGGAAGATATTTATTATGAAAGTTTGCAATAGGAGCAAATCTCTGCTATAAGCTACCTAAGAAGAAAATGATACTGGTCCTTTGCTGCCCTCTTATGGCAGATGTACACAGACACAAAAAAATCTTCAGCGAATAACTAGTCTTACTTTGTCATAACAACTAAACTATTTCAGATGCCCCTAGCTTTACCCGAGAGGTGAGTTTCTAGAACAATGCAACTACCACAGAAGAGGTATTCAAAGAGCATTCATAAATTTGAACTCAAAGTTTTTTTTTTTTTTAATCCACTGCATCTTTGATATACTCTAAGAAAGCTGGGTGAAAAAAATTGAAATTGAAGAATTTTACCAACTTCTATGGTCTGAAGTTGATCAAACATGCAATCAGGATGCATTGATAATTACTGGTGACTAGAATGCAAAACTTGGAAACAAAAAAGAAGGATTGGTAGTTGAAAATATGGTCTTGGTGATGGAAATGCTGCCAGAGATTGCATGATAGAATTCTGCAAGACCAATGACCTCTTCATTGCAAATACGTTTTTTGAACAACATAAACAGCAACTATACACATGGACATAGCCAGATGGAATTAACAGGAATCAAATCAACTACATCTGTGGAAAGGGACAGTGGAAAAGCTCAATATCATCAGTCAGAACAAGGCCAGGGGCCAGCTTCAGAACACACCATCAAATGTTCATATGCAAGTTCAAGTTGAAGCTGAAGAAAATTAGAGCAAGTCCACAAGAGCCAAAGTATGTCCTTGAGTACATCCCACCTGAATTTAGAGACCAACTCAAGAATAGATTTGATGCATTGAACACTAATGACCAAAGACCACACAAATTGTGGAATGACATCAAGACATCATACATGAAGAAAGCAAGAAGTAATTAAAAAGAAAAGAAAGAAAGAAAAGACCAAAATGGATGTCACGAGAGGCTTTGAAGCTTGCTCTTGAACATTGAGTGGCTGGAGCAAATGGAAGAAATGATGAAGAAAAGACCTGAACAGAAGATTTCAAAGAGCAGCTCAAGAAGACAAAATAAAGTATTCTAAGGACGTTTGCAAAGACCTGGAGTTAGAAAACCAAAGGGAAGAACACACATGGCATTTCTCAAGCTGGAAGAGCTGAAGAAAAAATTCAAGTCTTAAGTTGCAATATTGAAGGATTCTAACGGGAAAATAGCAAACGATGCAGGAAGCGTCAAAAGAAGATGGAAGGAATACACAGAGTCACTATACCAAAAAGAATTGGCCGACGTTCAACAATTTCAGGAGGTAGCATATGACCAGGAACCGATGCTAGTAAAGAGGTTCAGGTTGCACTGAAGGCATTAGCGAAAAACAAGACTCCAGGAATTGACAGAATACCAACTGAGATGCTTCAACAAACGAATGCAGCTCTGGAAGGGTCTATGCCAAGAAATTTGGAAGACAGCTACCTGCACAACTGACTTGAAGACATCCATATTTACACCTATTGCAAAGAAAGGTGATCCAACAGAATGCAGAAATTATTGAACAATATCATTAATATCACACACAAGTAAAATTTTGCTGAAGATCATTCAAAAGCAGTTGCAGCAGTACATCAACAGGGAACTGCCAGAAATTCAAGCCGGTTTCAGAAGAAGACATGGAGCCAGGGGTATCACTGCTAATGTCAGATGGCTCCTGGCTGAAAGCAGATAATACCAGAAAGATGTTTACCTGTGTTTTATTGATTATGCAAATACATTTGACTGTGTGAATCATAACAAATTATGGATAACATTGCAAAGAATGGGAATTCCAAAACACTTAATTGTGCTCATGAAGAACCTGTACATAAATCAGAAGGCAGTTGTTCAGACAGAACAAGGGGATACTGCATTGTTTAAAGTCAGGAAAGTTGTGCATCAGGGTTGCATCCCTTTACCATACTTATTCAATCTGTATGCTGAGCAAATAATTTGAGCAGCTGGACTATATGAAGAAGAATGGCACATCAGGATTATGGGAAGACTCATTAACCTGCACTATGCAGATGACACAGCCTTGCTTGCTGAAAGTGAAGAGGACTTGAAGCACTTACTAATGAAGATCAGTATGAATTACACCTCAACACAAAGAAAGCAAAAATCCTCCCAACTGGCCCAATAAGCAACATCATGATAAACGGAGAAAAGATTGAAGTTTTCAAGGATTTCATTTTACTTGGATCCACAATCAACACCCATGGAAGCAACAGTCAAGAAATCAAACGACGCATTGCACTGGGCGAATCTGCTGCAAAAGACCTCTTTAAACTGCTAAAAACTAAAGATGTCACCTTGAAGACTAAGGTGTGCCTGACCCAAACCATGGTGTTTTCAATCACCTTATATGCATGCAAAAGCTGGGCAATGAATAAGGAAGACAGAATAATTGCCACCTTTGAATTATGGTGTTGGAGAAGACTATTGAATATACCACGGACTGCCAAAAAACCAAACAAATCTATCTCGGAAGAAGTACAGCCAGAATGCTCATTAGAAGCAAGGATGGGGGGACTATGTCTCACATACTTTGGACATGACCCTCAAGGAGATGGGTTGACACAGTGGCTGCAATAATGGGCTGAAGGCCAACAACAATTGTGAGGATGGCACGGGACTAGGCAGAGTTTCATTCTGTTGTACATGGGGTTGCCCTGACTCAGAACTGACTCAATGGCACCTAACAACAACGAGAGAGGTAGATTTTGTAAGAATCCTATGATATGTTATTTATTTCACCAAATAACTAATCACCCTTCAATTTAATCTGTGTTATACATATTTGTATATATCTTATTTATTTAAAATTATGAAGTTGCATCACGCAGCCAATTTATTCACAATAAAGGTATGAATTAATAAATAAAATCACAATCTAAAAATTTCATTTTAATCATTTGCTTCAGGCATCTTTGCCTTTTTAAAAGTCCAAATCTTCTACCAAAACATGGTAGTAAATGATTCAAGTTTCTTCTAACTTACTGATGTTTGCTTAGTCTCTGTACACCGTGACCATAATTTCTCTCAGGAAAGACTACGTGTCTTGAATTCTGAGATAGATAGGCCAGATCAACCCTCAAAAAAATCTGTGAAGAAAAATATTGTTTGCAGTTTTAATGCAGGTAAATAGTTATATCCCTCCTCTTATCAGTCTTATTAAACATTAAAACCCATAATCTTATGACTTCAAAACAGTGAAGGAATTTTCTAATTAAATCGTAAAGGTAATTGTTTCACTAATTCATAGACGAGTGGTTTATAAAGACATGGTTGGTCTTACCCAAGGGAACTTCTCCAGGCTTTCCACAGGGATGAAGTGTTAAATCCTTATACCTGGCTAATCCTCACCTTGCTCTCTTTTCCAGTACTGGGAAAGGTTACATACATCACTGAGATGTGTAATGTATACCATTCCTGTATATTGGATAGTCACCACTACCAAAAAAAAAAAAAAAAAAACAGCTGCTGGTGTACTCAGCAAAAATATTTCCTGGATTCCTCAGTAGCTCTATCACAACAATCCACTCCTAGTTCTTCAAGAAAGATTTACTAGCCATATCTTCCTTTCCATTCTCAATAATAATGCACTAGTTCAGACTCCATCCTCTTACATTCATTCATCAAATACATAGTTTTACACAAATAACACACACCTTCTACATCTGTTTTCCAACTGCGTCCTCTCCCCGCAAGGCATTTTCATAAGCACCACTATGCCAGTATTTTTTTTAACATACATATTGTTGTTAAAAAAAAAATGGCATAGTGGCCCTTATGAAAATACCTTTTGGGGGGAGGGCACCGATGGCAAACAAACATAGAAGGTGTGTGCTATTTGCATAAAAATGTGGTACTGTATTTCTTGAGCACCTACTATTATGTGCAGGTATTGTGTTAGGAGAAAGATCAGAGTGATAAAAAAAGAGACATGGTCTGATCTCATGTAGCTTATAGTCTATTAGAGAAAACAGACATTAAACAAATAAACATATAAGTAAATGTATGATAAACAGTTTAATAAGGTTTGATTAGAGAAAATAATAGGATACTTTAAGAAAAAATTATAGGAAAGAGATGGCCTAATTTATGTTGGAACTGGAGGGAAGTCTGTCATTCAGAGAAAGTCTCTCAGTGGAACTGACATTTTAATTAACACCTGATGAATAAGTTTTAGTAATCTAGCTGAGAAGTGACACTCCATCATTAAATCTGGTGGCAAGTTGGTTATATTGAACCACTTCCATCATGGAAAGGGCACTGTTTTGTCCTTACTGATATAGACACTTACTTTGGGTATGGATTTGCCTTTCCTGCACGTAATGCTTCTGCCAAAACTACCATCTGTAGACTTACAGAATGCTTTATCCACCATCATGTTATCCCACACGGCATTACCTCAGATCAAGGGACTCACTTCACAGCAAATTAAGTGCAGCAGTGGACCCATGCTCATGGAATTCACTGTTCTTACTATGTTTCCCATCATCCTGAAGCAACTGGCTTGATAGAATGAGGGAATGGCCTTCTGAAGACAGTTACAGAGGCAGGTAGGTGGCAATGCCTTGCGGGGTTAGGGCAATGTTCTCCAGGAGGCTGTATATGCTCTAAACCAGTGTCTAATATATGGTACTGTTTCTCTCAGAGCCAGGATTCATGGGTCCAGGAGTCAAGGGGTGGAAATGGGAGTGGCACCACTCACTATTACCCCTAGTGACCCACTCACAAGATTTTTGCTTTCTGTCTCTGCAACCTTATGCTCTGCAAGTTTAGAGGTCTTAGTTCCAAAGGGAGGAATGCACCCACCTGGAGTCACATTGCTGATTCCACTGAACTGGAAATTAAGAATGCCACCTGGCCACTTTGGGCTCCTTATGTCCCTGAATCGACAGGCAAAGAAGGGAGTTACCATACTGGCTGATGTGACTGATCCTGATTACCAAGAGGAAATCAGATTGATATTACATAATGGAGGTAAAGAAGAGTATGTCTAGAATGCAGGAGATCCCTTAGGTTGTCTGTTAATATTACCATGCCCTGGGATTAAAGTCAATGGAAAACTACAGCAACTCAATTCCAACATGACTACTAATGACCCAGACCCTTCAGGAATGAAGGTTTGGGTCACCCCACCAGGCAAAGAATCATGACCAGGTGAGGTGCTTGCTGAAGGCAAACGGAATATGGAATGGGTGGTGGAAGAAGGTACTTCTAAATATCAGCTATGGCCAAGTGACCAGTTGCAGAAAAGAAGGCTGTAATTGTAATGAGTATTTCTGCTTTGTATCAAATACTTTTTTCTTCACTTGTGAAATATAAGATATAAATGGAGCTAGTGTGTTTTCGGTTGTACACGTGTTAGTTGTATCATGCTAGGTGCAAGTATGACTTTATAATTGTCTTTATTCAGAGATTATGTATGGTTTAAGGAGAGGTGTACATGTGCCAAGTTGACAAGAGGTGGACTGTGATGGTTAAGATTGTGTGTCAGGTTGGCTGGGCCACGATTCTCGGTGTTTATATGTGATCACTCCCATGATGGAATCTGCTGTTAGTAGCCAATCAGTTGAAAGGGAGTTTCCATGGGGGTGTGGCCTGCATTTGAGTATAAGCATATGTTCTGGCTTTTTGCTTGCTCTGGATCCTGCGGCCGCCTCCTGTTCATCTGACCTCCAGTTCTGGGAACTTGAGCTATCAGCTTGCCTGCCAATCTTGGGATTTGTCAATTTTCACAGTCTATGAGCAACAGCCCTGCTCTCTGACTTGCCGATCTTGGGTTCACCAGCCCATGCAGCTACATGAATTAGGAGAAGCCTCTATTCTGATCCATGGACTTGGGCTGCTCCATCCTCTACAATTGTGTGACCCATTTCCTTGATATAAATCTCTCTCTATATATATCTTATACATATCTTGTTTTTGGTTTATATATGTCTTTATACACTTTACCAGTTTTGCTTCTCTAGAGAACCCAGCTTAAGACAGGAGGCATTATGAGGGATTCTGGAAAGATGGCGGGTATGAACAGGTCTAAGATCCTGACCCTCCCCACATGAAGACCAAGAAAAGCAGCTTGAAGTCTGTAATCATCCCTGTGAGAACTCTGAAATGGTGGACAAAAGTCCACAGTAAGGAGCTGCAAGCTAAATCAAAACAAGGGCAAATCTCATTTGCTAGGAAAAGCACTTCTTGCACTGTCCGCACCCCTCTGCCTCCTGGCATGGCAGACAGATGGCTGCAGTGGAACCACAGCTGCACCCACATCCTCAGGCAATGCATGGCTCTCCTGTGCACTGGGAAGGGCCCCAATCTCTGACTCCACAACAAAGAAGACAGATATCCCTTGAGAACTGTATAGGGTATCCCTGTCTCTTCTTCTCCCTATCCCAATGTGTCAGATAAACAGCTGCAGTGGAGCCATAGCTGCACCCACATCCCCAGCAAATGTATAGCTCTCCTATACACTGGGAAGGGCTACAATCTCTGGCTCCAGAATTAACAGGACAGATCTTTACAGCAGGTCGTTTAAGGTGCATGTTCTGACCAGTCTGGAGACAGCTTGAAGGACTAAAACTGTGGTCTGGCCAGAAATGAGGTCCTCACAAAGCAGGGAAGGAAGCACCAACCAAAGACTGAGGTCTATGCCTCCCTGAGAATTGTTTAACCAGTGTCTGCTTCATTTTGGGAGGCACTAAAGGATGAAAACCTTGATCTTGCTATAATCAGACCCCTTACACAATGCGGGGGAGGGAGTGGTAACCAAAGAATGAAGGTTACATCCACATGGGGATGAACTGATTAGTGCATTTTTTTAGTATACCTGGGAGCTGCTTAAGGACTGACACCTGGGTCTGGTCTGAACCAGTGATATCACAGGAAGTGAGCGGGAGTGATAAGCAAAGTCAAAAACTGTGCCCATCTGAGAGTTTCTTGAAGAAATTAGCGCTGTTGAAAGCACCATATATTTGGGGAAATTGAGAAAGCTGAACATTGTAAAATTCTAGTATCCTGGTTTCAACAAAAAACACAAAGAAACTGGAAATGATAGCGCATTCAAGCGAACAAGATGACAGGAGAGAAATCTCATTTGTAAAACCCCAGACAATGAATATATTGGAAGAATACAACACAATAAAATTAAACAAGCTAAAAGAACCAAAGGGAAACACAGGCAAATAACTAAAGGAAAATCATGTATAAACAAAAAACCAAACCCATTGCCGTCAAGTCAATTCCAATATATAGTGACCTTATAGGACAGAATAGAACTGCCCCATAGCAGCTGGTGGAATCGAACTCCCGATCTTTTGGTTAGCAGCCAAGCTCTTAACCACTGCACCACCAGAGCTCCGTATAAATAAAACAAGAATATAAATAAAGAGAAAGACAGTAAAAAAAGAAACAAAACTGAAAGATACAATAACTGTTGTTGTTAGATGCTGTCATGTCAGTTTCTACTCATAGAAACGGTATGTAAAGTAGAACTAAACACTGCCCAGTCCTGCACCGTCCTCACAATCGGTGTTGCGCTTGAACTCATTGTTGCAGCCACTGTGTGAATTCATCTCATTGAGGGTCTTCCTCTTTTTCACTGACCCTCTACTCTACCAGGAAACCCTGGTGGCATAGTGGTTAAGAGCTACCACTGCTAACCAAAAGGTTGCCAACCAGATGATTGGCAGTTTGAATCCACCAGGCACTCCTTGGAAACCCTATGGGGCAGTTCTACTCTGTCCTTTAGAGTCCCTATGAGTCGAAATTGACTTGATGGCAATAGGCTGGCTTTTTGTTTTTGCTTTGTTTTTTTGGTTTTTCTACTCTGCCAAGCATGATGTCCTTCTCCAGGGATTAATTCCTTCTGATAACATGTCCAAAGTATGCCAGAGGAAGTCTTGCCATCCTCCCTTCTAATGAGCATTCTGGCTATACTTCTTTCAAGACAGGTTTGATCATTCTTCTGACCAAAACCAAAACCAAACCCAGTGCCGTCGAGTCGATTCCGACTCATAGAGACCCTATAGGACAGAGTAGAACTGCCCCATAGAGTTTCCAATGAGCGCCTGGTGGGTTCGAACTGCCGACCCTTTGGTTAGCAGCCATAACACTTAACCACTACGCCACGAGGGTTTCCATTCTTGTGACAGTCCATGATATATTCAATATCCTTCCCCAACACCTTAATTCAAAGGCATTGATTCTTCTTTGATCTTCTTATACATTGTCCAACTTTTATGTGCATATGAAGCAATTGAAAACACCATGGTTTGGGTCAGGCACACCTTAGTTTGCAAGGTGACATCTTTGTTTTTCAACACTTTAGAGAGGTCTTTTGCAACAGATTTGCCCAATGCAATACATCATTTGATTTCTTGACTGTTGCTTCCATGGGTGTTGATTGTGGATCCAAGTAAAATAAAATCCTTGACAACTTCAATACGTTCTCCATTTATCATGATGTTGCTTATTAGTCCAGTTGTGAGGATTTTTGTTTTCTTTATATTGAGGTATAATTCACACTGAAGGCAGTGGTCTTTGATCTTTATCAGTAAGTGCTTCAAGTCCTCTTCACTTTCAGCAAGCGAGGTTGTGTCATCTGCATATCACAGGTTGTTAATGAGTCTTCTTCCACTCCTCATGCCCCATTCTTCGTCATATAGTCCAGCTTCTAGGATTATTTGCTTAGCATACAGATTGAATAAGTATGGTGAAAGGATACAACCCTGATCCACAACTTTCCTGACTTTAAATCATGCCGTATCCCCTTGTTCTGTTTGAATGACTGCCTCTTAATCTATGTACAGGTTCCTCATGAGCACAATTAAGTGTTCTGGAATTCCTGTTCTCCCCAACGTTATCCATAATTTGTTATGATCCACCAGTCAAATGCCTTTGCATAGTCACTAAAACACAGGTAAACATCTTTCTGGTATTCTCTGCTTTCAGACAAGATCCATCTGACATCAGCAATGATATCCCTGGTTCTATGTCCTCTTCTGAATCCAGCTTAAATTTCTAGCAGTTCCCTGTCGATGTACTACTGCAACTACTTTTGAATGATCTTCAGCAAAATTTTACTTGCGTGTGATATTAATGATATTGTTTGACATTGTGTTGGAAGCCTTAGCTAGAGCAATAAGGCAAGAAACAGAAATAAAGGGCATACAAATTGGTAATGAAGTTAAACTCTCCATGTTTGTGGATGGTGTGATACTAAGAAAATCCAAAAGACTCCACCAGAAAACTACTGGAACTAATAGAAAGATTCAGCAGAGTAGCAGGGTACAAGAAGAAGATACAAAAATCAGTTGGATTCCTATATATCAATAAAAAGAATGATGAAAAGGAAATTAGGAAAGCAATACCATTTATAAAACCAAAAACCAAACCCACTGCCATCAAGTCAATTCCAACTCATAGAGGCCTTATAGGACAGGGTAGAACTGCCCCATAGAACTTCCAAGGAGCACCTGGAGGATTTGAACTGCCGACCTCTTGGTTACCAGACATAGCACTTAGCCACTATGCCACCAGAGTTTCCACCATTTATAATAGCCCCTAAAAAAAATAAAATACTTGGGAATAAATCTAACTGGGGATGTAAAACACCTATACAAAGAAAACTACAAAACACTACTACAAGAAACCAAAAGAGATCTACATAAATGGAAAAATATACCATGCTCATGGATAGGTAGACTCAACATTGTGAAAATGAAAATTCTACCCAAAGTGATTTACAAATACAATGCAATACCTATCCAAATACCAACAGAATTCTTTAAAAAGATGGAAAAACTTATCATCATTAACTTTATATGGGGAGGGAGGAGGCCCTGGATAAGTAAAGCACTGCTGAAGAAGAAGAATAAAGTAGGAGGGCTCACACTACCTGGCCTCAGAACCTACTTTACAGCTATGGTAGTCAAAACAGCCTGGTACTGGTACAACAACAGATACATTGACCAATGGAGCAGAATTGAGAATCCAGATGTAAATCCATCCACCTGTGGCCACCTGATCTTCATCAAGGGCCCAAAGTCCATCAAATAGAGAAAAGACAGTCTTTTTTAACAAATGTTGCTGACAAAACTGGATGTTCATCTGCAAAAAAAAAAAAAAAAAATGAAACAGGGCCTATACCTCACACCATATACAAAAACTAGCTCAAAATGGATCAAAGACCTAAATATAAAGCCAAAAACTATGAAGTTCATAGAAGAAAAAAATAAGACCAATGCTAGAAGCCCTAATACATGGCATTAACAGGATACAAATCACAACCAACACCACACAATCTCCATAGGATATGCTAGATAACTAGGATCTTCTAAAAAATTAAACACTTCTGCTCATCAAAAGACTTCACCAAAAGAGTAAAAAGAGAACCTACAGACTGGGGGAAAAAAATGGCTATTAATGATATTGTTTGAGAATTTCCACATCCTGTTGGATCACTTTTCTTTTGGAATGGGTACAAATATGGATGTCTTCCAGTCTGTTGTCCAGGTAGTTGTCTTCCAAGTTTCTTGGCATAGACAATTGAGCACTTCCAGTGCTGCATCAATTTACTGAAACATCTCAATTGGTATTCTATCAATTCCTGTAGCCTTATTTTTCACCAGCGTTTTCAGTGCAGCTTGGACCTCTTCCTTCAGTACCATTAGTTCTTGATCATATGCTACCTCCTAAAATGGTTGAATGTTGACCAATTCTTTTGGTACAGTGACTCTATTCCTTCCATTTTCTTTCTGCATCATTTAGCGTTTCCCCCGCAGAAGCTTTCAATATTGCAATTTGAGGCTTGAGTTTTTTCTTCATTTCTTTCAGCTTGAGAAATGCTGAGAATGCTCTTTTGATTTTCTATCTCCAGGTCTTTGCACATTTAATTATTTTACTTTGTCTTCTTGAGCCACCCTTTGAAATTTTCTGTTCAGCTCCTTTACTTCATCATTTCTTCCTTTCGCTTTAACTATTCTATGTTCAAGAGCAAATTTCAGAGTCTTTTTTGACATTCTTTTGGTCTTTTCTTTCCTTCCTGTCTTTCATGACCTCTTGCTTTCTTCATGTATGATGTCCTTGATGTCATTCCTCAGCTTGTCTGGTCTTCAGTCATTAGTGTTCAGTGGATCAAATCTATTCTTGAGATGGTCTCTAAATTCAGGTGGGATATACTCAAGGTCATACTTCGGCTCTCATGGACTTGTTCTAATTTTCTTCAACTTCAGTTTGAACTTGCCTATAAGTAATTGATGGTATGTTCCACAGTCATCCCCTAGCCTTCCTCTGACTGATGATATTGAGCTTTTCCATCATCTCTTTCAACAGATGTAGTTGATTTGATTCCTGTGTATTCCATCTGGTGAAATTCATGTGTATAGTCACCATTTATGTCGTTGAAAAAAGGTAATACAATAACTAGAAAAAGAAAAAACTCACAAATCTACAAAATCTACATGAATCTAAAAATCCACGAAGCTCAAAGAACTTGAAGTATGATAAAGCAAAAGAGATCTACACCAGGATGTGTCAAAATCAAACTCTCAAAAACTAAAGATAAACAGAAGAACCTTAAAGCAGCAAGAGAGAAGTGAATAGTTACAAAGGATACGCAATGAGTAAGTGCCTATTTCTCCTCAGAAACTTTGGCAACCAGAAGGCAATGGAAGGACATATTTAAAGTGCTAAAAGAATTGTCGATCAAGAATACTATATCCACTAAAATTGCCCTTGAAGAATGAGAGCAAAATGAAGACATTCTCACATACACAAAAGTTGAGAGAGTTCATAAACACTTATCCGCCTCCCAAGAAATGCTAAAAGGAGCCCAACAGATGGAAAAAAAAAAAAAAAAGGACACAAGAAAGTAACCCAAAGCTGTACATAGAAAAAATATCTCCCTTCAAAGTAATTTCATTGGCAAGTATAAAATTAAGTTTTAAGGTATTTTGAGTTGGTAACTCTAGTTACTATGTCCTTCATGTTTTATAATGACAAATACATTAAAATAAGTATAAATTTATGTTAAAGGGCATGTAAGCATGTGATGTATAAAGATGTAATAGGTGATACAACAACATAAATGGGAGGGGAGGGAGGAATATAGGTAAAGAGTTTTTACATGTTACTGAAGTTAAGTTGGTGTCTTGGTCATCTACTACTGCTCTAACAGAAATACCACAGGTGTGTGGCTTTAACAAAGAGAAATTTATTCCCTCAGTCTAGTAGGCTACAAATTCAAATTCAGGGTGTCAGCTCTAGAGGAAGGCTTTCTCTGTCAACTCTGGAGGAAGGACCATGTCATCAACCTTCCCTTGGTCTAGGAGCTTCTCTGTGCAGGAAACTCAGGTCCAAAGGACGTGCTCTGCTCCCGGCACTGCTTTCTTAGTGGTATGAGGTTCTCATGTCTCTCTGCTCCCTTATCTCTTTTATATTACAAAAGAGATTAGCTTAAGACACTATATAGTCTTGTAGATTTCATCAATATAACTACCACTAATCCATCTCATTGCATCATAGTGACAGGAATTACAACACATAGGGAAATCATATCAGATGACAAAATGGGAGGCAATCATACAATACTACGAATCATGACCTAGCCAAGTTGACAGATATTTTGGGGGGGGCACAATTCAATCCATGACAAACCAAAAAATAAAAATCAAACCCACTGCCATTGAGTCTATTCCAGCTCATAGTGACCCTAAAGGACAGAGTAGAACTGCCCCTAGGGTTTCCAAGGAGAGGCTGGTGAATTCAAACTACCGACCTTTTGGTTAGCAGCCATAGTTCTTAACCACTATGCCTGATTTATATTGATACCAATCTATGACAGTTGACATCAATATAAATCAGGCCATTATAAATGCAAAAGGTTAAATATACTCCCCATGGTAATCGCAAAGAAAATATCTTAAAAATACAAAGAAAAGGAAAGAGGAAAAGGATAAATGGTTCGCTATTTAAAAAATCAACAATACACAAAAATTGGCATTATTGAAGGAAATGAGGGACAAAGAAGGCATAAGAAACAGAAAAAACAACTAACAATACAGCAAGTCCTTTCTTACTAGCAATTACCATAAATGTAAATGTACTAAATGCTCCAGTGAAAAGACAAAGAATATCAGAATGGATTAAAAAAAAATCAAGATCCAATTATATGCTGTCTACAAGAGATACATCTTAAGCCCCAAACACAAATAGGTTGAAGATGAAAGAATGCAAAAAAGGAAAAAAAGATCCCATGTAAATAGTAATGAAAAGGGAGCTGGGGTGATAATTTTATTGGACAAAATAGACTTTAAGCCAAAATCTGTTATAAGAGACAAAGAAGGACCTTATATAATGATTGAATGGCCAATTCATCAAGAATATATAAATTGTTATTACAAATTATAAATATATTTGCACCTAACAACAGAGCCCCAAAATACACACAGCAAACATTAACAGAGGGGAATAGTGGACAGTTTAGGAATCTCTGCGTAGTGGAAATTGTTAACCACTCAATTACTAACCAAACAGTTGACAGAGTATCTCGGAAAACAGGCTTGGCAATCTCCTTTTGAAAGGTCATAGTGTTGAAAACTTTATGGAGCAGTTTTACTCTGCACACATGGAGTCACCACGAGTAGGAATTGCCTCAACGGCAACTAACAACAACAACATTTAATACACAGTTCTACAACAATAATAGACTGAACATCTAGACAGACGATCAGTAAGGAAATAGAGGACATAAACGACACTATAAAACCAACTAGACCTATCAGATATATATAGAATACTATACCCAACAACAGCACAATATAATTCCTCTCCAATGCACATGGACTATTCTCGAGACAGACTATATGCTGGGTCACAAAGCAAGTCTCAATAAATTTTGAAAAGATTGAAATCATACAAAGCATATTCTCCAACCACGATGGAGTGAAATAAAAAAATAGTAACAGAAAGAGAACTGGAAAATACACAAATACGCATAAAATAAACAACATGCTATTAAACAACCAATAGGTCAAGGAAGAAATCAAGAGAAGGAACAAGAAAAAAAAAAAAAAAAAACAGAGTCAAATGAAAATAAAAGTACAATGTACCAAAACTTACAGAACACAGAAGGCAGTGTTTAGAGGAAAATTCTTAGTGATAAATGCCTACATTAAAAAAGAAGAAAAATCTAGAAATAATAGTCTAAGTTTCCATATTAGGAAACTAGGGAAAGAATAGGAATATAAGCCTAAAGAAGCAGAAAAAAAGAAATAGGAAAAATTAAATCAGAAATCAGTGAAATCGAAAACAGGAAATAATAGAGAAAAATCAGTGAAACCAAAACCTGGTTCTTTGAAAAGATCAATAAAATTGTTAAGTCTTTAGTCAGGTTAACAAAACAAAAAAAGAGACAAGACATAAATCAGTAATATCAGCAATTAAAGAGCAGTCATCACTACTGATTTCATGTATGTTAAAAAAAAAAAAAAAGGAATAGTATGAACAACTCTCTGCCCACGAATTTGATAACATAGATGAAATGGACTGATTCCATGAAAGACACAATGAAACAAACCTCATATGAGAAATAGATCATCTGAATAGGCCTGTAGCTATTAAGAAAAACTATTACAATTAATAAGTGAGCTTAGCAAGGTCACCCTATCCAATGTCGATTTACAAAAACAATTAAATTACATGTACTGGCAATAAACACTTGAACATTGATAATAAAAAATACCACTTACAATATCACCAAGAATATGAAACAGAAACAAATTTTACAAAATATGATAATGCTTCAAAATACTGCTGAAAGAAATGTTTAAATACCTAAATAAATGGAGATCTATGCAATGTTCATAGATCAGAACACTCAATATTATTAAGATGTCAGTTCTTCCTAAATTGAACTATAGATTCAGCAAAACTGCAATGAAAATCCCAGCAGGGTTTCCATTTTTTTGAAAATGAACAAGCAGATTAAAAAATGTATATGTAAATAAAAAGAACCAAGAATAGCGTAAGCATTTTGAAAAAGAAAAAACAAAAGTTGGAGAACTTATACTGCTTGATTTCAATGCTTACTATAATCAAGATGATGCATTACTGGTATTAAGGATAGACATGTAAATCGTTGGAACAGAACATAAAGTCCAAAATTATGTGTACATATAATTAACTGATTTTCAACACAAGAACAAAGGTAATTTAATCATGTTTGAACAAATGACTATCATATGGGGACAAAAATAACCATGACTTTTGCCTGATACCACACACACACAAAAAAATGCCTGGATAAGCTAAAACTAAAATTTGTAAAGAAAACATCAGAGAAAATAACTGTTTCCTATAAAATTATTGAAAATACATTTTTAAAATAAGAAGCTGTATGTCTTATAACAGATTTCAAGAAAAAATGAAATTAGTCATGTAAAGTGAATATGACTTTAGAGGGGCATTGCTGAAGTAGAAGTTACATTCTTTACAGTTAATAAGTTCTGATGAGTCTTACCTCTTACACATGTTTCAGGCAAATTCATCAACATTTTTCATGGTTTTAGTGAGGTATCCTTGCCTTAATAAATAAGGCTAGATTCTGGTTTATTTTTCCTTTTTTATCACTCTTTGCATGTTTCTGGTATACATGATTAAAATGATCATCTCTCATCTGGATTTGAGTGTCTGGATATACACACACACAAAGACCCTGGAACTCTTATGTTTGAACAAAGGGTCCTGTAATTCTGTCCTATATAAACAAAGAATATCATCAATAATCACAATAGAAATAAATAATAATTAAAAATTAGAACGCAGTACAAATTAATACCAACCATAAAACATTTCTTCCTTTTAATTAAAAAAAGTGGCAAAATATACATTAACTGGCCATTTTTAAGTATACAATTAACTGACATTAATTGCATAGACAATGTGCTCCAACCATTTCCACCATCTATTTTCAAAATCTTTTCATCACCCCAAACAGAAACTCAGTACATATGAAGCAAAAACTCCCCATTCTTCCCTTCTTCCAGCCCCTGGGAACCGTAAATCTACTTTGGTCTCTATGCATTTGCCTATTCTAGATATTTCACGTAAGTGGGATCACACAATATTTCTCTTTTTATGTCTGATTTATTTCACTTAGGATAATGTTTTCAAGGTTCATCCACGTCATAGCATGTATCAAAACTTTATTTCTCTTTAACCCAGTTCTCTTTAGGGCTGCATAATAGCCCATTGCATGCACATACCACATTTTGTTTATTCATTTGTTTGTTGATGAACATTTGGGTTGTTTCCACCTTTAGGCTATTTTGAATAATGCTGGAATGAATATTGGTGTATGCATATGTGTTTGAATCCCTGCTTTCAGTTATTTGGGGTATACACCTAGGACTGGAATTGTGAGGTCATATGGTAATTCTATGATTAACCAAACTGTTTTTGACATTATCCATTATCTATTTCCATAAACAAAGGAAGAAGGATTCAATTTCTCCACATCCTCACCAACACTTGTTATTTTCCAGTGTGTTTGTTTGTTTATAATAACCACCCTAGTAGGTGTGAAGTGGTATCTCATTGTGGTTTTTATTTGCATTTCCCTAATGGCTAACGACATTGACCACATTTTCATGTGATTATTGGCCATTTATATGTATTCTTCAGAGAAATGGCTATTCAAGTCCTTTGTTTTGACTGGCAAATTTTTTTTTTTTATTGAATTGTTTGTCTTTTTGTTGTTGAACTGTAGGAGTTCTTTTTATACCCTGGATATTAAGCCCTTGTGAGGTATATGGTTCTCAAATATTTTCTTGGATTCCGTAGGCTGTCTTTTCATTTCTTCTCAAATTTCTTTAATGCACAAAACTTTTTAAATTTGATGCAGTCCAGTTTATCAATTTTTTCTTTTGTTGCTCATGCTTTTGATGTCATAACCAAGAATCCATTGTCAAATACAAGGTCCTAAAGATGTACTTCCATGTTCTCTTCCAAGAGTTTTATGGTTTTAGTTCTTATATTTAGGAGAGGAAGTCAAGGCAATATAAAGAGATAAAAGTTTGTTTTAAAATTAGAAAAATAGTGGTAGATATTAAGGTAGCCACAAAGGAGATGAACAATCCTACACATCAAAATAAAATACGAGAAAAACATAATGACTCAGCAAAAACAAAATCAACAACAATGAAAAAGAGGAAAAGACAATATACAAAGAAAAAACTCTCAGGATAAAAAATTAAGTGGAAAAGAAACTGTCAACAACACACACACAAAGACATCAAAATGACATCACTAAATTCATACATATCCATAATTACACTGAATGTAAATGGACTAAATACACCAATAAAGAGACAGAGAGGGGCAGAATGGATAAGAAAAAAAAATGATCCATCTGTATGCTGCCTACAAGAGACACACCTAAGACTTAAAGACGAAAAAACTAAAACTCAAAGGATGGAAAAAATATATTAAGCAAACAACAATCAAAAATAGCAGTAGTGGAAACATTAATTTCTGACAAAATAGACTTTAAAGTAAAAACCCACCATAATGGATAAGAAAGGACACTTTATAATGATTAAAGGGACAATATACCAGGAGGATACTACCATTTTAAATATTTATGCACTCAGTGACAGGGCTTCAAGATACATAAAACAAACTAACAGCATTGAAAAGCGAGATAGACAGCTCCTCGACAATAGTAGGAGATTCGACACACCACTTTCAGTGAAAGACAGAACATTCAGAAAGAGGCTCAATAAAGACATGGAAGATCTAAATGCCACAATCAACCAACTTGACCTCATAGACATATACAGAACACTCCACCCAACAGCAGCCAAGTATTCTTTCTTTTTCATGCACCTGGAACATTCTCTAGAATAGACCACATACTGGCCATACAGCAAGCCTTACAGAATACAAAACATCGAAATATTGCAAAGCATCTTCTCTGACCATAAAGCCATGAAAGTAGAAATCAGTAATAAAAAGTAGAAAAAGCAGGGAAAAGAAATCAAACACTTGGAAACTGAACAACACCTTGTTCAAAAACTACTGGGTTATAGAAGGAATTAAGGACAGGATAAAGAAATTCATACAATCCAATTAAAATGAAGTCACTTCCTATAAGAACCTCTGGGACACAGCTAAAGCAGTCCCCAGAGGTCAGTTTATATCAACAAATGCGCACAAAATCAAAGAATTATCCCTACAACTTGAACAAGGAGGAAGGAAGTAACAAAAGAAACCCTGAGCACCGGAAGAAAGCAAATAATAAAAATTAGAGCAGAATTAAATGAAATAGAGTTCTTATATTTAGGTCACAGATGTATTTTCAGTTAATTTTAGTATATGGCGTGAGGTAGATATCTACCTTCTACTTATGGAAATCCAGTTGTCCCAGAAACATTTGTTTAAGAAATTATTCTTGGGCGGCAGGCCCAAGATGGTGGAGTAGTCAGGCGCTTCTGGTGATCCCTCTTACAACAAAGACTTGAAAAACAAGTGAAACAATTATATATATGATGAATTAGGAACCTGAACATCAAAGGCAAAGTTAGAAAATGGACTGAGTGGCAGGGGGAGGAAGAGATGGTTAGAACTGACAAGGAGATGACAGACCTGGATTGCTGGAAACCCTCAGGCACCATTCCCTGAAGCGACTGCAGCAGGACTGGTGGTAGCATTCCGGATGCAGTTTCCTCAGGGAGAGACAGTGAGCCCCACAGCCTATTCACACCTCCGGAACCAGAGAAGAATGGCGCTCTCGACAAAAGCTAAGTACTTGTGTATATTTTACCACGCCTCCAGCCCCCAAGCCAGTTTCAGTGGCTGGTGATTTCCCTGGGCCTGAGATGGTCTCTGTTGCATGTCCTGAGCCATTCTACCAGCCTTGAAGAAGGAACAAATCCACAACCTGGGAGAAGATAATCTGCCAGCTCCGCTAAGCTGGGGAGCTCAGGACGGAAGCGACTCCTCTCCAGAAACAAACAGTCTGTGGACTTTGAATACCTTTCACCCAGGCATGGACTTCTGTGGGCCCATTTCAGGAGAATACGCCCTAGCTGGCAGACTACAACTGTTTCAGCTGTGCGGTAGAGAGTAGGTGTTTGATGTTGGACACTGCTTTCCCTATTAAACAGGGTCCTCAGCTACCCATATCAGGGGCCTAACTACTGAAGGCTCTCATCCACGTCACCTAGCCACCCATAACAAGGGTTCCAAGGGTAAATGGTACCTCCCAGTCCTTGCAACCAAAAGCATTAGGGGCCCATGGTCTGGCTACAGAACCCACCCATCTGTGCAGTCTAGGGAACAGGGACATGCTTTCCTCACAGACACTTGGGGGACAGCTCTTAGCCCCCTGACTTGTTCAGAGCATGACCTGTAGCTGCAACCAGATACCTGTACCTATGCCAATGACCCCTGCCCCCTAAGACCATGCACTTGAACACCAGCTACCTGGACACCTAAGCTGAAGTCATACAAGAAAAGTGAATGGACTCCCAGGCTCATATACCTGGTGACAGCTCTAGCCATCTGGTGACAGGATGTAACTTTCAAAGGTGAAAATAATCAACCTAGCTCACTCGAGCAGCCTATTTGGGCATATTCAAAAAAAAAAAAAACAAAGCAAGAGGCTAGGATACAGTAATCAAACATAAAATGAACTAATACAATAACTTACAGATGGCTCAGAGACAACAGTGAATATCAAATCACATAAAAAAGCAGACCATGATTGCTTCAACAAGTTCTCAAAACTAAGAATCAAGGAATCTTCTGGATGAAGGTGTCTTCAGGGAATTACCAGAGGCAGAATACAAAAGATTAATATACAGAACTCTTCAAGACATCAGGAATGAGACCAGGCAAAACACAGAATAAGCCAAGGAACACACAGATACAGCAGTTGAAGAAATTAAATAGTTATTCAAGAACATAATGAAAAATTTAATAAGCTGCAAGAATCCATAGAGAGACAGCAATCAGAAATCAAATTGTCAATAAAATTACAGAATTAGACAACTCAGTAGAAAATCAGAGTACCAGAACTGAAGAAGTGGAAGGCAGAATTACTGAGATCGAAGATAAAACACTTGGCAGCAATATATTCAAAGAAAAATCAGATAAAAGAATTCTAAAAAATGAAGAAACCCTAAGAATCATGTGGGACTCTATCTAAAGAAATAACCTATGAATGATTGGAGTACCAGAATAGGGAGCGATAACAGAAAATACAGAGAATATTGTTGAAGATTTGTAGGCAGAAAACTTCCCTGATAATGTAAAAGATGAGAAGATATCTATCCAATGCTCATTGAACTCCACATAGGGTAGATCTCAAAAGAAAGTCACCAAGATATATCATTGTCAAACTTGCCAAAACCAAAGATAAAGAGAGAATGTCAAGAATGCCTAGGGATAAACGAAAAGTCATCTACAAAAGAGAGTCAATAAAACTCAGCTCTGACTACTCAGCCGAAACCATGCAGGCAAGAAGGCAATGGGATGATTTTTATAAAGCGTTGAAGGAAAAAAAAATGCCAGCCAAGAATCATATATCCAGCAAAAATGTCTCTTAAATACGAAGGTGAAATTAGGACATTCCCAGGTAAACAGAAGTTTAGGAAATTTGTAAAAACCAAACCAAAACTACAAAAATTATAAATGGAGTGCTCTGGTTAGAAAATCAATAATATCAGCTATCAACCCAAGACTAGAACACAGGACAGAGCAACCAGGTGTCAACCTAGAGGGGAAATCACAAAAATAAATCAAGATAAAAAACCACTCAAACAGGGAAACGGCGATGTTATTACGTAAAAGAAGAAAACACTAAAACAATAAAGAGGGACTAAGAAATGTAGTCATAGATTTTTCATATGGAGAGGAAGTCAAGGTGATGTAAACAAATAAAAGTTAGGTTTAAACTTAGAAAAATAGGGGTAAGCATTAAGGTAAACACAAAGGAGACTAACAATCCTACACATCAAAATAAATTACAAGAAAAGAAAAACTCAGCAAAAACAAAATCGACAATGAGTAAGAGGAAAAGACAATATATAAAGAGAAACTACTCAGCAAAAAATTAAGTGGCTAAAAGACACTGTCAACAACACAAAAAAAAGACATCAAAATGACAGCACTAAACTCATAAACCTACCCCTAATTATGCAGAACGTAGATGGACTAAATGCACCAATAAAGAGACAAAGGATGGCAGAATGGATAAAAAAGCACAATCTGTCTATATGCTGCCTACAAGAGACACATGTTAGACTTAGAGACACAAACAAATTAAACTCAAAGGATAGAAAAAAATACATCAAGCAACAACAATCAAAAAAGAGCAGGAGTGACAATATTGATTTCTGACAAAATAGACTTTAAAGTGAAATCCACCACAAAGGATAAGGAAGGAAACTATATAATCATTAAAGGGACAATAAACCAGGAAGATATAACCATATTAAATATTTATGCACCCAATGACAGGGCTTCAAGATACATAAAACAAACTCTAAGAGCATTGAAAAGTGAGATAGGCGGCTCCACAATAATAGTAGGAGATTTCAACACACCACTTTTGGTGAAGGACAGAACATCCAGAAAGAAGCTCAGTAAAGACACAGAAGATCAAAATACCAGAATCAACCAACCTGACATCACAGACATATACAAAACACTCCACCCAACAGCAGCCAAGTATACTTTCTTTTGCAGTGCACATAGAACATTCTCTAGAATAGACCACATATTAGGTCATAAAGCAAGCCTTAAAAGAATTCAAAACATCAAAATATTACAAAGCATCTTCTCTGACCATAAGGCCATAAAAACAGGAATTAATAACAGAAAAAGCAGGGAAAAGAAATCAAACACTTGGAAACTGAACAACACCCTGCTCAAAAACAACTGGATAATACAAGACAATAAAGAAATTCATATAATACAGTGAGAATGAAAATATTTCCTATCAGAACCTGTGGGACACAGCTAAAGCACTGCTCAGAGGTCAATTTATATCAACAAATACACACACACAAAACAAAGCAAGGGCCAAAATCAAAGAATTATCCTACAACTTAAAACAAATAGACAAAGAGCAGCAAAAGAAACCCTCAGGTACCAGAAGAAAGCAAATAATTAAAATTAGAGTAGAATTAAAGCAAATAGAGAACAAATAAACAAATGAAAGAATTAACAAGACCAAAGCCGGTGCTTTGAAAAAATCAACAAAATTGATAAACCAGATAGAGGGGGGCCAAGATGGCTGACTAGGTAGACGCTACCTCGGATCCCTCTTGCAACAAAGACTCGGAAAAACAAGTGAATCGATCACGTACATGACAATCTACGAACCCTGAACAACAAACACAGATTTAAAGAGTTGACCTGAGTGAAAGAGACGGAGAACGAGCAACTACGGGGAAGCAGCGGCTGTTTTCAGAGCCTGTAGCCAGAGTCCCAGTCAGATAATCTTGGCGCCAGGCTTAGGACTGGGTGCAGGGGAGAGCTGAGCACGGCATCCTCTCATGGTGCAAACACAGGGCGCAGCCCTACCCCCCTCAACTGACCCCGGGAGGGGGCCCACCTGGAACTCGTGGGCGGGGCGGCGACAGGGATGCCAGGAGGAGAAGTCACCGGGAGGCAGTGACTGGTTTTGGAGCCGGGAGTGCAGCGTCACAGCCAGGGAACCTTGACGCTGGACTTTGGACTGGCAGCAGAGGAACTGACCACGGCTTCTGCAGGCCAGACCCTCAGGGGCAATCCCTACCCAGCCAGCACACACAGGCAACACGCCCCTCGGGAATCTCAGATAAAATAGTCATCCCAAGCAAGATAAGCAACTTTGGCTATATCCCGAGGTGCTACTCTCTCCTGTTTTTCTGAACCCTCCCGTCCCCTCCCCTTCCCAGGTGACTTGATTAACATTGGAATTTCCTGAGCCAGAGGGAGAATGGCTCCGGCTCCACGGCTTTTCTTTTCCCTTTTTTTTTTTTTGGTCTTTTCCTAACCCATTCTTCCCGCCTGAGAGAAGCAACACAAAAAAACCAGGGACCAAAAATCCTTCCATAATTGGACTAAAAACACAGAACCAGCTCCAGCCAAGTACATATAATCCATATCTCAGGCTTTCATCCCTACAGGGAACAAGGTGGCTATTATACTGCAAAGGCATTTCTGCTACGGATCTGACTGCATTTTTTTTAGCTGACTTACTGGAAAAACAAGTTTCCCAAGTCTGATATCTGCTTATTCAACAGAGCCCTAACTGACCCACAACAGGGAACTGAGGGCTGAAGCTCCCCCCAGACCACCTAGCCTCTTGCCTTAAGGGTCTAAGGAGGGTGACATCTACCAATCTGTAGAGCTACTTGCATTGGGGGCCTAAGGTACAGCTGCAGAGCCCTCCCACCAAGGTGCTTTGGGAATAGAGACACACCTACCTCACTGACACTTGGGGGAAGCCTGTCAGCATCCTGCCCCCCCTGGAGTGTGAACCCTAGCTGCTAGTAGAATCTGGTGCACACAACTATCACCACTACTTCTAAAGGAGGATAGGTGTTAGGGTGCAGCACACACTTGATGACCCAAAATCAGATTCTACACAAGAATAGTGAATAGACTCGGGCATACATATCTGGCAACAGCCCAAACCAGCTGGTAATAGGTCATAAGTAAGTCAAGGGCTACAACAATCAAGACAGCACAATCTAGTAGCCCATCCACGTATGTTGAAAGAAAACAAAACAAGATAAGACTCAGTGAGCAAATATAGAATAAATCACTACAATATCTTAGTGATGGCTCGGAGACAGCAGTCGATATCAAACCACATAAAGAAGCAGACCATGACAGCTTCTACAACCCCCCAAACAAAAGAATCAAAATCTTTCCCAAATGAAGATACAATCCGGGAATTATCAGATACAGAATATAAAAAACTAATTTACAGAATGCTTAAAGACATCACAAATGAAATAAGGCAAACTGCAGAAAAAGCCAAGGAACACACTGATAAAACTGTTGAAGAACTCAAAAAGATTATTCAAGAACATAGTGGAAAAATTAATAAGTTGCAAGAATCCATAGAGAGACAGCATGCAGAAATCCAAAAGATTAACAATAAAATTACAGAATTAGACAACGCAATAGGAAGTCAGAGGAGCAGACTCGAGCAATTAGAATGCAGACTGGGACATCTGGAGGACCAGGGAATCAACACCAACATAGCTGAAAAAAAAATCAGATAAAAGAATTTAAAAAAATGAAGAAACCCTAAGAATCATGTGGGACTCTATCAAGAAGGATAACTTGCGGGTGATTGGAGTCCCAGAGCAGGGAGGGGGGACAGAAAACACAGAGAAAATAGTTGAAGAACTCCTGACACAAAACTTCCCTGACATCATGAAAGACGAAAGGATATCTATCCAAGATGCTCATCGAACCCCATTTAAGATTGATCCAAAAAGAAAAACACCAAGACATATTATCATCAAACTCGCCAAAACCAAAGATAAACAGAAAATTTGAAAAGCAGCCAGGGAGAAAAGAAAGGTTTCCTTCAAGGGAGAATCAATAAGAATAAGTTCAGACTACTCAGCAGAAACCATGCAGTCAAGAAGGGAATGGGACGACATATACAGAGCACTGAAAGAGAAAAACTGCCAGCCAAGGATCATATATCCAGCAAAACTCTCTCTGAAATATGAAGGTGAAATTAAGATATTTACAGATAAACACAAGTTTAGAGAATTTGCAAAAAACAAACCAAAGCTACAAGAAATGCTAAAGGAGATTGTTTGGTCAGATAACCAATAATATCAGGTACCAGCACAATACAAGGTCACAAAACAGAACGTCCTGATATCAACTCAAATAAGGAAAGCACAAAAACAAACAAATTAAGATTAATTTTAAAAAATAAATAAAATAATACACATAACAGGGAATCATGGAACTCAATAGGTAAAAGATCACAATAATCAAAAAGAGGGACTAAATACAGGAGGCATTGAACTGCCAGATGGAGAGTGATACAAGGCGATATAGAACGATACAAGTTAGGTTTTTACTTAGAAAAATAGGGGTAAATAATAAGGAAACCACAAAAAAAGGATATCAACTCCATAACTCAAGATAAAAGCCAAGAAAAACGTAATGACTCAACTAACATAAAGTCAAACACTATGAAAATGAGGATCTCAACAATTTACTAAGAAAAACGTCTCAGCACATAAAAGTATGTGGAAAAATGAAATGGCCAACAACACACATGAAAAGGCATCAAAATGACAGCACTAAAAACTTATTTATCTATAATTACCCTGAATGTAAATGGACTAAATGCACCAATAAAGAGACAGAGAGTCACGGACTGGATAAAGAAACACGATCCATCTATATGCTGCCTACAAGAGATACACCTTAGACTTAAAGACACAAACAAACTAAAACTCAAAGGATGGAAAAAAATATATCAAGCAAACAATAAGCAAAAAAGAAGAGGAGTAGCAATATTAAGTTCTGACAAAATAGACTTTAGACTTAAATCCACCACAAAGGATAAAGAAGGACACTATATAATGATAAAAGGGACAATTGATCAGGAAGATATAACCATATTAAATATTTATGCACCCAGTGACAGGGCTGCAAGATACATAAATCAAATTTTAACAGAATTGAAAAGTGAGATAGACACCTCCACAATTATAGTAGGAGACTTCAAAACACCGCTTTCGGAGAAGGACAGGACATCCAGTAAGAAGCTCAACAAAGACACGGAAGACCTACTTACAACAATCAACCAACTTGACCTCATTGACTTATACAGAACTCTCCACCCAACTGCTGCAAAATATACTTTCTTTTCTAGTGCACATGGAACATTCTCTAGAATAGACCACATATTCGGTCATAAAACAAACCTTTGCAGAGTCCAAAACATCGAAATATTACAAAGCATCTTCTCAGACCACAAGGCAATGAAACTAGAAATCAATAACAGAAAAACTAGGGAAAACAAATCAAATACTTGGAAAATGAACAATACCCTCCTGAAAAAAGACTGGGTTATATAAGACATCAAGGAGGGAATAAGGAAATTCATAGAATGCAACGAGAATGAAAATACTTCCTATCAAAACCTCTGGGACACAGCAAAACCAGTGCTCAGAGGCCAATTTATATCGATAAATGCACACATACAAAATGAAGAAAGAGCCAAAACCAGAGAACTGTCCCTACAAGTTGAACAAATAGAAAGCGAGCAACAAAAGAACCCATCAGGCACCAGAAGAAAACAAATAATAAAAATTAGAGCTGAACTAAATGAATTAGAGAACAGAAAAAAATTGAAAGAATTAACAAAGCTGGTTCTTTGAAAAAATTAACAAAATTGATAAAGCGTTGGCTAGACTGACTAAAGAAATACAGGAAAGGAAACAAATAACCTGAATAAGAAACGAGAAGGACCACATCACAACAGAACCAACTGAAATTAAAAGAATCATTTCAGATTACTACGAAAAATTGTACTCTAACAAATTTGAAAACCTAGAAGAAATGGATGAATTCTTGGAAAAACACTACCTACCTAAACTAACACATTCAGAAGTAGAACGACTAAATAGACCCATAACAAAAAAAGAGATTGAAACGGTAATCAAAAAACTTCCAACAAAAAAAAAGCCTTGGCCCGGACGGCTTCACTGCAGAGTTCTACCAAACTTTCAGAGAAGACTTAACACCACCACTACTGAAGGTATTTCAAAGCATAGAAAAAGACGGAATACTACCCAACTCATTCTATGAAGCTACCATCTCCCTGATACCAAAACCAGGTAAAGACATTACGAAAAAAGAAAATTATAGACCTATATCCCTCATGAACATAGATGCAAAAATCCTCAACAAAATTCTAGCCAATAAAATCCAACAACACATCAAAAAAATAATTCACCCTGATCAAGTGGGATTTATACCAGGTATGCAAGGCTGGTTCAATATCAGAAAAACCATTAATGTAATCCATCACATAAATAAAACAAAAGATAAAAACCACATGATCTTATCAATTGATGCAGAAAAGGCATTTGACAAAGTTCAACACCCATTTATGATAAGAACTCTTACCAAAATAGGAATTGAAGGAAAATTCCTCAACATAATAAAGGGCATCTATGCAAAGCCAACAGCCAATATCACTCTAAATGGAGAGAACCTGAAAGCATTTCCCTTGAGAACGGGAACCAGACAAGGATGCCCTTTATCACCGCTCTTATTCAACATCGTACTTGAAGTCCTAACCAGGGCAATTAGGCTAGATAAAGAAATAAAGGGCATCCGGATTGGCAAGGAGGAAGTAAAGCTATCACTATTTGCAGATGCCATGATCTTATACACAGAAAACCCTAAGGAATCCTCCAGAAAACTACTGAAACTAATAGAAGAGTTTGGCAGAGTCTCAGGTTATAAAATAAACATACAAAAATCACTTGGATTCCTCTACATCAACAAAAAGAACATCGAAGAGGAAATCACCAAATCAATACCATTCACAGTAGCCCCCAAGAAGATAAAATACTTAGGAATAAATCTTACCAAGGATGTAAAAGACCTATACAAAGAAAACTACAAAGCTCTACTACAAGAAATTCAAAAGGACATACTTAAGTGGAAAAACATACCTTGCTCATGGATAGGAAGACTTAACATAGTAAAAATGTCTATTCTACCAAAAGCCATCTATACATATAATACACTTCCGATCCAAATTCCAATGTCATATTTTAAGGGGATAGAGAAACAAATCACCAATTTCATATGGAAGGGAAAGAAGCCCCGGATAAGCAAAGCATTACTGAAAAAGAAGAAGAAAGTGGGAGGCATCACTCTACCTGATTTTAGAACCTATTATACAGCCACAGTAGTCAAAACAGCCTGGTACTGGTACAACAACGGGCACATAGACAATGGAACAGAATTGAGAACCCAGATATAAATCCATCCATGTATGAGCAGCTGATATTTGACAAAGGACCAGTGTCAGTTAATTGGGGAAAAGATACTCTTTTTAACAAATGGTGCTGGCATAACTGGATATCCATTTGCAAAAAAATGAAACAGGACCCATACCTCACACCAGGCACAAAAACTAACTCCAAGTGGATCAAAGACCTAAACATAAAGACTAAAACGATAAAGATCATGGAAGAAAAAATAGGGACAACGTTAGGAGCCCTAATACAAGGCATAAACAGAATACAAAACATTACCAAAAATGACAAAGAGAAGCCAGATAACTGGGAGCTCCTAAAAATCAAACACCTATGCTCATCTAAAGACCTCACCAAAAGAGTAAAAAGACCATCTACAGACTGGGAAAGAATATTCAGCTATGACATCTCCGACCAGCGCCTGATCTCTAAAATCTACATGATTCTGTCAAAACTCAACCACAAAAAGACAAACAACCCAATCAAGAAGCGGGCAAAGAATATGAACACACACTTCACTAAAGAAGATATTTAGACAGCCAACAGATACATGAGAAAATGCTCTCGATCATTAGCCATTAGAGAAATGCAAATTAAAACTACGATGAGATTCCATCTCACACCAACTAGGCTGGCATTAATCCAAAAAACACAAAATAATAAATGTTGGAGAGGCTGCGGAGAGATTGGAACTCTTATACACTGCTGGTGGGAATGTAAAATGGTACAACCACTTTGGAAATCTATCTGGCGTTATCTTAAACAGTTAGAAATAGAACTACCATACAACCCAGAAATCCCACTCCTCGGAATATACCCTAAAGATACAAGAGCCTTCACACAAACAGATATATGCACACCCATGTTTATTGCAGCTCTGTTTACAATAGCAAAAAGCTGGAAGCAACCAAGGTGTCCGTCAACGGATGAATGGTTAAATAAATTGTGGTATATTCACACAATGGAATACTACGCATCGATAAAGAACAGTGACGAATCTGTGAAACATTTCATAACATGGAGGAACCTGGAAGGCATTATGCTGAGCGAAATGAGTCAGAGGCAAAAGGACAAATATTGTATAAGACCACTATTATAAGATCTTGGGAAATAGTAAAAACTGAGAAGAACATATACTTTTGTGGTTACGAGAGTGGGAGGGAGGGAGGGAGGGAGGGAGAGGGTTTTTTATTGATTAATCAGTAGATAAGAACTGCTTTAGGTAAAGGGAAGGACAACACTCAATACATGGAAGGTCAGCTCAATTGGACTGGACCAAAAGCAAAGAAGTTTCCGGGATAAAATGAATGCTTTAAAGGTCAGCGGAGCAAGGGCGGGGGTCTGGGGAACATGGTTTGAGGGGACTTCTAAGTCAATTGGCAAAATAATTCTATTATGAAAACATTCTGCATCCCACTTTGAAATGTGGCTTCTGGGGTCTTAAATGCTAACAAGTGGCCATCTAAGATGCATCCATTGGTCTCAACCCACCTGGAGCAAAGGAAAATGAAGAACACCAAGGCCACACGACAACTAAGAGCCCAAGAGACAGAAAGGGCCACATGAACCAGAGACCTACATCATCCTGAGACCAGAAGAACTAGTTGGTGCCCGGCCACAATCGATGACTGCCCTGATACGGAGCACAACAGAGAACTCCTGAGGGAGCGGGAGATCAGTGGGATGCAGACCCCAAATTCTCATAAAAAGACCATACTTAATGGTCTGACTGAGACTAGAGGAATCCCGGCGGCAATGCTCCCCAGACCTTCTGTTGGCACAGGACAGGAACCATCCCCGAAGACAACTCATCAGACATGAAAGGGACTGGTCAGCGGGGGGTAGAGAGATGCTGATGAAGAGTGAGCTAATTAAATCAGGTGGACACTTGAGAGTGTGTTGGCAACTCTTGTCTGGAGGGGGGATGGGAAGATAGAGAGAGAGGGAAGCTGACAAAATTGTCACGAAACGAGAGACTGAAAGGGCTGACTCAATAGGGGGAGAGCAGTTGGGAGAAGGGAGTAAGATGTATGTAAACTTACATGTGACAGACTGATTGGATTTGTAAATGTTCACTTGAAGCTTAATAAAAGTTAAAAAAAAAAAAAAAAGAATTACAACAGAGTATGTAATTTCCAAACTAGTAGAAGAAAAATTTGCAATGAGAAAAAGAAACAATCCAAAGGAAGTGATTAAATAAATAATTATAAAACAGGTGAGATATACAGAAAGTTTAAGGAGGAGGGAGAATACGAGAAGGCACATGCATGGCTTCTAAAGTCCTGGCAATATGGTGATTACATGAATGGTTTCTAAAAATATATATTTTACATGTTCTTCACAAGAACAACAATTTAAGGAGGAAGGGGAACCCAATTCCTACTTTTCAATGGGTTACTCCTGGGAAAATAATTTCTTCCATTCATCCAAAAGGTAGCAATCTTGCCAATTTCCCATACTTCCCTGTCCCTGTCTCTTATGTCCTTAAAACTCTCTTCTACGCAATGATGCTCTCAGATCTTTATTTTTTACTCTATCTTATCTTTTGAGCTCCTGGTTTTCATAGTCAACTAATCACTTGCTAAACATTTCACTTGAATGCCTCACAGTGATCATAACCCCCATGTGTTCAATATGGACTTTATCATAGTTTCTCCCAAACTGGCTTTGCCTTCTCTTTCCTGTCTTAGTGAAGAACTCAGACAGATCTATGTGTCATTCTGGATTTTTCAATGGGTGAAGGTTCATGAGGTCAGACATCTGTTTTACCTGTCTACTTTTCTACATCTCTGCAACTGTCCTCCCCCCCACCCCACAGATTATAATACCTTCCTCCTTTATTTGGATTACTGCAATAGCTTTAAAGCAGGTCCTCTCTCTAGTCTTGCCCTTCCTGCCCATTCTCTTTACTGTTTCCTGAGCAACTCTTGCTTATTGTGACCATGATCATGCCTCTCCCCTTCTTAAAATCACTTACTGGCTTCATATTTCATTAGGGTTTAGTCCTAACTCTTTAATATGGGAAACATGAATGCCAATCACATGGGAGACCCAAGTCCTTTATTTTGGAATCACACCATCATTTTAATATTGAAACAGTATAGCTTAAACTCTCATTGCACAAGAAACCTGTCTTCCTCCCTAAATCTCTGAGAGTTCTTAAGAGGTTTAGGACTTTTCTGGTCATCTGATTCACTTTTCCCATTGAATTCATGACTGTTCTGTTTCTTACCTCAGATGATTATCACCCACTTCCTGTGTTCACATATGCTTACACTACAGATATACACACACGCATAAATATACACACACGTATACTGCAAATTTATACTGCAAATTAGGCTTCATTTTGGAGGACCAGGACCCTGCTCTTTAAAAAAAAAATTCCCTAAAATAACATTATAAGTAACATTTACTAAAGTTGGGAACAGGGGGTAGCAATTAGAGATTATGGCAAATTACTTGAACCAGCTTAATATTGAACAGAAAAGAGACAGTGGAGGGAGAGAGCAGGCTGTCTCATTAGGGGGAGAGTAATTGGGAGTGTGTAGCAAGGTGTATATGGGTTTTTGTCTGAGAGACTGACTTGATTTGTAAACCTTCACTTAGAGCACAATAAAAATTATTTGGAAAAAAAATCCATCAGGCACCAGAAGAAAACAAATAATAAAAATTAGAGCTGAACTAAATGAATTAGAGAACAGAAAAACAATTGAAAGAATTAACAAAGCCAAAAGCTGGTTCTTTGAAAAAATTAACAAAATTGATAAACCATTGGCTAGACTGACTAAAGAAATACAGGAAAGGAAACAAATAACCCGAATAAGAAACGAGAAGGGCCACATCACAACAGACCCAACTGAAATTAAAAGAATCATATCAGATTATTATGAAAAATTGTACTCTAACAAATTTGCAAACCTAGAAGAAATGGATGAATTCCTGGAAAAACAATACCTACCTAAACTAACACAATCAGAAGTAGAACAACTAAATAGACCCATAACAAAAAAAGAGATTGAAATGGTAATCAAAAAACTCCCAACAAAAAAAAGCCCTGGCCCGGATGGCTATACTGCAGAGTTCTACCACACTTTCAGAGAAGAGTTAACACCACTACTACTAAAGGTATTTCAAAGCATAGAAAATGACTGAATACTACCTAACTCATTCTATGAAGCTACCATCTCCCTGATACCAAAACCAGGTAAAGACATCACAAAAAAAGAAAAGTACAGACCTATATCCCTCATGAACATAGATGCAAAAATCCTTAACAAAATTCAAGCCAATAGAATTCAACAACATATCAAAAAAATAATTCACCACGACCAAGTGGGATTTATACCAGGTATGCAAGGCTGCTTTAATATTAGAAAAACCATTAATGTAATCCACCATGTAAATAAAACAAAGGACAAAATCCACATGATCTTATCAATTGATGCAGAAAGGCATTTGACAAAGTTCAACACCCATTCATGATAAAAACTCTCAGCAAAATAGGAATTGAAGGAAAATTCCTCAACAAAATAAAGGGCATCTATGCAAAGCCAACAGCCAACATCAGTCTAAATGGAGAGAGCCTGAAAGCATTTCCCTTGAGAACGGGAACCAGACAAGGATGCCCTTCATCACTGCTCTTATTCAACATTGTGCTAGAAGTCCTAGCCAGAGCAATTAGGCTAGACAAAGAAATAAAGGGCATCCAGATTGGCAAAGAGGAAGTAAAATTGTCTCTATTTGCAGATGACATGATCTTATACACAGAGAACCCTAAGGAATCCTCCAGAAAACTACTGAAACTAATAGAAGAGTTTGGCAGAGTCTCAGGTTATAAAATAAACATACAAAAATCACTTGGATTCCTCTACATCAACAAAAAGAACATCGAAGAGGAAATCACCAAATCAATACCATTCACAGTAGCCCCCAAGAAGATAAAATACTTAGGAATAAATCTTACCAAGGATATAAAAGACCTACACAAAGAAAACTACAAAGCTCTACTACAAGAAATTCAAAAGGACATACTTAAGTGGAAAAACATACCTTGCTCATGGATAGGAAGACTTAACATAGTAAAAATGTCTATTCTACCAAAAGCCATCTATACACACAATGCACTTCCGATCCAAATTCCAATGTCATTTTTTAAGGTGATAGAGAAACAAATCACCAACTTCACATGGAAGGGAAAGAAGCACCGGATAAGCAATGCATTACCAAAAAGAAGAAAGTGGGAGGCCTCACCCTACCTGATTTCAGAACCTATTATACAGCCACAGTAGTCAAAACAGCCTGGTACTGGTACAACAACAGACACATAGACCAGTGGAACAGAATTGAGAACCCAGAGATAAATCCATCCACATATGAGCAGCTGATACTTGACAAAGGACCAGTGTCAGTTAATTGGGGAAAAGATAGTCTTTTTAACAAATGGTGCTGGCATAACTGGATATCCATTTGCAAAAAAATGAAACAGGACCCATACCTCACACCAGGCACAAAAACTAACTCCAAGTGGATCAAAGACCTAAATATAAATACTAAAACGATAAAGATCATGGAAGAAAAAATAGGGACAACGTTAGGAGCCCTAATACAAGGGATAAACAGAATACAAAACATTACCAAAAATGACGAAGAGAAACCAGATTAACTGGGAGCTCCTAAAAATCAAACACCTATGCTCATCTAAAGACTTCACCAAAAGAGTAAAAAGACCACCTACAGACTGGGAAAGTATTTTCAGCTATGACATCTCCGACCAGCGCCTGATCTCTAAAATCTGCATGATTCTGTCAAAACTCAAACACAAAAAGACAAACGACCCAATCAAGAAGTGGGCAAAGGATATGAACACACACTTCACTAAAGAAGATATTCAGGCAGCTAACAGATACATGAGAAAATGCTCTCGATCATTAGCCATTAGAGAAATGCAAATTAAAACTACGATGAGATTCCATGTCACTCCAACAAGGCTGGCATTAATCCAAAAAACACAAAATAATAAATGTTGGAGAAGCTGTGGAGAGATTGGAACTCTTATACACTGCTGGTGGGAATGTAAAATGGTACAACAGCTTTGGAAATCTATCTGGTGTTATCCTAAACAATTAGAAATAGAACTACCATACAACCCAGAAATCCCACTCCTCGGAATATACCCTAGAGAAATAAGAGCCTTCACACAAACAGATATATGCACACCCATGTTTATTGCAGCTCTGTTTACAATAGCAAAAAGCTGGAAGCAACCAAGGTGTCCATCGACAGATGAATGGTTAAATAAATTGTGGTATATTCACACATTGGAATACTACACATCGATAAAGAACAGTGACGAATCTGTGAAACATTTCATAACATGGAGGAACCTGGAAGGCATTATGCTGAGCGAAATTAGTCAGAGGCAAAAGGACAAATATTGTATAAGACCACTATCATAAGATCTTGAGAAATAGTATAAACTGAGAAGAACACATACTTTTGTGGTTACAAGGCGGGGAGGGAGGGAGGGTGGGAGAGGGTTTTTTACTGATTAATTAGTAGATAAGAACTGCTTTAGGTGAAGGGTTGGACAATACTCAATACATGGAAGGTCAGCTCAAAGGAACTGGACCAAAAGCAAAGAAGTTTCCAGTATAAACTGAAGGCTTCAAAGGTCTGCGGAGCAAGGGCGGGGGTTTGGGGACCATAGTTTAAGGGGACTTCTAAGTCAATTGGCAAAATAATTCTATTATGAAAACATTCTGCATCCCACTTTGAAATGTGGCATCTGGGGTCTTAAATGCTAACAAGCGGCCATCTAAGATGCATCAACTGGTCTCAACCCACCTGGATCAAAGGGGAATGAAGAACACCAAGGTCACACGATAACTAAGAGCCCAAGAGACAGAAAGGGCCACATGAACCAGAGACCTACATCATCCTGAGACCAGAAGAACTAGTTGGTGCCCGGCCACAATTGATGACTGCCCTGACAGGGAGCACAACAGAGAACCCCTGAGGGAGCAGATCAGTGGGATGCAGACCCCAAATTCTCACAAAAAGACCATACTTAATGGTCTGACTGAGACTAGAGGAATCCCAGTGGTCATGGTCCCCAAACCTTCTGTTGGCACAGGACAGGAACCATTCCCAAAGACAACTCATCAGACATGAAAGGGACTGGACAGTGGGGAGGAGAGAGATGCTGATGAAGAGTGAGGTAATGATATCAGGTGGACACTTGAGACTGTGTTGGCATCTCCTGTCTGCAGGGGGGATGGGAGGATAGAGAGAGTTGGAAGCTGGCAAAATTGTCACAGAAGGAGAGACTGGAAGGGCTGACTCATTAGGGGGAGAGCAAGTGGGAGAACGGAGTAAGGTGTATATAAACTTACATGTGACAGTCTGACTTGTTTTGTAAACGTTCACTTGAAGCTCAATAAAAGTTAATAAAAAAAAAAATTGATAAACCATTGGCCAAACTCAGAAGAAAAACAGATGAAGAAAATAACCCAAATAAGAAATGAGATGAGCAATATCACAACAGACCCAACTGAAATTAAAAGAATCATATGAGATGAATATGAAAAATTGTACTCTAACAAATTTGAAAGCCTAGAAGAAATGGATGAATTTCTAAAAACACAGTACCTCCCTAAATTAATATAAACAGAGGCAGAACAACTAAATAAACCCATAAAAAAATAAGAGATAGTAAAGGTAATTAAAAAACTCCCAATCAAAAAAAAAAAGCCCTGGCCTGGATGGCATCACTGCAGAGTTCTACCAAACTTTCAAAGAAGAGTCAACACCACTACAACTAAAGGTATTTCAGAGCATAGAAAAGTATGGAATACTCCCAAACTCATTCTATGAAACCAGTATATCCCTGATACCAAAACCAGGTAAAGACACCAGTCAAAAAGAAAATTACAGACCTATATCCATCATGAACTCAGAAGCAAAAATCCTCAAAAAAATTGTAGCCAATAGAATTGAAACAACATATAAAAAAAAAAATTCACCACAACCAAATAGGATTCATACCAGGTATGCAGGGATGGTTCAACATGAGAAAAACAATTAATGAAATCCATCATATAAATAAAGCAAAAAGCAAGAACCACACGATCTTATCAATTGATGCAGAAAAGGCATTTGACAAAGTTCAGAATCCATTCATGATAAAAACTCTCGACAGAATAGGAATAGAAGGAAAATTCCTCAACATAACAAAGGGCATTTATACAAAGCCAACAGCCAACATCGCTCAAAATGGAGAGAGTCTGAAAGCATTCCCCTTGAGAACGGGAACCAGACAAGGATTTCCTTTATCACCACTCTTATTCAACATCGTGCTGGAGGTCCTAGTCAGGACAATTAGGCTAGATAAAGAAATAAAGGGCATCCAGATTGGTAAGGAAGAAGTAAAAGTATCTCTGTTTGCAGATGACATGATCTTATGCACAGAAAACTCTAAAGAATCTCAAGAAAACTACCGAAACAAATAGAAGAGTCCAGCAGGGTATCAGGATACAAGATAAACACACAAAAATCAGTTGTATTCCTCTACACCAACAAAAAGAACATCAAAGAGGAAATCACCAAATCAATACCATTTACAGTACCCTTCAAGAAGATAAAATACTTAGGAATAAATCTTACCAGAGATGTAAAAGGCCTATACAAAGAAAATTACAAAACACTGCTGGAAGAAACCAAAAGGGACCTACATAAGTAGAAAAACATACCTTGCTCATGGATAGGAAGACTCAATATTGGAAAAATATCTATTCTACCAAAAGCCATCTATAGATACAATGCAATTCTGATCCAAATTCCAATGACATTTTTTAGTGAGATGGAGAAACAAATTACCAACTTCATATGGAAGAGAAAGAGGCCCCGGATAAGTAAAGCATTACTGAAAGAGAAGAAAAAAGTGGGAGGCTTCACACTACCTAATATTAGAATGTATCATACCACCAAAGTAGTCAAAATAGCCTGGTACTGTTATAAGAACAAATATATAGGCCAATGGAATGGAATTGAGAATCAAGTCATAAATACATCCACATATGAGAAGCTGATATTTGACAAAGGCCCAAAGTCAGTTAAATGGGGAAAAGATAGTCTCTTTAACAAATGGTACTGGCATAACTGGATATTCATCTGCAAAAACATGAAACAAGACCCATACCTCACACCATGAACAAAAACTAACTCAGAATGGATCAAAGACCTAAATATAAAATCTAAAACAACAAAGACCACAGAAGAAAAAATAGGCACTACGCTAGGAGCCCTAACACATGGCATAAACAGTATACAAAACATTATTAACAATGCACAAACACATGAAGAGAAACTAGATAACTGGGAGCTCAAAAAAATCAAACACCTATGCTCATCCAAAGACTTTACCAGAGAGTAAAAAGATTACCTACAGACTGGGAAAATGATTTTAGCTATGACATTTCCAACCAGCGCCTGATATCTAAAAGCTACATGATACTGCAAAAATTCAACAACAAAAAGACAAATAACCCAATTAAAAAATGGGCAAAAGGTATGAACAGACAGTTCACTTAAAGAGGACATTCAGGTAGCTAACAGATATATAAGGGAATGCTCACTATCATTAGCCATTAAAAAAAAAAAACCATTAGAGAAATGGAAACTACAGTGAGATTCCATCTCACTCCAACAATGCCAGCATTAATCCAAAAAACACAAAATAATAAGTGTTGGAGAGGTTGTGGAGAGACTGGAACACTTATACACTGCTGGTAGGAATGTAAAATCGCACAACCACTTTGGAAATCGATTTGCTGCTTCCTTAAAAAGCTAGAAATAGAACTACCATGCGATCCAGCAATCCCACTCCTCTGAATATATCCTGGAGAAATAAAAGCCTTTACACGAACAGATATATGCACACCCATGTTCATTACAGCACTGTTTACAATAGCAAAAAGATGGAAGCAACCAATGCACCCATCAACCAATGAATGGATAAATAAATTATGGTATATTCCCACAATGGAATACTACTCATCGATAAAGAACAATGATGAATCCGTGAAACATTTCATAACATGGAGGAATCTGGAAGGTATTATGCTGAGTGAAATTAGTCAGTTGCAAAAGGACAGATATTGTATGAGACCACTCTTATAAAAAACTCTTATAAGAACTCAAGAAATAGTTTAAACGCAGAAGAAAATATTCTTTGATGGCTACAAGAGTGGCGAAGGAGGCAGGAAGAGGAGTATTCACTAATTAGATAGTAGACAAGAACTATTTTAGGTGAAGAGAAAGATAACACACAATAAAGGAGAGGTCAGCACAACCAGACTAAACCAAAAGCATAGAAGTTTCCTGAATAAACCAAACGATTCAAATGCCAGCGTATCAGGGGCAGGAGTTTGGGGACCATGGTTTCAGTGGACATTTAGGTCAATTGGCATAATAAAATCTATTAAGAAAACCTTCTGCATCCCACTTTGGACAGTAGCATATGGGGTCTTATATGCTAGCAAGCAGCCATCTAAGATGCATCAATTGGTCTCAACCCACCTAGAGCCAAGGAGAATGAAGATCACAAAGACACAAGGTAATTATGAGCCAAAGAAAAAGGAATGGCCACATAAATCAGAGACCACATCAACCTGAGCCAAGAAGAACTAGATGGTCCCTGGCTACAACGGATGGCTGCCCTGACAGGGAACACAACAGAGAACCCCTGAGGGAGCCGGAGAGCAGGGGGATGCATACCTCAAATTCTCGTAAAAAGACCAGACTTAATGGTCTGAGTGAGACTAGAAGGACCCCAGAGGTCATGGTTCCCAGACCTTCTGTTATCCCAAGATAGGAACCATTCCCAAAGCCAAGACAGGAACCATTCTCAAAGCCAACTTTTCAGACAGGAGACTGGACTGGACTATGGGATAGACAATGATACTGGTGAGGAGTGAACTTCTTGGATCAAGTAGACATATGAGACCATGTGGGCAGCTCCTGTCTGGAAGGGAAATGAGAAGGCAGAGGTGAATAGAAGCCGGGTGAATGGACACAGAAATAGAGGGTGGAGAGAAGGAGTGTGCTCTGTCATTAGGGGGAGAGCAACTAGGATTGTATGGCAAGGCATATATTAATTTTTGTATGAGAAAAAAAGAAATTATTCTTCCCCATTCAATGGACTTGACATCCTTGCCAAAAATCAACTGGCCATAAATATATGGATTAATTTCTGGACTCTCAATTCTATCCCATTGGTCTATATGTCTATACTTATACCACTACCATACAATTTTGATTACTAATTCTTTGCAGTAAATTTTAAAATTGAGAATGTGCATCTTCAAACTTTGTTCTTCTTTTTCAAGATTGTTTTGCCTATCCAAAGCCACGTGCAAATTCCATACAAATTTAAGGATCAGCTTTTCCATTTCTTAAAAAAAAAAAGACTGTTGGAATTTTTATAGAGATGCTCACTTCAGGTTGTACTGACATCTTAACATTAAGTCTTCCAATTCATTGACATGGGATGTCGTTCCATTTATTTAGGTCTCCTTTCATTTCATTCAGCAATGTTTTAGTTTTCAGTATAAAAGTCTTTCACCTGCTTGGTTAAATTTGTGCCTAGGTATTTTATTCTTCTAGCCACTTTATTAAATGGAAATATATTCTTAATTTCCTTTTCAGATTGTTCACTGCTGGCATATAGAAATACAATTGATTTTTGTGTGGTGACCTTGTACTCTGCCACTTTGCAGAATTCATTTATTAGCTCTAGTAGCTTTCTTGTAGAACTTTTGGGATTTTCTATATAAAAGCTTGTCATCTGCAAATAGAAATAGTTTTACTTCTTCCTTACCAATATGGATGCCTTCCATCTTCTTCCCTAGTCGCTCTGGTTAGAAATTCCAGCACAATTTTGGCTAGAGTGGTGAAAGTGTGCATCCCTTTCTTGTTCCCTATCTTAAGGAGAAAGTTTTTAGTCTTTCTCCATTAAGTTTGATGTTACCTGTGGGTTTTCAGAAATGTTCTTTATTGTGTTGAGTAATTTCCCTTTTATTCCTAGTTTGCTGAGTGTTTTTGTCATGAAAAGTTGTTGGCTTTGTCAAATGCCTTTTCTGCATCAGTTGAGATGATTATGTGTATGTGTGTTTCATTCATTCTATTAAAGTGGTTGTGTTACATTGATTTATTTCCTTATGTTGAACCATTCTTGCCTCCCTGCAATAAATTTCACTTGGTCGTGGTGAATAATCCTTTGAATATGCTGTTAGATTCAATAGGCATGTATTTTGGTGAGGATTTTTACATCTATTTTATATATAAGGGATATTGGTCTCTTCTTGTGGTGTCTGCCTTTGGTATCAGGGGAATGAGTTAAGAAGTTTTTCCTTCCCTTCTTTTCTTTGTAAGAAATCGCAAAGGATTAGTGTTAATTCTCCTTTAAGCGTTTGGTATAATTCAACAGTGAAGCTGTCTGGCCCTGGACGTTTCTTTCTTGGAATGTTTATGATCAGAGTCAATCTCTTCACGTGTTATAGATCTGTTGAGCTTCATGAGTCAAGTTAGGTAATCTGTGTATTTCTAAGAATTTTTCCATTTCATCTAGATTATCTAATTTGTAGCTGTATAATTGTTTTTCCCCCCTTTATTATCCTTTTAATTTCTGTAGGATCAATAGTAATGCCCCATACTCATTTCTGATTTTAGTTATTAGAGCCTTCTCTCTTTTTGTCTTTGACAGTCTAGCTCGTGTTTTGTCAAATTTGTTGATCTTTTCAAAACAATTTTTGGTTTCACTGATTTCCTATTGTTTTTTCCTTCTCTGCTTCATTTTTCCCCACTATAAACTATTATTTCCTTCCTTTTGCTATCTTTGGGTTTAGTTTGCTCTTCTTTTTCTATTTCCTTAAGGTGTAAAATTAGGTTGTTAATAACAGGCCTTTATTCTTTTTAAATGTAGTGTTTACAAGTATAAATTTCCCTCTAATCACTACCTTCACTGTATCCTATAAGTTTTGGTATGTGGTGCTTTCATTTCCATCAGTTCTTAGTTTCTAATACCCCTTGAGATTTCCCCTTTGATCCATTTCTTGTTTAACAGTGTTTTGATTAATGTCATGGATTGAATTGTTCCCCACTCCCCCAAATATGTGTCAACTTGGTTAGGCCATGATTCCCAGTATTGTGTGGTTGTCCTCTATTTTGTGATTGTAATTTTATGTTGAGAGGATTAGGGCGTGATTGTAACACCACCCTTACTCAGGTTACCCCCTGATCCAAGGTAAAGGGAGTTTCCCTGGGGTGTGGCATGTACCACCTTTTATCTCTCAAGAGATAAAACGAAAGGGAAGCAAGCAGAGTTGGGGACCTCATACCACCAAGAAAGCAGCACCAGGAGCAGAGCACGTCCTTTGGACCTGAGGTCCCTGCACCTGAGGAGCTCCTCAACCAGGGGAGTATTGATGACAAGGAATCTTCCTCCAGAGCTGACAGAGAGAGAAAGCCTTCCCCTGGAGCTAACACCCTGAATGTGGACTTGCAACGTATTAGACTGTGAGAGAATAAATTTCTCTTCATTAAAGCCATCCACTTGTGGTATTTCTGTTATAGCAGCATTAGATAACTAAGACAGTTCCCACATATTTCTGCTTTCCTGTTTTTCCTTCTGTTATTGATTTCTAACTTTATTCCATTGTAGTTGGAGAAGATACTTTGTATGGTTTCAAGCTTTTTAAACTTACTGAGATTTTTCTGTGTGTATGTGGCCCAACATATGAACAATCTGAAGAATAACCCATGTGCACTGGAGAAGAATGTGTATGTATTCTGCTGTCGGGTGGAGTGTTATATAAATATCTGTTAGCCTAGCTGGTTTCTACTGTTGTTCAGGCCTTTTATTTCCTTTTTGATCTTCTGTCTAGATGATCTATTTTTGAAAGTGATGTATTAAAGCCTCCAACTATTATTTTAGAACTGTCTCTTTCTCCTTTTAATTCATGTATTTTGTAACTCTGTTGAGGTATGTGTGTATGAATATACATCCATACACACACACACATATATATAATTGTTACATCTTTTTGATGAATTGACCCTTTTATAATTATATAATGTCTGTCTGTGTCATGTGTCACAGTTTTTGAGTTAAAGTTTATCTTATATTAATAGCCTCCCTAGCTCTCTTTTGGTTACTATTTGCATGGAATATTTTTTCCATCCTTCAACTTGTAGATAGCATATGGTTGGATCATGTTTTCTCATCCATTCTGTCAGTCTCAGTCTTTGACTGGAGAGTTTAATACATTTAGTGTAATTACGAATAAGAAAGGACTTACTTCTGCCATTTTGCTGTTTGTTCTGTGTGTCTTATCCATTTTTTCCTCATTTCCCCCAATACTTCCTACTTTTGTATTTAGCTGATTTTTTGCAGTGAACCATTTAGATTCCCTTCTCCTTTCCTTTTGTGCACATTTTTTAAATACTTTCTTTGTGGTTATCAGTGGGATTACATTTAACATCTTAAATTAATAACAATCTAGTTTATACTGATACTAACTTAAGTTAAATAACATACAAAAACTCTGCTTTTATACCACTTCCCAATCCCCTTATGTTGTTGTCACAAACTACATCTTTACACATTGTGGGCCTCTCAGTACATAAATTTATAATCATTTTATGCATCTGCATTTTAAATAGTGTAGGAGAAACAAATAGAGTTATAAGCCAAAAACACATTAAAATTTGCCTTTTTACTTGCCCCTGAAATTACTTTTACCAGATTTTTAAATTTCTTTTTATGGCTTTGAGTTACTGTCTAGTGTCCTTTGATTTCAACTGGAAGGGCTCCCTGTAGCATTTCTTGTAGGGCAGATATACTCATAACAAACTCCTTCACCTTTTGTTTATCAGGGAATGTCTTAATTTTACCCTCATTCCTGAAGGGTAGTTTTAGATACAGAATTCTTGGTTGACAATTATTTTCCCTCAGCACTTTAAATATGATATCCCACTGCCTTCTGGCCTCCATAATGTCTGAGGAGAAATTGGCAATTAATCTTACTGAGGAATCTTTGTGCATATTAAGTAACTTCTCCCTTGCTGCTTTGAAGATTTTCCCTTTATCTTTGGTTTTTGAGAGTTTAATTATAATGTGTTTCAGTCTGAATCTACCTTGGGTGTAACCTACTTGGAGTTCATTGAGCTTCTTGCATGTATAGATTCTATCTTTCAAAAATTTGGGAATTTAAAATATCAACAAATCAGAAATAGAATGGGGGCCAAGATGGCTGACTAGGTAGAAGCTACCTCAGATCCCTCTTGCAACAAAGACTCAGAAAAACAAGTGAATCGATCACATACGTGACAATCTATGAACCCCGACCATCAAACACAGATCTAAAGAGTTGACCTGAGTGACAGAGACTCAGCCAGCGCAAGCACGCTGCACAGTGACGCAGCTAATGAGAGAACGAGCAAACACGGGGAAGCAGTAACTGTTTTCAGAGCCTGGAGCCAGCGTCCCAGTCAGAAAACCTTGGTGCCGGGCTTTGGACTGGGTGCAGGGGAGCTGAGCACAGCATCCTGAGACAGCGCAGACACGGGATGCATCCCTAGCCGCCAGAAGTGACCCCAGGGGGAGCCCAGCCAGTGCACGTAGGCAGCGCAGTGACGCGGCTGACAGGAGGAGAAGTCACTGGAAGGCAGTGACTAGTTTTGGAGCCTGGAGTGTGGCGTCCCAGCTGGGGAAACTTGGCACTGGGCTTTGGACTGGCAGCGGAGGAACTGACCACGGCTTCTGAGACAGCACAAGCACAGGACGCAGGCCTGACCCTTGGGGGCAATCTTGACCCAGCCAGAGCACACAGGCTACACGCCCCTCAGGAATCTCAGATAAATCAGTCATCACCAAGCAAGATAAGTAACTTTGCCTATATTCATGGGTGCCACTCTCTCCTATCTATCTGATTTCTTCCCTCCCATTCCCAGGCGGCTTCATTAACATTGGAATTTCCTGGGCCAGAGACTGAAGTGCCATGCGGGTTTTTTGTTTTGTTTTTGTTTTTGTCTTTTCCTAACCCATTCTCCTGGCCTGAGAGAAGCAGCAACAAAAAACCCAGGGACCAAAAATCCTTCCCTGACTTCCCAAAATTGGACTAAAAATACAGAACCAGCTCCAGCCAAGCATATGAGATACACAGTCGGGCTTTCATCCCTACAGGCAACTAGGTGGCTATTATAATGCAAAGGAAATTCTGATAGTGATCTGACTGTAATTGTTTTAGCAGATTACTGGAAAGACAAGTTTCCCAGGTTTGATACCTCCGCATATTCAACAGAGCCCTAACTGACCCACAATGGGGAGCTGAGGGCAGAAGCACCACCCAAACCACCTAGCCTCTTGCCATAGGGGTCTGAGGATAGTGACACCTACCATCTGTAGAGGTACATGCATTGGGTGCCTGAGGTACAACTGCAGAGCCCACCCACCAAAGTGCTTTAGGAACAAAGACACACCTACCTCACAGGCACTTGGCGGAAGCCTGTCAGCATCCTGCCTCCCCTGGAGTGTGACCCCTGCTGCGACTAGAATCTGGTGCACACAACTATCGCCACTACTCCTCTAAGTGAATAGGTGACAGTCTACACCACACACTTGGTGACCGAAAATCAGATTCTACTCAAGAATAGTGAATAGACTCTTAGGCTTATATATCTGGTAACAGTCCAAACCAGCTGGTAATAGGACATAAGTGATTCAAAGGCTACAACAATCAAGACAGTGCTATCTAGTAGCCCATCTATGTATACTGAAAGAAAACAAAACAAGATAAGACTCAGTGAGCAAATATAAAATAAATCATTACAATATCTTATAGATGGCTCGGAGACAGCACACGATATTAAACCACATAAAGAAGCAGACCATGATTGCTTCTACAACTCCCTGAATTAAAGAATCAAAGTCTTTCCTAAATGAAGATACAATCCGGGAATTGCCAGATGCAGAATATAAAAAACGAATTTAAAGAATGCTTCAAAACACCAGGGATGACCTCAAAAATGAAATTCGGCAATCTACAGAAAAAGCCAAGGAACACACTGATAAAGCAGTTGAAGAACTAAAAAAGATCATTCAAGAACATAGTGGAAAAATTAATAAGCTGCAAGAATCCATAGAGAGACAGCATTCAGAAATCCAAAAGATTAACAGTAAAATTACAGAATTAGACAACTCAGTCGGAAGTCAGAGGAGCAAAATTGAGCAACTGAAATGCAGAGTAGGGGAGCTGGAGGAGAAGGGAATTGACACCAAAACACTTGAAGAAAAATCAGATAAAAGAATTTTAAAAAATGAAGAAAACCTAAGAATCGTGTGGGACTCTATCAAGAAGAATAACTTGCGTGTGATTGGAGTTCCAGAACAGGGAGGGATAACAGAAAATACAGAAAGAATAGTTGAAGATCTGTTGGCAGAAAACTTCCCTGACATCACGAAAGACGAAAGGATATCTATCCAAGATGCTCATCGAACCCCATTTAAGATTGATCCAAAAAGAAAATCACCAAGACATATTATCATCAAACTTGCCAACCAAAGATAAAGAAAAAATTTTAAAAGCAGCCAGGGATAAAAGAAAGGTCTCCTACAAAGGACAATCAATAAAAATAAGTTCAGACTACTCAGCAGAAACCATGCAGTCAAGAAGGCAATGCGATGACATATATAGAGCACTGAAGGAGAAAAACTGCCAGCCAAGGATCATATACCCAGCAAAACTCTCTCTCAAATATGAACGTGAAATTAAAACATTTAGAGATAAACACAAGCTTAGAGAAGTTGCAAAAACCAAACCAAAGCTACAAGATATAAAAAGAAAAGAAAAAAAATTTTTTTCTTCTCTTTTTATATATACTGAAGGAAACTGTTTGGTCAGAAAATCAATAATATCAGATATCAATACAACACAAGGTTACAGAACAGAACATCCTGATATCAACTTAAATAGGGAAATCACAAAAACAAAGATTAATTTTAAAAAGAAAAAAAATGCTCAAAAAGAAATCATTGAAGTCATTACGTAAAAGATCACAATAATCAAAAAGAGGGACTGAATACAGGAGGCATAGAACTGCCATATGGAGAGGAAAACAAGGCGATATAGGACGATACAAGTTAGGTTTTTACTTAGAAAAATAGGGGTAAATATTAAGGTAACCACAAAGAGCTCTAACAATTCCATAACTCAAAATAAAAAACCAAGAAAAACATAACGACTTAGCAAACAAAAATTCAACTACTATGAAAATGAGGAACACACAATTTACAAAGAAAAACGTCTCAGCACAAAAAAGAAAGTGGAAAAATGAAATTGTCAACAACACACACCAAAAGGCATTAAAATGACAGCACTAAGCACATATTTATCTATAATTACGCTGAATGTAAATGAACTAAATGTACCAAAAAAGAGACAGAGAGTCTCAGACTGGATAAAGAAACATGATCCATCTATATGCTGCCTACAAGAGACACACCTTAGACTTAGAGACACAAACAAACTAAAACTCAAAGGATGGAAAAAAATATATCAAGCAAACAACAATCAAAAAAGCGCAGGAGTAGCAATATTAATTTCTGACAAAATAGACTTTAAAGTTAAATCCACCACAAAGGATAAAGAAGGACACTACATAATGATAAAAGGGACAATTGAACAGGAAGACATAACCATATTAAATATTTATGCACCCAATGACAGGGCTGTAAGATACATAAAACAAACTTAGACAGAACTGAAAAGTGAAATAGACACCTCTTTTTTTTTTTTTTACAGTTATAGTAGGAGGCTTCAACACAACACTTTCAGAGAAGGACAGGACTTCCAGTAAGAAGCTCAATAGAGACATGGAAGACCTAATTGCTACAATCAACAAACTTGACCTCATAGACTCATACAGAACACTCCCCTCAACAGCTCCAAAGCATACTTTTTTTTCCTCGCGCACATGGAACATTCTCTAGAATAGACCACATATTAGGTCGTAAAACAAACCTTCGCAGAATCCAAAACATCGAAATATTACAAAGCATCTTCTCAGACCACAAGGCCATAAAAGTGGAAATCAATAACAGAAAAATCAGGGAAAAGAAATCAAATACTTGGAAACTGAACAATACCCTGCTAAAAAAAGACTGGGTTATAGAAGACATTAACGAGGGAATAAAGAAATTCATAGAATGCAATGAGAATCAAAACACTTCTTATCAAAACCTCTGGGACACAGCAAAAGCAGTGCTCAGAGGTCAATTTATATCGATAAACACACACATACATAAAGAAGAAGGAGCCAAAACCAGAGAACTGTCCCTACAACTTGAACAAATAGAAAGCGAGCAACAAAAGAATCCATCAGGCACCAGAAGAAAACAAATAATAAAAATTAGAGCTGAACTAAATGAATTAGAGAACAGAAAAACAATTGAAAGAATTAACAAAGCCAAAAGCTGATTCTCTGAAAAAAATTCATAAACCATTGGCTAGACTGACTAAAGAAATACAGGAAAGAAAACGAATAACCCAAATAAGAAACGAGATGGGCCATTTCACAACAGACCCAACTGAAATTAAAAGAATCATATCAGATTCTTACAAAAAATTGTACTCTAACAAATTTGCAAACCTAGAAGAAATGGATAATTCCTAGAAAAACACTGCATACCTAAACTAACAAAATCAGAAGTAGAACAACTAAATAGACCCATAACAAAAAAAGAGATTGAAATGGTAATCAAAAAACTCCCAACAAAAAAAAGCCCTGGCCCGGATGGCTATACTGCAGAGTTCTACCACACTTTCAGAGAAGAGTTAACACCACTACTACTAAAGGTATTTCAAAGCATAGAAAATGATGGAATACTACCTAACTCATTCTATAAAGCCACCATATCCCTGATACCAAAACCAGGTAAAGACACCACAAAAAAAGAAAATTATAGACCTATATCCCTCATGAACATAGATGCAAAAATCCTCAACAAAATTCTAGCCAATAGAATTCAACAACATATCAAAAAAATAATCCACCACGATCAAGTGGGATTTATACCAGGTATTTTTTTATGCAAGGTTGGTTTAATATTAGAAAAACCATTAATGTAATCCACCATGTAAATAAAACAAAAGACAAAAACCACATGATCTTATCAATTGATGCAGAAAAGACATTTGACAATGTCCCACACCCATTCATGATAAAAACTCTCAGCAAAATAGGAATTGAAGGAAAATCCCTCAACATAATAAAGGACATCTATACAAAGCCAACATCATTCTAAATGGAGAGAGCCTGAAAGTATTTCCCTTGAGAAAGAGAACCAGACAAGGATGCCCTTTATCACCGCTCTGACTCAACACTGTGCTAGAGATCCTAGCCAGAGCAATTAGGCTAGACAAAGAAATAAAGTTCATCCGGATTGACAAGGAAGAAGTAAAATTATCTCTATTTGCAGATGACATGATCTTATACACAGAAAACCCTAAGGAATCCTCCAGAAAACTACTGAAACTAATAGAAGAGTTCGGCAGTCTCAGGTTACAAGATAACCATACAAAAACAACTTGGATTCCTCTACATCAACAAAAAGAACATCGAAGAGGAAATCACCAAATCAATACCATTCACAGTAGCCCCCAAGAAGATAAAATACTTAGGAATAAATCTTACCAAAGATGTAAAAGACCTATACAAAGAAAACTACAAAGTACTAGTGCAAGAAACTAAAAGGGACCTACATAAGTTGAAAAACATACCCTGCTCATGGATAGGAAGACGTAATATAGTAAAAATGTCTATTCTACCAAAAGTCATCTATACATACAATGCACTTTCGATCCAAATTCCAATGGCATTTTTTAATGTGATGGAGAAACAAATCACCAACTTCATATGGAAGGGAAAGAAGCCTCGGATAAGTAAAGCATTACTGAAAAAGAAGAAGAAAGTGGGAGACCTCACTCTACCTGATTTTAGAACATATTACACAGCCACAGTAGTCAAAATAGCCTGGTACTGGTACAACAGGCACATAGACCAGTGGAACAGAATTGAGAACCCAGATATAAATCCATCCACATATGAACAGCTGATATTTGACAAAGGCCCAGTGTCAGTTAATTGGGGAAAAGATAGTCTTTTTAACAAGTGGTGCTGGCATAACTGGATACCCATTTGCAAAAAAAAAATGAAACAGGACCCATACCTCACACCATGCACAAAAACTAACTCCAAGTGGATCAAAGACCTAACCATAAAGACTAAAATGATAAAGATTATGGAAGAAAAAATAGGGACAAGTTAGGAGCCCTAATACAAGGCATAAACAGAATACAAAACATTACCAAAAATGACAAAGAGAAGCCAGATAACTGGGAGCTCCTAAAAATCAAACACCTATGCTCATCTAAAGACTTCACCAAAAGAGTAAAAAGACCACCTACAGATTGGGAAAAAATTTTCAGCTATGACATCTCTGACCAGCACCTGATCTCTAAAATCTGTGTGATTCTGTTAAAACTCAACCACACAAAGACAAACAACCCGATCAAAAAGTGGGCAAAGGATACGAACACACACTTCACTAAAGAAGATATTCAGGCAGCTCACAGATACATGAGAAAATGCTCTGGATCATTAGCCATTAGAGAAATGCAAATTAAAACTACGACGAGATTCCATCTCACTCCAACAAAAAAAAAAAAAGGCTGGCATTAATCCAAAAAACACAAAATAATAAATGCTGGAGAGGCTGCAGAGAGATTGGAACTCTTATACACTGCTGGTGGGAATGTAAAATGGTACAATCACTTTGGAAATCTATCTGGCGTTTTCTTAAAAAGTTAGAAATAGAACTACCATACAACCCAGAAATCCCACTTCTCGTAATATACCCTAGAGAAATAAGAGCCTTTACACGAACAGATATATGCACATCCATGTTTATTGTAGCACTGTTTACAATAGCAAAAAGCTGGAAGCAACCAAGGTGTCCATCGACAGATGAATGGTTAAACAAATTGTGGTATATTCACACAATGGAATACTACACATCGATAAAGAACAGTGACGAATCTGTGAAACATTTCATAACATGGAGGAACCTGGAAGGCATTATGTTGAGTGAAATTAGTCAGAGGCAAAAGAACATATATTGTATAAGACCACTATCATAAGATCTTGAGAAATAGTATAAACTGAGAAGAACACATCCTTTTGTGGTTACGAGATGGGGGAGGGAGGGAGGGAGGGTGGACGAGGGTTATTTAGTGATTAGTTAGTAGATAAGAACTACTTTAGGTGAAGGGAAGGACGATACTCAATACACAGAAGGTCAGCTCAAATGGACTGGACCAAAAGCAAAGAAGTTTCCGGGATAAACTGAATGCTTCGAAGGTCAGCGGAGCAAGGGCGGGGGTTTGGGGACTATGGCTTAAGGGGACTTCTAAGTCAATTGGCAAATAAATTCTATTATGAAAACATTCTGCATCCCACTTTGAAGAGTGGCATCTGGGGTCTTAAATGCTAACAAGCGGCCATCTAAGATGCATCAGTTGGTCTCAACCCACCTGGATCAAAGGAGGATGAAGAACACCAAGATCACACGATAACTATGAGCCCAAGAGACAGAAAGGGCCACATGAACTAGAGACTTACATCATCCTGAGACCAGAAGAACTAGATGGTGCCCGGCCACAACCGATGACTGCCCTGACAGGGAGCACAACAGAGAATCCCTGAGGGAGCAGGAGAACAGTGGGATGTAGACCCCAAATTCTCATAAGACCAGACTTAATGGTCTGACTGAGACTGGAAGAATCCCGGCGGTCATGGTCCCCAAACCTTCTGTTGGCCCAGGACAGGAACCATTCCCGAAGACAACTCATCAGACATGGAAGGGACTGGACAATGGGTTGGAGAGAGATGCTGATGAACAGTGAGCTAGTTGTATTAGGTGGACACTTGAGACTGTGTTGGAATCTCCCGTATAGAGGGGAGATGGGAGGGTGGAGAGGGTTAGAAACTGGCAAAACGATCACGAAAGGAGAGACTGGAGGGAGGGAGTGGGCTGACTCATTAGGCGGAGAGTAAATGGGAGTATGTAGTAAGGTGTCATAGGCTTATGTGGGACAGACTGACTTGATTTGTAAACTTTCACTTAAAGCACAATAAAAATTATTTTAAAAAATTAAAGAAAATATAAAAAAAATTGGAAAGTTTTTGGCCATTATTTCTTCAAATATTCTTTCAGTCCCTTTCTCCTCCTTCTGAGACTGTCATAATGCATACATTGGCCTGTTTGATGGTGTCCAACAAGTCCCTTGGACTCTTTCCTTCATTCTTTTCTCTGTTTGCTCTCTAAAAAAAAAAAAATAGACTTGATAATTTCAATTGTCCTATCTTTAAATTACAGAAACCCTGGTGGCATAGTGGTTAAGTGCTACAGCTGCTAACCAAGAGGTTGGCAGTTCAAATCTGCCAGGCGCTCCTTGGAAACTCTATGGGGCAGTTCTACTCTGTCCTATAGGGTCGCTATGAGTCGGAATCGACTCGACGACACTGGTGCTATCTTTAAATTTGATGATTTTTTATTGTGTCTACTCTAATCTGCTGCTGAACCTATCTAGTGAATTTTTCGTTTCAGTTATTATACTTTTCAGCCCCAGCTTTTCTATTTGTTTCCCTTTTCTGGTTCTAATTCTTTACTGATGTCCTCGTTTTGATCATGCATCACTTTCCCAGTTTCCTTTAGTTCTTTGTCCCTGTTTTCCTTTAGATCTTTGAGCATATTTAATACTGTTGCCTTAAACGTTTTGTCTAGTAAGTCCGTTATCTGTGCTTCATTCTTCCTTGCTCCCCAAGGGTGAGACTAGTAGAGTATCCTAAATAGCTGCTCACGGGCTTTTAAGACCCCAGACACTACTCACCACAGTAAAATGTAGAACATTTTCTTTATAAACTATATTATGCCAATGAGTTAGATGTTCCTGAGACCACAGTCCTCACAGCCCTCAGCCCAGCAATTTGTTCCCTCAGGGAGTTTGGATGTATCTATGGAGCTTCTATGACCTTGCCTTGTACAAGTTGTGCTGGTTTCCCCAGTATTGCGTACTGTCTTACCCTTCACCAAAGTTACCACTTATCTATTGTCTATCTAGTCTTTTTCCATCCTTGCCCCTCCCCCTCTCAATTTTGAAAAATTATTTCTTTTTGTGTGTAAACCTTTTCATGAGTTTTTACATACATACAATAATAATAATCTTTGTTTTTTAAGAGTTTGACTATGAAATGTCTTGGTGTGGGGTGTGGGTCTCTTCAAGTTTATTATGCTTGGAGTTCATTAAGCTTCCTGGATTTGCAAATTAAATTCCTTCATCAAACCTGGAAAGTTTTCTGCTATTACTTCTTTGAATACTCTTTCTGTCCCTTTTTCTATCTTCTTCTGGAATTTCCATTATGCATATGTTGGTTTAGCTAATGGTCTCCCACAATTCCATTTGGCTTTTCTCATTTTTCTGTATTGTTTTCTCCTGTTTCTCTCAAGACTCAATAATTTCAATTGTCTTGTCCTCTAGTTCACTTATTCTTTCTTCTGCCAGCTCAAATCTACTGTTGACTCCCTCCAATGTATTTTTTATTTTGGTTATTGTATCCTTCATTTCCAATATTTCTGTTTGGATCTCTTTTATTTTTTCTATTTCCTTATTTAAATTCTCATTTCTTTTTTCTTGATTTCCTTTAGTTTGTTTTTCATGTGTTCTTTTAGCCCTTTGAGCATATTTAATATTATTGTTTTAAAGTCTTCTATTTTGCCTATTATCTGGTTTTTATAGGGCCGATTCCTGTCTGTTCATATTGTTCTTTTGTCTGGGTCATCCTTTTCTATTTCTTGTATGTCTTATAATTTTTTGTTAAAACTAGGATATTTGAATATTATACTGTGGTAATTCTGAAACTCAGATACTTTTCCTTCCCCAGCAATTGTGAATTTTTTGTTTGTTGTTTGTTTTCCTAATCATTGAAAACTGTAATAGTCTGTCTGCTTAACATCCTGCTCTAACTACTGTTGAAAAGATGGCCCTCCAAAAGCATGTGGATATCAAAGACTCTGATTCAGAGCCTGTGTTCTCCTAGGGTCTTGTAGGGAGTTTCTTTGTAGTTCAGGGAGAGAGAAAAAAAGGCAGGATACAGAAAAAATCTGTTTCTCCCACTTCTCAGGGATTTATTACTTCATGTGGGCTATAGTCGGAAACACTGGTGGCATAGTGGTTAAGTGCTATTGCTGCTAACCAAAGGGTTGGCAGTTCGAATCTGCCAGGCATTCCTTGGAAACTCTGTGGGGCAGTTCTACTCTGTCCTATGGGGTCGCTATGAGTTGGAATCGACTTGACAGCACTGGGTTTGGTTTTGTTTGGTGGGCTATAGTCAATTGTTTTAGTGCCTCTTCCAAGCGCTTTGATTTCTATATTCTAAGTATTGCAGGAGAGCCACAAGCTCTTGTCTTTCTGCTCTTGGAAACCTATTGTTTGTGACCATTATACTAATTGTTCCCTGTTGATTCACGCCTGGTGGCACAGTGGTTAAGTGCTACGGCTGCTAACCAAAGTGTTGGCAGTTCAAATCCACCAGGTGCTCCTTGGAAGCTCTAGGGACAGTTCTACTCTGTCCTATAGGGTCACTATGAGTTGGTATTGACATAATGACAGTGATTGTTTGTTTTTTTTAACAGGCACTGTGTGGAAACCCTGGTGGTGTAGTGACTAAGAGCTATGGCTGCTAACCAAAAGGTTGGCAGTTCGAATCCACCAGACACTCCTTGGAAATGCTAAGGGGTAGTTCTACTCTGTCCTAACGCACTCACAGAAAAAAAAAAAAGACAACTGTCAGACTGAGGGTTGTACAGATATGTAGAAAAGTCTTTAACACCAAAAAATCATAGACATTTATTTTAGAGACAAATTAAAATGAAACAATGTAAAAACTACAGTAGAAAATCTATTTCTATTTCCACATATTTTGATTATGCCTAGTTAAATCAATTGACTGAAGTTGTTCGAGTTATAAGATAGTAATTATAAATAACCAGTTGCACCAAGAAATCACAGGTGCCACAGTTGTTCACATCCAAAACATAATTTGCTAATCTTATTAAAGATGAATAAATAAAAACAAAAGGAAATGCTCTAAACTTACCAGTAAATCTACAGTGCAGAGACTAAATCACATTGATTAAGAGTAGGATTGCAAGCTGATTAATGTAATTGCTGTCAGTAAGTTGTACACCTGTAAAAAATTATATTGGCAAAAGTTCTGTGATAGATTTTTTTAAAAAATAGCTGCTGAGGGCACTTATGCACCACTAAACACCTCATGGGATTTTGTTACTTAGTTTAGAGGTTTAGGGTCATGGTTCAACGGGACATCCCAGTTAATTGTCCTAATACTGTGTTCAGTGCTTCTGTTCTACCTCCTAGTTCATTGCATAGTGCCTGGGGTCTTAAGAGCTTACAAGCAGACATCCAAGGTACAGCAATTGGTCTCTATTTGCTGAGAAAAACAGAGGAAGAAGGAGGTCAGGAATAAGAGGAGGAAATAGAATGTGCCGCCAACTGCCTCCATGAATTGCCTCCTTTGCCATGAGATCAAAGATCTGGATGCTGCCCGGCTAACATTACTGAACTTTTTGATCAAAGATTCTATAGAAGAAATCCGATCAAAAGGGAAAAAATTCAGAACAGGGTTTCAAATTCTCATGGAATCTAGAAATTCTGGATCCATGGAGGCTGGATGGGCCCTGAACCTATTGTTCTGAGACAATCTTTAAACCTTAAACTAAAAATATCCTCTGAAGTCTTCTTAAAACCAAAAAATAGTCTAGCTTAACTAGTAAAGAACATCTGGCTTGAGCATTATGCTCTTTTGGAATCTAGATGGGATCAAATTGACAACAGCATATCAAAGGATTACATAGGAAATTTAGGGGGCAGTGAGTTTATGTTAAGGGGTGTGATGGTTGGATTTGTTTGTCACCTTGGCTGGGCCATGATTCTCAGTGTTTTGGTAGTCACGTGATGTTGTGGTCACTTTCCTGTTGAGATTTGATACATGATGGGATCTGCTGTGAGTAGCCAACCAGTTGAAAGTGAGTTTCCTTGGGCATGTGGCCTGCATCAAGTGTGGACAGACATTTAAGGAGGGCTTGGGAGCTTTTGCTTATTCTAGATGCTGCAGCTGGATCCTGTTCGTCTGACCTCCAGTTCTTGGTACTTGAGTTAGCAGCTAACCTGCAGTCTTGCCTGCCAGTCTTGGGATTCAGTGATCTTCACAGCCTATGAGCAACAGCCCTTTCTCCAACCTGCTGATTTTGCGTTCACCAGTCCCTGTGTTTAAGGGAACTAGGAGAAGCCTCTATCCTGACCCATGGACTTGGGACATTATAGCCCCTACAACCACGTGAGCAATTTCCTTAATAAAAATCTTTCTATCTCTCTCTCCATATATATACACATATTTACACCTTTACTGGTTTTGCTTCTCTAGAGAATCCAACCTAAGACAATGGGGGAGAAACAACTCAGAAAAGGAGAGTGTGAATGGATGCACAACTTGAAGAATGTGACCAATGTCACTGATTGTACATGTAGAAATTCTTGAATTGTTGTGTGTTTTGCTGTGTATATTCTCAACAGCAACAAAAATAAATTATTTTTTTAGAAGATTATCATAATGAGAAGCCTCACAGAAATTTCTCATGTTCTGTTCCACACAAAGTCAAACATTTTGGACACTAAATAAAACAGCATGAGGCTTTCCTTGATGGCTGAATCCTATGTTTTCTTGCATTATTTTGTGTCAAACTTTTTCTCCATCAAGCACTGAGGATTACTTTTGCTGCATGTGAATTTGTTACTGTCTTTTCATTAAATTCTACCCAGTTGTCTTGATTATAATAAAAGCATGTGAATCCTTGGTCTCTTTTGACATTTATAATGAAATTTCAGTAGAACTCTGGTCTAAAATATCAGGCTCCATAGAAGAATTCTTTCATCACAGAATTTCAAGAGGTGAACTCCATTTTTATCTCTGCCTTTTATCAATTTCTTATTTTGAATCTACTTTGGACACTCTTAGGAATCCCTAGGTGGCACAAATGGTAAAGCACCCAGCTGCTAACTAAGAGCCTGGTGGTTCAAATCCACCCAGAGGCATCTCAGAAGAAAGGCATTACAATCTACTTCCAAAAGGTAACAGCCATTGAAAACTCTATGGAGTGCAGTTCTACTCTGAAACACATGGGGTCACCATGAGTCAGAATCAACTCAATGGCAACTGGTTTGGTCTTTTTTTGTTTGTTTTGGACACTAAAAATGGTGGCTTGCGAGTGTCTGACCTCTAACTTCAGGAGGGGTAGAAAAGAGAATCACGATCAGCATCAGCCTAAGGCTCATTCTTATGAGGTGCCAAACCTTTTCCAAATTCTGACACCAGCTGTCCCCCCCCCCCCGCCCCCACGGCACTCTCTCCTTCTCTGCTGGGCTCATTAATTCATTGCAATGACCACAGAGAACTCACAGACAATACTCATGATTATGGGGTTTATTAGGGAAGCAACAGGTTACGATCCAGGACCAGGAATGACTCAGGATACAGTTATTTGATCAAGACAGCTTCTTCCCAGCTATGTCTGCAGGCAGGCCTCTCTCTGGCCCTCGGCCCTTCAGCCTGGCCTCTGCCCTGCTCGGGAAAGTGTTACAATAAGTGCCTGGAGGCACCCCACTCTGCCAGGACACCTTCTGCCTGAAGGTGCTCTGCTCTCTTGCTCTGTGGGTCAGCACACCCACTGTAGCCACCTTGCTCCATGAGCCAGGAAGTCCACCGTGCTGTATCAGGCTGGTTCTCCTGGTTCTGCTGCTATCATTTCTCTGCCACTGCTTCTCGACATCTCTGGTGTTACAGCTCTCTCTCTGTCTAGGAGGTTCTCAGCGAGGGACCCTGAGTCCAAAGGATGCACTCCACTCCTGTCTCTTCTTCTTAGTGGTAGCGAAGTCCCCCCTCTGCTCTGGAATTGGCTCTCTTCTAAGCCTAGAGGGATGGCAAAACTGACCAATCCCCTCGTTAGGGTTCCATACACCTTATTTGCATGGTCCCACCCAATCATTTTGCAGGAGTGATAAGCCATGCATGGCTAGAAGGGCCATATTAAGTAACTCACTATACCACAGGCACTCTTAGTTCCACTAAGGTTCTGAAATCAGACACTAGAAACTTAGCATAAACTAACAGATGTAAAGTGTTCAGATGGGGTCTTTTTATCTTTCCTGCTTATTTTTCAGTAGCCTTGGTGGCAGAGTGGTTAAGCACTTGGTAACTGACCAAAAGGTTGGCAGTTCGAATCCACCAGATGCTTCTTGGAAACCTATGGGGCAGTCACAGGACATTAGCCGCAGGCGAGAACAGCTCTTTAGCAGAAATTGTCCAGCTTCTTCAGTTTGCTTGCCTCACATGTATAGGGGACATGGGGACTGAACTCATATTCTGCACACAGAATTTGGGTTTGAAGTTGTTATATATACATTAGGGAAAAAAAAAATCCATTGCCGTCGAGTCGATTCAGACTCATAGCGACCCTATAGGACAGAGTAGAACTGCCCATAGGGCTTCCAAGGAGCGCCTGGTGGATTTGAACTGCCAACCTTTTGGTTGGCAGCCATAGCTCTCAACCACTATGCCACCAGGGTTTCCACTATATTTATAGATAATAGAAAAATGCATTTTTCTCCCAGAATTTCCTTGATTTATGACTAATTTCAAATGTAATATTATAGAAGTTTTCTTTTGGTCAATATTCATTTCTGGGAATTCAGAACTGTGATGGCACCTTCTCAGTAAAAGGAAGTTAAAAATGTGGTACTTGAGGTTATTCTTTTGCTGCTAGTAAACTAGCAAAATACACTGTTATACATCTGTAACAAAGAATTTCTACCAACATTGCAGTCTGCACTTCAAGTTCACCCCTGAGGAAAGAAAAAGATTTGGAAATTTAACTTTCCTTTGATAAATGTCAAGATCGCAAAGAAATGAACAAGAATTTAATTTGAATTCATTAATTTAGAAATGCATACCTACAAATAGAAAAAGAATGTATCTTAAAAATATTCAAAGTTGCTGGTATTACATCTTCATTATTAAGCATAAAATTTTAAAATAATCTTTTGTGGTTATAAGGAAGTAATGCTGCTGAAATGACTTCTAGTTAGCAGTGACTCCACTAATACAAAGACACTCCCTGCATGCACTTACAGCATATACAGGTGTACTTCACAAACTGGTGAGCTGAGTTTTCAAGTCCTAATTTTTTAATTTTTTAAACAATACAGCCTGCCTTTACTTCCTACGCAGATTAATCTTACCTGAAAAAGAAAATCATCACTTCAAAAAGCTTTTAAAGTCACTTAGAAATAAAATATACATCAAAATTCTAGTTTGATTGGTGATGTAAAGAGCTGCAGTAAATACAAAAACTGTTGTTAGGTGCTGTTGAGTCGGTTCTGACTCATAGCAACTGTATGTACAACCGAAATATGAAAACTATTGGAGTATAATCTTCTACTCTTCAAAGGCAGGGTATTTTATTAACAAAATTTAATGTTAAGTTAAAAGGGATTCCTGGAAAAGGAATTACTGAGTCAAATGGCATTTCCAAGGATCTTGATGTGCATTACTAAATTTGTTCCTACCAGCAGTGTATAAGCAACCCCATTTCACCACACTATCGCTAGCACTGAGTACAGACATTTATATAAAGGAATTTGTGATAGCAAAAATGGAATCCTTTCTTTTTGTTTGCAGTTATTTGATTATAAAGAATCACAGATAGGAGATGAGGCTCACAAAGAGGCCTTGGAAGTTACCTAGCTCTACTCCTTCATTTTAATTGAGGAAACTGAGATTAAATAACCCACCCAAGGTTATATACTACTACTTAGCTGCACAGTGGTTAAGGAAACTGTTAAATGTCTCCTGACTCTTTATCTAGGCTTAGAAATTTTTCTTTAACAGCATGTAAGAGATAATGCTTATTTCCAGTCACCTTAAAATGAAAATGACCTTTAAAACCTTGCATATATTCTTCTCTATCTACCCTCAATCAAAGGGCCTAGATAAGCTCATCCAATCTCATTACTTAAAATGCTATCCACGATCTCCCAAATTTTTACCTCCAGCCCTATCCTCTCATCTGAACTTGACTCATGTATCCAACTGCCTTCTTGAATCTAAAATTAGACATCTAACCATCCTGATAGTATGAGAAGTTCTGTGGAACTACTCCCTAGCAAAGCTGGTAAAAATTATTTTTTAAAACCTATTAAAAGCCTCTGGAACACTCCCAAAGACAAAAAACAAATGAAGGAACATGTATTCAAGAAAATCTACTAAAATTCAATAAGAACAATGGTGGTGTTTGAGCTGAGATCTGCTATCTTCCCCTCTCCCAACTCAGAGAAACAAACTCCACCACAGACGAGGGTAACCAAGAACACAGTGATTTGAATCCCCTCAGCTCCCAGTTAGAGGTTATTTTCCCAGGAGGGGTAGGACATCAGTATTTCTCATTCTGCCCCAAGACACGTGCTGCTGAGGCTAAGTTTCAGGTGAGTGCAGCCAAGAGGTGGGGGATCCCTTCTTCTGCCCAGCCTCCGCTTGTGAGATGGAGGTTCTACCTTGGGTGCAGTTTATCGCAAATACTAGGGCCTGATTTCCCTTGTTCCAGCTCATGGCAGGGGTTCCATGCTGGGAGAGGCAAGCCAAGACCTGAGGCTACCTCCTCCCTCTCTTCACTGAATGCTCAGCTCCTAAACTAGGGCTGTCACTCGGGCAGAAGTGTGCCATTGTCCCTACTGCCAGCTCCAGAGTCTTGGCGGAGATCTTGCCTGGAGTGAAACAACCTATACAACAGATAGCTCCTAATCTCTTCCCAAAGGAGCTGACTTCAACTGTAAGAGTATGGAGAAGGTCAAGCCTAAAGAAAAAAGGCACTCTGAAAAACACCTCAGGCTATGATGAAAGGCACCTGGGAGGAGACACTTAGATTCATTGGGAATACAGGCTAAACTGTAGGCTGGCCAGTTTGCTGGAGACAATCAGAGAAAGAGACAGGTGGAAGTAGTTTGCCTAGGGTTGAACAAACCTCAAACACTTACCTTGGAAACCATCCTTCAAATTAGCCCAAATTTGATTGGTTTAGTCTATGGAGATATTTATTTCCCAATTTATAATGACAGAGCAATCGGCCAGCTACTAACCTGCTGCTGTTGAGTCGATTAGTGGAGCTTAAAATCTGGGTGTGGCCAAGTAAAGAGATGGTTAAAGAGAGCCATGCCAAAACCACTCACCCAAGGGTGACTGTGGACATATCCAAGGTTACATCCCTTGAGGAGCAACACAAGAGACTATACATGGGGAAAGAGGGGGGTAGACTCCATTAAAATAATCCAGTCAGTCGCTAAACAAATCAGTAAATAATAATAAGCCCTGGAGATAAGAGAGCCAGTACCTACGGTTGCTACAACATATATATCAAAAATTTCCAGTTTTAAAAAAAAAAAAACTACAAGACCTGCAAAGAAACAGGAAATTATAACCATGACACCAGGAAAAAAAAAAAAAAAGCAGGCAACAGAAACTGCCTGTAAGAATGACCAGGTTTTGGAGTTAACAAAGCCTTCAAAGTAGCCGTTATAAATATACTAAAGGAGTATATGCCAAAGAACTAAAGGAAACCATAATAAAGAAGTAAAGGAAGGTATGATGACTATTTACATCAAGACATTAATTATTTAAAAAAGGAAAATTCTGGAGTTGAAAAGTACAATAACTGAAATAAAAAAGTTACTAGAGGGGTTTAACAGTGTATCTGAACTGGTATAAAAAAGATTCATGAACCTGAAGATAGATCAATAGAGATTATGCCATCAGAAGAAAAAAAGAATAAAGAAAAATTAACAGAGCTTCATGGAACTGTGGACCCTATTAAGTATGCCAACATAGATGTAATGGTAGTACCAGAAAGAATGGAGAGAAAGGAGTAGAAAAGGTATTTGAAGAAATAATGGCTGAAAACATGCCAAATTCATTGAAAAACAATAATGTACACAATCAAAGAACTCCAAGTAGGATAGATGCACAAACAGTTAAATAGTGGCAAAAATGCTGAAAGCCAAAGACAAGGAGAAAATCTCAAAAGCAGCAAGAGAAAGATGACTCATCACTTACAAGGGAACTCCAGTAAGATTAACAGCTGACTTCTCAGCAGACACGATGGAGACCAGAAGGCAGTGAGATAACATTCAAAGTGTTGAAGGAGGAAAAAAAACTGTCAACCAAGAATCCCATATTCAATAAAGCTATCCTTCAAAAATGAAATAAAAACATTCCCAGATAAACAACAATTAAGAGAATTTGTTGCTAGCAGATCTGCTTTGGAAATCTTGGTGGTGCAGTGGTTAAGAGCTATGGCTGCTAACCAAAAGGTTGGCAGTTTGAATCAACCAGACACTCCTTGGAAACCCTACGGGGCAGTTCTACTCTGTCCTATAGGGTCGCTATGGGTCAGAATCAACTCGACGGCAACAGGCTTGGTCTTTTTTTTTTTTTTTGGTAGATCTGTTTTATAAAAATACTAAAGGAAATTCTTCAGGATGAAGGCAAGTGACCCAAGATAGTAATTCACACCCACATGAAAAAACAAGAGCATCGGTAATTACGTAATTACAAAAGACAGTACGTGTATGTTTTTATCTCCTTTCTTCTCTTAACTGATTTAACAAGCAATTGTGTCATACTAGCATGGACCAGTAATGGGAAACTTGCTTCCAAAAATGGAGGGCACCAAGAGACCAAAGAAAGAGGCAGGCAACTCCAAGGTGGCAGCAAAAGTTTATTACGGAGACTTTACTTACAAGGCAGGTCCTGGGCAGCAGCAGGACCAAGCACACCTGTGTGCCCACAGTGGGAGACACAGCAGAAAAACCCTATACCCAGGAAAAAACCAAGACCCAAGCAGTTACAAACCAAGGATGCCTCTAGACTTACACAAGGCTGCTTCAGCAAGAATTACATAAGAATGATTTAGCAAATAGCAGTGAACTAACTGGAAAGCATGAGGGCAGCCATATTTGGCCTCACAAAACCTGTTTTCCCTTCAGTCCACCCCTTGAGGCTAGCTCTTACAATCTGGCACATTGCCTTTCTTCTGCAAGGTCCCTGAGGGCCTCGAGAAGAGGTGTTACACCTCTGCAGGTCAGGACATACAGCATTGCTGTAGTTGGAAGCACAGACCACACCAGCGATATAGGCAAACACAGCAGAAAAACCCTATGCCCAGGAAAAAACCAAGACCCAACAAAAGTCCTTGCCTGTCAGAGGGGAAAGAGGAAAACCAGGCTACCACAGCAGACCAGCCATCAGTTGTATACAAGACTTCTGCTTCTTAGAGGAGAGGGAAGGCAGATCCAGCAGCACGTTAGCCTGTGCTGGGGAGGGGCGGGTGGGGGTAATCTTGATATGTCACTGGAGCAAGTACAATTCTTGAAACAACAGACTGGTGGAAAGGGTACTGTGCTGATGCAGTTATTCATGCCATTTGTTTAACAACACCGTCCGATAGCTGATGATGGCTTGGAAAACAGCCCGCTGACCCACCCATTTATGGGCAAAGCTGTGAAAGGGTTACAGCTCCCACCCTTGTTAAGGGCTCTACCTGGCAGAGAGCATAATAAGCTGCCAACAATTGTTTCTGCATAGGACTGTATTGATTTTATGTCCCCCTCCACAGCTGGGACCAAAAGCCTAGGGGCACTTTAGTTCCATCCTGATCTTGCCACAAAGCCCAGTCAAAGCCATCTTCAGTGCTGCTTACATCTAACCAGAAGGGTAACTCTTTCCATATTGTACATAGCACTTTCACTTGTGCAACCAATACCTTTGCCTTCTCAAAAGCTTGCTGCAAGAGGCACCCCTTTTTACTCAGTGGTCTTAAGCACTAAGTCAAGTGGGGAATAAATACTCTCTAATACCCCAAAAGACCCAAGAAGGCCTACACTTCTTTCGGTGTCCTAGGGGTGGGATAAGCATGTATCTTATCAACTATGGCTTCAGGCAACACACAGGTCTTACCCAACCAGACGACCTGTAGGAATTTTACTGACATTCCCAGCCCCTGCACCTTTTGGAGATTCATGGCCCATTCTTTCCCCTGTAGGTGGATGATTGGAGTCTAGATACTCCTGTAACACAGAAACAGCTTCAGCAGTTAACATGATGTCATCAATGTAATGAAACCAAAGGATAGTAGCAGCGAAGGGGAAAAAAACTAGACACCCAGCAGCCACACCATGGTAAATGGTGGGATTATTAGATACCTGAGGAGTAGCACCTGGAACATCCATTGCTGTCCCTCCCAGGCAAAGTCGAACTGGTCCTGAGTGGACAGGGCTAGAGGGATGCTAAAGAACACATTGGCCAGGTCTAACACAACATGATACATGCCAGGTTTCAACTAAGGGTTTCCAACAAGGAAGTTATGTTTGGGACTGCAGCATGTATAGGAGGGATCACCTTATTCTCTGTAGTTCATGGTCATACACCAAGACCCATCGGTTTCTTCACAGGCCATAAGTTGTAAGGTGCTGTCAAGTCAGTTCCAATTCATAGCGACCCCACATACAAAGAACAAAACACTGCCTGGTCCTGCACCATACTCACAATCTTCTTATGCTTGAGCCCATTGTTTCAGCCACTGTGTCAATTCATCTTGTTGAGGGTCTTCCTATTTTTCACTGGCCTGCTACTTTACAAAGCATGATGTCCTCCTCCAGGACTGATCCCTCCTAATAAAATGTCCAAAGTACTGAGGCATAGTCTCACCATTCTTGCTACTAAGGAGCATTCTGGCTGTACTTCTTCCAAGACAGATTTGTTTGTTCTTTTGGCAGTCCATGGTATATTCAATATTCTTTGCCAACACCACAACTCAAAGGCGTTAATTCTTCTTCAGTCTTCCTTATTCATTGTCCAGCTTTCACATGCATACGAGGCAATTACAGCCATATAAAAAAACCTGTTGCCATCAAGTCGATTCTAACTCATAGCGACCCTACAGAACAGAGTAGAACTGCCCCATGCAGTTTCCAACAAGCACCAAGTAGGGCTATTAAAAGCCCTATGGGCTTCCTGGAGGATACCTACCCTTTTCAATTACAAAATGGTTTCACTGATTTCCTTACATAGCCCAATGTCTCCTACTCTTCGTGGTGGGGGCAGAGTCACTATTTCCCATGCCGTATTTCCCCTCAAGACTGCTTTTACCACCTCACCTGCAGTTGGAATTCTCCCACAGACATGGCCAAAGCCAAACCCATGAGGACATCCACCCCTAGAATGTATTCCGGCACTGGGAAAATAAAAATTTGATACAGTTTAGGGGGAGCATGTCCTATCTGTAGGGTCAACAGTACCTGGCATATGCGGATGAACTTTCTGCCATACCCATCAATTGCCAAGGGGGGGGTCCTCAAGACTATTCAGGGTTTCCAAAGATAAGGGTGTATCCTGCCCCTCCATCAACCAGAGCTAGCACCCGCTGCTTGTTTGTTCTTGACCAATGTATTGTGACCTCTACATGGGGCCTCCAGTCTCCCTGCAGGGCCCTGATCTGCAGGTGACCTCAGCCTCACCCCTAATCCCTAGGGATTGGTGGGATCCAAGCAGTGGCAAAGGGAATTTCCTCATAGGGAGCAGTAGGACCCAGAGGGTGGTATTGTTGCTCCAGTTTCAGACTTTTCCAAAGGCTGACCAAAACCACATTTGGTTGTTTATCTATCTTTTCTACTGCTGTCCTAGCAGCCACTAAATCCACTCACATCTGCTTTCAGGTTACTTTCAAGTGGCCCTTGCACAGTTGTCTCACAGGGTTTTCAGCCTTTCTTTTCTTTTCCCACGGCATGCACTCCCTCCTCTCTAGCCCTCTCAGTTTCACCCAAGTTGGCTACAGTTTGTCCCACCTGGTAGACCATCTGGCCCACTAAGGGACTAACTATAGCCACCAGAATGCCATACCGGGAGGGTAGGGCTCCCTGCAGGGTCTTTGCTTTCATTCTTGCAGTAAAGAGTTCATTGTCTGGTTCCTGGAAGTGCTAGGCATAAATGGCGTGGTGCACACCTAGCTTCCTGGGACTCCTCTACAGAAGACCACTTCCCAACTGTACCGGCAAGATACCCCCCATTTGGTCACGCTTTTCTACAATACAAGATGATCCAATCCATGTGGGCATGTGTGCCCTCTGTTCAAGCCTCGTGTAAATGCTGCTGGAGTTCGGGGTGGGGGTTATACTACTCATTTTTTCTTTCTTGGCTCCATTTAAAGAGATAGCATCTCCCTCAATATCCCATAGATGTACTAATCAAGCTGCAATGGTTTCCTTTCCTTTCTGCTGGAATTTCCCACACAATTCATTAACTCAATGGGGGTGTATTCCCGCATTGTCACAGAACTGACGGGCAGGATTTCTTGTCTATGGTCATCAGCCTTATGGGTAGCTTTCATTTTATGGGTAACAAGCAGCTGTGCTCAAGACCCGGGGAGACCACAGTCTCACCATCTGACACAAAGGAGGCTTCTAGGGTCTTGAGGCACTGGGATTCGGCCTGGTGCATGACCAGCTGGTATGGGCCCCTGGGCTTTCTAGTCACTCCTCCCTGTGTTTGCCCACAGCTGAGGTGGTCCTCCATGCTCATTTCCTAACCTGGGGAGGAATCAACAATATGAAACTTTAGACTTTTTTTGTGGTGTGACGGATTGCTTTTACATGGCCTTTCTAGCCATGATCTTGTAACTCCCACTGAAAGGCTGGATGGGACTACACAAATAAGGTGCTTGTGGCCCACCAAGAGGACTGGACAGCTTGCCAATAACATGAATAACGTGCATGGCACCCTTGTGGGGGTAAAAGGACCATGAAAATAAGGTGTATGGAAACCTAACAAGGGGTTGGTCAGTTTTACCATCCTGTTAGGTTTAAAAGACAGCCAATCCCAGAGCAGAGGGTGGACTTCATACACCAAGAAAGCAGCTCCAGAAGCAGAGCATGTCCTTTGGACTCGAGGTCCCTGCACCCGATGAGCTTCTAGACCAGGGGAAGATTGATGACAAGGACCTTCCCCCAGAGCCAACAGACAGAAAAAGCCTTCCCCTGGAGCTGGCATTGTAAATTCAGACTTCTAGCCTCCTAGACTGTGAGAGAATAAATTTCTGTTTGTTAAAGTCATCCACTTACGGTATTTCTGTCATAGCAGCACTAGATAAGTAAGATAGAATTTGGTACCAGGAGTGGGGTTTACTAGGGAAGTAATAGATTACAATTCAGAATCACAAAGGACTCAGGATATAGTTCTTTGATCAGGGCATCATCTTCTCAGCCATGCTTGCAGGTAGGCCTCTCCCTGCCCTTGGCCCTTTGGCCCCTTGGCCCAGCCTCTGCCCTACTTGGGCAAGTGTTACAAAACTCTTTAGCTCTGCTAATAAGTATCCAGAGGCACCCCACTCTGACAGTAAGCCACAGCCCGAAGGCACTCAGCACTCCTGCTCCATCAGGTGGCAAACCCAGCTCTGCCAACAAGTGGCCAGAGGCACCCCACTCCCAGTATCAAATTCTGTCTTAGTTATATAATGTTCCTATAACAGAAATACCACAAGTGGATGGCTTTAACAAACAGAAATTTATTCTCTCACAGTCTAGGAGGCTAGAAGTCCAAATTCAGGACACCAGCTCCAGGGGAAGGCTTCTTCTGTCAGCTCTGGGAGAAGGTCCTTGTCATCAATCTTGCCCTGGTTGACAACCTTCTCAGATTAGGAACCCTGAGTCCAAAGGGTGTGCTATGCTCCCAGTGCTTCTTTCTTGGTGGAATGAGGTCCCTGTCTTTCTGCTCTCTTCTCTTTTATATCTCAAAAGAGACTGACTCAAGATACAACCTGATCTTGTAGATTAAGTCTTACTTCATTAACATAACTGCCTCTAATCCTGCCTCACCTGTCTATACAGAATCCATGCCATTAGACACAAGGGCTCTCCACAAGGTGTCCCTGGATAACCCCATCTCTATTCCTGACTTTGACTGATATGGTTGATTGGACCCATGAGTCACACACCTAATCTCTTCACCAAAGCTGTACAGTCACACTCTTGGCCTTGTCTCCAGAACATTCTATCCAGACAGGCTGAGAATTTTCCAAATCACCAAGTGCTGGTTACATTTTAGTTAACAGTTCATTCCTTAATTTATTTCTTTCCTCTCCCATTTTACTGTAAGTAGCAAGGAGAAATCAGGCTATACCTTCCACACTTTGCCTGATAATCTCAGCTAAATATCCAAGTTCATCACAAGTTTAAGAGTAGAGTAAAATTCAGCTAAGTTTTCTGCCATGCTATAACAAGGATCATTTTTCCTTCATTATCCAATAACATGTTCCTCTTTTCCATCTGAGACCTCACCAGAAGCAACTTTAATGTTCATATTTCTAGCAACATTCCCTTCATGACAATAATCGTATTCTCTAAGATGGCAGACATTTCTCTACAGGTCTCTTCACTTCTTTCTGAGCCCTCACCAGAATCACCTTTAACATCCATATCTCTATCAACACTCTCTTCAAGAAAATCTAGGCTTTTACCATGCACCTCAAAACTCTTCCAGCCAATACCCATTACCCAACTCTAAAGCCACTTCCATATTTTTAGGTATTTCTTACAGCAGCACCTAACTTCCTGGTATGAAAATCTGTATTAGTTTCCTAGGGCTGTCATAACAAAGTACCACAAACAGGGTGGCTTAAAACAACAGAAATTTATTCTCTCACAGTTCTGGTGGCTGAAAGTCTGAAATAAAGGTGTTGACAGGGCCCCATTCCTTCCAGAGACTCTAGAGAAGAATCCTTTCTTGCCTCTTCTAGCTCCTGGTGCTTGCCAGTAATCCTCGGTGTTCCTTGCTGTGTGGCAGCGTAACTCCAATCTCTGCCTCTGTCTTCAGATAGCCATATTTCTTCTGTGTCCATCAGTGTCTCTGTGTCTCTCCTCTTCTTATAAAGATATCAGTCATATTGCTTTTGGGGCCCACCCTAATCTACTATGACCTCATCTTAACTAATTACATCTGCAAAGACCTTGTCATAGATTGAACTGGGTCTCCCCAAAATGTATGCCAACTGGGCTAGGCCATGATTCTCAGTATTGTGTGGTTGTCCACCATTTTGTCATCTGATGTGATTTTCCTATGTGTTGTAAATCCTACCTCTATGAGGGTAATGAGGCAGGAGTAGAGACAGTTATGTTACTGAGCAGGACTCAATTTACATGAACAGGTTGTATCTTAAGTCAATCTCCTTTGAGATATATGAGAGAAGCAAGCAGAAAGACATGGGGACCTCATACCACCAAGAAAGCAGCATCAGGAACACAGTGCATCCTTTGCACCCAGGGTTCCCGTGCTGAGAAGCTCCTAGACCAGGGCAAGACTGATGACAAGGACCTTCCCCCAGAGTTGTCAGAGAGAAAGCTTCCCCCTAGAGCTTGCACCCTGAATTTGAACTTTTAGCCTTCTAGACTGTGAGAGAATAAATTTCTCTTATAGTAGTACTAGATAACTAAGACAGATTCTGTTTCCAAAAAAGGTCACACTAATGTTTCAGGTTGACGTGAATTTTGGGGGGACACTATTCAACCAAGTACAGATGTCTAATTAGACTCTGAAACTTAACAGAACTCATGACTACAACAGAAGTCTTCATTTTCACCCAACCTAAAATCTGCTCCTGCTTCAGTCTCTGTCTCTGTAAATGGTAATTTCATTTGCCATTTGGCAGTTGTTCAAGCCAAAAACTTCTAAGTCTTTCTCTCTCATTCCACATCCAATTGATCAGCATATTCTGTAGCCTCTACTTCCAAAATATATCTACAATCTAACTACTTTTACCCATTTCCACTGATAGCACCCTAGTCTAAGCCACAACCATCTCTCATCTGGATTGCTGAAATAGGATAACTAGTCTCCATTTTTCCTTCCCTGGCCCCCTGCAGTCTATCACCATACAGCAGCCAACTGAACCTTCTAAGCAAATTAAAATGTCACTCCTCTACCCTCCATGTTCCAAAGCTGTCACAGTAAATTTTAAATGCAATCTAAATCTCAGTCATAACTATAAAGCCCTATAAGCTCTCTTTCCTACTCCCTTAATCACAGCTGTGTCATCACACTGGCCTCCTTGCTGTCCTCAGCAAATTATTAAACCAAATTTATACTACAATTGTATTTTTTTAATATCTTTTTTTTCATTAAAAAAGGTCAGCATAGATACAAAATGTAAATTACAATTATAGGTAGTAGGATTGAACATTTGCATTTTTGTCTTATTTCCCAAAAAAGTATATTATTAAAAAAAAGTTATGACGTTATGTGTGATTTTTATTACTTTTGCAATAAAATATATGAAAACCTGTGTACAAAAGTCCTTACACTCAATGTGGCAATGGCATTTAACTACATACAAAAATCTGAAAGTATGTGTCACAACAAACGAGAAATCCTTGCTTATAGTTATAGCTAGCATTTACTAATACACGAGCCAGGCACTATCATTCGTTATCTCATGTAATTCTCACAATAACCCTGAAATGAGAACTATTATTCCCTTGTTCCTTCACTCGTTGCCACTGAGTCGATTCCCTTATCACTCATGTGTAAACTGATGCTGAAAACAAATTGTTCCAAGGTGCACAGTAAGTGGCAGAGCCCACGTGCGATGTTCGCGTTCTGAATGTTCGCGTTCTGAATGTTCGCGTTCTGAATGTTCGCGTTCTGAATGTTCGCGTTCTGAATGGTATGCTAGATATTGCCTCAATATCTAGAGCAAAACTTGAAACAACCTAGGTAACCAATAACAAGGGAAAGGGATATTGTGTAGTTAAGAAAATGTTTACCGAAACAAGGATTATGTAAAAATTGATGGACATGTTATAAAAAAATTATCACACTCTATATATATGACTACAAAAAATTTATTATTTCATATGGAAAAAGATTAAAATAGATCAATATGTTAACACTGGTTAAGTCTGGGTAGTGGGACACTGGATGGTTTTTCTTCCTTTCCTTTGTATTTTCCAGATTTTCATAAAAGCACAACTATTTTTAAAATAAACAAAAAATTAAATACATTTTTACCAAATATAGGGAAAAGATTTTGTTCTTTTGCGTTGGAATAAAAGAAAAATCCAACACAGTTACAAATTCCAAGACTAGGTCTAAACTAGAGCTTTAAGCATTATCTAGAAAGAGATCTATACTGTTTTGACATTAGGGAACTCAACATCGACCAAAAGTTGTCTTCAAAGGATTTTACGACACTATTTTTGCTCGTAGCCTACTTTATAAGGAGCCCATTAGAGCTTATTGGGATTACTGATGTCAGCGTAGCTTCGATGAAAATTCAACAATCCCCTTCTACCGGAGGCACATAATCAAAAACATTTTCAAGCATGTTTATCTTCTATGAAATTGAATTAATAATACTTAAAAGGAAGCACGAAAGGCGATAAGAACAAGTTGTATTCTTTAAAAATGCTTGTCCCCGCGCCTGTAGACGTTTGGATTGTTTGGGGGTATAGGGGCACAAGTGCTGGGGTTTTTGCGGTTTCTGTCACCAAGTGTGTCTACCTCCACTCAAAAGAAGGCGGCTTCCGCGAGTTTCAGGGGCGTGTCCGGGGAGAGCGCGCGGTGGCGTCCCCGGCTCTTGCCTTACTCCTCGGGGCGGCCCGGAGGCGATGGAAAACGGCCTCGACTGTAATAACGGATTGTGGCGAGCGTGCCAGGGCCCGGGAAGGAGGCAGTAATAAGATCCTATAGACCGCAGGGAGTTCAGGCTCCGACAGGAAAGATCCTGTGGTTCCTCAGGCCCCCCGGCGGGATTTCGAGGTGTACTACCCGCCCGGCTGTCCCCAGACCAGCCCCGCTCCCCTACCCGGCGCACGTACGCACGCACTCACGCACGCACACACGCGTCTCCCTGGCGCAGCGCGCTCACAGAACCTCGCCGCCTCAGGGCGCTGCGTGTGGGTTGGTGGTGCCCGCCAAGTTCGCGGTGAAAAGCAGCTGCAAGGAAATGTTCGACATAACTTCGGTGGTTAATAAATATTTTTGGCGAATGATTAAACATGTGGAAGCCTTCAAAACACCAGACTTCCCCAAAACTACACCAACATAGTTTTGGGTGAGTCCTCTCAAATCCCCTTCCTACTTCACTCACCAAACTGGTGGCCTTGTGCAAATGCATTTGGTGAGAATTTTTTAAAGGAAACCTTGCCGGCATCATTTTCTGAAACTATTTTTACTGTGCGCTTTTTTTAAAAAAGCTGAATGTTTGCCTGAGCAACCTTATTGCCTATTATTGTCCCCCTCCTATAATCAAAGGGAAACCCTGGTGGTGCAGTGGTTAAGAGCTACGCTGCTAACAAAAAGGTTGGCAGTTTGATGCCATCAGGCACTCCTTGGAAACACTCTGGGGCAGTTCTACTCTGTCCTATAGAGTCTCTATGAGTCGGCAACGGTTTTGGTTTTTTTTTTTTTGGTTACACTCAAGTGCTTTAGTTTAAACTCTACCTGAAGCAAACTGTCAAGAATTAGTGGAGAAAGGAACCTTGGATAGAGTTAATGGTTGAGGAAACAGACCTGGCCTATGAATTCCCGACTAATCAGCAACCAGGAAGGCACTACAACCTCCAGACAAGGGAAAATAGGCATTTCTGGGTTCCCATCCAGTGCTCTTTCCAATTACCTTCGTTCAACAAATATTTGAGTACTAAAGAGCTGTGGGTCGGTGTTCACAAGTAGATAGTAAACAAGATGGCATTTTTGTAAGAAGCAGCAAGGTATGAAGGAAAGAGCAGACTGCGGAGTCAGATTTTATTTCAAATCCTGGATTGCAACTTAGGAACTGCGTTATCATAAGCAAATTACCTTACCTCTTAGGGCCAGTTTTCTCACTCACAAAACATTTAATAGAATCTGACCCAGCCTTCTCCTTTTGCCTTCGAGTATATTACTCTATTTCCAAGATGCGGTCTCTTTACAGATTTGTATAAATACACTGATCAGTTCATTTTAATTTTTAAAATACTTTAAAGATAGTTTATTAATAATAATTATTAATAAACTAACGGTTTGTTACTTTATTTTAATGACATATTTGAGAAATTTTTGATACAATAACACGTCTTTGCCCTCATGGGGTAATATGAACATTACCTCATAGGTAATATGAACATTAGCTGTAAATACAAGGCTGAATTCATAATATGTTTAAAAAGATATATGGGGATGGGAATCTAGAGGTAAGAATACCAAAAAATAAAACAAAACCCACTGCAGCAGAGTGGATTCAGACTCATAGCGACACTGTGGGACAGAGTACAACTGCCCCACATGGTTTCCAAGGTTGTAAATCTTTATGGAACATTTTCCTCTGTGGAGTGAGTTCAAACCACTAACCTTTTGATTAGCAGAGGAGCACTTAACCATTGCATCACTAAACCAAGAAAAACCAAACCCATTGCTGTCAATTCCAATTCATGGTGACCCTGTAGGGCAGAGTAGAACTGCCCCATAAGGTTTCCAAGCAGCTCCTGGTGGATTCGAAATGCTGATCATTTGGTTATCAGCTCAACTCTTAACCAGCGCCGTCACCAGGGCTACTGCACCACCCAACTCAAACCAAACACGTTTCCAAGGAGTGGCTGGTAGACTCGAACTGCCAACCTTTTGGTTAGCAGCCGAGTTCTTAACCACTGTGCCACCAGGGCTCTTCATCACCACCAGGGCTCTGAAATTCCAAATTATGCACTCTTATCCTTAAAACCAAACCTGTTGCCATCGATAGGACAGAGTGGAGCTGCCCCACAGGCTGTTTGGTTAGCAGCCAAGATCTTAACTACTGTACTAACAGTGCAAAATTGGAGCCTTGGTGGTATAGTAGGTAGGGGCTTGACTGCTAACCAAAAAGTCGTAGTTCAAATCCACCAGCAGCTTCTTGGAAACAGTATGGAGCAGTTCTACTCTGTCCCATACTGCTGCTATGAATCGACTTGATGGCAAAGGGTTTCAGTATCTAGATATATGGTTGAAAATAAAAACCATTCTTGATATATTTCTGAAAACTTTTCCTTCAAAAGAAGTCTTCTAAGTTATTACACCTGAATCTGATTGTTAAGGATGGGAGTAATTCTTTCTTAAGAAAATATAATTAAAGATCCTATAAAGATATGCTACAATCCTGGGGAAAAAAATCCACAAAAGTCAACAATTATCTAAGGAATAATTTCGTATTCCACATTATTAAGGGGGGAGGGAGGCTTAATACTTTCAACACTTTTGGAATTTAGTCAATCAGTGCCTTATTTGGTAGAATATTTGGAACTGTTCCCCTATGGAAATCCAGAAACATACTCGAGGAAAAATCCAAACTCAAGAGTATGGAGAACGCTGTCTATTTTTTTTTTTTTTTTTTGAGAGGAATTTAGGAACTTACCTGGCTCACCAAGAGCCAGTAAATGTTGTCACATACAATATTTCATTACTAGAGTCCATCATTAAGGAAAAACAAAACCACACGAAACAATTTGGACCAATAAATAAAAAGAATTCATTAAAAAAATCAATCGTCAGAACCAACGAACTGAATGACTCCTGAATCGTGTTATTCTCAGACTTAGCAAAAGTTGAAACTAAGTTCCAAAGTTCCAAATAAATATATCAATAATAGTTCCATTTTAAAAGACGTTTACATTCTACGTACAGTATTCTCAAAGTGCACTTCTACAAACCTTCCCTTAACGCCCCTTCAGACAATCGTATTCCCGTAACACAGCCCAGGCTCAAAATAATTATTTCGTTTGCCCTGGTTTAAGAAAAATTCTAACCCAATTTCTGGGCCCCACAGCAAATCAGTTTTTGGATCTGCACACGCGAAACCCACATCCTACTCCCTTTGCTGCCTTCTCCAGAAACCTCAGAACCACATTCCGGGTTTCCGCACTGACGAATCGACTCAGAACGCCAAGTCGTCCGCCCTTAACCCACACGCAAGCACCGCCCCCAACACCCCGGAAGTGGCATCATGACGCTCGGCGCTTGTCCCCGGATGCAGTGTTTTATATCCGGATTCTTAGAGCGGACTCACAGCTTCGTGTTCTCCAACGCGTTCAGCACATGCGCGACGGTTCCTTTTCCTCTTCCTGCACTACTGCCTGCCTGCACGGTCCGGCCAGCCGCTGCCGCTACCGCCAAGAAGTCAGGAAGTTCAAGATGGCCGCCGCGGAGACTCCGTCGCTGCGGGAACAGCCAGAGTAAGTGGTCTCTGTTAGTGGGGTCCGAAAGGTCGGGGTTGGGTAATGCCGAATGGGAGCCGGCGGGGACCTGCACGGACGGGCGGGAAAGTTGAGGCCTAGCGGCGGGAGGCAAACTTTCTTTCCCCGCGCGGTACGTTGTGGGGCGGCAGGCGTGGGGAGAGGGCGGGCGGCCTTGGAGCCTCGCTCCCCCAGACACCGTGGCTGTTGGGTCGGAGGCGTCGGCGGCTTGCCGCGCGTCGTTGCCCCGGGAGGCGTAGGCGCGAGCGGCCTCTACAGGTGCGGTGCGCGGGGCGGCTGCAGCGACCCTGAGGGTCGCGCCTTGCTCTTCCTCCGACGTGGAGCGGAGCTCCCTGTACGCGCACTCACCGGCATCGGTGCTGGGGACCCGAGAGGCAGTGGCGGTGTTAGTTTTAAGATCTGGAAGCAGAGAGAGAGAATCCGTGCTGGGGTCACACTCTTGACCATCCCAGATCTGTAGCTTGTGGACAGCGGGATACTTCCATATCCTCAACCTTGTACTCTCTTCCAGCGACCGCCCGGTATTTTTTTTTTTTTTTTCCTGTTCATTGGCACTTTACTTGCCAACTTGCAAACTTGAGTCAAAGTAAGGTAGCAGTTTTTAGTGTTGAGGCCTAGCATTTTTGACCTGAGCTTTTTAGGACGAGAAGAAGAAATAGTGGAAATTATTAGTTATTTCCAAACCAAAGGATTTTATGTTTATAATTAAGTTAATATAAGAGTCTAAGCCAAGTGAAAACATACTTTTGCGTGCTGCACAGGCTCAACATTGCTTAACTAAAAGCAGTATTTTATTTTTCGTGTTTATGTTGGGAAAACTGCAAACAATCTGAAAGAAATAGATCGTTAAACAGTATTCCTAAAGCGACCGTTTTTTGCACGGGTGTTATCAGATTTGTTTCTAGCCATCTTAGGAAAGGGGTAGATAAAGTCTTGCAGCAACTTGTGACTGGAAGATGGGAGAAACCTTTGCCACTAGACGGCCTGTGCATCCTGTTATGGGCTCCTCCGTGTGATTTGCTTTACTGGGCAGAGAATATACGAAGTTTTTCAGTAAAGACTTTTGAAAGCTACTTAGTATCTTCACAGTTTGACTTAAGATTTCCGAACTAGTGTCATATAGACTTAGTCTCCTATTGTTTCTGACTGAGTTCACTTGTGGTACAGTTATAACATTTATACCAATGCAGCACAAATCTCATGCTATGCAGTTGATTTTTCTAGTAGTCTGTGAAAAGTTCTGTAGTAGTATGTCCATTTAAAAAACCTCGTGGGGCAGTTCTGTTCTGTCACATGGGGTCACTGTGAGTCTAAAGTGACTAGGTGGCACCTAACAACAACAAATTTGATTTCAGGGGATGGTTCAGATTCATTTTAAGCAGTGGTTCAGCGATATTTTATTCACATTCGAATAATACTAAATTTAAAATAAACTTTGTGTGTGTGTGTGTGTGCGCTCACACGCGTGTGTGTATATACATATGTATATATCGAAACTCTTGCAGTATGAATGGCATCCATCCCCGCCAACAGAGCAGTTGGTGTTAATGGCATTTTACTTGGTCTTAATGTGTCCCACTTTCACTTATTTGGAAATATTTAACAAAAAATAAGTTTGATATGAAAGCAAGAACCATGCATGCTGCTCAATAGAGTGCTCAAATACAGTGTCTAAACAGTTCTTCAGAAGACATTGAGTAGTTTACAATTATGGTGCAGTGCAGTGAATCACTTTTATATGGCTTTTCTCAGTATTATCTTGTAACTCCCACCAAATGACCAGGTAACCCACTGCCATCAAGTTGATTCCGACTCATAGCGACTCTATAGGACAGAGTAGAACTGCCCCATAGAGTTTCCAAGGAGCGCCTGGCAGATTTGAACTGCCAACCTCTTGGTTAGCAGCTGTAGCACTTAACCACTATGCCACCAGGGTTTCCAGTGACTAGGTGGGACTATGCAAATAATATGCTTTTCCAATCAGAGGGATTGGACAGCTTGATAATAATGCAAATAAGGTATATGGCACCCTTGTGGAAAAACAATACAAATAAGGTGTATGGAACCCTAACGAGGGAATTGGTTAGTTTTTTTTTAAAAAAACAGAAATTTATTCTCTCACGGTCTAGTAGGCTGAAAGTCCAAATTCAGGGTATCAGCTCCAGGGGAAGGCTTTCTCTCTCTGTGGACTTTCACGAGGAAGGTCCTTGTCATCAATTTTCCCTTGGCTTAGGAGCTTCTCTGTGCAGGAACCCCAGGTCCAAAGGCTCCTGACACTCCTTTCTTGGTGGTTTGAGGTCCCCAACTCTCTGTCTACTTCCCTATCCTTATTTTTTTTATTTTTGAGTTTTTATGTCCTTTTTTTTTTTTTTTAATTACATTTTAGGTGAAAATTTACAGCTCAGGTTAATTTCTCATACAAAAGTTTAGCCACATACTGTTATGCGACCCTAGTTGCAATCCTTATGATGTGACAGCACAGTCCCCCTTTCCACCCTGGGTTTCCTGTGTCCGTTCAGCCAGCTCCTGTCCCTCTCTCCGTCCTCATCCCGTTTCCAGACAGGAGTTGCATATTTAGTCTTGTGTGTCTAATTGAACCAAGAAGCACACTTTTCATGAGTATTATTTTGTTTTACAGTCCAGTCTAATCTTAGTCTGAAGAGTTGGCTTTGGGAATAGTTTCAGTTCTGGGTTAACAGAGAGTCCGGGGACCATGTCTTCTGAGTGGATTGGTTAGTTTTGTCATCCCTCTAGCCTTAATGAGCCAGTCCAGAGGCAGACAAGGGGGACCACACTACCACCAAGAAAGAAGAGCAAGGTGTGGAGCGTGTCCTTTGAACCCGGAATCTCTGCACTGAGAGCCTGCTAGACCCAGGAGACAGCGAGAAGAAGAGGCAGCAAAACCGGGGGCTATCTGGTGCACAGAGCGAGAAATCTGAGTGCCTTCGGGCGGGAGGCTTTCTGGCAGAGTTGGGTGCCTCAGGACACTTCTCAGTGGAGCTAAAGAGCTTTGTTTATCTTGCCCAAGCAGGGCCGAGGCCAGGCCAAGGGTCCAGGAGCCAAAGAAAGGCCTGCCTGGAGGGGCAACAGGGAAGAGGGTGTTCTGATCAAAGAACTGTATTCTGGGTTGTTTCTGACCCTGAATTGTATCTTGTTAACTTCCCTGAAGAAGGGCATCATGATTGGTGAAATAGAGGGTCAGCAAAAAAGAGGAATACCTTCAAGGAGATGGACTGACGCAGTGGCTGCAACAGTGGGCTCTAGTATAACAATTGTGAGCATGGCACAGGACTGGGCAGCATTTCTTTCTCTTTTACATAGGGTTGCTATGAGTTGGAACCAATTCAACGGCCCCTAACAACAACACTTGCCTCATAAACCCCATAACCGTGAGTATGGCCTGTAAGTTCTATGTGGCCATTGTAACGAATTTTCGAACCCAGCAGAGAAGTAGAGAGTGCCATGGGAGGGACAGCTGGTGTCAGAATTGGTAAAAAAAAAAAAAAAAAAAAGGTTAGAGAGAGGAGGTATGTCTGACTTCTGCTTCATAGGAATCAACCTTGGAGCAATGCTGCTGTTCTCGATTCTCCTTCCCCCTTGTGAAGTTAGATGAGGAGGTCAGACGCCCCTGTTGCCGTACCATTCTTACATATGGGATCTTTTCAAAATATTAAACTTGAAATAAATATAAAAAAGATCATAAGCTCCCAAAGGCTTTTTAACGTAGTGGCATATGTCAGTCTGGTTTAGCTCAGCCTTTTTAATGGTTTAAACATTTAATGTTTTGTATGTACTGACTTATTTGCACTAAGTCACAGGTACTATATCAAAACACTGAACAAATAAACTCGTTTAATCCTTATGACAACTGTATGGAGGTAGATACTGTTACTTGCCATATTCTACAGATGATGAAACTGAAGCACAGAGAAATTAAGTAACTTGCCCAAGGTCACACTAAGTGGCAGACCCAGGATTTAAATTCAGGCAGTCTGGTTCCAAGGAGTCCTGGTGACACAATGGTTAAGCACTTGACTGCTAACCAGAAAGTCAGTGGTTTGAACCCACCAGCTACTCCACGGGAGAAAGATGTGGCAGACTGCTTTCGTAAAGATTTACAGCCTTGGAAACCCTGTGAGGCAGTTCTCTTCTGTCCTATACGGTTGTTATGAGTCGAAATTGTCTCAATGGCAATGGGCTTTTTTTTTTTTTTTTTTTTTTAAGTCTGTTTCCAGGATCTAACGACTATACTCTCTTTGGCCTCTCACTATCCGGTGATACCCACTTTTAAAAATAACCTGTATGGTTTGAAATAGTCTGCCTTCAGTTTTCTAATGGGGCATTTCTAATTCTTTGAAACTTAATTTCTCAAATGTGAATTGAGGAAATGGGGCAGGGTATTTGTTTTAAGACTGGCTGGTCTTTTGGGTCCATTTTTATCTTTACATTGACATGAATTCTTTCTGTATTAAAAGTGTTTTTTAACTTGTCAGAGATACAGTCCTAGTTTCTTTCTTGGAAAGAAGGAGTCGCATTCACTTGGCTTAGTGTTAAAGAATTATTTTAAGAAAAACTGTCTAGCTTGAACACTGTTTTATTCATATGCATATTTAAGTTAATCAATTCTCTGTCTCCAGATTATAAATTGAATGTCTCCTAAATAAGAGCCATTAAGAATATTCTTTGAAAAAGTATGTGAAAGAGGGAATAAGATAACACTATGGGATATTTATATATAGATTATGCAGCAGAAGCTAGTGATTGATCACTTAATGCTATTTTAAAGTTGTTCTGTAATTGTTTTTATTGTGCCAGGTGACCTAGGTTGTTTGAAGAGTAAAACTTGTACCTTAGGCTTAACAAAACGAATTACCAAATAATGTTAAACACCCCCCATATTGTCTGCCTTTCAAATTCAACTGTATTTGTTGTCAGTACACAGCATTCTAGAAGAGCATCAAGTTTTCTAAAGCTTTAGAAGAAAAGTTAATAACAACTTAAAAAGCAGCCTTAGCAGAAGTGCTTTATATGTAATATACTGTGGACTCATTTTGAGTTCAGGTCTTCCTGATGTACCTTGTCAGACCTTGATCTTTTATTTTCTGCGAAATTTGCTTTGAGAGGAGGGTGAAGGTCTGCTCTATGACTAAGTCCAGTGTAGGAGAACTCAAAGATTACTAATGTTAGCCTGGCTAGCTCTAAGGTGCTTTTAGCCTTTTTATCAGTAATCTAGGCATTATTTCTTGAGATAGCACTCATTATAACAGAAACTGGAGTTACTCTTGGTAATGAATCTTAAGTAACACTTGGGATCATGATATTTTCTTTTGAAGGAAATTATTTCCTCTGTGGGTAAATTCTAGTAATTTTGAACTGAAACTCCTTAGAAGACTTGTAAGCTGCCTTTAGCATTAGAAAAGATAAAAGCTCAGAGAAAGGATTTTTCTTTGGGAAAATCCATACCAGTTGCTATTCAGTTAATTCTGACAAGGGAAGGATGTTAGAATAGAACGGTGTGCTCTGTAGGGTTTTCAATCGTTGATTTTTTGAAAGTAGATTGCTACCCCTCCCTTCTGAGGAACCTGTGGCTGACTTGAAGTTCCAGCCTTTTGGTTAGCAGCCCAGTGTGTTAGCCATTTGTATCATCTGGGGATTCCTTCTTTGGGAAAGGGGTGAATAAATTTAAATAATTTGTGGTATTGCACATTTAACAAATGTTGTGTGCTGAGGTCCCTAGAGGAGCCCTGGTGGTGCAACCGCTTGCATGCTAACTGAAAGATTGGTGGTTTGAACCTACTGAGTGGCTCCATAGGAGAAAGACCTGGTGTTCTACTCCCATAAAGATTACAGCCTAGAAAACCCTACGGGACAGTTCTACTCTGTCACGGGAGATCACTCTGAATCAAAATTGACTTAGTGGTACCTAACAACAACAACAAGGTCCCTAGGTGGCTCAAATGGTTTGCCCCCTCTACTGCTAACCTAAACGTTGGTTGTTCAAATCCACCCAGCAGTACCATGAAAGAAAAGGCCTGGTGATCTGCTTCCATTAAGAATTATAGGCAAGAAGATTCAATGGAGCAGTTCTGCCCTAATACATGGGGTCGCCATGAGTCAGAATCAACTCAAGGGCAACTAACAACTACTGTGTGTACACTGTGAGACATTAAAGATACATCTTCTCTATGAAGAGCTAAGAGATTAACATAATGACGTATATAGCTTTATATGTTATTTTGTATAGTTCATTTCATTGATTCAGTAAATATTTATTGAGTAGCTACTATGACACTTAATGACAACCTGGTTAGTACCTAGGGATAGAGCAGTTAACTAAACAGAAAAGGAATCTGCTCTCATAAGACTTACATTATAAAAGGGAGAGACAATCAAGAATTAAACAAGTAAAATTTGTGGTGTATGCCAAACCAACACTCGTTGCCGTCAAGTCAGTTTGACTCATGATGACCCTATAGGACACAGTAGAACTGCTCTGTAGGGTTTCCAGGGAGCGGCTGGGGGATTCCAACTGCCGACCTTTTGGTTGGCAGCCTAACTCTGAACCACTGCGCCACCAGGGCTCCATGTGGTATATTAGGTGGTAGCAATTGATGGAGAAAAATTGATGATGCAGAGAATGTCTTCCCATACCCCATTAGAGAGAAGTCAGCCGAAACTAAAACCCGACTGCCCTTGGAAGACACATCTTCCTCTGTAGATCTTTTAGGTGTTGTTGTTTTGTTCCAAGGGTAGAACTGCCCCATGGGGTTTCCTAGGCTGTAATCTTTATAGGAGCAGATTGCCAGGTCTTTTCTTCTACGGAGTGGCTGACGGGTTCAAACCACTGACCTTTAGGTTAGCAGCTGAGCGCTTAACCATTACACCACCAAGGTTCCTAGATCTTTCAGTAGAGGATACTTTTTTCCTTTCGTATACCAAAACAGAGGTTAGTGTTCTGACATCCAAAAGTCAAAGTTCTTTGAGTTTTATGTCATGCGATGACTGTCTCGTTCTCTACACTTCCTCATTGTTGTCATTTAGTAACTTTTCAGTCATACCCCATCCCAAGTGTACTGAAGACTGTGAGACTCTATACCCACCTTCTGTCATAATCTTCAGAAATAGTGGTGTCATCGTAGACAACCCATCCAACGACCTAGCTTTGCAGTTCCTGGGCCTCTGTAACTCCAGTGAACCTTTAATTCTGTCTCCATGATAAAATATAGTATGTATGTGATTACATACTATATTTTATCATCTAGAATTGGACCATTTGGGATCCTAACCTTTGTTAGACCAATTTCTTCCACAAGTTTGGTGCCTTGGCAACACTCATCAGTTTGTAGTTAACTATGCCTTTTGTCATCTGCTTCCTCTAAAATGGGAGTCCCTAGGTGGCATTGTCGGTTAAGTAACTACTAATCGAAAGGTTAGTGGTTCGAGCCCACCATGAAGCATTTTGGAAGAGAGGCCTGGCACACTGGTTCTGAAAGATCATAGCCTTTGATGCCGTGCCATGGATCACTTTTATATGGTCTTTGTCATCAGGGTCTTGTAACTCCCCCCAAATGATTGGGTGGGGCTGTACAACTTAGGTGCTTATGGCCCACCAACGGAATTGGACAGCTTGCTAATAATGCTTGTGAGGGTGAAATCATGAAAATAAGGTGCGTGGAAACCCTTACAAGCGGTTTGGTCCCAGTTTTGCCATCCTGCTAGGCTTCAAATGAGTCATCCCAGAGGTAGGCAGGGTGGGACCTCACTACCACCAAGGAAGAAGAGATGGGAGTGGAGCACATCCTTTGGGCCTGGGGTCCCTGCTCCAAGAGAACCTCCTAGACCCAGGAGACAGAGAGTGGTAACATCAGAAATGGCAAGGAGCACTGGCAGAGAAATGCCAGCAGAACCAGGAGACCAGCGTGAGGTAGCATGGTAGGCTTCACAGCCCACAAAACAAGGCAACAGTGGGTGTGCTGACCCACGGAGCAAGAAAGCTGAGCATCTTCAGGCAGGAGGCTTCCTAGTGGAGTGGGTTGCCTCCGGGCACTTGTTGGGGGAATTAGGCTTGCTGACCCACTGAGTGCGATGACGGAGTAGGGTGCCCCCAGGCACTTATTGGCAGAGCTAAAGAGCTTTGTAACACTTGTCCAAGTAAGGCCGAGGGAAGAAGAGAGTCCTGCCTGTGGCACAGCTGAGAAGAGGCTGTCCTGATCGAAGAACTGTATCCTGAGTTCTTCCTGATGCTGAATTGTGAACTGTTAACTTCCCTAATAAGCCCTGTAACTGTGACTGTGGTTGAGAGCTCTGTGTGGCCAGCCCTGAATTATGAAACTCAGCAGAGAAGTAGAGAGTACCATGGGAGGGACAGCTGATGTCAGAATTGGTAAAGAAGTTGGAGAGAAGAGTTATGGCTGACTTCTGCCTCATAGGAACCAGCCCTGGGCTGATGCTGCTGATAGTGATTCTCTCCCCTCGTGAAGTTAGACGAGGTCAGACGCCACCACTGTGCCATTTTCACACTTGAAAACCCTATGGAGTACAGTTCTACTCGGCACACATGGGGTTGCCATGAGTCAAAATCAACGGAGCAGTTGATTAATTGATTGGTTGGTTCTTTAAAATGCCCCTTTCCCCTCTGGTTAGTTTTTACTCATTTTCTAGGACAGCGTTACTCAACATTTATTTTTTAATCCATGTCCCCTCTCAATAAATATTTCTTCTCTTCCCCCAGAGTCCCTGCTTAGCAGTTAGCTTGGGTTTGTCTGGGATATCCTACAGGACACCTTCCCTGACCATTCTCAAAGTCATTTTAGGAACCCCTCACTGTTTCCGTAATGCCCTCATTCACGTCTTTATCATTGTAGTTCTCCAGTGTTCTGAGGTTTTTTCATGTGACTTTTCCACTGGACTGTAATTTCCTTGAAGGAGGCAAATATTGGTCTCGTATGTCTTTGTTTTCCTACTACCTAGCCTAGTGCCTACATGTGGCAGAAGGTTTTTTAAAATGTTAAAAGAGATTGAACAAATAGATTGATGAATTCTTACAATAGCATCTGTAGCATACACCACAAATAATAAACTCACTAAAAGTATAAGAGTATGTAATTTGAAAGACTTGGACAAAAAAATGCCTTCCTCCAGAAATAAACAGTATGATGGCCTGAATCCAAATAAAATCTGGTTTTGGTCTCATATTCTAGAATGTGATGGTTTATTGTGGAGTGACGTTAAAGGGGAAAGTTAAATGATGCTATCTATCATAGCCTGTATTTTAACTTGGAATTACTGAACACCAAGGACTTAACGAGATAGTTTAGAATAATAAGCTCTTATCTTGACATTTCCTGAGCATTTGCTTTTTTTTTTTGCATAGCATTTGTTAATATGGACATATTTTGGGAAACTGATCTCTCCAGTTGAAATTCAGAGAGATTAAATAACTTGTTGAACTAGATGCATGCTGAACCATGTGAAATCACTGATAATTTGACTGATTTTGACCTGCCAAAAAAGGCATTTCCATGTGGTTCTGCCTAATAAGCACATAGTTTCTTGGCGGTAGGTACTAGAAGTGAATTGAGAGAGTCCTAACTCCTGGTTAGTTCTCTTTAAAGTTGTAACTCTTGGAAGCGTGTTTACATTTTCAACATCAGCCACCAGGGCTAATTGAGTGCTTTTTTTGTCTGTAGCTCAATACTGGCTCTAGAGATTAAAAAGATATAAGATGAAATCTTCTCAAAACAAATGAGACATGAAGCTTTTTTCTGAATGTCAAGTGAAGAAGGGCATTAGTCCCACATATATGTTAATGTGTTTTATAAAAAAAGAAAATGGGGGGGTGTCCTTAAGTATGTGTGGGAAATGCTGGTTACTCTGTTAACTATTCAGTATTCACTTCAAGGTTTTCCCATATCTGGTTTGGATTCCCTTTCTCTGCTAAATATAACTTTTGACCTCCCCGCATTGTGCATTTCCTCCAACATTTATGATACGTGAATTCAACCATTAGAAACAAATTTATATGTAAACTAAGTTGCACCCAGCTCAGTTTTTGCCATATATACCTTCCTTGAAATTAAATGCTTGAAACTATTCTGAGAAAATTTTAGTGATTATCTAATTTCATGTATTACGTTGAGGTGTGTTTTGTCATTACTGTTGTTTCGTTTCAACTCTTTGAGTACTTGATAAATGATGTGATTTTAAAATGTGTTTGATACATTTATAGGATAGAAGATGCTGATAATTCTGAAAAGAGTGTAAATGAAGAAAATGGAGAAGTATCAGAAGACCAATCTCAAAATAAACACAGTCGTCACAAAAAAAAGAAGCATAAACACAGAAGTAAACATAAGAAACATAAACATTCCTCAGAAGATGACAAGGATAAAAAACATAAACATAAGCATAAACATAAGAAACACAAAAGAAAAGAGGTTATTGATGCTTCCGACAAAGAAGGCATGTCTCCAGCAAAAAGAACTAAACTTGATGATTTAGCTTTGCTAGAAGATTTGGAAAAACAGAGAGCCTTGATTAAAGCTGAACTTGATAATGAGTTAATGGAAGGAAAGGTCCAGTCTGGAATGGGGCTGATATTACAAGGTTATGAGTCTGGCTCTGAAGAAGAGGGAGAGATTCATGAAAAGGCAAGAAATGGAAATAGGTCTAGTACTAGATCTTCAAATATGAAGGGGAAACTTGAACTTGTGGACAATAAAAATAGTGCAAAAAAACGAAGTAAAAGCAGATCCAAAGAACGGACTAGACATAGATCTGATAAAAAGAAGAGTAAGGGAGGTGTTGAAATAGTTAAAGAGAAAACAACTAGGAGCAAGTCAAAAGAGAGGAAAAAGTCCAAAAGTCCATCTAAAAGAAGTAAGTCTCAAGACCAAGCAAGAAAATCAAAATCTCCAGCCCTTAGAAGGCGTTCTCTAGAGAAAATTGGGAAGCCCAGATCTCCTACTGATGATAAGGTTAAAATCGAAGATAAAAACAAGTCAAAGGATAGAAAAAAGTCCCCAATTATAAATGAAAGTAGAAGTCGAGATCGAGGCAAAAAATCCAGATCCCCAGTTGATTTAAGAGGTAAATCCAAAGACCGAAGGTCACGATCCAAAGAGAGAAAATCAAAACGTTCTGAAACTGAGAAAGAAAAGAAGCCAATTAAGTCTCCCTCTAAAGATGCTTCTTCTGGGAAGGAAAATAGATCACCCAGTAGGAGACCTGGTCGTAGTCCTAAAAGAAGAAGTTTATCCCCAAAACAACGTGATAGGTCAAGAAGAAGTAGATCTCCACTTTTAAATGATAGAAGATCTAAGCAGAGCAAATCACCTTCTCGAACTCTGTCTCCTGGTAGAAGAGCCAAGAGCCGATCCTTAGAAAGAAAACGAAGAGAACCAGACAGGAGGCGACTTTCTTCTCCAAGGTAACTTGTTTATACTTTTTACCAACACACCAAATAGTAAAGGAGAAACTAGAACTTGTGGACAGTTAAAAGTGAGTGAGTTTCAAGATTTTATATATAAAATTGTATGTATTAACTATATTGATACTTGTACTTTTTATCAATAAGTATCTTGATTCAGGAAACCCTCGTGGTGTAGTGGTTAATTGCTACGGCTGTTAACCAAAGGGACGGCAGTTCAAATCCGCCAGGCACTCCTTGGAAACTGTGTGGGGCAGTTCTACTCTGTCCTATGGGGTTGGTATGAGTCGGAATTGGGTTTCGTTTGTTTTTTTTTTAGTATGATTCTGGGAGTTGTTTTACAAATACTGAGTTTGGTGACAGAATCCTTTTTTTTTTTTTTAAGTTCAATTAATTTGCTGTCTGGTTTGCTAAATCAGTACTTTAAATCCAAATAATTTGGCTGATTAAGTCTATGTGGACCCATTCATTTGGGGGTGGGGTGGGGGATTACTACTTAATTGAACAGTATAGGCAGAAACTTCTAACTTTAAGGATTGTGATCTGCCCATGATGCTTCTCTTTCGTTTGCATGATTTTGAATTTTAACAATATATATTGAACCTAACATCAGTTTTTTGGCTCTAAAAATATAAAGTTAAAATGGGCATTTTTTCCTGTCGCCATATAATCTCATTAATGTGTAAGAAATGTAAGAAATGATTTTGTTTTGTACCAGTAACAATAACAGATTATGTTTTTATAATATGTTCAGTTTATCAGAGTTCTTTCTCATAAGTTCTCATTTCACTTAACTCCTGAGATGGAGAGACGCTCATACTTATTTTCATGTTAATATTTATAAATCAGTAAATAGATTCAAAGAGGTTATACCACTTACTTGGGATCTAGTAAAGGTACAGAAAGGGTGCTGTTGCTCTTACTGTTAGACTGATGTAAACTACTTTGGACACTAATTTTTCAATATCTGCTTTATAGTCAACAATTATGCATTGTGAAGTTATCAACCAAGTTTTGCCCATTAAAGGACTGTCATCTTCAACTGCGTAAAGATACTCTTACTTCCTAGACATTATATTTAGATTAATATTTACTGAGGTTCATATCATATTTTCACAGAAATTTGAAGAATGCTTTCAAAGTGGTCTAATCTTAAGAGACTCATTCTTTGCTTATACAGACATAGTGAGTTGAGATGGGCCCCCTTTTCCTTTAACTTTCTCAGTTGAGGCAGTTGCAAGTGTTACTGGTTCTCTGATCTAAAGTGTTTTTTAATTCCCCTGGTAGTCTTTCAGTTTCAAGAGGAAATTTGAGGACTTTATTAAGAACTACAGCAGAGCTTATGAAACATTTTTTATTACTGTGTAGAACAAGTACATAACTAACGAAAATTCAGATAATGTAGAAACATTAAATTCTTCTCCACTTCCTTTTCTGTGCGCAATTTTATAAATTATTTCTTATAAAAATGGAGTCATATTTTCATAGGCTTTGCTTTTTTCATGAAACATTTCCATGACTGTACGTGTAGATCTTTTTTCATTCTTTATAAGAGCAACATGGGTTTTCACACTGTGGATGCACCAAATTTGCTAGTCATTCCCTTTCAAAACTGATAATAATTTGGTTTGGTCCCAGTTTTTTGCTATTGTATGCAAAGATATCCATTGATCATATGTGAGGTTTTTTGTAGAATAGACTCGTAGAAATGGAATTGCAAAGTCTAATAGTTTGTACATTTACGTTTTAGAAAGTTACTGCCAAATTTCCTTCCAAGAAATTCTACTAATTTGTACTTTGATGACTGTGAACTGTCCTTTCCCACGAACCTTTACTAACCCAAGTACTATATATTATCATTTTGCCTTTCTTTTTGTTTTGTTTTAATCTAAATTTCTTATATCACTAGTAAGGTTGAACATTTTAGTTTTTACTGCATTTGAGGAGATTAAAAACAGTATTCCTCCTTCCATACCCTTTTACTTTATCCCATCCCTTTATATTTTTTGACCAGTCTTTGCTTTGAGGACTATGTATGTATGTATGTGTGTGTGTGTGCATCTGCTCCAATGGTCCTACCAAGAAGGACTACAGATCTGAGTCAAAGTCTACCTTGCCCATTTTGCCTGGCTTAGAAAAAGATTGTTAAAGTTTCTGCACACCATGTCCAAAAATGTAAGGCAGCTTGTCTTTTTACGTTTTTTTAATAATTTTTATTGTGTTTTAAGTGAAAGTTTACAAATCAAATCAGTCTGTCACATATAAGCTTATATACACCTTACTCCATACTCCTACTTACTCTCCGCCTAGTGAGTCAGCCTGCTCCCTCCTTCCAGTCTCCCCTTTCGTGACAATTTGGCCAGTTTCTAATCCTCTCTATCCTGCTATCTCCCCTCCAGACAGGAGATGCCAAAACAGTCTCAAGTGTCCACCTGACACAAGTAGCTCACTCTTCGTCAGCATCTCTCTCCAACCCATTGTCCAGTCCCTTCCATGGCTGATGAGTTGTGTCTTTTTACGTTTTTATTAAATGGGAAAAATATTGTAATCTTCCACCAGGCGCTCCTTGGAAACTCTATGGGGCAGTTCTACTCTGACCTATAGGGTCGCTATGAGTCGGAATCGACTCGACGGCAGTGGGTTTTTTTTATTGTTGTCACTTATAGGCTGGCCCTACTGTTCAGGATGAGTAGTCCTATCCAAATCTGCAGCAACGTTAAGAAATTTCCAAAACTTACTTTAAAAATTTAAGTTGTAGAAAGGCCTATTATAATACAGATATCATAATAAACAATCTCAAGCATAGATTTGACGCATTGAATTGAACGCTAATGACTGAAAACCAGAGAAGTTGTGGAAGGACATCATATGCGAAGAAAGCAAAAGGTCATTGAAAAGATAGGAGAGAAAGAAAAGACCTAAATGGATGTCAGAAGAGACTCTGAAATTTGTTCTTCAATGTAGGGTAGCTAAAGTGAAGATAAGGAACGATGAAGTATAAGAGCCAAACAAGATAATTCAAAGGGCAGCTCAACAAGGCAAAGTAAGTCTAATAAAATGTGCAAAGACCTGGAGTTAGAAAAGGAAAGAACACGCTCAGCATTTCTCAGGCTGAAGGAACTGAAGAGAAAATTGAAGCCTCGAGTTGCAGTGTTGAAGGATTCTACGGGGAAAATATTGGATACAGAAAGCATTAAAAGAAGATGGAAGGAATGCACAGATTCACTGTACCAAAAAGAATTGGTCAGCATTTGACCATTTCAAGAGGTAGCGTGTGATCAAGAACTGATAATACTGAAGGCATTGGTGAGAATAAGGCACCAGGAATTGATGGAATAAGAGTTGAGATATTTCAGCATATGGATGCAGTGCTGGAAGTGCTCATTCATCTATACCAAGAAATTTGGAAGACAGCTACCTGGCCAACCGACTAAAAGAGATCATATTTGTGCCCATTCCAAAGGAAGGTGATCCAACAGAATGCAGAAATTATCGAAGAATATCACTAATATCACACACAAGTACAATTTTGATGAAGATCTTCCAAAAGCGGTTGTAGCAGTACATCGACAGGGAACTGCCAGAAATTCAAGCCAAATTCAGAAGAGGACATGGAACCAGAGGTATCATTACTAATGTCAGATGGATCCTGACTAAAAGCAGAGAATACCGGAAAGATGTTTACCTGTGTTTTATCAACTATGCAAAGGCATCTGACTGTGTAGATCATAACAAATGATGGATAATGTTGTGAAAAATGGGAATTCCAGAACACTTAGTTGTGCTCATGAGGAACCTGAACATAGATCAGGAGGCAGTCTTTTGAACAGAACAAGGGATACTGCATGGTTTAAAGTCAAGAAAGGTACAGTCAAGGTTGTATCCTTTCACCACACTTATTCAATCTGTATGATGAGCAAATAATTCGAGAAGCTGGACTCTGAAGAATCTGGCTTTGGGATTGAAGGAAGACTTAATGATAACCTGTGAAGTGAAGATGATACAACCTTGGTTGCTGAAAGCAAAGAGGACTTGAAGCACTTGATGATGGAGATCAAAGACTACAGCCTTCAGTATGGATTCCACTTCAACATAAAGAAAACAGAAGTCCTCACAACTGGACCAATAAGCAACATCGTTTATATATAGAAAAAATACTGAAGTTGTCAAGGATTTCATTTTACTTGGATCCGCAATCAATGCCCATGGAAGCAGCCGTCAAGAAATCCAGTAACGTATTGCATTGAATAAATCTGCTGCAAAAGACCTCTTTTAAAGTGTCAAAAAACAAAGGTGTCACTTTGAGGACTAAGGTGCACCTGATCCAACCCATGGAAAAAAAATGCCATCGAGTCGAGTCTGACTCATAGCAACCCTGTAGGACAGAGTAGAACTGCCCCATAGGATTTCCAAGGAGCAGCTGGTGTATTCGAACTGCCGACCTTTTGGTTAGCAGCCATAATTTGCTATAGCTCTTAACCACCGTGCCACCAGGGCTTCGTGCCTCATCCAAGCCATATTTTCAGTCACATCATACGCATGCAAAAGCTGGACAGTGACTAAGGAAGACTGAAGAATTGACGTCTTTGAATTGTGTTCAGAAAGAATATTGAATATTCTTGTGTCAAAAGAATGAACAAATCTATCTTGGAAGAACTACAACTAGAATGCTTTTCAGAATCAAGGGTGGCGAGACTACGTCTGACATACTTTGAACGTGTTTTCAGGAGGGAGCCGTCCGTGATCGAAGACATCATGCTTGGTAGAATAGAGGGCCAGTGTAAAAGAGGAAGACTGTTTGAGGTGGATCGACACAGTGGTTGCAGCAGTGGATTCAAGCAGAAGAACAATTGTGAGGATGGCGCAGGACCAGGCAGTGTTTCATTCTGTTGTATGTAGGGTCTCTGCTGCGAGTTGGAACCTATTCAACAGCACCTAACAACAACAAGGCTCATTGGAAGGTACTTGTGAGACAGGTGTTGAAAAGTAAACTTTGAGTGAGAGAGACTGAGAGGCGTATTATATTTACCCAGTTTTAAGGTTAACATCGATTGTAAGATGCTATTATACTTAACTGACATTAACGTTAAGACTCTTAATTGCAGAAGCGTTAAAATGAAGGTTGAAAAAAGCCTTCAGATTGAAGAAGTGCACTAGTATTACTCACTTGGGCATGTTTTATTTGCCCTATTCATCTGAAATTGGATCATTGGCTTTAACAGTATGGATAACCTTCAGTAATTGCCCAAACTGTGAGAGCTAAGGGAATGGACCTTTTATTTAAAAATGAGTTAATTGTCATTTGCTGTCTCTAGGTATTGTTGTTTCCTAAGACGTTCTTTACAAGTGGAAGAAATTCATTTAGTTTGATTTATTTTTATATTAACTTGTTTTGGTCCCCTTAAGAACACGACCTCGAGATGATATCCTCAGCAGACGGGAAAGATCCAAAGATGCCAGCCCAATCAATAGGTGGTCTCCAACCCGAAGAAGAGCGAGTAGATCTCCCATTAGGAGGAGATCTCGTTCTCCACTCAGACGTAGCAGGTCTCCCCGAAGAAGAAGCAGGTCTCCTCGGAGAAGGTAAACATATAGTACATGTTTCCTTTTGAAATATGAAACTCTGAATGTGTTTGAAGCTGCATGTTATCTCAGCTGGTAGGTTTTTTTATAGACCATTTTTCTCTGTGGAAAATTGTAGTTGTGATCCCATATGGTTTCCTTTTACCAACGTGATAGTTCACACACTGATTTTTCTTTTATATAGTTTTCCTTTGAATTTAAACAAATCATTGCTCACTAAAAACTCTTTAATCCCTTAAAACTAAAGCATTTTTTCTTCTGCTTTATATAAGAGAGAAATGCTGAATGAGCTTGGCTTAGAGATTATTATTAACTAGCAAGATAAGTCATATGGTAAAAATAAAGTCCAGTTTCCTGTCATTTTATAATTGTAGTTTTGTAAGTTGATATTCCTGAAAGCCTTTAGGCAAAGACCTATTTAATTTATAGTAGAAACTATTTTGTCTGAAGCACACATAGTAGTTGGTTGGTTAATCAAAAAGCTTGGTTTTTGAAGCAGATAATTATTTTAAAATATCCACATACACAGGACATTTGTCAGTCTTTTAACATTTTTAATTGAACCGTAATACATGAATCTAGTTTAAAAAGGCAGCACACCATAGGCTCATATTATAGCCAACAAATATATCTTTACATAGTATCTTTTTAAGCTAGTTTCCTGGACATGGAAATGTGTCATCTAAGTATGGATGTTCAAATTTTTGAAAGTTATATTGCTATATTATCTATTGATTACCTACTTTGGACCATGATTTTTTTTTATACTAACACATTTCTGCCTCGTTTCATCATGTTTTCGTATGCTTCAACAACCAGTAAAATCATTGTTATGATCTTAAATTTTGTTATCACAGAGCAATAGCAGGGTAGGTGTGAGGGCAGGGATTGAGGGAAGAGGAGTCAATAAGCACTATTCTGAGTCCTGGACCTTATGATGTGACTTGCTTTTTTTTCCTCTCCCCATTTCTGGGATTCTTTAGAATTATTTACTCATTTGTTTCTTTTTAAAGTAAATGTATTCTGACATTTCAACTGTAATATGCCTTGATATGTGGGTCTTTTCTCCATTTATTTTGCTAGGCACTTGGTAGGCCCTTTGATTCAGGAGGATTATAATCTAGTATTCTGGGAGATTTCTTGTATTATTTTATTTCTTCCGTTGTATCCTGTGTTTCCCAGTTGGACCTTCTGTGTTGACCCACTGATTATTTTTTCTCACTCGTCTTTCATGTTTGTCCTTGTGTTCTGCTTTCAGTCTAGGAGATTTTCTTTCTCATTCCACTTTCTCAGCCTTCTATTGAGTTTTCTTTTAATTCTACAATCATGCAGTTTTTTATTTCTAAGACCTTGTTGGCTGTTTATCTTTCATGAGATTTTTCTCTTGTTTCATGGAAGCAGCATCTTATCTCTTAGACAATAATTGAGTTTAATTTGTGAAGTTTTTGTTGTTAATAGTTTTCTTCTCTCCCCTGTACTTTGTTTCTTCCTAGATTCTTTTTTTTTTTTGCTGTTTCCCTTTCATTTGAAGACTTTTCTCAAACAGCTGGCATCCTCAATTGGCTGCTTGTTTGGATTAAAAGTTAGGTACTAAGAAAGCTGAATAGGTGTTTGTGTGCATGTGTGTTGTTGTGTGCCATTGAGTCAATTCCAACTCATAGTGACCATATAGGACACAGTAGAGCTGCCCCCATAGGGTTTCCAAAGCTGTAATCGTTACGGAGGCAGATTGCCACGTCTTTCTCCCACGTTAACAACTGGTGGGTTTGAACTGCCAGCCTTTCGGTTAGCAGCCAGCTGCTTAACCGTTGTGCCACAAGGGTTCCTTGTGAACATGCGTAGGCTTGTCAACTAGTGGATTTCACTACAGGGTTACTTGTTGTTAGTTGCTATTGAGTCATTTCTGACTCACAGCGACCCCACGCGTGTCAGAGTAGAGCTGTTCCACGGAGTTTTCAAGGCTTTGACGTTTCAGAAGCTGGTTGCCGGGCCTGTCTTCCGAGATACCTGTGGGTGATTTTGAACCTCTAACCTTTCAGCTAGCAGTTGACGGCGTAACTATTTGTGCCACCCAGGGACTGGATATCAGTGTCCAGGGCTGGTAAGTTTTCTGTAATCCTCTAACCTCCTGCTGTGAACTGTAGGTCTGGCTGCCAGCAAACATCGGTCATCGATCATTAAATAGACCTCAACTTAATCCCTCTGTTTTTTCAGTACAGTGCTTCCCCTGTGCCTTGTGCCAGTTTTTACAATGGCGAGCACCTCTCCAGAAAGTAAATTTTAAATGTTCTGTTAGAAATGTGAAGGAGGGTGGTTGGCCTTTTGATATGCAAACTAGAGCTCTTCCTTTTAAAGGTTTCAAACAGTTCTATTTTCTGCTTTCACCTCCCACTCCATCCCTCAGGGGATATTGGCACCTCAGATTCCTCACTTGTTTCCTGTTCACCCGTCTATACCTTTTGGATTGGTTACTACTTTTCCACTCGGTTTGCATATTTCAAAATTTTGTTGCAACCACTGATGTCGTATCTCTTTACATTCTCTTTGCTTGCAGGTTTTTCTTTATAATTGTTCTTTTACTGTCATTTTTGTTAGATTTCAGAAGAAATCAGATAAATATGGTAATTAAATGTGACATTAACAGGGAGCTTGCCAGTCCTTTAATATTTAGACCCCACGGCCTTTTCTGTTTGGAGTTCCACAACTTCTTTCTAACATAACCTTCACCCTCAACGCTTGAACTGTAAGACCAGCTTCTGTTTGTTTAACGTAAGGCAGTAACATTCAGCCTTTTAAAAATGTCTATAGGCCATATTAGATTTTTAGGATTTTTATCACATATTTCAGCAGCAGCATTTTTTTTTTAATTAGGTTTATTGAAACGTCATTTATGTACAGTAAAATTATTGTTTTCTGAGTTTAAACACATACAATCATATAATCACCATGGTTAAGAGAAAGACCATTTTCATCACCCGAAAAGTGTTCTTGTTCCCCTTTATAGTTAGCCTCTCCCTTCCCTCCAGTCTTTGGCAACCATGCATCTGTTTTCTGCCCCTACAGTTTTCATAAAAGTAACGCCTCTTTTTACACTCTTATTTCATCAGTTTTCATAATAATGTAGTCTAAAATTACAAAAGCACAGCTAGCACATAAACAAGTTAGAGAACAAACACAACTGACTCTTGTAATTATATAACTCAACTGGTCAGACTAGGAAAAAAAGTCTTACTAGTTTTTACTCTGTTAATTAACAAGTACATATTCAGCACCTTCGTATGCATCACATCTTGAGGCTAGAAGAATACAAAAGACTAGATTTTTTTTTTATCCCCATGGAGTTTATTGCATTCGAGTTCATATTTATGAGAGATATTATTGAGTTTAAAGTTTGATAAGAACAGTAGGTGTGTTTTCGTTTTCATCAGGTAAGGTGATTATCTCAGTCTTTCTGATATTTTGTTATTTTAATTTTCCTTTTAAAAATATATCTTTTTTCTCTTCAAATAGAGACAGAGGTCGCAGGAGCAGATCACGCTTGAGAAGGCGGTCTCGATCACGAGGTGGCCGTAGACGGAGAAGCAGAAGTAAAGTAAAGGAAGATAAATTTAAAGGAAGCCTTTCTGAAGGAATGAAAGTTGAGCAGGAATCTTCATCTGATGATAAGTAAGAATGGACTTTCCTGTATTTCCTTTTTTCAGTTTGGAGAAATACTGTTAGACTTGGAAATCTTACATAATTTCCACAGAATATCATAAGTGAACCAGTTAATCTGGTCCTGAATGTAACTTTTGTGGATAATACCTAAGTTATATGGCCCAGGGAGTGGCTTTCCTAACTTTAGGCTTCAGTTTTGGCTGGAGTTAATATTGGACCATCCCTTTATTATGACCCTTCCTTTATTAGGAACGATGGATGTATTTTTAATAATCAGTCCTGCCTATCTAAGTTAACTAGGTGTTTTTTTGTGTGTGTGTTTTGGTGGGGGATGGGATTTATACAAACTTTTGACTTTTGGATTTGTGTTAAATGATAAATACTTTGGAATGGAGGCTATCTGGTGGCAGGTGTGCCTGGTGTAAGTATGTGAAAATACAGAAACATTTGCATATCTAGTAAAATAGCAGGAAAACTTTTCAAGCATAGACTTGGTTGTCTAAATGGAACGTCTCAAAAATAAATCAAGATTGTGGAGAGAGGAATTCTTTGGAAGATAAGTGGGAGAGGTTGGGCATTGCTCTAGAGTAGAGCGAAATGCCCCTTCAGACTATATGCAAAGGTTATTCGTGCATTTTTGACGGGGAAAGGATATGTAGCTTTCATGAGATTTCAAAGAATTCTGTGACCCCGCAAAGGTAACAATTTACCTGTCCCATCCCTATCATTTTATAGATAAGAAGACAGGGAGGTTAGATGACTTTACTAAGGCACTGACAGTCGGCCATGACTCTTTTTGAGACTTAGGAGCCCTTTCTTTTGTCCGTAGTTTTGGTGCCATGAAACAGGTGAGGAGAAAACTGAGAGACAAGGAAGGTTAAATTTCTGGCCACGGTTCCAAACCAGGAAACTGAGACAATTTAGAAACAAGAATAAAGGGAATACTTCACCAAGGAGAACATTCTCATTGGCCCTCACACCCAGGAAAAGATGCTTGGCATCATCAGCCAACAGAAAGGTGCAACTCAAAACCACGATGAGATACCATCTCCTTCCCACTGGGATGGCCAAGGAGCCCTGGTGGTGCAGTGGTTAAGCGCTCAGCTACTAACCAAAAGGGTGGCAGTTTGAGTCCACCAGCCACTCCTTGGAAACCTTGTGGGGCTGTTCTGCTGTATCCTGTAGGGTTGCTATGAGTCGGAATCGACTTGATAGCAGCAGGTTTTTTTTTTTTTTTTTTTTTTTAGGATGGCTAAGATAAAAGGGGAAAAAAAGAAAATAACAAGTGTTAGCAAGGATGTAGAGAAACTGGAACCCTTATCCATTGCTGGTGGGAATGCAAAATGGTGCACCCGTTGTAGAAAACAAGTGTGACGGTTACTCAAAAAACTGCAGATAGAACTATCATATGACCCAACAGTTCCACTCCTAGATATATACCCAAAAGACTTGAAAGCAGAGGCTCGAAAAGAGACTTGTACACCAATGTTCACTGCAGCACTATTCACAGTAGCCAGAGCTGGAAACAACCTAAATGCCCATCATCAGATGAATAGATAAACAAAATGTGGTACATACAAACAGTGGAACACTAGTCAGCCAGAAAGAGAAATGATATCTGGATTCATGCTGCGATGTGAATGGAGCTGGAAGACATTATGTTGAGTGAAGTAAGTCAATCACAAAAGGACAATTATCATGTGACCTCACTTACTTAAAAAGATAACGCAAAATGTGTAGAGAACGAAGTTTATTAGTGGTTATCAGGGACAGTAGGGAGGGGGCAAGGAAGAGTTAACAGTGATGGAAATATTACATTGATTGAGGGTAGGATTGCACAGCCGATTGCTGTAATTGTTGTCAATAAGTTGTACACCTGTGAAAAGTACAATTGACAATAGTTCTGTATTTACAATGACCAAAAAAGGGTAGCTGCTGAGGCTGCTTATGTACAACCAGATACCTTATGGGATTTGGTTCTTTGATTTGGAGGTTTACAGTCATGGTTTCATAAGAAATCCCTGCTAATTGGCCTAATAAGGTGTTCAGTGCATCTGTTTTACCTCCTAGTTTGTTGCATAGTGCCTGGAGTCTTAAAAGCTTGCACTTGGCCATCCAAGACAGTGATTGGTCTCTATCCTCCCTGAGCAACAAGGAAGAAGAAATGGAATTGTGGCTAATTGCCTCCATGAACAACTGCCTCCTTTGACATGAGACCAGAAGAACTGGATGGTGCCCAGCTACCATTACTGAACATTTTGATCAAAGATTCTGTAGAAGAATTCTGATCAAAAAGAGGGAAATGAGTAACAGAACTCAAATTCTCCTGGATTCCAGACTTTCTGGATCCATGGAGACTGGATAAAGCCCAGAATCTATTGTCCTAAGATAACCTTTAAACCTTAAACTAAAAATAGTCCCTGAAGTCATCTTAAGACCAAACAGTAGTTTAGCTTAACTAGTGATGGCTGTCTGCCTTGGCCATTGTGTTCTTTTCAGATTTACCTATATGGGACCAAATTGACAACAGCAACTTGAAAGATTAGAACCTTAGGGAGCAATGAGTTTATGTTAATGGCAGAGGAGCAGCTCAGAAAAGGAGGGTGAGAATGGTTGCACAACTTGGAGAATGTAATCAGTGTTACTGAATTGTACGTGTAGAAACTTGAATTGGTGTGTGCTTTTGCTGTGTATATTCTCAACAACAACAAAAATTTATTTTTAAAAAAGAAAAGGAATAAGATGGCTTAAGACATCTTCTCTAACCTAATCATGACCTACATTTTCCAGCCTTTAATATTAAAATGTATAAATGTTACGACTCGGGTGCTAACTAAACGTTTGGCAGTTAAACCCACTTGCAGCTCCACAGGAGAAAGATGTGACAACCGGCTTCCATAAAGATTTACAGCCTTGGAAACTCTGGGGCAGTTTTACTCTGTCCTGTAGGGTCACTGTGAATGAATTGTGTTGATGGCAGTGGTGTGTGTTTGTTTCTGGTTTTTGGAAGGATGTTTGGAATTATATGTGTTTTTTTTGTTGTTGTTGTGTTTTTTAAGCCTTGAAGACTTTGATGTAGAGGAAGAAGATGAAGAAGCCCTAATAGAACAGAGAAGAATACAGAGGCAGGCTATTGTTCAAGTACGTGATTTTAGTGAAATTTTGATCAGCCTCTCTGTTAAGTAATCGCTCTTCTAGTAAAATGAAGATATCTTTAACAAAGAAGGGACATAGTAGTGGCAGTTGAATAGCTCTGAAAAAAGGAGAATATACACAAAATTCTTTGTGAGATTGGAGAAGAATTTTTCTTATTAAAGCTGAAATGATAAAATTCTGATATAAACCAAGTTTTGTAAGATGTGAAAATTTTAAGTTTAGATTTTTGTTTTTATGTGTAAGTTAATGGACAAACCCTCAAATGAGTACAATAGATGGGAGGAGTTTCATTTAGCCAAAAAGAAGTCACGCCTGTTACTGCTTGAGACCTCAGAAGCATTTTAGCGACTAACAAAAAATAATGGCGCTTTTTTTTAACGCAAACGTTATGTGTTTAAATGGAACATCTCAAGATAGGGTTAGTACTAAATGATTAATAAAATTGGGTGGGGAAGGATGTTATACAAAATCCTGACATGATCATTTAATAAAAAGGTTTGCTGCCTTGGAAGATTGTCAGTTCTTCCTGGCCATACTGAGGTAAAGCTATGGCCACTGGACCCTTTGTGGCCTGGCAGCCCCTGTAGAGTGACTTCTCTCATGATCATCAGAATTTTCTTAGAATGGGAAGCTGAGTGATGGAGTTAGAAGAGAGAATTATGGAAGGTTGAAAAATACATTTGGGTACTGTAAGATGGACAGCAGAAGAAAATATATAGCAAACCACAAATCAGGTGACAGTGTCACAGTGAAGGAGATAACTTGAATCAGCAGAGAGGAGTAGGGAAGGTAATATAAATAATCAGAAGACTTGTGGTTTGTGTCTTTACAAGGGCCCAGTGGGAATTCCCAAGGAAGCTTACATTTCTGGGACACTGATGAAATTGTTGATTAAACTGTTATCCCTGAAGACATGGCTGACTCCCTTTTGTTCTTGCCTGAGTCCACAATCCCTTATCTCCAACCCCTTGGGCCAGGTGTTCTTCAGAACCCAAAATTTTTTGAATTGTAGAAAGGTGATACGGCGCGTGTATGTGTATTACTTTATACCAGCAGTGAGGTTTGGAGCAGCTCCCCATAATCAAGCACATGAGTATTTCTGCTGTGAGGACATGTTAATATTCACACTGAGGGGGCTTAATAAGACTGTAAAAAGCCTCACACCTGGGCAGGTTTTGCCACCTCATGCATGTTATACACCAAGCAAAGAAAAGGCTTGTTCAGACCTTTGTGGATTTTGGCATTACATATAAGGGATTGTGGATCTGATTCAACCCAAGGTATAAATACCTTTTTTTTTTTTTCTTTTTTACATGATTCAATATTTATGTACTATTAACTTTTCAGTTCAGCAACTCTTAGCAAATTAATGTATCCAGATAGCATCCGATTGTATGAAAATAATATATTGGATTGTTATTTCAGAAGTATAAATACCTTGCTGAAGATAGTAATATGTCTGTGCCATCTGAGCCAAGCAGCCCCCAGAGCAGTACCCGTTCACGGTCTCCTTCTCCAGATGATATTTTGGAACGTGTAGCTGCTGACGTTAAGGAGTACGAACGAGAGAATGTTGATACATTTGAGGCCTCAGTAAAAGCCAAGCATAATCTCATGACAGTTGAACAGAATAATGGTAAGATTATTTTTGTTTTGACATTATTAGCGTGGTTTTTGCTGAATTTCTGTAACGTTATAATGAGAGACCTTATTTTGGGTTAAGGAAGAGCAGAAGATTAGGAATGTTGCTCCTGCTAATTATAATAATATTAAATGTACGTAATGAAAGCTGTCAGTGTTTTTCATACACGGTTCATATGTACTGGACAGTATGCTGAACTCAGGTAGTCATAACCATTTTACATTTTGCTGGAGTATTTTAAAGCAAATCTCAGCTGTGATTTCATCACACCCATAAATACTTCAGTTTTTTCTATATCAGATAAAGACTTTTTTAAAAAACATTTCTTATCATACTTAATAAAATTGATAATTTTTAAATGTCATCTAACGTCTATTCAGTTTGTTTGAATCAGAATCCAAAACACGGTGTACACATTGCACTTGAGGTATATATCTGTAAGTCTCTCTTAGTCTTTAATAGCTTTTACTTCCATCCTTTTTTCTTTCCCCCTCGTGCCATTTGCTTAAGGATACCGGGTCATGTGTCCTATAAAATTTTCCACTGTGATTCTGATAGGCCATACTTTTTTGTCACTTAACTCATTTCCTCTCTCTCCAGTAACTCTTGCAAACTTTGAGGAATTGAATAGACTTAGGCTTAATTTTTTGGCAAGAACATTTCATAGGTGTGCTGTATACTTGCATCACATCTGGTGGCACATGGTCATTAGCTGTCCTATTTTTGTTAACATTAATGTTGATTCCGTGTTTAGATAGATGAACCGCATCTGTCCAGTCTAGAGCAGCCCTCCAGCTGTTCACCTCATGGTTTTAGCAGCCACTGATAGTCATTACTTAGCTCCATTATTTTGGGGGAGTCCAAAATGGGTTGATTTGTTTGTTTTTCTGTCTGTCTTTTTGAACTGTTAGCTGTAAATCATGAAAAAAGACATTTCTACATTTGATTACCCCAAAATATAGTTTGTATAGGAAAGGCAACATACATCCTGAGCTATTCCCCCTATCAACCAGTTTTTAGAATAGCATAGGGTTGGCATCCTAGCAGTTTCCAGAGTTGACCAATGAGATTTTGATTGCTGTTGGGATTTTTATTGTCTAGTATCATTATGTAGTTTATGGTGTTTCGAACTATTGCCATTTTCTTTCTTGTTGAAGCTCAAATTGTTCTCTTGTCATCCAGGGTGGGGCAGGAGCCCCCTTAAGTTGGCTTCTAATATCTCTTTGACCCAGCCCCTTTATTAGTTTCTAGGACAGGGCCAGCATATTTTTTCTACAAAGGAGCAGTTAGTAGATATTTTAGGCTTATTTTCTCCGTTCCAACTGCTAAACTCTGCTGTCATAATGCAAAAGTAGCCTTAGACATATATTAGTGAATGAGTATGGCTGTGTTCCAGAAAAGCTATTTATGTACACTAAAATTTGAATTTTATGTACTTTTCATGTGTCACAAACTACTATTTTGATTTTGTTGTTGTTGCATACATATGAAAATGTAAATCTAGCTAATTGGGCTGTACAAAAACAAGCTGTGGGCCAAGTTTGACAGCTCCAGTTCTAGCACAGTAAGATGTCACAGGCTCATCCCCTACATGTCTTGCCCCAGAACTAAAATCTGCCATTTCTCCACATAATCTGGTTCCACTTAATAGGAAATACCATTTAGAGGTCGTGATCTAGGCACGTAACGGTGCCCATTGTTTCTGCATCCTTTCAGTGGACAAAGCTAAGAAATACGTGCTTTTTCTGAAAAGGAAGAGCCCATACTAATACTGCCAATTCAAATTCTAGGTCATAGGTTATGTTCTTTGATTTTATATTTATATCTCTCGGAGTCCTTGGGTGGTACAGATGGTTAAGTGCTCGACTGCTAGCCACAAGGTTGGTGGTTCAAACCCACCCAGAGGTTGCCTCAGAAGACAGGTCTGGTGATCTGCTTCCAAAAAGTCACTGCCTTGAAAACCCCATGGGTCAGTTTACTGTGCATACATGGGGTCGCCGTAAGTCAGAACCAGTTGGATGGCAACTGAAAACAATAACATTAATATTGATTCATTGTAACTTTGAAACTTTTAGACACACACGTATCACTTTTATTGTCAATATTGTGTACTGAATGCAGTTTGAAATTACAGTTCTTTTTGTCCTTAGGGTATATATTCCAAAGTTTATAGTCACAATTTTGTTTTAAAGTCATTTGAAATAATTCTTGTGTGGTTATACCACCAATTTGATATATAGTTTTATTTATTTCTGTTTACTTTTGAGTTTTAGGATTTTTTTTAAATTATTAAAACATTTAGATGGTTCCAAAGTCAAAGCTATAAAACAAGGTACGTTTCACCAGTTTTGAAAGTTTTTGATGTATTTTTCGTGTGTGTGTTTTTGTATTTGTAGCCTACCTACAAATACCTACAGAGAAGAGCAGTCTATACATACTCCTAGCAGTCCAGTCTGAAATGATTTTCCACATTGCTACACCTGCTTAATAGGCTATTTTTTTTAGCTATTAGCATATTAGTCTAATGACTGATAGTGAATTTGTGTTTTTTAGGTCTTTAGATTTTCCATAATGCATCCTTTAGAAAAAGTGGATAATTGTATTTATCTTAATTGTTAGAAAGGGTTACTAAATTGAATATTAATCAAAAAAAACTTCTTACATGAAAGAAAAAACTTGAATTACTGTTAGTGATTTTTCCCGTTGAGTTGTTATTTTTGGTTTCATTTGTACCTGTTCATTTTTCGACTACTAACTTCTTTTAAGGTTCATCTCAGAAGAAGCTGTTGGCACCTGATATGTTTACAGAATCCGATGACATGTTCGCTGCATATTTTGATGTAAGTCATTTTAGAGTTATAAAAACACAACTATTAAACAGTAAATGGTTCAGAAAAAAATGTATCATAAACGTGTGTATTCATTTTCATTTAGAAAGCTAAAGTGAATGTTAACATTTGGACAGTCTGGGTGAAGAATATCTGAAACTCTGTACTAATTATGCAACTTCTATGTACAATTAATATCAACATTTTAAAAATTGAAGTCACTATGAGTATAGGAGAACAATTTGAGAACTTCATAAAAGTCACACATTAAACAACTTAAAAGGGTCTGTATTTTTAATTTATTCTCAGATTCACAAACCACTTTGTGTGTGTGTGTGTGTGTGTGTGTGTGTGTGTGTCTAGTAGTTATGTAAGATAAGGTGATGTGAATATCTTCCAGGCCTTAATAAGAACACTTTGGGCATCTATATCAAAAGGGATCAAGAGCTTAAGGATTTGGAGCCTAATAGAATTCATTGAAGAGTTGGAGAATTTTATAAGAAGTAAAATTAGAAATTTGGTCATGTAGCTTTTTCCTTAGAGATGTATTAATGTTTTTCTTGAAAAGTCTTAAACTATAAACATTCAAAAGTATGGGCCATTTTCATTATAAATTTAAGCGCACATGAGAAACGAGCCTTAGTTCGGGGAGGTGGGGAAGATAAACACATAACGGGGAAATTGAAAATGGGGTAGTATAAGCAGTCAGTGTCTTGGACCCTGAAGATGGTGTTAATTGATTCAAGTAGATATATCACCTGTATATATTTTGCAATCAAACACCAAAAAACAGATGGGTTAAGAAGTGATGAAATGATTACTGAACCAGTTAAAACACTCGCACCCATCATTTGCCTGTATGATGCTGAAGGATCTTCTAGGTACCATGGAGGCTGATGTGTAATAAAGGTTGATTAGAACTATCAGGTATTCTAAATTTTCAATTTTCCTCACAGAGTTAACTGAGGCAGGTAATATTTTATGCATATGTGGAAAGAAACATGTCTTCTGTGGACAGGGCAGGGAAAGAAATGGTGAAAATTGGTAAGGTAAAGAGTTGGACCCTAGTTTTCTAAACTTATAATTAACTGAGTGCCAGTCTAACTTTTATCCCAATCTGTCTATCAATAACTATGGAAAAGCAAACTTATTTAGAGTTTTTAATTTCATTTATATTGTGTTAATTATACTCCTAAAAGCTTTTGAAAATAATTTGCTAGGGTTTTTTTCCCCCCGAGCATTGTTATGACAGAAGAAGCTTTGGTAATCGTGTCTCAGCTATGTCGCATTTACATAAATGATAATAGTAGTTCATCTAATTTTATAGAAAATACTGTTACTAAATTATAGCTGGTTTTGCCTTCTTTTAAAGCAAGTGCTATTAAGTGTCTGTCTAATTGATTAGTGCGTAGATAGCTCATGTTGCCTCCACAATTTCAGAGTGCTCGTCTTCGGGCTGCTGGCATTGGCAAAGATTTCAAAGAGAATCCCAACCTCAGGGACAACTGGACTGATGCAGAAGGCTATTATCGTAAGTACGCACTTAGTAACTTTACGGTTCTTTGTAATCCCTTGTAAAAGCCTGTTCTTGATGCAGTCTCACATCACTGGAGAACTCTGAAAAGTCACCCCCTGGCTCCATCATTTAAAAACTGTGGCACCTCTCACAGCTGCATGAACCCGTGCATGTTCTAGGGAGCACCCCAAGAGCATCACAAATTAAAGTGAGGTAAAAACTTGATGTACTACTTAAATGTATTCAAAGTTATTTTCAGCCATGAGATAATCTTCCAGAATAAAGGGGTACCTCACTTGCATGTCTTGATCTGAAACCAAGAAAAACAACACTCGAGGACTTGGGATGCCAGTCACACAGTTTTTGTCATGTAGGACTACAACCGGAAATGCTGCGTTGAGCAGATTCTTTCCCTACTCAGTGTTAAAATCATCAGCAGGTGATAAAGCCAAACCCTTTACCATTGAGTCTAGCAGTAGAATTGCCCCACAGGGTTTTCAAGGCTGCAAATCTTCATGGAAGCAGACTGCCACATCTTTCTCCTGTGGAGCAGCTGGTGGGTTCAAACCACTGACTTTTCAATTAATAGGTGTCTTGGCATCTAGTGCTGCTGTAACAAATACCACAGGTGGATGGCTTTAACAAACAGAAGTTTATTCTCTCACAGTCCAGTAGGCTAGAAGTTCAAATTCAGGGCACTGGCTCCAGGGGAAGGCTTTCTCTCTCTGTCAGCTCTGGAGGAAGGTCTTTGTGATGCATCAGTCTTCCCTTGGTCTGGGAGCATCTCAGCTCAGGAACCTCAGGTCCAAAGGACACACTTTGTTCCTGGCACTGCTTTCTTAGTGGTACAAGGTCCCCATGTCTCTCTGCTCGCTTCTCTGTTTTATATCTCAAAAGAGTTTGGCTTAAGACACTATCTAATCTTGTAGATTTCATCGGTATAACTGCCACTAATCCATCTCATTACATCATAGTGATAGGATTTATAACACATAGGGAAATTACATCAGATGACAAAATGGTAGAGAATCATACAAATCTGGGAATCGTGGCCTAGCCAAGTTGACAGATATTTTGGGAGGTGCACAGTTCAATCCATGACAGTAGGCAAGTGCTTAACCACTACGCCACAAGTGCAGTTGATAGAACAGCCGAAACTCTTCATGTAATGATGTGAAGTTTGGCATGCAACTTCTGACCACATACGGAGTGTGTGGCCAGTGGCATTATGGTTTCCATTCTCTGTTGTATCTAGGAGACTAGGCTTATAGTGACACTTTTTTTTTTTTTTTTTTTTTGTGCTTTAGGTGGAAGTTTATAGCTCAAGTCAATTTCTCATTGAAAAATTTACACGTTTTGTGCCATTGAGTACAGTTCCTACAATGTGACAACATGCTCCCCCTTTCCACCCCCAGTTTCCTGTGTCTTTTCGTCCAGTTTCTGTCCCCTCCTGCCTTCTTACCCTGCTTTTGGACAGGAGCTGCCCATTTGGTCTTGTATATTTGATTGAACCAAGAAGCATGTTTTTCACATGTTATTTTTGTTTTATAGGCCTGTCTAATCATTGTCTGAAGAATGGGCTTCAAGAATGGTTTCACTTCTGGGCTAACAGCATCCAGGGGCCATAGTTTTGGGGGTTCCTCTGCTCTCTGTCAGACCATTAAGTCTGGTCTTTTTATGTGAATTTGAATTCCGTTCTGCAGTTTTCTCCTGCTCTGTTCAGGACACTCTGTTGTTTTCTCTGTCAAGGTGGTCATTGGTGGTACCCAGGCACTATCTCGTTCTGCTTTCGGGCTGGTGGTGCACTGTGTTTTCGTACTTTCTAATTTATTATGTATATCTCATGGTTTTGTTTAGTAACCTGATTTTATTATGGTAAAAGTTCTAATTTTTTAATTTACTTTTTAGGTGTGAACATAGGTGAAGTCCTTGATAAGCGTTACAATGTGTATGGCTACACGGGTCAAGGTGTATTCAGTAATGTCGTACGAGCCAGAGATAATGCAAGAGCCAACCAGGAAGTGGCTGTGAAGATCATCAGGAACAACGAGCTCATGTACGTTTACAGTAGGTGTGATGAGTCTTTGGTAACGCGCGTATTCACAGATGAACCTGTTTTCACATGCCATTTCACATATACTTTTAAAAGTGTAACACAATCTGCAAAACAAGTATTGTGGTTACAAAGTGACAAACTTTTTTTTTGAATGTGGATTTTTTATTTATAGCCTTGTGTTAAATATGTAAAGTTCTAGAACCATAGGCCGATTGTATTTAGTTCATCTCAGTACTTCTGTGTGCAGAGTACTGCATTAGGCACTAATATGAGTAGACTCCATTCCTTCTACTGCCTGTTGTATGGCCATTTTTTGCTGTGAATGTCTTAAGACCGGAGGTGAGAAATGAAAAAAATCACATTGATTAGCTGTCACTGAACATATATCTGATTCATCAGATAGTGACGGGTATTATTTGTGTCTCTCATTTATTCCTTGCCTTTTTCTCTAATAGAGTAGGTAATTGCCTAAGCTTTAATGTACAATGTGTGCCACACAGTGAACTGGAGTTAGAGTCAGCTTCCCTCTGATCTGAAAAGCTAGCTAGCAGTGCTGTGGATCTTGGCTGAGGCCTTAGGCATCCCATGCTTAGAAAGTTTGTGTCTTTGAATGGTAAGCTCCAACTTCTTTTTCTAGATGCTAACTTTAAAATGTAGATAATTGAAAATTATAAACAGAATTTCAAAGAATATCTGAGTATTAGAATTTGGTAAGATATATCCATCATTAGATCCTTAAAGGAACTGAGACTAGTATAGCATGTAGTTCCATTTTTATTAAGAAATAATTACATCACAGTGTTTTATTATATTACAATGTACAGATTCGTTTCAAACAAGGTAGATTTGTTCTTCACTCTTTCTGTTTTACTAAGTGATTATTTTGGAAAATAACTCCATCCATGAAAATGATATTTGGCTAAATATCAAATATTATGTGAACGATACATAGACATGTCATCCCTCAACAGATAAGTTCTTGAAAATACATGAAATACTTAACACAAGTCAGACTGGGACTGTCAAATATATATTATTTGATTTTCCTGAATTCTGCATATATTCAATTTTGACCTAATTTTTTCTTTTTATTTCAGGCAAAAAACTGGTTTAAAAGAACTCGAGTTCTTAAAAAAACTTAATGATGCTGATCCTGATGACAAGTTTCATTGTTTGCGACTCTTTAGACACTTTTATCACAAACAGCATCTCTGTCTCGTATTTGAGCCTCTCAGGTACATTGTCAAAACCTACATATTAAACTGAGGAGTTCATGTCTTCACCCTTACCGACCTCGTTTTGGAAAAATGCCGTGACAGATTTGCAGGATATTTGACTTTGTTTTTTTTTTTAAGCAGCGCTAGTTATTGTTTTTTAACTGTTAGTTAGAACTTCTTGGCATTCATTAATGTGTAAACCTTAATTGACTGTATACTCTGCACCAGGAACTAATCTCATGTAACCTACAGGTCAACAGAGAGATTCTCTGAGATTTAAATACTTCAAGGAAGGGTTAAGCCCGGATGTAAAGAAATGGGACTGGTGCGGACAGAAATAGGATTTTGATCTTCAGTGTATGGCTTCATTGTTGTGCCTTCAAACGTAAACCCATTCTAAAGTCAAAATAGAAATTTTTCCATGCATATCTTCCATTCTGTTAATTTTGAAAATTGGGTTTTATTGGAAAATCCTGTTTGGATATGTACACGCAGCTCCATATGCTCTTGTTTCAGTGTAATAATTGATCAAACTTTGGGGGAAGTTTTCAAACAGAACATTTTTATTATAAAATGTATTTTGGTCTTGACTTTATGCATGAACATGTTTTTACCTTTTGTATTTCCATATTGCATTCTAACCTGTAATTTCACTTTTTTTCCATCTCTCCAAAAAGTATGAATTTACGAGAGGTATTAAAAAAATATGGTAAGGATGTTGGTCTTCACATTAAAGCAGTAAGATCCTATAGTCAGCAGTTGTTCTTGGCATTGAAACTACTTAAAAGATGCAATATCTTGCATGCAGATATCAAGCCAGACAATATCCTGGTAAGTCAAACAGCTACACTACCGTATATATCCGTATCCCTTCTTTCTAGCAGTGTGGTTGTTAACGATATAAATGACATCTTAGAAGCATAATTTAGTATACTAGTTGACCAGTACTGAATGACTTTGCCAGTTTTTACTTTTTCGGAAATTCAGGTATGTGATTTTATAAAAAAAAAAAAAAAAAGTATGCAGAAAGAGGAAATAGGCTATTATCCCAGTTTTTTCATTTGATTGTTGGATTTGCAGTACTCACAGACTGCCAAAGAGTGCTTTAATACAGTAATGAGAGACTTCCTCTGATATCTAAAAATGTGCTGCACATGTTACTGGTTTGAAATTAAGGAGTATTCTCTATCCTTGTTCTCTTATTTTATAGATTGAGAGTTGGGGAGATTTAATAGAATTACCTTTCTTAAGCAGATGTTTGAAGGTGTCCCAGAGTAACTCTTTGGTTTATTTATTGGTGTAGGAGCTTTGGCTTCTGGGGATCCAAACACAGTGAAACTCAGCGTGGTTAGGTATTATATTGAAAGGCATCCCTTTTAATGTCTTGACTTTTCCTACTAATGACTTCTGGTCTAATAACATGCAGATTTCACGGGTTTGTGTTTTTAAAATCTGAAAATCTGCATCACATATTATCACAGTAGAGTGACTAATGTGCACTCGTGCGTGGGCACCCCCCTTTAGCCCCAGTGTATCATGGCTCTGCCCTGTGCTGTTCACTGTTGGGGGAGTGCTCACAATTTGGAGAATTCCTAACTTATCTGCCAGTAACATATTCCACATTTTGTTTTATCTTGCTCTAAAGGTTCGTTGGAAACCCTGGTGGTATTGTGCTTAAGAGCTATGGCTGCTAACCAAAAAGTTGGCAGTTAGAATCTACCAGGTGCTCCTTGGAAACCCTGTGGGACAGTTCTACTCTGTAGGGTCACTGAGTCAGGATCGGCTTGACAGCAGTGGGTTTGTTTTTTTTTTTCTTTGGAAAGGGTTACTATGAGTCCAGAATCGACTCGACGGCAGTGAGTTTGGTTTTGGTTGGTTAATGGGTACCTTATGTCAACTCTCATACAATTAATGCCTGTGAGAGACCTTTGGAAAAGGCCGAGTACGTATGTAAGGTGCCCTTTATTGTGAACTGTTTGGGCTGTGACAAAATAGGTTGTGATCTCAATTAAAGCTTGATAAGGACTTTATCAAGAATATATAGCTCCTAGCTCAGGTTTGCTTTTCTTTTTTAATGTCTTAAAAATATTTCTTCTGGACTACCACATTAATAATGAAGCACATTATTTTCATATATTTTGTCTTAGTTTATATTGTATGTCAATTATAATTTGGGGATAGAGGAGATCAGTAATTACAGTGAAATGGTAGGTACATTGTAAATGAATTACAGCATTGCCAAGTCAACTTCATAGTCGATTTTTAGCTTTTTCTTTTTCTTTAATTATTTTCTTTAATTGTGAAATGTATCATCCATACTGAAGAATGTATAAAACATACAACAACTTAAAAAGTAATTAATTATACAGTGGACGTAAAACCTGCGAAAGCCGGAACCTGTGTAAGGCAGAAACCTGTCAGAGAATGAAAACTCAAGTATTTCTCTTAATAGAGAGAGATAGAAAAGTGGTAAGCTGCACCCTGTCAAAGGCGGAACACTGGCGAGGCCCAGACAAGTCAAGGCAGTCCCACTGAGTGCCAGTTCTCACAGGTTTCACTGTAGAGAAGCTCCTGTTTTGGAACTTCATTTGTCATTGAGTTAATCCTAAACTAGTACAGGTTTTTACATGGATTTCAGAAATTCTAGGTTTTTCCTACTTCTTGAGGAAGAAATAAATACACCTCAGAGACCACATAAAGGCGATTTTTGTTAATGGAAATCCAAAGCATTTTGCCCATGATTTCAGCCAACTGGCAGGAACAGCACGTTCGTTATGGAGGGAATAGATGTCACAAACTAAAGTGCATACGAGTGTGGATACTCTGCTATTATTTAAGACATTTTAATCAGGCCACAGAGATTCTAATTTTAAAATGGTCTTTAGTTTTCTCTGGGTATTGAAACTACCCATCTTTTAGTAGCTGAATGCGACTTATGCTTCAAAACACTTTTAAAAAAGTACTTTTCCATTTTCAGATAACTCCTGATCCCAAAAATAAAGAGAATGGTTATTGATGTGTTAGTTAAAAATAATTGTTTCTGTTACTATCATAATCCTGTGGCTGTCATCTATATTAGACCAGTGACCAGTGTGTAATACTGGCCAAGCTTCATGCTATCCCAATAGAGAATGCTTAGGTCTATTTTAAGTGATCTGTTTCTTTGGGGTGGGAATAGTAGGCCAAGTTCAAGTCCCAACTCGAAATTTGTGTGTGTCTCTTTTGAAGGGGGGAAGGGACTCTGGAATATGAATTGTCTTCACTTGTTAATCGTGAACATTCCTCTGACTCATGAGTGGCAGCAGTCATGGGAGCACCTCCAGCCTTTCTCAGCAGATGTCACTGTCACTGTGTATGTTGATGTACTTACCAAGGAAAAGGGAAACAATTGACTAATATAGAGATCATATTTATCAAGTTTACCAAATATATTTAACATTTTCTTGGCTAATACCTTCTTTATATTTAAGGGACTTTAGTACTTTTTTTTTTTTTTTTAAGTACTTTTTAGACTTGAAGTGATTGCTAAATTTGGGATGGTTTAGCAGCTTCAAATGAAGAGAATGTTTTTATTTGGTCTTTGTGGAAATTTAACCTGAATCATCCTTCTGATTTCATTGCCATCATAAATTCTGGCAACTGAAAGTTAAGTTTGATCTCTTCATTTAATGAAATGTATTCATGTTCCCTTAAATAGTAACTTGACTGTATTCAGGTATTTTGGGGTTTTTTTAAAGAGGCTTTGCTTCGTGAGATTTTTCTCTCCCCACCCTTTTTAAAAATGGTGTTTGTTCAAATTAAATGAATTTGGCATTGCCCCACATTCCCTTACTGAAAAGTTTTTTTTTATGTACTCATTGTAGTCAAATATTTGATAGCTCCTCTCATTTTTTATGATTAGGAAATCGACCTAAAAATAGAAGAAGAATATTAAAATGAGTGGTTTTGTTCTCAGTATTGGAGTTTGTATAGCTTCTCAAAGCCAGTTATTTTTATTATGTGTCTTAACCCTTAGGTTGAATTAAGTTTCCTTGAAATTTAATTTGTTTTGCAGGTTAATGAATCAAAAACTATTTTAAAGCTTTGCGATTTTGGGTCAGCATCACATGTTGCAGATAACGACATAACGCCGTATCTTGTCAGTAGATTTTATCGTGCTCCTGAAATCAGTAAGTGTCTTTAGGTGTTTTTTGATCTAGGCTATGGTATGCAGTGAAAACAGCACATTTAATTTCCAGGTTCTGTTTTCCATCACACCTCAGCAGCTGTGTGGCTCATTCATGAGGAGGGAACTGTAGCAAGTTCATCCCCCTCTGTTGGCATGGTGGTGGTTGTGACAGGAGTCTTGATCATGTCAGGCAAGACTAGCAAAACAATTGTGGAAAGAATTCAACTTTAGAAGACTGCTCTTGATTATTCAGGGTCTGATTATCAAACTTGTGAATTACAGGTGACCTTTATTTCTTTCTCTTTCTTTTGCCCTTTTGAGGCTGATTAGCACCTCCACCAAAGGTGAAATGGAAAAGGAAGAGATACACATTTTCTTAGTTTTGCCATATTAGTTTGCCCCATTTTTTAAGATTTTGAAGGGTCTCTGTTAAGGGAAAAGGCCATGAAACTAGTTGTCAGACTGCTGTGGTATTAATATTGCGGTTATAGTCCAAGCTCCCCTATTAATGGAAATAAAAATTAATGGTTGATTATTGTTCTCATGTATTAAAACTTCATTTTGTTTTCAGTTATAGGTAAAAGCTATGACTACGGCATAGATATGTGGTCTGTAGGTTGTACCTTATATGAACTTTATACCGGAAAAATCTTATTTCCTGGCAAAACCAATAACCATATGTTGAAGCTCGCCATGGATCTCAAAGGAAAGATGCCAAATAAGGTAGGACATTAGTACAAGCTTGTTTTTTCCATGGTCTTAGTAGTAATTTCTTATAGACTAATGGACTGCTGACACTTAACTCTGATGGCTATAAAACAAAAATTGAGAGGCAGGTAGATGGTTATTGTGATTCCTTAGGTCCTTTCCCATTTCTAGTCTCATAATTAATGGTTATAATCAGCCAAGAGCTAAGAGGATAACTAAAGAACTCTTTTTTCCTTTTCCCTCTTAAGTCTACCCTTCGTGTTTTTCTTCATTCTCTAGCCTCTTGAATTAAGCAGGGGGAAGCCACCTGTGGTTTAGGAGAGAATTGGTTAGCATACATTTGTTAAGCATCATAACATAACTATTTGATATCTCTGTCCCACTTCTTCCATTTATTGCCCTTCAGTGCTGGGCAGAGAAGCAGCAATATTCTTGGGAATACAACCGGAACTGGTAAGAGTACCAGACACCCCTGGGAGATAGCATGAAAAAGATGCAGATGAGGTTATTTAAATGTAAACTAGTGCCTACTGATCAGAATGAATGGCTGATTTTGTAAGAGGAACTTGATGGCAGTCAGTTTATTGAAGTTTAGAGGTTATTTGGGAAGGGAAGGTACAAAGAAAATTCATTTGATAAGACGTCTTTCTTAGAAATCCACCCTTAATACTTTAGCTGTAATATCAGTTTCTCGTGTGTCTAACGTGAAGCAGGAACTTTTGGCTTTATAAAAATGTCTGAAGGCCTTATCTTAGATTTTTAAGATTTCGGTTTATTTGCTGAATTTCTGAGAGATTTTTCTCCCTGTAGGTCAGAAGCTATTACGGATTTTAGATACTGTTCAAATTCTGTTAGGTTGGATTTGTTTAGAATTAGTTACACTGAATTTAGCTCTGTTGTTACTTGTTTTAATTGGGTTTAGCCTGTACTGTATTAGCACTCTTAGAACATGATGTGCAAAATGCCATTCGGCTTCCTAACTGCCAAGAGAAAAGGCTCCAATTGTCTGATATCTTCCCTGTCTTGAGAACAAATGATTTTAAGTCTTTGTTTAATCCCAAATTTTGAATAATGAAACCGAAACTTGATATGCAAATTAGATTAGGTCACTGCCTGAAAAAATATAATTTCATGTTAAGTAGTTTAGGTGCAACATTCGTTTTAGCATTTTCAAAGATACTGATAAACTCTTGAGAGCAAGGAAATCTGAGCTCATTTCCAAATAAGAAACAAATCCAGAGAGATTAAATAATTTGCATGACTTGTTATGTATTGTTTTAGGCCAGACTGTTTTCATAATAGTTGAAAACCCAAAGTTTTTTTTCCCCTTTAGATGATTCGAAAAGGCGTATTCAAAGACCAACATTTTGATCAAAATCTCAACTTCATGTACATAGAAGTTGATAAAGTAACAGAGAGGGTAAGTCTCTTTTAATTGTTATATCTTACTGTTAATGAATTGAGTACTGGGTGGTACTAGGAGCTATGCATATTTATTTTTTAAATAACATTAAAAATAATTCTTTTTCTGCTGTTGGCCAACTCTTGGATAAAACACCATATTATGGAAAAGATTAAGGGATTTTTAAATGCTTTTCTAGTATAATGAGTTTGTTTTTATCGTAGGTGACATCTAGCATCCATCGTCTGTCGTTTGGATCACTTTCTTGGTCTTAACACCTTCTGTGAGCACTCATACTAGAGTGACCTTCCTGGAAACAAATCTGTTCATGTTACTCTCTCTATTTAAAAACCCTTCATTAGCTCCTTATTCCCTGTAAGATAATATTTAAGTTTTTCAAATTAAGTCCTCCATGATAGGAACTCTGCCTTTTTCAACAATTTTCTCTCTCTGCACAGTATTCCATAAAGCCCATAGTCCATGCCTGGCCGTTATCTAAGGACCATGCTGTTTTAAACCTCTGTGTCTGCTCCCAGACCTCCCTGTACTCGTAATTCATCTCCTATACTAATTCCTTTAAAAAATCTCAACTTCAAGTTTTCTCTGAAATACTGAGTTCTGTATGTGCCTTTCTAAAACTTCTAGGATGAAGTAATGACTTCCTTATTTTCCTCCTTATTTTATGGTTTCCTAACTTTGTCAGAGCAGTTAACATGCCATTGTATTGTCCTTTTACATGTCTGTCTCTTAACTGGACTGCAATCTCCTTCAGGGTAGGAAAAGTCCAGTTCAAACAGCAAATGGCTACTATTAAGTAGTTTAATGTTTTAACTATTTTTTCTTAATATCATAGAATTATTTTCTGTTATCGTTGTGATCTTTTTTATAAAATTAAGTTCTAGAATGATCTTTAAAAAAAAAACTGTCATAGAAATTGATGTATGTTTTGCTGTGTATATCTTCTCCGAAATAAAAAGAAGAAAATGCTTATAGCTAACAGGGTTGACTTTGTCCATTGAAGTGTTTTTAGCGCTTCTTGAAAAGATGTAGAGGGCACAGCAAGCCATGTACAAGTTTTAAATGAGTAGGTGATAAACACACATATATTCTTAATATAGACCCAAAAGTCCGATATTTTAGTATCTTATTTAGAGGTGTATTTTTAAAAATTATTTTTAGGAGAAAGTTACTGTCATGAGTACCATTAATCCAACTAAGGACCTATTGGCTGATTTGATTGGGTGCCAGCGACTTCCTGAAGACCAACGCAAAAAAGTGCACCAGCTAAAGGACTTGTTGGACCAGATCCTAATGTTGGACCCAGCTAAACGAATTAGCATCAACCAGGCCCTACAGCATGCCTTCATCCAGGAAAAAATTTAAACCAGATGAAGAAGCTCTAAGGGTTTGAGTAATTAAATACAAAGACTGAAGAGATGTCACAGCAGTTTATTAATGTATATAAACTTATAAATATTTCTCCAGCAAATTTGAGGAAGCATGATATATTTGAATTAACACCAAGGGTGATATTTCTTTTAGAAATGTTAGATAATCTGTTGCGTGTCTTATGTGAAATTTCACCGTAGAACTGTTTTAGTTGCCAAGACTGCTCAGAATTACAGTCCTAATGTATATGATTGCAGTTCACATCAAGACAAAAGCATCTGTTATAAAATGAGTAGTAATACTGGGTGGTTGCTTTGTTTTTAGCAGACTTGGCTTCAGTTTGGTCTTCAGATAAAATGGCCAGCATAAATGCTGTTTATATTCACGTTTTCCTAGGTTTGTGTGTGCAGGCCACAGCAGCATGCCCTTGGTGTAGTCAGTGCCGAAAGGGGTCTGTTCCTTCTTGAGCCTGCCTGCAGGGATGGTCTCCTCTTTTAAAGCAGGTTGTGTACAACATTCAGTACACTGAAGGTAAGCTAAACCATCAACATCACTGGTGTTTTAAAATGTTATTTTATTGGAACGATTGACAAATGAGGGATATTAGTTTTGTGACAGAATTCCCTGCATGTGTGATAACCGATCTTGTTTTATTTTTTGGCATTGCAACTGTGGCATAGTTACAATTTCTGTTCTCTTCATCACATTTAAAATTTGGAGAGTATGCTCTTGATGGATAGAACACCTTCAGTGTACTGTTTCTTATTAACTTTAATTTTTTTTAATCAACTTGCTATAGACTTTATATACATTTTGTTAAATACAGTTCCTAGAGACATAGAAACCAGGCGTAGTTTTCATTTACTAATTTCAGATGTTGAGGCCTACTTCTGAAAGTCCTCATATTTAAAGCTTAGACAACATAATGAAATTTTTAACTATTTGTATGTCATTTTGAAAGTGTACTGCTTTATGGTAAAAGTGTTTTTCATTTGTTCATTGTTTTCATTATTTGTGATCATGTTGTCTTTCAATACAGGCATAAACCTTCCACTCTTGAACAAAGCAGCTGCTTTTTAAAAGCGGTAATTGCTTCTTTACCTTTTATTTCTTTTGTAAATGAAGCTTTTCTTTAAGAATGTGACTTTAAAGTGTTGTCTATTGCATAAAACAGTTGACACTCACTTATTGTAAAGTGAAGATTGTTCTACTGCATGTAAAGTGGACCATGCAGACTTCTGTATGTTTTCAGGATGCATCATTAGATAATAAAGTCTTTTGTCAACAAGGCATTTGTAGCCATTTTTAAAAGTTTTTGTCTTCAGTGCTGGTAAGTCAGGTAAACCTTAAATAGTTAAAAGCAACCTTTCATTTTTCCTGTAAGTCTTTAATTAAAAGTACTTATTTGTTAAAAATGTAAACCTAGTGAAAAGTTTTATCATTTTATTAGTAATAATGATACTAATTATATCCCAAAAAGCCCTACAAGTATTGTCAGCTTTCAGTGTAGTGAGATTATTCCTGTAGGTTATGGGGTATAATTCAGGATTTAACTAATGTTTCTGCTATTTTCTCACTTTTCCTTTTGATGGTGCGGAAAGAGAAAAAGGAAAACGGGGCACAGGCCATTCAACGCCTTCTCCAAGGGGTCTGATTTGCTGAGACACCAGCTTCACCTTCTTTACAAGGTTATTTCTGACAGCATGTGTAGATAAACATTTAGCAACAATTTAAAACAAAATCATGTAAATCAGCTTGGTTTTGCAGCACAGAGGAGTTAGCATTTTTAACATGGTAGGAGAGAGATTTCAGAAGTGTATGTAGTCTTTTTGTTAAAATTACTGCTTGCCTCCCTGAGGAATGTAGAAAAAATCAGATTTTAGGGGTTTCAATCATATTTTTAAATTGTAAATGGGATTTTTTTATTCACCCAGGCACCTAATTACAACAAGCATGCACATTTTGGTGCATTCAAGAATGGAAAATCAGAATAGCAGCATTCTTCTGGTGGGTTTTGCTCCATTTAAAGCCATGAAATGAACTGCAGCCAGGAAGGTGATAGATGGGATAATGTGCCACCTATGAACCTGCAGCCCGTCTCCTCATGGTTTAGACTTACTAAAATCAATACCAGGTGATTTTCCCCTTCAAGTAGAGTGAAGCCTTCTAAATAAGGCATCACGAGTGCAGCTTTTCCACCTGAATAAATGGGTAGTGATTTTTCCCACCATTACTTATTTGGTGATAACATGCTGCATATTCGAGTCTTGTGGAGTTATTACCACATGAAATAAGCATTGTGATGCTTCTGATGATTTTCATGGCTTCATTTTATATAATTGTTAAGTAATTTAACTTCTACTAGAAACAGTTCGTCTTATGCCTTCAAAACTATTACAAATTCTTTAAAAAACAAAGTTGCTTGTTACTTGTTCTTTGTGTTTTAGGTGCAGCTCAGTGGAGGATGACGACAACCAGAAGACATGAGCTAAGGTTTCTGTCCTATAAAAGATTAACAAATAAAAAAGAACTCCATTTAATTTTTGTCTTAATTTTTTCATTTTCAGCATTATGATTTGGGTTTCATTAATGTTTGGTACTTAGAATAATAGTGCTTTCGTGGTGTTCATCTGTAAAGTGCTCATTTGTCAGGCTTCCTTGCCTCTCCTGCCTTCCCCCCCGACCCCCCCAAAAAAGTACTTGTCACATTGAGTGATTTTATAAAAAACTCTGAGTGGTGAGATCCCACATAACACATGGTGGTTGAAATTGGTTTTAAGGATTATTAGAAAACAGCAACTGCCAAAATAGCATACATCTAAAAGTCATCTGCAACCTTAGGTGTCTTCTATCTTTAGCTTACCATTTAGGAACATTTGTAACAGTTGCTTCAGTCGTGGTCTTAACAGACAAAATATCCTGAGCCATGGTTAGTTGTTCTTAAGGAAAGTGAGGAAGATGATGGTCTGTAGATCTTTGGTATTCTCAAATCTAGCCTCCCTAAATTTATCTATTTGAACGGAACCCTGTCGACAGCCCCTAACTTTATTAGAATATGTAATTTTGCTAAGGTATAAGTTTGGAACTCTGCAAGACCTCTGTTAGATTGAGGTGAGTGAGCTGTTTTTAACAAGCCTGCATTCATATTTCAGAGTAGCTATATAGTTTTCAGATACAAGTATCTCGTGAAGTTTTGCTTTAGGATTACATTTTTTGTCAAAGCTTATGTAAAGTGACTATCAGGCTTGAGGATTCTTAAAAGCCTAAGGACATAGCCCTCAAAAAGATCGTATTATTTCCACTTTTCAGGGAACAGCTGAGGTCAGAAAGCATGTACTGTTAAAACACTCTGTTCCCTGAGTAGACTTCACTCTTAACAGCTCCTCAGAAATGAGGTTGGAATTGTCCAGTTTTAAAGGGGAGCATCTTGTCATAAATTTTAAGACCCTCTCTGTGTTTGTTTCCACCTTTAAGTCCTTGGTGACGTCCTGCTGCTTCACTCCCCAATGGCTATCTCATTTCACTTTTCTTATCAAAATAATTTCATGTTTTAAAGTAATATAATTTTTATCTTACTTGCCATTGTAATTACCACTTTTTTCCTAACAATAACACACAGGCTATATTGATAATACAGACAGATATATATAATGTTACAGGGTTTGTGGTACCCACTACCCATTGCCAGCAAGTCGATTCCGACTCAGCGACACTATAGGACAGAGTAGAACTGCCCCGTAGAGTTTTCAAGGAGCGGCTGGTGGATTCGAACTGCCGACCTTTTGGTTAGCAGCCGTAGCTCTTAACCACTGCACCACCAGGGCTGCAGGGTATGTGGTAGAGGTAGTGAAATGTAATGTTCTCAGATTGGTTTCATTTTTGCATTCTTCCTACTATGCCTTTCCTGTGCTTTATCATCATTTGTAAGCAGAACTGTAGCTGTGTAGGTACAGATAAAACCTTTGAAATGAAATAAAGGAATTCTTTTACTAAAATTTTAGCCCAAGAGTTAAGAATGTCCTTTCAAATGTTGGAGATGGGGAAAAAGCCAGATAGTCAAATATATAATTTCCCTCCTTTAGTTATAAAGACATTGTTAAAAACAGGCTTCCTAAATGTTTATTTCTGTTTTCATAGTACCTTAGTTTCCAGCGTATATTCTACATGAATCTTATCAGTGCGCCTTCTAGATGGAATGCCCGCTGTAGAAATGTTCACTACAAACTATCATTCATGGTTTTTACGTGTCAATGATATGTACACTAAATTGACATAAAAAATGTTTGGCAGTTATTTTGATATCATATGGTATCTTTTTCTTAATGTTTCTTCTTCTGTATGTAGGGTAAGGGACTGTTCTCCTGACGAACCTTTCCATTTAGTGATCAAGACGTGGAAGCTGATCTCTGAGATGCTCACTGTGTATCCTAATTGGTGGTGGTATCATTGGAATTGTAACTTGCATTTAGCAGCACATGTTCCCAGTCAACTTATTGGGAAACTTAATAAAATATGTCTCTTACTGCCGTTTTGTCTCCTGGTTTTTCCTTTGCTGGAGTTGGGTATTTTTACACTTAGTTTTACATTAAAACAACATTTCTGCATAGATGAGAAGTTTGGGGAGCAGTGAGTCTAATGGGTGAAGCAACTAGAGCAGAAATAATGAGAATGTTGACACAATGTGAAGAATGTAACCAATGTCACTGAACAAAATGTGTAGAAAATTGTTAAGTGAGAGCATGTTTTGCATGTTTTTTACTTTGTATATATTTTCACCAAAAATTAAATATAACTTTAAGAATAAAAACCTCTAAAAAAAAAAAACAAAGTGAGAAATGATTTGGCTTCTTAAAAACTCGTCCAAAATTTACAACACATCAGGTAGTAACTTGAGAGAGAAGTTGAGGATAATTTGAGTTTATACAAATTGACCCTTTGAAATGGAGTTACAACTCAATAAGGAACTTAAAAAACAAACTATTAAGAGATCAAATATTGAATTTTTTTCAGATCTTAGATACTCTGTTTAAGTTCAGTTACCTCTTTTGTCTACAGTCCAAGAATTACATATAAACAGGAACCATGGAAATACTTAGGAAGAGGTGTGTTTTAGTAACTTTTTAAAAAGTCATATAAAATTAGGCTATTTCTGTCTTCAACTGTCCATTTAAACAATGTCTGTTGAGCTTGTTACCAAAAAACACAACTGTTAACGCACTTAAAAATATTTCTTAAAGAATTCTTACCTGACGTTTTTCAGAAATGTTTCACTGATGTTAATAGGTGTGCTTTGAGAAGTATTCAGTGCTCAAATCTGATTGGGAACTGCTGGATTAAATTCAGTTAAGGTAGAAGCCACCAGAAATTTTCACCACAGTTTTAAAAAAGTCAGCAAAATACTGATGCCCATTGTGGATCTCAGAGAGGGAGGAGGTGGGGAGGAACATTTTGCAAACTACTTAGCAGAATCTGCCCTTTCACAGAACCTACAGCCTGGAAACAGCTGATTTAGTTTGACTTTCCTCACAGATATCAAAACACATTCAAAGCACTAAGTGCAAAACACTGGAGGGAGTGTCACAGTTGTATTCCTGCTTGTATATTTCTGATTTGGTTTTCCTAGTAATAGAAACATAGTAAATTTCCTGTAATTATTTAGGTAATTTAGTTCATAGTACATGTAGAAGCCTGACAAATATGGGGCTTTTATTCTCGGTCTACCCAAGTTTTATTCTCCTATGGAAGTTTTCAGCTTTTCAAAACAGTGAATGAAATGTTTAAGAGGGCCAGGGAAGTTGTGTAAACCTTCAGCTTATGCTGAGGGTGGAGGGAAAGAGCCCATGGCTATAGAGAATGACACCTAACCCAGCTGGGGCTTATAACACAAGAGCAGCGGGTAGAGTCTGCTCCCGAAGAGTGCCGGCACCACGCCTTTGTAAGAAATGGGCTGCATTGGCCTGGCAGGGGACAGAAGCTACATTTACATCCATCTCTGCCTGACTTTGAAGGGTTCTGAGGTGATTGTATTCTGGTACATGTAGGGAAAGTAGTGAACCTCAAATGCAGGCTGTCCTGGGTCAGGGCGGCAGCACTGCAGGCTGAGGAACACCTGGGACATACTACGTCTTATTGTTGGCAGGAGAGTAAAAGTATTTCTACAGGAGAGCCAAATGTGGAAATTGATGAGCAAGCCAAGCAGCCAAGCTCATCTAAATTTTCCTGAACAGAATCACCTAAATTTATAAACATGTATCCACGTGAACTTTTCCAAATGTTTCTTCAAAAGTAATGGTAGAAGTTGGCTTTCAAAGGTCTGAAAAACACCCAAGACGTTTGTATTTGTTAGTTCATAACTAGTTTTCCTGTTCATAGAAATCATTTGTATTGCCTATTTTAATTAAATCTTTTCCCCTATCAGGCTTCAAGATGAACTTGAGATAGCTGCATCGTGTACTTCCTACAAAAGCACCACTTCTGGCCTCATTTTGGGACTCAAACACAAAGGACAGAATCCCAGCAACGGTATCTTTATTAAGTGATCGTGACGTGTTGAATTCATTAGTCCCTTTGCTCCATGACTGAATGCTGCTGGTAGTTTTAACATTTACACTTACATTTAAAGTAGTTTTGAACTATGATTGAAAACTATTAGATGATTCAGTAGCTCCTTTTTTAGGTTTAATGGCATCCTAAATGAAGTAGCCTGGTTGTGTTTCCAGTGAGAAGTTTAACTTTAGCACTTCCCTTGCCCAGCGCATGCGCGCGCACACACGTGCATTCAAAGGGACCAAACCAATTACCTAGTGCAGGAGTCTTATTTCACAACTTACCTGACAGAATTATTTACCCTATCTCCTGTTTCCCATCTCCCTTGCCCACTCCCAATCCTGGCCATGCTGAAAACCAGCGAGCTAGAGTATCTATGGAAAATAGCGCCTATAGCAATTAGTTTTAAATTGCCGAACGATTGCGCACAACTGGCGCTGGAAAAGGTGATGGCCTATAGAAACTGCCCGTTGGCACAGTTCCCCCAACCCTCACCCCCTCAAGCAGGGCCCAGGGCACACGGTATACCTGCCATACCCTAGATAAACCTAGGAGTAAGCAAGGTACCTATGGGTTTAATTTGCTGTGCACAATTTCACCTGTTTTCACATGAAATTGTGCACTACAGACTAGCAAGTAAGCACAAGTAAGCCCATGCATACTTGCTTAGTGGTTAATCTGCCCCTGCTTGCAAGAAGTAGGGTGTTAATAATGTGTTATGAATTGTTATTCTTCCAGTGACAGTTCAACCCTAAAGTGGCTCATTGCATCTTGAACTGACAAGAGCCATGCCTATTTTCCTGGTGTATCTTTTTTTTTTTTTTTTTGCTACATGTCAGGCACTTTTGCTCCATTCACTTAGTCATCACATAATTCTATAAGAGGTATTCTCCCCATTTTACAAATTAGGAAAGTAAAGCACAGCTAAGAAATCTGTTAAGGAGCAAACCCTGGGTTCAGATTCAAACAGTTGGCTATGGTGTATCTACTACATGCCAGGAAATGGTTGTTGGGGATATAGTGGTGACCAAAATTCCTGGAGTTTTACAGATAAAGATGAGGGGATAAAATCCAGGCGGATAAAGGTAGAAATGAAAATGGATGTAAACGGTTGTTTAAAAGTAGGGTTCAGGACTTTGGATTTCTGAACCAACATGTAAAGAGACTGAAAGTCAACACTCACCCTCAAAACAGGAGGAAAAAAAATCAACAACTCTTCTTAGATCTATCAGAGAATTGAGGTCGCAGAGCAAGCCACAGCCCCAAAACTGGAGATACAGGCAAATAGAAAAAATCCCAGTATACCTGAAGCAGAAACCACCACTGTACCCACATGGGTAGGAATACCCACCAATACAAAACCCATTGCCACCGAGTCAATTCCGACTCATAATCGACCCCTTGGGGTTTCCAAGGCTGTAAATCTCTCTGGAGGCAGACTGCACATCTTTCTCCCACAAAGCCCCTGGTGGTTTCCAACAGCTGACCTTTCAGTTAGTAGTTGCTGCTCCACCAAGGCTCCTTAGGTAGGAATATGCTAAGGGTAATTGACTACTGGGGATGGAGTGAGGATAAAATCAGAGATAAAAACTCCTATAGCCCAGTCTTAGGAGCAGCTCCACCTCCCAGAGTCCCAGAGGTTCTCACTGAAGATCATGAAAAATCTTTGAGGGCTTTGAGCAGGAAGAGGGGGAAAGTAACCATCTTGAAATTGTGCTCTATTCTCCTTAACAATAGCCTGCCCTCAAAGGAAATAATTTTACCAGAGCACTGGTAGCGCAGTGGTTAAAGCAATTGGCTGCTAACGGAAAGTTCGGAGGTTCCAACCCACCAGTGACTGTGCAGGAGAAAGTCGCAGTCTGCTTCTGTAAAGATTTACAGTCTTAGAAACTCTGTGGGGCAGTTCTACTCTGTCCCATACAGTCTCTATGAGTTGGAATCGGCTTTTTGGCAGTGGATTTGGTTTGTGGTAACCAATGTGAATTTTACCAGATCTTAACTGACCTGAAGGAACAAATACTCAACTACAGCCCTCACTAGTTTCCATGAGAAAGAAGAAAAATACCCAACTCCAACGCTTTGTAACCTTTCTGCCTCGCCTAAGGGTGAGGAGGAAAAAGGCTGAGAAGCACGCGTGTAAAGGCTACAGCCCAGGGGCCCAGGCTCACTAAAAGACTGAGACCTAATTATATGATCGCAGAACACTCCCCTTCTTCCCCCACCTTACCGCAACATCATTAGGGCCCTTGTACAATACTGGAATTACAATGTCTTAGTTATCTAGTGCTACTATAACAGAAATACCACAAGTGGATGGCTTTAACAAAGAGAAATTTATTTATTCACAGGAAAGTAGGCTAAAAGTTCAAATTCAGAGCGTCAGCTCCAGGGGAAGGGTTTCTGTCTCTGTTGGCTTTCTCATCAATCTTCCCCCAGACTAGGATCATCTCGGTGCAGGGACCCTGGGTTCAAATGACACTCTTTGCTCCCAGCACTGCTTATTTGGTGCTCTGAGGTCCTCCACTCTCAGCTTTCCTTTCCTTTTATCTTTTGTGAAGGCCACACCCCAAGGAAACTCCCTTTACATTGGATCAGGGATGTGGCTTTACTAAGGGTGTTACAATCGCACCCTAATCCTCCTTACCATAAAATTACAATCACAAAATGGAGGAAAGCCACACAATACTGGGAATCATGGCCCAGCCAAATTGATACACACACTTTTGGGGGGACATAATTCAATCCATGACATAGAGTTAAAGAGAACTGCAAGGCCCAGACACTAAGGAATCTCTAGGGAAACAAACAAAAAAAAAACAGGGGAGACAAAAACAAGGACACCACATGAAATTTTAGCCTGTGACACCTAGAGCTATGACAAATACTGAACACAGCCTAACTTCTAGCCATTAACAACCTGCGATATGCAGATGACACAACCTTGCTTGCTGAAAGTGAAGAGGACTTGAATCACTTATTGATGAAGATCAAAGACCACAGCATTCAGTATCAATTACACCACAACATAAAACAAAAATCTTCATGACTGTACCAATAAGCAAGATCATGATAAATGGAGAAAAGATTGAAGTTGTCAAGAATTTCATTTTGCTTGGATCTACTGTCAATGCCCATGGAAACAGCAGTCAAGAAATCAGACCACACATTAAGACAGGGAGCAAAGGCCCTGAGATCAGAGGGTGTCTGTTTGAGAAATAGCGAAGAGACTGCTGTGGTTAGAGGAGAAACAAGTAATAGAGAAATAAGACTATACTATTTTTTTTTATCAGGGAGGTAATAGGGGGTTGAGTGTGGAACCTAGAGGCTTAGTAAGACAAGGAACAGAGGGGCCCCCAAATCTGCAAACAAAGTAACAAGAGATGGGCCAGGGCACAGAAACAAAGCCATTTCCCGGAACAATGGGGCAGGGTATCTAAGAATAGCCCGCAAACTTCTTTAAAGTTGCCTTTTTTTTTTTTTTTTTTTTCAGAAGCAGCTGGAGAAAACCAGGCCTAGGTACATGCAGAGAACATCCACCTGTGACCGGTGTGTGACCTCCCACCAGGGGCAGTGAGGGGCTACAGCCCCAGCCAAGGAATCGAACCTGGAGAGCGAGAGACTGCGTAGACGCAACACCCCATAATAAGTCCTGCTACGAATCCCAGAGGCCTCCAGGACAGGAGCCATCTTGGAAAGCTGCTGCGCATGCACTTTAGTTAACATATCCCTGCCTGTGTCTATGAATAAACATGAATCTTTTCCCGCCCAATAACTTTTAAAAACTCGGGCCTGTCTTTTGTTCTGTGAGATGAGGGTAAGCATTCCTCTAGGTCCTCCTTGTCTCCGCTTGCAAGCCTCTTCAATAAAGCTTTGGTCATGTGGAAAACTTCATGCCTTACCTGCTCATTCTTGACCAGTGAGAGGCAAGAACCTTTACTCCAGTAACAACATTGCATTGGGCAAATTTCCTTCAAGAGATCTCTTTAAAGTGTTAAAAAAACAAAGATGTTGCTTTAAGGACTAAGGTGCTCCTTACCCAAGCCATGGTGTTTTCAATCACCTCACATGCATATAAAAGCTGGACAATGCATAAGGAAGATCAAAGAAGAACTGATGCCTTTGGATTATGGCGTTGGGGAGGAATATTAACTATACCATGGACTGCCAGAAGAACAAACAAATCTGTCTTGGAAAAAATACAGCCAGAAAACTCATTAGAAGCAAAGATGGTGAGACTTCATCTCACATACTTTGGACATGTTAGGAGGAGGGCCTAGTCCCTGGAGAAGGATATCATGCTTGGTAAAATAGAGGGTCAGGGAAAAAGAGGAAGACCCTTGATGAGATGGATTGACACAGTGGCTGCAACAATAGGCTCAAAGATAGCAACAATTGTGAGGTGCAGGACTGGGCAGTGTTTTGTCCTGTTGTACCTAGGGTCGCTATGAGTCAGAATCGACTCGCCGGCACCTAACAATAGCAACAATGACTAATTTACACATAGCAACTCATAGCAACCCTATAGGAAAGAGTAGAACTGCCCCATAGGGTTTCCATGGAGCAGCTGGTGGATTTGAACTGCCCCCCTTTTGGTTGACAGCCAAGCTCTTAACCACTGAGCCACCGGGGTTCTAATGGAAAGCAAACAACATGCAAGAACAGATGGAAACTCTAAGAAATAAGCAAAAGAAAATGCTAGAAAGCAAAAACACTGCAAGAGAAATGAAGAATGCCTTTTATGGGCTCATCAGTAAACTAGACATGACTGAGAAAAGAATCAATAAAGCAAAGAGGAAAAAAAAGATGAAAAACACAAAAATGGAACAGAAAATCCAAAAACTGTGGGACAATTACAAAAGGTGTAACATACGGGAATAACAGAAGGAGAAAAAAGAGACAAAAGAAGAGCTCTTTGATGTAATAACGGCTGAGAATTTTCCAAAATTGTTGACAGACACCCAATGACAGATTCAGAAAGCTCAGAGAACACCAAAGCAGGAAAAATACTAAAAAACAAACAAACAAACAAAAGCTTCAGCTAAACTGCAGAAAATCAAAGGAAAAAAAAAAACCTGAAAGAAGTCACATGCAGTGTGGAGAGAGACATCTTACATATAGAGGAATAAGGGTAAGAATTACATTGTGTTTCTCTTCAGAAACCATGCAAGGAGGAATCGAGTGGAGTGAAATATTTATAAAGTGCTGAAAAGAAAAAAAAAAAAAAAAGCCTAGAAATCTGTAACCAGCGAAATTATCCTTCAGAAGTGAAGAAATAAAGACTTTCTCAGACAAACAGATATTGAGGGAATTTATCTTGCAAGAAATGTTAAAAGAAGTTCTTCAGAAAAAAGGAAAATTATATAGGTCAGACAGTTGCACTTACATAAAGAAAGAGTAGTCAAGAAGAAATAAATGAAGATAAAATATTTTATTCCTAACTGATCTAACTGATAACAGTTTGCTCAAATTAACAATAGCAACAATATAAAAAATATATAGTGAATGATTATAGCTTATGTATAAGTGAAATGTATGACAAAAATGTAATGGAAAGGAGGGAAGAATTGGGAATACTCTGTTATGGATGGAATTGTACAACCTTCTGTGAAAACTATGACCTTCAGTATATTCCATCCAAATTTAGAGACCATCTCAAGGATAGATTTGACTGAGCACTAATGACCAAAGACCAGACAAGTTGTGAGATGACATCAAGGACATCATACATAAAGAAAGCAAAAGGTTATTAAAAAGACAGGAAAGAAGGAAAAGACCAAAATGGATGTCAGAAGAGACTCTGAAACTTGGTCTTGAACGTAGAGTACTGTCTTGGTCATCTAATGCTGCTATAACAGAAATATCACAAGTGGATGGCTTTAAGAAAGAGAAATTTATTCTCTCACAGTCTAATAGGCTACCGGTCCAGATCCAGGGCTTCAGCTCCAGGTAAAGGCTTTCTCTCTCTGTCAGCTCTGGAGGAAGGTCTTGTCATCAGTATTCGCTTGGTCTGGGAGCATCTCAGTGCAAGAACCTAAGGTCCAAAGGACACGCTCTTCTCCTGGCATTGCTTTCTTGGAAATACGAGGTCCCCATGTCTCCCTGCTTGCGTCTTTCTTTTATATCTCAAAAGAGATTGGCTTAAAACACTATCTAATCTTGTAATTGCCACTAATCTATCTTATTACATCATAGTGATAGAATTTACAACACACAGGGAAATCACATCAGATGACAAAATGGTGGACAATCATACAATACTGGGAATCATGACCTAGCCAAGTTGACAGATATTTTGGGGGGAAACAATTTAATCCATGACAAGTACCTAAAGCAAATGGAAGAAATGATGAAATAAAAGAGGTGAGCAGGAGATTTCAAAGGGCAACTCAATAAGACAAAGTATTATGAGAAGTGAAAGGCCTGGAGTTAGAAAACCAAAAGGAAAGAACATGCTTGACATTTCTCAAGCTGAAAGAACTGAAGAAAAAATTCAAGACTTGAGTTGTAATATTGAAGGATTCTATGAACAAAAAATTGAATGATGTAGGAAGCATCAACTGATAAAGATCAAAGATCACACCCTTTAGTATGGATTACACCTCAAGATAAAACAAAAATCTTCACAACTAGACCAATAAGCAACATCATGATAAACGGAGAAAAGATTCAAATTGTCAAGGATTTCATTTTTCTTGGATCCACAATCAACACCCATAGAAGCAGCAGTCAAGAAATGAAAAGACACATTGCTTTGGACAAATCTGCTGCAAAGGACCTCTTTAAAGTGTTGAAAAACAAAGATGTCACCTTGAAGACTAAGGTGCACCTAACCCAAGCCATGGTGTTTTCAATTGCATCATAGGCATGTGAAAGCTGGACAGTGAATAACAAGGACAAAAGAAGAATTGATGCCTTTGAATTGTGTTGGCAAAGAATATTGAATATACCACGGACTGCCAAAAGAAAGAACAAATCTGTCTTGGAAGAAGTACAGCCAAGAATGCTCCTTAGAAGCAAGGATGACAAGACTTCGTCTTAGATATTTTGGATATGTTGTCAGGAGGGATCAGTCCCTGGAGAAGGACATCATGCTTGGTAAATTACAGGGTCAGCAGAAAAGAGGAAGACCCTCAACAAGATGGATTGACGCAGCGGCTGCAACAATGGGTTCAAGCATAACAACGATTCTGAACATGGCACAGAACCGGACAGTGTTTCGTTCTATGGTACATAGGGTCTCTGTGAGTCAGAACTGATTCGACAGCACCTGACAACAACAGCAACAGGGAGCATCAAAAGAAGATGGAAGGAATACACAGAGTCACTGTACCACAAAGAATTGGTCAATATTCAACCATTTCAGTAGGTAGAATACAATCACGAAGTGATGATACTGAAGGAAGAAGTCCAAGCTGTATTGAAGGCATCCGTGAAAAACAAGGCTCCAGGAATTGATGGAATATCAGTTGAGATATTTGAACAAACAGATGCAACGTTAGAAGCCCTCACTTGTCTATGCCAAGAAATTTGGAAGATTGCTACCTGGCTAACCAACTGGAAGAGATCCATATATGTGCCCATTCAAAGAAGGATGATCCAACAGAATGCAGAAATTATCGAATAATATCATTGATATCACATGCAAGCAAAATTATGCTGAAGATCATTCAAAAATGGTTGCAGCAGTACATGGGCAGGGCACTGACAGATATTCAAGCAGGATTCAGAAGAGGACATGGAATGAAGAATATCATTGCTGATGTCAAGTGGATCTTGGCTGAAAGCAGAGAACACCAGAAAGATGTTTAGCTATGTTTTATTGACTATACAAAGGCATTCGACTGTGGATCATAACAAATTAGGATAACATTGTGAAGAATGGGAATTCCAGAACAAGTACTTAATTGTGCTCATGAGGAACCTGTACATAGACCAAGAGGCAGTCATTTGAACAGAACGGGGGGAAAGTGCGTGCTTTAAAATCAGGAAATGTGTGTGTCAGGGTTGTATCCTTTCACCATACTTATTCAACCTGTATGCTGAGCAAATAACACGAGAAACTGTCATGAATTGAATTGTGTCCCCAAAAATACGTGTCAACTTGGTTAGGCCATGATTCCCAGTGTTCTGTGGTTGTCCTCCATTTTGTGATTGATGTAATTTTCCTGTGTGTTATAAATCCTAATCTCTGTCTATGGTTAATGAAGCAAGATTAGATTATGTTGAAGAGGATTAGAGTGGAGATGTAACACCCTTACCAGGTCACATCCCTGATGCAATGTAAAGGGAGTTTCCTGGGTGTGTGGCCTGCACCACCTTTTATCTCTCAAGAGATAAAAGGAAACAGAAGTGAGCAGAGAGTTGGGGGACCTCATACCACCAAGAAAGGAGCACTGGGAGCACAGGATGTCCTTTGGACCCGAGGTCCTGTGCCTGAGAAGCTGTTCCACCAGGGATGATTTATGACAAGGACTTTCCTCTAGAGCTGACAGAGAAAAAGCCTTCCCTGGAGTTGATGCCCTGAATTTGGGCTTGTAGCCTGCTAGACTGTGTGAGAATAAATTTCTCTTTGTTGAAGTTATCCACTTGTGGTTATTCTGATATTACTAAGACAGAAGCTGAACTGTATGAAGAAGAACTTGTCATCAGGATTGAAGGAAGGCTCATTAACTACCTGTGATATGCAGATGACACAACCTTGCTAGCTGAAAATGAAGAGGACTTGAAGCACTTTCTGATGAAGATAAAAGACCACAGCCTTCAGTATGGATTGCACCTCAACTTAAAGAAAACAAAAACCTTCACAACAGGACGAATAAGCAACATTATGATAGAGGGAGAAAATATTGAAGTTGTCAAGGATTTCATTTTACTTGGATTCACATTCAATGCCCATGGAAGCAGCAGTCAAGAAATAAATGACATTGCATTGGGCAAATCTGCTGCAAAAGGCCTCTTTAAAGTGTTAAAAGCAAAGATGTCACTTTGAAGATTAAGGTACACCTCATACGCATGTGAAAGCTGGGCAATGAATTAGGAAAACAGCAGAAGAATTGATACCTTTGAGTTACAGTGTTGGCAAAGAATATTGAATATACCATGGACTGCCAGAAGAACGAACAAATCTCTTCTGGGAGAAGTACAGCCAGAATGCTCCTTTCAATCGAGGATGGTGAGACCTCATATTACATATTTTGGACATGTCACCAGGAGGGACAAATCCCTGGAGGAGGACATCATGTGTGGTAAATTAGAGGGTCAGCAAAAAAAAAGGAAGACCCTCAATGAGATGGATTGACACAGTGACTGCAAGAACGGGCTCAAGCATAGCAACGATTGTGAGGATGGCACAGGACTGGGCAGTGTTTCGTTCTGTTGTACATAGAGTTGCTATAAGTTGGAACCATAGAACAGAGAACCCAGAAATCAACCCAGGTATGCAAAGCTGGTTCAACATTCAAAAATCAATTAATTGTTACATCTTTTTTTAGAATTGACCATTTTGTCATTATGTAATATTCGTCTTTGTCCCTGATAATTTTCCTTGCTTTGAAATTAATATAGCTACTCCAGCTTTCTTTTAATTAGTGTTATCATGGTATATCTTTCTTCATTCCTTTCCTGTAAATCTATCTGTGTCTTTATATTTAAGGTGTGACAAAATACAGTTGGTTTTTTTTTAATCCACTCTGATAATCGCTGTCATGGATTGAATTATGTCCCCCCAAAATGTCTGTCAACTTGGCTAGGCCATGATTCCCAATATTGTGTGATTGACCACCTTTTTGTCATCTGATGTGATTTTTCTTTGTGTTGTAAATCCTATCTCTATGGTGTTGACCAGGTGGGATTATGGGCAGTTACATTAATCAGGCAGGATTCAATCTACTTTAGATTGTATTTTAAGTCAATCTCTTTTGAGACAAAAAAGAGAAGTGAGCAGAGAGATGGGGGGACCTCCTTTGGACCCAGGGTCCCTGTGCTGAGAAGCTTCTAGACCAGGGGAAGATTGATGACCAGGACATTCCTCCGGAGCTAACAGAGAGAGAGAAAGCCTTCCCCTGCAACTGACGCCCTGAATTTGGACTTCTAGCCTACTAGCCCACAAGAGAATAATTTTCTCTTTGCTAAAGCCATCCACCTGTGGTATTTCTGTTATAGCAGCACTAGGTAACTAAGACAGTCATTGTCTTTTAATGGGCACATTTAAACCAATTTGTAGCTCTTTTCTCTTTGCACTTGTTCTTTGTTGTTTTGTTTTATTTTGTTTCCTTCCTCGTGTTTTCTGCTTTCTCTGGTTTTAGTTGAGTATTTTATATGATTCCATTTTCTGTCCTCCTAGCATATCAATTATGCTTTAAATTTTTTTATAATGTTTTCTTCTTATAGGCCTTGCACATTTCTTGTTAGGTTCGTTCTAGAAAATGTATTATTGCTATTATAAATGGAGTCTTTCATATACCATCTAATTGGTTGTTGTCTATATATATATTATTTCTACATGTTAATTTTGTAGCACTCACCTTCCTGAACTATTGTTTATAGTAGTTTTCAATTAATTGCTGGTTTTCCAAGTTTAAAAATCACATTATTTGTGAAGAGTGATATTTTCACCTCCTCCCTTCCAATATGTATTCCTCTTTCCTATTTTAATTGGCTAGTACTTCAGTCTAAATAATGTTATATATAGTGGTGTTGGTGCATATCCTTTTCTTATTTTTGACTTTAATAAAAATATTTCTAGAGTTGGTCACTAAAAAAAAAATTTTTAATGGTTTCCCTAGAGTTTACAATGTATATTTACAATTAATGTAACTCCACTTTCAAATAGTAATATATTGCTTCATGGGTAGTACATACTTATAACAGAGTGTTCCCTATGGGTTCCATAACATAGTACCATAAAGTAGGCAGCTTATAAGAACAGAGCTTCGTTGTCTCACCATTCTGTCTCACCCTGTCAACTGAATTCAGGGTGCTGGCATGGCCATATTCTCTCCAAAGGCTCTAGGGGAAGATCTCTTCTTTCTCTCCCAGCTCCTGGAGCCCCTGGTGATTCTTGGCTTGCAGCTGTAGCAAACTCTGTCATCACATGGATATCTTTTGTCTCTGTTGCTTCTCTTTTATAAGGTCACCACTCAAATGAGATCAGGACCTACCCTGGTATGACCTCATGTTAACTTAATGGATAATGTCTTCAAAGACCCTATTTCCAAACAAGGTGACATTCACAGGTACAGGGATTAGGAGTTCAACATATCCTTTTGGGGGACACAATTCAATCCATGGACATTAAAAGAATAAAAAAAATTATGAAGCGGAAACATGGCGGCGGGAAGGGAGTGAGCCTCGCAGCGCCCCGTGTCGCTGCTGCCGCGCCCGCAGATTTCTCCATCTTGCTAAGGAGGAACAATGTCCTATTTGGTATAGCTGATGGTATCGTCCAAAAATCAGATCCTCAAAAAGATGGAGACATTAACATGCAGAGGAGCTAACTTGCTTGAGGTCAGAGCAAGGTATTGGTGGATCCAGGGATAAATCCCAAGCCTCTTAACTCCTTGACCAGTTCTAGTCCATCAACTATGCAGCCTAGTGTAATAGACTGGAATGATGTTAGGAAACACAAATATGGTCACCTATCAGAGTCTACATCCCAATGTCAAGTCCTACACACCTCCAAGCAATGAATTCAAGATCAGCATGAAATTGGAAGCACAGGACCCCAGGAACACCACATCCATCTGTATTGCCACAGTAGTTGGACTGACAGATGCCCGCCTTCGCTTGTGCCTTGATGGAAGTGACAACAAGAATGACTTCTGGCGACTGGTTGACTCAGCTGAAATCCAGCCTATTGGGAACTGTGAGAAGAATGGGGGTATGCTGCAGCCTCCTCTGGGTTTTCGGCTGAATGCTTCCTCTTGGCCCATGTTCCTTTTGAAGACATTAAATGGAGCAGAGATGGCTCCCATCAGGATTTTCCACAAGGAACCACCATCTCCTTCCCACAACTTCTTCAAAGTGGGAATGAAGCCAGAAGCTGTGGACAGAAAGAACCCTCATTTCATCTGCCCAGCCACTATTGGGGAGGTGCGGCGCTCTGAGGTGCTCGTCACTTTTGATGCGTGGCGAGGGGCCTTTGACTACTGGTGCCGCTTCGACTCCCGGGACATCTTCCTTGTGGGCTGGTGTTTTTTGACTGGAGACAACCTACAGCCGTCTGGCACAAAAGTCATGATTCCGAGGCGGAGCCAAGATGGCGGACTAGGCAGACGCTACCTCGGATCCCTCTTACAACAAAGACACGGAAAAACAAGCGAATCGATCACATACATAACAATCTACGAACCCTGAACAACAAACACAGATTTAGACACGGAGAACGAACTAATACGGGGAAGCAGCGATTGTTTCCAGAGCCTGCAGCCAGTGTACCAGTCAGGTATGGCACAAGTACAGAGAGCTGCTCCACCCCCCTGAACTAACCCCGGGAGGGGGACCAGCCGGTTCCACGGGCGGCGTGGGACGCAGCTGGTAGGAGAAATCCCCGGAGGCAGTGACTGGTCTTGGAGCAGGAAGAGCAGCGTCCCAGCCGGAGAACTGTCCCGCCGGGATTTGGACTGGACGCAGGTACGGCATAAACACGGAGACCTGCTCCACCCCCCTGAACTAACCCCGGGAAGGGGCCCAGCCGGGTCGCGCGGGCGGCGTGGGACGCAGCCGGTAGGAGAAGTCCCCGGGAGGCAGCGACTGGTATTGGAGCAGGGAGAACAGCGTCCCAGCCGGGACACTCGGTCACGGCACAAGCACGGGGAGCTGCTCCACCCATCTGAACTAACCCCGGGAGGCGGCCCAACTGGTTCGCGGAGGCGGCACGGCACGCGGCTGGAGGGATGAGAAGTACCCGGGAGGCAGCGACTGATTTTGGAGTAGAGAGTGCACCGTCCCAGTAGGGGAGCCTTGACGCTGGGCGTAGGGCTGGAAGCGGAGGATCTGAACGTGACTCCAGCGGGCCAGACCCCCCGGGGGCAATCTCCACACAGCCAGCACGCATAGGCGACGCGCCGGCGGGAATCTCAGATATAATAGTCATTCCAAGCAAGACAAGCAACTCTGGCTATATTCTGAGGGGCTACTCTCCTATCTCTCTGTTCCCTCCCCCACCCTCCCCAGGCGGCTTCATTAACATCCGAATAGCCTGAGCCAGAGGGAGAACTCTGATAGGGATCTGACTGCATTTTTTTTTTTTAGCGGATTTTCTGGAAAAACTAGTTTCCCAGTGATGGCTCGGAGACAACAATCCATATCAAACCACTTAAAGAAGCAGACCATGATAGCTTCTCCAACCCCCCAAACAAAAGAATCAAAATCTTTCCCAAATGAAGATACAATCCTGGAATTATCAGATACAGAATATAAAAAACTAATTTACAGAATGCTTGAAGATATCACAAAGGAAATTAGGATAACTGCAGAAAAAGCCAAGGAACACACCGATAAAACTGTTGAAGAACTCAAAAAGATTATTCAAGAACATACTGGAAAAATTAATAAGTTGCAAGAATCCATAGAGAGACAACATGTAGAAATCCAAAAGATTAACAATAAAATTACAGAATTAGACAACGCAATAGGAAGTCAGAGGAGCAGACTCGAGGAATTAGAATGCAGACTGGGACATCTGGAGGACCAGGGAATCAACACCAACATAGCTGAAAAAAAATCAGATAAAAGAATTAAAAAAAATGAAGAAACCCTAAGAATTATGTGGGACTCTATCAAGAAGGATAACCTGCGGGTGATTGGAGTCCCAGAACAGGGAGGGGAGACAGAGAAAATAGTTGAAGAACTCCTGACAGAAAACTTCCCTGACATCATGAAAAACGAAAGGATATCTATCCAAGATGCTCATTGAACCCCATTTAAGATTGATCCAAAAAGAAAAACACCAAGACATATTGTCATCAAACTCACCAAAACCAAAGATAAACAGAAAATTTTAAAAGCAGCCAGGGAGAAAAGAAAGGTTTCCTTCAAGGGAGAATCAATAAGAATAAGTTCAGACTACTCAGCAGAAACCATGCAGGCAAGAAGGGAATGGGACGACATATACAGAACACTGAAGGAGAAAAACTGCCAGCCAAGGATCATATATCCAGCAAAACTCTCTCTGAAATATGAAGGCGAAATTAAGATATTTACACACAAACACAAGTTTAGAGAATTTACAAAAACCAAACCAAAGCTACAAGAAATACTAAAGGATATTGTTTGGTCAGAGAACCAATAATATCAGATATCAGCACAACACAAGGTCACAAAACAGAACGTCCTGATATCAACTCAAATAGGGAAATCACAAAAACAAACAAATTAAGATTAATTAAAAAAAATACACATAACAGGGAATCATGGAAGTCAATAGGTAAAAGATCACAATAATCAAAAAGAGGGACTAAATACAGGAGGCATAGAACTGCCATATGGAGAGTGATACAAGGCGATATAGAACAATACAAGTTAGGTTTTTACTTAGAAAAATAGGGGTAAATAATAAGGTAACCACAAAAAGGTATAACAACTCTATAACTCAAGATAAAAGCCAAGAAAAACATAACGACTCAACTAACATAAAGTCAAACACTATGAAAATGAGGATCTCACAATTTACTAAGAAAAACGCCTCAGCACAAAAAAGTATGTGGAAAAATGAAATTGTCAACAACACACATAAAAAGGCATCAAAATGACAGCACTAAAAACTTATTTATCTATAATTACCCTGAATGTAAATGGACTAAATGCACCAATAAAGAGACAGAGAGTCACGGACTGGATAAAGAAACACGATCCATCTATATGCTGCCTACAAGAGACACACCTTAGACTTAGAGACACAAACAAACTAAAACTCAAAGGATGGAAAAAAGTATATCAAGCAAACAATAAGCAAAAAAGAAGAGGAGTAGCAATATTAATTTCTGACAAAATAGACTTTAGACTTAAATCCACCACAAAGGATAAAGAAGGACACTATATAATGATAAAAGGGACAATTGATCAGGAAGACATAACCATATTAAATATATATGCACCCAATGACAGGCCTGCAAGACACATAAATCAAATTTTAACAGAATTGAAAAGTGAGATAGATACCTCCACAATTATAGTAGGAGACTTCAACACACCACTTTCGGAGAAGGACAGGACATCCAGTAAGAAGCTCAATAGAGACACGGAAGATCTAATTACAACAATCAACCAACTTGACCTCATTGACTTATACAGAACTCTCCACCCAACTGCTGCAAAATATACTTTTTTTTGTAGCGCACATGGAACATTCTCTAGAATAGACCACATATTAGGTCATAAAACAAACCTTTGCAGAGTCCAAAACATCGAAATATTACAAAGCATCTTCTCAGACCACAAGGCAATGAAACTAGAGATCAATAACAGAAAAACTAGGGAAAACAAATCAAATACTTGGAAAATGAACAATACCCTCCTGAAAAAAGACTGGGTTATAGAAGACATCAAGGAGGGAATAAGGAAATTCATAGAAAGCAACGAGAATGAAAATACTTCCTATCAAAACCTCTGGGACACAGCAAAAGCAGTGCTCAGAGGCCAATTTATATCGATAAATGCACACATACAAAAAGAAGAAAGAGCCAAAATCAGAGAACTGTCCCTACAACTTGAACAAATAGAAATTGAGCAACAAAAGAATCCATCAGGCTCCAGAAGAAAACAAATAATAAAAATTAGAGCTGAACTAAATGAATTAAAAAAAAAAAAAAATTTTTTTAAAAACAATTGAAAGAATTAACAAAGCCAAAAGCTGGTTCTTTGAAAAAATTAACAAAATTGATAAACCATTGGCTAGACTGACTAAAGAAATACAGGAAAGGAAACAAATAACCCGAATAAGAAACGAGAAGGACCACATCACAACAGAACCAAATGAAATTAAAAGAATCATTTCAGATTATTATGAAAAATTGTACTCTAACAAATTTGAAAACCTAGGAGAAATGGATGAATTCCTGGAAAAACACTACCTACCTAAGCTAACACATTCAGAAGTAGAACAACTAAATAGACCCATAACAAAAAAAGAGATTGAAACGGTAATCAAAAAACTTCCAACAATAAAAAGCCCTGGCCCGGACGGCTTCACAGCAGAGTTCTACCAAACTTTCAGAGAAGAGTTAACACCACTACTTCTGAAGGTATTCCAAAGCATAGAAAATGACGGAATACTACCGAACTCATTCTATGAAGCCACCATCTCCCTGATACCAAAACCAGGTAAAGACATTACAAAAAAGGAAATTATAGACCTATATCCCTCATGAACATTGATGCAAAAATCCTCAACAAAATTCTAGCCAATAGAATCCAACAACACATCAAAAAAATAATTCACCCTGATCAAGTGGGATTTATACCAGGTATGCAAGGCTGGTTTAATATCAGAAAAACCATTAATGTAATCCATCACATAAATAAAACAAAAGACAAAAACCACATGATCTTATCAATTGATGCAGAAAAGGCATTTCACAAAGTCCAGCATCCATTTATGATAAAAACTCTTACCAAAATAGGAATTGAAGGAAAATTCCTCAACATAATAAAGGGCATCTATGCAAAGCCAACAGCCAATATCACTCTAAATGGAGAGAACCTGAAAGCATTTCCCTTGAGAACGGGAACCAGACAAGGATGCCCTTTATCACCGCTCTTATTCAACATCGTGCTGGAAGTCCTAGCCAGGGCAATTAGGCTAGACAAAGAAATAAAAGGTATCTGGATTGGCAAGGAAGAAGTAAAGTTATCACTGTTTGCAGATGACATGATTATATACACAGAGAACCCTAAGGAATCCTCCAGAAAACTACTGAAACTAATAGAAGAGTTTGGCAGAGCCTCAGGTTATAAAATAAACATACAAAAATCACTTGGATTCCTCTACATCAACAAAAAGAACACCGAAGAGGAAATCACCAAATCAATACCATTCACAGTAGCCCCCAAGAAGATAAGATATTTAGGAATAAATCTTACCAAGGATGTAAAAGACCTATACAAAGAAAACTACAAAGCTCTACTACAAGAAATTCAAAAGGACATACTTAAGTGGAAAAACATACCCTGCTCATGGATAGGAAGACTTAACATAGTAAAAATGTCTATTCTACCAAAAGCCATCTATACATTTAACGCACTTCCGATCCAAATTCCAATGTCATATTTTAAGGGGATAGAGAAACAAATCACCAATTTCATATGGAAGGGAAAGAAGCCCCGGATAAACAAAGCACTACTGAAAAAGAAGAAAGTGGGAGGCCTCACTTTACCTGACTTCAGAAGCTATTATACAGCCACAGTAGTCAAAACAGCCTGGTACTGGTACAACAACAGGTACATAGACCAATGGAACAGAATTGAGAACCCAGACATAGATCCATCCACGTATGAGCAGCTGATATTTGACAAAGGACCAGTGTCAGTTAATTGGGGAAAAGATAGACTTTTTAACAAATGGTGCTGGCATAACTGGATATCCATTTGCAAAAAAATGAAACAGGACCCATACCTCACACGATGCGCAAAAACTAACTCCAAGTGGATCAAAGACCTAAACATAAAGACTAAAACGATAAAGATCATGGAAGAAAAAATTGGGACAACCCTAGGAGCCCTAATACAAGGTATAAACAGAATACAAAACATTACCAAAAATGATGAAGAGAAACCCAATAACTGGGAGCTCCTAAAAATCAAACACCTATGCTCATCTAAAAAGACTTCTCCAAAAGAGTAAAAAGACCACCTACAGACTGGGAAAGAATTTTCAGCTATGACATCTCCGACCAGCGCCTGATCTCTAAAATCTACATGATTCTGTCAAAACTCAACCACAAAAAGACAAACAACCCAATCAAGAAGTGGGCAAAGGATATGAACACACATTTCACTAAAGAAGATATTCAGGCAGCCAACAGATACATGAGAAAATGCTCTCGATCATTAGCCATTAGAGAAATGCAAATTAAAACTACGATGAGATTTCATCTCACACCAGCAAGGCTGGCATTAATCCAAAAAACACAAAATAATAAATGTTGGAGAGGCTGCGGAGAGATTGGAACTCTTATACACTGCTGGTGGGAATGTAAAATGGTACAACCACTTTGGAAATCTATCTGGTGTTATCTTAAACAGTTAGAAATAGAACTACCATACAACCTAGAAATCCCACTCCTGGGAATATACCCTAGAGATACAAGAGCCTTCATACAAACAGATATATGCACACCCATGTTTATTGCAGCTCTGTTTACAATAGCAAAAAGTTGGAAGCAACCAAGGTGTCCATCAACGGATGAATGGTTAAATAAATTGTGGTATATTCACACAATGGAATACTACGCATCGATAAAGAACAGTGACGAATCTCTGAAACATTTCATAACATGGAGGAACCTGGAAGGCATTATGCTGAGCGAAATTAGTCAGAGGCAAAAGGACAAATATTGTATAAGACCACTATTATAAAATCTTGAGAAATAGTAAACCTGAGAAGAACACATACTTTTGTGGTTACGAGGGGGGGAGGGAGGGAGGGAGGGTGGGAGAGGGTTTTTTATTGATTAATCAGTAGATAACTGCTTTAGGTGAAGGGAAAGACAACACTCAATACATGGAAGGTCAGCTCAATTGGACTGGACCAAAAGCAAAGAAGTTTCCGGGATAAAATGAATGCTTCAAAGGTCAGCGGAGGAAGCGCGGGGGTATGGGGAACATGGTTTGCGGGGACTTCTAAGTCAATTGGCAAAATAATTCTATTATGAAATCATTCTGCATCCCACTTTGAAATGTGGGGTCTTAAATGCTAACAAGCGGCCATCTAAGATGCATCAATTAGTCTCAACTCACCTGGAGCAAAGGAAAATGAAGAACACCAAGGCCACACGACAACTAAGAGCCCAAGAGACAGAAAGAGCCACATGAACCAGAGACCTACATCATCCTGAGACCAGAAGAACTAGTTGGTGCCCGGCCACAATCGATGACTGCCCTGACAGGGAGCACAGCAGAGGACTCCTGAGGGAGCAGGAGATCAGTGGGATACAGACCCCAAATTCTCATAAAAAGACCAAGCTTAATGGTCTGACTGAGACTAGAGGAATCCTGGCGGCCATGCTCCCCAGACCTTCTGTTGGCACAGGACGGGAACCATCCCCGAAGACAACTCATCAGACATGAAAGAGACTGGTCAGCGGGTGGAAGAGAGATGCTGATGAAGAGTGAGCTAATTATATCAGGTGGACACTTGAGATTGTGTTGGCAACTCTTGTCTGGAGGGGGGACAGGAGGATAGAGAGAGAGGGAAGCCGGCAAAATTGTCAAGAAAGGAGAGACTGACAGGGCTGACTCAAGAGGGGGAGAGCAAGTGGGAGTAGGGAGTGAGATGTATGTAAACTTATATGTGACAGACTGATTGGATTTGTAAACGTTCACTTGAAGCTTAATAAAAGTTATAAAAAAAAAAAAAAGTCATGATTCCAAAAAATCCCTATCCTGCATCTGATGTGAACACTGAGAAGCCCAGCACCCACAGCAGCACCAAAACTATCTTGGAGCATCAACCGGGGCAGAAGGGGCGTAAACCAGGAAAGAAATGGGGCCGGACACCCAAGACCCTAATTCCCCATCCCATCTCTACCCCATCTAAGTCAGCTGAACCTTTGAAATTCCCAAAGAAGAGGGGTCCCAAACCTGGCAGTAAGAGAAAACCTCAGACTTTGCTGAACCCACCACCCACCTCACCAACAACCAGCACCCCTGAACCGGATACCAGCACTGTGCCCCAAGGTGCTGCCACTATTCCCAGCTCAGCCATGCAGGCCCCCACAGTTTGTATTTACTTGAACAAGAACGGCAACACAGGCCCCCATTTAGATAAGAAGAAGGTCCAGCAGCTCCCTGACCATTTTGGGCCAGCCCGCGCTTCTGTGGTGTTGCAGCAGGCTGTCCAGGCTTGCATCGACTGTGCTTATCACCAGAAAACTGTCTTCAGCTTCCTCAAACAGGGCCACGGTGGTGAGGTTATCTCAGCCGTCTTTGACCGGGAGCAGCACATCCTCAACCTCCCAGTAGTCAACAGCATCACCTACGTCCTCTGCTTCCTGGAGAAACTCTGCCACAACCTTCGTAGTGACAATCTGTTTGGCAACCAGCCCTTTATGCAGAGTTACTTGTCACTGCCACAGAGTACAGCCACAGCCACGACAGGTACCTACCAGGTGAAACCTTTGTCCTGGGAAATAGCCAGGCCCGGTTCCTGGAACCTCACTCAGATCCGATGGACACTGCCTTGAATCCCAACAACCTTGTCAGCACCTCCTAAGATCTTCGAGCCCAGCATACCGGCCCTTGCTTCCATCCTGTGGGCTCCCACAGAGCACAGGCTCAGCTGCGCACAGGCTGTGTTCCGGGGGTCAGATCGATACCTGGAATGCCGGGATGGCTCGCGTCTGAGTGGCCGGGACCCTTCCTCGTGGACAGTCGAAGACGTGATGCAGTTTGTTCGGGGTGCTGATCCTCAGCTTGGACCCCACGCTGACCTCTTTCGCAAACGTGAGATCGACGGCAAGGCCTTGCTTCTGCTGCGCAGTGACGTGATGATGAAGTACATGGGGCTGAAGCTGGGGCCGGCACTCGAGCTCTCCTACCACGTTGACTGGCTGAAGCAGGGCAAATTCTGAGCAGGGAGGTGCATCCTAGACAACTGAGTGGTCAAGCAGGTGGGGTGCTCTTCCCCTGTGAAAGAGGGTGGTCAGCCCATGCTCGGGTGCCTCAGTGGGATTTCGGGCCTCCTCAAGACTCCAGGAGGCTGTATGGAGCCACCACTACCCTCTCCTGCCAAGATGCGTCCTTCCATGAAGGACTGAAGAGGGGAGAACATGGGGCCCGGGGCTGGCACTGCTCTTCCTCTCAGCCCTGCCTCGGCTCTGAGGTCCCCTGTATTTATTTCTCAAGTCTGGCCAGCCTCTCCCCAGGAGTCTAGACTGGTCACCTTCCAAGTGATGGAGGAAGGAGCCAACCCTGGGACCTTGGAAGACAGAGCCTTGAACTGGCAGTGGTGCCCAGTCCCCTCACCACCTGCTAGGCCTAGTGTGATACCCCATTGCCCCATAGCTCCTGCCTTCTCCCCACCAGCTTTCTAGACTCCAAAATGATGGTGCAAACCTCTACCTTTTTTAAAAAAAGATCTTTTCTTATTGTTAATTTATTGTTTCTGGCACTTGACAAGCCCTCCAGTTCATAGTCCTTGCACCTTGGAGCTTGCGTTTAAGGAGGTGGGAGAATGGCCTACCCTGGCCTCTTTTCAGAGGATACCACCCTAGGGTACTTGCTTTTGGGGTAGACAGACCACGGAGCCTTGACCACATCATTCACCATGGGGAGGAGAGGGTCGCTGTCACCTTCTCCTCCCTTCCTCCACTGGGCTTTTTGCAGCTCCGAGCCTCATCTAAGGGAATGTGAGCCCCTGCCCTACCCTGTCCACAGACAGTCTGTCCCCAACACCAGGTTCTTGCTCTGGCCAGAAATGCTTTAGAAGAAGATTGGGCCCAATGATTTTAGGCCCAGGAAGCCCTAAAGTGAATGGGAGGGGAGGTCTTCAGGCTGGAGTCTGGCTCCGCCCACTCTGCTGTCCATTTGCTTCCTTTGTAAGCAAGTCAGCAGCAAGCTGCCTCTGCTACCATCTGGACTTATTTTATGTGGATTTGTTTATAAATAAAAATCAATATAGAAAAAAAAATTATGAACAACTCTATGCTCACAAGTTTGATGACTTAGATAAAACAAACCAATTCCTTGAAAGATAATCTACTTTGAAAGAAAAACTCACACAGGAGAAATAATCTGAATAGGCCTACATCCATTAAATAAATTGAAGCAATAGTTAATAACATTCCAAAACAGAAAGCACTAGGCCTAGATGGCTTTACTGCTGAAATCTACCAAAATTTAAAGAAGAAATATACAAATTCTGCACTAGCTCTACCAAAAATAGACGCAAAGAGAGCACTTCGTAACTCATTTTATAAGGCCCATATTACACTAATATCAAAACTAGACAAAGATATTACTAGAAAGGAAAATCACAGACCAATACCTCTTATGATCATAGATGCAAAAACCTTAAACAAAATATTAGGAAAATAAACCCAACAATGTATAAAAAGAATTACACAGTATGACCGAGTGAGATTTATCCAGGTATGCAAAGCTGGCTCAACATTCAAAAATCAATTAATTTAATTCATTACATCAACAGGATAAGAAGAAAAATATTATCACATCAATAGATGCAGAAAAGTCATTTGATAAAATCCAACACTCATTCATTATAAAAACTCTAGCAAAACTAGGAATAGAGGGGAACATCCTCAATTTGATTTAAAAAAATCTACAAAAATCCGACAGCTAATATGCTTAAAGATGAAAAACTAGATGCTCTCCCTCTAAGTCTGAGAAGATAAGGTTTTCCCCCTTCATCACTCCTATTCAGCATCGTACTGGAAGCCTAGCTAATGCAGTAAGACAAAAAAAATCAAAGAAAATGTATATGGATTGGAATGAAGAAATAAAACTGTCTTTGTTCACAGATGGTAGGACTGTCTATGTAGAAATCCTCAAAAATCAACAAATACCTCCTAGAACTAATAAGCAACTACAGTAAGGTTGCATAATACAAGGTTAATATACAAAAGTCAAATGCTTTCCAGAAATGAAGAACTGGAATTTGAAATGAAAAACACTGCACCATTTACATTAGCACCACCCCCCCAAAAAGAAGAAATTTATAAATCTAGCAAAATATGTATAAGATAGGAGGAAAGTTACAGAACTCTAATGAAAGAAATCAGAGATTTGAATAAATGGACAGGTATTCCATGTTCGTGGATAGCAAGAATTAATATTATCAAATACAATCCTAATCAAAATCCCAGCAAGTTGCCATGTGGACATTGGCAAAGTGATTGCTCCTAAAGTTCATGTGGAGAGGCCAAATATCCAGAAGAGCTAACACAATATTGAAGAAGAACAAGTTAGACGACTGGCACTACCTGACTTCATAACTTACTCTAGAGCTACAGTGATCAAGACAATGTGGTATTAAAGAATAGACAAACAGATCTGTGGAACAGAACAGAGGACCCAGAAATCAACCCACACAGATACAGTTCACTGGTCTTTGACAACAAAGCGAAGGCAATCCAATGAAGAAAGGATAGTCTTTTCAACTAATGGTGCTGGAATAACTAGACATCCACATGCCAAAGAAAATAATAAAATAATAATAATGTAGACACAGATCTTCCACCTTTCACAAAATTCATTACTGACCTACGTGTTAAGTACAAAATTATACAACTTATAGAAAATAACACTGGAGAAAATCTAGATGACCTTGAGTTTGGCAATGAGTTTTTACATAAAACATCAAAAGCACAATCCATAAAAGTTGGTAAGTTAGACTTCATTAAAATTAAAAATCTCTGCAAAACTGACTTTAAGAGAATGAAAAGACAAACCGCAGACTGAGAGAAACTATCTGATAAAGGGCTTATATCCAAGATATACAAAAAAACTCTTAAAAACAATAAGAAACCAAACAACCCAATTTAAAAAATGGCAAAAGACCTGGACAGCTCAACAAAGAAGATAAGCAGATGGCAAATAACATGAAAAGATGCTCAACATTTTATGTTATTAGGGAATTGCAAATTAAAATGAGATAACCCTACACAGCTTTTTAAATGGCTAGAATACCAAACACTGAACACCACCAAATGCTAGGCAGCAAGTGGAACAACAGGAGCTCTAACTCATTGCTGATGGGAAAGCAAAATAGTACAGCCACTTTGAAAGACAATTCAGCAGCTTTTCACAAAGTTAAACATAGGCTTATTATGTGATCCAGCAATAGTGCTTCTAGGTAGTTACCCAAACGGATTGAAAAGCACATGGCCACACATATACCCGCACATGAATGTTTATAGCAGCTTTATTCATAATTGCCAAAAATTGGAAGAAACCAGGATATCCTTCAATAGGTTACTGGATGAGCAAACTGCGGTACGTCTAGATAAAAAAGTGTTACTCAAAGGTAAGAAGACAAACTATCAAGCTACAAAAAGACATGGAGGCACCTCAAATGGGTATTGCTGAGTGAAAGAAACCAGTATGAAAAGGCTACATACTACATAATTCCAACTATTTGACATCTGGAAAAGGCAAAACTGCAGAGACAAAGAGATCAGTGGTTGCCTTTTCAGGGCAGTGAAACTATTCTGCATTATACTGTAATGGTGAATATATGATATTATGCATTTGTCAAAGCCCATTAAACTGTACAAAGAGTAAGCCCTAATGTAAACTGTGGATGGTAGTTAATAATAATAAGGTATCAATATTAGTTCATAAATTGTAACAAATGTATCAGACTTATCTAAGATGTTAACAGGAGTGTGTTTGTTGGGTGGTGGTGAGAACACTCTATACTTTCTGCCCCATTTTTCTGTACACCTAAAACTGCTCTAAATAATAAAGTTTATTGAAAAAGAAAAGTAAGGTTCAGGACTCAAGTTATAGGGAATTGCAGAGATGAGAGTAAAGATAGTTGACAAATGAAATAAGAATCGGTTGCTGCAAGTTAGGAACTGAGTGAAAATGTAAGTCCATTCTGTACTGTAATTCTGTGAGAGAGATGTTACACCACTTTGGATAATAGACTAATTGCACAGGATACAGATAAAATTCCATTATAATAAGGGCCCCTGTCTAGTTAATTTTATTTTTTATGAACTTTAAAACAAAAACAAAAACTTAAGCCTTATAAAATGTGTTGCTATGGTTTCAGAATATTCTTTGAAAGTAATTAACCTAAAAACTAAGCATACTCTGACCCCTGCCTCTGAGAAAATGGTTTGAGCCTTATTCTTTTACTAAAGGTATAAAAGAAGCAGCTTGAGCTACAGGTGCTCTCTTCAACATTTATTTGAATTACCTTTTAATTCATCTCACCCAACCCTCACTCGAATATGCCATCTCATTTTTGGGAATGAGACACAAACACTGTTAATAGTGGTTGCCTTTGTGTGTGGGGGGGTGGGTGCAGTAGGAAGAAGCTTTTTACTTTTCATTTTGTACCTTTGGCTAATGTTTGAAGTTTTAACCATGATTATTTTTTAATGTTTCAGAAAAACTAGCCTGAATTCACCAACCATTCACTAAAACCAAAGCACACTACATCCCAAACATCCAAACCTCTGATCTATGCATGTTACATCAAGTTCTTCATTTACCATGTTTTTCAAAGCGTGATCCAAGAACCACCTGCATGGAAATCACCGGGGTGTGTGTTTATAATGCAGGTCTCTGGGTCCTACTCCCAAAGATTGTCTCAATATGTCTGGTAAAGAACCCCAGGCTTTGCTTTTTTGTTTCCCTGATTCTTAGGTGCAGTAAAGTCTGTCAGTCATGTGCAGATCTCCTTTTTCTCTGATTCATGAATTAAGCTTTAACTATTTGAGTTTCAAATAATTAAGACTTCCAGCAATACAGAGCCCTCTCTTAGGGGGAAAAAAAATCTATTCACATCAGAGTTTGGCTGCTGTGTGGACAGTGACCTTTTCCCCATTTTTCCTTTGACATTTTAAAACCATTATGTCTGAGCAGAAGAGGGTTGTTTCCAACATTAAACCTGTGGCTTGACCACAAAGACAACTGATGCTATTTTTATGTGTATGACCAAGAAGAGCCTGGGAAATGGAAAGTCTCAAAGGATTTATAGGAGGATCTAGAGGACCTCATATATTAATTTAATACAATAGCAATTTTTTTAGCTTTTAAAGGCCAAGCAAATGCCCGAAGGATTGGTGAAAATCTATCCTTGATAAAGGAGATTTGTGAAGATGGAAAGGGAAAGAAAGGTACCAGAGTGGGAAGGGCTAAAAAATCATTGATAGATGTCACTGCAACTCTTATGTATAAAAGAACATAATGAAACAACTATAGCAGCAATAAGTCGATTATGCATTTATTGATGATGGAATTATACTGCAAAATATTCATAACAAAAGAACAATCTTTTGAATAGAATGGTTTAGTTTACTAAGCGAAACATTTCTTTGAAACATAACATACAAAAGACTGTCAAATATGTCATCACAGAAGCCCGTGGATTTATATATAGACATCTCAGCAGTAATTTTCACAACTTCCACTCCACATTGCATCAAGCAATTGTTTGTGTGTGTGTGTGTGTGTGTTTTGGAATGATGAGCCATATTTTAGCTAGGCTTCTTGGAATAGGTTGGCTCACATTGAGATGTATGAGGAAAAAAGGGTTATTTTTGGTCAATGGGTGAGCACTTATCCTTAGCTATAAATGAAGGTGATAAACAGTTTAGCTTCTGAATATAGAATGGTCTATTCAGTACTATATTTTTTTGATAAAGTTTCTTTTTGGTCCTTGGTGGCTTAATTTCTTCTCTCTGATTTTCAGGAAAAGTCAGAGGTACGGGTGAAATTGGTATTGGAGACCTTGTTGGCAGACATCTTGTTGAGACCATCTTAACCAGTGATTGAGTTGTTTGGGCAGTACTAGGCTTGGCTGAGAATTCTTGGCATGGATTTAAAATGGAGTTTTTGGGATTCTTAAAGTCATCACAAGTTGCAATCAACTGTTTTGTGGTGGATGAACTTTTCAGAGATGTTGCTCTAGAATTCCACCTATATTTTCCAGCATGGCTCCAATTCCATTTTGAAACATTTTGTTCAAGCTTGCAAGAACCAGAATTGTTTTTTCTTTTTTCTCGACTTTTATCTACACAAGATGTCTGAAGACTCAAAGAATCAGAAAGTTTTGGCTGTCTCACTCTGGGTATAGCTTTGGAGGAAGAGGGTCGTTCAGTAACCGCTGGAGTATACAAGTTAGTTTGCAGTCTTGTCCTCTCCTTCTGTATTGTCATATGTTGTATTCTTTCCATTTCCAGTAAACGAGTTATCAAGTGTTCAACAGAGCTTTCTGGTGGTTCCATTGTGGCTTTCCAATTTTCAGATTTTGAGAGGGCTAATTTGTGCAAGTCCAGAGTATTGAAAGGTGGAGGGAGAAAATCGGGGTATGGAAAGACTTCACTTGGTTCCTCTGTGAAAGACTCTTCAAAGTTTTCTATTGTTTCTGGCTTTAAGTTCAGGTCCATCTTTTTAAAATAGTTGAGTAAAGTATCATTTGCTTTTTCGTTTTCTGATAAATCACTTTCATCTGTTAAATTTTCTTCCACACTGCTGTTTGCATATTTAAAATTCCAATTCAAAGCAGATAAAGTTTCACTACTGCTGCTTTCTATAGCTGAAGATAAATTAATATGAGTTTCATTTCTGTCCTTAAAAAAGTCTCCATCTGCATAGGGCCAGCAGAGACCTAACGGCATCTGCTGCTGCAGACCAGGGTAAGGACCAGCTTGCTGATCAACTACAGCACTTGTTAGTGAGTGGTTCAGAGCGAAGGGCCTCATGGGATTACCGCTCACATTAAAGCCAGTTTCTACTGAAGATATTTTGAAATCCCTTTAAAAAAAAAATTTTAATTAATGAGTAACAATTCAAATGCTATTGAAATGATATGAATAAGTCACCTTTATTAAAGATTGGTAAATGTTTAGTTCCAATGGTTGTATATCTGTCACAGAAATATGTTGACTCCAAAACTACATCATTATGTACAAGTATAGACTAAAATATTAAGCAGGCCTCTCTTTGTGACAGCACAGGTGAGGACCAGTAGATCATTTTACCTAACCATGGCTAACTGCGGCTGTGAAAAGCCACCAGTTTAAAGTGGCTAATTGTATCTACCAGCCTATGAATATATTAAAAATGCAATTGTGATCTAAAAAGGAGGCTATCCAACTCGAACTGAAATTACAGTGAAATGTTTATTGACCCAGAATCAGATAAGGAAACAAAGAATGTAGTTCGGTTACTGTAGAAAGGCTTCTACTTTAGCCATTGTGGCTCTTAAAAATTATCCCAAAAGGAAGCAAAACAACTTCTATCAAACAAAGATGACCCTAGGCTGAGTCCACGGTGATTGTCGTCTGAGAGCACTTTTACTTTAGGAGTAATGCTTCTAGGAACTGTATTAAAATGAAAATTGTAAAAAAGCCAGGCCAAAAAACATTGAGTTTCTAGGTAGTTTTTCTTTTGCTTTGTTTTTATTTTTTTTTTAAGTTTACTAGAAATGCTGATGTTGGAAGATGATTTGATGCATAAATTGACAGAGAGTTTCAATATCCTCTTGCAGCTTTTAAGGCAGTTTACATTAAAGATATCAAAGTAATATCTAAAATGTTGAAAAATACTTTCATTTTTATCAAAATGACAGAAATTTATTCATTTAACCAAATACTAGGTATTCTCCTTGCCTTTGAAAAACCACAGGAAAATCACTTTCAATCTACAGTTAATAACAGTCAACGTAGTACGGTAAAAGAGCCTGAAGTCTGGAGGCAGAAGACCTACGGTTGAGCCTTTCACCACCAGTGAGAAGTCAAAACGGACAGGATAACACCAACTTCAGAGTAGGTGAGTAAGACAATTGATACGAATGTACCAATTTTATAAAATGTTCAACACTAAATAAAAGTTGCCATTGCTTTTATTCTGTTTACCTCTTGAAGGTACATTGAGAAAAACCTCAGTAATGAAATATTTCACTGATACCAAGTTTCCAATTCTGCAACATTATTAGCCCTTTTCAATATAATAGTGAATTTTTTTCACCTACCTATAGGGTCGCTAGGAGTCGGAATCAACTTGACGGCACTGGGTTTGGTTTTTTTTTTTTTTAACCTATCAAGCACATTATTCTGTTTAAACTTCATGACAATCCCTTGAGACAGGCACTTCTATTTTACACCTTTTACAGATAACAAAACCGAGGCACAGGGGGATGAGGCACCTTTCTCAAGGTCACACATTTAGTAAGTGGTGGAGCTGGGATTTGAACCCAGGTGGTGGGATACCATGCCCAAGATCTTAGCCACTGCACTCTCCTGCCTGCATTACCATAGGTTTGCTCCACTGTTACTATGGCAAAATTCTACTCTGGAAACATAACTTCATTTGACCACTTACCTTGAAAATACTTGTTCCAAGATGAGTTTTCTCTTAAAAAATAGCCTTTTCTATCCCTACTGGTACCAACATGCCCTTAGGGCATCAGTCGCTAAAATTCCCTATCGCTCCTGAATTATAACATTAAGGTGAGCTTTACCCTGGCCTCACAGAGGTAAAATCCTCTCACTGGGAGACAGCTGCTGGCAAGTGAACCGCCCTACTGTCAAAAATTAGTAAAAAAGAGAGGAAGAGAACTCAGGATCTCCATTAAACAATACACTGTGTATCTTACACTGTCTATAAGACCAACACTTAGCAGGTGCTCAATAAATGTTCGTTCTCCTCCAAATAACAGTAGCCTGCATTTTTATGAAGCACCCTGGAGGATCTAATACACACTAATGTTTAAAAACCAAAAAAGAAGAATTCAAACCCAGGCAAGGTCTGAGAAACTATACACTATACTGGTGATGAGCACAGACTCTGGGCTAAGCCACTTTTTACATACTGGCTTTACCATTCATGAATTGTGTGACTTTGGGTAGGTCACTTAACTTCTAACTGTGCCTGAGTTGCCTGGTCTGTAAAACAGGGATGATGATATTAGTACCTACCTTATAGGACTGTCGTGAGTGTTAAATGAGTTAATACATGCAAGGGATTAAGACAGTTCCTGGAACATGGAATGTTACTCTTCTAGTTTGTCTCCCCTTCAATCTGAAGTCCAAACTCAATCTAAACCTCATTGTATGGGCACGGTCAACTCTTAACTACCCACATTATGATTACGTCTGTGGGGTCTGCCTGCCACTTTCTAAATTTAGGGGGAGTTTGCATAATTTCCCACTATTCACCCACAGTACTTTTCTAGTTCATTTTTGTCCTTGTATTTCAGATAGTTAACTCATCTGTATTTAAGTTTATCTCATTAATTTGGGTTCTACAAACACAAATATTCTCTTACCTGCTCTCCACAGTATTTCCTTCATTAAGAGGATAACTCCATAACTGAAATATGCCTTGTTTACTATTCTGGTAATATAAAAGTCATGGTCATTATTTTAGTAACTGCATGAATTTTTCAAACAGAATAGTTTAAGAGCATGATGAATAAAATCTCACCTGTGTTCTTCTGTGAGCATGCTCTGACAAATTAAGTTCTAGCATCAACTGATCTACTGGAATTTCCAGATGATTCTATAAATCAGCAGAAGATTTTTAAACACAACACCTCTCTGTTCCCTAATCTTGTTCTAACCAAGGATTATACAGTAAAGTCCTATGATACCTGCTTTTATGCATAAATTATTTGCTTGTCACTGATTTCAGCAGAAATTAACACAAACTGTTATAAATATAGAAATTCTGGTGTCATAGTGGTTAAATGCTACGGCTGCTAACCAAAGGGGCAGCAGCTCGAATCCACCAGGCGCTCCTTGGAAACTCTATGGGGCAGTTCTACTCTGTTCTCTAGGTTCGCTATGAGTCGGAATCGACTCGAAGGCACTGGGTTTGGTTTGGTTTGGTTATAAATGCTACTAAACAGTGTTAACGAACAAGCCTGAAATATCATTAAGATGGTCTTTATTTTACTAACAGTTAAGTGTTTCATATTTTGATCAAAAGAGCAAATGGAAAGATTTTCTTACTACTTCATAACAAGATACTGACCATTTCAACAGCTTCAAGACATCTTAAGGACTGAGACTACTTCCCTTTTGGCAATGACTAGAAGATGCTATATTCACTATAATGTTAATTTCCAGCTAAAGTATTTTTATTTGAAAAAAACAATAATAAAAATGAATTTAATGACCAATTTACAGTCCTGTAAAATTGTAAAAGCTGTAACTTGTTCGAAGAACTTGGAAGAAATACAATTTATAATTTCACCTATAGGAAGGGAATTTTAAAAATGTACGTATAATTTCAAAACAATATGTTTTGTGAATTATTTAAAACCAAACATTTATCCTTACCTTGTTAATTGTGCCTGAAAAAATAGGTATGAAAAAGAAAATGACAATTAATAGTTACATAACACTGGTTATATCTGAAATAAGCCCCCGTTAATATGAGGGTTATTCATTATAAATATACACATTCACCATTAAATGAAGGTTATTTATTATAAATATACACGTTCACCATTAATATGACAGTTATTCATTATAAATATGCACATTCCGGATTTCTTACCACCTGATGCACTATCCCTTCCAGGTGGGAGGTTTTTATTTTCAGGAACAGGTACTTCTGAATCCAAACTCCAGTTAGGTAAGTTCTAAAACGATATTGGTTTCAGAATAAGCTCAACGTTAAGAAAATTGAAGAAGCTCAAGTACATCATTTCACATGTCCTTTGGGCAGGTAAAGACCACAAAAGGCACAAAGCTCTCTCACCTGACTATCAGACCCTCTGAGGAGCATACAATGTTCTTACCCAACTACGCTCAGTTTGAGAACACTACTAGTCAGAAAATGGAACGGCTTTTACAATAATTTATGGTTTCATTCTCATTTTATTAAAAATAATGGCACAAAGGTTTTTGAAATAAATTTTAAAAAATAAAATGTGCTATGCGGTGTGTCTCTGGTACACAGTGGCACATTCATCAAATTTTCTATAACTGAGTACCAGATCTGAAAGCCAAAAAGATGAACTGAAAGAAAAAGGTACTAACATCTACGATTTAAGTTCCTGACATTGTACATAGTGCTATGGAAAAAAAAAAAAGTGTGGGGTGTGTATAGGGGAGGATTGTAAAATTTATTCTGGTAAAGGGAAAGTGAAGACGTGATTATTTTATTAACAAAAGTAATTTTTTTAGGGTGAACTTAGCTATTTTCTATTTCAATTGAGAAAACCTTTTAGAAATTAAACTCTAGAGCGGTATGCAAATGAAACTTAGGGGCTATCTCCACACTAAGGAGGAGGGAGCAGTAAGCTTAAATACAGCCTGAGGATTTAATTTATCCACAAGAAAGTATCTCTTGATAGAAATGATAGTTGAATATCGGAAGGAAATAGTAGGGAGACTGCAAATTATCTTTCTCTGGAGATTTTTGAAAAATAAAATTAATTCTCTGCTCTCTGTGATAATATGTATGACGTCTAGTCTCTACATGAGAATCACCTGGGGAGTTTTTAAAAAAATAAACCTGTTGCTGATGAGTCAATTCTGATTCATAGTGACCCTTCAAGAACAGAGAAGAACTGCCCCATGAGGTTTCCAAGGAGTGGCTGGTAGATTTGAACTACCAACCTTTTGGTTAGCAGCCCAATGCTAAACCCCTATGCCACCAGGGCCCTAGTATTTTAAAGATGCTAGTTGAAAAAAAAAAAAAGAAATCCTACAGATTCTTGTTCACTAGGATGAGGGTGAGGCCCAGTTGTTTGAATTTGAAATACCTCCCTCACGGATTCTTAAGCTCCTCTCAGCTATGTCACACTGGTACACTAACAGACTGGATGACAACTGTGCTGTTGTGGCCACACTATAACATTGACATAACCAAACTTGTCAGTTGGTCAGAAGGCTAGTCAGGGAGATTTCAAACTTCTTTAGGTTTGGGACTTGGTTATTCTTTTTGGTATCCCTTCTGCCTTAACCAATGTTTTTTTTATAATGTGGAAAGTGAACACTGCCCGATCAATCAAAATAGCACCTTTAAGAAAATCCAACGGCAATTGGGAATGTTTTTGAATTCCGAGAGACGCTGGTTAAAGTTTCCTTTGTTAAAAGAAAAAATTTTCTGTTTGATACTCTAAATGCACCAAAAGGAAAACTGAGCACAAATCGCTCACAAAGACAAAACAGCAAGGGATCTCGGCAGTAAGATTCCACAGGAGTCCTGCTGCCACAATATTCAAATTCAGTATCATCTGCCATACCTCGTGAGAGATGTTTGACACACGTAGATTGGTGCCACAGTTGCCACCACTTCTTCTCCCCATTTTGTTGTAGCTGTTCCTCTGTTTCCTTAAAATCCTACAAAGGTTGCAGGAAGGCACATTTATGGGTAAGGTACAACATTTATATAAAAGGGAGCTGAGCTTTGGCTTCTCATCTAAGCAGAGGTTAAGAAAATACTTCGAAAGCAGAAGAGGGACTATGAGGGCGGACGGGGCCGGGGCGGGGGGGGGGGTGGGCAACTTGACATCACCCAGAAATAAAAGGCAGGCCAGAGGAAATTCGGACAGAGACAAAAGCAAACTGGAAGATTTCCTCAACCCAAGATTTGGAAATTAGGGCCAAAGGTGAGAAAGGAGACGTTATGCGAGGAGAGGATGAAATACAAATTTGGAAAAAAACATGACGAATTAAGTGCAATGTATAAAATGGCGCCATGAGCTCTGCTTTTAATCACTGAAAACACGTGCTTCATTTGAAAGCCAGGGTAACCTAACCTACAGGCAGAGCAAGGCCCACACATGGCAATTTCAGAGGCACAAAAGGCCCACCAGACCAAACAATATTTTCCACATCACACTGTCACGGCCGCCTAACACGTTTACGACCGGTTAAGGTAAATGTATTAGAGATTACGTACGGTAAGGTGTCACCAGGAGTCGGAGTCGACTCCACGGCAACTTTTTTTTTGTTCGTTTATCTATCTGGAAAAACAAACAACAAAAAAAAAGGAATCCCAAATTAAAGCCATCGCAGTAATCAGTGTATTTACTAATTCTTTACAACTGTCTCCTGGGGGAAAGGTGTGCTCTGGAGAAACTGGAGATACAGTCCAGGTAATTTTGAATCAACAAGTACTGATGGGCCTGTTGTATGCCAGGCACTAAGATGGAAGAATGAAGAAGGAAGGAGGTTGCTGAGCAGGTGGCGCTGCCCGCGGACACTGGCACCCAGGAAGAAGCCACCGCACCGGGAGCAGGAGACCACAGACAAGAAGCCCTGTGTGAGTGGGAGTCCGGGAAAGGCGTTAAGGGGGCGGGAGGGCAGGCGGTGGAGCCTAGAAGGAGACGCGGGTGGGAGGTACGAAGGCCGCGCTGGGGGCTCGCGGGGCGGACGCGCGGGGGCGCCCCGGCTCGGGCCTCTTACCCCGCAGCGCCGCACGCCCACGTGTCCTTCCCTGCGTCGTCTCCGAGGGCGACGCCGCCCCGAGGCCCGGGTCCCTCGGCGAGCTGGGCGAGCGGTTTGAGGGGTGCAGCCTCCGACTCGGCCTTCCTGCAGCGGGAGGAGAAGGGGGGCAGCGGGCGGCGGCCGGCCGGGCGCGCGGGCCCCTGGGCGGCGGTGTTGGGCCTGTGGGCAGCTGGCGAGGGCGCGGCGGCGGGAGTCGAGCCCGGGGCCCAGGCCGGACCCAGCGAGGTCAGCCTCGGCCGGTACGGCGGCTCCGCTGGCAGCCAGAGCGGCCGGGTCTCCCGGCAACTACAATGCAGCAGGGGCGCCCGCGGCGGCCCGGCGTTCCACCTGGCCCACCAGGGCCTGTCGGCTGTCACCCCACGGGTCGGCCTCCGCCACCGGGGGAAGGGCCCGCACCTCGGGGCCTGCCCCTGCGCCCCGCCAGGCCCTTCAGGCGGCGGCTCGGCCATCGCGGGAGGGGCGGCTGCAGGGCTCTGCACGCCCCCGCGGGCGAGGTCAGGGCCCCAGTGTCCCCGGGGCTCCCGCGAGGCCTAAGCCTCCCGGGTCTCCTGGCCTGGAGGCCCCGTGCGACGGGTGGCCCGGGGGCCGTGAGGCCTCCGCGCAGAGCCCAGTGGGCCGCTCCCACCCGCCTACGGACCGAGGAGCACCTTGTCACCCTGATCCAAACTAGGCCAGGAGCTGTGCCTGGTACTATGGACTTCGTTTTGTGGTTGTCTATGTGTGGATATATGTAAAGCTGTATCTAGGCATATTACCATTTAGTATATGAAATGATTAGAAGGGGAGGAAGAAAAGCATCCCTGCTGAGTGCAAGCCCACTTTTGCTTAGTTCTAGGACAGTTATTAGGACAGTTACGGGTCTTAAAATAGGAAGAAAAAAGTTATTATTTTTTTCTTTTTCTGTCCAGGATATATTTTAGATCGTAGGAGGTTGATTTTGGGCCCCTAAGCAAAGCATATCTCTTACTACAGCTTTCATAAAGCTTTTCATAAAGCTGTATTAAGAGATAGCATGTATCTGTATATTTGTTGTTAGGTGTGGTGGAGACAGTTCCGGCTGATGGCAAGCCCATGTAAAACAGAACAAAACACCTGTTCTGCTTGAGCCCATTGTTAGAGCCACTGTGTCAATCCATCTCCTTCAGGGTCTTCCTCTTTTTTTCTGATCCTCTACTTTACCAAGCATGACGTCCTTCTCCAGGGACTTGATCCCTCTTGATAACATGTCCAAAGTGCATGAGACAAGTCTTCCCATCTTCACTTCTAAGGAGTACTCTGGCTGTACTTCTTCCAAGACAGATTTGTTTGTTCTTGCAGTCCATGGTATATTCAATATCCTTTGTCAACACCGTAATTCAAAGGTGTCAATTCTTCTTCAGTCTTCCGTATTCATTGTCCAGGTTTCATGTGCATATGAGGTGATTGAAAATACCGTGGCTTAGGTCAGACACACCTTAGTCCTCAAAGTGACATGTTTGCTTTTTTAACACTTTAAAGAAGTCTTTTTACAGCAGATTTGCCCAATGCAGTGCATCATTGGATTTCTTGACTGCTGCTTTCATGGGTATTGATTGTGGATCCAAGTGAAATGAAATCCTTGACAACTTCAGTCTTTTCTCCATTCATCATGATGTTGCTTGTTGGTCCATTTGTGAGGAATTTTGGTTTCTTCGTTTTGAGGTGCAATCCATACTGATGGCTGTGGTATTCTATCTTCATCAGTAAGTGGTTAAAGTCCTCTTTCAGCAAGCAAGGTTGTGTCATCTGCATGTCACAGGGTATTAACGAGTCTTCCTCCAGTCCTGATGCTGGGTTTTTCATATAGTTCAGTTTCTCAGATATTTGCTCAGCATACAGATTGAATAAGTATGGTGAAAGGTTATAACCCTGACACGTGCCTGCTTTTACTTTAAATCAGGCAGTATTCCCTTATTCTGTTGGAACAACTGCCTTTTTGTCTCTGCAGAGGTTCTTCATGAGCACAACTAAGTGTTCTGAAATTCCCATTGTTCACAATGTTATCCATAATTTGTTATGATCCACACATTTGAATGCCTTTGCATGGTCAATGAAACTCAGGTAAACATCTTTCTGGTTTTCTCCGCTTTCAGCGAAAATCCATCTGACATTAGCAATGATATCCCTTGTTCCACGTCCTCTTCTGAATCTGGCTTGAATTTGTGCCAGTACCTTGTCTACGTACTGCCGCAAACCCTACTGAATGATCTACAGCAAAATTTTACTTGTACATGATATTAATGATATTTGGATCACCTTCTTTGAAATGGGCACAAATATGGATCTCTTCCAGGTAGTTAGCCAGGTAGATGTCTTCCAAATTCTTTGGCATAGACAAGTGAGCCCCTCCGGCATTGCATCTGTTTGTTGAAACATCTCAGTTGATAGTCCATTAATTCCTGGAGACTTGTTTTTCGCCAGGGCCTTCACTGCAGCTTGGACTTCTTCCTTGAGTACCATTGATTCTTGATCGTATGCTACCTCCTGAAGTGGTTGAATGTTGAGCAATTCTTTTTGATACTGTGACTGTGTATATTCCTGCCATCTTCTTTTGATGTTTCCTATGTCGTTCAGTATTTTCCCAGTAGAATCCTTCAGTATTGCAGCTCTTCAGTTCTTTCAGCTTGAAAAATGCCAAGTGTGTTCTTCCCTTTTGGTTTTCTAACTCCGGGTCTTTGAACATTTCATTATAATACTTTACTTCGTCTTCTCCAGCGCTCTTTGAAGTCTTCTGTTCAGCTCTTTTACTTCATCATTTCTTTTGTTCACTTTAGGTACTCTACATTTGAGAACACATTTCAGAGTCTCTTCTGACATCCATTTTGGCCTTTTCTTTTCATGTCTTTTTAATACCTTTTGTTTTCTTCCTGTGTGATGCCCTTGATGTCATCCCACAACTCATCTGGTCTTTGATCATTAGTATCCAGTGCATCAAATCTATCCTTGAGATGGTCTCTAAATTCAGGTGTGATATACTCAGGGCCATTCTTTGGCTCTTGTGGACTTGTTTTAATTTTCTTCAGCTTCAACTTGAACTTGCTTGTGAGCAATTAATGGTTTGTTCCACAGTCAACCCTGGCCTTGTCTTTACTGTTGATATTGAGCTTCTCCATCTCTTTCCACAAATGTAGTTGACTTGATTCCTGTGTATTCCATCTGGCGAGGTCCATGTCTATAGTTGCCAGTTATGTTGTTGGAAAAAGGTATTTGCAATGAAGAAGTCATTGGTCTTGCAAAATCCTGTCATTTGATCTCCAGTGTTGTTTCTGTCACCAAGGCCATGTTCTCCAGTTATGGATCCTTTTCTTTGTTTCCAACTTTTGCATTCCAATCACCAGTAATTATCAATGCATCTCGATTGCATGTTTGATCAATTTCAGACGGCAGAAGTTGGTAAAAATCTTCAGTTTCTTCATCTTTGGCCTTAGTGGTTGGTGGGTAAATTTGAATAATAGTCATATTAACTGTAGGCATATGGATATTATTCTATCACTGACAGCATTGTACTTCAGGATAGATCTTCAAATGTTCTTTTGCTGATGAATGTGATGCCATTCCTCTTCAATCTGCCATTCCAGGCATAGTAGACCATATGCTTGCCTGATGGTCAATACCAGTCCATTTTAGCTCACTAATGCCTTGGATATCGATGTTTATGCGTTCCATCTCATTTTTGATGACTTCCAGTTTTCCTGGATTCATACTTCATACATTCCACATTCTAATTATTAATGAATGTTTGCAGCTGTTTTTTTTATTTTGAGTTGTGCCACATCAGCAAATGAAGGTCCCAAAAGCTTTACCCCATCAATGTCCTTCAATTCAACTCTACTTTGAGGAGGCAGCTCTTCCCCAGTCATATTTTGAGTGCCTTCCAACCTGAGGGGCTCATCTTCCAGCACTATATCAGACATTGTTCTACTGCTATTCATAAGGTTTTCGCTGGCCACTTTTTTTCAGAAATAGACTGCCAGGTACTTCTTCCTAGTTTGTCTTACTCTGGAAGCTCAGCTGAAACCTTTTCACCATTGGTGACCCTGCTGGTATTTGAAATACCCATGGCATAAGTTCCAGAATCACAGCAAAACACAAGCCACCACAGTACAACAAACTGACAAACGAGTGGTGGGTCTCTATGTTTGTATCTCTGCATATACAATATCCCCTTTCCCAGAACTCCCCCAACAGTTTGATATAGAGAAAAATTAAAAATAAAAGAAACTGATTACTTATTTAAATAAATGAATAATAAAACATGTTTGTCAATTATATTCTTTATAATAAAGCTTTGACATTTAAAGAAGAAATTTTGTGATCCTTTCTGATGATACTGTTGAATTGTATTCGGTTGAACACCAAAATCTAGCTTCAGCCTCCAAAATGTTTCATTCAGCATCTAATGCACTGGTACTTAACATGAGGGGATCCCTTTGAGAATCTTCCCAGAAAAATGTGTACATCTCACACCTACTACATGGCAAACACACTAGATATTTTACAGTTTTCTAAACATTCCCTCCTGCAGTCTTCATATCATTTTTACTTTTTCTGTAGTAACACCCCTTCCCCTACTCCTGCAGAGCTAGCTCACAAGTCGTCTTCCCTGACATTGCTACTGATCTCCTCAAAGCTCTGCATTGGAAGTTATATTACAATAATTTGTTCACAATTCTTTACTCCCTGTTATAATTATTCATTTAAAATATCTCACTCTTGTTTTAACACCTGGGCAGCCTTATTCTATCTAGCAGAGTGCCTGGCACATAAAAAAAAAAAATGCACATAGTAGACTATAAATGTTTGAGTTAATTTAAATACTGTGATAATATTTGCTAGAATGTATGCTATGGTTACTATGTGCCAAGCATAGTACTGAGCATTTATATGTATTACCCAATTTAATATTCCTAAAGAATCCAGTAATATAGATTACCAACTGATTACTCCTGTTTTATAAATGAGTAACCTGAGCCTTATTAAATAACTTTTATTATATTACTTATTAACTTTTCCCAACTTATTGAAAATAGTAAGCTGGCGTAAATATCGGTGTCTGTATATTCCCAGTTAATACTTGCTACAAATAGATTTAGCTGGTTAATTTTGTTGTTATTCCTTGGCTATAAGACAGAAATTGTGTGTGTACATGTGTGCATGTGTGTGCGTGTGTATTTCACATATCTGTCTTAAGCATCACCCATTCTTCCTGCGTTATTTTACTGTTCCTGCTTTTTCCTTTTGTTTCAGACCTTGAGCTGATTCCTGATCTCTTCGAGACCCTCTGAGAGTTGTCATCCATAAACATATTGTCTAAGGTCCTTTTTTCCCCTAGATGGAACATATTTTTAAACAGCATCCTTTGTTATCATCATCCCCATCTGACTGTTCTCACTGTCTCTGGAAACTTTGGAATACTTTGACATCAACGTCAGCATCATGGCTGTCTGTCCCTACTCCAGAGTCACCTACTGAATTTATGGAGTTTCTAGTATTACAGGTTTAAAGCTATAGTGCCCATGTGTTTCCGTGCAGTATTTAGGTGGGGGGGTCCCCAGTCTAAGTGGTGAGGAGACAAGGCTAAGATATGTGCGGAATATTGTGAGAGGGTGAAATACAGGGGAAACCGCTAAGAGAATGGAACCTTCTTGGGTCTGGTTTGGCTCTAGTCCAAACTTGGGAATGAAGGGGTTAGTTGGACAGTGTGCAGTTTTCTGTGGTAGCCCAGGCTCAGCTCTAACATCAATTCTTGACGCAAGAGAATGCACCTTCATCTTCCTTCTAGGCCATTCCAAGGTCACTCCTAAGAGTCAGAGTTTTAAATGGTAGCCTCAAGCTTGCTTATTTTAAGTCTGGAAGTTTTTAGCTAATGCAGAATGAAACCATACTTTCATGAATAAAGTAAGGTAGTTGCTGTCTGTCTCATGGCATTTAACAACCTCTTTATTAATTACAAAGTCCCTGGGTGGTGAAAATTGTTAAAACGCACTTGACTGCTAACTGAATGGTTTGCAGTTTGAGTCCACTCAGAGGCTTCTCAGAAGAAAGGCCTGGTGATCTACTTCTGAAAAATCAGCCCTTGAAAGCTTTACCCTGATACACATGAAGTTGCCATGAGTCAGAGTTGACTGGACAGCAACTAGGTGTGTGCGTGTGCGTGTGCGTGTGCGTGTGTGTGTATATACAGTAAGTCCAGTGGAGGGGGTTTAAATTTGTAGAACAAAAGGAAAGCTTCAGAGCCTATCATTCAGTAGGTCCAGTAAGCATGCTTTACTGCCCACCTCAGTTTCTTCTATTATGGAAAAAGTGACAATAGTGACCACTAGATAACTATTTTGGAAAGCACTTTGATGTACATTCCTTTTCACTGTTGAAGGTTATGGCAAAGAAATGCCAGTAGCAATATTTCTTAGTTTCTGATTATTCTGGAGACTTCTATCTCAGTCTACCCCTTTTAGTACCTTTCCTATTTTTACATTGTCTACGCGTTCACTTCCACCTCCGTTTATGTTTCCGCACAGGTTTGCCAAGGTTGTTTCTGGTCGTGTACTACAACAACATCTTTTTCAGTGTTATTATGTAAACATCTTCAGAAAGTCAGGGCAGTATTTTCTAATTATTAATATGCTTTCATATTCTCAAGTAAATAAGATGCTAAGTCCGTGGGAAACTTTTCAGTTAAATTATGGGCAATTTATACTAAGCGTATGGTTTAGCTAACTGGTCTTTTTCACTTTTCCAGCTTCTGCTTTTTCTTTCAATAATGGCCAATTACATTGATCCCAATTTAGCAGTCCACTTCTGTGAACATCCGTCTCAAATATCCCAGTTTTCTTGTGTTTGTAGAATGTCTTTTTAAGAAATACATATTAAAATATTTTCTAGCTAGTAGTTTTGTTTTAAAAATTAACCTTTAATACTTTGCTTCCTTATTTTGGGGGCCACCATTTTTTTTTTTTTAATTATAAGAAATCTTGTCTAAAATCTGTTCCTAGAACGAGTGCAATATTGAGCGTATGGAAATATTTCCCAAAGGAAAGAAAAAAGATAAACACAAAGCAGTAAGCTCTGTGTCTGTATATGTTGCAACTCATACTTTTGAATACATTGCAACCTTATATATCCTTCGTTTTTTTGATTTTCCTGCAAGGCTTGATTCCTGCGTTCGAATTGCTTTGTAAGCCCTCCTCTCCTTCAGATGCCTATACTCAGTAATTGTGTTTTCCTAGCCTTATATCACTAATTCGTTTTCAATTTTGGTTTAAATTTCATAATTAGAACTTACTTTTTCGTGCCAGGAATGCTGTCATTTAGATCCTCTTTCTGGAAGTTGGGCTCATCCCACCTCATTTGCTTTGAGCGGAACACTCTCTTTAAAACACTTTCTTTGAGAAACTTGGTGATGATCTTCTCTCTTTGAACATTACTGAATACTTTGCCTTCCGGAAGCCAGCTCATCTTGTCACATCCACCATGGCAGGGGGGAAGGGGAAGGTGTTCAGGAGACACAACAGCCCTCTTTGGAATAAAAAAAGGAATTGTGGTTTGCCTAAAAGTCACGAGTGAAAGACCAGCCTAACTAGCAAAACAACCAAGCACCCTGCAGCTGCTCTGCTGTGGGATCAATTTAGTTAAATAACACACTGCAAGCACCTAAGCACACTGCTGGCCCTACATAGCAACTTCTCATCACAATAAGACCAGGAACTCGGGCTGGGGAGGATTCTTTTGAATCTTTTCTCATGAGAATATATTAAAAACTTTGTAAAGGTAAATATATTCATCACTGAAGAAGAGAATTGGAAATAAGTGGAGTATAAGACCAGATACAAAATGGAAGCATTTGTGTCATCAGAGAACAGTGGCACTACAGGTGGAGACCTGGGCAGGCTCCGACCAAGATCACATAGAGCTTTGACCAGCCTTCCTTCACTCACGACTATTCACTCCCATCTTACAGTGTTCTTTCCACCACACCATAACTAGAGAAAAATTAGTGGAATTGTTAGAAGACTTGCCCATTGCTAAAAGATTTATCCATCAGATAGTTTACTTAAAATTTAATAATTGAGGCCTACCTCTAATTTCAATCAAGCTCAAAAGCTTCAGATAGCTATAAACATTCCCTCAGTTGCTATTTAAAAAAAAATGATTAATTTGCATGGAGTGTAAAGAATGACATTTTCATAGATCATTTCTTTGGCGTGTTGAAAGGCTTAAAACATGGTTTGTTCTTTGCTACTTATGTGAATGAGGATTTAGAGTAAGATATTCAACTTTTCATGTATGAAAGAAGTTAGGGGATATGTCTTCTGGACACCAGGATATTCTACTTCCCTCTCTCCCACCAAAGGGCCCATAAAATTCTAAAAAACACAGTTATATTCAAGTGTTTCTGGTTAGTTCTATAACATATTTTGAACATGTTCACATTTAATTGATACCTTTTGATATCTTTTTTAAAACCTTTACTTTTTAAGTTTGCCAGCTGAAAATTAAGCAGTGTCGTTTTATATCTCCTGCTTTGAACACTAACGTGGCATGGTATAATCACGATGTTTATCTTGTCCTGGCCAAGGGTTGTTAGGTTTGGTAGGGTTCCAAGTTCCCAGGACTGTATTATTTTGAACAAGGGCCTTGTTCAATTTACTTTAATTCACCTTTCTCCGTTTAGCCCTCTTCTCATGTCTCTGTTGCCAGCTTCTGCCTTTTCATTTCTGAGATTTCTTTGGTGCCCTGGAAAACTACCAGCTTTTGCCATAGCGTGCTTGGTCACGTGACTATTTTCCCCGTTACTAGCCACTTTCAATGTGGTTACCCAGCCAGTTCATGGAGTGATTAGGGTGAGCCAGGGTCAGCTAGAGGACCATGGGGAAATTAAGAGCAGTTGTAACAAACCTTGTTTGCATTTTTGTCCCAAATCTGGGAGAAGCTCTTGGTAGCTTCTGTCTTGCTCAGAGCTATCAAATTTGGTGGTTTAAGATTATTCAGTATTTCTATTGTCTTCTGCTCTTTTATCTACAAAGAAGTATGGCCCCTACGAGCAAAGCTAGACCTGACCATTTTTGTTTGCTTATTTTATTTCGCCTCAGTGTTCGTTTGGATAAGAGAATCAGAAGCTGTTTGTGCTCTTACCTGTGTTAGTCTGGACATTTCCTCAATATGGGATGGTGAAGCTCTTTCCTTGGTTCTGCTTGAGGACTCTGCTGATGTAACCACTCTCTTGGGGCTTAGAAGTCTGTGGAGTCTTAATTACGAACACACGGGGGCAGGGCCTCAGGGCCTCTACTAAATGTGGGACAGGGAAATATCACTGGAGGTGTGTGCCCTGCTTCCCCCCTTCCCCCTTCAGGAAAGCTTACTCTGTTTTCCTCAAGGATTGTCCATGTCCAGACAGGGAGCTAGTTTCTACCTAACATCTCTGTAAGGCCCCGGCAGCGTGTTTTTGATGGACTGACTTCCTCTGTTTTGTCAATGCAGGGTGATGCTCAGGGTTCCAGGCTAACATCATCAGTCTGGGCCATTGTGACCCTCAGAATGCTTAGCAATAGAGACCAGAAAAGAGGTTCCATGATACTTTCTTAGAGATGGAGGAAAGCCGGAAGAAAGGGCGGCCACTTTTCAAATTCTCTATTTCTTCCTCTGTGTAACTGATTGGACCATCATGGAAACAGGCAACAATACTCGAATTACACTGAAATTTCCACCCCTTGACAAAGGTCAGAAGGTGAAAAATTATGATTCTCCTGAAGTTCTACGTGACACCTTTGAGACTCTATCTGACCTCCACAAGCTGCTGCCAAGTCGTCTGATGGAGATGCTTTACTCCCTCAAAAGTGAAGAGGACAAAAGAAAATGTATGTGGGTGTAGTGTGGGTGCGAACTCTTTTTAGGAAGCGTACATTTTTTCCCTGTACAAACTGCCTCTCCTTCTAGCATGGATAAGAGCTTCTTTCCATTGAGGTGTTGGGCTTGTCCAGTGCTGATTATACCGTGCAGGCCCATGCTCTGGGGGCTTGGTGTGGAATTAACTCATGCACTGACTTAACCATCACTCCTTTGTATTGCCTTATCTTCCTTTCCAGATGGAAGATCTATGACTGCATTTCTTAGTCCCTCTTTATTGTTTTAATGTTGTCTTCTTTTACATAATAAGATCGCTGTTACCCTGTTTTGAGCATTTTTTTTTTTTTTTAATCTTTATTTTTTTGATTTCCCTGTCTGGGTTGACTTCTGATCGCTCAGCCTAGTGTTCTAGTCTTGGGTTGATATATGATATTGATTTTCTAACCAACGAACTCCCTTTAGTATTTCTTGTAGTTTTGGTTTGGTTTTTACGAATTCCCTAAACTTCTGTTTATCTGGAAATGTCCTAATTTCACCTTCATATTTAAGAGACAGTTTTGCTGGATATATGATTCTTGATTGGCAATTTTTTTCCTTCAATTTTTTAAATAGGTCATCCTATTGCCTTCTTGCCTGCATGGTTTCTGCCAAGTAGTCCGAGCTTATTCATATTGGCTCTCCTCTGTAGGTGACTTTTCGTTTATCCCTTGCTGCTCTTAAAATTCTCTCTTTATCTTTGGTTTTGGCAAGTTTGATTATAAGATGTCTTGGTGACTTTCTTTTAAGATCTACCTTATGTGGAGTTCAATAAGCATCTTGGATAGATATCTTCTCATCTTTCATGATATCAGGGAAGTTGTCTGCCAACAAATCTTCAACAATTCTGTATTTTCCATTATCCCTCCCTTTCTGGTACTCCAATCACTCGTAGGTTATTCCTCTTGATAGGGTCCTACATGATTCTTAAGGTTTCTTCATTTTTTAAAATTCATTTATCTGATTTTTCTTCAAATATATTAGTGCCAAGTGATTTATCTTGAAGTTCAGAAATTCTGCCTTCCATTTGCTCAATTCTGCTCCTCTGACTTTCTACTGAGTTGCCTACTTCTGTAATTTTATTGTTAATCTTCTGAATTTCTCATTGCTGTTTGTCTACGGATTTTCCCAGCTTATTAAATTTTTCATTATGTTCCTGAATAATCTTTTTAATTTCTTCAGTTGCTTTATCTATGTGTTCCTTGGCTTGTTCTGTATGTTGCCTGATTTCCTTCCTGATGTCTTGAAGGGTTCTGTGTATTGATCTTTTGTATTCTGCCTCAGGCACTTTCATATAGAAGATCCGTTGATTCTTTGAGAGCTTGTTGAGGTGATCACGGTCTGTTTCTTTATGTGACTTGATATCGAGTGTTGTCTCTGAGCTATCTATAAGTTATTGTATTAGTTCATTTTAACTTTGCTTACTGTGTTGTAGCTTCTTTGTTTTGTTTTGATATGCCCTAATGGGTTGTTTGAGTGAGCTAGCTTGGTTATTTTTGCCTTTGGAGCTCTGATGTCCTGTCCGCAGATGGCTAGAGCTGTTATCAGGTATATCAGTCTAGGAGTCCATTCACTTTTCTTGTATGAATTCAGCTCAGGTGTCCAGGTAGCTGATCATCAAGTGTGTGGTACAGGCTCTGTCCTACAGTCTTAGAGGGGCACACAGGTGATTGGTGTAGGTACCGGTATCTGGTTGCAGCAGGGGGTCACACTCTGAACAAGGCAGGGGGCTGAGAATCATCCCCCGCGTGTGTCTGAGGAAAGTGTGTCCCTGATCCCTAGAGTGTACAGGTGGATGGTTTCTGCAGATGGACCATGGGCACCTAATACTTTTGGTTGTAAGGACTGGGAGTTACCAGTTATCCTTGGACCCCTGTTGCAGGTGGCTGGGTGACCTGAGCGGTGCTACCAGTCCTTAAGCCCCTGATATGGTGAGGACCCTGTTTAATAGACAAAGCAGAGCTGAAATGGTTGGAGTCTGCTAACAATGGGCCTGTTCTCCTGAAATAGGCCCACAAAGATCCATGCAGAGAGGAAAGCTACTCAAAGTCCACAGACCGTTTATACCTGGACAGGAGCTGCTTCTGTCCTGAGCTCCCCCGGTTAGTGGATCTGGCAAATTATCTTTTCCCCCAGTTGCAAATTTTTTCCTTCTCCAAGGCCAGGAGGATGGCTCTAGGTGCTTAACAGGGCATATCTCAGGCCCAGGGAGATCAGTAGCCACTGAAGCCAGCTTGGGGGTCAGTGGGCGGGGGAGCAGGTGGTGCGGCGCGGTAAATATACGCACGTACTTAGCTTTTGCTGAGAGCGCTGTTCTTCTCTGGTTCCGGAGGTGTGAGTAAGCTGTGTAGCTGGCTGCTTGTTCCTGATGAAACTGCAGCCGAACACTAGTACTAGCCTGCCTCAGTTGCTCCTGGGAATGGTGCCTGAAGGCTTCCCTCGATTCAGGTCCGGCAACTCTTCTCCGCTTCTGAACCGTCTCTTCTTCCCCCTGCCCCTCAGTTCATTTTAAGCTTGCCTTTGATGCTCAGGGCTCCTAGCTTATCATAAATATACTCGTTTCACTTGGGCTTTTTTGGTCTTTTTTGTAAAGAGGGCTTGTCAGAAGTGGCTGTCTATTCCGCCATCTTTGCTCCGCTGCCTGGCCAACCATTCCTTCTCGATGCCACTTTAGTTAAACAGTTTTCACTCTTCTTTAGGCAAGGCAAAGCCGTGGAAAGATGGAAAGGCAATCAAGTAGGAAATAATGCTAAATTTATAATTTAAAGTTTAGGTCTGATTTTAAGATTAGTGAGAGAATTTCTAAGTTGAAGGCTAGATTTTGAAGTTTATTCTTTTGCTCTATTTCCTACTACTTCTTCCTCTTGTTGGCAGAGTTGTACTACCCCACAGAAAAGCTGGATACCACTGCCCACCCCAGCTCCCTGCACTTTTTTGTAATTTGGTGTGGACTCTCATTCCTGGAATTCTATCAGGGAGGCTGATGACCAATCTGATTTGCATAATTGGGTGGAGTCTGCCTCCTGAATTGTTCATGCTAAGAGGCAGAACAAAGGCAGATGGTAGCCACCCGTGCCCATGAACTTGAAAAGCAAAATAGAAACTGCTATAGTGATTAAGGAGCTCTGGTGATGCGGTAGTTAAGAGCTTGGCTGCTAAACAAAAGGTGGGCAGTTTGAATTCACCTTGGAAACCCTGTGGGGAAGTTTTACTCTGTCCTATTGGGTCGCTATGAGTCGGGACCAACTTGATGGCACCTAACAACAGCTATAATGATTAAGACAGGAGTTCTAGAAAGGAAAGTAGGTATTGATGTAATGATTTTAAAACATCTTGGCAAATTTGACCATTTGCACTCTGATCAATCCCTAATCTCAGAATCCAGAGTATTGTGAATCAGTCCCAAGAATTCTCCTTCTCTAAACTGAATGACAATAAGAATGTTCAATAAGAAGAACTTTACAGATTTTACTTATGTTTTCTTGAATACATACAACTAGTCTTGCCATGGTCCTTTATTAGCCTTTTAATTTTTTCTGAGGTGTTGAAGGAGGAAGAACTGATAGCTTGATTAGTTCTAGAAGGTAGGTTTTGCCCTGATGTGATTCTGTCCTGTGCAGCTGCTTTCAACAGCAGTAGTGGTTTATCTCTGTCCTCCTCTCCCACCTAAGTACATGCCACCACCCCATGTAAGAATTGATGGACATAGACATGAGCCTCCTGAGACCCCAAAAGTATCTTTTCAGTTGTGAACTAAAGGTTGACAAAGATTATCACTTTAAGGTGGAGAATGATGAAAATGAGCACCAGTTTCTTTAAGAATGGTCATTTTAGGGGCTGACGCAAAGGATGAATTGCTCATTGTTGAAGCAGAGGCAATGAATTATGAAGGAAGCTCAAAGTAACACTGACAGCTTTGAAAACGTCTGTATAGCCAACTGTCTCCCTTGGGTGCTTTGAAATAATGCCACCTGTGGTGTTACTGTTGAAGGGTGGTTCGGGGCCTGTGCGTATCAGTGGACAGCATTTAGTAGCTGTGGAGGAAGATGCAGAGTCAGATGATGAAGTGGATGAGGGTGTGAAACTCTTAACTGTATCAGGAAAGTGATCTGCCCCTGCAGGTAGTAACGAGGTTCCACAGAAAATAGTAAAACGTGCTGCTGATAAAGATGATGATGAAGATGACGATGGTGGTGATTTTGACAATGAAGAAACTGAAGAACAAGTTCCAGTGAAGAAATCTCTACGGGATACTCCAGCTGAAAATGCACAAAAATCAAACCAGAATGGAAAAGACTCAAAACCATCAGCACCAAGATCAGAAGGTCAAGAGTCCTTCAAAAAACAGGCAAAAAACTCCTAAAACACCAAAAGGACCTAATTCTGTAGAAGACATTAAAGCAAAAATGCAAGCAAGTGTAGAAAAAGGTGGCTCTCTTCCCAAAGGGGAAGTCAAATTCATCAATTACATGAAGAATTGCTTCCGGATGACTGACCAGGAGGCTCTTCAAGATCTCCGGTGTTGGAGGAAGTCTCTTTAAGAAAGTAGCTTAAACAGTTTGTTAAGATGTTCCATCTTTATAATGCAGAGTCAGAGCTTTCCCTACCCTGTCTGATAATTGTTGTCCAGGTTCTTTTGCCAAGAATGTGTTGTCCAAGGTTCCTTTTTAGTTTTTAAAGATGGAACTCCACCCTTTACTTGGTGGCAAGTATGTGTGGAATGTTTGGATAGGCCATAGTAGTAGCAGTGGTCAGACAAATGGAAATGATGGGGAGACAAAAATATACATGTGAAATAAACTCAGTATTTTAATAAAGTAAAAAAAAAAAGTAGGCTTGGTAAGATCTTTGAAAAACTTCGTCAACACACAATAACTGACCTTAGTAGTTCCTCACTTCTTCATTTTACACAGAAGTTAAGAAATTCACAAGTTATCCCTGGGTTCAAAAGGCATGAAGGAAAAGAAATAGGACAATGGCTTAAAAACTTTTTGCTCACATACCCTATCAGTGAAAAAAAATGTGATCTTAATATATGTGTAAATGCATATATTTACAAATTACACACACTACTGTATATCAACATTATAAAATCTCACAAAATAGAAGTTAAAAAATGGTGAGCAATGTAAATATAAATGGACATGCTACATTTTATCTCTGCATTCCAGTGGATCATTTTGTATACCCACCTGGGTTGGGCTTTGTTGGAGCCCCCTTTGGAGACCACATTAATGGAGAAAATTCAGGAAAGTCATAATGTAACTAGTCATGTCAAGACATGGAGTGGGTGAAAATTTCCATCTGAAAAAAAAAAAATCCAACTTAATTTCACCTGAACCGGAATGGAAATGTCTTTATTTTATTACAGAGGGAATAAGGACTGTAGACATTCATCCTTTAGTTGAAATCAATATCCAAATCATTTATAGCAAATAAAAATGTAACCAAATTAAGGCATCATGGATTAGAAGACTTAATATTGTGAAGATGTCAATACTACCTAAAGTGATTTACAGATCCAATGCAATCCATATCAAAATCCCCACAATGATTTTTGCAGAAATGAAAAAGCTGAGCCTCAAATTCATATGAATTGCAAGGGCCCTGAATAGCCAAAATAACCTTAAAAAAGAAGAACAAAGTTGGAGGACTCATACTTTGCAATTTCAAAACTTACTACAAAGCTACAGTAATCACAACAGTGTGGTACTGGTATAAGGATAGACATTTGAGTTGTTTCTACCTTTGGCTATGAACACTGGTGTATAAGTATCTGAGTCTCTGCTATCAAATTTTGGGGGCATATACTTTTATACTTAGGAGTGAAATTGCTGGGTCATATGGCAATTCTGAGTTTAATTTTTTGAGGAACCACCAAATTGTTTTCCACAACAGCTGTACTGTTTTGCAATCTCACCAGCAATGCATGAGGGTTCCAATTTCTCTACACACCAACATTTGTTATTTTCCATTTTTTCTGATGATAGTCATCTGAGTGGTGTGATGCGGTATCTCATTGTGGTTTTGATTTGCATTTCCCTAATGATTAATTTCTACAGCCACACAATCCTAAATGCACCCAATCTCATCTGATCTCTGAAGCTAAGCGGGGTTGAGCCTGGTTAGTACTTGGATGGGAGAATGCCCGGGAATACGGGGTGCTGTAGGCTTTTGGAGCCCTGGTTGTGCAATGGTTAAGAGCTCAACTGCTAACCAAAAAGTTGGTGGTTCAAATCCACCAGCCGCTACTTGGAAACTCTATGGGGCAGTTCTACTCTGTCCTATAGGGTTGCTATAGTCAGAATCGACTCAATCCAATGAGTTTGGTTTAGTTTTGGTTAATCACTAATGACACTGAGCATCTTTTCATGTGCTTATTGGCCATTTGTATATCTTCTTTGGCGAAGGATCTATTCAAGTCTGTCTTAGTTATCTAGTGCTACTATAACAGAGCTACCACAAGAGGATGGCTTTAACAAAGAGAAATTTATTCTCTTACAGTCTAGTAGACTAGAAGTCCTAATTCAGGGTGCCAGCTCCAGGAGAAGACTTTCTCTTTCTGTTGGTTCTGGGGGAAGGCCCTCGTCATCAATCTTCCCTTGGTCTTAGGAGCTTCTCAGCGCAGGGACCCTGGGTCCAAAGGACATGCTCTGCTTCCAGTTCTGGTTTCTTGGTGGTAAGAGGTCCCTCCCTTCACTTCTCTCTTTTATATCTCAAAAGAAATTCACGCAAGGTACAACTTAATCTTGTAGATTGAGTCCTGATTCATTAACATTATAGAACTAGAATTTAGAACATACAGAAAAATCATATTAGATGACAAAATGGTGGACAATCACACAATACTAGGAATCATGGCCTAGCCAAACTGATACACATTTTTGGGGGACACAATTCAATCCATAACAAAGTCTTTTGCTCATTTTTTGATTGTCATTTTGTTGTTGAGTTGTAGGAGTTCTTTATACGTTCTGAATATTCAACTCTTACCAGATATGTGATTATTACATATTTTCTCCCATTCTGTAGGTTATCTCTTCACTTTTTTGATACAGCCCTTTGATGCACAAAACTTTTTCAATTTGATGAAGTCCAATCCATTTTTTCTTTCGTTGTTCATGCTTTTGGTGTCATATCTAAGAATCCATTGTCAAAAACAAGGTATGGAAGGTTTAGTCCTGTTTTCTTCTAAGAGTTTTATGGTTATACTTCTTATATTCAGCTTATTGATCCTTTTTGAGTTAACTTTCATATATGGTGTGAAGTACTGGGTCCAATTTTATTCTTTTTCTTGTGGAGATCCAGTTTTCCCAGCAACATTTATTGGAGACTATCCTTTCCTCAGTGAATGGACATGGACTTGACATTCTTATAAAAGAATTAATTGGCCGTACCTGATAGCATGTTCAGTGCTTATGTTCTATTTCTTAGTTTGTTACGTAGTGACAGGGGTCTTAAAGGCTTGCAAACATCCACTCAAGATGCTGCAATTGATCTCTATTTGCCTGGAACAACAGAGGAAGAAGGAGAGTCAGGAATAAGAGGAAGTTATGGAATGTATGGCTAATTGCCTCCATGAACAACTGCCCCCTTTGCCATGAGACTGCATGGTGCCTGGCTACCATTACTGAACATTTTGATCAAAGATTCTATAGATGGGTTCTGATCAAAAGGAGGAAAATGTAGAACAGAATTTAAATTTCTCATGAAATCCAGACATTCTGAAGCCATGGGAGCTGAATGAGCCACCAGAACTAGTGCCCTGAGATAATCTTTAAACCTTAAACCAAAAATATCCCTTGAAGTCTCCTTAAGACCAAGCAACAGTTTAGCTTAACTAGTAAAGCATATGTCTCTTGAGCATTGTGCTCTTTTAAGAACTGTCTATATGGGATTAAACTGACAACAGAAACTCGAAAGATTAGATGATAACCTTGAGGCGATGAGTTTATGTTAATGGGGAGGAACAATTTGGAAAAAGAGAGTAAGAATAGTTACACAACTTGAAGAATGTAATCAATGTCAGTGAATTGTACATGTAGAAATTGCTGATTTGGTCTATGTTCTGCTGTATATATTCTCAACAACAAAAAATAAATTTGAAAAAATAAGTAAATACTATCTATATTTAGACAGTTAAATATCATCTATTTTATTCAAATATTTTAAAAAATTGGCCATAGATGTATGGGTTTATTTCTGGACTTCCAATCCTATCAGTCTGTATGTCCATTCTTATGCCAGTACCACACTGTTGTGATTTCTGTAGCTATGTAGTAAGTTGTTTTTTTTTTAATAGTATTTTATTGACTTTTTAGTGAAAGTTTACACAGCAGTTAGGTTCCCATTTGACAGTTTCCACACAAATTGTTCAGTGACATTAGTTACATTTATCACAATGTGTCAACTTTCTCTTTAATTGTGTTCTGTTTGTTCCCATTCCAGTACTCTAGTTTCCCTGCCCCCTTAGCTTCTCATCTTTGCTTTTAAGAAATTGTTGACCTTTTGGTCTCACACTGATGGTTTTTAGGTAGGGAATGAACTTTTGGGTAATATCCTTTATTTTGTGTGTCACTCAGCTATTTCACTAAAAGGTGATCTCGGGATAGGCTTGGTTCTAGATTTAAAGACTGTCTCAGGGTGATAGACTTAGGGGGTCTTCTGTTCACTACTGTTCCAGTTTTTCTGGCTTTTTTTTTTTTTTAAATAAGAATTTGAGTTCTGCTGTATGCTTTTCTTCCATTCTATCCAGAACCAACTACTGTGACCTCAGTTAGAATGGTCAATGGTGGTAGCTGGTCACCATCTAGTTCTTCTAGTCTCAGGGTAGATGAGGTTGTGGCTCTTGTAGACTTGTTCCTTCTCTGCACTTTTGGTTACCTTCTTACTGTCTTTTCCTGGCAGATTAAGATTGGTAGTTGTGTCTTACATGACCGCTCACACGCTTTTAAGACCCCAGACCCTACTCACTTCACTAGGATGCAGATCATGATATTTGTGAACTACATTATGCCAGTTGACTCTGTTGTCCCATGAAATTATGGCCCTAAGCCTTCAAACTCAGAAAACTAATGTTGTAAGGTGTTTGGTTATGTCTGAGAAGGATCTGTATTTGTGTCTTCAATGAATATATGTGTGTCCACTACATATTTGTATTTACACATACCTATTTTCTTTATAGATGCTTCTTGGAAACCCTGGTGGCGTAGTGGTTAAGTTCTACAGCTGCTAACCAGAAGGTCGGCAGTTCAAATTTACCAGGCCCTCCTTGGAAGCTCTATGGGGCAGTTCTTCTCTGTCTTATAGGGTTGCTATGAGTCAGAATCGACTCGATGGCAATGGGTTTTTTTTTTGGTTATAGATACTTCTTGGAGCCCTGGCGGTGCAGTGGTTAAGAGCTTAGCTACTAATCAAAAGGTCAGCAGTTCAAATCTACCAGTTGCTCCTTGGAAACTCTACAGGTCCGTTCTACTTTGTCCTACAAGGTCGCTATAGTCAGAATTGACTCAACGGCAATGGGTTTTTTTTTTCGATAGATACTTCTATCTGTTCCAATTTATATGTGCACCTGTACCTACCTGTATTCTAATTTACCTATACCCATCCATATGTGCTCAAACAAGGGATGGATTAACCAGTAAGCAAGGTACGCATGGGTTTATAGTAAGCAAGGTATGCATGGGCTTAATTTTGTTTGCTTACTCCTCTGTGGTGAACAATTTCATGTGGGTTTCACCTCATCTTTTACGTGGTGAAAAACAGGTGAAATTGTGTAATGCAGATTAGTGAGTAAGCACAAGTAAGCCTGTGTATACCTTGCTCATTGGGTAATTTGTCCCTGGCTCAAGTGCTCATCATTACTTTGGTTGTGCTGTGCTCACTACATCCACAACCAGTGCCACTTTTCCCATCACCAAAAATAACTAGTCTTTACTATATAAAGTATACTTTCCCCATCTCCCCCTTCCTGGTAACCAGCAATGAACACTGGTTTAACTATATTTATCTATTCTTGTCTTCTTATAAAAGAGGGATCATACAATATTTGTCCTTATATGCTTGACATCTTTCACTAAGCATTATGCCCTCCAGGTCCATCCATGTTATAATATGTTTTGCAGATTCATCATTGTTCTTTATGGTTGTGTAGTATTCCATTGCTTGTATGTACCACAGTTTGCTTATCTATTCATCTGCTGCTGAACACTTCGGTTGTTTCCATTTATTTGCTATTGTGAAAAAGCAGCAGTGAACATAGGCGTGTACGTGTCTGTTCATGTCATTATTTTTAGGTCTTTAGGGTATATATAGGTGTTGTTTATAGGTCTCTAGGCAGTTCAAATCCACCAGCAGTCCTTGGTAATACTATAGGGCAGTTCTACTCTGTCCTATAGGGTCGCTATGAGCCGGAATCGACTTGACAGCAATGGGTAGGTATATACCTAGGAGTGGGATTATTGGATAATAGGGTAGTCCTATTTCTAGTTTTTTGAGAAAGTGCTGTACCAGCTTCCATAGTGGTTGTACCATTTTACGGTCCTACCAGCAATGGGTACTGGGTTACCAGCAATGGATAAGGGTATAAATCTTCCCATATCCTCACCAACATTCGTTGTCATCTATTTTTTTATCAGTGCCATTTTAGCTGGGTAACATAGGATTTAATTGTAGTTTTGATTTGTAGTGTAGTGTGGTTAAGCGTTCAGCTGCTAACCAAAAGATTGGCAGTTCAACTCCACGAACTGCTCCTTGAAAACCCTGTGGGGCAGTTCTACTCTGTCCTGTAGGGTCTCTATGAGTTGGAATCAACTCAACAGCAACAGGTTTGGTTTTTTGTTTTTTGGTTTTTTTTTTTAATGACTAATAAGGAGCCCTCATAGCAATGGTTAAAGCACTAATCTACTAACCAAAATGTTGGCAGTTCGAGCCCACCAGCCACTCTGCTGAAGATGTGGCAGCCTACTTCTGTAAAGGTTTACAGCCTTGGAAACCATATGGGGCAGTTTTACTCTGTCCTACAGGGTCGCTGTGAGCCAGAATTGACTTGACTACAGTGTTTTTTAAAAAATTTAATGGCTAATGATGGTGAACATCTTTTCGCGTGTTTATTGGCTGCTTGGAGGTCCTGTTTATGTCTTTTGTCCATTTTGTGACTGGGTTGTTTGTCTTTTTATTGTTGAGTTATTGCAGTTTTCTGTAGATTTTAGAGATTAGACCCTTATCGGATAAATTGTTTCCCAAGATTTTTTCCCAGTCTGAGGGTTGTCTATTTACTCTTTTAATAAAGTCTTTTGAAGAATGTAAGATTAAATTTTAAGAGGTCCCACTTATCTATTTTGTCTTTTTCTATTTTTGCATTTGTTGTAATGTTTGTTATCCTGTTTTTACAAAAGATTAGGTTCCATAGTTTTCTTCCTAAGTTGTTTTCCAGGGATTTTATGGTTTTAGATTTTACATTTAGGTCTTTGATCCATTTTGAGTTAGTTTTTGTGTATGGTGTGAAGTATGGGCCCTGTTTCATTCTTCTGCAGATGCACCATTTATTAAAGAGACTATTTCTGTTCCACTGAATGGACTTTGACCCCTTGTCGAAAATCGGTTGTCCATAAATGGCTGGATTTAATTCTGGGTTCTCAATTCTGTTCCACTGGCCTATGTGTATATCGTTGAACTAATACCAGGCTGTTATGATTACAGTAGCTGTATACTATGTTTTCACATTGAGGAGTGTGAGACCTCCTGCGTTGTTCTTTTTCTTCAGTTATTTCTTTGGCTATTCGGTGTTTCTTTCCTTTCCGTATGAAGTTGGTGGATAGTTTTTCCATTTCAGTAAAGAATTTTGTTGGGGTTTGCATTGGGATTGCATTGAATTTGTAGATTGCTTAGGTAAGATTGACATTTTCACTATATTAAATTTTCCAATCCATGAGCATGGAATATCTTTCCATTTCTGTAAGTCCCTTTTAGTTTCTTGTAGTAGTGTTTTATAATTTTCATTTTATAAGTCATAAGTATATGACATAAACCCTGGTTAGGTTAATTCCTAGAAATTTTACCAATTTGGGGGCTATTGTAAATGATATTCCTTTCCTGATTTCTTTTTCAGTGTGGTCTTTGTTAGTGTAGAGGAACCCAACTGATTTTTGTGTGTTGATCTTGTACCCTGCAACATTGCTAAATTCCCATGGAATCTTTAGGGTTTCCTGTGTATAGGATCATGTCACCTACAAATACAGATAGTTTTACTTCTTCTTTTCTGATTTGAATACCTTTTATTGCTCTTTTTTATCTTATTTCTCTGGCTAGGACTTTCAGTACAATGTTGAGTAAGAGTGGTAGAATCTTTGTTTGCTAATGTAGCCCAAGGATATATAACAGCATCTGTTGTGAAGTAGGTGCTCAAATGAATGTTGCTGAATAAATAAATAACATAGATAGAACAACTGAGCACAGAAGGAAAAAGATAATTCAGGGAGTATTCATGTTGATGCAATTGATTCTCCATTTGGTAAAAATAAAAATTAGATTATCATGTGATACTAAAATAAATTATAGATGAAATAAAGAGCTAAACATAAAAAAATAATTTTTAAAAACAAAAATATGTATAGTTGTGGGGAGAGGAATGCCTTCTTTTTTTCCCATGAATTTTTTTTATTATGGTAAATTATATATATAACAAAGTATTTGCTATTTCAACATTTTTTACATGAACAAATCAGTGGCATTAATTTCAATCGTAATGTTGTGCAACCATCACCACTATCCGTTTCCAGTTTTTTCTATTACCCTTAACAGAAACTCAATGTCCGTTAAACAGTAACTCCCCTTTCTCCCTCCCTCCAACTTTGGTACGTGTACATTTACCTATTCTAGATATTTTATATAAGTAGGATCATACAATATTTGCCCTTTTGTGACTGACATATTTCACTTAATATAATGTTTTCAAGGATGCATGTATCAAGACTTCATTTCTTTCTGTGACTGAGCACTAAATCCTTTGTATATTTATACCACATACAGGGAATCCCCACATTATGAATGAGTTCTGTTCCTAAGTCTGTCTTTAAGTTGAATTTGTGTGTGTGTCGGAGCAGTGAGGTACACAGTTCGTATCTAATGTCAGTTAGACAAATGTTTGTCGCAGTAAATAGTTTATAGTTCACCTTTCTATGCATAAAAAACATTAAAGAGACACTTCCAGGTACTCTAAAACATCTATAACATAGTAATATAGTAATAATAATAATGTTTTGATGTGCATTGCAAAGTAGCATCTTTTGTTATTATGAACTAATGTGTTGTTGTTGTTGTTAGATGCCATCGAGTCTGTTCTGACTCACACAACAGAACAAAACACTGCCTGGTCCTGTGCCATCCTCACAATTGTTACTATGTTTGAGTCCGTTGTTGCAGCCACTGTATCAATCCATCTCATTGAGGGTCTTCCTCTTTTTCACTGACCCTCTACTTTACCAAGCATGTTGTCATTCTCCACAGACTGGTCGCTCCTGATAACATGTCCAAAGTATGTGAGATGAAGTCTCACCATTCTCACTTATAAGGAACATTCTGGCCGTACTTCTTCCAAGACCGATTTGTCTGTTCTTCTGGCACTCCATGGTATAGTCAATGTTCCTGATTTTAAATCACGCAATACCTTGTTCTTTTTGAACAACTGCCTCTCAGTCTATGTTCAGGTTCCTCATGAGCACAATTAAATGTTCTGGAATTGCCATTCTTCGCAATGTTATCTGTAATTTATTATGATCCACACAGTTGAATGCCTTGCATAGTCAATAAAAACCAGGTAAATATCTTTCTGGTATTCTATGCTTTCAACCAGGGTCCATCTGACATCAGCAATGATACCTCTCATCCCACGTCCTCTTCTGAATCCAGCTTGAATATCTGGCAGTCTCCTGTTGATGTACTGCTGCAACTGATTTTGAATGATCTACAGCAAAATTTTACTTGTATGTGATATTAATGATATTGTTGAATAATTTTCACATTTTGTTGATCACCTTATTTTAGAATGGGCACAAATATGGATCTCTTCCAGTCAGCTGTCTCCCAAATTTTTGAGCATAGGCAAGTGAGCACCTCCAGTGTTGCATCTGTTTGTTGAAACATTTTAACTGGTATTCCGTCAATTCCTGCAGCCTTGTTTATCACCAATGCCTTCAGTGCAGCTTGGACTTCTTCGATACCATTGGTTCTTGATCCTATGCTACCTCCTGACATGGTTGAATGTTACCAATTCTTTTCGGTACAGCGACTCTGTGTATTCCTTCCGTCTTCCTTTGATGCTTCTTGTGTCATTCAATATTTTGCCCATAGAATCCTTCAAAATTGCAACTCAAGCCTTGAATTTTTTCTTCAGTTCTTTCATCTTGAGAAATGCCAAGTATGTTCTTCTCTTTTGGTGTTCTAATTCCAGGTCTTTGCACATTTCATTATAATACTTTCCTTTGTCTTCTCAAGCTGCCCTTTGAAATCTTCTGTTCAGCTCTTTTGCTTCATCATTTCTTCCATTTGCTTTAGCTACTGTACATTGAAGAGGAAGTTTCAGAGTCTCTTCTGCCATTCGTTTTGGTTTTCTCTTTCTTTCCTGTCTTTTTAATGACCTCTTGCTTTCTTCATGTATGATGTCCTTGATGTCATCCCACAGCTCAGCTGGTCTTCAGTCATTAATGTTCAGTGCATCAAATCTATTATTGAGATATTCTCTAACTTCAGGTGGTTCTTGTGGACTTGTTTTAATTTTCTCCAGCTTCAAGTTGAACTTGCACATGAACCAACTGCCGTAAAGCCTGTTATGTTAAAAATTTGAGGTACATACAATGGTTCATACCTCAAAATTTTAATATAATAAGCTTTACTGGGGTTGGTTTGTACTTCGGGTAGTACATAAGTTGGGCGTTTGTAACCCAGTGACTGCCTGTGTAGCACATTTTGTTGTTCATATGTTGATGGACATTTAGGTTTTGACTATTTTGAATAGCGCTGCAGTTAACATTGGTGTACAAGTATCTATTTACATTCCTGCTTTCAGTTCTTTTGGGTATATATCTTTGAGCAAAATTTCTGGGTCATATGGTAATTTCATGGTTCATTTTTGAGGAACTGCCAAATGGTTTTCTGCAGCTGCTGTACCATTTTTCAATCTCATCAGCAATGGATGAGGGTTCTAATTTCTCCACATCCTTGCTAACATTTGTTGTTTTCCCTTTTTCTGATCATATCCATCCTAGTAGGGGTGAAGTGGTATCTCACTGTGATTTTATTTGCATTTCCCTAATGACTAATGACATTAGTTATCTAATGAGTATCTTTTCATGTGCTTGTTGGCCATTTGTAGATATTCTTTGGTGAAATGGCTATTCAAGTCCTTTGCTCACTTTTTTGATTGTGTTGTCTTTTTGCTGTTTTGGGAAATGACTTCTTAAAGCATGACACAAAACTCAGAAACATAAGGCAAAGAACTAAAAATAAAAACAAAACAATTGTACCTAAAGAGACAACATAAAAAATTTAAAAGGCAAATGGAATTCTAGGAGAAAATATGTGCAGCATATAGATGAAGGATGGGTAAAGTATAAATATCCAGATTACAAAAAAAAACCCCAATAAATCATGAAGAAAAATATATGCTATTTAATAGAAGGATAGATAAATATTATGGAGAGGCAATTCACAAGATGAAATACAAATCACCGATAAACATGCAAAGATGTTCAAACACTCTGATCAATCAAGGAAGTAGAATAAAAATCAAGGAGACATTTTTAGGCCATCATACTGGCCAGCTTTAGAAAGATCAGTAATGATGAACATACGGCAAAATTAACATTCTCACACTCTATTGATGGCATGTTAACTGATGCAGGCTCTTTGAAGGATAATTTGACCTATTTGTCAAAATTTAAAATGTATGTCACTGGCATATTAAATGAGCTGGACTTGGTAGAGTGTAAGCAGAAAATAATTTTATTCTTTTCTACAACTTCCCCTTTGATCCATTCTGTTGAGTTGTTGTTCCTTACCTTTGGGTGGAAAAACAAGTAGATCTCATAGCTCTTCTAGGCATTCAGATATTAAAAGTTCGGTCTAATATCCAAACTGTAAACTCATTCAGTTTAAATCCTCTCTGTTCCCACCACTCTGGGATGATTTAGACTCAGAAACCTGGAGTAGGGCATGTCAGTGTGGTGAATTTCTTTTTTCTTTCTTGTTCCACCTCCTCCCTCACTCCCTAACCGCTGTTAGGTTGGGAAAGGTGAGGGAAGAGTAGAGGTTGTTAAAACAAAAATCATATAAGCCGATAATATAAATTGACTGAGGTTTATTTAGTATACGATATGCAAATTAGGGTAATGTTTTGACTAAGCCAAAAAAACCCAAACCCAGTGCCGTCATTTGACAAGGGAGTCAAAAATGTTCCAAAGAAGAAAGAATTTCTAAAGATTCTTATACCCCATCTTATCTCTAGTAATTATATATTGTTATGGAAAAAGGGCTGAAATAGAACTGAGAAAACAGTTTATGGTCAGGAGGATTTCATACAGCACTGTCTTGAAGAACAATTAAAATAATTGTCGATTTACCCTAAAACAGAGCTGTAGTCTGAACTTTGAAGTTTCTTTCGAAACTGCCATAGATAATTCTTCAAAAGAGCGTAATGCCCAAGGCTAGATTATTGTTTGGCTTAAAAGCGACTTTTGGAAAACCAGTTTTCTCAAGGGTCAAGGTTCAAAGATCATCTCAGGGCAATAGCTTGGGGGGGTCATGTCAACCGTCAACCTCCATGGAACTCAGAAATCTGGATGCCACAAGAATTAAAAACTCTATTCCTCAAGGTGAAATCCTGAAAAGTTTTTTCTTGACTGGCAAAATACCACATTATGTGATCTGGCATTCACGTTCTCTAGGTGTGGCAGCTCTCAAAACCTGCCCATTTCTTTCCTGGGTATTTTGGTGGCTTCTTCCTCTTGCTGGGGGTTTCTCGCTTGCACCCTCTCCTGCAAACCTTTCCCGTCCTTCATCCTTAGTCCCTCCAGCCTTTGTATGCTACATTTCCATCCTATTCAACTGAGATTTCCTCATCCTTTGATGGAAGTCCTCTTGAGATTCTGTTTTCAAGATAGCTCAAAACCAACTACTTTCTAGGGGGTTCACATTTAACTCTTGACAGTTTGAACCCTGTCCCCCATACCTTCACCCAGTTGGTAAAAGAACAGTTAGCTTCCAATACTGCCCTCTTTTCTCTGTAGCCGCAGGCAGCTCTGTTACCAGCCTGCAGGATGGAGAATTCTATTTGGCTTTTGTCTCTGGTTTTGAAAATAGCCCTTGGAAATTGCTAGCAATCAAGGGGCCTTTGTTTTATAAACTTAAACATGTATAAATAAGTAAGGGCTATACAGGCTCCATTCTGGCAACAGGTCTCAGGAAGGGAGAGGGGCATGATGCAGTCAATCATGCATATGCACTGAGCCCCAATGACAATGGAACACTGAACCTAGAAACTTCCTCTTTGGGGCTTCCTGGACCAGTGAGAACATCCATGCACAGGAGAGGGCGCTGCATGTCCACGGAGACAATGGATGCCTCGGCCTGCTGGAACCTCTTCCAGACCTTGCCTGATGATGCGTCTCTTTGCTTTTATCCTTTTTGCTTATACTAAATGGGTAACTGTAAATATAAGTAATAGTCTGCATGTATTCTGTGAGCTGTTATGGAGAATTAGTGAACCCATAGGGAGCAACAAGCCAGCAGGGACTGGCACAAAAGAGTCTTAACTTGTGAAGACACCAGCTCTGAGGGACAGAGTCCTTCTAACTTGTTACTTGGCCCTAGGGGACTAAGTAGAAAGGGAGAGAAGGGTTGGCTGGTCTAAAGTACAGGGAGCTGTGCAGACTTCTGAGCCTGTGGCTGGTACCCCATGACCTGGCTAAGGGTGGCCGAGATGAGATCTGACCTAACTCTGGGTTGTTAGGGTCGGAGAGAGAAGAAGTTCCACTTCTGTGGCAACGAGGAATGGATAAAGGTGGGGTTTGCCCACCTTGCTCCTTTAGTAGTACAGTTATTAGTGACAGAGCACATCCATTCACTGTTATTTTCCGGGTATTAGGGGACACAGTAAATATCTCCAGGTAGTTCTCTTTAAGTCTCTTCACTTGCCAAAGAGGTAAAGAGGGGAAATGCTATGGTACACAGCACTACAGAATTCTGCCTAAAGAAATTGTCGCATGCCAAACCCCGGCGGCCTTCAAAAATGCTTAGCTTTTCTTAGATGTGCTGTGCATAGGTGAATATGTGGCACCTATTGGACTTTTCTCAGTGTCTGGGGCCTCAGGACAAAACTAAGACAATAGAAAAATTCACATTTTGACATCCAGCTACATATGCATGCCCTTCAACTTCACATTTCCACTTCTAGTTATTATCCCAGAGAAACACTCACACATGCACGAAGATGTGCAAACAAGGATGTGCACTGGAGCGTTTCTTGTAATGGTGGAGACATGTGGGCAGCCTAATGTCATTTGAGAGCAGAATGATGAAGTAAGCTGATACATCTGTACCATGGAATACTATGAAGAAGAAGGTTGACATTAAAATATCAACAAGACATACTGTAGAGAGTCAATAAACAAGCTGCAAAACAAGAAGCACAATATGATTCCATTTATGCCAGAAGAAAACCATGTTATTTGTACAAACAAACATGTATGTAAATGCACAGGAAAGATACCAAATTCAGAACAATGACTACCTCTGGAGAAAGGACAGAGATTGGAGGGAGAAAAGATGAAGGAAGTCTTCCTCTTTTTAGGGTAAAAAGTTCTATAAGCTTCTCTGAGTTGTTTAGTTTTATTTATTCCAGTGGGAATCTTTTCACGTATTATTTTTGTAATTAAAATGTAATTTTAAAATTAGGAAATGCAATGAATGTTGATGTGAGGTTGGAGAAGTGGATTTTGATTTTCTACTGATAATCCAGCTATATGTTGATTTAGATTTTGTTCCTCCAGCCTTCCAAGGTAGACGCCTGGAAAGTAGCATTGGGGCCTGTCTACATTCTGGAGGAGGGATAAGAATCAGGATCAAGATCAGCACAAAGCTGATCCCTATGACACAGAAAAAAAAATACTTCCGCTCTCCAAATTTTTCAGCATTTCTTACACCTGCCATCCCTCCTGTGGCACTCGCAACTTCTCTGCTGGGTTTGATAATTCATTGCAAAGGCCACACAGAACTCACAGACCATACTCACAATTATGTGGTTTATTTGGGAAGTAACAGGCTCCAACTCAGGATCAGGATCAACTTGGAAATAACATGATACAACTCAGGAGACAGGATAGAGTTCTTCAGTCAGGACAGCTTCTGACCAAGACAGCTCTCAGCTTCTTTTCGGCTGTGACTGCAGATGGTCAGTCCATCTCTTGGCCATGCCAGCTGACAGACTCTTCCCTGGGCCTCTGCCCTGCTCGAGAAAGGGTTACAGCTCTTTAGCTCTGCCAACAAGTGCCTGGAGGCACCCTGCTACACTAGCAAGCCTCCCGCTGACAGTGCTCAGCTCTCTCTTGCTCCGTGGGTCAGCAAGCCCACTGCAGCCACCTTGCACCAGTCTCCTGGTTCCTGCTGTTTGTACCACTTCTTCCATTTCTCTGCTGCTGGGCTCTGCTGTGGTTGCCATCCTTTCTGTCCATCTTGCACCATCTTTAGTGCTACAACACTCTCTCTCTTGTGTCTAGGAGGTCCCCAGCACAGGGACCCTGGGTCCAAAGGACGCACTCCGCTCCAGGCTCTTCTTGATGGTAATGAGATCCCCCTCAGCCTCTGTGAGATTGGCCCTTACGTTCAAATTCAAGGTATGGCCCTCCCAGCCAGACCATCAACTGGCCAATTCCCTAGGTAGACCACAGTTGCTCAATTTGCATAGTATCAATTAGTCCCTCAAAGTCACTTATCTTACTGTGTGGTTTTACACACCTTATTTGTGTAGTAAACTGGCTAATCCTTTTGTATGACTTGCCTAGGCAATCATTTTTGGCAGAATTACAAATCCAAGGCTGCAAAGGCCATATATAAAGAGAAACCCATTGTAGTGCAATGCTAGTAAACATTGATGCACTTTTAGGATCCGGTAATTCTTCCACTGTGCGAAACTACCACACATGGTTGCTGAGGTGTTTTTGTTCCTTTGTCATGGCTAGAAGGCAATTTAAAGAGGTGCATGATGCAGCTGAGGTGAACGGCATTAAGGGGAAGAAATGTTTTCTCTGAGTACTCAGCTGTGCCTCAAGGGACCCGGGCCTACGGCAGAGTCCACTCACTGCAGGAATATTAGCCTTTGAGCTCCTGAATTCTTCACTAAAATGCTGCTTCATTTCCCAAATGCCATTTCCAAATGTATATATTTGCAAGTGTATCCTGGAGAGATGTCTCTATTTTCCATAGTTTCATGTGTCAGGTTATGAATTTGATTATGGATTCCGACGTCTCACTGCTACAGTGTCTAAAACTTTCTTTTTAATCCTAATCAAAAGTGGGAAAATGCAGAGAAGAAATTCGAATTCTCATGGACTCCAGACTACTTGGAGCCATGAAGGTTGGATAAACCCCTGAAGCTCTTGCCTTAGATAATTGTTAAAACTTAAACCAAAGATAACTCCTGAAGTCTTCTTAAAACCAAACAATAGTTTAGCTTACCTAGTAAAAAAATGTCTGCCTTGAGCTTTATGCTTTTTTAAGATCTATATGATCAAACTGATAACAACAACTCAAAAGATTAGATGGGAACCTTAGGGGACAGGGAATTAAGAGGGGAGTGTCATGGGTTGAATTGTATCCCCCCAAAATGTCTGTCAACTTAGCTGAGCCATGATTCTCAGTATTGTGTGATCGTCCACCATTTTATGTGATTTTCCTATATGTTGTAAATCCTATCACTATGATGTAATATGATGGATTAGTGGCAGTTATATCGATCAGATATACAACATTAGGTAGTGTCTTAAGCTAATCTCTTTTGAGATATAAAAGAGAGAAGTGAGCAGAGAGATATGGGGACCTCCTATCACCAAGAAAGCGCTGGGAGCAGAGCGTGTCTTTTAGACCTGAGATGCCTGCGCTGATATGCCCCCAGACCAAGGGAAGATGGATGACAAGGACCTTCCTCCAGAGCCGACAGAGAGGAAAGCCTTCCTCTGAGCTGATGCCCTGAATTTGGACTTGTAGCCTACTAGACTGTAAGAAAATAAATTTCTCTTTGTTAAAGCCATCCACTTGTGGTATTTCTGTTATAGCAGCACTAGATGACTAAAACAGGGAGGAACAACTCAGAAAAGGAATTGTTGCATTCCTACTCATGACGACCCTGTGTCTTACAGATTAGAACTCTCCTTAGGGTTTTCAAGGTTGTGACCCTTTAGACACAGATTGCCAGGTTGTCTTCCAAGGCAGCTTCTGGTTGGGTTCAAAAAGTCAACTTTTCGGCTAGTAGTCAGGCACTTAACCATTTGTACCACCCAGGGACTTGAGGCAGCTTACAATCTTAAAATATGTATATACAACAAGACAAAAACAATTCACTTGAGGCCAGGAAAAAAAAAAAAAAAAGATTTTACCAAATACTTGGATCAAGTTGGTTAATTTGGTTGAATATTAATTTCGGTCAAGTATTCTGACAGCTGAAGCACCACCTCTGCCATTGCTGTTGTCACAGTATACCTGTGGGTCATCCCCGACTTGAGAAAACTCAAGGGTAGGATTGTGGAGGCTGTCTGGACAAGGTGTCAGATCACTCCGGCAGGAGCCTGGCTTCCAGTTCTGTTCTTGACTCACTTGGAGTATTTCTGGGCGACTTATGATCCCTCTTTTCATCAGGTTATTAGATCATTTAGTCAGATATCCAAGATAAGGTCCCTTGAGCCAATTCTTGGTACTTTGGGGTCTCTGCCCCTGTGATGGTTAAGGTTGTGTGTCAACTTGATTCTCAGTGGTTTGGCAGTCGTATGATGTTGTGATCACTTCCATGATGAGATTTGATATATGCGATCGCCTCCATGATAGGATCTGCTGTGAGTAGCCAGTCAGTTGAAAGGGAGTTTCCTTGGGTGTGTGGGCTACATTGAGTATAAGTGGATAGACTGGCAAGGCTTGGGGGCTTTTTGATCTTTCTGGATCCTGTAGTTGGCTCCTGTTCATCTGACCTCCCGTTCTTGGGATCTGAGCTAGCAGCTTACCTGTAGTCTTGCCTGCTGATCTTGGGATTCGTTGATCTTTGAAGCCGGTGAGCTGGAGCCCTGCTGTCTGACCTGCCAATCTTGGGTTTGCTAGCCCCTTTGGCTACATAAATCAGGATAACCTTCTATCCTGACCGAAGGACGTGGGACATTCCAGCCTCTACAACCGTCTGAGCCACTTCCTTGATATAAATCTTTCTCTCTGAATTTAGAGACCATCTGAAGAACAGATTTGATGCATTGAACACTAGTGATTGAAGACCAGACGAGTTGTGGAATGACATCAAGGACATCATACATGAAGAAAGCAAGAGGTCATTAAAAAGACAGGAAAGAAAGAAAACACTAAGATGGATGTGAGGAGACTTTGAAACTAGCTCTCGAACTTCAAACAGCTAAAGCAAAAGGAAGAATTGATGAAGTAAAAGAACTGAACAAAAGATTTCAAAGGGCAGCCAACATATGACCTTGAGTACATCCCACCTGAATTTAGAGACCATCTCAAGAATAGATTTGATGCATTGAACACTAGTGACCGAAGACCAGGCAAGTTGTGGAATGACACCAAGGACATCATCCATGAAGAAAGCAAGAGGTCACTGAAAAGACAGGAAAGAAAGAAAAGACCAAGATGGATGTCAGAGGAGACTCTGAAACTTGTGCTCGAATGTTGAGCAGCTAAAGCAAAAGGAAGAATTGATGAAGTAAAAGAACTGACCAGAAGATTTCAAAGGGCGTCTCGAGAAGACAAAGTATTATAATGACAAGTGCAAAGAGCTGGAGATGGAAAACCAAAAGGGAAGAACACACTCGGTGTTTCTCAAGCTGAAAGAACTCAAGAAAAAATTCAAGCCTCGAGTTGCAATAGTGAAGGATTCTATGGGGGAAAATATTAAACGATGCAGGAAGCATCAAAAGAAGATGGAAGGAATACACAGAGTCATTATACCAAAAAGAATTAGTCAATGTTCAACCATTTCAAGAGGTAGCATATAATCAGGAACCGATGGTACTGAAGGAAGAAGTCCAAGCTGCTCTGAAAGCATTGGTGAAAAACAAGGCTTCAGGAATTGATGGAATATCAATTGAGATGTTTCAACAAACAGATGCAGCGCTGGAGGTGCTCATTCGTCTATGCCAAGAAAAATGGAAGACAGCTTCCTGGCCAACTGACTGGAAGAGATCCATAGTTATGCCTATTCCCAAGAAAGGTGATCCAACTGAATGTGGAAATTATAGAACAATATCATTAATATCACACACAAGCAAAATTTTGAGGAAAGTTGTTCAAAAACGGCTGCAGCAGTATATCGACATGGAACTGCCAGAAATTCAGGCCAGCTTCTGAAGAGGACGTGGAACCAGGGATATCACTGCTGATGTCAGATGGATCCTGGACGAAAGCAGAGAAAACCAGAAGGATGTTTACCTGTGTTTTATTGACTATGCAAAGGCATTCGACTGTGTGGATCATAACAAATTATGGATAACATTGAGAAGAATGGAAATTCCAGAACACTTAATTGTGCTCATGAAGAACCTTTACATAGATCAAGAGGCAGTTGTTGGGACAGAACAAGGGGATACTGATTGGTTTAAAGTCAGGAAAGGTGTGCGTCAGGGTTGTATTCTTTCACCATACCTATTCAATCTGTATGCTGAGCAAATAACATGAGAAGCTGGACTCTACAAAGAAGAACGGGGCATCAGGATTGGAGGAAGATTTGTTAACAACCTGCGTTACGCAGATGACACAACCTTGCTTGCTGAAAGTGAAGAGGACTTGAAGCACTTACTGATGAAGATCAAAGACCGCAGCCTTCAGTATGGATTGCACCTCAACATAAAGAAAACAAAAATCCTCACAACTGGACCAATGAGCAACATCATGATAAACGGAGAAAAGATAGAAGTTGTCAAGGATTTCGTTTTATTTGGATCCACAATCAACAGCCGTGGAAGCAGCAGTTGAGAAATCAAAAGATGCATTGCATTGGGTAAATCTGCTGCAAAGGACCTCTTTAAAGTGTTGAAAAGCAAAGACGTCACCTTGAAGACTAAGGTGCACCTGACCCAAGCCATGGTATTTTCAATCGCATCATATGCATGTGAAAGCTGAACAATGAATAAGGAAGACCGAAGAAGAATTGATGCCTTTGAATTGTGGTGTTGGCAAAGAATATTGAATATACCATGGACTGCCAAAAGAACGAACAAATCTGCCTTAGAAGAAGTACAACCAGAATGCTCCTTAGAAGCAAGGATGGTGAGACTGCATCTTACATACTTTGGACATGTTGTCAGGAGGGATCAGTCCCTGGAGAAGGACATGGTGCTTGGCAGAGTACAGGTCAGCAGAAAAAAGGAAGACCCTCAACGAGGTGGATTGGCACAGTGGCTGCAACAATGAGCTCAAGCATAGCAACGATTGTAAGGATGGCTCAGGACTGGGCAGCGTTTTGTTCTGTTGTACATAGGGTCGCTATGAGTTGGAACTGACTCAATAGCACAGAACAACAACAACAATTCTATATATATTTATACACTTTACTGGTTTTGCTTCTCTAGAGAACCCAGCCTAAGACAGCCACGTACCCCACTGTGGGAGGGACTATCAGTGGTTCACCTAGACAAACTCTGATCATATTCTTCTGCGGGGTCACCCTGAATCTCTCTGGGGCTCAGTTTCTCTTCCTGCATTAGGGTTGTGGCAGCAAAGCTGCTTAAAGTGGGGTCTGCAAACTGGATGTTAGTTCTTAGATTGTTACTAGCTGGAGAAGAGATAAGAAGCTTGCACTATAAGTTAACTGTGTCACTGAATACACTCTTTAGTCCTGCTGACTTTTTTTTTTTTTTTGTAGCAAGACTGCCTTGATGAAGGAAGCAGTGTATTGATGTACATTCTAATGGTAGCTCCTTGGCCTCATCAGGGATGGGATATTTGCTTAGGAAACAGCTGAGGTCAATGTGAAGTAATAGTTGTGATGTAAATACAGAGTGTGGTTAATATGCCTGAAGATAAAAATAATTGTACGATAACTTGCCACTAGCCTGAGAACAATTAAAAAGTAACCAGTAGTTGAGACAATTTGACGGTAGGTGAATATGGGGGTAATAGTCCCCATGTCTGGTTCTTTTTGTTCCCATTGATTCTATCAGCTTCCCAACATCCCTTAAATAAAATTCTTTTCTGCTTAAAAAAAAAAAAAAACAAAACAACCAGTAGCATTTGTGGTGGTACAAACACACCTTTTTTGTTCACTCATTCGTTTATTTTCTGTGTATCTGTTAAATGTATAGGACCAGGCTAAGGCTTAAATGCTGTTCAGTAATATTTTTGGAGTGAAGGAAAGACAGAGCTAAGTAGGAGTTATTAAATGGCATAAATATTCTTTCTCACATTGACGCCATGCTACATTTACTATGCAAAGATGGAAAGGGCCATTGAATTGGATTAATACCATGCTCCCAACAGGTCAGAATTCTGAATTCTCCGGCTTAGAAAGACTCTTGGCAAGACAACAGCTGCTAGAGGAGATTAATCTGACACCAAAGCCAAGCAGTACGCTTGTATGGAAAAGAAAACTCAACAGCAATGCAAATAATGGGTGGAAAAGATGCCACTTGTGGAAGAAAACCATAAAGGAGCCTCCAATGTCAACTATAGTTGTAAGGTAGGCTTGTCTAATTTTTGTCCTATATAGACCATATTTAGAGATAGGGTGACCACAAACTTTCTTTATACCTTAATTAAGAACCGACTTAATGGGGTCTTTGAAATATATGGTGAGCATGAAAATAAGCACTGCTCTGTAGAAAAGCACACACGCCAAGCTGCTGAAGGAGCATTCAACAGGAGAAAACTCATGGATGTATGTGGGTCTCCTACTGTCCATTGCATTCTTGTTAGCAGAGATCTAGCAGAGCTACAGTGGGATTCTTAGAGAGGGGCCTCACCACAGAGAGTAGGGCTTTTACACTCATGATTCAGGAAACACCTGAACACTGAAGTGGATTCTTGCCCTATGACATATAGAACCCTGACTTTATGCCTCGTCTGCCAGCTCAGTGTTCATGTATGGGAAGACTCCAGCTCTTCCTCTAGCCTCACTGGAGGGCTGGGGCCCAAGTGTTGTGTTCAATCAGGATTTACTGCCCTAAGCACAGACTGATAGTTTTCCCCAGAGCTTTGCGGGAGGTCAGTTCCTTTTTAGGAAGGCAGGTCTGTAGCAATCAGACTTGGAGACATTCACCCTTACCTGTTCGTGCTTATAGAGTAAATATTATAATACTAATAGTTGATGTTTTTCATTGTCCTTAGTCTGCAGTAAATACAAAGACAACTGGTCCCCCTTATAGTCCATTCACCATTGATACGTACAATAGGTAACTAGAAGGAGGAAAGTATACATCCAGCTCCTCAGATTTTATTTGATTTAAATTCAGAGTAAGACTTTATTAATATTATTAATATAGACCTAATTAATGTACAATAAGTACTTATTTATATGAAGTATTATATTTTAATTCAATGAAAATCTTGGGAAGAAAAAATTTAATGCAGAACTTTTCTGTTTATTATAATACTATATGTAATGTCATAATGAACATCCTAATTTTTTCCAATTTCCCTCATTTTATACATGACGATAAAACTTGATTAAATGGTCAGGGACTGAGATGTTTCTTTAGATAAAAATGAGTTATCCATACATGCTATAGTATGGATGGAGCTTGAAGACATTATGCTGAACAAAATAAGCCAATCACAAAAGGACAAATATTGAATGACCTCACTTACAGGAAAAGGCAAATGTACACAGACCAAAGTTTATTAGTAGTTACCAGTGGCAGGAAGGAGGGGGAAAAGGGAAGTTAACGGTGATGGGAAAAATCACATTGATTAAGGTAAAGTTACATAGCCAGTTATTGCAAATGCTGTCAATAAGTTGTACATCTGTAAAAAATTGAATTGGCAAAAGTTGTGTGATAGACATATTTACAACAACAACAACAAAAAGAGTACCTGATGAGGCTGCTTATGTACCACCAAACACCTCATGGGATTTGGTTCCTAGGTTTGGAGGTTTAGGGTCATGGTTTCATGGGACAGCCCCGTTAATTGGCCTAGGAACGTGTTTAGTGCTTCTGTTCTACTTCATAGTTTGTTGTGTAGTGCCTGTGGTCTTAAAATCTTGTAAGCAGTCATCCAGGTCACAACAATTGGTTTCTATTCAACTAGAGCGACAGAGAAAGGAGAGTCAGGAAGAGGAAAAGGATATGGAATGTGTGACTAATTGCTTCCATGAACCACTGCCTCCTTTGCCATGAGACCAGAAGAACTGGATTGAGCCTGGCTACTATTATTGAACATTTTGATCAAAGACTCCATAGAAGAATCCTGGTCAAAATGGGGAAAATACAGAATAGAATTTCAAATTCTCATGAAACCCAGAATTTCAAATTCTCATGAAATCCAGAATTTCTGGAGGCATGGAGAGTAGATGAACCTCTGAAACTATTGTTCTGAGATAACCTTGAAACCTTAAACCAAAAATATCCCCTGAAGTAATCTTAAAACTGAACAATAGTTTACCTTAATTAGTAAAAAACTTTTGCCTTGAGCATTATGCTCTTTTAAGAGCTACCTACATGAGATCAAACTGACAACAGCAGCTCAAAAGATCAGATAGGAACCTTAGAGGGCAGTGAGTCTATGTTAATGAGGACAAACAACTCAAAAAAAGAGGGTGAGAATGATTGCACAACTTGAAGAATGTAATCAGTGTCACTAAATTGTACATGTAGAAACTGTTGAATTGATTTATGTTTTCTTGTGTATATTCTCAACAAAAACAAAATAAAATTTAGAAAAAAATGCCTTATTAAAACTTGCAAGCAGAAAAAAAAAAAAAAAAATCTTCCAGGTTTGACACTTATTGTTGAAGTTGACCTTTCTTGCATTAGTACACGTAGAAAACATACTTGAATCTTTTTTTATATATAATTTTTATTGTGCTTTAAGTGAAAGTTTACAAATCAAGTCAGTCTCTCACACAAAAACCCATATACACCTTGCTACACACTCCCAATTACTCTCCCCCTAATGAGACAGCCCTCTCTCTCCCTCCACTCTCTCTTTTCGTGTCTATTTCGCCAGCTTCTAACCTCCTCCACCCTCTCATCTTCCCTCCAGGCAGGAGATGCCAACATAGTCTCAAGTGTCCACCTGATCCAAGAAGCTCACTCCTCACCAGCATCCCTCTCCAACCCACTGTCCAATCCAATCCATGTCTGAAGAGTTGGCTTCGGGAATGGTTCCTGTCCTGGGCCAATAGAAGGTGTGGGGTCCATGACCACTGGGGTCCTTCTAGTCTCAGTCAGACCATTAAGTCTGGTCTTATGAGAATTTGGGGTCTGCATCCCACTGCTCTCCTGCTCCCTCAGGGGTTCTCTGTTGTGTTCCCTGTCAGGGCAGTCATCGGTTATAGCCAGGCACCATCTAGTTCTTCTGGTCTCAGGATGATGTAGTCTCTAGTTCATGTGGGCCTTTCTGTCTCTTGGGCTCGTAATCACCTTGTATCCTTGGTGTTCTTCATTCTCCTTTGATCCAGGTGGGTTGAGACCAATTGATGCATCTTAGATGGCTGCTTGCTAACGCTTAAGACCCCAGATGCCACTCTTCAAAGTGGGATGCAGAATGTTTTGTGAATAGATTTTATTATGCCAATTTACTTAGATGTCCCCTGAAACCAGGGTTCCCAGACCCCTGTCCCTGCTATGTTGGCCTTTGAAGCTTTCAGTTTATTCAGGAAACTGCTTTTGGTTTAGTCCAGTTGTGCTAACCTCCCCTGTATTGTGTGCTGACTTTCCCTTCACCTAAGGTAGTTCTTATCTACTATCTAATTAGTGAATGCCCCCTCCCGCCGCCCCCCCTCCCCGTAACCACAAAAGAATGTTTTCTTCTCAGTTTAAACTATTTCTCAAGTTCTTATAATAGTGGTCTTATACAATATTTGTCCTTTTGCAACTGACTAATTTCATTCAGCATAATGCCTTCCAGGTTCTTCCATGTTATGAAATGTTTCACAGATTCCTCACTGTTCTGTATCGATGCATAAAATACTTGAATCTTTTTGAGATAATTGTAAATAGTGATCTCTCAGGGTCACCAATTTGAATGTTATTAGGATTGTAGGTGGGAAAGAATTAGCCATTGGTTTACAAATGTCCTGGGCCTATCATATTGTCATCAGCTGCCATTGAGTTAACTCTGACTCATGGTGACTCCATGTGTGTCAGAGTAGAGCTATGCTCCATAGAGTGTTCAATGACTGAGTTTTTGGAAGTAGGTTGCCAGGCCTTTTTTCTGAGGCACCTCTGGGTAGACTAAAAACTCCAGCCTTTCAGTTAGCAGCTGAGGGTGTTATCCATTTGTACTACCTGGGGACTCCTGGGTCTATCATACCCCACACTTATTTTTATTGTGCTTTAAGTGAAATTTTACAAATCAAGTCAGTGTCTCATACAAAAATTTGTATACACCTTGTTATGTACTCCCAGTTGCTTTCCCCCTAAGAAGTCAGCACACTCCTTCTCTCCACCCTGTATTCCCCATGTCCATTCAGCCAGCTTCTGTCCCCCTCTGCCTTCTCATATCCCCTCTACACAGGAGCTACCCACATAGTTCATGTGTCTACTTGATCCAAGAAGCTCACTCCTCACCAGTATCATTTTCTATCTTATAGTCCAGCCTAATCCCTGTTTGAAGAGTTGGCTTTGGGAATGGTTCCAGTTTTGGACTAAAGAAGGTCTGGGGACCATGACCTCCAGAGTCCTTCTAGTCTATCAGACCATGAAGTCTGGTCTTTTTATAAGAGTTTGAGGTCTGTATCCCACTGCTGTCCTGCTCCATCAAGGATTCTCTGTTGTGTTTCCTGTCAGGAGAGTCATCAGTTGTAGCCAGGTACCATCTAGTTCTTCTGGTCTCAGTATGATGTAGTCTCTGATTTATGTGGCCCTTGCTGTCTCTTGGGCTCACAATTACCTTGTGTCTTTGGTGTTCTTCATTCTCCTTTGTTCCAGGTGGGTTGAGACCAATTGATGCATCTTAGATGGCTACTTGCTAGAATTTAAGACCCCTCTGCTGCCACTCACCAAAGCCCCACACTTATTTTTTATGAGTTATTTCATATAAGGTTTATTTTATGTTGTGTTTTATGTTTTTGGAGGTATTTTCTCTTTGATCTTTCTTAAATGATACTCTTTGCTGTATATGCATCTGTGTCTTATTTTATAGGGTCCACGGGGAATATTGAAAGTAGTAAAATTGCATTTCTTAAAAAAACTTCTAAGGATTGCCACCTGCCCCCCTCCCCCCCACTCCAGACAGGAGCTCTTTCTGTCATTGTAACCACCTCCTTTCCCCATTGTTATGAATTAGTAAAATGTTACTATAATAAAACTAGGGTTCCAAGAAAAAAGAATTTCTATCCTGACCTTAATTATATCACAACATTTAATCCCATGAACTCTGTACTAAGAAGCAACCATCCTTAGGAAGGTGATCCATTTAGTCCAGAACCAGTGCATAGGCACCATTTTCTGGGCTGTTCTATTCTTGGGCTTTAGAGTAAGAAATAAGGCATTAGATGAAAAGGAGAATTCTTATTGCCACAGACCCATCTAGCTCCAGTTATTCCTGTCCTCTACATTGTCCTTATGTAGAGATGGTACCATACTTTGTATTAATTAGATTTCAAAGTATACCCTATATCTCTAATGCTTTTTGTATTTAAGTCCAATAGTATTTTGATTACACCAGTAGAGTAATATAACAAATCTATGAAGTTGTGTTGTAGCTTCACCTTCTTGCATTCTCTGCCTATGAGAGAAAGTAATGAATAGTGAACTGGAATATTACAGTAAAATTCTATCTGCATGCTACGCACCTGTAAAGTTAGGAAGTGTTTAGTTGCAAGTCAGTCTTGAACAATAAAAGGAATTCACTGACTCACATACCTGGAGATCAGTGATAATGACATTTTCAGGGTTGGTTTGAAAAGTAGCTCAACAGTGTCACCAAGGACTGGGGCTTCTTTCTGTATCTTCATTTTGACACTGCTGTCAGTTGCACCTTTAATGTTGACTTCCCATAAGGCGGCAAAGTGGCTATCGAAATGCAGAGAGACAGCATTCTGTCCAAGAATTCTCAGAATTGAACATGTCAGATTTCACATGAACCCCTTTCTTCCCCCAAGCAAAGTCTGAAGGACAAGGGAATGGAATAAGCTGATTGGATTAAACTAACTGGATCTACCTTTGGGGCCACAAGTAGGATCAGCTTCCTCTGAATTATATGGGCTATATGAGAAAGGGGTGGATACCCAAATTTAGCCTGGATAATCTTAGGAAAGGGGCAACCAGTGCTAGGTAAACCAGTAACTACATTCATTACAACATCCCAGGAGACCCTGGTCCATCACTAAATTATAGATGTGTCTTAGTCAGGGAAGGAATTATGTGGTGGTTACATAAGGCTCTGTTATAAAAGGACTGTCTCTCTTAATCTGGAGAGAACTGCATGCCTCTTGGTAGATAAATTATCACAGGGTAGGGAAAATTAACTACTAACATACAAAGACTTATACACAAATATTTATAGCAACTTAATTTAAAAACTGGGAGTAACTTGAATGGCCATTGACTAGTGAATGGGTACTCCGCTTTGCTGTCCGGTAGATTCCAACTCATAGCGACCCTGTAGGACAGAGTAGAACTGCCCTATAGGGTTTCCAAGGCTGTTATCTTTACAGAAGCGGACTGCCACATCTTTCTCCTGCAAAGCAGCTGGTGGGTTCGAATTGTCAACGTTCTGGTTGGCAGCCAAGTGCTTAAGCACTGTACCACCAGGGCTCCTGAATGGACACTACTCAGCAATTAAAAAGAATGAACTAGTGGACATGGAAAAACATGGATGAATCTCAAAGGTAACCAGATACAAAAAAGTACATATTGTATGATTTCATTCTCTGGACTCTAGAAAAGACAAATCTAATCTATAGTGACAGAAAGCAAATAAATGGTTGCCTGAGGCTGGTGGTATCTTTTGGAATGATGGCAATGTACTATATCTTGGTTTTAGTACTAGTTACACAGGTGTATGTATTTGTCTCTACACTAGAGGCAAGGAGCCCTGGTAGTGCAACATTAAAGCACTTAGCTGCTAACCAAAAGGTTGGTGGTTATAACTCACCCAGCAGCTCTGTGGTGATCTGATTCTATAAATATTACAACCAAGAAAACCCTGTGGGGAAGTTCTACTCTGTCCCATGGGTTTGCTATGAGTCAAAACTGACTGGATAGCACGGAACAATATATTAGATGCATGTTTGTTTTGTAAAATTGTGATTATAGTGTATATAATTTTGCATTCCACATTTTGGAATTTAATATTGTCCTGATTGTTTTCCCATTTCCTTTGTTGTTCTTCGCATGTATACGTTTTAAATGACTGCATAATTCTTCTATTAGATGGCGGTACCGTGATTTATTTAGCATTTCTCTTATTATTAGACATTTAGGTTGGCTTTTTGTTTTGCTTTAATAAATGGTGTTCTAATTAGAATCCTTGTACGTAAGTCTTTGACAGCACCTCTGTTTCTGTTTTAGATCATGTAAAGATGTTTATCTTTTACGTATGTACTTTTTTATTTCCTATAACCTTATCTTCCTCAAAATACATCACATCCTCACCCCACAGGCTACAAGATGAAACCCAATCTGATCTAATACTCCAAACAACCTCCTTGAGTATGCAATCTCTTTTCTACAAATGCTCAATCCTTTGGATTTTGTCTCCCTCACACTGTCCTTTTCTAAGATGCTGTATCAGTGTCTAGATTTTCTAGAGAAACAGAAAAAAAGGGAGGAAGAGAGAGGGATTTACTTCAAGGAATTGGCTTGTGAAATTTTGGGGGCTGGCAAGTCCAAAATCCCTTGATCAGAGGACAGGCTGGAGATTCCTGCAGGCTTGCATCCCAAAATCCACAGGTCAGTCAATGAGAAGAGGGAAGAGGAAGTTCATCCAAATATCTGTTTATAGTCTGGAGGCAGAACACACCCTAAAGAAACTCCCTTTTCAATGGATTCATTGATTACATTACATTATGAAATAGAAACTAGTCTAGTGTTTGACTAAACAGCTAAACAGCCAAGTCGATACATAAAATTAGCCATTGTATCAGTGCGTGTGGGAGAGGGCTTACATAACCTCATTGCTGGGAGAAGGGGAGGCTGGAATCAGTGTACGTAGATCCTTTGCTCCTCTGACCTCTTTGGCAATATCCCTTTTCTGTCTAGACTCTGGACACCCTGCTGGTGTCGATCCTGTGGTCAGGGGCTGGGGCACTGTAGTTTGTAATTTCTCAGCTTGGTCAGGGCCTAGTGGCACTCCCTAGTGACTTGGTGTTCCTAGTGTTGTATTGCCCCCTGAGGTTTGGCTATGAAGCCAATTTTATCCTTGGCTGGGATGGTACCCTTGGTAGTCCTTGACTTCCTGTTCATTCAGTCCTTGCCTCAGCAATTCCCCCACTGCACCCCCAGCTTGCCATCCAGCACCCTTCAACCAGGGCATGTGCAGCTTTCCGGATACCTTCCGGGCCACACCATAGCCAGGAGTCACTTTGGGGTGTTAACTCATGCTGTCTCTAACAAAGCATAGGACATCTCCTCTCAGAGTCCTGAGGGGCAAGATGGCCTAAGGTTCCATCTCTGCCTTTGGATTTTATTTTCAACCTAATCCATTTCCCTCCTAGTGACTTGAGCCTGGAGAGGGGTGTTCTGACATTTACAACTCACTCTTTCCCCACTGCCACCATCCTTTTATTTCCATAATCTACCAGAGCTATAAGAAATCCAAGGGTCAGCAACAACCAAAAAATGTGTATGTGGTCACATGAATAGGTATATAGGCATATATGTGTATGGGTATGAATGTGTAGAGGGTACATATGTGTACACAGATAGAGGTGTGTGTACATACAAGTATGTGTGTGCATACATGTATATTCATGTATATATATATATATATAATAAACCACACAGGGGACACAATTACAGATACTTCTTAGACATAACCAAATACCTCAAGAGACTGGTTTTCTGGGTTTGAAGGCTTAGGACCATAGTATCGTCGGACCACTCAGTTAACGGGCATAATATAAAGTATATGTTCGACATCCCAATGTGGTGAGTAGTATCTAGGGTCTTAAAAGCTTGTGAGCGACCATTTAAGATACAACTATTTGTCTCTACTCATCTGGTACAAAAGAGAAAGACGGAAACAAAAGACTCAGAGAAAAAAGTAGCTACAGGACTAATAGTTTACACAAACCACAGCCTCATCGACCCTGAGACTAGAAGAACTAGATGGTACCCAGCTACCACTAGTGACTGTTCTAATCAGGGCCATAATAGATGGATCCTGATAGAACAGGAGAAAAATGTGGGACAGAGCTCAAATTCTTCAAAAGTTCAGACTCACTGGACCATTTGATACAGAGGACTCCCTGAGGCTATCTTCCTGAGATACACTTTGAACCTTAAACCGAAATTATCCCTTGACATCATCTTGTAGCTAAATAATAGGTTGGCTCATAAAATAAAGAATATCCCCCATAAATAATGAGCTCCTGTAAAAAATCATCTATGTGAGACCGGAAGGTAAAAAATTACTCTAAAGCAAGGATGAGAAGGTAAGAGGGCAGGGAAACCAGAGTACTGGAAACGGTACAACCAGAATGAAATGGATGAGAATGATGACACATTGTGAAAAATGTAACCAATATCGCTGGATAATTTGTGTAGACGTTGTTAAATGGAAGCCTAATTTGCTGTGCAAACTTCTACCTTACACACAGTAAAATATTATTTAAAAAAAAAAAAAGAAATCCGTGGGTCATGACTTGGATGTCTGACAATATTATAGAATTGTTCATTTTTAGGTGTGAAAACAGTATTGTGGTTCCTTTGCTTTTTTTTTTTTTTAAGTCCCTATATTTTAGAAATATATATTGAAACATTTAAGGATGAAATAAGAAGTCTAAGATTTGCTTCAAAATAATCCAGTGGAAGGGAGTAGTGAGGAATGGGTATATAGATGAAGTAAGATTGGCTGTAAGTTGGTAATTATTGAATCTGGGTAACGGATACATGGTTCATTACATTAGTCTGTCTGTTACGGACATGTGTACATTTTTTACAATAAAAGTTAGGAATTAAAGCCCATGCGTCAGAGCTCACACTTTTTACTCATTGGCAAGTCCACCAACTCCAGGTACTAGACCATTTATTCTTATCTTGGAGTCCAGGAGTGGTACAAACGGTTAGCACGTTTGTCTGCTAACTGGAAGATTGTCAGTTCAAGTCCACCCAGAGGCTCCTGGGAAGAAAGTCCTGGCGATCCACTTTCACAAAATCAGCTATTGAAAACCCTATGTGCAGTTATACTCTGAAACACATGATTTGAAGTAGAAAATTCAAGTAATAAATGTGTTATAAATTTCTATGATAAGAATACCAATTGCCATCAAGTCGCTGCCAACTCATGGCAACCTCATGTATGTCAGAGTAGAAGTGTGCTTCATAGAGGTTTCGATGGCTGATTTTCAAAAGTAATTTGCCAAACCTTTCTTCTGAGGAGCCTCTGGGTAGATTCAAACCGCCAACCTTTCGATCAGTAGCCGAGTACTTAACCATTTTCACCAAGGGACGCCTAATCCATTTTGAAGCAGTAAATTAGAGAAGATGCTAAGGGAAGCTACTCAATTGTAATGTAATAGCTGATAACCTGGAAGCAAGGAAGGACACTGACAAATCATGAGAAGTGTATTCCAAGCTTTAAAAGGCAGCACAGATATGGGAACAACAGCCTCTCTACCTCGGTGTTCCTCATATGGTGTTTCCTAAGCTTGGCTACATAGGAATGTGGTCTCTAGTTAAGGGCTTTAAAAAAGAGGCTGTAAAGCCAACTATGTTCAGATTTTACAGTGCACATTGGCTTACCAAAGGCTCTGAGGAGCCCTGTAATAATTAAACCTGCTGAGCAGAGAATCCCATCCCACCATACTACATAGGCTTCCTAAGGGCACTGAAGTCGGTGACTGATGCTTCAGTGGTGGTTCTGAGTCATCAAGGAAATACTGAAGTACATTTCATGCTTTTTGTTGTGGAGGAAGGGAAGTTTGGTGCATTTTAAAAGGATTCTTTAGCAAGTGTTTAGATGCTTCATTTCTTCAAGTATTTAGTGGTTCCCTGCTATGTGCCAGATACCGTGCGGGAAACTGGTTTACATAAAATCAGCAGAACAATTTACATAAATATAATAAAAAATACACTTATGGGATATTAGAAGACAGGCCCAAAGCAAAAGTATAAATCAAAAATAGCTGGGTGGGATTGGGAGGGGCCTGTGGGTTGAATTTAAACTAGGATGGTTAAAGAAGGCCTTGTGCAGAAGTTGGCATTTGACAAAGAACGCGAAGGAGGTGAAGGACTTAGCCCTGGGAGGGACCAGCCAGTGCAAAGACCCTGAGGCAGGAGCACCCCTGTCAAGGATTAGAGCTGACAAATTGGAGACAGGGTGGGAGTCAGATCACACAGGACCTTGTGGGCCATTGTAAGGACTTTGGCTTTTACACTGAGAAAAATGGGAAGTACTGCAAGGTATCAACAAGAGGGGTGGTATGAACTGACTTAAATTCTAAAAGGCTCACTCTGGCCTGTAGGGAAGGAAGGGTGGGAGCAGAAGCCCTTTGGGAGGCTTTCACAGTTACCCAGGTGAGAGATGGTGGCATCAGACCAGGGTGGTGGCAGTAGGGATATGGAAGTGGCTGGATTCTGGTGCTCAAAGCCATAAGCTTTAGTTCTTTGCAAATTATCTTCTTCTTCTTTTTTTTTTTTTTTGGAACACTTCCTTTCCTGCTTATGCCAGATAGATGAAGCATTTCTATATTTGTGTCTTTAGTATTGCTGTATACTTTGTGCCTAATACATGATGCATGTATTTCCACATGGAGCCCTGGTGGCATAGTGGTTAAGAGCTTGGCTGCTAACTAAAAGGTTGGCAGTTCGAATCCAGTAGGCACTCCTTGGAAACCCTATGGGGCAGTTCTACTCTGTCCTGTATGGTTGCTGTGAGTTGAAATCGACTCAGTGGCAACGGGTTTGGTTTTAGTTTATACTTGCACATGGGAGTTCCTGGGTGGTGCAAATGGTTAACATGCTTGGTTGTTAACCAAAAGGTGAGAAGTTCGAGTGCATACAGAGACACCTCAGAGGAAAGTCCTGGCGATCTAACTTCCAAAAAATGAGTCATTGAAAATTCTATTGAGTGCAGCTTTACTCTGAAACACAGGATTGCCATGACTGGATGTCAACTGGTTTTAGTTATACTTGCACGTAGTAGTCACTCAAAAAGTGTTGCTGCCAGGCTGATAGGAGAAATGTATTTGTTGTAAAGATAGAGTCCCTCTTGATTTGAAGGCAACAAATTTGAATTTGCCTGTACTGGAAGCTCCCCCTGGGATCATTACCCTGGTGAAATAGTCTCCTTGTTTACTTTCTCTTTTTCGGTGCCGTAAGTGGCATAACTTGTCAATTTGATTTTAAAAGCTTTAGCCAAGAAGGCAAAGATGTGTTGTAGAAGAAGACAGTCATTAGAACACAGTGTTTTCTTCTTCGACAATGTGAAGACACTGAATTTTTGTTCAGATAAGGGTAGTAGTTATTTTAAATGATGATCCCTGGTTACTCAAGATTATTTGACTGTGCTTTGGCACTGGGTTCTGGGTTTTGGGGGGTATGTAAAAAAAAAAAAAAAGCAATTCAGGTTTCACAACCAGAGTAGGTTTACACACCTAATTTTCAGGCTGTAATGTCTTCACTTGAACAGATACATTGTAAAGCCTAGTTTGGTCCCTGAAAACATAGCTAGAGTATTAAAAATAGCAAATGGCACATATTCATTCATGTTTCCTTCTGCAGCATTTCTTTTCTTTACTTAAGAGTAGGGCCTTATCTCTGTCAGTGTTCCCAGTCTTGCAGGTTGGGTTCTCTGGGAAACAGATGCTGAGGCAGAAGTAAGAGTGGGAAAAGTTTCCTGAGGGTGGCGTGATGCGGAAGTAGATGGAGGAAGCAGTGTTGGGCAAGGGGGCCTTCAGGCTGCGATGCAGATCTCACAAAGTCACTGCCAGCTCCACAGGGAGCCCTGGAACAAAGATTGTCCATCTGAGGACAGCTCTGGTTGGGCAGAAATGGCTAGGCCCTTCTTTCGCCACCTTGCTCATTGCTTAGTTACTGCTCAGTTGGCTGGAAGGATGAGGTGAAATCAGGAGGCCAACAGCTGGAGGCTGTCAGTCAGTCATACTCGTTGTAGCTGGGCACTGAGTCCTTTCTTTTTTTCTTAAAAAAATTTTTTTTATGGTAATATGTATATATAACCTGGCATTTACCATTTTAGTCATTTTTAAGTGTACAATGTAGGCGGCATTAATCACACTCACCATGTTGTACAACCATCACCACTATCTGTTTCCAAAACTGTTCATCACCCCAAACAGAAACTCAGTATCCCTTAAGCAATAACTCCCCATTCTCTCCATCTCCCAGCCCCTGGTAATGACTAATAAACTTTGGTCTCTATGCATTTGCCTGTTCTAGACTATTCATATAAATGGGGTCATACAACATTTGTCATTTTGTGCCTGACTTATTTCACTCAGCATAATGCTTTCAAGGTTCAACTAGGTCATAGCATGTATCAGAACTGCGCTTCTCCTCATGTCTGAATAATCCCGGTCCCTTCTTGAATGGGGATCTCAGCAGGGCATCTCCACTTCTGTCACACCCACTGCCTGCCTCATAGCAAGTGTTCAGTGGGAATGAATATGTGTTGACATGTGAGTACACTGTGCTGTTGAAGAACTTTTTATTATCTTAGGAGATATTATTGGACAGGATAATGATTAGACCATATGTGAATCTTATTTGATATATTAACCATCATTACCTGATCCTAGGCCCATTTGTCTGTTCCTTTCTTGTGCCTCAGCATGGTCTATGGACAACTTGCTTCAGAATCACCAGATTCCTGGGCTCCACTCCAGAGGTAGAGGATCTAACTCCCTGGAAGTGGGACTGTGGAATAGGTTTTTTTTTTGACATGAAGGGATCCTTATGAATACTAAACTTAATGATCACTGTTCAGGTATATATGTCAATTATTTCTCCACAGTTTGTCTCTTCTGTTAGAATGTAACTTTCTTGGCTGAGGAGGTGGGACCAAGATGGCGAGGTAGTTAGACGCTTCCAGTGATCCCTCTTACAACAAAGACCCCAAAAAACAAGTGAATCAAGCTAGGAACCCTGAGCATCAAAGGAAAAGTTAAGGAATCAGACTGACTGATGGGGGAGGGAGAGACCATGCAGAAGCAGCAAGGAGTTGGTGAGCCCGCAGCAGCACCTCAGCCTGATTCCTGGGCGTGACTGAGACGGGACTGATGGTAGTTTCCTGGGACATGGCCGCTTCAGCAAAAGAAGGCAAGCAGAGTGGTGCACCCCTGACCCTGTGACATGTCTACAGCGGGGCCGTTCATGGCGTTCAGGAAGCAGCTGCTTTAGCAAAAGAAAGCAACCAAAGTGCCAGCACCTCTGACCCCCTGGTGTGACGGCCATGGGACTGGCAGTGGAGTTTAGGACACAGCTGTTTCAGTGAAAGAAGGCAAGCACAGGATGCAGCTCTAACCCCCTGGGGCGACCTCAGTGGGGACCCAGCCAGCGCACACAGGCTACACGTGCCTCTGGAATCTGAGATAAAACAGCGCTCTTGGCACAAGATAAGTGATTTTGTCTAATTTACCACATGGATCTAATAGCCCCTTCTTTTGAAAGAACTCTCTCCTATCTGTCTGATCCCTCCTCCCTCTGCCCCAGCTGGGTTCATTAACAGTTGATTTCCCTGGGCCTGAGATAGGTCTTGCCGTACTCCCTGAGCCATTCTTCTGGTCTTGGACAAGGAACAAATTAACAAATGGGGGGAAAATACTTTGCCAACTCCCCTAATCTGGAAACTCAGAGCAGAAGCAGCTCCAGTGCAGGCACAAACAATCCACAGACTTTGTCTTTCACCTCTGCATGTATTCAGGTGGCTTGACTACACCAGATAGGATCTGGATATTATATTGCAAGGGTGAATCTGTTTGAGGCCTGACTGTAACTGTTGCAGCCGTGAGGTGGAGAGGAAGGTTTTGGAGGATTGATACTGCTCCACCTATTAAACAGGGCCTTCACCTTTTTTTTTTTTCACCTACCCACAGTAGGGGCCTGAGGACTGGAGGCTCATCCATGCCACCTAGCCACCCACAAAAGAGATCCAAGCATAGTGGTGCCTACCAGTCCTTACAGCTGCAGAGCCCACCCACCAGAGTGCTCTAGAGAACAGGGATGCTCCTTCCTCACTGACACTTGGGGGAAGGTTGTCAGCCCCCTGCCTTACTCAGAGTGTGACCCCCTGCTGCTATCAGAAGCCTGTGCATAAACCCATCACCACTGCTCCTCTAAGATAGTAGGTAAGAGCCTACACCATGCACTAGCTGACTGACTATAAGGACACCTGAGCTGAATCTATACAAGCAGAGTGAATGGAATCCTAGGCTTATATACCTGGTAACGGCTCTAACCATCAGGTAACAGGACATTAGTGCTTCAAAGTCTCCAATAATCAAATTAGCTCACTCTAGTAAAAAAAAAAAATTTTTTTTTTAGTAGCCTATTTGTGTATATCAAAACAAAACAAAGCAAGAAACTAGGACACAGGGAGCAAACATAAGATAAATTAATACAATAACTTATAGATGGCTCGGAGACAATAGTCGATATCAAATCACATAAAGAAACAGACCATGATTGCTCCAACAAACTCCCAAAACAAAGAATCAAGAACTCTTCTGGATGAAGATGAATTCCTGGAATTACCAGATTTAGAATACAAAAAATTAATATACAGAACTCTTCAAGACATGAGGAATGACATCTTAGAGGAGCAGTGGTGATAAGTGTATGCACAGGTTTTTGGTAGTAGCAGGGGGTCATACTTTGAGGAAGGTGGGGCTGACACACAGGTAACACACAGAAAAAGCCAAGGAACACACAGATAAAGCAGTTGAAGAAATTAAAAAGGTTATTCAAGGACATAATGAAAAATTTAATAAACCGCAAGAATCCACAGAGAGACAACAATCTGAAATTCAGAAGATTAACAATAAAATTACAGAATTAGACAACTCAATAGAAAGAGGAGCAGAATTGAGGAACTGGAAGGCAGAATTAGTGAGATTGAAGATAAAACACTTGGCAACAACATATTTGAAGAAAAATCGGATAAAAGGATTAAAAAAAAAATGAAGAAACCCTAAGAATCATGTCGGACTCTCTCAAGAAGAATAACTTGTGAGTTATTCGAATACCAGAACAGGGAGGGATAACAGAAAATACAGAGCGAATTGTTGAAGATTTGTTGGCAGAAAACTTCCCTGACATCATGAAAGATGATAGGATATCTATCCAAGATGCTCATCAAACCCCATACAAGGTAGATCCCAAAAGAGATTCACCAAGACATATTCTAATCAAACTTGCCAAAACCAAAGATAAAGAGAAAATTTTAAGAGTGGCCAGGGATAAGCAAAAATTCACCACAAAGGAGAATCAATAAGAATAAGTCCGGACTACTAGACAGAAACCATGCAGGCAAGAAGGCAATAGGATGACATATATAAAACATTGAAGGAGAAAAATTGCCAGCCAAGAACCATATATCAAGCAAAACTGTCTCTCAAATATGAAGGCGAAATTAAGACATTTACAGATAAACAGGAATTTAGGGAATTTGCAAAAACCAAACCAAAACTACAAGAAATACTAAAAGGAATTCTCTGGTTAGAAAATCAATAGCATCAGATATCAACCCAACACTAAAGCACAGGACAGAGCAACCAGATATTAACTCAGATAGGGAAATCACAAAAACAAATCAAGATAAAAAAAGTTCAAAACAGGGAATCAGTGATGTCATTATGTAAAAGATTACAACATTAAATCAGTAAAGAGGGACTAAATAAAGTAGGCATAGATCTTCCATATGGAGAGGAAATTGAGATAATATAGGGAGATACAAGTTAGGTTTAAACCTAGAAAAATAGGGGTAAATATTAAGGTAACCACAAAGAAGGCTAACAATCCTACACTTCAAAATAAAAAATAAGAAAAACATAAAGACTCAGCAAAAATAAATTCAACTACAATGAAAAAGAGGAACATACAATTTACAAAGAAAAACTTCTCAGCACAAAAAAGTAAGTGGAAATATGAAACTGTCAACAACATACAAAAAAAGACATCAAAATGACAGACCTAAACTCATACCTATCTATAATCATGCTAATGTAAATGGACTAAATGCACCAATAAAGAGTCAGAGAGTTGCAGAATGGATAAAAAACCACAATCCAGCTATACGCTGCCTACAAGAGACACACCTTAGAGTTAGAGACACAAACTAAAACTCAAAGGATGGAAAGAAAATATCAAGCAAACAACAGTCAAAAAAAGAGCAGGAGTGGCTTTACTAACTTCTGACAAAACAGACTTCAAACTTAAATCTACCACAAAAGAGAAGGAAGGACACTATATAATGATTAAAGCGACAATATACCAGGAGATATTACCATATTAAATATTTATGCACTCAATGACAGGGCTGCAAGGTTCATAAAACAAACTCTAACAGCATTGAAAAGTGAGGTAGATAGCTCTACAATAATAGTAGGAGGCTTCAACACATCACTTTCGGTGAAGGACAGAACATCCAGAAAGAAGCTCAATAAAGACATGGAAAATCTAAATGCCACAATCAACCAACTTGACCTCATATACAGAACACCCAACAGCAGCCAAGTATACTTTCTTTTCCAATGCACATGGAACATTCTCTAGAATAGACCACATATTAGGACATAAAGCAAGTCGTAACAGAATTCAAAACATCGAAATATTACAAGGCATCTTCTCTGACCATAAAGCCATAAAACTAACAGAAAAATCAGGGAAAAGATCAAACACATGGAAACTGAACAGCACTCTGCTCAAAAACGATTGGATTATAGGAAAAATTAAGGACAGAATAAAGAAATTCATAGAATCCAATGAGAATGAAAACACTTCCTATCAGAACCTTTGGGACACAGAGAAAGCAGTGCTCAGAGGTCAATTTATATCAATAAATGCACACATACAAAAAGAAGAAAGGGCCAAAAATCAAAGAATTATCCCTACAACTTGAACAAATAGAAAGAGAGCAACAAAAGAAACCTTGAGCCACCAAACCAAAAAAAAAAAAAAAACAAACCCAGTGCCGTCGAGTCAACCAGAAAATTAAAGCAGAATTAGTGAAATAGAAAACAGAAAAACAATTGAATGTGTTAACAAGACCAAAAGCTTATTCTTTGAAAAGATTAACAAAATTGATAAACCATTGGTCAGACTGACAAAAGAAAAACAGGAGACAAACCAAATAACCCAAATAAGAAATGAGATGGGTAATATCACAACAGACCTAACTGAAATTAAAAGAATCATAACAGAGTACTATGAAAAGCTGTACTCTATCAAATTTGAAAACCTAGAGGCATGGACAAATTTCTAGAAACACACTACCTACCTAATGACTTGTATAGTGAAAAGTACAAAACATGGCTGAAAGAAATTAAGGAAGACCTAAATAAATGGAAAGACATCACGTATTCATGGGTTGGATGGCTTAATATTGTTAAGATGGCAATACTACCCAAAGTGATACACACATTCAGTGCAATCTCTATCAAAATCCCAATGGTGCTTTTCACAAAAACACAAAAACTCGTAAAATTCACATGCAATTTAAAGGGACCCTGTCATGGATTGAATTGTGTCCCCCCAAAATATGGGTCAACTTGGTTAGGCCATGATTCCCAGTATTGTATGGTTGTCCTCCATTTTGTGATTGTAATTTTCTTATGTATTGTAAATCCTAATCTCTGCCTGTGGTTAATGAGGTAAGATTAGATTGTGTTAAAGAGGATTAGGGTGCAATTACCCTTACTAAGGTCACATCCCTAATCCAATGTAAAGAGAGTTGCTCTGGGGTGTGGCCTGCACCACGTTTTATCTTACAGGACATAAAAGGAAAGGGAAACAAGCAGAGAGTTGGGGACCTCTTACCATCAAAAAAGCAGTGCTGGGAGCAGAATGCCTCCTTTGGACCTGAGGTTTTTGTGTGGAGAAACTCCTAGACGAAGGGAAGATTGATGACAAGGACCTTCCTCCAGAGCCGACATAGAGAGAAAGCCTTCCCCTGGAGCTGGCACCCTGAATTCGGACTTCTAGCCTACTAGACTGTGGGAGAATAAATTTCTTTTTGTTAAAGCCATTCACTCATGGTATTTCTGTTATAGCAGCACTAGATGACTAAGACAGATGCTAAATGGCCAAAACAATATTGACAAAGAAAAACAAAATTCAAATATTAGCATTTCCTGGTTTCAAAACTTATTACAAAGCTACAATAATCAAGGTAGTGTGGTGCTGGAATAAGGATAGACATATAGACCAATGGAATAGAGAGCCCAGAAATAAATTCTCACATATATGGTCAATTGATTTTAAACAAGAATACCAGAATTATTCAGTGGGGGAAAGGACAGTCTTTCCAACAACTGGTGCTGGGAAAATGGATATCCACATATAAAAGAACGAAGTTGGACCCTTATATCATATTTAAAAATTACCAAAAGAGGATCAAAGACCTAGTCATAGAAGCTAAAACTATAAAATTCTTAGAATAAAACAGGGAAAGGCTTCGTGACTTTGGATGTGGAAATGGATTCTTAGATTTGACACTAAAAGCACAGGCTTTAATAGAAAAAAATTAATTGGACTTTGTCTAGATTAAAAATTTTTGTGCATGGAAGGACACTTTCAAAAGAGTGAAAAGACAACCCGTGGAATGAGAGAAAATATTTTCAAATTGTATATCTGAGAGGGGATTGATATTCAGAATATATAAAGAACTCTTACAGCTCAACAATAAAAAAAAAAAAAGCCCAATTAAAAAATGGACAAAGGACTTGAATAGACATTTCTCTAAAGCAGATATACAAATGGCCAATCAGCACATGAAAAGATGCTCAACATCATTAGTCATTAGGGAAATGCAAATCAAAACCAAAATGAGATTCCACGTCACACCTACTGGGATGACTATTACACAAAAAAAGGAAGTAGAAAAGAGAAAGAAAGAAAAGAAAAGTGTTGGCAAGGATGTGGAAAAATTTGGAACTCTCATGCACTGCTGGAGGGAATGTAAAATTGTACACCCACTGTGGAAAACTGTTCAGTGGTTCCTCAAAAAGTTAAACACAAAATTACCATATAACCCACAATTCCACTCCTAGGAGTATACCCAAAAGAACTGAAAGCAGGGATTCAGACAGGTACTTGTACACCAATGTTCATAGCAGCATTATTCGCAATAGCCCAAAGTAGAAACAACTCAAATGTCCATCAACAGATGAATGGATAACCAAAATGTGGTATTGATATTCTGTTAGTATTATGCAGTCATAAAAAGGAATACATGCTACAACATGGATGAACCTTGAAGACATTAGACCAAAAAACCAAAACCATTGCTGTTGAGTTGTTCTGACTCATAGTGACCCTACAGGATAGAGTATAACTGCCCCATAGGGTTTCCAAGGAGTGGATTCTAGTTGCTGACCATTTGGTTAGCAACCGAACTCTTGAACAGTATGCCACCAGGGATCCAATGCTGAGTGAAATAAGCCAGACACAAAAGGACAAATATTGTGTGATTTCATTTACATGAGGTATCCATTGTTGCTGTTAGTTGCCATTGAGTTGATTTTTGGTTCATTGTGACTCCATGTGACAGAATACACTACACTATAGAGTTTTCTAGGCTGTAGTCTTTACAGGGGCAGACCACCAGTTCTTTTTCCCATGGAGTGACTGAGTGGGTTCAAACCACTAACTTTCAGTTAGCAGCTAAGCACTTAACCATTGCACCACTAAGGCTCCTTATGAGGTGTCTAAACGAAAAAACCAAACCCATTGCTGTCAAGTCAATTCCAACTCATACCAACCCTACAGGACAGAACAGAACTGCCCCATATGGTTTCCAAGGAGCAGCTGGTCGATTCGAATTGTTAGCCTCTTGGTTAGCCACTGAGCTCTAAACCATTGCACCACCAGGGCCACATGAGGTGTCTAGAATAGGCACACTCATAGAGACAAAAAGTAGAACAGAGATTTTTCAGTGCTGGAAGGAGGGAATAATGGGAGTTATTGCCTAAAACCATCATTAGTTTGTCATATTGTGGTGGCTTGCTTGTTGCTATGATGCTGGAAGCCATGCCATCGGTATTTCAAATACCAGCAGGCTCACCCATGGTGGACAGGTTTTAGCAGTTTATAGACTAAGACACACTAGGAAGAAGGGCCTGGTGATCTCCTTCTGAAAAGTAACTAATGAAAATGCTATGGATCACAACAAAATATTGTCTGATATAGTACTGGAAGATGAGCCCCTTAGGTTGGAAGGCACTATACAACAGCCGCAACCAAAGATCATGAAGACGGCACAGGACTGGGCAGTGTTTAGTTTTGTTGTACGTAAGGTTGTCGTGAATTGTACACTAAAAAATGGTTAAAACAGTTAATTATATGTATCTTTTTACCACAATTAAAAAAAAAACAAACCTCAGCCTATTGCTGTTGAGTCAATTCTGACTCATAGTGATCCTGTAGGATAGAGTAGAAACTGCTCCACAGGTTTCTAAGGCTGTAATCTTTGCCATATCTTTCTCCCAGGGAGCAGCTGGTGTGTTTGAATTGCTAACCTTTTAGTTAGCAGCCAAGTGCTTAACCGCTGCACCACCAAGGCTTCTTTAAAAAAAAAAAAAAAAAGTGGGGAAATAGGCTTCACCTTGGTGGGAAGTGGCATAGTGGTAAGAGCTACAGCTGCTAACCAAAAGGTCAGCAGTTTAAATCCTGCAGATGCTCCTTGTAGACTCTATGGGGCAGTTCTACTCTGTCCTACAAGGTCGCTATGAGTTGGAACTGACTTGACGGCAACGGGTTTGGTTTTTTGGTTTTGAAGGGAGGAGCTGCAAAGTCACATTGCAAGGGGTGTATATATAGGAAAGACTGGAAAATTGGGGCCATTTTGCAATCTGTCATGAACACCTTGGTTATTGTGACTCCAGATTCTGAATTAACTCACAAACTGGCCTCAGTTTCTGATGATGCTATATTGACATAGGGGCAGCAATAATTCCCACTTGCCCTATCACCTGATTTCATAGTGAACCTCCTCAACTTGATGACTGTTTCTTGCTCATAGTTCTTAATCCTTTGTGATATAGCTAGCTGTTTTGAGAGTATTCATTCTTTAGCCAGGGCAAGCCTGGCTATCATCAAGGGATATCAGTAAGATACATTTGTCCTAGAGAAACCCTGAGAGTATGGCCCCCAGACACCCTATAGCTCAGTAATGAAGTCATCCCTGAGGTTCATCCTTCATTGAAAGAGTAAATAGGCCCATAAAACAAAACAAAACTAAATGGGCACACCAGCCCAGGGGCAAGGACTAGAAGGCAGGAGGGGACAGGAAAGCTGGTAATAGGGAACCCAAGGTCGAGAAGGGAGAGTGTTGACATGTCGTGGGGTTGTTAACCAACGTCATAAAACAATATGTGTACTAACTGTTTAATGAGAAGCTAGTTTGTTCTGTGAACCTTCATCGGAAGTACAATAAAAAAATTTTTCCTTGTCTAAGGTCCTTGTCTAAACTCTGTTGTGTGGCCTGGGGCAAGTTTCCAGGTCTGTTTCCTCATCTGTAAAATAGTGCTGATAATACCTAGTAGAATTGTTATGATAGTCTAATGAATTGGCTATGAAACAGTTTTAACATGTATAAAGTACTGTTTGAATGTATAGAACAGCAATCTTATGTATTAACTTTAGCCAGACTGTAGTTATTAGTAGTGAGCTTGCACTGGCAAATGGGCTATTCAGTTTATGCTGTTTACCCCCACTAAACAGAGAAGGAGAGTCCTTTCTCTCACATGGAAACAGGTAATTTTGGTACCATAAAACATACCAAGTAGACCATACATTAGACCTGCTGGCTTTGACAAAGTGCCTTCAATTCAATGCTATGTAAATATATCAGCAGGCACAAAAGCCAGGAGGTCTGGGATCATAGTGTTACACAGACTTTCTGAGAGCCTAGAGCTGCAGATGGTGGTATATTATCCCTGTTGAAGAACTTGGCAGGATACCAACCCCAACACTGTAAATCTCTACTGGATACTGCATGTAAATTATAATTACTTGTAAATTACATTTATTTGCTAAATATGTTCATATTCATATGGGCTGTAGGACTTAATTATTTTTTTCTTTTGTTAAGTGTGACAAAAGCCAAGAATTGAACTGGAAAAAAATTGTATGTTCCATGGAAGGGCTTTAGATTCCAAAATACTTCTATTACATCAACACAGTAGCAGCTGGAGATAGGGGAGAGTCAGTAGGTTTTATTCTTAAGCCTCCATCTCTGCCATAGGCACTTCCACTGGAGCTTGACTTGGGGCCACGCCCGAGGCAATCACCTCTTCTCTGTACCATCATTTGTCTATTATCACACACCATGACGTAATGTCAGTACATGTTGGTTTGCTATCCCAATCTAAGCTCCCCACTTAGAGGGCTAAGTAGGCATTGAAAAAATGTTGAGTGTTTTCTCTTGCTAAACTAGTGCCCCAAGGCAGAATAAAAATATAACCGATTTTATTTAGCCAAATGAAAGTCTCCCATATCTTCTTCCCTCCTCCCTTCTGTTACTTGTTCCTCCAAACCAGAGAGGACTCACAAACCCTTAGAGCTGAAAAGATGGCAGAGGCCATCTGGTCCTTTCTAGACCATGAGGAAACTGAGTCCAGGAGAGGCTGGTGGGTTCCTCAGGGCACACAGCTAACGGTGGCAAAGCAAAGACCAGAACTACCCTGGAACATGTTAAGTTTCTTGTCTGTCTTTATTCACAGATGTTTATATGTCCATCAACACTTGAGGTTCATTTGCAGCCAGAGTAAGTCTCACTGATTCCATAAATTCAGCATTTGTGTAGCTCCGAAGGACTTGAGTAAAGTTTTTGTTTTTGTTTTTGCATAGTCTAAGAGGAATGGAGTCCCCATGGAAATTAAGAGTATAAACAAAATTGCCTGGGAAGACTAATGAGGGAGGACTGTGCATTTCTGAAGGAAGGAAGGAAGCACCCTGTTCCCACACTTTTGTAGTGCTTTTCACCTGGGAACAGCAGCTGTGTATAGGACATGGTTGCGAGATGAGGAGTGACTAGAAGCTGTAGAGTAGAAGCTTTGCCGTGAGATATCACTGACCCATCTTGGGAAGTGGGCAGAGAACTCTAGGAGAAAGCCAGTCATTATCATGAGTGGGCTGGGTAGGCATTGGAGAAACATTTATCTTGCTAAACTACAAGATAAATTAAAAATATAACTGATTATATTTAGCTAAATGCAAGGTTCCCCATATGTCCTTCCCTCCTCCCTCCTGTTATTTGTTCCTCCAAACCGAATAGGACTCAAAGATGCTTAGAGCTGGAAAAGATGGCAGAGACCATCCATCCCAGACCAACTGAATCTTAATTTCTGGTGGTAGAGGTCAGACTTTGCTATATTTAGAAAGAAAGCTCCCAGGTGATAATGTGCAAATAGAGATGAGAACAAGTGAAGCCCCCCAAGTCAGGAGGTTCAGAAACAGAGGTAGCTTTCCTGAGATGTGTAGAAAGTCTGCTGTTCTGGGCATTCCAAGAACAATCACAGGGTATCCATCGGACGTTATCTGGCCTGACTGCTCGCAGGGAAAATAAGACTTGGAGAATGTGTTTCTGCCTTCAAGGTCATTAATGAGAGTAAGAAGGTCCTAGAGAAAATGGTGGCATAGTGGTTATGAGCTCAGCTGCTAACATAAAGGTTGGCAGTTCAAATCCACCAGCTGCTCCTTCAAAACCCTGTGGGGCAGTTCTACTCTGACCTATAGGATTGCTGTGAGTTGGAGTTGACTCTACGGCAACAGGTTTTTTTTTTAAATGGAAAACGTAATCCAAGAGAGAAACCTAGAAATCAAGAGTCCTTCTGCTGTTGTGTGCCACCGGATCGATTCTGACTTATAGTGACCCTATGTGACAGAGAGGAGCGCTGGTTGCACAGTGGTTAAGTGTTTGGCTGCTAACCAAAAGGCTGGTGGTTCAAATCTACTAGCCACTCCTTGGAAACCACACTCTGACCTATAGGATTTCTAGGAATCAGAATCAACTCGACAGCAGTGGGTTTGGTTTTTTGGTTTATATGACAGAGTAGAACTGCACCATAAGCTATAATGTTTATGAGAGCAGATCGCCAAGTCTTTTTTTCCTTGAATACGTAGGTAGATTTGAAATGCCTACCTTTTGGTTAACAGACAAGTGCTTAACCATTGTACCACCAGGATTCCTTAAAGGGTCCTGAGGTACTAAGAAATCAAATTAAGTGTTACAAGTTTTTGAGCAAAGAAAATACAGAAGAAAAACAAAGAAGAGTCTCTGAAAAACTAGATCCATATAACGATAACGAGGCTTTCCCCAAGAAGTGGAGCCAGAGGTTCTGAAGCAGCAACAGCACCAGCAAGCCAGTCTACATGAAAAGGCAAGATCATGGCTCTTGGAATCCCAGGTACAAGGCAATCAATGGCAGGTGCCACTGTGGTGTGGAGATTCCCTTCTAAGGACTCTTTAGACAGTCTTTTGTATGTGTGCATCCGATTTGGCTGGTCAGGTGGTGTATTGTCCTCTTAAAACGTAAAGGCAGGTCTTGCGTGAATGCCTGCTGAGACATCCCAGGCCTGCTGAGGTTCACAAATTCCAGCTGATTCCAATGGAAAGGGACACACTGCAGCTCCTGATCATGCTAAGCATCATTCCATGTTCCTACTAGCAATTCACGTATCTTCTTTTGTGAAATGACTGTTCACATATTTTACACATTAAAAAAATTTGTTTTTGGTGTTATTATTGAGCCATAAGAGTCCTTTCTTTGTACGTTCCCAGTGCAAATTATTTGTCTAAGTGTTGCAAATATTTTCTTCCAGCTTATGGCTCATTATTTAAAGGCATCTTTTGAAGAACAATTTAATTTTGATGAAGTAAAACTCATCACATTTTTATGGTTTGTGTTTTTTGTATTCTAAAAATCCTTTGCCTAGATCTTATCCTATATTTTCTAAAATAATTTTTATAATTTTAAATTTTACATTATCTATGATCCATTTTGAGTTTGTTTTTGTGTACAGTTTGAGTAAGGGTTGATGCTATTTTTTTTTCTGTATAGATATCCATTTGACCCAGCAGCATTTATTGCAAATATTTTCTTTCCCTACTGAACTGCATTGACACCTTTGTCAAAACAGAATTGACCCTAGGGTCCGGGCTGTGTCTGCCTGCAAGCTGCTCCCTCCTGCTGGGAGAGGCTCTGCCTTCTCTGGATTCTGCCAGTTCCTTAGGGAGGACCACACTGGAAGAGAAAGGCAATGGCTGCTGGCCCTCTGCCATAGGGAGCGCAGATTTGAAATGCTACCTTTAAAACGTATTAGAAGAGTTCAGGCCAAGATGGCAGCATGAGCCGTTTCATATTACTGTCCCACCATAAAACACCAAAAAAAAAAAAAAAAAACCCAAAACTAAAAAAAACCAGCAAAAACTGGCGGAACCAACTTAGAGTTCTGGAAACCAGTCAAGAGTTAAAGCAAGTAAGCTAATGCTGAATCAAGATAAAGGTGATGGATAATAGTAGGCAAACTTTGGTTTTCTACTCTCCTGCACACCCCTCCCCAGCACAGCATGCCCATCTTAAAGAAGCAGTGGCCTGTACTCCCAGCAGGAGTTTGATCTCTGGCTCTAGAGGGAGCAGAAAAGAATTATTTGTAAATTATCATGTGTGTCTGTTTTAACCTGTTTTGGGGCTGCCTGAAGGATTGAAACGAGACCCCTCATCTTGGTTTGGGCCTGTCTCAGAGCTCATGCAGGGATGCAGGGCACAGGAAACAACCTAAGTCTGTAACCATCTGTAGCTAACCACCTGGGCCTAAAAAGTACCATTAGGATTACAACAGGTACCTAAAGACTGGAAGGAGAGGCTGGGGAGACAGTTTCTCAGGGAAATTAAGGCTTTCCAAACCAGTGTGTATACGGGACAATTGAGAAAGCCACATGCATGCCCAGGGCAAGATATATGCTTAGAAATTACCTGAGAAGACTTACGCTTTAACTTTGGAATGAATGACACCAAGGTTCAGTGCAAATTAGAATAACCATTAAATGAGGACCCTGGCACAGAGCCAATTTGCAAAAACTGGGGGAGGTTTTCTTTGCCCTATTGGCATTCAAGAAAGTCTCTGTCAAAACAATAGTTGAATAAGCTAAGTAACAGAGACTTCAGTGTCCACACACATCCAGGAAGGCAGCCTTTGCAAAAATAGGGAAATTCACTAGACAAATGGAAGACTATTAAAAGAAAAAAAAAAACCCATTCCCTTCAAGCCGGTTCCAACTCACAGAGACCCTATAGGACAGAGTAGAACTGCCCCCGAGGGTTTCCAAGGAGCAGCTGGTAGATTCAAACTGCTAACCTGACTTCTTAACCACTGTGCCACCAGGGCTCCGAAGCCTTCAACAATTAAACAACAATAACAATAAGAGCAAACTCCAAGGAAGGGGAAGAAACTGATTCCCAGAGTTAGCACAGCGTAATATTCTAATGTTCCGATTTCGCCAAAAAATATCACAAGGCATCCAAAGGAACGGATGGTTTATTCAAAAGGATAAAATAAAGTAGCAAAAATGGTACTTACTAGAAAAAAAGTTTTAAAACAGTATGAAGTAGGCTCAAAGAGCTAAAGAAAAGCACAGGTTATGAACTAAAGGAAATTGGGAAAACAATACAGGAACAAGAATATAAAATAAGTAAATATTTTAAGGAAATAAAACAAATACTAGAGCTGAAAAATATTTTTATACTTTTCATTTTTTAATTTAATCTTATTATTTACATGTTGTGTAAAAAAATTAGCATAGCATGCTTATGAAAATACCTTACTGGGGGGAGATGTGGTTGGTAAAAAAATGTAGAACATTCTCTTTATTTGCGTAAAGACATAGTAAGTTCTCCAAAGGAAATAAGCAAATGGCCTATGAGCCCATGAAAAGATACTCAACATCATTAGTCATTAGGAAAACGCAAATCAAAACTACTTCACACCCACTAGGATGGCTATTATCAGAAAAATGCCACATAAGTGTTGGCAAGGATGTGGGGAAATTGGTACCCTTGTATATTGCTGATGGGAATGTAAATTAATGCAGCTGCTGTGGAAAAATCTTGGCAATTCCTCAAGAAGTTAAACAGAATTACCATATGACTTGGCATTTTCACTCTATTGGTATATTACTAAAACATCTTGAAAGCAGGGACTCAAACATTACACCACTGTTCATTGCAGCGTAGTTCACAATAGACTGAAGGTGGAAACAACCCAAGTGTCCATCAACAGATGAACAGATAAACAAAATGTAGTATGTGTATACACACACACACACACACACACACACACAGAGGAATATTATTCAGCTATAAAGAGTAATGAAGTTCTGATACATGCTATGACATGGATGAACCTTGAAAACATGCTAAGTGTCCTTTTCAGACACAAACAGACTAATATTGTATGATCTGACTTACAGAAATATGTAGAATAGGCTATTGCATAGAGACAGCAGATTAGTGGTTACTGTGGACAGGGGAAAGAGAGAATGGAGGAAATATAGCTGGAGTACTGAGTTTCTGTTTAGAGTGATGAAAAACTTGTGGAAGTAGATAGTGTGATGGTTGTACAACAAAGTGAATGTTAATTGATGTCACTGAATTGTACACTTCAAATGGTTAAAATGGCAAATTTTTTTTATATGTATTTTACCACAATAAAATTAAACAATATACACGAAAAAATGAACTGACTACATATATGTGGGTGTTATTTCTGGACTTTTTTTTTTTTTTTTTACCCAGTGACATGTCTATCTTTTTGCTGGTACCAAACTATCTTACTAAAGCTTTACGGTAAGGCAGGATGTCATACGACCTTGATCTTCTGTTTTAAAAATTGTTATTCTAGATTCTTTGCACTTCCGTATAAATTCTGGAATCAGCTCACCAATTTCTCCCAGAAGTCTACTAGAATTTTGATTGTATTGAATTGACTCTATAAATCAATAGGAGAGAATTGCCATCTTAATAATACTGAGTCTTCCAATTAATGGATGGGGTATATGTGTCCATTTGTTTAAGTCTTATGAAATTTCTCTTAGGAGTGTTTTGTAGTTTTCAATGTGAAGGTCTTGGACATCTTTTGTTAGATTTACTGTTGTTAGTTGCCATTGAGTCACTTCCAACTCATAGCCACGCCATGTAAACCAGAATGAAACTTTGCTTGGTCCTGCACCATCTTCCCAATCACTGATATACTCAAGTCCATTGTTGTGGTCACTGTGCATTTTGCATGCTTTCCAACCTAAGGAGCTCATCTTCAAGCACTTTATCAGACAGTATTCAGTAATGATCCGTAGAATTTTCATTGGCTAATTTTTGGAAGTAGATTGACAGGCCTTTCTTCATAGCCTGTCTCTGTCTGGAAGCTCTGCTGAAACCTGTCCATTATGGGTCACCCTGCTGGTATTTTAAATACCAGTGGCACGGCTTCCAACATCCTAGCAACACACTAGCCACCATTGTATGACAAACTGACAGACAAGTGACAAAAGACCAATCTCGGTTTCATTTATTACTAGGTATTATGCTTTTTAGCACTACTGTGAGATGCTGCAGTGGTGCGAGTGGTTCATGATTCACTGCTAACCTGAAGGTTGGTGGTTCAAATCCACCAGCAGCTCTGTGGAAAAAAAAGGCCTGACAATCTGCTTCTGAGACGATTACAGCCAAGAAAACTCAGTGGAGCAGTTCTACTCTGTAACACATGAGGTCACCATAAGTAGGGGGTTGACTCAATGGCAGCTAACAACAACGACGAGCACTATTGTAAGCTAAATTCTTTTTTAACAATATAAGAATACAACTGAATTTTATTAATGTATCTTTCAGTCTTGTGAATTTATTAGTCCTAGTAGCTGTTTTTTAGATTCCCTGTGATTTTTCTATGTTAAGTAGTCATATCATCTGGAGATAGGAACAATTTCTTCTTCCTTTTCAATATTTATTCCTTTTATTTCCTTTTCTTGCTTTACTAGTATTTGGCTAGTATACGACTAGTATTTCCAGTACAGGATTGAATAAAAATAGGTATTCTTGACTTATCAATCTCACGGAGATATAATTCAGCGTGATGTTGGCTGTAGGTTTTTTTGTAGATCTCCTTTATCAGTTTGAGGGAATTTCCTACTGTTGCTTAGTTTTTTGTTTTGTTTGTTTTTAGTATCATGGATGGTCGCTGAATTTTGTGAAATGCTTTCTCTGAATCTATTGAATTGATCACATTAATATTGTATTCTCTTAATGTGGTGAATTGCATTGCTTTATAATATTCAACCAACTTTGCATTCCTGACAAAAATCTTACTTGGTTATGATGTACTTTGGTCACTTTAATTTGCTTAATATTTACATTAAGGATTTTTTTTTTTTTGCATCTATATTCATGATGGATATTGGCCTGTAATTTTCCTTTTTTTGCAATATTTTTAAAGTGTGTTATAAGGGATATGTTGACTTCTAAAAATGAGTTGAGCAGTGGTCTTTCCTCTTTTATTTCCTGAAAAAGTTTGCGTAAGATTAGTGCTATTTGTTCCTTGGGTGTTTGACAGAAATCCCCAATGACTCTATCTGGGTCTGGAATTTTCTTTTGGGGAAAGTTTTTGATAGCAAATTCAATTTCTTTAATAAATAATGTCTATTCAAAATTTCTGTTTTTTTTTTCCTGTCAATTTTTGGTAAGTTGTATTTTTCAAAAAAATTTGTCAATTTCTCTAAATTGTCAAATCCTTTGGCATAATGTTGCTTAGCGTCCTCATAGTATTTTTTTTTTCAGTGTGCATAAATAAAGCTTTATTGAAACACAGCCATGCTTCTTTGATCTACAGCAGCAGAGTTGAGTAGTTGTGACAGAGACCGTATGGCTCCCAAAGTCTCAAATATCGACTCTCTGGCCCTTTACAGAAAAAGTTTGCCAATCCCTGACCTAAAATGTAATTGTATGTCTTGCATGGTTCTGTGCCATAGCTCTGGCACTGAGTGTGTGTGTGTGTGTGTGTTTACAGACTGGGATGGGGGTGTAGAAATGGGGGATGAGCCTTCACCACAGCCCTTTTTGCTTTCTTTTTTGCTTTTTATTCAAATAGCTTGTATCTGCTATTGATCTTCTTGAAGTTATCTTTTATGTTACTTCTTGGTTTAGTGTGGCTGTAGGTTTTCTCTACCTATAGATCCATGGTCACTCTGTGATTTACCTCTTAATTTCTTTTTTAATTTTTATTGGGCTTTAAGTGAAAGTTTACAAATCAAGTCAGTCTCTCACCCAAAAACTTGTATACATCTTGCTATATAGTCCCAATTGCTCTCCCCCAAATGAGACAGCCTGCTCCCTCCCTCTACTCTTTTCCTGTCCATTCTGTCAGCTTCTAACCCCCTCTACCCCCTCATCTCCCCTCCAGGGAGGAGATGCCAACATAGTCTCAAGTGTCCACCTGATCCAAGAAGCTCACTCCTCACCAGCATCCCTCTCCAACCCACTGTCCAATCCAATCCATGTCTGAAGAGTTGGCTTCGGGAATGGTTCCTGTCCTGGGGCAACAGAAGGTCTGGCGGCCATGACCACCGGGATCCTTCTAGTCTCAGTCAGACCATTTTTTTTTTTTTTTTTAACGTTTGTAGGATCTGTTGGGATAACCCCCCTTTTATTACTGGTACTGATTATTGTATTATTTTCTTCTTGATTGGCCTAGTTAGGGGTTTGTCAATTTTGTTATCTTCAAAGAATTAGCTTTTGGTTTTATTAATTTTCTCTACTATTTTCTATTTCACTGATTTCTACTCTTTTTTATCCTTTTTACTTACTTTGGTTTTACTTTTTTTTTTTTTGCTAGTTTCCTAAGGTGAGATTTTAGGTCATTGATTTTAGACCTTTTTTCTTTTCTACCGTAAGCATTTAAAGTTATGCTTTCCTCTAAGCAGTGCTTAACTGCATTTGGTAACTTTTGACATGTCATATTTTTGTTGGTATTCAATTCAAAATATCTAATCTCTGTTGTGATTTCATACTTGACTCATGAATTTGGAAGTGTGTTAATTTCCATATACTTGGGGCTAGTTTTAAATTTTGTATTGTTTTGATCCTTGTAAATTCATTGGGATTTGTTTTATGGCTGGACATATGGTCCATCTTGATGAGTGTACCATGTGCCTTTGGAAAGGTGTATTTTCAAATTGTTAGATGTAGTGTTCTATAAATGTCAATTTGATCAATTGAGTGATAACAATTGTTCAGGTCTTTTCTATTTTTACTGTTTTTTTTTGACTGGTCTATCAAGTGTTGAAAGAACTGTTAAAATCTACTTTTGTTGTAGCATTGTCTGTTTCTCCTTTAATTCTATCAATTTTGCTTCATGTATTTTGAGATTCTGCTATTAGATGCATACACATTTATAATTGTGTCTTCTTGATGAAGTGTCCATTTTATCATTTTGAAATGTTCCTCTTTATGGTAATAGTCTTTGTCTCGATGACTGTTTTATCTAATATTGAAATCTAGACGGGGGTCTTTTGATGCTGTTCGCACGGTGTTATCTTTCTCTATTTACTTCCAATTAATGTCTTCAAAGTGTGGCTCATGTAGGTTATACATTAAAGGTTTGCTTTCTTATCTGCTGTATCAACTCTGCTTTTTAATTGGCACACTAGACCATTAACACAATGTAATAAAATTGGGCTTAGATGCATCATTTGTTTGACCTGTTTTTCATTCTTCTACTTCCTCTTACTCCCTCATTTTTTTTTTTTATCTCATATTAACTCATCTATTGGATTTTTGGCTAAGTGTCCTTGTTATTACTTTTTAGCCATTCCTCTAATGACAACATACCTGCATCTTACAGTAGAGTTCATCTTGTAACACTGCATAACATGTACAAAGTATGCAATCGTATGAGTCCCTCATTCTTTAGTTCCGCTACCCGTTGCCATCAAGTTGATTCTGACTCATAGTGACCTTATAGGACAGAGTAGAACTGCCCCATAGTTTCCAAAGAGCGCCTGGTGGATGTGAACTGCTGACCTTTTGGTTAGCAGCTATAGCACTTAACCACCACACCATCACAGGGATCCTTTTTCTGGCCAGAATGATTTTTTCTCCTGTAGAGTTCTGTTTAGCCAGCCATGCTATGGCCACTGCTGCAACTGGCATCTGTCTTTGAGGCCAAATCACATGCGTAGTGGACAGAAAACCATGTGGGAAACTTGTCACGTGAAGTTGCTTTATGTTTTGACACCCTTCTGCAATCCTCCAGCTTTTTCAAATTTCAGCATTCTCAAGTAACTGTTTCTTATATTTTGTCCAGAGATTTTAGTTGTAATTACTGGGAGGGATAGGTGGTAGTTGAGTGGAACTGGAACTTTCTGCCTGGGTTTTCATCCCCATTCTGACATGTTTGACTCTGGAAAATATACTTACATCTATATGCCTCAGGATCCCTATTTGTAAAATGGTAGTAAAGACAGTACCTACCGTATATTTTTTTTTGTGTGTGTGGGGGGGGTTGTTTTATTGAAGATAAAATGTGATTATGAATATAAAGCACTAGTAACCTAGTAAGTCCTCAGTAAATATTAATGATTATTACTATTCATCTATTTTCTGTAGAACTGAACATTTTGGATTAAGATTACTGGACTGAAAAACAAACACTAAGAACTATTAGTTAGAGGTTCAGTAGGTTAGCTACCTGATATGATGCTTGAAGAAAAGGTTAAAGAGGAAGAATATTAGGAAAGCAAAATGTTCTTTGTAAATTTTATAGCCTTTTAATTATATCCTCAGTGTAATTGATACATATAGATCAATTGATACATATGGAAAAAAGTGATTAGTCAATTGATACCTATGGAATTTATCAAAACTAAACCCATTGCTGTCGAGTTAATCCCAACTCATAACAACCCTACAGGACAGTCGAATTGCCCCATAGCGTTTCCAAGGCTGTAATCTTTACAGAAGCAGACTGCCACATCTTTCTCCGTGGGGCAGTACAGGTATGCCTTTTACAAGATATCACATTATACAAGAAGGAAGACTTTATAAAAAATAAGGAAATAGTTACGGCAGTTATTCTTGCTTTCTAATGAAATGACCCAATTCTTTCTTCATACCTTTTTATTAAATTATGGAAAAAAATTAAACTAAGATCCTTATTTATTACCTAGTAATATAACTCCCACATTTGCTCCCTTGCTAGATGGCTGAAGAAGAACCTGCAGCCCTTAGAAGATCTCCAGTCAGTCATCCAGAGGCTGTCCATGTTCGGCCCCATCCAGTCATTCACCCTTTGTGGACGACAAAGTGCTACCGTGGTGTTTAAAGATATGACCTCTGCGTGCAATGCTGTGAATGCTTTTCAAAGCAGGAGCCCAGGCACACCATTTCATTGTTTCTGGCAGCAGCGATTCATGTCAAAAGATGTAAGACTGCTATGTACACCCTTAAAGCTTGGTCTACATAATTATTTTCCCCATCAGGGCTCTAGTTAAATATAATTGTCATAAGAAATATATTAGCAGTGAAAAAAGGCACAATGGAAGTTTATTTAGTTGAAGTATTAGAAATCAGAAGTGATATCACTCCCTGCCTTTGATATACTTGACTTGGTTTTAACAGTCATCACAGTTTTACTTTTCTAGATAAGAAGTTCATGACCGCATTTGTGCATTCCTCTGACCGCCATCTGCCTTGGAGGGCGCTGATTTCTTCAGAATTAGTAGCATGTAGCTTTTCTCTCTCCACGTTTCTGATAAGCTGCTTTGAAGTTCTCATGGCCTGAAGAAAACAAACCAACAATAAGGTCAGAAATTATTCTAGTAGGAGTGGGATTATTCTATAATCCTGATTCTTGTTTCTCCATTGTTCATTAAACTAATCCTTAAGATGCATGTGTAAAAGACCAGTAAAAATAGTTGCCATGGAGTAAGCCTAACTCATGGTGACCTCATGCGTGTCAGAACAGAACTGTGCTCCATAGGGTTTTCAATGGTTGATTTTTTGGAAGCAGATCACAAGAGGCCTTTCTTCCCAGGTACCTCTGGGTAGACTCAAATCTCCAGCCTTTTGGTAGGCAGCTGAACATGTTAACCACTTGCACCACCAGGAAGACCATGAAAGAGTGCTTCTCCAACTTTAATGTGCGAACCCATCACCTGGACATTGTGTTAATGATTCTGATTGAGCAAGAACAGGGCCTGAGATTATACACATTTCTGAGACGCTCCCAGATAGGTGTTAAAGCTTCTGGTTCTAGGGCCACATTGTGAATTGTAAAAATATAAGAGCAATCAGGCACTAGCTACCACATATAACAAAGAAAATGCTATAAGGATCTCCTATTATAGTCATAGTCAACGATCTGGCTTCACCTGAATTCCAACATAAATGTGCTCTGCAAATACTGTCTGCCATTCTCCTCACAGTTACCCCGTAAAGAACGGCTCTTCTACCTTCACTTTATACAAATGAAATGCTTATGATATGCTCGTAAAAATCACTATTTCCAACATTTTTATTTTTAATTCCAAATTTAGATGTGCTTAAAGCCAATTAAAGAAATGTCTTTTTATTACTTATTCTCTTAATACAAATATATTTTTTCTTTTAGGAAATTATTTCCATGGTTCCTGTAAGTAAAGACTGAATACTAACATTTGGGGGAAGCTTTGAATATGCTTTTAGCCTTGTCCAAACTTCTTTCTGAAAAGTGCTATCGGGAAAAACTTCAGTAACTAGTCCTTGAGCACAGGCTTCTCTTGCTGTTAACTTCTTCCCAAAAATGAGCATCTCAGCTGCCTGAAATGAAAAGCAAGATTAAGACACGACTTCATAAAATGACGGCTTTGGTTAATATCAGAATTGACCACTTTCGGTAGGCACAAGGAGACTCTTATGATGGTCTGGATTTCTCTGGCAGGAGATACTGATGACCTCAATGGCAGTTGCTGTGCTGAGACGCTGAACCTACCCACCCTAAGTGCTTAGGAGGGGCTGCAGGCTGTTGCTTCTGTGTTTGTCTATGTGCAGGGGCAGGAGGAAGAAGCCTGGGGAAGAAAGGACTTGAAACCGATGTCCATCACCTAACCCACAGTAGTGATGATGTTGTTTTACATCCTAGGGCTCCACTGATTAAAAAGGAAAAAAAAAAAAAGGAAATCATGGTCATAGGAAATGCCATCAACCTTTAAAAACTCTAACTTTCAAAATTCCATTTCCTGAAAATTCTACCCAGTGGTCTACCTTTGTCAGTTTTCTTTACCTGCACAGGGACTCAAATTCTACTTGTCAGCATAAAAGGAGGGGCATTATAATTTCTAACAAAACAGAAAATCGCAGAGTGGATGGATTTTACACTGGCTACTTCTTTTTACTTCTCTTCCAGGAAACTAAAGACTTTGTCCCAGGCAAATGGTCTGAGCCCTAGAGTTGGTTCTGCTCAGCTTTTCAAAGTTAAAACCTGTGTAACTCTTCAGGATATGTAACAGTATAAGATTAAAATAAAAATATTTACAGCAAAACCTTAGTCAGTAAAAACAGGATCAAGCCTCCCCTCCCCCCACCCTATTCTTTCAGGTCTTGAAGAATGTGACTAAGCCTTGCCCTGTCTGCTGGCTCTCCAGACTTGCACTGATCCCGCCATCATGAACACAGCACATGGGCAACTAGATTTCCATGGACACAGTGACAGGCCTGCACAGCCACTTAACCACACAGGCAAACAGGTTGATGAGAAGGCTGTTGTGATGGGGTTTGGAAGTGGTAAACCCCATGAAGCCTCGGTATCTGCTGCTACTTCACATGACTCTGAAAGTCAAGATGTCAGCAGGTCACTTTCCACATCCACACGTGGCTCATTCACAGAGCAATTAATCAGAGGATTCAGGAGGCTGGCACAGCCCTGCTCCTTCTACTGACTAATGTCGTACAGCTACCCAGGACGAGGCCTTGTGCTGCTTGTAATGCAGCCTGCACTGTGGCAACCAGCTGTACAAGTAGTTTCCCGACTTTTGGAGTTGCAGACAGGATTTCTCATTTTCTGTCAAAGAGACACTTCCTACAGCCTGCTTCCTACATTTATTAAACTCTTAAAGTTGGGGAGCAAATACTTCGCTTTTCAGCTCTTTTGTCCACTAATAGGGAAGGAGAGAGAGTGATTATTTTAGAATAGAAGTGACTTGTTAAATTGGAATACAGATGAGTCATTAAATTTTATTTTTAAGGATTCCAAAAATTACCTTGGCTGGGCCCATTATCTTTGGAAACGTGTAAGAGGAGCATCCTTCCGGACTCTGGCCCAGGTGAGTAAATGGAGTATGAAATGTTGCCTATTTGCGGAAACACAGAAAATCATCTTTCATATGTGATTTTTTTTCATAAGTGATTTAAAAAAATCATTATTTGCCTATATCCTCACTATACTTGATTGAAAAAAGATTTTTTTTAAAATTAGGATTGTGGTATAACATGCACACAGTAAAATTCACTTTTTATAGAGCATGCAGTTCAGTAAGCTTTAACAAATGTATATAGTTATGTAACCACCACCACAATCAAGGTATAGAATATTTCCATCACCCAAAAAGTTCCCTTGTGCCGCACTGCTGGCAGAGCTTTCCCTCACTTTTCAAAATTTTATTTTCTACTAGGACACATACTACTACCTACTTTCCGTTACCGACTATCTCATTATCCAACATTTCACATTTAAGACAATAGCAAAAAATCTATTATCCAACTATTCTGTGCATTAACGACGTATGTCTGGCAGTAAGGAACGCCAAGGCACGAGACGAGAGTAATGCTGGTTGTGATGGTTAAGGTTATGTGTCACCTGGGCTGGGCAATGATCCTCAGTGGTTTGCCAGTTATGTAATAATGTAATTTCGCAATTATGTAATGATGTAGTAATCCTCCATTTCTGCATACACTGATTTTTGCGTAACAATTTGGTCTTTGGAGCCTAACCACGTCGATAAGTGAGGAGTGGGTGTTTAGTAAGAATAAAAATTAGTAGATGTAATTCAAGGTTGAACCATTTAAAATTAAAAGGTGATCTGTGTTTTTCGGCAAGTAACTTCTCCAGGCTTCAGTTTTCTTATCTGGAAAGGAGGGACCTAAGAGTAGATAATGCTTGCAATTCCTTCCTATTCTAAAATTCTCAATTCCAGAATGCATTTACTTGGAAACAATTATCAAATAATCTACAAATATGTTATTCTGTCCCCCGATAACAAGCTTTCAAGTGTCTCCTATTTTAGAGTAATAACAACAATGAAAATTGAACTGTTGTATGGTTTGATCAGAATACAGAACTATCACAGAGTTGGCACAATGTTCATGGCAAATTCTTTTTTTTTTAGGAAAATTTATGTTAACAGTGAAGGAAAAATAAAATTAATCAAATTCATTAGACTAAATCTTTGAAAAAAAATCTAAACTCAGTCTCTTCTACTACAAACCCTATATAATCCATTTACTACTAGCAACAGTTATGAAAAACTTAGAGAACCTCATTTTCTGACTACTTGCTTAACTCATACATCTCTGGGAGCTGACTTACCCTGTCGGAAGCATACACAATATCAAACAGCCCAAGGAGGGTGACGGAGATTCCCACGGCTGGGCCATTTACCGCTGCAACCAGAGGCTTAGGGAAATCTATAAAACAGCCTACAAAATTCCTACAGAAACGGAAACATAAAAGCACATTTAAATTTTCCAAAGCAGCATTACCAAATTATAGTCAAGATAGGAATGAGTCTAAAATAACTAGCCTCCCCAGGCGGGGCGTTTCTAAAACCTCAACCAGTGGTGCCTCCTGTCTTGTTACGGCTCATGCTCTCCCACCGTATTCACCTGGAACATCTGTTTGCAGGTTCTTGATAGAGGCAAATGACTGACTCCTACAGGTGTACCTTGGCTTGAATTTTGCACTTTGGACAATTCAGTCTGCCTGTACACTTTGAGGTGAGGATGGTGGCAGGTCACGTGCTACAAAAACTGTAGCACCACAGGGGCTGGGGTCAGCAGGAGTAATAAACAGGAACAGAGAAGGCTGGGGTCTCCGTTTTTCAAGACCACTCAAGTCTCCTAGTACCAGAAGTCATGGAAGCCATGCATTGCTCTGGCTGGATGGGCATTTGCTAAACTTCTCTGCCTCAACAGAAGAGGATTTTATTTACAACTAGAGTCTACTTTTATGCCTTCCAGTCACATCTGGTATTGGGCAGCATGAAGATTAGGCAACAGGCAACGGAAGTCAAAATGAGGCAAAGAGTGCCCACATATTGATGGAGGCACTCTGGAGAAATGTGCTTGTCTAACACTCACAGTTCATCACGCTGAGACAGAGCATCCATTTTTTACTTTGCTCAGCTAAAAAGCACTTTGATGAATAGAGGTGAGTCCTCTGAAATCAGATAAATGTCACTTACCTTAGTAAAATGGCATTATTTTTGGCTTGCTCTTCTATACCACCAGGGGGAATATCAGTGAAGTTGTTCAGATCATTCCCACTACAATAATAGTCACCATTTCCTATAAAAATAAAATCAATACATTCCCCATTCACCCATTCAATAATTACTGAGTACCTATTATGTCCCAGGAAACCCTGGAGGCATAGTGCTTAGGAGCTATGGCTGCTAACCAAAAGGTCGGTGGTTTGAATCCACCAGGCGCTCCTTGGAAACTCCATGGGGCAGTTCTACTCTGTCCTACAGGGTCACAATGAGTCGGAAGCGACTCAAAGGCAATGGGTTTTATCACATACCAGGCTCCATGCTACCTGAACTCGCGGCCATCAAGTTGATTCTGACTCATGGTGACCCCATGTTTTAGAGTAAACTGCGTTCCACAGAGTTTTTAATGGCTCTCATCTTATGGAAGTAGATCACTAGGTCTCTCTTCTGTGGCGTCACTGGGTGGATGTGAACCACCATCTTTTCTGTTTGTGCTACCCAGGGACCTAGGCTCCTGGCAAAACATGTAGGCCCTGGTGAACCAGCTATGGTTCTTGTCCTAATTTACAGATAGCGAGTTAAGGAGGACACTGATCTAAAAACATAAAAATAAATGTAAATAAGGCAACTATGAGGGTGCTACAATGGAGAGGTATGTGATGGTATAAGAGTATGTAGCAGGGGGTTTGGTTGAATCAGGGAATTTAGGGGAAGATTTTCCAAGAATGGGACGACTGAACTATCTGAAGGACTGGCACAAGTTATCTACAAAAAGAGGTGGGAAGAATATTCCATGCACAGGAAACAGCATGCACAAAAATTCTGTGGAGGGAGGTGACTGTTACATACGACAGGCTGAAAGAAGTACCACTATGCCTGGAACAGAACAAGCCAAGGGAGGAAGTTGTTGTAGGAAAAGGACAGGCTAGGTGGCCCCAGCAGGGCTCTGTGGGTCATATTACATTTCACCTTTATTCTAAACACTGGATAGCCATTAATGGTTTGCTATTTTTAAAAATTATAATTAACATACAATGACCACTTCTCAAATGTTTAGTTTGATGAGTTTTGAAAATTGTAAATACTCACATAATTACCACCTAAAACAAGACATAGAACATTTCCATCACCCCAGAAAGTTCTTTTATGCCCCTTTCCAGCCATCCCATACTCCCACCCCCCAGAGCGATCGCTTTCTGACCTCCATTACAATAGATTACTTGTGCCTATTTTAGAACTCATAGAAGTGGACTCATACAGTATTTGCAATTCTGTGTCAGGCTTATTTTGTTGAACTATGTTTTTAAGATTCATCCATGTGTGTATCAGTGTTCTTTCCTTTTTATTACTTAGTATTCCACTTGTATGAACAGACAATAGTTTATTTACTCATTCATCTCTTGATGGACATTTGAGTTCTGAATCAGACCGCCATGACTGTTCTTGTGCAAGTTGTTTTGTGGGCATATTGGCAAGTCACCGAGCTGATGGGTGCTTAACTCTGTAACAAGTTGCCAAACAATTCTCCAAAGTGTTCTCATACCAAAAATGTACAGAAACTCCAGTTGCCTCACATCCTCACCAGTATTTGGTATTGTTGTCTTTTGGATTTCAGTCATTCTAGTGGGTGAAATATCTCATTGTGGTTTTAATTTGCAGTTCCCTGATGACTGATCATATTGAGTACCTTTTCAAGTGCTTATTGGATGTTGGCATATCATCTCTTGTGAAGCATCCAAGTCTTTTACCCAGATTTGAAATCTGGTGGTTCATCATTTCATTATCAATTTGTAGGAGTGCCTAATGTATTCTGGATATTAGTCCATTATCAGACTTATGTACTACCAAAATTTTTTCCCAGCTGTGTCTTGTATATTCATTTTCTTCCTAATGTCTTGATAAACAGAAATTTTTAATTTTGATGAAGTCTAATCTGCAATTTTTTAAAAATAGTTAATGCTTTTTGTGTTCCATCCCAAGAAATTTCTGCCAACCCCAATGTCACGAAGATACTCTATGTCTTCTTTGAGAAGCTCTATGCTTCTGGGTTATACGCTTATGTGAATGATAAATTTTAAATTAATTTTTTTGGTAGGGAGTAAAATGGGGTCAAAGTTCATTTTTTTCTCCCATATGGATATTCAGTTGCTCCAGCAACTTTGTTAAAAGACCTTCCTTTCTCCACTGAATTGTCCTGGTGCCACTGAAGAATTTTAAATGGGGGAGAAATACAATTTTTATCTGGAAAAAGAATGGACTGGGCATAGCAGAGAGGAAGGCAAAAGGGGGGTGACGACAGACTAGATAGAAACCTACTTCAGTTCAGATGGGAGTCCCTGGTGGCCTGGAGTAGTACAGAGGAGACAAAAAAAGAACTGATGCTAGAGATACCGAGGAAGTAAAATGGGGTTGGACTGCTCATGGGAGGTGAGGGAGAGATGAAGATCAATAATAAATGTTGGGATTCTGGTCTGCAAAACAGGATAGATGTGGAGCCAAACAATGTGGTGTGGGAATACTGAAAAAGGTCCAGAGAGATGTGTGAGGTGGTGGCCAAGAGAGCTTGTTGAGCAGGTGGATGGATACACCAGTCTGGAGCTCCACGGAGAGTCCTGGACTGAAGGTATTATGCAGGGATCACTGGCATGCACGGTGTTGAGGCTGTGGGCCTACGTGAGACTACCTGGGAAGAGAACACAGGGTGAGAGAAGAAGAGTGCCCACTGACAGCCAGGTGGAGAAGAGTGAATCTGCAAAGGAGATACAGGTTGAGCAGCCAGAGATGGAGGAGAACCAGGGGCAGGCAGTGGCACTGGAGCCAAGAGGGGCTGCCAGGTGAGGTCTAGAAAGTGATACAAAGGTCAGTGGGACTTAAGCAGAAAGGAGGCAGTAGAGACCAGACTGGAGTGAGTTCAAGGACAGTTTTCAAAGGAAAAATTCAGAAGATAGGTTTGTTTTGTGGTAGGGATTTTGACAGTTAGGTTTGTGGTATTGAGAAAAAAGGGCTATATTTGTTTTGGTTGTATTTTTACAAAATTTGTTCTTGAATTTTTTTCCTATTTCCACCAGAAGCAAACTGTACCATAAATAACATTTTCAATAATTGTATGAGCAATGAAACTTTCTTTTTAAAACAAACTCTTAACGCGGGGACTCAACATAGAAAAAAAAAATTATGAGCTGGACTGTCCTGTGGAAGTGGGCTAAGAAAAGATGTGACAGACGAAAGAAAGAAATGAAAAGTGGTCTGGGAGAGTTCATGCAAAAAATGAAAGAGAAAACCACAACCATTAAACAAATGATGATCCCATTAGAAGGAGCAAAAAGAAGAGACATTATTAAAAACATAAACTGGGACTCGGAGTATAGGACTGAGATAACTGAGCAAAATAAATAACAGAATTAAAAAGAACTAAGAGAAAATGATAGATAATAGTCTCTGCAGACCAGGTATTTTATCTCTCTAATTTAGAAGCTCAAAAAGAATGGAACAATTGAAATAAAAATATTCAGAGATATTATCAGAGAAAACTTGGAAGAAGTCCTTAGCAATCAGTTTAAAAAGATATGCATTTTCTAAGAAAAAATGATCAAAATAAGGACTGAAAAAAAAAAGTATTCTATAGTCTAATAAGGAAAAAGGTCATCTTATAAAGAGGCTACAAAGAAAAGTTAATGCTGGCCCCAAACTTCTGCACAGCACCATTCAATGGTAGAAGATGTCAGGTGATACATGCTAACTTCTTTGCTTTTCAAAGGGGAAACCAATAGATACTGCCCAAAGGTAGTAACACCAGGTGGAGATGTTTACATGCACTACATAAATCTGTGAAAGTAATTATTAGAAAAATCATGAAAGATGCCAGAACTAAAACCTAATATACCTGTCATAATTATGAGAAACAAAACATAAAATAGAACAAGGAAAACAGATCACAAAGTAAAAAATAACAAAGGAAGCATTATAATAGAAAGCACATAAGATGCCAGAACTAAAACCTAACATAACCACCAAAACCAAACCCACTGCCATCTAGTCAATTCCAACTCATAGCGACCATATAGGACAGAGCAGAGCTGCCCCATAGTTTCCAAGGAGTGCCTGGCTGACGTTTTGGTTAGCAGCCATAGCACGTAACCACTACACCACCAGGGTTTCCAAAACCTAACATGCCTGTCATAAAAATAAATCTAAACAAGATAAATTCACCTTTATAAGAAAAACTCACTGACTAGATTAAAGGGTAAAACCTAGCATTATGTTATATAAGACACTACTGAAAAAAACAATTCAGGGAGATATAAAGTTAAGAGGATGGGCAAAGACATGCCAGATAACTGCAAACAATAGTGGTACAGGTGCTTCCATGTTCTTACTTGGCAAGGCTGAATTCCAGGCAAACAGCATTTAATCAGACAAAGATGGCCACTTTGTCATAAAGGATAACCTCCACAAGGAAGATCTAACTATCATAAATCTTCCTGCCAGGAAGACAAAAACTCACTTAAAGGAAAAACTTTTTTGACACAAAGGGGAAACTGACAAAAACAACGGTAAGAGATGCCTTTACTTCGCTTTTTTTAGTCCAAGACAGATTATGTAAAAGAAAAAAAAGAAAAAACAAATTTGGGGAATCTAAATAACCTAAATGAGAAAGGTAAGTCTAATTAATTTAACTCTACACTTTGAAAACAGAGAATGAACTTTCTTTTGAAGTACCCATGAACAATATAAAAAGTTGGCCATCTTTCAGTTCTCTATCTGTAAGGAAGCAATGTCAATATACAGGAATAAACATGTAAAATTTTAATAGATTCTAAAAAATAAAACTGATAACCTCTGATTATAACACTATAAAGCTAGGAATTAATAACAGAAACGGAAAACCAAAAATTCCTTCAATTTTCTGTAAATTAAGGGAACTATTATTATTATGTAATTACATACATTTGCCTGTTAACTGAAAGACATATATCCAAAGATATTCATTGTAGCATCATTTAAATAACAAAAGATTAAATATAATCTACACGGTCATCAATAGAGGAATGAGGAAATAAATTATGGAATCCAAAAAATTCAATATTACATAGTCATGAAAAGAATGACTCAGAGTATGTATTGATAGATGGTGATTTTTCAGGAGACGCTGTTAAGAAAGGAAGGTGAGTACAGTATGTGTATATTATATGCTTCCTTTTCTGTTAAAAAAAAGTAGGGAGAAACAAATACACACACACACACACGTGCTTGCTTATATAAATGTAGGAAGTTTCTGGAACGCATCAAGGAAAACTGTTTCTAGGGAGTGGGTCTGGGGTTCCTATGAGGGTGAGTTTTATGTATTCTTTCATATTCTTTGGACTTTCTCTCTCTAACCATTTGTTAACAAACAAACAAATGAAAAACCTAGCTAATTAAAAAGAAACTCCTCTCCTCTTAAACCAATGCCACTTGCAGACTTTATTGTTTTTGCTACTAGTATCTTCCTTCTCCCAGATTACCTAGGTATTGAATATCAAGGCTGTCTTTGATTCCTCCCTCCAGCATGCCTCCTTTTCCCACATCTAATTGGCCATTAGACCTCTCTCTTTTGTTATTAAAAGCAATCTATTATTTCTATATAACATTATCCATTATATGAACTTCAGTGAAAACCAAAAGAAAATAAAGTCACTCATGATTCTGTCATGCCAACAGACAGTAACCGCTAACATTTATCATGTGCCTGCTCTGTGCCAGGCATCCTGGGTGCCCCCAGCATGCATCGTCTCATGCAATTACCTCAACTGCCAGTGGGTTAGAAAACCCAGTTTTCTCCATGAGGCAGAGGTCACCCGCAATTAGTCAGGAATGAAGCCAGAATTCACACTCACGTCAGTCTCAGTCCCAAGCCTAAGACATAACCACTACACAATAGTGCCCCTTCCAAATCTCATTTCTCCCCAATTCCTCTTCTACGTTCTCATCACTCCAGGTCCATGGCGTACATGTATTTTCCAGTTATAATCAAGGTACTGATACCATTTCTTAAAATTCTATCTTAAGCATTTTCTATACTGTTGGTCTTTACAAGTTTTTTTTTCTACTTTGAATTTTATTTTTTAATTTACTTTAGATAAAGGTTTACAAAACACACTAGATTCTCATTGAACAGTCAGTACACATATTGTTTTATGACATTGATTACCAACCTAAAGACATGTCAACACTCCCTTCACAACCTTGGGTTCCCTATTACCAGCTTTCCTGTCCCCTCCTGCCTTCTAGTCCCTGCCCACAATTATAAGTTTTAATGCTTGTACAATATAGTCCAGTGGATGTTCTGTAATTTGTTTATTATTCCAACAGCATATTTAGGATGTTTAAACATTTTCACAAGTATAAGTAATGCTGCAAGTATTATCTTTCTTGCATAAAGTCATTCCCTTTTCTTGGATAATTACCCTAAAATAAATTCCCACAAGTAGGATTCCTCAACTAAAGAATATGAATATTTTATATAGTGCCAAATCCCGCTTTTCTTTAGCTATTTACATCTTCTATAGCCATTCCCACTGCTGTCAACAAAATACTAAAAGAACCTATTCTACCATTAGGAGCCCTGGTAGTGCAGTAGTTAAATGCTTGGCTGCTAACCAAAAAGTTGGTGGTTCTAACCCACCAGCTGCTCTGCAGGAGAAAGATGTGGCCATCTGTTTCTGTAAAGATTTACAGCCTTGGGAGCCCTATGGGGGCAGTTCTACTCTTTCCTATAGGGTTGCCATGAGTCAGAATTGACTCAACAGCAATGGGTTTTTGGTTTATCTTATCATTAATCAAACCAATTGCTGTAGAGTTGATTGTGACTCATGGCAACCCCATGTGTGTTGCAGAAGAACTGTACTCCATAAGGGTTTTGATGGCTTATTTAAGGAGCCTCCGGGTGGGCCTCCAACCTTTGGGTCATCAGCTGAATGTGCTACCTGTTTGTACCACCCAGGGACTCCTGAACTTTGTCAAAATCGGGGATAATTTAGAAAGCTTTTTTGGTCATCTAGATAAATACAAAATGGTACCTCCTAATTTTAATTTCTGTATGTAGTCATTAATGAGGTTATATTTTTCCTTGTTTACTACCTGCACTTTGTCACGTAAATTGTCTATACATTTTACTCACCGATTTATCTAGTAGGTTTTAGTACTTTTCCTACCAATTCGTATCTGCTTTTTATGTTATAAAGGTATCGATCCTTTGTCTATCGTATTTTTTGCATATTTACGAACTAGGGTATCACTGAACTGAAAAAGATCTTAAGAGTTTATTTGCTTCCTCTTGCCTATTTAGCGAGAACCCCCCCAAGGAAATATAATTAAGAACTGAGAAAATGTCTTACCTGTTAACACAGTTATGGTTGAGTCATCCTTGCCTGCTGCTTCAAGCGCAAGCACAATATCCTGATACATCTAGGTGAGTGAAAAGATGAGGAAAACAAAAGAACTCTGAAAATGATTCGCTAAATGTCTGTTTGCAAGCCTGTTCTCTGTAAAGTGCTTCGCATTTATGTTCGCTGAATTTAAATAACCAGAAAGGTGGAACAATACATCTGCAAGGATCTTCATTTCTTTTACAAACAATTACTCAGTACGTATCATGTACCAGGTGTTACAGGAGATGTTGGGGGATCTAACCACTTTCTGCAACTAACAGAGGATTATATAGTGTCAAAATGGGGGAAGGGGTGGAAAAGAACCAAGCAGCAGGAAGCTCAGAGAAGACGTTGCAACTGGCCTAAGACAGCAGGATGGGAGGTGGTCAGAGAGAACTTTCCTAAAGCGAAGGTTACAGTTGTGACCTCAAAAAAGAGCAGGGGAGTTCCAGGCAGTCTGGGAGATGTTAACGAGTGCTAAAATGCTGGGATTCCCAAGACATTGTAATGGTACGCAAAGACAATGGACCCAGCATTTTAAATCAACAGCATCTCTGAAAATCCTGGATGTGTCACGGTTACAACTTTTGATACATTTTTAAAACAGGTACAGTTTCTGCATCATAGGAGCCAATGATGAGAGGGCTGATAATTATAGTCGCACAGACGCTGAAAGAACAAATAAACATATGGACTTTACATAAGATATGAACAAAGGTGAGGGAGGGAATGAGGAAATAATCCCATTATTATTAGGCTTATGATGACACCGCACGACAAGATGGCTGGCAAGAGCCAGGATTACGAGTCAGATATATCATGACTTCCATTTAGGTTTTCCTGCTTATTAGTTATGAAAACTTGAGCAAGGTAAACCTTAACCTTCCTAATGATTTCATTATCCAATAATGATAAAAATAAGCTCCTTGTGAGAATTAAATGAACCTCTCTGTGAAAAGTGCTGACACTTCCCAGGCACTGTGATGAATGGCTGTCATTATTATTATCATGCTCCTACAGGAATCAGTCAGGGAAAATGGAAATAAAGTTTTGAGAATCAAAGGCTTTATTACAGTAACTGAGTTCCCCTAAGGAGCCCTGGTGGCTCAGCGCCTAGGATCTCGAAAGGTCAGCAGTTCAAATCCAGCAGCTGCTCCTTGGAGACTCTATGGGGCAGTTCTACTCTGTCCTATAGGATCACTATGAGTCAAAATCAACCGGACGGCAATGGGTTTTGGCATCCAACTTTAAGGAATTATTACTTAAGATAGTTTTAAATTCATATGCTCTTTCCCAGAGTCCCTAGGTGGCACAAATGCTTAAGTGCTTGACTACTAATCAAAAGGCTGGCAGTTTGAACCCATCCAGAGGCACCTACGAAGAAAGTCCTAGTGATCTGCTTCCAAAAGGTTGCAACCTTGAAAACTCTACGGAGCAGTTCTACTCTGCAATACATGGGGGTGCCATGAGTTGGGATCCATTCCACGGCAGATGGTCCGGTGGTATACTCCTTCTACTATGACGCAGACTGTCCACCCAGTGGAGGGGCTCTCGTTGTTGATATTAGCTGCCCTCTCTAATTTTACTCTCAGTTCAGCACCAAGCATCCAATTAACTCCCTATAATGTTTTTTCAAGGGTGCGTGGAGTTGGAGTGGTTATTTTTATGATTATTCTTGTTCAGTAATAGGCTAAACTTGCCCTTGGGAGGCTACTCCCTTCGAGCAGAGGTGGGCCACCATCTACTTCCAATAAAGTTCTACTCTCCCTTCTCCATTTGTATGAAAAAAATGAAACAAAACAAAAAAACCTGTATGTGAGCAGAATCATACCCTCTCTCAAATCTAAGTGGCTTGAAGGTAGTTCTGGGAGCATTCCATGACAGGCTGACCAACCTTGGACCACCTCTACATTCTTTAGTATCAGCATGTATTTCATATACATTAATTCAATTTATTTTGCTTCCATTATCAGGGAGGTGGCAGTGCCTTCTGGATATGCAGACCCTGCTTGAGCTCACAAACTCTCAACACTGAATGCTCACCTCTGTTGTGTAAGAAATGGCTACGATTACTAATCTTCTTGCTCAACCAAAGAAGAAACATCACAAGAACAGGAATGATGCTGAAACTGCAGCTTTTGAAAGAAACAGAAGAGGGGAAAAAAAAGGGCGCAATGTCCTCTGAGGGGAGGTGGACATTACCTGAGTGGTGATGGCATTTTTTTTGGTGGGACGGTTTAACATGATCTTTGTGATGCCGTCTTCTGAGGTCACCACTAAGGTTTCATATCCAGGCTGTTTACTGTCTGCACCAGGCTTCCCTTGGCTAGAGGATTCAGATGAACTCAAACTGGACACCAACTCCACATAGTTCTGCCTGGCAGTTTCCTGCAGAGAAGATGGCAAAGAGCTTCAGGCCACGGTCAGTGAACAAGCACTCTGAGAAACTTAGTAACCTGAAAAGGAGCACTTTGCAATCAAGAGAGTACATACAGGTACATCAAGATCTGGAAGGTTCCATCTACAATGGTTTGGTTAGGGAAAGTATGGCAATAAAAGGACAGGAAATGCAAACTCACCTTGGGCAGGCTGCCAAGGGCATTCCATGAGTCCCATTTGGCCTTACTGATCAAGTCAAGCACACCTGGTTTGGGCATATTACAAGGTCCTTCAGTGGCCTGTGAAAAGGAGAGGGACAGTGAATGCTCAAACATCCATTGGAGCCCTGTCTACTTAAGATCCATAAACTCCACAGCTAACCGGAAAGCCTGATGGTCATCTCCCCCACCACAAATACCTTTCACAGGGCACACAAACTGCTCTGAACTTCTCCGTGCCTCTCCTTGCCCTCTCTTTGATGTTGCGGCTAAAAATACATAAGTAAGAGGAAAGAGGCTAGAGAGGCAAATGTGTTATGAACTATCAGTCCCTAAAATAGGTTACAACTGCCTGCATGGGCAAAGTGTTGCCAGATATGGGTTTTTGGAAGTTACTGAAAAAAAAAAAAAAATTCTAATAGTTATTTAGTTTTCTATTGATAATCACATTTTTTCATACACAAAACATTCAGACCAACAACTTTCACAAGAAATTAGCCAACGAGCATTTAGAAACTCACAGTGAAAACACCACTAAGTCCATAATGGACTAGGCAACAGAGCTGTTGCCAGGGGACAGGCACAGGGTTGTCACCGGCCCATAGGAAACTCAACTGAAGACATGCCAGTAAAAAGCAAATAGCAACTGAATTTTATTTCGGGTAGGGGGAGCGGGTGTTTTGCAACAGATAAAATAACCCATTCAGTTACTTTTTAGAAATGGCAATTTAAAATTCCACTTAAGTTTTTTAATTTTTTATTAGTTAAAAGAGGAAAGAAGAAAGACTTCAAAACACAAAGGCAGTAAAAGAGACTACGGCTACAGACAAAGAGATGGAGAGCCACACTCAAGAATGGGCCAACTGAGAAGGTAGAGGGGGCACAGTCCCCACAACCACCCCACTTCTGACACCAACTGCAAGCTCAGGGTGCCCCCAAAATTCACTAGGACTCACAGAACTCACCAGAAGGTGTTATACTCCTGGTTTATTACAGGGAAAGGGCACAGATTAGTATCAACCAAAGGAAGAGATGACCGAGGCAGAGTCCAGGAGGAGGTGAAACATGCTGCTGCTGATGGCCCCCTCACCATGGAGTCAGGAAGTGCTACCCTCTAGGTATCCATGAGTGACAAAACATGGAGTACTCACTCCCCTGAGCCTCAGTGTCCGGGCTTTTTCTTGGGGCTCCGTCATGTCCGCATGTGGCTGATCTCAGTCTCCAGTCCCTCCAGGTGTGACCCAAAACTCCACCCCATTGTGGGTTCACTCGTTACTACCTGGTGTGGCCAGCCCCTCAACTAAATCACATTGTTAGACCATCTGGTATAACCAAGGCCCCCAGGCAAAGGAAGACACTCCTATCAGGCAGGACATTCCAGGGGCCTCGAGATCACCTCCCAAAAGCCAAGGGCAAAAACTAGACCTCTCTCTGGGCACGGGTAAATTCTTCACTACACACCCATATGAAAGTAAGCCAGGCTTACACCAGCCTCAGGAAGAGAAAACAACCCAGGAGCACAGAGGACAGATTTCCACAGGGAACACCTTCACCCTGTGATTTCTGGACACTGCAATTTACAGGCTTTATATTTTTAATTTTGTTATAAAAATTTTCAAACATATACAAAAGCAGAATATTATAACAAATCACCAATGCCCATCACCCAAATGCAACAATTATCAAGTTCTGCCATACTTCATCTGTTTTCTTTTTCTGCTTAATTATTTTAGTGAATCCCCAAAACCAGGCTATTTCACCCCAATCAGTCCACATTTCTAAAAATATCAACATTATATAACCATAAGACTATTAATGATAATTCCTAGATATCATCTAATACTCAGTCCCTGAATATTCAAACTTCCCCCATTGTCTCAAAAGATCTTTTTCAATTGATTTATTCTAATCAAAATCCATATAAGGTCTATGCATTTGGTGGTTGTATCTTTAAAGTGTTTTTTACTCTAGAGTGATCCAACACAGAAAAACTCTCACGTATACACTTTCCAGAGCAAACTAGAAAGCCAAAATGTAAAAGATGAATGTTAGTAAAACATACAGCATATCTATTTCAGGAGTCATCTGCTCAAAATGTCTCTCCATAATATCAGACCTTAGACATTTACCTGCTTATATAATGCATAGAGTTTTAGTTTCATTTCATTTCCTGGGTCTTTCTTCAAGAGTTTCATCTGGTTCACTGCAGTCTCAAAGTCCTTGTGACTGGCTCTCATTGCTGTTTGGCTCATATGCATCTGCTGTACCAGGAAGCTACTGACCTGCAGAGGACTACAGACAGACAGACAGACAGACATCGACACTCTGCAGCCTGATTTCTGATGGTTCCTGACCCTTACAGGCCAAAATGCTATGTCTCTATATAAGTATTTTCTCTATACTTGCCCCAGCAAGCTAGCTGCAAAAGGTTAGTGGCTTCCTAAATATCAGTACAGAAGCTAACCATGGTAACTTTAAAACCCACCAAGGAAAAGGAAGCTACAGTCCACGTTACAGACACCATTATTTATAAACAATTCAAACTAAAAAAAAGCCTTCAGTCAGAACCCAGCTAGCCCTGTAAACTGCCACAGGCAAGAAGCAAATGAAACCTGAGCAAGACGGAGCACAGGCAACCAGGGGAGTAAAGGGCACTGAGAGAATTAGCCACATGTCCCAGGGTCCACAAACAGCCCTGCGCTTCCATAAACAAGCATAAGCCATGACTAGGTCAATTCTTTCCTCTCTGCTCAGCAAACCACAGTCCCAACATAAACACCTGTGGATGAGGGGAGAATGGGAGAATGTGTGGAAGGGCTGAGGAGCAGGTGCTGGGAGATGGGCAGAGTCTACCTGCTGTGTGTGCTCCTCTCAGGCACAATGTTCAACCAGCCAGAAGCAGAGAAGAAACAGTAATTGAAGCAAGGTCCATTAGTGTTTTTAAACAGAGGGGAGGAGGGGGACAGCTTCGATTCACAGAATTGAGGCCACAAGAAAAAGATGGATGTCCACAGTGATAACCCTGCATAATAAAGTTAATGGCATCAAAGACGATTAAAATAATAAACAAGTTACAAATAAAGCCCAAGCCCAGTACTGTACTTTCAAATTGTACAATGAATGCTGGGTTTGCAAGTGATTCAATAAAATCAGGCCACAATAAATTTTACATTAAATAATGAAATTCCTTTTTTCGAAAGGAAACAAAAGAAAATTTTCAGGTGTCCACGATGTGGTGCAACAGGCAACCACCTGTCTATTTAAAACAAAGTGTGGTTTCAAAAAATGATAAAAATAGGACCATTTAAGAACATACACACAATCGGGAAAACCACTAGTAATCCCACCATCTAAAGGCCATCTCCGCGAATCCAGCGTTTTCCTGTTCTCTACAGAGATTCTTGGAAACCCTGGTGGCGCAGCAGTTAAGAGTTTGGCTGTTAACCAAAAAGGTCGGCAGTTCAAATCCCCCAGGCGCTCCTTGTAAACTCTATGGGGCAGTTCTACTCTGTCCTATAGGGTCGCTATAAGTGGGAATCGACTTGACCGCAGCGGGTTTGTTTTTTGGTACAGAGATTCTTGGGTTTTCACGTGTGACTGTATACCTCGCCAGTTCATTTAACACAGCGCAATAAAACAAAACACCAAACCCGTTGCCGTCGAGTCGATTCTGACTCACAACCTCCCTACAGGATAGAGGAGAACTATTTATTCCTACAGTTTCCAAGGAGCGGCTGGTGAGTTCCAACTGCTGACTTCTTGGGTTGCAGCCAAACACTTAAGCACTGCGTAGAGTAAGTACCCCTCAAACAGCAAATCTTTTGATTCGACACTGTGGACAACGTCTTGCACTTCTACAGCGTTTAGAAAAGAAGCAAAGCGTGCGTCAGGCGTCTACTTCCTCAGAGCAACCTCCGCTCTGCAGCATGAAAGTCCCCGGGGTGGCGCAGCGGCGACCTCCGGGCCAGGCTAGTGCGAACCCGCTTCCAAGCCTGCCGGACGCGTCCTTCCTGACCTTTCCGGGCGAATCTGAGCCGGAGAGGCGAGGCAAAGGATAATTAACGTCTTTCTCCCAAGAAAACCGTAAAAAATAACGCCTGTAGCTGCCGAAGCCACACCGCTGAGAGGGCAGCCTCGGTGCTCCCGGGGTACGGGCGGCCACCTGGGCCCGGGGGCGTCTCCGCGCTTACCTCCCGGCGTACCTCGGCGGGCAACGCCAAGCCAGCCTCGCCACCACCCAGGCCATGGCGAGCTGGAAGTGGAGACTGTTGGCCCGGCTCTGCCGGGCGCTGGCAAAAGGCGAGCGACGCAAGGGACCATCCGGGACTCAGCGGGGCCGGAGACGGGGGCGGGGCCCTGCCGGGCTAGGCCGGGCCCGAGAGAAGCCGGCAGAAGGGTGGGGGGTGCGGGGGGGGCGGGAATTCCGGGCTGGAGAGGGGCGGGGGCTCCAGGGAGCACGGGTCTGGGTGGCTGGGTAGCGGCGAAGGGCGCGGAGGGGGGGCGAGGGGTAGGGCGGGGGCCCGGGCGGGGGGTAGGGCGGGGGCCCGGGCGGGGGGTAGGGCGGGGGCCCGGGCGGGGGGTAGGGCGGGGGCCCGGGCGGGGGGTTGGGCGGGGGCCCGGGCGGGGGGTTGGGCGGGGGCCCGGGCCGGGGGTGCGACCGCTGGGGGCTGGACTCAGGAGTCCTAGGGGGCGCGGTGGGGCTGGGGGCCGCTGGAGAGGAGCCGGGGCGCGAGAGGCCGAGGCTCCTCGTAGCGCGGGACTCGTCAGCACGTTGCGGCGGGGAAAGGGCGCGCCTTGGAGACGTAGGTCCACCCCGGCCGGCCTGGACCAAGGTCGCGGAGGTGGCGGCACGGACTGGCCCCCCACCCGAGCGGCGCGTGTCAGTCTGGCTCTGGCGGGAACTTCCTTACAGAGGGCGAGCGGCCAGTGCTGGGCGGACTGACACTGAGTTAGAGAGGGGAGGTGCGGTCAGAGTCGGCGGTGAGGCAAAACCTTTTATTCATGCCAGGAGGTGAAAGCTTTAACGCCCCCTAGGACACTCGGCAATCGGAAGTGGCCCCTGGAATATTGTATAATTATCTTTTGGTGTTCGTACCCATTCCATGGATGTTTTTGAGTTTTCGAAAAGCAGTTACGAAGCGTTTTCTCTGGGGACGAGGCTGTTACCTCGTCCAGTTCCTGCAAATTTCTGAAATCGTCATCATCAAACTAGTGCCTGAGGGCTAGTACAAGACCCTGAGTTCCCAGGACGTTCTGTTCCAACCGCTCCGTTGTCACTTGATTCTGACGTAAGTCAAATACCTCTTTCTTTTTTTTAGTGTTCATTTTTTTTGTCTTTTATTATCAGTATCTTTATAAATCCGACCCTTGAACATCTGGGAGTAATACCAGCAAATTACATGCTGCAACCTGTATGTCGTAAGGTATACTAAAATAGTCATAAATGTAATTTGTTGTAACTGCAATACTTGGTAAATTGGGCACAGGGAAAAAGAAAAAAGCCCCAAACCCGTCGCAATTGAGTCCATTTCCTACTCATACTGACCCTATACCCTGTAGTACAGAATGAAACCCTACCGGGCCCTGCCCCATCCTCACAGTGCTTGCTATGTTTAAGCTCATTGTCGCAGCCACTGTGTCAATCCATGTCGATGGTCTTTCTCTTTTTCTCTGACCTTCTATTTTACCAAGCATGATGTCCTTCTCCAGGGACCGGTCCCTGCTGATAACATGTCCGAAGTACGTGGGACGAAGTCTCCCCACCCTCACTTCCAAAGAGTACTTTTTCCAAGATAGACTTGTTCATTCTTCTGGCAGTATATTCAGTATTCTTTGCCAACAACATAATTCAAAGGCATCAGTTCTTCAGCCTTCCTTATTCATTGTCCAGCTTTCGCATGCATATAAGGCGATTGAAAATATCATGGTTTGTATCAGGTGCAACTCAGTCCTCAGAGTGACATCTTTGCTTTTCAACACTTTAAAGAGGTCTTTTGCAGCACATTTGCCCAAGGCAACACAGTGTTCGATTTCTTGATTGCTGCTTGCATTGTGGATCCAAGTAAAATGAAATCTTAACAACTTCAATATTTTCTTCATTTATCAGGATGTTGCTTATTGGTCCATTGTGAGGATTTTTGTTTTCTTTATGTTGAGATGTAATCTGTGCTGAAGGCTGTGGTCTGTTTTGATCTTCATCAGTAAGTGCTGCAAGTCCTCTTCACTTTCGGCAAGTAAGGTTGTGCCATCTGTGTATCACAGGTTGTTGATGAGTCTTCCTTCAATCCTGATGCCATGTTCTTCTTCATAGAGTCCAGTTTTTCGGATTATTTGCTCACCATACAGATTGAATAAGCATGGCAAAGGGATACAACCCCGATACACACCTTTTCTGACTTTAAACCACACAATATCCCCTTACTCTGTTTGAATGGCTGCCTCTTGATCTAAGTACAGGTTCCTCAGCACAATTAAATGTTTTGAAGTTGCCATTCTTCACAATGGTATCCGTAATTTTTTATGATCCATACAGTCAAATGCCTTTGCATAGTCAATAAAACACAGACAAACATCTTTCTCATATTCTCTGCTTTCAACCAAAATCCATCTGACACCAGCAATGATATCCCTGGTTCCAGGTCCTCTTCTGAATCCGGCTTGAATTTCTGGCAGCTACCTATCAATGCACTGCTGCAACCATTTTTGAATGATCTTCAGCAAAATTTTACTTGCATGTGGCATTAATGATATTGTTTGATAAACTTCCACATTGAGTACAAATATGGATCTCTTCCAGTCTGTTCACCAGGTAGCTGTCTTCCAAATTTCTTGGCATAGACAAGTAGCACTTCCAATGTTGCATCCGTTTGCTGAAGCGTCTAAATTTGTATTCCATCAATTCCTGGAGCCTTGTTTTTCACCAGTGCCTTCAGTGCAGCTTGGACTTCTTCCTTCAATACCATCGGTTCCTGATCATATTCTACCTCTTGACGTGGTTGAACACTGACCAATTCTTTTTAATATGGTGACTCTGTGTATTCCATCCACCTTCCTTTGATGTTTCCTGTGTTGTTCAATATTTTGCCCTTAGAATCTTTCAAAACTGCAACCCAAGGCTTGAATCTTTTCTTCAGTTCTTTCAGCTTGAGAAATGCCAAGTGTGTTCTTCCCTTTTGGTTTTCTAACTTCAGGTCTTTGCACATTTCTTTACTTTGTTTTCTCGAGTTGCCCTTTGAAATCTTTTGTTCAGCTCTTTTACTTCATCATTTCTTCCATTTGCTTTAACTACATTCAAGAGCAAGTTTCAGAGTCTCTTCTGGCATCCATTTTGGTCTTTTCTTTCCTGTCTTTTTAATGACCCTTTGCTTTTTTTTTTTTTTAATTAAAATAAAAATTTTTTTGTTGTGCTTTAGTGAAAGTTTACAAATCAAGTCAGTCTCTCATACAAAAATTTATATATACCTTGCTATATACTCCTAGTTGCTCTCCCCATAGTGAGACAGCCCACTCCGTCACTCCACCCTGTATTCCCTGTGTCCATTCAGCCAGCTTCTGTCCTCTCTGCCTTCTCATCTCCCCTCCAGACAGGAGCTGCCCACATAGTCTTGTGTCTACTTGAGCCAAGAAGCTCATTCCTCACCAGTATCATTTTCTATCTTATACTCCAGTCCAATCGCTGTCTGAAGAGCTGGCTTTGGGAATGGTTCCTGTCTTGGGCTAACAGAAGGTCTGGGGACCATGACCTCCAGGGTCCTTCTAGTCTTTGTCAGACCATTAACTCTGGTCTTTTTACGAGAATCCTGCTCCATCAGGGATTCTCTGCTGTGTTCCCTGTTAGGGCAGTCATTGGTTGTAGCCGGGCACCATCTAGTTCTTGTGGTCTCGGGCTAATGTAGTCCCTGATTTATGTGGCCCTTTCTGTGTCTTGGGCTCATAATTACCTTGAGTCTTTGTTGTTCTTCATTCTCCTTTGCTCCAAGTGGGTTGAGACCAATTGATGGCTGCTTGCTAGTGTTTAAGACCCCAGACGCCACTCATGAAAGTGGGATGCAGAATGTTTTCTTAATAGATTTTATTAGGCCAATTAACCTAGATGTCCTCTGAAGCCACGGTCCCCAAACCCCTGCCCCTGCTACTCTGGCCTTTGAAGTGTTCGGTTTGTTTAGGACACTTCTTTACTTTTGGTTTTTTTTTTTTTTTTACTTTTGGTTTAGTTCATTTGTGCTGACCTCTCCTGTACGGTGTATTGTCTTTTCCTTCACCTAAAATAGTTCTTGTTTTTTTTTTTTTTACTATCTAATTAGTGAAGACCCCTCTCCCTCACTCCCTCCCCACTCTCATAACCATCAAAGAATATTTTCTTCTCTGTTTAAACTATTTCTTGAGTTCTTGTAATAGTGGTTTCATTCGATATTTGTCCTTTTGTGATTGACTTATTTCACTCAGCATAATACTCTCCAAATTCATCCATGTTATGAGATGCTTCACGGATTCATCGTTTTTTTTTTACCGTGTAATACTCCATTGTGTGTATGTACCAGTTTATCCATTCATCTGCTGATGGGCACCTAGGTTGTTTCCATCTTTTTGCTATTGTGAACAATGCTGCAATGAACATAGGTATGCATATTCTATTTGTGTGATGGCTCTTATTTCTCTAGGATATGTTCCTAGGAGTGAAATTGCTGGATCACATTTATTTCTATTTCTAGCTTCCTAAGGAAGCGCCATATTATTTTCCAAAATGGTTGTCTCATTTTGCATTCCCATGAGCAGTGCATAAGAGTTCCAGTCTCCTCGCAGCCTCTTCAAAATTTGTTATTTCCTGTTTTTTTGATTCATGCCAGTAATGCTGGTGTGAGATTCTATCTTATTGTGGTTTTAATTTGCACTTCTCTATTTTTTTTTTAATGGCTAGTGGGATACCCTGGTGGCGTAGTGGTTAAGTGCTACGGCTGCTAACCAAAGGGTCAGCAGTTCGAATCTGCCAGGCGCTCTTTGGAAACTCTATAAGGCAGTTCTACTCTGTCCTATAGGGTCACTATGAGTTGGAATCGACTCGACGGCACTGGGTTTGGTTTGGTTTGAATGGCTAGTGATCACGAGCATTTCCTCATGTGTCTGTTGGCCTCTTGAATGTCTTTGATGAAGTGTCTGTTCGTTTCCTTTGCCCATTTTTTAATTGGATTTTTGTCTTTTTATTGTAGAGGGGTTGGATTTTCTTGTAGATTTTAGACATCAGAACTTTGTCTGGTATGTAATAGCCAATTTTTTTTTTTTCCCAGCCTGTAGGTTCTCTTTTTATTCTTTCGGTGAAATTTTGATGAGCGTAAGTGTGTTAGTCCTCTAGTGCTGCTATAACAGAAATTCCACAAGTGGGTGGCTCTAACAAAGAGAAGATTATTTTCTCACAGTAAAGTAGGCTAAAAGTCTAAATTCAGGGTGTCCACTCCAGGGGAAGGTTTTCTTTCTCTGTCAGCCTTCTCATCAATCTTCCCCCAAACTAGAAGCTTCTCTGCGCAGGGACCCCGAGTCCAAAGGACGCGCTCTCCTCCCGATGCTGCTTTCTTGGTGGTATGAGGTCCCCCTGTCTCTCTGCTTCCTTCTGTCATTTATATCTCAAGAGATTGCCTCAAGACACAATCCAATCCTGTAGGTTGAGTCCTGCCTCACTAACACAACTGCTGCTCATCTTCCCTCATTAACATCATAGAGGCAGGTTTTACAACATAAAGGAAAACCACACAATACTGGGAATCATGGCCCAGCCCAAATGATACACACATTTTTGGAGAGACATAATTCAATCCATGACAATAAGTTTAATTTTTAGAAGATCCCAGTTATCTAGCTTATCTTTTGGAGTTTGTGTGTTGTTGGTTATGATTTTTATCCTGTTAATGCTGTGTATTAGGGCCTCTAGTGTTGATTATATATATATTTTTTCTATGAACTTTATAGTTTTTGGCTTTATATTTAGATCTTTGGTCCATTTTGAATTAGTTTTTGTATATGGTGTGAGGTATGGGTCCTGTTTCATTTTTTTGCAGATGGACATTCAGTTTTGCCAGTACCATTTGTTAAAAAAGACTGTCTTTTTCCCATTTGATGGCCTTTGGTCCCTTGTTGAAGATCAAGTGACCGTAGGTGGATGGGTTTACATCTGGGTTCTCAATTCTGTTCCATTGGTCAAAGTATATGTCATTGTACCACTACCATGCTATTTTGACTACTGTAGCTATGTAGTACGATTTGAGGTCAGGTAGTGGGAGGCCTCTTACTTTATTCTTCTTCAATAATGCTTTACTTATTTGGGACTTCATCCATTTCCATATAAAATTAATGGTTAGTTTTTCTTTCTTTTTAAAGAATGTTGTTGGTATTTGGATTGGGATTGCATTGTATCTGTAAATCGCTTTGTGGAGAATTGTCATTTTCACAGTGTTGAGTCTACCTATCTGTGAGCATGGTGTGTGTTTCCATTTATGTAGATCTCTTTTGGTTTCTTGCAGTAGTGTTTTATAGTTTTCTTTGTATAGGTCTTTTACATCCCTGGTTTGATTTATTCCTAAGTATTTTCTTTTTTTTTAGGGGTTATTATTAATGGTATTGTTTTCCTGATTTCTTTTTCATCGTTCACTTTATTGATGTGTAGGAATTCAACAGATTTTTGTATGTTTATCCTGTATCGTGCAACTCTGTTGAATTTTTCTATTAGTTCGAGTAGTTTTCTCTTGGAGTCTTTTGGGTTTTCTATGTATAGCATCATATCATCCACAAATAGGGACAGGTTAACTTCTTCACTACCAATTTGGATGCGCTTTATTTCTTTTTCTTGCCTTATTGCTCTAGCTAGGACTTCAAGCACAATATTAAATAGGAGTGGGGATAAAGGGCATCCTTGTCTAGTTCGTATTCTCAATGGGAATGTTTTCAGCGTCTCTCCATTAGCTGTTGGTTTTGCATAAAAAATAGATGCCTTTTATTATGTTGAGAAATTTCCCTTCTATACCTATTTTATTGAGGTTTTTTTTTTTTATCAGGAATGGGTGTTGGACTTTGTCAGAGGCCTTTTCTGCATCAATTGAGATGATCATGTGATTCTTTTCTTTCCTTTTATTTATGTGGTGGATTGCACTGATTGATTTTCTAATATTGAACCATCCATGCATACCTGGTATGAATTCTACTTGGTCATGGTGTATTATTTTTTTTTTTTCAGTCTGTCACATATAAGTTTATATACACCTTACTCCATACTCCCACGTACTCTCCCCCTAATGAGTCAGCCCTTCCAGTCTCTCCTTTCGTGACAATTTTGCCAGCTTCCAACCCTCTCCACCCTCCCATCCCCCCTCCAGACAGGAGATGCCAACACAGTCTCAAGTGTCCACCTGATACAAATAGCTCACTCTTCATCAGCATCTTCTACCCACTGTCTAGTCCCTTCCATGTCTGATGAGTTGTCTTTAGGAATGGTTCCTGTCCTGGGCCAACAGAAGGTTTGGGGACCATGACTGCCGGGATTCCTCTAGTCTCAGTCAGACCATTAAGTATGGTCTTTTTGTGAGAATCTGGGGTCTGCATCCCACTGATCTTCTGCTCCCTTAGGGGTTCTCTGTTGTGCTCCCTGTCAGGGCAGTCATCGATTGTGGCCAGGCACCAACTAGTTCTTCTGGTCTCAGGATGATGTAAGTCTCTGGTTCATGTGGCCCTTTCTGTCTCTTGGGCTCATAGTTATCATGTGACCTTGGTGTTCTTCATTCTCCTTTGATCCAGGTGGGTTGAGACCAACTGATGCATCTTAGATGGCCGCTTTTTAGCATTTAAGACCCCATACGCCACATTTCGAAGTGGGATGCAGAATGTTTTCATAATAGAATTATTTTGCCAATTGACTTAGAAGTCCCCTTAAACCATGGTCCCCAAACCCCCGCCCTTGCTCTGCTGACCTTTGAAGCATTCATTTTATCCCGGAAACTTCTTTGCTTTTGGTCTAGTCCAGTTGAGCTGACCTTCCATGTATTGAGTATTGTCCTTCCCTTCACGTAAAGTAGTTCCTATCTACTAACTAATCAGTAAAAAACCCTCTCCCACCCTCCCTCCCTCCCCCCTCATAACCACAAAAGTATGTGTTCTTCTCAGTTTATACTGTTTCTCGAGATCTTATAATAGTGGTCTTATACAATATTTGTCCTTTTGCCTCTGACTAATTTCACTCAGCATAATGCCTTCCAGGTTCCTCCATGTTATGAAATGCTTCACAGATTCGTCACTGTTCTTTATTGATGCGTAGTATTCCATTGTGTGAATATACCACAATTTATTTAACCATTCATTCATTGATGGACACCTTGGTTGCTTCCAGCTTTTTGCTATTGTAAACAGAGCTACAATAAACATGGGTGTGCATATATCTGTTTGTGTGAAGGCTCTTATTTCTCTAGGGTATATTCCGAGGAGTGGGATTTCTGGGTTGTGTGGTAGTTCTATTTCTAACTGTTTAAGATAACGCCAGATAGATTTCCAAAGTGGATGTACCATTTTACATTCCCACCAGCAGTGTATAAGAGTTCCAGTCTCTCCGCAGCGTCTCCAGCATTTATTATTTTGTGTTTTTCGGATTAATGCCAGCCTTGTTGGAGTGAGATGGAATCTCATCGTAGTTTTAATTTGCATTTCTCTCATGGCTAATGATCGAGAGCATTTTCTCAAGTATCTGTTAGCTGCCTGAATATCTTCTTTAGTGAAGTGTGTGTTCATATCCTTTGCCCACTTCTTGATTGGGTTGTTTGTCTTTTTGTGGTTGAGTTTTGACAGAATCGTATAGATTGTAGAGATCAGGCGCTGGCTGGAGATATCATAGCTGAAAATTCTTTCCCAGTCTGTAGGTGGTCTTTTTACTCCTTTGGTGAAGTCTTTAGATGAGCATAGGTGTTTGATTTTTAGGAGTTCCCAGTTATCTGATTTCTCTTCGTCATTTTTGGTAATGTTTTGTATTCTGTTTATGCCTTGTATTAGGGCTTCTAAGGTTGTCCCTATTTTTTCTTCCATGATCTTTATCGTTTTAGTCTTTATGTTTAGGTCTTTGATCCAGTTGGAGTTAGTTTTTGTGCATGGTGTGAGGTATGGGTCCTGTTTCATTTTTTTGCAAATGGATATCCAGTTATGCCAGCACCATTTGTTAAAAAGACTATCTTTTCCCCAGTTAACTGACACTGGGCCTTTGTCAAATATCAGCTGCTCATATGTGGATGGTTTTATATCTGGGTTCTCAATTCTGTTCCATTGGTCTATGTGCCTGTTGTTGTACCAGTACCAGGCTGTTTTGACTCGTGGGGCTGTATAATATGTTCTGAAATCAGGTAGAGTGAGGCCTCCCACTTTCTTCTTCTTTTTCAGTAATGCTTTACTTATCCGAGGCTTCTTTCCCTTCCATATGAAGTTCGTGATTTGTTTCTTCATCACATTAAAAAATGACATTGGAATTTGGATCGGAAGTGCATTCTATGTATAGATGGCTTTTGGTAGAATAGACATTTTTACTATGTTAAGTCTTCCTATCCATGAGCAAGGTATGTTTTTCCACTTGAGTAGGTCCTTTTTAGTTTCTTGTAGTAGTACTTTGTAATTTTCTTTGTATAGGTCTTTTGCATCTTTGGTAAGATTTATTCCTAAGTATTTTATCTTCTTGGGGGCTACTGTGAATGGTATTGATTTGGTTATTTCCTCTTCGATGTTCTTTTTGTTGATATAGAGGAATCCGAGTGATTTTTGTATGTTTATCTTATAACCTGAGACTCTGCCAAACTCTTCTATTAGTTTCAGTAGTTTTCTGGAGGATTCCTCAGGGTTTTCTGTGTATAAGATCATGTCATCTGCAAATAGAGATAATTTTACTTCTTCCTTGTCAATCCGGATGCCGTTTATTTCTTTGTCTAGCCTAATCGCTCTGGCTAGGACCTCTAGCACAATGTTGAATAAGAGCGGTGATAAAGGGCAGCCTTGTCGGGTTCCCATTCTTAAGAGAAATGCTTTCAGGCTCTCTCCATGTATAGTGATCTTGGCTGTTGGCTTTGTTTGTATAGATGCCCTTTATTATGTTGAGGAATTTTCCTTCAATTCCTATTTTGCTGAGAGTTTTTATCATGAATGGGTGTTGGCCTTTGTCAAATGCCTTTTCTGCATCAATTGATAAGATCATGTGGTTTTTGTCTTTTATTTATATGGTGGATTACATTAATGGTTTTTCTAATGTTAAACCAGCCTTGCATAAATACCTGGTATAAATCCCACTTGGTCGTGGTGAATTATTTTTTTGATATGTTGTTGAATTCTACTGGCTAGAATTTTGTTGAGGATTTTTGCATCTATGTTCATGAGGGATATAGGTGTGTAATTTTCTTTTTTTGTGATGTCTTTACCTGGTTTTGGTATCAGGGAAATGGTGGCTTCGTAGAATGAGTTAGGTAGTATTCCGTCATTTTCTGTGCTTTGAAATAGCTTTAGTAGTAGTGGTGTTAACTCTTCTCTGAAAGTTTGGTAGAACTCTGCAGTAAAGCCATCTGGGCCAGGGCTTTTTTTTGTTGGGAGTTTTTTGATTACCGTTTCAGTCTCTTTTTTTGTTATGGGTCTATCTAGTTGTTCTAGTTATGATTGTGTTAGTTTACGTAGGTAGTGATTTTCCAGGAATTCATCCATTTCTTTTAGGTTTGCAAATTTGGTAGAGTACAACTTTTCATAATAATATGATATGATTCTTTTAATTTCAGTTGGGTCTGTTGTGATGTGGCCCATCTCGTTTCTTATTTGGGTTATTTGTTTCCTTTCCTGTATTTCTTTAGTCAGTCTGGCCAATGGTTTTATCAATTTTGTTAATTTTTTTAAAGAACCAGCTTTTGGCTTTGTTAATTCTTTCAATTATTTTTCTGTTCTCTAATTCATTTAGTTCAGCTCTAATTTTTATTGTGTGTTTTCTTCTGGTGCCTGATGGATTCTTTTGTTGCACCCTTTCTATTTGTTCAAGTTGTAGGGACAGTTCTCTGATTTTGGCTCTTTCTTCTTTTTGTATGTGTGCATTTATCGATATAAATTGGCCTCTGAGCACTGCTTTTGCTGTGTCCCAGCGGTTTTGATAGGAAGTATTTTCATTCTCGTTGCATTCTATGAATTTCTTTATTCCCTCGTTAATGTCTTCTATAACGCAGTCTTTTTTCAGGAGGGTATTGTTCAGTTTCCAAGTATTTGATTTCTTTTCCGTAATTTTTCTGTTATTGATTTCCACTTTTATGGCCTTGTGGTCTGAGAAGATGCTTTGTAATATTTCGATGTTTTGGATTTCGCAAAGGTTTGTTTTATGACCTAATACGTTCTCTCTTCTAGAGAATGTTCCATGTGCACTAAAAAAAAGTATACTTTGCAGTTGTTGGGTGAAGTGTTCTATATAAATCAATGAGGTCAAGTTGGTTGAGTGTAGCACTTAGGTCTTCCGTGTCTCTATTGAGCTTCTTACTGGAAATCCTATCCTTCTCCGAAAGTGGTGTGTTGAAGTCTCCTACTATAATCGTGGAGGTGTCTATCTCACTTTTCAGTTCTGTCAAAGTTTGTTTTATGTATCTTGCAGCCCTGTCATTGGGTGCATAAATATTTAATATGGCTATATCTTTCTGGTCAATTGTCCCTTTAGTCATCATGTAATGTACTTCTTCCTTTGTGGTGGATTTGATTTTAAAGTCTATTTTGTCAGAAATTAATATTGCTACTGCACTTTTTTGATTTTTGTTTGCTTGATGTATTTTTTTTCCATCCTTTGAGTTTTAGTTTGTTTGTGTCTCTAAGGTGTGTCTCTTGTAGGCAGCATATAGATGGATCGTGTTTCTTTATCCAGTCTGAGACTCTCTGTCTCTTTATTGGTGCATTTAGTCCATTTACATTCAGCGTAGTTGTAGATAAGTATGTGTTTAGTGCTGTCATTTTGATGCCTTTTTCTGTGTGTTGTTGACAATTTCATTTTTCCACTTACTTTTTTTTGCGGAGAAGTTTTTGTTTGTAAATTGTGTGCTCCTCATTTTCATAGTATTTGACTTTATTTTTGCTGAGTTGTTACATTTTTCTTGGTTTTTATTTTGAATTATGGAGTTGTTATACCTCTTTGTGGTTATCTTAATATTTACCCCTATTTTTCTGAGTAAAAACCTAACTTGTATTGCCCTATATCGCCTTGTATCCCTCTGCGTATGGCAGTTCTATGCCACCTGTATTTAGTCCCTCTTTTTGATTATTGTGATCTTTTACATATTGACTTCAATGATTCTGTTTTGAGCTTTTTTTTTTTTTTTTAAATTAATCTTAATTTCTTTTTGTGAGTTCCCTATTTTAGTTGATATCAGGGTGTTCTGTTCTGTGACCTTGTGTTGTGCTGGTATCTGATATTATTGGTTTTCTGACCAATTTCCTTTAATATTTCTTGTAGCTTTGGTTTGGTTTTTGCAAATTCTCTAAACTTGTGTTTATCTGTAAATATCTTAATTTCGCCTTCATATTTCAGAGAGAGTTTTGCTGGATATATGATCCTTGGCTGGCAGTTTTTCTCCTTCAGTGCTGTATATATGTCATCCCATTGCCTTCTTGCCTGCATGGTTTCTGCTGAGTAGACTGAACTTATTCTTATTGATTCTCCCTTGAAGGAGACCTTTGTTTTATCCCTGGCTGCTTTTAAAATTTTCTCTTTGTCTTTGGTTTTGGCAAGTTTGATTATAATATGTTTTGGTGTTTTTCTTTTTGAATCAGTCTTAAATGGGGTTCGATGAGCATCTTGGATAGATATCCTTTCGCCTTTCATGATGTCAGGGAATTTTTCTGCCAGCAGATCTTCAGCTATTCTCTCTGTATTTTCTGTTATCCCTCCCTGTTCTGGGACTCCAATCACCCGCAAGTTATCCTTCTTGATAGAGTCCCACATGATTCTTAGGGTTTCTTCATTTTTTTTAATTCTTTTATCTGATTTTTTTTTCAGGTATATTGGTGTTAATTCCCTGGTCCTCCAGATTTCCCAGTCTGCATTCTAATTGCTCGAATCTGCTCCTCTGACTTCCTATTGCATTGTCTAATTCTGTAATTTTATTGTTAATCTTTTGGATTTCTGAATGCTGTCTCTCTATGGATTCTTGCAACTTATTAATTTTTCCACTATGTTCTTGAATAATCTTTTTTAGTTCTTCAACTGCTTTATCAGTGTGTTCCTTGGCTTTTTCTGTAGCTTGCCTTATTCCATTTCTGAGGTCATCCCTGATGTCTTGAAGCATTTTGTAAATTAGTTTTTTATATTCTGTACCTGATAATTCCAGGATTGTATCTTCATTTGGGAAAGATTTTGATTCTTTAGTTTGGGAGCTTGTAGAAGCTGTCATGGTCTGCTTCTTTATGTGGTTTGATATCGACTGCTGTCTCCGAGCCATCATTAAGACATTGTAGTGACTTATTCTATATTTGCTCACTGAGTCTTGTTTTGTTTTCTTTCAATACACGTAGATGGGCTACTAGATTGTGCTGTCTTGATTGTTGTAGCCCTTGACTCACTTATGACCTATTACCAGCTGGTTTGGGCTGTTGCCAGATATATATGCCTGAGTTTATTCATTATTCTTGAGTAGAATCTGATTTTGGGTCATCAAGTGTGTGATGCACACTGTCACCTACCCACCTTGAGAAGTAGTGGTGATAGTTGTGTGCACCAGATTCTAGTAGCAGCTGGGGTTCACACTCCGGGGGGGGGCGCAGGATGCTGACAGGCTTCCCCCAAGTGCCAGTGAGGTAGGTGTGTCTCTATTCCTAAAGCACCTTGGTGGGTGGGCTCTGCAGCTGTACCTTAGGCCCCCAATGCAAGTACCTCTACAGATTGGTAGGTGTCACCCTCCTTAGACCCCTAAGGCAGGAGGCTAGGTGGTCTGGGGGGAGCTTCAGCCCTCAGTTCCCTGTTGTGAGTCAGTGAGGGCTCTGTTGAATAAGCAGAGATATCAGACCTGGGAAACTTGTCTTTCCAGTAAATCCGCTAAAACAAATGCAGTCAGGTCCGTATCAGAAATGCCTTTGCATTATAATAGCCACCTTGTTCCCTGCAGGGATGAAAGCCCGAGACTGTGGATCACATATGCTTGGCTGGAGTTGGTTCTGTGTTTTTTGTCCAATTAGGGAAGGATTTTTGGTCCCTAGGTTTTTTGTGGTTGCATCTCTCAGGCCGGAAGAATGGGTTAGGAAAAGACCAAAAAAAAAAAAAAAAAAAAAGAAAGAAAACCCGCGGAGCAGTTCTCCCTCTGGCTCAGGAAATTCCAATGTTAATGAAGCCGCCTGGGAAGGGGAGGGAAGGGTTCAGAAAAACAGGAGAGAGTAGCGCCCCGGAATATAGACAAAGTTACTTATCTTGCTTGGGATGACTGTTTTATCTGAGATTCCCAAGGGGCACATCGCCTGTGCGTGCTGGCTGTGTAGAGATTGCCCCCGATGGTCAGGCCCGCGTCCCATGCTTGCGCTGTCTCAGAAACCACGGTTAGTTTCTCCCCTCCCAGTCCAAAGCCCAGCATCAAGGTTCCCCGGCTGGGACGCTGCACTCCCGGCTCCAAAAATAGTCGCTGCCTCCTGGTGACTTCTCTTCTTGTCAGCCGCGTTGCTGTGCCACCTGTGTGCACTGGCTGTGCTTCCCCCGAGGTCAGTTCAGGGGGCTGGGGCTGCACCCCGTATTTGCACCGTCAGAGGATGTCATGCTCAGCTCCCCTGTGCCCAGTCCAAAGCCTGGCGCCAAGGCTTCCTGACTGGGACGCTGGCTCCAGGCTCTGAAAACAGTCGCTGCTTCCCCTTAGTTGTTTGTTCTCGGTCTCTGTCACTCAGGTCAACTCTTTAAATCTGTGTTTGTTAGTTAGGGTTCGTAGATTGTCATGTATGTGATCGATTCACTTGTTTTTCCGAGTCTTTGTTGCAAGAGGGTTCTGAGGTAGCATCTACCTAGTCAGCCATCTTGGCCCCCCTCCTCCATGGTGTATTATTTTTTTGATGTGATGCTGAATTCTCTTGGCTAGAATTTTGTTGAGAATTTTTGCATCTGTATGCATAAGAGATATTGGTCTGTAATTTTCTTTTTTGTGGTGTCTTCACCTGGTTTTGATATCAGGGTTATCCTGGCTTCATAGAATAAATTCAGAAGTATCGCTTCCTCTTCTGTGTTCTGAAATAGTTTGAGTAGTACTGGCATAAGTTGTTCCGTGAATGTTTGGTACAATTCTTCAGTGAAGCCATCTGAGCTGGGGTTTTTTTTTTTGGAGGTGGGGAGTTTTTTTTCCTTTTTTTAAATTTTTATTGTGCTTTAAGTGAAAGTTTATGAATCAAGTCAATCTTTCATGTAAAAATTTTTATACATCTTGCTGTATACTCCTATCCTCCCCCTAATGAGACAGCACACTCCTTCTCTCCACCTTCTATTTCCGTGTCTATTCAGCCACCCTCTATCCGTTTCTGGCTTCTCATCTCCCCTCCAGATGGGAGTTTTTAAAGTTACCTTCTCAATCTCTTCTCTTGTTATAGGTCTGTTCAGATTTTTAACATCATTTTGTGTTAGTTTGGGTAGGTAGTGTGTTTCTAGAAATTTGTCCATTTCCTCTAGGTTTTCCAATTTGTTAGAGTACAGTTTTTCATAATACTTTGTTGTGATCCTTTTTATTTTAGCTGGGTCTGTTGTAATGTCCCCCATTTCAGTTCTTATTTGGGTTATTTGTGTCCTTTCCTGTTTTCCTTTTGTCAGTTTGGATGGTGGTTTGTTGATTTTGTTGATTCTTTCAAAGAACCAACTTTTGGTTTTGTTGATTCTTTCTGTTGTTTTTCTATTCTCTGTTTCATTTATTTTTGCTCTGGTCTTTATTATTTCCTTTCTTCTGGTGGTTGTGTGCTTCTTTTGTTGTTCTCTTTCTGTCTGTCTGAGTTGCATAGCTAATGTTTTGATTTTGTCACTTTCTTCTTTTTTGATGTGTGCATCTATTGGTATAAATTGACCTCTGAGGACAGCCTTTGCTGTGTTCCAAAGGTTTTGGTATGATGCGCTTTCATTCTCATTTGATTCTAAGAATTTTTTGATTTTGTCTCTGATTTCTTCTTTTACCTAGAGGTTTTTAAGCAGGTTGTTATTCAGTTTCCATGTAATTGATTTTTTTCCATTGCTCTTCCTGTTGTTAATGTCTACCTTGATGTGGCCACAGAAGATACTTCGCGTTATCTGAATTTTGTAAGATTTTGTTGAAGGTTGCTCTGTGGCCTAAGATGTGGTCTATTCTGGAGAACGTTCTATGTGCATTGGAAAAGAATGTGTACTTCGCAGCTGTTGGGTGGGGTGTTCTACATATATCTATGAGGTCAAGTTGGCTGATTGTGTCTTTGTTGAGTTTCTTTCTAGATGTTCTGTCCTTTACTAAAAGTGGTGCGTTGAAGTCTCCTACTATTATTATGGAACTGTCAATTTGTCTTTTCAGTGCTGTTAGAGTTTGTTTTATGTATTTTGGAGCCCTGTCATTGGGTGCATAGATGTTTATTAAGGCTATGTCTTCATGATGGATTGTCCCTTTAATCACTATATAGTGCCCTTCTTTGTCTTTTATGGTGGATTTTGTTTTAAAGCCCATTTAATCTGGTATTACTATTGCTACTGCTGCTATTTTTTGGTAGCTGTTTGCTTATTTTTTTTCCACCCTTTGATTTTTAATAAATTTATGTCTTTGTTTCTAAGGTGTGCCTCTTGTGGACAGTGTATTGATAGATCCTGTTTTTTAAATCTATTCTGTCACTATCTCTTTATAGGTGCATTTAGGCCATTTTACATTCAGTGTAATTATTGATAGGCGGGAGTTTATTGCTGTCATTTTTTTGTTTTTGTTTTTTGTGGTGCTGACGTTTTGATTGTTCCTCTTACCTTCCTGTGCTGAATTCCTTTTGTTTGTGGATTTGTTTTGTTTTTGTAGATTTTGTTTTTATTGAGACTTTATGTTTTCCTTCTTTATTTTGATGAGTAGGTTTATTAACTTTCTCTGTGGTTACCTTGAAATTTACCCTGATTTTCCTAGGTTTGAACTAGTCTGTTATTACATGGTATATCACCTTACCTTCCTTTCCATTGGAAAGTTCTATACCTACACAGCTTATTCTATTTTATTGTTCTGATGTTGTTGTCACTTATAGATTAACCTCTCTGGTTCCCTGTTGTAATTCTTTTGATTTTGATAGTCCTTGAGAGTTCATTTCCTCGGTTGGTATCTGGCTGCAGCAATCCTGTATCCTAGCTTCAAGATGTGGTCTGATGTTGTTTGTTCTCAGACTGAAGAGCTCCCTTTAATAATTCTTGGAGGTTTGGTTTGGTTTTTACGTATTGCCTTAATTTCTGTTTATCTTGAAATGTCCTAATTTCACCATCATATTTGAATGAGAGTTTTGCAGGATATATTATTCTTCGTTGCCAATTTTTTCCTTTCATGGTTTTATATATATCATCCCATCACCTTCTTGCCTGCATGGTTTCTGCCGAATAATCAGAGCTTGGCCTTGTTTCTCCTCTGTATGTGACTGTCATGGGTTGAATGGTGTCCCTCCAAAAAATGTGTGAATAAATTTGGCTGGGCCATTATTCCCAGTATTGTGTGATTTTCGTGTATGTAGCGTATGTAGTAAATCCTACCTCTATGATGTTAATGAGGGAGGATGGGCAGCAGTTGAGTTAGTGAGGCAGGACTTAATCAACAAGATTGAATTGTGTCTTGAGGCAATCTCTTGAGATATGAAAGAAAGAAGTGAACAGAGAGACGGGGGACCTCAAACCACCAAGAAAGCAGTGCCAGGAGCAGAGCATCCTTTGGAGTCAGGAACCCTGCGTGAAGAAGCTCCTAGTATGGGGGAAGATTGATGAGAAGGGCGACAGAGAGAGAAAGCCTTCCCCTTGAGTTGACACCCTGAATTTGGGCTTTTAGCCTACTTTTACTGTGAGAAAATAAATTTCTCTTTGTTAAAGCCATCCACTTGTGGTATTTCTGTTATAGCAGTATTGGATAACTAAGATAGAATTTGATACTGACAGTGGAGTGGTTCTCTAACAGATACCTCAAATGTGGGAGCAGTTTTGAAACTGAATGGATAGAGGATTGGTGGCAGAAGACCAGCACAGCAGAGAAGTGGCAGCAGCAGAGAAGTGGCAACAGCAGAGAAGTGGCAGCAGCAGAACCAGGAGACCAACACCAGACAGCACTGGAGCCAACCCATGGAGTGAGAGAGCTGAGTGCCTGTGCGCAAGACGCTTCCTGGCAGAGTAGGGTGCCTCTAGGCAGCTATTGATGGTGCTACAGAGCTTTGGAACACCCTCTCTAGCAGGGCAGATGCAGGCTTGAGGCCTGAGGAGCTGAAAAGCTGAGAAACCAGGAAGCAAAAGCTGAAAAGACAAAGAACACAAGAAACCGAGCTGCCTCAGTCTCAAAAGGTATGGAAAAGGACCCCTGGGGTTTCAAAGGGTGGAGCCGTGGCCTTTTGTGTTTCTAAGGGTGGAGTTGCCAGTCAGATGGATGAGGAGAATGGTTCACCTAGAGCCAAGGGAGCAGAGTTACTGTCCCAGTGGGCCTGGAAGGTGGAGCTGAAGTCCAGGGCCGAGGGGGGCTTCCATTCAGAATCTGGAGATTGTGGCCAATACCTAGAAGCAGGAGAGCAGGGTTATTGTGTAAATTTTCTCAGAGAATAGAAGATTATTTTCAAAGCTTTGAGGGCTAATGTGATGTGTTCTGCTGACTAGCTTGGTGCCTGTCATCCCTTCTTTTCTTTCAGTTTCTCCCATTTGTAATAGAAATTTCTAGCTTGTAACTGTTCTTCCATTGTACCTTCGAAGCAGATAACTTGTATTCTAGATTTCACAGATGAAGAAGAAGTTTTGAATTTTGGAGTTGGAGTTAAGACTTTTGCTATGATCTGATAGGGTGAATATGTTTTGCATGTTGCAAGGATGTGATTTTTGGGGGACCTAAAGCCGAAATGTCATGGATTGAATTGTGTCCCCCCAAAAAAGTGTGAATCAGCTTAGCTGGGCCATGATTCCCAGTATTGTGTGATTTTCCTTTATTCTGTAAGTCCTGCCTCTGTGGTGTTAATGAGGGAGGATGGGTGGCAGTTGTGTTAGTGAGGCAGGACTCAGCCTGGAAGATTGGATTGTGTCTTGAGGCAATCTCTTGAGATATAAAAGATAGAGGGAAGCAGAGAGACAGGGGACCTCATACCACCAAGAAAGTAGCATCGGGAGGAGAGCGTGTCCTTTGGACTCGGGGTCCCTGCACAGAGAAGCTTCGAGTCTGGGGGAAAATTGATGAGAAGGCCGACAGAGAGAGAGAGCCTTCCCCTGGAGTTGATGCCCTGACTTTTAGTCTACCGTGAGAAAATAAATTTCTCTCTTAAAGCCATCCACTTGTGGTATTTCTGTTATAGCAACACTAGATAACTAAGACAGTGACTTTTCATTTTTCTCGAGCTGCTCTCATGATTCTTCCTTTTTCTTTGGTTTTAGCAAGTGTGATTATGGTATGCTTTGGTGATTTTCTTTTGGGGTCTATCCTATCTAGAGTTCCTTGAGGTTCTCGGATGATCAGCTTTTAATTTTTAATATCAGGGAAGTTTTCTGTGAGCAATTCTTAAGTGATCCTCTTTGTGTTTTCCATTTTCTCCCCCATTCTGGAATTCTGATCAATTGCACATTTTTCCTTTTGATTAAACCCACTACCCACTGCCATCGATTGTATCCCACATAATTCTCAAGGTTTCTTTATTTTTCTTCATTCTTTTTTCTGATTTTTCCTCAGAGTTATAGCCAAGTCTTTGTCTTCAACTTCACTGATCATGTCTTCCATTGTTTCAGACCCACTCTTCAGCCCTTCTGTGACACTGTCCATTTCTGAAGTCTTGTTGTTTATCTTTCGGATTTCTAGTTGTTTTTGTATAATTTCTAGCAGTGAATTTATTTTGGCATTTTGTTCCTGTATTATTTTCCTGAATTCTTCCAATTTTTTGTCTGTATTTTCCATGAATTTGTCTGCCTTTTCAGTGAATTTATCTATTTTTTCCTCATTTTTGTCTGCTTTTTGCTTCAACTCTTGGATAGCTCTGATTATTAGAGATTTGAGTTACTTATCAGGTAGTGCTAGTACCATTTTTCTACTAGAAAGTCATCTGGTGTTTTATTTTGGATGCCTACTGGAACCATCCTGTCCTTTTTTATGTTTTGATATTGTCTGCTGTCTTCAGGACGTTCAGTAGTTATTTTCTTTGTTGATCGAAGATTTGTTTGTTTTGTCCTGCTTTTTTGGTTTATTCGGTTATGTCTGAGCAGGTGGGCTGTACATTCTTTGTTGTTTGCTTGTCTGTGGTCATGATACTTTTCACCTCCTTGTCCAACGAGCAGGGTCAGTTGTTCAGCTAAGGTACAGCAGGGCAGGTCCAGCTGAATGGATGGGGCTGGGATAAGTTGTTTGTGGCACATACTAGGGCCAACAGGGTGGACTGGGAATAAGTGCAGGGCAGGTTCTGGTAGGCAGTGCCTGTGTTGCTTGGGGGTGTGATATTCTGCACATGGTGCATATAGGTAGGTAGTAGGGGGAGGTTGTGATGTGTGGAGCTAAGATGGATGTGGGAGAGACGAGAGAGAGTAAACACGAGCCAAAAACAAACCAACAAAAAAGTGCTAAGGGAGCTTGTCATTGGAGTGGAGTAATGAGAAGCTGAGATATGGAGAAAAAGAAAAGGGGGAAAAAAGAAAAAGGGAAAGGGAAAAAATAAATAACTAAAAATTAGAAAGAAAGAAAAGAAAAGAAAATCCTCCAGGGATCCCACCAGTGTGACTGCGAGACCAGGGAAGTGGCTCCCAGGCTGTGCAGTACAGCCTGGCTAGAAGGGGTGGAGATGTCACACAGCGCCAGGTATTCAGGAGGCAGGAAAAGAAGGTAAGTATAGAGAGACAAGAAACTGAGAAATGAAGAAAAACAAAAAGGAAAAAAGAAAAGAAATGTCCCCAGGGATTCCACCAGTGGCAGTGAAAACCATGGAAGTGGTTCCCAAGCCACACAGTGCAGCCCAGATGGAAAGGGCTCCCAAGCCTCGAAAAGAAAAAGGAAATAAACAAACAGAGCAAAAAAAAAAAAAAAAAAAGCCCCAGGGATCCCACCAGCATGGTGGTGGTCCAGGGAAGCTGTTCCCCAGTCAAGCGGCGCTTCACAGTCTTTCAAGCAAAGATGGCACATGGAGCCAGGTGTTCAAGAGAAAGGAGGGGGAGGTTGTGAGAGGCACGGAAGAAACTAAAAGAACCAGAAAAAAGCAACACCAGTAACAAACAAATGGCACTCTGGGAGCTGGCCAATGTGGGCAGGGCAAATCCAAGTGGCAAGGAGCCGAAGCCAGTGCCTCGTGGCTCTGACTGGTGGGAAGCAGAGGAGGCTGAGCAGCAGGTAGGAGAAGGACGGGGGGTGGTTTCTGGGTGGTCTGTCTCCCGTTGGGAGTTCCTGTAAGCTGCTTTCACATACTCCATGTCCGCACATCTCCGATGTGGGTGGGGTGAATCCAAGCCGCATGGACCCTGCACTTCTTCACTGGCTGAGTGGCTGCAGCCAGCTCTGAAGCAGGGGAGCTCAAGCAGTGGGGAGAAGGATGGGGAGTGGGAAAGGGTATGTCGCTGGTTACTGGGCGTTCGTCTCCTTCTGGGAGGTCTGTGAAGCTGCTTTCCTGTACTCCCTGTCTGCCAGTCTCTGACAGAAGTCCAAGATGGTGAACTCGTGCAGTGTTAGCTGATAGGGCACCTCCACACATATATCTCCTCGCTCTTTTTTCCTCTGTCAGTTTCTTATTCCATTCAGTGCTTGGCTGAGTTCTTTATCTCTTCACTTGGTGCTTAGGGTTCAAGGATTGACGTCTCTGTTTTACTTAGTTTTTTGAGTCTTTGCTGTGGAGGAACAGTGTGGTGCTTCTGTCTAGAGTGCCATGTTGGCCGGAAGTCTGATTTTTTATTTCTTGATATCACCTTAACTTACTCTCCATGTGGAAGTTCTATCACTTAAGGTGTTGATTCCCTCTTTTCTCTTTTGACTTCATTGTTTACAGATTGATGTCTCTGGCTCTCTATTTTCAGTCTTTTAGCTTTGATTTTCTTTTTTTATTTTCTACTTCCCTATCTGGTTGATAACTGGTTGATGTGTCTTGTGATCTACCCATATTTTCTGATGTTGTTGGTTCTCTAACCGGAGGACTCCCTTAAGTATTTCTTGTAATTTTGGTTTGGTTTTTACAAATTCCCTTAACTTCTGTTTATATGGGAATGACCTAATTTTGCCATCAGACTTGAGAGACAGTTTTGCTGAATATATAATTCTTGGCTGGCAATATTTTTCCTTTAAGGCTTTATATATGTCACCCCATTGTCTTCTTGCCTGCATGGTTTCTGCTGAGTAGTCAGAGCTTAGTCTTATCGATTCTACTTTGTAGGTGACTTTGTTTAATCCCTAGCTGCACTTAAGATTCTTTGTCTTTGGTTTTGGCAAGTTTGATTATGATATGTCTTGGTGACTTTCTTTTGGGGTCTACCTTGTATGGGGTTTGTTGAGCTTCTTGGATAGATATCTTCTTATCTTTCATGATATCAGGAAAGTTTTCTGCCAGCAAATCTTCAACAGTTCTCTCTGTGTTTTCTGTTACTCCTCTCCCCCATTCTGTTACTCCAATCATGGGTAGGTTTTTCCTCTTGATAGTGTCCCACATAATTCTTAGGCTTTCTTCAGTTTTTTAAATTCTTTTTCTTGATTTTTCCTCAAATAAATTGGTGTCAAGGGATTTATCTTCAGTCTCACTAAGTCTGACTTCCACTATCTCAGTTCTGCTCCTGTGACCTTTTGAGTTGTCTAATTCTGAAATTTTATTGTTAGTCTTTTGGATTTCTAGTTGCTGTCTCTGTGTGGTTTCTATCAGCCCGTTGATTTTGTCATTTTGTTCTTGTATTGTTTTCCTGAATTCCTCTATCCCTTTGTCTGTGTGTTCCTCAGTTTGGTCTGAGTTTTGCCTAATCTCCTTCTTGATCTCTTGGAGAGCTCTATATATTAGTTTTTTGAATTCTTTCTCAGGTAATTCCATTAGCTTATCTTCCTCTGGAAGATTTCCTGGCTCTTTATTTTGGTCACTTGCTGGAGGCATCTTGACCTGCTTCTTTATGTGATTTGGTATTGACTATTGCCTCCGAAGCATCGATAAGTTATTATATTTATTTATTGTATGTTATTTACTGTGTCCTAACTTTTTGTTTCGATACGCCCGTGTATACTGGGCATGTGAACTGCTTTGATAGTTGGTGTCTTTGAAGCTCTCACGTCCTGTCTCCAAGTGGCCAGAGCAGGTACTAGGTGTGTGAGCCCAGGAGTCTGTTCACTTTTCTTGTGGGATGGGACACAGGTGTCCAGGTTGTCAGTCACCAAGTGTGTAGTGTAGACTCTCACCTACAGTCCTAGACAGGCGGGGCTGCATAGGGGTGTTCAGAGCAGGGACAGATATCTGGCTGTAGTAGGAGGTTATGTGCAGAGCAAGGCAGGGGGCTGGTGATTGCCACTGGGTGCCTGGGTAGAGGGTGTGTCTCTGTCCTCTAGAGGACTTAGTGGGGGTATTGCAGCTGATCCTTGGATGCCTGGTGCTGTTGGCTCCAGGGACTGGGAGGCACCACTTATTCTCAGACCCCCGTCATGAGTGGCTAGATGGAATGGGTGGTACATCCAGCCCTCAGGCTTCCAGTATGGGTGGGTGAGGCCCCTGCTTAGGGGCCAGGGTAATGACAAATATCACAAATCTACAGCTCCCCCTTGGCTTCTGCAGTTGAAAATGGGCTTCAGGTGTATGCCCTGCTGCTTTATGCTAATGAGGCTTGCAGTGTTGAATTGACCCACACAGGTCTGGGCAGGAGTGCAGGATGCTGCAAGTCTGTGGACCCCTTATGCAAGTGGCTGGGCAAAGCGGGCATCAGACTGGTGTGGGAATGAAGAGCCCTAAGTTCCTGGATTAGGGGGCATGGCGTTTTTTAATACTGCAGGACTGGTGTCAGAGTGGAGTGGGGTGGGGGGTGGGTGAGGAGAAGGAAGTACTTCTCTGCTGTGAAAATCTTGGAGGGTGAAGGGGTATTTTTCCCCCACGTGGTAGGTTGGATGCTTGCACTTAACTTTTGCAGGTACAGCGCTGTTTCCACCGGGCTCCAGAGGTGCGTGCAGACTTGCTGCCACCTGGCCACACCTGACGTGGTAAGACTTGTCCCCAAATGCTGCTGCTTGGCTCGGCCTCCGTGCATTGCTCCAACCCAGCCAGCAGGGCGCCAGCAACCTCACTATTGGCACCTCCCGGCTGGTTTTGAATTGTCTCTCCTTCCCCCTGCTGCTCAGCTCTACTCTTCAGCTTTGTCTGGGCTGATATTACAATCAGGGCTCCTAGATAGTAATATATAATCGATTCAATTGTTGTTTGGGGTCTTTGTTGTAAGAGGGACAATAGGAAGCATCTGACTATTCTGCCATCTTGGCCCCGCCTCAAAAACTGTCTAGTGTTTAGACCATTTATACTTAACGTAATTATTGATATGTTTGAATTTAGTTCTATCATTTTATTATTTGTGTTTTTCTCCCTCTTTTTTATTCCTCTGCTTCCCCTTTCCTGCGTTCTTTTGGACTATTTAAAAATTTTTTTAGTGTTTAATTTTAATTTATCTCTTTTGATTGTAACTATATTTTTGTACACATTATTTGAGAAGTTCCTCTGAGGATTAAAAAATACAAGTTTAACTTTTCAAGTCAACATAGAATCAGCATTTTACTTCTTCAACTTGAACGAAGAAAACTTTTTTTAATTTTGGTAAATGTTTATGTAACAAAATATATCCCCACTCAACATTTTCTACATGTACAATTCAATGACTTTGGTTACATTCTTTGCATTGTGTCAACATTCTCCCTGTTTCTACCCATATTGTTTCACCACCATTAACTTAGACCCTCTGTCCCCTAACTTTTCCTCTGTGTTTTAGAGTTACCTATGTCAGTTTGATGTCATATAGATAATTCTTTGAAAGAGTACAAACATTCTTTACTAGTTGAGCTAAACTGTTGTTTAGTTTAAAGATGACTTCATGAGATAGTTTTGGTTCAAGGCATAAAGATTATCTCAGGCCAATAGATTCAGGATTCTCCCCGTCCCAATAGGTCCAGTAAATCTGGTTTCTTTAAGAATTTGAAATTCTGTTCCACATTTTTCATCTTTTTGACCAAGACCTATCTATTGGATCCTTAATCAAAACAGTCAGTAATGATACTGGGCACCATCCTGTTCTGGTCTCATAGCAACAGAGGTAGTAGTAGTTCATGGAGGCAGTTAGACCTGCAGCCCATTTCCTTCTCTGTTTCCTGGGTCTCCTTCTTCCCTTGCTGTTCCAGGAAAATAGAGACCAATTGTTCTATATTGGATGGCTGCTCATAAGCTTTTAAGATGCCAGGCACTACTCACTGAAGTAAGAGGTAGAACAGAGATTTTAAAAACAATATTATTAGGCCAATTAACTAAATAGATCCCTGAAACCATGAGGTTAAACCTTCGAACCAAGAAAACTTGTACCACGGGTTGTTTGGTTGTTCCTAAGTATTATCAACAACTGCTGTCTCTCTTATTTATTTATTGTTGTTATTAATTTTTTGGCTGCTGTTGCTATTGTAAAATATAACACTTTATTTGCCATTTTGCCCTTTTTCTGGTGTATATCTTAGTGATATCAGTTACATTTGTCAAGTTGTATAACCATTACCCTTAGTTGATACCAGTTTTCTCATCAGCATAAGCAAAAATTTACTGCTCCCCAGAAACTGATTTCCTGTTTCCCTCCCTCCTTGTACACTTGGTAACCACCAACAACCACTGATTCCTTTTTACCTATTTGTCATTTCATATAAATGAGTTCGTACAATCCTTTTGTGATTGACTTATTTTACTCAGCATAATGTCTTTGAGGTTTATCCATGTTGGAACATGTATCAGGACTTCATTTCTCTTTAAAGCTGGGTAATGTTCCATTGTATGCATATACCACATTTTGTTTATCCATTTGTCTCTTGATGGGCACTTGGGTTTTTTCCACCTCTTAGCTATTATGAGTAGTACTGCAGTGAACATAGGTGTACACATGTCTCTTTATGTCTCTACTTTTAGGTATCTAGGGTATATTCCTAGGAGTGGAATTGCTAGGTTATGTGGTAGGTATTTAATTTATCATTAATATCACACACAAGTTAAATTTTGCTGAAGATCATTCAAAAGCAGTTACAGCAGTACATCAACAGGGAACTGCCAGAAATTCAAGCCAGATTCAGAAGAGGATGTGAAACAAGGGATATCATTGCTGATGTCAGATGGATCATGGCTGAAAGCAAAGATTACCAGAAAGATGTTTACCTGTGTTTTATTGACTACGCGAAGGCATTCAGCTGTGTGGATCGTAACAAATTATGGATACGGTGCAAAGAATGGAAATTCCAGAATACTTAATTGTGCTCATGAGGAACTTATACTTAGATCAAGAGCCAGTCATTTGAACAGAACAAGGGGATACTGCATGGTTTAAAGTCAGGAAAGGTGTGTGTCAGGGTTGTACCCTTTCACCATAATTATTCAATCTGTACGCTGAGCAAATAATCTGAGAAGCTGGACTGTATGAAGAAAAATGCAGCATCAGAATTGGTGAAAGACTCATTAACAACCTTTGATATGCAGATAGGGCACAACCTTGCTTGCTGAAAGTGAAGGGGACTTGAAGCACTTACTGATGAAGATCAAAGACACTTAACATAAAGAAAACAAAAATCCTCAGAGCTGGACCAATAAGCAACATTATGATAAATGGAGAAAAGATTGAGGTTGTCAAGGATTTCATTTTACTTGGATCCACAATCAACCCCCATGTAGGCAGCAGTCAAGAAATCGAAAGACACATTGCATTGGGAAAATTGACTGCAAAAGATCTTTTTAAAGGGTTGGAAAGCAAAGATGTCACCTTGAAGACTAAGGTGTGCCTGACTCAAGCCATAATGTTTTCAGTTGCCTCATATGCTGTGAAAGCTGGACAGTGAATAAGGAAGACTGAAGAAGAATTGATGCCTTTGAATTGTGCTGTTGGTGAAGAATATTGAATATACCATGGACTGCCAAAAGAACAAACAAGTCTGTCTTGGAAGGAGTACACCAGAATGCTCCTAAGAAGCAAGGATGGTGAGACTACTCTCACATACTTTGGACATGTTATCAGTAGGGATCATCATGCTTGATAAAGTAGAGGGTCAGCAAAGGAGAGGAAGACCCAGTGACACAGTGGCTGCAACAGTGAGCTGAAGCATAGCAACAACCGTGTGGATGGCGCAGGACCAGGCAGTGTTTCATTCTGTTGTGATATGAGTCAGAACCTCCTCGATGGCACCAAACAACAACGACATTCTCTGAGACCATTTAGGCAGTTGCTCTGCCCCCCAGACTTTGGGTATTGGCCACACTTGGTGGAGTTCCAGAGGTTTGGAACACTTGCCCCAGCAGGGCACATGTGAGCCAAGAGGCCAAGAAAGAAGAGCTGCCTTACTCTCAAAGTGTAGGGCCACCAGTAAGTGCCTGGGGGCATCCACTCTGCCAATAAACTTAGGCCGGAAGGCACTCAGCTCTCTTGCTCTGTGAGTCATGTGTTGGCAAGCCTGGCTCCACTGGTAAAGAGCTCAGGGGCACCCTACTTCGCCAGGAAGCCTCCTGCCAAAAGCGTTCAGCTCTCTCCCTCTGTGTATCGGCTCCAGCACTGTCTCATACTGGTCTCCTGGTTCTGTTGCTACTGCTTCTCTGCTGCAGCTTCTTGCCATCTCCATCTCCAGTGTAACTGCTCTCCTCATTTCCTTCTGAGTCCTCACCAGAATTGTCTTTGATGTCCATAATCCCACCAACAGCCTCTTCAAGGCAATCTGGGCTTTTACTATTAACTCAGCCTCTATCCATTCACAGTTTCCAAACAGCTTCCACATTTTAGGTATCTGTTAGAGCAGCAGCACCCCACTGTCTCGATTCCAAATTCTGTCTTAATCATCTAGTGCTGTTATAACAAAAATACCACAAGTGGATGGCTTTAACAAACAGAAATTTATTGTCTCAGAGTTAAGGATGCAGCTTCAGGTTGGCAGCTCCAAGGGAAGGTTTTATCTGTCTGTCAGCTCTGTGGAAAGGTCCTTGTTATCAATCATCCCCTGTTCTAAGAGCTGTTCAGCGCAGGGACCCCGGTTCGAAAGTATAGCGCTCCTCGCTTTTCTTGCTTGGTTGTAATGAGGTTCCCCCTAGTGCTCATTTTTTAGGACAGGCAGAGGAGGAAGTTCACCGTGAACATCACAAAACAGGCAAATAAATAAAAACTCCTATTAGATTTTTAAAAATTTATTTTTTATCGGTTATACATTTATACGATTTAAAGAGTCATTTAAATTTATAAGTCTTGTCAAAGCGATTGGAAGTTTCCAACACATCTTTTCTCCTTCTCCCCAGCCCACACCTTGCCAATTTTCCCTTCTCCAGCTGCTTTCAACTCTTAGGTGATTCTTGCTATCTATCTCCATATTTCTAAATAGTGTACTTATTTCTGTTTTTGATTTTTCAGTTTTAAGCATTTGCCTATTGACTTCCTACTTGTGAAGATAATGATTTATCTCATTCTCCCTCCCCAATTTTCCCCTCCATCCACTTTCTCTGCGCCCTCATCCTAATGTAATTACATTGTAATCTAAACAACATCATGATAAATGGAGAAGAAATTGATGTTATCAATGATTTCATTCTTTTTGAATCAACAGTCAGTGTCCAAGCAGAGGTCAAGAAATCAAATGATGTATTGCACTGGGCAAATGTGCTGCAAAAGACCTCTTTAAATTTTTAAAAAAGCAAAAGTGTCACCTTGACAACTAAGGTGGGCCTGACCCAAGCCATGGTCTTTTTGTTTCCCTTATATGCATGTGAAAACTGGTCATTGAAAAAGCAAGACAGAAGAAGAATTGACATGTTCAAATTGCAGTGCTGGCAAAGAATATTGAACATTCCATAGACTGCCAAAAGAATGAACAAATCATCTTAGAGGAAATACAACCAGAATACTTTGTAGAAACGAAGATAGCGAGACTTTGACTCGTTTTCTTTGGACACGTCATCACGAAAGACTATTTGCTAGAAAAGGACATCATGTTTGGTAAAGTAGAGGGTACGTGAGAATGAGGGAAACTCCCAATGAGATGGATTGACACAATAGCCACCACAATGAACTCGAACTTACTGATGATCACGAAGATAGTACAGTACTTGTGTAATGTTTCGTTTTCATACCTGAGGTCGTCATGAATCAGAGCCAACTTGATGGCAAATAACAATAACAGTGGTTCCCAGACTTCGCTGCATATTGGAGTCACCCAAGATCTTTAAAATTTACTGATGTCTGGATTACACCCCTAGACATTTAATTGGTGTGATGTGCAGTCTGGGCACTGGGATTTTTAAAACTCCCCAAGTTATTCTAATGTGCAGCAGAGTTTGAAAACCTCTGTGGTGCTCCAAAGAAACCCCATAAGAGAATGGCTGTTTGGAAATCCCTGACTGTGGTCTTCACAATTGTATGGGAGAACATAGTTAATTCAATGTAGAGTTGTAAGGGGATGATTGAGTTTCAGTGCTTCATAAAAAATATAAAAGGTCAAAATCGAAGCTCAACGAGTGGCGCAATGAAAGTGAACCACGGGGCTAGACTTAACATGGCTTTTAATTACCTTTCCTTGACAAGTAATTTTGTACCTACAAATATGTGGTAGGTAGTGATTCTGAAAATAATGACGTCCTGTGATGTCTTGCTGAGATCTAGCTTAAGACCTCTAAAGCCACAGAAATTATTTATTAGTGAATTCACAGTTCTTAGATATCTTCAAACCATAATATATGGTGGACAAAACTGATGCTGTATCTGTCACCTTCCATGCTTTGCGTCTTTGCATCTAGGTCACATTGAAGTGACAATGGTTTCTCTAGCATAGAGGAAGAAAAGTGTGGAAATGCAACAGAGAAAAGAGGTGATTCCTGGAGCAGAGCTGACAGTGATCTTTGTGCCATCTAGAACATCTTTCATCTAGGAAAAGAATACTGAAAAAGAACATTCCCCAAGTCTCAAGCTATGACATGATGTGAACAGCCAAGGCTAGGTAGTTTGCTTTTGTTATTTTTTTATTTTACTTAAAGTGTTTATATATATATTTTTCCTTTTATTTATTTTTTTTCTGATAATAGCTGTCTTAGTTGGTGTGAATTTGTAGCTCATTGTGGTTTTTCTTTTTAATTTTTATTGTGCTTAAAGTGAAAGTTTACATATCAGGTCAGTCTCACACAAAAACTTATATACACCCTGCTACATACTCCCAATTGCTCTCCCCCTAATGAGTCAGCCCGCTCCCTCCCTCCATTTTCTCTTTTCCTGTCCATTCCACCAGCTTCTAACCCCCCCCACCCTCTCATCTTCCCTCCAGACAGGAGATACCAACATAGTCTCAAGTGTCCACCTGATCCAAGAAGCTCACTCCTCAGCAGCATTCCTCTCCATCCCATTGTCCAGTCCAGCCCCTGTCTGAAGAGTTGGCTTTGGGAATGGTTCCTGTCCTGGGCCAACAGAAGGTCTGGGGCCATGACCACCAGGGTCCTTCTAATCTCAGTCAGACCATTAAGTCTGGTCTTTTTACAAGAATTTGGGGTCTGCATCCCAGCTTTTGGTCTTGTTAATTCTTTGAATTTTTCTGTTTTCTATTTCATTTAGTTCTGCTCTAATTTTTATTATTTGTTTTCTTCTGGTGCCTGTGTGTTTCTTTTGTTGCCATCTTTCTATTTGTTCAAGTTGTAGGGATAATTTTTTAATTTTTTGCCTTTTTTCTTTTTGTATGTGTGCATTTATTGATATAAATTGACCTCTGAGCATTGCTTTAGCTGTGTCCCAAAGGTTCTGATAGGAAGTGTTTTCATTCTCATTGGATTCTCTGAATTTGTTTATTCCATCCTTAATGTCTTCTATAATCCAGTCTTTTTTGAGCAGGGTATTGTTCAGTTTCCAAGTGTTTGATTTCTTTTCCCTGATTTTTCTGTTACTGATTTCTACTTTTATGGCCTTATGGTCAGAGAAGATGCTTTGTAATATTTCAGTGTTTTGGATTCTGCTAAGGCTTGCTTTATGTCCTAATATGTGGTCTATTCTAGAGAATGTTACATGTGGACTAGAAAAGAAAGTATACTTGGCTGCTGTTGGGTGGAGTGTTCTGTATATGTCTGTGAGGTTAATTTGGTTGATTGTGGCACTTAGATCTTCCGTGTCTTTATTGAGCTTCTTTCTGGGTATCCTGTCCTTCACCGAAAGTGGTGTGTTGAAGTCTCCTACTATTATTGTGGAGCTGTCTATCTCACTTTTCAATGCTGATAGAGTTTGTTTTATGTGTCTTGCAGCCCTGTCATTGGGTGCATAAATATTTAATATGGTTATATCTTCTTGGTATATTGTCTCTTTAATCATTATATGGTGTCCTTTCTTATCCTTTAAGATGGATTTAACTTTAAAGTCTATTTTGTCAGAAATTAATATTGTCACTCCTGCTCTTTTTTGATTGTTGTTTGCTTGATATATTTTTTTTCTATCCTTTGAGTTTTTGTTTGTTTGTGTCTCTATGTCTAAGGTGTGTCTCTCATAGGCAGCATATAAACGGATCATGTTTTTTAATCCATTCTGTCACTCTCTGTTTCTTTATTGGTGCATTTAGTCCATTTACATTCAGCGTAATTATGGATAGGTATGAATTTAGTGCTATCATTTTGATGTCTTTTTTTGTGTGTTGTTGACAGTTTCTTTTTCCCACTTAATTTAATGTGCTGAGTAGATTATCTTTATATATTGCACTTTCCTCATATTTGTTGTTGTTGATTTTGTTTCTGCTGAGTCTCTATTTTTTTCTTGTATTTTGTTTTGATGTGTAGGATAGTGTGTCTCCGTTACGGTTATCTTATTATTTACCACTATTTTTCTAAATTTAAACGTAACTTTTATTTCTTTGTATCGCCTTGTCTTTGTCCTCTCCATATGGAAGATTTATGACCACATTTCTCAGTCCCTCTTTATTGTTTTAATGTTATCTTCTTTTATATAATAACATCGCTCTTTCCCTGTTTTGAGCATTTTTTAATCTTGATTTACTTTTTTAATTTCCCTGTCTGGATTGACTTCTGATTGCCCAGTGTTCTTGTCTTGGGATGATACCTGATATTATTGATTTTCTAACCAAAGAACTCCCTTTAGTGTTTCTTGTAGTTTTGTTTTAGTTTTTACGAATTCTCTAAACTTCTCTTTATCTGCAAATGTCCTAATTTCACCTTCATATTTGAGAGACAGTTTTGCTGGATATATGATTCTTGGCTGGCAGTTTTTTCCTTCAATTTTTTTAATGTCATCCCATTGCCTTCTTTCCTGCATGATTTATGCCAAGTATTCCGAGCTTATTCTTATTGACTCTTCTTTGTAGGTGACTTTTCGTTTATCCCTAGCTGCTCTTAAAATTCTCTATCTTTGGTTTTGGTAAGTTTGATTATGTCTTTGTGATTTTCTTTTAACATCTACCTTATGTGGAGTTTGATGAGCATCTTGGATAGATATCTTCTCATCTTTCACGATATCAGGGAAGTTTTCTGTCGACAATTCTCTGTGTATTTTCTGTTATCCCTCCCTGTTCTGATATAACAATCACTTGTAGGTTATTTCTCTTGATAGAGTCCCACATGATTCTTAAGTTTTCTTAATTTTTTAAAATTCTTTTATCTGATTTTTCTTCAAATATATTAGTGCCAAGTGCTTTATCTTGAAGTTCAGAAATTCTGCCGTCTACGTGCTCGATTCTGCTCCTCTGACATTCTATTGAGTTGTCTACTTCTGTAATTTTATTGTGAATCTTCTGAATTTCTGATTGCTGTCTGTCTATGGATTATTCTAGCTTATTAAATTTTTCATTATGTTTCTGAATAATCTTTTTAATTTTTTAAACTGCTTTATCTGTGTCTTCCTTGTCTTGTTCTGCATGTTGCCTCATTTCCTTCTTGATGTCTTGAAGGGTTCTGTATATTGATCTTTTGTATTCTGCCTCCGGTAATTCCAGGAAGGCACTTTCATCTAGAAGATCCCTTGATTCTTTGTTTTGAGAGCTTGTTGAGGCAATCATGGCCTGTTTCTTTATGTGACTTGATATTGAGTGTTGTCTCCAAGCTATCTATAAGTTATTCTATTGGTGTATTTTATGTTTTCTTACTGTGTCATAGCTTCTTGCTTTGTTTTGTTTTGACATGCCCAAATGGGTTGTTTGAGTGAGGTAGCTTGATTATTTTCACGTTTGGAGCTCTGACGTCCTGTCTCCAAATGGCTAGAGCTGTTATCAATTATATCAGTCTAAGAGTCCATTCACTTTTCTTGTATGAATTCAGCTCAGGTGTCCAGGTAGCTGATCATCAAGTGTGTGGTACAGGCTCTGTCCTACAGTCTTAGAAGGGCAGGGGCGATTGGTATAGGTACTGGTATTTGGTTACAGCAGGGGGTCATGCTCTGAACAAGGCATGGGGCTGAGAATCGTCCTCCAAGTGTCTCTGAGGAATGCATGTCCCTGTTCCCAAGAGCATACCGGTGGGTGGGTTCAACAGACAGACCATGGACACCCCATGTTTTTGGTTGTAAGGACTGGGAGGTACCAGTTATCCTTGGACCCCTGTTGTGGGTGGCTGGGTGACCTGACTAGAGCCACCAGTCCTTAGGCCCCTGGTGTGGGTAGATGAGGACCCTGTTTAATAGGCAAAGCAACGACAAACGTCAAATACCCACCTCTCCATCACACAGCTGAAACGGTTGTAGTCTGCCAACAAGGGCCTATTCTCCTGAAATAGGCCCACGCAGGTCCATGTAGAGGGGAAAGGTACTGAAAGTCCACGGACTCTTTATGCCTGGACAGAAGCCGTGCCTGGACAGAAGCCGCCTCTGTCCTCAGCTCATCTGGTTAGTGAAGCTGCCAAATTATCTTTTCCCCCAATAGCAAATTTATTCCTTCTCCAAGGCCGGGAGGATGGCTCTACGTGCTCAACAGGGCATATCTCAGGCCCAGGGAAATCAGCCGCTGAAGCCAGCTTGGGAGCAGGGGTGCGCAGTAAAATATATGCAAATACTTAGCTTTTGCTGAGAGCACTTTTCTTCTCTGGTTCCAGAGGTGTGAGTAGGCTGTATGGCTGGCTGGTTCTCCCTGAGGAAAGTGCGGCCAAATGCTAGTACCAACCCACTGCAGCAGCTCTCAGGAATGGCGCCTGAGTGCTTCCTGCGATTCAGGTCTGGTAACTGCTCTCTGCTTCTGAACTGCCTCTTCCTCCCCCCACCCCTCAGTTCATTTTCTAACCTTACCTTTGATGTTCAGGGCTCCTAGCTTGTCATAAATATACTCATTTCACTTGTTTTTTGGGTCTTCGTTGTAAGAGGGCTTGCCAGAAGCATCTGTCTATTCTGCTGTCTTGGCCTCTCTGCTCCTTTATATTTTTATTAAAGTAAACATTCACAAAATTTAAAAAGTCAATGGTACTGCGAAGCTTATAATAAAAACCAGCTGTTCCCTGATCCATCCCTTATCACATCTGAGGCTGGTCCCTCAGAAGTACCATTTTTCACATTTTAGCTACTTCTCCAGGTATTTAGTTCCTTTATTTTAAAATAATACTCTTATTTTAAAGTTTCTTGATATCTCAATTTTAGAAATTGATTACTTATTTTACTCTACCGAAAATATTTTTCACACTCTTCTCTTTTATACCACCACCAACAAAACAGAGGAAGAGAGCCTATACTGAGAAATATTTTGAGTTATTTCCACATATAAATAAATCTGTTCTCGTTACTGTATGGCCACTGAGTAAATATAAGTCTCAAGCCTAATTTGCATTCATGGTGCATTTCCTTCAACCTTGAATATCTATTGTTCCTGTAGCATCTGGTACTGATGTTGCCATAATACTTACAGTATTGTTCTAAAAGTTCTCAGTTATGTCGTATTCCCCATCAGCTCCTAAGCAGCTAGAGGGCAGGGGCTGTGTGTCATTCATTTTGAATCCTCAATATCTAATACAGTGCTCAGCACATGTGAAAAGTCCAATAAATTTTGTTAAATGAATAACAAGGTTTATGAGGAATCCTCTGATAATAGGAATTTTCAATTTTGCTCTCATTAAAAGATACAGGGTTTTTTAGCCCTGGAGATGGACCCCCATTACCACTTATGACATTGACTCTAAAAAGAGGAAAATGATAAGACATCTTTGCTGTTATACCTGCCAGGAATACAGTAACCTGGCTGGTGGATTCGAACTGCCAACGTTTTGGTTAGCAGTGGAGCTCTTAATCACTGCATCACCAGGAGTACAATACCGGTCTTGTATTACAGGTCTTGACTGTGGACTGATTTAAACTTATGGCCTTTTGTCTTTAGTTTCCTGGCTTTCCCAAGGATTAAGGACAACTAGTCAGTTTTATTCCAGGCTTAAAACTGGTAGTAACAGATTTGCTATGAAATAAAGTAAGGTGACTACATTTTGTAATGAGAGGTTTCAGGCAGAGGAAGGACACGCCTCTGTGGAGTGCAGACAGACGGAGAAGAGAGGGTTCTAGTTCAGAGGGCCCTTGCATTTACGGTCAGCTTAGTCACGCCTCATTGATTAAGAAGATAGTGACTACTGACGCCAGCTTGATTTCACAGCTACTCTGGGAAAATAAAATACACTCATATTTATACATACATTCAAGGATTTATTAGGGTTTGCAGCTTCAGCTTCACCTGCACTTGCTCCGATTGTCCCCAGATATCAGTACAAAGGCTTTGGACTGCAAGTAGCAAAATCCTTTAGGACCTAAGCCAACCTGAGGAGAAGGAATTTAGAGTAGTGCCAAATTTTTTAAAACACAAAATGCACTGTTTTCCTTATTACTGAAATAACCCACATTTGTTTTAGAAAATTTAGAAATTACAGAATAGAAGAAGGAAGAAAATAAAAGTTACCAATTATTCTGCTAACTAGAGATAACCATGGTTATCATTTTGGTGTATATCTTTGCAGTTCTTTCTTTATACCTTTTAAATGTGATTGTTCTGTAATATTGTTTTATAATATTTATTTTTCTTTTAAAAATAGTGCAAACATTTTTCCTATAGCCTTTATGTATTTTATGACAAATTTTTTTTTCCATTCTTTTCCACTCTGATCTTTTTAATTTCTATCTTCTCCTTACTTTGGGTTTTATTCACTTTTATTTTCCTATTTCTTAGAAGCTGAGGTGATTGAAGATCTTTCTTCTTTTCTAATATAAGTGTGTGGTGCTATGTATTTCTCTTTGAATACTGCTTTAGCCGCATTCCACAAATTTTGATATGTTGTGTTTTCATTTTCATTCCATTAAAAACACTTTCTAATTTCCCTTCTGATATCTTCTTTGACCCATGGGTTATTTAGAAGTGTGTTGTTTAGTTTTCAAATATTTGGGAATTTTAAGAGATCTTTCTGTTATTGACAGCTAGTTGTGGTCAGAGAGCATGCTTTGTATGATTTGAATCCTTTTAAAATGTACTGAGACTTGTTTCATCTCCCAGAATGTGGTCTTTCTGGTAAATATGATGTGTGCACTTAAAAAATGTATATTTTACAATTGTGTGAAGTATTTTATACATGTCTGGTTGATTTGGCTGATAATATTGTTCAGATCTTCTGTATCCTTACTGATTTTATATTTATTTGTTCTAGCAATCATTGAGAGGGGAATGCTAAAATCTCTATTACTGAGAAATTTTTTATTTCTCCTTTCACTTTTATCAGTTTTTGCTTCTGTATTTTTAAGTTATGGAAACCCTGGTGGCGTAGTGGTTAAGAGTTACAGCTGCTAACCAAAAGGTTGGCAGTTCGAATTTACCAGGCGCTCCTTGGAAACCCTATGGGGGCAGTCCTACTCTGTTCTATAGGGTCACTATGAGTCACAACTGACTATGGCAGTGGGTTTGGTTTGGGTTTTTTTATTTTGGAGTTATTATACATAACATTGAGGATTGTTAAATCTTCTTGATCATTATCTTGATCTCTTTATCATTATAAAATGACCCTCTTTGCCTCTGTTGATATTAGTTTCTCTGAAATCTGCTTTGTCTGATATTAATATAGGCAATCCAGTTTTCTTTCTGTTAGTGCTAGCATGATAGATCTTTTTTTCCGCCTTTTTACTTTTAATCTATTTATGTTTCTTTCCTTAATATGGGCTTCATATAGGTAGCATATACTTGGATATTTTTTGTTCTTTAATACAGTATAACAGTCTCTGTCTTTTAATGGGGGTGTTTAGACCACATATATTTAATGTGATTTTTGGTATGGTTGGGTTTAAACTTACCGTCTTGCTATTTGTTTTCTATTTGTCACACATATTCTTTATTCCCTTCATTCTTATTTTTTCCTGCCTTTTTGGGGCTATGGGTATATTTTATCTCCTTTATTATTACATTTTTTTTTTCTTATTAGCTACTGTCATGAATTGAATTGTGTCCCCAGAAAATATGTGTATCAATTTGGCTGTCCATGATTCTCAGTATTGTGTGATTATCCACCATTTTGTCATCTGACATGATTTTCCCCTGTGTTGTAAATCCTGTCTCTGTGATGTTAACGAGGGAGGATAGGTGGCAGCTCTGTTAATGAGGCAGGACTCAATGTACAAGATTGGGTTTTGTCTTGAGCCAATTTCTTTTGGGGTATAAAAGAGAGAAGTGAGCAGAGAGTCCGGGGGACCTCAGACCAGCAAGAAAGCGGCACCAGGAACAGAGTGCATACTTTGAACCCGGGGTTCCTGTACGGAGAAGCTCCTAGACCAAGGGAAGATTGATGAGAAGGACCTTCCTCCAGAACTGAGAGAGAGAGAAAGCCTTCCCCTGGAGCTGATGCTCTGAATTGGGACTTTTAGCCTCCTAGACTGAGAGAATAAATTTCTCTTTGTTAAAGCCATCCACTTGTAGTATTTCTGTATATCAGCACTAGATAACTAAGACATGATATGAACTCTGTAATACATTGTTATTTTTAATTATATTTTAAAGAGATATAAATAATAGGAAAAAGGATTTTTACATTTATTCATGTAGTTTCCATTTTTGATGCTCTTAATTCCTTTGTATAGATCTAGATTTCCAACTGGGATCATTTTCCTTCTGCCTGAATGACTTTTTTTTTTTTTTTTTTAATGATTTCTTACAATACAGGCCCTCTGGTGATATATTCTTTAAGCTTTTATATGCCCAAGTTTTTATTTCCCTTTAGTTTTTTAATCTGGAGTCATTTTAGATTTAGTGAAAAGTTACAAAAGTGGTACAGAGATTTCCCACATATACCTTACCCAATTTCGTCTCATGTTAACATCTTACATTATCGTGGTACATGTCTCAAAACTAAGAAACCAACATTGATACAGTACTACTATCTAAACTCCAGATTTTACTAATATTTCACTTATTTTCCACCAGTATTCTTCTGCTGTTCTGGGATCCAATCCAGGATACCACATTACATTTAGTCATTGTGTATCCTTAGTCTCTTTTTCTCTGTGGCAGTTTCTCAGCCTTTCTTTGTTTTTCATGACCTTGACAGCTTTGAGGAGTACTGGTCAGGTATTTTGTAGAATGTTCCTCAATTTGGGCTTGTGTATGTATATTTCATGATTAGACTGAGGTTATGGGTTTTCGAGAAGAAGACCACAAAGGTGAAGTGCCCTTTTCATCACATCATATCAAGGGTACATGCTATCAACATGACTTATCACTGGTGATGGTAACCTTGATTCCCTGATTTAGGTAGTGTTTGCCAGATTTCTGAACAATAAAGTTGCAGTTTTTCCCTTTTTTATCTGTTCTTTGGAATAAGTCACTAAGTCCAGCCCATGCTCAAGGAGGTGGGGTTAGGCTCTACATCCTGAGTGGGAAGTATCTACTTAAATTGTTTGGAATTCTTCTGTTTCTTTTCTCACACTTTAAAATTTATGCTATATTTTTATTTATATCAATGTGGTAGGCTTGATGATGGTGGCTTCCCGATGATTTTCATATCCTAATCCTTGGAATCTATTACTTTACATGGTAAAGGATACTTTGAAGATGTGATTAAGTTAGGGATCTTGAAATGGGAAAATTACCCTAGATTCTACCACTCATCTGTCAGTTTGTCATACTGTGGTGGCTTGTGTGCTGCTATGATGCTGGAAGTTTTGCCACCAGTATGTCAAATACCAGCAGAGTCACCCATGGTGAACAGGTGTAGTAGAGCTTCCAGATTAAGAGGTACTAGGAAGAAAGGCCTAGTGATCTACTTCTGAAATTTAGCCACTGAAAACCTTATGGTCACGAGAGAACATTGTCCGACTTATTAGTTTTGAGCACATCATCAGGAGATTGCTAGAGGAGGATATCATGTTTGGTAACATCGAGGGCTAATGGGGGCATGGGACACCCATGGTGAGATGAATTGGCACAATATCCATAATGATGGACTTGAACATTCAGGCGATCATAAGAATGATGCAGGACAGGGCAATATTTTGTTCTGTGGTACATAAGGTTGCCATGAGTTTGAGTGGCATGGCAGCTGACAATAATGACCCTATATTATCTGAGTGACCTAATATCACAAGAGTCTTTATAAGAGGGAATAAGGAGGTTTAGAGTCAGAGAAGGAGGTGTGACAATGAAAGCAAAGATTGGAGTGATATGGGCAGCCGCTAGAAGTTGGAAAAGACAAGAAAATGGATTTTCCCTAACAGTCTCTAGAAGGAATGCAGCCCTGCCAACACCTTGATGTTAGCCCACTGACATTTATTTTGAACTTCTGACCTCCAGAACTGTAAGATAATAAATTTGTGTTGTTTTAAGCCACAAAATTTGTGGCAATTTGACACAACAGCAATATGAAACTAATACAATCAGTAGAGATGCATATATATTTTATACTTTGGGCCAACTTCTTTTTAAAATTTTATTCTATTTTATTGTACTTTAGATGAAGGTTTAGAGAACAAACTAGTTTCTCATTAAGCAATTAGTACACATGTTGTTTAATGACATTGGTTAACAACCCCACAGCATGTCAACACTCTCCCTTCTCAACCTTGGGTTCCCTATTACCAGCTTTCCTGTCCCCTCCTGCCTTCTAGTCCTTGCCCCAGGACTAGTGTGCCCCTTTATTATTGTTTTGTTTTATGGGCCTGTCCAATTTTTGGCTAAAGGGTGAACCTCAGAGTGACTTTGTTACTGAGCTGTAAGTGTGTCCAGGGGCCATACTCTCAGGGTTTCTGCAGTCTTCGTCAGGCCAACAAGTCTGGTCTTTCTTTTTGAGTTAGAATTTTGTTCTCCATTTTCTCCAGGTCTGTCTGGGACCCTCTATTGTGATCCCTGTCTGAGCAGCCAGTGGTGGTAGCTGGGCATCATCTCGTTGTACTGGACTCAGTCTGGTGGAAGCTGTGGTAGATGTGGTCTGTTAGTCCTTTGGACTAATCTTTCCCTCGTGTCTTTAGTTTTCTTCATTCTTCCTTGCTTCTGAAGGGGTGAGACCAGTGGAGTATCTTAAATGGCCACTCACAGGCTTTTAAGACCCCAGATGCAACTCACCAAAGTAGAATGTAGAACATTTTCTTCATAAACTATGTTGTGCCAATTGAACTAGATGTTCTCTGAGACCACAGTCCCCGCAGCCCTCAGCCCAGCAATTCTGTCCCTCAGGGAGTTTGGATGTATCTATAGAGCTTCCATGATCTTGCCTTGAAAAGTTGTGCTGGCTTCCCCAAGTATTGTGTACTGTCTTTACCCTTCACCAAAGTTACCACTTGTCTCTTGCCTATGTAGTGTTTATCCATCTCCACCTCTGCCCTCCCTTGTAACATTCAAAGACTGTTTCTTTTTGTCTGTTCATGAGTTTTTACAGTAGTGGCCTCATACAATATTTGTCTTTCTGTGAGTGACTTATTTCACTCAGCAGTGATGGTTAAGATTGTGTATCAGCTTGGCTGGGCCATGATTCTTAGTGTTTGTATGTGAGCACTCCCATGATTGAATCTGCTGTGAGTAGCGTATCAGTTGAAAGGGAGTTTCCTTGGGGGTGTGGCCTGCATTGAAATATAAGCAGACGTTCTGGCTTTTTTGCTTACTCTGGATCCTGTGCTGTCTCCTGTTAGTCTGACCTCTGCCTCTTGGGACTTGAGCTATCAGCTTATCTGCAGATCTTGGGATTCGTCAATCTTCACAGCCTGAGAGCGGGAGTGCTGCTGTCTGACCTTCCAATCTTGGGTTCGCCAGCCCCTGCAGCTATGTGGATTGAGAAAAGCCTCTATCCTGATACATGGACTTGAGATGTTTCAGCCTCTACAATTGCGAGAGCAGCTTCCTTAATGTAAATATCTCTCTATATATTTATGTGCTTTACTGGTTTTGCTTCTCTAGAGAACCCAGCCTAAGACACAGCATAATGCCCTCCAGATTCATCCATGTTATCAGATGCTTCACAGATTCGTTGTTCTTTATTGTTGTGTAATACTCCATTGGGTGTATGTACCACAGTTTGTTTATCCATTCTTCTGTTGATGGGCATCTGTGTTGTTTCCATCTTTTTGCTATTGTGAACAATGCTGTAGTGAACATGGGTGTGCATGTGTCTATTCATGTGACAACTGTTATTTCTCTAGGATATAATCCTAGGAGTGGGATTGCTGGATCATATGGTACTTCTATTTCTAGCTTTCTAAGAAAGCACCATATGGTTTTCCAAAATGGTTGTATCATTTTGCATTCCCACCAGCAGTGCATAAGAGTTCAGCTCTCTTCTCAGCCACTCCAACATCTGTTATTTCCTGTTGTATTGATTCGTGCCAGTAATGCCAGGCTGAGATGGTATCTCATTGTGGTTTTTATTTGCATTTCTCTAATGGCTAGTGATGGCGAGCATTTCCTGATGCGTTTGTTGGGCACTTGAATGTCTTCTTTGGTGAAGTGTCTGTTCATTTCCTTTGCTCAGTTTTTTATTGGATTATTTGTCTTTTTGTTGTAGTGGTGTTGGATTTTCCTCTAGGTTTTAGAGATCAGAACTTTGTCTGACTTGTTATAGCCAAATTTTTTTCCCAGTCTGTAGGTTCTCTTTTTACTCTTTCGGTGAATCTTTTGATGAGCATAAGTTTTTAATTTTTAGAAGATCCCAGTTATCTGGCTTATCTTCGGGAGTTTGTGTGTTGTTGGTTGTGGTTTGTATCCTGTTAATGTGGTGTGTTAGGGCCTCTAGTGTTGATCCGATTTTTTCTTCTATGAACTTTATAGTTTTTGACTTTATATTAAGGTCTTTGACCCATTTTCAATTAGTTTTTGTATATGTTGTGAGGTATGTGTCCTGTTTCATTTTTTTGCAGATGGATGTCCAGTTTTGCCAGCAGCATTTGTTAAAAGACTGTCTTTTTCCCATTTGCTGGACTTTGGACCCTTGTCAGAGATCAGGTGACTGTAGGTGAATGGATTTACATCTGGGTTCTCAATTCTGTTCCATTGGTCAATGTATCTGTTGTTGTACCAGTACTAAACAGTTTTGACTACCGTAGGTCTATAGTAGGTTTTGAGGTCAGGTAGTGCAAGTCTTCCTTTTTACTTCTTCTTCAATAGCGCTTTACTTATGTGGAGTTGTTCCCTTTCCATGTAGTTAATGATAAGTTTTCCATCTGTTTAAAGAATGTCACTGGTATTTGGATCAGTATTGCATTGTATTCATAAATAGCTTTGGGTAGAATTGTCATTTTCACAATGTTGAGTCTACCTATCCATGAGCATGGTATGCCTTTGCATTTATGTAGCTCTCTTTTGGTTTCTAGCAGTAGTGTTTTGTAGTTTTCTTTGTAAAGGTCTTTTACATCCCTGGTTAGATTTATTCCTAAGTATTTTATTTTTTTAGGGGCTATTATAAATGGTATTGTTTTCCTGATTTCCTTTTCATCTTTCTCTTTATTGATATATAGGAATCCAACTGATTTTTGTGTGTTTATCTTGTATCCTACAAGTCTGATGAATGTTTCTATTAGTTCCAGTAATTTTCTCATGGAGTCTTTTGGGTTTTCAATGTACAGTATCATATCATCTGCCAATAGGGACAGTTTAATTTCTTCATTACCAGTTTGGATGCCTTTATTTCTATTTCTTGCCTTATTGCTTTAGCTAGGACTTCCAGCATGATGTTAGATAGGAGTGGTGATAAAGGGCGTCCTTGTCTTGTTCCTCTTCCCAAGGGGAATATTTTCAACTTCTCTACATTAAGAATGATGCTGGCCATTGGTTTTGCATAGATGCCCTTTATTATGTTGAGAAGTGTTCCTTCTATGCCTATTTTCTTGAGAGTTTTTATGAGGAATGGGTGTTGGACTTTGTTGAATGCCTATTCTGTGTCAACTGAGATGCTCATGTGATTCTTTTCTTTCCTTTTATGTATGTGATGGATTATGTTGATTGATTTTATAATATTGAACTATCCTTCCATACCTGGTATGAATCCTACTTGGTCGTAGTATGTTATTTTTTTTGAATTGATGCAGAATTCTGTTGGCTAGAATATTATTGAGAATTTTTGCATCTGTATTGATGAGAGATATTGGTCTGTAATTTTCTTTTTTTGTGGTGTCTTTGCCTGGTTTTGGTATCCTGGTTATGCTGGCTTCATAGAGTGAATTTGGAAGCAACGCTTCGTTTTCTATGTTCTGAAATAGTTTGAGTAGTACTGGTGTAAGCTCTTCTCTGAATGTTTGGTAGAACTCTCTAGTAAAGCCACCTGGGCCAGGGCTTTTTTTGGTTGGGAGTTATTTTTTATTACCTTTTCATTCTCTTCTCTTGTTATGGATCTGTTCAGATTTTCAACATCATTTTGTGTTAGTTTGGATAAGCAGTGTGTCTCTAGACATTTGTCCATTTTCTCTAGGTTTTCAACTTTGTTGGAGTATAGTTTTTCATAATACTTTCTTATGATCCTTTTTATTTCAGTTGGGTCTGTTGTAATGTCCCCCATTTCATTTCTTATTTGGGTTATTTGCGTTCTCTCCTGTTTGTCTTTTGTCTTTTTTGCCAGTGGTTTGTGAATTTTATTCTTTCAAAGAACCAACTTTTGGTTTTTTGATTCTTTCTATTGTTTTTCTGTTCTATATTTCATTTATTTCTGCTCTGATTTTTATTACTTCCTTTCTTCTGGTGGCTGTGGGCTTCTTTTGCTCTTCTTTTTCTATTTGTTCAAGTTGTATAAGTAATGTTTTGGTTTTATCTGCTTCTTTTTTGATGTGTGCATCTAATGCTATAAATTGACTTCTGAGAACTGTCTTTGTTGTGTCCCAAATGTTTTGGTATGGTGTGTTATCATTCTTGTTTGATTCTAGGAACTTTTTATTTCCATCTTTGATTTCTTCTGTTACCCAGTGGTTTTTAAGCAGGGTGTTATTCAGTTTCCATGTAATTGATTTTTTTTTCCTTACTTTTCCTGTTGTTAATTTCTACTTTGATGGCCTTGTGGTCAGAGAAGATGCTTTGTGTTATCTCAGTGTTTTGGATTTTGTTGAGGGTTGCTCTGAGGCCCAAGAAGTGGTCTATTCTGGAGAACATTGGAAAAGAATGTGTATTTTGCACCTGTTGGGTGTAGTGTTTTATATATGAGGTCAAGTTGGGTGATTGTGCTTTTTAGCTCTCCTATATCTTCGTTGAGTTTCTTTCTAGATGTTCTGTCCTTTACCGAGAGTGGTGTGTTGCAGTCTCCTACTATTATTGTGGAACTGTCAATTTCTGTTTTCAGTACTGTTAGAGTTTATTTTATGCATTTTGGAGCCCTATCGTTGGGTGTGTAAATGTTTATTATGGTTATATCTTCATGATGGATTGTCCCTTTAATCATATTGTGCCTTCTGTGTCATTTATGGTAGGTTTTGCTTTAAAGCCTATTTTATCTGAGATTAATACTGGCACTCTTGCTCTTTTTTTGGTAGTTATTATCTTGATATATTTTTTCCATCCTTTGATTTTTAATAAATTTACATCTTTGTTTTTAAGGTGCATCTCTTATAGACAGCCTATTGATGGATCCTGTTTTTTTTTAATCCATCCTGTTACTCTGTGTCTCTTTATGGGTACATTTAAGCTGTTTACATTCAGTGTAATTATTGATAGGTGTGAGTCTATTCCTGTCATTTTGTACTGCTTTTTTTGTAGCACTAATGTTTTCTTTGTTTGTCTTAGTCTCCTGTGCTAACTTTTTTTTGTGTGGATTTCTTTTTCATTTCTTTTGTTTTTGTAGATTTTGTTCTTATTGAGACTTTATGTTTTCCTCCTTTTTTCTTTGGTGAGTAGGTTTGTTAACTTTCTCTGTGGCTACCTTGAAATTTACCCTTATCTTCCGAGGTTTGAACTAGTCTGTTACTACTTGGTATCACCTTGGCTCTGTCTCCATTAGAAAGTTCTATTCCTATACCATTTATTCCCTTTTTTACTGTTCTGATGTTGTTGTCTTTTACAGATTAACCTCTCTGGTTCCCTGTTGCAAGTATTTTGGTTTTGGATAGTCCTTGAGAGTTCATTTCCTAATTTGGTGTCTGACTGGTACAATCTTGTATCCTAGATTCAGGCTGTGGTCTTATGTTGTTTGTTCTCAGACCAAAGGATTCCCTTTAGTAATTCTTGTAAGTTTGGTTTGTTTTTTACATATTCCCTTAATTTCTGTTTATCTGGAAATGTCTTAATTTCACTATCATATTTGAATGGCTGTTTTGCAGGGTGCCTTATTCTTGGTTGGCAATGTTTTTCTTAAGTTTTATATATGTCATGCCATTGCCTACTTGCCTGCATGGTTTCTGCCGAATAATCAGAGCTTAGTCATTGTTTCTTCTCTGTATGTGACTTTTTATTTTTCTTGAGTGCCTCTTAGGATTGTTTCTTTGTCTTTGGATTTAGCAAGTGTGACTATGATACGCCCTGGTGATTTTCTTTTGGGGTCTATCCTATATGGAATTCCTTGAGCCTCTTGGATGGTCAGCTTTTCATCATTCATGATGTTAGGGAAGTTTTCTGTCAGCAATTCCGCAATGATCATCTCTGTGTTTTCTGTTTTCTCCCCCCTGTTCTGGAACTCTGATCAGTCACGAATTTTTGCTTTTGATTGTATCCCACAGAATTCTCAGGGTTTCTTCATTTTTCATGATTCTTTTTTCCGATGTTCCCTCAACAGTGTTGTATCCAGGTATTTATCTTCAATTTGTCTGATTCTTTTTCCCGTCATTTCAAACCTGTTCCTCAGCCCTCCTGTGACACTGTCCATTTCTGAAATCTTGTTGTTGTGTTCTTATTGTTGTTTTTGTATGATTTCTAGTTGTGAGTTTATTTTAGCATTTCTTCCTGTATTATTTTCCTGAATTCTTCCATTTTTTGGTCCATATTTTCCATGAGTTTGTCTATTTTTTCCTCATTTTTGTCTGCTCTTTGCTTCAACTCTTGGATAGTTCTCAATATTAGAGATTTAAATTCCCTATCAGGTATTTCTAGTGCCTTTTTTTTCTACTGGAAAGTCATCTACTGTTTTATTTTGGACTCGTACTGGAATCATCCTGTCCTGTTTTATATGTTTTGATATTGTGTGTTGTCTTCAGGACATTCAATAGTTTTTTTTTTTTTATTGATTGTGGATTTGTTCATTATGTCTTTTTTTTTTTTCATTTTATTTGATTATGTCTGAACAGGTGGCTGTGCGTTCTTTGTTGTTTGCTTATCGGTAGTCATGATACTTTTTACTTCCTTGTCCAATGGGCAGGGCAGTCACTCAGCTTTAGTGCATCAGGGCAGGTCCAGCTGAAGGAGAGGGGTTGGGATAGGTTCTTTGTGGTACATACTAGGGCTAACAGGGCAGGCTAGGAATCAGTGCTGGGCAGGTTTTGGTAGGCTGTGCCTGTGCTGCTCAGGGGTGTGATGTTCAGTGCACGGTGCCGATAGGCAGGAAAGAGGCAGGAGGTTGTGATGTGTGGAGCTAATATGGGTGTGGGAAAGAGGAGAGAGAAACAGGAGGCAAAAAGAAACAAAACAAGGGGGAAAAAAGAGTGCTAGGGGAGCTTGGTGTTTGAGTGGAGAGATGAGAAATGGAGAAAAGTAAAAATGAAAAAACAAAAAAGGGGGGGAATAATTAAATAAAAATTTAGAAAAGGGAAAATAAAAAAAAAGAAAAGCCCCCATGAGTCCAACTGGTGCAGCCACAAAGACCAAGGAAGTGGCTCCCAGGCAGCACAGTATAGCCTGGCTAGCAGGGGTATAGATGTGACACAGCACCAGGTATTCAGGAAACAGAAAAAGAAGGTAAGTATAGAAAGATGAGAACTGAGAAATGAAGAAAGAGAGGAAAATAAAGTAAAAAGAAATGCCTCCAGGGGCCGCGCAGACCGGGGAAGTGGCTTCTAAGCTGCGCAGTTCAGCCCAGCTAGAAGGGGCTCACAAGCTGCAAAAAGAAAGAGAAAAGAAACAAACAAAACAAAACAGAACAAAGCAAAGCAAAATGAAACAAAGCAAAAAACCCCCAAAAAACCCATGGACCCCACCAGCATGATATTGCAGGCTGGGGGAGTGGTTTCCCAGTTGAGCTGGGCTTCACAGACTTTCAAGAACAAGCAAAGATGACACATGGAGCCAGGTATTCAAGAGAAAGGAGAGGGAGTTAGCGGGAGGCACAGAAGAAACCAAATAATTGGAAAAAAGCAACACAAGCTCAGGGAGCCAGCCAGCTTGAGCAGGGTGAATCCAAGCAGTCTGGGGCCAAACCAGTTGCCTCTTGGCCAAGAGACTGTGGCCGGTGGGAAGCAGAGGAGGCCAAAGGTGGGGTGAGGAAGGGTGGAGCTTAGGAAAGCATACGTCACTAGTTACCAGGTGCTCTGTCTCCTGCTGGGAACTTCGTGGGTGGGGTGAATCCAAGCAGCATGGACACTGCACTTTCCAGCCACTGCAGCCAGTAGAACAGCAGGGAGATGATGGGTGGTGGGAAAGTGTGTATTGCAGGTTACTGGGTGCTCTGTCTCCTGCTGGAAGCTCCATGAAGGTGCTTTCCCATACTCCCTGTCTGCTCATCTCCAACAGGAGTCCAAGATGGCGAACCTGTGCTGCATTAGCTGAGAGAGGATCTCCACATGTATCTCTCACTCCCTGTCCTCTGTCAGTTTCTTATTTCATTTGCTGTTTGGCTGAGTTCTTTATGTCTTCATTTGATACTCCAGGTTCCAGGAATGTCGTTTGTCTCTGTTTTACTTAGTTTTTCGGGTCTTTGCTGTGAAGGCACGGCATGGTGCTTCTGTTTATGGTGCCATGTTGGCCAGAAGTCTGCATGTTTATTTTCTTCAGATATAGTTATAGATATGGGTGACTGGCTCAGAGTGTATGCAGCATCCCAAAGCAGTCATTTTGTGTTGACAAGTTCTCCTCCAGGGAGGTAGAACCTATTTACATATTGTCCACATGTAATTTATTTGAATACTAAATCTTCCTCCAAATCACCTCTCTTCTGGACTCTTTTATGTTATCTTCTTTGGTGTGTATCTCTTCATGTTGATGAGACCCGCTATCATTCTGTGTTCTAAAATTATCAGCACATTTGACCCTCTGAAAAGATTTGTATTTGTCCATTTTGTGGGCCAACCTAATCTTGATATAGTTTTATTGGAGCACCAGTATACCCACTTGTGTATTGTCTAAGGCTGTTTTCACTCTACAATGGCAGATTTGAATAGTTGTGATGGAGACCCTATGACTGGAAAGCCAAAAATATTTACTATCTGGTCCTTTACCGGAAAGGTTTGCTAACCCTGCTCCAGACTATAATTTCTTCTATAAAATGTAGTAAAATACAACTCCATGTTGTCACCACAATTAATTGCCATTCTGAGTCTCACCTGAGCTTCCGCCCTCTGGCTGGAGTGCTCACTGCGAAGGGTCATGAGTCACTCAGTCACATTCCTGAGCAGAAATTTAGTGTATTTATTCCTGTCAGAGACCACAGCTCTGCCATGCTGTAATTATCTGAACCTTCTACTTTCTAGAAGAATCACCATTCTATCCCCTTATTCCATTTTCATCACTGACATAGCACTTGGCCCTCTTTTGGGGGCTGATTTTGTCAAAAAAGTGATGCAGGTATCACTTCTTGGGAGCTGCTGACCATGCCGAGGGGAGCAGAGGAGAACCAGCACCTCTTCTTGAGGACCTGCAGGCGGGCTGGTCCCATTACCTGGCACACAGCTCACTGGGCAGTGTCAGCTATAAAAATTGAGCCCCAGGAAAATCACTCATTGCTCTATATCCTGGGGACCTTTGAAGTGCTTTAGCGTTCTGAAACTTCAAATGTTAAATAAAACAATGACACTGTACCCGTTGAGAGGATTCTGACCCATAGTGACGTAATAGGACAGAGTAAAACTGCCCCATAGGGTTTCCAAGGAGCAGCTGGTGGATTCAAGCTGCTGACCTTTTGGTTAGCAGCCAAACGCTTAACCACTGCACCACCTCAAATTGGTCTTTCTAAGAATGCACTTGTAGGTGGGGTAGTTGCTCTTGGGCCACATGTCACTGGTATAATTACAGATTTCAGGAGGGGAAGAGATACTCATATTCAATTGATAACGATGTATTAAAATCAGTTCTACGCTTTTGGGTACTTATTTTTTTTTATGTAAATAGATACTATGGTGGTTTGACATATTTGATGCCAAGAAGAAAAGCACCACACTCACCCTAGGCCAAAATAAAGGCGAGTTAGCAATTCTGCTTTCCCTTGCCCCATCTCTTCCAATGGGCGGAAATCACAGAAGTCCCTTGGCTGCCATCTACTGCCCACAATGTGAACACAACTACTCAGCAGTTCAGTCTTTGGGAAAAAAAGTTTTGAACCACATTTACTTCTCCAAAAGGAAGCGTGATTGTCCTGCCTAATGCTCTATTTTAACTAAAAATTTAAAATAATTTTTTAACTCTGTAAACCCTTAGCCTTTCTTTAAAGAAAAATCTGCACTGTAAGGGATTTATCCTTACGTCGAAGAACATAAAAGCGTGTCAGCAATTCAGGGAGTAGACAGAAGATATGTGTAATAGCAATCTCTGAAAGCACTGTTAAATTGATCTAAAAAATGTCCCTGGTCCTTCAGCACTCAAATTCCTTTGTGGTCCTGCATATTATCACCTGAAGGCTAGGGACTGTCAGAATTTGGTACCCAGTTGATGATCTATAGCTTTTCCTCCAAAAGCTTCTCCTTTAAGTGATTTCTAAAAGAATAAGAAAGTAGTTGCCATTTTGATGTCTGAATTTTGTTTCCAATTATTAGAAGGAATAAAGAGGAGCCCTGGTGATGCAGTGGTTAAGCACTCAGCTGCTAACCGAAAGGTCGGAGATTGGAACCCACCAGCCACTCCACGGAAGTAAGATGTGGCAGTCTTCTTCTGTAAACATTTACAGCCTTGGAAACACCATGGGGCAGTTCTACTCTGTCCTATAGGATCGCTACAAAAGAAAAGGGACGTGAAATCTGGCTACCCGGGGTCAGTAGCTGTGTTTTTATTAACCCGTATGTGCATTGTGCCAACACAGCTGGGGCACGTAGACACTCAGTGAGTGCTGACGAATGAGAAAGGGCAAGAGGCTAAGACTGCATTGGGCCACACTGCCTGGCAACCCTGGTAAACGCTCTCTGTTCTGGCCCCCTCCCCCCGCCCCAGGGCTACAAAGATATACGTTGGGGATAAAGTCGCCCACTTCATGAATCATCCATGAATGATCAATGCGAACTTTTTGGAATCATGTCTCTCTCTCCCTGTCACTCTCAAATGAAATGCAACCTTGATTTTCAGAGGCAGATTGAGGGCAGAGAAGATTCCCAGAAAGTGTGAGGGGAGGGATTCTTGGTCACACTGTCATGCCATTGCCGCCCAACTCCTTCCCACTGTTCCTTCTGGAGCATCAACTGACAGGTTCCAGAAACCATGGTGGGTTTAGGGCAGCAAGGGCTTACTGCAGGTCTTGGGGGCAAAATATCTGAACACCATGGCTGAAGATGAGCCAAGGTACCAGTAAACCTGTAGAGAAAGGTGTCCAGTGGCTGTGATTGAGACCCAGGCCTCCAGTTAGGGAGCAGTGAGCCATCACCCACCAAGAGCAAGTACCGCTCCTGACCCACAGGCCACCTTCGCCTTTGCTTTCTACTCTTCACAACATGCTTCATGTTTTAAGAGAATTTTCACATTATGTTGCCCAGGATGAGTTTGGGACTAACTATTTCTTGAAAACTAGAGACTGCAGGTATGTGTGTGTATGCGTGTGTGTCTGTGAATATGAGGATGCGAGAAATTACACCCTGGGCCCAGGACTGCAGAACAGCAAGGGGAAGGAGGCAGGGTGACACGGAGGACTTTCGAGATTTCCTACTTAGGACATAATCCCGTGGCCACTGTGGTAGTTGTGAGAGTGATTGGGGGTGGATAGCTTGGCTTTCTATCAAATTATGTTTCACCAGTTTATTGTTTCTTGCAGCTTTTGCACATTGTCTTCAGCTACTTAGTTTTTGACAACACGATATATATGTGTATTATATGTATGTATATATACATATGTGAGTATAAATATACTTATTTAACTCAAAGTAAAATGAATAGTGGAGGAGGCATTTTTTTGGATAATTTCCTCTCTTCGCACTGTGATAATTGAAGACCTTAGGGCTGAAAATATATGGTTTGGGGATTTCAAGAAAAATTACTTCAGGAGTATCATAATATTTAACATCAGTTATAATCTGGCTTTAGGTCAAGTAAGAAGTGGAAGCACACTGGGAATTTATGTTAGCTCTCTTACTGTGTTTATATAATAGCATATTATCATACTGTATTGCATTTTTTTGTTAACTTGTCTCTACTACATTGTGAACACCTAAAGATAGAGATTAAGTGCAACATTCCCAATCCCTGCACATTATAGGTGCTCAGTAAGTGTTTGATGAAAGGGGGAAGGAAAGAAGGAATCATGTTGGCATTTTTGTTTTTATACTTGGACGGGGGGTGTTGGGGGTTTCAAGATCCTGGGAAACCCCATGAGAACTTCAGACTCAACATGTCCAAAATTGAGCTCACATTTTCTAACACCCCTCACCATATTCCCCATCTGCTTGTCTACTTTTGCCCCCCTCTTACCACACACTTAGTCATGAAGCCTAAATCTGTATCATCTTTGGCACCTTCCCCCATTCATTTCCCACCATCAGCCGTGAAGTACTAGGAATTCTACCCTCCAATCCTCCATATGCTGCCTCCTCTCCACCCCTCAGCTACCTAATGACTCTGTATATTCTCAGTTGCTCTGAGGTGGCATGCAGTGATGCCCTCAGGGCCTTATGAAGTGCTTTATCTTTCATACCAATGGCCCAAGAGTAATTTATACTTGACTATTTTTTTTTGTTTTACTAACCAGCAGGTTGGCAGTTCAAACCACCCAGAAGGACCTCTAAAGAAAAGCCTGATGATCTACTTTCAAAAAATCAGCCACTGAAAACCTTGTAGAGCATACTTCTGCTCTGTAATGTATAGGGTTGCCATGAGTTGGAGTTGACTCAATGGCAACTGGTTTTATTGTGTTTACTATCTCTATTGTATTATCCCTTATTTCTCAATGTTTCTTTCATGCATTATTCAACAAGTATTCATTGAAAGTACGGGTCCAGGTATTAGAAGTGCCAAGGTGTATGGTCACAGTTGTATCCTCAGAGAGTACAGCCTGATGGGGGGTCTGGCATTTGACCAGAAATACAGTGTAGAGATAGGTGCACATAGGTAGGGCATTGAAATAGGTGAACTTTCATGGGCACCAACTGAAATAATAACTCTGTTGATAAGAATCCGTACAAAGTTGGTTCCTATGAGGTGGAGGGCAAATATATCCTCATTCTCCAACTTCTCCACCATTTCTGAAACCAGCTGTTCTCCCCATGGCATTCTTTTTCTATTGGATTCAATAATTCATTGCAGTGATTACAGAGAACTCATGGAAACACCAAATCTGCAATAACAACAGAGAAGGATATAAACAGAAACAAAGATATGCATAGGTAAGGTTTGGGAGTGGTCCCAGCATGGGCCTTCAACCTCTTAATGGGATCTGCTTACCCTTTCTGAAAGCCAGTGTTCATTCTCACCCATCAGGAAATTTTCAGACAGGAAAAAATGATGTCATTTGGCTGGCTTGACTATTGGCCACTCCTCTCAGCTGGCTCCTGGCTCTTCCTGGCCAGCCCTAGGACAGCTTTTAGATGGACCCTACTCTGCAGATGGCCCCCTACTTGGAGCTCCCTGCTCAGGGCGCCCCAGCTCTCAGATTGTTGCGGTTCTGGGCTGGATTCAGCCTTTACGCTCTGCTGTCACCATTCAGAGCTGCCCTTTGTCTTCATCTCTTCAGGTACATTGCAGCTGCTGCTTCCATTGCCGGTGCTGGTTTACCCAGTCTGGGAGGGTCATGGCACAGGGCCCCATGTCCAAATGATGTGCTCCTTTCCTGGCTGTTATCAATCAGGAGGCCCCAACCGAGGCTCCATGTTCTAGGGTTTCGTCAGTCACTGGGTGGGCCCCTCAGCCAGTCTGGGTAAAGGTCAACTAGTGGGTGGAAGCCCAGTCAAGGTCAACTACAGGATGGGGCCCCCAGGCAATCTCAGTAAAGATCAGACCAGGTGGGGCCCCCCAGCCAATCCTGGTAAAGGTAGATTACCAGATGGGGCTCCCAGCCAATTTGGGTAAAGGTCAGTTATTGGGCATGGCTCCCCAGCCAAACCTGGTAAATGTCAGACTGGTCAGGGCTTTGAAACCAGGACCAGAAGGCAGAATTAGTTCTTTAGTAAGATGATTCCATACTGTGCAGACATCTAGTCCAGACTGGGAGTCAGATAATATTTTCTGGAGGTTATCTGAGCTGAGTCTTGAGGGAAAATGGGAGTTATCCAGATAAGGTATGGGAGGAAGGATATTCCCGAACTATTTGGACATCTGTGTTATGGGCCATCTAGCTCCTTTATAGGAATGCCTGTGGCTCTCCTGGAAGCCACCATATTCATAGGGTCTTCATGGTGTCCCCTGAGCCACAAATGGTCGTTACGGTAGAGACGCTGCCAAACTGAGCCTGTCAGAGTCTTTCCCCAGAATGATTTGAATCGTCAATGGCAAGCAATCAGCCTCTTCCTGGAGGTAGGAACGGCAAGATGTGAGACCCAGGAGTTGGCCTCCACGGTCCTTTCCTTGTGGAGAGAACTGTCCTGCAGTGAAGGACAGTGGGGCCACCACAAGGAGTGCAGAGAGACATGAGGAGTCCCAGGCACTCAGACTCCAGTCGTTCCCAAGAGTCGAATTCATCCCCATCTTACTCATGGTCTGACGGTCAACCCTTCCTTGGATTATGTGATGTACTACACTGCTTTGCGAAAAACTCTTAATTATCTAATTATCGATAATAAATAAGTGAATTCCTAATAAATTGCCTAAGATATTCTCAGTGCAGTTTCTATCTCCATAACAAAAATCATTCCAACTAATGCAGGATCCTAATCACTGGGGAGCTCACACTCCATGAGCCAGTGAGAGTGGAGGACAAGTGCTCTTGTTTGGAAAATGGGGCTGCGTGCATAGCAGGTGGTGTCACTCAAGCACTGCCTGATGTTTCTAGCTGATGGGTTTATAACTGAAATACTAAACCACTCTGGAGGCTTTAGTCACACACAGGCTAGATTACTGAAAGACCATCAAAGAAGCCGCTATCAGACCCCACTCACCACACATTTCATGACCCACCAGTGCCTTTAAGACCATGTACTGCACCCAGGGTCTTACTTCCCCTGACCTTGCCTCTTCTTGAGCATTATCATCTCAGATCTCAGACTGCCCTTGACTTCACATTAACACATTACATTATAGCTGTCACATATCAACTCCGTCCTTGACCTCAACCTGTTTCTCTCTTGTATAGGCTTTGATGACCTTGTTATACTTTTCCTAGTATATTACCACTCTATAGAGTCTGTTTTTAGTTTTGCTTTTTTGTGTTCAAGCTGAAAACTTGAAGGAACCCTTGAGTCCCCGAGGCTACTCAAAGGCCCAGCCAGACACTCTTTGGCTTAAAGAGCTGTAATAACTTAAGGGATTCCTTCTTGAATTTTAGGAAGAGCAGAGGCTAACAGTAGAAGAACAGGACATCTGAGGTCAATAAGGAGTGGGTGGAGAGTGGAACTGGGGAGCCCTGGTGGCTGCTGAGGCCAAACTTTAGCAGCAACATCATCAAAGTCCTTGATTGTCCTAAGACTGGTGTGCTCGGGGGAGATTAGACTTATATCAGTTCTTGTTTGGAGGTTTGCCCAGAAGATTTGTTAGGCGTCTCTGGAAGAGCAACTACATCCAAAGCCAGAGCTCAACGCTGAGTCCCAGTTGTTGACAAAGATGATGAACACACTGTTGACTTCAATCTTTGTGGTGGGAAAAAAGTCCAGTCTAATTTTTAATACCAGTATTGACTCTGTTTGTCCTTAAACCTTGCTCTCCTGTTCCAAACCTCTTAGAGGCACCAGAAGAGTCAGGCAAACAGCAGGTCTTTTGAAACACTTTCATCTGAAAGGGCCAAGTTCAACAGGTTTACAAAAGTCCAATTCATCCAGACAGGAGTATACTCTATCGATGCACTTGAGCTCTGATAGTAAAACATAAAGTGATTTGTTACTGCTTGGAAAGGTTTTCTGGAAAGGCATCTTTATGAATAAATTGAGGCATAACAGAGACGCTGACCCCACAATGTGTCCACATTTTCCTCAGGAGGAATAGATGGTGAGTGCTCTTTTCTGATTTCAGTACATTACCAAGATCATTCTTTGCCAGCTGTAAGAAATTTGGAGGAGAGTTCAGAGACAAGATATATTGATGCAACAGTTTTTAAATATTGAGTCAGCTCTCCATTTTTTGAGGTGAGAAGAGTCGGGGGAACTGCGTGATCTCCTTCTGGGTAATAGCTTTCAGAGGCCAGAAGGAGTAGCAGGAAAATGGCCCAAACTGGAATTAGCTCCTGAATTAATAAGATATTGGCCCTCAGAGAAGTTGTAAAAAGTCTGGGGAAATGCTTGAATAATGAACTACTCGTCATGAGACACGTGAGTAAAACAGGTTCCATAAGAAGCAGGTATAAAGATGTTCCTGGGTGGCGCAAGTGGTTAACGTACTTGGTTGCTAACTGAAAGGTTGGAGGTTCAAGTCCACTCAGAGGTGCCTCAGAAGAAAGGCCTGGTGATCTACTTCCAAAATAGCAGCCGTTGAAAACTCTATGGCGCACAGTTCTACTCTTACACACATGGTATCCTCATGAATTGGAGTCCACTCAATGGCAACTGGTTCTAAAGACAAAAAAATACCATTGCTGTGGAGTCGATTCTGACTCATTGATCCTATGTTAAAGAGTAGAGCTGCTTCATAAGGTTTTCTTGGCTGCGATCTTAACAGAAGGAACCCTAGTGATCCAGTGGTTAAAGCACTCAGCTGCTAAGCAAAAGGTGAGTGGTTGGAACCCACAAGCCCCTCTGCAGAAGAAAGAAGTGGCAGTCTGCTTCCGTAAAGATTTACAGCCTTGGAAACCCTATGGGTCAGTTCTACTGTGTCCTACAGGGTCTCTATGAGTCGTAATTGACAGCAGTGGGTTTGGTTTTTTATTTAGTATTAATGTAAGCTGATCACCAGGCCTGTCTTTCTTAGTACTGCTGGGTGTGTTTGAACCACCGAACTTTAGGTTAGTAGTTGAGTGCAAACCGTTTACACCACCTAGGGACTGACCAAGGGCCTGAAGCTGGAATTGGAATGAGAGAACTGGTCCTGATTATGGCTCAGACTACAGAAAGCCAGCTTTATATATGTCAAATCTACATGGTATGACTCCAAATGACAGAACTCTTTCTAACTTCTGAGGAGAGGGGGCAGCATTCCAAGCAGTCCTTAAGAACACCTTTGGAATGTATTTCAGAGTCACTATTTACATTATGTGCAGACTTTTCTATTGCAGTACTGAGACTGTGTAATGATGTGAGAGGTAGAGGGTGGTAGCAGTACAGGGATAAGGCATCCAACAAAGAGGATCCACAACAGGCCAATGGCAGCTGGGGCAGCCGCCCTCTTGTCAACCCATGGGTACCTGGCAGCTGTTCCTCTCTGGGGGTTATCTGCCAAAAATAGCAGGCTGAAGGTTTACTGAGGTATTTACACTGATTTTTAGATCTCCTCAGGCTAGACTGCAAATGGATAGCCTGGAAAACAAAGGTTTTGCACCCACTCATTCCTTTGGTGATTACCAGCATGGACCTCCATCTCAGAGACCCAATGTCCTGCTACGAGAGATTTCACAGTCCCTGGGGAGATTTTAGCATTGGGAGGCCATAAGTCATGACTTCTGAGCAAGAGGCTGAGAGAACAATGACGGGGATCCAGGATCACGGAACCCTTGGACCAGTAGCCAATTGTGTCTGTAGGCTCTTGAGAGAGTTATACAGAGACTTGGACACCAAGGCAGAATCTCTGCTTATTATTTGAAGGTTTTGACCCCAATTCCTGAGAGGAAACACTGGCTCTGGATTGCTGGAATGGACCATTGGTGAGCCCCAATCAACAATTCAGCAAATTGGCTTTTGATGAATCAATCCTTTGTCCATTTGATGAATTGACTTTTTAAGAATTGATGTTTGGAGAAATGAATGGTAACTCTCTGGAGTCTCTTTCACAGACTAGTAGAAAAAACTGGGTGGGAAAACTTTAACCACACAGAGAAGCTCTGTTCAGCCTCTGTGTTGAGCTGGAACTTCAGAGATAAGGCTGCAGGTGGGCAGGGTTTTCCTGTGGCCTCTGTGCTCTTCAGTTCTCATGGCCCCAGGCAGAAGCTGGGCTGAGCAGAAGTCAACAGATAAATCTTCAGGCAAGAGAACTGCCTTCCAGAAATGTCATGAGGGAAGAAAGAGAAGTGCTGGGGGAGTGGGAGGGGTCAGATAGAACATTGTCGGTACAGCTTTGGGGGGACATGGTGAGTTACCTGTGGCTTTGTTCTCATCCGTGCTTTTGCTGGTCTTTGCAAGGCCAACATTACCTGAGACAATTTGGCTGCCCAAATCTCCCTGAGGGACAGGTTCCATTGGTCAGGTGGGCCTGGTTCAGCTTGCCTTCAACTCTGATTGCTGTCTGCACTCATGGCTCCCTCTTGGCAGCTAGGGGTGACTTCAGTCTATGCCTGTCATTCTGCTGCTTCTTCAAATGTGTTCCCTGCTGCCCTGCTCTTCTTGTACCTGTTCTAGACCATTTGCCCTGGGTTTGTTGCTGTCATTTTCCTTGCAAAAGTGTGCTTTCTGCTCCAAGATGCCTCAATTTTTCTCACTCATTCCTCCTCTCATAAAATGAACCTCAGAGGCTTCCTCTTAAAATATTCTTCCATTTGTATAGCTGATCAATTGGGGATAAGGCTGGGGGTTTACCTTCCTCATTCTCAGAGAAAGAAGGTGGTGTCTTTTTTCTCTTCTGGTAAATTATTAGGTGGATTTAAATAATCTTTACATGTATTCTTTTAGTTTTGAAACAGCTTTATTGAGGTATAATTGACATGATAAACTGCACATATTTAAAGTGTACAATCTTATGCTTATTGATATATTTATGCATCTATATACCTGTGAAACCATTACCACAATCAATATAGAAAACAGGTATTCATCACCCTCAAAGGCTTTCTTGTGTTCCTGGGAATGTCGCCCTCCCCAAGCCACTGCTTATCTGCTATAGATTAGTTTGCATTTTCGAGAATTTTAAATAAATGGAACCCCACACAGTGTGTGCTTTTTTTAAATTTGCCTTCTTTCACTCTGTAATTTTTTAAAACTGTACTTTAAATGAAGGTTTACAGAAAAAACTAGCTTCTCATTAGTACACATATTGTTTTGTGAACATTGGTTGCCAACGCCATGACATGTCAATACTCTCCCCTTCTTGATCTTGGGTTCCCTGTTACCAGCTTTCCTGTCCCCGTCTGCCTTCTAGTCCTTGCCTCTGGGCAGGTGTGCCCCTTTAGTCTCATTTTGTTTTATGGGCCTGCCTAATCTTTGCCTGCAGAGTGAACCTCAGGAGTGACTTCATTGCTAACCTAAAAGGGCATCCAGGAGCTGTACTCTCAGGGTTTCTCCAGACTCTGTCAGACCAGTAAGTCTGGTCTTTTTCTTTTCTTTTTGTGAGTTAGCATTTTGTTCTACATTTTTCTCCAGCTCTGTCCGGGACTCTCTCTGTCAAAGCAGTTGGTGGTGGTAGCTGGACACCATCTAGTTGTGCTGGGCTCAGTCTGGTGGAGGCTATAGTACTTGTGGTCAGTCATTTGGACTAATCTTTGCCTGGTGTCTTTTGTTTTCATCATTCTCCCTTGCTCCAGACAGGGTGAGAACCGTGACATATCTTAGATGGCCGCTCACAAGCTTTTAAGACCCCAGACTTAACTCACCAAAGTAGAATGTAGATCTATGTTATGCCAGTTGAGCTAGATGTTCCCCAGACCATGGTCCCCACAGCCCTCAGGCCAGTAATTTGGTCCCACAGGGAGTTTGAATTTGTCTGTGGCTTCCGTGACCTTGCCTTGGACAAGTTGTACTGGCTCCCCCAGTATTGTGTACTGTCTTACCCTTCACCAAAGTTGCCCCTCATCTGTTGTCTATTTAGTGTTTTTCTATCTCCACCCCTCCCCTCCCTCATAACCATCAAAGATTATTTTTTTGTGCATAAACATTTTCATGAGTTTTTATAGTAGTGATCTATACAATATTTGTCCTTTGGTGATTGACTTATTTCACTCAGCATAATGCCCTCCAGATTCATCCATGTGAGATGCTTCGCAGATTCATCATTGTTCTTCATCATTGCTTAGCATTCCATTGTCTGTATGTACCATAGTTTATCCATTCATCTGTTAATGGACATCTAGGTTGTTTCCATTGTTTTGCTCTTGTGAACAATGCTGCAATGAACATCGGTGTGGATAGGTCTATTAGTGTGACAACTCTTATTTTTCTAGGATATATTCCTAGGAGTGGGACTGCTGAATCATATGGCATTTCTATTTCTAGGTTTCTAAGAAAGCGCTATTTCTTTTTACAAAATGGTTGTACTATTTTGCATTCCCACCAGTAGTGCGTAAGAGTTCCAATCTCTCTGCAGCCTCTCCAACATTTGTTATTTTCTGTTTTTTTGATTTGTGCCAGTAATGTTGGGGTGAGATGGTATCTCATTGTGGTTTTTATTTGCATTTCTCTAATGGCTAGTGATCCCAAGCATTTCTTCATGTGTCTGTTAGCTGTTTGAATTGTCTTCTTTGGTGAAGTATTTATTCATATCCTTTGCCCATTTTTTAATTGGATTATTTGTCTTTTTGTTGTAGAGGTGTTGGATTTTCCTGTAGATTTTAGAGGTTACACCTTTGTCATGTATGTCATAGCCAAATTTTTTTTTCCCAGTCTGTAGGTTCTCTTTTTACTCTTTTGGTGAAGTCTTCTGATGAACATAAGTGTTTAATTTTAAGAAGATCCCAGTTATCTAGCTTATCTTCTGGAGTTTGTATGTTGTTAGTTATGGTTTGTATCCTGTTAATGTGGTGTGTTAACGGTCTTTGGTGTTGATCCTGTTTTTTCTTCTATGATCTTCATAGTTTTTGGTTTTATATTTAGGTCTTTGATCCATTTTGAATTAGTTTTTGTGTATGGTGTCAGGTATGGGTCCTGTTTCATTTTTTTTTTTTTTTTTTTTGCAGATGGGCATCCAGTTTTGCCAGCACCATTTGTTGAAAAGACTGCCTTTTTCCCATTCAGTGGATTTTGGAACCTTGTTAAAGATCTGGTGACCATAGGTGGATGGATTTACAACTGAGTTCTCAATTCTTTTCCCTTGGTCAGTGTATCTGTTGTTGTACCAGTACCAGGCTGTTTTGACTACCATAGCTGTATAGTAGATTCTGAGGACAGGTACTGCGAGCCTCCTCCTTTATTCTTCTTCAGTAGTGCTTTACTTATCCAGGAGCTCTTCCCTTTCCATATAAAGTTAACAATTACTTTTTCCATCTCTTTAAACAACACTGTTGATATTTAGATCAGGATTGCCTTGTATTTGTACATTGCTTTGGGTAGAACTGACATTTTTCACAATGTTGAGTTTACCTATCCATGAACGTGGTATGTTTTTCCATTTATGTAGGCCTCTTTTGGTTTCTTGCAGTAGTGTTTTGTAGTTTTCTTTGTATAGGTCTTTTACATCCCTCATTAGATTTATTCCTAGGTATTTTTTTAATTTTAGGGGCTATTATAAATAATATTGTTTTCCTGATTTCCTTTTCATCATTCTCTTTATTAGTGTATAGGACTCAAACTCATTTTTGTATGTTTAGCTTATATCCTGCTACTCTGGTGAATCTATTAGTTTCAATAGTTTTCTCATGGAGTCTTTTGGGTTTTCTATGTATAAGATTATATCATCTGCAGATAGGGACAGTTTTACGTCTTCCTTATTAATTTGAATGCCCTTTATTTCTTTTTCTTGCCTTATTGCTCTAGCTAGGACTTCCAGCACAATGTTAAATAGGAGTCGTGATAAAGGACATCCTTGTCTTGTTCAGTTTTCAGTCTCTTTCCATTAAAAATAATGTTAGCTGTTGTTTTTATATAATGCCCTTTATTATGTTGAGGAATTTCCCTTCTATACCTATTTTTTTGAGTGTTTTTATCGGGAATGGGTGTTGGACTTTGTCCAATGCCTTTTCTGTATTGATTGAGATGCTCAGGTGATACTTTTACTTTATTTATGTTGTGGATTATGAGTGACTTTCTAATGTTGAATCATCCTTCCATTACTGGTATGAATCTCACTTGGTCGTGGTGTATTATTTTTTTAATATGATGCCGGATTCTTTTGGCTAGAATTTTGTTGAGAATTTTTGCATCTATATTCATGAGAGATAATTGGTCTGTAATTTTCTTTTTTTGTGGTGTCTTTGCCTGGTTTTGGCATCAGTGTTATGCTGACTTTATAGAATGAATTTGAAAGTATCCCTTCCTTTTCTATGTTCTGAAATAGTTTGAGTAGTACTGGTGCAAGCTCTTCTCAGAATGTTTGGTGGAATTCTCCAGTGAAATGATCTGAGCCAGGGCTTTTGTTGTTGTTGTTGTTGGGAGTTTTTTAAAATTACCTTTTCAATCTCTTCTCATGTTATGTGTCTGTTCACTTTTCAACATCATTTTGTGTTAGTTTGGGTGGGTAATGTGTGTCTAGAAATTTGCCCGTTTCCTCTAGGTTTTCAAATTTGTTGGAGTATAGTTTTTCATAATACTCCGTTATGATCCTTTTTCTTTCAGTTGGGTCTGTTGTAATGTCCCCCTTTTCATTTCTTTTTTGGGTAATTTGCATCCTCTTTTGTTTTTCTTTTGTCAGTTTCACTAGTGGTTTGTTGATTTTGTTGATCCTTTCAAAGAACCAGCTTTTGGTTTTGTTAATTCTATTGTTTTTCTATTCTCAATTTCATTTATTTCTGCTCTGATCTTTATTATTTCCTTTCTTCTGTTGGCTGTGGGCTTCTTTTGCTGTTCTTTTTCTCTTTGTTCAAGTTGTATAGCTAATGTTTTGATTTTGTCCCTTTCTTCTTTTTTGATGTGTGCATCTATTGCTATAAATTGACCTTTCAGCACTGTCTTTGCTGTGCCACAGAGGTTTTGGTATGATGTGTTTTCATTCTCGTTTGATTCTAGGAATTTTTTGATTCCATCTTTGATTTCTTCTAATACCAATTGTTTTTTAAGCAGGGTGTTATTCAGTTTCCATGTATTTGATTTTTTTTCCTTGCTCTTCCTATTGGTAATTTCTACTTTGATGGTGTTGTGGTCAGAGAAGGTATTTTGTGTTATCTCGATGTTTTGAATTTTCTTGAGGGTTTCTTTGCAGCCTAGGATGTGGTTTATTCTGGAGAATGTTCCCTGTGCATTGGAAAACAGTGTGTACTTTGCAGCTGTTGGAAGGAGTGTCCTATATATGTCTGTCAGGTCGAGTTGGCTGATGGTGACCTTTAAGTCTTCTGTGTCTTCGTTGAGTTTCTTTCTAGATGTTCTGTCCTTTACTGAGAGTGGTGTGTTGAAGTCTTGTACTGTTATTGTGGAACTGTTAATTTCTCTTTTCAGTGCCTTTAGGGTTTGTTTTATATATTTTGGAACCTTGTCATTGGGTGCATAGATATTTATTATGGTAATGTCATGATGGATTGCCCCTTTAATCGTCATATAATGCTCTTATTTTTCTTTTACGGTGGATTTTGTTTCAAAGTCTATTTTATCTGGTATTAGTATTGCCACTTCTGATCTTTTTTGGTAGATGTTTTCTTTATATATATATTTCCATCCTTTGTTTTTTAATAAATTTACATCTTTGTTTCTAAGGTGTGTCTCTTATAGACTACGTATTGATGGATCCTATTTTTTTAATCCATTCTGTCTATTTCTGTCTCTTTATGGGTGCATTTAGGCCATTTACATTCAGTGTAATTATGGATAGGTGTGAGTTTATTACTGTCATTTTGTAGTGCTTTTTTGTGGTGCTAATGTTTTATTTCATGCTCTTATTTGCCTGTGCTGAATTCCATTTGTTTGTGGATTTTTTTTTCTTTCATTTTTATAGATTTTGTGTTTACTGAGACTTTATGTTTTTCTTCTGTATTTTGATGAGTAGGTTTGTTAACTTGCGTTGTCCTTGAAATTTATCCTTATCTTCCTAAGTTTGAACTAGTCTTTTGTTACTTGTTATCGCCTCGAATTCCTCTCCATTTGAAAGTTCTATAGCTGTACTGTTTATTCCCTCTTTTATTGTTCTAACATTGTTGTCATTACAGTTTAACCTCTGTGGTTCCCTGTTGTAAATCTTTTAGTTTTGTTTTATCCTTGAGAGTTCATGACCTAGGTTGGTATCTAGCTAGATTCAGGCTATCGTCTGATGTTGTTGGTTCTCTAAGAGAAGGACTCCCTTTAAAATATTCTTGTAAATTTGGTTTGTTTTTTACATATTCTCTTAATTTCTATTTATCTGGAAATGTCCTAATTTCACCCTAATACTTTAGCAAGAGTTTTGCTAGATGTATTATTCTTGGTTGGCATTTTTTTTTTCTTTTGAGGTTTTATATATGTCACCCCATTGCCTTCTTGCCTCCATGGTTTCTGTTGAGTAATCAAAACTTAGTCTGATTGTGTCCATTCTGTATGTGACTTTTTATTTTTCCTCTAACTGTTCTCAGGATTCTTTCTTTTTCTTTGGTTTTAGCGAGTGTGATTATGATATGCCTTGGTGATTTTCTTTTGGGGTCTGTCCTATATGGACTTGACTGAGCTTCTTGGACGGTCAGCTTTTCATCTCTCATGATATTAGGGAAGGTTTCTGTCAGCAATTCTTCAATAATTCTCTCTGTGTTTTCCATCCTCCCCCCCAACCCATTTTGGAACTCCAATCACTTGCAAATTTTTGCTTTTGATTGTATCCCACATCGTTCTCAGGGTTTCTTCATTCTTTTCTCTGATTTTTCCTCAAAGTTGTATCCAAACATTTGTCTTCAGTTTCATTGGTCCTGTCTTTCATTGCTTCAAACCTCTCCTCAAACCTTCTATGATACTGTCCATTTTGAAATGTTTATCTTTTGGATTTCTAATTTCTTTTTTGTATGACTTTTAGGTGTGAATTTATTTTGACATTTTGTTCCTGCATTATTTTCCTGAATTCTTCCATTGTTTTGTCTGTCTTTTCCCATGATTTTGTCTGTGTTTTCCATGATTTTGTCTATTTTTTCCTCATTTTTGTCTGATTTTCCTTAATCTCTTGGATAGCCCTGAAGATCAGAGATTTTAATCCCCTATCAGTTTGTTCTAGTGCCTTTTCTTCTGCTAGAAGGTCATGTGATGTTTTATTTTGGACGACTACTCGAAGCACACTGTTCTTTTTTTATGTTTTGCTATTATCTGCCCCCAGGGAGCCCACCAATGTGGCTGCGCAGACAGGGGAAGTGACTTCCCAGCTAGCAGTGCAGCACAGGCTGTCAAAAAGGAGTGGAGGAGAAGCAGAGCCAAGAGGGCGGAATAGACAGATGCTTCTGGCGAGCTGTCTTTACAACAAAGACCCCCCCAAAAACAAGTAAAACTAGTATATTTGTGACAAGCTGGGAGCGCTGAGCTTCAAGGGCAAACTTAGAAAATGAACTGAGGGACAGGGGGAGGAAGAGACCGTTCAGAAATGGAGGGGAGTTACCAGACCTGAATTGCGGGGAGCCGTCAGGCACCGTTCCTGGAGCTGCAGCGGTGGGCTGGTACTAGCGTTCGGCCGCAGATTCCTCAGGGAGAAGCAGCCAGCCATACAGCCTACTTACACCTCCGGAACCTGAGAAGAATGGCGCTCTTGGCAAAAGCTAAGTACTTGCGTATGTTTTACTGCGCCACCCCACCCCTAAGTCAGCTTCAGTGGGTGAATTCCCTGGGCCTGAAATAGGCCCCGTTGAGCGCTTAGAGCCATCCTGCTGGCCTTGGAGAAGGAAAAAAATTTGCAATTGGGGGAAAACATAATTTGCCAGGTCCACCAACTGAGGGAGCTCAGGAGAGAAGTGGCTCCTGTCAGGGCATAAATGGTCCATGGACTTTGAGCAGTTTTCTCTTCTGCATGGACCTGTGTGGGTCTATTTTGGGAGAATTGGCCCTCGTTGGCAGACTCCAGCCATTTCAGCTTTGTGGTGTAGAGGTGGATGTTTGATGTTTGACATTGCTTTGCCTATTAAACAAGGTCCTCACCTACCCACATCAGGGACCCAAGGACTGGTAGCTCCACTCAGGTCACCCAGCCACCTGTGACAGGGGTCCAAGGATAACTGGTACCTCCCAGTCCTTACAACCAAAAACATTGGGTGCCCATGGTCCATCTGCGGAACCCACCCACCTGCACGCTCTAGGGAACAGGGGTGCACTTTTCGCAGACACCCGGGGGTTGGTTCTCAGCCCCCTGCCTTGTTCAGAGAGTGACACCCTGCTGCAATCAGATACAGGTACCTACACCAATTACCCCTGCCCCTCTAAGACTGTAGGACAGAGCCTGTACCACACACTTGACGATCAGCTACCTGGACACCTGAGCTGAATTCATACAAGAAAAATGAATGACTTCTAGACTGATATATCTGATAAGAGCTCTAGCCATCTGGGGACAGGACATAAGAGCTCCAAAGGTGAAAATAATCAAGCTAGCTCACTCAAGCAACCCATTTGGGTGTATTGAAACAAAACAAAGCAAGAAACTATGACACAGTAAACAAGAATGAACTAATACAATAACTTATAAATGGTTCGGAGACAATAGTCAATATCAAATCACATAAAGAAACAGACCATGATCACCTCAACAAGCTCTCAAAACAAAGAATCCAGGGATCTTCTAGGTGAAAATGCATCCCTGGAATTACCAGAGCCAGAATACAAGAAATTAATATACAGGAGCCCTCGAGACATCTGGAAGAAAATGAGGCAATACGCAGAACAAGCCAAGGAACACACAGATAAAGCAATTGAAGAAATTAGAAAGATTATTCAGGAACATAGTGAAAAATTTAATAAGCTGCAAAAATCCATAGACAGCAATCAGAAATTCAGAAGATTAACAATAAAGTTACAGAAGTAGACAACTCAATAGAAAGTCAGAGGAGCAGAATTGAGCAAGTAGAAGCCAGAATTTCTGAACTTGAAGATAAATCACTTGGCACTAATATATTTGAGGAAAAGTCAGATAAAAGAATTTCAGAAAATGAAGAAACCTTAAGAATCATGTGGGACTCTCTCAAGAGCAGTAACCTATGAGTGATTGGAGTACCAGAACAGGGAGGGATAACAGAAAATACAGAGAGAATTGTTGAAGATTTGTTGACAGAAAACTTCCCTGATCTCCTGAAAGATGAGAAGATATCTATCCAAGAGGCTCATCAAACTCCACATAAGGTGGATGTTAAAAGAAAGTCACCAAGACATATTATAATCAAACTTGCCAAAACTAAAGATAAAGAGAGAATTTTAAGAGCAGCTAGGAATAAACAAAAAGATGCCTACAAAGGAGAGCCAATAAGAATAAGCTTGGCCTACTCAGCGGAAACCATGCAGACAAGAAGGCAATGGGATGATGTATTTAAAAAATTGAAGGAAAAAAATGGCCAGCCAAGAGTCATATATCCAGCAAAACTGTCTCTTAAACATGAAGGTAAAATTAAGACATTTCCAGATAAACAGAAGTTTAGGGAATTTGTAAAAACCAAACCAAAACTACAAAAAATTCTAAAGGGAGATCTTTAGTTAGAAAATCAATGATACCAGGTATCAACCCAAGACTAGGACACTGGGCTGAGCAATCAGAAGTCAACCCAGACAGGGAAATAAAAAAAACAAAACAAGATTTTATATATATATATAAAAGCCCAAAACAGGGTAACAGCAATGTTATTATATAAAAGGAGACAACATTAGAACAATAAAGAGGGACTAATAAATGTAATCATTGATCTTCCATATGGAGAGGAAGATATGGCGATACAAAGAAATAAAATTAGGTTTAAATTTAGAAAAATAGGGAAAAATAATAAGGTAAGCACAAAGGAGACAAACTATCCTACTCATCAAAATAAAATACAAGAAAAAAGTAGAGACTGAGCAGAAACAAAATCAACAACAACGAATATGAGGAAAGGACAACATGTAATCTACTGAGCACATAAAATTAAGTGGGAAAAAGAAACTGTCAACAACACACAAAAAAAGACATCAAAATCTTACCTGTGCATAATTACGCTGAATGTAAATGGACTAAATGCACCAATAAAGAGACAGAGTTGCCGAATGGATTAAAAAACAAGACCGGCCTATATGCTGCCTACAAGAGACACAACTTAGACTTAGAGACACAAACAAACTAAAACTCAAAGGATGGGAAAAAATATAGCAAGCAAATAACAAAAAAGAGCAGGAGTGGCAATATTAATTTCTGACAAAATAGACTTTAAAGTTAAATCCATCATAAAGGGTGAGGAAGGACATTATATAATGATTAAAAAGATAACAAAACAAGAAGATATAACCATATTAAATATTTATGCACCCAATGACAGGGCTTCAAGAGACATAAAACAAACTCTTTCAGCATTGAAAAGTGAGATAGACAGCTCCACAATAATAAAGGACACTTCAACACAGCACTTTTGATGAAGGTCAGGACATCCAGAAAGAAGCTCAATAAAAACACGGAAGATCTAAATGCCACACTCAACCAACTTGACCTCATAGACATATACAGAACACTCCACCCAACAGTGACCAAGTATACTTTCTTTTCTAGTGGACATGAAACACTCTCTAGAATAGACCACATATTAGGTCATAAAGCAAGCCTTAGCAGAATCCAAAACATTGAAATATTACAAAGCATCTTCTCTGACCATAAGGCCGTAAAAGTGGAAATCAATAACAGAAAAAGCAGAGAAAAGAAATCAAACACTTGGAAACTGAACAATACCCTGTTCAAAAAAGACTGGATTATAGAAGACATTAAGGATGGAATAAAGAAATTCATAGAATCCAGTGAGAATGAAAACAGTTCCTATCAGAACCTTTGGGACAGAGCGAAAGCAGTTCTCAATTTATATCAATAAATGCACACATCCAAAAAGAAGAAAGCGCCAAAATCAAAGAATTATGCCTACAACTTGAACAAATAGAAAGAGAGCAACAACAACAAAATGCTCAGGCACCAGAAGAAAACATACTAAAAGTGAGAGCAGAACAAAATGAAAACAATTGAAAGAATTAACAAGACCAAAAGCTGCTCCTTTGAAAAAATCAACAAAATTGATAAACCATTGGCCAAATTGACAAAAGAAAAACAGGAGAGGATGCAAATAGCCTGAATAAGAAATGAGATGGGCAATATTACAACAGACCCAACTGAAATTAAAAGAACCATATCAGACTATTATGAAAAATTGTACTCTAACAAATTTGAAAACCTAGAAGAAATCGATGATTTCCTAGAAACACACTACCCAGCTAAACTAACACAAAGAGAGGTAGAACAACTAAATAGACCCACAACGAAAGAAGAGATTGAAAAGGTAATTTAAAAAACTCCCTCAAAAAAAAGCCCTGGCCCGGACGGCTTCACCGCAGAGTTCTACCAAACTTTCAAAGAAGAGTTAACACCACTACTACTACACGTATTTCAGAGCACAGAAAAGGATGAAATAGTAACAAACTCATTTGGTGAAGCTGTCATATCCCTGACACCAAAACCAGGTAAAGACACCAAAAAAAAAGAAAACTACAGACCTATATCCCTCATGAACTTAAATGCAAAAATCCTCAACAAAATTCTAGCCAATAGAATTCAACAACATGTCAAAAAAATAATTCACCATGACCATGTGGGATTCATACCAGGTATGCAGGGATGGTTCAGCATTAGAAAAACAATTAATGTAATTCATCGCATAAATAAAGCAAAAGACAAGAATCACATGATTTTATCAATTGATGCAGAAAAGGCATTTGACAGAGTTCCACACCCATTCATGATAAAAACTCTCAGCAAAATAGAATAGAAGGAAAATTCCTCAACATAATAAAGGGCATTTATACAAAGCCAACAGCCAACATCATCCTAAATGGAGAGAGCCTGAAAGCATTTCCCTTGGGAACAGGAACTAGAGAAGGATGCTTTTTATCATTGCTCTTATTCAACATCATGCTGGAGGTCCTAGCCAGAGCAATTAGGCTAGACAAAGAAATAAAGGGCATCCGGCTTGGCAAGGAAGAAGTAAAATTATATCTGTTTGCAGACAACATGATCTTATACACAGAAAACCCTAAGGAATCCTGAGGTAACTACTGAAACTAATAGAAGAGTTCAGCAGAGCATCAAGATACAAGATAAACATACAAAAATCAGTTGGATTCCTCTACACCAACAAAAAGAACATCGAAGAGGAAATCACCAAATCAATACCGTTTACAGTAGCCCCCAAGAAGATAAAATACTTAGGAATAAATCTTACCAGAGATGTAAAAGACTTATACAAAGAAAACTACAATACACTTCTGCAAGAAACCAAAAGAGACTTACAGAAGTGGAAAAACATACCTTGCTCATGGATAGGAAGACTTAACATTATAAAAAGGGCTATTGTACCAACAGTGATCTACACATTTAATGTAATTCTGATCCAAATTCCAACGACATTCTTTAATGAGGTGGAGAAACAAATCACCAACTTCATAGGGAAGGGAAAGAGGCCCTGGATAAGTAAAGTGTTACTGAAAAAGAGGAACAAAGTGGGAGGCCTTACTTTACCTGATTTTAGAACCTATTATGCTGCCACAGTAGTCAAAACAGCCTGGTACTGGTACAACAACAGATACATGGACCGATGGAACAGAATGGAGAATCCAGGCATAAATCCATCCACATATGAGCAGCTGATATTTGACAAAGGCCCCAAAACAGTTAAATGGGGAAAAGACAATCTTTTTAACAGATGGTGCTGGCATAACTGGATATCCATCTGCAAAAAAATGAAACAAGACCCATACCTCATTCCATGCACAAAAACGAGGTCAAAATGGATCAAAGACCTAAATATAAAATCTAAAACAATTAAGATCATGGAAGAAAGAATAGGGACAACATTAGGAGCCCTAATATATGGCATAAACAGTATAAAAAGTATAAAAAACATTATTAAGAATGCAGAAGAAAAACTAGGTAACTGGGAGCTCCTAAAAATCAAACACCTATGCTCATCCAAACACTTCACCAAAAGAGTAAAAAGACTACCTACAGACTGGGAAAATTTTTTAGCTATGATATTTCTGATCAGCACCTGATCTCTAAATCTACATGATACTGCAAAAACTCGACTATAAAGAGACAAATAACCTATTTTAAAAATGGGCAGAAGATATGAACAGATACTTCACTAAAGAAGACATTCAGGTAGCTAACAGATAATGCTCACAATTATTAACCATTAGAGAAATGCAAGTCAAAACTACAATGAGAGTTTATCTCACTCCAACAAGGCTGGCATTAATCCAAAAAACACAAAAAAATAAATGTTTGAGAGGCTGTGGAGAGACTGGAACACTTACACACTGCTGGTGGGAATGTAAAATGGTACAACCACTTTGGAAATCGATTTAGCGCTTCCTTAAAAAGCTAGAAATAGAACAACCATATGATCCAGCAATCCCACTCCTTGGGATATATCCTAGAGAAATAAGAGCCTTTACATGAACAGATACATGCACACCCATGTTTATTGCAGCACTGTTTACAATAGCAAACAGATGGAAGCAACCAAGGTGCCCATCAACAGATGAATGGATAAATAAATTATGGTATATTCATACAATGGAATACTATGCATCGATAAAGAACAGTGAGGAATCTGTGAAACGTTTCATAACATGGAGGAATCTGGAAGGCATTATGCTGAGTGAAATTAGTCAGTTGCAAAAGGACAAGTATTATATAAGACCACTATTACAAGAGCTTGAGAAATAGTTTAAACTGGGAAGAAAACATTCATTTCTGGTTACGAGAAGGGGGTGGGGAAGGCAGGGAGAGGATTATTCACTAATTAGATAGTAGATAAGAACTACCTTAGGTGAAGGGAAAGACAACACACAATACAGGGGAGGTCACCACAACTGGACTAAACCAAAAGCAAAGAAGTTTCCTGAATAAACTGAATGCTTTGAAGGCCAGCGTAGCAGAGGCAGGGTTTTGGGGACCATGGTTTCAGGGGACATCTAAATCAATTGGCATAATAAAATCTATTAAGAAAACATTCTGCATCCCACTTTGAAGAGTGGCGTCTGGGGTCTTAAATGCTAGCAAGCAGCCATCTAAGATGCATCAATTGGTCTCAACCCACTTGGATCAAAGGAGAATGAAGAACACCAAGGACACAAGGTAATTATGAGCCCAAGAGACAGAAAGGGCCACATGAACCAGAGACTACATCATCGTGAGACCAGAAGAACTAGATGATGCCAAGCTACTACTGATGACTGCCCTAACAGGGACCACAACAGAGAACCCCTGAGGGAGCAGGAGAGCAGTGGGATGCAGACCCCAAATTCTCCTAAAAAGACCAGACTTAATGGTCTGACAGAGACTAGAAGGACCTCAGTGGTCATGGCCCCCAGACCTTCTGTTGGCCAGTACAGGAACCATTCCCGAAGCCAATTCTTCAGACAGGGATTGGAGTGAACAATGGGTTGGAGAGGTATGCTGGTGAGGACTAAGCTTCTTGGATCAGGTGGACACTTGAGACTATGTTGGCATCTACTGCTGGGGCGGGGGTGGGGGAGATGAGAGGGTGGAGGGGGTTAGAAGCTGGCGAAATGGACATGAAAAGAGAGAGTGGAGGGAGAGAACGGGCTGTCTCATTAGGGGGAGAGTAATTGGGAGTATGTAGGAAGGTGTATATATGTTTTAGTTGACTTGATTTGTAAACTCACTTAAAGCAAAATAAAAATTATATATATAAAAAAAAAAGATGGCACATGAAGCCAGGTGTTTGAGAGACAGGAAAGTAAGGAGGTGAGAGAGAGAGTGAAGAAACTGAAAGAAGCCAAAAATGCAACAGTAGCAACAACAAAATGACAGTGAAGGAACTGTCTGGTGTGGATGGGGCAAATCCAAGTGGCAAAGAGCTGGTGTCTTCCTGGCCAAGTGACCTTGGCCTGCTGGAAAATGGAAGAGGCCGAGCAGTGAAAAAAAGGTGGGAGGTGGGAAAGTGTGTATTGCTCATTACCGTGTGCTCTGTCTTCTGTCGGGAGCTCCAGGAAGCTGCCTTCCTGTACTCCCTGTCTGCCTTTCTTGGTGGGTGAGAGGCCCAAGATGTCAAATCCGTGCCAGGTTAGCTGATAGGGGACCTTCAGTCTGTAGCTCTCCTTGCTTTCTGTTCTGTGTCAGTTTCTTATTCCATTCTGTGCTTGGTTGAGTTCTTTATCCCTTCATTTGACATTTAGGGTTCCAAGATCGATGTTTGTCTCTGTTTTCTGTGGAGGGATGGCGTGTTGCTTCTGTCTATAGCGCCAGATTGGCTCCCGTCTCAGTCGGTATTATGATTTTGAGAGTAAGCCATGTTTTTCCATGGATGGGTAATTTGTTCCTTTTTTTTTTTTTTTAATTGCTGATCAGCATTCTATTATATGGATGTACCACAGTTTTTTTTATCCGTTCAGTTGTTGATCGGCATTTGGCTTACATTCCCACCAACACTGTTGCTTTACATCCTTGCCAGCACTTGCTACCCTCAGTCTTTCTAATTTTATCCATTCTAGTTTTTTTAGTAAGAGTGTAGTAGTATTGCATTGTAGTTTTAATATGTATTTGCCTAATGACTTATGATGTTGAGCATCTTTTCATATGCTTATTTGCAAATAGTGTATCTTCTTTGGTGAAGTGTGTGTTCAGATCTTTGGCCTGTTCTTTTTTTTGGAGGGTGGAGTTGATTGAATCCTTACTGTTAAGTTGTAGGTGTTCATATAAAAAAAAAAAAAAATAGCCTAGACAAAAGTCCTCCATCACATATATATGCTTTGTAAATACTTTCTCACAATCTGTGGCTTACTTTTTTTTTTTTTTTTTTTCATTTTTGTGTATGAAAATTTTGTTTAGGAGAAGGGCTTAATTTTGGATAAAGTCAAATTTTTTTCTTTTACACTTTGTGCTTTTTGTGTAGTATTTAAGAAATCTTCGCCAAACTCAAGGTAACTAAGATTTTTTTTTTCTGTTTTCTTCTAGAAATATTATGATTTGAACTCTTATATTTAAGTCTATGATCCATTTCAAATTAATGTTTGTATAAGGTGCAAGATAAGGATCAAGGTTGATTGCTTTACATATGAATATCCAATTGTTCTAGCACCATTTATCCTTTCGTCATTGAATTGCCTTGATGTTGTCAAAAATCAATTGATCATATGTGTGTAGGTATATTTCTGAGCTCTTCTGTTCTCTTTTTTATTTTTTTTTATATTTGTTGAAAATATCAGAACAAAACATACACCAATTCATCAAGTTCTATGTGTACAATTCAGCAACAAGGCTACATTCTTCATGTTGTGCCACCTTTCTTGATAACGTTTTCCAAATTATTTCACCATCATTAACATAAACTCACTGCCCTCTAAGCTTCTTATCTAACCTTTTGAATTGCTTTTGTCAATTTGATCACATGTAGATAATTCTTTAAAAGAGCACAATGCTCAAGGCAAACATTCTTTACTAATTAAGCTAAACTATTGTTCGGTTTAAAGATGATTTGAGGGGATAGTTTCTGTTTAAGGTTCAAAGATTGTCTCAGGGCAATAGTTTCAGGGTAGGGAGTCATTCATCCTCAGTGGTTCCAGAAAGTCTGGATTCCATGAGAATTTGAAGTTCTGTTCCACATTGAACTGTTCTGTTCTCTTGGTCAATTTATCTTTACACCAATACTACACTATCTTGATTTTTGGAGCTTTATAAAAGATCTTGAAATCAGGTACTGAGTTAAGTCCTCCAACTCTGTTCTTCCTTTTCAAAGTTATTTTGATATTCTAGGTCTTCTCTGTTTCGTATAATCAGCTTGTCAATTTTTACTAAAAAAGTTTATTTCTACTTATTTGGCTATTAATTCCAGATTTTTAAAAATTGTAAATTTTTGAACTCTGTTCTAACAGTCACAATATAAAAAAGATACACAGTGAAAAATTTTTCTCCCATCCATCAGTTCATAAGTAACTATATCCATACCTGCAAATACACATAGGAGTAACAATTATTATTATTTTCTTGTGTACCCTTTCAGAATTTTCATATATAAGCAATGATTATGTAAGCTTATCCTTTTCTGCTCCCTTTAAACAAAAGATATCATGTTATATACACTGCTCTTACCTTCCTTATGTTCACTTAACAATATGTAGATCTTTGCAGGTAATTACATAGTGATCTTCCTCATTTTTTAAAACTCTTATGTGACATTGCATTCAAGTGTATGGATAAATTATAATTTATTCATTTTATTTCCTATTGATGGACATTTTGGTTGTTTCCAAACTTTTGCTCTTGTAAACATGTAATAATAATCCTGTACATGTGGTATTTGTTAACTGTACGAGTATATTTGTAATAAAAATTTCCAAAAGCCTAATAGATATACATGTTGATAACTTAACCTTCTACTTGATCTATATGAAACTGTTTCTCCACAGCCTTCCCAAGAGTGTGCTGTTAATTGAGATTTTGCCAGTCTGACATGGCTTTTATCTTTGTTTATTTTTATTTTTTGGATATGAGGTTGAGCATATCTTCATATGTTAAGAGCCATTTTCATTTTCTTTATCAACTGTCTGTTACAGATTTTGCCCATCTTCTGTAATGGATTGTTGGTCTTCTTAGCATTTGTCATGCAGAAATTTTCTTCTTCTTTTTAATGTAACTGAATTTATTTCATGTGGTTGAATCAATTTAGAGTAATGTTTAGAAAAGTCCTTCCAAATCCCAAGATTATAAGAGAATTATTCCATTTTTTTCTTCAACTTTTCTTTTTTACAGAAATTTATCCCGGTTTATAATGTGAAATAAAATAAAATTTTTTCCAGATGACTGTTGTGTCCTAACACCATTTATTGAATAGCCCATCTTCTCCCTAACTGTCTAAAATGCCATCTTTATAATCTACTATAGTGCCTCATGAATCTAGTCTTTTTTTTTTTTTTTAATCATATTCCTTTGTCCTGTACCAGTACCACACTGTTTGAATTACTAAGGATTTATAATATGCCCTGATGCTTATTAGGATTAGTCCCTAGAGAGGGCTTGCTTACTCACAGTAAGGAGCAGAGCCCATCACCATCCCCCTCCTCCTGCTGTCCTCCCACATCGCTTGCACTTTGCTGTCTCCAAGGAGGCACTAGGGGAAAGACCTTAGGACCTATGTGGACTGTGTGGAGAGGCTGGAAGACATAAGGAAAGGCACCCACCCTCTTCTTGTGGTGAGTTTTTAACTGAAGGATGCCTGCTGAGTAGTAGAGGGCCTTGCTTCCAAAAAGAAAGATGTGGTCAAATTCTGCCTAGAGTTCTCATGCTCCGAGCATTTCAGACATAATAACACACTTGTTTGGAGAAGGATGATGAACTGCAGGGGAAAAGAGTGGGAGAAGTTCCTGTGGCTTTTCTTAGAAATTCTTTCACAGCAGCATAAGAGGATTTGTATAAAGAGCGAGCTTATTAGCAGGTTCTGAAAGAGAGAGAGACACGGTTGTTGTTTCAGACTGCCAATGATCTTACATGTACATGATGTCTTCTCTTCAAGGATTACAAAATGCTTTACAAATGTTAAATTGCCAAACAGTCATTACCCCTTCTAGTTCCCCCATGAAATGAGGAATACAGTTGAATGACTCAGATGAATGTAAATGGGCTCCCACCTATGCCCACCCATCCCCAAACTGAACAATGCATATGTGGGAACTCATGTGCTAGTAGGGTATTGATGGGCCCCCTGAGCTCCTACCCACAGAACACCCACATTCACATTATTTCAAGCTTGGTACCTAGAGAGGCGCTTGGTAACAGCCAGACAGATGTACCTCTGACAAACTTAAGCATCTTTTGAGATGCAACCTCTCTAGGCAATTGTGTTCCAACAGAAATATTTGGTTTTTATTCTACAAAATTAATTTTTGTATACAAATATGCATATATATACATATATACCCACTGTCGTCGATTTGATTCCTACTCATAGTGACCCTATAGGACAGAGTAGAACTGCCCAATAGAGTTTCCAAGGAGTGCCTGGCGGATTTGAACTGCCGACGTCTTGGTTAGCAGCAGTAGCACTTAACCACTACGCCACCAGGGTTTCCATATATATATATATATATATATTTACACATTTGTAAGTTGTTCCTTAGGAGAGAGGAAGAGTAATTTAATCATAGTCTTATAGAAAACAGAATTTTAGGGCAAGAAGGGATATCTTAATCTTATTTTTTTACGAGTAAGGCCATTGGCACACAGAAAGATGAGTGCCGTCTTGGCCTATAGACTGAGCAGAGCCAAGCTGAGAATCCAGCTCTTTGCACTCCCTGTTTGGTGCTCCAACTCCCCACTCTCACGCCCATGGCAGACATCCACAGTCAATCCTGGAATGGTTCCCCATGCTAAACAGCCTACATTGCACAAGACAACCCTCTCCACAACAAAGATTTATCCAGCACAAAATGTCAATAGTACCAAGGCTGAGAAAATAATGGCTCCCCCTCCTTTGCAGTTAAATAATGGAGTTCATGGTGCCTAAAACTTGTTCACATGCTGAAGGCTTGGTTTCTGCCTCATCTTATCATCTCACTAACTTCACTATCCCTGAGGCAACCAGACATCATTCACAGAGTATCAGTAGCCTTTTGTTATTTCTGTTATGTCTTAGGACATGGTCTAGCTAGATACATGTCTAAATGCAGGAGGACAACAGCTTTGGAAACCAGAGTCAGTGTTTAGTTCTATCTTTGCCCTCGGGGGTCCTGTAGGTTCTAAGAGGACATATGCAGCTACAGGCTCTGGGAGCAAACCCAACTGCAGAAATAGAAGCATTTGAAGAGCCTGGAGACAGGCAAGATGTATCTTGGGTAGTGCTTACACGGTGTGATAGAAGGGCCTCGCAGGTGGCCAAAACAGGACAATGAGAAATCTAGGAGAAAGTGATATTCAGAAGCCTGTGGGACATCATGTGGAGACCTAATATTCACAATAGCTAAAATCTGATACTAACAATAATAAAAAACAAAACAAAATCAGTTGCTGTCAAGTTGACTCCGACTCTTGGCAACTCAACCTGTGCTTCATACGATTTTCAATGGCTATAATCTTTTGGAAGTAGAGTGCCAGGCCTTTCTTTTGAGTCATCTCTGTGTGGATTTGAATCACTAATCTTTCAGTTAGTAGCCAAGTGCTTAACTATTTGTGCCACCCAGTGGCTAATGTTTAAAGACAGGCATTATACTAATAAGCACTTTTCATCCCTATTTACTCCTCACAATAACCCTATGAGGTAGCTACTATTATGATTTCTGTTATCAAGTGCGGAAACTGAGGCCCAGAAAAGTGAAGTAACTTGTTCAGAGTCACAAAGCTAGTACATAGGTGAAGGAGCCAAAATTAAAACCAAAAGAGTTTTACTTCCAAGTCTGAGCTTGTGGCCAGCACACAGTAGGGCCTATCAGCAGATGGGGACCTCAGATGGCAAGAAGGTTGAGCCTTGGAGTAATGGAGTTGGGAGGGACCCATCATAGAAGATAAGACAGCTTTCAGGATTGGGGTACGAGGTTAGGACTGTGGTAGCAGCAAAGTAGACCTGATGCTGAGTTGTGCGATGCTGGACAAAAGCTTTAAAACTTCTTCCCACTTGGAGTGAGAGTTGTCTCTGAGCCATTAGGGGAATAAAAGTGGCCTATGATATGAGGAAAGCAGAAATTCGGTTAAGGCAGGATCAGACAGTTAAAACATTCCTTGAAGTCACGTACTGTGTTCCAAATCTGATTTTTCCCATACTGAGGGGCTGAGCAGTTCCTAGCCCTTAAGCCTAGAGTAAACCAATCAGGAGCGGCACAGCTTCACTTCAATGCTACCACATAAAAGGATACCCATGATCAAAACAACAGTATTCAACTCTGTTCTTAATTTCAGTGGAGACACACTCCTATGTTCTCTTCACCTCTTTTGCCATGAACCTTTTTTTTTTTAATTTTTATTGTGGTTTAAGTGAAAGTTTACGAATCAAGTCAGTCTCTCATACAAAAATTTATATACACCTTGCTATATACTCCTAGGAAACTCTGGTGGCGTAGTGGTTAAGTGATACAGCTGCTAACCAAAGGGTCGGCAGTTCGAATCTGCCAGGCGCTCCTTGGAAACTCTGTGGGGCAGTTCTACTCTGTCCTATAGGGTCGCTATGAGTCAGAATCGGCACTGGACCTGGGATATACTCCTAGTTGCTCTCCTAATGAGATAGCACACTCCTCCTTTCCACTCTCTATTTTTGTGTCCACTTGGCCAGCTTCTGACCCCCTCTGCCCTCTCATCTCCCATCCAAACAAAAGCTGCCCACATAGTCTCATGTGTCTACTTGATCCAAGAAACTCACTCCTCACCAGTATCATTTTCTATCTTTTAGTCCAGTCCGATCCCATCTGAAGAGTTGGCTTTGGGAATGGTTCCTGTCTTGGGCTAACAGAAGGTCTGGGGACTGTGACCTCCGGGGTTCTTCTAGTCTCTGTCAGACCGTTAAGTCTGGTCTTTTTACAAGAATTTGTGGTCCGCAGCCCACTGCTCTCTTGCTCCCTCAGGGGTTATCTGTTGTGTTCCCTGTCAGGGCAGTCATTGGTTGCAGCTGGGCACTATCTAGTTCTTCTCATCTCAGGCTGATGTAGTCTCAGGTTTATGTGGCACTTTCTGTCTCTTGGGCTCATAATTACCTTGTATCTTTGGCGTTCTTCATTCTCCTTTGCTCTAGGTGGGTTGAGACCAATTGATGCATCTTAGATGGCTGCATGCTAGCCTTTAAGACCCCAGATGCCACTCTCCAAAGTGAGATGCAGAATAGTTTCTTAACAGATTTTATTATGCCAATTGACCTGGATGCCCCTTGAAGCCATGGTCCCCAAACCCCTGCCCCTGCTACGCTGGCCTTGGAAGCATTCAGTTTATTCAGGAAACTTCTTTGCTTTTGGTTTAGTCCAGTTGTGCTGACCTTGCCTGTATTGTGTGTTGTCTTTCCAGTCACCTAAAGTAGTTCTTATCTACTATCTAATTAGTGAATAACCCTCTCCCACCCTCCCTCCTTCCCCCTTCTCGTAACCATCAAAGAATATTTTCTTCTCTGTTTAAACTTTTTCTTGAGTTCTTATAATAGTGGTCTTATACAATATTTGTCCTTTTGCATCTAATTTTACTCAGCATAATGCCTTCCAGATTCCTCCATGTTATGAAATATTTCACAGATTCATCACTGTTCTTTATCGATGCATAGTATTCCATTGTGTGAATATACCATAATTTATTTACCCATTCATCTGTTGATGGGCACCTTGGTTGCTTCCACCTTTTTCTATTGTAAACAGTGTTGCAATGGACATGGGAGTGCATATATCTGTTGGTGTAAAGGCTCTTATTTCTCTAGGATATATTCCAAGGAGTGGGATTGCTGGATCTTATGGTTGTTCTATTTCTGGCTTTTTACGGAAGCGCCAAATCGATTTCCAAAGTGGTTGTACCATTTTACATTCCCACCAGTAGTGTATAAGTGTTCCAGTCTCTCCACAGCCTGTCCAACTTTGTGTTTTTTGGATTAATGCCAGCCTTGTTGGAGTGAGATGAAATCTCATTGTAGTTCTGACTTGCATTTCTCTAGTGGCTAATGATTGTGAGCATTTCCTCATGTATCTGTTGGCTACCTGAATGTCTTCTTTAGTGAAGTGTCTGTTCATATCTTTTGCCCATTTTTTAATTGGGTTATTTGTCTTTTTGTAGTTGAGTTTTTGCAGTATCATGTAGATTTTAGAGATCAGGTGCTGATCGGAAATGTCATAGCTAAAGACTTTTTCCCAGTCTGTAGGTAATCTTTTTACTCTTTTGGTGAAGTGTTTGGATGAGCATAGGTGTTTGATTTTTAGGAGCTCCCAGTTATCTAGTTTTTCTTCTGCATTCTTTATAATGGTTTGTATACTCTTTATGCCATGTATGAAGGCTCCTAACGTTGTCCCTAATTTTTCTTCCATGATCTTTATTGTTTTAGATTTTATATTTAGGTTTTTGATCCATTTTGAGCTTACTTTTGTGTATGGAATGAGGTATGGGTCTTGTTTCATTTTTTTGCAGATGGATATCCAGTTATGCGAGCACCACTTGTTAAAAAGACTGTTTTCCCCAATTAACTGTTTTGGGGCCTTTGTCAAATATCAGCTGCTTATATATGGATGGATTTATGTCTGAATTCTCAATTCTGTTCCATTGGTCTATTTATCTGCTGTTGTTCCAGTACCAGGCTGTTTTGACTACTGTGGTGGTATAATAGGTTCTAAAATCAGGTAGAATAAGGCCTCCTACTTTGTTCTTCTTTTTCAGTAATGCTTTACTTATCTGGGGCCTCTTTCCCTTCCCTATGACGTTGATGATTTGTTTCTCCATCTCATTAAAGAATGTTGTTGGAATTTGGATCATAATTGCATTAAATATACAGATTGCTTTTGGTATAATAGCCATTTTTATGATGTTAAGTCTTCCCATCCATGCGCAAGGTATGTTTTTCTACTTATGTAGGTCTCTTTTGGTTTCTTGCAGAAGTGTATTATAGTTTTCTTTGTATAAGTCTTTCACATCTCTGGTAAGATTTATTCCTAAGTATTTTATCTTTGTGGGGCTACTGTAAATGGTATTGATTTGGTGACTTTCTCTTCAATGTTCTTTTTGTTGGTGTAGAGGAATCCAACTGATTTGTGTATGTTTATCTTGTATCTGTTGGCTACCTGAAAGTCTTGTTTAGTGAAGCGTCTGTTCATATCTTTTGCCCATTTTTTAATTGGGTTATTTGTCTTTTCGTAGTTGAGTTTTTGCAGTATCATGTAGATACTTCTTCTATTAGTTTCAGTAGTTTTTGAGGATTCCTTAGGGTTTTTCTGTGTATAAGATCATGTCGTCTGCAAATAGAGATAATTTTACTTCTTTCTTGCCAATCTGGATGCCCTTTATTTCTTTATCTATCCTAATTGCTCTGGCTAGGACCTCCAGCATGATGTTGAATAAGAGTGGTGATAAAGGGCATCCTTGTCTGGTTCCCGATCTCAAGGGGAATGCTTTCAGTCTCTCTCTATAGAGGATAATGTTGGCTATTGGCTTTGTATAAATGCCCTTTATTATGCTGAAGAATTTTCCTTCTATTCCTATTTTGGTGAGAGTTTTTATCATGAATGGGTGTTGAACTTTGTCAAATCCCTTTTCTGCATCAATTGATAAAATCATGTGATTCTTGTCTTTTGTTTTATTTATGTGATGGATTACATTAATTGTTTTTCTAATGCTGAACCATCCCTGCATACCTGGTATGAATCCCACTTGGTCATGGTGAATTATTTTTTTGATATGTTGTTAAATTCTATTGGGTAGAATTTTGTTGAGAATTTTTACATCTAAGTTCATGAGGGATAAAGGTCTGTAATTTCCTTTTTTTTTTTTTTTTTTGTGGTATCTTTTTTTACCTGGTTTTGGTATCAGGGATATGGTGGCTTCATAGAATGAGTTTGGTAGTATTCCATCATTTTCTACACTGTGAAATACCTTTAGTAGTAGTGGCGTTAACTGTTCTCTGAAAGTTTGGTAGAAATCTGCAGTGAAGCTGTCGGGGCCAGGGTTTTTTTTTGTTGGGAGTTTTTTGATTACCTTTTCAATCTCTTCTCTTGTTACGGGTCTATTTAGTTGCTCTACCTCTGTTTGTGTTAGTTTAGGTAGGTAGTGTGTTTCTAGAAATTCATCCATTTCTTCTAGGTTTTCAAATTTTTTAGAGTACAATTTTTCATAGTAATCTGATATGATTCTTTTAATTTCAGTTGGGTCTGTTGTAATATCGCCCATTTCATTTCTTACCCGGGCTATTTGCTTCCTCTCCAGTTTTTCTTTTGTCAATTTGGCCAATGGTTTATCAATTTTGTTGATTTTTTTTTCAAAGAACCAGCTTTTGGTCTTGTTAATTCCTTCAATTTTTTTTCTGTTTCATTTAGTTCTGCCCTCATTTTTATTATTTGCTTTCTTCTGGTGCCTGAGGTTTTCTTTTGTTGCTCTCTATTTGTTCAAGTTGTAGGCATAATTCTTTGATTTTGGCCCTTTCTTCTTTTTGGATGTGTGAATTTATTGATATAAGTTGTCTTCTGAGCACTGCTATCAGTGTGTCTCAAAGGCTCTGTTAGGAAGTGTTTTCATTCTCATTGGATTCTATAAACTTCTTTATTCCATCCTTAATGTCTTCTATATCCCAGTGTTTTTTGAGCAGCGTATTATTCATTTTTGAAGTATTTGATTTCTTTTCCCTTCTTTTTCTGTTGTTGCTTTCTACTTTTATCAGCTTATGGTCAGAAGATGCTTTGTATTATTTCAATGTTTTGGATTCTGCTAAGGCTTGCTTTATGACCTAATATGTGGTCTATTCTGGAGAATATTCCATGTGCACTAGAAAAGAAAGTATAGCTGGCTGCTGTTGGGTGGAGTGTTATGTATATGTCTATGAGGTCAAGTTGGTTGATTGTGGCATTTAGATCTTCCGTGTTTTTATTGAGCTTCTTTCTGGATGTTCTCTCCTTCACCAAAAGTGGTGTGTTGAAGTCTCCTACTATAATTGTGGAAGTGTCTATCTCACTTTTCAATGCTGATAGAGTTTGTTTTATGTATCTTGAAGCCCTGTCATTGGGTGTATAAATATTTATATGGTTATATCTTCTTGTTTTGTTGTCCTTTTTAATCATTATATAGTGTCCTTCCTTATCCTTTATGAGGGATTTAACTTTAAAGTCTGTTTTGTCAGAAATTAATATTGCCACTCCTGCTCTTTTTTGATTGTTGTTTGCTTGATATATTTTTTTCCATCCTGTGAATTTTAGTTTGTTTGTGTCTCTGAGTCTAAGGTGTATCTCTTGTAAGCAGCATATAGACATGTCTTGTTTTTTAATCCTTTCTGCCACTCTCTGTCTGTTTATTGGTGCATTTAGTCCATTTACATTCAGCGTAATTATGCATAGGTATGAATTTAGTGCTATGATTTTGAGGTCTTTTTTGTGTGTTGTTGACAGTTTCTTTTTTCCACTTAATTTTAAGAGCTGAGATTATCTTTACATATTGTCGTTCCCTCATATTTGTTGTTGCTGATTTTGTTTCTGCTGAGTCTCTATTTTTTTCTTGTATTTTATTTTGATAAGTAGGATAGTTTGTCTCCTTTATGGTTACCTTATTATTTACTCCTATTTTTCTAAATTTAAACCTAACTTTTATTTCTTTGTATCGCTGTATCTTCCTCTCCATATGGAAGATCTATGATTATATTTCTTAATCCCTCTTTATTGAGTTGTCTAGTTTTGTAACTTTATTGTTAATCTTCTGAATTTCTGATTGCTGTCTGTCTATGGATTTTTCCAGCTTATTAAATTTTTCACTATGTTCCTGAATAATCTTTCTAATTTCTTCAATTGCTTTATCTGTGTGTTCCTTGGCTTGTTCTGCGTATTGCCTCATTTCCTTCCAGATGTCTCGAGGGGTCCTGTATATTAATCTCTTGTATTCTGGCTCTGGTAATTCCAGGGATCCACTTTCATCTAGAAGATCCCTGGATTCTTTGTTTTGAGAGCTTGTTGAGGTGATTATGGTCTGTTTCTTTATCTGACTTGATATTGACTATTGTTTCCGAGCCATCTATTAGTTATTGTATTAGTTTATGCTTGCTTACTGTGTCGTAGCTTCTTGCTTTGTTTTGTTTCGATATACCCAAATGGGTTGCTTGAGTGAGCTAGCATGAGTAATTTCACCTTTGGAGCTCTGACGTCCTGTCCCCAGCTGGCTAGAGCTGTTATCAGGTATAACAGTGTAGGAGTCCATTCACTTTTCTTGTATGAATTCAGCTCAGGTGTCCAGGTAGCTGATCGTCAAGTGTGTGGTACAGGCCCTGTCTTATAGTCTTAGAGGGGTAGGAGTGATTGGTGTAGGTACCTGTATCTGATTGCAGCAGGGTGTCATGCTCTGAACAAGGCAGGGGGCTGAGAACTAAACCCCGAGTGTCTCTGAGGAAAGCACGTCCTTGGTCCCTAGAGCAGCATGCAGGTGGGTGGTTTCTGTAGATGGACCATGGGCACCCAATGTTTTTGATTGTAAGAACTGGGAGGTACCAGTTATCCTCGGACCCCTGTCGCGGGTGGCTGCATGACCTGAGTGGAGCTACCAGTCCTTAGACCCTTGATATGGGTAGGTGAGGACCCTGTTTAATAGGCAAAGCAATGTCAAACATCAAACACCCACCTCTCCACCGCACAGCGGAAACAGTTGGAGTCTGCCAACAAGGGCCTGTTCTTCTGAAATAGGCCCAGACAGGTGCATGCAGAAGGGAAAGGTGCTCAAAGTCCACAGACTGTTTATGCCTGGACAGGAGCCACTTCTGTCCTAGCTCTTCCGGTTATTGGAGGTGGCAAATTATCTTTTCACCCAATTGCAAATTTTTGCTTCTCCACGGCCGGGAGGATGGGTCTAGGCACTCAACAGGGGCTATCTCAGGCCCAGGGAATTCAGCCGCTGATGCTGGCTTGGGGGTGGGTGGGCATGGTAAAATATACACAGGTGCTTAGCTTTTGCCAAGAGTGCCATTCTCCTCTGGTTCCGGAGGTGAAAGTAGGCTCTGTGGCTGGCTGCTTCTTCCTGAGGAAACTGCGGCCCAACGCTAGTACCAGCCTGCTGCCTCTGCTCCCGAGAATGGTGCCTGAGGGCTCCCTGCGATTCAGGTCCGGTAATTCCTCTCCGCTTCTGAACCGTCTCTGGCTCCCCCTGTCCCTCGGTTTGTTTTCTAAGCTTGCCTTTGATGCTCAGGGCTCCTAGCTTATCATAAATATACTCATTTCACTGTTTTTTTTGGGTCTTTGCTGTAAAGAGGGCTCGCCAGAAGCGTCTGTCTATTCCGCCATCTTGACTCTACCTTGCTACATAATATTTCATATACAATTAAACCTATTTTATTTATCTATTCCCTCTACTCAGGGACATTTAGATTCTTCCTTCCTTTCTCCCTGCCTCCCTCTATCTCTGTCTTCCTTCCTGCCCTTTTTCTTTCTCTATTTCAAATCTGTTTGGAAAAAGTACAACCAGAATTCTCCTTAGAAGCAATAATGGAGAGACTACTTCTCACATACTTTGGACATGTTATGAGGAGGGATCAGGCCCTGGAGAAGGACATCATTCTTGTTAAAACCATGCTTCCTCTTTTTCACCAACCCTCAGTGAGATGGATTGACACAGTGGCTGCAACAATAGGCTCAAGCATTAACAATGATTGTGAGGATGGTACGGGACCGGACAGTGTTTTGTTCTGTTGTACATAGGGTTGCTATGAGTTGGAACCAACTTGACAGCACCTAACAACAACAACAACATTACAAACAGCATTTGACAGCTTTTTAGGTCTCCTTTGTTACATGTATGAGGGTTTTCTAGGGTGTATCCTTAGAACTGTAATTGCCCAGTTATGGAGTATGGCCTCTTTGACCTCACTAGCTATTGCAAAATTGCTTTCCACAGTGATTGTCACTCACCAAAAATGCATCTAAGTTCCTGTTTCTCCACATCCTGATTAATACTTGGTGTTATCAGACATTATTTTTGCCCATCTGATTAGTGTGAGATGTTATCCTATTGTTGTTTTAAATTACATTTCCCTGCGTTTTATTGAGATTGAAGTTTTTTCATATATTTAGATACTAATTTGTACCTCTTTGAACCTTATTTATATCCTTAGTTCATTTATCAACTGGGCTATCTTTTTCTTACCAATTGAAAAGATAACTGTATGTTCTAGATACTAATCTTTTGTCATATTTGTTGGCTACCAATAACTTCTTTAAATCTTTAAGTTGTTTTTTCATGTTGTTTGTGGTTCCTTTATCATATGTTGTTATTGTTGTTAGGTGCCGTCGAGTCAGCTTTGACACATAGCAACCCTGTGTACAGCAGAACAAAACACTGTCCAGTCCTGCGCCATCCTGACAGTTGCTGCTGTGTTTGAACCCATTGTTGCAGCCATTTTGTCAATCCATCTCATTAAGGGGCTTCCTCTTGTTCACTGACCCTCTACTTTACCAAGAATGAAGTCCTTCTCCCGGGACTGATCCCTCCTGATAACATGTCCAAAGTAAGTGAGGTGAAGTGTCACCATCTTTGCTTCCAAGGAGCACTCTGGCTATATTTCTTCAAAGACAGACTTGTTCATTCTTCTGGCAGTCCATGGTATATTTGATATTCTTTGCCAACACCATAATTTAAAAGCATTAATTCTTCTTCAGTCTTCCTTATTCATTGTCCAGCTTTCACATGAATATGAATATGAGGTGACCAAAAAGATCATGGATTGGATCAGGTGTAGCTTAGTCCTCAAAGTGACATCTTTGATTTTTAACACTTGAAAGAGGTCTTTTGCAGCAGATTTGCCCAATGCAATACGTCTTTTGCTTTTCTGACTGCCACTTCCATGGGCACTGATTGTGGATCCAAGTAAAATGAAATCCTTGACAACGTCAATCTTTTCTCCATTCACGATGTTGCTTAATTGGTCCAGTTGTGAGGCTTTTTTTTTTTTTTTAAGGTTTTCACTGGTCAGTTTTTTCAGAAGTAGACTACCAGGTCCTTCTGCCCAGTCTGTCTTAGTCTGGAAGCTCCGCTGAAACCTGTCCACCAATGGTGACACTGCTGGTATTTGAAATACCAGTGGCAAAGTTTCCAGTATCACAGCAATGCACAAGCCACCACAGTACGACAAACTGACAGATGTATGATGGCCTTTATCATATGTTTTAATTTTTAAGAAATTCAAATTTGTATATTTTTTCCTTTACAATTTATGATTTTCCTGTCTGAAGAAATCGTTCTATATCTGGATATCTTAAAGATATTTGTCCATAATTTTTTATATATTTTTCTTTCTTTGTTTCTTTAATCCACTTGGACTTTTTTTCGTGTATAGTAGTATGTAGGGAATGGAGTTTTTCTTTTGCCATATGGACAGTCATGTGTCCCAAAATCATTTATTGAATAGTAAGTATTTTTTCCTCCCTTATTTGCAGTGTTACTTCTTTCATATGCCAAATATAACATATATGTGGCATATCTTTTCAGTGTGCTCCTTATGACTCTCAATTGCTGGTATTTTCATCTGTGTCTGTGAACTTTTTCCAGAACCACAGAAGCCTGAAATTTCTGAGGAATTAACATCCTGTGGGAACAGTTCTCACCGAAGTCTGAATGGAGTTGGCTTATAACTATCCCAGCTCACTCGCCCACTCCTCAGGTGGGACCAGCTCACTCACCCACTCCTCAGGTGGGGCCAGCTCACTCGCCCACTCCTCAGATGGGGTCAGCTCATTCATCCACTCCTCAAATGGGGTCAGCTTATTCATCCACTTCTCAAATGGGGTCAGCTCATTGATCCACTCCTTAGTTGTGATAATTCTGAGACATGTTGTAGACCATTTCCCAGAGTTCCACATAGGAACTAGTTCCTGTAGCCCACTGTTGTAGCTTGCTTAATTACTTACCTTTTATAGGCCGCCTCCCTCCTGTCTCACTTCCCTACACCTCTCAAATAAACTCCTTCTGCTCAAACCCTTGTCTCAGGGTTTGCTTTTAGAGGAATGTAAGATAAGATGTAGGAGCCCTGGTGGCAAAGTGGTTAAACACTCGGCTGCTAACTGAAAGGTCAGTGGTTCAAACCCACCAGCTGCTCTGCAGGAGAAAGATGTGGCAGTCTGATCCTGTAAAGATTACTGCCTTGGAAACCCTATGGAGCAGTCCTAATCTGTCCTATAGGGTCGTTATGAATTGGAATTGACTTGACAGTAATGGGCTTGGTTTGGTAAGCTAAGATGCGTGGATCTATTTCTAGTCTCTGCCCTATTCTATTTGTCTATCATTGTACCACCCAACTTCATAAAGCCATTGGGCTCACCCCATGTCACATAGCGGGCTGACAGACTAGGCCTTCAAAATCTTTACCTTAGCCTCAGCTTGGTCCTCCGCTGCAAATGCTCCTCTGTGGCGTATAGTGCTCTGCTTTCATTTTGATTCTCCTGGCTCCTGTCCTGTGATTCACCCTTCTTGATTCCTTACTCTTTTTTTTTCACTTAAGATCATTTGGATTTTCCTTCAGGCTATGGACTTTGGTTTCTTGGGTAAATATCACACATACAGTTTACCACAGGGAAAAAAAAAGTAGAGGGGGGCAGATAATTGATAGTTATCTATGTGGTGCTCCTTGGAGTCATTCTTGGGTTTTGTCTTTGAATCTTGAAGAGAAAGTTGCAGTTTTCATTGTGACAGAGGAAGTAGAACCATGCCTTGATTTCACAATATGCTTTGTTAATTTTATGTATTTTTTAACAGTTCTAACTGGTGGCACAGTGATTAAGCCTTTGACTGCTAACCAGAATGTTGGCAGTTCGAATCCACCAGCTGCTCCTTGGAGACTCTGTGGGGCAGTTTTACTCTGTTCTATAGGGTCACTATGAGTTGAAATTGACTTCACAGCAATGGGTATCAGGCTTTGAAAAGTTATAGGTGCCCTTCACCTTCCGCTCTTGTACCTTGCTAACACACTGCTTATGGGCCTAAAACTGTCTGATCAGACTTTTACAGATCAGAGAACTTAGGAACAATGTGGGACACATGTGGGAGGATCCAGTCTAACTAACTAGTTTCCTTGGAGGGATTAGAAATTGATTTCAGAGCCCAGTGTATGTCCTTTATAACCATATATAGTGATGTGAACATAATCATTACACAGTGTGAGCGTAGTCATTCTCAACTGATACTTTTGTTGTCCACTTAAAGTCTTGAGTTAAAAAAGCTGGAATGATAATTATTATATGTAAATATATGGACTTTACATACCCTACCCCCCAAATTATAAATTGTGAGATCCAGAGTAACAAAAACCAGGAAAACAGCTCCCATATAGAATTCTTGTCTTAATACTATTTCTGTCTGTGGGAGCTGCTACAACACAGGCAAAAAATCTGAAAAAGTGAAGTGACCACACGATGATAGAAGTGATGCTAATATCAGGAAAGGGGGTTGATACACTGAGGGGAAGGACAATTAAAGGTCAAGAAGAGCCCTGAATGCATTTATTGGTCAAGGTTTGGGAAGACTGGAAGGTATTTCTCCTTTAAGAAATCCAACTCTGACAAAGTTCCCCTTACAGCTGTTTCTTTTGGGGCCCTACCTATGTCATGACACTTCTCAGCCCTGAACATAGTATAGCTAAGCTACAGAGAGTACCACACATAAGCTACAGAGAGTATGGCTCTAAATTGTGTGCTAAATATGACAGAATTATTAAGCTTTTCAGTTAGCAGGTTTTTTTTTTTTTGGAGGTGCTGTGTTATTGTTTGAGAAGCCCTGGTGGCATAGTCATTAAGCACTCAGCTGTTAACTGAAAGGTGGGGTTGTTGGAAACGTCCCCCTGCCCCCAACAGCCGCTCAGCAGGAGAAAGATTTGGCAGCCTGCTCCTATGAAGATTACAGCCTAGGAAACCCTATGGGCAGGTCTACTCTGTCCTATAAGGATGCTATGAGTTGGAATCGACTCTATGACAATGGGATGCTACTGCTTACCTGTAGTAAGCACCATTTTTGACACAGACACAGGGGTTTTACTTCTATTTTACAGATATGTTCCCGAAGTTAGGTTCAGACCCTTTTCTTTCTTTCTGCAAATTTCGCTGGCGTTACCATTCTTTTAGTCTGCTTCCCACAATTTCTTCTTACAGAAATGACTTTCATTAACTTGTGCTTTGAGACTCCTGAGTGCAGTAATATAGTTCTGTTTGAATTAGAAAAGGAAATTGGTTGGAGCCCCCATCTTCCGCTGATTTGCCACCAGCATTCTCCGCAGGGCCCTCCAGGCTTCCTGACTGCAGTTCTTGGACAGCAGCTCAGCCAGCTCCAGCCAGGATTAGCGATAGGCCAGAGTGACTGCTTTCCCAGCTCCCTTTACTGTTCATGGTGTTTTAAATTACACTTTTACCCCAAGGAAGAACCCCTGGCTCTAACCACGTGAGGTGATTATTTCTGAAAGCCTCACGGACTCCAAACCAGAATAATTAAGGAGTACAGGATACCTTTTCAGATAATTGAAAGGTGGTGGCAGAGACCCGGGAATTAAATACTACTTTTTTTTTTTTTTTTTTAAACCATATTTATCTACTCATTTTCCGCTTTAAACGTATGTTCCTGGCCTGTGAGTATTTCTTTTCTAGGTGGCTGAGAGCAAGTTCAGTAGGTGTTGGAAGCAATCGATGTGGATTCACCTGCGGCTCTGTCTACGCCATTTGTAAATCCCGTGATGCACTGCGGAGCCCGCGCAACGTTCTGACTCAGCATCTCCCATCTGTTGCCTCCTGGTTGCACGAGGCGTCAGGAGCAACCACTATTAAAGGTAAAGCTCGCTGTTCTTGCTGTCTTTAAGGACGAGGAAGGAATAAGCTTCTCTGTGCCCCACACCTCCCCACTCCTGCTCTATTAATAGCACTCACACTCTGTTGTAATTGTCTGGGTGTGTCCCGTTTCCCCAGGGTACCTCAGCATTCTCAAGGGTAACAGCGGCACCACTCTCAGTGGGTTTACTGCTTCTTCAGGCCCTTTCTTATTTTTTCCTTGTTATAATTATCTAATGCTTCACCTCTGTGGTCTTCAAGATTGATTGCTGTGCAGTCATTGACTTTCTGCTCCTGCCTCTCTCACAGCCAAAGTGACCAGTTCTACCACCCTCAGTACCTATCCAGCCTGGTATATGGCAGGCCCTCGATAAATGAGAGTGTTCAGGTGTTATCTTTTTTATAATTATTATTTGCTCTTTCTGCTCCAGTTATCACCACTTGGGTGATTGGATGAGGGGCAGACTTTCACCTCAAATTAATAAGTATAACTATTCCAGGATAATCTTAGACGGTCAGAACTTTTGCAGGAACAGTTCCCGCAGAGTAGCCTGTTCTTTCATTTATGCAGCCCTTCCCTGTTTTTTTTTTTTTTTCCCCTGTAGCAAAGGAGTCCCTGGGTGGAACAAAGGATTAACTGCTTCACTACTAGCGGAAAGGTTGGTGGTGCCATCCAACCTAGAGACGCCTTGAAAGACATGCTTAGTGATCTGCTTCTCAAAGGTCACGGCCTTGAAAACCCTATAGAGCAGTTCACCTCAGCACACGTGGAGTCACCACGAGTTGGAATTGACTCTACAGCTATTAACAACAACAGCGACAACATCCCTGTAGCAAATTCTTACAGGCCAAGTTTTCTCAAAGGTTGGATTGGAGGACATTTGAATGGCTCACTCTCAGAACTATCCTTTTATGTTAATCCCCAGGTACTAGATGGAAGCCCTCATGAATATTTTAGGCAGGTAGGTCTATGACAGTGAAAGAAGTATCTTCAAGGTGTACATCCCCTGACCCAGTGTTGCCAAGGGCTCATCTCTAGTAGATTCAACTTGCCTTCACCCATAAAACACAACAGTTGCAGGAGATAGAAGAGGAATACCTAACCACTATTTGAACTTATTGGAATCCATAGATGGATAAACTGGCCCTAAATGGCATGTTAAGAACCTACAAGTTTATTGTAGCCAAGTTCCCATGCAGATGTGTTTTAGCATTGCCATGGAAACATCTTTTCAACAGTGGAATAATGAGATGGTAATGAAGAGAGAGGGGGACAGTGGTGGTTCAGTGGTAGAATTCTCACCTTCCATGTGGGAGACCTGGGTTCAATTCCTAGTCAGTGCACCTCAAGCATAGCCACCACTCTTCTGTCAGTGAAGGTCGTCGTGTTGTTATGTTCCTACTTTCAGCGGAAATCCCAGACTAAGACAGTCTAGAAAGAAAGGCCTGGTGATCTAATTCTAAAAATCAGATAATGAAAGCCCTATAGATCTCAGTGGGCAGCATTTTGTTCTGTTGTGCATGGGGCCTACTCAGCAACAGCTAACACAATGAAGAGAGATGGCATATAATAAATTATAACAGTCATAGTTACTATTGCAAGAAGAATGTAGAAAAAGCAGTTAGTTGAAGGAGGAAGCAAGCAGGGAGGTCAAAAAGAAGGGCAGAGTCATTTGTATTAAAACCTGGTGTCAGGACTTGGAAATTGAATGTTGCAGATTTCAGAACCTGTTTGTGGCCCATCCCAGTCGACTACTACGATGTGGAATAGATTGCTTTAATTTCTGAACTTGAGTCTCCTGACTTGCTAAAATGCTCAGGCCTTACATGGTACATGACGCCTGTTTTAGTTCCTTAGTGCTGCTCTAACAAACTATACCACGGTGGGTTGCTTTAAAGAATACAGATTTATTTTCTCACAGTTTTGGAGACTAGAAGTCCAAATCAGGGCATCAGCTTTAAGGGAGTGTCCTTTTTTTGTTGTTAGCCCTGGGAGTACCTTGGCATCTGTCTGTCTTCTCCTGTGAGTGTCTCTCCATCTCTTCTGGCCTTTTTATAACTCAGAAGTGATTAGTTTAGAATTTACCCTACACTGGTATGACCCCATTAACATAACAAAAGAAAAATGCCTATTTCCAACCAGTGTGATATTGACAGGTACAGACCAGACCAGCTGCTGTCAAGTGTCAGAGTAGAACCATTGTCCATAGGGTTTTCAAGGTTGTGACCTTTCTGAAGTAGGTTGCCAGGCCTTTCTTCTAAGATGCCTCTTAGTGGGTTCGAACTGCCAGCCTTTCCATTAGTAGTAGAGCTCTTAGCCATTTACGCCACCCAGGGACTCCATTTGTAGGTAAAGGGGTTAGAATTTTGACACATACTTTGGAGGGATGCAATTCAATAATAAAAAAAAAATAGCAGGGCTTAAATAGTAGAGCTTTAACAGTGAGGCCTAACTGATTGTTTCTGCTGCTCCCAAGTCCTAGCTCACTTGGTGGACCGTTAGGGGGAGCACCACAACCCCTAGTGTCAGAGTGGAGCCCATTAATCTTGACATCTCTTAAAAGCAAGTGTTTTTCCCTCCCTGCATACTACTTCCAAATTAGGGGCACCCCTTATGGCCCCTTGTTTGAAAGTAAACACTAGTGTTTAAAGTCCTTATCCTTGTTTTCCCCCAGGAAGCCTAGGGGGACTTCATGCAAATACATAGACCACCCCAATAGTGAGTGGTCCCATGACCACCACCATCTTTGGTTATATAACTGCTTCCACACCTAGAATTTTAGTTCTTGGAGAGGAGGGCCCCAGTATTATTTATCTTTGACTCCTCAGTATCTTGTATATTGCATGTGTTTAGTTAGTTGGAAGCTCAGTAAGTAACTATTGCATGATTATCAGTTGAGAAAGAGTGTCTCTGCATAACAGGGGAGTTATATTGAAAAGTTCCCCATTGTGGCCAAAGTCACTGGCATGGTTCAGAGATGGACATTTCCACCTGGTGTCTGGGATGGTTTCTGAGAATCCAGAAATATAATGGGTTACGTGTTTTTGCTCCCACCTCCTCTGACAGCTTATTTCCAAACTTTCCTGACTTGACTACCTAGTTGAAAAATAATTATTAGCTTCAAGAGTAGTTTTAAGGGTGTTCACACATTTAAAAACACAGATGAAAGCATTTTAAAATTATTTGAGACAGCTATTAAGATAGACTGGGTTCAGGTATTAAGATAGCACCACCAATCACTGTCCCTGTGAGTAGTAAATCTGAAACAAATCTTTCACCCTGCACCTTAAATTGTGGGTCCTACTGAATGGTAAGTGCTTCCTAGGTAAACATGGGGGCTGTGCCTACATGACCTCTGACCTCCATTGTCATGGCTTCGTATTCAATGTTCCAGCAGTCCTGATTCTCTTCATGTCTCTTTGAATCTTTGAAGACCACTGGCTGTAATACAGTCCCTTTTTTACTCATGGAGGATGAAGAATAACCTTATATAGAATCACTGTTACACCTCGTGGGCATGCCTAGGGATTGTACCCCCAGAGTCCGGTTGTTCTAAATAATAGCACCACCTCTCTCCCTCCCCTTCCCCCCTCCTCCCTTGAGCTGGAGCAGGCCATTGCTCACTCTTCTCAGAGGAAAAGTCTTCCTTACCCCCTTTCACCTCCTCGCTTCCGGAAGACTTGAGTCCTGGAATACCTGTAACCTGTTGCCGTCAAGTCGATGCCAACTCATAGTGACCCTATAGGACAGAGCAGAACTGCCCCATGGGGTTTCCAAGGAGTGCCTGGTGGATTTGAACTGATGACCTTTTGGTTAGCAGCCTTAGCTCTTAACCACTAGCCACTAGGGTTTCCGAGTCCTGGAATAAAACGATGCTAAATCGGTAGGCTTGATTCATTGTCACAAGGCCACCCTATGAATTTGCTTCTGCCTTGGTTTGAGTTTTTAAAAAAAAAAAAAAAATCACTGCCCTGTAGACACACGATTTGACCTGCATAGAGTGCATTTGCTTCCCACTGGAGTTGGTGCAACTCTTAACCCAGTTCTCTCTCTGCCTCCCTTTGTGACTTCTTTACACCAGGAGGCAAAAATGCTTTGTGGTTCTTCCTTCAGCAAATACACTTTTCTCCCCCAGAGACAGGTTTCCATAGAAACCAAACCAAGGGGGAACATTTGGGAGAGGCAGAGTTTGTTGAGCAGCGTGTGGAAAAACCACAAGAGAGGTGCGGGGAGAAGGCATTTATCTCAGGATTGTATTTAAAATGTGAACGAAAATATACTCAGGGAGCGGGAAAGCATGTTAAATTTTTTAAATGGTTTTAAATGTTGCTATGCAATGGGTGTGAAAGACTCTAGGCAAATCAAAAGCTGTATAGCACCTACCGTGTGCAAGGCACAGTGCAAAGTACTGGGAAGAATTCAAGTGTCAGACATGGCCATGCCTCAGGGAGTTTGTAGCTTCTGTGAAGAGGTCATATGCACACACATAATCTCCCCAGACAGTAGTACATTTTAAGTACCAGATGAACGAGACCGACAGAATGGACAGGAAGCAGGTATAACTTCTGCTTTAGACAAATCCAAGTGACTTTTAGAGGCCAATCTTTTTTTACTTAGCTGCTCTATTACCTTAAAATAAGCACAGAGAATATCAAAAGCTATATCAATGTGAACTTAAGGGAATTCAATCTATAATCCTGGTCCTCAACCTCCTCAAAGGAGACATAGGAGATAGTAAGGCATGATTTGTGGTATTGGTGATAATCCAGGAGAAAGAGTGTTTGATGACATAGGAGAGAGAGGACAGTGGCTTATAACCTTGGCTATGTAGACTAGAGCCACTTGGGAAATTTAAAAAAATACTGATCTTGCCCCTCCCCTGAGATTCAGATGCACTTGTTCGGTGGGGGACTGGAGGGCCCTGGGTACAGGATTTTAAAATTCTCCTCAAATAGTTCTAGGAAGCTTTGAACCACTGGAAAATCCTATTCCTTTTACTTCTTCAACTACTGCAAGCAGACACACATACACACACACACACACACACACACAACTCTTTCTTTTAATTTCCAGCTTTGCAGAAAATGAATTAAATGGGATGGGGAAGAGATTTCAGAATACTGAATTCAGTAGGCACATGATTATCTGTTTAATATGCTAATGAGGGGAGTGGTATGGCTTCATGGTATACTACTGTGCTGGATTATGGGAAGAGCTTAAAAGAGGTGGTTGCTCTCATGGCTTCTGACCTTTAACAGGTTTTCCTCCAGAAGCTGTGACTCTGACTGTGTGTCAGTGTTAGAGGAGTGATGTGTGTGTGCCAAGGGTTGTGAAAATATAACGTGTCTTTTAGGGTCAGTTACAAAACATCACATGCCTCTTAATGTCCTTTTTTGCTGTGTGAGTGTTCCTGGGCATTCTGTTTCGTCTATTTTCCCTTCTGAATCTTTGTTCAAAAAAGAAGAGTTTCACAGACAGGGATTACTTGTATCCTCTGAGAACAATGAATTGTACCCATAAAAGAGAACTGTGCTTATTTTGTGTTTCCCAGTGATAAAAACAGGAAAAGCACTGCCATGACACGGAGCGTACTACTGATTTTCCTTGGTTTCAGTGTAGTTTGTAGCAATTGGTGAGGAATTGATTTTGAGATATTAGGAAAATTCTTCCCCTTACAATCAAAGCTAATGTTCAGGAAGATGGCCTGGTGATCTGTTCAGGCTAGAGAGTAAGAGGTGGTTAGGGAGTTAGTGCAGTTAGACTAAATGGGTAGGGGATGGTAAGGAGATCCTATGCTAGGGAAGAAGCAGGAGAAGCAGGAAGAGGCTGGTTCATGAGACACTCTGAAGACCAACTTGATAGGATATTACACTTCTTAGACAGGAAGCAGAGGGAGAAGTCCAGGGTGATCACAGGATTTCGAGCTTATGTGACTGCCTCTGCCCTCCCATCTGCCCTTCAGACAGGAACTGCCCACATAGTCTCTTGTGTCTACTTGATCCAAGAAGCCCACTCCTCACCAGTATCATTTTCTATCCCATAGTCCAGTCCATCCCTGTCTGAAGAGCTGACCTTGGGAATGATTCCTCTCCTGGGCCAACAGAATGTCTGGGGACCATGACCTCCGGGGTCCCTCTAGTCTCAGTCAGACCATTAAGTCTGGTCTTTTTATGAGAATATGAGGTCTGCATCCCACTGCTCTGTGTTCCCTCAGGGGTTCTCTGTTGTGTTCCTTGTCAGGGCAGTCATTCATTGGTGGTAGCCGGGCGCCACCTAGTTCTTCTGGTCTAAGGCTGATGTAGTGTCTGATTTATTTGGTTCTCTCCGTCTCTTGCGCTAACTGTTACCTTGTGTCTTTGGTGTTCTTCATTCTCCTTTGGTCCAGGTGGGTTGGGACCAATTGTTGCATCTTAGATGGCTGCTTGCTAGCGTTTAAGACCCCAGACACCACTCTCCAAAGTGGAATGCAGAATGTATTCTTAATAGATTTTATTTTGCCAATTGACCTAGATGTCCTCTGAAGCCATGGTCCCCAAATCCCTGCCTCTGCTACGCTGGCCTTTGACACATTCAGTTTATTCAGCGAACGTCTTTGGTTTTGGTTTAGTCCAGTTGTGCTGACCTCTCCTGTATTGTGTGTTGTCTTTCTTGTCACCTCAAGTAGTTCTAATCTAATATCTAATTAGTGAATACCCCTCTCCCACCCTCCCTCCCTCCTCTTGTAACCATCAAAGAATATTTTCTTCTCTGTTTAAACTATTTCTTGAGTTCTTATAATAGTGGTCTTATACAATATTTGTCCTTTTGCAACTGACTAATTTCACTCAGCATAATGCCTTCCAGATTCCTCCACGTTATGAAATGTTTCACAGATGCATCGCTGTTATTTCTCAGTGCGTAGTATTCCATTGTGTGAATACACCATAATTTATTTATCCTTTCATCCATTCATGGACACCTTGGTTGCTTCCATCTTTTTGCTGTTGTAAACAGTGCTGCAGTGAACATAAAAACATGGGTATGCATATATCTGTTTGTGTAAAGGCTCTTATATCTCTAGGATATATTCCAAGGCGTGGGATTGCTAGATCGTACGGTAGTTCTACTTCTAGCTTTTTAAGGAAATGACGAATCGATTTCCAAAGTGCTTCTACCATTTTACATTCCCACCAGCAGTGTGTAAGTATTCCAGTCTCTCCACAACCTCTCCAACATTTATTATTTTGTGTTTTTTGGATTGATGCCAGCCTTGTTGGGTGAGATGGAATCTCATTGTAGCTTTGATTTGCATTTCTCTAATGGCTAATGATCGTGAGCATTTCCTCACGTATCTGCTAGCTACCTGAATGTCCTCTTTAGTGAAGTGCCTGATCATATCCTTTGCCCATTTTTTCACTGGTTTATTTGTCTTTTTGTAATTGAGTTTTTGCAGTATCACGTAGATTTTAGGGATCAGAAGCCGATCGGAAATGTTGTAGCTAAAATTGTTTTCCCAGTCTATAGGTAATCATTTTACTCTTTTGGTGAAGTTTTTGGATGAGCGTAAGTGTTTGATTTTTAGGAGTTCCCAGTTATCTAGTTTCTCTTCTGGTGTTTGTGCATTGTTAGTAATGTTTTGTATACTGTTTGTGCCATGTGTTAGGGCTCCTAGCATTGCCCCTATTTTTTCTTCCGTGATCTTTATCGTTTCAGATTTTATATTTAGCTCTTTAATCCATTTTGAGTTAGTTTCTGTGCATGGTGTGAGGTATAGTTCTTGTTTCATTTTTTTGCAGATGGATATCCGGTTATGCCAGCACCATTTGTTAAAGAGACTGTCTTTTCACTATTTAACTGAAGTTGGGCCTTTGTCAAATATCAGCTGCTCATATGTGGATGGATTTAAGTCTGGATTCTCAATTCTGTTCCATTGGTCTGTTTTTGTACCAGTACAAGGCTGTTTTGACTGCTGTGGCGGTGTAATAGGTTCTAAAATCAGGTAGTGTGAGGCCTCCCACTTTGTTCTTCTTTTTCAGTAATGCTTTACTTACCTAGGGCCTCTTTCCCTTCCATATAAAGTTGGTGATTTATTTCTCCATCTCATTAAGAAACATCTTTGGAATTTGGGTCAGAATGGCATTGTATCTATAGGTGGCTTTTGGTAGAACAGACATTTTTATAATGTTAAGTCTTCCTATCCATGAGCAAGGTATGTTTTTCCACTTATGTAGGTCTCTTTTGGTTTCTTGCAGTAGTGTCTTGTAGTTTTCTTTGTGTAGGTCTTTTATATCTCTGGTAAGATTTATTCCTAAGTATTTTCTCTTCTTGTGGGCTACTGTAAGTGGTATTGATTTGATGATTTTCTCTTCGATATTCTTTTTGTAGGTATAGAGGAATCCAACTGATTTTTGAATATTTATCTTGTACCTTGATGCTCTGCTGAACTCTTCTATTAGTTTCAGTAGTTTTCTTGAGGATTCTTTAGGTTTTTCTGTGTATATGATCATGTCATCTGCAACTGGAGATACTTTTACTTTCTCTAGGCTAATCGCTCTGGCTAGGACCTCCAGCCCAGTGTTGAACAAGAGTGGTGATAAGGGGCATACTTGTCTGGCTCCTGATCTCAAGGGGAATGTTTTCAGGCTCTCTCCATTTCCCATGATGTTGCCTGTTGGCTTTGTATAAATGCCCTTTGTCATGTTGCGGAATTTTCTTCTATTCCTATTTTGCTGAGAGTTTTTTTTTTTTTTTTATGAATGGGTGTTGAGCTTTGTCAGATGCCTTTTCTGCATCAGTCGATAAGATCATGTGGTTCTTGTCTTTCTTTTTTTTTATATGATGGATTACATTAATTGTTTTTCTAATGTTGAACCATTCCTGCATACCTGGCATGAGTCCCACTTGGTCATGGTGAATTATTTTTTGATATGTTGTTGAGTTCTATTGGCTAGAATTTTGTTGAGGATTTTTGCATCTAAGTTCATGAAAGATATAAGTCTTTAATTTTCTTTTTTTTTATGGTGTCTTTACCTGGTTTTCATATCAGAGATACGCTGGCTTCATAGAATGGGTTTGGAAGTATTCTGTCCTTTTCTATGCTCTGAAATACCTTTAGTAGTAGTGGTGTTAACTCTTCTCTGAAAGTTTGGCAGAACTCTGCAGTGAAGCTGTCCGGGCCAGGGTTTTTTTTGTTGGGAGTTTTTAAATTATCTTTTCAATCTCTTCTTTTGTTATAAGTTTTATTTAGTTGTTCTACCTCTGTTTGTGTTAGTTTAGGTAGGTAATGTGTTTCTAGAAATTCGTCTATTTCTTCTAGGTTTTCAAATTTGTTAGAGTACAATTTTTCATAGTAATCTGATATGATTCTTTTAATTTCAGTTGGGTCTGTTGTGATATCGCCCATCTCATTTCTTATTTGTGTTATTTGCTTCCTCTCCTGTTTTTCTGTTATCAGTTTGGCCAGTGGTTTATCAATTTTGTTAATTTTTTCAAAGAACCAGCTTTTGGTCTTGTTAACTCAGTTGTTTTTCTGTTTTCTATTTCATTTAATTCTGCTCTAATTTTTATTATTTGCTTTCTGTTGGTGCCTGAAGTTTTCTTTTGTTGCTCTCTTTCTGTCTGTTCAAGTTGTAGGGATAATTCTTTGATTTTATCCCTTTCTTCTTTCTGTATATGTGCCTTTACTGATATAAATTGACCTCTGAGCACTGCTGTAGCTGTCTCCCAAAGATTCTGATAGGAAGTGTTTTCATTCTAATTGGATTCGATGAATTTCTTTATTCCATCCTTAATGTCTTCTATAACCCAGGCATTTTTGAGCAGGGTTTTGTTCAGTTACAAAGTGTTTGATTTTTTTTACCTGCTTTTTCTGTTATTGTTTTCTACTTTTATGGCCTATGGTCAGAGAATATGCTTTGCAATATTTCAATGTTTTGGATTCTGCTAAGGCTTGCTTTATGACCTAATATGTGGTCTATTCTAGAGAATGTTCCATGTGCATTGGAAAAGAAAGTATACTTGGCTGCTGTCGGGTCGAGTGTTGTCTATGAGGTCAACTTGGTTGATGGTGGCATTTAGATGTTCTGTGTCTTTATTGAGCTTCTTTCTGGATGTTCTGTACTTTACCAAAAGTAGTGTGTTGACGTCTCCTACTGTAATTGTGGAGCTGACTATCTCACTTTTCAAAGCTGTTAGAGTTTGTTTCATGTATCTTGCAGCCCTGTCATTGGGTACATAAATATTTAATACAATTATTTCATCCTGGTATATTGTCCCTTTAATCATTATATAGTGTCCTTCCTTATCCTTTGTGGTGATTTAACTTTGAAGTCTGTTTTGTCAGTAATTAACATTGCCACTCCTGCTTTTTTTTGTTTGTTGTTTGTTTGATATATTTTTTCCCATTCTTTGAGTTTTAGTTTGTTTCTCTAAGTCTAAGGTGTGTCTTTCATAGGTAGCATACAGATGGGTCATGTTTTTTAATCCATTTTGCCATTCTCTCTCTTTATTGTGCATTTAGCCCATTTACATTCAGCGTAACTAATGATAGGTATGGGTTTAGTACTGCCATTTTGATGTCTTTTTGTGTGTGTGTGTTGTTGACAGTTTTTTTCCCACTTAATTTTTTGTGCTGAGTAGTTTATCTTCATATATTGTCTTTTCCTCTTATTTGTTGTTGTTGATTTTGTTTCTGCTGAGTCCGTATTTTTTTCTTGTATTTTATTTTGATGAGTAGCATTGTTAGTCTCCTTTGTGGTTACCTTAATATTTACCCCTATTTTTCTAAGTTTAAACCTAACTTTTATTTCTTCATATCACCTTGACTTCCTCTTCATATGAAAAATCTGTGACTACATTTCTTAGTCCCTCTTTATTGTTTTAATGTTGCCTTCTTTTACATAATAACATTGCTGTTTCCCTGTTTTGAGCATTTTTTTATCCTGATTTATTTTTGTGATTTCACTATCTGGGTTGACATCTGATGGCTCTGTCCTGTGTTCTAGCCTTGGGTTGATATCTGATATTATTGATTTTCTAACCAGAGCACTCTCTTTAGTATTTCTTGTAGTTTTGGTTTGATTTTTACAAATTCCCTAAACTTCTGTTTATCTGGAAATGTCCTAATTTTGCCATCATACTTGAGAGACAGTTTTGCTGGATATATGATTCTTGACTGCCAGTTTTTTTCCTTCAGTGCTTTATAAAAGTCATCCCATTGCCTTCTTGCTTGAATGTTTTCTGCCGAGTAGTCTGAGCTTATTCTTATTGACTCCTCTTTGTAGGTGACTTTTCATTTATCCCTAGCTGCTCTTAAAATTCTCACTTTATGTTTGGTTTTGGGAAATTTGATTATAATCTGTCTTGGTGACTTTCTTTTGAGGTCTACCTTATGTGGAGTTTGATGAGCATCTTGGATAGATATCTCCTCATCTTTCATGATATCAGGGAAGTTTTCTGCCAATGAATATTCAACAATTCTCCCTGTATTTTGTGTTATCCCTTCCTGTTCTGGTACTCCAGTCACTCATAGGTTATTTCTCTTGATAGAGTCCCGCATGATTCTTAAGGTTTCTTCATTTTTTAAAATTCTTTTATCTGATTTTTCTTCAAATATGTGAGTGGTACGTGTTTTATCTTCAGTCTCATTAATTCTGCCTTCCACTTCCTCAGTTCTGCTCCTCTGACTTTCTGTTGTGTTTTCTAATTCTGTAATTTTATTGTTAATCTTCTGAATTTCTGATTGCTATCTCTCTATGGATTCTTGCAGCATATTAAATTTTTCATTATGTTCTTGAATAACCTTTTTAATTTCTTCAGCTGCTTTATCTGTGTGTTCCTTGGCTTGTTCTGTGTTTTGCCTGATCGCCTTCCTGATCTCGTTCTTTATGTCTTGTTGAGTTCTGTATATTAATCTTTTGTATTCTGTACCTGGTAATTCCAGGAAGGCACCTTCATCCAGAATATTCCTTGATTCTTTTTTTTGAGAGTTTGTTGAAGCAATCATGGTCTGCTTCTTTATGTGATTTGATATTGACTCTTGTCTCTGTACCATCTGTAAATTATTGTAATAGTTTATTTTACATTTGCTTACTGTATCCTAGCTTCTTTGTTTGTTTTGTTTTGATATGCCAAAATAGATTGCTTGAGTGAGCTGGCTTGATTATTTTCACTTTTGAAGCACTAACATCCTGTCACCAGATGGCTAGAGCTGTTACCAGGTATATGAGCCTAGGAGTCCGTTCACTTTTCTTGTATGGATTCGGCTCAGGTGTACAGTTAGTTGGTCATCAAGTGTGTAGTACAGGCACTGTTCTATCTTAGAGGGGCAGGGGTGATTGGTGTAGGTACAGGTATCTGATTGCAGCAGGAGGTCACGCTTTGAACAAGGCAGGGAGCTGACAACCTTCCCCCGAGTGTCTGTGAGGAAAGCATGTTCCCGTTCCTTAGAGCGCACAGGTGGGTGGGTTCTGCAGATGGACCATGGGCACCCAGTGCTTTTGGTTGTAAGGACTGGGAGGTGCCAGTTATGCTTGGACAGTGTCACAGGTGGCTGGGTGTCATGGGTGGAACCACCAGTCCTTAGGCCCCTGATGTGGGCAGGTAAGGACCCTGTTTAAATGCAAAGTGGTGTCACACTTCAAACACCCAGCTCTCCAATGCAAAGCTGAAACAGTTGCAGTCTTTCAACAAGGGCCTATTCTCCTGAAATAGGCCCACACAGGCCCATGCAGGGATGAAAGGTATTCGAAGTCCATGGACCGTTTATCCCTGGATGGGAGCTGCTTCTGTCCTGAGCTCCCCAGGTTAGTGGAGCTGGCAGATTATCTTTTCTCCTAACTGTGAATTTATTCCTCTCCAAGGCTTGGAGAATGGCTCTTGGTGCTCAGCAGTGCCTCTCTCAGGCCCAGAGAAATCGACAGCCACTGAAGTAGGCTTTGGAATTGACTCAACAGCAGAGAGTTTGGTTTTTGGTATATATATATATATATATATATATATATACATATAGCAAGGAAATAGGAAATGGCTTACCCATTTGTAGGTTCTGGCAAATCCGAAGTGCATGGATCAGGCTGGAGGCTTTTCCAGAAGCACGTAGCTACAGGGGCTGACATACCCAAGATCGTCAGTTCAGATGGCAGGCTGCTGGCTCAAGTCCTAAGAACCAGAGGTCAGATGATGATGAGCCAGATGTAGGATACAGAGCGAGGAAAATTCAGTGATCTTTGTAAGAATGCCCATGTATATTGGATGCAGGCCACAACCCCTGAGGAAACACCTCTTACAAGTGATTGACTGTCACATTTCATCACATCATGGAGTTGATTATATTATGTTACAAAATGGAGGATAACTACATCTTTACATAACTGCCAAACTACATCATTACATAGCTGCTGAACTACTTTATTACATAACTGCCAAACCACTGAGAATCATGGCCCAGCCAAGTGGACACAAAGCCTTAAGCATCACAGTTCACTTTTTGTCAACTTGACACCTGCACACATCTCCTTAAACCATACACAATCTCTAAATAAAGATGATTACAACTTCATACTTGCACCTAACATGCATACGACCGAAAACGCATTAGGCACCGTACATCTTATCCTTTGTAAGTGAAGAAAATAAAAATATTTGTTGAGCACATACAAGGAAGGAGTACTCATAGCAATTACGCTCCTTATTTCTGCAACTGGTCACTTGGCCATAACTTGTATTTAGAGCTATCTTCTTTCGTCACCCATTCTATATTCTCTTTGCCCTTAGCAAGCATCTCAGCTGGACATGCTCCTTTGCCTGGTGGGGTGACCCAAACCTTCATTCCTGAAGGGCCTGGGCCGTTAGTAGTCATGTCAGACTTGGGTCACTGTAGTATTCTATTGACTTCAATAACAAAGCATGGTAGTACTAAGAGATGTCCTAAGGGACCTCTTGCATTCCAGACATATTCTTGTTTACCTGCATTATGTTAGTATCAATCCAATGTCCTTTTGGTAATCAAGATCAATCACACCAGCCAATATTGTAACTCCCTTCTTTGCCTGTTGATTCAGATGCCTGAGGAGCCAAAATGTCTGGGTAGCATCTTTAAATTCCAGTTCAATGGAATCAGTGTTTTATCTCCTGGTGAGAGCATTCCTTTCTTTGTGACTAAGACCTCTAGACCAGCAGAGCATAGGTCACAGGGACAGGAAACAAAAATTTTGCAAGTGAGTCACTAAGAGTAATAGTGAGTGGTGCCACTCTCATTTCCAACCCTTGATTCCTGGACCCATGAATCCTGGCTATGGGAGAAAGAGCACCATATACTGGATGCTGGTTTAGCACATATACAACCTCCTGTAGAACGTTTTCCAACCATGCGAAGTATTGTTACCTAGCTGGCAGTGTAATTGTGTCTTTAGAAGGCCATTCCATTGTTCTGTCAAGTCAGCTGCTTCAGCATGATGTGAACAAAATACCAATGAATTCCATAAGCATGGGCCCATTGCCATACTTCATGTGCTGTGAAGTGAATCCCTTGATCAGAGGCAACATGGTGCAGGATAGCATGACAGATGATAAGGCGTTCTGTAAGTCCATGGATGGTAGTTTCAGCAGAAGCATTGCATGCAGGGAAGATTAATCCATATCCAGAGTAATTGTCTATTCCAGTAAGAGCAAAGCAATGCACTTTCCATGATGGAAGTGGTCCAATATAACCAACCTGCCACCACATTCCTGGCTGATCACCTTAAGGAATGATTTCATATTGGGGATTCAGTGTAGGTCTTTGCTATTGGCAGTTTGGGCACTTAGCAGTGGTTATAGACAAGTAGGCATGGTAAGTGGAAGTCCATGTTGCTGAGCCCATGCATAACCTCCATCCCTGCCACCAAGGCAACTTTGTTCATGATCTCATTGGGCAATGATGGAAGTGGCTGGGTAAAGACGTTGACTGGGTTGCACAGAATGCATCATCCTACCCATTTAATTGTTAAAATCCTCTTTTGCCAAGGTCTCCTATTTGTGAGCATTCACATGAGACACAAATACCTTCACTTCTTTGACCCACTCAGAGAAGTCTATCCAAATACCTCTTCCCCATACATCCTTGTCACCAATTTTCCAATCATGTTCCTTTTAAGTCCCTGACCATCCAGCCAAACCATTGGCCACAGCCCATGAATGAGTATACAATCGTGCATCTGGCCATTTCTCCTTCCAAGCAAAGTGAACAACCAGGTGCACTGCTCAAAGTTCTTCTCATTGGGAGGATTTCCCTTCACCACTGTCCATCAAGGAGGTCCCAGAAAGGGGCTGTAGTGCTGCCACTGTCTGCTTTTGAGTAGTGCCGCCACTGTCTGCTTTTGAGTAGTGCCTGCATATTGTGCAGAACAATCTGTAAACCAGGCACTAGTTTTTCTTCTTCAGTCAACTGATCATGAGGAACTCCCCATGAGACTATAGGTGCAGACTGGGAGAGGGCAGATAATGCGACAGGAGTGGAGACCATGGGCATTTGGAGCTCTGCCTCATGCAGCTTACTTGTGCCTTCAGGTCCTGCTCGGGTTGATCTTGTATATAATACTTCCATTTAATGGTGGAGTGCTGCTGTACACATCCAAATTTACGGCTCTGTGGATCAGACAACACCCAGTTCATGTTGAGCACCTCAGGTCACATGCTGATTTGGTAGCCCAAGTTTAAGTGTTCAGTCCCTACTAAGGCCCAGTAAGAAGCCAAAAAATGTTTCCAAAAGGAGAACAGTTATCTGCAGAGGATGGCAGGGCTTTGCTCCAAAATCCTAAGGGTCTGCGCTGTGATTCACTGATAGAGGCCTACCAATGACTCCAAACACTGTCTCTATCTGCCATTGACACTTCAAGCACAATTGGATCAGCCAGATCTTATGACTGAAGTGGCTGAGCAGACTGCATGGCAGCCTGAACCTGTTGCAGAGCCTTCTGTTTTTCTGAGCTCTACTCAAAACTAGCAGCTTTTGGAATCACTTGATAAATAGGCCAGGGTAACACCCCAAAATGAGGGATATGTTGCCTCTGAAATCCAAAGAGGCCCACTAGGTGTTGCACCTCCTTTTTAGTTGTGGGAGGAGCCATATACAATAACTCATTCTTCACTTTAGTAGGAATATGCCCCACACCACTGAACCTGTAGAAATATCACTGAGGTGGAAGGCTGCTGAATTTTCGTGGGTTAATTTCTCACCTCTAACACAAATATTTTTACCCATCAGTCCAGAGTCATTGACACTTCTTTCTTACTAGGTCCAGTCAGCATAATGTCATCAATATAATAGACCAGTGTGACATCTTGTGGAAGGGAAAGTTGGTGAAGGCCCCTGTGGACTAAATTATGACATAGTGCTAAAGAGTTGATATACTCCTGAGGTAGGACAATGAAGGTGTATTTCTGGCCTTGCCAGCTGAAGGCAGACAGCTTCTGGTGTTCCTTTGAAACAAGACTAGAGAAAAGGGCATTGACCAGATCAATAGCTGCATACCAGGTACCAGGAAATGTATTAATTTGTGCAAGCAATGAAACCACAGCTGGAACGGCAGCTGCAGTTGAAGTCACCACGTGATTAAGTTTACAGTTATCCACTGTCATTCTCCAGGACCCGTCTGTTTTTTGCACATGCCAAATAGGTGAGTTGAGTGGGGATGTGGTGGGACTCACCACCCTTCTATCCTTCAAGTCCTTGATGGTGGTAGTAGTCTCTGCAGTCCCTTCAGGAATGTGTTATTACTTTTGGTTTACTATTTTCCAAGGTAGGGGCAGTTCTAATGGGTTCCACTTGGTTTTTTCTATCATAATAAGCCTTACTGCACTTGTCAGGGATCCAGTATAGGGGTTCTGTCAGTCGCTGAGTATATCTATTCCAATTATGCATTCTGGAATGGGGAAATCACTACAAGATGGGATTGAGGACACACTAAATCCAGGGTGAGATGAACCTGAGCTAAGAGCCCATTAACAACTTGACCTCCATATACCTCACTCTGACTGGTTGGCTACAGCGATGTTTTGGGTCTCCTGGAATTAGTGTCAGTTTAGAGCCGGTAGCCAGTAATCCTGAAAATTCTGATTATTTCCTTTTCCCCAGTGAACAGTCACTCTCGTAAAAGGCCGAATATCCTTTTTGGGAAGGCTGAGAGAATGATTGACGTGTAAATTTTTGGCAGTGCAGTAGGGTCCTTTCTCAAGGGGACCTGGCCTTCCTTTCATTCAGGGGGTTGTGGATCTGTAAACTGGCTAAAGTCTGGCAATTGATTGAGCGCTGTGACTCTCTATTCTGGCTATTCAAATTAGACTATCCTGATTACTGCTTTGACTCTGCTGTCCATTACAGTAACCACAACCAGCTTGTCTTTGTGTACTGAGTGCCGCAACTTGGCCACTACCACCACAGGATCCACTCAGCACCATTTTAGTTAGGTGTCTTAATATAGTTAGTGCAGTTCCCACTGTCAAATCTGACTTACATAAAATAGCAATCACAGTAGTCTTCAAGGATGTTGGTGGTCCCTTCACAAATTTGTTCCTCACCATAGTGGTAAAAGGTGTGTCCTCTGGTCCCTCCATGTGTGGTTCTCTGGGTCTAACCTGATAAGCCACTCTAACATGCCAGTTTCCCTAAGCCTTTGGATACCTTCTTCTACAGTATGTCAAGGCAGGTCTGGTACTTCAACTTGATTTAGTGTGGGCCACAGCGTAATCCATGCTTCAGTGAAACAAACAAATAAATGACTAGATTCTGTAAAAACAGTGTGGAGGCAGTGTCTGACCTCCTCTAACTTCACAAGGGGGGAAGAAGAATCAAGATCTACAGCCTAAAGCTGGTTCCTATAAGGCGGAGGTCAGACGTGCCTTTTCCTTCTGCCTTCTTTACCAATTCTGACACCAAGCATTCCTTACAGGGCACTCTCTACTTCTCTGCTGGGTTCGATAATTCATAGCAATGGCCACACAGAAATCACAGACAATATCAATTATTATGGGATTTATTAGGGAAGTAACAGTTACATTTCAGGTTCACGAACACTCAGGACACAGTTCTTCCATTAGAACAGCCTCTTCTCAGCTGTGCTTGCAGGCACGCCTCTCCCTGGCCCTCAGCCTCTGCCCAAAGGCACTCAGCTTTCTTTTTCTGTGGGCTGGGAAGCCCACTGCACTGGCTCCTTCCAGTCTCTCCTGGCACTGCTCTTCAGGGTTACTGCTCTTTCTCTCTCTCGGCTCCCTGGCTCCGGGCACCATTCAGTACAGGGATCTGAGGTCCAAAGGATGTGCCCTCCACTCCTGCCTGTTTTTCCTTGGTGGTTGGATCCTCTTTTTCCCACATCTGGGGTGGCTCATTTCAAGCCCAGTGGGATGGCAAAACTGACCAAACCCCTTGGTAGGCTACAATTACCCGATCACACAGTCCCGCCTAGTCACTTGGGTGAGAGTTACAAGACCATGGCTACAAAGGCCACACAAAAGTGATCCATCACACCACAGATTCTTTTGTAACCTCTTGAGGTGAAACATTGAATGAAGGATCTGTGTTTAGTGGGCCCATATCAATAAACTCAGACCAATCCATCTTTATGTTCCTTGTACCATTATCCCACACCTTTAATAAGACATTGCCACACATATTCCCCAGGTTTCTGTTTGTACATATTAGAAAAGTCCATCATTTCTTTTGGAGTGTAGCATACCTCCTCCTAGGGTGTACTTTGTACTTCACTTCTTGGGGCTTGCTGGGACTTAAGTCTAGTTATAGGGTTAGAAGCAAAAATGGATGGTGGGGATGCATTCTGAGACCATTCAGCAATGTATTGTAAGTCATCTGCCTCAGGCAATGGCCCAGGCAATGACTCAGATGTTACCCAAGGTGATATCTCAGATCAAGGCTCTTCAGACACAGCTGGGTTAATCTCATTAGATGGATGTTAAGGGGCTAATGGTTTTACTGGGGAGAGTGGCTGAGCAGGCAAAGATAGGAGTGACCTCTTCAAATGCGAGTGAGAGGGCTGGTTTTGTCAGCAGGAGTGATTTAATGAAATTCAGGGGCTCAGTGTCTCCATCTTCCTGATTATCTGCCATATGTTCCCATCCCAAGTTTCAGAATCCCATTTCTTTCCAGTCTTCCCTCACTTTAACTTCATACATCATTAGAGGTTGGGAATTCAATCGGTGTTTTAATTCAACTCCTCTTACGATAAGACTCTGAGTTTGATTTTCAGTGATGTCAGCTCTGTTACTACAAGAAATAAGGTTTTCTTTCAGGGCACAAGTGGCAACTTTGAGGTCGTTCATGCAGCACTTGAGCTGTGACACTGAAGCCCTGAGCTCATCTTTTTCTTTCACCACTTTGTCTAGTGAAAGTAGGACCAACCAACCTGCTTCCTTATACTGTCTATTTTGACAAAACTGTAGAAGAGTATCAAATATGTGCTCACCTCACCTCTCACCAATACGTGATCTATTGGTGGTGATATTCTGCATATTTCTATTGCCACCTCACACCATGAATTAGAAGCACCCTCTTTATTGCTGGAAGCAGAGTTATCAACATGTCTAAGATTAATCAGACTTGAGAACCAATTTAGAAAGCTCATCCTTAAAATTTTGTTTCTCTAGAAATACTCATAGCACCAAATATCTTAGGCTGGGTTCTCTTGAGAAGCAAAACCAGTGAAGCATATATTTGGAGAGACAGAGAAAGATTTATCTCAAGGAAATGGCTCATGCAGTTGTGGAGGCTGGCAAGTCCCAAGTCTGTGAGTCAGGCATCGGGCTGTAGGCTTCTACTAACTCACGTAGCTGCAGGGGCTGACAAACCCAAGATCAGCAGGTCAGATGGCAGGCTGCTGCCTCCCAGGCTGTGGAGGCTGATGAATCCCAAGACCCACAGGCAATACAGGCAGGTCACTGGCTCAAGTTCCAAGAACTGGAGGTCAGATGATGATGAGCCAGATGCAGTATTCAGAGCAAGAAAAGCCAGCAAACTTTGTTAGAACATCCCATATATATTGGATGCAGGCCATATCCTTGAGCAACCTCCCCTTACAACTGATTGGCTGATCACACTGTGGAGGTAATTGCATTATATCACAAATGGAGGATGACTACATCATTACATAGCTGCCAAACTACAGCAGTGCATAACTGCCAAACCACTGAGAATCATGCCCAGCCAAGGTGACACAGCACAACCTTAACCATCACAATGGGTCATATGGTAGTTCTATTTTTAGATTTTTTAGGAAATGCCATAGTGTTTTGCACAACAGCTGTACAATTTTGCATTCCCACCAGCAATAGATAAGGATAAGGATTGCATTTTCCCTACATCCTCACCGACAGTTGTTATTTTCTGCTTTTTTTTTTTTTTTATCTTAGCCATCCTAAAAAAAAAAACAAAACAAAAAAACCCAAACCCATTGCTGTCAAGTCAATTCCAACTCATAGTGACCCTATAGGACAGAGTAGAACTGCCCGTATGGTTTCCAGGGAGCGCTGGGTGGATTTGAACTGCCAACCAAAATGTGAACAGCTGTAGCTCTTAACAACTAAGCCACCAGGGTTTCCTAGCCATCCTAGTGGGAGTGAAACGGCATCTCATTGTGGTTTTTATTTCCATCTCTCTGATAGCTAAGGAAACCCTGATGGCGTAGTGGTTAAGTGCTACAGCTGCTAACCAAGAGGTCAGCAGTTCGAATGTACCAGGCGCTTCTTGGAAACTATGGGGCAGTTCTACTCTGTCCTGTAGGGTCACTATGAGTCAGAATCAACTCGATGGCAGTGGGCTTGGTCTGGTTTTCTGATAGCTAATGACATTGAGCATCTTTTCATGTGTTTGGTAGCCATTTGAATGTCCTCCTTGGTGAAATGCCTATTCAAGTGCTTTGTCCATTTTATGATTGGGTTATTTTTTTTTTGTTGTTAAGTTGTCAAAGTTTTATATATATATTTGTTATTAGAATCTTAGGATACATATGGTTTCCAAAGATATTCTCCCAGTGGGTAGCTTGTTTTTTCACTTTTTTGGTAATGTCTTTTGATAAAGAAAATTTTTAAATTTTTATGAGGTCCCATTTATTTATTTATTTTCTGTTTGTGTTTTGTTATTATATTAGATAATCTGTTGTTGAAAGTTAGGACTAACACTATTGCCCCTGCATTTTCTTCTAAGAATTTTATGGTTTTAATTTTCACAATTAGGTCCTTAGTCCATTTTAAATTTGTTTTTGTGTTTGGTGTGAGGCATGGATCCTGTTTTATTTTTCTGTGTGTGGAAATCCGGTTTTCTGAATAGCATTTATAGAAGAGAATCTTCTTTCTCCATTGAATTGGCTTAGCACCCTTGTTGAGTATTGGTAGACCACAGATGTGTGGGTTTATTTCTGGACTCATAATTCTTTTTTGTTTATTTATTTATCTTGTGCTTTAAGGGAAAGTTTACAGCTCAAGTTAGTGTCTCATAGAAAAATGTATACACACATTGTTATGTGACCCTAATTGCTCTCCCTGTAATGTGACGGCACACTCCTCCTTTCCACCCTGGATTTCCTGTGTCCATTCAACCAGCTCTCATTCTGTTTTGCCTTCTCATCTCACCTCCGGACAGGAGCTTCCTATTTAGTCTCATGTGTTTACTTGAGCTAACAAGCACAGTCCTCAACAGTATCATTTTATGTCTTGTAGTCCAGCCTAATCTTTGTCTGAAGAGTTGGCTTCGGGAATGATTTCAGTTCTGGGCTAACAGAGAGTCCGGGGTCCATGTCTTCTGGGGTCCCTCCAGTCTCAGTCAGACTGCTTAGTCTGGTCTTTTTACTAGAATTTGAGTTCTGCACCCCGCTCTTCTGCTCCACCAAGGACTCTGTGTTGTGTTCCCTAACAGGGCAGTCATTGGTGATACCTGGGCACCATCTAGTTCTTCTGGTCTCAGGCTGACGGAGTCTGTGGTATATGTGGCCCTTTCTGTCTCTTGGGCTCATATTTTCCTTGTGTCTTTGCTGTTCTTCGTTCTCCTTCGCTCCAGATGGGTTGGGACCAATTGATGCATCTTAGATGGCCACTAGCTAGCTTTTAATACCCCAGACACCACTCACCAAAATGGGATGCAGAACATTTTCTTCATAAACTTTGTTATGCCAATTGACCTAGAAGTCCCCTGAAACCGTAGTCCCCTGACCTCTGCCCCTGCTACTCTGTCCCTCGAAGTGTTTGATTGTATTCGGGAAACTTTTTGGCATTTGGTTTAGTCCAGTTGTGCTGACTTCCCTCTATTGTGTGTTGTCCTTCCCTTCACCTAAGATAATTCTTGTGTACTATCTTTTTTTTTTTATCTAGTTAGTGACTACCCCTTTCCCTCCTTCCCCACCCCCATAACCATCAAAGAATGTTTTCTTCTGTGTTTAAAGCTTTTCTTGAGTTCTTATAATAGTGGTCTCATATAATATTTGTCCTTTTGTGACTGACTAATTTCACTCAGCATAATGTCTTCCAGATTCATCCATGTTCTGAGATGTTTCGTGGGTTCATCGTTGTTCTTTACCATTGCATAGTATTCCATTGTGTGAATATACCATAATTTTTTTATCCATTCATCCATTGATGGGCACCTAGGTTTCTATCCATGCAGTGAACATGGCTGTGCATATGTCCGTGTGACAGCTGTTATTTCTCTAGGATATATTCCCAGGAGTAGGAATGCTGGATCCTATGGTAGTTCTGTTTCTAGCTTTTTAAGGAAGCACCAAATTGATTTCCAAAGTGGTTGTACGATTTTATATTTCCACCAGCAGTGTATAAGTGTTCCAGTCTCTCCACAACCTCTACAACATTTATTGTTTTGTGTTTTTTTTGATTAATGCTAACTTTCTTGGGGTGAGGTGGTATCTCATTGTAGTTTTGATTTGCATTTCCCTAATGGCTAATGATCATGAGCATTTCTTCATGTATCTGGTAGCCTCCCAGATGTCTTCTTTGGTGAAGTGTCTGTTCATATTCTTTGCTTATTTTTTAATTGGATTATTTGTCTTTTTGTTGTTGAGGTTTTGCAGTATCTTGTAGATTTTAGGGATTAGATGCTGATTGGATTTGTTGTAGCCAAAACTTTTTTTCCAGTCTGTAGGTTGTCCTTTTACTCTTTTGATGGAGTCTTTTTTTTCCCGATGAAGTCTTTTGATGATGTGTTTGATTTTTAGGAGCTCCTAGTTGTCTAGTTTCTCTTCTGGTGTTTGTGCATTGTCGGTAATATTTTGTATTCTGTTTATCCCACGTATTACAGCTCCTAGCATTGTCCCTATTTTCTTCCATGATCTTTATCATTTTAGATTTTATATTTGGGTCTTTGATAACATTTTGAGTTAGTTTTCATGCATGGTATGAGGTATGCATCTTGTTTCATTTTTTTTTTGCAGATGGATATCCAGTATGCCAGCTCCATTTGTTAAAGAGGCTGTCTTTTCCCCAATTAATGGACTTTGGGCCTTTGTCAAATATCAGCTGCTCATAGGTAGATGAATTTACATCTGGATTCTCAGTTCTTCTCCATTGGTCTATGTATCTGTTGTTGTACCAGTACTGCACTGTTTTGACTACCATGGCAGTATATTGTTGTTGTTGTTAGGTGCCCTTGAGTCAGTTCCAACTCATAGCGACCCTGTATACCACAGAACAAAACACTGCCTGGTCCTGCGCCATCCTTAATAATCATTGTTACGCTTGATGGCATTGTTGCAGCCTCTGTGTTGATCCATGTCATTGAGGGTCTTCTTCTTTTTTGCTGACCCTGTACTTTACCAAACATGATGTCCTTCTCCAGGGACTCATCCCTCCTGACAACACGTCCAAAGTATGTAAGACACAGCCTCGCCATCCTTGCTTCTAAGAAGCATTGGCATTCCATGGTATATTCAATATTCTTCGCCAACACCACAATTCAAAGGTGTCAGCTCTTCTTCGGTCTTCCTTATTCGTTGCCCAGCTTTCACATGCATATGATGCAATTGAAAATACCATGGCATGGGTCAGGGGCACCTTAGTCTTCAAGGTGACATCTTTGCTTTTCAACACTTTAAAGAGGTCTTTTGCAGTAGATTTGCCCAGCGCAATGTCTTTTGATTTCTTGACTGCTGCTTTCATAGGTTTTGATTGTGTATTCAAGTAAAATGAAATCCTTGACAACTTCAGCCTTTTCTGTGTTTATCATGATGTGGCTTAGTCCAGTTGTGGGGATTTCTGGTTTTTTTTTTTTTTTTTTATGTTGAAGTGTAATCCGTACTGAAGGCTGTGGTCTTTGATCTTCATCAGTAAGTGCTTCAAGTCCTCTTTACTTTCAGCAAGCAAGGTTGTGTCATCTGCATAACGCAGGTTGTTGATGAGTCTTCCTTCAATCCTGATGCCCCGTTCTTCATATAACAGCTTCTGATATTATTTGCTCAGCATACAGGTTGAATAGGTAGGGTGAAAGGATACAACCCTGACACAACACCTTTCCTGACTTTAAACCACTCAGTATCCCCTTGTTCTGTGCCAACAACCACCTCTTTATCTATGTACAGGTTCCTCATGAGCGCAATTAAGTGTTCTGGAATTCCCATTTTTCACGATGTTATCCATTATTGGCTGTATAATAGGTTCTAAAATCAGGTAGTGTGAGACCTCCCACTTTGTTCTTCTTTAGTAATGCTTTACTTATCCAAGGCCTCTTCCCTTTCCATATGAAGTTGATGATTTGTTTCTCCATCTCCTTAAAAAATGCCATTTGAATTTGAATTGGGATTACACTGTATCTGTAAATCGCTTTGGGTAGAACAGACATTTTCACAATATTGAGTCTTCCTGTCCATGAGCAAGATATGTTTTTTCACTTATGTAGGTCTCTTTTGGTTTCTTGCAGTAATGTCTCGTAGTTTTCTTTGGTTAGGTTTATTCCTAAGTATTTTATCTTCTAGGGGGCTATTGTAAATGGTATTGATTTGGTGATTACCTCATTTTTGGTATAGAGGAATCCAACTGATTTTTGTATGTTTATCTTGTATCCTGATACTTTGCTGAACTCTTGTATTAGTTCCGGTAGTTTCCTTGTGGATTCTTTGGGGTTTTCTGTGTATAAGATCATATCTGCAAATAGAAATACTTTTACTTCTTTACCAATCTGGATGCCCTTTATTTCTTTTTCTAGCCTAATTGTTCTGGCTAGGACCTCCAGCACAATGTCGAAAAAGAGTGGTGATAAAGGGCATCCTTGTCTGTTTCCTTTTGTCAAGGGGAATGCTTTCAGACTGTCTCCATTTAGGATGATGTTGGCTGTTGGCCTTGTATAAATGGCCTTTATTTTGTTGAGGAATTTCCCCTCTATTCCTATTTTGCTGAGAGTTTTTATCATGAACGTGTGTTGAACTTTGTCAAATGTCTTTTCTGTGTCAATTGATAAGATCATGTGGTTTTTGTCTTTTGTTTTATTTATGTGATAGATTCGTAGATTGTTTTTCTAGATGTTGAACCGTCCTTGCATACCTGGTATGACCCCCACTTGGTCATGGTGAATTAGTTTTGTTATGTTGTTGAATTCTATTGGCTAGAATTTTGTTGAGGATTTTTACTTCTATGTTTGTGAGGGATATTGGTCTGTAATTTTTTTTTTGTGGTGTCTATCTGGTTTTGGTATAAGGTTATGCTGGCTTCATAGAATGAGCTTGGGAGTATTCCATCCTTTTCTATGCTCTGAAATACCTTTAGTGGTAGTGGTGTTAGCTGCTCTCTGAAAGTTTGGCAGGATTCTCCAGTGAAACTGTCAGGGTCCGGGCTTTTTTTGTGTTGGTAGTTTTTAAGTTACGTTTTCTATCTGTTCTTTTGTTCTAGGTTTATTTAATTGTTGTACTTCTGTTGGTGTTAGTTTAGGTAGGCAGTGTGTTTGTAGAAATTTGTCCATTTCCTCTAGGTTTTCATTTGTTAGAGTATAATTTTTCATAGTATTCTGGTATGATTTTTTTAATTTCAGGTGAGTCTGTTGTGATATCGCCCATCTCCTTTCTTATTTGGGTTATTTGCTTCCTCTCCTGTTTTTCTTTTATCAGTTTGGGCAATGGTTTATCAATTTTGTTGATCTTTTCAAAGAACCAGTATTTGGACTTAACTCTTTCAATTGTTTTTCTATTTCACTTAACTCTGCTCTAATTTTTATTATTTGCTTTCTTCTGATGCTGAGGATTTCTTTTGTTTCTTTCAATTTGTTCAAGTTGTAGGGGTAATTCTTTGATTTTGGCCCTTTCTTCTTTTTTGTATGTGTGCATTTATTGCTATAAATTGACCTCTGAGCACTGCTTTTGCTGTGTCCCAAAGATTCTGGTAAGATGTGTTTTCATTCTCATTTGATTCTATGAATTTCTTTATTCCATCCTTAATTTCATCTATAACCTAGTAGTTTTTGAGCAAGGTGCTGTTCAGTTTCCAATGTGTTTGATCTTTTTTCCTTTTTTTTTTTTACTGACTTCTACTTTTATGGCTTTATGGTAAAAAAAAATACTTTGTAATATTTTGACGTTTTAAATTCTGTGGCCTAACATGTGGTCTATTTTGGAGAATGTTCCACGTGCATTGGAAAAGAAAGTATACTTGGCTGCTGTTGGGTGAAGTGTTCTGTATATGTCTATGAGGTCAAGTTGGTTGATCGTGGCATTTAGATCTCCTGTGTCTTTATCGAGCTTCTTTCTGGATGTTCTGTCCTTCACTGAAAGTGGCGTGTTTAAGTCTCCTACTATTATTGTGGAGCTGTCCATCTCTCTTTTCAATCTTGTTAGAGTTTGTTTTATGTATTTTGAAGCCCTGTTGTTGGGTGTGTAAATATTACGGTTATGTCCTCCTGGTGTACGGACTCTTTAATCATTATATAGTGTCTTTCCTTATCCTTTATGGTGGACTTTACCTTAAAGCCTACTTTGTCAGAGATTAGTATTGACACTCCTACTGTTTTTTGCTTGTTGTTTGCTTGATATGTATTTTTGCCATCCTTTGAGTTTTATTTTGTTAGTGTCTTTAAGTCTAAAATGTATCTCTTACAGGCAGCTTATGGACTGTGTTTTTTTATCCATTCCACCACTCTCCGTCTCTTTATTGGTGCATTTAGTCCCTTTACATTCAGAGTAATTATTGATAAGTGTGAGTTTAGTGCTGTCCTTTTGATGTCTTTGTGTGTGTGTTATTGACAGTTTCTTTGTTCCACTTAACTTTCTGTGCTGCACGTTTTTCTTTATATATTTTATTTTCATCTTTTTCATTGTTGCTGATTTTGTATTTGCTGAGTCTTTGTGTTTTTCTTGTTTTTAATTTTGATGTGTAGGATTCTTAGTTTCCTTTGTGGTTACCTTAATATTTACTCCTATTTTTCTAAGTTTAAACCAGTCTTTGATTTCTTTATTTTGACTTGACTTTCTCTCATTTGAAAGAGTATGACTACATTTTTTAGTCCTTCTTTTTTGTTTTAATGTTGCCATCTTTTACATATTGATGTCTCCGTTTCCCTATTTTCAATGTTTTAGCTTTGATTTATTTTTGTGACTTTCCTGTCTGGGTTTATATCTGGTTACTCTGTCCCGTGTTTTAGTCTTGGCTTGTTATCTGATGTTATTGATTTTCTAACCAGAGGACTCCCTTTAGTATTTCTTGTAATTTTGGTTTATGTGGAGATGCACTAATTTGGCCATAATATTTGAGAGACAGTTTTGCCTGATGTATAATTCTTGGCTGGCATTTTTTTTCCCTTCAAACCTTTATATATGTCATCCCATTGCCCTTTTGCCTGCATGGTTTCTGCTGAGAGTCTGAGCTTAGTCTTATTGACTCTCCTTTGTAGGTGACTGGTTGTTTATCCCTAGCTGCTCTTAAAATTCTCTCTTTGTCTTTGGTCCTGGCAAGTTTGATTATAATATGTCTTGATGACTTTCTTTTGGGATCTACCTTGTGTGAGGTTTGATGAGCATCTTGGATAGCTATCTTCTCATCTTTCATTATATCAAGGAAGTTTTCTGCCAAGAAATCTTCAAAAAATCTCTCTATATTTTCTGTTATCCCTCTACCCCCATTCTGGTGCTGCAGTCACTCGTGGGTTATTCCTCTTCACAGAGTTTCACCTAATTTTTAGGTTTTCTTCATTTTTTAAAATTCTTTTATCGGATTTTTCCTCAAATAAGTTGGTGTCAAGTGCTTTATCTTCAACCTCACTAATTCTGACTTCCATTGCCTTAATTCTGCTCCTATGACTTTCTATTAAGTTGTATAATTCTGAAATTTTATTGTTAATCTTCTTTATTTTCTGTTTGCTGTCCCTGTATGGATTCTTGTAGCCTGTTAAATTTGTCATTATGGTCTTTTATAACCTTCTTAAGTTCCCCCGTTGCTTTGTCTGTGTGTTCTTTGGCTTGTTGTGTATTTTGCCTGATCTCCTTCCTTATATCTTGAAGAGTTCTGTATATTAATCTTTTGTATTCTGTCTCTGGTAATTCCTGGAAGTTCTCTTCCTCTGGAAGATTTCTTGCATCTTTGTTTTGGTTGCTTGCTGAAACCATCATGTTCTTCCTCTTTATGTGATTTGATATTGACGGTTGTCTCTGAGCCATCAATAAGTCATTATATTTATTTTATTTTTGCTACCTGTGTCCTACCTTCTTGTTTTGTTTTGTTTTGATATGCTCAAATAGGCTGCTCGTGTGAGCTAGTTTGATTATGGTGCCTTTGAAGGTCTAATGTCCTGTCACCAGGTAGTTAGATTTGTTACTAGGTATGTGAGCCTAGGAGTGCGTTTACTTTTCTTGTATGGATTCAGCTCAGATGTCCAGATATTTTGTCACCAAGTGTGTGTTACAGGCTCTTGCCTGCAGTCCTAGATGAGCAGAGGTGATTGGAGTAGGCACAGGTATCTGGCTGCAGTAGGGGTCATGTGCTGAGCAAGGCAGTGGGCTGATGACTGCCCCTGAGTGTCTGGGAGGAAAGCGTATCCCTGTTCCCTAGAGTGCATAAATGGGTGGCTCTTGCAGCCAGCTTATAGGCACCCATTGCTGTTGGCTGTAAAGACTGGGAGGCACCACTTATTCTTGGACTCCTGTTGCAGGTGGCTAGGTGGCAAGTGGAGCCACCAGTCGTTAGGCCCCTCATATGGGTAGGTGAGGACCCTGCTTCATGGCCAGAAGGGTGTCAAATGTCATAAACCTGCCCCTCCACCATATAGCTGATACAGTGAAGTTAGGCTTCAGATATATACTCTGTTGTACTGCATTAATGAGGGCCTACAGTGTTGAAATAGGCCCAACAGGTCTATGCAGACCCGTTATACCTATATCTAGGCAATGGAGATGTGCCTGCCCCGAGTTCCCAGCTTAGGGGAGGTGGCAGATTATTTTTTCCTGTTTATTAATTTGTTCCCTTTCTCAGACCGGGAGAATGGCTGAGGACGTGTGATGGGCCCTACTTTCGGCCCAGGGGAAGTGGCAATCGGCAATCACTGAAGCTGGCCTGGGACTGGTGCAGAGCTGGGAGGGAACAGGGAGAGTGGTTCTTCCCAAATGAGGATCTGCGTGGTAGGTCAGATGCATGTACTTATCTTTTGCCTATTGAGGGCAGCTTTTTTCTCACTAGTTCTGGAGGGTTGAGCAGTCTCTCTGCTGCTCAGTCCCTCCCAATATGGAAAACGTGTCCTGAATGCCACTGCTTGCCTCATGGTGCTCGTCAGCCAATCTGGCCTGCAGGTTGCTGGTTCCCACTGGGTCAGGTCTGGTAACTCCTCGCTCCTTCTGAACCATCTCTCCCTCCCCCTGCCACTCAGCCGAATTCCTCAACTTTGCCTTCAATGTTCAGGGCTTCCTAGATTGCCATATATAATCAATTCACTAGTTTTTTTCAGGTCTTTGTTGTAAGAGGGACCACTGGAAGCATCTGACTACACCACCATCTTGGCCCTGCCTCCTCTGGACTCTTAATTCTAACCCATTGTTCTGTCTGTTGTTAAATGACTACTGGGATGTTTTGATTACTGTAACTGTATATTTTAAAATTAGGAAGTGTGAGCCCTCCTACTTCTTTTCTTTCAGCATTGCTTTAGCTACTTGGTGCCTCTTGCCATTCCACATAAAATTGACTACATTCTGTAAAGTAGGATATTGGAATTTTGATAGGAATTGCATTGAATCTATATTTAGATCACTTTAGGTAGTATCGATGTATTAACAATATTAAGTCTTCCAACATAAGAACATGGAAAATCTTTCCATTTATTTTTCTTTTATCTCTTCCAGCTGTGTTTTATAATTTTCATCATATGAGGATTTCATGTCCCTAGTTTCATTTATTCCTAGGTATTTTCTTCTCTTAGATGTTATTAAACCCTGGTGGTGTAGTGAAGAGCTATGGCTGCTAACCAAAAGATGGGCAGTTCAAATCCACCAGGCGCTCCTTGGAAACCCTGTGTGGCAGTTCTACTCTGTCCTGTATGGTTGCTATGAGTTGGAATCAACTTGATGGCAGTGGGTTTTTTTTTGGGGGGGGGGGGTGTTTAATGTTATTGTAAATAGAATTGTTTCCCTAATTTCCCTTTCAGATTTCTGATTGCTGGTGTATAGAAACACAGCTCACTTTTGTTTGTTAACATCATGCCCTGCAACTTTCCTAAATTTCCCTATTAGCTCTAGAAGTTTTCTTGCAAATGCTTTGCAATTTTCTAGATACAGTATTATATCATCTGCATATAGAGGTAATTTTACTTCCTCTTTTCCAATCTGGATACTTTTTATTTCTTTTTCTTGTCTTATTGCTTTTGCTAGGAATGCTAACACACTGTTGAGTGAAAGTCGTGAGAGCGAGCTCTCTTCTCTTGCTCCTAATTTCCGGGAGAAGCTCTCAGTCTTTCTCTATTAAGTATAATGTTGGCTGTTGGCTTTTCATATATGCCCTGAATCATATTGCGGAATTTCCCTTCTAATCTTCTTTAGGGTTTTCATCAAGAGTGTTAGATTTTATCAAATGCTTTTTCTGAATCCATAGAGATGATCATGTGATTCTTCTCCTTTGTTCTGTTGATGTGGTAAAAAAAAAAAATTTTTTTTTGTATAATGTGTTAATTGATTTTCTAATGCTGAACCATCCCTACATTCCTGGAATAAATCCCACTTGGTCATGGTGCATGACTCTTTTAACATACTGTTGGATTCTGTTTGCTACCACTTTGTTGAGGATTTTTGCATCTATATTCCTGAGAGATATTGGCCTGTAATTTTCTTCTGTTGTGGTGTCTTTGATGTTAGTATCAGGGTTATGTTTGCTTCACAGAATGAATTAGGGAGTAGTCCTTTCTTCTCTAATATTTTGGAAGAGTTTAAATAGTACTGGTGTCAATTCTTCTCTAAAGGTTTGGTAGAATTCCCCAGTGAAGCAATCTGGTCCAGAACATTTTTTTATTGGGTAGCCGGGGGCGGGGGTGGGTGTTGGGGAGGGAAGATTGATCAGATTCGCTCTCTTCACTTGTTCTGGGTGTTTTGAGACTTTCTATTTCCTCTTGAGTCAGTTTATGTAGGTTGTGTGCTTCTAAGAATTTCTCCGTTTCATCTAGCTTATCCAGTTTGTTGCCATACAGTTTTTAATAGTATTTTGTCATAATTCTCTTTGTTTCTATAGGATCATTTGTAAAGCCCCCTCTTTCATTTTTTATTTTGGTTATTTGTGTCTTTTCTTTGTCAGTTTGTCAAATTTATCGATCTTTCCAAAGAACCAGTTTCTAGTTTTATTGATTCTATTGTTTTTCTGTTTTTAATTTTATTTATTTATGCTCAGCTCTTTCTTATTTCCTTTCTTCTGCTAGGCTTAGGCTTAGTTTGCTCTTCTCTTTTTGTTCCTGGAATTGTTGCATTAGGCTGTTGATTTGAGATCTTTCTTTTTTGGGGTAGGCATTTATTGCTATATGTTCACCCCTGAATACTGCCTTGTTTGCATTCCATAAGTTTTGGAATGTTGTGCTTTCATTTTCATCTGACTCTAGAAAATTTGTGATTTCTCTTTTGACTTTTTCCTGAACCCACTGATAGTTTAATAATATATTGTTTAAGTTCCATATGTTTGTGTATCTTCTTCCAGTTTTGTTTTTTTTAATTGATTTCTAGTTTCACTCTGTTGTGGTCAGAGAAAATAACTTTGTATGATTTCAGTGTTTTTAAATTTATCAAGACTTGCTTTGTGTCCTAATATGCGGTCTATCCTGGAGAATGATTCATGTGCACTGGAGTAGAATTATATTGTTCTTTTGTTGGGTGGAGTGTTCTGTGTATGCCTGTTAAGTCTGGTAGGCTTATAGTGTCATTCAGGTCCTTTGTTTCCTTGATGATCTTCTTTCTAGATGTCCCGTCCAATATTGAAAGTGCTGTGTTGAAGCCTCCAACTATTGTTGTAGAGCTGTTTCTCCCTTCATTTTTATCAGTGTTTGCTGTAAATATTTAGGTGCTCCAATGTTGGGTGCATATATATATTTTTGATTGTTAAATCTCCTTGATTAATTGACCTTTTTATCAGTATATAACGTCCATTTTTATCTCTTCTGACAGATTTTGTCTTAAAGCCTACTTTGTCTGATATTAAGATTGCCATACCAGCTCACTTTTGATTATTATTTGCATGGAACATTTTTTTTCCATCTTTTCACTTTCAACCTGTTTGTGTCCTTGGATCTAAAGTGTGCCTCTTGTAAATAGCATATAGTTGGATCATTTTTTAAAATCCACTCTGTCACTGTCTGCCTTTTAATTGAAGCATTTAGTTCATTTGTGTTCACTGTAATTACCAATAAGAAGTGGCTTACTTCTGCCATTTTGTTATTTTGTGTGTGTGTGTCTTAAGCCTTCTTTGTCTTTGTCCTTTACTACTGCTTGCTTTTGTATTTTGTTAGTTTATTGTAATGAGCCATTTTCATTCCCTTCTCCTTTCCTTTTTTGTAGGTTTTTTAGATATTAGTGGTTACCATGAATATTACATTTAACAGCATGTGTTTATATTATCCTGGGGTAAGTTGGTACCAAATTAACTTCAATAACATACAAGAAATTCTACACTTATACCAGTCCTCCTGTCCCCTCTCCCATTTTGTTGGTGTTATCACTAATTTTGTCTTTATATTTCTTGTGCCCTGTAAAATCTTATCCCTGCTTTGTACACATTTGCCATTAAAAAGCACAAAGGACAAAACAATTAGAATTATCATGCATAAATACCTAATTGCTAGCCCTTGCACTTGTCCACGCAGTTACCTTCACTAGAGGTCTTTCTTTTTATGTATGGTTTGAACTACTTTCTAGTATCTTTCCTCTTCCATCTGCAGGAATCCATTAGTATTTTTTGTAGGGCTGGTCTGATGGATATGAACTCTCCCAGCTTCTGTTTGTCTGAGAATGTTTTAATTTCACCTTCATTCTTGAAGGGCAGTTTCACTGGGTGTAGTATTCTTTGTTTTTTTCTTTCTGCACTTTAAATATTTCATTCCATTGTCTTCTGCCCTCAATGTTTTTGAGGCGAAACTGGCACTTAATCTTACTGGGGATTCTTTGTGTGGGACTGTTTGCTTCTCTCTCATTGCTTTCAGGATTTTCTCTTTATCTTTACTTTTTGAGAGTTTAAGTATGATGTGTCTTGGTTTAAATCTCTTAAGGTTTATCCTGTTTGAGTTCTTTATGCTTTTGGGATTTGTAGATTCATGTGGTTCATTAGATTGGGGAAATTTTCTGTCACTATTTTTTCAGTTATGCTTTCTGTCACTTTTTCTCTCATCTCCTTCTGGAATTCCCATGACGTGCATATTAGGTCTCTTATTGTTGCCCCATAATTCCATTAAACTGTGCTCAGCCTTCTTGAGCTTCTGTTCTTGTTGCTCTTCAGCCTTGGTAGTTTTAAATATCTTATCCTCTAATTTGCTAATTCTTCTGACTGATTAAATCTATCGGTATGTCCTTCTGTTGTGTTTCTCATTTCATTTATTGCCCCATTCGTTTGCAGTATCTCTTTTTTTCTGGTCCTCATTTTTTCTTGGGTTGTTTTCCTTATTTCTTTGAAATCTTTTCCTACGTTTTCCGTCATAGATTGAATTATGTCCCCCCCAAAATGTGTGTATTAACTTAGTTAGGCCATGATTCCCAGTATTGTGTGGCAGTCCTCCAGTTTGTGATTGTAATTTTATGTTAAAGAGGATTAGGGTGGGATTGTAACACCACCCTTACTTAGGTCACCTCCATCATCCAATGTAAAGTGAGTTTCCCTGGGGTGTGGCCTGCACCACCTTTTGTCTCTCAAGAGATAAATGGAAAGGGAAGCAAGCAGAGAGTCGGGGACCTCATACTACCAAGAAAGTAGCACCAGCAGCAGAGTGCGTCCTTTGAACATGGGGTCCCTGCACCGGAGAAACTCCTTGACCAGGAGAAGAATGAGGACAAAGACCTTCCTCCAGAGAAGACAGAGAGAGAAAGCCTTCCCTTGGAGCTGGCACCCTGAATTTGGACTTGGAACCTACTAGACTGTGAGAAAATAAATTTCTCTTTGTTAAAGCCATCCACTTGTGGTATTTCTGTTATGGCAGCACTGGATGACTAAGACATTTTCCTTTAGCTCCTTAATTATGTTTAATGTTGTTGTATTATATTCTTCCTTTTTTGTTTTCATTACTTGTTCATCCCTAGATGTGCTTTCACTGCCTTTGTCATGTTCAGTTGGACGGGCCATTATTTCTGTGTTCTTTGTGTGTCTTGTGATTTTTTGTTGGAGCACTGGAATTTTTGAGGGTATTAACTTTCTCAGTTCTCCCAGTATGTGGTGTTTTTGCTGTACTGCTTTCTGCAAAAACTCTTAGACAGGCAGAGCCTTTAGCCTTTGCTTACCATTTACTCTCTGTGTGATTGTTCCTTCTCTCTACCTGGTTTAATTAGTATTTGAAAATTTCATATTTCGGTTTTCAACTTTTAGTGTCTCTCAGACACACTAGAGGACATGCTGTGGTAAACCAGTGGGCACTGTCATTCAGGAGAGATACTGTGTACTGTTCTGTCCACCAAGGGGTGCAGTCCTCTCTCTCTGGTTATTACTCCCTTCCCTTCTCTGTTTCTGCAACCACGTTTTCAGTCAGAAAACGCACTCCCAGGGAGCCCCCTACTGGGCCGGGTGTTGCCTTTCAGTTTTGCACTAGGTTTCTTTCCCTGCTCTGTGGGGAATGCTTATATCTGAGCTGGCACACAGGGAATGTATAGGCATACTTTCCTCTGTTTCAGGAGGAAAAGGGGCTGGCACTCCCCCAGAAAACCCTCTGAAACATCTGTCTTGCTGTTTTCAGAGACCTAATGGCCCTGCAGTGGTGGGGGAACATAGTCTCCACTTAGGTGACCCTCTTTCTGGCTCCATTCTAGGGACTCTCCTGTAGTAGTTTGTATCAGGCAGGAATCAGTTACTGGGTGGGAGTGGGGATCAGAGAGGCCTGCCTTGTAGTTGTCAGAGCCCACCCTACAGTGTGTTGGCTACGGGTTAGCCTCCACTCAAGATTACGGTAGCCTTAGTCAGCAGTCTTCAGCACTCACCAGAAGGGGGAGCAGAAAGACCCAAACTGTCCCCTGGGGAGGTTTGTCCTGTTGGTTTCAGAGGCCTGAGGTATGGGGTGTGCAGGGAGGCAGGCAGAGTGCTGACTGTGGGAGCAGACTTCACTGCAAGGTCCCTCTAAAGTAGTTTGCAACAGCCTAACAATCAACAGTTACCAGGTGGGGGAGGGAGTGTCACATTTCAGTCAGATTCCCACAGTGGTCTGCCTTATTGTTACCAGAGCCTTCCCCTTCCCTTAGTAGATTGTTGGCTATGAGTACAGCTTCCACTCAAGACATCTCCTTCCTAGCACACAGTAGCCTCTGTCAGCAGTCCTCAGTGCCAACCAGAAGTGGGGACAGACTAACCCAAACTGATCCCCAGAGAGGTTTGTCCTGTTGGTTTCGGTGGCCTGAGCTATGGGATGTGCAGGGAGGCACGTAGAGTACTGACCATGGGAGAAGAATCCACTGCAGGAGCCTTTTGTAGCAATTTACAGCTGGCTTTCAGGTGACAGTGTCCAGGAGGGGGAAGGGTTGTCACACTATGAATGGACACCCAGGGAGGTCTACTTTGTTGCTATTAGAGCCTCCCCCATAGTATGTAGCCTCCACTCAAGATGCCAGCTTCCTAGCACACACCAGCCTCAGTTGGTAGTCTCAGCATAGAGCAGACAGATCAGAACTGACTCTTCAGGAGGTCTGTCTTGTTAGTTTCAGAGGCATGAGTTATGGGATGTGCAGGGAGGCAGGTAGCATGTTGACTATGAAAGTGGACTCCACTGCACAGGCCTTCTGTAACAATTCACAGTAGGCTTGCAGCTGACAGTGTCTGTGTAGGGGAGGTGCTGGCACACTCCAAATGGACCCCTGGGGAGTTCTGCCTCTTTGATTTTAGAGCAGAAGCTTGGAGTTCTGTCTCTTTGTACAGGCAGAGGATGTGGTGGTTAGGAAATCTGGCTCTTTTACTAAGGCTACTCCCTGTTCATGTGGCCTGCATGGCTAGGGGGAGGGCCAGGGACAGTGGGAGAAATGATTTTCCTACCGTATACAACTCGTTGATTTGTTGACTCTTGCCTGTCTGAAGTTCACTGCTGCCTTCCCCTGCTTCCTGCTTCAGAGTCCCTAAAAGCTGAGCACTGTTTCCTTGTTGTATTTGTGGGGTGGTTCAGAACAATGGCCTGTTTATGCTGCCATTTTCCCAGAACACCCCTTCCCTTAAATTCTGATGCTATTGCCAGGGCTCTGTCCCCAACCCTCTTCTTTTCTCAAGGCCTACACACTCCTTCATAAGGCAAACACCCAGATCAAGAAATAGAACCTTGGTAGCCACATTTCCCCAATCAATCAGAAACCTTTCACTAAAAATCACCACTATCTTATTTTTATGGTATTTGTTAGTTTACTTTTCTTTATAATGTTAACATCCGACTGCTATCACTAAATACTGTGTTTAGATTTTCCTGTCTGCCTTGTTTTAAATATGACTCTTAAGTCTATTTTAATTTCCAGGTGACCCCTAGATTTCTTTTTGCAGACTTCATCATAGGTATTATGGTATGTTCTTCATCAAGAGGCATGTCTTTCTGTACTGTTAACAGCCACTGATAATCAATGTCTAGATCCTGTACTTCATTTGACATTACAGAATGGTGATGGTCTTATTCATTATTTCTTCCTAGTTTATTAGCTGTAATATTTTATAAAGAGAAACTTTCCCTCATCTATTATTTGATAAATCAGTGGTAACAACCTTGCAAGTAGACACCCTCGTGATCCTGCATGAACTTTATTTCCAGCTGGCACATTCTCATGCATTTGAGCTGGTATCAGTTTCATTTAGTGCCCTGCCAGTTCTCTTCTGCTGCAACGGTCATTTTTCCTTGAGTGGTATCTTCTTGGCATGCATGAGCCTTTGCTTTGGACAACTGGTGCCCCTGTTTTGTTGATGCCCTAAGCACATGTTTGCCTTGCTTATTGGGTAATCTGTCCCTGGCCTGAATATAAAGTCACTGACTTATATTCTCTTTGTCATGGATTGAATTATATCCCCCAAAGTATCTGTCAACTTAGCTGGGCCATGAGTCCCAGTATTGTATGATTGTCCACCATTTTATATGATTTTCCTAGGTGTTGTAAATCCTATCACTATGATGAAATGAGGTGGATTAGTGGCAGTTATATTGATGAGATACACAAGATTAAATAGTGTCTTAAGCCCATCTCTCAGAGATATAAAAGAGAGAAGCGAGCAGAGAGACAGGGGGACCTCATTCCACCAAGAAAGCAGTGCAGGGAACAGAGCACATCCTTTGGACCTGAAGTTCCTGTGCTGAGATGCCCCCAGACCAAGGGAAGAGTGATGGGAAAGAGCTTCCTCCAGAGCTGACAGAGAGTGGAAACCTTCCCCTGGAGCCGGCACCCTGAATTTGGACTCCTAGCCTACTGGACTGTGAAAAAATAAACTCCTCTTTGTTAAAGCCATCCACTTGTGATATTTCTGTTATAGCAGTACTAGATGACAAAGACACTCCTCCTTTGGGTATCTTCAATGTGTTGCTCCATTTTCTTCTTGGAAAAAAGTTGCTGTCGAAAAGTGTAATAGTATTCTGGGAAGATGGTAGCATAAACAGATAATCATCTCAATCCTTCCCTGCAAATACAACAAGAAAGTGGTGCTCAAAGAACTCTGAATTGGGGAGCAGAGGGCAGCAACTACAAATGGGCAAGAATCAAGGAATCAACAATGAGTTGCATATGGTAGGAAAATTGCTTCTCCCACTGTCCCTGGCCCTCCCCTGAGCCATGAGGGCCACTGGCTGCTGTGAATTGGGGAAGTGACTGAGGCAAAAGAGCCTACTTCCTTAATCACCACATCTTCAGCCTGTATAGACAGGACCCCAAGCTTCTGCTCTAAAATCAACAAGGCAGACCTTCCAGGGGGTCCGTGTGGAGTGGGCCAGCACCTCCCCCACCCAGTAACAGTTGGATGTGAGGTTGTTGTGATCTTCTCCCTTGGCAGTTGAGTCTGCTCCCACAGGCAACACTCTACCTGCTTCTCTGCACACCTCACAGCTCAAGACTCCAAAATTCAATAGGACAGACCTCCCTGGGAGTCAGTTTGGGTCTGTCTGTTCCCTCTTCCAGTCTGTGCTGAGGACTGCTAACTGAGGCTGCTACATGCTAGGAAGCAGGTGTCTTGAGTGCAGGTTGCACTCATGCCAACAATCTACTAGAGGACTCTAATTGCAACAAGGGAGACCTTTGTGGGGGTCTGATAGCAGCTTGTCAGCCGCTTCTCCACCTGGTAACTGTCAGTTGGCAGGCTACTTCAAATTACTACAGAAGGCCCCTTGTAGTAGAGCCTGGATTCTGTAGCCAGCACTCTTCTAGCCTGCACAGCCCATAGCACAGGCCTCTGAAATCAATAAGACAAACTTCCCTCTAGGTCAGTTTGGGTCTGTCTTCCTTTCTGGTCAGTGCTGAGGTCTGCTGACTGAGGCTGCTGTGTGCTAGGAAGCATGTATCTTGAGTAGAGCCCACTACCATTCCCAACATAACATTGGTGAGGCTCTGATAGTAACAAGGCAGACCTTCCTGGGGATTCATACAAAGCATGATAGCCCCCTTTCCACTTGATAACTGTCAGCTGCTGAACTGATACAAACTCCTACAGAAGGTCCCCAACAGTTGAGCCAGGAGGTGTGTCACATAAGCGGAGGCTTCTCCTCCAAACACCATAGGGCCAATGGACTCTGAAATCAACCAGATTTTTCAGAGATCCTTCTGGGCAGTGCCAGCCCCTTCTTCTCCCAATAAAGAGGAAAGTGTTCCTGTGCTTCCCTTCAATGCCAGCTCAGATATAAAAGGCCCCCACAGAGAAGGGAAGGAAGCCTTGGACAAAATCAGTGGGCAACATCCAGCCCCACAGGGGGCTCAATGGGCGTGTGCTTCTTGACTGAAAATGTAGTTGCAGAAATAGAGAAGGAGAGGAAGTAATGACCTGAGATAGAAGGCTCTGCCCCCTGAGGGACAGATTGATTAATGTGCAATAGCTTGCCTGAATGGTGGCATCTTTTCATGGACAGATTGAGTATGGCATATTCTATGATATGTTCAGGAGACACTGAAAGTTGAAAACCCAGATCTGAAACTTCTGAATCCTAATTAAACCAGGAGAGAGAATGAGCTATTAGAGGAAGAGGAAACAGCCAGAAAAAGCTTAAGACTGTGCCTGCCTAAGAGTTTTTTATGGAAAGTAGTGTGAGCAAAAAGACCAAATACTGGGGATAATTGAGAAAGCTAACACCCTTGAATATTCCAGTGCCCCAACAAAAAAAATCACAAGACACACAAAGAACGGAGAAATGATGGTCCATCCAAAGAACCTGACAGAGGGAGTGAAAGCACATGTAGGGAAGACTGAATAATGGGAAGAAGTGGAAGAATATAATACATGAACGTTAACATAACTAAATACTTAAGGAAGAACATAGAAAAAAATGAAAGAAACAAAGATTTAAAAAAAGAGACAAAAAGAAACCAAACAGAAATATTGCAACTAAAAGAGACAGTAACTGAAATGAGAAACACAATGGAACGATTTAACAACAAAAAGGAAACCAAACAGAAATATTGCAACTGAAAGAGACAAAACTGAAATGAGAAACACAATAGAAGGATACAACAACAAATTTAATTAGAAGAAAGAATCAGCAATGTAGAGGATAAGAGGGTTGAAATTATGGAGGCTGAAGAACAACAAAAATGGAAACTCAAGACTGCTGGCCACAATTTAATGGAATTATGGGATGACATCAACAGACCTAATATATACATCATGGGAATTTCAGAAGATGGAGAGAGAAAGTGATAGAAAGAATACTTGAAGAAATAATGACAGAAAATTTTGTAACTCCGAAGACGGACATAGATCTACAAATCCAAGAAGCTCAAAGAACTCCAAGCAGGATAAACAGATCATAATTAGACTCTCAAAAAGTAAGCGTAAAGAGAGAATCCTGAATGCAGTGAGAGAGAAGCGAACAGTCACATACAAAGGATCCCCAATGAGATTAGGTGCCAATTTCTCCTCAGCAACACTAGAGGCCAGAAGGCAATTGAATGATAAATTTAAAGTGCTGAAAGACAAACCAAGAAAACAAAACAAAAAACTGTCAACCAACAATACTATACCCAGAGACTCTGCCCTTTAAAAATGAGGATGAAATTAAAACATTCCCAGACACACAGAAGCTAATAGCGTTCATATCCACCAGACTGTCCTTACAAAAATAATAATAATGTGGAGTCCTGCAGATGGAAGAGAAAAGACTCTAGAAAGTAGCTCAAAGCCATACATAAAAAGAAAGATCTCTAGTGAAGATAATTGCACGGACAAGTATAGGAACTAGTAATAAGGTATTTATGCTTGATAATTTTAATTGTTTTGTCCTTCATCCTTTTATAATGACAAATGTGTAAAAAGCAAGAATAAAATTACGTTACAGGGCACATGGTTCATAAAGGTATAATTAGTGATAACAACAAAATGGGAAGGTGGTATAGGTATAGAATTTCTTGTATGTTACTGAAGTTAAGTTGGTAATAATTTAATCTACAATATTGTAAATGTAAGAAGTGAAATGTAATGTTCATGGTAACCGGTAAGAAATTATCTTAAAAAAATGCACAAAAGGAAAAGGCGACCAAAATGGATCACTGCAATAAACCAGCCAAACACAAAAGCAGACAGTAGTAAAGGAAAAAGACAAAGAAGGCATTAGACACTCAAAAGACAATGGTCAGCCATTTTTTATCAGTAATTACAGTAAATATAAATGAACTAAATATTCTAATCAAAAGGCGAGAGTAGCATAATGGATTAAAAAAAAATGTTCCAACTATATGCTGTTTACAAGACACACGCCTTAGACCCAAGGACACAAAAGAAGTTGAAAGCAAAAGAATGGAAAAAAATTTCCATGCAAATGATAACCAAAGAAGAACTGGGAGGAGAGGGGCAATTTTAATATCAGAAAAAGTAGACTTTAAGACAATCTGTTAGAAGATTTTAAGAATCAGAAGAGGTAAATACAGACATTATATAGTGATAAAGAGGGTCATTTCATTGAGAAGATTTAACAATTATACATGCACCAACATCAGAGCACCTAAATATATAAAGCAAATATTGATAGAATTGAATGGAAAAATAGACAGCACTACAGTAATAGTTGGAGACTTCAGTACACTACTTTCAGTATTGGACAGAACATCTAGAAAGAAGATTATCAAGGGAACAGAGAATCTGAATGACACTATAAACCTGCTGGACTTAACAAACATATATAGAACACTCCACCTAACAACAGAACAATACAGTTCTACTCCAGTGCACATGTATCATTCTCCGGATAGACCGCACGTTAGGTCACAAAGCAAGTCTTGATAAATTTAAAAACATTGAAATCATACAAAGTGTTTTCTATGACCACAACAGAGTGAAACTAGAAATCAATAAAAGAAAAAACAAAAACTGGAAAATATACAAACGTGGAAATTAAACAATACACCATTAAACTACCAATGAGTTTAAGGAAGAAATCACAGATTTCTTAGAGTGAAATGAAAATGAAAGCACAACATATCGAAACTCAGGGGCTGGGGAGAACTCTGGTAACAACAAGGAGAACCTCTGTGGGGATCTGACCGAAGCATGACACTCCCTCCCCCACCTAGCAACTGTTGATTGCTAGGCTGTTACAAACCACTACAGAATATGGGATGCAAGCAAGGCAGTATTCAGTGCCTACCCAAGAAGAGAAGAAAGATCTGTAATCAACAGCCTGACTCTACAACTTGAGGAACTAGAAAGAGAAGAGCAAGCTAAGTCTAAACCTACCAGAAGAAAGGAAATAGCAAAGATCAGAGCAAAAATAAACAAAATTGAAAACAGAAAAACAATAGAATCAACCAAACCAGAAGTTGATTCTTTGAAACATCGATAAGATTGGCACAATTTAGCTATACTGACAAAGATTTGAAGACTTACTGTTGAGATGTCAGTACTACCCAAAGCTATCTACAGATTCAATGTAATCCCAATCAAAATTCTGCCAGACTTTTTTACACAAATGAAAAAACCAAGCTTCTCCTCCATATGGAATGTTACCAAAACCAAACCCATTGCCATCGAGTCAATTCTGACTCATATGGAAGGTTAAGTGGCCCCAAATACCTAAAACAGTTTTGAAGGAGAACAAAATAGGAGGACTCACACTTTCTGGTTTCAAAATATATTATACAGCTACAGTAAAAAAAAAAAAAAGCCTGGCACTGGTGTAATAATACAGGTTGTTTTTGTGTGCCACCAAGTAGATTCTGACTTATTGCACTTTGATATGATAGAGTAGAATTGCCATGTTGGGTTTCCTAGGCTGTAATCCTTACGGGAACAGATGGCCAGGTCTTTTCTCCCACAGAGAGTGTCTTAGTCATCTAGTGCTGCCATAACAGAAATACCGCAAGTGGTTGGCTTTAACAAAGAGAAATTTATTTTCTCAGAGTCTTTTTTTAAGTAGGTTACAAGTCCAAATTCAGGGCATCGGCTCCAAGGGAAGGCTTTCTCTGTCTTCTCTGGAGGAAGGTCCTTGTCCTCAATCTTCCTCTGGTTGAGGAGCTTCTCAGGCACATGGACCCTGTGTCCAAAGGATGCACTCTGCTCCTGGTGCTGCTTTCTTGGTGGTATGAGGTCCCCAACTCCCTATTTGCTTCCCTTTTATCTCCTGAGAGACAAAAGATGGTGCAGGCCACACCCCAGGGAAGCTCCCTTTACACTGGATCAGGGAGGTGACCTGAGTAAGGGTGGCATTACAGTCCCACCCTAATCCTCTCAACATAAAATTACAATCACAAAATGGAGGACAACCACACAATACTGGGAATCATGGCCCAACCAAGCTGACACATACTTTTGGGAGGACACAATTCAATTCATGACAGAGAGACTGGTGAGTTCGAACTGCTGGCCTTTCAGTTAGCAGCTGAGCACTTAACCAATTGCACTATCAGAGTACCTTAATAAACACAAAGACCAGTGAAGTAGAATAGAGAGTCCAGAAATAAAACCACACATCTATGGTCAACTGATTTTTCACAAGGGTGTTAAGTCCATTTGATGGAAGAGAGAAGAGTCTCTTCAATAAAAATGGAAAGCTGGTAATGGGGGACTCAAGGTCAAGAAGGGAAAGGTGTTGACATGTGGTGGGGTTGGCAACCAATGTCACAAAACAATATGTATATTAATTGTTTAAAGAGAAACTACTCTTCTTTGTAAACCTTCATTCAAAGTACAATAATAATAAATTTAAAAAAGCAGCAGAGAAAGCACACACTGCCAGGTGGTTGGGAGAAAAGAAAGGAAGGTAGGTAGAGAGAGACAAGAAACTGAGAAAAGAAAAAGAAATGCCCCAAGGGAGCCTACCAGCATGGTGGTACTGAAATAGGGAAGTGCTATGCCAGTGCTTCCCAGCCACATGGCATGGCACAGCTTGTCAAAAATCGGTGGAGATGGCATGCGCAGCCAGGTGGTCAGGAGAAAGGAAAAGACGGTAGAGAGAGACAAGAAACTGAGAAAAAAAAATGCCCCAAGGGAGCCCACCAGTGTGGCAGCGCCGACGGGGGAAGTGGATCTCCAGCCAAGCTCTCAGCCTTGCCCCTCAGGAAGGAGTGGAAGTGGCATATGGTACCAGCTGGGCAGGAGAAAGGAAGGGAAGTGAGAGAGAGGAAAGAAGCAAAAAGAAGCCAAAACAACAACGGGGCTAATCCAAGCAACAAGGAGCCAGCTTCTCTCTGGCTGCCGAAAAGTGGCTTGCAGTGGGAAGAAGGGTGAAGGGTGGGAAAGTGGGTATCCCTGGTTACCAAGTGCTCTGTCTCCTGCTGGGAGCTGCGTGAAATTGCCTCCCCGTACTCCCTGTCCACCGTTCTTGGTAGCTGAGAGGTCCAAGATGGGAAGTCTGTGCTGCATTAGGTGGTGGGGACCTCCACTCGTATCTCTCCTTGTTCTCTGTTCTCTGTCATTTTCTTATTCTGTTTGGTGCTTGGTTGAGTTTATCCCATCATTTGACGCTTAGGGTTTCAGGATTGATGTTTGTGTTTTACTTAGTTTTTGAAGTATTTGCTGTAGAGGAACAAGGTGAGGTGTCTGTCTCTAGTGGCACGTTGGCTCCACCCTCATTTCTCTGCTGTGTATATTCTTAACAACAACAAAAAACAAATCAAATTTTTAAAAAAGGAATCATAAAAGAAGTCTAATGGTGACTTACATGTAACTTCATTTTGTAACTAGAATGCCTGAAGAATTTACTCTTTTTCTTTCAAGTCTAATAATAATTTTATTGGAATATATCTTGAAGTTTATTATTCTAAGTCAATTTTCCCAGGCATGTGAGGTGCTGTATCAACATGGAGTTTCAAATCTCTCTTTAATTTAGGAGAGTTTTCTTGAATTTTGTTATTCTGTGTTCTTGCTTTGATTTTCTTCTTCCAGAATTCCTATTTATTGCATTTTCTTTTCCTGTCTTCCAAATTTGTCACTTTCTGTGTAATCCAAGTTATTTTTCTCTTCATTTAAAAAATTTAACCATTTTCTCTTTAATTTTTAATTTCTTTTATGATGTTATCTGTTATGTTTATTTCCTTTGTGTTCTTTCTCATTTAGCTTTCATTTCTCAAATGCTTTTCCTCTATATTTCTGATTCTTTTTTGAGTTCTATCACCATATTTCTGAGATTTTCTATTTCAGGTATATATTTTCCCTTGATATGTTTTATCATTTTTTGGTGTCCTTTTGCTCATTTTGCAGTATTAGGTTATTCTTTTCTTGTGTCTTGTAAATCTGCCTTTCTGAGATTCTGAGAGTTTTATTCTGCTTCTTTCTCTCTCTCTTTTTTATCGTGTTGTTTGGGATTCTACCTTAGTCATTTTTTTATTGATCATCTTTTTGTGAAATTAGTTTCCCTGAACTTTTAGAATGAAGTGAGATTCAGGAGAACCTTTCTAACTTCACAGAACTCTTTCTTCCAATTTTGTGTAGTGTTCAAAATATACATAGTGTTCAAAAATATTTCCTGGTTCTATTCCCCATGGAGCCCTGGTGGTGCAGTTCAAACCCAGCTGCTATGTGAAAGGTCAGCAGTTCAAACCTGCCAGCCAATCCACAGGAGAAAGATGTGGCTGTGGCAGTCTGCTTCTGTAAGGAACACAGTTTTGGAAACCCTATGGGGCAGTTTTACCTTGTCCTATAGGGACCCAATGAGTTAGAAAAGCTTGGCTGCTAACCAAAAAGTTGGCAGTTTGAATCTACCAGCTGCTCCTTGGAAACCCTTTGAGGCAGTTCTGTTCCGTCCTATAGGGTCGCTATGAGTCAGAATCGACTTGATGGCAGTGGGTTTATGAGTCAAAATCAACTTGATGACATGGATTATCCCCTCCTCCATCCTTATCTGCACTTTATTTTCCCTTGTTCTGATTGATTTGGGTTCTCTCTTCCTCAGTTTTTCCTCAGTGTGGGACATGACCTGGAAGGGAGCTTCAGCTGTTTTGTTTTGAGAGTTCAGAAACCATTTCAGCCCCTTCACAATTTCCTCCTTACCCCCTGAACTCATTTGTTATTAGAGCGTGCAAACTCTCTTCAGTTTTACCTTCTCTTCTCTAAGTGCTTGCTGAGTTGTTCAAGTGAGCCATTGATGGCTTTTTTTGGAGTTCTCAGGCCCATTCGTTGCACCATGGCATCCTTGAACTTTCCATGGTACAAGTGTAGAAATTTGCTTGCATCTGCTTGTATTTGGAAATCTTGTCACCTAGTTATTTTGTGGAAACCCTGGTGGCATAGTGGCTAAGTGCTACGGCTGCTAACCAAAGGGTTAGCAGTTTGAATCCACCAGGCACTCCTTGGAAACTCTATGGGGCAGTTCTACTCTGTCCTGTAGGGTCACTATGAGTTGGAATTGACTTGACGGCACTGGGTGTTTTTCTGGGAGTTATTTTGTAGCTTTTGTCCATGAGCCAGTTGTTTTGCTATCCTAGTTTCTTTTTATTGTTATTTATTTATTTTATTGTATTTTAGATTAAAGTTTACAGAACAAACTAGCTTCTCATTAAACAATTAGTACACGTATTGTTTTGTGACTTTGGTCGCCAACCCCATGGCATGTCAACATTCTCCACTTCTTGACCTTGGGTTCCCTATTACCAGCTTCCTAGTCGCCTCCTGCCTTCTCCTTGCTCCTGTGCTGGTGTGCCCACTTAGTCTTGTTTTGTTTTATGGGCCTGTCTAATCCTTGGCTGAAGGGTGAACCTCGGGAGTGATTTCATTACTGAGCTAAAAGGGTGTTTGAGGGGCCACACCCTTGGGTTTCTCCAGTCTCAGGCCAATAAATCTGGTCTTTTTTTGTGAGTTAGAATTTTGTTCTACATTTTTTTCCAGCTCTGTCCAGGACCCTCTATTGTGATCCCTGTCAGAGCAGTCAGTGGAGGTAGCTAGGTACCATCTAGTTGTGCTAGACTCAGTCTGCTGGAGGATACAGTACTTGTAGTCTGTCATTTGGACTAATCTTTGCCTTGTGTCTTTGGTTTTCTTCACCCGTCCTTGCTCCAAATGGGGTAAGATCAGTGGAGTACCTTAGATGGCCATTCATAAGCTTTTAAGACCCCAGATGTAACTCACCAAAGTAGATCATAGAACATTTTCTTTTCAATTGAGCTAGATGTTACCTGAGACCATGGTCCCCACAGGCCTCAGGCCAGTAATTCAGCTCCTCAGAGAGTTGGGATGTGTCTGTGGAGCTTTCATAACCTTCCCTTGTACAAGTTGTTCTGGCTTCCCCAGTATTGTGTACTGTCTTACCCTTCACCAAAGTTAGCACTTACCTGTTGTCTATCTAGTGTTTTTCCATTCCTAACCCTCCCCTCCCATGTAACCATCAAAGACTGTTTCTTTTTGTGTGTAAACCTTTTCATTAGATTTTATAGTAGTGGTCTCACACAATATTTGTCCTTTTATGATTGACTTACTCAGCATAATGCCCCCCACGTTCACCCATGTTGTGCGATGTTTCACATTTCATCATTGTTCTTTATTGTTGCATAGTATTCCATTGTATGTATGTCCCATAGTTTGTTTATCCATTCATGTGTTAACGGGCATCTAGGCTGTTTCCATCTTTTTGCTATTGTGAACAGTGCTGCAGTGTACACGGGTGTACATATGTCTGTTCATGTGACTGCCCATATTTCTCTAGGATATATCCCTAAAAGTGGGATTGCTGGATCATATGGTATTTCTGGAAACCGTGGTGGCGTAGTGGTTAAGTGCTACGGCTGCTAACCAGAAGGTCAGCAGTTCAAATCCACCAGGTGCTCCTTGGAAACTCTATGGGGCAGTTCTACTCTGTCCTACAGGGTTGCTATGAGTCGGAATTGAATCGACGGCAATGGGTTTTATGGTATTTCTATTTTCTAGCTTTTTAAGGAAGGGCCATATCAGTTTCTAAAATGGTTGTACAATTTTGCATTTCCACCAGCAGTGCATAGGAGTTCCAGTCTCCCCGCAGCCTCTCCAACATTTGTTATTTTCTGTTTTTTTGATTCATGCCAGTGACATTGGGGTGAGATGGTATCTCATGGTTTTGATTTTCATTTCTCTAATGGCTAGTGATCACGAGCATTTCGTCATGTGTCTCTTAGCTGCTTCTTGAATGTCTTTGGTGAAGTGTGTGTTCATATCACTTGCCCATTTTTTAATTGGATTATTTGTCTTTTTGTTGTCGAGGTGTTGGATTTTCCTGTAGATTTTAGAGATTAGACCTTTGTTGGATTTGTCATAGCCCCCAATTTTTTCCGAGTCTGTAGGTTCTCTTTTTATTCTTTTGGTGAAGTCTTTTGATGAGCATAAGTTTTTAATTTTTAGAAGATCCCAGTTATCTAGTTTTTCTTCTGGAGTTTGTGTGTTGTTAGTTATGCAGTGTATCCTGTTAATGCCATGTATTAGGGCCTCTAGCGTTAATCCTATTTTTTCTTCTATAATCTTTATAGGTTTTGGTTTTATATTTAGGTCTTTGATCCATTTTGAATTAGTTTTGGTGTATGGTGTGAGATATGGATCCTGTTTCATTTTTTTGCAGATGGACATCCTGTTTTCTGAGTACCATTTGTTAAAATGCCTGTCTTTTCCCCATTTGATGGACTTTTGGCCCATGTCCAAGATCAGGTGACCTTAGGTGGATGAATTTACATCTGGGTTCTCAATTCTGTTCCATTGGTCAATGTATTTGTCATTGTACCAGTATCAGGCTGTTTTGACTACCTTAGCTGTATAGTAGATTCTCAGGTCAGGTAGTGTGAGGTCTCCTACTTTATTCTTCTTCTTCAGTAGTGCTTTACTTATCCGGGCCTCTTCCCTTTCCATATAATGATTAGTTTCTCCATCTCTTTAATAATGCTGTTGGTGTGTAGATCAGGATTGCATTGTATCATAGATTGCTTTGGGTAGAATTGAAATTTTCACAAGGTTGAGTCTGCCTAACCACGAGCATGGTATGTTTTTCCATTTATGTAGGCCTTTTTTTGGATTATTACAGTAGTGATTTGTAGTTTTCTTTGTATAGGTCTTTTACATTCTTGGTTAGCTTTGTTCCTAAGTATTTTATTTTTTTAGGGGTATTATACATGGTATTATTTTACTGATTTGCTTTTCATCATTCTCTTTTTGGTGTATAGGAATCCTGCTGATTTTGTATGTTAATCTTATATTGTGCTACTCTGCCGAATCTATTAGTTCCAGTAGTTTTCGCATGGAGTCTTTTGGGTTTTCTATGTATATATCATATCATTTGCAAATCAGAACAGTTTTATTTCTTCCTTACCAGTATAGAAAAATTTTATTTCTTTTTCTTCTTTATTGCTGTACCTAGGACTTCCAGCACAATGTTAAATAGGAGTGGTGATAAAGGGCATCCTTGTCATATTCCTGTTCTCAAAGAGAAAGTTTGCAGCCTCTCTCCATCAAGAATGATGTTGGCTGTTGGTTTTGCATGTTGTTGTTGTTCTTAGGTGCCGTTGAGTTGGTTCCGACTCATAGCGACCCTATGTACAACAGAACGAAACACTGCCTGGTCCTGCGCCATCCTTAAAATTGTTGTTATACTTGAGCTCATTGTTGCAGCCACTGTGTCAATCCACGTTGTTGAGGGTCTTCCCCTTTTCCGCTGACCCTGTACTCTGCCAAGCATGATGTCCTTCTCCAGAGACTGATCCCTCCTGACAACATGTCCAAAGTATGTAAGACGCAGTCTCGCCATCCTTGCCCCTGAGGAGCATTCTGGCCCCACTTCTTCCAAGACAAATTTGTTTGTTCTTTTGGCAGTCCATGGTATATTCAGTATTCTTCGCCAGCACCACAATTCAGAGGCATCAACTCTTCTTCGGTCTTCCTTATTCACTGTCCACCTTTCACATGCATATGATGCAATTGAAAATACCATGGCTTGGGTCAGGAGCACCTTAGTCTTCAGGGTGACATCTTTGCTCTTCAACGCTTTGAAGAGGTCCTTTGCAGCAGATTTGCCCAATACAATGCGTCTTTTGATTTCTTGACTGCTGCTTCCATGGCTGTTGATTGTGGATCCAAGTAAAATGAAATCCTTGACAACTTCAGTCTTTTCTCTGTTTATCATGATGTTGCTCATTGGTCCAGTTGTGAGGGTTTTTGTTTTCTTTATGTTGAGGTGTAATCCATACTGAAGTCTGTGGTCTTTGATCTTCATCAGTAAGTGCTTCAAGTCCTCTTCACTTTCAGCAAGCAAGGTTGTGTCATCTGCATAACACAGGTTGTTAATGAGTCTTCCTCCAATCCTGATGCCCCATTCTTCTTCATATAGTCCAGCTTCTTGGATTATTTGTTCACCATACAGATTAAATAGGTATGGTGAAAGAATACAACCCTGACGCACACCTTTCCTGACTTTAAACCAATCAGTATCCCCTTGTTCTGTCCCAACAACCGCCTCTTGATCTATGTAAAGGTTCCTCATCAGCACAATTAACTGTTCTGGAATTCCCATTCTTCTCAGTGTTACCCATAGTTTGTTATGATCCACACAGTCGAATGCCTTTGCATAGTCAAAAAAACACAGGTAAACATCCTTCTCATATTCTCTGCTTTCAGCCAGGATCCATCGGACATCAGCAACGATATCCCTGGTTCCACATCCTCTTCTGAAAAAAAAAAAAAACTGGCCTGAATTTCTGGCAGTTCCCTGTCGATATACTGCTGCAGCCGTTTTTGAATGATCTTCAGCAAAATTTTGCTTGCATGTGATTTTAATGATATTGTTCTATAATTTCCACATTCGGTTGGATCACCTTTCTTGGAAATAGGCACAAATATGGATCTCTTCCAGTCAGTTGGCCAGGAAGCTGTCTTCTGTATTTCTCGGCATAGATGAGTGAGCACCTCCAGCGTTGCATCTGTTTGTTGAAACATCTCAATTGATATTTCATCAATTCCTGGAGCCTTGTTTTTCGCCATTGCCTTCAGAACAGCTTGGACTTCTTCCTTCAGTACCATTGGTTCCTGATCATATGCCACCTCTCGAATGTTTGAATATCAACTAATTCTTTTTGGTATAATGACTCTGTGTATTCCTTCCATCTTCTTTTGATGCTTTCTGCATCGTTTACTATTTTCCCCATGGAATCCTTCACTATTGCAGCTCAAGGCTTGAATTTTTTCTTGAGTTCTTTCAGCTTGAGAAACGCCGAGCGTGTTCTTCCCTTTTGTTTTTCCATCTCCAGCTCTTTGCACATGTCATTATAATACTTTACTTTGTCTTCTCGAGAGGCTCTTTGAAATCTTCTGTTCACTTCTTTTACTTCATCAATTCTTCCTTTTGCTTTAACTGCTCAACGTTTGAAAACAAGTTTCAGAGTCTCCTCTGACATCCATCTTAGTCTTTTCTTTCTTTCCTGTCTTTTCAGTGACCTCTTCCTTTCTTCATGGATAATGTCCTTGACTCGTCTGGTCTGTTGTCACTAGTGTTCAGTATGTCAAATCTATTCTTGAGATGGTCTCTAAACTAAGGTGGGATATAGTCAAGGTCATGTTTTGGCTCTCGTGGACTTGCTCTGATTTTCTTCAGTTTCAGCTTGAACTTGCATATGAGCAATTGATGGTCTGTTCCACAGTCGGCCCCTGGCCTTGTCCTGACTGAAGATATTGAGCTCTTCCATCATCTCTTTCCACAGATGTAGTCAGTTTGATTTCTGTGTGTTCCATCTGGCGAGGTCCATGTGTATAGTCGCTGTTTATGTTGGTGAAAGAAGGTATTTGCAATGAGGAAGTTGTTGGTCTTGCAAAATTCCATCATTTGATCTCTAGCATTGTTTCCATCACCAAGGCCATATTTTCCAACTACTGATCCTTCTTCTTGGTTTCCAACTTTCGCATTCCAATCGCCAGTAATTATCAATGCATCTTGATTGCATGTGCGATCAATTTCAGAGTGTAGCAGCTGATAAAAATCTTCTATTTCTTCACCTTTGGCCTTAGTGGTTGGTGCATAAATTTGAATAATAGTCGTATTAACTGGTCTTCCTTGTAGTTGTATGGGTATTATCCTATCACTGACAGTGTTGTACTTCAGGATAGATCTTGAAGCGCTCTTTTTGATGATGAATACAACACCGTTCTTCTTCGAGTTGTCATTCCCAGCGTAGTAGACTATCTGATTGTCCAATTCAAAATGGCCAATACTAGTCCATTTCAGCTCACTAATGCCTAGGATATCGATGTTTATGCATTCCATTTCATTTTTGACGATTTCCAATTTTCCTAGATTCATACTTCGTACATTCTAGGTTCCAATTATTAATAGATGTTTGCAGCTGTTTCTTCTCATTTTGAGTCGTGCCACATCAGCAAATGAAGGTCCCGAAAGCTTTACTCCATCCACGTCATTAAGGTCGACTCTACTTTGAGGAGGCAGCTCTTCCCCAGTCATCTTTTGAGTGTCTTCCAACCTGGGGGGCTCATCTTCCAGCACTATATCAGACAATGTTCTGCTGCTATTCATAGGGTTTTCACTGGCTAATGGTTTTCGGAAGTAAACTGCCGGGCCCTTCTTCCTAGCCTGTCTTAGTCTGAATGCTCAGCTGAAACCTGTCCTCCATGGGTGACCCTGCTGGTATCTGAATACCAGTGGCATAGCTTCCAGCATCACAGCAACACACAAGCCCCCACAGTATGACAAACTGAGAGACACGTGGGGGTTGGTTTTGCATAGATGCCTTTTATTATATTGAGGAATTTCTGTTTTATACCCATTTTATTGAGAGTTTCTATCAGGAATGGGTATTGGACTTTGTCAAATGCCTTTTCTGCATCTATCGAGATAATCATGTGATAGTTTAATTTTATTTCATTTATGTGGTGGATTACATTGATTTATTTTCTAATGTTGAACCATCCTTGTGTACCTGGTATGAGTCCTACTTGGTTGTGGTGTATTATTTTTTTGATATGATGCTGAATTCTCTTGGTTAGAATTTTTTTGAGAATTTTTCCATCTATATTCATGAGACATATTGGTCTGTAATTTTCTTTTTTCTGTGGTGCCTTTGCTTGGTTTTGGTATCAGGGTGACGGTGGCTTCATAGAATGAGTTCAGAAGTATACTTTCTTTTTCTGCATGCTGAAATAGTTTGAGTAGTACTGGTGTAAGCTCTTCTGTGAATGTTTGGTAGAATTCTCCTGTAAAGCCATCTGGGCCAGGGCTTTTTTTTTTGGAAGTTTTTTTTTCTTTTTTTTTTAATTACGTTTTCAGTCTCTTCCCTTGTTATGGGTTTGTTCAGATTTTCACCATCATTTTTTTTTTGTTGTTGTTAGTTTAGGTAGGGTAGTGTGTTTCTAGAAATTTGTCCATTTTCTTTAGGTTTTCAAATTTGTTAGAGTATAGTTTTCATAGTACTCTGTTTTGATCCTTTTTATTTTTTGGGTCTGTTGTAATGCCTCCCCCCCATATCATTTCTTATTTGGGTTATTCGCATCATTTTCTGTTTTTCTTTCGTCAATTTGGCCAATGTTGTAGTTTTTTTGATCCTTTCAAAGAACCAAGTTTTGGTTTTGTTGATTCTATTTATTGTTTTTCTCTTCTATATTTCACTTATTTCTGCTCTGATCTTTATTATTTCATTCTTCTGGTGGCTCTGGGTTTCTTATGGTGTTCTCTTTGTTCAAGTCATGTAGCTAATGTTTTGATTTTGTCCCTTTCTTCATTTTTGATGCATGCATCTATTGCTATACATTGACCTCTGAGCACTGCCTGTGCTGTGTCCCAGAAGTTTTGGTATGGTGTGTTTTCATGGTCACTTGATTCCAGGAAATTTCATTCCAACTTTGATATCTTCTATTACCCAGTGGGTTGTAAGCAGGGCGTTATTCAGTTTTCATGCAACTGATTTTTTTCCTTGCTCTTCCTGTTGTTAATTTCTGCTTTGATGGCATTGTGATCAGAGAAAATACTTTGTATTATCTTAGTTTTTGGATTTCTTGAGGGTTGTTTTGTGGCCTAAAATATGGTGTCTTCTGGAGAACGTTTTATGTGCATTGGAAAAGAATGTGTGCCTTGTAGCTGTTGGGTGGAGTGTTCTATGTATGTCTATGAGTTCAGGTTGGCTGATTGCAGCCTTTAGATCTTCTGTATCTTTGTTGAGTGTCTTTCTAGATGTTCTGTCCTTTACCAAGAGTGGTTGAAGTCTCCTACTATTATTGTGGAACTGTCATTTTCTCTTTTCAGTGCCATCAGCGTTTGTTTTCTGTGTTTTGGAACCCTGTCATTGGGTGTTGTCATGTATTGAATTATGTCCCCCTCAGAAATGTGTGTATTAACTTGGTTTGACCATGATTCCCAGTATTCTGTGGCTGTCCTCCATTTTGTGTCTGTAATTTTATGTTAAAGGGGATTAGGGTGGGATTGTAACACTCTTACCAGGTCACATCACTGATGCAGTATAAAGGAAATTTACCTAGGGTGTAACCTGCACCACGTTTTATCTCTCAAGAGATAAAAGGAAAGGGAAGTAAGCAGAGAACGGGAACCTCATACTACTAAGAAAACAGTGCCAGGAGCAGTGTGTATCCTTTGAACCTGAGCTTCCTGTGCTGAGATGCCCTTAGAGCAAAGGAAGATATGAGGACAAGAACCTTCTTCCGGAGCTAACAGAGAGAGCCTTCCCTTGGAGCGGGTTCCCTGAATTCAGACTTCTAGCCTACTGGACTGTGAGAGAATAAACTTCTCTTTCTTAAAGTCGTCCACTTGTGGTATTTCTATTATAGCAGCACTAGATGACTAAGATAGGTGTGTAGATATTTATTATGGTAATGTCTTCATGATAGATTGTCCCTTTAATATAATGCCCTTCTCTGTCTTTTATGGTGGATTTTGTTTTAAAGTCTATTTTTCCTGAGATTATTGTTGCCACTTTTGCTCTTTTTTGGTGGCTCTTTTCTTGATATATTTTTTTTCCATCCTTTGATTTTTAATAAGTTTACATCTTTCTTTCTAAGGTGTATCTCTTGTAGACAGCATATTGATGGGTCCTGTTTTTTAATCCATTCTGTCAATTTCTCTTTATGGATGCATTAGGTGATTTACATTCAATGTAATTATTGATAGGTGTGAGTTTATTGCTGTCATTTTATAGTGCTTTTTTTTTGTATGGTGCTGATGTTTTCTTTGTTTCTCTTATTTCCCTGTGCCAAATTCCTTTTGTTTATGGATTTTATCTCATTTCTTTCATTTTTGTAGATTTTGTGTTTACTGAGAGTTTATGTTTTTCTTCTTTATTTTGATTAGTAGGTTTGTTAACTTTCTTTGTGGCTACCTTGAAATTTACCCATATCTTCCTAAGTTTGAACCAATTCTTTTTCACTTTTTTTTTCTTAAAAGGTCATTAAAAAAAAATTTATTGTGCTTTAAGTGAAAGTTTACAAATCAAGTCAGTCTCTCACATAAAAACTTATATATACCTTGCTACATACTCCCAATTGCTCTCCCCCTAATGAGACAGCTTGCCCCCTCCCTCCACTCTCTGTTTTCGTGTCCATTTTGCCAGCTTCTAACACCCTCTACCCTCTCATCTCCCCTCCAGGGAGGAAATGCCAGCATTGTCTCAAGTGTCCATGTGATCCAAGAAGCTCACCCCTCACCGGCATCCCTCTCCAACCCATTGTCCAGTCCGATACCTGTCTGAAGAGTTGAAAAGGTCATATTTTATTTACCATAATACCACATTAATCAATGTAACTGAGTTGTCAACATTTAGTTTTTTAATAGACAATAAATTTGAAAGATTCAAGACAGCTGCTTGTTGATGCTTTTTGAAAAAGTCATTAAATCAATGACCACAAACATGTAATTTGTAAAATATTTTGTATAGTTTCCCTTCCTGAGCATCATGAATGATCCATATATGGACATAGCATGGAGATAATGCTTCCTCCATTTCTGTGTTCAGTCCTTCCCCCAGGTATACTAGAAGTGTTCCTCTAAAGTATGTTTCTTGAAAGGGAGTGGTTCTTTTTTTGTTGCTGGGGGGCCTAGAGTGTGTAAAATTAGGAGAAAAAACACTTATTTGTGCATCTTGAAGTATTGGTGTGTCTGTGTGTTTATGGGACGAGGTCATGAGGTCTTAATTCTGAAACTTGGGCTGGAGACGTGTATTACTGTCATACTGAAAGTACAACTTATAGTTCCTTTAGTTCCCTGGGTGCTGCAAACAGTTTGTACTCTACTACTAACCTAAAGATTGGCAATTTGAACCTACCCAGCAGCACCATGGAAGAAAGATTGGCGATCACCTTCCGTAGATTACAGCCAAGACCCTATGGAGCAGTTCTACTCTGAAACACATGTGGTCGCCATGTGTCGGAATTAATTCGACAGCATCAGGTTTGGTTTTGGTTTTGGTTTTATAGTTCCCTTAGAAAACTTCTACTAAAAGATGGTTGGCTTCTGTTAGCAATATACTTTTTTTTTTTTAATTTTTGTTGTGCTGTAAATGAAAGCTTACAAATCAAGTCAGTCTCTCATGCAAAAATTTATGTATACCTTGGTATATACACCTAGTTGCTCTCCCCCTAATGAGACAGCACGCTCCTTCCCTCCACTCTCTATTTTCATGACCCTTCAGCCAGCTTCTGACCCCCTCTGCCCTCTCATCTCCCCTCCACACAGGAGCTGCCCACATCATCTCATGTGTCTACTTGATCCAAGAAGGTCACTCTTCACCAGTATCATATTCTATCCCATAGTCCAGTCCAATCCCAGTCTGAAAACTCGGCTTTGGGAATGGTTCCTGTCTTGGGCTAACAGAAGGTCTGGGGACCATGACCCCCAGGGTCTTTCTAGTCTCAGTCACACCATTAAGTGTGGTCTTTTTTATGAGAATTTGAGGTCTGTATCCCACTGCTCTCCTGCTCCCTCAGGGGTTCTCTCTGTTGTGTTCCCTGTCAGGGCAGTCATCAGTTATAGCCAGGTACCTTCTAGTTCATCCGGTCTCAGACTGATGTAGTCTCTGGTTTATGTGGCCCCTTCTGTCTCTTGGGCTCACAATGACCTTGTGTCTTTGGTGTTCTTCATTCTCCTTTGCTCTAGGTGAGTTGAGACCAATTGATGCATCTTAGGTGGCTGCTTGCTAGTGGTTAAGACCCCAGACACCACTCACCAAAGTGGGATGCAGAATGTTTTCTCAGTAGATTTTATTATGCCAGTTGACTTAGATGTCCCCTGAAATGATGGTCCCCAAACCCCCACCCCTGCTACGCTGGCCTTTGACACATTCAGTTTATTCAGGGAACTTCTTTGCTTTTGGTTTAGTCCAGTTGTGCTGACCTCTCCGGTATTGTGTGTTGTCTTTCTCGTCAGCTAAAGTAGTTCTTATCTACTATCTAATTAGTGAATACCCCCTCCCACTCGTAACCATCAAAGAATATTTTCTTCTCTGTTTAAACTGCCTTTTGAGTTCTTATAATAGTGGTCACATACAATATTTGTCCTTTTGCAACTGACTAATTTCACAGGAATCTGGGAGGTATTATGCCTCCGAGATTCCTCCGTGGTATGAAATGTTTCACAGATTCATCATTCTGTATCAATGCTTAGTATTCCATTGTGTGAATATACCATAATTTATTTATCCATTCATCCATTGATGTGCACCTTGGTTGCTTCCATCTTTTTTTGCTATTGTAAACAGTGCCGCAGTGAACATGGCGTTCATATACCTGTTTGTGTAAAGCTCTTATTTCTCTAGGATATGTTCCAAGGAGTGGGATTGCTGGATCATGTTGTAGTTGTATTCCTAGTTTTTCACGGAAGTGTCAAATTGATTTCCAAAGCGGTGGTACCATTTTACATTTCCACCAGTAGTGTATAAGTGTTCCAGTCTCTCCATAACCTCTCCAACATTTATTATTTTGTGTATTTTGAATTAATGCCAGCCTTGTTGGAGTGAGATGGAATTTCACTGCAGTTTTCATTTGCATTTCTCTAATGGCTAATGACCGTGAGCATTTTCTCATGTATCTGTTAGCTACCTGAATGTCTTCTTTAGTGAAGTGTCTATTCATATTCTTTGCCCATTTTTCAATTGGGTTATTTGTCTTTTTGTAGTTGAGTTTTTGCAGTATCATGTAGATTTCAGAGATCAGAAACTGATCAGAAATGTCATAGCTAAAAATTTTGTCCCAGTCTGTAGACAATCTTTTTACTCTTTTGGTGAAGTCTTTAGATGAGCATAGGTTTTGATTTTTAGGAGCTCCCAGTTATCTAGTTTCTCTTCTGGTGTTTGTGCATTGTTAGTAATGTTTTGTATACTGTTTATGCCATGTGTTAGGGCTCCTAGTATTGTCCGTATTTTTTCTTTCATGATCTTTATTGTTTTAGATTTTTATATTTAGGTCTTTGATCAATTTTGAGTTAGTTTTTGTGCATGGTGTGAGGTATGGATCTTGTTCGATTTTTTTTGTAGAATGCTATGCCAGTACCATTTGTTAAAGAGACTCTGTTTTCCCCATTTAACTGACTTTGGGCCTTTGTCAAATATCAGCTGCTCATATGTGGATGGATTTATGCCTGGATTCTCAATTCTGTTCCATTGGTCTATGTATCTGTTGTTGTACCAGTTCCAGGCTGTTTTAACTTCTGTGGTGGCATAATAGGTTCTAAAACCAGGTAGAGTGAGGCCTCCCACTTTGTTCTTCTTTTTCAGTATTGCTTTACTTATATGGGGCCTCTTTCCCTTCCTTATGAAGTTGGTGATTTGTTTCTCCATCTCGTTAGAAAACGTCATTGGAATTTGGATTAGAATTGCATTGTATCCATAGATGGCTTTTGTTGGAGTAGACAGTTTTACGATGTTAAGTCTTCCTATTCATGAGCAAGGTATGTTTTTCTACTTATGTAGGTCTCTGTTGGTTTCTTGCAGTACTGTCTTGTAGTTTTCTTTGTATAGGTCTTTTATATCCCTGGTAAGATTTATTCCTAAGTATTTTCTCTTCTTGGGGGCTGCTGTAAATGGTATTGATTTGGTGATTTCCTCTTCAATTTTCTTTTTGTTGGTGTAGAGGAATCCAACTGATTTTTTCATGTTTATCTTGTATCCTGATACTCTGCTGAACTATTAGTTTCAGTAGTTTTCTTGAGGATTCTTTAGGTTTTTCTGTGTGTAAGATCATGTCATCTGCAAATAAAGATACTTTTACTTCTTCCTTACCAGTTTGGATGCCCTTTATTTCTTTATCTAGCCTAGTGGCTCTGGCTAGGACCTCTAGTACAATGTTGAATAAGAGTGATGAAAAGGGCATCCATGTCTGGTTCCTGATCTCAAGGGGAATGGTTTCACTCTCTCTCCATTTAGGATGATGTTGTCCATTGGGTTTGTATAAATGTCGTTTATTATGTTGAGGAATTTTCCTTTTATTCCTATTTTGCTGAGTTTTTCTAATGAATGGGTATTGAACTTTGTCAAATGCCTTTTCTGTATCAATTGATAAGATCATGTAGTTCTTCTCTTTTGTTTTATTTATATGATGGAATCCACTAATTGTTTTTCTAATGTTGAACCATCTCTGCATACCTGGTATGAATTCCACTTGGTCATGGTGAATTATTATTATTATTTTTTTTTGATATGTTGTTGAATTCTATTGGCTAGAATTTTGTTGAGGATTTTTGCATCTAAGTTCATGAGGGATATAGGTGTGTAATTTTCTTTCTTTCTTTTTTTTTTTTTTTTTTAGTGTCTTTACCTGGTTTTGGTATCAGGGATATGCTGGGAGTATTTCATCCTTTTCTATGCTGTGAAATACCTTTAGTAGTAGTGGTCTTAACTCTTCTCTGAAAGTTTGGTAGAACTCTTCAGTAAAGCTGTCCGGGCCAGGGCTTTTTTGTTGTTGTTGTTGGGAGTTTTTTAAATTTCCTTTTCAATCTCTTGTTTTGTTATGGGTTTGTTTAGTTGTTCTAGCTTGCTTTGTGTTAGTTTTGGCAGGTAGTGTGTTTCTAGAAATCCATCCATTTCTTCTAGGCTTTCAAATTTGTTAGAGTTCAATTTTTCATAATAATCTGATATGATTCTTTTAATTTCAGCTGGGTCTGTTATGAAATTGCCCATCTCATTTCTTATTTGGGTTATTTGCTTCCTGTCCTGTTTTTCTTTTGTCAGTTTGGCCAATAGTTTATCAATGTTGTTAATTTTTTCAAAGAACAAGCTTTTGGTCTTGTTAACTCTTTCAATTGTTTTTCTGTTCTCTCTCTCTCTCATTTAATTCTGCTCTAATTTTTATTATTTGCTTTCTTCTGGTGCCTGAGGGTTTCTTTTGTTGCTCTCTATTTGTTCAAGTTGTAGGCATAATTCTTTGATTTTGGCCCTTTCTTTTTGTATATGTGCCTTTATTGATATGAATTGACCTCTGAGCACTGCTTTAGCTGTGTCTGAAAGGTTCTAATAGGCAGTCATTTCATTCTCATTGGATTGTATGAATTTCTTTATTCCATCCTTCATGTCTTCTATAGCCCAGTCATTTCTGATCAGGGTATTGTTCAGTTTCCAAGTGTTTGATTTCTTTTCCCTGCTTTTTCTGTTATTGACTTCTACTTTTATGGCCTTACGGTCAGAGAAAATGCTTTGTAATATTTCGATGTTTTCGATTCTGTTAAGGTTGACTTTATGACCAAATATGTGGTCTATTCTAGAGAATGTTCCATGTGTGTTGGAAAAGAACGTATACTTGGCTGCTGTTGGGTGGAGTGTTCTGAGTATGTCTATGAGGTCAAGTTGGTTGATTGTGACATTTAGGTCTTCTGTGTCTTCATTGTGCTTCTTTCTGGATATTCTGTCCTTCACCGAAAGTGTTGTGTTGAAGTCTCCTTCTATAATTGTGGAGCTGTCTATCTCACTTTTCAGTGCTGTTAGAGTTTGTTTTATGCATCCTGCAGCCCTGTCATGGGGAGCATAAATATTTAGTATGCTTATATCCTCTTGGTATATTGTCCCTTTAATCATTGTATAGTGTCCTTCTTTATCCTTTGTTGTGGTTTTAACTTTAAAGTCTATTTTGTCAGAAATTAATATTGCCACCCCTGCTCTTTTTTGATTGTTGTTGGCTTGATATATTTTTTTCCATCCTTTGAGTTTTAGTTTGTTTGTGTCTGTAAGTCTAAGTTGTGTATCTCGTGGGTAGCATGTATATGAATTGTGGTTTTTTTTTTTTTAAATCAATTCCGCCACTCTCCGTCTCTTTATTGGTGCATTTACATTCAGCTTAATTATGGATAGGCATGAGTTTAGTGCTGTCATTTTGATGTCTTTTTTTTGTGCGTTGTTGACAGTTTTTTTTTCCCACGTAATTTTTTGTCCTGAGTACTTTATATATTGTCCTTTCCTCTTATTCGTTGTTGTTGTTTTTGTTTCTGCTGAGCCTGTATTTTTTTCTCATGTTTTATTTTGATGAGTAGGATTGTTAGTCTCCTTTGTGGTTACCTTCATATTTACACCTATGTTTCTAAGTTTAAACCTAACTTTTATTTCTTCGTATTGCCTTCTGTTCCTCTCCATATGAGACTCTATGACATTCTTAGTCCTTCTTTATTGTTTTGATGGTGTATTCTTTTACATAATGACATCGCTGTTTCCCTGTTTTGAGTGTTTTTTTATCTTGGTTTATTTTTGTGATTTCCCTATCTGCATTGACTTCTGATTGCTCTGCCCAGTGTTCTAGTTTTGGGTTTGTATTTGATGTTATTAATTTTCTAACCAGATAACTGCCTTTTGTATTTCTTGTAGTTTTGGTTTATTTTTTACAAATTCTCTAAACTTCTGTTTATCTGGGAGTGCCCTAATTTCACCTTCAAATTTAAGAGACAGTTTTGCTGGATATGTGATTCTTGGCTGGCAATATTTTTCCTTCAGTGCTTTATATAAGCCATCCCATTGCCTTCTTGCCTGCGTGGTTTCTGCCGAGTAGTCTGAGCTAATTCTTATTGACTCTCTTCTTTGTAGGTGTCTTTTCGCTTATTCCTAGCTGCTCTTAAAATTCTCTCTTTATCTTTGGTTTTGGGAAGTTTGTTTATGTCTTGTTGACTTTCTTTTTGATCTACCTTATGTGGAGTTTGAGAAACCCTGGTGGCATAGTGGTTAAGTGCTACCACTGCTAACCAATGGTTTGGCACTTGAAATCTGCCAGGCACTCCTTGGAAACTCTATGGGGCAGTTCTTCTCTCTCCTATACGGTCACTATGAGTTGTAATCGACTTGATGGCATTGGGTTTGGTTTTTTTTTTGGTTATGTGGAGTTCGATGAGCATCATGGATATATATCTTCTCACCTTTCACACTATCAGGGAAGTTTTCTGCCAACAACTCTTCAACAGTTCTCTCTGTATTTTCTGTTATCCCTCCCTGTTCCGGTACTCCAATCGCTCATAGGCTATTTCTCATGATAGAGTCCCACATGATTCTTAGGTTTTTTCATTTTTTGTAAAGTCTTTTATCAGATTTTTCCTCAAATATATTGGTTCCAAGTGCTTTATCTTCAGGCTCACCAATTCTGCCTTCCACTTGCTCAACTCTGCTCCTCTGTGTTTCTATTGTGTTGTCTAATTCTGTACTTTTATTGTTAACATTCTCAATTCCTGATTGCTGTCTCTGTATGGATTCTTCCATCTTATTAAATTTTTCATTATGTTCTTAAATAACTTTTTAATTTCCTCAAGTGTTTTATCTTTGTGTTCCTTGACTTGTTCTGTGTTTTGCCTGGACTCTTTCCTTATCTTGTTCTTGACGTCTTGAAGAGTTCTGTACATTAATCTTTTGTATTGTGCGTCTGGTAATTCCAGGAAGGCACCTTCATCCAGAAGATCCCTTCGCTCTTTGTTTTGAGAGCTTGTTGAAGCAATCATAGTCTGCTTCTTTATGTAATTCGATATTGAGTGTTGTCTCCAAGCTATCTGTAAGTTCTTGTATTAGTTTATTTTATGTTTGGTTACTGTATCCTAGCTTCTTGCTTTGTTTTGTTTTGATATGCCAGAATAGGTTGCTTGAGTTAGCTAGCTTGATCATTTTCACTTTTGAAGCTCTAAAGTCCTGTCACCAGATGGCTAGAGCTGTTATCAGTTATATGAGCCTAGGAGTCTACTGACTTTTCTTGTATGAATTCCGCTCAGGTGTCCAGGTAGTTGGTCATCAAGTGTGTGGTACAGGCTCTGTCCTACAGTCTTAGAGGGGTGTGGGTGATTGGTTTAGGTACTGGTATCTGGTTGCAGCAGGGGGTCACGCTCTGAACAAGGCACGGGGATGACAACCGTCCCCCGTGTGTCTGTAAGGAAAGTGCATCCCTGTTCCCTAGAGCGCACAGGTGGGTGGGTTCTGCAGACAGACCATGGGTACCCAGTTCTTTTTTTGTATGAACTGGGTGGTACCAGTTATCCTCGGACCCCTGTAGCAGGTGGCTGGGTGACGTGAGTGGAGCCATCAGTTCTTAGGGCCCTGGTATGGGTAGGTGAGGACCCTGTTTAATAAGCAGAGGTGTGAAACATCAAACACCCGCCTCTCCACCGCACAGCTGAAACAGTTGCAGTCTGCCAACAAGGGCCTGTTCTCCTGAAATAGGCCCACAGAGGTCCACGCAGGGGGGAAGGGTATTCAGAGTCCATGGACCAGTTATATCTGGACAGGAGCCAATTCTGTCCTGAGCTCAACAGGTTAGTGGAGCTGGCAGATGATCTTTTCCCCTAGTTGTGAATTTATTCCTTCTCCAAGGCTGGGAGAATGGCTCAGAGTGCTCAGCAGGGCCTATCTTAGGCCCAGGGAAATCAGCAGCCACTGAAGGTGGCTTGGGGGTTGGGGGGCACGATAAAATATATGCAAGTACTTAGCTTTTGCCAAGAATGCTATTCTTCTTTGGTTCCGTAGATGTGAGTAAAGTGTGCGGCTGGCTGTTTCTCCCTGAGGAAACTGTGGCTGAACGCTGGTACCAGCCCACAGCAGTTGCTCTCAGGAATGTTGCTTGAGGGTTCCCAGCGATTCAGGACGAGCAACTCTTCTGTGCTTCTGAACCCTCTCTGCCTGCCCCTACTGCTCAGCCTGTTTTGTAACTTTGCCTTTCATGTTCAGATCTCCTTACTGGGCATAAATATAATCGTTTCACTTTTTTTTTCAGATCTTTGTTGTCAGAGGGATCACCAGAAGCGTCCGACTACTCCACCACCTCGGCCCCACCTCTTTTTTTTAAAATTGGGCTTTAAGTGAAAGTTTACAAATCAAATCAGTCTCTCATAAAAAAAAAACTTGTACACACCTCACTATGTACTCCTAGCTACTCTCCCTGTAATGAGACAGCACACCCCTCCTCTCCACCCTGTATTCCTCATGTCCATTCAACCAGCTCCTGTCCCCCCCTCCTTTGCTTCTCATCTCACCTCCACACAGGAGCTGCCCACTTAATCTTATGTGCCTACTTGAGCCAAGAAGCTCACTTCTCACCAGTATAATTTTATGTCTTATCCTCCAGTCCAATGCCTGTCTGAAGAGTTGGCTTTGGGAGCAGTTCCAGTCTTGGGCTAACAAAGGGCCCAGGGACCATGACCTCCACGGTCCCTCTAGTCTCAGCCAGACCATTAAATCTGGTCTTTTACTAGAATTTGAAGTCTGCATCCCACTGTTCTCCTGCTCCATCAGGGATTCTTAACATTTTCTTAATAGTTTTTGTTATGCCAATTGACCTAGACGTCCCCTGAAACCATGGTCCCCAACCCACCCCCATCCCTGCTACTCTGGCCTTCAAAACGTTTGGTTGTATTCAGGAAACTTCTTTGCTCTTGGTTTAGTCCAGTTGTTGAACCAGTCTCATTACTTGGTATCACCTTGACTACCTCTCCATTGGAAAGTTCTATACCTACACCATTTATTCCCTCTTTTATTGTTCTGACATTGTTTTCATTTACAGATAAACCTCTCTGGTTCCCTATTATAAATCTTTTAGTTTTTTTTTTAATCCTCGAAAGTTCATTATGCAGCTTGGTATCTGGCTGATGTGGTCTTGTGTCCTAAATTCAGGCTCTCGTCTGATGTTGTTGATTCTCTAATCAAGGGACTGCCTTTTTAATTCTTGCAAGTTGGTTTGTTTTTTTTTAATATTCCCTTAATTTCTGTTTATCTGGAACTGTCCTAATTTCACCATGATATCTGAGTGAGAGTTCTGCAGGATGTATTATTCTTGGTTGGCAATTTTTTTCTCTCAAGGTTTTATGTATGTCATCCCATTGCCTTCGTGCCTGCATGGTTTCTGCCAAGTAATCAGAGTTTAATCTTGTTTACCCTCTGTATGTGTCTTTTTCTTTTTCTCATGTGCTCTCAGGATTCTTTCTTTGCCTTTGGTTTTAGCGAGTGTGATTATAATATGCCTTGGTTAGTTTCTTTTGGCTTCTATCGTATGTGGTGTTCATTCAGCTTTGATGGTCAGCTTTTCATCTTTCATGACATTAGGGAAGGTTTCTATTAGCAGTTCTTCAATGATCCTGTCTGTATTTTCCATTTTCTCCCCCTGTTGTTGAACTTTGATCACTTGCAAATTTTTCTTTTGATCGCATGCCATATTCTTCTCAGAGTTTCTTTGTTTTGCTTCTTTATTTTCTCTGATTTTTCCTCAATGTGGTATCAAAATATTTGTCTTCAATTTCGTTGATCGTGTCTTTTGTCGTTTCAGACCTGCTCAAACCTTCTATGACACTGTCCATTTCTGAAATCTTGTTTATATTTTGAATATCTAATTGGTGTTTTTGTATGATTTCTAGTTTTGAGTCTATTTCAACATTTTGTTCCTGTATTATTTTCCTGAATTCTTCCATCGCTTTGTCTGTCTTTTCCATGGTTTTGGTTTATTTTTTCTGCTGTTTTTCTTCATCTCTTGAATAGCCCTGAATATTAGAGATTTGAATTCCTTATCAGGTAAGTTCCTGTGCATTTTCTTCTACTGGAAGGTCATTTGGTGTTTCATTTTGAACACCTACTGGAACCATCCTGTCCTATTTTTTTAAAATATGTTTTAATATTGTCTGCCGTCTTCAGGACATTCAGTAATTATTTTCTTCATTTATTGATTGTAGATTCATTTGTTTCATCCTGCTTTTTTGTTTTATTTGGTTATGTCTGAGCAGGCAGGCTGGACGTTCTTTGTTGTTTGCTTGTCTGTGGGCATGATACTTCTCACTACCTTGTCCAACGGGCAGGGCCAGTCACTCAGGTATGGTGCAACAGGGCAGGTCCAGTGGAGGGGGAGGGGATGGGATGGGTTGTTCTTGGCAAATACTGGGTCTGACAGCGTGGGGCTGGGCGGTGCAGGGCAGGTTCCCTGCTCAGAGGTGCGGTGCACAGTGCACAGTGCAGATAGGCAGGAAAGAGTAGGGAGAATGTGTTGTGTGGAGCCAAGTGGTTGTGAGAAAGAAGAGAAATAGGAGAGAGAAACAGAAGCCAAAAAAAAAAAAAAGTGCTGAGGGAGCCTTCCAGAAAGCAGTGAATGCCGAGCAGGGGAAAGAAGTTTGGCGGGTGGGAAAGCATGGGTTGCTGGTTACCAGGTGCTCTATCTCCTGCTGGGAACTCTGTGAAGCTGCCTTCCTGTACTCCTTGCCTGCATTCTTGGTGGCTGAGGGGTGCAGTATGACAAATCTGTGCTGTGTTAGCTGATAGAGAACCTACTCTCCATAGCATTCCTCGCTGTCTGTTCTCCATCATCAGTTTCTTATTGCATTCAGTGCTTGGTTGAGTTCTTTATCCCTTCATTTGATGCTTAGGGTTACAGGATTGACATTTGTCTCTCTTTTACTTAGTTTTTCTGCTCTTTGCTGTGGAGGGACAGCTTTGTCCTTCTGTCTATAGTACCATGTTGGCTCCTCCTCTTCCTAGTTTCTTTTATTACTTTTATAGAGAGATTTGAGGAGATTAAAAAATACCTCACTGTCACTGCTATGTATTTAAGCAAACTGATCACTCCCTTTGCCTTTAGCTTTATGCCCACACAACTCCCAGAGCAGTATTTCAGCCTCAACCTTTCTCTTGAGCTTTAATTCCTTATATTCTGCTGCCACTGGGCATCCTTACTTCAGTATCCTGTGAGTACCTCAACTGCTCATCCCTAATTCAACTTATTACTGTACCTCCCCAGATCCTCACACCTGTTTCTCTTGTCCTAGGGAAAATGCTTTTGTTGGGAGACTTTGTTTTTCTAACCAATTCAGAGTTGTTGGCAACAGATCCTCTCATTATCCCAAAATATTAGTAATAGAAGTTACTTGTGTTGATGTAGAGACACAAGTAAACTTTACTAAACAGAATTCTTTCAGGGCAGTTTTCTATTTTTCTTTGTTTTGGCAATATAATATTAAAATTTTTTTATAACATTTGTGCTTTTAAAAACAATGCAGTTTTATTATAGAAAAATTGCAAAAATATTGAAATCTCACAATCTCAACACTCAAAGATAATCTCTCTTGCATTTTGGATTTTTCCTTAAGTTTTTTTCTGTGTGCGTATATTTTTTACTTAATTTTTTGGTGTCATTGAATACTCTTTGAAAGCATGTTTTTTAGTGACTGTGAGTTATTGTATTATATGGATATACCATGATTTATTTATTTTTTAGTTGACGATTTAAAGTTTTTCCCCAACATTTGAGCTGTTATACGTAGCACTGTAATAAAAATGATGGTACATAAAACTTCATGTATCTCTGATTTTTACTTTAGAATTAAGTCCTAGAGGTAGAATGTGTTGAAATAAAGGATATACCATAGTTTCATGCAAATAACGCAAATGTTGCACTTAGTTTTTGCCAACTGAATAACCCCCAGTGCATTATTTTCTTAGGTTCACTGTGTGCACTGTATGTGTGGGCATGCTGTTTGCAAAAAAATATGGAACATATTTTTAAGTCTTTTGATACACATTACCAATTTTTTCTCTAAAAATTGTATACCAGTTTACTATCCTATCATCAATGCACAAAATTAAAATTTTCTTTGTACTGTTGTTAACACTGGGTGTTAAAAAAAAAAAACTCTGTAATCTTCTAGGCCACAAAGGCTTTTCATTGTTATTTTAATTTGAATTGGCCAGATTGCTGGAATAGCTAAATATTTTATCATATACATAATAGCCCTTTGTATTTCTGGATGGAAAGGGCCTAGTCTACCCAGGGATCTGCAGGACAAAATACTCAAAGGGCCTTTTCAACTGTAATCTCTACGTCATCATCAAAATGATTTGGTGAAACAATAAAAAATGAGTACATATGTTTCTAAGTTAATTTAGGTATACATATATACTTATGAATGACAAATGTAGAATTTTAACATGGATGCTTAAAATATGTTTCAATTACAAGATTATTTAAAATATTGCTAAATAATGAATGATCACCAAATCCTTCCCCATGCCAGCTGATGATAATAGCCATCATTTATTAGATCCTTGCTAAGCCCTTTACAAACAGTGTTTATTTAACTGTCCCAACAGTCTTGTGAAGTAGGCATTCTTCGCTGTATTGTACAGGATTGAGTGAGCCTTAAAGACCCTAGACCTATTGACCAGGCCACGTAGCTGTTGAGTGACAAAGCCTGAATTGAAGTTCAGGTAATTCTGACTTTAAAGCCTCCTTTCTTAGCCATACACCTGGTTGACTTTCCCTCATTCAGGGATTGTAGCCTTGGTTGAAGTTTAGGATTACTGGGGCGTTTACAGAAAGCACTGATGGCAAAATACATAATACAGACAAATTGCATCAGAATCCCTAGGGTGGTGCCCAAATATTACCAACAAAAAAAAGAACCAAACCAATTGCGTGTGGAGTTGATTCTCACTCATGGTGACTTGTGAAAGACTTCCTTTACAAGTAACTGTGGTGTGCAGGCAGGTTGAGAACCTTTGCTAGTCATGTTTAACCAGTGTGGCTAAGGATATAGTCATGATCCTCTTCTAGCCCTCAATGCTCTATGCTATTCATGTTGAACCTGTGTGTTGGGACAAACCTCTTTCTTTAAATTCAGGGTTCTTGTTACTAATTACTATCACTCATCTGTTAGTTTGTGGTACTGTGGTAGTTTACCTGTTGCTATGATCCTGGAAGCTACGCCACCAGTATTTCAAATACCAGCAGGATCATCCATGAGGGACAAGTTTCAGTGGAGTGTCCAGACTAAGACAGACTAGGAAGAAAGGCCTGGTGATGTACTTCTACAAACTAGCCGATGAAAGCCCTTTGGGTCATAACAGAATATTGTCTGATGTAGTGCTGGAAGATGAGCCCCCTAGGTTGGAAGGCACACAAAATACACAGCGGCCGCAACAATGAGCTTGAGCATATAAGTGATAGTGAATATGGCATAGGACCGGGCGATGTTTCATTCTGTCGTACTTGGAATCTACTATGAGTCAGAGCCGACGAAATGACAACTAAGAACAACAACATTACTAATTAGACACACACACACACCCCCTAGCTCTGAATTTCTCTTTATACAAGCCGTTGTAGGGATGCCAGACCCAACATAGAGTGTGTTATCTGAATGTCTAGGTCAAACACAGAGGTAGAACATCTCCTATCCAAAGACTGCAATGGTTTAGGCCAAGGAAAATAATTAAAAATCTTAGGAAAAACTGAATCAAGCGTTTGGCAGACAAACGGTCTTCCATCTAAGAAGAGAAGCAAGACAAAAAGAGAGAATCTGGGGATGAGGCATCTGGGAATGGGGACCAGATAGTTTAAAAGGGGGGTTTTTATAGAGTGTTGGTTATGTTGGTATGGGAAGAAAGGGAGTTATAAATGCAGAGGTCCAGTAGATGCATTTTGTTTTCTTTGCATTGGAGCTTTAAAATTTGAGTCAAAGTTGGAAACTAGAATACTGCACATGCATGTTGAGATTCCAGGTTAAGAAAAAACCTGAAGCTTTGGCAACACTAGGACCTGTTTCCACTTGGCAACAATAAGTGGACCGGGGCAGTGGCTGTCCACTTTCTGTGGGATAGGGGGTTCCAGTCTCCACAGTCCCCACAAAGTTCATGGCACTTATTTAGGTTATGTGTCTGGCACTGCATGTGTTGGCATTTGTGGTTTCCAACTGATGACTCCAAACCAGCCTGGACATAAAGCAGACATTGAATACTGAGTTTTCATGTACTGATTTCTATGATAGCCTTTACTTTTCTCCAGATATCCCTACAAAACATTACAGCTGCCTGTTTCATTAGTTAATGGGATTGGCTGCATTGGGTATAGTTCTTTCTCTCTTTCATTTGGCTAGTGTTTTCTCTCTTGCTTGTTAGCATTTGGGATTCAGAGTCTTTCTGAGTCTGAACAGAAGATGGCTCCTCCTCTGTGCAGCATCTTGGAACTTCCAGTGTAATATTAAAGTCTCTCTTCCATAGTAACAGTGACAGCTGAGGCATGACCACTAAGTCATGCAGTTCTTGGTGTCATGGGGTTACTGTAGCATCTGACTTGCCTGCTTTTTAACCACCTTGCCAAGTAAGCTTTTATGGTCAAATTCCTAGAAAAAGTCAAATTAGCTTCTATGTATTCCTTTCAGAGGTTAGTTTTTTTTTTTTTTCCTTCTCAGAATTGGCCTGGCTTATTTTCATGAAGGATTTGTTTTTCTAGTTTCCATTAAAAGCATTATAATCATGTTCCTTAAATTTGGTTAACCAATTTAGAGAAAGAGCTGAGTGTTCTGAACCTTGTACTTCTTCTATAAGGGCCTACTCTTACTGAAGACATCAGTAATAGCAAAGAAAACAAGATCCTATTTTTTCATGAAGAATATTTCCTCCCAGGAGAGCAAAATAGTCTTGGAGTCTCTTTGCTGGTTGCAAAAGTAACTAAGTAATTAAACAAAAAAACACACAAATAAATACGTAAATCCCAGAGAAACTCATTGCCATTTATAGGTTGATAGGGCTAAATTCTTACAACCACATGCTTAAAGTTTATTTCATTCATTCATTTATGCAAGCCAAGTGTTAAGAAAGCTTACTCAAACCTAGTGATTCACACAAATGTGGCTAAGGAAATAGTCTTGATCCTGTAAAGTTCTAACCCTCAGTGTTCCATGGTATTTATGTTCCAACCTATGTCACCAAAAACCAAAAACCAAACCTGTTGCCATCGAGTCGATTCCAACTCGTAGCGACTTTGTAGGACAGAATAGAATTGCCCCATAGAGTTTCCAAGGAGCACCTGGTGGATTCAAACTGCCAACCTTTTGGCTAGCAGCCGTAGCACTTAACCACTATGCAACCAAGGTTTCCTCCAACCTATGTGTGTTGGGGAAATTCCCTGTCTCTCAATTCAGTACTTAGTACTAATCACAGGGGGGCAGTAGTGATTCAGTGGTAGAATTCTCTCCCTTTATGCAGGAGACCTGGTTCAATTCCCAGCAATGTATCTTATATGCAGTCACCACCTGTCTGTCATTGGAGGTGTGCATCTTGCTGTGATACTGAAGGTTTCAGCAGAGCTTCCGGACTAAGACGGACTAGGAAAAAGATAACTAAGACAGACTACTTCCAAAAATCAGGCAGTGAAAATCTTATGGATCACAATGGACTGGTCTGCAATAATCATGAGAAATGTGCAGGACCAGGCAATCAATGTTCCATTGTGTGTGGGTCAACACGAGTTGAGGGCAAATTTGTTGGTAGCTAACAATAACAACATTATTAATCACACATACAATATAGAGTATCAACAAAGGCTCTCTAAGAAAGATGTTTCTCAAAGGTTGGGTTTATATTTGATTTTTAAAAACTTTTATTTCAGATGTGCTGGGATATTTACTGTATCATAAAAATAATTTTTTTTAACAATTCCAAAGAAGTCACTGTGTGGCTGTATTCTAAAATAGTGTTAGTTTTTGTTTAGATATTCTTAACTGTATTATTTAGGGGAAAATATATTGTTTCTTGCAAATATTGGGATAGGTTTGTAAAGTAAAACAGTAATGAATTGTCTGTGAAATGATAGTAAAAAGCGAAAGTGCTTGTAAGCTGAATACTGTTATTTTTGTACATAAAGGAAGAGTTGTGATCACTTTGGCAGGTGAATTGGATTAGGAAAAAACAGAAGGCAATAAAGAGGTGAAGAAGGACTGAGGAGAAAACCCAACAGCCAGTAATTATACTGTAACAAAAATGCCCCCAGTTCTACAGATAACTGATTAGCCATCATTCCTTTGAGACTGAAATAAAATAACTTGAGTCCACATCCCACATTTGGTTTTAGGAAATTCAGTTTCCTAGTACATATTTCTGAGAATCCTCAAAGAGTGTTTGCCAGACTCCAGTTGTTAGTTTATTCTAGACCTCTGGCTGTTGGGTTTTCTCCTCAGTCCTTCTTCACCTCTTTATCGCCTTCTGTTTTTTCCTAATCCAATTCACCTGCCAAAGTGATCACAACTCTTCCTTTATTTCCCAAGAAAATGCTAAAATAAATCTGATGCTAATTTAGTAGTCAATAAAGGCTGGCGGAAGCCTGTGGTGGTTTATGGAGAGGAGCTAGAATACAAATAGAAAACAAATTACTCTCTCCTTGGACCTGCCTGTCACCATATTTTTGGAGTCCACTTTTCCTAACCAGGGTCCTTTTTTGCTTTCCCTTTTTGCTCTGGGCCCACACAGAAGGAACCAAATATAATTTTAAATTAACTCAAACTCCACCTCACAGAGGATAGCCCTTTATATTATTATGAAAGAAGACTTCAGTTCTCTTTCATTTGACCTTCCAACCCTAGTGAATAGCTTGAGTTTTGCCTTTAATAACCAACAACTCTAACAATTTGTTTCCCTAAATAAAACAACTGATGGTACTAAAGGAAGAGATCCAAGCTACACTGGTGAAAAACAAGGCTCCAGGAATGGACAGAATACCAATTGAGATGTTTCAAGAAGTGGATGCAGTGTTGGAAATGCTCACAAGTGTATGCCAGGAAATTTGGAAGACAACTACCTGGCCAACCAATATCTGTACCCATTCCAAAGAAAGGTGATCCAACAGAATGCAGAAATTATAGAACAATATCATTAATATCATGTCCAAGTAAAATTTTGCTGATGATCACTCAAAAGCAGTTGCAGCAGTACATTGACAGGGAACTGTCAGAAATTCAAGCCAGATTCAGAAGAGGACGTGGAACAATGGATATTATTGCTGATGTCAGATGGATCGTGGCTGAAAGCAGAGAATACCAGAAAGATGTTTACCTGTGTTTTATTGGCTATGCAGAGGCATTCAACTGTGTGGATCATAACAAATTACGGGTAACATTACAAAGAATGGGAATTCCAGAACACTTAATTGCGCTCACGAAGAACCTATACTTAAACAAAGAGACAGTCATTTGAACAGAATAAGGGGGTACTACGTGGTTTAAATCAGGAAAAGTTGTGCATCGGGGTTGTGTCCTTTCACAATACTTATTCAATCTGTATGCTGGACAAAAATCCTAGAAGCTGGACTGTATGAAGAACAACAGGGCTTTAAGATTGGAGGAAAATGCATTAACAGCCTGTGACATGCAGATGACACAACCTTGCTTGCTGAGAGTGAAGAGGACTTGAAGCACTTATTGATGAAGATCAAAGGCCACAGCCTTTAGTATGGATTACACCTCAACAAAAAGAAAACAAAAATTCTTACAACTGGACCAATAAGCAACATTATGATAAATGGAGAAAATATTGCAGTTGTCAAGGATTTCGTTTTAGTTGGATCCACAATCAATGCCCATGGAAGCAGCAGTCAAGAAATCAAATGATACATTGCATTGGGCAAATCTGCTGCAAAAGACCTCTTTAAAGTGTTAAAAAGCAAAGATGTCACTTTAAAGACTAAGGTGTGCCTCCCTCAACCCATGGTGTTTCCAGTTGCCTCATATGTTTGTGAAAGCTGGACAGTGAATAAGGAAGACTGAAGAAGAATTGATACCTTTGAACTATGGTGTTGGAGAAGAATGTTGAATATACCATGGACTGCCAGAAGAATGAACAAATCTGTCTTGGAAGAAGTACAGCCAGAATGCTCATTAGAAGCAAGACTGGTGAGACTTCATCTCACACACATACTTTGGACATGTTATCAGGTGGGACCAATCCCTGGAAAAGGACATCATGCTTGATAGAATAGAGGGTAAAAGAAAAAGAGGAAGACCCTCAACAAGAAGAATTGACAGTTGCTGCAACAGTGGGCTCAAGCATAAAAACGATTGTGAGGATGGCACAGGACTGGGTAGTGTTTTGTTCCATTGTACATAGGGTCGCTATGAGTTGGAACTGACTCTACAACACCTAATAACAACAACAAATAAAACAATAACTTTCACTTCAACAGAACCCCTCACCTTTCTTGAAAGAATGTGGAAATTGCTCTAGTAGGTTTTTTCTTCCCATCTACACTAGCTATCTACTCATCTCCTTACTCTTTTGTATGGAGAAGGGAGCTAGGGAAGACCTGGAAAACAAATTTTATAATATGTGGAGTGGTGCAAATACTTAACATGCTTGGGTGCTAACCAAAAGGTTGGAGATTTGAGTCTGCATTGGAGGTGCATTGGAAGAAAGTCCTGGTGATCTGCTTCTGAAAAATCAGCCATTGAAAATTCTGTGGTGCACATATCTACTCTGACACACATGGAGTAGCCACACATGGAGTTGGAGTTGACACCATAGGAACTGGTTTTTGGCTTTACCTCCAAATTAATTTGATTTTTTAATATTGACAGTGCATCCAGTAACCTTGCTAAATCTAGTCATTGATTCCAATAGTTTGTAAATTATTTTGGATATTATTTGTACAGTCATATCATTTGCAAACGATGAAAGTTTTTTTTTCTGTGAAAACTTTATATCATTTATTTACTTTTGGCCTTATCACAGTGACTAGGACCACCAATACAAAGTTGAAAGAAGGAACAAAGCAGACATCCTTGTCTGGTGCTAGAAGTCAGGGGAAAGTGTTCAATATTTCAGCTTTAAGTATATTGTTAGCTCTTGGCTTTTGGAGCTACCCTTTATCAGACTAAGATGAACTATTTCTAGTTTTCTGAAGGATTTTATTTTGAATGAGTATAGAATTTTATCAAATGCTTTTTATGAATCTGTTGAGATTGACAAAGCACAAATAACCACAAACTTTGTAAATAGACAAATAGAGTTTTATTGAGCAACAGAAACAGCTATAACTGGGCAGCATCATGTAAGAGTTACAAAGTGCTCCAACATTCTGAGGGAGAGGTAAACTATGTATACAGAAAAATGGGGAAGAGAGTACATGAACATAATTATGGGGACTTGGGATAACATATGGCTACAAGGCAATTGCAAGGTAAAATTTTACAAGGTTAGCTGATCTGTTTTCTAACACAGACTTCCTGAAGCCAACCTAGCAAGCGATTATCTAAAATACCTATATATACATTCTTCCTGGTGCATGCTGTCCTAGCATTCTCAAGAGACCATCTTGGTAAACATTTCCTGATGACCACATTTCTTCACAAACCGCATTATTTCTCCCTTCATTGTTTGTTGAGGGTGGTTAAAGTTTTACAAGAAGTTACACATCACCAGATTCTAAATCACAGGTTATTTTTAGGAAAGCAGAACTGAGGACTTTGAGCAAGCTAAAGTTTAATTTAAAAATGTAGTTTTGATTCAGTCATTTTTAATTATGCCAGGCACCTCAGTTTTAGTGCTCTCACACATTCTTCCCTTTTGATGATGAATCTTAATAGAGATTCCTTGATCACCATTATAAGGGTGCTTTTTTCCAGGTACACTATTCTAGAGGAATGGTTATTAGTGGCAGCCAGGCACCATTCAATTAAATGGGCTCTTCACTATGCCACAGCTTAGACACTCCACTTCTGTGATCCTTTGGTTGGGGCAAGGGTGGAACAAGCCACACCAAGAAGAACAACTTAGCATTTCCAAAATTACTAACTCAAAGTGTGAAATCAGTTTTCTCTAAAGGTATAGAACTTTCTGCATAGCAAGGGATTTAGTAGTTTGTTTATAGGAATTAGACAAACATTTCATAATACATTTGATTAATCCTAAAATAATTACTGCAATAATCAAGATGGTTAAACCTGTTTGCATATAGAACATAACCAAGAACCAATTCCATTAGGTAATCTGTTAAGAAAGAAATCAAGAAAAGGGGAATCAGGCAAAAAGAGGTGTTACTGATGGCACAGACACCTTGTTGTGCTAGAAGTAAATCAAGATTTATTCTGTGATCTCGTACAACTTTAAAGAGGGGTTCTAAAGAATTTCTTTTGGGCTGCTATTCCATCAGCAATGTCATTGGCTATTTGTGCCATGGTAGCAGGTATATTGTGAATAGATCTCTCAAGTTCAGGGATGCCATAAACTGGTAAGAGGGCTTGGGGGAACACCTATCTGTCTCCAGCCCTCTCTGTTAAAGGCTTTTCATTAGATTCCATAAGTTCCCTCTTATATCAGGCAAAGATTTTTAAATCATTGGTCCACTGTTTCCTTTAATTGTTGTTGTTGTTGTTATTAGGTTGTTAGGTGCCATCGAGTCGGTCCCAACTCATAGCGACTGTGTGCACAACAGAATGAAACACTGCCTGGTCTTGCGCCATCCTTACAATCATTGCTATGTTTGAGCTCGTTGTTGCAGCCACTGTGTCAATCTACCTCGTTGAGTGTCTTCCACTTTTCCACTGACCCTGTACTCTGCCAAGCATGATGTCCTTCTCCAGGGACTGATCCCTCCTGACAACATGTCCAAAGTATGTAAGACACAGTCTCGCCATCCTTGCCTCTGAAGGAGCATTCTGGTTGTACTTCTTCCAAGACAACTTTGTTCATTCTTTTGGCAGTCCATGGTATATTCAATATTCTTCGCCAACACCACAATTCAAAGGTGTCAATTCTTCTTCGGTCTTCCTTATTCATTGTCCAGCTTTCACATGCATGTGATTGAAAATACCATGGCTTGGGTCAGGCGCACCTTAGTCTTCAGGGTGACATCTTTGCTCTTCAACACTTTGAAGAGGTCCTTTGCAGCAGATTTGCCCAATGCAACGCGTCTTTTGATTTCTTGACTGCTGCTTCCATGGCTGTTGATTGTGGATCCAAGTAACACGAAATCCTTGACAACTTCAATCTTTTCTCCGTTTATCATGATGTTGCTCATTGGTCCAGTTGTGAGGATTTTTGTTTTCTTTATGTTGAGGTGTAATCCATACTGAAGGCTCTGGTCTTTGATCTGCATTAGCAAGTGCTTCAAGTCCTCTTCACTTTCAGCAAGTGAGGTTGTGTCATCTGCATAACGCAGGTTGTTAATGAGTCTTCCTCCAATCCTGATGCCCCGTTCTTCTTCATATAGTCCACCTTCTCGAATTATTTGTTCAACATACAGATTCAATAGGTATGGTGAAAGAATACAACCCTGACGCACACCTTTCCTGACTGTAAAACAATCAGCATCGCCTTGTTCTGTCCGAGCAACTGCCTCTTGATCTATGTAAAGGTTCCTCATGAGCACAATTAAGTTTTCTAGAATTCCCGTTCTTCACAGTGTTATCCATAGTTTTTTATGATCCACACAGTCGAATGCGTTTGGATCATAACAACTATGGATAACATTGCGAAGAATGGGAATTCCGGAACACTTAATTGTGTTCATGAGGAGCCTTTACATAGATCAAGAGGCAGTTGTTTGGACAGAACAAGGGGATGCTGATTGGTTTAAAGTCAGGAAGGGTGTGCGTCAGGGTTGTTTTCTTTCACTATACCTGTTCAACCTGTATGCTGAGCAAATAATTCGAGAAGCTGGACTATATGAAGAAAAACAGGGCATCAGGATTGGAGGAAGATTCATTAACAACTTACATTATGCAGATGACACAACCTTGCTTGCTGAAAGTGAAGAGGACTTGAAGCGCTTACTACTGAAGATCAGAGACCACAACCTTCAGTATGGGTTACACCTCAACATAAAGAAAACAAAAATCCTCACAACTGGACCAATGAGCAACATCATGATAAACGGAGAAAAGACTGAAGTTGTCAAGGATTTCATTTTCCTTGGATCCACAATCAACAGCCATGGAGCAGCAGTCAAGAAATCAAAAGACGCGTTGCATTGGGCAAATCTGCTGCAAAGGACCTCTTCAAACTGTTGAAGAGCAAAGATGTCACCCTGAAGACTAAGGTGTGCCTGACCCAAGCCATGGTATTTTCAATCGCATCATACGCATGCGAAAGCTGGACAATGAATAAGGAAGACCGAAGAAGAATTGACGCCTTTGAGTTGTGGTGTTGGCGAAGAATATTGAATATACAATGTACTGCCAAACGATCAAAGCTGTCTTGGAAGAAGTATAGCCAGAATGCTCCTTAGAGGCAAGGATGGCGAGACTGCATCTTACATACTTTGGACATGTTGTCAGGAGGGATCAGTCCCTGGAGAAGGACATCATGCTTGACAGGGTACAGGGTCAGCGGAAAAGAGGAAGACCCTCAACTAGGTGGATTGACGCAGTGGCTGCGACAGTGAGCTCAAGCATAACAACGATTGTAAGGATGGTGCAGGACTGGGCAGTATTTTGTTCTGTTGTACATAGGATCACTGTGAGTCGGAACTGACTTGACAGTACCTAACAACAACAACAACAACAGCAACATAGGAGGCCTGAATACATTGGCCCATCATGTTCCATCCATCTAGACAGGGTAATGCCCAAGCATAGGGCTCATTACTTGGGTTTGGTCTTTCTTTAGTGGGATAATCTGATCCTCCACATAAAAATAGATATCCATGAAGAGCACAAATCATGTTATCTAGCGTAATTGTGGGGGAAGGGAATATTTTTATTAACTTGCTCAAGCTAATGTTCTGTTAAAGAATGGTTGCAAATAGATAACTCTCTCATCTTTAGAGGGTCCCAAAGTCTAGTACAAAGGGGTGGGGGGATGAGTCATTCTCTATGCTGTCAGGAAATTCCTTTGCCTTACTTAATAAAATCCCAAAGTATCTAGGGAATTCTCCATGTTGGAGTGAATAGCTAATTTGGCAAACATGAACACCTCTGCATCTTGCAAAGCAAGTCCTCAAATGTTCTATGGCCTGGTTGGGTATTATAGACTGAGTTAAATTACAGTGTGATACCTGAGGTTGGGCTAGCAATCCAAGAGGATGCCACAGTCTAATACATATGGCTCGCTTAAGGGTGATGGTGAGGTTAACAGTATCATTGGGTATAAGACTATAATTCAATATAGGAAGTGCTAATGGATCTAAATTTTGATGCCCAGATAGTGGAGGGGGTGACAGATCCAATATGCAGTCAAATTACTAGCACTAGCTACTGATAGGACTAGTTTAGCAAAGGCATTTTCTCTCCATGTGTTAATGGGAATTAACTGAAAGCAGTAAAATAAAACTTAAGAAGGGCTTCATAATGACATCTAACACTATCCAAAAGTAACATAATAAAGTAAATAACATAAAAATAACAGCTACAATGGTCACTTTTATTGTACAATATTCAGTCACCTACATGAGAAAATAAAAGTTTACCAGGGGATAAAACCATTAGTTTTTAGTATAGCTAACAGCATGAGAATAGCTACCACTATGGAGCAAAGTCCATAAATTTCAGCAGGGTTCGTGAAGTCTTGTTCCATGATCTTGGGATTATCCATTTCCTTCTGAAGTCATATGCTTCAGGCCTCTAGTGTGTTTAAGTTTTAATTTTAAGTCCTCAGAGGGCTGACATGTCCAAGTGGTGTCTTAGCTCTCTGCAGTTGTGACAGGTGAATCAATGGTTTAACTCCTTCTAGTTTTGCTGCACAGGGGTTAGTAAGAAGAACTAAATAGGGTACTTTCCAGTGGGGTTCTAATGAGTCCTTTAGTTGATGTCTTGTCCAAAATATGTATTCTCCAGGCACAAGGTTAGGTAGATCTGGAGTGTTTGTTTTCTGATCACTAGAGGCTTCTTTAACCTCAGAAATACATTTCTTAGAGTATTGCATTAAAGATTGGCAATATTGCAGTAAATCAGCTTGTGCAATATTAGGGCCAGTGTAAACAGCACAAGGGATGACCATAGGTCTTCCATTACTTATTTCATGAGGAGTAAGTTTATGGGGTCTGTCATGGATTAAATTTTGTCCCCCCAAAATATTTGTCAACTTGGCTAAGACATGATTCCCAGTATTGTGTGATTGTTCTCCATTTTGTGATCTGACTATACTCCATCTTGTGATGTGTCGTAAATCCTAGCCTCTATGACTATGATTGGACCATTTGGGAGAGAGCTGTCCATTACGTTAATGAGGAAGGATTAGGTCATGTTAATGAGGATTAGATTATGTTTGTAATGTTAATGAGGTAGGATTAGGGTGGGAAGTATCTTGAGTTACCACCACTTACCACCCTATAAGAGATAAAAGCAGAGAGAAGCGAGCAGAGAAAGAGGGACCTCCTACCACCAAGAGAGAAGGTCCAGGAGTGAAAAACATCCTTTGGATCTGGGGTTCCTGCACTGAGGAAATCCTAGACCCAAGGGAAGATTGATGACAAGGACCATCCCCCACAATTGACACAGAGAGAAAGCCTTCCCCTGGAGCTAGTACCCTGAATTTGGACTTCTAGCCTCCTAAACCATGATACAATAAACTTCTGATTTTGAAAGCTGTCCAGTTGTGGTATTTTTGTTACAGTAGCACTAGATAACTAAGACTGGGACCAAAAGAAGGACTTTACTCCAAGATAAACTTAAAGTTTCACAAAGTTTTCCAAGCTGGGCTTTGATTATTCTCTTAGTCATTTCCACTAATCAGAGGATTGAGAACGATAGGGACAAAGGCCAAGACGGATGTCAGAAGAGACTCTGAAACTTGCTCTCGAACGTCGAGCAGCTAAAGCAAAAGGAAGAATTGTTGAAGCAAGAGAACTGAACAGAAGATTTCAAAGGGCCTCTTGAGAAGACAAAGTAAAATATTATAATGACATGTGCAAAGAGCTGGAGTTGGAAAACCAAAAGGGAAGAACACACAGCATTTCTCAAGCTGAAAGAACTGAAGAAAAATTCAAGCCTCGAGTTGCAATAGTGAAGGATTCTATGGGGAAAATATTAAACGATGCAGGAATCATCAAAAGGAGATGAAAGGAATACACAGAGTCATTATACCAAAAAGAATTAGTCGGTATTCAACCATTTCAAGAGGTGGCATATGATCAGGAATCGATGGTACTGAAGGAAGAAGTCCAAGCTGCTCTGAATGCTCTGAAGGCATTGGTGAAAAATAAGGCTCTAGGAGTTGATGGAATATCAATTGAGATGTTTCAACAAACAGATGCAGCACTGGAGGTGCTCACTCGTCTATGCCGAGAAATATGGAAGACAGCTTCCTGGCCAACTGACTGGAAGAGATCCATATTTATGCCTATTCCCAAGAAAGGTGATCCAACCAAATGTGGAAATTATGGAACAATATCGTTAATATCACACGCAAGCAAAATTTTGCTGAAGACCGTTCAAAAACGGCTCCAGCAGTATATCGACAGGGAACTGCCAGAAATTCAGGCTGCTTTCAGAAGAGGATGTGGAACCAGGGATATCATTGCTGATGTCAGATGGATCCTGGCTGAAAGCAGAGAATACGAGAAGGATGTTTACCTGAGTTTTATTGACTATGCAAAGGCATTCGACTGTGTGGATCATAACAAACTATGGATAACACTGCGAAGAATGGGAATTCCAGAACACTTAATTTTGCTCATGAGTTACCTCTACATAGATCAAGAGGCAGTTGTTCAGACAGAACAAGGGGATGATGATTGTTTTAAAGTCAGGAAAGGTGTGCATTGGGGTTGTATTCTTTCACCATACCTATTGATTCTGTATGCTGAGCAAATAATCCGAGAAGCTGGACTATATGAAGAATAATGGGGCATCAGGATTGGAGGAAGACTCATTAACAACCTGCATTAGGCAGATGACACAACCTTGCTTGCTGAAAGTGAAGAAGACTTGAAGCACTTATTAATGAGGATCAAAGACCACAGTCTTTAGTATGGATTGCACCTCAACCTAAAAAAAATAAAAATCCTTACAACTGGACCAATGAGCAGCATCATGATAAACGGAGAAAAGATTGAAGTTGTCAAGGATTTCGTGTTACTTGGATCCACAATCAACAGCCATGGAGCAGCAGTCAAGAAATCAAAAGACGCATTGCATTGGGTAAATCTGCTGCAAAGGAACTCTTTAAAGTGTTGAAGAGCAAAGATGTTACCTTGAAGACTAAGGTGCGCCTGACCCAAGCCATGGTATTTTCAGTCACATCATATGCACGTGAAAGCTGGACACTGAATATGGAAGACCGAAGAATTGATGCCTTTGAATTGTGGTGTTGGCAAAGAATATTGGGTATACCATGGACTGCCAGAAAAATGAATAAATCTATCTTGGAAGAAGTACAACCAGAATGCTCCTTCAGAGGCAAGGATGGCGAGACTGCATCTTACATACTTTGGACATGTTTTCAGGAGGGATCAGTCTCTGGAGAAGGACATCATGCTTGGCAGAGTACAGCGTCAGCGGAAAAGAGGAAGACTCTCAATGAGGTGGATTGACACAGTGGCTGCAACAATGAGCTCAAGCATAACAACAATTTTAAGGATGGCGCAGGACCAGGCAGTGTTTCGTTCTGTTGTGCATAGGGTCCCTATGAGTCAGAATCGACTCAACGGCACCTAACAACAACAACAACAGGGACAATGCAGTCTTTGGTCAACAGGAAAGACTTGGCATAGTTCTCAAACAATCTGACCACTATTTCACTACGAAGATTTTTTTGGTGCTCCCCGGGTGGGTATAATATTTTCAAGCAGCTTTTTTTGCTACAAAGGTTGTGGTAGCATGTCTCCAAGGAAAAGACTTCACCTAATGTAAAAATTTAAAAACCATTACTAATACATATTTACAGCCATTTAAAGGTGGGAGCTGAATAAAATCTAGGGCTATTCAAGCATAGGCCTGGAAGGTAAAGGATATTGCCCAGGCAAAACTTTGAGAGATTTTCCAGTATTGTAGCAGGGGCAAATGGGACAGTACGTACATAGAAAGCAGCCTTAAAATTTTTTCCCATCATTACTTTTTCATGATTTCAATCATTTAATCACATGCTAAGTGAGAACTCCCATGTAGGGCTAATATCATATGAACACGCATATATTTGGGTAAGACTGATTTTTTTATTTGGTCCAGTCCCTCATTTAGTGCCAGGGTCTTGGTAGCAGCCTTCAGTTTTCCATTTTATCTGCTTGAGATAATTGTTGGTGTTTTAAAAGTTTTTTCAAGGCTAATCCAGAAAAGTTATAATCATTAATGAATAAATCAGGATATTCTCCACCTTCAGTTCTTATAAGCGCTGAGACAACCTGAGAAGTGGCTTGTTTGGCTGTCTTGTCAGCAAGCTTATTTCCTGAAATTTCTTCAGGTTGGGATACTCCTTTAGGTTGGTGTGCTTGTATTTTTATCAAGGCAATTCAGAAGGGAGCAATAAGGTACCCAGGAGGTCTGCTACTAAAGCTCCATTTTTTATAGCACTTCCAGAAGGGGTTAAAAACCCTCTTTGATTCCATAACATACCAAAATCATGGACAATTTCAAAACAATACTGAGAATCCATAAAAATATTCACAACTTTCCAGAAGCAAATCGTGCAGTCTCTAGTGAGAACAATTAGTTCAACTTGTTGGGCTGAAGTGACTTTGGGGAGAGCCTGACTTTCAAGGACTTTCATAGAAATTGTAAAAGCGTACCCAGCTTGATAGCAAGAGCTAGTAGATTGTCTTGAATTGAATTATGTCCCCCCAAGATATCTGTCAGCTTGGCTAGGTCATAATGCCCAGTATTGTATGATTGTCTACCATTTTGTCATCTGATATGATTTCCCTATGTGTTGTAAATCCTATCACTATGATTTTAATGAGATAGATTAGCAGCAGTTATATTGATGAGATCTGGAAGATTAGATAGTGTCTTAAGCCAATCTCTTTGAGACATAAAAGAGAGAAGTGAGCAAAGAGACAGGGGACCTTATACCACCAAGAAAGCAGCACAGGGAGCAGAGTTTGTCCTTTGGATCTGGGGTCCCTGTGCCTGAGAAGTTCCTCAACCAGGGAAGATTGATGACAAGGACCTTCCTCCAGAGCCCACAGAGAAAGCCTTCCCCTGCAGCTGAAGCCCTGAAATTGAACTTAGCCTACCAGACTGTGACAGAATAAATTTCTGTTTGTAAAAGCCATTCACTTGTGGTATTTCTGTTACAGCAGCACTGGATGACTAAGACAAGGATCAAGTTTCAGATTGAGCCATCCACAAACAAAACTAAATCAGGGTTAGTTAAAAGAGTCTTTTTTTTAAGTTGTTTTGAAGGGTCAATAATTGTTCAGTTAAATCTTAACAGTCATGGGAAGGTCCGTCATTTTCATTAACTATGGGAGAAGGGTGGCTGGATTCAAACAGGCCACAGAATGGAGTCTAACACTGGAGAAAGTTAGAAGGGCTTTGTAAGAAATGAATCTGCTAACAGAAAGATGTTGAGTTAAAGCAGAATTAAGACGGATACAGTATGGAGTACCTAACATCCAGAAAACTATCCAACACTGTCTCAGCAGTTGTTTCTACTACCTTAGCAGTGGCAACTACAACTCTTAAGGCAGGAAGGGTAACCTCTCTTTTGTATGCTATGTGTTTGAGTCAACACGCTTAAAGTGTTTCTAGATTTTTTATGTACAAATAGAGAAAAATATAGATGATAGTTAGGGAAATCTTTAGTTTCCTTTAGTTTAACTATGGCTTCTTGATCTTCTGAGGTGATTTGAAATGAATCTGGCTCAAAAAAAAAAAAAAAAACCAAACCGAGTGCCATCGAGTTGAGTGAATTCTGACTCATATCTGGCTCAGAGGCCTTTAAATACTTGTATAACGGCTGAATGAGCTAAAGGAGAAAAACTTGGAATCCAGGTTTGGCAGTAGCCACAGAGTCCTAGGAACCTCAGAAGCTGTTTTTAGTTTCAGGTATATATATGTATACACACACAAACACACACACACGTGCACACACACAGGGAAGGCAAAAATAGCTTCCTTTCACTTAGGATCAATAGAAATGCCTTCTGCAGAAATTAAATGACCTAAATACTTGACAGAAGGCTGGGCCAATTGTAGTTTTTCTTTAGAAACCTTACGTCCTACAGCAGCTAAATGTTTTAACAAGCTTACACTATCTTCAAGGCAAGCCTGCTGGGAAACAGAGCAGACTAGTAAATCATCCATATTGCAGCAGTGTGGACTTACTGACAAACTGTAGGGGATGCAAATCTGGATGCAAAATCTGAGAGAAATATGTGGGAGGTTAGCGAACCCCTGGGTCATTAGAGTCTAAGTGAATTGATTTTCCTAGGTAATAGCAAACAAACATTGAGTTTAAGGACTCACAGGAATGCTAAAGAAGGCACTACCAAGATCCACAACCATAAAATGAGTTGTGTTCGAGAGGACATTGGAAAGTAATAAATTGGGATTAGGAACTACCAGGAATCTAGGAACAACAATATAGTTGATAGCCTGCAAATCTTGAACAAATCTCCAGCCTCTGTTATTTGGTTTCTTAACTGGGAGGACAGGGGTGTTGCAAGGGATAATGTAAGGAAAAATGAGGCCTTTAGAAAGAAAATCTTGTATTACTGGAGTAAGTCTTTCTTTGACTTCTTGCTTAAGAGGATACTGGGAAATTTTCAATGAAGGCTTAGATAAATTTATTCGGATTTCAATTGGTTCTGTGGACAAGACTGACCCTACATCAGTAGATGTGGTGGTCCACAAAGTTTTAGGAACTGAGGAAAGGGCCTCTAGGGGGAGAGAACTAGGCAGTGCTGAGTCCTGAAAAGGCAGGACAAGTGCTTACATATGGAAAATAACTTGCTTTTTTTCTTGAATGTTATCTATTTCAGGATCTGGTTGCTTATGAGTGTCAGGCAGGCTCAATAAAATTTGCCCCTTTTAATTGAATTGCAAATAGTAATTCCATTTAGGTAAGAGATCTCTTCCTAACAAGTTAACTGAATTATCAGGGCCAAGCAAAGAAGGGTGTAGGCCCTCAATAGGTACTAAGGATATAGGGACTGGCTGGGAGTCTGTCGAGGTTTGTTCTTGATTAGTAACCCCCACAGTTTTTAGAATTTTCGTACTCTGGGGCAGAAGCTTTTGTAAACAAGTGGGGTTAATGACAGATAAAGTGGATCCCAGGACGATTAAAAATTTTCAGGTTTCTCCCTTGATAAACATTGTAGTTTCCCCTTGTGAGTTAAGTACTGCTATAGGAAAAGTCCCTGTTTTATCCCCAGAATGTCCTCATTCTCAATTGGGATCTGGACAAGGAGCATCTTGTTTATAACATTTTGCTTGCTTTTCAATTTATAAAATTCTCTTTTCCAATGGCCAGGTTTCTTACAGTAGTGACACACATCTGGTGGTGTGTCATTACTAGGTTTAGTAAATTTATCCTGACTGGGAGACTGTAATTGCTGTAACTGAAGGGCCATCACCTTATTAGTTTTTGAAGTTTGTTTTGTCTCTAAGGTCTGAGAGAGTTCACGAGCCAGATTAGTCAGCTCAGCAATAGGGGCTGCTTTCCAATTTAATAGGTACCTTTTCGCTAAGACTGAAATCTTGAGCCTGAGACCAGAGATTGTCACAACATTAAAAGCTTCAGAAGGACCTGGGGCTAATGGATCAAGCCCCAAATATTCAGAAAACCTTTGGAATAACCAAGTCTGGTAATCATAAACACTTTCTGTTTTGTGTAAAAGAGTGAGTTTTTTGTCCATCCTATTATTGGGAGAAAAGCTTGAGGGATGGCCTCAAGTAATCATTTTTCTGTTATATGAGCTTCTTCAGGCAGTGTGGCAGCTGATTTGTCCATGTTTAAACTATCTTTAGGGTCTTTCCGTTCAGCATGTTTTAGTCATAATTGGGTATCTCCAGGTCCTGACCTGGAGGGTCAGCAAAAAATAGGAAGACCCTCAAAGAGATGGATTGACACAGTGGCTGCAGCAATGGGCTCAAGGATAACAACGACGATGAGGATGGCGCAGGACCAGGCAGTGTTTCATCCTGTTGTACGTAGGGTTGCTATGAGTCGGAACCATGGCACTTAATAACAACAACAGGTCCTGTTATATGGACTAACTGGTGTTAAGTCTGGAAGTCCAGGTTGGTAAGCTTCAATAAGAATTTTAAATTCCTTCACAAATTTGTAAGGATCGTCACGTAATTTGGGAAATCCTTCATGATATTATGTAATATTCTGCAAGTCCAAGGGATAAAAGCCGTATCACTGTCATGAGGAGACTTCTTGGAATTCATAGGCCAAATTTTATAAGACATTCCAGAAACAGATTTAGGCTCTTTAACGAGTTCCTTAGGATAAAAGGGAAGTTCAGACAAGGTATCCGCAGAGGAATAGGAAGGCAAAGAGGGGTATGGAGAGGTGAGCGCCAGAGCTGGTGGCAGGTGCAGAGGTCTAGCATTGTAGTTCTTTCTTAGTTAATTTTGATAGTGTCTCCTGAAGGGAAGCTATCTTATTGTCTTGATGTCTCTTAGAAACCTCTAGGCACCAACCAAAATAGGTGTTTCATTGAGGTTGCTCAATTTGGGAGACCTTATTTTCTCTAATTTTCTGCACAGAAAAACTGGAAAGTTCAAAATACCCCACAGTTGTCACTGATTTTCTAAACTGTCTCTGGTAAATTTATCCCAGCCAAACAAAAACACACATCTTGAGAGCCAAAATGACTTGTTCATGTAGAAGGCAGGAGTTTCGGAGCATGGCTCCGAGCTGCCTCTTGATGTGGTATTACCTGTATTTCCAGAAGGTGTATGAGGTGCATGTGCGAAAACAAACAAATGGTATGTGTACAAATCAAAACAAATGGGCTGAAACTTCGGTTTCCCCAGAGTCAGCTAAAATTCCTATAAGGAATTTTGGTTTGTGTTTTGTTTTACAGAGTGCCTTTGTTGCATGAGAGTTGTCTTGTGGGTGGTGGGTAGCCTAGTGCATCTGGTCCATCTGACATACCAGCTTATCCTTTCATTGGAGTCTTTTTAGTTGGTGGCAAGCACCCTAAGGGCTTTATTTGCTTGAACCTGTGCCCACATTTTTACAACTTGTGAGACTCTGGGGAACCTCAGTAACAACTACACAAAACCTGGTTAATTGCAAATTGAAATTGGTATCCTGGTAAAGAAAATCTAGGCTCTCTTATGAGAAAGAACAGAAGTGAAACCAACATACTGGGATAAGTAGAAATCAAACCCAGGCAATAAAACTTGAAGAGCTGTGACACAAGGATGCAGAGCTTGGATTTGAGGGGTTATTTACCCGGAGGCGACTTCCAAGAAGTCTCAGAGATGGGGAACCCAAATAATTCTGCTGGTACCAGGCTCTGCCTGATCCTCAATGCCTCAGGGTTGCCAAAGATAATGCCCCCTTGAAATCCCCCTTCTGACACCAGAAATGTCAAAGAGCAAATAATAATGAACTCCATAAATAGAGAACATTAGAGTTTTACTGAGGAATAGAAACAGCTATAGCTGGGCAACACCATGTAAAAGTTACAAATGGCTCCAACATTCTGAGGGAGAACTATTTATACAGAAAAATGGGGAAGGGAGTATGTGACCATAATCATGGAGGCTTGGAATAACATATGGCTACAGTGCAATCACAGCTAAAATTTTACAAGGTTAGCTGATCTAACACAGACTTCCTGGAGTCAACCTAGCAAGCAGTTTTCTAAAATATCTGCATATACATTCTTCCTGGTGCATGTTGTGCAAGCATTCTCCAGAGACCATCTTGATAGACATTGCCTGATTAGCACATTTCTTCACAAACCACACTCTTGCTCCCTTCACTGTTTGTCGAGGTGGTTAAAGTTTTACAAGAAGCTACATGTCACCACACAACCTTGCTTGCTGAAAGTGAAAAAGAGGACTTGAAGCACTTATTAATGAAGATCAAAGACCACAGCCTTCAGTATGGATTACACCTCAACATAAAGAAAACAAAAATCCTCACAACTGGACCAATAAGCAGCATTATGATAAATGGAGAAAAGATTGAAGTTGTCAAGGATTTCATTTTACTTGGATCCACAATCAACAGCCATGGAAGCAGCAGTCAAGAAATCAAAAGACACATTGTATTGGGCAAATGTACTACAAAGGACCTCTTCAAAGTGTTGAAGAGCAAAGATGTCACCCTGAAGACTAAGGTGTGCCTGACCCAAGCCATGGTATTTTCAATCACATCATATGCACGTGAAAGCTGGACAATGAATAAGGAAGACCAAAGAAGAGTTGACACCTTTGAATTGTGGTGTTGGCAAAGAATATTGACTATACCATGGAGTGCCAAAAGAACGAACAAATCTGTCTTGGAAAAAGTGCGGCCAGGATGCTCCTTAGAGGCAAGGATGGCGAGACTGGCTCTTACATACTTTGGACATGTTGTCAGGAGGGACCAGTCTCTGGAGAAGAACATCATGCTTGGCAGAGTACAGGGTCAGCGGAAAAGAGGAAGACCTTCAACGAGGTGGATTGACACAGTGGCTGCAACAATGAGCTCAAGCATAACAACAATTGTAAGGATGGTACAGGACCAGGTACTGTTTCATTCTGTTGTGCATAGGGTCGCTATGAGTCGGAATCGACTTGACAGCACCTAACAACAACAACATGTCACCAGACTCTAAATCACAGGTTATATTTTTAGGAAAGCAGAAACAGGGATTTAGGAAAAGCCGGGTAAATTTAATTCAGAAATGAAGTTTTGATTAAGTTTAGGTCAGTCATTTTTAATCATGCCAGCACCTCAGTATTAGAGTGCTGTCACACAAAATGATTATATGATATTTGTCCTTTATTCTGTTAATGTGCTGAGTTACATTGATTTTTGAATATTAAACTTTCATTTCTGGGATAAACCACACTTTCTGGATTTGATTTGCTAAGATTGTATTTTGAGTTTTTGCATCTTAGTCTTACAGATATTTGCCTATTGTTTTACTTTCTTGTAATATCCTTGACAGATTGTAGCATCAAGGTTATAGTGGCCTCATCAAAAAAGTTGGGAAGTGTTCTTTCTTTCTCTGTTCTCTAAAGGAGTTTGTGTAAGATATGATTTTTTTTCTTTAAATATTTGGAAGAACTCACCAGTGAAGCCATCTGGGTCTAGTTTTCTGTGTGGGAAGACTTTTGTTAAGATTACTTTGACAGATATATGACTACTTCTGTTAGTCTACTGCACTTTAACTATTTATGATTTCTATTTCTTTCGTGACTCATTTAGTAAGTTGTGCTTTTGAAGGAATTTGTCCATGTCTTCTAAGTTGTCAAATGTACTAACATAAAATTGTTTATAATATCTCTTAATTATCTTTTAAATATGCGTCAAATCCTAATATTGGCAGTTTGCATTGTCTTTCTCTTTTTTATTGATAAATTCTGCTAGGATGTTACCAACTTCATAAATCTGATTTTATACGTTTTCTTTCTTGTGCATCTGCTTTCTATTTTTTTGTTTTCTGCTCTTTATTATTTCCTCCTTTCTACTTTATTTGGGTTTAATGTGCTATTCTTTTTCTAGCTTCTTGATGTTGATATCTGAATTATTGGTCTTTCAGTCTTCCTTCTTTTCTACTACAGGCAGTGGCAGACATGGAGATGTGCCGCTCTAATAACCTTTCAAGAAAAAACTCTGCCCAGCAGATATCAGTGTGTTTACCTGACAGCCTCCAACAATTATCTTCCTCAGGGTCTGCCTTTGTTTTCCAGTGGAAGTCATCCTCTTCTTGGAGAAACTTCCCTGCCAATATCTAAAGAAGGCAGTGGTAGCTGAATATGTGCTCTTCTTTGGAGGCCCCACAGCCAGTTACTGAGCTAGGTGGTGTTACCAGGGCTCCGTTGGTTGTTATAGATGGTTGTTACTAAGTTGTATTGATGCCATGCAGGCTGATAATGCAACATTGAAGGCAATTAACAGTATCTGAGAGCAATTGACCAACAATAGAAAATTAAGTATAAGAATTGCAAAGAAGCCTTTATGCCAGAGTGGTAGGCACACAGAAAAGACTGTATATCAAGCCCAGGACTTGATAGTCTGGGTGCTTAATCAGGGGATGAGGGTGAACATAAAACTGGATAGGAGAGAGTTCTTGATTTAGGGGCACTCTTTTGAGATACAGGATTCGACACTGGAAATGATGCAAACTTGCTGCTAGTATGGCTCCTGGAAGCCTGGAAAAAGCAATGGCCTGTGCTGAGCAAGGAAACCCTGGTGGTGTAGTGGTTAAGAGCTACAACGCTATGACTGCTAACCAAAAAGTCAGCAGTTTGAATTCACCAGGTGCTCCTTGGGAACTCTATGGGTCAGTTGTACTCTGTCCTGTAGGGTTGCTATGAATTGGAATTGACTCAGCAGCATCGGGTTTGGTTTTATAGGTGCTGAGCAAGGCTGAAATACCTGAATTTTTCTGGCAGATGATAGAATAAGGGCTTAAAAGTTTTAGCGAAGTGGGCATGTTGCAGTGGATATACTATGTGAAACCAGACAACTCATTAGAAGATTATGTTCCATGGGAAGGCCTAGAGGACACAGAGACAGATTACCCAATAAGCAAGGTATACAGGGTCTTACTTGTGCTTACTTACTAAGCTGTAGTGCACAATTTCACCTGTTTTTCACCACACAAAAGATAGGAAGTTGATGGTTTTCACTTAATAAGAAGTTATGATCCCTTGTCCAGTTGCTGGGAGATTTTCTAATGGCCTTAAAAAATTATATACTGATTTCAGAGAACATATTTTGTATGGTTTCAATCCTTTAAAATTTGTTGGGACTTGCTCTGTGGCCTAGTATATGGTCCATCTTGATCAGTGTTCCATGTGATCTTGAAAATAATCTATATTTGGCAGTGGTTGAGTATTTTGTACTATATATGTCAATTAGATCAAATTATGTACATTTAGAGACATCATTTACCTTCGTCATTGTCCTCTTCTTCAGAAAATAGATTTTTTTGGTGATAGAGTTGCAGATTGACTACTATTTTCTTTCAGGTTATTGCTTCCGTTGTTGTTACAAGAAGTTAGCAGTCTAATTGCTGTTTATTTGTTGATGATCTCTTTTGCTTTGTTTTAAGATACCGGTCTATTCAGTGTTCTGAAATTCCACTGTGATATGTCTGAGTGTTGATTTGTGTGGTATATTTTCTTGGCTTCCTATATCTGAACATTGATGTATTTCAAAAATTGCAGAAAATTCTCAGCTATTGAGAAGAGATGGAAGTTGTCAAGGATTTCATTTTACTTGGATCCACAATCAACACCCATGGAAGCAGCATTCAAGAAATCAAACAATGCATTGCATTGGGCAAATCTGTTACAAAAGATCTCTTTAAAGTGTTAAAAAGCAAAGATGTCACTTTAAGGACTAAGGTGCACCTGACCCAAGCCATGGTGTTTTCAGTTGACTCATATGCATGTGAAAGCTTGGCAGTGATAAGGGCTACCGAAGAAGAATTGATGCCTTTGAGTTACAGTGTTGGGGAAGATGTTGACTATACCATGGACTGCCTAAAGAATGAACAAATCTGTCTTGGAAGAAGTATAGCCAGGATTCTCCTTAGCAGTGAGAATGGCAAGACTTTGTCTCATGTACTATGGACATATTATCAGAAGGGACCAGTCCGTGGAGCCAGACATCATGCTTGGTAAAGTAGAGAGACAGCAAAAAAGAGGAAGACCCTCGATGAGTTGGACTGACACAGTGGCTGCAACAGTGGGCTCAAGCATAACAACAATCATGAGGTTGGCACAGGACTAGGCAGTGTTTTGTTCGGTTGTGCATAGGGTTGCTATAAGTCGGAACCAACTCGATGGCACCTAATAACAACAACAAATTGTCTTTAGAACGTTTCCTGTTCCCCTATCTTATTCTAGAACTCTGATTAGATAGAGGGTAAGATCTTGTCACCCTTTTTTTTTTTAATGTTAACTTCTGTTTCAAGATATTAGTTTGATAATTCCTTACTTTTTTTTTTTTGCCAAATCTTTGATTCTTTACAAATTTTTTTAGAGCCATATCACACAGTGCTATAATTTTTTGCTTCAGCCATCGAACCGAATTTAGAAAACTCAAGAGGAGAAGGAAAGCCGATTATATTTACTCATATTTTTGCTTACTGTGTTCTTTCATCCTCCCGGATGTTCCCAGGTTCTTTTTTTTATTGCTTGTTTTCTGTTTTTTTTTTTTTCTGTTTAGGGAAATTCCTTTAGGCATTTTTTCAGAGAAGTCTGCTGGTGACACATTCTCTTAGTTTTCTTTCATATGATAATGTATTTATTTTCCTTTCATTCCTGAAGGGTATTTTTGCTGAGTATAGGATTCTGGTTGACAGTTTTTTTTTTTTTAGCACATGAAATAAAATGTGCCACTTCCTTCTGGCCCCCATGGTTTCTGATGCAAAATTCACTGTTACATGAATTGTTTTTCTCCTATAGGTAAGATGTCATTTTTTCTCTGACTGCTTCTAAGATATTTTACTTGTCTTCTGTTTTCAGCAAGGAATGAGATTTCCTGTTGCTCCACATCCTTGCCAGTATTTGGTGTTGTCCACTTTTTAGATTTTAACCGTTCTAATTATTTTTTTTTAATAGGTGTGCAGTGGTATCACATTGTTGTTTTAATTTGCAATTGTCTAATGACATATGATGTTGAGCATCTTTTCATACTCTTATTTGCCATCTGTGTATCTTCTTTGGTGAGGTGTCTACTCAGATCTTTTGCCCACTTTTTAATTGGGTTTGTTTTCTCATTGTTGAGTTTTGAGAGTTATTTGCATATTTTTGATTCAAGTCCTTTACCAGATACGTGCTTTGCAAATATTTTCCCCCAGTCTGTGTCTGTTTTTTTTTCTTTCTTTCAAAGTGTCTTTAGCAGATCGGAGTTCTTCTGGAAGTCCATGGTATATCCCATATTCTTCGCCAACATCATAATTCAAAAGCATCAATTTTTCCTCGGTCTGCCTTATTCATTGTCCAGCTTTTGCATGCATATGAGGTGACTGAAAATACCATAGCTTGGGTCAGGTTCATCTTAGTCTTCAGAGTGACGTCTTTGCTTTTCAATACTTTAAAGAGGTCTTTTGCAGCAGACTTGCCCAATGCAGTACATCATTTGATTTTTTGACTGCTGCTTCTATGAGCATTGATTGTGGATTCAAGTAAAATGAAATCTTTGACAGCTTCAATATTTTCTCTGTTTATCATGATATTGTTAATTGGTCCAGTTGTGAGGATTTTTGTTTTCTTTATTGTTGAGGTGTAATCCATACTGACGGCTGTAGTCTCCGATTTTCACCAGTAAGTGCTTCAAGCCCTCTTTGCTTTCAGGCAAGCAAGGTAATTTTATCTGCATATCTCAGGTTGTTAATGAATCCTCTTCCAATTCTGGTGCCACATTCTTCTTCAGATAGTCCAGGTTCTTGGATTATTTGCTCAGCATACAGATTGGAAAGTCCAGAAAAACTCACCTATAATGCTACCAAAAAAACCCAAGAAAACAAAAACCCAGTTGTCATCAAGTTGATTTCAACTCACGGTGATTCCACTTCCTAGTAAAAACAACTGCAACATTTTGGCATATTTCTTTTCTTCCTCGTCATTTTCCTTTTAATTTATTGAATAAAGATCAGCTTATACAAATAATTATAATCAGTCTTGCTTTGCTACCTCACTTAAAATTCTATTTTATTAGACATTTAAGCTATTACATTTTTTTCTAATAATAAAGTTGGTCACTATTGTTATATTGCCTATGTCCTCTATCTTGTTCTTGGAAAAATAACTAATGGTGACTTCAAGTTTCAAGTGCCAGTGAAATTCCTGAGAGGTTCAAGTTTGACCATCAATCAGTTGCTACCCCAGCATTCTCCTTGGGAAGTTTCCTACCTCAACTCCTATCCTAATCCTTGCCATAGGGAGCTTCTCAGTGTATTTCTTCCAATCACATGTAGCAGGTATTCTCATTGAGAGGAGTTCTAGTAAATAAAGAAAATTCTCATCTCATTATATTTCAGGGACTATTTTAGCCCACTGTTATATCCCTGGTACATCCTGTGATGATTAATGTTATGTGCCAACTTGGTAGGCTTTGTTTCTCAGTGTTTTGGCAGACACTATGTAATCACCTTCCATTTTGTGATCTGACGTGAGGAGTTAATCGCTTGAAAAGGAAAATTCCTTGTGGGAGTTTAGCCTACCTCCAGTATTTAAATGGATGTTCTGGCAAATCTTGTTCTCTTTCTTGACCTGTACTCTTCTAGTCACCTGACTTCCAGTTCTTGGGACATAAGCCTGCAGAAGTCTTTGACTAGCTGCTTCACCTGCAGATTTTGAATTTGCCAACCCCGGCAACCCTGTGAGCCATCAGAGGCCTCCAGCTGCTACTTGACCTGCAGGTTTTGGAATCATCAACCACAAGGGGCAGCAGAGATCTTTGGCCTGTTACCTGGCCCACAGAATTGGGACTTGCCAGCCCACACAATGGAGTGAGTCATTTCCTCACAGTTGTATGAGCTATTTCCTTGAAATAAATCTCTTTTTGTACATATTTATATACTTTTCACCTGGTTTTGCTCTCTAGAGAATCCAGACTAAGATATCTGGTACAGATAGTGGTTCCAGAAGAACAAAATTTTAAGGATTAGTTTTCTGAATTGGTTCTCAAGTCTGGCTAGACTTATAGGCACTAATGACTCTATTTCCAGTGGTAAAGAAAAAGGGTACTGTTAATCCATGGCTTGAAGTAGTAATAGAAATATACAAAATATCACAATCATTAGATTAAATATTTGTGAGAGACAAAGTGATTGTGTGTTTGATACCTCTCAACAGCTTTGTCAAACTAAGAAGTATAATGAAGCTGGATGGTTGGTCTTACTTTTGCTAGACAAAGTGGAGAAAGAAAAGGATGAGCTCAGGACTTCAGAGTCCCAGCTAAAAAGCTACATGAAAGACTTTAATATTGCTATTTGTGCCCTGAAATAAAGCCTTATTTCTTGTAGCAACAGAGCTGATACTGCTGAAAACCAAACCCAGAGTCATAAGCCTAAGAGTGGTTTAATTACAATGCCAAGTGAGTTCTCAGCCTTGAATGATGTCTGAATTAAAGTGAGGGCATCGATTGGGAAGAAATGGGATCTTAAAACCTGAGATGGGGATGTATGGGAAGATAGCCTTGAAGCAGGGGACATTGAGCCCCTAAATTCTGTTGAATCATTCCTGCCAACAGAACCAGAATGCTCACTCCCATCTGAAGAGATTTTTCTAGCTCTGTTTGCTAAGCCACCCTCCCCAGTGAAACCACCCTCTCTACCCCTATTTGATGAGATTAACCCACCTCTGTCTGAAGAGTCTTTGGCTGAGATATCACCAGGGTCATTGCCTAGAGCATCATCTGAAACAGAAGCTTTGCAAGACATTGCTGAATGTCCCCAGCATCCAACCATTTTTGCTACCAGACCTATAACAAGTCCCACCGAGCTGCTAGAGGTGAAATACAAAGTGTGACCCATGAGGAGGTATGCTGCACTCCAAAAAAACTGCTTGATTTTTCTAATATATATAAACAGAAACCTGGAGAATATGTATAGAAATGGCTATTAAGGGCGTGGGATAATGGTGCAATGAACAAAAATTTGGATCAGTCTGAATTTATTGACATGGGTCTACTAAGCAGAGATTCTTCATTCAGTATTTGAGGTCAAGAGATTAGAAAGGATCTAAGAGTTTATTTGGTCAGTTGATTGAAACATGAACCAAGAGGTTGCCTACACTAAATGAAGTTGAAATGCCAGAACTACCCTGGTATACTATAAAAGAAGGTATCAAAAGGCTTAGGAAAATAGGAGTGTTAGAGTGGATTTACCATGTTGGACACACAGACACACTCAGGAAATGTCCAGAGGGCATATATTTTACCACTACTGTGAGGAATAAACTTGTTAAGGGAGCCCCAACATCTTTGAAGACTTTTGTGATTGCTGTTCTATGTAGGTCAGATATTAGAGTGGGAATTCCCCTAACTGAATTAATACACCTAATTACAATGGAAGTGATTGGATCCCGGGGTACCAGGGGCCAAGTGGTGGCACTTAATTGCCATAGGCATGGTTACCATAATGGACAGCAGAGTCAAAGCAGTAACCAGAATAGCCTGACTTGCATGGAATTATGGTGTTGGCTGCTTAGACATGGTGTCCCTAGGAGTAAAATAGATGGAAAATCTACTAAATATTTACTTGATCTGTACTAGTGGAAGAATTCTAGGTCAAGTGGATAGCAGCCTAACTTGAATTGCCAAAATAGAGAGTCATAGCCTCTCAATCAATTCCTAGACTTGAGCCAGTTTACAAACCTACGATACCTTAAATGAAGGGGAGGTCAGGTCCCTACTACATTGCCAAAAATGTATACTGTTAATCTTTCTCCCAGCCTTCCCCAAAGGGATCTGTGGCCTTTTACAAGAGTCGCTCTTCATTGGGGAAAGAAACTAATCAGAGATTTTTGGGATTACTAGACACTGGGTCTGAACTGACACTAATTCCAGGAGATCTAAAATGTCACTGTGGCCCACCAGTCAGAGTAAGGGTGTATGGAGGCCAAGTTGCTCATAGAGTCTTAGCTCAGGTCCATCTCACTGTGGGTCCCTGAACTCATCCTGTAGTGATTTCCCCAGTTCCAGAATGCATAGTTGGAATAGACAGACTCAGCAACTGGAAGACCCTCCCCCCCCGCATTGGATCCTTGACGTATGGAGTAAGGACTGTCATAGGCCAAGTGGACCCTATTAGAACTGTCCCTACCTAAGAAAATAGTAAACCAAAAGCAATATCACATTCCTGGAGGGATTGCAGAGATTGCAGGGATTGTGTCACCACCAAGGACTTGAAGAATGCAAGGATGGCGATTCCCACCACACCCCTAGTCAACTCACCTGTTTGGACTGTGCAGAAAATAGATGGTATCTTGGACAATGACAGCAGCTTATCATAAACTTAACCAGATAGTGAATCCAATTGCAGCTGCTATTTTAGATATGGAAACCCTGGTGGCATAGTAATTAAGAGTATGGCTGCTGACCAAAAGGCCGGCAGTTCAAATCCACCAGGTGCTCCTTGGAAACCCTGTGGGGCAGTTCTACTCTGTCCTGTAGGGTTACTATGAGTCAGAATCGACTTGACAGCAACGTTTTTTTTTTTTAATTCTAGATATGGTTTCATTGCTTGAACAAATTAATACATCTCCTGGTACCTGGTATGCAGCTACTGATCTGGCCAATGCTTTTTTCTTGGTTTCTATTTCTAAAGACCATCAGAAGCAGCTTCCTTTCTGCTGACAAGGCCAGCTCCACACCTTCACTGTCTGACCTTAGAGGTATATCAACTCTCCAACACTATCTCATAATTCAGTCTGCAAGACGTCGCATTGATACATTGATTCCATTAAGCTGATTGGACCTAGTAAGGAAGAAGTATTAATGACTCTAGACTTACTGCTAAGATATTTGCATGCCAGAGAGTGGAAAATTAACCTGACAAAAATTCAGACACCTTCCACTTCAGTGAAATTTCTAGGGGTCCACTGGTGTGGGCATGTCAAGATTTCTTCTAAAGTGAAGGATAAGTTGTTGCATATAGGTCTTCTTACACTTAAAAAGGAGGCACAATGCCCAGTGGGCCTCTTTGGATTTTGAAGGCAACTTATCACACATTTAGGTGTGCTACTCTGGCTTGTTTATCAATTGACTCAAAAAGTTTTAGTTTTGAGTGGGGCCCAGAATGAGAGAAGGCTTTGCAACAGGTCCAGGCTGCCGTGGAAGCTGCTCTGCCATTTAGGCCATGTGATTCAGCCGATCCAGTGGTGCTTGACGTGTCAGTGGCAGATAGAGTTGCTGTCTGGGGAGTCTTTGGCAGGCCCCTACTGGTGAATCACAGAGCACACCCTTAGGATTTGGGAGCAAAGCTCTGCCATCTTCTGCAGATAACTACTGTCCTTTTGAAAAAAAAGTCTTAGACTTGTTACTGGGCCTTAGTAGAGACTGAACACTTAACCATGGGCCACCAAGTTACCATGCGGCCTGAGATGCTTATCATGAACTGGGTGTTGTCTGACCCACAGAGTCATAAAGCTGGACATGCACAGCAACACTTCATCATTAAATGGAGGAGGTATATATGAGATTGTACTCAAACAGGACCTGAAGGCACAAGTAGGTTACATGAGGAAGTGGCCCAAATGCCCATGGTCCGCACTCTCACCACATTATATCCCCTCTCCCAGTCTGCACCTATGGATTCATGAAGAGTTCATTACATTCAGTTGACAGAGGAAGAGAAAACTCATGCCTGGTTTACAAATGGTTCTGTGCAATATGTAGGTGCCACTTGTAAGTGGACAGTGGCAGCGCTGCAGCCTGTTTCTTAAACTTCCCTGAAAGACAATGGTGAAGGAAAATCCGTCCAGTGGCCAGAACTTTGAGCAGTGCACCTGGTTTTTATTTTGCTTGGAAGGAGAAATGGCAAGATGTGTGATTCTATACTGATTCATGGGCTGTGGCAACATATCCGTCATTTGGGTATGTTCTGGATGGTCAGGGACTTGGAAGGAACATGATTGGAAAATTGGTGACAGGAAGGTATGAGGAAGAGATATGAAGATAGAACTCTCTGAATGGGCCAAAGAATTGAAGATATTTGTGTCTCATGTGAATGCTCACCGAAGTGTGACCTCAGCAGAGGAGAATTTTAACAATCAAATGGATAGGGCGATGCATTCTGTGGGTACCAGTCATCCTCTTTCCCCAGCCGCTCCCATCATTGCCCAATGAGTTCAGGAACAAAGTGGCAGTGGTGGCAGGGATAGAGATTATGCATGGGCTCAGCAACATGGGCTTCCATTCACTAAGGCTGACTTGACTACAGCAACTGCTGTGTGTTCAATCTGCCAGCAGCAGAGACCAACACTGAGTCCCCAGTATGGTACTATTCCTCAGGGCCAGTAGTTAGCAACCTGTTGGCATGTTGGTTACATTGGACCACTTCATCATGGAAAGGGCAGTGTTTTGTTTTACTGGGTTAGAGGCTTACTCTGGATACGGATTTGCATTCCCTTATGCAAAGCTTCTGCCAAAATTATCATTTGTGGACTTATGGAATGCGTTATCCACCATCGTGGTATCCCACAAAGCATTACCTCAGATCAAGATGCTCACTTTGCAGCCAATGAGGTGCAGCAAAGGATCCATGATCATGGAATTCACTGGCCTTGCCTTGTTCTTGGTCATCCTGAAGCAGCTGGCTTAATACATGAATGGAACGGCCTTCTAAAGACACAGTTATGGCATCAGCTAGGTGGCAGTACCTTGCAGGGTTGGGACAGTATACTCCATGAGGCTGTATATACTCTTAACCAGCAACCAATATATCCCATAGCCAGGATTCATGTGTGCAGGAATCAAGGGGGTGGAACTGGGAGTGGCACCACTCACTATTATCCCTAGTGACCCACTTGCAAAATTTTTGCTTCCTGTCTCCACCACCCTATGTTCTGTGGATCTAGAAGTCTTAGTTTGAAAGGGAGGAATGTCTCCACCAGGAGATACATCACTGATTCCATTGAACTGGAAGTTAAGAATGCCACTTGGCCACTTTGGGCTCTTATGTCTCTGGATCAACAGCCAAAGAAATGAGTTACCATATTGGCTGGTGTGATTGATCCTGATTACTAAGGGGGAATCAGGTTACTGTTATATAATGGAGTTAAAGAAGGATATGTCTGGAATACAGGAGATCCCTTAGGGCATCTCTTAGTACTACCATGCCCTGTGATTAAAGTCAATGGAAAACTACAGCAGCCCAATTCCAACATGACTGCTAATGGCCCAGACCCTTCAGGAATGAAGATTTGGGTCATCCCATCAGGCAAAGAGCCATGACCAGCCGAAAAGTTTGCTGAGGGCAAAGGGAATATGGAACGGGTGGTGAAAGTTCTAAATAATAGCTACGACCAAGTGACTAGTTGCAGAAATGAGGACTGTAATTGTTATGAGTATTTCTTCCTTGTTTTGTTACACACGTGTGTCTGTACACACACACACACACGTGTGTGTGCTGTTGTTAGATGCTATTGAGTCAATTCCAACTCGTGACCCTGTGTACAACAGAATGAAACACTGCCCGGTCCTGCGCCATCCTCACAATCCTTGCTATGCTTGAGCCAATCATTGCAGCCACTGTGTCAGTCCATCTTGTTAAGAGTCTTTCTCTTTTTTACTGACCTTCTACGTGGTAAAGTAGACGTTCTTCTCCAGGGTCTGGTCCCTCCTGATAACGTGTCCAAAATACATGAGACAAAGTTTTGCCATCCTTGTTTCTAAGGAGCGTTCTGGCTGTACTTCTTCCAAGACAGATTTGTTCATTTTTCTGGCAGTCCATGACATATTCAATATTCTTTGCCAATACCATAATTCAAAGTCATCAATTGTTTTTCGGTCTTCTTTATTCATTGTCCAGCTTTCACATGCATATGAGGCTATTGAAAATACCATGGCTTGGATCAGTCTCACCTCAGTCCCCAAAGTGACATCTTCCTTCTTTTAACACTTTGAAGAGGTCTTTTACAGCAGATTTGTCCATGCAATATGTTGTTTGATTTCTTGACTGCTGCTTCCATGGGCATTAATTGTGGATCCAAGTAAAATGATATCCTTGACAACTTCAATATTTTCTCCTTTCATCATGATGTTGCTTATTGGTCCAGTTGTAAGGATTTTTTGTTTTATGTTGAGATGTAATCCATACTGAAGGTCGTAGTCTTTGATATATATATAAAGTAAATATCTTTTTTTCTTCTCTCCCTTATCCCATTACTTATTATAAAATACAAAATGTAAAAGTGGCTAGTTCATTTTAATTGTACACATGTTGGTTGTATCATGTTAAGTGCAGGGATGACTTTTAATTGTCTTTATTTGTAGATTATGTATGGCTTAAGGAGGTCTCTAGGTACCAAGTGGACAAGGGGTGGACTGTGATGGTTAATGTTACGTGTCAACTTTCCTAGGCTATGACTCTCAGTGGTTTGGCAGACACTATGTAATTACCTTCCATTTTGTGACGTGATACAAGCAGCCAGTTGGTTCAAAGGGGACTTTTCTTGGGGCTGTGGTCTGCCTCCAGTATATTAAGGGATGTTCTGGCAAAGCTCACTCTCTTCTCAACCCTGCAGTCTTCTCTCACCTAACCTCTGCTTCCTGAAACATGAGCCTGCAGAAGTCTCTGGAATGCTACCTGATCTGTAGATTTTGAATTTGCCAACCTCCACAACACTGTGAACCAACAGAGGCCTGCTTTCCACCTGACCTGGCAGATTTTGGGTTCATCAACCACTGCAGTCATAGAAGTCTTCAGCTTGTTTCCTGACCCATTGGTTTGGGACTTGGCAGCCTCCAGAATTGCTTGACTCATTTCCTCACAATTGTGTGAGCCATTTCCTTGAAGTAAATTTCTCTTTCTATATATTTATATACACTTGACTAGTTTTGCTCCTTTAGAGAACCCAGACTAAGACAGGTCCCTGGATAGTGCAAACTGTTGGTGCTGGGCTAACCTAGAGGTTGATGATTTGAACCTTCCTGCAGCACTGTGGAATAAAGGCCTGGCAATTTGCTTCTGTAAAGATTGTAGCCAGAAAATTGTATGGAGCTGTTCTCGTCTGTAACATATGGGGTTGTCATGAGTCAGAATCGGCTTGATGGCAGTGGGCTTGTTTTTTTTAATTTTTGGCTGTATCTCTGATACACTGGTACCCAGAGAAACTACTTTATGACGGTCCTGGATTATTCTAGACTTCACTCTTGATGAACACTTGAAATGTGGCTAGTTCAAATGGAGATGTTCTGCAAGTGTAAAATACACATTGAACTTTGAAGACTTAGATGATAAAAAGAATGTAAATTATGTCATTAATGATATTCTTTATATTGATTACATGTTGAAATAATACTTTGGACCTATTTTGCTAAATAACATATTTTATTAAAATTAATTTTGTTTGATGTTTTTCTGATGTGGCTATGAGAAAATTAAAAATTACATGTATAGTTCTTATCTGTGGGTCACATCATATTTCTGTTGGACAGGTTGATTTAGAGCTTAGTCTTGGACCCTCATACCGTGAATAATGAACCTTAGAGAGGAAAGATGGCCAGAGTCCGGGACCCCACACTACCATTCCCTCTCTGTACAGCATGCCCCTCTATGCTTAAGCCTCCAGAACCCAGTGTAAAGGGGAAAAACATGTCAGTGGATTCCTTCCTGCCTCATCCTTTCCCACACCTAACTGCCATGGTACTTGAATCATGGCGTGTGGAAATAGAGAGGAGGAAGTGGCTGGGTGAGAGAACTAACTTCGTTGATTGGCTGTGTTACTTCATTAGTTCTCAGATCTGTCTGCATTAATTTGAATGAGTGATAGATGCTCCCTGATGGCATAAATCTAGTAGTAAAGTGCTCACCAAACCTTCTGTGGCTTTGGGCCCTGACTACAGTTTTGAACCATTCTCTTCTCTTCTGCCTGACCTCAATCTTTCCTTTTGCAAAAACTCCAGGGTTCCCTTGTGCCTGCTTTCAGGGACTTGGGGCTGGAATTCTAGACCTTGTTGCTATTTCAGCTTCCAGGCAGATAGAAAATGGTGTAAGTAGAGCTCCTTGCTCTGAGCGGCTCTGGGGAGAAGGCTAGAGCTGGCACATTTGGATTCAGCAGCAGCCTGTGGTGACTGAGGGTGTTTCTTTAGACTTAGCAGTTTTCTGGGCCTGCCAGGGCCCTTCAGCCTCCCAGAGAGCTCAAGGACTTGGACAAACAATTTGAGTTAGTGAGTGACAGTTGACTTACAGCCCTGAGCCCTCCTTTGAGGTGTGTTGTTCAGGCCTTCATCAAGAGGTAGCCCCTAGCTGGGAGCCAGCCCCCCCACCCCCCCCCCACCCCCGCCACTACCAGCTGCACAGGGCTCCTTGGTTTCCATACTGCCAGGACTCAGAGGGCAGCCGAGGTTACCTGTTGCCCTAGGCTGCTTAAAGAACTGGCTGAGCTCCCTTCCAATCCGAGGTCTTCCCTGCTTTCACTTATTTTCACACAGTACTCTGCAGGAACGTAGAGTCAGGATCCCGGCTGTGTTTGTTTAGTGTTTTTTCTTTTCTGCTGGTGCCTTCACTTGCTGGATAGGAGAAGCAGTATCTTTCCTGTGTTTGGTGCCAGTTGAGTTTCTTCCAGGTGTGGCTGGAAGAGGCCTGGCCATCTCCCTCTGAAACAGGAAACTTCAGGCTGCCTGATTCCTGGGAACTGTAGCTAACTTAGGAATTCTCCTTTCACGGATATAGCAAATGTTTGAGCACCCTTTTGCTGTGAGCTGAGACCTGGGCTAGCCTCTGAGAACACTGTCAGGCATAAGTCCATCCTTCTAGTCATTTAAACCCTAGTAGCAGATATAAGGAAACCCTGGTGGTGTAGTGGTTAAGTGCTATGGCTGCTAACCAAGAGGTCGGCAGGTCAAATCCGCCAGGCGCTCCTTGGAAGCTCTATGGGGCAGTTCTACTCTGTCCTATAAGGTCGCTATGAGTCAGAATCGACTCTACGGCAGTGGGTTAGCAGATATAATGGAGTCCTGCTGGTGCAGTGGTTAAGAGTTCGGCTGCTAACCAAAAGGTCAGCAGTTGGAACCCACCATCGCTCCTTGGAAACCCTATGGGGCAGTTCTACTCTGTTCTGTAGGGTCGCTATGAGTTGGAATCAACTTGCCGGCTATGAGTTTCGTAGTTTTTTTTTTGGAAGATGACAGACAAATTTGACAAGGGAAAAGCGACGCACATCATCAAAGAGATGCATATGGGGCTCAGTAGAGGGGTGGATAGGTAGCTTTAAGCAAACAGGAATGGAAGAAGGAATCATGGAAGTTTCATGAAGATGACAGTAGAGCTGTCATTGAAGGACAGGTATGACTTGGCTATTATGCAGGGTTTCTCAACCTTGCCGCTATTGACGTTTGGACCAGATAATTCTCTTTTGTGGGGAGCTGTCCTGTGCATTGTAGGATATTTAACAGAATCCCTGGATTCTACTCACAAGATGCCACCAAGACCGCACTCAGTTGTGATAACTAAAAATGTGTTCAGACATGGCCAAATATTCCCTGTAGAGCAAAATCACCCTGGTCAAGAGCCACTGCTGTAGAGGAATAGGCAAAAGAATATTCCAGACAGAATAAATAACAGAAACAAAGGACCAGGGGTCTCAGTTTTCCTGGAATGAAGGTATGTGAAGAAGACTCTCAGGCAAACAGTGGAAAGATAGAATATATGCACCACAAAATTGGGGATTTGGTGTGTGTGTATCTGTCTTATTCAATGATGTGTCCCAAGCACCTAGAACAGATTCTGGAGCTCAATAAATGTCTGTTGAATGAGACATAATCTGGGGCCACTTTACAGAAAGGTTTGAGTGCTAAGTCAAGGAGTATTGTTTTTATCCTGTTAGTAATAGGGCGATATCTGGATGTTTTGTAGAAAGATATAGAAGCAGTCAGTTCCAGGCCTCAAAAACATTGATCAGGGCTACTGCCATCTGCCATGTTGCAGTTCCTGCAACTGGCACTGGGGTCTACAGCTACCGCCACAGCCGTTACCAAGTGGTGTTTGGAAACTAGATCATGTTCCTGGGTAGAAGCTTCTCCTTTCTCCACAGCTGTACACCCCCAGCAATGATCACCACACCCTGTTTTGAGAACCTCACTAAGGTAGCCCAGTAGCAGTCCGCAGACCGACATTTGGAAGCCACTGGGCCAGATAATTCCTGAGATCCCTTTCAGCTCTAGCATCCTAATACACTGAATAGAAATCAGATTTTTTTTTTTTTTTTTTGGTGCTTTTGGAACAGCTCACCCCCTTTTGACATCTCATTACTGAACTTTTATTAATCTACTGTTACAAATGGTTAATGTCCTTGGCTTCTAACTGAAAGAACCTCTTCCAACTCTGGTATGCTTTCCCAGGTGTGAGGAACAAGGAAGGTGCAGTACTTCTAGCTGTGGGCACTGAGTGGCTTTGAATAGGTTTCCAGGTCCTCCCCAGAACAGAAACTTATCCTGAAACAGGATAGTGTCCATCTGGCAGTCCTGGAGTTGCTCTTTACTCCCAAGGTTTGCACACATTGCTGCACAGTTCCACAGTGTCACGTTTGCGTGAAGTTTCCTCTTAGTCTGGGCCACAGAGAACCCATGACCCTGCCCTGCAAGTTGACTAGGCTGCTCTAGGTCACTCAGCAAGCTCACCATACCTGGATCTAGCTTGTTCACACGCTTCAAGGCAAGCCTCTGCCGAGTGCTCATGGAGGGTGGGCCATGGTTCCTAGACTGGTGTCTGTGGACATGGGGCAGGGCCAACCACCAGGCTCTGGGCCCTGTGCTGCTGCCTCCAGGCAAGGTAGGCAGCTGCGTACGGTTTGCTCTGCCCAAATTCGGCAGGCAGCTTTCAGCAGGTTGCAGACACTGATTCTATCTATCTATCTCACCATTTATTTTAATTAATTTACTCCACCGATAATCTAGCTAACCTTCACCTGCTGAGTCATGCTAGTTGTTTTAAGAATCTTATATTAATTTTTAGAGTTATCTGTAAAGGGTTCTTCAAAATTATTGGGTTGGCTAGTTCCTTTTTCATTTTGTATATTAAAAAATACAATTAAATAAAATCACACAAATAATACAAATTCACTATAAATACTTTGAAAATACAAATAAAACAAAAAAGATAATTGCATCATCTGTTGAGATAATTTTAATGTTTTGGAGTATTCTTCTAGACTTTCTGGTATATGCCGTATGTACTTTTAAAATTTTTGTTTTAAAAAGAGGTTATATTATACATAAGGAGCCCTGGTGGTGCAATGGTTAAGTGCTGGACTTCTAACCAAAAACTCAGAGGTTTTGAACCCACCCAGTGGCTCCTCAGGAGAAAAGACCTGGCAAACTGCTTCCATAAAGATTGTTGTTGTTGTCAGGTGCCAGTGAGTCGGTTCTGAGTCATAGTGACACTGTGCGCAACAGAAGGAAACACTGCCTGATGCCGTGCCACCATATTCTCCTGGCTCTTTTGTCTTGGTGGTATGAGGTCCCCCTGTCTCTCTGCTTGATTCTCTCTTTTGTATCTCAAGAGATTGACTTAAAACACAACCTAATCTTGTAGATTGAGTCCTGCCTTATTTATATAATTGCCAGGAATCCACTTTATTAACATCATAGAGGTAGGATTTACAACACATAGGAAAATCACATCGGATGAGAAAATGGTGGACAATCACACAACACTGGACATCATGGCCCAGGCAAGTTGACACACATTTTGAGGGGACAAAATTCAATCCATGACAATGTCCTTCTCCAGGGACTGGTCCCTCCTGATAACATGTCCAAAGTACCTGAAAAATGTCTTGCCATCCTTGCTTCTTAGGAATATTCTGGCTGTACTTCTTTCAAGACAGATTTGTTTGTTCTTCTGGCAGGCCATGGTATATTCAATATTCTTTGCCAATACCATAATTCAAAAGTGTCAGTTCTTCTTTGCTCTTCTTTATTCATTGTCCAGCTTTTGAATGCATATGAGGTGATTGAAAATACCATGGCTTGGGTCAGTCTCATCTTAGTCTGCAAAGTGACATCATTGCTTTTTAACACTTTCAAGAGGTCCTTTGCACTAGGTTTGCCCAATGCAATGTATCATTTGATTTCTTGACCATTGCTTCCATGGGCGTTGATTGTGGATCCAAGTAAAATGAAGTCCTAGACAACTTCAATATTTTCTCCATTTGTTATGATGTTGCTTATTGGTCCAGGTGTGAGGATATTTTGTTTTCTTTATGTTGAGGTGCAATCCATACTGAAGGCTGTGGTCTTTGATCTTCGTCAGTAAATGCTTCAAGCCCTCTTCACTTTTAACAAGCAAGGTGTGTCATCTGCATATTTCAGGTTTTTAATGAGTCTTTCTCCAATCTTGATGCCCTGTTCTTCTTCATATAGTCCAGCTTCTCAGATTATTTATTCAGCATACAGATTGAATGAGTATGGTGAAAAGATACAAGCCTGACACACCTTTTCTGACTTTATATCATGCAGTATCCCCTTGTTCTGTTCGAACGACTGCCTCTTGGTACAGGCTTCTCATGAGCACAATTAAGTTTTCTGGAATTCCCAATCTTCACAATGTTATCCATAAATTGTTATGATCCACACAGTCAAATGTCTTTGCATAGTCAATAAAATACAGATGAACATCTTTCTGATATTCTGTTTTCAGCCAGGATCCATCTGACACCAGCAATGATACCCCTCATTCTGTGTCCTCTTCTGAATCCAGTTGGAACTTCTGGAATTTCCCTGTCAATGTACTGCACAACTGCTTTTGAATGATCTTCAGCAAAATTTCACTTGTGTGTGATGTTAGTGATATTGCTCAATAACTTCTGCATTCTGTTGCATTACGTTTGTTTGGAATGGGCACAAATATGGATCTCTTCCCAGTTGGTTGGGCAGGTAGTTGTCTTCCAAATTTCTTGACATAGATGAGTGAGCATCTCCAGTGCTGCATCCGTTTGTTGAAACATCTCAATTGGTATTTTGTCAATTCCTGGAGCCTTGTTTTTCACCAATACCTTCAGTACAGCTTGGATCTTTTCCTTCAGTACCATCAGTTCTTGATCATATGCTACCTCCTGAAATCGCTGAATATTGACCAATTCTTTTTGGTACAGTGACTCTCTGTATTCCTTCTATCTACATTTGATACTTCCTCGGTTGTTCAATATTTTCTCCTAGAATTCTTCAGCGTTGCAACTCGAGGCTTGAATTTTTTCTTCAATTCTTTCGGCTTCAGACGTGCCAAGCGTTTTCTTCCCTTTTTGTTTTCTAACTCCAGGTCTTTGCACATTTCATTATACTACTTTACTTTGTTTTCTCGTGCCACCTTTTGAAATCTTCTTTTCAGCTCTTTTACTTCATCATTTCTTCCGTTCGCTTTAGGTGCTGTTATGTTCAAGAGCAAGTATCTTCTGACACCCATTTTGGTCTTTTCTTTCTTTCCTGTCTTTTAATGACCTTTTGCTTTCTACAAGTATAATGTCCTTGATGTCATCCCACAACTCGTCTGGTCTTCAGTCATTAGTGTTCAGTGTGTCAAATCTGTACTTGAAATGGTCTCTAAATTCAGGTGAGATAAACTGAAGGTCATATTTTGGCTTTCATGGACTTGCTCTAATTTTCTCCAGCTTCAACCTGAACTTGCATATTAGCATAAAGATTACAGCCAAGGAAACCTTACGGGGCAGTTTTACTCTGTCCTATAGGGTTGCTATGAGTTGGAATCAACTAGATGGCACACAACAACAGCAACAATACTGTGTATACCCTCCAGTATCTTTTTTACTTCATATCAGGAGCACTTCTCATAGCCTTGGATATTGATCTATGATTTTTAATAATATCTAGTATTTAATTTTGTTGATATGCCATAATTTTTTGAACCAATTTTCTATTGTTGCAACTTTAGTCTGTGTCCCATGTTTTGTTATCAGTAATTTTGTAATGATTATCTTTGCATGTGCATCTCTTTTTCCTTAGAGCATGTTTCTAGAAGTGGAATTATTGGTCCTTTTGTTTTCATTTTCAAATTGTTCTTTGGATAAGTTATTTCAATTTATATTACCTTCAGAAGGCTTATTTTGCCACATCTCTGCAAACACTTGGGGATTATCATTTTATGAAAACCTTTGTCAATTTGATAAATCAAAAATGGCTCCTAATCATTTTTATTTATGTTTTTCTAATTTCTTGTGAGTTTGCAACTTTTTTCATGTATGAGTTGTCCACTTGTGTTTCTTCTTTTTTTAACTGTCTCCTCATCATCACTTTTGCTCATTTTCCTATATTTATACTAAAAAAAAGAATATTAATCAGAGAGCCATACATCACAGCGGTTAGAGCAGAAGACAATATCTGAGGTAAGGGAACTGCCAACCTCAAGATTCCAGGTGAGAGGTAATAGGGGCACAGCTACAGAGAGCTCTTGGAGGAAGTGAGGAGGAGGAGTCACACGCAGGCTCAAGGATTTGACCATGGTGATGGGATATGGTGGGAAGGGGTGGTGATGCCACTAAAGTAAAATTGGGAACAAAAAGGTAGTGTCGTAAGGGGCATGTTTCTGACATGGCCAAGTTGCTTAAAGTGAGACCTAATGCAATTGAATGGGATGTTGGGAATGTCACATGAGAAATGGTTGCAAAAGGAGTGTTTGATCATGAGAATCTCCAGCCCACCACAATTGCCTCTACACTGTTTCTCCTTTGCCCATCCTCCATTGCCAAAGGCTTTTGATTGAGAATGAGGAGATAAACCACAGCCAAAACAATAACCTCTTCTTGTGACATAACTAAGATTCTCATGATAAAGCACCCCTTTTGCAACCATTCCTCATGTGACAGCCCCAACATCCCATTTCAATTGCATTAGGTCTCACTTTAAGCAACTTGGCCATGTCAGAAACATGCCCCTTGTGCACAGCCCTGGCTCATTCAGAGACTGGAGTACATGCACATTGAATGCACACCTTAACACTGTGCCACCAAATGTCTCCAGTGCAACAAACTGCACCGCGACAGTGGCTGTGATTGATCTGTAAGTGTTCTATAAAGCAGGTCCTTCCCTCCAGACTCAAGCTCATATTGGTGTCCAGTTCAACCTCTTTCTTCCATGTTTTAAACAGTTATGTTCTTTTAAGTGTGTTATAAAAGGTTATGAATGATAAGCCTAGGTTGTTATTGAGAGCTCTCTTGTTAACACAGGCTAAGTCAGAAATTACTGATGGCTCCTAAGAAACAATTCAACAAATATTAGAACCAACTTAAATGACAGCTTCATAGGGCAAATTTCCCAGGTTAGAAGAAAGGATAGGAAGAATAATCCCAACACAGAATGGACTGGATTTCATGGCAGCAAATATCTAAATAGATGGCAGACTTTTGTTTCTCTTCTTATCTGCCTATAGAATAATAATAAAAAAAAAAAACCAAGAACACTTGATTGTCAGAGATGATTAAGATGAAGAAGGCAAAGTAATACCTGTCATGGACTGAATTGTGTCTCCCCAAAATATGTGTCAACTTGGCTAGGCCATGAATTCCAGTACTGTGTGGTTGTCCTCCATTTTGTGATCTGATGTAATTATGCTCCATCCTATGATGTGTTGTGAATTCTAACCTCTATATGTTAATAAGGCAGGATCAGTGTGGGGTGTCTCTTGAGTTACCACCTTACAGGAGGATGTGACTCAAGTCACACACTTACCCAAGTCACATCCTTATCTAAGCCACATCCTTACTTCAGTCACACCTTTGCTGAAGCCACACCCTTGCTTGAGTCACACTTTTTATCTTACAAGAGATATAAGGAAAAAGAAGCAAGTAGAGAGGGGTGGGACCTCATGACCGCCAAGCAGGAGGGAAATCACTATCACCACGAAAGAAGAGCTAGGAGCAGAGCATGTCCTGTGGACCCAGGGTCCCTGTGCTGAGAATCCCCTAGACCCAGAGGAAGATTGATGCCACGACACCTTGAAATGTCCGAGGAACGCCAAGCCCCCAGATCTTGAAAGGAGAGAAGGACTTTCCCCACAGCCCGCAGAAAGAGAAAGCATTCCTCTAGAGCTGGCACCCTGAATTTGGACTTCTAGCCTCCTAAACTGTGAGAGAATAAATTTCTGTTTGTTAAAACAATCCATTTGTGGTATTTCTATTACAGCAGCACCAGATAAGCCAGGGGACCTTGCTTGCTATAAAGTTTCCAACACAGTTGGAAAGGCTTTTGCCACAAAATACCGTAAACCAAAAAACCAAACCTGTTGCTGTCAAGTCAATTCTGACTCATGACAACCCCATGTGACACAAGGTAGAACTGCTCATAGGATTTTCTTTCCTGTAATTTTAACAGAAGCAAATTGACAGGCCTTTCTTTTTTGGTGCTTCTGGGTTTGAATTGATGATATTTAGGTTAGTATTCAAGCACAAAATGTTTGCACCACCCAGGGACCTTTTATTGTAACTTGAAGAAAAATTTGATATGATTTAGAAAGTTGCACCCTCCTTAAATCTGTGATGGAAATAAGATTTCCATTTTGCTATATTTTACATTATTATAGAAGCAAGTAAGCTGCGACTGCTAGTGGTTATCAGTGGTTTTAGAAGGAGCCCTGGTGGAGTAGAGATTAAGTGCTTGACTGCTAACCAAAAGGTCGATGGTTCAAGCTCATCAGCGGGCTCTGCAGGAGAAAGATGTGGCAGTCTGCTTCCGTAAAGATTACAGCATTGGAAACCTTATGGGGTCACTTTGAGTCAGAATCAACTCAATGGCAATGGGTATCAGTGGTTTTATTTTCACCTTCATGATTTTCTGGGATTTCTTTTCTTAATTGTACTTTAAATGAGGGTTTACAGAACAAACTAGCTTCTCATTAAACAGTTCATATACATATTGTTTTATGATATTTGTTAACAACCCCATGACATGTCAACACTCTACCTTCTCGACATGGGGTTCCCTATTATCAGCTTTCCTATTCCCTCCTGCCTTCTAGTCCTTGCTTCTGGGCTGGTGTGCCCCTTTATTCTTGTTTTGTTTTATGGGCCTGTTTTGTCTAGTCTTTGGCTGAAGGGCAAACCTCAGGAGTTACTTCATTACTGAGCTTCATTACTTCATTACTGAGGGTTTCTGGGAGCCATACTCTCGGGGTTTCTCCAGTCTCTGTCAGGACAGTAAGTCTAGTCTTTTTTTGTTTTTTTATGTGAGTTAGAATTTTGTTCTACATTTTTCTCCAGCTCTGTCTGGGACCCTCTATTGTGATCCCTGTCAGAGCAGTCAGTGGCGGTAGCCAGGCACCATCTAGTTGTGCTGGATTCAGTCTGGTGGAGGCTATGGTAATTGTGGTCCATTAGTCCTTTGGACTAATCTTTCCCTCGTGTCTTTAGTTTTCTTCATTCTACCTTGCTCCCGAAGGGGTGAGACCAGTGGAATATCATAGGTTTTTTAAGAAACGTAGCAGTTAAGAGCATGGATTCTGGAGCTTGCCAAACAGTGTGAGTTTAAATCCTGGCTCTGACATTTACTAATTTAACTTTTCAATGCCTTAGTTTTCTCATCTGGAAAATTATGGTACCTACCAAATGGAGGTTTTTAGGAGTATGGAACATGGCCCAGGGCACACCAAGTATAAGTGTCTGATGCTGCTTGTACTATTATCAATATTATTATTAGGGTGGGGGTGCAATTTTTAAGAATTTCAATGAAGAATTATTTAGAAAAGCAACTTAAAGAACATGGGCCCTGAATTCAAAAACACTGGATTTCAAGCTCAGGCTCTGGGTAAACTTAAGCAAGATACTTTATACCTTTAAGCACCAGTTTCTTTGTAAAATGGGGGTAATTTTAGTATGGAGTACCTGGGTGAAGCAAAGGTTAATGTGCTCAGCTGGTTGGAGGTTAGAGTCCACTCACATTGTCATTGTTGTTAGGTGTCGAGTTGGTCCGATTCCTAAAGACCCTATGCACAATAGAAGGAAACACTGCCCGGTCCAGCATCATCCTTACAATTGGTATTACGCTTGAGCTCATTGTTGCAGCCACTGTGTCAATCCATCTACTTCCCAAAATCAGCCATTGAAAACCTTATGGTGCACAGTTCTACTCGGATGCACTTGGCATTGACATGAGTCCAGTCAAGTTGACAGCAGTTGTTTTTGTTCCTCTTTTTTTGCTTACCCCCTACTTTACCAAGCATGATGTCTTTCTCCAGGGTCTCTCCTGATAACACGTCCAAAGTATGTGAGACAAAGGCTTGCCCTCCCTGCTTCTAAGGAGCATTCTGGCTGTACTTCTTCTAAGACAGATCTGTTTGTTCTTCTGGCAGTCCATGGTATATTCAATATTCTTCTCCAACACCATAATTCAAAGGTGTCAATTCTTCTTTGGTCTTCCTTATTCATTGTCCAGCTTTTGCGTGCATATGTGGTCATTGAAAATACCATGTCAGTCTCACCTTAGTCCCCAAAGTGACATCTTTGCTCTTTAACACTTTTGAGAGGTCTTCTGCATCAGGTTTTCCCAATGTAATACGTTGCTTGATTTCTTGACTGTTGCTTCCACAGGCGTTGATTGTGGATCCAAATAAAATGAAATCCTTGACAACTTTAATATTTTCTCCATTTATCATGATGTTGCTTATTGGTCCAGTTGTGAGGTTTTTTTTTTTTTTTCTGACATACTTGGGGTTGCCATAGTCTGTCAGCAACTTTTTTTTAATATTAATATATACACTGTAGGGTGGTATGGATTAAATAAGTTAATGCTTGAAAAGTACTTTGTAGTCTTGACACATAGTAAATGCTCCAAAAATATTAACTGTGTTTCTTATAGAGGAACAAACCGTAGTGCTTTAACTTCTTTAAGAATAATTTAAGTGGTGAGTTATCTATTTAAATTCAGTGATTTTAGTTCTTTTGAATACTTAAGCTTGTCTGTGTTAATAAAATATTGTTTTGTAACATAAAACGAAAAGTATAGTTCAGTGGGAAAGTATGTTACTCTCTTCTCTTCTCATTTAAATATACTTAGAGGAAATATAATGATTCAGATCATGAGGCCATATTTTACCTGCTGGCAACCATCCTAATTACAAGTAGAAGACCAAAGACAGAATACATATCTCTGAAGAGCCAGCCTCAGAAACCTAACCTATAAAATGATGACAAAGGCTACATATGATTAAGTGACATAATGGGTGTGAGGGAACTTGGATGTTCTAAGAGAACTGTCATTTTGCTTTGGAAATCTAAGAAATAATCTTTCAAAATATGTTTTGGAAAATATGAAATGCAAAACCAAATGATATGCCTAAATTTTTATTTCAGGAAATAACTTAGTAGAAATGAATACCATGGACCATGGCAACATTTGGTTCTCTAAATCAGTCATGCTGATGGAATGACATGGAGACAGTAGACTGTCCTGGGAAAAAAAGACAGTTCATGAATTGCAGGCTTGTGTGTCCAGCTCCATAACTTTTTCAAGAAACAGGTTAAAATGAGATATAGCTGAACTTCCAACACCCATCTGTCAGTTTGTCATGCTGTGGTACTTATGTGCTGCATGATGCTGGAAGCTATGCCACTAGTATTTCAAATACAAGCAGGGTCACCCATGGTGAACAGGTTTCAGCAGATCTTCAAGATTAATATAGATTACGAAGAAAGACTTGGCAATCAACTTCTAAAAACTGGCCATTTAAAGCCTTATGGTTCTGATCTATTTTTTTTTTTTTATATTGTAAACGTCTTTCCATGTCAATAAACAGAACAATAACTCATACTTTTTAGTGTGTGTATAGTAGTCTACAACTGAACATTGACCTATTTTCTTACTTTGGTCACATCATCAGGACAGATCAAATGCCGAAAGAGGACATCATGTTTGGTGAAGTACAGAGCCAGTGAGGGTGAGGGAGACCCTGTGAGATACATTGACACAATAGCCACAACAATGGACTCAAACATGCTGGCACTTGTGAGCTGTGACACAAGATCTGGTAATGTTTCATTCTGTTGTACATAAATTCACCATGAGTCAGAGTCAACCCGATGGCAGCTATCTCTATCTATGTATCCATCCATCCATCTCTCCAGCTACGTATTACTGAAATTAGAAGGGCCAAATGCCAGAACTTTACGTGGAAAATAAAGAAACAGGTGTATACAATACTCTAGATCAGGAGTTGGCAAACTATAGCCCACTGGCCAAACCTGGCCTGCCGCCTGTTTTTGTAAATAAAGTTTTATTGGAATACAGCCATATCCATTTTTTAATGTATTGTCTATGGCTGATTTCTTATACAACAGCTGAGTTGAGTAGTTGTTACAGAGACTGCATGGCTCCCAAAGCCTAAAATATTTACTATTTGGCCCTTTATAGAAAAGTTTCCATACCCATAATACAGAAAAATTTAATCAATTGTGTTCAATTAAAGAAGCATAAGCAATGCTAAAAAGTGAATGGTAAAATAGAGAAAATATTTGCAATACATGTAATAAATAATGGATTAGTAGCTTTAACATAGGTATAAAATGTAAAATATAAAAATATATTGTCTTATAACTCAAGAAAAATGACAGAAAAATGGGTGAAGTGCATGGATAGCTAATTCACTAATGAAGAACTATGATGGGTCTATGAGTTTATAAAAAAATCATAACATCAGAAGTAATCAAGGAAATACAAACTAAAATGATAAAACACCCAGGTCTTTTGACAATAAAATGGAAAAAGTTTTTTCTTTTTAAGAGCTAATACCCAATACTGATGAAGTTATGGGAGAAAGGCACTGTCATACACTGCTAGGGGCATAAAGTGGGGCAAAATTTCTGGAAGAATTGGCAATATGTACCAAAATCCCTCAAAATTATCCTCTTTCTTTGACCTAGCAAATGCACTTCTGAGAACTTCTTTTTGGGAAGCAGTTGGATAAGGGTATAGTGATATGGCTACAAAGATGTTCATGGCAGCAAATTGGGGAACAGCCTAACTGTGAATAAAATAGGATTGGTTCAGTAAATTAGGGTACATATTCATCATAGACTACTATGCAGTCACTTTTTAGAATGAGTTAGTGTTCTGTTTATTGACATGGAAAGACATTTTACAATAAAATAAAATTAAAAAAGTAAAATAAAATATAAGATCAGAGCCAAATGGAAGGGCAGAGGCTCAGCTTGAGGCTCAGAGGATGAGCAACATGAGGTCAGTAGTAAAATCACAATGTCATAAATCCACTGAATGTCAGAACTGAAAGTAGCCTTGTAGGTTCTCCTGGTCCAAACCCCTCATTCTGCAAATGCTGAAGCTGAAGTCCAAGAGAGGAAGTGCCTTGGCCAAGGCCACACAACCAATTAGCTGAGATGAGAGCAAGCCTGTGGCTTCCTAGTGCGGGCTTGTTCTCCCAAACCCCCGGTGAACAGGTGCTCTTTGTGGCCCCATCACCCCCTGGGCAGAGATGTTGGTTAACACCAACCCTTCTGGATGCTTCCTGGAACTTTTTATTGTAGTAATATTCAGTACTTCCCTACATTGTCTAAGCATGTTCCCTGCACCCTGTTTTACCTCTAAGTCATTGTACTTCGTGTTCAGTTAGTTATAGGGTGTGGCTGTCCTTTCTGCTCTACTGCAGGGTCTTTGAGAGCAGACAGCATTCATTATTCAGTGCTTCATTTCCTTGTAGTTTAGATATTGTTTTAAACACGGTAGGTATGCAATTTCTCCAAGAATTTTGTTTCTGTTTTCTGGTTATTGTTTGGTTGAGTTTTTCCCTTTAGCCATGGGCTCAGCATGACATGGTGGTTAAGTACACATACTCTGAAGCCAGATTGGTGGGTTTGAATTCTAGCTTACCATCTAGTAGCTGTGTGGCTTTAATTAATTAACCTCTCTGTGCTTCCATTTCCTCATCTGAAAAATGGAGATAAAAATAGTACCTACACCACAGGGTCATTATGAAAATGAAGTGGGTTAATATTTGTAAAATACTTAGGACAGTGCTTGGCACACGGTACCACTAGTAGTAGTTAAAAAATGAATTGGATGTACGAAAGCTCTGATCTCTATGCACATGGACGGTTTATATGAAAAAAATAGAACAAACAAAATCCACACAAATAAACACGTGAGAAGCCCAAATGCCAGATTTCAAATGTATTAGAGCAACCATCATAGGAAAAAAAAACATATTTTTGTGGTAACTCAGAACTGAAGGAGGGGAACTTAGTGTCCTAAGTGTAGAAAAAGGAAAAATGTATATTTAGAAGCCCTGAATGTTTGCCTCATTAACAAACCAAATGAAAACCCAGCGAAACACCCATCCTCCCTCGTGAGGAGGGGACCAGTTCTGGATGTGGACTGCCTTACATTCTAGCATGTCATGGTGTATCAAGTATTCAGCTGCATGTTACAGAAACCCAATTGCTGTGGCTTAACCAAATAGAAACTTAGTTTATTTCAAAGTACTAAGATATCCAGAGATAAGCAGTGCAAGGCTAGTACAGCTGCTCTATGAGGCCACCAGGGGCCCACACCCTTTCTGTTGCGCTGTTCTTCCCATGTGACTTACGTTCTCCTTGTAAAGTATCTGCTGCATCTCCAGGCATTGTGTTTGCATTTGAGACAAGATAAAAGGGACTGAGGGAATGACAGATGGCAAAAGCTGCATGCCCATTGGGTCTTCTTCTCTTCAAAAGCTTCCTTGAAAACCCTACCCAGTGACTGCTGTGTACATCTTATTGGCCAGAAGTGGGGTACATGACATCTCTTTCCTGCAAGTTTGACAAGGCAAGTATTTTGGCTGGTCACGTTGACCTGAACAAGAAGTTCTGCTATTAAGAAAGAAAAGGAGGGAGGCGGGGCCAAGATGGCGGACTAGGTACACGCTACCTCGGATCCCTCTTGCAACAAAGACTCGGAAAAACAAGTGAATCGATCACGTACATAACAATCTACGAACCGTGAACAACAAATACAGATTTAGAGATGGAGAACGAACAAATACGGGGAAGCAGCGATTGTTTTCAGAGCCTGGAGCCAGTGTACTAGTCAGGCGGCTTCATTAACATCCGAATTGCCTGAGCCAGAGCGAGAACTCTGATAGGGATCTGACTGCATTTTTTTTTTAGCGGATTTTCTGGAAAAACTAGTTTCCCAGTGATGGCTCGGAGACAGCAGTCCATATCAAACCACATAAAGAAGCAGACCATGACAGCTTCTCCAACCCCCCAAACAAAAGAATCAAAATCTTTCCCAAATGAAGATACAATCCTGGAATTATCAGATACAGAATATAAAGAACTAATTTACAGAATGCTTAAAGACATCACAAACGAAATAAGGCAAACTACAGAAAAAGCCAAGGAACACACTGATAAAACTGTTGAAGAACTCAAAAAGATTATTCAAGAACATAGTGGAAAAATTAATAAGTTGCAAGAATCCATAGAGAGACAGCATGTAGAAATCCAAAAGATTAACAATAAAATTACAGAATTAGACAATGCAATAGGAAGTCAGAGGAGCAGACTCGAGCAATTAGAATGCAGACTGGGACATCTGGAGGACCAGGGAATCAACACCAACATAGCTGAAAAAAAATCAGATAAAAGAATTAAAAAAAATGAAGAAACCCTAAGAATCATGTGGGACTGTATCAAGAAGGATAACTTGCGGGTGATTGGAGTCCCAGAACAGTGACGGGGGACAGAAAACACAGAGAAAATACTTGAAGAACTCCTGACAGAAAACTTCCCTGACATCATGAAAGACGAAAGGATATCTATCCAAGATGCTCATCGAACCCCATTTAAGATTGATCCAAAAAGAAAAACGCCAAGACATATTATCATCAAACTCGCCAAAACCAAAGATAAACAGAAAATTTTAAAAGCAGCCAGGGAGAAAAGAAAGGTTTCCTTCAAGGGAGAATCAATAAGAATAAGTTCAGACAACTCAGCAGAAACCATGCAGGCAAGAAGGGAATGGGACGATGTATACAGAGCACTGAAGGAGAAAAACTGCCAACCAAGGAACATATATGCAGCAAAACTCTCTCTGAAATATGAAGGCGAAATTAAGATATTTACAGATAAACACAAGTTTAGAGAATTTGCAAAAACCAAACCAAGGCTACAAGAAATGCTAAAGGAGATTGTTTGGTCAGATGACCAATAATATCAGGTACCAGCACAATACAAGGTCACAAAACAGAACGTCCTGATATCAACTCAAATAGGGAAAGCACAAAAACAAACAAATTAAGATTAATTCTAAAAAAAAAATAAACAAAACAATACACATAACAGGGAATCATGGAAATCAATAGATAAAAGATCACAAAAATCAAAAAGAGGAACTAAATACAGGAGGCATTGAACTGCCAGATGGAGAGTGATACAAGGCGATATAGAATGATACAAGTTAGATTTTTACTTAGAAAAATAGGGGTAAATAATAAGGTAACCACAAAAAGGAATATCAACTCCATAACTCAAGAAAAAAGCCAAGAAAAACGTAACGACTCAACTAACATAAAGTTAAACATTATGAAAATGAGGATCTCACAATCTACTAAGAAAAACGTCTCAGCACAAAAAAGTATGTGGAAAAATGAAATGGCCAACAACACACATGAAAAGGCATCAAAATGACAGCACTAAAAACTTATTTATCTATAATTACGCTGAATGTAAATGGACTAAATGCACCAATAAAGAGACAGAGAGTCACGGACTGGATAAAGAAACACGATCCATCTATATGCTGCCTACAAGAGACACACCTTAGACTTAGAGACACAAACAAACTAAAACTCAAAGGATGGAAAAAAATATATCAAGCAAACAATAAGCAAAAAAGAAGAGGAGTAGCAATATTAAGTTCTGACAAAATAGACTTTAGACTTAAATCCACCACAAAGGATAAAGAAGGACACTATATAATGATAAAAGGGACAATTGATCAGGAAGACATAACCATATTAAATATTTATGCACCCAGTGACAGGGCTGCAAGATACATAAATCAAATTTTAACAGAATTGAAAAGTGAGATAGACACCTCCACGATTATAGTAGGAGACTTCAACACACCACTTTCGGAGAAGGACAGGACATCCAGTAAGAAGCTCAATAGAGACACGGAAGACCTACTTACAACAATCAACCAACTTGACCTCATTGACTTATACAGAACTCTCCACCCAACTGCTGCAAAGTATACTTTTTTTTTTGTAGCGCACATGGAACATTCTCTAGAATAGACCACATGTTAGGTCATAAAACAAACATTTGCAGAGTCCAAAACATCAAAATATTACAAAGCATCTTCTCAGACCACAAGGCAATAAAACTAGAAATCAATAACAGAAAAACTAGGGAAAAGAAATCAAATACTTGGAAAATGAACAATACCCTCCTGAAAAAAGACTGGGTTATAGAAGACATCAAGGAGGGAATAAGGAAATTCATAGAAAGCAACGAGAATGAAAATACTTCCTATCAAAACCTCTGGGACACAGCAAAAGCAGTGCTCAGAGGCCAATTTATATCGATAAATGCACACATACAAAAAGAAGACAGAGCCAAAATCAGAGAACCGTCCCTACAACTTGAACAAATAGAAAGTGAGCAACAAAAGAATCCATCAGGCACCAGAAGAAAACAAATAATAAAAATTAGAGCTGAACTAAATGAATTAGAGAACAGAAAAACAATTGAAAGAACTAACAAAGCCAAAAGCTGGTTCTTTGAAAAAATTAACAAAATTGATAAACCATTGGCCAGACTGACTAAAGAAATACAGGAAAGGAAACAAATAACCCGAATAAGAAACGAGAAGGACCACATCACAACAGAACCAAATGAAATTAAAAGAATCATTTCAGATTATTATGAAAAATTGTACTCTAACAAATTTGAAAACCTAGAAGAAATGGACAAATTCCTGGAAAAACACTACCTACCTAAACTAACACATTCAGAAGTAGAACAACTAAAGAGACCCATAACAAAAAAAGAGATTGAAACGGTAATCAAAAAACTCCCAACAAAAAAAAGCCCTGGCCCGGACGGCTTCATTGCAGAGTTCTACCAAACTTTCAGAGAAGAGTTAACACCACTACTACTGAAGGTATTTCAAAGCATAGAAAATGACGGAATACTACCCAACTCATTCTATGAAGCCACCATCTCCCTGATACCAAAACCAGGTAAAGACATTACAAAAAAAGGAAATTATAGACCTATATCCCTCATGAACATAGATGTAAAAATCCTCAACAAAATTCTAGCCAATAGAATCCAACAAGACATCAAAAAAATAATTCACCCTGATCAAGTGGGATTCATACCAGGTATGCAAGTCTGGTTTAATATCAGAAAAACCATTAATGTAATCCATCACATAAATAAAACAAAAGACAAAAACCACATGATCTTATCAATTGATGCAGAAAAGGCATTTGACAAAGTCCAACACCCATTTATGATAAAAACTCTTACCAAAATAGGAACTGAAGGAAAATTCCTCAACATAATAAAGGGCATCTATTATTTTTTTATTATGCAAAGCCAACAGCCAATATCACTCTAAATGGAGAGAACCTGAAAACATTTCCCTTGAGAACGGGAACCAGACAAGGATGCCCTTTATCACCGCTCTTATTCAACATCGTACTTGAAGTCCTAGCCAGGGTAATTAGGCTAGACAAAGAAATAAAGGGTATCCGGATTGGCAAGGAGGAAGTAAAGCTATCACTATTTGCAGATGACATGATCGTATACACGGAAAACCCTAAGGAATCCTCCAGAAAACTACTGAAACTAATAGAAGAGTTTGGCAGAGTCTCAGGTTATAAAATAAACATACAAAGATCACTTGGATTCCTCTACATCAACAAAAAGAACATCGAAGAGGAAATCACCAAATCAATACCATTCACAGTAGCCCCCAAGAAGATAAAATACTTAGGAATAAATCTTACCAAGGATGTAAAAGACCTATACAAAGAAAACTACAAAGCTCTACTACAAGAAATTCAAAAGGACATACTTAAGTGGAAAAACATGCCTTGCTCATGGATTGGAAGACTTAACATAGTAAAAATGTCTATTCTACCAAAAGCCATCTATACATATAATGCACTTCCGATCCAAATTCCAATGTCATATTTTAAGAGGATAGAGAAACAAATCACCAATTTCATATGGAAGGGAAAGAAGCCCCGGATAAGCAAAGCATTACTGAAAAAGAAGAAGAAAGTGGGAGGCATCACTCTACCTGATTTCAGAAGCTATTATACAGCCACAGTAGTCAAAACAGCCTGGTACTGGTACAACAACAGGCACATAGACCAATGGAACAGAAATGAGAACCCAGATATAAATCCATCCACGTATGAGCAGCTGATATTTGACAAAGGACCAGTGTCAGTTAATTGGGGAAAAGATATTCTTTTTAACAAATGGTGCTGGCATAACTGGATATCCATTTGCAAAAAAATGAAACAGGACCCATACCTTACACCATGCACAAAAACTAACTCCAAGTGGATCAAAGACCTAAACATAAAGACTAAAACGATAAAGATCATGGAAGAAAAAATTGGGACAACCCTAGGAGCCCTAATACAAGGCATAAGCAGAATATAAAACATGACCAAAAATGATGAAGAGAAACCCAATAACTGGGAGCTCCTAAAAATCAAACACCTATGCTCATCTAAAGACTTCACCAAAAGAGTAAAAAGACCACCTACAGACTGGGAAAGAATTTTCAGCTATGACATCTCCGACCAGCGCCTGATCTCTAAAATCTACATGATTCTGTCAAAACTCAACCACAAAAAGACAAACAACCCAATCAAGAAGTGGGCAAAGGATATGAGCACACATTTCACTAAAGAAGATATTCAGGCAGCCAACAGATACATGAGAAAATGCTCTCGATCATTAGCCATTAGAGAAATGCAAATTAAAACTACGATGAGATTCCATCTCACACCAACAAGGCTGGCATTAATCCAAAAAACACAAAATAATAAATGTTGGAGAGGCTGCGGAGAGACTGGAACTCTTATACACTGCTGGTGGGAATGTAAAATGGTACAACCACTTTGGAAATCTATCTGGCGTTATCTTAAACAGTTAGAAATAGAACTACCATACAACCCAGAAATCCCACTCCTCGGAATATACCCTAGAGAAACAAGAGCCTTCACACAAACAGATATATGCACACCCATGTTTATCGCAGCTCTGTTTACAATAGCATAAAGCTGGAAGCAACCAAGGTGTCCCTCAACGGATGAATGGTTAAATAAATTGTGGTATATTCACACAATGGAATACTACGCATCGATAAAGAACAGTGACGAATCTCTGAAACATTTCATAACATGGAGGAACCTGGAAGGCATTATGCTGAGCGCAATGAGTCAGAGGCAAAAGGATAAATATTGTATAAGACCACTATTATAAGATCTTGAGAAATAGTAAAAACTGAGAAGAACACATACTTTTGTGGTTACGAGGGGGGAGGGAGGGAGGGAGGGACAGGGTTTTTTATTGATTAATCAGTAGATAAGAACTGCTTTAGGTGAAGGGAAGGACAACACTCAATACATGGAAGGTCAGCTCAATTGGACTGGACCAAAAGCAAAGAAGTTTCCAGGATAAAATGAATGCTTCAAAGGTCAGCGGAGCAAGGGCGGGGGTCTGGGGACCATGGTTTGAGGGAACTTCTAAGTCAATTGGCAAAATAATTCTATTATGAAAACATTCTGCATCCCACTTTGAAATGTGGCGTCTGGGGTCTTAAATGCTAACAAGCGGCCATCTAAGATGCATCCGTTGGTCTCAACGCACCTGGAGCAAAGGAAAATGAAGAACACCAAGGTCACACAACAACTAAGAACCCAAGAGACAGAAAGGGCCACATGAACCAGAGACCTACATCATCCTGAGACCAGAAGAACTAGTTGGTGCCCGGCCACAATTGATGACTGCCCTGACAGGGAGCACAACAGAGAACTCCTGAGGGAGCAGGAGATCAGTGGGATGCAGACCCCAAATTCTCATAAAAAGACCATACTTAATGGTCTGACTGAGAGTAGAGGAATCCCGCCGGCCATGGTCCCCAGACCTTCTGTTGGCACAGGACAGGAACCATCCCCGAAGACAACTCATCAGACATGAAAGGGACTGGTCAGTGGGTGGGAGAGAGATGCTGATGAAGAGTGAGCTAATTATATCATGTGGACACTCGAGATTGTGTTGGCATCTCTTGTCTGGAGGGGGGATGGGAGGATAGAGAGAGAGGGAAGCTGGCAAAACTGTCATGAAAGGAGAGACTGAAAGGGATGACTCAAGAGGGGGAGAGCAAGTGGGAGTACAGAGTAAGATGTATGTAAACTTATATGTGACAGACTGATTGGATTTGTAAACGTTCACTTGAAGCTTAATAAAAGTTAATTAAAAAAAAGAAAGAAAGAAAAGGAGGATGGATGCTGGGTTGACAACTAGCAATGGGGCCTTACTGGAAGGCTCTGAACACTTTAATGAGCAATTGAGCAGAAAGTGGAGTGATTTGCTGAGATTGGGAAACCAGTTTTCTTTGGGAGAAATCAACAGGGCCACTTGGTTATGCTCAGTTTGAGATCCTTATTAGACATGCAAATGAGGATGTCAGATCTGCTGCTGTTTCTACAAATTTGGAGCTCAGGGGAGCAGTCTGGGCTGGGAATTGAAATATGGAGTCATCAACATACGGATTGCTTCTAATCTTCCCATAAAGATGAAATGAGGCCATCAGCTGAGAGTGAGAAAGTGGAGACTTGAGGATAGAGAAGATATAAAGTAGTCCTCTAGGAGAGTATGAATGCAAACTTACTAGGGTAGTAGGATTGATGGATAGTGTGAGCATTCTTTTAATATTTACGGTCTTGAATTGTACAGCCAATCAGCCAAATTGTGTGATTTTTGTCAACCAATGTTTGGTTGAAGGAGCCCTGGTGGTGCAATTGTTAAGCACTTGGCCACTAACTGAAAGGTTGGTGGTTTGAACCTACAAGCCACACTGCTGGAGAAAAGACCTGGTGATCTATTCTGGTAAAGATTACAGTCTAGGAAACCCTATGGGGCAGTTGTACTCTGCCTGATAGGATTACTATGAGTAGGAATGGACTAGATGGCACACACCACCACCGCCGCCACCAAAGTTTGGTCGATTGGATGAAACCATCACAAAAGCAGATGCAACTAAGACTGAGATTTTCCTGGTGAGTGTGAGGAAGGTAAAAAAGGACAAGGAAATAGAAAGTTTTACAAGATGTTTATAACTATGTGATAGATAATAAATAAAATTGTGAACTCATGGATTGGTGGCCTTGATAAGGCAAGAGATTTTGTTGTAGGGTTACTAGAACCAATACACTTGAAGGATAAGAGGTGGTAGTCAAATTATGTACTGCTTTAAAAAGGATTTCAAGTATGGTATAATTATTTGTGGTAACAGTGTTGTTGGGTGAAAGCCAAGGTTTTGCTCAGTGTGACTTGTTACAACCAATAAACAAGAGACCGAGGCGGGAGATCAGAAAGACTCCTTTATTTCGTTGTACAAGGGAAGGAGCAATCAGGACAGCTTGAGGAGGTGGGCTTTTACAGAATGCAGACAAGGAAATGCAAATTAATCGTGAATATTCAGGATTGACCTTCACACAGGTGCTCAGAGCTTGGGGGATGACTATGCATTTTCTTTAGACAAGGGTTTGATCCCCCAGGATGGAGGAAGGGATGAATTTTTCTTTTTTAGAATGTTAAGTCTCCACCCAGATGCCGGTTGAGGCCACCTGTGGCCCATTCTGTGGTTATCTTGTCAAAGAAAATTTCAGAAGAAAGGGCAGCTTATTTTGCTCCATGTAGGAGGATAAGTCAGAGCAGGTGTCTCTTAGAAGGGTTAGGCTCTGAGGCTGCCTGCCTCAACAAGGTCTAGGATGTAATCTTGGGAGTAGGTGGCTGAGATGGATGGAGGGAATAATTCCTGCAGAGAGAAGACCAAGCGAACTGAGGGATGGATGTGGGATGGGACATTCATGAGGCTGATGATGGCAAGAAGAGTGGGAAGGTTACCAGCAAGCCAGGAACTAATGCCTTCAAAGAATGGCATCAGGGATGGCTAGGGAGCTTAGAGATGTTGGCTAGGAAAAAAGGAGAAATGCTGGGTGGTATATTCCAAGGGTATGAGCTTCCAAGGAAAGCTGTGTCACAAGAGCACAGTGGAGAGTTTGAAGAGACTACTCATCATTGTTAAATGTGGTAGAGTAAGGCTCACGATAAGATGGGAGTGGATAAAGGGTAAAGATGGAGGAACTGGTCCAGAACAGGGGGAGAGCCCTTATCTTCTGAGTGTGGAGATGGGCAGAAAATTGGAGGGCTTAGGCTTTGTGGTCTCAACATTTTTAAGTGGGAAGCAAGTTTGTCTGCTGAGAATGGGGGAGGCAGTGATTGTTGGTAGGTGAGGACTTAAGGTTTGGAATCAATGCTGATGAGAATGGAAAACATTCTTTCCAATGACAAGAGGAAGGACTGCCACACTCTCTGAGGTGGGCAGTGATGGATTTGCTTTGGCACTTACCTACGTGGCTGTAGGACTTTTCTGTGCCAGGGTACAGCTGACTGGAAATAGGAGCAAACTAACTGAATTGTGGGATTAATACAGGTTAATTTTTCACCACGCAATTGTGACAGAAGGATGGGGATACAAAGGAGTCAGGGGAGCCATGTGATCACTCGTAGGGCTCAGAGCAATGGGGAAGAAACTAAGGTCTCAGGGGGGCAATAAGTTAGGTAAAAGGGGAGGCTTCATCATTCTTGTGGAGTGGAAGTAGTCCCTAACTTACATCAGGGTTCCATTGTGGGTTCTGAAGTATGTTGAATACCTCATTTTTTGTTTGTTTGTTTTAGTTTGCAGTATTGTTGCCTTTTATTATCAGTATATTTATAAATCTGATCTTTATTTGTCTTTGGGTGTTGGAAACATTACGTACAAACTGTCTTAGTCATCTAGTGCTGCTATAACAGAAATACCACAAGTGGATGGCTTTAACAAAGAGGAATTTATTCTCTCACAGTCCAGTAGGCTAGAAATTTGAATTCAGGGCACCAGCTCCAGGGGAAGGCCTTCTCTCTCTGTTGGCTTTGGAGGAAGGTCCTTGTAATCAGTCTTCCATTGGTCTGGGAGCATCTCAGTGCAGGAACCTCAGGTCCGAAGGATGCACTCTGCTCCTGGTGCTGCTTTCTTGGTGGTATGATGTCCTGTCTCTCTGCTCGTTTCTTTCTTTTATATCTCAAGAGATTGCCTTAAGACACAATCCAATCCTGTAGGTTGAGTCCTGCCTCACTAACACAACTGCTGCCTATCCTCCTTCATTAACATTATAGAGGCAGGATTTACAACATACAGGAAAGTCACACAATACTGGGAATCATGGCCCAGCCAAATTGATATATACATTTTTGGGGGGACATAATTCAATCCATGACACAAACGTACAGATATATTTTAATACATTCATACATAAAGAAAACATAAATCATAAAAATTTACTCCGACAGTGAAATTAACATCCAATACTTCTGATGGTAGGAAACGCTGAATAAGATCATGCTATTGGCCTGGTCTGCAGTGAAGCCGGCATTATTGTCATAACAATGAAGTCAGAGTCCTAACGGTTGTTCGGCACGTGCACAGTTCAGTTATGTAGTCAGAGTTGAACATTGCCCAACTTACTATCTGTTAAGACTCCCAACACCAACACCGACTTCACTGTAGACCAGGCCATAGCCTGCTATATGGCAGTGTTTTGAACAGTAAACCCTAACACTGAACATGTGCAAGTGAACATCTGAGAATGATAACATTAGCAAATTATACTCTGCAACATTGTATGTAGTACATATTACTAACGATAAGATGTACAAAAAAAAAAGTCGTAAGTGTGATTCGTTGTAACTCTAATACATCGTATGTCGGGGACTGCCTATACTACCTCCTCTGCAGTATGGTTTTGAGAATTGCAGATACTCCATGTAAATGATTTAGCACAATACCTGGCATTTATTGTTATGCAAGATGATGGGGAGATTAATTATAAAGAGAAAGATTGTGAGTTCCTTTTCTGTGGCTGCTGTAATAAATTATCGTAAATGGGGTGGATTAAAACAACAATTTTCTTACAGTTCTAGAAGCCAGAAGTCTGAAAAGAGGTGTTGGCAGGGCCACGCTCCCTCTGAAGGCTGTAGGGCAGAATTCTTCTCTTCCTCTTCCAGCTTCTGATAGCTCCAAGTGTCCTTTGGCTTGTGGCTGCACCACTTTAGTCTCTGGCTCTGTCTTCACATTGCCCTTTCCTCCTTTTCTGGTTATTTCCCTCTGCCTTTCTTTTATAAGGACACTTTTTATTGGGTTTAGGGGCAACTGGGATAATTTGATTTCAGAATCTACTAGATGGCAACAGGTTTTTGGAGCCTTAGTGATGCAGTGGTTAGGTATTTATTTGGCTGCTAACCGAAAGGTTAGCAGTTCAAATCCACCAACCACTCCTTGGAAACCCTACGGGAAGTTCTTCTTTGTCCCATTAGGTCGCTATGAGTCAGAATCGACTCAGTGGCAACGGGTTTGGTTTGGGATAATTTAGGATAATCTCTGCATCTGAAGATCCCCAATTGTATCTGCAAAGATTGTTTCCCAAGTAAGGTCGTATTCTCAGGTTCCAGGGATCAAGACACGATGTATCATTTCAGTCCATTCAGTCCACTACAGTGTCCACATCTCCAGTGAATGTGCTGCTAGCAGCAGTAGCTGGCAAGAAAAGGCAGAGTGGCTGGTAGAGCCAGGTGATCTGGGCCTATAAGAGGAAGGGTTTGTTATAGAAATCAATGAGTAACATTGAAGAGGTGGAAAAAGGCTGACACCACCTCCCAGGCTTACTGGGTCCAGACAACACCGCTAGGCAGAGGCAACAAAGAGGCACTGGTCCGGAAAAGTCAGGCTTCAGGGAAAGCCGGAGAAGAGGTTGAAGGGCCTGAAGCAATTGAAAACAGCAGATTTTTGATGGTGGGAGGACCATGTGTCATGTTCAGAAAATGGACCAGTGCTAGGGAACAGAAGACATTTTATGCAAATCAAGTGAGATAACTTCAGAAACCTTGTGCTGAGTCCTCACAGGCTATAAGGATGCCAAGGCTGAGTCTGTTTGAACTAACTGCCATGTCCCCACCTTACTGCCCATCCTCGCCATCCGCATCCTCACCAATCATGCCCCCTCCATTCATGTCCCCGGCATCTGCGTGCCCACCATCCATGCCCTTGACATTTGTGTCCCTGCTATCTGTGTACCCAATATTCACATCCCTGACATCCACGTCCTCGCCATTTGAGTTTCCAACATCTACGTAGGAGCCTCTTCCCAATCTTGCATCTCTCGGCCTCACTCAGACTTCTTGTTGCTGTTTCCCTGTATTAACCTCATGGTGCAAGTCTGTCCTTCTAGAGTTTGCTGTGCCATCTAGCTTCCACGGGCAGTGGGGTTTCCCTATTTTGGTATCTGGGGAGTGGCTGAACCTTTACTGACTTTTTTTTTTTAATCTTGACTATCATTATGAAATTATTACGTATCAGGGTGTGGTTTTCTTCTCACAGGTAACACAGTATCTGCATCAATGTGGCTAAATACATCTACACGGTTTTTTTTTTTTAATACAGGATGCATCATGCTAATGGAAGGATTTAATTCAACCCTGAAGGGAATGATTAAGGTTTGTAGATAATTGCTCTATTAGGATAAGTTATCACATATTATTTGCATATGTAAAGGCCACCTCAGAAATACTCTGTCTTCTCCCCTTTTAATTAACATTTGGAAATGAGAGAACAGTTCAACAATTCAAGAAAAGGAAATTTGCAACCTTCAAAGTCAGCAGGCAAGTTTGTTTTAAGTTCTGAAGAGAAATTAAGAAGCTTAGTATTAGGACTTCCAGCCAACATGGCTCCACAGACAGAAGCACCACGCCATCCCTTCACAGCAAAGACATGAAAAACTAAGTAAAACAGGGACAAACATCACTCCTAGAACCTAAAGTGTCAAATGAAGAGATAAAGAATTCAGGCAAACACCAAATGGAATAAGAAACTGACAGAGGACTGAGAGTGAAGATATGTGCCGAGGTTCCTTATCAGCTAATGCAGCGCGGATTCGCCATCTTGGACTCTTGTTGGAGACTGGCTGACGGGGAGCATGGTAAAGCAGTTTCATGGAGCTCCAAGCAAGAGACAGAGCACCCGGTAACCAGCAATATGCGCTTTCACACTCCCCATTATCTCCCCGCCACTCTACCTCTGAGCTTCCTGGCTGGCTGCAGTGGCTTGGCTGGCCAGGAAGTACAGCGTCAGTGCTGCTTAGACTTTCCCCACCTATATCACAGATCAGTGGACAGGGAGTACTGGAAAACAGCTTCACGAAGTTCCCAGCAGGAGACACAGCATCTGGTAATGAGCGATATATGCTTTCCTAGCCCCTACCCTTCTTTCTCTCCCTCCGGCCTCCTCTGCTCCCTGCCAGCTGCAATCTCTTGGCCAGGAGGCAACTACTTCCATCTTGGGCCTCTTGATTCACCCTATCCACACTGGCTGGGTCCCTGAGCTGGTGTTGCCTCTAACTGTCTCCTTTTGTTTCTTCTGTGCCTCCCATCACCTCCCCCTCCTTTTCCTCGAACACCTGGCTCTGTGTGCTGTCTTTGCTTCTTCTTGAGAGGCTGCGAAGCCCCACTCGACTGGGGATCTACTCCCCTGGCCCGCGACACCATGCTGGTGGGATCCCTGGGGCTTTTTTGTTTGTTTTGTTTTGCCTTGTTTTGTTTGTTTTCTTTCTCTTTTCGCACTTGAGAGCCCCTCCTAGCCAGGCTGCACTGCACACCCTAAGACACACTCCCCCAATCTGCACAGCCATGGAGGCAGGATCCCTGAGGCATTTCTTTCTTTCTTTTATTTTTTCTTTCTCTCTTTTTCCTTTTCTGTCTTTCTTCACTTCTCAATTCTCATCTCCCTATACTTACTTTCTTTTTCTATCTCCTGAATATCTGCTGCTGTGTGACATCTATATCCCCTCTAGCCAGGCTATATTGCCCAACCTGGGAGAATTCCCCAGTCTTCACAGCCACACTGGTGGGACCCCTGGGGCCTTTTCTTTTCTTTTTTTTTTCTTTTCCAAATTTTTAGCTAGTTATTTTTTTTTTCTTTTTCCCTTTTTCCTTTTTTCTTCTCTCCATTTCTCGGGCAAAGGAAATGAACAGACACTTCACCAAAGAAGACATTCAGGTGGCCAAAAGACACATGAAGAAATGCTCAGGATCTCTAGCCATTAAAAAAATGCAAATCAAAACCACAATGAGATACCATCTCACCCCAGCATCCCTGGAAAGAATCTATAAAACAGGAAATAACAAATGTTAGAGAGGCTGCAGGGAGATTGGAACTCTTATGCACTGCTGGTGGGAATGCAAAATGATACAACCATTTTGGAAAACAATATGGAGCTTCCTTAGAAAGCTAGAAATAGAAATGTCATATGATCCAGCAATCCCATTCCTAGGAATATATCCTAGAGGAATAAGAGTCATCACACGAATAGACGTAAGCACACCCATGTTCATTTCAGCATTGTTCATGATAGCAAAAACATGGAAACAACCTAGATGCCCATCAACAGATGAATGGATAAACAAACTGTGGTACATACACACAATGGAGTATTATGCAATAATAAAGAACAAAGATGAATCTGTGCAGCATCTCGTTACATGGATAAATCTGGGGGGCATTATGCTGAGTGAAATAAGTCAGTCACAAAAGGACAAATATTATATGAGACCACTACTGTAAATACTCATGAAAAGGTTTACATACAAAAAGAAACAACCTTGGAATTATGAGGGAGGGGAGTGGTGGAGATGTAAAAACAGTTAATAGGCAATAGGTAAGTGGAAACTTTGGTGAAGGGCAAGACAGTACACAATACTGGGGAAGCCAGCACAGCCTGTACAAGGCAAGGTCATGGTAGCTCCATAAACCAAAAACCAAACATGTTGCCGTCAAGTCAGTTACAACTCACAGCGATCCTGTAGCTCCATAGATGCAACTCCTGAGGGACCAAATTGCTGGGCTGAGTTCTGTGGGGACCATGATCTTGCAGAATATCTAGCTCAATTGGCATAACATAGCTTATAAAGAATATGTTGTACATTCTACCTGGTCAGTAGCATCTGGGGTCTTGAAAGCCTGTGTGCAGCGATCTAGGATACTCCACCTGTCTCTCCCCTTTGGGAGCAAGGAAAAATGAAGAAAACTAAAGACACAAGGGAAAGATTAGTCCAAAGGACTAATGGACCACATCTACCACGGCCTCCACCAGACTGAGTCCAGTACAATGAGATGGTGCCCAGCTACTACCCCCAACTGCTCTGACAGGGATCGCAATAGAGGGTCCCAGACAGAGCTGGAGAAAAACATGGAACAAAATTCTAACTCAAAAAGAAAGACCAGACTTGTTAGCCTGACAGAGACTGGAGAAGCCCTGAGAGTATGGCCTCCAGACAGCCTTTCAGCTCAGTAATGAGATCACTTTTGAGGTTCACCCTCCAGGCAAAGATTAAATAGGCCCATGAAACAAAAGAAAAAAGGGGCCCACCAGCCCTGGGGCAGGGAATGGAAGGTAGGAGAGAACAGAAAAGCTGGTAATAGGGAACCCAGGTTTGAGAAGGGATAGTGTTGATATGTCGTGGAGTTGTTAACAAATGTCAGAGCAATGTGTTCTGTTTGATGAGAAACTAATTTGTTCTGTAAACCTTCACCTAAAGTATAAAAAAACAAAACAAAACCAAAAACTTAGCACTAGGTAGGTTAAGAGGAGTGGAGAGGACATCTGGGGAAAGGGAAACAGTGTATGAAATGGATTGTTTCACCCTTTCTTCGTGGAGGGGAGCATGTCATGGATCTCTGTGGAGATGTGATGGATTCTGGATTCGTTCCCCAGATAAACGCACATGGATACATTCATTGTTGCAGAGTACTCAATCTCCCTGAAGCCCACCCATGAGCTCCTAGGGATGGATCCAGGAGGCCAGTTAAAGACCTCTGGGCTCATCAAACAGATGATTGGTATGTGAACATAGACTAAAACAGGGTTGGAAAACTCTGTAGAGAATAATGAAAACTCTGTAGAGAGGCTTAAATAACAAGGTTCAGGAGACATAGCTGTATCTTAAAGTCGAGGTGGGCAGGATGCACAGTGAACATCTGGGTGTGATCCCCAGTGTTGACTAGGTCACCCACCCTTTCTGGGCTTTGAGAACCTCATCTGTGAAGTAGGCTAATAATGCATGCCTATTTCATAGGGATATTTTCAGGGCTAGCATGAGAACACAGTGAGATGATATAAGTGATGGTGTTTTGTAAACCTTATGATTACAAAAGTATAAAAGATGAATCAGGTAGTAATGTGATGGGCATGGTCACTCGCAACCCTCAACTATGGAGCAAGGAACATTGAGTGTGGCTTGAGACTATTAGGACAAGAGGATGAGAAAATTCATGGACATATTACAAAGCAAAGCAGGTGGAATGAACTCATCATTTTTTGAATAAGGGGTAATACTGCTGGTAGATTATTACTTTTTAAAGTGAATGGAAAGGTCTTGCATGAAATCAGGAAGAGGATGGAAAATGTTAATCCTAAAAACCCCTGAAATTTTCCAGAAGTCTTTCTTCCAAAACCAGATGGTACATAAATTAGATTTTCTGTGAATTATAGAGTATTAAATTTTATAACCAAACCAAATTGATGTCTTTTGCCTGGAACCAATACACTGTTGAATCTATTGGGAACGGCTTAGATTATTTTAACTATTGATCCATGAAAAAGCTTTTGGCAAATGGTCTCAGACAAGGAATCAAGCTGTTATGGGTTGAATAGTGTCCCTTCAAAATGTGTTTTAAATCCTAACCTCTGTGCCTGTGGTTATAATCCCATTTGGGAACGGGTTGTCTTTGTTATGTTAATGAGGAAGGGCATATCTTGTGTCAATTTCTTTTGAGAAATAAAAGAGATTAAACAAGCGAGGAGAGAGAGATGGGATTAAGATAGATGCAGAGACAAATGGAAATCTCCAAGGAACCAGAAAGCAGAAGCTGAAGAGACTAGGACTTTCTTCCAGAGCTGACAGAGAAAGAAAGCCTTCTCCTTGGGCTGGGCCTCTGAATTTGGACTTTTAGCCTTTTTTTTTAATCTGTGAGAAGATAAATTTCTGTTTGTTAAAGCCATCCACTTGTGGTATTTCTGTTATAGCAGCACTACAGAACTAAGACAAGAGCCAAGAACAGCATTTGTCATGCTAGATGGGTTGACTCACTCCTTGGACTGAAAAATTCACCCGTCTTTTCCTGAAAACTGCCCAAGAGTCTATTAAATGGGCCAGGGACATTTGTTATATCATATATTGATGGATGACTCTTGTTTACCCAATGTAAATGAACTTCTGGGACACTTTGGTTTGGTACTAAGTGCTATCTGTAAAACTGATCCTTTGGAGAAACTTGATAAAAAACCCATTTGGACAGCTGTTTGAAAGAAGAGATAGGAAATTGGCCCATGGCCACTTTAGGAGAAAGAAGACACTATTAGAGGTTGAGAATCTACTCCGCCTAAGAGACACCTGAGGTCATAGACTCTAGACTCTACAGAATAGTAAATAAGAGATTGTCCTTTGTTTGGGGGCCACAGAAGAGCCTTAGTGTCTTCATGTCCAAAGGTAACTCTCTAAAAACTTATTTAGGTTCAGAGCTGTGAAGAATGCTCTTTCCCCTATTTTTCCCATGGCTGCCCCATGCTCATTATTTAAGGTTCGGCCAAAATGTCACCTCTTCAGAGAGCCCTTCTAGGACCACTGTACTTTCAGGACACTCTGTCCTATTACCATTTACTCACATTTGTACTTAGTATCTGGTTAAGGCCTGCCCTCACAGGTGAAATGGTCACTGCAATATCCTCTGCCCTGAGCACACATATGATGTATATTTGTCAAATGGATGAATTAGTGGAGCTTTTGAAATACTAAAACAAGCCCTGATTTGCTTATCAGTTCCTAGGATCCCAGACATTTTATATTTCTTATCCTGACAAATCTTTTGGATTCTGTTCCTACAACATACGTCTCAGCTGTTGCCTCCTTTCTGTTTCTGAGCCACTGTCCTTGTTTAGAATTTCCTTACGTTTAGACCATTACAGTGGTCTCTGAAATGGTCTGTCTGCCTTTGGTGTTTATCCATTCCCACCAAAACTAGAAAGATCAGTTGCCATAGAATCTATTCTAACTCATGGTGACCCCATGTGGATCAGGGTAGAATTGTGCTCCATAAGGTTTTCAGTAGCTGATTTTTTGGAAGTAGATTGCCAGGTCTTTGTTCCAAGTAACCCCTGGGATGACTTGAATCGAGCATATTACCCATTTGTGCCACCCAGGGACCCTGCATCCATTCCAGATATTCTGTAAACCCCTACTGGTTCAGTCTTCTATTTCCTGTTCAAAAAATAAGCAATTTGGCCTCTTTATCTGTGCCTGTTTTCCAACCTCCTCTTTATATGCCCTTTGACTCAGTCAAGTTGAAGTATTCTTCCCTTTTCCCTACATGCCCTGTATTTCCCTACCTCCAAGCTCTTGCTTAAGGGGTTCCCTTTACTGGCATGCTCTTTGCCACATCTTTACATGCCCAAATATTGGCCATCTTTTAAGGCCCAACTCAAATATTCTCTCTTACAAGGAGATTTCCCTTAACTGAAAGTAACCTCTGCTTCTTTAAATTTTCTAGCACTTTATCCCTCTCTTATGGTATGAAACACTATATACAAATGTCTAATCCCTTTCACTAGACAGCGAACTTCTTAAGGGCGAAGCCTAAATCTTATCCATCTTCACCTTCTATAGAGCACTCAGCACAGAGCCTTAATTGTCAGATTAGTCATTAAGAGGGTTGGAATGAATGACAATTTATCAATTCTTGTTTGGGCTAAGTTTTATTTTAGGCCAGGGAAATGCAAAACATTCTGGAATATGTTAGTCACAATTATTGCCAAGGGAAACAAATCTGTCTCCTATTTGAAAAACTGTCTGGATCATGGCTTGGATAATAAAAACGATCATGCAGAACTTCCAGTTTACAATGATGGGCTTTCACCCCTAGTAATGGGCTTTTTACTCCCATGACCTTGTGGGGTAAGTAGGTGTGTTATAGTTGTCTCAGAGAGGATAAATAAATTGCCTAAGTGGTGGAAGTGGTATGTGATGTCGGTCGTGGAGTTTCAGATGTCGTGTCCTTTTCCTCGTTCACTGCTCTCCTCCATCCCCTCATTATCAGCCAAGTAGGCTGGGGCAGATGGAGACTGTGATATATTTTTCTTGCATTTTGAAGAGATGGCCCCAGAAACTCCAGTATTTCCAGATGAGCATTCATCCTGGGTGAGACAGACTGAAAATACATGAACTAAACTTTCAATTCAAGAAGCTAAAGGACTATTTAAAATTAATAGAGTTTGATTGGACTAGTGATTGAAATAGTTCGTGAATGTAAATGAAAAGGGCCTTTATCTGTGAACTAGGAGCTACCCAAGCTTAGGAACCTTCCTGCCTGAGTTCTCAGGCCTCCTAGAAGATAAAAGGCATATCACTGATAGCAGGAGGTAATAGAAAGAGTTCAGGTGTCAGACCTTGACAAAACTGCGTTCAAATTCCAGCCCCACCCCATGCCGGCTGTCTGGCTTTGAGAAAATTACTTGCCTGAGCCCGTTTCCTGATCTGTAAATGACACTGTCAAAGCAACCATGCCTCCAGACCACCAAAACTCATTGCCATTGAGTTGATTCTGACTCATGGCAACCCTGTGTGTTACAGAGTAGAACTGCTCCATAGGGTTTTCTTGGCTGTAATCTTCATGGAAGCAATCACCAGGCCTTTCTTCTGCAGCACTGCTAGGTGGGTTCAAACTGCCCACCTTTAGGTTAGTAGTTGAGTGCAAACCATTTGTACCAGTCAGGGACCTCAGGTGCTAGAAATTTATTATCACATTCACTTCTCATCCAAATCCTAGGAAGAAGGTATTATTATTATTACTTTTTTTTTTTCCTTCCTTATTCTACAGTCAAGGAAAGGGGTTCAGAGAGGTTAAAAGCCAGTAACAAGAGGTTACCAAGAAGATGATGCCCAGTTCACTCACTTACTATCCAACACACCAACACCATCTATATAACATGATGTCTTGGTCATCTAGTGCTGCTATAATAGAAATACAACAAGTGGGTGGCTTTAACAAAGGGAAATTTATTCTCTCACAGTTTAGTAGGCCAGAAGTTTGAATTCAGGACATCAGCTCCAGGGAAAGGCTTTCTCTCTCTGTTGGCTCTGGAGGACATCAGTTTTCACCTGGTCAAGGAGCTTCTCTGCACGGGAACCCCAGGTCCAAAGGACGTGCCCTGCTCTGGCACTGCTTTCTTGGTGGTTTGAGGTCCTCCTATCATTCTGTCTGCTCACTTCTCTCTCTTGTAGCTTGAAAGAGACTGACTTAAAACACAACCTAATCTTGTAGATTGAGTCCTGCCTCATTAACATAACTGCCTCTAATCTAATCCTGCCTCATTAACATCATAGAGGTAGGATTTACAACAGATAAAAAAAAATCACATCAGATGACAAAATGGCAGGCAATCACACAATACTGGGAATCATGGCCTAACCAAGTTAACATATTTTGGGGGGACACAATACAATCCATGACAATGGGAGAGAGGAAAACCCATCCTAACAGGGTTAATGTGATAGATAAGAAATTTTTTTAAAGTGTCAAGATTGTATTAATTATTTCCCTTCTCAATTCTTTTAATAAATGTTTGTGAATAAATATGTCTAGGTATCTTTATTTCTTTAAATTGTATTTTAAATGATAAGCCCTTTATTTCATGGTGATTAGTCCATCAAGATAATGTTTACACTTAGCTTTTTTAGACATTCCTGGGGAAAACCAGCCTCCACCCAGTGGCAGGAGGTCCCAGAGGCTGGGAAAGGCCCTGGGAAGCAAGGAAGAGCCTTAGATGAACTGTGCTAAAACTGGCCTCTGCTTCACTTTTAATGTTTAACCGAGAGTTACAGAAGTTAATCAAGGAGAAAAAAAGAAAAAAAAACCTGTGAAGAAAATAACATGTAAAGATTATTGATGGGTCTATAAACACTGAAAACTGTATTTAAAATGAATATTTTCATCAGACTTTCTTATCCTTCTGAATGATCATTCTAGCATGGATGTCCTGGATGGATGCTGATTCAGGAGATTAGAGAACACTCCTGAGTGGAGAGGGCCCTGACGTCCTAGGAGGGGACAGGGCCACAAGAGAGGCAAGACCAAACTTCAACCCTGACTTTGAGTCTTTGCTCTGCCTCTTATTGTCTATGTGACCTTCAGCAAACGCCTTCCTGCTTCTGGAGCTCTGTGGCAGGAATGGGTAATCCTTCCCTCATTCATTTATCCTTTCCCCTGGGTACATGGGAAGAGCTAGGAGGGGCCAGGGAAGGTGCAAAGAAGGGAGCTATGCCACACCCAGGCCCAGACACTAAAACCTCCACCTGCTCTTCCACGCTCTCTCTTGCCTTATCTGCCAGCGGGGAGGAGGGGGCTCTGAGGATGCAGAAAAGGACAGAGTCACTTACGGAGGGGCCTGGGAGAAAAGATGCCATGCTAGAAGCAGCCTGTGGATGTGACTGTCACGTAAATGGTAAACTTTTACTGTGTTGAGCTATTGATAATTCAGGGTTATCTGTTAGAGAGTCTAGTATTACCTTTACTAATACAGACTCATGTTCCTTATCTATACAATGGGGTAATGATGATCCATATCTCAGCTGTCATAAGGATCAAGAGAAATATGTATATGGTATAACTTTAAAAACTCTAAAAAGCCTAATCGGTAATTGTTCTAATTAGCCTAATCATTAATCATATTAATCAGCCCAATAGCAGGTCTGCTTTCACCTACTAGATACACAGTTACTTGTCCCTCGTCAGCACTGGGCAAAGCTCCCCCAGCAGAAGGTTCTGGAGCCGTACACCACCAGCTCGAGCCCTGTCATGGCCCCTGCTGTCCAGTCTAAGCTGAAGTCAAAGTTCCTGTTTTGCTTTTCCCAACAGATGCTGCAGAGCAGGGATTTGAGGCCAATGGAGTCCCTGGGTGGTGCAAATGATTAATGCACTTGGCTGCTAACTGAAAGATTGGAGGTTCAAGTCCACTCAGAGGCACCTTGGAAGAAAGGCCTAGAGATCTACTTCCAAAAAATCAGCTATTGAAAACCCCATGGAGTGCAGTTCTACCCTGACACCCATTGGGTCATTCGTCATGAGTCAGAGTCAACTCCTCAGCAACTGGTTGGTTGGTTGGTTGATGTCTTTCAGCTTATTCCTTATGGCACACGTTGGGCTTTGTTAACATTCTTCTACTTTGCCACCAGAAATAGTCCCCCAAAATGCTTCTTTTTTCTTTTAACAAAAGAATTGCATATCTGTTGTGAAAAATTTGAAAAAAAAAATTTTAAGTGAAAATATCCACTTACTGAAGATAATCATTATTAATAGCATGGCGTTTTTCTCCCTGTATTTTTTAAGGTACATATGTTTTTACCTTAGTCGAGAACACACTAACATATGACTTGCTATCTTGCATTGTGTTTTTGCTTGTCATTATCATAAGCATTTCCCCATATCGCTAAAAACTATTTGTAGACATTACTTTCAATAACCATAGTATTCCATTATACAAATGTGCTATAATTTCCCTAACCAATTCCTTGTTTTTGGATGTTTAGGTTGTTCACAGTTCTCAGTGTTACAAAAAATGCTGCAGTGAACATATTTATGAACTTTGGACTGCTTCCTTTGCAGTCTGAATTCTTTAAGGCCATTAAGGTTTGGACCTGGCCAATACAAGGGAACCCATCCATTGAGTAGACACACCTGATTTCTAGAATGCACCAGCCCTGTCCTTGGCATGGGCAAGTCAACTCGGGCCCCCGACGGGGGTCGAGATTCAGGAAGAAGCCTGGGGGAGAAGACCTCTTCTGTCCCAGCTCTTGGGAGAGGTGCTTAGCTGCCTGGGAATGAGGGACAATGAAGGGCCCCTCCACTCCACTTCCTTGTGGGAGTCATCCCAACCCTTTCCCTTGACAGGGTTTGGGCTCATGTCTCATGATCTGATGCTGCAGTGCTGGGCCAGGCAGCACACTCCTTGAAGTGTTATTTTTTTTACCCAACGCCTGAACATTTTTTGTTGTTGAAATATAATTAACATGCTATAAAATTTAACATTTTAAAGTGTACAGTTCAGTGGTTTTTAATACATTCACAAAGCTGTGCAACCATCACTACTATTAATTTCAGAACATTTTCATCACCCTCCAAAACAACCCATACCCATTAACAGTCATTCCCCCTTTCCTCCTCCCGTCAGGCCCTGGAAACCACTGCCTTTTTGTATCTATGAATTTGCCTATTTTGAACATTTTATATAAATGGAGGAGGACTGGGGGCACAGTGTTTAAGAGCTCAGCTGTTAACCAAAAGGTCTATAGTTTGAATTCACCAGCCACTCCTTTGAAACCCTGTGGGGCAGTTCTACTCTGTCCTATCATGTATCAGACCTCATTTCTTTTTTTTTTTAATTAACTTTTATTAAGCTTCAAGTGAACATTTACAATTCCAATCAGTCTGTCACATGTAAGTTTACATACATCTTACTCCCTTCTCCCACTTGCTCTCCCCCTATTGAGTCAGCCCTTTCAGTCTCTCGTTTCGTGCCAATTTTGCCATCTTCCCTCTCTTTCTATCTTCCCATGCCCCCTCCAGTCAAGAGTTGCCAACACACTCTCCAGTGTCCACCTGATTTAATTAGCTCACTCTTCATCAGCATCTCTCTCCCCGCCGCTGACCAGTCCCTTTCATGTCTGATGAGTTGTCTTCGGGGATGGTTCCTGTCCTGTGCCAACAGAAGGTCTGGGGAGCATTGCCGCCGGGATTCCTCTACTCTCAGTCAGACCATTAAGTATGGTCTTTTTGTGAGAATTTGGGGTCTGTATCCCACTGATCTCCTGCTCCCTCAGGAGTTCTCTGTTGTGCTCCCTGTCAGGGCAGTCATCAATTGTGGCCGGGCACCAACTAGTTCTTCTGGTCTCAGGATGATGTAGGTCTCTGGTTCATGTGCCCCTTTCTGTCTCTTGGGTTCTTAGTTGTTGTGTGACCTTGCTGTTCTTCATTTTCCTTTGATCCAGTTGGGTTGAGACCAATTGATGTATCTTAGATGGCCGCTTGTTAGCATTTAGGACCCCAGACGCCACATTTCAAAGTGGGATGCAGAATGTTTTCATAATAGAATTATTTTGCCAATTGACTTAGAAGTCCCCTCAAACCATGTTCCCCAGACCCCAGCCCCTGCTCCGCTGACCTTTGAAGCATTCATTTTATCCCGGAAACCTCTTTGCTTTTAGTCCAGTCCAATTGGGCTGACCTTCCTTGTATTGAGTGTTGTCTTTCCCTTCACCCAAAGCAGTTCTTATCTACTGATTGATCAATAAAAAACCCTCTCCCTCCTTCCCTCCCTCCCTCCCCGCTTCGTAACCACAAAAGTATGTGTTCTTCTCAGTTTTTTCTGTTTCTCAAGATCTTATAATAGTGGTCTTATACAATATTTATCCTTTTGCCTCTGACTCATTTCGCTCAGCATAATGCCTTCCAGGTTCCTCCATGTTATGAAATGTTTCAGAGATTCGTCACTGTTCTTTATCGATGCGTAGTATTCCATTGTGTGAATATACCACAATTTATTTACCCATTCATCCGTTGACGGACACCTAGGTTGCTTCCAGCTTTTTGCTATTGTAAACAGAGCTGCAATAAACATGGGTGTGCATATATCTGTTTGTGTGAAGGCTCTTGTATCTCTAGGGTATATTCCGAGGAGTGGGATTTCTGGGTTGTATGGTAGTTCTATTTCTAACTGTTTAAGATAACGCCAGATAGATTTCCAAAGTGGTTGTACCATTTTACATTCCTACCAGCAGTGTATGAGAGTTCCAATCTCTCCGCAGCCTCTCCAACATTTATTATTTTGTGTTTTTTGGATTAATGCCAGTCTAGTTGGTGTGAGATGGAACTGCATTTCTCTAATGGCTAATGATCCGGAGCATTTTCTCATGTATCTGTTGGCTGCCTGAATATCTTCTTTAGTGAAATGTGTGTTCATATCCTTTGCGCACTTCTTGATTGGGTTGTTTGTCTTTTTGTGGTTGAGTTTTGACAGAATCATGTAGATTTTAGAGATCAGGCGCTGGTCTGAGATGTCATAGCTGAATATTCTTTCCCAGTCTGTAGGTGGTCTTTTTACTCTTTTGGTGAAGTCTTTAGATGAGCATAGGTTGATTTTTAGGAGCTCCCAGTTATCTGGTTTCTCTTCATCATTTTTGGTAATGTTTTGTACTCTGTTTATGCCCTGTATTAGGGCTCCCAGGATTGTCCCTATTTTTTCTTCCATGATCTTTATCGTTTTAGTCTTTATGTTTAGGTCTTTGATCCACTTGGAGTTAGTTTTTGTGCATGGTATGAGGTATGGGTCCTGTTTCATTCTTTTGCAAATGGATATCCAGTTATGCCAGCACCATTTGTTAAAAAGACTATCTTTTCCCCAATTAACTGACACTGGTCCTTTGTTAAATATCAGCTGCTCATACATGGATGGATTTATATCTGGGTTCTCAATTCTGTTCCATTGGTCTATGTGTCTGTTGTTGTACCAGTACCAGGCTGTTTTGACTACTGTAGCTGTATAATATGTTCTGAAATCAGGTAGAGTGAGGCCTCCCACTTTCTTCTTCTTTTTCAGTAATGCTTTGCTTATCCGGGGCTTCTTTCCCTTCCATATGAAATTGGTGATTTGTTTCTCTATCCCCTTAAAATATGACATTGGAATTTGGATCGGAAGTACGTTATATGTATAGATGGCTTTTGGTAGAATAGACATTTTTACTATGTTAAGTCTTCCAACCCATGAGCAGGGTATGTTTTTCCACTTAAGTATGTCCTTTTGAATTTCTTGTAGTAGAGCTTTGTAGTTTTCTTTGTATAGGTCTTTTACATCCTTGGTAAGATTTATTCCTAAGTATTTTATCTTCTTGGGGGCTACTGTGAATGGTATTGATTAGGTTATTTCCTCTTCGGTGTTCTTTTTGTTGATGTAGAGGAATCCAAGTGATTTTTGTATGTTTATTTTATAACCTGAGACTCTGCCAAACTCTTCTATTAGTTTCAGTAGTTTTCTGGAGGATTCCTTAGGGTTTTCCGTGTATACGATCATGTCATCTGCAAATAGTGATAGCTTTACTTCCTCCTTGCCAATCCGGATACCCTTTATTTCTTTGTCTAGCCTAATTACCCTGGCTAGGACTTCAAGTACGATGTTGAATAAGAGCGGTGATAAAGGGCATCCTTGTCTGGTTCCCGTTCTCAAGGGAAATGCTTTCAGGTTCTCTCCATTGAGAGTGATATTGGCTGTTGGCTTTGCATAGATGCCCTTTATTATGTTGAGGAATTTTCCTTCAATTCCTATTTTGGTAAGAGTTTTTATCATAAATGGGTGTTGAACTTTGTCAAATGCCTTTTCTGCATCTATTGATAAGATCATGTGGTTTTTATCTTTTGTTTTATTTATGTGATGGATTACATTAATGGTTTTTCTGATATTAAACCAGCCTTGCATACCTGGTATAAATCCCACTTGATCAGGGTGAATTATTTTTTTGATGTGTTGTTGGATTCTATTCGCTAGAATTTTGTTGAGGATTTTTACATCTACGTTCATGAGGGATATAGGTCTATAATTTTCTTTTTTTGTAATGTCTTTACCTGGTTTTGGTATCAGGGAGATGGTAGCTTCATAGAATGAGTTGGGTAGTATTCCGTCTTTTTCTATGCTTTGAAATACCTTCAGTAGTAGTGGTCAGTCTTTTCTGAAGGTTTGGTAGAACTCTGCAGTGAAGCCGTCCGGGCCAGGGCTTTTTTTTGTTGGAAGTTTTTTGATTACCGTTTCAATCTCTTTTTTTGTTATGGGTCTCTTTAGTTGTTCTACTTCTGAATGTGTTAGTTTAGGTAGGTAGTGTTTTTCCAAGAATTTATCCATTTCTTCTAGGTTTTCAAATTTGTTAGAGTACAATTTTTCGTAGTAATCTGAAATGATTCTTTTAATTTCATTTGGCTCTGTTGTGATGTGGTCCTTCTCGTTTCTTATTTGGGTTATTTGTTTCCTTTCGTGTATTTCTTTAGTCAGTCTGGCCAATGGTTTATCAATTTTGTTAATTTTTTCAAAGAACCAGCTTTTGGCTTTGTTAATTCTTTCAATTGTTTTTCTGTTCTCTAATTCATTTAGTTCAGCTCTAATTTTTATTATTTGTTTTCTTCTGGTGCCTGATGGGTTCTTTTGTTGCTCAGTTTCTATTTGTTCAAGTTGTCGGGACAGTTCTCTGATTTTGGCTCTTTCTTCTTTTTGTATGTGTGCATTTATCGATATAAATAGGCCTCTGAGCACTGCTTTTGCTGTGTCCCAGAGGTTTTGATAGGAAGTATTTTCATTCTCATTGCTTTCTAAGAATTTCCTTATTCCCTCCTTGATGTCTTCTATAACCCAGTCTTTTTTCAGGAGGGTGTTGTTCATTTTCCAAGTATTTGATTTCTTTTCCCTAGTTTTTCTGTTATTGATTTCTAGTTTTATGGCCTTGTGGTCTGAGAAGATGCTTTGTAATATTTTGATGTTTTGGACTCTGCAAAGATTTGTTTTATGACCTAATATGTGGTCTATTCTAGAGAATGTTCCATGTGCACTAGAAAAAAAAGTATATTTTGCAGCAGTTGGGTGGAGAGTTCTGTGTAAGTCAATGAGGTCAAGTTGGTTGATTGTTGTAATTAGGTCTTCGGTGTCTCTATTGAGCTTCTTACTGGATGTCCTGTCCTTCTCCGAAAGTGGTGTGTTGAAGTCTCCTACTATAATCTTGGAGGTGTCTATCTCACTTTTCAATTCTGTTAAAATTTGATTTATGTATCTTGCAGCCCTGTCACTGGGTGCATAAATATTTAATATGGTTATGTCTTCCTGATCAATTGTCCCTTTTATCATTATATAGTGTCCTTCTTTATCCTTTGTGGTGGATTTAAGTCTAAAGTCTATTTTGTCAGAACTTAATATTGCTACTCCTCTTCTTTTTTGCTTATTGTTTGCTTGATATATTTTTTTCCATCCTTTGAGTTTTAGTTTGTTTGTGTCTCTAAGTCTAAGGTGTTTCTCTTGTAGGCAGCATATAGATGGATCGTGTTTCTTTATCCAGTCCATGACTCTCTGTCTCTTTATTGGTGCATTTAGTCCATTTACATTCAGCGTAATTATAGATAAATAAGTTTTTAGTGCTGTCATTTTGATGCCTTTTCATGTGTGTTGTTGGCCATTTCATTTTTCCACATACTTTTTTGTGCTGAGACGTTTTTCTTAGTAGATTGTGAGATCCTCATTTTCATAATGTTTAACTTTATGTTAGTTGAGTCGTTACGTTTTTCTTGGCTTTTTTCTTGAGTTATGGAGTTGATATTCCTTTTTGTGGTTACCTTATTATTTACCCCTATTTTTCTAAGTAAAAATCTAACTTGTATCATTCTATATCGCCTTGTATCACTCTCCATCTGGCAGTTCAATGCCTCCTGTATTTAGTTCCTCTTTTTGATTTTTGTGATCTTTTATCTATTGATTTCCATGATTCCCTGTTATGTGTATTGTTTTGTTTATTTTTTTTTTAGAATTAATCTTAATTTGTTTGTTTTTGTGCTTTCCCTATTTGAGTTGATATCAGGACGTTCTGTTTTGTGACCTTGTATTGTGCTGGTACCTGATATTATTGGTCATCTGACCAAACAATCTCCTTTAGCATTTCTTGTAGCCTTGGTTTGGTTTTTGCAAATTCTCTAAACTTGTGTTTATCTGTAAATATCTTAATTTCGCCTTCATATTTCAGAGAGAGTTTTGCTGCATATATGTTCCTTGGTTGGCAGTTTTTCTCCTTCAGTGCTCTGTATACGTCGTCCCATTCCCTTCTTGCCTGCATGGTTTCTGCTGAGTAGTCTGAACTTATTCTTATTGATTCTCCCTTGAAGGAAACCTTTCTTTTCTCCCTGGCTGCTTTTAAAATTTTCTGTTTATCTTTGGTTTTGGCAAGTTTGATGATAATATGTCTTGGCGTTTTTCTTTTTGGATCAATCTTAAATGGGGTTCGATGAGCATCTTGGATAGATATCCTTTCGTCTTTCATGATGTCAGGGAAGTTTTGTGTCAGGAGTTCTTCAACTATTTTCTCTGTGTTTTCTGTCCCCCCTCCCTGTTCTGGGACTCCAATCACCCGCAGGTTATCCTTCTTGATAGAGTCCCACATGATTCTTAGGGTTTCTTCATTTTTTTTAATTCTTTTATCTGATTTTTTTTTCAGCTATGTTGGTGTTGATTCCCTGGTCCTCCAGATGTCCCAGTCTACATTCTAATTGCTCGAGTCTGCTCCTCTGACTTCTTATTGCGTTGTCTAATTCTGTAATTTTATTGTTAATCTTTTGGATTTCTACATGCTGTCTCTCTATGGATTCTTGCAACTTATTAATTTTTCCACTATGTTCTTGAATAATCTTTTTGAGTTCTTCAACAGTTTTATCAGTGTGTTCCTTGGCTTTTTCTGCATTTATCCTAATTTCATTTGTGATATCTTTAAGCATTCTGTAAATTAGTTTTTTATATTCTGTATCTGATAATTCCAAGATTGTATCTTCATTTGGGAAAGATTTTGATTCTTTTGTTTGGGGGGTTGGAGAAGCTGTCATGGTCTGCTTCTTTAAGTGGTTTGATACGGACTGCTGTCTCCGAGCCATCACTGGGAAACTAGTTTTTCCAGAAATTCCGCTAAAAAAAAATGCAGTCAGATCCCTATCAGAGTTCTCGCTCTGGCTCAGGCTATTCAGATGTTAATGGAGCCGCCAGGGGAGGGTGGGGGAGGGATCAGAGAGCTAGGAGTGTAGCACCTCAGAATATGGCCAGAGTTGTTTGTCTTACTTGGGATGACTCTTATATCTGAGATTTCCGTGGGGCGCGTTGCCTAAATGTACTGGCTGTGTGGAGATTGCCCCCCGGGGGGTCTGGCCCGCTGGCGTCACAGTCAGATCCTCCGCTGTCAGCCCCACCCCCAAGGTTAAGGCTCCCCTACTGGGACGGTGCACTCCCGTCTCCAAAATCAGTCGCTGCCTCCCGGGGACTCCCCGTCCCGCCAGCCGCGTTGCGCGCCACTCCCACGAGCTGGGTGGGCTCCCCCCCCGGGGTCAGCTCAGGAGAGCGGAGCAGCTCCCCGCGCCTGAGTCGCGACTGCGCGTCCCGGCTGGGACACCGCTCTCCCAGCTCCAAGACCAGCCACTGCCTCCCGGGGACTTCTTCCACCGGCTGCTCCGCCACACCGCCCGCGTGAACTGGCTGGGCCTGCGCGAACCGGTTGGGACCACCCCGGGGTCAATTCAGGGGAATGTAGCTGATCCCCGCGCTCACGCCCCGCCCACTCCCGCCAAGATCCCGGTGGGACAGCTCCTCAGCTGGGACGCTGCTCTTCCCGCTCCAAGACCTGTCACTTCCTCCCGGGGACTTCTCCCTCCGGCGCGCCGCACTGCTTGCGTGAACTGGGTGGGTGCCGCCCGTACGAATGACTGGGCCCCCCCGCCCGGGGTCAATTCAGGGAAATGTAGCTGGTCCCCGCGCTCACGCCACGCCCGCTTCCCGGCAAACTCCCGGCGGGACGGCTCCCCGGCTGGGATGCTGCTCTCCCCGCTCCAAGACCAGTCACTGCCTCCCGGGGACTTCTCCCACCGGCTTCGCCGCCACGCCACCCGCGCCAAACGGCTAGGCTCCCTCCCGGGATGAGTTCGGGGGCTAGGGCTGGGCCCCTTGTCTGTGCCGTCTGCCCCCCTAGGCTCTGCCCCAAATCAGGCTCCAAAGGTCACCTGCCTGGTACGCTGGCTCCTGGCTCTGAAAACAATCGCTGTCTCCCCGTATTTGTTCGTTCTCCGTCTCTAAATCTGTGTTTGTTGTTCAGAGTTCGTAGATTGTTATGTATGTGATCGATTCACTTGTTTTTCCGAGTCTTTGTTGCAAGAGGGATCCGCGGTAGCGTCCACCTAGTCCGCCATCTTGGCCCCGCCTCCCCAGACCTCATTTCTTTTTATGGCTAAATAATATTCTATTGCATGAGTATACCACATTTTATTTATCCTTTCATCAGTTGATGGACATTTGGTTTGTTTCCACTTTGGGGCTATTATGCTGCTATGAACATTTGTGTACACATTTTTATATGGTCATATGTTTTCAAGTCTCTTGGTTATATGTCTAAGAGTGAAATTGCTGGGTCATATTTTTTTATGGTAAGTTCAGGAAACCCTGGTGGCTTAGTGGTTAAGTGCTTTGGCTGCTAACCAAAGGGACGGCAGTTTGAATCCTCCAGGCACTCCTTGGAAACTCTATGGGGCAGTTCTACTCTGTCCTGTAGGGTCACTATGAGTCAGAATCGACTTGATGGCGCTGGATTTGGTTTTTTTGTTTTTTATAGTAAGTTCATGTTTAACTTTTTGAGGAACTGCTGCAAACTGTTTTCCACAATGGCTGTATCACTTTACATTCCCAATGTACAAGGGGCCTGATTTCTCCACAGCCTCGTCCATACTTGTTATTGTCCATCACTTTTCTTATAGCCATCCTAGCAGGAATGAAGCATATCTCATTGTGGTTTTGAGTTGCATTTCCCTAATGACTAATGATGTTGAGCATATCCCCATGTACTTATTTGGCCATTGTATATCTTCTTGGAGAAATGTCTATTCAATTTCTTTTCCCATTTTGGGGGGGGAATTTTTTTGTCTTTTTAATGTTGAGTTGTAAAAGTTCTTTATATATTCTGGATACTAGACCTGGATCAAATATATGATTTGCAGATATTTTCTGCCATTCTGTGGGTTATCTTATCACTTTCTTGATAGTGTCCTTTGATGCACAAAGGTTATTAATTTTGATGAAGTCTAATTGATCTATTTTTTCTTTTGTTGGTTGCATTTTAGATGTCATATCTAAGACTATCTAAGTAATCTAAGATCACAATGATACACACCCATTTTTTCTTTTAAAAGTTTTACACTTTCAGCTCTTATGTTTAGGTGTTTGATCATTGTGACTTAACGTATATGGTATGTGTTAGGGCGCCAACGTCTTTCTTTTGCATGTGAATTTCCAGTTGTCTCAGTACCATTTGTTGAAAAGACTCTTCTTCCTCCGTTGAATTATCTTGGTACCCTTGTCAAAAATCAATAGATCATAAATGCATAGTTTATTCTTGGACTCTCAGTTTTATTCCACTTGTCTATGGAATATGCCTTATGGCACTATTGCACCCTCTGGATCATTTGTAGTAAATTTTGAAATCAAGAATTATGAGTGTTCCAGCTTCGTTCTTTTTCAAGACTGTTTTGGCTGTACTGGATCACTCGTATTTTCATGTGAACTCAGGACCAATTTTTGTTAAAAAAAAAAAAAGTCAGCTAGAATTTTGGTAGGCATTGTGTTGAACCTGTACATCTATTGCTATCTTAACAGTATTAAGTCTTCTGAAGTGTCATTCTTATAAAACAAACCACAAACCTTACAGTTACTCAACTCCCACAACCAACAATTAAACTTCTCTGCAGTGTGGCCATCTCCTGTTTCCACTCACTGCCTTAATACTGAATGCTTTGTCTCGTAAATGAATTATCTTCTCTCAAGTTCAAAATACTCTCTGTATATTTCCTTATTAAACCTTAAATGTTTTATTTTAGTAATTTGGGGCTAGATACTATATGGATTCCACTAAAAGGTGGAAAACCAAGACAAAACACATTTGGACAACTGCTTGGTTCTCAGACTGCCCTTCTCTCCCAGCATATTAGGAAAAGCTGGTTTTAAATCCCAGCTACTCCCCCATTTCCCGCCTTTGTGTGCAATTTATAATAAGGTACTTAGTTTCTTTAAATCGGTCTCGTCTTTATAATTATGTGTGATCCAGGTACCCAGGTGACCTCATGGGCCCGTGTCACATTTACTCTTAATAACAAAATATAATTGCTTGATCTCCCTCCCAGGTCTGGCTGCCCGAAAGTAACCCTCTTCACAGTGCCCCCGCCTCCCCATTTTGTGAGTCCTGGAAGTGCCTCCCTAGGTGACCAGAGCCAGTCTGCCAGCTGCAGTCACCTACTCTCTTCCATCTGCCTCTTCCCCACCTGGCTTCCCCTCCCCTGCCCCATCTCTGGCAGGCCACAAGGAGATGCTCACTATTGGGCTGCTGAAGTCCATGCTCCCCATCTTAAGGAGACAAGGAGAAAAGTCTCTTCCCCTTAAATGCAGTGAGCAACTCTGCCCAAGCCAGGAGTCGCTCAGAGTCATTCCTGAGAATTCCATACTCCAAATTGATTTAAGCACTGAAAGGGGGAAAGATGCCACATCCCATTCACGCTGTTCTCTGCTTTCACCTCCTGCCTCACCTGCACTTGCTCCTCCCTTCCAGGTCACAAAACCAAAGCTGGAAGAAACGCAAGCCCCCCCAACCCCCAGGAAAAGGAGGGGTGGAGGGCCATCTCACTAACAGTAGCTGGTCTCTTGAGGTCCAACCCTCTCTCCGAAGGTTGAAAATGGTACCTGCTCCAAGAGGTGCTAAGAGGACTAACCTAAAGGAGGCAGATAAAGTGCCTGGCACCATGGTGACATTTCCCCCAGGGCTTCAAACTATCAATGGTGACAAGTTAAAAGGCACATTTTTCACTCTTCTCCCTGCAGCATGTAAATTTACCTGGCCTTGTGGTTCCTGGAGAGAGGGCCCTGGTAACCCCCCTGCTTCCTGTGACGTTTTGCTCGATTCCATCGAGTCAACTCATAGACCAAAAGCGGAATTAGAATTCCTTGTTTCCTCTGCTGTCCTGGTCAGGCCACCAGGGATGATGGACGTCTGTCTGTGGCCTCAGACGACAGGAAGTTGCCGAGGTGTCAAACCCTTCCTTCTGCCCACCAACCCCGGGGGTTTCAGTGCAGTCCCTCCCCTTGGCTTTGACCAAAAATAGCAGGGCATTTCATCTGCCACTGTGCAAGGCCTTTCCTACAACTCTTCCCCGGGGTTCCTGAGAGCTGTGCTCACCCGCTCCTCTCTGCAGCTCACTTGCCGCCCTTCTCCAGGTTCCAGCACACTTCCTCACAGGCTTGGCTGAGCCGGCTTACTCTCTTCTCTTTTCGCTTTTATCTCACCGCAGGGGCTGCACCCGGGTGTTCCGACGCCGCCCATTCCTTTTCCAAGCTGGTGCGAGGCACCCTGCGTAGTTGTGTGCTGCGGCCCACCTGCTCCCGGGTAGCCTCCCATGACCTGCTGCGAGGACGCTCCCAGCAGTCTGTGGGGCCGATTACAAAACCTACTGAGCTGAGCGAGGTGGTGGGGGTGCCAAACGGGTTAAGTGGGTTAGGCAGGTGGCTGCTAGGTGCAGTCTACAAGGAAATTGTGATTCAGGAGCTTGGCAACGTGAATTCTGTTCTCCTTTTGGTTTCATTTCAACAAGCAGTTACTGGATGTCTGGTGTGTTCGCAGAAATGTGGTAGATGGCTCTAGATGCCAGAATACAGAAGTACAAGGCTCTGAGAAGGGACACCAGACGACAGCTCCAGACTCAAGGTAGTGCACAGCCCACGGGAACCAGCCATGTGGAGCAACAAATACAACATGTGTGACACGTGAAGTAGTGGAAGTAAAAAAAGTGTAATAATTCCGAGAGAGTCAGTAAAGGCTTCACGAAGGACAAAGGGATGTCAATACTGAGTTTTGAAGATTGACTACAAGTTTACTAGGTGGACAAGAGCATTGAAGGACATTCCTGTCAGAGGAAACAGGACCCTTAAACTTCCAGAGGGTGAAAGAGTGGGGTGTGCGCAGTGATGTGGGACTCTGGTTCCTCCATGGCCTCCTTCAGCACCCTTCAGAGCCACTCTAGGTGAACAAGCCATGGGTGAAAACTCCACTTCTAGACAAGTCCACTAGCCTACCCTTACAAGTCTCTGTGTTAACTAGAGTTGCCACTAAGGGTGTGGGGAAAAAGGGATTTACAAGTTGTTCTGGATGCCTGGGACATAAACAAGAGTAAACCAAACCAAACCCGTTGCCATAGAGTCAATTCCGACTCATAGCAACCATATAAGGGCAAAGGACGTCCAAGAAGTGCTGGTGGATTCAAACTGCCCACCTTCTGGTTGGCAGCCAAGCTCTGAACCACTACACCACCAGGGCTCCTAAACAAGAGTAGGTAAGACCGTAAAAGCCTTTGGGTGCCGTGTTAAAGAGCTCAAACTTTACCCTGTAGGCTACAGCTTGAAATGGATGGCCATGAGATGGATTTTTTCCTAGGGACTTCTCTTAATTCTCATAAAATCTTAAAAATCAGTACATTTTGGCATCTCTTAGAGCAATCAAAGGATCTGACATTACTGGATTCACTCTTCTGCCTAGCAACAACTTGCTACCTCCAAGTCACAGCTGCCTCATTTAAAGCAGGCCTGCGCTCTCCAGTTGCCAGAACCTCCACCATTTCTTCCTCATGCTTGCAATGAACCCTCCTGGACTCTGAAAGCATTTCAGTGCACCCTGTAGGCAATGGGGAAGATTTGCATTTTAGGAAAATCATCTAACCATTGGGAGGAGATTGAATTTAAGAGGAGGATATGGGAATCAGGGAGACATGCCCATCAGTGCCAGAGACGACTCTGTCAGGTAAAGTTGAATATCACCCCATGCAAACACACATGAGCTTGTGCACACACATGTGAGCTTGTGCACACATGCACACACACATATACTTTAAATGTGGCAAAACTACTCTCACACTCAACATTTAGAGTTCTTAGATTACTTAAGATTTATTTATGTTCATTTGAAGATGATTGCTTTTGGAGGTGGGGTGGGAGGGAAGTACAAATATCATTTTTTCATAGGCTCCACTCTTCCTGTCTGCCCCAGCACTTAGAGAAGGATCTGAGTTGCCGCCCAAGGAGAACTTTAAATCCTGGACCATAGATTATCTCACCTTAGAGAGCCCTTTGTAGGAATAAGCCTCGTACATTTTCAGGCTTCTCTAGTGTTCATCTCCCATAGAACCAGAGCGGTGTTCTTCCCGTACTCAGCAAGCAACTATTAACTGGAAAGAAAAAATAGATCATTGTTGAAGGAACTGTGGTGGTAGTATTGGGGGGGAGGAATATAGACCCTCATTGACCCCAGAGTTGTATGTAATCCATTGAAAAGCCCTTCCCAAAGTATAATAACAACTTGTAGAGGAGAGAAACCGTGAATTCTATCCCTCCTTCAATGTCTGCTTCCCAGTCTGCGTAAATATGTAGTTGGTTTACCCACCTAGAATTGCCCTTGGTCTCCATTTCTGGAGTAGTGTGGGAAAAGGATTGCTTAATGCCAGTCAAGTGCCAAAGAGATAAAAGCAAATAGTAGTTTGTTTGGCAATTAATATAGCCAGTCTTTGTCTCTGTTACAGTTCATTTCATTTACAGGGGCCATGTCACTTACTGATCTAATAATCTTTTTCAGTATCACTTTTCAACATTGTACTTTTATGTAAAATAATGTTCCTTTGCATATGTTTTGATTACAAATGTCAGCAGAGACATAAAAGGTTTGAAATTTCTTGCTATGTGTTGCTCTCCTTGGCTTAGAATATATATGGCTGTTGGCAGTCAGGTTTCATGCACTAGCTGTAGTGTGGTGAGTAGATGGGCAGGGACTAGGACAAGGTCCACTCATTCATTTAGGGCTGAGATCCACAGCATTCTATCCTAGTTTGGGTTCTCTGGGAAGCAGATCCTGAGTCAAGGTTTTAGGAGCAAGAAGCTTATTGGGGAGCTGAAGAAAATACCAGTTGTGTAGTGAGGAAGTCAGCAGAGAAAAGAAGGCAGCCAGTAAAGGCACATTGTCAGGTCAGCTACCACTGTGGGCAAATAGAACTTAATCACATAGGGAAACGCTGGAATCTAGTAGAGAATACATGCGTCAGAGTTATCCTGCCTGCATTAGGCTGGGTGGGTTCTCCAGAGAAGCAAAACCAGCAAAGTGTGTAAATATGTATATAGGAAGAGATTCATATCAAGGAAATGGCTCATGAGGTTATAGAGGCTGGAATGTCCCAAGTCTATGGGTCAGGATAGAGGCTTCTCCTGATTCATATAGCCGTAGGGGCTGACAAACCCAAGATTGGCAGGTTGGAGGGCTGGGCTCTTGCTCCCAGGCTGTCAAGATCAATGAATTCCAATATCGGTAGGCAGAACTGCAGGTAAACTGCTAGCTCAAGTCCTAAAAACTGTACCTCAGATGAACAGGAGCCAGTGGCAGGATCCAGAACAATCAAAAGCCCCCAAGCCTTGCCAGAGTGCCCACTTACATTCAATGCAGGCCACTAGCCCAAGAAAACTCCCTTTCAACTGATTGGCTGCTCACAGCAGATCGCATCATGGGGGTGATCACATATCAAATCTAAACAGGGAAGTGATTGCAACATTATAAAAACAAACAAACCCACCCACTGCTGTTGAGTTGATTCCAACTCATAGCAACCCTATAGGACAGAATAGAACTGCCCCATACAGTTTCCAAGGAGTGTGGTGGATCTGAACTGCCGACCTTTTGATTAGCAGTCGTAGCTCTTAACCATTATGCCACCAGGGTTTCCACAACATTATACAACTGCCAAAACACTGAGAATCATGGCTCAGCCAAGTTGACACACAACTTTAACCATCACACCATCCAAGGGATGAGGGAGCTGGGTTAATTATACACCAACTTCCATTAATGTTGGTTGAGGACTGCTCCATAAATTACTTGAAACTTCTGTCCTGCTAATGGAGAAGGTAAAACAGGTTTTGGAGGTGAGATAAGGCCCACAGACAAAGGCATGCAGGTGCTGGTAGGTGGAAGTGGGACATGTGTGTACTAAACTGGTATGGATGAGGGCTCTGGGTGGGGCAATGATGATATCTGCTACATATTCTTTGAGGAGTTCCTGTCTTACCAGTGGTGACCAAGACGAATTTGCCTCTGCCTTCACAGAGCTTACTGCCTACAAACAACCAAGCAGTTCTCAAATGGTGGGATATAGTGTGATGGTAGGAAAGAGAGATGTATCCAGGGTATCCGGGAAAGGTGCAAAGGTCCTGAGAAGAGTGAGTTTGTGGCAAGTTTTTTTTTTTTTTTTTTAACTTTGAAGATCAGAAATTTATTTTCTCACAGTTCAGAAGGCTGTAAGTTTGAATTCAGGGTGCTGGCTATAGGGGAAGGCTTTCTGTCTGTCTGCTGTCGGGGAAGATCCTTTTCTCAGCTTCTCTAGTCTTCCTCTCAGCATTCCTTGGCACCTTGGCAATTTCACAGGGCATCTCTCTTTCCCCAGTTTGTGCCTGCTTGTCTCTGTGCCTGATGTGCTTACTTTTATTTATTTATTTTATTAATAATTTATTGTCAGTAAGAAAGACTGGCTAATGGTAGTTTTCAGTAAAAACCTTTACAAGGCCATAGCATAGCATCACAAATATACAGACACTGTAAAAACTGTGTCATGGTGTTTGGGGTCTAAGCAGGTGTGCAGAAGGTCTACACTTTCCAATAATGAAAAATGTGCATAATTCTAAGATACAGTAACCCATTCCAGACATGTCCATGTACCAGATCTTGCCTGTCCTATGCACACCCAGAAATGAAAGACTACATTGAAATGCATTAATGAAATCTCATACTTCAGAGGAAAACAACATAGAATGAAACCCTGGTTATACTAAAAAATTAGGCTGTTAGGTAATGTCGCTAACACCACCAAAATTCAGCCAAAAAAAAATTCACAGACTATCTTGGAAACCGAGTTTTAACTATGGAAAATCAAATCTGTACATGAAATTTACAAAAAGGAAAAATTCAAATAATCAAATGTACATAAATATGAGTTAGGCTAACAAGATGGTAGGACTGATTTTCACTTCATCATTTTAACAGACAAATGTAAATACAAAAAAAGATGCTCAGACATGGCACAGCCAAGGTAAATCTCATCCAATTACAGTAGGTTAGGACACTGGAAATGACTAACATGTCAAGAGGTGCGTGATTCAGCGCAGCCATGCCCTTTGGAGCTCACCGAAGAAAAGTGCTTCAGCACCTATCTCTAAAATCTACATGATACTGCAAAAACTCAAGTGCAAAAAGACAAATAACCCAATTAAAATTGGGCAAAAGATATGAACAGACACTTCACTAAAGAAGACGTTCAGGTAACTAACAGATACACGAGGAAGTGCTCACAATCATTAGCCATTAGAGAAATGCAAATCAAAACTACAATGAGATTTCATCTCCAACAAGGTTGGCATTAATCCAAAAAACACAAAACAATAAAAATACACTGTTGGTGGGAATGTAAAATGGTACAACCACTTTGGAAATTGATTTGGCGCTTCCTTAAAAAGCTAGAAATAGAACTACCATATGATCCAGCAATCCCACTCCTTGGAATATATCCTAGAGAAATAAGAGCCTTTACATGAACAGATATATGCACACCCATGTTCATTGCAGCACTGTTTACAATAACAAAATATGGAAGGAACCAAGGCGTACATCAACGGAGGAATGGATAAATAAATTATGGTATACTCACACAGTGGAATACTACACATTGATAAAGAACAGTGAGGAAGCTGTGAAACATTTCATAACATGGAGGAATCTGGAAGACATTAGGCTGAGTGAAATTAGTCAGTTGCAAAAGGACAAACATTGTATAAGACCACTATTGTAAGAACTCGAGAAATAGTTTAAACAGAGAAGAAAATATTCTTTGATGGTTACAAAAGGGGGGAGGGAGGGAGGATGAGAGAGGAGTATTCACTAATTATATGGTAGATAAGAACTACTTTAGGTGATGGGAAAGACAGCACACAATACAGGGGAGGTCAGCACAACTGGACTAAACCAAAGGCAAAGAAGTTTCTTGAGTAAACTGAATGCTTCAAAGGCCAGCGTATCAGGGGCGGGGGTTTGGCGATCGTGGTTTCAGGGAACATCTAAGTCAACTGGCATAATAAAATCTGTTAAGAAAACATTCTGCATCCCATCTTGGAGAGTGGAGTCTGGAGTCTTAAACACTAGCAAGCGGCCATCTGAGATGCATCAATTGGCCTCAATCCACCTGGATCAAAGGAGAATGAAGAACACCAAGGACATAAGGTAATTACGAGCCTAAGAGACAGAAAAGGCCACATAAACCAGAGACTAGACTACATCAGCCTGAAGCCATAAGAGCTAGATTGTGCCCAGCTACAACCGATGCCTGCCCTGACAGGGAACACAACAGAGAACTCCCGAGGGAGCAGGAGAGCAGTGGGATGCAGACCCCAAATTCTCATAAAAAGACCAGACCTAATGGTCTGACTGACAGTAGAAGGAGACCAGTGGCCTTGGCCCCCAGACTTTCTGTTGGCCCAGGACAGGAACCATACCCAAAGCCAACTCTTCAGACAGGGATTGGACTGGACAATGGGTTGGAGAGGGATGCTGGTGAGGAGTGAGCTTCTTGGATCAGGTGGACACTTGAGACTATGTTGGCATCTCCTCCCTGAATGGGAGATGAGAGGGTACAGCGGTTTAGAAGCTGGTGAAATGGACACGAAAAGAGAGGGTGGAGGGAGGGAGCAGACTCTCTTATTAGGGGGAGAGCAAATGGGAGTATGTAGCAAGGTATATATAAGTTTTTGTGTGAGAGACTGACTTGATTTGTAAACTTTCACTTAAAGCACAATATAAAATTTTTGACTACTGTGGTGGTATAATAGGTTCTAATATCAGGTGAAGTAAGGCCTCCCACTTTGTTCTTCTTTTTCAGTAATGCTTAACTTATCTGGAGCCTCTTTTCCTTCCCTATGAAGTTGGTGGTTTGTTTCTCAATCTCATTAAAGAACGTCGTTGGAATTTGGATCGGAATTGTATTAAATCTATACATCACTTTTGGTAGAGTAGACATTTTTATGATGTGAAGTCTTCCTATGCATGACCAGGGTATATTTTTCCACTTATGTAGGTCTCTTTTGGTTTCTTGAAGAGTTTTGTAGTTTTATTTGTATAAGTCTTTTACATCTCTGTTAAGATTTATTCCTAAGTATTTTATCTTCTTGGGGGCTACAGTAAATGGTATTGATTTGTTGATTTCCTCTTCGATGTTCTTTTTGTTGGTGTAAAGGAATCCAGCTGATTTATGTGTTTATCTTGTATCCCGAAACTCTGCTGAGCTCTTCTATTAGTTTCAGTAGTTTTCTTGAGGATTCCTTAGGGTTTTCTGTGTATAAGATCATGTAGTCTGCAAAAAGAGATACTTTTACTTCTTCCTCGCCAATCCGGATGCCCTTTATTTCTTTATCTAGCCTAATTGCTCTGGCTAGGACCTCCAGCACAATGTTGAATAAGAGCAATGATAAAGGGCATCCTTGTCTGGTTGCTGATCGCAAGGGGAATGCTTTCACGCTTCATAGAGGATGATGTTGGCTATTGGTGTTGTATAAATGGCCTTTATTTTGTTGAGGAATTTTCCTTCTATTCCTATTTTGCTGAGAATTTTTATCATGAATGGGTGTTAAACTTTGTCAAATGCCTTTTCTGCATCAATTGATAAGGTCATGTGGTTCTTGTCTTTTATTTATATGGTGGATTACATTAATTGTTATTCTAATGTTGAACCATCCCTGCATACCTGGCAGGAATCCCACTTGGTCATGGTGAATTATTTTTTTGATATGTTGTTGAATTCTGTTGGATAAAATTTTGTTGAGGATTTTTGCATCTAAGCTTGTGAGGGATATAGGTCTGTAAATTTCTTTTTTTGTGGTGTCTTTGCCTGGTTTTGGTATCAGGGATATGGTGGCTTCATAGAATGAGTTTGGGAGTATTCCATCTTTTTCTATGCTCTGAAATACCTTTAGTAGTAGTGGTTTTAACTCTTCTCTGAAAGTTTGGTAGAACTCTGCGGTGAAGCTGTCCGGACCAGGGCTTTTTTTTTGTTGGGAGTTTTTTGATTACCTTTTCAATCTTTTCTTTTGTTATGGGTCTATTTAGTTGTTCTACCTCTGTTTGTGTTAGCTTAGGTAGGTAGTGTGTTTCTAGGAATTCATCCATTTCTTCTAGGTTTTCAAATTTGTTAGAGTCAATTTTTCATAGTAATCTGATATGATTCTTTTAATTTCAGTTGTAATATTGCCCATCTCATTTCTTCTTCAGGTTATTTGCTTCCTCTGCTTTTTTTCTTTTGTTAGTTTGGCCAATGGCTTAGCAATTCTGTTTATTTTTTCAAAGAATCAGCTGTCGATTGTTTTTCTGTTTTCTATTCATTTAGTTCTGCTCTAATTTTTATTATTTGCTTTCTTCTGGTGCCTGAGGGTTTCTTTTGTTGAAGTCTTTCTATTTGTTCAAGTTGTAGGGATAATTCTTTGATTGTGGCCTTTTCTCCTTTTTGGGTATGTGCATTTGTTGATATAAATTGACCTCTGAGCACTGCTTTCGCTGTGTCCCAAAAGTTCTGATAGGGAGTGTTTTCATTCTCATTGGATTCTATGAATTTCTTTATTACCATCCTTAATGTCTTCTATAATCCAGTCTTTTTTGAGCAGGGTATTGTTCAGTTTCCAAGTGTTTGATTTCTTTTGCCTGCTCTTTCCATTATTGATTTCCACTTTTATGACCTTATGGTCAGAGAAGATGCTTTGTAATATTTCAGTGTTTTGGACTCTGCTAAGGCTTCCTTTATGTCCTAACATGTGGTCTATTCTAGAGAATGTTACATGTGCACTAGAAAAGAAAGTATAGTTGGTTGCTGTTGGGTGGAGTGTTCTGTATATGTCTATGAGGTCAAGTTGGTTGATTGTGCTACTTAGATCTTCCGTGTCTTTATTGAGCTTCTTTCTGGATTTCCTGTCCTTTACTGAAAGTGGTGTGTTGAAGTCTCCTACTATTATTGTGGAGCTGTCTATCTCACTTTTCAATGCTAATACAGTTTGTTTTACGCATCTTGCAGCCCTGTCAATAGGTGCATAAATATTTAATATGGTTATATCTTCTTGGTATATTGTCCCTTTAATCATTATATAGTGTCCTTCCTTATCCTTTTTGATGGATTTAACTTTAAAGTTTATTTTGTCAGAAGATAATATTGCCACTCCTCCTCTTTTTTGATTGTTGTTTGCTTGATATATATTTTTCTATCCTTTGAGTTTTAGTTTGTGTCTCTAAGGTGTGTCTCTTGTAGGCAGCAAGCACATAGACTGATCGTGTTTTTTAATCCATTCTGCCTCTCTGTCTCTTTATTGGTGCATTTAGTCCATTTACATTCAGCATAATTATGGACAGGTATGAATTTAGTGCTATCGTTTTGATGTCTTTTTTTGTGTGTTGTTGACAGTTTCTTTTTCCCACTTGATTTTATGTGCTGAGTAGATAATCTTTATATATTGCCCTTTCCTCATATTCGTTGTTATTGATTTTGTTTCTGCTGAGTCTGTATTTTTTTCTTGTATTTTATTTTGATGTGTAGGATAGTTTGTCTCCTTTGGGGTTACCTTATTATTTACCCCTATTTTTCTAAGTTCAAACCTAACTTCTATCTTTTTATCACCGTATCTTTCTCTCCATATGGGAGGTCTGTGATTACATTTCTTAGTCCCTCTTTGTTGTTTTAATGTTGTCTTCTTTTATTTAATAACATTGCTGTTACCCTGTTTAGAGCTTTTTTTTTTTTTTTTTTTTAATCTTGCTTTCGTTTTTTGTTTTCCCTGTCTGGATTGACTTCTTATTGCTCTGCCCAGTTTTCTAGTCTTGGGTTGATACCTGATATTATTGGTTTTCTAACCAAGGAACTCCCTTTAGTATTTCTTATAGCTTTGGTTTAGTTTTTATGAATTCCCTAAACTTGTGTTTATCTGGAAATGTCCTAATTTCACCTTCATATTTAAGAGACAGTTTTGCTGGATATATGATTCTTGGCTGGCAATTTTTTTCCTTCTATGCTTTATATAAGTCATCCCATTGCCTTCTTGCCTGCATGGTTCTGCCAAGTAGTCCGAGCTTATTCTTATTGGCTCTCCTTTGTAGGTGACTTTTCGTTTATCCCTCGCTGCTCTTAAGATTCTCTATCTTTGGTTTTGGCAAATTTGTAATATGTTTTGGTGGCTTTCTTTTAAGATCTACCTTATGTAGAGCTCGATGAGCATCTTGGATAGACAACTTCTCATCTCTCACGGTATCAGGGAAGTTTTCTGCCAACAAATCTTCAACAATTCTCTCTGTATTTTCTGTTATCCCTCCCTGTTCTGGTACTCCAATCACTCGTAGATTATTTCTCTTAATAGAGTGCCACATGATTCTTAAGGTTTCTTGATTTTTTAAAATTCTATCTGATTTTTCTTCAAATATATTAGTGCCAAGTGGTTTATCTTCAAATTAAGAAATTCTGCCTTCTACACACTCAATTCTGCTCGTCTGACTTCCTATTGAGTTGTCTACTTCTGTAATTTTATTGTTAATCTTCTAAATTTCTGCTTACCGTCTGTCTATGGATTTTTCCAGCTTACTAAATTTTTCATTATGTTCCTGAATAATCTTTTTAATTTCTTCAGTTGCTTTATTTGTGTGTTCCTTGGCTTGTTCTGCATATTTCCTGATTTCCTTCCTTATGTCTTGAAGGGTTCTGTATATTAATCTTTTGTATTCTGCCTCCAGTAATTCCGGGAATGCACTTTCATCTAGAAGATCCCTTGATTCTTTGTTTTGAGAGCTTGTTGAGGTGATCATGGACTGTTTCTTTATGTGACTTGATATTGACTGTTGTCTCTGAGCCATCTATAAGTTATTGTATTAGTTTATTTTATGTTTGCTTACTGTGTCATAGCTTCTTGCTTTGTTTTGTTTTGATATGTCCAGATGGGTTGCTTGAGTGAGCTAGCTTGATTGTTTCACCTTTGGAGATCTGACATGCTGTCCCTAGATGGCTAGAGCTGTTATCCGGTATATCAGTCTAGGCTTGTATGAATTCAGCTCAGGTGTCCAGGTAGCTGATCATCAAGTGTGTGGTACAGGCTCTGTCCTACAGTCTTAGAGGGGCAGGGGTGATTGGTGTATGTACCAGTATTTGGTTACAGCAGGGGGTCACACTCTGAACAAGGCAGGGGACTGAGAATCGTCCCCCACATATCTCTGAGGAAAGCATGTCCCTGCTCCCTAGAGTGTACAGGTGGGTGGATTCTGGAGACGGACCGTGGGCACCCATTGTTTTTGGTTGTAAGGACTGGGAGTTACCAGTTATTCTTGGACCCCTGTCGTGGTGGTTGGGTGACCTGAGTGGAGCTACCAGTCCTTAGGCCCCTGGTGTGGGTAGGTGAGGATCCTGTTTAATAGGCAAAGCAATGTGAAACATCAAACACCCAACTCTTCATCACACAGCTGAAATGGTTGGAGTCTGCCAACAAAGGCCTATTCTGAAATAGGTCCATACAGGTCCATGCAGAGGGGAAAGGTACTCAAAGTCCATGGACCATTTATGCCTGGATAGGAGCCGCTTCTGTCCTGAGCTCCCCCAATTAGTGGAGCTGCAAATTATCTTTTCCCCCAAATGGAAATTTTTCCTTCTCCAAGGCCGAGAGGATGGCTCTAGGTGCTCAACAGTGCCTATCTGAGGCCCAGGGAATTCAGCCGCTGAAGCTGGTTTGGGGGTGGGGGGGGCATGGTAAAATATATGCAAGTACTTAGCTTTTGCCAAGAGAACCGTTCTCCGGTTCTGGAGGAGTGAGTAGGCTGTGCGGCTGGCTGCTTCTCCCTAAGCAAACTGTGGCCGAACGCTAGTACAAGCCCGCCGCTGCGGCTCCAGGAATGGCGCCTGAAGGCTCCCCACTATTAAGGTGCAGTACTCCTCTCTGCTTCTGAACCATCTCTCCCTCCCCCTGCCCCTCTATTCATTTTCCAAGCTTGCCTTTGATGCTCAGGTCTCCTAGCTTGTGATAAATATATTCATTTCACTTATTTTTTTCGGGTCTTTGTTGTAAAGAGGACTTTCCGGAAGCGTCTGTCTATTCTGCCATCTTCTGTGTCAAGTTTTGAGACTCTTAAAGAGTAGAGTTCAAGTTGAGGATAGGGGTGGTTAAGAAGTTTGGAGGGAGAATCAGATCAAGAACTTTGGAAATTGCTTGGACTTTATTCTGGGTGCAATTTCTTCCCAAGGCTATGTTTACTTCCAATTACTATTTTAAGTCCTTAGATGGTTGCCCCTAGCATATTCCTACCTATTTTGCTCTTGCACACATCATTTTCTCATAGATAAATGCTAACAGAACAGAACCTTTTAAACATTTTAAGTAGAAAACCTAACTGAGGTTTATTTGATTTTGATACAGATTAAATTAACATATAATTGGCAAAATACTTTTGTTCTTGGATTCAGTGGATGGTTCAAGTAGTATTTATAAAGCAGCCTTTGCCCTTAAGGTGCTTAAGATATGTGGTGGGGGCATGGCATCTTGTATTTTCCAAACATGGCTACAACAAATCTCTTCACCCACACTTTCTTTTTACAATGTGACTTTGTTACTCTTTCCAAATGAGAGGTGGGCTCTATGTTTCTTCCTCTTGAATTTGGATGGGTTTATGACTACTGTGGAGCCCTGGTCTCAATGTGGTTAAGAGCTTGGCTGCTAACCAAAATTTCAGCAGTTCAAATCCTTGGAAACCCTATGGAGCAGTTCTTCTCTGTCCCATAAGGTCGCGATGAGTTGGAATTGACTCGATGGCTACAGGCAACAGGTAATGACTACTGTGGTGGTGTACTATATGACTTCTGAGGCTAGGTCATAAAAGGCAAGATAGCTCCCCTCTGGTTTTCTGCAGATACTTGCTTTTGGAGCCTGGAGCCATCATTTAGGAAGTTTGAGGTTACCATGCTGTGAGGAAGCCCCGGCCACATGAGGAGGTTGTGTTTAGTAGTTCTGTCCAACAGCCCAGTTGAAGTTTCAGGGCAGCTAGCATCAATTACCAGATATGTGAGTGAAGATGCTCCAGATGATTCCAGCCCCCAGCTGTTGAATCATCTTCAGCTTTTGGATTTTTCTACCTGAGGCTACAGGTATTGTGGAACAGAGATAAGCCATCCCCACCAGACCCTTTCAGAATTCTTGACTCACAGAATTCACGAGCTAATAAGTTGGTTGTTTTAAACTACTATGTTTTGGGATAATTTGTCTTGCAGAAATAGGTAATTCTTACAATGGAAGAGTGGCCTTACATAGCTGAGTAAGTTAGAGGACAATCTAACACATGTATAAAAGGACGAAAATGTTTGCTACAGATCGTAAGTATTATATAGGTGGTCCCCAAAAGGAGACCTCAAGTTTGTCTGGAGTTTTCAGGGAGGGCTTCTTGGAGGTGGTTGGACTTGAGTTCAGCCTTGAATAATTTCTGGCCATCTTGAATTCGTTTCCTTTTCTGAACAGAATCCCACATTTCCTTTGATCAGCCATTTGGTTTTCCTAAAATTGATACTATAGCCCCAGGGGCGGGCTGAGATTAAATTAAACTGGTGATTTGTTCAGAGCCCATGAGAGACATTTTCTAGGACTCAAAAAGCTTCCTGTCTCTGGCATGGAAGCTACCAGAAGACATTCAGAACAGTATGAAGTTGAGGAGCAACCATTTTGTGACTTGCAAGGGGATATCCTGGAGCTGCTGGGGGCAGGGTGTGGGTACTGGGGGGAAGCTAGGGGTGAAGCTACACCATGGAATGCAGATCAGAGAGACAGAAATGATCCATGGAGAAGCCAGGCTATTGATGGCATCTTTTTGATATGTTAGATAAACTCTTGGTTGATGCTAATCCCTAGCAGCCCCTTACTCATGGTGGCCCCATGCATAATGGAACGGAACACTGCACCATCCCCATAATTGGTTGCTGATTGGACTATTGTGATCCATAGTATTATCATTGGCTAATTTGCAAAAATAGATTGCCAGGCGTTTCTTTCTAATCCTTCTTAGTCTAGAAGCTCCACTAAAACCTGTTCGGCATCATAGCAACACAAGCCTTCAGTGACAGATGGGTGGTACCTGTGCATGAGGTACATTGGCTGGGAATTGAACCTAGGTCTCCTACATGGAAGGCAAGAATTTTACCACTGAACCACCAATGTACCCTGAAGCTAGTCCTAGCCCTGGACTGTTTGGTCCCCTTTCTTGTGCAAATTCATTTCGTAGAGGAGAATTGCTACGTCTCAAGGAGGCAACGGTGTTTCAGGCTAAGGTGCAGGACATCTCCCAAAGCCTGTTATATAAAAAGTGAAAACAGTTCCCAAGTAACAAATACTTGCTTGGTCCAATGTTTCCCAAAATTAATTTTTTCCCTTTACTTGGTCAATATGTATAAGTACCTGTCTGCCAAGCTCTGTGCTGTGTTGGGATTAGGGCACTGAATAAGATCGTGGTGGTCCCACGTTTGTGGAACTTACAGTCAATGGGAAAGACAGACGTGAAGAAAATTACAAGTGGGATAAATGGTGTGCAGGAGAGATGGTTGATCTGTGGACACTATAGTGGGAACCTCACCTGGATTGGGAGGAATGGTCAAGGAATTCTTCCCTAAGAAAGTAACATTTAAGCAGAGGCCTAAAAAGATAAGCAAAGATTTAATTAATCAGTGAGGGAGTTGCATAGGGGAGTATTCTGGGTAGAGGGAATAGCACACATTTGCCTAAAGAACTGCTAAGGGGCTTTTAAGGTGTAAATGTGCACTGTGAAGCTCCAAGAGGGGCTGAGGCAAGCAGCATTTCCCACCTTAGCTGATATAGAACACTGATTGATTTGAGGAGCATCTTACAGGACCAGTGTTCCAAAGAACACACTTCAGAACAAACAGGCATGGTCTCAGGAATGATCAGAAATATTCCAGGGGCAATGGGCATGCGGTCCTGATTCAGGTGAAGAGTTGTGTATGAGACTAGCAGGAAGGAGATCAATCAATCGATTGATAGATGGAGGGAGAGAGGAATACTAGACAAAGCCCAGAAGGGTCAAGATAGGAAGGGCTTTGATGTCAGGACACATGGTTTGTTGGTGTCTGAGTGTTGATTCACGGCTGAGGTCATATGTGAGGAGTCTGGGAGCAGGGAGGAAGCTGCAGTGGTCGAGGCATGAAGTAGTGAAATTCTAGGCTAAAGTGGTACAGTGGGGCGAGAGAGGAAGGGATGAGGGTAAGAGACACCACAGAGGAGCAATATGCAATTATTGAGTAGATAGCTTTTTTTTTTTTTTTTTTTAAAGAAGGGCAGGAGGAGGCAGAGTTGAGAGACTGGGTTTCAGGAGAAAGAGGTACCCTAGAAAGAAACGAAAACTCCCTTTCTTTCCAGCCATTACTATTGTACTGCACATGGTAGAAAAATTTCAGGTCCCTGAGTGCCTAAGCACTTGTCAAATCATCAACAGCCCTGGTGAATCTGGGAAAGGGGGAGAGCAATGACAGTTATAGTAAATAGAGGGCTGGCGATGACTGGTAGGTTTTAATCACCCAGCGTCGCCTTTTCTGCTCATTATCTCAGCCCCAAGAGCTGCCTCTATTTTTGTTCACAGTCGTCCACATGAATGACATCGCCTGTCTCAACCCTGTGCAGCCACATTTCATTAAGGCGAGAGAGCGATAGAAATTTCCTTCAGGTCAGGATGTTAGAACAGATGAAAAGGAGAAGATATTTAAGAGAAAAATAACTCAGCAGTACACTGTTAATCAATTTCTCTCTCCCACTCTGTCTCCCTCTTTCATCTTGCCTGACGTGATACCCTCAAACATCCACGATAAGAAAAGCAGGCGCAGATAGCATTCAATGAAACAGCATTCTACAGAGCAGCAGCCATGATTTAATATAGCCCCTCACCCAGTGATGTTTTTATTAACTACCACTTGCTCTCCCAGGGAATCGGCTCCCTGCTCTGCTAGAGGCAGGGCCAGGTTCCCAGCCAGAGCCCACTGCAGCCCTGAAAGAAGAATCTTTGAGAAGCCCGTGCTCTGGAATCCTGTGGCCATTCCCCAGTAATTACATTTGAGGTAGGTCCCACCCTTGACATGAACACTTCCAGAATCCTGACTCATGGCCATCAGAGGATTCCACAGGGCACTATTTGGAGTGGGATGAACATTCATTGTTAATCCGTCTCCTCCGGGCAAGACACAATGCTCTATATCAGGCCACAGGCTAGAGCCAACAACTAACTCTACAACTAACCCTGCTCAGCTCAGACTGTGGGTGGTGGGGTCAGTGGAGGCTCAGCCAGGGCTGTGGACACCTAACTTGGGGTTTGAGGAGGGCGCCAAGAGGAGCTGACACTTGACCTTGAAGGGGAAGTAGGATTTTGACAGGTGGAGAAAGCCACCCCAGGCAGAGAGAACAGCATGGGCCCATGACCTTATTAGAGGAGGAAAAGCAGGAAAAACCCAGGCTCTGACATCAAGGACTAGTGTGGCCTGAAGATTAGGCGTTGTAAATGTCACACTCACTTCTTGGTGAATAATAATACAAGAGCTGAATCGTAATGAGTGTCTAGGATGTGCTAGGCACCCTGTGCTGAGCTTCACATGAATCCCTTTTATACTGCCCAATGAGGCAAACAGTGTGACAACTCTCCTTTCACAGATGAGGAAACTGGGACTTGGAGAGATTCAGGGATGAGCCCCAGGTCATGTAGCTGGCAGATTTATACCCAGATCAGCCTGCCCTCACCTGGGCTGACCTTTTCCCCTGAGGCAGACCTATCCCCCTACCCCGGCAGGCCTACCCCCACCCAGGCCTACTCTACCCCCACCAAGCTTGACCTATCTCCTCTCCCCAGGTTGGCCTACTGCACAGCCTAGGCCCCATCTTCTCTCAGCCCCATGGAGCACAGGAGTGTGCGCAAGTCTCTAAACCTGGTGGGGCTTTTAAAATATTTACCAGACTCTCAGATCCCACTCCCAGAGCTCTGGCTTCCCAGGTGATCTCCTGTGAACCGTGACATCATGGTTATGAGCCTCACAGGGCCTCTGTCCATCCTGCCTCTGGAGCTTCACTGCTCTTCACTTCCCATCACAGTGGGCCAGGGTCCTTAGGTGGGACCTAAGAGGTAAGGGATCTGGACCTAGCCCTGCTGCCTATCAGCTGTTTAATTTTGAATGAGGCACTTGTCCTCTTGGGTTTTAACTCTTCATATGTCAAAGTGGGGGTGGACCAGATGAGTCCTGAAATTGTCCCAGGCTTCATCACGAAATGATTCTGTTGAGCGGTGATGAAATCTCTGCTTTGGGCTATGACAAATTCAGTCACTGAAACAAGTCCAAGTGGACAGCACTGCTTAGATGAATCAAAGTCACTTGAAAGTGAGCTGAGTTTCTGCATCAGTCAGGAATACTCATTGCAAACAATACAACACTCTCAACCTGGGTGATGCTGAAAAGGTCATTAAATGGTGCATTAGTAAATGATGCTTGTTAATTTCAGAGAGCCACTGGGTCAGGAAGGACACGCAGACCACGTGGTGGCCCTACTTCAGCAAAAGTGCTGTCAGCATTGCCAGGCCCAGACCCCACTGCTCACAACACCAATGCTTCTTGACAAATGCCAGCATCTGGGTCTGGCTCCCCTAGAGCAGAAGGCCTCTGTAACACCTATACCAGAAATGAGCACTGGGCAGTGCCTGCTCCCTCTGCATGGATGTCTCACGGGGCTGTGTCTCATACTACATCGAAATATAAAAGGCACATACCTTTTGGCCCAATGATTCCACTCCTATGATTTTTTTTCCCTAAGAGAAGATTTGAATGAGTGCCCAGAGATTTATAAATATGTTTGCCCATCAGAGTGTTGCTTATATAAACCAGAACACCCTAGATATCAATCAGTAGTGAATTCATTAAATAAGTCTTGATACAAGTGTGCAAGCGAGTGGTGGCTACATTAAACATGAAGATATAAATTAGTGGTTCTCTGCTGCATCAGACCCAATGCCCCCTTTTTATAATAAATGTTTGTGATGTCCCCTTAAGTATCCTGAAAAGAAACTCATAAATAATATAACCTACATACATGATTAAAAAAAAAAAAATCAATATAACAATTCAATGACTCATATATATAAGTTTAAAAAAACTAAATAGTTTGCCTTAACCATAACATCAAGGGAATATAGAAGGAGAGGGATTCAAAATAAAAGGCTTTGAAATGCAAATGCATAGGATGAATACTCCAGGGGACATATTGAGTGTCCAAGGTTGGCTCCCATGTGTGGAGCCACCACTCATGTTCAGCCACAGGCCCCATCAGGGGTGCACTGACCACTTAGACTCATTTCCTGCATTGCTATTGATAATGTGATTTTCCAAAATGGCAAATAAAGCAAGGTACAACCCCCACCTCAATTTTCCTGGTAGCTGTCTTCCTGGGAAATCCATGCAAAAAATGATTACTGTTTAAATGAAAATGAAGTTTAGATCTTGGCTCAGATTATTCTAAGCTGGTTTTTCAACTACAGGAATGTCTGGTGTGATATTTCAATTTTGGGAGGGATAGTTCTTCCTGCAAGAGACTGACTTGCACAGATTAGGATAACCAACATCGCTGGACCCTCAACCACCAACTGCCAGGAGCCTCCAAACAAAAAGATAGACAGACAGATAGATGATAGATAGATAGATGGATGGGTGGATAGATGGATGGGTGGATGGGTGGGGGGGTGGGTAGATGAGTGGATGGGTGGATGGGTGGATGGATGGATGGATGGGTGGATGATTAGATAAAACCAAAACCAAACCAGTTGCTGTCGATTCCAACTCTTGGCGATCCCATGTGTGTCAGAGTAGAACTGTGTTCCACAGGGTTTTTGATGGCTGATTTTTCAGAAGTAGATCCTTTCATCCTAGAGGTCTTTGGGTAGACTTGAATCCCCAACCTTTCTGTTAGCAGCTGAGCATGTTAACCATTTGCACCACCCAGGGACTCTGATAGATAGGCAGACAGGCAGGCAGGCAGATAGCTGCCATCAAGTCAGCTCTGACTCATGGTGACCTTATGTACAACAGAACAAAACCTTGCCTACTCCTGCATCACCCTCACACCTGCCAGCATTTCTGAGTCCATCATTGTGTCTGTTTTCCCAATCCATCTCACCAAGGGTCTCTTTCACTATTGCTGGCCCTCCACTTCACCAAACATGATCTCCTCCTCCAGAGTTTGATCCCTCCTGATGATGTGTCCAAAGCAAGCAAGTTGGGCAATGTTCTGTTGTGATCCATAAAGTTTTCATTGGCTAATTTTCTGAAGTAGACCACCGGCACTTTCTTTCTAGTCTGTCTTAGTCTGGAAGTTCTACTGAAAACTGTCCACCATGGATAACCACACTGGTATTTGAAATACCGGTGGCCTAGCGTCCAGCTTCACAGCAACACACAAGCCACCACAGTACAACAAACTGTGAACTGTTTGTTGGCACACAAGATGGGTGGTGGTAGCCAATGAAAATGGCCTCCACAAATTCCCAACACACTTTTGCTATGGAGCAGAATGGCCCTTGAGAACCAGTTACCACTAAAGTACAGTATATGGGTAGATAAAAATGTAGGCTTATGCATCAGCATCTACAACACGATTCTATATTTGAAAAAGGAAAGACATAAAGACAGCATGAGAAAAAAAATTCTTGTGTGCATGTGTATGTCTACAGAAAAAAAAATCTGAACGTATACAAACAAACCTATTAGCTGTAGTTGTCTCTGGTGAGTGAGATTACAGGTAATTTTCATTTTATAATGTCTGTTTTTCTGTATTGGCTGGTTTTTTTATAATGATATATCACTTTTATTACCAGAAAAAGGAAACTACTTCCATTTGGAAAACAAAAGAGAAAGGCAGGGTTCATGGGTTTTTTTTTTTTTTTTTTTTTTAGAGCAGGGTTTCTCAACCTCAGCACTACTGACATTTGGGCTGGATCATTCTTTGTTGTGGGGGGCTGTCCTGTGCACTGTGAGATGTTTATTGGCATCCTTTACCTCTACCTACTAGATGCCAGTAGTACATCCCCCCATTCCTTGTGAGGTTGTGACAACCAAAAATGTCTCCAGACATTGCACATGTCCCCTGAGGGGCGGAATTGTCTTGGTTGAGAACCCTTGTTACAGAAGAGTTAAGAACACAGGCTCTGGCATGCTGCTGCCTGGGTGTTTATCCCAGCTGCGCCACTCACCACCTTGCAAATAACTGCATAACTCTGGCTCTCAGATTCCTTGCTTGCAAAATAGGTGATGGTACCTCATACAATTGTACGACAAATAAATAGATTCAAACGATTAGCACAGTTCCTGGCATGCAGTAAAATGCACAGTAACTGTGAGCTTTGATTATCAAGAAAAAAAAAAAATCTATCCCTAGATATGGAAAACCTTTATAAATAGATAAATGCACCTGGTACACAAAGGAGCTGAACTCCTTGGGATACAGCCACAAAGGAACTTCTTTCCCCCTGGGCCCTACAAGTTGCTCTGTGGGCTGGGCCTTTCCCAAGACCAGCATGTAGCTTTAGGAACACCCCATGCCTTTTCTGGTCTTTTAGCACAGGAATAATATCATTGTGATAAATAAAATATTCTGTCTAATGTACATTTTCCACCACTTGTCTGATTTTTTTTGTTTTTTATTGTATTAATAAGACAAGAAAGCACGAAGTAAAATTCAGACAAAGTTACATTCAAAATGGTGAAAACACAGGTATCTTTGATTTGCTCCCTCATCACCATTTTGTACCTTCTAATGCCCTTGGCTGCTAACCAAATGGTTGGCTGTGCAAACCCACTCAGCAGCTCCACGGGAGAAAGATCTGCTTCCGTAAAGGTTTAATAGTTAAGCCCTTGGCTGCTAACCAAATGGTTGGCTGTGCAAACCCACTCAGCAGCTCCACGGGAGAAAGATCTGCTTCCGTAAAGGTTACAACCTAGAAAACCCTATGGGGCAGGTCTACTCTGTCACATAGGGTCACTGTGAGTTGGAATTACTCGATGGCACCCCAGGCTGGATGGCAGAGTCTACCCTTAGACAGCAGGTTTTTGAATTGACTGTGGATGCTAACCTAAGCAGAAAATATGTCTTGATTCAAGTGTTACTATTTGAGTTCTAGCTGTCATTTCATTTTCCATGGGGAAAAATAATTAGACCCCTCTTACTGGTCCTATTTATGCTCAGGTGACAACTGTTTAGGAAACAAGAGGGCTTCTAAATGTGTTCCATATTTTCTCTGCATCATAATTTCTAGATCACTTCAAATCTCCATTTAATCATTGCTACCCTCCATTTAAAAAAGTTGTCAAGAGTTTAACAAAAAAAAAAAAATTTAAGAATTTAATAAAAAAAAAACCTTTTAAATAGGGCCCTCAAAATCCATCCAGCTTAGATAATGCATTATTGAAGGGCCAGCCCTCAACCACAAAACTGGCTCCAGAGACAATTGTACAAGTGGCCCCAGGGTAAACCATTTCATTTAAGCAGCATTTCTTTTGCCATGATAGGATATATGACTTATTCCCTGAAATAAGACTTATTCAAGAATAGAGTTGGTCAACTCTCAATTCTTGTGTGGAATAAGGGAGTTAGATAAACTGGCTCTCTTTGAGGGATGTTTTCCTTGTCTGGAAGTTATTACTGAGGTCTTACATGTATTTCAGACTAGAGCCCTCAACTGACATTTGAAACTGTGTTGTGCTAGAAATCCTCAGATGCTCTGGGCTAAAGAGCAACAAATATTCACAATTATAATAACACCCTGACTCTGGCCCCATCGCATCTTCCTGGACAGGGACCCATGCTGGTTCTTTGCACAAGTGTTTGCTCTCTTCTCCAAGGTGTGAAGTTTGGACCTGATATTTACCCTGTTTTATTTTTAAAATTTAATCTTGCTATCAAACATAATCTGGGAATTGAAAGACTCAGGTTTAAGTCCTGCCACTTACTTTGAACTATACCCAGTGTCTGTGCTGGGCTAATATCACTGTATTTAAATGATACTGCTCAACCTAAAGATTAGTGTTTCATACTGACCCAGCGGTACCATGGAAGAAAAATCTGGGTGATCTCCTTCTGTTAAGATTACAGCCAAGAAAACTTTATGAAACAGTTCTACTCTGTAACACATGGGGTTACAATGAGTCAGAACTGATTAGACAGTAACTAAAAACACAACAGCAGCAATTCTTAATAAAGGAGTCCCCGGGTGGAGTAAATGGTTAAGCACTCAGTTACTAAGCAAAGGATTGGTGGTTTGAGTCCACCCAGAGGCACCTCAGAAGAAAGATCTGGTGATCTACTTCCAAAAAACAGCCATTGAAAACCCTGTGAAGCACATTTTTACTCTGACACACATGGGGTCATCATGAGTTGGAATTGACTTGACAGCAAATGGGTACTCAGTACAATGGGATTTTTTAGGTTTAGAGCAAGGGCACCAGCCCTCTAGATACACCCACCCCTGCCTGTCCTCCCACCACAGTATTTGTAGAAGGGGGCAGTCTGAGTGCAGCCTGCCACCTTTCTCTTTGACCCACAAACTAACCTTGTGCTTAGGAACAGACGTGTTGGTCTGGCTTCTTAGATGGGGTGAGAGTGTATGCTGACTTCCTTTTCTAGAGTGTCTTGACCCAAAACATATCCCATAGTAGATAATGGTCTATCAGCACATCCTTCCCCTCTTGCTCTGAGCACATGTCAACATTCCCAGGAACCACTTAGTTAAATGTGTGTGTTATATTGTACCTGGCCAACTCCACTACTATACCTGTTCCCAGCGGAGCTAGAATGGGGTTCTTCACCTACAGCACAAGAGGGGTGTGTGCAGACCATCTCTCTGTGTTGGCTACTGTGGAGAGTGATCTACTGACCATGGGAAACCAACACCAACTATGGAAGCTGATCTTGCTCTGTCTCTACTTGAGGAAAGTGTTGTTCTATCCAAAGCCTGTGTGTGAGTCATGTCTTTCTTGGCCACCCTGACACCTGAAAACTGTAGAGTGGGCTACTGTTCTCCATGTGAATGGGATTCATCCCCTAGAGGTTGTAAGAAGTTGTCACTTGCACGACAGTGTTTTAAAAAGCATTGGGGCATCCAAAGCCCTTCTTGGGAGGGTTTGTAACTGTTACCTGCAAACTGTTAGGAAAACAGTTGCCAACAGAGTTTCCATGGAAATTGTTCAGATTTTCTGGACTCTATGTTCAGTGATGGGCATCTCATCCAGAGCTCTTCAAGTTTGTATTTCTTCCAGACCTCTGCATTTCCTTATAGAGGGCTATATGCAGATATATCCTATTCCCTTTTGTCTTAATATTTTGCCTTCCCCTTTACTCTCATCAATAAGTAGTACAAGGAACTACACTAGTCATCTGATCCCTTGATTATTTAACATGGCTTTTTGGGCTCGTGTGATACCACTGGTACCCAGGGTCAGTAAAACTCAGTCAAAGCTTGTGGATGGAGTGCCTCTTGAATGCAAAACCTAATAAGGAGAAGGCCAGGGAGGAAAATAAGATCCCTGAGGGAAGGTTATGTGACCGGATGACTTATTCCATCTTTCCCTATAAGCATGCTTCTCCAATCCATTTGTGTCTCTGGGGTCACTGTGGTGTTGGGAGGGGATTGAAGCTGGGGAGACCCTATGAAATGGATGAGTTTTTATCCTTGTGCAAGCCTTGTTCTGAATGTGTGTTTTGGAACCAACTGGGAGACACTCTTACGTGAATAGGTTTAATGGTACCAGTGAAGTCCACCAAGATGTTGCTAATCTTGATCTTCTTTTAATTCACTCTAGGATCTTAGTAAATGCTTTTAACACTTAAAAAAAAGGTTCTGGGACTGGAAACATGGGGTAGAGACACACAATGAAGGAGTCTGGTGTGCATTTTAGAGGTGAGAGAGGAGAGAAAAATGTCAGGGGAGAGGAATACACTGAATGAGGCAAAAATGTCCACTGTGACCATCTACCAATTTTATAACTTTAGCCCAAGCCCCCCTCCTCCAGGCCTACAAATCTAATAGCCTAGCTGAGAAAAGGAAGGGGCCAGCCTTTGGCCACCTTGCTTTGGTCCAGTGACAACCCATTCTCAGAAACGAAAGCTAGCGAACTCTTGGCTGGAACTTTTCACTGAGTGATCAGACTTTGCTATTAGCAGAGTGGCCCTGCCCACACCCCCAGTCGTGGCATTTGGCTGTCCCACATGTATGGGCTGACACATTGGTGTCCACAATGGCATTACACCACTGGTAATCTCATCTGGACTGAAACAAGTAGGCTTGCTCACTGCATTCCTCCACTCCCACCCAGGACCAGCTTGCTGCACCAACTCTGCTGGTGATGGGGATACGGGGGCAAGAGGGGGGCAGCAGTGACCTTTGAAGGTTTCTTGGTGTACTTTCTAGGGGGTTATGAATCATTACCCTCCCGGGGGAAGACTTCTCAAGTTCATCCTTTAACAGTTAAACTCTTGGTTAATATGGGAAAGTTATTCTGTGTTATAACTATTTCCTCCCCGAGCCTCTGCAATGAAAAAGTGATACTTTCTACTTATGGCTTCATGTTCAGTAAACATAACTCTCAGTTCTGAAAAAACTAAATTGCTTTTTAAAGGCAATGGAATTTTTGCTGCCTTAATTGATCATGTAGCCTTTCACTCCTGGGTGGTTTTCACTGACCTCCATGAGCATTGCACACCCCAAAGACATGACAGTGCCTGAACTTGAGAAACACCAGTGACATTGCAGGCAGGCTGGGGGATTTTGCAGTAAATCTGAAAAAACATTCTTGACTGAAGTGACGGAGTCGATGTTATTTTGAAAACTTGGGGATATCGCTACCAAAAGGCTGTTGTGTACACTTACCATACACCTCGTGCTTCAAGCCCCCGTCAGTGAGTTGTCCCTCTGAGAATGTGTCCCTCCATTCCCTCCTAGGGGCATCCTGTGACCTGAAGTGCTGAGCGGGAACTTTGGGAGCATACTTGCAAAGCCCCAGTCACTTCCAGCTCTGGAGACCTGCTGAATTCCAGCCTTTGGAGTTTCGGGTTTTACAAAGGGCAAGATGTTAACTCCCAGGGATTTAAGAATGGTGCTATGGGGGAAAGAGTTAACTGAAAGAATTTGGCCTGGGAGGTAACCTCTAAACCCTTGGAATTTCCCGAGTGATTGGAGTGTCTGTTATTCATGGGGGACTCCAGGCCATACCTGAGAGTTTATACTAATGAAAGACTCCTGGTAAGGGCTGGTCTTGCCAGAGGACTCACCATGTGATGTCAGCCTGACCTCCAGATAGGGGTGGGGGGCTGGAGAATGAGTTCAACCACGTTCAATTAATTACGCACTTGTTAAGATCTCTGCTGCTAACCCAAAGGTCAGCAGTTCCAATCTACTAGCTGCTCTTTAGAAACCATATGGGGCAGTTCTACTCCATCCTATAGGGTCACTGTGAGTTGGAACTGACTCGATCGTAAGGGGCTTTGGTTTTTTTTGTTGTTGTTGTTATGTAATGAAACCCCAGTAACAACTCTGGGCACTGAAGCTTGGTTGGGCTTCCCTGATTGACAGCACATACATGTGCCAGGAGAAAGATAATTCCCTGGAAACACCAAAGAATTGTGTTTGGGACCCTCCCATATCTTGTCTATTGTCTTAGGCTGGGTTCTCTAGAGAAGCAAAACCACTAAAGTGTATAAATATATATGCAGAGAGAGATTTTTATCAAGGAAACAGTTCATGCATTTGTAGAGACTAGAACATCCCAAGTCTGTGGACCAGTATAGATTCAGCAGGTCAGAGATCAGGGCTCTTTCTCACAGGCTATGAAGATCAACAGATCCCAAGTTCGGCAGGTAAGCTGCTAGCTCGAGTCCCAGGTCGACTGATTGGTTACTCACAGCACATCCCATCGTGGGAGTGATCACGTATAAACACTGAGAATCATGACCCAGCCAAGCTGACACACAATCTTAACCATCACAGTCCACCCCTTGTCAGCTTGGCACATATACACATCTCCTTAAACCATACATGTCTCTGAATAAAGACAATTATAAAGTCATACTTTTGCCTGACATGATACAACAGACACATACACAACTGAAAATGCATTAAGCCTGTTTACATCTTATATTTTATAAATGAAGAAAACAAAAATGTTTGATGCACATTCCCTTAGTTATCTAGTGCTGCTATAAGAGAAATACCACAAGTGGATGGCTTTAACGAACAGAAATTTATTTTCTCACAGTCTAGTAGGCTAGAAGTCCAAATTCAGGGCATCAACTCCAGGGAAAGGCTTTCTCTGTTGCTGTGGGGCAAGGTCCTTCCCATCAGTCTTTCCCTGGACTAGAAGCTTCTCCACACAGGAACCCTGGTTCCAAAGGAAATGTTGTGCTTCCCCAGCACTGCCCCCTTGGTGGCATGAGGGGCCAACTCTCTGCTCGCTTCCCTTTCCTTTTACTCTTGTAAGATAAAAGGTGGTACAGGCCACAACCCAGGGAAAATCCCCTTACACTGGACCAGGGATGCAACCTGAGCAACAGTGTTATGTCCCACCCTAATCCTCCACAGGCAGAGATTAGGATTTAAAACACACAGGAAATCACATCAGATGCCAAAATGGTAGACAATCACACAATACTGGGAATCATAGCGTAGCCAGATTAATACATTTTTTTGTGTGTGTGTGCTTTAAGTGAAAGTTTACAAATCAAGTCATTCTGGCACACAAAAACTTATATACACCATGCTACATACTCTTAATTGCTCTCCCCCTAATGAGACAGCCCACTCCCTCCCTCCACTCTCTCTTTTCGTGTCCCTTTTGCCAGCTTCTAACCCCCTCTACCCTCTCATCTCCCCTCCAGGGAGGAGATGCCAACATAGTCTCAAGTGTCCACCTGATCCAAGAAGCTCAATCCTCAGCAGCATCCCTCTCCAACCCATTGTCCACTCCAGTCCCTGTCTGAAGAGTTGGCTTTGGGAATGGTTCCTGTCCTGGGCCAACAGAAGATCTGGGGGCCATGACCACTCGGGTCCTTCCAGTCTCAGTCAGACCATTAAGTCTGGTCTTTTTACAAGAATTTGGGGTCTGCATCCCACTGCTCTCCTGCTCCCTCAGGGGTTCTCTGTTGTGTTCCCTGTCAGGGCAGCCATTGGTTGTAGCTGGGCACCATCTAGCTATTCTGGTCTCAGGCTGATGTAGTCTCTGGTTTATGTCACCCTTTCTGTTTCCTGGGCTCGTAATTACCTTGTGTCCTTGGTGTTCTTCATTCTTCTTTGATCCAGGTGGGTTGAGACCAATTGATGCATCTTAGATGGCCGCTTGCTAGTGTTTAAGACCCCAGGCGCCTCTCTCCAAAGTCGGATGCAGAATGTTTTCTTAATAGATTTTATTATGCCAATTAACTTAGATGTCCCCTGAAACCATGGTCCCCAAACCCCCGCCCCTGCTACGCTGGCCTTCGAAGCATTCAGTTTATTCAGGAAACTTCTTTGCTTTTCATTTAGTCCAGTTGTGCTGACCTCGCCTGTATTGTGTGTCTTTCTTGTCACCTAAAGTAGTTCTTATCTAATACCTAATTAGTGAATACCCCTCTCCCAAGTCTGTAACCATCAAAGAATATTTTCTTCTCTGTTTAAACTATTTCTTGAGTTCTTATAATAGTGGTCTTATACAATATTTGTCCTTTTGCAGCTGACTAATTTCACTCAGCCTAATGCCTTCCAGATTCCTCCATGTTATGAAATGTTTCACAGATTCATCATTGTTCTTTATCAATGCATGGTATTCCATTGTGTGAATATACCATAATTTATTTATCCATTCATCCATTGATGGGCACTGTGGTTGCTTCCATATTTTTGCTTTTGTAAACAGTGCTGCAGTGAACATGGGTGTGCATATATCTGTTTGTGTAAAGGCTCTTATTTCTCTAGGATATATTCCAAGGAGTGGAATTGCTGGATCTTACGGTAGTTCTATTTCTAGCTTTTTAAGGAAGAGCCAAATCGATTTCCAAAGTGGTTGTACCATTTTACTTTCCCACCAGGAGCATATAAGTGTTCCAGTCTCTCCACAGCCTCTCCAACATTTATTGTTTTGTGTTTTTTGGATTAATGCTAACCTTGTTGGAGTGAGATGGAATCTCATTGTAGTTTTGATTTGCATTTCTTTAATGGCTAGTAATCGTGAGCATCTCCTCAAGTATCTGTTAGCTACCTGAATGTCTTCTTTAATAGAGTGTTTATTCATTTCTTTTGCCCATTTTTTAATTGGGTTATTTGTCTTCTTGCAGCTGAGTTTTTGCAGTATCAAGCAGATTTTCGAGATCAGGCACTGATTGGAAATGCCATGGCTAAGAACTTTTTCGTTTTCTTTTTTTTTTGGAAGAACTTTTTCCAAGTCTGTAGGTAATCTTTTTGCTCTTTTGGTGAAGTCTTTGGATGAGCATAGGTGTTTGATTTTTAGGAGCTCCCAGTTATCTAGTTTTTCTTCTGCATTGTTAGTAATGTTTTCTATACCATTTATGCCATGTGTTAGGGCTCCTAATGTTGTCCGTATTTTTTCTTCCATGATCTTTATCATTTTAGATTTTGTATTTAGGCCTTTGATCCATTTTGAGCTCGTTTTTGTGCATGGAGTGAGGTATGGGTCTTGTTTCATTTTTTTGCAGATGGATATCCAGTTATGCCACCACCATTTGTTAAAAAGACTGGCTTTTCCCCATTTAACTGTTTTGGGGCCTTTGTCAAATATCGGCTGCTCGTATCTGAATGGATTTATGTCTGGATTCTCCATTCTGTTCCATTGGTCTATGTAACTGTTGTTGTACCAGTACCCGGCTTTTTTGACTACTGTGGTGGTATAAAAGGTTCTAAAATCAGGCGGGGAAACCCTGGTGGCTGCTAACCAAAGGGTCGGCAGTTCAAATCCGCCAGGCGCTCCTTGGAAACTCTATGGGGCAGTTCTACTCTGTCCTGTAGGGTTGCTATGAGTCGGAATCGACTCGACGGCACTGGGTTTGGTTTTTTTTTTTTTTTTGAAAATCAGGTAGACTAAGCCCTCCCACTTTGTTCTTCTTTTTCAGTAATGCTTTACTTATCCAGAGCCTCTTTCCCTTCTGTATGAAGTTGGTAATTTGTTTTTCCATCTCATTAAAGAATGCCATTGGAATTTGGACCGGCATTGCATTAAATGTATAGATCGATTTTGGTAGAACAGACGTTTTTATAATGTTAAGTCTTCCTATGCATGAGCAAGGTATGCTTTTCCACTTATGTAAGTTTCTTTTGGTTTCTTGCAGAAGTGTATTGTAGTTTTCTTTGTATAAGTCTTTTACATCTCTGGTAAGATTTATTCCTAAGTATTTTATCTTCTTGGGGGCTACAGTAAATGGTATTGATTTGGTGATTTCCTCTTCAATGTTCCTTTTGTTGGCGTAGAGGAATCCAACTGATTTTTGTATGTTTATCTTGTATCCCAATAGTCTGCTTAACACTTCTATTAGTTTTGATAGTTTTCTTGAGGATTCCTTAGGGTTTTCTGTTTACTTCTTCCTTGCCAATCTGGATGCCCTTTGTTTCTTTATCTAGTCTAATTGCTCTGGCTAGGACCTCCAGCACAATGTTACGTAAGAGTGGTGATAAAGGCCATCCTTGTCTGGTTCCCGATCTCAAGGGGAATGCTTTCAGGCTCTCTCCATGTACGATGATGTTGGCTATTGGCTTTGTATAAATGGCCTTTATTATGTTGAGGAATTTTCCTTCTATTCCTATTTTGCTGAGAGATTTTATCATGGATGGGTGTTGAACTTTGTCAAATGCCTTTTCTGCATCAATTGATAAAATCATGTGATTCTTGTCTTTTGTTTTATTTATGTGATGGATTACATTAATTGTTTTTCTAATGTTGAACCATCCCTGCATACCTGGTATGAATCCCACTTGGTCATGGTGAATTATTTTTTTTGTTATATTGTTGAATTCTATTGGGTAGAATTTTGTTGAGGATTTTTTTGCATCTAAGTTCGTGAGGGATATAGGTCTGTAATTTTCTTTTTTTGTGGTGCCTTTACCTGGTTTTGGTATCAGGGATATGGTGGCTTCATAGAATGAGTTTGGTAGTATTCCGTCCTTTTCTGTGCTTTGAAATACCTTTAGTAGTAGTGGTGTTAACTCTTTTCTGTAAGTTTGGTAGAACTCTGCAGTGAAGCCGTCCAGGCCAGGGGTCTTTTTTGTTGGGAGTTTTTTGATTACCTTTTCAATCTCTTCTTTTGTTATGGGTCTATTTAGTTGTTCTGCCTCTCTTTGTGTTAGTTTAGGTAGGTAGTGTGTTTCTAGGAATTCATCCATTTCTGCTAGGTTTTCAAATTTGTTAGAGTACAATTTTTCATAGTAATCTGATATGATTCTTTTAATTTCAGTTGGGTCTGTTTTAATATCGTCCATCTCATTTCTTATTTGGTTTATTTGCTTCCTCTTCTTTTCTTCTCTTGTCAGTTTGGCCAATGGCTTATCAATTTTGTTGATTTTTACGAGGAACCAGCTTTTGGTCTTCTTAATTCTTTCATTTGTTTTTCTGTTTTGTGTTTCATTTATTTCTGCTCTAATGTTTGTTATTTGTTTTCTCCTGGTGCCTGAGGATTTCTTTTGTTGCTCTCTTTCTATTTGTTCAAGTTGTAGGGATAATTCTTTGATTTTGGCCCTTTCTTCTTTTTGTGTGTGTGCATTTATTGATATAAATTGACCTCTGAGCACTGCTTTCACTGTGTCCCAAGGTGTTTTCATTCTCATTGGATTGTATGAATTTCTTTATTCCATCCTTAATGTCTTCTATAATCCAGTCTTTTTTTTAGCAGGGCATTGTTCAGTTTCCAAGTGTTTGATTTCTTTTCCCTGCTTTTTCTGTTTTTGATTTCCACTTTTATGGCTTTATGGTCAGAGAAAATGCTTTGTAATATTTCAATGTTTTGAATTCTGCTAAGGCTTGCTTTATGACCTGATATGTGGTCTATTCTAGAGAGTGTTTCATGTCCACTAGAAAAGAAAGTATAGTTGGTTGCTGTTGGGTGGAGTGTTGTGTATATGTCTATGAGGTCAAGTTGATTGATTGTGGCATTTAGACCTTCCGTGTCTGTATTGAGCTTCTTTCTGGATGTCCTGTCCTTCACCAAAAGTGGTGTGTTGAAGTCTCCTACTATTTTTGCGGAGCTGTCTGTCTCATTTTTCAATGCTGATAGTTTGTTTTATGTATCTTGCAGCCCTGTCATTAGGTGCATAAATATTTAACATGGTTATATCTTCTTGTATATTGTCCCTTTGATCATTTTATAGTGTCCTTCTTTTTCCTTTATGATGGATTTAACTTTAAAGTCTATTTTGTCAGAAATTAATATTGTCCCTCCTGCTCTTTTTTTATTCTTGTTTGCTTAATATATATATATTTTTCCATCCTTTGAGTTTTAGTTTGTGTCTCTAAGTCTAAGGTGTATCTCTTGTAGGCAGAATATAGACGGATCATGTTTTTTAATCCATTCTGCCACTCTCTGTGTCTTTATTGGTGCATTTAGTCCATTTACATTCAACATAATTATGGATAGGTATGAATTTAGTGCTATCATTTTGATGTCTTTTTTGTGTGTGTTGTTGAGAGTTTCCTTTTCCCACTTAATTTTTGTGCTGAGTAGATTATCTTTATATATTGTCCTTTCCTCATATTCATGGTTGTTGATTATGTTTCTGCTGAGTCTGTATTTTTTTCTTGTATTTTATTTTGATGTGTAGCATAGTGTGTCTCCTTTGTGGTTACCTTATTATTTACCCCTATTTTTCTAAATTTAAACCTAACTTTTATTTCTTTTTATTGCCATATCTTCCTCTCCACATGGAAGGTCTATGATTACATTTCCTAGTCCCTCTTTATTGTTTTAATGTTGTCTTTTTTTTATATAATAACATTGCTGTTACCCTGTTTTGAGCTTTTTTTTTTTTTTAATCTTGCTTTGTTTTTTTGATTTCCCTGTCTGGATTGACTTCTGATTGCTCTGCTCAGTGTTCTAGCCTTGGGTTGATACCTGATATTATTGGTTTTCTAACCAAAGAACTCCCTTTAGTGTTTCTTGTAGCTTTGGTTTGGTTTTTATGAATTCCCTCAACTTGTGTTTATCTGGAAATGTCCTAATTTCACCTTCATATTTAACAGACAGCTTTGCTGGATGTATGATTCTTGGCTGGCAAATTTTTTTTTTTTTCAGTTTTAAATAAGTCATCCCATTGCCTTCTTGCCAGCATGGTTTCTGCCGAGTAGTCCGAGCTTACTCTTATTTACTCTCCTTTGTAGGTGACTTTTCATTTATCCCTCACTGCTCCTAAAATTCTGTCTTTATCTTTGGTTTTGGCAAGTTTGATTATAATATATCTTGGTGACCTTCTTTTAACATCTACCTTATGTGGAGTTTGATGAGCATATTGGATAGATACCTTCTCATCTTTCACAATATCTGGGAAGTTTTCTGCCAACAAATCTTCAACAAGTCTCTCTGTATTTTCTGTTTTCCCTCCCTCTTCTGGTACTACAATCACTTGTAGGTTATTTCTCTTGATAGAGTGCCACATGATTCTTAAGGTTTCTTCCTTCTTTTGTAATTCTTTTACCTGATTTTTCTTCAAATATACTAGTGCCAAGTGATTTATCTTCAACTTCAGAGAATCTGGCTTCTACTTGTTCAGTTCTGCTCCTGACTTTCTATTGAGTTGTCTCTAATTTTATTGTTAACCTTCTGAATTTCTGCTTGCTGTCTGTCTATGGATTTTTCCAGCTTATTAAATTTTTCATTATGTTCCTGAATAATCTTTCTAATTTCTTCAATTGCTTTATCTGTGTGTTCCTTGGCTTGTTCTATATATTGCCTCATTTCCTTCCTGATGTCTCGAAGGGTTCTGTATGTTAAACTTTTGTATTCTGCTTCTGGTATTTCCAGGAATGCACTTTCATCTAGAAGATCCCTGGACTCTTTGTTTTGAGAGCTTGTTGAGGCGATCATGGTCTGTTTCTTTATGTGACTTGATATTGACTGTTGTCTCCGAGCCATCTGTAAGTTATTGTATTAGTTTATGTTTGCTTACTGTGTCGTAGCTTCTTGCTTTGTTTTGTTTTGATATGCCCAAATGGGTTGCTCGAGTGAGCTAGCTTGATTATTTTGCCTTTGGAGCTCTGACGTCCTGTCCCTACATGGCTAGAGCTGTTATCAGGTATATCAGTCTAAGAGTCCATTCACTTTTCTTGTATGAATTCAGCTCAGGTGTCCAGGTAGCTGATCATCAAGGTGTGTGGTACAGGCTCTATCCTACAGCCTTAGAGGGGCAGGGGTGATTGGTGTATGTACTGGTATCTGGTTGAAGCAGGGGGTCACGCTTTGAATAAGGCAGGGAGTTGAGAACTGACCCCCCAGTGTCCCTGTGGAAAGCACATACCTATTCCCTAGAGTGTGCTGGTGGGTGGGTTCTGCAGATGGACCATGGGCACCCAATGTTTTTGGTTTTAAGGACTGGGAGGTGCCAGTTATCTTTGGACCCCTGTCGCGGGTGGTTGGGTGACCTGAGTGGAGCTACCAGTCCTTAGGCCCCTGGTGTGGATAGGTGAGGACCCTGTTTAATAGGCAAAGCGATGTCAAACATCAAACACCCACCTCTCCACCGCACAGCAGAAACAGTTGGAGTCTGCCAACAAGGGCCTATTGTCCTGAAATAGGCCCACACAGGTGTATGCAGAAGGGAAAGGTGCTCAAAGTCCACAGACTGTTTATGCCTGGATAGGAGCCGCTTCTGTCCTGAGCTCCCCTGGTTATTGGTGCTGGCAAATTATCTTTTCCCCCAATTGCCAATTTTTTTCCTTCTCTAAGGATGGGAGGATGGCTCTAGGCACTCAACAGTGCCTATCTCAGGTCCAAGGAATTCAGTCACTGAAGGTGGCTTGGGCGTGTGAGGGGCACGTTAAAATATATGCAAGTACTTAGCTTTTGCTGAGAGCATTCTTCTCTGGTTCCAGAGGTGTGAGTAGGCTGTGTGACTGGCTGCTTTTCCCTGAGGAAACTGCAGCTGAACACTAGTACCAGCCTGCCACCAATGCTCCGGGAATGGTGCCTGAGGGCTCCCTGCAAATCAGGTCCGGTAACTCCTCTCTGCTTCTTAACCGTCTCTTCCTTCCCCTGCCCCTCTGTTCATTTTCTAATCTTGCCTTTGATGTTCAGGGCTCCTAGCTTGTCATAAATATACTTGTTACACTTGTTTTTTCAGGTCTTTGTTGTAAAGAGAGCTCGGTGTAAATGTCTATTCCACCATCTTAGCTCCGCCTCCTACACATATTATCGAGGACACAATTCATCACACAGACAAGCAAAACAGAAATACTCATAACAATTACAGTCACTTCTGCAACTTGTCATGTGGCCATAATTGGTATTTAGAACTACCTTCTTCCACCACCCATTAGGTATTCGCTTTGCCCTCAGGAAGCACCTCTACTAGTCTTGGTTCTTTGCCAGGTAGGGTGACCCAAACCTTCATTCCTGAAGGGTCTCGACCATTAGTAGTCATGTTGGAATTGAGTTGCTATAGTTTTCCATTGACTTAATCACAGGGCATGGTAGTACTAAGAAACACCCTGAGGAATCTCTTGCATTCCAGACGTACTCTTCTTTACCACCATTATGGAATATCAATCAGGTTTCCTCTTGGTAATCAGGATCAATCACCCCAGCCAGTATGGTAACTGTCTTATGTACCTGTTGATCCAGAGGCATAAGGAGCCAAAAGTGGCCAGGTGGCATTTTTAGCTCCCAGTATCAGTGATGTGTCTCCTGGTGGAAGCAGTCTTCCCTTTTGAACTAAGATCTCTAGACCTGCAGAGCATAAGGTTGCATGGACAGGAAGCAAAAATTTCGCAAGAGGGTCACGAGGGGTAATAGTGAGTTGTTCCACTCTCATTTCCACCCCTTGATTCCTGGACCAGTAAATCCTGGCAATGGAGGAAACAGCACCATATATTGGACACTGCTGTAGAGTATCTACAGCCTCCTGGAGAACACTGCCCCGACCCTGCAAGGTGTTGCCACCTAGCTGGCACCGTAATTGTGTTTTTAGAAGGCCCTTCCATCATTCTATCAAGCCAGCTGCTTCAGGATTATGGGGACCATGGTAAGATAAGTGAATTCCATGAGCATGGGCCCACCACTGCACTTCATTTACTGTGAAGTGAGTCCCTTGATCCGAGGCAATGCTGTGTGGGATGGAAGTGGTCCAGTGTAATCAACTTGCTGCCAGGTTGCTGGCTGATCACCTCAAGAGATGGTGCCATAAGAGGGACTCAGTGTTGGTCTCTGCTGTTGGCAGATTGAGCACTCAGCAGTGGCTGTAGCCAAGTCAGCCTTGGTGAGTGGAAGTCTATGTTGGGCCCATGCATAACCTCCATACCTGCCACCATGGCCGTTTGTTCATAAGCTCATTGAGCAATGACAGGAGTAGCTGGTGAAAGAGGATGACTGGTTTCCACAGAACGTGTCATCCTATCCACTTGGTTGTTAAAATCCTCCTCTGTTGAGGTCACCCTTTGCTGAGCATTTACAGGAGACGTAAATACCTTCACTTCTTTGGCTCATTCAGAGAGGTCTATCCACATACCTCTTCCCCTTAAATCCATGTTTCCAATTTTCCAATCATGTTCCTTCCAAGTCCCTGACCATTCAGCCAAACCATTGACCGCAGCCCATGAAGCAGTATACAGTCGCACATCTGGCCATTTCTACTTCCAAGCAAAATGAACAACCAGGTGCACTCCCTGAAGTTCTCCCCATTGAGAGGATTTCCCTTCACCTCTGTCTTTCTGGGAAGTCCCAGAAAGGGGCTGTAGTACTGCTGCTGTTCACTTTTGAGTGATGCCTGCATATCTTGCTGAACCATCTGTAAACCAGGCATGAGTTTTCTCTTCTTCAGTCAACTGATAATAAGGAACTCCCCATGAGGCCAAAGGTGCAGACTGGGAGATGAAAGGTAATGTGACAGGAGTGGAGACCATGGACATTTGGTCTACTTATGGAACTTACTTGTGCCTTCAGGTCCTGTTTGGGCCTGATCTTGTGTATAACACTTCCATTTAATGATGGAGTGCTGCTGTGCACATCCAACTTTGTGACTCTGTGGGTTAGACAACACCCAGTTTATGATGGGCAGCTCAGGCTGTATAGTGATTTGGTGTTCCATGGTTAAGCGTTTAGTCTCTACTAAGGCCCAGTAACAAACAAAAAGCTGTTTCTCAAAAAGAGAGTAGTTATCTGCAGAGGATGGCAGGGCTTTGCTCCAAAATCCTAAGGGTCTGTGCTGTGATTCCCCAATAGGGGCCTGCCAAAGACTCCAAACAGCATCTCTATCTGCCACCGACACTTCAAGCACCATTGGATCAGCTGGATCATATGACCCAAGTGGGAGAGTGGCTTGAACAGCAGCTTGAACCTGTTGCAGAGCCTTCTTTTGTTCCGGGCCTTACTCAAAACTCACAGCTTTTTGAGTCACTTGATAAATAGGCCAGAGTAGCACACCCAAATGAGGAATATGTTGCCTCCAAAATCCAAAGAGGCCCACTAGGCATTATGCTTCCTTTTTAGTTGTGGGAGCAGCAGTATGCAATAACTTATCCTTTACTTTAGAAGCAATATCTCGACATGTCCCACACCACTGGACCCCTAGAAATTTCACTGAGGTGTGTAAGGTGCCTGAATTTTTGTGGGATTAATTTCCTACCCTCTAGCACACAAATGATTTACCAATAAGTCCAGAGTTATTGACATGTCTTCCTTACTAGGTCCAATCAGCATAATGTCATCCATGCAATGGACCAGTGTGATGTCTTGTGGAAGGGAAAGGTGATCAAGTTTCCTGTGGACTAAATTATGACACAGAGCTGGAAAGTTGATGTAGCCTTGAGGTAGGCAAGTGAAGGTGTATTGCTGGCCTTGCCAGCCAAAGACAAACTGCTTCTGATGGTCCTTAAAAACATGTATGGAGAAAAAGGCATTAGCTAGATCAATAACTGCATACCAGGTACCAGGAGATGTATTAATTTGCTCAAGCAATGAAACTACATCTGGAACAGCAGTTGCAATTGGAGTTACCACCAGGTTAAGTTTTCAGTAATCTACTGTCATTCTTCAACATCCATCTGTTTTTTGCACAGGCCAAATACGTGAGTTGAATGGGGATGTGGTGGGAATCACCACCCCTGCATCCTTTAAGTTCTTCATGGTAGCAGTAATCTCTGAAATCCCTCTAGCAATGCAATATTGCTTTTGGTTTACTATTTTCCTGGGTACGGCAGTTCTAATGGCTTCCACTTGGTTTTTGCTACCATAATACCCCTTACTCCATTTGCCAGAGATTCAATGTGGTTGTTCTGCCAGTTGCTGAGTGTGTCTATTCCAATTATGCATTCTGGAACTGGGGAAATCACTACAGGATGGGTTCAGGGAATCACTGGACCTACTGTGAGATGGACATGAGCCAAGACTCCATTAATAACCTGATCTCCATATGCTGCCACTGTGACTGGTGGGCCACAGTGACGTTTTGGGTCTCCTGGAATTAGTGTCAGTTCAGAGCCAGTGTTCAGTAATCCCTGAAAATTCTGATTATTTCCTTTTTCCCAGTGAACAGTCACTGTCGTAAAAGGCCCTAGATCCCTTTGGGGAAGGCTGGGAGGGAGATTAATGGTAAAAATTTTGGGCAGTGTATTGAAGCCCTTCCTAAAGGGGACCCGACCTCCTCTTCATTGTGGGTCTTTAAACTCTCTCAAGTGTTGGAATTGATTGAGGGTCTGTTACTCTCTATTCTGGAGATTCAAGTTAGACTGCTGTTTGCCTGACCTAGAATTCATCTGTTTGTACAGATCAAGAAAATATTTAATAGATTTCATATCTATTTCGCTCCAGGGACACTATGTCTAAGGAGCCAAAACCATAAGTCCATATGAGTCAGACTATTCTGCTTTGACTGTCCATTACTGTAAGCACTTCCACTTTGTCTTTGTGGATTGAGTGCAGCCATTTGGCCCCTACTGCCATGGGGTCCAATTAACATTGTAGTTAGGTGTCTCAATTCAGTTAGGGCAGTTCCCACTCTGAAATCTGATTTACAGAAAATAGCAATCACAGCAGCCTTCAAGGATGCTGGTGCTCCCTTCGTAAATTTGTTCCTCACAGTTGCGGTAAAAGGTGTGTCCTCTGGGCACCCCATGTGTGGGCCTATGAGTCCAACCTGATAAACCCATTCTAGCATGCCAATTTCTCTAAGACTTTGGATACCTTCTTCTACAGTATACCAAGGCAGGTCTGGTATTTCAGCTTGATTTAGTTTAGGTCACTGCATAATCCATGCTTCAGCAAACCAATCAAATAAATGATTGGATCCTTTCCTAACTTTTTGAGCTGAAACATTGAATGAAGAATCTGTGCTTAGTAAGTGCATATCAATAAACTCAGAGTGATCCATCTGTACATTCCTTGCACCATCATCCGACACCCTTAATAGCCACTCCCGCACATGTTCCCCAGGTTTCTGTTTGTACATATTAGAAAATTCAAGCAGTTCTTTTGGAGTGTGGTGTACCTCCTCCTGGGTCACACTTTGTACCTCACCTTTTGGGGCTCACTGAAACTTAAGTCTAGTTATAGGTGTAGATGTCAGAACATTCAGCATTGCCTTGTAAAGCACCTGACTCAGGTGATGTCCCAGGCAATGACTCAGGCAAGGGCTCTTTAGAGGCAGCTGGGCTAGGGCTAATAGCATTAGATGCGAGTGGAGTGGCTACTAGTTTTTCTGGGCAGGGTCGTTTAGCAGACAAACATGAAGTAATCTTTTCAGATGGGAGTGGCTCTATTGGCAGGAATGATTCAACAGAATTTAGAGGCACAATGTCTCTAGCTTCCTGATTATCTGCCCGTATGTCCCCATCCCAAGTTTCAGGATTCCATTTTTTCCCAGCCAATGCCCTTACTTTAACTTCAGACACCTCTTGAAGTTGGCAATTGAGCTGGCATTGTAATTCAATCACTCTTACACTAAGACTCTGGGTTCAGTTTTCGGTGATATCAGCTTTGTTACTACAAGAAATAAGGCTTTCTTTCAAAGAACAAGTGGAAACTTTGAGGTCATTTATGTGGCATTTGAGCTTTGACTCTGAAGCTCTGAGAGCATCTCTTTCTTTCACCAGTTCGTCTAGCAAAAGTAAGGCCAATCATTCTGATAAAACTGTAGAAAGATATCACACACGTGTTCACCCAGAACTTTGCCTTTCACCAATATCTGCTGTATTGGTGGTGATATTTTGTGTATATGTATCACCACCTCATGCCATGGATTAGCAGTGCCCTCTTTACTGCTGGAAGCAGAGCCATCAACATCTTTAAGACTAACCAGACTTGAGAACCAATTTAGAAAACTCATCCTTACAATTTTGTTTCTCTATAACCACTCTCAGTACCAAATGTCTTAGGCTAAGTTCTCTAGAGCAGCAAAACCAGTAAAACATGTAAATATATATATATATATATATATATATATATATATATATATATATATATATATATATATATATAAATAGAGAGATTTATATCAAGGAAATGGCTCACACAGTTGTTGAGGCTGGAATGTCCCAAGTCTTTGGATCAGGATAGAGACTTCTGATTCATGTAGTTGTGGGGGCTGACGAACCCAAAATAGTGAGGTCAGAGCGCAGGGCTTTTGCTCATAGGCTGTAAAGATTGACAAATCCCAAGTTCGGCAGGTGAGTTGCTAGCTCAAGTCCCAAGAACCAGAGGTCAGACTAACAGGAGCCAGCTGCAGGATCCAGAGCAAGCAAAAAGCCAGAATGTTTGCTTATATTAGGATGCAGGCCACGTGTCCAAGGAAACTCCCTTTCAACTGATTGGCTACTCACAGCAGATTCCATCATGGGAGTGATCACATAATAAACTTTGAGAATCATGGCCCAGCCAAGCTGACACACAATCTTATCCATCAAACTCATGTGTCTCTCCCTTTGTATCCTTTTTGCTATCTTAAACAATAATCATAAGGATATCACCTTCCTGAGTTCTGTGAGTCATTCTAATAAATTATTGAACCTGAGGGGGTAGTGTAAACCCCCAAATTTGTAGACAGCTAGTTAGAAGTGCAGCATCCTGGGGACCCCAGCGTTTTTGTGGCTGGTGTCTGAAGTGAGGGCAGTCTTGTGGAGGACTGTATTTTTACCCTGTGAAGTTTGGCCCAACTCTTGATGGTTAGGGTCAGAGGAAGAAGTAATATTGCAGGTGTGAGTAGAAGCCAGCTGCTCTGCAGGACAGCAGGAAGCATCCTTTTAACCCTAGCACTAGCAGGCCTTGCTGAGAGCTCCAGGTGTGATGGTAGTCGGTGTGGTACAGAGAAACTCGCCCCGATTGGAGCCTACTCCCTTTTCGTCATGAGTTGGATAACCCAGGAATATGCCTGATCTTCCTTATCTACAGACAAGAAGCTAGGTCAGTGGCTCTCAAACCAGAGAGTTCATAAGAATCACCTGGGTATGACAACAAATGCACAAGCAGCAAAAGACAAACTAGATAAATGGGATCCCATAAAAATTAAATACTTTTGCTCATCAAAGGACTTTGTCAACAAAGTGAAGAGACAACCTACAGATGGGGAAAAAATTGGGGGAACCACAGATCCAAGAAGGATCTGATATTCAAAATATCTGAGGTACCGCTACAACTTAATAACTAAAGGACAAACAGCCTAGTCAAAAATGGCAAAGGACTTGAACAGACACTCCACCAGAGATGATATTCAAGTGACCAACAAACACATGAAAAGATCCTCAACTTCATTAGCCATTGTTGGTGGTGGTGGTGCTGTTGAGTTGATTTTGATTCATAGTGATTCATAGTAGAACTGCCCATAAGATTTTTTTAGGTTGTAATCTTTATAGGAGCAGATAGCTTGTACTTTCTCCCACAGAGACATTGGGTGGGCTGGAACTGCCAACCTTTAGGTTAGCAGCCAAGCATTTAAACTTTAGGGAGATGCAAATCAAAAACATATTGAGAATGGCAATGATCAAAACAAACAAACAGAAAACAATAGCTTTGGTAAGGTTATGGAGAAACTGGAACCCTCATCCATTATGGTGGGAATGTAAAGTGGTACAGCTACTGTGGAAAACAGTTTGGCTGTGACTTAGTCATCTAGTGCTACTGTAACAGAAATACCACAAGTGGATGGCTTTAACGAAGAGAAATTTAACTCCAAATTCAGGGCATCAGTTCCAGGGGAGGTCTTTTAACTCTTTGTTGGCTCTTGAGAAAGGTCCTTGTCCTCAGTCTTTCCCTGGTCAAGAAGCTTCTCAGGCTCAGGAACCCTGGGCCCAAAGGACACACTCTCCTCCCAGTGCTGCTTTCTTGGTGGTATGAAGTCCCCACTTTCTGCTAGCTTCCCTTTCCTTTTTATCTCTTGAGAGATAAAAGGTGGTGCAGGCCACACCCCAGGGAAACTTCCTTTACTTTGGATCAGGGATGTGACTTGGGTAAGGGTGTTACAATCCCACCCTAATCTTAACATAAAATTACAATCGCAAAATAGAGGACAACCACAATACTGGGAATCTTGGCCTAACCAAGTTGACATGTACTTTGGGGGGGACATAATTCAATCCATGGCAGGCAGTTCCTCAAAAAATTTAACATAGAACTACCATATGACCCAGCCATTCCAATCCTGCATATATACTCAGAAGAAGTGAAGGCAGGAATGCAAAGAAAAATCTGTACATCAGTGTTCATTGTGGCACTTTTCATAATGTTGTTGTTAGCTGCCATTGAGTCAGCTGCTGACTCATGGCAACCTCATATGTTACAGAACAGGACTTCCTTATAGGGTTTTCTTGGCTGTATAGTTCGTCTCTCTTCTGTGGAGTCACTGGGTGGGTTTGAACCACCAACCTTTGGATTAGCAGCCAATCGCAAACTACTTGTGCCACCCAGGCTCACTTGAAAACATCATGCTGAGTGCCATGGATTGAATTGTGTCTCCCAAAAATATGTGTCAACTTGGCTAGGCCATTAATTCCCAGTAGTTTGTAATTCTGTGATCTGATGTAATTGCCCTCCATTTTGTGATATCATGTAACTATCCTCCATTTTATGTGTCGTAAATCCTAAAACCTCTACAAGGCAGGATTAGGGTGGGGTATATCTTCAGTCACACCCTTACAAGAGGGTGTGACTCAAGTCACTGCCTTACTTAAGTCACCTCTCTTACTCAAGTCACTGCCTTACTCAAGTCATGCCCTTGCTTTACTCACACCTTTTATCTTATGAGAGATAAAAATGAGAGAGAAGTAAGTAAGAAAGAAGAGCTGGTAGTGGAGCGCATCCTTTGGACCTGGGGTCCCTGTGCTGAGAACTTCCTAGACCCAGTTACCAACACACATGGAAATCTCCAAGGAACGCTGGGCCCACAGATGTTGACTTTTCCCCAGAGCCAATACATAGAGAAAGCCTTCCACTTAGAGCTGGTGCCTTAAATTTGGACTTCCAGCTTCCTAAACTGTGAGAGAATAAATTTCTGTTTGTTAAAGCCATCCACTTGTGGTTTTTCTGTCATAGCAGCACTAGATAACTAAAACACTGAGCGAAATAAGTCAGTTGCAAAGCATGATCTCACTTATATGAAATAAACAAAACAAATATATAGATACCAAAAATTATTAGTAGTTACCAAGAGTGGGAAGGATAGGGGAAGGAGTTTTTGCTTTGTGGGTGTCATGGATTGAATTGTGTCCCCCAAAAATATGTGTATCAATTTGGCTAGGCCATGATTCCCAGTATTGTGTGATGTCCACCATTATGGCATCTGATGTGATTTTCCTGTGTTGTAATTCCTATCTCGATTCTGTGGATTAGATTATCGGCAGTTATGTTAATAAGGCCAGACTCAATCTACAGGACTGGGTTGTGTCTAGAGCCTATCTCTTTTGAGATATAAAAGAAAGAAGTGAGCAGAGAGACATGGGGACCTCATACCACCAAGAAAGCAGCGCTGGGAGCAGAGCACATACTTTGGACCCAAGGTTCCTTCAAGGAGATGCTCCTAGACTAGTGGAAGGTTGATGACAAGGACCTTCTTCCAGAGCTGACAGAGAAAGAAAGCCTTTTCCTGGAGCTGACACCCTGAATTTAGACTTCTAGCCTACTAAAATTCTGTTTCCTGAAGCCATCCACTTGTGGTATTTCTGTTATAGCAGCACTAGATAACAAAACAGGGGGTATTGAGTTTATGTTATTGGTGGTAGGAAAATTTGGAAAAGGATAGCGAGAATCGTTACATAATTTGAAGAATGTAATTGATGTCACTGGATTTTACATGTAGAAATTGTTGAATTGGTATATGTTTTGTTGTATATATTTTCACCACTTAAAAAAAATCATCTGAGCAACATATTAAAATCAAGAACCCATAGGGCAACTACCAGAAATTCTGATTTTAAAAGCTCCTTGTCGATGTTGATGCTGGTGGCCTATGGACCACAGTTGGGAAAATACTGGATCTTCTGGCCCCAAGACTATCTGATGGGCCGTCACTGTGAAATGAAATTTGGTTCTCTCTGGTTGGCTTTAATGTTGCATTTATTATCATAAACACAACACATTTTTTAATTATTGGAGAATTTATAGTCTGTTTATAACAATTATATTTGGAAACACATATATTAAGCAATTAATAGTTCTGAGGTTACTTTCTTTGGGCAAAGGGATTAAATATACTAACAGATGAAGGACTGGCTTTATATCAGCTATTCTTGAGGAAATGTTCTAAGGAAAAACTGCATTTAATTGTAATTGTCCTTTTTGCATATTTTCTTTTTTCCTCATTTCCCTCATCTCCTGTCTTCCTCATTCTGCCCTATGCTTTATTTTTAGGCTCCTGAGATTAGAGAGCATGAAGGTGATAAGGAAAACAGTAGTTACCAAACATAAAAGCAAATGGAAGCCCTGGATTCAGGGCTTCCCAAGAGTTGACCTCAAATCTTAGTTGATGCACACACCTGAAGTCAGTGTGAAACGCCTTTCTTTGATTTTGGGGGGTTTTCATCAGAAAGGGAAGAGCCGCCGCAGTTTTACCTTGAACTGCCAGCACCCAACCATAGATCAAAGGACTTGAGGAAAATCACAAGCATTTCATCACTAGGAAAAAGTTGAGAATTCTAGCTTTAAGCACAAAGAAGCTGGAAATCCCAGTTACATTTTAGATCTCTGCATCTGCTAGTTCAAGTACCTCAACATCAATTGCTTTCCTAGTAATTATGCAAATTCCCCACATCATTCATTTGCTTATTCATTCCTTCATTAAATACTATTAGGTACCTGGCATTAGGGAAACAGTGTAGACAAAGCAGACATGGACTCTCCTCTGCACATCACCACATGATGTCCTGTCTGCCTCACACAGGGACTGAGGGGTGTTCTCGGAGGTGTCTTCTGAGTCATGCTGCCTGATATGTGCTCTCATACGATAGCTGTTGCTGAATTTTGCAATAGGAAATGTAAAGTATATGCTGTTTTATTAAGAAATTTCTATTAAATTGTCCTTTGACTTGTACTTCCAAATAGTAAACCAAATGTTGCTTAGTTTAATTTTTAAGTTGATGAAGCTTCCTTTCCTGTTGCTAATTTAAGTCACTTAAAATGAGTTTTAATTAATCTGGATAGGAAGTTTTGTATTTCTTAATTGAAAACATTTTTGAACCAATAGAACTCTGCACTAAATTATTCAGGCAATAGCAGGGCTAGTACTAAGGAAATTTTTTTTTTTTTTAATTGCAGATTCAAAGGATTAATTTCTCCAAACTCTTACAACGATCTTTCTGAAAAGAGTTATTGAACTCTCAGTTGGGTACAAATGGCTTATCTCTGCTAATTAAAAATAAAAATCTCTCTGGCTTCTTTTTGTTAAAGTGCACAATTCCAATAATGATCATGCCCTATATTTATACAGGGGTTAATTTATCACTTCCAAATATTTTTATCCAAGGAGTGGCTGGTAGACTTGAACTGCCAACCTTTTGGCTAATAGCCCAGCTCTTAACCAGTGTACCACCGGGGCTACTATAATTGATGAGGAGGGGGTGATCTCCAAGAATGGTAAAAATAAGATTATCTTCCATTTTAAATTGTAAAATGTGTATGCAAGGAATCAGAGCTGAAATAGGAGAGATCGAGCTTAAGGTGTTAACTAAAGAATGTCTTATATTAATAGGGAGAAGAATGAAGCCCAGAGTTCTCACTGTGTCCTGCAGCTCCGGCATATCCAGTCCTGCCCGCTGCTCCAGTCTTACTTTCTGCCACTCTGGCTCTCACTTCCTCAGCCCTGGCCATGATACCTTGCTTGTTGTTCTTGGAACACATACAAAGCTTGTTCCTGATTCAGGACATTTGCACTTCTTCCATCTGTCTGGGATGATTTGCCACCTTATAGAACCATGGTTCATTCCCTCACTTCATTCAGGCCTCTGCTTAAATATTACTTCTTAGAGAAGCCTTCCCAGCCAAGCCATCTAAAAGAGCACCCCATCACTCTTCATTGCTTTCCTTTCTAATTTTCCCCTGTAACACTTAAAACTGACTAACACACAATATGTTTTGCTTATTTTTAACTTTTTTGTTGTTGTTTCTCCCCATCCCTCAAACATCCTAAATATAAGGGCTATGTCTATTTGTTCATTCTTGTATCCTCAATGCCTGCACATAATAAGTGCTCAGTATGTATTGAATAAATGAATTAATGAATGTCATGGATTGAATTGTGTCTCCCCAAAATATGTGTCAACTTGACTAGGCCATGGTTCCCAGTGTTATATAATGGTCCTCCATTTTGTGATCTGATGTAATTGTCCTTCATTTTTGGTATTGTTCAATTATGTGTTGTAAATCCTAAACCTCTATATGTTAATGAGGCAGAATTAGTGTAGGATGTCTCTTGAGGCACACCCTACCTAAAGGCCTTACTCAAGTCACACCCTTCTTTGAGCAACACCTTTTATTTTACAAGAGATGAAAGGAGAGACTAGCAAGCAGAGAGAGGAGGGACCTCACTACCATCAAGAAAGAAGAAATGGAAATGAAGCGTGTCCTTTGAATTTGTGGTCCCTGCACTGAGAACCTCTTAAACCCAGGGAATGATGCTAAGAAACATTGAGATCTCCAAGGAACACCAGGCCCACAGATGTTGAAAGGAGATGAGGACCTTCCTTCAGAGCCAACAGAGAGAGAAAGCCTTCCCCCAGAACTGGCACCCTGAACTCGGACTTCTAGGCTCCTAAACTGTGAGACCTTCCTTGCTGAAAATGAAGAGGATTTGAAGCACCAATTAAGATCAAGGACTACAGCCTTCAGTATGGATTACAGCCCAACATAAAGAAAACAAAAATTCTCACAACTGAACCAAAAAGAAACATCATAATAAACTGAGAAAAGATTGAAGTTGTCAAGGACTTCATTTTACTTGGACCCACAATCAACGCCCATGAAAGCAGCAGTCAAGAAATCAAAGAGTGTATTGTTTTGGACAAATCTACTTCAAAAAACTTCTTTAAAGTGTTAAAAAGCAAACATGTCACTTTGAAGACTAAGGTGCACCTGATCCAAGCCATGGTACTTTCAGTCCCCTCATATGCATGCAAAAGCTGGACAGCGAGTAAGGAAGACTGAAGAAGAATTGATGCCTTTGAATTATGGTGTTGGCAAAGAATAGTGAATATACCAAGCACTGCCAGAAGACCAAACAAATCTGTTTTGGAAGAAGTACAGCCAGAATGCCCCTTAGAAGCAAGGATAGTGAGACTTCATCTCACATGCTTTGGACATGTTATTAGGAGGGACCAGTCCCTAGAGAAGGACATCGTGCTTGGTAAAGATGAGGATCAGCAAAAAAGAAGAATAGCCTGAACAAGATGATTGATGTAGTGGCTACAACAATAGGCTCAAACATAGCAACAATTGTGAGGATGTCACTGGACCGGGCAGTGTTTTGTTCCATTGGAACCGACTTGATGCCACCTAACAACAACAACGACAACAAACTGAGAGAATAAATTTCTCCTTGTTAAAGACATCTACTTGTAGAATTTCTCCTATAGCAGCACTAGAGAACTAAGATACTGAATGAGAGTAAAAAACACACAAAGAGGAGTCCATGAATGTGCATTAGCAGTGACCAGGGAAATATTGTCCACGAGGAAAAGCACCCTTGTCAAAGGACCCAATCTTCCCATTCTCTGTGTCAGGGGCAGTGCTTAAAGGGGCCTCGGAGTTCAGTGTGCACACTACATTTCTGTTTAAAAAAAGAAGTACAAGCTCCACTGAAGGCACTGGCAGAAAAACAAGGCTCCAGGAATTGACGGAATACCAACTGAGATGTTTCAACAAACAGATGCAATACTGGAAGTGGTCATTCGTCTATGCCAAGAGATTTAGAAGACAGCTTCCTGGCCAATCAAATGAAAGAAATCAATATTTGTGCACATTCCAGAGAAAGGTGATCCAACAGAATGCAGAAATCATCTAACAATATCATTAATATCACACTCAAGTAAAATTTGCTGACAATTATTCAAAAACGGTGGTAGCAGTACATCAACAGGCAACTGCCAGAAATTCAAGCCAGATTCAGACAAGGATGTGGAGCCAGGGATTTCATTGCTGATGTCACGTGGATCTTGGCTGAAAGCAGAGAATAACCAGAAAGACGTGTACCTGTGTTTTATTGACTATGCAGAGGCATTCGACTGTGTCAATCATAGCAAATTATGGATAACATTGCAAAGAATGGAAATTCCAGAACACCTCATTATGCTCACATGGAACCTGTACTTAGACCAAGAGGCAATTATTCGAACAGAACAAGGGAATACTGTGTGGTTTAAAATCAGGAAAGGTGTGTGTCTTAGGCTGGGTTCTCTAGAGAAGCAAAACTAGTAAGGCATATTAATATATAGAGAGAGATTTATATCAAGGAAATGGCTCACACAGTTGTAGAGGCTGAAATGTCCCAAGTTCATGGTTCAGGATGGAGGCTTCTCCTGATTCACATAGCTGCAGGGGCTGGTGAACCCAAGATTGTCAGGTCAGAGAGCAGAGCTCTTGCTTACAGGCTGCGAAGGTTGATGAATCCCAAGATCGGCAGGCAAGACCACAGGTAAGCTGCTAGCTCAAGTCCCAAGAACCAGAGGTCAGATGGACAGGAGCCAGTTGCAGGATCCAGTGTGAGCAAAAAACCCACAAGCCTTGCCAGCATGTCCACTTATATTTAATGTAGGTCACATGCCCAAGGAAACTCCTTTTATCTGATTGGCTACTCACAGCAGATTCCATCATGGGAGTGATCACATTACATCAAATCTCAACATGGAAGTGATCACAACATCATACAGCTGCCAAACCACTGATGTGATTCCCACCACATCCCCATTCAACTTGGCTATTTGGCCTGTGCAAAAAGCAGATGGATCTTGGAGAATGACAGTAGATTATCGAAAACAACCAGGTGTTGACTCTAATTGCAGTTGTTGTTTCAGATGTAGTGTCATTGCCTTAGCAAATTAATACATCTCCTGGACACTGGTATGCAGCTATTGATATGGCTAATGCCTTTTTCTCTATACCTGTTTCAAAGGACCGTCAGAAGCAGTTTGCCTTTAGCTGGCAAGGTCAGCAATACACCTTCAGTTGCCTACCCCAGAGCTACATCAACTCTTCAGGTAAGTTTTAGATTTTACATTTAGATCGCTGATCCATTTTGAGTTAATTTTTGCATAAGGTGTGGGGTTTAGGTTGAATTTATATTTTTGCATATGGATGTCCAACTGTTCCAACACAGAAGACTATCCTCCCATTGAATTTCTTTTGCACTTTTGTCAAAAATTAATTGGCCTTATTTGTGTAAGTTTAGTTCTAGCCTCTGTTCTGTTCTGTTAATCTCTATGTCTCTCCCTTCACCAATATCACACTGTCTTGATTACTATAGTAGTATGATTTCTCTAACTTTTTTCTTCTTTTTCAAAATTGTTTTAGTTACCTTAGTCCCTTTACTTTTCCATCTAAATTTTAGGATCAGCTTATCTGTATTGGAATTGCATTAAATCTAAAGATCCTTTTGGAAAGAATGGACATTTTTACTATGTTGAATCTTCCAATTCATGAACATATGTCTCTCCTTTTATTTAGATGTGTAATTTCTTACATTAGCATTTTGTCATTTTCAGCATATAGATCCTGTACATGTTTTGTTAGATGTGTATCAAAGTATTTCATTCTTTTCTGAGCTATTATAAATGGTATTAAAAAAATTTTTTTTTCTCCAAACATTGCTAGTGTTTAGAAAAGGAAATGAGAGCAGTGGTGGTTCAGTGGTAGAATCCTTGCCTTCCATGTAAGAGACCTGGTTTCAATTCTCAGCCAGTACACCTCATGCTCAGCCCCACCTGTCTGTCAGTGGAGGCTTTCATGTTGCTAGGCTTCAAAGGAGCTTCCAGACTAAGACAGACTAGGAAGAAAGGCCTGGTGATCTACTTCTAAAAATCACCCAGTGAAATCCTTATAGATCACAGTGTTCCAATCCACAGCCAATCATGAGAATGGTACAGGACCTAACAGCATTTTCTTATGTTGTGCAAGGGGTCACCATGAGTTGGGGACCAACTTTGACGGCAGCTAACAACAACAACGGTGTATAGAAATGACTGATTTTTGCCCACATCTAATTTCAAGCAAGAAAATTTTAAGTGTTCTCTCTGTATGAAATATTTCTAAAGCATTTTTCTTTTACATTTATGAAATAACTCTTCACACCGAGGTTTTATTGGCTTGTGTAGTATATAATTAAATTATTTAATTATTATAATATGTACAAGTGGCATAAACTGGTTTGGAAACAAACTCAACAATGTTTGGTAAACAGACAAATCAACTGCTGGTGACAGGGACGTGTATCAGTGTATTAGAGCACATTGCATTCAGCATGTCCATGATTGGGCATCAGTCAGCAAACAGAGGGCCAGTTAATCTGGAGAGTTAATGAAATGGAAGTCATTTAATAGAGCTTCCACTGATAAATCTCTGTAAAAGAGACAAAAAAGAGACAAGAAGGCCTAGTCTCTGTTATTGTATTCAAACGTACACTATTGATGTATCTTGAGAACATGAGTAATGTATTTTACATTTACAATATTTCTACTGGAAAAAAAATTTTTTTTTTTTTTTTACTGAAAAAGCATGTAAAAAGAAGAGAGTTATTACTATCATAATTTTGAAGAATATTTAATAGTGGGAAAGATTTTAATTACAGTAGTAAGCAAAAACAAAAACCAAATATGTATGGTTATTCACAGAAAAAGATGAAAAATACATCAAAATGTTTGTAACAATTAATTGTGAGTAATAGGATTATGGGTGCCATTTATTTTTTACTTTCTTAAAAATTTTACAATGGTTATGTATTGTTTTTACCAATCAGACGAAGGGTTATTTTTTAAAAGAAATTATTGACCTATTTTATTTGCCTCATTTAAATGTCTGACGACAGTACCCCTATCGTTCTCTTGGGTTGTAATAAAAATCATTATAAAGCTTTTGGCATTTCCTACTAAATGGCAGTGACTGATGCAGTTTGCTAAGCTTGAATATTATGGAACCAAGCAAACAGCAGGAGTTCCTACTATTTGGTAAACTACGTAAACAATTGTATGACAACCATAATTACCAAGCTTTTATAAAACTACGTATTTAAGAGAATCATGACTATAGATTTTAAGGAAATACAAGTAAAGGTCAGGGCTGACTTCACGTTTGTCCCCTTCACAATCATCCAGCTCTTCCAGTCTAGCTACACTCAGGAGTCCCACAGGGAGTATCAAACCAGAAACCATTCAATACAGTTATTGCAGTCTTTCCCCTAATTTCCTTACGTGGTCTAACCTTAGAGTTTGTGGACTATTGCCAGAGTCGTAAATCCCAGGGGCATTTAAAAAGAAGCCTCAAATCATTGCACAGTTTCTAGGTACCTCTCTCTCCTGGTTAGTGGCTGTTTTCTTTGTCAGTTTCCTTCCATCTGTGGATCTTAAGCTTTCTTGGATCATGGTATTCTCAGTCATGCAGGATAGACGTTAAAATTTCCCTAAGGCCTCATCACCTCCCCCAAATCTGTCACCAGATCCATCCAACCTACCTCAGAAAAGTCTTCCCCATCAGGTGCTTCATCCCTGTCCCCACTGGGGGTCTCAGCTCAGGCCTCATCTTCTCTCACTTTCCATACCACAGCCTCCAAACTGGTCTCCCTGACTCCAGCCTCCTCATCCCATCTTCCACAACTACATGCACCTAAGCATGTCCCTCCCTCACTTGGAGATTGTTCTTAAGAATGTGCCTTGCTTTATCTTTTGTGGTGAGGACAGATAATGGTGGCATTCTATCAACCTGCAACATCCCAGCCAGGCAGAGAAGGTGGCAGGTGGGAGAAAATAAAATTCCACATACCTCCAGAGCAATGAGAGGTGCTTGGGCTCCGTTTCAGGGAGAAGGAGCATTGTCAGGGAGTCACGTCTCCCTGTGACAGACGTATTGCTCCTCTGGGAAGAGACGCATCTGCAAATGAGCTAGGGAGCCCATGGCTTCCGCACAGCAAGAGCTGGGAGGAGGGTGGGCTCCAGAAGGCAAGGGAAGACGGAGAGGAAGGGAGCAATGTCTTAACTATGGTTCTCTAACTTTGCCACACATCAGAAACAGTGGGGAAGCTTTGAAAAATCCTAATACCCAGATCTGGCTGACTCGATTAAATAAAAATCTCAGAGGTGGGGCCAGGCATCCTATTTTTTTTTTAAATTCTCCCCTGATGGTAATATACAGCAAGTTTGAGAGTATATTTCAGCAAGCCTGGTTTGCCAGGAAGGTGTGCAGGTGAGGCACTAACCATTGTACCTCACGGGTGGGACTCTCAGGTGGGATCGACAACAGTGCACCACACACATTTGGCCTACAGCTTTTCATTGTTCCTCTTTCCATTCAGTAAAAGCATTTCATCCCTCATCTCTTCAACACCCATTATTGTTGTTATTAGTTGCCGACAAGTCAGTTCCAAAACAAAACGCTGCTTGATCCTGCACCATCTTTATGGTTGTCGGTATGCTTGAGTCCATCGTTGTGGACACTGTGTATTTTGAGTGCCTTCTAACCTAGGGGGCTCATCTTCCAGCACTGTATTGGGCAATATTCTGTTGCGATCCATAGGGTTTTCATTGGCTAATTTCCAGAAGTAGATCACCTCTCTCCCTAGTCTTAGTCTGGACACTCTGCTGAAACCCGTCCATCATAGGTGACACTGCTGATACTTGAAATTTTGTATTCTAGCACCAAGCAAGTCACCACAGTGTGACAAACTGAAAGACAGGTGGTGGTCAAGCACCATTACATCTTAAAAGTCACCTGACCCTCTCTGGAACATACTGAAACAGGCTACAGCTTGCTGTGTCCCTGCCGGCTTGGTGAGCAGGGTGGGTAAGCTGCCAGCCCTGATTGGTCTTCAGGGAAGCAGAAGGGTTAGGATGGCCATCTTCAAGGCCCCTCCACCTAGCCCTCTGAGGCTCTGTATTCCAGTTTTCTGAGGCTGTTCCGCGTGACGTCTGCACACTTGAGCATGGGAATTAAAGCAGCTGCTTGCTTCATTGCCTTCTATTTCCTGCCAGTCATCGATGGGGTGGGGCCGGGGGTGGTGGGGAGGGAGGAGTGAAGGATTATAACTCAGAATGACTGGCAGCTCTAGACCCTCTCAGCCTGCCATTACTTTCTGAGTAACCAGCAGCTGAGTAGGGGGTGGCGGAGGAGAAGGATGTGGCCCTATTGACTGGCCTGCCTTCCTGTCTCAGCATCTTCAGCCCTTCTGGGGGCAAGAAGACAGGGCACGACCCACTCTGATGTACCTCTGACTCAGCCAGTATCTTCCTTCCAATGAGGACACAGAATAACAGGAAGGACTGCCTACAAAGAGTACGTTCATTAGTCACATTAGCTTGGACAGCTACGATCCAGGGTTCAAAGTCACATCTGTGAACATGGGATGCCCAGGTAGCCATTTAAACAGCCCTGATGCCCATGGGAACCTGGGCTTTTTATATTGTAAGACCAGCCTTTGCAGCTCAGGTAATGTAGATTATGAAGAGAATATTTAAAACTGAGTATTTTAGTCATTCTCTGAAGAGTAGTTGTTGATTAGACCTGCTGCTAGGTGTGTCTGATCATACAGCGATTCATTCTTCTTTATCTGTATTTTTCCCTCACACACATTTCCACTTACAAGTTCAAACAATCATGATCTTTTGCCTTTTTTTTTTTTTTTCTGTTGCCTTTAAACCCTAATAAACAGTATATAGGGTGGAATTTCTCTGGAATAAATGTTGAGCTGAGAATTGACTTGAACATGAATCAAGATATTGTGTCTTACTGTTTACATAGCAGTGAAGATCATCAAGATGAATGGAGAGGAGCCAGCTACCCTCTTTATTCATCACAAAGTCATCAGTCCTGCTATTTCCCATGCTGAGAGATTGATTGGTAATTATTGTGGCGATAAGCAGACTTAAAGGGAGGAAAAACTTTCAGGAATCGTGGTATTTCTGTATCAGAGGGAATTAGAATATGTCATTAACTCTGATACTGAATTATATGGAAGAAATACAAAAATACTTATAAGCATTTAGAGAAACAGTCATCAGTATGTGTTGGTGATCTCCATCAGCATGTACATTTTCTTCCCACCACACACTTCCAGAGTGATTTACACTATCTTTTCATGGTTCTCATTGGGTTAAAAATGTGCTGTGGGTGGTGGGGGCATGTATTAGCACATCTTAACAAAGTGGATTTGGGCTTGGTGATGGTTAAGATTGTGTATCGACTTGGCTGGGCCATGATTCTCAGTGTTTTGGCAGTTGTACAATGTTGTGATCACTTCCATGTTGAGATTTGATATGTGATCACCTCCATAATGGGATCTGCTGTGAGTAGCCAATCAGTTGAAAGAGAGTTTCTTATGCGCTTGGCCTGCGTTGAATATAAGTGAACATTCTGGCAAGACTGGGGGGCTTTTTGCTCACACTGGCTCCTGCAACTGGCCCCTGTTTGTCTGACCTCCAGGTTCCTGGAACTTGAGCTAACAGTTTACCTGCAGTCTTTCCTGCCAATCTTGAGATTCATCAATCTTTGCAGCCTGTGAGCAAGAGCCCAGCTCTTTGACCTGCCAAACTTGGGTTTGCCAGCTCCTGCAGCTATGTGAATCAGGAGAAGCCTTTATCCTGACCCATGGACTTGGGATGGTCCAGCCTCTACAACTGTGTAAACCATTTCCTTGATATAAATCTCTCTATATATATGTTAATATGCTTTACTGGTTTTGCTTTTCTAGAGAACCCAGCCTAAGACAGGCTTTTTTTTTTTTTAACCTAATAAAGCTAGTCCATGTGCATGCACACGTATCACTGCCATTTGCTGCTTTCAAAGTAAATTTCATCTCTATTTCTCCAAACTGTCCAAAAATTTGAAAAAGTCATCATTAAAACTGAGTCCAGGAGAGTGTTTTGTTTTTAACATTGAAATCAGATCAATGAGTAGTAATGGAGATGCATTTGCTAATGAAGATGATAAGTTGACTGGTCAATATAGTAATTTATTAGATATTTGGCTCAGAATCAAGACATAGACTATTCCATCTCTCGACCCGTTTCTGCAGCAGAGACCCTGACAGCATTCTTGACCTATCCTATCAACTTTCAATTAATAGAATTCTGTTAATGGCCTATTACTTGATGTGCCTTGCCATGCTGGGAATTTGATGTGTTATAAATGATTTGTGACAAGAAGTTGTGTTGAAGAAGAAAGGGTAGAATGAAATTTTCTGGGACAATTAATAAATAAGTTGCTTGGATTCTACTTTGAAAATGAAAAATAATTTCTTAAGCTCTTTCTCTGTCTCTGTCCCTCTTTCTGACCTAAAAAATGCTAAGTTAGAAAGTAGAGGCACAGATCAAGAAGCTTCCTTGGAAGTTTTCCATCAGAGCAATTTATCTATTGCCAAATTGTGGGAGGCTGTGTGTTTTTTGCAACCAACCTACCCTGACAGAAAAACAAACGGCAGAGGTAACGTAGTGTTTGGGTACTTCAGGGCTGAAGTGATTAGCTGATGGAATGTTTGCCTTCTTTGAAGCAGGAAGCAGCCTGCCTGGGGAGGTAGCCAAGTTGATAGTGCACTCTCTACACCTGTTTGAAAACCTGTTGGAAAGGTAGTGGGTGAATCCCTTTGTCTGGGAAGCTGTCCTACACAATGTGTTGCAGGTACCTAACTGGGGTGTCATTTTCCCATGGTCTGATCATCTTATGTTCCTTCTTCCACCTGTACGCATTTTCAGAAAAACTTGCTACTTCCATTCTGAACCACCACAAGAAGGCCTTGCTACCATCACCAAGCACTGGCCTAAGGGTCAAGAGAGTAGAATTCTGGTCTCAGGCCTGCCACCAACTCACAGGAACATTGAGCAAATGTTTTTGGTCTCCATTTCCTCAACTGTACAGTTAAGGAGTCGAACCTAAGTTCAGTAAGTTCTGCTCTTGCTGTAAGCTTCTAGCATTCCCTACCTTCTAATTACACTAGCTGTAATTTTTTTTACACATTAGTTACAAAAGTCCAGGGCTGTATGATCCCCTATCTTCATTGTTTCTTGGCCTTTCTCTCGAGAAGTTTGACCTTCAAATCCAAAGAAAGAATACTAGGTCATGCTACTAGAATCTTCAGAACTCCTCAGTGGCTCCTCACTGCCTCCAGAATACAAACCTCTTACACTGTCACCCAGAGTCCCCATGAACTGACATCAACCCAGCTTTCCAACTATCACTTATCCCTTTCGTGGACTCTTTGTTCTGCCAAACTGGCCTGCTCATGCTGCCCCAAGCACATGACACACATCTCTGTCCCTGCCTTTCATGCCTGTACTCTTTGAGCCTGGAAGATCTTTTCTCTTCTGGACTCATCTGAACCCTACAAGTAGGGCAGAACTCTGGGACACCAGCTTCTGGCAGTTGACTGTTTCATATATTTATAATCCAGATTCAGATTTCATTTGAGTAAAAAAATTCAAGGCCAAAAATTAGTTTGGAATTCCCCAAATACAATGATAATGGACTAGTACAGCTGCTGGCTGTCTCCTAGGAGCTTCACCCAAAGCCAAAAGATAGATGATGGTTCTCAGAATCTAGTGCAAAAATTGTGAGACACTGTAAAGAAAACAGAAATAGTGTGGGTCCCAGGTGTGAAGGAAGCCCAGAGTGTGAGGGAATACTTGGTATTAGGGAATAGATTGCAGGAAAGCTTTCTAGCTGTATTTCCTTTTTTCTTCTCCCACAATTCTCACATTTTTGTGAAGAAGGGGAGGGTAAGAAAAACAGCAGCAGCAGCTTAGGGCCAGCCAAAGGCAAGAGGATAAAATGAGGGAAATCCAGAGCTTGGCTTGGGTGAGCATTCTTTTTCCCTCCTTCCTGGCTACCACCCCAGGACTAGTAATTGCATCCCATGGAGCAGATATGGGGAGACAAGAGTGCCCTAGTAGCAGGCTTACCTGCAGCAAATAAGAGGAGGAATTGTTGAATCCAGATTGTGAAAACAGAAGATCCTCCCAAACTCCTATTCCCTACTCTTCATTCCTAAATTTACCTGAACAGACACAAAAGCTTGGGCTCTGCTTTGTTTGTTTTTTATAATTAGCTTTTTTGAGGCATAATTTACGTACAACAAAATTTACTCATTTTAAGCATTCACTTAGATAAATTCTAACAAATGAATACATTCATATAACCATCAGCATGATAAAGACATCGAACAATTCCATCACCTCCAAAAGTTCACTAGAGATAGTTTGCAGAATTTCCATCTGTCTTGCCCCCTGGGTCCAGAAAAACAGATCTATCATTATAGTTTTGCATTTTCCAGAATTTCATATGCATGAAATCATATTGAATGTAGTCTTTTGGGTCTGGATTCTTTCACTAAGATTCGTCCATGTCATTCAGTGTGTAAGTAGTTTGATGCATTTTATTGCTAAGGGGTCTTACATTGTACGGATATACCAAAATTCCCTTAGTCATTTATCAGTTGATGGAAATTGGAGTAGTTTATTGTTTTTGGCTATTTCAAATAAAGCTTGTGTACAGTGCTTTCGTATTTCTTGGATAAACACCTAAGAGTAGGAGTGCTAGGTCATATGGAAAGTGTAGACTTAAATTTATAGAAATTATCAAACTGCTTTCTAAAGTAACTACAGTTTGAATTTCCAACAGCAATGTTTGAGAGAGTTCTAGCTGCTCCATTTCTTAATCAACACTTGATACAGTTTTTTTTTTAAACTTTAAACAGTCCAGTAATGTGTATTAGTATCTCATTGTGGTTTTAATTTGCATTTCTCTGATGACTAATGATGTTGTACATTTTGTTTGATGAATTTTCTGTTCAATTTTTTTCCTATTTTTTAATTGGGTTGTTTGGTAGTGTGCAGTACAAATCTATGGAGTTGTAAGAATTCTTTAGATATTCTGAATGCAAGTACTTTATCAGATGTACATTACATAAATACATTCTGTCTGTCTTTATATTTTCTTAACAATATATTTCAAAGATCAAACATTTTTTGTTTTAATGAAGTCCAATTTATCATTTTTTCTTTTATGTTTGTGCTTTTTGTGTCATATCTAAGAAATCTCTGCCTAGCTCATGCTCACAAAGATTTTCTCCTGAAAGTTTTATAGTTTTAGCTTTTACATTTAGATGTATGATCCATTTAAACTTAGTTATTTTATATAGTGTGAGGTAAGTATTGAGGTTCATGTTTTTACATATGGAAATGCAGTTATTCCAGCATATTTGCTGATTAGACTATCATTTTCCTATTGAAATAAGTTGGCAATTTTGCCAAAAATCAGTTGGCCATCTATGTGTAATCTATTTCTGGACTCTCTATTCTGTCTCTCTGATCCTTATGTCTATCCTTACACAATTCCAAACTTTTTGATTATTGTAGCTTTATCGTAAGTCTTAAAATTAGTAGTGTAAGTTTCCAAACTTTGTTCTTTTTCAAAATTGCTTTGTCTATTCTCTATATATTTTTGTCTGTATATATTTTAGAAACAGCTTGATTTCTTAAAAAAAAAACAAAAAAACAACCTTCCTGGAATTTTGATTGGAATTACATTGAATCTATAGATCAGTTTGAGAAGAATTGATATCATTGTAACATAGAAGCTTCCCTATGCGTGAACATGTTGTGGGCCTTATTTAATTTTTCTCAAAAATGTTTTGAAATTTTCAGTGTACAAGTTTTTAATATCTTTTGCCATATTTATTCCTAAATATTTCATGTTTTTTGTATGCTGTTGGAAATGGTTTTTCAAAATTTCAATTTCTAGTTTTTTGTTGCTTGAAGATAGACAGCAGGCAAATAGCCATAATGGTCTTATTTTCTACATTCAAAGTGACTGAAGGAATGAACCACATAAGATCTAGAACATTGATTCACCTGTGGAGGGTGAAATTGCCTCCACAGGAGTGGGAAAATCTTAATCTTTTAATATATGAAGCATATATGTATGTATAAAACCAAAAAATCAAACTCATTGTCATCAAGTCGGTTCTGACTCATAGTGACCCTATAGGACAGAGTAGAACTAGGGTTTCCAAGGAGCGGCTGGTGAATTTGAACTGCTGACCTTTTGGTTAGCTGCTGAGCTCATTAATCACTACACCACTAGGGCTCCAGATGTATATATAGTACATAAAAAAAGATATATCTGTGGTATTAAAATTTCATGGAGAAAAAGCAATTATGAAAAAAAAAGTTTTAAAAGGCTCCTTGAGGGGGGCAATAATGAAAAAAATGATTGAGAAATACTGGTTTAGATTGTTGTTCATAGTTTCTGGGAGATATGATGTTAAAAATATACAAATATTGTGGTAAGTATTTTGACACCCAATTTCTCTGAATTTCTTACAGATCAGATTCTGACTTGGGAAATAGATTTAAATAAGACTTATAAGTCAGTGCTGCACGATTTCAGGAAAGGTAAATTGACACAAATGATAAACAAACTTTAAATGTGGAACAGCAAGAATTTTATGTTAGTGAATGCTAGATTTTATTTTATTCCCTTTTGAGAATGTTGTACTGTCTTCTGTCATGCAGTTACTTACAGAACAGATAGATCTTTTTGAGGCTTGCTTTTAAGGTTTACTAGGGCAGACCTGGAAATCCTGGTGGTGCAGTGGTTAAGTGCTATGGCTGCTAACCAAAAGATCGGCAATTTCAATCTACCAGGTGCTCCTTGGAAACCCTGTGGGGCAGTTCTACTCTGTCCTGTAGGATTGCTATAAGCCAGAATTGACTCAACAGCAATGGGTTTGGTTTTTTTGTTTTAGGGCAGACCAACGAGTCCTGGTGGGACAGTGTTAAGCACTTGGCTGCTAGCTAACTGAAAGGTTGGTGGTTTGAATCAACCCAGAGGCTCCATGGGAGGAAGAACTGGTGATCTGCTACCATGAAGACTATAGCCCAGCAAACCCAATGGGACAGCTCTACTCTGTCATGTGGGGTGACTATGAGTCGGAACTGAATTAATGGCACCTGACAACAACAGGGCAGATCCTGGGGACAGTGGGGGTTCAATGGTAGAATTCTCACCTTCTGTGCGGAAGAACAAAACCAAAAACTAAACCTGTTGCCATCCGGTCAATTCCAACTCATAGCAACGCTATAGGACAGAGTAGAACTGCCCCCAAAGGGTTTTCAAGGAGCAGCTGGTGGCTTTGAGCTGCCGACCTTTTGGTTAGCAGCTATAGCTCTTAACCACTGCTCCACCAGGGCTCTGGGTGGGAGACTCAGGTTTAATTCTTGGCCAATGCACTTCATGAGCAACTGCCACCCATCTGTCAGTGGAGGCTTGTGTGTTACTATGATGCTGAACAGGTTTCAGTGGAGCTTCCATACTAAGATAGACTAGGAAGAAAGACTTCGCTAGGTACTTCTGAACATCAGCCGATGAAAACCTTATGGATCATAATGGCCTGATCCCCCACTGATGATATGGATGGTGCAGGATCTGGCAGCGTTTCATTCCATTGTGCATGGAATAGTCACCGTGCTTTGGGGGCCTACTCCACGGCAGCTAACAACAAAAATAGGGCAGATCCAGAGCAGCTGTTACCCTTAGTAACTTAGCCTCGCTACTAGATGCGACCCTCCTAAGGACTCTGTCCAACGCCCTCTGAATCTGAGGTCTCTCATAATTGGTGGGATTGTAAACTATTCCTGGCTGTGTGAGAACTACAGGAATTTTTCAGCCTATTACTTTTCAGTGGTTCTTTCCCTGGCATCATGGAGGTTCCTCCCATGCATGCTCACAGCAGCGATTAGAGTTTCTAGGGGATGCCTCTGTCCTCTGGAGCTCTCTCTGTGTGTAGCTTCTTCCCCTACAGTCACTTGGCCCAGTAAATTTTAGCTTTCTTCGAAGCCCTGGTGCCGTAGTGGTTAAGTGCTACAGCTGCTAACCAAAAGGTTGGCAGTTCAAAGCCGCCAGGCACTCCTTGGAAACTCCATGGGACAGTTCTACTCCATTCTATAGGGTCGCTATGAGTCAGAATTGACTCTATGGCAACGGGTTTTCTTTTTTTATTTTTTCAATGAACTTTAGATGAAGGTTTACAGAACAAACTAGTTTATCATCAAACAGTTAGTATACAGATTGTTGTATGACACTGGTTAACACCACCATGACATGTCAACGCTTCCCATTCTGAACACTGGGTTCCTTATCACTAGCTTTCCTGTTCCCTCCTGCCTTTCAGTCCCTGCCCCAGGGCTGGTGCACCTCTTTAGTCTTGTTTTGTTCCATAGGCCTGTTCAGTCTTTGGCTGAAGAGTGAACCTCAGGAGTGACCTTGTTACTGAGCTGAAAGGGTGTCCGGGGGCCATACTCTCAGGGTTTCTCCAGACTCTGTCAGGCCAGCAAGTCTGGACTTTCTTTTTGAGTTAGAATCTTGTTCTACATTTTTCTGCAGCTCTGTCCAGGACCCTCTATTGTGATACCTGTCAGAGCAGTCAGTGGTGGTAGCTAGGCCCCATCTCGTTTTACTGGACTCAGTCTGGTGGAGGCCGTGGTAGATGTGGTCCATTAGTCCTTTGTACTAATCTTTCCCTTGTGTCTTTTGTTTTCTTCATTCTTCCTTGCTCCCGAAGGGTTGAGACCAGTGGAATATCCTAGATGGCCACTCAAGGGCTTTTAAGACCCCAGATGCTACTCACCAAAATAGAATGTAGAACATTTTCTTTATAAACTTTGTTATGCCAATTGAGATAGATGTTCCCTGAGACTGTGGTCGCCACAGCCATCAGCCCAGCAATTAGGTCCCTTAGGGAATTTGAATGTGTCTTTTTTTTTTTTTATGGAGCTACCATGACCATGCCTTGTACAGATTGTGCTAGCTTTCCCAGTATTGTGTGCTGTCTTACCCTTCACCAAAGTTACCACTTATCTATTGACTATTAAATGTTTTTCCATCCCCACCACTCCCCTCCCTCATAATCATCCAGGATTGTTTCTTTTTGTATGTAAACCTTTTCATGAGTATTTACAGCAGTGATCTCATACAATATTTGGCCTTTTGTGATTGATTTATTTCACTCAGCATAATGCCCTCCAGATTAGTCTATGTTATGAGATGCTTCACAGGTTCATCGTTGTTCTTTATCATTGCTTCATACTCCATTGTTTGTATGTACCAAAGTTTGTTTATCCATTTACCTGTTGATGGACATCTAGGTTGTTTCCATCTTTTTACTACTGCAAACAATGCTCCAATGAACATGGGTGTACATGTATCTATTCATGTGACAACTCTTATTTTTCTAGGATATATTCCTAGGAGTGGGATTGCTGGATCATATGGTATTTCCACGTTTCTAAGGAAACGCCATATCATTTTCCAAAATGGTTGTATTATTTTTCATTCCCACCAGCAGTGCATAAGGATTCTGATCTCTCCGCAGCCTCTCCAACATTTGTTTTCTGTTTTATTGATTCGTGCCAGTTTATTTTGTAAGATGGTATCTCATTGTGGTTTTGCTTTTCATTTCTCTAATGGCTAGAGATTGTGAGCATTTCTTCATGTGTCTGCTGGTCGCTTGAATATCTTTGGTGAAATGTCTGTTCATTTCCTTTGCCCATTTTTTTTTTATTATTGAGGTTCAAGTGAACGTTTACAAAACAAGTCAGACTGTCACATATAAGTTTATATTCACCTTACTCCGTACTCCCACTTGCTCTCCCCCTAATGAGTCAGCCCTTCCAGTCTCTCCTTTCGTGACAATTTTGCCAGCTTCCAACTCTCTCTATCCTCCCATCCCCCCTCCAGACAGGAGATGCCAACACAGTCTCAAGTATCCACCTGATATAAATAGCTCACTCTTCATCAGCATCTCTCTCCTACCCACTGTCCAGTCCCTTTCATGTCTGATGAGTTGTCTTTGGGAATGGTTCCTGTCCTGGGCCAACAGAAGGTTTGGGGACCATGACCGCCGGGATTCCTCTAGTCTCAGTCGGACCATTAAGTATGGTCTTTTTGTGAGAATTTGGGGTCTGCATCCCACTGATCTCCTGCTCCCTCAGGGGTTCTCTGTTGTGCTCCCTGTCAGGGCAGTCATCGATTGTGGCCGGGCACCAACTAGTTCTTCTGGTCTCAGGATGATGTAGGTCTCTGGTTCATGTGGCCCTTTCTGTCTCTTGGGCTCTTAGTTATCATGTGACCTTGGTGTTCTTCATTCTCCTTTGATCCAGGTGGGTTGAGACCAATTGATGCATCTTAGATGGCCGCTTGTTAGCATTTAAGACCCCAGATGCCACATTTCAAAGTGGGATGCAGAATGTTTTCATAATAGAATTATTTTGCCAATCGACTTAGAAGTCCCCTTAAACCATGGTCCCCAAACCCCCGCCCTTGCTCCACTGACCTTTGAAGCATTCAGTTTATCGTGGAAACTTCTTTGCTTTTGGTCCAGTCCAGTTAAGCTGACCTTCCATGTATTGAGTATTGTCCTTCCCTTCACCTAAAGCAGTTCTTATCTACGAATTAATCAGTAAAAAACCCTCTCCCACCCTCCCTCCCTCCCCACCTCATAACCACAAAAGTATGTGTTCTTCTCAGTTTATAACTATTTCTCAAGATCTTATAATAGTGGTCTTATACAATATTTGTCCTTTTGCCTCTGACTAATTTCACTCAGCATAATGCCTTCCAGGTTCCTTCATGTTATGAAATGTTTCACAGATTTCGTCACTGTTCTTTATCGATGCGTAGTATTCCATTGTGTGAATATACCACAATTTATTTAACCATTCATCCATTGATGGACACCTTGGTTGCTTCCAGCTTTTTGCTATTGTAAACAGAGCTGCAATAAACATGGGTGTGCATATATCTGTTTGTGTGAAGGCTCTTATTTCTCTAGGGTATATTCCGAGGAGTGGGATTTCTGGGTTGTATGGTAGTTCTATTTCTAACTGTTTACGGTAACGCCAGATAGATTTCCAAAGTGGTTGTATCATTTTACATTCCCACCAGCAGTGTATAAGAGTTCCAATCTCTCCGCAGCCTCTCCAACATTTATTATTTTGTGTTTTTTGGATTAATGCCAGCCTTGTTGGAGTGAGATGGAATCTCATTGTAGTTTTAATTTGCATTTCCCTAATGTCCTTTGCCCATTTTTTAATTGAGTTATTTGTCTTTTTTGTTGTAGAGGTGTTGGATTTTCTTATAGACTTTAGAGATTAGACCTTTGTCTAATTTATAATAGCCAAAAATTGTTTTCCCAGTCTGTAGGTTCTCTTTTTACTCTTTTGGTGAAGTCTTTTGATGAGCATAAGTGTTTAATTTTTAGAAGACCCCAGTTATCTAGCTTATCCTCTGGAGCTTGTGTGTTGTTCGTTGTGGTTTGTATCATGTTAATGCCATGTATAAGGGCCTCCAGCATTGATCCTATTTTTTCTTCTATGAACTTCATGGTTTTGGGCTTTATATTTAGGTCTTGGATCCATTTTGAGTTAGTTTCTGTATACAGTGTGAGGTATGGGTCATGTTTCATTTTTTGCAGATGGACATCCACTTTTGCTAGCACTGTTTACTAAAAAGACCGTCTTTTCCACATTTCATGGACTTTAGGCACTTGTCGAAGATCAGGTGATCATATGTGGATGGCTTTACATCTGGGTTCTCAATTCTGTTCCATTGGTCAACATATCTGTCATTGTAGCAGTACCAGGCTGTTTTGACTACTGTAACTGTGTAGTAGGCTCTGAGGTCAGATAGTGCAAGTCCTCCTACTTTGTTCTTCAATAGTGCTTTACTTACCCAGGGCTTCTTCCCTTTTCACATAAAGTTAATGGTAAGTTTTTCATCTCTGTAAAGAATGTTGTTGGTATTTGGATGGGTATTGCATTGTATTTGTAAATCACTTTGGGTAGAATTGTCATTTTCACAATGTTGAGTATACCTATCCATGATCATTGTATGTTTTCCATTTATGTAGATCTCTTTTGGTTTCTTGCAGTAGTGTTTTGTAGTTTTCTTTGTATAGGTCTTTTACATCCCTGGTTAGATTTATTCCCAAGTATTTTATTTTTTTAGGGGCTATTATAAATTGTATTGTTTTCCTGATTTCCTTTTCATCATTCTCTTTATTGGTGTATAGGAATCTAACTGATTTTTGTATGTTTATTTTGTATACTGCTACTCTGCTGAATCTTTCTATTAGTTCCAGTAGTTTTCTCATGGAGTCTTTTGGGTGTTCTATGTAGAGTATCATATCATCCACAAATAGGGAGAGTTTAACTTCTTCATTACCAGTTTAGATGCCCTTTCTTTTTCTTGCCTTATTGCTCTAGCTAGGACTTCCAATACCATGTTAAATAGGAGTTATGATAAAGGGTATCCTTGTTGCTGTTCTCAAGGGGAATGTTTTCAGCCTCTCTCCATTAAGAATGATGTTGGCTGTTGGTTTTGCATAGATGCCCTTTATTATGTTGAGAAATTGTCCTTCTATACCTATTTTATTGACAGTTTTTATCAGGAATGAGTGTTGGACTTTGTCAAATGCCTTTTCTGTGTTGACTGAGATGATCTTGTGATTCTTTTCTTTCCTTTTATTTATGTGGTGGATTATGTTGATAGATTCGTTCTTGTTATTGTTAGGTGCCGTTGAGTTGGTTCTGCCTCATAGTGACCCTATGCACAACAGAACGAAACACTGCCCGGTCCTGAGCCATCCTTACAATCATTGTTATGCTTGAGGTGTCAGTCCACCTCATTGAGGGTCTTCCTCTTTTCCGCTGACCCTGTATTCTGCCAAGCATGATGTCCTTCTCCAGGGACTGATCCCTCCTGACAACATGTCCAAAGTATGTAAGATGCAGTCCCGCCATCCTTGCCTCTAAGGAGCATTCGGGCCACACTTCTTCCGAGACAGATTTGTTTGTTCTTTTGGCACTCCCTGGTATATTCAATATTCTTTGCCAACACCACAATTCAAAGGCATCAATTCTTCTTTGGTCTTCCTTATTCATTGTCCAGCTTTCACATGCATATGATGTGATTGAAAATACCACAGCTTGTGTCAGGTGCACCTTAGTCTTCAAGGTGACATCTTTGCTCTTCAACACTTTGAAGAGGTCCTTTGCAGCAAATTTGCCCAATGCAATGCGTCTTTTGATTTCTTGACTCCTGCTTCCATGGCTGTTGATCATGGATCCAAGTAAAATGAAATCCTTGAAAACTGCAATCTTTTCTCCATTTATCATGATGTTGCTCATTGGTCCAGTTGTGAGAATTTTTGTTTTCTTTATGTTGAGGTGCAATCCATACAGAAGGCTGTGGTCTTTGATCTTCATTAGTAAGTGCTTCAGGTCCTCTTCACTTTCAGCAAGCAAGGTTGTGTCATCTGCATAACACAGGTTGTTAATGAGTCTTCCTCCAATCCTGATACCCCATTCTTCATATAGTCCAGCTTCTCATATTATTTGTTCAGCATACAGATTAAATAGGTATGGTGAAAGAATACAACCCTGACGCACACCTTTCCTGACTTTTAAACCAATCAGTATCCCCTTGTTCTGTCCAAACAACTGCCTCTTGATCTATGTAAAGGTTCCTCATGAGCACATTTAAGTGTTCTGGTATTCCCATTTTTCACAGTGTTATCCATAGTTTGTTATGATCCACACAGTCGAATGCCTTTGCATAGTCAAAAAAACACAGGTAAACATCCTTCTGGTATTCTCTGCTTTCAGCCAGTATCCATCTGACATCAGCAATGATATCCCTGGTTCCACGTCCTCTTCTGAAAATGGCCTGAATTTCTGGCAGTTCCCTGTCAATATACCACTGCAGCCATTTTTGAATGATCTTCAGCAAAATTTTGCTTGCATGTGATATTAATGATATCGTTCTATAATTTCCACATTTGGTTGGATCACCTTTCTTGGGAATAGGCATAAATATGGATCTCTTCCAGTCAGTTGGCCAGGAAGCTGTCTTCCGTATTTCTTGGCATAGACGAGTGAGCACCTCCAGTGGTGCATCTGTTTGTCAAAACATCTCAATTGATATTCCATCAATTTCTGGAGCCTTGTTTTTCACCAATGCCTTCAGAGCAGCTTCAACTTCTTTCGGTACCATCGATTTCTGATCATATGCCACCTCTTGAAGTGGTTGAATATCAACTAATTCTTTTTGGTATAATGACTCTGTGTATTCCTTCCATCTTCTTTTGATGCTTCATGCGTCATTTAATATTTTCCCCATGGAATCCTTCACTATTGCAACTCAAGGCTTGAGCTTTTTCTTCAGTTCTTTCAGCTTGAGAAACGCCAAGTGTGTTCTTCCCTTTTGGTTTACCATCTCCAGCTCTTTGCACATGTCATTATAATACTTCACTTTGTCTTCCCGAGATACCCTTTGAAATCTTCTGTTCAGTTCTTTTACTTCATCAATTCTTCCTTTTTGCTTTAGCTGCTCGACATTCGAGGGCAAGTTTCAGAGTCTCCTCTGACATCCATCTTGGTCTTTTCTTTCTTTTCTGTCTTTTCAGTCACCTCTTGCTTTCTTCATGGATGATGTCCTTCCACAACTCGTCTGGTCTTCGGTCACTAGCGTTCAATGCGTCAAATCTATTCTTGAGATGGTCTCTAAATTCAGGTGGGATATACTCGAGGTCATATTTTGGCTCTCGTGGACTTGCTTTGATTTTCTTCAGTTTCAGCTTGAACTTGCATGTGAGCAATTGATGGTCTGCTCCACAGTTGGTCCCTGACCTTGTTCTGACTGATGATATTGAGCTTTTCCATCACCTCTTTCCACAGATATAGTCAATTTGATTTCTGTGTGTTCCACCTGGTGAGGTCCATTTGTATAGTCGCCATTTATGTTGGTGAAAGAAGGAATTTGCAATGAAGAAGTCGTTGGTTTTGCAAAATTCTATCATTCGATGTCCAGCATTGTTTCTATCACCAAGGCCATATTTTCCAACCACTGATCCTTCTTTGTTTCCAACTTTCACATTCCAATCGCCAGTAATTACCAATGCATCTTGATTGCATATTCCATCAATTTCAGACTGCAGCAACTAATAAAAATCTTCTATTTCTTTATCTTTGGCCCTAGTGGTTGGTGTGTAAATTTGAATAATAGTCGTATTAACTGGTCTTCCTTGTAGGTGTATGGATATTATCCTATCACTGACAGCATTGTACTTCAGGATAGATCTTGAAACGTTCTTTTTGATGATGAATGCAACACCATTCCTCTTCAAGTTGTCATTCCCAGCATAGTAGACTATATGATTGTCCAATTCAAACTGGCCGATACCAGTCCATTTCAGCTCACTAACGCCTAGGATATTGATGTTTATGCATTCCATTTCATTTTAGACGATTTCCAATTTTCTTAGGTTCATATGTCATACATTCCAGGTTCCGATTATTAATGGATGTTTGCAGCTGTTTCTTCTCATTTTGAGTCATGCCACATCAGTAAATGAAGGTCCTGAAAGCTTTACTCAATCCCCGTCATTAAGGTCAACTCTACTTTGAGGAGGCAGCTCTTCCCCCATGTGTCTGTCATTTTGTCGTACTGTGGTGGCTTGTGTGTTGCTGTGATGCTGGAAGCTATGCCACCGGTATTCAGATACCAGCAGGGTCACTCATGGAGAACAGGTTTCAGCTGAGCTTCCAGACTAAGACAGACTAGGAAGATGGACCCGGCAGTCTACTTCTGAAAAGCATTAGCCAGTGAAAACCTTGCGAATAGCAGCGGAACATTGTCTGGTATAGCTGATTGATTTACTAATGTTGAATCATTCTTGCATATCTGGTATGAATCCTACTTGGTTATGGTATAGTATTTTTTTGATATGATGCTGAATTCTATTGGCTAGAATTTTGTTGAGAATTTTTGCAGATATATTCATGAGAGATATTGGTCTATAATTTTCTTTTTTTTGTGGTGTCTTTGCTTGGTTTTGGTATCAGGGTTATGCTAGCTTCATAGGATGAATTCAGAAGTACTGCTTCCTTTTCTATGTTCTGAGATAGTTTGAGTAGTACTGGTGTAAGCTCTTCTCTGTTTGCTAGAATTCTCCAGTGAAGCCATCTGGGCCAGGGCTTTTTTTTGGTTTTGAGTTTTTTTAATTACCTTTCATTCTCTTCTCTTGTTATGGGTCTGTTTAGATTTTCAACATCATTTTGTGTTAGTTTGGGTAGGCCATGTGTTTCTGGAAATTTGTCCATTTCCTCTAGGTTTTCAAATTTGTTGGAGTATAGTTTTTCGTAATACTCTGTTATGATCCTTTTTAGTTCAGTTGGGTCTGTTGTAATGTCCCCCATTTTATTTCTTATTTGGGTTATTTGCATTCTCTCTTGTTTTACTTTTATTAGTTTGGCAATTGGTTTGTCAATTTTCTTGATTCTTTCAAGGAACCAACTTCTGTTTTTTTTTTATTCTATTTTTTTTCTATTGTCTATTTCATTTATTTCTGCTCTGATCTTTATTATTTCCTTTCTTTTGGTGGCTGTGGGTTTTTTTTTTTTTTTTTTTTTTGCTGTTCCCTTTCTATTTATTCAATTTGTGTAGCTAATTTTTTTTATTTTGTCCCTTTCTTCTTTTTGCATGTGTGCGTCTATCGCTATAAACTGACCTCTGAGGAATGCCGTTGCTGTGTCCCAAAGATTTTGGTATGATGTGTTTCATTCTCATTTGATTGTAGCAACTTTTTGATTCCATCTTTGATTTCTTCTATTACCCAGTGGTTTTCAAGCAGGGTGTTATTCAGTTTCCATATAATTGATTTTTTTCCCTTACTCTTCTGGTTGTTAATTTCTACTTTGATGGCATTGTGGTCAGAGAAGATACTTTGTATAATCTCAATGTTTTAGATTTTGTTGAGGGTTGCTCTGAGGCCTAAGATGTGGTCTGTTCTGGAGAACATTCCACGTGCACTGGAAAAGAATGTGTACTTTGCTGCTGTTTGATAGAGTGTTCTATATATCTCTATGAGGTTGAGTTGGCTGATTGTGCTCTTTAGCTCTTCCGTATCTTTGCTGGGTTTCTTTCTAGATGGTCTGTCCTTTACAGAGAATGGTGTGTTGAAGTCTCCTACTATCATTGTGGAACTGTCAGTTTCTCTTCTCAGTGCCGTTAGAGTTTGTTTTATGTATTTTGGAGCCCTGTAATTGGGTGCATAGATATTATGGTTAAGTCTTTGTGATGGATAGTCTCATTAATCATTACATAGTTCCCTTCTTTTTCTTTTTTGGTAGATTTTGTTTTAAAGTCTATTTTATCTGAGATTAGTATTGCCACTTCTGCTCTTTTTTGGTAGTTTTTTCCATCCTTTGGTTTTTAATAAATTTACATCTTTGTTTCTAAGTTGTGTCTGTTTTACACAACAAATTGATAGATCCTGTTGTTTTATCCATTCTGTCACTATGTGTCTCTTTATGGGCGAATTTAGGCCATTTATATTCAGTGTAATTATTGATAGGTGTGTGTTTATTACCATCATTTTGTAGTGCTTTTTTTTGTGGTGCTAAAATTTTCTTTGTTCCTCTTACTCTCCTGTGCTAAGTTCCTTTAGTTTGTGGATTTCTTTTGTTTTTGTAGATTTTGGTTTTTTGAGACTTTATGTTTTTCTTCTTTATTTTGATGAGGAAGTTTGTTAACTTTCTTTGTGGTTACCTTGAAATTTAGCCTTATCTTCCTAGGTTTGAACCAGCATATTATTACTTGGTATCTCCTTACCTTCTTCTCCATTAAAAAGTTCTATACCTGTACTGTTTATTCCCTCCTTTACTGTTCTGATGTTGTTGTCATTTACAGATTAACCTCTCTGTTCTCTCTTGCAATTCTTTTGATTTTCTATAGTCCTTGAGAGTTCATTTCCTACTTTCGTATTTGGCTGGTACAATCTTGCATCCTATATTCAGGCTGTGGTCTGATGTTTGTTCTCAGACCAAAGGGCTCCCTTTAATAATTCTGCTAAATTGGGTTTGTTTTTTGCATATTCTCTTAATTTCGTTTATCTGGAAATGTCCTAATTTCACCATCATATTTGAATGAAAGTTTTGCAGGATATATTATTCTTTGTTGGCAATTTTTTTCTTTCAAGGTTTTATATATGTCATCCCATTGCCTTCTTGCCTGCTTGGTTTCTGCCAAATAATCGGAACTTAGTCTTATAGCTTGTCCTGTGTGTGTGATTTTTTGTTTTTCTGGAGCTTCTCTCAGTATTTTTTCTTTGTCTTTGGTTTTAGCTAGTGTGATTATGATATGCCTTGGTGTTTTCCTTTTAGTGTCTGTCTTATATGGGGTTTCTTGAGCTTCTTAGATGGTCAGCTTTTCATCATTCGTGGTATTAGGGAAATTTTTTGTCAGCAAATCTTCAATGATCCTTTCTGTGTTTTCTGTTTTCTCTCCCTGTTTTGGAACTCTGATCACTCACAAATTTTTGTTTTTAACTTTATCCCATACATAATTCTCAGGGTTTCTTCATTTTTCTTCGCTCTTTTTTTCTGATTTTTCCTCAGAGTTGTATCCAAGTGTTTGTCTTCAATTTTGCTGATCCTGCCTTCCATCATTTCAAACTTGCCCCTCAGCCCTTCTATGACACTGTCCATTTCTGAAATCTTGTTGTTTATCTTTTGGATTTCTAATTGTTGTTTTTGTATGATTTCTAGTTGTGAATTTATTTTGACATTTTGTTCCTGTATTATTTTCCTGAACTCTTCCATTTTTTTCCTGTATTTTTCATGAATTTGTCTGCCCTTTCCACGAATTTGTCTATTTTTTCTCATTTCTGTCTCCTTTTTGCTTCAACTCTTGGATATCTCTGAATATTAGAGGTTTGAATTCCTTATCAGTAGTTCTAGTGCCTTTTCTTCTATTGGAAAGTCATCTGGTGTTTTATTTTGGACACTTACTGGAACCATCCTGTCCTATTTTTTACATGTTTTGGTATTGTCTGCTGTCTTTGGGACATTTAGTAGTTATTTTCTTCATTTATTGATTGTAGATCTGTTTGTTTCATCCTGCTTTTTTGTTTTATTTGGTTATGTCTGAGCAGGCAGGCTGTCCATTCTTTGTTGTTTGCTCATCTGTAGTCACGATACTTTTCATCTCCGTGTCCAATAGGCAGAGCCAGTCACTCAGCTATGGTTCAGCAGGGCAGGTCCAGCTGGAGGGGAGGGGCTGAGATAGGTTGCTTGTGGCATGTTCTAGGGCCAACAGGGCAGGCCAGAAATCAGTGCTAGGTAGGCTCCGGTAGGCTATGCCTGTGCTGCCCAGGGGTGCGATGTTCAGTGTGCAGTGCAGGTAGGCAGGAAAGAGGGGGGATGTTGTGATTTATGGAGCTAATATGGATATGGGAAAGAGGAGAGATAAACAGGAGCCAAAAAATAAACAAACACAAAAAGGGGGAAAAAAAGAGAATGCTAAGGGAGTTTGCACTGGAGTGGAGAGATGAGAAACTGAGAAATAGGAAAAAGCAAAAAGGAGAAAAAGAAAGAGGGAAAAAGAAAAAAATAACTAGATAGAAATTTGGAAAAGGAAAAAAAAACTGAAAATCCCCAGGAGTGCCACCAGTGGGGCCCTTAAGACTGGGGAAGTGGCTTCTAGGCTGCTCAGTATAGCCTGGCTAAAGGGGGTATAGATGTCACACTGCACCAGGTATTCAAGAGAAAGGAAAGGAAGGTAAGTATAGAGCGATGAGAACTGAGAAATGAAGAAAGAGTAAAAAAGAGAGAAAAAAGAGAAAGAATAAAAGAAATGCCCCCAGGGATCCCCCCTAGGTGGCTGCACAGATTGTGGGAGTGGCTCCTAAGCCATACAGTTTAGTCTGGCTAGAAGGGGCTCCAAAGCTGTGAAAAGAAAAAGAAAACAAACAAAACAGAACAATGCAAAACAAGAAAAAAAAAAAGCCCCAGGGATCCTGCCAGTGTGGTGTCGCAGGTCAGGGGTTCACAGCCTTTCAAGAAGCAAAGATAGCACATGGAGCCAAGTATTCAAGAGAAAGGAGGGGGAGGTGGTGGGAGGCATGGAAGAAACCAAAAGAAATGGAAAGAAGCGACACAAGCTCAGGGGGCCAGCCAGTGTGAGCGGGGTGAATCCAAGCAGCCTGAGGCCAAAGCAGTTGCTTCCTGGCCAAGAGACTGAGGCTGGCAGGAAGCAGAGGAGGCTGAAGGGGGGGAAGGGAAGTAAGGTGCGGGTTAGAAAAGCATATATCGCTTGTTACCAGGTGCCCTGTCTCCTGCAGGGAACTTCATGAAGCTGCTTTCCCGTACTCCCTGTTTGCTTGTCTTCCATGTGGGTGGAGAGAATCCAAGGGGCATGGATGCTGCACTTCCTGACTGGCTGAGCCACGGCAGCCAACCAGGAAGCTTGGGGTAGAGCAGGGGGGAGAGGATATTGGATAGGAAAGTGTGTATCGCTGGTTACCGGGTGCTCTGTCTCCGGCTGGGAGCCCTGCAAAGCTGCTTTCCTCTGCTCCCTGTCTGCCGATCCCGGACAGGAATCCAAGATGGCGGATTCACGCTGCGTTGGCTGATAGGAGCCCTCCGCACGTATCTCTCCTCACTTTCTGTCCTTTATCAGTTCTTTATTTTATTTGGCGTCTGGTTGAGTTCTTTATCTCTTCATTTGACACTTCAGGTTCCAGCAATGACGTTCGTCTCTGTTTTACTTAGTTTTCCGGGTCTTTGCTGTGGAGGGACGGTGTGGTGCTTCTGTCTATGGAGCCACGTTGGCCAGAAGTCCCAGTTTTTTTTTTTTTTTTTCTGTGCTTCCACACTCTGCTTTCCAGCTCCTCACCTGAGCGAGCTAGTTGGGCTTTGTTGTCCTCTCCACTGGAGCCTCGACACTGCCTCTGGGCAATGGACTGGGGCAGTTGGAGGGCTCACCTCATTTTCTCCCTGTTCTGTGGGGCCACAGTCCTTGCTGCCTGTTTTCCAGTGTCCAAAAACCGTTGTTTCAAATATTTTGTTTTCCAGTTTTCTAATTATTTATAATTGGAGGGTGATTTCCAGCTCTGATAGAACCACAAAAATATGAGTTCATTGGGAAAAATCAGTTTTTTAAAGAGTACAAATATAAATTAACACAATAAACTGAACTGACTTAACAAAGCAAAATTTTTAAATAAGTTTATACATATCATTGGAAACCCTGGTGGCGTAGTGGTTAAGTGCTACGGCTCTTAACCAAGAGGTCGGCAGTTCAAATCCGCCAGGTGCCCCTTGGAAACTCTACGGGGCGGTTCTACTCTGTCCTATAGGGTCGTTATGAGTCGGAATGGACTTCACGGCAGTGGGTTTTTTGGGGGGGTTTACACATATCATCAGGTAGCTAAGAAATGATACTCAAGCCATGAAGCTGGAGTAATCAGTTTAAAAAGGAAAAAATGGATTTACCGAGTTTAAAAAAATAGTTGGCTGCTTTCAAAGTTATTGCTACTGTATATTCTGAAAAACATCCAGATGCTAGATAAATTTTTTAAATACAATGCTGAATCCATAAGTAAGTGAGAGAAATCCCCAAAGTCCACATGACAAGCCCTTCCTCCCCCGACAAATAAAAAACCAGTTGTCATTGAGTCTATTCTGATGCATATTGACCCCATGTATGTCAGAGTAAAGCTGTGCTCCAGAGGGTTTCAGTGGCTGATTTTTCGGAAGTGAATTACCAGGGCTTTCTTCTGAGGTGCCTCTGGGTGGACTCCAGCCTCCAACCTTTTGGTGAGCAGATAATTGCGTTAGCCATTTGTATCACCCAGGGGCCCACAACAGATAAAGAGTTGAAACAAGTGTAGTCAATGAAGGTGGAAATGAGGGTTTCCCTCATTAGGATGTAAGCTCTAATAGGGTAGGGATTTCTGATTGTTTTACCTCCTGAGGGATCACAAACTCCTAGAACATAGCCTAACACAGAGCAAGTGTTGAGTATATATTTGTTGAATGAATGAATGTTCTGGGGCAAACAGCAATCTCAGGAACTTAGAACTTTGCATATTAATGGCCTGTCAGATTGGGAGTGGGAGACTAGGCTCAGGGTACCCAGCAGGCTGGAGGAGCTGACCTCTGGGCCTCTGTCTAAGCAGCCAGGGTTCTAGAAGCAGTCACACTTTAGTGAAAGGGTTACCTTTCAAAAACAAACCCACTTGCCTAAGGCAAGGGAGTCATTTAGGAAACACCCTGGTCTCCAACAAGGCTTTAACCAAACTCATTGCTTTTGGAGACCCTATATATAGGACAGAGCAGAGCTGCCTCATAGGGTTTCCAAGGCTGTAAATCCTTACAGAAGCAGACTGCCTTATCTTTCTCCCACAGAGCAGCTGGTGGGTTCGAACCACCAACTTTTCAGTTAGTAGCAGAGCATGTAACCATGCATTATCAGGACTCCTTCAGCATGGCTTTAGGAGGGAAAAAAATAGCAATAATCTCCTGAGAATTTGCAACCACTGGCTTTTCTTCACTTGGATCTGGTGTTGAATTTATACTGAGTGGACAGAGAAACATTAATCTATAATTACGTTAGAATGGTTCTAGGTTGTAGCATCTTGAGCACCCAGCAGAATCAAGCCCAAATGCTGCAGATAAATTCAACCAAACAAAAGCCCAAAATTAAAGAAAGGAAAAAAAATTCCAAGAACTCTGATACTGGGATTGTTACTGAACCCTGAAGTTTGGGTCCTTGCCCAGTACGCTCAGACTTGCCAATTATCTAGACACTGGTCTTTGAGAAAGAGAAAGTAACTGTATTGCAATATGCAGAGTAAGGAGCTGGGAGGGAGTTCCTCAGATTTGGCTCTCCAAGCTACAGGGAAGCAGGGTTCATATGTGATTTGGGCAGCAAGATGGTAGCTGTGCAGGTGTTCTGGGGAGGAAAAACTCTGCCAGGAAACAGGAGGTGATGTGATTCTTGTCAGACCTCTCACTTCGAAATAGGGCCTGGGTGATGATTTTCCTCCTGATTTGCTCCTCTTGCTGCTGCATCCTCTGTTGAGGTCAATTAGTGGTCACAGTTGGCCCTTCTGCACATGCGGGGCAGGCTAAATCTGATTTGGGCTAGTTTAAGGACTAATGGAAATTTACTGGCATTAGTAAAGTCAAGTTACAGGATTATCTGAAACAAAGTATAAAATAACTATGGTACACTACTTAAAAAAGAAAAGGTTGGATCAAAAAATGAGCAAGAAAAAATACACTATTAAATATAGTCAGATATAAGAAGCAAGTAGCTTCTGATCATGAAGAAGGGCAAACACTTCAAATTTAGTGTATTTTACATGTAGCTAAACAATTCTTTAAATATAAGGATAAAATTGATAAAAAAATATTGTCATATAATTTTTCATGATTTTTAGCATACAAAGACCTCCAATGAAAGTATTGTCTAAAGAAGTACCCCAGCAAAGAAAAGAAATTCAGGAGGAGGCAATAAGATATAAGAAGAAAGGGTGAGAAAATAACTTACAACAATAGAAAATTCTATTGTTTTGGCTATATTGAGTTAAATAAAATATATTATTAAATTTCATTTCACAAGGGTTTTTTTTTTTTTCCTTTTAAAATGTGGCATCTTAGTTATCTAGTGCTGCTATAACAGAGATACCACAAGTGGATGGCTTTAACAAAGAGAAAATTTATTTCCTCACAGTAAACTAGGCTAAAAGTCCAAATTCAGGGTGTCAGCTCCAGGGGATGGCTTTCTCCCTCTGTCCGCTCTGGGGGAAGATCCCTTGTTCTTAAACTTCCTCTGGTTGAGGAGCTTCTCAGGCACAGAAGCCACGGGTCCAAAGGACATGCTCTGCTCCTGGTGCTGCTTTCTTGGTGGTATGAGGTCCCCCATCTCTCTGCTTGTTTCTATCTTTTGCATCTCAAGAGATTGCCTCAAGACATAATCCAATCCTGTAGGTTGATTCCTGCCTCACTAATACAACTACAGCCCATCCTCCCTCATTAACATCACAGACGTAGGATTTACAGCATATAGGAAAATCATGCAATACTGGGAATCGTGGCCCAGCCCAATTGATAAACACATTTTTGGGGGGACATAATTAAATCCATGACATTTCATCCTTTGGCACCCCCCAAAATCATATCCTTGCAACATGCAAAACGTATTCACCCCATGATATCATGGCAAAAGTCTTATCTCCAAGTCCAAAATCGAAAAATTCCTCTTCATCTGTGAAATCTAGAACACAAGTTATCTGCTTCCAAAGTACAATGGCAGAACAGGCACAAGCTAGACACTGCCATTACAAATGGGAGAAACTGTAGGAAAAGAAGGGATAACAGGCACCAAACAAGTCAGTAGAACACATTACATTAGTCCTTAAAACTTTGAAAATAATCCTCTATTCTCTGAGGCAATTTACACAATGGCCCTGCCCTCCAGACTCTAGGTATTGGCCACATGCTCTGGACTCTTAGTGGAGACCCCTTGGCCCTGGGCTTCACCTCTGCCTTCCAGGCCCACTGGGACAGCAACTTTGCTCGCTTGGCTTTAGGTGCACATTTCTCTTCTTCCATGTGAGTGGCAACTCCACCCTTAGAAACACCAGATGCTATGGCCCCACCTTTTGAAATCCCTGAGGTCATGGCCCTACCTTTTGAGACTGAAGCAGCTCAGCTTTTTGTGTTCCTTGTCTCTCAGAATCAACTTGATGGCGGTGGGTTTGGTTTTGGTTTTTGTCTCTTTAGCTTCTGTTTCCTGGTTTCTTGGGCTCTTGGCTCTGGGGCCTCAGTCCTGCATCTGCCCTGCTGGGGCAAGTGTTCCAAAGCTCTGTAGCTCCACCGATAAGTGCCTGGAGGCACCTCACTCAGCCAGAAAGCCTCCTGCACACAGGCACTCAGCTTTCTTGCTCCATGGGTCAGCTAGACTAGCTCCACCAATAAGTGCCCAGAGGCACCCTGCTCCACCAGGAAGCCTCCTGTGCACAGACACTCAGCTCTCTCACTCCATGTGTCAGCTCCAGTGCCATCTTGCGCTGGTCTTCTGGTTCTGCTGCTGCTGGTTCTCTGCTGTTGCTGCTTCTCTGCTACTGCAGGCTCTCTGCTGCGCTAGTCCTCTGCTGCTCTCACAACTGTATCCATTCACAGTTTCAAAACAGCTTCTACATTTTAGGTACCTATTAGAGCAGCACCCCAATCCTGGTAACAAATTCTGTCTTGGTCTTCTAGTGCTGCTGTAACAGAAATACCAAAAGTGGATGGCTTTAATAAAGAGAAATTTATTTCTTCACAGTTTAGTGGGTTACAAGTCCAAATTCAGGATGTCGGCTCCAGGGGAAGGTTTTCTCTCTCTGTCGCTCTGGAGGAAGGTCCTTGTCCCCAGTCTTTCCCTGGTTGACGAGCTTCTCAGGCATAGGGACCCTGGGTCCAAAGGATGCGCTCTGCTCCCAGTGCTGCTTTCTTGGTGGTATGAGGTACCCCTGTCCCTCTGCTTGCTTCTATCTTTTATATCTCAAGAGATTACCTCAAGACACAATCTAATCCTGTAGGTTGAGTCCTGCCTCACTAACACAACTGCCACCCATCCTCCCTCATTAACATCATAGAGGTAGGATTTACAACATACAGGAAAAGCACACAATACCGGGAATCATAGCCCAGCCCAATTGATAAATACATTTTTGAGGGGAAATAATTCAATCCATGACATGTGGCTATTAGAAAATACAATAGGGCAAGAACAACAAGAGATGTAAGGATTAAAAGAGAAGAGACAAAACTGTCACCATGTCCAGATGATTGTTATAGAAAATCCACCAGACTCAACAAACTAATAGCATATTTAGAAAGTTCAGCAAAGTAGTTGGATATGAAATCAACTTACACATACACTTATACCAGAACTAAAAACCAAAACCAAACCCAGCGCCATCGAGTTGATTCCAACTGTTAGCAACCGACCCTATAGGACAGAGTAGAACTGCCCCAAATGGTTTCCAAGGCCATAAATTGTTACAGAGGCAGACTACCACATATTCTCCCACTGAGTGGCTGGTGGGTTTGAAAGACCGAACTTTCAGTAGAAAATGAGACACATTTTATAAAACAACAAGATTGATAAAATAAGAATTAATCTAATGAAGAGAGTAAAACACTTTTTGAAAAAAATATTTTAGACTTTATTAAATGATACGGCACAAGATCAGAATAATGAAGAGTTATAGTAATAATCCGGCCAACTGTTAGGATGGTTTGAATCTAGGTGGTAGCTCAATTTGGACATATTTTGACAGTAAAGACTGATGGATTTGTTGAGCACTTTGAGAGAAAGAAAAGAGTTAAGAATGGATCCAATATTTTTGTTCCTAACAACAGGAAGAGTATAATTGTCCTTTAGGGGAGAGATTATATGGAGTGGTTTAGAAGGAAAGATTGAGAGTTTGTTTATGGATGTGTTAAGCCTGAGATGTCAGTTGGATCACAAAGTGGAGATGTTGAAAATGAAGTTGAATATATGAGCCTGGGGTTCAGGAAAGAGATACAGGCTGAAGTATGTATTAGAAAGTTATCAGTGAAAAAATGGAATGTAGTGCCATGAGACTGGTTGAGCTCACAGAAGGTGTGAATATAGTTAGAAAAATGGCCCAAGGATTGAACCTTGAAGACCTCCATCGTGGCCAAGAGAGATGGGAGGAAAACCAGGAGAAACATCCAAGTGAAACCATTTCAAGGAGAAGGTTGAGACAATCATTTTAAATGATAGGTTAAGTAAAGTAAGGACTGAAAATTGACCGTTGGGTTTAGGAATATGGAGGTCATTCGTGTCTTGAAAAGGAATGATTTCCATTAACTAATTCTGTCAACTCTACTTTCAAAGTGTATTTGGTTGGGGAAAAATCATAACTGGGATGGGTTCAAGAGAGAATGGAAAGAGAGAAATTGAAGACAGTGAGTATAGACAATGCTTTGGAGGAGTCTTGCTGTAAGAGAAGAAGAGAAATGAGGTATCAAGAAGCAGAGAAAGACTTTCTCGCTCCCCACTTCCCCTGAGCGTAAAGGCTTTGGGAGCTGCTTTTTCAAGTTCTGCAGTCTACCCGCCCTGGCATTCAGATCCCCGTAGCTTTGGGGCCAGTGAAGAGCTCCAGTGCCTGTGATTCCAATGGCTCCCCGCTGAGGGCGCCCTCCCAACTTTGCAAGAGCCCTGAAGAATTATTTTGGAGGCAGAGCCAAGATGGCGGACTAGGCAGACGCTACCTCGGATCCCTCTTACAACAAAGACACAGAAAAACAAGTGAATCGATCACATACATAACAATCTACGAACCCTGAACAACAAACACAGATTTAGAGACGGAGAACGAACTAATACGGGGAAGCAGCGATTGTTTTCAGAGCCTGAAGCCAGCGTACCAGTCAGGTACGGCACAAGCACAGAGAGCTGCTCCACCCCCCTGAACTAACCCCGGGAGGGGGACCAGCCGGTTCCGCGGGCGGCGTGGGACGCAGCTGGTAGGAGAAGTCCCCGGGAGGCAGTGGCTGGTCTTGGAACGGGGAGAGCGGCGTCCCAGCCGGGGAACCATTCCGCCAGGATTTGGACTGGACACAGGCGGCTTCATTAACATCTGAATAGCCTGAGCCAGAGCGAGAACTCTGATAGGGATCTGACTGCATTTTTTTTTAGCAGATTTTCTGGAAAAACTGGTTTCTCAGTGATGGCTCCGAGACAACAGTCCATATCAAACCACTTAAAGAAGCAGACCATGACAGCTTCTCCAACCCCCCAAACAAAAGAATCAAAATCTTTCCCAAATGAAGATACAATCCTGGAATTATCAGATACAGAATATAAAAAACTAATTTACAGAATGCTTCAAGACATCACAAATGAAATAAGGCAAACTGCAGAAAAAGCCAAGGAACACACTGATAAAACTGTTGAAGAACTCAAAAAGATTATTCAAGAACATAGTGGAAAAATTAATAAGTTGCAAGAATCCATAGAGAGACAGCATGTAGAAATCCAAAAGATTAACAATAAAATTACAGAATTAGACAACACAATAGGAAGTCAGAGGAGCAGACTCGAGCAATTAGAATGTAGACTGGGACATCTGGAGGACCAGGGAATCAACACCAACATAGCTGAAAAAAAATCAGATAAAAGAATTAAAAAAAATGAAGAAACCCTAAGAATCATGTGGGACTCTATCAAGAAGGATAACCTGTGAGTGATTGGAGTCCCAGAACAGTGATGGGGGACAGAAAACACAGAGAAAATAGTTGAAGAACTCCTGACACAAAACTTCCCTGACATCATGAAAGAAGAAAGGATGTCTATCCAAGATGCTCATCGAACCCCATTTAAGATTGATCCAAAAAGAAAAACACCAAGACATATTATCATCAAACTCACCAAAACCAAAGAAAAACAGAAAATTTTAAAAGCAGCCAGGGAGAAAAGAAAGGTTTCCTTCAAGGGAGAATCAATAAGAATAAGTTCAGACTACTCAGCAGAAACCATGCAGGCAAGAAGGGAATGGGACGACATATACAGAGCACTGAAGGAGAAAAACTGCCAGCCAAGGATCATATATGCAGCAAAACTCTCTCTGAAATATGAAGGCGAAATTAAGATATTTACAGATAAACACAAGTTTAGAGAATTTGCAAAAACCAAACCAAAGCTACAAGAAATGCTAAAGGAGATTGTTTGGTCAGATAACCAATAATATCAGGTACCAGCACAATACAAGGTCACAAAACAGAACGTCCTGATATCAACTCAAATAGGGAAAGCACAAAAACAAACAAATTAAGATTAATTTTAAAAAATAAATAAATAAATAAAATAATACACATAACAGGGAATCATGGAAGTCAATAGGTAAAAGATCACAATAATCAAAAAGAGGGACTAAATACAGGAGGCATTGAACTGCCATATGGAGAGTGATACAAGGCGATATACAACAATACAAGTTAGGTTTTTACTTAGAAAAATAGGGGTAAATAATAAGGTAACCACAAAAAGGTATAACAACTCTATAACTCAAGATAAAAGCCAAGAAAAACCTAACGACTCAACTAACATAAAGTCAAACACTATGAAAATGAGGATCTCACAATTTACTAAGAAAAATGCCTCAGCACAAAAAAGTATGTGGAAAAATGAAATTGTCAACAACACACATAAAAAGGCATCAAAATGACAGCACTAAAAACTTATTTATCTATAATTACCCTGAATGTAAATGGACTAAATGCACCAATAAAGAGACAGAGAGTCACAGACTGGATAAAGAAACACGATCCATCTATATGCTGCCTACAAGAGACACACCTTAGACTTAGAGACACAAACAAACTAAAACTCAAAGGATGGAAAAAAGTATATCAAGCAAGCAATAAGCAAAAAAGAAGAGGAGTAGCAATATTAAGTTCTGACAAAATAGACTTTAGACTGAAATCCACCACAAAGGATAAAGAAGGACACTATATAATGATAAAAGGGACAATTGATCAGGAGGACATAACCATATTAAATATTTATGCACCCAATGACAGGGCTGCAAGATACATAAATCAAATTTTAACAGAATTGAAAAGTGAGATAGACACCTCCACAATTATAGTAGGAGACTTCAACACACCACTTTCGGAGAAGGACAGGACATCCAGTAAGAAGCTCAATAGAGACACGGAAGATCTACTTACAACGATCAACCAACTTGACCTCATTGACTTATACAGAACTCTCCACCCAACTGCTGCAAAATATACTTTTTTTTCTAGCACACATGGAACATTCTCTAGAATAGACCACATATTAGGTCATAAAACAAACCTTTGCAGAGTCCAAAACATCGAAATATTACAAAGCATCTTCTCAGACCACAAGGCAATAAAACTAGAGATCAATAACAGAAAAACTAGGGAAAAGAAATCAAATACTTGGAAAATGAACAATACCCTCCTGAAAAAAGACTGGGTTATAGAAGACATCAAGGAGGGAATAAGGAAATTCTTAGAAAGCAACGAGAATGAAAATACTTCCTATCAAAACCTCTGGGACACAGCAAAAGCAGTGCTCAGAGTCCAATTTATATCGATAAATGCACACATACAAAAAGAAGAAAGAGCCAAAATCAGAGAACTGTCCCTACAACTTGAACAAATAGAAACTGAGCAACAAAAGAATCCATCAGGCACCTGAAGAAAACAAATAATAAAAATTAGAGCTGAACTAAATGAATTAGAGAACAGAAAAACAATTGAAAGAATTAACAAAGCCAAAAGCTGGTTCTTTGAAAAAATTAACAAAATTGATAAACCATTGGCTAGACTGACTAAAGAAATACAGGAAAGGAAACAAATAACCCGAATAAGAAACGAGAAGGACCACATCACAACAGAACCAAATGAAATTAAAAGAATCATTTCAGATTATTATGAAAAATTGTACTCTAACAAATTTGCAAACCTAGAAGAAATGGATGAATTCCTGGAAAAACACTACCTAAACTAACACATTCAGAAGGAGAACAACTAAATAGACCCATAACAAAAAAAGAGATTGAAACGGTAATCAAAAAACTCCCAACAAAAAAAAGCCCTGGCCCGGACGGCTTCACTGCAGAGTTCTACCAAACTTTCAGAGAAGAGTTAACACCACTACTTCTGAAGGTATTCCAAAGCATAGAAAATGACAGAATACTACCCAACTCATTCTATGAAGCCACCATCTCCCTGATACCAAAACCAGGTAAAGACATTATAAAAAAAGGAAATTATAGACCTATATCCCTCATGAACATAGATGCAAAAATCCTCAACAAAATTCTAGCCAATAGAATCCAACAACACATCAAAAAATAATTCACCATGATCAAGTGGGATTTATACCAGGTATGCAAGGCTGGTTTAATATCAGAAAAACCATTAATGTAATCCATCACGTAAATAAAACAAAAGACAAAAACCACATGATCTTATCAATTGATGCAGAAAAGGCACTTGACAAAGTCCAACACCCATTTATGATAAAAACTCTTACCAAAATAGGAATTGAAGGAAAATTCCTCAACATAATAAAGGGCATCTATGCAAAGCCAACAGCCAATATCACTCTCAATGGAGAGAACCTGAAAGCATTTCCCTTGAGAACGGGAACCAGACAAGGATGCCCTTTATCACCGCTCTTATTCAACATCGTACTTGAAGTCCTAGCCAGGGCAATTAGGCTAGACAAAGAAATAAAAGATATCCGGATTGGCAAGGAGGAAGTAAAGTTATCACTATTTGCAGATGACATGATTATATACACAGAAAACCCTAAGGAATCCTCCAGAAAACTACTGAAACTAATAGAAGAGTCTGGCAGAGTCTCAGGTTATAAAATAAACATACAAAAATCACTTGGATTCCTCTACATCAACAAAAAGAACACCGAAGAGGAAATAACCTAATCAATACCATTCACAGTAGCCCCCAAGAAGATAAGATACTTAGGAATAAATCTTACCAAGGATGTAAAAGACCTATGCAAAGAAAACTACAAAGCTCTACTACAAGAAATTCAAAAGGACATACTTAAGTGGAAAAACATACCTTGCTCATGCATAGGAAGACTTAACATAGTAAAAATGTCTATTCTACCAAAAGCCATCTATACACACAATGCACTTCCGATCCAAATTCCAATGCATTTTTTAAGGTGATAGAGAAACAAATCACCAATTTCATATGGAAGGGAAAGAAGCCCCGGATAAGCAAAGCACTACTGAAAAAGAAGAAGAAAGTGGGAGGCCTCACTCTACCTGATTTCAGAACCTATTACACAGCCACAGTAGTCAAAACAGCCTGGTACTGGTACAACAACAGGCACATAGACCAATGGAACAGAAATGAGAACCCAGACATAGATCCATCCACGTATGAGCAGCTGATATTTGACAAAGGACTAGTGTCAATTAATTGGGGAAAAGATAGCCTTTTTAACAAATGGTTCTGGCATAATTGGATATCCATTTGCAAAAAAATGAAACAGGACCCATACCTCACACCATGCACAAAAACTAACTCCAAGTGGATCAAAGACCTAAACATAAAGACTAAAACGATAAAGATCATGGAAGAAAAAATTGGGACAACCCTAGGAGCCCTAATACAAGGCATAAACAGAATACAAAACATTACCAAAAATGATGAAGAGAAACCCGATAACTGGGAGCTCCTAAAAATCAAACACCTATGCTCATCTAAAGACTTCACCAAAAGAGTAAAAAGACCACCTACAGACTGGGAAAGAATTTTCAGCTATGACATCTCAGACCAGTGCCTGATCTCTAAAATCTACATGATTCTGTCAAAACTCAACCACAAAAAGACAAACAACCCAATCAAAAAGTGGACAAAGGATATGAACACACATTTCACTAAAGAAGATATTCAGGCAGCCAACAGATACATGAGAAAATGCTCTCGATCATTAGCTATTAGAGAAATGCAGATTAAAACTATGATGAGATTCCATCTCACACCAGCAAGGCTGGTATTAATCCAAAAAACACAAAATAATAAATGTTGGAGAGGCTGCGGAGAGATTGGAACTCTTATACACTGCTGGTGGGAATGTAAAATGGTACAACCACTTTGGAAATCTATCTGGCGTTTTCTTAAAAAGTTAGAAATAGAACTACCATACAACCCAGAAATCCCACTCCTCGGAATATACCCTAGAGAAATAAGAGCCTTCACACGAACAGATATACGCACACCCATGTTTATTGCAGCTCTATTTACAATAGCAAAAAGTTGGAAGCAACCAAGGTGTCCATCAACGGATGAATGGGTAAATAAATTGTGGTATATTCACACAATGGAATACTACGCATCGATAAAGAACACTGACGAATCTGTGAAACATTTCATAACATGGAGGAACCTGGAAGGCATTATGCTGAGCGAAATTAGTCAGAGGCAAAAGGACAAATATTGTATAAGACCACTATTATAAGATCTTGAGAAATAGTAAACCTGAGAAGAACACATACTTTTGTGGTTACGAGTGGGGGAGGGAGGGAGGGTGGGAGAGGGTTTTTTATTGATTAATCAGTAGATGAGAACTGCTTTAGGTGAAGGGAAAGACAACACTCAATACTTGGAAGGTCAGCTCAATTGGACTGGACCAAAAGCAAAGAAGTTCCGGGATAAAATGAATGCTTCAAAGGTCAGCGGAGCAAGGGCGGGGGTCTGGGGAACATGGTTTGCGGGGACTTCTAAGTCAATTGGCAAAATAATTCTATTATGAAAACATTCTGCATCCCACTTTGAAATGTGGCGTCTGGGGTCTTAAATGCTAACAAGCGGCCATCTAAGATGCATCAATTGGTCTCAACCCACCTGGAGCAAAGGAAAATGAAGAACACCAAGGCCACAGGACAACTAAGAGCCCAAGAGACAGAAAGGGCCACATGAACCAGAGACCTACATCATCCTGAGACCAGAAGAACTAGTTGGTGCCTGGCCACAATAGATGACTGCCCTGACAGGGAGCACAGCAGAGGACCCCTAAGGGAGCAGGAGATCAGTGGGATACAGACCCCAAATTCTCATAAAAAGACCAAACTTAATGGTCTGACTGAGAGTAGAGGAATCCCGGCGGTCATGGTCCCCAGACCTTCTGTTGGCACAGGACAGGAACCATCCCCGAGGAAACTCATCAGACATGAAAGGGACTGGTCAGCGGGTGGGAGAGAGATGCTGATGAAGAGTGAGCTAATTATATCAGGTGGATACTTGAGATTGTGTTGGCAACTCTTGTCTCGGGGGGGGGGATGGGAGGATAGAGAGAGAGGGAAGCCGGCAAAATTATCACAAAAGGAGAGACTGAAAGGGCTGACTCAAGAGGGGGAGAGGAAGTGGGAGTAGGGAGTGAGATGTATGTAAACTTATATGTGACAGACTGATTGGATTTGTAAACGTTCACTTGAAGCTTAATAAAATTAAAAAAAAAAAAAGAAGCAGAGAGAGGGTCAAGATAAGCATTTGTTGTCATTTTAGATTTTAGAGGGGAGCTAATGTTATGCTTGTAAAGTTAGATTCAGCAGAGAGGGGAAATTTTATGATGGAGGAGACAGAAGGCAGTACAGAGTAGATGAGAGGGATGGGACTGAGGGCTCACATGGAGGGGTTGGCCATGATAGGAACTTGGAAAGTTCATTTGTAGTAACAGGAGAGAATTAGAGGACATAAGCACAGATGCAGGTATGTGGATAGGTATGGGGGTGGCAGTTGGTGAGCATTTTCATTTTATTGCTTCTTTTTTTCTCTGTGAAGTATGAAACAAAGTATGGGGAAAGGAATGGGAGAGTAAGGTTTAAGGAGAGAGGAAAAGGTGTAAAAGTGCCTTACCTTGTATCTTACACAAAAATAAACCCTAAATATCTTACATACAAACAAAGCCTAACTAGGTTAAAGATTCAGATATTAAAGGCAATCTTTTAGGTAGTAAAAGAAAATATAAGGAAAAACTTTTGCAACTTTGGGGTGAGTATGGATTTCTTAAATAAGATCGCAAAAGGAACAGTCTTAAGGGGAAAAATTAATGGATTTGACTATGAAACTCCTCCAAAGGCTTGTATTTACTGGCCCTCTTTTCCCACCTTGTATTTTCTTTCCTGAGCCTACTTCAACGGGTCTTTTGACTGACCCAGCCCAAAGAGTCAGCCATGCTTCCCACAGTGATAAGTTTAATGGAAAATTCTCAGTCCTCACCTACCTCCACCTGGCAGCAGCTTCTGACATAATGGGTCATACCCTCTGGTTAAATGACTTCCTTCACTTGGCTTGTGGGATCCCATAGCCTTTTGATTTTCCTCCATTCTCAGCTTTCTTTGCTGGGCCCTCCTTCTTCAGTCTTCCAAGTATTGAATTTCCCCAGTGGTAGGTCCTCAGACTGCTTCTCCAGCTATGTTCCCTTCTTAAATGATCTCATCCAGTTTTGTTTCTTTTCAAATACCATCTATACACTAAGAACTTCCAAATTTACAACTCCAAGTACATGTTTTCCTCTGAATTCCTGACTTATATATACAATTGCTTTTTTGACATCTCCATTTATATCACTAATGGGCATCTCTAAAACCAAACATTTTCTTCCTCTCTCATACCTGCTCCTTTCTGGATTTGCCCCATTTTCGTTAAATGACACCATTATTCCTCAAGTCAAAAAAAATCTCAGCTTTATCCTTAATGCCTCATCTCCCCCCCCATCAATCCTATATTTAATCTGTCAGCAAATTTTATCAGTTCTGTTTTCAAAGTATATTAGGATCTGGCCACTTCTTAGTAATGTGTCTACTACTACCACCTTAGACCAAATTCTGCTGAAGATAATTAAAAAATGGCTTCAGCCATACATCAACAGGGAACTTCCTGTTTAAGCCGGATTCAAAAAAGGATGAGGAGCAAGGGATCTCATTGCTAATGTCAGATGGATCTTGGCCAAAAGCAAAGAATACCAGAAAGATGTTTACCTGTGTTTTATCAAACACACAAAAGCATTTGAGGGACTTGCAGCCAACATGGCACCATAGACAGAAGTACCATGCTGTCCCTCTACAGCAAAGACCCAAAAAACTAAGTAAAACATAGACAAATGTCATTACTGGAACCTGAAGTGTCAAATGAAGAGATAAAGAACTCAGCCAAACACCAAATAGAATAAAACTGACAGAGACAGAGAGCAAGGAGAGATACATGCGGAGGTTCCCTATCACCTAAAGCACGGATCCACCATCTTAGACTCCTGTTAGAGATCGGCAGACAGGGAGATTGGGAAAGCAGCTTCATGAAGTTTCCAGCAGGAGACAGAGCACCCAGTAACCACTAATATACGTTTTCCTAACCCCTACTCTTCTTCACACCCTGCCTCGGCTTCTTCTGCTTCCCACTGACTGCAGTCTCTTGGCCTGGAGGCAACAGCTTCAGTCCCAAGCAGCTTGGATTCATCCCACCCACACTGGCTGGCTCCCTGAGTGCCATTTGTCTGTTGCTGGGTTTGCTTTTTTCCATTTCTTTTATACCTCCCATCGTCTCCCCCTTTTTTCTCTTGAACACCTGGCTCTGTGTGCCATCTTTGCTTTTTCTTGAAAGGCTGTGAAGCATTGCTCAACTGGGGAACCACTCCCCCAGCCCGCAACACTACACTGATGGGATCTCTGGGCTTTTTTTTTTTTGTACTTTGTTTTGTTTTCCTTTTTTCTGTTTGTTTGTTTTCTTTTTCTTTTCACTCCTTCAGAACCCCTTCTAACCAGGCTGCACTGCAAGGCTTAGGAGCCACTTCCCTAGTCTGCACAGCCCCTGGGGGCGTTTCTTCTCTCTCTCTCCCTCTCTTTTTTCCTTTCTGTCTTTCTTCATTTCTCAATTCTCCTCTCTCTATACTTATTTTCTTTTCCTATCTCCTGAATATCTGGTACTGTGTGACATCTATACCCCCTCTAGCCAGGCTATACTGTGCAGCCTGGAAGTCACTCTTTTTTTTTTTTCCCAAATTTTTATCTAGTTTTTTTTTTGTTTCTTTTTCCTTTTCTCCATTTCTTGGTTTCTTTTCTCTCCACTCCAACAGCAAGCTCCCTTAGCACTCTCTTTTTCTCTTCACTTCTTTTTGGCTCCTGTTTCTCTGTCCTCTTTCTACTCTTTCCTGTACCCATATTAGCTTCACACATCACAACCTCCCCCCCCTTCCTGTCTACCTGCACCATGCACTGAACATCACACCCCTGAGCAGCATAGGCACAGCCTACCAGAACCTCCCCAGCACTCATCCTGGCCCTAGTATGTGCCAGAAATAACCTATCTAAGCCCCCACCCCCTTCAGCTTGACCTACCTGCTGCACCATACCTGAGTGACTGGTCCTGCTCACTGGACAAGGAGGTGAAAATTATCATGACCACAGATGAGCAAACCACAAAGAACACACAGACCTTCTGCTCAAACATAACCAAATAAAACAAAAAAGCAGGATGAAACAAACAGATCTACAATCAATAAATGAAGAAAATAACTACTAAATGTCCCAAAGACAGCAGACAATACCAAAACATGTAAAAAATAGGACAGGATGGTTCCATTAAGTGTCCAAAATAAAACACCAGATGACTTTCCAGTAGAAGAAAAGGCACTAGAACTACTGATAAGGAATTCAAACCTCTAATATTCAGAGATATCCAAGAGTTGAAGCAAAAAGGAGACAGAAATGAGAAAAAATAGACAAATTCATGGAAAGGGTAGACAAATTCATGGAAACTACAGACAAAAAAATGGAGGAATTCAGGAAAATAATACAGGAACAAAATGCCAAAATAAATTCACAACTAGAAACCATACAGAAACACCAATTAGAAATCCAAAAGATAAACAACAATTTTTCAGAAATGGACAGTGTCATAGAAGGGCTGAGGGGCAGGTTTGAAATGATGGAAGGCAGGATCAGCGAAACTGAAGACAAACACTTGGATACAAGTCTGAGGAAAAATCAGAAAAAAAGAGCGAAGAAAAATGAAGAAACCCTGAGAATTATCTAGGATACAATTAAAAGCAAAAATTTGCAAGTGATCAGAGTTCTAGAACAGGGGGAGAAAAGAGAAAACACAGAGGGTCGCTGAAGAATTTCTGAGAAAATTTCCCTAAAATCATGAATTGAAGAAACTCAGTGAACTCCATATAGGATAGACCCCAAAAGAAAATCACCAAAGCATATCATAATCACACTTGCTAAAACCAAAGTCGAAGAAAAAACCCTGAGAGCAGCTCAAGAGAAATAAAAAAGTTATATACAGAGGAGAAACAATAAGACCAAGCTCTGATTATTCTGCAGAAGCCATGCAGGCAAGAAGGCAATGGGATGACATATATAAGACCTTGAAAGAAAAAAATTGCCAATCAAGAATAATATATCCTGCAAAACTCTCATTCAAATATGACGGTGAAATTAGGACATTTCTGGATAAACAGAAATTAAGGGAATATGTAAAAACCAAACCAAACTCACAAGAATTATGGAAGGGAGTCTTGCCATCTGAGAACAAACGTCAGATCGCAGCCTGAATCTAGGACACGAGATCGTACCAAGCAGATACCACCGTAGGAAATGAACTCTCAAGGACTATCTGAAACCAAAAGAATTGCAACAGGGAACCGGAGAGGTTAATCTGTAAATGACAACAATGTCAGAACAATAAAAGAGGGAATAAACAGTGTAGGTATAGACGCAATACTGGGGAAACCAGAACAACTTGTACAAGGCAAGGACATGGAGGTTCCATAGACACATCCAAACTCCCTGAGGGAATGAATTGCTGGACTGAGAACTGAGAGGACTATGGTCTTGGGAAACATCCAGCTCAATTGCTTTGAAAGTGACCGCACTAGAGGGTCCTTCACAGAGGTGGAGAAAAATATAGAACAAAATTCTAACTCAAAGTCCAGACTTGCTGGCCTGACAGAGACTGGAGAAACCCTGAGTGTATGGCCCCCAGACACCCTTTCTGCTCAGTAATGAAGTCACTCCTGAGGTTCACCCTTAGCCAAAGATTGGACAGGCCCATAAAACAAAATAAGACTAAAGGGGCACACCAACCCTGAGGCAAGGACCAAAAGGCAGGAGGGGACAGGAAAGCCGGTAATAGGGAACCCAGGGTTGAGAAGGGAGAGTGTTGACATGTCATGGGGCTGTTAACCAATGTCATTAAACAACATGTGTACTAACTGTTTAATGAGAAACTAGTTCTGTAAACCTTCATCTAAAGTGCGATAGTTATAAAAAGGATTTTACTGGGTGAATCATAACAAATGATGGATAACATTGTGAAGAATGGGAATTCCAGAACACTTCGTTATGCTCATGTGAAACCGTTACTTAGACAAAGAGGCAGTTGTTCTACAGGGGATACTGCATTGTTTAAAATCAGGAAAGGTGTGTGTCAGAGTTGTATCCTTTTACTGTACTTATTCAATCTGTCTGCTGAGTAAATAATCTGAGAAACTGGACTATATGAAGAATGGGGCGTCAGAATTGCAGGAAGACTCATTAACAATCTGCGATATGCAGATGACACAACCTTGCTTGTTGAAAATGAAGACAACTTGATAAAGGTCAAAGACTACAACCTTACACCTGTACATGAAGGAAAGAAAAATCCTTACAACTGGGCCAATAAGGAACATCAAGATAAACAGTGAAAAAAATGATATTGTCAATCATTTCATTCTACTTGAATCAACAATCAACGCTCATGAAAGCAGCAGTCAGGAAATCAAACAATGTATTGCATTAGGCAATTTAAAGTGTTAAAAAGCAAAGATGTCACTTTGATAACTAAGGTGCGCCTGACCCAAGCCATAGTCTTTTCACTCTCCTCATACACATGCGAAAGCTGGAGAATGAAAAAGGAAGACAGAAAAACAATGAATTAATTTGAATTGTGGTGTTGGCAAAGAATATTGAACATATGGCGGACAGCCAGAAGAATGAACAAACCCATCTTGAAGGAAGTACAGCCAGAATGCTCCTTAGAATTGAGAATGATGAAACTTAGTCTTGCTTACTTTGGACATGTCAACAGGAAAGACCAATTGCTAGAAAAGATCATCATGTTTGGTAAATGGCGTGTCAGTGAAGATACGGGAAACTCTCCTTGAGGTGAATTGACACAGTGGCTACAACAATGGGTTCAAACATATCAGCAATTGTAAGAACGACACAGGACCCCATATGTGTCATAGTAGAACTATGCCCCCTAAGGTTGTCAATGACTGATTTTTCAGAAGTAGATCACCAGGCTTGGTAGACTCAATCCTCCAACTTTTCTGTTAGCAGCCAAGTGTGTTGACCATTTGCACCACCCAGGGTATGTACCATTAAGAAAATGAAAAGGCAAGGTATAGACTGGGGAAAAAAATATTTACAATACATAAATCTAAAATATGTAAAAAAAACTTTTAAAAATCAACAACAAAAATATAAACAACCTAATTTTTTAAATGGGCAAAAGATTGTGTCTTTATTAAAAAAGACATACAAATGATCAATAAGCACATGCAAAGATACTCAATATTATAAGTCAGCAGGAAAATGCCAATTAAAACTACGATGAGATAATATACACACACACTGAAATACTTAAAATTAAAAATATAGACAATACCAAGTGTAGTAAGGATGTAGAGCAACCAGAACATTCATACATCACTGATGGGAATGTACAATGGTACAAACACTTTGGAAAGTTTTCCAGTTTCTTATAAAGTTAAACATATTTGTCCCCAGTGAATGTGTAATTCCACTCCTGGGTATTTACTCAGGAGAAGTTAAAACATATGTACACATAAAGATTTGTACATGGGTGTTCATAGCAGCTTTATTCATAATAGTCAAAAAGTTAAGCCAACGCAAATGTCCATCAACTGATGAATAGATAAAGTATGTTCACAATGGAATCCTGCTGAACAACATATGAATGAACACTGATGACTCTTAGCATGGACGACTGCTGAATGAAAAAAGTCAGACATACGAAACTATATACTGCATGATTCCAATCTTCAAGAACAGGCAAAAATAATCTAGGATGATAGAAAGTTGAGAAGTAGTTACCTCTGGAGGATGGGAATTGACTGGAAAAGGGGCATGGAGGAACTTTCTGGGAAGATGAAAATGTTCTATATCTTGGTTAGGGTGGTGGTTCTACTGGTGGGTCAATCTGTCAAGACATCAAATTGTACAATTAAGATGGCGTGCATTTAATGAAAGAATATTATATCTACCAAAACACTTACATAGAGAATAATTCTATATATATATTTTGGGATTGTTACTTATCTAAGGACATGTATTAAGCATTTTATAATGCATCCTTTCCAGGCTAGGGGAGGATCTGAGAATTGCATATAAAATATATTATTGAAGTAATAATACAAAATAAAATCCCAGAGGCTGATGCGTGTGATGAAATGAGGAGGGTGTCTAGCTGCACCTAAATGAGAGAGGAAGGCAGGCAGGTAGAGAGGAAAGAAAATGGAAGGAAGGAGGGAGGGAAAAAGGAACAAAGGCAGGGAGAATGGGAAGGAGAGAGGAAAAAAAGGAATATAGAAAGGGAGATGTATAAGGAGGAAAGGCAATAGAAAGGAGAGGAAAAAGGAGTGAAGAAGTGAGGAAGAGTGAGAGAGAAAGAATTAATAATATCATACTATCCCTCTATTCCCCCCACATGTCTGTCAGTTTGTCATACTGTGGGAGCTTGAGTGTTGCTGTGATGCTGGAAGCTATGCCACCAGTATTGAGATACCAGAAGGGTCACCCCTGGAGGACAGGTTTCAGCTGAGCTTCCAGACTGACCGACTAGGAAGAAGGACCCGGCAGTCTACTTCTGAAAATAATTAGCCGGTGAAAACCTTACAAATAGCAGCAGAATATTGTCTGATATAGTGCTGGAAGATGAGCCCGCCAAGGTGGAAGGCATTCAAAAGACGACTGGGAAGAGCTGCCTCCTCAAAGTAGAGTTGACCTTAATGATGTGGATGGAGTAAAGCTTTCAGGACCTGCATTTGCTGATGTGGCACAACTCAAAATGAGAAGAAACAGCTGCAAACATCCATTAATAATCAAAATCTGGAATGTACAAAGTATGAATCTAGATTGGAAATCATCAAAAATGAAATGGAATGCATAAACATCGATATCCTAGGCATTAGTGAGCTGAATGGATTGGTGTTGGCCATTTTGAATTAGACGATCATATGGTCTACTATACCAGGAATGACAACTTGAAGAGGAATGGGTGTTGGATTCATCGTCAAAAAGAACATTTCAAAATCTATCCTGAAGTATAATGCTGTCGGTGATAGGATAATATCCATAAGCCTACAAGGACTATTATTCAAATTTATGCACAAACCACTAAGGCCACAGATGAAGAAATTGAAGATTTTTACCAGCTTCTGCAGTCTGAAATTGATTGAACATGCAATCAAGATGCATTGATAATTGCTGGTGATTGGAATTCGAAAGTAGAAATACAGAAAAAGGATCAGTAGTTGGAAAACATAGCCTTGGTGATAGAAATGATGCTGGAGATTGCATGATAGAATTTGGCAAGACCAATGACTTCCTCATTGCAAATACCTTTTTCACCAATATAAATGGTGATTATACACAGGGACCTCGCCAGATGGAATACATAGGATTCAAATTAACTACATCTGTGGAAAGAGACGATAGAAAAGCTCAGTATAGTCAGTCATAACAAGGCCAGGGGCCAACGGTGGAAGAGACCATCAATTACAAGTTCAGATTGAAACTGATGAAAATTAGAACAAGTCCAGGAAAGCCAAAGTACATTTAGAGACCATCTCAAGAATAGATTTGACACATTGAACACTAATGACAGAAGACCAAACGAGTTGTGGAATCACATCGAGGACATGAAGAAAGCAAGAGACCATTAAAAAGACAGGAGAGATGGAAAAGACCAAAATGGATGTCAGAAGAGGCTCCGAAACTTGCTCTTGAACGTTGAGCGGCTAAAGCAAAAGGAAGAAATGATGAAGTAAAAAAACTGAACATAAGATTTCAAAGGGCTGCTCGAGAAGACAAAGTAAAGTATCATAATGACATTTGCAAAGAGCTGGAGATAGAAAACCAAAAGGGAAGAACACACTCTGCATTTCTCAAGCTAAAATAACTGAAGAAAAAATTCAAGCCTCAAGTTGCAATGGTGAAGGATTCTATGGGGAAGATATTAAACGACGCAGGAAGCATCAAAGAAGATGGAAGGAATACACAGAGTCATTATACCAAAAACAATTAGTCGATGTTCAACCATTTCAAGAGGTAGCATATGATCAGGAACCGATAGTACTGAAGGAAGAAGGTGAAGCTGCTCTGAAGGCACTGGCGAAAAACAAGGCTCCAGGAATTGATAGAATATCAATTGAGATGTTTCAACAATTGGATGCAGTGCTGGAGGTGCTCACTGGTCTATGCCAAGAAATATGGAAGACAGCTTCCTGGCCAACTGACTGGAAGAGAGCTATATTTATGCCTATTCCCAAGAAAGGTGATCCAACCAAATGTGGTAATTATAGAACAATATCATTAATATCACACGCAAGCAAAATTTTGCTGAAGATCATTCAAAAACAGCTCCAGCAGTATATCGACAGGGAACTCACAGAAATTCAGGCTGGTTTCAGAAGAGGACGTGGAACCAGGGATATCATAGCTGATGTCAGATGGATTCTGGCTGAAAGCAGAGAATACCAGAAGGATGTTTACCTGGGGCATCATGATTGGAGGAAGATTCATTAACAACCTGCATTATGCAGATGACACAACCTTGCTTGCTCAAAGTGAAGAGGACTTGAAGCACTTACTGATGAGGATCAAAGACCACAGCCTTCAGTATGGTTTGCACCTCAACATAAAGAAAACAAAAATTCTCACAACTGGACCGATGAGCAACATCATGATAAACGGAGAAAAGATCAAAGTTGTCAAGGATTTCATCTCACTTGGATCCACAATCAACAGCCATGGAAGCTGCAGTCACGAAATCAGAAGACACATTGCATTGGGTAAATCTACTATAAAGGACCTCTTTAAAGTGTTAAAGAGCAAAGATGTCACTTTGAAGACTAAAGTGCCCCTGACCCAAGCCATGGTATTTTCAATCACATCACATGCATGTGAAAGCTGGACAATGAATAAGGAAGACTGAAGAAGAACTGATGCCTTTGAATTGTAGTGTAGGCGAAGAGTATTGAATATACCATGGACTGCCAGAAAAAAAAAAAAAAAAAAAAGCCAGAAGAACGAATAAATCTGTCTTGGAAGAAGTACAACCAGAATGCTCCTTAGAGGCAAGGTTGGCGAGACTGCATCTTACATACTTTGGACATGTTGTCAGGAGGGATCAGTCCCTGGATAAGGACATCATCTTGGCAAAGTCAGAAAAGAGGAAGACCCTCAAAGAGGTGGATTGACACAGTGGCTGCAACAATGGGCTCAAGCATAACAATGATTGTAAGGATGGCTCAGGACCGGGCAGTATTTCATTCTGTTGTCCATAGGGTCACTATGAGTCAGAGCCGACTCGACGGCACCTAACAACAATGGACTGCCAATGGAATGAACAAATAAGTCTTGGAAGAAGTGCAAGCAGAATGCTACTTAGAAGCAAGGATGGCGAGACCGTGTTTTACAGACTTTGGACATGTTGTCAGGAGATGTCAGTCCTTGAAGAAGGATATCATGCTTGGAAAATACAGGGTCAGTGGAAAAGAGGAAGACCCTCAACAAGATGGATTGACCCAGTGGCTGCAACAGTGGGCTCAAGTATAACGACTGTGAGCGTGTCACGGCTTAGGCAGTGTTTTGTTCTGTGGTACACAGGGTAACTATGGGTCGGAACTAACTTGACAGCACCTGACAATAACAGCAACCATACTATCCCTATATTTGGGGAGGGGGACAGGCAGTGGTAGTTGAATGGTAGAATTCTCACCTTCCATGTAGAAGACCTGTGTTTGATTTTTGATTTCTAACCAATACACCTCATGCAGGGCCAGCATCCTCCTGTCAGTAGAGGTTTACGTGTTGCTATGATGCTGAACAGGTTTGAGCTTACAGACTAAGATGGACTAGGAAGAAAGGTCTATCTACTCTCAAAAATCAGCCAGTGAAAACCAAATGAATCACAATGGTCCAATCCACACCTTATCATGGGAATGACACAGGACCAGGCAGTGTTTTGTCCTGTTGTGCATGGGGTTGCTAACTAACAGCCACTAACAACATCCTTGTATTGCCTTCTCCGTGATCATATTTTGTCCTCTTTCTTTACTAGATTATAAACTCTTGTGAGGGAAGGACATTTTATATGTCCTCACATCTGCTGGTGGTGAGGATGGGCTGACTGGTTAGTTGGTTGACAGGCAGCAATAGGCTGTACCGCCAAATGCCAGGCCTGTGTTTTGTAGCACGGACAACCCTTTTATTGGGATTTCAGAGAGGAAACACCCCAGTAAGTATTTTAATGGGAACACTTTAAAGTCCAGGATCATGTCTATGATATTATGAACCAGGGCTCCCACAGGCCCCAGGTGGCCAGGAAGGTCGCCCTTTTGTCATTGGGAGGGGCCTCACTGGACACTAAACCCTCATCAGCATGTATACATCTTCCCACACATTCACATGCTGGCTAGTGCTGGCTCTCCCTTTCCTGGCTCACTGGGCCCTGCAGGGCCCTGTGCTGGGCCCATCACTGCTGTCCCCTGGATTATGGCAGGTCTGGGCTCTACTTCTGAACCCATGAATTAGCTCCCCACATTCCTTCTCCAGGCCGTTTGGCTCAGTAGACATTTAGTGAGGCCCTGCCACCACCACGGTGTGCAAAAGATGGCCTGGAATGGCCCTGCCCTCAAAAGGCTCAGGGTCTAGAGTGGAAGACAAACAGAGAGGACTTCAGATTCAGGCAGTGCCTGCTCTGAGAGCCGCCAGAACACAGACTTGGCCCTGGCCCAGCCTGTGGCTCAGGGAGTACTTCAGGTTGCTGACTGATTCCTGAGCTGCATCTCCAAGCTCGTAGACTTTCCTACTCACATGGTGCATTCTACACTTGGCTGCTCTTCATCCTTGGACATTCTGAGGCCCACAGGGAGACTTGGGCAAGGGCCAGTCATGCTCTGCTGGGCCCTGCTCTGGGCTGTGCTCCTCCATGGGGCGGGGGTGAGAATGGGGGATCTGACCCTCCCACTCACCACTGAACCCTGCCTGAAGTACCAGGGGTGAGACGAGTGTAGGACCACCGAGACTTTAGAGATGGGGGAAAGCTTACCCCAAGATACTCTAGACAAAGCCATAGAACCTGGGCTTCAAACCATTTCTTCCAGGTTCAATCATGGCCGAGGAAGCGAAATTGGAACAGACTTGACTTTTTAAAATTTGGGTGAACTGGAATGATAACCAGAACAGGAAAAATTACAGGTCTAAGCCCTGCTAGAAACCTAATCTCCCTCTTAGAAAACAAGAGCAGCATACATGTTGCACAGCAACCAAACCTCTTGCCAGTCAGATTTTGAGCAGAGCTGGAAATAGCGAGCCCCGCTCAAAGGTGGCGGCTGACCCTGCAGCTTTGAACGTGTGTCGCTCTCCTCAGTCTTGCCGATAATCCAATCTTGTACATCAGGCTCCTGAAAGGACTCACTGTGTCTCTTCCGAGTTTCCTATTCTGGGGCTTCAAGTCATAATTTTTCCCATTTCAGTTATCCTTCTAGATCACCCAAATTGTAAAAATTCAGGTCTGTTCCAGTTTCGCTTTGTCAGCCATAAATGAACTGATTTGAAGCTCTAAGTAGAACTAGAACACCCAAGTTCAAGCTCCCTTTCCACCTCTTAGTAGCTGGGTGACTAGCAGTCTACTTAGCCGCTCCCAGCATCAGTTCCCCCATCTCTGAAGTGGTGTCAGTGGCATGCTCCTTAGAAGGTGGCCATGAGGATGGAAGGAGGTCATGTTTTCACAGCTCGTAGCCTTGAGAGTGGCATATGATCGTAAACACTGTCTTCCTGTCTCTCTCTTCGTCAGTGGGTGTAGGAACAGTGTTCAAACCATGCGTGCTTTGCAGAAAACACCGCTGCCATTGCCATTGGCCTGTTCACTGGCCATCACAAGGTATTTACAAGGGGAACCAGGGTTTAACATTCTTGTGGAAATAGTATTTTAATCTTTTAAGCATCTGTGGAGACATTATTTATAAATCCAATTTCTTTTTTTATTCCCTCTGCAAATTACATTCTTACCGTCATCCTGTAGAGGTAAATTTATTTCCAAACATAATCACAGATTTTAAGTATTGTCACCTATCGGTCAGGAATTTATTACATTTGTTTTGCTCCAACCCAGATAAATGTAATAAGAGAGAGACGAAAGAGGTGAGTTGCTCTTATGGCTTCCAAGCTCCATTCCCAGCTACCCACTACCTTAATACTTATTATTGCTTCATATCGACCCTACCTTAATACATTTTCATTGAAATTCTTTCTAAAATCCCAGTTCTATGATTCCAAAGTATTAAAAACTCTAGGTATTCCACTTCTAGGTTATTCACAGAAAATGAATTCACTGAAAGTCAATTCATCTAAGGATTTATTTTCATAATGACCAATTCATCAAATTTACCAACTTATAAAATATGTGTTCCTTTCAACTGTTTATGAAGCTTACACAATTCATTTCAGATACGTTGGCAGAGACTCAGAGAGCACCAGTGAATCAGGACTTCAGGGGCCTGAGGTCTTCAAATTCTCCTTTGTTAATCAGTCTTCCCTTTCTCTGCTTTTCAGTCTCCTCCTTTGAATGCCTATGTAACCAATTATTCCAAAACTTGAAGGCTTAAAATAATGAGAATTTATTATCTCACACAGCTTCTGTGGGTCAGGAGTTCAGGGATAGATTAGCTGGATGGTTCTGACATGGGGTCTCTTATAGGGTTATAGTCAAGATCTGAAGTCATCTGAAGGGAAGAGCTGGAGCATCCACTTTCAGGATGGCTCACTGTTGGCAGAAGGCCTCAGTTCCTTGCTGTGTCGATCTCTCCCTCGGACTGTTTGAGTATCCTCACAACATGTCTGTCATCTGGTGAGTGGTCCAAGAGAGAGCAAAGTGGAATCCACAATGTCATTTCTGCAATATCTTCTTGGTTTCATAGGTCATCCCTGGCAATCTGAAAGAGGGCTGCACAGGGGTAAGTGACAACTAGGAAGTAGGGCTCATTGGAGGCTGGCTTCTGCATTGCCCCTCTTTGCCCTCCGATACCACCTTTCCCTGCCTCCCTCTGATCTTCACCTATAGCCTCACTTGCCCTTCTCTGCCCCTCAGCATTCCCTCCTCTCTGCTTCTCAGCCCCTCCCTTTGTGTGCCCCTCAGCCTTTCCTTTCTCTGGGGTCAGCAGCCTGGCAGCACCTGCTCACTCCCCTCTCGTTCCCTGACTCCTGCTCCCCCTCTACCCCAGCTCCTGCCTCCTCCCTGCCCAAGTTCCCTCCAACAGCAGTGGGAAATTGAGACAGAAAACCAGTATCCCTTAAAATAAAAACAAGCCAATTAAAACTTATTAGAAATTGCCAAATCTATCACTAGAAATTTTATTAAAAGCTGTAAAAAAAGTAAAATTGGTGAAAAGATCCTTAAAATCCTAAAATGTTGACAAAACCAAAAATTGCTCTACAAGGATTAGAAAAAAATCAGTAAACACTGAAAATTTCCCATGCAAAGCCCTAAAATTCTGGTAATACACATAAGAGTATATTCAAATTCACTTAATACATTCAGGAAGACTATTCCTTTAAAACTAGTTTTTTGTGAGTAGGTAAATTGCATAAATTGGACAATGGTCATTCAAGAATTTGTCCTTTTATAAGTCAACGTTCAGAGAATTGGCCTGCAGCTGATATTCTCTTTTTGTGGCTATAAAACCAATGTCAGCTTCCAGGTATCTTTCCTAGGTTCCTATCAGGGGAAGTGAACACACCACTTCTCCGACTTGGGGTTTAACTCCCCCCCAAAAAAACTCAGACCTTCAAATATGATGTATCCAATCCCCTCACACCAAGCTCTTTGCTTTCCTAAGATGCTCCTTTGCTGTTGTTTGTTGCTGCTATAGAGTCAGCCCTGAACTTACGGTGACCCCATGCACAAACAGAATGAAATGCTGCCTGGCCTTGCCCCATACACATGATCGGTTGTGGATTGGACCACTGTGCTCCACAGGGTTTTCATTGGCTGAATTTTGGAAATTCATTGCCAGGTTTTTCTTCTTTGTCTGTTTTAGTCTGGAAGCAACCCTGAAATCTGTTCAGCGTCATCACAACACACAAACCTCCACTGACAGACAGGTAGTGGCTGTTCATGAGGTGCCTTGGCCTGAAATCAAACCCAGGTCTCCCACATGGAAGGCAAGAATTCTACCACTGAATGACAACTGCATCTTATAAGTCATTTCTAGCCACCAGGTAAAGTAGTCTTGCATTAATGAACTCTACTAAAAATTCCAAGGCAGTTTTAATTCTCACAGCAACTTTATGGAGTGGGTTATTTTCATTATTCACACAGATGCCACAAGAGGCTAGATGACTTTTCCAAAATGGCCTTGTTCAGACCTGGGTCCATGTGATTCTAGACCAGAGCTGGCCATCTGCACATTTTATCCTCTTCTGATCATAAATGGGAGAGTTGTTCCCTTCACCACGCTTCAGTCACCATATCCCATTTCTGTCAAGGAATTGTAGATACTTGAACCCCAAGGAGGGGCTGTGCAATTTGTGGTGGGAACTCCAGCTCAGGCTGGGAGTGTTGGACTGCCTTTGAGAGGAGACCTTGCTATACCTTCCTAAATGTGTGTGCTGTTGACTGCAAGTCTGGGGCCGTCACTGTCAACCCAGAAGTGGGAATGAGGTGTACACCTAGAGCCCTAGGGGCTGCCTCCCTCATGGTCCTCAGAGCCCTTCACCCTTGGCTGGACAGCCCAGGCCCAGACCTCAGCAGCAGTGCATATCTCTTTGTTGTTGCAAATAAGCCTGGACTGATGAATCATGTCAACTGCTCTCTGGAGAGAAAAGAAATTGAATCATTTTAAAGCAACTTTCAAGTCATCAGAGAGAAAAAAAGGGAAGAAAAATCCTTTTTCAAATAGCCAGGGTCAATCTCCTTCATCTCCTCTGTTTTTATTTTGTTTCTCTTTTATTGTCTCTCTTCATCTTTACTTCTTTCTCCTTCTGCCTTTCTTTCCATCTCACTGTTACTCTGTCTTTGTCTCTCTCTGTCTCTATATCTCTCACCTGGTTTTCCTTTGAGGTTAGGGACTAGCCGGACTTTCTCTTAGGGTCCATGAAGCACTTCCTGGCATCAGGGATGACCAATGGTAGTAGCTGAGGAAAGGAGGCCTTGCTAAGTCACAGCAAACTGCACGGTGTGGATTTTGAGGGGCATCGGGGGCCATACTTGGATCCCTGCACTGTTGCTGCACCAACCCTTAGGGAAGTGAAGTGGTAATGACCGGGCAGGCGGGAGCAGAGAGGAGCCTGCCTCCATGGTTGTGAGTGGAAGGCTGAGAAGCTGGAGGATCTCTGAGCATCCTGTTTTCAGAGAACTAGCAGAGCTGGCTTTGGCTTTCTAGCAGACCTAGCTGCTTTATGGAGTGTGATGGGGCTTCACTCACTCCCCTCAGGGTGGCAGGGCTGAGAAATGGGCCAAGAAAGTCAGGCTGTCCCTGCTGTGGGCACTTCATGTGCTCCAGAAACCTATTCTGGACACATGTCTCAGGCGGACCTAACCTCGGCTTGGGCTCTGCAGCATGGGACACAGGGAGGGCGTCAGTTTATAGGGTGGTGCCAGTGGCAGCCAAAGGGCAATGGATGGGTCATGCCTTTGAGGGTGCTTTGAAAATACCAAGCATGTCACAGCAGCAAACACCAAATCAAACCAAACAAAAAAAACCAAACCTGTTGCCACTGAGTCAATTCTGACTCTTTTAGCAGCCCTGCAGGACAGAGTAGAGCTGCCCCATAGGGTTTCCAAGGAGTGGCTGGTGGTTTTCAGCTGCTGACCTTTGGTTAATTGCCGAGCTCTTAACCACTGCATCACCAGGGCTCCCACAGAAGCAAATGAGGGCAGCTAAATTAATTAAAATTTAATTGCACCTGTCTGTCAGTGGAGGCTTGCACATTGCTATGACACTGATCAACCAATGCAAGCCGTACGGATCACAATAGACTGATTCCCAACTGATCATGGGGAAGACGCAGGATGGTTAAGTGCTTTTGTTCCCTTGTGCGTGGGGTCGCCATGAGTGGGGACTGACTCGATGCAGCTAGCAACAGCAACAAATTAAACATATGACCATGCATCGGAGGCAAATTATGAGTTTTTAATTTTCTATGAAATATATATCATTTAAAAATCTTTTTCTTATTAATGAAGCTTTGTTTTTCCCTCTAAATACAACTGTCTTCTCTATAATCCTTTGACAGAGGTCTTAATATAAATATTTTGAATAAGGCAGCTGTCACATTTCCACTTGGGAAGTTATTTCTAGAATCTGCCCCGTGGTTTCATGAAGATAGCTCATTTCTTCCTGAAGTGATCCTGGGTTTTTTTTTTTTTTTTTTAACTTGTTTCATTGTTTTCTTTTACTTTAAGGAAGAACAACTAGCTAGCTTGTTGTCCCCACTTCTGCACACTTAGGAAGGGTCTGCTGCCCTTCTACTTCAGAGTGATGGATTCCGTGGTGGTGACGGAGTAGGGTTGATGGGAGAGCACTCTGCTTGGCAGAGGAGACGGAGCACTGGAAGAAATCTCTGCAGAAGAGGAAGTGATCTGTAGAGCATGAAATTGAATTAACAGAATATTATTTTCAAACTCAGTGACCCTGGATCATCTTGGGGCCAAAGCTGGCCCAGGGTGAAGTGGCCTTGCCTTCACTCAAATCTTGTCTTCAGAGTCTTGCCACCACCCCTTCCGTAGCCCCTGAGTTTGGCATGCCTTGCTTTATTCATTTCATAAAAGATATTGAATATCTGCTGCTCACATATTGCTAGGGCTTTTTAAAAAATTATTTAAAAAAATAAGATGTTGGTTTTCACATTGTGGTGGGCTGCAAAATACCTCTCCTAATATCTGTTATTACTGAACCACAGGGCTGTTTTACTATGGCCATCTCACATATGAATGGGAATTACAAATCAGCACACAGACAGAAAGGGAAGCATAACCCTTTGCACTTTTTAGGAGCATGGGAGCGTGATGAGACTGTCTGTATTCTTGCATGGAGAGGCCCATGCGCCAGCCCAGCATTAGCGTTAAACTCGATGTTCCCATCAGATGAGCCCACTGATATGAGAAAGCTAATTTGATTTGACTAGACCGTCCATCAATGCCATTGACGTGATAACAGAATATGCCATTACTAAACAGCACTACAGGGAGGGGTGAGGCACTGCTCCAACCCTCAAGGATCTATCAAGGAGAGCAGATGAAGGTCATCTACATCGAAGATACAAGGCACAATGTGGAAAGTGCCATAAGAAAGCTGCAGAATGCTAAGGGAGTTAGAAAAAAGACAAATGACAAAAGGAAGGTTTCAAGGAGAGAAAGTGGCTTTGGCCCTGAGGGCCATGTAGCATTTCAATGGGTAGAAGGACCAGGTTATGGATGATCCTGAATGGCACACTAATGAATCTGACTCTAACAGGTTGTTGTTGTTAGCTGCTGTCAAGTTGGCCCTGACTCATGGTGACCTCATGTACAACAAAACAAAAAGCTGCCCGGTCCTGTGCCATCTTCACGATCATTGGTATGCTCAATTCCATTTTTGTGACCACTGTGTATTTCGGGTGCCTTCCAATCTACGGGGCTCATCTTCCAACACTGTATCAGACAATATTCTGTTCTAACAGGTTGTTGTTAGGTGCCTTCAAGTCAGTTTCTACTCATAGCGACCCTATGTACAACAGAACAAAACACTGCCCGGTTTTGTGCCAACCTCACAATCGTTATGCTTGAGCCCATTGTTGCAGCCACTGAGTCAATCCATCTTGTTGAGGGTCTTCCTCTTTTCTTGCTGACCTGCTTCTATACAAGACTTGATGTCCTTCTTCAGGGACTGGTCTCTCCTGATAACGTGTCCAAATTACATGAGACAAAGGCTTGCCATCCTTGCTTCCAAGGAGTACTCTGGCTGTATTTCTTCCAAGACAGACTTATTCATCCTTCTGAAGTCTGTAAAAACAGTGTGGGGGCACTGTCTGACCTCCTCTAACTTCGCAAGGGGGAAGAAGAATCAAGATCAAGGGCCCAAGGCTGATTCTTATGAGGCAGAGGTCAGATATGCCTCCTCTCTCCTCCATCTTTACCAAGTGTGATGCCAGCTGTCCCTCCCACAGCACCTCTACTTCTCTGCTGGGTTCAATAATTCACCAAAATGACCACACAGAAATCACAAACCATACTCACAATTACGGGGTTTATTAGGGAAGTAACAGATTACAATTTAGGCTCAGGAACACTCAGGATGAAATTCTTCCATCAGGACAGCTTCTTCCCAGCAGTGGTCAAAGGCACACCTCTCCCTGGCCCTAGGCCTCTGCCCAAAGGCACTCAGCTTTGTCTCTCTGTGGGCTGGGAAGCCCATGGCACTGCCTGCTGCTACTGGGTTTCTGCTGCCACCGCTTCCCACTGTCTTCAGGGTTACAGCTCGTTCTATCTCTCTTTCTCCCCCTCTCCCTCCCATCTCCTGTTTCCAGGAGCTTCTCAGCACAGGGATCCCTGGTCCAAAGACAAGATGGCTCCTGGCTGTTCTTCCTTCATGGTGGTGGAGACTCTAGGGTGGCTCATTTAAAGTCCAGCAGGATGGCAAAACTGACCAATCCCTTTGATGGGCCACAATTACCCTATCCCTATCACGCAGTCCCACCCAATCACTTGGCTATAAAGGCCACACAAAAGTGATATATGGCACTGAACAATCCACGGTATATTCAATATTCTTCACCAACACCATAATTCAAAGGCATCAATTCTTCGATCTTCCTTATTCATTGTCCACCTTTTGAGTGCTTATGAGACAATTGAAAATACCATGGCTCAGGTCAGGTGCACCTTAGTCCTCAAAGTGACATCTTTGCTTTTCAACACTTTAAAGATTTGCTCCATGGAATACATCTTATGCCCACACCCACCCACATACCACACAAACCCAGGGTGATAGCATCAGTTGATTATGACACAATTCCCTAGCCTGGCTATGGCCACAGAGTCCATTTGTTTCTCAGAATACAAGCACAAAAATAGCAAGTATCTTGTGCCAGCCAGGGAGGTACCCCTTCAGAGAACCTTCTGCAGGGGCACCACAGACTGACAGCATCCAGCCACTGCACCTTTGATGTACCATGAGGTTCACACCCGGCCACACCTCTTCAGACTGTCCGGTGAGGGTAATAGAGAGCCAGGCCATTCCTGCACTCTGGGGGTTCATCTTCTGGACAGTTTTGGCCCAGGAACCCCCCTCCCCAACTGGCCTAGTGGGACTCTTGGGACTGCTCTGAGGTCTGAGGCTTGCCACCCAATCCTTCTTCCCTCTCTCCTTCCACAGGTGTCAGACCAGCGCCGCAGCCTGAAGGCTCTCCCCGCTCACTCCTGCTGTCTCCCCCTTTATCCTATACATGTGCTTCCTCCAAGAAATCTCTTTATCCTTCACACCTTTAATTCCATTGCAGTGTCTGCTTCTCGAGGACTTGAGTGACAAGTGCCCATTACCAACTGATTGAATTGTGTTTTAGTCAAAACCTTCTTGAAAGTTTTGTTCATGAAAATAGAAATCCACTGGCAATTTGGAGGCAGAGGAATGATGCTTACAGCTATCTAGTAGCAGGGTGTGCGGAATGCATTGGACAATGTCAGTAGGGCCAATCAGGGATATGTTCAGTAGTTCAGATGTGAAGGGCCTGGACTGGGGCAGGGGCAGTGCCAGAGAAAAGCGGAAGGCGAGAAGGAGTTAAAGTGACACCGCAACATTTACCTCCACTGATTGGGCCTCTCGTTACTTCCATCTCTCCTGCCAGAATGGAAAACAATGACAAATAGTGCAATTTCGAAGAAAGGCTGCTGACTTGGAAGTCAGGAAGCCTGGGCTTGGCTCTGGCACCAGCCAGCTATGAACTTTCAGGACATGACTATGACCTGTGACTTAAGCTTCCAGTACCTGGATGGACAGGGCTGGAAATTCTGTGAAATTCCATTCCTGCTCTAGCACTCTCTGTTTTCAGCAATACGTTCCCGAGTGCTCTGACAGAGTACCCGTGGCAGCCATTGGGAATGGTTCATGCACTCGTAGCTGTCCATATTGGCCAACTGATAATGATCTCTCTTAAAAATTCTACCCAAAGTTGGCTTTCTGCACCGTATTGTGTCCTTGTTTGATTTAATATAAAAATGATGTTTTAAATTCCATGCCAGTTCAAGTGACGCTTCACATGAAGAGCTCAGGAGAATTCTTGCTCCAGGGTGTAGTATGCTTATCCTGTGGCTTCCTGAGGCCCCCTGTGCTTGCAGTGCCCAGCTAGATGGGCACACAGAACCAGGTTGTTTTAAAGATCCCTCCTAGCTCTAACATCCTGTGACTTAAAGCAGCACCCTCCCAGAGGAATCTTCATTTTAAACAAGGATGAAGAAAGAGGAGGACCCTTGTTACTTAGCCAAGAGGAATGAGTCCCCAGCTATGGGAATTTCAGGCATTAGCATGTATATGATGGAGGCTGGGAATGAACATGGAGATATTTCCAGAGCTGAAATGTCATGGAGACACAGCCCCTAGAGAGTTACACTAAGAGAGGCTGAGTACTCCTGGGCCTGCTTCCTAGCTTCTGCATCTCTGACGGTTCCAGAAGATTATCCAGGCCATGACTCACCCTTGTTATCATAACAGAGAAGCAGTTAGCTCTGGTTTATGGATTTCAAGGAGAATTAGTAAGGAATTCCAGTGTGCATGCAAGTGGATTTTTATGTTGTTGGAACTTCTCAGTTCTCCTTTGAAGGTGTTTAAAGACTGTGAGAGGTGCGTGACAATGGAGCTGTCACAGGCCACGAGAGATTTTTTTATGATTCTGCAGCTGGAATGCTGGGATATGCTGTAAGATACTGTGAATAGACATATATGCAATTCTGGGTTTACCCATGGAAATAGAAGCAAAAGGCTATTGGAAATCCTTCCAGAGCAGTTTAGCTAATACAGTCCAACAAAGTTCTGCTTTCAGGACATGGCAGCCAGGGAGATACCTGCTCAGAGAATCTTCTGCAGGGGTACCATAGAGTGACAGTCTCCAGCTGCTGTACCTTTGAGGCACCATGAAGTTCACACCAGGTCACACCTCCCAGGCTGCTCATTGGAGGTGCTAAAGCCAGGCCATTCTTGCGCTCCAGGGGTTTCTCTTCTGGACCTTTTTTTTTTTTTTTTAATTGTGCTTTAAGTGAAACTTTACAAATCAAGTCATTCTCTCATACAAAAACTTATACACACCTTGCTGTGTACTCCTAGCTGCTCTCCCCCAATGAGACAGCACACTCCCCACTCCACCCTGTATTCCCTGTGTCCTTTCAGTTACCTCCTGTCCCCATTTGCCCTCTCATCTTGCCTCTAGACAGAAGCTGCCCACATAGTCTCATGTGTCTACTTGAGCCAAGAAGCTCACTTCTCACCAGTATCATTTTCTGTCTTACAGTCTTCTTAGACAAATTTGGCTCAGGGACCCCCCGCTAGTTGGACTCTTGGGACTGCTCTGAGGTCTGAGGCTCCCCACCCAATCCTTCTTCCCTCTCTTCTTCCACAGGTGTCAGATCCGCACGAAGTCTGAAGACTCTCCCTGCCCACTCCTGCTGTCTCCCCCTTTATCCTTCACATGTGTTCCTCCAACAATCTCTGGCATGTCTAATCTGGTCTTGGCATCTGCTTCTTTGAGGGCCTGGACTGACACAAAGTAGAAAAAAGAAACTAGCTGGGAAGAACTCAGTCTACAGAGATAAGAAATGGCACAGTGATTTTACATAGAAGCAAAGCCTCACTAGAGATAAGTGGGATTCTGGGTATCACATGTCAACCCTTATCTGACTCATCCCTGGCCAACCTCCCTAGACTCTTATTTAGGGTCTGAGGTCAGAGGAGGTCAGAGGAGGTGGCACATAAAAACTTTGATTAAACTCTGTGACATGTTTTCTCTAACTTGGACATTGAGCACAGCTCGGACTCCCTAAGATCTCCAGGTGGCTCCAGTGGAGACTCCATCCCCTGGGCCTGCAGCAGCCATGCTGAAGTAGCTATCCCTGCAGAGCGAACCCCTGTGTAATAGCTTGGAACAGGTACCTGACAGCAAAATCAACTGAACACTTATTGTTGCCGGGGTTCTTGGTCCTTGCTGTTTTATTTGCCCTAACTTCACCCCTCCAACCTCAAATCCAATGGTTCTATCCAATGTAGGTCTTGCCACCTTGACCAGGCTGTAAGTTTTTTTTTTAAATAATATTTATTGTGCTTTAAGTGAAAGTTTACAAATTAAGTCAGTCTGTCACACATAAGTTTATAACACCTTACTACATACTCCCATTTACTCTCCCCCTAATGAGTCAGCCCACTCCCTCCTTCCAGCCTCTCATTTCGTGACCATTTTGCTAGTTTCTAACCCTCTCTACCCTCCCATCTCCCCTCCAGACAGGAGATGCCAACACAGTCTCAAGTGTCCACCTGATACAAGTAGCTCACTCTTCATCAGCATCTCTCTCCAACCCATTGTCCAGTCCCTTCCATGTCTGAGCTGTCTTCGGGAATGGTTCCTGTCCTGGGCCAACAGAAGGTTTGGGGACCCTGACTGCTGGATTCTTCTAGTCTCAGTCAGACCATTAAGTGTGGTCTTTTTATGAGAATTTGGGGTCTGCATCCCACTGATCTCCTGCTCCCTCAGGGGTTCTCTGTTGTGCTCCCTGTCAGGGCAGTCATCGGTTGTGGCCAGGCACCATCTAGTTCTTCTGGTCTCAGGATGATGTAAGTCTCTGGTTCATGTGGGCCTTTCTGTCTCTTGGGCTCATAGTTATCGTGTGACCTTGGTGTTCTTCATTCTCCTTTGATCCAGGTGGGTTGAGACCAATGGATGCATCTTAGATGGCCGCTTGTTAGCATTTAAGACCCCAGACGCCACACTTCAAAGTGGGATGCAGAATGTTTTCATAATAGAATTTATTATGCCAATTGACTTAGAAGTCCCCTTAAGCCTTAGTCCCCAAACCCCCACCCTTGCTCCGCTGACCTTTGAAGCATTCAGTTTATCGTAGAAACTTCTTTGCTTTTGGTCCAGTCCAGTTGAGCTGACCTTCCCTGTATTGAGTATTGTCCTTCCCTTCACCTAAAGTAGTTCTTATCTACTAACTAATCAGTAAATAACCCTCTCCCACCCTCCCTCCCTCCCTCCCCCATCTCGTAACCACAAAAGAATGTGTTGTTCTCAGTTTATACTATTTCTCACGATCTTTTAATAGTGGTCTTATACAATATTTGTCCTTTTGCGTCCAACTAATTTCACTCAGCATAATGCCTTCCAGGTTCCTCCAAGTTATGAAATGTTTCACAGATTCATCACTGTTCTTTATCGATGAGTAGTATTCCATTCTGTGAATATATCATAATTTATTTAACCATTCATCCGTTGATGGACACCTTGGTTGCTTCCAGCTTTTTGCTATTGTAAACAGAGCTGCAATAAACATGGTTGTGCATATATCTGTTCGTGTGAAGGCTCTTATTTCTCTAGGGTATATTCCGAGGAGTGGGATTTCTGGGTTGTATGGTAGTTCTATTTCTAACTTTTTAAGAAAACGCCAGATAGATTTCCAAAGTGGTTGTACCATTTTACATTCCCACCAGCAGTGTATAAGAGTTCCAATCTCTCCGCAGCCTCTCCAACATTTATTATTTTGTGTTTTTTGGATTAATGCCAGTCTTGTTGGAGTGAGGTGGAATCTCGTCATAGTTTTAATTTGCATTTCTCTAATGGCTAATGATCCAGAGCATTTTCTCAAGTATCTGTTAGCTGCCTGAATATCTTCTTTAGTGAAGTGCGTGTTCATAACCTTTGCCCACTTTTTGATTGGGTTGTTTGTCTTTTTGTGGTTGAGTTTTAACAGAATCATACAGATTTTAGAGATCACGCACCGGTCAGAGATGTCGTAGCTGAAAATTCTTTCCCAATCTGTAGGTGGTCTTTTTACTCTTTTGGTGAAGTCTTTAGATGAGCATAGGTGTTTGATTTTTAGGAGCTCCCAGTTATCTGGTTTCTCTTTGTCATTTTTAGTAATGTTTTGTGTTCTGTTTATGCCTTGTATTAGGGCTCCTAACGCTGTCCCTATTTTTTCGTCTATGATCTTTATCGTTTTAGTCTTTATGTTTAGGTCTGTGATCCACTTGGAGTTAGTTTTTGTGCATGGTGTGAGGTATGGGTCCTGTTTCATTTTTTTGCAAATGGATATCCAGTTATGCCAGCACCATTTGTTAAAAAGACTATCTTTCCCCCAATTAAGTGACACTGGGCCTTTGTCAAATATCAGCTGCTCATATGTGGATGGATTTATATCTGGGTTCTCAATTCTGTTCCACTGGTCTATGTGCCTGTTGTTGTACCAGTACCAGGCTATTTTGACTACTGTGGCTGTATAATATGTTCTAAAATCAGGTAGAGTGAGGCCTCCCACTTTCTTCTTCTTTTTCAGTAATGCTTTACTTATCCGAGGCTTCTTTCCCTTCCATATGAAGTTGGTGATTTGTTTCTCCATCACATTAAAAAATGACATTGGAATTTGGATCGGAAGTGCATTGTATGTATAGATGGCTTTTGGTAGAATAGACATTTTTACTATGTTAAGTCTTCCTATCCATGAGCAAGGTATGTTTTTCCACTTATGTAGGTCCTTTTTAGTTTCTTGCACTAGTACTTTGTAGTTTTCTTTGTATAGGTCTTTTACATCTTTGGTAAGATTTATTCCTAAGCTACTGTGAATGGTATTGATTTGGTGATTTCCTTTTCGATGTTCTTTTTGTTGATGTAGAGGAATCCAAGTGATTTTGTATGTTTATCTTATAACCTGAGACTCTGCCGAACTCTTCTATTAGTTTCAGAAGTTTTCCGGAGAATTCCTTAGGGTATTCTGTGTATAAGATCATGTCATCTGCAAATAGAGATAATTTTACTTCTTCCTTGCCAATCTGAATGCCCTTTATTTCTTCGTCTAACCTAATTGCTCTGGCTAGGACCTTTAGCACAATGTTGAATAAGAGCAGTGATAGAGGGAATCCTTGTCTGGTTCCCGTTCTCAAAGGAAATGCTTTCAAACTCTCTCCATTTGGAATGATGTTGGCTGTTGGCTTTGTATAGATGCCCTTTATTATGTTGAGGAATTTTCCTTCAATTCCTATTTTGCTGAGAGTTTTTATCATAAATGGGTGTTGGACTTTGTCAAATGCCTTTTCTGCATCAATTGATAAGATCAAGTGGTTTTTGTCTTTTATTTATATGGTGGATTCCATTAATGGTTTTTCTAATATTAAACCAGACTTGCACACCTGGTACAAATCCCACTTGGTCATGGTGGATTATTTTTTTGATATGTTGTTGTATTCTATTGGCTAGAATTTTGTTGAGAATTTTTGCATCTATGTTCATGAGGGGTGTAGGTCTGTAATTTTCTTTTTTTGTGATGTCTTTACCTGGTTTTGGTATCAGGGAAATGGTGGCTTCATGGAATGAGTTAGGTAGTATTCCGTCATTTTCTATGCTTTGAAATACCTTTAGTAGTAGTGCTGTTAACTCTTCTCTGAAAGTTTGGTAGAACTCTGCAGTGAAGCTGTCTGGGCCAGGGGTTTTTTTTTTGTTGTTGTTGGAAGTTTTTTGATTACCTTTTCAATCTTTTTTTTTGTTATGGGTCTGTTTAGTTGTTCTACTTCTGATTGTGTTAGTTTAGGTAGGTGGTGTTTTTCTAGGAATTCATCCATTTCTTCTAGATTTGCAAATTTGTTAGAGTACAATTTTTTGTAAGAATCTGATATGATTCTTTTAATTTCAATTGGGTCTGTTGTGATATGGCCCATCTCGTTTCTTATTTGGGTTATTTGTTTCCTTTCCTGTATTTCTTTAGTCAGTCTGGCCAATGGTTTATCAATTTTGTTAATTTTTTCAAAGAACCAGCTTTTGGCTTTGTTAATTCTTTCAATTGTTTTTCTGTTCTCTAATTCATTTAGTTCAGCTCTAATTTTTATTTTTTGTTTTCTTCTGGTGCCTGATGGATTCTTTTGTTGCTCGCTTTCTATTTGTTCAAGTTGTAGAGACAGTTCTCTGATTTTGGCTCTTTCTTCTTTATGTGTGTGTGCATTTATTGATATAAATTGACCTCCGAGCACTGCTTTTGCTATGTCCCAGAGGTCTTGATAGGAAGTGTTTTCATTCTCGTTGCAGTCTGTGAATTTCTTTATTCCCTCCTTAATGTCTTCTATAACCCAGTCTTTTTTCAGGAGGGTATTGTTCAGTTTCCAAGTATTTGATTTCTTTTCCCTAATTTTTCTGTTATTGATTTCCACTTTTATGGCCTTGTGGTCTGAGAAGATGCTTTGTAATATTTCGATGTTTTGGATTTCGCAAAGGTTTGTTTTATGACCTAATACGTTCTCTCTTCTAGAGAATGTTCCATGTGCACTAAAAAAAAGTATACTTTGCAGTTGTTGGGTGAAGTGTTCTATATAAATCAATGAGGTCAAGTTGGTTGAGTGTAGCACTTAGGTCTTCCGTGTCTCTATTGAGCTTCTTACTGGAAATCCTATCCTTCTCCGAAAGTGGTGTGTTGAAGTCTCCTACTATAATCGTGGAGGTGTCTATCTCACTTTTCAGTTCTGTCAAAGTTTGTTTTATGTATCTTGCAGCCCTGTCATTGGGTGCATAAATATTTAATATGGCTATATCTTTCTGGTCAATTGTCCCTTTAGTCATCATGTAATGTACTTCTTCCTTTGTGGTGGATTTGATTTTAAAGTCTATTTTGTCAGAAATTAATATTGCTACTGCACTTTTTTGATTTTTGTTTGCTTGATGTATTTTTTTTCCATCCTTTGAGTTTTAGTTTGTTTGTGTCTCTAAGGTGTGTCTCTTGTAGGCAGCATATAGATGGATCGTGTTTCTTTATCCAGTCTGAGACTCTCTGTCTCTTTATTGGTGCATTGAGTCCATTTACATTCAGTGTAATTATAGATAAGTAGGTGTTTTTTTTTTTTTAGTGCTGTCATTTTGATGCCTTTTTGTGTGTGTTGTTGACAATTTCATTTTTCCACTTACGTTTTTGTGCTGAGACTTTTTTCTTTGGAAATCGTGTGTTCCTCATTTTCATGGTAGTTGAATTTATGTTTGCTGAGTCATTATGTTTTTCTTGGTTTTTATTTTGAATTATGGAATTGTTAGACCTCTTTGTGGTTACCTTAGTATTTACCCCTATTTTTCTAAGTAAAAACCTAACTTGTATCATCCTATATCGCCTTGTTTTCCTCTCCATATGGCAGTTCTATGCCTCCTGTATTTAGCCCCTCTTTTTGATTATTGGGTTCTTTTACAAATCGACTTCAATGATTCCCTGTTTTGAGCATTTTTTTTTCTTTTTAAAATTAATCTTAATTTGTTTTTGTAATTTCCCTATTAGAGTTGATATCAGGATGTTCTGTTCTGTGACCTTGTGTTGTGTTGGTATCTGATATTATTAATTTTCTGACGAAACAATTTCCTTTAGTATTTCTTGTAGCTTTGGTTTGGTTTTTGCAAATTCTCTAAGCTTGTGTTTAGCTGTAAATGTTTTAATTTCACCTTCATATTTGAGAGAGAGTTGTGCTGGATATATGATCCTTGGCTGGCAGTTTTTCACCTTCAGTGCTCTATATATGTCATCCCATTGCTTTCTTGACTGCATGGTTTCTGCTGAGTAGTCCGAACTTATTCTTATTGATTCTCCTTTGTAGGAGACCTTTCTTTTATCCCTGGCTGCTTTTAAAATTTTCTCTTTATCTTTGGTTTTGGCAAGTTTGATGATAATATGCTTTGGTGATTTTCTTTTTGGATCAGTCTTATATGGGGTTCGATGAGCATCTTGAATAGATATCCTTTCGTCTTTCATGATGCCAGGGAAGTTTTCTGCCAACAGATCTTCAACTATTCTCTCTGTATTTTCTGTTATCCCTCCCTGTTCTGGAACTCCAATCACATGCAAGTTATTCTTCTTGATAGAGTCCCACATGATTCTTAGGGTTTCTTCATTTTTTTTTAAATTCTTTTATCTGATTTTCCTTCAACTATATTGGTGTCAATTGCCTTATCCTCCATCTCCCCCACTCTGCATTCCAATTGCTCGATTCTGCTCCTCTGACTTCCTATAAAAAATAAAAAGAAATAAAAAGAAAAAATAGAGTGGTCTAATTCTGTAATTTTACTGTTAATCTTTTGGATTTCTGAATGCAGTCTCTCTATGGATTCTTGCAGCTTATTAATTTTTCCACTATGCTCTTGAATAATCTTTTTTAGTTCTTCAACTGCTTTATCAGTGTGTTCCTTGGCTTTTTCTTTAGATTGCCTTATTTCATTTCTGAGGTCATCCCTCATGTCTTGAAGCATTCTGTAAATTAGTTTTTTATATTCTGCATCTGGCAATTCCAGGATTGTATCTGCATTTAGGAAAGATTTTGATTCTTTAATTTGGGGAGTTGTAGAAGCAATCATGGTCTGCTTCTTTATGTGGTTTGATATTGACTGCTGTCTCCAAGCCATCTATAAGATATTGTAATGATTTGTTTTATATTTGCTTGCTGAGTCTTATCTTGTTTTGTTTTCTTTCAATATACATAGATGGGCTACTAGATTGCACTGTCTTGTTTGTTGTAGCCCTTGAATCACTTATGTCCTATTACCAGATGGTTTGGGCTGTTACCAGATATACAAGCCTAAGAGTCCATTTACTATTCTGGAGCAGAATCTGATTTAAGGTCACTAAGTGTGTGGTGTAGACTGTCACCTATTAACTTAGAGGAGTAGTGGTGATAGTTGTGTGCACCAGATTCTAGTAGAAGCAGGGAGTCACTCTGGGAGGGGGGCACGATGCTGACAGCCGTCCCCCATAGGCCAGTGAGGTAGGTGTGTCCCTATTCCTAAATCGCTTTGGTGGGTGGTCTCTGCAGCTGTACCTTAGGCACCCAATGCATGTACCTCTAAAGATTGGTATGTGTCACTATCCTCAGACCCCTTTGATAGGTGCCTAGGTGGTTTGGGTGGAGCTTCAGTCCTCAGTTCCCCATTGTGGATCAGTGAGGGTTCTGTTTAATAGGTAGAGATATCAGACCTGGAAAACTTGTCTTTCCAGTGATCTGCTAAAAAAGCTCTATCAGAATTGCCTTTGCATTATAATAGCCACCTTGTTCCCTGTAGGGATGAAAGCCAAAGACTGTGGATCTCATATGCTTGGCTGGAGCTGGTTCTGTACTTTTATTCCAGTTTAGGGAAGTCAGGGAAGGATTTTTCGTCCCTGGGTTTTTAGCATCTGCTTCTCTCAGGCCAGGAGAATGGGCTAGGAAAAGAAAAAAAAAAAAAAAAACCTCAGAGCACTTCACTCCCAGGCCCAGGAAATTCCAATGTTAATGAAGCTGCCTGGGGCAGTGAGGGGAGGGATCAGATAGATAGGAGAGAGTAGCACCCAGCAATATAGACAAAGTTACTTATCTTGATTGGTGATGACTGTTTTATCTGAGATTCCCAAGAGGCATTTAGCCTGTGCGCACTGGCTGGGTCGAGATTGCCCCCGATGGTCAGGCCCACTTCCCGTGCTTGTGGTGTCTCAGAAGCCGTGGTCAGCCCCTCTGCTCCCAGTCCAAAGCCCGGTGCCAAGGTTCCCCAGCTGGCACTCTGCACTCCAGGCTCAAAAACCAGTTGCTGCCTCCTGGTTACTTCTCCTCCTGTCAGCTGCGTCGTTGCACTGCCTGCATGCATTGGCTGGGCTTCCCCCGAGGTCAGTTCAGGGGGCTAGGGCTGCGTCCCGTGTTTGCGCCATCTCAGGATGCCATGCTCAACTCCCCTGCGCCCAGTCCAAAGCCCGGTGCCAAGGTTTTCTGACTGGGATGCTGGCTCCAGGCTCCGAAAACAGTCGCTGCTTCCCCGTGGTTGCTCTTTCCCTCATTAGCCGTGTCAGTGTGCAGCCTGCTTGCACTGGCTAAGTCTTTGCCAGGGGGCTAGGGGTTAGGGCTGTGTCCTGTGCCTGCCCTGCCTCAGCAATCTGCAATGAGCCCTGCCACTCGGCACCAGGGAACCGCAAGGGCTCAAGGCTATGGAGTAGGATGCCAGTTCCAGAAGCGGTCACTGCTTCAGGGCATGGCTTTTCGCTCCCCTGACACTCAGGTCAACTCTTTAGATCTGTGTTTGATGGTCAGGGTTTGTAGATTGTCATGTATGTGATCGATTCACTTGTTTTCCTGAGTCTTTGTTGCAAGAGGGATCTGCGGTAGCTTCTACCTAGTCAGCCATCTTGGCCCCGCCTCTGAAGGTGTGTTGTAGCTTCTTGCTTTGTTTTGTTTTGTTATGTCCAAATGGGTTGCTTGGTGAGCTAGCTTGATTATTTTCACATTCGGAGCTCTGACATCCTGTCCCCAGCTGCCTAGAGCTGTTATCAGGTATATCAGTCTAGGGTGCATTCCCTTTTCTTGTATGAATTCAGCTCAGGTGTCCAGGTAGCTGATCATCAAGTGTGTGGTACAGTCTCTGTCCTACAGTCTTAGAGGGGCAGGGGTAATGGGTGTAGGTACCAGTATCTGGTTGCAGCCGGGGGTCACACTCTGAACAGGCAGGGGGCTGAGAATCGTCCCCATCGTGTCTCTGAGGAAAGCGTATAGGTGGGTAGGCTCTGCAGATGGTCCATGGGCACACAAGGTTTTTGGTTGTAAGGACTGGAAGTACCAGTTATCCTTGGACCTTTGTTGTGGGTGGCCGGGTGACCTAAATGGAACTACCAGTCCTTAGGTCCCTTAGGTGGGTATGTGAGGACCCTGTTTAATAGGCAAAGCAATGTCAAACATCAAACACCCAACTCTCCGCCACACAGTTGAAATGGTTGGAGTCTGCCAACAAGGCCTATTCTCCTGAAATAGGCCCACATAGGTCCATGCAGAGGGGAGAGGTACTCAAAGTCCATGGCCCATTTATGCCTGGACAGGAGCTGCTTCTGTCCTGAGCTCCCCTGGTTAGAGAAGCTGGCAAATTATCTTTTCTCCCAACTGCAAATTTTTTCCTTCTCCTAAGCAGGGAGTATGGCTCTAGGTGCTCAACAGGGCCTATCTCAGGCCCAGAGAATTCAGCTGCTGAAGCTGGCTTGGGGGCGGTGGTTGGCTTGATAAAATATATGCAAGTACTTAGCTTTTGCCAAGAGCATCATTCTTCTCTGGTTCCAGAGGTGTGAGTAGGCTGTGTGGGTGACTGCTTCTCCCTGAGCAAGTTGTGCCCAAACGCTAGTATCAGCCTGCTGCCACCGCTCCAGAAATGGTGTGTGAGTTCTCCCCATGATTCAGGTCTGGTAACTCCTCTCCGCTTCTGAATGGTCTCTTCCTCCCCCTGCACCTCAGTTCGTTTTCTAAGCTTGCCTTTGATGCTCAGGGGTCCTAGCTTGTCATAAATATAACTGTTTCACTTGTTTTTTTGGGTCTTTGTTGTAAAGAGGGCACGCCATAAGCATCTGTCTATTCTGTCATCTTGGCTCCACCTTCCCGTCGTTTGGTTTCTTGACTGCTGCTTCCATGAGTGTTGATTGTGGACCTGAGTAAAATGAAATCTTTGACAGCTTCAATCTTTTCTCCATTTATCATGATGTTCCTCATAGGTCCAGTTGTGAAGATTTTCGATTTCTTTATGTTGAGGTGCAATCCATACTGAAGGCTGTGGCCTTTGGTATTTACCAGTAAGTGCTTCAAGTCCTCATCACTTTCAGCAAGCAAGTTTGTGTCATCTGCATAATGCAGGTTGTTAATGAGTCTTCCTCCAATCCTGATGCCCTGTTCTTCATATAGTCCAGCTTCTTGGATTATTTCCTCAGCATAAGTACGGTGAAAGGATACAACACTGACACACACCTTTCCTGACTTTAAACCAATCAGTATCCCCTTGTTCTATCTGAACAACTGCCTCTTGATCTAGATAAAGGTTCCTCATGAGCACAATTAAGTGTTCTGGAATTCCCACTCTTCTCAATGTTATCCATAATTTGTTATGATCCACACAGTTGAATGCCTTTGCATAGTCAATAAAACACAGATAAACCTCCTTCTGGTATTCTCTGCTTTCAGCCAGGATCCATCTGACATCAGCAATGATATACCTGTTTCCACGTCCTCTTCTGAAAGCAGCCTAAATTTCTGGCAGTTCCCTGTCGATATACTGCTAAAGTCGTTTCTGAATGATAGTCGGCAAAATTTTGCTTGGGTGTGATATTAATGATAATGACGTGCATGGAGGAAAGCTTTTGGGACCTTCATTTGCTGATGTGGCACGATTCAAAATGAGAAGAAACAGACGCGAGCATAGATTAATAATCAGAACCTGGAATGTATGAAGTATGAATCTAGGAATATTGGAAATCATCAAAAATGAAATGCAACGCATAAATATCGATATCCTAGGCATTAGTGAGCTGAAATGGACTGGTATTGGCCATTTTGAATAGGACAATCATATAGCCTACTATGCTGGGAATGACAACCTGAAGTACAATGCTGTCAATGACAGGATAATATCCATACACCTCCAAGGAAGAACAGTTAATACGACTATTATTCAAATTTATGCACCAACCACTAAGGCCAAAGATGAAGAAATAGAAGATTTTTATCAGTTGCTATAGTCTGAAATTGATCAAACATGCAATCAAGATGCAGCGATAATTACTGGTGATTGGAATGTGAAAGTTGGAAACAAAAAAGAAAGATCGGTAGTTGGAAAATATGGCCTTGGTGATAGAAACAATGCCAGAGAGCAAATGATAGAATTTTGCAAGACCAACGACTTCATCACTGCAAATACCTTTTTTCACCAACATAAACGGTGACTATATAAAAAAAAAAAAAATTTTTTTTTTTTTTTTATACATATTGACCTCACCAGATGGAACACACAGGAATCATATTGACTACATCTGTGGAAAAAGATGTTGGAAAAGCTTAATATCATCCGTCAAGTTCAAGCTGAAACTGAAGAAAATCAGAGCAAATCTATGAAAGCTAAAATATGACCTTGAGTATACCCCACCTGAATTTAGAGACCATCTCAAGAATAGATTTGGCACATTGGACACTAGTGACCGAACACCAGACAAGTTGTGGAATGACATCAAGAACATCATACATGAAGAAAGAAAGAGGTCATGAAAAAGGCAGGAAAGAAAGAAAAGACCAGGATGGATGTCAGAGGAGACTCTGAAACTTGCTCACAAATGTCGAGTGGCTAAAGCAGAAGGAAGAAATGATGAAGTAAAAGAACTGAACAGAAGATTTCAAAGGGCAGCTTGAGAAGACAAAGTAAAGTGTTATAGTTACATGTGCAAGGAGCTGGAGATAGAAAAGTAAACGGGAAGAATAAGCTCGATGTTTCTCAAGCTGAAAGAACTGAAGAAAAAACTCAAGCCTCGAGTTGCAATAGTGAAGGATTCTGTGGGAAAAATATTAAACGACGCAAGAAGTATCAAAAGAAGAGGGAAGGAATACCCAATCATTATACCAAGAAGAATTAGTAGATGTTCAACCATTTCAAGAGGGAGCATATGATCAGGAACCGATGGTACTGAAGGAAGAAGTCCAAGCTGCTCTGAAGGCACTGGTGAAAAACAAGGCTCAGGGATTGATGGAATATCAGTTGAGATATTTCGACAAACAGATGCAGTGCTGGAGGTGCTCATTCATCTATGCCAAGAAATATGGAAGACAGCTTCCTGGCCAACTGACTGGAAGAGATCCATATTTATGCCTATTCCCAAGAAAGGTGATACAACCGAATGTGGAAATTATAGAACAATATCATTAATACCACATGCAAGCAAAATTTTGCTGAAGATCATTCAGGGACTCCCTAGTGGGTATGAAGTGGTATCTCATTGTGGTTTTGAGCTGCACTTCCCTAGTGACTAATAATGTTGAGCATCTCTTCATGTGCTTATAGACCATTTGTATATCTTTTTTGGAGAAATGTCTATTCAACTTCTTTGTCCATTTTTAATTGGGTTGTTGTCTTCTTATGGCTGAATTGTAAGAGTTTTTTTATGTGTTCTGGAAACTAGACCCTCGCAGATACATAATTTGCAACTATTTTCTCCCATTCAGTAGATTGTCTTTTCATTTTCTTGATAATGTCCTTTGGTGCACGAAAGTTTTACATTTTGTCTAAGTCCTATTTATCAATTTTTTCTTTTTGTTGCTCATGCTTTGGGTGCCAATCCATTGCCAAATCTAAGATCATGAATATTTGCCTGTATATTTTCTTCCATGGGTTGTAGAGTTTCAGGTCTTGTATTTAGGCCATTGATCCATTTTGAGCTAATTTTGCATATGGTGTAAGGTAGGGGTCCAACTTCATTCTTTTGCATGTGGAAATCCTATTGTCCCAGCCTCATTGTTGAAGAGACAATTATTTTCTCATTGAATGGTCTTGACATCTTTGTTGAAAATAAATAGCATTTATTTGGGACTTTCAGTTCTATTCCATTGGTCTATATGTCTATTCTTATGCCAGTATCACAATATTTTGCTTACTGTAGCTTAATAATAAGCCTTGAAAACAGAGAGTGTGGGTCCTCCAAATTTGTCCTCATTTTTAAACATCGTTTTGGCTAATTGGGACTTGTAATTCCGTGTGAGTTGGAACTGTCTAGACAGCAACAGGTTTGGTTTTTTGGTAATTCCATATGAATTTGAGGATTGGCTTTTCCTTGGATACAGTTATTCCTTGGTATTTTGTTCTTTTGGATGCTATTGTAAATGAACTTGTTTTCCTAATTTACCTTTCAGATTATTCATCACTAGTGTACAGAAATACAATCAATCTTTGTGTGTTGATTTTACATTCTGCAATTTTGTCGAATTTGTTTATTAGCTTTAACTTTTTTTTGGTAAATTCTTTAGAATTTTCTACATAAAAGGTCTGGGACTGAGGCTTATTGTCCTTTTTCGTGCGTAGTTGCTCTGACTAGAACTTCCAGTACAATGTTGAATAGCTGCGGTGAAAGTGGGCATCTTTGTCTTGTTCTGATCTTGAGGAGAAGGCTTTTGGTTTTCATCGCTGAATATGATGTTAGCTGTGGGTTTTCCATTAAAGCCTTTTATCATGTTGAGAAAGTTTCCTTCTATTCCTCGTTTAAGAGTTTGTATCATGAACAGGTTTTTTTTGTCAGATGCTTTTTCTTCATCAGTTGAGATGATTATGTGTTTTGCTTTCTTTCATTCTAATAATTTGGTTATAACACTTACTAATTTTTACATGTTGAACTACCTTTACATTCCTGGGATTAATCCGTAGTCATGATGTATATGTATTTTTTTTTTTTAATACGCTGCTGAATTTGTTTTACCAGTATTTTGTTGAGGATTTTTACATCTATATTCATAAGGGATATTGTCTGTAGTTTCTTTTCTTGTCATTTCTTTGTCTGGCTTTGGTATAAGGAGTCAACTGGCCTTATTGAATGAGTGGCAAAGTGATTCCTCCTTTTCTATTTTTTTGGAAGAGCTTGAGAAGAATTGGTATTCATTATTCTTTAAATGTTTGGTAGGATTCACCAGTGAAGCCATCTGGTCCTGAAATTTTTTCTTGAGAGGTATTTGATGACTTATTCTTCTTGAGTCAGTTTTGGTAGTTTTTGTGCTTCTAGAAATTGTCCATTTCATCTAGGTTATCCAAAATGGTGTTGTACAATTATTCATAGTATTCTGTGTATCTAACTACTATAAAATTCTTTTCATTTTTGCAAGATTGCTAATAATGACCCCACTTTCATTTCTATTTTAGTAACTTGAGTCTTCTCTGTTTTTTTCTTATTCACTCTAGTTAAAGGTTTGCCAATTTTGTTGACCTTTTCAAAGAACAATCTTCTGGTTTCATTGATTTTCTCTGTTGTTTTTCTATTCTCTATTTTATCTCCTCTCTAATCTTTTTTTTATTTCCTTTCTTCTGCTTACTTTGGGTTTAGTTTGTTCTTTTTCTAATTCATTAATAAAGAAATTTAGGTCATTGATTTTAAATTTTTCTTTTTTAGCTTAGGCATTTACAGCTATAAATTTCCTGCTGAGCCCTGCTTTCACTGCATCCCATAAGTTTTGGTATATTGTGTTTTTGTTTTCATTCATCTCAAAGTATTTTCTAATTTCTCTTGTGATTTCTTCTTTGGCCCATTGGTTGTTTAAGAGTGTATTGTTTAATTTCCACATTTGTGAATTTTCCAGTTTTCTTTATGTTATTGATTTCTAATTTCATTCCATTGTGATAGAGAACATGGTTTGTAGGATTTCAATCTTTTAAAATTTATTGAAACTTGTTTTGTGATCTAGTCTATGGTCTATGTACACTTGAGATACTCCATGTACACTTGAGATAAATGTGTATTTGGTTGTATTGGATGGAGTGTTCTGTAAATATTAAATTTAGTTGTTTTATACTGTTGTTGAAGTCCTTTATTTTCTTATTGATCTTCTGTCTCGTTACTCTATCCAGTATTGAAAGTGGTGTAATGAAGTGTTCAACTATTACCATAGACTGTCTGATTTCTCCCTTCAATTATGTCAATGTTTGTTTCACATATTTTTGGGTTCTGTCGTTAAGTGCATATATGTTTACAACTGTTGTATCTTGTTGGTGGCTGGACGTGTTTATCAGTATGTAATACTCTTCTTTGTCTCTTGTAACAGTTTTTGTCTTAAAGTCTATTTTGTCTGATGTTAGTATAGCTACTCAGCCCAATTTTGGTTACTATTTACATGGAATATCTTTTTCCATCCTTTCACTTTCAACCTATTTATGTCTTGGTAGCTGAAAATAGTCTCTTGTAGACAGCATATATTTGGATTGTGTATGTATGTGTGTTTAAAATCCATTCTTCTATTCTCTACCTTTTAATTGGAGAGCTTAGCCATTTACATTTAAAGTAATAACTGAATGAGAAGGACTTACTTCTGCTATCTTGCCATTTGTTTTCCATAACCCTTATATAATTTTTGTTCATCAATGCCTACATTACTGTCATCTTTGTTTTAATTTAATTTTGTAATGGTAGTGGTTCAAATTGTGTCCTTCAAAAAGATATGCCCAAGTCCTCTGAAACTGTTAGAGAATAAATTTCTGTTGTTTTAAGCCACCAAGACTGTGGTAATTTTCTTTTGACAGCCCTAGGAAATTAATGCAATAGTGTACAATTTTGATTAATTTCTTATTTCCTTTTCTGTATGATTTTTAATTATTTTCTTTGTGGTTACCTTAGGGATTACAATTAACCTCTTAAACTTACAACAAGGTATTTTGAAACTAATCGCACTGTAGCTTCAATAATATACAAAGCTCTGCTCCTATGTATCTTCATCCGTCCCTCTTTATACTGTTGTCACAAATTACATCTTTGTACATTGTGTTCCCAGTAACATAGATTTATAATTTTGTGTATTTGTATTTTAAATCATACAGGGATAAAGAGGAGAAGTTAAAAACTAAAAATACAATAATACCAAATATTTTATTTATCTAGTGCTGCTATAACATAAATACCACAAGCAGGTGGCTTTAACAAACAAAAATTTGTTTTCTCACAGTTTGGAGATTAGACACCTGAATTCAGCATGCCAGGACTAGGGGAAGGCTTTCTCCCTGTTGGCTCTGGAGGAAGGTCCTTGTTTCTTTTCAGCTTCTATTCCTTGGGAATTTTCATTTGTCTTGGCATCAGTCTTCCCCCATCTGTGTTTGCTTGCTTCCTTGCTTAATCTGCTCTTTTATGTCTCAAAAGAGGTTGATTTAAAATACACACTACACTAATACTGCCCCATTAACTTAACAAAGAAAATTCACTCCCAAATGGGCTTATAACCACAGATATATGGGTTAGGATTTACAACACATATTTTGGGGAACAGAATTCGATCCGTAACACTGACTTTGTATTTATCCATGTAGTTAACTTTACCAGTGTTCTTTATTTCTTCAAATGGCTTTGAATTACTGTCTAGTATCCATTAATTTCTGCCTGAAGGACTCCCTCTAGCATTTTTTTATAGAGCAGTTCTGCTAACAATGAACTCCCTCAGCTTTTGTTTATCTGGAATGTCTTAATTTTTTCTTCAGTTTTGAAGGATAGTTTTGCTTGATATAGAATTCTTGGTTGACAGTTTTTGTTTTTTTTCTTTCAGCCCTTTAAATATATCATCCCACTGCCTTCTGGTCTTCATGGTCTCTAAGGAGAAATTGGATGTTAATTTTATTGAGGATTCCTTTTACATGACAAGTTGCTTCTCTCTTGCTACTTTCAAGATTCTCTTTTTGAAACTTTTAACAGTTTCATCATAATGTGTCTGTTTCGACAGTTTGATTATAATGTATCTCAGCGTAGATGTCTTTGTGTTTACCCTTCTTGGAATTTTTTGAGCTTCCTGGATGTGTATATTCATGACTTTAGTCAAATTTGGGAAGTTTTCAGCCATTATTTTTTCAAATATTCTTTCTGCTTCCTTTTCTCTCTCTCTCTCTCTCTCCTTCTCCTTCTCTTCTCCTCCCGCTTCAGTCTTTTAGGTAGAACCTAAGGTCAAAACAGGTAAACACAATTCTTTGAGAGGAAGATCTGCTTTACTCTGGAACCAGGATCCCACACTGGGAATGTGCGCTGCTGTCTTCAAGATCACCACTCTCTCAGAGAGGTGGGTAGGTTAAGGGCAATTTAAAATGCTACAAAGCTTACTTATAGTGTTTAAGTTGTCTCTTTCTTGATTCAGCATTCATCTGGTTGCTGAAAACCTTTGAATCATTTCCAGGGTTCTGAAAAGTTGATTTTGACAGTTTTTACTCCTTTTTGGGATGCTTCTGTGGAAGGATGAGCCCTTGCAGCTATCTACTCTGTCATTTTCTCTGAAGTCCTAAGCTTTTACCTTTAAAATATTTTACATAAACATCCACTTAAAGTTTCAAAAGTCAGAATTATCATCTTTCTTTTAGACTAACAGCCACCATTTGTTGAGCTTTTAGTCTCTATCAAGTACAGTGCTGAGTACTTTGTGGACATCATTTTGCTGGTGTTGTTAGGTGCCTTGGAGTCAGTTCCAACTCATAGGTATCCCATGTACAACAGAATAAAACACTGCCTGGTCCTGCACCATCCTCACAACCATTGCTATGCCTGAGCCCATTGCTGCAGCCACTGTGAGAATCCATCTCTTTGAGGGTCTTCCTCTCTTTCACTGACCCTCTACTTTACCAAACATGAATTCCATCCCCAGGGACTGGTCCCTCCTGATAACATGTCCAAAGTACGTGAGACAAAGTCTCTCCATCATCTCATTAAACCATTAACAACTTAATGACGTAGGCATTATTTTATCCATTTTACAGCTGAGAAGCCTGAAGTTCAGCAGTTAAGTAACTGACGAAGTTCACAAAGCCAGCAAATGGTGGGAATGGGATGTTCACCAACTGATCTGTGTCTGGTTCCAGAGTTTGTGTGGTATGTCATACTCTCTGGGCTTTGTTGTTGGTGTTGTGTGCAATCAAATCAATTCCAACTCATAGCTACACTATGGGGTTTAGGGATCTAAAATTATGGCTAGATTTATCAACAAATTATATACAGTTGCCAGTCTGACTCACTAAAGAACTAATTCTTTGTTTTGCAGTTTGGAAGTTATGCAAATGATTGGTATTGTCTCTCAGCCTCTTCTGTGTTAATGACCCTTTAAATTTCAGTTCTGTCACAATAAATGCAATGATTTGTCTTAAATACACTGATATTATGATCTTTATTGAATCTCAATCATTTCATAAAACCAAAATGAATTCCAAATAATATTTATAATCAGTGTTCAAGACAGACTTGCTGAACATGTTCAATAAAAGGCACCATCTGGTCTTAACTACTACAAATTATTCAAATAACCTATTGTCATGCCATGTGAAAATGGTTTATTTAAATTTTTTCAGGGAATAGCCAAATCTTACACCTTTCCTTAATTTTCAGTAGTAACCTAATATGTCAGACTTTTAAAATATAAATGACATAATGCTGTCATGTTATGAGTCTCAGATTGCAAAGTTAGGACTCAAAAGGTCATGTATTTCCTATAACAGAGTATGTGGTCTGGCAAGTGTGCTTTGTCCATGGCCTCACGGCTGATCTGTGAGCCTTCCTGTGAGCCTGAGGAGCTGACAGAGACATGAGATTTGCTACGGAGTCATTGTCTTAGGCCAAGGGATTTGGGTGCACTTTATTTATTGTGGGAGTAAGGAAAGCAGGATAGAGAAGGGAAGATGCTGAGCAGGGATGTGTCTCAGGAAAATTATAGCCACACTGGATCCACGGGGAGCACCTTGGAACATAAACCACACCAAGGTCTTGTCTCCATCTTGAGACAAGGCTGTTGGCCTTTGTACCCTCTCACATCAGTCAGCCACTGGCTGTGGGCTGACCACCCCTGCAAGCAGAGTGTAACCTCCCCAGGGAGGAGCCACCTCTGAGCCAAGTGCAATTTTCAGTTGAAGGGGACAGCTGTGAGCCCTTGGTAACCAACACAGCACCCAGGAGGGCGTAGGGGGTGAGGGAGGGGGGAAGCACACTGAATCAGTAAAGGGGATGGGAGGCAACAAGAGCATCTACTAGAGTATCTCTCCTTTTACGATCAAGTTTGTCTGAAGAACACTGATTACAAGAGATTTCTGTAAAAAGGAAGAACAAAATAAAACACATGGGTCACTACAATTAGATACCTTTCTCGCTAATCTTTAACTCTTGTAATTCTTGTTTTTACCTCACTCATAAATCTTAATGAGAATAAAATTTTGTAATTTATCTTAATGTGAAGCCCAAATTTATATACAAGGTGCCAATGTGTCAGGTATCAAGAAGCCTCACCACCTTTTGATAATTTCGGACTTGAAGGACCTTAGCCCAAGAACTGAGAGGGTCTTGGTCCACCTGTGGTGTTCAGGACTCTGCCACTGAGCTCCCAGGTTCTCATTTCTCAGTACAAAGAAGGGACTGCCAGGGCGGGGGGCAGCACCTCTTCTTTAGTTTCTGCCCCAGCTCTTACAACAAACACAGTAAAAACAAAAAAAAGAGCAATCATCCCACATGTTTCTCTGCCCAGAAATGTGCTCCTCATGGATGTCTCCATCAATTGTTGGCTCCTCCACACCCAATCACCTCTTCATTTTTGTCTATTTCATTCTAGTTAAGTGGAGAAAATCAGCACGCTTAGCCTCACACCTCTGATCAAACTCGTAAGATCACCCTGGTGTTATAGTTGGTGTCAGGTCAACTCTGGCTCATGGTGACCCCATGTACAACAGAATGAAACAATACCTGGTCTTGTGCCATCTTCATGATTGTTGGTATGCTCAAGTCCATAATTGTGGCCCCTGTGTAGTTTGAATGCCTGCCTACCTAGAAGGCTTACTTTCTCATACTGTATTGGAAAATATTCTGTTGTGATCCATAGCATTTTCATTGGCTAATGTTGGAGGTAGATTGTCAGGCCTTTCTTCCTACTCTGTTTTAGTCTAGAGGGTTCACTGAAACCTGTACACCATGGGTGACCCTGCTGGTACTTGAAATAAGAGTGGCATAGCTCCCAGTAACACAGCAACACACAACCCACCACGTATGACAAGCTGACAGATGTACAGTGGTTCTGGTAGGGACCAAAATTTATCTTTGACTGTCACCCCAGCAACAGGCACCCTAGCAGCTTCTTTTCTGATACCAAGTGCTTTTCATTAACTACTGGCACAAAGATCTCAGTTTGTACTAGCATATTATTTTTTAATACACATTCAAAGAGAATTTGACAAGGATTTTATACAGAGCTATAAAGAAGTTTCACCAGTCATAAATATCTAGACTCCATTTATGATTACGGTCCTTAATTTACTGCATCAGCATCATGATGTGATGACCCAAGTCTGTGTAAAGGTTTGTAAACCTCTGATGTAAAAACATTTAGAGAAAATGATACTATGTGAAAAATCCTCATGGATAAATATTTGAAGGGTGAATTAGTGCATTAAGACCTTAGCAGTGAGTTTGTCATGGGCTTGTCCATTTCCCATTTGTGCTACAATGTGATTCTTATTGAAATGGAACCTGAGTGTAAACATGCAGCTATAATGTTTTTATCTACTTCCAAAACAGCAGAACACTTTTTGTCAGGTAATAAGTATCCATCGCCTACTTGTGTGCTGTTGGCTCATCTGCAAACACCATCACTGTCCATCACATCATAGTTTAAAATGTACCTCAGAAGTGGTTTGTGGCTGAACTACCAGCGACAGCTGAGATCAACCAAGCTACCTAATGGAGATAAGTGTCTATAATCTCAGCCACTCATTTTCTGGAACTCTTTGTTCCTTTGAATGGCCTGAACTAGCTCCTGCACCTAAGTTTGCCCAGGGGAGGTGCCATGAAATGAAGAGGCCAAATGGCTGATGTCATGTTTATCAAACAAGTATTCAAGCTGATTTGCATTCACTGCATAACAGATGGTCCTCTTTTTGTTGGAAGGAACTCCAAACTTTGGAGTCAATTTCATGTATGTGTGGGGTCAGCAATAAAATTTACAGAGATGGGCAATGAAAGTAGTTTAGGGGAAAGCAAGAGGCGTTTTATAAAGTCAAAAGCCTACCAGCCAAGGACACTAGCTCCCTGTGGGGATTCTAATCATTTCCCTCCAAAGTCAATGTTCACGCTTCTCTGATGCCCACATCTAACCAAACAAGAGGCTTGTTCTTCCGTTGGCAACATGCCCTCTGGGACCGCCCAGGTTAGAAGAGCCTCCTCTGGTCAGGAATTGGCTGTGGTAGCACTGGGTAGTGGGAGGGAGAAGCCCTCCTTTCTGGTGCTACAAAAATGAACACACAGATAAAATCCAGCCTCCTCAGCTGGGAAATCTCCATAGCAACGCACTTCTGCTCTAACCCTTCTTGGTACAAAACTTCCAAAACAGGTCTTTTAGCAGAACTGTGAGTTAGGAGGATGTACTTATTACAAAGAGATAGGCTTGCCCTTCTCCCCCCTCCTCCTACACACCAACACCCACCCCAGGCACACATGCATGCACCCCTCCCACACACACACTCATGGACTTAAAGGAGGAGGAACACCTCCTGTGCCTCTATCTCTCAGGACAGACACCTCTATCCCAATAGTCCTAATTTAGTGAGGAAAGAGAATCAACAAAGATTCGTTGTTTATAAACACAGAGGCCATTTCAAAAGCATAACAGGATGGTGTGGATCTGTTAGAAGAGGAAATCTCATCTCTGTTTGCCCCACCTCTGCAGTGAACCCTGGATTACCAGCTGGCACCCACAGAGCTGGTAGAAGGTGCTGGCACAGGATGGTCTTGAACTCCTTGGTAAGAAGATAAAGGCTTGGGGTGCCCATGGAGTGGGAGAGTTCAGTCAGCCAAAGGGAAAAAACTGAGACAAGAACAGGAGAACAGTGCATTAGGCCAGCCCAGAGCTCACCAGTGAGTAGAGAGAAACGTCTAGATCACTGGGGTCTTAGACTTTAGCATACATCAGAATCATCTGGAAGATTTGTTAAAACGCTAATTTATGGGCCCCATTCCTAGAGTTTCTAATTCAGGGGTCTGGGGTGGGGCTGGAGGATCTGCCTTTCTAGATAGTTCCCAGGTGATGCAGCTGTGCTGGTCCAGGGACTACTCTTTGAGAGTCACTTGTCTCCCACGATCTGCTTTGTACTTTTTGTCCTGTGCCAGGGACTGCTGTGGGGAGGGAGGGAAAAGAATCATAAATTAGGAAGACATGAATTAGGATGCCAATACCAAGGCCTTACTATTCCTGTGATCCTCCCAGCAACCCTGCAAGTAGGCGTAAACCCTCGATGACATGTTTCTGGTGAGGAAAGTGGCTTAGAGAGGTTACTTCTCAAGTTCACACAGCTAGTTATCTTAATTGCTCTAGGATAGGGCCCAACTATCAAATATTTTTGGCTCCCAGGTAGGTGATTATAAGGTGCAGTGAGGGTTGGGGACCACAGGTTTGGGACTTTTACACTCTAAACCATCTGCCAAAACAAGAGACTATTGACTGCATGTTTTGAGGATTCTTTCCCGGGAATATGTAGTGGAATGTGAGGGTTTTCAAAGCCATCCTTTTAAAAAGAAGTTTTTGTTTGTTTGTTTTTTTCCACATTCTGGGGTTAGAGGAGTTGGGCTGGGAGGTGAATATTAGCAGGCAAAGACATTGAGGAAATGTTGTTTTTAAAATGGAGAAAGCCCAGGATACTGACTTCTGTTTCTCTTGAAGCAGGAGACCCAAGTTCTGTAACAATCACACTTGGAGGCATGGTTAGCCATTCTCACGTCCAGGTAAGAATTGTGATCCTTGTCCTGGTTGCTCCCTGGAATGCCTGTGCACTGCCTATACAACCCAGGATAGACAGCCAACCAGACAAATCTGAGATGGGCTGAAATCTGAAAACATGGCAGCTGAAGGCTTGCATCTTCTATCATTTTCTTTATTTCATCATGTGAAAGAGAGAATAAACAGAGTTGCTCTAGTTGTGGAGAGCCCAGAGCCAGAAAACTAATATTTATGAGCATCCTGTGAGTTAGAAGCTTTAACATAGGCTATTTACTAGTGGTCCACTTGATAAACATTTACTGGGTTTCTGCTATGTGCAAGGTGCCGTACAAGAGCTGAAATGAGTTATCTTCCAAAGTAGCAGTGAGTTTTCCAGGACTTATCATTCACATTCCCTTGTCCATTTGTCCTTTTTCAGTCAGGTTTGCCAGGAAATAGAAACAGCTCTAGTCTTTCAGACAGAGGGAATTTAATTTCAGAAATTGATTACATGGGAATGGAAGAGCTGAGACACAAACAGGGGACAGGTTAGCAACAAAGGAAGCCGCTACCACCTCTAGAGCAGGAGTGACAAGGAGGAAGTGAAGCTGCCAGAATCTAGAAGTTCAGAGAAGGCTAGGGTGTGAAAAAGATGTAGCCACTCTGCAAAAAGATGCAGAGACACCACCAGAGCACAAAACATCATCCATTGAAAACTCTTTGGAGCACAATTCTACTCCAAAACACTTGAAGTTACCATGAGTTGGAATCGACTTGGCAACAACTGGTTGGTTATTTCTGAATGGAACAAAGAAAGAGAAGGCAGAAAATGGATCTGAGAGCAAGCAGGTCCTCGACCAACATCATCCTTGTGATGCATCTGTGTGATTGTTGTCTGGAGCAAGCAAGCTGGGGAAACAGTTGGTCATAAAGCAGTTGAGTAGTCAGAATTAGCTTCATCAGCCTGCATTCTGAGCACCAATGTCATCCACTGGTCCTTTTAAATCCTGTCACCCCTTCACCCTCTTCCTTATAGGGCCCACTTGGTCCCCTTCCCTTCCTGCACATCCCAGCCCTCTCCTGCTCTGTCCATGTGGATCAGAGTCTCCCTCTTCTGTCAAGCCTCACATCAAGGACTTGTTTTGTTTTAAAAATACTGCTTCTCAGCACATAGATCACTTAGCCACCTTCAGACCCCCATCTGGTGGGCCCTTCTTACTAGACTCTGGTAGTTGGCTCTTATACAAGCAGACTGCTTTACATAACATGCCTTATTATCTAAGGTCTGTGGTATATTTAGTGAGAAGTGATGTCTCTGCTTTGCTGAGGAGGAAACTGACCCAGAGTGGTTGGCTGTCTTGCCTAAGGCCACCCAGCCCATTAGTAGGAGTTCCAGAATTAGAACGCAAAACTCCCGAGTCCTGGCCCGTGATGAGCCCTGTTGCACCATGAGGCTCTCTGTGGCTATGAAAGACCTGTTTCTGGAGACAGCCTAATTCAGGGCTTGCTGAGATAAGCTGGGTACTGGGCACTGAGTGTGCACCTTACCTGTGCAGCAAGCCACTAGCCTCCTGATTGGAGGAGGGGCCCATGAGGGTATAGGAAGGGGGAGAGCACCCCACAAGCAGATGCAGGAGGCAGGCTTTTATCTTGGATGGCTCATGGTCAGATCAAGACATGACACAGCTATTGTCTCTCTGCTGTGACTTGATCTACCCTATCTTGCGAAAATCTTCCCCAATTGCATGGCTATTATCCTACCTCAGGTGAGGACCTACACTGATCAACGTGTACTGCTGGTGAATTTTCCATCCATAGTTCCTCTGTGTGACACTCAGACTCTGATGAAATAAGGATGCTGATGCCCTGGTGGGGAAGTGGACTTGGATACTATCTCTGTTAAGCAGAGCCTGGGAACAAACACAAGCCCATTCCCATGGGCGCTATGCTCACCATGACAACATCTGCCCTATGGCTCAGAGAATAAGGGCATGAGACTGCTTGGGTTCAAATCCTTGCTGCGTGACTTACTTGACTGTGTAAACTTAGATATTTACTGAACTTGTCTGTGCCTTAATTTCCCCATCTAATAATGGGAATAATAGTAATATGGATCTCACAGGTGGTTAGGAAGATTAAACTAGTTAGAAGATGTGAAGCACTTAAAATAGTGCCTGGTGCAAATAAGCCCTCCCCCCAAATTTTTTTTTTTTTTTTTTTTTGTTAAATCTCCCAATGACTATCTGCTGTGGATGAAGGTGTTCCTGTTAAACAGATGGGGATGGTAAGGTGAGCTTGTGCTCATGTTATTCCCAGGTGTAGAGAGGATTACAACTTGCACATATAGAACGACAGAATCTCATATCTGGAAGAGGATGTTGAGGACAAAGCTCCCCTCCATTTCTACTCATCTATTTCTCCTGAACACCTTCAGTAACAGGAATCTTATCCCTTTCCAAGGCTGCTCATTCCATTTTTATTCCTCTTTAATTGTTGGACTGGTCTTCCCAATTCTAAATCTAAATCAGCCTTTGGCAATGCACAACTCATTGGTCCAAGTTTGTCCTGATGGAACCACACAGAAAAGTCTGATCTCTCTTCTAAACCAAAAAAACCAAACTGGTTGCTGTTGAGTAGATCCTGACTCATGGGAACCCCATGTGCCTCAGAGTAAAACTGTAGCATAGGGTTTTCATGACTGTGACCTTTTGAGAGATGATCAACAGGGGTTTCTTCTAAAGTGCCTCTGGGTTTGTTCGAACCTCCAATCTTTTGGTTAGCAGCCAAGAACTTAAACATTTGTGTCACCCAGGGAGCTGCAGTCCTTCTACCTGAAGAGAAATCAGTTGATATTCTTGGGTTATCAGCAACAGGAACCAACTTTCTTAACGAACTTGAAGTGCAAGCGATGTCAGCTCACAGAATTGGGTGACTAAAAGCTGACCGGCTTGGAAGGCAGCTGCTCTGCTCATCCCAATACCCTGCAGATCAGGTCCAACCATGCTCTGTCCACGTGCCCACCCCTTGGCTGGAGGAGAGGTGAGCACCCTGCTCACCCTGAGGCAGAAACCCCACCTCCCTACCCTGAATTCTGCTGGCCACCTGCTCACCCCACCTTGGCTGTATGCTATGCTGTCATTTAGGTGGTGTGTCTGCCACCTACTTAATTTAACACTCTCCCAACTTCCCTGCAGACCGTGGGCTGGCTGTATTTGGGGATACACGGCAGATGGCTTGTGGTGAGGGACTCTGTGTCACACCAGCTGTCATACCCAGGGGCTGAACCAAACCCACTCTCTGAGCCTGGGCCAGGCTTCTCCCTCTGCAGACCACTCTAGGACCACCCTAACGAGCCTGCCTGGGTCACCTGTGTGCTTGTCCATACACCTGCCTGCTCAGCTCAGGTTGCCCTGTGACATTGGCCACAGCCAAACGCTCATACAGGTATTGGGTCATTGTGAGGTCTGTGACTAGCCCAGTCCTCAGATTCACTGGCTTCTCCTTCTCTGCCCATTCCCTAAGCTCTGCTGGATCCCTCCCTCGATCACCTCTCCTCACTCCCCACCCTTGCCTCAGTGACCTCATTCAATCACCTACTACACAAGTCCTAATAATTCCTACCCACACATGCACCCCTCTCCTGGCTTGAAGTCTGTGTGTCCACCTACCCCTTGCTGGCCACCTGCACAGACACCTCACGATCACTATGCTCCCATTAGCCCTCTTCTCCACCATATATCTGTCAGTTTGGTGTACTGTGGTGGCCTGCATGTTGCTGTGATACTGGAAGCTTTGCCACTGGTATTTCAAATACCAGAAGGGTCACCCTTGGTGGACAGGTTTCAGCTGAGCTTCCAGACTAAGACAGAATAGGAAGAAGGACCTGGCAGTCTACTTCTGAAAACATTGGCCAATGAAAAGTACAAATAGCAACTGAACATTGTCTGATATAATGCTGGAAGATGAGCCCCTCAGGATGCAAGACACTGAAAATACAACTGGGGAAGAGCTGCCTTCTCAAAGTCGAGCCAACCTTAATGACGTGGATGGAGTCAAGCTTTCAAGACCTTCATTTGCTGGTGTTGCATGACTCAAAATGAGAAGAAACAGCTGCAAACATCCATTAATAATTAGAGCGTGGAATGCGCAAAGGACCAGGCAGTGTTTTGTTCTGTTGTACACAGGGTCACTATGAGTCGGAACCAACTCAACAGTACCTATCAACAACAACAGCTGCCTTCTCTTCCAAAACGTCTAGCCCTTGCTCACCCAAGCCGGGATGACAGTATCCCCCTGACTCTATTCTGAGGCTGCCTTCAGTCAACTGGCCACCAAGTCCTGCTGAATCTCCTTAACATTTATAGCTCTTTTGTACCCCAGTGCCACTGCCTTAAGGCCCTTCTCCCTTCTCATTCAGAACACTGCAGTAACTTTCTATAATAATCCCTCTGCCTCTAGTCTTAGCTCCCTTGTCCCAATCCACCTTCAATGTACTGCTGGAGTTGTTGTTGTTAGGTGCCATTGAGTTGGTTCCGACTCATAGCGATCCTATGCACAACAGAACGAAATACTGCCCAGTCCTGCGCCATCCTTAAAATCGTTGTTATGCTTGAGCTCATTGTTGCAGCCACTGTGTCAATCCATCTCACTGAGGGTCTTCCTCTTTTCCACTGACCCGGTACTCTGCCAAGCATGATGTCCTTCTCCAGGCGCTCATCCCTCCTGACAACATGTCCAAAGTATGTAAGACCCAGTCTTGCCATTCTTGCCTCTAAGGAGCGTCCTGGCTGCGCTTCTTCCAAGACAGATTTGTTCGTTCTTTTGGCAGTCCATGGTATATTTAATATTCTTCGCCAACACCACAATTCAAAGGCATCAACTCTTGTTCGGTCTTCCTTATTCATTTTCCAGCTTTCACATGCATATGATGCGATTGAAAATACCGTGGCTTGGGTCAGGCGCACCTTAGTCTTCAGGGTGACATCTTTGCTTTTCAACACTTAGAAGAGGTCCTTTGCAGCAGATTTGCCCAATGCAATGCGTCTTTTGATTTCTTGACTGCTGCTTCCATGGCTGTTGATTGTGGATCCAGGTAAAATGAAATCCTTGACAACTTCAATCTTTTCTCCGTTTATCATGATGTTACTCATTGGTCCAGGTAAGGATTTTTGTTTTCTTCATGTTGAGATGTAATCCATACTGAAGGCTGTGGTCTTTGATCTTCATTAGCAAGTGCTTCACGTCCTCTTCACTTTCAGCAAGCAAGGTTGTGTCATCTGCATAATGCAGGTTGTTAATCAGTCTTCTCCCAATCCTGGTGCCCCGTTCTTCTTCATGTACTCCAGCTTCTCGTATTATTTGTTCAGCATACAGATTAAATAGGTATGGTGAAAGAATACAACCCTGATGCACACCTTTCCTGGCTTTAAACCAATCAGTATCCCCTTGTTCTGTCCAAACAACTGCCTCCTGATCCATGTAAAGTTTCCTCATGAGCACAATAAAGTGTTCTGGGATTCCCATTCTTTGCAGTGTTATCCATAGTTTGTTATGATCCACACAGTCGAATACCTTTGCATAGTCAATAAAACACAGGTAAACATCCTTCTCATATTCTCTGCTTTCAACCAGGATCCATCTGACATCAGCAATGATATCCCTGGTTCCACGTCCTCTTCTGAAACCGGCCTGAATTTCTGTGAGTTCCCTGTCGATATACTGCTGGAGCTGTTTTTGAATGATCTTCAGCAAAATTTTGCTTGCATGTGATATAATGATATTGTTCTATAATTTCCACATTCAGTTGGATCACCTTTCTTGGGAATAGGCATAAATATGGATCTGTTCCAGTCAGTTGGCCAGGAAGCTGTCTTCCATATTTCTCGGGATAGACGAGTGAGCACCTCCAGTGCTGCATCTGTTTGTTGAAACATCTCAATTGATATGCCATCAATTTACTGCTGGAGAGAGACTTTTAAAACACAGACTGAATGATAATATCCCCCTGCTAGAACCCCTACTAGCTCATCTCCTGTGGCGGTGGTGAGAGTGAAAATTAACCCTCAGTCAGCGCTTGCTGGTTTGCATAGAGTGACTCCTCTAACCCTCACAACAAACCACGAGCAAAGTGCTGTTATTACCCCCATTTTAGAGATGAGTACACTGAGGCATGGAGAGGTCGCATACCTACTAAGTGGTGGAACCAGAATTCAGACTCCTGTCCATGTTCTTAACCCATGTGTACACAGCCACTCAAGCTTTTGTTATTTCCCTTAGAGGGAAAGACCCTTTCTATTTTCAAACAAGACCTCCTGTGGAACCCTAGAACCACAGATGAAACTGGTAAAGTAGAGTTGCTATGGTTAATAGTGGAGGGGCACAGGACCCAAGCCAGGCCCACCTAGCCTCTCCCTCCCCTCCATGAGCCCCTTTTTGGGACCCCAGGTCTCTGTGGGGCCTACCTGGAAACACAGATAAGGTCTGGTTTCTCTGGTACCACGATTCAAAGCAAAGCCCAGTGCTGAGTCTCTAGGGCTGTGGTCGGGTGTGGATCGAGGAGCAAATGCACTGAAGCCAGGGTGTCAGAGTGGGAGTTGTGTGCTGCTGGGAATGGCTGAGGCGGGGGAGGGAGGCAAGAGCCCAGTGAGGAAGTTAGGGTCAGAATAACTTGAGTGAGAGAGAGGTGGGGTCTCAGGAGTGGGGACCAAGGGAGGGGTAGGGCCCTGGACCAGAGAGAGCTCAGGATGCAATGGGAGGAGGGTGTGCTTGCCAGCAGCCCAGGCAGGCAGGGCTGTGGATCCAGCCACCTCCTAACCACAAACCCTCCCCACTATCCAGGAGCCTGCACATGCGGTGCCCTGTCTGGAGTCCTGCCTTTCTCTCCACATGGCCAGAGACCACCCAATCTTCAATACATAAGTTTTCTGCCATCTCTTGAGCCAGGCCTTTTCCTGATTTTGCCAGGCTGAACCCTCCTTTGTGAGTCCTCACCTCCCCTCTTCTGTGAGTCTCACCACACTCCAAACACACCTTTATCACTGCACTAATATTTTGTTGGGTCTCTGGTGGCACACTGATTAAGCATTTGGCTATTAACCACAAGGTCAACAGTTCGAATCCACCAGCTGCTCCTTGGAAACCCTATGAGGCAGTTCTACTGTGTCTTATAGGGTTGCTATGAGTTGGAATTAACTCAATGGCACCGGGTTTTGTTTTGTTTTGGTAACATTTTGTTGGGAGTCCCTGGGTGGTGCCAATGGTTAATACACTCAGCTGGTAACTGAAAGGTTGGAGGTTTGAGCCCACCCAGAGGCACCTCAGAAGAAAGTTCTGGAGATTTACTTCCAAAAACTCAGCCATTGAAAACTCTGTGGAGCACAGTTCTACTCTGACATTCATGGAGTCACCATGAGTCAGAATTGAATTGATGGCAACTAATTTTTTTTTTTGCCTAAATGATTTGCTGTCGAGTCAATTCCAACTCATAGAGACGTCATATATGTCAGAGTAGAACTGTGCTCCATAAGATTTTCAAGTCTGTGACCTTTCAGAAGCAGATCACTAGGCCTTTCTTCCAAGGTACCTCTGGGGGGACTTGAACTGCCAACCTTCCAGTTAGTAGCTAAGTGCTTAACCATTTTCACCATCCAGAGAATCCCCCAATCCCCACAACTGAAGCAGCATCCAGAACCTTTACCATCCTTTACCCCCAGCCCCAATCTATACTTCCCATCTCATAAAATATACCCAAACCAATGATCAACCTGGCCATGAAACTACTGTCTACTATTGGACTATATCTCCAAGGGAGGAAAAATGCCCATAACCTTTTAAGACAAGCCATTGCCAAGGCAGTTGTTTTGCCTGAATCTCTCCCCCAGGACTGTTCTCCCGTGGGAGGACGTCCACCATGTCACAAGATAATTGCATCTGTGTATCAGACAGGCACTCTGTCAGTAAAGGCAAAATAATGAGGTCCCTTGGCTGAGAGTGCAAGCAAATCTTTATTTGAGACAAGAATTTATTTCCATGAAGACTAGGTAGACTAATTAATGCAGGCTTTCATAAGCATCTAGAAAACACTTTCATTTCAGAAAATGTACATCTTTTTATTTTGGCTTCTAAGAAAATTCTGATGGTGCCTTCACTGAGGGTTGTTAAAACCATAAATTGTTATTGCTTTAATGAACACCTAGTACTCACTCTACATAGATCCCCTCAGGGAAAAGCCATTTTTAAAGACTTCTTGAGTCAATTAATGCCTCCCTGGTCATCTGCCTGTTTTGTTGGCAAGTTTTACAAGGGGAAACACACACTGGATGTGATTATCCTAAGATCAGCCCTTATAGGAAGATGTATCCAGACATCTACGACTGGCTGGATATTTTAAATGTACGGAATGACAGTAAAGCGTGCTTGGAAAAGATCATTATGGCCGAGTGAAAACTGGAGAGGGTGCCCTCATGTTCTGATCTGTACAGTCTTTTATGTTTTCAAAAGTGTTCACAGGGGAGAGGCGGGGCCAAGATGGCTGACTTTGTAGAAGCTACCTCGGATCCCTCTTGCAACAAAGACTCAGAAAAACAAGTGAATCGATCACATACAGGACAATCTACGAACCCTGACCATCAAACACAGATCTAAAGAGCTGACCTGAGTGACAGAGACTGAGAACAAACAACCATGGGGAAGCAGCGACTGTTTTCAGAGCCTGGAGCCAGCGTCCCAGTCATAAAACCTTGGCGCCGGGCTTTGGACTGGGCACAGGGGGGCTGAGCACGGCATCCTGAGACGGTGCAAACATGGGACGCAGCCCTAGCCCCCAGAAGTGACCTCGGGGGAAGCCCAGCCAGTGCAAGCACACAGCGCAGCAACGAGGCTGCAGGAGGAGAAGACACCGGGAGACAGTGACTGGTTTTCGAGCCTGGAGTGCGGCGTCCCAGCTGGGGAACCTTGGCGCTGGGCTTTGCACTGGGAGTGGAGGAACCGACCACAGTTTCTGAGACAGCACAAGCACGGGATGCGGGCCTGAACGTCGGGAGCAATCTCTACCCAGCCAGCGCACACAGTTGATGCACCCCTCAGGAATCTCAGATAAAACAGTCATCCCAAGCAAGATAAGTAACTTCGTCTATATTCTAGGGTGCTACTCTCTCCTATTTATCTGAACCCTCCCCTCCCCTTCCCAGGCGGCTTCATTAACATTGGAATTTCCTGAGCCAGAGAGTGAACTGTGCTGCGGTTTTTCTTTTTTCTTTTTTTTGGTCTTTTCCTAACCCATTCTCCTGGCCTGAGAGAAGCAGCTACAAAAAACCCATGGACCAAAAATCCTTCCCTAATTGGACTAAGAACACAGAAGCAGCTCCAGCCAAACATACATGATCCACAGTCTTGGGCTTTCATCCCTAGAGGGAACAAGGTGGCTATTATAATGCAAAGGCAATTCTGATAGGGATCTGAGTGTAATTGTTTTAGTGGATTACTGGAAAGACAAGTTTCCCAGGTCTGATATCTCCGCATATTCAACAGGGCTCTCACTGACCCACAACAAGGAACTGAGGGTTGAAGCTCCCCCCAGACCACCTAGCCTCCTGCCTTAGGGGTCTAAGGAGGGTGACACCTACCAATCTGTAGAGGTACTTGCATTGGGGGCCTAAGGTACAGCTGCAGAGCCCACCCACCAAGGTGCTTTAGGAATAGAGACACACCTACCTCACTGGCACTTGGGGGAAGCCTGTCAGCATCCTGCGCCCCCTGGAGTGTGAAACCCTGCTGCTACTACAATCTGATGCACACAACTATCACCACTACTTCTCTAGGTGGATAGGTGACAGTCTACACCACACACTTGATGACCCAAAATCAGATTCTACTCAAGAATAGTGAATGGACTCTTAGGCTTATATATCTGGTAACACCCCAAACCACCTGGTAATAGGACATAAGTGATTCAAGGGCTACAACAATCAAGACAGTGCTATCTAGTAGCCCATCTATGTATATTGAAAGAAAACAAAACAAGATAAGACTCAGTGAGCAAATATAGAATAAATCACTACAATATCTTAGAGATGGCTCGGAGACAGCAGTCGATATCAAACCACATAAAGAAGCAGACCATGACTGCTTCTACAAGCCCCCAAACTAAAGAATCAAAATCTTTCCCAAATGAAGATACAATCCTGGAATTGCCAGATGCAGAATATAAAAAACTAATTACAGAATGCTTCAAGACATCAGGGATGACCTCAGAAATGAAATAAGGCAATCTACAGAAAAAGCCAAGGAACACACTGATAAAGCAGTTGAAGAACTCAAAAAGATTATTCAAGAGCATAGTGGAAAAATTAATAAGCTGCAAGAATCCATAGAGAGGCTGCATTCAGAAATCCAAAAGATAAACAGTAAAATTACAGAATTAGACAACTCAATAGGAAGTCAAAGGAGCAGACTCGAGCAATTGGAATGCAGGGTGGGGGATCTGGAGGACAAAGGAATTGACACCCATATAGCTGAAAAAAAAATCAGATAAAAGAACTAAGAAAATGAAGAAACCCTAAGAATCATGTGGGACTCTATCAAGAAGAATAACTTGCATGTGATTGGAGTCCCAGAACAGGGATGGATAACAGAAAATACAGAGAGAATAGTTGACGATCTGTTGGCAGAAAACTTCCCTGACATCATGAAAGACCAAAGGATATCTATCCAAGATCCTCATCGAAACCCATTTAAGATTGATCCAAAAAGAAAATCACCAAGGCATATTATCATCAAACTTGCCAAAACCAAAGATAAAGAGAAAATTTTAAAAGCAGCCAGGGATAAAAGAAAGGTCTCCTACAAAGGAGAATCAATAAGAATAAGTTCGGACTACTCAGCAGAAACCATGCAGTCAAGAAGGCAATGGAATGACATATATAGAGCACTGAAGGAGAAAAACTGCCAGCCAAGGATCATATATCCAGCAAAACACTCTCTCAAATATGAGGGCGAAATTAAAACATTTACAGCTAAACACAAGCTTAGAGAATTTGCAAAAACCAAACCAAAGCTACAAGAAATACTAAAGGAAATTGTTTCGTCAGAAAACCAATAATATCAGATACGAACACAACACAAGGTCACAGAACAGAACATCCTGATATCAACTCAAATAGGGAAATCATAAAAACAAAGTACGATTAATTTTAAAAAGAAAAAAATGCTCAAAACAGGGAATCATTGAAGTCAATATGTAAAAGATCACAATAATCAAAAAGAGGGACTAAATACAGGTGGCATAGAACTGCCATATGGAGAGGGAAACAAGGCGATATAGGACAATACGAGTTAGGTTTTTACTTAGAAAAATAAGGGTAAATATTAAGGTAACCACAAAGAGGTATAACAACTCCATAACTCAAAATAAAAACCAAGAAAAACATAACAACTCAGCAAACATAAAGTCAAATACTATGAAAATGAGGAACAAACGATTTCCAAAGAAAAACGTCTCAGCACCAAAAAGTAAGTGGAAAAATGAAATTGTCAACAACACACATAAAAAGGCATCAAAATGACAGCACTAAGCACATAAAAAAAAAAAAAAAAAACCTACTTATCTATAATTACACTGAATGTAAATGGACTCAATGCACCAATAAAGAGACAGAGAGTCTCAGACTGGATAAAGAAACATGATCCGTTTATATGCTGCCTACAAGAGACACACCTTAGACTTAGAGACACAAACAAACTAAAACTCAAAGGATGGAAAAAAATATATCAAGCAAACAACAAGGAAAAAAGACCAGGAGTAGCAATATTAATTTCTGACAAAACAGACTTTAAAGTTAAATCCACCACAAAGGATAAAGAAGGACACTACATAATGATTAAAGGGACAATTGACCAGGAAGACATAACCATATTAAATATTTATGCACCCAATGACAGGGCTGCAAGATACATAAAACAAACTTTAACAGAACTGAAAAGTGAGATAGACACTTCCACAATTATAGTAGGAGACTTCCACACACCACTTTCGGAGAAGGATAGGACTTCCACTAAGAAGCTCAATAGAGACACGGAAGACCTAATTGCTACAATCAACCAACTTGACCTCATAGACTTATACAGAACACTCCACCCAAATGCTGCAGAGTATACTTTTTTTTCTAGTGCACAGGGAACATTCTCTAGAATAGACCACATATTAGGTCATAAAACAAACCTTTGCAGAATCCAAAACATCGAAATATTACAAAGAATCTTCTCAGACCACAAGGCCATGAAAGTGGAAATCAATAACAGAAAAATTAGGGAAAAGAAATCAAATACTTGGAAACTGAACAATACCCTGCTGAAAAATTCCAAATTCCAATGACATTTTTTAATGTGATGGAGAAACAAATCACCAACTTCATATGGAAGGGAAAGAAGCCCTGGATAAGTAAAGCATTACTGAAAAAGAAGAAGAAAGTGGGAGGCCTCACTCTACCTGATTTTAGAACATATTATACAGCCACAGTAGTCAAAACAGCGTGGTACTGGTACAACAACAGGCACATAGACCAATGGAACAGAATTGAGAACCCACATATAAATCCATCCACATATGAGCAGCTGATATTTGACAAAGGCCCAGTGTCACTTAATTAGGGGAAAGATAGTCTTTTTAACAAATGGTGCTGGCATAACTGGATATCCATTTGCAAAAAAATGAAACAGGACCCATACCTCACACCATGCACAAAAACTAACTCCAAGTGGATCAAAGACCTAAACATAAAGACTAAAACGATAAAGATCATGGAAGAAAAAATAGGGACAACCTTAGGAGCCCTAATACAAGGCATAAACAGAATACAAAACATTACCAAAAATGACAAAGAGAAACCAGATAACTGGGAGCTCCTAAAAATCAAACACCTACTCATCTAAAGACTTCACCAAAAGAGTAAAAAGACCACCTACAGATTGGGAAAGAATTTCCAGCTATGACATCTCCGACCAGTGCCTGATCTCTAAAATCTGTATGATTCTGTTAAAGCTCAACCACAAAAAGACAAACAGCCCAATCAAAAAGTGGGCAAAGGATATGAACACGCACTTCACTAAAGAAGATATTCAGGCAGCCAACAGATACATGAGAAAATGCTCTGGATCATTAGCCATTAGAGAAATGCAGATTAAAACTACGATGAGATTCTACCTCACTCCAACAATGCTGGTATTAATCCAAAAAACACAAAATAATAAATGTTGGAGAGGCTGCGGAGAGATTGGAACTCTTATACACTGCTGGTGGGAATGTAAAATGGTACAACCACTTTGGAAATCTATCTGGCGTTTTCTTAAAAAGTTAGAAATAGATCTACCATACAACCCAGAAATCCCACTCCTCGGAATATACCCTAGAGAATTAAGAGCCTTCACACGAACAGATATACGCACACCCATGTTTATTGCAGCTCTGTTTACAATAGCAAAAAGCTGGAAGCAACCAAAGTGTCCATCAACGGATGAATGGTTAAATAAGTTGTGGTATATTCACACAATGGAATACTACGCATCGATAAAGAACACTGACGAATCTGTGAAACATTTCATAACATGGAGGAACCTGGAAGGCATTATGCTGAGTGAAATTAGTCAGAGGCAAAAGGACAAATATTGTATAAGACCACTATTATAAGATCTTGAGAAAGAGTATAAACTGAGAAGATCACATACTGTTGTGGTTATGAGGTGGGGAGGGAGGGAGGGTGGGAGAGGGTTATTTACTGATTAGTTAGTAGATAAGAACTACTTTAGGTAAAGGGAAGGACAATACTCAATACAGGGAAGGTCAGCTCAACTGGACTGGACCAAGAGCAAAGAAGTTTCCACGATAAACTGAATGCTTCGAAGGTCAGCGGAGCAAGGGTGGGGGTTTGGGGACTATGGCTTAAGGGGACTTCTAAGTCAATTGGCAAAATAATTCTATTATGACAACATTCTGCATCCCACTTTGAAATGTGGCGTCTGGGGTCTTAAATGCTAACAAGAGGCCATCTAAGATGCATCCATTGGTCTCAACCCACCTGGATCAAAGGAGAATGAAGAACACCAAGATCACACGATAACTATGAGCCCAAGAGACAGAAAGGCCCATGTGAACCAGAGACTTACATCATCCTGAGACCAGAAGAACTAGATGGTGCCCGGCCACAACCGATGACTGCCCTGACAGGGAGCACAACAGAGAATCCCTGAGGGAGCAGGAGATCAGTGGGATGCAGACCCCTTATTCTCATAAAAAGACCAGACTTAATGATCTGACTGAGAGTAGAAGAATCCTGGCGGTCATGGTCCCCAAACCTTCTGTTGGCCCAGGACAGGAACCATTCCCGAAGACAACTCAACAGACATGGAAGGGACTGGACAACGGGTTGGAGAGAGATGCTGACGAAGAGTGAGCTACTTGTATCAGGTGGACATTTGAGAGTGTGTTGGCATCTCCTGTCTGGAGGGGAGATAGGAGGGTAGAGAGGGTTAGAAACTCGCGAAATTGTCACGAAAGGAGAGATTGGAAGGAGGGAAGGGGCTGACTCATTAGGGGGAGAGTAAGTGGGAGTATGGAGTAAGGTATATATAAGCTTATGTGTGACCGACTGACTTGATTTGTAAACTTTCACTTAAAGCACAATAAAAATTACTAAAAAAAAAAAAAAGTGTTCACAGGTCTTATCCCCTCTGATCCTAATAGCAACAATCCTATCACACAGATGAGGAAACTGAGGCTCAGGGAGAGCATATCACTTGCACACAAGATACTGCTGAGACATAAATTCAGGTTTCTAGACTCCAAGTCCAGAATTCCTAGCAAAATGGGGACACCATCTTCAAAGAGAGCAAGGAAGGAACTAGCACTGACCAAATTTAGACATCGTCCCAGGCGTACTGCGTTCCTTATTTGTCCCTCTCAGAGCCCTGCCCACAAGTAAGAACTTACCTGTCTTACTGAAGAGGAAGCAAACTTAGTATTAAACAAGTTGACCAACTAGAAAGGGTAGAGAGATGGGATTAAACCCGGTTCCATCTGCCTCCAAAGGCAATGCTCTTTCCTCCCTGCCAATCTCGTCCTTTTACACCAGATATGAGAACATGAAGACCTGAGAGGTTAAGTGACTTACAGGATCACACAGCCAGGCAGAGGAACTGGGGCCAGACTCTGACCCCTCCACCGAATGGACCTGGGGCTGTGTTATCTATCACTGCTGCCCTGAAATCAAACACAGCTGTAACGAGGAGGTTGGTTAGGTCTTCCTAAGCAGCTGTACAGTTAGTAGAACAAATGTGGAAAGAGGCCTGGGACTTCAAATATCCAAAGAATGGTATCAAAGCCTGTAGGCTGGGGTAAATCCAGGTCATTTCTATAGATAGACACAATTGTTCACCTGCATTTTCAACTAGCCCGTGGGAGCTGCCTTGTACAATTTAAAGGCCTGCTTTCTCTACAGGTACCTTGAACTGTGCTGTGAATGTCTGTGGATGCTGAAGCATTTACTTTAATTTCTATTGAGAATCTTCTTGCCTGAACAAAGCCCAGCTGCGAGTCCATTCGCACAAATAATGGCAGCCTCCTGAGTTGTGACACTTGGCCCAGGGGTTACGAGAGCGGGCCTATGTCTCTGAGACTCAGAGTCCATGGGAGCTGCAGAGGTTCTGCCTTGCTTCTCACTGAAAGTCCTGATTTGTTGTTACTGTTATTTTTAGTTGCCATGGAGTCAGCTCTGACTCACGGAAGCCCCATATACAGCAGACCAAAACATCACCTGGTCCTGCACCATTTTCATGATCATTGGCATGCTTGAGTCCATTGTTGTAGCCACTGTGTATTTTGAGTGCCTTTCAATCTAGGGGGCCCATCTTCCAGCACTATACTGGACAATATTCTGTTGTAATTCATAGGATTTTCACTGGCTGATTTTTGGAAGCAGATCACCAGGACTTTCTTCCTAGTCTGTCTTAGTCTGGAAGCTCTGCTGAAACCTGTCCACCATGGGTGACCCCACTGGCATTTGAAGTACTGGTGGCATAGCATTCAGCATCATAGCAGCATGCAAGCCACCACAGTACAACAAACTGACAGATAGGTGGTAAAGAAGTCCTTATAGCAGTGACAAAAGGAGACCCAGATGGAGGAGAGAGCTGTGGCAGATGGCCCTCAGACCAGGGAGCAGCAGAAGAAATGCTGATATCAGGATGGAACAGGGGGTAGCTCCCCAGTGACAACTCTTTCCTGTTCCAGATGATTTGGCAGGGCTTCTGGTAGGAGGAACACATATTTATCGTTGAGACTTACTGGTCTCTACTGTTCACAATAATCGGAACATCTGAAGAGATGGGAAGTTCTTACAAGTGGAAGAGAACATTTTGCCTGGGCTCTAGTTGGGGCTCAGATGCTTCTGTTGCATGGAGTGCTGGCAGCATCTCTTTGCCCTTGCAAATTTTAATAAAAGCTAATTAGCACCCTGGAGGGGGAAAAAAAGAAAGGGGACCTATGACCCTACTGAGGGTCAAGGATTGGAAAGCAGGTCTGATGCACTGGACCATGTTGCAGAGAAGACTGCAGAGCCAAAGAGAGGGCACTCATCATTAGGAAGCACTCAGGACCACCACGAAGATTGTACAGATTGTGCACTGAATAACTTCAGGGAGTATACTTCACTTCCTTTTTAGATTTGTGCTGTGCACAACATACAAATTGTATGTGACAGCCTTGGGAGCCTAGACTGGTAAACCTCATACAACTGATTCTACGTATAGCATATTGCTTATACTGGAATACATCCTTACTAGCCACCCTCGTGCCTAGGTCTATCTGGAGGGAAGTGGCTTCAGGTTTGTTCTAACTTACAGAGCTGTACCACCAAGCGCTATAACAATTTAGGACACTGGAAGTTTTGGTGTGGAACACGCTGTTCTCACCTTCAGTTTTCCAGAGCCAGGGTGAATTAAGAAAGATTCACACTGAGGCCATCAGAAGCAGATAGCTAAACTGGGAATTCTGCCCTGTCAGCAGTCAGAGCCTGGCCATTGTCATGGGATGAATTATGTCCCCCCAAAAGATGTGTTGAACTCCTAACCCCTGTACCTGTGAATGTGACCTTGTTTGGAAATAGGGTCTTTGAAGATGTTATCAGTTAACATGAAGTCATTCTTGAGTAGGATGAGTCCTAATCTAATCTGAGTGGTGTCTATAAAAACAGGAGAAAAGACACAGACCCAAACACAAGAGAAGAACACCATGTGAAGATGGAGGCAGGGATTGGAGTGATGCATCTACAAGCCAAGGAATGCCAAGGATTGCCAGGAACCACTAGAAGCTGGAAGAGGCAAGGAAAAATCTTCCCCTAGAGCCTTCAGAGAGAATATGGCTCTCCTGACACCCTGATTTCAAATGTCTGGCCTCTAGAACTGTGAGAGATTAAATTCCTATTGTTTTAAGCCACCCAATATTTTAGTACTTTGTTACGGCAGCTCTAGGAAACTGTACCATAGAAAGCTTGGCAGAGCTGAGGTTAGGCTATGGTGCAGCTCCCAACCCTTTCAGTGCCATCAGTGCCTGCAGAGGGGCTGAGCTAGGTCCCTGGTTCGCTGCCAGCGGTGGCAGTGATGCTTGGGGGTTTGCACCCACAGGCTCACATGATGCGATGGGAGCAGCATCTCCAAGTTACAGGGGCCCAAGAGTTCCCACTCGGCCTGTCATCAGTGAGGATATGAAACAATTCAAGAATGTGCGGAAGTAACTCTGGGGGCCTCACAAACACTTGAGGAGCAAAGAATCTGGAAGACTGAATGAATGCAGTTGGGGGCTATACAAAGCTGAGTTACAGAGATTGATGTACATGGCCTTATTTACCCTGGAAGGCTGCCGAGGCCTGAGGCATGCTGGCCACACAAACATTTCCAACTATCTGCAGAAGCAGGGAGCGTATCTGAGAGACTTCATCCTGTGTCCCTAGGGCTCCAAAGACAGTGGACAGAGGAAAGGCTCTATACCCAGACACAAAAGGTAAAGCAGTGTGTCAGAGCAAAGGCACACAATAGGACAGTCAAATGGTCATGGAGCCAGCAGAAATGAAGCAACTGGGCTTCAGGTAGAAAATTGGGAGGTGATGCATTGGGCCATAAGGACCCATGGTGTCTTGGCATGAGATTTAGTTTGCAGCTGTCTAGGAATAGGAGCTTAGCATTTTGTAGACTCTTCTAAGGCTACTTACTCAATGTCTTGCTGTAGACGAAAAGGCCAAAAAAAAAAAAAAAAAAAAAAGAGGGGAATGGAGGTAAGTGGGGAGTGGAATTCAAACCAACAGAAAGCTCTACCTGTTAAGATATGTTGCACTCAGAAAACCTGGCTCAGCTGAAATGATATCCATCATGTCAAAGTGTATTGACATTTTACAGAGTTTTTGAGATGGTCTGAGCGTTGTTGTTATTGTTGTTAAGTGTCATCGAGTCGATTCCAACTCATGGCAACAGAATGAAACACTGCCCAGTCCTGCACCATCCTCACAATTGTTGCTATGTTTGAGCTCATTGTTGCAGCCACTGCGTCACTCCATCTTGTTGAGGGTCTTCCTCTTTTTCGCTGACCCTCTACTTTACCAATCATGATGTCTTCTCCAGGGACTGGTCCCCCCTGATAACACGTCCAAAGTGCGTGAGATTAAGTCTCATCATCCTCCCTTCTAAGGAGCATTCTGGCTGTACTTCTTCCAAGACAGATTTGTTCCTAGCAGAGGTAATGAAATTAATGGAAGTGAAGGACAGCCTTCCATAAGAGGAAAGATGGAACACAAATATAGCCTCTTTTGTCCAAAATGATACAGAATGAGAGGGAGAATCATAACATTTTTTAAGAGTTCATGAGAAGAAAAAAGAGAAGTGCCTTTTTAAAGCAGCAGAAAGTAAACATAAGGAACCATTACAAGTGGTGGTTCAGGAAGGGCTCCTCTAACACCAGGGGCGCACCAGGATGTACTGCTCCCCAAAGAAAGTTAGGAAATGCTGGGGTTATGTGTTCACAGCTCAATGTTCCCATCATTAAGGACACGCTTGCCTTCTCAAAACCTTCCCTGGTGCTGCTGCTATCCACAAGGGCATCTGTAAACGAATTGAAGGGAGCATGGAGCTCACCCACTTTGGCATTTAGTTATATCTTGGTGTGATTTGGTAGCACAGTGGTTAGGAGCTCAGTTGTTCAAATCCACCAGCCTCTCCTTGGAAACCCTATGGGGCAGTTCTACACTGTCCTATAGGATCATTATGAGTCAGAATCCACTCAATGGCAAGGGGTTTGCTTTGGTATAGGTAATGTGATTCAGGACTAAAGACATTTAAAAGAACGTGGGGGACAAAAGAAGCTGAAGTATTTGCTGTGGACTCCTTACTGATCAAACTCTGAAAGTCACATATGAGATTAAGAAAAAACAAACAAACAAACAGCATTTATCAGAAAGCATCAACCCTATGGGATCTACACTTTCTAAGAGCCCCAGGGACAGTGGTCTGAATGAAGAAGGAAGTGGAGGAAGACCAGACTGTGGCTGGTCACATTTAGGGGGTCATACAAAATTCTGGCGCCATTTGTAATGGAGAAAAATCTTTTATGTAATTTAAGAAATACTAGACAACCAGTATTACCTACTTATTGCCAGACAATTTAATTGGCAATTGATCAGGTTCTACTTTGTTAAATCTTTTCCTTCGTTGTCTCAAATAATTGACTGGGAGACAAAAATCATTGAGGGCTCCAAATCTCTTTGTGCAGCGTGTATAGTCCGTAGATTTGGCAAATATTTCTCACATATGATATATTCTACTGTTTTTCATGTTGGTATTTATGTGACTAAAAAAATACAAATCAAAAAGCATTAGTAAAATTTATTGACCCTTTCTGCCGTATATTTCTGCAATCAATTGACATTAAATACAAATAATATTATAAAATTCGTGTTTTTCAAGCGTATAGAAACAATATTGACTGTTATTCTTCTCTAATTACAAAAAAAGCCAATTCATATCTAACATTTATTGGCCAGTTATTATGTGTCCAGCAATGTGTGAAGCCCTTTGCGTGAATTATCTCCTTTAATCCTTATGACAACTTACACCATAGGCATTATTGCAACCCCTACTGTATAAAGAAAATGAGGCTTGAAGAGTTTAAGTAACTTGTTTATGGTCACAGGTAATAAGTGGCAGAACCAGGACTGGAAACCAGACCTATACTTCTAATTACCACAAAATTACTGCCCATGTGATCTGCAGAAATTTATAAAAGTGGAAATACCTAACTTTCTATGCAAACATAGGGATGATAAAAATAACATTGTAGATTTTGTCATTCCAGTCATTTTTTCTATGTACTTTTTTTCACTGACATTTTGTTGTTGTTGTTAGGTGCCGTTGAGGCAGTTCTAACTCATAGCAACATTGGGTACAACAGAACGAACCACTGCCCGGTCCTGCACCATCCTCACAATTGTTTTTATACTTGAGCCCATTGTTGCAGCCTTCTCATTGAAGGTCATCCTCTTTTTTCACTGACCCTGTGCTTTACTAAGCATGACGTCCTTCTCCAGGGAATGATCCCTCCTGATAACATACCCAAAGTATGTAACAGGTACAAAGTCTTGCCATCCTTGCTTCTAATGAGCATTCTGGCTGTACTTCTTCCAAGACAGACTTGTTCATTCTTCTGGCAGCCCATGATACATTCAATAGTCTTCGCCAGCACCACAATTCAAAGTTGTTAATTCTTCTTCGGTCTCACTTTATTCATCATCCAGCTTTCACATGCATATGAGGCTATTGAAAACACCATGGCTTGGGTCAGGTGCACCTTAGTCCTCAAGTGACATCTTTGCTTTTGAACACTTTAGAGAGGTCTTTTGCAGCAGATTTACCCAATGCAATGCATCCTTTGGTTTCTTGACTGCTGCTCTCATGGTGGTTGATTGTGAATCCAAGTAAAAGGAAATCCTCAACAACTTCAATGTTTTCTCCGTTCATTATGATATTGCTTATTGGTCCAGTTGTGAGGATTTTTGTTTTCTTTAGTCGAGGTGTAATCCATACTGAAGACTGTGGTCTTTGATCTTCATCAGTAAATGCTGCAAGGCTTCTTCACTTTCAGCAAGCAAGGTTGTGTCATCTGCATAACGCAGGTTGTTAATGAGTCTTCCTCCAATCTTGATGCCCCGTTCTTCTTCATATAGTGCAGCTTCTCATATTATTTGCTTAGCATACAGATTGAATAGGTATGGTGAAAGAATACAGCCCTGACGCACACCTTTCCTGACTTTAAACCAATCAGTATCCCCTTGTTCTTTTTGAACAACTGCCTCTTGCTCTAAGTACAAGTTTCTCATGACCACAATTAAGTGTTGTGGAATTCCCATTCTTTGCAAGGTTATCCATAATTTGTTATGATCCACATGGTGGAATGCCTTTGCAGTGTCAATAAAACACAGTTAAGCATCTTTCTGGTATTGTTTGATTTCAGCCAGGATCCATCTGACATCAGCGATGATATCCCTCATTCCATGTCCTCTTCTGAATCTGGCTTGAATTTCTGGTAGTTCCCTTTTGATGTACTACTGTAGCCACTTTTGAATGATCTTCAGCAAAATTTTACTTGTGTGTGATATTAATGATATTGTTCAATAATATCTCTAGTCTGTTGGCACACCTTTCTTTGAAATGGGTACAGATATGGATCTCTTCCAGTCAGTTGGCCAGGTAACTGTCTTCCCAATTTCTTGGCATGGACGAGTGAGTGCTTCCAATGCTGCATCCATTTGTTGAAACATCTCAATTGGTATTTCATCAATTCCTGGAGACTTGTTTTTTGCCAGGGCCTTCAGTGCAGATAGGACTGCTTCCTTCAGTGTCATCCGTTCTTGATCATATGCTACCTCCTGAAATGACTGAATGTTGACCAATTCTTTTTGGTCAAAAAGAACATTTCAAGATCTATCGTGAAGTACAATGCTGTCAGTGATAGGCTAATATGCATATGCCTACAAGGAACATCAGTTAATACGACTATTATTCAATTTACACGCCAATGACTAAGGCCAAAATTAAGAAATTGAAGATTTCTATCAATTTCTGCAGTCTGAAATTGATCAAACATGTAATCAAAACACATCGATAAGATTGGAATGCAAACATTGGAAACGAAGAAGGATTGATCGTTGGAAAATATGGCCTTGGTGACAGAAATGACACTGGAGATCACATGACGGAATTTTGCAAGACCAATGACGTCTTTGTTGCAAATACCTTTTCCAACAAACACAGACTGAGACTGTACACATGGACCTCATCAGATGGAATACACAGGAATCAAATTGACTGCATCTGTGGAAAAAGATGATGGAAAAGATCAATATCATCAGTCAGAACAAGGCCAGGAGCTGACTGTGGAACAGACTATCAGTTGCTCATATGCAAGTTCAAGTTGAAGTTGAAGAAAATTAGAACAGGTCAGAGGAGCCAAAGTACAACCTTGAGTACATCCCACCTGAATTTAAAGACCATTTCAAGAATGGATTTGATGTATTGAATACTAATGACCAAAGACCAGAGGCATTGTGGAGTGACATCAAGGACATCATACATGAAGAAAGCAAGAGGTTATTAAAATAACAGGAAAGAAAGAAAAGACCAAAATATCAGAAGAGACTCTGACAGTTGCTCTTGCTAAAGTGAAAGGAAGAAATGAAGTAAAAGAGCTGAACTGATTTCAAAGGGCAGCTTGAAAAGACAAAGTATTGTAATGACATGTGCAAAGCCCTGGAGTTAGAAAACCAAAAGGGAAGAACACACTTGGCATTTTTCAAGCTGAAAGAACTGAAGAAAATATTCAAGCCTTGAGTTGCAATACTGAAGGATTCTATGGGGAAAATACTGAATGATGCAGGAAGCATCAAAAGAAGATGGAAGAAATACACAGAGGTACTGTACCAAGAAGAATTGGTTGATGTTCAGTCATTTCAAGAGGTAGTATATAATCAAGAACCTTCTTCTGAAGGAAGAAGTCTAAGCTGCACTGAAGACATTGGTAAAAAGCGAGGCTCCAGGAATTGACAAAATACCAATTGAGATGTTTCAACAAATGGATGCAGTGCTAGAAGTGCTCACTTGTCTATGCCAAGAAATTTTCAAGACAGCACCTGGCCAAGTGAGTGGAAGAGATCCGTATTTATGCCTATCCCAAAGAAAGACAATCCAACCTAGTGCAGAAACTATCAAACAATATCATTAATATCACTCACAAGTAAAATTTTGCTGAAGATCATTCAAAAGAGGTTGCAGCAGTACATTGGAAGGGAATTGCCAGAGATTCAAGTTGGGTTCAGAAGAGGACATGGAACCAGGTATATCATTGCTGATGTCAGATTGATCCTGGCTGAAAGCAGAGAATACCAGAAAGATGTCTACCTGTGTTTTATTGTGCAAAGGCATTCCATTGTGTGGATCATAACAAATTATAGATAACATTGAAAAGAATGGGAATTCCAGAGCACTTAATTGTGCTCATGAGAAGCCCATACATAGATCAAGAGGAAGTAGTTTGAATAGAACAAGGGGATACTTTGTGGTTTAAAGCCAGGAAAGGTGTGTGTCAGGGTTGTATCCTTTCACTAATCTGTATGCTGGGCAAATAATCCAAGGAACTGGGCTATATGAAGAAGAATGAGGCATCAGGATTGAAGGAAGGCTCATTAACAACCTGCGATATACAAATGACACTACTTTGCTTGCTGAAAGTGAAGAGGACTTGAAGCACTTACTGATGAAGATCAAAGACCACCACTTTCAATATGGATTACACCTCAACATAAAGAAAACAAAAATCCTCACAACTGGACCAACGAGCAACATCATAATAAATGGAGAAAATATTGAAGTTGTCAAGGATTTCATTTTACTTGGATTCACAATCAACACCCATGGAAGCAGCAGTCAAGAAAATCAAACAACACATTATACTGGGCAACTCTGCTGCAAAAGACCTCTTTAAAGTGTTAAAAAGCAAAGTTGTCACTGTGAGGACTAAGGTGCACCTGATCCAAGCCATGGTGTTCTCAGTTGCCTCATACATGCAAAAGCTGGACAAGGAGTAAGGAAGACTGAAGAATGGACTCCTTTGAGTTGTGGTGGTGGAGAAAAATATTGAATATACCATGAAACTGCCAGAAGAACAAACAAATCTATCTTGGAAGAAGCATAGCCAGAGTGCTCCGTAGAAGCGAGGATGATGACACTTCATCTCACCTACTTTGGATATGTTATCAGGAGGGATCAGTCCCTGGAGAAGGACATCATGCTTGGTAAAATAGAGGGTCAGTGAAAAAGAGGAAGACCCTCAAGGAGATGGATTGACACAGAGGCTGCAACAATGTGCTGAAGCATAACAATGATCTGAGGATGGTGCAGGACCAGGAAATGGTTTGTTCTGTTGTACATAGTGTCGCTATGAGTCAGAATTGACTCAAAGGCACCTAACAACAACAACAATCATTTTTTACATTATTATTGTGATTTGAATTTTTATTCTTTAAGTCTTATCTGTCCAAGTAAGTTGTAGACTTCGTAAAGACAACAGTCATGTCTTTTGTTATATCTTGTCATCTCCATAATGCCTGGCACATAGAGGATGTCTAGTAAGTACGTGCTAATATAACAACCACTCCCCAGAAATCTAAGTCACCAGAACTTAAAAAAAAAAAATTTTTTTTTAAGCATCTATCCATCTGTCAGTGTCTTGTGTGTTGCTGTGATGCTGGAAGCTATACCACCAGTATTTCAAATACCAGCAGAGTTGCCCCGGTGGACAGGTTTCAGGGGAGCTTCCAGACTAAGACAAACTAGGGAGAAATGCCTGGAGATCTACTTGCAAAAATTAGCCAATGAAAACCCTATGGATCCCATCAGAATATTATTTGGTATAGTGCTGGAAGATGTGCCACCTGTGTTGGAAGGCCTCAAAATACACAGTGGCCATAACAATGGACTCGAGCATATCAATGATGGTGAAGATGGCACAGAGCTGGGCAACATTTCATTCTGCTGTACGTGGGGCCTCCATGACTCAGTGCCAACTAGATGGCAACTAATAACAATAATTTCAACATATATTTTCAACAAACAGTGAAATTTTTTAAAAAATGAAAATGTTCATCAACATTTGAACAACTTTGTACAAAATAAATTATGAGATCGAATTTCAAAATAATGCCAAAAACTGCCTAAAGTCTTTTTTTGATAGGTGGCTTTATTGTTATGTTGAATATTCCAAAACCACAAAACCAAACCCACTGCAGTCAAGTCGATTCCGACTCATAGCGACCCTATAGGACAGACTGACCTTTTGGTTAGCAGCCGTAGCTCTTAACCACTATGCTACCAGTGTTTCCTGTTGAATATTACTAAGTCTAGATAAGCCATTACTAGAACTTTGTATTATTTTATATTTTGTGTGTATATATTTATGATGAAATCTAGTAAGTTCTCCTTTTGTTCAAGAATAACTCCGTATACAGATTTTAAATATATAAAACCTTAATAAAGATGAAGTAAATCTACATGGCTAATTCATAATCCTGACTTCTTAACCTTGACTGTATTCATTTGCAGAGAATCCCACAACGAAGTACCCCTAGAGAGCCAATTCCTTCATTTAACTGACAGAGAAACTGAGACCGAAAATGTGAAGTCAAAGTCATAGAGTTAGTTGATGGCAGCACTCAGAGCTGGGGCTGAAATCAGGCCTTCTCACTTCCATGTCAGTGATATATATATATTTAGATAAAAATATTGCAAACATCTCACTCTTTTCTCAAAAGCAAATAAAATTTAATTTTTTTAGAAGCATGCCTTGTAAAATTTTTGCCCTTGTTTTGAAGGAAAGAGTGTTATGGAATCAGATAAACCAACGAGTGCCTCAAAACTCTACAAAGATGGGTTTTTGCTAAAAACTAAACCTGTTTTTTTTAAAGGCAAGATTGCGTTTAAAACAAAATGGCAGCCCAATAAAGCTATTAAGATTATATATAAAGGGCATAAAAAGAGAATATAAGGAGATAGGAAATGTGGCACTATACACCAAAGGAGAAATCACTTTCAACAGACAATATAACAGCAAAATCTATCAAACTCACAAAGAAGGTGGGCAAAATAAGGGAGAGGCAGCCGCCTAAATGTCGAGCAGTCCTGAAGTAGAAAGGAGAAAGAGTGAAAAATATTTAGAATAGCCCCATATCTCACAGAATTTCACAAGTGACTAGAACTACTGAGACAAATGCTGGGTTAAAACACAGTGTTTCAAAGAGGTTCCTATATTATGCAGAAAACAGCTTTATGACCTAACAAGTAAATAACCTAACCTGAGGAGAAATTTTCCCAGTCAAAGGCAATGGGGCCAGACAGCCATCTGATCAGAGACAAGCTACTGTCTTCAGCCAGTAAAAGTGAGTTACAAAAGATGAATGATAGGTCATTCCCGACTCCCCAAGTTTAGGAGAGCTAGACAGGAGTTCATAGATACAGGCATTACCCCTCAAATAAAAGTGTGTATTGCAACATCGGAACTTGCCTAAAGTCCTGAAGGATTAGAATCAGGATCAGCTCAAAGCTGGTTCTTATGAAGCGGAGGTCAGTCATACCTCCATTCTCCAAATTTCCACAATTCTGACAATAATCGTTACCCCCACGGCATACTCTACCTCTCTGCTGAGTTCAATCGTTTGTTACAATGGGCACACAGAACTCACAGACCATGCTCACAGTTATGTGGCTTGTTAGGGAAGTAACAGGCTACAACTCAGGATTAGGATCAACTTGGAAGTAACAGTAACAACTTGGAATCAGGATCAGGAAGCACATAGGCAAGGTTTGGGAGGGTCCCCTGAGATGGAAAGCACATTCCCCTCTTCTTCAGTGCAGGGCAGATTTCAACTAGGACAGGTCCCTCAGCTGCTCACTGCTGCCATGTTAACAGGCACTTCTCAGCCGTGCAAGCCCCCTCTTGACTGTGCATAGCCTCTCTGCCTTGAGCAACCTTGCTATCAGCCTCTCTACTGCTAACTGGCCCAACTCATGGCCAGTGTAGCAGCCAGCTTAGCTCTCTTAGCTGCATTCCTAGCAGTTGCTTTCTGTCATCACCACCGACTCTGCCACCGAGCCCTCTTCTGGACCCCTCACCACCAGCTCCTTGCCATCTTCAGTGTTACAGCCTTTGACCCATATTACAGCTCTTTTTAGGATATTCCCCTCTTGGGAACCCCTAGTCCAGACCACTGTGCTCTAGGTGCTTCTTGGTCTTGAGTTTCCCTCCTTGCTCTTTTCTTCTCTCTAAAATATCTGTGGTGTTGGCCACTTATATAAGCAAACGCACTGTCAATTTCAAGGCATGGCCCTCCCAGAAGGGCCAAGAACTGACCAATCCCCTCAGTGTACTACAAGTCACTCAATCCTATTGGATTGATTTTCAAGCCACTATTTGAGCAGTAAATCAACCAATCCCTTGTAAGACTGTGACCCAGGCAATCATTTTGGGAGAATCACAAGCCCATGACATATAAACCAACTCAGGTCTTGTACAAATTAACATTTTCTGCAGGCAGAGACCTACTTCTTCCCTGAGCAAAAGTAACAGCGCTCTAGGGTAGAAAGCAACATGGGAGGTCCCACAAGTAGTTTCTTCACAGAACTTGGGCAACGATAACAACTCCTCAGGACTTAGGGGGGAAAAAATCTCCCAAGCTGTCTTTCTGAAGAACCAAGGCAAAAGGCCACATAAAGGAACTCATTCCATCACAAAGAGTCATACTCATGTTCAGTCTCAATTTTAGAAAAACAAATACCAAGAGGAGCACAAAACAGAAAAGTATACCCAATTCATGAGGATAATAGTGTTCTAGGAAGTTCCAGAAACCCTGGGTACACTAACAGTTTCCTAATACTTACATAGTTGTAAATAAAATGAGCCTTAGCTAGGCTTGCTTTCTTATTTTTACAGGTTGGGTTACATCTTAGTTACCTAGTGCTGCTGTATCACAAATATCACAAGTGGGCGACTTTAAAGAATAGAACATTCTTTTCTCACAGTTCTTGAGGCTAAAAGTCAAAATCAGGGTCTTGATCAACTCTATTGCTTCCTCATCAGTAACCCTAGGCATTCCTTGGTTCTTTGGCATTCCTTGGCTTGTAGACAATCCTCACATGACGTCATGCTTCCCCTGTATGTGTGTCTCTGAGTCTATTCTAGTCTTTTTATAATTTTATAATTCAGAAGTGATTAGGCTTAGGACCCACCCTACACTGGTGTGACCTCATTACTATAAAAAAAGGAAAGCCCCTATTTCCAAACAGGATCACATTCACGGATACAAGGGCCAGGAATTCAACACATATTTCTGGGAATGCAATTCAATCCATAACAGGATAGAGAAAGTTTTCTCTCAAACTAGGGCTACTTCCAGGATGTTGTTCCCTTTGGCATGTCCAAATTATTTAGCTTAAAACATTACAAATGAATGGTCCTTGTACGAAGCACAAGGTCTTAGTTTAAAAACAAAACAAACAAAAAAAGGAGTGATTCTCCATCATGCACTATGAAATATATCAATTCCAGGTGGATTGTAGGTTCAAATGTGAATGATAAAACAATAAAGTTTCTGGAAATTAACATAGCTAAACACCTTCATGACTCTTAGGGTAGACAAATATTTCTTAAACGGAAAAAGCATTGACTATAAAGGAAAACTGATAAATTACACTGCATTGAAATTAAGAACTTCTGGTCACTATGAGTAGGAAGCAACTTGACGGCAATGGGTTTTGGTTTTGGGATCAACAAAAGGCACTCTTTGGGGAGGGATTAAATAGGCAAGTCACAGAGTGGAAGAAAACATTTGACATACATATAGCCAACCAATGACTTATGTCCAGAATATATAAAGAACTCCTGCAGATCAGTAAGAAAAAGACAAGAAATCCAGCTTGTAAAAAAGAGATAAAAGCCTTGAACAGACATTTCATGAAAGAGGAGATCCAAATGAGTAATAAGTATATGAAGAGGTGTTTAACTTTATTGTCAGGGAGAAGCAAATGAAAGCTCTAATGAGATTCTACTACACACCCACCAGAATTGCTAACTTTAAAAAGATAAACTATACCAGCTGTTGGTAAAGATGGAAAGTAATTGGAACCCTAATACATAGCTAGTGAGAGTGTAAATTGGTACAACAGCGTTGGAAACTTCTCTGACAGTATCTATTAAGTCTGAAACCATGCATACCCTGTGATCCAACAATTCTACTCCTGGGTGTGATTACATACATGCACCAAAAGACATGTACATGAATGCTCCAAACACCAAACCAGTTGCCTTTGAGCTGACTTCAACTCGTAGTGACTCCACATGTGTCAGAGTAGAACCATTCTCAGTAGGGTTTTCAATGGCTGATTCTTCAAAAGCAGATCACCAGGCATTTCTTTTGAGGTGCCTCTGGGTGAATTTGAACCTACAGCCTTTCAGTTAGCAGCTGAGTACATTAACCTTTTGCAACACCCAGGGACTCATAGCAGCGTTATTCGTTATAGTCCCTAACCGCAAACAAGCCAACGTCCAGTAGTAACAGCATGGGTAAATAAACAGTGCTATATTCATGCTAGGGAATACTACATGGCACTGAAAAGGAACTAACAACTGTTGCCACAAATCTCTCAAACATGACACTGAACAAAATAAACCAGATGCAAAAGAGTAGATAATCTATGATTTTGTGTATTTATAGTTCAAGAACAGACACAACTTATTCTATGGGAATAGAAGTAAGGTTCCTGGTTATCATTTGAATGGGGGTGAGTATAACTGAGAGGGGCATTGGAGGGCTTCTGGGGAGATAATAGTCTATTTTCTGATCTGGGCTGGATTGCACAGGAATGTTCACTTTGTGAAAATTCATTAAGCTAAATATTTAGGATTTGTGCACTTTTCTGGAGTAGTTATATCTCAATCAAAAATTTATCTAAACTAAATATGCTCCACATACTAGAGCATTCCACTGGAGCCCACCAACCCCCGTGATTAGGTCAACTCTTCCAGAGTGAGAAATCAAGCAACCAAATAAACTCACGAAATCATGGCCAGCACCCTCCATCTGTACCTAGAGGCCCCTGCGTGAAAGCTTAGCCAGGACGAAGTGGACAAGGCCCATTGGCACCCACTGCTGCAGAGCACTGGCTACTTGTCTGCCTCATTCCCAAAGTGCATGGTTGAACTGAGGCCAGGGCTGACCTTGGCTGCCATCCCATGGACCATCTCCAGGGTGTGCTGAGGCATTGCACCAGATTGGAACTCCAACAAAAGCACAGTCCCCAGTCTGCAGCTGACCTTTCCCACCTCATTCTTGAGAGTACTCATCATTGTTTGCAAGAACTCTGAAGGGAAAGCACGTGTGATGTGCTCGTCAAACACCGTCCCTTCATCCATCCACTTGTTTATTCATCCAACAAATACTAGCTGAGTTTCAATACATTTGAGGCCCTCTACTTGGTTCCACAACAGAAAGAAGCTCAAGACTCCATGGAGATCATCTCATTCCTTAGTGGTACGAAAGATTTGCCTTCTAGGGACAGCATAAGGGATGGATACCCCCTGGAAGGAACTGATGGGACATGTACAAAGAGTAGACTTGTGCACCCTTTTCTTGGAAGTTCCATTCCCATCAATAATTACCACCTGGTGACTGCTTTCGGGACACGCATTTGGGGAGGAGAGTAGGCAAGAAGAGCAGGGAGTGGAGAAGGCTTCACGTCAGCCTTCACTTAGATTAGTGGTGGGCACAGTAAGCCTGTCCTTTTACTAACATAATAGACACCCTTGGAATTGGCAATACGCAAGTCATTTTCCTAAGCAAGTTCTTCTGGGAAAGAAACTGTAGTTGACGTTAGTTAGTACAATATCTTTTTCCTCCACTCACCCCTCCTTCTTGGGAGCAGAATCCTGATTCTGTTAAGGTATCCATCCCTCTCTAGCAAGTTTGTGTTTCAGGGAGGGCTCAGCCACAACACCCACTCTAGCCCCAGGGGTAATGCTGATGGGTCCACGCCTCCCAAGGCTTGTCCCTCTCCCTGCCAGTGATTGGCCTGGGCATGGATTTACCAGAGCAGAAACTCCAGTCTGAGACCTGAGGGGAAATCTGCTGGGGGCTTCAGGGAAAGTTTTACTCTCCTGAAAAGAAGCTTGTCTGTGGCTCCCTGTGATGCCTGGGCAGCTGCAGCCCACCCTGCCACCAACGAGGGGGTAAAGCCAGCAGCAAGGACAGCTGACCAGAGAGAGCCAGGTCCTTTCTGACCTGGTGGAGTCCCTGGATTAACCAATTCATATGATCTGAGGTCCTGTATTTCCTTATTATTTAAGCCTATTTGAGACAAGATTTTTTCACTAGGCACAGACTAAGGCATCCTAACTGATACAGAAACTTGGTGAGCAAGCTTAGAAATCCCTTTGTAGATGTTTAGTGAGATGGGATCAGGAAAGAAGCGAGGTTAAGGTTACACAGAACGTCCTTTGGTCCATCGGTCCATTAGCTTCCTGTTCACATAGAGGTCAGCTGAGGGATGATGGACACATTAGGATAGGGCGCATCTGTGTAGAAAGTAGCCACACACGCAGCACAAACACTAGTGGACCTGGTGAGACTGGGAGCATTTGTGGTTGTTCGAATCTCTTCCTGTCCATGAATCTTTTTCTGCTCAAGAAGCAACTTTCCTAACTTTCTATCCCTCATTTAACACTCTTTTGAAAGAAAGCTGTAATGATTCTCAGCAGCTGTGTGATGCGGAGTTTGAGCCAGAGGTCATCCTGGGGAAATATTTGGCCCATGTCCCCAACTCCAGGCAGAGAAATGGCTACTGCGGATTCTCAAAGTGGGATGCATGTTAACAAGAGAGATTCCTCAGCACTGTCTTATTCTGCATGTCTGGGGCAGAGTCCTGGGATCTGCGTTCTTAACAAGTTCCCCAGGTGATCCTTGTGTAGGTCATCCAAGGACCGTACACTGGGGAACATTGATCTAAGCCACCCAGGACCCATACTGGCTAGTTCTCTGCATGTAGTCTGGGGTAAAGGAATGTTAGCTTATGCATTTAAATTATTAACTAAGTAACTCTGTTCAGGAAGTCCCTGGTGGTACAAATGGTTAATGCATTTGGCTACTAACCAAAAGGTTGGAGGTTTGAGTCCACCCAGAGGCACTTTGGAAGAAAGGCCTAACAATCTACTTCTGAAAAATCAGTCATCGGAAACCCTATGGAGCACAGTTCTACTCTAACACCCATGGGAGTGCGATGAGTCAGAGTCAAATGGATGGCAACTGGTTTAGCCCTGCTCAACAGAATTTCCATTTTCTTCATGTGTAAAATGAGACTAACAATACTTGGCTCCAGTTTGTTTGCTGATTGGCTATTCAGGAAGAGGCCACAGGCTCACCCAGTCTTTGATCTCTCAGGGAGGGGCTTTATTGTGTCCTCCTGACCACCTTCTTTTTAGTACACTCCTGCTGGTCCACCAGATCAGCCTCTCCACTAAAGCAGCTCTAGGTTTCTGAACATTGCTCCCCAGAAGCAGTTCTCAACAATTAAAGAGAAGATGGGGGATTCTATGATTTAGGGACTAGCATACTTCATAGGAAAGCAGAATGAGAGGGAGGTAATTGACCAAAACAAGCCTCCAGCCCCTCCCAGGCAATCTTTTCCTCCAGCAAGAACTAACAGGCGGTTAGGGTGCACTGGTCCATAGCAGTGACTCAGCTTCCTCTGCCCTGCTCCTCCTTCCCTGCCTGCACAGCTCAGATCCAGAGTCTGGAGAAGAGTGAGGCAGGGTGGGAAGATTCATCTTCCTCTCCTCCCCTCCCTTCCTGCAATCCTTTCTCCTCCCCGCTCCAGGCCCCAGGAGAGCTCCCAGGCTGCCCTCCATTAGGCCCGCTGTGTGAATGTTCAGGGCTAGTCATGCAAATCAACATTTGTCCACCAGGGCATTCAAGGTGCCCCAAGTGCCGTGTTGCTAAAAGTAGTTGAATACATTGGAGCCAATTCAAGGTTATCCCTAAATTCACATCCCTCTCGATCATTTGGATTTTTTCATCCTGGTCTCAGGCCTGCAGTTGCAGATTGCGCCTGTGGCTCAGCACAAACTGCTGTCTATCTTGACTCGGGTCTGTCATGGCGGTCAGGGCAGAAGGGAGAAGGAGGGGACAGTCAGAGGCCGTCGGAGAGGCTGCTGTGTGACCCCCTGATGTATGTGGTTTTAACTTTGTTTTGTTTTAGTGTTCAGGAGAGGGAGAAAGCTCCTTTTTCTTCTGGTGAAGATCATCTGTAAAAAGTGTGATGCTATCACTCTTCAGCCTTCTCCTGTCCAGGTCACCACAGTCTCAGCCTTCCCTTGTGAGAGCGCTTCTTGTCCTTTTGGCCCCTTTTGTATGCTTTCTGCCCCTCTTTGATATCTCTGGCTCTTTGGTAGTCTTCAAAACTGGACATTATACCATTAATAAGGGTCTGACTAATGGCCAGAGTAACAGAATCACTTCCGAGCTATTGCACAACAGAGGACTTTTAATAGTTTTCAGGATCAAACTGGTGTGTGGACAAACAAGCCCAATTAAAACACCCTGCAGCTATGCTGGAAACACCGAGGGAAGGTGCTAGGACACTTGCTGGAGTCTTGAGGGATTTCTCCTCAAACAGAACTGGGGGAGCCTGCAGGAAGACACCACAGGCCACTCACAGCCTCTTCCCCTGAGAAACTCCAGGAATGGCGGGGATGTGCCTGGATGGATGAGATGGGGTCACCCACAGCCCTGGTCCAGGCTGCCCTCCCCTGTCTCCATCATGTACTCGTTCCCAGCCACACGGAAGCAAGCCTCCTCAGCAAGCCTGTGGCCATGATGGTCCTGCACTGGACCTGTGCCACCCTGCAAGCTTGGGCACCACCTCCACCACCCTCCAATGACCCACACTCTTCTCTCCCTCCAGGGCCCAGTTCAGGAGGCCCTTTCTGTGAAGCCTGTCTCCTCCAGCTTGCCATTCTATAACATGTTGCTTGCTGTTTCCTGAGCAAACACCGAGTCCTGGTTTGGGATTTAGTGGTTGTTCCCGTAGCTCTCTTTCCCAGCAAACTACTCTGCCACTTCTCAAGGGGCCATGGGAAGAGACCTTCACATATTGACTGTGCGCCACATTACAGGTGCCCTGCCAGGTGCTTTACATAAGAAAGCCACTTAATGCTCATTGTCTACTTTAGTAGACAGGCATTGTTATACCCATTTTACAAATAAGATGTGCCCCCAAAAGGCTAGTCCAACAAGCTAGAATTAGGACTGCCACCCAAGTCTGACTCCAAAGACTCTTGCCATGGCCGTGTTACTAATCTCCTAATCTTAGTTTGGGTTTATCACTGGGCACAGGGTCTTACGCATAGACATTCCCAACAAATGCTCTTGAGTGAAGTGCAGTGAACTCAGAGTGTTGGAGGCAGGCAGATTGAGCACCTGAGGTAAATTAGGCTTCAGCATGACAAGCAGGACTTACTCCAGGGGGCATCCACGCAGTAAAGGGGAGGACTGCAAAGAGACAGAAGTGAAGCTCTACCTGGTAGAACGTGGATGAGAGCTGTCCCAGTGCCTCTCCCTGTCTTCTCTTCCAGCCACCTTTAATTTACCTCTGAAGGACCAGGCTCTGCAGGTCAGAGTACCCTTCTTCAGTGAATAGCCTCCCTTTGCCCTCACAGAAGCCTGACTATCTGTGTGGGAGCCCTGCGTGTGGTTATGTGTGATAACACATTTCTTCAGTTATACAGTCTGGAAGATCCCATGTTTTCATTTTGGCAGAATACAAGACTGGAATCCCCTCACGATGCAGGTGGCATCTTTTTCCTCCCTGTGCCATCTGAGGAGCCTCTTCCCCACCCCGTCCCAGTTCCCACCTCAGCATGATGCACACCAGCAGTTTCTCCCTGGAGTGCGCCCCCCATCTTGGGAGCACACAGTTACTGGAAGGTCAGTGCCTGTCTTTCACCATCTGACTTCAGCCAGTGATGCCTGCCAACCTTCTCTAGTTGCCTTTCCACCCGGTTTCTATGTGTCCTCCGATGGCAGAAAGTCAGGGGCCCTCTCCGCACCAGTCAGCTCAGGATTTCCTCCTCAGTGAAAGCTGGAAGGCTTTGCCTGACCAGCTAAGATGCCGTGTGGAGTAAGTTCCCAAAAATGCCTCCTCCAGGTTTCCTATAAGACAGCAACAAGTGCTTTTTAAGTATCCTCCAATGAACCCATGTGGAGAGGCCTTCCCTCTGAATACATTTCCTCAGAGCTGCTCTGCAAAAGTGAAGGGCTTCTTCTTTCATTCATTCATTCATTTGCTGTGTTTACTCATTCACTACCAATTTCACGAGTATCTAGTCTGTTTTCTTTCACAGGCATTTTGCCCAAGCTTTTCATTCCAGAATTTCTGCTTAGTAATAACTGCAAGCTGGCAGTGAGTATGCCTTTCAGTTCTCTAAATTTACTTCTTAGAGTTTGGGTTCCAGTTTTGGCCGTTTGACCTTAACCTGACTAATTTAGGAGAAGCTACTTGGAATTGGGTATGAGACAGAAGTCTCCAAGAAGGAAGGTGGCTGAGCTTGAGCAGAGCCCTGTGGGTGTGGCAGCCAGGCCAGGCTTGCTTCTGAATGTGTGTCTTTGTCTTCTCCTGGCTCTGCCCATCCCAGAGCACAGAGTGTACTCCTGGGTCTTCAGCCATGTGAAGGCAGGAGGCACCACAGGTCACTGTAGATTTTGGCTGGAAGCAGGAGTCACTGGCATGTGACCCCTGGGCTCGGCTCCCACCAATAGTGCTCACTTGGAATTCTGCTCTGAGTTTGGATATCTGCAAGCAAAACGGGAAGAAAACACATGATTCTGCAGTTTGGTTTCTCTCAGTGTAAATGTTCTTTCCTTGGGTTCTCTTTTTGGGAACAGGACAAAATTAAAAGTAAAGAGAATCAAAAGTAGCAATAAAAAAACCTAAACCCATTGCCATCAAGTTGATTCTGATTCATGGCAACCCCATATGTTACAGAGTAGAATTGCTCCATAAGGTTTTCTTGGCTGTAAACTTTATGTAAAGGAGTCTTGGTGGTGCGACGGTTAAGCTCTAGGCTGCTAACCAAAAGACTGGCAGTTCAAACCCACCCAGCAGCTTCAGGGGAGAAAAGATCTGGTGATACACTTCTGTAAAGATTACATCCTAGGAAACCCTATGGAGCAGTTCTACTCAGTCACATGGTGTCGCTATGAGTTGTAAATGATGGCACCCAACAACAACAACAACAACAATCTTCATGGAAGGAGATCACCAGTCCTTTCTTCCACAGCAACACTGGGTATGTTTGAACTGCCAACCTTTAAGTTAGTAGTCAAACACAAACCGTTTACATCACCCAGGGAGCTCAAAGCAACAATGCCCAGGGCTGACACACAGGATTGAAACATCAGAAATATGTGCAGCCATCTCTGTGATAGCTGTGTGACTTGGGGAAAGTGATTTAACCTCTCTGGGTCTTATGCGTCTCATAAGAAATAATGGTGCTGATGTTGATTATGTGTGTTTGTATTCATTAATTTATACATTTTCTGTACCTGCTTACACTAACAATATAAAGAGCCCTAAAATGCTAAATAATGCTGTAATTTCATGCCATGGATAGTTTGTGGTATTGTATTCAGGGAGCCGAGGTTGCTATTATTTTCTGTTTTTCCAGAAAGTTAATGGGAAACGCAAAGTTGTGTTTGGTTAACCTCCTTTTCCAGTGGGGTAAAGTCTCCAGGCACACACCCAGCTGAATGGCATCAGCATCCCTGGCTTTGATCTTTGAGATACCAGGACCCTATGGACAAGTGCCCAGAGTTGTTTTTCTTTCTCGGCTTCAAAATGTGAAGAGAGAAGAGGTAGCTGGGTTTCGTTACTCAGCAGTCAACAAAAATGAAGCAAATGGGAGAGTCTTAAAAAAAAAATTAACTTTTCAGGGAAAAACATCATTTGAGACATAACACCGAGTTTGCCATCTGACTATTTCCTTTCAATCTTAACTCACAAGGCACAAACATGAAGAGGCCAAGGCAGGTGCACATGGGATAAAGAAGACAAAAGACTTAAATGGGAACATTAGAATGTGCATATCATATATCATACACTAAGTAAAGTCTACTACTGAATGCTAGCATGCAGGGCATAATACGGTAAATACATATCTTGCCAAAAAGCACAATGTGTCCTACAGATATTATTTAGTTCTTCACAGACCAGCATGTTCCCAACTCAGGATGGAGGAAGAGGAGCACAGCACTTCGCAGTCCCTCGGAGATGTTCAAATCCCACACACTCTATCTTAGCCATCGATGCTGCTATAATGGAAATACCACAAGTGGATGGCTTCGAAAAACAGAAGCCATCTGTTATATCACAGTCTAGTAGGCTAGAAGTCCAAATTTAGGGTGTCAACTCCAGAGGAAGGCTTTCTTTGTCTGTCGGTTCTCGATTCCTCGTCCTTGTCATCAATCTTTCCTTGGTCTAGGAGTTTCTCCGCGCAGGAACCTCAGGTTCAAAGAATGCGCTCTGCTCCTAGCACCACTTTCTTGGTGATATGAGGCCCCCCGTCTCTATGCTCACTTCTCTCCTCTATATCTCAAAAAGAGATTTGTTTAAAACACAATCTAATCTTGTAGATTGAGTCCTGCCCCTAATCCCACCTCGTTAACATCATAGAGATAGGATTTACAACACATAGGAAAATCGCATCAGATGACAAGATGGTGGACAGTCACACAATACAGGGAGCCATGGACTAGCCAAGTTGGCACACATTTTGGGGGGACACAATTCAATCCATAATAATCCTCCTGTGGAAGTGGGGGTATTGAAATGGCCTGTGGATGACAGCCAGAGAAGGAAGGAGCTGGGCTATCCCACAGCATGGAATAACTGAGTTGCCTATGTACACACGGCTCATTTGAAGAGCAACTAATACAGAAAATCCAAATATTAAACCTATAAATGAGTGGATGAATGTGTATTACAAACAGATTTTTGTCTCATAAATAGACTCACTATGAGTCTATTGTCTCATAAATAGATTCACAAGGTCAATAGTTGTTCATTTCTATGGGTTCTCAGATTCCTTCGTAAAATTAAATAAAGCCACGGACTCCTTACCCAGGAAATTGTATTCACACACACATATATAAAATTTTGCTTATAATTTCAGGGGTTTCACAGAACTGCTAAGCAGTTTGTAGATACAACACAACATACTGGTCCTAATGCAGAGAATAAATAGATGTAGTCAGTTTCTTCTCTTAGTTTATAAACTATAAGAAATACTATACCATTCAAAACTTACATTGTTAAGGATTATCATAAAAGGATGTAGAGTGCACCAATGAAATGCATACATAATTTAATTATGTGTATTTTATCAAATAGAGTGGACAGGCATGAATGAAACCTGTTTGGGTTACTTAGAAGGCTATGCTCTAATATCCTTATAAGACATTGCTTCAAAATATATAAATCTGTTATCAATATCTGAAGTGTATTGGAATATTTGCTTTTTTGTTTTGTTTTTTGTTGTACTTTAGATGAAGGTTTACGGAACAAACTGGCTTCTCATTAAAAAGTTAGTACATGTATTGTTTTATGGCATTGGTTAACAATCCCAAGACATGTCAGCACTCTCCCTTCTCAATCTTGGGTTCTCTATTACCAGCTTTCCTGTCCCCTTCTGCCTTCTAGTCCTTGTTCCTGGGCTGGTGTGCTCCTTTAGCCTCTTTTTGTTTTACGGGCCTGTCTAATCTTTGGATGAAGAGTGAACCTCAGGAGTGACTTCATTAATGAGCTAAAAGAGTGTCTGGGGGCCATACTCACAGAGTTTCTCCAGTCTCTGTCAGGCCAGTAAGTCTGGTCTTTTTTTGTGAGTTATAATTTTTCCTGCATTTTTCTCCAGCTCTGTCTGGGACCTTCTATTGTGATCCCTGTTAGAGCAGTCAGTGGCGGTAGCCAGGTACCACCTAGTTGTACTGGACTCAGTCTAGTGGAGGCCATGGTAGATGTGGTCCATTAGTCCCTTAGGCTAATCTTTCCTTTGTATCTTTAGTTTTCTTTATTCTCTCTATTTGGAATATTTGTATAGCTACACAAGAGGGCAAAGTAAGGATCAATTATTTCTGACAAGAGTGAGGTTGTCAGGAATGACATTACAGAGAAGGCGACATTTAAATGGAGCCCTGAGTGTGATTTGAAAAGAATTTCGACTGGTAGAAAGATATAGCATTAACATGATAAGAGCTGCGACCAATCTAAAGCCAACCAGCAATAAATATTATACTTCCCCAGAACTGAAATGAAAGTCACTGGCATTTATAAAATTTAGGAGCACATCAAATGCATAGATGAAAGGCCTATTCCTGCATTTCTTCGTATCCTCTTAACTTTGTCTAAAGCAATGTGTTCCTTCCATCCAAGGGGGTCTTTGCAAACCCCATTTGAAATATTTAGTTGGGTCTCCAAGCATCAGGCTCTGCTGGCCTTTCCTAAGAGTGGGAAGTGAAATGAAAAGCCAGACAGACACCAATGCCATGTGCACTTCCCTGGCACTGCCCAGGGTGGGAGAGAGAGGGTGATATGTCAAAAGTAACTGCTGAGTTAGAGAGATGGTACCCAGGACAGGCGGCCAAGGATGAGAATTTGCAAAAGTTTTTACTAGACAGATTCAGCCTTCCTAGTACTTTGCACAGAGTAGCCTCTCAAAAATTATTCCTTGAAAGAATGAAAAGTAGACCTGTTAGGATTTCCAGACTTTAAACTCTCTACCCACCCCCACATCCTAGGAATGGGAGCCAGAATTATTTGACCATCTTGTCGCTTCTTTATCAAAATTTCACTGTGAAGAGATAACCCAAGATGACAGCTTTGTCACATACACCATGCTGCCCCTCCATAGCAAAGTACAGAGAAACCAAGGGAAACAGATACAGATGACAATCTGGGAACCCAGAACAGCAAGCAGAAGGATGAAGAATTAGATTGAACACCAAATGGAAGGAGAAACTGAATGAAAACAGCGAGGGAAGAGATTTACAAATCATAGGCACCCTGCTGGCTGGCCTGGCGCAACAAGGCCATCTGTTCCTGGGTGAGGAGCACAGGAAGGCAACTTCACAGACTCCTCAATAGGAGACAGAGATACCATGTAGAGAAACCTGGAACGAAGCGAGCTGAGCAGAACATGAACTGGCTCCAAGGAGGGAAAGCGTAGGAAAGCGAGCAAGAGCCCTAGGGATTCAGGTGACCACAGGGCAGGGAGGCAACCAGGAAATAGGGACAGAATAACTCACCAGCAGCAGTCCCTGATCATTTCGGCTGGTGGTGCTTATGAAGCAGAGGATCCATAGATCCTCTGAAGGCAGCTGAAGACCTCCCACCCAATGGGACCCCAGACAGCACCCCCTCCTAGTATTTGGTCAGGGCCAGGTTCTGATCACTGGCTGTACTCTATGGGGAGAGCCCCAGTGCACATACCAGTGACCAGAAGAGCACTGGTAGTGCCCCCACCCGATACTCCCCACACCACCAGTCCAGCAACTGGCAGAGCATACCCACCCTGCCTACCAGCCCCAGTCACCAGCCTCCCCCACACCTTCCCACCACCACCACCCTGCCCACCTAGTGATCAGCAGTGTGTGCTCCAGTGCCACCAGACTGGCGACCAGAGACACACACCTGTTCCAACCACCACCCCAACACCCCACCCACCAGGTGATTGAGGGTATACATACCCATGCCATCAACCAGCAATTGAAGGCATGACCTGCCCCCACCCTGGTCCCCCCTTGCTGTCCCACCTGCCTGAAGATTGGTTGTGCACACATCTATGCCCCCAGACAGGCAAATAGCAGCATGAACTACCCACCTTCCCCTGCCTGGCAGCTAGTGGTGTGAGCTCCTGTGCTACCTGTCCAATGACTGGTGACCTGTGCACCCCTGCCTCGACCACCCAGGAACCAGCAGAACACAGCACTCAACCTGAAAACCAGCGAGAATACTCCCCGCACCCATGCCTGGTAACAGACACATCAACTCATTAGCAAGCAATGCCAGTCAAATCCTCACAAGCCCCACCTGCGCCTCTGCCAAATGACAAGCAGGGGATCCTAGTGCCCTCATCCAACGTCTGCACAGCTGCAACATCACATGTTCCACACCCAAACAGTCCCCTCAGGCCAACTGCACGTACAGTGAAGTCCCTTAATCCTCCACCAGTTACCAAGATGCCAATTCATGCATGCACAGTAGGCCTACCCCATCCATTTGGGTAGCACTTCCTCACAGCAGATGTGCGGGTGTCCTGCCCTGATCTCCAGAGAACACACTAATTGCTAGCACCAACCTAGAAGGACTGCATGGTCCTGCAAAGATTGTGGAGGGACCCTGACCACTCAACACTTGTCACCCAGTATCAGGGGAAGAACCTGCTCTCCCACCTCCATTCAATCCTGTAAGGGAAGGCATACAAGCCTAACCACAGAGGACTCGCATGTGGGTTTGATCCACCATATCCACTAGTGAGAGGAAATCATGTCCAGCCAACTGATACAATCAAAGTCACACATAGACCGGTATCACAGAACAACAACCATTAAAATAAATCAAAGGAAGAAAGACATTGTAAAGAGAAAGAGAAGAAACAAAGCTTCCAATGTATCAAAATGAAACAAACAATGAAAAAAATCAGGACCAAAAAAATACAATAAAGAAATATATGAATAAATATATTAATTAACACCTTAATGCCTTGGAGACAGAAGAAAATAACAGATCATATGAATCAACAGAATAAGATGGTTCAAACAAATGAGCAAAATAAAAGTACAGAAAACCTACCTGAGGAAGAAATGGTAATAGAACTACCTGATAAAGAATTCAAAAGACCTATATGTAGTCTGCTCAAAGAGATCAAGGAAAACACGAAAAACCTTAGAAGAATACAAGAGCAAAATAACGAAATAAATAGACAATTAGAAACCATACAAAAACAACAACTAGAAATTCAGGAGATCAACAACAAAATATCAGAAATAGATAACTCAATGGAAGGACATAGAAGTAGAATTGAATCAATGAAAGAAAGAATCAGCAAAATGAAGGAAAAATCCTTTGATACTAATTTGTTTGACGAAAAATCAGAAAAAAGAATGAAAAAAAAGCCTAAAAGTTATGTAGAACACCATCAAGAGGAATAATTTATTTATAATAGGAATTCCAGAAGAGGAGGAGAAAAAAAAGTACATTGGCAGAAAATTTCCCTAATATGAAAGATGAGAATGTTCCATCCAAGAAGCTCAATGAACCCCATACAGGAGAGATCCCAAAAGAAATCCATCAAAACATTTCATAATCAAACACTGCAAAACCAAAGACAAAAAAAAAAAAAAAAGAATCCTGAGAGCAACTTGTGAAAAATGAAATATCACTTACAAAGGGGGCACAAATAAGAAGACTAAAGGCTGATTTCTCATAAGAGCCATGCAGGCAAGAAGGCAATGAGATGACATATAAAACCCTGAAAGAAAAGAATTGCCAACCAAGAATCATATATCCAGCAAAACTGTCTATTAAATATGATAGCAAAACTAAGACATTCCTAACCCAAAAGACATTTCTAGATAGGCAAAAATTAAGGGAATTGGTAAAAACCACACCAACCTTACAAGAAATATTAGAAGTTCTTCAGACAGGGAACCAACTATACCATACAACAATCTGAGATTAAGATGCACAACAGCATCACCTAAATACCAACCCAGATAAAGAATTCTCAAAAGTAAAATAAAACTTCAAAATTGATAAAAGGGAACTAGAGATGTCAATCTGTAAATGATAAAAATTTCAAAACAAAAAGGGGGAATAAATGGTATACTTATAGAGCTTCCACATGGAGAGAAATCCAAGGCAATATTAAGATAAAACAAATAGTTTTAAACTTAGGAAGATAAAGGTAAATTTCAGAGTAACCACAAAAAAAATTAACAAATCTATCTAAAAAATTAATAGATCACCAAAATGAAGAAAATAAAAAGGACTCAGTAAATATAACATCAACAACAATGAAAGATGCTGTTATGGATTGAATTGTGTCCCCCCCAAAAATGTGTGTCAACTTGGCTAGTCCATGATTCCCAGTATTGTGTGATTGTCCATCATTTTGTCATCTGATGTGATTTTTCTATGTGTTGTAAGTCCTACCTCTATGATGTTAATGAGATGGAATCAAGGGCACTTATGTTAATGAGGGAGGGCTCAATCTACAAGATTATGTTGTATCTTAAATCAATCTCTCTGTGAGCAGAGAGACAAGGGGATTGCATACCACCAAAAAACTAGTGCCAGGAGCAGAATATGTCTTTTGGGCCTGGGGTCCCTTGGAAGACCAGGACCTTCCTCCAGAGCCAACAGAGAGAGAAAGCCTTCCCCTGGAACTAGTGCCTTGAATTCAGACTTCTAGCCTACTAGACTGTGAGAGAATAAAGCCATCCACTTGTGGTATTTCTGTTATAGCAGCACTAGATTTCCAAGACAGAATTTCGTACTGAGAGAGTGAGGCACTGCTCTAACAGGTACCTAAAAGTGGAAGCAGTTTTGAAACTGTGAATGGATAGGGGCTGGAAGAGTTTTAAAATGCCTAATAGTAAAAGCCTAGATAGCCTTGAAGAGACTATTGGTAGAATTATGGACATCAAAGACAATTCTGGTGAGGACTCAGAAGAAAATGAGGAGAGCTATTACACTGGAGACAGCGCAGATGGCAAGCAGCAGCAACAGAGAACTGGCAGCAGCAGAGATGGGAGACCAGCATGAGAGTGCAGGAGCAGACCCACAGAGCAAGAGAGCTGAGTGCCTTTGTGGAGGAGGCTTCCTGGTGGAGTGTGGTGCCTCAATGCACTTATTGGTGAGGCTAGGCTTCCCAACCCACAGAGCAAGAGAGCTGAGTGCCTTCCAGCCAAAGTTTACTGGTGGAGTGGGTGCATCCATGCACTAATGGGTGAAGCTAAAGAGCATTGGAACACTTGCCCCAGCAGGGTAGATGACGGCAGAGAGGCCTGAGGCGCTGAGAGGCCACGGAAACAGAAGCTGAAGAGACAAGGAAAACAGGAAGCAGAGCTGCCTCAGTCTCGAAGGGTATGGCCACAACTTCTGGGGTCTCAAAGGGTGGAGTCGTCACTCAGATGGAGTAGGACAATGGGGCTGTCCAAAACCTCTGTAGTCAGAGTTGCCCTTCCAGTGGGCCTAGAAGGCAGAGCTGAAGCCCAGGGCCAAGGGGCCTTCACTCAGAATCTGGAGAGCGTGGCCAATACCTAGGGTCTAGAGGGCAGGGCCATTGTGTAAATGGTCTCAGAAAACAAGGGATTATTTTTAAGCCTTGAGAGCTAATCTGATGTGTTCTGCTGACTTGCTTGGTGCCTGTTATCCCTCCTTTCCCTCTAATTTCTCCCATTTTTGATGGAAACATCTACCTTGTGCCTGTTCCACCATTGTACTTTGGAAAAAGATAACTCATATTGTAGATTTCACAGATAAAGAAGAATTTTTGGATTTTGGACTTGGAGTTGATTTAAGACTTTGCTATGACATGATATGGTGAATCTGTTTTACCTGTGACAAATACATGGGTTTTCGGGGGTCAACAGGTGGAATGCTATGGATTGAACTGTGTTCCCCCCAAAATTATGTGTGTCAACTTGTCCAGTCCGTGACTCCCAGTATTGTGTGACTGTCCACCATTTTGTCATCTGATGTGATTTTGCTATGTGTTGTAAATCCTACTTCTATTTTTGTTAATGAAGTGGGATTATTGGCAGTTATGTTGATGAGGGAGGACTCAATCTACAAGGTTAGGTTGTATCTTAAGTCAATCTCTTTTGAGACATAAAAGAGAGAAAAAGCAGACAGACAGGGGGACCTCATACCACCAAGAAACTAGTGCCAGGAGCAGAGTGCATCCTTTGGACCCAGGGTCCTTGCACTGAGAAGCTCCTAGACCAAGGGAAGATTGATGACAAGGACCTTCTTCCAGAGCTGGCAGAGAGAGAAAGCATCCCTTTGGAGTTGGTGCTCTGAATTGGGACTTCTGGCCTACTAGACTGTGAGAGAATAAACTTCTGTTTGTTAAAGCCATCCACTTGTGGTATTTCTGTTATTGTAGCACTAGATATCCAAGACAGAACCAAAAAAGAAAATCCATCAACAAAAAGAGCTTGGCACAGAAAATTAATCAGAGCAAAGGAACTGTTAATCCCACACAAAAAAGCCTAACAAAATGGCTGAAGTAAATTCATGCCCATCGATAATTACACTGAATGTTAATGGTTTAAATGCACCAGTCAAGAGACAGAGAGTGGCAGAATGAATAAAAAAACATGATCCATCAATACGTTGCCTACAAGAGATACACCTTAGACACAAAGACATAAATAAGTTAAAAATCAAATGATGGAAAAAATAGATTAAAAATCAAAGGATGAAAAAAATAATAGACAAAGAAAGGCGTTACATAATGATTAAGGGGTCAATCCACGAAGAAGACATTAAAAAAAAAAAAACCCGTTGCCAATGAGTAGATTCCGACTCAGAGTGACTGTATAAGACAGAGTGGAACTGCCCCATAGAGTTTTCAAGGAGCACTTGGTGGATTTGAACTGTCGACCTTTTGGTTAGCAGCCATAGCTCTTAACCACTATGCCACCGGGGTTTCCAAGATGACATAGCAATAATAAATATTTCTGCACCCAATGACAGAGTTCCAAAATACATAAAACAAACTCTAACAGAAATGAAAAGAGAAATAGACAGTTCTACAATAAAAATAGAAGACTTTAACACACCACTTTTGACAATGGACAGAACAACTAGAAAGAAACTCAACAAAGATACAGAAGATGTAAATAACACAACTAACTTGAAGAAACATACAGAGCACAACACTCAACAGCAGCACAGTACACATTCTTCTTTGACACACATGAATCATTGCCCAGAATAGACCGTTCTTCAGAATATTTTAGGCCACAAAGCAAGCCTCAGTAAATTCAAAAACATCGAAATAAAATGAAGCATCTTCTCTGACCATAATGCTATAAAACTAGAAATCAATAACAGAACAAGAGAAAAAAATTAATTATATGGAAACTGAATAAGACCTTTGTCTTAGTTATCTAGCTCTGTTATAACAGAAATACCACAAATGGGTGGTTTTAACAAACAGAAATTTGTTTCCTCACCATTACAGGGCTAGGAGTCTGAATTCAGGGTACCAGCTCTACGGGAAGGCTTTCTCTCTCTGTTGGCTCTGGAGAAGGGTCCTCGTCGCTTCTGAGCTTCTGCTATTGGGCAAACTTCACGTGGCTTGGCATCTCTCTTCCCTCATCTCTGCTTGCTAGTTTGTGTTTAATCTCGTTTACATCTCAAGAAATTGACTCAAGATATACCCTACACTAATCCTGTCTATTTAACATAACAAAGACAACCCATTTTCAAATAAGATTATAACCACAGGCATACAGATTAGGATTTGCAACACATTTTTTGGGAACACAATTGAATCCATAACAACCTTGTTTAAAAACTGCTGGGTAATAGAAGAAATTAAAAATGGAAATTAAAAAATCTTAGAATCAAATGAGAATGAAAACACAAAATTTCACTGTGTATATTTAGGCCAGATGTTTTTTAAAAAATTAGATCTTCTACACCTCTACAACAAAAAGACAAATATCCAATCGAAATATGGGCAAAGGATATGAACAGACAGTTTACCAAAGAAGACATTCAGGCAGCTAACAGACACTTGAGGAAATGCTCATGATAACTAAGCATTAGAGAAATGCAAGTCAAAACTACAATGAGATACAATCTCACCCGGCATCACTGACACGAATGAAAAAAACAGAAAATAACAAATGTTGGAGAGGCTGCAGGGAGATTGGAACTCTTATGAACTGCTGGTGGAAATGCAGACTGGTACAACCATTTTGGAAAACAATATGGTACTTCCTTAAAAAGCCAGAAATAGAAATACCATATGATCCAGCAATCCCACTCCTAGGAATATATCCTAGAGAAATAAGAGCCGTCACAAGAATAGGCATATGCACGCCCACGTTCTTTGCAGCATTGTTCACAACAGCAAAAAGGTGGAAACAAACTAAGTGCCTATCAACAGACGAACAGGTAAACACACTATGGTACATAAACACAATACTACACAACAATAAAGAACAATGATGAATCTGTTAAACATCTCACAACATAAATGAATCTGGAGGACATTATGCTGAGTGAAATAAGTCAGTCACAAAAGGGCAAACACTGTATGAACCCACTATTATAAAAACTCATGAAAATGTTTATGCACAGAAAGAAATAATCTTTGATGGTTACTAGGGAGGGGAGGAGTGGGAAGGGAAAAACACTAACTAGACAATAGATAAGTGGTAACTTTGGTGAAGGGTAGGACAGTACACAATACTGGGGAATTCAGCACAACTTGACCAAGGCAAAGTCATGGAAGCCTCGTAGACACTTCCAAACTCCCTGAGGGGCCAAATTACTGAGCTGACAACTGGAGACCATGGTCTTGAGGGACATTTAGCTCAATTGGCATAACATAGCTTATAAAAAAGAATGTTCTACATCCTACTTTGTGAGTAGCATCTGGGGTCTTAAAAGGTTGTGTGCAGCCATCTAAGATACTCCACTAGTCTTACCCCATGTGGAGCAAAAGAGAATGAAGAAAACCAAAGACACAAGGGAAAGATTAGTCCAAAGGACTAATGGACCACAACTACCACAGCCTGTACCAAACCGAGTCTACTAGATGGTGCCTGGCTACCACCACCAACTGCCCTGACAGGGATCACAACAGAGGGTCCCTGGCAGAGCTGGAGAAAAATGTAGAACAAAATTCTAACTCATAAAAAAAAGACCAGACTTACTGGTCTGCAGAGACTGGAGAAGCCCTGAGAGTATGGCCCCCAGATACCCTTTTAACTCAGTATGAAGTCGCTCCTGAGGGTCACCCTTCAGCCAAAGGCTAGACAGGCTCATAAAACAATAATACATGTAGTTCAACCATGTATAGGAGACTAAATGGGCATGCCAGCCCAGGGGAAGGACAAATGGAAACGGTGAAGCCAAGGTCAAGAAGGGGAGAGTGTTGATGCATCGAGACGTTGGCAACCAATGTCACAAAACAATATGTGTATTGATTGTTTAATGAGAAACTAATTTGCCCTGTAAACTTTCATCTAAACCACAATAAAAAAAAAAAAAGAAAAAGCAAAAAATTAGATCCACTGTAAATTAGGATTATCTGTTTTTATTTCAAATAAAATCTTATAAAAGACCCTATAAAAAGGGGTGAGGGAGGTTGCTCTGTTAAACTTTAACTCTGTTGAAGCAGAAGAGCAGTGGTGGGGTTACAGCCCCCCTCTAACATCCAACCAGTTGCTGTTGAATCAACTCCGACTCATGGCAACCCTACATGTGTCCAAGCAATACTGTGCACCACAGGGTTTTCAGTGGTTGATTTTTCAGAAGTAGATCACCAAACCTTGCTTCTGAGATGCCTCTGAGTAGACACGAACTCCAACCTTTCAGTTTGCAGCCAAGCACGTTAACTCTTTGCACCATCCAGGGACTCCCCTCTAATGTCCAGTTATCTTTAAATCCAACAAATTAGGCATTGCCTGGGAACTTGTTAGAAATGCAGCATCTCAGGCCTCATGCCTCAGATCTGCTGAGTCAGAATCTTCATTTAACAAGATTCCTGGGGATGATTCAAATGCACATGAATGTTTGAAAAGTTTTTCTCTAAAGAACTTTTAACCATAATGTTGTGCAGTTAGGAAATCATCTGCTTAGACCTCTGTTCTCCAAAAATTTGACCGCTGCACACTCATGTTGTTAGGTGCCATCGAATCGGTTCTGACTCAAAGAGATCCTATGCACAACAAAACGAAACAGTGCCCTGTCCTGCGCCATCCTTAAAATTGTTGCTATGCTTGAGCTCATTGTTGCAGCCACTGTGTCAATCCACCTCGTTGAGGGTCTTCCTCTTTTCCGCTGACCCTGTACTCTGCCAAGCATGATGTCCTTCTCCAGGGACTGATCCCTCCTGACAACATGTCCAAAGTATGTAAGACGCATTCTCACCATCCTTGCTTCTAAGGAGCATTCTGGTTGTACTTCTTCTAAGACAGATTTGTTCACAAGCCTCCACAGTATGACAAACTGACAGACACGTGGGGGTGCACACTCATATAAAAAAAAAAAAAAAATACAGGTATGCATCCCAATATATGCATGTTACTTGTTTATAAATGTGAAAATCACTGGTTTAGATGTACAGGGCTATCTATGGGAACAAAACCACCCAACCCATTGCCTTAGAGTTAGTTCCAACTCATAGCAACCCTATCAGACAGAATAGAACTGCCATAGGGTTTCCAAGGAATGCCTGGTGAATTCAAACTGCTGGCCTTTTGGTTAGCAGCCAAAGTCTTAATCACTACACCAGCAGGGTTTCCATCTATAGGAACATAGAAGAAAATATTAGAACTTCTATTTCCATTTTTTTTTTCATGATTATGGAGTTTATTAGGGAAGCAACAGGTTACAATTCAGGTTCACAAACACTCAGTTCACAAACATAGAGTTCTATCAGGACAGCCTCTTTCCAGCCTCTCCTTGGCCCTCAGCCTCTGCCCAAAGACACTCAGCGTTCTCCCTGTTGCTGCTACTTGTTGCCTTTAGTGTAACAGCTCTGTCTCTCTCTCCTGGTTTCAGAAGCTTCTCAGCGCAGTGATCCCGGGTTCAAATAAGCGCTGGCTACTGGCTGTTTTTCCTCGGTGGTGGTGGGATTCTCTTTTTCCCTCTGGGGTTGCTCATTTCAAGCCCAGCGGATGGCAAAACTGACCAAGCTATAATTACCATATATACAGCCATGCCCAATCATGTGGTGGGATTCACAAGACCATGGCTAGAAAGGCCACACAAAAGTGACCCATCACACCTCACCCTCATTCCATGTCCTCTTCTGAATCCATATTTCTATGTGTTTTTATATCATCTTTTCTAATTCCTATTTTCAATTATACATAATAAATTAATACAAAGTATGTGTATATGTATAAACGTATATATATGTACATGCACACAGGTATATGTGTATATTTATATTGCTGATTCAATACTTTTTACTGTTTTGAATGTGAAGGAAGAGTAGGACCCAGATTAAATATAAATTCTACGGTATGTTATTCAAGGATTTGCACAATATGACTTTCTCCTCATTTTTTTGCCTTACCCACTAAGGTAAACTGAATGATGGCCCAAAGATATCCATGTTCTAATCCCCGGAACCTGTTTGTGTTACTTTATATAACAAAAGTGACTTTGCCATCATGGTTAAATTAAGAATTTTGATATGAGGAGATTATCCTGGATTATGGAGGTGGGCCCTTATGAAAGGGAGGCAGAGGGAGATTTGATGACAGAAGAGGAGAAAGTACATGATGATGGAGGCAGAGATTGAGAGACGCAGTCACACGCCAAGGAATGCCAGAAGCCACCAGAACCTGGAAGAGCAAAGGAAAAGATTTTCCCTGGAGGTCCCAGAAGTACAGCATTGCCAACACCTTGATTTTAGCCCCACAAGGCTCATCTCAGATTCTGACTTTCAGAATGATAATAGAACAAATCTGTGTTGTTTGAAGCCATTAAAATTTTGATGATTTGTTACAGCAGCACAACAAATATACCCATCCTCCCCTGCCCGCAAGAGGTTCTACCATGCACATCCTCTGCTCCAGCCAAGTTGGATTACTTATTGTTCTCCAAATACTTTCTGTGCTTTCTAGCCCTTGTACCATTGCCCAAAGGATGGTTTTCACCTAGAATATTCTTCTCATATGCCACCAACTCCCTGCTGCACACATACGTACACACACATGCACACAAATGCTCCATCTCAACCCACAGAGATCCTGCTGGCCCATTGCCACTCTTCTCTGAAATGCCCCTCCTGGTTGAAGGCCCTCTTGACCCCTTCAGATATAATCTCCCTCCTCTCATCCTCAAAGGTGCTGTCTTTATTTTCTCTTGTTAGCAGTTTCCATTCTCCGCCTGGTGTTATAATTGCTTTTGTTCGAGGAAGAAAGAAATTAATCTCCATATCTCTTACAGTGTCCAGCATAGTACATGCTGAAGTTTTGTACCTGAGGGTGATATTAAAAACACATAACAACTGATATGCCCTGGGCGCCAGTCAATGAGCACTGCTGCTGTATGTACATAAGGAGCCCTCAGGTGGTGCAAATGGTTAAGGTACTTGGCTACTAACCAAAGAGTTAGAGGTTCAAGTCCAGTCATAGGGCCTCAGAAGAAAGGCCTGGTGATCTACTTCCAAAAAATCAGTCATTGAAAGCCCTATGGAGCACAGTTCTTCTCTGACACACATGGGGCTGCCATGAGTCAGAGTTGACTCCGCGGCAACCATTTTGTTGGGACTGTCCACAAACCACAGGTACTACAATGTGGGTGCATAACAGTAAATTCTCAGCCCTGCTTTGACCAGTCAGGAGTCAAAGTCCTGTGATCTCAAGGTAAAGGCAAGCCCAGATTACCTAGGAGTGAAGCTGTATTATAGGGATACAGAGTGTAAGGCACAGCAGAGAAAGTTGCCACATCAGTCACAGCAGCCATTGTGGGCCCAGCTGCTTCCATATGGGGATGTACAGTGGGTTCCACAAGAACCAGTAACTTGACCTTCCTATAACCGAGGGCTTCCCTGGGACAGTTTTCCACCCTTCAGCATGCACAACCCAGCAATACATAGATCACTGTGGGCGTGCCCTGACGAAGCCCACAGTGGGCCCTGCATTCCTTACAAGAAAGAGGTTGTTGGGTCCAGGGGTGGATTAACCAGTAAAAAAGGTATGCATGGGCTTAATTGTGTTACTTAATCAGTAGTGCACAATTTCACATAGTTAAAAACAGGCTAAATTGTGCACTACAGATTAGTAAGTAAGCACAAATAAGCCCCTGCATACCTTGCTTATTGAGAAAGCCATCCCTGGTTGGGACCTTCCTCTGAAAAGATAGCTATGAAGGTAATGAGCACTGTTGTAGACTGAATCGAGTGTTTGGAAATAGGGTCTTCTTTGTTATATTACTGAGGGCATACCAGTATAGGATGTGTCCTAAACCTAATCACTTCTGAGTTATAAAAAGAGCAGATTAGACACAGAACTAAGTGCACATACTGTATAAGACAAGTGGACAGATGTTATGTGAAGATTGAGAACCAAGGAATTCCTGGGGCTATCAGCAAGGAAAGAATCAACATTGCCAGAACACTGACTTGGACTTTTAGCCTTGAGAACTGTGAGAAAATAAATTTCTGTTCTTTAAACTCACCCGCTTGTTTTTTTAACACTAGAAAACTAGGGCCCATTGCTGTCAAATCAATTCCAACTCATAGCAACCCTATGGGACAGAGTAGAACTGCCCCATAGGGTTTCCAAGGAGTGGCTCGTGGATTCAAACTGCTGACCTTTTGGTTAGCAGTCAAGCCCTTAACTGCTGAGCCGCCAGAGCTCTCTCCTCATTCTGTCTGCCAGTACAAATACATGTGCAGCATGTTTGGGGATTGGATTAAAGCCACTTTCTGTGTATGAGGTGTGACATATGAGTATCAGGACCATCAAAAAGATGTCATAAGTCTAGTAGTGAGATTTTATCAAGGGCTGAGCCAATAAATTGAACTCTGAGCCTTAAGGAAGCTCTCTGCTCGCGTTGGCTTGCCCTCCAGTCTCCTGTTCTCTACCTATTCATTCAGGGGGAATAAAGGCCATAAGAAGGATTGGAAAAGAGACATGAGGTACTTTATAAGTGGAAACTAGAGGTTGGGATTATTTTCATTTTAAAAAATAAGTTACCAGTGAAACTGTTTTCTCTGTAAATCTATGAAGCAGGGAGGGACCCCATGATCAATTATCACTGCCAAAGATCCAGGCAGGTTTACTCACTCTGAACACCTCTCAAACCTGTTGAACTTCCCAGGAACCCTGGATACCCGGCCTGTGGCACTTACACACTGCTGTCGGTCCTTTGCCTTAGGGAATCCCATGACCCCGCTGAGATCAGTGAGCCCACACTACTTTCGTCCTTCCCCCAAGTGGAGAGCCCCACAGTACTTTTAAAGGATGCTGACGTTCCAACACCAGTGTGTTTCTCAACATCTCTGTGTCCTCATGGTGAATAGGTGAGCCGCTCATACTTAACAAAGGCACTTCAATAATCCTATCTCCCTAAGTCTTTCCTCTTGTACAACATATCTAAGACTTTCTGGCATTTCCACTTAATTTCATCTAGGCTGTTTACGCTTAGTATATGCCATCTAGGTTTCAGCCAACCAACTAAGCAAATAGAATTATCTCCAGCTATTTGAGAATCCAGAATCTCAGGTAAGTGCACCATATTGATAAATTCAGATGAAAAATCACTACCGAGTGACTGTGATTATTAAGTTCTTAGAAAATAGACCCACCACAGTCAGTTCATTATATTGTGGTGGCTTGCATGTTGCTATAATGCTGGAAGCTAGACTACCAGATTTCAAATACCAACAGGGTCATCCAGGTTTCAGGGGAGCTTCCAGACTAAGACAGGCAGGAAGAAAGGCCTGGTGATCTACTTCTAAAAATTAGTCAACAACAGAACATTGACCAATACAGTGCTAAAAGATGAGTCCCCTAGATTGGAAGGCATTCAAAATATGCAGTGGCTGCAACAATGGACTTGAGCATACCAACAACCATGAAGATGGTGCAGGACTGGGCAACATTTCATTCTATTGTACATGGGGTACCATGAGTTGGAGTAGTCTCAAAGGCAACTAACAACACAACAACAAAGAACTGAAACAAATGAGGTAAACAACAAAGGTCCTACTTGACTCATACCAAAAACCTGTTGCTGTTGAGTCGATTCCAACTCATAGTGACCCTATAGGACCAAGGAGTGCCTGGTGGATTTGAACTGCTGGCCTTTTGGTTAGCAGCCAAGCTCTTAACCACTGTGCCATCAGACTCATATAACCAAAAAACAGACCAACAAAACAAACCAACAAGACCTCTTGGCCTGATGCCTGGTCATGAGTGACTGGAGTCACTGGTTCATGATCACACCTCTAGCCATTCCCATGGCTAGATCAGAGACACAGAGCGAAGAGGATGTTGGGTGCTTTCAAAGAAAGATGCTGCAATAATACCTTAAGCACATGATATAAATCTCCGCTTTGGCCCCTGGGAAAGGCCATTATGAAGTTAATACACTTCACTGAAGACTGGCTTTAAGCTAATGTGAGTTCCTAGGGACCCACAATGCCCCTGCAGTTCATCAGAGAGACTAGGACTTCATGAAGACTGCATGGCAATAAAGTGTTAGATCAAACGTGTCTTTCTGTGGGCTCGAGGCATTCCAAAGTCATCTGTGGTTATTGTCTTAGTTCCTGGAGAGTATATTTGAAATAGGAATACTTGAAAACTGACAAAAATCTGCACATTAATTCCCTGACCTGAGGAGTGTGGGTCACTATAGAAGAAAATCCAAATGGAACCCTGTGGTACTAACCCTCCCTACTAAAACAGTTAATCAAAGGCAATGTATCATCCCAAGAGGGAATTTATCAAAGACTTGGAAAATACAAGGGTGAGGATTCATATTGCACCCCCTCTAACTCACCCGTCTGGCCTGTGGAGAAGGCAGCTGTGTCCTGAGGATAACAGTGGACTGTTTTAAACTCAATCCAGGGTGAGACCAAGATGGTAGAGAAGTCAGACGATTCTGGTGAACCCTTTTACAACAAAGACCCCCCAAAAAAAGCAAAACAATTACATTAATGACAAGAGAGAAGCCCTGAACATCAAAGGCAAAGTTAGAAAATGGACTGAGTGGCAGGGGGAGGTAGAGACAGTTCAGAAGTGGAGGGGAGTTGCTGAACCTGAATTGCCAGGATCCCTCAGGCATCACTTCCAGGAGCGGCTGCGATGGGCTGGTGGTAGCATCTGGCCGCAATTTTCTCAGGGAGAAATAGCTAGTCACACAGCCTACTTGCACCTCCGGAACCAGAGAAGAACGGTACTCTTGGCAAAAGTTAAGTACTTGCATATATTTTACCGTGCCCCCAGGCCCCAGGCCAGCTTCAGTGGCTGTCGCTTTCTCTTGGCCTGAGATAGGTCCTGTTGTGCATGCTGAGCCATTCTCCTGGCCTCAGAGAAGGAATAAATTCACAATTGGGGAAAAGCTGATCTGCCATCTCCACTAGCCTGTTGAGCTAAGGACAGAAGCAGCTCCTGTCCAGGCATAAATGGCCCATAGACTTTGAATACGTTTCCTCCCTGCATGAACTTGTGTGGGCCTATTTCAGGAGAATAGGCCCTTGTTGACACACTGCAACTGTTTCAGCTGTGCAGTGGAGAGGTGGCTGTTTGATGTTTAACACTGCTTTGCCTATTAAGCAGGGTCCACACCTACCCACATCAGGAGCCTAAGGACTGGTGGCTCCACTCAGGTCACCCAGCCACCCATGACAGGGGTCCAAGTATAACTGGTACCTCCCAGTCCTTACAACCAAAAGCATTGGGTGCCCAAGGTCTGTCTGCAGAACTCACCCACCTTTGTGCTGTAGGAAAGAGGGACAAGCTTTCCTCACAGACACTTGGGGAGTGGTTGTCAGTCCCCTGCCTTGTTCAGACCATGACTCCCTGGTGCAACTAGATACCTGTACCTACACCAAAAACCCCTGCCCCCCTAAGACTGTAGGACAGAGCCTGTACCACACACTTGATGACCAGCTACCTGGACACCTGAGCTGAATCCAAACAAGAAAAGTGAATGGATTCCTAGGTTCATATAGCTGGTAACAGCTCTAGCCATCTGATGACAGGACTTTAGAGCTTCAAAAGCAAAAATAATCAAGATAGCTCACTCAAGCAACCTATTTGGACATATCAAAACAAAATAAAGTAGGAAGCTAGGATATAGTAAGCAAACATAAAATAAACTAATATGATAACTTACAGATGGCATGGAGACAACAGTCAATATCAAATCACATAAAGAAACAGACCATGATCGCTTCAACAAGGTCTGAAAACAAAGAATCCAGGGATCTTCTGAATGAAGTTACCTTCCTGGAATTACCAGATGCAGAATACAAAAGACTAATATAGAGAACTCTTCAAGAAATCAGGAACAAGATCAGGAAGCAGATCAGGCAATATGCAGAAAAAGCCAAGAAACACACAAATAAAGCAGTTGAAGAAATCAAAAGGTTATTCAAGAACATAATGAAAAATTTAATAAGCTGCAAGAATCCATAGAAAGACTGCACTCAGAAATTCAGAAGATTAACGTCAAAATTACAAAATTAGACAACTCAGTAGAAAGTCAGAGGAGCAAAACTGAGCAAGTGGAAGATAGAATTGGTGAGATTAAAGACAAAGCACTTGGTACCAAAATATTTGAAAAAAATCAGATAAAAAAGAATTTTTTAAAATGAAGAAACCCTAGGAATCATGTGGGACTCTATCAAAAGAAATAACCTATGAGTGATTAGAGTACCAGAATAGGGAGGGATAACAGATAATACAGAGAGAATTATTGAAGATTTGTTGGCAGAAAACTTCCCTGATATTGTGAAAGATAAGAAGATATCTATCCAAGAAGCTCATCAAACTCCGCATAAGGTAGATCTTAAAAGAAAGTCACCAAGACGTATTATAATCAAACTTGCCAAAGCCAAAGAAGGAGAAAATTTTAAGAGCGAAGTGGGCAGCTAGGGATAAATGAAAAGTCACCTACAAAAGAGAGCCTATAAGAATAAGCTCGGGCTACTCAGCAGAAACCATGCAGGCAAGAAGGCAATGGGATGATTTAAATAAAGCATTGAAGTAAAAAAAATTGCCAGCCAAAAATCATATACCCAGCAAAACTGTCTCTCAAATATGAAGGTGAAATTAGAACATTTCCAGATAAACAGAAGTTTAGGGAATTCCTAAAACCAAACCAAAACTACAAGAAATACTAAAGGGAGTTCTTCGGTTAGAAAATCAATAATATCTGTTATCAACCCAAGACTAGAACACTGGACAGAGCAATCAGATGTCAACCCAGATAGGGAAATCACAAAAATAAATCAAGATTAAAAAAATACTCAAAATAGGGAAACAGAGATGTCATTATGTAAAAGAAGACAACATTAAAATAATAAAGAAGGACTAAGAAATGTAGTCATAGATCTTTCATATGGAGAGGAAGACAAGACGATATAAAGTTAGGTTTAAACTTAGAAAAATAGGGGTAAATATTAAGGTAACCACAAAGGGGACTAACAATCCTACTCATCAAAATAAAATACAAGAAAAAAAATAGAGACTCAGGAGAAACAAAATCAACCACAACAAATAAGAGGAAAAAACAATATATAAACTACTCAGCACAAAAAATTAAGTGGGAAAAACAAACTGCCAACAACACACAGAAAAAGGCATCAAAATGACAGCACTAAATTCATACCTATCCATAATTATGCTGAATGTAAATGCATTAAGGCACCAATAAAGAGACAGAGAGTGGCAGAATGGATAAAATACAGGATCCATCTATATGCTGCTTACAAGAGACACACCTTAAACTTAGAGACAAAAACAAACCAAAACTCAAAGGACAGAAAAAAATACATCAAGCAAAAAACAATCAAAAAAGAGTAGGAGTGGCAATATTAACTTCTGACAAAATAGACTTTAAAGTTAAATACACCACAAAGGATAAGGAAGGACACTACATAATGATTAAAGGGACAATATACCAGGAGGATATAACCATATTAAATGTTTATGCACCCCATGACAGGGCTGCAAGACACATAAACTGTAACAGCATTGAAACATGAAATAGACAGCTCCACAATTGTATTAGGAGACTTCAACACACCACATTCAGTGAAGGACAGGACATCCAGAAAGAAGCTCAATAAAGACACGGAAGATCTAAATGCCACCATCAACCAACTTGACCTTATAGACATATACGGAACACTTCACCCAACAGCAGCCAAGTATACTTTCTTTTCTAGTGCATGTGAAACATTCTCTAGAATAGACCACATATTAGGTCATAAAGCAAGCCTTAGCAGAATCCAAAACACTGAAATATTACAAAGCATCTTCTCTGACCATAAGGCCATAAAAGTAGAAATCAATAACAGAAAAAGCAGAGAAATAAATGAAACACTTGGAAACTGAACAATACCCTGCTGAAAAATGACCGGGTTATAGAAGACATCAAGGATGTAATAAAGAAATTCATAGAATCCAATGAGAATGAAAACACTTCCTTTCAGAACCTTTGGGACACAGTGAAAGCAGTGTTCAGAGGTCAATTTATATCAATAAATGCACACATACAAAAAGAAGAAAGGGCCAAAATCAAAGAATTATCCCTACAACTTGAACAAATAGAAAGAGACCAACAAAAGTAACCCTCAGGCACCAGAAGAAAGCAAATAATAAAAATTAGAGCAGAATTAAATGAAACAGGGCACAGAAAAACAACTGAAAGAGTTAACAAGACCAAAAGCTGGTTCTTTGAAAAAATTAACAAAACCGATAAACCATTGGCCAAACTGACAAAAGAAAAACAGGGGAGGAAGCAAATAACCCAAATAAGAAATGAGGTGGGCGATATTACAACAGACCCAGCTGAAATTAAAAGAATCATATCAGGTTACTACAAAAAATTGTGCTCTAACAAATTTGAAAACCTAGAAGAAATGGATGAATTTCTAGAAACACACTACCTATCTAAACTAACACAAACAGAGGTAGAACAACTAAACAAACCCATAACAAAAAAAAGAGACTGAAAAGGTAATTAAAAATCTCCCAACAACAACAACAACAACAACGAAGAAAGCCCTGGCCTGGACGGCTTCACTGCAGAGTTCTACCAAACGTTCAGAGAAGAGTTAACACCACACCTACTAAAGGTATTTCAGAGCATAGAAAAGGATGGAATACTACCAAACTCATTCTATGATACAAACCGGGTAAAGACACCACAAAAAAAGAAAATTACAGACCTATATCCCTCATGAACATAGATGCAAAAATCCTCAACAAAATTCTAGCTAATTGAATTCAACAACATATCAAAAAAATAATTCACCATGACCAAGTGGGATTCATACCAGGTATGCAGGGATGGTTCAACATTAGAAAAACAATTAATGTAATCTGTCAGATAAAAACAAAAAACGAGAACCACATGATCTTATCAATTGATGCAGAAAAGGCATTTGACAAAGTTCAGCAAAATAGGAACAGAAGGAAAATTCCTCAACATAATAAAGGGCAGTCTTACTTGAGACTATGCCAGTTCTATGCCTCTGTATCATATTTAGTCTGCAGAGATCTGAATCATCTCACCACTGGTCCACTACATCGACCATATTTGTGCTGCAATCAGTAATACGTGGGGTTAACATGAGTCAGAATTGAGTTGACAACTAACAACAACAACAAGGACTAGTAAGCAGGAAATAGCAGGCACCTAATGGCACAATGGTTAAACTACTGTAAAGATTAAACCCATTGTTGTTGAGCTGATTCCAACTCATAGTGATGCTATAGAACGGAGTAGAACTGCCCAATGGGGTTTCCAAGGCTGTAATTTTTATGAAAGCAGCCTGCCACATCTTTCTTGTGAGGAGCGGCTAGTGAGTTTGAACCTTCGACGTTTTGATTAGCAGCTGAGCACTTGACTACTGTGCCACCAGAGCTCCCTCCATAAAGACTGCAGTCTAGGAAACCCTATGGGGCAGTTCTACTCTATCCTACAGAGTTGATATGAGTTGGAATCAACCCACCAACAAAAACACAACAAAATTCTGTGGTATATGTGTGTCGGAAAGTGAAAATTTAAGAAACTGGAACTTGAGTTAAGTTTCTTGTGTATGACACATGTGCCAGGGACATGATAGAGTATTCCTTCTGGAATTAAAGACAAGACCTATACCTTACACTGCCACCATGAATAAATGGCTTAGTTGCCATTGAATTGATTCTGATTCATGGCGAACCCATGTGTGTCAGGGTAATAAATGGCTTAGTTGCCATTGAGTTGATTCTGATTCATGGCGAACCCATGTGTGTCAGGGTAGAGCTGTACTCTCTAGAGTTCTCAGAGGCTGATCTTTCAGAAGTAGATCACCAGGACTTTTTTTCTGAGATGTCTGTGGGTGGACTTGAACCTCTAACCTTTCAATTAGTAGCCAAGCAAATTAACTTTTTGCACCACCCAGGGGTTCCTTAAGAAGCCTCAGCACACCTTAACCATTGAATGAAGGTTGCAGAAGTATGACAGCCCCTCCCCTGGTTTGGGTTGAAACAACTCTGAGGTATGACTCATACTCCAAAGCTCCCTGCAGCATCAGGCTGAAGCCACCCTCTCTGGGACTTTGCCTGTAACCATCCCCTTGCTTGGCTTCTTCTTCTTCCCTGTCCAACTGCCCACCCTCTCTTACTGGTCTCCCTTGGGAGCACTTCTGGATAAATCACTTATCCCCAAATCCTCCCTCAAAGGTCTGCTTCCAGAACACAGTCTAAAACATACACTTGCTAAACAAGCTCGAAAGAGGCTGAGTCATGAGTGAGAGAGCCAGTTTGCTAAGTAAGTCTAAAAGTAATCTCAAGGAGGCAGAGCCAACATGGCACTATAGACAAGAAGCAGCACCTCATCATCCTTTCACAGCAAAGACCTGAAAAACTAAGTAAAACAGAGACAAATTTCAATCCTGGAACCCTAAGTGTCAAATGAAGAGATAAAGAACTCAACCCAAGCACTGAATGGAATAAGAAACTGACAGAGAACAGGAAGGAGAGATATGAGCGGAGGCCCCCTATCAGCTAACGCAGCACAGATTTGCCATCTTGGATTCCTGTTGGAGATCGGCAGACAGGGAGTAAGGGAAAGAAGTTTCGCAGGGCTCCCAGCAGGAGACAAGGCACCAAGTAACCAGTGATATACACTTTTCCGCCCCCCACCCTTCTTCCCCCTGCTTGGCCTTCACCGCTTCCCAGTGAGCCAAGTGACCATGGCCCTGGAGGCACTGGCTCTGTGTCGTGTGGTTTCACCCCACCCACACCAGCCAGGTCCTTCAGTGCCATTTCTTTGCTGCTGGTATTGCTTTTATCAGCTTCTTTTGGTTTCTTCCCTGTCTCTCACCTCCTCCCCCCCTTTATCTTGAAAACCTGGCTCTGTGTGGCATCTTTGCTTCTTGACAGGCTTTGAAACATCGCTCATCTGGGAAACTGCTTCCCTGGTCCATGCCACCACACTGGTGGGATCCCTGGGGACCTTTGTTTTGTCTGTTTGTTTGTTTTCTTTTTGCAGCTTGAGATCTCCTTCTAGCCGGGCTGTACTGTGCAGCTTGGGAGAAACTTCCCCGATCTGCACAGCCATGCCAGTGGGATCCCTGGGGGCATCTCATTTCCCTTTTCGTCTTTCCTCATTTTTCAGTTTCTTCTCTCTCTCTACTTACCTTCTTTTCCTGTCTCTTGAATACTTGGCACTGTATGCCATTTCTGCCCCTTCTATCCAGGCCGCACTGCGCAGCACGTGAGCCCTGCGCTGTGCAGCATTGGAGCCACTTCCTCGGTCACAAAGCTGCATCGGTGGAATCCCTGTGGGCCTTTCTTTTTGCTCTTTGTTTTACTTTATTTCATTTTTGTTTTTTGTCTTTCTTCATTTCTCAGTTTCTCGTATTTATTTACCTTCTTTTCCTGTCTCCTGAATACCTGGCACTGTGTGACATCTCTGCCCCTTCTAGATGGTCTGTGCTGCAAGGCTTGGGAGCCACTTCCCTGGTCTGTGCAACGGTGCCAGTGGGATCCCTGGGGGCCATTCCTTTTTGAAAATTTATTTATGTTCTCTTTTCCTCTTTGTTTTTCTTTGTTTCTCAGTTTCTGATCTCTCTCTGCTTTCCTTCTTTTCCTGTCCCCTGAATACCTGGCACAATGTGCCATCTCTGACCCTTCTAGACAGGCTGTGCCTCGAGGCCTGAGAGAAGTTTCCCCACTAGCTAGTGGGATCCCTAGAGGCATTTCTTTTCTTATTTAAAAAAAAAAATTATTTTTTTTCTCTTTTTCTCTGTGCCATTTTGTTTTTCTTCATTTCTCAGTTTCTTGTCTCTCCATTCCAATAGCAAGCTCCCTCAGCATTTTTTTTTTTTTTTGGCTCCCGCTTCTCTCTCCTCTTTCCCATACCCATATTAGCTCCACGCACCACAACTTCTCCCCTCCCTCTGGCCTACCTGCACCATGCACTGAATATCACACCCACATGCAGCACAGGCACCACCTACTGGACCCTGCCCTGCACTGATTCCCAGCCCACCCTGTCAGCCCTGGTATGTGCCACAAACAATGCATCCAAGACCTTCCCCTTCAGCTGGAACCGCCCTGCTGCAGCACAGCGGAGCAACTGGCCCTGCCCATTGGACAAGGAGGTGAAAAGTATGGTGCCCACAGATTAGCAAACAACAAAGAATGCACAGTCTGCCTGCTCAGACATAATCAAATAAAACAAAAAATCAGTACAAAACAAACTAATCTACAATCAATAAACAAAGAAAATAACTACCAAATGCCCCCCAGACAACAGACAATATCAAAACATTAAAAAAAGAGAACAGGATGGTTCCAGTAGGTGTCCAAAAATAAAACATCAGATGACTTTCCAGTAGAAGAAAAGACACTAGAACTACCTGACAGGGAATTCAAATCTCTAATATTCAGAGCTATCCAAAAATTGAAGCAAAAAGCAGACAAAAATGAGGAAAAAATAGATAAATTCATGGAAAAGGCAGACAAATTCATGAAAAATACAGGAAAAAATGGAATAATTCAGGAAAATAATACAGGAACAAAATGTCAAAATAAATTCACAACTAGAAATCATACAAAAACAACAATTAGAAATCCAAAAGAAAAACACCAAGATTTCAGAAAAGGACAGTGTCATAGAAGGTCTGAGGAGCATGTTTGAAACAATGGAAGATAGGGTCAGTGAAATTTAAGACAAACACTTGGATACAATTTGTTGGAGGAAAAATCAGAAAAAAGAACAAAGAAAAATGAAGAAACCCTGAGAATTATGTGAGATACAATCAAAAGCAAAACATTGCAAGTGATTGGAGTTCCAGAAGGGGGAGAAAATGGAAAACACAGAGAGAATCATTGAAGAATTGCTGATAGAAAACTTTCCTAATATCATAAAAGAGGAAAAGCGACCATCCAAGAAGCCCAACTAACCCCATGTAGGATAGACCCTAAAAGAAAATCACCAAGGCATATCATAATTAAACTCTCTAAAGACAAAGATGAAGAAAGAATCCTGAGATCAGCTCGAGAAAAATGAAAAGCCATACACAGAGGGGAAACAATAAGACTAAGCTCTGATTACTTGGCAGAAACCATGCAGGCAAAAAGGCAATGGGATGACATATATAAAACCTTGAAAGACTAAATTGCCAACCAGGTATAATATATCCTGCAAAACTCTCATTCAAATATGATGGTGAAATTAGGATATTTCCAGATAAACAGAAATTAAGGGACTATGTAAAAACCAAACCAAACTTACAAGAATAATTAAAGGGAGTTCTTCAGTTTGAGAACAAATGACATCAGACCACACCCTGAATCTAGGAGGCAACATCACACCAGCCAGATACCAACCTAGGAAATGAACTCTCAAGCACTATTCAAAACCAAAAGATTTACAATAGGTTAACTGCAAATGACAACAACCGTCAAAACAATAAAAGAGGGAGTAAATGGTGCAGGTATAGATCTTTCTAAAGGAAAGGAATGCAAGGTGATACCAAATACTAATAGGCTCATTCAAACCTAGGAAGAGAAGGGTAAATTTCAAGGTAACCACAAAGTAAGCTAACAAACCTACTCATCAAAATAAAGAAAAAAAATAAAGTCTCAGTAAAAATTAAATCTACAAAAAAAAAGAAATGAAAAAAATCCACAAACAAAAGGAATTCAACACAAGAGAGCAAGAAGAACAAAGAAAACTTCTGCACCACAAAAAAAGCACTACAAAATGACAGCAAAAAACTCACACTTATCAATAATTACACTAAATGTAAATGACCTAAGTGCATCCATAAAGAGACAGAGAATGATAGAATATATATTAAAAAAAAAAATAGAATCCATCAATATGCTTCTACAAGAGACTATCTTAGGCATAAAGATGTAAATTTATTAAAAATCAAAGGATGGAAAAAAATAGAAGAAAACAGCTACCAAAAAAGAGCAGGAGTGGCAATATTAATCTCAGATAAAATAGACTTTAAAACAAAATCCACCGTAAAAGACAAAGAAGGGTGCTATATAATGATTAAAGGAATGATCCATCATGAAGACATAACCATAATAAATATCTACACACCCAATGACAAGGCTTCAAAATACATAAAACAAACTCTAACAGCATTGAAAAGAGAAATTGACAGTTCCACAATAATAGCAGGAGACTTCAACATGCCACTTTCAGTAAAGGACAGAACATCTAGAAAGAAACTCAATAAAGATAAAGAAGAGCTAAAAAGCACAATTAGCCAACTAGACATATATATATAGGACACTCTATCCAACAGTTGCAAAGTACACATTCTTTCCCAATGCACATGGAAGGTTTCCAGAACAGACCACATCTTAGGCCACAGAGCAACTCTCAATAAGATCCAAAACATTAAGATAATACAAAATATCTTCTCTGACCACAATGCCTTCAAAGAAGAAATTAACAGCAGGAAGAGCAAGGAAAAAAAAAAATCAGTTATATAGACAATGAATAATATCCTGCTTAAAAATCACTGGGTGATAGAAGAAATCAGAGATGGAATCAAAAAATTCCTACGATCAAACAAGAATGAAAACATATCATACCAAAACCTCTGGTATACAGCAAAGGCAGTGCTCAGAGGTCAATTTATAGCAACAGATGCACATATTAAAAAAGAAGAAAGGGATAAAATCAAAACGTTAGCTACACAGCTTCAACAAATAGAAAGAGAGCAGCAAAAGAAGCCCATAGCCACCAGAAGAAAGGAAATAATAAAGATCAGAGCAGAAATAAATGAAAAAGAGAATAGAAAAAAATAGAATCGACAAAACCAAAAGTTGGTCCTTTGAAAGGATCAACAAAAGCAACAAACCACTGGCCAAACTGACAAAAGAAAAACAGGAAAGGACGCAAATAAACTAAATAAGGAGTGAAATGAAGGACATTACAACAGACCTAACTGAAATAAAAAGGACCATAACAGAGTATTATGAAAAACTATACTCCAACAAATTTGAAAATCTAGAGGAAATGGACAAATTTGTAGAAATACACTACCTACCCAAACTAACACAAAATGATATTGAAAATCTAACAGACCCATAACAAGAGAAGAGATTGAAAAGGTGATTTAAAAAAAAAAACAAAGACTCCCAACAAAAAAAAAGCCCTGACCCAGATGGCTTCACTGGAGAATTCTACCATTCAAAGAGCTTACACCAGCACTACTCAAACTATTTCAGAACACAAAAAAGAAAGTGATACTTCCGAATTCATTCTAAGAAGCCAGCATAACCCTGATACCAAAACCAGGCAAAGACACCACAAAAAAGAAAGAAAATTGCAGACCAATACCTTTCGCGAATATAGAAGCAAAAATTCTCAACAAAATTCTAGCCAAGAGCATTCAGCATCATATAAAAAATAATGATAATAATAATAAACCACAACCAAGTAGGATTCAAACCAGGTATGCAAGGATGGTTCAACATTAGAAAATCGATCAGTGTAATCCACCACATAAATAAAAGAAAATAATCACATAGTCACCTCAATGGATGCAGAAAAGGCATTCAACAAAGGCCAGCACACATTCCTCATAAAAATTCTCAATAAAATAAGTATAGAAGGGAAATTCCTCATCACAATGAAGGACATCTATACAAAACCAATGGCCAACATCATTCTTAATGGAGAGAGGCTGAAAACATTCCCCTTGAGAACAGGAACAAGACGAGGATGCCCTTTCTTGCCACTCCTATTTAACATTGTGCTGGAAGTCCTAGCTAGAGCAATGAGATAAGAAAAAGAAATAAACAGCATCCAAATTGATAATGAAGAAGTAAAACTGCCCCTATTTGAGGATGATATGATACTATACATAGAAAACCCAAAAGGCTACATGAGAAAACTACTGGAACTAATAGAAAGATTCAGCAGAATAGCAGGATAAAAGACAAACGTACAAAATTCTGTTGGGTTCCTATACACCAAAAAAAAAGAATGATGAAAAGAAAATCAGGAAAACAATATAATTTATAACAGCTCCAAAAAAAATAAAGTACTTAGGAATAAATCTAACCAGTGATGTAAAAGACCTATGCAAAGAAAACTACAAGACGGTACTGCAAGAAACCAAAAGAGATCTACATAAATGGAAAAACATACCATGCTCATGGATAGGTAGACTCAACATTGTGAAAATGACAATTCTACCCTAAGCAATTTACAAATACAATGCAATCCTGATCTAAATACCAACAACATTGCTTAAAGTGATGGAAAAACTAATCATTATATGGAAAGGGAAGAAGCCCCAGATAAGTAAAGCACTATTGAAGAAGAATAAAATAGGAGGACTCAAACTACCTGATCTCAAAACCTACTATACAGCTATGGTAGTCAGAACAGCCTGGTACTGGTAAAATGACAAATACATTGACAATGGAAGAGAATTGAGAATTCAGATGTAAATCCATCCACCTACAGAAAAGATAGCCTTTTTAACAAATGGTGCTGGCAAAACTGGATGTCAATCTGCAAAAAAAAAAAAAAGAAAGAAAGAAACAGGACTCATACCCCACACCATACACAAAAACTAAATCAAAGACTATAAAGATCATAGGAGAAAAAATACGATAAAAAATAATGCTAGAGGCCCTAATACATGGCATTAACAGGATACAAAACCATAACCAACAACACACAAACTTCAGAAGATAAGCTAGAAAACTGGAATCTTCTAAAAATTAAACACTTATGCTCATCAAAAGACTTCACCAAAAGAGTAAAAAGGGAACCTACAGACTGGGAAAAAATTGGGGGTGATGACAAATCAGACAAAGGTCTAATCACTGAAATCTACAGGAAAATCCAACATCTCGACAACAAAAAGACAAACAATCCAATTAAAAAATGGGCAAAGGAAATGAATAGACACTTCACCAAAGAAGACATTCAAGCGGCTATCAAACACATGAGGAAAAGTTCGAGATCACTAGCCATCAGAGAAATGCAAATAAAAAACACAGTGAGATACCATCTTACCCTGGCATTACTGGCACGAATCAAAAAAAAAAAACCAACAGAAAATAACGAATGTTGAAGAGGCTGCAGGGAGACTGAAACTCTTATGCACTGCTGGTAGGAATGTAAAATGGTACAACCATTTTGGAAAATGATATGATACTTCCTTAGAAAGCTAGAAATAAAAAGACCATATGATCCACCAATCCTAGGAATATGTCCTAGAGAAATAGACACATGCACACTCATGTTCATTGCAGCATTATTCACAATAGCAAAAAGATGGAAACAATCTAGATGCACATCAGCAGATGAATGGATAAACAAACTGTGGTACATAAATACAATGGAGCACTATGCAATGATAAAGAACAATTAAGTTGAGTGAAATAAGTCAGTCACAAAAGGACAAATATTGTATGAGACCACGACTATAAAAACTCGTGCAAAGGTTTACACACAAAAAGAAACAATCTTTGATGGTTACAATAGATAAGTGGTAACTTTGGTGAAGGGTAAGACAGAACACAATACTAGGGAAGCCAGCACAAATTGTACAAGGCAGGGTCATAGAAGCTCCATAGACATATCCAAACTCCCTGAGGGACAGAATTGCTGGGCTGAGGGCTGTGGGGACCATGGTCTTGGGGAACATCTAGCTCAATTGGCATAACATAATTTGTAAAGAAAATGTTCTACATTCTACTTTGGTGAGTAGCATCTGGGGTCTTAAAAGTGTATGAATGGACATCTAGGATGCTCCACTGGTCTCAACCCTCCGGGAGCAAGGGAGAATGAAGAAACGGCAAGATTAGTCTAAAGGACAAATGGACCACAATTTCCATGGCTGTGCCTTCTTTGGGGCTTGTTTCTGCCACACAGGCTACCCTGAACACAAGGTAGGAGGGTATAGAGGTCAAGAGCCCGGACTCCAGAGTCCAACTCGGGTTTGAATCGCAATTTTGGCACTCATATGCTACTAACAAAAAGACTGGAAGTTTGACTCCACGCAGAGGTGCCTGGAAGAAAAGCCTGGTGATCTATTTTTGAAAAATCAGTCACTGAAAACCTTATGGAACACAGTTCTGTTCTGACACATGAGGTTACCGTGAGTTGGAATCAACTCCACGACAACTGGTGTTTTGGATTTGAAGCAGATTAATTAACCCCTCTGAGCCTGTTTCCAGTCAGTAAAATAGGGGAAACACAGCATCTTAATGATGCTGTGAGAAGTAAATGGAATCATTCCTATGGCTAATATTTACTGAACACCTTCTCTGCAAGAGGCCACAGCAGTGGCAAAGAGATGACTCAGGCTGGTGCCAGGTGGCTTACAGTGGAGAATATAGATTATATGCAAAACACATAACACAATCTCAGACACAAGGTTAATAGTTATCATTTATCACCAAGAGCCACTGGTTGCCAACAAAGGCCTTCTTAGAGCAGGCAGAAAACCACAGGATATTTCCTGACAACTGCCAGGAAATGAAGGGCTGCTGTCAAAACCAAGTTCATACTGAAACACAGTCACGGCCCTTAGTGCATCCCTACAATTCAAAGTCACTGTCCACTCCAGCCAGCAAGTTTTAATTTGAAGCAAAGGGAAATGAACTAGCAAGGTATTCTTAAGGATGAGTAACCTTTAATTAGCAGCTGTGGTTTTCCTTCTCTTATGTAATTGGAATTTTGGACATAAAAACCAGGACACAGGATCAGGATGTATTTGGGGGAACAATGGACAAGGGCTATATGAAATCGGGATTGCCCCTAAAATCTATGGTTTGTGGCCACCAAAGAAACAGGCTACCTAACCACAAAGGAGACTTACAATCCTACACGTCAAAATAAAACACAAGAAAAACATAAAGACTCAGCAAAAACAAAATCAGCAACGATAAAAAAGAGGAACACACAATTTATAAAGAAAAAATACTCAGCACAAAAAATTAAATAGTAAAAAGAAAATGTCAACAACACACACAAAAAGACATCAAAATGACAGCACTAAACTCATACCTATCCATAATCACACTAAATGTAAATGGACTAAATGCACCAATAAAGACAGAGAGTTGCAGAATGGATTAAAAAAACACTATCCGTCTATATGCTGTCTACAAGAGACACACCTTAAAGACACAAACAAACTAAAACTCAAAAAAAAAAAAAAAAAAAAAACGGAGCAAACAACAGTCCAAAGAGCAGGAGTGGCAATACTAATTTCTGACAAAACAGACTTTAAAGTTAAATTCACCACAAAGGATGAGGAAGAACAATATAATGGTTAAAGGGACAATATAACAGGAGAATATAACCATATTAAATATTTACACACCTGATGACAGGGCTTCAAGATACATAAAACAAACTCTAACAACACTGAAAAGAAACAGGCTACCCTTTAAGCTCATCTTAAGGAATCTAGTACCCAGAATCTTTTGTGGTTTCACTCTCCACCACCACCCATGAAGTTTCTCCCTTTTAAACCTCACCTGTGTTATTAAGGCTTCCATGATAATGAGGTGATTCCTTGATTTCACTTGTGTATGCATTCAGTGGAGTCCCTGGGTTGCTCAGTGAATGCGCCTGAGTGAAAGGTTGAGGGTTTGAGTCTACCCACAGGCACCTCAGAAGAAAGGTCAGGTGATTTACTTCTGAAAAAATCAGTCATGGAGCACAGTTCTACTCTGACACACATGGGGTCATCATGAGTCAGAATTGACTTAATTTGATGGCACCTGGTTTTCACGCAACAGGTTTATGGTACATTCACTCTGTGCAAGTCTTGGTACCAGCTTCTGGGATGCTGAATGGCAAAGAAGGCAGGGTCGCTGTTTTGGTAGAGCCTCTGTCAGTGGGGAGACAGATAGGGAACAATCCCACCAATGGAATTACATGTTATATGCAGGAAGTATAAGAGTATAAAAGGGAACATAATTTGGATGGGGGTCTTGGAGTGTGTATTAGCCAGGGTTCTTAATTGCATGCAACAGAAGCCAACTATGGCTGATTTAAGTAGGGGGGAGGGGGGGGAATGTAGGGAAAGCAATTGGATATTCCCTGGGTGGCAGGAGGTGCTGAGAGCCTGGTTCAGAGACTTGTCAGCCAGAATTGACGACCACAGGATGAGGACCCTGCTGCCCCAGCTGAGCACACCTGGGCACTGGGACCACCGTCACTCCCACGGCACTGGGGCTAAGGCTGTGGTTGGCTGCCCACTCCTGATACAGAAACTTGACCATTTCTCCATGGCCCCTGCTTCTTTGCATCCTGAGGCCCTGACTCAACATCTGGGGAGGACTGCTCTGATTGGTAAAGCCTGGGCCTCTATCAGCCCCCTCGCTACAAGAAATCTAGGAACAAAGAAGTTTCTGTGTCCTTAACACAAATAGTAACCCCTGAGACTACGAACTCTGCAAAGTTCTTATACAGAGAAGCTGCTCAGCAAATTTACTTTGAAGAGAACAGAATTGAATAAAAAATTGTCACACAGAAAACAAAATTGATAATTATCAATCTTTTTTTTTTTTTTTTTTAAGTAGGAACAATACAAGCATGTCACACCTTTATTTGACAGTGTTTGGAAGTACCAGCCAATGAAATTGCACAAAATAAAGGAATAACTGGCATAAAAATTAGAAAATAGAAAGCAAAATTATAACATTCAGATTTATGACTGCATACTAGAAACTCCAAAGAGGTAATTTTTAAAAAATAATTGGGTGGGGGATAACAAGAGAAATCGGTAAAGTAACAAGTTATAAAATTAAGAAGCAAAATTGCTAGTTTTCACATGCAAGTAACCAGTTAGAAAATGTAATGGAAGAAAATATTCTATTTCTAACTGCAAACAAAATGAAAATACCTAGGAATTAACTTTTTAAAATGTACATGGATTTATAGAAATAAAATATTAGCTTCTACTATCATAAAAAAAAACTATCATACATTTAAAAAATAGATACTTGGAAAAGCATGCCTTGTGCTTAGATGGGGAGCTTTGATATTGCAAAGAGTCAATTCTGCATAATCTATAAAATGAATGTGAGCTCTATAAAAAACACCAACAGACTTTTTATTTTTTTAGCTAGACACATTGTGGTTCTCAGTGAGGACAGTTTTGCCCCTCAGGGGACATTTTGTAATCTCTGGAGACATTTTTTACAGTCAAGGCTGGGGGAGGAGGGTGCTACTAGCATCTAGTGAGTAGAGACCAAGGATGCTGCTAAACATCCTGCAATGCCAGACATCACCCCACAACAAAACATCAACTGTGTCAAAGTTGAGAAGCCCAGAGTAGAAAAACTGATACTCGAGTTTCTGGACTGGGGTTGGGGAGATACTACTACCATCCCCCTCTGTTGGCAATCAAAAATTTCTCCAGACACTACCAGTGTTTCCCTGGGAGCCAAATTGCCCCCAGTTTGAGAACCACTGAAATAAACACATTAATGGAGCTGAATAGAGAATCCAAAAATAGGTCAAAATACTTGTGAGAATTCAATGAGATAAAGGCAACATTTCAAATCAGCTGGGAAAGGATAGATTATCAAGAAATGGTTTTGGGAAAACTGTCTAATCATCTGAAAAAGAATACATTGATGTATTCCTTATTCCTTATGTTGTTGTAGTTGTGTGCTGCTGAGTCGATTCTGACTCAGTGGCCCTATAGGACAGAGTAGAACTGCCCCATAGGGTTTCCAAGGAGCTGCTGGTGAGTTCGAACTACCAACCTTTTTATTAGCAGCCTGAGCTCTTAACCACTTCGCCACCAGGGCTCCTTATATCGGAATAAATTCCACAAGGATCAAATATTTAAATATAACATAAAAAGTGAAAGTGTAAAGATTAAACATGGGAGAATTCTAATTTTTAGAAGAGACATGACCTTTATAAGGAAAGTATAAAACTCAGAGCAATGAAGAAACAAGACTAATAACTTTGCCTTCATAAAAATTGAAAATTCTCCATGAGAAAAAAAGCCCATCAGATTAAGCCAAAAAACTTATAACCAACTAGTTAAAAGAAAGAAGAGATAATGTATTTGATAGGCAAAGAGATATTTCCCTTAATATATAAGTAGCTCTTTCAAATCAATAAGAAAAGACTATCAATACAAAGGAAAAATGGGCATAGAACATGAATAGAATATCTACTATGTCTTATAAGTAGTTGTAGTAGGCAGGATAATAGCCGCCCAAAGATGTCCACATGTCCCTAGGGTCTGTGAATACCTTATGTTACATGGCAAAGAAGAATTAAGGTTGCAGATAGAATTAAGGTTGCTAATTAGCAATTAGGAAACCCTAGTGGCATAGTGGTTAAGTGCTACGGCTGCTAACCAAGAGGTCTACAGTTTGAATCTGCCAGGTGCTCCTAGGAAACTGTATTGGGCAGTTCTACTCTGTCCTTTAGGGTCGCTATGAGTTGGAATCAACTCAACGGCAGTGGGTTTTTAATTAGCAATTAGGGAGATTATCCTGGCTTATCCTGGCAAACCCAGTGAAGCCACAAGGGTCCTTAAAAGTGGAAGAGGGAGGCAGAAGAGAAGGTCAGAGTGATGAGATTTTGGAAGCACTCAACCCACCATTGATAGCTTTGAAGATGGAAGATTAGGACCATGAGCCAAGGACTGTGGGTGACTTCTAAAACCTGGAAAAGGCAAGGAAACGGTTTCTTCCCCAAAGTCTCCAGAAAGAAACTAGCACCTTATTTCACCCCAGTGAAAACTATTTCAGACTTTAGACACACTTCTAACTTGGAACTGAAGCCATTCCTGGAGATTGCCTTTCAGCTGAATTATAAACAGGACTAGAAAATAAACAATAACACCCTAAGGAAAGTGCTCCTTACAACAGTCATATATATGAGACCAAAAGGGCAACATCTGCCCAAAAGTAAAGATGAGAAGGCAAGAAGGGACAGGAAAACTGGAGGAATGGAAATAGGGAACTCAGGGTGGTAATGGGGAGAGTGCTGACACATGCAGGGATTGCAATCAATGTCATGGAACAATTTGTGTGTAAACTATTGAATGGGAAATTAATTTACTCTGTAAATCTTCACCTAAAGCATAATTAAAAAAAAAAATTATAGTTACTGCTTCTTAGGAGGCTAGGGCACTAGAATGAAGAAACTTTACAATAAAACTTTTTGAATTATTTGTATTTTTCATATGCATCTATTTATTTTTTTTAATAAAAACAGTCAGACTAGGTTTCTTTAATGGATCTATTAAATAAAGCTTTTTTCTAAGTATTAAAATAATACCCCCAAATTATAGAAAACTTGGAATATTCAGTCCAAGTGCTAACTATGGTTGGCATTTGTGTTTTTTATTCTTTCAGTTGCTATTTGGGTCATTTATTTTCTATTTATTATATATTAATGGGAGCTCCGGTGGCGTAGTAGGCAGCTCTATTCTGTCCTGTAGGGTTGTTATGAGTCAGAATCAACTCAATGGCAACAGGCTTCTGTATTAATGTAATACATATTCTTAATATTAACAAAATACATACCAACAATATATAATGTAAAATATAAATAATATATAAATTGGATTTAAACTGCATATATAAGTTGATACCTTGATTTTTCACTCAGTAGCATATAATATGCATATTTTAAGTTATTAAAAATCCTTCCAAGTTATCATTTTTAATGACTGCATACTATTCCTTCTGCATAATCTTAACGTGTCTACTTATTCCCTTGCTGTTGAAAGTTTCAATTGTTTTTCTTTTTGGATTAGAAATTCTTGTATTTAAACATATGCCTATAATTTCTTTCTCTGGACAAATGCAGAGGATAAGAAAGATGAAAGGGACTGGGATGAAGAGGAAGGGTCACAGACAGGTGTAGGGAGACCAAGAAACAAGGACAGTGGAGTCACGGAGATGGAGGCCTGTTAACGTTTTCTACACATCTCATGATCCTGTTCCTTTCCTTCATTCTCTGCAAGGCTGGCTTCAGGAAAAACCAGTAAAAACTGAATGCTCTGGCTTCCTATCTATATGACCTCCTATAAATGACCTGCAGACAGACGTTCTACTTTAGAGAAAAAAAATCACATAATTTCTTGAGCCTCTGGTTCCTCGTCTGTGAAGGGGGCTATCAAAGAATCAATAATATCCATACTTCAAGATTGCTATGAAGGTAAGTATTGATAGCCAAGACTCTGTCCCTCTCTGAGGCTGATCAAGTGCCTGGCACTGGATGAAATTAGAGTTTGTAAATGAAAGAGGGAAAATGGAACCTGCGCACTGGTGAGGCATGTATTGCACAGTGAAGCTGCAGCCTCACTAGGAATTTACCTTCCTGCTCTTTATGTTGGACCATTCTGATGGCTGTGGTCTGGCCTGCATTCTGCTCTTCCCACGGTGGCAATGTGAAGATGAAGACAGCACACACCACACTCTGAATTTTTCCTGGCTCAAGTCAGACAAAGCACATCTCTTTTGTGCAGGTGACAGAGCCAACATTTTTCCCTAGTCTATTTTAGAATTACACGAAGAAAATAAACTTCCTCTCAGGGCAAGGACTTCAAGGCAATGTAAGATTTTCCAGTTAAGGGCTTTGTTGCTCTCAGCTTGAATGTTTAAATTACCTCTCCACCCAACCACTGCTGTAAAAAAAAAAAATTTTACATTAATCCAAAGTGGCTTTTTGTCTAGGAAGTCAATCGTGTGTAAGTCTGACAAATAATGGCGGGGTGGAGGGGGGGAGGAGAAGGGTGGCAGGGAGAGAAAGGGAGTAGATGTTAAGAAGCTAAGAGAGCTTTCAACAGTCAATAGGGGTAAAACAGCCAATAAAAATAGATATTTAGATGATCAGGTGTTTTATTATCAGACAGAACTGATAATAACCGTAATCAATATGTTTAAGAATATGGATGACAAAATAGAGATTTACACCAAAGAACTGGAATCTATAAAAAAGAATCAAATAGAACGGTTTATAATTAAAAAATAACAAGAGCACAGTGAGTGTATTAAAAGCTTATCAGCAATAAGACAAAAAGTACCAGATTTACTCTACTACACCAAATAACTAGAATACTGAACAATGTATTTAAATCCACAGTTCTCAGACATTGGACAACAGGCGGCTCATAACTGTGATCCTTGAGATAAACAAAACAAACAAGGTGAACACCAAATTGCCCCCAACTTTTTGCAAATTAGAAGTTTCCAGTACACAGCCCAGGAAGAGCTTCTACTAGCTTAAAGGGATAGAGATCAAAATCTAAGGAAACAAGGATAGAAAATATGTATACCATGAAAATACTAATCATAAGAAAATTGAAGTGGCTATGTCAATATTAGGCAACACAGATTCAAAATAAGAAAAATTATCAGGGATAAAGAGGGCTTCCCATAATTATAAAGGGATCACTTCACCAAAAGGACATAATTCCAAATACGTTTGCATTTAATAGAGCTTCAAAATGAATAAAGCAAACTGAAAGAACTAGAAGGAGAAACAGACAAATCTACAATTATTGTGGAAGGTTTCAATACATTTATTAATTGATAGACTATACAGACAGAAAATCAGTAGAGAATAGAAAACCTGAACAACACTATCCACCAACTTCTTCTAATCGGCATAGATGAAAAATGTTTAGCAAAATTTAGTGAATTGAATCCAACAATATGTAAACAGAACACATCATGACCAAGAATTTTCCAGGAATGCAGTTTTGTTTACTATTTGAAAATCAGTTAATGTAATTCACCATATTAACACACTAAAAAAGAGAAGCACATGATTATCCCAATAGGTATATCAAATGTAGTTGACAAAATATAATACTCTTTCATGATTAAAAACAACAGCATTTTGTTAATTAGAAATAGGAGGAAACTGCATCAGCTTAAAAAAGTATACCTAAGAAAAATAAAAAGAAAAAACCCATGACTAAAGTCTTACTAAATGGTACAAGACTGAACAATTTCTCAAAGCAATGGTGCCAGCACTCACCACTCCTCTTCAATATTGAATCAGATATCCTAGCCAGTGTAATAAAGCAAGAAAAAATAAATAAAACATCATCTTTGAAAGGAAAAAGTAAGTAACATGTTTCTACTCATGTTCAACATGATTGTCTGCATACAAAATCCTAAAGAGTCTACAAAAAAACTAGTAGGACTAAGAAATGAGTTTAGCAAGGTTACAGAACACAAGGTCAATATATAAAAATCAATTAAATTTCTGTATATTAGCAAAAAAATTAGAAATTAAAATAAAAAATACTTTAATGACAGCATCTAAAAACATGACATATTTAGAGATAAAAATTTCAAAATGTACACAAGACCTGTACACTGAAAGCTACAAAACATTACTGAGAGAAACTAAAGATGATCTTAATAAATAGAAAGTTTTACCATATTCATGGATCAGAAAATTCAGTATTTTTAATATGACAGTTCTCATCAAATTGGTCTGTAGATTCAATTCAATTACAATAAAAATACTCTTAGGGTTTTTGTAGAAACTGACAAGCACTACCTGATTCTAAAATTTATATGGAAATACAAAGAACCTAGTAGAACCAATTTTGACAAAGAAAAGCAAAGTTGGATGATTCATACTACCTGATATCAAGACTTTCCATGAAGCCAGACAAATCAAGACAATGTGATATTGGCCTAAGGAAAGACTTATAGACCAGGACAGAATAGGAAATCCAAAAATAGGGCAATCGTGATTTTTGCAAAGGCATCAAGGTAATTCAATATGGAAGAGACAGTCTTTTGACAAATCATACTGGGGTAATTGTAATTGGATATATAAATGAAAGAAAAAAAAAGGCAACCTAGACCCTCACCTCGGGCCATACTTAAAAAAAAAACCTCAAACTGAATCATAGACCAAAAATAAGAGGCAAATCTGTAAAACTTCTAGAAGAAAACATAGGAGAAAATCTTTGTGACTATGAGTTAATCCTTAGGTAGGACACAAAAAGCATTAACCATAACAAAAAAAAATTATATATTACATTTCATCAAAAGTTAACACTTTTGCTTTCTAAAAAACACGATATAAAATTAAAATGAAATCCAGAGACCACGAGAGAATATTTGTAAAAGGTATATCTGATAAAGGACTCATTATCTAGAATATATCAAAAAATTATCACAACACAATAAAAACAAGACAAACAACTCAAATAGTAAAAGTGCAAAAGACTTGAACAGACATGTCATCAAATAAGGTATATGACTAGACAATAAGCACATGTAATATTCAACATTATTAGGAGAATGAAAATTAAAACCACAATGAAATACTATGAAGTACTACTACATACACTTTTGAATGACTATCATTAAAAACTGACAATACCAGGTTTTGATGAGGATGTGGAGTAACTGGGACTCTCATACATTGCTGGTGGGAGTGAACGTAGTAAAGGAAAACAGTTTGACAATTTCTTACAAAGTTAAAAACACACTTACCCTAAACCCAAACCAAAATAAACCCGTTGCCATTAAGTCGATTTCGACTACAGGACATAGAACTGCCCCATACGGTTTCCAAGGAGCACCTAGTGGATTTGAACTGCCGACTGTTTGTTTAGCAGCCGTAGCTCAGGGTTACCATGCAACCGAACAATTTAACTCCTAGTTATTTGTCAAAATGAAAGAGAACGTGTGGATACAGAAAGTTTTGTACTTTTAAGTTCATGGAAGTTTTATTCATAATAGCTCAAAACCAGTAATAACTCAAAAGTCCATTAACTGGTAAATGGATAATCGAATTATGGTATGTCCATATGATGGAATACCATTCAGCAATAAAACAGAATCAACTGCTGATAAAGGCAAAAATATGAATGAATCTCAAAAACATTGTGTCAAGTGATAAGAGACATACATCAAAGACTATACACTGCAAAATTCCATTTATATGTAATTATGTTGTTGTTATAGAAATGTTAAAACTATAATGACAAAAAGCAGGTCAGTGGTTGCCTGAGGCTATGGGTGAGGGGATACAATTGACAACAAAGAGAAAGGTCTAACTTTCTGTAGTGATGAAAGTGTTCTAGATAATGATTGTGATTGTGAAAGCATGAGAGTATACATCTGTATAAATGTGTTAAATTGTAATCTTGCATTTGGTGAATATTAATGAATGTAAATCACACCTCAACAAAGATTTTTTTTAAATAGCAAATTAGACTCAGCAGAACAGAGGTGTCTTAATTACCTAGTGCTGCAGTAACAGAATTACCACAAGTGGGTGACTTTAAAGAACTGAAGCTTATTTTCTCACAGTTCTGGAGGCTAAAAGTCCAAATTCCTTCTGTCAGCCTGTCTCCTAGTTTCTGATGCTGCCAGCAATCCTTGGTGTTCCTTGGTATCTATCTTCCTGGGTGTGTCTCTGTGTCTATTCTGCTCATTTATAACGCAGAAGTGATTGAGTTTATTACCCACCTTAATCTGGTATGGTTTAACTAACATAACAAAAGAAAAACCCTATTTTCAAACAGGGCTGTATTTATAGGTGCAGAGGTTAGGATTTTAACACACATTTTGGGGGACACAATTCAATCCATAAAAAGGGGGTTGGTGATCTGGCAGATATGTTATTAGAAATGCAGGGATTGAAGCACAGGTAGAAAAAAGAAGGGAAAATACAGAAAAGAACATGAGCTGTATGGGACATGGAGAAAAAATGCAACACGTATATCCCTGAAGGAGAGGAGCTAGAAAATGGTGCAAACACAATATTTGAAGAGACAATCGCTGAGAATTTTCTAAAACTAATGTATGACATCAACTCACAGATTCAAGAAGTTCTGTGGGCTTCAAAAGGGTTACAAATAAAGGAAACCACACTCATGTATATTATAATAAACTAATTAAAATCCAAAGACAAAGAAAAAAACTTACAATCAGCCAAAGAATAAAAGACTTACTGCTTTCTAATGAACAACAAGAATAAAAGCTGACTTTTCAACAGACCAATAAAAGAAGACAATGGAATGAAATACCTGAAATTCTTAAAAGAAATTACTACCAACCTGGAATCCAATAAACCCATTGCGTTTGAGTCAATTCTGATTCATAGGGACCCTATACGACAGAGTATAACTGCCCCATAGGGTTTTCAAGGAGCAGCCAGTGGATTCGAACTGCTGACCTTTTGGTTAACAGCGAAGCTCTTAACCACTGTGCCACCAGGGCTCCAGTAGAATTCAATACTCAACGGAAATATCCTTTAAAAATAAAGGCAAACTTCTGCTGTTCACTAGTTATTGGACCTTGAAAGAAGTCACTGGATCATAAACCAAAAAAAAAAAAACAAACCGAGTGCCATCAAGTTGGTTCCGACTGATAGCAACCCTATAGGACAGGGTAGAACTGCCCCATAGAGTTTCCAAGGAGCACCTGGTGGATTCAAACTGCCGACCCTTTGGTTAGCAGCTGTAGCACTTAACCACTACGCCACCAGGGTTTCCTCACTGGATCATACAGTTAATGTAGTCAGCTGCTAACCAAAAGTTTGGTGGTATAAGTCCACCCAGAGGCACCTTGGAAGAAAGATCTGATGATCTACTTCTGAAAAATCAGTCGCTGAAAACGCTATGGAGCTTGATTACTCTGACTTACATAGGGTTGCCATGAGTTGGAATTGACTCAACAGCAACTGGTTACTGGTTTGACCCTTAGAATCTTTGGCAATCTCAGTTTTCTTATTTATAAAATCTACTTTATTCAACTGTAGTAAATATTTAGTAAAAAAAAAAATTATAATCATCTTATGCCAAAAATTGTGTTCAACTGTGTTTAGCAAAAGTGTTCAAAAATGAAATTATTAATATCAATTAACATGTTTGTCAATTGACAACATAAAGATGTTTTCAGACAAACAAAACCTGATGGAATTTTTTTATAAGCGTAACAATTCTAAAAAAAAAATTTTTTTAAACGCTAAAGAAATTTACCATGTAAAAGGGAAATCATTCTAATGGGAGCATAGCAATGTGGGAGGAAAAAAGAGCAACAGAGTAAAATAAGGCAATAACAATGATGTCTTTCCAAAACCAAATCAAACCCAGTGCCATCTAGTTGATCCCGACTCATAGCGACTCTATAGGACAGAGTAGAACTGCCCCATAGAGTTTCCAAGGAGTGCCTGGCTGATTTGAACTGCCGACCCTTTGGTTAACAGCCATAACACTTAATCACTACACCACCAGGGTTTCCATGATGTCTTTAGGGGTTTAAAATATATACAAAATTTTAAAAGATGGTGAAAATAGCACAAAAGTTGAGAAAGGAGTAAATAAAGTGAAAGTGTTGTGAAGTTCTGCTATTGTTCAGGAAGTAGTGAAATTATAATTTATAAAATACCTGTCTTTAATAAGGTAAAGATGCATGTTGTAATCTCTAGGGCAATATCAAAATAATAGAGGGGAAAAAGAAAAAAAAAAAACTAATCCAAAAGAAGTTAAGAAGAAACAAGGACAAATCTGAAAAAGAAATCAAGAAAACAATACCATGTACAACACCTAAAACATAAAATACCTAGGAATAAGCCTAACTTGGAATGTAAAGAACTTATACAATAAAAACCATAAAACACTGCAACAAGAGACTAAAAGGAATGTACATAAACGGAAGGACATTCTGTGCTCATGGATTAAAAGACTTAATATTGTGAAAATGTCGATACCACCCAAAATGATCTATAGATATGAAGCAACCCCAGTCAAAATTCCAATAGCATTCTTTACTTAAATGGAAAAACTAATCATCGACTTTGTATGAAAAGAAGCCCTAAATAGCCAAAGCAATTTAAAGAAGAAGAACAAAGTAGGAGGCTTCATACTTTCCAGTTTGAAAACATGCTTTACAGCCACAGTAATCAAAACAGTCTGGTACTGGTTCAATGATAGACAAATAGACTGATGGAATAGAATAGAGAGTGCAGAAATAAACTGATCCATCTATGGACAACTGATTTTTGACAAGGGGTGTAAGTCCATTCAATGGGAACGAACAGTCTCTTCCACAAACGGTGCTGGCAAAATTGGCTATCCAAGTGCATAAAATGAAACAAGAACGATACCTTACACCATACACAAAAACTAACTCAAAATGGATCAAGGACCTAAATGTTAAAGTTAAAACTATAAAGTTCTTGGAAGAAAACATAAGGAAAAATTTGGGGACCTAGGTTTTTTAATGATAGATTATCAAACACAACTAAAAATGCACAAACAGCAGTAGACTAATTAGGTAACTGGGATCTCATAAAAATTAAATACTTATGCTCATCAAAAGACTTTATCAAAAGAGTAAAAAGACAACCTTCAGACTGGGAAAAAATCTTCAGGAGCAATATATCCAATAAGGATCTACTATCTAAAACATATAAATCTATAACTTAAAAACAAAAAGACAACCCAATCAAAAAACAGACAAAAGACATGAACAGACATGTCACCAAAGAGGACATTCAAGAGACCTACAAACACATGAAAAGATGGTCATTGTCATTACCCACTGGAGAGATGCAAATCAAAACTACAATGAGATTTCCACCTCACTCCTGCTAAAATGGCATTGATAAAAAAAAAAGAAAAATAGAAAAAAACAAATGTTGGCAAGGATGTGGAGAGATTGGAATCTTTATCCACTGCTTGTAGAAATGTAAAATGGTATAACCATTGTGGAAAATAGCATTTACCATATTAAAAATAGACTTACCATATGACTCAGCAATTCCACTCCTAGGTATATACCCTGAGTATCTAATAGAAGTGACATGAACAGACATATGCACACCTATGTCCATTGCAGCACTATGCACAATAGCAGAAAGATAGAAACAACCTAAGTGCCCCTCAACAGATGAATTGATAAACAAAATATGGTACATAAAAACAGTAGAATACTAGTCAGCTGTAAAGAGAAACGAGCTCCTGAAACATCTTGCAATGTGGATGGACCTGGGGGACATTATGCTAAGAAAACAAGTCAATCATAAAGGACAAATATTATATGATCTCACTTTTATAATATGACAAGAACAGGTAATTATACAGAGATGGCTATTCATTGATTGTTACCAGAGATGAAGAAGGGGAAATCATTCTTTAGGTAGTAGTCACTTTTTTTGTGTGGTGATGGGAAAGGTGACACCAAATATGGGTGAAGTTTGCACAGCTTGACTAATGTAATTGCTGCCACTAAGTTGTATACAAGAAAAAGAATGAATTGGCAAATGCTATGTTATATATAATTTTACAACAATAATAACAACTAAAAAAGGGGGAGAGGGCTATAGATGCTGATACCAACTAGACTTAACCAATCACCTAATGGGATTTGTTCTCTTGGGTTGGAGGCTTAGGGCCGTGGTCTCGTGGAATAGTATAACGAGTGGTGTCTGGGATCCTAAAAGCTTATGAGCTGCCCTCTAAGATACAACTATTACTCTTTATTTGTCTGGAACAAAAGAGAAAGGAGGAAATCCAAGAATCAGAGAAGGAACCAGACTACAGGACTAATTGTCTCCATGAGCCACTGGCTTCTCTTGAAACCTTGAGACAAGAAGAATTAGAGAGTGCCCAGCTACTATTACCAAACGTTCTGATCAGGGACATAATAAATGGATCCTGATAGAAAGGAAGAAATATGTGGAACAGAACTTTAAATTTCAAAGAATTCAGACTTACTGGACTCATTGAGACTGGAGAAATCCTCGAAATTATTGCCCTGAGTTACTCTTCAAACCTTGAATCAAAACTAACCCCCGAAGTTACTTTTTAACTAAATAGTAGGTTAGCTCAAAAAATAAAGAATGTCACCCTTGAGTACTGTGCTGTTTTAAAAAATTATCTATATGAGACCAAATAGACAACAGATAGTCTAAAGCATACATGAGAAGTTTGGGGGCAGTGAGACTAAGAACAGAAATAATGAAAATGTTGATACAATGTGAAGAAGGTAGCCAATGTCACTGAACACAACGTGCAGAAATTGTTGAACGAGAATGGGTTTTGCGCATATATTTTCGCTAAAAATACAATAAACTATGTAAATAAAGAAAAAGAATGAAAGAAATCAAGAAAGGAAAGGAAAAAGAAAATTTTAAAAGTATGGCAAAGACAGACTGGAACAGTAAAGAATAGGTGCTCCCTGAGACTATCACCCCGAGACACTCTTTAAACCTAGAACCAAGCTTACCTCCTGAGATCACCTTTTAGCGAAATAGCAGAGTGGCACACAAATTAAAGGTCGTTTTTTTTACCCATAAGATCAGTGCTCTACTTAAAAACCATCTGTATGAGACCACACGTCAGCAATTACTCAAAAGCAAAGATGAGAAGATAAGGGGGCAGGGAAACTAGAGTACTGGAAATGGAAGAAACAGAACACAATTAAAGAGAATGTTGACACATTGTCTCATGTCTCATGTCACTGAATGATTTGTGTGGACATCGTGTAGACATTGTCAAACCAGAACTTAACTTACTGTGTAGACTTTCACCAAAAACTCAATAAAATATTATTTAAAAAACTATTTAAAAACAAATAGTAAACAGTATGCTTAAAGTCAAACATATCTGAAATCACATTAAATACAAAAAGTATAAATAGTCTAATTAAAACACAATGATAGCAAGACTGGATTTTTCAAAAACAGCAGAATCATGCTGCTTACAAAAGAGACCACTTAATATATGGTTAGGTAAAGAACACAGGAATTTTGAAAGTAAAATGACAGAAAATTATATACCCTTCAAACATTAACCAAGTGAGAGCAAGTGCAGCTTGTTATTATCTGGCAAGTAGATTTTAATTGAGAAAGGACTACTAAAGATAAAGAGGGATATTTAATAATGATAAAAAGATCTATCCATCAAGAAGACATAATGATTCTAAATTTAAATGCACTTAAAAATATAGCTTTAAAAGGTATAAATCAAAAATTGAGGAAATGAAAAGAAGAAAATCCATAGCCAAAGTGAGAGAATTTTTAACACACTTCTCTTAGTAACTAATATAATGAGCAGACAAAAAAATTATTAAGTGTATAAAAGATCTGAACATCATGATTAATAAAGTTGGCATAACTGACACAGATAGAATACTGTACCCAACAACCAGAGAATACATTATGCTCAAGTGCACTTGGGATATTTATCAAAATTTACCTGAGCCATAAAATGCATCTCTAAAAATTGCAAAGGACTGAAATCATACAGAATATATTCTCTGACCAGAATAAAAGCAAACAAAACAAAACAAAAAGATATAAGTAGAAAGTCTCCAATACGAAATACACAGTAAGCAATACACTTCTAAATAATCCATGTGTCAAAGAAAGAATCACACGTAATTTAGAAAATATTTTGAACTGATCGACAATGGATATAGGACATTTCAAAAAGTATGGGATACAACTAAAGCCATAGCACGAGGGATCGCTAAAGCTTTAAATGCATACATTAGAAAAGAAGAAAGGCTGACAAGCAATGAGCTAAAATATCCATCCAGAAAAGGTAGAAAAGAACAGCAAATACAGCCAAAATAAAGTATAAGAATTGAAATAATAAAGATAAGAGCAGAAATTCATGATATATAAAGGAAACATATAGGGGAGAAATACAACAAAGCCAAAAGTTGTTTTGGGGTGGAGAGGGTGGGAACTATTAAAACAGGTAAAGCATTGGCAGAACTGACCAAGAAAAAAGGAAAATATATACATAAATTATCAATATCAGGAACAAAAAGTGGATATTATGAATAATTTTGCACTACCAAATATCAAAATACATATGAAATGGATATTTTTTTAGAAAAGCACATCCCTTAGTTATCTAGTGCTGCTATAACAGAAATACCACAAACAGATGGCTTTAACACAGAAATTTACTCTCTCACAGTCTAGGAAGCTAGAAGTCTGAATTCGGGGTGCCAGCTCCAGGGGAAGGCTTCCTTTCACTCTCAGCTCTGGAGGATGGTCCTTGTCATCAATCTTCCCCAGTCGAGGAGCTTCTCAGCACATGAACCCCTGGCCTAAAGGATGTGCTCCACTCTCAGCACTTCTTTCTTGGTGGTATGGGGTCTGCATCTCTCTGTTCACTTCTGTCTCCTTTCGTTGCTTGTAAGATAAGAGGTGATGCAGGACATACCCCAGGGAAACTCTCCTTCCATCAGAACAGGGCTGTGACCTGAGTAAGGGTATTTCATCCCATCTTAATCATCTTTAATAAAACCTAATCTTGCCTGATTAACCACAGGCAGAGAGTAGGATCTACAACACATAGGAAAATTATGTCAGATCACAAAATGGAGGACAATCACACAATACTGGGAATCATGGCCTAGCCAAGATGACACAAATTTTGGGGGGACACAATTCATTCCATAACAGCATGTGATGGTTAAATTTGTGTATCAACTTGGCTGGGCCATGATGATTCCCCATAGTTTAGCAGTTATGATGTAATTTGGCAGTCCTATGATGTTGTGATCACTTCCATAAGATTTGATATAATGTGATCACTTTCGCGATGAGATCTGCTGCGAGTAGCCAATCAATTGAAAGGGAATTTCCTTGGGTATGTGGCCTGCATCAAATGTAAGTGGATGTTCTGGCAAGGCTTGTGGGCTTTTGCTGAGTCTGGATTCTACAGCTGGCTCCTGATCATCTGACCTCCAGTTCTTGGGACTTGAGCTTACCTGTGGTCTTGCCAGCCAATTCTGGGATTCATCAATCTTCCCAGCCTGTGAGCAAAAGCCCTGCACTCTGACCTACCAAACTTGGGTTCATCAGCCCCTGTGGCTGTGTGAATCAAGGAGAAACCTCTATCCCGACCCATGGACTTGGGACGTTCCAGCCTCTACAACCACATGAGCCTTTTCCTTTATATAAATCTCTTTTTTGGAGACCTGGTGGTGGAGTGGTTAAGCTTTTAGCTGCTAAACAAAAGATCAGAAGTTCAAATCCCCCGGCCACTCCTTTGAAACAGTATGGGGAAGTTCTACTCTGTCCTATAGGGTTGATATGAGTTGGAATCAACTCTAGGGCAATGAATTTAGTTTCAGATTTTTTCTATATATATTTATAAGCTTTACTGGTTTGCTTCTGCAGACAACCTAGCCTAAGACACAGCACAACTTACAAAAACTACTTACAAGATACAATAGAAACTGTGAATGGTCGTATACTACCAAAGAAATTGAAACTGTAATTTAACACCTTCTCACAAATTCAAGCCTCCAGTTGAAAAATTGAATGATTACATGGACAAAACATTGAATCACTCAGGAAGCATCAAAAGATGGAAGGAATGCACAGAGTCACTGTACCAAAAAGAGTTGGTCAATATTCAACCATTTTAGGAGGTACGTATGATCAAGACCTGACGGTACGGAAGGAAGAAGTCCAAGCTGCACTGAAGGCATTGGCAAAAAACAAGGCTCCAGGAATTGTCAGAACACCAACTGAGATGTTTCAACAAATGGACACAGCACTGGAAGTGCTCACTCATATATGCCAAGAAATTTGGAAGATAGCTACCTGACCAACTAACTGGAAGAGATTCATATTTGTGCCCACTCCAAGGAAAGGTGATCCAACAGAATGTGGAAATTATTGAATGATATCATTAATATCACACACAGCTAAAATTTTGCTGAGTGGTAATATTAATTTCAGACAAAATAGACTTCCATGTTAAATCTACCACAAAGGATAAAGGACACTATATAATGATTAAAGGGACAATATACCAGGAGGATGTAACCATATTAAATATTTACACACCCAACAACAAGGCTTTAAGATGCATAAAAGTGAGATAGATAGATGCTCCACAATAATAGTAGGAGACTTCAACACACCACTTTTGATGAAAGACAGAATATCCAGAAAAAAGCTCAATAAAGACAAGGAAGATCTAAATGCCACAGTTAACCAACTTGACTTCATCGACATATACAGAACACTTCACCCAACAGCAGACAAGCATACTTTCTTTTCCAATGCACATGGAACATTTCCCAGAATAGACCACATATTAGGTCATAAAGCAAGCCTTAACAGAATCTAAAACATTGAAATATTACAAAGCATCTTCCCTGACCATAAAGCCATAAAAGTAGAAATGAATAACAGAAGAAGCAGGGAAAAGAAATCAAATGCATGGAAACTGAACAACGCCTTGTCCAAAAACTACTGGGTTATAGAAGAAAATAAGGGCAGAATAAAGAAATTCATAGAATATAATGAGAATGGAAACACTTCCTATCAGAACCTTTGGGACAGCAAAATCAGTGCCCAGAGGTCAATTTATAGCAATAAAGGCACACATCCAAAAAGAAGAAAGGGCCAAAATCCAAGAATTATCCCTACAACTTGAACAAATAAAAGAGAGCAACAAATGGAACCCTCAGGGATCGGAAGAAAGAAAGTAATAAAAATTAGAGCAGAATTATATGAAATAGAGAACAGAAGAACAATTGAAAGAGTTAAGACCAAATGCAGGCTCTTTGAAGACATTAACAAAATTCATAAACCATTGGCCAGACTGGCAAAAGAAAAACAGGAGACGAAGCAAATAACCTGAATAAGAAATGAGATGGACAATATCACAACAGATCCAACTGAAATTAAAAGAATCATGTGAGATTACCATGAAAAATTATACTCTTACAAATTTGAAAACCTAGAAGAAATGGACAAGTTTCTAGAAAGACACTACCTACCTAAACTAACACAAACAGAGATAGAGCAACTGAATAAACCCATAACAAAAGAAGAGATTGAACAGGTAATTAAAAAACTCCCAAAAACAACAACAACAAAAAGCCCTGGCCCTGACAGTTTCACTGGAGAATTCTATCAAACTTTTAGAGAAGAGTTAACACCACTACTACTAAAGGTGATTCAGAGCATAGAAAAAGATGGAATACTCCCAAGCTCATTCTATGAAGCCGGCATATCCCTGATACCAAAAACAGGTAAGGACACCACAAAAAAAAGAAAAAAAGAGAAAATTACAGACCTATATCCCTCATGAACTTAGATGCAAAAATCCCCAACAAAATTTTAACCAATAGAATTCAACAACATATCAAAAAAGTAGTTCACCATGACCACGTGAGATTCATACCGGGTATGCAGGGATGGTTCAACATTAGACAAACAATCAATGTAATCCATCACATGAATAAAACAAAAGACAAGAACCACATGATCTTATTAACTGATGTAGAGACAGTGTTTGAAAAAGTCCAACACCCATTCATGATAAAAATTCTCAGCAAAATAGGAATAGAAGGAAAATTCCTCAACATAATAAAGGCCATTTATACAAAGCCAATATCATCCCAAATGGAGAGAGTCTGAAGGCATTTTCCTTGCGAACAGGAACCAGACAAGGATACCCTTTATCACCACTCTTATTCGACATTTTGCTGGAGGTCCTAGCCAGAGCAATTTAGGCTAGACAAAGAAATAAAGGGCATCCAGATTGGTAAGGAAGAAGTAAAAGTATTGCTATTTGCAGATGACATGACCTTATACACAGAAAACCCTAAAGAATCCTCAAGAAAAGTACTGAAACTAATAGAAGAGTTCAGCAGAGTACTAGGATGCAAGATAAACATACAAAAATCAGTTGGATTCTTCTACACCAACAAAAAGACCATTGAAGAGGAAATCACCAAATCAATACCATTTACAGTAGCCCCCAAGAAGAAAAAATACTTAGGATAAGTCTAGCCAGAGATGTAAAAGATGTATACAAAGAGCACTACAAGACACTATTGCAAAAAACCAAAACAGACCTACATAAGTGGAAAAACATACCTTACTCATGGATAGGAAGACTCAACATTGTAAAAATGTCTATTCTATCCAAAGCAATCTATGGATACAATGCAATCCTGATCCAAATACCAATGACATCTTTTAATGAGATGGAGAAACAAATCACCAACTTCATGTGGAAGGGAAAGAGGCCCCGCATAAGTAAAGCATTACTGAAAAAGAAAAACAAAGTGGGAGGCCTCACACTACTGATTTTAGAACATATTATACCTCCACAGTAGTCAAAACAGCCTGGTACTGGTACAGCAGATACATAGACTAATGGAACAGATTGAGAATATGAGAAGCTGTTATTTCACAAAGGCCCAAAGTCTGTTAAATGGTGAAAAGACAGTCTCTTTAACAAATGGTGCTGGCATAACTGGATATCCATCTGCAAAAAAATGAAACAAGACCCATACCTCACGCTATGCACAAAAACTAACTCAAAATGGATCAAAGACCTAAATATGAAATCTAAAATGATAAAAATCACAGGAGAGAAAATAGGGACAATGCTAGGAGCCCTAATACAGGGCATAAACAGTATACAAAACATTACTAACAATACACAAACACCAGAAGAGAAATTAGATAACCAGGAGCCCCTAAAAATCAAACATTTATGCTCATTCAAAGACATCACCAAAAGAGTAAAAAGACTGCGAAAAAGTTTTTGGCTATGACAATTCTGATCAGTGTCTGATCTCCAAATTCTACATGATACTGTAAAAACTCAACAACAAAAAACAAATAACACAGTTTAAAAATGGGCAAAGGATATGAACAGGCACTTCATCAAAGAAGACATTCAGGCAGCTAACAGATACAAGAGGAAATGCTCGTGATCATTAGCCATTAAAAAAAAAAAAAATTTTTTTTCTCTTTTTTTTTTTTTTTTAGACACATGCAAATCAAAACTTCAGTGAGATACCATCTCACCCCAACAAAAAATGCAAAATGATAAATGTTAGGTTGTGGAGAGACTGGAACATTTATACACTACTGATGGGAATGTAAAATGGTACAACCATTTTGCAAATGGATTTGGCGCTTCATTAAAAAGCTAGAAATAGAAGTACCACATGATTCCACTCCTTGGAATATATCCTAGAGAAATAAAAGCCTTCAAACAAACAGTTATATGCACACCCATGTTCATTGCAGTGCTGTTTACAATAGTAAAAAATGGAAACAACCAAGGTGCCCATCAACGGATGAATACATAAATAAATTATGGTATATTCATATAATGGAGTACTATGCAATGATTAAGAAGAACAACGAATCTGTGAAACATCTCATAACATAGAGGAAGCTGGAAGGCATTATGCTGAGTGAAATTAGTCAGTTGCAAAAAGACAAATATTGTATGAGACCACTATTATAAAAACTCAAGAAAAAGTTTAAACACAGAAGAAAACATTCTTTTATGGTTACGAGGGTGGGGAGGGAAGGAGAGGGGTAGTCACTAATTAGATAGTAGCAAGAACTATTTTAGGTCAAGGGAAAGACGGTACACAATACAGGAGAGGTCCGCACAACTGGACTAAACCAAAAGCAGTTTCCTGAATACAATCGAACACTTCGAAAGCCAGAGTAGTAGTGGCAGGAGTCTGGGGACCATGGTTTCAAGTAATGTCTAGGTCAACTGGCATAACAAAATGTATTAAGAAAATGTTCTGCATCCCACTTAGGTGAGTGGTGTCTGGGGTCTTAATTACTAGGAAGTGGCTATCTAAGATGCATCAACTGGTCTCAACCCACGCAGAGCAAAGGAGAATGAAGAACATCAAAGACTTAAGATAAAGATGAGCCCAAGAGACAGAAGGGGCAAAGTAAACCAGAGGCTACATCAGCCTGAGGCCAGAAGAACTAGGCGGTGCCTGGCTACCACTGATGACTGCCTAGACAGGGAACACAACAGAGAATCCCTGATGGAGAAGGAGAAAGTGGGATGCAGACCTCAAATTCTCATAAAAAGACCAGACTTAATGGTCTGACTGAGACTAGAGAGACCCTGGAGGTCATGATCCCCAGATCCTCTGTTAGCACAAGAAAGAAACCACTCCCAAAACCAACTCTTCAGGCAGAGGTTGGACTGGACTATAAGACAGAAAATTATACCGGTGAGGAGTGATCTTCTTGGTTCAAGTAGACACATGAGACTATGTGGGCAGCTGCTGTCTGGAGGTGAGGCGAGAAGGTAGAGGGGGACAGGAGCTGGCTGAATGGACACGGGGAATACAGGGTGGAGAGGAGGAGTTTGCTGTCTCATCAGGGGAACATCAGCTAGGAGTACATAGCAAGGTGTATATAAGTTTTTGTATGAGAGACTGACTTGATTTGTAAACTTTCACTTAAAGCACACACACAAAAAGATAAAATCATTAAGATGGATTTCCTTAAAATTAAAAATTTTGCTCTGCAAAAGACTGCTAAGAGGATGAAAAGATAAGCCACAGGCTGTAAGAAAATGTTTGCAAAACACATGTCTAACAAAGCGCTTGTTTCCAGGGTACAGAAACTTTCTAAACTTTATAGTAATAAAATAAAAATCCGATTAGAAAACAGGTAAAAGACTTGAAATACATTTCACCAAACTGCAAATGAGCACATGGAGCCAGGACTAGGGCAAGTTAAGCAAGATGCCAAAACTGCAAATTAATGGAGGTACTCGCTCTCTGGTTACCTGGAATCCCTGGTGGTGCAGTGGTTAAGTGCTGCAGCTGCTAACCAAAAGGTTGGCAGTTTGAATCCACCAGACACTCCTTGGAAACTCTATGGGGGCAGTTCTACTCTGTCCTATAGGGTCAATATGAATCAGAATCGACTCGACTGCAATGGGTTTGGTTTTGGTACTTGCTCTCTGGGTTGTGCAAGTACAGGGTCAGCACCCGAGAGTGAGTGCCTCCTTCAGTTTTGCACCTTAGGCACCTCACTTGCCTCTTCCTAGTCCTGGCCTTGGAAGCCTGTGAAATGACATTCAACATCATTAGCCATTAAATAACTGCAAATTAAAACCACATTGAAATACTGCAACATACATATTAAACCAAAAAAACCAAGCCCGCTGCCGTTGAGTCGATTCTGACTCGTAGTGATCCTATAGCACAGAGTAGAACTGTTTCAGAGGGTTTCCAAGGAGCAGCTGTTAGATTTGAACTGCTAGCCTTTCTGGTTAGCAGTTGATACATATTAGAATGGCTAAAATAAAAATATTGACAATACCAACTACAGATAAGGATGCAGAAAAACTGTAACTCTCATTACTAAATGTGATATAAAATGGTACGGACACTGAAAAACAATTTACAGTTTCTTATAAAGTCAAACATATACTTGCCATATGACTAAGCAATCACACTCCTGTCTATGCATCCCATAGAAGTAAAAACTGAAGTTCACACAAATGGTCATAAAAGCTTTGTTTGTAATAGCTCAAAACTGAAAACACAAGTGTCCTTCAATGGGTGGCTGGATAAATAAACTGGTACATCCATACCATAGAATACTATCAAACAATAAAAAGAACAAACCGTTGATGCATGTAACAAGTTGGGTGGGCATTATACCAAGTGGAAAACCCAATCCCAGATGGTTACAAATTGTATGATTCCATTCATAAACCTTTCTTGAAATGACAAAATATATAAATGGAGACCAGATCATTGGTTGCCAAGAGTTAGGTTTGGGAATAAGTTGTAACTATAAAGAGGTAGTACAAGGGAGTTTCTTTGGGGTGATAGAAGAGTTCTAATTCTGATTGTGGTGATAGCCACACAAATCTGTATATATAAAATTTCATAGGATTATATTTCCCCCAGGGCTCTGGTGGCTCAGTGCTAAGAGCTATGACTACTAACCAACAGGTCAGCAGTTCGAAGTCACCAGTCACTCCTTGGAAACCCTATGAGGCAGTTCTACTCTGTCCTATAGGGTTGCTATGAGTTGGAATCTTCTAGACGGCAATGGGTTTGTTTGTTTTTGGTTGATATACCTCTTGCCCTCCAAAAACAGCACATATAAAGACTAGTGAAATCTAAATAAGGTCCATCTTTTAGTTAATAGTATTGTACCAGTGTCAATTAAAATTATTTTAAAAGCAAAGGTGTCACTTTGACCTCTAAGGTGGGCCTGACCCAAGCCATGATCTTTTCAATTGCCTTATATGCAATAAAAAAGGAAGGCAGAAGAAGAATTGATGGGTTCAAAATGTGGTGTTGGTGAAAAATATTGAATATATTGTGGACTGACAAAAGAATGAAAAAAACAGAAGAAATACAACAAGAATGCCCCTTAGATGCAAAGATGGAGAGACTCCAGCTGGTTTACTCTGGACACATCATCAGGAAAGATCAATTGATAGAAAAGGACAACATGTTTGGTAAAGTAGAGGGTCAGGAAAAACGAAGGAAACACTCAATGAAATGGATTGACACAATAGCCACAATGATGGGTTCAAACAGATCAAAAATCATGGAGATGTCTTAGTTCAGGAAACATTTTGTTCTTTATTTTTAAGGTTTCATGAGTTGGAGTCAATTCGATCCCAACTAGCAAGTACCAATTTCCTGCTCTTGATAATATGCCACGGTTACATAAGATTTTATCTTTAGGGGAAGCTCGGTGAAGGGTACACAGGAACTCTCTGTACTATGCAACTTCTTGTGAGCCTAAAATTATTTCCACAAAACCAAAACAAACAAACAAACAAAAGAAACAGGGTTTAGCAAACAGGATCATGAGTACTCTGGACTGACTAGAAGTCACCGCTTCATTGGCGTCAGTTTGCTGTCTTCCCCAGAAGTTGGACCTACCCTTGTGACTGGACACACAGAGCAAGGAAGCAAGTCAAGGTAAAAGTGCCATGGGTTTCAGTTTCAAGTGAACCCATTACAACTGCCAAACCAAAAAAAAAAAAACCCAAACCCGTTGCTGTTAAGTCAATTCTGACCCGTAGTCACCCTGGTGGACAGAGTAGAACTGCCCCATAGGGTTTCCAAGGCTGTAACTCTCATGGAAGCAGACTGCCACATCTTTCTCCCATGGTGGGTTCAAACCACCAACCTATTGGTTAGCAGCTGTATCACTTAACCATTGCAACACCACGACACCTGCCTTGAGAGGTACCCAGAGCTTGCAAAATTTAGTTAATCCCTTTCAGTATTGGCTTTTTCATCCATCAGATTAAACAGATCTCTCTTTTTTTTTATAAACGGCATTTGTTTTACTTATTATTTTAATTAATTAATTAAGTTGAACTGTCAGCCTGGGTCTCTTTGACGGAAACTTCGGTTGCCATGGAGTCAATTCTAGGCGTTTCAGAGTACAACTACACTCCAGAGGGTTTTCAATGGCTGTGATCTTTAAAACATAGATCACCAGGGTTTTCTTCCAAGGTGCTTTCGGAGGGATTCAAATTGCCAACCTTTTTGTTAAGTAGCCAAGTGCTTAGCCTTTAGTGCCACCAAGGGACTCTGAAAAAGATCTTCTGAGGCCCTAAGAGGAGTGTTTGTGTGAAAGTACTCTAAAAGCTGCAATGAACTGTAAGTATGAAATAAATAATATACCAACCACTAGGAAAGCCCCTGTGTTAAAAAAAAAAAATAGCCCTCACTTACGCTCAGATATCTGAAACCCTTTTAAAATGCCACAGATTATATTACCCCAATTTCAGTTTTTAATTACTGATCAGAGTTGCAATGTATATTCTCAAGACAGATCATGTCTAAAATACAGTTCTCCCAAAGTTTAAATTACTGGTTGTCTTAGTCATCCAGTGCTGCTGTAACAGAAATACCACAAGTGGGTGGCTTTAACAAGAGAAGTTTATTTCCTCACAGTAAAGTAGGCTAAAAGTCTAAATTCAAGGCGTCACCTCCAGGGGAACTCTTTCTCTCTCTGTCGGCTCTGAAGGAAGGTCCTTGTCCTCAATCCCCCCATGGTCGAGGAACTTCTCAGGCTCGGGGACCCCTAGTCCAAAGGCCGCGCTCTGCTCCTGGTGCTGCTTTCTTGGTAGTATGAGGTCCCCAACTCTCTGCTTCCTTCCCTTCCCTTTTATCTCTTGAGAGATAAAAGGTGGTGCAGGCCACACCCCAGGAAAACTCCCTTTACCTTTGATCAGGGAGGTGACCCCAGTAAGGGTGGTGTTACAATCCCACCCTAATCCTTTCAACATAAAATTACAATCACAAAATGGAGGACAACCACACAATACTGGGAATCATGGCCTAACCAAGTCGATACATATATTTTTTGGTGGGACATAATTCAATCCATGACACTGGTATTAAAGACTTTCCTGAGAGCAGTTAAGAAGGTAGTGGGAGAAAGTGCTGGGCACCAGAAGTTGTTTTTTGCTGTGTTGTCTAGGTGGAGGTGGGAAGGCACCTGGGAAGGAAGTGCCACCTGAAAGATGAAGAAATGCAGAAATGGGAGGTCGAGGTCACTGAAGAAAATCTTTACATCAATCCTACCAAGCTGCACCTTTGCCCTACTCCTGACTTCCAATGACACCTCTCAGAGCTCCGTTAATTCCAGTAGCCTTCACTCTGGAAAGCTCTCCCTGGTGCCCTAGTGAACTGGATGAGCAGGTAGGGAGCAGCCCAGCACCCACAGCCTCATTCTGGAGTCCAGGATTTCCTCAGCTCTGTCTGACTTCAGATGGCTGTGATGGGACAGAATTTCCCAGGCTTCCTTCCTGGGTAAACCAATATGGCAGACCCCAGGGGTGCCTGGCTCTGAGGAAGCACTGCACTGCCTTGATGGGCTGCTTTTGTCTTCCCCACATCCTCACTTAGTCAGCCCCCTTTGAGCAGGATCTACCCGCTGGCCATATGTCTCATTGCCACAAGTGGAGCTTTGGTATTTGGGTTAATTAATCTCTCCCAGTGTGCCCTTTTCCTCTGAGAAGCCTCTCACACACTTGCGTTTGACAGCACAAAAGATACCTATTTATCCACCCACAAAGCTGCCTTTCCCTCCGGAAACAGCAGGCTGACAGACATATCGCGTGCTGTCGTTCGGATTCCTTTGGTCCCAGGATCATGAATTGTAAGCTATGCAAATATGCCACCCTTCCCCTGCCACTGGTCAATAATCTGTTACCACATACTACTTACCTGGATCCTTCCCACCAGCCACTGCGATCAAAGTGGGTCCTGAGCTTTAATTAAGCCCACATTGTTCTGTGTGGAATTGCTTAGGCAAGACCAGTATTTGAAATTCAGGTGACTCACACAGGCAGCATTCAGCATGACACCCCATCACTCAGGTGCCAGCCCAGCTCTCTGAGGCTGATTTCTGCATTTGTAGAAAGTAGATTTTCCGTTTAGCTCTTGTGTTGTTCAAATCTTCCCGCACCAGAAGTTGACGCCAACCCATATTTTGCTTTTATAGATCACAGGGCCAAACAAAGTTGTTAGGTTCGTTTTTTTTTTTTCTTTCAATCTCCCTGGGAGCCTTTAGCTGATATGACAAGCAAGAAGAAGCTGGGGCATGTTGAAGTTCACAGCTGGTGCTTGCTTTCCTCAAGCAGCTTTTGAAGCAGGAGGAACTAGGTTTCCCTGAAAGTGTGCATGTCCCACAGACAGGCCCCTCACCCTTGTATGTGACACCTTGTGGTCCTGCATCTGCTTGTGGTTCCACAGCATGGAGCCTGAGCTAGGGCGAGGGCAGGGCAGGCTCAACACTTGGGTACACTCTTTATATCTACGACAATCCTATTTATCAAACCCAAGATGAGGCTGGTGATCTGGCAAGGTTTTCTCTTTCTAATATTATGCCAAACCCAGAAAAGTATTGGAATAAAATGACTTTTAGTTATGATAATACTCATAGACCCAGGCAACTGGGGCCCTGGATTTGGCCGACACTTTGGAGGGTCTGGCCTGGCCTTCCTTCAGCTGTGGAGTCCTCATGGGGTCAGCAGTCCTTGGGGCCAAGGGGAAATCCCACCCAAAGTCAGAGTTCCAGTTCGCCTTTTAGAAGACCATCCTCAAAGCTGGCTACGAGAGTGGCCTGGAGAGTGTGCCGGGTTCTGATGAGGTGCAGAAAGGAGTGGGTGTGGGGAGAAAGGAGGTGGGCTGAACTGGGTGGGCTCTCCATTTGTCAGGGCCAGGCCTGATGAATTTAGCTTTAAGGAACTGCCTCTTTAAGAAACAAGATCCCGTGAAGTAAGAACTATATCAGAAAATGCAGGGCAAAGTACTGTCTGACCGCCTGAGTCATCTGGACCATACTACTCCCAGTATGGGTTTTGGGGGCAGGGCCAGGCCAGCCCTGGACAAAACTGCCAAGTGGACTCAGTTGGCCACGAAGCTCCACCCATAACTCTTACCCCGTCCCTCTGTTAGAGCCCTTTGGCTTCCTCAGGGGCTTCTCTTTGTTTTGTCTCCCTCCCTTACCTGGCTGGCAGTGGTTCTGATGTTAATTGAGAACTGAGGGGTTGTCAGGTAATTACTGTGTAATGCCCAGGAGTTATTACACTGAAAGAGGAATTCTTGCTTCAACCTAAATTCTACTCAAACTTGTGATATATGGCGATCCATCCTGAAGATCATCCTTCTGAGAATAAGGAATCACCAGAGGTCTGAGAGAATGCTTCAGCAAACCAAAGTCCAGGTTGGTGGAAAAGCAAGTTCCAGCTGGGGTGCACTGGCGGGGGAGGGGCAGCCCTTAGACTTGGCAGGATCCTGTTGGAAAACCAGGCGATTCACCAGGAAAGGGGGGCTCTGACACCCAACACGGGGGGGGAAGGGGGGCTAGGGCTTGGGCAAGTGATCTTCTCTTTAAGAAAACACCATCTTCCTTGATAAAAAATAAAATATGAGAGAGCCTGCACAGTTAGCACTAGAAGAGGCATGCCTAGGTAGGCAAGAGGTAGGTAGACCTTTCTGTGGAAGGTGGATTCCCATTCTCCTTAAAATATCTTGCTGCTAGCACCAGGCAGTGTCCTTCCCTCCCCCTCCCAAGTACAGTCAAACCACCTTGCTATTGATTCTCTGTAGCATCCTGGCAGTGAGATTAGAATGTCGACATCAGAGTTCACTAAACCTCAGGGCATGGTTCTCAAAGTGTGCAGTGCAGAATACCAAAACAAAAAACCAAACCCATTGCCATCGAATCGATTCCGACTCATAGCGACCCTATAGGACAGAGTAGAACTGTCCCATAGAGTTTCCAAGAAGCACCTGGTTGATTTGAACTGCCAATATTTTGGTTAGAAGCCTTAGCACATACCTATGTCAAAATCACCTGGAGCCCTTCCGGGACCTATTGAGTGAGAGGTGCTAGGTCAGTGGCTCTCCAGCTGTGGACCCCAGATCATCAGCATCAGTATCATGTAGAAACAAGTTAGAAACAAGTTCCAATTCTCAGGCTTCACCCCAGACCTGCTGAGTCAGAAACTCTTTGGGTGGGACCGAGAAGTCTGTGTTTTCACAAGACCTCCAGGGTATTCTGATGACTACTTCAAGGGCAAGGCCCAGAAATTTCAGGGAGTTCCCCAGCTAATTCTAATCCATAGGTAAATTGAGGAAAGGTGGGGAATTCAGGGGAAATAAACACAGAAAACCCCAAGAGTCTACATTCTCCTGCCCAGGGGCATTCATAGATGGTTCTCTGTGCTCACAGCCCCCTTTTTGGCCCTGCCAGGCTTGAGCTCTTCTCATCATCTGCTCTGCCCTGGCAGATGTTAAGACAGAGGTCTCCAGGCTGCAGAAAATTGCACTGCCTCATGCAGCTTGCTTGGCACACCCAGTGGCTTTACATTAGAATCCTGGTTCCTTTACTTGCCATACCCCATAGCTTTGTATTATAATTCTGGTTCCCCTCTCCTTAACTGCTGCCCCCAAACTAGAGGTAATTGGTGGAAACTGGTTTAGGTGCCATGTTGACATTCAGGATAACCTTTTAGCTCATTAAGTACCTCATGCGTAGTAATTTCCCCACTTCTGGGTGGAGTTTAACTGCCATTTTCTGAATTTGCGATGCATGAAGTTATATGTAAACCCCATTACACCTGTGTAATATGATTAAGAATGTTGCTGATATAACTTGTGTGAACTTCCTACTTGTTAACTCATTAAAAGTAACCTTTCCCCTTGACCTCGCTGAGCAGTCTCGGCAGCAGAAGCCCGACTGCTCCTTTACATGTGAAACGAAATAAGGGCACTTTCTACTCTCCCACCTCTGTTTCTTGTTTATTGTTTGAGATGAGTCACATTGAGGAGAGCCTTGTTAACCAACCCGGGAAGGCAGGTCCTTGTCCGGTGTGCTCAGACTTGCCGAAAATCTGGACACAGGTTTTTAAGAAAGAAAATGTAACTTTATTGCAATGTGCAAACAAAGGAGGTGGGAGGAAGCTCCTCAGAACCAACTCCCTGAGCTATGGGAAAGCAGGGCTTATATGTGATTTGGGCAGCAGGATGATGGCACAGGTGTACTGGGGAGGGAAAATTCTAGAAGATGTCCAGGAAACAGGAGGTAATATGGTTTTTGTCAGACCTCTCACTTTGGAATAGGGTCCAGATGATGGTTTTTCTTGTGATACATTCCACCTGTTGCTTCATCCTCTGTTGAGGTGGGCCAAATCTGATTTGGGCTAGTTCAAGGACTAACAGAAATTTACTGGCATTAGTACGGTCAGGTTACAACTTGGGGTTCCACCGGGCAACAATGTCATCTTTAACACTCCCACTAAAAAGAGCCCTTTACACCAAGGAAGAACAATCCCTTGCTCACACCTAGCCATGGCCGGTCCTCCTTGCTCCTATTCTCTGATTACAAGGCTCTTTGAAGTCAATGACCCTGGCCGTTGTTAAATGGAGAAGTTGCTCCTAACACTGTCCTTGCATAGGCTCACACCTCCAGGGACACCAGGCACAGAAGTGTGGGAGGGTGTGTTGTGTGCCCTCCACCCACTGTGAGCAGAACAGGACAGCATCTGACCCCCTCCCTAGCAGCACAACTTCCTGTCTCCCTGGCATATTCTTCTCTCTGTCCCCACAAAAGGGCAAGGAGTGAATGAGTGAGCAGCAGTCTGGCCCTGGGGTCAGTCAGTCTAGTCCCCACTCCTCCACTGGCTATGAGACCTCAGACGGTTTGCCTAAATCTGCTTGGGGGACTGTTGGCTCAGCTGTAGAATGGGGATAATAGCCCTTCCAGTTTGATGAGGGGTGAGATAACACAGATAAAGCGTCCAGAACTGTGCCTAGTACAGAGACATTTGTAAATGCTGCCTGTGGGTGAGGGCACTCGCTGGCCATGTCTTCTGCCCCTTGTGTCATCACCACAGGTCATCCTTTAATCTTCCAGGCTTTGAGGAGTAAGAAACTTCAATATTAAACCTGGGCATATAAAACTGGGCTGCCGAGTGACGCTGGCCCATGGGCCAATGTGGGCAGGCAGAGGGCCACCTGAGATGCCCTTGGGTGGAAGAGACTCTAGCCCTCTGCTGGCCCCACTCTCTGACTGCCATGCTTTCTCAACAGCAGAGGTCCCAGGACCGCAGCCTCAGCTTGCCCTTAGAATGAATGAGAAGTGCAAAGCCCACTGTCCCCAGGCCTATAGAAAAAAAGCATTTATATAAGCCCTGTGGAAGATTAAAAGCATTTCACTAGACAATTCTTCAGCCTTCAGCCTGTCCACTGGCCTGTGGGCCTGGGGGCAGATTCTCCAGAGTGCTCCCCTAGCTACCAGGGCCAGACCAACCCCTCCCCAGCCACTGTGAAAGGATGGGGGTCAGGAAGGTAGGGTGGGAGCTCACTAAAGATGGGCGTATATGGCCCTAGTGGTCAGCATTCCTAACTGGAGGCCACTTCAAGCAACAATGCTGGCAGTAACACATTGCCAGAAAGTGGACAGTAGCTCCCTGTCCTCAGAAGGCAGGAGGAGTGCTTGGGGTCTAAAATCAATATTTCTTCAGGCTTGTATAGCTGGATAACTGTCTTCTAAGGTATAGTACACAAAACCCACATAAACTGCAGGGAAAAAAGAGGGTCAAACAGGATGCAAATGAGTCAGCACAGGTTAGCATGGCTCACTGGACAATACTCAGGATTCAGTGTTGGAGTCCAAGAAATCTAGGCAGCTGTATTTCTAGCCTTCTAGCGCTCTCCCTGAGACCCCTACCCTTGGCCCCTCTAATTCCTCCTTTCTTGCTCCCTGACATGACCTCCGCCCTAATCCAGACCAGGTCTTTTATTTCAGCTGCCTGTGCAAATATCCTCTAGCCTGGTTCTTATCAAATTTGGACTGCACATTAGTTAAGTCAGTATCTCTGGGTGGGACCCAGATATCCATTTATTTTAAGCTCCCAGGTGAATCCAAAGCAGGCAAGGTTGGGAACAGGGTTCAGCTCTCACGCCTCCTTGGCACTGCCAGCCACTGAGCCTCCTCTCCACCTCCCCTTCAACTGCGTGGCTCAGACTCCTAGTGCTGCTGTGACAAAACACCACAGGCAAGGACTTTAAAGAACAGAAATTCATTTTTACACAGTTCTGGAGGCTAAAACACTCATCAAGACCTTGCCATGTTGATTCCTACCTTGTCAGTAGCGTGGTCAGTCCTTGGTGGTCCTCACTTGGCGTGTCTTCTCCAGTTTGTGTGTGCATCTGTGTCTAACCTGCTATCTATAACTCAGAAATGATTAGGTTTAGGACACACCCTACACTGGTAAGGTCTCAATAACATAACAAAACCCTATTTCCAAACAGGATTACATCCGCAGGTATAAGGGTTAGGATTCCAATTTAGTCCATAACACGTGCTTTCTCGCATTCATCATCTCCAACTTCACTGGGGCCTGAAGACGGTCATTATGTCCCTGGCCACTATCTTCTCCCGCTGTCCACACCATAGCTGGCCATATCCCAGCTTTTCCATCTTCCTCAGAGCCAAACCTGGGACCTCTGCCTTCCTGTCAGCCCTTCCTTCCTCATGGAACTCCCCTAACCCCTTCCACCCATCTACAGATTCATTGTGCCATTCTTCCTTCCACCCCCTCTGCACAATGAAAGGTTCCTCCTCTGCCCAAGACTCCTCCCTTTCCTAGGTGCCAAGTGCTACAGGTTCAAATCTGCCAGGCGCTTCTTGGAAACTCTATGGGGGCAGTTCTACTCTGTCCTATAGGGTCGCTATGAGTCGGGATTGACTCGATGGCACTGGCCTTGGCCTTTTTAGGCCCGTCTCACTTGCCACGTCTGCTTCAGTTATGCCCCTATTCCCGAATTTTCTGCTGCTCTCTCTGGACTGACTCATTTCCAGCAGCATTTAAACATGCTTGAGCCTCTACCATCTGAACCCCCATCCTCAGTCAGAAACCAAAAGCCAGAGCTAGCATTTTGCACATCTATCACATCTTGTGCCTTCCTCATCTATGGCATCCTACTGCACTTAGAGTAGAATCTCTGGAGGTAGGGATCTCTGGCACACCTTTCTTGATGTTAAACCTTGCAATAACCCCTTGTTCTGTTCAAACAACTGTCTCTTGGTCTATGTACAGGTTCTGCACGAGCACGATTAAGTGTTCTAGAATTTCCAGCCTTCACAATGTTATCCGTAATTTGTTATGACCCTTATGGTCAAATGCTTTTATATAGTCAATAAAACACAGGTAAACGTCTTTCTGATAGGTAAACATCTATCTGATAGGTAAACATCTATCTGATGTCAGAGGGACCTGCTTTCAGCCAAGGTCCATCTGACATCAGCAATGATATCCTTTGTTCCACATCCTCTTCTGAATCTGGCTTGAATTTCTGGCAGTTCCCTGTCGATATACTGCTGCAGTTGCTTTTGGATGATTTTCAGCAAAATTTTACTTGCATATGATATTAATGAGTCAGAATTGATTAGGCAGCAATAGGTTTTTTTTCTTTTAACGAGTAATATTAATGATATTGTTCGATAATTTCTACATTCTGTTGGATCACTTTTCCTTGGAATGGGCATAAATATGGATCTCTTCCAGTCAGCTGGCCAAGTAGCCGTCTTCCAAATTTCTTGGCATAGATGAGTGAGCACTCTCAGAGCTGCATCCTGAATTGATTTACTTTTATTAACTCCTGGGAATATTAGGACTGTTTAAGTGTTTATCATCAAACTAATTAGAGTTAAGCTCTTTCAAGAAATATTATAATCTAATTAAATAAAACAACATAAATCTATTAACATGTGGGACCCACACTAGAATCAGGTTTATATAATGCTACACGATGTAAGTAATTTAGTTTTTTAGCATCACTGAGATTCTAATTTACTCCTAAGTATATTCAGCTTATAGCTGTTTTTAAACATGAACTTGAATTCAGCATCCTGGTGGAGGGGAAACCCAGGCTTATTTGTTAAAGATGTTTTAAAAGCCTTTTTAAAATTAATTCCATAAAAATTAGAGTCATCAATAAACAAATTTGAGAGAAGCAGTTTGTTCAGCTAGCTGGTAATAAATTTTGAAGGGGAGGTAATAAATTTGGGCAAAATTGGCAGAATTTCTAGTTGTTTATGGAGCTAAAAGGAGAAAAGATTGAGGTTATCAAGGATTTCATTTTACTTGGACCCACAATCAACACCCATGGAAGCAGCAGACTAGAAATCAAAAGATGCATTGCATTGGGCAAACTGGCTGCAAGAGATCTCTTTTAAAGTGTTCAAAAGCAAAGATGTCACCTTGAGGACTAAGGTGTGCCTGACCCAAGCCATGGTGTTTTCAATCACATCATATACATGGGAAAGCTGGGCAATGAATAAGGAAAGCCAAAGAAGAATTGACGCCTTTGAACTGTGGTGTTGGCGAAGAATATTGAATATACCATGGACTGCCAAAAGAATGAACAAATTTGTCTTGGAAGAAGTACAACCAGAATGCTCCTTGGAAGCAAGAATGGCAAGACTACTCTCACATACCGTGGACATGTTGTCAGGAGGGATCAGTCCCTGCAGAAGGACATCATGCTTGGTAAAGCAGAGGGTCATCAGAAAAGATGAAGACCCTCAACGGGATGGATTGACACAGTGGCTGCAACAATGGGCTCAAGCATAGCAAGAATTGTGAGGATGGAATAGGATGGGGTGATATTTCATTCTGCTGTGCGTAGGGTCTCTATGAGTCGCAACCGACTCCTTGGCATGTAACAACAACAATGCCTCTGCCATTTCAAACGTAGACAGTACGGTCAGCCCAGTAGCTTGGTAACACAGAGGCAGTCCCTCCTTTTTTTAGCTTTCTCCTTACTGTTGCAGTGGTTTGATTCTTGGTGGAGGCAGTTGACAAAGAATTGCAGAGAGGGCCTCTTAAGTTCTCGTTAAGGTTAGTTTAACATAAGCTATTTGGAAAGAGTTTTTACTTTTTTTCTTTTCTTGCTTGCTTTGCGTTGGGTGTTTTCAGTGTTGGGGACTTAGAAAGCTGTAATTTTTCTCAGTCCCATAAGCCTTTCATTTCTGTTTCTTTATGGCTCAAATTAGCTGTTTTGTTTTTAAATTAGTGGGACTTCCCTTTGCCTGACTATTATATACGCTAGGCAATATGAATTAGGGTGTCCCTCCAAGCTTCAATAAGGATTCAACCAACTTTAAATTGCTCATAAGCAAACAAACTAGTCAAAATAGGCATACTTGCAAGAACTATTAACCTGCATATGTGAGCCCAAAATAAAATCAAAACAGAGAAAACAAGTGCAGAAGGTTTTCAAAGTGACCATTGATATTTTCTAAACTGTCAGAGGGATGGAACAAAAAGTGTGTACAGCAAAATTCAAACTTGATTGTTACTTTCAGTTTCCCAGAGTCAATCAAATGCTTACAAGACACTGAGATTCTTAGGCAGCGATCAAATTACAAACCTGAAGTGACATCTTGGTCAGTATATCCAAGTTCACATGTGAACAAAAAGGAGACAGAGAGACATGTAGACAACGAATCCTATGATAAGTCTTGGAGAGAACTTCTACGCAAGAAGAGCAGAAGGCTCGGACCTGTTGCACTCCTGAAACCACCATGGAGATGGAGGTCCCCAACAATGACCAGCTCAATACTGTTAGCCCAAAATCCCCTGCTACTGAGAAGTTACAGAGGCAAATTCTCCTTCAGGTCCCACCTAAGTCACCAAGAAATATCTAAGAGTAATAAACACTTGTTCTGTTAAAAGAGAGAAGATTCATTAAAGGTTCAGTAACAGTCTGGGCTGTGGAAAAGTCTGATTTTACAGAGTGAACAAAATGCTTCCAAAATGGTGAAGCTGCAGAGACCTTTTAAAGGGTGAAAACAAAGAACTTGAGATGTACTATTTTGATAGGACATTACAAACTTAGATTAACATAATGTGGGTTACTGGAAGTGAGGTCAAGAGTAGAGAGGCTACAGGACATTTTTCTCTTAGAAACAGCTTGCTTGAGTGAAATTTTTCTTGTCAGAAGTTGCCTAGAAGACCTAAATAAGAGTCAGCATCAAGGCCTTCTTCCTGAGACATTGTTTTAGGAAGGATCTTGATAGCTCCTGTGAAACAGTTTATTTTTATTCTCTCAGCTTAGCCACAGAGAAAAGGAGAAAACTGTCTTTAGTTTACATTTAGTCACAGGTTTTTTTTAAAGAATAAGTCAGGGTTTTATATACATTAAAAGAAAGCAAGGTGGAGTAGGGCCCCAAACTCTAAAGCAGCCATTTTTACTTTGGTCACGTACCTCAGATTACTTGCTCTTACTCATACTTCTAGACGGGCACATGACCACTCAGAACAGACTCTACCTCCCAGCCTTGCTTGCAGCTAGGTGCAGCCTTGCCAGTTTTGGCCAATGAAATATCAGTATATGTGACATGTGGCAGTTTGTAGGATGACTTCTTACTTAACAGGCAATGTGGAAGTGTATTTTGTCTCTTTTCCCACTTTCTAACTTCTTGTTTGCTGGAAAGTGGCTCTGACGGATGGAGCCTGAGCAGGCTTCTTGGACCGAGTGGTGTAAGTCACATGTTGATGTTGGAGAATGAGGAAATGATCATGGAGTCCACTAACTGTGGACTGCCTACACTTACCTGAGAGAAAAATAAGCCTCTGTCTTGTTTAAGGTCCTGCTGCTTTGGGTTTTCTGCCATTTGTAGATAAACCTAATCCTAACTAATATATAACTTGGTACCAAGGGTTGGATTTTGGAAGTGGTTTACTGAAAGCTGTGAGGCAAAGGTGGTGAGGGCTTAATATTGCACAATGGAAAGCTGGTGATTCTTATTATTTCAACTGCAAAATAGTTGTCAAAACAATCCCCCGTGAGCCATGCCATGCTGGGTCATGTTGGAGCTTGAGGGAAAAAAAATCAGCAATATGGATTCAGTATTCATTTAAAATTTTTATATTTTATTCATCATGGATTTTTACATTAATTTTCATTTTTTAAATATTGCATTAAAATATTCCTTATAAAAAATTTTTTTTTTTTTATCTTGAGCACTGAGGTTTTTTTTTTGGTCCCTATTTAAATTTTGTACCTCTCCTAGCCCACACCATCCAAGAGATCAGTAGAAAAGATCTAGAATACTTACGAGTGTTGGCAACTTCTGACCACTTTCAACGAAGTCCTAAAGAGAGAAATCACCTTGGCTTATACACAGGTGGAGATGAGGGGATAGCTTTGCAAAGTGAGCCTCTTTATGCCTGAGTTCTGCGATCCAATTTTACTGAGAGTTAATCACTTAGACCTTTTGTGCTGAAAATACCAACTGCTTCTGTACCCAAAACTTATGAATTATAAGCATTGGCTTCAAAGTGACAGCTTGTGGTCACAAGGTTTTCTTTCTTTTTTTTTAAGCAACTTCCTTTAGTTTCTTTCTCCTGGACAACAGGAGCCTCCCCATTAGCAAAGGCAAATTAACATTCTTGTCTTCCCACTCAAGATACTACTTCAGATGGTCTCCAGGGAGCCACCACTGAGTTGAAAGAGGGAGATGGGCAGAGTGCAGAGCCTGTCAACTCAGCATGTTCAAGTTAAAAATTATGTCTAGACGTTTATTCAGTGGTGGTTATTTACACAAGAAACTGACTGAAGCCAGAAGCCGAGAGGTGGAAAGCTTAAATATTTGAAGAAATTGAATTATTGTCTTAGTTATCTAGTGCTGCTCTGACAGAAATACCACAAGTAGATGGCTTTAACAAAGAGAAATTTATTCTCTTATAGTATAGGGGACTACATGTCTGAATTCAGGATGCCAGCTTGAAGGGAAGGCTTTCTCTCTCTGCCAGTTCTTGTCACCAATTTTCCCCTGATCTAGGAGCTTCTCAGGGCAAGGACCCTGGGTCCAAAAGACAAGCTCCCCTCCTGGTTCTTCATTCTTGGTGCTATGAGGTCCCTCAATCTCTGTGCTTGCTTCTCTCTTTTACATCTCAAAAGAGCTTGACTCAAGACACAACCTAACCTTGTAGATTGAGTCCTGCCTCATTAACATAAATACCTCTAATCCTGCCTCTTTAACATCACAGAGGTGGGATTTACAACACATAGGAAAATCACATCAGAGGACAAAATGGTGGGCAATCACACAATACTGGGAATCATGGTCTAGCCAAATTGACACACATTTTTGGGAGACACAATTCAATCCATAACACTTACTAAGAAATTTTAAAGCTGGCCTGAATAGGCCTGAAATTGTTCAATCTGTGAGTAATTTTCAGGTCTCCAAACTTGGCCCAGCTAGAAGTGTGCAACCCCTGAAAAGGGCATATTCTTCAGTGCCCCTCTCAGAAGCAGCCATAAAGACAAGGCCCAAGGAAGACCCCCAAGAGGAACCCTAGGGCCCAGTGAGCAGTGATCACACTCAGAGGGCAAAGCCAGTGGTCTAAAAGGAAAATGATGAAATTATTTTTGTGGAGGAAAGTGCCTTCCTCCCTACCCTTTTAGGTTGTCTCCCTGAAAACGTAACAGGCCAGATAAGAGTTCAGGCCTTTGGATTCTATAATGCAAGGCCAGAGGCCTTCTGACCCTCGGACCTGTAAACACTTAACACCTCCAATATTAACTCCCAAGTCCCTCAGGAAGAGGACTCAAGACAGTCACAGGAGATAAGAGAAGATTTAATTGCTCTCTCTTCCGCTTTTCTGTATAAATCTGTGTGAAGTTTGGTCTGGCCTTTGTAGACAGTCTGGTTCTACCTTCCATGCACCTGACTGGTTACTGCTTACTCAGAACTAAACTGATGATGGTGAATGAGGAGAAAAATGGAGTTACCACACTAACTGTGGACTGCCTACATTTACCTGAGGGAGAAATAAGCCTCTGTCTTGTTTAAGGTCCTGCTACTTTGGGTTTTCTGCCATTTCTAGATGAAGATTCTCTCTTCTGTATTGGGATGGAGGGGTCTTTTGTTGGCAGGATTGTCTAATTTCCACAACAGGGGCTTCCAGGGAACTCACTCCACAATAGAGAAGAGAACTTCCTGCTCTTCCTTGCCAGGGGTTGAGAATTGCTATGGACTAGCAACAGCTGGTACTTCCCATTCTCCCTGCACTGAATTTTTTTTTTTTAAACTTCATTGTGTTTTAGGTGAAAGTTTACAGTGCAAATTAGTTTTTAATTCAAAAATTTTATACACAAATTGTTTTGTGACATTGGCTGCAATTCCCACAGTGTGTCAGCACTCTCCCCCTTTCCCCTTCCACCCTGGGTTCTCAGTGTCCATTCATCCAGTTTTCCTGTCTCTTCTTGCCTTCTCATCTTTGCATTTGGGAAGATATTGCCTATCTGGTCTCATACGCTTGATTGAACTAAGAAGCATGTTCCTCACATGTGTTATTGTCTTTTTTTTTTTTTTTTTTTTAATAGGCCTGTCTAATCTTTGGCTGAAAGGTGGACTTCTGGAGTGGTTTAAGTTCTGAGTTAGCAGGGTGTTCGGGAACCATAGCCTCAGGGGTTCCTCCAGTCACCAAAAGACCATTAAGTCTGGTCTTTTTTTGTGAATTTGAATTTTGTTCTACGTTTTTCTCCTGCTCTGCCCAGGATTCTGTATCGTGATCCCCGTCAAAGCTGCCGGTGGTGGTAGCCAGGGACCACCTAGTTGTTCTGGGCTCAGGGTAGTGAAGACTGTGGTTCATGTGGTCCATTAGTCCGTTAGATTAATATTTTCCTTGTGTCTTTGGTTTTTCTTCGTTCTCCTTTACTCCGAATGTGCTGGGAACAAGAGATGTATCTTAGATGGCCACTTGGAAGCTTTAAGACCCCAGATGCTACTCACTAAAGTAAGTAGAACATTTTCTTTATGAACTCTGTTATGGCAATTGACCTAGATGTCCCCCAAGACCATAGTCCCCAGCTCTCAGCTCCAGTAACTTAGTCCCTCAAGGTGTTTGGATGTATCTAGGAAGCTTCTATGACTTTGCCTTGGTCAAGGTGTACTGACTTCCCCTATATTGTGTGTTGTCTTTGCCTTCACCAAAGTTAATACTTGTCTACTATCTAGTTAGTAATTTCCCCTCCTCATTCTGCACCTGCCTTGAAACCATCAAAGATGTTTTTTTTTCTGTGTGTAAAAATCTTTTTGGGGTTTTTATAACAGTGGTCTCATACAATATTTGTCCTTTTGTGATTGACTTAGTTCAATCAGCATAATGCCCTCCAGAGTCATCCATGTTGTGGGATGTTTTGCAGTTTCATCATTGCTCTTTATGTTGTGTAGTATTCCATTGTGTGTATGCACCATAATTTGTTTATCCATTAATCTGTTGATGGACACTTTTCGCTATTGTGGATAATACTGCAATAAACATGGGTATCCATATGTCTATTTATGTGGTGGCTCTTTATCTCTAGGATATATTCCTAGGAATGGGATTGCTGGATCATATGGTATTTCTATTTCTAGTTTTTTTAAGGAGACACCATATGGTTTTCTATAGTGGTTGTACCATTTTGCATTCCCACCAGCAGTGCGTAAGAGTTCCAATCTTCCCGAAACCTCTCCAACATTTGTTATTTTCTGTTTTTTTGATTCATGCCAGTAAAGTTAGGGTAGGGTGGTATCTCGTTGTAGTTTTGATTTGCATTTCTCTAATGGCTAATGATGGCCAGAATTTCCTCATGTGTCTGTTAGCCACCTGAATGTCTTCTTCGGTGAAATACCTGTTCATATCCTTTGTCTATTTCTTAATTGGATTATTTGTCTTTTTGTTGTTGAGGTATTGATGTATTCTATAGATTTTAGAAACTAGACCCTTGCCAGATAAGTAGTAGCCAAAAAAATTTTTCCCTGTCTGTAGATTCTCTTTTTACTCTTTTGGTGAAGTCTTTTGATGAGCATCAGAGTTTAATTTTTAAGAGCTCCCAGTTATCTAGCATATCTTCTGGTGTTTGTGCATTGTTGGTTATTGTTTGCTTGTATTTACGCCATGTATTAGGGCCCCTTGTGCTGTTCCTATTTTTTCTTCCATGATCTTTATCATTTTAGGTTTTATATTTAGGTCTCTGATCCATTTTGACTTAGATTTTGTGTATGGTATGAAGTATGGTTCTGTTTCATTTTTTTTACAGATGGACATCCAGTTTCACCAGCTCCATTTGTTAAAAGACTGCCTTTTCCCCATTTAACGGGCTTTGAACCTTTGTCAAAGATCAGATGACCATAGGCGCATGGATTACATATGAGCTCTTGATTCTGTTCCATTGGTCTATATGTCTGTCCTTATACCAGTACCAGGCTGTTTTGACTACCTTGGTTACAGCAGATTCTGATATCAGGTAGTGTGAGGCCTCCTACTTTGCTCTTCTTCTTTGATAATGTTTTACTTATCCCGGGCCTCTTTGCTTTGTATAGAAAGTTGGTGATTAGTTTGTCCATCTCATTTAAGAATGCTATTGGTATTAGGATCAGAATTGTGTTATATTTGTAGATCGATTTGGGTAGAACTAACCTTTTCGCCATGTTAAGTCTTCTTATCCATGAGCATGGTATGTTTTTCCATTTATGTAGGTCTCTCTTGGTTTTTTGCAGTAGTGTCTTGTTGTTTTCTTTCTATAGGTCTTTTATGTCCCCAGTTAGATTTATTCCTAAGTATTTTATCTTTTTAGGGGCTATTATAAATGGTATATAATATCATTTGGGCTCAAGCATAACAATGATTGTGAGGATGGCACAGGATCAGGTGGTGTTTCCTTCTGTTGTACATAGGATCACTATGAGTGAGAACTACTCTACAGGACCTAACAACAACAACATAAATGATACTGTTATCCTGATTTCCTTTTGTAGTACTTTTTGCTGGTGTATAGGAATCTGACTGATTTTTGTATATTGATCTTGTATCCTGCTACTCCATTGAATCTTTCTATTAGTTCCGGTAATTTCCTTGTAGAACCTTTGGGTTCCTATCATTTGTGAATAGGTATAGTTTTACTTCTTGCTTACTCATTTGGTGTCTTTGCCTGGCTTTGGTATCAAGGTTATGCTGGGTTTGTAGAATGAATTCTGGAGTATGCCTCCCTTTTTATGCTCTGAAATAGTTTGGGTAGTACTGGTATGAGCTTTTCTTTGAATGTTTGGTAGACTTCTCCAGTTAAGTCATCTGGGCCAGGACTTTTTTGTTGTTGTTGTTGGGAGATTTTTTTTTATTACTTCTTCAATCTTTTCTCTTGTTATGGGTCTGTTCAGATTTTCTATCTCAGCTTTTATTTAGTGTCTCTAGAAATTTCTCCATTTCCTTTGGATTCTCAAATTTGTTAGAGTACAATTTTTCACAATATTCTGTTATGATCCTTTTTGTTTCAGTTGGGTCTGTTGTTATTTTCCCCGTCTCATTTCTTATTTGTGTTATTTGCTTTCTTCCTGTTTTCTTTTGTCAGTTTGGCCAGTGGTTTGTTGATTTTGTTGATCTTTTCAAAGAACTAACTTTTGGTCTTGTTGACTCTTTCTATTGTTTTCCTATTCTCTACTTCATTTATTTCTGCTCTAATCTATACCATTTCTATTCTTCTGGTGGCTGTGGTCGTCTTTTGCTGTTTTCTTTCTATTTATTCATGTTGTAGGGCTAATGTTTTGATCTGGGTTCAAATGAATCTTTTAGCTTTGTTTCATTATTGACCATTCTTTACCTAGGTTGGTATCTTGCTAATGCTGTCCTGTGTCCTAGACTCTGGTTGTTGTCTGATGTTGTTGGTTTTGTAACCTAAGGACTCCCTTTAATATTTCTTGTAAGTTTGGTTTGGTTTTAACAATTTCTGTCTATCTGGAAATGTCTTAATTTTGCCATAGGATTTGGCAGATTTTTTTTTTCCTTTCAAGGTTTTATATATGTCATCCCATTGCCTTCTTGCCTCCATAGTTTCTACCAAGTAATCAGAGTTTTTTCTTCTTGTTTTCCCTTTGTAAGTGACTTTTCATTCCTCTCTAGCTGTTCTCAGGACTCTTTCTTTGTCTTGGTTTTGGCAAGTGTGATTATGATATATTTTGGTGACTTTCTGTTGGGGTCTTTTGGAGTCTGTATGGGGCTCAATGAGCTTCTTCGATGGTCAGCTTTTTGACTTTCATGATATTTGGGAAGTTTTCTGCCAGGAAATCTTCAACAATCTTCTCTGTGTTTTCCATTTTCTCCCCCTTTTCTGCAACTCTGATCACATGCAAATTTTTGCTGTTTTTGTGTCCCACATAATTTTTAGGTTTTCTTTTCTCTGATTTTTCCTCAAACAAATCGGCATCCATGGATCTGTCTTCAGTCTCACTGATTCTGTCTTCTACTGTTTCAAATTTGCTCCTAAAACAACCTATTGAGTTTCCATTTCTGAAATTTTGTTATCTTTTGGATTTGTAGTTGCTGTTTTTGTATGACTTCTAATTGTTTATTTATTTTGATGTTTGTTCATGTATTATTCTCCTGAATTCTTCTATTGCTTTGTCTGTGTTTTCCTTGATATTAGCTATGTTTGGTTTTGTTTTTTTGTGTGTGCTTTCTATGATATTGTCTATTTTCCCCTTGATTTTGTCTTTATCCCTTTCCTAATCTCTTGGAGAACCCTAAATGGTAGTCTTTTGAGTTCCATATCAGGTAGCTCCACTGCCTTTTTCTTCTACCGGAAGGTCACATGATTCTTTATTTTGTCACTTGCTGGAGCCATCTTATCCTGCTTTTTTATATATTTTGATATTGTCTGCTATCTCTAAGATATTAAGTATTTTCTTTATTTATTGATTGTATGTTTGTTTTGTCATCCTTCTTCGTTTTGATTTGACGTTAGGGCAAGCAGGCCAGGGTGCTTGTTGCTTGATTGTCTGTGGGCATGATAGCAATCACCACCTTGTCTGGGTGAGCAGGGCAGCAGAAGGCAGGGTGAGCCAGCTTCACTGTACGATGGTTTGGCTAGGTGGCTGAGGGCAAAGTTGGTGGGCGCTGTCTGCCTCTTGAGGTTGGCCCACCTGTGTGTAAGCATTCACAACCCCTGACCAGATAGGCAAGTGTGTCAGAGTGGTACCGGCTCACTTCACTCTGTTTAGCAGCTGGTTGAGTGGCAGGAGGGGAGAGGCAGTGTGGACCTGGTGCAGTGGCTGGCCTAAGCTAGGGATACTCTAGCCATGGTGGGGGCGGGGTGAGGTATAGGACTAGGTGGGGGAAACAAATTAAAGAAAGGAGATGGAAAGAAGAAAAAAAGAAGACAGCCATTGGGTGGGGACAGGGTGAACCTGGGGGTTGGTGGGAAGGGGTAGAGGTGAGGTATGGGCTGGCTGGGAGGAGGAGAGAAAAGGAATAAAGGGGGGGCGGGAAACATGGCATGGCAGGAGCCAACAGGTTGGGGTGGGTCAGTCCCAGGCTGTCTGTGGGCCAATGTCTCTCTAGCCAAGATGGCACAGCATGGCCCAGTGGGAAGGGGAAGAGGTGAGGTACAGGTTAGAGGGAGGGAGAAAGAAAAGGAAGAGAGAGTAAAAAGAAACAAATGGTATGGCTGGAGCCAGCAGATGGGGGCAGGGTGGACCCAGGCTGGGGGTGAGCATGAGCTTTTCTAGTCAAGATGGCTTGGTATGGCCCATCAGGAGGGTTGGAGCTGGTGTACAGGGTAGAAGGGTGAGGGTTGGGAAAGCAAGTTTCTCTGGTTAATAGTGCTCTGTCTCCTGTTGAGAGCTCTGCAGAGTCACTTTCCTGTACTCCCTGTCTGGGATCATGGATGGCTGTGCTCCAAGATGTCAATGCTGTGCCATGTTAGTTGGCAGGGGATTGCCACTCCATATCTCTCCTTGTTCTCTGTTTTCCTTCAGTTTCTTCTTCCATTTGGTGTTTGATCTATTTCTTTACCCCTTCATTTGATGCTTACAGTTACAGGATTGAGGTTTGTATCTGTTTTAGTTAGTTTTTCTGGTCTTTGGCACAGAAGAATGGCACGATGCATCTGCCTAGGGCACCATGTTGACTCTGCTTCCCTGTACTGAATTTTTTTGTTTGTGTGTATGCTTTAGATGAAGGTTTACAGGGTAAATTAGCTTCTCATTAAACAATTGATACACATATTATTTTGTGACATTGGTTGCCAACACCACGACAGGTCAACACTGTCCCCTTCTTGACCTTTAGTTCCCTATTACCAGATGCCTTCTGGTCCTTGCCCCTGAGCTGGTGTGCTCATTTAGTCTCCTTTTTTAATGGGCCTGTCTAATCTTTGGCTGAAGGGTAAGTCTCAGGAGTGACTTCAGTACAGAGTTAAAAGGGTATCCAGGGGCCGTACTCTTTGGGTTTCTCCAGTCTCTGTCAGACCAGTAATTCTGGTCTTTTTTTGTGGTTAGAATTTTCTTCTACATATTTCTCTAGCTCTGTGCAGGACCCTCTATTGTGATCCCCATCAGAGCAGTTGGCAGTGGTACCTGGGTACCATCCAGTTGTGCTGGACTCAGTCTGGTGGAGGCTGTGGTAATTGTGGTCCATTAGTCCTTTGGACTAATCTTTCACTTGTGTCTTTGGCTTTCTTCACCTGTGCTGAATTTTTTACTGGATTTTTTTATTATTATTATTGTGATTACCCTGTTGTTTCTCAACATCATATATTGGGAGTACTGGGGTGAGACATATTGACTTGGGCCACTCAAAATGAAGACTACATTTTCTAACTTTCTTTTCAGCCAGGTTTAGCCATGGACTGCATACTAGACAATGGGATGTAAACATGTCAGGTAGCAGTTTCCAGGAACTTTCTTTAAGATACAGTAATGTTCACCCTTTGCTCTCTTTTTCTTCTACTTTTTTGTACCTGTTGTCTGGAATGCAGATGTGATGGATGGAGCTGAGGCAGCAATCTTGACTCATGAGGTAGAAGTCTCATGTTGAGGATGGCAGAACAACAAAATAAGAGCTTGAATCCCAGATGCCCACAGAGCAACCATTCTAGCCCTATACTGCCTTTATAAATATATAGATCAAATTTTTCTCCTTAAATTCACTGATATTTTCATTTTCAGACACACACACATAAGAACCTAAGTTAACTAATAAAATAATCTAGGTAAAGCCAGGATGTTTCATGGGCCATGTTAGCGTTGTATTGCATTCAGACGCCAGTCTAACATCCAAAAAAAAAAAAGCAACTATAAAACCACACAAATCTTTAAAACAGACTCTAAAAAATGTTAATGTGGATTTTTATTCATAACACATAGTACACTTCTTAAAATCTTCTTTTCCCTTTTCTTTCTCTTATACAGTAGACAGAGTAAGTGGTGGCTACCACCAGTAAAAAAAAAAAAAAGTAGCCATCCCCAAATCTATCTTCACTGGCTACTCCTCTTTCTATCTCTCTTTCTCTTTCCTTCTCTCTCTCCCTCTTTTGCTCCCTTTCAGCATCTACTCTTTTCCTTTAAAGTAAAGCTTTCTGCTCTTTGAAAGGGTAATAAATCATTTCAAGTTCCTTTCAATTCTATATCACTGTGTTGATCAACACAACAAGTCACAGCCCCAAAGCCACCCACACAGCAACAAAGGATACTTCTTTTAGAAGAAGGGGAGGAAAAAGCCTTCTGTAAATACTTACATGTTAGTTTTTTTTTTTTTTTTCCCCGTGACTACGTGCTTAGGTTCACTCAATTTGAGAGCCTAGATATAAATCTCCTGGAATAGTTCTGCCAACCCCAGCTTGAAAAACACCTCATTAAAAGAAAAGGTTGAGACTTTAAGCCATCATTTGGCATCAACGCAATCATGGATACCAATGTGGACACCACATGCTTATGGTCATGTGTGGGTGCTCAACCAGGTCATCTAAAATACACTGAATTTTTTTTTTTAATTAAGTATTCTCATAAAGATCTCTTAGATGATTCAGAACATATCTGAACACTTCCAGGGGTCTGTAACACCTAATGAAGAAATGCTAGTATAACTTTATTTCATGCATTTGGAAAGTTCTATTACATTTTCAAAAAATTATAGAAAAGAAGAACTCTCAAAAGTTTTGAATCTCAGTTGCTTTTCCTGTAAAACAAACATAAGAATTACCCACACAGTATTTATTGTTGAATTAAATGATAAAATGTGTATGGAAATGCTTAGCAAATTTCAAAGTTTGGTCAAATGCAAAAAAATTATGTGTAACATAGGTTCACAAGTTCATGGTAAACTCAAAATAAAAAGGTTAAAAAAGAAGAAGAAGAAGAAGAAGGAGAAATCCACCCGTACAGGATATACTTGAAAAAACTACAAAAAAGTGCATCAGTAATTTTTGGCCAAGAGTCCAGCTATTTTTGTTGTTTGAAAAACTTACTAAAACAGTGAGATTTATTGATATTGCTTCTCTGCTAAATAGAAATATTCTGGGAACAGATGCAGAAGAGAAAAATAAATATGTGGATCTGCTAGAAGAGTTGAAACAAATGTGGAATTGAAGGACATCAAAACAAAACCAATAATCATCTCTGGGATTGTGAAGATCCCACATATGCCAATTAAGCATCCCAAGATGCAGCCAACCCATTAACCACTGCTGGCCAATTTAGAAGGCTCCCATTCTGGGTATCTGCCAACCTAACTGGATATTTTTGTTTCTCTGAGAGATAATTACAATGTGCTTATCTTGTATTATATACACACTGAAACTAAGTTCATCTGAAAATACATTAATAATTATCCTGGGAGTCACTCAACTTGGAGAACATTTTCCTCCATGAAAATGAGGTACTTTGAGGTACAGGAATGACATTTCTGACTATGGTCAAATAAACAAATGAAAGTGTGTTGAAATGGAACCAAGTGGCCCAGTAGCAACGTTGATAATTTTATGATACATCTCTGCCCTGTTCTTTGCAACATGTGAACAGAAGTTTTATAAAGGTGTGGCATGAAGCCAAATGCCTAGATGACAAAGACATGATACACTGGTAATGCATCATGGAGACAGAAGGCAAATGTGGAAGACAGGTAAAATGTGAGGCTGAACATATCATGTGACAGAGGGATGAAATCTTCTGAGTGGTTTAATCTACTGGAATATCTTGGAAGTTTATCCATCCTGGTTCTCTAGGAGATGTACTGTATATTCACAAGAGAATGGCTAGGGCAAGAGGAATCTTAACTCTCTTTGATGGATCAGAGGTCCTCTAGATTAGCGTTTCCAAAGAAAAGGACATTTACCCGGATGGTGCAAAAGACAATTCATTGATACTTGGAGAGAAAATACTAAATTTATATTTGTATTAAATTTAAGAAACTTTTAGTTTTAGAATAGCTCTAGATTTACAAAAAAAATTGCAAAGATAGTACAAAGAGTTCCCATATGTCAGTGTGAATTTTCTTACATTCACAGAGATCTGTTGGAATCTGGGTTATATAAGGAGTGGTATAGAAAGATAGGAGGAATGGTTAGAGAAAGGGATGCACAAAACTGAGATTACGAAAGGTATACTAGCCAAGATCCACCATTGGTCTGTCAGTCCATCATACCGTGCTGGCTTGCATGCTGCTGTGATGCTGTAAGCTATGCCACCAGTATTTCAAATACCAGCAGGGTCACCCATGGTGGACAGGTTTCAGCAGAGCTTACAGGCTTAGACAGACTAGGAAGAAAGACCTAGCAGTCTGCTTCCCCCCGCCCCCCCCCAAAAAAAACCTGGCCAGTGGAAACCTTATGAATAGCAGCAGAACATTGTCTAATCTAGTGCCAGAAGATGCACCCCTCAAACTGGAAGGCACTCAAAATACAACTGGAGAAGAGCTGCCTCCTCAAAGTAGAGTCAACCTTAATGATGTGAAGTAAAGCTTCCAGGACCTTGATTTGCCGATGTGACATCACTCAAAATAAGAAGAAAGAGCTGCAAGCATCTATTAGTAATTGGAACATTAAATGTACGAAGTATAAATTTAGGAAATTTAGGAATATTGGAAATCATCAAAAAATGAAACCAAACTCATAAAGATTTATATCCTAGGCATTAGTAAGCTGAAATGGGCTAGTATTGGACATTTTGAATCTGACAATCATACGGCCTACTATGCCGGGAATGACAAATTGAAGAGGATGGTGTCTCATTTATCATCAAAAATAACATATCAAGATCTATCCTGAAGTACAACCCTGTTAGTGATAGGATAATATCCATATGCCTACAGTGAAGACCAGTTAATACAACTATTATTCAAATTTACGCACCAACCTCTAATATCAAAGATAAAGAAGTTGAAGATTTTTACTAACTAACGCAGTCTCAAATTGATCACTGAATCAAGATGCATTGAAAATCACTGGTAATTGGGATGTGAAAATCAGAAACAAAGAAGATCAGTAGTTGGAAAATATGGCCATGGTGATAGAAATGATGCCAGAGATCTAAAGATAGAATTTTGCAAGACCAATGACTTCTTCATTGTAAATACCTTTATTCAACAATATAAACAGTGACTATACATGTAGACCTTACCAGATGTTATGCACAGAAATCATATAGACTACATCCGTGGAGAGGGACAATGGAAAAGCTCAATATCATCAGTCAGAACAATGCCAGGGTCCAGCTTTGGAACAGATCATCGATTGCTCATAGGCAAGTTCAAGTTGAAGCTGAAGAAAATTAAAACAGTCCACGACAGCCAAAGTATTACCTGGAATATATCTCACCTGAATTTAGAGGCCATCCCAAGAATAGATTTGACTCACTGAACACTAATGACCGAAGACCAGATGATCTGTGGAATGATAACAAGGACATCATACATGAAGAAAGCAAAAAAGTCACTAAAACAATAGGAAGAAAGAAAAGACCAAAATGAGTATCAGAAAAGACACTGAAACTTACTCCTGAAAGTAGAATAGCTAACGTGAAAGGAAGAAATGATGAAGTAAAAGGCCTGAACAGAAGATTTCAAAGGGCAGCTCAAGAAGACAAAGAAAAGTATTAAAATGAAATGTGAAAGACCTGAAGTTAGGAAACCAAACAATCAGCATTTCTCAAGCTGAACGAACTAAAGAAAATATCCAAGCCTTGAGTTGAAACATTGAGGGATTCTATGGCAAAAAACTTCGCTTCACGTACATCAGACATGTTGTCAGGAGAGATCAGTCCCTGGAGAAGGACATCATGCTTGGCAAAGTAGAGGACCAGCAAAAAAGAAGACCTTCAACAAGATAGATTGACTCAGTGGCTGCAATAATGAGACCAAACATAACAAAGATTGTGAGGCTGGCATAGGACTGGAGTGTTTTGTTCTGTTGTACATGGGGTCGTTATGAGTCGAATCTGACTTGACAGCACCTAACTACAACAACAACATGGCAAAATACTGAATGACACAGGATGCATCAAAAGAAGATGGAAAGAGTACACATAGTCACTGTACAAAAAAGAATCAGTAGATGTTCAACAATTTCATTGAAAGAAAAAATCCAAACTGCACTGAAGGCACTGGCAAAAAACAAGGCCTCCAAAAAGGACTTGAAAGAATACCATTTGAGATGTTTCAACAAACAGTTACAACACTGGAAGTGTTCACTTGTCTATGCCAAGATATTTGGAAGACAGCTGCCCAGCCAACCGACTGGAAGAGATTCATACTTGCGCTCATTCCAAAAAAAGGTGATTCGACAGAATGCAGAAATTTCGAACAATATCATTAATATCTCTCCCAAGTAAAATTTTGCTGAAGATAACTAAAAAAAGTTTGCAGCGGTACATCAACAGGGAACTGCCTGAAATTCACGCCTGATTCAAAAAAAGGATGTGGAATGAGGGGTATCATTGCTGATGTCAGATAGATCTTGGCTGAAAGCAGACAATACCAGAAAGGTGTTTACCTGTGTTATATTGACTATGCAAAGGTATTCGACTGTGTGAATCATAACAAATTATGGATAATATTGTGAAGAATGGGAATTCCAGAACACTTAATTATGCTCATGCAGAACCTGTACATAGGCCAGGAAGCAGTTGTTTGACAGAACAAGGGGATACTTCATGGCTTAAAATTAGGACTGGTGTGTGTCACAGTAGTATCTTTTTACCATGCTTATTCAGTCTGTATGCTGAGCAAATTGTCTGAGAATCTGGACTATAAGAAGAAGAATGTGGCATCAGGATTGGAGGAAGACTCATCAACAACCTTTGATATACAGATGACACAAACTTGCTTGCTGAAAGCAAGAAGAACTTGAAGCACTTACTGATGAAGATCAAAGACTACACCTCAACATAAAGAAAACAAAAATCCCCACAACTGGACCAATTAGCAACATCATGATAAATGGAGAAAAGATTGAAGTTGTCAAGGATTTCATTTTACTTGGATCCACAATCAACACCCATGGAAGCAGCAGTCAAGAAATCAAAGAATGTATTGCATTGGACAAATCTGCTGCAAAAGACCTCTTTAAAGTGTTAAAAAGCAAAGGCATCACTTTAAGAACTGAGGTGCACCTGACTCAAGCCATGATATTTTCAATAGCCTCATAATGCATGTAAAAACTGGAAAATGAATAAGGAAAACCAAAGAAGAATTAATGCCTTTGAATTATGGTGTTGGCGAAGAATATTGAATATACCATAGACTGCCAAAAGAACTAACAAATCTGTCTTGAGAGAAGTACAGCCAGAATACTCCTTAGAACCGTGGATGGCAAAACTTTGTTTCATGTACTTTGCACGTGTTGTCAGGAGGGACCAGTCCCTGTAGAAGGACATCATGCTTGGTAAAGTACAGGGTCATAGAAAAAGAGGAAGACCCCCAAAGAGATGGATTGACACAGTGGCTGCAACAGTGGGCTCAAACATAGCAATGATTGTGAGGATGGTGCAGGATTTTGCTCTGCTGTACATAGGGTCACTATGAGTTGGAACTGACTGTATGACACTTAACAACACTCGTAAACATAGGGTAGGTTATGCTGCAGCAACAGACAAACCCAAAATCTTAGTGGCTTTAAATAACAAAGGCTTATTTCTTGTTCATGCAGCAAGTCCAACTAGGTCAGCTCTGTTCATCCTAATCACTCATGATCCCAGATGAACAGGACACCTTCATCTGAAGTATTGCTGGTCATCTTGTAAGGGAGAAAGAGGAGTAAGTCTCTGCATCATAAAGCCTCTGCTGTCATCTCATTGGCCTAACTTCAATAGGAATGAGGAAGTTCAATTCTACCGTGTGCCTAAAGTCAGAGATACTGTTAATGACAAGGTCTAGGTGATATCCTTGAGAGTGAGTAAAGAAGATAGGATGGAGGACAAGCTCACTGAAGAAGAAGCCAAGGAGATGAGAGTCCAGAGTGTAGGACAGATTGTCAATGTGCATTTTGAAATCACTAATAATTAAGACAGGGGCAGTGTGGGGTAAAGGGACAGCCAACCAGGAACTAGAATTAATAAGGAATAGAGTGGAGTGGGAGCCCTGGTGGCGCAGTGATTAAGAGCTACAGCTGCTAACCAGAAGGTCAGCAGTTCAAATCCACCAGCTGCTCCTTGGAAACCCTATGGGGAAGTTCTACTCTGTCCTATAGGGTTGCTATGAGTCAGAATGGACTCGATGGCAATGAGTTCAGTTTTAGGTTTTTTTTAAGGTGGAATGACGTAGCTGTGATTACACAAAAAATTTTTTTTTTTTTTTTTATGTAGGTGTGATTAGGTGAGTATAATTATGAGGCCTAGTGGATGACGACATGATATCCAAAGCAGGAGAGTTTGAGGGAAGAAGGAAGGAGAGAGAATGGTCTGAAAGTGCACTGAGGAGCAAGGAAGGCACCCAGCCTGCTTCCAGAGTGATATAGGAGAGAGAATAGCTACCAGTAAGAGGGCTGCAGGAGAAACAGGGTCCTCAGAGGAAATCCAGGTTTCCTCAGAGCAAGACTGTAAAAAAATATTCAGAGAAGAGGTGTAAAATAATAAAGAATCTTAATGAATAAGTTCCAGAGGACCCAGTGGCAGGATTTCATCAGCTGGGGAGGGATGAGAGACGTGCTGAGCCATGTGGGGATCCAAGTGCAGGAGCTAGGGTTCCTGTTGGTAACTGACACACACACAGATAAAGGTCATAATCAGATTGTTTCTGCTGTGAGCTGACATCAAGTCAGCCCTGACTCTCGGCAAACCCATATAGAACAGAACAGAGTGCTGCGGCTCTGCACCAACCTCGTGATCACCAATGGGCTTGAGTCCACTGTTGCCTTCCACCTTAGGGGGCTCATCTTCTAGCACTATATTCTGTTGTGATCCACAAAGTTTTCATTGGCCAATGTTTGGAAGTCAATTGCCTGGCCTTCTTCCTAATCTCTCTTAGTCTGAAAGCTCTCATGAAGCCTGTCCACTATTTGAAATACTGGTGGCATAGCTTCCAGCATCACAGCAACTGTCAAGCCACCGCAGTGTGACAAACTGACAGATGGGTGGTGGATAATGAGATTAATCCTGGTGTCAAACCAAAAACCAAACCCATTGCCTTCGAGTGAGTTCCGACTCATACCGACCCTATGGGACAGAGTAGAACTGACCCAAAAGGTTTCCAAGGCTGTAGTCTTTACAGAAACCCACTGCCACATCTTTCTCCTGTGGAGTGGCTGGTGGGTTCGAACTGCTGACCTGTTGATTAACAGCAGAGCACTGTGTATTTGAATAAAATGAAGGAAACCTGGTGGCTCAATGGTTAAGATCTCAGCTGCTAATCGAAACGTTGGTAGTTTGAATCTATCCAGCAACTCCACAGGAGAAAAGACCTGGCTGTCTGCTCCCATGAATATTACAGCTTAGGAAACTCTATGGAGCAGCTCTACTCTGTCCTATAAGGTCGCTACAGGTCAGAATTGACTCGAAGGCACACAACAACATTTGAGCAAAATACTGGTAGTAAGGCTGTGAAGGCTGAGAAAACCTGCAGATGGAGTCAAGCGGTGGGCTGTGTCTCTCTCGTATGACAGTAAGAAGGTCTGGGAGGTCAGCTCTTTACTTCGAACGACCATAAGTGTGATGGTTAATTTTATGTGTGAACTTGGCCAGGCAATGGTGCGAAGTTGTTTGGTAAAACACTAGTCTAGATGCTGTTGTAAAGTAATTGTTATTGTTAGTTGCCATGGAGTCAATTCTGATGCATGGCAACCCCGTGTGTTACAGGGTAGGACCATTCCATAGGATTTTCTTGGCTATAATAATGGAAGGAGTGTTCTAGGACTTTTCTTCTGTGGTACTGCTGGGTGGGTTTGAACCTCCAACCTTTATCGTAGCAATTGAGCCTAAATATTTTGTACCACCTAGGGACCTTTAAGAATTACATGTGATTAAATCAGTTGGCTTCAAGTAAAGCAGATTATCCTGTATGACATGAGCAGGCCTCAGTCAATCATTTAAAGACCTTAAGAGCAAAAAGGGAGTTCCCTAGCTTGTGCTATGCCTCCAGACTACAAATAGACATTTTGCCAGAGTCTCTTGTCACCTGACCTATGGATTTTGGGACACAATCCTACAGGAGTGTCTACTTGTCACCTGACCTACAAATTTAGGAATTGCCATCCCCCTCAATTGCATTAGCCAATCCTTTGAACTAAATATCTTTTTCTCTCTCAGGATTTGCCTAGCATGCCCCTTGTTTAGTGCAGTATGTGCAGCTGGCAATGAGGATGGGATGGATGGGATTCCCTGGAATGGCCCTGATTCACAAGACATGGGGTTTTGGAAGAGAAAGAATGAATGGGCAGGGGATAAAGAACTTTTGATTCTTCGATGGTTACTTTGGTTGTTATTTCTGTAATGACTAAAATGAAAGTAAGACGTGTGCGGAAGTAGTGGATATGTATGTCTCACTAGCTCTGTGTCTCTACAGAACCCCGACTAAGACAATGGGAAATCTTGTCTTCTTTGCTCACAGACTGGGTCTGCTAAATCCCACCTGACCTGAGACAAAGCTGAAGAATTTCAGAGAAGGCTGTACCAAAGAGGATACCATTGCTTCCAAGAGAAACAGTCTCCAAAGATACATTCAACGAAATGTATGTATTATGGATTGGATTGTATCCCCCCAAAATATATGCTGGAATTCTAACCTTTGTACTTGTGGATGCAATTCCATTTGAGAGTAGGGTTTTCTTTGTTATGTTAATGAGGCCATATCAGTGTAGGGTGTGTTTTAAACCAATCACTTTTGAGATAATAGGAGCAGGTTAGGCACAGAAGCAAGTGAGCACAGACAGGGAAAGATAGATGCTAATCAATACAAAGATCACCAAGGAACCAGGGAATAGAAGCTGAAAAAAGATAAGCAACCTCCCTCAGAGCCAACAGAGAAAGACTTCCCCTAAGATGGTGCCCTGAATTTGGACTTCTAGCCTCCTAAACTGTGCAAAAATACATTTCTGTTTGTTAGAGCCATCCCCTTGTGCTATTTCTCTTATAGCAGCACTAGAAAACTAAGACCGTATGTAACCATCTTTTGTATATAGTTCCATGAAAAATGCAGTTGGAATTTTGATATTTATGTGTGGTAGTAGAAGTTCTCTTCTCAGGGTCGCAATCTTCTCAGTAAAAGAGAAAGCAAGTTGAGTTTTTGGAGGAGGAGGTGAGGTATGAAACAGTTGATATTATGTCTTTCCATCCATGACCATTATATAGCTCCCTATTTATTTCAAGGAGCCCTGGTGGCACAGTGGTTAAAGCACTCAGCTGCTAACTGAAAGGTTGGTGGTTCGAACCCACCAGCCTCTCTGCTGAAAAAAGATGTGGCAGATAATGGCAGTCTTCTTCTGTAAAGATTACAGCCTAGGAAACACTATGGGGCCGTTCTACTCAGTCCTATGAAGTCACCATAAGTCAGAATCAATGGGTTTGGTTTTGTTTTTTCCTATTTATTTCAGTAAAATTTAGAAGTTTTCTCCATAAAACTCCTGCACACTTTCTATTACATTTATTTCTAGGTATTTTATTTTTTGTTGCTATTGTAAGAGTAAGAGTATCTTTTCCTAAGTTATTTTTTCTTTTTAGTAATGACTTATAGAAGTGGATTTTATTTTTGTATATTGCTCTATATTCTAGCCACCTTGTTAAACCCTCATTAGTTCTAATAATTTTTCTGTAAGTTCTTTTGATTTTTTTTTTTTATGTATACAATCATAACACCTGCAAATAATGACAGTTTTCCTTTTTCTGTGTCATTTCTTATATCTCTTATTTCTTTTTCTTGCTTTATTTTGTAGGCTTAGCCTTCAACACAATGCAAAATAGAGTCGGTGATCCACTAAGTTTTTTACTTTCATATTTATATTTTTTCATTCCTAAAAGTTCTATCTGTTCTGTTTTCTGGTATTCATGGTCATTTTACTAATTTCTTATTTGTTTATTTTTTTAACTTTACCCTTTCTCTTTATTTCCCAATTTTCAAAATAGAAAGTTGGTTCCTTGGTGTCCTCCAAAAGTGACTAATTAGTTTATTATTATTATTATAAAATACATGTAACAAAAAATTCCCATCTTAACCATTTTTACATGAACAATTCAGTGACATTAATTACCTTCATCACTATCCATTTCTGAAAGTTTTCCATCACCTCAAATAGAAACTCAGAGCCCATTAAACAATAACTCTCCAATCCCTCTCCCCTCAGTCCCTGGTGACCACTAATAAACTTTGTCTCTATGTGTTTATTTTAGATGTTTCATATAAATGGAATCATACAATATTTGTCCTTTTGTAGATGATTTATTTCACTTAGCATAACATCTTCAAAGTTCATCCATGTTGTAGCATGTATTGAAACTTTATTTCTCTTTAACTGGTTGCCATCAAGTTGATTCTGACTCATTATAACCCCATATATTTCAGAGTAGAAATATGCTCCATATGGTTTTCAATGGCTGTACACATAGGCTTGAGTTAGAGAGGCATTCAGCTGCAAGGAACAGAAACTACCCCACTACATTGACTAAAACGGAGATGATTTTCCTCTTGTAACGAGAACCCTGGAGGTAGGCAGCCACGTGCAATTTTCAGTTGCTAAAGGAAGTTAACATGAACTTAGGTTCCTCTGTCTTCTCTCTCCATCTTCCTGCTGCATAACTTTTGTCTTCTAGGTTGCAAGACTGCTGATGCACCACAGACAGGCGTCTCTCCCAATAGGCATCTCAACTGCGTTATGGCCAGGAAGAAAGAAGAGCAAAGCAAGAATACTATGGTGAACAAGACACAATCCCAAGTTTCAAAAGTCTTTCTTTTTCAGCAATTTTCCTTGTTTCCTGCTTTTTCTCTTCTTTCTCATAGGGGCTCAAAGCCAGCATCTCTGAGGGCGTATGCTCCAGGCTGTAAGAGAGAAGCTCTGGATTGCCTTCATTTTAAGTCACTGACAGCAACCCAGTCATGCCTCTGCTGGGAAAATCACTAGTCTCTGACTCTCTTCTTGTGAATCTGTCATTGTTAATGCAATAACATTAGTTTTATACTTCTTAGTTTACTATAAAAACTGTATGTCACCTCTCCTGTCACCGATGAGAAAATGTTAGTACTAATGTAACATTGTTCTTCAGTAATATTACATGTATTTCCTTCTGAGTTTCTTTGAGAATATTTTATGGGCCCTTTCACTACAGGGCTGTCACCTTTCTGAGATATAAAGTCAATTTTCTTGCATGGGTGACTCCACAGTAATCGCAAAGTGCCTTCCCCATAGTGAGGTGACCACCAAGGCTTCCAAGGTGATTCTTAGGCATTCTCTCTCTAGAGAAGAGAGAAAAATACAAATTGCAATTTCTCACAGGACACCCTGAGTTGTGTGTTTGTGCATGTGTGTGCATACACAAATATAAATGTAAAGTACAAATAGCTATAAAACCCAGTGCCGTCGAGTCAATTCCGACTCATAGCGACCCTATAGGACAGAGTAGAACTGCCCCGTAGAGTTTCCAAGGAGCACCTGGCAGATTCGAACTGCTGACCTTTTGGTTAGCAGCTGTAGCACTTAACCACTATGCCACCAGGTTTTCCCAAATAGCTATACACACATGTATTTGTATCTATGTAGTAGCTATGAATCACGATCCATATTCCCAAATGTGCAAGAAATAGAACTTTCTTTAATTTTGCAAACAATTTAACTTCTGTGAGGCCTTCATCCCTGCAAGCTATTCAGACAGGTTAGCCTCAGTCTTTTTGAGCTTCTGCCCCAGTACAATGGCCAGAGTTGGGATGGTTTCAGAATCCTATACAGTGACAAAGCATGGGAAATAGTGAAGTTGGATGAAAATCCCTATTTCCTCTCTATCTACACAAGTGGCCATGGAGAATGTCCACCAACCCATTATGACCACTTGTGATGGTTCAGCTGCTTTCTACCTTTGGTGAATCTTGTCAAGGTTGCTCATTTACCTAGATGCCCCTACCAGCCACTCCTCCTCTGGGATCTTGCCCTGCACAGCTTTCGTTTCTCCCTGTTCTCCTCTCTCCTAAGGCTGGGCAAATCTTTGTCTTGCCTGGAGATGGGAAGATCCTGTGCTTTCTGTGGTTTCTGGCCAAGACTTTTTATCTCTTCCCCAAATCCTTTCCTTTGTTCTGAGATTAGACTTTTAGAAACAAAAGTAAAACAGACTTGTAGGTTATTTCCATTTTTAATTCTGACACATCCCTCCCCTCAGATAATGAACCAAGTATCAATGAGCCAAGTACCTGATTGAAGATGTCAGAAAGGAAAAGGAAAATGCTGGGAGGGAAAAGTGCAAAGGTTAATATGAGCAAACACATTTTCCTGCTAGATGTTCTATAGGTATAGTGCCTGTGTGTGTGTGTGTGCATGTGCATGTGCATGTGTGTAAAATATTCTAGCCAAAGTTAATACCTACTGTAACAGAAGAAAATTTAATGAATTGTGGGCTATTTTTCTCCTCACATATTCAATTCAGTGTTAGTTGTCTCTCACTTTGTCTTCTGGAGTGGGGAAAATAAGACATAATAAAGAAGTGTAAAACTTGCTTCTTTCCTTAAAAAATTTTAATTGAGTTGAGATTCAAGTTATATAAGGGTAAGGAAAGGAACCCTGGTGGCTCAATGGTTAAAAGGTTGCTGTTTAGAGCCCACTAGCTGCCCTGCAGGAGAAAGATATGGCAGTAATAAAGATTACTGCCTAGGAAACCCTATGGGGCAATTCTGCTCTGTCATATGTGGTTGCTATGAGTTGGAAACAACTCCAAGGCACACAAGGACAACATCAAAGGTAAGGATATGTTCAGGAGATAAACAGGTAACCGTAACAATTCAACAATATGGAAGTGTTTACAGATGTAATACAAACAGCGTGTGGTAATGTTGAGCAGGGAAACTCATAGTAATTAACATTTGTAAATTGCATGTTTAATTTAATTTGATACTCACAGTAGCCCTGACAAGTGTGGTGTGATTATTATCTCTGTTTTAAAGATGTGAAAAAAGCGAGACTCCACAAATAAGTACTTTCTCCAAATTGACACAGTTGTCGATAGGAACTAGAGTAGAGACGAATCGTGTGACTGCTCTGCCTACATGATGGTCTCCAAAGGGAAGGTGAAAGATAAAGAAGGCATATAGGTGGATTGCAGAGAGACAGATTTTGCTTAAGTGAATGTTGTGTGTAAAGCTGTGTACTAGTATGCTGACTTGTTCAATACAATGACTCTAAATCCAGCTTAACAGAATCTCTGGGGGTGAGTCTAGGATTGGTAGTTTTAAAAGCTCCCTAGTAATTCTAATCAACAGCCAGGGTTGAGAGCCACTAGGTTTGGTTGTTGTTTCATGAACAAAGGATGGGTACACTGAGTGACAGAGGGAAAGAAGAGACCTAATCAGAGCCAAGGAGGAGGCAGAGGTTGAAGAAGCCAAGCATTCGGAGGTAAGGGGAAGAGGTGGACTGAAACATTCAACTAGCTTACATAAACAAAAATACATTAAAAAAATCATGTGTTAAATAGCTATGGGAAGTCATAAAACATCACTTGTATAGAATATAGAGGGAAGTCACAAATTTTACTTTCTATTAATAATTTCAGACATGACTGAACTTACAACAGACTTATTCAAATATTCAATAATTTTAGATTTTTTCCCCAGCCCTTCAGGCTCTCTGTTCCCACAAAGTCTCAGAGCAGCTTTCAGTTTTTGAGATGGCTGGAATAAATAGTAGGCTATTTACTTTCCACAGAAATGTATAAACTAGAACCAAATAAAATTGGTCCTGACATTTCTTAACCAGAATATCAAACGGACCCTTGATCAACTTTAGCACCAAACCCCCCCCCAAAAAAAAAACCGAAACCCCTTGCTGTCAAGTTGATTCGTCATGGCAACCAGATGTGTTACAGAGTAAAACTGCTTCATAGGGTTTTCCAGGCTGTAATCTTTACAGAAGCAGACCACCAGACCTTTCTTTTGCAGTACTGCTGGGTGAGTTCAAACCTCCAACCTTGCTGTTAGTAGTCAAGCACAAAATGTTTATGCCACCAGAGACTACATTGAGCTCCCAAGCAGCTGTACAGAATTAAACACCCATCAACATTGAATAAGAGATTACATATCCCCATTCATTTACCACCCTTGTTGGACTATTTAATTTTTGCCAATTTGAGGAACACAGGAGACATGAATAAAAGGAGATATGTACAAATATAAATTGCCAATTTTCTATTAATAGGAGGATAGATTTTTTAAAAAACTACAGATAAAATATGTGGTAGAATACCACACAGCAGTTAAATTCAGTTAATTGGATCTACTAGTTTTAATCAATCAAAATATTGAACCTAATATTGAACCATAAAGTAGGATGCAAAAGGATACATACAGTATGTTGCCACTTGAAAAGTTTCAAAACACACAAAATACTATGTTTATGAAGCAATACATACGTAGTAAAAACACAAAATCACTCAGGAAAATATACACCAACTTCCTGTGGTCTCCTAGGGTCGGTGAGGGCAGTGGGGAAAATGATGAGATTGGGCTTTAGCTGTTTTGGGAACATCTTATTCCCTATCACCATGACAAAAAACAAGGATATGAAGCAGATGTAGAAACATTAGTATGTTTAAATCCAGATGATTGCCACCAAAGTATCTGTTACATTATTTTCTATATTTTTCAATATGTTTAAAATACTTCAGGTTTTTTAATTATTAAGAAAGTAATGGAGGAGGCAGGGCCAAGATGCCTGACTAGGTAGACGCTACCTCGGATCCCTCTTGCAACAAAGACTCGGAAAAACAAGTGAATCAATCACATACATAACAATCTACGAACCCTGAACAACAAACACAGATTTAAAGAGTTGACCTGAATGACAGAGATGGAGAACAAACAAATACGGGGAAGCAGCGACTGTTTTCGGAGCCTGGAGCCAGTGTCCCAGTCAGGTAACCTTGGCGCCAGGCTTAGGACTGGGCCCAGGAGAGCTGAACACAAAATCTTGTGACGGCGCAAACAAGGGGCGCAGCTCTACCCCCCTGAACTGACCCCGGGAGGGGGCCCAGCTGGTCCGCGCAGGTGGCGTGGCGACTCTGCTGGTGGGAGAAGTCCCCGGGAGGCAGTGACTGGTTTTGGAGCCGGGAGTGCAGCGGCCCAGCCGGGGAACCTTGACACCGGGCTTTGGACTGGGCGCAGGGGAGCTGAACACGGCATCTACTCATGGCACAAACACGGGGCACAGCCCTGCTCCTGTAAACTAACCCCGGGAGGGGGCCCAGCTGGTCCGCGGAGGCGGTGCGGCGACGCAGCTGGCGGGACGAGAAGTCCCTGGGAGGCAGTGACTGGTTTTGGAGCCGGGAGTGCAGCGTCCCAGCAGGGGAACCTTGACGCTGAGCTTTGGACTGGCAGCAGAGGATCTGACCGCAGCTTTAGCGGGCCAGACCCTTGGGGGCAATCTCCACACAGCCAGCACACATAGGCGACAGATAAAATAGTCATCCCAAGCAAGATAAGCAACTTTGGCTATGTTCCGGGGTGCTACTCTCCTGTTTTTCTGAATCCCCCCCCTCCCCTTTCCAGGCGGCTTCATTAACATTGGAATTTCCTGAGCCAGAGGGAGAACTGCTCCGGCTCCGCAGCGGCTTTGCTTTCCCCCCCCTTTTTTTTTTTTTTTGGTCTTTTCCTAACCCATTCTTCCGGCCTGAGAGAAGCAACCACAAAAAACCCAGAGATCAAAAATCCTTCCCTAATTGGACTAAAAACACAGAACCAGCTCCAGCCAAGCATATATGATCCAAATCTCGGGCTTTCATCCTTACAGGGAACAAGCTGGCAGTTATAATCCAAAGGAGGTTCTGATAGGGATCTGACTGCATTTTTTTTTTAGCGGATTTACTGGAAAAACAAGTTTCCCAGGTCTGATATCTCTGCTTATTCAACAGAGTCCTAACTGACTCACAACAGGGAACTGAGGGCTGAAGCTCCCCCCAGACCACCTAGCCTCTTGCCTTAGGGGTCTAAGAAGGGCGACACCTACCAATCAGTAGAGATACTTACATTGGAGGCCTAAGGTACAGCTGCAGTGCCCTCCCACCAAGGTGCTGTAGGAATAGAGACACACCTACCTCACTGACACTTGGGGGAAGCCTGTCAGCATCCTGCCCCCCCCCCGGAGGGTGAACCCCAGCTGCTAATAGAATCTGGTGCACACAACTATCACCACTACATCTCGAGGTGGATAGGTGTTAGGGTGCAGCACACACTTGATGACCCAAAATCAGATTCTACTCAAGAATAGTGAATAGACTCAGGCATATATATCTGGCAACAGCCCAAACCAGCTGGTAATAAGTCATAAGTGAGTCAAGGGCTACAACAAACAAGACAGCACAATCTAGTAGCCCATCCACGTATACTGAAGGAAAACAAAACAAGATAAGACTCAGTGAGCAATTATAGAATAAACCACTACTGTCTCTTAGTGATGGCTCGGAGACAGCAGTTGATATCAAACTACATAAAGAAGCAGACCATGACAGCTTCTACAACCCCCCAAACAAAAGAATCAAAATCTTTCCCAAATGAAGATACAATCCTGGAATTATCAGGTACAGAATATAAAAAACTAATTTACAGAATGCTTCAAGACATCAGGGATGACCTCAGAAATGAAATAAAGCAAACTGCAGAAAAAGCCAAGGAACACACTGATAAAACTGTTGAAGAACTCAAAAAGATTATTCAAGAACATAGTGGAAAAATTAATAAGTTGCAAGAATCCATAGAGAGACAGCGTGCAGAAATCCAAAAGATTAACAATAAAATTACAGAATTAGACAATGCAATAGAAAGTCAGAGGAGCAGACTCGAGCAATTAGAATGCAGAGTGGGAAATCTGGAGGACCAGGGAATTAACACCAACATAGCTGAAAAAAAATCAGATAAAAGAATTAAAAAAAAAATGAAGAAACCCTAAGAATCATGTGGGACTCTATCAAGAAGGACAACTTGCGTGTGATTGGAGTCCCAGAACAGGGAGGGAGGACAGAAAACACAGAGAAAATAGTTGAAGATCTGCTCACAGAAAACTTCCCTGACATCATGAAAGATGAAAGGATATCTATCCAAGATGTTCATCGAACCCCATTTAAGATTGATCCAAAAAGAAAAACACCAAGACATATTATCATCAAACTTGCCAAAACCAAAGACAAACAGAAAATTTTAAAAGCAGCCAGGGAGAAAAGAAAGGTTTCCTTCAAGGGAGAATCAATAAGAATAAGTTCAGACTACTCAGCAGAAACCATGCAGGCGAGAAGGCAATGGGATGACATATACAGAGCGCTGAAGGAGAAAAACTGCCAGCCAAGGATCATATATCCAGCAAAACTCTCTCTGAAATATGAAGGCGAAATTAAGATATTTACAGATAAACACAAGCTTAGAGAATTTGCAAAAACCAAACCAAGCTACAATAAATACTAAAGGAAATTGTTTGGTCAGAAAACCAATAATATTAGATATCAGCACAACACAAGGTCACAAAACAGAACATCCTGATATCAACTCAAATAGGGAAATCACAAAAACAAATTAAAATTAATTAAAAAAAAAGGCTCATAACAGGGAATCATTGAAGTCAATATGTAAAAGATCACAATAATCAAAAAGAAGGACTAAATACAGGTGGCATAGAACTGCCATATGGAGAGTGATACAAGGTGATATAGGAGAATACAAGTTAGCTTTTTACTTAGAAAAATTGGGGTAAATATTAAGGTAACCACAAAGAGGTATAACAACTCCATAATTCAAGATAAAAGCCAAGAAAAACGTAACAACTCAACAAACATAAAGTCAAATACTATGAAAATGAGGATCTCACAATTTACAAAGAAAAAGTCTCAGCACAAAAAAGTAAGGGGAAAAATGAAATTGTCAACAACACACATAAAAAGGCATCAAAATGACAACACTAAACACTTATTTATCTATAATTACACTGAATGTAAATAGACTAAATGCACCAATAAAGAGACAGAGAGTCTCGGACTGGATAAAGAAACACGATCCGTCTATATGCTGCCTACAAGAAACACACCTTAGACTTAGAGACACAAACAAACTAAAACTCAAAGGATGGAAAAAAATATATCAAGCAAACAATAAGCAAAAAAGAAGAGGAGTAGCTATATTAATTTCTGACAAAATAGACTTTAAACTTAAATCCACCACAAAGGATAAAGAAGGACACTACATAATGATAAAAGGGACAATTGATCAGGAAGATATAACCATATTAAATATTTATGCACCCAATGACAGGGCTGCAAGATACATAAAACAAACTTTAACAGAACTGAAAAGTGAGATAGACACCTCCACAATTATAGCAGGAGACTTCAACACACCACTTTCGGAGAAGGACAGGACATCCAGTAAGAAGCTCAATAGAGACACGGAAGACCTAATTACAACAATCAACCAACTTGACCTCATTGACTTATACAGAACTCTCCACCCAACTGCTGCAAAATATACTTTTTTTTGTAGCGCACATGGAACATTCTCTAGAATAGACCACATATTAGGTCATAAAACAAACCTTTGCAGAGTTCAAAACATCGAAATATTACAAAGCATCTTCTCAGACCACAAGGCCATAAAACTAGAAATTAATAACAGAAAAACTAGGGAAAAGAAATCAAATACTTGGAAAATGAACAATACCCTCCTGAAAAAAGACTGGGTAATAGAAGACATCAAGGAGGGAATAAGGAAATTCATAGAATGCAACAGGAATGAAAATACTTCCTATCAAAACCTCTGGGACACAGCAAAAGCAGTGCTCAGAGGCCAATTTATATCGATACATGCACACATACAAAAAGAAGAAAGAGCCAAAATCAGAGAACTGTCCCTACAACTTGAACAAATAGAAACTGAGCAACAAAAGAATCCATCAGGCACCAGAAGAAAACAAATAATAAAAATTAGAGCTGAACTAAACGAATTAGAAAACAGAAAAACAATTGAAAGAATTAACAGAGCAAAAGCTGGTTCTTTGAAAAAATTAACAAAATAGATAAACCATTGGCTAGACTGACTAAAGAAATACAGGAAAGGAAACAAATAACCCGAATAAGAAACGAGAAGGGCCACATCACAACAGAACCAAATGAAATTAAAAGAATCATATCAGATTATTACAAAAAATTGTACTCTAACAAATTTGCAAACCTAGAAGAAATGGATGAATTCCTGGAAAAACACTACCTACCTAAACTAACACATTCAGAAGTAGAACAACTAAATAGACCCATAACAAAAAAAGAGATTGAAACGGTAATCAAAAAACTCCCAACAAAAAAAGCCCTGGCCCGGACGGCTTCACTGCAGAGTTCTACCAAACTTTCAGAGAAGAGTTAACACCACTACTACCAAAGGTACTTCAAAGCATAGAAAATGACGGAATACTACCCAACTCAATCTATGAAGCCACCATCTCCCTGATACCAACACCAGGTAAAGACATCACAAAAAAAGAAAATTACAGACCTATATTCCTCATGAACATAGATGCAAAAATCCTCAACAAAATTCTAGCCAATAGAATTCAACAAAATCAAAAAAATAATCCACCATGATCAAGTGGGATTTATACCAGGTATGCAAGGCTGGTTTAATATTAGAAAAACCATTAATGGAATCCACCATATTAATAAAACAAAAGACAAAAACCACATGATCTTATCAATTGATGCAGAAAAGGCATTTGACAAAGTCCAACATCCATTTATGATAAAAACTCTCACCAAAATAGGAATTGAAGGAAAATTCCTCAACATAATAAAGGGCATCTATGCAAAGCCAACAGCCAACATCACTCTAAATGGAGAGAACCTGAAAGCATTTCCCTTGAGAACGGGAACCAGACAAGGATGCCCTTTATCACCGCTCTTATTCAACATAGTGCTAGAGGTCCTAGCCAGAGCGGTTAGGCTAGACAAAGATATAAGGGTATTCGGACTGGCAAGGAGGATGTAAAATTATCTCTATTTGCAGATGACATGATCTTACACACAGAAAACCCTAAGGAATCCTTCAGAAAACTACTGAAACTAATAGAAGAGTTTGGCAGAGCCTCAGGTTATAAGATAAACATACAAAAATCACTTGGATTCCTCTACATCAACAAAAAGAACATCGAAGAGGAAATCACCAAATCAATACCATTCACAGTAGCCCCCAAGAAGATAAAATACTTAGGAATAAATCTTACCAAGGATGTAAAAGACCTATGCAAAGAAAACTACAAAGCTCTACTACAAGAAATTCAAAAGGACATACTTAAGTGGAAAAACATACCTTGCTCATGGATAGGAAGACTTAACATAGTAAAAATGTCTATTCTACCAAAAGCCACCTATACATACAATGCACTTCCGATCCAAATTCCAATGTCATTTTTTAAGGTGATAGAGAAACAAATCACCAACTTCATATGGAAGGGAAAGAAGCCTCGGATAAGCAAAGCATTACTGAAAAAGAAGAAGAAAGTGGGAGGCCTCACTTTACCTGATTTCAGAACCTATTACACAGCCACAGTAGTCAAAACAGCCTGCTACTGGTACAACAACAGACACATAGACCAGTGGAACAGAATTGAGAACCCAGATATAAATCCATCCACATGTGAGCAGCTGATATTTGACAAAGGCCCAGTGTCAGTTAATTGGGGAAAAGATAGTCTTTTTAACAAACGGTGCTGGCATAACTGGATATCCATTTGCAAAAAAATGAAACAGGACCCATACCTCACACCATGCACAAAAACTAACTCCAAGTGGATCAAAGACCTAAACATAAAGACTAAAATGATAAAGATCATGGAAGAAAAAATAGGGACAACCTTAGGAGCCCTAATACAAGGCATAAACAGAATACCAAACATTACCAAAAATGACGAAGAGAAACCAGATAACTGGGAGCTCCTAAAAATCAAACACCTATGCTCATCTAAAGACTTCACCAAAAGAGTAAAAAGACCACCTACAGACTGGGAAAGAATTGTCAGCTACGACATCTCCGACCAGCGCCTGATCTCTAAAATCTATATGATTCTGTCAAAACTCAACCACAAAAAGACAAATAACCCAATCAAGAAGTGGGCAAAGGATATGAACACACACTTCACTAAAGAAGATATTCAGGCAGCTAACAGATACATGAGAAAATGCTCTCGATCATTAGCCATTAGAGAAATGCAAATTAAAACTATGATGAGATTCCATCTCACTCCAACAACGCTGGCATTAATCCTAAAAACACAAAATAATAAATGTTGGAGAGGCTGCGGAGAGATTGGAACTCTTATACACTGCTGGTGGGAATGTAAAATGGTACAACCACTTTGGAAATCTATCTGGCGTTATCTTAAACAGTTAGAAATAGAACTACCATACAACCCAGAAATCCCACTCCTCAGAATATAAAGAAAAAACCCTACCCTGGAGAAATAAGAGCCTTCACACAAACAGATATATGCACACCCATGTTTATTGCAGCACTGTTTACAATCGCAAAAAGCTGGAAGCAACCAAGGTGTCCATCAATGGATGAATGGTTAAATAAATTGTGGTATATTCACACAATGGAATACTATGCATCGATAAAGAACAGTGACAAATCTGTGAAACATTTCATAACATGGAGGAACCTGGAAGGCATTATGCTGAGCGAGATTAGTCAGAGGCAAAAGGACAAATATTGCATAAGACCACTATTACAAGATCTTGAGAAATAGTATAAACTGAGAAGAACACATACTTTTGTGGTTACGAGGCAGGGACGGAGGGTGGGAGAGGGTTTTTTACTGATTAGTTAGTAGATAAGAACCACTTTAGGTGAAGGGAAGGACAATACTCAACACACAGAAGGTCAGCTCAAATGGACTGGACCAAAAGCAAAGAAGTTTCCGGGATAAACTGAATGCTTCGAAGGTCAGCGAAGCAAGGGCGGGGGTTGGGGACTATGGCTTAAGGGGACTTCTAAGTCAATTGGCAAAATAATACTATTATGAAAACATTCTGCATCCTACTTTGAAATGTAGCATCTGGGGTCTTAAATGCTAACAAGCAGCCATCTAAGATGCATCCATTGGTCTCAACCCACCTGGATCAAAGGAGTATGAAGAACACCAAGGTCACACGACAACTATGAGCCCAAGAGACAGAAAGGGCCACATGAACCAGAGACTTATATCATCCTGAGACCAGAAGAACTAGATGGTGTCCAGCCACAACTGATGACTGCCCTGACAGGGAACACAACAGAGAACCCCTGAGGGAGCAGGAGATCAGTGGGATGCAGACCCCAAATTCTCCTAAAAAGACCAGACTTAATGGTCTGACTGAGACTAGAGGAATCCCGGTGGTCATGGTCCCCAAACCTTCTTTTGGCCCAGGACAGAAACCATTCCCGAAGACAACTCATCAGACATGGAAGGGACTGGACAATGGGTTGGAGAGAGATGTTGATGAAGAGTGAGCTACTTGTATCAGGTGGACACTTGAGACTGTGTTGGCATCTCCTGTCTGGAGGGGCGATGGGAGGGTACAGAGGGTTAGAAACTGGCGAAATAGTTACGAAGGAGAGACTGGAAGGGCTGACTCATTAGGGGGAGAGAAAGTGGGAGTATGGAGTAAGGTGTATATAAGCTTATACGTGACAGACTGACTTGATTTGTAAACGTTCACTTAAAGCTCAGTAAAAATTATTTTAAAAAAAGAAAGTAATGAACACACTTTGACAGAGAGGACAAGCAGAAGTATTTTTCTTGATGAGAGTAGCCTTGGAAAAACTGTAGAGATGAGAATCACAAAAACATGCCTCTTCACCAATTCTGCCCTTACCTCTCTGCCAGATTAATATTTTAAACATAAAGTTCCAATCATGCAGCAGGGAGAAGAAATAAATTAGATATAAACATAGTAACATGAATTAACCTGACAGCCAGAGTTCTGAATTAAAAAAGAAAGAGTAATGGTAAAATGCTGAATGAGATCTATATATCACAATAAAAAAAAAAAAAAAACTGTTGCCATGGAGTTGATTCCAACTCGTGGCGACACCACGTGTTTCAGAGTAGAACTGTGTTCCACAAGGTTTTCAATGGCTATGACCTTTCAGAAGTAGATTGCCAGGCCTTTCTTCCAAGTCACCTCTGCTTAAATTCAAACCACCAACCTTTCGGTTAGTAGCTGAGTGCTTAGCCTTTGTGCCACCAGGGCTCCTATGTCACTACTTACTGAAATCAGAAATACAAGCAAAGGAAAACTTCACTTCCTGCCATGTTGGAACAGCTGTACTGGATTTCCCGTCTCACTGTAACTGCAGAGGCACAAATAGCAGGAACCAGGAGACCTGTGCAAGACAGCACAGTGGGCTTCCCGGCCCACAGAATGAGGCAGTACAGTGGGGTGCCTCTGGGTGCTTGACAGAGCTAGGCTTGCTGACCCACAGAGCAAGAGCACTAAGCACCTTTGGGTAGGAGGCTCCCTGACAAAGTGGGGTGCCTTTGGGCACTTTTGGAGAGCCTGAACAGGGCAGAGGCCAGGCTGAGAGTCAAAGGGCTGAGGGTCCCAGGGGCCGAGGGCACAGCCTGCCTTTGGGTACAGCCAAGAAGAAGCTGTCCTGATAGAAGAGCTGTATCCTGAGTTGTTCCTGTTACTTCCGAATTAACCCTGATCCTGAACTGAAACCTGTTACTCCTCTAATAAACCCCATATCTGTGAGTTTGGTCTCTGAGCTCTGGGTGGCCATTTCAATGAATTATCAAACACAGCAGAGAAGTAGAGAGTGCCATGGGAGGGACAGCTGGTGTCAGAACTGTAAAAAGGTTACAGAGAGGAGGTATGTCTGGCCATAGGAATCAGCCTCCGGCTGATGTTAATGGTGATTCTCCTCCATCCTGAAGTAATCATGCCATTTTCACAAGCTATTTTTTAAATGTTGGACAAAAAGCAGCATAGAGCTATGATGCCTGAGAGAAGGGAAACAAAAGATGGAAGTCTTATAATCTCAAGAAGTTTCTGCCCAGACACGCTCCCCAGACCAGGAGATGGGGAAAGTGACCCAAACCAACCCAGTGCCTTTGAGCTGACCAGACAGTTGTCAAGAGTTCAGAAACCCTGAGACACCTGGGATTTGTGGGGTAGAATATTAGGGGGGTAAAAACTGCTATGCAGAGAAATTTTCATAGGGGTCCTCATCAGTCTGCCAAGGATGACACCCCACAGGGCCAGACAAATAATTGCCAGGGAGCTATAAGTTTAAGAATTCCTGGGGCTCAGAGAGGGACGGGAGATTTTGGAATTCCGATAACCCAGAGTGGGGGAATCTCAAACACCGGAAGCACTCAGTAGAGACCCCAGAAGGGGTAGTGGGAAGACCTTCTAGCTCTAGAGTAGAGACTAGCTAGACCTGCCCTACAAAGCTGAAAAACAGTTCTTGAAAGGATCAAGCTAATTTGCAAATAACTTCAACAGAACAAAAGCCAGTACTATTTAAGGGAAGGAAACCCTGGTGGCATAGTGTTATAGCACTATGGCTGCTAACCAAGAGGTCCACAGTTTGAATCCGCCAGGCGCTCCTTGGAAACTCTATGGGGCAATTCTACTCTGTTCTATAGGGTTGCTATGAGTCGGAATCAACTCGATGGCAGTGGGTTTGGTTTTTTGGGTTTTTATTTAAGGGAAGACAATAACACCCACATCAACAAAGTAATAGTACAATGATCAGCATCCAGTAAAAAAATTATTACACATGTTAAGAAGCATAAATGCAGCCCATTTTCTGGAGAAAAACATCAGTCAACAGAAACAGTACCAAAAATAACAGTAGTGGAATTAGCAAAAAACTTAACATAGAGATTATAAATATGCTCAAGGATTTAATACAAAACAGGAACATACCGAACAGAGAAATGGAAGATATAGAAATGGACTTCTAAGTGGAACATAAAAAGCTGAAAAATATAATATCTGAGTTGAAATTTTTTTAATGGGCTTAGCTGCACATTAGACACAGCAGAAGTGATCTATGAACTTGAAGAAATGACAACAGAAACTACGCAAAATAAAGCACAGAAAGAAAAAAGACTGAATAAAATTACCAGAGCCTCAGAGACTTGTGGGACAGTAGCCAGTGATCTAGAATATGTGTAACTTTGAATCCCAGAAAGATGGAGGGAGAAAAAAAAAATTGAAATGGCTGAACATTTCCCAAATTTGATGAAAATTATAAACTCACAGATCCAAAAAGCTCAATAAACCGTAAGCAAGACATGTTCAAGAGAATGCCCCATACTATGTGGCTTTAGCACTGACCCTTGCTTCCTGCCTAATCTGATGCATCACCTCAGTGTGTAGCTGGCATGCAGTATCATGCTTGACCTGATCAGCCAGGTCCATGGTCTGGGGGGGACAGCACTGGGGACTGGAAACAGGATTCAGAATAAGGAGATCAGAAATCCAAAAACTGAGGCCAAGTCAGTTTGAGGACTCCACCCACTGCAGTCCAGTCAATTCTGATTCATAGCGACCCCAAATGGTTTCCAAGGCTATAAGTCTCTACGGAAGCCGACTGCCACAAGTTTCTCCTACGGAGCTGCTGGTGGTTTCAAACTGTCAACCTTGCTTTTAGCGGTCAACTGCCTTAACCACTGTGCCACCAGGGGTCCTTTTTTGAGGACTAGAGGGTCCAAAAAACAGCATTATTAGCCAAGGAGAATCAAGTAATTGGAGGCCTAGCTTAATTTCCTAAATCAGGTGAGTTTGTTAATTTTTAATTGGGCTGGGCACTTGCATGGCAGTTTCTGGTCATAAGCATTCTAATTGTCTGCCTAGCTTCTAACAGAAGCAGGACTGTGCAGTTTTGTTTTGTTTTGTTTTGATTCTTTATTGTGGTGAAGATATACACAACAAAAACATAAGCCAATACAACAATTTCTACACATACAATTCATGACATTGATTACATTCTTCAAGCCGTGCAACCATTCTTGCTATCCTTTACCAAATTATTCCATCATCGTAAACATAAACTCAATGGCCTCCGGAATGATTAAAGTTATGTGTCAACTTGGCTAGGCCATGGTTCTCAGTGGTTCGGCAGATATGATGTAATCACCGCTCATGATATGATCTGTTCCTTAGGAATGTGGCCTATATCCAATGTATATGGATGTTCTGGCAAAGCTTGTCCTGTCCCGGTCCTGTATCCAACTCGTCATCCTTTGACCTACAGTTCTTGGGACATAAGCAAGCAGTCTTCCATTTGACCTGCAGATTTTGGGCACATCAGCCTCTGCAACTACATGAGTCAGGAGAAGCCTCCAGCTTGACGCCTGACCTATGGATTTGGGATTTGCCAGCCTCCACAACTGTGTGAGCCATTTCCTTGAAATAAATCTGTGTGTGTGTGTGTGTGTATAAATCTATATCTATATCTATCTATCTATATATATATAAACCAAACTCAGTGCCATCGAGTTGATTCTGACTCATACCGACCCTATATGACAGAGTAGAACTGCCCCATAGAGTTTCCAAGGAGCGCCGGGTGGATTCCAACTGCCGACCCTTTGGTTAGCAGCCGTAGCACTTAACCACTTCGCCACCAGGGTTCCTATATATACATATAAATGTGTGTATGTATATGTATGTATGTATATGTACACACACACACACACACACACACACAGGTTTTGCTCCTCTAGACAACCTAGCCTAAGACACCCTCTAAGTAAAAGCTCCCCCTTTTCCTCTCTCTCCTACCCCTGGTAACCACTAATAATTTTTGGTTTCTATACATTCTTTTTTTTTTTTTATACATTCTAAGCAAATATCCTAAGCAAATATCCAAGCAGCTAGACAATGTGAAAAAGAACATGGCATCAGGATTGAAGGAAGACTCATTAAAAACCAGTGATATGCAAATGACACAACCTTGTTTGCTAAAAAAGAAGGGGACTTGAAGCACTTACTGATGAAGATCAAAGACACCAGCCTTCAGTATGGATTACATCTCAACATACAACAAAAGTCCTCACAACTAGACCAATAAGCAACATCATGATAAATGGAGAATAGATTGAACTTGCCAAGGATTTCATTTTACTTGGATCCACAATCAATAGCCCATGGAAGCAGCAGTCAGGAAATCAAATGATGTATTAAAAAAAAAGTAAATCTGCTGCAAAAGACCTCTTTAAAGTGTTAAAAAGCAAAGATGTCACTTTGAGAACTAAGGTGTGCCTGACCCATTAAAATTCATTGCCATCAGGTGGATTCTAACTCACAGTGACCCTAGTCACGGTAATTTCAATTGTCTCATGTGCATGTGAAAGCTGGACAATGAATAAGGAAGGCTGAAGAAGTATTGATGCTTTCGAATTATGGTGTTGGAGAAGATTATTGACTATACCAGAAGAAGGAAAAAATCTGTCTTGGAAGGAGTACAACCAAAATGTTCCTGAGAAGCAAGAATGGTGAGCTTTCATCTCACATACTTTGAACATATTATCAGGAGTGACCAGTCCCTAGAGGAGGACATCATGCTTCATTGAGGGTTAGCGGAAAAGAGGAAGACTCTCAACAAGATGGACTGACCCAGTGGCTGCAACAATGGGCTCAAACATAACGATCCTGAGGATGGCTCAGGGCTGGGCGATGTTTGGTTCTGTTGTACCTAGGGTTGCTATGAGTAAGAACTGACTCAGTGACATCTAATAACAACAGCAACATATATTGGCTTATATCATGTAAGTGAGATCATATAGTATTTGTCCTTTTGCAACTGACTTATTTCATCAGCTGGATGTTTTCAAGGTTCATCCATGTTGTAGCATTCATCAAGACTTCATTCTCTTTAAGGCTGAGTAGTATCCCATTGTGTGTATATACCACATTTTGTTTATCTATTCATCTGTTGATGGATATTTTGGTTGTTTCCACCTTTTGACTATTGCGAAAACTGTTTCAATGAACATTGGTGTACAGGTTTCTGTTTGCGCTCCTGCCTTCGCTTCTTCTGGGTATACACCTAGGATTAGGATTGCTGAGTCATATGGTAGTCCTATGTTCAACTTTTTGAGAAACTACCAAACTGTTTTCCACAATTGCTATACCATTTATGTTGCCATTAGCAATGGTTGAGGGTTTCTGTTTCTATACAACGTTGCTAACACCTAATGTTTTCTTTTTTTATCATTGTCATTCTAATAGGGGTGAGATGATATTTCATTGTGGTTTTGATTTGTATGTCCCTAGGGAAGCTAATGGGAAACCCTGGCGGTATAGTGGTTAAGTGCTACGGCTGCTAACCGAAAGGTTGGCAGTTCAAATCTACCAGGTGCTCCTTGGAAACTCTATGGGTCAGTTCTACTCTGTCCTATAGGATTGCTATGAGTTGGAATCAACTCGACACCAACAGGATTGTTTTTTTGTTTTGTTTTGTTTAGTAGCTAATGATGTTGAGAATGTTTTCATGTGTTTGTTGGCCATCTGAATATCCTCTTTGGTAAAATGTCTGTTCAAGCCCTTTGACCATCTTCTGATTGGGTTGTTATCTTTTTGCTGTTAAGTTGTAGAAGTATTTCATATACTTTGGATATTAGACCCTTATTAGATATCTGGTTCCCAAACATTTTCTACCAATCTGTAGACTGTCTTTTTTGATATGAGCAGTGCTCTTTGTGACTCAGTGTTCAAGATTCCCTTTGAAATCTTTTGCCTCAAAAAAGCCAACAGCATCTTCCTCTCTTTATCCATTAAAATGGTAAAATTAGCCTTGTAGGACTTCCACACCTGTTCTGTGGTCCATGATTTACTCATCAAACTTCTGGGAACTGTGACAACAATTAACAAATCACTTCTAGGTAGCAAAGTCTCCCTAAGGATGTTTTCTGTCCGCAGAGTTCTTGGAAAGAGAGAAAGAAATGCTCCTTTTAACTAAGCAGACCAAGACATTTTAAATAGAGAGAGGGGGTTAGAGCTCCTGCAAAGAAAGCTTAGGCAAAGGGGGATGACTAGCTAATCTCTGGCAGCTACAGAAAAATGCCAGGAAATTAACCTATACCTACTATCTAGACTAGAACTTAAAAATTAGAAGCTCGCTTTTTCATAATATTTTCCTGATTTCAAAATAATCCATTTTCTCTAAAAACAAAAACAAAACCCATTGCCATTGAGTTGATTCCGACTCGTAGCAACCCTGTAGGACAGAGTAGACCTGTCCCATAGGGTTTCCAGGGAACATCTGGTGAATTTGAACTGCCAGGCTTTTGGTTAGCAGCCGAGCTCTTAACCACTGCACCACCAGGGCTCCAGGTTGCTATTAGGTTTATTTAGTTAGTTATTTCTAAATCATGAATGGGTGCAGGAGGCTAGATTCAGGCTGTCTCTAGAAAGGCAAGGTCCACACTAATAAGCACCATGTTCCCCTCTTCCATGTGTTACCTATGGCCAGGCCCTGTTACATACATTTTTTAATTTAATCCTGGCAACAACCTTGCCAGATGGATATTGTTCCTGCATTTTATAATAGGTGTCAATTAGGGATTTGAACCCAGTCCTCTTTGACCCTCAAAGCCCGTGTTAGTGCCCTGACCCAGTCCTACTTTTCTACTGTTTTGATCATTCTATGTGGCTTCTTTGGACTTCCCTGAGCTACGTTAGGCTTATACACAATGTCCTGTACCAGGCTTACACACATATCCTGGTTTCGTTGGAGCTCAAGTGATACTTACAGCCTTATCTAGATCTTCTCCCTAATGATCTCTGGACTTGTTGAATGCAAAACTCATTCATATTGGGAGAATTGAAACCCTTATTCCTTGAAAGCCTCCCTCCTCCTCAAGTAATATCGTTTTGCACATGTTCCTTCTTCCTGTCATAGTGTTATGAGGTGTTCCTAGTTTTCCTGATCAGCTTGGCATTCGTTACCCAGAAAATCTTTGTGTCTACTGCAAACTTGAAGATTTAAACATATATAACTAAAGCTCAAAGGTAACTGTCTTTGAAGAAGAAACTCTCAGGAGTAATAAATTCCCAGCTCTGTGATTCCTGTAGGTCCAAACTGAAGAGCCCACGAGACCATCCTCCAGGGTCCCCAGGCACAGTGGGTTCAGTGAAGGCCTGTCTGGCTGATGTTACAAGTGGCCGGTCAGCCCAGCTTCATGCTTTTCAGGTAACTTAAAAGATTGCATAGCCTCAGCAGAGAGCAACACTGACCCTGTGCCGCTGGCAGCCGGCTCACAAGAGCAGAGTGTGAGTCTTACAACTCTGGGAAGTCACATCAACAAAAAGAAATCTATATTGAGCAGTTGGCTCTTAGAGCAAGCGACCCTAACAATGTGAATTAGCTAGGATTAGGTTCAACCGCACATAAAGAAAACCTATGCATGTGTGGCTTAAATCATAGAGGGTTTTGTTTGTTTGACCTTTCACATAAAAGGAGTCCCAAGGCAAGCAATCCACAGCTAAAGTGTTGGCTCCATGATATCACTAGAGACGCCGACTTCTAGCTTTCTGCTCCATATTCATGGCATCCATTCAGGGTTGCAGGGTGGAATAGTCCCTGTTCCAGCCTACAAATCCTTAATTGACACCTAGTATAAAATGCGGGAACAAGAAAGAGGGAAGGGCAGACACAATGACTTCATTTAACCGGAAGTTGTTAGTTGCTGTAGAGTCAGCTCCAGCTCATGGCGACCTTATGTATAACAGAACGAAATGTTTCCCAGTCCTGCATCATCTTCACGATTATTGGTATGCTTGAGTCCATTGTTGCAGCTATTGTGCAGTGCCTTCCATTCAAGGGGGCTCATTTTCCAGCACTATATGAACAATGTTCTGCTGTGCTCCATCAGGTTTTCACTGGCTAATTTTCAGAAACAAATTGCCAGGTCTTTTGTCATAGACTTAGTCTGGAAGCTCTGCTGAAACCTGTCCAGCATAGGTGACCCTGCTGGTATTTGAAATACTGGTGATATACCCCAAAACCAAACCCATTTCCATCAAGTCAATTCCAAACTCATAGTGACCCTATAGGACAGAATAGAACTGTCGCACAGGGTTTCCAAGGCTGTAAATCTTTACAGAAACAGACTGCCACACCTTTCTCCTGCAGAGCAGCTGGTGGGTTTGAACCACCAATCTTCTAATTAATAGTGGAGCACTTAACCACTTCACCACCAGGGCTTCTACGAGTGGCATAACTTCTAGAATTATAGCAACATGCAAGACACCACAGTATGACCAACTGAGAGACAGGTGGTAGAAATATTTTTTTTTTTATCCACAAAGGAGGAAATCCTGGTGGCATAATGGTTAAGCGCTATGGTTGCTAACCAAAAGGTCAGCAGTTTGAATCCACCAGGCGCTCTTTGGAAACTCTATGGGGCAGTTCTATTCTGTCCTATAGGATCGCCATGAGTCGGAATCAACACAAAGGCAAAGAGTACGGTATCCACAAGGGAGACTGGGAAATGTAGTTTTTCAGTAGCATACATTGTTGCCTTCCATCAGTTGGTGGTCTGTTACTGAGGCAGAAAGGGGTGTTATGGTTACCGTCCAATGAAGAATCCAATAAACTGCATAAACTTACAGCCAACTCTTACAGACCAGTCAGTTTAGGACTGAGAAAACACTCATTTGCATTTTGGTGTATGGGCTCTGGAGGCAGTCCAGACCTCCCCGTGATCACGCGTAGCCTCCATAGCAGACATTGCCACTACCCTGACGATCCTGACCAGTTGGCAGAAGTCCACAGACACTGAGGTTGGCTCCATGAGGCAAGATGTCTCACCGTGGCTTTCTAGCTGGATCTGCTCCTTGTATTTTGCACAGACAGCTAACTCACTCCTAGATCCCAGCAAGTGGTTCTCTTCCAGTGTGAGAGCAGTATGCTCATTAATGCTGCCACCAGGAAAGAGAATTCTGACAAAATTCTGGTTCTCTCCCATGTACGCTCTGTTAGGAACTCCCTGACCCCTAAACAAACAAAGATTAAGCACCACTGTGTACCAGGCACAGTGCTTGGTACAGGGTCAACAAAGATGAAGAACCTTCCTACTCTTGTGAATTCAGAGACTAGCAGGTGAACAAATAAATTGCCACATGACGTGGTGAGTGCTACACCAGAGGCATGAAGGAAGCCCATGAACTCAGAGGGCTTGCTAACTGCACAGAGGCAGATCCCAAGCTTTAGGAAATGTGAGAACACCTGGGGAGCTTATAAAAATGCAAATTCCTAGGTATTGTCACAGGGGTTCCAACATAAAAAAATAGCATGTTTTAATTCCAGACCTACCAGATCAGAATCTCCAGTTTGCCCAGGAAACCCCTCCTCCATCCCCACAAATATCTCAGGTCATGCTGACACAGCAGCGGATCCCTCTTTAGGAAATTCTGCTCTAAAAGGTGATGTTGGGATGGACATGCTGGAGAAAGAAGGCTCAGAGGCAATGGCTTATGAGCCAATAGGAAGGGCATTCTAGGCAGAAGGGCAACTTGGGCGAAGGCACAAAGGGTTGGCAAGGCCTGAAACGAATAAGAGACTGTTGAGACTAGGGCACTGGGCCTGGAAGGGGGTCAGGAGTTGCAAGAGCCACAGAGGCTGAGGCCAGACTATGTTATAAAAATATAGCACTTATTATTGCAGGGGTGTATCAGTTTCCTATGTCTGCTCTAACAAATTAGCACAAACTTGATAGCTTCAAACAACAGAACTTTATTCTCTCATTGTTCTGGAGATCAGAAATCCGAAATTATGGTGTTAGCAGTGCTGTGCTCCCTCCAGCAGCTCAGGGGAGAATCCACTTTTTGCCTCTTTCAGCTTCTGGTGGCTCCCCTGGCACTTCTGGTCTTGTGGCTGCATCACTCCATTCTCTGCCTTCATCTTCACTGCACCTTCTCCTCTGTGTATGTACAGCAAATCTATTTCTACATCCCTCTTATAAGGATACATGTGATGGTAATTAGGGCCCACGCAGGGAATCCAGGATAAGCTCTCCCTCTCAAGGTTCTTAACTTTATCATGTCTTTTGTACATAAGGTAATATTCACAGGTTTCAGGAATCATATTTGTAATTTAGTTGCCATCAAGATAGCTCCAACTCATAGCAACCTTACGTATAACAGAGTGAAATGTTGCTTTGTTCTATGCCATCTTCGTGATATTTTTTAAAAAATATTTAATTTCCACCTGATGGCATCACTAGGGGAGTGCAGGGGGTTCAGATCACACCGGGTGACACTGTCAGAGGGGGTGGCACCAAAATGACTGTCCCTAAAATTTTTGTGCAGTGTTTCAGCAGAATTTATTATTTTTTATAAAAATATCCCTAAGTTAGTTATAACAACAAAAACATTTTTCATAAGCCCAGCTTACATTTATCAATACACCTCAAGGCTAAAACTCTATGCTAATTTACTTTTTGAATCTTCCAATGTACCCAGTCAGAGCTGTCATTGTTACCCAGTCACAATGACACTTCTAACCACATGATTTCATCTGCATGCACTACAAGCATGCACTGTTGTTTTTGTTGCTGCCAGTGTTTCTAAAATCGCAGATATTGTCAAATTTCCTGCTGTTTTAGCTACAATATTTGGGTAATTAGCATGGATGGGGTGACACCATGAGTTACCGCATGGGTGACACCAACCCTAGTGATGCCAGTGTTTCATCTTCATGATTGTTGGTATATTTGAGTCCATTGTTGCAGTTATTGTGTCAATTCATTTCATGGAGGGTTTTCCTGTTTTTTGATGACTCTCTACTTTAACAAGATGATGCCAATTGGTCTCCCCTGATGACATATCCAAAGTAAGTAAGCTGAATTCTCACCATCCTCATTTCTCAGCAGCATTCTGGTTGTATTTCTTCGGATTAGGAAGTGAATATATCTTTGGGGTCATCATTGAACCCACTACAAAGGGTAAAACAATCTTTCTACTGTAAGAGAAGACTAGAAGGGGGCATCTATGAGCCCCAAGCTCTGGGTTTCCCAGTGAAGGACTGGCAAAAAGAATCATCATACACTTTAATTCATTTAGACTGACCATGAACTTACCCTAGCTCCATGCCCTGCCTTTTATTTACTCCAGCGCTCTGTCCCAGCTGCCTTCAGTCTCACAGTTGCCAGAGGCGCCTGCTTCACAGTGAGGATGAGGGCCACCCTCTCCATGAGCCAAAGGAGGCACAAGCTCTCCAGCTGGGGAAGTAACTACACATCTCCTACTTGAGCTCTCTTATTGCTAAGCCATGGGGTAGATCAGCCTTCTTCAAACTGGGGTAGACACTCCCCTGGGAGGTCACTAAGACTTTCCAAATGATGCCCAGGAAAGAATGGGCATCAATTTTTGCTAACTCAAAGGTTGGAGGTTCAAGTTCACTCAGAGGCACCTTGAAAGAAATGCCTAGTCTACTTCTGAAAAATCAGTCCTTGAAAATTCTGTGGAGTGCAGTTCTGCTCTGACACACACGGGGTTGCCATGAGTCAGTGTTGACTCAATAGCAACTGATCCTAGTAATTTCTATAGGTATTCTTTGCAATTATTGATCTGCCTGAAAGTGTGTCTGTGTTTATAACATTCCTTCTCCCATTTTACAAAAGAAAGGTTGATCCCTCATGCACCCCAAATCCTGCTTTGATGCTTTGCTGGGGATGGAGCATCAAACAAAGGGATAAGTTAAAATAATGCTAACCCAAGGCCCTTAACCTCATAAGACTTGCTGCCCTGTCTTACAGGTAATTCTGCAAGAGACAAGAGCATGTTGGTCCGTGGGCTTTGTAATTCATGGCACACAAAGTAGCATGAGTCTGTGACACTGATCTTTTTCAACGTAGCTGGAATTCTTGCAGGATGCCAGACTTTTCAAACTTCAATAAACCCAATTCATGAACAAAACTTTCATCTGATAATTATCTTTCAGATATAGTATGCCTCATTCAATAAAGTAAGTTTATTTGATCAAATAATATTATAAAATATTTATCCCAATTGTAGCCAATCCTCATCTTAACTCATCAGATAAAATATTTAACATTTCCTACCACTTATTAATAAGAAATAAAGTTATTTAATGTATGAAGAAAATTTTTAGATGTCAACTTAAAAATGGGTGAGTTGAGTGCATAGATTTTCAAAGCACTTTTACAAGGTTCATGAGCAAATGATTAAAGACCTGGGATGGGACACTTGCAATCAAGCACTGTGGTGGTTTTATTTTCTTTCTACATATATTAGGTCACTGCTCTGTGCAAGGCACAGCGAGCCTTCTTCAAAATCAGTACAATTTCTGTGCCAGATAAACAGTCTTGTTCCCTGTTATAGGTTATCTGGTCTCAGAGAGCCCACTGTCAGTCTCCCACACTGAGAAATATGAGCATAAAACTCTGCAAACAGAAGTCATGTGCTGTTTTCTTGTCAAACATGACCTTGTTTAGACATGGGGTCTTTGAAGATGTGCTCGGTTAACATGAGGTCTTACTGGAACAGGATGGGTCCTGATCCATTCTGAGTGGTGTCCCTATAAAGAAGGAAAAGAGGCACAGAAGCAGAGGAAGGACAGACACCCTGTAGTACTGCGGCTACAAGCCACCGAACACCTGAAGCTACCAGAAACTTCAGGACAGGCATGGAATAGACTTTTCCTCAAAGCTTCCAGAACTGTGAGGCAACAAATTTGTGTTCTTATAATCCACCCTCTTGGTAGTATTTGGTACGGCAGCCCTAGGAAGCTAATACAACGGGTTAGGGCTTCAGCATATCTTTAGGGGACATCATTCAATCCATGATGCTTGCATAAAACAGGGACCAGAAGCGGTGGCTTGCACAGGAGCTGACGTGAGAGGGGAGCCTCTACACCCCCCAGCCACCCACACACACACATTATGTGCTGTGCATTCTCTGGTGTCCAGGTGCAGGAAGAAATGGTGACACAAGAAACACTGTAATAAGGCACCAAATGGTGTGCTTTAGACCAGAGGTCTCCTACGTGGGGGTGCGCACAAAAGATCCACAGAGGCGAAGGCACATACAAAACTTACAAACAGGGGAGTATCCGTTCACACAGGGAGTGCATGCTCAAGCATGCCATCCCAAAAGGGGTGTTTCGGTTTAGACAGTGAGTGACTCGTGAGGGCGAGGGGACCTATAGAAGGCGGAGATCAACGCAGGCATCGCCAGCCAACCCACCGCCGAGGAGGCAGGACTTTAATAGGACTTTGAGTGACAGAATGCGTGTAACTGGAGATAAACAGGGAAGCAGCCCCAGGAGTAACCTGTCATCAGAAATTTACCAAGCCATTGCTCTGTGCTCAGCTCCGCTCAGGACCCTGAGGGATGGGGTATTTGGGCACAAACTTGATGAGGAAGTCCAGGAGCAGACAGGGAACACTGCAAGATAGAACGTGATTCAGGCCTGACTCTGAGGCACAGTGGGCATCCTTGGGATTTGCGGGTGGGAGAACTCGCAGTGGGTCAGATGGGGTCAGGGCGGCCTTGTACAGGAGTATGGCCACAGCTGTCCGAGTCTGGCCCCATTAGTAGGGTGAGGCCCAACAGCACAGGGAGGAGAGTGAAGGAGCAGGGTCGTTCCCAAATAGCCCGGGAGCCAGACAACAGCCACAGACAGGCACTTGGGGAATGCCTGTGTTTTCAGGTAGCTGAAGGAGTCCCTGGGTGGAGAAAATGGTTTAAGCACTGGACTTCACTGAAAGGTCAGTGGTTTGAACTCACCCATTGGAGCCTCAGAAGACAGGCCTGGTGATCTGCTTGGGAGAGGACACAGCCATTGAAAAAAACCCTATGAAGCACAGTTCTACCCCGCACACATGGGGTTGCCATGAGTCAGGATCAACTCCATGACAACTGGTTCAGTCTTTTGGTTTCCAGGCTCTAGGGCACAAGGAATATCTGGGATGTGTGGCTAAGCCATCCTCAGCAAAACAAAGTGCAGCTTAAGTAAGATGCTGTGTGCAGAGGAAAACCGGTGCTCCACCAGGGCCTGTTGGCTGAGCACTGGGAAGAGATTCCAGACGTTTGCTAATGTCATGTTGAGAAGCTGCGCTGGTAGCGGGGCCGGTGCCCTGAGGATTCTTTCCTACACATCACAAACAACAGTTTGTCCTGGGTAGCTCAGCAGTCTGAGGCCAGTTGCAAGCAGACTGCGGGTACAGGTTTGATTCTGGAATGGTTCGATGACCTTCCCGCAGAGGAAAACCTTGCTCCTCTTCACACACTGCTCACGTGGCCTGGCCAGCATCTGGTGCTGTGGAGATTAGCACACTGGGCTGCTCTCGCTGGGAGACACAGCGGTGAGGTCACTCACTCGGGGCTGTTGGTCAGGAATGTTGTCCTTATCGTGTGTGATGCTTGAGATTGTGTGTCAGCTTGGCTGGGCTATGATTCCCAGTGTTTATATGTGATCACCCCCATGATGGGATCTGCTGTGAACGTGAAAGGAAGTTTCCTTGGGCATGTGGACTGTATCTGAATATAAGAGGGCGTTCTGGCTTTTGCCTGCTCTGAATCCTGCAGCTGCCTCCTGTTCATCTCACCTCTGGTTCTTGGGACTTGAATTCATGGGTCTTCACAGCCTGTCAGTCTTGGAATTCGTGGGTCTTCACAACCCATGGGCAAGAGCCCCACTCTCCAACCTGCTGATCTTTGGTTCCCCAGCCCCTGCAGTTACGTGAATCAGGAGAAAACTTGTGGTCTTGCCTGCTGATCTTGGGATTCCTTGATTTTCACAGCCTGTGAACAAGAGGAAACTCTGGTGGCATAGTGGTTAAGTGCTACAACTGCTAACCAAAGGGTCAGCAGTTTGAATCCACCAGGTGCTCCTTGGAAACTCTATGGGGCAGTTCTACTCTGTCCTATAGGGTCGCTATGAGTCAGAATTGACTTGATGGCACTGGGTTTTGTTTTTTTGTTTTTTTGTTTTTTTTTGGTGAGCAACAGCCCCGCTCTACAGCCTGCCTATCTTGTGTTCTTCAGCCCATGAGGCTATGTGAAATCAGGAGAAGCTTCCGTCCTGATCCACGGACTTGAGACGTTCTAGCCTCTACAATACTGTGAGCCATTTCCTTGATATAAATCTCTCTCTCTATATATATATTTATATATACTCTCTCTCTCTATATATATTTATTTGCTTTAATGGTTTTGCTTCTCTAGAGAACTCAGCCTAAGACACTGTGGAAAACATTTTACGGTCTTTGAAAACACAGTGTCATCTGTAACATTGTAGTTCCCCTTTTGGGAGCCATGGTGTAAGAACAAACTGCAGTGTCGTGTGCTGTATAGCCAGGCAGGTCCATGGGGCTAATTACAGGTTCTGTCCAAAGATAAGCCCAGGTTTGCTGCCCAGCTATGAGTCGAGATCAACATGAAAAATTAAAGCTGAGGGAGAGCTGGTGTGAACCTTTCCAGCCAGAGGCTCAGGAAGCTGGAAGCCTACCCTTCTCCCACATCAACAGAACTGAGAAATGGTTTCTGCAAGGGAGAGTCTTAAACAGCAGATGTTAGAAAGCAAAATACTCGGGGCTATTTTTATGGAAGTTGCATTTCTCTTCCTCTTAGCTATCTCAGGTTTAACAAGGTACTGGGGCTCAAAATTGTAGCAATTCTATTTTTTCTTTGTAGAGCTTTAAAAATGTGTCTTCAAGATGCAACCATGATCTTAACTTTCAAGTCAGTCTCTGTCCACCTACAGGAAAGAGAAGACTTGAAATTGTTTCAGAGCCAGATGGTCTGACTTGATCTTTGTTTGGGCTGAGAATGAAACATAGCCGCTTCCGAGTTCTCAACCTCTAGATGTGAGTCTTCACCACGCAGGGGAGATGCAGGCATCCAGCCAGGACCACGCTTCCTTAAAGAGCTTCTGAGCTGCCCCAGTTAAAGCTACACCCCAGGTGCTTTCGGCTCTGGCTTTCCTTGTTTTACTTTACAAAGGCATCAACCACAATGAAGATATTTTATTTTTATTTGTTTTACTGGTATCTGTAATTCTTTCATGACGTTTTCTGATCCATCTCCAAAATTGATACCCAGCCTCACCTACTTCATAAAAATAGATTTTTCTAGACTCAAGTCTGAGGAGGTGGGAGGAAGAATAGGAAGTACAGAAAAAAAAAAAAACTCCAAATGGAAGGGACAAATAAAGACAGAAAGCAGGAAATAAAAGAAAAATAGCCTGGGGAAATCACTAGCATGCCACTGCCATTGCTCAAATACTTTCCAGATTATTGGATGTGCATTTTGGAAATAAAACTATCAACAAAAATATTTATAGCCAATATAGCTGAAGGTTAATATTCTTAATGCACTTGGAAAAACATTTGGTTCACTTAATAGTCAACTGGTTTTTGACCCTACAAAAGTGTAAATTTCATCAGATTCAAATAATACTGAGTCCCTAACAGGTAAGTGGACCCAGAAATAGTACCATAATGGGAAATTGAAGAAAAAAATAGATTAATAGAAAATACAAGTGGCTTACAACATATAGAAAATATTTAACCACCGTAATAATCAAATAAACACAAATAAAAAGCAGAAATCATCCATTTTCAGTTAGTACATTAGCAAGGCTGTTTACAGAGTACAGCTGCCCAGGGCTAGATGAAGAGAAATAAATACCCTCAAACACTGCTGGAGGGAGCGCAAGGGGTACAACTTTTTTTGAAAGTAAATTGGCAATAATGTAACAAAACTGATCATTTAAAAAGACCAGCTCGGAGAATTTCTCCTAAGAAAATACTGGGGCGGGGTGACGGGGTAGGGGGAAGGAGAGAAATGTTCTGTCCAAAGGAGTGCACTGCAGTATTTATAAAGGTAAAAAATCTGAAGGACTCTCCATGCCCAATGATAGAGAAATTGTTAAGTAGTGATTAGAAGCTCAGGACATGGAGTCAAATAAACTTGTAAGTCCCTCTTTGGGAGTCTAATAAATTAGGTCAGAAAAATTAACTAAAATTCTGAGCCTCAATTTCTGCATCAATATACATGCTGATAACAATTCTTACCATAGGGATATTACTAGGAATAAATGGGAAAATGTATGTGAATTGCTTGGAGCAGTATCTCGAACATAGAAAATGTCAGCTTCTATGTATTATTATTATTTGGCAATCCTCAATATTACAGAGCTAGTGAAAGGATGTTTAAGAATAATTTGTAGTAACATATGAAATACTATGTTATATAAAAAAATCAAAGCATGTAATTATATAGAGATTATGGTCCAGACTCTAAAGTATGCATAGAAAAAGAAGACAAGATTGAATGAAATATAAATCAAAATTTAACAGAGGTTGTCTAGGACTTGGAGTTAGCGGTAGTTTTCCTATGTGCTTTCAACTTCTTTTTCATTTTCTACTTTGCTATAATGAGCAAGTATTATTTTTATCACAGAAAAAGGATAAATTATATTTTCTAAAATGCATCACCAGCCTCTGGTGTTGGCCTCCAGAAAAAGCAGATAATTGTTTTTATCCATGACTACCAGGAAGTGGTGGCGGGCTGCTGTAATGTAGTGGACAGAGAGCTGGAGGAGGAGCTGGAAAACCTGGCTCAGGGTCCTGAATCTGCCATGAAATGGCTCCGCAACCCTTGCCATGCTGGGCCATGGTGATATGGTGATGCTGACAACTCCTTGCATGATTGGGAGAGGATTAAATGAGATCAAGACTTCACTGTGGAGACTTTAAAGAAATGTCTCATCACTCAAAGTCTGTCTTAGAATGTTAAATCACCCTTGGTTGAGAGCTGAATTCTCTGATATCCATTTTGCTCCCCTCTCCTGCTAATGGGTGGATAGAGTAATCTGGCATAATACTCTGTCAGTCTTACCCTCCTTTCCTCACTCCATGTACATGCTCTTCCTCCTTCCTCCCCCTCCCAAAGATAAAAATAAAAGGTGTCTGATCAGATGAGCATGTTCCACCATGGTTCATTGGGCAGAGTGGCACACAATGCCCTCCCCCGGAGCACTACTCAATCTGTGATTCAGTGAAGTTACTCAGTGAACCATTCGCAGCCCAACTATGGCTGCTTTCTGGTAAGAATATATTCAGTCATATGTGGGGAGAAAACTCCACCTATACAAACTCTTACACCTGTTACCTAGACACCTATTTATGGTCACAGACTCCCTATCCTTTCACTGAGTGGGTATTTATCCTACGCACCATAGAAATGAGGAGCCCCGGTGGCACAATTGTTAAGCACTCAGCTGCTAATAAGCAGTTCCAACCCATCCACAGCTCCGAGGGAGAAAAAACCTGTTGATGTGCTCCTATAAAGATTACAGCCTAGGAAAACCTATGGGGCATTTCTACTCTGAGTCGGAATTGACGGTACACAGCACCACCATAAAAACAGCAACAAAAGCCAAGTATTAGTGTGACATCGGTATGAACAGATTCTAAATGAATGCATTTGTTAGATTATAAATTTGTCTGCACGTAAAATCTGCCCAAAATGTGGCTTAGCAAATTACAATTTTACTTCTATGTCATGTAAAACCACTGTGGTGGCTTTGCTCCTGAAGCTTTATCTTGTTGCTCTGTCATGCCCTTGTTTCCAATATGGCACCATCAAATTGGCATTCCACCCAGCTGTAAGGAAGAAAGGGGACAGGGTGAGCACACTCCTCCCCACTGAGATAAATCACCCTCAGGCCTACCACACCTGACCCATTGGTCAGAACTTGACCATGCTCAATGCAAAGAAAGCTAGAGAATGTCATCTTTTTCCCTGGTCAGCCAGTGCCCAGGTTTAATATTCTATTCTATGGAAGAAGGGGAAAATAAATATTAGGGGATAATCTGCTGACTTTCTCTTGGTGACCAAATAGGTTTTTACGATATTACTTTTTTGCTAAGGTGGGAACACCTGGAAGGGAAGTATGATTCTGGTCACATGAAGTATGATTCTGGTCACATGAGGGAAATGGAGTCTCTTGGGCTGAAGGAACCATTCCATCTGCTTTCCTCTTTCTACTTTGGAGACATCTTATAAGCACTTGTCTCTTTTTGGGTGTACCCTTTTTGGGTGTACCTCCCCACTCCCTATCAGCCAAGAAAACGGCCTAGGGGCAATCTTGTCCTTTCTTCTGACTGAGGGGTTAAGTGGTTGTTCTGAGGTGGGCTGTGTCTGAACATCCATAAGAAAGGGAAATTAACATTTCCAGTGTGCCAGCCACTGTCAGGTGCCACCAAACCAAGCCTAGAAAGGATTGAAGAAAAGTAGATGTGAAAAATAAAATAGAAATCTTCCAGAAGATTCATGTTGTGGAAAGAGCATCAGAATAGAAGTCAGGCAGAAGGTTTCAGTTTTGGTAACGGTTTTCAAGCTTGGCTTCTCAGAGCCTTGTTTTCCTCATCTGTAAAATAAGAAGGTTGGTTTGCTACATAAACCCTCAGGTCCTTTCAAAATGCTGTAAAATATAGATTCAAGTCTTCAGCAAAGCAAGTTAACATGTCTTCGATTCCCTGAGGCCTATATGACTCAATAAGTTGGCTTACGTGATAACCTTTATTTAAAGTGAAAAAGAAATACAGGTCACAATGGAGTGTCCGAAATTTAAAAGGAACATTTTCTTTCATGGGGGACAATGGGAAAGGTTATGTGCAACATGAATCTAGTGAAATAACATGAACTATAAGTCCCAAAGGGATACAGAAGCCTTGCCCTTTATCTTGGCAACCTGAGTCCAACAAACAAGAGTTCCAGAGCAGTCATCCTGTGGATTGGAGCCCAGGTTCCCATGCCAGTTCCACTGACAGCCAGAAGTGACTCCCCAGCCCCCATCTTTTCTCCACACCCTCCACATGGAATCTGAGGGTTAGGGCTGTGGTAGAAGCCGACTGTGCACTCAGGAGAGTTATGTGGCACCTATAGTATGAAGAATAGAGAAAAGTAAGGGTTTAAGGTGAAGAAGATCAGGGTAGAAGCACTATAGTAATTCATTGGTGTCATGGATTGAGTTGTGTCCCCAAAAAATATCTGTCGACTTGGCTAGGTCATGATTCCCTTGTATGATTTTATGACTGTCTACCATTTTATCTTCTGATATGATTTCCTTAAATGTTATAAATCCTATTGCTATGATGTAATAAAATGGATTAGCAGCAGTTATATTGATGAGGTCTACAAGATTAGGTAGTGTCTTAAGACAATCTCTTTCGAGATACAAAAGAAAGAAGAAAGCAGAGAGGCTTGGGAACCTCACACAACCAAGAAAGCACTGCCTTTGGACCTGAGGTTCCTGCACTGAGGTGCTCCCAGACCAAGGGAAGACTGACAACAGGGACCTTCCTCCAGAGCCAACATAGAAAGACTTTCCCTGGAGCTGATGCCCTGAATTTGGACTTGTAGCCTACTAGACAGTGAGAGAATAAATTTCTCTTTGTTAAAGCCATACACTTGTGGTATTTCTGTCATAGTAGCACGTAGATGACCAAGACAATTGGTGTCCCAGAAATAAGCATTTACTCTACCTTTGTGAAAGCAAGCTTGCATTTCACTATCATTCCAAAGTCTCTTAATTTAAACACTGTGTGAAATACAGCTGATCTGCCCACCTAATAATTAAATTTTTTAAAATGCTCCTTTTGGACAAATTAGTTTATATTTTTCAGAATAAGCAACTTATGTACTAATTGCCTACTAATAAAAATCTACTTCATCTAAATGTCCACCACCATAATTTTCCTCTGCTTTGTTTCAATTTTCATAATATTGTTGCAGTATTGGGTATGTACAAATAAAAATGTCTATCAATATGAAATTGTATTTTATTTTGATTATGAAATCAAAATAAAATATATTTTAGGCCCTCTAAATTTTTCAAGTACTTTCTTCAATGTGTCATGATTATTTTGTACTTCCTTCTTCAGGGTCTTCCTTGCTTTATTTTTAAGTTTTCAATCAATGATCCACCATTCTGTAGCTCTCTTTATCTCTAGTACATAGCATAGTGCTGGCATAGAATAGGCACTCAATGAATATATGTTGAATAATGAATGAATGAATCCATATCAGTGATTCTTAATATTTGGAATAAAGTCTCCTCTGGGAAACCAATAAGGTCCCTAGGTGGCTCCACTACTAACCTAAAGGTTGGTGGTTGAAACTTACCCAGTGACACTGTGGAAGAAAGGCTTGGCATTCTGCTTTTATAAAGATTACAGCCAAGAAAACCCTACGGAGCTCAATTCTACTCTATAACATATGAAGATGCCATGAGTTGGAATCGACTCAAAGGCAACAGGTTTGGTTTTTTGGTTTGGTTTGGGAATCTAAAGAAATCAGTGGATTCGCTCCTCAGATATTGAACACACACACAATTTTGCATGACAGTTTCAGGGGGTTCAGATAGCCCATCATCAGATCTAGGGTTTATTTAACCTCATGTATCAAGTTAAAGTGTTAAAATTTTTGGAAACACTAAAAGGTATTTGCTATAGCTTGTTATAGGAAGAAAAGATGGTCTCTGGTATTAAATTTATGACCTGGAGCCCTGGTGGCAAAGTGGTTAAAGTGATCAGCTGCTAACCAATAGGTCGGCGGCAGTCTGCTTCCGTAAAGATTACAGCCTTGGAAACCCTGCGGGGCAGCTCTCCTCTGTCCTATAGGGTGCTATGAGTCAGTGGGTTTGGGTTTTGGTTTAATAAGAGACACACTCTCCCACTACTGGACCCTGAGGCCTTAATCCATAATGAACAAAGAATTTCAGGGAACTGGTACCCAAAAGTATCCACAACTCTTACGTAGCCTAAACTAACCAAAGAGAGGCCATCTCTCTGAGTCACAAAGTGCAAATAATCTCAGAATTTATAGGCATTTTAGAGCAGTGCTTCTGACACTTTGCAAGTGCATACAAATCACCAGGGGGGGTCTTATTAAAAAGATTCATTAGGTCTGAGGTGGGGCCCAAGATTAGCATTTCTAACAAGCTCCCAGGGGATGTCATAGCTGCTGGTTTATCCCTTGATCACAAATCAAGTAGCCAGACCTTTCAGCATCCTGCTAAGAGAACCCCGAATGTTATGTCCTCTGCACCCCCTTCCAAACTTCATCATCACATACAGCAGCTCTCAGGTACACATCTTATGTAATGGCTACTTGGCTGCATAAAGTCTGGTGTTAACAAATGCCCCCTCAAAATCATAGGAACTAACAACTTTTTCTACCACCCATCTGTCAGTGTCATACTGTGGTGGTTTCCAGGTTGCTATGACGCTAAAAGAATGTCACCAGTACTTCAAATTCCAGCAGGGTCACTCATAGTGGACAGGTTTCAGGGGAGCTTCCAGACTAATACAGACTAGGAAGAAAAGCCTGGTGATCTACTCCAAAAATCAGCCAATGAAAAACCTATGGATCATAGAATATTGTCTGAGACTTCAGCTCACTTCCTTTGTAAGCATCATCGGGGGGAACAATTATTGGAGAAGGCTGTATTGACACAATGGCTGCAACAATGGACTCAGCATACCAATGATCATGAAGATGGTGCAGGATCAGGCAAATTTTCATTCCGTTGTATATGGGGTTGCCATGAGTCAAATATTGCTAGTCCCCAAACTGGGAATATTTGAAATGTTTGACTGATCTTGCTTTAGGGAAAGTGCTGAAAAGTAGGTCATGGCTCTTTCCCTAAATAGAATCCATGCAGATGTCTCCCACACAGACTTTGTATCTATCTACATAAACTCAGAACCCAGACTTCATGGTAATAGAATACTGTGGTCTGAGCTAGGCTTTGCCAGTGTCAGCACTATTGACACCTGGGGTCGGCTGTCTTTGTGGTGGGTAGGAGTTGTGCATCCTTGCTCTGTAGGATGTTTAGCAGCCTCCCTGGCCTCTACCATCTAGATGTCAGTAGCAACCTGAAGTTGTGACAATTGAAAATGTCTCCAGCCATTGCCAAGTATCCCCCGGGAGGGGGCAAAATTGCCCCCTCCTGTTGAGAACCTCTTGTCTACATCTATCCTTGGTCTTTTGTGTATTACCTTTGGTAGAGTGAATAGAGTGACGCATCAGCTGAGAAGGGAAGGATGTGAAGTTCTGGACACAAAGTCATTTTCCAAAGGTTTCTGTGTGCACACACTGATGAGTCATTCTTCCCAAAACACACAACCACACTCGCCACCCCAGCTCAGGGTCCTTGCTGTGCCTACAAAAGAAAAAAGAAAAGCCAAGGTCTCCTTTTAGGTGGCAGCTAGACCTTGAAGACTTGGGCATTAATTAGCATGTGAAATGGCTCTAGGAGCTCACAACTTCTGAACAGGACTGCTCCTGGGGTGGGGGGTGGGGTGGGGGAGGAGAGAAAGAGACAGGGGAGAGACACAGAGGCTGCACCCTCTGCAAGGGGAATGGCAATTTGCTCCCAGAAGAGGCATAAAACAGCAAAAGCCTCAGGCATAATTGCCGTGGGAGAAATGGTTCCCATTGCACCTGGAAAGAGAACACAGGTGTGCTGCCCTGGGGTGAAAAAAAAAAAATTTTTTTTTTTTTTTTTTGCCCTGGGGTAGGATGAGACAAATCTTGTGTGCCAGGCATATATTGCCAAGAACCAGCTTCTTCCCCTAGCATCTCCAAGTGGCCCCATGCACTCCAGTTGCCCTGGCCGCATCGTTCTTGGTCTCTCCCTGCCCTCACCACAAATGCTCCAAGAAAATTCAGAAAGCAAAAACAATACTTGTTTACCTTTCTGGGGCCTCACCAGTGAGCTCAGGCATCAGGCCCCACTGGCACTTCCAGTAACTCAACGTCCTTGGACAGGGTCCAAGACAGCCAGGGTACAGCCAGTGCATGTTCTGGAGTTGTCCCTGAGCACAGAGAACCTAGAGTTTACCGTGACACGGAGCTGCGGTAAACCAACTACCAAGGTTAAACACAAACACAAGAGACACAAGATCAATACTTTTTTAAATCACTGTATTGAGCTCTTTACTGCAGGCGACTGTCATGCCAGCCCTGGGCAGTCTGCTCCCAGACTGAGGGGATCCTCTTTTCTTTTCCTCTATGATCATGGACCCTCTTTCTCCTCATCCTCTTACTCTGCCTTCCTGCCTAACCCCGCCCCATTTCCACTTTTTTTTCATCCTCTTCTTCATGCTCCAAAAGTTTCCCCCAGGATTTATTATGACACTGTATATATGGTGTACCCCAATACTTGTGCCAAGCAGCTACCATGTGAGTCTGGGTGACCTGGGACATATGTAATTGTCCATTTTTGCAAAACCTTCTCCCAAAGCATTGGAATCAACTCAACAGCAACTGAGTTTGTTTTATCTCAAAGCACTTTGGAGTACCTTGATTTCCTCAGTAAATACTTGTGGGAAAAACTGTACTGAAAAAAATAACTCAATTCACTTTCCAAACAATTTTTTCAGGTTGGGGATGGTTTAATTTGTGATTTTTGTTTTTTTTAAATAGGCATATGGCACAAACTATTTTGGTATTCCTGCCCCCAAAGCTTCAAATGAATAGTGATCTCTAAACAAGCACTTAAATTGCTGGAATAAATTCATCAGTGTTATTTATAATAGCTAAAATATGGAAGAAACCACAACGTAAAAGAGAAAAGAATAAATAAACTCTCGTACATTCATGCAAGGCAGTATTATGCACCCACATTCATATTCTCAAAGAACACTTTAACGCTGAAAAAAAAAAAAAGGATTCTAAATTATGGTCACATTATACAAAGAAAAATAAAACTATCTCTTGGGAAAGGAGTGATATTATGAGTGATTTTAATTTCCCTCACTGTGTACTTCTTTGATTCCAGATTCTACCCTATGAAATTATGTTGCTTTTACAATCAGACCAAAAAAAAAAAAAAAAGAAAATGCGGACAACACGGTGCCATAGACAGAATCACCGCCCTTGCTCCCCAGTAAAGACCCGAAAAAACTAAGTAAAACAGAGACAAACGTCATTCCTGGAACCCGAAGTGTCAAATGAAGACATAAAGTACTCAGCCAAACACTGAATGGAATAAAAAACTGCCAAAGGACTGAGAGCAAGGAGAAATACTTGCCAAGGTTCCTTTTCAGCTAACACAGTACAGATTCACCATCTTGGACTCCTGTCAGAGATTGGCTGACAGGGAGCACGGGAAAGCAGCTTCACGCAGCTCCCAGCAGGAGACAGAGCACCCGGTAACCGGCGATACACGCTCTCCCACCCCGCCTCCTCTCCCCACTGTTCTATCTCCAAGCTCCCTGGCTGTCTATGGTGGCTTGGCTGGCGAGGAAGTGCATCGTCCATGCCTCTTGGATTCGCCGCAACCACATCGCTGATCAGGGTACAGGAAGTATGGGAAAGCAGCTTCACGGAGTTCCCAGCAGGACAGAGCACCTGGTAAGGAGAGATATACGCTTTCCTAACCCTAACCTTTCTTCCCCTCCCTCTTCGGCCTCCTCTACTTCCCACCAGCTGCAGTCTCTTGGCCAGGAGGCAACTGCTTCCACTCTGGGCCACTTGAATTTGCCTCATCCACACTTCTGGGTCCCTGAGCTGTCGTTGCTTCTTTCCGTCTCTTTTGGCTTTTTCCATGCTTGCCACTACCTCCCCCTCCTTTCTCTCAAACACCTGGTTCCGTGTGCTATCTTTGCTTCTTCTTGAAAGGCTGCGAAGCCACATTTGACTGGGGATATACTCCCCCAGCCTGCAACACCACACTGGTGGGACCCCTGGCGCTTTTTTGTTTGTTTGTTTTATTTGCTTTGTTGTTTTGTTTTCTTTCTCTTTTGGCACTTGGGAGCCCCTTCTAGCCGGGCAGCACTGCACGGCCTAGGACACACTCCCCTATCTGTGCAGACTTGTAGGTGGGATGCCTGGAGGCATTTCTTTTTTTTCTTTTTTCCTTCTCTCTTTTTCCCTTTCTGTCTTTCTTCATTTCTTAGCTCTCCTCTGTCTATACTTATCTTCTTTTCCTGTCTCCAGAAACCTGGTGTTGTGTGACATCTATACCCCCTCTAGCCAGGCTATACTGTGCAGCCTGGGAACCACTTCCCTGGTCTTCTTAACTGCACTGGTGGGAACCCTAGGGGCTTTCCTTTTCTACTCCTTTTTTTTTTTTCCAAATTTTTATCTAGTTACTTTTTTCCGCCCTTTTTCTTTTTTTCTGTTTTGCTTCTCTCCATTTCTGGGGTTCTCATCTCTCCACTCCAATGACAAGCTCCCGTAGCACTCTTTTGTTTGTTTGTTTGATTTTCCTTTGTTTGTTTTTGGGTGCTGTTTCTCTCTCCTCTTTCCCATACCCATACTGACTCCATACAGCACAACCTCCCCCCTTTTCCCTGCTTACCTGCACCATACACTAAACATCACACCCACAAACAGCACAGCACAGCAAGCACTGATTCCTGCCCTGCCCTGTCAGCCCTAGTACGTGCCACAAACAACCCATCCCAGCCACCTTTTCAGCTGGACCTGCCCTGCTGCACCATAGCTGAGAGACTGGCCCTCCCCATTGAACAAGGAGGTGAAAAGTATCCTGACTACAGGTGAGCAAACGACAAAGAATGCACAGCCTGCCTGCTCAAGCATAACTAAATGAAACAAAACAGCAGAACAATGCAAATAGGAGTATATAGCAAGGTGTATATAAATTTTTGTATGAGAGACTGACTTGATTTGCAAAATTTCACTTAAAGCACAATAAAAAATTTTTAAAAAACAGGACAAAACAAACAAATCCACAATCGAAAAACAAATAACTACTGAATGCCCGTAAGACAGCAGACAATATCAAAACATATAAAAAAGCAGGAGAGGTTGGCTCCAGTAGGCTTCCAGACTAAAACACCAGATGATTTACCAGTAGAAGAAGAGGCACTAGAACTACCTGACAGAATTCAAATCTCTAATATTCAGAGCTATCCAAGAGTTGAAGCAAAAAACAGACAAAAATGAGGAAAAAAACGACAAATTCATGGAAATACAGACAAAAAAAAATGGAACAATTCAGTAAAATATTACAGGAACAAATGCCAAAATAAATTTATAACTAGAAAGCATACAAAAACAACAATCAGATCTCCAAAAGATATACAACAAGATGTCAGAAAAGGACACTGTCATAGAAGGACTGAGGAGCAGGTTTGAAATGATGGAAGACATGATCAGTGAAATCGAAGAAAAACACTTGGATACAACTCTGTTTGAGGAAAAATCAGAAAAAAGAATGAAGAAAAATGAGGAAAGCCTGAGAATTTTGTGAGATACACTCAAAAGCAAAAATTTATGAGTGATTGGAGTTCCAGAACAAGGAGAGAAAACAGAAAACCCAGAGAGGATCATCGAAGAATTGCTGACAGAAAACTTCCCTAATATCATGAATGATGAAAACCTGACCATCCAAGAAGCTCAACGAACCCTATATAGGATAGACCCCAAAAGAAAAACACCAAGCCATGTCATAATCACACTCGCTAAAACAAAAGACAAAGAAAAAATCCAGACAGCAGCTCGAGAAAAACAAAAAGTCGTATACAGAGGAGATTATTTGGCAGAAACCATGCAAGCAAGAAGGCAATGGGATGACATATATAAAACGTTGAAAGTAAAACATTGCCAACCACAAATAATATATCCTGCAAAACTTTAATTTGAATATGATGGTGAAATTAGGACATTTCCAGAAAAACAGAAATTAAGGGAATATGTAAAAACCAATCTACAAAAATTATTAAAGAGAGTCCTTAGGTCTAAGAACAACACCAGAACACAGCCTGAATTGAGGAGGCAAGAATGTACCAGCCAGATACCAATGTAGAAAATGAACTCTCAAGGACCATCCAAAACCAAAAAAAATTGCAATAGGGAAACAGAGAGGTAAATCTGTAAATGACAATGTCAGAACAATAAAAGAGGGAATAAATGGTATACATATAGAACTTTCTAGTGGAGAGGAAGGTAAGGTGATACCAAGTAATAATAGACTGGTTCAAAATTAGGAAGATAAGGGTAAATTTCAAGGTGACCACAAAGAAAGTTAACAAACCTAATCATCAAAATAAAGAAGAAAAACATAAAGTCTCAATAAAAACAAAATCTACAAAAACAAAAGAAATGAAAAAGAAATCCACAAACAAAAGGAACTCAGCACAGGAGAGTAAGAGGAACAAAGAAAACATTACCACCACAAAAAAAAAGCACTACAAAATGACAACAATAAACTCACACCTATCAATAATTATGCTGACTGTAATGGCCTAAATGCACCCATAAAGAGACACAGAAAAACAGAATGGGTAAAAAAAAAAAAAGAAAAGAAAAGAAAAAGAAAAACAGGCTTCATTAATATGCTGACTACAAGAGACACACTTCAGAAACAAAAGTAGAAATTTATTAAAAATCAAAGGATGGAAAAAATATATCAAGCAAATAACTACCAAAAAAAGAGCAGGAGTGACAATAATAATCTCAGATAAAATAGAGTTGAAAACAAAATTCACTGTAAAAGACAAATAAGGGCACTATATAGTGATTAAAGGAACAATCTATCATGAAGACTTAACCATAATAAACATCTATGCACCCAATGACAGGGCTTCAAAATACATAAAAAGAACTCTAACAGCACTGAAAAGAGAAATTGACAGTTCCACAATAATACAGGAGACTTCAACACACCACTCTCGATAAAGGACAGAACATCTAGAAAGAACCTCAACAAAGATACAGAAGCGCTAAAGAGCACAATCAGCAACTTGATGTCATAGACATATATAGAACACTCCACCCAAAAGCTGCAAAGTACACATTCTTTTTCAATGCACATGGAACATTCTCCAGAATAGATCACATCTTAGGCTGCATAGCAACACTCAACAAAATCTGAAACATTGAGATAATACAACATATCTTCTCTGACCACAGTGCCATCAAAATAGAAATTTACAACAAGAGGAGTAAGAAAAAAAAATCAATTACATGGAAAATGAATAACACCCTGCTTAAAAACCACTGGGTAATAGATGAAATCAAACATTTCCTAGAATCAAATGACAATGAAAACACATCATACCAAAACTTTTGGGACATATCAAAGGCAGTCCTCAGAGGTCAATTTACAGCACTAGATGCACACATCAAAAAAGAAGAAAGAGGCAAAGTCAGTACAATAGTTATACAATTTGAACAAATAGAACGAGAACAGCAAAAGAAGCCCATGGCCACCAGAAGCAAAGAAATAATAAAGATCAGAGCAGAAATAAATGAAAGAAAGAGTAGAAAAACAGTAGAAAGAATCAACAAAACCAAAAATTGGTTCTTTGAAAGGATCGACAAACCACTGGCCAAACTGACAAAAGAAAAACAGGAGAGGACGCAAATAACTCCAATAAGAAATGAAATGGGGGCCATTACAACAGACCCAACTGAAATAAAAAGGATCATAATGGGGTATTATGAAAAACTATACTCCAACAAATTTGAAAACCTAGAGGAAATGGATAAGTTTCTAGAAACACACTACCTACCCAATGTAACACAAAATGCTGTTGAAAATCTGGACAGATCGTTAACAAGAGAAGAAACTGAAAAGGTAGTTAAAAAAAAAAATCCCAACAAAGAAAAGGCCCAGCCCAGATGGATTTACTGGGGAATTCTGCCAAACATTCAGAGAAGAGCTTACACAAGTACTACTCAAACTATTTCAGTAGTGCTTGGGTAAGTACTTGTGTAAGAAAAGGAAGCAATACTTCCAAATTCATTCTAAGAAGCCAGCATAACCCTGAAACCAAAACCAGGCAAAGATACCAGGAAAAAAAGAAAATTACAGACCAATATCTCTCATGAATATAGAGGCAAAAATTCTCAACATCATATCAAAAATAATAATAATACACCACAACCAAGCAGGATTCATACCAGGTATGCAAGGATGGTTCAACATTAGAAAATCAATCAACGTAATCCACCACATAAATAAAAAGAAAGAAAGGAATCACATGATCATCTCAATCGACGCATAAAAGGCATTCGACAAACTACAACACCCATTCCTGATAAAAACTCTCAATAAAATAAGTATAGAAGGAAAATTTCTCAGCTTAATAAGGGCATATATGCAAAACCAATGGCCAACATCATTCTTAATGGAGAGAGGCTGAAAACATTCCCCTTGAGAACAGGAACAAGACAAGGATGCCCTTTATCACCTCTATTATTTAACATTGTGTTGGAAGTCCTAGCTAGAACAATAAGGCAAGAAACAGAAATAAAGGGCATCCAAATTAATAAGGGAGAAGTTAAACGGTCCCTATTTGTGAATGATATAATACTATACATAGAATACCCAAAAGACTGCACAAGAAAACTACTGGAACTAATAGAAAGTTTCAACAGAATAGCAGGATACAAGATAAACAAACAAAAATCAGTCAGATTTCTATACACCAGTAAAGAGAACAATGAAAAGGAAATCAGGAAAACAATACCATTTATAATAGCCCCTAAAAAAATAAAATACTTGGAAATAAATTTAACCAGGGATGTAAAAGACCTATACAAAGAAAACTATAAAACACTACTGCAAGAAACCAAAAGAGATCTACACGAATGGAAAAACATACCAGGCTTATGGGTAGGTAGACTCAACATTGTGAAAATGACAATTCTACCCAAAGTGATTTACAAATGTAATGCAATCCCAATCCAAATACCAACAACATTTTTTAAAGAGATGAAAAAAAATTATCATTAACTTTATATGGAAAGAGAAGCAGCCCTGGATTAGTAAAGCTCTATTGGAGAAGAAGAATAAAGTAGGGGGACTTGCACTACCTGACCTCAGAACCTGTCATACAGCTACGGTAGTCAAAACATCCTGGTACTGGTACAACAATAGATACATTGACCAATGGAAAAGAGTTGAGAATCAAGATGTAAATCCATCCACCTGTGGTCACCTGATCTTTGGCAAAGGCCCAAAGTCCATCAAATGGGGAAAAGTCAGTCTTTTAACAAATGGTGCTTGCAAAACCGGACGTCCATCTGTAAAAAAATGAAACAGGACCCATACCTCACACCATATACAAAATTAACTCAAAATGGATCCAAGACCTAAATATAAAGCCAAAACCATGAAGTTCATAGAAGAAAAAATAGGATCAATGCCAGAGGCCCTAATACACAGCATTAACAGGATACAAACCACAACCAACAACACAGAAGCTCCAGAGGATAAGCTAGATAACTGAGATCTTCTAAAAATTAAACACTTACGCTCATCAGAAAACTTCAGCAAAAAGAAAACCTATGGACTGGGAAAAATTTTTTGGCTATTACAAATCAGACAAAGGTCTAATCTCTAAAGTCTACAAGAAAACCCAATACCTCTACAACAAAAAGACAAATAATCCAATTAAAAAATGGGCAAAGGAAATGAACAGACATTTCACCAAAGAAGACATTCAAGCGGCCAACAGACACACGAGGAAATGCTCACAATCTCTAGCCGTTAAAGAAATGCAAATCAAAACCACAATGCAGAAATCAATAAAACAGGAAATAACAAATATTGGAGAGGCTTTGGGGAGATCTGAACTCTTATGCACTGCTGGTGGGAATGCAAAATGATACAACCGTTTTGGAAAAATGCTATGGTGCTTCCTTAGAAGGCTAGAAATAGAAATACTATATGTTGAAACAATCCCACTCCTAGGAACATATCCTAGAGAAATAAGAGTCTTCACATGAATAGACATATGCGCACCCATGTTCCTTGCAGCGTTGTTTACAATAGCAAGAAGACGGAAACAAACAACCTAGATGCCCATCAACAGATGAATGGATAAACAAACTGTGGTACTTACACACAACAGAGTATTACGTAACAATAAAGAACAATGGTGAATCTGTGAAGCATCTCATAACATGGATGAATCTGGGGGGCACTATGCTGAGTGAAATAAGTCAATCACAAAAGGGCAATGTTGTATGACACCACTACTATAAATACTCATGAAAAGGTTTACGTACAAAAAGAAACAATCTTTGTTGGTTACAAGGGAGAGGAGAGGTGGGGATGGAAAAAGTTAATAGACAATATTAAAAAGGGTAAGACAGTACACAATACTGGGGAAGCCAGTACAGCCTGTACAAGGCAAGGTCATGGTAGCTCTATACACACATCCAAACTCCCTGAGGGACCAAATTGCTGGGCTGAGGGCTGTGGAGACCATGATCTTGGGGAATATCTAGTTCAGTTTGCATGACATAGTTTATAAAGAATGTTTTCTACATTCTACTTTGGTGAACAGCCATCTAGGATACTCCACTGGCCTCACCCCTATAGGAGCAAGGAAGAGTGAAGAAAACTAAAGATACAAGGGAAAGATTAGTCCGAAGGACTAATGGACCACATCTACCATGGCCTCCAGCAGACTGAGTCTGGTACAGTTAGATGGTGCCCAGCTAACATCACTGACTGCTCTGACAGGGATCACAATAGGGGGTCCTGGACAGAGCTGGAGAAAAAGTGTAGAACAAAATTCTAACTCAAAAAGACCAGGCTTGCTGCACTGACAGAGACTGAAGAAACCCTGAGATTATGGCCCCTGGACACCCTTTCAGCTCAGTAATGAAGTCACTCATAAGGTTCACCCCTCAGCCAAAGATTGAACAGGCCCACGGAACAAAACAAGACTAAAGGGGTGCATCACTCCTGGGGCAGGGAATGGAAGGCAGGAGGGAACAAGGTAAGTGGGTAATAGGGACCCCAGGATTGAGAAGGGAGAGTGTTGACACGTCATCAAGTTGTTAACCAATGTCATAGAGTAATGTGTGTACTAACTGTTTGATGAGAAACTAATTTGTTCTGTAAACCTTCACCTAAAAAAAAAAGTACAATAAAAAACAAGAAAAGAAAAAAAACCATGAATGCTGTGGTAGGCAGTATTCTGGATGGCTCCAAGATCCTCCCTACTGGTGCACACACCTATATAAGCCCCTCCCCGGAGTGTGAGCTGGCCTTATTGTAACTAAACTGTTCTGGGTCCACTCGGCTCAGCCATAGAGACATGGAATGGGTGAACGCAAACGAAAAAGCTTTATTTGGTTGGCCAAGCAAAGGAGCACACCGGGACATGCGTCGCCAAGTGGCTCCTTGAACAATGGCCAAAATAGTATTTATTAGGGGAAGGGTCCTGGAGGAAAGAAGCAAGGTCTTTGGTTGGTCTGGCCTGAAAAATTCATTCCAGGGTGATTCCATCCTCTGCGCTTGCTCAGTCCAAAAGGGGGAGGGGGTCTCTCAAACCAGATCTTAGGCTCGGGCCCTTCACTATTTTTTTTTAATACATAATTTTTATTGTGCTTTAAGTGAAAGTTTATAAACCAAGTGAGTCTCTCACACAAAAACTTATATACACCTTGCTACATAGTCCCAGTTACTCTCCCCCTAATGAGACAGCCTGCTCTCTCCCTCCACTCTCTCTTTTCATGTCCATTTTGCCAGCTTCTAACCCCCTCCACCCTCTCATCTCCCCTCCAGGCAGGAGATGCCAACATAGTCCACCTGATCCAAGCAGCTCACTCCTTACCAGCATCCCTCTTCAACCCATTGTCCAGTCCAATCCATGTCTGAAGAGTTGGCTTCAGGAATGGTTCCTGTCCTGGACCAACAGAGGGTCTGGGGACCATGACAACCAGCGTCCTTCTAGTCTCAGACTATTAAGTCTGGTCTTTTTATGAGAATTTGGGGTCTGCATCCCACTGCTCTCCTGCTCCCTCAGGGGTTCTTTGTTGTGTTCCCTGTCAGGGCAGTCATTGGTTGTAGCTGGGCACCACCTAGTTCTTCTGGTCTCAGGATGATGTAGTCTCTGGTTCATGTGGCCTTTTCTGTCAGACCCCTCACTTCTGAAAGTCTTCCCCCAATCTTGAGCTGCTAAAATTTGGTTCTGTCTGGTGAGAGAAAAGTTCTGAGGTCACTCAGAGGACGGGGTTGATGGTTCTGCGCTTGTCAGGCAGGCCAGATTTGGTCTTAACTGGTTGTGTTGTCTGCAGATGCCAGCCTGTTGTTTTTCTTATCTTTGACAGGAAGTTGGCTGATTGTCTAAAAAACATCTGGAGAAACCAGTTAGAAGGGGAGGTGGCTCATGCTACTCTACTTACAAGTTGGGGGTTAGTAATGGTGCCCAGAGGCTGGGGTCTCACTGTGAACATGAAGGGCTATCACTCCCATGATTAGGTTGTGCTGTATGATGTTTGCAGATGTAATAAGTCCCTAATCAGTTGACTGTAAATTATTCAAAAGGGAGATCATCTGGGTGGGCTTGACCTAATCAGGCAAGCCCTTTAAAAGAGGGCCCCGAAGTCACAAAATGGAAGCAGCAGAGACACACTCCTCCTCCTGGCCATGAAGAAGCAAACCACCATGAAAATAACAGCTGCAAGGAAACAAATTCTGCCAAAAACTGCATGTGCCTGAAAAAGGGGCCCACTCTTAGGTGAGACCCAAGGTGACACCCTGAGTGCAGCCGGTGACACCTCAAACAGAGGCCCCAGCTAAGCTGAGCCCAGACCCCTGAAATCAGGAGATAAGAAATATGTGTTGTTTTAAGCCGCTGTGTCTGTGGTAATTTTTTACACAGCAATAGGTAACTAATTCAAACATTGTCTTAAAAAAATTCTAAGCAAACTCAGGCCCCTCTCATTATACAGCCCCCTCAGCCACTGGCTGGGAGCCACCTGGGTAAGCACATTCTTGCCAAGGGTAGGTGGGTGGAGTGGAAGATTTGGCAGCTGGAGGCTGTCAGCCAGCCACCCTCCTCCAGCAGGTTCTCTTGAAGGGCAATGGGGGCAGAGAAGGTGTGCCCATATACACTCGGCCCCCTGCAATCTAACCTCTCCTCTCTTTAGTCAGTCTGCTCTTGTTAAAATCACCAAGGGGTTGCCATGAATCGGAATCGACTCAATGGCAATGTGTTTTGGTTGGTTGGATGGACCCCACCATCTCCTTTCTGTGCCTGCACCTGGGCCCTGAAGCCTTGTTGGCAAAGACAAAATGCACAACTTGGTCATCACTGCAAGACACAGTTCATCCCCAATTTCTAAATAGTCAGAAGGCAATTTTTTAAAGGATACCAATCACTAATAATGATTACTCCATGAATATCTGTCTTTCTGGTCAGAGCCTGAACGCACGAGATGCTTCCAAAGCATTAGCACAAGGAAAGTAGCTTTTATTACTTACGAAAAGAAGTAGACGACACGCAAAAGGCAAGAAGTCTTTCCTGGGCCAAAAGCTGTCCAGAAGGAAATGGAGAACATCTCCACTGGACTCCATCCTAGCTCAGGCTTCTCAAACTCCGATGCGCATTAAAATCACCTGAGCAGCTTTTAAAAATTCCAAGCCACACCTCAGGCCAATTCAATTAAAATCTCCAGAGGAAAATCCAGACATCAGCATTATTTGAAGCTCTCAATCTGCAGCCAACTTGAGCACCTGTGTTCTGAATGAGCTTCCATTTGGACCCTTCTCCTGTCCATTCTCCACACAGTAGCCAAAGAGAATGGAAACTGGGCCATGTCATTCCCTACTTAAAAGCCCTCTAGGGCTCCGAATCTCATGGGGGATAAGTGCTGAACTCCTTAGGGTGACCTCTGCCCCTCCCCCACTCACCTTCCACTGCTCCCCTTCATCACAAGGACCCATGCCCTTCTTCCACTCCTCTCACTCCCAGTTGGGAGCCTTCAGATGTGCTCCTCTCTCTGCCTGAGATACTGTCCCCAGGAGATGGACTCACTCATCCTTTACCTTCCCAGAGGGCCCTTCAGTGACCACCATCTGAAGTCTGTCCCTACCACTGTTGTTCTTTCCCACAGCCCCAGTCCTCTTCCTTAGTACCATTTATCATATTTTTTTTATCATATTTTATTTTTCAGTACTCACCACTCTAGTATGTGAGCTCTGTGAGCATGGAGACCACCTGTGTTTTGTCACCACTGTATACCCAGCACAGGGCCTGGTACAGAGTAGGAATAAAAAAAAAAAATGCCCCATAAAAAATATATCATAAATGAATGGCTGAATTAATGAATGAACACAAGAAAGAACAGCAGGAAATCAACACATGGTTATTGAACACAGAACAAGATGAATCTCAGACCTACAGGGACTCTTGACTTCTGCAATGGATTCACCCGGATACCTTCGTAGACACTCAAAGTCATGAATATCACCCTAGCATGTAATTTCCTCAATTTTCTAACATGCAAGATATCTTGCCCACAGAGTCTTTGTGAGACTAAAACAGTGCTTTGTGTCGACTGAGACCATTGTAATCTAGAAGCTCCTTCAATAGCTAGGGTGTGCGTCACACACAACAACCCGTTCCCCCATATTCACCTCTCTTTCACAGCAAAAAGACAGATTAGTACACACAAAAGGCCTGCCTGTTCCCTGAAGAATTGCCCATCTGAGGTCGTCAAGGATCTACCATACTCCTGCAGCCCAGCTTCCCTGCTGTTGTGCTGCTGTTCTTGCTTGCATTCTTCCTGATTCTTCTCAAAGGCCACCCCTCACCCGTCTCTGTGCCTTTCTCTCTCCGAGCACTTGTCAGTTTGCACTGCCATTGTTTGCCAACTCGGCTATCTCCCCCCCTGCACTGGGACCCCCAGGATAATTGGGACCAAACCGTGTTCATCTGCTAATAATCTCTAACACTATGGGGAGTTGATCGACTAGGAGGCATAAAAAAATGCTTTTTTTTTTTGTGATCAGGAAAGGGGAGAAAAGAAGGATGACAGGAAACAGAGAAAGAGAAAAGGGATAGATCACAATACTGGAAGTTACATAGAAGAAGGAAGCAGAGTCTGGAATAAGGTAGGTCATGTACTACCTCATTTTTACTCAAATAACACACATCTTCTACATTTGTTTGCCAACCTCGCCTTCCCACTGAGAAGTGTTGTAATTTATTTTTTTTTACAGCAGCAAGTTAAAAAAAATTGATGTAGCAGCACTTATGAAAATACCTTGGGGAGAAAACATTCTGCATCCCACTTTGAAATGTGGCGGCTGGGGTCTTAAATGTTAACAAGTGGCCATCTAAGATGCATCAATTGGTCTCAACCCACCTGGAGCAAAGGAAAATGAAGAACACCAAGGTCACATGACAACTAAGAGCTCAAGAGACAGAAAGGGCCACATGAACCAGAGACCTACATCATCCTGAGACCAGAAGAACTAGTTGGTGCCCAGCCACAATCAACGATTGCCCTGACAGGGAGCACAACAGAGAACCCCTGAGGAAACAGGAGATCAGTGGGATGCAGAACCCAAATTCGCATAAAAAGACCATACTTAATGGTCTGACTGAGACTAGAGGAATCCCGGTGGTCATGGTCCCCAAACCTTCTGTTGGCACAGGACAGGAACCATCCCCGAAGACAACTCATCAGACATGAAAGGGACTGGACAGTGGGTAGGTGAGAGATGCTGATGAAGAGTGAGCTAATTATATCAAGTGGACACTTGAGACTGTGTTGGCGTCTCCTGTCTGGAGGGGGGATGGGAGGATAGAGAGAATTGGAAGTTGGCAAAATTGTCACGAAAGGAGAGACTGGAAGGGCTGACTCATTATGGGGAGAGCAAGTGGGAGTACGGAGTAAGGTGTATATAAACTTATATGTGACAGTCTGACTTGATTTGTAAATGTTCACTTGAAGCTCAATAAAAGTTAATAAAAAAAAAAATACCTTGGGGGGGGGAGGGCAAACAAACCGTCAATTCTGACTCATAGCGACTCTAGAGGACACAATAGAACTGCCCCATAGGGTTTCAATGGAGCAGCTGGAGGATTCAAACTGCTGACCTTTTGGTTAGGAGCCAAGCTCTTAACCACTGTGCCATCAGGGCTCCAAATGAATTGTAGGGGAAAAAAAGGACACTAACTCCACTGGGACAAAAGTAAAAGGTGTGCATTATTTGCATAAAAATATGGTACTATCTAGTCAAAGCAGGTAAAGTACCAAGTATGATCTCTCTTTCTGGTCTCTTTAACATCCGCAAATTACTTACTCTTCTTTCCTAAGTTTCCTCATCTGAAAAACAAGGATGAAAGTAGTACCCAACTCATACAATTGTTTGGAGGTTTACGTGAGATAAAGTGCTTAACAAAGTGTCTGATACATTGTCATTCACTTAATACAGCACAGATAATTACCTACCACCCTTCTGTGTTTTGTTGTGCTGTGGTGGCTTGAGTGTTAGTATGATGCTGGAAGCTACGCCACTGGTATTTCACACCAGCGAGGGTGAGGGAGACCCTTGCTGAAGTGGAATTGCACAATAGCTGCAACAATGAACTCAAACACGCCAGGGACTCTGAGGATGGTGCAGGAACAGGCAATGTTTTATTCTGTTGTACATAAAGGTTTAGGGTCAACTCGAAGGTAGCTAACAACAAACGTCATTGGGGAAATGAGTACAACTACTATGTGGCTTGCTTAGAATTATTAAATAAAATAAATACATATATACTGCAACGTATCATCTAGCTAGATTTCCAAAGTGGTATTTTTAATGCTTGATAAAATAGAAATGTTATTAGCTAACTGTGAGTTAGAAACGTATGCCACAAAGCTCTTGCTTTTTTTTTTTTTTTTTAATCCACATTAAAAATCAAATATTAGGAAAAGAGCAAGGAAGAAAACTAATATCGAAAGCTGTTCCTCTCAACCAGGTGGCTTTTCGTCACGTATATACTCCTCTGTTAGGGTGGACCTAACTGAGTTCTCCCTCAACTTCCCTCCCCTCTTCCTCCCACCTATATTTGGCAGGTAAAAGTTGCACCTGACAGACGTGGGTTTATTTCAATAAGCATTATAACATGCCTTATAGGAAGGCTGAGTGGAACAGTTGGTGTTTTCATATTTATGATTTTTTCTTTTATTACTTTTAATATTAGAGAGGCTGACAACATTGCAGGACTTGTGACAATACCCCTCATTCCGTAAACACAAAGCTTGGCTGGCCGCACGCGCCGAACAGTGCAACTAACGGTATAACTAACAGTGTGCATCAGGCTCACCTTGGGCCTTCCATGGGCAACAGTGAACTCCACATGTCTGAGAAAGAGGCAGGCTCTGTCTGAATTGAAGCATCTGTTCCTGTTCACCCAGGGGAAGGCTGTCAGGGTAGTGATGAGGATGGTTTACATGGCTCTCCCAGGTCCTAGTCTGCAGCTCAGTGGGTCACTCAGTTTCCCCATATTCAACCCTGGAAATGACTGGAGAGGCTTCCTGGCCTCAGGAAGAGGGATCATAAGCCAAGAAGGAATGCCAGAGAAAAGAATGATTCATTTCAGACCCAGCCTTTCTGTACCTTCAAACCTGGCCCTACAGACCAGCAGCTCCTTGACCTGATTTTGTTTCTTTCCCAGATACACTGAGCCTACACTTGAAGGGGCAGCTGCACAGAGGACTGAAGGAGCAAGGAAGAGCTCTCTAAAATCGTTCGTAAATCTGATTAGTCTAAAAAATGCTGATGACTGTGCTTCCAGCAGTAAAGAGGGCACCGCTAATCCGTGGTGTGAGGTGGCAATACAAATAACATAAAATATCTTCATCAATAGACCGGGTCCCCCAAGTGTCTGTCAGTCTGTCCTGTGGGGGTTTGCAAGTTACTGTGATGCTGGAAGCTATACCACTGGTATTCATATACCAGCAGGGTCACCCGAGGCAGACAGGTTTCACCTGAGCTTCTAGACTAATACAGACTAGGAAGAAGGACCCGGCAGCCTACTTCTGAAAGAAATTAGCCAGTGAAAACCTTATGAATAGCAGCAGAACATTGAGATAGTGCTGGAAGATGAGCTCCACAGGTTGGAAGGCACTCAAAAGGTGACTGGGGAAGAACTGCCTCCTCAAAACAGAGTTGACCTTAATGACATGGACGATGTCAAACTTTCAGAACAGTCATTTGCTGATGTGGCATGACTCAAAATGAGAAGAAACAGCTGCAAACATCCATTAATAGCTGGAACCTGGAATGTATGAAATATGAATCTAGGAAAATTGGAAATCATCAAAAATGAAATGAAATGCATCAACATCAATATCCTAGGCATTAGTGAGCTGAAGTGGACAGGTATTGGCCATTTTAAATTGGACAGTCATATGATCTACTATACCAGAAATGACAACTTGAAGAGGAATGGCATTGCATTCATCGTCAAAAAGAACATTTCAAGATCCATCCTGAAGTACAACGCTGTCAGTGATAGGATGATATCCATATGCCTACAAGGAAGACCAGTTAATATGACTATTATTCAAATTTACTCATCAACGACTAAGGCCAAAGATAAAGAAATTGAAGATTTTTACCAGCTTTTGAAGTCTGAAATTGATGGAACATGCAATCAAGATGCATTGATAATTACTGGTGACTGGAATGCGAAAGTTGGAAACAAAGAAGAAGGATCGGTAGTAGGAAAATATGGCCTTGGTGATAAAAATGATGCCAGAGATCTCATGACAGAATTTTGCAAGACCAACTACTTCTTCATTGCAAATACTTTTTTTTTTTTTACCAACATAAATTTTTTTTTTTTTTTTATACACGGACCTCGCCAGATGAAATACACAGAAATAAAATTGACTACATCTGTGGAAAAAGATGACGGAAAAGCTCAATATCATCAGTCAGAACAAGGTCGGTGCCAACTGTTGAACAGATCATCAATTGCTCGTATGCAAGTTCAAGCTGAAACTGAAGAAAATTAGACGACAGCCAAAGTACGACCTTGAGTATATGCCACCTGAACTTAGAGACCCTCTCAAGAATAGATATGACTCATTGAGCACGAATGACTGAAGACCAGACGAGTTGTGGAATGACATCAAGGACATTATTCATGAAGAAAGCAAGAGGTCATTCAAAAAATAGGAAAGAAAGAAAAGACCAAAATGAATGTCAGAAGATACTCTGAAACTTGCTCTTGAAGGTCAAGCAGCTAAAGCAAAAGGAAGAAATGAAGTAAAGGAACTGAACAGAAGATTTCAAAGGACAGCTTGAGAAGACAAAGTAAAGTATTATAATGACATGTGCAAAAACCTGGAGATTGAAAACCAACATTTCTAAAGCTGAAAGATCTGAAAAAAAAGCTCAAGTCTCGAGTTTCAATAGTGGAGAATTCTATGGGGAAAATATTAAACGGTGCAGGAAGCATCAAAAGAAGATAGAAGGAATACACAGAGTCATTATACCAAAAAGAATTAGTCAACATTCAACCATTTCGAGAGGTAGCATATGATCAGGAACCGATGGAACTGAAGGAAGAAGTCCAAGCTGCACTGAAGGCATTGGCGAGAAACAAGGCTTCAGGAGCTGATGGAATATCAATTGAGATGTTTCAACAAATGGATGCAGAGCTGGAAGTGCTCACTCATCTATGCGAAGAAATTTGGGAGACAGTCACCTGGCCAACTAACAGGAAGAGATCGATATTTATGCCTATTCCCAAGAAGGGTGATCCAACTGAGTAAGGAAATTATAGAACAATATCATTAATATCACGCACAAGCAAAATTTTGCTGAAGACCATTCAAAAGTTGTTGCAGCAATATATTGACAGGGAACTTCCAGAAATTCAAGCCAAATTCAGAAGAAGACATGGAACCAGGGATATCATTGCTGATGTCAGACGGATCCTGGCCGAAAGCAGAGAATGCCAGAAGGATGTTCACCTTGTTTTATTGACTGTGCAAGGACATTCGGCTGTGTGGATCATAACAAATTATGAATAACATTGCAAAGAGTGGGAATTCCAGACACTTAATTCTGCTCATGAGGAACCTTACACAGATCAAGAGGCAGTTGTTCAGATAGAACAAGGGGATACTGCGTGGTTTAAAGTCAGGAAAACTGTGTGTCAACATTGTATCCTTGCACCATACCTATTCAATCTGCATGCTGAGCAAATAATCCGAGAAGCTGGACTATATGAAGAAGAATGGGGCATCAGGATTGGAGGAAAACTCATTAACACCCTGCGTTATGCAGATGACACAACCTTGCTTGCCGAAGTGAAGAGGACCTGAAGCACTTACTGATGAAGATCAAAGACCACAGCCTTCAGTATGGATTACACCTCAACATAAAGAAAACAAAAACCCTCACAACGGGACCAATAAGCCACATCATGATAAACGGAGAAAAGATTGAAGTTCTCAAGGATTTCATTTTACTTGCATCCATAATTAACACCCACGGAAGCAAAAACCAAAAAAAACCAAACCCAGTGCCGTCGAGTTGATTCTGACTCATAGCGACCCTACAGGAGAGAGTAGAACTGCCCCATGGAGTTTCCAAGAAGCACCTGGTGGATTCAAACTGCTGACCCTTTGGTTAGCAGCCATAGCACTTAATCACTACACCACCAGGGTTTCCCCATGGAAGCAGCAGTCAAGAAATCAAAGGACGCATTGCATTGGGCAAATCTGCTGCGAAGGACCTCTTTAAATTGTTGAAAAGCAAAGATATCACCTTGAAGACTAAGGCATGCCTGACCCAAGCCATGGTATTTTCAATCACATCATATGCATGCAAAAGCGGGAAAACGAATGAGAAAGACCAAAGAATTGATGCCTTTGAATTGTGGTGTTGTCAAAGAATATTGAATACACCATGGACTGCCAAAAGAACGAACAAATCTGTGTTGGAAGAAGTACAACCAGAATGCTCCTTAGAAGCAAGGAAGGCAAGACTGTGTCTTACATACTTTGGATATGTTGTCAGGAGGGATCAGTCTCTGGAGAAGGACATCATGCTTGGTAAAGTAGAGGGTCAGCAGAAAAGAGGAAGACCCTCAATGAGATGGATTGACACAGTGGCTGCAACAACCGGCTCAAGCATAGTAACGATTGTGAGGTGAGCACAGGATCGGGCAGTGTTTCATTCTGTGGTACATAGGGTCGCTATGAGTTGGAATTGACTTGATGGCACCTAACCATAACAACAACAACAATAGATCAGGCATTTGAGAGGTGAGTCTCTGGATGATTGCATGTTTAATACCTTTCTACAATTTTGTCATAATGAGAAGTATAAGGAAGCTGGCTGGTTGATCCTACTTTCGCTAGACAGAGTGGTGAAAGAAAGCCGTGAGCTCAGGGCTTCAGAGTAACAGGTCAAGTGCCCCATAAGCGATCTCAAATTTTCCACTTGTGCCTTGAAAAAAAGCCTTATTTCTTGTAGTGACAGAGCTGATATTGCTGAAAACCAAACTCAGAGTCTTATCGTAAGAGTGGCTGAATGACAACACCAACTGAATTCACAACATTGAATGGTGTCTAAAGTTAAAGTGAGAATATCGACTAGGAAGAAATGGGATCCTGAACCTTGGCATAGGGACATATGGGCAGATAATCAGGAAGCTGGGGACACTGAGCCCCTAAATTCCATTGAATCACTCCTGCCAACAGAACCAGCCCTTTTTCTCCCAACTGAAAAGACTACTCCATCTTTGTCTGCTAATCCACTCTCCCCAGTAAAATCATTAGACCCTCCACCCCCATCTGATGAGATTAACCCAGCTGTGTCTTCAGAGTCTTTGTCTGAGTCATCCCCTGGGGAGACATCTGAGTCATCGTTTGGGGCATCGCCTAAGGCAGATGCCTTTCAAGATGTTACTGAACGTTCTCAGTACACATCTCCACCACCCATTTTTGCTTCTAGACCTATAGATGCACTTAAGTCCCAGTGAGCCTCAAAAGGGAATTACAAAGTGTGACCAAAGAGGAGGTATGTTACACTCGAAAAGAACTGCTTGAGTTATCTAATATGTACAAACAGAAACCTGGGGAATATGTGTAGAAATGGGTAAAGGTTGTGGGAAAATGGTGCAAGGAACATAAAGTTGGATCAGACTGAGTTTATTGATATGAGCCCACTAAGCACAGATTCTTCCTTCAGTGTTTCAGCTCCAGAGCTGAGGAAAGGATCTAATAGATTATTGGGTTGGTTCACTGAGCATGGATTAGGTGTAGGCCTACAATAAATCAAGTGGAGCACAAGACCTGCCTTGGTATACTGTAGAAGAAGGAATCCAAAGGCTTAGGGATATTAGCATGTTCGAGTGGATTTATCAGGTTAGACAGCTACCAAAACATGGAGTGCAAAAAAGACACATCTTTTACCACAATGGTGAGGAACAAATTTGTCAAATGTACTCCAGCATCCTTGAAGGCTGCTATGATTTCTATTTTATGTAAGTCAGATTTGACATGGAAACTGCCCTAAATGAATTAAGGCAGCTAACTACACTGTGGTGGATTGGGCTTTGTGGTGGTAGGGGCCAAGTGGCAGCATTCAATCAACAAAGACAAGGCAGGCATTGTTAATGTAATGGACAGTGGAGTCAAAGCAGTAATCAGAATAATCTGACTCATATGGACTTATGGCCTTGGCTACTTAGTCATGGTGTCCCTAGGAGTGACATAGATAGGAAATCTACTAAATATTTACTTGAGCTGTACAAGCAGGATTCTAGGTCAAGTGAGTGGCAATCTAACTCAAATTGCCAGAAAAGAGCATCATGGCCCCTCACTCAGTGCCCAGACTTGAGCCAGTTTTGCAGATCCACAACCCCTTGAATGAAGGGGAGACCAGGTCCCCTTGAGGAAGGACTCCACTACATTGCCAAAAATGTATACTGTCAATCTTTTTCCCAGCCTTCTCCAAAGTGATCCAAGGCCTTTTACGAGAGTGACTGTTCATTGGGGAAAAGGAAATAATCAGACCTTTCAGGGATTACTGGATACTGGCTCTGAACTGCCACTAGTTCCAGGAGAACCAAAACTTCACTGTAGCCCACTAGTCAGAGTGGGGGGATATGGAGGTCAGGTTATTAATGAAGCCTTAGGGTTTTTTTTTGTTGTTGTTGTTTTAGCTTATGTCCATCTCACAATAAATCTAATGTGTCCTTGAACACATCCTGTAGTGATTTTCCCAGTTCCAGAATGAATAAACTCAGCAACTGGCAGAACCCCCACACTGGATCCCTGACAAGTAGAGTAAAGGCTATTCTGGTAAGAAAAGCCAAGTGGAAGCCATTAGAACTGCACCTACCTAGGAAAATAGTAAACTAAAAGCAATACCACATTTCTGGAGGGATTTCAGAGATTCCTGCCACCATCAAGGACTTGAAGGATGCAGGGGTGGTGATTCCCACCACATCCCCATTCAACTTGCCTATTTAGCCTACACACAGACACACACACACACACACAGAGATGGATTCAAAACTTAACCAGGTGGTGATTCCAATTACAGCTGCTGTTCCAGATATGGTTTAACTGCTTGAGAAAATTAATACACCTCCTGGTACCTGGTATGCAGCTATTGATCTAACTAATGCTTTTACACCATACCTGTTTCAAAGGACCACCAGAAGCAGTTTGCCTTCATTTCATAAGACCAGCAATGCACCTTTACTGTCCTGCCTCAGAGGTATATCAGCTTTCCAGCCCTACGTTGTAATTTAATCTGTAGGGAACTTGATTGCCTTTCCTTTCCTCAAGATGTCACACTGGCCTGTTACACTGATGACATTATGCTGATTGGAGCTAGTAAGAGAGAAGCGTCAATGACTCTGGACTTATTGGTAAAACATTTGAGTGCTAGAAAGTGGGAAATTAATCTGACAAAAATTGAGGCGTCTTCCACCTCAGTGAAATTTCTACAATCCAGTGGTGTGTGGCATGTCAAGATATTCTTTCCTAAATGAAGAATAAGTTATTGCATCTGGCTGCTCCCACAACTAAAAAGGAGGCAAAATGCAGAGTGGGCTTCTTTGGATTTTGGAGGAAACATATCCCTCATTTGGGTGTGCTACTCACCCTATTTATCAAGTGACTTGAAAAGCTACTAGTTTCCAGTGGGGCCCAGACCATGAGAAGGCTCTGCAACAGGTTTAGGCTGCTGTGCAAGCCGCTGTGCAACTTGGGCCATAAGACCTGGCTGATATAATGGTGTCTTGAAGTGTCAGTGGCAGATGTAGATGCTGTTTGGAGTTTTCAGCCTGCCCCTATCGGTGAATCAGAGCACGCAGACCCTTAGGATTTTGGAGCAAAGTCCTATCATCCTCTGCAGATAACTACTCTCTTTTTGGGAAACAGCTTTTGGCTTGTTACTAGGCCTTAGTGAAGACTGAAAACTTAGCCACAGGACACCAAGTCACCATGCGACCTGAGCTGCCCATCATGAATCGGGTGTTGTCTGACCCACAGAGTCATAAAGTCAGATGTGCACAGCAGAACTCCTTCATTAAATGAAAGTGGTATATACAATATCGGGCCTGAGCAGGACCTGAAGGCACGAGTAAGTTGCATGAGGAAGTACTCAAATGCCTATGGTCTCCAGTCCTGTCACATTATCTGCCCTCTCGCGGTCTGCACCTATGGCCTAGTGGGAAGTTCCTCATGATCAGTTGACTGAAGAAGAGAAAACTCATGCCTGGTTTACAGATGGTTCTCTGCAATGTACAGGCACCACTCAAAAGTAGACAACAGCAGCACTACAGCCCTTTGCTGGGACCTCCCTGAAGAGCACTTGTGAAGGGAGATGCTCCTGATGGGCAGAACTTCCACCAGTGTACTTGATTGATTGTTCACTTTGCTGGGAAGGAGAAATGACCAGATGTGCTATTGTATACTGAGTCCTGGGCTGTGGCAAATGGTTTGGCTGGTTGGTCAGGGACTTGGAAGGAACATGATTAGAAAATTGGAGACAAGGAGGTATGGGAGAGAGGTATGTGGGCAGACTCCTCTGAATGGGCCAAAGAAGTGAAAATATTTGTGTCTTATGTGAATGTTCACCAAAGGGTGACCTCGGTAGAGGAGAATTTTAACAATCAAGTGCACAAGATGATGCATTCTGTGGAAACCAGTCAACTTCTTTCCCTTGTCAGTTCCATCATTGCCCAATGGGCCGCATGAACAAAGTGACCATGGTGGCAGGAATGGAGGTTGTGCATAGGCTCAGCAACATGGATTCACCAAAGCCGACTTGGTTCAGCCATTGCTGAGTGCCCAATCTGCTAGCAGCACAGACCAACACTGAGTCAGTCCCTGATATGGCATCATTCCTTGAGGTAATCAGCCAGCAACCTGGTGGCAGGTTGATTACGTTGGATAGCTTCCATCATGGAAGGGCAGCAGTTTTTTCTTACTGGAATAGACACTTACTCTGGATACAGATTTGCCTTCCCTACACGCAATGTTTCTGCCAAAACTATCATTTATGGATTTACAGAATGCCTTATCCACTGTCATCATATCCCATGCAGCATGACCTTGGATCAAGGGACTCACTTCACAGCAAATGAAGTGTGGCAATGGGCACGTGCTTATGGAATTCACTGGTCTTACCATGTTCCCCATCATCCTGAAGCAGCTTGCTTGATAGAACAATGGAATGACCTTCTAAAGACACAATTAGAGCACTAGTTAAGTGGCAATACCTTGCAGGGTTAGGGCAATGTTCTCCAGGAGACAGTAGATGCTCTAAACCAGCATCCAATATATGGTACTATTTCTCCCATAGCCAAGATTCATGGGTCCAGGAATCAAGGGTAGAAGTGGGAGTGGAGCCACTCACTATTACCCCTAGTGACCCATTAGCAAAATTTTTGCTTCCTGTCCCTGTGGCCCTAATGGTCTGTGGCTCTAGAGGTGTTAGTTTCAAAGTGAACAATGTTACCACCAAGAGACACAACACTGATTCCGTTCAACTGGGAGTTAAGAATGCCACCTGGCCACTTTGGGCTCTTCATGCCTCTGAATCAACAGGCAAAGATGGGAGTTACTGTATTGGATGGTGTGATTGATCCTGAACACCAAGAGGAAATCAGGCTGATGTTACATAATGGAAGTAAAGAAGAATATGTCTGGAATACAGGGGATTCCTTAGAATGTCTGTTAGTACTACCATGCCCTGTGATTAAAGTCAATGGAAATCTACAGCAAGCCAATTCCAACTTGATTACTAATGGCCCAGAGCCTTCAAGAATGAAGGTTTGGGTCACCCCACCAGGCAAAGAACCACGACCAGCTGAGGTGATTGCTGAGGGTAAAGGGAACGTGGAATGGGTGGTGGAAGAAGACAGTTCTAAATACCAGCCACCACCATGTGACCAGTTGCAGAAACGAAGACTGTAATTGTTATGAGTATTTCTTCCTTGTATGTGTGCATTAAATATTTTTGTTTTCTTCACTTATAAAATGTTAGATTAAATAAGGCTAGTGCATTTTTGGTTGTATGTGTGTTAGTTCAATCATGTTATGTGCAAGTATGACTTTATAATTGTTTTTATTTAGAGATTATGTAGATTTGAAGGAGATGTGTATGGGTACCAAGTTGACAAGGGGTGCACTGTGATGATTAAGGTTATGTGTCAACTTGGCTGGGCCATGATTCTCAGAGATTTGGCAGTTATGATGTAGTTTGGCAACTATGTAATGATGTAGTCACCTCCGTAATAAGATCTGGAATAACGTACTCACCTCCATGATGAGATTTACTATGAGCAACCAATCAGTTGAAACGGTGTTTCTTTGGGGTTGTAGACTGCATCCAATATATGTGGACTTTCTGGCAAAGCTAGCTGGCTTTTCCTTGCTCTGGATCCTCATCTGACCTCTGGTTGTTGGACTTGAGCTAGCAGCTTATCTGCCAATCTTTGGATTCGTCACCCTCCACAGGCTGTGAGCCAGTGGCCTACCATCTTACCTGCCTATCTTGGGTTCTCCAGCCCCTCAGCTACGTGAGTCAGGAGAAGCTTCTAACCTAACCTAAGGACTTGGGACTTTCCAGACTCTACAACCACGTGAGCCATTTCCTTGGTCTAAATCTCTCTCTAGTGGTTTTGCTTCTCTAGAGAACCCAGCCTAAGACAACTAACAACAACAAAAGGAATATGAGGACATGCGAAAAATAAGGGGTATAAAATAAGGCAGACTTTTATAGCTTGTCTCCCTCCAGCTGAGTTCAGAGGCACTCAGAGACTTAGACTCTGCCCCTCCTGTAATGTAGGCAAGCACATTGCCATTTTATAAATGAGCCTCTGAGATGGGACAGAGGGGAAGGCACTTGTTCTCTTATAGTCAGAGGAGCCTGAGGCAGGGCGGGGGCAGCCTGTACCTTCCCAGTCATCCTCTGGAAATTCCACCTCCACCCACATACATGTTTCCTCCCAGGCCTGCCCTCACTATCTGACTGCCCCACTTGGTTCACAGTCTTGGGAAGTAGTTGATCCAGAACAAGCTGAGAAACGCTTGGAATTTGTTCAGGTAATCCTTAGTCTGCCATAGTTGAAAACCAGAAAACTATCTGTGTCAGGTAGAAGCAGCCAACAGGCTGGAAGGGACCTAGAGACTACTAGAAACGTAGTTCACATGCATGTGTGCACACATGTAGTCATAGTATTGTAAGTGAATCAAGTTGTTTTCTTTGTCTCCACAATGGTTTGGACATTGTTCCCCACCCCCCAACTCTCCTGTCTATTTGCTATTTAATTCGACTACAACTGTGCTGTTTATTCCAAGATTATGTTTCCCTCCGGATCAGAGGGACAGTGTGTCCTCACATTACTGTGCTAATAAACATTGAGGAGTGTGAAGTTTCTCCCTCTTGTTTTTCATGGTGATGACCACTGATGTACACCCCACGTGTTCTTTGCGTAGCAAGCATATGTCAGAGATTTCTAGTTTGTCAAAGATGTGACGAGAGGCACAGATGGAGGAGGGGACAGGGAACATTTTACTCTTAATACATGAGTACAAGAACCTCATTTTATACGTCCCTCCCCCCGCCTCCTGGCAAATCCTGATTATTGTAGAAGAATTCTTGCTGGAGACAAGACAATGGTTTCCAAATTAAGGACTATGTAATAATTATTCTCAGAAGATAAAATCTGTTTGGACCCCAGAAAAAAATTTTTTAAAAAAGAAAAAGAAGAAGGGGGAAGCGGAGGAGAAGGAGGAGGAGGAGAAGTTGCTGAAGTTCACTTGGATGAGAAATTCTGCCCCAGACAACAGGTCCTAGAAGAAATCAGGAAAGGTAAGACTGGAAAGGAATAAGAGCTTCATTTATTTTTTTCACTCATTGATTTTTCATTCGTTATACAAATGTTTGAGGAGGACCATGGGCATGGTTACACATTTATAACCTTTTTAAAAAAAAAAAAAAAAAATGCTCATAGCACTTTTCTCCCAAGGAGCTAGAGCAGCCAGGACAGCCTATGTCCAGGTTGCAGTGTCTGAGGAATGGCAAGTTGGGGTGTCCCCTTTCTTGCATCGTTATAGTTGTGAAAGACATGACCTCGAGAGTCAGTATGTGGTCTGTTGTCCTGATCAGAGGACACAGGTCCTGGGACAGCTCTGGGCAGTGCCAGGTAAAGATAAACCTGAGGGATACAGCTTGAGAGCACACACTGAGCATTTCTGGAGGACCAGTGGGTGAGTCTGCCAGGGCTCTGCTTCCACGTGGGGCTGGCTATCCCCTAGGAACACAGGGGCTTTGGGGGCCAGTGAGTTGGGGTGAGAGCCCCTGGTACTCCCTCTACTCTGAGTCTTGTGCCATATGCTCATTAAAACCATTGAATGGTCTTTGCTTTATAAGTGTTGGCTTCTCTGCATATCTCTTTGGGAAGCTTCATCATCTTTTAGCATATAAAAAAACAAAAACTGGTTGCCATTGAGCTTCCTACTCATAGCAACCCTACAGGACAGAGTAGAACTGCCCCATAGGGTTTCCAAAGCTGTAATCTACAATGCAGACTGCCACATCTTTCTCCCGAGGAGCAGCTAGTGGGTTCAGCCACCAATCATCCAGTTAGTAGGTGAGTGCTTAACCACTGTGCCACTAGGGCTCCTTCTTTTAGCATATAGAATAGGTTAACCCATGTTGATACACGAGGAGGAAATCATTCCTATATTTTTAAAAGAGAAATGTGATGACTTCTCACGGGCAGTTGCCCTTGGCATCATGGACTGTGCTGTGGACTAAGCCTATCCTGGGCTTAGAAGAGTGGTGTGGACACGCTCTATTTTCCAGGGAGGCTCTTTCAGGCTCCAACACTGCTGCTCTCAACCACATGGACCCACACAAATGTTCTAAAAGGTCCTGATGAAGAAGGAGAAGGATCGCAAAGCTGACAACAAGCTCATTGAGCTCTCCCAAGCAGTGAGGGCTAAAGGGACCACTACCCTTCAGGAATCTGGGTGGTACTTCCAGTTGGCCAGTCCATTTCTCCATGGGGACAGGATAGCTCCTGGGTGAGAGCAGGTGGAACAGCTCCAGGACCTTTTCCTCATGTAGACTTTACTATGTCTTATCGCTCAGCAAACATATTTTCTAAAAAGAGCAAATAGAAGTGTAAGTGCTCCCACCCGCTAAGTTATAGCACACCCTCTTCCTGCACCCACCCTGGAGGCTGTCTGTGTTCCTATGTTCACCTCCTGACCTTTGCACTGGCCGTACCCTTCCTCTGGGTTGCTCTCTCCACAAACGCATGCATCCAGGAAGTGACAAACCCAATGCTTTCCCCAGATTTTCCTTGAAGCACATCTGTCACAGGTGCTTTAAAGGATGAAACCCTGATGGTGCAGTGGTTAAGAGTTCAACTGCTAACCAAAAGGTCAGCAGTTCAAATCTACCAGGTGCTCTTTGGAAACCCTATGGGCCAGTTCTACTCTGTCCTGTAGGGTTGCTAGGAGTCAGAATAGACTCAATGGCAACGGATTTGTTTTTTTTTTGTACTCTGGAATACATGGGGTCACCACAAGTTAGAATCAACTTGATGGCAGTGGGGTTTTTGGTTTTGCTCTCCTTGATGCTTTTTCCAGCCACTGGAGGCCATTGACTCCACATTCTTCAGGGAGAGGCTGTCTGGGCAGCCTGGAAGGGAGCCCTAAGCACCAAGAATTATAGAGTCAATGCCAGGACCAGCCTCTAGGCCCCAACTCAGCTACCTTCTCCACAAGAGCAGAAGAGCAGAAAGCCAGGAACCAGGCACGGGAAGCGTGGAGGGAGACTGACAGCCTCTCAGGTAAATAACCATCCCACATAAGAAAATTCACTTCCATGACAGGCTTTGCTTCCCAGTTAATTGCACTTGACCTGAGAGCTCTGAAATGTCCCTCCAAGGACAAACGCAAGGGCTCAGACAAAGAACTCAGCTCACATTCTTTAAATACCCCCACCTTCCAGCAGCAACATTTGCACAGCCTTGCAAAAAGGCAATCCTTGAAAACTTAATCACTAGGGCAAACACTTTTCTTCTCCCTTTAAAAGAAATTGTGAATTATGAAAAGACAGCATGCTGTGCTTTAATTTTAAATGGAGCCATCCTGTGGTGGAAACGCAACCAGCTTTAACTTGCTGTTTCGTTTTGGGGCCGGGAGGTCTGGGGCTGTGAGAGTGGGCACGTTGCCATCGCCCTGGCAAAACCTCGCAGTCTTTGAGTGGAGAGAAGTGGGAAGCTGAAGAGCTCTGAGAACAGCGGGCAGATTCCCAGTGCAGGCAGAACTGTTGGGGCTCAGCCCCCAGCCCACCCCACATACCCTCCAAGGAGGTAGAAGAGAAATCTCAGCATTTTCACAGGAAGATATGGGAGCAGTGAGTGGAAAGCGCTCTTAGCGTTTTCTGGCTCCAGGACGGAAATGTGTGCCCTGGCATCAGGTCTTATCTTTGAATGCCTTTGGGCAAGATGCTGAGCTCTGCTTTCCTCATCTGCAAATCAAGAATAATACTAATAATAAGGGTTTCATTCACCCTACAGTGTGCTAACTGAAATGTTGGCGGTTTGAACTTACCAGCAGCTCCCTCCCGTAAAGATTACAGCCTAGAAAACTCTATGGCGCAGTTCTACTCTGCCACACAGGGTAGCTATGAATCAACTCAAAGGCACCCAACAACAATGGAGGCAGTGGTGGGTGAGTGGTAGAACTCCCGCCTTCCGTGCCGAGACCTGTCCTCAATTGCTGGCTAATGCAACCTCATGCGCAGCCACCACCAGGCTGTCAGCAGAAGCTTGTGTGTTGCTATGGTGCTTAACAGGTTTCAGAGGAGCTTCCAGACTGCGACAGACTAGGAGGAAAGGCCTGGTGATCTACTTCCAAAAGCCAGCCAATGAAAAACCTATGGATCACAGCCTATGGATCGATCCCCACCGGTCTTGGGGATGGCTCAGGACCAGACAGTAAGCGTTTATTCCGTTGTGGATGTGGTTGCCAATGAGTCAGGGCTGACTCCACAGCAGCTAACCTGTACAGTATTTTGCAAACAGAAAGTGATATTAAAAAAAAAAAAAAGAAAGAAAGCAGTTGTGGTTGAGTCAACTCCCACTCATTTTGTAGTAGATGCATCACAAAGTTTAGTAAAGCAAAAAGAAAGTTTTATTCAGTACATATTCAAAAAGACAAAAGCTGAGAAGCAGACAAGCATGCTGCCATAGCTAACGTCTGCCCAAGTCCAAGGAAATATCATGGAATAAGCAAGAATGGGAAAATGGACAAGCATGCTGCCACAGCCATGTCTGCCCGAGTCCAGAGAATATTACAGAACAGACAGAAGTGGGAAAACAGACAACCATGCTGCCACAGCCATGTCTGCCCGAGTCCAGAGAATATTACAGAACAGACAGAAGTGGGAAAACAGACAACCATGCTGCCACAGCCATGTCTCCCCGAGTGCAGAGAATATTAGAGAGTCATCAGTACATATTAACATTACAAATGGGCAAAACCATTGAAAGTTCACCTTTTCACAGATTGGCTAGAAACTGTGATCCTACATTTTGAGTTGCCTTTCTTAACAATCATTGCTACAGGTTTCAGTAACGACAGTCAGGAGAGTCTTCATTGGTCCAACAAATTTTAACAGAAAAAGAGTGGAAAGTCTTTTGTGTTCTGGCTTATATGAAAAGTTCCCTGAAAGATATTTTCCGAGATTATTCTATTGTCTTTTTACCTCAGGGCCCAGTTGATGTGTCCTTGTGTGTCCTTGTGAGCCCAGCTCCAGCTGGGTCACATTCTGTAGGCTCAAGGACAGGGAACAATGATTCCAATATTATTTCCTAAATCAACTTACTGAATTACAGTTTTTCCTCTATTTTATGTTTCCTCTGTTCTGTATATAGGGCTTATTTCTTAAGTTATAAACATAGCCTTTGTAAAATTTAGTAAGCAAGATTCCATGTTACTAGGGTACTTAGAAAATATCCCTCAGGTATCTTTTAGAAGCTGCATCCCTCCTTCCCACTAGCCCTTTCTATGACTAGAACATGGCAGCAAATATGGAGATGTGTCTTAGAAAGGAGGGCAAAGGGCCTAGGGCAAAAAGCAGAGTGACCTCATGTGGAACACTGCCCTTGATTATCCCTGTCTTAATCTCCTACTGCTGCCATAACACAAATACCACAAGCAGGTGACTTTAAAGAACAGAACTTAAATTTTCTCACTGTTCAAAAGGCTAGAAGTCTGAATTCACAGAATGGATCGTAGGTGTATCTGTCTCCATTGCCTGTCTTCCTCTTTTCCTCTGTGTGTGTGTGTGCATTCTGCTCCTTTTATAACTCAGAAGTGACTAGATTTAGAGTCCATCCTATTAGGGTACAACTTAATCAGCATAACAAAGAAAAACCTATTTCCAACAGGATCACATCCATAACTATAAAAAATTAAAAAAAATAACTATAGGGACCAAGATTTCAATACATATTTTGGGGGGCTGCAATTTAATCCATATTATAGTCCCTATCTCCCTCTCTGTTTTCCTCATGACCCACCCACCTGGAACTTCACACGAGGCCAGAAAGATAATAATTTTGGTGTGTGATAAAAGACATAGGGTGTAACCAAACGAGGGTTCTTGTCCTGTCCTATTAGCCGATTGAAATAAGATGGACATCACACCACCAGTTGTAAGGGAAACAGAAAGTGGAAATTTATTGTCTATGCAGACAAGGAGCAATGCGGGGTCTAGCGACCATTAGGCCACGTGCTCGCTGTCTGAGGGGGTTGCAGAGCTTTTTATTTCCAATGGCATCTGCGGGTTGGGTTTGATGCCCGGAACTCTCCTCTCTTAGCCCTCCCATGTCCACAATTGGAGGTTTGGATAATGAATCATGTCAGTGATATTCAGGTCCAAGGACAGACTGAGGTCACAGCTCTTCAGGTCCTGTGCATGCACCAAAATCTTGATTTGCGCATGCGCAGGATTCTGGCACCAAATTCAGACTATGGTTATGGCCTCAGCGTGGTCGGGCCAAACCGCAGTTAGAAGTCGTGGCTTGGCGGGCTGTGAGGGGGCAGGGAACCACAGCGGAGCGGGGAGAAGTCTCAGCAGAGGCTTCAAGGGGAGATGCCCCCACACAGGGGACCATGTTGGGAGGAGGAGACGTATGAACCCTTCACCTTAGACCTGAATTTAGAGTCCGGTTCTGTCGCTTTCTGGCTGCAAGGCCTTAGGCAAGCTACTGAATCTTTTTGTGCATATTTTTTCATCTTTAAAAAAGCTGTTAGAAGGAATAAATTAGGTCATATATGCCAACAGTCAATAAATGGAGGTTGAGTGGAAATGAGATCCCTGGAAAATCTCCAACTTCTCTTATTGCCAAACTGGTTCCTCTTGCTGCCATTATGACCCCAGGAAGGGAGCCAGACATGGTTTAGCACCAAATAATACTTCGCTGTTGTTCTTTGAAGATTGCGACATTTGTAATCAATATCTTTGTCGTTGCCACAGATGAACTGAGGGTTGGAGACACCCACTAACCAAAAACAGCAATGCAGTGGGCGGGCCAGAGGAGAGTGAGGCTGATAAGAAACCAGAGAAAGGGTCTTGCTGGCCGTTGCAGGAAGCTGGTGAGTGGCAAACACACTCCAGGACGCGGGTGAGCAGCAGCCTTGGCCTTCCAGGCTTCACAACCTTCAGGCAGCCCGGAGCTGGGAAGGGTGCAGATCTCCAAGGAAGGGAGGGACCACTTGTGCAGAGGGGGCTGAAAAGCAGCCATGGAGACTCTGGGAGAGCCAGATGGCATGGGTAGGGCAGGGTGGCCTAGGGCAGGGTGGCCTGGGTCAGGGAGAGGAGCCCTTCAAGGTCAGAGGGGGATGTGCCCCCTCCACTCAGGAGCCAGAGGATACCTGAAGGCCAGGAGGGGGACAGAGGATAGGTTGAGCTGTTGGAGCATCTGAAGGTCCCAGCAGGCCTTAACACTGCCAACGCAATTCTATCTCAGAGTGCTTATCTCTCATCTGGTCCTGGAGAGGCTGAGGGAGATGGCCAAGGCCCAAAAGCTGGAATCCCCAGGGGCCATGCCAAGCAAGCTGCTCTGAGACCGTTGGAGTTAGTACTAGAAAGTGACCTCTCCCAGTAGAGCCTTTTATATGCTTCGCGCTATTTGTTTTGCTTAGTGTTGTTTTTCCTCAATTTCCTAATAAAAATGGTTTCTTCTTAAGCATCCAATCTTGTCTCAACTAGGAGAAAGGAAACTTTCCTTAAGATGGGCTGTGGTTGTTGTGGGGAGGGGATCGATGCCCCTTTGGTGGCTCTGTGAGGTAAGATCCCAGGCACCCAATTAGCTCCTGAGCAGAGAGGGGCAAGTTGTAAGACATGAGTGTGGGTTGGCCAGGCTGCTCATGAAGTCTGCCAGGTAGTGTGATATTTGTATGGTTGGCTGGGTTGCTTCAAGGGCCTGTTCAGCACTTCTTAAAGGTATCAATCGGAATGCTTTTGACTGTCATTGATAGACATCTGATTCAACTCGTTTAACCGGAAGAATAGTCTTTGTCCCCTGTAACTGGGAAGCCAAAGACAAGGTGCTCTCCAGACACAGCGTGATCAAGGACGGTGCATCAAGGGCTTTGTATTTGTTTGCCTTGTCATCCTGAGTGTTGACTGGATGCTTTGGCTGAGAGTAAGATGGCAGCAGCAACGTCTGGCGTCACTTCCAGACACAGCCATGTTATTGGCATGACTGCTGAGTTGTAGCGGAAGAATAAGACCAAGGTGTAAGAGCTATTCAGGAGCCCACGACACCCACCTGTTTTTGGAATTATGGCCAGTGAAGGTCATGAAAAGAATTGAGTCAGGGAGTAAACATTTGTTAGAGAAAGTTATCTGACATATGTATTGACATATGAAGAATAACAATAAAAGTAAACGGGGCAACCATGTAAAAATTTACTTTGAAATTGGTGAATATAAGTAAAACCTGAGAAAGTCAGAACCAGTGTAAGGCAGAAACCTGTCAGAGAAGGAAAACTCAAATATTTTTCACTACCTGTAACAGAGAGTGATAGAAAAGTGGTAAGCCACTCACCACTTCGACAGGCAGAGCAGGAGAAAAATGTAGAACAAAATGTAAAACAAAAAAGACCAGACTTACTGGTCTGACGGTGACTGAAGGAACTCCCAAGATTATGGCGTCTGCTAACTTAGAATTGAAGCCACTCCTGAAGTCTACCTTCCAGCCAAAGATCAGATAGACCTACAAAACAAACAATAACACACGTGAGTAATGTGCTTCTCAGCTCAATCAAGTATATGAGACTAAATGGGCAACACCTGCCCAAAAGCAAAGATGAGAAGAGGAAAACTGGATGAATGGACACTGAGAACCCAGGGTAGAAAGGGAAAGGGGGAGAGTGCTGACACGTTGCAGGGATTGCAATAAATGTCATTAAAAAAAAAATTGTGTATAAAATTTCTGAATGAAAAGTAATTTGTTATAGACTTTCACCTAAAATATTATAAAATATAAAAAAGAAAAGTGGTAAGGCTGCACTTTGTCAAAGGCAGAAAACTTGTAAGACCGGGAAAAACAAGGCAGTCTCATCGAATAGTAAGTAATCAGTTGTTAAACGAGCTGTCCGGACTAAAATCTTTACTGTATTTTTATGCAGATAACCTGCACCTTCTACATATGTTTGCCAACTGCACCTTCCCCTTGCCAGGTATTTTTGTAATCACCCTATGCTAAATTTTCTTACAGCAATATGTTAAAAAAAATTGGCATAGCAGTACTTACGAAAATACTTTGGGGCGGGAGAGGGCATGGTTGGCAAACAACTGCAGAAGGCACAAATTATTTATGTAAAAATACGGTACATTGCTTTCTAAAATGTAGTATGACTCCTGAATACAGTACTGAAAAATTTGGTTTGCTTATTTAGCCTTTGGGAAATTACCTGTTGCTGATGAATACACCACGTGCAAAACTGAAAAGCGGCTTTCTCAGTAGCTTACAAAGGAAAAAGCTTTGGTTGATTTACGGAAATGTTCCCCTGCTGGGTCATTTTGGCAAATGGGACACCACTTGAACTTGATCCTCATTCTCTCTTTTATCAGAGTCACTTCCATAAGTCACTTCCATGAAGCATTTATCCAGGAACAGAACTACATGAACAGTTTAGATGCTTTTCAAATGTCATTTAAAAGCAGTTCATTGAGAAATATTGCCAACAGGCACATAGTTTAACACAGTGGAAGAACATAGAAAACACACACTGGCAGTAGTACCCCTGGCCTCTTCTTGGCTTTCCTCAACATAAAAGCGTATGGAAAGCCGTGTTAAAGTTTGCAAGTCCCAAATCAGATTTATCAGATTTGATGTCCAACTGTCTATGAAACATGAGGGGAGGGTTAACACAGATAATGAAAATCTAAAAAACTCTCCTAGTATTTTATCTCCTCCCCTCTGGTAAGCTCACATTGAGACTATAGACTATAAATGAACTCTCACTTTTCCTAAATGTCTTCACACTGCCCTTTCTTTTATGTTTGTTATGGATTGAATTATGTCCCTCAAAATGTGTTTAATCTGTGACCCTTGTGAGTGTGGATGTGATCCTGTTTGGAAACAGGGCTTCTCTTTTTTATGCTAATGAGGTCATAGCAGTGTAGGATGGGTCCTAAACCTAATCACTTCTGAGTTACAAAAAGAGCAAAATAGATGCAGAGAGACACACACACAGAGGGAAGACAGATGCCATGTGAGGATCCTCTACAAGCCAAGGAACAAAGCAATGCCCAGGACTACCAGCAAGGAAGGAATTGACACAACTGAGACCCTGATTTGGACTTTTAGCCTCCAGAACTGTGAGAAAATAATTTTCTGTTCTTTAAAGCCTTGTGGAATTTATGTTACAGCAGCACTAGGTAACTAAGACAATGTTCAATAAGATATTCATCAAGTCTCTTTCAAAGATATTTGGAAATGCATTTAATCTCAATGTGATTTTGAGGGCTCTTTGGACCTAAAATTGGTGATATGGAAAGATGTGGTTGGGGAAATCAGAGGGTTCATTTAAGTAGGTCTGGATCCTGGTCTTATTTCTGGAACATACTTTCATTATGATCTCAGGCAAGATAAAATTTACCGGCTTCAAGATCCTTGCATCAGTTAAGGATTGCACTCGGTTGCATGTAACAAAAAATCCAATCACAGTGGCGTATTCACAGGAGCATAATTGTCTCAAATATGCACCTCATCCTGGACTGAGGCAGCAGCCACATGAGCATCCCAGGTCCTCCTTCCTTCACTCTCTGCCATCTTTAACCAACCAGTTGCCATCGAGTCAACTGCAAGTCATGGCAACCCCGTATGTGTCACAGTAGAACTGTGCTCCATAGGGTTTTCAATGGCTCATTTTTTTGGAAGTAGATCACCAGGTCTTTCTTCCAAGGCACCTCTGGGTAGACTCAAACCACCAACTTTTTGGTTAGCAGCCAAGGGCTTAAGCATTTGCACCACCCAGGGACTCCCTTCCATCCTTAACTTGTGACTTTCATCTGCATATTTGTCATCTCTTGGTGGCAAGATGGCTGCTCTACCTCTAGACTCACAGAAAGAAAAAGGAGGAAAGAAGAAAATCGGTAAGGCTTCCTCAGAAGCTCTAAAATGATGAGATGACATTTCCACAACTAGTGACCTCAACTGGGTCATAATCACCCTCTGGCTTCAAGGGAGTCTGGGGGAATGAGTTCTTCACCAGACACATTACAGCACCCAGTAAAACAAGAGTTCAGTTGGTAAGGAAGAAGAGGGAAACACATATTGGGTTGGCAAACAGCAGTGTCTGCCACATGCTTCCTCTGAGATAAGGCCTTTCTAGGCCCCACTGTGCTATCTATTCACTCTTGGATTCAACAAGTCCATATCGAGTGTCTATCTCTAGGCAGTCTTCTAGCTACTACGGATGCAGTAGTATCTACATAGTTGGTAGAACAATACATATTAATTGCCCTGGACCACTAGACAAATAAAGTGGTCCTGGCTAAATTTAAGGTTTCACCTGCTAACTCAGTGGACTAAGCAAGAGAAAGCAGAGCTGTCTCTAGAGTCAATTGCAACCCAAATTGTAACTTCTACCTGTTAGTTTCCCATGCCTTCTCTGGCTGAGTGCTTTCAAATGCCTCAATTCTGCTCTGGTCCAGAAGCAAGGGGACTCCCTCCTGGAGGAAAGAAAGTGATATCACTATCCCAGGTCCTTTGGCGACCCAGGAGGTAGTCCTGCTTCCTCCTATCTGTTCCTATAGCAGTCTTAGGGGCAATGGCCATCAGGATACCCTTCCAAGCTGTTTGTTTCCCTACTACCATTTAAATAAAAACTCAACGGAGAGCCCTGGAATATTTAAATACTCCTGCTGCCAGTGTAAGCTGGTATAGCCCTTTCGGAAAGCAATTGGAAAGTACATATCAAGAGCATCCCGGCCTTAACATTGACCCAAGGCTCTGCTTTTACTTCTGTGAATCAAGCTTACGAAACTTACTGAAACTCTAGAAAATCTTGTGAACAAAGATGTCCACTGTGGCCTTTGATATAATAGCACACCAGGGAAACAATCTAAATATTCATCACAGGAGAATATATGAGTAATTTACAATACATACGTGGGGGCAGTGGTGGTTCAATGGTAGAATTCTTGCCTTCTGTGCCAGAGACAGGTTTGATTCCCAGACAAGGCATGTCATGCACAGCTACTGCCCCTTCTTACTGGAGCCTTGGTGTGGCTATGACACTCAGTAGGTTTTAGCAGAGCTTCCAGACTAAGACAGATTAGGAAGAAAGGCTTGACAATCTACTTCTGAAAATTAGCCAATGAAAATCCTATGATCACAGCAGGGGGTTGCCATGAGTTAGGGGCCTACTTGACAGCAGCTAACAACGTGATACATATATGCAATCAAATATTGTATATCCATTAACTATAATGATTATAAAGACTATATCTCATCAAGAAAAAATGCTTCTGTGAATGTTTAAAAAGTACTAGATACAAAATTGTATGTAATTGACAATTAGAATTTTTAAGTATACACACAAGGAAAAAATGCTAAAAGAACTGGTAATAGTGGATGAGTGATTATGCGTCCTGGGTCAGATTTAAGTGTTGTTTCTCTTTTTCTTCAGATTTTTATGGCATGTTTACATTGCCATTTAATGGAAAACTAAATATATAATTTGAAAAAGTGAATGAAGATTCAGTGCTTGGTGAAATATTTTACCTTCTCTAGTGTGATATATAAATTCATGCTGGGAAAAAATAACAACCCAGTAAGTCTTTTCACTGGTGTCTCTTAGAACAAAGATGGTAAGAAAAGGAGGTAGAAACAGAAATGGTTATGCCTGTTCTGAATATTGCCAAACTTTGTAAAAAAAAAAAAAAAAATACCCACTGTCATTCAGTTGATTCCGACTCATAGAGACCCCATAGGGTTTCCAAGGCTGTAAATCTTTATGGGAGCAGACTGCCACATCTTTCTCCCATGGAGCTGCCAGTAGGACTAATTTTTTTCTTTAACCTACTAGTAGTAATTTAACAGAATTTAAGAAAATTCTTTTTTCTGTATTTTGATTTCTAAGTTTCTAAAACCATTTTCCTGAATCATGCAAAATATTATGGCAATGGTCCAGATTTTCAGAACAATAAAACCCACTGATTTCCCCTTATTCAATTGGGCAAGCCAAGAAAAAGATTTTTTTTTTTTAATCCTGACAACAGTTTCATTTTACAACACAGAACAGGTATTACCTGTTTTGCTTTTTTCTCTTTTCACCAAAATTGCCTAAACAAAGCTAGCCAATGCTTTTGCAATCTGAGTATTTCCACATTTTATTGACCTGTCTCAACCTGCCTGGGCTATCACACTGGGGAAAGGAGGCTCTTTGTATCACCAGGGGATGGAAGGTAGTTCAATCCCAAACCGGAACTTGGGTCCAAATGTTTCAGGTCTTCCCTCAGTTCCTCTCCCAATGTTGGTTACAGAGTTGAGGCTCCTGGAGGTGACTCACTACACTGCTCTGACGAGACCAGACCTTTGGTCACCTCACAAGAATTCCCAGAGCACCTGCTTGGGTTAGAGATCTGGGCTCAGCCTCCATTGTCAGGGACACAAGAATGATTGACACCCCATAATCACTGCCTTCAAGGAGCTCACAGTCTAGTAGTTGGAAGGCAGATGGCCATGATACACCACACTTACACGAATAACTCACAGCCATGAAGGGAAGGAGGATACAGGCTTGAGATGGGGAGCTGAACATGGACTGAGAAGAGAATCAAGCTCAAGTTTCCAAGTTCAAACACAGGTGATATGGCATGGACAGGACCAATTTTAACTCCCACCCTAGAGACTGCGTCTAGGGCACCCACGAGTTCTTTACATCTAAGCATCTAAGGCAGGTTCTCAACTTTGGCAGCAAGGAGGCACAAGTTTTGGAAAATGTGCACATGATATAAACAAAATGATTTGCATGTAATTTAAAAAATATTTGTGGACTGCATCTGTGAAAAGCCATCCATGGACTCCCAGGAGTACACAGTGAGATTATAAAAATTAATGTTGAGTGTTTTCTGTATTTCAGGATCTGAATTAATCTCTGTATATATACTCTTTCCTTTAATCCTAACAAGCCTATGACACACAAAAGCATATTTCCATTGTACAGATAAGAAAACTGAAGCTCAGAGAAGTTACCAGCCCACCCCCCAAGATAAAAGCTGGATTCAAGCTAAGTCTAGCAGCAACGTCTATACTCTTTCAAGTAACAACTGGAGGAAGCAGATGTTATCATTACCCACCACCACCACCACCATCACCATTTTACAAATGAGGAAATGGAGGACTTGGGAAGCTAAATAACTTGCCCAATGCCACGTGGACCACAGATGAAGAAGCTGTAACCAAGAGGTAGGTTAGAAGATGGATGCAGAACTGCTCTGAAATGACAAATGAGGCATACCTTGGGGGAAGGTTCTTGAAGAAAGAGATAAAGCCTAGCTTGCCACAGGAGTAGTTTCTTTCTAACAGATGAAAGGGTGCTGGGGGAAGGCTGCAATACGTACCACCTTAGAGCAGCCTGAGGGATCTAGAAGGAACCCAGGTCCCCAGCCAGGGCGAGTAAGAGGAGCTGCAGGAGACACTGTGAGAACCACATGCTGACTGGAGTTCTGAAGCCAAGGCCAGAGCATGTCTCCTCCCTCCACAAGGTTAAAAGGAGATGTGAGCAGGGACTCTCGGCCTTGCAGGAGACGAAGATGTGTGGCTATGCAATTGAGTCATCAGTACACTGCGCATTAAGCCGCGGCTCAGGCCCTGCATGATGGGGTGGCCACTCTTCCCTTCAGTGCCGGGGGATGCAGAAAAAGGGAGTGAATGGCAGCAGCATCCCTGGCCAGAATGACATATTCTCTGGACCTCTTCCCAGCAGTTGCCGCAAAGACTCGACACTTCCTTCCACCATCAAATAAAACATTTCTGCACGCCTCTTTTGGAGACATTTTCAGAACCAATGACAATACTTCACAGCCCACTACACTGCAGACTATACAGGCATACTTGGATTTATCACACTTCACTTTATTGCACTCCACAGACGTTATGTTTTTTACAAATTGAAGGTTTGTGGCAACTGTGTGTCCAGCAAGTCTTTCAGCACAATTTTTCCGACAGTATGTGCTCACTTTGTGTCTCTGTGTCACATTTCGGTAATTCTCACAATATTTCAAACTTTTTCATTATTATTGTGTTTGTTACAGTGATCTGTGACCAGTGATCTTTGATGTTACTCTTGTAATTGTTTTGGGGTATCAGGAACCGTGCTTACATAAGACGGTGAACTTATTCAACAAATATTTTGTGTGTTCTCAATGGAGTATTACCCAATGATAAAGAACAATGATGAATCCACGAAGCATCTCATAGCATGGATGAATCTGGAGGGCATTATGCTGAGTGAAATAAGTCAATCAGAAAAGGACAAATGTTTTATGAGACCATTACTATAAAAACTCATGAAAAGGTTTACACACAAAAAGAAACAATCTTTGATGGTTACGAGGGAGGGGAGGGGTGGGGATGGAAAAGCACTTAATAAAAAAAAACCCTGAATAGACAATAGATAAATGGTAACTTTGGTGAAGGGTAAGAGAGTACACAATACTAGGGAAGCCAGCACAACTTGTACAAGGCAAGGTCATGGAAGCTCTGTACACACATCCATACTCCCTGAGGGACCAAATTACTGGGCTGAGAGCATAACATAGTTTATAAAGAAAATGTTCTATGTTCTCCTTTGGTGAGCAGTATCTGAGGTCTTAAAAGCCTGTGAGTGGCCATATAAGATACTGCACTGGTCTCACCCTTTCAGGAGCAAGGGAAAATGAAGAAAACTAAAGATACGATGGAAAGATTAGTCCAAAGGACTAATGGACCACATCTACCACAGCATCCACCAGACTGAGTCCAGTACAACTAGATGGTACCCAGGTACCACCACTGACTGCTCTGACAGGGATCACAATAGAGAGTCCTGGACAGAGCTGGAGAAAATGGAGAATAAAATTCTAACAACGCCAAAAGCAAAGAAGTTTCCGGGATAAAATGAATGCTTCAAAGGTCAGTGGAGCAAGGGCGGGGGTTCGGGAACCATGGTTTAAGGGGACTTCTAAGTCAATTGGCAAAATAATTCTATTATGAAAACATTCTGCATCCCACTTTGAAATGTGGCATCTGGGGTCTTAAGATGCATCAATTGGTCTCAACCCACCTGGAGCAAAGGAGAATGAAGAACACCAAGGTCACACGACAACTATGAGCCCAAGAGACAGAAAGGGCCACATGAACCAGAGACCTACATCATCCTGAGACCAGAAGAACTAGTTGGTGCCCAGCCACAATCGATGACTGCCCTGACAGGGAGCACAATAGAGAACCTCTGAGGGAGCAGGAGATCAGTGGGATGCAGACCCCAAATTCTCATAAAAAGACCATACTTAATGGTCTGACTGAGACTAGAGGAATCCCGGCGGTCATGGTCCCCAAACCTTCTGTTGGCCCAGGACAGGAACCATCCCCGAAGACAACTCATCAGACATGAAAGGGACTGGACAGTGGGTAGGTGAGAGATGCTGATGAAGAGTGAGCTAATTATATCAGGTGGTCACTTGAGACTGTGTTGGCATCTCCTGTCTGGAGGGGGGATGGGAGGATAGAGAGAGTTGGAAGCTGGCAAAATTGTCACGAAAGGAGAGACTGGAAGGGCTGACTCATTAGGGGGAGAGCAAGTGGGAGTATGGAGTAAGATGTATATAAACTTATATGTAACAGTCTGACTTGATTTGTAAACGTTCACTTGAAGCTCAATAAAAGTTAATAAAAAAAAAAAACCAAACCTGTTGCCGTCGAGTTGGTTCCGACTCATGGCGACCCTATAGGACAGAGTAGAATCGTCCCATTGAGTTTCCAAGGAGTGCCTGGTGGATTTGAACTGCTGACCTTTTGGTTAGTAGCCATAGCTCTTAACCACTATACTACCAGAGTTTCCAAATGAGCATAACATAGTTAATAAAGAATGTTCTACAACCCACTTTGGTGAATAGTGTCCGGGGTCTTAAAAGCTTGTGAGTGGCCATCTAAGACACCCCACTGTTCTCACCCCATTGGGAGCAAGGCAGAATGACAAAAACCAAAGACACAAGGGAAAGATTTGTCCAAAGGACTAATGGACCACAAGTACCACAGCCTCCACCAGACTCAGTCCAGCACAACTAGATGGTGCCTGGCTACCTCCACTGACTGCTTTGACAGGGATCACAATAGAGGGTCCCAGACAGAGCTGGAGAAAATTGTAGAACAAAATTCTAACTCACAAAGAAAGACCGGACTTACTGGCCTGACAGACTGGAGAAACCCTGAGAGTATGGCCCCTGGACATTCTTTTAGCTTAGTAATGAAGTCACTCCTGTAGTTTGCCCTTCAGCCAAGATTAGACAGGATAAAACAAAATGAGACTAAATGGCCACACCAGCCCAGGGGCAAGGACTAGAAGGCAGATGAGGACAGGAAAGCTGGTAATAGAGAACTCAAGGTTGAGAAGGGAGAGTGTTGAAATGTTGTACGGTTGGTAACCAATGTCACAAAACAATACGTGTACTAATTGTTTAAAGAGCAGCTACTTTGTTCTGTAAACCTTCAAGTAAAGTAAAATAATAAGACAGTAAAAAAAAAAAAAAATTCTAAGAACAACAACAAAAGACCAGACTTACTGGCCTGACAGAGACTGGAGAAACCCTCAGAGTATGGCCCCTAGACACACTTTTAGCTCAGTAATGAAGTCACTCCTGGGGTTCACCCTTTAGCCAAAGACTAGACAGGACCATAAAACAAAACGAGACTAAAGGGGCACGCCAGCCTAAGGGCAAGGACTAAAAGGCTGGAGGGGACAGGAAAACTGGTATTACCCAAGTTTGAGAAGGGAGAGGGTTGACCTGTCACGAGGTTGTTAACCAGTGTCATAAAACAATATGTGAACTAACTGTTTAATGAGAAATTAGTTTGATCTGTAAACCTTCCTCTAAAGTACCATTAAAAAAAAAAAAAAAATACTGTGTATATTCTGACTGCTCCACTGACCAGCCGTTCCTCTGTCTCTCTCCCTCTCCTCAGGCCTCTCCACATGCTGAGACGCAACAATATTGAAATTAGGCCTGTTAACAACCCTGCAATGGCCTCTAAGTGTTCGAATGAAAGGAAGAGTTGCACATCTCTCCCTTTAAATTAAAAGCTAGAAATGATTAAGCTTAGTGAGAAAGGCATATTGAAAGCCGAAAGCTAGGCCTCTGTGCCAAACTGTTAGCCAAGTTGTGTATGCAAGGAAAAGTCCTTGAAGGAAATTAAAAGTGCTACTCCGGCGAACACATGAATGATAAGAAAAAGAAACAGCCTTGTTGCTGATATGGAGAAAGTTTCAATGATCTGGATAGAAGATCAAACCAGCCACAACATTCCCTTAAGCCAAAGCTTAATTCAGAGCAAGGCCCTAACTCTTTAATTCTGTGAAGGCTGCAAGAGGTGAGGAAGCTACAGAAGAAAAGTTTGAAGCTAGCAGAGCTTGGTTCATGAAGTTTAAGGGAAGAAGCTACTTCCATAACATAAAAGTACAAGGTGAAGCAGCAAGTGCTGATGTAGAAACTGCAACAGTTATCCAGAAGATGTAGCTAAGATAATTGATGAAGATGACTTCACTAAGCAACAGGTTTTCAATGTAGATGGAACAGCCTTATATGGAAGAAGATGCCGTCTAGGACTTTCAAAGCTGGGGAGAAGTCAATGCTTGGCTTCAAAGGACAGACTGACTCTCTTGTTAGAGGCTGATTCAGCTGGTAACTTTAAGTTGAAGCCAATGTTCATTTATTGCTGTTGTTAGGTGCCGTCAAGTCGGTTCTGACTCATAGCGACCCTGTGCACAACAGAACGAAACACTGCCCGGTCCTGCGCCATCCTTACAATCATTGTTATGCTTGAGCTCATTGTTGCAGCCACTGTGTCAAGCCACTGTGTCAAAAAAAGAGGAAAAGGGTCTCCTTCTTTTCCACTGACCCTGCACTTTGCCGAGCACAGTGTCCTTCTCCAGGGACTGATCCCTCCTGACAACATGTCCAAAGTATGTGAGATGTAGTCTTGCCATCCTTGCTTTTAAGGAGAATTCTGGTCGTACTTCTTCTAAGACAGATTTGTTCATTCTTTTGACAGTCCATGGTATATTCAATATTCTTCACCAACACCACAATTCAAAGGCATCAATTCTTCGGTCTTTCTTATTCATCATCCAGCTTTCACATGCATATGATGCGATTGAAAATACCATGGCTTGGGTCAGGCACACCTTAGTCTTCAAGGTGACATCTTTGCTTTTCAACACTTTTAAGAGGTCCTTTGCAGCATATTTTCCCAATGCAATGTGTTGTTTGATTTCTTGACTGCTGCTTCCATGGCTGTTGATTGTGGATCCAAGTAAAATGAAATTTACCATTTGAAATGAAATGAAATGCTTATTTACCATTCCAAAAATCCTAGGGCCTTTAAGAATTATGCTAAATCTACTCTGCCTGTGCTCTATAAATGGAACAACAAAGGCTGGATGACAGCACATCTGTTTACAACATGGTTAACTGAATATTTTAAGCCCATTGTTGAGAACTACTGCTCAGAAAAAAAGAATCCTTTCAAACTATTGTTGTTCATTGACAATGTACCTGATCACCCAAGAGCACTGATGGAGATGTACAAGATCTTTTCATGGCTGCTAACAACATCCATTCTGCAGCCCATGGATAAAGGAGTAATTTTGACTTTCAAGTCTTATTATTTAAGAAATACAGTTCATAAGGCTATAGCTGCCATAGATAGTGATTCCTATGAAGGACCTGGGCAAAGTAAATTGAAAAAGTAAAAGGATTCACCATTCAAGATGCCATTAAGAACATTCATGATTCATGGGAGGAGGTCAAAATATCAACATTAACAAGAGTTTGAAAGAAGTTGATTCCAACCCTCATGGGTGACTTTGAGGGAGTCAAGACTTCAGCAGAGGAAGCAACTGCAGATGTGGTGGAAATAGCAAGAGAACTAGAATTAGAAGTGGTGCCTGAAGATGTGACTGAATTGCTGCAATCTCATAATAAAACTTTAATAGATGTGAAGTTGCTTCTTAGGGATGAGCAAAGAAAGTGTTTTCTTGAGATGGAATCAACTCCTGGTGAAGATGCTATGAACATTGTTAAAATGACAACAAAGGATTTAGAATATTACATAAACTTAGTTGACAAAGCAGCAGCAGGGTTTGGGAGGATTGACTCCAATTTTGAAAGAAGTTCTACTGTGAGTAAAATGCTATCAGACAGCAATGCATGCTACAGAGAAATCTCCTATGAAAGGAAGAGTCAATAGATGTGGCAAACTTCAACATTGTCTTATTTTAAGAAATTGCCACAGCCACCCCAACATCTAGCAATCATCAGCTTCGAGGCAAGATCCTCCACCAGCAAAAAGATCAGTCAACAGCCATTAACTTCAATACAAGACCCTCCACCAGCAAAAAGATCATGACTTGCTGAAGGCTTAGATGATGAATAGCATTTTTCAACAATAAAGACATTTAATTGCTGTATATACATTTTTTTTTTAGATATAATGTTATTTCACACCTAATAGACTACAATATAATGTAAACATAACTTTTATATGCACTGGGAAACCAAAAAATTCCTGCAACTTGCTTTATTGTGATGGTTTGGAACTGAACCCTCAGTATCTCCAAGGTATGCCTGTGAGTGGTATTAATCACTGTCTTAGTCATCTAGTACTGCTATAATAGAAATACCACAAGTGGATGGCTTTAACAAAGGGAAATTTATTTCCTCACAGTAAAGTTGGCTAAAAGTCCAAATTCAGGGCATCAGCTCTGGGAGAAGTCTTTCTCTCTTTGTTGGCCTTCTCATCAATCTTGCCCTGGACTAAGAGCTTCTTCGAGCAGGGACCTCAGGTTCAAAGGACATGCTCTGCTCCTGGCACCACTTTCTTGGTGGTATGAGATCTCCCTGTCTCTCTGCTCGTTTCTCTGTCTTATATTGTCAATAGATTGCCTCAAGACACAGCCCAGTCTTGTAGATTGAGGCCTGCCTCATTAACACAACTGCAGCCCATTCTCCCTCGTTGACATCATAGAGGCAGGATTTACAACGCAAAGGAAAATCACACAACCATGGGCCAGCCAAATTGATACACACATTTTGGGGGGGACATAATTCAATCCATGACAACCACCATTTTCCCCAGGCTCAGTGCTAAGGGCTTGGGCTGTTTTCAGAAATCCAGCCCACTCTCAGAGAATAAGGATCTGCCAGGGTCAAGGATATTCAAAAAACATGGCTCTGAGAGCAAAGTGTCACTTCTGAGCAGAGCGATGAGGAAAGGCTTCATTTTCATTTGCGTAAACCTCTGATACTAAACCTAAAAGAGCAGGGACGTTGTTGTTGTTGTTAGGTGCCATTGAGTCAATTCAGACTCATAGTGACCCTATGCACAAAAGAACAAAACACTGCCCAGTCCTGCGCCATCCTCACAATTGTTGCTATGCTTGAGCCCATTGTTGCAGCCACTGTGTCAATCCATCTTGCTGAGGGTGTTGCTCTTTTTTGCTGACTCTCTACTTTACCAAACATGATGTCCTTCTCCAGGGGGCTGATTCCTCCTGATAACATGTCCGAAGTATGTGAGATAGTCTCTCCATCCTTGCTTCTAAGGAGCATTCTGGTTGTACTTCTTCCAAGACAGATTTGTTCATTCTTTTGGCAGTTCATGGTATATATTCAGTATTCTTCACCAACATCACAATTCAAAGGCATCAGTTTTTCTTCGGTCTTCGTTATTCATTGTCCAGCATGCATATGAGACGATTGAAAACACCATGGCTTGGATCAGGCACAGCTTAGTCTTTAAGGTGACATCTTTCTTTTCAACACTTTAAAAGAGATCTTTTGCAGCAGATTTGCCCAATGTAATGCATCTTTTGATTTCTTGCTTGCTGCTTCCATGGGTGTTGATTGTGGATCCAAGTAAAATGAAATACTTGACAACCTGAATCTTTTCTCCATTTATCATGATGTTGCTTATTGGTCCAGCTGTGAGGATTTTTGCTTTCTTTATGTTGAGGTGTAATCCATACCAAAGGCTGTGGTCTTGGATCTTCATCAGCAAGTGCTTCAAGTACTCTTCACTTTCAGCAAGCAAGGTTGTGTCATCTACATAATACAGGTTGTTGATGAGTCTTCCTCCAATCCTGATGCCCCATTCTTTTTCACATAGTCCAGCTTCTCAGATTATTTGCTCAGTATACAGATTGAATAGGTATGGTAAAAGGATACAAGCCTGAAGCACACCTTTCCTGACTTTAAACCATGCAGTATCCCCTTGTTCTGTTTGAACAACTGCCTCTTGATCTATGTACAGATTCCTCATGAGCACAATTAAGAAGTGTTCTGAAATTCCCATTCTTCGCAATGTTATCCGTAATTTGTTATGATCCACACAGTCAAATGCCTATGCTAGTCAATAAAACACAGGTAAACATCTTTCTGGTGTCCTCTCCTTTCAGCCAAGATCGATCTGACATCGGCAAATGATATTCCTGGTTCTATGTCCTCTTCTAAATTTGGCTTGAATTTTTGACAGTTCCCTATAGGTATACTGCTGCAGCCGCTTTGAATGATCTTCAATTTAATCAATAGTGCAATGGTTAAACTGATAAACTTTGAAAGCAAATACCCTCACCCTGCCACTGACTAGTCATGTAACCTGGGCACAGTCCTAACTTCTCACAGTCTCAGTTCTTCATCTGTAAAATGGGAATACTAATATTGTTTATTTCAAAAGAATTGTGCAGATGATACAAATCAATGTGCACCCAGGGCCTAGCACAGGATAAGCCTTTAGAAAAATAGTGACTATTATTATTATTGTCAACTTTTAAGGACAAAGACCTTTATGTCCTTAGACTATCTGGCTTAATGTGTAGACACTCAATTTTTTTTAAAAATTGGGCTTTAGGTGAAATTTTATAGCTCAAGTTAATGTCTCATTCAAAAAAAAAATATATATATATATATATATATGGTGCAATGGTTAAGTGCTACAGCTGCTAACCAAAAGGTTGGCAGTTCAAATCCACCAGGCGGTCCTTGGAAACTCTATGGGGCGGTTCTACTCTGCCCTATAGGGTCACTATGAATCGGAATCGACTTCAAGGCAGTGTGTTTTTTATTGTTTTTTTTGACATTGGTTGCAAACCCCACAATGTGACAGCATGCTCTCCCTTTCCATCCTGGGTTCCCTGTGTCCCTTCATCCAGTTACTGTCCCTTCCTGCTTTCTTATCCTGCTTTTGGATGGGAACTGCCTATTTGATCTCGTATATTTGATTGAACTAAGAAGCAAGTTCCTCGTGTGCATTTTTTGTTTTGTTTTGTTTTGTTTTATAGGCCTGTCTAATCTTTTTCTGAAAAGTGGGGTTACGGAATGGTTTCAGTTATGGGTTAGCAAAGCATCCAAGGGCTAAAGTTCCAGGGATTCCTCCAGTCTCTGTCAGACCAGTAAGTCTGGTCTTTTTATGCAAATTTGAGTCCTGTTCTACATTTTTCTCCTGCTCTGTCCAGTACTCTTTGTTGTGATCTGTGTTAGGGTGGTCATTGGTGGTAGCTGGGCACAACTAGATCTTCTGGTCACAGGCTGGTAGAGTCTCTGGTTCATGTGGTCCTTTAGTCCTTTGGGCTAGTATTTTCCTTGTGTCTTTGGTTTTCTTCATTCTTCTTTGCTCTGGGTGGGTTGGGACCAATAGACGCATCTTAGATGCCCACTTGCAAGCTTTTAAGACCCCAGACACTACTCACCAAAGTGAAATATAGAACATTTTCTTTATAAACTTTGTTATGCCAATTCACCTAGATGTCCCCCCAAGACTACGGTCCCCAGGTCCCAGCCCCAGCTACTTGGTTCCTCAAAGTATCTGGATGTGTCTAGGAAACTTCTGTGCTTTTGCTTTGGTCCAGTTGTGCTGACTTCCCCTGTACTGTGTGCTGTCATTCCCTTCACCGAAGTTGACACTTGTCTACTCTCTAGTTAGTGATTTCCCCACCCCGACCCCCACCCTCATAACCATCTAAGAATGCTTTTTTCTGTGTGTAAATCTTTTCTTGAGTTCTTATAATAGTGGTCTCATACAACACTTGTCCTTTTGTGATTGACTTATTTCACTCACCATAATGACCTCCAGATTTATCCATTTTGTGAGATGGTTTGATATTCATCATTGTTTAGACACTCAAATATTTAACGAATGAAGGAATAATTCCGTGATAGTGCAGGACAATTTCTCCCCAAAAGGCTGCTCGGTACGCACATTTTCTTTTGTGTGTGTATGTATGTTTTAACATTTTATTGTGTTCTTGGTGAAAGTTTACACAGTAAATTAGTTTCCCATTCAACAATTCATAAGCAAATTGTTCTGTGACATTGGTTGCTACCCCCAAAATATGTCAGCACTCTCCCCATTTCTACCCTGTCTTCCTTGTTTCCACCCCTTCAGATTCCCTGCCCCTCCTTGCCTTCTCATCTTTGCTTTTGCCTATTTGGTCTTGTATAGTTGATTGCTCTAAGGAGCCTATTCCTCATGGGTGTTATTGTTTATTTTTGGGGCCAATCTATTATTTCGCTGAAAAGTGACCTCTAGGAGTGTCTTCAGTCCCAAGTTTAAAGGGAGTCTTCGGGCTGTAGCCTTGGGGATTCTTCCAGTCTCTATCAGTCCAGTAAGTCTGGACTTAGGAATCTCAGTTTGGTACTACATTTTTCTCCCATTCTAACGAGGACCTTCTATTGTGTCCTGGTCAGAGCTGTGAGTAGTGGTAACTGGGCACTGTCTAGTTCTTCTGGTGTCAAGCTAGAGGAGGCTATGGTTCCTGTGAGCCACTACTCCTGTGGACTAATTGCTTCCCTGAGTCTTTGGTTCCCAACACTCTCCTTTGCTCCAGGTAGAAGGAAACCAATAGTTGTAGCTTAGATGGCTGCTCACAAGCTTTTAAGATCCCAGGTGCTACTCATCAAACTAGATGTCCATTTTCACAACAGCCCAACATTTAACTAATCAGATTTTGTTTCAGGCCAAATAAAACTGTGTAATTGTGATAGAATTATCCCTGAGTCCGTTATTTGTGAGAGCTCTCTGTGTGACTTGGAATTTGCAACGTTGTTTTTCACTTCTACTGAAAACAGAACTAAAACAAAATTCTTTCCCTGTAGCAGAAAGAACACTCAGAGGCTACCCACTGGCTTCTCTGTCTCGTTTTGATCTTATAAAATACGCACAAAAGAAAACAAACATGCCAAATATTCGATTGCAAGGAATTCCAACTGGGCTAAAGAATCCTGTAGAATGAAAATTGTCATCCAGTTTGTCCAGGTTTCTTCACAGGGCAAATAACTGGGAAGCAGGGACCATGGCACGCAGGTGGCTTTGAATTCCTAGCACCCAGCATCCTGCCTGGCAAGTAGTTGGCCCTAATAAGTGATTGTTGGGCAAGTCTTACCATTATGTGATGGCAACTTATAAAGTAAAAAAAGTATCACCACTGTGTCCCCCAGCCCTGAGCAGACAGGTGAGCTTACTGCACCTTTTTCCTCTCTGAAGCACTCAGCAGGCAGATCGGGGGCAGCCACTAGCAGCCCTCTCAGGTGTGCTCCCTGTGAGAACTTGGCAGAATTTCCCATGTAAGTTGCTCCAGTTGTAATGGCTAGCGATCCAAGCTTACTCCACTCCCCGAATGGCAGCTGTTGACAAGGCGAAGCTATCTCATCACAAGCACTTCCATGGTCCTCCAAGAAACAGCATTTGTGTGCCGCCATGAAAGTGACAAGCCCAAGGGGGTGGTGGGTAATGATGTCCCAGTGTCGGGGTTTCTCTGTCGGGCATTGTTCCGTGTCTGTTTCGTGGGAAGGAGCAGTCGGCAACATCTCACGTTGTGCTGTGTGACATGTCCCACAGCTGCAACTGCCAAGCTATTTCAGAGGGAAGCATCTGTTTTTGTTTGTTTTTTATTGTGGTAAGATATACATATTAAAAAATTGCCATTTTAACCATTTTTACATGTATAATTCAGTGACATTAATTACATTCACCATGCTGTGCAGCCATCACCACTGTCTATTTCCATAATTTTCTATCACCCCAAACAGAAACTCAGTGTCCTTTCAGCAGTAACTCCTCATTCTTTGTCCCTTCTGCCCCGGTAACCACCAATCTACTTTCTGCCTCTATGTATTTGCTTATTCTAGATATTTCATATAAATGGGAGCATATAATATTTGTCCTTTTGTGTTCGGCTTACTTCACTCAGCATAATGTTTTCAAGGCTTGTCCATGTTGAAGCATGTATCAGAACTTCATTTCTCTTCATGGCTGAGTAATATTCCACTGTATGTATACACCGTGTTTTGTTTATTTATTCCTCCGAGGATGGGCATTTAGGGTGCTTCTACCTTTTGGCTGTTGTGAATAGTGCTGCAGTAAATGTTGGTGTACAAGTACCATCTGTTTGTGTGTGAATCACTTGATTAAAAAAAGTCACACAGTAGAACCTTCTGTAAGGTTGGCCCTAGGTGAGGGGCAAACCCTGGTCCTGTGGCTGGTACTGTCTCTGCAGGTGTGAGCTCACATGACTTGCTCACGAGTCACAGATGGGTCCTTGGTCTCAGAGCTCTCAGATCTGTCACCTGGAGGCCAATCCAAACAGAGCTGGGTTTGCTCTACCTGCAGGGTGTTGGCCCACACAGGGCCTTCCAAAGTGTTATTAGCTGCCAATACTTTCTAAAATTAGGAGATAATCCTTAAAAATCCAGATTTCTGACTTCTCTTGCAAAGCCAGGAGATGTGACAACACCCTCTTTATTCAATGGCAGCAATCTGCTGTGTCCCAACAGCTGCTGTCTCCTTGAAAGGGGGAATGAGTGCTGCAGTGCTTTCTGCACCCTATTTCACACACCTGACTATTCCACGCTGTTATATTATCTGTGCAGGCAGTGGTGGTTCAGTGTACAATGCTCGTCTTCCATGTGGGAGACCCAGGTTTGATTCCCAGCCACTTCATGCACAGCCACCACCTGTCTGTCAGTGGAGGTTTACATGTTACTATGATGCTGAACAGGTTCCAGCAGAGCTTCCGGACTAAGACAAACTGGGAAGAAAGGCCTGGTGATCTACTCCCAAAAATCAGCCAATGAAAACCCTATGGATCACAATGGTCCAATCTGCAACCGATCATGGGATGGTGCAGGACCAGGCAGCGTTTTGTTCTGTTGTGCATGGGGTCTCCAAGAATCAGGGGCTGACTTGATGGCAACTAACAATAACAACATATTACCTGCTGGGCTCTTGCACGAACACAAATGCTACCCCTGCTGTGTATGAGTCCTGATGAGGCTCACAGGTGCTGTGTTGTTGGCCAGCTCTGAGGATCAGTCCAGAAAGTGAAGGTGAAAAGCAGCTGGAATCCTACCTGGAGTGACCACACACAGCCATAAGCCTTTATCGCATTCAGTGTGCCCATTGCAGCTCTCAGCGATGACACTTGTGAGTCATCCCTTGGCACTGCCAGCTCCAGGGGTCCCCAGGACACCCCGAGAAGAAAAGTAACTAGTCCTGACATTATCAACAGTCTTAGTCTTTGGGGGCCCAGAGTGCCACTGGTGGGTAGAGATAATGATTTAGCTATGCCATGTCTTTGCCTCCATTTACCAGTCCCGGACAGGAAAGTCCTCAAAATACTCAAGACGGTCCCTTGGTAACACATTCCAATGCTTAACAACACTCCGTGTCAGGAGCTTTTTTTGGATCTAAACCAAATCCCCCTTGCAGTAGTCTGCGCACAGCTCCCCTTAGTCTTCAACAGGGATATGGAAGAACTGCTCACCACCCATGCAAACCACATCCCTTTGTGGACTGAATACTTAATACTGAATAATTAAATCACCATGCAGCCTTTTCCTTGAACCATTCATTCTTATGTCTCAACTTTCCAATCATTTCTGAGGCTCTCACCTGAAACTTCTTTGAGTTCTCCACACCTTTCTTGATTTGTATAGCTCAAAACCAGATGCAGAATCCCAGCCAGATTCTGAGCTGTGCTAAATATACTGGGCATTGCTTCATGGTTTCTAATTATGTAGATGACTTTTATACTTGGCTTCCAAACCAGCATGCTGCATTTCTGACTCATGACCAGCCCAGGGTCCACATGACTCTTACATATTCTTCAGCTCTGCCTGCTTCCACCCTATCATTGCTCACTTAGCTTTGAAAAGTTGTGGTTTTTCCTCTGCAAACACAGTCCCCTGAGCTTGTCTCTTCTGCACTTCACTTTTGGTTTCTCTCCACATCTCTAATAAGATCATTTTGAATTATGAACCCATGGCGAGATGCTGTATCCTAACATCCCCACCCCATCTTGGTGGTATCCTGTGACACACGTGAGGGATTCTTTTCTTGTCTCCCTCCCCGTACACTCCCTCTCACCTTCAACAGTGACCGTGATAGCTCTTTGCCTAAGCCTTGCCAACCTCTTACATAACTCTATCTTCTGTGCCCCTGGACCCATGCCACTCAGATTTGGTCCATAGACCAAGTGCATCAGCATCACCCGGGAGTTTGTTAGAAATGCAGAATCTCAGGCCTTACGCTAGACCTACTAAATCAGAATCTACATTTTAATATCACCAGCTGATTCACATGGAGATTAAAGTTCAAGAAGTGGGTGAAAATGGTTAAGCCTTGGACTGTTAACCAAAAGATTAGTGGTTCAGACTCACTCAGAAGCACCTCAGAAGACAGCCCTGGTGATCTGCTTCCAAAAGGTCACAACATTGAAAACCCTACGGAGTGCAGTTCCATCCTGCACACATGGGGTCGCCATGAGTCAGAATCAACTCTACAGAGATTGACAACAACAACAGTTTATATTACCCAGTTTTATTGATAAGATCATTATTAGAAAAAATTGAAAGCTTTCCCCAAATCATAGCAATTCTGCATAGATTTCTTTGTCAACCTTCTAGTCCCACCAGCCAATTCTAGGACAGTTACTAGTTTATGAGGCAAATTCTTTAGGAAGTAAAGATCATATACTTTTGATGAAAATTAATTTAATTCTACATTCATTGAGTACCTACTGTGGGCAAAGCAATGAGCTATTTGCTGTAGAAGATACAAATAGGCACAAGACGGTTCCATCTTCACATAACTTACAATCTGGTAGGGCACTACACCAAGAAATCTAACATGTATTGAGTTGAACAATGTGCTATGCCTTCAAAAAAGGTAGGTACTAGCTCCCTTGGAGATAACAATTCCCTCTTCTCTGGGAAAGTCCTCAGTAAATCATAGTTGGATCTCTAGTAGCCAGCCATACATGTGCTACATGGCCCTGCCCCCTCCATAGTTGACTAAGTTTATTGAGAAACAGAAGCGTAAGAACATCTTCCCATTTGCTCATCTACCACCCAGCCTGCTTCTGTGCCCTTCCCTTCTTTGCCAATGGATGAATTCTTTAAAAAAAAAATTTTTTTTTTTTCTCTCTAAGGCCAATCACCACACTGAAGCCCATCTCCTCTTGCCCACTCAAGGCTTTGGTCCTGCAATTATCTTCTCTCTCTCCTTCATCATCAACTTTCCCTCCTCCTAGACTAGTGGTTCTCAATCAGGGCAATTCTGTTCCCCACTTCTACCCCCTGGAGACATTAACAATGTTTGGAAACATTTTTGGTTGCTACAACATGGGGTGAGGTGGGGGAGAATACTACAATCTAGTGGGTAGAAGCCAGAGATGCTACATAACATCCTACAATGCACAGGACAGCTCCCACAACAGAGAATTATTCGATCCAAAATGCCAGTAATGCTGAGGTTGAGAAACTCTGTACTAGGCCATTCTCATTAAGCATTCAAATGTGATAAAATACCTCAATCTTAAATAATAATCTCCCACAGCCCAAATGTCCATCAGCTGGTGACAGGATACATAAAATGTAGTGTATCCATACGATAAAATACTATTCAACAATAAAAAGGAACAAAATACTGATACATGCTACAACTTAAATGAACCTAAGTAAAAGGAGCCAGACACAAAATCTGACATATTGTATGATTCCATTTATATGAAATGTCCAGAAAAGGCTAATTATAGACACAGAAAGTAAATCAGTGTTCACCTGGGGCCGGGATGGGAATGGGATTAACTGTAAATGGGCAGGAGGAATCCTACGGGGGGAAAAAATGCTTGAAAACTGGTTTATGGTGATAATTGCACAATATGGTAAATTCAGTAAAAATAATTGAATTGTATCCTTAAAATGGTTTTATTTTATGATATGTGAAGTATACTTCAAGAAAGTGTATAAAATTAAATTAAATTTAAAAGTCTGTTCAAAAAGTGTATAAAAATATTTTCTTGATCACCCATTCTCTCCAACTTCCAGCCCATGATTCAGCTCCCTCTTACAGCCAAACTCCTGCAGAGGGTTCTGTAAACATGCCAGCCCAACTTCTCACCCCCATCCTCTCCAACCAACTCCAGACAGGTTTTCACCTTCAAACACGGGTCTCATCCAATCACCAAGGACCTTCAGGATGCACATCTAAGAAGCAACTTCCAGTCTTCATCTTTCTTGTCAGCAGCACTTCACACCAGATGACTTCCATTCTTGAAACACTGTGTCTCTTGGCATTGAAGACACCATCTGCTCCTGGCTCTCTTCTACCTCAGTGGCCACTCCTTCTCAGCCTCCTTTGCTGAACCTCCCCATCTCCTATCTTCTTGGTATTTAGAGGTGGACCTGGCATCAGTCACTAGACCTCACTACTATTCTCCTTACTCCCTAAGTAATCCTATTCGGTCCCATGGCTTCAAATACCACATGTCCACTGACAACCCTCAAACTTGTATCTCCACCCTACTCTCTTTCTTGCATCCCAGGCTACCCAGGCTGAATAAGTCTCCCCTTGGGTGTCTAATAGGCATTTCAAACTTAAATTGTCCAAAGCTGAGCTCTTGATATCCCCATTCCAAACCTGTATCTTTCCCAGTTTGCCACATCTCTGTAAACAGCACCACTATGCACCCCAGTTGCTTGGGTCAAGACTTTGGAGTCATCCTTGAGTTTGCATGCCCCACTGCCATCCAGTCTACCAGCAAATCCAGTCTGATCTCTCTTCAAAATATATCCAGGCACTGTCATCCCTTCCCTATAGCACTCTTGCCGGAACTCCCACCATCTCTTGCTTAGACTGCTGCAGTAACCTACCCTGTAATCTCTCTCCTCCACCTTCCTCTCTGAAGTCTATTTCCCACACAGGAGCCAGAGAATAGCCATTAGAATGTAAGCAGGGCTCCCACCTGCTCCTAAGTGGGTGGGCCTGACCCATATGAAGGTGATGGAGCATCTGGGGGCAGGACAGTGGCCTTGTCCGGTGGGCCAGCTTGCTGTTAAGGGGAAGGGCAGAGGAGCACATGATGGCAAGAAGTTAGAGGGTGGTGGTGGGGGAAGCAAATGTAGCGAGGCAGGAGGGGAGGTTGAGGCTAAGGTGAAGACACCAAGGGAGATGAGCAGTCTCAGTCTCTCCTCTTGTTGGGACTATGGTTTGCAGACCTCCTTGAGTGGATGAAGTACCAGAGGACATTCAAATGACCACCAAACACAAGAAAAGGTACTTAGTGTCATTAGCCATCAGAGGGAGGGCTAGAATAAAAACAACAGAAAATAACAAATGTTGGCAAGGATATGGGAAAACTGGGGCCTTATCCATTGCTGGTGGGAACGCAAAATGGTAAAGCTGTTGTGGAAAACAGTGTTGCATTTCCTCAAATAACTAAAAATAGAACTACCATATGACCCAGAATGCCACTTCTAGGAATATATTCAAAAGACTTGAAAGCAGAGATGCAAAAATATTTGTATACCAATGTTCATTGCAGCACTATTGACAATCGCCAAAAGGTGGAAACAACCTAAATGCCCATCAACAGACGAACGGATAAACAAAATGTGAGACATACATGCAGTAGAACACTACTCAGCCAGTAGAAGAAATGAAGTCTTGATACATGCTACGATATGGATGGAGTTGGAAGACGTTATGCTGAGTAAAATAAATCGATCACAAAAGGACAAATATTGTATAACCTCACTTATTTAAAAAGACAATAAAAGGCAAATGTATAGGGACCAAAGTTTGTTAGTGGTTACCAGGGATGCGAGGAAGGGAAAAAGGAGGTCAACAGTGATGCAAAAGTCACATTAATTAAGGGCGTGGGTTGCATAGCCAGTTATTGTAATTGCTATCAATAAGCTGTACACCTATAAAAAGTTGAATTGGCAAAAATCATGTGATAGATACATTCACAACAGCAACGAAAACAAAAGGGTAGCTGCTGAGGCTGCCTATGTGCAACGGGATGCCTCATGGGATTTGGTTCCTCGGTTTGGAGGTTTAGGGTCTTGGTTTCATGGGACATCCCAGTTAACTGGCCTAATAAAGTGCTTAGTGCTTCTGTTCTATTTCCTTGATCATTGCTTGGTATCTGGGGTCTTAAAAGTTGGCAAGTAGCCATCCAAGGCACAACAATTGGTCTCTATTCACCCGGAATAGCAGAGAAAGAAGAGTCAGGAATAGAAGGAGGATATAGAATGTGTGGCTAATTGCCTCCTTTGCCATGACCAGAACTGGATGGTTCCCCAGCTATCATTACTGAATATTTGGATCAGAGATGCTATAGAAGAATCCTGATCAAAACAGGGAAAATATAGAAGAGTATTTCAAATTCTCTTGAACTCTAGACTTTCTGGAGCCACGGAGGGTGGATGAATCCCTGAAACTATTGCCCTGATATTATCTTTAAACCTTAAACCGAAAATATTCCCTGAAGTCTTCCTAAAACCAAATAGTAGTCTAGCTTAACTAGTGAAGAATGTCTGCCTTGAGCATTATGCTCTTTTAAGAACTATCTATATGGGATCAAACTGACAACAGCAACTCAAAACATAAGGGGCAGAGACTTATGTTAATGAGGAAGGAAACAACTCAGAAAAGGAGGGTGAGAATTGTTGCACAACTCACAGAATGTAATCAACGTCACTAAATTGTACATATAGAAACTGTTGAATCGTATGCTTTGCTGTGTATAGTCTCAACAATAACAACAAAATAAATAAAATTTAGAAGAAAAAAAAAGCAGTGAATCTGTGTTGCTGCACAATACAGCCCATGGTGAATGTGCAGTGGGCATGTTCAACACCCCTGTGGGGGACCTGCAGTGACACCCATACAGGGGAGAGTACTGTTATGGATTGAATTGTATTGAAAAGATATGTTCAAGCCCTAATCCCCAGTGCCTGTGACCAGGACCTTGTTTGGAAATAGGATTTTGAAGACCTGACCAATTAAGTTAACATATGGTCATACTAGGGTAAAAACAAAACCAAACCCATTGCTGAGTCGATTCCGACCTACAGTAACCCTAGAAAAAAGAGTAGAACTGCCCCATAGGGTTTTCAAGGAGTGGTTGACGGATTTGAACTGCCAACCTTTTGGTTAGCAGCTGTATGACTTAACCACTGTGCCACCAGGGGTAGGGTGGCTTTTAATTCAATCTGAGTGGTATTCTTATAAACGAGGAAAAAAGACACAGACAGACAGAGGAAGGACGGCCATGTGAAGGTGCATCTACAAGCCTAGGCTTACTAGAAGCTGGGAGAGACAAGGAAGGACCTGTCCCTAGAGATTTTGGGGACTGCACAGCTGTGCTGACGCCCTGAATTCAGATTTCTGGCCTCCAGTACAGTGAAACAATAAGTGTCTGTTCTTATAAGCTGCCCCATTTGTGGTATTATGTTACAGTGGCCCGAGGAAACGAAGACAAGTACACACCAATATTGGAGAGCCACTTTATCCAGGCTAGTAAACGAAAGGTGAGTGAAGTACACAATCACGGCCAAATGTGGCCATGGCATTGCACCCACCTGCCTGTCTTCCCGTACTTGGTGTCCCGTGCTGGCTTAAACATCCTCGAGCAGTGAGAAGCTTGAGGTATGTGGCCACCCACGGGGCAAGGAGCTCCTTCCCTTGGAGTTTGTTGAGCTCTTTGTCCATGGTTATAAGAAACAGCGGCTACACCTGAAGCTTGCCATTGGCTGTACCTTTTACCTTCAGCTGTGTCCTTTGAAGGCATCTGGGAAAACTGCTTTGCCTATTATGAAAAACCAGCTTATTTCCTGAGACCACCAGTGGAGCTGCAGCTGTACGCAGGCCCCCAGCTGGGGACACAACGGGTGTGCTGAGACCATGGTCAATGCTGGAAGGGAGCAGCAGCCACAGAGCTCTGTGAAGAGGGTCAGGATCAGGTCAGCATGAGGAGGTGGTCCCTGAGGGCCTGGGGCCATCTTTTCTGAAGACACTGGGGGATAGAATCCAGCATGCCCACCATCTATCCTCTGGTCATGGAATGCCCAGTGTATCCACCCCAGGCCATTGATGTCTGAAGTCACAAAATGTACAGGACCTGCCAAAGAGGCCACACAAGGGTGGCACAAGAGTGGCAGCATAGGGGCAACATCAGGTGCTGTGAGCGCAGCAGTGACCAAATCTGCAAACCTAGGACAGGCAAATGCAGCAATGACAGGAGTAGCCGCCCACTGTCCACGGAGACAAACAGCATGGCCATGGTAGAGCTGCCAACAGGTGATCAGCTGTGGTCCTAAGGTGGCTGGGTGGAGTTCCAGCACATTCTCACATGTGGTTCTGACATGGCCATGGTGGAGCTGCCAGCACGTCCTCACAGGGAACTTCCCTCATGCTGGCAGGTGACACAAGACTCTCATTTGCAGGTGGCCTGAGTGTGGCAGTTGCAAGAGTAGAGATAATCAGTCAGCCCCTGTGGAAATGGTTAAAGGCCTGGTAGCGGGGCCCCATCTCAACCTTGCACATTGAAAACCACGCTAGCAAACAAGATGGAAGCCTGAGAGCCTCCCAGCCCAGTGCTGAAACCAGAAAGGAAGGATGGGAAGGAGGAAGGTACTCCAGTAGGAGGAATCCCCTTCGTCACTGCATAGGAAAGCAGCTGCAGGCCAGGAGGGATGAACACTTGTCACCGTGGAGTCGATTCCTACTCATAGCAACCCTACAGGACAGAGTAGAACTGCCCCATAGGGTTTCTAAGGAGTGGATAGTGGATTCAAACTGCCAACCACTCTTAACCACTGTGCCACCAGAAGGGACGAGTAACTTGGAAATCATCCTCCTGCAGGTCCCTAGCCAGCTGTGGACCCCTGAGAATGACAAAAATAAGGCACGGCCCTTCCCCTCACAAGAGTGTCACCTGCAGCCCTACTCCAAGGCACCCAGGACATCTCATAGACAGGGAGGGCTAATCCACAGCTGGTTCAGGCCCTGCCAGTAAGAGACTTATAGGGTCCTTGCTTTCTTGAGCAGTTTCAACACCAGCTGACCTCAAACACTGCCTTCCTCGCATGGTTGGAGGAGGGTGTGTGTCTAAGACTGTGGAAAGGGGCACCGAGGGTCATCTTGGGGACAGCAGAGGGTGGCCAGGGCCAAGACCACTGCAACCACAATATCTGAGACCAAGGAGGCAGTCACCTTGGAATCTACTAAACAGGAGCTAGATCGGGAGGCTGTTGTGGGGCTAGGGCTCAGGGAAGTGTCCCCAGAGAGCCACTCCAGTGTTTACATAGCGAAACCACATATCTCCGAGTGGAAGGCTTTCTTCCTTCAGTGAGATTTCATGTCCTCAGCCCAGTTCTGGCCTCACAGTGGGTTCTGGGATGTCGCCTGTGCTACTGATGCAACCTCGCTCTTCACGGAGGGAAGCCCACCTGACCCATGTGCTTCAGAACCAGGAGGAGGGTTCCACCTGGACTCCACCCATCCTGGCTTTGGTTCTCCAAGGCTATGGCAAAAACTCACTCCACCACCCTTTCCTGTTCCTATTCTTCCTCCTCTTCTCCAGAAGGGGGCAAACAGAATACTCACCACCCACTTCCGTCAAGTCGATTCCAACTCATAGAGACCCTATAAGACAAAGTAGAACTGCCCCATAGAGTTTCGAAGGAGCACCTGGTGGGTTTGAACTGCTGACCTCTTGGTTAGCAGCCCTAACACTTAACCACTACGCCACCAGGGTTTGCGGCAAACAGAACAGGAAAGTCTATTATCTAGGTATGTCCTCTGGAGGAAGTGTTCCAGAAGGCGAGTGTGAGAAGGTTCACAGCAAAGCACTAACAAACACTGGAAACAGCCAAACGTCCGTGAGCAGGAGAGCCGATAAGGGTGGCTGGTGCATACCCTTTGGGTGGTGCAAATGACTAAGCACTCGGCTGGTGACTGAAAAGTTGGCAGTTTGAGCCCACCCAGAGGCTTCTTGGAAGAAAGGCCTTGCAATATACTTCCAAAAAATCAGCCGGTGAAAACCTTATGGAGCACAGTTCTACTCTGACACACGTGAGGTCGCCAAGAGTCAGAGTCCAGCAACTGGTTTGGTTATGCACACGGTAGGCATACATGGCCGAAAAATGAGCAGCAGCTGTACACAGCAGCATGGAGGCAGCTCACACACTACTGAGTAAAAACATAAAATAGTACAAAAGAAGACCAAACAATGGATTGTTGAGGATACCAGAGGAATATGGAATAGCACAGAAAAACAAGAAGGCAAGGGGTGGTGGTCTGTAGGGTGGGAGGGAGGGAAAGGTGACCAGAGAAACTTCAACACAAGTGGCTTCAGGAGTTGGAAATCATTCTATTTCTTAACCAAAGCACTGGGTGCACAAGTGTTTACTCTTGAACCTTTTCACATCTTGTTGCTGTTAGTCGCCCTAAAGCCTGCTCCAACTCATGAAGAGCCCACGTACAACAAAACGAAATGTTGCCTAGTCCTGCATCTTCATGATCGCTCGTATACTTGAGTCTATTCTTGCAGACACTGTGTGTTTTGAGTGCCTTTCAATTTAGGAGGCTTCTCCTCCAGCACTATATCAGACAATATTCTGCTGGGATCCATAAGGTTTTCTTTGGTTGATTTCAGAAGTAGATTTCCAGGCCTTTCTTCCTACTCTGCTTTAATCTGGAAGTGCTACTTAAACCTGTCCACCATGGATGACCCTGCTGGTATTTGAAATGGCAATGGCATAGTTTCTAGTATCACAGCAACACACAGGTATGGATTACCCAGCAAGGATGGTAAGAAAGGCACTATGCATGGGCTTAACTGTACTTGCTTACTAATCTGTAGTGCACAGTTTCACATGGGTATGCACAATTAAGCCCGTGTGTACCTCGCTTAAGGAGCCCAAGTGGTGCAGTGGTTAAAGTGCTCAGCTGCTACCAAAAGATCAGCAGTTTCGAACCCACCGGCTGTTCCACAGGGGCAAGATATGTAGTCTGCTTCCATAAAGACTTACAGCTTTGGAAACCCTGTGGGGCTATTCTACTCTGTTCTATAGGGTCACTCATCAGCAGGGGGTCAGGTTTGGTATCTTGCTTATTGGGTAATCCGTCCCTGGCAATAAGCAAGCCACCACAGTACCGCAAACTGACAGATGGGTGCTGGTTTCACATCTTAACATTCCTGAAATGAGGAAGGGTTTAAAGTCGTGGCCAGCCAGGGGCAGTTGTGATTTAGTTACCTTGCCTTAGAAATACCTTAAACAATTTCTTTCACTTGTGTTTTTCTGTTGTGTACGCACGACAGGAATATATGACAAAAATCTGTTCAGCTCCGAAAAAATCGTTTTCAATAAGTACAAAAAATTCTAAGTGACAAGAAAAATAAATGTAAGTCAGATCATGCCACTCTCACTCAGAGCCTGCAATGACACATCCCCTGCCCTCACCCGTGTGGCTGCTCTGCCTGCTTGCTGCCTCAAGCCTGCCGATCGCAGTCCCACTTCAGGGCCTTTGCAGGTGCCATTTGTTCCCTGCTGGTAATTCCCTTCCTCCTGGATCTCCTCATGACTGAGCCCCTCAGTTCCAGTTAGTAAGATACACACTTAATGCCAGAGCCTCTTGGCTTTGAGGTCAACTCTCCAATGTAAAAGATCTTAGAAAAAGGAAGATTAATTTCAACTGAAAATCTCATGATCTGCTTATCTATGACCCAAACTGATTTTCAAAATTGATTTCTTAAACTTAGCATCTCCAAAAAGAAGGCAGCTTCATTCGGACTTCCTGGTGTGGCACCATAGGAAGTTTCACAGCATCACCTCTGTGCTATTCTGGCTGAAAATGTTTCACCTGATTCCATTCACAAGGAAGCCATCACATAAATCCAGATTGTGGGGCATTTCACAAAACAACAGGTCTACACTCATCAAAAATGTCAATATTGTGAATAACCACCACATAACAAAAGGTGAGCGGACTGTACTAGATCAAAGAAAAAAGGAAGACATGTAATAACCAAATGCAATGTATGAAACTTGAATGATATCTGGGAAAAATCCATAGAGGATAATTTGGGGGACACTGGAAAAAATTTGAATACGGACTGTACACTAGATTATATTAAACTGATAAATGTCTTGGGTGATTGAAGAGCATGGAGGACATGTTCTCAGCATATACATGATGAATATGTAGGGGAACCCTCAGGACATCAGCAACTTTCAAATGGTTCACAGAAAAAATATGTTTGAGGACAGGAGAGAAGCGAATATGGCAAGATGCTAACAACTGGTGAATCTGGGTAAAAAAGATATATGATGTTCTCTTTATTGTTCTTTTGACTTTTCTACAAGTTTGAAATTTCAAAGTAAAAAGGTAAAAGTATTAATATCTTCTATATTAGAAATCACAGTGGTTAAGTGCTACACCTTGTTAACCTAAAGGTCAGCCGTTCGAATCCACCCGCTGCTCCTCGAAAACCGTATAGGGCAGTTCTACTCTGTCCTATAGGGTTGCTATGAGTCAGAATCAATTTGATGGCAACAGGTTTTTTTGTTTGTTTGTTTTATATTAGAAACAAAATATCATATTTTAAAAAAGTTTATAAAACCAAAAGAATATTATGACCTTTTCAACGTTTAAAATAACATATTATTTGAAGAATAACAATATAAATGAATGTGAAAATACTTGAAAATTTGCCACTGAAATTGACTAATAAATGTAACGGGGATAGGACCTTGATGGGGCTTTGACGGATGCCACCTGACCTGAAGTCCTTGCCTTGTCTTCTAAAATCTAATAGGACACTTGTTGAAGTGCCTCAATTCATTTCCAGCAATAGCCAGCTGGATGCATTTAGGAAAGCTGTGCACCTATCCCGGTGTACTTAATTTTGCCAGTGTATGTCACCAGGGGAGAACAAAACTTTTCAACATTAAAATTTGTTTCATAGCTACTTGTGTTAGTTTCCTAAAAAAAAAGGCTGCTGTAAAAACAAAAACAAAAACTGGGTGCTATACAGGAACAGAAATTTATTGCCTCACAGTTCTAGGGGCTGGAAGGCTAAATCAGCCAATCTGTTGGCCAGGCCATGCTTTCTCTCCCTCTCTCTCTGTAAGCTTAGGGGGAAGATCCATTGTCTATCCCAGCTTCTGGTAGCTCCAGGCATTCCTTGTAGATGCATCTTCACATGGCTATCTCCTCTCTGTGTGTTTGTGTCTTTTCTGTTTTATGAGGATACCATTCAGATTGGAGTGGGACCCAACCTGCTCCAGTATGACCAATGTTAACTGATACCATCAGCAAAGACCCTATTTCCAAACAAGATCACATTCACAGGTATGGTGGTACTACTACTACGGTTACCCATCACCGCCCAATTGATTCCAACTCATAGCAACCGTATAGGACAGAGTAGAACTGCCCCCAGAGAGTTTCCAAGGAGCAGCTGGAGGATCTGAACTGCTGACCTTTTGGTTACCAGCCGTAGCTCTTAACCACTACGCCACCAGGTACAGTGGCAAGGACTTCAATATACCTTTTGGGGACTTGGACATATCTTATTCAATCCATAACACTACTTAAGGTCTACAGTATTATAAAAAGACTCAAAGATGGCAATCATTTCTACCAAAATCAAAATAATGGTATTAGTTAACATTGAAAATGTTCTTCAAAAAATAGTTCCTATGAAAGCAAGACATGCAACTGTTCTATAATAAAATATTCAACTCAATGACTCAAGAGTTCCTAATTATATGATTTAAATTCGAGCTATCATTCTAAATTCAATAATTTGACTTGTAGAATTCATTTAGTATGACTTGGTTGTAATTATTATTATTGAGAAATGTGTAATATACTACTCTGTTTTCTCAAGGAAGGCTCCCTGTTTTCTTATTTACACAAAGGCATCAAATTGTCATGAACACTGGCTGGGTTAGGTGATTAAAGGAACTACAGTAAGGATAATGACCAGAACAAAATATAGGATTAAAAAATACAGACAATGAAGTAGCAAGTTTAAATTCATCTTATTAGCACATTGGTAGCCATTTTAAATCAAGTACTAATTAGCTTTGTAATCACTGAATGCTTGCGTGCTTGTCTCCTTTTTAAATCATTTAAAACAACCAAGAGCACCTAAATTAAATTTGCAATCAATATTTAAATTTTGGAGAAATCAAATTTGTTAAATTAAAAGTTCTTTTTTTATTTACTCGTGTAATTGATGTCTGAATATTTAGATGAATGCTGATTTTTGAAGATTAATAAATTGGACATTTGACAAAGTAGAAATTTATTGACTATTTCTGTTCATGAACAGAAACCATGAGAAATTCAGGATCCTACTAAGATTAACCTCACTACATCCAGGATTTGGTGCCCGAACGATTTATAAAGTGCTAGTGGTCTGGGGGGCAGTGGTGATTCAGTGGTAGAATTCTTGCCTTCCATGCAGGAGGCTGGGTGGAATTCCCAACCAATGCACCTTATATGCAGCCACTACCCATTCATCAACAGAAGCTTGAGTGTTGCTATGATGCTGAACAAGGTTTAGCAGAGCTTCCATACTAGGATGGACTAGGAAGAAAGGCCTGCCCATCTACTTCCATAGGGCCAAAAAAAAAAAAAAAAAAAACCAAACCCACTGCCGTCTAGTCAATTCCAACTCATAGCAGCCGTATTGGACAGAGTAGAACTGCCCTATAGAGTTTCCAAGGAGTGCCTGGCGGATTCAAACTGCCGACCTTTTGGCTAGCAGCGGTAGCACTTAACTACTACGCCACCAGGGTTTCCATCCATAGGGCAGCCAATGAAAATCCTATAGATCACAACAGTCTGATCCAATCATGGTGATTGTTCAGGACTGAGGCAGCGTTTCGTTTCGTTGTGTATGGGGTTGAGGAGCCCTGGTGGCATAGTGGTTAAGCACTCAGTTGCTAACCAAAAGGTCAGCAGTTCAAACACACCAGCTGCCCCTCTGGAGAAAGATGTGACAGACTGCTTCCATAAAGATTTATAGCCTTGGAAACCCTATGGGGCAGTTTTACCATGAATTGGAATTTGATTCCACGGCACTGAGTCTGGTTTTTTGGTTGGGCCTGGGGTTGTCAAGGTCGCCATGAGTCAGAGAACAGTAGTCGAGGACGGGGTCTGGCATGAGAACACTGGATAGTGATCAGCCAAGATAATCAGATCCTCTTTCCTACAATAAACTACCAACGCTATGGAGTCGATTCTGACTCACGGTGACCCATGTGTGTGTCAGAGTAGAACTGTTCTCCCTAGGGTTCCCCCCCACCCCATGGCTGATTTTTGGTTAGCAGCTGAGCACATTAACTGTTTACACCTGTTAAGGTGAGAGTGTTAAGATAAAGAGAGGTATCCTTCTGCGGCCTAAAAGCGGACAGAAACAGAACAGCAGAGAGATTGCCTGTTTGTAACAAACAACAGTGGAGTCACTGCAGTAAAGAAAATATAGTCAAGCTCCTTATTCATGGATTCCATGTTTGCAAATTCACCTACTCTCTAAAATTTATTTGTAACCCAACACCAAACTCATGGTGCTTCCGCCGTCACTCATGGACATGCAGAGAGTGGCGAAAAATCTGAGTAGCCCAATATGCGTGTTCCCAGCTGAGGTGAACAGGGCCACGCTCTGCCTCTCGTTTCAGCTCTCATACTGTAAACATGTGTTCTTTTTGCTATCTATTTAGTGCCAATTTTTTTGCATTTTTGTGCTTTTTTTTTTTTTTACTGTTTAAAATGGGCCCCAAATGCAGTACTAAAGTACTGGCTACTGTTCTTTACTATGAGAAAGCTGTGCTGTGCCTTACAGAGAAAATGTGTGTTAGATGAGCTTCGTTCAAGGATGAATTATAGCGCTGTTGGCCGTGAATTCAATGTTAATGAATCAACAAAGAGAAAGGAAATTCATGATCCGTACGTGAGGCTGCTCCAGAAAGTGCTAAAGAAACACCTATAGCATGTGATGTTGTTGCTGTGAGATTCTGTCAAGTCAGTTCCCACTCATAGCGACCCTATGTACAACAGAACAAAATACTGCCCAGTTCTGTGTCACCCTCATTATTGTTGTTATGCTTGAGCCCATTGTTGCAGCCACTGTGACAGTCCATCTTGTTGAGGATCTTCCTCTTTTGCACTGACCTTCTACTTTACAAGCATGATGTCCTCCAGGAACTGGTCCCCTAAATATCATGTGCAAAGTACATGAGACAAAAGAGCACCACCCTTGCTTCTAAGGAGCATTCTGGCTGTACTTCTTCCAAGACAGATTTGTTCATTCTTTTGGCAGTCCATAGTATATTCAATAGTCTTCACCAACACCATAATTCAAAAGACATCAATTCTACTTCAGTCTTCCTTAATCATTGCCCAGTTTTCACATGCATATGAGGTGATCGAAAACACCATGATTTCAGTCAGGTGCACCTTAGTCTTCAAGGTAACATCTTTGTTTTTTAACACTTTAAAAAGGTCTTTTGCAGCAGATCTGCCCAATGCAATGTGTCTTTTGATTTCTTGACTGCTGCTTTGTGGGCATTGATTGTGGATCCAAGTAAAATGAAATCCTTGACAATTTCAATCTTTTCTCTGTTTATCATGATGTTGCTTATTGGTCCAGTTGTGAGGATTTTTATTTTTTTATGTTGAAGTGTAATTCCTACGGAAGGCTTTAGTCTTTGATCTTCATCAGTAAGTGCTTCAAGTCCTCTTCACTTTTAACAAGCAAGGTTGTGTCATCTGCATAACACAGGTTGTTAATGAGTCTTCCTCCAATCCTGATGCCTTGTTCTTCATATAGTCTAGTTTCTTGGATTATTTGCTCAGCCTAAAGATTGAATAAATATGGTGAAAAGATATAACCCTGATGCACACCTTTCCTGACGTTATACCATGAAATATCCCCTTGTTCTGTTCCAACGACTGCCTCTTGATCTATGTAGAGGTTCCTCATGAGCACAATTAAGTGTTCTGGAATTCTGTTCTTCACAATGTTATCCATAATTTGTTTTGATCCACACAGTCAAGTGTTCTGCTAGTCAATAAAACACAGGTAGGTAAACATCTTTCTGGTATTCTCTGCTTTCAGCCAGGATCCCTCTGACATCAGCAATGATATCCCTCATTCCAAGTCCTCTTCAGAATGCAGCTTGAATTTCTAGCAGTTCCCTTTTGATGTACTGCTGCAGCCACTTTTGAATAATTTTCAGGAAAATTTTGCTTGTGTATGATATTTTTTTTATGATATTAGTGATATTATTCAATAATTTCTGCATTCTGTTGGATCACCTTTCTTTGGAATAGGCATAAATATGGATCTCTCCCAGTAGGTTGACCAGGCAGCTGTCTTCCAAATTTCTTGGCACAGGCAAGTGAGCACTCTAGCATTGAATCTGTTTGTTACAACATCTTAATTGGTATTCTGTCAATTCCCAGAGCCTTGTTTTTCACCAATGTCTTCGGTGCAGCTTTGACTTCTTCCTTCAGTACCATCAGTTCTTGATCATATGCTACCTCCTGAAATGGTTGAATATTGACCAATTATTTTTGGTATAATGACTGTGTATTCCTCCCATCGTCTTTTGATACTTCCTGCGTTGTTCAGTATTTTGCCCATAGAATCCTTCACTATTGCAACTCGAAGCTTGAATTTTTTCTTCAGTTCTTTCAGCTTTAGAAATGCTAAGCATGTTTTCTAACTTCAGTTCTTTGTACATTTCATTTTAATACTTTTTCTTCTCGAGCTGCCCTTTGAAATCTTCTGTTCTGCTCTTTTACTTCATCATTTCTTCCTTTCCTTTAGCTACTTGACGTTCTAGAGCAAGTTTCAGAGTCTCTTCTGACATTCACATTGGTCTATTCTTTCTTTCCTGTCTTTTTAATGACCTCTTGCTTTCTTCATGTGTGATATCCTTGATGTCATTCCACAACTCATCTGGTCTTCAGTCATTAGTGTTCAAGGCATCAAACTTATTCTTGAGATGGTCTCTAAATTCGGGTAGGATATACTTAAGGTCGTACTTTGGATCTCGTGGACTTGCTCTGATTTTCTTCAGTTTCAACTTGAACTTACATATGAGCAATTGATGGTCTGTTCCACAGGCAGCCCCTGGTGTTGTTCCGACTGATGATATTGAGCTTTTCCGTCATCTCTTTCCACAGATGTAGTTGATTTGATTCCATCTGGTGAGGTCCATGTGTATAGTCACTGTTTACATTGTTGAAAAAAAGCATTTGCAGTGAAGAAATTGTTGGTCTTGCAAAATTCCATCATGTGATCTCTGCCGTTGTCTGTATCACCAAGGCCATATTTTCCAACTACTGATCCTTCTTCTTTGTTTCCAACTTTCACATTCCAATCACCAGTAACTATTAGTGCATCCTGATTGCATGTTTGATCAATTTCAGGTTGTGATGAAGCTACAGAAAAGGGGCTAATTTTGTGGATTCATGATGAAGACTGATTGAAAAAAAAAAAAGCATAGTGGACAGCACTGTTGTGTGACTAAAAGTCAAAGAAACTTATGGTCATATTACTTAGGGTAAGGAAAATGACCCTTTACAACTGGTGTTTTATTATATATAAATACTGCATATAATTTTTTGTAAGAAATATGCATTAAATAAGATATCCTTAAACAGAAGGAGCTCTGATGGCCCAGTGGTTAATTGTTCACCTGCTAACCAAAAGGTTTGCAGTTCAAATCCACCAGCAGCTCCTTAGAAACCCTATAGGGCAGTTCTACTCTGTCCTAAAGGGTCACTATGAGCTGGAATCGACTCAACGGCAATGGATTTGATTTTTTTTTTTTTTTAACAGAAACTCACATAAAGCTAGGTTAGGTATTCATTGATGCAAATGTGACCAGAGGCTCACAGGAACCTAGCTCTGTATTTCTCCTGGAAGTAAAGTCTACAAACCCAAACTCACTGCTGTCAACTCAATTCTGACTCACAGTGACTCCATAGGGTTTCCAAGGCTGTAAAACTTCATGCAAGCAGACTGTCACATATTTCTCCCACAGTGTAGCTGATGGGTTCAAATTACTGACCTTTTGTTTCGCAGCTGAGGGCTTTTAACCATTGCACCACCAGAGCTCCTTAGAAGGAAAGGTTTAGTATTCACTAATTCAGAGTTGGTGTGACTGAATAGAACATAACTACTGTGAATAATGAGAATTGGCTGTCCTGCTTCAAGAGCAACAGTACCTGGTCACCATAGGGGCCTCCAACCTGCCCTGGGTCTAGTGCTCCATGAGGTCTACAGAGGTGATTGCCTATACGGTCCACTGCCCTCCACAGCCTGCAGTGCATGGGGTACCCAGCAGGGCTGGAATGAGGTGGAGTCTAGTCAGCTTGTCTACCCCACCACATTGTGTCCCCTAAAAAGATATGACGAAGTCCTAAGCCCTGTACCTGTGAATGTGACCTTATTTGGAAGTGTGGTCTTTGGATATGTTAGCAGTTAAGTTAACCAGAGATCATACTGGAGTAGGGTGGGTCCTAATCCAATCTGAGTGGTGTTTTTATAAAACAGAAGAGACTCAGCCAGGAGCAACAAAGAAGAATACTCCTCTAGAGCATTTGGAGAGACCACGACACTACCCACACTCTGAATTTGAACTCCCAGCCTCCAGAACTGTGAGACAATAAATGTCTGTGCTTATAAGCCACCTACTTTGTGGTACCTTGTTACGACAACCCTAGGAAAATAACACAGTTATTAGTTAGAGGCTCAAAACCAAAAACCAAACCCGTTGTTGTCAAGTTGATTCCGAGTAATAACAACCTCATGTGTTACAGATTAGAACTACTCCATAGGGTTTTTTTTTTGGCTGTGATCTTTATCGAAGCAAATCTCCAGATCTTTCTTTCACGGTACCACTGGGTGGGTTTGAACAGCAGGATGCTTGTAATCTAGCAATTGAAATATAAGTCCTAAATGCACCAATAGGTGTGTATGAGCCAAATTTCATGGGGACGCCAGGATGGGAATAATTATTATCTCAGAAGCCAGAGGTAGGAGGAAATGAGGAATGGTAAAGACCCCATGGAGAATGGATCAGGTGGGTTGGCCTTGAAAATTGTTCACAGGGACTTTACCAGAATGCAAAAAGGTGGAATAGTAGTATAAACAAACAGTACAGAGAACCACAGCCTAGCAGCAAAGAAGACACACTTGTGCCCAATTCCCTATGTTTAAATCCTGACCCCACCGCTAACTAACCAAATGATCTTAAGCAACCTACATGGCCTCTCTATCCCTCAGTTTTCTCATCTGCAAAATGGGGATAATAACAGTTCTTAGTTACAAGATTGGAGTCCCTGGACGGTGCAAACAGTAACACATTCAGCTACTAACCTAAAGGTTAGAGGTTTGAGTCCACCCAGAAGCACCTTGGAAGAAAGGCCTGGTGATCTACTTCTGAAAAATCAGCCACTGAAAACTGTGCAGCACAGTTATATTCTAACACACGTGGGGTCACCATGAGTTGGGGTCCACTTGACTCAAATGGCCATGCTCATAAGGTTATCATGAGGATTTAGTGAGTTAGAACATGTAGTTTCTCAAATTAGTGGTTCATCTGTGGTTAACACCCAGTAATGTCAGCTATTCTTGCCATAAATGCTAATATAACAACCCCCAACTCTCCCCTCTTCCTTCTGCTTTTGGTAATTTGGGGGAAATTTCATTCTTTGCATTCTATCTTCCTAGGTTTCAGTATTTTGGCTGGTTGCGTTCAGGCCACCCTCCTGGCCAGTAAAACAGCACAGATGTGTTCTTATGCTACTTGTGTTGCTGGCAGTACCTTCCCCTGTGTTAGAGAGGCACTTCCCAAGACATAGCTTCGGTCAACCGCAGTGGTCAAAGAGGCACCTTAGAATGTTGTTGTAAGGTGCCACCCAATCGGTTCCAACTCATAGCAACCCTACATACAAAAGAACAAAACACTGCCCAGTCCTGCACCATCATCACAATCATTGTTATGTTTGAGCCCATTGTTGCAGCCACTGTGTCAATCCATCTCCTTGAGGGTCTTCCTCTTTTTCACTGACTCTCTACTTTACCAAGCATGATGTCCTTCTTCAGGGTCTGGTCCTTATCAATAACATGTCCAAAGTACGTGAGACCAAGTTTCTCCATCCTCACTTCAAAGGAGCATTTTGGCAAGACAAATTTGTTTATTCTTCTGCCAGTCCATGGTATATTCAATACTCTTTGCCAACACCATAATTCAAAGGTATCAATCCTTCTTTGGTCATCCTTATTCATAGTCCAGGTTTAGCATGCATATGAGGCAATCAAAAATATCATAGCTTGGGTCAGGCCCACCTTAGTCTTCAAGGTGACGTCTTTGCTTTTCAACACTTTAAAGAGGTCTTTTGCAGCAGATTTGCCCAATGCAATGTGTCTTTTGATTTCTTGACTGCTGCTTCCATGGGTGCTGATTGTGGATCCAAATAAAATAAATCCTTGACAACTTCAATCTTTTCTTCATTTGTCATGCTGTTGCTTACTGGTCCAGTTGTGAGGATTTTTGTTTTCTTTATGTTGAGGTGTAATCCACACTGAAGGCTAAACTCTTTGATCTTCCTCAGTAAGTGCTTCAAGTCCTCTTTACTTTCAGCAAGCAAGATTGTGTCACCTGCATAATGCAGGTTATTAATGAATCTTCCTCCAATTCTGATGCCCTGTTCTTCTTCATATAGTCCATTTCTTGGATTATTTGCTCAGCATACAGATTGAATAACTATGGTGAAAGGATACAACCCTAACACACACCTTTTCTGATTTTAAAGCATGCACTATCCCCTTGTTCATTTCAAACGAATACCTCTTGGTCTATATACAGGTTCCTCATCAACACAATTAAGTGTTCTGGAACTCCCATTCTTCAAAAAGTTGTACATAATTTGTTATGATCCACACAGTCAAATGCTTTGCAGAGTCAATAAAACACAGGTAAACATCCTTCTGGTATTCTCTGCTTTCAGTCAAGATCCATCTGACATCAGAAATGATATACCTTAGAATAAACCAAAAAACCCCTTGCCATCGAATTGATCCCAACTTATAGAGACCTTACAGGACAGAGTAAAACTTTCCCATAGGGTTTCCAAGGCTGTAAATATTTACGGGAGCAGATTGCCACATCTTTCTCCCTCAGAACAGCTGGTGAGTCCAAATTGTCACCCTTTCGACAAGCAGCCAAGTGCTTAACCACTGTGTCAGAGGAGCTCTTGATCCTGAGACAGGCCAAAATCTTCCCTGGTCCTCTGCTATCCCGTACACATTAAACTTTCTGAGCCTTGGCTTTTTTTTTTTTTTAAATCTGCAAAATGAAGGGAACAACGCCTACCTCACAGGGCTATTGTAAGGCTGAAATAAAAATAAAAGTAGGCTGAGCTTCATTGCAGCCCTATTCATAATGCCCAAAAGGTGAATACAGCCTAAATATCCATCAGCAGATGAAAGGATAAACAAAATGGGATATTTACATACAATAGACTACTACTCAACCATAAAGAGAAATAAAGTCCTGATACAGGCTACCACATGGATGAACCTTGAAAACATCATGTTGCATGAAATAAGGTAGACACAAAAGGCCAAATGCTATATGATCCCACTCACATGAAACAAGCAAAAAAAAAAAAAAAAAAAACTTATCAGTGATTACCAGAGGTGGGAGGGAGGGGAAAGGGAAGTTACTGCTGTGGGCACAGAGTTTATGTTAATGGTGGTGGAATCATTCTGAAAAGGAAGGTGATCATGGCTGCACAGCCTGAATGCAATTAATGTCACTGAATTGCATATGTAAAAACTGTTCAATCGGCAAATGTTTTGTTATGTATATTTGAACCACAATTTAAAAAAAAATCAGAGATGTTTAACCCCGTGTCCAACACATAGTGAGTGCTCAATAAATGTACACGAACACCTTGCAGTGGTGTACAGACTTTATGCATTTGTGCATTTTTCTAGAAGGAGAGCCACAGCTTTCAGCAAATTATCAAAAGAAATCTTTGCTCCTGTTTTGGTATTTTCCCAGGTAGATGGGAAAGTATATCCTCTTCTCCTCTGCTAGGTGTCCCCTAAATGTATAAACTCTTCGAAATTAAAAAAAAAAAAAAAATAGAAAAGCCTCTGCAGACCTTGTCTTTCCTTCCTGGTGTCACACACACACCAGGAGGGGACTCAGGGCAGATGGGCTGGATGTGACTCTGGAAAAAGGCTGAAGAGTCAGCTGGGTAGGGGTCCCAACTAACCCTCTTTTCCCTCCTGCCAGCCTCTCCTCCATTTCCCAGGGCCCCCAGTTTGGGTGTCTTTCTATTCCAGCTAAATCTATTCTCAGAAAAAGGATCTGAGAAATTCACTGGTACTACGAGAGAAATGAAAAATAACACAAGATTACCAGGAATATTTGCATATGAGTAGCTAGGCAAAACTGAAATCAAAGGGATGATGGTCTAATTACAGAATTACAGGCCTCAGGTATGCCAGGAAGGAAAAGTGTGTGTTGCTGGGAGGTGTTCCCGGGGCCACTGTAATTAAACCACATAAGGCCTGTCCCAGGTGCTGCAAGTGTGGCTTTCCAGAGCAGAAGGGGAAAATGAAAATGAACTCTTATTATTCTTAAATTAAATTAAAATGTCAAAGACAGGACTACCAACCTTGAAAAAGAATAAAGTGGACATATGTGAGCTGATATGGAAAGAGGAAAAAGCAAGAAGACAAAGGTTGGTGCACATAGAATATATGTATATACATATACACATATATATGTGGAAAATTCCAGAAAGATACAAAGCAAACTGGTGACAATGGCTATCTCCAGTGAGGGAGCCTTGGGGGATTGGAAGTCTCAAGGGAAAGAAAGATTTGTTTCTGCTTTTTCTCTCATGTTCTTTTACATTACTCATTTTTTTTTTATCCTATGTATGTATCACTTTTTCAATTTAAAAAAAATTGGTTTGAAAAGACAGCACAAGTAAATTCAGTGAGCTATGAAATCTTCTGATAAAAATAACAGCATGAAATATTACTTTTAAAAGACTAATGAGAGGTCACAGTTAACAACAAAACAGAACACCATGAATCAAACCCACAGTCAGAGCGTTCCATAAGGATTCAGAACTCAAGATAAATTCTGTGACACGAAGTGTTATTAGAGGTGACTGAAGTGCCAGGGAAAACGAAAGAAAATAAAACCCCAGTGCTTGAGCTGGCATTCTTAATGATGCAGGTTTTTATCTCAGAAAGAACATCCACTACTCTTCCACACCTATTTTTGAACAAAGAGAAAGGGTTTTAGGAAGCGGTGTTCCTCATTAGTCAAATCCGCCATTCCCGCTCTTCACAGCCTGCCTTTGCTTCTGAGCCTGAGAATGAGTTCTGCACACACCAGACACTTTACTCCTGGTGAATGGAATTTTTTTTTTTTAGTATGGTGGCAAGTATTAAGGTGGGCCAGTATCAAAATCTCGAGCATGTGGGTGTTTCCGTGTGGTTATGTGTACACTCACATACTTGCCCATCACACCCTTGACCTCAGAGCCCACAGTGACATTTATGCTCACTTTCTCATGTTTCTGCTTTGGGGATTTGGTGGTTACATTTGTCGATGAAGAAAAACAAAACAAAAGCCCCAAAAGTCCTGAAAATTAGAAAATTTCCCAGTGGAACATTCTAGTAAGAAGGAAGGAGGTGGAACATCACATCTCCAGCAGCCAGACACTACCACCAATTCCCAAAGGTGTTAGAACAACAAGAGAAAATGATCCTGGAGAAATTACTTAGCAAGAGTCTACTTCGCCAAATACTACACAATTAATTTTTTTTAGTTGGATTTGAAAAGACACACTATTAACATCCAAAATACCTCCATCCTCTAGGCATCACAAAAGTAGTAAGTAAACTTGTGAACTAAAAAGGCAACGAGAAACATAGAAAGGCAGATGGCTGTACAAAATCAGACAGTAGGTTTCACATTACAGGCAGTTTCCCAGTGATTTTCTTTAAGACATGTTGACCCAAACATGGCATTTGCTAAGATCTAGATCCAGAGAACCAAATTACTCCATCAGTACTTTTGAGAGCCTACTGCATGTGGCACTGTGAGACACAGCAGACAAGGCCCTTTTCCTCAAGGAATTGGTCTTTTTAGAGAGACACGATATAAATGCATTGCAACAATTAGATTAACATCTTATAGTGAACACAGCCATAATGAAAGCCTCTCCATTCTTGCTCAAATTAACATTCATAGAGTTTACAATATGCGCCTGGCCCTATGCTTAATGCTTTAACTGCATTATCCTTGTTAATTCTCATCCCATCGCCATGAGGTAGATGCTATTGCTGTTTCTATTTTACAAATGAGAAAACTGAGACTCAGAAAGATTGGGTAACTTGGGTAAACCAGAACTGGGAAAGGCAAATCCAGTTCACAAGTCCAGAGCGCAGGCTCTTGACGACGAGGCTGTATTTCCTTTGAGCATTTAATCACATACAAGCAACAGTCAGAGCTGTTGGGTACCCAGGCTCAACATCAAATCAACATCTACATCAGAAACAAATAACTACCTACATTTAGTGAGCTTCTCTGTAATCTTTCAGATGGGTCTCCATGTTCATGTGCCAGTACTGGGGCGAAAATGTCATTTCAGTTATTTGAGCCCACCTCGTATAAACAGTCCTTCTTTGTCAGTTTTGACAGAGTAAACACAAGACTCACCAGATTTATGCCCAAAAATGAAGGGGACACAAGTTGCTCTAATATATTATATAACCCATGGATTATTAACATAAGAATAGATAGCTGCCATCGAATCATGTCTGACTCATAACGACCTTAAGTACAACAGAAGGAAATGTTGCCCAGTCCTGCATCATCCTCACAATTGTAAGCATGTTTGAGTCCGTTGCTTCAGTCACTGTGCCAATCCATCTCAGTGAGGGTCTCCCTCACCCCCACTGGATAGCTACTTCACCAAAATAACGTCCTTCTCCAGTGACTGATCCCTCCTGATAATGTGTCCAAAGCAAATCAGTGAAACAATATTCTGTTGTGATCCATACGATTTTCACTGGCTGATTTTCAAAAGTAGATCCCCAGATCTTTCTTCCTAGTTTGTCTTAGTCTGGAAGTTCTACTGAAACCTGTCCACCATAGGTGGCCCTGCTGTTATTTGAAATACCAGTGGCATAGCTTCCAGCATCACAGCAACACACAAGCCACCACAGTACAACAAACTGACAGACAGGTGGTGGTAGTATAAGAAAGGTTATATAAAGTTTTATTTGCTCCTTCTTGCCCTAAAATTTTCAGTTACTTATAAAATCAAGTCAAAGTATGTATTTATTCCATATAATAAATATGTTCTAAGAAAGTGATGTGTAAACAGAATAATATATTAAATACCCTAGGAGAAACAAGTTATTTGAAAGCAGGTTGTAATGAATCATTTTGTAATGTAAAAATTTCTTTTGTATGTATTTATTTATAACCCACCCTGTACCAAAAACATTTTTCAGACATCTTAGAAGGATACATGCAACCCCAGATAAAATAAAACTCAAAAACACATAAAGGATTCAAGGCAAATGGAAACAAATGGTAGAAAAGGAGGAGAAATTCAGGAGCTAACCGAATACCCCAGATCCGTGGAGATCTCATGCCGGTCACAGAGGGACTAAGAACTGAGCTCTCCACCAAATGGCAGCCAACATGGAGAACAAAACATGACCCAGCACACAGTTTTAAGTGTCCGTGCGGTTTTACAGAACCAAACCCAAAAGCCTGGTTGATACTTTCTCAATGTTTTCTGCATCTGCTGACTTTAGTATTACCAGTTACTGTTGAGTCAGCTTCGAGTCATGGCAACCCATGTGTGTCAGAGTAGGACTGTGTCTCTTAGGGTTTTCAATGGCTGATTTTTCGGAAGTAGATCTTCAGGCCATTCTTCAAGGCACCTCTGGGTGCTCTTGAACTGCCAGCCTTTCATTTAGGGGCCGAGCCCTTTAACTGTTTGCACCACCCAAAGAGACCTCCCAGCCTTAACTAGATCCTAGATTGCTCTGAGATGTGTTTCCCCTGCAGTCATCACAGGAAAAGGCAGCTCTTCGCCCACACCCATTTGCCCAGGATTTATAGGAGTAAATGCCCTCCTCCATCTTTTCTGCTGTTTCCAGACCATTTTCTCCCCACATTTTTGGAAAAACTTCTATTCCTCTTGTCATCCTCCAACCTCCAGCCACTTCTCCTCACTCATCAATGGCTCCAGCATCTAGTGCTCCTTCTTCCTTCCCACTCACACCTACATTCATCCTGGGTGACTCTGGGTGAATGGACGACCCTCCAACACCTCAGCCTCTTGGTGCCTTGTCCTTGATGTTCTTCTCCATTCTACATTCCACCATCTCTACAACCCTGCATTCTTCACATTGTGCTTCTGAAATCACCAGGCCTTCTAATGCAGGATCCTCAGCCCCGGATGCACCTGAGAACCATCTGGTCACCAAATATCAGAGCCAGTCTGCACTTTCAGAGATGTCTGGACATTTTTAAAGCTCTCAGGTGTTTCTAATATGCAACCAGGATTGGAAACTACTATTCTAATTCCTGAGTATTTAAATTTTAAACAATGAAAAAGAATGAGGACTGTGAGATGTAATTTTTTTGTTGTTTGATGAATATAAATTTTAGTTATTATATAAAACATTTTACAAAATTTTATTCATATCTTCCAGGTTGAAATTTATTCTTTTAAAATTACGAATTGTCTTAAGCTAAAGAATGAAATGATTAAATAATGAAAACCCCACATATCTGCCAGTTTGCTGTACTGTGGTAGATTTCATGTTGCTGTGATACTGGAAGCTAAATACCAGGAAGGTCACCCAAGGTGGTTAAGTTTCAGGAGAGGTTCCAGACTAAGACACTGTAGGAAGAAGAACCTGCTGGTCGACTTCTGAAAAAACTGGCTAGTGAAAACCTTATAAATAGCAGTAGAACATTGTCTGATATACTGCCAAAAGCAGAGCCCCTCAGGTTGTAAGGCAATCAAAATACAACTGGAGAAGAGCTGCCTCATCAAAGTAGTCGACCTTAATGACACGGATGGAATCAAGGTTTCAGGACCTTCATTTGCTGATGTGGCATGACACAAAAAGAGAAGAAACAGCTGCAAACATCCATTAATAATTGTAACACTGAATGGATGAAGTATAAATCTAGGAAAACTGGAAGTCATCAAAAATGAAATGGAACATGTAAATATCTATATTCTAAGCCTTAGTAAACTGAAATGGACTGGTATTGGTCATTCTGAATCAGCTAATCATATGGCCTACTATGCCAGGAATGACAGATTGAAGAGGAATGGCTTCACATTCACTGTCAAAAAGAACATTTCAAGATCTATCCTGAAGTACAACACTGTCAATGACAGGATAATATCCATACACCTACAAGCAAGACCAGTTAGTACAACTCTTATTCAAATTCACACACCATCCACTAATGCCAAAAATGAGGGAATTGAAGATTTTTACCAACTTCTACAGTCTGAAATTGATCAAATATGCAATCAAGATGCACTGATAATTAATGGTGTTTGGAAACAAGGAGGATAGGGAGTTAGAATATATGACCTTGGTGATAGAAATGATGCTGCGGATCCCAGGATAGAATTTTGCAAGACCAACAACTTCTTCGTTGTAAATACCCTTTTTCAACAACTTAAACAGCAAATATACACATGGACCTCACCAGATAGAATACACAGGAATCAAATCAACTATATCTGTGGGAAGACAAGATGCAGAAGCTCAATATCATCAGTCAGAACAAGGCCCAGGACCAATTGCCAAACATACCACCAATTGCTCATATGTAGGCTCAACTTAAAGCTGAAGAAAATCGGAGCAAGTCCACAAAAGCCAAAATACCACCTCGAGTACATCCATCTGAATTTAGAGACCATTTCAAGAATAAATTAAAGGCACTGAACACTTATGACCAAAGACCAGGGGAGTTGTGGTATGACATCAAGACTATCATACATGAAGAAAGTAAGAGGTTATTAAAAGACAAGAAAGAAAAGACCAAAATGGATGTCAGAAGAGGCTCTGAAAGTTGCTCTTGAACGTCAAGTACAAAGAGAAGAAATGATGAAGTAAAAGAGCTGAAACAGAAGATTTCCGAGAGTGGCTCGAGAAGACAAAGAAAAGTATTATAATAACATGTGCAAAGACCTGAAGTTAGACAACTAAAAGGGAAGAACACACTCCACATTTCTCAAGCTGAAAGAACTGAAGAAAAATTTAAGCCTCGAGTTGCAATATTGAAAGATTCTACATGGAAAATATTCAACGACACAGGAAGCATCAAAAGAAGATGGAAGATATACATAGATCACTATACCAAAAAGATTTGGTCCGTGGTCAATCATTTCAGGAGGTAGCATATGATCAAGAACCAATGGTACTGCAGAAAGAAGCCTAAGCTGCACTGAAGGGAAAGGAGAAAAACAAGGCTCCAGGAATTGGCAGAACACAAATTGAAATGTTTCAACAGAAGGATGTAGCATTGAAGGTGCTCACTTGTCTATGCCAAGAAACTCAGAAAACAGCCACCTGGCCAACCAACTGGAAAAGATTCATATTTATGCCCATTCCAAAGGTGATCCAACAGAATGTGGAAATTATCAAACAATATCATTAATATCACACACAACTAAAATTTTGCTAAAGATCATTCAAAAGTGGTTGTAGCAGTACATCAACACGAAACTGCCAGAAATTCAAGCAGGATTCAGAAGAGGATGTGGAACAAGAGGTATCATTGCTGGTGTCAGATGGATCTTGGTTGAAAGCAGAGAATACCAGAAAGATGTTTGCCTGTGTTTTATTGTTTATCCAAAGGCATTTGACTGTGTGGATCATAACAAAGTATGCATAACATTGCGAAGAATGGGAATTCCAGAATACCTAATCGTGTTCATGAAGAACCTCTACACAGATCAAGAGGCAGTCATTCGAACAGAACAAGGGGATACTGTGTGGTTTAAAGTCAAGAAAGGCATGTGTCAGGGTTGTATCCTTGCACCATACTTATTCAATCTGTATGCTGAGCAAATAATCCAAGAAGGTGGACTATATAAAGAAGAAAGAGGCATCAGGATTGGAGAAAGACTCATTAACAACCTGCATTATGCAGATGACACAACCTTGCTTGCTGAAAGTGAAGAGAACTTGAAGCACTTACTGATCAAGATCAAAGACTTCAGCCTTCAGTATGGATTACATCTCAACATAACGAAAGCAAAAATCCTCACAACCGGACCAATAAGATACATCGTAATAAACAGAGAAAACATTGATATTGTTAAGGCTTTCTTTTTACTTGGATCCACAATCAACAACCTTGGAAGTAGCAGTCAAGAAATCAAACAACATATTGCATTGGGAAAATGTCACAAAAGATTTCTTTAAAGTGTTCAAAAGCAAAGATGTCACTTTGAGGACTAAGGTGTGCCTGATGGAAGCCATGGTATTTTCAATTGCCTTATATGCATGCAAAAGATGGACAATGAAAAAGGAAGATCAAAAAAAAAGAATTAATGCATTTGAATTACAGTGTTAGTGAAGAATATTGAATACACCAGAAGGAAAAACAAATCTGTTTTGGAAGAAGTATAGCCAGAATGCTTCTTAGAAGCAAGGGTGATCAGACTTCATCTCACATGCTTTGGACATGTTATCAGGAGGGACTGTCCCTAGAGAATGACATTATGCTTGGTAAAGTAGAGGGTCAGTGAAAAAGAGGAAGACCCTCAATGAAATGAATTGACCCAGTGAATGCAACAAAGGGCTCAAGTGTAAAAATGACTGTGAGGATGGTGCAGGACTGAACAGTGTTTCGTTCTGTTATACATAGGGTCACTATGAGTTGAATCCAACTCAATGGCACCTAAGAACAACAAAAGAATGAAATAAGAGAATACAATACTAAATCAGTAGTGTTTTAAAGGATTTCCATAGCTATTTGCATACCTAGTGTGTCATGTTAAAGAAAACTTTGAAATTAATAAAAATATTCCTCAATTAACTATAAGACAAGATAGATTTAAAAATCAAATTACATAGATAGTAGACAAGTTTCATTTTAGGTGAAGGGAAAGATGATACAATAAAGGAGAGGTCAACCCAAACGGACTAAACCAAAAACGAAGAAGTTTTCTTAAAAAACTGAGCACTTCAAAGGCCAGCATAGCAGGGGCCAGGGTTTGAGGACCATGGTTTCAAGGGGCATCTAAGTCAATTGGCATAAGAAAATCTATTAAGAAAACATTCTGCATCCCACTTTGGAGAGTGGTGTCTGCGGTCTTAAATGCTAACAAGCGGCCATCTAAGATGCATCAATGGGTCTCAACCCACCTGGAACAAGGAAGAATGAAGAACACCAAAGGCACAAAATGATTATGAGCCTAAGAGACAAAAAGGACCACATAAACCAGAGACTACATCAGCCTGATACCAGAAGAGCTAGATGGTACCTGGCCACAACCAATGACTGCTCTGACAGGGAACTCAACAGAGAAACCCTGAGGTAGCAGGAGAGCAGTGGGATGCAGACCCTAAATTCTCATAAAAAGACCAGACTTAATGGTCAGACTGGGACTGAAGGAACCCTGGAGGCCATGTACCCCAGACCTTCTGTTACCCCAGGGCAGGAACCATTCCCAAAGCCAACTCTTCAGGCAGGGATTGGAGTGGAATAGGGGATGGAAAATGAGACTGTTGAAGAACAAGCTTCTTGGATCAAGTTGACACATGAGACTAGGTTGGCATCTCCTGTCGGGAGAGGAGATAAGAGGGCAGAGGTGTCCAGAAGTTACCCAAATGTACACGAGGAGAGAGAGGGGAGGGAAGTACTGTGCTAGCTCATCAGAGGGAGAGCAATTAGGAGTGTATAGCAAGGTGTATGTAAATTTTTGTATGAGAGACTGACCTGATTTGTAAACTTTCACTTAAAACACAATAAAAAATTTTTTTTAAAAATCAAATTACATACTCTATTTAACATGAATATATGAAGAAGACCAATTTTGATAGCCATTGACATATTTGCAGAAGCAAGTTTTGAAAACTGGAACTATAATGTTGTTATTTATAATTGCAACTGACCTTTTCTGTACTGTAATTTTTAAAAATTTGTTACTGGCATAGTTATATATATGTGAAGTTTAATAAAAGAAGTTTCTCACTGTCTGACTTTCTTTTCTGGTCATTATCATTATTTGTTTCATGAAAAATAATTTTGTCATGTGGAGGAGGGGTGTTAAAAAAAATTGTCCTCTCCAGGTGTCCACAAGGCTACCTATGCTACTACTGTAGTGAAAGAAGAGAACATTTTCCTTAATTGTTTGACTCAGTTTAGCAAGATGACAATTTTTCTCAAACTATTCTATAGATTTGATATAATTATGATTAAAATCCCGTGGGCACTTTTATGGACATTGACAAACTTATCGTAAAATTTATTAGGACAAGAAAAGACTGAAGAATAGCCAAGATACACTTAAAGAAGAAAAGCAGTTAGGATCACTCACTCTGGATATCAAGACATCATAAAATTACAGAAATAGAGTGTGTTATTGGCACAAACATGGACAAACAGATCAATGGAATAGAATAGTCATCTAGAAATACATCCATAGCTTAAGATGATTTGATTTGCGACAAAGTTATCCCTGAAGAGCAGCAGAGGAAAGACCATCTTCTCAATAAATGATGCTAAGTTAATTGGATACCCATTTAGAAAAAAGAAAGAAACTTTACTCCTAATCACACCATACCAAAAGTCATTTTCAGGTAGACTGAGAGCTAAGTATAGCAATACAGATTTTGGAAAATAATATAGGAGACTATCTTCACAACCTTGGGTTATTGTTCTTGTTATCTGCCATCGAGTCGGCCTTCAGCTCATGGTGACCCCATGCACAATGAAATAAAATGCTTCCTGGTCCTGTGCCATCCCCATGATCAATTGTGGATCAGATCATTGTGATCCATAAGGTTTTCATTGGCTCATATTCAGAAGGTGATCGCCAGGCCTTTCTTCCCAGACCTTGTGTTAAGAAGTCATTAAATGCAAAGGAAAAGATCAATTCATTTCCTTCATTAAAATGAAATTTGTTCATCTAAAGATACCATACAGTGAGGGAAAAGGCAAACCATAGAGTAGGAGACAGTCTTTGCAACACACAAACCTGTTAAAGAATATGCAGAATATGTACAGAACTCCCTTAAAATAATTTTTTAAAAACACAGATGATCCTGTAGAAAAATGAGAATAAGACCTTTACAGGTACTTCACACAGGAAGAAATGTAAATGGACAATCACACAACCCATTGCCCTCAAGTTGATTATGACTCATAGTGAGCCTATAGAACAGAGTAGAGCTGCCCCAGGAGGTATCCAAGGAGCACCTGGTGGATTTGAACTGCCAACCTTTTGGTTAGCAGGTGAGCTCTTAATCACTGTGCTACCAGGGCTCCTAGTAGAGCAAAGAGATCAGTAAATCCGCTCTCTAGAAAACAAGTATAAACTAGACAAAATTGTTTAAAAAACGACAATTTCATGGCTCTGGAAATGACCGAAGGCAAACAACAAATGGAGTGGTATTCAGCCACAGAAAGCTGATAGAACTTGGGGGAAAAACAGTAGGATCTGCAGACCTCTTGCTAGGAGTAGCTTCCATCTATGCAAGCTTGGTCAGCAAGATAGTTTTCTTAAGTAATGAAAATCAGTAACTTTGCTGCTGACTAATGATGGATTTAAAACACACGTCGATATCTATAGCAATAAAAGCACAAAGGAGTAAAGAGGAAATGGACTTAACTGGAACAAAATATTGGAATTAAGTCAATATTAACCTTAAGTAGGACAGTGACAAGTTGAGATGCATATTGTAATGACTAATTACTAAGAAAATAAATAAAAATATATAGGTAAAAGGTCAGCAGAGGTGACATTAATGGGAATGGCAGAATAAGAACTTCTAAAAAGTTTCTCCCCCAAAAAAGCCACAAAAAGACTGGAAAAATGGTCAAAATAAACTTTTTCCAAACTCTGGAAATTAGCTAAAAGCTTGAAACAAATCAGACAAAGACATCACAAGGGAAGAAAACAAAACTCCAGGTTAATATCCCTCATGAATATAGATGCAAAATTCCTCAGGAAAATACTAGCAAACTGAACCCAGTAACACATAAAAATGATTATACACCATGACCAGGTGGGATTTACCCCAAGAATGCAAGAGTATTTCAATATAAAAAGTCAATCAATGCAATACATCATATTAACAATATAAAGAACAAATCCATGAGATCATTTCAAAAGATGTAAAAACAAAAACAAGAAATGTGACAAAATCCAAAACCCTTTAATTATTAAAAAATAAAAAGGAGAGGAGGCCAAGATGGCTGACTAGGTAGACGCTACCTCGGATCCCTCTTGCAACAAAGACTTGGAAAAACAAGTGAATCGATCACATACATGACAATCTATGAACCCTGACCAACAAACACAGATTTAAAGAGATGGCCTGAGTGACAGAGACTGAGAACGAACAACTACGGGGAAGCAGCGCCTGTTTTCGGGGCCTGGAGCCAGGAAACCTTGGCACTCGCTTTGAACTGGGTGCAGGGGAGCTGAGCATGGCATCTTGTGACGGTGCAAACACAGGGCGCAGCCCTACCCCCCTGAACTGACCTCGGGAGGGGGCCCAGCTGGTCTGTGCAGGCGGCGCGGTGGCGCGGCTGGTGGGAGGAGAAGTCACCGGGAGGCAGCGACTGGTTTTAGAGCCAGGAGTGCAGCGTCCCAGCCGGGGAACCTTGGCGCGGGGCTTTGGACTGGGCGCAGGGGAGCTGAGCACGACATCCTGTGACGGTGCAAACACGGGGTGCAGCCCCAGCCCCCTGAACTGACCTGGGGGGGCCCAACCGGTCCGCGCCAGTGGGGCGGCAACGCGGCTGCCAGGAGAAGTCACCGGGAGGCAGCGACTGTTTTTGGATCCGGGAGTGCAGTGTCCCAGCCGGGGAACCTTGACGTTGGGCTTTGGACTGGCAGCGGAGGAACTGACCGCGGCTTCTAAGACAGCGCAAGCATGGGACATGGGCCTGACCCTCGGGGGCAATCTCTACCCAGCCAGTGCACACAGGCGACGCACCCCTCGGGAATCTCAGATAAAACAGTCAACCCAAGCAAGAGAAGTAACTTTGTCTATATTCCGGGGTGCTACTCTCTCCTGTTTTTCTGAACCCTCCCCTCCCCTTCCCAGGTGGCTTCATTAACATTGGAATTTCCTGAGCCAGAGGGAGAACTGCTCCAAGGTTTTTCTTTACCTTTTTTTTTTTTTTTTTTGATCTTTTCCTAACCCATTCTTCTGGCCTGAGAGAAGCAACCACAAAAAACCCAGGGACCAAAAATCCTTTCCTAATTGGACTAAAAACACAGAACCAGCTCCAGCCAAGCATATGTGATCCACAGTCTTGGGCTTTCATCCCTACAGGGAACAAGGTGGCTATTATACTGCAAAGGCATTTCTGATAGGGATCTGACTGCATTTGTTTTAGCAGATTACTGGAAAGACAAGTTTCCCAGGTCTGATATCTCTGTGTATTCAACAGAGGCCTCACTGACCCACAACAGGGAACTGAGGGCTGAAGCTCCCTCCAGACCACCTAGCCTCCTACCTTAGGGGTCTAAGGAGGGTGACACATACCAATCTGTAGAGGTACTCGCATTGGGGGCCTAAGGTACAGCTGCAGAGCTCACCCACCAAGGTGCTTTAGGAATAAAGACACACCTACCTCACTGATACTTGGGGGAAGCCTGTCAGTATCCTGTTCCCCTGGAGTGTGAACCCCAGCTGCTAGTAGAATCTAGTGCACACAACTATCACCACTACTTCTCAAGGTGGATAGGTGACAGTGTGCATCACACACTTGATGACCCAAAATCAGATTTCACTCAAGAATAGTGAATGGACTCAGGCATATATATCTTGTAACAGCCCAAACCAGCTGGTAATAGGTCATAAGTGAGTCAAGGGCTATAACAATCAAGACAGTGCAATCTAGTAGCCCATCCACGTATATTGAAAGAAAACAAAACAAGATAAGACTCAGTGAGCAAATATAGAACAAATCACGACAATATCTTAGTGATGGCTCGGAGACAGCAGTCGATATCAAGCCACATAAAGAAACAGACCATGACAGCTTCTACAACCCCCCAAATTAATGAATCAAAATCTTTCCCAAATGAAGATACAATCCTGGAATTACCAGATACAGAATATAAAAAACAAATTTACAGAATGCTTCAAGACATCAGGGATGACCTCAGAAATGAAATAAGGCAAGCTACAGAAAAAGCCAAGGAACATACTGATAAAGCAGTTGAAGAACTAAAAAAGATTATTCAAGAACATAGTGGAAAAATTAATAAGTTGCAAGAATCCATAGAGAGACAGTATGCAGAAATCCAAAAGATTAACAATAAAATTACAGAATTAGACAACGCAATAGGAAGTCAGAGAAGGAGACTCGAGCAATTAGAATGCAGACTGGGAAATCTGGAGGACCAGGGAATTAACACCAAATCAGATAAAAGAATTAAAAAAAAATGAAGAAACCCTAAGAATCAAGTAGAACTCTATCAAGAAGGATAACTTGCGTGTGATTGGAGTCTCAAAACAGGGAGGGATAATGGAAAACACAGAGAGAATAGTTGAAGATCTGATGGCAGAAAACTTCCCTGACATCATGAAAGACGAAAGGATATCTATCCAAGATGCTCATAAAACCCCATTTAAGATTGATCTAAAAAGAAAAACACCAAGACATATTATCATCAAACTTGCCAAAACCAAAGATAAAGAGAAAATTTTAAAAGCAGCTAGGGATAAAAGAAAGGTCTCCTGCAAGGGAGAATCAATAAGAATAAGTTCAGACTACTCAGCAGAAACCACATGGAGTAAGGTGTATATAAGCTTATATGTGACCGACTGACTTGATTTGTAAACGTTCACTTGAAGCTCAATAAAAATTAAAAAAAAAAAACACTTAACAAATTACAAATAGAAGGTAACTTCCTCTACCTGATAAGCAACATCTACAAAAGTCCTACAGTTAACATCATACTTAACGGTGAAAAACTAAAAGCCTTCATTCTAAGACAGAAACCAGACAAGGATGTCTGCTCTTATAGCTTTCATTTAACATTATACTGGAGCATTTCTATTCAACTGTAATACCAATTAGGCAAGAAGATGAAATAAAAGACATCAACAGTTAAAAGAAGCTATGAAACTAACTCTATTCACAGGTGACCTGATCTTTTGTATAGAAAAACCTACAAATACACAAAATAATTTCTTAGAGCTAATAAAGTAGTTCAGTAAGGTTGCAGGATAGAATATCAATATACACAAATTAATTGTATTTTTATACACTAGCAATAGACAATACAAAAATGAAATTAAGAAAACAATTCCATTAACAATAGCATCAAAAAAATAAAATACATGAGGATAAATTTAACAAAAGAAGTACAAGATGTGTACACTAAAAATTACAACACAACATTAGAGAAATTAAAGAAGACTTAAATAAATGGAGGCACATCCCATGTTCATGGATTAAAAGACTTAATATTGTTAAAATGACCATACTTTCTCAAATGGTCTACAGATTCAATGAAATCCCAATTCAATCAAAATTTCAACTACTTTTTTTTTTTTCATCATAAATTGCCAAACTAATCCTAAAGTTCACATGGAGATACAAGGAACCCAGAACAGTCGAAACAATTCTTAAAAAAATAACAAAGTTTGATGACTCATAATTCCCAATGTTAAAACTTACTGCAAAGCTACAATAATCACAACTGTGTGGTACTGGCATAAGGGCAGACATATAGATCAGTGGAATAGAATAGACATTCCATAATCAGCCTTTACATTTATAGTCAACTGATTTTCAACAAGGGTACCAAGACCATTCAAAGGTGAAAGAATTGTTTTTTTTAATAAATGGTGCTTGGACAACTCGATATACACAAGAAAAAGAATGAACTTAGACCTCTGCTTGACACCATATACAAAAATTAACTTAAAAAGGATCAAAGACCTAAATTTAAGAACTAAAACTATAAACAGAAGAAAATATAGGGGTAAATTTTTATGACCTTGGATTAGGCAATGGTTTCTTAGACATGAAACCAAAAGCACAAGCAACTGAAGAAAAAATAGGACAATAGGACTTCATCAAAATTAAAGGCTTTTGTATTGCAAAGAACACTATCAACAAGGTGAAAAAACAATTCACAAAATGGGTGAAAGTATTTGGAAATTCTTTTCTGATGTGTCATTGCATTGTTAGTCGCCATCGAGTCGACTCCAACTCATGGCAACCTTATGTATAACAGAATGAAACATTGCCCAGTTCTGAGCCATTCTCACATTATTGGTATGTTTGACCCCATCGTTGCAGCTATTGTGTCAATCTGTCTCATTGAGGGCTTCCCTCGTTTTCTTTGACCCTCTACCAAAAATGATGCCCGTTTCTAGTGATTGGCTTCTCCTGGTGACATGTCCAAAGTAAGGAAGACAAAGTCCTCACTTCTAAGAAGCATTCTGGTTGTACTTGAAGATCAATTTGTCCATTCTTCTGACAGTCTGTGGTGTATTCAACATTTTTTGCCAACACCGCAATTCAAACGTATCAGTTCTTTGATCTTCCTTCTTCATTTTCCAGCTTTCATATGCATATGAGGCAATTGAAAAGACCACCGGTTGTGTCAGACAAACCTTAGTCATCAAAGTGACATCTTTGCTTTTTAACACTCTATAGAAGTCTTTTTTGCAGCAGATTTTCCCAATGTAATACATCATGTGATTTCTTGACTACAGCTTCTATGGGCATTAATTATTGATTCGAGTAGAGTGAAATCCTTAACAACTTCAATTTCTTTGCCATTTATCATGATCGTTGTTTATCAGCCCAGTTGTGAGGATTTTCATTTTCTTTATGTTCAGGTATAGTCCATATTGAAGGCTGTGTAGTCTTTGACCTTCATCAGGAAGTGCTTCAAGTCATCTTCATTTTTGGCAAGCAAGGTTGTGTTATCTGCATATTGCAGGTTGTTAATGAGTCTTCTTCCAATCCTATGTCTGCTGCTTTCTTCTTCATATGCTCCATTTTTTTTTTTTCCACAGAAAATAAAGGGTCCTTCATTTTGGGGGAATATATTCCAACTTGGGGTAAGGGGAGGAAGATGTAGGCTTTTTAGCTGTGAAGCTCAATCCAGCTTCTCAGATTATTTGTTCATTATAAAAATTGAATAACTAAGGTGAAAGGATACACCCTGGATGCACGCCTTTTCTGATTTTAAACCATGGAGTATCTCCTTGTTCTGTTCAAACCCCTGCCTCTTATTCTATGTACAGGCTCCACAAAAGCAAAATTAAGTGTTCTGGAATTTCCATTCTTTGTAATGTTATTCATGATTTGTTTTGATCCGTAGAGTCACATGCCTTTGTGCAGTTGATAAAACACCAGTAAACATCTGTATTAATAAAAATTGACATAAGGCCAATTCCCAAAATGCAAAGATAACTCGCATCGCTGTTTTCCCACTTCTCCATCTCTGACAACAGCCACACACTTCTCTCTGAGCCTAACTACCCAGAGTTAGGTCAGACCTCATGATCAGCCACCCTAAGCCAGGTCAATACACTTAAGTTAGGGGGACTCTATCCTTCTTCATTGTCCCCTATGTAGCCTTCCTCTGTTACTCAGTCACCCAGAGCTAGATCTTCACAAATTGACTACCTACAAAGCCTTTTTCTGAATTAGCCACCCCGAGCTAAGTCAGAGTCTCATTGCCTTTTGTGTATTCACTGACTAGAACAGCTGACAAAATTCATAGAGACTACCATGCTTTTGAGTCAGAACACCCTGGCTTCCTCCTCTACAGTGTTGTGTTACAAAATCGTTTCTTTTGCTGGGCTCCCTCCGCCCCCTCAGCTTTGCATTTGAATCCTGCTTTTGCTTGGAGGTTATATGTAAACCCCATTGCCCCTGCATAATATGATTAAGAATGTTGCTGACATAACCCCTTTAAAAGTAACCTGCCTGCCCACCCCTGGCAAGCAATCTTGGCAGCAGTAAGCACTGACTGACTCCATTTCATTGTACAACGAAATAAAGGTGGCTTTCTTGTCCTCCTACCTCGGTCTCTAGTTTATTGGCCAATACGAGTCATGCCAAGTAAGAGCCTGGAGTTTCCCCCCATAACACTAACAGTTACCCCTATGTTATTACCAGAATGGATACAAATGAAGACACAGGTCTCACTCTGCAGAGGTCTGGCCATGAGAATTCTCTTGTCCCCAGGGATGCACCACACCTCTCACCAATCCAGAAGCCCAATTGCTTCCATGTTCAGGACCCCTTATAACAATGCATAGTCATGATTCAGGCCTCATTGCGTATGCATGATTGATTAAATCAATGAATATGCATGATTGATTGCATCATGCCGCCCTCCCTTCTAGAAGTTAGTTGCCTTGTGTGGTCTTGGGGAATCCCAATTCATTTGCACATGTTTAAGTGTTGTCTGGCTATTTTGGAAAACAAAGGGACCTTGATCTCTGGCTAATTCCAAAGGTTATTTTCAAGGAGGAGAGACAAAAGCCAAATCAAGTTCTCTACTCCACAACACCTTTTTAATTTCTCTGCTTTTCACCAAGATTCATCTGACATCAGCAATAATATGCCTTGGTCCATGGCCTCTTCTGTATCCAACTCAAACTTCCAGCAGTTTTCTGTCGATTTTTGAATTATCTTCAACAAAATTTCACTAACATGATATTAATGATATTGTTTCATAATTTCTGTATTCTATTTGATCATATTTCTGATATTTCTGACAAGGGACTAATATCCAGGGAATGTAAAGAACTTTTACAATTCAACAGTAAAAACATATATAACCCAATTAAAAATGGACAAAGGATTTAAATAGACATTTCTCCAAAAATATATATATGAATGGTCAATAAACAGACGAAAAGATGCTCAACAACATTAGGCATTAGGGAGATAAAACCACAATGAGATATCATTTCACTCCCACTTATGATAAAAAAAAAGATGGACAATAGCAAGTGTTGGAGAAAATGTGGAGAAATTGGAATCCTTATATATTGCTGGTGGTAATATAACATGGTATAACTGCTTTGGAAAATAATTTGGCAGTTTCTTAAAAAGCTAAACATAGAGTTACCATATGACCCAGAAATTCCACCACTAGGTGATAAAAAAAAAAAATTTTTTTTTTCAGGGTATAAAATCAAGAGACATCTGACCTAAAGTAAAATAGCTATAACCTTTCACACAGATTCAAACCTTGTTGCTTAGGAACTAACCCTATCATTAAGGAAATGATTTTCTTTGTGGTCAGGCTAAAAATGTGGACACTACCTGTTCTGGCGTCTGTAACCAAACCTTATAGAAACTCTTTGTGTTAGATCTCCTTAGGGGATCTTATGCTCTGGGTGAGGCAATGTTTAACAACCTGTTTTTTTTTTGGTTGTTTTTTTTTTTCCCCAACAGTATTTGTCATGTCATCATCATTCCATGGTTTTGTGATGGTCATAGATTCTCTCTATGACCACATACCCTGCAATTATGTCTTTTAGCCAGTCAATGTATTCCAGCTGTATTAATGTAACCAATATTGTTAAAAATCACACTTTGCTTTGTCCTGCCTTTGACTGACCTCAATCGCTATAAGCCAGTCAGAATATTGTGTTCTGTAGTTCCTACCATGGTACTATAGCTATGTGTGATTTGCACTCCTCCCTTGGATCTGTGAGCTTCAGACTCTGAGGTTTTCATGATCTCTATTTGAATGTTATATTGGCTATCTCTTTCATTTTACTTTAATAGAGTTGAAGAGTCTGCTCTTTACAGCATAGATACACACTGAACATATTTGAAAACGTGTCCACACAAAAACTAGTTTATAGCAACATTATCCATATTAGCAAAAAGTGGAAAGAACTCAAACATCCATCAACTATCAAAAGAATAAACAAAATGTGACACAGTCATACATGGAATATTACCAGAAAGAGTGAAGTCCTAATACATGCTATGACATGGATGAACCTTGAAAACATTATGCTGAGTGAAATAAGCCAGACCCAAGAGGCCAAATATTGTATGATTTCACTTATGTGAAATGGCCAATGTAAACAAATCCATAGAGACAGGAAGTAGATTAGTGGTTGCAAGGGGCCGGGAAGGGAGAAATAGGGAGTGACAGCTGATGAATACAGAGTTTCATCGTGGAATGATGAAGATGCTCTGGAATTAGATAGTAGTGGTAGTTGTACAACTTTGTGAATATACTGAAAACCATTGAATTGTACAGTTTAAAAGCGTGAATTTTCTGATATGTGAATAATGTCTCAATTTAAAAAAGAAAAGAATCGATAGAAAATTAAAATGATACACTAAAAAATATTTGCTAGAGTGATCAAGAAAACAGGAGAGAAGACATAAATTGCTAATATCAGGAATGAAAGCGGGAACATCACTAAAAGCCATAGAGAAATTAAATTTTTTTAAAGTTATAAACAACTTTATGTCAACAATTAGACAATTATATGAAATGAACAAATTCCTAGAAAGACTCGGGTTACCAAAACTGACTCATGAAATAAAATGTCTAAATAGACCTATAAAAAGTAAAGAAATTGAATTAGTAATTAAAAATCTTCTCACTAAGAAAAGTGCAGTCCTAGACAAGGCAGATAAATTAAATATTTATCACATATTTAAACAAGAAATAATAACAACCATATACAAACTCTTCCGGAAAATAGAGAAAGAAACCCTACCAACTCATTCTATGAGGCCAACATTAATCTGATACAAAATCAGACAAAGAAATCACAAGAAAAGAAAATTATAGGCCAACATCGCTCATAAATACCAAAAACCAAATCCACTGCCATTGAGTCCATTCTGACTCTATAGGCACAAAAATTTTTAACCAAATATTAGCAAACCAAATTTATAAACATCTGAAAAAATGTATGCACCATGGCCAACTGGGATTTACCTCAGGAATGCATGGCTGGTTTAAAGTCCGTAGTCAATTAATGTGATATACTACTTTAATAGAATAAAGAACAAAAACAACATGATCTTAACAACAGATATAAATAAAGAAATTGACGAAAATCGAACATCCAATGCAGAGCAACGGGCTGACCAAGATCGAGGGTCTGCATAGCCTGGCGAACCTGCAGGGGCTCTACGTCAGCCATCGAGGTCATCGAGGGCCTAGAGAACAATAACAAACTCACGATGTTGGATCTTGCATCAAATAGAATAAAAAAGATTGAAAATATCAGCCATCTAACACAGCTGCAGGAATTCTGGATGAACAACAATCTCATTGAGCTAGAGTGACCTGGATGAGTTGAAGGGCACCAGGAGCCTAGAGACGGTGTATCTGGAGCGGTGTACCTGCAGAAGGACCCCCAGTACAGGCGGAGTATCATGCTGGCCCTGTCCACTGTGCGGCAGATTGATGCCACGTTTGTTAGGTTCTGAGTCCCTGCTCCTCATCCTCCAGGAACTTCCCAGCCACGGTTTTTTAATCTACCTGTTGCTCCTGAAATCGTCCTCTGCCAACAGTCACAAGTCCAATGGCAATAAAAGGAGCTGAGTGGTAAAAAGAAAAAAAAAATCCAACATCAATTGACAACTCATAAGAAACTAGAAATAGATGAGAATTTCCTCAACCACACAAAGTGCATCTGTGGGAAATCCTACAGTTAACCTTATGCTTAATGATGAAAGACGGAATGTTATACCCATTAGATCTGACACAGGAGAAAATGTTGTAGTTAACATTTTACTGGAGGTTCTGTTCAGTACAATAAGGCAAGAAAGAAATTAAAGTCATACAGATTAGAAAGGAAGAAGTAAAACTCTATGCACAGGTGACATAAAAACCCTGAAGAACCTAAAATAAACAAATAAATAAATAAAGCAATAAACAGAAAAACTACTGGAACTAATAAATGAGTTTAGCAAGTGATAATATGAAAAACCAAAAAAAAAAAAAAAAGTCAACTGTTCTCCGTACCCTGACAAAAAATCATAGAAAAATGAAACTAAAAAAAGCAATTCCATTTAAAATAGCATCAAGAAGAATAAAATATTTAGGGAGTACATTTAACAAGAGAAGTGTAAGACCTGTATAATGAGAACTACAAAAAATTACTGAAAGAAATGCAAAAGGATCAAAATAAATGGGGAGACATTTCTGAGTGTCAACAAATGGGTTGAAAGACTCAATCTTAATAAAATACACCCCAAATTGATCTAGAGAGTTAATGCAATCCTTATCAAAACTCCGGCTAGTTTATTTTTGCAGAAATGGAGAGGCTGATCCTAAAATTCATATGGAAATTCAAACAACACAGACTGATTAAAACAGTTTTCAAAGAAAAAAGATGTAGTACTTACACATGGTTGATTAAAAAATTAACTATAAAACTAAATCAAGACAGTGTGGTATTGGTATAGGACAGAGATACAGAATGGGCAGTCCAGAAATAAACTCTGAAAATTTATGGTCAATTGATTTTTTACAAAGTTGAAAAGAAAATTCAATGGGAAAAATATAGTTTTTTTTTTTTTTTTTCCTCAACAAATGCTACTAAGACAATTGGATATCCATATGTCAAAATTGAACTCAGGTCCTTATCTCACGTGATACACAGAAAATAACTCAAAATGGATCATAGACATAAATTTAAAAGCTAAAACCAAAACTTCTCGAAGATAACATAGAAGAAAATCTTTGTGTGACACTGAGTTAGGCAAAGATATCTTAGCTATGATAAGAAAGTCAACATTCCTAAAGAAAAATTTGATAAATCATGCTTCATCACAATTAAAATTTTTTGTGCTTCAAAGACACCACCAAGAAAATGAAAAGATAAGCTATAGGTGGGGAGAGAATATTATAAATCATAAATCTGACAAAGGACTTGTACCCAGAATATATAAAAAACTCCATTGTTTTTGTTAGGTGGCATCAAGTTGTTTCCCACTCATAACGATCCTAAGCACAACAGAACAAAACATTGCCCAGTCCTGCACCATCCTCACAATTGTTGCTATGCTTGAGCCCACTGTCGCAGCCACTGCGTCAATCCATCTCGTTGAAGGTCTTTTGCTGACCCTTGATTTTACCAAGCATGATGTCCTTCTCCAGGAACTGATCCCTCCTGATAATATATGTCCAGTGTGAGATGTAGTCTCACCATCCTTGCTTCTGAGGAGCACTCTGGCTGCACTTCTCCCAAGACAGACTTGTTCATTCTTTTGGCAATCCACACCAAAATTCGAAGGTGTCAATTCTTCTTCTGTCTTCCTTATTCATTGTCCAGATTTCGAATGCATATGAAGCAAGTAAAAACACCATGGCTTGGGTGAGGCCCACCTTAGTCCTCAAGGTGACATCTTTGCTTTTCTACACTTTAGAGGCCTTTTGCAGCAGATTTGCCCAATAGGGCTCTACTTCTAGCACTATATCAGACAATGTTCCGCTGCTATTCAGAAGGTTTTCACTGGCTAATTCTTTTCAGAAGTAGATCGCTAGGTCCTTCTTCCTAGTCTGTCTTAGCCTGGAAGCTCGGCTGATACCTGTCCTCCATGGGTGAGCCTGCTGGTATTTGAATACCGGCGGGATAGCTTCCAGCATCACAGCAACACACAAGTGCCCACAGTATGACAACCTGAGAGACGTGGGAGAACGACTTCCTACAATTCAAAAATAAGAAGATAGAACAACCCAATTTAAAAAAAAAAAAAAAAGATCTAAACAGCCCTTCATCAAAAAAGATGGCAAATAAGCATATGCAATGATGTTCAACATCATTAGTCATTAGGGAAATGCAGATTAAAATCTCAAGGAGATGCCATTACACACCAATTACAACGGCTGAAATAAAAATAATGACAATATCAAGCACTGATGAGGATGTGAAACACCTAAATCTCTTATACACTGCTAGTGGAGAAGTAAAATGTTGCAGCCATTCTGGAAAACTAGTCTGGCAGTATCCATTAAAGTTAAATATATATACAACACGTGACCCAACAATTCCACTCCTAGATATTTACCTAAGAGAAATGAAAACACGTGTTCACACAAAAACGTGGGTCTTAGTCTGGGTTCTCTAGAGAAGCAAACAAGTGAAGCCTACATAAAAATATATATAGACAGATTTAGTTAAGGAGATGGCTCACGCAATTGTGGGGGATGGCAAGTCCCAAATCCGTGGGTCAGGCAGCAAGCTGAACACCTCTACTGGCTCAGATGGTAGCAGGGACAGACAAACCCAAAATCTGCAGGTCAGGTGGCAGGCTGGAGGCCTCTGCTGGCTTACAGGGTTGCAGGGGCTGACAAATCCAAAATCTACATGTCAGGCATCAGGCTGAAGACTTCTGTAGGCTTATGACCCAAGAACTGGAGATCAGGTGATGAGAAGAGTGCAGGGTTGAGAGAGAGAGCGACTTTTGTCAGAACATCCATTTATATACTGGAGGCAGGTCACACAGCCTAGGAAACTCCCCTTTCAACTGATTGGCTGCTCACATCAGATTACAAAATGGAAGGTGATACATAGTGTCTGCCAAACCACTGAGGATCATAGCCTAGGAAAGTTGACGCATAGCATTAACCATCACAATCCACCTTATCAAATTGGCACCTACAGGAGGCAGAACAAAGATGATGGAATAGACAGATGCTTCCGGCAAGACCTCTTTACAAGAAAGACCTGAAAAAACAAGTGAAACAAGTATATTTATGACAAGCTAGGAGCCCCGAACATCAAAGGCAAGCCTAGAAAATAAACTGAGGGTCAGGGGGAGGAAGAAATGGTTCAGAAGTAGAGAGGAGTTACCAGACTTGAATTGCAGGGAGCCCTTAGGCACCACTCCTGGGAGTGGTGGCAGCAGGCTGGTGCTAGTGTTAGGCCAGAGTTTCCTCAGGGAGAAGCAACCAGCCACATAGCCTACTCACACCTCCAGAATCCGTGAAGAATGGTGGTCTTGGCAAAAGCAAAGTACTTGCATATGTTTTATCGTGCCCCAACCCCCTGCTTCCAAGCCAGCTTCAGTGGTTGACTTCCCTGGGCCTGAGATAGGCCCTGTTGAGCACCTACAGCCATCCTCCTGGCCTTGGAAAAGGAATAAATTTGCAAATGGGGGAAAAGATAATTTGACAGCTCCCCAAACCAGGGGAGCTCAGGACAGAAGCGGCTCCTGTCCAGGCATGAACAGTCCATGGATGTTGAGTACCTTTCCCCTTTGCACAGAACTGTGTGGGCCTATTTCAGGAGAATGGCCCCTTGTTCACAAACTCTAACAATTTCAGCTGTGCAGCGGAGAGGCAGGTGTTTGATGTTTGACGTTGCTTTGCCTATTAAACAGGGTCCTCAGGTACCCACATCAGGGGCCTAAGGACTAGCAGCTCCACTCAGGTCACCAAGCCACCCGTGCCAGGGGTCCAAGGATAACTGGTAACTCCCACTCCTTACAACCAAAAACATTGGGTGACCATGGTCCGTCTGCAGAACCCATCTACTTGTACACTTTAAGGAACAGGGACACACTTTTTTCAGAGACACTTGGGGGGCGATTCTCAGGCCCCTGCATTGTTCAGAGTGGGACCCCCTGGCTGCAACCAGATACCGGTACCTACACCAGTGAAACCTGCCACTCTAAGACTGTAGGACAGAGCCTGTACCACACGCTTGATGATCAGCTACCTGGACACCTGAGCTGAATTCATACAAGAAAACTGAAGGGACTCCTAGACTGATAAGCCAGATAACAGCTCTAGCCATCTGGGGACAGGACATCAGTGCTCCAAAGGTGAAAATATTCAAGCTAGCTCACTCAAATAACCAATTTGGGCATATCAAAACAAAACAAAGCAAGAAGCTACAACACAGTAAGCAAGCATAAACTAATACAATAACTAACAGATGGCTTGGAGACAACAGTCAATATCAAGTCACATAAAGAAACAGACCATGATCACCTCAACAAGCTCTCAGAACAAAGAATCAAATGATCTTCCAGATGAAAGCACATTCCTGGAATTACCAGAGCCAGAATACAAAAGATTAATATACAGAACCCTTCAAGACATCAGGAAGGAAAAGAAGCAATATGCAAAACAAGCCAAGGAACACACAGATAAAGCAACTGAAGAAATTAAAAAGATTATTCAGGAACATAAGGAAAAATTTAATAAGCTGGAAAAATCCATAGACAGACAGCAATCAGAAATTCAGAAGATTAACAATAAAATTACAGAATTAGATAACTCAATAGTAAGTCAGAGGAGCAGAATTGAGCAAGTGGAAAGTAGAATTTCTGAACTTGAATCACTTGGCACTAATATATTTGAAGAAAATCAGATAAAAGAATAAAAAAAAAACTGAAGGAAGGTTAAGAATCATGTGGAACTCTATAAAGACAAATAACCTACAAGTGATTGGAGTACCAGAACAGGGAGGGATGACAGAAAATACAGAGAGAATTGTTGAACATTTGTGGGCAGAAAACTTCCCTGACATTATGAAAGATGAGAAGATATCTATCCAAGATGCTCATCAAACTCCACATAAGGTAGGGGTTAAAAGAAAGTCACCAAGACATATTGTAATCAAACTTGCCAAAACCAAAGATAAGAGAGAATTTTAAGAGCAGCTACCCACGTGTCTGTCAGTTTCTTGTACTGTGGGGGCTTGTGTGTTGCTGGAAGCTATGCCACTGGTATTCAGATACCAGCAGGGTCACCCATGGAGGACAGGTTTCAGCTGAGCTTCCAGACTGAGACAGACTAGGAAGAAGGACCCGGCAGTCTACTTCTGAAAAGCATTAGCCAGTGAAAACCTTATGAATTGCAGCAGAACGTTATCTGCTATACTGCTGGAAGATGAGCCCCCCAGGTTGGAAGGCACTCAAAAGATGACTGGGGAAGAGCTGCCTCCTCAAAGTAGAGTCAACCTTAATGATATGGTTGGAGTAAAGCTTTCAGGACCTTCATTTGCTAATGTGGCACGACTCAAAATAGGAAGAAACAGCTTCAAACATCCATTAGTAATCGGAACCTGGAACATACGAAGTATGAATCTAGGAAAATTGGAAATCGTCAGAAATGAAATGGAATGCTTAAACTTCGATATCCTAGGCATTGGTGAGCTGAAATGGACTGGTATTGGCCATCTTGAATCAGAAAATCATATGGTCTACTATGCTGGGAATGACAACTTGAAGAGGAATAGTGTTGCATTCATCGTCAAAAAGAACGTTTCAAGATCTATCCTGAAGTACAACACTGTCAGTGATAGGATAATATCCATATGCCTACAATGAAGACCAGTTAATACGACTATTATTCAAATTTACGCACCAACCACTAGGGCCAAAGATGAAGAAATAGAAGACTTTTATCAGCTGCTGCAGTCTGAAATTGATCTAACGTGCAATCAAGATGCATTGATAATTACTGGTGATTGCAATGCAGAAGTTGGAAACAAAAAAGAAGGATCAGTGGTTGGAAAATATGGCCTTGGTGATAGAAACAATGCTGGAAATCCAATGATAGAATTTTGCAAAACCAACGACTTCTTCATTGCAGATACCTTCTTTCACCAACATAAATGGCAACTATACATGTGGACCTCACCAGACGGATTGCACAGAAATCAAATTGACTACATCTGAGGAAAGAGACGATGGAAAAGCTCGATATCATCAGTCAGAACAAGGCCAGGGGCTGACTGTGGAACAGACCATCAATTGCTCACATGCAAGTTCAACCTGAAACTGAAGAAAATCAGAGCAAGTCCACGGGAGCCAACATATGACCTTGAGTATATCCCACCTGAATTTAGAGACCATATGAAGAACAGATTTGATGCACTGAACACCAGTGACTGAAGGCCAGACGAATTGTGGAATGACATCAAGGACATCATCCATGAAGAAGGCAAGAGGTCATTGAAAAGACAGAAAAGAAAGAAAGGCCAAGATGGATGTCAGAGGAGACTCTGAAACTTGCTCTTGAGTATCAAGCAGCTCAAGCAAAAGGAAGAATTGATGAAGCAAAAGAACTGAACAGAAGATTTCAAAGAGCATCTCGAGAAGGCAAAGTAAAGTATAATAATGACATGTGCAAAGAGCTGGAAATGGAAAACCAAAAGGGAAGAACACGCTTGGCGTTTCTCGAGCTGAAAGAACTGAAGAAAAAATTCAAGCCTCGAATTGCAATAGTGAAGGATTCCATGGAGAAAATATTAAACAACACAGGAAGCATCAAAAGAAGATAGAAGGAATACGCAGAGTCATTATACCAAAAAGAATTAGTCGGTATTCAACCATTTCAAGAGGTGGCATATGATCAAGAACCGATAGTACTGAAGGAAGAAGTCCAAGCTGCTCTGAAGGCATTGGCGAAAAACAAGGCTCCAGGAATTGATGGAATATCAATTGAGATGTTTCAACAAACAGATGCAGCGCTGGAGGTGCTCACTCATCTATGCCAAGAAATATGGAAGACAACTTCCTGGCCAACTGACTGGAAGAGATCCATATTTATGCCCATTCCCAAGAAAGGTGATTCAACCGAATGTGGAAATTATAGAAAAATATCATTAATATCACATGCAAGCAAAATTTTGTTAAAGATCATTCAAAAATGGCTGCAGCAGTATATGAACAGAGAACTGCCAGAAATTCAGGCCGGTTTCAGAAGAGGACGTGGAACCAGGGATATCATCGCTGATGTCAGATGGATCCTGGCTGAAAGCAGAGAATACCAGAAGGATGTTTACCTGTGTTTTATTGACTATGCAAAGGCATTCGACTGTGTGGATCATAACAAACTATGGATAACACTGAGAAGAATGGGAATTCCAGAACACTTCATTGTGCTCATGAGGAACCTTTACATAGATCAAGAGGCAGTTGTTTGGACAGAACAAGGGGATACTGATTGGTTTAAAGGCAGGAAAGGTGTGCATCAGGGTTGTATTCTTTCACCATACCTACTTAATCTGTATGCTGAACAAATAATACGAGAAGCTGGAGTATATGAAGATGAACGGGGCATCAGGATTGGAGGAAGACTCATTAACAACCTGCGTTATGCAGATGACACAACCTTGCTTGCTGAAAGTGAAGAGGACCTGAAGCACTTACTAATGAAGATCAAAGACCACAGCCTTCAGTATGGATTACATCTCAACATGAAGAAAACAAAAATCCTCACAACTGGACCAATGAGCAACATCATGATAAACGGAGAAAAGATTGAAGTTGTCAAGGATTTCATTTTACTTGGATCCACAATCAACAGCTATGGAAGCAGCAGTCAAGAAATCAAAAGACAGACCACATTGGGCAAATCTGCTGCAAAGGACCTCTTCAATGTGCTGAAGAGCAAATATGTCACCCTGAAGACTAAGGTGCACCTGACCCAAGCCATGGTATTTTCAATCACATCATATGCATGTGAAAGCTGGACAATGAATAAGGAAGACCAAGGAAGAGCTGAATTGTGGTGTTGCAAAGAATATTGAATATACCATGGACTGCCAAAAGAACGAACAAATCTGTCTTGGAAGAAGTACGGCCAGGATGCTCCTTAGAAGCAAGGATGGTGAGAATGCATCTTGCATACTTTGGACATGTTGTCAGGAGGGATCAGTCCCTGGAGAAGGACATCACGCTTGGCAGAGTACAGGTTCAGCAGAAAAGAGGAAGACCCTCAGCGAGGTGGATTGACACAGTGGCAGCAACAATGAGCTCAAGCATAACAACTACTGTAAGGATGGCGCAGGACCAGGCAGTGTTTTGTTCTGTTGTGCATAGGGTCGCTATGAGTCGGAACCGACTCGATGGCACCTAACAACAACAACAACACGGATAAACGAAAAGTCACCTACAAAGGAGAGCCAATAAGAGTAAGCTCAGACTACTTGGCAGAAACCATGCAGGCAAGAAGGCAATGGGATGACTTATTTAAAAAATTAAAGGAAAAAAATTGCCAGCCAAGAATCCTATGTCCAGTAAAACTGTCTCTTAAATATGAAAGTGAAATTAGGACATTTCCAGATAAACAGAAGTTTAGGGAATTCATAAAAAACAAACCAAACTATAAGAAATACTCAAGGGAGTTCTTTGGTTAGAAAATAAATACTATCAGTTATCAACCCAAGACTAGAACACTGGACTGAGCAATCAGAAGTCAACCCAGACAGGGAAATCAAAAAAATAAATCAAGAGAAAAGAAATACACTCAAAACAGGTTAACAGCGATGTTATTTTGTAAAAGAAGACAACTTTAAAACAATAAAGAAGGACTAAGAAATGCAATGCAGTCATGGATCTTCCATATGGAAAGGAAGATAAGGTGATACAAAGAAATAAAATTCAGGCTGAAATTAAGAAAAATAAGGGTGAATAATAAGGTAACCACAAAGAAGACAAAATATCCTACACATCAAAATAAAACATAAAAAAAAAAAAAAGAGACTCAGCAGGAACAAAATCATCAACAATGAATATAAGGAAAGGACAATATATAAAGATAACCTACTCAGCACATAAAATTAAGTGGGAAAAAGAAACTGTCAACAACACAGAAAAAAAGATATCAAAATGATAGCACTAAATTCATAAAAAAAAAAAAAAATTCATACCTATCCATAATTACCCTGAACGGAAATGGACTTAAAGGTACCGATAAAGAGACAGAGAATGGCAGAATGGATTAAAAATCATAATCTGTCTATATGCTGTCTACAAGTGACACACCTTAGAGACAAAAACAAACTAAAACTCAAAGGATGGAAAAAAATATATCAGGCAAACAGCAATGAAAAAAGAGCAAGAGTGGCAACATAAATTTCTGACAAAGAGACTTTAAAGTTAAATCCATCATAAAGGATAAGGAAGGACAGTATATAATGATTAAAGGGACAATATACCAAGAAGATACAACCATATTAAATATTTATGCACCCAATGACAGGGCTGCAATATACATGAAACAAACTCTATCAGCATTGAAAAGCTAGATAGACAGCTCCACAATACTAGTAGGACACTTCAACACACCACTTTTGGTGAAGAACACGACATCCAGAAAGAAGCTCAATAAAGACACGGAAGATCTAAATGCCACAATCAACCAACTTGACCTCATAGACATATACAGAACACTTCACCCAACAGCAGCCAAATATAATTTCTTTTCTAGTGCACATGGAACATTCTCTAGAATAGACCACATATTAGGTCAAAAGGCAAGCCTTAGCAGAATCCAAAACACTGAAATATTACAAAGCATCTTCTCTGACCATAAGACCATAAAGTGGAAATCAATATCAGAAAAAGCAGAGAAAAGAAATCAAACATTTGGGAACTGAACAACACCCTGCTGAAAAAAGACTGGATTATAGAAGACATTAAGGATGGAATAAAGAAATTCATAGAATCCAATGAGAATGAAAACACTTCCTATCAGAACCTTTGAGACACAGCAAAAGCAGAGGTCAGAAGTCAGTTCATATCAATAAATGTACACATACAAAAAGAAGAAAGGGCCAAAATCAAAGAATTACCCCTATAACTTGAACAAGTAGAAAGAGAGCATCAAAAGAAACCCCGAGACACTAGAAGAAAATAAATAATAAAAATTAGAGCAGAACTAAATGAAATAGAAAACAGAAAATCAATTGAAAGAATTAACCAGACCAAAACTTGGTTCTTTGAAAAAATCAACAAAATTCATAAACCATTGGCCCACCTACTTAAAAAAAAGAAATGGGATGGGCGATATTACAACAGACCCAACTGAAATTTAAAGAATCATATCAGATTACTACAAAAAAATTGTACTAAAACAAATTTGAAAACCTATAAGAAATGGATGAATTCCTAGAAACACACCACCTACCTGAACTAACACCAACAGCCACAGAAGAACTAAATACTCCCATAAAGAACGAAGAGATTGAAAAGGTAATAAAAAACTCCCAACAAAAAAAAGCCCTGGCCCGGACAGACTTACTGCAGAGTTTGACCAAACTTTCAGAGAAGAGTTAATACCACTACTACTAAAGGTATTTCAGAGCACAGAAAAGAACAGAATGCTCCTAAACTCATTCTATGAAGCCGCATGTCCCTGATACCAAAACAGGTAAAGACACCATAAAAAAAAGAAAATTACAGACCTATATCCGTCATGAACTTAGATGCGAAAATCTTCAACAATATACTAGCCAATAGAATTCAACAACATATCAAAAAAATAATTCACCATGACCAAGTGGGATTCATACCATGTATGCAGGGATGGTTCAACATTAGAAAAACAACATAATCCATCACATAAATAAAGCAAAAGACAAAAATCATGTGATTTTATCGATTGATGCAGGAAAGGCATTTTGACAAAGTTCAACACCCATTCATGATAAAAACACTCAGCAAAATAGGAATAGAAGGAAAATTCCTCAACATAATAAAGGGCATTTATACAAAGGCAATAGCCAACATCACCCTAAATGGAGAGAGCCTGAAAGCATTCCCCTTGAGATCAGGAACCAGACAAGGATGCCCTTTATCACTGCTCTTATTCAACATTGTGCTGGAGGTCCTAGCCAGAACAATTAGGCTACATAAAGAAATAAAGAGCATCCAGGTTGGCAAGGAAGAAGTAAAAGTATCTCTATTTACAGATGACATGATCTTATACACAGAAAACCCTAAGGAATCCTCCAGAAAACTACTGAAACTAATAGAAGAGTTCAGCAGACTATCAAGATACAAGATAAACATACAAAAATCAGTTGGATTCCTCTACACCAACAAAAAGAACATCGAAGAGGAAATCACCAAATGAATACTATTTACAGCAGTAGTCCCCAAGAAGATAAAATACTTAGGAATAAATCTTACCAGAAATGTAAAAGACTTATACAAAGAAAACTACAGTACACTTCTGCAAGAAACCAAAAGAGACCCACATAAGTGGAAAAACATACCTTGCTCATGGATAGGAAGACTTAACATTATAAAAATGTCTATTCTACCAAGAGCAATCCATAGATTTAATGCAATTCTGATCCAAATTCCAAAGACTTTCTTTAATGAGATGGAGAAAAAAAATCAGCAACTTCATATGGAAGGGAAAGTGGCACCGGATAAGTAAAGCATTACTGAAAAAGAAGAACAAAGTGGGAGGCCTCACTCTACCTGATTTTAGAACCTACTATACTGCCACAGTAGTCAAAACAGCCTGGTACTGGTACAACAACAGATACATAGACCAATGGAACAGCACTGAGAATCCAGACATAAATCCATCCACATATGAGCAGCTGATATTTGACAAAGGCCCCAAAACGGTTAAATGGGAAAAAGACAGTCTTTTTAACAAAAGGTGCTGGCATAACTGGATATCCATCTGTAAAAAAAAATGAAACAAGATCCATACCTTACTCCATGCACAGAAACGAGCTCAAAATGGATCAAAGACCTAAATATAAAGTCTAAAATGATAAAGGCCATGAAAGAAAGAATAGGGACAACTTAGGAGCCCTAATACATGGCATAAACAGTATACAAAACATTACTAACAATGCAGAAGAAAAACTAGATAATTGGGAGCTCCTAAAAATCAAACACCTATGTTCATCCAAAGACTTCACCAAAAGAGCAAAAAGATTATCTACAGATGTAGAAAAAGTTTTTAGCTATGACATTTCCAATCAGGGCCTGAACTCTAAAATCTACATGATACTGCAAAAATTCAACTACAAAGAAACAAATAACCCAATTAAAAAATGGGCAAAAGATGTGAACAGACACTTCACTAAAGAAGACATTCAGGTAGCTAACAGACACATAAGGAAGTGCTCAAAATCATTAGCCATTAGGGAAATGCAAATCAAAACTACAATGATATTTCATCTCACTCCAACAAGGCTGGCATTAATCCAAAAAACACAAAATAATAAATGTTGGAGAGGCTGTGGAGAGATTGGAACACTTATACACCACTGGTGGGAGTGTAAAATGGTACAACCACTTTGGAAATCGTTTTGGCACTTTCTTAAAAAGCTAGAAATAGAACTACCATACAATCTAGCAATCTCACTCCTTGCAACATATCCTAGAGAAATAAGAGCCTTTACATGAACAGATATATGCACACCCATGTTCATTGCAGCTCTGTTTACAATACCAAAAAGATGGAAGCAACCAAGGTGCCCATCAACAGATGAATGGATAAATAAATTATGGTATATTCACACAATGGAATACTACTCATCGATAAAGAACAGTGAGGAATCTCTGAAACACTTCATAACGTGGAGGAATCTGGAAGGCATTATGCTGAGTGGCATTAGTTGCAAAATGACAAATACTGTATAAGACCAATATTATAAGAACTCAAGAAATAGTTTAAACAGAGAAGAAAATATTCTTTGGTGGTTATGAGAGAGGGAGGGAGGGAAGGTGGGAGAGGCGTATTGACTAATTAGATAGTAGATAAAAACTACTTTAGGTGACGGGAAAGACAACACACAATACAGGGAGGTCAGCACAACTGGACTAAACCAAAAGCAAAGAAGTTTCCTGAATAAACTGAATGCTTTGAAGGCCAGTGTAACAGGGGTGGGGTTTGGGGACCATAGTTTCAGAGGACATCCAAGTCAACTGGTATTATAAAATCTATTAAGAAAACATTCTGCATCCCATTTTGGAGAGTGGAGTCTGGGGTCTTAAATGCTAGCAAGCAGCCATCTAAGATGCATCAATTGGTCTCAACCCACCTGGATCAAAGCAGAATGAAGAACACCAAGGACACAGGGTAATTATGAGCCCAAGAGACGGAAAGGGCCCCATAAACCAGAGACTACATCAACCTCAGACCAGAAGAACTAGATGGTGCCCGGCTACAACTGATGACTGCCCTGACAGAGAACACAACAGAGAACCCCTGAGGGAGCAGAAGAGCAGTGGGATGCAGACCCCAAATTCTCATATAAAGACCAGACTTAATGGTCTGACTGAGATTGGAAGGACCCTGGTGGTCATGACCCCCAGGGCTTCTGTTGGCTCAAGACAGGAACCATTCCCAAAGCCAACTCTTCAGACATGGATTGGACTGGACAACGGGTTGGAGAGGGTTGCTGGTGAGGAGTGAGCTTCTTGGATCAGGTGGACACTTGCGACTATGCTGGCATTTGCTGCCTGGAGGGGAGAGGAGAGGGTAGAGGGGTTTAAAAAATTTAGAAGCTGGCAAAATGGACACAAAAAGAGTGAGTGGAGGGAGGGAACAGACTGTCTCATTAGGGGGAGAGCAACTGGGAGTATGTAGCAAGGCGTATATAAGTTTTTGTGTGAGAGACTGACTTGATTCGTAAACTTCCATTTAAAGCACAACAAAAAATTTTTTAAAAATCATGGAGAAAAAAAATTGGCATCTACACACATCTCCTTAAATCATACATAATCTCCAAATAAAGGCAATTATAAGGTCATACTTGCACGTAATAAGATACAACATCTTGTATTCTATAATAAGTAGCAGGATAAGAAGGAGCCCTGGTGGCGTAGTGGTTAACCACTTGGCTGGTAATCAAAAGGTCAGTGGTTTGAACCCACCAGCTGCTCCATATGTGAAAGACATGGCAGTCTACTTCTGTAAACATTACAGCCTTGGAAACCCTATGGGGCAGTTCTACTCTGTCCTACAGGTTCACTATGAGTCAGAATGGATTCAACTCAACAGTGGTGGGTTTGGGTTTGGTTTTTGTTTAGGAGGTAAGAGAGGGGAAAAAACAAAGATATTACATATATATACATACACACACACATATATGTAATATGTATACCCAGTGCCGTCGAGTCGATTCCGACTCATAGCGACCCTATAGGACAGAGTAGAACTGCCCCATAGAGTATCCAAGGAGCACAAACAAGTATAACAAAATAAGGAAAAAATATTCGTAACAATTAAAATCCTCGTTTCTGCAACTGTTCACGTGGTTGTAACTGGTATTTAGAACTACCTTCTTCATTACTCATTCTGTATTCCCTTTGCCTTCAAGCAAGCACCTCAGCTGGTCTTTGCCTAGGGGGGTAACCCAAATCTTCATTCCTGAAAGGTCTGGGCCATTAGTAGTCCTGTCCGAATTGGGTTGTTGTAGTTTTCCACCGACTTTAATCCAGGGCATCGTAGTACTAAGTTTCACCATAAGAAAGCTTCTGTATTCCAGACATATTCTTCTTTACCCCTATTATGTAATAAAGGTCAAATTTCCCCCTTGGTAATCAGGATCAATCACACAAGCCAGTATAGTAACTCCCTTTTTGCCTGTTGATTCAGAGACATGAGGAGCCCAAAGTGGCCTGATGGCAACCTAAACTTCCAGTTCAATGGAATCAGTGTTGTGTTTCCTGGTAGGAGTATCCCTCCATTTGTAACTAAGACTCCTAGATCAGTAGGGCATAGGGTCACAGGGACAAGAAGCAAAAAAAATTGCAAATGGGTCACTAGACTAGAGGTAACAGTGAGTGGTGGCACTCCCATTTCCATCCCTTGATTCCTGGACCCCTGGGAGAAATAGCACCATATATTAGATGCTAATTTAAAGCATATAAAACCTCCTGGAGAAAATTACTTCATTCCCACAAGTTATTTCCACCTAGATGGCACCATAATTGAGTCTTTAAAAGACCATTCCATCATTCTACGAGCCAGCTGCTTCAGTGAATTCCATGAGCATGGGCCAATTGTCACATTTCATTTGCTATGAAGTGAGTCCCTTGGTCCAAGGTGATGCTGTATGGAATACCATGACAGTGGATAAAGATTTTATAAGTCCACTAGTAGTTTTGGCAAAAACATTGCATGCAGGAAAAGCAAATCCATGTCCACAGTAAGTGTCTATCCCAGTAAGAACAAAATGCTGCCCTCTCCATGATGGAAGCAGTTAATGTAATCAACCTGACCCCAGGTTGCTGGCTGATCACCCCAAGGAATGTTGACTGATTGGGAATCAGTGTTGGCCTCTGCTATTAGCAGGTTGGGCACTCAGCAGTGGCTGTAGCTAAGTCAGTCTTGGTGAGTGGAAGTCCATGTTGCTGAGCCCATGCATAATCTCCTTCCCTGTAACCATGGCCACTTTATTCTTGAGCCCACTGGGCAATGACAGGAGTGGCTGGGGAAAGAGGATGACTGGTGTCCACAAAACATGTCATCCTATCCACCTGATTGTTAAAATCCTCCTCTGCTGAGGTCATCCTTTGGTGAACATTCACATGAGACACAAATATCTTCACTTCTTTGGCCCATTCAGAGAAGTCTGTCCACAGACCTCTTCCCCAGACCTCTTTGCCTCCAATTTTCTAATCATGTTCCTTCCAAGTCCCTGACCATTGAGCCAAACCATTGCCCACAACCCCTGAATCAGTATACAATCACACATCTAGCCATTTCTCCTTCCAAGCAAAATAAACAACCGGGTACACTGCTTGAAGTTCTGTCCACTGGAAGAAGTTCCCTTTACCAATGTCCTCAGTGATGGCCCAAAAAAGGGCTGTAGTGTTGAAACCATCCACTTTCCAGTGGTGCCTGCATATCATGCAGATCCATCTGTAAACCAGGCCCAGGTTTTCTCTTTCTCAGTCAACCAATCATGAGAAACTCCCCATGAGGCCACAGGTGCAGACTGGGAGAGGAAAGGTAATGTGACAGGAATGGAGACCATGGGCATGCGGCCCACTTCCTCACGCAACTTACTTGTGCCTTCAGATGCTGCTCGATCCTGATCTTGTATATGCCACTTCCATTTAATGATGCAGTGCTACTCTGTATCATCCAACTTTATGACTCTTTGGGTCAGACAACACCCGGTTCATGATGGGCAGGTCAGGACACATGTGACTTGGTGGCCCATGGTTAAGCTTTCAGTCTCTACGAAGGCCCAGTAACAAGCCAAAAGTTGTTTCTCAAAAGGAGAGTAGATAACCGCAGAGAATGATGGGGCTTTGCTCTGAAATCCTAAGGGTCTACACTGTGGTTTACCAATAGGGGACTTCCAAAAACTCCAAGTAGCATCTCTACCTGCCACTGAAACTTCAAGCACAACCAGGTCATGTGGCCCAAGTGGCAGAGCAGTTTGCACAGCAGCCTGAATCTGTTGGAGAGTCTTCTCTTGTTCTGGGCCCAACTGAAAACTAGATGTTTTTCAAGACTTGGTAAATAGGCCAGAGTAGCACACCCAAGTGAGGTATAAGCTGCCTCCAAAATCCAAGGATGCAGACCGGGCATTGTGACTCCTTCTTAATTGTAGGAGGGGCCAGATGCAACAATTTATTCTTCACCTTAGAAGGGATATCTCAATATACCCCGCCACTGGGCTTTTAAGAATTTCACTGAGGTGGAAGGGCCTGAGTTTTTGTCAAGTTAATTTCCCACTCTGTTATGCAAATGTCTTACCAATAAGTCTGGAGTCATCAATACTTCTTCTTATTAGGTCAAATCGCACAATGTCATCAATGTGATGGATCAGTGTGATATGCTACGGAAGCAGAAGGCTATCAAGGTCAGTATGGACTAAATTATGACATAGGGCAAGAGAGTTGAAATACCGCTGAGATAGGACACTGAAGATGTATTGTTGGCCTTGCAAGCTGTCTGAGGCTGGTTTCTCTAGAGAACAAAACCAGTAAAGCGTGTAAATACATATCAAAGAGATTTATATTAAGGAAATGGCTCACGCGATTTAGAGGCTAGAATGTCCCAAGTCTGCAGGTCAGGCTGGAGGCTTCTCCTGATTCATGTAGCCACAGGGGCTAGTGAATCCAAGATCAGGCAAGTCAGACAGCAGGGCCCTGGCTCACAGGCTGCAAAGACTGACGAATTCCAAGATCAGCAGGCAAGATGGCAGGTAAGCTGCTACCTCAAGTTCCAAGAACGGGAGGTCAGATGAACAGGAGCCAGCTGCAGGATCCAGAGCAAGCAAAAGCCCACAAGCCTTGCCAGAAAGTCCACCTATATTGGACATAGGCCACACCCCCATGGAAATTCCTTTCAACTGATCGGCTACTTACAGCAGTTCCCATCATGGAGGTGACTGCATTATAACACATTATAACAAATCTCATCATGGAGGAAATCACATCATTATACTACTGCCAAACTATATCATAACTGCCAAACTACTGAGAATCATGGCCCAGCCTAGTTGACACATAACCTTTACGATCACACAAGCTGAAGGCAAACTGCTTCTGATGGTCTTCAGAAACAGGAATGGAGAAAAAGGCATTGACCAGATCATAGCTGCATACCAGGTATCGGGAGGTACATTAATTTACTCAAGCAATGAAAGTCTGGAATAGCAGTTGCAAATGGAGTTACCACATAGTTAATGATAATCCACTGTCCTTTCTCCAGGATGCATCTGTTTTCTACACAGACCAAACAGGCAAGTTGAATTGAAATGTGCTGGGAATCACCACCCCTGCATCCTTCAAGCCCTTGGTGGTGGCACTAATCTCTGCAATCCCTCCAGGAATGCAATATTGTTTTTGGTTTACTATTTTCTGAGGCAGGGGCAGTTCTAATGGCTTCCCCTTGGACCTTCCTACCATAATAGCCCTTACTCCACATATTAGGGAATGAATGTGAGGGTTTCACCAGGTGCTTAGTGTGTCTATTTCAATTATGCATTCTGGAACTGGGGAAATCACTACAGCATGGGTTCAGGGACCCACTAGACCCGTTGAGAGATGGACCTGAGTGGTTGTTCTTAGGTGACATCAAGTCAGTTCTGACTCATAGCAACCCTGTGTACAAGAGACCGAAACGCTGCCCAGTCCTAAGCCATCCTCACAATTGTTGTCATGTTTGAGCCCATTGTTGCAGCCACTGTGTCAATTCTTCTCATTGGAGGTCTTCCTCTTTTTCACTGACCCTCTACTTTGCCAAGCATGATATCCTTCTCCAGGGGCTGGTCCCTCACGATAACATTTCCTAAGTGCATGGGACAAAGTCTCGCCATCCTTGCCTCTAAGGAGCATTCTGGTTGTCCTGTCTTCATACGGCCCATCTTCTCAAATTATTTGCTCAGCCTACAGACTGAATAAGTGCGATGAAAGGATACAACTCTGACACACACCTTTTCTGATCTTAAACCATGCAGTATCCCTTGTTCTGTTCAAACAACTGCTTCTTGGTCTATGTATAGGATCACGTAAGCACAATTAAGTCTTCTTCATACATGTCTGCTCATATGCACTTATTCCAATTTTCAGGATCCCATTTCTTCCCAATCAATTCCCTCACTTTAACTTCAGAGACCTTTCTGGGTTGGAAATTCTATTGGCATTGTAATTCAGCCACTCTCAGGATAAGACTCAGGGTTTGGTTTTCACCAGTACAAGCTCTGTTACTACAAGAAATAAGGCTTTCTGTCAGGTCACAAATGACAATATTCAGGTCCTTTATGTGGTGCTTGAGCTGGGACTCTGAAGCCCTGAGGTCATCTTTTTCCTCCTCCGCTTTGTCTAGCAAAAGTAGGACCAACCACCCAATTCCGTTATAATTGTCAATTTGACGAAAACATTGCAAGCTATTAAATACACAATCACCCAGAGCCTTGTCTCTCACAAATATTTGATCCAGTGGTGATAATCTTTTACATATCTCTATTGCCACATCACATCACAGATTAACAGTGCTATCTTTACCACTGGAAACTCATTAGTGCCTTTAAATCTAGCCAGGCAATTGGTGTCTATTCATCTGGAGCAACAGAGGAAGAAGGAGAGTCAGGAACAGGAGGAGAAAATGGAATGTATGGCTAATTGCCTTCATGAACAACTTCCTCTTTTGCCATGAAACCACAAGAACTGGATGGTTCCTATTTTTACTGAATATTTTAATTAAAGTTTCCATAGAAGGATCCTGATCAAAAGGGAGAAAAGGTAGAACAGAATTTCAAATTCTTATGGAATCCATAATTTTGCGAGCCATGGAGGCTAGATGAACCCCTGAAAGTATTGCCCTAAGATAATCTTTAAACCTTAAAACAAAAAATCCTGTGAAACCTTCTTAAAACCAAACAATAGATTAGCTTAACTAGTTAAAAAAAATGTTTGCCTTGAGCATTACGCTCTTTTAAAAACTATCTATATGGGATCAAATTGACAACAGCAACTCAAAAGACTAGATAGGAACCTTAGGGGGCAGTGAGTTTATGTTAATGGGGGAGGAACAACTCAGAAAAGGAAGGTCAGAATGGTTGCACAACGCAAAGAATGTACTCAATGTCACTGAATTGTACATGTAGAAACTATTGAATTGGTATATGTTTTGCTGTGTATATTCTCAACAATGACAACAAAGATAAACTGTATATATATACACACATATATATGCATATATTTATATAAAAGAATCTAGCCAGACTCGAGTACTAACTCAGAAAACTCATCTCTAAGATTTTGTTTCTCTAGAACCACTCTCGGTACCAAATGTCTTAATCTGGGCTCTCTGGAGGAGCAAAATCAATGAAGCATATATATAAATAGAGAGAGAGAGAGAGATTTACTTCAAGGAAATGGCTCATGAAATTATGAGGAAATGGCTCACACAATTGTGGACTCTGGCAAGTCCCAAATCCATGGGTCTGGTGACAAGCTGAAGAATTCTGCTGGCTTACATAGTTGCAGGGGCTGACCTCATCACCTGACCTTTGGTTCTTTGGTTCTTGTAGGTCAGGTGATGAGTAGAGTACAGAGTCGAGAGAGAGAGTTTTGCCAGAACATGCGTTTATATACTGGAGGCAGGCCACACCCTTAAGGAAATTCCCCTTCAACTGATTGGCCGCTAACATCAGATCACAAAATAGAAGGTGATTACGTAGTGTCTGCAAAATCACTGAGAATTATAGCTTTGCCAAGTTGACACACAACATTAATCAACACAACCTGTATGCACATGTTTATAACAGCTTTATTTGTAATCATTAAAGACCAGACACAACTCACTTGTCTTTTGATGAATGAATGAATTCATCACGAATTCACTGATGAATGGATTAAAAAACTGGTAAACCCATTCAATTGAATGCTACTCAGAAATAAAAAGGAAGAATAGGAATCACGATAGAGGGTCCCAGACAGAGTGGGAGAAAAATACAGAACAAAATTCACATTCACAAAGAAAGACTGGACTTACTGGTCTAACAGAGACCAGAGGACCGAGAATATGGCCCCTGGACACACTTTTAGCTCAGAAGTGAAGTCACTTCCAAAGTTCACCCTTCAGTCAAAGATTAAACAGATCTGAAAAACAAAGAGCTTCCTAGCTCAGTCCTGTATACGAGACCAAATGGGCACACCTGCCCCAAAGAAAAGACAAGAAGGAAAGGGAAAACTGGACAAATGGAAACAAGGAACCAGGGGTGGAGAAAGGGAAAGTGTTGACACATCAGGGACATTGCAACCAATGTCACAAAACAATGTGTGTAGTAATTGTTGAAGAGAAAGTAATTTGCTCTGTAGACTTTCACCTAAAGCACAATAAGAAAAAAAAAAAAGAATAATAATAAAAAACTACTGATCTCACAGATAAATTGTAAGTGCATTTTGCTAAGTAAAAAAAGCTAGACCCAAAAGCCTATATATTATATGATTCCATTGATAGTATCTTCTGGAGAAAAAAAAAAAAACTGGTTGGAAAACAAATCAGTGAGTTCCGGTGGCTGGGTGTGGGAACAGGATGGGGTTAACTACAAAGAGGGACAACACAAGGGAATTTTTAGTGTCAGAAACATCCAGAATCATGATGCAGTGGTAGATACATGACTGCCATGGACTGAATTACATCCCCCCAAAAATGTGCGTGTTAACTTGGTTAGGCCCTGATTCCCCGTATTCTCTGGTTGTCTTCCATTTTGTGATTCTAATTTTATGTTAAAGAGGGTTAGGGTGGGATTTTAACACCACCCTTACCCAGGTCATATCCCTGGTCCAAAGTAAAGGGAGTTGCCCTGGGGTGTGGCCTGCACCACCTTTTATCTCTCAAGAGAGAGATAATAGGAAAGGGAGGAAACCAGAGAGTTGGGGACCTCATACCTACAAGAAAGCAGCACCAGGAGCAGAGTGCATCCTTTGGACAGGGGGTCCCTGCACCTGAGAAGCTCCTCGACCAGGGGAAGATTGAGGACAAGGACCTTCCTCCAGAGCCAACAGAGAGAGAATGCCTTTTCCTGGCACTGACACCCTGAATTTGGAGTTTTAGCCTACTTTACTGTGAGGAAATGAATTTCTCTTTGTTAAAGCCACCCACTTGTGGTATTTCTGTTACAGCGGCACTAGATGACTAAGACAATGACTTTATCCACTGTCTAAAAACCGTAAAACTGTACATCCCAAAGGGTGAATTTTTGTGAGTAAATTTAAAACAAATCAACCATGATGTGGGAGAAACACAAAATGGAATACAAATTGCAATAAATGAACTTAACTGTATCACAAATGACTAGCATAAGCACACTGAAGGGAGTGGGGAAGAAAAGAACCAAACTAAGTTACGTTGGAAAAGAGCATTTTAACTGTGTATTGTAAATTTAAGGCAAAAGGAACTGTATGAGTACTGCATTTTAGTTAACAATTTCTTTCTCACAGCAGTATGGATTAGTAATTCTGAAAATACTTATGTGCATACTAGGGTTGAACAATAAGTAAACACGTTTTAGTTAATGAAGGCCAGGCCTTTCACTGTCAGAAAAAGAAATCACAAACAAGGGCAGGTGAAAGGCTAAAATAAATCCTGTGATATTACAGTCAGAAGTATCAATATGAACTCACCGTAGGTAGATAGATGATAGATAGACAAATAGTGCTTTAGATAGGTTCTCTAGAGGGCAAAAGCAGTGAAGCATATATATAAATACATAGAGATTTATTTCAAAGAAGTGACTCACGCAATTGTGAAGGCCAGCAAGCCCCAAACCAATGGGTCAGGTGTCAGGAGGCTTCTCCTGACTCACGGGGTTGCAGGGGTTGATGAACCCAAAATCTGCAGGTCAGGTTGCAGGCTGCTGGCTCACAGGACTGTGGGAGCTGGCAAATCCAAAATCTGCAGGTCAAACGGATGGCTGAAGGCTTCTCCAAGAGCCAAGGTCAGAACACAAGATAAGTGCAGAATCGAGAGAGAGAAGGAACTTTGCCAGAATATCCACATATATTGGAAGCAGGCCACACCCTAAAGGAAATTCCTCTTCCTACCAATTGGCTGCTCACATCAGATCACAAAATGGAGGATGACTACATAATATTTGCCAAACCACTGAGAATCATGGCCTAAGTTGACATACAACATTAACCATCACAGATATATAGATAGATGATAGATAGAAATGTGTGTTTGCATGTGTTAGCTTACACAGTATATTTCCAAGATCTGTCCCCCTATGGAGGCATAGAAGCAATGACACACTGGTAGCAATGAGCACATCTAATGCCTGGTTTTGGTTTCTAAATACTGTTCTTCAATTAAAAGGAACCAGGGCTTTTTGTACAAGCAGGTGGCTCAAGGGCAGGAGTGGGAAAAATACTGGATAAACCTGGAGCATCTTGTGGTGCCCAAAAGTAAGAAAATACTAAAAAAAAAAAAAAAAAAAAAGGGCAGAGGGGAGTATGTTGAAAGGACACAGGAGCTAAATTCAAAGAGCTCCTAATGACCAAAATTGGAAAACTCTGAGCAATAAAATAAATAATGATACTTCTGGATTGTAACCTATAGATTAAAATAAATATTCGTGCATCCATACTGATATGAATAAATAATTGAATAAATAAATAAATGGGGCAAGAGATTCAGCTTTTCCTAACAGAAGAGTTCCAATTAATAAATGTAGAAGGGATGGAGGAAACACAAAATCACCATTAGAACACTACGGCAATAATTGGTGCCAGCAAGTCTACCAAGGGATCCTAAAATTAGTGGGCAAAAGTTTTAAGGAAAACAGGATAGTTGTTTCCCCTCAAAGTATCTTCCCCAAGATATTTGTTAAGTACAATGGAGAAAACAGTAACTTTACAGTGGAGACGTGTGGCATGTATAGCCTTAACTAAATAATCAATTCTAATAATGATTAATAATAGGATCAATAATAAGACATATCAGTATCATGTGATATGATACCCTGGATGTGATACACTGAGAAGGGCATATGGCTTCTGTGGTATTCTCACCAAAAATGAGTAACATCAATCTAATCATGAGAAAACTCCAGAAAACCTAAATCGAGGGAAATTCTATAAAATAACTGACCATATCAAGGTCATCAAAGAAAGGAAAGGCTGAAAAATGTTCACAGCTTGAAGGAGACTAAATAGCCATAACCACTCAGTGCAATACGGGCTCCTGGGCCCATGTGTGTCAGAGTAGAGCTGTGCCCCACAGGGTTTTAAGGGCTAAATTTTCAGAAGCAGACCATCAGTCCTTTCTCCTCAGGCACCTGTGGACTGCGGACCAGAGGCACAAGTGGGCTCAGACTCCTATCTCCAACCTTTCAGTTAGCTACCATACTTGGCCATTTGCACTACCCAGGGACTTGTTGTTCTGTGCCGCTGAGTAAAAATTTCTACTGAGAGAGTCCTCATGTGACAGAGTTTTCCTCATGCTCCATAGGGTTTTCCTGTCTGTAACCTTTATAGACGCAAATCACCAGGTCTTTCTCTCACAGAGCCCCTGGATGATTTACAGCAGCCACTATTTTGGTTAGCAACCTACTGCATTAACCGTTTGCACCACCTAGAAACGAATAAGGGCTAAACAAGTATTTGTTGGAATGAATGAGGGAGTGAGTGAGGAGCGTGAGACAAGGAGCTGCAGTGCAGCTTTGGTGTGCTCCCCCAGCTGAGGGCAGACCCACTGCATGAACAGGCACCCGAGATGCTCTGAGCCCCTTGGAGCAGAGCAGTCCGGACCAGGGCTCTAGAAGGAAGAGCCTGTGCAGGAAGTAGAAAGGATGCCCCTCCTCCAGGCAAAGCACCTCTGCACTGCAGTAAGGGCTTGGCAACTGCCATGTGGCCTGGATTTGTCCCCATTCCCCCTTGTCCAGGTGACTGAGTGCAATGTTTGATCGGCCGGCTTGCACTTCATGACCAGGCAGTCTGCACACTGACTTTGAAAAGCAAGGTGCCAGCAGCTCTCCCTCCCTGCCACAGATGCACCTGGGCCAGGGCTGCCGCTAAACAGGCCTGTTCCCCCGGTGACCAACTCCCGTGGCCCGCCCAGCCCCCCGGGCCTGCTCTCCCATACCTGCTTCTGCACTGTTGCAGAGCCTTTGCCCCAGGTTTGGCTTTTGCTCCCTGCTCTCCCTTCTGCTTCCCAGATCCTTGCCTGTGACCTCTCTCCAGACTCCGTTTGCCCTAAGCCTCACCGTAATGGACCCATCTCCTTCCTCCCAGGCTGTATTAGCTCCCGGGGCTGCTGTAACAAAAGTTTGGCTTTAAACGACAGAAATTTATCGTCTTACACTTCTGAAGGCTAGGAGCCTGAATTCTCGGAGTGGGCAGGGGCATGCTCTCTGAGGCTCTCAGGGAAGACCCTTCCTTGTCTCTCCTAGCTTCTGGAAACCCCAAGAGTTCCATGGCTGGTGTGCAGCAGCATCACTCCAGTGTCCGCCTCCATCTTCAAGTGGCCATTTCCCTTCTGGGTCTGTCTCAGTCCTGCAAGAACACCAGTAATAGCATATTAGATTCCACCCCCCCTCCCCCGCCCACTCCAGTGTGACCTTATGTTAACTAATTACATCTGCAAAGATGCTATTTCCAATAAGGTCACACCCACAGGTTTCTGGGGGTAGCCAAAGAGAGAGATAGCTGCCGTCTAGTCGACTCTGTCTCACGGCAGCCTTATGTACAACAGAATGAAACGTCGCCCAGTCCTGCGTCATCCTCACAATCGCCAGCATGTTCAGCTCCACCGCTCTAGCTACTGTGTCAATCCTTCTCACTTAGGGTCTCCCTCACCCTCACCGGCCTTTTACTTCACCAAACATGATGTCTCCTCCAGTAATTGTCTTTCTCCATGATGTGTCCAAAGCAAGGGAGTTATACAATATTCTGTTGTAACCCATTGGGTTTTCATTGGCTAATTTTTAGAAGTGGTTAGCCAGGCCTTTTTTCTTAGTCCATCTTCGTCTGGAAGCTCCTCTGAAACCTGTCCATCATGGGTGACCCTGCTGGTATTTGAAATACTGGTGACGTGGCTTCCAGCATCCCAGCAACACGCAAGCCACCACAACACGACAAACTGACAGATGGGTGGTGGTCCACGGGTTAGGACTTGAACATACTTTTGAGGGGACACAATTCTACATTTTACTTCCCAAAACCTAGTCTAAGCCCAAGCCCCAAGCTTCCTACTTATCTTGAAGAGAACTCAGTATGCACTAAGTTTTCCCCCATTGTCTTCAAATTACTCCAGAGCCCTTGAGACTGCTGCAGTGAGCCTGTGGGGTTGGAAGAAAGCGGAGGAAGACTTGGGGCCAGGGCACAGGCCCTCAGCTCTGCTCCAACAAAAGTGCCTCTGCTCACAGTGTTTATAATTTTCCAGCATGATTTTTCCCTGGGGAAAAAAGAAGTTTATGTTTAAAAACATTGTTGTTAGGTGCCATCGAGTTGGTTCCAACTCATAGCGAACATATGTACAACAGAACAAAACATTGCCTGCTCCTGCACCATTCTCATAACCGTTGCTATGTTTCAGCCCATTGTTGCAGCCACTGTTGTCAGTCCATCTAGTTGGGGGTCAGTGGTATCACTATGGAGGGTGTGGGGGTGTGTGGGGGGGTGCAGACCAAACCAGGTCAGAGGGGGTGAACACCAAAACAACTGTCTATAAAATTTCTATGCAGCATTTCAGCAGAAACTTATTATTTTTTACAAAATATCCCTGTAGTTAGTTATAACAACAACAAAAAAAACATTTTTTGTAAGCCCAGCTTACATGTATCAATATAGCTACAAGGCTAAACTCTATACTAATTTACTTTTTGAACCTTCTAACGCATTCCAATCAGAGCTGACATTATTACCCAATTACAATGAAGCTTCTGAATCACGTGGTTTCATCTGCACATGCTACAAGCATGCACTGCTGTTTTCTAGTCGCTGATTTTGTCATATTTTCTGGTGTTTTAGCTACAATATTGTGGCAATTAGTATTTGTGAACCAATGTCAATAACTTTTTTGAAAATGAGGTAGTAACTAAAGGAAAAGGAGTGATATGTGGGAACTACGACTTTCAAGTAAAGTTAGTACAAAAAACATTACTAAGGATTCTGTATCATCTGGGACAGGAGGAGGACCATGGCGTGGGGGTGATACCATGAGCTGCTGCACTGGGTGACACCAAGTCTAGTGATGCCACTGTTGAGGTTCTTCCTTTTTTTGCTGACCCTCTGCCAAGCATGACGTCTCCCTGACGTTAAAGAACATTAGAGTATGGATGTTTTACGCCTTTGGAATGGTCACAGTCATTCTACTGCAGAAAAATCCTTAAGTCATAGTCATCTCCCACTTAAAACAATTTTAATAGAGCACCCACTGAATACTGTCCAGCTCTGAGCAAGAAGCTATCTGGTGAGCCTGCCAAGATAAAAACGCCGAGAATACACGCCTTGGTGACTGGCTACCTAGCATTCTAAACCAAATTAAAGTTAAGGCAAATCTACCACAAAAAATGGCTTTGATTTTAAAATGCTTTATCTGTAGCTGTTCTTTCTGAAAGCAATTATACAGCAGGGTCAGAATTCATGTGCAATCTAAGTATTCACTCCCTAATTTACCTGTCCTGCAGGTCCCCATTTTCCCACATTTAATGTGGTTCCAACATGTAGATGATGACAGTGACTAACCCCTCCTTGTCTGCTTTAGCCAGCCAAAGGGGCGGTGGGCAGACCTCACTTCTGACAGCGTGGCCAGCATTGCCAGGCCCCGAGCAAGAGCTGAGGATGGGAAATAGAGTGTGGGAATGACAGGTGCCCCTAAACACGGCCCTCTGAACTGAAAGGGACAGGCAGCTGTGGCCTGGGAGAACACAGGTGAGTATATCCCATCTGAGCCACATTACAGTGAGCAGCAGACATTTTCAAAACCTGGGCTACAGTGTCACCAAAGATGTAAAGAAATGCAAGACTGGCAGGAGGGTAAATTGGTCCAAGTGTTCTGGAGGGCAGTGTGGCTACCCGTATGAAAAGTCTTTTATATGTGTTGCCCACATAGCAGAAATTCCACCTCTAGGAATTTCACCTTAGAAATCAGAGAAGTTCACCAGAGGTATCGGTAAGGTTGGATATTTGTTTATGAGATCATACAGTTGGAAATAAATGTACAAAAGTTGGGCATTAAAAAAAAATTACAGCATTGGTGAAATAAATTGCAGTTATACCACCTTCATACGATTAATAAATCCATATTATCAGAGAATGTTTAGCAGTATGGAAAGGTGTTCTCAACATCTTGCTAAATTTTTAAAAAGATTTCAGAATACACACATTTTTACTAAAAATTTTTACATATATACATATGGAAACTCTGGTGGCATAGCAGTTAAGAGCTATGGCTGCTAACCAAAAGGTTGGCAGTTCAAACCCACTAGGCGCTCCTTGGAAACCCTATGGGGCAGTTCTGCTCTGTCCTCTAGGGTCGCTGTGATTTGGAATCGACTTGACGGCAATGGGACACATATATATGGAAAGAGAGGGCGAGATGGGATTTTTCCATACATGTATTATTTATGTGATCAGAAATAAAAATGCTGTACAAATATTTTAAGTGAAATCTGAGTCTCATCAGTTCTAACTGTAGCGTACCGAGCCCAGGCCTAGGCTGAAATTTTCCACTCACAGATGTCACCAAAAAAAAGGTGCAGATGCCACTTTTTTATTGTCTTAAGCAGGCTTTACTGTCAAAAACAAGATTGTAAGAGAAGGTCTAAAATGTTTAAATTCTGCAAGCACTTCAGAAGCACCTATTTGCTGCTGTTTTCCAACCTTTCAGGTCTTACTCATTAAACAGAGTCGCCAGGGTTCTCGCCAACAATTACTCAGGGTGGAGCCGGGAAAGGAGCACAGAGGAAGAAAGAAGCAATTGGAGGAAGACGTGATAGGTCTCAAGTTTGGTCGCAGGGACTGAGCCACCTTATGCAGAAAGAGCTACGCTTCCTTTAACACAAATTCTACAGTTTGACCTTTAATTCAGACTAGAGTTTCCCTCTATTTCTCCATTTGGTGAGCTTTTGGGTTATTTTGATCTAGTAAGTTCATGCTGTAACTTTATCTCCAAAGGGAACCATCTGCATGCCGTTCCCATCTGGGAGCAGTTTGTCACAGCACTTGTGTGGACTGGATCAGGAAGCTACATTATGGAGGACCAGGAGAGGCAATAACGGAAATGCTGCCACTGTGATCCCTGCTGGGGTCCCCAGGCACGCCATGGCTGCGGTCCTGGGATGCACACCTGAATTGCCATGGTCACACAGCTCCCTTCTGGCCTGTAAAGAAAACAGGGACAAAACCGCTCGACACCAACGCAGGTAGTTCAGGAAGGCCTGATGCCAAAGTAATGAGGCCGCTAGAGAAGCTACGGAGAAAGCAGCTTCTTGCAGCCCAAAGAGACAGTATCCTCGACGCTCCTGTGGGCTGAGCTAGGCTGCTCCCAGGGCCTGGGGACGCGGAGGAGCCATCTGAAATGTTACCCACATTAACTTCAGGAAGGACAAAGCCCCTATGAGCCATATAGAAGGCTAGAAATGTGTACAAAATTGAGTGAAGAGAAAAAGGGCAGCAAAGCTATTCAGGGAAAAAGCCATCAAGGTGGACAGGGTTGGACTGAGCGGGGATCCTCACTGTGGCCTTTCCTAAAGGTCAGCTCGGTGCTTACTTCTTACAGCCCGCCAACCACTAGTTGCCCTGAAGTCAACTCCAACTTATGGCGACCCCATGTGTGTCAAAGTAGAACTGGGCTTCACAGGGTTTCAATGGCGAGTTTTCTGAAGTAGATTTCCAGGCCTTTCTTCTGAGGCACCTCAGGGTGAACTTGAGCCTTTAATCATTCAGTTAGCAGCCCAAAGCCTTAACCCTTTGTACCACCCAGGGATGCCTCTCTACCTGCAGAGAGTGCTATGGTGGGTTCAGGCTGGCACCACCTGCTTCCCCAAGTGTCTTCCGTGGGTACTGGCAAAGGTCTTGTCCCAGGGGGTATTTCCAAGACACAATTCTGTTCACCCTACAGGATAAACTCTTCTATGACTCCCCATTACTTTTAGGATAGTATCGCTTCTCCTTCGAATGGTGCACCAAGCCCTTTGCCTGACCCTACTCCCCAACCCACCCTACCATGCAGGTCTTCTCAGGGCTCCAAGACAGGCTGGCGTCTCCCTCGCCTTTGGACACATTGTCCCCACTGTCTGGAATGCACATCTCTCCTTACCTGCCTGACCGACCTCCGTTCCACCTTGAAGACCAGCTCAAAAATCGCCTCTTCTGAAATGCCTCAACCTTGAAGAACAGCCAAAGAACCATCTCCTCCCAAACTCCCCGGACTCTTTCAGGCTGAGTCAACCAACTGAGCATCCTCACAGCACTGGCACATGCCTTTGACACTGAAGACAAAGAGTGTGGATACAGTATGGACCTGAAAATCACAAAGACGTGAGTGTAAATTTGGCTCTGTTGCTTCAGCTGTGTGCTCTTGGGCGTGTTCACCTCACAAAGGAGTCCATGAGTGGTACAAACAGTTAATGTGCTCTGCTGCTAACAAAAATTTTGGAGATTCGAGTCCACCCAGAGATGCTTCAGAAAAAAGGCCTGGTGATCTATTTCTGAAACTCAGCCATTGAATACACTGTGGAGCACAGTTTTATCCTGACACACATGGGGTCTCCGTGAGTCAGAGTCACTCGATAGCAACTGGCTAACCTCTCAAAGCCTCACTTTCCTCCTCAGGCAAAAAACCAAAGCCAAATCCGTTGCCATCAGGTCGATTCCAAATCATAGCAACCCTATAGGACAAAGTAGAACTGCCCCATACAGTTTCCAAGGAGCACCTGGTGAATTCAAACTACCAACCTTTTGGTTAGAAGCCTTAGCTCTTAACCATTATGCCACCAGGGTTTTCTCCCCTGTTAAACAGGGCAGTAAAACCTACTCCACAAAGCTCTTTGGTCCCTCCCTGAAACAGTAGCCCTCAGAGGCCTTTCTTTCATGTGTGTATTCCCAAGAATTCACGGGGCCTTTTACCACTGGAGGAAACTCTAGTGGCATAGTGGTTAAGTGTTACGGCTGCTAACCAAAAGGTCGGCAGTTCAAATCCACCAGGCACTCCTTGGAAACTCTATGGGGCACTTCTACTCTGTCCTATAGGGTCACTATGAGTCAGAATCGACTCGACAGCAATGGGTCTGGTCTGCTTTGGGTTACCACTGGAAGGGCCCCAGAGCTGTTTTGTGAATGAAGGAGTAATAGTCACTCCAGACAGAGCAGGTTACAGGACCTTTCTTGGCGGGTGGGGTTCTGGCAAACTCCGTGTGGATTTAAGGCTGCAGTTCTGCACTCTAGATCCACACTGGGATGCCCTGTGGAGGTTTAAGAAAGGGCTGCTGCTCAGGCCCCACCCCAGACTCATCTTTGTGGTGACCCTGAAGCTGGGGCTAGTTTTGAGAGGCTCACTGCCTCTCCTTTTCCTCCCTGCACTCCTGTCCATCCTCGTGGTCCCCTCCCACTCCTACTTCCTACTCTTAGTAGACAGCAGACAGACACCAACCATACCTCCTTACACTGGCAGGCAAGTGGGAGAAGGAGTGAATGGGCCTTTTTTTTTTTTGGTGAAAATATACACAATAAAAAAAATAAAGGATATGCCATTTCAACAAATTCTACATGTACAGTTGAGTGACATTGTTTACATTCTTTGAGTTGTATAACAGTTCTCGCTATTCTTTTCCAAATTATTCCACCATCGTTAACATAAACTCACTGCCCTCCAAGCTTCTCATCTAACCTTCCAAGATGCTGTCATCAGTTTGATCCCACATAGACAAGACTTTGAAACAGCACAATGCTCAAGTCAGACATAATTTCCTAAGTAAGCTAACCTATTGTTTGGTTAAAGCATATTTCCAGGGGAAAATTCGGTTTCAAGGTTAAAGACTATCTCGGGGCAGAAGAACTGGTCGGTGCCCGACTGCCATTACTGAATATTTTGATTTACAATTCAGTGGAAGAATCTTGATTAAAAGGGTGAATAGGCTTTTGACACAAAGTACAGCGGCTCTGGGGACATGCAGCCCACCCCAGTTACAGGGACTAAAGAATGTACATATCCATAAAACAAACAAATGTCCTAGTTACCTACAGCTGCTGTAATAGCCACCACAGATGGGTGGCTTTAAAGAATAGAAATTTATTTTCTCACAGTTCTGGAGGCTAAAGGTCTTGGCCATGCCAGTTCCTTCTGTCTTTGGTGTTTGCAGGCGACCTCTGATGTTCCTTGGTGTTCCTTGACATCTGTCTTCCGTGTGTGTGTGTCTCTATGTCTATTCTGCTGTTTTGTAACTCAGAAGTGATTAGATTTAGGACCTTCCTTACTCTGACATAACCTGATTAAAATAACATAAGAAAACCCCTGTTTCCAGACAGGGTTATATTTACAGGTACAGTTTCAACTCATACTTTGGGGAAACACAAATCAGTCCGTAACACTGCAGATCACTGAGATTGACAACTGGATGGGCATGTTCCTGCAAAATCCATCAACAAAACAGCGTCACCTGGGGCACTGCAGGCTGGACCCAATGGCAGGAGCCAGTCAGCTGGGCCCTTCGTGGTCCCTAGAAGGTCATCTGTTCTCCCAAATGAAAGGCAACAGTGAAGGCATCCAAAGGGGCCACTTAAAGGGTCAACTCTGCTCAGGGGACCTCAGGCCACACACACCCCTGCCTCCTGCAAAACTCCCAGCACCAGAAGGAATGTCCTCACTTACTTGCACTGGGTTGTAGGGAGAAGGGGCTGGTTACTTCAGATGGTCACACCGGGGAAAAAACCACAGAGATTGGCTGACACATTCCTCTCTTGTCAGGCTTTGGGAACAAAGTGCCAGCCACCCTCTCAGAAGAAGGATGAGGGCGCTCATTAAATGCAGGAGAAAAGGCAAGCCTTGAGGGGTGCCCTGAGGAGAGTGCCAACAAGCCTGTGACTCCTCACCCTGGCCCGTCCCCACTAAACAGTAGTGTGTACTGGAGGCACCCAGCCAGTTCCAACTCCTCCTCCCTTCTTTTTCTTTTGTGCCTCAGGCTTGCCCAGTCACCAGTGAGGCAGATTGCCACCACTCATGCAGACCCTCTGCCTCTGATTCCTGGGTCTTTCTGGCATCTGTACAACCTGGATTCGGTGACTTCTGGCTCCATGTGAACAACTGCCCATCTTGAGAACCAATGAGTCCCACATTCTCCCTGCTTTAGTCCAGCTGCTGTCCCGCATACAAACATCCCTTTATCTGCCTCTGATGACATCACTGCGTGTCTTGAGGGATTTTCTCCTATTGTCATGCTACAACTGATCTGCTTTCTCCCTTCCAGAGTCACAACTGGGTAGCACTGTCTCTACTGGTGACTGAAAATTCAGTAAGGAAGTGTCTGGCAATCAAGATACCAGAAAATAGATAGGAAAAGCAGCTCCCTGCAATATTAGGGAAGTCTTGGTCAGTTTAATTTTCAATGACCCAGTTTCCCAGCTTGAAGCGCAGCACATAGAGCAATAGGGAGCGACCTCACACATCCAGACACTTCCTCCTGGCTGCAAAGGAAGTCATGGGGTCGGGGGAGGACTTACTCTTCTCTGACCCCTCAGATGAGGGGTGACAAAGGGAAGACTCCTGCCTCAGGAAGTAGCACTTGAGTTTGCTAGTCACCTAAGGCAAAGAATTTTCATGTGTGTAATGGGGAAAAAAAAATCACTCTACCTTATTCTTGTATAAAAATGTAATGTGGTAGAGAAGGGGGCTTTGGGTGGTAAATGGAGTCAGTCTTCTTCTTTTTAATTTTATACAAAGGTATATTCTCAAAATATAAAAAGAAACAATCACACACCAAGAGACTAAGATGTTATTCCGCAGTGCTTGCTTGCCTCAGTCTTTACGAAGAACACGGAATTCCAGACTAATGGATAAGTTCCTCCCTATGCTCCAAGTCATGAATCTACTTGTTATGGGTTGAATTGTGTCCACCAAAAAGATATGCTGAAGTCCTAATCTCTGCGCCTGTGAATGTGACCCTGTTTGGGAATAGGGTCTTAGAAGGTGTTAGGAGCTAAGTCAACAGGATGTCATACTGGAGTAGGGTAAGTCCTGATCCTGTATGACTGGTGTCCTTATAAAAGAAGGGGAGACACTGACGGAAAGAGAGATGACAGCCACATGAAGGTGTATCTATAAGCCAAGGAACGCCAGGATCATCATCAGCTGTCACCAGAAGCTAGGGAAGAGGCATGGGACAGTTTCTCTCTCAGAGCCCACAGAAGGAATCAACAGAGCCAACACCCTGATTTCAGATTCCCAACCTCCAGAACTGTGAGACAATACATATCTGTCCTTATAAGCCACCCACTGTGTGGTATTTTGTTACAGGTACCAGGAGACTGATATACCACTCAGTGAGCAGAAGCCCACCAGAGAGTAGGACATGGGCCCTGCTAGCACAGCTTACTCAGTAAGCGCTCACAGTGTGCAAGATTCCACTCTAGGCACTCTGGGCCAGTGATGGACAAATAATCTGTGGTGAAGGACCAGTCATGGTCATTCTCAATCCATGTATGTTGGCAAAACTGTGGAGAGAATATCTGAATGATTTTAAGAGTTTCAGATCAACTAGACCTTGAACTTCACTGTCTAGGAAGCCAGGCAAGTGAGTGATGGCAGCTCTCCTGGCTTCCCCAAGGAAGAAATTAAAGCATCCTTGAAGGCCTAAGAAAGACACTGGGAAAGGCTAGAGGAACTGGTCACGTCATCCACAGAAGATGAAGAGAATGAGAGAGAAGGACCAGGAAGTTAGAATCTTGGGAGGTTTCCCAAGTGTTACAAGGAGTAAAACACTTGAGTGTTTTATTTTTTATATGATACTTTTATGGAACAAAAATTGTTCTGTCTACCCAAAATCTTCAGTAAAGTCTGCTACCCACACAAAGGCCTTGGTGATTTTTTTTTCCCCCACCAGAGAACAAGGGAAGTTGTGAAAATTAAGAAAAAGGCTGAATTCCACATGGGGTGGAGGCTCTGCGGGGGCAAAAGTAGCCTGCATGGGGTGGTGAGACTAAGAAGTAAACTTTAAGAGCCAGAGGCAATGATGGGAGGGTAAGTTTCTGTTATGGATTGGATATTGTCCCCTGCACACACACACCCCCCCCCGCCCCCGCCCAAATATGTTGAAGTCCAAATCCCTGTGCCTGTAAATGTGACCCTGTCTGGAAAAAGCAGTTTTCTTTAGTTACGTAAATGAGGTCATCCAGAGTAGGGTGGGTTCTAAATCTAATCGCTTCTGAGTGGTGTGTTATAGAAATCAAAAACACACACACACAGGAGGAAGACACCATGTGAGCACTGTTTACAAGACCAGGAACGCCAAGAAACGTCCCGGGCTATCAGAAGCTGAAAGAGACAAGGAATGATGGTCTCCCAGAGCCAGCAGAGCATGGCGCTGCCGACACCCTGAATTCAGACTCCTAGCCTCCAAAACTGAAAAAAAATTAATTTCTGCTCTTTAAAGCCACCCACTTGTAATATTTTTTGTTACAGAAGCTCTAACAAACTGAGGCAGTCTCCAAAAACTCACATACATCTTGAGGAAGGCATTGGACTTTCCATAATTTGTAGAATAATAAGTCCATCTCATTTAGTTCTTGAGGGTTAGAGTAACATCTGGGTTACGTATATAACGTGAATTGAATTTGCATTATTTGATGCTTCTGATTTTTATTCAGGGATAGAAGAGAAAAATATGGCTATTTATGTGTCCAAATCTGTGTTATCTGTTGATCTACTCACATTCAGCTAGCACTTGCAGTGCAGTGTGCCAGGTTCCATTCTGGTGCTCCATGGCAGTGCTAGACAAATGATCTGTGGTGAAGAACCAGTCATCGTCGCTCCCAATCCATTGTAAATTGATGTGTGGCCCTACCGCACATGGCTGGTACACAGTTTAGGACTCAACAAAAGACAACACCCATCTGGTCTAGTCCTTGTTCAACAAAATGAGCCCAGTGAGTCCCATGCTTGCTGTCCTGGCAGTCTCATGAAAGAAAGAGCTATGAAAATTTCTGAACTCTTACTCTCGATTTCTGCACTTCTCTCATTCCAGGTCCATAAAAGTTTACTGATGGGCGCTGGTCTGCAGACCACAGTTTGAATAGCACTGCTCTAGAGCATACAAACAAATACACAGTCCTCACTCAGGGAACTTACAGGCTTTCCATTAAACTAATACAGATGGAAATGTAACAATTACATGTGTTCACTATAATATAAGGCAATCATAAAATTTACAAGACAAAAGTGAGTAATTCCAAAATGAATTAACGAACAATACAAATTATGAATTTAAGAAAGGAAGCAATTTGGGGAAACCAGAAGAGTAGGAAAGAAAGAAAACTAGATTATAGGGATGGAGCAGAAGAGAGGTATGATAAATGGGCCTTGAAGGCTGTTCAAGCTCAGGAGAGTTATAGAGAAATCAGGAGGGGTATGAACACAGCTATGGAGGTCAGGGCTTTACAGGTGGGTTTGAGGGACAGTAAGCAGGTCTGTTTCAATGGAAAGGAGAGATGGTGTAGAAACGTAATGGGAAAATAAGTAGAAAGGATAGGTTAGGTTCAGAATGTAGAAAACAATGAATGCCAGACCATAGATCTTAGACTTCATCTTATACACTACAGACAACAGAGAACCAGAAAGAGATGGGGAGGTGGCATTTCATTTAATGCAAAAATTATTCAATAAACACTCCCAGGTTCAAGGTCCTGTGCTAGATACTGGGTCAAGTAGCACCTTGGTGGTTTCCCTTACCCGTTTCAGTAATTCGTTATTGTTGTTAGCTGCCATCGAGTTAACCCTGACTTGTGGTAACCCCATGTACAACAGAACAAAACTTTGCCCGGTCCTGTGCATCTTCCAAATTCTGCATCTTCATTTGTGCCATCAAATAGTGCCACCTTCATGATCACTGGTATGTTTGAGACCATTGTTTTGACTATTGTATAGTGACTTCCAACCTAGGGGACTCATCTTTTGGCACCATATCAGACAATATCTTGCTGTGAGCCATAGGGTTTTCACTGGCAGATTTTTGGAAGTAGACTGCTGGCCTTTATTCCTAGTGTGTCTTAGTCTGGAAGCTCTGCTGAATCCTGTCCACCATGGGTGACTCTGCTGGTATTTGAAATACCAGTGCCATAGCTTCCAGCGTCATAGCAGTGCACAAGCCACCACACAAGTGACAAACTGAAAGATGGGTAGTGGGTATGCATTAGTGTATGTGCACATGAGTGTATATATAAACACAGACAGGTACGTAGATATAGATAATGTGTGACATGGCATGGAGTGGTGTGCCACTACAAATCTTGAGGTAATAATTCATTAAGATTTTTTAACTTAAATGCTTAAACAAATTAAATTTAAATGTTGAAGTTTTATATTAATGTATAGGGATCTTATATATATGTATGGAAGTCTTTTGTCATACAAAAAGTAGTGGTTTTCCCAGGCCTGGTGGGGATAGGGGAGAGGTAGACAGAGATTAATCTAACCTCTGAGATTCTCCAAGTTAGGGACAGAACAGAAACTTTTCCCCCGAAACTGGAGGGGATACAAAAATCTATGGAAGGAGCAGAACCGGGAGCCAAGGGGGATGCCATCTTTAGAGGTAAAAAATGGCTTCCAAATAGGTTAACCCAACCAAAGGGGACAGAGTCAAGGCCATGAGGATGAGCAGACATAAGTCTGGGGAAATTGTCTGCAGCTTGTTTATAAGTACCAGCTGTGGTGTGGCATAGCATGGGATGGAGTGGGGTGGTGTGGTGTGGTGTGGGATGGCGTGCATTGATGTGGTGTGGGATGGTGTGTCATGGTATAGTATGGTACAGCCTGGGATGGCATTGCATGATGTGGTGTGACATGACATGGAGTGGTATGCCATGGTATGGCATGGTGTTGTCTGGAATATCACTGCATGGTGTGCAGTGTGGTGGGGTGGGGTGTAGTAAGGCATGGTGTGCCATAGTGTGATGTGCAGTGCTGTGGTATGGCATAGTGTGTCATGGTGTGGTGTCCAGTCGTGTGGTGTGGCATGGGGTTTTATGGTATAGTGTGGTATAGACTAGGATGGCAGTGCATGATGTGTGGTGTGACGTGGCATGGAGTGGTGTGTCATGGTATGGTGTGGTGTCATCTGGAACATCATTGCATGGTGTGTGATTTGGTGTGGTGTGGTATAGCATTGTATGGTGTGTGGTGTGACATGGCACGGAGTGGTATGCCATGGTATGGTGTGGTGTTGTCTGGAACATCACTGCCTGGTGTGTGGTGTGGTGTGGTGTGCTATGGTGTGGTGTGGTATGGTATGGCATTGCATGGTGTGTGGTGTGACATGGCATGGAACGGTGTGCCATGGTATGGTGCGGTGTTGACTGGAATATCATTGCCTGGTGTGTGGTGTGGTATGGTATGGCATGATACTGTGTGTGGTGTGATGTGGCATGGAGTGGTGTGTCATGGTATGGTGTGGTGTCATCCGCAACACCATTGCCTGGTGTGTGGTGTGGCATGGTGTGCTATGGCATTGTATGGTGTGTGGTGTGACATGGCATGGAGTGGTGTGCCATGCATGGTATGGAGTCATCTGCAACACCATGGCAAGGGATGGCCTGGTGTGGTGAGTTGAGCCAATAGGCAGGAGGACCAGATACAGAATGGACAGTGAATGGATGATTGGGGGCCTGGACTAGAAGGGGCAAAAAGGGTAACTAACTGGAAATGTAGTATAGGCAGCTAGAGAGAGATGCTGGAAGGGGACGTGCAGGAAAAATGAGGCCTGCACAAGTGTATTCGAGTCTTCCTCTGCAGGGGACAACCAGAGGGCCATCTGCAGAACACCTGCATACACAGGCACGTGCATACACTTTACATACTTTATCTCATTAAATCCTCACAACATCCCTGTATGATTGCACTCAAGAAAATGAAAAACATAGAACAAAATTCTCACTCACAAAAAAAGACCGGGCTTACTGGCCTGACAGAGACTGAAGAAACCCCGAGAGTATGGCCCCTGGACATGCTTTCAGCTCAGTAATGAAGTCGCTCCTGAGGCTCACCCCTTCAGCCAAAGATTAGACAGGCCCATAAAACAAAATGAGACTAAAGGGGCACACCAGCGCAAGGGCAAGGACTAGAAGGCAGGAGGGGACAGGAAAGCTGGTAATAGGGAACCCAAGGTCGAGAATGGAGAGTGTTGACAAGTCGTGGCATTGTTAAGGTCATAAAACAGTATGTGTACTAATTGTTTAATGAGAAGCCAGTTCTGTAAACCTTCATCTAAAGCACAATAGAAAAAAGAAATGGAAGTCAGGCTCAGAGAGGTTATGTATTTTGGCTTAGGTTACACAGCTAATAAATGATGGAAGCAAACGTGAACCCACGTGTACCTCCTTTCCAGCTTAGGCTTAGTACACTCATTACCTCAAGTCAGATTCCCAATTAGAGAGATCCAAGTAATGACTATCAGATGCAGCAGTGCAGGAAGAGGTAAGACAGTGCACACCACTTCTGAGGGCCCATTAGAACCTTTTTTTGTTAGGTGGGAGTTGGGGAAAATTATATAGTTCGATACCAAAGCCATTGCTCTGATTTGTGTTTAAATCAGTAATTACCTTGTCTTGAATTTTATATCTATTTATCTACAGGTTTAAGCAGCTTGAGAAGCACTAGTCTAGAGAGAGAGCAGAACAAGGATAAAGCCTCTGGAAAAGTCTTCATTTAAGGGGACAAGGTGATAAAGAGACTACAGGTAAAGGGTCTATGCAGCAAAGGTGGAGGTGAGTAATGACCAAGTTCACTGACCTTGGAAACCACATGGTCCTGGCAGCCCTTTGGAGGTGTCTGAGGAGAACAGCTGGGGCAGGCACCAGGTTCCAGAAAGTGCACAGTGGCACAGCCTGAGACTGACTAGTGTGCCTGTCCAGAACTTCCTTGTACATGTGCTAGTAATCTTGGGACCAGGCAAAGGTATCTAGCCCCAAATTTACCTGGAGGCGAAAACAGATAGTGGCCCCGTGCAGAGGGAAGGAAGGGGCCAGAACAGCCAGTCAAGATTCATAAAATGAAGGAGGTCTCACAGCAGATAAGATCTCTCTCTCTCTCTCACACACACACAGAGAGTTTTACCAGTTTAATTAATGGATCTTATCACTAGCAGCTCTGGGGATGGCAAGCTTGCCCTGAGAGGTACTTCACTTGAGTCTCAAGTAAAAACGGCGGAGTTGTGAGGGGTCCATATGCTGGCCACTCTGTTTCAGATAGGAATGCCACCCGAAGGGCAGCTGACTCGCTCAACACCCAGCAAGTGCTGTGTTGGGGCCTCCCTGTTCGCCCTTCCTGTCACCCTCCCTTTCCAGGAAGTTCTGAAGAGAGTGCCTGTCAAATCCCAAACCCCGAGTTCCTGTTTCCTGAGGAAGGACTGATGGGTGAGCAAGGCAGTTATTGAATTAAGGGTGACTCCAAGGCTCTGGCCAACAAAAGGGGCTGAGGGAAAGACTGAGGGGAAACCTCAGGGCCCAGAGATGCCCACGGCTGTCTCCATGGGAGGGGTAAGTTCCCTTCACTCCGACCCCAGAAAGACATGCAAGCCCCTCCTGATCCACACTGGAGTGTGGAAAATCCCTTTCCCACTTGGTTTGATGGAGACATTGCGGGCAGTTTCTAAATTCTGCATCAGTTTTCTCCTCACCCAGTCTGCACCCCAAGCCTGATACACTGTAAGCACCTTCCCACCTCTCCCTGCCTCAGCTGTAAGAACCCCGGGCACAAACCCAAGTCAAAGTGCTCTCTCAGCTGCTGTCCCAGGGTCAGCAGCAAGAGTGAAAAGACCTTGTGAACTCTTAGACCATCATGTTCAGTTAGCTCCATGGGGGGCACCATTCAACCTCCTCTCTGAGCAATGCTCTGTCCCTTGCTGGATCCCATTCCTCAGAGCCTTGGAAATAGCTAGAAGAAGGGGATAATCAAAGTTCCCTTGGCTGCTTTGTTTGAGGAAGGGAGCGGTGGCTTATATTTAAAGGAGTCTTTCACGGAGGTTTTCAAAAAGATTCTGTCCAATTCTAACTCAAAAAGAAAGACCAGACTTGCTGGCCTGACAGAGGCTGGAGATACCCCAAGAGTATGGCCCCAGACACCCTTTCAGCTCAGTAATGAGGTCACTCCTGAGGTTCACCCTTCAGCCAAAGATTGGACAGGCCCATGGAACAAAATGAGACTAAAGGGGCGCACCAGCCCTGGGGCAAGGACTAGAAGGCAGGAGAGGACAGGAAAGCTGGTAATAGGGGACCCAGGGTTGAGAAGGGAGAGTGTTGACATGTCGTGGGGTGGTTAACCAATGTCATAAAACAATATGTGCACTGTTTAATGAGAAACTAGTTTGTTCTATAAATCTTCATCTAAAAAGTACAATTTAAAAAAAAAAAAGATTCTGTGTCTGCATCTGTGAACAATGAGGGGATAATTCTAATGATTGCAGAATAACTGCACCAGTTGGGAATAGCACTTGGTTACAGGTGATGGAAGACCCAAACGGTGGCTTAAACAAGGTGTCCAGGGAGGACATTCACATTGTGTTCCAGGAGCCACCGTGGATGCCAACAACCCAGGAGCTTACTTTTCTCTGGTGTGAGGAAAAGTCAGAGGAGGTCACGGCTAGTGTGGCAGTCCCCCCAAAGTCATAAGGAACCTGGGATCTTTCTAGATGTCCACTCTGCCATCTCATGCTCATGCTTATAAAACATTTGCTGGAGCTCTTAGTCATCACATCCTTCCTCTAGCCAGGAAGGAGGAGGAAGGGCCAAGAGCAACAAGGAACAGACCAGTGAGGCAGCTCCCTTTAAACCGCCTTCCTGAAACCTAGAAGCCCACCTGTCACCTCCATTTGCATCTCACTGGTCAAAACTGCACTGAGTCATCATTCTTGCCTGGGGGGATGGGAGGTGTGGCTTTTTTAGGTGAGCATATTACTACCCCAAATAAAATTGGGACCTGTTAGCAAGCAAGAAAGAAAGAACGGGTGTTGGAGATCCATCTGGCAAGATCTGCCATCACACACTCACAGGCCAGCACCAGGCGTGGAAACCCAGGCTCTGACCAGAGAATTTTATACTTAAGTCTCACATGAAAATATTAATATAGAATATGGATTTGAGGTTAGAGAACAGAGACAATGGATTTAAGACCAGGTATTTCCTTACTGAGACGTATTGGGAAGCATAGAACCACCAGCCTGTTGTACTATCCTGACAGGACCATTCCCCAACTTTGGGGAATTTGGACCCCTGTGTCCACCAGCATAAAAAAAAAAAAAAAAATTTTTTTTTTTTTTTTTTTTCCACCAGCATATCTACCCATATATCCAGCTCAAAGGATTTAAGTCCTGAACGGAATGAGACTAAATAAGGGGTATTGCCTGTCTGCTCTGTCCGCTTGTACTCCAGAATACTGGCATAAATTGCCACCTGGGAACAGCCTGACCAGGTATCTGTCTGTAACTATACCTGTGAGGATTCTTTGATAAAATAATTCACTAAGAATGATTGAACTTAAACATAATAGAAAGAGAAAACTATAGCAGCTGACCAAATAGCGAACTTAAGCATAATTCTCCACATAGCAAGCTACAATTTATATACAATAGAGTTCTCTTTCTAAGTTTTAATTCCTCCTCACTATGAAATTGGCTGGCATCACAGTATGTCTTAGTCTGGCTCGGCTACCGGCTACCTCAATACTTCCTCTGTCTCGTGCTTCCTTGAATAGGAATGTGTAACACCAGCTGCAGAGAACGCTTTATGTCATTGTCTGCCTTTCTTCAAAGTTCCCTTTCTAAGTGCAGTGTTTCCATCAAGGATATTTCCCGACTCTGTTACAGCAAGACCCACACAATGCTGAGATGCACAATGCTTTTCCTTCCTTCCAGGCTCTCAAACCGCAGTTCGTGCAGCAGCTGCTTGTTAGCGGGAAATGGCTTCTCTCTGTTCAGCTTTTTGCTTTGCAGCTCTGAGCAAAGCTCTCTGGTCTGTCCTGGGATTCTGCAGCGGGAAGGCAAATATATAACCCCAGCATTTTGGTGGCAAGAAAGAAACTTCCTGTTTGGCTACTTCCGCTACCATTTCCTGCCATTCCTCGGGTTTTCTTGGCTCAGTGATAACTTCTTATTTGACAATGTCATACTCCACCTTCCTTCCATTTCTCATTTTTGGTATTTAACTATTCTATATACACTAAAAAAAAAAAAAAATTTTTTTTTTTTTAATGTCTAGGATACCCTGGTGGCACAGTGGTTAAGTGCTACAGCTGCTAACCAAAGGGTGAGCAGTTTGAATTCGCCAGGCACTCCTTGGAAACTCTATGGGGCAGTTCCACTCTGTCCTGTAGGGTCGCTATGAGTCGGAATCGACTCGACGGCACTGAGCTTTTTTTCTGAGTTAGATGTGTAGGATGGAAACCTTGGTGGTATAGTGGTTAAGAGCTACAGTTGCTAACCAAAAGGTTGGCAGTTTGAAACCACTAGATGCTCCTTGGAAACCCTATAGGGCAGTTCTACTCTCACCCATAGGGTCGCTATGAGTTGGAATCAATTCAAGGGCAACTGGTTTTTTAATTCTATCTTATTTTGGTATGTGTAGGATGGTATCCCTGGGTAGTGCAAACAATTAACATGCTCACTGCTAACCAAAAGGTTGGCAGTTCAACTCCACCCAAGAGCACCTCAGGATAAAAGCCTGGCAATCCATTTCTGAAAATTCAGCTGCTGAAAATCCTGTGCATCACAGTTTTACTCTGACACACATGAGTCCACCATGAGTTAGAGTCAACTGCATGGCAACTACTTTTTTGTGGGTAGGCTACAGAGCATTACCAACTTTTCTTTGCCAGCTGTTTTAGAGTCAAAACATTCACCAAAAAAAGAGGGCCGGAGGAGCATGGCACACCCAAGTGATGTCCAAGGGCTCACAACCTCCCTGCTCAGGACGAAAACTGTACCAGCAGCTGGAGCAGCCGACCCCTGCTCCCACAGATCCTAGACCTCTTGTTTGTTAATGGGGGACAAAATAGGTTAAGTAAATAGATAAAAATTAGCAAAAGTAATACAATAGAAATATATGTATATGTGTATACACACACACACACACACATATATATATATATATATATATATATATATATATATATATATATATATACAAACCAATGGCTGTTGAGTCGATTCTCACTCATGGGGACCCCATGTGTGTGAGAGCAGAACTATGCTCCATAGGGTTTTCAATGCTGATTTTTCAGAAGCAAATCACCAGGCTTTTCTTCCAAGGAGCTTCAGGGTGAACTGGAACCAGCTACCCTTCTGTTAGCAACCAAGCACTTAACCATTTTGTGCCACCCAGGGACACACACACATACATACATAAATACTATAAAATAACCAAAAGCAGGAGAAAATAAATAATAACATGAAAATTAGAAAGGTAAAAGACATAACTAAATATCATATGCTGAAAGTGAAGGATCACATAAAAAGGGTGAATGCAGCAGGACTATTTCGTTTTCTTAGATACGATATTTTCTAAAAGCACTCACTAAAAGAGAACAAAGTGATAAATAGGAGAAAGAGAGAGCAATGGGATCGAATTGGCCTCCTGCTACAGAAACTCAGCTCATCATGCGGTTCTGAAGGGCTGCCTCCCCATCACAGGGGCTGAGGGGTTGAGGCGGGACCGCGGATGGCAGCACTCCTCAGGGAGAACGTGCCCACAGTCCGTGTGTCTGTGCTGCAGGCTGAGAGGACCACTTAGCCCTGAACTATTGCAGATGATCTCTCCACGGCCCAGCCAGACTGTAAAGCCTACACCCAGTTGGCAGGCAGGATAATTCCTCATCAGACAGACAGGGCACCTGCCAAAATGAGGCTGAGCATTCAGACGAGCTAAGCAAGAACAGAAAATATGCAAATTGGTCTTTTCCAAATACCCAGGCCTTCTTGGGATGGAGAAAACAATAAGGGTAATTCAGCCAACAAGTTAGACATCAGGAGGAAGGATACAGAAAAAGGGAGCTGGAAAGAACTCTTATCCCCAGCTCCAATCACTAACTAGCTCCGATTAGCTGTCTGGCAGTGTCCTTGTAAGCAAATGAAGAGGCCAGGCCACGTGTCTCTGAGGTCACCTCCAGCTCCTGCACTGTTAGACAAGATCCAACCATCTTCTGAATGCTGGTCTGTGCAGGTGTGACTGCACCTCCCTCTGCTCCGCCTAGGCATGAAACAGACCTGCATCCTGGCAAACCCTGCCTCCCGGCCTGGGCCAGAGTCCAGCATGGAGCTGGGGGCCCCAAGAAGCGAGGCCCAGTCCCAGTGTCCTATAGTTTCTGCCCACCAGGGCAAGTTTACCCCATTGTCAGTGCTGAGCGGTGAGGAGACTGAGGTCCGATGGCCAGGGATAGGGCTGTGAAGGCCAAGAAGAATCTCACTTGGTGGGATTCAGGAATGAGCCTGCCAGTGCCATTAACCCTGAGCAGCATGAACCGGAGAACTAGAGATTGTGCAAAACTGAATACCGGGTCCAGCAGGGACCAGGGAAGGGAGAAGGCTCTCCAGACAGTGTTCTGAGAGTGGGAACAGCTCTCAGGGCTACTTTCAGAAGCCCCACCCCAGTGGCAGGGGCTCCAATCCCTGGATTTAGCATCTGACTCAGGTATATCCCCTGTGATGTGCTGTCCAAATCCCCCTTTGAAGGCCTTCTATCCAGCTTGGGGAGTTTGGTCCGCAGAAAGTCCCCACGGGGCAACTCCCTCAGGATCTGCCTCAGCTGTGCCTTTCAAGGGGCAATCCACATCCTGAAACCAGACAAGGCAGGGCATAAAGGCCCAGGTGTCCCAGCCCTACATGGCACAACTCTGGCTTTTGGGGGCCATGTCACAGTTTGACTTCTCCCCTTCCAGCTTCCTCCCAAACCCCATTGCAGAGGCTGCTTCCAGAGACCCAGCCTGCAAGCCTAAATGGCTCCACTCTGACACACAGTCTGAGTGGTGTTGACATACCTCTCGGTGTTCACACCAGCTCGGTAGAGTCCACTGTGAGCATCTTTTCCCAACTCTTATTCAGTGATAGAAGCTGGTGAACTGAAATCAGCCATGGTGGGAGTATTTATACCATGGAAATAGGCAAACACTGCAAAAAAGCAGAGCTTTTTTTTTTTTCCCCCTCCAGAGAGCTGGTTGTTAAACATTGATTGACACTCCACTGCTTCTACATTTTAACAGGACAAGACCGTTTACAGAAACCCACTTTCCTCCATGGTATATCGTGCTGAGGACAGAGACTAAGAGAGAGGAAGGGAAATTAGGGGGAATGGAGAATACAGTTGTAGATGATATCCTTAGGGGCTATTGGATGCCCTGTTTTTATGGGGAAAGGAGATGGTCTGGCAGCAACAGCATCTGGAAACCGCAAACTTGCATTCCCCATACCCTGAAAGAAGACTGTTCAGGTTCCTACCATCAGGAGGGCAGCTGGACAAGACCATCTGTCTAAATCAGGGAGCTGAAGAATTCACCATGGACATCAAAGGTCGTTTGTGGGAGTGTCTTGTTAGTAGCATTTAAAGCAGCCACCATCACCATTCTAACCTTTGGCTGTCCTCCCCATTCTGCTAGTAAGGGGAGCACACTATCTCTTCCTGTTTTTCCAGTCCCCAAATACTAGAGCCATCTCACAGGTATCTTTGCATGCTTCCTGTGTGCCTGAGAAAGTAGGGTCTTCAACTTGGCATCTCATGTTTGCAATGTTGCTGGCCCATAATCTAAGAGGAGAGCTGTGGGAAAGAGGTTTTAGGAGGTAAAACTTTCAGTAGGCTTTTCAGCAAGGAATACTCATTTGTTCAATAAATACGTACTAAGGGCTTATTGCACAGTAGGCCTTTTGCTGGCTCTCATATTCTGTGAAGGGCGATGGGAGCCACCCTATGAAGAGGCCAACCAGGTGTGTAGAAGGCAATGAGACCCTGGGGCACTGGCGAAAAGGAGACTGTATTTGCTGTTCTTTAAGTACGTATGGAGGGGAGTGCCATACTGGTGCACTTCACTTAAAGAATGGCTCATCAGGAAGCGAGTCATCATTTCCTAATGGCACTCAGACATGGCTCATAGTAGAAACACAGGAGACACTTGTTAAATGAACCAATGAGCCGGTTTTTGTTTTCACATCACCAGGGATGATTAATTTTGCCTTAGGATATGTAGAAGGAATAAACACTTAAAAGATCACCAGAGAGAGGTCCTGTGTATGAGGCGAGTGCAGGCACTTGGACTGACAGAATGTATATGTGAAGAGAAACAGGAAGCCTACCGGTGAACCAAACCAACAGTGGATAGCTTAAAGGTGGTAGAAGTAGGGTGGACTCCTCCTGCTTGCAGTTCATTATTTTTCCTCAATAAATAAGAGGATAGGGGATCTAAAACTCCTTGAAAATGAGAAGATGCAAGTTCTATAATTAAGGCCTCCCCAATCACAGATTATTAAAATCTTTCATAAAAAAATAAACATCAGGGACCTTCCTTTTAGAAACCCAAGTGTTCAAGAAAAGACTCTTAATCAAGTGGCAGACTCTAGGAAAACCAAATGAGGGTTGTGGAGGGAGAAAATGGAATAGGGATCAGGGTGTTGTCACTACGGACAAGTTGTCATGTTTTCTTTCAGGGACCCTAACCTCTTCAAAAGAGTGTCCTCTTCCCTTTTAGGAAGATGGACAAAGGGTAGAGAAAACTTCCTGTGCATTGGGAATCTCCCAAGGGGCCTCAAATACCCAGTGGAGATTTGAACCTGGCCTCTTTGTCCCATAGGTTCTAACCACCAGGGCTGCCCCTATGGGCCTTGCCAAATGAAGAAAGCAGTTATACCAACAGGACTGCAGTGATCCTGATTGTTTAAACCCTAATCCAAAAACTCTTTGCCCTAGACAAGTTCTTCCATAATAGGGTAGGAAGCTGAGGAGAGTCATTATATCAAGAAGATTCTTTGACATTCCCAAAGAGGAGGGAGGAGGGTCAACTTGGAGATAAAGTGTAATGGTAAGTGGTGCAGAAGCCTAGCCTCAGGAAGAGAACTGTGACCCCAGGGAACTACAAAACTAGCCAGCTTCTTACTTAGGTCAGGCCAAGGTCTCTAGCCACCACCTTCAGCCTTCTATCCCTCCTGCCTCATGGCATGCTATTGGTATACAAAAAAAAACAAACCTGTTTCTGTCGAGTCGATTTCTACTCAAAGACAGCCTATAGGACAGAGTAGAACTGCCACAATGGGATGCCAAGTAGTGGCTGGTGAATCTGAACCTTTTGGTTAGCAGCCAAGGTCTTAATCACTGTGCCACCAGAGCTCCACTATTGGTATAGATGTCACATATTTCTTCCTCTTACAGAGGAAGAAAAATTGTTCCAGTAACTCAAGTATTTCATCTGCACAGGGAAAACCATGACCCTGAACAGGGCTAGATTATCCAATAAGCAAGGTACTCTCAGGCCCAATTGTGCCTTCCCACCAATCTGCAGTGCAGAATTTCACCTGTCCCCCACCACACCAGAGATGTAGTGAAACCCACGTGAAATTGCTCACCACGGGTAGCAAGTAAATGCAATTAAAACCTCACTCGGTGGCCCGGTGGTGCAGTGGTTAAGAGCTCTGCTGCTAACCAAAAGGTCAGCAGTTCAAATCCACCAGCCACTCCTTGAAACCTCTGTGAGGCAGTTCTACTCTGTCCTGTAGGGTTGCCCTGAGTCTGAATCGACTGGACACCAATAGGTTGGTTTGGTACCTTGTTCAATGCAAGCTGGTGCATACTACGCTTACTGGTTAATCCGTCCCGGCCCTGAGGGTATTTAACCCAGGAGTTTCCAGAGTCTCCTAGAGTAAAAAGCCAACTGTAAGGGCTCTGAGATCCACTGCAGGAGCCAGAGGGCAGCCTCGTAGCTGGGGTTGGGGGAGCGGATATGAAGCTCCCCTATCTGTATGCGTTTCCTCCATGCTACCACTCTGAGGCCGTAAAAATTATGAAAGAGAATTAAGAGAAGGAAAACACTTGGGTGAAATAATAAATGAAAGGTAGGAAGTTTAGAAAAGATTTTTTTTAAGTCAGAAAAAAAAAACTTCCAGAAGGGCTACAATTTTTTTTTTTTTTAAATTTTTATTGAGCTTCAAGTGAATGTTTACAAACCAAGTCAGTCGGTCACATATAAGCTTATATACACCTAACTCCATACTCCCACTTTCTCTCCCCCTAATGAGTCAGCCCTTCCAGTCTCTCCTTTCGTGACAATTTTGCCAGCTTCCAACCCTCTCTACCCTCCCCATCCCCCCTCCAGACAGGAGATGCCAACACAGTCTCAAGTGTCCACCTGATACAAATAGCTCACTCTTCATCAGCATCTCTCTCCTACCCACTGTCCAGTCCCTTTCATGTCTGATGAGTTGTCTTCGGGAATGGTTCCTGTCCTGGGCCAACAGAAGGTTTGGGGACCATGACCACCGGGATTCCTCTAGTCTCAGTCAGACCATTAAGTATGGTCTTTTTGTGAGAATTTGGGGTCTGCATCCCACTGATCTCCTGTTTCCTCAGGGGTTCTCTGTTGTGCTCCCTGTCAGGGCAGTCATCGGTTGTGGCCGGGAACCAACTAGTTCTTCTGGTCTCAGGATGATATAAGTCTCTGGTTCATGTGACCCTTTCTGTCTCTTGAGCTCATAGTTATCGTGTGACCTTGGTGTTCTTCATTCTCCTTTGATCTAGGTGGGTTGAGACCAATTGATGCATCTTAGATGGCCGCTTGTTAGCATTTAAGACCCCAGACACCACATTTCAAAGTGGGATGCAGAATGTTTTCATAATAGAATTATTTTGCCAATTGACTTAGAAGTCCCCTCAAACCATGGTCCCCAAACCCCCACCCTTGCTCCGCTGACCTTCAAAGCATTCAGTTTATCCCGGAAACTTCTTTGGTTTTGGTCCAGTCGCGTTGAGCTGACCTTCCATGTATTGAGTATTGTCCTTCCCTTCACCTAAAGTAGTTCTTATCTACTAACTGATCAGTAAAAAACCCTCTCCCACCCTCCCTCCCTCCCCGCCTTGTAACCACAAAAGTATGTGTTCTTCTCAGTTTATACTATTTCTCAAGATCTTATAATAGTGGTCTTATACAATATTTGTCCTTTTGCCTCTGACTCATTTCGCTCAGCATAATGCCTTCCAGGTTCCTCCATGTTATGAAATGTTTCACAGATTCATCACTGTTCTTTATTGATGCGTAGTATTCCATTGTGTGAATATACCACAATTTATTTAACCATTCATCCATTGATGGACACCTTGGTTGCTTCCAGCTTTTTGCTATTGTAAACAGAGCTGCAATAAACATGGGTGTGCATATATCTGTTCGTGTGAAGGCTCTTATTTCTCTAGGGTATATTCCGAGGAGTGGGATTTCTGGGTTGTATGGTAGTTCTATTTCTAACTGTTTAAGATAACACCAGATAGATTTCCAAAGTGGTTGTATCATTTTACATTCCCACCAGCAGTGTATAAGAGTTCCAGGACTACAATTTTGAAGATAAAATTATTTTTTTAAAAGATAGAGTTTGGAATAATAAGGTAAAATAGATATTTAAGGTAGAAGATTAGAAGTCAAAGAGATTTAAAAGTTAAAAACACAATTGTTTATGTTGCCATCAAGTAGATTCCGACTCATAGCAACCCTATAGGACAGAGTAGAACTGCCAAATAGGGTTTCCCAGGAGCGCCTGTGGATTTGGTTAGCAGCCATAGCTCTTAACCACTCCGCCACCAGGGTTTCCATATACATATATATACGTATATATGTATATGTGTGTGTATATATATATGTGATGGGCTAGGTATGGAAGAGGCACACATCATTTCTACTCACATCTCATTGGCTAGGATTCAACCCTGTGGTCACACCTAAATGCAAGAAGGCTGAGAAATATAGTCTAGCTGTGTGCTCGATAAAAATAAGAACGAGTATCATGTCTTTTGTAACTAGCTAACTAGTCTTCTATTATCATTTTGTCTGGAGTGAATTAATCTCCCAATTGTTTGTTTTGTTTATTTATGATCTTTCTTAGTGTTCATTTCCAATGTGTTTAGGAATTTTTAGACTCTTCTTGAGTGGAAGGCAGTTGGTCTCTCTCTCTCTCTTTCCCCACACCCACCCACCTTCTTCTCCCACTTATACCTCCCTGCCTGGTAATTTGATGGTGGTCAACCCTACCTGCCCTCCTCTCAGGTCTCCCAGTCTTGAACCAGATCTTATATTGGTGGCTCAGGACTTCCATGTTACAGTGAACACGGCATCTCAGATTCAGTCATTGAGGCAGCAGGCAGCTTGTTGCAAGGCTGGGTCCGCTTCCTCCAGCTTCCCTGGGTCTTTGTAGAAATCAGGGGCCACAGAAGAGAATAAGCAGCCAGTAGTAATTTTTACTTGCTCCATCACTGCAGGGGGAGCCCATTCTAGCACCCACTTTCATGAAATAAGCCTGGCCTAGGTTCCTCACCCAACTTGAAGGGCTTAGAGCATCCATGACTTTGTAGGACACAAATTCCTGGCCACTGTGCTTGTTTCAAAACCCTGAGCCCAGGAGGCAGTGACTTCAGCACATGTCTCTGAGTTGTGTTTCTGTTACACTTTTGACTCATGGAGGTTTAGTCTTGTTTTCATTTGGCTATGATGTGTTACGCATACTGTTTCTGCCCAGATTCAAACCAAGGACCTTCCGTGTGTGAGGCAAACATGATAACCACTACACTAAATCCCTGGGTGGTGCAAACTGTTAACACGCTCAGCTGCTAACAAAAAGGTTGGAGGTTTGAGTTCTACCCTGACACATATGGAGTCACCATGAGTCAGAACTGACTTGATGGCAACTGGCTTTGGTTTTTATGATGTTAATTTTATATATATATATAATCTATCAGTGATATGTGATGTTTTTGGAGAAGAGTTGTTGTGTCAGTGGTGAACCTATAGTACTGTCTGGACCTTGGTAAAACAACAAACCAAAAATCACTGAAGGTTAAAGTAGAAAAAGTAGGTGAAAATTAACTGAAAGCACACCAGCGGTGTGAGTGAGCCACCCAGTGGCCCTCCCTGTAGGCCACCTGCTGTCATTTCAGTACCCTGCATCCATGGAGAAGTAGAAGGCACAGACTCAATGGTGCCATCACCCACAAACCCAGAGGCTTCTCTTCTCATAGATGTCTCAGCTTTTACCTGGCAAGCACAGACTGCCAGCACAGAACAAGTGGTAGTTATTCTAGCACTGATAAGCTTCCTGATAAACACATTGACAATTAATGCCCAGTATAAAGAGGCAGTATGTCATAGTGTAGTTGTTAAGAGTGTGGACGTTGAAGCCAAATAACCTGGGTTCAAACCCTGTCTCCACCACTTTATGAGACCTTGGGCAGGTTGTTGAATCTCTCTGGGCCTCAGTTTTCTCCACTGGAAAATGAGGATAATAATGATACTTCAAAGTTTTATTGCATTAAATGGACAAATTATTTGTAACTTGCCTTGTCCATAGCAAGTTGTATATAATCCGTTGCCACCAAGTTGATTCCAACTCATATGACCCTATAGGACAGGGTAGAACTTCCCCATAGGATTTCCAAGGGACACCTGGTGGATTTGAACTGCTGACCTTTTGGTTATCAGCCGAACTCTTAACCACTACACAACCAGGGTTTCCAAGTTCTCTGTAAATATTTGTTAAATAAAAATACGTGGATAAGATGCAGAATTTTAATTCAGTACTTGGTCAGCTCATCCACTGTCAGGGCCTCAACCATGATGGATGGCTGATACAAGTCTGAATCTTCAGGTTAGACCCTATGCCGAACTATGCTGTTTATTTCCAGCTGCCAATTGGTCATCTCTTCTTGGATGTCCCACCAACACTTCCAACGCAGTCAGCCAAAAACTAAACCATCTCTCCCCACAAATCTGCTCCTCCTTCTGTGCTTCCTTCTCAGCGATGAGCCTCATCACCCATTCCAAATGAAACCTCGGAATCCCGCTAGCTAGACCTCTCTCTTCACTTCACTTCACACTCCCGCAGCTTCCTGACACGTACAGCAACATTCTAACAGACCAAACCTTCCCAACCCCTCTAGCACTTACTGCTTTGGCCCGTCTTCAAGTTTCACAGGAATGATTGTTTCATATCTGGTCTCCAGGTCTCTGATTCTTCTACCCTACTGGCAAGGGAAAATTTGAATCACAAACCTAGTTACTTCCTCTTCTTAAAGCCCTTCATAGACCTAAGAGCACAGCTCAAACTCAGCACCCTTTAATCTAGGCCACCCTTACCTTAGAGATGTGTCCCTCTCACCTTCTGCTGCAGCCACAGCTTGCCTCCTGACAGTCCCTCTGCTGGGATGCCCTTCCCACCCCACTCTTGGTTTACCTAGCAGAAACCTGCTCAACTTCTAACACTCAAATCAAAGGTCATCACCTTTATAAAACTTTCTCGGCTTTTTTTTTTTTTTTTTTGGCCCCACTTGGCCCTGTGCAGACTTGCATCATCTACTTCATTCAGCTTATTGACTTACCTGGCTAGACTCTGAAGCGCAGGAGAGCAGAGCCTAGGTCTTATGCACCTTCGCATCTTTGCGTCCCCAGAGCCTAGAACAGCACCCAGCAGATGGAGGACCCTGAATTTATAATAAATAAAATACCATGAAAGCCCTGACCCGAGTGTCATCTCTGCAAGAGGAAGTGTCTAGGTCACAAGGATGGAAACCAGACTGCAGTAGATGGGGGTGAAGGGGGGATGGTCAGTAGAAGGGGGCAAAGAGGGATGGGCAGTAGAAGGGGTGAAAGGGGGATAGGCAATAGAAGGGGTGAAAGGGGGATGGGCAGTAGAAGGGGTGAAGGGAAGATGGACTGTAAAAGGGGATGGGGAGAAGAAGGGGTGAAGGGGGACGGGCAGTAGAAAGGGGTGGAAGGATGGGAAGTAGAAGGGGTGAAGGGGAATGGACAGTAGAAGGGAGTGTGGGGGATGGGCAGAAGGAGGTGAAGGGGGATGGGATAATGGGCAGAAGGGGTGGGGGGATGGGCAGTAGAAAGGGTGAAGGGGGATGGTCAGTAGAAGGTGGTGACAGGGGATGGGCAGTAGAAGGGGTGAAGGGGGGATGGGCAGTAGAAGAGGGTGAAATGGGGATGGGCAATAGAAAGGGGGATGATCAGTAGAAGGGTGTGAAGTGGGGATGGGCAGTGGGAGGAGGTGAAGGGAATGGGCAGTAGGAGGGTATGAAGGGGGAATGGGCAGCAGAAGTGGGTGAAGTGGAGATGGGCAGTAGAAGGGGTTGAGAGGGGATGGCAGTGAAGGGGTGATGGGCAGTAGAAAGGGGTAAAGGGGATGGGCAGTAGAAGGGATGAAGGGGGATGGGTAGTAGAAGGGGTATGAAGGGAGGGTGGGCAGTAAAAGGGGGACGAAGTGGCTACCAGTAACATTCTTTGCACAGATTTTGATTCTTTAGGTCATGAAAGCCTTAAGCAAGACAGACAGAAAATCAACACATCACAAAGAAAAAATTTTAATACATTTCATAGCATAGAAATAAAAAAAAATCATCTGGAAAAACACACAAAAAAGTAAAAATTAAAAAATGACAAAGCAGGAATAATATCTGTGATTCATATCACAGGGTTAAGTTTTCAACATGCAAAGAGGTCTTACAAATCAGTAGAAAAAGATCATCCACTCAATGGGAAAAAGTGGGCAAAGGATATAAACAGGCATTCACTGAAAAAAAAATACTGTCTTAACCGCATGAAAAGATGTTCAGCTTTATTCCTGATTAAAGAAATGCAAACCAAAACAACAATGAGTGCCAATTTTCACCTACCTGATTGGTAAAAATATCTAAGTCTGGAAATGTCCAGTGTAGGCCCAGGTGTGGGAAAACTTACATTCATCACACTTCAGTCTAATGAAAATTTGTGCAAGCTTCTTACAGAGAAATTTGTCAATACCTTTAACATTTTAAATTCACAGACCCTTTCAAATAATTATATGGGGATTATGGGAAGAGGGAGGGGGACTGAAGTAGGAGAAAAACAGGCTGTGATTTCAGAATATATTTATTCTGCCCTGACTTAAGCTCTGGGCTCTACTCCAAAGTCCTTGTTTAGTTTGCTGATCATCAAGGCAGCTTTCCTTGTTGGTTCTTTTCTCAGCAGTCAGACAGCATTTTTCCTTAGCTCCAGCACTATGGAATTGTGCTTCCCATCCAGGGAGAAAGATGATGAAAGAGATTTGCCTTCGGTCTTTGGGTTGGGGATTTGGGAAGAGTCATTTGTTTTCTGTAATGAGAGTGTGTCTATATTGCTCTTTAGTGGATATTGTTATTGCAAACTCAGCATCCATTTCTTTCTTCTCCCTTCCTAACAGAACTTTAACTTTGTTTAGGTTTCTGCCTTTCCTCCACAGAGCCCATCCATCTCAGTGTAAGATGACTCCAGCTCCAGAGGCAGCTCTGATTGGTTAGTCTAAATGAAGATTATTCCACACCTCTTTCCCATGATTGGTTCAGACATGATTACTATGTCACCCAATTTGAGCTAATAAGACAAAAGAAGATGACTTTCATGCAGTGGGTGCAGGGTATTTGTGCCCAGTTGAGGTAAGGAAGGTGTCTGTGTGAAGAGGGAATGAGAGGGCCACAGCAATGGAAACTGATTACATACGGGAGAATTGGACAAATACATAAAGAATTTTGTGGGTGAAGTTTTCCACTGTTGGAGTAGGGAGTTACAAATGTGGAATGGGAGAAAGTAGAGTGAACCCTGTGGTATTGTTTTAGAATTGGAGACATTGGTACAAGCTCATGGATTTCACGATAGACAGACAGATGGATGGACAGATGGATGAACGGACAGATGGGTGGATGGGTGGAGGGGTGGGGGAGTAGGTAGGTAGGTAGATAGATACAGATACTGAAATAAATGCAAATGGAAATGTAGGTATATATACTAGGATATATTCCTTAACCCTGTCTGCTTAGAAGGCCTAGAAGTAATGACATCCCAATAGAATCAGAATACTTAGTGTCCAAATTTTGGCTTCTAAATATCATTCTCCACTATAGGAGCCAAGGCTTCTTGGAGAAATGACTGATTCCAAGATTCCAGCAGAAAAAGTGCACAGTGAACCTAGAACATCTTGTACCAGAAAGTAAGAAAGTGCCCAAAGAATTAGGGGGTATTTCAAAAGAATGTAGAAGTCAACTTGAAGGGGAACCTACTGGCCAAATCAGGGACAATCTGAGCATCAAAATAAATAATAATAGTAATGGATCACAACCCACTGAATAAAATAGGAATTTAAGAGTCCATACTGACATAAATAAATAAATGAGTATATTCACAGCTCCATGAGGAAATGTATATTTGCATTATCTCCTAGTACCTCCGTAGAAAATGCTTATTAATTACAAAGGGAAATAGAGTAATTTTACAGTGGAGAAGTCTGGCAGATTTTGACCAAGTGGTCAAAATTAACATTGCAAATGATGAAACAAACTGAAATCACGTGCCAGGTGATAGGGTATAAGGAAAGGAACACAGCATCACTTCTGTGATGCTCCTGCCCAAGATGTAAAACCTAGAGCCAATCATAAGAAAACATCAGATAAACCCAAACTGAGGGACAATCTGTAAAATAACTGATCTGTACTCATTAAAAATGTCAAGGTAATGAAAGTCAAGGATCCTTTTGCTATATATATATATATTATTGAGACAATTGGCAAAACTTGAAAGGAGTCTGTGAATTAGAATTTTGGTTTTGTGAGACAATATCTTTGCAGGAAACATACACTAAATTATTCTGGTTGTTGGAACTTCATATTGGCAACTTGTGTGCAAATAGTTCAAAAAATTTTTTGGTGCTGTTCTTGAACATTTTCTGTAAATCTAAGATTGTGTCACAACTTAAGAGGAAGAAAAGAAAAAAAAAATAAGATAAAAGGAGACCTTTGCTACAAAATTCTAGAAAAGTATCTTCCTCCTCCTCTTGAAGAGATTCTGGAAGAAACTTCTAGATAAAGTCAAGCATAGAGATGAGATCAAGGACTGTGCACTCATCCCGTTACTAGCCCAAGAGAAAAGCAGAACCAAGAGAATTACAGACAAATAGGCAAATGGATCCAGAGTCATTGGATTAGACCAACCCTAAACCCAGTTTTCCTCTTGACTTCCAGTTATATGAGTCATTAAAACTCCTTGCTGTTTAAGTTAATCATGTTGGATTTTCAATTATTTACCACCAAGAGTATCCCAACTTATACACAATCATTGAAAAACAATCCTAGGGTCTTCTGACAATGAACCCCAGCCCCATTATGACAGATGTCACCCTTTATAAAATAGTAGAAAGTTTGCTCCTAAGTAAAAAAGAGTGAGTCCTTCTTACCAACATGGATGGTAGAGAAATGTATGCACAGGGTACTTCTAGAGCACACTCACTGTGACTTTCAGATTCCAAGTACGAGGCAGACCAGCAAGTGAAGTAACATGCTTAGCTATCACAGTGTGCCATCTCAGTAGGAAGGGAGCAACACTGAGTGGGGTAATCTTGCAAATAAGTTGAACGTCATCCAAGAGAATTTTTACAAGTCTGCAAAAAACTTTCCGCAGTATTTCCTTTTCTACTAAAAAACCGTGTTCTACTTAAAAACTTTAAAAACCATATTCTACTTAAAAACTTTGCTAACTTTAATATTCTGGTTATATCTTATTATTCTTCCCTCAGAAACCTTGAATAACTCACCAATGCTTAAGAAATAAAATCTGATTTCTCATCACGTCACTCAAGACCTCCCTAAGTAAATCCCAAGTGTCCTTTCCCATTTAGCTCTTCTCCCCTTCAATATATCTTATTTTCTAGCCACACTGTTAACATGGGGCTACATTCCATTGTAGGAGAAAGGGCTTACAAATATAGAGATGAGGGAAACTAGACTGAACCCTGAGGCGTTGTTTAGAATGGGAGACATTGGTGTGAATTCATAGATTTTAATATACATAGTTTGGGATAGAGAAACAAATACAGATGTAAGTGCAGATATATATATCATGTCCACTGAGAAGGTCTAAAGCAATAATAACCTAGTATCAATGAGTCCTAGTCCCTGGAAACTTCATGAATTTTTACATTTTTATGCCTATTTATGCCTAATCCTACATTTTCCTACATTAAAACACCTTCATCATGCTCTACCTATCAAAATCCCACTGAAATGAAATTATAAGCTATAAAGCACCAAATATTTGTCATCAGTTATTATTTATTCCCACCTCTCCATCAAAGTCTAGCTTAAATGCCATCTCCCTTGTGAAGCCTTCTCCAGAACAGGCAGACAGAATCAATGTCTCCTACTTCAGTACTCCTTCGAAAGGTTCCCCATACCTTTATGCAACATCGGTTCATCCTTCTTTGTACTGGTGACAGTTGTGACATGCCCATCTCCCCACTATACTGTGAGCTTTCGTGGGCAGGATCTGATTTGTGTGTGTGTGTGTGTGTGTGTGCGTGTGTGTGCGCGCGCACACACGCGTGTGCCCCTAGCCGCTAGCATAGCCCTGGCAAATATGAGGTGCTCAATAAAAGCTTTTTAAATTAGGTGGAGTCTTTCTTTGTGGAACAGTTCAAAGCTGATTGGCCTGCCTATCTTGCTAATTCCTAGCCTGGGCCTCATTAGCAGTAGGCTCTAACATAGGAAGTTAACCATTCATAGGAAATCCAGGGCAAAACCACCAGAGGTCTTTGTTCCAGCCTTATTTCTGCAGAAGAATATTTCACTTTGCTGAATAGGCAGCAGTCTTCCGAGAGGTGACTCACCTGTTTACAAGACCTTTCTCAGAAATGTTTTGCTCAATGGTTTGCTGTTGCTGCACCATAAACCCAGTTCCACTCACAGCTGGGGGGCAGGAGTGATTGCATGAAATGAAATGTCCACAGTTTTACGACAATCTTCTTGGCATCTGGCTGGGCTGGCATAGTCCCTGGCAGATGAGGAGATGACCACATTTTAGTTCACAAGGAGTACTGTGGAACAACAAATCCTTTGTTCTCAGAGAAGCGTCTAATCTGGAAGAAAACTACTGCAAGACAGAGCAGATAATCCCAGGGTGCCTGGCTGGAGGAAAGTCTTCATTAACCACACAGATGACCATGGGCATCAGGGAGATGCTCTCAGCCCAAGAATCTTCGGTGGCAAGAAGCAAGGTAAATCTGAAATCTGACCTTGATTGGCTGGATTGACTGAACTTGATTGACAGCTGGCCTTAGTTTTCTATGGTTACTGTCACAAACTACCACGATTTAGTGGCTTAAAACAACACTCATTTTTTATCTCCCAATTATTTGGCAGATCAGAAGTCTGGGTACTGTGTGGCTTAGTGGGTTCTCTGATTAACATCTTACTGGGGTGAAATCAAGGTATCAGCAGGGCTATATTCCTTATCAGGGCTCTAGGGAAGAATCCACTTCCATGTTCTTTCTGATTGTTGGCCAAATTCAGTTCGTGATGCTGTAAGACTGAGGTCCCCAATTCCTTCCTTGCTGGCTGTCGGCTGGGGTCACCCCTAGTTCCTAGAGTCTTCTGTCTAGTCGGTGGACGTGGCCCTTACATCTCAGACCCAGCAGTAGTGTGTTGAGTCCCTCTCACACTTAGAATCTCTCTGACTTCTCCTGCTGGGTCTCTCTGACTTCCAGAGAAAGTTCTCTGCTTTTAAGGGCTCAGCTGATTAGATTTCGTCCACTTGGACAAACTTCCTACCTTAAGTTCAGTAACCTTAATTATATCTGCAAAGTCCTTGTTGCCATGTAACAAAGCACAGGTTTCAGGAATTCAGGCATGGGCATCTTTGGGGGCCATTATTCCACCTACCAAAAGGCCCTACACTTATACACAGAGGCAGGACTCCAGCTGGCATAAATACAATTGGGCTTTTTCCTGATAAAGTACAAGCTCATCTCTGATTTGCAATATGTAGAAAAAACTTTAAATCACCAAATATAGAAAACCTAGACCTTTCAGCAAGTTTCAAGGCATATGTATATGTTACTTTTCATTCTTAAAACTAAAAAACCGGAATTAATTGTAGAATCTATTTTGACTCATGGCGACCCCGTGTGTTTCAGAGTAAAACTGCACTTCATAGGGTTTTCAATGGCTGTGACCTTTTGGAAGTAGATCACCAAGACTTTCTTCCAAGGCACTGCTGGGTGGACTCAAACCTCCAACCTTTCAGTTAGCAGTCGAGTGCTTAACCGTTTACGCCATCCAGGGATTCCTTGTTCATCGTTCAAAGAAGTTGTGTGTCGTCAAGTTGATTCTAAACCATAGTAACCATACAGGACAGAGTAGAACTGCCCTCATGGGATTTCCTAGGCTGTAATCTTTACAGGGGCAGATTTCCAGGTCTTTTCTCCCTTGTAGCTGCTGGTGGGTTTGAACTGACAACCTTTCAGTTAGCAGCCAAATGCTCAACCATTGTACCACCAGGGCTCCTGTCCATCCTTAAGCTTATGAAATCGCACCCACAGCCCATCCCTAACATCTGGAAACTAGGTAGTATAGCACAAGCAGACCCAGGAAAGCCCAGATACGTAGCCCAAGAAGTCCCTCAGGGCCATGTGAAAGGCCTACATGAGAACACATGTAGACCAGGGGTTAGTTATTAAAGAACATGCATTTAAAATTAGGTCCAGAACAGTGTAAGCAAGGCAAAATTCCCATGTAATGACAGTTTAGCCAAAACCAAGAATCTAGGGCCCATATCTTAACCACTTGTTGGAAACTGGTGGTCCTCAAAAGCTCTAGTGGAGGCAACCAGCAGAAGTTATCAGAACTAGGGAGACCCAGTTACAGGTATTTGATGTAGCCATCGTAAACTGAGGTATACAGAGAAGAAGAAATGGGTAGCTGGCAGGCACTAACAAATAAGGAATAAATGGAGGAAGCAGGTTTCTGTGGTCAAAGCAGGTCCAACAATGAAACTGGCTGGATAAGAACTGTACGTTATATTCAGTGGAAAAAGACTGAAAGCCCTCCCCTTTGAGAATGAGAATAAGACAAGTATGCTCACTTGTCTTGGTCATCTAGTGCAGCTATAAGAGAAATACCACAAGTGATGGCTTTAACGAACAGAAATTTATTCTCTCAGTTTAGGAGAAGTCTGAACTGAGGGTGCCAGCTCCAGGGGAAGACTTTCTCTCTCCGTTGGCTCTAACAGAAAGTCCTTGTCATCAAATCTTCCCCTGGTCTAGGAACTCCTTAGTACAGAAACCCCAGGTCCAAAGGATGTGCTCTGCTCCTGGCTTTCTTGCTTGGTTGCAATTTGGTCCCTCTTCTCTCTCTTTTATATCTCAAAAGAGATTGACTCAAGATACAGCCTAATCCTGTAGATTGAATCCTGCCTCATTAACATAAAAAAAAACTGCCTCTAATTCTGCTTCATAGATGTTAGGATTTACAACACATAGGATAATCACATCAGATCACAAGATGGAGGATAACCACACAATACTGGGAATCGTGGTCTAGCCAAGCTGACATGCATTTTGGGGGGGGACACAATTCAATCCATAACACCACTATAACCATGTCTATCCAATATTTACTGGAAGTCCAAGCAATAGAAATAAGGTAAGCCCTGTATTTCTTCTGCTTTGGGACTGAATGAGATTCAAGAGGGCCTGAGGCAAGGTCAAAACTTTAGAGGGAATGATGATAGGATGTGGAGCAACAGGAAGTCTCATTCATTGCTGGTGTGATTACAAAGTGGTACAGCCACATTCATAGCAATACTATGAAAAACCATACTCCAACAAATGCGATCTTAGGTAAAAATGGCATTTTCTTTCAAAGCTAAATATAGCCTTACCATTTGGTCAGCAATCACACTGCTAGGTGTTTACCCAAATGAGATAAAAATGTATATCCACATTAAAACCTGCACACAAATGGTGCAGCTTTATTCATAACTGCCAAAAATTAAAAGCAACCAAAGTGTCCTCAAATATGTGAATATGTAAACTAATTGTGGTACATATGACAATGGAGTATTATTTGGTGATTTAAAAAAAAAAGAGAGATTTTAAGCCATAAAAAGACATGAAGAAACCTTAAATGCATTCTGTTAAGTAAAAGAAGCCAGTCTGAAAAAGTTACATATGTATGATTCTGAACACATGACGTTCTGGAAAAGGAAAAATTATAGACAGTGAAAAGATCAGTGGTTGCCAGAGTTCCCAGGGAAGGGAGAAGGGATCAATAGGTGGAGTAAAGGGCATTTTTAGGGAAGTGAGACTATTCTGTATGATACTGTAATGGTGGACACATGACATTATACATTTGTCAAAACTGGTAAGACTGTATGGCACAAGGGGTAAACCCTAATGCAAACTATGCACTTTAGTTAACAATAACATATCATCAACAAAACCAAAAGTTGGCCCTTTGAAAAGAGCAATAAAATTGACAAACCTTTAACTAGACTGACAAAGAAAAAAGTGAGAAGATGCAAATAAACAAAATATGGAATGAAAATAGAAACATTACAACAGATTCAACAGAAATAAAAAAAACTCATAACACTACTGTGAAAAACCATACTCCAAAAAATTTGATCTTAGATAAAAATGGACAAATTCCTAGAAACACATAACCTACCTAAACTAATACAAGAAGAGATAGAAAATCTCAACAGACCCATAGCAAGTGAAGATATTGATTCAATAATCAAGCACCCACTCCTCTCCCACCAAAAAAAAAAAAAAAACCCTGGACCAGATGGCTTCATTGGGAAATTCTACCAACCATTCAGGAAAGAATTAACATCAATCCTGCTCAACCTTTTCCAAAATAAAAATACCAAAGCCAGACAAGGATATCAAAAAACAAGAAAACTACAGGCCAATATCCTTTATAAATATAATGACAACAACAAAACGCATTGCCATCAAGTTGATTCCAGCTCATAGTGACCCTATAAGACAGAGTAAAACTACCCTATAGCCTTTCCAAGGAGCAGCTGGTGGATTTGAACTGTCAACCTCTTGGTTATTAGTCCTATCTCTTAGCCACTACGCCAACAGGGCTCCAGTGAATATAGACGGAAAAATTCTCAACAAAATACTAGCAAACAGAATCCAACAACATTTAAAAGAATCATACACCATGACCAAGTGGGATTTTTTCCAGAAATGCAAGGATGATTCAATATTAGAAAATCAGCCTATGTAATACACCACATTAAAAGAACAAAGGAAAAGAAGCACATCATCATCTCGATGGATGCAGAAAAAGAATTTGATAAAATCCAATACCCTTTCCTGATAAAAACTCTCAACAAGATAGGAATAGAAGGGAAGTTCCTTAATATGATTAAGGGCATCTATGAAAAACCAATGGCCAATACAATACTCAATGGAGAAAGACTGAGAGACTTCCCCTTGAAATTGAGAACAAGACAAGGGTACCCACTCTCACCAGTTCTATTCAATATTGTATTAGAAGACCTAGCCAGAGAAACAAGACAAGCAAAAGAAACAAAATATATCCAAGCCAGAAAGGAAGAAATAAAATGACAACTAAGACAGTAGTGGTTATACAGCTTGGTTAATGTAACGGATATAACTAAATCGTACACCAGAAAAAGGCCTAATTGGCAAGTGTTGTGAAACCTAAAATTGTACAAGAACAACAATAAAAAAATCAAAAAAAAAAAGGAGAGAGAGAGCAGCTGCTGATACTACTTAGGTACAACCAAACACTTCATGGGATTAGTTTTCTCAGTTCAAAGGATTAGGACCTTGGTTTCAGTTGACCTAATATTGTTTTTAGAGTTTCTGTTCCATCTCCTAATTCATTGAGGAGTGCCTGGGTCTTGAAACCTTTTGAGCAGCCATCCAAGATACAACAATTTGTCTCCATTCACTTGAGCAACAGAGTAAGAGGGTAGACCCAGGAATCATCGGAACTAGATAGCAGGTCTAATTGCTTCCACGAACTATTGCCTTCTTCACCATGAGACCAGAAGAAGTGGAGATTGCCCAGCTACCTTTACTGAATGTTTTGATCTAGGATTCAATAGATTGATCCTGATCCAAAGGGTGGAATATGCAACAGAATTTCAAATTCTTACGGAATTTGGGTTTCCTGGACCCACTGAGACTGGATAAAACCGTTTATCTATTGACAAGAGATAATATTTAAACCTTGAACTGAAACTATCCCCTAAAGTCATCTTTAAACCAAACAACAGCTTAGCTCAATTAGTAAAGAATGTTTGCCTTGAGCATTGTGCAGTTTTAAAGAATTTTATATATAACTCTAAAGCATAGTTGAGATACTTTGGGAGCAGTGAGTCTAAGTTAAAGGTGGTGAAATAATCTGGAAAGAGATAAAGAGAATGATAACACAACACGAAGAATGTAACCAATGTCACTGAATTGTACATGCAGAAGTTGATGAACGGGTATGTGTTTGTGTATGTTTTCACCGAAATAATAATGATAAAAATGTATCAATAATGGTTCATCAGTTATAACAAATGTACTATAGGGGTGCAAGGTATCAACAATAGGAGAAACAGTGTGCAGGGGGTAGGGGTATAGGGGAACTCTCTGTACGTCCTGTACAATTTTTCTGTAAGCTAAAACTGCTCTAAAATATAAAGTCTATGAATAAAGAAAAAAAACTTCGGGGAAAAGAAAACAGAGCTACTTACAGTGTGGCGGGCCCTGCCCCGGAAACTAGAGATATAACCAGGCATAGGTCACATTTCTTGCCCTCAAGGATCATAGTGTCTAGAAGGCAGTTATTCTACTACTTGAGAATTGCTGGGAGAGGTGAACAGTAGGGCTGTGGCAGCACACAGGAGGAACAAAAAAGGCTTCTAGAAGAAGTCGTCCTACATAAAGACCAAATGGTTAAAGAAGGGTTAGGTCGTTGAACAGGAAGTCTCTGGGAAAGATGTGGCAAGACTCAGAATGGTGAAAGAGCATGGCATTTTAGGAGTTTAGCAAGTAGTTTGGTAAGGCCAGGGTGTATGTCATCGGAGGTCCACGTTCTTCCCATTAAAACCTCACTACCCAATCTTTCATTTTCATTTCAAGCATTTAAATTACTTTTTAAGGCTGTGTTATTACAATGGAAATGTCTAAAATTGTTTTCTCTATTGCAGCTAGAAATTTTTCCCTGACCCTCATCTCCACCTCCTGTGGGATAGTGTCAGCATTCAAGACTAACCAATTAGCCCAATATTGTCTTCCCGCACCAAGACAGCTGGAGCTAAGACTGGTTCTTCAGCCCCCTCTTGTACTTGCTGAGGTTTAGCTCACACCTTGGCCTCCTGGTGGCCTCGGATGCACTTGTGACTGGTACTTTTCTTGGGCTCTTGGTCACCTGTTTGGAAATGATTCTTGGACCATCAGGGCCACATCTCTGTTTCTCTTAATTGATTTCTAGTCAGAAAAACATCTGCCTCATTTTCTTCATTGAATCATTAAACTTCAGCAGTATACGTCCTGCCTGATTTGTCCAGCTGTTGCTCCCTGTAGTGAGTTGAATGGTAGTCCCCAAAAAACATGTCTACCTCCTAACTCCCAGAACGTGTGAATGTCACATATTGGAAAAAATGGCCTTCACTGATGTAATTAAGTTAAGGATCTTGGATGAGATCATCCTGGATGATCCAGGTGGGCCCTAAATCCAATGACAAATGTCCTTGTAAGAGACAGAAGACACAGACACAAAGGAAAATGCAATGTTAAGATAGAGGCAGGGATTTAAGGAGCAGCCAGAAGCCAAAGAATGCCAAAGTTTGTTGGAAGCCACAAGAAGCTAGGAAAAAGGCACGGAACAGATTCTCCCCAAAGCCTTGAGGGGGAACGGTAAACAGAGAACATGGCCTGCTGACACCTTGATGTTGGACTTCTGGCCTCCAGAACTGTGAAAGAATAAATTTCTGTTGTTTGGAACCATCAAGCTTGTGGTAATCTATAATGGGAGCCTTAGGAAATTAATAACTGCTCAATGTGAACTGCCAGGACAACCAGACTATCCAACAAGCATGGTCCAAACCCACTGCATGGCAACAAATCAGGAAAGTTAATTGGTGAAGTTTTGTTGGACCAGAATACTAAGATAGACTAGAATACCTGGGGGCTAATCATCTACTTCAGAGTAAGAGAAAAGGATAAAGAGAGAGGTTGTTTCAATGCTGTGCCTTTTGTTCCTTATCTATTTTCTAATGCCAAGTCAGGAGAATCCTATTTGGCATGTAATCACCATACATTGCTTTCTCTAAGTGATGTCCAAACATAGCCTAATAAATGTAACAAAGACCTTTCCCAGAATTTGCATGCTTTAGAATTGTCTTTGCCCTGAGCCCATTCAAGCTCTGCTAACGTCACAGATAACGAAAGGCGAACTGGAGAGATGAATTAGCTCTGCTAAGGGGTGTTAACTTTGAAAAGCCTGCCTGCTCCCCTGGGGGACATTCCAGGAATCTGGGAAATCTTCTGGGCTGCAATGATTAAGCCTTTCATTAGGACATGATCCTTTTTCTTCATTAATACAGCTGGATGCAGCTGACTTCCTCTCTTCTTGGTGGCTGTCCCCACCTCATGGTCCCCTCTGGTTCTTCTGCCCCCAAGTCTGACTGAAGAGAGAGGCCTAGGCTCCCCATCTAGCTTCCTGAAAACAGGTATATAGACCCATTTTTTCCTGCAAGGTTTTGCTACTAATCATGACCAAAAACAACCAGGGATAACAAAACAACAAATGTGGAGGTTCCAGGCTTAGAAAATCATGCTGTGCTCTTCTCATCCTGGACCTGGTTCTTGATCCCCTTTCTGAGATGTTGTTCTTAGGTGCCGTGAAGTCTGTTTGACGGCACCTAAGAACAACATCTCAGAAAGGGGATCAAGATGTCTTCTTAGGTGCCGTCAAGTCTCTTCTGACTCATAGTGACCCTATGCAAAACAGAACGAAAAACCACCAGGTCCTGCGCCATCCTTGCAACTGTTGTTATGCTTGAGATCATTGTTGCAGCCACTGTGTCAATCCACCTCGTGGAGGGTCTTCCTCTTTTCTGCTGTCCCTGTACTCTGCCAAGCATAATGTCCTTCTCCAGGGACTCATCCCTCCTGACAACATGTCCAAAGTATGTAAGACACAGTCTCGCCATCCTTGCTTCTAAGGAGCATTCTGGTTGTACTTCTTCTAAGACAGATTTGTTCGTTCTTTTGGCAGTCGACGGTATATTCAATATTCTTCACCAACACCACAATTCAAAGGCATCAATTCTTCTTCGGTCTTCCTTATTCATTGTCCAGCTTTCATACGCGTATGATGCGATTGAAAATACCATGGCTTGGGTCAGGCGCACCTTAGTCTTCAAGGTGACATCTTTGCTTTTCAAAACTTTAAAGAGGTCCTTTGCAGGAAGCAGATTTACCCAATGTGATGCGTCTTTTGATTTCTTGACTGCTGCTTCCGTGGCTGTTGATTGTGGATCCAGGTAAAATGAAATCCTCGACAACTTCAATCTTTTCTCCGTTTATCATGATGTTGCTCATTGGTCCAGTTGTGAGGACTTTTGTTTCCCTTATGTTGAGGTGCAATCCAAACTGAAGGCTGTGGTCTTTGATCTTCATTAGTAAGTGCTTCAACTCCTCTTCACTTTCAGCAAGCAAGGTTGTGTCATCTGCATAACTCAGGTTGTTAATGAATCTTCCTCCAATCATGATGCCCCATTCTTCTTCATAGAGTCCAGCTTCTCGGATTATTTGCTCAGCATACAGATTGAATAGGTATGGTGAAAGAATACAACCCTGGTGCACACATTTCCTGACTTTAAACCAATCAGTATCCCCTTGTCCTGTTCGAACAACTGCCTCTTGATCTATGTAAAGGTTCCTCATGAGCACAATGAAGTGTTCTGGAATTCCCATTCTTCTCAGTGTTATCCATAGTTTGTTATGATCCACACAGTCGAATGCCTTTGCATAGTCAATAAAACACAGGTAAACATCCTTCTGGTATTTCATCAGCAATGATACCCCTGGTTCCACATCCTCTTCTGAAACCGGCCTGAATTTCTGGCAGTTCCCTGCCCATATACTGCTGCAGCCGTTTTTGAATGATCTTCAGCAAAATTTTGCTTGCATGTGGCATTAACGATGTTGTTCTATAATTTCCACATTCGGTTGGATCACCTTCCTTGGGAATAGGGCATAAATATGGATTTCTTCCAGTCACTTGGCCAGGAAGCTGTCTTCCATATTTCTTGGCATAGACGAGTGAGCACCTCCAGCGCTGCATCTGTTTGTTGAAACATCTCAATTGATATTCCATGAATTCCTGAAGCCTTGGTTTTCACCAATGCCTTCAGAGCAGCTTGAACTTCTTCCTTCAGTACCATCGGTTCCTGATCATATGCCACCTCTTGAAATGGTTGAACATCTACTAATTCTTTTTGGTATAATGTGTATTCCTTCCATCTTCTTTTGATGCTTCCTACGTCATTTAATATTTTCCCCATAGAATCCTTCACTATTGCTATTTGAGGCTTGAATTTTTTTGTCAGTTCTTTCAGCTTGAGAAACGCTGTGTGGGTTCTTCCTTTTGGTTTCCCATCTCTACATGTCTGTTAGTTTTTCTGAGATGGTAACTGAAAATTTCAGATTTCTGTTGTCTACCTAAGGAGCCCTGGTGATGTAGTGGTTAAGCTCTCAGCTGCAAACTGAAAAGTTGGCAGTTCAAACCCACCAACCACTCCACAGGAGAAAAATGTGGCAGTCTGCTTCCATAAAGATTTACAGTTTTAGAAATCCTGTGGGGCAGCTCTACTCCATTTTATAGGGTTGCTATGAGTCAGAATCCACTTGAAGACATTGGGTTTGGTTTAGTTTTGATTGCCTACATATATCCTTGAAGGTAGATCTTATCCACCTTATTTAACTACTGGCTCTGTTGGAAGACCTTCAAACCAAAAAGTAAGCCATTGCTAAAAATAAAAACAAAACTTGAGATGGAGTAGACTCCAACTCATGGCGACACGTGAGTCAATAGGGTTTTCAGTGGCTAATTTTTCAGAAGTAGATCACCTGTCTTTTTTCCTTTCTTCCGAGGCACCTCTGGGTGAGTTCAAATCTCCAACCTTTCAGCTAGTGCTGGGCCCCTTTATCTAAAGAGGGTCACTTGCATTTCTGAGGAAACATTCAAAGATCCCATCCTTGGCCCTGTTCTTCCAGCAGGGCTGTTCTCCTAGGGCATATTCTCCCTGGAGGCTTGTCCCTGGAAAAGAATTTGTAAGATTTTTAGAATACTGTGTAAAACCCTGGTGGCATAGTGGTTAAGTGCTATGTTTGCTAACCAAAAGGTCGGCAGTTTGAATGTACCAGGTGCTCCTGGGAAATCCTCTGGGCCAGTTCTATCTTGTCCTATAGGGTCACTTTGAGTCAAAATTGACTTGATGGCAGAACATTTGTTTTTTTTGGTTTGGTGTACAATCATTTCAAACAGCCTGAGTGGTCAAGGTTTTTAACTGGGCAGAAAATAAAAGTTTTTAAACATTTCTCCTCCCCTGCCCCTCACTCCACACTAGTAAAGTCAGGGTATTCCACCTTTTCCAAAAAAGAGAACATGGTGGCAACTCTACCAACACTCTCAGCACTGCCCTTTGGCTCAGTCCCCTCTTCCCAGGCCCTGTCCCTGCCCACACCCCACTATTCTCTCATCTCCCCGGGTGGAAAGCTTTCTACAGCACAGCCAGATGGGCAAAAAATAGAAAGTTGTAGCTTTTTTCCCCCCTCTTCTTAATTATTTGAAATCCTTTCAATAATTTTACTATTATTATTCTAGTGTGAAAGTAATATGTAGAATCTTAAGAATTGCAGAAATCGTCAAAAGAGGACACAGGATAAAAATATTTGTGGAGCACTTGTTTAATTCATCTCCTGACTGCACCTACTTTTCCATGTCACTCCTATTGATCACCTCCCCACTTACTGCTCATGACCTCAGTTGCCCATTGGACTCCATCCCACCTGCTCTCTTTACCCTTCAATCCATCCTCCACAAATCCTTTAGGTTACTGTTTTCTAAAGCACACCCTTTAGAGAGGTTTTTTCCCCATTCAAAAATTTCAGCGGGTCCCCAGTTCCTACCGAAGACTTTCCACAATCTGACCATAGCTTTAGACAGCTAATAGGTAGATAAACAGACAGATAGCTGCTGTTCAGTCTACTCCAACTCATGGCGACTTTCTGTATAACAGAAAGAAAAAAAAAACAGAAGGAAACATTAATTGGTCCTAAGCCATCCTCACCATCGCTGGCATCCTCACAGTCACTTGTGCTGTCTCAGTTTCTTAGTGCTGCTATAACAGAAATACCACAAGTGGGTGGCTTTAACAAACAGAAATTTACTTTCTCATAGTTTAGGAGGTAAAATTCCAAATTCAGGGCACCAGCTCTAGGGGAAGGCTTTCTCTCTCTGTAGGCTCTGGAGGAAGTTCTTTGTCTCTCTTCAGCTTCTATTCTTTGGTTCCTTGGCAATCTTCATGTGACATTAATCTTTCTCCATTTGTGCTTGCTTGCTTCTGTGCCTAAACTGTTCTTCTATATCTCAAAAGCAATTAGCTTAAGACACACCATACACTGACATGACCTCATCAACATAACAAAATAAACTCTATTCCCAGGTGAGATTATACCCACACGTATTTTAGGGGGACACAATTCAATCCATAACATGCACCAATCCATCTCACGAAGGGTCTCCCTCACACTTGCTGATCCTGTACTTTGCCAACCGTAATGTCCTCCTCCTTCAGTGACTGATCCCACTTGATGACATGTCCAAAGCAAGAGAGTTGGACAATGCTCTGTTGCGATCCATAAGGTTTTCACGGGCTAATTTTTAGAAGTAGATCATCAGGCCTTTCTTCCTAGTTAGCCTTAGTCTGAAAGCACCACTGAAACCTGTTCACCATGGGTGATCCTACTCGTGTTTAAACTATCAGTGGCATAGCTCCCAGCATCACAGCAACAGTCAAGCCACTGCAGTATGACAAACTAATAAACCACTGGTGGGACCGTAGCCTACCTTTCCCAATATACCCATTCATTCACTCATTCAATCAGTAAAGATATATGGAGTACCTACTGTGTGCCAAGGAGGCCTGGTGGTGCAGTGGTTAAGAGCTTGGCAGCTAACCAAATGGTTGGCAGTTCAAATCTACCAGCTGCTCCTTGGAAACCCTATGGGACAGTTCTACTCTGTCCTATACAGTCACTACGAGTCAGAATCGAGTCGACGGCAACGGGTTTTTTTACTACGTGCCAGACCCTAGAGGTACAGGTCAGAAGTGAGCTACATTAGAGGCTGTCTCTGCTCTTGTCCCGCAAGGGCCTAGATAGGAACATGGAGACAAAAATAAATCATTTTAGTGAGTGTGATGAGAATAACAAAGAGGCTTGGTGGGCTCCCGGCTCCTCTCCCACATTTACTGGGCAAACCCTCTACTCACACTTGGCTGTGTTCTTCATGGACCACTGAGAACATGGCACACACTCTGAGTTCAACTATCTCCCTCCTTTATGTTGTCCTCCCCTCCTGTCTAAATTCTTTCTACCTCACAAGGCCCAGATCAAGTCCTGACTCTTCTGTTGAGTCTTTTCTGATCCACAAAGCGAATAAGAAGCCCTCACTCCTTGCACCTGCAAGCAAGCCCAAAGCACATCTCCAAATAACACTCATATCCCCATCAACTTCTACTTCCATCTTGTGCTCCAAGTTGTCACAAAATGAAGACACATCCCCAGGCCTCTTAGCCATGGTGACTCATGTTGGGGGGGCAGTGGAGAGAGCACATACCCCTGCTCACCCCTTGTTCAGCCTTCAGCACTCCAGGCCCTGACCAGAAGCTGCCATGTTTCCTCCCAGCCACTCTGCAGACATTTATTGTCCCTGCTTCACAGAGGATTGCACTAAGAGGAAAGAGGCAAACTAGCCTGCCCATGTTTACCCAGGCAATCTATGCCCAGGCAGTGACCCCAGGTTTCTCCCCTACCACACAGGTGCTGTCCTTGCCACCAGGCTACCTCCATGGCCAGCACTCCTGACAGAAATAACTGCTTCCCCACCAGGGGAGGAGTACAATGGGAACTCCAGGCCCGAGAAGCACTAACTTTCCAATTAGCCTGGGATAAGGCACCACTTTAAGTGTGTGCTGCAGACAGCAGTCAGTGTCCCCGCCTGAGAGAGGGGATCCTCTAGACCTGGCTCAGGCCTCCCAACCCATGCTCTGGGATCTACTATATATCTTCTTTCGTTCTACCATATATCTTCATTCTACCATATATATGTCTTCATTCTACCATATATCTTCATCCAGATGAGCCTGGGTGACACAAGCGATTTGCAATTGGCTGCTAACCCAAACAGTGGCTGATCAAACCCACCCAGCAATTCCTCAGAAGAAAGCCCTGGCGATCTGTTTCTATAAAGATTACAGTAAAGAAAACCCTACGGAGCAGTTCTACTCTGTAACACATGGGGTCACCATGAGTTGGAATTGCTTCAACTACAGTAACAGCAACATGTTTTTTCACAGGTGTGTAGAAGGTGTGGCCCAGAAGAAGCAAAGAGCCCAGGACAAGCAAAGCAGAGGTGGCAGTGAATGTGTTTGGGGAGGAGTGGGGGAGGGACAGAATGAAGACATGGGGGAAGAGTTAGAGATACAGAATCTAGCCCTGCCTCTGCAGGAAGTATTAACAGCTGCCACTATTGAATGCCTAAGTGGTGGGTGTGGAGCTAAACTCTCCCTTCTCTGTCTCCTTTAATCCTTGAGTCACTAGAGTCTATGGTAAAGCAAGGAAGCTCGTTCTTCCAGTGACACACTATCTTCCTGCATATGGGACACATACAGGGTTTCTCAGCTTCTCTGCAGGGCCCTTGGATCAGGCTGTGTATTTGAGTCTGTCAGGTCCCGCTCTGCCCCAAGTAAAGGGTGAAGAAGAGACACTTCACTGACGGTGAAGACCTGTGCAGGTGAGATGGGTTCCCAAAACACAAATCCTTCTCTCTCTTCCTAAAAATATACACATACATCACCGCCGTCACCCTCTCTTACAGCCTTTTTTGCTGATTCTATATTGTTTCCATGATTCTATCAGGCTCCTAAGAAGGTGCTGACTTCACCCTACACACCACACACACAGGCAGACACGCACACTTGCACATTCTTAATTTTCTTACCTCTTAGAATTACAGAATAGGAGGACTAGAGGGGCCTTTAGAGACCCTCTGACTGAGCAATAACAAGAACATCCTTCCATATCAATAATTGTTTTTCCTGTAGAACAAAACCCAAATTCCCAAAAAAAAAAAAAGACCAGACTTACTTGACCAGCAGAGACTAGATGAGCCCCCCAGACTATAGCCCTGAGATACTCTTTAACCTTGGAACTCAAACCACTCCCAAAGGTCACCTTGCAGCCAAATGAAAGATTTGCCCATAAAATAAGTAATACCACCTGTGAGTATTGTGCTTCTCAAAATAATCATCTAGATGAATCCAAATGGTTAACATTTACCCTAGACGAAAGATGAGAAGGCTAGGGTGGACAGGGAAGCTAGGTTAATGGGAACAGAACAACCAAAACAGAAATAACAAGAACACTCATGTGTTATGAAGAATACAACCAATGTCACTGAACAATATATACAGAAATTGTCCAATGGGAACTTAATTTCCTGTGTAAACTTTCACCAAAAACACAATAAAATATTTTTTAAATGCATTTTTCCAGAGCATAACAATAAAATTCAGAACAATAAAAGTGGTAGGTTGAGCTGGCCTGTCACTCCTAAGTTTGCACAGCTCCCTGACCATCTGCTCCCTATGTCGCCAAGATTCTCTGAAGGCAGGAACAATGCCTTATATAATAGAATGTAATAAACATAATATAAATTATATTTCTTTATAATCTACTTTCCACATTCAGCTCATCCCAAAAGGACAACTCACAAGTGGGAGGTGGGGTAGGGAAGGTGGCCACCACCAATTCCCACTTGACACTCAAGCACCTTGTAAATTTTCTTCTCAGAGATGGCTTCTGCATATCTTTACATGAGAGATTTGATCAAAACCTCAGCAGTTCTAGGGGACCCTAAATTCTCCTTCATCTCCAGAAGATAATGACCTTCTACCTGTTTTACAAATTTGAAGGCTCCTCCTACTCGCAGTCCAAGGCACCTTAGCATTTCCTTGTTATGTGTCTTCATTCATAAGAGCCTGGGTGACACAACCAATTTGAGATCAGCTGCGATCTCAAGGTAGGCGGGTCAAACTCACCCAGCAGCTCCACAGAAGAAAAGTCTGGTGTCATGGATAGAATTATGTCCCCCCAAAATAATGTGTCAACTTGACTAAGCTATGATTGCCAGTATTTTATGGTTGTCCTCCATTGTGTGACCTGAAATAGTTGCCCTATGTGTTGTAAATCCTAATCTCTGCCTGTGGTTAATGAGGCAAGATTAGGTTCTGTTAAAGAAGATTATAGTGGAATGCAACACCCTTAATCAGGTAACAAGGAGTTTCCCCAGGGTTTGGCCTTCATCCCCATTTATCTTATAAGAGATTAAAGAAGAGAGAAGCGAGCAGAGAGGGAATCCTACCACCAAGAAAGAAGAGCCCAGAGCAGAGCCTGTCCTTTGGATCCAGGATCCCTGTGCTGAGAAATCCTAGACTCAGGGGAAGATTGATAACAAGGACTTTCCTCCAGAGCCAACAGAGAAAGTCTTCCCCTGGAGCTGACACCCTGAATTCAGACTTCTAGCCTCCTAGACTTGTGACAGAATAAATTTCTGTTCGTTAAAGCCGCCCACTTGTGATATTTCTGTTATAGCAACACTAGAAACCTAAAACACCTAGTGATCTGCTTTCTTAAGGATTACAGCCAAGAAAACCCTGCGGAGCTGTTCTACTTTGTAATACGTGGGGTTGCCATGAATAGGAATTTACATTAACTAACCGTCTTAAGAGTTCTCTCTCATCTTCCTTACAACTGCCCTCGCATTCCTGCTAGTTCCCTTTCACTCTCAGGATAATGTACTGGTTAAAAGCTAGGGCTTCACAGGGGAAGAAGGAGAGTTAGGAGTTGGAGGAGGAAATGCTGCCACCACGAACACCTGCCTTGTATTCCATGAGACCAGAACTGGATGGTGTCTGGCCATCATTACTGAACATTTTGATCTAAGATTATGTAGAAGAATCCTGGACAAAAGGAGGGAAAAGGGAGAATAGAATTACAAATTCCCAAAACAATTGCCCTGAGATCATATTTAAACCTTAAACCTCAAAGCAAAACTTTCTCTGGAAGTCATTTTTGAACCAAACAACAGTTTAGCCTGATTAGTAAAGTATGTCTGCCTTGAGCATTATGCTCTCTCCGAGATTCATCTATGTGAGATCAAATTGGCAATAGCATCTCAAAAAGTTAGATGAGAAGCTCAGGGACCAGTGATTTTATGTTAATGGTAGTAGAATCATTTGGAAAAGGATAGCAAGAACAGTTACACAACTTGAAATTGTAGACAATGTTATTGAATGGAGAATTTGTTGAAATGGTATATCCTTTGCTGTACATATTCTCACAAAAAATAAAATTAAAAAAAAAAAAGCTAGGGCTTTACAGTTAGTCTGCCTGGAATCCAACCTTTTGCTACTTACTAGCTTTGTGGCCTTACCTGGGCATCAGTTTACTTACCTGTTAAATGGGAAGATGATAATATCTGATCAAATGGATTAAAGATCAAATGAGATAATGCTTACAAAATGCTTATATAGTGACTGACTCTAAGAGCCCCATATTTATTAATTATTTTTTCTCATGCAGAGTTCTAGGTATTCCCCATTCACAATGGTGGCTTTACCTATCACCTACAACAAAGACAAATGTTGTAACAGAGGCCTGGTCAGCCAGTGAGTTACCTCCTGGATCACCTTAAAACCATGAATTCGGAGTTCCTCATAGAACTCAGGGCAACCCAAACCTGAAGGTGAGGAGCAGAGGGTCCTGGCGCTGGGAATCAGAGGACTAAGTGGACAGATCCAAAGCCAAGACTTTCCTCATCTGTAACACGATGAAATTGTACATGATTCTGGCTCATGACATCCTCATTTTCCTTCTTTCTAAATTCACTCCTTCTCTCATCTTCCTTCTTCCTAAGTTCACTCCTTCACCAAGTACCATCCTGTGTTCACTTCTAGGCCCTTGTCTCCCCAGTCTGTTGCTCCAGACCCAGCGTTTTTCCAAACCTCCAGTTCCAAATTTCTAACTAGCTGCAAGATGTTCCACCAGCACCTCAAACCCAGAGAGTGGAAAACTGAGTTCATTATCTGCCCCTACAAACTGGCTTCTTTTTCTATTCATGGCACCTTCATATTCCTTGTCACTAGATCTTGGAAACCTAGGTCACCTCTGCCCCCACTTGTACCCCTCAATACATTCTGTAGCTAATTCCTGTTTTGTCTTTCTTTGAGCATCAGTTTTCCTTTACTTTCCATTTGCTCTACCACCCCTCTGGATCTGGCCCTGCTTACCTCCTGCTTAGTCCTTTTGTACTCATTCCCCTGGCTCTGGCCATTCATTGTCCAGCCCTATGGATTTGTCCAGCATACACATTGCCACCAGGCTGAACTTAGACCTAAATACACCTCTGCTTCAGAGTCATCAGTCTTCCTCATAGCCCATGAAGCAAAAGTTCACCGTCCCTAGTCCTGGCATGCAGATGTTTTTGTGTTATTAGGTGCTGTTGAGTCCGTTCTGACTCATAGCAAACCTACATACAACAGAAAAAAACACTGCCCGGTCCTGTGCCATGCCCACGATCATTGTTATTCTTGAGCCCATTGTTGCAGCCACTGTATCAATCCATCTCATTGAAGGCCTTCCTCTTTTTTGTTGACCTTTTACTTTACCAAGCATGATGTCCTTCTCCAGGCACTGGTCCCTCCTGATAACACGTCCAAAGTATGTGAGACATAGTTTTGCCATCCTTGCTTCTGATGAGCATTCTGGCCATACTTCTTCCAAGACAGATTTGTTCATTCTTTTGACAGTCCACGATATATTCAATATTCTTTGCCAACACCAAAATTCCAAGGAATCAGTTCTTCTTCGGTCTTCCTTATTCATTGTCCAGCTTTCACATGCATATGATGTGATTGAAAACACCGTGGCTTGGGTCAGGCGCACCTTAGTCTTCAAGGTGATATCTTTGTTTTTCAATGCTTTAAAGAGGCCTTTTGCAGTGGATTTGCCCAATGCAATGCTTCTTTTGATTTCTTGACAGCTGCTTTCATCCAAGCAAAATGAAATCTTTGACACCTTCAATCTTTTCTGTTTATCATGATGTTCCTTATTGGTCCAGTTGTGAGGACTTTTGTTTTCTTTATGTTGAGGTGTAATCCATACTAAAGGCTGTGTTCTTTGATTTTCATCAGTAAATGCTTCAAGACCTCTTCACTTTCAGCAAGCAAGTTTGTGTCATCTGCATAACACAGGTTGTTAATAAGTGTTCCTCCAATCCTGATGCCCTATTCTTTTTCATATAGTCCAACTTCTTGAATTATTTGCTCAACGTACAGATTAAATAAGTATGATGAAAGGATCCAACTCTGATGCACACCTTCCCTGACTTTAAACCATGCAGCGTCCCCTTGTCCTGTTCGAACAACTGCCTCTTGATCTATGTACAGGTTCTATGGCTGCAGAGACCTTCTCAGTTCCACCCCAATTTAATTCTCTCCCTCTGATCTTCCACAGATCCAGCCCACAGCAGCCCACAGCATCACCCCAATAAGGACAAAGCACCCCATGTTGTGTCCTTATTGTCTTGTGCCTTTGCAACCACCTCTCTCGAGTTCAACCTCATCCCCAAACCGTGTTTATTTTTCAAGGCTCAGATTCCTTCTCTTTCATGATGCTTATCCCCATTTTCCCAGGCAGAAATAATACTTCAGAAAGTTTCATTCTCTTGAATCCCCAAGGCTCTTTGAGCTGTATTTGGATGAATTTAATTCAGCCACCACGTATTAATTAGATACAAATGAAGTGAAAGAAATCTTCCTTGGGTGCTGGGAAGGAGGGGCAAGGACAGCAATCCCTCTTCTCTCCAGGATCTCAGTCATCATATGCATGAGTCCTGAGCTCCAAGATGGAGCAATGCTAAGAGGTGGTTGTGACAAATATTATTGGAGTAGGAGGAGGGAAAGATTTGACAGTAGCTGGTATAGCTTATGGTTAGGAGCATGAGCTCTGGAGACCTGCATTTGAGTTCTGCCTTTGCCATTTCCTACCTTAGAGAACACAAACCAGTCACTTCACCTTTCTGAGCATCATCTCTTCACCTATAAAATAAGCCCAGTAATAATTTGCACCTGTTGTTGAGAGTCCTCCATGAGAAAACGTGTGTAAAATAACTTAGCTCAGTATCTGGCACATAGTAAATAATACTCATTAGCCATGTGACCTTTGGAATGATACTTAACCCCTTGTGCCTCAATTTCCTCATCTGCAAGAAAGAGATAATAATTGTCCCTCCTTCATCAGTTGTTGTGGAGAACAAGTGAGTTAATGTATGTGAAGAACTTAGGACAATGCCTGGCACAGAGACAAGATTCAAGAAATGTTTGCGATCTGATGATGATAATGATGATGATGATGATTGCCGTGTGAAGGTGGGAGGACCAGTAGCAACTCAGAAGAGGAGTAACATACTGCTGCAAGTTGAAATTTGCAGACGTATGACATTTTCCCTACTGGATTATAAATTTAGGAGCATATATTATCATTGTTACTATATCTGTGTGTGTGGTTAGCTGTACCTGCAGAAATAGGTGCTGTTGGCCAGGGCCCAGCAAATTCTTTTTATAAAGGGCCAAACGGTAAATATTTTAGTCTTTTGGGCCATACAGCCTCTGTCACAATTACTAAACTCTGAAGTAGTTGTAATGTGAAAGCAGCCAAAGACAATATAGTATATAAATGAATGGGTATGGCTGTGTCCCAACAAAGCTTTATTTACAAAAACAGGAGGCAACTCTGATTTGACTCATAGGCTGTAGTTTGTTGAACCTTTCTTTATATAGATTCATTAACTGAGCAAAGGAGTAAATTAATAAACAAATAAATGGGTTATAAAAGGAAATTGTCCATTTGTCTTCCTAGGGAATTTTAATAGGGATCCCCAGAACAGATGCAGAGGAAAAGGATTGGCCTACATCCACTCCTTCTATTCTGGGAAAATTTGGGTGGAGGAAGGAGAGGAAGTATGGATTCTATTCAAACATCCCAGACAACATTAGGGCTGGTTGCCTGTTAATGATGGGTAGGGGAACTAGAAAGGACTTTGCTGCTGAATGTGGTCCCCAAACTAGTCATATCAGTGTCACCTAGAGCTTGCTGGAAATGCAAAATCTCAGGCCTCACCCCAAGGGATATTGATTGAATTGTGCCCTTCAAAAATATGAGTTGATGAGGAAGCCAGCATGATTTGTACAAGACAAAGTCATGTAAACTCCATAGATACATCCAAACTCCCTGAGGGACTGAATTACTGGGCTGGGGGCTGTAGGGATCATAGTCTCAGGGAACATCTAGCTCATAGTTTATAAGGAAAATATTCTACATTATACTTTGGTGCATAGCATCTTGGGCCTTAAAAGCCTGTGAGCGGCCATCTAAGATACTCTACTGGTCTCACCCCTTTGGGAGCAAGGGAGAATGAAGAAAACTAAAGACACAAGGGGAAGATTCACAACTACCACAGCCTCCACCAGTCTGAGTCCAGCACAACTAGATGGTGCCCGGCTACCACCACTAGCTACTCTGACAAGGATCACAGTAGAGGGCCCCAGACAGAGCTAGGTAGGGAAAATGAGGAATAAAATTCTAACTCACAAAAAAAGAACAGACTTACTAGCCTGACAGAGCCTGGAAAAACCCTGAGAGTATGGCTCCTGGACACCTTTTTAGTTCAGTAATGAAGTCACTCCTGAGGTTCACCCTTCAGCTAAATATTAGACAGGCCCATAGAACAAAATGAGACTAAAGGGGTACACCAGCCCAGAGGCAAGGACTAGAAGGCAGGAGGGAAGAGAAAAGTTGGTAAAAGGGAGCCCAAGGTCAAGAACGGAGAGTATTGACATGTGGTAAGGTTGGTAACCAATGTCACAAAGAAATACCTATGCTGCTTAATGAGAAGCTAGTTTGTTCTGTAAAACTTCAACTAAAGTACAATTATATATATATATATATATATATATACACACACACACACACATATGAATGAATTGGAATCCTAACCCCTGTACCTGTGGATGTAATCCTGTTTGAGAATAGGGCTTTCTTTTTATGTTAAGGAGACCATATCAGTGTAGGATGTGTCTTAAATCTAATCACTTTTGAGATATAAAAAGAGCAGATTAGACACAGAGAACACAAAGCACAAATGGGGGAAAGATAGAAGCCATGCGAAGATCACCAAGGAAAATCAGAGTTACAGAAGCTGAGACAAAGATCTTCCCCCAGAGCTGACAGTGAGCAAGCCTTCCCTTAGAGCAGGACTTCGAGCCTCCCAAACTGTGAAAAAATAAATCATTAAAGCCACTTATGGCATTTGCATTACAGCAGCACCAGGACACTAAGACACCAACTCCCTGCTCTAGGCCTCAGCCCCAGTTACCACAGGGGTGGCTCCTTTCATTCACAATGCTGACTCCACAGGATGCCCTTCGTCCTTCATAAATTCTCAGACTAACAGCCAGAGAAGGGCACTCTTTGACTTACTATTGAAGGAGTGGTTCAACAGGTCTGCTCTTTGGGGTGGTGACAAAATTTTCTTGCTCTCTGTGAGCCCCCATCTTTCACATCTGTCAGTTTCTGGCTTCCTCCTTTGGGCAATGAGGACCCTGCAGGGGGTGAAAGAGGCCATCAGCCCTACTCAGCCTCACACATTCCCGCAGCCACTGGCTTTCCTGCAGGAGGCACACCATCCTTTTCTCCCCCAAATCCTCGGTCCTGGGCCCACTGATTCTATGGCAGCATTTTCAAATTCTATTGCAAGGAGCTACTGCGTTTTTTTCTATGGGAGCTGGCCAAGGTTCTGCAGGATAATTTTGGAAGTAGTGGTAGCTTTGGACATTTTGTGAAGTTACTCTCTCTCTCTTTTTTTTTTTTTTTAATGTTTTAGTTTTTGTCATAAGATTATTTCTGAATCAAGTTCCTCTCCCTGCCTTTACCCAAGTTATACCTATAAATACCTCTAAAATGCCCATTTTCTCCCAAATACATACATTGGGCCAGAGAAGCAACTGAACAGAACTGTCACCCAGAAAAGGAAAATGTATTAGACTTGTCATTTTGTGGTGTAAGTAATAATGTAAAATGAAAAAGAAAACTGTTATTATTACTCTTCAGGACCTCTGTTCTCAACCTTAACACATCAGTATTTGAGTTCTTTATCATATTGTTTCCAGATGCCCCCTCAGCTCCTCCACTTGACTGTATTGCCAGATTAGCCATGGCTCCCCCTTCCCTCTGTAAGACACACCTATGAACCTGGCAGAGGAAGCCACTCACTCAGACATTTACGAACTTCTTCTTTTTCATTTGAGTGTGACTTATTTACATACATCTGCATGAATAAAACATATGCATACAGCTTATTGTATAATCATGATGTGAACCCCTCTGTAACCCTCCTTGAGGGCTTATTACCAGTACACAGAAGACACCCTTACTCCTTCCAATTGCAACTGCACCCTACCCGCCCTAGACATAACTACCTATGTATATATCACTAAAGGTTAGACCTGGGAAGAACATGCTCAGCATTTCTCAAGTTGAAAGAACTGAAGAAAAAATTCAAGCCTCAAGTTGCAATTTTGAAGGATTCTATGGGCAAAATACTGAACAATGCAGGAAGCATCAAAAGAAGATGGAAGAAATATACACTCACTGTACCAAAAAGAATTGGTTAACATTCAACCATTTCAGAAGGTAGCATATGATCAAGAGCTGATGGTATTGAAGGAAGAAGTCCAAGCTGCACTGAAGGCAGTGACAAAAAACAAGACTTCAGGAATTGACAATACCAGTTGAGATGTTTCAACAAATGAATGCAGCACTGGAGGTGCTAACTTATCTATGCCAGGAAATTTGGCCAACTGACTGGAAGACATCCATATCTGTACCCATTCCAAAGAAAGGTGATCCAACAGAATGTGGAAATTACCAAACAATATCATTAATGCCACAGGCAAGTGAAATTTTGCTGAAGATAATTCTAAAATTGTTGCAGCAGTACATCAACATGGAACTCCCAGAAACTCAAGCCAGATTCAGAAAAGAACTAGGAATATCACTGCTGATGTAAGACGGATCTTGGCTAACAACAGAGAATATCAGAAAAATGTTTACCTGTGTTTTATTGACTATGCAAAGGTATTCAACGGTGTGGATCATAACAAAGTGTGGATAACATACTGCAAATGGGAATTCCAGAACACTTAATTGTGCTTACGTGGAACCTGTACATAGACCTAGAGGTAGCCATTTGACCAGACAATGGGATACTGTGTGGTTTAAAATAAGAAAAGGTGTCCATCAGGGTTGTACCCTTTCACCACACTTATTCAATCTGTATGCTGAGCAAATAATCCGAGAAGCTGGACAATATGAAGAAGAATGGGGCATCAGGATTGGAAGAAGACTCATTAACAACCTGTGATATGCAGATGATACAACCTTGCTTGCTGAAAGTGAAGAGGATTTGAAGCACTCACTGATGAAAATCAAAGACCATAACCTTCAGTATAGATTACACCTCATCCTAAAGAAAACAAAAATCCTCACAACTGGACTGATAAGCAGCATCATGATAAACGGAGAAAAGAGAAGTTGTCAAAGATCTCATTTTACTTGGATCCACAATCAATACCCATGGAAGGAGCAGTCAAGAAATCAAATAATGGAGATGGGACCAAGATGGCAGAATAGTCAAATGCATTCTGTGGTCCCTCTTACAAGAAAGACCCCCCAAAACAAGTGGATCGATTATATATGACAATCTAGGAGCCCTGAATATCAAAGACAAAGTTGAGGAGTTGGACTGAGAGGCAGGGGGAGGGAGAGACACTTAAGAAGCAGCAAATAAGTGCCAGACCTGAGCTAGCCTGCACCCTGCAGGCTGGATCAGCTGGCACATGCAGGCTGAGGCAAGCAGTAGCACTTGGGACACGTTTTACCATGTTGGAAGAAACTGGTGGCAGAGAGTCCACGCAAGCTTCCAGAGCCAGGAGGAAGCTGCACTGAATCTGCAAGAGTTAAGTGCAAGCATCTAACCTACTGCACAGGATCAAAATAATACTTCCCCCTCTGGGACTTCTGTAATGGAGAAGTCTCTCTCTTCCCTTCACCTGCCCCCTCCCCACTCTGCTCTGGTGCTGGTCTGGCAGTGCTCAGCAGTTGCTGTGACCCCCAGGCCAGAAGTGGGACCTGACACAGCCAAGCCAGTTTCCTAGCTTTGGGGAGGGAACAAACAAACAAACAACAAAAAAGGAAACCTCTAAGCTGGGTGCTCAGGACTAGCCATGCCCAAACCGGTCTTCCTGCTTTAAAAAATCATCATGCCCCCTAAGCTGGGAACTCAGGGCAGGCACTGCCCCTTTGCCTAGGCATAAGGGATTCATGAATTTCGAATGCCTTTCACCCCTGCCTAGACCTGTGTGGGCCCGTTCAACAACATATGCCCTCATTAGCATAGTACAACAGGGTATATACCTGAAGCCTATTTTTTAACTGCAACAGCTAAGGGGGAGTGACAGATTCATGATATTTGACACTGCCCTGCCCATTAAACAGGGTGCTCACCCACCCACATCAGGGGCCTGAGGACTGGTGGCTTCACCCATTCCACCTAGCCATCCACAACAGGGGTCCAAGAATAAATGATATCTCCCAGTCCTTACAAGCCAACAGCACTGGGTACCCAAAGTCCAGCTGCATAGTCTCATCATCTTTGCTTCTAAGAAGCATTCTGATTGTACTTCTTCCAAGACAGGTTTGTTCACACTTTTGGTAGTACATGCTCTATTCAATATTCTTTGCCAACACCACAACTCAAAGGGATCAGTTCTTCAGTCTTCCTTATTCATTGTTCAGCTTTCACATGCATATGATGTGATTGAAAACACCATGGCTTGGGTCAGGCGCACCTAAGCCCTCAAGATGAGATCTTTGCTTTTCAGCTGATTTGCCCAATGCAATGTGTCTTTTGATTTCTTGACTGCTGCTTCCATGATTCTGGATCCAAGTAAAATGAAACCTTTAACAACCTCAATCTTTTCTCCGTTTACCATGATGTAGTTTGCTGGTCCAGTTGTGAGGATTTTTGTTTTCTTTACTTTGAGATGTAATCTATATTGAAGGCTGTGCTCTTTGATCTACATCAGTAAGGGCTTCAAGTCCTCTGTCTTAGTCATCTAGTGCTGCTATAACAGAAATACCACAAGTGGATGGCTTTAACAAAGAGAAATTAATTTTCTTATAGCCCAGTAGGTTAGAAGACCAAATACAGGGCACCGGCTCCAGGGAAAGTCTTTCTCTCTCTGTTGGCTCTAGAGGAAGGTCCTTATGATGCATCAGTCTTCCCTTGGTCTGGGAGCATCTCAGCGCAGTAACCTCAGGTCCAAAGGACGTGCTATGATCCCAGCACTGCTTTCTTGGTGGTATGAGGTCCCCAACTCTCTGCTTGCTTCCCTTTCCTTTTATCTTACAGGAGATAAAGATGTTGCAGGTCACACCCCACATGACCCAACCAAGTTGACACATATTTTGGGGGGACACAATTCAATCCATTACATCTGCTTCACTTTCAGCAAGCACGGTTGTGTCATCTGCATAATTCAGGCTCTTAATGAGTATTCCTCCAATCCTCATGCCCATATTTCTTCATATAGTTCAGCTTCTTATTTGCTCAGCATACAAATTGAATAGGTATGGTGAAATGATACAACCCTGACGCACACACCTTTCCCAACTTTAAACCATGCAGTATCCCCTTGTTCTGTTTGGAAAACTGCCTCTTGATCCACGTACAAATTCCTCATGAGCACAATTAAGTGTTCTGGGATTCCCATTCTCTGTAATGTTATCTATAATTTGGTATGATCCACACGGTTGAATGCCTTAGCATAGTCGATAAAACACAGGTAAACATCTTTCTGTCATTCTCGGCTTTCAGCCAGGATCCATCTGACATCAGCAATGATATCAGATGGTTCCACGTCCTCTTCTAAACTCAACTTGAATTTTTAGTAGTTCCCTGTGGATATACCTCTGCAGCAGCTTTTTGAATATTCTTCAGCAAAATTTTGCTTGCATGTGATATTAATGATAGTGTTCGATAATTTCTGCATTCGATTTGATCACCTTTCTTGGGAACAGGCATAAATACGGATCTCTTCCAGTTGGTTGGCCAGGTAGCTCTCTTCCAAATTTCTTGGCATAGACAAGTGAGCACCTTCGATGCTACATCCCTTTGTTGAAACACCTCGATTTGTATTCTGTCAATTCCTAGGGCCTTGTTTTTCGCCAATGCCTTCAGTGCAGCTTGGATTTCTTCCTTCAGTACCATCAGTTCCTGATCATATGTTACCTCCTGAAATGGTTGAATGTCCACCAATTCTTTTGGTATGGTGACTCTGTGTACTCTTTCCATCTTCTTTTGATGCTTCCCACGTCATTTAATATTTTCCCCATGGAATCCTTCACTATTGCAACTTGAGGCTTGAATTTTTCTTTGGTTCTTTCAGCTTGAAAAATGCTGAATGTGTTCTTCCCTTTTGGTTTTCTATCTCCAGTCTTTATACATGTGATCATAATACTTTACTTTGTCTTCTCAACCTGCCCTTTGAACTCTTCCGTTCAGTTCTGTTACTTCATCATTTTTTCCTTTTGCTTTAGCTACTCGACATCCAAGAGCAAGTTTCAAAGTCTCTTCTGACATCTATCTAGGTCTTTTCTTTCTCTCCTGTCTTTTTAATTATCTCTTGCTTCCTTCAACTATGATGCCCTTGATATTATTCCACAACTCATCTGGTCTTTGGTCATCAGTGTTCAGTGTGTCATATCTATTCTTGAGGCGGTCTCTAAATTCAGGTGGGATATACTCAAGGTTGTACTTTCACTCTTGTGACTTGTTCTAATTTTCTTCAGTTTCAACTTGGACTTGCGTATGAGTAACTGATGGTCTAATCCGAGGTTGGTCCCTGGCCTTGTTCTGACTGATGATACTGAATTTTTCCATCGTCTCTCTCCACAGATGTAGTCGATTCGATTCTTGTGTATTCCTTCTGATGAGGTCCATGTGTATAGTCACCATTTATGTTGGTGAAAAAAAGGTATTTTCAATGAAGAAGTCGTTGGTTTTGCAAAATTCTATCATGCAATCTCCAGCATCCTTTCTACCACCAAGGCCATATTTTCCAAATACTGATCCTTCTTCTTTGTTTCCAACTTTTCCATTCCAATCACCAGTATTTACCAGTGCATCCTGATTCCATGTTTGATCAATTTCGGATTGCAGAAGTTGGTAAAAATTTCAATTTTTTTATCTTTGGCCTTAGTGATTGGTGCATAAATTTGAATAATAGTCATAATAACTGGTCTTCCTTGTAGGCATATGAATATTATTCTATCACTGACAATGTTGTACTTCAGGATAGATCTTAAAATGTTCTTTTTGACCATGAATGCAATACCATTCGTCTTGAAGTTGTCATTCCCAGAATAGTAGACCATATGAGTTTCCAATTCAAAATGACCAATGCCAGTCCATCTCAGCTCACTAATGCCTAGGATATCAATCTTTATGTGTTCCGTTTCATTTTTGATGATTTTCAGTTTTCCTAGATTCATACTTCTGATTGTTAATGTACGTTTGCAGCTATTTCTTCTCATTTTGAGCCATGCCACATCAGCAAACGAAGGTCCGGAAAGCTTGACTGCATCTGTGTCATTAAGGTTGACTCTATTTTGAGGAGGCAGCTCTTCCCCAGTCACATTTTGAGTGCCTTCCAACCTGAGGGGCTCATCTTCCAGCACTATATCAGACAATGTCCTGCTGCCATCCATTAAGGTTTTTAATGGCTAATTCTTTTCAGATGTAGACCACCAGGTCCTTCTTCCTAGTCTCTCTTAGTCTGGAAGCTCAGCTGAAACCTGTCAACCATGTGTGACCCTGCTGGTATTTGTATACCAGTGGTATAGCATCCAGCATCACAGCAACACACAAGCCTCCACAGTACAACAAACTACCAGGCTAGAAAACCAGTAATATCAGATAACAACCCAAGACTAGAACACAGAACAGAACAACCAGATATCAACCCAGATGGGGAAGTCACAAAAAGTCAAAGCTAAAAAACTGGAAATAGGGAAACACAGACGTCAATATGTAAAAAACAACAACATCAAAACAAAAAGAGAGACGAAATAGTGTAGTCACAGATCTTTCATATGGAGAGGAAGTCATGGTGATATGAAGAAATAAAAGATTGGTTTAAACTTAGAAAAATAGAGGTAAATTTTAAGGTAACCACAAAAGAAACTAACAAATCTACGCATCAAAACAAAAAAGTAGAAAAACATAAAGACTCAGCAAATACAAAATAAACAACAGTGAAAAAGATGAAAAGAAATTACGTACAGAAAAATGACTCAGCACAGAAAATTAAGTGGAACAAAGACACTGTCAACACCACCAAAAAAAAAAAATGTATTAAAATGACAGCACTAAACTCATACCTATCAATAATTACACTGGATGTAAATGGACTAAATGAACCAATAAGGAGACAGAGAGGAACAGAGTGGATTAAAAAAAGAAAAAGATCTGTCTATATGCTGCCTGCAAGAGATATACCTTACACTCAAAGACACAAACTAAAACTCAAAGGATGGAAAAAATATGTATCAAGCAAACGACAATCAAAAAAAGCAGGAGTGGCAATATTAATCTCTGGCAAAACAGACTTTAAAAGAAGGACACTATATAATGGTTAAAGGGTCAATATCCCAGGAGGACATAACCATAATAAATATATATGCAGCCAATGACAGGACTCCAGAATACATAAAATAAACTCTAACAGCACTGAAAAGAGAAATAGACAGCTTCACAATAGTAGTAGGAGGCTTCAACACACCACTTTTGGTGAAGGACAGAGTATCTAGAAACTCTAAAAAGACATAGAACATCTAAATGCCACAATCAACCAACTTGATCTCATAGACATACACAGAACACTCTACACAACAGCAGCCAAGTAGACTTTCTTTTCCAACTTACATGGAACATTCTCCAGAATAGACCGCATGTTAGACTCCACAAAGCAAGCCTTAACAGAGCCCAAAACATCGAAATATTACAAAGCATCTTTTCTGACCCTAAAGCCATAACAATAAAAATCAGTAACAGAAAAAGCGAAGAAAAAGAAATTCAAATACATGGAAAATGAAAATCACCTTCCTCAAAAACAAATGGGTTATAGAAGAAATCAAGGGTGGAATAAAGAAATTCATAGAATCAAATGAGAATGAAAACATATCTTACCAGAACCTTTGGGATACAGCAAAAGCAGTGCCCAGGAGTCAGTTTATATCAATAAATGTACACATCCAAAAAGAAGAAAGGGCCAAAATCAAAACATTAAACCCTACAACTCGAACAAATAGAAAGAGAGCAGCAAAAGAAGCCTTCAGGCACCAGAAGAGAGGAAATAATAAAAATTTGAACTGAAATAAAAGAAACAGAAAATAGAAAAAACAATTGAAAGAGTCAACAAGACCAAAAGCTGGTTCTTTGAAAAGATCAACAATATCTATAAACCACTGGCCAAACTGACAAAAGAAAAACAGGAGAGGAAGCAAATAACCCAAATAAGAAATGAGATGGGCGATATCACAACAGACTCAACTGAAATTAAAAGAATCATATCAGATTACTGTGAAAAATTGCTCCAAAAATTTTGAAAGCTTAGAGGAAATGAACAAATTTCTAGAAACACACTACCTACCTAAACTAACACAGAGGTAGAAAAACTAAACTTATAACAAAAGAAGAGATTGAAGAGATCATTTAAAAAACCCGCCCCCCGCAAAAAACCTGGTCCTAATGGGTTCACTAGAGAAGCCTACAAAACTTTCAGAGAAGAATTAACACCAGTACTATTAAAGGTATTTCAGTGCATAGAAAAGGATAGAATACTCCTGAACTCATTCTATGAGGCCAGCATAATCACGATACGAAAACCAGGTAAACACACCACAAAAGAAGGAAATTACAGACCAATATCCCTCATGAACATAGATGCAAAAATCCTCAACAAAATTCTAGCCAATAGAATTCAATAACATATCGAAAAATAACTCATCATAACCAAGAGGGCTTCATACCAGGAATGCAGGGATGATTCAACATTAGAAAAACAATGAATGTAAGCCATCAAATAAATAAAACAAAAGATAAGAACCACATGATCTTATCAATTGATGCAGAAAAGGCATTTGACAAAGTCCAACAGTCATTTATGATAAAAACTCTCAGAAAAATAGGAACAGAAGGAAAATTCCTCAACATAATAAAAGGCATTTATACAAAGCCAACAACCGAATCATCCTAAATGGAGAGAGTCTGAAAGCATTCCCCTTGAGGATGGGAACCAGACAAGGATGCCCTTTATCACCACTCTTATTCAACATTATGCTGGAGGTCCTAGTCAGAACAATAAGGCAAGAAAAAGAAATAAAGGACATACAAACTGGTAAGGAAAATGTACAAGTATCCCTATTCACAGATGATATGGTCTTGTACACAGAAAACCCCAAAGAATCCACAAGAAAATTACTGGTACTAATAGAAGATTTCAGCAAAGCATTGGGATGGAAGATAAACACAAAAATCACTTGGATTCCTCTAAACGAACACAGAGAACTTCGAAGAGGAAATGGCCAAATCAATACCGTTTACAATAATCCCCAAGAAGATAAAGTACTTAGGAATAAACTTAACCAGATATGAAAAACACCTATACAAACTACAAGACACTACTGCACAATACCAAAAGAGATCTACATAAGTGGAAAGACACACCATGCTCATGGATAGAAAGACCGAACGTTGTGAAAATGTCAGTTCTACCTGAAATGATCTACAGATATAATGCAATCCCAATTCAAATTCGAATGACATTTTTTAATGAGATGGAGAAACAAATCACCAACTTCCAAAGTGGGAGGCCTCATACTACTTGATTTTAGAACCTATTATACCACCACAGTAGTCAAAACAGCCTGGTACTGGTACAACAGCAGACACTAGACCAATGGAACAGAACTGAGAAACCAGACTTAAATTCATCCACATATGAGCAGCTGATATTTGACTAAGGTCAAAGCCCATTAAATGCGGAAAACACAGTCTCTTTAAAAAATGGTGCTGGTATAACTGGATATCCATCTGCAGAAAAATGAAACAAGACCCATACCTCACACCATGAACAAGAGCTAACTCAAAATGGATCAAAGACCTAAATATAAAATCTAAAACGATAAAGAACATGGAAGAAAAAATAGGGACAATGCTAGGAGCCCTAATACAGGGCGTAAACAGAATACAAAATGTAACTAACAATGCACAAACACCAGAAGAAAAACTAGACAACTGAGAGATCCTAAAAATCAAACACTTATGCTCATCCAAAGTCTTCACCAAAAGAGTAAAAAGACAACCTTTTAGACTGGGAAAAAAATTTTGGCTATGACAGATCCAATCAGGATCTAATCTCTAAAATATACAAGATACTGCAACATCTCAACAACAAGAGGCAAAAAACGCAATTAAGAAATGGGCAAAGGATATGATCAGACACTTATACATTCAGGCAGCTAACAGATACATGAGGAGATGCTCACAATCATTACCCAGTAAACCAAAAAAAACCATACCCAGTGCCGTCGAGTCGATTCCGACTCATAGCGACCCTATAGCCATTAAAAAAAAAAAAAAAAAAGAAATGCAAATCAAAACTACGATGAGACACCATCTCACCGCAACAAGGCTGGCACTAATCTAAAAAACACAAAATAACAAATGTTGGAGAGGCTGTGGAAAAAGTGGAACATTTATGCACTGCTGGTGGGAATGTAAAATGGTACAACTACTTTGGAAATCGATTTGGTGCTTCCTTAAAAAGCTAGAAATAGAAGTACCATATAACCCAGCATTCCCAGTCCTTAGAATATATCCTAGAGAAATAAGAGCCGTCACACAAATAGATATATGCACACCCACGTTCATTGCTGCACTGTTCACAATAGCAAAAAGATGGAAACAACCTAGTTGCTCATCAACAGACAAATGGATAAACAAATTACGGCACATATACAATGGAATATTATGCAACAATAAAGAACAATGATGAATCCATGAAACATCTCAGAATATGGATGAATCTGGACGGCATTATGCTGAGTGAAATTAGTCAGTCACAAAAGGACAAATAATGCATGAGACCACTATTATAAGAACTCAAGAAAAAGTTTAAACACAAAACAAAACACTCTTTGATGGTTACAGGGGTGGAGAGACAGGGGAAGGGGAATTTACTAACTACATACCCAGTAACCAGTAGACAAGAATCATCTTAGGTGAAGGAAAGGACAACATACAATACAGGGGAAGTCAGCACAACTGGACTAAAGCAAAGGCTAAGAAGTTTCCTGAACACAACCAAATGCTTTGAGGGACAGAGCAGCTGGGGCTGGGGCCTGGGGACCATGTTTTCGGGGAACATCTAGGTCAACTGACATAACAAAATTTATTAAGAAATATTCTAGATCCCACTTTGATGAGTGGTGTCTGGGATCTTCAAAGCTTGTGAGTGGCCAACTTAGATGCATCAATTTCTCCCAACCCACTTGGAGCAAAGGAGAATGAAGATCACCAAAGATACAAGGAAAATATTAGCCCAAGAGACAAAAGAGCCAGGCAAAACAGAGACTCCATCAGTCTGAGACCCAAAGAACTCGATGGTGCCTGGCTACCACCAAGGACTGCCCTGACAGAGAACACAACAAAGAGTCCCTGGCGGAACAGGAGAAAATTGTGGAGTAGAACTCAAATTCACATAAAAAGACCAGACTTAATGGTCTGACTGAGGCTGGAGGAACCCCTGAAGACATGGCCGCCAGAAGCTCTGTTAATCCAGGACTAAAACCATTCCCAAAGCCCACTCTTCAGGCAAAGATAAGACTGGACTATATAAAACATAAAATAATACTTGTGAAGAGTGCGCTTCTTAGCTCAAGCAGATACACGAGACCAAATGGGCAGCTCCCATCCAGAGACAGATTGAGAAGGCAGAAAGGGACAGGAGCTGGTAGAATGGACACAGGAAACCCAGTGTGAAAATGGGGAGTGTGCTGTCACATTACAGGAATCACAACAAATGTCACATAACAATATGTGCATAAATTTTTGTATGAGAAATTAACTTGAACTGTAAACTTTCACCTAAAGCACAATTAAAAAAAAAGAAAGAAATCAAATGATGCATTGCTTTGGGCAAATCTGCTGCAAAAGACCTCTTTAAAGTGTTGAAAAGCAACTGCGTCACTTCGAGGACTAAGGTGTACCTTATCCAAGTCATGGTATTTTCAATCACCTCATGTGCATGTGAAAAATGGACAATGAATAAGGAAGACTGAAGAAGAATTGATGCCTTTGAACTATGGTGTTGGCGAAGAATATTAAATACACCATGGAGTGTCAGAAGAAGGAACAAATCTGTCTTGGAAGAAGTACAGCCAGAGTGCTTCCTGGAAGCAACAATGGCAAGACTTCATCTCAAGTACTTTGGACATGTTATCAGCAGAGATCAGTCCCTGGAGAAGGACATCATGTTTGGTAGGGTAGATAGAGGGTCCCTGAAAAAGAGGAAGACCCTCAACAAGATAGATTGGCACAGCGGCTGCAACAACGAGCTCAAACATAGCAATGATTGTGAGGACGGTGCAGGACCAGGCGGTGTTTAGTTCTATCGTACATAGGGTCACTATGAGTCTGAACCAAGTCGACGGCACCTAACAACAACAACAAAGGATATACCAGGGTTTAGTTGTACCTGTTTTCAACTTTATATAAGTACGATCATGCTGTATTCTTCTGTTTAGGTATTCAGTTCTTAAGGTTCATTCATATTGTTTTGTCCATTTTCATTTCTATATAGGATTTCACTGTTTGAACAGATTACTATTTATGTATGCTTTCTACAGGTGAGGAATATTTGGACTGTTTCCCATACAGCTGCGGTAGACAAGACTGCAGCATGCATTCTTACACATATATTTACTGCACATCTGCATAGTTTCTCTAGGTATGTACCTAGGAGTGAAATTTCTGGGCCATAAGATATGTGTGTCTTCAGTCTTACTAGATAATGCGAACTGCTTTCCAAAAAGATATTGCCAGTGTACTGCTCTCATCAGAGTTCCTACTGTTCCAAATCCATGCTGACAACTGGTATTTTCAGAATTTTTTATTTTTGCCTACCTGGTATGCAGTGGTATCTCATTGTGGTTTTAGTTAGCATTTCCCTGATGACTAATGAAGTTGAGCCTCTTTTCATGGGTATCAGCCATTTGTATTTCCTCTTTTGTGCCTGTTCAGTTGTTAAGCCCATTTTTCTATTAGATTCTTCCTTTTTCTTATTGATTTTGTCAGTTTATGTGTTGCAAATATCTTCTCCCACTTTGTGGCTAACCTTTTCATTCATTTTATGATGTACTGCATGTGACTGCTCCCTCTAGTTGAGTTCTGTACTTACAAACAACACATTAACTTTGGTTGTAATTGTTACTGTTGTTTCTATAACAAAATAAGTTGAATGCCTTGGGACAACTTTACAAAGGTTAGTTGTTTAAATCTAGACATAGATATAGTTATAGATACATGTAAGGAATTGGGAGTGGGGAACAACACAATTATAAAAGAATAGGGTTTGGAGAAGGACCACAAAAATCTAGAAGGATTTTTGTATTTGTTTTGCTTCACGGGTGTCTCTCAGATCTAACTCCATATTAAAGATATGAAACTAGAATTTGTAAATGATGTATCTTGGGCGTGGTTCATGCAAGGAACACCATGCTGAGCTCCACTCAGCAAACCAATACACAAAGAAAAGGACTTGGCCCTGTATTCCAGGATTGATGAATAAATGTATATATAGATGTTTTGAGATAAAATATTGTATAGAAGTATCATTTTTATAATTCCCTTTTAATTGATTACCTTTAATTGATTTTTTTAATTAATCAACAACTGATTTCATTCATATTAGGTAAGAGGTCTACAAACCAGCAGCATCGTTTATATACCAAATTAAAAATGCTAAGGTATAAATATTCTAGGGTTTGCTTTTAATGTGGATTCTGTAACTTCAGAAAGTTTGTAAACCCCTGTTCCAAAGGCTGTGGCCACGTACAGCATATTGTGCTCTCGAGTTCCTGAGCAAATTAGGAACTTCTTAGATCATAGACCAATATGGTGCCAAGCTGTTAGGGATCCTAGAAATCAGCTAGGCCAACCTCATCATCTTATAAAAGAGAACATGGCGGCCCAGAGAGGTGATGTGACCAGCCTCTGACCACACAGCCCATCGCTGAGAGAACCTGGGCAGAGCCTGAACCCAGCCAGGACCACATCCCCTCAATCACTGGAGATGCACCTGAGGAAGAAGGTGCTAAAATTCCTGCAACTCAGAAGGACACATGACCCCCAAAAGGAAGTGTTTTGGAAAGAGCTTTTCCTCATCTTTTTTTTTTTCTAGCCTGGTTGCAGCATTAAAGTCCTGCTCCATTGCACAAACCAACTTTCCAAGGCCTGGCTACTGGGCCTTGGTGAATACTCTAATGGCCCCCATCTGCCCCACACCCAAGTCCCACCCCTGGTTGCCTGGTGCCAGTCAGCCAGTCCACCCCCCAGGAGGCTGGGCTCAGCTGCACACAAGCCTTTTTCCTTGTTTTTCTTTAGAGTGTCTCCTGTCACACCACCCTACCTGCCATCTGTGTTATTTTTCACTGGCCCATCCTCCTGCTGAGTCTGAAACACACACACACAAAATAGCTTATAGGAGGTCTGGTTTTCTCATCACTATTCTCCATGGTGGGCAGAGCTGGTCCCTGACCAAATGTGAAGGAAGTGAAGTTTTCTTTCATTTCTCCCTGGCTTTTCTCCTTACACAGGCTGCCTTCTCCAGATTCCCCTCAGTATATCAGGAGCTTCCGTGCCAGCACCCAGCTAAGCGTGATTTCCACAGGCATCACCTTTGTCCCCAAACTTGCCCTTTCAGCACTGGCGTGTCCCATCTCCTTTGCTCTCAGCAGCTGTTGTATTAGATAGCAGACCAACACAGTTTATTCCAGTAACTTTATGAAACTATCTTACACGTTGCCAAAAGGCTTTGCTGTACAAAAATCAGTTTTTTGTCCATTATCTCAGGAACGCCCAACCACAGTCCTGTAGAGATATGAAAGAAGAAGACAGGGGTCTTCATTTCACTGATGAGAACACTGATCCTCAAAGAAGGGAAAGGATTTTCCCAAGAGCACTCTAGTGAGGGCTGTTCCTCAGAGCACTCTCCCATACCCTATCACGCAGCTCTGAGAGGCGTCAAGTCAGACAACAGACAAAGGTGCACATCCTCACAGGCCATAAACAGTTCAACACAGGACTCTTAAGGATGTAGTAGTCTTGGCAATGGTGTGGCTCTCAAAAGCAGGGAATTTAAGGACTTGGAAAGACCAGTAGGGTCCAGCAGGGGTGTACATTCTAAGGAGCCTCATAATTCCCAGCAGGAAAGTAGTGCCTAAGACACTGTCAAGAAGTCAGACCCTTGTCCTTGGATAAGAGACTCGTGGGACAGTGTCTGGGCCCTGAGCATGGTGGATTCCAGCCCCTTAACATTCTAGATGAGGGACCCAGGTGAGGAAGGGACAAGACCGCCAGGTGCTGAGCAAAGACTCTTGGGTATGCATACTCCTCCAGGCTGCAGGACCACTTGAGATCAGTCCCACTCTGACCATGTACAAGTACAAAGCAGCCAGAGCCTGAAACTGTGAGAGTGTCACGGGAGCAGAAGCCATCACTCATACTTACTCCCGCAGCACATCTCAGCACCCCTCATGCCCCTCAGCTCCCACAGCTGCATTGCCTCCATCTGCATTGCGCTGCATTGGAAGATGATTTCTCGAGTTAGGAGAGGAGCTGGGGGAGCAAGTACGCATGGAAACCCAGTTCAGTACCCAGCCAATGCACCGCAAGGGCAGCCACTACCCATCTGTCCGTGGAGGCTTGTGTGTTGCTATGAGGTTGAACAGGTTTCAGTGCAGCTTCCAAACCAAGACAGATTAGGAAGAAAGACTTGGTGATCTGCTTCCAAAAGTCAGCCAATGAAAACTGTATCCGTCGCAATGGTCCTGATTCAATCCCATTTTGCACGGGGATGGCAGAGGACCAGACAGCATTTCATTGCGTGGGGTCTCCATAAGCTGGGCGCCAGTTCAGCAGTAGCTAGCAAAACAAAGTATGCATGGACTTCAAGTTTACATTATGGCTCTGCCTCTTCCTGGCCCAGGATACAGGGCAAAGAACAGAACCTCTCTGCACCTCCGTTTTCTCAACTGAAAATAAAGCTAAGAACACCCCCTAGGAACACTGTGAGGGTTGGCTGAGGCTGAGGGCGTAAATCACAGAGCAAAGGGCCCGGCATGAGGTGTACAGGGCACCCGCAAAGAACACTTTTTTAAGAAGACTTAAGAAGCGCTGTAGGTTCCCTAGGTAAAAGCCAAAGGCTCGGTGCAGGAATGGCACCTTCGCTGGCACGCACGTTAATGGAGCAAGGCATCTGCTTAACCTCCGGGGGCACCCCGGCTGCACATTACAATCTTTTGGCTGTGTCCACCCCAGAGATTCTGATTTCATCGGTTTGGGTGGAGGTCCATGCATGGACAAGTTCCCCAGGTGATTCTAGTGTGCTGCCAAGGTTGAGACCACACCCTGAAGGAACTGCTATAGGTGTAGATGGTCAGAGAAGTTGGAAGGATGAGCTGTGCCTAAGGCTCAGTAGGGCACAGGAATGAGAAAGCTTGGTCAGAAGGGAAGCAGGATGAGGATCTTTGGGCTTCTTGAGGGAAGGAGGCCACAAACAGAAGCCTAGAAACATCCCAACTCACTTCCCTGAGGCCTTGCTGGAGACACCTATGCCTTTTGGGGGCCATAATAACAGGAATTGTTTTTTTCTAATAACAGGGGACTTGAGCTTGAGTGTTCACGAGGTAAAGGACTGAAGATTTTCTTCATATAATACAAAAGAATGCTATCAATATAAACCCATTTTGTAAATGTAAACCCAATGTAAACACATTAAAGAGTGGTTTTGTGCTGTTTTACCTTCACCGAGCACTTTTACACTGTACAAAGTACTTCTATATCTGCTGTCTCCCTCCATCTTCACAGAAACCCTGGGAGGGAGGGAGGCAGGACACACACTGGTGTTTTCCATCTTTCCTAGACAAGGAAGGGAGATTCAGGGAATTTGGGGACTTGCAGAGTTACGTGGCTGGTCAGAGGCAGAGAGGCAGGCTGGAATGTGGACTTTGGCCAAACTGTTCCTGGGAAGGGCTTCTGGGGAAACCTTCAAGCACAGGGATTTCTACCTGAATGACCAAGCTTCTTCATAAAGCTGAGAGATTAACCCAGGGCAGCCAGCTCACGCTGTTCTGCCTAGACTTGCCAGTTTAACATGGAAAGTCCCATATCCTGGGAACCCCCTCAGTCCCAGGCAAACCCCGACAGCTGGTCACCTGATTTAGCACTTATATGAAGAAAATACATCCAATTATTTGAAACATTTGAATGTGCACCAAAAGGAATATGGAAACTGTTCTTACTCATATATATACAGAGAGATTCCAAATTATATCCTGACTTTTGGTCAAATCTTTCCTTGGTAGTGTGACCTATTTGTACAGTTTGTACAATTATACTCTGTACTGTAATCAATACAGAGCATCAATTATTGAAGATTATTGTATAAGACACCTCATTGTATCTATGTGTGTTTTATTTTTACATTTCACCCTAATTGGGTATTTTGTTTACAAATGAAGTTTGTCTTGGTCATCTAGTGCTGCCACAACAGAAATACCACAAGCAGATGGCTTTAACAAAGAGAAATTTATTTCCTCACAGTCTAGTAGGTTACAAGTCCAAATTCAGGGTGTCGGCTCCAGAGGATGGCTTTCTCTCTCTGTCGGCTCTGGAGGAAGGTCCTTATCCTCAAACTTCCCCTGGTCGAGGAGCTCTCAGATTGCAGGGACCCCGCGTCCAAAGGACGCGCTCTGCTCTTGGTGCTGCTTTCTTGGGGGTATGAGGTCCCCAACTCTCTGCTTGCTTCCCTTTCCTTTTATCTTTTGAGAGATAAAAGTTGGTGCAGGCCACACCCCAGGGAAACTCCCTTTACCTTGGATCAGGGAGGTGACCTGAGTAAGGGTGGCATTACAATCCCACCCTAATCCTCTCAACATAAAATTACAATCACAAAATGGAGGACTACCACCCAATACTGGGAATCATGGCCTAACCAAGTTGACACATGTTTCTGGGGGGACAAAATTCAATCTATGACAAAGTGTTTTATGATATGTATGCATTGTTACTTATTCATTTACAAATGAATTCTGCTAGTGTTTGTCTCTCAGTTAAATCCTCCTATGGGAACCCTGGTTGTTTTGGGCCACGGGGGTCACCATCTGGGCAGAGATTCTTTGATTTGGGCGGGGGGGCTGTGGACCCCTTCGGCAATCCAGTGAAGCATACAGACTCCTTTGCAGAATGGTGGTTTTAAATGCGTTCACAAAAGAAAACTAAGAAAACCAATGATATTGACATGTAGCTATCAAAATATGAAAACAAATGGTATTTTAGTATTATATATGTTTGCTTACTAACACACTAAGAAGACCACGTGGCAGGTTTAATAGTAACCGGAATTTTGACATAGTGATGAGTGTAAATGACATTCCAGGATATCAGCAACGACCACGGTATGAGATGAAGACACCTGTGACTTCCATTAGTGACGGAGTATCACAGGTATTACTGATACGATTGTGACACATTGCCTACTTTCATAAATGAAGAACATGCTAAATTTCAGTTAGGGATTAGTACAAATAAAGATATAATCTTTTCCTCACTAAAGGGAAAGAACTCCTTGATATCAGATTAAGAACCCCTGAGTTAATGAGCCTAATTATAACTCAAATTCCAGGACAACATTTCCCAAAATGTGTTCATTGGAGTACCAGTGTTAGGAAATACTTATAGCCATTCTTTGAAAAAATGATTTGAGGTTAAAAATGTACGCTAGAATATCAGAGGTTATAAAGAAGGCCCGAGGCAAAGTAGTAGTTTAACCAAGTTTATATCGGCACGGAACACTGTATGTGTGACACACCTAAGTGACAATGTTCAGTGAAGCACTGTAAGTCCCAGGAGAGGAAAATAGTCCACTGACAGCCACCAAAATCACAGACACATGGCACAATAGAACAGGCGGATGCCCTAGAGGTCAGTTCATTTCTGCCACTCAGTTTGTGCATAAGGAACTGAGCCCCAGATAAATTGAGTTGGATTTTTTGAGGCGGAGTGATCTAGGAACCTCTCTCCATTAAACATTTAGAGACTAAGGTAGATGAGAGGGGGAAACAAGGCGGCATTTCTTTCCTCAGTGACACAGAGCTCCCCATACCTCACTGACCTGTGGACTTCCTTGGCAGAAAGCGTTTGCCAAGATGCAGGCGCAGACATGGCCATGGTGTGTGCGTGCCTCGAAGACAAATTTAGCATTAACCAAAAAAACAAAACAAACCCAGTGCCATCGAGTGGATTCCGAGTCATAGCAACCCTATAGGACAGAGTAGAACTGCCCCATAGAGTTTCCAAGGAGTGCCTGGCGGATTTGAACTGCTGACCCTTTGGTTAGCACCTGTAGCACTTAACCACTACGCCGCCAGGGTTTCCAAATTTAGCATTAGATGCTAAATTTTTTCAGACCAAGAAATTCTTTCTGAATAAACCCATCTTAGAGTTCTACAAACACATCCTACCTAAAATCTAGGTTCTTCCTTCCTGGCCATTTAACTGTACTTCAACTCTTGGAGGTGGGTGTTTTAATTACACACGGGGCCCACCAGGGGAATTTCCAAGACCAGTCCACACTATTCAGCGAAGCGACCACCTCTCAACAGCAGGACGTTTTTTGTCTGTCTGTCCGGGAGAAACAGCATCCTCCTCAGCTGCTCAGCCCACCCGGGCAGGAACAGCCAGTCTTGCTGCAGGGGCAGCAAGCACACCTGGTAGACCAGTGTGCAGGGACCTCGAGGAGGAAAATAGCCTGGGTGTTTCAGCCGTGATGACCGGGTGGACACAAGGTTTCTGGTCAGGAGGCCTAGACGCACAGCCTGGGGCAGGGATTCTTGTGCTGTGACTAACTGAGGGAGCAAGCTGAAGAGAACAGCTAAGAAGGAAGGGAAGACACTCACTTCTTGCCCCAGGAAGATATTTTAATCCCTGCTTATGCATTTGCCCACATCTCGGTTTTTAAGTTACCAAGTCAGTGCGTGCCGGAGCTGGCAAATACAGGCTGGTGAGAGAAGATTGTCAAATATTCAAGAATTACGTGAACCGGTTGTTAAACTACTGGCAGTTTGCAATTGGCCACAATGGGAGTATCTTTACACCATGAAACTGGCAAATGTTACAAGTCAGGGCCGTCTGGTTTTTTCCAGAGAGCTGATTAACCAGCACCCGCACTGTCCCAAGCCGTATCAGTTGGCATCAAGGAAGATTTTGCTTCCCTCCAACATGCTTTGTAAAACTCTTCCTGGGATCATGGATGGCTGATCCTTTCCGTCGTGCTAAGTTTAACCTGCTCGGTCTGTAACCTTTCTGTGAGAATCAGGGTTTCTCCTGCCCTGACCTACATGTCCTCTGACTGCTGAGATGACAGCTGGATTTCTAAAGCAACGCCATTAGCGAGCTCTTCCCACTTGGAGTCCACACAGATAACAAAGCTTTTAGCTCCGGAAACATAGACACTGAGAAACTTAAGGGGTATCGCCTTAAAAGCTCCCCCTCCCAAAGCAGCAGTACCTGAGGCTTTACAGCTTAGTTGCCCCACGCACCATACCAAGTGGTTCACAAAAGCACCCCATAACCCAAAAACAGAGGCATAAAAGCGTGTCCACGTTGCTCCAATGTCCACCAAGAGGCAGGAGGCTCGACCCTTCCTGCAGTTGCGGCATGGCCCTTCTGCCAGGCCGCCCCTGCTTGGATCCCGTCCATCCCTGGGGAGAGTGTTCAGATTTCACTCCAGATGGTGAGAAGCCTGGCCAGCCGGTACACTTCCCGGCATCAGGTGAATGGTAAGAATGAATGACTAATGTGTGTCTCTTTTGCCACTTGACTCACTGCCCCTTCCTTTGTTCTTGGCATCTGGTCAAGATACCCTCCTGGTTTCCTCTTCACCGCCCTTCCTCCCCCCCGCCATAACTGCCTTGGAAATCAGCTGTCTCCCCCTCCCCAGAGCACAGACGGGTTTGTGCCAGATAAACAGAAAAGAACACACCAATTTAATTCTTCTTTTCAGGGAAAATATGAGGTAACCAGGAACAGGTTAGACCTATTGAGAATTCTTGTGGACTGGTGATTTGTGAGTTATGTTTATGTTACCCTGAATTGCCTGGTTTGAGTTTAATTACATGGTTTGGCCCACTGCCTCTACAATTGGCTAGATTTGGTTACTGAGGCCACTAAAACAATGAACTGAGGCCACTGCCCATTCAGACCAAGGGGCAGCAAAACTGAAAGCAAAGCAACCAGCCAAATGAGCCATAAAGAGACCAATTTGACGATAAATGCAACCTGTACAAAGTTAGAGAGCTCTGTTAGTTTGAAAGACATGAAATTGTTGGTATTTGACTAATTTATTGTAATCTTAAAAAAATGGCACTTTCACATAGTTCAACCCAACAGTTATGTCCACTTGATTTTCAAGAAATTGGTAATTTAATGTCTCAGGAGACTGTATCTGGGATTGCTTGGGGTGGGGGTGGGAGAAAGTGCTTCCAGTCGATAGGAAAAAGTAATAGATAATCTCTTTCTATAGTTCTGATGGGGCAGTGGTGGTTCAGTGGTAGAATCCTCTCGCCTTCCATGCAGGTGACCCAGGTTCAATTCTTGGCCAGGGCACCTTATATGTAGCCACCACCCATCTGTTAATGGAGGATTTTGTGTTGCTATGATACTGAACAGGATTCAGCAGAGCTTCCAGACTAAAACAGGCTAGGAAGAAAGGCCTGGCAATCTACTTCCAAAAATCAACCAACAAAAACCCTTATGGAGCATAATGGTCTGATCCACTCATGGAGATGGTACAGGACCGGGTAGTGTTTCAGCTGAGTCAGCAGCAGCGAGCAGTATAGTTCTGGCACTTTCTTCTCAAGTATAGTGAAAAAAGCACCATTTGAGATGGACCATACTGATATTTCAGCCCCACTTGACTTTCTGTATGGCCTTAGACAAGCCATTTCTCCTTTAAGTCTCATTCTCTCCAAATGAAGGAGCACCATAAACATTCTTTGAGGCCAGAACGAGCTGATGGATGAGAATATGGCTTTTAGAGTGAAAATAACTGTATAAATCATTTATACAGGCTGCACACGTTGGTGTTATCCACCCCTATTGATGTGTGTGTGTGTGCTCCCACAGGAGAACAGATTTAGAATGCAATCGTAACTGATCGCCCCTTTGTTCCAGTGTCATTTCTGATAGCAAACAACACCAGAACAGTAACAAATTGCCCTTGTGTTTTCCATTAGTCATCAGAGTGCGAAAGATTTGATAAATAGCAAGAATACACACAGGCTTGTTTGGGTAGGAAATCCATGTTATTGACAACAGCAAATTACATTCCTTTGAGGAGAAGGGTGTCTCGGTCCTTAGAGATTATTTGCATTGCTGCCAAGACATAAGAAAACCCCAAGGGGCATTTGAAGGCCACGTCTGAGAGATGAAGGGCACGGTGTCCGCACCCAGCCTCCCTCCGTTCCAGAGTGTGTGCTGCGTGACGCTACCAGGCAGCTGACTCAGCAAGGGTCATCTACGTCAAAGAACCCCGGGGCAAGGACTGCTCCCTACGTCATTAGTATTCCCTGACCTAGGGGGACTCCATTGCCAGCCTGGGGTCGCTGTGGCTTGGGAGAGGGAGTGCCAGGAGGCCAGGGGTGTCCTGCAGTGTTGCCTGGTCTTGCCCTTGTCTTTGCTCTCTACGCAGCTGTCATCCTTGTTCTTCCACTCCAGCGACTTCCGAGGCAGATGTCCCCTCCGGAGCCACTGCCAACCCAGCTCTACCCTCAGCTCTCATGGAAGCCCCATGAGAGAGCGTGACCACACACCATCCGTGAGCTCAGCACATCTGCAGCGCGCTCTTGCCTGGACTCCAGGCCTATGGCCTCGGCGGCCATCCACACAGGAGGTTCCCAGCTGGCACCACTCAGCACCAGGGAGCTATCTATGGAAAATAGTGCCTATGGCAGTTAGTGTTAAATAGCTGAATGATCTCTCTCACAGCTGGTGATGGAAACTGCAATGGCCAATAGAGACTGCTCATTGGTGCCCACCTCCAGAAGCACCCAGGGCACACGCCCTACCTGCCACACCTTAGTCACGCCCCTGCTCAGCACCACTCTGCTCCCTCCTCCCATCTGACTCTTCACCTCTGAGGTGCTCCACTCTGCTACAAGCAAGACTGTGTTTTCTAGAAACACACTCACCTTTAAAATTTCCAGGCTTAGTGAATATTTTCTAATTCTATTGCTAAACTTTCCAAAGTGTAAATGGGTTAGCCCTCATAAGTTAAGAGAAAACATTATTTTAAAGATTTAGAAAAAGAATACCAAATATATATATAAAAAAAAAAAAAGGAGTCATAAATTTCATGGAGTTATGTATACCAGAGGGGCTGGGCCAACGGAGGTGTAAAAAAGAACCCTTCAAACGAAATGTCCATAATCCTCTAACACAAATTCTCCCCTTTTGACCATTTTTAAATATTCTGTAGGAAGCCTGCTATTCCCAGTTGCATTTATAAAATTATTACAAAAACACAAAGCCGAAAAGAAAGTGTACCTACAATAGTATTATCTAACAACATATCGATGAAAAAGCCAGCCCCCTTTCATGGTTTCCTCCCCTTCCTTACAGCGGCTTTGAGTTTGGAGATGGGACTTCAACCAAAAGTTCACTTCTGATGCTTGTTGGATCTGTAACAGGATATACATGTCTGTTCACATAACAGATAAAAGGTTAGCCTGGATCTTCATCTAGCTCTGCCTCTCTGAGGTTCAAAACGACCGTTCTACTGAATGCTGGACCAAGGCCTTTCATCTCGGTTTCCACCAAAGTGGAAATCAGGATCATGAGAATTCCTCAGGACTCATGTTGAAAGGAATTTCCGCTGCTCTGGCCAAAGCCTCAAGGAGTGGCATCTTTCCATGGGTGAGTAATTATAATTCCATGTGACTGAACAAACAGCACATCCCTTTATTGATTGTGGAAGGAAATCAGCTGAAGAAAATGAGATAAAAGCAAGTCCATAATTCAGCATCCCAACAAGATGTTATTTCTTCACGATCTGAGCTCGCTTGCAAACTACTCCAAAACCAAATTGCCTAAGAACTTAACAGGACTTCCTTGTTTAGATCCACACTCCAGGAAATAAAAATGAACCAAAAAAAAAAAGGTTCAAACTCAATTCCAGACAGGTGTCAGAACCCACCCTTCCTTCTGCCCTTACCCATCGCTGTCGAGATGATTCTGACTCACAGTGACCCTAAAGGACAGAGTAGAACTGCCCCATAGGGTTTCCAAGGAGTGCCTAGTGGATCTGAACTGCCAACCTTTTGGTTAGCAGCCAAGTTCTTAACCACTACGCCACCAGGGCTCCTTCCTTAGCTCTTCTAAAACTCATCATTCCCCAGGACCTCCCTGCAGGGCCCTGGTAAACTCTGTTCTCAGACTGGCTCCCACCCAGCAGGACTGAAAGGCTGCCTGATAGGTCAGGAGGTTGCCTTTGTGTCCAGGCGTTGTTGCTGTGGGTAGTTAATTCTCTACCCTGTTTCTGGAGTCCCTGTTTCCTCACTCACCTACCGACGCCTGGTTGGTCTACAGCCCTCCTTGTACCCCACTTTCCCACTGAGCCCACCCTGAGACCTCTATGTCCAACCAGACCTACAGGCTCTGGTGCGTCTCAGGTCTGTCTTCTCCCGTGTCAGCCACATTCCTCCAAAGCCTGGCCTTGTTGTCACAGGTGTAGTTCCAATTCTATGGACTGTCTTTGAAAAAGTGACCACTTCATAGTCTTGTAGAGACAGAAAAAAAGAAGAAAAAGAAGAGAGGAGAAAGGAATGAGACAGGAAAGAGAGAAACTCTATGGTAATGTTTTTTCCCAAAGCCATAGTTAAGCTAGAACCTCTTGTGTGCAATACGATGGCGGTCAGCAGACTTCTAAAAATGACTTCTAACAATTAACCACAACCCTGTACTTCCTACCCTAGCATGGTAAATATCCACCTTCTGTGTTCTCAAATGAAACCCTGGTAGTATAGTGGTTAAGAGCTATGGCTGCTAACCATACAGGTCAGCAGTTCAAATCCACCAGGTGCTCCTTGGAAACCCTATGGGGCAGTTCTACTCTGTCCTATAGGATTGCTGTGAGTCAGAGTCGACTGAAGGCAATAGGTTTGGTTTTAGTTTGGTACTCTCAAGGGGAGTCCGTGGATGGCCCAAATGGTTACTCTGCTACTAAGCAAAAAGTTGGCAGTTCAAATCCACCCAGAGGTGCCCCAGAAGAAAGGCCTGATGATCTACTTCCAAAAGATCACAGCCATTGTAAACTCGATGGAGCACAAGTCTCCTCTGAAACACATGGGGTCGCCATGAGTCAGAGTCAACTCTACTCAGCAGCAACTGGCTTGGCTTCTTTTTGTTGTGGTTGTTGTTCTCACAGAGCACTGTAAATGCCCGTCATCCTACCACGTATCCCATAACCATTGGTTATCGAAGGGACTATACCTTCCTTCAGAGCAAGAACACTCCCATAGTGTAGCCCAGCACCTCACACAGAAGGTGATACAGAGGAGGCTCTCGTCCAATATTGTTGCATGTGTGAATGAATGCAGAGACTTGAGGAGGGCTTGCCAGCACTACTGGTGAGCCACTGTCCATGTGGACTTCAGTGGATTTTCTTTGGACTGATCGCTGGCCCAGGACCCACTAGTGCCAGCCTGCTTATGTCACGGCAATGCCGCAGAATTCTGTTTTTCTAGAAGGTCATAGTACAGGACATTTGCAGGTGTATGTTGCTGTCTTTTTCCAACAAATGGACAGACTGCTCATTCTCCCTTCTCCTCCTCCCCGACCTCACCTACCCCACTCCCTGGCCCCAGGAGAGGAAGTAGTCACCACATTCGTGGCTGGTGCTTCATGCAGGCCACATGGACTCTATGTTAAATTCAGTGGATCGTTTACAGAGTGGGATTCCTTTCCAGAAGCAGGTCCCCGGTACACTACGGTGCTGAGTGTAATTAAAGAACTTTCCAATGGAATGAGATCATAAGCTGCCAGACTGGGTCACTTAACCTCAAATCATGGTCCCTTTCCAGGCCAGATAGAGACGCGTTGCTCAATGCCTTCAGCATAAGAGAACTAGCAGAGTAAGGCTTGGGATAGGCCAAAGCACCGGGTCAGGGTACCATTTCTAATTTTCCCCTTTCTTTGATGGTTAGCACTTGTTTAAGAAAGTACTATTTATCTAGGCTAGCATTTTTGAGGCAGTATCACCTGTCACTGCTCTGGGCATGCAATGCTGAGCATTATGGCTTATGTGCCACTACAGGGATACAATGCTTTTCCTTCCTTACAGAAGAATTGATGGAAAATGAGATGGGAATGAGAACAGCCGGGAAAAGTTGCTTTGACCACTTAACAACAGTAATTTGGAATCATCACTCTAGAGAACACTTAGAAAACACGAAACCTTTCATGAATTACATTGCCTCCAATGAGTACTTGCATGAACCTTTAAAAACATTCTCACTGGCTTTGAGACCACTATATGATGCTGTGCCTGTATTAGTCAGCATTGCAGTCAATGTGGCCTCATTATCTGAGTTCAAATCCTCCCAGCCCATTGTGCAGCCTCATCACTTACATCAGGCACCCAGCTAGAAAGCACTGTTGCACACAAAGATCCACACCCACCCTCATCAAGTATGGTTAATGGTGGAGATCCAAACTGTGAGTCAAAAAGAGATGAGCCCAGAGGACTTGGGGTTGACGTTGTTTTGTCTTCCCAGGATGTAGCTAACTGTTGGCAGAGAGCATTTCAGCAAGTGTCCTGCCTACAGTTGGTCCAAAGAGCTGTCGCTCCTTGCTTTGAAATCTTGGCACGACTGATAGGTTTTTCTCATTTTCTTCCCCCATTAACCAAACCATTGCCAAAACCAGCTTTCTCATTTTTCATGCATCTGCTTCCAAATTTCTGATGCTGGGAACCCAAGGAGGGTTGAGTGCCTGCAGACAGACACCTCCCCACACTCCATGTCATGGCACCTTTCTATGGTGCCACCTTCTATCACTGATGCATTCTTATTGTTGATTCCAAACAAAATCCTCACACAGTTATCAGGGAAGGGGAAAGGCACCCCAACGGGCAGGTTCTCCTTCGAGTGCAGGAAGTCGGCCACCAGAGTGGACCTCAGCTAGGCAGGTGGGCCCGTAAAGCTCAGGCTGGAGCATTCTCTGCCCAATAACCCCTCACCTGCAGCACTTCCCAACTCCTACCGTTTGCTGCCCAAGCAACCCCAGGAAGCCCCTTCCTCAGAAGGCCCAATCCTATCCCTCAGCATGGTACCAAGAACGCAGGAGCCAGACAGCTCTGTGCTCAAATTCTGGCTCTGCCCTGGCGTGACTTTCGGCAACCTAATGCACCTCCCTCCACCATGGCAAGGCCATACTCAGACATACTTCATATAAAGTATGGTGCCTAGAAGTCCTGAGGTGGTGCAAACAGTTAACACACTCAGCCACTAACCAAAAGATTGAAGGTTTGGATCTACCCAAAGGCATCTCAGAAGACAGGCCTGCAGATCGACTTGAGAAAGATCAGCCATTAAAAACCCTTTGGAACAGAGCTCTACACTGACACACATGGGGTCGCCATGAGTAGGAGCCAATGCCTTAGCAACTGGGCTAACCCAACACCTAATACCTAGCGGGCATGCCAGCCAGGCCCTGTTTGCTTTCAGACCTGGTACGCCCTCTCCCTTCTTTTCTCATCTCTGTATTACAAACACTTTTTTTGAATTCCCTTGCCAAGTGGCTTCCCAGCAGTTTTGGGTGGCACAAAGCACTGGAGGAAGATGGCAGGGCATGGGGAGAAGCCAGGGTGATTCGCTTTGGCCTCAGGCAGTGGCTACTGTCCCTTGGAACTCTCCTTCCATGGTCCTAGTTCTTCCCACAAGGCCAGCCTCAGCTCCAGGCCCACCAGGTGCCCCAGTTTCCAGGCTCTGGCTAATCCCTTCTCCAATGCTTCAGCTGGAGAGGCTTCCTGCCTACAAATCTTCCCGCTGTGCAAGTCTTCAATTTGCCCCACCATGCCTTGTTTGGCTTCTCAGCTCTTCCTGTGTAACCAATACCCTCTGTTAAATTCTTTATGTTGAAAACACTTTGAATGAGTTGTTTCCTGACCAGCCCCTGAATGATAGAGTGATCCCCTCTCCCTTCTTCCTTCATCCATGAATGCAGCTCATTATTGCTATTGTTGTTAGATGCTGTCAAGTCAGCCACTGACTAATGGCGATGCCACGCAAAACGGAACTAAATTCTGCCCAGTCTGCCTAGAGGCCTGCTGATTGACTTCAGAAAGATCAGCCATTAAAAACCCTGCGGAGCAGAGCTCTACACTGATCAGATCAGATGCAGATCAGACTATGCAATCAGACTACACAGATCATGATCAGATGCAGATCAGACTATGTGATCCATAGGATTTTCATTGACTAATTTTTGGAAGTAGATCTTCAGACCTTTCTTCCTAGTCTGTCTTAGTCTGAAAGCTCCACCGAAACCTGTCCAGTATCAGGGCAACACACAAGCCTCTACTGACAGATGGGTAGTGGCCATATATAAGATGCATTGTCCACAGATGAACCTGGGTCTCCAGCAAGGAAGACAAGAATTCCACTAGTGAGCCAACAATGCCCCTAACTCTTGAGAACCTGTGTGTGATCCCCTCAAGCCCTTCTCTGCCTAATAGAAATCAACTGGGAAGGGGAGCCATTTCCCACCAGGGGAAAACAGCCCCCTCAGGTTGGACAACTTAGTCCTGCCAGCCTGTGATGTTGCAGGTCTGCATCTGTGGCAGCACCCGAGCTTCAAAAGGCAAACAATGAATTTCTTCACTGTGGGAAAGAGCTTGTGGGGGTACATCAGGGCAATGAGGAATTCTGGCCGGAAAGAGGTCGGGATGGAGAACTAAACACCAAGACCCAAGCCAATACTCTTCCTTGGAGCTTTAACATGATTTGTCCTGAGAGGCCTGGATTTTCTAGAGTAAATTCCTTCATACCCCGGACTTTTGTTCACCTAGCACTGTAATCTCCTTTGAGACGAGGGCAAGCTGACTACTGTGTTCTTGTGAAGTCAGAGGGCTTCCAGGCAACATACAAGGACAAACTCCTCCCTAATCTGATTCAACAACCTGTTCAGAGGACCCTCGTGTGTTTCTGTGCCTTTATTTCCCTTGTCAAGAAGCCTGCTACCCCCCAGAGACTTGAAAGCAGGGGATGCAGAAACGCATATAACGATGTTCATTGCAGCACTGTCCACAGTAGTCAAAAGGTGGAAGCAAATTTTGTTGTCATCTGTCCATCAACACATGATGGGTAAACAAAATGTAGTACGTACGTACAATGGAGTATTATTCTACTATGAAGAGAAATGAAGTCCTGATACAGGCTACAACATAGATGAACCTTGAAAACATGATGCTGAGTAAAATAAGCCATTCACAAAAGCACAAATATCATGTGATCATGATTGTATGAAATATCTAGAATAGGTATAAATGTAGAGACCAAATTTCATCCGTGGTTTCCAGGGGCTGGGAGGAGGGAAGATTGGAGGTATTCCTTAAGGGAGACTGAGTTTTTTGGGGGGGTGATTTAAAACCTTTGGAAATAGACAGTGGCAATGATGGTAGCATAACACGGTGAATGTAACTAATGTCATTAAATCGTACAGTTAAATATGGTTAAAATGGCAAACTTCGTTGTATATATTTTACCGCAATTAAAAAAAAAAAAACTTGTACCAACGTGATGGTTGTTTGAACCTGCATTTAACACACCTCTGTAATATCTGCAGTCATTTGGAATGGTTCCATACCTGGTCTGGGCACATTGTTTCTCTGTGAGACATAACCTTTAGAAGCATACTTTTTGATGAAAGAAGGAAATAATTACTTAAACTCATCTCTAACTGTGACAAAATCCTGTGGAGTGGTGGCCTATGACACAGCCAAGGGTAAGCTTCCCTCCTGCCTTTAGCACAAGGAGCCTCGACCCCTCTGCCCAGCTGTCTTCCTTAAAGAGGCTCCTCACTGTTAACCCTCCGGCAGATGGCGGGCAGATTGAAGCCTGCCCTGGCCACTGAGGGCTGGGGAGCTGCTTTCCTGCTTCCTGGCTTGACTGAGAGGGAGGGTAAGCCAAAAATATCTTGGCATAGTTAACAAGAGAGCATCTTAAGTGGAACTCAGAGGCGAACACTCAGGAATTCACTACATACAAGTACTTTTTTGAAAGGCAGCCTACCACAGCTCAGAATAAGCACCCGATGTTAGCCTTAAGGCCCTGTCTAGAGAGTGGTCCTGGGGTGTGCTTGTTCATTCCATGGCTTCAGTGAGAGGAACTGTGGAGATTGCCCTGATGCCTTTCCCTATATCTTGTAAATCTTAGAATTTTCTCAAAATTTCTCAAAATCAACCCCTAATTAGTTAGCTAAGGCTTTTTTAAGGACAGCCTCCAGGAAAGACATTTGTGTCACGAAAGCTTTAAATTCTGCTCTGAGTTTGGGTCCCCATCCTGTAGAGGCCATTTCCCTTAATTAATTCCTTGGTTATAATCCTAAAAGGGCACCTCCCCAGGCCTCCCAATTATACACTGGTAATCCACTGATTCCTTTTTTTTAATCCATTGATTCTGCACTCCACACAGCCCTCCTCCTTTCAATAACCCCTAGCCTGGGTCTCTGACTCCAACACCAGGCTATAGATGCAACTCATCCACTATTGACTGTTGTCACACTCTGTTAAACTTAGGGAAGTCCGTCAAGAACGATCAAGGCTTTTCAAAGTATTAATTGATCTATATCATTGGCCAAGCATTAGGATCTCAGTACATAACCAAATGCTTCCAACACTCTTTCAGAGAATTCTTGCAATTTCACCCCCAGAATCAGAGTGGAAAACACTGTCCTTCTGAAAAAAGCAGCTTGCTATTTTAAATAGTGTGAAGAAGTTTCTTGCTCTGCTTCTTAAATCCACATTCGAAGACTGGTGGGCCTCTTCAACAAGAAATGGATGTACTTTCTCTTGACACCACCATCACAACAAAATCCTATTCTACAGTGATGACCTGGCCATGTGATCAGGATCCAGAAGCCGCTGAAGACACCTACCTCCTACTTTCACAAGGAAGAGATAAAGAGCCATTATTTGAGGCAGAATAGTCAGGAAAACCTGGTGGTGCAGTACTTAGGAGCTACGTATGCTAACCAAAAGGTTGGCAGTTTGAATCCATCAGGTACTCCTTGGAAACTCTATGAGGCAGTTCTACTCTGTCCTATAGGGTCACTATGAGTAGGAATTGACTTCAGAGCAGTGGGTTTTGTTTTGATTTAGTCCAGTACAGGGTTTCTCAGATGGTGTTACATAAAGTACCTGCAGTAGAATCACCTGAATTTTGTGTGAAAAAAAGCATATTCTTGAGTCTGACCTCAGATTTATTGAAATAGAATCCCTGGGGTCAGTGTCTATTTTTTTTTCCTAGTAATTAGTGATTCTTGTGTATGATTACAATTGAGAACCACTGGTCTTTAAAGAGCATGACCTTTACTATCAAAACAACCAAGGCATGGGAACCAGCTCTGCCTATAGTTAACTATGTAACCTTGGAGGAACTAACTACTCTGAGCCTCAGTCTTCTCAGCTGAAAAATGGGAATATTAATATCTACTTCACAGAATCCTTGAGACTATTAAATGAGATAAGACATGTGGAAGATAAAAGAGTTGGTGTAAGAGCATTTAGGGTCCCTCAGATGTGGTTTCGTAGAATCTCCTTCATAGGGTGGTTCTCAGTGAGACCAAGCATGTAAAGCATTTTAGGGTGGGACAGACGTGGTTTTGTAGAACTTATCTTAGAGAGTCATTCTGAGAAGTAAAAGAGATCACTCTTAGTACAATGCCTGGCACATATTTAGGGGTCATTGAATGTAAGCATTATTATTCTGACCATTAGCATTAGAAAGCTGGGAAACCAGCAAGGATCCAGTTTTGGTGGAGAAATATGGAGTGTATTATGGGAGGAAGGGCAGAAAAGGCAGGGCAAGTGGAACATAGACAGACCTGGAGAATTCCTGAGTGCCAGCATAGAAAATTTGTAGTTCATCCTAAGCGTATCAGGTACCTGCTGAAGTTTTTTGAGTGTGGGAATGATGAGGTTAATCTAGCAGAAGTCGAGAAGAGCTTATAAGAGAGAAAACTCAGAGACAGAAAGACCAGGTACAAGACTTTTGTATAAGCCAGACAAAAAGTCCTGCAATTTTGAAGGAAGCAGGATCCAGTCCGGGCAGAGTTAGCCCCTAAGTCATCCTTGTGTAAGTTAGAAAAAGGCACACCCTCCAGGGGACGTAGCCTGCGCTAGGGCCCATTGCTCGGGGAGCAGAGTGAGGATAAGATTCAACTGCATTTGGCCCTTTGGCCAGGCACCTTGGGTAATGGTCCACAGCACAGCCATATGCCACAGCTCTGATGTCAGTGGGAAGAGAAAGAAGTAAACATGTTTATCTTCATGCTAAGGCATACACCATTAACACATTTCCCTGAGAATATTTCTGCCTTATCTAATTGTCTCATATTCATCTCTTTGGTCCAAGCACATTCATATTCATACCCCTGACAGTCTGTTAGAAGACATTCGGTTGAGAATTTATTGTAGAAAATACCACAGATTACAATAAGACCCTAAGATTTTCTATGGCTGGGCATAATCCTCTAGGCCAATGCATTTGAATTAACTCCTGCCAGGAGAGCTGGACACTGCAGAGACAGTCCCCTAGCTTAAGATGGGCTAGCCAACCAGTCAACATTACCATATTTCCTTCGATATCAAACCAAAACCAAATCAGTTGCCGTCAAGTCGATTCCAATTCATAGTGACTCTATAGGACAGAGCAGAACTGCCCCATAGGGTTTCCAAGGAGGAGCTGGTGGATTTGAACTGCCAGCTTTTTGGTTAGCAGCCAACCTCTTAATCACTGAGCCACCAGCACTCCTTCTTCAGTATAAAACACCATCAACCACATGTTACACAAGGAAGTAAGGTCTACATTCAGTCCTGACTACGTGTTTGGTGATTTGCTGGGTGCTACTAGTTTTTTTTTTTTTTTTTAGGAATTCACTGGAGGTGGGAGGGGAGACAGCCGTGCCTTCATGACTCATAGTCTATTAGGGAAGACAGACATTGAACAAATATGTAAATAATTTCAGAAGTGCATGAGGGAAGGTTACATGCTGTGGGTGCCTTTGTTGTTTATAACGGGCAGAGGTTTAGCAATGGCACAGATAGTGGCTGGGTCTACACAGGCTGGATTCAGGCTTAGAGCATTTCTAATGAAATGGCGTGTGTTAGGAGGCAGGCAGAGTGCTGAATGATTTAACACAGGGGTCAGAAAAGTCTAGCCCATGGGCCAAATTCACTCTCCCACTCCTCACTCCTCAGCCCCACCTGTTTTTTGAGTAGCCCATGAGCTAAGAATGGTTTCTATAATTTTCAATGGTTGGAGAAAATCAAAAGAAAAATAATATTTTGTGATATGTGAAATTCAAATTTCTGTTTCCATAAATAAAGGTGACTGGAGTGCAGCAACATTTGTCCATTTCCATATTGTCTGTGGCTGCTCTCTTTCTACTATGTTGAATAATTGCAACGGAGGCTGTCTCCCAAAGCTAAAAAATACTTACTATCTTGCCCTTTACAGAAACAGTTTGCTGACCTGTGACTTTAAAGGGTCTGTTTTCTGGATGAAAGTTGGTGGCTAATTTGCCATTTTTCTTCTACATGTTGTTTGGCAGACAAGGCCAGAAGAAACTGTACCAGAAGACTAATAATTTGGAAGATCGATTCTTTTAAAATGAATGTGTTGAATCTAGAGAAATAATACAAAACTCTTAAGGTTGCTTAGGGCTTTATATGAAGCATCAAGACTGAGTTTGACAATTGCTAATGCTTCTAGATAATCTACTGGGAAAATTGGACTGTGAAATAGTAATTGAATTTCTCTGTGTTCTTGACAGAGACATGCAAAGTTTTTATTAATTTGCATTAGCAATAATAATCACCATTAGCAAACAAGCTCTTGATTTGACAAGTACACTCTAGCTATCATTGGCCAGGTTGGCCAAAGTCCAGTAAAATCTTACCAAAGGACGTTTTTTTAAAGTTCAACACTGCTGACCACTCCCTCCTTCTTTAAGCACTGTCTCTCCTTGGACTCCATACCACAGCTCGGTCCTGGGTTTTTACCTGTTGCTTTGCTGAGCCTCCTCAGTCTCCTTTGATTGCTTGTCTTTCTCAAACCCAGCCATTAAGTCTATGAACTCCTCAGGACTCTGTCCCAAGCCACACTTCTCATTCCCTAATTCTTCCTCTAGGCAATCTCATCCCTACCCAGGGCTTTAATTATCTCAATATTTTAAGAATTCTCAAATTCGTATCTTCTTCCAGACTCTTCCTCTGAGCTCCACGTTCATATATCCAACTGCCTACTTGATATCTCCACTTGAATATTGTCTTAGTAAACAAACTTAAAAATACAATGCCTTAAAAAAGAAGTGCATTTCCCTCTCAGATCACACAGCCCATCTTCAGTAAAATGAATTACTTAATATGGCCCTTCTAGCCATGATCTTTGTGACTCATACACAGTGATTGAGTGGGACTATGTAAATAAGGTACATGGAACCTGTGATGGTTGGGGTTGTGTGTCAACTTGGATTGGCCATGATTCCCAATATTACGTGGTTGGCTTTCATTTTATGAGTTGTAAATTCTAACCTCTGCATGTTAATGAGGAAGGATTGGTATAGGGTGTATCATGAGTCACAGCTTTGCAGGAGGGCGTGATTCAAGTACCAACCTTACTCCAGTTACACCCTCCAGCTCTTGGAACTCGAGTTTGTCATCTGATTTGCTGATTGTGGGATTTGCCAGCCTCTGCAGTGCTGTGGGCCAGTGACCTATCTTCTGACCTAATTAGACTTCCGTAGCCTTGTGAGCCAGCAGCCTGTGGTCTGAACTGCCAATTTGTGTTCGTCAGCCCCTGCAGCCACACAGGTCAGGAGAAGCCTACACCTGACCCACAGATTTGGAACTCGCCAGCCTCCACAACCATGTGACCCATTTCCTTGCTACGGTTCATGGGTTCTGTGAGATGTTGTAGCAAATTACAGAACCTAAAGACAGGAGCAAGAGTGCTGAAGGGCAGAGGTCTAGTTGATGTTAGAGATGATGGAGTGATACAGCAGTCTGGAAAAGTTGGACACTTGGGACATCTTTAACCTCTGCGTCATAGGAACCAGCTTTGTGCTCATCCTTATAAAAGAAATTATTCAGTTACCAGCGATAGGCAGATCTTAGCTGGTAGAGAGGTTCTGCCACACTTAATATGAGGCTTCCAGCTCTGGGTCCCAGGTGTTCATTCCACTTCCCATCATCACATCTGCAACTCAGCCAGCAGGAAGAGGAGAGGGTGAGGGAGGCAGAAGTTGAATCCCATTAAGGATGTGGCCCAAAAGTTGCACACATCATATTCCATTGGCTGGAAGTCAGTTTCATGGGCACACCTAGATGCAGGGAATGTTGGGAAATATTGTCTCTGTTGTTGATATTACCTGCTGTGGAATCAACCCCCAACTGAAGGTAACCCATTTGTTACCAAGTAGAACTGCCCCATAGGGTTTTCTTGATTGTAATCTTTGTGGAAGCCAAGGCCTTTCATCTGCGGAGCCACTGGTAGGATTCAACCTATACCCAGTTAAATTCAAGAGGACTCTGTATTAAAAGAATAAGGGGACAGGTTTCAGCAGAGCTTCCGGACTAATACAGACTAGGAAGACAGAGCTGGTGATCTACTTCCAAATATTAGTTTGGAAATGAAAACCTTATGGATTAATCAATGAAAACCTTATGGATCACAATAGAATATAGTCTGATATAGTGCTAGTAGAGGAGTCCCCTAGGTTGGGATGCGCTCAAAATACACAGTGGCTGCAACAATGGACTCAAGCACACCAACAATCATGTAGATGGTGCAGGACCAGGCAATGTTTTGCTCTGTTATACATGGGGTGGCCATGAGTCAGAGCCAACTTGAGAGCAACTAATAACGACAGCCACGACGGTAGCAGTCTCTGCTCCAGATATCTCAAAAACACTAAGTTCACCAGACCCAAAATAAAATCAAATCACCCCCCTCCCAAGTCTGGACCTCTTTCTGTGTTTCACCCTTGTGAATGGCACCATTGTCATTCCTACTATGCACCTCAGAACTTGAGGTACCTGTATTCACTCCTCCTTCCCCTCCTCCTGGAAACCCTGGTGGTGTAGTGGTAAAGTGCTACGGCTGCTAACCAAAGCGTTGGCAGTTTAAATCCACCAGGCGCTCCTTGGAAACTCTATGGGGCAGTTCTACTCTGTCCTATACGGTCGCTATGAGTCGGGATCTACTCAACGGCACTGGGTTTGGCTTTGGGTTGGTCCCCTCCTCCCTAAATCAGTTCATGACGAAGCCCTGCTAATTTTCAATTATTAAGCCCCCTCCTCTCCATTTCTCCTGCCATCATCCCTGTCCAAGCATTCGTCACCTCTCATCTGGACAACTGCCATAGCCTCCTAACTGGGCTCCCCACCTTCACCATTGCCCTCTCCCATCTCTCGTTTACAGGAGAACCAGGTGGCCTTTCCCTAATGCCAAAAGGAAAGTTCCAGCCCACCTTAAAATGTCCTGGTGGCATCAGTGCTCTTACATGATCTACAAAACCCCGAATGGTCCAGCTTTACCCAGCAATGCAGCCCCACCCATCCCCGTCCTTCCCTCTCTCAAGTCACATTAAGCTTCTTTCTTCCCCTTTATTTGACAGTGGCCTATTTCTTCCAGCACCATTCCCTCTGGCTGGGACCCTCCACCTCCCTTCCTCATCCCAGTCTTGGCTGGTGAACTCCTAGCTTCCTTCAGTCCTCAGCGTAATGACCACTTTCTCAGGGAAGCCCTCCAGGACCTTCCCGATTGGGCCAATTTCCTATTCTAGAGTCTCACAAAGCCATGTAGCCATTCACTATGGTGGTAATTTGCACATTTGTGCTTGGTTCTTTGATGCCTGTCTTTTCATAAGACTTTTAGCCACATGAGGCCAGGCAGCAGGTTTTTTTCTTTCATTTTTTCTTTTTTCTTTACCATTATATCCCTCCACACATAGTATAGTGCTTAACAGATATTAAGTCCTCAAAAATACTGGATAAATGGATGCAAGAATTCAGAATAACTGGAATAAAGTGAGCCTGCATTACTTAATCTGAATTATGTAGCATTTTTGTGAAGATATTCAGAGTTAACAGTAGCAAGTGCCTGTACATAATGCGATGAAACAGGTCTTTATCAAGCTTCTTCCGTGCCACAGCCCTTCTGACTGGGAGGGACACAGGAGGTACTAAGACATGGTATCACTCTCCCCTACCAGGACTCAATAACAATACATCGAGCACATGCCATGAGCCAGCCCTGTGCCTAGGCAGAGAGAGGAAAACAAGTGTTCATAAAACAGTAAATTCCAAGAGACAACGTGTGACGCAGAAGCTCAGATAAACATGAACACAAGAATTTGGTGAAGTTCAGATGCAAGAAAGATCAGCATAGTTAGAAGAACTGAGGAGGTCTTTGCAAACAAGGTCAAACCTGAGCTAGACTGTGAATGGCAGGGAGGCAAGGGTTAGGTATGTACAAAAGAGTAGGCCCCTCCTTGCAGGGAACATAGCCTAAGAAAACTTGGAAGCCTTTGGTGGGGGGTGTGGGGAGAGCTGCCCTGTCTTTTAGGGCAGAGAGGGAGCTAGGTTGGGAGCCAGGTTATAGAGTTCCTTAAAATGTATTTATTCTCTACCTGGAAGATAATGGGAAACTGCAGTCATTTTTGGAGGGAACTACCTTAAGTGACAATCACCCTTTCTGTCAGTTGGTCTTACTGTGGTGGTTTGTGTCTTGCTGTGAAGCTGGAAGCTCTGTCATCAGTATTTCAAATGCCAGCAGGGTCACCCATTGTGGGCAAGTTTCAGGAGAGCTTCCAGACTAAAACAAACTGGGAAGAAAAGTTTGGTAATCTACTTTTGAAAATTAGCCAACAAAAACCTTATGGGTCACAAACAGAACATTGTCCAACTCACTTGCTATGGGCATGTCATCAGGAGGGATCAATCACTAGAGAAAGAACATCATGATTGGTGAAGTAGAGCCCAACAAGGGTGAGGGAGACATTCAGTGAGATGGATTGGCACAATAGCCACAATGATGGACTCGAACATGCCAGGAATTGTGAGGATGACGCAGAACCGGGCAATGTTTCTTCTATTATATGTAAGGTCACCATGAGTTTGAGTTGACTCCATGGCAGCTATCTAGCTAGCTAACTAGCTTAAGAGAAAGAGTTTTAGAAATATCGGTCTGCAGTAGGTTGCAAAATGGACTGGAGGTCACCCAGCATGGAGGCCTTGGACTAGGCTAGCCTCCTTCACAGCTTCGAGTGTCTAGTGGGAAGAGAAATTAAAGAAGCCATACTAGGCACCCATAAAACTGGCTAGGAGCGGAAAGCGCTGTCTTCCTCAAGGGCTTGGGGATGGAGGGAGGGATTTTTTTATGTCTGTTCAAGTTCCAAGTGCTAAATATGTGGCAGTTGAGCATAGGCACCAGGATTTGGGGCTTTCAGGGGATTCAGTAAACGGACAGGGGAAAATTCCTGTCCTCTTCAAAGTGAAGGTATCACATTTCATAGTTCTGGCCCAATTCAATACACTAAACATTGCAACCCCCATTTGTCTGTCAGTTTGTCATACCGTGTGGGGGCTTGTGTGTTGCTGTGATGCTGGAAGCTATGCCACCAGTATTCAAATACCAGCAGGGTGATCCGAGGCCAACAGATTTCACTTGAGCTTCCAGACTAAGAAAGAAAACAGAGGAGGACCTGGCAGTCTACTTCTGAAAACAATTAGCCAGTGAAAACCTTACGAATAGCAGCGGAACGTTGTCTGATAAAGTGCCAGAAGATGAGCCCCTCAGGTTGGAAGGCACTCAAAAGACAGGTTGGGAAGAGCCGCCTCTTCAAAGTATGATCAACCTTAATGATGTGGATGGAGTTAAGCTTTTGGGACCTTCATTTACTGATGTGGCATGACTCAAACTGAGAAGAAATAACTGCAAACATCCATTAATCATCAGAACCTGGAATGTACAAAGTATGAATTTAGGGAAATTGGAGATCATCAAAAATGAAATGGAACACATAAACGTTGATATTCTAGACATAAGTGAGCTGAAATGGACTGGTATTGGCCATTTTGAACCAGACAATCATATGGCCTACTATGCCAGGAATGAAAACTTGAAAAGAAATGACATTGCATTCATCATCAAAAGAACATCTCAAGAACTATCCTGAAGTGCAACTATGTCAGTGACAGGATAGTATTCATACACCTACAGGGAAGATCAGTTAATACCACTATTATTCTAATTTACACACCAACCACTAAGGCCAAAGTTGAAGAAACTGAAGATTTTTACCAATTTCTGCAGTTTGAAATTGGTTGAGCATGCAATCAGGATGCATTGATAATTACTGGTGATTGGAATGCAAAATTTGGAAACAAAGAAGAAGGATTGGTAGTTGGAAAATACGGTCGTGGCGATAGAAGCAACGCTGGAGATCTCATGATGGAATTTTGCAAGACCAATGACTTCTTCATTGCAAATACTTTTTCTCAACAACAAAAATGGTGGCTATACACATGGACCTTGCTGAATGGAATACGCAAGAATCAAATCCGCTACATCTGTGGAAAGAGAAGATGGGAAATCTCAATATCATCAGTCAAAACAAGGCCAGAGCTGACTGCAGAACACATCATCAATTGCTCACATGCAAGTTCAAGATGAACTGAGGAAAATTAGAACAAGTCCACGAGAGCCAAACTATGACCTTGAGTATATCCCACCTGAATTTAGAGACCATCTCAAGAATAGATTTGATGCATTGAACACCAGTGACTGAAAACCAGACGAGTTGTGGAATGACATTAAGGACATCATACATGAAGAAAGCAAGAGGTCATTAAAAAGATAGGAAAGAAACAAAAGACCAAAATGGATCTCAGAAGAGACTCTGAAACTTGCTCTTGAACATCAAGTAGCTAAAGCAAACGAAGAAATAGCGAAGTAAAAGAGCTGAACGGAAGATTTCAAAGGGTGGCTCAAGAAGACAAAAATCTTCCAATGGTGTTAGAAAGACCTGGTGTTAGAAAACCAAAAGGGAAGAACATGCTTGGCATTTCTCAAGCTGAAAGAACTAAAGAAAAAATTCAAGCTTCAAGTTGCAATTTCGAAGGATTCTATGAGCAAAATACTGAACAACCCAGGAAGCATCAAAAGAAGATAGAAGGAATACACAGAGTCACTGTACCAAAAAGAATTGGTCGACATTCATCCATTTCAAGAGGTAGCATAAGATCAGGAACCTATGGTACTGAAGGAAGAGGTCCAAGCTTCACTGAAAGCATTGCCGAAAAACAAGACTCCAGAAATTGATGGAATACCAATTGATGTGTTTTGACGAATCGATGCAGCACTGGAAGTGCTCACTCTCCTATGCCAAGAAATTTGGAAAACAGTAGTTACCTGGTCAACCAACTAGAAAAGATCCATATTTATGCCTATTCCAAAGAAAGGTGATCCAGCCAAATGAGTAAATTATCAAACAATACATTAATATCACAGGCAAGTAAAATTTTGCTGAAGAGCATTCAAAAACAGCTACAGCAGTACATCAACCAAGAACTGTCAAAAATTCAAGCCAGGTTCAGAAGAGTATGTGGAACCAGGGACATCATTGCTGATGTTAGACGGATCCTGGCTGAAAGAAAATACCAGGAAGATGTTCACCTGTGTTTCATTGACTATGCAAAGGCATTCAACTGTGTGGATCATAACAAATTATGGACAACATTGTGAAAAATGGAAATTCCAGAGCACTTAATTGTGCTCCTGAGGAGCCTGTATATGAGAGGCAGTTGTTCGAACAGAACAAGGGGATACTGTGTGGTTTAGAGTCAGGAAAGGTGTGCATCAGGGTTGTATCTTTTCATCGTACTTATTCAATCCATATGCTGAACAAATAATCTGAGAAGGTGGACTTTATGAGGAAGAACAGGGCATCAGAATTGGAAGAAGACTCATTAACAAGCTGCATTATGCAGATGACACAACTTTGCTTGCTGAATGTGAAGAGGACTTGAAGCACTTACTGATGAAAATCAAAGACCGTAACCTTCAGTATAGATTACACTTTAACATAAGGAAAACAAAAATTCTCACAACTGGACCAATAGGCAACATCATGATAAACGTGGAAAAGATTGAAGTTGTCAAGGGTTTCGTTTTACTTGAATCCACATTCAACACCCATGGAAGCAGCAGTCAAGAAATCAAAAGATGCATTGCATTGGGCAAATCTGCTGCAAAAAAACTTCTTTGAAATGTTAAAAACCAAAGATGTCACCTTGAAGTCTAAGGTACACCTGACCCAAGCCATGGTGTCTTCAATAGCCTCATATGCATAAGAAAGCTGGACAATGAATAAGGAAGACCGAAGAATTGACGCCTTTGCATTGTGGTGTTGGAGAAGAATATTGAATATACCACGGACTGCCAAAAAAATAAACAAATCTGTCTTGGAAGAAGTAGCACCAGAATGCTCCTTAGAAGAAAGGATAGCAAGACTATGTCTCACATACTTTGGACATGTTATCAGGAGAGACAAGTCCCTAGAAAAGGACATCATCCTTGGTAAAGTAGAGGGTCAGCGAAAAAGAGGAAGACCCTCAAAAGATGGATTGACACAGTGGCTGCAACAATGGGGTCAAACATAACGATGGTGAGGATGGCACAGGACTGGGCAGTGTTTCGTTCTGTGGTACATAGGGTCCCTGTGAGTCAGAATCGACCTGAAGTCACCTAACAACAACAGCAACAAACATTGCAAACTCAAGTGCTTCCTTCTTGTAGTCTCGGGATGCATCTGCATCCTGTTGAGATTTTTGTGGATGACAATTCTTAAGAAAGAAACTGATGGGCTCTCTGATGGGTTGGAGAACACTTTTTGTAAAGAAATTGGAGAAACTGTATACACCCCAGTTGGTGAAATTTCAGGGACCTGCCAACCCTCCACTTCAAACATGGAAAAGATTAACTGGGTTTTGGAATTGCAGAGGCATAAGAGCTCTCCAGTATAAATAATTGAGAATTTATTCCATTATTAATGAATAGAATTTTTTTGCTTGTCACGTTGAGGTGACAATGATCTAACACTGATGCCTTATGGCAATGTCCTCTTAGTGTTGTTGTTTGTTTTTGTTTTTTAATTAGTAAAAAAACACATGCTCCATTTAAGCAACCACAGTATTGAATGTAGTGTTTAGTGTGTATAACCTCATTCATATATTTTCATTTTTAGAAGAAAGCATTTCTGAGTCATCAGAAATTTGTGTAAAATCAAAAAGAACATCCCTTCTGATAACCCTAATCAGTTCATAAATTTCCCGTGGGACTTCACTATTAAAGAGTGTTAGGTCTCAGGGTTTATTTCAGAGATGCATTCTATGACTATATTATGTTCCTTAAATAATGAGAGAGGTGAGAAAGGTGACAAAAATAATCTGCTAATAATAAGACAGGCAGGCAGCACATGAAGTGCTCTGCTAAGGCATGGATAGGATAATTGAATTTTAAAAAAGAAGAAATAAGCCTACAGAAAAGTTGGCGAAGGATATGAATAGGCAATTTACAGAAAACAAAATCCAAGTATCCTCTGGAAAAAAAAAAAAGAAAGAAAAGGAAAGTCAACACCTCTGGTAGCAAAAGAAAGGCAAATTAAAACAATTAAAAGCCACTTCTCTTTGCCCGTGTGGCAAAGATTAAATGCTCATAACATACAGTTCTGTTGAGGATGTGGGAACACAAGCATTCTCATACATTACTGATGGGAGTGCCTTTCCTTTATAGGAAGTATTGGACAACATCTATTAAAATTTAAAATGACCATACCAGGAATGCAACATTTGATCATTCATCCTCGTAGAAAGAAAAGCCCTGGTATATAAGAACATAGATGCAAAGATAGCACCCATGTTTATCAAAAAGGAAATATTCTAAATGTCCATCAAAAACAACTTATCCATACCATGAAATATTATACAACTTTTTTTTTTATTAAAAAGAAAGGTGACTAGGTGTCTATGTGTTAACTTGTGACAATGTCCATGATACATTAGTAAAAAAGACAGTGTCATATACAGCATGCTCGCGCATTTTATAAATATATAAAGGTAGTCCCCAACTTACAACGTATTTAAGTTACCACAAATCAAACTTACAACGCTTCAGTTTTGTTTTCTGTTGTTGTTGGTTTTTTTTCTTACATAATGTGTATATAATGGAGAACCAGGAAGCACTGATGTTGAAGCTGTAAGTTTTTATGTAATATTTCTGACCCCCAAAAGACAAATAAAAATGAAATTTATGAAGATACTGATAATAAATGGCAATAATGATGAAAACAAAAAAGAAAAAGAGGTATTCAGCATATGTCAGAACTAACTTACAACCAAGTCATCAGAAAGGAACCCCATCGTGGGCTGGAGTTAAAATTGGCATAAAAAAAAAAAATTTTTTTTAATTTAAATGTATCATTCAATGAGTTTTAACAAATGTATACCTCCATTAACCACCACCAAAATTAGGTATAGAATATTTCCATCATCCAATAAGGTTCCTTTGTACCCCTTTGCAGTTAATCTCCTACCAGCCCCAGGCAGCCAATTAACTCAGTCCTGCCCCTATTTTTGCCCCTATAGGTTAATTTTGCCTGTTTTAGGACCTTGTATAAATAGAATTGCACTGTGTGTTCTCTTTATGTGTCAGGCTTCTTTTGCTCAGCATAATGTTTTAGAGAGTCATCCACATTGTTGCTTGTACCAGTAGTCTGCCCTTTTTATTTCTGAGTATTATTCTATTGTATCATGTACCACAATCACCTATTGACAGGCATTTGGGTTTTTTCCAGTTTTTTGGGGTTTTTTTGTTTGTTTTGCTTATTTTATAAAGCTATTATGAAAATTCGTTTGCAAGTCTTTATGCAAACATATCTTTTCATTTTTCTTGGGTGAATATCTGAGTGTTGCAAATGGTTAAGCACTTGACTACTAGCCAAAAGGCTGGCAGGTCCCACTCAGAGGCACCTCAGAAAACTGTCCCAACAATCCGCTTCTGAAAACTCACAGCCATAAAAACCCTACGAAGCAGAGTTCCACTACACACACATGGGGTTGTCATGAGTTGGAATCGACTCAATAGCAACTAACAACAACAACCAAACATACATATCTAGGAGTAGGATTCCTGGGTCATATGGTAAGTGTATGTTTAACTTTATAAGAAACTAACAGTTCTACACCAGCAATGTCTGAGAGTTCCAGTTGCCCCACATCCTTGCTAACACTTGGTATTGTCCATCTTTTTAATTGTAACTATTTGATCATGCGTGTAGTGGTATCTCATTACGGTTTTCATGTGTACTTCCATGAAAAGTCATGATGTTGAACATGTATTCATATGCTTATTGGCCATTTGTGTATCTTTGCATTTCTTTTCTTGTGAACTAAGCTTTTGCCTATTTTTTAATTGGGTTGTCTTATTATTATTGAATTATAAGAGTTCTTCATGTATTCTTCATATATTCTATACACAACTCCTTTGTCAGATATATGTATTGCAAAATATTTTCTTACAGTCAGTGACTTGAGCTTAATGATATTTTCTTAATGGTATTTTTCAAATCGCAGAAGTTTAATTTTGATGTTAAAGCCCAACTTTTCAATAGTTTCTTGTATAGTGGTTTTTTTGTTTTGTTTTGTTGCTTTGTTTTCTTTTGTTTTGTGCCCTGTCTAAAACCTCTTACCTACTCCAGGATTGCAAAGATTTTTCTAGTCTGTTTTCTAAGGTTGATAGCTTTAAGTTTTACATTTAAGCCTGTGATTCATTTCAAGTTGATTATTTGTGTGTGATGCAAGAAAAGGTTTGAAGTTTATTTTTTTCCATGTAATACCCAGTTGTTCCATCACCACTTCTTGAAATAGCTATTATTTCTTCATTGTATTACATGTATTACATGAGCTTCTTAAAAAAAAAAAAAAAAAGGAAAGAAACTACCTGTATATAAGCACAGAGAAAAATATGAGAAGATACGTAAATCAAACTATTAACACTTATTATTTTTAAGGAACTGTGATTGGAAGGAAATTGAGGGGAAATTAATATATTTTTCCAAAAGTCAAAAGTTGAGCAGTCACAAAAGATACGTATAACAAAAAACATTTTGTTATACGTATCTTTTGTGACTGCTCAACTTTTGACTTTCAAGAGAAAGGAAAGGTAATGTATTATCCTCTCAAATAAGAATAAGGGGTTTCTGCTAAACAGTGCACAGTCATTTCAGTACTCCAGAAATGACGTCATAGGGGCCAAAACTAGAGAATGACACCCAGAGTGAAGAGGAGATGAAGAGACAAAAGATACTTTGAAGGCAGCAACAGAGGACTTGGTGACTTACTGAATATGGTGGAGGGAAGAGGGGGACAAGGAAAGCAAAAAGAACCCTAAGTTTCAAGCCTGGGAAAATAATCGTGTCAGAAAGAAAAATTAGGAAACTGAGATGAAGAGATAATTTTATTTGAGTGGAAATGTCCACTCAGCAGTTAAAGATAAGTTAATCACCTGACCTAGAATAGCCAATTATCTCCAAGCAACCCCACAAGTCTGTCAGTTTGTCATATTACGGTGGCTCGTGTGTTACTGTGATGCTGGAAGCTATGCCACCTGTATTTTGAGTACCAGAAGGGTCACACATGGTGGACAGGTTTCAGCTGAGCTTCCAGACTAAGACAGACTAGGAAAAAGGACTTGGCAGTCTATTTCTGAAAAAATTAGCCAGTGAAAGCCTTATGAATAGCAGCAGAACATTGTCTCATGCTTAGTAAAGTAGAGGGTTAGCATAAAAGAAGAAGACCTTCAACAAGATCGATTGACACAGTGGCTGTAACAATGGGCTCAAGCATAACAACAATTGTGAGGATGGCACAGAACTGGGTGGTGTTTCATTCTGTTGTTCATGGGGTCACTATGAGTTGGAACCAACTGGATGGCACCTAACAGCTCCAAGCAAAAGTCCTTGGGAAATATTTATTTCCACAAATATTCTTTGAGCACCCACCATTCTTCACTAGGCACTGAGGAGCAGGGAAGTGGGGGCCGAGAAGGATGTGGCATGATCCACCTGGAAGCTCAAACCCAGTTGGGGAGAGAGGCTGGTACACAATGACCTGTAATCTCTAGTTAATCAGTAGATATGAGTGATTCCAAGAACTCAGATAAATTGCCTGTATTTAAACTGTGCTTCTCAAGTATTTAAGCACACCTTGGAAATATTTTCTTTGTTTTCAGCACTCTTCCCAAATCTTATTCACACTATTAATTTATTTCACAAACCCTTTTCTGACAACGCAAACAGGTCCAGTGGGACTTAGCAAGAGTAAGTGGATTCTAAATTAAAGTGAGTTTACTGCATTGATTTTTGTCTCCACTTTTACAAATAAGGCAACAAAGAGTCATCAGGTATGTAAGAACATACCAGTGAAAGCAGAATAATTGAAGAAATGACTATACCTGATTTTCTTGAAAAAAAAGAAATGTCCCCATTTGTAGGGAAATACATTTAAGGGTCCTGGGGTGGGGGAGTGGGGAATCAATGAAAATATCATTAACATTTATAGAGGGTTTACTACTTGCGAGATACTATACTAAGATGTTGTTAGTTACTATTAACTCACAAGGACTTCATTTATAACAGAACGAAACATTGCCCAGTCCTGCACCATCTTCATGATCATTGGTATGTTTGAGTTCATTGTTGCAACCATTGTATCAATCCATCTCATCGGAGGTTTCCCTCGCCTTTGCTGGCCCTCCACTTCATCAGACATGATGCCCATCTCTGGTGATTGGTCCCTCCTGATGACGTGTCCAAAGTAAATGAGTCAAAGTCTTAGACAATATTCTGTGAATCATAGGATTTTCACTTGCTAATTTTTAGGAGTAGATCATCAGGCCTTTCTTTTTAGTCTGTCTTAGTTTGGAAGCTCTGCTGAAACTTGTCCACCATGGGTGACCTTGCTGGTATTTGTAATACTCGTGACAGAGCTTCCAGCATCATAACAAAATACAAGCCACCACAGGACAACAAACTGACAGACAGGTGGTAGATACCAAGATAGGCTTCACATATTATCTTTCTTAATCATCACAAAATCCCTGTGAGTTTCCTGTAACACTGTGGGACAAATAACTTGGTCTGGCCCTTTGATGCTGGTTTCTAAAAATAACCCAAGCAATCAAGGTGCCTTTGTTTTCCAAAACAGCAGGATGAGTTGAGGCTATGCAGGCTCCACACCTGGCAAACTAGCTTCTGGAAGGGACTGGGGACCTGTTACAGCCATTCATATTCATTGATTTGATCCATCATAGCTATGTATTAAGGCCCAAGTCATGCTTAGTCATTGTGGCTCTGAAGACTAGGGGACCTGGGACTTTGGAGAACTCTTTATGGGGTCTCCTAGATCAGCGAGAACATCCATGCAGGGGAGAGGGAGCGACACATCCCTGGGGACAATGGAAGCCCATATCTGGAACTCTCCCAGACCTTGCCTGAAGCATCTCTATGTGTGTATCCTTTCTGGTTAGAATAAGTAAGTAACTGCAAGCGTAAAACAAAAAACCAAACCCATTGCTGTCGAGTCAGTTCCTACTCATGGCCACCCTATAGGACAGAGTAGAACTGCCCCACAGAGTTTCCAGGATAGGTAATAGTTTCTGAGTTCTGTGAGTCATTGAGAGGTAAGTGTTTGCCTGTTTGACAGGGGCTGGGTGGACAGAGTCCTAACTTATGAAGACCCAACTTTGGATGCTTAAGGTCAGAGAAAAGTGCCATGTGGGTGGCTGGTGTCAGAGTGTTGAAGTGGGAAAGTGGGGATATGAGTTATCTTTACATTTTAGAAATTAGCCTTAAATGTTGGCTGTTATTCATACAAATACCAAGGAGGGGTTAAGTAACTTACCCAAGGTTACCCAGCTAATAAATGAAAGAGTGAAGACTGGAGCCCAGGTCTGTCTACTTCATAGCTCATACTCTTAATCAAAAAAGTAAGGAATAAGAATAATAATATTACTAATAGCTATCACTTATTAAGTGCACGGAAACCCTGGTAGTGTAGCGGTTAAGAGCTACGGCTGCAAACCAAAAGGTCAGCAGTTCAAATCCACCAGGCATTCCTTGGAAACCATATGAGGCAGTTCTACTCTGTCCTATAGGGTAGCTTGAATCAGAATCGACTCAAAGGCAATGGGCTTGGTTTTTTGGTACTAAGTGCATACTGTATGCCAAGAGCTGTGCTAAAAATCTTTTAATACACGAGTTATTGTCTTTTTCAAAATTCCCTGATGCTAAGCTACCTGAGATTTTCTATTAGATCTGAGGAAGAAAGCATAGGAGAGTGGGCATATAAGAACAAGGAAAATATGTGCAAATAAATCATTGATTTGATTAGGTTATGGAATTTGGGTAATTTTTGTCCTGGTTGTTCTCTTGTTTAATAATGCATCTTGTATAAGGCACCATTTTGCTACAGGAAATAATAAGAGTTTGCTTAGGATCCACCCCACTACTAGGGAAATGATGACAGGCAATAGCCCCCTCCCTCTCTGAGCCTCAGCTTCCTCATCTGTAAAATGGGGACAATCACAAAAACATTTCTGCCACATCTCTCACAGAGATGTTGTGAGAATCAAATGATATGATGTCTGCAAAAACGCTTCATACATATTTTTAAAATTATGTGATTAATTGTGCCTATTGTTTAGGTCAAGGAGTCTCCAGGTAGCTCAAATGGTGAAGCACTCAAGCTGAAAGGTTCAAGCCCACCCATAGACTCCTTGGAAGACAGACCTGGCAAACCACTTCCGTAAAGGTTACAGCCAAGGAGACCCTATGGAGTAGTTCTACTCTGCACAGACGGAGTTGCCATGAGTTGCAATTGACTCGATGGCACATAACAACAAGGCCAAAGAGGGGTCAGGCAGACTGTGATATTTATTGGTTAGATGCTATAAACACTATATAAAAGAATAAAAAGTCCAGTTGCTGTCAAGTCAGTTCCAACTCATGGCAACCCCATCTGTCAGAATAGAACTGTGTTCCGTAGTGTTTTTATTGACTAGTTTTTTGGAAGTACCTCCCCAACCCTTCAGTTGGTAGCCAAGCACATTAGCCATTCGCACCATCCAGAGACTCCTACATAAAAGAATAAAAAAAAAAAAAAAAAACTAGAGACATTAATAATTAAAATGGCTAGGTCCTGGCATGTGGATACACACCTGGTACAATAGAGAGACTAGAGATAGGCCACCCACATATGGGAATTTGGTGTATGGCAACAGTGGCATTTCAAATCACTGAGAGAAAGAGATGTTATTTAATGAGCGGTGTGTTTTTTTTTTGTCAGCACACCTGGGCAGCCAAATGGGAAGAGTGTTAGATGTCTGCTTTATCACTTGTTCTAACGTCATTCCCAGATGCCTTGAATATTTAAAGATAAAAATAATTGAACCATAAAGTCCTAGAATTTGACACAGAAAAATTATTATTACTATTTCGAATGATTATCTGTCCAAAAACACACACTTACAGCACCCATAAAAGAAAAGATTACTAAGTCTGACTATATGATAATGTAAAAATCCTGCAGGAAAAAAAAAAAAAAACACGTCAAGAGGCAAATGCCAAGCTAGGAGATGTTATGACAACATATATGACAGAAGGGGCCTAAGTCCCTTAAAAAATAATACATTAATTTAAAAATACTCTATTATGTGTCATTCTAAGCACAATTTACAACCCCTACCTCATGGAGCTCACATTCTGTTGGGGTATATAAAGGGATCTCGCCTATTACTAGGAAAAACAAAACAGAAAATGAGCAAAGCACACAAGTAGTTCACATAGCTGGTAATATAAATGGTTTTTAAACATATGAAAAAAGTGTTCAATCTCTTTCATACCAAATGAAATGAAAATTAAATTTCAATGTGATACCACTTTCATCCATCAAATTTTCCAAAATCAAAAAAGTATGATAAAAAACTGTGTTGGCAAAGGTGTGGAGAAATGAGCACTCACATGTGTTTTTGGTGGGACCAGAGCTTGGTTCAACTTCTCTGAAAAGCAGTTTGTTGGTGCGTATCACAATTACAAACACACATGTGCTTTAGCCCGAAGAATCAGCTTCTAAGGATTTACGCTGCAGATCTATTTGTACATGCGTGCAATGGTATAGTTATGAGAATGCCCTCTGCAGCGTTGCTCCTGATAGTGCAAGACTGACAACGGCATGGATGGCCATCAGGAGGAGAGTATAGGCAAATATGGAACATTTATAAAGTAGATATGTTGTTGTTAAAAAGAATACAGTTGCTGAAAAGAATGAGACAGACCCAGGTGTACAAAGGTTCTTCGAAACATATTAAGTGAACAAAATCAAGGCTCTGAACAGTTAAATGCAATGATGTGCTGGTGAACGTTTAAGAATGTAAGAAGCTAAGCATGTATATATGTGTTGTTGTAATTAGTTGCCTTGGAGTCGACCAACTCAAGGCAACCTTATGTACAACAGAAGGAAAAGTTGCTGGTCCTGTACCACCTTCACAATCATTGGTATGTTTGAGCCCTGTGTTGGAGCTGTTGTGTCAATCCACCTCATTGAGGGTTTCTCCAATTTTCATTGTATACGTACATAAGTTAGTTACATATTTTTTTAATATAAAGAATGTATTTAGCACATAAGTTACAGACAATAAAATATACAGTGCTCTATCACAAACTCCATAACTTAACCTCAACGTGACTTGCTATTTCTTATAAACTCCATTGTCTGTTTTTATATTTCTATCACCAAAAATCTCAGGCTGCAAATAAAGCTTGATTACTATTCTGTCAGCAAAAAGTCGCTCATATCTTTGGTGAATGAGTATAGTTCAACCATGAATGTTAGTTAATACTTCATTTATATTCAGGAGTGAGAAGAGAATGAAGAGACAACTATGTATGCTAAGACTTCACTTGTTTGTCAGTAGCATGAGTATCTTCTTTGCTGAACCAGAACGTTTCCTCAATCTTTTGTCATCTTTGCAGTGTAGCGGTGTCAGACACAATACTTTTAATTTTAATCTGCATTAATTAACATTTTCTCCACCGTTCTTTTAAGTCTAGACCAGGGGTCAGCAAACTATGGTCTTTGAGCCAAATCCAGTCCGTCAACTGTTTTTGTAAACAGTTTTGAAAAACAACCGTGCTCATTCGTGTTACCTATGACTGCTTTCAAGCTACAACAGCAGTGTTGAGTTGTTGCGACAGAAGCCGTGTGGCCTGCAAACCTAAAATATTTACTATCTGGCCCTTTACAGAAAAACTTTGCTGAGTTCTCATTTAGACAATCGGCAAAGCAATAAAGTTCTGATTTGTAGTGTTTACTGATTTCCAAGGTGTAAACACTCCTACCATGACCAATTTCAAACCACCAGCATGTCCTCACTGAACAGAGTTGGAAAGAGATGCATATAGCATACCATTGTTAGATAGCCCCTGGGTGGTACAAATGGCTAAGTGCCAGGTTACTAAAGCTATTCAAACCCACCCAGAGGTGCCTCAGAAGAAAGGCCTGGCAATCTACTTCAGAAAGGTTGCAGCCATGAAAACCCTATGGTGTGCAGTTTTACTGTGCAACATATGGAGTCACCGTGGGTTGGAGTTGACATCGACTGGCTTGCTTTTTGGTTGTATTGTATTTCCACTATACAGATATATAATAGGCGTAAATAACCTCGAGAGCATAGACAATAGTAACATGTAGTTAAATAATTGTGAAGCCATGAGTTTTGAGTATTTGTGTGTAATATAATTTATTAATTAAATTTTTAATAATGGCTGTGTTTAACAACCAGTTTGCAAAATTCCTGAAAATTTAACAACTGTGTAAAACACCTGTGGAGCTGTAAACTCATTTAAGTTTCATAGGGGGAGCGGTGCTTCAGTGGTGGAATTCTCACCTTCCATGCAGGGGGCCCAGGTTTGATCCCCATGTACCTCAAGCGCAGCCACCACCCGTCTGTCGCTGGAGACTTGCACGTTGCTGTGATACTGAACAGGTGTCAGCAGAGCTTCCAGACTAAGATGGACTAGGAAGAAAGGCCTGATGATCTACTTCCAAAATTCAGCCAATGGATCACAATGGTTCTATCCGCCAGCAATCATGAGGATGGTGCAGGTGTATGCAGTGTTTCATTTCATTTTGCTTGAGGTTGCCATGACTCAGGGGCCAACTCAACAGCAGCTAACAACAGTTATACACAGAACATCCCCAAAAGATACTTAAGAAACTGGGAACAGCCCTTATCTCTAGGAAGGGCAATTGCAGAACTGGGAGTTGGGTGGGGTGAAGACTTATTTTTTACAGTGTATTCTTTTGTATAGGAGTCCTGGTGGTGCAGTGGTTAAGAGCTATGGCTGCTAACAAAAAGGTCGGTTAGCTGCTCCTTGGAAACCCTGTGGGGCAGTTCCACTCTGTCCTATAGGGTCACTAAGAGTCAGAATCAACTCAACAGCAATGGGTTTCGTTTCTTTTTTTTGTACAGTTTGAATTCTCTTTCATATGCTTGTATTATCCTTAAAAACTCAGTTTAAGTTTTTTTAAGCAGTCTGCGAAGTCATGTTCCCTGAGCATTCCTTTCCCCCTAGAGTTTCTCAGCAGAGCTGGCAGATGTCTGGCACAGCCTTGTTGCTGGCTGATCTGGGTGCAGAAAGGCGTGGCTCCTGAGGTCATGGTTGGCCAGGGTGAGCACAGTCGCAGGCCCCATGCCCCACCCCATAATTGCCTGGTCACCCAGCGGTCCTCTCAGGTGGAAGGGCTGGCCTGACAGGAGCCTCACAGGCCTGGTCCCATTCACTTTGCCTTGCCTTGACCTCTTTCTTTCTCAGGCTCTCTGTTCATCTTTCCTGGAAAAGTTAAGTAAGTTTTTCCCCTTAACCAATTTACCTGGCATTTTGAAAGGCAGGTCTCAGCTTCCATCTGCCAACCACTTCCCCCATGCCAGAACTTTCCAACTAGCTTCACCTTGGTGTCCAGATGCCCTGGGGCTGCGTCTGTGTTCGCAGGACCAGCTGGTAAAGCTGGTGCCAGCCCAGGTGACACCCTCTCCATCTAGCCCTCCTATTCCATAGAAACCACACTGAAGACTTTAGCTAAGAAGAAGAAATGCTCCTCACTCAACATGGTCTCTGAGAGTTACTGGGCCCTCATTGGTTTTTCTGCTCCTCTGTTTACTCCAATCACCTATGTCGAAATTTTGACTGTCTATCTTGGACGGTGCTTGACCCTGGTGCTTGACCCCTGGTTGATTTCTGTTCTTCTAGTTTCTGACCTCTTTCTGCCCTCAGTGGATCTGGATATACCATCATCCTCAAGTTCCCCAACATGGTCTGACCTGGACCCCATGACCCATGGTAGCACCTGTCCCACACACACCATCTAGCCTGGTCATCATGCCCAGATGCCCAGCTCTGCTTATATCAGTTTCTGCTCTTTCCTCCAGCGTTCTTGGTCTTCTCTTCTTTTCATCTGGAACCCAGAATCAAACTCTAAACTATTGACTCACTTGAAGTTTCCTAAAGCCAAGGACATTCCCAATATTTGGTTTCTATGTAAGATTTCCACAATGGTGACAAGGGCAGAAATAGTCTCCTGTCTTCTTTCAATAAGAACCAGTAAGCAACATCATAATAAACTGAGAAGACACCAAAGTTGTCAAGGATTTCATTTTACTTGGATCCATTGAAGCAGCAGTCAAGAAATCAAACAATGCATTGCACTGGGCAAATCTGCTGCAAAAGACCTCTTTAAAGTGTTAAAAAGCAAAGATATCACCTTGAAGACTGAGGTGCACTTGACCCAAGCCACGGTGTTTTCAATCACCTCATGCACATGCAAAAGCTGGACAATGAATAAGGAAGACCGAAAAAAAAAATTGACACCTTTTAATTATGGTGTTGTTGAGGAATACTGAATATACTGTGGACTGCCAAAAGAACGAACCAATCTGTCTCGGAAGAGGTACGGCCAGAATGTTCCTTAGAAGCAAGGATGACACGATCACATACTTTGGACCTGTTATCAGAGGGACCAGTCCCTGGAGAAGGACACCATGCTTGGTAAGGTAGAGGGTCAGCGAAAAAGAGGAAAAACCTCAGCGAGATAGATTGACACAGCGGCTGCAACAATGGGCTCAAGCATAACAAGGATCACGAGGATGGCACAGGACCAGGCAGTGTTTTGGTCTGTTGTACGTAGGGTCACTCTGAGTTGGAACCGACTGGACGGCACCTAACAAACAACTTCTTTCAAGCTCCCAATAGCTCCTGTCCACAGCTCCAACTTCTGGATCTCAATGACATGTGTCTTCGGTAAGGCTTCCCCGAAGCAGACCCTAAGACAGAAATTAGCGTGAAGGTGATTGATTAGGATGCATTCCCAAGAAACATTGGTAGGAGAATGGGGAAGGTGGACAGGGAAGGGAAGGAAGCCAGCAAGGATGCAATATTTAGTGTCCCAGTCTTTGATAGCCACATGACAAACCGGGCAAATTTAGTGTTGTAAATCAATGGCCATTTTTATCATGCCCACTGATTCTGCGGGTCAGGAATTCGGACAGGGCAGCATTATGGGACAGTTTCTGTCCCATTACGTCTGGGTCCTCAGCTGGGAGGACTCAAAGACTGGGGCGACTTGATATCCAAGGTTGGAATCATCCGGAAGCTTCTTCAGTCACTTGTATTGCTCTTGAGCTAGAATGGCTTGAAGCTGGGACTGTTGACCAGTGGGCCTACATGTGGCCTTCCATGTGGCTTGGCTTTCTTCCAGCATGGTGCTGAGCTCTAAGAGTAAATGCTGCAAGAGGACATATCTGGAAAATAAGAATTCCAAGAGATCACAGCAGAAGCTTCAGGGCTTCTTCTGACCCAGCTTCAGAAGTCAGCAGGGAAGTTCTATTGATGTCACTGCATTCTGTTGGTTATAATCAAGTCCCTTAGGGGTAGCCCAGATTCCAGGGGAGGGGAATTCAGCTCCAAACCTTGATGGGACTGTGGTAAGTTCACAATGCAGAAGAGCATGTGGGATGGGAAGTACTGTTGTGGCCATCTCTGGGAAATACACTCTGACACATACACAAAGTCCCATGGAAGGCAACTTTGGCTCAGTCCCATGTGGGGAGCTCCGGAGAGAGTGTAGCTCAAACCTCAATATTGTCCCAAACAAGGGCAAAGGAACTGGACTATTAATACTTCATACTCATCATCAAGGGCTGCTGCTAGGAAACATGAAATTCCAGGCACTTCTGGCTTTCAGTGAGCACCGGCAAAGCAGGGTCAGACAGCCCAATGACAGAGACACAGATGCTGGCCAGTGGGGTTGATGGCACCGTGGGAGTAAGTGTGTGTAAAACTGGAAGGAGTCCCAAGCAGTATGGGCGAAGAGCATGGACTTGGCCTGCTACCAGGGAAATACGGAATTCTGGCCAACAGAATGTCTCCAAGTCATTGCTCAATACTCGCTCTCATTCATTCATCCATTCATTCATTCTCTTGAAAAGGCACCAGGACAAAAACATGAGCTGAAACAGGTCTGAACCCTCAAGTGGCTCACAGTCTGGCAGGGATATAAACACGTAAAGATATCATTGTCATCAACTGTGAATGTGCCACTTCGAAAGTGGTATGGAGTGGTGATTATGCACTGGCCTTTACAGTTTAACAAATCCTGGCCCCATGTAACCTCTTTTCAAAAATAGGAAGTCTAAGAGTATTTGCAGCCCTGGTGGCACAGTGGTTAAGAGCTCAGATGCTAACCAAAAGGTCAGCAGTTCAAATCCACCAGCAGTTCCTTGGAAACCCTATGGGGCAGTTCTACTCTGTCCTAAAGGGTCGCTATGAGTAGAATTGACTCGACGGCAATGGGTTTAAGGGTATATATCCCCAGGGTGACTGTGAAGATTAAATGAAGGAATACATGAGACTCATTTGACACAGTGCCTCTGGCTCAAGAAAAATGTGCTATTGTCATCGTTGCTATCCTTTTGGTAAAGGCACAAGAAGAGAAATCACCAACCTAGCTGGAGTTGGAGGAGTGATAGACCACAGGAATGTCACAGAAGACTTGAACCTTGAGATGGAGTGTGATGGCAAAGGTAATCCTCAGAGCTATCTACATGCTTTAACCATGCACTTACTTGTGACTCAGCTGGAGGGAAGCCCAATCTGACAGGTGACTGCTACTCCATGTCCATAGTCTACAGACTCACCTGGATGCTCAGTGAGTCTCAATTCTCCTGTGTTTCTCTAGTCAACCCCCTCCTTAAACATCCTCACTGTACTCTATGTCCTCGTTCTCTCCTCAGCTGCCAGGAGACCTCACTTTTGGATTTCCTTCTATTTCTCTGGCCATTCCTTTTTTTCATAATAAAATATTTTATACATACAAAAGACAAATAATGTATATGCATATATAACACAATCTATACACTTTTTGAAAAATAATAAAATGAACACTCGTGCTCTTGCTAACCCAAATTGAAAATAAAGAGGTAAAGCATCACCAGTGTCTTTGAGGTGTCTGTTTCCCTACATAACTGCGTCCCCTTCCCTCCACCAAGGAGTTACCATTATCTGAAATTTATGGTTATCATTCTCTTTTTCTTTATAATATATTGTATTAGTCGTCTATTGCTTTGTTAAAAAACTAGCCTAAAACTTAGAGCTTCAAACACTAAACATTTATTATTTCACAGATTCTGTGGTCAGGAATTTGGAGCAGCTTCATTGGGTGGTTCTGGATCAAGATCTCTCACGTATTACAGTCAAGATTTCAGCGGAGGCCACAGTCATCTGAAGACTTGATTGGGGCTGGAGGACCCATTTTCAAAATGGCTCTTTCACATGGTTTTTGGCTGAAGGTCTCAGTTTCTTGCTGGCTGTTGGCAAGAGGCATCAGGTCCCTGAAATGTGGACCTCTTCATTGGGCTACTTGAGTGTCCTCACAACATGGCACTTGGTTTTCTAGAGAGCAAGAAGGAGGTCACACTGTCTTTTATGACCTAATCTCAGAAGTCACATCCTAGCACTTCTGCTGTACTCTACTCATTAGAAGTGAGCTGTTAAATCCAGCCCACATTCAAGAGGAGGGGAGTTAAGGTCCATATTTTGAAAGGAGTGTAAGAATTTGTAGACTATATGTATTTCTCTTTTTGCTTATCTTTACCTAAATGGAATCTCACTGTGCTCTGTGACTTGCAATTCACCCATTACATTTTTGAGATTCATTCATGTTAACACATATAATTGCAGTTTGTTTCTTTTTGCTGCTTTGTAGCATTCCATTGTGTGAATAAATAAAAATATGTTATTTCCATTTTTTCGTTGTTATAAACTATACTGTCACATGCCTCCCAGTACCCTTAAACATGTAGGATATGTGCATCTTCATATTTACTAAGTTAATGCCAATTTTTTCCCACAGTGATTATGCTAATTTACACTCCCACTAGCAACCTATCAGAGTTTCCATTGCTTCACATTTTCACCATTATTTGGTACTGTCAGACTTTTTAACTTTGCTAATCTCATGGCTGTGAAATGATATCACTTTTGTGGCACTAATTTACTTTTCTCAGATTAGCAATAAGGTTGAAAACTTTTCATTTGTTTATGAAATGCTTTTTCTTTTTCTTTTCTTTGCTCAGTTTTCCATTGGGTTATTTACATTTTTCTTATTGATTTGTCAAAGCTCTTTACATACTGTATTGCAAATATTTTCCAGCAGCTGTGGCTTGTTTTTTTACTTTCTCTTGCCAATTTTTTATCACTCCTAGCTCCTATTCCTTTACCCGTCTCTTACTTGCTTTCCTCTTAGGTTTTGCCCTCTCCTCGATCCATACACTATCTCTAGCCAATCACTCCCATGAATGAACTTTCCGCCTATATGGTCCTGAATTCTAAATTGATATCTTCAAACCAGCTCTGCTAAACAGCTTAACGTTCACTTGCTTTCATTAACTTGTAAAATTTTTCTACATGCTCGCCACTCTTAGTGGAACATCATCTCCCACGCCCCCACCCTCCCACCCCTACATACACACACTTTGTGTATCTAACGCCTGGTAACCTTTAGGTCTCAAATTGCAGCTTAAGGGACCTCCTCTGACTGTGCTCCCATCAGGCCCTATAACAGCCCTATTGTAACACTTGGCACACAGTATTGTAATTATCTTCTTACATGATTGTCTCCCCCACCAGACAATGAGACCCCATGAGCATAGGGACTATGTCTGTCCATGAAGTCCATGAGGACAGGGATTATGTCTGTCTCTTCACCATTGTGCATAGCACTGTGCCTGACACATAGTTGGCATTCAATAAATATTTTTTAAGAAATTAAGTACTTAATAAATTTTCATGGGCCAACAATTATGCTGGCTGATAAAACTAACACACAACTGTTTGTATTATGAAAAGATGCACGTAAATTCCATACAATCATCAAAATAAAGTTAAAATAACCTCTAAGCCAGGATCTTCCAAAATAAATGTATTATAAACATGAGAAAGAATAGTTAAGGCTCATGAGCAACCTCTGTCAGCCAAGACCACAGTCCTGTAAGGAAAGAAGCTAGACAGAAGGTTCCAGGGCCCCCTCAGGATTTTATCGTGGACTAGTCCTACTTTGCCTTGACCACACACCCTGGATGTCCTCCAGAGATAAATGGGAACAAGGAAGAACCGTCTAACCTAGTCACACCTGAGAGAGTGGGAGCTCTTGGGACACACCCGTGGGGAAGCTCAACAAATTAAAGGGATGACTATTTTTTGGTGTTTTAAATCCTTGGAAGTGATTCAGTGGTGTTCTTTTTTCCGAAGTCATTTGTTTGGCCTTGCTACGTCAAAGTCAGAACTTTGTACAAAGTCAGGAATGTCAGCTTCACACTGAATGAACATCTATCTGTAGAGGAAAAAGGGAGTTGGCAAGGCGACATTTTAAGGAAGGAGCTGAACTCCTTCTTTGATTTCATTTTCTGGTCAAAATGTTGTAAATTGAACAGATTTGCTATTTTGTTTTCCTTTCCTTTCGAAGAACTGTTCTAAGCAATCTTCTCTTAATAAGGTGTCAGTCAGTAACTTTAGATTCATCTACAACAAGTTTTCTCAGTCTCGGCACTATTATCATTTTGAGCCAGATAATCTTTGTTGTGGGGTGGCTGTCCTGTACATTGTAGGATGTTTAGCAGAATTCCTGAGCTCTACCCATGAGATACTAGTAGTATCCCCCTGTCCAATTGTGAAAACCAGAAAGGTCTACAGACCTTGTCTCTAGAATCTAGATTCTAGAGACACCTTTTGATTTCCTGCCACTGGCTCAGACTGCCTTATCTTTAGCGCTCTTCTCAGATGGGGGGAGGAGGCAAATAAATAAACAAAACAATTTTTAGCCACACTCCAATGTCCTAGGGAAAAATAATAAGGAGGAAGCCTAGGCCTGCAATGTTGAATGTTTGGAAAGGCTTCTCTTACCACAAACCCAGCCATGGCTCACATTTATCATTTCCCAGCCCACTCCAAAGTAGGTAGTTATTTCCACTACCTTAACAGAAAGTTCACATGCCCTAGCCATGCATTCAAGGAACTCCAACAACTGGGCTTGGACACTTGGGGGGAATAGTGCCAAGTGGAGAAATGGGTTGGACATTCTAGGTGGTAGGAATGGCAGCGGCAAGGGTGTGGTGGTGGAAAAGGGAAAGCGGGTTCCAAGGGTACACACCTGGCTGGAGAAGAGAGTTCCTATGAGAGAGTCCAAAGATAAGGCTTTACCATGGGTTGGGTTACATCTCTTTAAGGAAGCCCTTCCTGATCTCACTAGCCCACTAAATTCCTAAGACTTTGTGTTTCCACCACCTCTTATCATTGCTGGAGTCCCTGGGTGGTAAAAACTGTCAGCACACTCAGCTGCTAACCAAAAGGTTGGAGGCTCGAGTCCACCCAGAAGAAAGGCCTGGCAATCTGATTCTGAAAAATCAGCCATTGAAAACCCTATGGAGTACTGTTCTACTGTGACACACATGGGTCATGAGTTTGGAGCCAACTCCATAAAAAAAAAAAAAATTTTTTTTTTTTTTAACTCCATAGCAACTGATTATTATCAGTGCTAACTGAAACGGCTTTGTATTGCTAATAGTTTTTTCTTATGTATTATATTGTCCCAATTCAATTGTAAACACATAAAGGACAATGGGGAAATGGTTAAGAGCTTGGCCGCTAACCAAAAGGTTGGCAGTTCGAATCCACCAGCTGCTCATTGGAAACCCTATGGGGCAGTTCTACTCCGTCCTATAGGGTCACTGAGCTGGAAGTGACTCGACGAGAACAGGTTTTGGGGGGTTTAAAGGACAGTAGCAGTATCTTTTCCGTCTCACAGATTTTCCAGCACAAAACTTTACAGACAGCAGGTGCTTAAAAAGTATGAATTAAATCACTGATTTCTTGGGAAGAGGGTACCCAAATTCAAAAGGTGGATGCTAACAAACCTCTAGAATGAAAAGGATGGTTAAATTCATTTCTAAGTCATTTATGGTGGTTAGTAGCATGGAAATAATACAGAGGTTTTTCAGCACTACCCAAAACTTAATTTAAAAGTCATTTCATCAATCCGGAAACCCTGGTGGCATAGTGGTTAAGTGCTACGGCAGCTAACCAAGAGGTCGGCAGTTCAGATCTGCCAGGCGCTCCTTGGAAACTCTATGGGGCACTTCTACTCTGTCCTATAGGGTCGCTATGAGTCAAAATCGACTCGACGGCAGTGGGTTTGGTTTTGGTTTTGGTTTTGGTTTCATCAATCCAGTTATTTTAACGCTATCTGGTAGCACTAAGGCATTCTCCTCACTAAATGTTAAAAAAAAAAAAAAAAAAGTTAATTTTCCTATGCAGAAGACAGGACCAAACAAATGACCGTAGATGCTCCAACAGACCAGGCATTACTGTCTTAACATAGACCCAGCTCCAGGCTGAAGCGGATGTGATTACCTCCAAGTCAGTCTTCTTCCCGTGTTCAAAGACAGATCTGTCTGACCTGTTATTTCACCATCTTGCAATGACCTTTGGAATTGCCTCCTTTTATTCCATGAAGGCGGCTCATAAGCAAGCAGAGCTGATTGCAAATGCTGGGTTCAGGGCCCCAGGCTAGGTTTATCTTTGCTAAAGTCCTACCATATTGTTAACAAACACGAAATAATTGCCGCATGCCGACATCAGGAATATGCAAGGAATGCATCTAGACCAAAGTCAGCGGAATGTGGTGGGAAGGTCCATGGGTGAGACTACACCTGACCTGCTTCAATAGCCCCTGTGCTTACACTTGCTCTAGCGCCTTTCCTTGAACTCATTGTCTTGGGGATGAATTCCTGAGACCCAGAACAGTCACTCTTCACAATGACCGTGCCTCAAATCATCTGAGAATGAACCATCCCCCATTAGGATACAGGAGTGTTTTTTTGAAAGTAGATAAATATAATTGCTTATTTCATCAAATAATTAACTAAAAAGGGCAATGGTAGAGAGTCTTAACTCTGACTTTGGCCTGGAAGGCTTTGGGACAGGATTTGTCAACAATCCACATTTCTGACGACCAATCAGAAGCATTCAGCTAATTCCTCAGAATCTGAATCACCAGATATCTTATCCACTCTCTCCTTTGTTCGAGCCAGCTGCTTTAGTCACAAACTCAGGGACATCCTTTTCCGACAGTTCTCAACTCCTCCAAAAAGATGGTCATCCCAGCAGTAATTTCTTTTACATAGTCAAGAGAGTGTCAAGGTTGAAATACCACATCCAAAAAGAAACCCACTGCCATCGAGTCGATTCCGACTCATAAAAAAAAAAAAAAAAAACCCACTCCCATCGAGTCAATTCCAACTCATAGCGACCCTCACAAATTTGAGTTCTTTAGCTCACCTTGGAGGTGACACCGGGTCACCTGGGTGGCTCCATGCTCTGCTCCCAGAGCAGCATCCAGTTATTCGTGAAATAAAAGGCAAACAGAAGCCCAAAGGCAAGTTTCTATTTAAGTTAATGTACATTATTTTGCTCTTTTATTTGTACTTGAGAATACCAACCAGTAAAAGAAGGAGCATCTAGGGCCAACATTCTCTAGACGTCCATCGTGGTGGAGAGGGTGTCATTCTGAAGAATAACGACATCTTTAAGACCTCAGTAAGTTGAGATATGAAAGCATTTGAAATTACGGGACTCTCTTGGCAGCTGCTGGACACCAAACTCTGAGAGCCTTTGGAAGAGGCGAGGCTGCCTTGGACCACGGAAGCCAAGCCGCTCCCGCAGCTGTTGAAGCCAAACCGGGCCTCTCTTCACCGCCTCCCAGCTCTCTGAAGAAACTAGAGCTCTAGAAAGAAAGGGGCAAAGTGAAAACATGGAGAAATGGATCTCGGGAATGGCGCTATGGACAGACTTCTCATGGGCCAAGGAAGGGAGAGCAAGGTCAAAAATTGAGTGTAGCTTTGGTTTGAGAAATAACTCGAAGAATAACTGAAAAGCAAATCTCTAATCCCATCTTGGAGTTTGAGATAAAAGCCATCATTCCTTTTTAATCTCTATTTATAAATATGTTTAATTAAAATGACTCTGATAACATGTCAAGGCAGGAAGACTAGCAGTGAAAACTCTCCCTTAAGTGAAGAAGTTTTCTCTAGCTCTAAAGTACTTTTACTACCAGGACTAGAGAGCATCGAGGAACACACCACCAATATGAAAACCAGATGCAAATTCTGTGATACAAGCAGTTCACTGGTGTGTATAGAAATTCTAGAACTAACCACCTATCCCCTGGATTTCAACCATGAGGAATATTTCAGAGCGTTTGAGAAAGAAAGGAATGATCACTAAAAGCCAGTGTGGAGCAGGTCATGCCAAACTTTTTGATAAGGCTTTGATTTCATTAAGGCTTATTTTTCACTTAAGAATCCCTGGGTGGCACAAATGGTTAAGCTACTAACCGAAAGGCTGGAGGTTCAAGCTCACACAGAGGTGCTTTGGAAGTAAGGCCTGGCTATCTACTTCCAAAAAGTCATCGTCATGAAAACTGTATGGAGCACAGTTCTACACTACACACGTGGGGTGACCATGCATCTGAGTTGACTCACTGGCAACTGGTTCTGGTTACTTTTCATATAATTATTTTTTACATTATATTCTTTTTTCAGATTACAAAATTAATACTGCTCATTATTTTTTAAAAAGCTCTAAAAAACTTAATTACATACGTCAAACACCCCCCGCATGATCCTATCCCTTAGAGATGACCACTGTTAGCTGTCTGATTCCTATTTGTCAGCATTTTTCGCAGCATATATACTATTTCACAAAAAGAGGATTTGTGCAGATAAAGTCTGAGTTTAGTGACTCATGTTGATAGAAAGGTGTTTTCCAAAAACAAATTTATTTTTAAAGTAATTTTAGTTTAACTTTGATATTGGCATATGCATGCCAAGTTATTTGAAACTTGAGCATTTCATTGAAGTACTTAACATTATCACCTGTTGTTGTTTTAGTTATAGTGGAGTTAGCTCCAACTCACAGCAATGTTATATATAACAGAATGAATTGTTTCCCAATCTTGCATCACATTGATGATCATTGGTATGTTTGAGTCCATTGTTGCAGCTATGCATCCATCTATCTCCTTGACAGTTGCCCTCATTTTCACTGCCCCTCTACTTTAGCAAGCATTTCCTTTTTGACACCCTGTCCTACTTGACATCAATATCATCATTTCATGAGTCAATACTGCTGTTCTCATACACAAAAAAATAGGAAACATTAATCGTCAAATAATCTTGTAATTATTTGTACAGTTAATAAAGATGATCATAATATGAAGCAATTATTGAGTCTGTACTTCCAAGTACTGACTTACAGAGTTTGGACTTGCTGTCCCCCACAGGCACATGAGTCAATTCCCTAAAATAAACCTCTCTGTCCACGTTTGTTGGTGTCGTTGTTAGGTGCCATCGAGTCGGTTCCAACTCATAGCTACCCTATGTACAACAGAACGAAACACTGCCCTGTCCTGCTCCATCCTCACAATCATTATCCTTGAGCCCATTGTTGCAGCCACTGTGTCAATCTACCTCGTTTAGAGTCTTCCTCTTTTTCTCTGACTCCCAACTTTACCAAGCATGATGTCCTTCTCCAGGGACTGATCTCTCCTGACAACATGTCCAAAGTATGTGAGATGCAGTCTCGCCATCCTTGTTTCTAAGGAATATTCTGGTCATACTTCTTCCAAGACAGATTTGTTCCTTCTTTTGGCAGTTCATGATATATTCAATATTCTTCTCCAACACCACAATTCAAAGGTGTCAATTCTTCTTCGGTCTTCCTTATTCGTTGCCCAGCTTTCACATGCATATGCATATGAGGTGATTGAAAACACCATGACTTGGGTCAGGCACACCTTAGTCTTCAAGGTGACATCTTTGCTTTTCAACACCTTAAAGAGGTCTTTTGCAGCAGATTCTCTCTCTCTCTCTTTCTCTCTCTATATATATTTACTGTTTTCCTAGAGAACCTCAACTGAGAGATTTTTGTACCAAGAAGAACAGAAATTTAAGAATGAGTTCTCTGGATTGGTGTTAGGGTTTCTGGAACTAGTTTTCAAATCTGATTAGATTTAATGGCACTAATGACACCTTTTTTCAGTGGTAAATAGGGCATTGATAGTCCATGGTATGACGTGGCAACAGAGATACACAAAATAACACCATTGGTTGCTCCTAACCAAATATTTATGAGAGATATCCTAGGTATTAGTGAGCTGAAATGAACTGGTATTGGCCATTTTGAATCGGACAATCATATGGTATACTATGCTGGGAATGACAGCTTGAAGAGGAATGGTGTTGCAGTCATTGTCCAAAGAACATCTCAAGATCTATCCTGAAGTACAACGCTGTCAGTGATAGGATAATGTCCATATGCCTACAAGGAAGACCAGTTAATACGAGTATTATCCAAATTTACACACCAACCACTAGGGCCAAAGATGAAGAAATAGAAGATTTTTATCAGCTGCTGCAGTCTGAAATTGATCGAACATGCAATCAAGATGCATTGATAATTACTGGCAATTGGAATGCAAAAGTTGGAAACAAAGAAGAAGGATCAGTAGCTGGAAAATATGGCCTTGGTGATAGAAACAATGCCAGAGATCCAATTATAGAATTTTGCAAGACCAATGACTTCTTCGTTGCAAATATCTTCTTTCTCCAACGTAAACAGCAACAATACACATGGACCTTGCCAGAAGGAACACACAGAAATCAAACTGACTACATCTGTGGAAAGAGATGATGGAAAAGCTCAATATCATCAGTCAGAACAAGGCCAGGGGCCGACTGTGGAACGGACCATCAACTGCTCATATGCAAGTTCAACCTGAAACTGAAGAAAATCAGAGCAAGTCCATGAGAGCCAAAATATGGCCTTGAGTATATCCCATCTGAATGTAGAGACCACCTCAAGAATAGATTCAACACATTGAACACTAGTGACCGAAGACCAGATGAGTTGTGGAATGACATCAAGGACATCATACATGAAGAAAGCAAGAGGTCATTGAAAAGACAGGAAAGAAAGAAAAGACCAAGATGGATGTCAGAGGAGACTCTGAAACTTGCTGTTGAGCGTTGAGCAGCTAAAGCAAAAGGAAGAATTGATGAAGTAAAAGAACTGAACAGAAGATTTCAAAGGGTGTCTTGGGAAGACAAAGTATCATAAAACATAAGATGTATTAACTTTACATCATAGTATTTGAAGTATAGGCTATCAAGGAGAAGACTAAATATCATCCAAGGACTTTACATCCTCACTGGAAAAGGGATTAGAAATGTTTTTGCTTGAATGCAGGATCATTGTATCATGTTAGGTAGAAGTATAACTTTATATTGCCTTTATTTGGAAATTAAATATGGCTTGAGGAGCTGTGTATGAGTGCCAAGATGGCAAGCGGTGAACTGTGATGGTTAATTTTATGTGTCAGCTTGGCTAGGCTATGGTGCCCAGTTGTTTGGTCAAACACTAGTCTAAATACTATTATGAAGTAGTTACATGTGATTAAATCAACATGAGTCAGTCATATACTACCCTCCAACCTTGTTGTTTCCTGGCCATGCTCTTTTCCTATTCTGATATTAAAATATTAAATTAATTTTTATTTTATCAATAAGCATATTTTTTAAAGCCAAATACTCGGTACAAAAGAGCTTGTAATGAAAAATAAGTCTTCTACCTTACTCCCCAGCTTCACTCCCTGAATACTATCATTTACATTTAGTTTAGCTGATTCTTTCAGTATTTACTCTCTGTCTTAGTCATCTAGCACCGCTATAACAGAAATACCACAAGTGGGTGGCTTTAACAAAGAGAAATTTATTCTCTCACATTCTAGGAGGTTAGAAGTTCTAATTCAGGTGCCAGTTTCAGAGGAAGGCTTTCTTTCTCCATTGGCTCTGAAGGAAGGTCCTTGTCATCAATCTTCCCCTTGTGGAGAAGCTTCTCAGCACAGGGACCCTGGGTCCAAAGGACATGATATTCTCCTGGCTCTTGTTTCTTGGTGTTATGAGGTTCCCCTGTCTCTCTGCTCACTTCTCTATTTTATATCTCAAAAGAGATTGAGTCAAGACACAATTCAAACTTGTAGATTGAGTCCTTCCCTATTAACATAGCTACTGCCAAACCCATCTCATCAACATCATAGAGATAGAGTTTACAACACATAGAAAATCACATCAGATGACAAAATGGAGGACAATCACACAATACTAAGAATCATGGCTTAGCCAAATTGATACACATATTTGAGGGGGGGACACAATTCAGTCCAAGACACTCTCACATTTCAAAATGATATGCTTATTCTTCAGTTTTTTTAATTAATCCACTTTAACCTATTATTGACTTCCTGTTATGAAGACACAGATATGGTTTTAATAAACTACCCTCTTCCCTCCCTGTCATCCTCCAAATATGGTTGCATAATGATTTTTATTTGTGTGTTTTTGAGTCTGTCTCAACATTATTATGATGATTTAACAGTTGTCACTGCTAAGACAGAGAGTAAACTATGGCTACTCTTTCATTTTTTATAAAATAATAGAGAAAACCAATCAAGCCAAAAGCTGTTTCTTCGAGAAGGTCAATAAATTTGATGAGAATCTATCCAGAACAGACCAAAAAGACACAAAGAGAAGATATAAAATTACCAATATTAGGAAAGAAACATCAGTACAGATCCTACACACATTAAAATAATAAAAGAATATTATGAACAATTATATGCCAATAAATTTGAAAAATTACATAAATGGTCAAATTCCTTGAAAGATACAAATTACCAAAATTGGCACAAAAGGAAATAGAAAATCTGAATAGGCTTATATCTATTAAAGAAATTGAATTATATTTAAAAGCCTTCCTACAAATAAAAATTCAGGCTTAGATGGATTCTCTTGTGAATTCTATCAAATATTTTAGGAAGAAATAATACTAACCCTATACACAGACTTGCAGAAAATAGAGAAGGAAGGAGCATTTCTCATCTCATTTTATGAGGCCATTTTTACTCTGGTACTAAAAACCCTATGAGGCAGTTCCTACTCTGTCACCTGGGGTCTCTTTGAGTCAAAATGAACTTGATGGCACCTAACAACAACAACTAAAAACAAAGGCTTTGTAAGAAAAATAATTCTATGGCTGATATTCTTCATGAACATAGAGTCAAAAATCCTTAAATATTAGCAAAACGAAGCAAACAATGTTTTAAAAGGATAATATCCCACTTTGAAATGTGGCGTCTGGGGTCTTAAGTGCTAACAAGCAGCCATCTAAGATGCATCAATTGGTCTCAACCCACCTGCATCAAAGGAGAATGAAGAACACCAAGGTCACACAATAACTATGAGCCCAAGTCACAGAAAGGGCCACATGAACTAGAGACTTACATCACCCTGAGACCAGAAGAACTAGATGGTGCCCGGCCACAACCGATGACTGCCCTGATAGGGAGCGCAACAGAGAACCCCTGAGGAAACAGGAGATCAGTGGGATGCAGACCCCAAATTCTCACAAAAAGACCAGACTTAATGGTCCGACTGAGACTAGAGGAATCCTGGCAGTCAAGGTCCCCAAACCTTCTGTTGTCCCGGAACAGGAACCATTCCCAAAGACAACTCATCAGACATGGAAGGGACTGGACAATGGGTAGGAGAGAGATGCTGATGAAGAGTGAGCTACTTGTATCAGGTGGACACTTGAGACTGTGTTAGCATCTCTTGTCTGGAGGGGATAGGAGGGTAGAGAGGGTTAGAAACTGGCAAAATTGTCACAAAAGGAGAGACTGGAAGGGCTGACTCATTAGGGGGAGAGCAAGTGGGAGTATGGAGTAAGGTGTATATAAGCTTATATGTGACAGACTGACTTGATTTGTAAACGTTCACTTAAAGCTCAATAAAAATTATTTAAAAAAAAAATAAAAGGATAATATACCATAACCAAGTGGGATTTATTTTAGGAATGCAAGATTGGGATTGGTTTAACATTTGGAAAGCAATCAATATAATTTGCCGTATAACAGAATAAATGGAAGAAAACATACAATCACCTCAGTAGGTGAAGAAATAGCATTTGACACAATTTAACACCTGCCAATGATGTAAAAAAGCTCTCAGCAAAAAGTGGACTCCCTCAATCTGATGAACAACATACTTAATGGTGAAGCCTTCTTTCCCCTAAGATCAGGAATAGGGCAAGAATATCCAGTCATCATTCCTATTCAGCATTGTATTGGACATTATACCCAGTTCAACAAGGCAAGAAAAGAAATAAAAATCATACAGATTAGAAAAGAAGAAGGAAAATTACCTTTATTTGTAGACATGATTGTCTACATAAAAAATCCTTAGAAAAATATGAAAAAGTTACTAGATTACTAGTATTAATAAGTAAGTTTAGCAAAGTTAGAGGGTACAGGTCTAATATGTAAAAATCAATAGACTTTCTATATGTCATTGTCATGGATTGAGTTGTGTTCCCCAGAAATATCTGTCAACTTGGCTAGGTCATGATTCCCAGTATTGTATAACCTGTTGCTGTTAGGTGCCGTTGAGCCAGTTCTAACTCATAGCGACCCTATGCACAACAGAACAAAACACTGCCCGGTCCTGCACCATCCTTACAATCATTATGCTTGAGCTCATTGTTGCAGCCACTGTGTCAACCCATCTCGTTGAGGGTCTTCCTCTTTTCTGCTGATCCTGTACTTTCCCAAGCATGATGTCCTTCTCCAGGGACTGATCCCTCCTGACAACATGTCCAAAGTATGTAAGACGCAGTCTCGCCATCTTTGCTTCTAAGGAGCATTCTGGTTGTATGACTACCTACCATTTTATCATCTGATGTGATTTCCCTATATATTGTAAATCCTATCACTATGGTGTAATAAGATGGATTAAAAAATTAGCGGCAGTTATATTATGAGATCTATAAGACTAGATAGTGGTCTTAAGCCATCTCTTTTAAGATATAAAAGAGAGAAGTGAGCAGAGAGACATAGGGACCTCGTACCACCAAGAAAGCAGCACTGGGAGCAGAGCACACTCTTTGGATCTGAGGTTCCTGCACTGAGGTGTTCCCAGACCAAGGGATGACTGATAACAAGGACCTTCCTCCAGAGCCAACAGAGAGAGAATGCCTTCCCCTGGAGCCAGTGCCCTGAATTTGGGCTTGTAGCCTACTGGACTGTGAGAGAACAAATTCCTCTTTGTTAAAACCATCCACTGGTGGTATTTCTGCTATAGGAGCACTAGATGACTAAGACAACCATAAACAAACAATTGGAAAATAAAATTAAAAAGAAAAACAACTTTACCATTTACCATAGCATCAAAAAAAAAAAAAAAAAAATCCTGAATAAGAGCACTCACAGTGTCAAAATATCAGTTGTCCCCAAATCAATCTATAAGTTCAACAGAGGCATTTTTTTTAGAAATTGAAAAACTAATTCTAAAACTTATGTGAAAATGCAAAGGATCTAGAATAGTCATAACAAATTTGAAAAAGAAGAAAAAGCTGCCATATGTTTCTCCTGCAGAGCAGCTGGTGAGTTCAAATAGCCAACCTTTTGGTTAGCAGCTGAGCAGTTAACCACTGTGCCACCAGGGTGCCTTTAATTTCAAATCTTATTATACAGATATAGTAATGAAGATAGCGCACTATTGGCTTAAGGATAGAAACATGGATCAGGTTAGGGAGTCTAAAAATAAACCCACATATATATGTGTAATTAATTTGCAGCAAAAACACCAAGATAATTCTATGGCAGAAGGATAGTTCTTTCAAACAAATGCTTCTAGAACAAAAAGATACCCATGTGGAATTAAAAGACCTTGGAAAAAAAAAAAAAATTTTTTTTTTTTTTTTTTGGCCCTTACCTCAAACAATACACAAAAGTTAACTCATAGACCTACATGTGAAAGATAAAACTATAAAAGTTCTAGGAGAAAATATATGTAACCCTAGAGTAGCAAAGATCTTATACATATAGGCAAAACAAGCATTAACCATAAAAGAAAAGAAAATTGATGAATAAAACTTTATCCAAACTAAAACCAGTTTTTCTGTAGACACTGCTAAGAAAATGAAAAGACAAGCCACAGGTCGGGAGGAACTATTTGCCGTATGTACATCTGAGACAAAAATATATATATATATATATCCAAAATTCATAAACAACTCTTAAACTCAATAATAAAAATATAAAGAGCCTAATTTTTTAAATGGGAAAAAGGTTTAAACAGACATTTCAAAAAATAGGATATGTAAGTGGTAACTAGCACATGAAAAGATGCTCAACAAATTATTCATCACAGAAATGCAAATTACAGGTACAAGAGGACATCACAACATACCCATTAAAAAAAAAATCTAGGTTGGCTAAATTAAAAAGACCGACAATGCCAAGTGTTATCAAGGATGTAGAGCAACTGGAACTCTTGTATATTTTTAGTGAGTATGTAAAATGGCATAACCATTTCGCAGAACAGTTTGGCAGTTTGTTATAAAGTTAAACATACACCTAGCCATATGACCTAGAGTCCCTGAGTGGTGCAAATGAATAAAACACTCAGCTGCTAACCAAAAGGTTGGAGGTTTGAGTCCACTCAGAGGTGCCTCAGAGAAAGGTCTGGCAGTCTACTCCCAAAAGATCACAGCCATTGAAAACTCTATGGCGTACAGTTCTACTCTGACACACATGGGGTCACCATGAGTCCGAATTGACTCAACAGCAACTGGTTTTTTACCACACAACCTATTAATACCCACATACAGACATTCTATGTAAGCTTTCATGTCACAAACATTCATAGCAACTTTATTCATGTTGTTGTTCTTCAGTACTGTCAAGTCAATTTTTAATTCAGAATGACCCCATGTGACAGAGTAGAACTGCTCCTTAGGGTTTTCTTGGCTGCATTCTTTATGGGAAAAAATCTCTAGGTCTTTCTCCCACAGAACTGCTGAACGGGTTTGAACCACCAACCTTTTGGTTACCAGACAAGAGCTTAACCATTGTACACTGAGGGCTTCTAGCTTTATTCTTATTTGCCCTAAGATGGAAACAACCCAAATTTCTTTCAACAGCCGAATGGATAAACAAACTGTGGTACATTCATACTTGTCATGGATTGAATTGTATCCCCCAAAAAATATCTGTCAACTTGGCTAGACTATGATTCCCAGTATTGTGTGATTATTCACCATCTTGTCATCTGATGTGATTTTCCCATGTGTTGTAAATCCTATCTCTATGATGTTAATGACCCTGGTAATGTAGTGGTTAACTGCTAACCAAAAGGTTGGCGGTTTGAATCCACCAGGCACTCCTTGGAAACTCTATGGGGCAGTTCTACTCTGTCCTGTAGGGTTGCTATGGGTTGAATCGACTCTACGGCAACGGGTTCGGTTTTTGGGTTTTTTATGACTTTAACAAGATGAGATTAGTGGCAGTTACATAGACTCAATCAACTAGATTAATCTACAACTTGAGCCAATCTCCTTTCAGATATAAGAGAGAAGCAATCAGAGAGACAGGGGAACTTCATACCACCAAGAAACAAGAGCCAGGAGAATACTGGTTCCTTTGGACCCGAGGTTCCTATACTGAGGAGTTCCTCAACCAGGGAAGACTGACGACAAGGAACTTCCCCCAAAGCCGACGGAGAAAGATTTTTCCCTGGAGCTGGCACCCTGAATTCAGACTTCTAGCCTCCTAGACTGTGAGAGAATACGTTGCTCTTTGTTAAAGCCATCCACTTGTGGTATTTCTGTTACGGCAGCACTAGATAACTAAGACGATACTCTACAAACCAATAAAAAGGAATGAATTATCAATACATGCAACATGTATTGTCTCAGAAACATTCTGAACAAAAGAACCCATAGTGTATTATTCCATCTACATGAAACTCTAGCGAAAACAAAACTATAGTGATAGAAAACAGATCAGTAGTTGCCAGGGTCCGGGATAAGGATAAGAAGATAGACTGTAAAGGAATAGAAGAAATTTTTTCAGATGATGGCAATGTTCTACATCATAACTGTGATGGTGGTCACATGACTATATATTTTCAAAACCTGGGTTTCTCAACCTTGGCACAATTGACATTTTGAACAGGATAGCTCTTTGCTCTGGGCAACTGTCCTATGCACTGTAGGATGTTGAGCAGCATCCCTGCCTTCTACTCACTATGTTTCAGTAGCATCCCTCCCCTTCCAAGTTGCAACAACCAAAAATGTTTTCAGACATTGCCAAACATCTTCCGGAGCACAAAATTGCCTCCAGTTGAAAATCACTGTTCAAAACTCATCAAATAGTAGACTTAAAATTAGTGAATTTTATTGTATATAAATTATATCTCAATAAAGCTGATTTTTAAAATATAGGAGGTTGCTTGTGACTACACTCCCAGGAGTTGACTTGATGGCAACTGGTACTAGTAATATTGCTTATGAATATAGCCTTATAGCACCTCTGTGAAGAAGGCAGTGCAGGAATGATTAGGCTAACTTACAGTTGGGAAAACTGAGCCTCAGAGAGGTTAAGTGATTCACCCAAGGTCACACAGTGGTGGAGTTGCAACTGAGCCCAGATCTTCTGACCCTCAGTCCAAGGCTCTGCCCACTGACTGTATTGTGCTTGCCTGGCTCAAAGTTTGTCACATTCAAACCTCAGACCCTGCCTTGTTTTTTCCTGTGAGGTTGTTATTCTCTAGTATTTTTTCTTTTTGAAGTTTGTTTTCATAAGCCATTTATTTCAGAGTTGCTTTTATGAGCAGCCTGAGTTAACCTCCATAACTATGATTTCATTAACAATGAAACATCTTTACTCCATGCCCCCTTTCAACTCTCTGAACATATTTTGCTCAAAATAATTTAGTGACAAATGGGAACAGTGAGCTGCACCCCCTCCCCCTGCATTCAAATGCAAAATAAGCCCCTCCCACAGAGAAGCGTGGTGTTTTAGAGACTGTGACACCCTGTGCCTCTCCTGACTGGACGGGGGGCCTGCATGGTCCAGCCCAGTGTCCTGCAGTCACCCCGCTCTCATGGGGAGAGAGGGAGCCCCATGAAGCTGGACATGCTGTGTCTGCTTTATAAATAGCCCTCTGGAGGAACATTCCCTCAGATTAAGCTCCAACTTCCATCTGCTGTTCTTATTTCTTTTTTTTCCTTTCACTGACGCTGCCTTACAAGAACACCCTCCTGTGTGGGATACCACAACCCTGCAGCACCCTCCCCCTCAGGCATCTTCATTTGAGCAGAGTTGGTTGGAAGACAAGCTCTCTGGGAAGGCATAGGAGGAGGCTGAGGTGGATCTCCTTGTGGCAAAGCCAGCAACCCTATCCTAGTTAGCTCCTCCCTCCCCTTCTCAAGCAGAGGAGTCAGGGTCTTTCTTCTTATCTTCCACCCCACGCCACCCCGAACAGTTCTTCAAAACAGAGGGGGACATCATTTCTACAAGCAAGAATAACCTCTCCTCCTATGGACAGTTCTGGAGCCCTAGTGGCGCAGTGGTTAAAAGCCCTGCTGCTAACCAAAAGATCAGCAGTTTGAATCCACCAGCCAATCTTTGGAAACCCTATGGAGCAGTTTTATTCTGTCCTTTATAGGGTCACTATGAGTGGGAATTGACTTGACAGCAAGGGGTTTACATGTATGACTCCACGGTTCCAGTCCTAGCTGTATGCCCAAAAGACTTAAAAGCAGGGACACAGACGTGCGTATACCAATGCTCATTGCAGCACTGTTCACAATAGCCAAAAGGTGGAAACAGCTCAAGTGTCTATCAACAGATGAATTGTTGTTAGGTGCCATCCAGTCAGTTCCAACTCACAGCGACCCTATGTACAACAGAACGAAACACTGCCCAGTCCTGCGCCATTCTCACAATCATTGTTGTGCTTGATTCCATTGTTGCAGTCACTGTGTCAATCCATCTTGTAGAGGGTCTTCCTCTTTTTCACTGACCTTTACTTTCCCAAGTGTGATGCCCTTCTCCAGGGACTAGTCTCTTCTGATAACATATCCAAAGCATGTGAGACGTAGTCTTGCCATCGTTGCTTCTTCCAAGACAAATTTGTTTGTTCTTCCAGCAGTCCATGGTATATTCAGTATTCTTGACCAACACCACAAATTGATTCAAAGGCATCAATTCTTCTTCGGTCTTCCTTATTCATTGTCCAGATTTCACATGCATGTGAGGCACTTAAAACACCATGGCTTGGGTCAGGTGCACCTTAGTCTTCAAGGTGACATCTTTGCTTTTTAACACTTCAAAGAGGTCTTTTGCAGCAGATTTGCCCAATGTAATGCATCTTTGATATCTTGACTGCTGCTTCCATGGGTGTTAGTTGCAGATCCAAGTAAAATAAAATCCTTGATAACTTCAGTCTTTTCTCTGTTTATCATGATGATAAACAGATGAATATATAAACAAAATATGTTATACACATACTATGGAATATTATTCAGCCATAAGAGAAATGAAGTTCTGAAACATGTATGAATTTTGAAAACATTATGCTGAGCAAAATAAGTCAGACACCAAAGGACAAATACTGTATGATCTCACTTATATGAAATAAGCAAATATATGGAGAACAAAGTTTATTAGTGATTACCAAAGGCTGGGAAGAACAGGGAATGGGTAATTACCACTTGAGGCGTACAGAGTTTCTGCCTGGGGTTATGAAAAACATTTAGAAATATACACAGGTTATGGTTGCACATCATGGTGAATGTAAATAATGTCACTGAATTGTACAGGTTAAAATATTTAAACGGTAGGCAGAGCCAACGTGGCGCTATAAACAGAAGCATCACACCGTCCCTCCACAGCAAAGACTTGAAAAACTAAGTAAAACAGAGACAAACATCATTCCAGGAAACCTAAGCATCAAATGAAGGGACAAAGAACACAACCAAGCACCAAATGGAATAAGAAACTGACAGAACAGAGAGCTGGGAGAGATATGAGCAGAGGTCCCCTATCAGCTAATGCAGTACCGCTTCTCAATCTTGGATTCCTGTCTGAGATCTCCAGATAGGGAGTAGAGGAAAGCTGCTTCACAGAGCCCCCCGCAGGTGACAAAGCACCCAGTAACAAGCAATATACACTTTCCAACCCCCAACCCTTCTTCCCCCTGCCCTGCCTCCACAGATTTCCAGTGGGCCGATCCACCACTTCCCAGCTGGCCAAGTGACTGAGGCCCAGGAGGCGCCAGTTCTGTGCTGCTTGGAATCGTTCTGCCCACACCAGCTGGCTCCTTCAGTGGCATTTCTTTATTGCTGCTGTTGCTTTTTTCAGCTTCTTTTGGTTTCTTCCCTGCCTGTCACCTCCTCCCTTTCGTTTCTCTTGAATACCTAGCTCTGTGTGCCATCTTTGCTTCTTCTTGACATGCTGTGAAGCATCATTCAGATAGGGAACTGCTTCTCCAGTCCGTGCTGCCACACTGGTGGGGTTGCCAGGGTCTTTTTGTTTTGTTTTGTTTGTTTTCTCTTTCCTTTCGAGGCTTAGGAGCCCCTTCTAGCAGAGCTGTACTGTTCAGCTTGGGAGCTACTTTCCCAGTCTGCATAGCCATGCTGGTGGAATCCCTGGGGCATTTCTTTGTTTTTTTCTTTGTCAGTTGCTTGTGTCTCTTGACTTCTTTTCCTGTCTCCTGAATACCTGGCGCAGTGTGCCATCTCTGCCCATTCTAGCTGGGCTGTTCTGCGTGGCTTGGGAGCCACTTTCCCTGGTCAGCACAGCCACACTGGTGGAATCCTGAGGGCTTTTCTTTCTTTTCTTCTTACCTTTTTTTACTTTTTATCGTTTTGTTCTTTTCCTCTTTGTTTTTCTTCATTTCTCAGTTTCTCATCTCTCCCTACTTACCTTCTTTTCCTGTCTTCTAAATAACTGGCTCTGTGTGCTATCTCCACCCCTTCTAGCCAGGCTGTACTACACAGCTTGGGATACACTTCCTTGGTCTGTGCACCTGAGTCAGTGGGATCTCTGGGAGCCTTTCTCTCTTTTTGAATTTTTTATTTATTTTTCTTTTCTTTTTCCTTTTTTCCTTTTTGTCTTTCTCCATTTCTCAGTTTCTCATCTCTTTCTGCTTTTCTTCTTTTCCTGTCTCCTGAATACCTGGCGCTGTGTGCCATCTCTGCCCCTTCTAGACAGGCTGTGCCCTGAGGCCTGGGAGCCACTTCCCTGGTCACCAGTGGGATTTCTGGGGGCATTTCTTTCCTTTTTTAAAATTTTTATGTATTTATTTTTCTTTTTTACTTTTTGTTTTTATTTATTTCTCACTTTCTTTTCTCTCCACTCCAACAGTAAGATCCCTCAGCACTGTTTTGTTTTGTTTTGTTGGCTCCTGTTTCTCTCTCCTCTCTCTCTCCTTTCCCATACCCAACTTAGCTCCACACATCACAACTTCTCTCCTCCCTCCTGCCTACCTGCACCATGCATTGAACACCACACCCTCAAGCAGCACAGGCACTACCTACTGGAACCTGCCCTGCACTGACCCCCATCCCACCCTGTTAGCCCCAGTAGGTGCCACAAACAACCCATCCCAGCCCTTCCCCTTCAGCTGGACCTGCCCTGCTATGCCATAACTGAGCGACTGGCACTGTCTATTGGACAAGCAGGTGAAAAGTATCGTACCCACAGATGAGCAGACAACAAATAATGCAAAGTCTGCCCGCTTAGACATAACCAAATAAAATGAAAAAGCAGGATGCAACAAACAAAGCTACAATCAATAAATGAAGGAAATAATTACTGAATGTCCTGAAGACAGCAGACAATATCAAAACATATATATATATAAAAAAGACAGGATGGTTCCAGTAGGCATCCAAAATAAAACACCAGATGACTTTCCTTAGAAGAAAAGGCACTGGGGGAAGTAGCCAAAACGGCATTATAGAAAGAAGCACCATGTCATCCCTACACTGAAAAACTAAGTAAAACAGAGACTAACGTCAATCCTGGAACCCTAAACATCAAATGAAGAGATAAAGAACTCAGCTAAGCACCAAATGGGATAAGAAACAGACAGAGAACAGAGAGCAAGGAGACATACCAATAGAAGTCCCCTGTCAGCTAACGGAGCATGGAAATTAAGGAAATATGTAAAACCAAACTAAATTTACAGGAATTATTAAAGACAGTCCTTTGGTTTGAGAACAAACAACATCAGACTACAGCCTGAATCTAGGACACAAGACCATACCAGCCTGATACCAACCTAAGAAATGAACTCTCAATTACAGCACGGAACCAGAGGGGTTAATCTATAAATGACAACAACATCAGAACAATAAAAGAGGGAATAAACAGTGTAGGTATAGAACTTTCTAATGGAGAGGAAGGCAAGGCAATACCAAGTAATAATAGACTGGTTTAAACTTGGGAAGATAAGGGTAAATTTCCAGATAACCACAAAGGAAGTTAACAAACCCACTAATCAAAACAAAGAAAAAAAAATCTCAGTAAAAATAAAATCTACAGAAACAAAAGAAATGAAAAAAAAAATCCACAAACAAAAGGAATTCAGCACAGGAGAGTGAGAGGAACAAAGAAAATGTCAGTACCACAAAAAAAAAAAACCTACAAAATGACAGCAATAAACTCACACCATTACACTGAATGTAAATGGCCTAAATGCACCCATAAAGAGACAGAGAGTGACAGAATGGATAAAAAAAAAAAAAAATAGGATCCATCAATATACTGTCTATAAGAGACACAACTAAGAAACAAAGACACAAAGTCATTAAAAATCAAAGGATGGAAGAAAATATATCAAGAAAACAGCTACCAAAAAAAGAGAAGGAGTGGCAATGCTAATCTGAGATAAAGTAGACTTTAAAACAAAATCCACCATAAAAGACAAAGAAGGGCACTATATAATGATTAAAGGGACGATCCATCATGAAAACATAACCATAATAAACACTTACATACCCAATGGAAGGGCTCCAAAATTCATAAAACAAACTCTAACAGCACCTAAAAGAGAAATTGACCGTTCCACATTAACAGTAGGAAATTTCAACACATCACTCTTGGTAAAGGACAGAACATCAAGGAAGAAACTCAACAAAAATACAGAAGAGCTAAGAGACACAATCAGCCAACTTCACTTCAGAGACATATATAGAACACTCCACCCAACGGCCGCAAAGTACACATTCTTTTCCAATGCACATGGAATATTCTCCAGAGTAGACCACATTTTAGCCTACAGAGCAACCCTCAACAAAATCCAAAACACTGAAATAATGCAAAGTATCTTCTCTGACCACAACACCATCAAAGTTGAAATCAACAGCAGGAAGAGTAAGGGGAAAAAATCAACCACATGGAAACTGAGTAACTCACTGTTTAAAAGCTACTGGGTAATAGAAGAAATCAGAGATGGAATCAAAAATTTCCTAGAATCAAAAGAGAATGAAACACTTCATACTAAAACCTTTGGGACACATCAAAGACAGACCTCAGCGGTCAATTTATAGCACAGATGCACACACCAAAAAAAGAAGAAAGGGGCAAAATCAAAACAGTAGCTACGCAACCCAAATAGAAAAAGAACAGCAAAAGAAGACCACACCACCAAAAGAAAGGAAATAATAAAGATCAGAGCAGAAATAAATGAAATAGAGTCTAGAAAAACAAAAGAAAGAATCAACAAAACCAAAAGTTGGTTCTTCAAAAGGATCAAAAAAATCGACAAACCACTGGCCAAATTGACAAAAGAAAAACAGGGGAGGACACAAACCCAAATATGAAATGAAATGGGGAACATTACAACAGATCATGCTGAAATAAAAAGGATCATGACACAGTATCATGAAAAACTATACCTCCAACAAATTTGAAAACCTAGCGGAAATGGACAAATTTCTAGAAACACACTACCTACCGAGACTCACACAAAACAATGTTGAAAATCTGAACAGACCCATAACAAGAGAAGAGATTGAAAAGATAATAAGGAAGACTCCCAACAAATAAAAGCCCTGGCCCAGATGGCTTCACTGGAGAATTCTACCAAACATTCAGAGTAGAGCTTGCACCTGTACTACTCAAACTATTTCAGAATATAGAAAAGGAAATGATAACTTCCAAATTCATTCTATGAAGCCAGCAAACCCTGATACCAAAACCAGGCAAAGACGCCACAAAAAAAAGAAAATTACAGACCAATATCTCTTATGAATATAGATACAAAAATTCTTAACAAAATTTTAGCCAATAGAATTCAGCACCATATTAAAAAAATAATACACCATGACCAAGTAGGATTCATACCAGGTATGCAAATATGGTTCAACATTAGAAAATCAATCAACATAATAAACCACATAAATAAAAGGAAAGAAAAGAATCACATGATCCTCTCAATCAATGCAGAAAATGGTATTCAGCAAAATCCTGATAAAAACTCTCAATAAAATAAGTATAGAAGGGAACTTTCTCAACATAATAAAGAGCACCTATGCCAAACCAACAGCCAACATCATTCTTAACAGAGAGAGTCTGAAAACATTCCCCTTCAGAACAGGAACAAGACAAGGGTGCCCATTATCACCACTCCTACTTAACATTGTGCTAGAAGTCCTAGCTAGAGCAATAAGGCAAGAAAAAGAAATAAAAGGCATCCAAATTGGTAATGAAGAAGTAAAACTGTCCCTGTTTGTGGATGATATGATACTATACATAGAAAACCCCAAAGGCTCCAAGAGAAACCTACTAGAACTAAGAGAAAGATTCGGCAGAGTAACAAGATACAAGATAAACATACAAAAATCAGTTGGATTCCTACAGACCAATAAAGAGAACAATGAAAAGAAAATCACAAAAACAATTCCATTTATAACAGCCCCTAAAAAAATAAAATAGTTACATCTAACCAGAGATGTAAAGGACCTATACAAAGAAAACAACAAAACACTACTGCAAGAAACCAAAAAAGATCTCCATAAATGGAAAAACATACCACGCTCATGGATAGGTAAACTTAACCTTGTGAAAATGACAATTCTACCCAAAGCAATTTACAAACCCAGTGCAACCCCAATCCAAATACCAACAACATTCTTTAAAGAGATGTAAAAACTAATCATTAAATTTATATGAAAAGGGAAGAGGCCCCAGATAAGTAAAGCACTATTGAAGAAGAAGAATAAAGTAAGAGGACTCACATTACCTGACCTCAAAACCTACTATAGAGCTATGGTAGTCAAAACAGTCTGGTACTGGTACAACAACAGATACATTGACCAATGGAACAAAATCAAGAACACAGACGTAAACTCATCCACCTACGGCCACCTGATCTTCAATAAAAGTCCGAAGTCCATCAAATGGGGAAAATGCGGTCTTTTTAACAAATGGTGCTGGCAAAACTGGATGACCATCCGCAAAAAAATGAAACGGGACTCATACCTCACACCATACACAAAAACTAATTCAAAATGGATCAAAGACCTAAATATAAAGCCAAAAGCTATAAAGATCATAGAAGAAAAAACAGGATCAACACTAGAGACCCTAATACATGTCATTAACAGGATACAAACCATAACCAACAACACGCAGACTCCAGGAGATAAACTAGATAACTGGGATCTTCTAAAAATTAAACACTTATGCTCATCAAAAGACTTCACCAAAAGAATAAAAAGAGAACCTACAGACTGGGAAAAAATTTTTGGCTACTACAAATCAGACAAAGGTCTAATCTTTAAAATCTACGGAAAAATTCAGCACCTCTACAACAAAAAGACAAATAATTTAAAAAATTAAAGCAATTAAAAATGGGCAAAGGAAATGAACAGACGTTTCACCGAAGAAGACATTAAAGTGGCTAACAGACACATGAGGAAATGCTCGTGATCACTAGCCATTAGAGAAATGCAAACCAAAACCACAATGAGATACCATCTCACCTAGGCATTGCTGGCATGAATCCAAAAAACAGAAAATAACAAATGTTGGAGAAGCTGCGGGGAGATCAGAACTTTTATGCACTGCTGGTGGGAATGCAAAATGATACAACCATTTTGGAAAATGATACGGCACTTCCTTAGAAAACTAGAAATAGAAATACCTTATGATCCAGCAATCCCACTCCTAGGATTATATACTACAGAAATAAGAGCTGTCACACAAATAGACATATGCACACCCATGTTCATTGCAGCACCGTTCACAATAGCAAAAAGATAGAAACAACCGAGATGTCCATCAATAGGTGAACAGATAAACACACTATAGTACAAACACACAATGGAGTATTAGGCAACAATAAAGAACAATGATGAATCTGCCAAGCATCTCATAACGGATGAATCTGGAGGGCATTATACTGAGTGAAATAAGTCAATCACAAAAGGACAAATATTGTATGAGACCATTACTGTAAAAACTCATGAAAATCTTTACACACAAAAAGAAACAATCTTTGATGGTTATGAGGGAGGGAAGGGGTGGAGATGGGAAAACACTAAATAAGACAATAGATAAGTGGTAACATTGGTGAAGGGTAAGACAGTACACAATACTGGGGAAGCCAGCACAACTTGTACAAGGCAAAGTCATGAAAGCTCCATAGACACATCCAAACTCCTTAGGGGACTGAAATGCTGGGCTGAGGGCTGTGGGGACAATAGTCTTGGGGAATATCTACTCAACTGGCAAAACATAGTTTATAAAGAAAATGTTCTACATTCCACTTTGGTGAGTAGTATCTGGGGTATGAGGCCATCTAAGATACTCTACTGGACTCACCCCTTCAGGAGTAAGGGAGAAAAAAGAAAATTGAAGACACAAGGTAAAGATCAGTCCAAAGGACTAATGGACTACAACTACCATGGCATCCACCAGGCCGAGTCCAGTACAATGAGATGGTGCCTGGTTACCACCACTGACTGTTCTGACAGGTATCACAATACACTGTCCCAGACAAAGCTGGAGAAAAATGTAGAACAAAACTCTAACTCACAAAAAAAAAGACTAGACTTACTGGCCTGACAGAGACTGGAGAAACCCTGAGAGTATGGCCCCTGGACACCCTTTTAGCTCAGTAATGAAGTCACTCCTGAAGTTCACCCGTCAGCCAAAGATTAGACAGGCCCATGAAAAAAGACGAGACTAATGGGGCACACCAGTTCTGGGGCAAGGACTTGAAGGCAGGAGGTGACAGGAGGGTGGAATAAGTCACACCCAGCACAGAGGTTGGTGGCAGGGCTGGTAACAGCAACAACAGCAACAGAAGATAAACCCATAACTCTGGGAGCGAAAGGGAGGCTCATCATCAGTGGAAGCCATCAACAAGAAGAGTGAAGGGAGCGCCAGTGCAGCTGGGCCTTCAAGGGTGTTTTGGATCCCAACTGAGTTAGACAAGCTGGGGAGGAGAAGCTTCCAGGAAGAGGAAACCGAATGAGCAAAGGCACAGAGGATGAGTCTAGGAACAACTTCTATTTAGATAAAGATGTAGAAAAGGAAAGAACTGGGATATTGAGCTGTATGCAGTGTCCTTTAATACATACCTACAGAATTCTTGCTAGCCTGTGCCCCATACCAGGCCAGGGTCACAGGCAGTGGGGTGCTGTAGGGATTTGAAGATAGGAGACCACTGAGCAAATGACAAAAGTGTTTCCACATTAACTTAATCAGTCTCCTCCATTTCATCCCTCCTTTCACCCCACTGTTTTATAACACAGCTCATTGAGAAAGACTACAGCATTTGCAGGGATGAAGGCAGCCTACCCGGACATTGTGCACCAACCCACTCACCTCAGAAAGGCAGCCCAGCCCAATGCCTTCTGACACCCACTCACCTTTTCATTTGTTTCCTTCTTGCTTCAACTCAGATTAATGCCAATAAAATCTCTGCAGGAAAGGAAACAGGATACACACAAACATTGTTATTATTAACATAATGTCTTCTTCCTATTCCATTTCATAATTATGGATCAAATATCAGCAATAATAAGACTTGGAGCCAACAATTATGTATCAAATTGTGACCCTCCCAAAATATCTGTTGTAATTCTAACCCTGTACCTCTGAATATGACCCTGTTTGGAAATAGGGGTTATCTCTTTTATGTTAATTAGATCATTCCCAGTAGGGTGGGTCCTAAATCTAACCATTCTGGGTTATTAAAAGAGCAGGATAGACACAGGCCCACACAAGAAGAAGACAGATGACACGTGAAGGCCCGACTATAAGCAAAGGAATGTAAAGGATCATTGGCACTCACCAGAAACTATTTTAGAAGCCCAAGGGATGAAATTGACATGGCCAAAGCCCTAATTTGGACTTACGGCCTCCAGAACTGTGAGAAAATAAATTTCTGTTCTTTAAAGCCACTCACTTGTGATATTTCTGTGACGGCATCTGTGGGTAACTAAGACACCAACCATCTCTGTTCGACTAGTCAACAAAATAATTCACAGACAATTCTCAGGCCCTCAGCCCCAGAGCTGTAAACAAGCTTCCAGTTACCGAATGAGCCATAACAGACACCAGATAAAACCATTCATCCTAAGATCATCTCAGAACCTGGGAGGGCCTTCTCAAGCACAAGAATTCAAATAGTCAAATACTAGCACAAAATGCTGAGCGTAAAATACCACATTTCTGGGTTTTTTTTTTTACTTTTTCTGTGAAGTGTCTAGGCATTTCTGCTTGGCTGAGAGAGTCTTGGAATGTTAGTAATTGTGCTGGGGAAACCAGTGTCCTGGGAAATGCCTCCAGCCAACTCTGCTACAATTTGAAAAGTTCCTATAAAGTACTACCTCTCACTTTGTGTATTGCTAAGTGGTAATGGTAATTCAATTCCATTCTAAACAAACAATATTTATCAAGTTTCTACTGTATCTCCAAAATTCTGTTCCAGGAGAGTCACATGTTTTGCCCAATTGACCCTGGTATGTACACTAAGACTTCTCAGACCACTTGTCCTGATTTTGGGTGGTAGAACCTATAGTTACCATAATCATAGGGTGAACAAAGGTAACTATGACTTAACCCCTCCTCAAATGAGTTTCTACTCTATGTCTATGGAAGAAGAGAAGGATTTATATAACTTATAACTACAATATAAGCAGGAGCTCAAGAATGGTGTGGTATGGGGCAAGCAAACTACAAACGGAAGCAAATAATTGTAAGGCAGAAAAAGGCTTCATTGAGAGGGCACATCCCTTGAACCTTGTAGCAGGAAGGGGATGTCAAGAAGTAGACAGGGCTAGGAGAAGGGATTCTGTGGATTGAGGGGGAATGGGAAGGTACATGGAGGAACAGCAAGTAAGCGTCTGCCACCGCATACTCCTGTGCCTGGGAGTAGGGTCAGACTCCAGGAAGATGAGACTGGAAAAGCAGGCTGGATCTGATTTTGCAAGATTGTGAGTGCAATGACTACCAGAGGTGGGCTGATTTTTCCCTTTCCTCCTGTGACTCAGCTAGACTGCAATACCCAACTGCCCTTGTGTTAAATAAAAGCACATGACTCAGTTCTAGCCCATAGAGTGTAGCTGAAGTGAGGTGCACCGCACCCAGACTCAGCTCATAAAAACTCTCTTTCAGCCAACATACATGGCCGCCTTGGAGCCACAGAGTGGAGATGGCCGAACCTTTGTCTACCTGATCCTCAATTGATCGCGTGATGCAGAGCGCCTCCCGTGCCTACTCCCACTTCCAAATGGGCTTTGTTTGAGTGAGAAATAAACTTCTATGATGCCGAGCCTCAGAGATTTCAAGGCTCATTTGCATGAACTTTGAAGCCAGCATTTCTCCCACAAAGAAAGCAAGTTTGGCTGTTGCATTAGGCCACAGGGAGCTATCAGGGGTTATAGAACAATGGAATGACTTACTTGTGTTTTTGGAAGGTGATTCTGGTGGCAGTGTGGAAGCTGGTTTGGATGCAAGAAGAAAACAATGGCAGAACACCTAGTAAAGAGACCATTGAAAGGCTAGTGGGGGATGAGCATGTGAATGGAGGCACAGATTGGGAGGAGATGGAGATTTTCTCATCATCAGCTCACTTCTTCCTATTTTACTTCTATCCCTGTTTATTGAATCACATGTCTCAAAGGTCATGACTGACCGCCTCACTCAGAGACTAAGCATCCTCTCTCTTCATTGCACTGTCATCCTATAGCATTGACACTGTTAACATGCTCATCCTTTTTTGAGACTCTTTTCCCCCAACCCCAGCCTCCCTGATCCTTCACGTCTCTGAGCCTGTCTCTCTCTCTCTTTCTCAGCTCTGCTTCTTCCACCTGTCCCTCAGGTATACGTCACCCTCAAGGCTCTGGCTTTGAGCCTGCTTTTCTCTTTCTCTGTGTATGGATTCCCTGGAGGGTCTCACTCACCATCTGGCTCCTACCTTTCTGCTCATGAACCCCAGAGCTACCGCACCAGTCCTGACTTCCCTTAAAAGCTCCAGATCACATTTTCCACTTTGGCATCTGAACGGATCTACACAGGTGTCCTGCAGGCACCTCCAAGGCAACCTGTCCAAAACAGAGCTCACTCTCTGCCATTGCTGGTCTCTACCCACCAACCTCCCTCTCCAACACAGCTATCAGGGGCTAGAGCTGCAGCTGCAAGCATGGCATGAAGGGCTCTGGAGGGTACTTTGCTAAAATCAAGGAATGACATTCTTCCCTACCAGGTCTAGGAACTGCATCCTGGATGCCCAACAAGTTTTGAAGCTGAATCTAATACTTACTTCAACATTAGAGCATGTCACCCAGTGCCTTCATTCCTACAAAAGCATATCTCCCCAAAACCCCCTGGGGAAGTGACCACCCCACTAGCATGAGTCAGCAGGGCTTGAAGACAAACTAATTCAGAGGCAGGTTGGTGGGTTTCCAGTCCTTCTTACTCAAGTTTGTTTTCATCTTTCCTATCCAAAGATGTAGAGTCAGCTCCCAACTCATGGTAGCCACAGGCACAATGGAATGAAAAGCTGCCCAGTCCTGCTCCATCTCCATGATGGGTTGTGGATCAGACCATGGTGATCCGTAGGCTTTTCATTGGCTGATTTTCAGAAGTGGATCCCCAGGCCTTTCTTCCTAACCCATCCTAGTCTAGATGCTCCACTGAAACCTGTTCAACATCATCCAAAAAAAAAACCAAACCTGGAGGCGGAGCCAAGATGGCAGAATAGACACACACTTCGTCGAGCCCTCTTTACAACAAAGACCCGAAAAAACAAGTGAAACGAGTATATTTGTGACAAGCTGGGAGCCCAGAGCATCAAAGGCAAGCTTAGACAATGAACTGAGGGGCAGGGGAAGGAAGAGACCATTCAGAAGCAGAGAGGAGTTGCCGGACCTGAATCACGGGGAGCCCTCAGGCACCATTCCCTGAGCTGCGGCGGTGGGCTGGTCCTAGGGTTGGGCCGCAGTTTCCTTAGGGAGAAGCAGCCAGCCACACAGCCCACTCACACCTCTGGAAACTGAGGAGAAGGGCACTCTCGGCAAAAGCTAAGTGCTTGCGGATATTTTACTGTGCCCCCCCCACCCCCAACCCAGCTTCAGCAGCTGAATCCCTAAGCCTGAGACAGACCCTGATGAGCACCTGGAGCCATCCTTCTGGCCTTGTGGAAGGAAAAAAATTCCAACTGGGGGGAAAAGATAATTTGCTAGCTCCATTAACTGGAGGAGCGCAGGACAGAAGCAGCTCCTGCCCAGGAATAAACTGTCCGTGGACCTTGAGCACCTTTCCCTTCTGCATGGACCTGTGTGGGCCTATTTCGGGAGAACAGGCCCTTGTTGGCAAGCTCCAACCATTTCAGCTGCGTGGTGGAGAGGTGGATGTTTGACGTTCGCCATTGCTTTGCCTATTAAACAAGGTCCTCACCTACCCACAACAGGGACCTAAGGACTGGTAGCTCCACTCAGGTCACCCAGCCACCTGCAACAGGGGTCCAAAGATAACTGGTACCCCCCAGTCCTTACAACAAAAACTTTGGGCGCCCGTGGACCCTCTGCAGAACCCACCCACCAGCACGCTGTATGGAACAGAGACACATTTTCCTCAGAGACACTTGGGGGTTGGTTCTCAGCCCCCCGCCTTGTTCAGAGTGTGATCCCCTGCTGCAATCAGATACCAGTATATATGCCAATCACCCCTGCCCCTCTAAGACTGTAGGACAGAGCCTGTACCACATACTTGATGATCAGCTCCCTGGAAACCTGAGCTGAATTCATACAAGAAAACTGAATGGACTCCTAGACTGGTATACCTGAAAACAGCTCTAGCCAGCTGGGGACAGGACACTAGAGCTCCAAAGACAAAAATAATCAAGCTAACTCACTCAAGCAACCCATAGGAGTATACCAAAACAAAACAAAGCAAGCAGCTACAACACAGTAAGCAAGCATTAACTAATACAATAACTTATAGATGGCTCGGAGACAACAGTCAATATCAAGTCACATAAAAAAATAGGTCATGATCACTTCAACAGGCTCTCAAAACAAAGAATCCAGGGATCTTTTCATTGAAAGTGCATTCCTGGAATTACCAGATGCAGAATACAAAAGTTTAATATACAGAACCCTTCAAGACATCAGGAAGGAAATGAGGCAATACACAGAACAAGCCAAGGAACACACAGATAAAGGAACTAAAGAACTCAGAAAGATTATTCAGGAACATAATGAAAAGTTTAATAACCTGGAAAAATCCATAGACAGGCAGCAATCAGAAATTCTGAAGATTAATAATAAAATTACAGAATTAGACGACTGAATAGAAAGTCAGAGGAGCAGAATCGAGCAAGTAGAAGCTAGAATTTCTGAACTCGAAGATAAATCACTTGGCACTAATATATTTGAAGAAAAATCAGATAAAAGAATTTTAAAAAATGAAGAAGCCTTAAGAATCGTGTGGGACTCTATCAAGAGAAATAACCTATGAGTGATTGGAGTACCAGAACGGGGAGGGATAACAGAAAATACAGAGAAAATTGTTGAGGATTTGTTGGCAGAAAACGTCCCTGATATTGTGAAAGATGAGAAGATATCCAAGATGCTCATTGAACTCCACGTAAGGTAGATCTTAAAAGAAAGTCACCAAGACATATTATAATCAAGCTTGCCAAAACCAAAGATAAGGAGACAATTATAAGAGCAGCGAGGGATAAACGAAAAGTTACCTACAAAGGAGAGCCAATAAGTATAAGCTCGGACTACTCGGCAGAAACCATGCATGCAAGAAGGCAATGGCGTGACATATTTAAAAAGTTGAAGGAAAAAAATTGCCTGCCAAGAATCATATATCCATCAAAACTTTCTCTTAAATATGAAGGTGAAATTAAGACATTTCCAGATAAACACAAGTTGAGGGAATTTGTAAAAACCAAAGCAAAACTACAAGAAATACTCAAGGGAGTTCTTTGGTTAGAAAATCAATAATATCAGGTATTGGCCCAAGACTAGAACACTGGGCAGAGCAACCAGAAGTCAACCCAGACAAGGAAATCCAAAAAAACAAAGCAAGTTTAAAAAAAAAAAAAAAAAAAGCCCAATACAGGGTAAGGGCGATGTTATTATATAAAAGAAGACAACATTAAAATAATAAAGAGGGACTAAGAAATGTAATCATATACCTTCCATGCGGAGAGGAAGATACGGCGATACAAAGAAATAAAAGTTACTTTTAAATTTAGGAAAATAGGGGTAAATAATAAGGTAACCACAAAGAAGACAAACTATCCTACTCATCAAAATAAAATACAAGGGAAAAATACAGACTCAGCAGAAATAAAATCAACAACAACAAATATGAGGAAAGGAGAATATATAAAGAAAATCTACTCAGCACATAAAATCTAGTGGGAAAAAGAAGCTGTCAACACACAAAAAAAGACATCAAAATGATAGCACTAAATTAATGGATAAATAAATTATGGTGTATTCTCACAATGGAATACTACGCATCGATAAAGAACACTGACGAATCTGTGAAACATTTCATAACATGAAGGAACCTGGAAGGCATTATGCTGAGTGAAATTAGTCAGTTGCAAAAGGACAAATATTGTATAAGACCACTATCATAAGAACTTGGGAAATAGTTTAAACTGAGAAGAAAACATTCTTTCGTGGTTACGAGAGGGGGGAGGGAGGGAGGGTGGGAGAGGGGCATTCACTAGATAGTAGATAAGAACTACTTTAGGTGAAGGGAAAGACAGCACACAATACAGGGGAGGTCAGCACAATTGGACTAAACCAAAAGCAAAGAAGTTTCCTGAATAAACTGAATGCTTCAAAGGCCAGCGTAGCAGGGGCAGGGGTCTGGGGACCATGGTTTCAGGGGACACCTAAGTCAATTGGCATAATAAAATCTATTAAGAAAACACTCTGCATCCGACTTTGAAGAGTGGCGTCTGGGGTCTTAAACGCTAGCAAGCAGCCATCTAAGATGCATCAATTGGTCTCAACCCACCTGAATCAAAGGACAATGAAGAACACCAAGGACACAAGGCAATTATGAGCCCAAGAGACAGAAAGGGCCACATGAACCAGCAACTACATCATCCTGAGACCAGAAGAACTAGATGGTGCCTGGCTACAACCAATGAGTGCTCTGACAGGGAACACAACAGAGAACCCCTGAGGGAGCAGGAGAGCAGTGGGATGAAGACCTCAAATTCTCCTAAAAAGACCAGACTTAATGGTCTGACTGAGACTAGAAGGACCCCAGTGGTCATGGCCCCCAGACCTCCTGTTGGCCCAGGACAGGAACCATTCCCAAAGCCAACTCTCCAGACATGGATTGGACTGGACAATGGATTGGAGAGGGATGCTGGTGAGGAGTGAGCTTCTTGGATCAGGTGGATACTTGAGACTATGTTGGCATCTCCTGCCTGGAGGGGAGATGAGAGGGTGGAGGGGGTTAGAAGCTGACGAAAAGAGAGAGTGGAGGGAGAGAGTGAGCTGTCTCATTAGGGGGAGAGTAACTGGGAGTGTGTAGCAAGGTGTATATGGGTTTTTGTGTGAGACTGACCTGATTTGTAAACTTTCACTTAAAGCACAATAAAAATTGTTTAAAAAAAAAAAAAACCAAACCTGCTGAGAGTAGAACTGGCCTATAGGATTTCCAAGGAGTGGCTGGCTGGTAGATTTGAACTGCCAACCTCTTGGTTAACAGCTGAGCTCTTAACCACTGTGCCACCAGGGCTCCGTTCAAGATCATAGCAAGATGCAAGTCTCCACTGACAGATGGGTGGTGGCTGTGAGTGAGGTGTATTGGCTAGAATCAAACCTGGGTCTCCCACGTGGAAACGGAGAATTTTACCACTGAATGAACACTGCTTCATTAAGGGTTTTATTAGCCCCACTGAAATTGTAATTGGTAGAAGGTGAAGGAAGCTAACTTTAAGCTGAGAGGACTTCCCAGCACTCCCAAGTACTCCAGTCCCATCTGTAACTCTTCCCATAGGCCTGAAAGAACGAGAATCTGTCTCCCCTCATCAGAAAGTTTGCAGTTCCCCTTCCAGCAAATTATTCCAGAAATGGACGGGCCCATTTATACTCTAGACCACATGCTGAAAAACAGGATGTACACTCAAGAAGTATTTAACATCCTTCTGCCCCTAGGCAGAGTCTTTATCATTTGGAACTGAAATTAACCTATCCATCCCCAAAAAAAAGATGAGTAAAGTTTTTTAAAAAGCACAGTCAGGACTCACCAGGACTGGGGGTGTAACGGAAGGGCTAGCACCGAGGGTGCCGTCACAGATACTTGGGACAGAGCTGATGTCATAAACTAGAAGTGTACCAGCCCTGGACGGACAACCTGAATATAAAACACATTGAGCAGCACAAATAGTGGTGCAATTCAGACACGGAATATGACCAGAATATCAATTAGGCTGGATTTAGCTGCCAGGCTTGGAGCCACTCATCTCCATATAAACAGAAATATATGTTTCCAATTTTAAAAAAGTTTTTAAAACTTATAATCGTTTTGGTGAGATTTTCCCCCAGATGGTCCCTGGGAGCCATCAGCACAGATGTTTCTGGAGGCTCGAGCCGCAGATAGAGACTCTTTAATTTGTTCCTGTGGCCCTCACTGGAGCCGCAGGCCGGGGTGAGAGAGCCAGAGGAGAGCAGAGACTGCCAAAGGCAGCCAGGCAGGACAGCGCTGTGCTGAGCAGGCTTCTCCTTGACAGAGGGAGCTATCTGTTAAAAGAGGCACGACACAATGGCTGCCATTTTTCTCGAAAACTCTAGCAGACAAGAGGGCACCGTGTAATTAAACCTCCCTCCAGTGTCAGGTTCAAAACGAATCCACTTTAGACAGTCAAGAACTTCATCAAGTATGCCAGAGGAGGCACTTTGGAGGTTAGGTCTTACCATATGAAAGCCCAAACCAAAAAAGTGTGACCTTTCGTAAGCAGACTGCCACACCTTTCTTTTGTGGCACCACTGGATATGTTTGAACCACCAACCTTTAGGTTAGTGGGCAAGTGCTTAACTATTTGCACTACCCAGGGGTTCCATATGAAAGCCAAGAGGGTCCTTATACAACTCTTCCACTTTAGAGATGGGGAAACTGAGGCCTTGGATATTAGGTGACTTGGGTTATCTAGCCCAGCTATTAAGAGAAAGATTTATTCACACCTGGGCTTCAGTACTTTTCCACTACCTTACATTCTCAGTTTTCTGAGGCTGTTGCCTTCTTGAATCCCTCTTATCACCCTTCAGCCAAAACGCCCATGTTTTCCCTGCCCTCTGACTGCTTACACTTGCCACTCTAGCCTTCTTCAGGGGCCTGCCTTCCACACCCCTCCCACCCAGGATCTTCCTTCCTTCCCCAAGCTCACCTGTGCTGACTCACTTTCTCTCAGGTAAGCTCCCTATAAGAGGCTTCTGAGTCCCTGTCCTAGACACTGTCACAGTCACCTTGCTCTCTGGGCCAGACTCTCCCTTACTCACTAATGACTCCTAGACCCCTCTGTCCGCTCCTCACCAAGTGCCTGAGGTCCCCCTCCCCAGTGACATCTCTGCAGGTGTCTGCCTCAACAACAACTACAACTACAACTGGCAGTGGAGTAGGACATGAAGATGCATGTAGGGCTTTGAAATCAGAAGATCTGGTTCAGGTCCTGGCTCCAACACTCTTCAGCTCCACTGTCTTTGGCAAAACATGCTCCACCTTGAAACTTCATCTATTATATAAGATAGATGGACGATAGATAGATAAAAGCTGTTGAGATAACTCTGACTTATGACCACCTTACATACAACAGAATGAAACATTGCCTGGTCTTGCATCATCTTCACGATCAGCAGCATGTTTGAGTCCATCACTGCAGCTACTGTGCCCACCCATCTCACTAAGTGTCTCCCTCACACTTGCTGGCCCTCTACTGCACAAAACATGATATCCTCCTCCAGCAATTGATCTCTTTTGATGACATGCCCAAAGCAAGAAAGTTGGACAATGTTCTGTGGTGATCTATCGGATTTTTACTGACTAATTTTTGGAAGTACATCACTAGGTCTTTCTTCCTAGTCTGTCTTACTCTGGAAGGTCCACTGAAACCTGTACACCATGGGTGATCCTGTTGGTATTTGAAAGGCTAGTGGCATAGCTTCCAGCATCACAGCAATATGCAAGCCACCACAGTACCACAAACTGACGGACGGTGGATATTATATTAAAAAAAAAAATTATATAAAGGATATGATAATTATCCTTATTTCATTGGGTTATAATAAAATCCAAATTGCTAATATAACGGACAGAATAACTTAGTAGTTAAGATCACAGACTCTAGAGCTAGACCACCTGAGCTCTAATCCTGATCCTGTCTCTAATTAGCTGTAAACCTTGATCAAGTTCCTTAACCTCTCTGGGTCTCAGTTTTCTTTCAGTAAAAAGGGCATAATAATCAAACCTAACTCAGGGCTGTTGTGTGTAATAGACTTAGAACAGTGTCTGGCACATAACACCATAGAAATGTTTGCTATTGTTATTTTTTCCAAACTGTAAAGTACTGAGAAATTGTTGCTTATTTACTTAGTTGCTTTCCTGTATTCCATCTCGTACCCATCACTTCTCTACCAGTTGCATGTGAGAGAAACCTAACTCCAGCTGTTGACAATGAAAGAAAACCGTAGTGGGGCTCACATCACTGCAAAGCCCAGAGGTAGCTGTGGCCTTGAGCTAACAATCTCGTCCCAAGTGGGAGAAGGTAGAGAGTGCTACAGAGAGCAGCAGGAAACTCGTCACCCGAGACCCATCTTTGTGTCCATCTCTGCATGAGTTAAAGTCATCAAACACAGGACCAGCTCCTGCCTGAATTTACACTCAAATGGTACAATTCAGTACAGCTGTATAAAATAAGGGCAACTAGCTTGTCCCAGGCAATAGGGGCATTTTTCACCTGCAAAGGACACGAGCCATTTGGCACTTGCGTGCTTGTTAACAATACATGTCATAGGCATCAGGGTCTTTTGGAAGGGCCATCAGAGCCCCTCCCCTTCACTCACATGCACAAGTGTGCACAGGCATGCAGAAGCACTCACACCTCTTGTGCAGAGGCCCAGTGTGAGGAATAACAAGATCCTAGGGAAGCCTCTAGATGGTGCAAATGCTTAACCACTCAGCTACTAATTGAAAGGTTGGTGATTCGAATCCACCCAAAGGAGCCTCAGAGAAAAGTCCTGGCAATCTACTCCTGAAAACCTTACAAAGCACAGTTCTACTCTGACACACATGGGTTGCCATGAGTCAAAATTGACTTGATGGCAACTGCTATGGTTTTGGTTATGGTTTAGAGATGGGAGAAGGAACTCACGGGGAGGAGGGAGAAGAGAGGGAGAGAGCAGCAAGGATGGCCATGGATGCCGAAGGGTTAGCTCTGGGCTCCGGCCATGGATGGTGTTGACCTCAGAACCAGACAGAAGACATGCCAAGCTCCTAACAACTTGGGGCCATCCAGATCCCTTGGCAAGTCAATTTATTTCAGGCACAACTGGGATCTTAATTTCAATTTCTTGGAGAATTACATCCTCTTTCACTTAATCTGCCCACCGCTCAACCATCATAGGCCTAATGCACGGTGTGGTTATGCATGATGAAGCAAGGCCTGCCTTTAGTTCCAGAGGGCACCATTCATTTGTTGGTGAATTAATTCTTATATGTAGTGTGTATAACAAATTTAAGGATCCTTCAAAGCAAAGACATTGTACAGCCTTAAATTCTTTTTGCCTGTGCACAATTTTTCTGTGCCCGAGTATAGGTACTCTGAGACCTCTGAGTCACTGGGAGCTATGGGTTGATTTGTGTCCCCAAAATGGTATGCTGAAGTCCTCACGCCTGTACCTATGAATGTGACCTTGTTTGGAAATAGAGTCTTTGAAGATGTTAGTGGTTAACATGAGGTCATACTGGAGGAAGGTGGGTTCTGATCGTATATGACTGGTGTCCTAGTAAGAGGAAAGACAGAGGCCACATGACATGGCAGCTGCAAGCCAAGGAAGGACTAGAGCCACCAGGGGCTGGGAGAGAGCCATGAAACAGTTTCTCCCTCAAGCCTCAGGAGGAATCCACGTGCTGATACCCTGAATTCAGACTCCCAGCCTCCAGAGCTGTGAGACAATGAATTTCTGTTCTCGTATGCCACCCAGTTTGTGGTCCTTTGTTACAGTAGCCGTGGGAGACTGATACACTGTGAGTGAGGGGAGAGACGTGCCACAGGGGCAGAGTGAGGTCCTTGGTTCCAGCTCCAGCCCCTCTGCTGCTGGCTGATGCCAAGCAAGGTTCTAAGCTGTCCCAAGCCTCGGTCTCGTGATCTGTGAAATGGGATTATCCTGTCTGCCGTGCAGGATTGCTGTAGGGATGAGAGGAAGTGTACATGAAGCTGGGCACGCTGACAACACTCAAAAGCCAGTCATGTGCTGGGTCTGTACATTATTTTCTGTGGGAGCGCTTGTTCAGGCAATTCTGGCCTCACTGACTTGGCCACCCCCCTGGCCACCTTCACTGTGGTCCCACAACTTAGAAGGCCACCCCTCATCTTTTAGAAATAACAGCTAGCACTTGCTATGTACGAGGCAGCTTTACGTGTAGGCACCCATTAAGTCCTTGCTATAATTAATGGTACTAGGATTGTCCCTATTTTACAGATGTGGAAACTGAGGCACAGAGAGGTTAAGTTAAGTCACTTGCCCAGCATCACATAGCAGGATGTAGCAAGCCTGCGTGAGGGCCCAGGCACGTGGCCCAGAGCCTGAGCTCCAGGAAAGGCTGCGCCCTGTCACCGAGAAACTGTTGGCTTTTTGCCCAAAGCTGTCAGTGAAGGCGTGGTGGTATGTCTGGCCCAGAGCAGTCCTTTCCTTGATGAGAGGAATACAAGCTCAATTCGGGGAGCACCTGGATGTGCCTGCCTGGACTGCGCTTTCCCAAGATAACCACACGAAGGTCACCGTGTTCCCTCCTCTGCACCCTACTGCTTCGAAGGTCACTTCCCTTGCAATGAAAATATCCTTTGAAAAGGACACCGCCACACTCTCAGTCCGCAGTGGGAGCCTCACCCCAGTGTCAAGGGAAGAAAAGCAGCGCAGATATACGTGAGCAAAGCGATCTGATTTCCCCCCACTGTCTTCTCCTCAAATTTATTTCTAAGCAAATGACTACTGGACATGCTTAAGAAAGAGGGTTTTAAGGGCGGTAGATTTACTGAAATAAGTCGCCGTGTGAGGAGGCAAAGGTTTCTGAGAGGGAAAGAATAGGCGAGTGAGAGAAGGAATGACTGTCCCATGATTGGTGAAAAAAATATCTTTTGACGGATGAAAAAGTGGAGAAACTCAACGGCGGACAATCTGAGTCGAATTCCACATTAAACTTCCTGATCTTTTACCTTACCTTTCTCCAAAAAGCAGTTGAGTTTTGTGTTTGTTTTACAGATTATTTACCCGCACTCCAATCTCTTCCCACAAGGAGATTTTGTAACTTTAACTTGTGCCAGAGGAAATAAAATGCTCCCTCTCTGGGCCTTGTTGTCCTGCACATCATGCAGCCCAGAACCGCTGTAGTAACGTCCCGGCCTGGAGGGCAGGTTATAAATCCGGGAAGCTCTGTAGACTCAGCAATCACAGTTTTCCTTTAGTAAAACAAAGTCAGGTGATGAGAAAGTAGTACCCAGGGTATACTGCCTGTATTTCTTTGGCAGTGAACTCAAAACTCAGTGCCTAGATTGCATTTTAATAGTCTCAAATTAGCAAAAAGTGCTTTTTTCCCCTGTCTATAGTAAATAATTGACCCAATTCTCCCAGGTGCATTTTAAAAGATCCAGAAACCATTTGTACTCACTTGAGGCAGCAAAAAACCTTTGGGACAATTTGTATCTTGCAATTCATATCACTCTTTATTCAGTGGGTAAACTAGGGTCCTCAGAATTCCTCCCATATCCTGGGCTTTCCCAGTCGTCCCCCCACTGAGAGGGAAGCCAGGCTTCCTTTAACCTGAAATAGCACAGAAACCGATGGAGACCGATGGAGACCTCAGAGACCGATGGAGACCTCAGAGGGTCAGCTGGTCCAGACCAGACACGGGCCCATTCTCTGACCACCAGCTCATTTAATGAGGTTTTAATAAGAAAAATGTCGGGGCAGGTTTTCTATCTCGTCTTAATTTGAGGCTTGCACAATAGAAAACCCTCAAGAAAGGAGAGAGAAGCAGGGCCGAGGAAGAGAAACCGAGAAGAAGGAGAAAGGAAAAAGAGGGAAAGAAGAGGGAGAAGAAAGCAGTCCTGGACTCAGTAATGCCTGGTTTTCGGATAGAATTTCACACCTTCGCGAAGGTGCATCATCAGAGCAGCCCCATGAGGTAGGAAGGGCAAGTAGATACGCCCCTGTGTGGTCCAGCAAGGTAAAAGGACCTGTGACTGAGCTAGGCTGGTGCCCAGGGGCTTTGACCATGCTTCAGTGCCTTCCACCTACAACGTTCTGCAGGGATGGGGGGGTGATGAAAGAGGACGGGAAGACTGGCCTTGGCACCTGCCCTGGGGGAGATGGGTTTCACGTCTTCACAGCATTAAAGCCCAGATCAGCTGTCCCCCAAACATCATACAAACCACATAAGAGCCATCTTGTATGAGGTTGGCAAGAGGTTGGGAGCTACCCATAAATACACTTCGGTCACCTGAAAAGAGTTGTTTGAGGTTTTCCATCACTAGAGCTCCCTGACTGGACCCTTTAAAGCCCTTTTCAGGTTAGCAAAAAAAGGAAAAGCAAGTTGTGTTAGTCCAGGCTCTGCAAAAAGCAGATCCTGAGATGAAATTAAATATGCCAGGATTTTACGAGGGGAAGTGCCTGTGGGACGGGGGGCAGGGAAAGCTGGGAGAGTCATCAGAGCACAATACAAGCCTGACCCGGAGTGAAGGAAAAAGGGAGGAAAGCTGGGTGGAAGACTCTGACCACTGTGCAGTCTAAGGAAGATTCCACAAAACTGAAACTGGGGAGTCCTTCATCACAACACTATTCACAACAGCCAGAAGGCGGAAACACCCCAAGTGTCCACCCCAGATAAGTGGCTAAACAAAATGTGGTCCATCTATACAATAAATATTCTGCCATAATGAGAAATGAAGTCCTGATACACACCACAACGTGGGTGAACCTTGACAACATGGTGCTGAGTGTGACTAGTCAATCACAAAAGGACAAACACTGTATGATCCCAAGCATATTAAACATGGAATAGGCAAATACAAAGTTTATTAGTGGTTATCAGAGGTGGGGGAGGGGGAATGGGGAGTTATTGCTAAAGGGGTACTGAGTTTCTGTTTGGGATCGGGAAAAGTTTGGAAATGTATAGGGGTGATGGTGGTACAACATGCTGAATGTAATTAATGTCACTGACTTGTACACTTAAAAATGGTTAAAATGGCAAATTTTTTGTTATACATATTTTACCACAGTAAAATTAAAAAAAAAAAAAAAAAAAAAAACCCCACTGGTAGTCCTTGAGCCAAAGGCAGCTGACAAAGGAGTCCTATGTCCTCCTTCAAGCTTCGCCCCTACAAGGAGGCCTTCAAGGTTCCTTCTGGAGCCCACCACACAAATCGGTGGTTTCTTGGGAGGAGGATTTTCCGTCACAACTGTTCTATCTGTCCTGAAGAACAGTACATGGTTGGGCTGTTGAGAAGAGATGCACAGGGCCCTTCATCATCATGTGGCCCTTCTTTGAATTTCAACATCAGCTACAAGAACTCAGGTTAGATGCTAAAAGAGCGTGGTCCCGTGACATGAGAAAATACCTGCACACTGATTCAAAAGCTCAGCACACAGTCCTGGACTGCTCCTTGGAAGAGCATTTTCACCCAACACCTGGCCTGAAAGCATGACCATGAAGGCAGAACACGAAACTTCCCAAAGAGGAAGGAGGCCCAGCGAGGTCCCCCTTCTCCAAAGGGCAAAAGCCAAAGGCTGACTTGATTTCTGTCACCAACTGTTGTAGCTTTGGAACCAATAAGCACTTGACAGAGTGGCTGGGATTTGACCTCTGACCTACCTAACAGCTCTGAGGACCCTCTGAGCAGGCACTGAGTTAGCCCCCTCCATAGGAGGTGTGTGAAGACAACTTTGCCTTTAGCTACTTCCCAACCTGGGACAGTTTCTACTCTCCTGTGAGAAAGACACAAGTACCGGCATGTTTCCCAACACCTCCCCATGAACCTGTAGCCCCAGCAGGGTCTGGGGAAGGGTGAGGAAAGGAGGGCATCAAGTGCAGCGTTTAAGGAAGCATCGCTCTCAGGGAGGTTTCTCCTTCAGTTTGTGGCTGGGTGCCTCGCTCACTTCACTCTGCGCTGTAGTCAAGCTGGTCTCCTTGGCACCCTAAACAGGCCATGGAGGGGCCTCCGTCAGTCCACCCCACATGACTAATTCCACCTTCCTTTCGAGGTTGTTGCCTTTCCTGAGCAACCCAACAACTCCTGCCCTCACTCCTCTGCCATCCTAGGCCCCTTGGTTTTCAGCACATGCACAACTTTTTCACATAGTGCCTTTGCATTGTCATTTTCTGTGTGCATATCTGCTCTCTCCCAACAGACCATAAACATCTTACAGGCAGATCCTGTCTTCCTATTATGGGTTAATCTGTGTCCCGCCAGAGGATATGTTCAAGTCTTAACCACCACCCCCCACCCGTGAATGTGGCCTTATTTGGAAAAAGCCTTTGCAGGTGTACCTAGCTAGCATGAGTCCATACTGGAGTAGTAGTAGTAGTTGTTGTTGTTGTTGTTGTTAGGTGTTGTTGAGTCAGTTCTGACTCATAGTGACCCTACGTACAACAGAACGAAACACTTCTCACTCCTGCACCATCCTCATAATCGTTGTTATGCTTTAGCCCACTGTTGGAGCCACTGTATCAATCCATCTTGTTGAGGGTCTTCTTCTCTTTCTCTGGCCCTCTACTTTACCAAGCATGATGTCCTTTTCCAGAGACTGCTCCCTCCTGATAACATGTGTGGAGTAGAGTGAGTCTAATTCAGTCTGAGCACTGCCCTTATAAAAAAGGAGAAGAGGCACAAACAACACCCGGAGGTTAATAATGCTATGTGATGTCAGAGGCAGAGGTAGGGTTATGCTGCTACAGGCCAAAGAACACCTGGGGTTACCAGGAGCCGGGAGAGAAAATGTCTTCCCCTAGAGTCTTCAGAGAGAGCATGACCCCGATGACACCTTGACTTGGAACTGCTAGCCTCCAGAACTGTGAGAAAATTAATTTCTGCTCTTATAAGCCACTCAGCCAGTTGCTTGGACTCAGTCCCAACTCATGGCAACCCCATGTGTGTCAGGATAGAGCTGCCTCATAGGGCTTTCAATTGCTGATTTTTCAAAAGTAGATCACCAGGCCTTTCTTCTAAGATGCCTCTGGACGGACTTGAACTATTCAGTCATCAGCTGAGCATGTTAATGTTTGCACCACCCAGGCACTCCATAAGCCACATAGTTTGTGGGACTTAGTTGTGGCAGCCCTAGGAAGTTAACACACCATCTCCGCATCCCTGTTACGTCGCCTGCGGCACTTGGCTCCTAGGTGATGGAGGGGGTTCTGTTCAGGTGTTTCTTTGCACCTCTGGTAAGTTGCCAGCATGGTACCCACAGCAGCTGAGCCTGAGTCCCACCATACCAGGCTTTGACTTGCGAGGATGGTGACCTGGGCACCACGTAATGGAAGCATGTTGCTGAGTCGAGGTGAAGTACGTGGTGTCCTCACACGTATCTGGACCAGAGGAACCGCATCAGCAACTCTCTCATCCTGGGCAGCCTCAGGCGATCCAGCTTCATCTTCACAGAGTACCGGTGGCCATCAAAGGCTTTCTGTTTTAAAATGCTGTACTTCTCCAGGGCTGTCATTTTGATTCACAGCAGCAGCAACAGTTCTGCATAAATTCCATGGGACAAGGTGGTGTTGAGGTTAATTCTCTCTCTTCTTGAAGGCCGTGTAAGCCCAGGCATATGAGACTGAGTTGGCAAAGGTGTCAGAATTAAGAGACAAATGTCCCCAGTACTTTGGGAGCACTTATTCTCTGAAATTTTATGGAGATGACTTCGCGTACACACCAGCATTCAGAAAATGGAGCTGTAGCAAATTTCTGGTTTCTGTCAGTTATAAGAAAGAGACCCACTCCTGCAGCTCATTGACGTGGAGGGTGCTGGTCTGAGCCTCAAGAATCGCCTCTCCAAGAGTGAGGTGGGGGGTGGAGAAGAGCCTGTGGCATTCAGGTTCCCCTCCCTACTTCCTTGGATTTTGCATACTGTCTCTAAAGCCATAGGTCTCAATGTCTTCTGCATGATAATCACCTGGGGAGCTGATGACACTTGTAGGCTCCTGGTTCCATCTCCATCAGAGTCCTGGTGGTGCAATGGTTAAGAGCTATGGCTGCTAACCAAAAGATCAGCAGTTCAAATCCACCAGCTGCTCCTTGGAAACCCTATGGGGCACCACTACACTGTCCTATAAGGATGGAATTGACTCGACAGCAATGGGTTTGGATTTTTTGGGTTTTAGGGCCCTACCTACAGAGGAGTTCATTCAGCAAGCGTGGGGAGAAACCCTGGAATCTGCATTTTTAACAAGCTGCCCATGTGATACTGATGTAGGTGCTCCAGGGCTCACTTTGAGAAGCCCACTACCCAGACCCAAGGATGAGGTAGGATGATGAGAGACCAGCAGAGTGTCCAGGTGGGATAGGGATGGGCAGTAAGGCCCAGCTGCTGGAGCTAAAAAGGCAGCCGTGCTAGCACCAGGAGCCCCTCCTGCTGCTCCATAAAAAAATGGCATTCCATCGTTCCCAAATCTGAAATTTGACAGGTATTAGGGACAGCTCATCTCTATCCCACCCAGTGTCAGCTAGAGCAGAGTGAAGATGTGGGAGACCCCCAGAAAGGCTGAGGCTTTCAGACCAGGGCTAAATGGCAGCCAAGCCTTGCAGGCTTCCTTCCTAGTGTTCTGTGCACTAAATAGTAGGATCTGTGTTCAAACTACAGGTTCTAATATAAATAACGCTATGTGTTTAATTACAGGTTAAAAAAAAAAAAAGGAAAAAGCTTTGCTTAAACTGATCAGCCCTGCTGACAAAAATAGTTTTTAACACCTTTAGTAAACTTAGTTTCCAGCATGTGTTTGCTTCCCCATGTATGAAAAGTTTGCCCACAAATGTTTTGGGAATCCCTACTCACTCCTATAAGTTCTCAATTCCAGAGGGATAGATTCTGTAGGCAGTATTGTTGGAGATTAAAATCAAAGATTCCAGGATCAGATCCCAATACTTATACCTAATAGTTGTTTGACCTTGGACAAGCCAATTAGCCTCTTTGATGCTGTTCATCACCTACAAACTGAGGACAAGTATATCTCTATCACAAGGCTATTATGAAAGTGTAACAAGAGAACATATTCAAATTCAACAAACATTTACTGAGTGCCAGACACTGTTCTAGGTGTCAAAGATATAGCCAGAAACAAGTCAGACAAGGTTCTTGCTCTCTTGGAACATTGGGCAGAAAAGGAAGTATCAGATACCATTAAGTTCTATTCTGAGAATTTTTTAGAAGGCTCTGCAATAGAGAGGAACTAGGTGGCTTCTTTATGCAGGGTACCTAGGGAGACCTCTTCAAGAAGGTAGAAGGGGAGCTGAATGAAGAGCAGCCACCCATGCAAAGATCTTGGGGCAAAGGATTTTAAGCAGAGGGATTAGCAAAAGCAAAGACTTATATACCCCAAAGACTTGAAAGTAGGGACTCAAACCGATACTCTTTATACCAATATTCATTGGAGCATAATTCACAATAGCCAAAAGGTGGAAATCATTCCAGGATCCGTCAACAGATGAATGGATAGACAAAATGTAGTATATACATACAATGGAATATTATTCAACCATAAGGAGAAATGAAGCTCTGACACATGCTACCACATGGATGAACCTTAAAAACATTATGCTGAGTGAAATATGTCAGAGCAAATATTGTATGATCCTGTTTATATGAAATATCTAGAATAGGCAAATGTGTAGAAACCAAATAAGATTGCTTGTTGCCAGAAGATGAGGAATGGGAGAAATGGGGAGTTAGAAAAAGAAGAGAGAGATGGAAGACAGTATTGAGACTTAAAATACATAACAAAGGTTTCATAAATGGATAGCAATGAAGAACAATAAATAAAATTAAATTAAACATTAAAAAAAAAAAAAGCAAAGGCCAAGGGTAGGTACAAGTTCGGTTTGTGTGAGAGGCTGGAACACACTAGACGAGGGGGAGAAGGTACAAACTGTAGACAGGAGGTGGGTAGGGTCTGATCATGATGAGTCTTGCAGCCTCAGAGGGACTTGGGTTCATTCTAATAGATATCCAAAGATGAGAGGACTCTAAGTAGTGTGTATGCTGCTTTGGTTTAGACTAACATTTTAAAATGATCACTCTGCGTACCTTGCAGAGAAATGATTGGAAAAGGGTAAGAAGAGAAGCAGTGGGGGCAGTTGGAGACTGTTTGAGTAGCTCAGCTGAGAGATGACCAAAAACAAACAGTTGCCGTCAAGTTGACTCCAACTCGTGGTGACCCATATATGCCAAAGTAGAACTGCATTCCGTAGGGTTTTCAAGGTTATGAAAACCAGATCATCAGGTCTTTCTTCTGAGGAGCCTCTGGGAGGGTTCAAACTGTCAACATTTTGGTTAGTAGTCAAGCATTTAACCAGTTGCGCCACCAAGGAACTCAGAGAGAAGACAGTGGCTTAGATTAGGATTTGAAAGGTACAGATGAGAAGTGGTCAGATTTTGGAATGCATTACCAAAATAAATCTGATCAGACTTGCTGGTGGATCAACGTAAGGAGCAGAAAAGATACATCAAGGCGACTCCTGTGTTTTGGGTCCCAGTGGGTGGATAGATGGTGGTGCCATTTACAAAGATGGAAAAGAACAGGGAAGAAGCACCTGTGAGGAAGTAGAGAGATCAAGAGCTCTGTTTGGGCCATGTAATTGAGATGTAAATAAACTTCTCAGTGGAGACGCCAAGAGTGCATACTGGTAGTATTGAAAGCCAAAGGTGCAGGTGGGCTCATCTAGGGGGAAAATAGGGAAAAGAGAAGGGGATCCAAAGCTGAGTCTTAGAATATTCCGACATTTAGAGGCCAGACATTAGTGAAAAAGCCCAGGAAGGGACGACCAGTGAGATAACAGGAAGACCAGAAAACTGAAATGGGATGGAAGCTGGAAGAATATTTTCCAGGGGGAAGGAGTGATCAGCCATGACAATTGTTGTTGAAAGACCCAGCCAAAAGAGGCTAACAGATGGACCACAGGACTGGCAAGATGGAGGTTATGTTAGCCTTGATAAGAGTGGTCTCAGTGATACGTTGGGGCTGGGCCCTGACTGAGGAGGGTTCAGGAGAGAAGAATAGGTGAAACGCGGAGCAGACCGTCTGGACTACTCTATGGAGTAGTTTTTCTGGAAGGAGAGCAGAGAAATGAAGTGAACACTAGATAGACACAGGATCAAGAAAGAGTCCAGGACATTTTAGCCAGCCCTTGGGAGCAATGTAGTAGAGAGGGAAGATGGGTAATGCTGGACAGAAAGGGGATTGTTGTAAAAGTTCTTGTTTTGTTAATAATTGGTGTGTACGGGAATGGCGTAGGACCAGGAATTGTTTCATTCATTCATTTGAGCATGGGGTCTCCATGAGTCAGATCCAACTCAACTACAACTAACAACAACAACAATGTGCATTTATTTACACAGTTTCTTTTACTCAGGGAATCATTGCCTTAGAGAGTCTTTATCTCTCTGGTACTAATATGAAGTTACGCTTTTCAATAGCAAAAGTATCTAAACCTCCATTTGTGAGAAAATGCCCCAAAGAATTGGTTTAATTGGATACACGGGATCCTTAGATGTACAAATTCTCACAGCCTTAGAATTGCTTATTCCAAATGTCCTCTGTGTGCATCCAGAAGGTACACAGGTCACTCCCCTCTGATGACTCAGCTTCTGACAGCTGATCCACTCTCCACGCCCTCAGGCCACACTGTTCCAGGCTGCTGCACCTTGCATCTTCACACCACCCCTCTGCCTGCCTCCAGTGTCCCCTGGGGGAATACCCTCCCTTCATGTTCTCTGTGAAGCACCAATTTCTGTAGATCTCTTCTTTTTTGCTTTCTTTGAAGATAAGTTAGGCCCCAAGAAACGGTTATGAACCTAGGATTGTGAATAAGCCCATTCCGTGAACCTGAGGTCCATTTAAAAAAGTGATAATGATAAAGATAGAGGTAATGTGTACGCTTGAAGAAAATGCAAACAATACAGAAATGAATAAAGAAGAAATTAAAATTTAAGTAAATTCATATTTTCAGAAACAACTACTGTTAACATTTTGCTCAACATCCCCTAGACCTCTCTGTAATCCTCTATTTTCTGCATAGAAGAGATCTGTAACACTATAATACTATATATAAAAAAAATATATACATAAAAATCAGGGGCTCAGTGGTAGAATTTTTGCCTTCCATGCAGGAGACCCAGGTTCAATTCCCAGCAATGCACCTCATGTGTAGCCACCATCCATCTGTCTGTGGAGGCTTTAGTGTTGCTATGATGCTAAACAGGCTTCAGCAGAGCTTCCAGACTAATGAAGACTAGGAAGAAAGACTTGGTGATTTACTTCTGAAAATCAGCCAATGAAAACCCTGTGAATCACAATGCCTTATCTGTAACCAATCATGGTGTCTTAGTCTGAGTTCTCTAGAGGAGCAAAACCAGTGAAGTGTATATAGATACACAGAGAGAAATTTACATCAAAGAAATGGCTCACGTAAATGTGAGGCAATAGCTCACGCAATCATGGGGGCTGGCAAGTCCCAAATCCATGGGTCGGGCAGCGGGCTGAAGGCTTCTGGTGTCCCAAGAACCAGAGGTCAAGCAAAGAGAAGAGTGCAGGATTGAAAGAGAGTGAGCTTTGCCAGAATATCTGCTTATATACTGTAGATAGGCCCCACCCCAGAAGAAATACACTTTTCAACTGACTGGTCGCTCATATCAGCTAACAAAATGGAGGATGATTACACAGTGCCTGCCCAACCACTGAGAATCACAGCCCAGCCAAGCTGATGCACAGGATTAACCATCACACATGGGGATGGGGCAGGACCGTGCACAGTTTCTTACAGTTGCACAAGTCGTGCGTGGGTTCGCCCTGAGTCAGGGACCAACCCAACAGCCGCTGACAATATATACACAAACTAAAAAAAAAAAAAATTTATTTTTTTTATAACCTCTAACACTAGGCCCTATCACACATCAGTGCACTTTTAGGTCTAGGCCAGTTTGTCTTTGGCTTTCTAAAGCGACTATTGCAGGTTGCTTGCCTCATTTCTGTTTGTATTCCCAGAGCTCTACACAAACTTCATCACTGTGGAGGACTCCCATGTGGTTGTGAAATTAATGAATAAGGGTGCATGTGGCCGCAAGACTTAGCTGTAACAAGAATAATGCAGCTCCCTGACATTGTTCACACATGAAGAAACAGGCTCAGGAAGATGCACTCATATGTGGTGAAGGGAGGCAGGGAGTGCTGGGATGTTCTGGTCTTTGCACAAAAACAGATCCAAATACATGTAATATTTAATATTTGATGTAAGTAGCATTCCAAGTCAATGTAAAAATATATGTTAAATAAGTATTGCTGAGATAATTGGTAAATAATACAAGGGAAAGATGAAAATTAGAGCCTTTCTTCTTGCCAGACAGCATATAAATAGATAGAAACTAACTGCAAAGAAAGAAAGCAGGTATGAGGTAGAAGCCCATATAGGTAAACACGATCCTGGAATAAGAACAGAATAACAAAGACATAGATATATAAGGAAGGATCATATGTTGGATTGAACAAAATGAAAATGACCTTTAACAAAAGGCAAATGGGGAAAATATTTTGACGTATTTAACTGATAGCCTTACTATATAGAGTTCGTAGAACTAATTGCAAATACGCAAAGGAAATGAAAAAGGAATTCCCAAAAGAAAAAATACAAATGGAAATACATAACAAGATTTTATAGGACTATATCTACTATAGAGCTTAAAGTCCCTAGGATTTAAGAAAGGCAAATTAACATGAACCCCTGCCTCCTCTGCCTTGAGACCAGAACTAGATGTAGCCCTGCTACCACTACTGAATATTCTGATCAGGATCATAGAGAGGAATCCTGATTAAAAAAAGAAAGAAAAATGTGGAATAGAACTTCAAATTCTTAAAGAATCCAGACTTACTGGACCTGTTGAGGAGAGCTGCCTGAGACTCTGGCCCTGAGTTGCTCTTCAAACCTTGAATCGAAACTATTCCCTGAAGTCACCTTTAAACTAAGTGACAGTTTAGCCCAAAGAATAAAGATTGTCACCTTTAAATATTATGTTACTTTAAATATATGTATTTAAAAATACATGGTGTGTGTGTGTGTGTGTGTGTCCAAAGGGTCAACAGCTATTTTAAAGCATAAAAGAGAAGGCGGGGGGGGGCGGGGGTGGGCAGGAAGATTAAGTAAATGGAAGTCAAACAAGTAGAACAGAAATAACGAGAATGGTGACACAATGTAAAGAATGTAACTAATATCACTGATCATTATATCTAGAAACTGTGGAATGAGATGGGTTTTGCTGTGTATATTTTCACTGAAAAAAAAAATTTTTTTAAAGCATCAAAAAGACACTTTTTTGCCTACGAGGTTGGCGAAAGCTTTAAAAGAATACTAACCATCATTGACGACACTATGAAAAAAATAGGTGTTCTACACTGCTCGTATGGGCTCAAGCATAACAACGGTTGTGAAGCTTGGTGCAGGACCAGCCAGTGTTACGTTCCATTGTACGTAGGGTCGCTGTGAGTCAGAACACACTGCTAGCACAATCACACATGGAAAACCCTTTCAAGGTTGACTTGGCAATGTTTGTTAAAAGCCTTTGAAATGTGTGTGCTAGTTTACTTCCTATTTCAAAAACTAAGAATTTATCACAAAGAGGTATTTAGATGTATGTGCAAAGATGTCAAATATGGTTCTCTGGTAAAAGGATTATGAGATATTTTTTCCCCTTTTTAATTTTCATGGTTTCATTGTCCTAAATTGAATTTTTTTCAATAGTGGTAAATATATAAGTAACAAACACTTGCCATTTCAACAATCTTTGCATGTACAGTTCAGTGACATTAATGTCCATCATTTTGTTCAACTATCACCATGAAATGAAGTTGTATCTCTCAACTGGAGATAAAGAATAAATGAGGACTTCCAGGTAAAAATAGCAGATTAAACATTAATATTTACCTCTACTCCCTTCCAAAATCAAACTAAAGTGACAGTAAAGTGATTTTTAGAGCATAGACCCACAGGGACACACAGAATGGGAAAAGATCTTGGAAGCCAGAAAGGGAAGAAGTACCTGATTTAGCAAACCTGAATCAACAGCAGGGAAAGTCAAGGTGCAACCTGGCTCAAACTGCAGACTTTTGAAAGGCTGGGGAACTGGCAACACCTTGTGGCTCAAAACAGGTTGTGTTGAAAGTCTATTTAAGAAGCTGTTAGACCCCCCAACTCTCTCACCCAACTCCACACAGGCAGAAGCCTGGAAAGATGAAACGGAAGATCTCAGGGCTACAGAACGCCAGGCACAGTGAGGGCAGGAGTGCTGAGCTGAAGAGAAGGACCAAGTGAACGTGTACACGCTCAGTAGTGGGTTCTTAGGCCCGCTTTTCTCTCTTGACTCCCAAAAGCTGGCAGCCAGGCTTATAGCCTCAAGGCAGACAATTAAAAAATTCTCTGGGAAATCCAACCAGCCTGAGAATAAACAATCATCAGAGAGTTTCCTAATGAAGCAGTAAAGCCAATTATCTTAGAATAGGTCCTGCTGTCAGTAAAGCCCTCCACCCACCCGTCACTGTCACCACACTGAGAGATTTTTGGTGCATCACTCAAACTATGACCTGAGTGTCAAGGATCTTCAGATATTTGAGGAAAGTATTTACCCTGTTTCATTGATTCTAAGATGCAAGTGTTTAACATCTCTGAATGAACATCTTTGAAATCTAGATAAACCTTACAAATTCATGATATTATAAAGTTGCTGTCAGGAGGCAGTCACAGTGGTATAGTTGTGCAATAAACTTTCATGGAAAAGTCTTTAAAGCACTAGAGTCAAAGGGTCTTAGAGAGAATAAAATGTGGTAATATGAAAGCCAGAGACCAAAACTAACAGGGAAAGCAGATGGGGAAAATAACTACTACGCAAGAAGGAGAAAACATCTCCCAACACCATCGTTACTATCCTTAGAGAGGTAACAGAAGTCATTGCATACGTTAGAAAAAATCTAAGGAAGAAGATCATTCAAATAATTTTTGGAAATTAAAGTAAGATACCTCTCACAAAACACATATCTTATAAAGGCCTAATATCCAAAATAAGAAGAACTCTTAGAACTCAACAATGAGGAAACCAACAACCTAATTCTTGTTTTTAGTTGCCTTCAAGTCAGTTCTGACTCATGGCAACCCCATTGTGGTGAGTAGAACTGGTACATAGGGTCTTCAAGGCTGTAACCTTTTGCAAGCAGATCGCTAGGCCTGTCTTCCAAGGCACCTCTGGGTGGGCTTGAACCACCAATCTTTCAGCTAGTAGTCAAGCACTTAACCATTTGCACCACCCAAGGACTCCAAAACAATCCCGTTACAATGAGCAAAAGATCTGACTGGACACTTCACTGAAGAAGATATACAGAGGGCATATTGCCTATGAAAAGATGCTCAACATCATATGTCATTAGGGAATTACAAATTAAAACAGGAGTTACTACTACACAACTATTAGAATAGTTAAAATCCAAAACACTGACACCAAACACTGGCGAGGATGTGGAGCAACAGGAACTCTCATTCATTGCTGGTGTGAATGCAAAATGGTACGGTCACTTTGGAAGACAGACTGGCACTTTCTTACGAAGTTAAACACGTTCTTACCAGACAATTCAGCAATCGCAGTCCTAGATATTTATCCAAATTAGTTGAAAACATATGTCCACATAAAAACCTGCACACAAATGTTTATAGCAGCTTTACTTATAATTGCCAAAAACTGGAAGCAACCAAGATGCCCTTCAATAGGTCAAAGTATAAACAAACTGTGGTACATCCACACAATGGAATATTAGCCAACAATAAAAAGAAATGAGCTATCAAGCTATGAAAAGATATGGACGAACCTTAAATTCATACTGCTAAGTGAAAGAAGCCAGGCTGAAAAGACTACAAGCTGTGTGATTTCACCTATATGACGCTCCGCAAAAGGTAAAACTATAGGGACAGTAATAAAGACGAGTGGGCTGAGGAGGAGGAGGGAAGGATGAATAGGTAGACGTGATAGTTAAGGTTGTGTGTCAACTCATCTAGGCCCTGATTCTCAGTGGTTTGGCAGTTATGATGTAGTTTGGCAGTCATACGTGATCACGTTCGTGATGAGGTTTGATGTAACGTGATCACTTCCATAATGGGATCTGCTGTGAGTATCCAATCAGTCGAAAGGGAGTTTCCTTGGGCATGTGGTCTGCATCGAATATAAGTGGACATTCTGGCAAGGCTCTGGGGCTTTTGCTCATTCTGGATCCTGCAACTGGCTCCTGTTCGTCTGACCTCCAGTTTTGGGGACTTGAGCTAGCAGCTTACCTGTGGTCTTGCCTGCCAATCTTGGGATTGCTCGCTCTTTGCAGCCTGTGAGCAACAGCCCTGCTCTCTGACCTACCAGTCTTAGATTCACCAGCCCCTGCAACTGCATGAATCAGAAGAAGCCTCTATCCTGAGCCACAGACTTGGGACTTTCCAGCCTCTACAACTTGTATATACATATATATACTTTATTGGTTTTTCTTCTCTAGAGAACCCAGCCTGAGACAGTGGAGCACAGGGGATTTTTAGGGTAGTGAAACTATTCTGGAAATACTGTAACGGTGGGCATGTGACATTATGCGTTTGTTAAAACCCACAGGACTGTACGACATAAAGTGTGAATGCTAATGTAATCTATGGCCTTTAGTTAACAACAATGTACTGATATTGGTTTATCAACTGTGACAAATTTACCACAAGAATACAAGCTGTTAATTAACAGAAGAAACAGTGTGCAGGGGGCAGAGGATGTATGGGAACACTGTGCTTTCCGCACAATTTTTCTATTAACCTAAAACTGCTCCTAGAAAAATTGTTTATTTTTTAAAATGATAAATCACAATAGAAGATATGGTTGAGAAAATTTCACTGAAAGGAGCATAAAAAACAGATACAAAATCAGAGAAAAAAATAAGAATATTAGAGCATAGGTCCAGGAGTTCCCAAATGAGAAAATAGAGAAGACATCAACAAAATATTTCAAGAAAAAATTCCCAGAATTGAAAGACATGATCTTCTAAATTAAAAAGGGCCCACTAAGTACCAGAAGAGGAACCAAAATATACCCACAACAAAACACATCACTATGATATTTCAGAGAACTAGAGACAGAGAAAAGATCCTACAAACTTCAAAAAAGAAAAATAAAACATTTCATGTAAAAATCTAGAAGATAATGGAGAAAAACCTCCAAATTTCTGAAGAAAAATGTTTTGAAACTTAGAATTTTACACTAAGCCAAACTACCAAATAAATGAATAGAATAAAGACCTTTCAGACTTACAAGTAAAGAAATAAAGCAATTGCCCAGGATAATGGGTGCAGGCAGAACCCAAGATGATGGATGTGTCACTAGTATAAAGGACAACCAGTTAGTCTAGAGTAGATCCAGAAGAGATTTCTTTAAAAAGATTAAATCAAATATATTGAGAGCAGTGCCCAACTGGAAGGGTTGGCATTGAATTAGTGGCAAGTGTATAGAAAACTGAGCAAATGAAATGATAAGGCAATTATTAACTCTAGGGAAAACAAAATGTTGTAACAGAAAGGAAATGTAACAGTTGTGTAGTGCTTGATTCAACGTGCATAGTTAAATAAACACTGAATAGCAAGCTTACCAAAAGTGCAATTAACTATATTGGGAAAATGGAGAATTTAAATTGTGTGTTGTTGTTGTTAGGTGCCATTCAGTCAGTTCCATGTACAATGGGACAAAACACTTCCCAGTCCTGCGCCATCCTCACAATTGATGTTACGTTTGAGCCCATTGCAGAAGCCAGTGTGTCAATCCATCTCATTGAGGGTCTTCCTCTTTTTCACTGACCCTCTACCTTACCAAGCATGATGCCCTTCTCCACGGACTGGTCCCTCCTGATAACATGTCCAAAATACATGAGATGGAGTCTCACCATCCTCACTTCCAAGGAGCATTCTGGCTGTACTTCTTCTAAAATAGACTTGATTATTCTTCTGACCAAACCAAAAAATCAAACCCCTTGCCGCCAAGTCGATTCCAACTCATAACAACCGTGTAGGACAGGGTAGAACTGCCCCAGAAAGTTTACAAGGAGTGGCTGGTGGATTCGAACTGCCGACATTTTGGTTAGAAGCCGAGCTCTTAACCACTGCGCCAACAGGGCTCCATGGTATATATATTCAATATTCTTCACCAATACCATAATTTAAAGGCATCAATTTTTCTTTGATCTTCCTTATTCATTGTCCAGCTTTCACGTGCGTGTGAGGTAATTGAAAATACCGTGGCTTGGATCAGGTGCGCCTTAGTCCTCAAAGTGACATCTTTGCAGCAGCTTTGCCCAATGCAGTACATGTTTTGATTTCTTGACTGGTGCTTCCATGGGGTTTAGTGTCGATCCAAGTAAAATGAAATTCTTGGCAACTACGATATTTTCTTCATTTGTCATGATGTTACTTATTGGTCCAGTTGAGAATTTTAACTATATTGGGAAAATGGGGAATTTGAGTTGTGTAGGTGGGTAAAGTGGGTAAAAGAGAGAGAAATCCTTATGTGCCGTGTGTGAAGCAAATAGTTATTGTCTAAAAAGAGTTTTAATCGATATGTTACTTATAAGTATGGAAACAAATGTCAAAGGAATCAGGTAAAAGTGGCAAGTGAATACTTCTGGAGAGTAGGACAGAGAACAGGAATGTTTTTAAATCAGTTATGTAGAATTATTGCAGTATTACCACTCTATGCATATATAGATTTAACAAAAATAAAAGCTAAATTAGAAAAAAGGAAAGGAAGGAAGAAGGAAAGAATGAGCATGGGCTTTGGAATTGGATATGGGTTTGACTACCAAGTATGTCAATCGCTAGCTGTGTGACCTTGGCCAGTTGCTCTCCAGGCCCTAATTTCCTCATCAGTGAAATAGGAATTAAAATAATCCACCGTACAGGGCTGCTGTGAGGGGTCAATGAGATAATACATTTAACATGGTTGGCACATATTAACAGCTTTGATAGGTCTCCATACCCCTTGACCAAATGGCTGTGGTCCTTACCTTCAAACACTTCAGAATTTGGGAAAAGCAAATATGTTAGGTACTTTGGAAATAAACCCATGTGTCATGGATTGAATCATGTCCCCCCAAAAATATGTGTCAACTTGCTTAGGCCATGATTCCCAGTATTGTGTGGTTGTCTTCCATTTTGTGATTGTACTTTTATGCTAAAGAAGATTAGGGTGGGATTGTAACAGCACCCTTACTCAGGTCACCTTCCTGATCCAAGGTAAAGGGAGTTTTCCTGGGGTGGGGCCTGCACCACCTTTTCTCTCTCAAGAGATAAAAGCAAAGGGTAGCAAGCAGAGGTTGGGGACCTCATATCACCAAGAAGGCAGCACCAGAAGCAGAGCGTGTCCTTTGGACATGGGTCCCTGCACCTGAGAAGCTCCTCGACCATGGGAAGACTGCGGACAAGGACCTTCCTCCAGAGCTGACAGACAGAGAAAGCCATCCTCTGGAGCCGACACCCTGAATTTGGACTTGTAACCTACTAGACTGTGAGAAAATAAATTTCTCTTGCCATCCACTTGTGGTATTTCTCTCATGGCAGCACTAGATGACTAAGACACCATGCTTTTTGTTTTTAGGATTACAGAAAATTTTTCAGGTTCATGGTTTAATTTTTTGGTTTCAAATGTTGGGTGCACACACAGCATTTCATGGCTTCAATAACTTCATTCCCTGAGAATCCCCAGTACCTGTTATGGCCCCACCCTTCCCAGTTTCAGCACCAGCAGCCTGATAGCAGCCTCAATCACCACAAGCCCAAAAACCCAGTGCCATCAAGTTGATTCCAACTTATAGCCACCCTATAGGACAAAGTAGAACTGCCCCATAGAGTTTCCAAAGAGTGCCTGGCAGATTCGAACTGCCAACCCTTTGATTAGCAGCCATAGCACTTAACCGCTACACCACCAGGGTTTCCCCAATCACCACACCTACCCTCATTAACAAAATGGGATGCAAAAGCTCTTGTTGGTCATAACCAAAAGCCAAACCAAACCCATCGCCATCGAGTCGATTCCAACTCACAGTGATCCTATAGGACAGAGTAGAACTGCCCAATAAAGTTTCCAAGGAGTGGCTGGTAGATTCCAACTGCTGACCTTTTGGTTAGCAGCCAAGCTCTTAACCACTACACCACCAGGGCTCCTTGTTGGTCATAGACAATCAGAAAGTATATGGTGATAAAGAGATTTTAAGGACCTCTGGTGGCGCAATGGTTAAGCACTCAGCTGCTAACTGACAGATCAGCAGTTCAAACTCACTTAAGACCTGGCAATCTGTTCCCATAAAAATTACAACCTAAGAAACCCCATGGGACAGTTCTACTCTGTCATATAGAGTTTCTATGGGTTGGAGTCAACACAATGGCACACAACAACAATATTTTAAAAACAATTTCTTCCTAACTGGGGATGTTTTCTGATATAATCATAATAGGAAATATATATATTAAAAAGGAGAGGGATCTGGAAGAAATTTGGACAGTTCTACAAAGTGCTTTGGTTTGAGAATAAATACTCAAGGAATTTTCAATTTCAAGCTACCAACAAAAAGTGATAAATCTACCACCAGAATAATTTACTGTGCAGACACTGGCCATGCGCTTAACTCTGTATCAGTTTCTCTCGTTAATACTCTCCTGAGATTGTGCTCCTCAAGTCACCGATGATCCTCACTTGCCAAGCGTGATGCTCACTGTTCTGTCCTAATGTTCCATGGCCTCTCAGCAAAGTTGACACAATGGACCACTTTCTCCTTTTTAGAACACTTGCTGTCCTGCCTTTGTGACACAGTGCTCTCCTGGTGTCCATTCCTAACCATTCCCACCACTATAACCAGCCCTCTAACCATTCAGTTAGCTTTTTTAGACCACAACTGCCTCCTAATTAGCTTCCCTGTTTCCAGTCTTGCCTATCTCTGATCATTGTTCACTCAGCTGCTAAAGTTGATCTTTTAAAAAGGTATATCAGGTCATCACACCCTTCTTAAAATGCCCCAATGATTTCCAGCTGCAAATAAAACCAAAGACAAACTCCTTACACCAGGGTCTACCTACAGAGTCCACATAATTTGACCCTCCCTCCCTCTCTGCCCTACTCGCCTATCTGTGTTCAGGCTGTTTTGGCCATACTAGCCTTCTCTTCCAGTCTCTCAAACACCAAAAACTCATCCTCATCTAATTTTAGACCCACCTGCCTAGATCCCTGTCTCCTCCCCACTCACCCAAGGTTGTCACATTGCTGGCTCTTCCTTGTCTCTCAGGTTTCAGATCCAATGTCCCATTGAACCTGAACATTCACCCTAAAGGACCCAGAACCATCAATCTCACTCACATCACCCTTCTCTATTTCCTATGTGACACTCACTACCAACTGAAAGTTTGTTTTTGGTTTGTTTTGTTTATCTATCTGTTTACGTGATAGTTATGACTTCTTTCTTACAACATAAGCTCCATGAAGATAGGGAACTTGCTGGTCATGCTCAGTGCCTGGATAAGAATAAGATCTAAATAAATGTTATTTTAATTAATTAGAAGAAAATAAAAGCCTAAGAGAGAAGAAATAAGATGAACAAAACAAAAATACCCTAGAGGAAACAAATGATATAAGGAATAGAAGAGACTTTCAAAGCTTTCTAATCAGTGTTTCAGAGAAAAGTAGTATTTTATACATATGAAAAGAAATACAGGAGGCTCACAAAAAAAAATCTTGGATTTAAAAATATAATTGACAAGATAAAAAATGTAATAGTAGGGTTAGAAGGAAAACACTGATCTCTCAGGCTATAGACTTAAAATGCAGAGATTTAGGGAGGAAAGAGCATTTAAAAAGTTAACAGACTTATGAAGACCAATTCAGAAAACCTAATATCCACCTAATAGATGTTTAAGAAGAAAGAGAGAGAGAGAACATGCCAAAAAGAAACGTTTTAAATAAATAACTGAGAAAATTTTTCCAGAGCAGGAAAAACAAACAAATCTCCAGACATCAAGTCATAACGACAAATTAAAACACACACACACACACATCTAGAGCCACATCATGATATTTTTGAATGCCAAATATAACATTTCCAGAAAGAATATATTGCCTACGAAAGAAAGAGAATCATGTTGGCACCAGACTTATCAGCACACCCAATGCTGTAAGACAATGGAGTGTTGCCTTTACGTTTTGGGGCAATTTTTTTTAAACATGAAATTTCATATCTTCTTGAGTTATCAACCAAAATAAGAATAAAATCTAGACATTAATATATATGCCTAATGTCTTCACTTTTATTCAGCATTCTATTAGCATTCTAACCTGTGCGCCAAGATAAGAATTTGGAAAAAAGAAACCAAACTATTGTTATTTACAGATATTAGTATGTTCTACATAGAAAACTTACAATTATCTATAAATTATTAGAATTAATAAGAGAATTTAGCAAGTTTACTAGGCATAAGATGGCCATATGAGTCAACTGCATTCCTATATACCAGCAAAAAAAAGCTAGAAAACACAAGTTTTAAAAATATCATTTACAATAGCAACAACAACAGTAATAAGATACCAAGAAATAAGTCTAACAAAAGATGTACAAGACCTTTTTGGAGAAAGGTATCAAATTTTGGTGAAAGACATTAGGTCTTAAATAAGCAGAATAATATAATTTTTCCATGAACAGGAAGGCTGAGTGTCTTAAACATATCAATTCTCCCCTAACTGTTCTGTAGATTTTAAGTAATTACAATAAAAATCCCAACAAGATGCTTCGTAGCACTTGACAATCTAATTCTAAAACATACAGAGAAGAGCCACAGGGCAAGAATAGCTGGGATGAGTGGATGTGTTCCAAGAGAATTAAGACGTATTATAAGACAACAGTGGTTAGGATTCTGTGGTACTAGTACAAGGATGAAAAACAGATGAATTAAACAAAAAGAGAAACCAAAAACTGATCCACGCTTAAATCAAAACATGATATATGATAGATCTGACATTACAGAGCAGAGGGGTTAGTTGTATAGAAAAAAATGGAAATGGATTCCTACCTCACACCATATATAAAAATCAATTCAGGTGGAGCAGGAACTAATACAAGAACAGAAAAACTTTAGAGAAAATACAAAATCATATTGTAATGATCTGTGGGTTGAGAAGGATTTTTTAAACTAGCAAGAAAAGCGCAAACCACAAAGAAAAAAGATTAATAAAATTGATGATAAGAACTTCTGTTCCGTAAAGTTAACATTAAGAAAGTGAAAACACAAGCCTCAATCTGAAAAGATATTTGTAACATACAACAAAGAATCATCCAGAATATATGCAGAACGCTAATAGATAAGAAAACAATAAAGCAGGAGATGTACAAAAGACATAAACAGGCATCTCTCTGAAAAGGAAATACGAATGGCCAATACACATATGAATACATGCTCAACCTCATCATGAATCATGGAGCCACAAATTGAAATGAAAATAAAAGAGATTGTCAAAAATGCAAATCCAACAAAGCCAAGCATTGGCAAGAATGTAGAACCACAAATATCTCAGACTGCTGGCAGGAGTGTGGATTTCTTCAACTGCATTAGAAAGCAATTGGCATTACTTCATGTGGCAGACCTGTGAGCTGGTTTGCTTGACTTTTATTCCAACCTCCTTCTACTGTAACTTTCCATATTTCAAAGCCCAGAAAACTAAAAGCTATATTTCCAAGACACCCTCTAACTAGAATCCATATGATTTAGGATTGACCAATCCAGTGCTCTCAGTGAGACTGGAAATTAGTTAAGTGGGTACAGAAGCAGCGCTCTGGCGGGGATTATAATTGTGACTTCCCAATTTTAAAAGGTGATTTCAGAGAATCAGCTTGGTTCTGGAGCCAGCAGGTCTAAGAGTGGCTTCCTGATTTAGCTAAAGCATCTTCCTAATTACACATAAAGCTGTGTGGCTTCAGAGCCAAAACTGTACTGACAGCTTTCCAATTTAAAACATAGCTTCCTGATGAAGGGAAAAGTGGTAGCTTTATTGGTGGCCCAGTGTTGTGGTATGGCTTTGGGACTCATTCCTAGAAGCTTAGCCCAGAATTTGTTTCTTCAATCTCCCCAACAATTCTGTAAATTATCAATAACCTTTAATAAATCCCTTTCTGCTTTACTGAACTAGGGTAGATTTTGTGCTTTGTAACTGAACCTTGGTAGATACAGCTAGCAAAGTTGTAGTAGCACATGCCATACACCCCAGCAACTGCATTCCTAGATCTATGCCCTAGAGAAACTGGACACATAGACCACAAACAAGTACAAGGAAATAGTTATTGCAGCATTGTTTGTAGCAACAAAAAACTGGAAACACAACCTGATAGCCACCAAAAGTGGAATCAATAAATAAACTAAGGTACAGTCAGACAAGAGAATACCACAGAGATATGAAAATAGATGACCTATTGCTTCACATATCAAAATGAATAAATCACAAAAATAAGGTTGAATGAAAGTAATCACAAAAGAATATATATAGTATGATTTTATTTCCATGAAACTTAAACTAAACAATATACTACTGGAGATACACAGGGATCTTAGTTATCTACGGCTGCTACAGCAAAAATACCACAAGTGGGTGGCTTTAACAAACAGAAATTTATTTTTTCACAGTTAGGAGGCTAGAAGTCTGAATTCAGGGCTCCATCTCTAGAGGAAGGCTTTCTCTCTCTGTTAGCTCTGACGGAAGGTCCTTGTCTCTTCAGCTTCTATTCCTTGGCTCCTTGGTGATCTTCATGTGGCATGTCGTCTATCTTCCCCCATTTCTGCTTGTTCACTTGTTTGTTTAATGTCTCGTATATCACAAAAGAGATTGACTCAAAACACATCCTACACAGGCATAGAGGTTAGGATTTACAACGCATATTTTTTGGGAACACAATTCAATCCATAACAATAGTTAATGTGGTGAAACTGTAAAGAAAATTCAAGAAGAGTCAACACACAATTCAGGATAATGGTTACCTCCGGTGGGAAGGGGTGGGGTGTTACTGGAAAGGGACACACAGGAGGCTTCCAAGGTATTGGCAACGTGTTTCTCTCATGGTGGGAACACTAGGTGGTATTCATTTAACTTTACATCTACATCATATACTCTTCTGTATATATAACTTATTTTATAATTTTAAACACTAAAGAAAAATAATGAGAAGGCATGTAATAAAATGAAGGTGTTTGTCTCAGTCTAGTGCTGCTATAACAGAAGTACCACAAGTGGGTGTCTTTAACAAAGAGAAATTTATTCTGTCACAGTCTAGTAGTCTACAAGTCCAAATTCAGGGCATCAGTTCCAGGGGAAGGCTTTGTCTTCTTTCTCAGCTTTCAAGGAAGGTCCTTGTCACCAGTCTTCCCCCTGACTAGGAGATTCTCCACACGGGAACCCTGGGTCCAAAGGGCGTGCTCTGCCCCCAGCACTGCTTTCTTGGTGATATGAGTTCCCCCTGTCTCTGCTCGCTTCTCTCTTTTGTATCTCAAAGAGATTGGCTTAAGGCACTATCTGATCCTGTAAATCTCATCAATATAACTGCCGCTAATCCATTAACATTATAGTGATAGGATTTATAACGCGTAGGAAAATCTCATCAGATGACAAAATAGTAGGCAATCATACAATACTGGGAATCATAACCTAGCCAAGGTCATAGATATTTTGGGGGGACACAATTCAATCTATGACTGTTAAACAACTCAACCAACCACACAATTCAATCCTGTCTTAAAGATTACCAACACAAAAGTGAGATGATAAAAATATAAGGTAATTTATTGCAACGTTATTTGAAATAAAAGATTGGAAACAATACAAATATCCATAAGTTAGTAACAATGGTATATCCAACATAATAAAGTAATATGCATGTGTAAAGTTAGTGAAAAAACCGTATCTATTTTTATTGATATGGTCCATCACCTGTCTATCAGTTTGTCTACTGTGGTGACTTGCATGTTGCTACGATGCTGGAAACTATGCCACCAGTATTTCAAATACCAGCAAGGGCACCATGGCGGACAGGTTTCAGCAGAGCCTTCAGACTAAGAAAAACTAGGAAGAAAGGCCTGGCAATCTATTTCTAAAAATTAGCCAATGAAAACCTTATCAACCACAACAGAATACTGTCCACTACAGTGCTGGAAAATGAGCCTCCTAGGCTGGAAGGCACTCAAAATACCTGGTGGTCACAGCAATGGACTTGAGCATACCAGCAATTGTGAAGATGGTGAATGACCAGACAACGTTTCATTCTACTGTGTGTTTGGTCACCATGAGTCAAAGCCCATTCAACCGCAGCTAAACGACAACAGCATTGATGTGGTGACCACACCAATCTGTTGTGTGTTTTTCAGTGAATATCCATAGCGAACAACAATGAGTATAATATGTTTTTTGTGTTAAAACATAGGAAATACATAAAGTCATATGATTAATATACTATTACGTAAATACACAGATAATAGACTTTACTTGCAACAGGAAACTTAAAAAAAATAAATTAGAAACTAATAAAATGGTTACTCATGGGAGGAAGCAGAATTGAAAGAAAGGAATAGGAAGCAAGCTAAAATTAAGTATACCCTTTCATGTAATCTTGATTTTTGAACTATGCAAATATTTTTCATGTTAAAAAAATAAACTTAAATAAAAAATAAAGCAAACTCTAAAATTAAAAACAAACTAAAATAAATAAAACTAGCTGTATTGCAAACAGCCACACAAATCACTTCAAGGGACTTCAGAACTCAGGATTTTAGCTATACATACTTATATAGAGATATATTAAACTTTATTTAGCAATTCTATTACTAGTAGAAATATTGTTGGGTTATTTTAAAACTATTTTATGTGTATTTTATGATAAAGCAAGTAATTAATTAGGTAGATAGCTGCCATTGACTCAACTCTGATTCATGACGATCTTATGTACAACAGAACAAAACAACAGAACTTGGGACATTCTTAAGAGAAGTGGCCCAATGACTCCAACGAGCCATACACTAGGAGAAAAAGGAGAGATTGTTCTAGGAAAAGAAGGATATTCTTGATTGGATTTTATTTTTAACAAACCAGATATAGAAGACTTTTGGGGGACAGTTGAGGAAATTTTAAAATGGACTGGGAATTATCATTAGTTTAGTTAGATGTGATATTGGTATTGCAGTCATGTAGCAGAATGTCATTTCTGAAGACATATACCAAAATATTTAGGGGTGAAAATTTAGGAAAAAAATATAATTCATGTGTGTGCGTATTAAATACATACAAAGCAAATGTAATGAAATGTTAACAATTGTTAAATTCAGGTATTGATTATATGTGTTCTCATTGTATTCTTTCTACTTTTCTGGATTATTTGACATTTTTCATAATAAAAAGACAAAATAAAAGATAAAGGATGATAATGCAAAAAAGGGAACAAAAGTAAATAATACAGCGAACACCTCTATTCAACAAATATTTATCGACACATACATATACAAAACATTATCAAAGTGAAAACAGAACTTGTCTTAGAAGATTCTCAGCACAAAAGTGAAATGACAAAAGTATAGGTTATTTATTGCAGCATTATTTGAAATAACAAAAGATTGGAAAAAACACCAATATCCATAAGTTGAGAACAATGGGACATCCAGCATAACAAATTAGAATGCAGAATCCTAATGAATAAGATTCTTTGCTAAGTAAAGAAAACAAGAAAAAAGACCAAATCATCAAGAGTTAGAAAATGACATTGACTACTAAACAGACCTATTTTCAAATTCCTATCACAGAAATATCTCACTTAGAGTCCATTGTTTCAAGCCTCCCTAAGTTGTTTGGGGCAACCAATTAGATTCAGGGCTTCCTGCAAACCCTCCTTCTATTGCCAGCAAGCATAAGTTAAAAGTGGTACTTTGAAGATTCCCATTACAGTGAAAAAAATAAATTAGCATAGCAAGTTTATGAAAATACCTCGCGGAGAGGGGGACCATGCTTGGCAAACAAACACAGAGGCACTGTTACTTAAAAACACCGTAAAAGGTTCAGAAGTAAATTCCTGACAGGAATTTAGCAATGAAGAGTCCTGAAACTCAGCTACATGCAAGTCTTTGAAACCTTGAAGAATCTCTTCTACGAGGCAAATTTTTTCCAAAAAAAGTAGGCTGGGGGAAAAGAAAGGGGTGTAAAATCTCCCCTTTGAAGAACTTCACCCATAAGAATCAGCATTTCTGGGTTAATCAATCTTTGGTAGATAATTGGAGTCCTTTAAAAATAATATTTCCTTAATTAAAAAAAAAAAGTAAGAATGTGGACAGGAAGCTTCTCAGGTCAAAATTATTCCTGTAGAGTTCCTGGAGGCAAAAGAAGACCTCTCATTTCCCAGTCATTTCTCCAGTCCATGAAAACCAGTTCTCCACTGTTCTCAGCACACAGACCCCCATGAAAATTACATATAATCCTGAATTCCAAAATCACTGGCCTCTTCTGGCTCCCTCTCCCCCTCAGTGACTCTGAAGTTAGTAACATCAGCACAGCTGGCCACTCTCCCCTCCTTCCCGCAGCGCTTTCCTCCTCGGGCAGTGCAGCCTCACTTGAGCTGCTTCTGCTACCTTCTGGCCATGCCTTTTGTCTTTGGTCTCCTTTACTCGCTTTGCTCCATCCTCTGTAGGCTAACTGTAGGCATTTCACAAGACTTTCTCTCCTCTCCTCTTTAAAATATACATCCCTTTTACAGTTTCAACCAACTCCTCTTTACAGATGACTGTCACACTTCTATCTCTCTAAAAAAAATCTCTCTAACCCTACCTTTATTTTAAGTCCTGGACCCAAGTTTCCAACTACCTGCTAGAAATCTGCACCTAGTTTACTCACAGGTGTTTTCAACTCCATCTGCTCAAAATTGAAAGATGATCCTCTGCAAACCTCCTTCTTTCTCTTCTGTACTTCCAACTCTTCCATTCCTTCATATCAGAAGATATATTGTAATAACAATGTTCTTTCAGCTTGAGAAACGCCGAGCGTGTTCTTCCCTTTTGGTTTTCCATCTCCAGCTCTTTGCACATATCATTATAATACTTTACTTTGTCTTCTCGAGAGGCCCTTTGAAATCTTCTGTTCAGTTCTTTTACTTCCTCGATTCTTCCTTTTGCTTTAGCTGCTCAACGCTCAACAGCAAGTTTCAGAGTCTCCTCTGACATCCACCTTGGTCTTTTCTTTCTTTCCTGTCTTTTCAGTGACCTCTTGCTTTCTTCATGGATGATGTCCTTGATGTCATTCCACAACTCGTCTGGTCTTCGGTCACTAGTGTTTAATATGTCAAATCTATTCTTGAGAGGGTCTCTACATTCAGGTGGGATATACTCAAGGCCATATTTTGGCTCTCATGGACTTGCTCTGATTTTCTTCAGTTTCAGCTTGGACTTGCATACGAGCAATTGATAATCTGTTCCACAGTTGATCCCTGGCCTTGTTCTGACTGATGATATTGAGCTTTTCCATAATCTCTTTCCACAGATGTAGTCAGTTTGATTTCTGTGTGTTCCATCTGGCGAGGTCCATGTGTATAGTCGCCGTTTATGTTGGTGAAAGAAGGTATTTGCAATGAAGAAGTTGTTGGTCTTGTAAAATTCTATCATTGGATCTCTAGCATTGTTTCTGTCACCAAGGCCATATTTTCCAACTACTGATCCTTCTTCTTTGTTTCCAACTTTTGCATTCCAATTGCCAGTAATTATCAATGCATCTTGATTGCATGTTCGATCAATTTCAGACTGCAGCAGCTGATAAAAATCTTCTATTTCTTCATCTTTGGCCCTAGTGGTTGATGCGTAAATTTGAATAATAGTCGTATTAACTGGTCTTCCTTGTAGGCGTATGGATATTATCCTATCACTGACAGTGTTGTACTTCAGGATAGATCTTGAAATGTTCTTTTTGACGATGAATGCAACACCATTCCTCTTCAAGTTGTCATTCCCAGCACAGTAGACTATATGATTGTCCGATTCAAAATGGCCAATACCAGTCCATTTCAGCTAGCTAATGCCTAGGATATCGATGTTTATGTGTTCCATTTCATTTTTGATGATTTCCAATTTTCCTAGATTCATTCCTTGTGCATTTCAGGTTCCGATTATTAATGGATGTTTGCAGCTGTTTCTTCTCATTTTGAGTCGTGCCACATCAGCAAATGAAGGTCCCGAAAGCTTTACTCCATCCACTTCGTTAAGGTCGGCTCTACTTTGAGGAGGCAGCTCTTCCCCTCGAGTTGCAATAGTGAAGGATTCCATGGAGAAAATATTAAACAACGCAGGGAGCATCAAAAGAAGATGGAAGGAATACACAGAGTCATTATACCAAAAAGAATTAGTGGATATTCAACCATTTCAAGAGGTGGCATATGATCAGGAACCAATGGTACTGAAGGAAGAAGTCCAAGCTGCTCTGAAGGCATTGGCGAAAAACAAGGCTCCAGAAATTGATGGAATATCAATTGAGATGTTTCAACAAACAGATGCAGCGCTGGAGGTGCTCACTCATCTATGCCAAGAAATATGAAAGACAGCTTCCTGGCCAACTGACTGGAAGAGATCCATATTTATGCCTATTCCCAAGAAAGGTGATCCAACTGAATGTGGAAATTATAGAACAATATCATTAATATCACACGCAAGCTAAATTTTGCTAAAGATCATTCAAAAATGGCTGCAGCAGTATATGGACAGGGAACTGCCAGAAATTCAGGCCAGTTTCAGAAGAGGACATGGAACCAGGGATATCATTGCTGATGTCAGATGGATCCTGGCTGAAAGCAGAGAATACCAGAAGGATGTTTACCTGTGTTTTATTGACTATGCAAAGGCATTCGACTGTGTGGATCATAACAAACTAGGGATAACACTGCAAAGAATGGGAATCCCAGAACACTTCATTGTGCTCATGAGGAACCTTTACATAGATCAAGAGGCAGTTGTTTGGACAGAACAAGGGGATACTGATTGGTTTAAAGTCAGGAAAGGTATGCGTCAGGGTTGTATTCTTTCACCATACCTGTTTAATCTGTATGCTGAACAAATAATACAAGAAGCTGGACCATATGAAGAACAACAGGGCATCAGGATTGGAGGAAGACTCATTAACAACCTGCGTTATGCAGATGACACAACCTTGCTTGCTCAAAGTGAAGAGGACCTGAAGCACTTACTAATGAAGATCAAAGACCACAGCCTTCAGTATGGATTACATCTCAACATGAAGAAAACAAAAATCCTCACAACTGGACCAATGAGCAACATCATGATAAACAGAGAAAAGACTGAAGTTGTCAAGGATTTCATTTTACTTGGATCCACAATCAACAGCCATGGAAGCAGCAGTCAAGAAATCAACCAATGTATTGCATTGGGAAAATCTGCTGCAAAGGACCTCTTCAAAGTGTTGAAGAGCAAAGATGTCACCCTGAAGACTAAGGTGCACCTGACCCAAACCATGGTATTTTCAATCACATCATATGCATGTGAAAGCTGGACAATGAATAAGGAAGACCGAAGAAGAGTTGACGCCTTTAAATTGTGGTGTTGGCGAAGAATATTGAATATACCATGGACTGCCAAAAGAACGAACAAATCTGTCTTGGAAGAAGTGTGGCCAGAATGCTCCTTAGAGGCAAGGATGGCGAGACTGCATCTTACACACTTTGGACATGTTGTCAGAAGGCATCAGTCCCCGGAGAAGGACATCATGCTTGGCGGAGTACAGGGTCAGCGGAAAAGAGGAAGACCCTCAACGAGGTGGATTGACACAGTGGCTGCAACAATGAGCTCAAGCATAACAATGATTTTAAAGATGGTGCAGGGCAGGGCAGTGTTTCGTTCTGTTGTGCATAGGGTCACTACGAGTTAGAACCGACTCGGCACCTAACAACAACAAATTACAATGATCACAAATAAAACACAATCCTATTATTATTATCACTAATATGATTATCACCATCCTCCCAGCACCCCTCTGGGTGCTTCATTCTCTGTAATTGTTTGCAGTGCTAAGTCTACTGTCTCTGAACTCCAAATCGGGGTAGCTATTTTTAAAAATCACCACTGTCTGTCAGTTCGCAGCACTGTGGAGACTTGCTTGTGGGTATGTACTGGAAGCTATGCCACCGGTATTTCAAACACCAGCAGGGTCACCCATGGTGGACAGGTTTCAGTAGAGTTTCCAGATAAAGAAAAACTAGGAAGGAAGACCTGGAGATCTACTTCCAAAAATTAGCTGATGAGAACTCTGTGGATCATGAGAGAACATTGTCCAATATAGTGCTGGAAGATGAGACTCTCTGGTTGGAAGACACTCAAAATAACAAGTGGCTACAACAGTGGACATGAACATGTGGACGATAGTGAAGATGGCGCAGGACCAGGCAACATTTCATTCTATTGTACTATGAGTCATAGACAACTTGAAGGTAACTAACAACAACAACGATTTATAAACACAAGTTCCAGGGCCTCATCACACGGAGATTATTTAGCAGATGAGGGATGGGACCTAGCAATAAATTTAAAAGTTCTCTAGATGTTCCTGAGGACTAGCCAGGTTTAGAAACCACTGATCTGGAAATAGCATCTTCTAGATCAAGCCAGACCAAGGGAGTGTTCTGTAATTGTACCACATTGGACGGTCCCCTGTAAAACTGCCTCTTCTGGGTTACTATTTGATATTATGCCTTTGGCTTCTTCAAGGATGTTACAAGATGATGTACAATTAAAGCTGCTATGGAGGTGTGGCTGAAGATATCAGTATTACATCACAGAGGGGGCCTTTTATGAGGCAGAGCCCCTGCCCGATGAGGAACCAACCAGATGAGAGGCACAGTGGAGGAAACATAAGCTGAGCTTAGTGACCCACTCGTTCTTTGAGGAGAACACCTATTCCTAACCAAGGGCATTCCTGGAAGGTGATGAACTTCAAACTACATTCTGAAGAGCCCCAACTCAGGGAACAAAGCAGGTGGGAATGAGAAGGGGGTAATGGGAACAGGGGGTTCCATCTGTGACCTGCATCCTTGCTTCAACCAAAAGCTCCCCTTTTACATGCTTTATTCATGGAACTGCCAGGTTTTTTAACCAAAGATGTCATTTCAACAAAGGGTTTCATAACTTTAAAAGAGCTTTAAAACTACTATGATAGGGGAGCAAAAAATGGAAAAAGTAGATTGAGGACAGACTGTGGAAGACCTTTAATTTTAAACCAAGATGTTCAGATTTTCACTTCAGGCCAATGAGGAAATCACTGAAAAGTTTTATGAAATAATAGAATGGCAACAGCAATGCTTAGGAAAAGCAATGGTAACTTGGTTACAGTGCTCAGGATGGAGGTTGGTGTTGGGAGATAAAATTTAAGCACAAATTGCTGATCATTTCACATAATAAGGGCCTGAAGTGGAATGAAAGAAAAGAAAAAGTGGAATGAAAAGGAAGGGGAAAATGCAAGAGACGTTTCAGAAGAAGAAAAATCTGGACTTTATGACTAATTAGATTTGGGGATAGAAGAAAGGTAGAAGCCCAAGATTATGACCAGATTTTAGATAGAATGATGCCATTAATAGATACAGGCAAAATAAAGATGTGTGGAGAAAAGATGAGCTCCATTTTATGCCTTTGGAGCTGAATGAACAGCAGGACACAATGGTCACCACCTGTAGGCAGATGGTGACCCACCAATTATATGGCCTAGTCCTGATCTCTCTTCCGAACATCAGATTCATATATCCAATGGTATCCCCAGTAAGATGACTCACACACCTCAGACTTCAGATGTCCAAAATTGATCTCATCATTTCTTTGCAGGGTGGGTCCTCTGTCAATTATCCCTGTTACAGTACATGGTGCCCCATTCATTATTAACCTTAATAAGGTCCACTGATTACACCATCAATTCTAGTTCATTACCAATTATTATAAAGTCTGCTTCCTAAATCTCTCTGCATTTGGTTCATATCTTTCTATCGCTAGTACATAATGTAGACCAAGCCACCATCATCTCTCACCTGAACTACTCCTAAAAGTACTCTAACCCTCCTCTCGTCTTGTCTTTATAGAGCAGCCACAAGATCTTTTCAAAATGAAAATCCGATAGTGTTATCTCCTCACTTTAAAAACCTTTCAACAACATCCCACTGATCTTAGGATAAAGATGAAGTTAAACTTGCTACAAGCCCTTACATGGTCTTTTCCTTACCTATCTCTCCAACATTATCTTGTATAATGGTGTTTGTTGTGAGTTGTTCCATGCTCTGGTTTTTGTTCCTTCTGCCTACAATGCTCTCCATCGCCCTGCTATCTGCAACCTCTGTCCTTGCCACCCTTTCCCTAGTTAGCTTCCTCTCTTCCTCCCAATCTGACATCAGTCATCTCTGATCTCCTTGCCTGGTTTGAGCCCCATCACCTTCTTAGGATCTTGTATCTAAAGTGAAGGAAAAACAGGACATGGCAAACCTACCTACTCTTACTACAAGAACACAAAGACTGTTAGGATTGAGAAAAAAAACAAGATGTTAAAACCCCATACTTGCCTGCCAGCTAGGGATATTTTGTTTTGTCTTTCACGGTCTGACAACAGGCATCCTCCTGCCATAGTATGATATGTAGCCAGCATAAGTCCTTTGAGGTACCACATGTTTGTCCCAAGAAGCCAGAGTATCAGAGGAAGACGAGCAAGAACTCTGCAAGGCCCCTTCCGGCAGCCATTATTATAGCTAGTTGAATGATTTCATGGTTCCATATTCCTTCCTACTCTGCCCAGCTATTCCCAGTGTTACAAATGGAAAGAATTAGAGCCTGAATCTAAAGATTTGTGTTAAGACTGAGATCTAAACCAGGGAGTGATTATGGGTTCCAGGCTGCAGGGTCCAAAAAGAAAGATGAAAACCAATCAACTATCCACCACCCACCACCCAATTGTTGTGTAGAATTTTATGTTAGAAAATTAATAGAGAGATATTCAGGTTTGTCATGCATAAACTCATTTAGTTTATTGCAAGGTGATCGTGGTGAAGCACACAAGTAAGACCTAATTACATTCATTTAGAACCAGAGAATCAGAACTAACAATTACAATGTTAGTTCAATGGTTAGTGTCTTAGTTATCTACTGCTGCTATAACAGAAATACCACAAGAGGATGGCTTCAACAAAGATAAGTTTATTCTTTCACAGTCTAGTAGGCTAGAAGTCCAAATTCAGGGAGTCAGCTCCAGGGGAAGGCTTTCTCCCTGTTGGCTCTGGAGGAAGGTCCTTGTCATCAATCTTCCCTTGGTCTAGGGATTCTCTGCACAGGAACCCAAGGTCCAAAGAACACGCTTTACTCCCAGTGCTACTTTCTTGGTGGTATGAGGTCCCCATGTCTCTGTGCTCACGTCTCTCTTTTATATCTCAAAAGAGATTGGCTTAAGACACAGTCTAATCTTGTAGATTAAGTCCTGCCTCACTAACATAACAGCCACTAATCCCATCTCATTAACATCATAGACGTAGGATTTACAATACATAGGGAAATCAAATGAGATGACAAAATGATGGACAATCACACAACACTGGGAATCATGGCCTAGCCAAATTGATACACATATTTTGGGGGAACACAATTCAATCCATGACAGAGTTCAAATCTTTAGACTTCAGGCTTTTACCTTTAAAAAGAGGTCTCAGAAGGAAGGCTTAACTCACCAGAGATCCCTCGTAGATATCGTCTAAAGTTGGTAGCAGCAGATGGAATCTCAGTTCCATCTCTGCCTTCTCTCAGTGAGTGAGCAGAAATTTAGGGTTTATATGTGAATTTGTCATCTTGTTTCCATAGGACAAGGGCCAGTGTGACGTCATAGATTAGTATGCTGTGTGTTTTCTGCAGAATTATAGAGTAGCTGAATGACACACCTTTTGTTCAAGGTTAGATTGGGGAGATTGTTTAGATTTATATTATGTTTTCTTGCATCACAGCATGCCGGGTCAAAGTGAACTTTAAGGTTGTTTATGTTTTTTTACATACTTCCCATGCTTCTATGTTTCTATGTCTAAGTTTATAATTTTCTAAATAACTTTCTTATGACTTAATCATTTTCTAATGGCTTAAATAGTTAATGTTAGAGAGCCTCACAAAGGTAGACATACTTCTATTTATGAGTTCATATGATGAGTGATTATTCATACACATTTTGAAAGCATAATAATGACTTACAGGATTTGAGACATTATAGAAACATGCAGAACATCAGCCGAATACCTGGAGCCAAGAACTCAGTACTCCATTGTTAACCTGGACACCCAAAATCTTTCCCAGCTGCTGCTACCAGCACCATTACTCAGTGAGACAGAAGACAAGGAGGAGAGAGTCCACAGAAAGCCTTCCAACTGTCATTCCATATTTATCCCTGTCTTAAATTATAGGGCTTGCTCCAAGAAGGAGCTGAATCAATGTTTGCTTATTGATGAATAAAAGAATATGGACTGAAACCTAACTCATCCCTGTCCCTCCGAGTCAGATTCTCCACCCGCTCTCCAGCCTCCACCATTTTCTCATTCACCCAGGCTTCAGGTTTATGTACGCCACTGCAGGCTCACAATCCTAGTGTACAGCTCTAACTATGCCATTTCTCTGCTCAAAGGACTGCCATAGCTCCCACTGCCTACGCCAATGCTCCACAACCTTAGCTGTACATCAGAACTACTGGGGAAGGGGGATCTTTTGACAAGTGAAGAGACAATGGACTCGCCCCTAAAGGTTCTCATGAATGCATGGGAAGGAACTAGTACCTCTGACACATCTATTATGGGCCAAGTATTTTGTTTACACAACTTGATCCTTTCAACATTCCCTTGAGGGTGTATTTCCATCACCACTGATGATGAGGAAGTGAAGCTCTGAGACTGGAGTAAAGGGACTGCAATTCAAGTCTGTTGACTCTTTTCATTACATCACATGACCTCTGGCCAACCAATTCTTTACCTGGGCATTCAATACCTTCCAAAATCTGACTTGTAAAATGAGTGAATTTTGTGGTACATAATTAATACCTCAATAAAAAAATTTACCGTGGAAAGAAATCAGACTTCAACGCATCTTTCAAGCCTTATCCAACAGTAATCTACTGTCCCCACCAAGCCTTTCGTACACCACATCACATGCTTCCTGGCAATCAGGCTGCTCATCACCACGCACTGACTCTTTCATCGCATACTGCTGTGTCCACACATTTCCCTACACTGTGGCTCTCGTTTGAGAGCCCCATCCCTGCCTGCTGCAAACCTGACAGGCTTCACGTTGCTGCTAAATGGTACCTCTGGGGGGCCTCCTTTCATTCTCTCCACAATAGGAGACCTCCACCTCTCTATTCTGTGTACCTCTATCCCTTTAAAGAAATTCCCTTTAAGCCAACTTCCATGATCTGGCGTATTTATTTTCTTTGTCATTTACTAGAATATAATCTCTTCCAAGGCAAGACTAGAGCCTTTTCATCTTTGAATTTCCCACAGCATCTGATTCTGTGTGAGGGATATTGTAAGTGTTCGACAAATATTTTTAAAGATGTGAATAAATTCTCTAACCTCCTATATTTTGTTAGTCAAAGTAGCTGTCATTTCTTCCTTTAAAATATCTCCTTCGACAGAAAGGGCCACATAAACCAGAGACTCCATCAGCCTGAGACCGGAAGAATTAGATGGTACCCACTTACCACCAATGACTGCCTTGACAGGGAACACAACACAGAATCCCTGATGGAGCAGGAGAAAAGTGGGATGCAGAACGCAAATTCTAGTAAAAAGACCAGACTTAATGGTCAGGCTGAGACTGGAAGGACCCCAGAGGTCATGGCCCCTGGATTCTCTGTTAGCCCAAAACTAAAATCATTCCCGAAGCCAACTCTTCAGACAGAGATTAGACTGACTATAAGACATAAAATGATACTGGTGAGGACTGTGCTTCTTAGCTCAAGTAGACACATGAGACTATGTGGGCAGCTCCTGTCTGGAGGGGAGATGAGAAGGCAGAGGGGGACAGGAGCTGGTTGAATGGACAAGGGAAATATAGGCTGGAGAGAAGGATTGTGCTGCCACATTGTACAGAGAGCAACTAGGGTCACATAACAATGTGTGTATAAGTTTTCGTATGAGAAATTGACTTGAATTGTAAACTTTCACTTAAAGCACAATTATTTTTATAAAAAAGTCTCTATATTAATTTCTTCTGCATTTTGATGGCTACTATTTTATTTTGAGTCTTTACCACCTCACACCCAAATAGCTGCAGAAAAAAAGAAAGACGGAGTGACGAAGAAAGGAAGGGGAAGGAAGGGAAGAAAAAGGGAAGGGATGATGTTCAGACCCCTCCCCAGACCAATTAAATCAGAATTTCTGGGCAAGGGGCTTAAGTACTTGTAATTTTTCAATGTGCCACCAGGGTTGAGAACCACTGCCTATCTGGTCCCCCTTAATTTGATCTACCTCTAAAGCTTAACACCATAAAGAAATTAATCTTTTTAAAACACTACTTTCAATCCATGCTTTACTCTTAAACGTTCTCAGCCATAGACTCTAGGTGATGTACATAATACTCAGAACCTGAAGAACAGAGGGAGGGAGAGAAGGGTCTGTCCCCTGGCTTTCAAGGCCCTCATGATGTGGCCCATCAGATATATGCAGCCCTACCTCTCCCAACAGGAACCTTCACTTCACTTGGCAGGTCTCCTCCGGGCTCCACATCCGCGTTGGGTTCCATGCTGTCTTTATTCTTGGTCCCTCTCACCTGGAAGTTTTCTTTCTCCACCACACCCACCCACATTCTAACCATCCTTTAAGTCCATTCTTTTGTTTACCTCCTCCACAAAACTCTCCAGATCTCTGCTACCCCTGCTCTCTCTCCTTTCTGAATTTTGTGCTTGAAATAATCACTGCAATCTAGCACAAAATCCTACACGATGGACTTATCATCAGTTGTCATTCATGTACTTGTCTCCTCGACAAGATTATAATTTTTTTTAGTTTTATCTTTTAATTTTTTATTGTGCTTTAGGTGAAACTTTACAGCTTAAGTTAATTTCTCATTCAGAAATTTATACACATACTGTTTTGTGATGTTGGTTGCAATCCCAACAATGTGACAGCATGCTCTCTCTTTCCACTTCAGGTTCCCTTTGTCCATTCAACCCATTCCTGTCCATTGCTGCCTTCCCATCCTGCTTTTGGACAGGAGCTGCCCATTTGGTCTCATGTATCTGATTGAACTAAGAAGCAAGTTCCTCAGCGTGTATTATTTTTTGTTTTATATTCCATCTACACTTTATCTGAAGAGTAGGCTTCAGGAATGCCTTCAGTTCTGGGTTAACAGAGTGTCCGGGGTCCATAGCTTCAGGGGTTTCTCCGGGCACTGTCAGACTATTAAGTCAGGTCTTTTTAGGTAAGTTTGAATTCTGTTCTACATTTTTCTCCCGCTCTGTCCGAGTCTCTCTGTTGCGTTCCCTGTCAGGGTGGTCATTGGTGATAGCCAGGCACTGTCTAGTTCTTCTAGTTTCAGGTTGGTGGAGTCTCCGGTTCATTTGGTCCTTTAGTCTTTTGGGCAAATATTTTCCTTGTTTCTTTGGTTTTCTTCATTCTCCTTTGCTCCAAGTGGGATGGGACCAGTAGAAGTATCTTAGATGGTCACTTGCAAGCTTTTTAAGACCACAGATGGTACTCACCAAAGTGGGATGTAGAACATTCTCTTTATAAACTATGTTATGCCAATTGACCTAGATGTACCCCAAAACTATGGTCCCCAAGTCGCAGCCCCAGCTACTCTGTCCCTCAAAGTGTTTGGATGTGTCTAGGAAACTTCTTTGCTTTTGCTTTGGTCCAGTCATGCTGACTTCCCCTGTATTGTGTGTTGTCCTTCCCTACACCAAAGTTGACACTTGTCTGCTATCTAGTTACTGATTTCTCCTTTCCCTCCCTCCCCACCCTCATAACCATCAAAGAATGCTTTCTTCTGTGTTTAAACCTTTTCTTGAGTTCTTATACTAGTGGTCACACAATATTTATCCTTTTGTGACTGACATTTCACTCAGCATAATGCCCTCCAGATTCATCCATGTTGTGAGATGTTTTGAGCAACCATCATTGTTTTTTACCGTTGCATAGTATACTCCATTGTGTGTATGTACCATAATCTGTTTATCCATTCATCTATTGATAGGCATTTAGGTTGTTTCCATCTTTTTGCTATTACGAATGATGCTGCAACGGACATGGGTGTGCATATGTCTATTCATGTGATGGCTCTCATTTCTCTCGGGTATGTCCCTAGGAGTGGGATGGCTGGATCGTATGGTATGTCTATTTCTAGCTTTTTAAGGAGGCATCATATCATTTTCCAAAGTGGTTGTACTATTTTACATTCCCACCAGCAGTGCATAAGAGTTCCTATCTCCCCACAGCTTCTCCAACATTTGTTATTTTGTGTTTTTAGATTAGTGCCAGCCTAGTTGGGGCAAGACTCGTGTCCGTTAATCACCTGTACGTCTTCTTTCGTGAAGTGTCTGTTCATATCCTTTGCCCATTTTTTAATTGGGTTATTTGTCTTTTTGTCATTGAGGTGTTGCCGCATCTTATAGGTTTTAGGGTCTAGACCCTTATCAGATATGTTGTAGCCAAAAATTTTTTTCTGAGTCTGTAGGTTCCCTTTTTACTCTTTTGGAGAAATCTTTTGATGAGCGTGTTTGATTATTAGGAGCTCCCAGTTATCTAGTTTCTGTTCTGGTGTTTGTTCAATGTTAGTTATGGTTCATATACTATTTGTGCCATGTATTAGGGCCCCTAGCGTTGTCCCTATTTTTTCTCCCATAACATTTATCATTTTAGATTTTATACTTAGGTCTTTGATCCATTTTAGGTTAGTGCATGGTGTGAACTATGGATCCTATTCACTTTTTTGCAGATGGATATTCAGTTATGCCAGCACCATTTGTTAAAGAGATTGTGTTTTTGCCATTTAACAGACTTTGGGCGTTTGTCAGATACCAGCTGCTCATAGGTGGATGGAGTTCCATCTGGGTTCTCAATTCTGTTCCATTTGTCTATGCATCTGTTCTTGTACCAGTACCAGGCTGTTTTGACTGCCGTGGTGGTGTAACAGGTTCTAAAGTCAGGTAGTGTGAGGCCTCGCACTTTTTTCTTCTTCAGTAATGCTTTACTAATTCAGGGCCTCTTTCCTCAGAATCGACTAGACAGAAGAGGGTTTTTTTTTTTTTTTTTCCTTTTCATATAAAATTGATGAGTTATTTCTCCATCTCATTAAAGAATGTCCTTGGAATTTGGATTAGGCTTACATTGTATCTGCAGATCACTTTGGGTAGAATTGACATCTTCACAATGTTCAGTCTTCCTATCCATGAACATGGTATGTCTTTCCACTTACATAGGTCTCTTTCGGTTTCTTGCAGTACTGTTTTTTAGTTTTCTTTGTACAGGTCTTTTAAGTCTCTGGTTAGATTTATTCCTAAGTACTTTATCTTCTTGGGGGCTATTATAAATGGTATTGATTTTGCAATTTCCTCTTTGAATTGCTTTTTGTTGGTGTAGAGGGATCCAACTGATTTTTGTATGTTTGTTGTATATCCTGATACTCTGCTAAAATGGTCTATTAGTTCGAGTAGTTTTCTTGTGGATTCTTCAGGGTTTTCTGTATATAAGATCATATCATCTGTGAAAAGGGATACTTTTACTTCTTCCTTACCAGTTTGTATGCCCTTTAGTTCTTTTTCTTACCTATTGCTCTGGCTAGGGCCTCCAGCACAATGTTGATAAAAGTGATGATAAAGGGCAGCCTTGTATGCTTCCCATTCTCAAGGGGAATGTTTTCAGTCTCTGTCTGTTTAGAATGATGCTGGCTGTTGGGTTTGCATAAATACCCTTTATTATGTTGAGGAATTTCCCATCTATTCCTATTTTGCTGAGAGTTTTTATCAGGAATAGGTGTTGGACTTTGTCAAATGCCTTTTCTACATCAATTGATAGGATCATGTGGTTCTTTTATTTTATTTATATGATGGATTACATTGATTGATTTTTTAGTGCCGAGCCATCCCCGCATACCTGGTGCGCTGTTGAATTCTGTTGGCTAGAACTTAGTTGAAAATTTTTGTGTCTATGTTCATCAGGTATATTGGTCTGTAATTTTCTTTTTTTGTGGTGTTTTTGCCTGGCTTTGGTATCAGGGTTATACTGGCTTCATAGAATGAGTTTGAGAGTATTCTTTCCTTTTGTATGCTCTGAAATACCTTGAGTAGTACTGGAGTTAACTCTTCTCTGAAAGTTTGGTAGAACTTTGGTAGAACTCCAGGGAAGCCATCCAGTCCAAGGCTCTTTTCATGACTGGGAGTTTTTTTTTTATTACCTCTTCAATCTCTTCTTTTGTTATGGGTGTATTTAGTTTTTCTACCTTGGTTTGTGTTAGTTTAGGTAGATAGTGTGTTTCTAGAAATTTGTCCATTTCCTCTAGGTTCTCAAATTTGTTGAAGTACTTCATAGTATTCTGTTATGATCCTTTTTACTTCAGTTGGGTCTTTTGTAATAGCACCCACCTCATTTCTTACTTGGGTTATTTGCTTCCTCTCCTTTTTTTCTTTTGTCAGTTTGGCCAGTCAAATTTGTCAATATTGTTGATCTTTCCAAGAACCAACTTTTGGCCTTTTTGACTCAATTGTTTTTCTATTCTCTATTTCACTTATTTCTGCCCTAATCTTTATTATTTTCTTTCTTCTGGTGACTGAGGGCCACTTTCACTGCTCTCTTTCTATTTGTTCAAGTTGTAGGGTTAATGTTTTGATTTTGGCCCTTTCTTCTTTTTGGATATATGCATTTACTGATATAAATTTACCTCTAACACTGTTTTTGCTGTGCCCCAGAGGTTTAGGTGAGATGTGTTTTCATTCTCATTTGATTCTATGAATTTCTTTATTCCATTCTTGATTTCTTCTATAACACATAGTTTTTAAGCAAGGTGTTGTTCAGTTTCCATGTATTTGATTTTCTTTTTTCCTTGCTGTTTGTGTTATTGATTTCTACTTTTATGGCATTATGATCAGAAAAGATGCTATGTATTATTTCAGTGTTTTGGATTCTATTAAAGCTTACTTTGTGGCTTAAAATGTGGCCTGTTCTGGAGAAAGTTCCATGTGTGTTGGAAAAGAATGTGTACTTTGCTGTTGCTGGGTAGAGTGTTTTGTATATGTCTATGAGGTCAAGTTGATTGATTGTGCCATTGGGAACTTCCGTATCTTTACTGAGTTTCTTTCCAGATGTTCTGTCCTTCACCGAAAGTGATGTGTTGAAGTCTCCTACTATTACTGTGGAGCTCTCTATCTCTCTTTTCAATGCTGTTAAAGTTTTTGTGTTTTGGAGCCCTGTCATTGGGCACATATATATTTATTATGGTTATATCCTTCTGGCATAGTGGCCCTTTAATCACTATACAGTGTCCTTCCTTATCCTTTGTGGTGGATTTTGCTTTAAAATCTATTTTGTCGAAGATTAATATTGCTGCTTCTGCTGTTTTCTGGTTGTTGTTTGCTTGATATATATTTTTTTCTATCCTTTGAGTTTTAGTTTTTTTATGCCTTTGTGTCTAAGGTGTGTCTCTTGTAGATAGCATATAGATGGATCCTTTTTTTTTTTTTTTAAATCCATTCTGCCACTCTCTGTCTCTTTGTTGGTGCATTTAGGCCATTTACATTCAGTGTAATTATTGATAAGTATGAGTTTACTGCTGTCATTTTGATGTATTTTGTGTGTGTGGTGTTGAAAGTTTCTTTGTTCCACTCTATTTTCTGTGTTGAGTTCTTTTTCTTTATGTATTTTCTTTCATCTTTTTCATTATTGTTGACTTTGTGTTTGCTGAGTCTTTCTGTTTTTCTTCTCTTTTATTTTGATGGGTAGGTTTGTTAGATTGCTTTGTGGTTACCTTGAAATTTACCTTTATTTTTCCAAGTTTAAACCAATTTTTTTTTTCTTGATACCACCTTAACTTCCTCCCCACATGGAAGCTGTATGACTACAGTGTTTATTCCCTCTTTTTTGTTTTGACATTTTCATTGTTTGCATATTGGCATCTCTGGTTCCCTATTCTGAGTCTTTTAGCTTTGAATTGTTTTTGTGAATTCCCTATCTGGGTTGATAACCAGTTGATCTAACCTGTGTCCCAGGCTGATATTGTTGGTTCTCTAACCAGAGGAATCCCTTTAATATTTCTTGTAATTTTGGTTAGGTTTTTATAAATTCCCTTAACTAGAAATGACCTAATATCGCCATCATATTTGAGAGACAGTTTTGCTGGATATTTAAGTCTTGGCTGGCAATTTTTTTCTTCAAGCCTTTATATATGTCATCCCATTGCATTCTTGCTGTCATGGTTTCTGCTGAGAAGTCAGAACTTAGTCTTACTGGTTTTCCTTTGTAGGTGACTTTTTGTTTATCCTTAGCTGCTCTAATGATTCTATCTTTGTCTTTTGTTCTTGCAAGTTTGATTATGATATATCTTGATGACTCCCTTTTGTCTTCTACCCTGTATAGGGTTCATTGAGTTTCTTGAATAGATATTTTCTCATCTTTCATGATATCAGGGAAGTTTTCTGCTGGCAAATCTTCAACAATTCTCTCTGTGTTTTCTGTGATTCTCTATCCCCCCACATTCTTGTACTCCAGTCACTCATAGGTTTTTCCTGTTGATAGTGTCCATCATAATTCTTACGCTTTCTTCATTTTTTTTAATTCTTTTTCTGATTTTTCCTCATATAAATTGGTGTCAAGGGATTTATCTTCAATCTCACTAATGCTGAGTTCCATTGTCTCAGTTCTGCTCCTATGACCTTCTACTGAGCTAATTCTGAAATTTTACTGTTAATCTTTTAGATTTCTAGTTGTTGTCTTCGTATGGTTTCTAGCAGTCTATTAATGTTGTCATTTTGTTTTTGTATTGCTTTCCTGAATTCCTTTATTCCTCTGTCTGTGTGTTCCTTGGCTTGGTCTGAGTTTTGCCTGATCTCCTTCCTGATCTCTTGGAGTGCTCTGTATATTAATACTTTGAATTCTTTCTCAGGTAGTTATATTGCCTTACCTTTCTCTAGAAGGTTTCCTGGTACCTTATTTTGTTTGCTTGCTGGAGCTTTCTTGACCTGCTTCTTTATGTGATTTGATATTGACTGGAGCCCTGATGGCTTAGTGTGCGAGTGCTCAGCTGCTAACTGAAAGGTTAGCAATTCAAACCCACCAGCCACTCCACAGTAGAAAGATATGGCAGGCTACTTCTGTAAAGATTACAGCCTTAGAAACCCTATGGGTCAGTTCTACTCTGTCCTATAGGGTCACTATGAGTTGGAATCTACTCGAAGACAACAGGTTTGGTTTTGGTTTTGTTGTCTCTGAGGCATCAATAAGTTATTTTATTTATTTATTTATGGTATGTTTGTTTACTGTGTCCTGATTTTTGCTTTGTTTTGTTTTGATATGCCCAAGTAGGCTGGTTGTATGAGCTACTTTGGTTGATGGCATCTTTGAATGTTCTGTCTCTCACATACTGTCTCCAGGTGGTCAGAGCAACTACTAGGTGTGTGAGCCCAGGAGTCTGTTCACTTTTCTTGTGAGGGTGCAGCACAGGTGTCCAGGTGGTCAGTCACCAAGCATGTGGTGCAGACTCTCACCTATGGTCCTAGGTGAGCAGGGCTGCATAGGGATGTTCGGAGCAGGCACAGGTATCTGCCTGTAGTGGGGGGCTATGTGTGGAGCAAAACAGGAGGCTGATGCTGCCCCTGGGTGCCTGGGTGGAAGGTGTGTCCCTGTCCCCAGAGGGCATAGTTGGGGGGGTAATGTAGCTGGTCCTTGGGCACCCAGTGCTGTTGGCTGGAGGGACTGGGAGGCACCAGTAATTCTCAGACCCCTGTTGTGGGTGGCTAGATGGAGTGGGTGGTACCACCAAACTTCAGGCCCCTGGTATGAGTGGGTGAGCCCCCTCTTAGGGAGCAGGGTGGTGTCATATATCGGAAATCTGTAGCTCCCCCCTTGGCTGTTGCAATTGAACATGGGCTTCAGGTGTATGCCCTACTGTTTTATGCTAATGAGGGTGTGCGGTGTTTAATCAGCCTATATAGGCCTGAGCAAGAGTGAAGGGCACGGCAACTCCTTGGGCCCTCTATACCAGTGGCTGGGTGAAGGTGCAGGGCCTCCTGTCCAGCCCTGAGTTCCCAGCTTGGGGGACATGACGTCTTATAATACTGCAGGACTGGTGTTGGAGCAGAGCAGGGTAGGGGGTGGATGAGGGAAAGAAAGGGCTTCTCCGCTGTGAAACTTTGGGAGGAGGAGGGGTTATTTTGCCCCTGTGGAGTGGGTTAGAAGCTTGTACTTAACATTTGCAGGTGAGGTGTCGCTCCTAATTGGCTCTGGAGGTGAGTGCAGATTTGCTGCTGCTTGGCTATACCCAATGTGTTGAGGATCATCTTTGAATGATGCTGCTTGCCTCAGCCCATGTGCTCTGTGAAGACTCAGCTAGCAGGGCATTGGTGATCTCATGACCTGCACTTCTCCACTGCTTTTGAACTGTCCTCTCCATCCACCTGTTGCTCAGTCCAATTCTTCAGCTTTGCCTTTAATGATTGGGGCTCCTAGATTGTCATATAATCAATCCACTTTTTCTTTTGGGTCTTTGTTGAAAGAGAGACAATAGGAAGTGTCTGACTATTCCGTCATCTTGACCCCGCCTCCTCAGGATCATAAATTCCTTAATGGCAGGGACCATGGCTTAAGATTCTACACCATGCTTCTCCCATCCCTGACACCTAGTTCAGCTGGAGAAGAGAGAATGTGCTAATTGAATGCCATCTCTAGAGGAGGCTATCTAACCTAAGCTCTACCTTACAGACGAAGAATGATGAAACAGGAAGATTAAATGACTTGCTGGAGGCCCCACATCTAGTAACTGGCAGAGCTAAGACAAATAGTTCAAAATACTGACCCCCATAGTTCCTGTTGTCTAGTTGCTTAACCACAGCTATCTGTTTCCCTTATTCTCTCTCAGATTCTTCTCCAAGGGAGCAGAAGGCCCTTGTCTCCCACCTGTCTGACTGCCATAATAAGCTGTCTTTCTCAGTGATACATCACTTGTCTGGTATATTTGCTGACAGAGACAAGAGAACAGGTTGATTTGGCCATTGGGGCTTGACTGCTATAACAAAATTCCACAAACTGGGTGGCTTTAAAGAACTAAAATTTATTCTCTCACAGTTCTGGAGGTTGGAAGTCTAAATGAGGGTATCAGTTGTATTGATTCCTTCTGAGGGCTCTGAGAGAGAAACCGTTGCATACTTCTCTCCTAGTTCCTGGTGGCTCCCAGTAATCCTTGATGTTCCTTGGCTTGTAGACGCATCTTCACATGGCATCTTCCCCCTGGAGTCACATGGTCATCCTTCTTCTTTTAGAAGACAATGCTCAGATGGGATTAGGACCCACAATGCTCTAGTATGACCTCATGTTAGCCAACTTGTAGCATCTCAAAGACCTTATTTCCAAACAAGGTCATGTTCACAGGTACCAGGGATTAGGGCTTCAACACATCTTTTGGGGGGAACACAATCATTTTCTGAGATTCTTTCTGTTTCTCCATGTGTATTATATTTAACATTTCTGGATTTGTCACCCTAGATAAACACAAAAGATTGGCCCCAGCTCTGGATTTGACTGAGGAACTACTGATCCAAATTGGCCATTGAGAGTCTGACTAACCATAACTCTAACTGTATGGCAACTGAGGTTGCTGGGAGTGCAGGCCACCAGTGGAGTATAAAAGAAAATGATAACAGTTAAACAGAAATAGACACTGCTGCCACCAATCCTGGGGGAAAGCAAGCTCTGTCAACCAGTCTGAAACCAGAAGGCCTAGCTCCTAGATAGATAGTGAGAAGCTCCTATGTAGAGTTGTTAAACCTATTCCCCTTGCTGGACCAACTCCAGAGAACAGCAGCCTGGGGAATTCAGCCTGGGAGTATGTGGCAGCAGGAGAATTAGAATTCTGCACCCTAGCAATGATGACTCTGTTTTTCCAAGCCATTGGCAAACGTTGAAATGATTTCCATTCCTGTGAGAGAAGCCAGAAACCCCCTGAATTTTTTCCTGGGCAAGGCTGGGGACAGGGTATCAAGTGAAGGTGGAAATGGCGACAGTTGTGAGGGAAGCAAAGGAGACAGGAAACTTTGGGCCCACACAGATGGCTGCTGTCCACATGCTTAGCGGTTGGCAGCACTGATAAGATGCCCAAGGCAGCCGTGGGCAGGCAGGGCCTTCTCCCAGGCACAGCTGAAGGGCACTGCATTCCTTGGTCCCACAAGCACTTGTGACCAGGACAGCTGCCGGCTGTGACTCCCTCACCCCTGTATCCTGCCACCGTGGGATCCTTCATGCCAGGGCAAAAAGGGGCTTTACCCCCTTTCATTTATATACTCACACCTGGAACAGTTTTGCTGGTCCTGGAGAGTGAGAAGAGGTTGAGCATAAGTGCCAGAAAATTTTCAAGCCAAAAATGGTTCCCATTTAGAAGAAATTAGGTGAAAGAGCAAAGGAAAATATTTATAACTCATCCACTACAGATATCCAAGCTATGAGAATTAGAGGCGAGAAATCGGAGTCCTTCCTAGTCTCAGCTCTGTCACGTACCGTGTGACCTTGTACAAGTCTCTGAACTTCTCTGGTTCATCATTCCCAGACCTATGAAATGAGAGAGTGGAGTGTAATGGCCCCTGGAAATGGCCCTGTCGATTATCTAGTTTCAAAGCTCATTTTACAATTGAGGGAAGTGAGGGCCAAGGTTGCACAGAGGCAGGATCAGAACCTGACTCCCCTGTCTGAGGCTTCTTGCCCCACCAGGAGGCCTCCATTACATGCATTTACAATTCCCAGCCACCCTTTTAACAGAAGCAGTTGAGGAGAGTCTTTATGCTCTAAGGCTAGAGGAAAGGTTCCCCCAGGATGGTGGCCTGCACAGCATAACTTCAGATGCCAGGAAATGAGCTCCCTCCTCTCACGAGGCTCCCCCATGGAACTGACTGTCAATTCCATGTTGTGAGTGATTAAGGGCAACCCGACTTTGTCTGCACTATTTGAACTTCTTGCAACTGAGCGTGGAATCAAGTATTACTTGAGTAATTAAAAAGTAATTGAGTATAGATTCTTTAAAATTCTATCATTAGATTCTTTTGGTTTAAACAATATTTGACCGGTAAAATACAAATATCCTGGTGTTGGAGAATTTACATATAAGGCCTTGTGGATAATAACAGCTACCATTTTTTTTTCACCATTTATTGAGCATACACCACATGCCAGGCTTTTGGTATATATGTAATTTCATGTTAAGGGCAACTCATGAAGTATGTGTTGCTGTTATCACCATTTTACAGATGAGGAAACTGAACGGTAGAGAGTGAGGTCACTTGTCTAGTCATACAGGGGAGGGATGGAACCAGTACTCAAGCCCATATCTGATTGACAGCATGGTCCATGTCCCTAACCACTACACATACTGCCGCTCCATGTGTATTCATACTTGGAATAAACATGTTATGCCTTTTCTGAAATCAGGTTTTGACAGGGGGTAAAAGAGTAAGAACATCGGAGTGCTGGGTTCAAGTCTCAGGTCCCATACTTACTGCGTTCCACTGGGAAAGTGACTTAACTACTTATCTGTTAAAATGGGAATTATTATAGAATCTTGTTCCCAGGGCTGTTGGGAAGATTAAGAATGCACATACAATGCTTAGCTCAATGCCTGTCATGTAGTAAGCCTTCAATAAACATAAGAAAGGTGCCATTATTGCTCAGGAAGCCAAGGACCATTCTGGCCCAGTCTCAGCATGCTCTGGTTGGCCATGGTACAAGGGGTTTTACTCCCACAACCTCCAGCTTCTTCCTTTTTCAGCTGCCCTGAACATTCCCTGTTTCAACCAGAAAGGCAGCATCCAAGAAGAGTGCATTCAATCCCAAATTAAAGTATGAAGCAGAAGGCCAGCTGCCATTCCTACATAACCCAGTTAGGGCACACAGACGAATTGCTGGATGATAGCAGCCGTTAGAACCACATCCCACGTTCCTGGACAAATCTTAGCACCAGTAGGGAGTAATTGGCCAGTACTGCCGTTACAAAACCCCATGGGCATTCAAACTGGTTTATACAGCGATGCCACAGTGACTCCAGTTGCCTGCGGTGACAACAGTGAAAGACATCAGGATTTGATGTACCATCTGAGCTAAGGTTCTGCTCAGCCATCTGTGCCGCGAGTTGACTTAGCCTTAAATTAAGTGACATTTGCGATTTCGTGTCTTCACAGTCGAGGAAAATGACCTCGGTTTTTTTGTTTGTGTGTTTGTTTTGTTTATGCAAAAATGAATTCTACAAGGTATGGACTTCGCAGCTCCATTTCCGACTACATGTTTCTGTGAACCCTGTGCTCCAGGCGTGCCAAACCCCTCCCTGCTCTGAAAACACATCATACTGCTTCACGCTTCTCTGCCTTTGTTCCGCAAGCCCAGCTTCAGGATTGCTCACTTCATTGGTGGTTCAGGGGTAGAATTCTTGCTTTTCCTGCAGGAGATCCACTTCGGCTCCCAGCCAATGCACCACATGTGCGGCCACCATCCATCTGTCAGTAGAGCCTTGCAAGTTGCTAGGATGCTGAACAAGTTTCAGAGGAGCCTCCAAACTAAGACTGACTAGGAAGAAGGACCTGACAAACTACTTCCCCCTAAATCAGCCAGTGAAAACCTTATGGATCACAAAAAGTCTGATCCACAATCAATTGTGGGCACAGCACAGGACCAGGCAGCTTTTCATTCCTTTGTGTATGGGACCCCCGTGAGTCAAGGCTGACTCCATGGTAACTAACAACAACAGTCTCCTTTTGGATACCTCGTTGCTTGTTCTTCATTTCCAGACCTTTTATATAAGGTGCTGATTATGTGTTTCTCTTTCTCTCAGATGTAGAGCGCTTGAGGGTAAGAACTGTCTCTGTCATTCTCAGGCTACTAGGCTTTTCCCAGTCTATGTAAGCCTCTACAGCAGAGCACATACAAAGAACAAAAGAGAAAGTAAAGACAGGAACTGAGGTGGCCATTAGGTGTGATGCAGACACTTTACATGATCACAAATTGTAGCCTCCCAACCCCCTTGATACATATCAGGCCACTGGGTTTATTTACTCTTTAACGTATTGTAATACTTGTTATAAACTGCAGGAAACCAAGATATTGACATATTGAAGAAGAACAAGTTTGACATCTTTAAAAATTGTTTTTTATTCTTTATCATTGTAAATGCATTGCTACTTGTGACACAGGGCTTAACACTATTTATTGCTTCCTCTGCACTAGCACAAAATTCTGGCTCATTCTCAAATTCAATATGGACCTTAAGAAAGTAGTTAAACGCTGTGAGCCTTTGTTTTTCCATTTACTTTAGTAAATTCCTCTTGTCGGGGTTATAATTGCAGGTGGTAATCAGAGAACACAGAGTCCCCAGAAGCATTTTATGGCATTCCAGGTGGGACACAGGCCAGCCTGGGGAAAAAGCAATACGGGGAGTACTACCCGGAAGTTATTTCTGAAGAGCAACAATGGTAAGACTTTCCAGCAACAGACCTGGTTCCGATACAGTAAGGCAAAATTCTTTTTTTTTTTTTTTTAATTTTTATTGTGCTTTAAGTGAAAGTTTACTAAACAAGGCAAAATTCTTAGAATTCCTTCATTTAAAAATAATGATTGTACTCCTGTGTATTAAGAAATTGTTCGTCACAAGCATTCTAGTATTCCTCAGTCATAATACCACGTGTTCTGACAACGCCTTCTCTCTTAAAAGTAAGCTCTTTTCTCCCACTCTCTTTAAATTTTCTCCCATCTGCCTTCTCTAAATTAATTTTTTTGTAGCCAGAGCTTCCGTTTCATTGCAGTGTTTAGTTTCGTGTCTCATTGCTTTCTTTAATAACTTTTAATGACCTAAGAAATAGTTGGCTGGGTTCCATTTTCCACTTCCTCCCAGTCAAAAGGCAGCATATCCTACACCCCATGTTTACAAAGATCAGGGAAGGCAGCACTAATTCTTCCTGCCTTATCTTCACTGAGGAATGGCTGGATTTTGACAGGGCACTGTAGCATGTGAAAGTGGTTTTCTACACTGCTAAGAAATAACAAGCAAGTCCAAATGGTATGAAAAATAACAACCTGAAGCCTTCATTTGTTCATTCTTTAATTCATCCCCTTGCCGTATTTTTTTTGATGCATCCCATGAGAAAGGCACAAAGCTAGTACTCCAGGATGGATAGCAATGAGTCAAAGATACTGCCTCAAGGAGCTGTCATTCTACAGAGGGAACAGACAGGTGTACAAGTCAATATGATACAGAGGGGGTAAGACAGGCACCCTAAAAAAAGGAACACAAAGCTACAGAAGATAAAATAAAGGAGGGACCACATCCCATTGGGAGTGACTTGGTGGAGGTCCAAGTCAGTTTGGGGAATAATAATGAGTCTAAAAAGTCAGTGGAGTGTTCAAGGGCAAGTATGAGGAAGCAGTGGAGATGTGGAAGGGAGTCAGGAAGAGAGGAAAGTGTGAAGATAAGTCTTGTCACCACAACCCATCCATCAGTATGTCAGATTGTGGAGGCTTACATGTTGCTGTGTTGCTGAAAGATATGCCACCAGTGTTTTGAATACCAGCAGGGTCACCCATAATGCACAGGTTTCAGCAGAGCTTCCAGATAAAGGCAGATAAGGAAGAAAGTACTGGCAATCTACTTTCTAAAATCGGGTAATGAAAACTTTGTAAATTATAACTGAACATTATTCAATACAGTGCTAAAAGATGAGCTCCCGAGGCTAGAAGGCACTCAAAATATGCAGTAGCCACAACAATGGAACCTAGCATACCAAGATGGCACAGGAGCAGGCAAGATTTTGTTTTGTTGTACATGGGCTTGCCATGAGTCAGAGCTAACTCAAAGGTAGCTAACAATAACAGCAGAGACTGTTGAAGACATGTAGAGTCTAAAATCACATTTGAAAGAGTTTGTCCTCCATTCTCTGACTTTTCCTCTTTGGACTGGAATTCTCTCGCTCCTTCCTCTTCCAGAGCCCTTGGTTATCTAGTGCTGCTATAACAGAAATGCCACAAGTGGATGGCTTTAACAAAAGAGTTTATTTTCTTACAGTATAGTAGGCTAAAAGTCCAAATTCAGGGTGTCAGCTCCAAGGGAAGGCCTTCTCTCTCTGTCAGCCGTCTCATCAATCTTCCCCCGGACTAGGAGCTTCTTTGCACAGGGATCCTGGGTTCAAAGGACACACTCTGTCCCTGGCACTGCTTTCTTGGTGGTATGAGGTCCCCACTCTCTGCTAGCTTCCCTTTCCTTTATCTTTTGAGAGTTGAAAGGTGGAGCAGGCCACACCCCAAGGAAACTCCCTTTACCTTGGATCAGGGATGTGACCTGCCAAGGGTGTTACCATCTTACAGTAATCCTCTTTAACATAAAATTACAATCACAAAATGGAGGACAACCACAGAATACTGGAAATTATTGCCTAACCAAGCTGATACACACATTTCGGGGGACATAATTCAGTCCATGACACCAAATATAGCTAGAACTTTCAATTTCCCAGCCACAGACTTCTGCTGCATCTGAAGTATCCAGGATCTATGATCAAGCATACCTGCCTAGGAAAGCTATTTCAGTTATTTAAACAAAAGGGTTTGTTTGGTTACTTTTCTTTTCTTTCTGACTTTTAGGATAAGACCTGTACATAGTGAAAGAAAATCTTAAAAGTATAAAAAAATTTAAAGTCATCTATATTCCAACTATGAGGAGATAATAGTTAATGTTACCATGCTTTTCTATGCGTAAGTCCATATTAATTTTATTTTCTATTTGAACGTTTTGAAAAAACAAAAATCGGTCAATGTTACACAGAATTTTTGGTATTATTTTCTCTTTCAGTAAATATCATGAGTTTTGAAGTATTCATCTACGTCATCATTCTGGATGGCTTTTATCAATAGATACTCAGATTTTTTCTACTTTTATACTATTTTTAGGTAATACTGTGATAAACATTTTTGTATATACACCCTTTTGCACATACCTGGGTGTTTTTACTTAATATAAATTTGTAGGAGCACAATTACTGTGTCAAAAGATGTATTAATTTTAACTGTATTAATGCATATTGTCCTTAGGCAAAATTTAGCATCAAGTGGCTTAAACTTTGATCTCCTTTTATTTCCCTCTAAATACTTCTCACCCATCACCTGTACCGCCTCTCCATCCACACATCTATCTTGACCTTCATTTCTGTAAGGCCTGAGCTGAGCCTGGCTAATCACTTTAATCAATATGATACGTACTTTAAAAGGCTTTTAGAATAATAACTCATTCTCATGAAGAGTAAAACAATTTCAAGGGCCAAAGGAATGAAGGAAACAAAAGCAAGAGAACTATTATGGGGTGGGGTGGTCCCTGCCCATACACCTCAAAGTAGACCATTGTTTCCAAGGATGAGGAAGTGTGATTTAGTATCAGATCTTGTTTCTATCTACAATGGAAGATCTTCTTGATCTTCTTTAAGAGCCCAACCTCCTCATTGAAATAGTCACCAGAATTTTCATTTCAAAGGTCTCTCATCACTTTCCACATATACCTTCTATTGCCATGACAAAGAAAAAGATTGCCTTTAACCACCAAACAAAACCTAAATATGGATCAAATCCTCCTCATGTTGTTGAACAAAAGTCACAGGTCTTTTGGCCTCTGTATACCTTTTCGAAGTCCAGTCCAATGGTCACAGTGACTCAGGTTATGACCTGATAATGACTGAGCCCATTAAACTTAAGCTTTGCTGCATTTTCAACTATAGACATCAAAAACTAAACTTAAAAAGTACCTGGGCAGACGGACTGACCTCGGGAGATGTGGCTGTGGAGCTCTTGGATCTTATTTCATCTTTATCTTATTTCGCATTTCCCTGAAGAAAAAAATATTTGTAACTTATAAATGCTGAATCAAATTCTTGCAAGTATCACAAGGTTACAAAACAAAAGGGGAATTCAGTCTTGAAAATATCTGTATGTAGTGCATGTAATGTAATTTTTTTTAAACCCCACTAAAATGAATGGCTTCTGATTTTTTCAAAAACCATGACGCTTGAATTAGCACCTTCCCATTGTGAAACTTGATTTTCCATTGTCCTTGTATGTATAGTAGACATTCAATTAATGCTTGCTAAAATGAGCTAAAGCTAATAGCTTTAAGCATCTTTCATACATTCTTTATATATTTTATAGGTGGAAAATAGTATTAACAATAGCCATTTTAGTAAATAACATTTTATTTCTCTGCAAAGAAAACAAATTTTATTTGTTTGATAGCTAACTAAAATTTACATATTCTAAAAAAAAAAAAAATTTTTTTTTTATTTATTTGATAGCTTCCAAAGGGAGTTATTCTGAGTTACCTGAGGTAAATTATTAAAATGTAACTCAGCTACTACCACCAATTTGTTTCAGACAACTTGTCCAACTCTTAGAAGGCAACAATAATTTGGAGAAGCAGAGGGAGATCAAGAGAAATTGATACTCAATGACAGAGGTGAAGGCACACACCTTGAAATGCTGCTTCCCTGGAGTGAATAGTCAAAAGCACTCCAGCTGGAAAATAGTATCTTGAATCGAAAAGCTTATGGTAGATTTCTAATGCAATTAAATTTCCCCTTCCCAGGTAGCCTATTACTAAAGCAGTGATAGCTGGTAATACTGTCATTTCATGGACATATTTTAATGGGAAAAAAAATAATCAAAGTACATTCCAACTACCAAACCAAGGTAAACGAAGATTTCTTCTCAAAATGTCAGCTTTGTTTGAGATTGCTGTTTTTCCTTTTCAAGTGACCAGTTAGGAATTGAAAGATACCAGTAAAAATGGAATTAGTGGAGGCAGAACCAAGATGGTAGAATAGACAGATGCCTCCGGTGAGCCCTCTTAACAACAGAGACCAAAAAACAAGTGAAATTACTTATGACAAGCTAGGAGCCCTGAGGATCAAAGGCAAGCTTAGAAAACAAACACGGGTGGGGGTGGGGGTGGGGGTGGGGGGAAGAGACGGTTCAGAAGCAGAGAGGAGTTACCGGACCTGAATTGCCAGGAGCCCTCAGGCACCATTCCCTGAACAGCGCCGGCGGGCTGGTACTAGCGTTCAGCCGCAGTTTCTTCAGGGAGAAGCAGCCAGCCACACAGCCTACTCACACCTCTGGAACCAGAGAAGAACGGTGCTTTTGGCAAAAGCTAAGTACTTGCATATATTTTACCACACCTCCCCACCCCCTAGCCAGCTTCAGGGGCTGAATACCCTGAGCCTGAGATAGACACTATTGAGCACCTAGAGCCATCCTCCTGGCCTTGCAGAAGGAAAAAATTTGCAATTGGGGGAAAAGATAATTTGCCAGCTCCACTAACCAGGGGAGCTCAGGACTGAAGTGGCTCCTGTCCAGACATAAGCAGTCCGTGGGCTTTGAGCACCTTTCCCCTCTGCATGGACCTGTGTGGGCCTATTTCAGGAGAATAGGCCCTTGTTGGCAGACTCCAGCCCTATCAGCTGTGTGGTGGAGAGGTGGGTGTTTGATGTTTGACATTGCTTTGCCTATTAAACAAGGTCCTCAACTACCCACATCAGGGACCTAAGGACTGGTAGCTCCACTCAGGTCACCCAGCCACCCACGACAGGGGTCCAAGAATAACTGATGCCTCCCAGTCCTTACAACCAAAAACATTGGGTGCCCATGGTCCGTTTGCAGAACCCACCCACCTATACAATCTAGGGAACAGGGATGTGCCTTCTTCAGAGACGCTCGGGGGTCAGTTCTCAACTCCCTGCCTTGTTCAGAGCATGACTCCCTGCTGCAATCAGATACCGGTACTTGCACCAATCACCCCTGCACCTCAAAGACTGTAGGACAGAGCCTGTACCACAAACTTGATGATCAGCTACCTGGACACCTGAACTGAATTCATACAAGAAAACTGAATGGACTCCTAGACTGATACACCAGATAACAGCTCTAGCCATCTGGGGACAGGATGTCAGAGCTTAAAAGGCAAAAATAATCAAGCTAGCTCATTCAAGCAACCCATTTGGGCATATCTAAACAAAACAAAGCAAGAAGCTACGACATAGTAAGCAAGCATAAACTAATACAATAACTAATAGATGGCTCAGAGACAACAGTCAATATCAAGTCACATAAAGAAACAGACCATGATCACCTCAACAAGCTCTCAAAACAAAGAATCCAGGGATCTTCTAGACGAAAGTGCATTCCTGGAATTTCCAGAGGCAGAATACAAAAGATTAATGTACAGAACCCTTCAAGACATCAGGAAGTAAATGAGGCAATACAAAGAACAAGCCAAGGAACACACAGACAAAGCAATTGAAGAAGCTAGAAAGATTATTTGGGAACATAATGAAAAATTTAATAAGCTGGAAAAATCCATCGACGGACAGCAATCAGAAATTCAGGAGATTAACAATAAAATTACAGAAGTAGACAACTCAAGGGAAAGTCAGAGGAACAGAACTGAGCAAGTAGAAGCCAGAATTTCTGAGCTCGGAGATAAATCACTTGGCACTAATATATATGAAGAAAAATCAGATAAAAGAATTAAAAAAGAAGGAAGAAACCTTAAGAATCATGTGGGACTCTATCAAGAGAAATAACTTCGAGTGATTGTAGTACCAGAAAAGGGAGGTAAAACAGAAAATACAGAGAGAATTGTTGAAGATTTGTTGGCAGAAAACTTCCCTGATACCGTGAAAGATAAGAAGATATCTATCCAAGATGTTCATCGAACTCCACATAAGGTAGATCTCAAAAGAAAGCCACCAAGACATATTATAATCAAACTTGCCAAAACCAAAGATAAAGAGGGAATTTTAAGAGCACCTAGGGATAAACAAAAAGTCACCTACAACAGACGGCCAGTAAGAATAAGCTCAGACCACTCAGCAGAAACCACGCTGGCAAGAAGGCAATGTGATAACTTATTTAAAAATTTGAAGGAAAAAAATTGCCAGCCAAGAACCATATATTAAATATGAGGGTGAAATTAGGACATTTCCAGATAAACAGAAGTTTTGGGAATTGGTAAAAACCAAACCACAACTATAAGAAATACTAAAGGGAGCTCTTTGGTTAGAAAATCAATATCAGGTATCAACCCAAGACTAGAACACTGGGTAGAGCAATCAGAAGTCAACCCAGACAGGGAAATAAAAAAAACAAAACAAGATGAAAAAAAGAAAAAGCGCAAAACGGGGTAACAGCAATGTTATTGTATGAAAGAAGACAACATTAAAACAATGAAGAGGGCCTAAGAAGTGTAATCATAGATCTTCCATATGGAGAGGAAGATACAGCTATACAAAGAACTAAAAGTTAGGTTTAAATTTAGAAAAATAGGAGAAAATAATTAGGTAACCAAAAAGTAGACAAACGATCCTACTCATCAAAATAAAACACAAGAGCTGAGTGAAATTAGTCAGATGCAAAAGGACAAATATTGTATGAGACCACTATTATAAGATCTTGAGAAATAGTATAAACTGAGAAGAACACATTCTTTTGTGGTTACAAGAGGGGGGAGGGAGGGAGGGTGGGAGAGGGTTATTTACTGATTAGTTAGTAGATAAGAACTACATTAGGTGAAGGGAAGGACAACACTCAATACAGGGAAGGTCAGCTCAACTGGACTGGACCAAAACCAAAGAAGTTTCCACGATAAACTGAATGCTTCGAAGGTCTGCGGAGCAAGGGCGGGGGCTTGGGGACTATGGCTTAAGGGGACTTCTAAGTCAAATGGCAAAATAAATTCTATTATGAAAACATTCTGCATCCCACTTTGAAGTGTGGCGTCTGGGGTCTTAAATGCTAACAAGCAGCCATCTAAGATGCATCAGTTGGTCTCAACCCACCTGGATCAAAGGAGAATGAAGAACACCAAGGTCACACGACAACTATGAGCCCAAGACACAGAAAGGGCCACATGAACTAGAGACTTACATCATCCTGAGACCAGAAGAACTAGATGGGGCCCGGCCACAACTGATGACTGCCCTGACAGGGAGCACAGAACACTCCACCCAACAGCAACCAACTATACTTTCTTTTCTAGTCCACATGGAACATACTCTAGAATAGACCACATATCAGGGCATAAAGCAAGCCTTAGCAGAATCCAAAACACTGAAATATTACAAAGCATCTTCTCTGACCATAAGGCCATAAAAGTGGAAATCAATAACAGAAAAAGCAGGGAAAAGAAATCAAACACTTGGAAACTGAACAATACCCTGCTCAAAAAAAGACTGAATTATGAAAGACATTAACAATGGAATAAAGAAATTCATAGATTCCAATGAGAATGAAAACACTTCCTATCAGAACTTTTGGGACACAGCAAAAGCAGTGCTCAGAGGTCCATTTATATCAATAAATGCACACATAAAAAAGAAGAAAGGGCCAAAATCAAAGAATTATCCCTACAACTTGAACAAATAAAAAAAAAGAGCAATAAAACAAACCCACAGGCACCAGAAGAAAACAAATAATAAAAATTAGAGCTGAATTAAATGAAATAGAAAACAGAAAAACAATTGAAAGAATTAACAAGACCAAAACCTGGTTCTTTGAAAAATGCAACAAAATTGACAAACCACTGGCCAAACTGACAAAAGAAAAACAGGAGAGGAAGCAAATAACCCAAGTAAGAAATGAGATGGGTGATATTACAACAGACCCAACTGAAATTAAAAGAGTCATATCAGATTACTATGAAAAATTCTACTCTAACAAATTTGGAAACCTAGAAGAAATGGACGAATTCCTAGAAACACACTACCTACTAAACGAACACAAACAGAGGTAGAACAACTAAATAGACCCATAACAAAAGAAGAGATTGAAAAGGTAATAAAAAAAACTCCCAACAAAAAAAAGCCCTGATCCGGACAGCTTCACTGCAGAGTTCTACCAAACGTTCAGAGAAGAGTTAACACCACTACTACTAAAGGTATTTCAGAGCATAGAAAAGGACGGAATACTACCAAAGTCATTCTATGAAGCCACCATAGCCCTGATACCAAAACCAGGCAAAGACACCACAGAAAAAGAAAATAACAGACTTATATCCCTCATGAACTTAGATGCAAAGATCATCAACAAAATTCTAGCCAATAGAAATCGACAACATATCAAAAAATAATTCACCATGGCCAAGTGGAATTCTTACCAGGTATGCAGAGATGATTCAACATTAGAAAAACAATTAGTGCAATCCATCACATAAATAAAACAAAAGACAAGAATCACATGATTTTATCAATTGATGCAGAAAAGGCATTTGACAAAGCTCAACACCCATTCATGATAAAAACTCTCAGCAAAATAGGAATAGAAGGAAAATTCAACATAATACAGGGCATTTATACAAAGCCAACAGCAAACGTCATCCTAAATGGAGAGAGCCTGAAAGCATTTCCTTGAGATCAGGAACCAGCCCTTTAACACCGCTCTCATTTAACATTGTGCTGGAGGTCCTAGCCAGAGCAATTAGGCTAGATAAAGAAATAAAGGGCATCCAGACTGGTAATGAAGAAGTAAAATTATCTCTATTTGCAGATGACATGGTCTTATACACAGAAAGCCCTAAGGAATCCTCAAGAAAACTACTGAAACTAATAGAAGAGTTCAGCAGAGTATCAAGATACAAGATAAACATAAAAAAATCAGCCGTATTCCTCCACACCAACAAAAAGAACATCGAAGAGGAAATCACCAAATCAATACCATTTACAGTAGCCCCCAAGAAGATGAAATACTTAGGAATAAATCTTACCAGAGATATAAAAGACTTATACAAAGAAGACTACAATACACTTCTGCAAGAAACCAAAAGAGACCTACATAAGTGGAAAAACATACCTTGCTCATGGATAGGAAGACTTAACATTGTAAAAATGTCTATTCTGCCAAAAGCAATCTATACATTTAATGCAATTCCGATCCAAATTCCAACGATATTCTTCAATGAGATGGAGAAACAAATCACCAACTTCATATGGAAGGGAAAGAAGCCCCGGATAAGTAAAGTATTACTGAAAAAGAAGGACAAAATGGGAGGCCTTACTCTACCTGATTTTAGAACCTATTATACTGCCACAGTAGTCAAAACAGCCTGGTACTGGTACAATAACATATACATAGGCAAATGGAACAGAGTTGAGAATCCAGACATAAATCCATCCACTTATGAGCAATTGATATTTGACAAAGGCCCCAAAACAGTTAAATGGGGGAAAAGACAGTCTTTTTAACAAATGGTGCTGGCATGACTGGATATCCATCTGCAAAAAAATGAAACAAGACCCATACCTCACTCCATGCACAAAAACGAGCTCAAAATGGATCAAAGACCTAAATATAAAATCTAAAACAATAAAGATCATGGAAGAAAAAATAGGGACAACATTAGGAGTTCTAATACATGGCATAAACAGTACACAAAACATTACTTATGGTGCAGAAGAAAAACTAGATAAATGGGAGCTCCTAAAAATCAGACACCTATGCTCATCTAAGGACTTCATCAAAAGAGTAAAAAGATTACCTACAGACTGGGAAAAAGTTTTTAGTTATGACATTTCCGATCAGCACCTGATCTCTAAAATCTACACGATACTACAAAAAGTCAACTACAAAAAGACAAATAACCCAATTAAAATATGGGCAAAAGGTTAGAACAGACACTTCCCTAAAGAAGATATTCAGGTAGCTAACAGATATATGAGGAAATGCTCACGATCATTAGCCATTAGAGAAAGGCAGATCAAAACTACAATGAGAGTCCATCTCACTCCAACAAGGCTGGCATTAATCCGAAAAACACAAAACAATAAATGTTGGAGAGGCTGTGGAGAGATTGGAACACTTCTACACTGCTGGTGGGAATGTCAAATGGTACAACCACTTTGGGAATCAATTTGGTGCTTCCCTAAAGAGCTAGAAATAGAACTACCATACGATCCAGCAATCCCACTCCTTGGAATATATCCTAGAGAATAAGAGCCTTTACACGAACAGATATATGCACACCCATGTTCACTGCAGCACTGTTTACAATAGCAAAAAGACGAAAGCAACCCAGGTGCCCATCAATGGATGAATAGATAAATAAATTATGGTATATTCACACAATGGAATACTACGCATCTATAAAGAACCGTGAAGAATCTGTGAAGCACTTCATAACATGGAGGAATCTGGAAGGCATTATGCTGAGTGAAATTAGTCAGTTGCAAAAGGACAAATATTGTATAAGACCACTGTTATACAAACTCAAGAAATAGTTTAAACAGAGAAGAAAATATTCTTTGATGGTTACGAGAGCAGTGAGTGGGGAGGGTGGGAGAGGGGTATTCACTAATTAGATAGTAGATAAGAACTACGTTAGGTGAGGGGAAAGATAACACACAATACAGGTGTGGTCAGCATAACTGGACTAAACCAAAAGCAAAGAAGTTTTCGGAATAAACTGAATGCTTCGAAGGCCTGCATAGCAGGGAACCATGGTTTCAGGGGACATCTAAGTCAATTGGCATAATAAAGTCTATTAAGAAAACATTCTGCATCCCATCTTGGAAAGAGGCATCTGGGGTCTTAAACACTAGCAAGCGGCCATCTAAGATGCATCAATTGGTCTCAATCCACCTGGATCAAAGGAGAATGAAGAACAGCAAGGACACAAGGTAATTACGAGCCCAAGAGACAGAAGGGGCCACATAAACCAGAGACTACATTAGTCTGAAACCAGAAGAGCTAGATAGTACCCGGCTACAACCAATGACTGCCGTAACATGGAACACAACAGAGAACCCCTGAGGGAGCAGGAGAGCAGTGGGATGCAGACCCCAAATTCTCGTAAAAAGGCCACACTTAATGGTCTGACTTAGGCTAAAAGGACCCCAGAGGTCATGGCCACCAGACCTTCTGTTGGGCCAGGACAGAAACCATTCCCAAAGCCCACTCTTCAGACAGGGATTGGACTGGACAAGGGGATGGAGAGGGATCCTGGTGAGGAGTGAGTTTCTTGGATCAGGTGGACGCTTGAGACTATGTTGGCATCTCCTCCCTGGAAGGGAGATTAGAGGGTAGAGGGGGTTAGAAGCTGGCAAAATGGACACAAAAAGAGAGAGTGGAGGGAGGGAGCAGGCTGTCTCAGTGGGGGAGAGCAGTTGGAAGTATGTAGCAAGGTGTATGTTAAGTTTTTGAGTGAGAGACTGACTTGATTTGTAAACTTGCACTCAAAGCACAATAAAAATTAAAAAAAAAAAAAAAAGAATTAGTAACATGAAGCCCTAAAAGGTGTTCTTTGTAATATGTAAATATCTTCTTATGCACTCAGGATATCAGCACACAGGAAGGGCAGAGAAACAGGAAACTATCATTTAAAATGCCTAAAAGTGTTTTTAAAACGAGGAGCAATATTCAAGTAGGCCCACTTTTCACAGGGATGCACTTTGCCACTCTATTGGTACAAAACTTCCTAAGAAACATGTGTACTTCCCTCCTCGCTGTGTTACTTGCTTCTGGGGTGACTGTCCCTGGAGAGTGGACAGGATTCAGCAGATCCAACAACACATGCTCTGCTCACTTTACAACGTTTACAACCTCCAGAAAAAAGTTTCAGACAGATTTTATCATGTTGCATTGTTGTTAGGTGCCGTTGAGTCAGTTTTGACTCACAGCAACCCTACGTACACCAGAACAAAATGCTGCCGGGTCCTGCACCATCCTCACAATCCTTGTTATGCTTGAGCCCATTGTTACAGCCACTGTGTCAATCCATCTTGTTGAGGGTCTTCCTCTTTTTCTTTGACTCTCTACTCTACCAAACATGATATCCTTCTCCAGGGACTGACCGCTCCTGATAATATGTCCAAAACATGTGAGACGTAGTCTCTCCATCTTTGCTTCTAAGGAGGTTTCTGACGGTACTTCTTCCAAGACAGATTTTTTTGTTCCTTTGGCAGTCCATGGTATATTCAACATTCTTCGTTAGCACCACAATTCAAAGGTGTCAATTCTTTTTCGGTCTTCCTTATTCCTCATCCACCTTTCGTATGCATATGAGGCGATTGAAAACACCATGGCTCGGGTCAGGCACACCTTAGTCTTCAAGGTGGCATCTTTGTTTTTCAACACTTTAAAGGGGTCTTCTGCAGCAGATTTGCCCAATGCAATGCGTCTTTTGATGTCTTGACTGCTGCTTCTATGGGTGCTGACTGTGGATCCAAGTAAAATGAAATCCTTGACAACTTCAACCTTTTCTCCAATTGTCATGATGTTGCTTATTGGTCCAGTTGTGAGGATTTTTGTTTTCTTTACGTTGAGGTGTAATCCATACTGAAGGCTGTGGTCTTTGATCTTCATCAGTAAGTGCTTCAAGTCCTCTTCACATTCAGCAAGCAAGGTTGTGTCATTTGCATAACAAAGGTTGTTAATGAGTCTTCTTCCAATCCTGATGCCATGTTCTTCATATAATCCAGCTTCTTGCATTATATGCTCAGCAGACAGATTGAGTAACCCAAAAAATCAAACCTGTTGCTGTAGAGTGGATTCCAACTCATAGCGTTCCTATAGAGCAGAGTAGAACTGCCCCATGGGGTTTCCAAGGAGCACCTGGCTGATTTGAACTGCTGACCTTTGGGTTAGCAGTCATAACTCTTAACCACTATGCCACCAGGGTTTCCACAGATTGAATAGGTACAGTGAAAAGCTACGACCCTGACATACACATTTCCTGACTTTAAAACATGCAGTATCCCCTTGTTCTGTTCAAATAACTGTCTCTTGATCTATATACAGGTTCCTCATGAGCACAATTAAGTGTTCTGGAATTCCCATTGTTCACAATGTTGTTCATAATTTGCTATGATCCACACAGTCAAATGCCTTTGCATAGTCAATGAAACAGAGGTAAACATCTTCCTCGTATTCTCTGCTTTCAGCAAGGATCCATCTGACATCAGTAACGATATCCCTGGTTCCAAGTCCTCTTCTGAATCTGGCTTGAATCTCTGGCAGTTCCCTGTCTATATACTGCTGCAGATGCTTTTGAATGATTTTCAGCAAAATTTTACTTGTGTGTGATATTAATGATGTTGTTCGATAATTTCCACGTTTGGTGGGATCACCTTTCTTGAGAATAGGCATAAATATGCATCTCTTCCAGTTGGTTGGCTGGGTAACTGTTTTCTAAATTTCTTGACATAGATGAGTGAGCACTTCCAGTGCTGCATCTGTTTGTTGAAACCTCTCATTTGGTATTTCGTCAATTCCCAGTGCCTTGTTTTTCGCCAATGCGTTCAGTACAGCTTGGACCTCTTCCTTCAGTACCATCAGTTCCTGATCGTATGCTACCTCCTGAAATGGTTGAACGTAGTCTATTTCTTTTTGATATAATGACTCTGTGTATCCTCCCATCTTCTTTTGATGCTTCCTGCATCATTTAAGATTTTCCCCATGGAATCCTTCACTATTGCAACTTGAGGCTTAAATTTTTTCTTCAGCTCTTTCAGCTTGAGAAGTGTCGAGCTCATTCTTCCCTTTTAGTTTTCTATCACCAGGTCTTTGCACATGTCATTATACTATTTTACTTTGTCTTCCTGAGCCACCCTCTGAAATCTTCTGTTCAGCTCTTTTACTTCGTCATTTCTTCCTTTTGCTTTAGCTACTCAACATTCAAGAGTCTCTTCTGAGATCTGTTTTGGTCTTTTCTTTCTTTTCTGTCTTTTTAATGACTTCTAGCTTCCTTCATGTGTGATGTCCTTGATGTCATTCCACAACTCGTCTGGTCTTCAGTCATTAGTGTTCAATGGGTCAAATCTATTTTTGAGATGTTCTCTAAACTCAGGTAGGATATACTCAAGGTCGCACTTTGTCTCATGGATTTTTTCTAATTTTCTTCAGTTTCAACTTGAACTTGCGTATGAGCAATTGATGGTCTGTTTCACAGTTGGCCCCTGGCCTTATTCTGACTGATAATATTGAGCTTTTCCATGGTCTCTTTCCACAGACGTAGTCAATTTGATTCCTGTGTATTCCATCTGGTGAGGTCCATGTGTATAGTCGCCATTTATGTTACTGAAAGAAGGTATTTGCACTGAAGGAGTCTTTGGTCTTGCAAAATTCTATCATGCGATCTCCAGTATCATTTCTATCTCCAAGGACATATTTTCCAACTACCTATCCTTCTTCTTGTTTCCAACTTTGGCAGTCCAATCGCCTGTAATTATCAATGCATCCTGACTGCATGTTTGATCAATTTCAGAGTGCAGAAGTTGGTAAAAATCTTCAATTTCTTCATCTTTGGCCTTAGTGGTTGGTGTGTAAATTTGAACAATAGTTATATTAACTGATCTTCTTTGTAGGCATATGGCTATTATCCTATTACTGACAGTGTTGTACTTTAGGATAGATCTCGAAATGTTCTTTATGACAACAAATGCAATGCCACCCCTCTTCAAGTTGTCATTCCCAGCATAGACCATATGGTTGTCCAATTCAAAATGTCCAATACTAGTCCATTTCAGGTCACTAACGCATAGGATATTGATGTTTATGTGTTCTGTTTCATTGTTGACGATTTCTAATTTTCCTACATTTATACTTCATACATTCCATGTTCCCATTATTAATGGATCTTTGAAGCTGCTTGTTCTCATTTTGAGTTGTGCCACATCACCGAATGAAGGTCCCAAAAGCTTGACTTCATTAATGTCAACTCTACTTTGAGGAGGTAGCTCTTCCCCAGTTGCCTTTTGAGTGCCTTCCCTGAGTGGCTCATCTTCTGGCACTACATCAGACAACGTTCCACTGTTATTCATAAGACTTTCACTGGCTAATTCTCTTCAGAAGTAGGCTACTGGGTCCTTCTTCCTAGTCTGTTTTAGTCTGGAAGCTCAGCTGAAACCTGTCCACCATGGGTGACCCTGCTGGTGTTTGAATACCAGTGACATATCTTCCAGCGTCACAGCACCACACAAGCCCCCACAGTATGACAAACTGACAGATGCAATACCCTAGCATATATACATTTATATAAATCTTTTCAGTAACTACGTCTAGTAACTTTCTCCCAGTGTCCCTGCTCATCTCCACTTCCAGGACACACTCACCATAATTAAATACACTGGATAAAGTGAGACAAGTATGGCATTCTATGGACCAGAGGGCTTCCAGAGAATCCTGAGTTTTCTTAGTTCCACCCATTGGATATAATCCAAATCAATAGGTAGTAAAGTTTACCCAAGTAACATGCATTCAGATGACAGAGAAAGGTAGGACTCTGATATATTTATGGAGAGGATGCTTAAGGGTTCCTCTCAGACTCAAGAGAAGGAACCTTTTTGCCCAAATGTGGAGTTGATTTGTAACACACAAACTCTCGTATAGTCTCAAGTCAACCTGTTGTAAAGAGTAAGATTTAGTACAGAAAAATGAAAAAGAAAAAAACATCTTTCCATTATTCTAACCAAGTATTGTCTGCATTTTCAAAGTGCAGTGTTTCTTTGTTCTTTCCCTCCCCACTCTACCCTCATGCCCTCACCTCTTTCCCTCCCCACTCCACCCTCATGTCCTCACCTCCTTCCCTCTTCCTTTTCCACTCCACCCTCATGCCTTTCCTCCTTCCCTCCCCAATCCACCCTCATGGCCTTACCTCCTTCCCTCCCCACTCCACCCTCATGCCCTCACCTCCTTCCCTCTTCCTTTTCCACTCCACTCTCATGCCCTTGCCTCCTTCCTTCCACACTTCACCCTCATGCCCTCACCTCCTTCCCTCCTCACTCTGCCCTCATGCCTTCACCTACTTTCCTCTTCCTTCTCCACTCCACCCTCATGGCCTCACCTCCTTCCCTCTTCCTTCTGCACTCCACCGTCATGCCCCTACCAAAATAAACTAAGTTTTCCAAGTACCTCCATTTGATACTGTGTTTCACATAAGCCCTGAGCAGACACCTATGTTCTTTTTTGAATTTTTGCTGACAAACTGCTTCCAGTTGCCCTCTAGGGTGGGACACTACTGCAATAAAATATAGTGTTTGCTGAGGATTTCAGCTGCCACCTGAGGCTGGTACTCAATGAATCCTATTTAGCAAGTTTAGTGGTGAAATAGTGACAAATGGCATGTTGACTTTTTTCTCGTGTTTGCGGTCTAAGATGAGTTGGTTTCAGTCTTGCTGGTTCTTTCTTCTGTGTTACCAACCTTTTCCACGTTTAAAGACGGTTACTGCCTCTCCCCTAGGGTTATGGCAACAAGCTTTGTACTGTCAACAGAAGCCATTTGTTGGCTAGATGCTTAAAATTTAAACTACTTGCAAGTACTGACCGTATAGTTAGTCTTTGCTTCAGAATTTATGTCTGTTTTTAAAAAATTCTTTCTTTGGCTAGCTAAACAAGTTTTCATTTTAAGGTGTTATCACTCCGCTCACATGAAATGACCTGGACAGTTACTTCTTTTATCTCTGATCACACTCATTAAAATTAGGCTTGTTTGCTTATGATAGCCATAGACTTGACACATCAGAGCCACATTTGATCTTCAAACACCCCTGCTGGCTTGATTGGTTAGCTGGGCTTTGCCTCAGGCTGTCCCTGGGCAGCTAACATGTCTCCTTGGCCAACATGCAGCCCCCTCCTTGGACTTGACCACTGGACTCAGAGCCTCTTTTTTGCTTATGCTCTCAGCCATGGCTTCCTCCTGTTCACATCCCTCTCCTCTCACAGCCTTCCTTTTCCAGTCCCCATAATTCTAGAATATTTTCATTTAGTTCCACTTCATGATTCTGAGCTGACTATTGACATGGTTTTGGCTAAACTGAACATATTGAAAAGCAAGGACCGGGCACTGAGAGACAAATTCTACTGTTAAATGTCCTGAGAAAGGATAGACTCCACTGCACTGCTCTTAATTAGAGGAAGAGAAAGCAAATTCCACCAAGGATTTGTCAAGGATCCCAGGAAGTCTGTAGACAGAAGGCTTTAGCTACTGGGGTAGCTTTCTGCTTCTGGTTGTCAAGAGATCTGAGAGCGTTTCTTCATCGAAGAGCTTTCAAGGGCTCAGGGCCCTTTCCCCGCACTTCTCCATATCTTGCCTACCCCCGTACTACACGGTCAGGCAAGCATTTAAAGTGGAAAAACTAATTTTCTACATTCAAAGCAAACCTGGGGTACAATCTATAAAAAAACATTAAAAGCAAACTTGGGGTACAATCTATGGCAACTTAAATCAGTTGCTCAGTTTCATGCTATTCATTTTAATTTAGTACAAATTACGGTGCCCCAAGGCTTTTGTATCTGTTTATCTCCCAACCCCAGTCCCTGTGGAGTTCCTTGCCATAGCTCTTCTTTCTTCCCAATCTCCCCACCAGTATCGAGTCAATTCAAATTAAACTTTATTTGGTGTCTTCTTTGTGCCTAATCAGCCCAGGATGGTAGTCAGGCCTGATGGATGGGATAAAATTCCCTCTTCTCTGAACACACAAACCCTACCTCAGTAGCTTCCATTGTTTCTGCTTATGGAATTTCCCCAACTAGACTCTGCCTTGTGCTGGCACACAGCCTAGACAAGGAGGCCCCTCTGCTCTTACTCAGTCCTCCTTCAAGCTGGGTGTACCAGTCTCCTAAGGCTGCTGGACCAGAGGACCACACACTGGGTGGCTCATTAACACAGGAGTATATTGTCTCACACTTCTGGAGGCCAGAAGTCTGAAATCAGGGATCAGCCATGCTGATTCCTTTTGCAGGCTCTGAGGGAGAATCTGTTCCACGCCCCTCTCCCAGCTTCTTGTGATGGCCAGCTACCATTTCAATCTCTGTCTTCACATGGCTATCTTTTCTCTGTCTCTGTGTCTTTTGCCCTCTTGTATAAGGACACCACCCAGATTGGATTAGGAACTCCAGAATGACCTCATGTTAACTGGTAACATCTTCAAAGACCTTATTTCAAATAAGATCACATTCACGGTTACTGGGGATCAGGACTTCAGCATCTCTTTCTGGGGAAAACAGTTATCCCAGGAGATAGACTGGGGTTACTCCCAGGTTGTTTCATGTTTTTACACACACCACACCCATTGCCATCAAGTTAATTCCAACTCATAAAGACCTTAAGGGACAGAGTAGAACTGCCCCATAGGATTTCCCAGGAACGGCTGGTGGATTCAAACTGCCGGCCTTTTGGTTACCAGCCAACTCTTAACCACTGTGCCACCAGGGCTCCATTTCATGGTTTTAGAGGAGGCAATACTTTTCACACCTACATGAAACTGACAAATCCTCTCACAAGTCTACCTGCAAGTGGCCTGTCCTTTAAGAAACCCATTACCTAAATAATTGAGCGACTCAATCATGTTTTGACTATCAGGATTAAAGGATGGGAACTGTAGTGCAGGTAACCTGAAACATACAAACATCCAAAAGTTTTTCTATCCTGAAACCATCAGATGACTTTTTTCCCAGCAAATACATTTTTTTCTGATTATGCTTTGATTGAGGTATGATTAGAACAAGTGTCTGTAACAACTGGTAGTCTGGAACGTGATAAAGATGAGTGTTGGTTTGCTCAGGGAAGCCAGACTGAGATTAAAAGTATCTGTCAAAGGTAAACTACAGACTTGATCATCAAGACGTGATCGTGTTTGTTTTTGAGCCTCCATAACCAGATGATGCTCTCAAGTGAGGGAAGGAAATTCTTTGGGGGACAGAGATTAAATGGCTTCAATTTGGCACCACATGCCATCTTGTTCAGCAAGTCAGTATTTCAAAATCTTGTTTATGAGCTAAACTGGATTTGCTAAAGCACCAAAATGTGGAGAGTCAATGACATGTAGAGCTGATACGGTTCCTGTAGGCACAATCCTATAGTTGGGAGTCAACTCAGTCAGCGTTTATTCACAGAATGTCTGTTCCCTGATGGAGATGAGGGGTTGAAATACAGACACAGGGTCCCTGACCTCATAGAACTTAAACTTCAGGCAGATCTGTAAATCTAATGGCCTTTATCCAAGACAGAACCAGAACAGAGTCCTCAAGGAAGCCAGAAGAATCTGTAATAGAAGGCCACACATTGTCAGTAGCACTGGAATTCCATGTTGGAAAATGAAAAATACTATTTCAACAGAGAAAGGATGCAGGAAAAGCTTGTCTGGTCCCAGAGAAGCTGTGCGGAGCAGAAGATGCAGACTGCAATGGTGGCTAGGCCACATGAGTGATGACCTGACACTGGACGGAGGTTTCAAATGCCATGCTACAAAGTCTGGTCTTTATCCTGGAGACAGTGAAGCCACTGCCTGTTCTTCAGGAGGACAACATGATCCAGTGTGTGCTTTGGGAGAAAATCAGTTGACATAGCATGGAAGGATTGGAATAGAGGAAAGCTCAAAGTTGAGATGACTGGATAGAAAACTGCCCTAGGTAGAATCACCAAATGAACTTAAGACCCCACCCCCAGCATCCTCTGTGAAGACCTGTGCCCCTCTGTGGTTCTAATATTATTCTCTGAAAAGACACAGAATAATTGGACTCCCCCCTCACCTGACAGCCCTTCACACAGGTGAAGTTAACTCTGATGCCCCACCCCACCTGGTTGCCTTCCTCTGTGTCCACTCTATGTTGCTGTCCCTCTTAACTTTTTAGCTCCTTTTTGAGAGGTATACCAGAAGGATATTTCAAAGAAGCATGTTAGGTAGGGTTATTTAGAATGATAAGATGACAGGTGACATTGTTATTTCCTTCTTCATTATGCATTTTCATTTCAGACATTGAACAGGTATCGGTTTGGTTATTTTGTTGTGGTATGTGATTGATTATGCTCTCCTGCCTGTAGTGTGACGGCAGAGATGCTGATATTTCCTGTGTTGGAGCTTTACACTTCTAATAACACATTCTATGATCACGTTTGCAGCTGTTTCTTCTCGTTTTGAGTCATGCCACATCAGCAAATGAAGGTCCCGAAAGCTTTACTCCATCCATGTCATAAAGCTTGACTCTACTTTGAGGAGGCAGCTCTTCCCCAGTCATCTTTTGAGTGCCTTCCAACCCGGTGGGCTCATCTTCCAGCACTATATCACACAATGTTTTGCTGCTATTCATAAGGTTTTCACTGGCTAATGCTTTTCAGAAGTAGACTGCCGGGTCCTTCTTCCTAGTCTGTCTTAGTCTGGAAGCTCAGCTGCAATCTGTCCTCCATGGGTGACCCTGCCGGTATCTGAATATCGGTGGCATAGCTTCCAGTATCACAGTATCACACAAGCCCCCACAGTATGACAAACTGACAGACACAACTCAAAATGAGAAGAAGCAGCTGCAAACATCCTTTAATAATCCAAATCTGGAATATATGAAGTATGATTCTGGGAAAATTGGAAATCGACAAAAATGAAATGGAATGCATAACATCGATATCCTAGGCATTAGTGAGCTGAAATGGACTGGTATTGGCCATTTTGAATTGGACAATCATATAGTCTACTATGCTGGGAATGACAACTCAAAGAGGAATGGTGTTGCATTCGTTGTCAAAAAGAACGTTTCAAGATCTATCCTGAAGTACAACTCTGTCAGTGATAGGATAATATCCATATGCCTACAAGAAGACCAGTTAATACGACTATTATTCAAATTTACGCATCAACCACTAGAGCCAAAGATGAAGAAATAGAAGATTTTTATCAGCTGCTGCAGTCTGAAATTGATCGAACATCAATCAAGGTGCATTGATAATTACTGGCAATTGGAATGTAAAAGTTGGAAACAAAGAAGAAGGATCAGTAGTTGGAAAATATGGCCTTGGTGATAAAAACGATGCCAGAGATCCAATGATAGAATTTTGCAAGACCAACGACTTCTCCATCGCAAATAACCTTCTTTCACCAACATAAACAGCGACGATACACACGGACCTCACCAGATGGAAACACAGAAATCAAATTGACTACATCTGTGGAAAGAGATGATGGAAAAGCTCAATATCATCAGTCAGAACAAGGCCAGGGGCCGACTGTGGAACGGACCATCAACTGCTCATATGCAAGTTCAACCTGAAACTGAAGAAAATCAGAGCAAGTCCATGAGAGCCAAAATATGGCCTTGAGTATATCCCACCTGAATTTAGAGACCATCTCAAGAATAGATTTGACGTATTGAACACTAGTGACCGAAGACCAGACGAGTTGTGGAATGACATCAAGGACATCATCCATGAAGAAAGCAAGAGGTCACTGAAAAGACAGGAAAGAAAGAAAAGACCAAGATGGATGTCAGAGGAGACTCTGAAACTTGCTGTTGAGCGTCGAGCAGCTAAAGCAAAAGGAAGAATCGAGGAAGTAAAAGAACTGAACAGAAGATTTCAAAGGGCCTGTAGAGAAGACAAAGTAAAGTATTATAATGACATGTGCTAAGAGCTGGAGATGGAAAACCAAAAGGGAATAACACGCTCGGGGTTTCTCAAGCGGAAAGAACTGACAAAAAAATTCAAGCCTCGAGTTGCAATAGTGAAGGATTCCATGGGGAAAACATTAAACGATGCAGGAAGCATCAAAAGAAGATGGAAGGAATATATTATACCAAAAAGAATTAGTGGATATTCAACCATTTCAAGAGGTGGCATATGATCAGGAACCAATGGTACTGAAGGAAGAAGTCCAAGCTGCTCTGAAGGCATTGGCGAAAAACAAGGCTCCAGAAATTGATGGAATATCAATTGAGATGTTTCAACAAACAGATGCAGCGCTGGAGGTGCTCACTCATCTATGCCAAGAAATATGAAAGACAGCTTCCTGGCCAACTGACTGGAAGAGATCCATATTTATGCCTATTCCCAAGAAAGGTGATCCAACTGAATGTGGAAATTATAGAACAATATCATTAATATCACACGCAAGCTAAATTTTGCTAAAGATCATTCAAAAATGGCTGCAGCAGTATATGGACAGGGAACTGCCAGAAATTCAGGCCAGTTTCAGAAGAGGACATGGAACCAGGGATATCATTGCTGATGTCAGATGGATCCTGGCTGAAAGCAGAGAATACCAGAAGGATGTTTACCTGTGTTTTACTGACTATGCAAAGGCATTCGACTGTGTGGATCATAACAAACTAGGGATAACACTGCAAAGAATGGGAATTCCAGAACACTTCATTGTGCTCATGAGGAACCTTTACATAGATCAAGAGGCAGTTGTTTGGACAGAACAAGGGGATACTGATTGGTTTAAAGTCAGGAAAGGTATGCGTCAGGGTTGTATTCTTTCACCATACCTGTTTAATCTGTATGCTGAACAAATAATACAAGAAGCTGGACCATATGAAGAACAACAGGGCATCAGGATTGGAGGAAGACTCATTAACAACCTGCGTTATGCAGATGACACAACCTTGCTTGCTCAAAGTGAAGAGGACCTGAAGCACTTACTAATGAAGATCAAAGACCACAGCCTTCAGTATGGATTACATCTCAACATGAAGAAAACAAAAATCCTCACAACTGGACCAATGAGCAACATCATGATAAACAGAGAAAAGACTGAAGTTGTCAAGGATTTCATTTTACTTGGATCCACAATCAACAGCCATGGAAGCAGCAGTCAAGAAATCAACCAATGTATTGCATTGGGCAAATCTGCTGCAAAGGACCTCTTCAAAGTGTTGAAGAGCAAAGTTGTCACCCTGAAGACTAAGGTGCACCTGACCCAAGCCATGGTATTTTCAATCACATCATATGCATGTGAAAGCTGGACAATGAATAAGGAAAACCGAAGAAGAGTTGACGCCTTTGAATTGTGGTGTTGGTGAAGAATATTGAATATACCATGGACTGCCAAAAGAACGAACAAATCTGTCTTGGAAGAAGTGTGGCCAGAATGCTCCTTAGAGGCAAGGATGGCGCGACTGCGTCTTACATGCTTTGGACATGCTGTCAGAAGGGATCAGTCCCTGGAGAAGGACATCATGCTTGGCAGAGTACAGGGTCAGCGGAAAAGAGGAAGACCCTCAACGAGGTGGATTGACACAGTGGCTGCAACAATGAGCTCAAGCATAACAACGATTGTAAGGATGGGGCAGGACCGGGCAGTGTTTCGTTCTGTTGTGCATAGGGTCGCTACGAGTCGGATCCGACTCAACAGCACCTAACAACAACAACAATGATCACGTTGTTCTTTTTCAAAGCCCCCTCACACATTGGGCTTACATAAAGCTTAGAGTTAATTATAGCCAGGTCTTTTTCACATGAAACGTTCATAAATCATGGATCTCCTGTACTATTTTCAACTTTGTCAGTAGTTCTTAAGGTACAAATCCTTTCTACAGTATTAAAGGCTGCTCATTATTAACCAAAGGTCCTTGGATGGTACAAATGGTTTGCACTCGGCTATAGGGTCACTATTAGTCGGAATCGACTCGATGGCACTGGGTTTGGTTTGGGTTTTTCATGCCAACCAAAAGGTCGGTGGTTCAAACCCACTTGGTGGCACCAGAAAAGAAAGTTCTGGCAATCATCTTCCATAAAGATTACAACCAAGAAAGCCTTGTGGAGTACAGTTCCACTCTGTAGCGCATGGGCCCACCATGAGTTGAAATTGACTTGACAGCAATGGGTTCTTTTTTTTTTTAATGTATTAACTGGAGTCCCCAAATGACACAAACAGTTCAGCATTCAACTCTTTACTACCTGGGGGGTACCTTAGAAGAAATCCCTGGAAATGTACTTCTGAAAGGTCACAGTTGTTGAAAACCCTATGGAGCGCTGTTCTACTCTGACGCACACGGAGTCCCCTTGAGTCCACATTGATTCAACAACTGGCTTTTTTTTTTTTTTTTAATTTATTAACCAGTTGCCATCCAGTCGACTCGGTTCATGTCAACCCCATGTGTGTCAGAGTAGAACTGTGCTAGACAGGGTTTCGATGGCTGATTTTTTGGAAGTAGATCACCAGGTCTTTCTTCCCAGGTGCCTGTGGGTGGACTTGAACCTCCAACCTTTTGGTTAGCAGCCAAGTGTGTTAACCATTTGTGCCACTCAGGGACTTTGCTAATGTATTAAGCACAGCATACATATTACAAAGGGCCTTCATGATTTTATTCAAAGGGTGAGAATTTCAGGAACTAGGTCAGGTCTCAGTCTAAGGCCTATACATACTCTGTGAGCACTAGAGACCTTTTACCTTGCCTCCCTCGAGCTCCCATTCTTCCATCATGGATCCACAAAATAAATCTTGGAATATTAGCTCCTGAAAAGATTAATACGTGGGAAAATTCAAGGAAGTGGTTACCTGTGGAGAGGAGGAAGAGAGATGAAAAGTTCTACTTCTTTTGAGTGTTGAATACAAGGTAGACTTTTTTCTTATATTATTTTGTATGTATGAAATACTACACAGTAAGAAATAAAAATATAGAATAATTTAAAAATCATTATGTAGGGATGGTTTAAGGTGAGAAGAAAAGTCTCAATATCCTTTGAATTTTGAATAATAAAAAGAAAAGATAATGGAAGAAAAATGAGAGAGAAGACAGTTAAATAAGAAAAAATATATAAAATAGAGACAAAAAAGGAAGGAATAATGAAAAAAGATAGAGGTCTGAAAGACAGGCCGTGGGCTGCAGAAGAGGCATCAGCGAGGGAACCTCAACGCCCTGGTGCACTGGGAGAGGCAAGGTAGCAATGGATAGCGGCATCAGATCCTCCAAGAGTGGGAACACAGTCATTTCACACCTGCTCATCTGCTCCCTCCCCAAGGGATTCAGTCCCCCACTGTTGTCTAGGCATCCTGATCCAAAGCCAGCGGCGCAAACACTTCCCACTAAGGTGTCCAACCATCCCTTGCAGACACATGCCAGGTGCACCCAGAGCGCTCAGAGTCTGTCTCTCCTTCTTTCCTCAGGGCCTGAGCATTAGTCTGGCTAACTATGACCAAGAAGAGCCCCACCAATGTCAGGAGGAAGGTCAAGTTCTTTCAAAAGAACCCTGCCAGGTAGGTCTGCAGTGACAATTCAGAGCACACTTGGTCACATCGGGGATCACGATTTCAGGGTAAAAATACTTTCACCCCATTCCCCTCAGCCAGTACAACAAAATAAATTCCAGCCGGATTAAAGCGTTAGATGTTTAAAACAATGAAACTCTAAAAATATATGTGGCTAATATAAGTAAAGTGAAAAAAGTGAGTTGTGCAAACAGATGGACAATGCAGAGAACCAGTACAGTGAAGAGACTGTGCTCCGCAGCGCGCAAACATGAAATGGCTTCACTTCTTACTCTCGGCCTTCCAGTCTCCCTTTCCTGTGCCTTCTAGACTCCTAGTGCAGAACACACAGCTCTTCAGTCACTCCATTTTATCAATAGCCTCATTCTGGTCATTAAGATTCCATCTCAGGTATTGTCTTAGTCATCTAATGCTGCTATTACAGAAATACCACAAAGTATAGATGGCTTTAACAAACAGATTTATTCTCTCACAGTTTAGGAGGCTAGAAGCCTGAATTCAGGGCTCCAGCTCCAGGGGGAGGCTTTCTTTCTCTGTCGGCTCTGGAGAAGTTCCTTGTCATCAATCTTCCCTTGATCTAGAAGCTTCTCAGCTCAGGGACCCTGGATCCAAAGGACACACTCCCCTCCTGTTTCTTCATTTTTGGCAGTGGGGGGTTCCCCTGTCTCTCTGCTCGCTTCTCTCTTTTATATATCAAAAGAGATTGACTCAAGATACAACCTAATCTTGTAGATTGAGTTCTGATTCATTAACATAACTGCCTCTAATCCTGCCTAATTAACATCATAGAGGCATGATTTACAACACATAGAAAAATCACATCAGATGACTAAACGGTGGACAATCACACAATACTGGGAATCATGGCCTAGCCAAATTAATATGCATCTTGTGGGGACAAAATTCAATCCATAACAGGTATCAAGGAGTCTGGCCAGGTAAAACCAAGCCTTCGTTTCCTTTCCACTCAGGGGTTTTCCCTCCTCCATCTCAGGCCCACAGGCTGTTTGGGAAGGAGTGCTGTCTCACTTCTTTCCCACTTTACCCCTCTTCTCCTCACTGCCTGTGGCTTCAGATCCCCTGGGGCTGTGGGGAGGGGGTAAAAGGAATAGGGCAGGAGAATTTTTTATGTAAGTCATTCACCTGCCACCTCTGTGGGTTCTTCAAGAGACATAGAGGTGTCTCACCTTTGCACTATTGCCATACACGGGATATGCACTCTAGGTAATCTGTTCACAGACCTCACCCACAGGCTCCCACCCAGGAGGACAACCACACAATACTGGGAATCACGACCTAGACAAGCTGGCACACATTTTGGGGGGACACAATTCAATCCATAAGAGGGAGAATGGGAGGATTCTCTGCCTGCTTTCTCTTCACCGTGCCTCAGTAGGCTGCTCCAGAAAGACTTTTGCATTCCGCATTCTCTAGAAGAAAAGCAGAGACTATTTCTATGTTCATCCAGGCCCCCAAGCTCCTGGAGGGCATAGTCAGCCCCTCTCAGTGTTCTGTGCCAGGAGCAGCACCGAGGCGGGCCTGCAGGCATCCATATCTCCGCAAGTCCCCACAAGGAGCAGGTCAGCACTCTCCCCACTTACACACAAGGCTCAGTTTCTATTAGTGGCAAGTTTGTTGTTGTTGTTGTTATTGTTGTTGTGTGCCATTGAGTTGACTCCAACTCATAGCGACCCTATAAGACAGAGTAGAACTGCTCCGTAGTGTAAATCTTTACAGAAACGGGCTACCACGTCTTTCTCCCTCAGAATGGCTGGTGGGTTCAAACCACTGATCTTTTGGTTAGCAGCTAAGCACTTTAACCACTGCCACTGTACCACCAGGGCTCCTTCAGTGGCAAGTGTAGAACCCCCTTATTTGGCTGTGAGAGCCAGCAGGGGAAGCACCTCAAACCATACACTCTCCCTCTCAGCCAGGATTCCTGGCCCTTCTTGTGAATGGATCACTTTGGCAGTCTGGGGAAGCTTATAGACCCCTTCTCAGATTACTGTTCCTAAATTTGCAAAATAAAATATACAGGATTACAATGGAAATCAATTACATCGAAATGCAATTATCAAAATCATTTTAAAATTTGTGCTGTAGTAATACGTACACTGCTTTCATAACACATTATACAACAAGCTCCAGCAGTAATTTCTAGGTAGTGATGGGTATAGATATTTTGAGACATCAGCAACAACTGTATGAAATATGAAAATATTTGTGATTCCTGTTGGTGTCAAATTCATAACAGAAGGCAATAGTAAACTTCAGTTAGAGGGGAGTGAAAACAAGGATTAAATTTTTTCTCTGCCGCATTCAGGCACCCCTGAATTGTATCCACAAACCCCTGATGACTCCCAATTAAGAGCCTTTGCCCTATATAGGCATATTTATTTATCAATTATAAGAATTCCTAGTAACAACTTATACCTGAGAGTTTCTGACTTAGATAACAGCTCCTTTTCCCATACATTTTGTAAATCTTTTCTCAAGTTGAAAGAGAATTTGAGCTGATGCTTCTCATAAGGGGAGCTCCAAGGATTTCATAATGTTGACCAATTCCTGGCCCAGAGTCCAGCAATGAAGCGGGGAGGGGGGGACTGAGCAGAACAAGTGAGGTCAGTTGAGAGTTGGGGAGGAGGCCATGGAGGAAACGACAAGAAAGGCGGTTGGAGCCCCCCGGCCTAGAATCTGACTACAAACTGCTGAATTACGAGAGACAAAGAGAGAGGTGCACGTTGAAATCAAAGAGGAGTTTAGAGTCATTCTGAGGTGCTGATTATTACAACAACCAACATTTTTTGAGGTGTGTGTCAGGCAATGTTCCAAGTTCTTTATAAGTGAGCTTCAAAAATGCTTCAAGGTAGGCACTGTTATGACAACCGTTTTACAGATAAGAATACTGAGGCTTAAAGAATTTAATTAACTTATCCTAGGTCATAGCAAATAGATGAACCAAGATTTGAAGTCAGGTCTGTCAGAGATCAAAGCTAATATCTTCATCACTAAGGCAGGTTATTCACAATGGTAGGTTTTGGGTTTTCTTTTTTCCTCAAAGGAGTGGCTCTTAGCCATGGGAATTATTCAGCACTAGACAATCATCACCACCATGACCCGTGTAATCAGCATGATTTCATGACAGAAGTCGCCTCAAACATATAGTTCTAATTGGTATTTTTAGCATTTAGTAAAAAGGCCAGGTATGCTTTGAAGACCTTTCATCAGCCTCTCAGGAAACTCTCTTTTTTACCTCTCTCCTTCCTTCTTTCAGTAAATACTTACTTGGTGTCTACTGTGAGCCAGGAACTGCACTTCTGACTGGAAATCTCTCAGTCAAAATCCCGTCCTTGCACCCATGCCACAGGGTGTTCAGTGCTGATAGGGGTAAGCTCCATGCTGTGTGGGCACATAACAGGCATGGCTCACCAGTCTAGTGCGGGAGGGAGTAGGAAAGGCTTCCTTTAGGAGATGATGCCCAAGTAAGACCTAGAAGAATAAATACAAGTTAGCCAAGGTAGGCAGGCAGGAAGGCAATCCCAACAGAAAAGACAATGTGCAAAAACCCAGAAGCTAGAGGAAGCAGCTGTTCAAGGACCTGTTAAGTTTCATTAGTTTTGGGTGACGTGTGGAATGTGGCAAGAGTCAGCCTGAAGGCTGGGTTCAAATCATGAACATCCTTGTATGCCACACTAACTAGTCTAGACTTTCTTCTGAGGACAGTGGAATGTTAAACCCAATGGGGACAGATCAGATTTGTGCTCCAGAAAGTTCTAGCTTCAGGGTAGAGAATGGTTTGAAAGAAGACTTTAAGTGGGGAAACCAGCTAGTAGTCAACAAAGGTGCTTCAGTCTTGAGATGATGGCCAGAGCTAAGGTGCGGTAACGAAAAAAACCAAAGCTCACTGCTGTCGACTCCATTCCGACTCAGAGTGACCCTATAGTGACCCACGGGGTTTCCAAGCTGTAATCTTTACGGAAGCTGATTGCCACATCTTTCTCCCACAGAGTGGCTAGTGACTTTGAACCACTGACCTTTTGGTTAGCAGCCAAGTACTTTAACCACTGTGCCACTAGGATTCCTAAGGTACAATTATAGGAAAAGACAAAAATGGACAGATTGAAATGCTACTGAGGAGGTGGAGGCAAAATGGCTTGGTGTATGCTTAAGCATAGTGAAGGCAAGAGGAGTCAAGCTTAGAAAATCAGGTGGGACCAGGAACTGGGAGGAGAGTAGCAGCAGTGGGGACAACCCAGTAACCCAGTGCAGTCAAGTTGATATCAAATAAAGGTGTGACTTGATGCCATCTGAGGATGACTCTTCTATCATAAAAGTCTAGAGATTGCTCTATCTCAGAACTATCTGGTCAGGAGAAGGTGGCGTACAGAATAATTGGAGCCCAGGAAAAGATAAGCTGATCCAGGAAGAATCAGGCTTACCTCCTTCACTACAGAGATATTCCAAGCCTTTCTCACCCTTGTGCTGCACTCAGACTGGCCAGGATCTTCCCACAGTGGTAGCCCCCCCACCCAAACCACCGTTTGAGGTCTGGCTTCATGCTTAGGATACTTGCCCTCAACCCTATCCAAAATTAGTGGATAAGTCCTTTGCGTCCCTTTCTCCCAGGGCCTCTCTCCTAGCTCCTCTGACAAATTATTTAATGCTTAAAAATTAATAGGCATTGATGGACTATTACCCAAAACATAATTGAATTTTAAGTGCAGAGAATCAACAGGATTTAAATTCATAGAAATCTCAGGCAAGGTTGTTTTGTTTGTTTTTTGAATAGCTGTTTATTAAGGTGAACTTCCCTGAAGTCCCACCTCTGCCACTGTAACTCCTATTTTCTCAACTGTGTACGTATTTTCCGAGAATTGAGCAATTGTTTGTCTGCACTGAGAGCATTGGTATAAACTCCCTCTCAAAATTCCTGATTTTTTTTAACGTCTTAGAAAACTTGTATATGCATTCAGAGCACTTAATCTTCAGTAATGAACAAATTAGACTGTGACTAACTTAGTGCCTGCCATAAACAAGACAGAATTGCAACATGGTGTCTAGTTCCCACCCATGCAAGGCCTTTACATTAGGGACACCTGGCAGTGGGTGGCAAAGAAGAAACAACATGTTTTGGAAGTCAAATGCCAATACCCTAGGGAAGCTTTTCCACAGGAGTCATTAAGGGCTCCTTCATGGTGTTTCTAAGCAGTGCGGTGTTTGCATTATAATCTTTTTGTTTAAAAGTCTCTATTTTATATTGTAAGTATAAAGAAGAGAAATCCCATATCTTATCCATCTTTATACTCACCTGTCCCTGTGACTCCACAATGCCACATATAGCAGGTATTTAATGGGTATCTCTTGAACAAATGAATAAATGATATATGCCAGAGATACATGCTATTCACAGAACACGCCAGGCAACTCTCTGATACTCCAAGTCTCACAGGTTTTCTAGGAGACAAGAAGACACTACTGCTGCATCTTCCACCTAGAATAAAGCATCAAGAAGATTTATTAATAACATAGGTCTGTGGCCACTGTCAAACTGGCTTCTAGTGAAGTGTGAGAAAGAGAGAATTTGAGGGAACAAACATGGAAAATGACAGCAAGAACTGGGATGAGCCGAAGCTGAGGTCCATGTCACTGGGAGATACTCAGGGAAGCTGGGAGAGCCGAAAGATGAATGGACACTTGAGTGGGAGCAAGAAAAGCAAGAAGCATGTGATTGGAGGAGAGACTAAAAAGAAAGACGTGAAAACAAAGTTAATGAAAGAATAAGGGAGGCGAGAAAGGAAAATTTGCAAAGAGACAAGAAGTCTCTTGGCTTATAACTGCCCATCGCTAAAGCCCTCAACAATCCTATTCCCTCTGCTGTTTAAAGCTTCTTAGAAGTCTTCAACAGAAGGGGAGGAAATATTCAACTCTTACAGCGGGTTTTTAAAGCAGGAAGGAATCTTAGGGATCGTTGAGCTCCTTCACCACTTTACAGTTGAAAAGACTGATGCCAAGAGAGTGGAAGTAACTTATCTGTCACACAGGTAATTTTGGATCCAGAACCAAAATCATAGTCATTCCCAGAGTATTTCCAGATCGGTGCTCATTCCAACAGATACTCATTTCTTGCCCCCTTTTCTCCAAATAGATGACCGGCTCTGAAGCTGGAAATATTTTTTTTAGTGTGTCAATAAACATCTCTTATGTGAAGGAAAGGAGCCCTGATGGCACAGTGGTTAAGCACTACCAGCTGTTCCACAGGCGAAAGATGTGGCAGGCTGCTTCATAAACATTACAGCCTTGGAAACCCAATGGGGCAGTTCTCATCTGCCTCACACGGTCGCTATGAGTCAGATTTGATGGTAACGGGCTTTTTATGTGAAGGAATAAGCAAGAAGCCTAGGAAGCAGGAGCTATGCTTTGATTGCTGTAGTATTTTCAGGACCTAGCCCTGGGCCTGGCACGGAGTGGTTTTCAACAAAGAGAATGGGTAGATGGATAGATGAATGGACAGACAGATGGATGGATGAGTGCCCTATCAGGACTACCAGGCGTTTATTGAATAGACCTTGTAATGTTTTCTGACTTTAAGAGGTATTTGAATCCAACTTGCATTTATATATGGACAATGAACCCAGGCTGTTTTAAAGATCTTCAGAGAAAAGCCTGATAATCTACTTCTGAAAAATCAGCCATTGAAAATTCTATTCAATCCTACCCAAAGTGATCTATAGATTCAAGGCAATCTGGATCAAAATTCCAACAGCCTTCTTTACAGAAATGAAAAAAACTAATCCTTATATGGAATAGCAAAAGGCCCCAAATACCTATAGGAATGTTAAAAGAGAAGAACAAAAGAGGAGGACTCCTGTTTCCTGATTTTAAAAAGTATTATACAGCTACAGTAATCAAAACATTCTGGTATTGGAGTAACAGTAGACACGCAGACAAATGGGATAGAATTGAAAGTTCAGAAATAAACCCATACATCCATGGTCAGCTGATTTTTGACAAGGGTGCTGATTTTTTGATGGATAAAGAAGAGTCTCTTCAGTAGGTGGTGTTGGAAAAATTGGATTTCCACATGCAAAAAAATGAAATAGGATCCATGCCTCACACCTACATAGAAACAAATTAAAAATAGATTAAAGACCTAAATGTGAAAACTAAAACCATAAAATTCTTAGAAGAAAATGCAGGGCAACATTGTTGAGCCTAGATTTTAATAATGGATTGCCTAATATAATAACAAAAGCATAAACAGGAAAAAACAAAATAAATAGACGACTTCATTAAAACTTTTGTTCATCAAAAGACTTTACCGTGAAGTCACTCCTGAGCTTCACCCTTCAGCCAAAGATTAGGCTCAGTGGTTAAAAGCTTGGCTGTTCACCAAAAAGGTCGGCAGTTCAGATCTACCAGCCACTCCTTGGAAACTCTATGGAGCAATTCTACTGTGTCCTATAGGGTCACTATGAGTCGGAATGGACTTGACAGCAACGGGTAATAGGGCCAACAACAACACACATGAGGAGCATACTTCGTAGTTCAATTCAAGTATAGGAGACAATGGGCACACTAGGCCAAAAGCAAAGACAAGAAGGCAGGAAGGGACAGGAAAACTGGATGAATGGAAACAGGGAATCTGGGGTGGAGAAAGGGAGAGTGTTGACACATTGTGGAATTGGCGACCAATGTCACAAAACAGTTTGGTTTATTAACTGTTCAATGAGAAAAATTTGCTGTGTAAACTTTCACCTAAAGCACAGTTAAAAAAAAAAAAAGATTTTACCAAAAAAGGGAAAAGACAAGCTACAGACTGGAAGAGTATCTTCAGAAACCATATATCCAATAAGTATCTAATAATCAAAACGTAAATAAAACTTTGACAACTTAACACAAAAAGACATATAACCCAGTCATAAAATGGGCAAAGGACTTGAATAGACATTTCACTGAAGAGGACATTCAAATGGCCACCAAACACATGAAAAAATGCTCAATGTCATTAGCCATCAGAGAGATGCAAATCAAAATCACAGCGAGATAACCATTTCACTCCCACTAGATGGCTAAGAAATAAATAAATAAAGTAAACTTAGGGGGCAGTGATTTTATGTTAATAGGGAAGAACAACTCAGAAAAGGAGAGCGAGGATGGTTGCACAACTCAAAGAACGTAATCTATGTCTCCGAATTGTTCACGTAGAAATTGTTGAACTGAGGTATGTTCTGCTGCATATATTGTCAACAACAACAAAAGTAAAATAAATTATAAAAAATTAAAAAAAGAAAACCCTATGGAGCACAGTTATACTCTGACACACATGGGATAGCCATGAGTCAGAGTTGACTTGACAGCAACTGGTATGGCTTTAAAATCTATGCAATAAATATTGGTCTAATGAATGAGTGAGATTATCGCTGCTCTCAAATAAGATATAATCTCATTGGGAACCTAAGATACAGACACAAATAGCCACACAGGACAATAATAAATGCCAAGTGACTATGTGTGCAATATGGGCTATAAGTGGGGTAGTTCTATTTTCCAAACAAGGACACCGTTGAGAATAAAACAGGACCCTATTAATAAATACACCAAGACAAAAGGAATAAATTGGTACTATCCAGGAAAAACTGGGACATAGGATCAAGGTATTAACGAGTTCATATGAGAGAGCAAATATTCCACGTGGTGGGGGAAGCCTCTCGGCATTTGCATATGCTGTTCCTTCTAATTGAAACAAGTGTCTTTCATTCTTAATTGGTAAATGTTACTTACTCATCTTCCAATTACTCAGTATTCATGCTTACTGTGAAAATTGGTATGAAAAGTGTATGTAAATGAAAAAGGATGGAGAAAGAATTACAAGGAGATGCTGAACATGCTATAATTTGTAGATATGAGTTTGTCATCTCACCAAAAAGTTAGACATGTCTTCCTGTGGAACTTAACTTCAGATATCTGGCTTGGAACAAAATGTCATTTTTAATGGTCTTATGAGAGCAGCCCCAAATTTAAAAAAAAAATAGAAATGTTACTAATAAACATTAGTAACTGGTATACTCTTGCTATGCAACATCAGCACTGCCTGGAAATCTTTAGAAATGCAGAGTCTCAGGCTTCACCCTCACCTATGGAATTGGAATCTGCCCTTTTAACAAGGTCACCAGATAATCTGTAGGTACAGGAAATTTTGAGAACCCCTGATCTATACCACATTAATTCTTCCAAGAGAGTAACATTTATTTACCAATTTATATATACTTGTTCTACTTTGTTCCTGCTCTACTTCGTAAAGTGTATTCAAAGCGTTCTTCCTTTAGCTTTTGCACCATTTAAGTATCTAGAACTTTAATGATGATAATGAGGAGGACTGTCGTTTACAGAGAATAGTAAAAATGGGGATGAAACATTCCATATTCCCATAAAGTAAGGAATGTTTCATCCCTGTTTTTACTGTGGGGTGGGGATGGAAAGCAAACTCCAGTTTACAAGATAAGGGCCTTCATTCTGGTATAGACCAGCTTTTAACTTTATCCAACCAACCTTGGTTTTAAAGCTTCTTCCAGTGAGAGGAAAAAAAAAAAAAAATCATAGAAGAGCTATACTTGGAAACGCAAACTGTTCCAGGAAATCTTCCCTTCCATTCATTGAAAATACTTAACAGAAGGTTTTATCTTTCACAAGTTGAGGAAATATTAACATGCTAGGGGGTGCCTTGCTCGTCTTTCCTGGATGGTTCAGCTCGCTCCAGGCCGGGCCTGAATTTGGTAATAGCAGGCAAGGCCACAGCTGTGAGCCAGCCTGCATTGCGTCTCTCTTTCACAGCCATTAAATAGCTTCTCCAGTCTCCAGCATGCACTGTTGCACATGTGGTCCTACGAATCTCTGTCCAATGAAGACACAATAATGACTGTGGGGCAATTACCATGGGGACCTGGGGCCTTCCCAGCAGTTTTCACCCCTTTAATATTCACAGCATATCCTGGGCGTGGTGCTCCTGAGAATTCCTCTAATCCCTTACCATCTGAGGCTGGAACCAGGAGGACAGGGCTCAGTTGCAGCTTCTGAGCAGCCGTTTCCTTCCTTCCTAAAACGAATGTTTTGAAGGACAAGGACGAGGTTGAGTGCCTCGAAATAAAGGCTCTTTATGGCGATTTAAAGCCATAAGTCATTCAGTCACAGTCTCTTTTGCCTGCTGACATTTCTGAACTTGTAGTTTAACAGACTTTCATCGGAACTTTGGGGAAGAAGGATTAGGGTGGAGAGGATGTAAGTGTACAGTTTGGGCCAAAATCAGTATAATAATGACTAAGCACCCTCATGGGGCTCTGCTAACATAAACTATTCCCTTGCCTTCAAAGACTTTATATTACAAAAAGAGAGAGGTGAACTTGCACCAGGAGCCTGTAGAGAAGCAAGGCCCTCTCGTCTGTCTGCCCGCCCACTCCAGGAGCCCACGGACCCGTGGCACCCACTCTTAAGCCCAGCCACCCAAGCCAGGGCCTCCAGACCGGTGGTGTCTGCTTCTCCACCTGGCTGCTGGTGCTGGAACCCTGGGGACTTGTGGCACCCCCTTTTCTGTCCATCCAACTGCTCTGAGGGACCAAGGACCAGAGGCACACAATCTTATGCCCAGCTGCCCACACCAAGAGCCCAGGGACCAGCATCACCCACTCCTCCACCCAGCCACTGGCACCAGGAGCCTGCAAAATGGAGGGACCCACTCCTACACCTAGCCACCCACATCGGGAGCCTGCAGACCAGCAGTGCCTCTTACTCCCTCCAGCCACCTGCACCAGGGGCCTGAGGATCAGTGGCACACCCTCCACTGCATTGTTCTCTAGTGGAAAGGGGCGTGCCCTCCTAGTGGGCATGCAAGGACTGGCAGCATCTCCCCTACCTCAGTCCCCCAGATGGCCCCTCCTGAAACCAGATTCTTGTGCCTACTCTGACCACACCCATGCAGCCATGCCCACCTGGGACTGTTAGTGAGAGTTTCACCATTGGTGAGAGTTGGTGACCGATGACCTGGGCACCCTCACCCTGACCGTCCAGCAACCAACAGTACGCACACACAACACCCAACCCAGAAACCAGTGAGAATGCTCTCTGTACCCATGCCCAGGTGACTGGCCAGACAAACACATCACCTCACCAGCAACGTCAGCTGTATCCTCAGCAACCCCCAAGACAGTGAACAAAGATGTGGATGCTCACACATCCAGCTGCTGCCACAGAGAGGGGTGGTGACAATTCCATTAAGGCCAGAGTAGCACTTATGCCCCACCTACTTAGATATACCAAAACAAAACAAAAAAACTAGGATGCAGCAAACAAACACACAATAAACATAGTAACATCTTAATGCCCCAGAGACAACAAAAACCAAAAAACCAAATCTAATGACGTTGAGTTGATTCCGACCCATAGTGACCCTAAAAGACAGAGTAGGGTCTCCAAGGAGCAGCTAGTGGGTTTGAACTGCTGACCTTTTGGTTAGCATGTGAACACTTAATCAGTGTGCCACCAGGACTCCTCAGAGACAACAGACAATATCAAATTACAAAAAGAAGCAGGACAAGATGGCTTCAGCAAGCCAATGAAAACAAAGAACCAGAAAACCTTCCAGAATAAGAAATGGTAATGGAACTACCTGATAAGGAATTCAAGACTAATATATAGGGTTCTCCAAGAGATCAAGAAAGAAATTTGGAAAACACAGACAAAATCAAGGAAAACACAGACAAAGAAATAGAATAATGCAGGAAAACAATAAAAGAACAAAATAAATAGACAATGAGAAACCATACATTAACAGTAACTAGAAATCCAAAAGATTGACAATAAAATTTCAGAAATAGACAATAAAAGGATATAGGAGCAGAATTGAATCAATGGAAGACAGAATCAGCCAAATAGAGGACAGATCCCTTGACACGAATTTGAGAAAAAATTAGAAAAAAAAGAATGATGAAAGCCTAAAAATTTTGTGTGACACTATCAAGAGGAAAGTTTTATATGTGATTGGAATTTCAGGACAGGAAGAGGCAAAAAAAAGAAAAGAAAATTGTCAAAGATTTGCTGGCAGAAAACTTTCATAATATCATAAAAGATGAGAAGATATCCATACAAGAAGTTCAATAAGCCCCAAATAGGATAGACCCCAAAAGAAAATCACCAAGGCATCATAATCAGATTTGCCAAAACCAAAGACAAAGAAATCCTGAGAGCAGCTCAGTAAAAACAAAAAGTCAGTTACAAAAGGGAACCAAAAAAGACTAAGCTTTGATTACTTGGCAGAAACCATACAGGCAAGAAGGCAATGGAATGACATATGTAAAACCTTGAAAGAAAAAAGTTGCCAACCAAGAATTATATATCCAACAAAATCATCTCTCAAATATTATGGCAACATTAGGACATTTCAAAATAAAGAGATTAAGGGAATCAACCTTACAAGAAATATTAAAGGGAGTCCTTCTGGCATAGAACCAACAACATCAGACAACAACCTGAGATTAAGACAAAGGAGAGTGTCAGCCAGATACCAACCCAGAAAAAGAATCCTCAAAAATAAAACCAAGCTAAAAGACTGAAAACAGGGAACCAGAGATGTCAATCTGTAAATGATGATAATGTCAAAACAAAAAGGGGAACAAATGGTGTAGTTACAGAACTTTCATACAGAGAGTAAGTAAAGGCCTGTTAAGAAATAAAATACTGCTTTAAACATAGAAAGATAAAAGTAAATTTAAAAGTAAACAAAAGGTAACAAACCTACTCATCAAAATTTAAAAAAGGAGAAAAACGAAGACTAGGTTAAAAAAATCAACAACAAAAGAAATGAAAAGAAAATCCACAAACAAAAAGAACTCAGCACAGTAAATTAAGTAGAACAAAGAAACCATCAACAGCACAAAAAAAAAAAAAAAAAAATGACAACAGTAAATTCATACCAATTGATAATCGCAATGAATGTAAATGGCTTAAATGTACCAGTAAAGAGACAGAGAGTGGCAGAATGGATTAAAATAAACATAACCTATCAATATGCTGTCTACTAGAGACACACCTCAGACACAAAGACATAAGCTAAAGCTCAAAGAATGGGAAAAAAATATATCAAGCAAATAATAACCAAAAAAAGAGCAGATGTGACAATACTAATCTCTGATAAAATAGACTTCAAGGAAAAAGCCATCATATAAGAAAGGATATTATATAATGATTAAAGGGTCAATCCACCAAAAGGACATAACCATGATAAATATATATGCATCCAATGACAGGGCTCCAAAATACATAAAACAAAGTGAAAAAACATTGAAAAGAAACATAGACAATTCCACAAAAATAGTAGGAGACTTCAACACATCACTCTCAGTAAAAGACAGAACAACTAGGAAAAAAACTCGATGATATCTAAATGCCACTATCAACCAACTGAACCTCATAGACATATAGAGAACATTCCACCCAACAGCAGCGAAGTATGCATTCTTTTCCAATGCACATGGATCATTCTCCAGGATAGGCCACATATTAGGCCGCAAAGCAAGCCTCAATAAAATCCAAAACATCGAAATAATATAAAGCATTTTCTCTGATCACAACGCTGTAGAAGTAGAGATTAATACCAAAAAGAGCAATGGAAAAAAATCAAATACATGGAAATTGAATAACACTTTGCTTTAAACCCCTGAGTAATAGAAAAAAATCAAAGACGAAATAAAAAAATTCCTAGAATCAAACAATAATGAAAACGCAACATATCAAAACCTTTGGGACACAGCAAAAGCAATGCTCAGAGGTCAATTTACAGCAATAAATGTACGCACCGAAAAAGAAGAAAAGCTCAAAATCAAAACATTAACCCTACAATTCAAACAAACAGAGAGTAGCAAAAGTAGCCCACAGTCACCAAAAGAAAGGAAATAATAAAGATTAGACCAGAAATAGGTGAAAGAGAGTAGAAAAACAATAGAAAGAATCAAGAAGACCAGAAGTTAGTTCTTTGAAAAGATCAATAACATTGACAAACCACTAGCCAAATTGACAAAAGAAAAGCATGAAAAGCAAATTATCCAAATAAGAACTGAGATGGATGACATTACAACAGAACCAACTGAGATGAAAAGGATCATAACAGAACACCGTGAGAAACTGTACTCCAACAAATTTAAAAACCTAGAGGAAAAGGAGAAATTTTGAGAAACACACCACCTACCTAAATTAACACAAGCTGAAGTAGAAAAACAGAACAGACCCATAACAAAAGAATAAAGAGATAATTACCAAAAAAAAAAAAAGAAAGAAAACTCCTAACAAAAAGAAAGCCCTGGTCCAGCGGCTTAACTGGAGAATTCTACCTAACAATCAGAGAAGAGCTCACACCAATACTACTCAAACTATATGAGAGCATAGAAAAGGAAGGAATACTCCAGAATTCATTCTCTGAAGCCGGCATAACCCTGATACCAAAGTCAAGAGAAGACACCACATAAAAAAAGAAAGAAAGAAAATTGCAGACCAATATCCCTCATGAATATAGGTGCAAAAATTCTTGACAGAATTTTAGCCAATTGAATTCAACAGTATATCAAAAATATAATACATCATGACCAAATGGAATTCATACCAGGTATGCAAGGAAGGTTCAACATTAGAAAATCAATGAACATAATCCACCACATAAATAAAACAAAAGAAATGAATCAAATGATCATCTCAATCCAAGCAGAAAAGACATTTGATAAGGTCCAACACATATTTCTAATGAAACTTCTCAGCAACATAGGAAGAATAAAGGAAAATTCCTTAACATAATAAAGGGCATTTACACAAAACCAACAGCTAAATCATTCTCAATGGAGAGAGACTGAAAGCATTTCTCCTGAAAACAGGCACAAGACAAAGATGCCCTTCATCAACACTCTTATTTAACATTGTGCTGGAAGTCCTAGCTAAAGCAATAAGTCAAGAAAAAGAATAAAAGGCATCCAAAACGGAAAGAAAGAAGTAAAACTATCCCTATTCGCAGATGATATGATTCTATACATAGAAAATCCCAAAGACCCCACAAGACAGGTACTGGAACTAGTAGAAGGATTCAGCAAAGTAGCAGGATACAAGATCAACATAAAAAATCATTTGACTTCTTCTATACCAACAAAGAGAACTTTGAAAACGAAATCAGGAAAACACTACCATTTACAGTAGCCCCCCAAAAGATAAAATACTTAGGAATAGATCTAACCAGGGACATAAAAGACCTATACAAAGAAAACTACAAAACACCACTGCAATAAACCAAAACAGACTACATAAGCAGAAAAACATACCGTGCTTATGGATAGGAAGACTTAACATTATGAAAATGCCAATACTACCCAAAGCAATCTATAGATATAATGCAATCTTGATCCAAATTCTTTAACAAGACGGAAAAACTAATCATCAACTTTATATGGAAAGTAAAGCATTACTGAAGAAGAATAACAAAGTAGGAAGCCTCACACTACCTGATCTCAGAACCATTAAAACAGCCAGGTATTGGTACAGTGACAGACACATAGACCAGTGGAATAGAATTGAGAACCCAGATGTAAATTATTCTACCTGTGGACAGCTGATCTTTGACAAGGGGCTAAAAAGTTAATTAAATGGGAAAGAGACAGTCTTTTTAACAAATGGTACTGACAAAATTAGATGTCTATCTGTTGAAAAATGAAACAGGACGCACAACTCACACCATACACAAAAATTAACTCAAAAGGGATCAAAGACCTAAATATAAAACTATACAGATCACAGAAAAAAAAAATAGGGGGCAAACCTAGGGGCCCTCATTTATGGCATAAATAGATTACGAATATAAGTAAAAATGCACAAACAACAGAAGATAAACTAGATGACTGCGACCTCCTAAAAATTAAACACTTATGTACATCAGAAGTGTATAAGAGAACCTACAGACTGGAAAAAAAAATTTTTGACAACATCGTATCTGACAAGGGACTAATCTCTAAAATTTATAGAAAACTTCAACACCTCGAAAACAAAAAGACAATCCAATTAGAAAGTGGGCAAAAGATATGAACAGACACTTCACAAGGAAGACATTCAGGCAGCTTACAGACACATGAGGAAATGCTCACAATCATTAGCCATTAGAGAAATACAAATCAAAAGTATGATGAGATACCATCTCACCCTGACATTACTAACACTAATCACAAAAACAGAAAATAACAAATGTTGGCAAGGTTGTGGGGAGATTGGAACAATGCTTATACACTGCTGGTGGAAATGAAAAATGGTACAACCATTATGGACAATGTTATGCTGCTTCCTTAAAAAGCTAGAAATATGATCCAGCAATCTCACTCTTAGGTAAATACCTTAAAGAAATGAGCCATGATATGAATAGACATATACACACCTACATTCATTGCAGTATTATTCACAATAGTAAAAACAGAAACAACCTAAGTGCCCATCAGCCGATGAATGGATAAACAAAATGGTACATACACACAATGGAATACTATGCAAAGATAAAGAATAACGATGATATCATGAAACATCTCACAACATGGATGAATTTAGAGGACATTCTGCTCAGTGAAATAAATTAATCACAGAAGGACAGCTATTGTATAAGACCACTGTTATAAAGAAAATAAGAAAAGATTTACACACAGAAAAAAAAAAATTTTATGATTACCAGGAATGGGAGGGGGAGAGAGCTAAAATTTACTAACTAGAAAGAAGACACATGTGAATATTGATGAAAGGAAAGGCAATACTCAGTATGGGGGGAGTTAGCATAACATGACCAAGGCAAAGGAAGACACTAAGAGGAATGCAAGAATAAAGTGCAACCATGGTAATTACTATAACACAGAAAATCCTGCAACAATAATATTGACAAACAATGATTTACAAATGAATTAATAGGTAGGTATGCTGAAGAGTTGTGCGAGTGTGTAAGGGAGCACATGCACCTGCAGACATAGGTTCGGTTGTGGATATTTCTACATACACAGTTGTAGGTGCTGCATGTTTATTAATATAGACAATAGAGCATACAAGGGACACAGTCATGGAAACTTTTTAGACATAACCAAACACCTCATGGAACGAATTTCCTAGGCTCAACGGCAAAGGACCATAGGCTTGGGGGACATCTACATCAATTGGCACAACACAGCTCATAAAGACAATGTTCTGTGCCCTACTTTGTTGAGTAGGTTCTGGGCAGCCATCTAAAATACAACTTTTGGTCTCTTCCTGTCCAGAGCAAAGGAGAGTGTGATCATTCAGGTTGTATGTTAGCTTGGCTGGGCCATGATTCTCAGTAGTTTGGCAGTTATGATGTAGTTTGTCAATCGTATAATGATGTAATCACTTCCATGATGAGACCTTATATAATGTGATCACCTCTATGATGGGATCTGCTGTGAGTAGCCAATCAGTTGAAAGGGATTTTCCCTGGGAGTGTGGTCTGCATCCAATATGGGTGGACTTTCTGGCAAGGGTCATTGGTTTTACTCGCTCTGGTCCCTTCAGCTGGCTCCTGTTCATCTAGAACAGGTCATTTTCCTAAGAGAAGCTTATCTTTCCACTTGGACTGTCAGTAGTCAAGGCACATAGCCCTGCCCTCAATAACAAACCCAGAACACCTGCATCCAGGTTCTCACTAGAGAACGCAAAATTGAACTTCCTGCTGTCCCACCCTTCCCCAAATACTGCTTCTTGAGGAATCGCTTTTGTGGAGAATTGCCTGAAGGGTATGCAAATTATCCATTCTGCTGAATGTCCTAAAATTTACCTTTGGATCAAACCTGACCACCAGAGACCTGTGTCTAAACCACAGGAGTTGCCTCCTTACAGAACTGGCTTTGACTGCATAGTGCTTACATGAAGAGGTGCTATCAGACACCTTGTTATATTTAATACTTTGATTTAATTGATAGCCCAATCTGCTAAATCACCAAATTCCTCTTCATGAGGACCCACGGGAGAAAGTTCCCTGAGGTTGCAGCTTCAGGAGAACATTGGCTTCTACTAAACAACTTTTTCTCTTATGTACAACAGTGTTAATCTTATAACTGGGAGTGCGTCCTCTTTGCTCTGGCCATTAGGAAACTTAGAGCCAAATGAATTGTTAGCAAGTGAAGTACATTGCTGTGTGATAATCTTATCCTTGGCTTCAATTTTCTTAACTTTTTTTCCTTTTGAGGAGCCTTTGACATTTTTTTTTTCTTTTTGTGTTTTTTCTTTTATATTATGTGAGAAGGTGCAGGGGTGGTACTGCTGTAGAATTCTCACCTTCCACATGGAAAGCTGGATTCGATTTGTGGCCAATGCACCTCATGTGCAGCCGCCACCCATCTGTCAGTAAGGCTTGCATACTGCTATGACACTAAACAGATTTCAGCAGAGCCTCCAGACTAATATAGATTAGGAAGAAAGGCTTGGCAGTCTACTTCCAAAATTCAGCCAATGACACCACTATGGGTCACAACAGTCTGACCCAAAACCGATCATAGGGATGGTACAGGACTTGGCAGCACTTCGTTCCATTGTGCATGGGGTCACCATCAGTTGGGGGCAGCTAACAACAAAAATATTTTGTGAACTCACTCATTTTAAAAAATCAGTTGTAGTAACTTCATAAATTTTACTTGAATTGAGTCAAGTCCTTGACACCATTTGCCATTGAAGCCTTGACTTCATCATCTTTCAGTCAAGTACTTAGAGCAGCTGGGTCTTGGAGCTGATACTCAGCTATGATTTACCAGAGGCATACGTAAGTCATTAATATAAACCAATCAATTTGCAAGTCCATAAAGTTGACAGAAGATGTATTTAGCTCCATAAGATTTCTTAAACTTATAGCCAGATATCAAAGGGTAGATAAGGTACTTGATCTTTGACATTTACTTCTTGTACTCAACAACAAGCACAACAGTAAAGTCTCAGATATTGAACTGTATCATTCAGATCTGTAACGATCTGTACAAAGAGTGGCTAAAGTTTACTCTGCTCTTTGGATATATTAAACAAATGAAGAATATACGTTGTGAGATGGAATATTAAAAAGCTTTTTCCCAACCATTTTATTCTTATTTGCATATTAAAATGCCATTAGATTATCTTCATAATTCAGCACTGCTTTGGCTGGTACTTTGATAAATTAAAAGCTGTTCCTATGTGTTTGTGAAATTAATATTTGATTACTCTGATTTCCAAGAATATTATTATTGAGGATAATAAATATACATCCCCAAAAAATAGCCTGTAAGTTAAATCATCTGCTAATGCATGATTTTGAAAATCATTCTAAATTCTTAAAATTGTTCTAAAATTTAAGTAACACATGATACATGCCTTTTCTGCAACATTTGGAAATGTTCTCTACTACATCTTTCTTGAAATCACCCTGCTCTTGAATTCTATAATATTGCATTCTTTTTCTTATCTGACTTGTTGCTGTTGTTAGTTGCTCTTGAGTCAGCTCCAACTCATGCCAAACTTGTGTATAACAAAGCAGAATGTTGCTTAGTCCTGCACTATCTTCATGATCATTGCTATGTTTAAGTCCATTCTTGCGGCTATTGTTTCCCTCATTTCTGCTGACCCTCTACTTTACCAAAAATGATGTACTTTTCTAAAGACTGGTCTTTCCTGATGATGTGTCCAAAGTAAGTAAGCCAAAGCCTCGCCATCCTCACTTCTAAGGAGCATTCTGATTGGATTTCTTCTAAGACAGATTTGCCTATTCTCTTGGCAGTCTATGGTATATTCAATATTCTTTGCCAACACCAAGATTTGAATGCATCAATTCTTCTTCTGTTTTTCTTTTTCATTGTACAGCTTTCACATACATACGAGGCAATGGAAAAGACCATAGTGTGGGTCAGGCACATCCTATTCATCAAAATGATGTCTTTGCGTTTTAAAACTTTAGAGGGCGGGGCCAAGATGGCGGAAGAGACAGATGCTTCTGTCGGGCCCTCCTTACAACAAAGACCTGAAAAAACAAGTGAAACAAGCTGGGAGCCCTGAGCATCAAAGGCAAGCTTAGACAATGAACTGAGGGGCAGTGGGGGGAAGAGACCGTTCAGAAGCGGAGAGGAGTTACCAGACCTGAATAGCGGGGAGCCCTCAGGCACCATTCCCAGAGCAGCGGTGGCGGCAGCAGTGGGCTGCTACTAGCGTCTGGCCACAGTTTCCTCAGGGAGAAGCAGCCAGCCACACAGCCCACTCACACCTCCGGAAACTGAGGAGAACAGTGTGCGCTTGGCAAAAGCTAAGTACTTGCATATATTTTACTGCGCCCCCCCACCCGCAAGCCGGCTTCAGCGGCTGAATCCCTGGGCCTGAGATAGACCCTGATGAGCACCTAGAGCCATTCTCCCTGCCTTGGGGAAGGAAAAAATTTGCAACTGAGGGGAAAAGATAATTTGCTAGCTCCATTAACTGAGGGAGCTCAGGACAGAAGTGGCTCCTGTCCAGGCATAAACTGTCTGCGGAACTTAAGCACCTTTCCCTTCTGCATGGACCTGTGTGGACCTATTTCAGGAGAATAGGCCCTTGTTGGCAAACTCCAACCATTTCAGCTGTGCCGTGGAGGGGTGGGTGTTTGATGTTTGACATTGCTTCGCCTATTAAACAAGGTCCTCACCTACACACAACAGGGACCTAAGGACTGGTAGCTCCACTCAAGTCACCCAGCCACCCGCAACAGGGGTCCAAAGATAACTGGTACCCCCCAAGTCCTTACAACAAAAACTTTGGGTGCCCATGGTCCCTCTGCAGAACCCACCCATCAGCACGCTCTGGGGAACAGAGACGTGTTTTCCTCAGACACTTGGGGGTCTGTTCTCAGCCCCCTGCCTTGTACAGAGTGTGATCCCCTGCTGCAATCAGATACTGGTATATACGCCAATCACCCCTGCCCCTCTAAGACTGTAGGACAGAGCCTGTATGACACACTTGATATCAGCTACCTGGAAACCTGAGCTGAGTTCATACAAGAAAACTGAATGGACTTCTAGACTGATGTACCTGAAAACAGCTCTAACCAGCTGGGAACAGGACACCAGAGCTCCAAAGGTGAAAATAGTCAAGCTAGCTCACTCAAGCAACCCATAGGGGTATACCAAAACAAAACAAAGCAAGCAGCTATGACACAGTAAGCAAGCATAAACTAATACAATAACTTTTAGATGGCTCAGAGACAACAGTCAATATCAAGTCACATAAAGAAACAGACCACGATCACCTCAACAGACTCTCAAAACAATGAATCCAGGGATCTTTCAGATGAAAGTACATTCCTGGAATTACCAGATGCAGAATACAAAAGTTTAATACACAGGACCCTTCAAGACATCAGGAAGGAAATGAGGCAATACAAAGAACAAGCCAAGGAACACACAGATAAAGGAACTGAAGAAATTAGAAAGATTATTCAGGAACGTAATGAAAAGTTTAATAAGCTGGAAAAATCCATAGACAGGCAGCAATCAAATTCAGAAGATTAACAATAAAATTTCAGAATTAGATAACTCAGTAGAAAGTCACAGGAGCAGAACTGAGCAAGTAGAAGCTAGAATTTCTGAACTTGAAGATAAATCACTTGGCACTAATATATTTGAAGAGAAATCAGATAAAAGAATTTTAAAAAATGAAGAAACCTTAAGAATCATGTGGGACTCTATCAAGAGAAATAACCTACAAGTGACTGGAGTACCAGAACAGGGAGGGATAACAGAAAATACAGAGAAAATCGTTGAGGATTTGTTGGCAGAAAACGTCCCTGATATTGTGAAAGATGAGAAGATATCTAGCCAAGATGCTCATCGAACTCCACATAAGGTAGATCTTAAAAGAAAGTCACCAAGACATATTATAATCAAGCTTGCCAAAACCAAAGAAAAAGAGACAATTATAAGAGCAGCGAGGGATAAAAGAAAAGTCACCTACAAAGGAGAGCCAATAAGAATAAGCTCCGACTACTCGGCAGAAACCATGCAGGCAAGAAGGCAGTGGGATGACATATTTAAAAAATCGAAGGAAAAAAATTGCCTGCCAAGAATCATATATCCATCAAAACTGTCTCTTAAATATGAAGGTGAAATTAAGGCATTTCCAGATAAACACAAGTTGAGGGAATTCGTAAAAACCAAACCAAAACTACAAGAAATACTCAAGGGAGTTCTTTGGTTAGAAAATCAATACTATCAGGTATCGACCCAAGACTAGAACACTGGGCAGAGCAACCAGAAGTCAACCCAGACAGGGAAATCCAAAAAAAAAAACAAAGCGAGATTAAAGAAAAAAAAAAAAGCCCAACACAGGGTAATGCTGATGTTATTATATAAAAGAAGACAACATTAAAATAATAACGAGGGACTAATAAATGTACTCATGCACCTTCCATGGGGAGAGGAAGAGATGGCGATACAGAGAAATAAAAGCTACTTTTAAATTTAGAAAAATAGGGGTAAATAATAAGGTAACCACAAAGGAGTCAAACTATCCTACTCATCAAAATAAAATACAAGGGAAAAATACAGACTCAGCAGAAACAAAATCAACAACAACAAATATGAGAAAAAGACAATATATATATATATATTTTTTTTTACCCAGCACATAAAATCAAGTGGGAAAAAGAAACTGTCAACAACACACAAAAAAGGATATCAAAATGATAGCACTAAATTCATACCTATCCATAATTACCCTAAATGTAAATGGACTAAATGCACCAATAAAGAGGCAGAGAGTGGCAGAATGGATTAAAAAACAAGATCCATCTATATGCTGCCTACAAGAGACACACCTTAGAGACACAAACAAACTAAAACTCAAAGGATGGAAAAAAATAACATCAAGCAAACAACAATCAAAAAAGAGGAGGAGTGGCAATATTAATTTCTGACAAAATAGACTTTAAAGTTAAATCCATCAGAAAGGATAAGGAAGGTCACTATATAATGATTAAAGGGACAATACACCAAGAAGATATAACCACATTAAATACTTATGCACCCAATGACAGGAATGCAAAATACATAAAACAAACTCTATCAGCATTGAAAAGTGAGACAGACAGCTCCACAATAACAGTAGGAGACTTCAACACACCACTTTCAGTGAAGGACAGGACATCCAGGAAGAAGTTCAATAAAGACACAGAAGATCTAAATGCCGCAATCAACCAACTTGACCTCGTAGTCATATACAGAACACTCCACCCAAGAGCAACCAACTATACTTTCTTTTCTAGTGCACATGGAACATTCTCTAGAATAGACCACATATTGGGTCATAAAACAAGCCTTAGCAGAATCCAAAACACTGAAATATTACAAAGCATCTTCTCTGACCATAAGGCCATGAAAGTGGAAATCAATAACAGGAAAAGCAGGGAAAAGAAATCAAACACTTGGAAATTAAACAATACCCTGCTCAAAATAGACTGGATTATAGAAGTCATTAAGGATGGAATAAAGAAGTTCGTAGAATCCAATGAGAACGAAAACACTTCCTATCAGAACCTTTGGGACACAGCAAAAGTGGTGCTCAGAAGCCAATTTATATCAATAAATGCACACATCCAAAAAGAAGAAAGGGCCAAAATCAAAGAATTATCCCTACAACTTGAACAAATAGAGAGCAACAAAAGAAACCCACAGGCACCAGAAAAAAACAAATAATAAAAATTAGAGCTGAACTAAATGAAATAGAAAACAGAAAAACAATTGAAAGAATTAACAAGACCAAAACCTGGTTCTTTGAAAAATGCAACAAAATTGATAAACCACTGGCCAAACCGACGAAAGAAAAACAGGAGAGGAAGCAAATAACACGAATAAGAACTGAGATGGGCGGTATTACAACAGACCCAACGGAAATTAAAAAGAATCATATCAGATTACTATGAAAAACTATACTCAAACAAATTTGAAAACCTAGAAGAAATGGATGAATTCCAAGAAACACACTACCTACCTAAACTAACAAAAACAGAGGTAGAACAACTAAATAGACCCATAACAAAAGAAGAGATTGAAAAAGTAATCAAAAAACTCCCAACAAAAAAAAGCCCTGGTCCAGATGGCTTCACTGCAGAGTTTCACCAAACTTTCAGAGAAGAGTTAACACCACTACTACTAAAGGTATTTCAGAGCATAGAATAGGATGGAATACTACCAAAGTCATTCTATGAAGCCACCATATCCCTCCCTGATACCAAAACCAGGTAAAGACACCACAAGAAAAGAAAATTATAGACCTATATCTCTCATGAATGTAGATGCAAAAATCCTCAACAAAATTCTAGCCAATAGAATTCAACAACATATCAAAAAAGTAATTCACCATGACCAAGTGGGATTCATACAGGTATGCAGGGATGGTTCAACATTAGAAAAACAATTAATGTAATCCATCACATAGACAAAACAAAAGACAAGAATCACATGATTTTAGCAATTGATGCAGAAAGGGCATTTGACAAAGCTCAACACTCATTCATGATAAAAACTCTCAGCAAAGTAGGAACAGGAGGAAAATTTCTCAACATAATAAAGGGCATTTATACAAAGCCAACAGCCAACATCACACTAAATGGAGAGAGCCTGAAAACACTCCCATTGAGATCAGAAACCAGACAAGGATGCCCTTTATCACCACTCTTATTCAACATTGTGCTGGAAGTCCTAGCCAGAGCAATCAGGCTAGATAAAGAATTAAAGGGCATCCAGATTGGCAAGGAAGAAGTCACAGTATCTCTATTTGCAGATGACATGATCTTATACACAGAAAACCCTAAGGGATCCTCCAGAAAACTACTGAAACTAATGGAAGAGTTCAGCAGAGTATCGGGATACAAGATAAAAAAAAAAAAGTACAAGATAAAAAAATCAGTTGGATTCCTCTACATCAACAAAAAAAACATCGAAGAGGAAATCACCAAATCAATGCCATTTACAGTAGCCCCCAAGAAGATGAAATACTTAGGAATAAATCTTAACAGAGATGTAAAAGTCTTATACAAAGAAAACTACAGTACACTTCTGCAAGAAACCAAAAGAGACTTACGTAAGTGGAAGAACATACCTTGCTCGTGAATAGGAAGACCTAACATTATAAAAACTTCTATTCTACCAAAAGCGATCTATACATTTAATGCAATTCCGATCCAAATCCCAAGGACATTCTTTAATGAGATGGATAAACAAATCACCAATTTCATATGGAAGGGAAAGAGGCCCCAGGTAAGTAAAGCATCACTGAAAAAGAAGAACAAAGTGGAAGGCCTTACTTTACCTGATTTTAGAACCTATTATACTCCCATGGTAGTCAAAACAGCCTGGTACTGGTACAACAACAGATACATGGATCAATGGAACAGAATTGAGAAGCCAGACATAAATCCATCCACATATGAGCAGTTGATATTTGACAAAGGCCCCAAAACAGTTAAATGGGGAATAGACAGTCTTTTTAACAAATGGTGCTGGCATGACTGGATATCCATCTGCAAAAAATGAAACAAGACCCATACTTCACTCCATGCGCAAAAACTAACTCGAAATGGATCAAAGGCCTAAATATAAAATCTAAAACGATGAAGATCATGGAAGAAAAAACAGGGACAATGTTAGGAGCCCTAATACATGGCATAAACAGTATACAAAACATTATAAACAATGTAGAAGAAAAACTAGATAACTGGGAGCTCCTAAAAATCAAACACCTATGCTCATCCAAAGAGTAAAAAGACTACCTACAGACTGGGGAAAAGTTTTTAGCTATGACTTTTCTGATCAGCACCTGATCTCTAAAATCTACATGATACTGCAAAAAGACAAATAACCCAATTAAAAAATAGGCAAAACATATGAATAGCCACTTCAATAAAGAAGACATTCAGGTAGCTAACACATATGTGAGGAAATGTTCACGATCATTAGCCATTAGAGAAATGCAGATCAAAACTACAATGAGATTTCATCTCACTCCAACAAGGCTGGCATTAATCCAAAAAACACAAAATAATAAATGTTGGAGAGGCTGTGGAGAGATTGGAACACTTCTACACTGCTGGTGGGAATGTCAAATGGTACAACCACTTTGGAAATCAATTTGGCGCTTCCTTAAAAAGGTACAAATAGAACTACCATACGATCCAGCACACTCCTGGGAATATATCCTAGACAGATAAGACCCTTTACATGAACAGATATATGCACACCCATGTTTATTGCAGCACTGTTTACAATTTCAAAAACATGGAAGAAACCAGGGTGCCTAACAACAGATGAATGGATAAATAAATTATGGTATATTCACACAATGGAATACTACGCATCAATAAAGAACAGTGAGGAATCTGTGAAACATTTCATAACGTGGAGGAACCTGAAAGGCATTATGCTGAGTGAAATTAGTCAGTTGCAAAAGGACAAAAAATTGTACAAGACCACTATTTATAAGAACTTGAGAAATAGTTTAAACTGAGAAGAAAACATTCTTTTGTGGTTACGAGGGGGGGAGGGAGGGGGCGTGGGAGAGGAGTATTCACTAATGAGATAGTAGATAAGAACTACTTTAGGTGAAGGGAAAGACAGCACCCAATACAGGGGATGTCAGCACAATTGGACTAAAACAAAAGCAGTTTCCTGAATAAACTGAATGCTTCGAAGGCCAGCGTAGCAGGGGCAGGGGTCTGGGGACCATGGTTTCAGGGGACATCTATATTGGCATAATCTATTAACAAAACATTCCGCATCCCACTTTGAAGAGTGGCATCTGGGGTCTTAAATGCTGGCAAGCAGCCATCTAAGATGCATCAATTGGTCTCAATCCACCTGGATCAAAGGACAATGAAGAACACCAAGGACACAAGGTGATTATGAGCCCAAGAGACAGAAAGGGCCACATGAACCAGAGACTACATCATCCTGAGACCAGAAGAACCAGATGGTGCCCTGCTACAACCAATGACTGCCCTGACAGGGAACACAACAGAGAACCCGTGAGGGAGTAGGAGAGCAACGGGATGCAGACCCCGAATTCTCATAAGACCAGACTTAATGGTCTGACCGAGACTAGAAGGACCCCAGTGGACATGGGCCGCAGACCTTCTGTTGGCCCAGGACAGGAACCAATCCCAAAGCCAACTCTTCAGACATGGATTAGACTGGACAATGGGTTGGAGAGGGATGCCGGTGAGGAGTGAGCTTCTAGGATCAGGTGGACACTTGAGACTATGTTGGCATCTCCTGCCTGGAGGCGCGATGAGAGGGTGGAGGGGGTTAGAAGCTGGCGAAAGGGACATGAGAAGAGAGAGTGGACGGAGAGAGCGGGCTGTCTCATTAGGGGAAGAGTAATTGGGAGTGCGTAGCACGGTGTATATGGGTTTTTGTGTGAGAGACTGACTTGATTTGTAAACTTTCACTTAAAGCACAATAAAAATTATTAAAAAACAAAACAAAACTTTAGAGAGGTCTTTTGCATGAGATTTGCCCGGTGTAAATCATCTCCTTCTCTCCCTCCTCTTCACGTCCCCTGACAGCATTTTCCAAGCAGGGCACTCAGCCCGACCACTTCACCCTCCCTGCTTGTTAGCATAAGTAATCCTTCTTAAAGCATCAATTTTCACTCTTAACAGAGGGTTCTCCAGTCCAGAACTTGAGTTCAAACCTCCTATCTCAGGTGATCTGCTGGGTACTTCTACTGGCACCTCAAATACACTGTCAGGTATTAATAATTGCTGTCATATATCATAACTCAGTGGTGGTTCAAGGGTAGAATTCTCACCTTCCATCCATGCTATTCCTGGATAATGCACCTCATGTGCAGCCATCTCTCCTCTATTAGAGGAGGCTTGTATATTATATGATGCTGAACAGGCCTCGGTTGTACTTCCAGACTAAGACAGACTAGGAAAAAATGCCTAGGGATCTACTTCTGGTAATCAGCCAGTGAAAACCCTTTGGATCACAGTGGGGTTGCCATGAGTCAGAGTTGATTGACAGTAGCTAACAACAACAACAATCATAATATTTAACGAGTACAAAAAGTATCTTCCTTTACTGATAGTATACTATGTGCTCTGTCAGGTACTTTAAAAACAAATCTCATTACTCCCCTGAATCATGCTATATATGGGTTGTACCACCTTCACTTTACATATTAGGAAACTGGGAATAAGAAAAGTAGACAGTGAGTAGATTGCTAAATTAACATTTGAACTCTGTCATGTGAAGCTACCTCCTGAAACATATCTAAAATTAAATTATTTTTTCTTTTCTCCAAAGCCAACTCTTTGTTCTAGTGTCCCTACCTCTCTTTATGGTACCATAATTCTCCTAAATATGCAACCTTGAAACTTCAGCTATTTCTTTGGTTCTCCCTCTTATCCACGTATCACACCCATCACTAAGTCCTGTAATACTTCTTCCTAATTTTCATTTCTTCCTGCCCTTGCCCCACTCTAATTCACACCCTTACTCATTAATGTCTTCAATAAACTGCTGTCCTCTCTACCTGTAGCTCCTATGTACACCCTGCTTCCCTGAATCTGCTATCGATGAACCTTCCACAGGGCGGCATGTGCCTTGTCCTTCAGCTGATCAGAAGCCTTCAGCTGACCACAGTGTCTAAACTTCCTTAGCCTGACAGTCAAGGCTTTCCACAACTTGACCCCAATATACTTTTCCAATTTTATCAGCCACTCAGCCCAGATGTGTATTTCACTTCAATCTTCTATTTTCGCTATCCCTAAAAGGTACATTTTATTTTCTGTCTTCTAAACTTTTGCTCACAATCTTTGTACTCTTGAAATAAATTTCCTCCCACCTTTCCCTTAAAATGCCTAACCCAAGTCCCTGAGATGGTTCTGTGATTTTTACCTTTTTCTGAAGTTCACTTTCTATATCTATTATTTGCACTGTTCATTCAACAGAATTATGTGCTGCCTTGTGCTATAACTAAAATTCTTACACGAGTGCACACACCCATGTATGTGTGTGTGCGTGTGTGTGTGTGTATATCCTGCCTCCTTGGTGAGATTTTAAATTCCTGGAGAGCAAGGATGTGTTTCAAATATCTTTTATGTCCCTCAGATGTTTGAATGAATTATCATGTAAATCAATCTACAAACTGTAATATTTGAAGGAACTGAATTACTTTGATCAAGGCAACAGGGTGTAACGAAAAGAACATGGGTTTTGGAATTAGGAATACTTGAAGTCCACTCCAATCAGCTGTGTGAATTCAATCACTTCCTTCTTTCATAATGTGGGTTATTTTTGTCTACCTCATAGTTTATTTTAATGTTCAATGAGATATAGAGCATGTATCCCAGTAACTGGCACCCACGTGTATGCCCAAATGAAAACTACTATGATTATTTCATTACTAAAGAAATTCACTATCTTTTTAGGCTCCATGTGAACAGAAATAATGATTGATTTGGATCATCATTGTATCCACAAGAATAAATGTTTGCTGAATGGCACGAAGAACTGTGTAGAATATAAGTTAAGACTATTTAAAATGAGTTTGTTATATATTTCCATATTTAGATTCAGTCAATTACAGAGTTGAAAGGGCTTTTATCTAATGATTTCCAAATAGAAGTCGGCAGGAAAATGAGAAAAACACAATTATAATCACTTTTTTGTAAAACTAAATAATACATTTTAAAGAATAGCCTTTTTTTTTTTTTTTAAGATTATGGCTCTTCTACTTCTTTGTGTGTTAAAATTCCTTTCTTTTATGGAATAACGGTGTTGATATGTGGTAAAAGGTTGTGGTTGTGGGTTTGTTTTTTTTTTAATGACTTTCCTTAACAAAAGAGAAAGTTGGCAAACTGATGTTGATTTCCAAAATATTTTTGAAAATGTTGCAGATCCATGTTACCCAAAATGCTGGGAAATTCTAATCTTGTCCAAGCTCTGTTTCATAGTTGAGAATTATTTGACTTAACAGAAGTTAATTTGCCCAGGGTCATGTAACTACAGCAGATTCAGTGTGAGAATTCTGCTCTCCTAACTCTCAGTGCAGAATATGCCTTTTTTTTTAGGGGATGGTGGTGTTATTTTAAGGAGCTTTGGTGGCACAGTGGTTAAAGTGCTCAGCTGCTAACCCAAAGGTCACCAGTTTGAACCTACCATGCACTCTGCAGAAGAAAGATGTGGCAGTCTGTTCCGTAAGGATTTACACTCTTGGAAACCCGTGGGGCAGTTCTACTCTGGCCTTACAGGGTCACTATGAGTCAGAATTAACTCTATAGCAAATGGGTTTTATTTTTGGGTTTTGTTGTTATTTTATTTTCTTTCTTGCTGTTATTGTTGTTGAGAATATACACAGCAGAGCACACACCAATCCAACAATCTCTACATACACAATTCTGTGACTTTGGCTGCCTTCTTCAAGTTGTGCATTCTCATTCTCCTTTTCTAAATGGTTCCTCCCGCCTTAACCTAAACTCACTGCTTCCTAAGTTTTCTACTTTTTCAAGTTTATGACTCATTCTTTAAGCGAAAAATAACCTTTTCTGCATATTATCCATATGGCTTTCAAAGAAAAGGCATTGTATAAATTTTATTCATTAATAATAACCTCACTAAAATCCTCCCAAAGAATGACTTTATTACTAAATGGAAGAAACTTGATTATAAACTGGAAACCTTTAAAGGTTTTTTTTTTTTTTTAATAGCCTTTCTACATTTTTTTGAATTAGATTTTTTTCTTTTATTTTTAATTAGGCCTTATTTTCATTAAAAATGCCTGTTTACAGTAAAAATTTTTGAAAATACAAAAATATAGAAAAAAGGAGTAAAAAAATTCATAATTCCAAAGATAATCACTGTTGATATTTTAATGTAATTCCTATTTTAAAAAATTTTCTATGTATGTTTTTTGCATATCGAAATTATACTTTTATATTATCTGGTTTTTCGTTTTATTTATTTTAATTTTTTTTATTAATGCATTCACTTCATTCAAAACTCAAAAAGTACAAATGCGTATAGAGTGAAGAGTCTCCTTATGCACTCTGTCTTTCAGTCATCCACTTCTCCCCAAAGAAAATTAATACTGCCAGTTTTTAAAAGTTTTGGTATGTGTACCCTTCCAGAGATTTTATGCATTGTGTTTAGGTTCTTTAACTTAAGATTAAAACACATGCATTTCCTCACCTTATTTAAATGTCTTATAAACATAATTTTTAAGGGAAACATAATATTTTACTACATAGATTCACAATACTTTATTTAGTCATGCTTATACATTAGATGGAGCTCTGGTGGCACAATGGTTAAGGGTTCGGTTGCTAAGCTGCTCTTTGGAAATTCTGTGGGGCAGTTCTACTCTGTCCTATAAGGCCGCTATGAGTCAGAATGGACTAGAAGGCAACGAGTTTGGCTTTTATATATATATTAGACATTAAAGTTGTTTCCCATTTTTTTACTTTTAGTAATGTTACAGATTCTAGAGTATCAACTAAGAGAGTACATTGATCTTTTTATTTTAGAAATTTTAAGATTTTCATGATAACTTTCTTTGAAGAGATTAGTTTCATTTTATCCTTACTCCCAAAAGTAAGTTTATTGTTTCTTCTGCTGAAGTTAGTCAGTTAAACTGGGATTAAAACAATCTTTTGTCCACAGAAGTTGGCCTCACCTGAATATAGTCATATCCCTTCTTACTCTCTAGAAGGAATATGGCTCTGCACAGTGCTCCATAAACATTTACTGTAAGGGTGCACCAGGACAGAGTTGATGGCATTTGAACATCACCACCATCTTTGAGTCCTAATTACCGGGAGCTCTGGGTTCAAAGTGTTGTTGGCTGAGGTTCATTTTGGAGCATGTTCTCTAAAGCAGAGAGTGGAGATGCACTCAAGCATACGCAGGGCAAAGGCAGAAAATAGCACAGCAACAGAAAAAAAAAAAAAGGTGATGATCCAAGTAGAAAGCATCCAAGAATAATGTTTGTGCTGCTTTTAGAGAACTGTGCAGAGTTGATGGGCTTAGTGCTAAATGTTAAGGGCATTGGTTCCTTATGGATTGGTCAGAAAAAAATTTGCCTTACTTAGAGAAATATTCATGGAGTTGGCAACGAATAGAGAAAGCAGAGGAAAACCTCAGCAAAGCAGCAGGGGAGGCTGCCTATTTGTGGCCCACAAGAAGGTATATGTGAAACTGAGCTATTCAGAGTGAGAAACCTGGACCTAAGTTACGAGGAAATTAACATAGAGGGACCAAGAAGCATGGCAGGAAAGTAAAGCATTTGGTTGAAAGAGTTGTAGTAAAGAGGGAGAAACACGAGCTTAATGTAGAAGGAGCTGTCAAAGATAAATACTTAACTTTCAGAAAAACATAAGTCAGTGAGACTTCACTTCATGCTTTTTCAGTCATTCTCTTCCAACCAACCCAACTCTCAGTCCCAGCTCATCCTCAATAAATAAAATCCATTGGCCTTGCCTCATTCGTTGATAAGTGTCATGGATTTAATTATGTTCCCCCCAAAAAGTGTGTATCAGCTTGGTTAGGCCATGATTCCCAGTATTCTGTGGTGGTCCTCCATTTTGTGATTGTAGTTTTATGTTAAAGAGTATTAGGGTGGGATTGTAACACCACCCTTACTCAGGTCAACTCCCTGATCCAATGTGGAGGAAGTTTCCCTGGGGTGTGGCCTGTACCACCTTTCATCTCTCAAGAGATAAGAGGAAAGGGAAGCGAGCAGAGAATTGGGGCCCTCATACTACCAAAAAAGCAGTGCCAGGAGCAGAGCGCATCCTTTGGGCCTGGGGTTCCTGCTCAGAGAAGCTCCTAGTCTGGGGGAAAATTGATGAGAAGGCCCAAAGAGAGAGAAAGTCTTCCCCTGGAGCTGACACCCTGAATTTGGACTTTTAGCTTACTGTACTGTGAAGAAATAGGCTTCTCTTTGTTAAAGCCATCCACTTGTGGTATTTCTATTATAGCAGCACTAGATAACTAAGACAATATGGAAAATTAAAATTTTCTCAACTCTATGGAAAATGTTATGCAATTGCAGCATCTTCTTACTATATTTCCAACTATATGTTATAATATCAAGCTAAGACCCTTCTTTTATAGAAACATTTGAGGTGACTGTGGCTTCTCATTATAGTATGGGAGTCCTAAATTATTCCTGTTTCCAACCATTTTATACACTCTATAAAAACTGTTTCCGCAACCTGAGAGCTAATTTGAAACAAGCTCGTAGGAGCAGATGAGCACTCTTTGGTTTTATTTGAGTTAAATAGATCCTTTCAAAGTTGTATCTCAAGGAATAATTTAATGCAGGAATATAAGATGCCAAGGAAGAGTCACTTGCAGAAATATTTTTGGTGTAAGTGCACTTCCCTCATGATTGTTAAAGATGACTGCTTCTGCGGTTGGATTTGAGTGCCAGGAGGCTACCTATTCTAACTAGCAGAATAAGCAGTATTTGTTGCATTGGTTCCTCCATTCAGTAACTCTATTACCTTGGGTCCATTCCTCAGTCATTCTCAACTTCAGTTTTCTCTCTGAAAAATGAAATAATAATACCTATTTCATGGTATTGTCATAAGGAAATGGCAAACTAAGTAAGTCAGACTAATCTTCCTTCTGAAGTGTGCTAGAAAGTGTGGGAAAAAATGTTTTTAAGAATCTTGTTCAAGGACACCAAAAGAGCTAACAAGATAGTGAAAAATACCGAGCTAGGATGGGGGAACTTGGAGGCCCATGGAAGTGAGCCTGGAGTTTGAGATGTTTTTTACCCTGAGAGCAAGGCAAAAGGCTGAGAGGCCAAGAGGCTGAGTTGCAGTTTTGAAAGCTTTCAAGGACTACTGTGACAGGAATCTGTGTCCAGGACCCATCGAGGGATGGGAATCCTGGTGAACTCCCCGCACACTGGATTGAGACTCTGAAGGACCTTAGGAAAAAGGGCAACCTGAAGTAATCTTTTCTAGGCACTGAAGCTCACCTTTGAGCTATCTCGATCCATGAAGTTGGTCTTAAGTGACATTTAGTGTTAGAGCATCTAGGTAACTAACTGGCAGAAACAAACATATCTCCACCTTGGAGAAACAACTTCATCTTGGACCTCAAATATTTCTATGATTTTGCAAATACAATGCCTGGTACATAATAAGGGAGCCCTGGTGGTGCAGTAGTTAAGCACTTGGCCACTGACTGAAAAGTCGGAGGTTCAAACTAACAGCAGCTCCGAGCAAGAAAGACGTGACAGTCTACTTCCCTGAAGATTACAACCTTGCAAACCCTATGGAGCAGTTCTACTCTGTTCTACAGGGTTGCTATAAGTTGGATTCGGCTCAATGGCAGTGGGTTTTTGGCACACGATAAAAGATAATCAAACACACAGGAGTAAAACAACAAGAACTAAAACCAACAGAAACAAACCCACAGAATCTACAGATACTGGAGTTTGAAACACCAAATTCAAAATAACTATATTATTACGTTCATGGAATTAAAAAAAAAAAGACTGAGAATTTCAACCAAAAACAAAAACAACAAAAACTAATGAACAATCAAATGGATATTCTGAAAGAATACAACACAACACAACTTGGTTTGTGCTCTTAAAAAAATTTTCAGAATAGATTAGATACAGCTAAAGATAGAATTAATGATAACCTAAAATATGAAAGATAAAAAAAAAACAAAACCCATTGCCATGGAGTCGATTCCAACTCATAGCAACCTTATAGGGCAGAGTAGAACTGCCCCATAGAGTTTCCAAAGAGAGTCTGGTAGATTTGAACTGCTGACCTTTTGGTTAGCAGCCATAACACTTAACCACTGCGCCACCAGGGTTTCCGATATGAAAGAGGTCAGGGAAAAAAAAAAGCCACCCAGAATGAAGCACGAAAAAACAAAAGAATAGAAAAATCAGAAAATTGAGCGAGACACAGAGGACTATAGTGAAAAGCTCTAATAATGTTCGTTGGACTTCCAGAAGGGAATAAGAGTCTGGGGTAACAGTAAAACTAAGAGACGATGGCCGAGAACATTTACCAAACTGATGGAAGACATTAATTCACAGATCCAAGGTTGTTGGTGGTGGTGGTGCTATTGAGTCAGCTCCAGCTCATAGCTACCCTATGTACAACAGAATGAAATATTTCCTGATTGTGCACCATCCTCACAATCATTGCTATGTTTGAGCCCATTGTTGCAGCCACTGTGTCAATCTATCCGTTGAAGGTCTTCTTTTTCGCTGACCCTCTACCTTACTAAGCATGATGTCCTTCTCCAGGGACTGGTCCCCTCTGATAACATGTCTAAAGTCCGTGAGATGAAGTCTTGCCACCCTTGCTTCTAAGAAACATTCTGGCTGTACTTCTTCCAAGATAGATTTGTTTATTCTTCTGGTAGTCCATGGTATATGCAACATTCTTTACCAACACCATAATTCAAAGGCATCAATTCTTCTTCACTGTTCTTTATTCATTGTCCAGCTTTCAAAAGCATATAAGGCAATTGAAAATATCATGGCTTGAATCAGGCTCACCATAGTCCTCCAAGCGACATCTTTGCTTTTTAACACTTTAAAGAGAAGTCTTTTATAGCAGATTTGCCCAATGCAATACGTCATTTGACTCGGTAAGTTCTATGATCTCTAAGCAAGATAAATAAACAAACAGACACATCATAGTAAGACTGCTGAAAACCAAAGACAAAATCTTAAAAGTAGCAAGAAAGAAAGATTATCTTCAAAGGAGCAAAAATATATCAGATTTCTCAAAGAAAACCGTGGAAATGAGAAGATAAAGTACTGAAATAAGAAAATCACCAACTTGAAACTCTAAACAAAGTCATATAGACTTTCATAAAAAGGTACAATCAAGACATATTCAGGTAAACAAAAATGAGAAAATTCATGATCAGCAGCCTGTTCTAAAAGAAATATTAGCTGTTTTCCAAACAGAACAAAAATGATTCCAGATGGAAGATTGGAGATATAGTAAAAAGTGAAGAGCACTAAAAAGGGTTAAATATGTGGATAAATCTAAATATATATTGACTGTACAAAACAAAACAAAAATTATAATGACTTTTGGTGTTTAAAATAGAGAATTAGAATACAAAGCAGCAATAAGAATTAAATCACTAGTACACAAAATACAGAATAGGTGGTGTGTCTTAGTTATCTAGGGCTGTTACAACATAAATACCACAAGCCAGTGGTTTTAAGAAACAGAAATTTATTTTCCTGTACGTAGGAGGCTGGTAGTTCAAATTCAGGGTGCTAGCTCTAGGGGAAGGCTTTCTCTCTCTGTCGACTCTGGAGGAAGGTCTTCATCTTTTCTGAGCTTCCACTTATGGGTGATCTTCATGTGTCTTGGAATCTCTCTTCTCACATCTCAGCTTGCTGGCTTGTTTAATCTCTTTTATATCTCAAAAGAGATTGATTTAAGACACACCCTGCACTAATACTGTCTCATTAACATAACAAAGAAAACTCATTCCCAAATGGGATTACAACCACAGGTTTAGGGGTTAGGATTTACAACACATATTTTTGGAGGAGGACACAATTCAGTGCATAACATGGTGTTAATGTGTTCTAAGTTTCTTGTGTTGTCCAGGAAATATTATTGTTATATTTAGTTAAGAGAAAGATGCATGTTATAACTTTAGGATTACTGCTATATAAATTGTAAAAGAACATATGACTTCCAAGACAATAAGGAGAAAAAAACACATTTTTTTTTCCTAAGTTCTCAATTAAAAAAAAGTTTGAAACAAATCAATGAGGGAGAAAAAAAGAAACATAGAAGAGCGAAGTAAAAAGAAAGTACTGAGTAATATTGTGGAATCAAAGCTGTACATATCAGTAATTACCTTAAGCGTAAATGAAATAAATGCTTCTATTAAAAGACAATAACTGTCAGACTAGATTAAAAAACAAAATTGCTGTTTATAAGAGACGTATCTGAAACAAGGATCCAAATATTTTCAAAAAAATCAAACCTATTGCCATCAAGTACATTCCAACTCATAGCACAGTAGAACTGCCTGATAGGGTTTCCAAGGCTGTAAATCTTTACGGAAGCAGATTGCTACATCTTCTTCGCTCTTCTCCCACAGAGCAGCTGGTGAGTTCAAATTACCGACCTTATGGTTGGCAGCTGAGTGCTTAATCACTGGGCCACCAGGTTTCCTTCCAAAAAGGTTAAAGATACAAAAATGAAAAAGGATCTATTATACAAATATGAACCAAAAGAAAGTTGGTTAGACAAAGTGGACAAAGTCAAAAGCACTATTAGAGTCTTTATAACGACAAAATACTTCTTTTACCAGGTAGACATAACAGTTTAACCTAGCATGTAGCTGATAACATAACCAAAAAACCAAACCTATCACCATCAAGTTGATTCCAACTCGTAGTGATCCTATAACATAGCTTCAAAATATATAAAGCAAAAGCTAACTAAACTAAAAAGACAAATTCACAATCACATTGACTGATTTTAACACACCTGTCCCAGTAACTGATAGATTTGAATGACAAAAATAGTTGACTGAATTGATATCTATCATCCATCCATCCATCCATCCATCCATCCAGCCAGCCAGCCAGCCAGCCAGCCATCCATCCATCCATCCATCATCTATCCACCCACCCACCCATCCATCCATCCATCCATCCATCCATCCATCCATCCATCCATCCATTCATCCATCCATCCATCCATCCATCCATCCATCTTCTACCTATCATCTATCTTTCTACATGTAGTTGATCCTCATTGGTGAATTCCACATCGGTGAACTTACCTGTTCACTAAAGTTTATCTGTAACCTCAACACCAATGTTTGCTGTATTTTCATGATCTTCATAGATATGTGCAGAGTGGCAAAAAATTTGAGTCATCCGATGCACAGGTCCCCAGGTGAGGTGATATCTACCTTCTTGTTTCAGCTCTCACACTGTAAACATGTATTCTTTTTGTGGTCTGTTTAGTGCCACATTTTTCAGATTTTTTGTGCTTTTCGTTTGTGATTTTGCTGTTCAAAATGGCCCCCAAGCATAGTGCTGAAGTGCTGCCTAGTGTTCCAAAGCACAAGAAGGCTGTGATGTGTCTTAGGAATAAAATGTTTGTTAGATAAGTTTCATTCAAGCATGAGTTATAGTGCCTTTGGCCATAAGTTCAATGTTAATGAATCAACAATATGGAACATCCAGAAAAAGAAAGAGGAAACACACCAATCTGTAAGACTGCTATGGAAAATGCTAAAGAAACATCCAAGTATGTGACAGAGATACAGAAAAGATGGAAAAGTAGGATAATGTGATAATGATTAATTTTTTTCTTTTAAAGCATAGTAAACAGCATTGTTGTGGGGCTGAAAGCCAAAGAAATTTACAGTCACGTTACGTAGGCTAAAGAAAATGTTAAACCGTCCTTGGTTGGTGTTTTATTATAAAGAAATAGTTCATATAACTAATTATATATAAGAAATACATATTGAACAAGATATCTTAAACAGAAACATAAAACAAGGTTATATATAGATTGGATGGTGAATATTGTAAAACTATAGGCTCACAGGAACCTAGCTTCTAAGAGCAATGCTTCAGTATTTGCAAATTCAGTGTTCATGACAACTTGATAGAATACACCAAAAAAAAAAAAAAAAAAACCCAAACCCATTGCCACTGAGTCCATTCCAACTCATAGCGACCCTATAGAACAGAGTAGAGCTGCCCTACGCAGTTTCACCCGTCTATGCCAAGAAATATGGAAGACAGCTTCCTGGCCAACTGACTGGAACAGATCCATATTTGTGCCTATTCCCAAGAAAGGTGATCTAACCGGATGTGGAAATTATAGAACAATATCATTAATACCACACGCAAGCAAAATTTTGCTAAAGATCATTCAAAAATGGCTGCAGCAGTATATCGACGGGGAACTGCCAGGAATTCAGGCCAGTTTCAGAACAGGATGTAGAACCAGGGATATCATTGCTGATGTCAGATGGATCCTGGCTGAAAGCAGAGAATATCAGAAGGATGTTTAACTGTGTTTTATTGCCTATGCAAAGGCATTCAACTGTGTGGATCATAACAAATTATGGATAACATTGCAAAGAATGGGAATTCCAGAACACTTCATTGTGCTCATGAGGAACCTTTACATAGATCAAGAGGCAGTTGTTCAGACAGAACAAGGGGATACTGATTGGTTTAAAGTCAGGAAAGGTGTGCGTCAGGGTTGTATTCTTTCACCATACCTATTTAATCTGTATTCTGAGCAAATAATACAAGAAGCTGGACCATATGAAGAACAACAGGGCATCAGGATTGGAGGAAGACTCATTAACAACCTGCGTTATGCAGATGACACAACCTTGCTTGCTCAAAGTGAAGAGGACCTGAAGCACTTACTAATGAAGATCAAAGACCACAGCCTTCAGTATGGATTGCACCTCAACATAAAGAAAACAAAAATCCTCACAACTGGACCAATGAGCAACATCATGATAAATGGAGAAAAGACTGAAGTTGTCAACGATTTCATTTTACTTGGATCTACAATCAACAGCCATGGAAGCAGCAGTCAAGAAATCAAAAGATGCATTGCATTGGGTAAATCTGCTGCAAAGGACCTCTTTAAAGTGTTGAAAGCAAAGATGTTACCTTGAAGACTAAGGTGTGCCTGACCCAAGCCATAGTGTTTTCAATCACCTCATATACATGTGAAAGCTGGACAATGAATAAGGAAGACCAAACAAGAATTGACACCTTTGAATTGTGGTGTTGGCAAAGAATATTGAATATACCATGGACTGCCAAAAGAACGAACAAATCTGTCTTGAAAGATTACAACAAGAATGCTCCTTAGAAGCAAGGATGGCACGAATGCGTCTTACATACTTTGGACATGTTGTCTGGAGGGATCAGTCCCTGGAGAAGGACATCATGCTTGGTAGAGTACAGGGTCAGAGGAAAAGAGGAAGACCCTCAACGAGGTGGATTGACACAGTGGCAGTAACAGTGAGCTCAAGTGTAACAACGATTGTAAGGATGGCGCAGGACCAGGCAGTGTTTTGTTCTGTTGTGCACAGGGTCGCTATGAGTTGGAACTGTCTCTACAGCACCTAACAACAACAACAACGGGGTTTCCAAGGAGGAGGTGATGGATTCGAACTGCTGACCTTTTGGTTAGCCGTTGAACGCTTAACCACTGTGCCACTGGGCTCCAAAATAAAGTCTGCGAGCAATGAGAATCAACTGTGGATAGATAAATGATAGCTACAGATAGAGAGAGAGAGAGGGAGACATAGGAATAGAGAGAGATAGATAGAGCTCTATCTAAAAAGAGAGAGAGAGAGCTATATCTATCTAGCTCGCTAGGTAGCTATCCTTGAATTAGCCAAACTGCAAAATTTGAGGGCAAAGTCCCCTCACTTCTAACACTGACTGCAAGTTCAGAGGGTTCCCCAAATCACCCTCACGTTAAATAAATTGCTAGAAGGACTCACAGAACTCATTTAAAACTATTATACTCACTGTTGGTGTTGTTTTTGTTAGGTGCTGTCGAGTCGATTCCGACTCATAGCGACCCTATGCACAACAGAACAAAACACTGCCCGGTCCTGTGCCATCCTTACAATCATTGCCATGCTTGAGCCCATTGTTGCAGCCACTGAGTCAATCCACCTCATTGAGGGTCTTCCTCTATTGCACTGACCCTGTACTTTGCCAAGCACGATGTCCTTCTCCAGGGACTGATCCCTCCTGACAACATGTCCAAAGTATGTAAGATACTGTCTTGCCATCCTTGCTTCTAAGGAGCATTCTGGTTGTACTTCTAAGACAAATTTGATCACACTCTTTTGGCAGTCCATGCTATATTCAACATTCTTCACCAACACCACAATTCAAAGGTGTCAATTCTTCTTCGGTCTTCCTTATTCCTTGTCCAGCTTTCACATGTATGTGAGGTGATTGAAAACACTATGGCTTGGGTCAGGCACACCTTAGTCTTCAAGGTAACATCTTTGCTTTCAACACTTTAAAGAGGTCCTTTGCAACAGATTTGCCCAACGTGGTGTGTCTTTTGATTTCTTGACTGCTGTTTCCATGGGTGTTGATTGTGAATCCAAGTAAAATGAAATCCTTGACGACTTCAATGTTTTCTCTGTTTATCTTGATGTTGCTTATCGGTCCAGTTGTGAGGATTTTTGAATAACTTATGCCAAATAGGGAGAGCACACCATACTCTGCTCAGAATTTAGGGCTTTCTTCAGTTATTTTTTTTATAAAATATTTTTTGAAGTTTTAGATTTATAGAAAAATTGCCAAGGTAGTACAGAGTTTCTATATACTCTGCACACAGTTTCCCCTATTATTAACATCTTATATCAGAAATCCTGGTGCCATAGTGGTTAAGTGCTATGGCTACTAATCAAAAGGTAGGCAGTTCAAATCCACCAGGTTCTCCTTGGAAATTCTATGGGGCAGTTCTAATCTATCCTATAGGATCTCTGTGAGTCGGAATCAACACTTATGTTGAGGTGTAATCCATACTGAAGGCACGTCTTTCAAAGTACCACATGAAATATTTTTAAAAATTGAGCATATTTTGTGTCATAAAATAAGCCTCAACAGATGTCAGAGAATTGACATTTTATAGATTATATTCTTTTGACCACAACACTATTAAGCTAAAAATTAAATAACAAAAGGATAATTAGAAAATCTGTATAGTTTGAAATTAAGAAATATATTTTAATAACTCATGGGTCAAAGAAGAAACTAAAATTGAAATTATGATATAATTTGAATTAAATGATACTGAAAATGAAAAATATGAAGATTCAACTAACCATGCATAGAGAGGAATTTATGGGTTTGAATGCATATATTTGAAAAGAAGAAAGACTGTACGTCAATGCACAAAGTTATCTTAACAAATTAGAAAAATAACAATGAATAAAACCCAAAGAAAAAACCGGATAATAATGATAGGACCATAAATTAATGAAATAGAATAGACAATTACAATACAGAGTATCAATAAGTCCAAAGTTGGTATTTTTAAAAGACTAATAACACATCTCTGGCAAGGCTTATAAAGAAAAAAGGTTAGAATTCACACATAATTTCAAGAATGAGACATTACTACAGATCCTACAGATATGAAAACATTCTGCCCATACATTAGAAAATTTAGATGAAATGGACAAATCGACACCAGAAGAAATAGAAAATCTGAATATTCCTTTATTAAAGAAATTGAATCTATAGTTTAAAAACTTTCAACAGTAATTCTCCAGGACTAGATGGCTTTACTAGAAAATGCATCCAATATTTAAGAAAGAAAGAAATAATTCCATTCTTAAACTAAAAATTGAGAAAAGAGGAAAAACACATCAACTCCTTTTATGAGACTAGCATAACCTTGATATCAAAACCTGACAAGGACATAAGAAAAGAAAATTTCAGGCCATGCTTCCTCATGAACACAGATGCAAAAACCCTAAACACATTATTATCATAACAAATCCAGTAATTTATAAAAAGGATAGGACATCAAAACCAAATTTGGCTTATTCCAGAAAAACAAAATTGGTTTATGGTTTAAAATAATTAACATAAGTCAACACATTAAAAAAAAAAAGGAATAAAATAATATGATTAATTGACAACAATATTTGACAAAATTCAATGTCTGTTTATGATTTTAAACAAACTGGAACTCCATTAATCTGATTAATGATGTATACAAAATTCCTTCAAACATCATACCTAATGGTAAAAGCTTTCCATTTGTAATAAAAAACAAGACAAGATGTTCACTATTGCTACATCTATTCACTGTTGTATTGGAGATCCTGCAATGGTGTCCATCACTTCACGGGCACTCTGAACATGTATTGGCATTAGCAAAGCAGGGTCTGCCAAGTGTTGATCTGACTATGGAAATATTACACTCTTAATCTAGGGAGTAAGTCCACAGGTCTTTGTTGTACTATTCTTCATATCTTTTTGAATGTCTAATATTTCATTTTTTTTAAATGCTAGCCCGTAAAATAATTGCACGTAAGTCAAAATGTTGATTTCTACCGTGATGAGTATTTTGATGCTTTTAAAAAATATATCAAATTATTTCAAAATAAATTTTCAATGACCCTGCATTGCTGGTGCTCAGGCTCATGTCCAGTGTACCCATGGACGATGCCCACCGTCCTTGGGGAGCAGCAAACCAGACTCGTCTCCAGATCATATGTGCTCACAGCTTCCTGCAATTTTCCTTGGCTTGTAATGTCATTTTTCCCCCTGAAAATTTGATGTCTATCTCTCCCAGTAAGTTGTTAGCTGCCTGAGAATGGTGATGATTGTACATACATTGATTAGTATGGAGCCTGGCACAAAACAGTTAAGAATACTTATTGAATGAATGAATGACTGTAACTAAAAGTTTGAAAGCTCAGGCCCTGGAGTAACCTGGACCAGAATGTGAATTTTAGTTTCCTCACAACAGTGCCTATTCAAACAGACACTTTGTGGATGAAAATGCTTGCTCAAAGCTCTTTAAGTGTTAGCTATAATTTTTCTAGGTGCTTGGTGAATTGCATAGGTTAATATTTGTGAAGTGCTTAAAACAGTGGCTGGCATAGGGTAAGCACTACTTGTTGTGTTTATTTATTTATTTTAAATGTTGCTGTTGACCAAATTAAATTTTACTCACTTTGTTTTGTCTGTTAGGGATAAAAAAATAGTCCCTGGAAATTCTTCTAAACTCTTTGGAAAGAAAAGACCCAAAATATATACTATAACACCTCATTAGTTCAAAATATATTACTGTAGAATATGCAGTAATTCAGAAAGAGACCTGGTCTGAACAGCTTTGTAGTATTTACTCAGAAATAATTTGTATTACAAAAAAGGATCATTAAACCATTCAAGAAAACGGTTTTAGAGCACTTCAGAAATACCATTCAAATATGATTAACAATACAACTTTGCAGGGCTAAACATTTGTAGGGCTAAAGATCAGCTTTTAAAATTTTTTACCTCTACCAAAATATAAGGAATACCTTTTGTCTTATGACCTAATACACAATAACATATGTGTATGCATATATGAGTATTCATATATCTACATGTATAAACATGAGTGTATATATGGAACCAAAATTTTACTTTATAATATTTACTTAGTAGAGTAATACGCCCAGACTTTTTCCAAGCCCATTCCATTCTGTCTTATTTAAAAAATGCTAGTCAAGATCTACTACAATGATCTAACAATCCTCTAACGGTCGTTTGATAAAAACAATAACAAAAACAGTGCTTTTCAACTGTTGGCATAACTCAGAATCACTAAAAGGATTTGTTAAGCAGCTTGGTGGACTCCAGTAGGGAGGTAGGTAGGTAGGTGGGGGGGCCAGGGGGATGAGAAGATAGAGAATTTGCACTTCAAACAAGTTCAAAGGTGATGCTGTTGATAATGGTCTGAGAACAAAACTATGAGAACCTCTACACTAGACAATAATAGTGATTGAAAAAATCAAGCCCCACTAGATGTATCCATATGCTTGCCTAGGGCCAGCTTTACTTTGAAACTCATTTACTCTTTGCTTTAGATTTAATCCCCACCTCCTCTGGTCCTAGGCTAACTCTAGGACTCATTGCTTTTGGTAGGCATGGTGTTCCTATTGTTCCTGTTGTTAGTTGCTGTCGAGTCAGCTCTGACTCGTGGTGACCCTACGAATAATAGAACAAAATGTTGCCTTGTCCTGCGCACTCTTCATGATCACTGGTGTATTTGAGACCCTTGCTGTGGCCATTTTATCAGTGCATGTCATTGACTATTTTCCTCCCCTTCAATGGCCCTTCAGTTTATCAACCACGATGATCTTCTCCAGTGATTGGTCCCTTCCGATGATACCTTCGAAGTTAGGGAGTCAAAGTCTCACACAATATTCTGTGATTCACAGGGTGTTCATTGGCTAATTTTTGGAAGTAAATTGTCTGGTCTTTCTTCCTAGTCTGTCTTAGAGTCTAGAAGGTCCATTGAAACCTGTCCACCGTGGGTGACCCTGATGGTATTTGAAATACTGGTGGTACACAGAGGCATAACTAAGGTATGGCAGGTAGGGTACACGCCCTGGGCACCGTTTGAGGAAGGATACTAATGAGCAGTTTCTATTGGCCATTGGTGCCCTTGGTGGTATAGCTTCCAACATTACAGCAACACACAAGCCACCACAGCTGGGTGGTGCCTATTTTCCTCACCAGCCAGTATGTCCGTACCTATCCTCTGCCTAGTTGATCTCTCTGTAGAAACGGTCAGAAGGTAAAGATGTTACTGTGATGGTCTCACTTGGGAGACAAGCATAATTATTCAAGGTACAGTTACACTTGCTGTTTTTTCAGGGATGTCAGATAAGTTAGTTAGTGACTACCCTGGTATAAAGTTAACCAAAATGTCTTGGTGGTACCTGGCAACCATTTACACTTTATAACCTGGTTCTTCTCTCTTTCTGGAAGGTGGTGTAATGTATAAAGTTATAAACGAAAACCTTCCCACTCCTGAACAATTAAAAAAAACAAAAAACAAACCCAGTGCCGTCGAGTCGATTCCGACTCATAGTGACCCTACAGGACAGAGTAGAACTGCCCCATAGAGTTTCCAAGGGGTGCCTGTCGGATTCAAACTGCTGACCCTTTGGTTCACAGCTATAGCACTTAACCACTACGCCACCAAGGTTTCCCTTAAACAATTACTTCAACCAAAAACAGATGCAACAAATACATATTACAAGCACCGCTTTGGTAGAAACACCAACAGCTAAACAGAAAAACGAACTGGAGTTAAACACTAAATCTAGCTGAGAAAGAAAATGATCCCTAACCGCAAACTGAGCTTTGGGCAGTGGTGGTACGTCAGTCTAAAAGGAAATTGGTGAAACCAAATGTTAAAAAGCCTCAGAATTGACATCATTAGGGCAAAGTGATGAAATAAATGGCACTTGGCCAGGGAGCAGCAGTGCTGCAGCTGGAGTAGAGGTTAGTTTCCATGGATGGGAAAGGGAAGTGATACCTGGGACCAAGATGGATGCCGTCAGGGAGAGGCTGCAAGATGAAATGGGGAAATTGCCTATTTGGCCAGGGAAGGAAGCCTCAGCTGAAACAGGAATGAGACATCATTGGTGGCAAGAAAAGAAAAGGGCATTGGCTTCCCATTTCAACTTTTAGGGAATGAACTCATGGCTTTGATTTAAGAGAATGGCCCTAGGAAACAGCATCAAGATTCAGTTTATGACTGGTTCTGTTTGTGTTTCTTTTTTTCTTCCCAGGCTTGAAATTTTCTTACTTAGCTATGAGTAGGTGATTGAAATGGGAATACCACCAAGTTTTATGGCATGGGTACTCTATGAATGACATTTAATATCTCTGCAGCCACAGTGTGCTTAAACAAACATAGATGTCACCTTTTCATGAATAAAACACAGCTAAATTTGGGTTTTGGAGGAGGTAGCCATGTCTCTAGGGAGCCCTGGTGGCCCAATGGTTAAGTGCTTGGCTGCTAACCAAAAGTTAGGTGATTGGAACCCACCAGTGCTCTTTGGGAGAAAAGACCTAGTGATCTGCTCCCATAAAGATTATAGCCTAGGAAACCCCACATAGCAGTTCTACTTTCTTACATTGGGTTGCTATGAGTTGGAACAGACTCCAAGGCACACAACAATAAGCCAGATCCCTGTGTGGTGTGAATGGTTAAATGCTTGATTACTAGCCAAGAAGTTTGAGTTTCAAACCTACCCAGAGGCACCTTGGAAGACAGGCCTAGCTATCTTATGAAAGGACACAGCCTTGGAAACTCTATGGAGCAGTTCTACTCTATACACATGAGGTTGCCTTGAGTGGAATCAACTCGATGGCAAATAACAAAGCCAAAATTATGCTTTAGGGAATGCAAACAAGAATGCAGAATTGATGAAGGTAATCTTTACTGGTTGCTTTTCACAGCCACTCAACCTAAAAACTCAGCTCAGGGTCCAGCGGCCCAGATTTCAGATTCTTTTGTCTTTCTAGTCCCACCTCCCAGCTCCTGTTGGTAGCCTTGAGATTCAAATGTAGATGAAATGCAGATTCCTGGGAGAATGGAAGAAATGACTAGTTTGCCTAGTAAATGGAAAAGGGGAGGATTTCTAATTTAACAGTTTAGTCACTCTTCTCCTGAGGCTGTGATGATTCTGATTCCTAATGCTAAAACTTTTATCTTGGGTAGTACCATCGGCTAGGCTATCAACTGTTTGGATCTTTTGGAGGAGTAGTAAATTGGATTGTTCCCACCACTTGGTCTGGTCAGGTAAGGGATGAAGTTTATTACTGGTTGATGTATATTTTAATCACTTGTGTATGCCATCTCTCCTGTTAACAACTTCTATAATCTAAGATTTATGTATTTTATTAGTACATACTCTCGTGCGGCATGTATTTTTGGTACAATGAAAACATCTTCCTGATGTGTTTAGGAGATGCGATTTCTTTCATTTTCATTCTCAATTCACTGAAAGGACATTCACATCACCCACACACGTGGTCATGGTAACTACAGCAAGAACATCACTATTTCATAAAAGGTGATACAAAAAAGCTATTAAATAGCATTGGGCATACTTACTTTTGTTATGAGCACTATAAAATGTTTGTATAAAAAAGTAGGGAGAAAACAGAATTTGCTTAAAAGTAAGACAAATTGAAGTAATGAGATAAAATCTATACATAAACAAAATAGTATTCAATACACCCAGATGTACTCTGGGTGTTTAGGAGGAAGGTAGAAAGGAGGGCAGATTAGAGGGGAAAAGAGGACAATTGAAGACTTGCTGAACTTCTCAGTCTCGCTAGTTGGGTACCTCTGTACTGGTCTCAGCCTGTGTTAGTAAGATGGAAACCATCTAAATGTTGCAAGAGATGGGTAGCTGGAGTTGAGTTTAGGAGAGTGGCTTACTCCTGCTTTGTAATGGAGGCGACCTCTGCAGAGTAGCTACTCTTTTAATGCTGACTACTATAGCAATAAAAATCATCCAATTCATCAGGATTAAAGGTCTGTGTAAATAAGTTTTTTTGAGTTACCTTTTTTAGGTTGTACTTCTCTTTCTCACATGGGGAGAGTTGCCTTATTCTGAGTATGTATTAGCTCAATGTCTGAATAGAGTTGTGCATGCCTTTCTATCCTTTCGCCCCTCACACCCCTCACACTTTGATTAACAGCGGTAGGACGGGAGATTCTTTAGTTAAATGTATTTAACACTATGGTATCATCAAGGGCGCGGTAGAGTAACTTGTGAATGAACAACAAACTGTTTGCTGGTGGCCATAATTAGGATGATGGTGGGGGGACAATAAATGCTTGTATTTATATTGGTCAATCATTGTATATATGTTTACATGTGAACTATAGTTTTATATTAAAGACCCCTTTTTTCTTATTTGTATTTTGTTATGCTTGTGATTTTTTTTTAAAACTATCACCTGCAAGTATTTGAGTACTTGTGATAGTGTGCACTAACTGGTTTGAGATTTCTAAAATGTATAAAGTCCTCCTAGTCCTTGCCTTCAAGGAGCTTTCAATTTACGTTGATAAGCTTGTGTGCCTGGAAAGACTATAATAAACCGTAACAAGTAATGGAAGTGCAGACAGGAAAGAGGCGCTGTTATTGGCGGAGAGAGAGAATTGGCTCAAGTCAGGGAAAAAGGCAGAGAGAGCAGTACCTTGAAAAATGACAGGTAGAAGAGGTGGAAATTTTAATTTGTGATTTTTGTCCTCAAGGTATTTCATAATGGGATTTGAATGGGTGGGTGTTGGGCTTCTTTGTTGACACTGGAATTCCAATTCATTCAATAAAAACGTATTTACTTTATAGAGAATGGTGCTGGGGCTGGAGAGACAAATTTGAAGATATTTGGAAGAGAGTCATGGTCTAGCCGTTGTGGGGTGGGGGTGGACAAACACTTAAAATACACTGAGATAAAGGCTGCAATGGAGCAAGCCTGAAGTGCTTGGGGGAGCATCTGGTGTTTGGGAAGCACGTGGAAAGGGAGTACCTGGTTTTGCCCTGAAAACCAGGAAGGCTATGCCTTTGAGGTGACGTTAGAGCTGGAGTTTAAGGCAGAAAAAGGGAACCCCAGACAGAGGGAACAGCAGGTACAGAGGCACCCGCGTGAAGAGAATAGTAATTCGATTTGCAGCGACTTACAGGGCTAGCTTTGTGATGGTTCCTGGGCGCGAAGAGGGCGGAGAACTCAACTGGGTCTGTGAAAAACCTTGTGATTGCAAAAATGCAGATTCGGGGCACAATGGCTTAGGTTTTAGGAAGAAAAATGGGGGGAAGAGCCTGACGGCAGGGAGGTCGGCTAGAAACCCGAGCTGCCTAGAGTACCAGGAATGGGGTGGAAGGAGAGGACAGATCGGGAGAAATGTATTTGGTGATGGTTTCCAGATGCAGAAGCTGAGGGAGGATCTGAAAATGTCTCTTAAGTGCTCGGTAGAGAAGTACGCTGTATTTGGCAGGAAGGTTTGGAGCTGCTCCCCGTTTGGGGGACCTAGCCGATAGGGCCCTTCCCCATTGTGCCCAGAGGTCTTCAGGGGGATGGGAAACGCTGGGTTCCCGGCGGGTCTGCCCTGGAAGCGCGCCACGCCGGCTGTCCCCACGGCCCATCTCCCCTGCGATCTGGAGAAAGAACCAGCCCACGCAGTTCCGACCCAGAGGGCATTCCCCCAAGAGAACCACCACTGACAGCTTCATTCCATTCGAACTCAAGAGTCCTGTCAAGTCCAAGTTCCGGCCGCTGCCTTCCCAGCTCCCCGAAGGAGGTGGGCGCTCGAGGAGGAAGCCCGGAGGCCTGGCGCGGGGCGGGCGAGGTGCTCTGCCCACAGGCGCGGGGCAGCCCCTGCGCTCGGCTTCAGGGGCTCGGCGGGGCACCCCCGGCTCGGGCGAGGCCGACGTGGCCGCGCGGGAGAAGCGACGGACCCGGGCTCTCCGGGAGGGAGGCCGTCCGCGGTGCTCCAGCCCAAGGGAGCTTGGCCGTCGGGCCGGAAAGTGCCGCCGGCCCCGGGGTTTCCAGGCGCGCGGGGCCGGGCGTGCCCCCTCGCGGCACCAGCCTCGCGCCCCAAGGGTCCTCGGCTCAACCCGCGAGCATCAGGGGTCCCGCAGCAAGCTGGCCCGTCGAGGCGGTCGGACGCGACCCGGGCGAGCGGGACTTACGCGAAGTCGGGAGGGTAGCGCGACTCAGCCCCTCCCCCGCCGCAGCCCCTCCCCCGCCGCAGCCCCTCCCCGCGCGGCCCCTCCCCTTCCTGCCGCCACTCCCGCCCGCCGGCCCGGAGCAGACCCACCGCTCCCTCGGCCTCCCCCGCCGGGAGCCCGCCCGCCCCGCCCGCGCGGCCGGCCCGAAAACCCGGAGAGCCGGAGCGCGCCCGGCGGCCCGGCGGCCGCACTGGGCATGCTCAGTAGCCGGGGCAGGTTTTTCGGTCGCAAGTAGGAAGCTTTTTGCACTACGCCGGAGAGGGGAGCCGCCGCGCCGCCGCCGCCGCCGCCTTCGCCGCCGCGCCTCAGCCCGGCCCGGCCCGCAGGAGCGATGCGCCCGAGCCCGCGCCGGCCCGCCGGGGAGTGAGCGCGGCCAGGGGGCGCGTTGCGCAGCTGCTCTTGCGCACGAGCCCGGCCGCGCCGCCGCGCCAGCCCGCACTGGCCTCGGAGTGCGAGAGCTCGTCCGTGCAGCGCGCCGGGCGCGGAGCGAGGGGGAGCAGGAAGCGCAGGCCACGCCGAGCCCAACTGAAACAAAGTGTCGGCTGCCCGGCGGGGCCGCCCCTCGCCGGCCCCGGACCCCCGTCCTCCTGTCCGCTTCGCCCGGGGCCACCCGCCAGCCGGCCGCCCGCCCACCATGGCTTCCGAGGAGCTGTACGAGGTACATCCCCCTCCCCCTCCGCGGACCCCCGCACGTCGCGCAGCTCCTCCCCGCCCGCGGGCACGGTCTCCAGCCCGACGGCCCGGCGCGCCGCCGCCGCCCCTCCCCCCGCGGCCGCAGTTTGCTAGACGGAAATGTGTGCGCGGAGACGCGGGAGGAGCGCGGGGCTGGCCTGAGCTACGCGCCCCGGGGAGCCGGCGGGCGCGCTGGGTGCGGTGGGGGCGCGGGCGTGGAGCTCCGCGGAGTTGTGGGACTCGGGTGGGGGGGCCCCTCCGCCTGTGGGGAAGTAGCGCTGACATAGTGACTTGCTTCGACTGTGTCCAGACTGCTCTTGGTTTGGGTCGTGGGGGTGAGGCCTCTGGGGGGCCTGGCGGGTCTGTGGGCGGTGCGGAGGGTGTTTTCCTGTGTATTTAATGAAGTATTTTGTAGAGGGTTTTGCCTCTGATGGGGGTGGGGGACGCGAGGACGAGTACAACTGTCTCTTGACTCTGCTGCTAGCCAAAGTGATGCAAAATATCGCACCGAAAACGCTAAACGTTGACCACACACTTTAATTAGGTTAGCATTGTGGGCAGAGCCAGGAAATTTAAATTTAACGCTGATACACCGTCATTTATTAGCGCCGCAGCGTTGCAAGTAAGGGCACTATCAGAGCTGTTTTAAGTTGTGGCGATGGGTTTGCCTGCTTCAGCTTCAGGTTTTGGGGTGGTTAATTTGGATCTTTAGTCATGTTTTTATGCCTCGATGAAACTTCTTGACAGATTTCAAAGTGGACTTTCTGGGAACGCAACGCAAGCTTCGTAGGCTATCTTTCTGTCCTTTTGGTAAATGGTTCTTGTGTATCACGTATGTTTAAAAAAATACATTTTCAGAAGAGACTTAAAACTTCTGGATACACTCTAGACTTACCTTTGTGAGGTATATAGGGACCTCGTGTTTAGGGACCTAAGTAAGCGTCTGTAACGTGTAACCTTGGCCCTTGTGAACTTTGTTATTAAGTACCAGGTGATGCTTGTGAGTTGTTTTCTCCTGGGTGTATTTTGGTGTACAGTGGAGCTCCCTTGCCAACAATTACAGTCTTCTAGCAACTTTTTGTTCCTTTTTGAAAGCGAGTGTTTCCCAGTTCTCAGGAAGATGCTGCCTTCTGTAGAATTAATGGTAAGTTGTTGCCTCCCCTTACGTTGTATGTGGTCAGTGTCCTTTAGCTGGCACGGAAAACGTTCCATTCTGCTCAACTATTTTACATATTAGCTGTGTCCTACTGTATTTGGTGCAGTGGTTAAGAACTAGGCTGCTAAGCAGAAGATTGGCAGTTCGAATCCACCAGCCGCTTCTTGGAAAGCCTATGGGGCAGTTCTTCTCTGTCCTGTAGGGTTGCTGTGAGTCAGAATCGACTCCATGGCAATGAGTTACTGTATTTAAGATACTGTATTAGGTCATCTGGGATGGAAAGGGGTGGGGGAAACTCCCTGTTTTCAGGGAGCTTCTCTTGTAGAAAGGAAAATCATGTGTGGGGAAAGCCCAGAGGTAGAGACCAAGATGCATAAAGTCTTCCAGGCAAAGACATAGTTGGGAAAAAACAAAGCATGAGTGTATGAGGGAATTTAGTTTCTACATTAGATTAGTTTCTGGTAGTTTAATCTTTTGAATATTAGCTCTCGTGTTTGCTTCTGTGATTATAAGTACATAATCGGTTAAGAAAAAAAAAACCAAACCCAGTGCTGTCGAGTCGATTCTGACTGATAGCGACTCTATAGGACAGAGTAGAACTGCCCTATAGAGTTTCCAAGGAGCGCCTGGTGGATTTGAACTGCTGACCCTTTGGTTAGCAGTTGTAGCACTTAATCACTACGCCACTTATTTGTGTTTGGACGAGAGTAGCACCTTATACATAAGTTGTATCCTACTTGTGTAAAAATAATTCTGAGGACAACTACTTATCACCAGTACGTTATGAATTAAATTTAGGCAACTTCGTTATTTATTCTAGATCTTCAGGTTTTCTATTCATTTTTTTCCTGGCAGAGTTTATTTACAAGTAACATTTTGTACCGAGTTTGTGTTCCTTCAGCATGTTTATTGAATGCCTACCATACAGAGGTTCCATAGGGAGATAGGAGGTATGGGAATGGTTCATGTCTTCAAGAAGTGTCTAAACTCAAAAATCCTGCTGTTGTTGAGTCCATTCTGACTTGTAGTGACCTTATAGGACAGAATAGACTTGCCCCATAGGGTTTCCAAGGAGCAGCTGGTGGATTTGAACTACTGACCTTTTGGCTAGCAGCCATAGCTCTTAACCACTGCCCCACCAGGGCTCCTGTCTTGTGGAGAAGAGAGAAGTACATTGCAAAGAAAAAAGTATATCTGCACCATTGAACTTTTGATTCTGGGTTTTAGTTCTCAAAAAGTGTTCTGAAAGTATAGTTGAGGTGAAGGTAAATAACATAGTTGTCATTACTTTTTAGCGTAAGTTGTCTAATTTCTCTTTTCTTGTATGCAACACTGTGACTATTATGATTAAAAGTTGGTATTTGAAAGTTTTGCATAGTGGTTGAGAGCCTGGATTTGGAGTAGGACAACCTGGTTTTTGAATTCCAACTCTCTAACCTTGGGCAAATTACCTTGAAAGCTCAGTTTTCCCATCTGTAAAACTGGTTAATTGCTTATCTCATAGAGCTGTGAAGTTTAAATGAGAAAATATGTGAAGGATACAGTTCCCATAGCAAGCGCTCAGTTAATGATAGTTATTGTATTTTAAGTGCTCTAAAATGTTTCCCTGAGGCCTGGTTTTTTCCTAAAGATACAGAATTGCTTTGTTTTAATCAAAACAGTATTATTTGCAAGGCAGAAATGATGTGCTATTGTATTGTAAATGAACGTTACAGTGTGAAACAGCTGTTTGCCAAGGCTCGAAAGAACATTAAGGTACTTTGGCTTAGTGGCATCAGGGGACATTAGTTGCCTTGTTTTGTCCAGTTCTGTCTAAATCAAGATAGAAGTTTCATCACGTTCAACCTCAAGCTCCACAATTCTACGGGGATAGTTTGACAACAGAGGAGGTGCAGTGTTACTGTTTAGAAGTAACATGGTATGGATCTGCATTAGCTAAGTGAAAAATTGGACAAGTTGCCTAGCTGCTAAGGCTTTGTTTTCTCACCTAAAGAGAAATGAGATTACCAGTACTTAACATGGGCTTGGTGTATGGTAAGAAGCGCTTAGTGAATGTTTACATGGGTGTTAGAACTATGCTTTGTGAATTAAACAAGAAAAAAAAAAAAAGGAAATAAAGCCTGGAGAAGATGGGTGGAGCATCTTCCTTCCAAAATTGAGAGAGCTGCAGCAGCTAACAACTTTTATGTGAAGGATAGGTTTACTCACTGCAGCTCCAGCACCTAGGAATAGGAGAGGACAGATTTTGACGCAGTATAGGGTGAGAACCTCGTCGCTTTCACAAAAAGACAAGCATCCTTTAGATTAGGGGTCGACCAACTTTTTGTGAAGGGCCAGACAGTAAGTATTGTAGCTCTGCGGGCCACATAGTCTGTTGAAACTGCTCGTCTGTACTGTTGTAGCGCAGAAGCTGCCATAGACACTATGTACCCACATTAGTGTGCCTGTGTTCCCGTAAAACTGTTTACCAACAGTAAAAGTAGAATTTTCCTATTTTTATGTGCCGTGAAATACTTTTTTTCTTCAGTCATTTAAAAACGTAAAAACCATTCTTAGCTCCCGTGTTCTATAAAAACAGGCAGTGGGCTCGATTTGGCCTACAGACCAAAGTTCGCTAACCCCTGCCTTAGATGATCAACTATTATAGTCTGTTCCGGAACTGAGGTTTGCACCGGGAAGGGGAGTGTGTGCAGAGTGTGAAGTAAGGAAGGGCATTCTAACTACAGTCGAAGTTCTGAGTTCCACGCTTTCCTTCCACTTAATAGCTGTGTACCTTATTAAGTCGCTATCTCTCATCAGTAAAATGAGGTTAATGATAACTACTTTAAAGAATTGAAAGGTTAAATGACATTTGTTTGTAAGAAGCAATCTAGTTGCTAAAGTGCTATATGTAAGTCTTAAGGAATTATTACATTATTAAATAGTCATATTTGATTTATATCAAAAAGCGAAACACTGAATTGTCAAATCTTGGAACGAAACTTGTTTGCCTTCTTTGAAATTAGGAATTTCAGAATATGAGGTAAATTTATTGCCATGTCACCAAAGAAGACTGAGATTAAGAGGGCTTTAATTTAGCTAGTGGTCAAGTAACCACCTTAAGGCTTAGTTCCCATGGGACCAAAGCAGGAATGTATACTGTAATAAAATGTAAGAACCATTCTCCTTGTTTGCGTATCTTAACAATACCTTTTTTCCTCAGTGGATGTGGAGTCTTCCTCTGACAGTTACTGTAATAGCTCATTTAAATTTCAGTAAAAGCTCAGTGATCTCGTCTTGACCCTTTGAGAAGATATTCATCCAACGTATGCTTGTTTTAGTCAATCAAAAAAGGAAATAAGCTTTTAGGAATGAAATTGTACCTGGCTTATTAAAAATAAGTCTTAAAGTTATGTAGTTTGGAAGAATAGTCAGGATTTTTGGGAAAAAGTACCGTAGGTCTTTTGAAGCTTCCTCTTTATTTTGGGATAAGATTGCTCCTTTCTCCCATACACCAGAAGAATTTTACATTTATAAAATGTTACAGTTACAAAAAGTCTGAATGTGCAGTTCAGACGGAAGTCACAAAGATCAGGAGACTTTCCGTGGATATTGGTCAAGCTAAGCCAGCATCTGTTGTGTGTGGTATAACTGACTCTTAAAAGATTGATATATCACCAACACGGGGAAAGAAAAAGTGAATTATTTGGCTTCTGGAATTGATTGTGGGGCAGTGAAATCAAATTTATGTGTGTTTTGAAAATTAATAGGCTATCTTAAATGCTCTTTACCTCATGAATTGCCGAGAATATTACTCATTCACCTAAACAACAGCGTGAAGACATCTTATGTTTTACCTTTCAATTCCCATGTATAAGAAGTCCTTTTCTGTTCTTGCTGTGATCTAAGAATCATTGAATTTCTTGTCCTTGTGTTCTGTAATGATTGTAATCATTGAGCAGAGCTTCACGGTATATAGGAAGCACTTCTATTTTCAGTATTCTGGTTCACAGTTTTGAATATCTGTGATGCACAAAACCAGCTCCAGTATGAGTTAAAATTTGAGAGGAGGTATAGCTTTTATATTGTGTATGCTCCTAAGTCATAAACTTGACTGTGCAACAGCATCATCTGGATTTGTTTTAAAATAGACATTCTTGTGCCCAAACTACCAGGTTATAATTTTCAGTGTTTGGATGGAGAACAGGAATCTGTGTTTGAAAAAGCTTCTTTCTGGAATGCAGGTAGATTTAGGAACCTCTGGGTTGCACTATTTGTTGTTTAAGACACTTAATTTACAAGTTGACGTTGGCGAGGCGGACCGGCCTTTGCAGAAGAGGACCTCTAGGTGGACCAGAGACGTTTTTTTGGTGGGCTCTTTTAACGTTACTGGTATACAACTGAGACATTCCAGGTGGGAAGTATTAAAACCACTAAGAAGTTGTCCAGGGGTGGTGTTATTTCTATTTTCTTGTACAGCATATTTGTCCAATAGATTGTAAATGCTTTACAACTAGGGCTTACTTTCTGGTTATATATTTACCTGTGTTTTACGAACTATACAAAGGCATCTGCCTGTGTGGATCATAACAGATTATGAATAACATAAAGAATGGGGATTCCAGGACATTTAGTTGTGCTCATGTAGAACCTCTGCATGCATCAAGAGGTAGTTGTTCCAGCAGAACAAGAGGATACTGAATGGCTTAAAATTGGAAGATGTGTGGCAGGATTATATCCTTTCACCTTATTTATTTAGCCTGTATGCCGAACAAATAATCTGAGAAACTGGACTGTATGAAGAATAATGCAGCATCAGGATTGGAGGAAGACTCATTAACAGCCTGCGATCTGCAGATGACACAACTTTGCTTGTTGAAAATGAAGACAACTTGAAGAACTTACCATGAAAGTCAAAGACTACAACCTTCAGTATACATTACAACTGAACGTGAAGAAAATAAAAATCCTCGCAACTGGGCCCATAAACAACAACATGATACATGGAGAAGAAATGGGAGTTGTCAGAGATTCCATTCTACTTGGATCAACAGTGTCTGTTGAAGCAGCAGTCAGGAAATCAAACAACTTATTGCATTGGCAGATCTACTGTAGAAGACTTTTGAAGTTTTCTAAAGCAAAGATGTCAGTTTGATGACTAAGGTGTACCTGCACCAAGCCATGGTCTTTTCAGTCACCTCATATGCATATGAAAGCCTGACAGTGAAAATGGAAGACGGAAGAAGAACTGATGGATTTGATTGTGCTCTTAGTGAAGAATATTGAATATGCTGTAGACTGCCAGAAAAAGAAACAAATTAGTCTTAGAAGGAATAAAACCGGAATGTTCCTTAGAAGTGAGGATGCCGAGACTTCAGCTCACTTACTTTGGACATATCATCAGGAAAGACCAGTTGCTAGAAAAGGACATTATGCTTGATAGAGGGCCAAGGAAAATGAGGAAAATCCTTAATGAGATGGATTGATACAATAACTACAATCATGGACTCAAACATAGCAACGACCATGAAGATGGTACAGGACCAGTTAATGTTTTGCTCTAGTATTTATACAGTCACCATGAGTTGGAGCTGATTTGGCTACAACTAACAACAACAATTTTCCATAGTTCAAAATACTATAATAGTTGCGTAATTGTTGAGTTACATCTTAATTAAAGAGCGAGATTATAGGAATAACTTTCCATTCCTGACCTCTTAACTCTAGGTTCTCCTTCCCCCAAACATGCCTTATGCCATTTATACTTAATTCCTGATTTGCTTACATGGGTCAACACGAGGATGGTGGAAACTTTACTTTACTCACACAGAACTTAATTCTTTTCATTTTTTGAAGCTGGTTAAAGCCTTGTGATTTTATGTTCTCCAGGGGGTCTGGGAAGGGTCTATTGCATTTATATGAAATTTTTTACAAGTACATTGTGAGCATTTTTCTGGGGGAAGAGGATCAACAGCTTTTATCTGATTCCCAAGGTATTTAAACTGTTCTAGGGATCTTTGAACTAAGACTTGACTTTAACTGCCATTCATTGATTACGTTGACATTATTTTTGCCAAACTTAGCTTTGCTCCAGCCACCATACAGTAAAACATATTAAAATCTTACTGCTTCAGTTTGGAAACTGCTATTTCCAGTCTATAAGTGGCTCTTTCCAGTCTGTAAGTGGCTACTTTTGAAATATCATATGTACTTAAAGTCTAAAGTTAACAAAGAAAAAATTTTTTTATTGTGCTTTAAGTGAAAGTTTACAAGTCAAGTCAGTCTCTCATATAAAAATTTATGTACACCTTGCTATATACTCCTAGTTGCTCTCTCCCTAATGAGACAGCACACTCCTTCCCTCCACTCTCTGTTTTCGTGTCCATTAGGCCAGCTTCTGACCTCCTCTGCCCTCTCATCTCCTCTCCAGACAGAAGTTGCCCACGTGGTCTCATGTGTTTACTTGATCTAAGAAGCTCACTCTTCACCAGTATCATTTTCTATCCCATAGTCCATTCCAATCCCTGTCTGAAGAGTTGGCTTTGGGAATGGTTCCTGTCTTGGGCTAACAGAAGGACTGGGGACCATGACCTTGGGGTCCTTCTAGTCTCAGTCAGACCGTTAAGTCTGGTCTTTTTACGAGAATTTGAGGTCTGTATCCTGTTGCTCTCCTGCTCTCTCAGGGGTTCTCTGTTGTGTTCCCTGTCAGGGCAGTCATCTGTTGTAGCTGGGTACCATCTAGTTCTTTGGTCTCAGATGACATAGTCTCTGGTTTATGTGGCCCTTTGTTAACCAAAATTTTAACCGCTCTTCTTACAAGACCTTTAACTCTAACCTTCCCAACTTATATACTATTATTTTTCAGTATTACTGACGTTGGAAGAAATCTGACAAAATAGAATGTTATTTCATACAACATTTGTTTAGATAAACCTATATCTTTACTGTTTTTTTTTGATCATTAGTCTTATATATCAGAGCTGCTTTTTGAGATAATTTTTTTTCCTTCCTGAAGTATATCCTTTAGAGACGGACTGTTGGTGGGAAAGCCTCTAGGTTTTGTTTTGTTTTTTTTTGGATGATCCTGAAATGTTTTTTTGCCCTCATTTTTAAAAGATAGGATTTATTTCAAATAAAATCAGTTAATTTGTTATTTTCTCTTAGCATTTTAAAGATATAGTTCTGTTGTCTTCTGACTTACCCATTATTGTTCTCAAGGAGGTTATCGTTAGTCTACATGTAATTACTCTATAGGAGATCCGTCTTCTATATCTGTTTGATATTTAGATCATCTATTTGACTTTGGTGTTCTCTAGTTTTAAAACAGTGTGACTTTTTTTTTTTTTTTTTTACCAAGCTTGGTGTATGTGTGCTTCCTTCATGGACTTGTGCCTCATCAGCTCTAAAAATTTTTTTTGCCATTTTATCTTCAGATTTTTTTCCTCTATCTTTTCTTCTGAAATTCCAAGTAGACGTGTATTAAATCTTCTCATTATCTCCCCTGTATCTTTTACCCTTTCATTTTCCATCTACTTGATTTTGTTTTGTTTTCTTTTTGTATGCTGTATTCTGATTCTGTATTTACTTGAATCTAACTTTAAGTTAGAATATTGTCTGCTGTAGTGCTGGAGGAAACCCTGGTGGCGTAGTGGTTAAGTGGTACGGCTGCTAACCAAAAGGTCGGCAGTTTGAACCTGCCAGGTGCTCCTTGGAAACTCTGTGGGCAGTTCTGCTCTGTCCTGTAGGGCCGCTGTGAGTCGGAATCGACTTGACGGCAGTGGGTTTTTATAGTGCTGGAACGTGAGCTCTCTAGGTTGGAAAAAAAAAGGCACTCAAAATACAGTGGTCTCAACAATGGTTTTGAGCATACCAATGATCATGAAGATGGTGCATGATTGGGCAATGTTTTGTTCCATTGTACGTGGGTTACCATGAGTCAGAGGTGACTCAGCACTTCAAGTTTAACTCCTATTTTGAGTTTTTAATTTCAACAATTATTTTTTTATATATATATTTTCCAGATCTGCAGCTTACTTTTTTAGTCTTTGGTGCTTGTCCACTTTCATGATTTATTTTTTCATTGTTATTTTAATTTCTATATCTGGTAGTTGCAATGTCTGTGAGTACCTTGGGAGAGGTTGAGTTCTTTTGGTTCCTTTTGAGGCTCAATTGTGATGGCTTGTTTCCTTATGTTGTTTGTGGTCCTTGATTGTGAGGTCATATTTGCTGTGATCTTAATCTGTGGGAATTTTTGAAACCTGTACAGAGTGCTTTCCTTCAGGATGATTTGTGATTGATTGTGCCCTGTGGTTTCAGGAGAAGGCACCTAAGTCACCTTTCCAGGGCCCCTGGCTTAAGTTTCAGCTCCCCTTTCTTATTGTTCGCAGAAGGCTTAGCTTGTTCAATGCTTTCACCTTATTATAGTACACAACAGTGCTGTCCAATATAATGCAAATCACATAAATAACTTAAATTTTTCTGTGAGGCACATTAAAAAGAAATAAGTAAAATTAATTTTATTAATATATTTAGCTCTATGTTGCAAAGATATTTCAACATATAAAATGTTAGTGAGTTATTTTATATATTTTTATCATACCAAGTCTTAAAAATCCAGTGTGTATTTTATACTTCAGCACATCCCAGTTCAGACCAATCACGTTTCTAGTGCTCACTAGCACAATGTTGGTTTTGACTATCATATTGGACAAAACAGGTACAGAGAGTGCTATTCATTATTGTTGGGTTGGGGGGAGGGCAGGGAGACAGAGGTTTTCCTTGCCTCCCGCAACCTCAATAAAGTATTAAAAAAAGGAATTTTATTAAAGGTCTTTTTTTTTGCAGTGGGACGGCCCTTTGGAACTTCGTTTGATTTATTTCCAGAATCTGAAGAAAGTGTATTGAATTGGAATTCATGGTATCATGAACAAGGACTGAGGGCTTGAGTCACTTCTTGATATTTACCAAATGATACTGAAAATGCACATAAAGCATAAACTAGGTTTCAAGGGGATTGTTTATCTTTGCGAATAACCTTGTTTATAGTATATACTGAAAGTGTACGTAGTAGTTGCAAGATAGCTCTATCTTAAGCAAAATTTCCAGCACCTTTGCTCTGCTTGTCTTGACGTATAAGAATATCTTCTATAACTTTTCCTTCCTGAGGATGGCCTGATCATTTGGTCAGAGCCAGTGAAGCCTGTAGGGTTGCTTTGAGTTGAAATCGACTGGGGAAGGTAGTGGGTTTGGTTTGGTTTGGTTTAGTGAATCCATCCCTCTTGGTTTACCTTGTCTATGCCTACACAGTTCATCCCTTTCCTGTCCCTTTGCATTGCTGTCTCTTTGCAAGTTGGTGGATACCTGCTTACTACCCTCATCAGTGTCCAAGTTCATTAAGAATCTCATGAGAGTTCTTTATCAGCAGGAATCCTCTCTTTCAGATTTTGTGTGACTAAGTTACTTTTTGCTTTGCACCATAATGAAGTATTAATTTGCACTTACATATAATTTTGTCTAAATAATTTTCTTCTGGAAGGATTGGCTGCATGTCTGTTTTTTTTTTTGGTGTATCTGCAGTGCCTAGTCGGAGGACACGAACATGGTGGTCAGTAATTGCTGACTTTCACCTAAAACCCAAACAAAAATTATTATAGTCACTGGAGTTACATTGTTTGAAATTGTACTATGTAAAAAGTGTTCATTTTAATATCTTGTTTAAAAAAAAAACATGGTATTTTGGAGGAAAATTGTTTCTAAACATGACGCAGATAATTTGGGGGAAAATTGTGTTCCTAGAAAGAGTATTTGAAGACTTAGCCATAGTATTTGTTTAGCTTATTGGTGAAAAATTGGGGGGAATCTGTAACAGTAGTGTTCTCTGGCTGGGAAAATTGACCTCACTATATTTAGGAAATGTCTTTACTTTTTGTCTTATTTGTGATTGGCTCTGCTGTGTGATAATTTTTAGAGGTTGGTAATTTCCTAGCTTTTGTTGATAAAGTTGAACAAGTTTGATTGCATATCATGAATGTCTTTGTGTGCTGTCAGGGTTCTCTCTAATGAATCCTGCTCACAGTGCGAATTGTATCAAACCAGCCCAGAGAGGCTGAGGTCATCCAACTGTAATGTCATATGTGTGCTAGATAATAAATCCCACTCCACACACCAGCTGCAACCTGTAGAAATCCCAGCTTTACTTCCCTGGTCAGTCCAGACCCTAGCTGCCCCGTGCAGCCCTTCTCTTTCTTATCTCCATTCACTTGTGGCTGCATCAGTGGGTACCAGCCTATCACTCTCTCATCCCATTCACTCGGGGATAGGTGAGTGGGTACCAGTCCTTTTCTCTCTCTCATCCCCATTCACTCGGGTCTAGGTCAGTGGGTACTGGCCCCATCTCTGTTTCTTAGGTCCAGTAATTCCTTGGAATGACTCAGCCAATTAAAGAAAGGGCTATCTTTAATCTAGCAGAAAAAGAGATATGAACACATAGGGCCAACGTCTTGGCAGGGAGACTCAACAGAGAGCTTCCATGTCCCAGGCACGTGCCTATCCTCCTAAAAGCAGATGTTAGCTTTTACCATCTAGGAAGCTTTACTGAGCCTCTGTCTTCCAAGGCCATTATTGCCCCTGCCACATGACCGTGATAGATTACTTCCTGCCTTCTGAGGCTTAGTCAGCATTGGTCCCCCAGGTGATCCATTTTGGTCTGGTCAGCCCTTACTCATTGGCCTCAGGTGTGGTCTGGCTCTTAGAGGCTGGGACCAAAGTTCCACACCTTCACTTTGGTTAAAATGTACCAAGTTTTCACCATAGTTTAGTGTTTAGGATTTCAGGGCATCACAAGAGTTGAGTACAGAAGACTTATTTTAACATGTAACTAATATGGAAATCTCAGCTATTTAGAATATATGAGAATTAAGACTGAAAAAATGTCTTCTGATCTTTTAAGAGGTGTCATGCCCCATACATGTTGAATAGCTGTGGGTCTCTTTTGGAGACTAACCCTTATTTTAGGCATGATGCTCTTGAATCTAGCTGGTTTTCTTAGTGTGTTAGAAACAGTAATTTGGTAATGGAAAGGGATCTGTCAAAGGCAGATGTGTAGACAATAATAAGATAGTTGATAAAATTAACCTAAGAGGGTAGCTAGTGATGGAGCCTCTGGGTCATGGAGTAATAAAGACTTGTGCAATAGAGGCAAATAGAGTATTGTGAAGAACATGTTTAAGGAAAGAAAAAGCACGTGTTGAAAACCAAACCAAAAGCCCACTGTTGTTGAGTCGATTCTGACTCATAATGACTCTATAGGACAGAGTAAAACTGCCCCTTAGGTTTCTGAGGTGGTAAATCTTTTTTAATTTTTACTGTGCTTTAAGTGAAAGTTCACAAATCAAGTCAGTCTCTTACACAAAAACTTATATACACCTTGCTACATACTCCCAGTTGCTCTCCCCCCAGTGAGACAGCCCACTCTCTCCCTCCACTCTCTCTTTTTGTGTCCATTTCCCTAGCTTCTAACCCCCTCTAACCTCTCATCTCCCCTCCAGGCAGGAGATGCCAACATAGTCTCAAGTGTCCACCTGATCCAAGAAGCTCACTCCTCACCAGCATCCCTCTCCAGCCCATTGTCCAGTCCAATCCATGTCTGAAGAGTTGGCTTCAGGAATGGTTCCTGTCCTGGGCCAACAGAAGGTCTGCGGGCCATGTCCACTGGGGTCCCTCTACTCTCAGTCAGACCATTAAGTCTGGTCTTTTTAGGAGAATTTGGGGTCTTCATCCCACTGCTCTCTTGCTCCCTCAGGGGTTCTCTCTTGTGTTCCCTGTCAGGGCAGTCATTGGTTGTAGCCGGGCACCATCTAGCTCTTCTGGTCTCAGGCTGATGTAGTTTCTGGTTTATGTGGCCCTTTCTGTCTCTTGGCCTCGTAATTACCATGTGTCCTTGGTGTTCTTCATTGTCCTTTGATCCAAGTGGGTTGAGACCAATTGATGCATCTTAGATGGCTGCTTGCTAGCATTTAAGACCCCAGACGTGAGGCTGTAAATCTTTGTGGAAGCAGACTGCCACATCTTTTCTCCCATGGAGCGGCTGGTGGGTTCAAACTGCCCACGTTTCGATTAGCAGCTGAGCGCTTTAACCACTGCAGTACCAGGGCAGCTATAAAAATGGTTGTTAAAAAGTTTTGGCACATAAGTGACAAAATTAAGTTTACTTTGATGGTAGTGTTTTTCAAAATTTCCACCAAAGTACTAGCAGCAGGGAAAAGGGAGCAAGTGTTCTCCCAAGGAGATGGAGGTGGGAGTTGGGTATGGAATGAATGGCCCACTGCACACCTGACATTTTTTTGAACTCATATCCTGAAACTGTTGTGACTTTAACAGTGTATGCTATAGAATTTTTTTGGTTTGCTGTTAAATGTTTTACAATTACTCAATAGTCAACTCTTCATAAATCTTTGAGTTGGGTTGGTATCTCAGGAGGATGAGCCATGAGTTAAGTGGCTTCATGTAACTGTTGATCTTTTGCTGTATAACCCTTGATCTCCAGAGCATGTGTAACCCAGTTTAACACTGTCATCTTCCATAATGATGCCAGATAAAGGAAGTATTTACTGACTTGTAAGTAAGACTGTTTGAATTGAGTAATACAAAAGAAGTTAAGAATAATCTTGGTCTCAGTAATTGCTTTTTTTTTTTTACCAATGAAGTTTAAAGTCATTTTATTACTGGGTGTTCAAGAGAAGGTACTAGATGTTTTTCATCTGAAGTCGATCTGCTGATTCTTTGTACTATTTAAAAGCATGATTGTGTGCTGTGTCATTTAGAATCAGCTAGAGGAACATTTGTAAGGCCCCTGTTGGAGTAGGGGCCAGTCTGTTTAATAACTCCTGCCCAAATATGGGCTACACCAAAGCCCCGATAGAACCTCTGTCTCTCAGGGAGTCTTCAGCCTTCATCTCCTCTGTGTCCTTGAATTTATTTGCCCCCAGGTCCAGCTCTGATTCTTCTAACTTGATTTTCATTGCTCTCCTCTGTCCCCTTTGAGTAGAGTTTCATTCATCCTGTTTTGAATTGACCCTCCTTTTGTGCTTTTTTCTTGCCTTGGTCAAAGCTCTGCCTGGCCTAGGAAGTGGGAGGCCGACTGCCCATTGTGCAATCCAGAGAGAAATTCTCTACCTGTCTTATGCTTCAAGCACTTGAGGTGCAATTCATCCAGCTCTGGGCTAGCAAGTACAACAGGTTGAAAAGGGGTGTGTGTGTGTGTATTTGGGAGGGGTGCTAACTAGAATACGATTTGTACTGCTCTTCATGCAGAGAATACATATGGGTAAAATCTTCTCCAGAGTTATAAATGAGCTTTTTGAGAATGTCTCGATTAAATTGTTAGATACATAACTAAAAATGAATCCCTCGGGGAAACAAACCTTTCTTAAAAATGATGAGGTTGCTATGATCAAGTACATGGAGTACATAGAATAAGTTTAAGAGATGACAAAAATGAGATTTTGTCAAAGTGTATGTGTACACCTTGGCAGGAGGAATTCGAGTGTTAAGACCAGACGTATTTACCTTGCCCAGGAACCAGATCAAAATCAACAAGAAAAATTGGTCATGAGCTGGACAGCTTTACAGCAGTGTCCCACCCTTACCTCTGTCAAAAAAGATGGCCTAAGAGATAAAAAGACCAAAATCCTTGACATGGAAGGTAGAGATGACAGAAGGATTGTTTCAAAATTCTAGTCTTTTATAGTCATTACCCTGCAGGAAAGCTAAAACCTCACAGGGTTGCCTCTTGGAATTCCAGGTTCCAGTAGAGCCACGTTTGCAGTAGAGGGACAAGCGCTGTAGCGTGTTGAATTAATTAAAAGCTTTTTCAATAGTAGGGCAGATTCCCTCTTGAAGAATAGTGTTCTTAGAATTTTGAAAAGGAAAAATTGGAGCAAGTAAGGACATTAATGTGACCCAGGCCATGAAGGTGGGTCAGAGAATGCATGTTTCTGCCAGGAGTATAGCATCTGTTCCCTTCTGAGCCAGTAGGCAACGTACTGTAATGCCCCGATGTGTTCCTGAGCCCCCCACTCTCATGGGTGACTACAGTGGGAACCTGACTTAGATCTGAAAATGAGGTGGAAATTCCCCATCGTTTTTATGCTTCACTCCCACCATTCAGCACCATCAAAAATAGTGAATTAATATTTAAATGTAATCCACGTTTCGCTGGAATTTTTTTAAAAATAATTTTTATTGCGCTTTAAATGAAAGTTTACAAATCAAGTCAGTCTCTCACACAAAAATCCATATACACCTTGCTACACATTCCCAATTACTCTCCCCCTAATGAGACAGCCCGCTCTCTCCCTCCACTCTCTCTTTTCGTGTCCTTTTCGCCAGCTTCTAACCCCCTCCACCCTCTCATCTCCCCTCCAGGCAGGAGATACCAACATAGTCTCAAGTGTCTACCTGATCCAAGAAGCTCACTCCTCACCAGCATCCCTCTCCAGCCCATTGTCCAGTCCAATCCATGTCTGAAGAGTTGGCTTCAGGAATGGTTCCTGTCCCGGGCCAACAGAAGGTCTGCGGGCCATGTCCACCCGGGTCCTTCTAGTCTCAGTCAGACCATTAAGTCTGGTCTTATGAGAATTTGGGGTCTTCATCCCACTGCTCTCTTGCTCCCTCAGGGGTTCTCTGTTGTGTTCCTTGTCAGGGCAGTCATCCGTTGTTGCCGGGCACCATCTGATTCTTCTGGTCTCAGGATGATGTAGTTGCTGGTTCATGTGGCCCTTTCTGTCTCTTGGGCTCATAATCACCTTGTGTCCTTGGTGTTCTTCATTGTCCTTTGATCCAGGTGGGTTGAGACCAATTGATGCATCTTAGATGGCTGCTTGCTAGCGTTTAAGACCCCAGATGCCACTCTTCAAAGTGGGATGCAGAATGTGTTTAAATAGATTTTATTATGCCAATTGATTTAGATGTCCCCTGAAACCATGGTCCCAGACCCCTGCCCTTGCTACGCTGGCCTTCGGAGCATTCAGTTTATTCAGGAAACGTCTTTGCTTTTGGCTTAGTCCAGTTATGCAGACCTCCGCTGTATTGTGTGCTGTCTTTCCCTTCACCTAAAGCAGTTCTTATCTATTACCTAATTAGTGAATACCCCTCTCCCACCCTCCTTGCCTCCCCCCTCTCATAACCACAAAGGAATGTTTTCTCCTCAGTTTAAACTATTTCTCAAGTTCTTACAATAGTGGTCTTATACAATATTTGTCCTTTGCAGCTGACTAATTTCACTCAGCATAATGCCTTCCAGGTTCCTCCATGTTATGAAATGTTTCACAGATTCTTCACGGTTCTTTATAGATGCGTAGTATTGCAATGTGTGAATATACCATAATTTATCCATTCATCCGTTGATGGACACCTTGGTTGCTTCCATGTTTTTGCTATTGTAAACAGTGCTGCAGTAAACATGGGTGTGCATATATCTGTTCGTGTAAAGGCTCTTATTTCTCTGGGATATAGTCCAAGGAGTGGGATTGCTGGATCGTATGGTAGTTCTATTTCTAGCTTTTTAAGGAAGCGCCAAATCGATTTCCAAAGTGGTTGTACCATTTGACATTCCCACCAGCAGTGTAGAAGTGTTCCAGTCTCTCCACAGCCTCTCCAACATTTATTATGGATTTATTTTTGGATTAATGCCAGCCTTGTTGGAGTGAGATGAAGTCTGATTGTAGTTTTGATCTGCATTTCTCTAATGGCTAATGATCGGGAACATTTCCTCATATATGTGTTAGCTACCTGAATGTCTTCTTTATTGAAGTGTCTATTCATATCTTTTGCCCATTTTTAATTGGGTTATTTGTCTTTTTGTAGTTGAGTTTTTGCAGTATTATGTAGATTTTAGAAATCAGGCACTGATCAGAAATGTCGTAGCTAAAAACTTTTCCCCAGTGTGTAGGTAGTTTTTTTACTCTTTTGGTCACGTCTTTGGATGAGCATAAGTGTTTGATTTTTAGGAGCTCCCAGTTATCTAGTTTTTCTTCTATATTCTTTATCATTTTTGTATACTGTTCTTGCTGTGTATTAGGGCTCCTAACGTTGTCTCTATTTTTTCTTGCATGATCTTTGTTGTTCTGTATTTTATATTTAGGCCTTTGATCCATTTTGAGTTAGTTTTTGTGCATGGAGTGAGGTATGGGTCTTGTTTCATTTTTTTGCAGATGGATATCCAGTTATACCAGCACCGTTTGTTAAAAAGACTGTCTTTTACCCATTTAACTGTTTTGGGGCGTTTGTGAAATATCAGCTACTCATATGTGATGGATTTATATCTGGCTTCTCAATTCTGTTCCATTGATCCATGTATCTGTTGTACCAGTACCAGGCTGTTTTGACTACTGTGGGAGTATAATAGGTTCTAAAATCAGGTAAAGTAAGGCCTGCTACTTTGTTCTTCTTTTTCAGTAATGCCTTATTTCCCCGGGGCCTCTTTCCCTTCCATATGAAATTGGTGATTTGTTTCTCCATCTCATTGAAGAATGTCTTTGGGATTTGAGTCGGAATTGCATTAAATGTATAGATCCCTTTTGGTGGAATAGATATTTTTATAATGTTAGGTCTTCCTATCCACGAGCAAGGTATGTTCTTCCACTTACGTAAGTCTCTTTTGGTTTCTTGCAGAAGTGTACTGTAGTTTTCTTTGTATAAGACTTTTACATCTCTGTTAAGATTTATTCCTAAGTATTTCATCTTCTTGGGGGCTACTGTAAATGGCATTGATTTGGTGATTTCCTCTTCGATGTTTTTTTTGTTGGTGTGGAGGAATCCAACTGCTATTTGTATGCTTATCTTGTATCCCGATACTCTGCTGAACTCTTCTTTTAGTTTCAGTAGTTTTCTGGAGGATCCCTTAGGGTTTTCTGTGTATAAGATCATGTCATCTGCAAATGGAGATACTTTGACTTCTTCCTTGCCAATCTGGATGCCCTTTATTCCTTTATCTAGACTGATTGCTCTGGCTAGCACTTCCAGCACAATGTTGAATAAGAGTGGTGATCAAGGGCATCCTTGTCTGGTTCCCGATCTCAGTGGGAGTGTTTTCAGGCTCTCTCCATTTAGTGTGATGTTGGCTGTTGGCTTTGTATAAATGCCCTTTATTATGTTGAGAAATTTTCCTCCTGTTCCTATCTTGCTGAGAGTTTTTATCATGAATGAGTGTTGAGCTTTGTCAAATGCCTCTTCTGCATCAATTGATAAAATCATGTGATTCTTGTCTTTTTTTAATTTATATGATGGATTACATTAATTGTTTTTCTAATGTTGAACCATCCCTGCCTACCTGGTATGGCTGCCACTTGGTCATGGTGAATTATTTTTTTGATATGTTGAATTCTATTGGTGAGAATTTTGTTGAGCATTTTTGCATCTACATTCATGAGAGATACAGGTTTATAATTTTCTTGTGGTGTCTTTACCTGGTTTTGGTATTAGGGATATGGTGGCTATATAGAATGAATTGGTAGTATTCCATCCTATTCTATGCTCTGAAATACCTTTAGTAGTAGTGGTGTTAACTCTTCTGTGAAAGTTTGGTGTAGAACTCTGCAGTGAAGCCGTGTGGACCAGAGCTTTTTTTTTGTTGGGAGTTTTTTGATTACCTTTTCAATCTCTTCTGTCGTTATGGGTCTATTTAGTTCTTCTACCTCTGTTTGTTTTAGTTTAGGTAGGTAGTGTGTTTCTAGGAATTCATCCATTTCTTCTAGGTTTTCAAATTTGTTTGCGTATAGTTTTTCACAGTAATCTGATATGATTCTTTTAATGTCAGTTGGGTCTGTTGTAATATCGCCCTTCTCATTTCTTATTCGGGTTATTTGCTTCCTCTCCTGTTCTTCTTTTGTCAGTTTGGCCAATAGTTTATCAATTTTGTTGATTTTTTTCAAAAAACCAGCTTTTGGTCTTGTTAATTGTTTCAGTTGTTTTTCTGTTTTCTATTTCATTTAGTTCAGCTCTAATTTTTATTATTTGTTTTCTTCTGGTGCCTGTGGGTTTCTTTCGTTGCTCTCTTTCTCTTTGTTCAAGTTGTAGGGATAGTTCTTTGATTTTGGTCCTTTCTTCTTTTTAGATGTGTGCATTTATTGATATAAATTGGCCTCTGAGCACCACTTTTGCTGTGTCCCAAAGGTTCTGATAGGAATTGGTTTGTTCTCATTGGATTCTGTGAATTTCTTTATTCCATCCTTAATGTCTTCTATAATCCAGTCTTTTTTGAGCAGGGTATTGTTCAGTTTCCAAGTGTTTGATTTCTTTTCCCTGCTTTTCCGGTTACTGATTTCTGCTTTTTTGGCCTTATGGTCAGAGAAGATGCTTTGTAATATTTCAGTGTGTTGGATTCTGCTAAGGCTTGCTTTATGACCCAGTATGTGGTCTATTCTAGAGAATGTTCCATGTGCACTAGAAAAGAAAGTATAGTTGGTTGCTGTTGGGTGGAGTGTTCTGTATATGTCTACGAGGTCAGGTTGATTGATTGTGGCATTTAGATCTTCCGTGTCTTCATTGAATTTCTTCCTGGATGTCCTGTTGTTCACCGAAAGTGGTGTGTTGAAGTCTCCTCCTGTTACTGTGGAGCTGTCTATCTCACTTTTCAATGCTGATAGAGTTTGTTTTATGTGTCTTGCAGCCCTGTCATTGGGTGCATAAATATTTAATATGGTTATATCTTCTTGGTGTATTGTCCATTTAATCATTATATAGTGTCCTTCCTTATCCTTTCTGATGGATTTAACTTTAAAGTCTATTTTGTCAGAAATTAATATTGCCACTCCTGCTCTTTTTTGATTGTTGTTTGCTTGATATATTTTTTTCCATCCTTTGAGTTTTAATTTGTTTTTGTCTCTGAGTCTAAGGTGTGTCTCTTGTAGGCAGCATATAGATGGATCTTGTTTTTTAATCCATTCTGCCACTCTGTCTCTTCACTGGTGTATTTAGTCCATTTACATTCAGGGTAATTATGGATAGGTATGAATTTAGTGCTATGATTTTGATGTCTTTTTTTGTGTGTTGACAGCTTCTTTTTCCCACTAGATTTTATGTGCTGAGTAGATGTTCTTTATATATTGTCCTTTTCTCATATTTGTTGTTGTTGATTTTGTTTCTGCTGAGTCTGTATTTTTCCCTTGTATTTTATTTTGATGAGTAGAATAGTTTTTCTCCTTTGTGGTTACCTTATTATTTACCCTTATTTTTCTAAATTTGTAACTAATTTTTATTTTTTTGTATCGCTTTATCATCTTCTCCGTATGGAAGGTGTATGATTACATTTCTTAGTCCCTCTTTATTAATGTTGTCTTCTTTTATGTAATAACATTGCCGTTAGCCTGTATTGGGCTTTTTTTTTTTTTAAACTCGGTTTTTTTTTTTTTTTTTGATTTCCGTGTCTGGGTTGACTTCTGGTTGCTCTGCCCCAGTGTTCTAGTCTTGGGTCGATACCTGATATTATTGATTTTCTAACCAAAGAACTCCCTTGAGTATTTCTTGTAGTTTTGGTTTGGTTTTTACGAATTCCCTCAACTTGTGTTTATCTGGAAATGTCTTAATTTCACCTTCATATTTAAGAGACAATTTTGATGGATATATGATTCTTGGCAGGCAATTTTTTTCCTTCGATTTTTTAAATATGTCATCCCACTGCCTTCTTGCGTGCATGGTTTCTACTGAATAATCGGAGCTTATTCTTATTGGCTCTCCTTTGTAGGTGACTTTTCTTTTATCCCTCGCTGCTCTTATAATTGTCTCTTTTTCTTTGGTTTTGGCAAGCTTGATTATGTCTTGGTGACTTTCTTTTAAGATCTACCTTATGTGGAGTTCGATGAGCGTCTTGGCTAGATATCTTCTCATCTTTCACAATATCAGGGACGTTTTCTGCCAACAAATCCTCAACAATTTTCTCTGTATTTTCTGTTATCCCTCCCTGTTCTGGTACTCCAGTCACTTGTAGGTTATTTCTCTTGATAGAGTCCCACATGATTCTTAAGGTTTCTTCATTTTTTAAAATTCTTCTTTCTGATTTCTCTTCAAACATATTAGTGCCAAGTGATTTATCTTCAAGTTCAGAAATTCTAGCTTCTACTTGCTCAATTCTGCTCCTGTGACTTTCTACTGAGTTATCTAATTCTGAAATTTTATTGTTAATCTTCTGAATTTGATTGCTGCCTGTCTATGGATTTTTCCAGCTTATTAAACTTTTCATTACGTTCCTGAATAATCTTTCTGATTTCTTCAGTTCCTTTATCTGTGTGTTCCTTGGCTTGTTCTTTGTATTGCCTCATTTCCTTCCTGATGTCTTGAAGGGTCCTGTGTATTAAACTTTTGTATTCTGCATCTGGTAATTCCAGGAATGTACTTTCATCTGAAAGATCCCTGGATTCATTGTTTTGAGAGTCTGTTGAGGTGATCGTGGTCTGTTTCTTTATGTGACTTGATATTGACTGTTGTCTCTGAGCCATCTATAAGTTATTATATTAGTTTATGCTTGCTTACTGTGTTGTAGCTGCCGCTTTGTTTTGTTTTGGTATACCCCTGTGGGTTGTTTGAGTGAGCTAGCTTGATTATTTTCGCCTTTGGAGCTCTGGTGTCCTGTCCCCAGCTGGTTAGAGCTGTTATCAGGTCTATCAGTCTAGGAGTCCATTCAGTTTTCTTGTATGAATTCAGCTCAGTTTTTCAGGTAGCTGATAGGAAGTGTGTGGTGCAGGCTCTGTCCTACAGTCTTAGAGGGGCAGGGGTGATTGGCGTATATACTAGTATTTGATAGCAGCAGGGGGTCACGCTCTGAACAAGGCAGGTGGCTGAGAACCGACCCCCAAGTATCTGTGAGGAAAACACATTTCTGTTCCCTAGAGCATGCTGGTGGGTGGGCTCTGCAGAGGGACCATGGGCACCCAAAGATTTTGTTGTAAGGACTGGAAGGTACCAGTTATCCCGGGGCCCCTGTCACCGGGGGCTGGGCGACCCGAGTGGAGCCACCCATCGTTAGGTCCCTGATGTGGGTAGGTGAGGACCTTGTTTAGTAGGCAAAGCAATGTCAAACATCAAACACCCACCTCTCCACCGCATCGCTGAAATGGTTGGAGTTTGCCAACAAGGGCCTGTTCTCCAGAAATAGGCCCACAGAGTTCCATGCAGAAGGGAAAGGTACTCAAGGTCCACAGAGGGTTTATGCCTGGACAGGAGCTGCTCCTGTCCTGAGCGCCCCCAGTTAATGGAGCTAGCAAATTATCTTTTCCCCCCAGTTGGAAATATTTTCTTTTCCCAAGGCCAGGAGGATGGCTCCAGGTGCTCACCAGCTTCTATCTGAGGCCCAGGGATTCAGCCGCTGAAGCTGGGTTGGGGTGGGGGGGTGTGGTAAAATATATGGAAGTACTTAGCTTTCGCTGAGAGCGCCCTTCTCCTCAGGTTCCAGAGGTGTGAGTGGGCCGTGCGGCTGGTACTTCCCCCTGAGGAAACTGCGGCCAAACGCTAGCACCAGCCAGCTGCAGCGGTGGCCGCTGCCCTCAGAATGGTGCCTGAAGGCGCCCCGTGATTCAGGTCTGGCAACTCCTTTCTGCTTCTGAAGGGTCTCTTTCTTCCCCTGCCTCTCAGTTCATTGTCGAAGCTTGCCTTTGGTGCTCAGGGCTCCCAGCTTTTCACAAATATACTTGTTTCAGTTGTTTTTTCGGGTCTTTGCTGTAAAGAGCGCTCAACGGAAGCGTCTGTCTATTCCGCAATCTTGGCTCTGCCTTCCTTTCTCAGGAATTTGACTACCTTACCAGCAGTCAGCTCCTTTCCACTCTGTTGGTAGTATCACATCTGACTTGTCATTCTCCCGTGTTCTCCTGGGAGAAGGGATATTACCACTTCCTTCACTATATGGTAGAGCTACCTCCTGCAGACACCATCCCTCAAGGTGAGGTGAAGATCAGCTAGAGCTTATAGGCCCAGGGTGCCCTGGAGCCCTCCCTGCTCTGTAACCTCCATGGGGTGCCAAGGGTTCTTCCTGCTTTACACCTTGTCACAGGGATAGTAAAGCAGTGTTGCTTTATCCAGAAGCTCTTTTGGTTTAATTGTAGTTCTCTTCCTGGTAGCAGGCCCAGGTAAGGCAAAAACTCCAGGGGTCAGACACAGGCTGTCCTCAGAATTGTCTTTCCCTGCCATAATCTTATTCCTGGGCCAATTCCCATTTCTGGTTCCCCAGTCCTGGAAAACCTACCCTCTCCAGGAATCTCTCTCAATCCCAGTGGACCTGAACCCTAGCGATTCAAAAAAGCACCTACTACTTAAGGATAGGAAGCCCTGTTGGCATACTGGTTAACAGCTACAGCTGCTAACCAAAAGGTTGGCAGTTCGAATCCACCAGGCACTCCTTGGAAGCTCTATGGGATAGTTGTACTCTGACCTGTTGGGTCCTATGAGTTGGAATCTACCCTATGGCAATGGGTACCTAAGGATAAATAGTAACTCGAGAGCTAGGTGGAGTGGTTTATCAGATTTTGAGGGTAGTTGTTACCAAAAGTTCCTGTCACTTAAAATTGTAGAATTAATTTTTGAACTAAGATTTGTTCCCTAATTATTGAATTTCTTGTGGTTTCTCTAACTTTCTTGCATTCTTGTCGTTTTCTAACTCTGGGTCAAGATAAATTCGATTGAGTGTTGCTGTCTTTTCCATCTGTGTCCGTGTTCTTGTTTGCACCCCCACCTGCCCTGGTGGTGCAGTGGTTAAAGCTCTGAGCGGCTAACTGAAGTTCAGTGGTTTGAACCCACCAGTCGCTCCATGGGACAAAGATGTGGCAACGTGTTCCCCTTGGAAACCTATGGGGTGGTTCTACTCTGGTCTGTAGGGTCACTATGAGTAGGAATTGTCTCGATGGCAATGAGTTTTGGTTTTACCTGCGTTTAGGCTCCCTGCCCTTCATCCTATAATAGGGAGTTGAACCATTCAGAGTTTAGTTTCCTGTTCTTAATAGAAAAAAAAGGCATATGACCAATGGAATCTGCCTTTCTAAAACAAGTCAACTTTTTTTTTTATTGTGTTTTAAGTGAAAGTTTACAGTTCAAGTTAGTTTTTCATGCTAGATTTATACACACATTGTTATGTGACCCTAGTTGCTCTCCCTATGATGTGACAGCACACTCCTGCTTTCCACTCTGCATTTCCCGTGTCCATTCAACCAGCTTCTATCCCTTTCTGCCTTCGCATCTCGCGTGCGGATGAGAGCTGCCCATTTAGTCTCACGTATATACTTTTTTTTTTTTTTTTTTTAAATATTAGCTCAGAAGCCCGTTCCTCATGAGTGTCATTTTATGTCTTATAGCCTAGTCTGATCTTTGTCTGAAGAGTAGCTTAAGGAATGGTTTTAGTTTTGGGCTAACAGAGTCTAGGGGCCATGTCTTCCTCCAGTCTCAGTCAGACCATTAAGTCTGGTCTGTATACTAGAATTTGAGTTCTGCACCCCACTTTCTTCTGCTCTATCAGGGACTCTTTGTTGTGTTCCATGTCAGGGTAGTCATTGGTGGTAACTGGGCACCATCTAGTTCTTCTGGTCTCAGGCTGATAGAGCCTCTGGTTTATGTGGCCCTTTTTGTCTCCTGGGCTCATATTTTACTTGTGTCTTTAGTGTTGTTTTCTCTTTTGCTCCTGGTGGGTTGGGACCAATTGATGCATCTTAGATGGCCGCTTGCTACCTTTTAAGACCTCAGACACAACTCATCAAAGTGGGATGTAGAATGTTTTCTTAATACATATTGTTGTGCTAATCAACCTAGATGTCCCCTGAAACCATGGTCCCCAGACCTCTGCCCCTGCTACCCTGTCCTTTGAAGTGTTTGGTTGTGTTCAGGAAACTTCTTAGCTTTTGGTTTAGTCCAGTTGTGCTGACTTCTCCTGTATTGTGTGTTGTCTTTCCCTTCACCTAAGATAATTCTTGTCTACCATCTAGTTAGTGAATACCCCTCTCCCTCCTTTCCCACCCTTGTAACCATCAAAAAATGTTTTCTTCTGTATTGAAACTCTTTCTTGAATTCTTATGATAGTGGTCTCATATAATATTTGTCCTTTTGCTACTGACTAATTTCATTCAGCATGATGCCTTCCAGAGTCCTCCATGTTATGAGATGTTTAACAAATTCATCCTTGTTCTTTATTGTTGCATGGTATTCCATTGTGTGAATATACAATAATTTGTTTATTCATTTATCCATTGATGGGCACCTACGTTGTTTGTTATTGTGAACAGTGGTGCAGTGAACATGGATGTGCATATATCTATTCATGTGAGGGCTCTTATTTCTCTAGGATATATTCCAAGAAGTGGGATTGCTGGATCATATGGTACTTCTAGTTTTTAAGCAAGTGCCAAATGGATTTCCAGAGTGTTTGTACCATTTTACATTCCCACCAGCAGTATATAAGTGTTCCGGTCTCTCCAACATTTATTATTTTGTGTTGTTTGGTTTAATGCTAGCCTCATTGGGGTGAGATGGTATCTCATTGTAGTTTTGATTTGCGTTTCTCTAATGGCTAATGATCATGAGCATTTCCTCATGTATCTGTTAGCACCTAAATATCTTCTTTGGTGAAGTGCCTGTTCATATCTTTTGCCCATTTGTAAAATTGGGTTATTTGTCTTTTTGTTGTTGAGATTTTGTAGTATCTTGTAGATCTTAGAGCTTAGACCCTTACTGGATTTGTCGTAGCCAAAAATTTTTTTCCCAGTCTGTAAAAAAAAAAAGTCTGTAGGTTATCCTTTTACTCTTTGGTGAAATCTTTCGATGAGCACAGTGATTTTCAGGACCTCCCAGTTAACCTAGTTTCTCTTCTGGTGTTTGTGTATTGTTAGTTTTTGTATTCTGTTTATGCTATGTATTAGGGTTGTTAATGTCCTTCGTTTTTCTTCCATGATCTTTTATCGTTTTAGGTTTTATATTTAGGTCTTTGATCCATTTTGAGTTTGCACATGGTGTGAGGTATAGGCCTTCTTTCATTTTTTTGCAGATGGATATTCAGTTATGCTAGCACTGTTTGTTAAGAGAGACCATGTTTTCCCCATTTAACAGACTTTGGGCCTTCGTCAAATATCCTCTGCTCATAGGTAGATGAATTTATGTCTGGATTCTCAATTCTGTTCCATTGGTCTATGTATATGTTGTTGTACCAGTATCAGGCTGTTTTGACTACCATGGCAGTATAATAGGTTCTAAAATCAGTGTGAAGCCTCCCACTTTGTTGTTCTTCAGTAATACTTATCCAGGGCCTCTTCGCTTTCCCTAAGAAGGGTGATTTGTTTCTCCATCTCATTAAAAAATGCTGTTGGAATTTAGATCCTGGGCTTTTCTTTGTCGAGAGTTTTTAAATTATGTTTTCAATTTCTTCTTTTGTTATAAGTTTATTGTTGTTCTACCTCTGTTTATGTTAGTTTAGGTAGGTAGTATGTTTCTTGTATCCTGATTGCGTTGTATCTGTAGATTGCTTTGAGTAGAATTGACATTTCCACAATGTTGAATGTTCCTATCCATGAGCGAGGTATGTTTTCCCACGTAATGTCCCTCTTGGTTTCTTGCAGTAGTGTCTTGTAGTTTTCGTTGTGTAGGTCTTTTATGCCTCTGGTTAGATTTATTCCTAGATATGTTATCTTCTTGTAGGCTATCATAAATGGTATTGATTTGGCGATTTCCTCTTCGAAGTTGTTTTTGTTGGTGTAGAGGAATACAACTGATTTTTGTATGTTTATCTAGTATCCTGCAACTTTGCTGAAATCTTTGTTAGTTTCAGTAGTTTTGTTGTGGATTCTTTAGGGTTTTCTGTGTATAAGATCATATCATCTGCAAGTAGAGATACTTCTAGTTTTTCCTTAGCAATGTGAATGCCCTTTATTTCTTTTTCTAGCCTAATTGGTCTGGTTGGGACCTCCAGCAGAATGTTGAGTTAAGAGTGGTGATAAAGGCATCCTTGTCTGGTTCCTTTTCTCAGGGGGAGTGCTGGTTGTTGGCTTTGTATAAATGCCTTTGGTTATGTTGAGGAATTTCCGTTCTATTCCTGTCATAAATGGGTGTTGAACTTTGTCAATGCCTTTTCTGCATCAATTGATAAGATTATCTGGTTCTTATCTTTTGTTTTATTTATGTGATAGATGGATTGTTTTTCTAATGTGATAGATTAAATTGATTGTTTTTCTAATGTTGAACCATCCCTGCATACCTGGTATGAATCCCACTTGGGATTGGTGTTTTTTTTTTTTTTTGATGTATTGTTGAATTTTATTGGCTAGAATTTTGTTGAGGATTTTTGCGTCTGTGTTCATGAGGGATTTTGGCCTGTAAATTTCTTTTTTTTGTGTGGCATCTTTACCTGGTTTTGGTGTCAGGGTTATGCTGGCTTCATAGAATTTTGAGTTTGGGAGTATTCCGTCCTTTCCTATGCTCTGAAATACCTTTAGTAGTAGTGGCGTTAACCCTTCTCTGAAAGTTTGGTAGAATTCTCCAGTGAAACCATTTAGGGCTAGGGCTTTTTTTTGTTGTTGGGAGTTTTAAAATTACCTTTTCAATTTCTTTTGTTACAGGTTTACTTAGTTGTTCTACCTGTGTCTGTGTTAGTTTAGGTATGTAGTGTGTTTCTAGAAATTTGTCCATTTTCTTAAGTCTTCAAGTTGGTTAGAGTACAATTTTTCATAGTATTCTGTTACAACTCTTTTAAATTCAGTTGGGTCTGTTGTGATATCACCCATCTCATTTCTTATTTGGATTATTTGTTTCCTCTCTTGTTTTTCTTTTGTCAGTTTGGCCAGTGGTTTATCCATTTTGTTGATCTTTTTGGAGGACCAGCATTTGGTCTTGTTAACTCTTTCAATTGTTTTTCTGTTCTCTATAATTCTGCTCTAATTTTTATTATTTGCTTTCTTCTGGTGCCTGAGGGCTTCTTTTGAGGCCCTCTTTCCATGTGTTCAAGTTGTAGGGCTGATGTTTTGATTTTGGCCCTTTCTTCTTTTTGGATGTGTGCATCTGTTGCTATAAATTGACCTCTGAGCACTACTTTTGCTGTGTCCCAAAGGTTCTTGTAGGATGTGTTTTCATTCTCATTCTATTCTGTGAATTTCTTTATTCTATCCTTAAATTCTTCTATAACCCAAATAGTTTTTGAACAAGCAGTTGTTCAGTTTCCATGGGTTTGATTTTTTTTCTTTGCATTTTCTGTTACTGATTACTACTGTTATGGCTTTATGGCCAGAACAATGCTTTGTAATATTTCAATGCTTTGGATTCTGTTAGGCTTGCTTTATGGTCTAATATTTGGTCTATTCTGGAGAATGTTCCATGTGCATTGGAAAAGAAAGTATACTTGACTGCTGTTGAGTGGAGTGTTTTGCGTATGAGGTCAAGTTTGTTGATTATGGCATTTAGATCATCCATGTTTTTATTGAGCTTCTTTCTGGATGTTCTGTCCTTCACCAAAAGGTATGTCAGAGTTCCCTCCTATTATTGTGAAGCCGTCTATTCCTCTTTTCAATGCTGTTAGAGTTTGTTTTATGTATTTTGGATCCCTGTCGTTGGCTGCGTAAATGTTTATTATGGTTATGTTCTCCTGGTGTATTGACCTCTTAATCATTATGTAGTATTCTTCCTTGTCCCTTGTGGTGCATTTTACTTTAAAGTCTATTTTGTCAGAGATTAATATTGCCACTCCTGGTTCTTTTTGATTATTGTTTGCTTGATACATTTTTTTCTATCCTTTGAATTTTATTCTGTGTCTTTAAGTCTAAGGTGTGTGTCTTGTAGGCAGCATATCGATGGATCGTGCCTTTTTAATCCATTCTGCCACTCTGTCTCTTTATTAGTGTAGTCTGTTTACCTTCAGTGTAATTATTGATAGGTTTGAGTTTAGTGCTGTCATTTTGATGTCTTTTTTTGTGTGTGTTGTTGAGAGTTTCTTTTCCCACTTAATTTTCTGTGCAGAATGTTTTTTCTGTGTTTTGTTTCATTGTTGATTTTGTATATGCTGAGTCTTTGTTTTTCGTGTTTTTTATTTTGATAGGTAGGATTGTTGATTTCCTTTGTGGTTACCTTAATATTTACCTGTATATTTCTAAGTTTAAACCAATCTTTTGTATCTTTATAGCGCCTTCATTTCTTCCCAGTGTGAAAGATCTGTGACTACATATTTTAGTCCTTCTCTTTTATTTTAATGTTGTCATCTTTTACATATTGATGTCCATTTTCCTGTTTTCAGTGTTTTAGCTTTGATTTATTTTTGTGACTGCCCTATCTGGGTTGATATGTGATTGCTTTGACTTGTGTTCTAGTCTTAGGTTGTTATCTGATGTCACTGATTTTGTAACTGGAGAATTCCCTTGTGTATCTCTTGTAATTTTGGTTTGGTTTTTACAAATTCTGTCAACTTCTGTTTATCTTAAAATGTCCTAAAATTTGCCGTCATATTTGAGACACGGTTTTTCTGGATATGTAATTCTTGACTGGCAATTTTTTTCCTTCAAGGCTCTATATATGTCATCTCATTGCCTTCTTACCTGCATGGTTTCTCCTGTGTAGTCTGGGCTTAGTCTTATTGATTGTCGTTTGTAAGTGACTTTTCCTTTATCCCTGGCTGCTCTTAAAATCCTGTCTTTGGTTTTGGCAAGTTTGATAATAACATGTATTGGTGATGTTCTTTTGGGGTCTGCCTTGTTTGGGGTTCAGTGAGCATCTTGGATAGATACCTTCTCATCTTTCATGATGTTAGGGAAGTTTTCTGCTAACAAATCTTCAACAATTCTTTCTGTATTTTCTGTTATCCTCCTCTGTTCTGGTACTCGAATCGCTCATAGGTTATTCCTCTTGATATAGTTACACATGATTATTGGGGTTTTTCATTTTTTTTTAATCTTTTATTGATTTTTCCTCAAATAAGTTGGTGTCAAGTGATTTATTTTTTATGTCACTAATTCTGGCTTTCATTGCCTTAATTCTGCTCTTATGATTTTCTATTCAGTTGTCTAATTCTGAAATCTTACTGTTATTCTTCTGGTTTTCTGTTTACTGTCTCTCTATGGATTCTTACAGTCTGTTAAATGTGTCATTGTGTTCTTCCTTAATCTTCTTAAATTCCTCTTTTGCTTTTTCTGTGTGTCTCTTGCCTTGTTCTGCATTTTGCCTGATCTCCTGAAGAGTTCTGTGTATTAGTCTTTTGTATTCTACCTCTGGTAATTCCAAGAAATCTTCTTCCTTCGGAAGATTTCTTGAGTCTTTGTTTTGGGAGCTTGCTGAAGCCATTATGGTCTGCCTCTTCATGTGATTTGATATTGGCTGTTGTCTCCAAGCTGTCAATGTTACTAATTTATTTTATGTTTGCTTACTGTGTCCAAATTTCTTGTTTCGTTTGTTTTAATATGCCCAGATAGGCTGCTTGTGTGAACAAGTTGGATTATTGGCGCCTTTGAAGCTCTCACGTCCTGTAACCAGGTAGTTACATTTGTTACTAGGTATATGAGCCCAGGAGTCCATTTACTTTTTTTGTATGGATTCAGCTCAGGTGTCCAGGTCACCAAGCATGTGGTGCGAGCTCTTACCTACAGTCTTCGGCAAGAAGGGGTGATTGGAGTAGGCACAGGTATCTGGTTGTAGTAGGGGGTCAAGCACTGAGTAAAGCAGGAGCCTGCTGCTGGGTGCTGGTTCTCACTGGATCAGGTCTGGCAACCCCTTGCTGCTTCTGAACCCTGTGTCCCTCCCTGTGCTGCTCAGTTCGATATCTAAACTTTGCCTTTGGTGTTCGGGTCTTCTAGACAGTCGTACATAATCGATTAACTTGTTTTTTCTAGGTCTTTGTTGTAAGAGGAAACCCTGGTGGTGTAGTGTTTAAGAACAATGGCTGCTAACCAAAAGGTCGGCAGTTCGAATCCATCAGGCGCTCCTTGGAAACCCTACAAGGCAGTTCTACTCTGTCCTATTGGGTTGCTATGAGTTGGAATCGACTGGACAGCAGCAGGTTTTTTTGGTTGTCGTGAGAGGGACCACAGGAAACATCTGACTACTCCGCTATCTTGGCCTGCCCTAGAAGTTATTTTTAAAAATAATTTATTTTTATTATGTTAAAAATACACACAACAGAACATATACCAATCAACAGTTTCTACACGGACAATTTAGTGACATTGATTACATTCTATCAAGTTGTACAGCCATTTTCACCCTTATTTTCCTGGGTTGTTCCTCCCCCAGTAACATAAAATCACTTTCCTCTGAGTTTCTTATCTAATCTTGTGAATTGCTGTTGTCAGTTTGATCCCATATAGATAGAGCATAGTGCTCAAGGCAGACATTTTTTACTAGTTAAGCTGAACTGATTGTTTTTTGTTTTATTAACTTTTATTGAGCTTCAAGTGAACGTTTACAAATCAAGTCAAACTGTCACAAAAAAGTTTGTATACACCTTACTCCGTACTCCCACTTGCTCTCCCCCTAATGAGTCAGCCCTTCCAGTCTCTCGTGACAATTTTGCCAGCTTCCTACTCTCTGTATCCTCCCATCCCCGCTCCAGACAGGAGATGCCAACACAGTCTGAAGTGTCCACCTGATACAAATAGCTCACTCTTCATCAGCATCACTCTCCTACCCACTGTCCAGTCCCTTTCATGTCTGATGAGTTGTCTTCGGGAATGGTTCCTGTCCTGGGCCAATAGAAGGTTTGGGGACCATGACCACCGGGATTCCTCTAGTCTCAGTCAGACCATTAAGTATGGTCTTTTTGTGAGAATTTGGGGTCTGCATCCCACTGATCTCCTGCTCCCTCAGGGGTTCTCTGTTGTGCTCCCTGTCAGGGCAGTCATCGGTTGTGGCCGGGAACCAACTAGTTCTTCTGGTCTCAGGATGATGTAGGTCTCTGGTTCCTGTGGCCCTTTCTGTCTCTTGAGCTCATAGTTATCGTGTGACCTTGGTGTTCTTCATTCTCCTTTGATCCAGGTGGGTTGAAACCAGTTGATACATCTTAGATGGCCGCTTGTTAGCATTTAAGACCCCAGACACCACATTTCAAAGTGGGATGCAGAATGTTTTCATAATAGAATTATTTTGCCAATTGACTTAGAAGTCCCCTAAAACCATGGTCCCCAAACCCCCGCCCTTGCTCCACTGACCTTTGAAGCATTCCGTTTATCCTGGAAACTTCTTTGCTTTTGGTCCAGTCCTGTTGAGCTGACCTTCCATGTATTGAGTATTGTCCTTCCCTTCACCTAAAGCAGTTCTTATCAGGAAAAAACCCTCTCCCACCCTACCTCCCTCCTCACGCTTGTAACCACAAAAGTATGTGTTCTTCTCAGTTTATACTATTTCTCAAGATCTTATAACAGTGGTCTTATAGAGTACTTGTCCTTTTGCCTCTGACTGATTTCGCTCAGCATAATGCCTTCCAGGTTCCTCTATGTTATGAAATGTTTCACAGATTCGTCACTGTTCTTTATCGATGCGTAGTATTCCATTGTGTGAATATACCACAAGTTATTTAACCCATTCATCGTTGATGGACACCTTGGTTGCTTCCAGCTTTTTGCTATTGTAAACAGAGCTGCAGTAAACATGGGTGTGCATATATCTGTTTGTGTGAAGGCTCTTATTTCTCTAGGGTATATTCCGAGGAGTGGGATTTCTGGGTTGTATGGTAGTTCCATTTCCAACTGTTTAAGATAACACCAGATAGATTTCCAAAGTGGTTGTACCATTTTACATTCCCACCAGCAGTGTATAAGAGTTCCAATCTCTCCGCAGCCTCTCCAACATTTATTATTTTGTGTTTTTTGGATTAATGCCAGCCTTGTTGGAGTGAGATGGAATCTCATCGTAGTTTTAATTTGCATTTCTCTAAGGGCTAATGATTGAGAGGATTTTCTCATGTAACTGTTAGCTGCCTGAATATCTTCTTTAGTGAAGTGTGTGTTCATATCCTTTGCCCACTTCTTGATTGGGTTGTTTGTCTTTTTGTGGTTGAGTTTTGACAGACTCATAGCTGAAAATTCTTTCCCAGTCTGTAGGTAGTCTTTTTACTCTTTTGGTGAAGTCTTTAGATGAGCATAGGTGTTTCATTTTTAGGAGCTCCCAGTTATCGGGTTTCTCTTTGTCATTTTTGGTAATGTTTTGTATTCTGTTTATGCCTTGTATTAGGGCTCCTAACATTGTCCCTATTTTTTCTTCCATGATCTTTATCGTTTTAGTCTTTATGTTTAGGTCTTTGATCCACTTGGAGTTAGTTTTTGTGCATGGTGTGAGGTATGGGTCCTGTTTCATTTTTTTGCAAATGGATATCCAGTTATGCCAGCACCATTTGTTAAAAAGACTATCTTTTCCCCAATTAAGTGACAGTGGGCCTTTGTCAAATATCAGCTGCTCATATGTGGATGGATTTATATCTGGGTTCTCAATTCTGTTCCACTGGTCTGTGTGTCTGTTGTTGTACCAGTAGCAGGCTGTTTTGACTACTGTGGCTGTATAATAGGTTCTGAAATCAGGTAGAGTGAGGCCTCCCACTTTCTTCTTCTTTTTCAGTAATGCTTTGCTTATCCGAGGCTTCTCTCCCTTCCATATGAAGTTGGTGATTTGTTTCTCCATCACTTTAAAAAATGACATTGGAATTTGGATTGGAAGTGCATTGTATGTATAGATGGATTTTGGTAGAATAGACATTTTTACTATGTTAAGTCTTCCTATCCATGAGCAACGTGTGTTTTTCCACTTATGTAGGTCCTTTTTAGTTTCTTGCACTAGTACTTTGTAGTTTTCTTTGTATAGGTCTTTTACATCTTTGGTAAGATTTATTCCTAAGTATTTTATCTTCTTGGGGGCTACTGTGAATGGTATCGATTTGGTGATTTCCTCTTCTATGTTCTTTTTGTTGATGTAGAGGAATCCAAGTGATTTTTGTATGTTTGTCTTATAACCTGAGACTCTGCCAAACTCTTCTATTAGTTTCAGTAGTTTTCTGGAGGATTCCTCAGGGTTTTCTGTGTATAAGATCATGTCATCTGCAAATAGAGGTAATTTTACTTCCTCCTTGCCAATCCGGATGCCCTTTATTTCTTTGTCTATCCTAATTGCTCTGGCTAGGACCTGTAGCAGAATGTTGAATAAGAGCGGTGATAAAGGGCATCCTTGTCTGGATCCTGTTCTCAAGGGAAATGCTTTCAGGCTCTCTCCATTTAGGGTGATGTTGGCTGTTGGCTTTGTATAAAAATGCCCTTTATTATGTTGAGGAATTTTCCTTCAATTCCTATTTTGGTGAGAGTTTTTATCATGAATGGGTGTTGGACTTTGTCAAATGCCTTTTCTGCATCAATTGATAAGATCATGTGGTTTTTGTCTTTCGTTTTATTTATATGGTAGATTACATTAATGGTTTTTCTAATATTTAACCAGCCTTGCATACCTGGAATAAATCCCACTTGGTCGTGGTGGATTATTTTTTTGATATGTTGTTGAATTCTATTGGGTAGAATTTTGTTGAGGATTTTTGCATCTATGTTCATGAGGGATATAGGTGTGTAGTTTTCTTTTTTTTTGTGGTGTCTTTACCTGCTTTGGAATACATTTAGTAGTAGTGGTGTTAACTCTTCTGTGAAAGTTTGGTAGAACTCTGCAGTGAAGCCGTCTGGGCCAGTCCAGCTTTTTAAGGAAGCGCCAAATCAATTTCCAAAGAGGTTGTACCATTTTACATTCCCACCAGCAGCATATAAGTGTTCCAGCCTCTCCATAATCTCTCCAGCATTTATTATTATGTGTTTTTTGGATTAATGCCAGCCTTTTTTGTTGTTGTTGTTGTTGGGGTGAGATGGAGTCTCATTGTAGTTTTGATTTGCGTTTCTCTAATGGCTGATGATCTTGAGCATTTCCTCATGTATCTGTTAGCTGCCTGAATGTCATCTTTGGTGAAGTGCCTGTTCATATCCTTTGTCCATTTTTTAATTGGGTTGTCTTTTGGAAACCCTGGTGGTGTAGTGGTTAAGTGCTACGGCTGCTAACCAAGAGGTCGGCAGTTCGAATCCACCAGGCGCTCCTTGGAAACTCTTATCAGGCAGTTCTACTCTGTAATATAGGGCCACTATGAGTTGGAATCGACTCGACAGCAGTGGGTTTGGTTTTTTTTTTTTTTTTTTGGCGTTATTTGTCTTCTTGTTGTTGAGTTTTTGCAGTATCTTGTAGGTTTTAGAGATCAGATGCTGACTGGATTTGTTGTTGCCAAAAACTTTTTCCCAATGTGCTGGTAATCTTTTTACTCTTTTGGTGAAGTCTTTGAATGAGCATAAGTGTTTGATTTTTACGAGCTCCCAGTTATCTAGTTTCTCTGTTATTTGTGCATTGTTAGTAAAGTTTTGTATACTGTTTATGCCATGTATTAGGGCTCCTAACATCGTCCCTATTTTTTCTTCATGGAGAGTAAATTTTGACTGTTAGAGAGATTTCAAGTTAAACGGGTGTCTATAATGAAGCACAAAACTTTGATGAAGCAAAGATCAGAGATTGAATTTGTTCAGATAGGTTAACCAAGAATTTTGGTCAGAAAATAAGTAAGTGCTCATTTTGGAAGACAATTTAAAAGTTTCTGCAAAGATGATGAATATGAACAGTGATGATTTGACATTTATTATTAACTTTTTTCAAGAAGTAAGCAAAATATCATGTTTGGATAAGACATTAGGGGAGGAGGCATGCCCATACAGACACTGAAAGATTCATGTTCAAGCATTAATGTTCTTAAGAATCAAGAAACCACCAATGACATATTAGCACGTGATTTGTCAACAGTGGCATTGTTCACTGTATTACTGATTCCATAGGGTCAAATAGATTTAGTATGGGGAAGTTGAGGAAGTTTTTAGATTCAGTGAGATGCAGAGGGAACAAACTTGGGTCCTCTTTGATGGATTTATCAGGACAACGCTTCATTTTGTGTGTGAGAAACCACTTTTGAATTACGTTTACCAGCACTCTAACTTCTTAGACTTACAGCCCTGAATAACTTCAGTAGTTCTTCCCAAAATCTGTTTCTTCTTTAGGGAGTGAAGATTTGCACCATGGAGGAAATTCTAAAGAGTATGTTTGAGGGCGACTGTAAAAGAGGAGAAAGTTCTGAGAATGTTTTGTGTTATCAAAATCATCTTTCTAGTAAGAGGTTGTTGGCCTTCTAAAGTCACTATTTGAATTATCTGACATTAACTTGGCAGGTCCTTTGAATGTTTAGAATTTACAGTCTCATCACATTAGTCATAGCTTCTGTATAAAAGCCTTATGAGTGTTTATTGAAAAAAGAAGATGGAAGTCACAGTAGGAAAACAAAAAATGTCCCATGCCCTACCACCCTGGAATTAACTGCATGAACCATAGAAGATGTCTTTATGCAAAAATGCAGGTAGAAGAATGGATGTATACAGATAACAGTTACTTCATAAAAGTGTAGTCATACCCATGCTACTTAATAGAAGACAGATGAAAGCTAATGTAAAAGAATTGTGGAATGTTGTATAAAATCTTTTCATATCATTAATATCATTAGCCTGTTTTTCTTTTCCCCTTTTCTTACTGATTTGTCAGAGTTCTTTATATATAATAGATGCTAGTTTTTGTTACATATGTTGCACATGTCTTCTGGTCTACAGTCTTCATTACTTTTTTTTTAAAAAGTAATATAGTTACATGTTTCAACCTCTAAATTTAATGAAGGTTTACATTTTAATGAAATGAAATTTATCTCCTGCATTTTCTTTTTTCTCTAAGAAATCTTTTCCAACTCCAAGATCATCGTTGTCTTTATTTTCATCTAAAAGTTTTGCTTTTTCCACTGTGAACTTTACGTACGTTTATTTTTGTGTATGGGGTAAGGTTGGGATCAAATTTCTTGTTTTAATGTGTTATCACTATTTATTAGGTAGTCCATCTCCCCCCCCCCCAAAAAAAATTTGCCAGAACTTTTTTTTTTTTTTGGTCATATATACGTTTTTTATTTATGTGCGGGTCAGTTTCTTCTGTTTCCTTGGTATTTGTCTTTTCCTCATTATACCATACTGCCTTAATTAATATGGCTTTATAATAAGGAGCCTTGGTGGAGCAGTGGTTAAAGGCTTTCTTGCTAATCGAAAGGTTGGAGGTTCGAACCCACCAGCTGCTCCGCAGGAGAAAAACATGGCAGTTAGCTTGCCCCATAAAGATTAAACAAAACAAAAACATTGCTGTCGCGTCGATTCCAACTCGTAGCGACCCTATAGGATGGAGTAGAACTGCACCATAGGGTTTCTAAGGAGTGGCTGGTGAATTTGAACTGCCCATGTTTTGGTTAGCAGCCATGCTGTTAACCACTGCACCACCTGGGCCCTCTTGGAAACCCTAGGGCAGTTCTGCTGTGTACTGCCAGGGGTGTTATGAGTCGAAATCAACTCGACAGCATCGGGTTTACAGGTTTTTTGTAATAAGTCTTGGAAACTTCCTCTATCAGATACCGCCTTTTTTTTTTTTTTTTAAACAAAGGTTCCTAGCTCTTTTTGATGGTATGCTCTTCCATCTGTCTACACACTGGAATCCTGTTCTTGAATTGTAAAAGAAAACACATTGGGACTGTGATCTCAGTAGAAATATACCAGTGACATAACAAGTTAAGTCCTTGTCCTCAGCCCAAGCCCGTTGCCGTTGAGTCGATAGCGACTCATAGCAAGGCTATAGGACAGAGTAGAACAGTCCCATAGGGTTTCCAAGGAGCAGCTGGTGGATTCAAACTGCTGACCTTTTGGTTAGTAGCCAAGCTCTTAACCACTGTGCCACCAGGGCTATATTCTAGTGGGGGCAGCTGCCTAATTAGGATGAGGGATACTAGTGGCCTTGGTGGAGGATGTTAATTTTGTGGAAGATGATCAGGGAAAACCTCACTGATAACAGGAACATTTGAGAGCTGAAAGCAGAGGAGTCTCCTGAATTTGGACTGTTCTTGTAGTTTGAGCAGTGTATCTAGAGAGTGAAGACTAAGGTGCGCCTGACTCAAGCCATGGTATTTTCAGTCGCATCATATGCATGTGAAAGCTGGACAGTCAATAAGGAAGACCGAAGACGAATTGACACCTTAGAATTGTGGTGTTGGCGAAGAATATTGAATATACCATGGACTGCCAAAAGAATGAGCAAATCTGTCTTAGAAGAAGTACAGCCAGAATGCTTCTTAGAGGCAAGGATGGTGAAACTGCGTCTCACATACTTTGGACATGTTGTCTGGAGGGGTCAGTCCCTGGAGAAGGACATCATGCTTGGCAGAGTACAGGGTCAGAGGAAAAGAGGAAGACCCTCAACAAGGTGGATTGACACATTTAACAGTGAGCTCAAGCGTAACAACGATTGTAAGGATGGCTCAGGACCGGGCAGTGTTTTGTTCTGTTGTGCATAGGATCCCTATGAGTCAGAACCAACTTGACGGCACCTAACAACAACAATATCTAGAGAGTGAAGGGAGGGAGAGAGTAATAAGAGATGCAGTTAGGATGGTAGTGGGGTCCAGGTAGGACCTTTGTTAGATTTGGTAAATATGTTGGATTTAATTTTAGTTAGATGGGAAGCCACTGGAACAATAACATGATCAAATTAAATTCTTTAAAAGACTATGCTTTCTGTTATATGGAAAATAGACTGTAGGGGGACCAGGATGGAAGCAGGGAGCCTGATTAGGAGGCTAGGCAGGATAATCCAGGCAAAAGGTGATGGTGGTTTGTACCAGGGTGGTAGTTTGATGGAAGCAGTGAAAAGTGACTGTAACTTGGGTGTATTTTGCAAGTAGAGCTGAGCAGGAATTTACTCATGGGTTGAATGTTGAATGTGATGGAATGAGAAGAAGTGGAAAGACTGCAGAATTTTTAGTACTGAGTAACTAGAAGAGTGGAGTTGTCATTTATTGAGATGAGAGAGTGCTGAAGGACCAGGTTTGGTTTTATCTGGGGGGAGGGCTGGTGTGGGTATATGTTAGGAGTTGGATTTTGGACATATTAATTTGAGGACACACTCAGCATTTCTCAAGCTGAAAGAGCTGAAGAAAAATTTCAAGCCTTGAGTTGCAATATTGAAGGATTCTATGGGGAAAATATTGAATGACGCAGGAAACGTCAAAAGAGGATGGAAGAAATACACAGAGTTACTGTACCAGAAAGAATTGGTTGACGTTCAACCATTTCACATAACCGTGTGACTAAGAACCGATGGTACTGAAGGAAGAAGTCCAAGCTTCATTGAAGGGAATGGCGGGGAAAAAAGGGCTCCAGGAATTGACAGACTACCGATTGAGATGTTTCAACAAACGGACGTAGTGCTGGAGGTGCTCACTCGTCTATATATGTCAAGCAGTTTGGAGGTAGCTACCTGGAAGAGATCCACGTTTGTGCCTATTCCAAAGAAAGGTTATCCAGCAGAATGGGGAAATTATTGAACAATATCATTAATATCACATAAAAGTAAAATTTTACTGAAGAACATTCAAAAGCAGTTGCAGCAGTACATGGACAGGGAACTGCCAGAAATTCAAGCCGGATTCAGAAGAGGATGTGGAACAAGAGATGTCGTTGCTGATGTCAGATGGATCTTGGCTGGAAGCAGAGAATACCAGGAAGATGTTTATCTGTGTTTATTGACTGTACAAAAGCATTCACCTGTGTGGATTACCACAAACTATGGATGACGTTGTGAAGAATGGGAGATCCTGGACACTTAATAGTACCCATGAGGAACCTGTACATAGACCAAGAGGCAGTCTTTTGAACAGAACAAGGGGATACTGCGTGGCTAAAAGCCAGGAAGGGTGTCCTTTCACCATACTTATTCAATCTGTATGCTGAGCATATAATCTGAGAAGCTGGACTGTATGGAGAACGAGGTATCAGGATTGGAGGAAGACTCATTAACAACCTTTGATATGCAGATGACACAATCGTGCTTGCTGGAAGTGAAGAGGACTTGAAACACTTACCGATGAAGATCAAAGACTACAGCCTTCAGTATGGATTGAGCCTCAACGTGAAAACATAAATCCTCACAACTGGACCAACAAGCAGCATCATGATAAATGGAGAAAATATTGAAGCTGTCAAGGATTGCTTTTTACTTGGATCCACAATCAGTGGCCATGGAAACAGCAGTCAAGAAATCAACCAATGTATTGCATTGGGCAAATGTTCAAAAGGCCTCTTTAAAGTGTTAAAAAGAAAAGATGTCACTTTGAGGGGGCTGAGGTGCTCCTTACCGAAGACGTGGTATTCTCAATTGCCTTATGTGCATATTGATGCCTTTGAATTATGGTGTTGGTGAAGAATATTGAATATACTGTGGGCTGTCAGAACAACGAACAAATCTACAGCCGGAATGCTCCTTAGAAGCAAGGATGGTCAGACTTTGTCTCACGTACTTAGGACATGTTATCAGGAGGGACCAGTCCCTGCAGAAGAACATCATGGTTGGTAAAAAGTAGAGAGAGGGCCAACAAAAAGAGGAGGACCCTTAACAAGACGGATTGACACAGTGGCTGCAACAATGAGCTCAAACATAGAATGATTGTGAGGGTGGTGCATGATCCAGCAGTGTTTGGTTCTGTTGTACATAGGGCCACTATGACTTGAAAGTGACTCAGCGGCACCTAACAAGAACAAATTTGAGATGCCTTTTTAGACATCCAGGAGTCCCTGGGTGGCGCAGTTAAGCACTTGGCTACTTACTGAAAGATTGGAGGTTCAAATCCACCCAGAAACACCTTGGAAGAAAGGCCTGGGTGTCTACTTTCAAAAGATCACAGCCGTTGAATACCCTATGGAGGACACGGTTGTACTCTGAGACACGGGGAGTTGCAGTGAGTCAGAATCGACTCGACTGCAACTGGTTTGATATTTTGTTGTTGTTGTTTCAGACATTTAGGTGGAAGTGTTGAGTAGCAATAGGCTCCACAAGCTTAAGAGTGTAGGGCGTATGTTTAAGCTGCAGATAATTTTGGGAGTTATCAATGTACGTAATTTTTAAAGCTCCAAGAGAATGGAATCATATAGAAAGTGTAGGTGTAGAGAGATGTGAATATTGACTCTTGGGACACTCTTGCATTCTTATCATATAGAGCTTGGGGAAGGTAAACAGTAAAGGAGACTGGGATGAGATGTGGCCAGGCAAGTAGCAAAACTAAGAGAGTGACATCCTGGAAGACAGGTGAAGAAAATTTCAAGGAGGGAATGATCTGTTGTGCTAAGTGGTCCTGTTGAGGAATGAGAATTGATTTATTAGATTTGGCAGCATGGAAGTCATGTGGCAGGAGCTATTTTGGTGGAATAATGAGGACTAGGGAGTCCCTGGGTGATAGAAATGGGTAACGCACTTGGCTCCTAGGTTATAGGTTTGAGTCTACCTAGAGGAGCATTTAAAGAAAGGTCTGGCAGTCTACTTCTGAAAAAGCAGCTATTGATAACCTATGGATCACAGTTCTACTCTGGCATACATGGAGTCACCATGAGTGGAGTCGACTCGACAGCAACTAGCTAATGGGAGCTATAGCCTGGCTCAAGTTCATGAGAGAATGGGGAAAGAGAAATTGGTGATAGTGATTATAGACAGCTTTTACAGTGAGGTTTGTTAAAATGAGGACGAGTTGCGCTCCAGAGTTTGTTGAAGATAGAAGTAACTGTTGTGTGATGAAGGGAAAGAGCTAATAAAAAAGAGGGAATTAATGATTCAGAAGAGAGGGAGGAGACAGTTGCTGGAATGATTTCCTTGAGTAGGCAAGGAGGGGGGATGACACGCCAAAGCATGGTACGTGTGTTCCCCTAATAGATTTTTTTTTTTTTGTCCTTAAGTAATGTTTTGTCATTAACTTTTTGAAAGTTTTGCACAGCTTTTCTTAAATTTTCTAGATTTGTTCTTAGAAACTTAGTTTTTTGTTGCTCTTGTGAACGAACTCTCTTTGAAATTAAATTTTTTGATTGGTTAATACTGGTACATAGAAAGTCTACTTATTTTTATCTAGTCTTTATATCCAGTGGAAACCCTGGTGTCATAGTGGTTAAGTGCTACGGCTGCTAACCAAAAGGTTGGCAGTTTGAATCCGCCAGGCGCTCCTTGGAAACTCTGTGGGGCAGTGGGCAGTTCTACTCTTTCCTATAGGGTCGCTGTGAGTCGGAATCGACTCGACGGCAGTGGGTTTGGTTTTGGTTTGGGTTATATCCAGCAACCTTTTTGAAGTATCTTGTTATATGAAAGTTTGTGGATTCTTTTAGATTACATGTAGACTGTCATGTCTTTTGCAAATAGATTTATCTATTTTTATTTTTTTCTGAACCCGTATCTGTTACTTTTTTAAAAAAATTGCATTGGCTAGGACCATCCAGTACAATATAAGTTACAGCTGAAAACTTTCTTGTCCTGTTCCTAGTTCTAAAGGGAATGGTTCTATAAAATTTTACTATTAAGTAAAAGTAGTAGATAAAACCAAAAGAAAAAAAAAAAAACCAAACCCAGTGCCGTCGAGTCGATTCTGACCCATAGCAACTTTAGAGGACAGGGTAGAACTGCCCCATGGAGTTTCCAAGGAGCGCCTGGCAGATTCGAACTGCTGACCCTTTGGTGAGCAGCGGTAGCACTTAACCACTACGTCACCAGGGTTTCCATAAAAGTGGTAGATATTTGCTAGATATTCTTTATTTGGCTAAAGTTCTCATCTAGCTTGAAAGGAGTTTTAAATCATAATTGAGTATTGATTATTATTGAATGTGTTTACTGCACTTATTGGAAGTAAACATTTTATCCCTTCTTTTAGTTTATAAAGCAGTATAAATATATTTTCTGACGTTGAGCCATCCTTATATTTCTGGGGTAAAGTCTACTTAGACATGGTGTATTATTTTATATGTTGTTGTGTGCGGTCAAGTTGATGCTGCCTCATAGCGACCCTTTAAGGACAGAGTAGAACTGCCTCCTAGGGTTTCTTGGCTGTAATCTTTTTTTTTTAATTGTACTTCAGATGTTTACAGAGCAAATTTGTTTCTCATTTAACAATATACATATTGTTTTGTGACATTGGTTGCCAACCCCACGACATGTCAACACTCCACTTCTCAAACTTGGGTTCCCAGTTACTAGCTTTCTGTCCCGTCCCACCCCCCCCCCCCGCCACCCCCCGCCCCGTGCCTTCTTGTCCTTGCCTCTGAGCTGGTGTGCCCATTTAGTCTTGTTTTGTTTTATGGATCTGCCTAATCTTTGGCTGAAGGGTGAACCTCAGAAGTGACTTCAGTACTGAGTTAAAAGGGTGTCTGAGGGCTATACTCTGAGAGTTTCTCTAGTCTCTGTCAGACCAGTAAGTCTCGTCTTTATTTTGTGAGTTAGAATTTTTCTTCAGCTCTGTTCAAGACCTTCTATTGTGATCCCTGTCATAGCAGTTAGTGGTGGTAGCCGGGCACCGTCTATCTGTGCTGGACTCAGTCTGGTGGAGGCAGTAGTAGTTTTGTGGTCCATTAGTCCCTTGGACTAATCTTTCACTTTGTCTTTGGTTTTCTTCATTTTCCCTTCTGGACTGTAATCTCTGTGGGAGCAGGTAACTGAGTCTTTTCTCTCTATGGGAGCAGATAACTGAGTCTTTTCTCTCGTTGAGCCACTGGTGGGTTTAAACTGCCAACCTTTTGTTCAGCAGTCCAGTGCTTTAACCATCGTGCATCCAAGACTCATTAATTTATATACTTTGCTAAATTCAGTGGTGTATTATTTTAGCTTGGGCTTTTCTCTGTGTTCATAAGTAAGATTCATGTGTAATTTTTGCATACTGTCCTTGTCTCTTTTCATCATCAATGTTATAACAGCACAGCTAACCCAACATTTTTTTCTCATTTCTCAGTCTCTAGAAACTTTGGCTTCTCTGTTTTTTTTTTTTTTGAAGAGTTGATCTTGCTTATAAAATCATCTGGATCTCCGTTGCCTTTTGAGATGGGAGGGGAGCTCTTAGATTACCCATTAAATAATGTGGTCTTACTGGTCTATTGACATTTTCTATTTAAGTCACTTTTGGTCTAAAGTTTTAAAATATTAGAATAGTCTTAGGATATTTAGAACTCTTTTCTGGATCTATAATTAAAAATCCTTAGATGCCCTTTACGGCATTTTATACCTTTTTTAGAGTTTTTTTTTTAACTTGGTATTTTTTAAAGAACTAACTTGTAGTTTTGTTGATTCTATTGTATCTTTTTTTCTTGCTTCATTATTTCTTTCTGTCTTTTTTTTCTTTCCCCAACTTGTTGAATTGAACACTTAACTCAGCCTTTGCTGCATCCTTTAAGTTTGGTTTCATTTTTGGGTTCTAAATGGTTTTATGTTTTTTTCTTTAAAAATAAGTGACGGTTTTTATTAGAGTATATATTTATATGTTTTAAAAGCCAAGCAATGTAAAAAGATTTACAGCCAAAAGATGTCAGTTTTTAGTACATTTAAATTTCTAAGGTTGAATTTTTTTTTTTAATTAAATTCCATCGTGGTTAGAATGACTGTCGTGGTCTTTGAAATTCATGGAGATTTCCTTTTGTGATTTTTGTAAAAGGTTTTATGTTGCGATTAGAGTTCAATATTTGTTGGATTCAAGGTTTAATTTATATACATGCATATCAAACTTTTGTACTCTTTATCAGATATTGACAATACTTTTAATAGTTTTTTCCTTCATCTTTTAATTAGCTGATACAGGTGATTGAAGATTATGGATTTTTTTTGTCTGTCAATAATATTTTGTATATTTTGAGCCTAACCCAACCCAGTGCTGTTGAGCCTAGTGTTTAGATATATACAAATTCATCATTGTTCTTTTATTATAATTTATCTCTATTATTGTATTTTTTTCCTGTTAAGTTTGTTTTCATAAGTTGCTATAGTTACTTCTTTTGAGTAGTATTTGCTAGTCTTTTACCTTATAATTTTAAAAAGTCTGTGGTTTTGTTTAGAAGTATGTCTTATAAAAGTGACATATACCTGGGTTAAAAAATTCAATTCAGTATCTTTTATGAGTTTAATATGTTTGTACTTATTTTGATTACTGAAATATTTGGGCTGTTTACTGTTTATCTTCTTGTTTGCTTATTTTCTTCTTTTTGTATTGACTTGACAGATTTCTTCTATGTGGATTTGTTATTCATTCCTTTGGTTTAGAAAATATAGATTCTATTTCTGAATTTGCGACTACCATTAATTTTTTTTAAATCCTGCTTACCTGTTCTGAATAATCAAATTATTCAGTAATTTGATGTTGAGATTTTTTACCTTTTGAATACATCCATCTTGTGCTTGTCCAGAGTTTTTTTATTCTTTTCAGTTACCAAAAATGAGTATTCATATGAGTTATATTTATCTTTCTGATGACAAAGCAGGGAAATTAGCTCTCACTTCTAACATTTCATTGAATATCTAAGCCCACTCTCACTAGATTGACTATTGTCTTCTTTATTTTGTCCTTAAAAAGTACACCAATAATTTTTTAAAAACCACAAAGTTATTTAAATTTTCTAACATGGGCTGACTCCCCCCTCCCCCAAATTACATCTCTTTTTCCTTTTTTTATTGAGATAAAATTCACATACCATAAAATTCCCCCCTTTAAAGTGTATGATTTAGTACTATCTGTACGAAGTTGTGCACCTGTCCCCACTAGGTAATTCCAGATTGTTTTTATCACCTTAAAAAGAAACCCTGTACCCATTAGCAGTCACTCCCTATTTTCCCCTCTCCCCATCCCCGGCAACCACTAATCTACTTTTTGTTTCTTTGGGTTTGCCTATTTTAGCCTGGTGGTATGGTGGTGAAGTACTTGGCTACTAACTAAAAGATCAGCAGTTCAAACCCACTAGCTGCTCTGCAGGAGAAAGATGTGACAGTCTGTTTCCTAAAGATTATAGCCTTGGAAACCCTGTGAGACAGTTTTACTCTGTTCTGTAGGGTTGTTACGAGTCAGAATCAACTTGATGGCAACAGGTACAGTACAGGTGTGGTACAGGTACGGACACATCATCTAAATGGAATCATACAATCGGTGGCATAATATGACTGGCTTCTTTGACTTAGCATAATGTTTTCAAAGTTTATCCATGTTTCATAGTATGTATCAGTACTTCATTCCCTTTTATGGCTGAATAATATTCCATTGTATGGATAGAACACATTTTGTTTATCAATTAATGAACATTTGTTTTTTTTCTACTTTTCTGACTATTAAGAATAATGCTACTATGAACATTCATGTTTATTTTTGTGTGGACATATGTTTTTATTTCTGTTGAGTAGGAGTGGCCTGGATTACATCTTCTAATACTTTTTTGAGTAGGTACGGACTGAGTTAGATTGCTTGGTGATTATTTTAGTGTGGGCTTGGAGAGAGAAACTCTTGGCCTTTATGTGCCTAAAAATCTAACTATTGTTGTCAGTCTTAATGACTTTTTAGCTTGGTATAAATTTATTAGTTGACATTTAACTTTTTATCCGCCTTTGATGATGTTACTATTTCATTTTGAAAAATCTTTGTTGACTGTCTGAGTTTCTGGTCTTTTAATTTTCTTATCTTTTGATAGTTATGCAGTTTTATTACAGTGGGTCTGAATGGACTCAGTAAATTTTTAATCTGAATGTAAATAATGTTAAGATGTTTCATTATCTTTTAATATATGTTAATACTTTGAGAAATTGTCATGTCTGTGTTCATAAGGGATGTAGGTCTGTAATTTTCTCTGTTTTGTGTCAGTTATGCTGGCCTCATAAGAGGAATTAGGAAGCATGTCCTCCTATTTCCTGAAAGTAGTGTGTTAGTTTGGTTTTAAATTCTTAGGTGAATGTTTACTGGAATTTACTAGTGAAACCACCTGGGCCTGAAAATTTTCTTTCTGGTAAGCTTTATATTATTAATTTCCAACCTTAATAGATACAAGGCTCTGTATATTTCTTAAGTCAGTTTTGATGTAGGTTGATTTCTACTCTGTTGACCTTTTTATTTTTTTAATTAATAGACTTTTATTTTTTTAAACAGTTTCAGGTTTATAGAAGAATTGAGCAGAAAGTACAGTTTCCAAATGCTTCCCCTCCTCCTGCTCACAGCTTCCCCTGTTGTTATTGGGTTTCATTGGTATGGTTGTTTTTGTTGTTAGGTGCTGTAGAGTCAGTGCAGACTCAGTAGTGATCCTGTGTACAGTAAAATGAAACACTGCCCAGTGCTGCTCAATCCTCACAATTGTTGCTATGTTTGAGCCTATTGCAGCAGTGACTGTGTCAGTTCATCTCATTGAGGGTCTTCCTCTTTTTCTGGCACTCTGCTTTACCAAGCATGTGATGTCTTTCTGCAGGGACTGGTCCCTCCTGATAAAATGTCCAAAGTACGTGAGATCAAGTCTTGCTGTCCTTGCTCCTAAGGGCGTTCTGGCTGTACTTCTTTCAGGACAGATTTCTTCATTCTTCTGGCAGTTCATGGTATATTCAGTATTCTTTGTCAACACCGTAATTCAAAGGCATCAATTCGCCTTTAGTCTTTTGTATTCATCGTACAGCTTTCACTTGCATATGAGGTGATTGAAAATATCATAGCTTGGGTCAGGGACACCTTAGTCCTCAAAGCGACGTCCTTGCTTTTTAACACTTTTTAAAAGAGGTTTTGTGTTGCAGATTTGCCCAGTGCATTATTTCATTTAATTTTTTGACTGCTGCTTCCATGGGTGTTGATTGTTGATTCAAGTAGAATGAAATCCTTGACAGCTTCAGTTTCTTCGTCATTTATTGTGATGTTGTTTATCATGATAAACATGCAGGTTTTTATGTGGACATATACTTTCATTTGGGTAAATACATAGGAGCATGGTTACTGGACCCAAGGGTAATCCTATGATAGCTTTGTAAGGAACTACCAGACTGTCTTCCGAAGTGATTGTACCATTTTTTATTTCCACCAGCAATGAATAAGTGTTCCCCTTGCTCCACATCCTTGCCAGCATTTGGTGGTGTCCGTGTTTTTTAAATCATTCTACTAGGTATGTAGCGGTATCTTACAGTTTTGACTTACTGTTCCGTAATGACTTGATGCTGAGCATTTTTTATGCTTATTTGCCATCTGTATATCTTCTCTGGTAAGGTGTTGTGGTGCGGTTACATTTGTGTGTGGCCTTTGTAGCCTTGGTCCTGTCACTCCCACCCAGGTGATTGTGCGATAGGGTAATTGTGGCCTACCAAGAGTATTGGTCAGTTTTACCTTAGAAGAGAGCCAATTCCAGAGCAGAGAGGAGGAACCCACCACCACCAAGGAAGGAGAGCCCAGCAGGAGAGAACCAGCAGCAGGAGGTGGTGCGGTGGGCTTCCTGGCTCACAGAGAGCAAAAGCTGAGTGCTTTTGGATAGAGACTGAGCGGCAGGGAGAGGTGTGCTTGCGAGCACAGCTGGGGAGAGGCTGTCTTGATGAAAGAACTGTATCCTGAGTGTTCCTGAGCCTGAATTGTAACTGTTACTTACAATAAACCCCATAATCTTGAGTATGGTCTTTGAGTTCTGTGCCTATTGCAGTGAGTTATGGAACCCAGCAGAGAAGTAGAGAGTGCTGTATGAGGGACAGTAGGTGTCAGAAATAGTAAAGATCACAGAGAGAGGAGGAGGCTTGTCTGGCCTCTGCCTCATGGGAGTCAGCCTTGTTGATCTTGCTTCTCCTTCCAGCTTGTGGGGTCGGAGGTGGTCGGATACCACCCCCACGCTGTTTTTACAGGTATCTGTTTGGATATTTTGCTCATTGTGTAATTGGATTATTTTTTCATTGTTGAGTTTTAAGAGTTCTTTTTATATTCATGGTGTAAGTCCTTTATTAGATATGTGCTTTGGAAATATTTTTTACCATTCTGTGTCTTGTCTCTTTTCCCTTACCAGTAGCTTTCATAGAGCAGAAGTTGTTAATTTTAGTAAGTCCAACTTAATTTTTTTCTTTTAAGGATCATGCTTTTGGTGTTTTATCTAAAAAGCCATTGCCAAACTCAAGTTCACCTAGATTTTCTCCTGTTATCTTTCTGAAGTTTTGCGTTTTACTGTGATCCATTTTGAGCTAATTGCTATGGAAGGTATAAGGTCTGTGTCTAGATTCACATTTTTATATGTGGATGTTCAGTTGCTCCAGTACCATTTGTTGAAAAGACTATCCTTTACCTATTGAATTGCTTTTACTCTTTTGTTAAAGATCAGTTGACTGTATTTGTGTGGGTCCATTTCTGAATTCTTTTCTGTTCCACTGATAGATTTCTCTGTTCTTTTGGCAATACCACAGTGTCTTGATCACTGTAGCTTCATAATAAGGCTTGAAGGCAGGTAATGTCATTCTACCAGTTTTGTAGTTCTTCAGTATTGTGTTGCCTCTTTCAGGTTTTTTGCCTTTCCATATGGACTTTAGAATCAATTAGAATCAATTCATAGATACTCACAAAGTAACTTGCTGAGATTTCCAATGAGGTTGTGTTGAATCTATAGATGAAGTTGGGAAGGACTGACGTGTTAATAATATTGAGTCCTCTTATCTATGGACATGGAGTATCTTCATCTATTAGCTCATCTTTGATTTCTTTCATCAGAATTTTGTAGTTTTCTTCATATAAATCTTTTGCTGAATTTATATTTGTTTCATTTTTGTTTTTGTGTGCTAGTATAAGTGGCATCTTGTTAACTTCAAATTCTGATTGTTCATTGCTGGTATATAGGAAAACAGTTGACATTGGTTTATTAACCTTGGATTCAACAACCTTGTTACGGTGACTTAATAGTTCCAGAAGGTTTTTGTTGATTTTTTTTTTTTTAACTTTTGGTGAAAATACACACACAGCACAAAGTAACGGTTGTAACGTCTCCACTTGTATTTCTTATTTTGGTTATTTGCATTTTCATTATTTTCCTTTGTCAGTCTAGCTAGAGGTTTGTCAATTTGATTGATTTTATTCAAAGCATTAACTTTTGATTTTGTTGATTCTATTCTATTTCATGTATTTCTGCTATGATTTTTATTATTTTATCTCTTCCGGTAGCTCAGGGCTTAGTTTGCTCTTCTTTTTCTAGTTGTAGGGTTAGACTCTTGATTTGAGATCTTCCTTTTTTTAAAATTTTTGCTGTGCTTTAAGTGAAAGTTTACAAATCAGGTCAGTCTCTCATATGAAAATTTTACATACACCTTTCCACACACTCCTAATTGATCTTCCCTCTGCTCTCTCTCCTCCTGTCCATTGGGGTAGCTTCTGGCCCCCTCTGCCCTCTCAGTCCACCCTCCAGAGAGGAGATGTCAACATAATCTCACGTGTCCACTTGATCCAGGAAGCTCGTTCTTTACCAGTATCATTTTCCATCCCCTATTACAGTCCAACCCCTGTCTGAAGAGTTGGCTTTGGGAATGGTTCATGTCCTGGGCTAACAGAAGGTCTGGGGACCGTGGCCTCTGGGGTCCCTCCAGTTCCAGTCTGACCATTAAGTCTGGTCTTATGAGAATTTGGGGTCTGCATCCCACTGCTCTCCTGCTTCCTCAGGGTTTCTCTGTTGAGTTCCCTGTCAGGGGAGTCATTGGTTGTGGCCGGGCACCATCTAGTTCTTCTGGTCTCAGGCTGATGTAGTCTCTGGTTTATGTGGTCCTGTCTCTTAGGCTCATAATTACCTTGTGTCTTTGGTGTTCTTCATTCTTCCTTGCTCCAGGTGGGTTGAGACCAATTGATGCATCTTAGTGTTTAAGACCCCAGATGCCACTTTCCAAAGTGGGATGCAGAATGTTTCCTGAATAGATTTTATTATTCCAATTGACTTAGATGTCCCCTGAAGCCATGGTCCTCAAACCTCTGCCCCTGCTACGCTGGCCTTGGAAGCATTCAGTTTATTCAGGAAACGTCTTTGCTTTTGGTTTAGTCCAATTGTGTTGACCTCTCCTGTATTGTGTGTTGTCTTTCCTTTCACCTAAAGTAGTTCTTATCAACTATTTAATTAGTAAATGCCCCTCTCCCACTCCCCCTCCCTCCCCCCCTCGTAACCATCAAAGATCATTTTTTTCTGTTTAAACTGTTTCTCCAGTGCTTATAATAGTGGTCTTGTTCAACATTTGTCCTTTTGCAATTGACTACTTGCACTCAGCATAACGTCTTCCAGAGTTCTCCATATTATGAAATGTTTCATGGATTCATCATTGTTCTTTATTGATGCATAGTATTCCATTGTGTGAATATACCATAGTTTGTTTATCCATTCATCCATTGATGGGCACCTTGATTGCTTCCAACAATAGTAAACAGTGTTGCAATGAGCATGGTGTGCATATATCTGTTCGTGTAAAGGCTCTTATTTCTCTAGGATATATTCCAAGGAGTGGATTGTATGGTAGTTCTATTTCTAGTTTTTTAAGGAAGTGCCAAATCAATTTCCAGAGTGGTTGTACCATTTTACGTTCCCACCAGCCATATATAAGTGTTCCAATCTCTCCATAACTTCTCCAGCGTTTATTATTATGTGTTTTTTGGATTAATGCCAGACTTGTTGGAGATGGAATCTCATTGTAGTTTTGATTTGCATTTCTCTAACGGGTAATGAGATCCTCTTTTCTGGATGTAGGTGTTTATTGCAGTACATTTCCCTCTCATGATTGCCTTCACTGCATCCCACAGGTTTTGACATGCTGTGTTTTCATTTTTGTATGACTTCAAGTTATTTCACTCTTGATTTCTTCCTTGACCCATTGGTTGTTTAATAGTTTGTTGTTTAGTTTGTACATGTTTGCATTTTTTATTATTTCTACTTTTATTTCATTATGATAAGAGAAGATACTTTGCATCATTTCAATCTTTTTAAACTTATTGAGGCTTATTTTGTGACCTAGCTAGCATCTGGTCTGTTCTGGAGAGTGTCCCATATGCAGCCGAGAAGAATGTGTGTTGTTCTAACGTTGAGTGGAAAGTTCTGTATGTGTCTGTTATATCAGCGGTTTTATGGTGTTGTTCAAGCCCTCTCTTTTCTTACTGATTTTCTTTCTGGAAGTTCTGTGCAGTATTGACGATGGCTTGTTGAAGTCTTGAGCTATTATTGTAGGGTTATCTATTGCTCCTTTTAGGGCTGTCAGTATTTGGTTTACATATATGGGTTCTTTGATGTTGGGTGCATATGTATTTGTTCTATTTTCTTGATGAATTGTCCCTTTTTTAATGTATAATATTCTTCATCATTTATAATAGATTTTGACTTGAAACCTATTTTGTCTGATACCAGTACGGCCACCCCCACTCTCTTTTGGCTACTATTTGCGAGGAATATTCTTTTTCATCCTTTCACTTTCAGTCTGTCTGTGTCTTTGGGCCTAAAATGTGCCTCTTGTAGACGGCATATGAATGGGTCCTGTCTTCTTATCCATTCTGCCTCCTGTATGGAGCATTAAATCTATTATGTTCATATTAATTACCATTAAAAAGAGGATTTACTTCTATTATATGTTGTTTTGTGCGGTTTCTTTGTTCCTCTTTTCCTCCAGCACTGAATTCTTTTATCTGTAGATACCTCTCTTTTGTTTCTTCTTCTCCTTTTTTTTTTGGTCATGAGCTATTTTGTTTCCCTTTTTTATCTTGGCGTATAGTTTTTAAAAAAATTTTTATTTTCTTGTTGAGAATATACACAGCAAAATGCACCAATCCAAAAGATTCTACATGTACAGTTCAGTGGCATTGATTACATTCTTCAAATTAGGCAACCGTTCTCATCCTCCTTTTCCGAGTTGTCCCTCCTCTCTTAACTTAAACTCACTGTCCCCCTAAGGTTCCAGTCAAAGCTTTTAAATTATTGTTGTCAATTTGATCCCATATAAACCCATTGCTCGATTCCGACTCATAGCGACCCTATAGGACAGAGTAGAACTGCCTCATAGAGTTTCCAAGGAGCGCCTGGCGGATTCGAACTGCCGACCCTTTGGTTAGCAGCTGTAGCACTTAACCACTACGCCACCAGGGTTTCCCGTTTTTTTTTTTTTTTTAAACCCATTGCTGTTGAGTCAATTCCTACTCATAGCAACCTTATAGGACAAAGTAGAACTGACCCGTAGAGCTTCCGAGGAATGCCTGGTGGATTTGAACTGCCGACCTTTTGGTTAGCAGCCAAACTCTTAATGACTATGCCACCAGGATTTCCTGATCCCATATAGTAGATCTTGAAAAAGCATAATGCTCAAGGCAGACATTCTTTACTAGATAAGCTAAACTATTGTTTAACTTGTTTGGGAATATTTTTGGTTTAAGGTTTAATGGTTATGTCAAGGCAGGAGTTTCAGGGATTCATCCAGTCTCCATGGCTCCAGAAAGTCTGGATTCATGAGAATTTGAAACTCTGTCCTGCATTTTCCCCATTTTGTGCAAGATTCTTTTATGGAACCTTTGATCAAAATGTTCAGTAGTGGTAGTAGCCAGCCACCATCTAGTTTTTCTGGTCTTACAGCAAAGGACGCAGTTGTTCATGGCGGTAATTAAGCACGAATTCCGTATCTTCCTCCTATACCTGACCCTTCTTCTTCCTCGGTTTTTCCTGTGAATAGATACTATTTGTTGTGCTTGGATGGTTGTTTGCAAGCGTTTAAGACCCTGGCCACTAGGCAATGAACTAGAAAGTAGAACAAAAGCACTAAACACATTAGACCAATTAACTGGGATGTCCCATGAAATCATGACTGGAAACCTCCAAACCAAGGAAGCAAATCCCAAAACCAAATGAGGTTTTTCGTTGTACTTAAGCAGCCTCAGCAGCTACACTTTTTTTTTGGTCATAACTTTTGCCAGTTCAGTTTTTTTTAATGGGTGTACAACTTATTGTCAGCAATTGCATAATCAGTGTTATTTTTCCATCACCATAAACGGAAACTCAGTAGTCCAAAAGCAATAACTCCTTTCCTTCTTGCTCTGATCTTTATACTGTCAGTGCATCCCTCTTAATGGAATTCTTCCTCTCTCCCTGCCGCCTGCTGGTGTTAGTTTTCTTCTTGGAGGTCAACCTTTAATATTTCTTGTAGGGCTTGTCTGGTGGTAACAAATTCTCTTAATTTTTGTTTACCTGGGAATGTTCTAATTTCATCCTTGTTTTTAAATGACTGCCTTGCTGGGTATATTATTTTTGGTTGACAGTTCTTTTCTTTCAGCACTTTAATGTGTCTTCCCATTGCCATCTCACCTGCATAGTTTCTGAGGCGAAATCAGCAGTTAATGTTTTTGAGGACGCTTCGTATGTGATACTTCGCTTTTCTCGTGCCAAACTCAAAATTTTCTGTCTTTGGTTCTTGAGAGTTTGGGTTTTTTTTTGTGTTTTTTTTTGTTAGTATTTATCTCATATGGACTTTGTGGAGCTTCTTGGATGTAAAAGTTCTCATCTTTTGGATATTTGAGACATTTTCTGCCATTCCTTCAAAAATCTTTTGGGACTTTTTTTTCTGTTCTCCCTCTGTAATTCCCATGTTGCGTATATTTGGTGTACCAAATATCGCTTAGGGTTTGTTCATTTTTCTTCGTTCTTTTTTCTTTCTGCTGCTCAGACTGAGCAATCTCAAAGGCCCTGTATTTTGTTTTGCAGATCCTTTTATGATTTTGATTCTACTTCTACGTCCTTCCGTAGAGCTGTTCATTTCTGTTACTTCCTTAAGCTGCAGAATTTCTACTTTTTTAAAAATCCCTATTTGTTGAAGTTCTTGTTTTGTTTTTGTGTTGTTTTTCTGATTTCCTTTCAGGTCTTTTCCCATTTTCTTTTATCTCTTTGAGCATACTTAATACAAATGTTTTAAAGTCTTTGTCAGGTAATTCCATTATCTGTTCTTAGATAGAATTTCTGTCCCTTTATTTTGGTCATTTGCCTGAGTCACCCTTTTGTGTGTCTTTGTGCTTTCTAATTGTTGCATCTGGAACATGAAGTTGTTTTCTTTCCTTTGGTTTTTATACATAGGAAAACGTTTCCAATTCAACAACTTCTACATGTACAATTCAGTGACATTGGTTACAATCTTCATGTTATGTCATTGTTTTTGCTATCTTTTTCCAAATTTTTTCCTCCCCGTTAACTTAGATTCACTGCCACCTAAACTTTTCTATGTGTTATAGTTATTTTTGTCATTTTGATAATGTTCATAGAGATAATATTTGAAAAATGCACAATGATCATGGTAAATATTTTTTGCTGATTGAGCTGGATTACTTGGTTTAAAGATGACTTCAGGGGATACTTTTCATTTAAGGTTTAAAGATTATCTCAGGGCAATAGATTTGGGGGTTCCTCCGGTCTCAATGTGTCCAGTAAGTCTGGATTCCATAGGAATTTGGAATTCTGGTCCACATTTTCCTGTTTTGATCAGTATTCATTTATTGGGTCCTTCATACAAGTGTTCAATAATGGTAGCCAGGCACCATCCACTTCAGATCTCATGGCAAAGTAGGCAGTAGTTCATGGAGGCAAGTAGATGTGCAGTCCATTTCCTTCTTTGATTCCTAGGTCTCCTTCATCTTCTGCTGCTCCAGGCAAGCAGAAAACCAACCATTGTGTCTTGGATGGTTACTCGCAAGCTTATAAGACCTAGGCACTGTCATCAAATGAGATAAGAATAGGAATTCTAAAAACATTATTAGGCCAGTTGACTGAATTGTCCCATAACACCATGACCCTAAGCCATCAAACCAAGAAAACCAATCCCATGAGGTATTTGATTGTATTAAGTAGTATCAACAGCTGCATGCCCCCTTTTTGTTTTATTGTTGTTGTAAAATTAATAACAAGTATTAATAGTAATAACTGGAACCCTTATTCTTTGCTGGTGAGAATGCAAAATGGAACAGTTGCGGAAGACAGTGTGGTGATTTCTTAAGAAACTAAAAGTAGAACCGCCACATGACCTGGCACTTCCACTCCTAGTAATGTACCCGAAAGACTTGAAAGCAGTGACATGAACAGACTTTGTTCATTGCATCATTATTCACAATAGCCAAAAGGTGGAAATAACCTTATTGCCCATCAACAGGTTAATGGATAAGCAAAATGTGGTGCATAAATGTGGTAGAATACTAAACCTGTTGCCATCGAGTCAACTCCAATTCATAGCGACTCTATAGGACAGAGTAGAACTTCCCCATAGGGTTTCCAAGGGGTGGGTGGTGAACTTGAACTGCCAACCTTTTGGTTAGCAGCCATAGCTCTTTACCACAGCGCTACCAGGGCTTCAGTAGACTACTGCTCAGCCATAAAAAGAAATGAAGTCCCAATACATGTTATGATGAGGCTGGAGCTTGAAGACATTATGCTAAGTGAAATAATTCAATCACGAAAGGGCAAATATTGCATGACCTCACTTATATAAAGAGACAAAAACAGGACAATGTATAGGGCAATGGGTTTGGTTTTTTTATAGAGACCAAAGTTTCTTAGTGGTTTCTAGGGACAGATGGGAGGGGGAAATGAGAGTTTATTGCTGATGGAGTACAGGTAGTTACCAATTTAAGTGATGGGGCTCTGTTCCAATGACAGTGTCGTAAATCGGTTCTGACGTAAGTCAAATATCTTTTTTTTTTCATTATTAATGCCTTTTATCATCAGTATCTTTATAAATCTGATCTTTGTGGGTTGGAAACATTACATAGAAGCTTACAGATGTATTTTAATACATACATATGTAAAAATACGCAAATCATAAAAATTTGGTGATGGAAGAGTTGGACGATGTTGGCATTTTGTCAGTTGCAGTAATAACTCCACTTGTGGAAGGTTTTGGAATCATCTGGATTATCCCTGGAAATGTGCATGGCATTTCTAGTCAGAAAATCAGTGAGAGTCGTCTGTATGGTTCTTTTCTTCATATATTTTGCAGTAACATCTTGCTGCTTCTCAAATCTGCCTCTTGACTTTAGCAAAGTGATCAGCATTTGGGTCCATGTTTTCAAGCAATTGAAGCTTCTGATTTAGGGTAGAAAACTAAATCTATACGGCCACGTTTTGAACAGTAAATCATAAAATTGAATCTCTACCTGTGGGCATCTGAGAACGATAACATCAGCAAATTACATGCTGTAACATTGTATATAGTACATATTACTAATGATAAGATGGAAAAAAATGGACAGTTGTAAGTGTGGTTTGTCATAACTCGAATACATCATAAGTTGGGGACTACCAGTATTGAGTTCTGGTTTATGGTGATGGCAAACACACATTGATTAAGGGTCAGGTTACACAGCTGATTAATGTCAGTAAGTTGTACACCTGTAAAAAGTTGAATCGACAATGTGTGTTATATATATTTTCGGTTTTATTTTTGCTGGTAAATTATAACAAAATAATTGTTAAGCGTATGTTGTGTTAATTATGTATATATGTACAGGTATATATGCATGTATATGTATATATGGTGTGTATTATATATTATGTTACTTATAACCACATTATATATAATACCATATTCTCTGTGTCTGCCTGTCTTTCAGGTATTGGGAAAGCAGCTTGCCCCGTGACCTCAGTTCTGTGATGGATCTAATACTTGTTGATTTTCAGTGTTCAGCTTTTTGTTGTTGTGAGAGTAGGAGTGGCATCTTTCAAACTGTATATTTTGGAAAGACCTTAGACAGAAATTCCCTCTGTTGACATTTTAATCATCGTGAATGTCTCTTTTTGTCTATAGTGATACATCTTTTCTTGAAGTCTCTTTTGCTGTGTATTAACATGCTTTTTGCAACCTCTTTATGCTTGGAGTTTGTATGGTATACCACTCTGCAGTCTTTTAGTTTGTGTCCTTATTTTAAAGTGCTTCTTTTGCAACCAGAATATAGCTGGTTCTTCCTTTTTTTTTTATTTACAGTCCAATTTGATAATATCTGCCTTTTGATCAGAAAATGTATTATATTATTTTTAAAGTGATGATACGACTGTATTTAGCTCTTTTTGTATTTTTTAGATGTTGTGTGCTGTTGAATCAATTCTGACTCATAGTGACCCTATAGTACAGAGTAGAACCGCCCCATAGAGTTCCCTGGGCTGTGATTTTTACAGGAGCAGATAGCCAGGCCTTTTCTCTGTGGAGCCACTGGTGGATTCAAACTGCTGACCTTTCAGTTAGCAGCTGAGAACTTAAACATTGTGCCACCAGAGCCCCTTTTTAGAGGGAAGGTCTTGTTTTTGTTCTCCTGTTGTTTTTGTGTTAATCAGTTCTTATTATTCTAAATCTTCTGTTGCTCTCTCTCTTTTCATTATGTTTTTCTTTAGTGGGCTCCTGTTGTAGGTAGTTGCCATTGAGCTAGTTCTGACTCATTGTGATCCCCATGTATACGGAGTAGAACTCCATAGAGTTTTCAGAGCTGTGACCTTTTGGAAGCAGGTCGCCAGGTCTGTCTCCAGAGGTGCATCTGGGTGTGGTTTGAACTGCTAACGTTTTAGGTAATAGCCAAGCACTTAACCTTTTGTTGTACCACCAAGGGACTCCAGTGGTTGCTCTAGGTATTATAATGTAGATTTTTAATCTTATTCAAACCTAAAGCATTAATACTGATTCACTTCAGATTAAAAAAAAATAAATAAATAGTTTATTTCCATTTCCTTCCCTGTTATCCTTAGTATTACTGTTACATATGTTAAATCTGTATACTTTGTAAATTCATCAACAGTGTTATATTTTCTGCTTTGTCATCTTTGAAAGAAATTATGATAATTATATATTGTATTTACCCAATAACTACCATTTCTGGCTATCTTAATTTCTTCCTGTACATTCAAGTTGCCATCTGTTGTAATTTTCATTCAGACTAAAAACCTAACGTTTTTTGTGGTATAGTTCTGTTGGTGACAGATTTTTTGTTTATCTTAAAATGTTATTTCTCCATTTTTAGAAGGATAGGTTTGGTGAATACTAAAATGTTTTGGAATTCTTGGTTGACACGTTTGTGCCCCCCGCACCGCCGCAATTTGAATATGTGGTTCCAGTGTCTTCCATAATTTTTGATGAGAAGTCAGACAGTCTTTTCATTATTACCATATTTTTCCCTGTTTAAAACGTCATTTTTCTCTTAATAGCTTTCAAGATTTTCTTCATCTTTGTCTTTCATCAATTTGGTTAAGATGTGTCTAGGGATTGTTTTCTTTGCTTGGGGTTTATTGAGCTTTTTGGATCTGTAAAGTATGTTTATCTCTCAGATTTGGGGCTTTTTGGCCATTTTGTCTTCAAATATTTCTTTTTCTCTCCTATTGCTCCTATTGGTATTAATTGGATTGCTTTCTGTTTCCACGCATGTCTTTGACATTCTATTTATTTTTGTTTTATCTCATTTTTGTTTTTTTCTTCAGATGGTATAATTATCATTCCTTATTGAAGTTCACTACAGATGGTGGGAGAAAGGATCACTGTTTTGTTTACCCAGTCTAGAATTTTCTGTTTTTCTGATTTGTTTCTTTGTTGAGATTGCCGTTCATTCATTAATTCTGTATATTCCCTCAATCCCTTGAATGTTGATTTTTAAATTGTTTGGAATATTTATGGTATCTGCTTTGAACTCTTTTTTAAACCCAACACCTGGGCCCACTTGAAGTTAGCTTCTATTTACTGCCTTTTTACCTGCATATGAGTCACACTTACTTTTTTGCTTATCTAGTTGAAAACTGGACGTTGTAGGTAATATGTCATTGTGAATGATTTCTTTTGTGTTCTTATACAGAATATTGTTTTTTTGTTGTAGTAGACAGTCACATTGCTTGGAGTGAAAGTGTGAACTCCATTGTCCTTGTGATATACAGCTTTTTATATGTCTGTTCCAATGTCTTTCTACTGATGCTTTTTCACTCTGGCACCGTGTGGGTCTCCCCTGTGCCTCTGGATTTGGAAATTGAGAATCTGGGCAGGAATGGGACTAACCTCCTCTCTGGTTTCTTTGCGTCTGAGGATATTTCCCTTGTTTCTAGTCACTTTGTCAGCTTTGGGCTCTGTACTCTGACAGGTTTGTACCAACCCAGCTGAGCAGTGGGCAGGAAAAAGCATCAGATTCACAGATTTGGCTCCATGTCAGTCTTTCAAAAGAAGTTTTCCTTCTGATCCCTGACTACTTTTTACCATGCCACTTTTGTTTTCCTCCACGTACGTGTAGTTTAGTTATCAAACAGGATATTTGGACATATTATGCTCTGAATGTCACTCCTTCTGCAGTTCCTGTCCCGTCACCATTTCCCTTCTAAACTCTCAGCTGTGTTTCCAAGTCTGGACTCTGTTATCTGGCACCCCTCACTGGTAAGACTGTGGTTTTCCCTACCACCAGTTTTGCAGTCATAGCTGTGGGGATTGAGCAGTCCCCTGAGACAAGAAACCACAAATTCACAATTACTTACTCCTGTGGATTGTAGTTTAGAGATTTAACTCTTTTCTGTGCATTACACTGTCTTTTAATAGGGTTTTTTTTTTCCCCCTTAAGTTCAGTTTTTATCATTGTTATTTGTGTTTGTGTGACCTCTTCACTGCTGTCGTTACAGAAAGTTGTATGAGCTTAGTTTGAAATATTAGGGTACAGTTTATCTCATGCGCATGTATTTCTGGTGTACTTTCATGCCTATAGGGTCATTATTCTGTTCATTATTCTCTTTTCCTTGTGATAAACTTGTCTGAGGTTCACCTGCCATCTTTTCTCTGTTTGGTTTTATTTGAAGAAATTTTGTTTTTCTGCACTTTAGGAAGAGGGATGGGTTGAAAAGCTTTTCTCATATCATGGCTCCAGAGCTCCCACTTACCTCGTTTTCATTAAATATTTCAAAATATGGCCTGTTAACTTTCTGGGTTCTTCTGGCTTTGCTCTCCCATCTCTACCCTTCCCCTTTTATTTGGACCTTCCCTTTCCATTGCGCCTACTGTCCATATCCTACTCAGTTTTTATTCCATTCCTAGTGGTTTTTCCTTGGTAGGAGGGTGGCTTGGTTGGTTGGTTTCTGAGCTGCTAAGGTCTAGACCTTTCATTCCTTATGACTTGATTGCATATATCTTGTACTCGTCCATGACTTGGAGTCATAGGCAAGTGCAAGTGATCTGCTGCTGTTTGCCTGCTGTTCTCACATTTGATCACTGTGTTTTCTTTCCAGTGAGTGGTGTTGAAATGTTGGCATTCTGTCCACCACATGTCCCATTGCTTCCCTTTCCTTCCCCCTGCACAGATCCTGGTACCATCTGGGTCTTTGAGCTACTATTTGTTCCTACTCGATAGTGTTTTATGGTTTGTGGAGTACTTCATTTTCTTTTGGCTATCTGAAGTTTTTTGTTCTTTTTTTTTTTTAAAGGAGAAATCAGTGAGATTAGAAAATCTCTCCTGCTGACCCCATTCTCCTGAAGGTCCTCTTGTTTTGAGGTAAATCACAGCTGCCGTCCCTTGAAAACTGGGATGTGAGTGAGAATTCTCTGGCAAGTCTCTCACCATTTTCTCCTAGAACTAAGCTTGATGAAAATTGGCAAGTTTCCTTACTGTTTTCTCTTCTTCACCAGGTGGTATATAACCTGGGACCTTGCCTTATATGTGGGTCTCTGATCTGACTTCCCTGCTCACAGAGGCCTGTGGCTTTGTCTCTGGACCTAGATTACCAGGTACTAATAGGGTCGCTATGAGTTGGAGTGGAAACCCTGGCGGCATAGTGGTTAAGTGCTATGACTGCTAACCAAGAGGTCTGCAGTTTGAATCTGCCAGGAACTCTTTGGAAACTCTATGGGGCAGTTCTTCCTTGTCCTATAGGGTCACTATGAGTTGGAATTGACTCGATGGCAGTGGATTTATGAGTCGGAGTCTACTCGATGGCAATGGGTTATGGTGTCCTGGGTGTTACCTGACTACCAAGTTTGTTTACCTTTCTTGATTTTTGAATTTTCATCTTTATAATCCTAAAGATTTCCCTTCTTGTCAGCTCAGTCATGCATTTTTAAATATATTTAAAAGCTCTTTCACTCAGCTTTGTGTTTGTGGTTTTGTAGTACTAGGAGGATTTTTTAGGGTATGTCGTCCACCATATTGCTGGAAATGAAAATATTCTTTTTCTTGAAACTTTTTTTTTTATGACATCTGTGTCTCGTATCCCTTAGTCTATTTTCTTTGCGCTTTAAACCTTTCTGATTTTTGAAATATCTGTGCATGTTCTTGGAGTTTGTTATCTTCTCATTAACAATGCAATGCAAGGTCCATGATTTTTGTAAAACATGGATTTTCAGTTACTTTTAAATGTACCTAACCAGTATGAAAGCGGGAGAAAAAGTGTAGCATTAATATTATTAGACCTAGGAAGACACAAGTTACTCCTCACCTTTCATGGAATCACAGATCGTTATGGTGGGAAAGGTCCTTGGCAATAATCTTGTCTAGTCAGTCTCCCTCCAGTTTTACATGTGAGGAAACTGGGACTGAGACTAAGAGAAGCTAATTATTGAATTATGAAATGCAAGGGACCGTCTGAGAACTTGTGTTCCTCACATCACTGCAGGGCAGGTATTAAACATCACTTGTAAATGCTGAAGATGAGTCTCAAGTGAAGTGTTGAAATTGAATTACAGCTCATATCTCATAGCAAAGACCTCCGTCTCCTCCGCCGGTCCCCGCCCCCCCCCCCCCCCCCAAATCACTGCTCTTTCAGGTCAGCAGTCTGAGAAGCCAGCTCTCTGAGTCCCTGGTGCCCTGCCCTTCCTCTAGCGTTGTGAGATGATGGGTCGATCGTTTTTGTTTTCTCAGATTTTAGTGAAATTAAATGTATTCTGCCATGTTCAACCTTAGATAACACTACCCATCACTGTCTCTCCACCCCGTAAATAACAAAACAAGCCTCTCTCTGATGCCTCTGAATTATAGCACTTTTTTTCAGTGTTTTGGGAAAAATACTCTTGTGCTTCACTATAGATAACGTTCTCCATCCAGTGGCCACTTCTAGATACCCACTCTTTTGAGTAAGTGTCTTTCAGTAGCAAATTAACCCTGGAGAAGAGTAGTCTTGATTTAATAACTGGACTTCTAAAAAATCACCAGTGAAGGGTATACAGGAGTGCTGTGCCATTTGTGTAACTTTTCTGTAAGTTGCGAAATTGAAAAAATCTGTAGTACTGTTGACTCATTTATTGTATATATCTGTTCCATTTCTTTACCTTTATCCATATGTTCCAGGTTACCCTTCATACTCTCACTCTTTTTACTTTTTTTCCTGCTTGGGTTCTCTTAGAAAGACAATACAGAGATTCTTCTTGACTCTTATTTTGGAATTAGTTTTTGTACATGTGTCATTGTGTTACCCACTACATTTAGTTATATTTGTTTTGAATGTGATGAAGGTAAGAGGGAAAAATTGTAGTTAACAATGGTTTTAGCTAGAATAAAGGTTTGAGTAAAAATTTCAACTTAGAAAAAAAGATAAAACCGGACTAGAAGCACCTTTTCAATGGGAATAAAAAATGTCTGTTTCAAGACACCAAAAACTGCTTCAGGCTAGTCCGTGAGTGAATTAGTTTTTTTGAGTAAATTTTACTTTACTTTTAGAACTTTAAAAATCAAATGTGATAACTCATGTCAGTCTAAATATCTTAGCAGTGAAGACGTATGTTCCGCTCCCATGGGGGAAAAAAAACGCTGGTCAGAGGAGAAAGGAACGTAATTAGTGGAAACAGGAAGGTGATGCTAGGACATGTGATTTGAATGAGGGAAATTTAATACAAAGAATTACTGTCTAGTAGAAGGTGGCTGACTACAAAAAGGAGGTAAAAGCAGACTAATGCATACAGGAGTGGAACTGCGGGAAGTAGCTACCACCTCTAGGCTAGAAAAAGAGAGAAGAGGAAGAGGGGCATCCAGCCCAGGGCTGAGATCCAGACTTCTGATGAGTGGATATGTTTGCCATACAACCTGCAGAGGCCAACAAAGCTGCCCAGGGGATGCCGAGGGTCAATGATCAGGAGCCCTGCGTGGGGAACAGCACACCAGAAGAAGCAAGAACTTTCTTCCTCCTTTCAGTGTCCCTCCTGCGCCCTCTACTGGCAGAGCCCATCACCAAGCCCCTGGCAAAGGAGACTGCAGTGTCCAGCTCCAGTGTCCACAGTGGGGACTGTGCGAGAGATGCCTTGTCCGTGTCGCTTTCAGAATGGGGTTTCTAACACTTACACTTGATTCTGGCATTCCCATGCTAAACTCTCTTAATGGCTGTCTTAGAATTTTTTTAAGACTAGTTTTAACTTTGGAATAATTTTAGGCTCCAGAAAAGTTACAAAAATGACACAGCCTTCTAATATACCCTTCACCCACCTTAAACCAGGGAATTAATGTCTGAACAGAACCAGAGACTTTCTTCACATTTCACCAGCTCACTCACTAGTGTCCTTTTTCTGTCACAGGATCCAATCCCAGACCCTGCCTTGAATTCACTTGTCATGTCTCCTTGGTCTGTTCCAATCTGAGACAGTTCTTCAGTCTTTCCTTCTCTTTTATGACCTCGGAAATTTTGAGAGCACTATTCTGTTGATTTTGTCAAATGCCCTTCAGTTTGGGTTTGCCTCAGTGTTTTTTTGTGATTAAATTCAGGCTAGTATGTTTTGGGGCAAGAATTCCATAGAAGTGATGTGCCTTTCTCAGTGCACCCTGTTGGGAGGAGGGTCGTATGATGTTGTAACTGCTGACACTGATCCTGATCACTTGCTTAAGGTGCGGTGTCTGCCAGGTTTCTCTACTGTAAAATGGCTGCCTTCTGCTTTGTAATTAATACATATTCAGAGAGAAGTAAGCTTGAGACTATTCTTTTCTCTCTCTTTAGAATATATATATACATATGTACATATATATACATACATACATATATATGCTGTCAAGTTGATACCCACCTCATGGCAGCGCATGCACAATGGAACGTAACGCCACCTGTTTCTGTGCCATCGCCGTGATTGGACCATTGTGATCCGTAGGCTTTTCATTGGCAAGTTTTTGGAAGTAGATGTCCAAGGTTTTTTTCCCTAGTTCATCTTAGTCTGGAAGTTCCATCGAAACCTACTCACCATAGCAACATGCAAGCCTCCTCTGACAGACAGGTGGCAGTAACACAGGAGGTGCATTGTCTGGGAGTGGAACCCAGGTCTTCCACATGGAAGGTGAGACTTCTTCCAGTGAACCACCGCTGTGCAGGCACGCGCGCACACACGTATACTCCATGTATATGTGTATCTGTTACTAGCTATTTTTTTTTTTTTTTTTTGGTATTCACTAGTTCACTTGCTTAGTTACTTATATTTTTACTGACTTATTTTCTTTTTAATTCTGGGGTACTGCTGTTTTCTTGCTCAGATTGTTCTAACTTTGGACACTGGAAGTGCCTTCACATTGGTTCCTCTGTCCTTGCCATGCACCCCGCCCCCCCCCCCCACAAACACTTCCTTATTTTTAGGCACCACAACATGCCATAGGCTCATTTTATATTTTCCTCACCCCAACCCTGGAACCAGTCACTTCTCCAAGGAGCCCTGCTTATTTTTATTGGAGGGTGCCATTTAGAAACACCGATCTGGGTGCTGGATGTGTTTTTGATGCTGGGGTGTCCTTGCTTCTAGGCCCTCCCAGTGGATAGAGCTGTGGGAATATATATGTGTGTACTAATCCACATAAACATACATCTTTATTTGTATCTCTGTATACACTTACTCCTCACTTATTGACCATCTTGTTATCTGACGTTTTGCGTTTACAGTAGTAAAAAAACTATGACTAATTTGCACATTAATGACGTGTGTGTGACAGTAAGAAACACTGAGGTGCAAGGCGAGAGTAATGCTGGCTGACAGTTAAGGTTGTGTCAGCTTGGCTGGGTCATGATTCTTAGTGGTTTGGCAGTTGTGTATGTTGTAATTTGGTAGTTAAATAATTATATAGTCACCCATTTTTGTTGTCTGATGTGGTCATCCTCCGTTTTCACGTAATGCTGATTTTCGCACAATGACCTCGTCTTTAGAACCTTACCATGTTGATAAGTGAAGAGCGGGTGTATTTTAAAAACAAGAGTTCATACTGACACTTCCATTTCCAATCCAAAACTATAAGATTTGTTCTCACTTTGCACCTTTAAGCAAAAGTGTAACTTCTTTGTCTAACAGTGAGAAATCTGGTTGTCATTATTTGTAACACATTTATTTATTTAACCCTAGAATGCATATAGTTTCAGAACTGATAACCTATATGAGAAACAACATTATTAACTAGAGCAGGAGTCGGGTCAAATCCAGCTTACCTCCTGTTTTATAAATAAAGTTTTATCGGAACACAGACATGCCCAGCCGTATTGTCCGTGGTGCTATGGTTGCTTCCTCGCTACAATGACAGAATTGAGTAGCTGTGACAGACTATGACAGACCTTACGACCTGCAGAACTGAAAATATTTATTGTTATAGGAGCAGTCTGCCGTCTGACTCTTCATAGGTAAAGGCTCTTTACAGGAAAATTTGCCACCTTGTGAATAACAGTACTGATTTTGTGTAGTTTCTTTTGTCCTTAGCCTTATAGTACCCTAGTCAAAATGCTGTGTTCAAAAGTCACTTTTTCTTTCCATTTCCTTCAGCTTGGTTATTTTATTTATTTGTAATACAGTTTGGCTTATTTGTTAGTTTGTGTTCCATATTTGATCCCCCCCACATCCTGGTTGGTAGTTTATTTTTTGGATATGTTAACCATTACTGTGATTCTCAGAGAGCTGTATAAAAAAGGATACACTGATATGTCACTCCCTCCTCATCCCCATATCACCTTTCTTTCTACTCCTTTATCACCCACCCTATGTAAGCAACCACTCCTGAGTTTCTGGCTTGTCCTTCCTGTTTGTATTTTGCACAAATCAGATACGTGTATATTTTCTTATATCCTTTCTTTTTCATAAGAAAAATAGCATGTTTTAGATACTGTTTTGCACTTTGCTGTTTTTTTTTTTTTACTTAACAGTACATCCTGGAAATCATTCTAAATAGTTAATGGGAGATAGTCCTCATTATTTTACACAGCTGCCTAAGACTATGGATGTAGCATAGTTTATTCAACCACTCTCCTGTATGTGGCCATTTAGGAGGTTTCCAGTATTTTGAAGTTGTAAACCATGCTGCAATGAGTAACCTTATGCATGTGTATTTTTGTTTTGTTGGAGGGCCCTATCTTCAGGATAGCTTCCTAGGATTGGGATAGATGGGTCAACAGGTAAGTGCACATGTAATTTTGTTAGGTAATTTGTTAGACGAATTCTCAAAAAGGGTTGTCCCCATTTCTATCCCTGTCATTGTGTGAGAGTTTCTGTTTCCCCATAGCCTCCTCAATGGAATATATTGTCACATTTTCCCAGTTTTGCTCATTCGATAGGTGACAAATGTTGCCTCAGTGATTTTGACTTGAATTTCATATTTTTTCATGTTTGATCTCTCTTGTGATGTTTTTGACATTGATTTTTGATGTTTTTAACGTCTTGTGTGTGTGTGAAGTCTGTTCGTGTACTTTATTCATTTTCTGTCAGATTTCGCTCTTACAGCCTTCCATTTTTAACAGTTCTTTATATGGATTCCTGGTGGTGCAGTGTTTAAGTGCTAGGTCTGCTAACTAAAAGGTCTGCAGTTTGAATCCACCAGCTGCCCCTTGGAAGCCCTGCAGGGCAGTTCTTTTCTGTCCTATAGCATTGCTTTGAGTTGGAATCGACTCAACGATAACGAGTTTTTTTTTTTTTAATATGGCAGGGATATTAGCTCTTTGTGGTATTTGTTGCAAATATTTTCTCCTAGCTTGTCATGTCTTTTCACTCTGCTTATGGTGGTTTTTTTTTTTTCCCCCTCAATGGCAACCCCTTGCCTCCAGGCTAGTGCCCTAACGCACATCTCTCTTAATGCAGGCTGGCTTACACTGTGCACCGCCCAGCTTCCACTCAGCAAGACTCAACTCAGGTGTCAGCACCAAGATGATTTCCCAACTAGAATGACTTAGTATAAAGAAAAGAAAAAACTCTGCCTTTTTCAGAGGGTGCTGCTTTTAAAAAAGTTGTTTGATCCTCACAGCACCCTTTAGTGACACCCTGTAATTATGTGACTAGTACTGGTTAGGTCAGAGTTTCTTTCACGTTTCATCAGTTGCTGTGTCTGTGTGGAGTCATTCACCATTGGTCTGGAGAACTAATAAAATCGCAGGTCACAGTGTTAACTTGAGTGGGCACTTAGTGCTGGTCAGTGCCCATCATGCCAGGTAAGATCAGCTACCGGGCAGCCAAGTGCCTGGAGTCAGTGAAGCTTAGGTGTCAGGGCGGCACCTCACTTCAAGGGCTAGTCCTGGCGACTTCTTTTTTACTTTTTATTGTGCTTTAAGTGAAAGTTTACAAGTCAAGCCAGTCTCTCACAATAAAACTTACATACATCTTGCTACATACTCCCAGTTTTTCTCCCCCTAATGATTCAGCCGGCTCCCCTCCACTCTCTCTTTTCGTGTCCGTTTCACCAGCTTCTAAACCCCTCTACCCTCTCATCTCCCCTCCAGGCAGGAGATGCCAACCTAGTCTCAAGTGCCCACCTGGTCCAACAAGCTCACTCCTCACCAGCATTTCTCTCCATCCCATTGTCCAGTCCAGTCTCTGTCTGAAGAGTTAGCTTTGGGAATGGTTCCTGTCCTGGGCCAACAGAACGTCTGGGGGCCATGTCCACCCGGGTCCTTCTAGTCTCAGTCAGACCATTAAGCTGGTCTTTATACAAGAATTTGAGGTTTGCATCCCACTGCTCTCCTGCTTCCTCAGGGGTTCTCTGTTGTGTTCCCTGTCAGAGCAGTCATCCGTTGTAGCTGGGCACCATCTAGTTCTTCTGGTCTCAGGCTGATGTAGTCTCTGGTTTACGTGGACCTTTATGTCTTTTGGGCTCATAATTACTTTGTGTGCTTGGTGTTCTTCATTCTCCTTTGGTCCAGGTGGGTTGAGACCATTTGATGCATCTTAGATGGCTGCTTGCTAGCGTTTAAGACCCCAGACGCCACTCTTCAAAGTGGGATGCAGAATGTGTTCTTAATAGATTTTATTATGCCAGTTGACTTAGATGTCCTCTGAAACCATGGTACCCGAACCCCTGCCCCTGCTACACTGGCCTTTGAAGCATTCAGTTTATTCAGGAAACTTCTTTGCTTTTGGTTTAGTCTAGTTATGCTGACCTCCCCTGTATTGTGTGTTGTCTTTCCCATCACCTAAAGTAGTTCTTATCCACTGTCTAATTAGTGAATACCCCTCTCCCACCCCCGCTCCCTTCCCCCTCTCATAACCATCAAAGAATACTTTCTTCTCTGTTTAAACTATTTCTTGAGTTCTTATAATAGTGGTCTTATACAATATTTGTCCTTTTGCAAGTGACTAATTTCACTCAGCATAATGCCTTCCAGTTCCTCCATGTTATGAAATGTTTCACGGGTTAATCGCTGTTCTTTATTGATGCGTAGTAGTTCATTGTGTGAATATACCATAATTTATTTATCCATTCATCTGTTGGTGGGCACCTTGGTTGCTTCGATGTTTTTGCTATTGTAAACAGTGTTGCAGTGAACATGGTGTGCATATATCTGTTCGTGTAAAAGCTCTTATTTCTCTAGGATATATTCCAAGGAGTGGGATTGTAGGATAGTATGGTAGTTCTATTTCTAGCTTTTTAAGGAAGCGCCAAATCAATTTCCAAAGTGGTTGTAGTGTTTTACATTCCCACCAGCAGTGTATAAGTGTTCCAATCTCTGTACAATCTCTCTAACATTATTTTGTGTTTTTTGGATTAATGCCAGCCTTGTTGGAGTGAGATGGAATCTCATTGTAGTTTTGATTTGCATTTCTCTAATGACTCGACGGCACTGGGTTTTTTTTTTTAATGGCTTATGATCGTGAGCATTTCCTCCTGTATCTGTTAGCTACATGAATGTCTTCTTTAGTGAAGTGTCTGTTCATATCTTTTGCCCATTTTTTAATAGGGTTGTTTGTCTTTTTGTAGTTGAGTATTTGGAGTATCATGTAGACTTTAGAGATCAGACGCTGATCGCAAATGTCATAGTTAAAAACTTTTTCCCAGTGTGTAGGTAATCTTTTTACTCTTTTGGTGAAGTCTTTGAATAAGCATAGGTGTTTGATTTTTAGGAGCTCACAGTTATCTAGCTTTTCTTCTGTATTGTTAGTAATGTTTTGTATACTGTTTATGCCATGTGTTAGGGCTCCTAACATTGTCCTTATTTTTTCTTCCATGATTTTATCGTTTTAGATTTTATATTTAGGTCTTTGATCCACTGTGAGCTTGTTTTTGTGGCCTGGCAACTTCTTAGTAGTCGGCTTATATAGAAGGGACATTTGTGGATGCTTATTAATTCATCAGTAGGTAAGGAGGATTTCTTCTGGATTAATTAGTAAGAAAATGAGTTGTAGATAAAGCATAGTAGCCATGTAAAAGACTCCTAGTTTATACTGCATGGATATTCATATAGAAATGTCAGTTGTTTATTTTTAATTAACTAGACTTAAAACATTTAAATAAAAATAGAATACTCAATTTAAAATAGTGTTTTAAGAAGCACCTCTGCTTTAGTAATGGACTGTTGCCACCAGCTTCTCAGTTAACTTCCTCAGCTCCTGTTCTCCTCAGGCCAGTTACTGGTTATTGTTTGAGAGGCAGAGCTGGCCAACCTTAATTGAACCTCTTGGTGTACTTGCCACTACGAGATTCCCAGAATTTAGTAACTGTATACTCACAAGTGATCTATATGGAAAAGTACTCAAATACAGTATTCTTGTAAAAGAAATTAAAATGTTATAAAAAAGGCTGATGCCTCTTTGACTTCTCTTCATGATCTCACACGTCTGTTGTCTTCCGTCCTGTTTTCCACTCCATTGACCACTGGTGTGGTCTAGTCTGGAGCCTTCCAGATCATCTTCTGTGCTCTTGCTCTTCAGTGTGGCTCCTGGACTACCAGCGTCTGCATCTTAAGGGAGCTCGTTAGAAAAACAACCTCAGGCAACACCCCAAACCTGTTGAATCTTAATCTGCATTGTGACAAGATCAAGTGGTGATTTGTACATGCATGATTTTTGTATACATGCATTCATTAACCTAGAAAATGCTTCCATTGTGTGTTTGAAATTTATACAAAAGGTATATTCCTATAAGTTTTTCTGATCAACGAGATGCCTTAGAAGACTTCTAAAGGTCTCTTCGTGTTGGCGTACATGGACTTGTCTTATTCATTTCTTAGCTGCCTCCTGGCCTGTCTTCTTGTGGTGTGAATATACTGTTCCCCACTGAAGGACATGGAAACCCTGGTGGCATAGTGGTTAAGAGCTACAGCTGTTAACCAAAAGTTTGGCACTTCAGATCTACCAGGTGCTCCTTGGAAACCCTATGGGGCAGTTCTACTCTGTCCTTTAGAGTTGCTATGAATCGGGATTGACTCAAAGGCAAATGGGTTTGGTTTGGTTTTTTATTGAAGAACATTAAGGTGGTTGCAGTTTGGCGAGGTATTTTTTTGTTTTTTTTGGAGAATTAAGATGCTGCAGTGGACTGTCCAGGGTGTATCTTGTGCACAGGTACAAGTGAAATTGTCAGATGGAAGGGGTGGACATTTTTAATTTAACCAAAACCAAACCAAATCTGTTGCCATTGAGTTGCTCCATAGAGTTTCCAAGGAGTGCCTGGTGGATTTGAGCTGCCAGCCTTTTGGTTAGCAGCTCTTAACTGCTATGCCACCAGGGTTTAAGATCCTGCTAAATGGCCTACAAAGTGGACTGTATCCGTTTGTACTCCCAGCTATTAGACATTAGTACAGTTGTCTACTGTGTTCATTAGTACAGTTGTCTGCTCTGACACTTTAAAGTAAATAGTATTTAACATTTAAAACTCTTTGTGCATCTAACGGGGAAAAAGATGTTGTTTTAATTTAAATTTCCCCAGTTAACCATTGAAATTGAGCACCTTTTGGTAATCTTGTTAACCATTTGTATTTATTTTTTTGAATTGTTATACATTTTGCTCACTTTTCTATTGAGTATTTGACTTGCAGAAGTTTGGATACTAATCACTGAACTTATGTCATATAAATATTTCTCTTTTTCCCCATTTTCTTTGGTTTGTTTTTTCCCTGTATTTTCTTGTAACGCAGCTGCAGTTTTGTTTAGTATGTTTAGGTCTTTAATTTGGAATTGTTTTTGTAAGGAGCGCAAGGTTGGGGGTCTAACTTAATTTTCCCCAGAAGAATTCGCAGTTACCACAGTAACATTTATTTCATCTCCCTGTTGATTTTTAAATGTTTCCTGTCATATGTGAATTAATAAATGATACAAGTGTATGTGAATGTTTGTATGTTGTGTGTGTATGTGTTTTCTTGGACTCTTTTTTCCTCTCCTCATGATGAGTTTATATATTTCTTATTCCTTTTTTTATTTTATTTTTGGTGAAAATATAGACAGCAAAATCTGCTCCCGTTCCACAGTTTCTAGATATATAATGTCCATTGACATTGGCTACATTCTTCACATTGTGTGACCGTTCACCTTATTTTTGTTGTAGTTGTTTCACTTCTACTTACTTAATCTTCCTGCCACCCAACCTTCTCATCTATGCTTTAAAATAGCTGTTGACTCTTTGGTCTTATATACCCACATACACCCAGTGCCGTTGAGTCGATTCTGACTCACAGCAACACTATAGGACAGAGTAGAACTGCTCCATAGAGTTTCCAAGGAGTGCCTGGTCTTATATAGTTTTTTGTTTAAACACAATACTTTTGGGGCTAAACTGTTAAAGGTGACTTCAGGAGATGGTTTCAATTCAGGGTTTGAAGAGCAACTCAGGGCCATAGTCTGGGGTACTCTTCCAGCTTCATTAGGTCCAGTAAGTCTGTATTCTTTAAGAATTTAAAGTTCTTTTCCACATTTTTCTCCCTTTTTATCAGAATTCATCTGCTGTGTTCCTGATCAGAACATTCATTTGTGATAGCTGGGCACCGTCTAGTTCTTCTGGTCTCAGAGTGGTGGAGGCAGTGGTTCATGGAGATGGTTAGTCTTATAGTCCAGTTCCTTTTCTGATTCTTGAGTTACCTTCTTTCTCTTTTGTTCCAGATGAGTAGAGATCAATAGTTGTATCATGCGTGGCCACTTGTAAGCTTTTAAGATTGCACACATTACTTACCATACTGGGAGGTAGGATATAAACTTCAAGAACTATATTCTGCCAATTGACTGGATTGTCCCAAGAGACCACACCCCTAAGCCCCCAAACCAAGAGAACTAACGCCTTGACTTGATTGGCTATGTCTAATTAGTATTTGTAGCCACTTCTCCTCCTGCCCCCTTTTTTGTTTTGGTTGTTATTGCTGCAAAACCATACACAACCTAGCATTTACCCATTCATTCCTTTTCCCTATGTACAGCGTATTGACATCAATTACATCAGTCATGTTGTGTAAACTTCACCCATATTTGGTTCTGCCTTTCTCATCTCTATAAACAAAAAGTGATTACTACCTAGGGAGTACTTTTCCCTCCCCGCTTCACCTCCTCCACCTCTGGTAACTGCTAATGAGCATTAGTTTCTGTCATTTTGTAAAAGTGGGAACATACGATATTTTTTTGTGATTGACTTGTTTTGCTCAACATAATGTCCAGGTTCATCCATGTTGTAAAATGTTTCCAGAACTCATTTTCTTTATCAGTGAGTAGTATTCCATTGTACGTATGTGCCACATTTTACTTGTCCATTCAACCACTGATGGACACTTGCTTGTTTCCATCTTTTTTTTTTTTTTTTTACTGTGAATAGTACTGCAGTGAACATAGGTCGGCATATGTCTGTCACTTCTATTAGATCCGTAGGTAGGGTATATACCTAGCAGTGGGATTGCGGGGTTATACGGCAGCTTTACCTCTAGTTTTGAGGAACTACAAAACTTTCCTACAATGGCTGTACCATTTTGCATTCCCACCACATCCTCTTATTTCTAATTTCTCTACATCCTCTCCAGTACTTGTTAGTTTTATTTTTTTCCCTTAGACATCCTAATGGGTGTGAAATGGTATTTCATTGTGGTTTTGATTTGCATTCACCTGGTGGCTGATGGCATTGAGCATCTTTTCATGTGTCTGCTCGTCATTTGAATATCCATTTTGGGGAAGTGTCTCTTGATGTTTTGCCTAGTTTTAATTGGGTTATTTGTCTTTTTATTGTTAAACGGTAGAAGTTTTATATGTATTTTAGGTATTAGACCCTTATTGGTTATATCATTTCCAAAGAGTTTTTCCCAGTGTATAGATAAAGTCTTTTGATGAGTATAAGTTTTTAACTTTTATGAGGTCCCGGTTATCTGTTTTGTTTTCTGTTGCTCATGAATTTGTTGTCGTGTGATTATTTGTCACTGAAAAAAATTAGGTTCCAAAACTTTGCTCCTATATTTTCTTTAAAGAATTTTATGGTTTTAGATTTAACATGTAGATCCTTGATCCATTTTGAATTAGTTTTTGTGTATGATGTGTGAGATGGATCTTGTTTGATTTTTCTGCACATGGAAATCCAGTTTTGCCAGCACCATTTATTGACGAGACTGTCCTTCTCCATTGAATGGATTTGGCTCCCTTGCCGAAAATCAACTGACGAGAGATGGTTGGGTATTTCTGGGTTTTCAATTCTATTCCATTGGTCTATGTGTCTATCATTAAACCAGTACCAGGCTGTTTTGATGACTGTAGCTGTGTAATATGTTTTGAAGTCAGGAAGTGTGAGGTCTCCTACTTTGTTCTTCAGAATTGCTTTGGCTATTTGGGTCTCATGTATTTCCATATAAAATACAGGATTAGTTTTTCAGTTTTGGTAAAGAATGCTGTTGGAATTTTGATCAGGATTTTGTTGTGTCTGTAGATTGCTTCGGGTAGTATTGACATCTTGACTATATTAAGTCTTCCAACCCATGAGCATGAAACCTTTTTCTTTCTATTTAGGTCTTCTTTAGTCTCTTTCAGCAGTTATAATTCTCATAGTATAAATTTTTCATATCCCTGGGTAAATTTATTACTGTTTTATTCTCTTAAATGCTGTTTTAGTTATCTAGTGCTGCTATAAAAGAAATACCATAAATGGGTGGATATAACAAACAAATTTATTTTCTCATAGTTTTGGAGGCTAGAAGTCTGAATTCAGAGCACCAGTTCTAGGGAAAGGCTTTCTTTCTCTGTCAGCTCTGAAGGAAGGTCCTTGTCTCTTCTGAGCTTCCCCTCCTGGGCAATCTTCCTGTGGCTTGGTATCTCTTTTCCCCATCTCTGCTTGCTAGCTTGCCTTTACTCTCTTTAATATCTCAAGAGTTTGACTCAAGATAACCCTACACTCATCCTGTCTCATTAACAGCCCATTCCCAAATGGGATTATAACCACAGGCATAGAGGTTTGGAATCACAGTACATATTTTTGGGTGACACAATTCAATCCATAACAGATGCTGTTGCAAATGGAGTTGTTTTCTTCAGTTTCCTTATCAGATTTTTCCTTGCTGGCATACAGAAACCCAGCTGATTTTTGTGTGTTGACCTTGCGTAGTACAACTTTGCTAAGTTCCTCTATTAGTTCTAGTAGCTTTTTAGTAGATTCTTTGGAATTTTCCATAATGTAGGATCATGTCATCTGCAAATACAGTTTTACCTCTCCCTTTCTGGTTTCCTTTTATTTCTTTTTATCGCCTTATTGCTCTGACTAGGCTTTTAGGTACAATATTAAATAGAAGTGGTGAGAGTGGATGTTCTTGTCTTGTCCCTGTTTTCAAGGGGAACGTTCTCAGTATTTGCTTTTTAGTAAATTTCACATTTATTTGATAGGAAATTTAAAATCAGCTTGTCAATTCCTGTGGAAAAAATTTTTTGAGGTTTTCTTAGGGGGTGGAGATTATATTGAATTTTTAGATTAATTGAGGACAATAGATATGTTTAACTGTTGAACCTTCTGATATTTATGAATATGGTGTTTCTGTAAGACCTTCAGTAGAGTTTTATAGTCAGTTGTGGATGTATATAACTCGTTGCCACTGAGTCAGTTCTGACTCATAGCAACCCTATAGGACAGAGTAGAACTGCCCCATAGTTCCTAAGGTTCCTGGTGGATTTGAACTGCCACTATGCCACCAGGGTTTCCCCAAAACTAGTGTGTCAGAAGTGGGATTCGAACCCACACCTCCATTCGGAGACCAGAATCCTTGATGTAGAGGAAGCCAAGCTTGAGTCTGGAGCCTTAGACCACTCGGCCATCCTTACACCCATGTACATATATATGTATTTGTATAAATATACGTGTGTCACGTACTATAGTTTAGTCTGTTTTTTGTTAGGTTTATTGTCAGGTAGCTATTACGATTGCTGACATACAGGAAAACTATTAGATTTTTTTGATACGTTAATCTTATACCTGTTTCCTTTGTTGAACAATAATTAGTTTTAATTATCAGTTAGATCTCTTGGACTTTTTGAGTAGACAGTCATACAACTTGTCATTCATTATGGTTTTACACTTATTTCAAATAGTACTTATACATGGATTTTAGTTTCTTGCCTGATGTACACTAGAAATTTCCAGGGCAATGTTGGATAGTAGCATGCTAGACAACATCTGTGTTGTCTTCCTCACCTAACATTTCACCATTAAAGTGTGGTAATTTCTTGTAGTAGATATTTTTCTATCTAGTGTTGCTAGCTAAGAGGTCTTTATTTTTTAAATCATAAATGAATTTTAATTTTATGGTATACTTTTTCAGCATGCATTAGTGTTAAGTTTTCTCCTCCATCTGGTAATACAGTGATAGATTTTCTAATACTGAATTATTCTGGTATTCCTGGGACAAATCCTACTTGGTCTCTGTTTATTCTTTTGCCACTAGTGGGTTTCCTAAATTTTATATGATAAGCTATTCTGGTTTGGTTTTGGTATTAGAATGCAACTATTTGTTTCTTGAATTTTTGCTTCTACCGATACCTCCCATTGTCGTCAAGTTGATTCTGACTCTTAGTGACAGAGTAGAACTGCCCCATAGGGCTTCCAGGGAGCGCCTGGAGATTTCAAACTGCTGACCTTTTCATTAGCAGCCGTAGCTCTTAACCACTATACCACCAGGGTTTCCTTTTGGCTTCTAGATATATACAAAAACCAAAACCCAAAGCTGTTGCTGTAGAGTTAATTCTGACTCATAGCAACCCTAGAGGGCAGAGTAGAACTTCCCCATAGAGTTTCCAAGGAGCTGATGGTGGATTCAAACTGCCAACCTTTTGTTTAGCAGCTGAGCTCTTAACTACTGCATCACCAGGGCTCCCAAGACCTCTAACTAGACTTAATAACCAGCAGGCCCCAAAGGTGAAGTACGGAGTGTGACCTAGGAGGAGGAATGCTGCGCTCCAAAAGAACTGTTTGACTTTTCTAATATGTACAAGCAGAAAACTGGGGAATATGTGTGGGAATGGCTATTAAGGGTGTGGGAAAATGGTGCAAGGAACATGAAGTGGGATCAGTCAGAGTTTATCGATATGGGACCACTAAGCACAGAGTCTTCATTCAGTGTTTCAGATTAAGAGGTTAGGAATGGATCTGATAGTTTATTTGGTTGAATTGCTGAAGCATGCACTATGTGGTGGCATACGATAAATCAAGCTGAAGTACCAAACCTGCCTTGGTGGACTGTAGGAAAAGGTGTCTAAAGGCTTAGGGAAATTAGGTTAATACATTGGACCTCCTCTGTCATGAAAAGGACAATGTTTTGTTTTTACTGGAATAGACACTACTCTGGACATGGATTTGCCTTCACTGCAAGCAATGCTTCTGCCAAAACTACCGTCCATGGATGTATAGAATGCCTTATCCACTGCCATGGTATTCCACACAGCATCACCTTGGACTCACTTCATAGCAAATGAAGTGCAGCAGTGGGCCCATCCATACTCATGGAATTCACTGGTATTACCATATTCCCCTAAACTACTGTCCAGTATATGATGATGTTTCTCCCGTAGCCAGGACTCATGGGTCTCGGAATCAAGGGGTGAAAATGGAGTGGCACCACTCAGTATTACCCCTAGTGACCCACTTGCAAAATTTTTGCTTCCTATCTCCGTGTCCCTGTGCTTTGCATGTCTAGAGGTCTTAGTTCCAAAGGAAGAAATGCTCCAACGCATTACTGATTCCATTGAACTGGAAGTTAAGAATGCCACCTGGCCACGTTGAGCTCTTTAGGCCTCTGGATCAACAGGCAAAGAAAGGAGTTACCATATTGTCTGGTGTGATTGATCCTGATCACCAAGAGGAAATTCGGTTGATATTACATAATGGAGGTAAAGAAGAGCGTGTCTGGAATGCAGGAGATCCATTAGGATGTTTCTTAGTACTACCATGCCCTGGGATTGAAGTCAGTGGAAAACTACAGCAGCCCAATTCTGACATGACTACTTATGGCCCAGACTCTTCAGGAATGAATGTTTGGGTCACCCCACCAGGCAAAGAACCACGACCAGCTGAGGTGCTTGCCGAGGGTAAAGGGAATATGGAATAGGTGGTGGAAGAAGGTGGTTCTGAATACCAGCTATGACCTTGTGACCAGTTGCTGAAAGGAGGACTGTTGTTCTGACAAGTATTTCTTCCTTGTATGTGTATGTGAAATATTTTTTGTTTTCCTCACTTATAAAATATAAACAGGGCTAGTGTGTTTTCGGTTGTACACATTAGTCATATCATGTTAGGATCAAGTATGACTTTGTAATTATTATTTAGAGATTTTGTATGGTTTAAGAGATACGTACAGGTGCCAGGTTGTCAAGGGGTGGACTGATGGTTAAGGTTGTGTCAACTTGCATGGGCCATGAACCTCCTTGGTTTGGTAGTTGTGATGTAGCTTGTCAGTTACCTCCGTTACAAGATCTGATAATAATGTAATCTCTTCCATGATGTGATCTGCTGTGAGCAGCCAGTCAGTTTAAAGGGAATTGCCTTTGAGGTATGGCCTGCATCCAATATATATGGACGTTCTGGCAAAGCTCGCTGGCTTTTGCTCAGTTCTGGATCCTGCATTCAGCTCGTCATCATCTGAACTCTGGCTCTTGGGCCTTGAGCCAGCTTCCTGCCATTATACCTGAGGATCTTGGATTTGTCATCCACTGTAGCTACGTGAGTGAGAAGCCTCCAGCTTGATGCCTAACTCATGGACTTCAGACTTTCCACTCTCTACAATTGTGTGAACCGTTTCCTTGATATAAATATCTCCCTCTTCCCCCTCTATGTGTATATATATACACTTCACTGGTTTTGCTTCTCAAGAAAACCCAGCCTAAGACAGTGTATGTATATTTATGTAAGTGTGTGTATATGTGATAGATAGGGTATTTAAAATATTCATTAGAAGTTCACATATAGCTATGTGGTTTTTTCTTTTAGAATTTAGTGGGATTTTGCATATTTCATTACATCGTCTATTAATACATATCAGTCTATCCTGTTATTACTAGTGTGAATATAGTGTGATTTATTTTGCTGTTTATCTTTTGACATTTAGATCATTTAAATTTTTCAAAGTAGATTTATTGCATCAAAAGTGTACACATTTAAACATTCTTGATGTCAGCTTCCAATCTTTATTTGTTCATACTAACAGATTGTTTTCCTGAATTCATATCAACAGTGGTCATTATCAGCTTTTAAGTTTTGATGATCTAACGGACAAAAATTGGTATATGATTGTCTTAAGAGTGAGACTTAACTTCTTTTTTGGTTATTTCAGTTTTTTTTTTTTTTTTTTTGATAGTTTTCCTAATGTTAATATTCTTTTTTCTTATTAGTCAGTAGATGCTCTTCATGTTATAAGTAGTAACTATTTGTTGTATATGTTGACAGTGTTCTCTCCTAACTTTAAAAAATACAACTTTTGCTGTATTTTTAATATCAGCTTTTTGTTCATGGCTTTTGGCTTTTGTGTCTTTGTTACGAAGTCCTTTCCTATTTTAACACTATCAACATCCTATATTTTCTTCAAGTATTTTTATAGTTTTGATTTCTTTTAGTTAGCTTTTTCTATTAGAGAATATTGTTTACAGTTTTGGGGCCTATGGATTGAGCTTTAAATATTTTTCCCTATGAACTAGCCAGTTGTCCCAACTGACCTTATAGAATGTTCCATGCTTTCCCCTGTTTGAAAACTGTACCAATTTGCACAGAATAAATTTCTGTATATGTCTGGAGTTTCTCTTCCATTCAATTGAACAGTTGATCTTTTCTGACACAGAGTTTTAATTACTGTAGCTTTAGAGTGTGTTTTGATAATGTCGTATGCAAGTCCCCTCACTCTCACCCCTTCTTGTTCTTTTTTGTCAGATTTTTCTTGGCAATTTTTTGTGTATGAAGAATTTTATTTTGGATTTTGATATGAAAATATGAATGTCTCTGTGAAATTAATACTTACCAAAGACTGTTTTCCACATGTTAGATATTATTTTAAGTGCTTTGCAAATATTGCTGTGAGAAGCGATTATGCCTTCATTTCTCAGTGAGCAAAAAGTTGTGTTGTTGCTAGGAGCCATTGAGTCAGTTCTGACTTAAAGCCACCCTATGTACAACAAAACAAAACACTGCTTTGTCTTGTGCCATGCTCAGAATTGTTGTTATACTTGAGCCCATTGTTGCAACCACTGTATCAATTCATCTTATTGAGGATCTTCCTCTTTTTCGCTGAACCTCAACTTTCCAAGCATGATGCCCTTCTCCAGGGACTGGTCCCTCCTGTTAACATGTTCAAAGTATATGAGACGAAGTCCTGTCATCCTTGCTTCTAATGAGCATTCTGGCTGTACTTTTTCCAAGACAGACTTGTTTGTTTTTCTGGCAGTCCATGGTATATTCAGTGCTCTTCACCAGCACCCTAATTCGAAGGTGTCAGTTCTTCTTCAGTCTTCCTTATTCATTGTCCAAATTTCACATGCATATGAGGCAGTTGAAAACAGCATGGCTTGGTCAGCACACCTTAGTCCTTAAAACGACATCTTTGCTTTTTAACAGTTAAAAGAGGCCTTTTGCAGCAGATTCGCCAAGTGCAATCTGTTGCTTGATCTCTGGACTGCTTCTTCCATGGGCATAGATTGTGGATCCAGGTAAAATGAAATTCTTGACAACTTCAATTTTTTTTCCATTTATCATGGTCTTGCTTTTTGGTCCAGTTCTGAGGATTTTTGTTTTCTTTATGTTGAGGTGTAATCCATACTGAAGGGTGTAGTCTTTGAGCAAAAGGTTATCTTTATCAAGTGACCTTATGGTGAAATAATAACAAGCCAAAACTATGTATTTTAGTAGAGACAGTAAAAAAAAAAAAAAAAAATTTTTTTTTCTTTTTCTTTTTTTACAGACTGTATTTATATAGTGTAGGTGGAGAAAGAGCAGGGTTCAGGTCTCATCCCCTCCAGGTATGCACCCGTTCTGCTACACCCACATTTAACTTGGTTGATATTATATGTTTTTGGTCTGCTTTTTACAAATCATGAGTATTCCCCATATCATTAAAATAGCTTTATAAATATAAATAATAAATGTTTAATATACCACTTGTCCTAGTGTTTCAAAATCTCCTTACCTCTGTGTGATGATAGCTTCATGGATAAGAATCAGCAAAAACTGATTCCTAGAAGGCGGAGATCAGTCATATCCCTGTTTTCGCACTTCTCTATCATCTGTAACATCAGCTGCCCACACAGCTTGCTTGCGCATGAGCACACTTTCTGTCTGTTTCTAGCCATCCAGGGCTAGGTAAGACCTTTTAATTAGTTAAGAGGACACTGTCCTTGGGTTTCTTAATTTGCTGGAATGACTCACAGAACTCACAGAAGATATTATTAGGACTAGGGGTTGTAGTATAGTGAGGATATAAAGAAGGATCATCGTAAGGAAGAGATGCACAAGCAAGGTCTGAGAGCGTTCCCAGCATGAAGCTGCCGTGTCTCAGAGAGGGCACATCATCCTTCTCCACCAGCCAGGAAGTCTCTGAGCCTTTGTGTTCCACGCTTTTATTGGCCAGTCCTGCATGACAGGCTGAACCATGCGTTCTTCGGTTAGTTGACATTGGCGTCCCAGGTGGGTCTTTTCTGGTCTACCTAGCCCCAGTTCACCTACACAAATCTCAGGTGTGCCCCGAAGCCCCAGACCAAGGCGCTCCAGTTACTCCAAGGATTATTTCTCAGAACCGAGAAAAAAGGCCATTTGAATTTAAGGTAAAGTAAGGTCCTTTACTCCTCACCTCATAGGCATTTTATTTTTTAAATTACGGTTTTCTTTTGTAACTGTGATACATGCAAAAGAATATGTCACAAGAGAGTCACAGAGCATAACAATGAGAACAGCACATGGAAACCAACCCAAGTCAAGTGGATACTCATGCATCAATCTGTGTGCTTTCTCTATAGGTATTTAATTGCAGTTGCACAGTTATAAGTAATACCGTAACCTACTATCTGCTTCCCTCCCCTTTTTAATATATATATATATATTTTAAATACTCGGTTTTGGGTTTTATTTTTAAATACAGTGACATTAGTGGATCAGAAACCATGGACATTCTAAGCTTTTGTTGGCCAACTCCCACCAGCAATATCTGAGGGACCATTCTAGCATTCCCTCACCAGCATTGAGTATTATACTACAAAGCAAAATTAAAAACTTAGTAGCTCATTTGATAGAAAAAAATTACTTTTTAATTTGTGTTTCTTACATCACTAGAGGCTAAGTGGTTTTAAAATTTTTGTTAGCCCTTTTGTGGTTAGATTAAAAATTTTTGTATAACTCAGGATATTCAGGATATTTACCTTTTGGGACAAATATTTTCTCAATTTGTTATTTTCTTTATACTTCTGTGCTTTTCATTTATCTGCATTTTGCTTTTTAAAATGTAGGCCGGTCCATTGGCCTTTCTCTTTATTACTTGAACTTAGTTTGTTCCCAGGTGTAAGGTTAGTATTTTTAGCATTTTGAACTTTCATGTTACTTTACCTATCTGGAATTTATTTTGGTCTGTGTTGTGTCTTGAGCATCTAAGTCTCATGCTCAGCTAATATTTCCGTTGTCATTTGTGATTCATCGTGTCTGCTTATCACAAGTTTAAACTTCTGTGTATGCTGGGATCTGTTTTGGACTGGATTATAAATCAGACCTAGATGAATTTTTCCATGGAGTCCCATTTCTTGGGATAAAAAATTACTCCAAAGAAACTATGAAACAATATCTTTTTGATATTGAAAACATTTAAGTATTGGTAATTCTTATTTTTCTGAGAAAAATTACATTTTCTCAGGCTTTATATTCTTGAGCAAACTAGTAGCTAAGCATCAGAATTTAAAATAGAAAACACAGAAGAAAGGGACTGGATGGTGTAAAGGATACTGGTAGACCTGCTAAGAAGGGTCATTTGTTCCTAGGAAAGGCAAAGATTTTTGGATCCATTTTAAGGAATGTTTGATACTGTCTTCCTGGGATATGTTATTTTTGTATTTCTTGGTGTATAGCTGAATTAGGCTGCAGCCTTTTGCTCTTGATTGTGTGGGCAGTGGGGACGTTATAATTTTGGGTGGGTAGTAAAGTTGGAGATGTATGTTCACTAGTAATAAGATTTTGGAAACTGAGCTGTAATGTATTTGCCTTCCATGAGCAAGCAGGCTTTTCTTTTATTGGTGCCCTGTTTTTTCTACTTAAGTTCTGCTCATGCTACTTTATCCAGGGGCTTTTATCACTAGAATATTGTTCCTTCTTCAGGAGGGAAGCACAGTTGTATTCCTTAGTCAAAATGCTAGCTTGGGAAGGTTTAGAAGCCAACTGTTAACACAGGCATTTAGCATTAAAATTGGGGACTTAAAAATCATGTTAACCCAAGTATTATTATTTTACTCGGTGACTGGGCATAGGCTTGTGGACTCCTTTTTTTTTTTTTTCGTTTTCCCTTTTTTGTTAAGGACTGACCCTTCTCCCCCTTTAAGTCCTCATGTCTGTTTTGAACGTTAAGGTGAGTACTATATAACTTACCATGTTTGCTGTGTAAGTTTCTGTAAGTTGGGAATTCTTCTAGTGTTGGGAATTTGCATATTTTCCATTAATGTAAATTTACACATACCTTGGTAATAAAAGCATCACCTGGATTTTTCTTTTTTTTAAAAGACCTTCTGTTTTTTGTGTAGCTCCTCAGAACATTTTCTGAATAGGAGTGTTATTCATATATGTTGATTTGGTAATGTTTTGTTAATAATCGATTAATAAAAGCACAGAATTACACTTGCTAATCTGTGGGTCTAGAACTTCCTTCATTAAGATTTTCCCCGGCTTAGGTGTTCAGGCTGGAAGATGACATGATCTTTTCATAGTCCAACACTGGACCGATGGAAGAAGGTGAGGCCAGAGGATTTGCCTGGAGTCACACATCTGTTTGTTCACTGGTCAGGTTGAGACCCCAAACCAAAAAAACCCAAACCCATTGCTGTTGAGTCGATTCCAACTCATAATGACCCTACAGGACAGAGTAGAACTGCCCCATAGGGCTTCCAAGGTTATAAATCTTTACAGAAGCAGACTGCCACGTCTTTCTCTGCAGAGTGGCTGGTAGATTCGAACCGCTGACCTTTCGGTTAGCTGAGTGCTTAACCATTGTGCCACTGGTTGAGGCCAAGCCTAGCTATTCCAACTTTCACTTAATGACTTGTCTACCAGACAGTGGTGGCTTCTGCCTTTTCTTTCTGGGTTAGTAACCACCGCCACGCTTGGGAATTTGCTCTTCATTAGCCACAGCCCATCATGACCACACCATGAGGTTGAGGTGTCTGTAGCTTATAGATACGAACTTAAGATCACAGAGGTTACACATGGTGCATTTCTTCCTTGATCTCTGCCTCTTCTCTCATCTCTTGCCTCATAACCTGGTGGAGCAGTTTGCCCACCAGGGGACATGTGGCAATATCTGGAGACATCTTTGGTTATCATGACTGTGAGGAGTGGATCTGGCATCTAATGGGTAGAGGCCTGGGATGTTGCTATCCACAGAAAAGCCCCAAAACAGAGAAGTATCCGGCTGAAAGTGTTAGTAGTGCTGAGGCCGAGAAGCCCTGATTTATGAGAATGTCCTTGGAAGCAAGGATGACTAGACTTCATGTCATGTACTTTGGACATGTTATTAGGAGGGACCAGTCCTTGGAGAAGGACATCATGCTTGGTAAAGTAGAGGGTCAGCAATAAAGAGGAAGACCCTCAATAAGATGAATTGACACAGTGGCTGCAACAGTGGGCTCGAGCATAACAATGATTGTGAGAGTAGTGCAGGACTGGGCAGTATTTGATTCTGTTGTACATAGGGTCACTATGAGTCAGAACCAACTCGACAGCACGTAACAACAACAACAGTGGTGACGGTAAGGTGAATACACAAAAGCTCTTAGCACTACAATACAGGTAGTCTCCACTTATGATGGTACAACCATCTTTTTTTTTTTTTAAAATCTTATCTATACTGGAAACCCTGGTGGTGTAGTGGTTAAGTGCTATGGCTGCTAACCAAAAGGTTGACAGTTCGAATCCACCAGGCGCTCCTTGGAAACTCTATGGGGCAGTTCTGCTCTGTCCTCTAGGGTTGCTATGAGTTGGAATCGACTTGATGGCAACAGGCTTGGCTTGGCTATTGATAGCAATATGTACTACGTACAGTATTGCAGCATGTAATTTGCTGATGATAATCATTCTCAGATGTACACTTACAGATGTTCCAAGATCAGATTTATAAAGATATTGGTAATAAGAGGCAATGATAATGACATTTTTTTAATTAACTTTTATTGAGTTTCAAGTGAATGTTTACAAATCAAGTCAGACTGTCACATATAAGTTTATATACACCTTACTCCGTACTCCCACTTGCTCTCCCCCTAATGAGTCAGCCCTTCCAGTCTCTCCTTTGGTGACAATTTTGCCAGCTTCCAACTCTCTCTATCCTCCCATCCCCCCTCCAGGCAGGAGATGCCAACACAGTCTCAGGTGTCCACCTGATACAATTAGCTCACTCTTCATCATCTCTCTCCTTCCCACTGTCCAGTCCTGATAATGACATTTTAAAAAAGGAGTATTCGACTTACATCAGAACCAATTTACAGTGGAGTCGTTGGAACGAAACCTGGTCGAGGACTACCTGTTAACCACAGAGAGGCCTAGATTTTCCCTAAGAAAGATGCATAAGCACCTCCCAAGGGCTAAAGAGAAAGAGTATTGCAAGTTGTTACATTTCTGCTGTTGCTTCAGGGCCTTGAACACATCTCTGTGACTTTAAGTGATTTCTAAAAATACCCAATTTATTCTTCATAGGGTCAGACATAGGTTGTTAAAGAGAGTCAGTCTTCCTACAAAGGTTGATAACTGATGCCAGACTTTTTTTTTTAAATACGAAATATCAGTATGACCCAGCATTTAGTTAGCATTTCAACATCCTGCACCCTGTCTGTACTATGGGAGTTAAAGATCAGTGCTCCTGGTGCTCTTAGTCTGCTATTTTCTTCTCTCTTGCATGCAGCATCAAGCTTCTCAGGGTCCCGATTTGAGTCCACAGAGAGTGGGGTGAGGTAATTTGAAATTCATTGCGGTCCTGTCTTGAAGGGTGTGCGCTCTTCGCCCTCATTAGATTGTGTTTAACAAGACCCTATTATTTTCTGCTTTGATTTTTTTTTTTTGGATACCATGTGTTTTTGTTAATGGAAGCATGCCAAGTCATGGAGTGTGTTTAAATTTTTGATTGGTAATATGGATTTTGAGAAATACTGTGTAGAAATACGTGTTACTCCCAAACTAGGGGGTTTCTCAGGTGCCATGATTGGTGGGCGCTCACCTGTCTCACTGGACCTGGGTAGCAGGGTACATATGTAGGGCACCTTCTATTGGGGTACATTGGCACCTCTGGTTTTACAAATACGACACAAAAAAATCAAAACCAAACCCACCAGGACTCCATAACTATCACTCGGGAAGCCACAAATACACTTACAGGCTTGGCTTACCTAGCTGTACAAAAGCCAAAAGAGGCAAAATTTTTACCCAGTCACACTTCCTGGATGCACACTACCTTGCATTCAAGCCTGATAACTCAGCGATTCTGCTTTAATGAACATTTCTTTAGTCTTCCACTGTTACACAGGTTCCCACTGGAGGGCAGCAAATACTTTTAGTGGGAAAAGTAGGGTCCTAAGAGACTTGGAAGCCAAAAACTTGTTGCCATTGAGTTAATCCTGACTCATAGTGACTCTATAGGACAGAGTAGAACATGCTTCTTAGGGTGTCCACTGAGCAGCTGGTGGATTTGAACTGCTGACATTTTGGTTAGCAGCCGAGCTCTTAGCTACTGCACCACCAGGGCTTCCAAGAGACCTGAGGGGAGGAAAAAGTAGGTGGGCAAGTCTCTCTCTCATATATCCTGAAAGGGTAGAAAGGAGGCTATGTAGGCAGGCAAGTTTCCAGAAGGTGTATGAAAGAAAACAAGATCAAATTAAATCACCAGTTCCCCTGGTGAGTGCATGGGCCAGTGATTGGAAAAGATGCACACAGGATGGCTTAGATCTCTTAACTGCGTGGATGAAAACAGTCCTCCAAGACGCTTGTGAAAATAAGAGTATGGTCGAGAGTAAGACAGAGATGCAGACTTAGAATATGCTGAAAGACTGGAATCGTGAAACATTGTGACAGCTGTAAAAAAAAATTCCAGAAGGCTTTGCCTTACATTCAGAATGTGAAGCCTAAAGTCAGATGGTTTTACCTTTTACTCAGCTCCTGGCACAGAATAGGTATTCAGTATTATAACGCTGGAAGGAGTTTGTGTTTTAAAAATATCTGAACTTGCTTTTTATTACATTAATTTTACTGGTGACAAAACGTAGACTCTTATTTTGCATCATCCTTCTTCATCTCGTTTTAGTTCTGGTGCCTAAGTGAATGTGCAGATATACAAAATGTAAATCATAGTGGAGGTGACGATCACTGTCATGTGGGAGTTCTTTATATATAAGGGCTCCTGGGTTTCTGTGTGTTCTTAAAATTTGTGGTTTATAAAACCTAATAAAGCATGCTACTTTGGGATTATATAGATTAATATATTCACCTACATTGTCTATTAGATAATCATAGCCATATTATAATTTCCCAAACTTGTTTTTTTATAGTGATTATCATCCATATTGTTAATTTTTTAACATCAGCTAGCTTTTTATTTAAAAGTAAACTTTATCACTGTTATAAATTGAAGTATTTTAATGGAGTACTTATCTTAAATGGAGTACAAAAACCAAAAGCAAGGCGACAGTGTTAATTTGATAGGGAAAAAAAAACACAGTAACATAGCAGATTGATTTACAAAATTTTATGCCTGACAGTGTTTGTAATTGGGAGTAGAGTTTATAATCAGTCAATAATAAAGGAATGAGAAAGCTTGATGCCACGTAGTGGAGGCAAGAATGAGGTTCTGTGTTAACAATACTGTTGATTGATAGTTTTAGGTTAACCAGAAAGGGTGAAGGAAATGGTGGTTCAGTGGTAGAATTCTTACCTTCCATGCTGGACACCGAAATTCAATTCTGCCTTCCATGGAAAGACCTGGGTTTGCGTCCTGGCCAGTGCGCCTCATGTTCATCCACCACACATCTGTCAGCGGAGGCTTGCCCGTTGCTGTGATGCTGAACAGGTTTTAGTGGAGCTGCCGGACAAAGGTGGACTAGGAAGAAAGGTCTGGTGATCTGCTTCCCAAAGTCCACCAGTGAAAATCCTATGGATCACAACAGTCCGGTCCCATTTGCAGCTGATGGTGGCAATGGTGCAGAGCCGGGAAGCGTTCGTTCCATTGTGTTTGAAGTCGCCATGGCTCAGGGGACCAGCTCGACAGCAGCTGACAACAGCAACAACAGTGTGTTAACCAGACTGAGAGTCAGTTCACATGTACACAGTAGGAAGGGGCAAACTATACTTAAGCATTGTTTTTTGATATGAATGGATACCAAGGATTTTTAATATAGGCAATGAAAGTGACTTTCAGTAGTTGTTTCAGGGAGCCATCATCTTCCAGAACCTATTCTGACTTTGTTAAGTGTTTTGAGTAGAATTCAGAAAGTGGAAAAGGAGGTCTCTTAGCCACTCATTGCTGCTATTCAGTTTGAAAAATGAAACCCTATTGTGTGTCTTTCAGGTTCTCTTATTAATGTGCAAAGCATTTTCAGTGATCCCCCACCGTGAATTCGTGCCTAGGTGATGCAGATAGCAAAAGTAACTCAATTCTGGTTATCAAGGTATCTTAGGCTGGGTTCTCCAGAGAAGCAAAACAGTAAAGCATATAAATATACACAGACAGAGATTTATGTCCAAGGAAATGGCTTGCACGTTTGGAGAGGCTGAAAAGTCCCAAGTCTGTGGATTAGTCTGGAGGTTTCTCCTGACTCATGTAGCTGCAGGGGCTGGTAAACCCAAGATCGGCAGGTCAGACGGCAGCCCTCTGGCTCACAAGCTGAGGAGACAGATGAATCCCAAGATCAGCAGGCAAGATAGCAGGTAAGTTGCTAGCTCAAGTCCCAAGAACTGGAGGTCAGATGAACAGGAGTCAGCTGCAGGATCCAGAGCGCCCACCTATATTGGCTGCAGACCACACCCCCAAGGAAACTCCTTTTTAACTGATTGGCTACTCACAGCAGATCCCATCATGGCAGTGATCACATTATATCAGCTCATCGTGGGGGTGATTACATCATTATACCACTGTCAAACTACATCATAGCTGCCAGAGCACTTGAGAATCATGGCCCTGCCAAGTTGACATACAACCTTAACGATCATAGAAGGTATAGTCCATAGCCACAGCTCATGCTCACAGGAGCTCATTTTGTCTTAAATGTGGAATACTACCTGATAACCAGATAGCTCAATGAGGAAATATCTTTGCAGGATATGCTGACTTGTGAATCTGTGTCCAGTTGTGCCTCACCCTGAGAAGGACTGTTCTGTCCTGGTTACACGAAGCTTGTCCTTCAGTCTGAGTACACTAGTGTAGACTTTCAAAGCTTTGGAGGTTCAGGACTGAACGCAGTTGGAGCCACTGCCCATATCTTTAAAGAGGAAAAAAAAGGTGGCGAATTCAGCAGCCTTCTTAACACATTTTAACATGTTGAGGTTGGTTCTCTGTACAGCAGAGAGTAATTCTGTAAGTTCCCAGTAGTAGTAGTATTTCCAGGGTGATCTTTACCTTTAATACTCTTCAGTCATGTCATCAGTCTTATCCATGATGGGTTCAACAGAAAAAAACTGATGTTCAGAGAGCAGTCCCAATTCCATTTTGCAATTACGTATACTTGTGTGTAGTTCATATACTGGAATATTTCACTGTATTGCTGATGAGAATGTATGTGTACTTAAGCATTGAGGAGTCTTGATTGGCCTTCAGGCTTGCTATGTGTAGTTACAAATGGTTGTGGAGGAAGGTTACTGAAGTTTTCAAATGTTCAAGACTTGCCTGAGCACTGTGCATATAATTCAAGGGGTCTGCATAAGAGGATAGCCCCCTTAGACTTGGGTGAAATGATTGGTGCTAACTATGGTTTTTCTTCTATGAATTAAAATAGATATATTCTTAATAAATTTAAATGTTCATGCTTCTGCTTCCTGAAAATCATCTTGTGTGCCCCCAGTGGGGCATATAACATGTTTGGGTAAATTCTTGACAATTTTCCTTCACCAACCTCTGCTACACCAGACTGCCTCGTTATATAAACTGTAACAGCTGCATAGGCTTGCAGGCACTCCACAGCTGGGGGCTGGGGGTGAAGAGTGGGCACTGGTACTTCAGTGGTAGAATCCTCACCTTCCATGCAGAAGACTGGCCAGAATTCAATTCCTGGCCAGTGCACCACATGCACAGCCACCACCCATCTGTCAGTGAATGCCTGGGTGTTGCTGTGTTGCTGAACAAGTGTCAGAGGAACTTCCAGGCTAAGACAGATTAAGAAGAAAGGCCTGGAGATCTACCTTAGAAAATCAGCCAATGAAAACCTTATGGTCTGATCTGCAACTGACATTGGAGGTGGTGTAGGACCGGGCAGTGTTTCCTTTTGTTGTGCATGGCGTTCCCATGAATTGGGGGCCGACTCTGTGACACGTAACAACTCCCCCACTCAACTCATAAATGGTTTGTTTTGTGAGACTTTTGAAAATTTTTGGTTAATTGGTGCTTTTTGATCTGTACACTTTTAAATCTGTATTATTCATAGGCTTAGGTTTCCAGGTTATCTACAAAATCTGCCCATAGCTACTTAAAGTAGAAAAGAGTTCTGCAGAACCCAAAGTTGAGTTTTTTGTTTTTGTTTTCAGTGATACATGTACTTTCAGAGTTGTAACCCCATAGAGGGGTTGGAATTTCAATCAATGTGATAAATTATCAGTTTGGCTTAGGTCTTTTTTTTTTTTAAATCCCTTTTCAGAGGCCCTAGGCATTGGGCCTTCCACCTCCACTTTCCAGTGAGGTCGCCTGTGGTTGTGGCCCGCTCTGGAGCAGGGCTCTCTGCCTTTCCTGCTGTCCTCTTTGCACAGCATGCTCTTTGTCCTGTCCAAGTCTTCTAAAGGACTTAAAAAAGTGACTAGTAAGGGGGGAAAATGAGGATTTAAAAGCTTTCTTCTGTGCATATCCCTATGCAGCATGGAAAAGTAGAGGGTCATTCTGAAGACCACCATCCCCCCGCATGCTTTTATTTCCAAAATTCTCATAAAATTGCCCATAAACTTTTTTAAAGTTGCATTTTTAGTTAATGAGTTTTTGATTTATTATTATTATTTATTCTTCTCTGTAAGCCATAATAATTTTTAATTGAAAAAAACTCTTTTAAGTGTTAAGGTATCTAGTAAGTTCAGAAGAACTTATGAGGAAGGGAAAATATTTTGAGTTTTATTTTTTTAATTGAAATGTGAAATATTTCAACTCATATTTTCACAAGAACTGTTGTTTTTTTTTTTTGCCTCCATTTTAGAGTATCTTTCTTCAAGTATTTTTACAAGACAAAAACTCATCAAATAAGTTGCTTCTTGATTTTGTTTGAATGTTTTGCCAAATTTAGGTGCTGTAAAATCTGAAGTCATTGAATTTCATTCCTTTCTGGTATAGAGTTTGAATTTATCCAGTTAAACATAGGAGTTCTATCAGAAGATTCTTCCCATAAGTTATATTCTAAAGTGTGCTTACTGAATTTAAAAATTATTATTATACAGTTTTTTGAACTCTAGATATTTAATATTTTTAGTTCTTCCTCTGCTTTTCTGGGGACTAATTTTACTGCAGGCTTTGAGTTCAATAATCACAGTTTGTGAAATGCTTCAAAGCTGGCTTTTTAAAATATTCTGTTTGTTGAAAGTTCTGATCAAAGATTTCCAACTGGTTTTGAACAAAATTCAACCAAAATCATTGTGTGTATTTCAGGCTTTGTGGGCTACATATGGTTGCTGTCGCAACTCCACAGCTTTGCTGTTATAACATGAAAGCAGCCATAGACCATGAGTACACACATAGGCACAACTGTGTCCCGATAAAACTTTATGGACACAGAAATTGGAATTTCTTAAAATTTTCACCTGTCACAAAATATTATTCCTCTTTTGGTTTTTTCCAACAATTTAAAAAGTTAATCTTAGCTTTCAGAATGTGTGAAACAGGTGGCAGACCAGATTTGGCCCACAGGTCATAGTTTACAGACCCTTGTTATATTACTGGAATTGATCGGTTTTACATTTGAAAACTGACACTATCTAACTGCTTGCTGCGTCCTTCCACAGCTACGGGAGCCAGTATTTAATAGTACCGCAGTGCCGCAATGGTTAAAGTGCTCGGCTGCCAACCAAAGGGTCAGCAATTAAAACGCACTGGCGGCTCCATGGGAAAAAGATGTGGCAGTCTGCTTCACACCTTTTCAAGATTTACAGCCTTGGAAACCCTATAGGGCAGTTCTACTCTGAGTCAACTTGATGGCAATGGGTTTGGTTTTTTGTTTGTTTTTGAGACCTTTTACATGTGCAGGAGAAAATTTAGAGAAAAAATGAGCACGGTTAATTAGAATAGCCATTTGATTTAAATGAAAAGTCATGCTGCACAAAGAAATAGAAATACTGTGTGTAAATGTAAATCCTATAACTACATATGATAATTAGTTCTCTTTGGGCACAGTTGTTTTTAAAAAAAAGTCTTTTAAAGTAGATGGCAATGTTTGTTCAGCAGATGTCTTCTGATTTTCATGGGTCCACTGATGAGACGGTGGCCCCCATACATGGTAAATGTGGGCAAAGTGCAAATTATATGTTCATCATGAATTCTCTTGAGGAGTGGAAATTCAGTACTTTTTCAATAAAGATGCATATTTACTTCTTTTTTTTTTTTTTTTAGTTCATTGCTACGAAAACAGTTTATTGTGAAATTAAGGTAACGAAAGTAATGATATAAAATAGTTGTGGATTTATACCATTCAGGAAGTGACAGAATCAGTGTAGTAAGAGTTGTCAGGCTACTCTGTACAGGTGACTCTCCCACATCTTCCCTACACCAGAGTCAGTGGAGACTCGCACACTTGGTTTCATCAGTGAGTATCCTGCACGCGTGAAGGGAGGCGTTTGTTACCTTGGGTGTGGAAAGGCTCTGGGAGGGAGGCAGTTGATTGCTGACTGACTTATCAGAGTTAGCCACGTGGTAAAGTGAGAACTTTGTTCACTGCACGGGTGTCTTGCACATTCCTGTTCGAGATAGAGGCAGAAGCGAGATACATAGAGTCTGTTAAACCTGTATTGGCTCATTTTAATGCAGTGATGAGTCATAATATTGGTTAAAAATGGAACAAATTAAGACCAAATGGAAAACCGGAACTTTGAGACAGCAGGTATAAGCCAGGACATATGGTTATCCTATTTATAGAGTTCCATTCAATTAAGCTTTCTTATAATGTGGACGGAAACCTGGTGGCGTAGTGGTTAAGTGCTACGGCTGCTAACCAAAGGGTCGGCAGTTGGAATCCGCCAGGCGCTCCTTGGGAACTCTGTGGGGCAGTTCTACTCCATCCTATAGGGTCACTATGAGTTGGAATCGACTCGACAGCACTGGGTTGTTTTTTTTTTTGGGTCCTTGGGTTATAATGTGGGCAGTTCCTCCCTTCCCTTTCCCCAATTTGGTCAGCAGCGGTAGTCCTCTAATAGTGTTCTGCAAGTCTCACATCCACTTACTCTCCCTGACATTATTTTCACACAACGCTGTTGAGTGAGCTAAAACCTAAATGTGATGGCATCTATCCCATTGAGGCCTCTTGGTGCAGTGATTAAAGCTCCGAGGGAGAGAAGACCTGATGTAAAGAGTCACGGCCTTGGAAACCTTATGAGGCAGTTCTCCTCTGTCCTGTAGGGTCACTAGGAATTGGCATCAACTCAACAGCGCATGTCTTGGAAAAACGCCGGCCCGAGGGACATTAAACCCTGGCCTGTGTGCTTGCTTCGTTATCTGCCACTTCCCTCCTGTTTCAGTCTGACACCACACATCTGCCTTAGTCTCTAGCATCCTGCTTAATTAACCTGTCTTTTTTCCACATTTTTCTATCAGCTAAGAGGACTGTTATTGTCATCCACCTTTCTGTTCCAATTATATTTGTTTGTTTTTTCTCCCCCATTTCTCTCTAGACTGAATATCTTGTGATAACAGGGTTTAGGTCTCAGATCAGTCCTGTATCATAACCTCCCACCTGAAACGCAAGAGACTGTTAGTGATGATTACAAGTATGAAGTTCAAGGGAACTATGTTTTCATTGTCCCTCTTGTCAAGAACCAAAAATTAAGAGGGAATTAAAGTAGGATTTGTGTAGTTACTTTGTTAATTTATTTTACATATCAGGCTCTGGAATCAATCAGTGTGGTGCTGTTAATTTTCAGGCTGAAAATTGTGCATTAGAACAGAAGAAAAATGCCCCCTAAACATTAGTAACTGCTCCTAGTCCAATAGCAGCTGTATCTTTCTCCAGCCAGAAGAGGGCTCAACAGAGACAAAGGCTGGAAGATACCAGAAGCTTCCTTTGTGGGAATAGAGAAGGAGTTCTCTAGTTGATTTCTGTATGTCAGGATTGGTACAAGGCTGGTTAGAAGAAAAGTGCTTTCTAGGGATTTGTACCAGTGGGACACGTCCCACACTTTGAATTAGGATCTTGTAGACGTCCACAGGGGTTTTTTTGGTTTTTGTTTTAGACATGTACTTAAGGACCAGAGTTGAAACTGGAAAATTCTGTTACTTCTTTATGCTTTTGCTTGTAAATACTGAAGTTTAATAAAATGTAACCCTAATTACTTACTTTTTGAAATTTGGTAGGGTTTTGTTGTTGTTTTTCAGAAACAGTAAACTCTATAAGGCAAGGATCTCCCCCCGCCCCCCCCCCATCTATTTTATTATATCCCAAGTTCTAGAACAGTGCCTGACACATAGTGGACACTCAATACATATTGTCGAATGAATGAACTTATGGTGAAGCTCAGCTGTAGCAAAGTGATCCTTTTGTGCTTTAAATCTTTTCCTATGATAAATTTTTAAGGAAATTGAGACTTTTGTGAAGACATTGTTAAATGAGCCAAAATTACCAATGATATTTTCTCCCAATCAATCACGGTCCACTGCCATCTCCTTGAGCCAGCTCTTACACCTCATGTTACAATTTTGAAAATGTTCTCTTTTCAGACACGTAAATGAGCAACTGCATAAGAACAGTGTGCAGCTTAGTGTTTAAAATGACAGCAGTGGAGGTCGTTCAGACAGGAAGGCATCCACATTGTGAGTGGCTGACCCAAAGTGCAGGCCAATGAAAAGGCAGATATTTTCATCAGGAGAGGAATTCCTCATGGGAGATTTCAGGATCATTTCAGTTGTATGGTTATTTATAGCTACCTGATTGTGCTTTAGCCCTTATTTAGTTTTGATGTTGAGTCCTTGGGTGTGTAAATACTTAATGTGCTTGGCTGCTAACTGAAAGATTACAAGTTCGAATCTACCTAGAAGCACCTCAGAAGAAAGGACTGACTGATGATCAACTTCCAAAAAAATCCGTTATTGAAAACCCTGTTGGAGCACAGATATACTGACCCGCATGGGGCCGCCATGAGTCTGAGTTGACTCCATAGCAACTGGTTAACTGGTTCTTTGTTGGATGTGTTAAGCCTCAGCTGTACAGATGACAGAGTTGGTTACCTTTCGAACAACTGGTGATGCAGTTTGGCCTGTTGTTTTGCAAAGGCAATAGAGGCAAGGGGTAGGTCATTGTGTGTGTGTGTGTGTGTGTGTGTATATTATGTATATATATGTGGCCATTTTGGAGCATGTTGTTTACTTTGTTAATAATTCTTGACTTATTTTTTAAAGCTTACTCCTTTGTGTGGCAGAAAAGATAACAAAGATAATATGTCAATGTATTATGCTCCAGTTGTCATTGACCTGTCATGTAGGGTGGATACCTTTTTGTTGCCCGCATTTTAGTTTAAATCATATTTAGCTTAGTAGAGTGCTGTTGTTTAAAAGTTGAGTATTGATTATTATGGGACATCTAGGTGAAAGTTCTTTTCTCTTGGCCTGTGTATTTTTGTTGTTAGCTGCTGTTAAGTCGGCCCCCAACTCATGACAACCCTGTGCACAACAGAACAAAACTCTGTCCAGTCCGTGCATCCCTGCTTTTAATACATTTTAATTCCCAAAGGCAGATATTGTTCTGTAAAATTCACAAGTGTGCAAAGCGCAGTTTTTTTGCAGGGAAGGAAGCAAGTATGGCTTTGTAATGGTATTCAAACCTGTTAAAAATGTGGAGTGATATCCCACTTAGCGAAAACTCACTGCAGCACAGTGAGTCTTTATGGAAGGATTCGTCAGTGCCTGCCAAGCACAAGTACCTTGTGAGGTTAACAGCATTATGAACAGAAAGCTACGGGTGACTTATTTGATGACTCTTGGTTTCAGTGGACTAGCATTATCTTTACGTAGTATGTTCTTGTTAAAGATTCTTAATGATCTTAATTCTGTATGGTATGTCACTAATTTATTTTGGGAGGTCGTTTGAATAGGTATTCATATTTTCTCATTTCAGTGCTTTTGAAAGTAAACTTCACTGTTTAAAGAGCATTACACTAATTTAATTTCTACTTTTTAATATAAAAATTTCTCCCAAATTGTAAAATTGGTCATACCAGAAATATTTGTGTGCTCCCTCCCCCCAACTTAAAGTATGTTAAGTGATTCTTATTTATTTTGTACCTGCCGTGTGCCAGACACATAAAGGTTCACAGAATATTGCGAGAAACAAAGCAGATGAAATCCCTGCCCTGGTGAAGCTCTCCCATTAGTAGGTAAAGCAGACTGTGCACACAGGTTGAGATGGTGAGATGGAGTCCGGTGCTTAGGAAAAAGCATCAAGGACGGAAAAGGGGGTTTGGGACAGGAAGGGGTAGCAGGGGGCAAAAGAGGCAAGTCCCAGTGACAGGACTGACAACGCGGCTGTGCATGTATGCAGGCTTTCTCTGCCCTGTTTCAGTAGAAGCATGTGGTGGTCATGCTTCATATTTAAACACAAAAAATTAAAGATCAAATTTGGGGAATGATCTAGAATGAGGGCAGAGGGTGCTGAACCTACCAGCAATGGAAAGGTGGTTAGAAATAAACAGCTGGAGGATAACAACATTAATGGAACACAGTGTTGCATTTTATTATACCCTTTTCTAGAACACAGCCCTGATGGTGCAGTGGTTAAGAGCTCAGCTGCTAACCAGAGTCAGCAGTTCGCATCCACCAACCACTCCTTGGAAGTTCTACGGGGCAGTTCTACTCTGTTCTATAGGGTCACTATGAGTTGGAATCAACATCATGGCAATGGGTTTGGTTGGTTTTTGGTTTCTAGAGCAGTCCTCATACTTTTTTTTTTAACATGAATGTTTTGAAGTCACCAGGCCTGTTTCTTGTTGACTGTCTCATGCTCTGGATTTATTTGATTGTTTCCTGATCGTATCACTTATTTCTCCATCCCTCATATTGTTCGTATATTGGAAGTTTGGATTTAAGGCTCAGTTAGGTTCAGGTCAGGCTTTGGACATGAGTACTCAGAGGGGATGGTGTCTACCAGCTTGCGTCCCATCCCCGGGCCCACAGGCCATGTGGGGCCACACAGTAACGTGACCTCTTCGTTTGAAGGGATGCTTTTCCCTCTGCCCTTTGCCTGTAGTCAGCTGGGGTGGTACTCTGGCACCATGCCCAAACCCCACTCCACATGAACGTTGCAGAGTGTGGATCTAGCACCCACTGATGGTCCTGGCTCTATCTGCAGTGGTGTTGCAAGATGCTGGTTTTGTGATTGTCATTCCTTTCACGTTTAGCAGGTAGAACTCTTTTCTAAAGAGAAGCTTTCTCTCATCAATTTCGGTGAGCCACAGTTTCTGCCTTTCCTAGAAAGGCAAGGAAATGGCTTAATTCTTTTACCAGTTTTCAAAGTTTAGAGTTGGTGCATAGTCACCTTCAGTGGTAAGTGAGGGTTTTAACATTTCCTTTTTGTGTATTATTATGGGCTTGTGATTCAGATATATTCATTCTTTTTGTGCAGGTTGCCCAATTTGTAGCCACTGGGGCCTCTTTCTTGAGTTTCTGTCTCTTTCTGACACCAGCCTCCTCTTCCCCCCATTAGTATTAGTCTGTGAGTGCTTCCTTGCTCTTTGGCTCAGATGGCACAGGCTCACCGTGTACCCCCATGTAACTAATGACAACGATAGCTACAGGTAACCATGGCTGAGCACTTACTGCATGTCAGGATGGCTTGGCACCTTAAAAGCACTACCACATTCAACTCCGTAACAACCTTGGGGGTGGGTACTTTATTTTCCTCATTTGTAACTTCTGTAAAATGACGACTTAAAGCTCAGAGAGGTTAAAAACGGGTAACATAACTTCTCCAAGGCTACCTGGCTCCCAAGTAGCAGAGCCTGCATCTGAATTCCCCCTTCCCACCCCAGAGCCTGTTAATAATCACAGTCAGTTCATGTAAGTCGTGACAGTGTCTTGTGCTTTGGTGGACAGGCTTTCCCCCCTCTCTGATGCATGAGCCGCAAATGTAAGGAGAGCTGTCCCCGGGGCTGTAGGGCTCCCTTCCCGGTGGACCCTCCGCAGCTGTGAGTGTGGAGGAGGCTGGGGGCTCTCCCAAGCCCTGCACTTTGTGAGCACCAAGGATAGCTCTTAAAGTATCTCTTGAATGTGCCTCTTCTCAGCTTCTTTGCCTTCTTGCTCAGGTGCTGGTTCTACCTGTAGATCTCTTTGGGTCTCTGCTTCGGTCTCCTTTCCCCTTCCAATATCCATATTCCTACCAGAGGCATCCTTCTTTTTTTGAAGGCAGATGTGATTACTTTCATGTGCAGGATAAAATCCACACTCTTCTGCATGGGCAGCTGGTTTTCGGTTTGTCTCCTGAGCCAGTCCCATGCTGCTTTTCCCACTGTGGTCTGCTCGCGCTGAACAGAACAGCCTCCAGTTCTCAGAACCCCTGTTTGATGCTTGCTTCTCTCCTCTGGAATTTTCCTCTTCCCGCTTTCTGAAAACCCAGCCCAGACGGGCTCTCCTGAGAAATGGTTTGGTTGTCCATGCCTCCAGGTTGTCTTCCCTGAGTGTGTATACTTCTGTATGCTTGTCCTCTCTGGGACCCTCCATCCTGTACACCAGCAGCACTTGAGGACAGGGACAACTATGCCTTACCCATCTTTGCAGCCCAACTCTTACCACGTAACAAGGAATTTATTCTTAACTCTCAGCACCTGTGCTTAGCCCACAGGCTCCTCAGTACACATCTGAGCAGATTAATTTCTGGTTCTCCTCATTGGAGTTGTCATTTGGATGCTTATTTAATCTAAGTAATAGCCATCTGCAGGGCATAACTCAGGGCTCATCTTCAAGATATTTTTTCTTACTCTGGCAATTTTCCTAAATACTCAGCAGCATCTCCAGTTCACATCATTCCGTTGTGTTTTTATATAATTTGATTCTTAGGTACAAATTAGCTCCACCAGATCACAAGTTTTAACTTGCAGATTCTTCCTAGTACGCAGAACTCTGCCGAGCTCCTCTGGGCCCTCAGTGAACAATTCCAGTTGGCTAAGTGACTTGGGCTCCTTGTTACCTGAGGGCTCCATGTATGCGCTCTCATTTTGCTGATGTGGTAAGTGGTGAAATGTTAGGCCACCTGGGGTAAAATACAGAGAAATGTCATGACCCTGTGTGAGTTAAAAAGTGGTTCCAAGGTTGGCAGGTGAACACATGTGCCATTTACAGAATACACACTGAAAGGGTAGGTTTGACTTCCCGGTGACAACACAGGATGGTCTTGGTCCTGGTAGGCTACTACCTCCGGGGTGCCACAGAAACAAAATCTGTACACGCCTCAGGGGTAGGAGGGAGGTGTGCTCAAAGTATCCTTATGGTGATTGATGTTTGGTCCATGTTCTTGGTCACTGTGCCTTAAAAGTTTAAAGAGTTTGATAAAGTTAAAGGAAGGACAACATTGACAGTCACTGGCTAAGACTCAGGTAAGGAGAGTCAGGGCTAAGATTTGGATTTCATCAAATGTGGTTGAAATCATAAAGTGTATGGGTAGAGTAAGAATGGGCTTATTTATCCAGTGTGGAATTCTAGACTTAGTTTGTGTCTAGACAAGGTTGCTTTAGGATAAAATGGAAGAAAATTGTTACATTTTATGGATTATAAATTTAAGTGACTATTTTGATACATTGGAGGATGGTTTCTGTAAATAAATTTATAATAGAGTCTCAAGTGGTAGAAAACCCCAAGGAAAGCCTAACATCTTAATTTTGAAGCAAAGTGAAAGGGAATTGACTCTTTTCTCCATTCTTTTGTCAGAAGTCTTTAACCTATTAAAACTATGTTTCCCTTCTGGAATCTGCTAAAAAGCCAGGGACCCTCAACCTAGAAAATTGGTCATGTATACCCCAACATTTTTCATATAGTTTTTTTTTCCTTGGGGAGGGCCAGTGAAGTCACAGACCCTCCAGAAACTTATTCATGGACCTAGTTTCTAAGAAAAATGTTTTTGACCACCACCCACATAATTTCATGTTTGCTGCTGCTCTTTTCAACGATTTCTGAAGAATCAAATCAGCTTTTGTTTATACTTATTCCTCATGATGCCTGTTAAGAGGAAAGACCAACCTCTTTGCTGATTTAAAGACGTGGATTTGCCACGTCCGATTGTATCCATTCACGCTAAAGGTTTCTCCTCTACGTGAACCGGCTCATCCCATTTACTTCTGTGTCGCGCTAGCTCAAAGCTTCTGCTTCTTTCACTTATTTTCCTTGCCCTTCTTAATTGTGCTTATTCTGAATTCCAGAATTTCAACCAAGAGCCAAGTTCATTCACTTTCTTTCCTGACTCCTATTACCTAAAAATAAACTTCTTGTCCAAAGTGAAGTTTTATTCCTTCCTACATCAAATAAAAACAGTTTTTTTAACCAATAAAAGTAAGTTAAATTAAGGATGGGGAAAACTCTAAAATCTAAGAGTCAGAACTAAACCACTGTTCATTTTATTAATCATTTTTCTGGAGTATCCCATTTATATGTAATAATGGCTTATATAAATTCGGTAGATAATAGGAGCCAAAATGTTTTACGCCCACACGCCTCATCTTAAGAGAAAGGCACCTTTGCTCTTCTGAGGTTAGGTGCATAGACTCAGGTGAGGAAACGAGTTATGGAGCCAAAGTAACGTGGCCAAGGTCATGCTGCCAGAGAGTGGAGCATGTGAACTCCAGAGATGGTCCTCTGAAACACCTGTCCGTATGTAACTCTCTCCACCCTGCCCTCTTTTTGGTTATACATTTCATACATACTTTTCTGTGACCTGCCCTTTTTTTTTTTTATTCAAGAATATGTTGGAAATATTTCAGTGTCTATATATAGGCATGCAAATGAAGGCAGTGAGCATAAAGATGGATGGAGAGTGTAGATACTGGGTTTGAATCCTGGGTCTTCCACTTACTGACACCTAGACAAAGCTACTTAACCTCTCTGTGTCTCGGTTCCCCATATGTAAAATGGGAATGACAGAAAATTCGAGAAATACAAAGTAATTGGCATGGACGCGCTCTGATCCCAGTGCTGCTGTCTTGGTGTGAGGTCCAGAACTCTCTGCTTGTTTCCCTTTCCTTTTTATGTCTTGAGAGATAAGAGGTGGTGCAGATCACACCCCAGGGAAACTCCCTTTATACTGTATCAGGAATGTGACCTGGATAAGGATGTTACAATCCCACCCTAATCCTCTTTAACATAAAATTATAATCACAAAATGGAGGACAACCACAGTTATTTTTTCTGTAAATTATGTGTGTTGGTTTCCATCAAATGCTGCACATGTTTTATTGATTTGTTGTTTCTTTAAGCATTGTTGGTAAGGTTTATTTGTTTTGCTTTGTTCGGTGGACTTGTAGTTGTTATTAAGCTTTTTGTGTAATGGTTTCTGTTTTGTCATATTTTAAATGAGTCACACAATAGAAAGGTGCATTCTGTGGAGCAAACCTATTCTAAGATAGAGAGCCACAAACAGGGAAATTTTATTTCAAATGTGTGCTCAATTATGTGAGCAGTGTGCTTCTACTTGCAGTCTTTTATCCGATAACAGGCACCATGGGTTACTTGTCTGTTGTGTATTACAGGTCTGCCATACTCTGGGGCATTACTCCGTGTGTGATGCTTCATTTCACCTCTGCAGCCCTTGTTTTACAGATGAGAACTGTTGGGGTGATGTAACTTATCACATTCCAGAGCAGATCTGGACTCGATCTCCTGAGGCTTTTTTCTTGCATTGTTACCATACTATGTACTTGCTGTAAAGAAAGCTTTATTTAATGGTGACTACCTATATGCTGAGCAAATAATCCAAGGAGCTGGACTATATGAACAAGAACGAGGCATCGGGATTGGAGGAAGACTCATTAACAACCTACTTTGTGTAGATGACACAGCCTTGCTTGCCGAAAGTAAAGAGGACTTGAAGCACTTAATAATAAAGTTAAGAGACCACAGCCTTCAGTATGGATTGCACCTTAACATAAAGAAAACAAATCCTCACAACCAGACCAATAAGCAACATCATGATAAATGGAGAAAAGATTGAATTTGTCAAGGATTTCATTTTATTTGGATCCACAATCAACACCCACGGAAGAAGCAGTGAAGAAATCAAACAACGCATTGCACTGGGTAAATCTGCTGCAAAGGACCTCTTGAAAGTGTTGAAACCAAAGATGTCACCTTTAAGACCAAGGTGTGCCTGACCCAAGCCATGGTATTTTCAATCGCATCATAAGCTGTGAAAACTGGACAGTGAATAAGGAAGATCAAAGAAGAATTGATGCCTTTGAACTGTGGTGTTGGCAAAGATTATTGAATATACCATAGACTGCCAAAAGAACGAACAAATCTGTCTTGGAAGAAGTGCAACCAGAAGGCTTCTTAAAAGTAAGGGTGGCGAGACTGCATCTTACGTACTTTGGACATGTTATCAGGAGGGATGAGTCCCTGGAGAAGGACATCATGCTTGGCAAAGTACAGGGTTAGCAGAAAAGAGGAAGACCCTCAACGAGGTGGATTGACACAGTGGTTGCAACAGTGAGCTCAAGCATAACAGTGATTGTAAGGATGGCTCAGGACCGGGCAGTGTTTTGTTCTGTTGTACATCGGGTAGCTCTGACTCGGAACCGACTTGATGGCACCTAACAACAACACCTGTTAATGTCATTCTGGCCTCTGTTATTTCTGATGACGTCAGCCGTTTATTGTTATTTCTTTGTACACATGGTTAATCTTTTTTTTTTTTTTTCTTTACTGGTTTCAAGACTTTCTCTTTGTATTTAGCTTCCAACAGTTTGACTATTATATTACTAACAGGATTTCTTTGTACTTATACTGTTGGAGCTTTGTTGGGTTTCTTGTAAATAATTGTTTTCATCATATTTCTCCACCACCTGTTTGTCAGTTTGTTGTACCATTGTGGCTTGCATGTTGCTGTGATACTGGAAGCTTTGACATCAGTGTTTCACATACTAGCAGGGTCAACTTTGGTGGACAGGTTTCAGCAGTTTTTCCAGACTAAGACAGACTAGGAAGAAGGACCTTGCAGCCTAGTTCTGAAAAGAACTAACCAGTGAAAACCTTATGAATAGCAGCAGAACATTGTCTGATATAGTGCCAGAAGATGACCCCCTCAAGTTGGAAGTCACTCAAAATAACCACTGGGGAAGAGCTGCCTCCTCAAAGTTGAGTTGATATTAATTACGTGGATGGAGTCAAGCTTTCAGGACCTATACCTGCAGATGTGACGTGACTCAGAATGAGAAGAAACAGCTACAAACATCCATTAATAATTGGAATGTGGACTGTATAAAGTATGAATTTAGGAAAATTGGATGTCATCAAAAATGAGATGGAGCAGATAAACATTGATATTCTAGACATTAGTGAGCTGAAATGGACTGATACTGACCATTTTAAATGAGATAAGTATATGGTCTGCTATGCCAGGAATGACAAAATTGAAGAGGAATGGCGTCGCATTCATTGTAAAAAAGAACACTCCAAGATCTGTCCCAAAGTATGACCCTGTCAGTGATTGGATAATATCCACATGCCGTCAAGGAAGATTGACTAATATGACTGTCATTCAAATTTATGCACCAACCACTGAGGCCAAAGATGAATAAATTAAAGATATTTTCCAACTTTTGCAGCCTGAAATTGGTCAAACACGCAGTCAAGATGCATTGGTAATTACTGGCAATTGGAATGTGAAAGTTGGAAAAAAAGAAGGATCGGTAGTTGGAAAATAAGGCCTTGGTGATAGAAACAACACTGCAGATCTCATGATAGAATTTTGCAAGGCCAACGACTTCTTCATTGCAAATACCTTTTTTCGCCAACATAAATGGCAATGCTACACGTGGACCTTGCCAGATGGAATACACAGGAATCAAATCTACATCTGTGGAAAGAGATAATGGAGAAGCTTTGTATCAGTCAGAACAAGGCCAGTGGCCGACTGTAGAACAGATCATCAGTTACTCATATGCAAGTTGAAGTTGAAGAAAATTAGAACAAATCCGCAAGAGTCAAAGTGACTGTTGAGTATATCTTACCTGAATATAGAGACCATCTCGAGAATGGATTTTCATGAATTGAAAACTAATGACTGAAGACAAATTGTGGAATGACATCAAGGACATTATACATGAAGAAAGCAAAAGGTCATTAAAAAGACAGGAAAGAAAGAAAGAAAAGACCAAAGTAGATGTCAGAAGAGACTCTGAAAGTTGTTCTTGAACATAGGGTAGCTATAAAGTGAAAGGAAGAAATGAACTAAAAGAGCTGAACAGAAGATTTCAAAGAAAGGCTTGAGAAGACAAAGTATTATAATGAAATGTGCAGAGACCTGGAGATAGAAAACCAAAAGGGAAGAACACACTTGGCATTTCTCAAGCTGAAAAAACTGAAGAAAAAATTTAAGCCTTGAGTTACAATATTGAAGGATTTTATGGGGAAAATATTAAAGGATGCAGAAAGCATCAAAAGAAGATGGGGGGAATACACAGAGTCACTGTACCAAAAATAAATGGTTGACATTCAGCCATTTCAGGAGATGTAGCGTATGATCAAGAACCAGTGGTACTAAAGGAAGAAGTCCAAGCTGCACTGAAGGCATTGGTGAAAAACAAGGCTCCAGGAATTGGCGGAACACCAGTTGAGATGTTTCAACAAACAGATGCAGCGCTGGAAGCACTCACTCATCTATGCCAGGAGATGTGGAAGACAGCTACCTGGCCAACTGACTGGAAGAGATCCAATTTGTATCCATTCCAAAGAAAGGTGATCCAACAGAATGCAGAAATTATGGAACAGTATCACTGGTTGGTTCTTTTCAGAACTAGGCTGCAAGGTCCTTCTTCCTAGTCTGTCTTAGTCTGGAAAAACTGCTGAAACCTGTCCACCAAAGTTGACCCTGCTAGTATTTGAAACACTGATGTCAAAGCTTCCAGTATCACAGCAACATGCAAGCCACAATGGTACAACAAACTGACAAAACAGGTGGTGGAGAAATATGATGAAAACAATTATTTACAAGAAACTCAAGAAAGCTCCAATAGTATAAGTACATACTTTGGACATGTTGTCAGGAGGGATCAGTCCCTGGAGAAGGACATCATGCTTGGCAAAGTACAGGGTTAGCAGAAAAGAGGAAGACCCTCAAGGAGAGGGATTGACACAGTGGCTGCAACAATGGGCTGAAACAGCAATGATTGTGAGGACCACGCAGAACTGGGAAGTGGTGTTTCATTCTGTTGTATCATAGGGTCTCTATGAGTTGGAACCAATTCGAAGGCACCTAGCAACAACATAACCGGTTTTGTGACTATGACATAGAAGAGTTATTATTTTTTACTGCAGCTTTTGTGAACAGGTAATTTGATTATTTTGCTTAGCATTAGTTCTGCAAACTCGCATTTTAGGGACTTTGGCTTATTTAGAAGATTGTTTTGTCTTTGAAATGACCCTATTTACATAGATACTACTAACCAAAAGGTTGGAAGTTGAGGTCGACTCAGAGTCTCTTGGGAAGAAAAGCCTGGCTTTGTGCTTCCTAAAAATCAGTCATTGAAACCATGGGGTTGCCATGAGTTGGAATTGACTCAACCACAGCTGGTTTTTTAATTTTATTTTATGTTTAGATTGGGTGTTTGCTGAATTAAAGGGTGTCCGTTTGCATGTGCCACCTTTTCTCAGCCATTTTCCTCTCAACACCTTACAGTCTGACTGCAAGTAGAAGCCAAGTTCTGTATGGCTGTTACGTAGCTAGCCTGGTTACCATGACTGCGTAGACAAAAGTGTGTTTTATGAGAATCTTAATTTGTAATCATCTCTGTCATATGACAGATTTCTGCTTCTTGTTTTTTCTTGTGAACTATGACTTCAGTGTCTTACTACACATGTGGATCATAACAAATTGTGGATAAGATTGTGAAGAATGGGAATTCCAGAGCACTTAATTGTGCTCATGCAGAACCTGTACATAGACCAAGAGGCAGCTGTTTGAACAGAACAAGGGGATACTGCGTGGTTTAAAGTCAGGAAGTGTGTGCATCAGGGTTGTATGCTTTCATCATGCTTAACTCAATCTGTATATTGAGCAGACAATCTGAGAAACTGGACTATATGGAGAAGAAAGAGGCATCAGGATTGGAAGAAGACTCATTAAGAACCCGCGATATGCAGATGACACAACCTTGCGAGCACTTGAAGCACCAACTGATGAAGATCAAAGACCACAGCCTTCAGTATAGATTACACCTCAACATAAAAAAAACAAAAATCCTCACAACTGGACCAATAAGCACCATCATGAGAAACAGATTTCATTTTACTTGGATCCACAGTCAATGCCTATGGAAGCAGCAGCCAAGAAATCAAATGATGTATTGCATTGGGTGAATCTACTGCAAAAGACCTCTTTAAAGTGTTAAAAAGCAAAGATTTCACTTTGAGGACTAAGGTGCACCTGATGCAAGCCATGTTGTAGCCAGTGTATAGTTGCTTTTTAATCTCGTCTGACAATCTCTGCCTTTTGATGAATTTAGTGCTTTCATACTTAAAGTAAAATTTTTCTTAATGATTGCTCTAGGGAGGATAAAATACATTTTAATTTATCATGTTCTGCATCAGTTTCATGCTACGTTAATTCCAGTCAATACTTAAGTGTATCTGTTTTCTTCCATCTTTTGTGCTATTGTAGTGATATGGGATATATCTAGTATGTTAGATTTGTATACAAGTCTGTATTGATTGCTTTTTACAATCTTGTGTCATTTAAAGGAATTAAGAGCAGAAAAAAGACTATTCAAAACAATCTTTTGTACTTACATATTTACTATTTTCAGCGCTCCTCCTTTTTTCTTGTGAATTTGCATTACTCTCTAGAGCCTTTCAGCCTGAAGGATATCCTTTAGTATTTTTTGTTATGTTAACAATGGATATTCTCAGCATTGTTTATTCTGGAGTGTCTTTATTCTGCCTTAGTGTTTGAAGGATCATTGTCCTGGATATAGAATTCTTTGTTGACATTTGCTCCTTTTGATGCTTTGAATATGTCATACTGGCTTCTGTTATTTCTGATGACAAGTCATACATTTATTGTATTGTTATTTCTTTGTACACATGATTAATCTTTTTTTTTTTTGCCTGTTTCAAGGTTTTCTATTTGTATTTAGCTTCCAACAGTTTGACTATTATATATGACTGAGGATTTCTTTGTATTTATATTATTGGAGCTTTGTTTTGTTGAGTTTCTTGTAAATAACTTTTTCATCATATTTGGAATGTTTTGAACCATTATTTCTTGATATATTTTCTGGTCCTCTTCCCCCTCCCCCTTTCATCCTTCTAATATTCTTATTACATGTATGTTTGTACTTTTGATGTTCTCCTGAAGTTCTCTGAGGCTTTGTTTTTCTTTACCGTAATTCTGTTTTGTAGCATGGATAAATTCTCTTGATCCCTCTACAAATTCACTATTTCTTATGTCATTTTAAGTTTACTATCGAATCCATGTAGTGAATTTTTCAGCCCATGTAGTGTATTTTCAACTCTAAAATTTTTATTTTGATAGGATGTTTCTTTATTGACGTTTCCTATTTGAGTCATTATTATATTTTCCTTTAGTTCTTTAGATTTTTTTTTTCAATTTTTTGAATGTATTTGTAATAGTAGACTTGAATTTTTTTACTCTTAAATCCAACATTGAGACAAACTCAGAGACAGTTTTCTTTGACAGTTTTTATTCCGAAGTATGGCTCATACTTTCCTGTCTGGATTTTAATTTTTTTTTGTTGAGGATTTTTTTGGGGGGTGTGTGTGTGCGTGTGTTTTTAAGTCATTTGCCTGGACATAATCTGAAGACTATTGTCATCCTTGTATTGTGTGGGCCAGATTTTTCTCCTCAGCATCCCTTCCCCTCTCCCATCCCATGGTTTTTATTTTGATTTCCTAGTCTGCCTTTCTAGGCTTGATTCCTTTGAACAGTTTATTTGTGAGCCAAGTTTTGGTCAGAGCTTGTGGTCAAACACCTCAAGTCCATGAGACTTCCAGTCTCTTCCCTGGGATTTGTGTTTGGGTTGGGAGTGCACTCAAAGTTCAGACAGCTTTCGAGTTTGCCCCTATGTGTACATGGGCTCCCAGACAGCCAAGAGTGTGTGAAATACTTATCAGACCCTTCAATGGCTATCTCCTCTCCTGGATCTCCCTTTAATTTTCTGCCTATCTTTTCAGATTGTTGCTTGCTATAACCAGGACTTTAGCCACTGAGTAGGAGAGCCACTGGACATAAGTTTTTTGTTTCAGGGCAATCTGCTTTGGGAGCTAAACTGCTGGTGTTTAAGGCCACTCCCACCTGGAAGAACTACCATGCTGACCCCTGTGGTGGCGAGCAACCCCAGACAGTAAAGCTGTTTTACCCAAAGTTCAGCAGTTTTTTAAGAATATATGCTTCTTAATTTGTAATTTGCTTTTTTCAATTTCCAGAGCCCTGAAGAGATTGTTTTTGACAATTTTGTCAAATTTTATAGCGGCTTTTCTGGTGGAAGAGATTTGTCAGCCCCTTCACTCCTCCATGCTGTAAGTCCTGCCCTTCCAGGTCTAAATTGATCTGTTAAGATCATTTGACATGAGCAACCATTCGCTCCTTAAAGCACTTGGCTTCAGGGACACTACTTTCTTGGTTCCCTACAACATCCCTATTCCTTCTCTGTCATCTTTGCTGGATTTTCCTAATTTTTCTATCCTCTAAATATTTGAATGTCTTAGGCTATTTTCTCTTCTCTGTCTGAATGTTCTTTCTTTGTGTGTCCACGTAGCTCAGTTCCTCCTGAGCAGCTTCTCTCCCATTACCCTGCCCTCTGATTACATTGGTGTTTTTCTTCCTAACAGTCATATGCGCTCAGTGTACTATACATTTATTTATTTTGTCTCTCTTCTCTCACTTGAATGTAACTCCCAGTAAAAGAGAGGAATGTTGTTTTTGTTTCCCCCTGTGCCCTCAACAAAAACACGCCTACTATGTGGTAGGGGCTCAGTAAATATTGATTGAATGAATGAACGACTATAGTTAGAGAAACTGGACTTGTGAATCCATTTGGTGCTGGAGCCTCCAGCCAGACTGCCAGGGTCGAAAGGCCAGCGCATCTTACTTGGTGGATCTCAAAGCTAGTTTGTCAGACTTTCATTCCGCATATGTGGACTACCACTGTAAAAATGGTGTGGGGGTGGCATCTGACCTCCTCTAGCTGTTATCGGAATAAGGTTCTTGCCTCTCACTGGTCAAGAATGAGCAGGTAAGTCATGTAGTTTTCCACAGGAGCAAAGCTTAATTGAAGAGGCTTGCAAGCGGAGAGGAGGAGGGCCTAGAGCAACACTTACCCTCATCTCACAGAACAAAAGACAGGCCCGAGTCTTTAAAAGTTCTTGGGCAGGAAAAGATTCATGTTTATTCATAGGCACAGGCAGGGATATGTTAACTAAGGTGCCTGTGCAGCAGCTTTCCAAGATGGCTCCTGTCCTGGAGGCCTCTGGGATTCATAGCAGGACTTATTTTGGGGTGTCACACCTGCTCAGTCCCCCATTCTCTGGGTTTGATTCCACAGCTGGGGCTGTAGCCCCTCACTGCCTCTAGTGGTGGAAGGTCACACAGCGGTCACAGGTGGATGTTCTGCGCATGTCCCTGGGCCTGGTTTTCTCTAGCTGCTTCTGTAAGGCAACTCTAAAGAAGTTTGCAGGCTATTTTTAGATACCCTGCCCCATTGTTCTGGGGAATGGCTTTGTTCCTGCACTGTGGCCTATTTCTGGTTAGTTTGTTTGCAGATTTGGGGGGCCCCTCTGTTCTTTGTCTTAATAAGTCCCTAGGTTCCACACCCAACCCCCTATTACCTCCCTGGTAGTTTAGCCTATTTCTCTTGTACTTGCTTTTGTTCTAACCACACTGGTCTCTTCGCTATTTTCAAACAGGCATCCTCTGATCTCAGGGCCTTTGCTTCCACAAAGGGGAAGGAGAATCAAGATCAACAGCCCAAGGCTGATTCCTATGAGACGGAGGTCAGGCATGTCTCCTCTCTACGCCATCTTAACCGATTCTGACAGTAGCCCTCCCCTCCCACAGCACTCTCTACTTCTCTGCTGGATTTGATAATTCATTGAAATGGCCACACAAAACTCATAGACAGTACTCACGATTATGGGGTTTATCAGGGAAGTAACAGGTTACGGTTCACACTCAGGAACACTCAAGATACAGTTCCTCCAACAGGACAGCCTCTTTTCAGCTGTGCTTTCTGGTCTTAGACCTTTGCCCTGCTCAGGCAAGTGTTACAAAGCTCTTTTAGCCCCTGCCAATATGTCCCTCAAGGCACCCCAGGCACTCAGTTTGCTTGCTCGGTGGGTCAGGAAGTCTACCACACGGTCTCTTGCCGACCTCTTCTGCTACTACTCCTCACCATCTTCAGGGTTATAGCTCTCTGTCTGTCTCCTGGTTCTAGGAGCTCCTCAGGGCAGGGATCCCGGGTCCAAAGGATATGCTCTCTGTTCCTGGCTGTTATTCCTTGGTGGTGGTGGGATCCTCTCTTCCTGCCTCTGGGGTGGCTCATTTCAAGCCCAGCAGGATGGCAAAGCCACTTGGGTGAAAGTTACAAGACCATGGCTAGAAAGTCCACACAAAAGCAATCCATCACGCCGCAACCACTTCCTTGGTTTGATTTAACTCGTTGGCATTTCATGTAAAAATTGTAGTCGTCGGTGTCGCCTCCACCCTAAACAGTTCTCCACTAGATGGGCTTTGGGGTAAATATTTAATGGTGCTTTCTCACAAGAACTACTGGACACTCCTGGCCTAGCTCACACCTTGTCTCTAATATTCACCTTAGGGCTAAAGAAATCACCGTTCCCAGTATTGATCTGCGTTGAACTCTGGTATTCCTCATTGACATCATGCATGACAGATGCTGTTAGGAGTATGCATAGTAGTATTGGAAGATACTGTGACTCCCATAAAATCATCACAGATCTCTGTGTAGGAGTTAAGATTTTGGTTTCTGGCCAAAGCAATTATATTCTAATTCCTAAATGCTTTATTTGTTTGTCATTGGTATAAGTATGTGTATTTGTGTGTAGTTGAATGGTCTTTTGTGGGCTATAGACCAGCTTGCTGCATTTCACCCCCGAGTACATTTTACTCCTTTTATGAATATACTCATTTCTGTTTATAGAGGGCTTAGGCATTTTTCAGAACAACCATATACCTTCTCTATGAGTCAACTTAAAATTTATGGAAAAGATTTTCATCAAACTGCAGTAAAAGCCACAAATGTTAACATTTATTGAGTGCCTACTATGTGCCTGGTATATTCTATACTTATTTAGTTTAATTTTCGCTTGTCATGGTGTCTTAGTTTGGCTTTTTGTATGAAATATTTTGGCTTAAAAGTGAATACTTTAGGAAGGGTTTTTATGATTTAAAAATATGTAGAGACTTGCCTATAGCACTGTAATTTCTAATTTTGCTGTTTTGTTATGAAAAGAGAACTAAATAGAAAAATCCCGTTCTTGGGACTCCTCGTTTGTGTATTCTTAGGTCCTGAACAGTTTCATCTTTGGCTCTGTCCATTTAATAAATCGAGACAGTAAGGCGTAGTGCAAGCATTCTGATTCAGAACAGGAATTTCTTTATGATTTCTTCAAGCTTTCTATTTCGCATTTTTGGTTTATGTTGTCAGTGAAAAAATAACATGATTTATTCTATTTTGAGATACATGAAGAATAATACAAGTATTATGAAATATGTGTTTAGTTTTTTCTTTTTCGGCTGTAACAGCTGTGTGGACAAAGTTATCTGATTTACCCTTGTTTATACATACACATACAGAGATTTGATTCAGTCTGTGACTTGTTTGTCAAGTATATGAGAAGCAAATAGTTTTAATTGTACCATACACCAGACTACTCTTCAGCATGAACAAAACACCAAAAATTTGGCTTGATCTTTATTTGTGTAAGCCATGTAAGAAACATGGGCAGATAAGACAGTGAGTATTATAACATTTAGAAAAAGGATGCATTCACTCTTTAGGCATATGGAATTCTCAGCCATACTGGGGAGGGAGAGGGTAACACTATATACCTTCTTTCATTGATTATTTATTGTCCTTATGGAAGGGAAAAATGGGCACGACGATGTTGCTGTTCCGTGCATTTTTAGTAGAGTGGGTGGAAATCCACATTTATTGATAATTTAAGTCATAGTATTTCTTCTTGGTTTTGGATAGAAAGTTTATCTGAGCATTTAACATTTTGGAAAACATGAATATCGATAATTCTGATACATTAATTCTATCACTATTAGGAATTCAAAAATGAAGTTTATTGCTTATACTTAGTGTTTTACATGAACCTGGCTCTGTGAGCCAGATTTGAAACAGTTGAGTAAGTACTTCTACAAGGGATACATTCATGTGCACTACAGCTTCTAGAAAGGAGCCCTGGTAGTTGGTGCAGTGGTTAAGTGCTGACCAGCCACACCTTCACTGGAGAAAAGACCTGAGTGAGGATCTGCTTCTGTAAAGATACAGCCTAGAAAACCCTGTGGGCAGTTCTCCTCTGTCATATAGGGTCTCTATGAGTTGCTTTTGACTCAGTAGCACACAACAGCAACAGTCTTAGAAGTTAACAGTCTTAGATTTTACCTCATCTCACCTGTTTGCTGGTTCTCCTACCTGTGCAGGCGTGTGTGTTTGAGCGCTTGTTAATTATTTCTGTGGTTTATTCCTTACCTAAATTCCAAATGTAGTAAGATTTTTAAAACCTTTTGGTATTCATTGTTAGTTGCCCTTCGTACAATTCTACAACTCACACACCCTCAGTTAAAAAAGTAACACCTTCATGAACCTCGTAGACAGAAAATGGTATCTCACTTTGATGAGGTTATATATTGTTTATATGCTTATTGGTGGTTTGCATTTTGTTTTATCAATTGCTTGTCCATGATTCTTTACCTACTCCACTGTTGTAGTGTTAACATTACTGACCTGAAAGAGCTTCTTATGCAATAAGATTAATAGCCTCTTTTTCCATGTTATATGTCATACATACTTTTCACATTTATTCGGTTTTCTTTTACTTTATTATTATTTTTTAATATTCACATGTTTTAACTGTTTCTGTGCAAACCTATTGCTCTCTCAGCTTTGGCATTATGATGGAAAGCTTTCCCCGCAGCCTCTGCAGGAGAAACTGTGCTGTTCTGTGCAGGAAGCACTGTTCATGATGAGGCCACGACGGTTCTCTGAAGCCCACAAGGACCTTGTGGAGCCCAGGATCCCTTGGGGATGTTATCTGCCAGAAGCATCCCTGCACTACCTGATTCTTTCCAGACTAAGAGCTGCATAGGTTTTTTTTTTTGGATAAGTTTGTTAAGTGAGGTATAATTTACGCACGAAAGTGCACAAATCTTAACGTACAGTTATATGAGTCTTGCCCAGTGTACCATCTTAATAGCGATATAGAACCTTTTCATCACCCCAATTGCCTTGATCCCCACCCAGTCACCCTTTTCCTCTTCTGTCTCTCCCAAGCCACGGACAATCACTGTTATGATTTCTCTCTCCATTATGCATGTATATAGAATATATCTCAATTTGGCCACTCTCCTGTTGATGGATAGTTGGGCTTGTTGAATTTCTGACAATTATAAATAAAGCTGATAGGAACATTCTTGAATAGGTGTTTTGGGGAGACATCTGTTCTAATTTATCTTGGGTAAAATACCTAAGACTAGAATTGCTTGATCGTAGGGTTAGGTATATGTTTAATTTTAAGAAACTGCCAAGCAGTTTTCCAGAGTGGTTGTGCAATTTTTACTCTTACCAGTGATGTATGAGCATTTCAGTTGCTCTACATCCTCAGCAACATTTGCTGCCATCTTTTTAACTTTAGCCATTATAGTAGATCTTTATCGCAGGTACTGTGAGACCTCCAACTTTGGTTTTGGGGTGTTCCCCCACACCCACCCCACCAAAAAAAAAAAAAAAAGTTTTTTGGTAGCATAGGTATCATGGATTGAGTTGTGTCGCCCCCAAATACCTGTCAACTTGACTGGGTCATGATTCCCAGTATTGTATGACAGTCTACCATTTTGTCATCTGATGTGATTTCCCTGTGTGTTCTAATCCTGTCACTATGATGTTAATGAGATGGATTCGCAGCAGTTGTATTGATGAAGTCTACAAGTTAGTGTCTTAAGACAGTCTTTTTTGAGATACAAAAGAGAGAAGTGAGCAGAGAGACATGGGGACCCCATACTACCGAAAAAGCAATGCCAGGAGCAGAACACATCCTTTGGACTTGAGGTTCCTACGCAGAGAAGCTCTGAGAGTAAGGGAAGATTGATGACAAGGACCTCCTCCAGAACCCACTTAGAGAAGGCTTTCCCCTGGAACTGATGCCCTGAATTTGGACTTGTAGCCTATTAGACTGTGAGAGAATAAATTTCTCTTTGTTAAAGCTATCCACTTGTGATATTTCTGTTATAGTAGCACTAGATAACTAAGACAATAGGTTCTTTGTTTTTCTACATCAATTTGAGATGATTTGTCTTTTTTAAGCCTCCTGGGATTTTTGATTGGGATTCTGTGCATTTGTATATCAATTTAGGAAAAACTGACAACTCAATATTTTTTTTTTTATTGAGTCTTCCAATTTGTAAACATTGTACATCTCTCAGTTTATAGGTATTCGTTAATTTCTCTCAAGCATGTTTTACCATTTTTCCTTGTGGAAGTCTTAGACTTTTAAAATTAAATTTCATCCTAATATTACCTTCCTAATATTTCGATTATATAAGTGGAAATTAATGTTTTTCCAGTTGTTTACTATTGTTGCATAAAAAATGACCTGATTTTTTTTTTTTAATTTTGACCTTGTATCTTGTGACCATACTAAATTCATTTATTGTTTCTATTAGTTATTTGTAGATTCCTCTGGGTTTTCTGAGTTTTAATTTTTAGTCAATAAATATTGACTAAAAATATTTTTCCTATTTTTTAATTATGAAAATTTTAAAATATGCAGTTGAAAAGATTTGACAGTGAACATTCATATACACAAGATAATGGATTTTTCCATGAACATTTTACTGCACTTGTTTTTGGCACGGTGGTTAAAGCAATCGACTGCTTAGAAAAGGGCTGCAGTTCGAAACCACCAGTGACTCTGCAGGAGAAAGACATGGCAGTCTGCATCTGTAGATATTTACAGCCTTGGAAACCTGATGTGGTTGCTATGAGTCGGAATTGACTTGATGGCAGTGGGTTTTGGTTTTTATCCCTCCATCTATCCATTAATTCATCTTACTTGTTGACACATTTTAAATAGCAGATCTCAGTACACCTACCCCTAAATACTTTATTCCACATGCATTTCATTAAACTACATGGTCACATTTATTTATAGCTTTTTTCTTTTGATGTAAAAGTTTCACACAATGCAATGCACAAATCTTTAGTACTGTATACATTTGTTGAGTTTAACAAATGCACATACCTGTGTAACTTAAAAATCTATCAAGCTAGAGAGCCATTACCCCCTTCCCAGTCAGTTCCCTACCCATCTTTTTTTGTTGTACAATAGATTGCTGTTTCCAACCGGAGGATTTTTATGTAAATGGTATCATACAATATGTACTCTTGAGTACTTTTTCTTTCATTCAGCCTGTTTTTAAAACTAACCCATGCTCTTGGTGTATGTCTGGTTATTTTTTTCCCCCTTAATAGTATTATATTGTATGAACATACCACACTTTATCCAATCACCTGTTGTTGGAAACTTCGGCTGGTTCTAGTTTGGGGCTGTGATGAACAGAGCTGCTATCAGTAGTCTTATACAAGTCTTTGTAGACATATCTTTTCATTTCTTTTGGTTAAATAACTGGGATTGGAATTCCTGGGTTTTAGGGTAGGTATTTAGTTTTGTAAAATGCCGTCAGACCTTTTGCAAAAGTGGCTGCACCATTTTATCCTCCTACAAAAATGGTATTAATGTTTCAGTTGTTCCACATTAGTCTTTTTTAAATTTTTTTTTTAATTACTGTACTTGAGATGAAGGTTTACATAACAAACTAGCTTGTCATTAACAGTATACATGTTGTTTTATGACATTGGTTAACCCCACGACATGTCAACACTCTCCTTTCTCCACCATTGGCTCCCTGTTACCAGCTTTCCTTTCCTCCCCTGCCTTCCAGTCCTTTCCCCTGGGCTGGTGTGCCCCTTTAGTCTCTTTTTGTTTTAAGGGTCTGTCTAATCTTTGGCTGAAGGGTGGACCTCAGAAGTGACCTGGAGGGGCCATACTCTCAGAGTTTCTCCAGTCTCTGTCAGACCAGTAAATCTGGTCTTTTTTTGTGATTAGTATTTTCCACGTTTTTCTCCAGCTCTGTCCAGGACCCTCTATTGTGATCCCCGCAGAGCCGTCAGTGGTGGTAGCAGGGCACCATCTAGTTGTGCTGGACTCGGTCTGGTGGAGGCTGTGGTAGTTGTGGTCCGTTAGTCTTTTGGACTAATCTTTCCCTTGTGTCTTCATTCTCCCCTGCTCCTGAAGGGATGAGACTAGTGGAGTATCTTAGATGGCCGCTCACAGGCTTTTAAGACCCCAGATGCTACTCACCAAAGTAGGATGTAGAACATTTTCTTTAGAAACTGTGTTATGCCAGTTGAGCTAGATGTTCCCTGAGACCATGGTCTCCATAGCCCTTAGACCAGCAGTTTGGCCCCTCAGGGAGTTTGAATGTATCTATGGAGCTTCCATGACCTTGCCTTGTACGAGTTGTGCTGGCTTCCCCAGTATTGTGTACTGTCTTACTCTTCACCAGAGTTACCACTTACCTATTGTCTATTTAGTGTTTTTTCCATCCCCACCTCTCCCCTCTCTCATAACCATCAAAGATTCTTTTTGTGTGTAAGCCTTCTCATGAGTTTTTATTTATAGTGGTCTCATACAGTATTTGTCCTTTTGTAATTAACTTTTTTCACTCAGCATAATGTCCTCCAGATGGATCCATGTTGTGAGGCGCTTTGCAGATTCACCTTTGTTCTTTATCATTATGTAGTACTCCATTGTGTGTAAGTTCCATAGTTTATCTGTTCATCTGTTGATGAGCATCTAGGTTGTTTCTACCTTTTTGCTATTGTGAACAGTGCTACAGTGAACATGGGTGTACATATGTCTATTTGTGTGATGGCTCTTACTTGACTAGGATATATTTCTAGGAGTGGGATTGCTGGATCATATGGTATTTCTATTTCTAGCTTTCTAAGGAAGCACCATATCATTTTCCAAAATAGTTGTATCATTTTGCATTCCCACCAGCAGGGCATAAGAGTTCCAGTTTCACCGAAGCCTCTCCAACATTTGTTCTTTTCTTTTTTTATTTCATGCTAGTAATGCCAGGGCAAGGTAGTATCTCATGGTTTTGATTTGCATTTCCCTAGTGATGATGAGCATTTCCTCGTGTGTCTGTTAGTCTCTTATATGTCCTCTTGGTGAAATGCCTATTCATTTCCTTTGCCCATTTTTAAATTGGTTTATTTGTTTTTTTGTTGTCAAGGCGTTGGATTTTCTTGTAGATTATAGAGATTAGACCTTTGTCGTAATCCCAAATTTTTTCCCAGTCTGTAGGTTCTCTTTTTTTTACTCTTTCTGTGACGTCTTTTGATGAGTGTAAGTGTTTTTAATTTTTAGAAGATTCCAATTATCTAGCTTATCTTCTGGAGTTCGTATGTTGTTAGTTACAGTTTAACCCAGAACCCAGTGCCGTCAAGTTGATTCCGACTCTATAGGACAGAGTAGAACTGCCCCATAGAGTTTCCAAGGAGCGCCTGGCGGATTCGAACTGCAGTTTATATCCTGTTAATGCCGTGTATTAGGGCCTCTAGCGTTAATCCTATTTTTTCTTCTATGGTTTTTATAGTTTTTGGTTTTATATTTAGGTCTTTGATCCATTTTGAATTAGTTTTTGTGTATGGTATGAGGTATGGGTTCTGTTTCCTTTTTTTGCAGGCATTTTTTTGTTTTAATTTTAGCCTTTGAGCGTGTAGTAATATCTTACTGTGCTTTCAATTTGCATTACCCTCACATACAGTGATAAACACTTAATGTGCTTACAAGCTGTTTGTATATTCTTTTTTTATGAAGTGTTCATATCTTCTTCCATTTTTTATTGGAGTTTGGTCTTTTCACTATAGAGTTGTAGGAATTCTTTTTATGTCTCGGGTACCAGTCCTTTGACATGCTTGTTTTATGTATATTATGTCCAAGTAGGCGGCTTGCTTACACATTTTCTTAACATTGTCTTTTGGTGAAAAATGTTTTTGTTTTGTTTAATTTTGATAAAATCTAGTTTACCAATTTGGTGTTTTTTGTTTGTTTTGTTTTTATAATGGCTGTTGCTTTTTGTGACCTAAGAAACTTTTGCCGAATCCCAAGGTTTTAACCTTTATATTCAGTGTTACGACACATCTTGAATTAATTTCTGTGTGTGGTGTGAGATAGGGGTTGTAGTTTGATTTGGTTTGTTTGTTTTCCATGTGGATATCCACTATTGCAGCACCATTTGTTGAAAAGCCTCACCCAAATGGACTGCTTTGGAACCTTTGTCACAAAAAAAGAAATGTGATATAAATGGGAGTCTACTTCTGACTTTCTCTTCTGTTACATTGATCTGTATTTTTAGATCTTTATGCAGCTGCTACACTGCCTTGAAATCTCTTGCTTTATAATAAGTCTTTAAGTAAGGGTGTGTGAGTCCTCCAGTTAGTTCTTATTTTTCAAGATTGCTTTGGATCCAAGACTGCTTTTTCAGATTCATTGCCTTTCCATATAAATGTTAAACATCATCCTGTCAATTTCTACATAAAAGACTGCTGGAATTATGAGTGGGGTTTTGTTGCACCTGTAGATTGTTTGGAAAATTTATAACTCAACAATGTTTTTATCTCTTTCTGGAGATATTCCACATTCACAGTAATTCATGAATGTGAAATATCTCTACATTCACTTAGGTCTTTAATTTCAGCAGTGTTTTATTGCATCTACTGAAATATATGGCTTTCTTTTTTTGCTTAGAATAGTGGATTAATTGATTTTCTAATGTTAAATTAACCTTGTGTGTCTGGGATAAACCACATTTGATCATAATATATTATCCTTTTTATATGTCTTTAGATTGAATTTGCTGGTAGTTTAATATGGATTTTTACATTTATATTCATGAGGGTATTGATCCATAATTTAATGTTTTGCCCATTTTTCCCACTCCCCCATCCCCAGGATTTTGCTGAAATCAGAAAATAATTATCTTCTGAAAAAGTTTATATAGCATTGGTATTATCTTTTTCCTTAAATCCTTGATAGAATTCACTGATTAAGCCATCTGGGTCTTGGAATCGTGTGTATGTAGTTTCTGAGAAATTCATTTTTTAAATAAATATATAGCTATTCATATTTTTATTTCATTTTGTGTCAGTTTTGGTAAGTTGTGTTTTTTTAAGGGATATGTCCATTTCATTTAAGTTGATTAATTCATTGGTATAATATTGTTCATAATATTTCCTATTTTAATGTCTATAGGATCTGTAGCCTTATCCCCCTTTCACTTCTTATATTGGTAGTATGTTTTCTCCATTTCATGATTATTGTAGCTAGAAGTTTATCAATTTTAATAATACTTTCAAAGAAACATTTTTTACTTTTTTCCTATTGTTTGTTTTCTAATACAGTACTGTTCCGTGTTATTTCATTCCTTCTACTTTTGGTTAATGTTCCCCCCCCCAGCTTTTTTTTTTTTATTATACCGATAAACAAAATAAAACATACATTTCATTAGTTTCTACATGTACACTTCAGTGACATTGATTATATTCTTCAAGTTGTGCAACCATTCTAGCTCTCTTTTTCCAAATTACTTTAGCTATAAAAGTGAAAATTCAGATAATTGTTTTGCTTTTTTCTAATGTAAACATTTTTCTTTGAACAGTTTTAGCTGAATCCCACAGATACTTGGTAATTTCTGTTGTGATATCTTATTTTGACCCATGGTTTGCATAGAATAAGGAGCCCTAGTTTTTAGTGGCTCAGTGGTTAAGCGCTCGGCTGCTAATTGAAAGGTTAGTGGTTCAAACCCACCAGCCACTCCGAGGGAGAAAGATGTGGCAGTCTGCTTTGGTAAAGATTTATTTACAGTCTTGGAAACCCTATGGGGCAGTTCTGCTCTGTCCTACAGGGTTGCTTGAGCTGGAATCAACTCGAGAGCAGTGGGTTTGATTTTTGATTTGTTCAGAATAATTTCCAGATGTCTGCGGAATTTCTAGATACGTTACTGGTTTTGGTTTCTACTTTGATTTTCTTAAAGTCAGTGAGCATAATCTATAAGGTATTTCATCTTTTAAAAAACTTGAGATTTATTTATTTTATGCCTTAATCAAATACTCTTTTGTGGTGAATTTTCCAAATGCATTTAAAGAATGTGTGTTTTATAGTTGTTGGGTATAACGTTTGCAAATATCAATTATATTAAGGTGGTTTAGATTTTTTTTTAATGTTAATGAACTAACAGTGTCCTATCAGTAACTGAAAGAGGTATGTTAAAATTCCCAGCTCAGGTTGTGGATTACTCCCTTTCTCCCATTAGTGTTATCAGTTTTTCTTCATATATTTTGAAGCCCTTTTATTAGGTGGAACACATTTAGGATTCTTACAGCCTATTGATGAATTGACCCTGTTATCAAAAGAAATGTCCCTCTTTATGTCTAGTAATGCTCCTTTTCTTGTTTACTTTGATAAATAGACCCACACCAGCTATGTAATTATTCGTTGTTGTTTTTAGTTGCCATCAAGTTAAACCTGACTCGTGGTGACCCTATATGTTACATAGTATATATTTTCTCATTGTTTTACTTTTGACCTATTTGTGCCTTTATTTTTAAATTTTATTACTTGCAGATAGCATATACTTGGGATTTTTTTTTTTAGTTCTGTGTTACAATTTCTGCCTTTAAATGCAATATTTAGTCCATTTACATTTAATGTAATTGTTAAAGGGTTTGGTTAAGTCTAGTATTTCATTATTTCCTAGTGGTCCTTTCTGATTATTGTTTCTGTCTTCCTACTTTCCTGCTTTTTTTTAATTAATAGCTTTTTTAAATTTGATATTCCATTTTAGTTTCCTAATGGTATATATAGTATGTTTGTATTTGTGTGTGTGTTTGATTTTTAGTAATTGGTTTAGGACAGTGGTTCTCACAGTGTAGTCCCCAGGCCAGCAACCTCAGCATCAAACGGAACTTGCTAGAAATGCAAATTAGGCTCCATTCCAGAACTCAGAAATTCTGAGGATGACACCCAGTATTACATGGCTTAACAAACTCACCAGATGGTTCTGATGCACGATAAAATCTCATGTACCCACTTCACATAAAACACGAGAACCCTGTAACAGTATAATTCAATTGACCTTTTTTCTTTGTGTTATTATTGTATATTTACATCTACATATGATAAACCTCACAATACTATGTTAAAATTTTGTACTAAAGATTATACTGTCTTTTATACTGTTGTTTCTGGTTTCTTCCTGTAGACTTTAGGTTCCACCTAGAATCATTTTACTTCAACCAAAATAATTTCCTTTGTCATTTCTTTTAGACAGTCTTTCATAGATGTCTTGCATTTCCACACATTTTGCAAGTGGAGGCACTGCCTGCCTTTGTCTGGGACTATCTTTTCAAAGATGTTTGTATAGAAGATGCAGTTTCCATCACCAGAGCATAGGGCAGGCATGCTCACTGCCCATTATAAAAGATTTGGGTCGCTAAGCTCAGGATTCCTCTCATATAATATAACCCCCTGCATGTGCAGATGCCATCTGGCCCTCTTTGTGTTATCCTGTGGGGACTGGGGCTCAGAGGAAGTAAGAAAATACTGGTACTCAGGCTATTGCTGTAAGAAAGTCCTGTTATCTGTGACTCAGGAATCTCTTGTTTTCTGTCAGCATCTGTGAGACTGTGACAGGCTAACTTGTTAGCTTGCAAGTAGGGTAAAATCTCAGACTCAGCACGCTTCGGGACAGTTTTGGCAATGAGGATTGGATGTTAACAAGTAAATGGTTTTCTCAAAAAGGAAGAATGGGGGTCTCACAGGTTGATCGATAAGATTTTAGGAAAATTCATGGGAATTGGTAGCTGACACGTTGACCAACATGTCAGCTTGTTCATAAATGGTCCTCCAGTGTTTTGCCAGCTAATTAGGAGAAACTGGGGCAATGATTGCAGACTGACTATCAAGAAGTAGGTTTTTAAATACAGCTGCCCAAACAATGTCCTGTTTATTGCTAAGTCTTCTCTGGGCAGGAGGACATCCTCACCAGGCTGGTGGGCAAATTCTCCCAATCCTTTTCAAATGGTTATAAAGAGATGCACACCTGTGCTAAACATAAATGGAAGGAAAGTCACAACCACTTTGGGCAGAAGCCAGACAGATTGTTAGAACTTTGACCGATTCACTTGGGAGATGAGGGAGTGACTTGGTAACAGCTAGGCTTGCCTGATGGCACATATTGTGCAGCCATTTATCATGCCAACCTCAGGACCATTGGAAGTGACAAAAAGTCTCAACGTTTTTTTGCAGAGAGTTTTGATTGCTCTAATGGAGGTTTGGCTCTCTCGGGGAGATCTCCCTGAGTGTGCGAAAACATTGATGAGACATTGACAGGTATTTAGAATCTTAACTGCCCCAGATTAAGTTTCCAATACTGATGGATGTGACCCACGGGAGAATGAGAAACCAACCCAGAGAAATTTAGGTGAATTCCTGCAGTCATTCTCATTACCCTGGAAAATTCTTCCCTGGCCCTTATGTAAAACTGAGCAAAAACTTAAGAGATGTTAAATGACCATGGGGCAGCAAATTTCCACAATTAAAGTGTAGTCCACAAGAAAAGTTGCTGCCCAGCAAGTCAACCAGACGTGCGAGTTTGTGGCCCCAGCTAGAAAACGATGGCTGTGGCTGTTAAGTCATAGAGTCCCCAAAGTTGAGATAGATGGTGTCAGTAATGATCCTTCCATGTGATACAAGGCTTCAGATGAAGCTGAAACATTGGAAGTTGGGTGAGCCTTGAGCAGCCACTGTCCCTCAAAACTGAAAAGCATCTTGTTTATTGGTGTGTCACCCATCTCTTTCTCTCTACTTCAACCCCAGGTGTTCTGTGGAAAAATAGGGGTTGGGTCGAGGTCTCCCAGTCCCCCAAAAGGGTACATACACACCCATTCAGGTATGCTAGGGAATTTTGGAGAGGGGAGGAACGCAAACATTTTTGGCTCTGTTGAATACAGCCACCCAAGTCATCATCCTTCCCAGCTGTGTGGGAGTAGGTGATATCTGGATTCAGCGGACAGGGTTTGGCCAAGCTTTGTAAAATGGAGGAAGGAAGTTAATATGACCTTGGGGATAGGGTGTTTTTGGTCAGTACTGTTACTGTTGCTTCTACATCTGAATATATAATAGGAATTGATGTGTTATATACTTGGACTGCCCTATCCCATAAATTTGGGAAGAGCTAAATGTAGATTATAGTACTTCCTTGGGGGTGCATAAACTCCCCTGCCATGTTGCCAATAGTGGATGGTTAGGATTTAGAGTGAGTAAATCTACCCTTTTTGATAGGTAGTTTTGGGGGCTCCCCTTCTGGGGAGCTCCCCTATCGGGGATTTCCTCCCTAAATTTCCAGCAAATCTGTCAAGTCCAAATGTCTTCTGTTATTTTAAGCCTGTAAGACTGTAGCTTCCTATCTGGGGCATGCTCTCAGCAGGAGCCCTTGTGGATTCACTTGTTTCAAGAGATTCCTCTGGTTTCTGTCTGCTTTTGGTTTCTTTTCAGTGTCTTCAAATGGTGTTTTTATGTTGTTCTTCATTCCTGGCACTGAAAATGTCTGCCTGTTCTTTCCTTTTTTAAATTTATTTTTGTTGCTGTTGAGAGTATACACAGAACATACACCAGTGCAACAATTTCTGCCTGTACAATTTAGTGACATTGATCCCATTCTTCAAATGGTGCATCCATTCTCACCCTCCTTTTCTGAGTTGTTCCTCCCTATTAACATAAACTGACTGCTCCCTAAGGCGCCTGTCTAATCTTTTGAGTTGCTGTTGTCAATTTGATCCCATATAGATAGTTTTTAAAAGCGCATAATGTTTACTGGTTAAGCTAAACTATTGTTTGGTTTTAAGAAGACTTCAGGGGATATTTTTGGTTCAAGGTTTAAAGATTATCTCAGGGTAATTAGTTTCAGGGGTTCATCCAGCCTCCATGGCTCAAGAAAGTCTGGATTCCGTGAGACTTTGAAATTTTGTTCTGTATTTTCTCCCCCGCCTATGCTTTTGGTAGTTAAAAAATGCTAATAGTGAAGACAACTTTCCAAGTGGCAGACGAAAAACATATCTTCCTCCTCCAAAGATCTGTTGATCTGTTGCTTTTCAAAGGTCCACCAGAATTCTTGTTTATAAGCAGCTTTTTTGGTAGTCTGATATCCAGCAATTGATAAGAGACCCAAACCTGAGAGAAGTTTCAGCATTGCTTGTGGCTTCCAAGTTTTCCTGGAAGCTTGCCGACATTGTGCTTGCTGAGAGGAACAGAGCGGGTGGTAGCAGCACTGCTGCTAACTGGGTTATTGACAGTGATGCAATGTGTCATACTTTCCCTTTGTTGATTATTTTGCAACACTGTTTTATTTTGGTCCTTCCCTTGTAAACCAGTGTATTTGCATGCCTTGCCCTGTTTTTATTTCTCAGGCTGTTTTGTATTTTGACTGCAGCAATGGCAGAGTTACTCCTAACTTCCTTCTCATGCTGAGCTCGTTAATAAACAGTTTGGGTTTCTCCATGAATTTTTGTTCATAGGTTTGTGAATTCTTTGTTCATCTTCCCTTTCTGTCTTCTCCAACCCTGTAGCACATTTCAACATATGCCTGGGCCTAGGGATATCTTTGTGCTCCCAGGTAGGTGAAGTAAGCAGGTGTATTAGGTCTTTGGGATGATGTTCTTGAATTAATTTCTTTACTCTGCCGACCATCAGAGGACTTTGTAATGTTAAGGGGGGAAAAATGAGTTTTATTTGTTTTACATATTGGCGTTTTAGAAATCCCAATAAAAAGGGTTTCGGCCTGTTACCATGTCATTGGTAGACAAAGAAGGCTTTTATTTTTCAGATTTGCCACTTAAAATTTTACTCTAGGTGTGATTGTGGGTAAAATTACTGCAGAGTATCTTGGTAATTTTGATGAGGTTTCATGACTTTATTTTGACTTAGTGTTTAATAATTATAATAAAACTTGTCTGCAGTTCTTTACTTTTCATGTTACTTTACAGTCCTTTTTTTTTTTAAGTTTATCTCCTGGTCTTTATTCTTACAGTCCTGTCATATTTCCTATTTCCCCCTTTGGTTAATTGATTATGTATAGACATATAGGAATACTGTAACAGGAACTAGTCCAACCTGCAGGTAAAGCAAATCCATTAGTTAGACAGGTTAGGAGAAAGGAGACAAGGGTTTCTTATATCCAGAAAATAGAACATCAAAACGTCAGCAGTATTTCCCACGTAAAACCCATACTCTCTTAGTACTCTCAGTCCTGGGTAATCAGTTGCTGTTCCACTCGATTCTGTATCAGCAGTGTCAGAAAACCTGTCAGCTTCTTCACAAGAGATCTGGGAGTCTTGGTTCCGTTCATTGGTATTCATGTTAAAATATCTATCATAGTCCTTTGCATAAGTTCCTGAACTTTGCTGTCCTTTCACAGAGAGTTTACATTGTATAGTTGCATAACTTGAAAGATATCTGCATTTGTTTTTGGAGGGACAGTTCATTGATAGTAGCTTTATAAACAGCCATGTTGGGGGTGGTAGAGAACTCAAGGGAAAGAAACTAAAAACCTGAAGAAAGTTTCATGTATTGGTTCGTGTTATGAAGGGTTTTTGTTTTTCACCCCTATAAAAGTGCTGTGGAAATAGCATTAGGTTTCATATTCCAATAATATTAAACCATTTGTAGAATCTAGATGATGCCTTTTTATGAGAGATTCATTTACTTTAGCCACTCAGACTACAGGAATCAACAGAACTTTAATTTTTGAACTTTAAAAAGGGGAAGAGTATTCTTTTCCTTCAGTCGAGGGGGGTTGGAATCTAATGTACCCCATGTAGTCTGAAGTTGGTATTAAAAAATTTTGTGATGTTTACTAGAATAAACATCCCTGCCCTCTCTCTAGTGCTTGGTGTGACTCTCCTGTCACTTCAGTCAAGTTTATTGTCTCCTTGTCAGGCATGTATGTTTTAAATGTCTTAACGTCCCCTCATAGTCTAGTGCTGGGGTAGCAAGCTGTGGCCTGTGGGCCAACTCTAAGAATGGTTTTTACGTTTTTAATAGTTTAAAAAAAATCAAAAGAAAACCAATATTTTGGGACACATGAAAATTACATGAAATCTAAGTTTCAGTATCTATAAACAAAGTGCAATTTGTTTTGTTTTTGGTTTTTAATGTCACTTCATTCATTTACATATTGTCTATGGCTATTTTTGTGCTACAGTAGCCTAGTTGAGTGGTTGAAAGACTGTATAAGCCCATAAGCCTATGATATTTACGGCCTATTAGGTAAAAGGTTTGCCCACCACTAATTAAAAAAAAAAAAAAAGTTGGAGAAGTTGTGAGGAGATTGGAACTCGTATACACTGCTGGTGGGAGTGTGAAATGGTACAACCACTATGGAAAACAATATGGCACCTCCTTAAAAAGCTAAAGATGGAAACACCATATGATCTAGCAATCCCACCTCTAGGAATATATCCTAGAGAAATAAAAACCACTACATGAATAGACATATGCATACTCATGTTCATTGCAGCATTATTCACTATAGCAAAAAATGGAAACAACCTAAGTGCCCATCAGCAGATGAATGGATAAAGAAATTATGGGACATACACACAATGGAATACTATGCAACGATAGAGAACAATGATGAATCTGGAGGGGATTATGCTGCATGAAGTAAGTCAATCACAAAAGGACAAACATTGTATGAGACAACTGTTATAAAAACCCGAGAAAAGATCTACACACAGAAAAAAACAATCTTAGATGGTTATGAGGGAGGGGAGAGGTGGGAAGGGGAAATCACTAACTAGGTAGTAGACAAGTGTTAACTTTGGTGGAAGGAAAAACAACACAGTATCAGGGAATTCAGCACAACCTGACCAAGGCAAAGTCATAGAAGCTTCCTAAACACATCCAAACACCTTAGGGATCATGTTACTGGGGCTGAGGGCCAGGGATCATGGTCTTGGGGGACATCTAGGTCAATTGGCATAACATAGTTCATAAAGAAAATGTTCTGCATTCTACTTTGGTGAGTAGCATCTGGGGTCTTAAAAGCTTGCAGATGGCCATTAAGATACACTTCTTGGTCCCATACTGGAGCAAGGGAGAATGAAGAAAACCAAAGACACAAGGAAGCAAATAGTCTGGAGGACTAATGGACCAGATTAGCCACAGCCTCCACCAGCCTAAGCCCAGAAGAACTAGATGGTGCCCGGCTACCACCACTGACTGCTCTGACAGGGAACGCAGTAGAGGGCTGTGGACAGAGTGGGAAAAAAATGTAGAAGAAAAATCAAATTCACAAAAACAGACCAGGCTTACTAGTCTGGCAGAGACCGGAGGAACGCCAGAGACTATGGCCCTCAGACACCGTGCTAACTTAGAACTGAAGCCACTCTTGAAGTCTGCCTTTCAGCCAGAGAATAGACAGGCCTATAAAACAAATAATAACACACACAAGAAGTGTGCTTCTTAGTTCAGTCAAGTATAAGATACCTAATGCGCAACATCTGCTCAAAAGCAAGGGCGGAAGGGTCAGGAGAACTTGCCTAATGGACGTGGAAAACCCAGGGCGGAAAGGGAGAGAGTGCTGACACAACGCGGGGATTGCAACCAATGTCACAGAACAACTTGTGAATGAATTTTTGAATGAGAAACAAATTCGCACTGTAAACTTTCACCTAAACTACAATTAAAAAAAAAAAAATTGCGCACTGCTGGTCTAAGGTACCCTTTATTCCTACCTTTCAGTGCGTGCACAGAGCCTGTCTGTGGGGTGTACCTACAACAGAAGCACGCGTACTCTGTGGCTGCTGAGGCTCATCCTGCTGTGCCTTACCTGTCAGCTTGCTGAGAGAGAGCTAGGGCCTGCTGGGGTACCGGCACCTGAATGTTCAAGTGTGAGCATTATCGGCCCTGGCGGGGGGAGAGGTGGTGTGGAAATCAATGATACAAGGTCAGGATGGAGGAAGAAACTCCTTTAGCGGTTAATCCACGTGACCTGCTTCAGCTTTAAGGAAATGGAGGGAAAGAAATAGGGGTACTCTGGTTAAGTATACTTCATGCTTCTGGAATGGAAATTGATTTAGAAAGCATATGAAGCATAGTTTTCCCTGAAGACTAATCCCTTTACCCCTTGCATTTAAAACTTTTAAACTATTCCTACCGTGAAATTGATTAAGATGGAATTTTCCAGAAATAGCATCTTTTACTTAAATGGCAATACTTATACCCTTATGTGTAACGATTCTCAAGCAAAGGAGCAAGGAAAAAAAACACTTTAAAAGCTTTCCTTGCTGTATTAGGGACTGTGTGGACTCATATATGCAGATCTGACATTAATTATTGAGTCTAGAGGTTTGCTAGGCATAAAATCTGCCTTCTGGTGGAACAAGGTCTTTCTTTACCCTCTTAATCCGTTCTGTGTGGAAGCAGTAACGTGTATTTCATTCTGGGCTTTAATTCTCTATATTGTATCCCAAGTGGATACATGGGAGTTTTGTTTTTGTTCTTTTGTAAGGGAGAGAGAGAGTAGGGGAAGTGATGAGGGTGGGATATTCTCCAAGATTGTCTGTAACTAGTTGCTTGTTGAGTCAACTCTGACTCATGATGACCCCACGCGTGATCAGAGTAGAACTGTGCTCCATAGGGTTTCAGTGGCTGATTTTTTGGAAGCAGATCACCAGGCCTTTCTTCTGAGGCATTTCTGGCTGGACTTGAACCACCAGCCTTTCTGTTAGTAGCTGTGTGGATTGTTTGTACCACCCAGGGGCTCCAAAATTGTTAAAAATGACAACAACAAAAACTTTAATAAACCAATTGATGTTGAGCTGATGATCCTAACTCATGGCAACCCCATGTGTGTAAAAGTAGAACTGTCGTAGGGTTTTCATTGCTGTGACCTTTTGGAAGCAGACTGTCAGGCCTTTCTTTTGAGATGCTACTGGGTAAATTCCAGCCTCTGCTACCTTTCAGTTAGTAACTTAGCACTTAACTGTATGCATCACCCAGGGGCTCCTAAATTGTCTATAATTGTACTCAAATAGCCTGTTATTTTGGTATATTAGAGAGCTGTCTGTCATCTGACAGACCGTAACTGCCAGAAATTTACTGATGTACTTGGTGGTTGATGGGCACGGACTGTTGGTTCATTAGAAAGCTGCTCTGTTGCTGCAGGCCTCCGCCTAAAAAGTGCAGCATTGCCTACTGCCACCGGGGAAGTGGACTTGGGGAGGGGTTGTATTAGCTGGAGGTGTAACAACAGAAGGTTCTAGATAGGATTTCTCCAATAGCATATGGTGACATTTGTCACATGATTTCTGTTCATGTGAGCCATAGAGATACTCTCTTCCTTCCATGCTTAGGAAGTTAAGGCAGTAGAATTCGTCACAATAATAGTAATGTGCTTACATGGCAGTGCCGGCTGGATTTATAAACTTGATGTAGGACATATCATATTCAAAAATTAACAGCGTCTTCTTTCAAAGATGTTAGAGTAAAACTGATTTAAACCAAGATTTGGAGGTAAATAACCTAGAGGTATTCTAGACCATTTTGTTAGAATGAAGTGTCCTGCACTCTGTTACCCTTTGTGGTTTAACTGAGAGCCGCAGAGGGGCACTGGTAAGACGTCATCATGTGTTTCCTGAACAAGCCAGCTCCACAGAACAGAAGACTCCTAGCCCCTGGCAGCTTGTTGCCTTCATTGCCTTCACTTCACCATAGCCAAGCTCTTGTTGGTAACCTGAATATGACCTGGCAGAAGGCTCTAAATGACTAGTACTGACGCAGCTGTGACTTGGAACCAGTTCAGGTGGTCAGGGTTTAATGTAGATACAAAAAATAAAAACCAGTTGCCGTTGAGTCAGCTTCGACTCATGGCGCCCCCTTGTGTGTCAGAATGGAGCCATGCTCCATACGGTTTTCCACGGCCAGTTTTCAGAAGTAGATCACCAGGACTTTTTTCCGGGCACCTCTGGGTGGACTGAAACCTCCAACCTTTCGGTTAGCAGCCGAACACATTAACCGTTTATGCCACCCAGGGACTCCAGACTCTTTATGAGGCCCATTTTGAATGACACAATATGAGAAAATTTCAGCATTTTGTTTGTCTTAATTTTAAGGAAATTGCTAGACTCCCAGGTAATCTATTACTATTTTATTTCCAGGTGACTGGGGGAGGGAGGAGAAGAACATTTTGATTGGCTATCATAGTTTTTATTATTTTTCATGCTTCATCATGGAACTAGTATTTTTGCAAATAATGTGATTTAAACATTTCTTTCTTTTTTTCTTATATAAACAGGTTGAAAGAATTGTTGATAAAAGGAAAAACAAGAAGGGGAAGACCGAGTACCTGGTGCGGTGGAAAGGCTATGACAGTGAGGACGACACATGGGAACCAGAGCAGCATCTTGTGAACTGCGAGGAATACATCCACGACTTCAACAGACGCCACACGGAGAAGCAGAAAGAAAGCATATTAACCAGGACAAATAGGACCTCTCCAAACAATGCCAGGAAGCAGATTTCCAGGTCCACCAACAGCAGCTTTTCTAAGACCTCTCCTAAATCGCTCGTGATTGGCAAAGACCACGAGTCAAAAAACAGCCAGTTATTTGCTGCCAGCCAGAAGTTCAGGAAAAACCCGGCCCCATCTCTCTCTAACCGGAAGAACATGGACCTAGCAAAATCAGGAATAAAGATACTTGTGCCTAAGAGCCCCATTAAGAGCAGGACAGCAGTGGATGGCTTTCAGAATGAGAGCCCTGAGAAACTGGATCCCATAGAGCAGGGTCAGGAGGACACGGTGACCCCAGAAGTGGCTGCGGAGAAGCCGGTCGGAGCTCTGTTGGGCCCTGGTGCAGAGAGAGCTAGAATGGGGAGCCGGCCTCGGATACACCCACTAGTGCCTCAGCCTTCTGGCCCCGTGACAGCTGCTATGGCCACGGGACTCGCCGTTAACGGGAAAGGTGAGTGTTGTGAGCCGCTTAGCAGCAGCACTTGTAACTGTTGGGTGTCCTCCAGCTCGCACGGCTGTAATCTCACAGGTTTGCAGGTGTATAGCCCCTACGTCCTGGTCCTACAGTGGCTCCTTTTGGTAAAAATGTGGGGATTCTGTCCATTCTGTTTCTAGGAGGTGTCTGTGGGGGCTTTAGGGAGATTTTGTTGCTAGTGTCTTTCTTCTTTACCCAAAGACATTGGCATTTACCTCTTCAGTCAGCATTAGCCTTCTCTTTTTAACTTGCCATCCTCAGACTGTGCCACCATGTTGTCGTGCTTTAAACAGCGTCTCCCTCTGGATAGGTAGGTTACTGTTCGTGTTTTCTTACAGCACATTTGCTTCTGAAACCATCCACCTTTATCCAAAGTCTCTTAGACACGAACCTTTTGTTCATCCGAGTTTTCCAGGTGTGAGCAGTATTGGATTAGAGGTCACGCTCCTGATTCTGTTCACCGATTGTATAACCAGAAATGCCTCTCCATGAGGGGATTGTACCAAATGGAGCCATCAGAGCCTTCAGGGTCTGCTTTTCAGATCCCATGGTTCCTTTCTTCAGGCTAGGGCTCTGTTGAACAATGGTGCTGTTTCCTGTTTTGCTTGCACACTTGTCCCTCCTCCTGGATTCTGCATCTTGGTTGGTTGTACTATCACCAGGTGTACCACAGTGTCAGCATTGGCTGCTTCCTTCCCTCCCTCTCTCATGCTTAGCTAGCTGTCAGTGTTACAGAATTCTATTACCTAACCGATGTCACTGAACAATTTGTGTACAAATTGTTGAATGGGAACCTAAACTGTGCAAACCTTCATTGAAACCACAATAAAATATTTTTTAAGATTTCTGTTAACTGTTTTTCTAACCCAAACCCACTGCCCCTACCACAGTTCAAGCCCTGGTAATTTCCTACCTGTCATGGCTTTCTAATTAGCCTCCTGTCTTTTGACCACGCTTATCCATTTTTTCTAATTCTTGGTGGAGTCGTGGGGATGTGCAGGGTTTGCCCAGTTGTCAGTCTGTCTCTCTACCACTTCCTTAGTTAGCGGGTGCGCTCCTGGGTCTTCATGATCCCCCTTGCCCACTTGTTCAGCTCCACCCCTGCACGTCAGCACACCCACCGTCTGCTCTGTCAGGAGCACATTCTCTCTTCCTGACTGATTGCTCCTCCTGGTCCAGGGACTCTTCCGCCCATGTCTCTTGCTCTGCTCCCCTTGCCCTCGGCGATGCGGTATCGTAATTGCCTTTTTACCTGTGTGTCACCCTCAACCCAGGAGTAGAATAATATAAAACAAAATAAAATCGTTTTGATTTGTTTGAGGAAATCTTTTGCTCTAAGGCGGATTGTTCATTTGAGAGACTGCTTTAACCATCTTGCTGTGGTACATTCAACAAGTATTAAATTGGCTTAAGCTCTAGCGCTGCAAAGAAGAAGGATATGAATAAAATCTGGGCAGTAAGTGACCGTCTTTACCTTTCAGATATGTGCTTTCCCAAATGCTGCTTCTCTTCGCTAGTCTAAGAGTTTTGCCTTCGCCTGGGCGTGTGAACTCATTTACAGATCTGACTTCCACTATTATCGACCCTTTCTCTTCTCATGTATAGTTTTTTTCTTAGCTAGTTGTAGATGAAGGATCTTGGAAGTCCAGATGGAAGGGACTTTGTAAGTCATCTGATAGCACTCTTTACCTTGCAGACAAGGGAACTCAGGTCCAGATTGTAATGTTCCTAGAGAGGACCAGAGGCAGAGAGGGAAAACATGTTCCCCATCAGTACTCTTTCCATCATTGCTTGCTGCCTCCAAAGACTAATAAACGCCTAATCTTTATTGATTACTTAGGACCAGTTGCAGTGCCGGGCCCTGGTGCTGCAAACGTAGACTCAGCCAAGTCTTGACCCTCTGGGACAGGTGTTGGCAAACTGCTGCCTGTGGGCCAGACCCAGCACACCACCCGTTTTTGTATGAACTGCACACTAACAGTGGTTTCTACATTTTTTTTAATGTTTGGAAAAGAATCAAGAAGAATCTTATTTCATGACACACGAAAAAATAAGAAATTCTAATTTCAGCATTCATAAATAAAGTTATAAAGGAACACAGCCACTCTCATTCATGCACTTACGGTCTGTGGCTGCTTTCCTGCTCCAAGGGCAGAGTTGACCATGTAGTCTGCAAAACCTGAAATACCTACTGTCTGGCTCTTCACAGAAAAAGCTTCCCCACCCCTTGCTCTAGGAACTCAGTCCTGGGGCGGTGTTTTTTTTTCTCCATAACGTGGGGAACATGGAAGCCTTCAGGAGATACATAGTCTGCCCTCATTGTCCACAGAAGTTGTGTGCACATATATTTTTATGAGGGGAAAACTCAAAATTTGATTTTCAAAACTTCCCTGACCAGCAAAGTCCACATTTTGAAACACACTTTCCACAAAGGCCTTCACTGCTTTATATTTTATATATAACGAGGGTAATGGCTTCTATTTAGAGAGTTGGTGACTTCCTTTTTTTTATTACTCTTCCTATAGCCGTACTTGGAAACCCCCTGGGTATTCTGTCCTACAGGGTCACTATGAGTTTTTTTCCGATATCAAAAATATTTAAATGTATGTCAGGGGGCTTTGATGAGAGCCAGCAGGACACTTAAGCATAGAACCTGAAATGGTTGTCCCCTGCTGTGTGGAATAATTATGCAGATGGGGTGGGGTATGCTGTGCTTCCAAGGCCCTCGTGAAGTCTTCTCTCCAGAAGACCCATGGTCTCGCACCCTTTGTGCTTGTCTCTGGCCCAGTGGTTGGTCATATCCAGCCATGAAGCATACATACTTTCTACTTAGATGGGAGGAAACATAGAAGCCACTCAGGAGTGGTTTTTAGGACAGTGGTGAGTACCATCCCCTGTGGCCATGATCTAAATCAGGCTTGCAAATTAACAAGGAAGAGAACAGTACTTCCTCCCCCTGGAGCCTCCCCATCTGAGTGTCCTTGAAAGAAACACATGGCAAAAGGAAGTGGTACCTTAGAAAACTTCCTGTCCTTCCGTATCTCAGGTGAATTTGACACTTCTGTTTGTTCCTTCCACTAGAATGGGAGCTCCAAGAAGGGAGTTTGCTTTGCCAGGCTCAATCTCCCGTGTGCAGAGCAGTGCCTACCACACAGGAGGTGCCTGGAGACGTTTGTGGGTGCAGTGACTGTCCCCCCTGAAGACAGGGCTGCAGGCTTACACTAGACTGGAGGGAGGGAAGACCAGCTGAGGAGATGGCAGAGAATGGGGACCAGAAACACAAGCATTCCAGAAAAACCACTTACCTACCCTCGGGTGTATCTTTCCTGAATGAAGAGGTGAAGTACTGAAGGTCTGTTAGATTGTTGGCTCACATTTATAAATTTTAAAGCCGTTGTTTGTTTTTATTTTCCAGATTAATTTTAGAGCTGCATAAGAAAACTCATTTGTTTTTCTGAAACTAATTGAATCAGATACTTGTGGAGTCACCAGGAAGTGAACCATCTCCTGTTCAGGACGTTAATCATGTGTGGATGATGAATAGTTTTGCCATCAGAAACAGCAGATATTTGAGTATCTGTTAACGGAAAGAGTGAATGTTTCTGGAGCATTCCAACACACATAGGATTACTTTTACAGAATAACCATATGTGTGTTTAAAGTTTAAGTATTTTAAGTATGAAACAAATGGCTTAGAGGGTGAATCTATTGCTTTAGTCAGAATGTGAGAAACATAAATTGGGTAGTGCAGCTTACCTTCTTTACACTGCCCTTTTTCAATACGTTGATGATGTTTTCTTGTTCGTTTAGTTGCCCAATGACTTTTCCTACAAAAGAAGCAACTACCTTAAAAAACTGGATTATCATTATTTTGTTTTTTTAATGAATTCAGCTGTATAATGAATCAGCGTTCCACAAATATGACCTTATCAGCGCTGTCATGTAGGCATGGCTGCTGGGTGTTGAAGGAAAAGCCACACAGGCAGTCCTCAATTGCAGTCTGTCACTAATGAGGAGGTTTGTGAGGAAAATGACTGAGGAATTACCACGACACACCACTACCTGCCTTCTTCCAGTAGCCATTACTCTCAGAGGAAGCTCCTGGGAGAAATGGCTCAGGAAAACAGGGCCTCTGAGGAACTGCAGTGCAATTTCCTCTTGACAGTAAGGATGTGAAACAGATGATGTATCTCCTTTCTCTGTGTGATTACCAGGGAAGCTTAAATGCCAGATCTACAAGTATCTTCTAGAAACAGGCTCCTAGGGCCATTTATTAAATGGTGCTAAAATTAAAAACTAACCCCAGAAAGGTTAAGAAGTCATGAGACCATTGGCCAAACGCTGTTAAGGCCAAAAATCCAAAAACCAAACTCAAACTGATTACGACTGAGTTCATTCCAACTCATAGCGACCCTATAGGACAGAGTAGAACTACCTCATAGGGTTTCCAAGACTGTAGTATTTATGGAAGCAGACTGCCACGCCCTTCTCCCACGGAGCGGCTAGTGGGTTCAAACTGCCAACCTTTGTGTTAGCAGCTGAGCGCTTAACTGCTGTGCCATCAGGGCCCCTCTTTTAAGGCCACAGCGGAAAAATGTTAACCTGAATAAAGGAACTTTGAAGCCAAGTTATAGCTGTCAATTAAAAGTATGTATGAGGGTTTGATCCAAGAAATAGATTCACAACCAGCAGACATTTATTTAGCATCTCCTGTGTAATAGGCCCTGGGCTAGATGCTTTCACATATGTTATCTTCCTTATTAGTCCAAGGAACAAATCTGTTTACACACATAAGACTACCAGTTGCTGTCAAGTCAGCTCCAACACATGGTGACCTTAGTGTGTCAGAGTAGAACGATGCTCCGTAGGGTTTTTGATAGCTGAGTTTCTGGAAATAGATTGCCAAGCCTTTCTTCTGAAGAGCCTCTGTGTGGACTCAAACCTCCAACCCTTCAGTTAGCAGCCAAGCTACCGTTTGTACCACCCAAATTCCATCTAAAGATTACAGAGGCTAAAATTGAACCAGAGTGGAAATAAGCCTTTGAGGCAGAAGTGTACTGCCTCCACCCATCAGTTTCTGAGACTTCAGTAGGTGTCCTTGAGACAGAATAACGTGATGGCCCAGAAGTCTGCAGGTGCTTTCCTTTCCTCCCTCCTTGCAGTGAGATGGATGGTTCTCAGGCCCTGGTGCACCAGAGAATTTGAGTATAGAGTTCTAGGCACGTAGTCATGGAAAGAAGATCTCTTGCCCAGCAGGGGTAGGTCTGTTCATCTGAAGAGTTGGTTTTACAGCAGGGAATCATTAAAGACATACACATCATGAACATTTTATCTTAAAACTTCTGCATGTACAGTTACTTGCCAGTTATTGATGTAGAGCCAAGGCCCTTTAAGAAGGGGTACTTTGATTTGCTCCTTATTTAAAGATCTAAGCTTGATGCCTTCCTTGAGTTCCATTGACCGGAGTTCTGTTCTATACAAAGCACACCCTAAGGCATCCTACACTATTTCCAATTTGGATTTCTTTAAAGTGGAGCAAGAACTTCCATAGCTGTTTGCATATAGTCCTAGATTTTTTCATTTATCCCATTTTCTCACTTAGACCTGGTTTGACAGTTACTTTTAACTTTAGAGCCGTTTTCCAGAGCATTCGCGTGAGTTTTCATTGAAGCGTCAGCTCTCCGTTTGAAACCGTATTTCATACTTTCTGTGAAAGTGAATTAAGTATGATAATAAATTCAGTTGGCCTAAGACTTTTAGGGAGTGGAGCCTGGCCAGCTGCTGACAAGCATACATCTCAGCGTGAGGAGTCAGAGTGGGTGGGCTCTGCACAGGGCTCCGGGGCTTCTCCAGGAGAACTTCCACTGGGGACCCCACCTCCAGTGTTTTGTGATATCTTCAAGGAAGATTAGGGCTCTGAGCAGTATTTACCCAGTGAGCCATCTTCAGAGCCAGGCTTCCAGCCTAAAGGCTGGCTCAGGATGTGAGGCAACTGGTTAATTTTCTGTTTTCATTTCAACTTTCTCCTGTATTTTTTCCTGTACCAGTGATTCTCAAAGTGTGGTGTCCAGGCCAGCAGCATCAGGGAACCTGTCAGAAGTGCAAATTCTCAGACCCCACCCCAGGCCTAGTGAATTAGAGTTGGGTTCAGTTCCAACAGTCTGTTTAACAAGCCCTGCAGGTGGTTCTGCCGTGCACACCAATGCTAAGGACTGCTCTCCTCCAGCGGCTGTGTTTTCTTCCTAATGTGTGGATTTGTGTTCGTATATATCCAGATAGCTCTACTTCATTCTTCTAAAAACTTTTATGATTATTTGTCGTATTCGACTCGAGGGCACTGGGTGGGTATATCACATAAACATGATAGTCAGTATTCTGAACATCTGGGGCTGGCCACGTCCCAAGTAGCATCCTTGGCTCTGCCCACATTGCTGCTGTTAGTTGCCATCAAGTGGCTCTGACTCGTGGTGGGTAACCTTACGTGATATTGGAATGAAATGTTCCTTAACCTGATATGTTTGAGCCCATTGTAGTGGCTATTGTGTCAGTCCAGCTCATTGAGGGTTTCCCTCGTTTGTGCGAGTTCTCAACATTATCAAACGTGATGTACTTTTCTAAGGACAGTTCTTTCCTGACGACATGTCCAAAGTAAGCAAGATAAAATTTCCCCATCTTCGCTTTTAAGAAATATTCCAGTTTTATTTCTTCTAAGCCTGATTTGTTCATTCTTCTCACAGTCCCTGATAGATTGGATACTCATCACCAGTACCACAATTCAAATCCACTGATTCTTCTGTTTATAAGATAGTGTTACAGCTGGAAAAACGTTAATACACTTTCTTTTGTAAACACATGTAACACATAAATACTTAGAATTTTTACACAGTTAATTTAGAAATGTTATAAGTTGCCATTGTGTCAGTTCCATCACATGGTGACCCTATGTGTGCAGAGGAGAACTGCTCCATTGGCTTTTTAAGTCTGTGACCTTTCAGGAGCACACAGCCAGGCCTGTCTCCCAAGGCACCTCTGGGTAAATTGGAACCACCAACCTTCAGCTAGTACTTGAGAGTGCTTAAATTGTTTGTGCCACCCACAAAGTAAGAATGTTCACCTTTATCTCCACTCCTTTGAACACCATTTCCTTCCCCAGAGGGAGCATCAGTAGTTTGATGTGTGTGACTTCAGATCTTTTTTTCACTCTTTGCATTCTTTAATATGGAATCATACTCCTCAAGTTGTTCTGACATTTGGTTTCCAAGTAACATCATGTCTTGGAGAACTTTCTATTTTAAGATTTATAAATCTCGACCCTGTTTATTTTCAAGTTTTAAACTTGATTTTTACTTAGTTTTCTTTTGATACAATTTCAAGCTTACAGAAAAGTTACAAGGCTAGTACAAGTGACACCTGTATACTTGTTGTCCAGATTTACCAGTTGTTTATGTTTGCCTCTTCCTCCCTTCATGTTGTGTATGCATTTACACACACACTTATGTATGCTTGTATGTTTCTTTTTACAGAGCCTTTTGAAAGTTAGTTGGAGACCTTTTGTATTGTAAAGAATAGTGAAGTGCAGTGGCTTTAATTGATTGAAGATTTTGATTTATAAAAAGCCATTTGCCGTCAAGTTGATTCCAACTCATGGTGACCCCATGTGTCTCAGAGTAGAACTGCACTCCTTAGAGTTTTCAGTGGCTGATGTTTTGGCAGTAGATTGCCAAGCCTTTCCTCCTAAATGTCTCTGGATGGGTTTGAACCTCCAACATACCTGTTGACAACAAAGCATGCTAAGACCTTGCTAAATTGTATTCTGAAAAATCCAGGACCTGATATTGCTTATTTACCTTTGCTTAACCAATATTTTAATCAACTCTGAAATATCTGCCAGATGGGAAGGTTAAACCTGGTATCTCAGGGTTTTTTTTGTTTGTTTTTGTTTTGGCTTTAACAGAGAGACATTTGTTTTCTCACAGCTTAGGAGGCCAGAAGACCAAATTCAGGGCACCTCAAGGGGAAACCTCTCTGTATATACTCTGGGGAAAATTTTTTTTTTTTTTTTTTATACTTTAAGTGAAAGTTTACAAATCAAGTCAGTCTCCCCTACAAAACCTCGTATACACCTTGCTATATACTACTCGTTGCTCTCCCCCAATGAGATAGCACATTCCTTCTCTCCACGCTATATATCCATGTCCATTCAGCCAGCTTCTGTCTCCCTCTGCCTTCTCTCATCTCCCCACCAGACAGAAGCTGCCCAGATAGTCTCATGTGTTTACTTGATCCAAGAAGCTCACTCCTCACCACTATCATTTTCTATCTTATACTCCAGTCCAATCCCTCTCTGAAGAGTTGGCTTTGGGAATGGTTCCTGTCTTGGGCTAACAGAAGGTCTGGGGACCATGATCTCCAGGGTCCTTCTAGACTCAGTCACTCCATTAAGTCTGGTCTTTATGAGAATTTGAGGTCTGCATCCCACTGCTCTCCTGCTCCCTCAGGGGTTCTCTGTGGTGTTCCCTGTCAGGGCAGTCATCAGTTATAGCCAGGCACCATCTAGTTCTTCTGGTCTTAGGCTGATGTAATCTCTGATTTATGTGGCCCTTTCTACCTCTTGGGCTCATAATTACCTTGTATCTTTGGTGTTCTTCATTGTCCTTTGATCGAGGTGGGTTGAGACCAATCGATGCATCTTAGATGGCCGCTTGCTAGCATTTAAGATCCCAGACGCCACTCTCCAAAGTGGGATGCAAGAATGTTTTCTAATAGATTTTATTATGCCACTTAACCTAGATGTCCCCTGAAACCATGGCCCCCAAACCCCTGTCCCTGCTACGCTGGCCTTCGAAGTGTTAGGTTTTATTCAGGACACTTAATTGCTTCTGGATTAGTCCAGTGTGCTGGCCTCTCTTGTATTGTGTGTTATCTTTCCCTTCACCTGAAATAGTTCTTGTCTACTATCTAATGGGCGAATACCCCTCTACTTCCCCTCCCCCTCATAACCATCAAAGAATATTTTCATCTCTGTTTAAACTGTTTCTTGATTTCTTATAATAGTGGTCTCATACAATATTTGTCCTTTTGCAATTGACTAATTCCACTCAGCATAATGCCTTCCAGATTCCTCCATGTTATGAAATGTTTCACGGATTCATCATTGTTGTTTATCGATGCGTAGTATTCCATTGTGTGAATATACCATAATTTATTTATCCATTCATCTGTTAATGGACACCTTGGTTGCTTCCAACTTTTTGCTATTGTAAACAGTGCTGCAATGAACATGGATGTGCGTATATCTGTTCATGTAAAGGCTCTTATTTCTCTATGTTATATTCTGAGAAGTGGGATTGTTTCATCGTATGGTAGTTCTATTTCTAGCTTTTTAAGGAAGTGCCAAATCAGTTTCCAAACTGGTTGTACCACTTTACATCCCTACCAGCAGTATAAGTGTTCTGGTCTCTCCGCAGCCTCTCTAACATTTATTATTTTGTGTTTTTTGGATTAGTGCCAGCTTTTTTGGAGTGAGATGGAATCTTATTGTAGTTTTGCTTTGCATTTCTCTAATGGCTAATGATCCTGAGCATTTCTTCATGTATCTCTTAGCTACTTGAATGTCTTCTTTAGTGAAGTGTCTGTTCATATCTTTTGCCCATTTTTAAATTGGGCTATTTGTCTTTTTGCAGTTGAGTTTTTGCAGTATCGTGTAGATTTTAGAGATCAGATGCTGATCGAAAATGTCACAGCTGAAAACTTTTTCCCAGTCTGTAGGTAATGTTTTTACTCTTTTGGTGAAGTCTTTGGATGAGCATAGGTGTTTGATTTTTAGGAGCTCCCAGTTATCTAGTTTCTCTTGTGTTTATGCCATGTATTAGGGCTCCAAACGTTGTCCCTGTTTTTTCTTCCATAATCTTTATCGATTTAGATTTTATATTTAGGTCTTTGATCCATTTTGAGTTAGTTCGTGCATGGTGTAAGGTATGGGTCTTGTTTTGTATTGCATTTTATCTATAGATTGCTTTTGGTAAAATAGACATTTTTGAATGTTGAGTCTTCCATGAGCAAGGTATGCTTTTCCACTTATGTAGGTCTCTTTTGGTTTCTTGCAGTAGTGTCTCATAGTTTTCTTTGTATAAGTCTTTTATGTTTCTGGTAAGATTTATTCCTAAATATTTTATCTTCTTGAGGGCTATTGTGAATGGTATTGATTTGGTGATTTCCTCTTCGATGCTGTTTTTGTTGGTGTAGAGGAATCCAACTGATTTTTGTATGTTTATCTTCTATCCTGATGCTCTGCTGAACTCTTCTATTAGTTTCAGTAGTTTTCTTGAGGATTCTTTAGGGTTTTCTGTGTATAAGATCATGTCAGCTGCAAACAGAGATACTTTTACTTCTTCCTCACCAATCTGGATGCCCTTTATTTCTTTATCTAGCCTAAGTGCTCTGGCTAGGACCTCCAGCACAATGTTGAATAAGAGTGGTGATAAAGGGCATCCTTGTCTGGTTCCTGATCTCAAGGGGAAAGCTTTCAGACTCTCTCCATTTAGGATGATGTTAGCTCTTGGGTTTCTATAAATGCCCTTTATTATGTTGAGGAATTTTCCATCTTTTCCTATTTTGTTGAGAGTTTTTATCCTGAATGGGTGTTGGACTTTATCAAATGCCTTTTTTGCATCAGTTGATAAGATCATGTGGTTCTTGTCTTTTGTTTTATTTATATGGTGGGTTACATTGATTGTTTTTCTAATGTTGAACCATTCCTGCATACCTGGCATGAGTCCCACTTGGTCATGGTGAATTATTTTTTTGATACGTTGTTGAATTCTATTTGCTTGAATTTTGTCGAGGATTTTTTCATCTAAGTTCATGAGGGATATAGGTCTTTAATTTTCCTTTTTTTTGTGGTGTCTTTACCTGGTTTTGGTATCAGGGATATGGTGGCTTCATAGAATGAGTTTGGGAGTATTCTGTCCTTTTCTATGCTCTGAAATACCTTTAGTAGTAGTGGTGTTAACTCTTCTCTCAAAGTTTGGTAGAACTCTACAGCGAAGCCATCTGGGCCAGGGCTTTTTTTTGTTGGGAGGTTTTTAATTACCTTTTCAGTCTCTTCTATTGTTATGGGTTTATTTAGTTCTACCTCTGTTTGTGTTAGTTTAGGTAGGTAGTGTGTTTCTAGGAATTAATCCATTTCTTCTAGGTTTTCAAATTCATTAAAGAATACAGTTCTTCGTAGTAATCTGTTATGATTCTTTTAATTTTATTTGGGTCTGTTGTGATATCGTCCATCTCATTTCTTATTCAGGTTATTTACATCCTGTGCTGTTTTTCTTCTGTCAGTGTGGCCATTGGTTTATCAGTTTTGTTAATTTTTTCAAAGAACCAGCTTTTTGTCTTGTTAACTTGTTCAGTTTTTTCTCTGTTCTCTATTTAATTCTGCTTTAACTTTAATTGTTTTCTTCTAGCACTTGAAGGTTTCTTTTGTTGATCTCTATTTGCTCAAGTTCTAGGAATAATTCTTTGATTTTGGCCCTTCTTTTTGGATGTGTCCATTTATTGATATAAATTGACCTCTGAGCACTGCTTTAACTATATCTCAGTGGTACTGATAGAAGTGTTTTCATTCTCATTGGATTCTATGAATTTCTTTATTCCATCTTTAATGTCTTCTATAAACCAGTTTTTTTTGATCAGGGTATTGTTCAGTTTCCAAGTTTTTGATTTATTTTCCCTGCTATTTCTGTTTATTGATTTCTACTTTTATGGCCTTATGGTCAGAGAAGATGCTTTGTAATATTTCAGTGTTTTGGATTCTGTTAAGGCTTGCTTTATGACCTAGTATGTGCCCTGTTCTAGAGAATGTTCCATGTGCACTAGAAAAGAAAGTATACTCGGCTGCTGTTGGGTGGATCGTTCTGTATATGTCTATGAGGTCAAGTTGGTTGATTGTGGCATTTAGATCTTCCGTGTCTTTATTGAATTTCTTTCTGGATGGTCTGTCGTTCTCCGAAAGTGGCGTGTTGAAATCTGCTACTGTTATTGTGGAACTGTCTATCTCACTTTTCAGTGCTGATAGAGTTTATGTATCTTGCAGCCCTGTCATTGGGCGCATAAATATTTAATATGGTTATATCCTCCTGGTATATTGCCCCTTTAATCATTATATAGTGTCTTTCCTTATACTTTGTGGTGGATTTAATTTTAAAGTCTAATTTGTCCAAAATTAATATTGCCACTCCTGCTCTTTTTTGATTGTTGTTTGCTTGATATATTTTTTTTTTCCCATTCTTTGAGTTTTAGTTTGTGTCTCTAAGTCTAAGGTGTGTCTCTTGTAGGCAGCATAGAGGTGGATCATGTTTTTTAATCCATTCTGCCACTCTCTGTCTCTTTATTGGTACATTTTGTCTGTTTACATTCAACATGATTATGGATAGGTATGTGTTTAGTGCTGTGATTTTGATGTGTTTTTTTGTGTGTGTTCTTAACAGGTTTCTTTTTCCCACTTAATTTTTTGTGCCGAGTAGTTTATGTATTGTGTTTTCCTCTTATTCGTTATTTTTGATTTTGTTTCTGCTGAGTCTTTATTTTTTTCTTGTCTTTTATTTTGATAAGTAGGATTGTTGTCTCCTTTGTGGTTACCTTAATATTTCCCCCTATTTTCCTCAATTTAAACCTAACTTTTATTCCTTTGTATCACCTTGACTTCTCCGTGTGGAAGATCTGACTACATTTCTTAGTCCCTCTTTATTATTTTAATGTTGTCACTTTTACATAATGACATCGCTGTTTCTGTTTTAAGCCTTTTTTTTAACCTTGATTTATTGTTGTGATTTCCCTATCTGTTTTGACATCTGATTGCTCTGTCCAGTGTTCTAGTTTTGGGTTGGTATCTGATAATACTGCCTTTCTAACTGGATAACTCCCTTTAGTGTGTCTTGTAGTTTTGGTTTGGTTTTTACGAATTCCCTAAACTTTTGTTTATCTGGAAGTGTCCTAATTTCACCTTCATATTTGAGAGACAGTTGTGCTGGATATATAATTCTTGGCTGGGAATTTCTTTCTTTCAATACTTTATATATGTCACCCCATTGCCTTGTTGCCTGCATGGTTTCTGCCAAGTAGTCTGAGCTTATTCTTACTGAATCTCCCTTGTAGGTGACTTTTCGTTTATCCCTGGCTGGTCTTAAAATTCTGTCTTTATCTTTGGTTTTGGCGAGTTTGATTATAATACGTCTTGGTAACTTTCTTTTGAGATATACCTTATGTGGAGTTCAGTGGGCATCTTGGATAGATATCTTCTTATCTTTCACAATATCAGGGGAGTTTTCTGCCCATAAATCTTCAACAATTCTCTCTGTATTTTCTTTTATCCCTCCCTGTTCTTTTACTTCAGTCACTCGTAGATTGTTTCTCTTGATAAAGACCCACATGATTCTTAGGGTTTTTTTTTTTTTTTTTTTAATTCTATTATCTGCTTTTTCTTTGAATATGTTGGTGCCAAGTGTTTTATCTTCAGTCTCAGTCATTCTGCCTTCCACTTCCCCAGCTCTCCTCTTCTGACTTTATTGAGTTGTCTAATTCTGTAATTTTATTGTTAATCTTCTGAATTTCTGGTTGCTGTCTTTCTGTGGATTCTTGGAGCCTATTAAAATTTTCATTATGTTTTTGAATAACCTTTTTAATTTCTTCGTCTGCTTTATCTGTGTGTTGCTGGGCTTGTTCTGTGTTTTGCCTGATCTCATTCCTGATGTCTTGAAGAGTTCTGTACTTTAATCTGTTGTATTCTGCATCTGGTAATTTCAGGAATACATTTTCATCCAGAGGATTCCTTGAGTCTTTGTTCATAGAGCTTGTTGAAGTGATCATGGCCTGCTTTTTTTGTGATTTGATATTGAATGTTTTCTCCGAGCCATCTGTAAGTTATTGTACCTAGTTCATTTTATGTTTGCTTCTGCATCCTAGCTTTTTGATTTGTTTTGTTTGCATATGTCCAAATAGGCTTCTTGAGTGAGCTAGCTGGATTATTTTTGTTTTTGAAGCTCTAACATCCTGTCACCGATGGCTAGATCTGTTACCAGGTACATGAGCCTGGGAGTCCATTCACTTTTCTTATATGGATTCAGTTCAGGTAGTTGATCGTCAAGTGTCTGGTATAGGCTCTGTCCTACAGTCTTAGCAGGGCAAGGGTGATTGTTTAGGTTCAGGTATCTGGTTGCAGCAGGGGGGTTGCGCTGTAAAGAAGACGGGGCTGACAAACGTCCTCTGAGTGTCTGTGAGGAAGGCACGTCTCTGTTCCTGAAAATGCACGGGTGGGTTCTTTTGCCGGACCAAGGGCACCCAGTGCTTTTGGATGTAAGGACTGGGAGGTACCACTTACCCTTGGAGCCCTGTCTCAGGTGGCTAGGTGACATGGGTGGAGCCACCAGTCTTCAGGCCCCTGATGTGGGTAGGTGAGGACTCTGTTTAATAGGCAAAGCAGTGTCAAACATCGCACACCCACTTCACCACCACACATCTGAAGAAGTTGTAGTCTGCCAGCAAGGGCCTGTTCTCCTGAAATGGGTCCACACAGGTCAACGCAGGGGTGAGAGGTATTCAAAGTCCACGGATGGTTCCTGCCTGGACAGGAGCTGTTTCTGTCCTGAGCACCGCAGCTTAGTGGAGCTGGCAGATTATGTTTTCCCCTAATTGTTAATTTATTCCTTCTCCAAGGCCGGGAGAATGGCTCAGGGCTGCAGCAGGACCTGTCTCAGGCCCAGGGAAGTCGACAGGCACTGAAACTGGCTTGGAGGCTGGGGGCGTGGTAAAATTAACGCAAGCACTTAGCTTTTACTGAGAGCGCCATTCTTTTCTGGCTCTGGAGGTGTGAGTAGGCTGTGCAGCTTGTCTCTCCCTGAGGTAACCCCGTCCGAAACACTACCGCCAGCCCCACCACAGTTCACTCCAGGGAATGGTACCTGAGGGTTCCTGGCAATTCAGGTCCGGCAACTCCTCACTGCTTCTGAACCCTCTCTCCCTCCCCCGGCCACTCAGTCTGTTTTCTAAATTTGCATTTGGTATTCAGGGCTCCTGGCTTGTCGTATATATGTAATCGTTTCACATGTTTTTTTGGGTCTTTGTTGTAAGAGAGATCACCGGAAGCATCTGACTACTACGCCATCTTGACTCACTCCCCCCCCAGAAAATCTCAGTGTTTTAATTTTAATGGACTCCTTTTTTGTTGTTGTTATTAAATTCCTTGCCTTTTTTGTTTGTTTTGGAGAATATACACAGCAAAACATGCAACAATTCAGTCGTTTATTCATGTATAATTCAGTGACGTTAATTACGTTCTTTGAATTGTGCATCCATTCTCATCCTCCTTTTCTGAGTTGCTTCTTCCCCATTCACGTAAACTCACTGCCCCCTAAGGCTCCTATCTAATCTTTCAAGTACTGCTGTGGATTTTATCCCATATAGATAGATCTTAAAAGAGCATAATGGTCAAGACAGACATTTTTTAATAGTTAAGCTAGACTGTTATTTTGGTTTTAAGACTTCGGTGGATATTTTTGGTTTAAGCTTTAAAGATTGTCTCAGGGTCGTCGTTTCAGGGATTCATCCAGTTTCCGGGAAGTCTAGATACCATGAGACTTTGAAGTTCTACCCTGCATTTTCCCTGTTTATCAGGGTTCTTCTATAGAATCTTTGGATCAGAATGTTCAGTGATAGTAGACGGGCACCATTCAGTTCTTCTGGTCTCATGGCGAAAGAGGCAGTTGTTAATGAAGGCAATTAGCCACACACTCCACGTCCTCCTCCTATTCCTGACTCTTCTTCCTCTGTTGCTCCAGGCGAACAGAGACCAGTTTTAGTACCTTGGATGACCACTTGCGAGCTTTTAAGATCCCAGGCACTACCTGACACGCTAAACACATTATTAGGCCAATTAACTGGAATGTCCCATGAGGTTTTGGGTTGTACATAAGCAGCCTCAGCTTTTTTTTTTTGTCGTTGTTGTAAATATACTTATCACACTATTGCCATTAAAGACCATTTCTCCTACTGGCTGAGTAGTATTCTACTGTAGGTATCTACCAGGTTTTGTTTATCCATCCATCTGTTGGTGAGCGTTTAGGTTGTTTCCATCTTTAGCTTTTGTGAATAGCGCTGCAGTAAACGCTGTTGTACAAGTCTCTGCATCTCTGCTTTCAAGTCTTTTGGGTATATACCTAGGAGTGGAATTGCTGAGTCACATGGTAGTTCTATTTTTAGTTTTTTTGAGGATATACTGCACTGTTTTCCACGAGGGCTGTACCATTTTGCATTTCCACCTGTGGTGGTTAAGGGCTCCAGTTTCCCCACGTCCTAGCCAACATTTGTTATTTTCTGTTGTTTTTATCTTAGCCATCCTAGTGGGAGTGAAATGGTATCTGATTGTGGTTTTGATTTGCATCTCTCTGATGGCTAATGTGTTTGGTAGCCATTTAAATGTCCTCTTCAGTGAATTGTCTATTGAAGTCCTTTGCCCATTTATGATTGAGTTGTCTTTTTGTTTTTAGATTGTTGAAGTTTTCTGTATATCTTGGCTATTAGACTCTTACTGGATACGTGGTTTCTGAAGATATTCTTCAAGTTGGTAGCTTGTGTTTTCACTTTTTTGGTAAAGTCTGTTAGTGAACAAGAGTTTTTAATTTTTATGAGGTCCCATTTATCCTGTTTTTTGCTGTTTATGCTTTTATTATTATATTAGATAATCCATTGTTAAAAGCTAGACCCAACAGCATTGCTTTTGCATTTTCTTCTAGGAATTTTATGGTTTTAGTTTGCACATTTCGGTCCTTAATCCATTTGAATTTGTTTTTTTGTATGGTGTGAGGCATGGATCCTATTTTATTTTTCTACATGTAGAAATCTAGTTTTCCGAGTATAATTTATCAAAGAAACTTTTCTTTTCTCATCACATGGACTTAGCACCCTTGTCAAAAATCAGTTGACCATAAATGTGTGGGTTTATTTCAGGACTCTTCAATTCTATTCCATTGGTCTGTATGTCTGTTGTTACATCAGTACCAGGCTGTTTTGATTACTGTAGCTGTATGGTATGTTTTAAAACCAAGAAGTGTGAATCCTCCTACTTTGTCCTCTTTGAATCTTCCTTTGGCTATTGGGGGCCACTCCATTCCAGATAAAGTCGAGGATTAGTTTTTCTATTTCTGTAAAGAAGGCTCTTGAAATTTTTCTCAGAATTGTGTTGACTCTTTAGATCACTTCAGGTACTGTTGACATCTTAACAGTGCTAAGTCTTCCAGTCCATGAACATGGAACATCTTTCCATTTATTTAAGTCTTCTTTAATCTCTTTCAGAAGCATTGTATAATTTTGATTATTATTTTTTGTCCCTGGTTAGATTTATTCCTGGTTATTTTGTTCTTTTAAATGATATTGTAAATGGAATTATGTCTTTAATTTTCCTTTCAATTTCACATTGCTGGTGTATAGAAACCAACTAATTTTTGTTTGTTTACCTTTTTTTTTACCTTGCAGCTTTGCTAAATTTCTCTGTTAGCTCTAGAAGTTTTCTTGTAGATCTTTGGAATTTTCTATATGTGGGATCATGTCCATGAATAGAGATAATTTTACTCCTTCTTTTCCAATCTGAATACCTTTTATTTCTTTTTCTTGTCTTTCTCCCCCCTGGTTAGGACTTCTAAAATGTATTGAATAGACGTGATGAGAGTGGGCACCCTTGTCTTATATCCGATTTCAGGGGGAACAAGTCTTTCTCCATTAAGTATTATGATGGCTATTGGCTTTTCATATATGCCTTGAATCATATTGAGCAATTTATTTCCCTTCTGTTCCAATCTTCTTTAGGGTTTTCATCAGGAAAGGGTGGTAGATTTTATCAGATACCTTTTCTGCATCCATAGAGACGGTCATGTGGTTCTTTTCTTTTGTTCTGTTGATGTGGTGTATTATGTTGATTGATTTTCAAATGTTGAACCATCCCTGCATTCCTGGAATAAATCCCACTTGGTCACAGTGTGTACTTGTTGTTGGGTGCTGTCGAGTTGGTTGCAGTTCGTAGCAACCCCAAGTACAAAAGAACGAAACGCTCCATGGTCCTGTGTCATGTGCACAATCATTGATGTATTTAAGCTCATGTTGCAGCCACTGTGTCAATCCATCTCTTCAAGGGTCTTCCTCTTTTTCAGCGACCCTCTACCTTACCAAGCATGATGTCCTTCACCAGGGAGTGATCCCTCTTGTTAACATGTCCACAGTATGTGAGACCAAGTCCCACCATCCTCGCTTCCAAGAAGCACTCTGGCTATACTTCCTCCAAGACAGGCTTGTTCGTTCTTCTGGCAGTCTATGGAATGTTCAATATTTTTTGCCAACACTATAATTCAGAGCCATCGGTTCTTCTTCAGTCTTCCTTATTCATTGCCCAGGTTTCACATGCATATGAAACAATTGAAAATATCATGAATTGGGTCAGGTGCACCTTAGTCCTCAAAGTGACATCTTTGCTTTTGAACACTTGAAAGAGGTTTCTTGCAACAGATTTACCTGATGTAATATGTCATTTGATTTCTTGACTGCTGCATTGACTGTGGATCCAAGTAAAACGAAATCCTTGACAACCTCAATCTTTTCTCCATTTATCATGATGTTGCTCATTGGTCCATTTGTGAGAATTTTTGTTTTATGTTGAGGTGTAATCCATACTGAAGGCTGTAGTCTCTGATCTTCATCATTAAGTGCTTCAAGTCCTCTCGACTTTCAGCAAGCAAGGTTGTATCATCTGCATATTGCAGGTTGCTAATGAGTCTTCCTCCAATCTCGATGCCATTTTCTTCTTCATATAGTCCAGCCTCTCAGATTATTTGCTCAGCGTACGATTGAATAAGTATGGTGAAATGATACAACCCTGATGCACACCTTTCCTGATTTTAAACCACGCAGTATCCCCATATTCTCTTTGAACAACTGCCTCTTGGTCTGTATACAGGTTCCACGTGAGCACAGTGAAGTGTTCTTGTATATGACAGTTAAGTCATGGGGTATGACTCTTGATATGCTTTTGGATTCTGTTCACTAGTATTTTGTTAGGATTTTTGCATCTGTATTCATAAGAGATATTGGCTTGTAGTTTTCTTGTGGTTTTTTTGTCTGGTTTCTATATCAGGATCACGTCTGCCTTGCCTTTTTTTTCTTTCAGGCTGTTCACCTTTTTCAAAATGCGAGAGACTTGACGAATGTGCATGCCATCCTTGCCCAAGGACCATACTCATCTTCTGTATATTGACTTCACTATGTGCACTTCTAAAGGGGGCACTCACTCTTACTTTTCAAAGAGGAAAATTGACTTATTCCTCCTGGCACCCAACCAGTAGATCGATACTTCCGTGGCGGGGTTAAAATGAATAGGGCAGCCTAGCTTCTGCCTTAAGAGATTTACAGCAGTTTAATGTGAAAACCTCAAATTAATTTGCAATAATTTTATGGTTCCTGCAGAGTTTTGGATATACCAAAGTGTATTTCATTAATTCAAAGTTTTATTATGTACAGTTTAAAAGGAAGTTGATTCCTTGGGTCCAATGTCAAAAAGAATATTTCTGATTCCTGTTCCTCTTGAACTTTATAACTTAGTGGTTCCAGGGCAGGGGGAAACATCACATTTTCATGTCAAATTCCTTTTTTCTCTTCTGTGTTTAATCTTGGTGCTGCCAACTAGCAAGAGCTGAACACGTGTTACAAATACATACAGCTTGTGTTCTGTGTCCCCATTTGTATTGCTGTCTGCTGCAGCAGAGTACTTGCTCTGTTCCTCCAATGACATCTTGTGTCTTAAGGATGAAAGCAACTATGTGTGTGCAATCCAATATCTAGGTGTGCTGTCCTGTTGTCTTTGGTCTGCCCTAAAGTCCTATAACACTCTCTTCATCCTTGTTTTGTCAACGTGGAGACTGGTCCTAAAAGACAAACTGATTTGGTAAAAGTCACTCAGCAGAGTTGGTAGGACAGGGTAGACATAGAACGTATTGCGGACTTTCTACCACATCACTCGAGTGACAAGTGACTTTTCATAAACATAATTGACAATATTGATAGGAACTATGTCAAAGGAGTTCCTGGGTGGCACAGACAGTTTAGTGCTTGACTACTAGCCAAAAGGTTGGTGGTTTGAACCCTTGCAGAGGTGGCTCATAAGACAGGTCTGGTAATCTACTTCCAAAAGGTCACAGCCCTGAAAATCCAATGGAGCGGTTCTACTCTGTACACATGGGTCCCCATGAGTCGGAATCGACTTGACAGCAACTAACAACAGGTATTAGTGAGGACCTTTATTCTGTCTCAGGTGAATGAAACTGAACCCCATTTGACAAACAAAAAAATAGCACACATTGTAACCAAGAACAGCTAGATCCATAGCTTGAAAAGTTAGCAAGCCTCATCCCCTCACCCCCACCTCTCTGCTGTTTCATTCATTCCGGCAAACCCTTCCGATATGGAAGCAAGGTACCATCAGCAACTCTGGGCACGCATACCAATCTGAGCAAACCAGACAGAAAATAGTGTTCTCTTTCCTGAAAGTTACAAGGGGTGAGATAAACTTCATCTTACTTCTCTTAGCCCAGAAGAGGGGGTGACATGGTCCTCCCAGGGAAATCCAGGGCTATTAACAATAGAAATGGAAATCAGTTTTGGGCAGGCCTGAACAATAGATGGTAATGGTCTTGACACAGTTAAAATTAGAGTATATTTAAAATACACTGCTACTTTCCTAAATTAACAGTATAATAGTTAAATATTAATAATCTGAAAAATAAGAATTTCAGTTAATATATTTCAACTTTTGGGCCGTTCACTCCTATTGTACGTAATCATCGTCTTCCCATATAGCTGTGACCTGCTTACCATGAGATTTGAATTCCTTATTCAACTATTCACTTTCTATTTTTGAATCTAAGGTGGGTGCTCTTCTTTTTGTATCTCCTGAGGCTAGGCACTGCATTTGTCCTCTCCTAATTTGATGTGTCACCTTTTACAAGTCATTCACAATTACAGATGAAGAAAAGGCTCTTTAAACAAGACAGTTTATTAGGAGCCTCTGAAGTAAGGTATGAAGGGATCAAATTCTACAATATTTTTGCTTTAGGAGGAGAAATCTTACCTAAAGTGGATTGGGCACCTGGATTGGATGATGAGAGCAAATTCCTCAGAGGAATTTCTGAACAAATAAAATCTGTTGGAAAAGATCGAGAATTGATGGACGAGCTTGATAAAGAAAACTTTAGATGGTAGAGGGAAAAGCACAGTGGCAAACATTTTAATCATCTCCACTAGACTCTTCTACATTGTCTGCTCCAGTTGTTTACACAGAAAAAAAAATTCTTGATGAACATTTGTGTGTGGATGAATGACTTGTTGGAGGAATTTTTATCACTTCTATTTCTGTCATCCCCTGTAGCTTTATAGTGTGTTTTCAGATTGGAAAGTGTGAGTCCTCCTACTTTGTTCTTTTCCAAGATTTCTTTGGCTATTCGAGGCCTGTTGTAGTTCCATATAAATTTGAAGATTGGCTTTTCCATTTCTGCAAAGAAGGCTGTTGGAATTTTGATGGGGATTGCATTGAATCTATAAATTGCTTTTGGTAACAGTGACATCTTAATAATGTCTTCCAGTCCATGAACATGGAATATCCTTTAATTTATTTCAATAATGATTGAAGTTTTCAGCATGCATGTCTTTTGCTTCCTTGGTTAAATTTATTCTTTGAGATGCTATTGTAAGTGCAATTGTTTCATTAATTTCCTTTTCCGCTTGCTCATTGCTGGTGTGTAGAAACCCAACTGATTTTTATTTGTTAGCCTTGTATCCTGCCACTTTGCTAAATTTGTTTCTTAGCTCCAGTAGCTTTCTTGTGCATACAAGATCTTATCTGCGAAAAAGTATAGCTTTACTTCTTCTTTCCTGATTTGCATACATTTTATTTCTTTTTCTTGCCTAATTGCTCTGGCTAGTACTTCCAGTACAATGTTGAGTAGCAGTGCTGAGAATAGGCATCCTTGTCTTGTTCCTGATCTGCAGGGGAAAGCTCTTTCTCCATTGATTGTGATGTTATGTGTGGGTTTTTCATAAATGCCCTTCATCAGAATGAGAAATTTCACTTCTATTCCTAACTTAGTGAGTGGTTTTATCCTGAAAGAGTGTTGGGTTTTATTAATCATGGGGCTGTTCTCCTTCATTTTATTTGTTTGGTTTATAACATTGGTTTTCTGATATTATACCACCCTTGCCTTCCTGGGATAAATCCCACTTGATCATGATGTGTAATCCTTTTGTTATGCTTTTGGATTCAGTGTGCTAGTATTTTGTTGAGAATTTTTGCCTCTCCATTCATAAGTGAAGGAACCCTGGTGGCGCAGTGGTTAAAGCACTTGGCTGCCAACTGAAAAGTCGGTTAGAACCCACCAGCCGCTCTGTGGAGAAAGATGTGGCGATCTAGTTCCATAAAGTTTTACAGCCTTGGAAACCCTATGAGGCAGTTCCACTCTACCCTATAGGGTCTCTGAATTGAAATGAACTTGACAGCAATGGATTTTGGCGGTTCATTCATAAGTGACATTGGTTTTCTTGTGGTGTCTTTGTCTAGCTTTGCTATCATAGTAATACTGGCCTCATAAAATGAGTTAGGAAGTGTTCCCCCCTCTTCTGTTTTTTGGGAAAGTTTAAGAATGATTGGAATCACTTCTTCTATAAATGTTTGGTAGAATTCCCCAGTGAAGCTGTGTGGTTCAGGAATTTTCTTTGTTGGGAGGTTTTTGATTATTCAGTCCCTTGATTTGTGGGTTTGTTGAGATCTTCTGTTTCTTGAATCAGTGTAGGAAGTTTTTGTGTTTAGTAATTTGTCCATTTCATCTAGGTTATCTGATTTGTTGTCATACAGTTGTTCATGGTAGTCTCTCATGATCCTTTTTATTTCTGTAGGGACAGTTGTAATGTTCCCCTGTTCATTTCTGCTTTTACATATGTGCATCTTCTTTCTGTTTCTCTTTTTCAGCCTTGCTAGAGGTATGTCAGTTTTATTGATCTTTTCAAAAAACCAAGCCTCTGGTTTCACTGGTTCTCTCTGTTGTTTCTCCATATTTTATTTATCGTTTTCTTTGTTATTTCTTCCTCTTTGGTAGCTTTGGACTTGCCTTAAGCTCTTCTTTTTCTAGTTCCTCAAATTGTAATGTTAAATTATTGATTTTAACTTTTTTGGCTTTTTTAATATAAGCATTTACTGCTATAAATTTCCCCCGTAAACACTGCCTTCAGTGTGTCCCATAAGGTTTGGTATTTTCTTTTTCGTTCACCTCTAAGTATTTTCTGATTTCCTTCTTTGACTCAGTAGTTTAATAATGTTTGTTTAATTTCCACACATTTCTGGTTTTTTTTTTTTTTTTTTTAGTTTTTCTTCTGTCACTAATTTCTAATTTTACTCCATTGTAGTAGAAGATTATACTTTGTATGATTTCAGTCTTTTTAAATTTATTGAGACTTGCTTTGTGATCTAACACATAGTCTATCCTAGAGGATGTTCTATGTGAACTGAAAAAGAATGTATATCATGCAGTTGGTGGGTGGAGTGTTCTGTATTTGTCTGTTATTATGTCATTCAGATCCTCTGTTGCTTTATTGATCTTCTTTCTAGATGATCTGTCCATTACCGAAAGTGCTGTATTAAAGCCACCAACTGTTACTGTAGAGTTGTCTTTTTCCTCCTCTGTTTTGTCAGTGGTTGCTTTATGTATTTTGGTACTCCGATGTTTGGTGATGTTAAGTACATATATATTTATAATTGTTATTGTCTTGATGAATTGGTCCTTTTATCATTATATAATATGCTTATTTCTTGTAATAGGTTTTGACTTAGTCTATTTTATCCAGGATTAAAATTGCCACCCCTGCTCTCTTTTTGTTACTGTTTACATGGAATTTTTTTTTCATCCTTTCAGTTTGAACCTATTTGTGTCCTTGGGCCTAAGATGTGTTTCTGGTAGACAGCATATAGTTGGGTCTTATTTCATTTTTAATCCATCGTGCCACTCTGCCTTTTGACTGGCATATTTGGTGCATTTACATTCACAGTGATTACCAATAAGGAAGGAATTCTGCCATTTTGTTTTTTATGTATCATATACCTTCTTTGTCCCTCATTTCCAATACTGCCAACTTTTGTGTTTTCTTGATTTTTTGTAATGAACCATTTTGATTCTTTTCCTCTTTCCCTTTGTGTGTACTATTTAGATATTTTCTTTGTTGTTACCATGAGGATTACATTTACAACAATGTGGTTTAAATTGATCTACCAGTTTAATTTTAGTACCATACAGAAACTCTATACCTATCTGTTCTTCTTCCTTCCCATATTATGTTCTTTGTACATGCTGCCTTTAATATAAATTTATACTTGTTATGCATTTGTCATTATAAAGCATGAAAGACTTAACAGCTAGGATTACCAACCAAAACTACCTTAAGGCTTGCCCTTGTACTTGCCCATGCATCCACCTCAAATGGATCTCTTTTTTTCTACGTAGAACTTCAAGTTGCTGTCTAGTGTCATTTCTTTCCCACCTGAAGGACTCATTTTAGCATTCCTTGTAGTGTAGTCCTAGTGGTTATGAACTCTCAGCTTTTGTTTATCTGGGAATGTCTTAATTTTGCCCTCAATCTTGAAGGATAGGTTTGCTAGATGTAGTATTCTTGCTTATCACCATTTTTCTAGTCAGCAGTTTAGATATTCCATTGCCTTTTGTCCCCACGATTTCTGAGGTGAAATATGTATTTAAACTTATTGGGAATGCTTCGTATGTAACTACTTGCTTCTGTCTTGTTGCTTTCAGGATTCTCTCTTTATCTTTAGGTTTTGAGAGTTTGATTATAATAAAGTGCCACGATATGGATTTCTTTGAGTATATCCTACTTGGAATTTCCTGGATTTTCATATCCTCACATTTGGAAAGTGTTCTATTGTTATTTCTTCAAATATTTTTTCTGTCCCTTTCTCTCTTCTCCTGGCATTCCCATGATGCATATATTAATTCACTTGAGGTGTCCCAAGTTCCCATTAGGCTGTGTTCAGCAGTACTGAGCCATCTCTCTTATTGCTCCTCTGCTGCCATGATTTCAGTTACCTAATCCTCTGGTTCACTGATTCTTTCTTCTGCCAGCTCAAATGTTTTGTTAAATCCTTCCAATGAGGTGTTTTTGTTTTTTGTTTTTCTTTTCCCAATTGAGTCTTTCAGTGCCAGTGTTTTCTGTTTGTAGTGTCTATCTCTTTATAACCTCGTTTTGTTAACGTGTCATTTTTCTGCTTTCCTGTAGTTCTTTGAGCTTGTTTACTGCCATTGTATTATATTCAACCTGTTAATTTTTCAGGCTTCATAAATATAATTTCTCTCTCTGTGTCATTTTCACTTGAATGGGCCATCATTCCAGTTTCTATGTATGAATTGTGTTTTTTTGTTGAGTCTGGGACATTAAAGTTTTACAAGGTGTCACCTTTCTCAATTTCTCCCAAATATACAGTGCTTTGAGCAGTGCTGATTTCCGAAAGAAACTGTTAGACCTTCAGACTTTGCTTGCCATTCGTTCTCCTCCCTGTGACATCTCTGCTTTAGGCCACACCCAGGTTTCAGTTTTTCAGTGGTTTCTCCACAGAGCAGAAAACACACACTAACCAATCTGCCCTCAGGGAGGCGCAGCCTTTAGTCTTTGTTTAAACACACCCACCCCACTCTACCCTCAGTCTTTGAGGACTCCACTTTCTGACGGACCACTATTCCAGTCCTTCAGTGGCTCCCAAACTGATCAGAAAGCACACACTGATTAAACCTTCCTCAGGCAGGTATAGTCCTCAGTCCTTGGTTGCTGTCCCTCACCCATTCTATGAGGGCACCAGTTCTGGCTGGACGAAAGTTTCAGTCTTTCAGGCCACCTCTAGACTGGTCAGAGTATACACCCTGAACAATCTGTTAGCAAAATATGTCCTATTTATTTTGGAGCCGGAGACCAGGGTTTTTTCCAGTGCGCAGGAGAGCCATGCATTGGCAGAGGATGTGGTTGCAGCTGTGGCCAGGAGGTAGAGGGGCAAGGACAGTGCAAGAAGCACTTTTCCTGCCATGTGAGGTTATCCTCATTTTGAATCACTTTGTGGCTCATTGTTGCAGTCCTTTGTTAATCATTTCACAGTTCTCACAGGGCTGGCTACAGAGGTCTGGTTGCTTTCTTTGGTCTTTGTGTGGGGAGTGGAGGGAATTTAGACTTGCTCACACCACCATCTTCCCAGGATTCCAGAACATCTTTTGAAGTATGAGTGAATGATGTTGATTTGTATGATAACATCCATGAAACAGCTTTATAGGTAATAACTAGGACCCCTCACCCAGATATTCACCCCAAGATCACACAGTGTCACCACAGTAAGCACAGACCCATGGAACCTTCCCAGTGCTTTGGTGCTTTGGCCTCTTGGTTCTGAGAATGGAAATAGCTTTGGTGTACCATTTTCTTCAGTCTCTAGATTCTGAGCAGTTCCTCATTGTCATTCCGAGCTACAGCCTCTAATGAAGGCTTTGAGCCCTTTAAGTTCTTTTTAGGTGCACTGGCTTCCTCTCACTTATAATCTGCCTCCTGACTTTACTGTCATAGCTACTATATTCATAGTTGTGTCCTCATCAAATTCCAGTGTATCCTCAGTCTTCCCTAACCTACTTCTTTTTATTTCATTTTGGTAAAATATATATATAACAAAATATTTGTCATTTTAGCCATTTTTAAGTATATAATTCAGTAATACGAATTGTATTCACTGTGTTTGCAAACATACCACTGACTACTTCGAAAAGTTTTCCACTACCCCTTAAGCAATAAATCCCCACACTCCTTTTCCCCAGCTCCTAATAACCACTAATAACCTTTGACCCTACGCATTTGACTATTCCAGATACGTAAGCGGGATTCCTTTACCTTCTTATCTATACTGGATCTGAGGCCTCTTGATTTCCACATAGCCCTCTGAAGCGGAGAGTGCCAGGGACCTGGGAGGTCTGAAAGGGAGTCTTGTCCTCTTTCAGTTGCTCCTCCAGACTCATGAACACGCATCTGTTTAGGGACCTCTTTTCTTCTGACTCCCACCTCTTTCCTTGTTATTACTCAATTGATCCACTTCTTGTACATCTGTTGTCATTCCTCAAAGACTTGGGCCTTGAGGTCACCATAACCTCCACGTAGAAACCGTGACAGTCATCTCTAATCCTAATAATGATGCTGTTGTTGGCTGCTGTCGAGTCAGTCCCCAGCACATGGCAACTCCATACACTATGGAATGAAATGCTGTCCAGTCTTAGACACCATCTTCATAGTTGATTGCAGACTGGACAGTTGTGATCCATACAGTTTTCATTGACTGCTTTCTAGAAGTAGGTTGCCCAGCCTTTTTTCCAGTCATCTTAGCCTGGAAGTACCACTGAAACCTATTCAGCATCATAACAACATGCAAGCCTCCTCTGACAGGTGCATGGTAGCTGCACATGAGACACATTGGCCAAGAATTGAACCCGGGTCTCCTGCATGGTAGGCGAGAACTCTCCCACTGAACCACCCAGTGCCCTCACAGTCCTAACAATAGCTGCTATTTATTGAGTACCTGCTATGTGCTGGGTGCATTGCACCTGTCTCCTGCTAGTCATCACAGCCAGTACTGTTACGTAATGCCCATTTTACTGATGCAGAAACCTAGGTGGAAAGATGTTAAGTAGCTTGTCCCAAGATCACACACCCTAGTCTGAACCAGCATTCAGACCCAGTTCTTCCCAAAGTCCAATTCATGGCTCTGTCCTCTTCTCCAAAAGCGATTCATTTTGTATTTTACAGAACATGTGCACACACAAAAAGAAAACCAATTTTAGAGTCAAAAACCTTCCACTTGCTTTTCCTGCATCCATTCCCTACCCTGCTTCCTACCAAGGACCCATGTGCTGTGGTATGAACCCCTGCTACCTCATGGTTAGCCAGCCTGTCTTAGTTATCTACTGCTGCTGTAACAGAAATACCACAAATGGATGGCTTTAACAAGCAGAAATTTATTTTCTCACAGTTTAGGAGGCTAGAAGTCCAAGATCAGGACACTGGCCCCAGGGGAAGGCCTTCCTTTCTCTGAGGGCTCTGGTGGAAGATCCTTACCTCTTCAGCTTCTATCCCTTGGCTCCTGGGTGATCTTCATGTGACATGCCACCTCTCTTCCCTGTCTCACTTGCTTGTTTAATCTCCTTTATATCTCGAAAGAGATTCATTTGACACACCCTACACTAGCACTGTCTCATTACCATAATAAAGAAAATCCATTCCCAAATGGGATTGCAACCACTACAGGGGTTAAGATTTACAACCCATATTTTGGGGGGACACAGTCCTTAACGTGGCCCTCCTGTTTCTCAGCTTCTCCTATAGTTCCCTTTAGCTCCTTTTTCTCAGGTTTCTCGTTTTTAAAAAAATATTGTTTCCACCTGATTCTCAACTCTCCCTTTTGGCCACACTTCTAGAGAGCTTAGTCCACAGTAGCCAGATCTTTTCTGTTTCCCAGCCCCCTGAGTCAGGTCCTGCATCTGTCACTCTGTATATACTCAGTGCTTGGACCACTGATCTCTTCCCAGTTTTTGAATCTTGTAACAGACGTTTCTGTTTTCGTCACAACAGGTCACTCTTAGCCACAGTTAATATGGTTTACCAATTCGTCATTTTTTAAAAAAAATACTTAGTTTCTAAAGCACTAATCTCTCCTTTTTCACCTTTTACCTCAGGTGCTTTCTCCTCAGCTGCCTTTGTGAGCTGTTCTTTTGCCCATTGTTAAATGCCCTTGTCCCTAGGACGCTGTGTGCATGGGGGCCCTGTGATGGGGCCATTGAGGGGGAGCTAAACAGAGACATTTGCTGGGGCCAGGGGCCATCCACTTGGGGTTCTGGCTGCTCTGGGGCTACCCCACCCTGTTGCCTTGAGCACTTGGGGGCCTCCTTTCCTCTCAGACGTATACCTCGCTCGTTCCCGTGAGCAGACCTGCGTACCACTCCTGTGTCCGTCCTGCTGTGCTGGCACATGGCCTCTCCTGCAGTTGGTGCCTTTCTCTCTGCAGCAGTGTCCCTGGTGTGTGAACCAAGGCTTCCATCCCAGCTTTTCCAGTACCCCCTGCACAGGGCACAGGGTTCTACATAGCAGGTGGCCACTGAGTGTGTGGGATGGAGGAGCACACTCTCTTCATTCATTGTCCATATTAGTCTAAGTTTTTTCTCAGTTATCATTTTATAGAAAATTAAAACTATATTCTCTTTTATCTGGAGAAAATTTAGCTGAAGAATTCAGTGAACTTCAACTTATACAGAGAACCCTCCCATCTGGCTGTAAAGGTATGCACCTGGGTGCTGCACAGACTTGGCAGCCCTGGTTCCGTGGGACCACGACTCACCTCATCTCTCCCAGTTTTCATAGCCTTGGTCCCTACAACTGGAATCTGCTGTATTTTCATTCTAAACTTTTACTTGGCTTCAAGCACGGTTGTTGACTCCTGGTCATCTTCCGTGGCTTTAGTGTCCCTCTGGTTTTAAGGCGCTTTTAAACCTAGCTTGTGGTTTCTGATTGAATGTGTTCCATGCTATTCACTGATAGTGCGAACCCCTCTGCAGGAGCATCCGGAAGCTCTACACCTCTTGTACATTTGTCAAATTTTTACTGTGTGCCAGACTCTGTGCTGCCCACTGGGAGTACAGAATTCAGTAGACGTGGCCTGGCTGAGGCTCGTGGCTTGCTAGGAGAGTGGATAGGGTGGGTGTTCAAGAGAGAGCCCTTGTTACTGATTGTAGAGGTTTGCTTGAATGGTATAGTATCTGACAGAGAGGAAGCAGTTATAGTTAATGAAATGGCCTCCAGACAAGAGTCAAGGAGGGAGTGGTCCAGAGGGTGCAGGGCTCAAAAGTTTTAAGAATTCAGCCTTGAGGGTATAGGCAGCATTCCTATTGATACCCATTGTAGTTGAGTTGATTCAGATTCATAGCAACCCCATAAGGTTTCCAAGGCTGTACATCTCTAAGGAAGCAGACTGCCACATCTTTCTCTCATAGAGCCACTGGTGGGTTTGAACCTTTTGGTTAGCAGTCGATGGCTTTAACCACTAAGTGGAGAGTATAATAAATGAACTTCTACAAAACTACTCTTGCAGGAGTGAGACACCCAGTGAGATGAAATATCTCTGTAAAAAAAAAAAAAACAAAAAACCATCCTAATATAGTAAATGCCCATCTGTCCTAGTGATAAGAATTTAATGTAGCCACCTTTCACTCTGGGGCCATAAATAGAATCAAAATATAAACTATCAGGAAAACATTTTAAATCTTACCTCCAAAGTATTTTGCCTGTAAACCAGTTGCCTTGGAGGCGACTCTGATTGATGGCAGCCCCAAGTGTCAGAGTAGAATTGTGGCATGTGGGGTTTTCAATGGCTGATTAAGAAAACATTTAAAATCTTCCCCCCAAAGTGGTTTTGACTCTTATTTTCTGAATTGTGTGTTTGCTGTTCAAGACAGGTGGGTTTTGCTATCATTTTTCCATTCAGGATGTTATCCCTCCCCCGACTTTTAGGAAAGATGACACTTTATAATCATGTTTATTTGGATAACATCTGGTCTGCCCTCCCCGCTTCACTATTTGAGAGTTGTTTATGCTTAAAACAATAATACTAGACTCTCAAATAGACCTTAAAATAAGCCACTTTTACCCAGTTAAATCAATCATAGTCATCTCTAGTTTCTCTGTGTAGCTTAGGTTCTTATTTTTTGTGTAGGGGAAGGTGTATGTTGCCAGGAGAGATCATGTAAATTACCTTGTGTCTCCTCATAGGGCTCTGAGTTGTACTTAATGACCGTAGTAGCCACTTGGAATGCAGCTTGTTTGTCCCCACCCCAGCCTGTGTCAGAAAGGCCACATTGCACTGGAGACATTTCAGTCATTAGCACATCTCCTCTGACCCATGTCATCAGCTAAGTTGACCACTGCCCCGGATGGTCCAAGGTATAGCATGGTCTGTATTTCAGCAGTGGAAGTTATAGACGCAGACAAGTTGGACAGCCGAGAGTAAAACCATGAGTCTGTCTTTAGAAATGATTTGTCACCCTAGCGCTACTCAGACTGAGTTTAAGTGACTAAGGATACTAACTGAAAGGAGCATGTGTTGGTTTGCTGCCTTTTTCAACTCCCTCAAAATGTGATTAAAAATACCAGGCCCACTAAGAAGGCCTTGTTGATCTAACGGCCTGTCTTAATTGGTTCCTGACAGCATAGCAGTTCCACACATCAGGTCACAGATTTGAGTTCCAAAGGAATGCTGTGAATGTGGGTACTGGCTTTTCTTGTAGGTGACACACCTAAATTGGCACCTAAACTGCTTGGCCAGTTTAAAATATGCCTTCTGTCACCAAGGAGGGCAACGTTTCTGTATCTTTTCTGACATAGGGTGTTTGATACTGAGTTTGTGGGCGGGTGTGGAAGGGGATGGGAAAGGGTGAACTGAATGATTTGGAGGAAGCAATAAAATTTTGTTTTTGAGAATTGAACCAGCGAAACAATTGACTACATCTGGTTTAGAGTTGAAGAACATGGTGACCCAAATTGTGTTTCATGTCTTCAGAAGCATTTGGCTTCTAAATTATTGTACACCTTGTGATTAAGGTCGTTTGTCTTTATTTTCACAGGGAAACGACTGGTTTCAACTGTAATTATTGTGGGGCTTCTGTGTGTCTCTACAGTTGTTTGAGCCTTAAAAATAACTTTGTCCTAGTACCATCTTAGAATCAAATAGTAAATGACATGAGGGGAGTGTTTGCCATTTTAATTGTTATATTGGTAATGGCGGGAGCATTTTGTATTTTATTGGGTAGGTGATACTTTGCCTGTCACATGAATGTGTGATGTGACTTTTTAATTTAATTTAATGTTACACACATTATCACTTGAAGCACAAACTGATTGGAAATGAGTTTTCATCCTGCTAATAGAGTTTTAAATTATTTCACGTATGTGTGTTAGTGTTATAATTGTAGCATTTTCTTCTTTGGGTGACACTTTCAGCAAAGTCTGGTAACTATTTCCTGTACTTGGCATTACCTAAAGGTGAAAGAACATGTTGGCATTGTAGGAATACGTAAGATGAAGACATAATGTGAATATTCTCACATAGTTACCATGCTGTTGAATTAGTGTGTTGTAGGAGTTCTGATTGTAGTCTGCTAGCATTTCCTCCTCTTTGAGTCTTCATTTGCAGCAGTACACATGACTTCTTGTACAGAGTGTAACATTGCGTACAGTATTTCTGATTCCTGTGATTTTAAACCGGTATTTTATGGGGAAGTGGAAAACAGATTGACCCTTTTCTATCGTAAGTTTGACTTTTATGCGTCACTTTTTTTTTTTTTCAGATGAAACTTGCTTGATGGGACAAAAATTTTAAAATAGAATGAACTCTTTATTAAAAGTATCAATATTGCTACAGCTTTATAACAACAAAGAAGAGGAGCAGTGAAATAATAATCTCAAACTGGTTTTGGTTTCCTTCTTGGTGGGGTGGATATTTGCCCCAGTAAATTTTCCAGTTTTAAAGTAATGCACATACCATTTTCTGGTGATGTGTTCCAATAAGTCATCTTAAACCAATTTTTTCTTAACTGGAGGAATTTACCAGTTAGAAGGACCACATGGCATACAATCTAATTTGTACATTTTCCAGTTTTCACAAGGGGTTTTCTAATATGCATTTAGTAAGTAGTTACACACCAGGTTTTCTTGATTTTCGTCTACGTTATGCTTTGTAAACCACCGAGTTTATGGTGGCACCTCATCACAATTTTCAGACTGCTATTTTGCACATGTTATTTTAAAAGTCCAAATAGAAACTGGAGCTACTCTGGCCCCGAGTCAGGCAGACAGTGTGCCCTCAGCGCTGGGTTATGGCAGGGTCTCCACTGCAGAATGCAGAGAATGGTCACAAACTCACAAAGGTCAGTGCCTTTTTGGTGTGCATTTCTTTGATGTGTGGACGAATTGGAAGAAAGACTGACGGAATTTGACTCTGGTACAGCTTTTAAGTAGTCTTAGATGCTCAAAATTGATCACCAACTCTTTTTTTAATTGTTGTGTAACGTGTATCATATTTATGTAACTTCTCAACTTGTGGCTTTTAGGTTTTTGCTTTATATTTTGAGTCTTGCTCTGAGGTCAGTTTTCTATCTTGATCTCTGTGGCTTTTGTCCTCATCTCCAGTGGTATTGTTAGATAAACTGTCCTTTTTCATCACTTTTTTCTTGACATGTAATTCTGATTTTAAACCAAAAGGACTTGTTAAAGTGAATAGTCAAGTCACTTAGGAGGTTTGGCTCTCTTGAGCTCTGGGTCCCCTGCCTTGGGCTCCCTTGTGACAAGGAATGTGACCTCCTGTGGTTAGGAGCTCACAGAGCATCACTGTTAAATATGCATGGTGAGTCGGCCACTTTTAAAGGCCAAGTACTAGGAGCACCCTTGAGAAAATACTTGAACTTAGTTGGAGAAACATGGTATTACAAGTCCCTGGCTGCACATGACGAATACCTGGGAAGCACTTTAAAAGTATCAAGGCTTGGGCCTATTCCAGATATTGGTGTAATCTGCCCTAGGTGATTGCACCTGAGGCCAGGGTTCAGCTTCGCAGCTGGTGGTGATCTGAGACAACAGCTCGATGCACACCCTATGGGAAGGGGCTTGAAGCCTTGCAGCACTGCTCAGCTAAAAGGCTGTCTTGGCTACCTAGTGCTGCTGTAAGAAAAATACCAGAAGTGGGTGGCTGTAAAGAACAGAAATTTATTTTCTCACAGTTTTGGAGACGAGAAGTCCAAATCAGGGTCTCAACCATGTCACTTCCCTCTGTGAGCCACTCCTAGTTTCTGGTGTCTGCTGGCAACCCTTGATGACCCTTTTCTTGTAGATGACCCTCACAGGTCTTCAGTCTTCCCTTCTGTGTGTGTCTCTCTGTCTATTGTGCTCTTTTATGAGAAACCTCTTAGAAATGATGGTGTTTATTGCCCACCCTACTCTGTTATGGCCTCATTAATGTGACAAAAGAAACCTTTTGTTTCCAAACAGTCACATATACAGGTTACCAGGCATTAGGGCTCAACGCATATTTTGGGGGGACACAACAAAGGCCAACATCCAGTCCTTTTTAGAGGACCATTAGAGTAGAAGCATAGAATTTGAAATTTTTGTTAGACTCCTAGACCTGGTAGTATGTCCTTGGACTCTAAGTTTGAGGAACACAGAGCTAAACTGAAGTTGGATGTTTGCTTTAGAGAGTTGCTTCAGAGATTTGCTTCAGGAAGTATTTGATCTTATTCTAGTTTGTTTAGCCTTTTCACTTTGCAGATTGAGCTAGGTAGTGAAAACAGAGTGAGAATCCCCTGGAGTATCTGAGTGACTGCTCTGTGTGACAGTGTAGCATCGCACACCTCTAGGAGGCTCCTTCTGTTTGTTTCTTGTGAGTAGCGTGACTGGGGTTGGGTATCAGTTGTCCTGCACCCTCTGGGCTCTAAGGTTCCAGGATCTGTTTTGTTAAGCATAAAACCTTCTACTGCTTTAAAGACAGTGGCCTGCCTGTGAACATATTCCTCTCTTTCCTCATTGACTTCTTTCCATCCATAAGAAATGAAACTTTCATTCTCATGAAGGTTACCTGTAGCCCACATGTAGCCCTTTTACATTTTGACCTACTATAAATCCTCCAATTAGCAGCTTTTTAAGTTCACGTGTAGATATGCTCTGCATCTTTAATACCGTGACACTAACTGGAGGTCCCATCACATTACATTCCATGTCTTGGCTGCATCCTGGTCACATGATTAACCCACAAAGGCTTCCATGCTGAGACTGGACACAGGTTTTAAAATTTCCAAGCCTGGGTATAGAAGTAGAGAGTTAAAGCGTGTGCGAGCAAGTACAGTCCCACCACGCATACCATTCCTCAGGGCCCGGGTCATGAGTCAGTGCCTTTGGTATTTCATCTGAAAGCATTTGTTTTGTTGGCCCATGAGAATGGGGGCAATCGTTTAAACATGATACCCAATCATAAAGGAAGGAGAAGCAGATGTATTAGAGAGGGGATATATTTATCTTGTCATTACTTATGCCCCTGTATTATACTTTTTAAAGCAATAAATTTTATCATGAAAAATAGAAGAATTCAAAATAAGCATTGTAAACACCAAGTTAAATATTGATCCTTCCATCCTGGATTCGAGTGGGAGTTCCTCCAGAATTTCCCACCTCAGTAAGTGGTACCAATACCCTCAGGGCTACCCCTACTTACGGCAACCCTATGTGTGTCAGAGTAGAATGGTGCTCCGTAGAGTTTTCAATGGCTGATTTTTCAGAAGTACGGCGCCAGGCCTTTCTTCTGAAGCATTTCTGATTAGGAGCCAAGCATGTTAACCATTTACACCACCCGGGGCCTCCCAGTAAGTGGTACCTCCTTCTGTTTAGTAGCACCTCCATCTGTTCAGTAGCTCAAGCCAAAACAATGGGTTGTCCTTGACACCTCCCCCGAGTCCAATCTATGCCCATGTCCACGTCCTTCCACCTCTGAGTGTACTTTTTTTCTAGCTGTTCCCCCAGCCTCTCTGCATGACACCACCCTAGTCTAAGCAACCTTCATCTTTTTTGCCTTTTTTCAAGCCACTTTTCATTTAGCCACCAGAAGCTTCTTTTTTTTTCTCTTTTTTTAAAAATTGTACTTTAGATGGTTTACAGAGCAAATTAGTTTCTCATTAAACAGTTAATATACATATTGTTTTGTGACATTGGTTGCCATGTGTGTTGGAAAATGATGTGTACTTTGTTGCTGTTGGGTGTGGTGTTCCATCTGTCTGTGAGGTCATGTTGGTTGATGATGGCCTTTAGATATTCTGTATCTTTTTTGAGTTTCTAGATGTTCTGTCCTTTACCAAGAGTGGTGTATTAAAGTCTTCTGTTATTGTGGAACTGTCAGTTTCTCTTTGCAGTGCTAATAGACTTTGTTTTATGTATTTTGGAGCCCTGTCATTGGGCGCATAGATATTTATTATAGTCATGTCATCATTGTGGATTGTGCCTTTAATCATTATATAATGTCCTTCCTTGTCTTTTATGGTGGATATTTTAAGGCTATTTTATGGGAAATTAGTATTGCTACTCCTGCTCTTTTTTGGTCACTGCTTACTTGATATACTTTTTTTTCCATCCTTAGATTTTTAATATATTTGTGTCTTTGTGCTAAGGTGTGTATCTTACAGACAGCATATTGATGGGTCCTGTTTTTTCAATCCATTCTGTCACTCTCTGTCTCTTTATGGGTACATTTAAGCCATCCGTTCAGTGTGATTATTGATTAAAAAAAAAATTACTGATAGGTGTGCATTTACTGATGTCATTTTGTAGTGCTTTTTTTTTGTGTGTGTGTGTGGTGTGGGTGTTCTTCGTTCCTCTTACTCTTCTGTGCTGAATTCCTTTTGTGTGTGTGTTTTGTTTTGTTTTGATAGGTTTTGTGTTTACAGAGACTTTATGGTTTTCTTCTTTATTTTGATGAGTAGGTTTGTTAACTTTCTTTGTGGTTACCTTGAAATTTAACCCTGCCTTTCTAAGTTTAAGCCAGTCTTTTATTACTTGATAATGTCTTACTTCCTCTCCATTTGAAAGTTCTGTACCTACACCATTTATTCTCTCTTTTATTGTTCTGATGTTGTTGTCATTTACAGATTGACCTCTCTGGTTCCGTGTTGTAAATTTTTTAGTTTTCTTTTATCCTTGAGAGTTTGTTATCTAGGTTGGTATCTGGCTGATGCTGTCTTATGTGCTGGATGCACATTGTTGTCTGATATTGTTGGTACTCTAACTGAAAAACTTCCTTTAATAACTCTTCTAAGTTCCTCCAGAATTTCCCACCTCAGTAAGTGGTACCAATACCCTCAGGGCTACCCCTACTTACGGCAACCCCATGTGTGTCAGAGTAGAATGGTGCATATTACAGTCATGTCATCATTATGGATTGTGCCTTTAATCATTATATAATGTCCTTCCTTGTCTTTTATGGTGGATATTGTTTTAAGGCTATTTTATGTGAAATTAGTATTGCTACTTCCCAATTTCTGTTTACTTAGAAATGTTGTAATTTTGTCATCATATTTGATTAAGTTTTGCAGGATGTATTATCCTTGCTTAGCAGTTTTTTTCTTTGAAGATTTTATATATGTCATCCTGTTGCCTTCTTCCCTGCATGGCTTCTTCCGAGTCTTATTGTTTCCCTTTTTTATGTGACTTTTCATTTTTCTTGAGCTGCTCTCAGGACTCTCTCTGTCTTTGGTTTTAGCGAGTGTGATTATGATATGCCTTGGTGTTTTTCTTTTGGGGTCTCTACTATATGGGGTTTGTTGAGCTTCTTAGGTGATTAGTTTTTCATCTTTTATAATATCAGGGAAGTTTTCTTTCAGCAAATCTTCAAATGATACTTTCTGTGTTTTCCATTTTGTCTCCCTGTTATGGAACTCAGATCACAAGCAGATTTTTATTTCTGATTGTATCCCACATCATTCTCATGGTTTCTTCATTTTTCTTTGTTGTTTTCCCTGATTTTTCCTCAAAGTGTTATCTAAGGATTTGTCTTCAGTTTCACTGCTCCTGACTTCCATTGTTTCAAATTTGCTCATACCCTTCTGTTGCACTGTCCATATCTGAAATCTTATTTATCTTTTGGATTCCTAATTGCTGTTTTTATATAATTTCTAGTCGTTTATTTATTTTGACATTTTGTTCCTGTATTATTTTCCTGAATTTTCTGTTGTTTTGTCTGTATTTTCCATGGTTCTTCTGTGTTTCCCCTAACTTTGCTTATTTTTTTCTTATTTTTACCTACATTTTCCTTCATCTGTTGGAGAACCCTGAATATTAGAGTTTTGAATTCCCTATCATGTAGTTCCTATGCCTGTTCTTCTAGCAAAAGGTCATTCGGTGTTTTATTTTGGTTGCTTTCTAGAGCCATCCTCTCCTGTTTTTTTAATATGTTTTGATATTTTCTGCTGTCTCTGGGGCATTCAGGAATTATTTTCTTTTTTTGATTGTAGATTTGTTTGTTTCGTCCTGCTTTTTTTGTTTTATTTGATTATGTCTGGGCAGATGAGCTGGGTGTGTTTTGTTGCTTGCTTGCATGTGGTCACAATACTTCTCACCACCTTGTCCAGGTGGGCAGGGCCAGTCACTCAGCTATGGTGCAGCAGGGTGGGTCCAACAGACATGCAGGGGTGAGGATGAATAGTTTGTGGCACAAACTGGGGGCGATGGGGTGGGGGTGCAGGGCAGGGTCTGGGGGCCTGTGTCAATACCGCTCAGGGGTGTGGCACTTGGCACACAGTGCAGATAGGCAGGAGGGAAAGGATAGGATATGATGTGCACAGCTAAGTGGGTGGGTGAAAGAAGAGAGAGAAAAGCAAAAAAAAAAAAAAAAAATGCAAAAGATGAGGTAAAAAATTTTAAAAAAGGAAATAAAATGGCAGTGTGGTAGGATTCAGTGGGTGGGGGTGCAGCAGACCCAGCGAGGCAGCATGGCTCAGCCTATCAAGAACAGGCATCAGTGGGGCACAGGTCTAGGTGGACAAGAGAAAGGAAAGTAGAGGGGAAAAGAGAGAGAAGAAACCAGCAATCAAACAAATAATAATAAAGACAACAACATAAATGTGGGGGAGTCTGCTGTTGGGGCAGAGCAGAATTAGGGTGGCAGCAAGCTGATGTCTCCCTCCTCGGTTGGCACAGCATGGCCCGTCAGGAAGGGGCAGAGGCCGTGCAGCAGCTAGGTGGGAGGGAGAAAAGAAAGAAAAAAAAAATGGTGCTGAGGGAGCCTGCTTGTGGCTGTGTCACAACCTGAGGAGGCTATGTGCCATATCTCTCCAGCTGAGTGGTACATGCACAGCCCACCAAGGTGAAGAGGGAGCAGCACATGGGACTGAGTGGAAGGGAGAAAGGAAAGGAAGGAGGGGAGGGAGAGAAGAAACAAACAAACAATAGGTAGATAAATAAAATGACGCTTAAGGAGCCGGTTAGTGATGGCGGTACAGACCCAGGGAGACTGTGCACAGTGACTTCCAACCAAGCTGTGCATCACGGCCCCTCCAGAAGGGGCAGGGGTGGTGCACAGGGTTGGGTAGGTGGGAGGAAGGAAAGGGAGAGTGAGAAGAAACAAAAAAAAAGAACAAAGCAAACAAACAAAAAAACAGATCACAGCCTGTCAAGAAGGGGAGGGAACAGAGGGCTAGCTACATGGGAAAAAGGAAAGAAGAGAGAGAAAGAAGTAACAAAAAAAGCTCTAAAAAAAAAAAAAAAGTATCAAAAAATCACAGCTCATCAAGAAGGGGAAGAGATGGCACAAGGGGTTAGCTGGGCAGGAAAAAGGAAAGGGAAGAAGGAAGCAAGAGAGAAGCAAAAAAACCAAAGTATATATATCAAAAAGCAAACAATAAAAATCGCAAAAACAAAAAATGGCACTGAAGGGATCGGCTGGTGGGGATGGGGTGGACCCTGGCAACAGTGGGCTGTTGTCTCTCTGGCCAAGCATCTGTGGCCCATTAAGTGGCAGAGGCCATGTGGAGGAAAGAGGGGTCAGGAGTGGGAAAGGGTATATCCCCAGTTACCGGGTACTTTGTCTCCTGCTGGGAGCTCTGTGGAGTTGCCTTGGCTGAGGTCCAAGATGGTGATTCCAGGTGGCAGTGAACTGGTATCTCTCTGGCCAAGTAACCATGGCCCATTGAAAAGCGATGGAGCCTCATATGAGGAAGGAAGTGTAAGAGGTGGGAAAAGCTGTATCCCTGGTTTATTGGGTGCTCTGTTTTACTTTGTTTTTCAGGTCTTTGTTGCTTCTATCTATAGTGCCATGTTGGCTCTACCTCCTAGAAGTTTCTTTTATAGACGTGTATTTTGTCATATTACCATCCTCCTGAAGTCTGTTTCTTGACTTTCTGATGCACCTGAAATAAAATTCAAACTTCTTGCTGTGGTCTACAGAACTTTTCCTTACTTTCTCTGCTTCAAACACACTAGATTTCCTCCTTTTTCTAGAATTTGCCAAGCTCTGTGCTTGCTCAGGGTTTTGCACACCTACTGCCTGTGTTTTTTGTTTTTTTATTGTGCTTTAGGTAAAAGTTTATAGCTCAAGTTAGTTTCTTATGCAAAAATTAATACACACAGTGTTATGTGAACCCTGGTTGCTATCCCTATACTGTAATATGACAGCACACTCCCAATTTCCACCCCAAATTTCCCGTGTACATTCAATCAGCTCCTAACCTTTTCTGCCTTCTCACCTTGCCTCTGGACAGGAGCTGCCCATTTAGTCTGGTGATTCTCCTGGCCTCAGCCCAGATAGCTCTTCCTGGGAGAAGCCTTCTCTGATCCTTCTCCCCACACCTTTCCCTCCATCATCTAAAGCAGACCATCTCATCCACAGTTTTAACTACATGCTTAGTGTGTGTGTTTGTTAATATATGCTTCATGAGGTCAGGCACCACATGTATTTATTTATTCTGTGTCTGTGGTGCCTGAAACAGTACTAAGCATATGATTACATGCTCAAGTTTGTTATATGGTGGTTTTGGTTTTCTTATCTTTCTCTTCTTGCCAGATTAAGTTCTTGAGGGCACACTGCATGGCTTTATATCTGTTTATATCTGTTCCTGCCCAAAGAACATGTCCCTTAATGAGTAAATGAATGACAGATCTGTATTTAATGACCCTTGATAGTCTGACTTTCTTTCTTCAGCCCCATTATTGAGTACACTGCATACTATATGCCAGCTAGTATGAGGTCCAAGCAATGACACATATTAAGTATGTGACTAGTCTGTGTCCTCAAAGAGCTGGTGGAGAGAGGGGGAGTCCTCTGAGCAACTTGAGAGACAGTATTCCAAAGGTTCTGAGGAGAGAGTGTGTTTGGCTGAGAGGGACAAAAACCGTCTGAGGTGGAAAGAGATGTCTCCATGGCCTGGAAGGATTAGTAGAGCTTTGTTAAGCAGTGGTGTTGGGAGAGATAGTCTAGGTAGAAAGGCCTGAGCAAAGGTCCAACGGGGGGATAATGAAGCATTTCTGATGATTCATAAACCTACGAGACTTTCCTTGAAGAAGGACTTATAGGACTTCTTTTCCTCCCAAATAAAGACATCAAAGCAAAAGGCAAAAGACACATGCCATGAGATTGAAAATGGCAGGCGGGCCATCCATTGGCTTCAGGCTGCCTAGTAGCAAATCATAAGAGCCAGGTTCATAGTAGTCACGTGTATGTGCACGCTCACACCCTGACACCATATGTATGCCATACACGCTCACAGTAGCACTCAGGAAAAGTACAACTGTGCTCAGATCTGAAAGGTTTTCCCCTAGATCCTCTTCAAGAAACTTTTGCCTGGCCTAGTGAACAATATGTATCCTTAACACCTCTTTTCACAATAAATATGAGGGTCGTGGTGCTGTTTCTTAAAAGTGGTCCTTTGTTTCGCAGCTCTTGGCATAGAGCCAAGCAACTTGGATTTCTATTTTAGGGACAAATCATAGCTCGAGGCCTCAGAGTCCCATGTCATAGAGCATGGTGTTTCTAATAACCCACGTTAGCCATAACTAAAACTTCAGGAAAGAATCAGCAACTTTTTTAATCCAATTAACTTCCCAGTTGAGTTGTCTTGCTGGATAGGGTTGTTAGTCATAAACCTGTAGGTGTTACGAGACATCTAGCTTCAAGTTTGTAATTTTCAAAAAGTAAAAGTATGACTCAAATACATGTCAGAGGTTTGTTTAACTCAGTAAAGGAATCACAAGGATGGTATAGTTGGCTCAAAGAAAATTCAAGAGACTGAGTATAAGCACTGACAGAAATCTGGAATAATTGTAAGGTTAGATATGGGTTAAAACTGGTTAATGTCCTACGGGGTAATAAAACTAGCCTTTGGTGTTGTCCTTTCTCCTGAACAGACATCATTTCTATCTCTAAATGACATATTACTGTCAGTTTTTTTTTTTTTTTTAATTAACATCTACCGTTACAGAGTTATAAAATAGCCTACGTAATAAATCAAAGAGGGGAAGGTACATGGCTATAGGTGCACAGTTACAGCATGATGTTTTAAATGTTACTTGGTTATCCTCTAACCTGTTTCCAAGTTAGAGATTTTATTTAAATGGCGACTTTGGTTTTGGTGGATCTGATTTGACCTTTCTTTCTGGCAGTTGGTTGGACAACAAGGCCAGCTCTTAGTTATGTGGACCACCCCAGGTCATCATCATTATACACATAGTTGAGAGGGTCGTCTGTCTTTAGCTGTGGCCACTTGTGAGAGGATGAATGTCCTCTCATCAAAGAAAGGGACCTTGAAAATGCTGATGGACAGGGGCTGATCATATAGAGCCTTGTTAGCTAGGTAAAGAGGTTAGATTTTTTTAAGCGTGGTGAAGGAGCTAACATGGAAAGGTGACATGAATAGATTGACCTTTTTTTGTTTTTCTTTTTTTTTTGTGGTAAATATATGTTTAACAAAACATTTTTCATTTTCAATATTTTTAATTATACAATTCAGTAACATTAATCACATTCACCATGTTGTGCAACCATGACCACTATCTCTAAAAGTTTTTTTTTTGAATCGCCCCAAAGAGAAACTCAGTACCCCTTACGCAGTAACTTGCCATTGTCTCCTCCCCCCTATCCCCGCCCCCGTCCCTGATAGCCTCTAATTTACTTTCTGTCTCTATGGATTTGTCTATTCTAGATAATTCATGTACGTGGGGCCACATAATATTTATCCTTTTGTATCTGACTTTATTTCACCATGATGTTTTCAAGGTTCATCTATGTGGTAGCATATATCAGAACTTCATTTGTCTTTATGGCTGAGTAATATCGCATTATATGTATGTACCAAGTTTTATTAGTTCATCTGGTTTTTTTTTTTTTTTTTTCTTAATTTTTATGGTACTTTAAGTGAAAGTTTACAAATCAAGTCAGTCTCTCTCACAAAAAGTTATATACACCTTGCTACGTACTCCCAATTGCTCTCCCCCTAATGAGACAACCCACGCCCTCCCTCCACTCTGTCTTTTCGTGTCCATTTCGCCAGCTTCTAAACCCCTCTACCCTTTCGTCTCCCCTCCAGGCAGGAGATGCCAACATAGTCTCAAGTGTCCACCTGATCCAAGAGGCTCACTCCTCACCAGCATCCCTCTCCAACCCATTGTCCAGTCCAATCCCTGTCTGAACAGTTGGCTTTGGGAATGGTTCCTGTCCTGAGCCAACAGAAGCTCTGGGGGCCATGACCACCGGGGTCTTTCCAGTCTCTTGTCAGACCATTAAACCTGGTCTTTTTACAAGAATTTGGGGTCTGCATCCCACTGCTCTCCTGCTCCCTCAGGGGTTCTCCGTTGTGTTCCCTGTCAGGGGAGTTATCAGTTGTAGCTGGGCACCATCTAGTTCTTTTGGTCTCGGGATGATGTAGTCTCTGGTTCATGTGGCCCTTTCTGTCTTTTGGGCTTGTAATTGCTTTGTGTCCTTGGTGTTCTTCATTTTCCTTTGATCCAGGTGGGTTGAGACCAATTGATGCATCTTAGATGGCTGCTTGCTAGCGTTTAAGACCCCAGATGCCACTCTTCAAAGTGGGATGCAGAATGTGTTTAAATAGATTTTATTATGCCAATTGACTTAGATGTCCCCTGAAACCGTAGTCCCCAAACCCCTGCCCCTGCCACGCTGGCCTTGGAAGCATTCGGTTTATTTAGGAAACGTCTTTGCTTTCGGTTTAGTTCAGTTATGCTGACCTCACCTGTATTGTGTGTTGCCTTTCCCATCACCTAAAGTAGTTCTTACCTACTATCTAATTAGTGAATACTCCTCTCCCACCCTCCCTCCCTTCCCCCCTTTCAAAACCATCAACGAATACTTTCTTCTCTGTTTAAACTGTTTCTTGAGTTCTTATAATAGTGGTCTTATACAATATTTGTCCTTTTGCAACTAATTTCACTCAGCATGATACCTTCCAGATTCCTCCATGTTATGAAATGTTTCACAGATTCGTTGCTTTTCTTTATTGATGTGTAGTATTCCATTGTGTGAATATACCATAATTTATTTATCCATTCATCCGTTGATGGGCACCTTTGTTGCCTCCATGTTTTTGCTATTGTAAACGGTGCTGCCGTAAACATGGGTGTGTATGTATCTGTTCGTGTAAAGGCTCTTATTTCTCTAGGATATATTCCAAGGAGTGGGATTGCTGGATCGTATGGTAGTTCTACTTCTAGCTTTTTAAGGAAGAGCGAAATCAATTTCCAGAATGGTTGTGCCATTTTACATTCCACCAGCAGCGTATAAGTGTTCTAATCTCTCCACAGCCTCCCCAAGATTTATTATTTTGTATTTTTTAGATTAATGCCAGCCTTATTGGAGTGAAATGATATCTCATTGTAGTTTCGATTTGCATTTCTGTAATGGCTAATGATTATGAGCATTTTCTCATGTATCTGTTAGCTATCTGAATGTCTTCTTTAGTGAAGTGTTCATTCATATCTTTTCCCCATTTTTTAATTGGGTTGTCTTTTTGTGGTTAGGTTTTTGCAGTATCGTGTAGATTTTAGAGATCAGGCGCTGATTGGAAATGTCATAGCTAAGAATTTTTTCCCAGTCTGTAGGTAATCTTTTTACTCTTTTGGTGAAGTCTTTGGATAAGCATAGGTGTTTGATTTTTAGGAGCTCCCAGTTATCTAGTTTTTCTTCTGCATTGCTAGTAATGTTTTGTATACTATTTATGCCATGTGTTAGGGCCCCTAACGTTGTCCCTATTTTTTCTTCCATGATCTTTATTGTTTTAGCTTTTATATTTAGGTCTTTGATCCATTTTGAGTTAGTTTTTGTGCATGGAGTGAGGTATGGGTCTTGTTTCATTTTTTTTGCATATGGATATCCAGTTATCCCACCACTGTTTGTTAAAAAGACTGTCTTTTCCCCATTTAACTGTTTTGAGGCCTTCATCAAGTATCAACTGTTCGTATGTGGATGGATTTATGTCTGGATTCTCAGTTCTATTCCATTGTTCTCTGAATCTGTTGTTGTACCAGTACCAGGCTGTTTTTACTACTGTCACGGTATAATATGTTCTGAACTCAGGTCGAGTAAGGCCTCCCACTTTGTTCTTCTTTTTTGGTACGGCCTTACTTATCTGGCCCTCTTTGCCTTCCATATGAAGCTTGTGATGTGCTTCTCCATCTCATTAAAAAATGCCGTTGGTATTTGGATTAGAATTCCATTAAACCTATAGATGGCTTTTGGTAGAATTGACATTTTTATAATGTTAAGTCTTCCTATCCATGAGCAAGGAATGTTTTTCCACTTACGTAGGTCTCTTTAAGTTTCATGCAGGAGTGTTTTGTAGTTTTCTTTGTATAAGTCTTTTATATCTCTGGTAAGATTTATTTCTAAGTATTTTATCTTCTTTGGGGGTACTGTAAATGGTATTGATTTGGTGATTTCCTATTCAGTGTTCTTTTTGTTGGTGTAGAGGAATCCAACTCATTTTTGTATGTTTATCTTGTATCTTGATAAACTCTTCTACTAGTTTCAGTAGTTTTCTGGAGGATTCCTTAGGGTTTTCTGTGTATAAGATCATGTCATCTGCAAATAGAGATACTTTTACTTCTTCATTACCAGTCTGGATGCCCTTTATTTCTTTATCTAGTCTAATTGCTCTGGCTAGGACCTCCAGCACAATGTTAAATGAGAGCAGTGATAAAGGGCATCCATGTCTGGTTCCTGATCTCAAGGGAAATGCTTTCAGACTCTCTCCATTTAGGATGATGTTGGCTATTGGATTTGTATAAATGCCCTTTATTGTGTTGAGGACTTTTCCTTCTATTCCTATTTTGCTGAGAGTTTTTATCATGAATGGGTGTCAAACTTTGTCAAATGCCTTTTCTGCATCAGTTGATAAAATCATGTGATTCTTGTCTTTTTTTTGTCTATGTGATGGATTACATTAATTGTTTTTCTAATGTTGAACCATCCCTGCATACCTGGCATGAATCCCACTTGGTCATGGTGAATTATTTTTTTGATATGTTGTTGAATTCTATTGGCTAGAATTTTGTTGAAGATTTTTGCATCTGTGTTCATAAGTGACATAGGTCTGTAATTTTCTTTTTTTGTGGTATCTTTACCTGGTTTTGGCATCAGAGATATGCTGGCTTCATAGAATGAGTTTGGGAGTATTCCATTCTTTTCTATGCCCTGAAATACCTTTAGTAGTAGTGGTGTTAACTCTTCTCTGAAAGTTTGGTAGAACTCTGCAGGGAAGCCCTCTGGGCCAGAGCATTTTTTTGCTGGGGGTTTTTTGATTACCTTTTCAATCTCTTCTTTTGTTATGGGTCTATTTAGTTGTTCTACCTCTGTTTGTGTTAGTTTAGGTAGGTAGTGTGTTTCTAGGAATTAATCCATTTCTTCCAGGTTTTCAAATTTGTTAGAGTCAATTTTTCATAGTAATCTGTTACGACTTTTTAATTTCATTTGGGTCTGTTGTAATATCGCCCATCTCATTTCTTATTCGGGTTATGTGCTTCCTCTCCTGTTTTTCTTTTCTCACTTTTGCCAATGGTTTATCAGTTTTGTTGATTTTTTTCTAAGAACCAGCTTTTGGTTTTATTAATTCTTTCAATTGTTTTTCTGTTTTCTGTTTCATTTAGTCCTGCTCTAATTTTTATTATTGGTTTTCTTCTGGTGCCTGAGGGTTTCTTCTGTTGTTCTATTTGTTCAAGTTGTAGGGATAATTCTTTGATTTTGGCCCTTTCTTCTTTTTGTATGTGTACGTTTATTGATATAAATTGATCTCTGAGCACTGCTTTCACTGTGTCCTAAAGGTTCTGGTAGGAAGTGTTTTCAATTCTCATTGGATTCTATGAATTTCTTTATTCCATCCTTAATGTCTTTTATAATCCAGTCTTTTTTGAGCAGGGTATCGTTCAGTTTCCAAGTGTTTGATTTCTTTTCCCTGCTTTTCCTGTTATTGATTTCCACTTTTATGGCCTTATGGTCAGAGAAGATGCTTTGTAGTATTTCAGTGTTTTGAAATCTGCTAAGGCTTGCTTTATGACCTAATATGTGGTCTGCTCTAGAGAGTGTTTCATGTGCATTAGAAAGTATACTTGCCTGCTGTTGGGTGGAGTGTTCTGTGTATGTGATTCCAAGTTGGTTGATTCTGACATTTTGATCTTCCATATCTTTATTGAACTTCTTTCTGGGTGTCCTGTCCTTCACTGAAAGTGGTGTGTTGAAGTCTCCTACTATTATTGTGGAGCTGTCTGTCTCACTCTTCAATGCTGATGGAGTTTGTTTTATGTATCTTGCGGCCCTGTCATTGGGTGCATAAATATTTAATATGGTTGTATCTTCTTGGTATATTGTCCGTTTAATCATTATATAGTGTCCTTCCTTATCCTTTATGATGGATTTAACTTTAAAGTATTTTGTCAGAAATTAATATTGCCACTCCTGCTCTTTTTTGATTGTCGTTTGCTTGATATATTTTTTTCCATCCTTTGAGTTTTAGTTTGTTTGTGTCTCTAATCTAAGGTGTGTCTCTTGTAGGCAGCATAGAGACGGATCGTGCTTTTTTAATCCATCCTGCCACTCTGTCTCTTTGTTGGTGCATTTAGTCCATTTACATATTCAGCGTAATTATGGATAGGTATGAATTTAGTGCTGTCATTTTGATGTCTTTTTTTGTGTGTTGTTGACAGTTACTTTTTCCCACTTAATTTTATGTGCTAAGTAGATTTTTTTATATATTGTCCTTTCCTTATTTTCGTTGTTGTTGATTTTGTTTCTGCTGAGTCCCATTTTTTTTTTCTTGTATTTCATTTTGATATGTAGAATAATTTTTCTCCTTTGTGGTTACCTTATTATTTACCCCTATTTTTCTAAATTTAAACCTAACTTATATTTCTTTGTATTGCCATATCTTCCTCTCCATATGGAAGATCTATGACTACATTTCTTAGTCCTTCTTTATAGTTTTAACATTGCCGTCTTCTACATAATAATATCGCTGTTACCCTGTTTTGAGCTTTTTTTTTTTTTTTAAATCTTTTTTTTTTCCCTGTGTCTGGGTTGACTTCTGATTGCTGTGCTTAGTGTTCTAGTCTTGGGTTGATAACTGATATTATTGATTTTCTAGCCAAAGAACTCCCTTTAGCATTTCTTGTAGTTTTGCTTTGGTTTTTACGAAATGCCTAAACTTCTGTTTATCTGGAAATGTCCTAATTTCACCTTCATATTTGAGACGCAGTTTTGCTGGATATATGATTCTTGGCTGGCAATTTTTTTCCTTCAGTTTTTTATATAAATCATCCCATTGCCTTCTTGCCTGCATGGTTTCTCTGGAGTAGTCCTAGCTTATTCTTACTCGTTCTCCATTGTAAGTGACTTTTTGTTTATCCCTAGTTGCCGTTAAAATTCTCTATCTTTGATTTCGGCAAGTTCAATCATAATACGTCTTTGTGACTTTCTTTTTACATCTACCTTATGTGGAGTTCGATGATCATCTTGGATAGATATCGTCTCATCTTTCACAATATCAGGAAAGTTTTCTGCCAACAAATCTCCAACAATTCTCTCTGTATTTTCTGTTATCCCTCCCTGTTCTGGTACTCCCATCACTCGTAAGTTATTTCTCTTGATAGAGTCCCAAATGATTCTTAAGATTTTTTTTTTCCTCCTTTTATCTCATTTTTCTTCAAATATATTAGTGCCATGTGCTTTAAGTTCAGAAATTCTGCCTTCCACTTGCTCAAATCTGCTTCTCTGACTTTCTATTGCGTTGTCTACTTCTGTAATTTTATTTTTAATATTCTGAATTTCTGATTGCCTTGTTTCGGTGGATTTTTCCAGGTTATTAAATTTTTTGTTATGTTCCTGAATAATCTTTTTAATTTCTTCAGTTGCTTTATCTGTGTGTTCCTTGGCTTGTTCTGCGTATTGCCTGATTTCCTTCCTGATGCCTTGAAGAGTTCTGTATGTTAATCTTTTGTAATCTGCCTCTGGTAATTCCAGGAATGCACTTTCGTCTAGAAGATCCCTGGATTCTTTGTTTTGAGAGTTTGTTGAGGCCATCATGGTCTGTTCCTTTATGCGACTTGATATTGACTGTTGTCTCTGAGCCATCTATAATTTATTGTATTAGTTTATTTTATGTTTGCTTACTGTGTCGTAGTTTCTTGCTTTGTTTTGTTTTGATATGCCCAGGTGCGTTGCCTGAATGAGCTAGCTTGTTGATTTTTGCCTTTAGAGCTCTGACATCCTGTCCCCAGAGGGCTAGACCTGTTATCAGGTATGTCATCCTAGGAGTCCATTCACTTTCCATGTATAAATTCAGCTCAGGTCCCCAGGTAGCTGATCATCAAGTGTGTGGTACAGGCTCTGTCCTACAGTCTTAGAGGGGCAGGGGTGATTGGTGTAGGTACCGGTATCTGGTTGCAACAGGGGGTCACACTCTTAACAAGGCAGGGGACTGAAAATCACCCCCCACGTGTCTCTGAGGAAAGCGTGCCACTGTTCCCTAGAGCGCGCAGGTGGGTAGGTTCTGCATACAGACCATGGGCACCTAGTGTTTTTGGTTGTAAGGACTGCGAGGTACCAGTTATCCTTGAACTCCTGTCGTGGGTGGCTGGGTGACCTGATTGGAGCTACCAGTCCTTAGGCCCCTGATGTGGGTAGGTGACCTTGTTTAATAGGCTAAGCAATGTCAAACATCAAACAGCCACCTCTCCACTGCACAGCTGAAAGGGTTGGCGTCTGCCAACAAGGGCCTAGTCTCCTGAAATAGGCCCACACAGGTCCATGCAGAGGGGAAAGGTACTCAAAGTCCATGTACCGCTTATGCCGGGACCGGAGCCACTTTTGTCCTGAGTTCCTCCAGTTAGTAGAGCTGGCAAATTATCTGTTCCCCCAGTTGCAAATTTATTCCTTCTCCAAGGCCAGAAGGATGGCTCTAGGTGCCCAACAGGGCATATATCAGGCCCAGGGAAGTCAGCCGCTGATGCTGCCTTGGGAGCAGGGGGTAAAATAAACACAAGTACTTAACTTTTGCTGAGAGCGCTGTTCTTCACTAGTTCTGGAGGTGTGAGTAGGCTGTGTGCCTGGCTGCTTCTCCCTGAGGAATCTGGGGCCAGCCCACCGCCTCCGCTCCTGGGAATGGTGCCTGAGGGCTCCCCGCGATTCAGGTCCAGTAACTCCACTCAGCTTCTGAACTGTCTCTTACTTCCCCTGCCTCTCAGTTCATTTTCTAAGCTTGCCTTCAATGTTCAGGGCTCTTAGCCTATGATAAATATACTTGTTTCACTTGTTTTTCGAGTCTTCGTTGTAAAGAGGGCTCACTGAAAGAGTCTGTCTATTTCACCATCTTGGCTCCACCTCTGAGTTCATCTGTTGATAGACATTGGGTGATTTCCACTTTGGGCCATTGTGAATAATGCTACAGTGAATGCTGACATACAGGTATCCGTTTGAGTCCGTGTTTCAAGTCTTGGGGATGTATACATGGAATGAAATGGCTGGGTCATATAGTAATTCTCTGTTTAAGTTCTTGAGGAACCTGGATTGACTTTTTGACATTTGATCATCAGTCACTTTGAAGAGAGTGATTGCTAGGTAAGCATGCGAGCAGAGATCACTCAGAGGCCTAGGCCATTGACAATGGTGGTTGGAGACAGAAACAAGCGTCACTAAGCCATCTTAAAAGAAAAATACGTTTTCCTGCCATCAAAACTCACTTGACAGAGACCTTATGTCTTCCAAGGTCTATTCCTGGTGCTCAAAATGTCTTTGAGTAAATGAAACAAGATTTTTTGAATGTGGTCAATTTCATCGACATTCTTATCATTTCATTAAGAATTTTTATTTTCAATGCGTGTTGAGTACCATCTTCTGAAGCTTTCTGTTTAGCAAAGTGCCAGACCCTAAAGGGCCAGTTATGGTGTTGACTGAAGGTGCGGTAGGGGAATAGCAGGAGAGTGAGTCCTGGTGACAACAGCACTCACATTATAAGGCAACACCCATTTACCTGTTGGAGTTCATCAGGGTGGACCCCTGGGGGCTTTCTTTACTTAAGTCCTTGTATACCTTAATTAAAGGACACATGGGCTCCCCCAGTTTCTTAACCTCTGAGGAGCTCATGACAACATGGAAAGGCCAGCACAATGTAAACAGCACTGACTCCAGAGAAAGCACAGTAAGTGCATGACAGGCATCATGGCCATGGGAGTTCTGTGCATATGGACAGAGTGGACTAACGCTGGAGGGGGCTGCCAGTGGAGAGGCCACATCCAGCCTGCCCTTTTTGTGATTGTTGTTCTTGTTGGGTGCTGTCGAGTCGATACCAACTCCTAGCAACCGTATGTACAACAGAACGAAAACAATGCTCAATCCTGTGCCATGCCCACAATCGTTTTTATGCTTGAGCCCATTGTTGAAGCCACTCTTTCAATCCATCTTGTTAAGGGTCTTCCCCTTTTTCGTTGACCCTGTACTTTACCAAACATGATGTCCATTTCCAGGGACTGATCTCTCCTGACAACATTTCTAGAGTATGTCAGATGTGTAGTCTTGCCATCCTTGCTTCTAAGGAGCATTCTGGTTGTACTTCTTCCAAGACAGATTTGTTCATTCTTTTGGCAGTCCATGGTATAGTCAGTATTCCTCGACAGCACCACAATTCAAAGGCATCAATTCCTCTTCTGTCTTCCATATTCATCGTCCAGCTTTCACATGCATATGATGCTATTGAAAATACCATAGCTTGGGCCAGACGCACCTTAGTCTTCAGCATGACACCTCTGCTTTTCAACACTTCAAAGAGGTCTTTTGCAGCAGATTTGTCCGGTGCAATGTGTCTTTTGATTTCTTGACTGCTGTTTCCATGGGTGTTGATTGTGGATCTAAGTAAAATGAAATCCTTGACAACTTTAGTCTTTTTTCCATTTGTCATGATGTTGCTTATTGGTCCAGTTGTGAGGATTTTTGTTTTCTTTATGTTAAGGTGCATCCATACTGAAGGCTGTGGTCTTTGATCTTCATCAGTAAGTGCTTCACTTTCAGCAAGCAAGGCTATATCATCTGCATAATGCTCATTGTTAATAACTCTTCCACCAGTCCTGGTGCCCCATTCTTCATACAGTCCAGCTTCTTGGATTATTTGTTCAGCATACAGATTGAATAGGTATGGTGAAAGGACACAACCCTGATGCACACCTTCCTGACTTGAAACCACACAGTATCCCCTTGTTCTGTCTGAACAACTGCGTCTTGACCTATGTACAGGTTCCTCATGAGCACAATTAAGTGTTCTGGAATTCTTTGCAGTCTTCAATCCGTAATTTGTTATGATCCACACAGTCAAATGCCTTTCTGGTATTCTTTGCATTTAGCCAGGATCCATCTGACATCAGCAGTGATATCCCTGGTTCCACGTCCTGTTCTGAATCTGGCCTGAATTCTGGCAGTTCACTGCCAGTATACTCCTGCAGCCGCTTTTGAATGATCTTCAGCAAAATTGACTTGCATGTGATATTAATGATATTGCTTTCCACATTCAGTGGGATCACCTTTCTTGGGAGTAGGCATAAATATAGATCTCTTCCTGTCAGTTGGCCAGGTAGCTGTCTTCCAAATTTCTTGTCATGGACAAGTGAACACTTTCAGCGCTGCACCCGTTTGTTTGAAACATCTCAGTTGATATTCCATCAGTTCCTGGAACCTTGTTTTTTGCCAGTGCCATCATTGCAGCTTGGACTTCTCCCTTCGGTACCATTGGTTCCTGCTTATATGCTGCCTCATGAAATGGTTGAACATCGACCAATTCTTTTCTGTGTATTCCTTTCATCTTCTTTTGACACTTCCTGTGTCGTTTAATATTTTCCCCATAGAATCCTTCACTATTGCAACTCAAGACTAGAATTTTTTCTTCAGTTCTTTCAGCTCGAGAAATGCAGAATTTGTTCTTTCTTCCCTTTTGATTTTCTGTCTCTTGCTCTTTGCTCATGTCATTATAATACTTTGCCTTCTCAAGCCGCCTTTTGAAATCTTCTGTTCACTTCTTTTACTTCATTGTTTCTTCCTTTTGCTTTAGCTACTCAACATTCAAGAGCAAGTTTCAGGGTCTCTTCTGACATCCATTTTGGTCTTTTCCTTCTTTCCTGTCTTTTTAATGACCTCTATGTTTCTTCATGTATGATGTCCTCGATGTCATTCCACAACTCGCCTGGTCTTTGGTCATTAGTGTTCAACACTTCAAATCTATTCTTGGTACGGTTTCTAAATTCAGGTGGGATATATACTCAGGGTCGTACTTTCCCTTTCATGGATTTCTTCTAATTTTCTTCAGTTTCACCTTGAACTTGCATATGAGCAAGCAGTTGATGGTCTGTTCCACAGTTGGCCCCTGGCCTTGTTCTGACTGATGATATTGAGCTTTTCCATGGTCTCTTTCCAGCAGACATAGTCAGTTTGATTCCTGTGTATTCCTTCTGGCGAGGTCCACTTGTATAGTTGCCATTTATGTTGTTGAAGAAAGGTATTTACAGTAAAGAAGTCATTGGTCTTGTAAAATTCTATCGTGCACTCACCAGCATCATTTTTGTCTCCAAGGCCATATTTACCAACTACCACTGTTTTTTTGTTTCCAACTTTACATTCCGATCACTAATAATTATCAATGCATCCTGATTGTATGTTCGATCAATTTCAGACTGCAGACGTTGGTAAAAATCTTCAGTTTCTTCATCTTTGGCCTTTAGTGGTTGATGTGTAAATCTGAATAACAATCGTATTAACTGGTCTTCTTGTAGGCGTATGGATTTTATCGTGTCACTGACAGCATTATACTTCAGGATAGATCTTGAAATGTTCTTTTTGACAGTGAATGCAACACCATTCCTCTTAAGGTTGTCATTCCCAGCATAGTAGACCATATGATTGTCAGGTTCAAAATAGCCAATACCAGTCCATTTCAGCTCACTGATGCCTAGGATATCAGTGTTTACGGCTAATTCTTTTCAGAAGTAGAGTGTCAGGTCTTTCTTCCTAGTCTGTCTTAGTCTGGAGGCTCAGCTGAAGCCTGTCCACCATGGGTGACCCTGCTGGTACCTGAATACCGGTGGCATAACTTCCAGCATCACAGTAACACACAAGCCCCTACAGAATGACAAAGTGACAGATGCGTGGGGCTTTCTGTGATTACACATTTTAAAAAAACACATGACAACCACCTCAAACGCCTGCTCCGCTGATGTGCTAAAATCACTCAGTGATAGAAAGAACTAGATCCTGAGTCCCAACCAGAGCCATTTCCAAAGGTAGCAAAGAGAAATATAATTGAAATTGGCAAGATATAAGGTATCGTTTTATTTGTCGTTTGTGTGTCCTTTTTGTGTGTCTTTCCGTTAATTATAATATTGGTAAGTACATGGTCTTAGGCATTCTTGTGAAGCTCTTTAGTTTCTGTGCATTGAACACAAAAAGAGATATGGACAAGAAATACCTGTGGGTCTCAAGTATAATTATGCACAGAGTGGTCTTGGGGCCCAGGTATACTGAAGTGTAGAGCAAACAGCCAGTCCCAGAGAGGTCTGTAGTGAAAGGCACCAACTCACTCTCCTTTGCCTTCTTCTGTTGAGCATATTTATCCAGTATCTGGCATTTGTATGGTTTTCATCACTTTTGCATATTTTGTGGTTTAATTCTTATCTTTGAGGCAAATTGGTGTAAATATTGCCGTCCTTTATTCACATGTTAGGTACAACAAGTTGCCTTACAGAGCTAGTCAGTGACAGAACTAAGGCTGAAATTCAGGTTCTCTGAAACCAGGGCCAAAATGCCAGGATCCACAGAGATGAAAGATGAAATAACTAGAACCCCCCACCACATACACACACACACACACACACAAGAAAACAAGAAGAATAAAATCAGCCCTGTGTTCCGTGCAGCCCCTCTTTCTAGGAGTAAAGAGGAAGGACTCCTGCCCTGACCTTTCAGGCCACCTCTGGTCATGCCCAGGAACCCAGAAGCAGGGCAGAGCTGATCTGTAGGGAAAGCCCATTTTTATCAGAAAGAGGGTCTGGGTAGCATTAAAAGCAAGACAGCATCCAAACTGGTTGCCTTAAATGCATTTTTTGGGTGGGGTGGGGGGACCCATGTGGAGACCTTTCTCAGATTATAAGGTTATTCTTAGCTGCACCAGAGAGACGACCTGCCTCTGAGTCCTCCAGTCAGGGTGGACATGGCCCAGCTCTGGCCTGCCCACTGTCCAGACAGGGAGGAAGAGTTTCCTGTAAGTTAACGAGAGGCCAAGTATTCCAATTCTGCACAAAGGCGGGAGGAGGGAGGGTGAGTGGTGGAGAGCTAAGACAGGTGAGCAGGAAATGTTCCCCCAGCCTTCACCTGCTGGCCCTGTCGAGTTTGTCACAGCCACATGGGGGGGGGGGGAGCTCAGATGAGCCATTTATCTCTGTGTAAGTGGCCAGAAACAGAAGCTCGAGGGCCACCCGGATGCACGGAGCCATAAAATGAATGAGAGAATATACAAAAAGGCTAAATAGAAACACCCAAATGATTTTTAAAAGTTGGTAGGTACCACAAGAGATGTAATATCTTAACACTGCCGGAATTCTTATTGTGTGAGCATTAATAAAACCAATGAATGAATGATGAGAAAGGAAATGAGGTGAGATCAAGGCTCATCCTTGTCCAAATTTCAGGCTCGTAAGCTTTATGCCTAAATCCTGTTACCACAGAGAGTTAAAGGTTAACCCAAAAAAAACCCCACTGCTGTCGAGTCAATTCCGACTTATAGCGGCCCTATGGGACAGAGTAGAACTTGCCTGATAGAGTTTTCAAGGAACGCCTGGTGGATTCAAACTGCCGACCTTTTGGTTAGCAGCCATAGCACTTAACCACTATGTCACCAGGGTTTCCTAAAGGTTAACAGTACTGCTCAATTTCATGAATGAAAATTTGGTTTCTTTATAAGGGTTTTCTTTTAGTCCTGTACGGGTGGGATTTTCGAAACTATAAAATAGAAATGATACCATTATTTCCAAAAATTGGGAGTGGCTTAAAATTGAAGAACAAATAAGAGGGGAGGGGTGGGTAATGAGGACCGGGAGGGGGTTTTGAGATCCAGGCAGCAAAGACCTGGGGGTTGCCCCGCTGCCTCTAGAGTTGTACTTTCTTCTAGGCTTACAGTTGGCAAGGCCTTAGAGAGTTGTTTAGAGTGTATGTTTTTAATATAAAAATATCTTACATAAAATTTTAAATCTTATATCAGCTTTTCAAATCTTTGATTGAATGACACAGATATGTGTCTCAAACTTGATTTTAGAACTTCATTATCAAAGTAGGCTTCAGAGTCATCTCAATGAATTATTTTGATGTGTGCCAATTTTTTAAAATCTTCATTAAGAATCAGTTTCTAATCAGTGTGAGAGAGCTTCTTTTAAACATCAGACTCTTGTTTCAGTTTTCAGAAAATGGATTTGCATCTTCAAAGATACCATGTGTCTTAATATGAAGAAATAAGCAATTACTAATTTGATTTGTGTCCCCCAGCTGAATGTGGAAATTATCGAACAATATCATTAATATTACACACAAGTAAAATTTTGCTGAAGATCATTCAAAAGCGGCTGCTGCAGTACATTGACAGGGAATTACCAGAAATTCAAGCCGGATTCAGAAGAGGATGTGGAACCAGGGATATCATTGCTGATGTCAGATGGATCCTAGCTGAAACCAGAGAATACCAGAAAGATGTTTACTTCTGTTTTATTGACTATGCAAATGCATTCGACTGCGTACCCATAACAAATTATGAATAACGTTGCGAAGAATGGGAATTTCAGAACACTTAATTGTACTTATGAGGAACCTGTGCATACATTTAGAGGTATTCATTCGAACAGAAAAAAGCTATACTACATAGTTGAGGAAGGGTGTGCATCTAGGTTGTATCCTTTCATCATATTTATTCAGTATGTATGCTGAGCAAGTATTCTGAGAAGCTAGGCTATATAAAGAAGAATGCATTATCAGGATTGGAGGAAGACTCATTAACAGTCTGCATTATGCACATGACACAGCCTTGCTTGCTGAAAGTGAAGAGAGAGCTTGAAGCACTTACTGATGAAGATCAAAGACTACAGCCTTCATAATGGATTACACCTCAACATAAAGAAAACAAAAATCCTCACAACTGGACCAATAAGCAACATGATGATAAATGGAGAAAAGATTGAAGTTGTCAAGGATTTCATTTTACATGGATCCACAATCAACATCCATTTGAAGAATCAGTCAAGAAATCAAAAGACACCCCAAGAATATGTTCCCCAGATACCCTTTTAACTCAGTAATGAAGTCACTCCTGAGGTTCACCGTTCATCTAAAATTATAGACAGGCCCATAAAACAAAATGAGACTAAAGGGGCACACCAGCCTAGGGGCAAGGACTTAGAAGAGAGGAGTGGACAGGAAACCCGGTAAAAGAGAATCCAAGGTCGAGAAGGGAGAACGTTGGTATGTCATGGGGTTATTAACCAGTGTCATAAAACAATATGTGTATTAACTGTTTAACGAGAAACTAATTCTCTAAACCTTCATCTAAAGTACAATTAAAAAAAAAATCAAAAGATGCATTTAATTGGGTAAATGTGCTGCAAAAGACCTCTTTAAAGTGTTTAAAAGCAAAGATGGCACCTTGAAGACTAAGGTGCTTCTGACCTAAGCCGTGGTGTTTTCAGTCACCTCACGTGCACGTCTTTGGAAGACCAAAGAAGAATTGATGCCTTTACATTGTGGTGTTGGTGAAGAATCTGTCTTGAAAGAAGTACAACCAGAATGTTCCTTAGAAGCAAGGATGGTGAGACTACATCTCACAGACTTGGACACGTTATCAGGATAGATCAGTCTCTGGAGAAGGACATCGTGCTTGGTAAAGTAGAGGGTCAGCAAAAAAGAGGAGGACCCTCAACAAGATGGATTGACACAGTAACTACAACAGTTGGCTCAAGCATAACAAGGATCGTGAGGATGGCACAGGACCGGGCAGTGTTTCGTTTTGTTATACATAAGGTCGCTATGAGTAGGAACCAACTCACTGGCACCTAACAACAACGATTTTGATTTGTCTTGTGTCTCCATGTATATACAAAGAAAGCCTTGCTGCTTTCATAATGTATGAAAAGGTTGTTGTTGGCCCTCCATTCTTGGTGACTCCATGCCCAACAGAACAAAACACTGCCCAGCCCTATTCCATCCCCATCACCTGTTGTAGATCAGACCGTTGTAATTCATAGCATTTTCACTGGCCGATTTTCGATGTAGATGTCCAAGCCTTTCTTCCTAGTCTGTCTTATTCTGGAAACTCTGCTGAAACCTGTTCAGTATTACAGCAACAAGCAAGCCTCCGGTGACAGGTCTGCAGTGGCTGTGCACGAGGTACATTGACTGGGGATCTAACCGATGCTTCCCACGTGGGAGGCGATAATTCTGCCACTAAACTACCAATATCTTCACACAGAGAAAGGTACAGTGTATTAAAAGATTGTTGGAGGTGGACATCTATGTGGTGAGGACTCTGAAGGTAGATGTGCACTAAGCAAGGGACACAGTGAGCACATCCCACCTTCATTGCTAACTGCATGGTAAGGATCAGCATGAATCCAATCCCAAGTGAAGTGGGTCCAGTCCTCACCTTCCCACTTCTCCATCCTCATCGGAAACCACTAATGCAGCACTCTCTTTCAGCCCCAGCCACCCAGAGCTAGGTCAGTTCACAAGTTATGTGGACACTGTCTCTCAGCCCCAGCCACCCGGAGCTGGGTTAGAGCTCATGCATTAGAAGGACACCTTGTCTCAGACTGCCAGACGGGCTCTTACTGCCCCAGTGGGTTCATTAATTAGCTGGAATGACTCACATACTCACACAGAGAGTATACCATGTTTATTGCAGATTATAACCAAAAAGGATACAAATGAAGAGATGCATAGGGTGAGGTCTGGGAGATTTCCCAGTACAGAGCTTCCATGTCCCAAGGAGGTGCATTACTCTCTCCCGTGCATGATCACCAAACGAGAAGCTCCATCTGAGCCCCAGGGTTCAGGGCTATGATAGATTACATCATGCCTCCTAAGGCTTAGTCAGCATCCAGCCTCCAGGTCAGGCCAGCCACCGTTCATTAACCTCAGGTATTGTAGGACACGAACCAAGAACAAGGGCCAAATTGCTTTTTGCAGAGTGATTCCACACCTTGCAAAATGTAACATGGGAAAAAACTTGAGATATAAGAGAAACCTTCTGAGAAGATTTATGGAAGTCTTGAAGAGTATGAGGTTTATATTCACTATTCTGAGAGCATAGAGGTATTCTGTTCCCCATAAACGTAAGAATCTTTTGGGGACAGGATGGGGAGAAATAGCCAAAAACACACTGATTTTGAAAATTAACTATATAATGCTGTCTTTTCTATGAGAGCCAGGTTTGTTTGTTTGTTTGTTTAAGCAAGCCTATTGTTTAAAACTATTGCTGTCAAGTCAATTCCAACTCATAGTGACCCTGTAGGACAGAGTAGATCTGCCCCATAGTGTTTCCAAGGAGCGCCTGGTGGATTTGAACTGCCTATCTTTTTGGCTACTAGCCACTCTTAACCACTGCGCCTCCAACTCATATATGATCAAAGTCAAAAGTATATGGTTTTCAAGATAAACTTTCTTTTAAAATTACCATTATTTTCCTTTGTTTTTAATCATGATATTAATTTTGAAATTTCAGATACAGTGAAGAAGGGTACGACTCAGAGGGGTGATAGGGTTATTGGAAAAGGATGAGAAATAGTGTTGGAGTATGTGAGAAGGGAAAACCTTTTACTGCTCTGCAACTGTGTAGGAGACTAGGAGTACTTTTTAACAAAGACCTTATCCCTTCCCCTAAGAAACACGTGTGAGCAAAGCACGGACAGCATAAAGTCCAAATATATATTCCTGAATTCCCTGTAGAATTGGAGATGGTCCATCTCTCAGTAGTATCAGTAGTACCTGCTCTTCCTTATCTTAAGAAAAGAGATCAGGTGCAGACATCTGTTTTGGAGTGAGTGTAGCTTCCTTAAATATGGAGATATCTCATTGTCTGCTTGGAAGAAATAGCATTTTCCCCCAGTCCCATAATCAGTTTTTAAATGAGTTTTTTATTAGATTTGTTTTTTTAATTTTATTTATTTTTTTGTCGAGACTATTAAAAAAAAAATAGCAAAAAACATTGTAAAACAAGCCATAATTCTTTGTCTACGTTGTTACTTTTGGTAAGTCTATTGCCGTTGCCACACATTTTGCTTTTAACAGAGCATAGAAAGTCTGGTTGTAGAACTGGAAAGACTAATTTTAGAGTTTAAAAAATAATCCTTGATTTACAGATACTTCTAATATCTAAACAATTATCACCTCCCAGTCTTCTGGGGAATTTTCTGGCTCTCTCAAGTTCCTTAAAAGGGACATTTCACTGCATGAGGGTAGTCCTGCCTAGAGGTCAGTAAACCTTTTTCTGTAAAGAATCAGATAGTAAATATTTTAGGCTTTGCAGTCTCTGTTACAACTACGCAACTCTACCTTTGTAGTAGGAAATCTCCCACAGACATTATACAGACAATTGAATGTGGTTGTATTCCAATCAAAAGTTACTTAAAAAACAGGAGGCAGCCCACATTTGGCCCATCAAGTCCTGGTATGCCAGCCTCTGGTCTAGCCTGTAGGTTACCCACCCAAATTCTTTACTGTCGTCTCCCTTACCACTTCAGCTTTCATCTGTATGAACAGGATGTTAGATGGCTTAAATGTTTCATGATATTTAAAATAAAAAATGGCTCCATATACTTTTTTCTCCTTCTTTGTTTTTAAACTTAATGTATGACATACATTGTCTTAGTTATCTAGTTCTGCTATACCAGAAATACCAAAAGTGGATGGCTTTAACAAACAGAAATTTATTCTCTCACAGTTTAGGAGGCTAAAAGTCCGAATTCAGGGTGCCAGCACCAGGGGAAGGCTTTCTCTCTGTGTTGGCTTTGAGGGAAAGTCTTTGTCTCTTTTCAACGTTGTAGGCCTGGCATTCCTTGGAGATCTCCATGTGTCTTGGCATCAATCTTCTGGGCGTAGGAGGCTCTCAGCGCAGGTACCCTGGGTCCAAAGAATGCGTTCTGCTCCTAGCTCTTCTTCCTTGGTGGTAGTAGGTTCCTCTCTGCTCACCTCTCTCTTCTTTTATGTCTTGTAAGATAAAAGGTAATGCATGCCACGCCCCAGGGAAACTCCCCTTACAAGGCTGTGACCTGAGTAAGGGTGTTATATCCCACCCTAATCCTCATTAATATGATCTAATCCTGTTGTTGTGGAGTCAATTCTGACTCATAGTGACCCTATGGGACAGAGTAGAACTGTCCCATAAGGTTCCCAAGAGTGGCTGGTAGATTTAAACTGCCAACCTTTTGGTTAGCAGCCGTAGCTCTTAACCAGTACACCACCAGAGCCTTGGAAACCCTATGGGGCAGTTCTACCCTGCCCTATAGGGTCGCTGTGAGTTGGAATGAAGTGGATGGCAGTGGGTTTGGTTTTGGGTTTTTAACCCTGCCTTAATTTTTTTTTTATTAACGTAACAGACAGTTCACTCCCAAATGGGACCATAACCACAAGCCTTGAGGGTAGGATTTACAACACATCACAAAATTGGGGATAATTAGGTCACAAAATGGAGGACAACCACAGTACTGGGAGTCATGGCCTTGCCAAGTTGACATATATTTTGGGGGGACACAGTTCAATCCATGACACACATAAATGAAAGCACATAAATCTAAAGTACAGGTAGTCCCCGAATTGCAACAGGCTTCCATTCCGACGATTACTCCATTATAAGTTGGTTCTGACATAAGTCAGATACTTTTTTTTTTTTTTTTTTTAATGCTTTCATTATTATCATCTTTGTAGCTTTATAAATCCGATTTTTGTCTTTTGGAGTTGGAAACATGACATCTGAGAACAATGACACCAGCAGATTACACATTGCAATATTGTAGTACATACAAATCCCATTGCTGTTGAGTCAATTCAGACTCATAGCGACCCTATACATAGTACTACTGATAAAAAACAAAAAAAAAACAAACCCGTTGCCATCAAGTCGATTCCGACTCATAGCAACCCTGTAGGACAGGGTAGAATTGCCCCATGGAGTTTCCAAGGAGCACCTGGTAGATTCGAACTGCTGACCTTTTGGTTAGCAGCCGTAGTACTTAACCACTACGCCACCAAGGTTTCCAGTACTACTGATAAAAATAAATTATTTATTTATTTATTTACTGGTAAGACGTACTAAAAAAAGGAAAAAAAGGACTGTCGTTAGTGCAGTTCCTCGTAAGTCAAACATGTCATAAGGCAAGGACTACCTGTATATAGCTTAACAGTTATCTTAAAAAAGTATGACCAACTTGGTCAAGCCTCCCCTTGCCTCCATCCTTCCGTAAAGGTATCCCATGTCCTGATTTCTAATACTGTGCATTTGTTTTACCTGCTTTTGGATTTAACCTAAAAGAAATCATACAATAGTGTTCTTGCATGCTCAACTTCTTTTGTTCGACTTTATATTTGTGATAATCTATTTTGTTTCATATGCTGTGGTTCATTTGTTTTTATTGATTGTAAAGATGGCACAGGGGGCAGCGTCTGACCTCCTCTAACTTCACAATGGGGAAGGAGAATCAAGATCAACAGACTAAAGCTGATTCCTGAGGTAGAGATCAGACAAGCCTCCTCTCTCCACCATCTTTACCAATTCTGACAACCAACCGTCCTTCCCATAGCACTCTCTACATCTCTGCTGGGCTCGATAATTGATTGTAATGGCCACGTAGAACTAAAGACAATACTCACGATTATGGGGTTTTTATGGGAAGTTACAGGTTACAGTTTAGGTTCAGGAACTCTCAGGATACAGCTCTTCCATCAGGACATCTTCTTCCCAGCTGTGCCCACAGGCTTTTCTCTGGCCTCTCTGCCCTGCTTGGGCAAGTGTTAACAAAGCTCTTTTAGCTCTACTGATAAGTGCCCAGAGGCACCCCACTCCACTCAGCCCGAAGGCTCTGTGGGCCAGCAAACCTAGCTCCACCAAGTGCCTGTAGGTACCTCACTTTGTCAGTAAACCCGCTGCCCAAAGACACTCAGCTTTTTCACTCCCGTGGGCTGGGAAGCCCACTGTGCCATCTTCTGTTGTTCTCTCCTGTTGCCGTTGCTCTGTCACCGCTTCTTGCCATGTTCAATGTTGCAACTCTCTCCCTCTCTCCTGGTTCCAGGAGCTTCTCGGCACAGTGATCCCAGGTCCAAAAGATGTGCTCCACTCCTGGCTCTTCTTCTTTGGTGGTAGTGAAATCCTCCCCTTCCAGCTCTAGGATGGCTCATTTTAAGCCTAGCAGAATGGCAAAACTGACCATCCCTTCATTAGGTTTCCATTGACCTTATTTACATGGTTCCACCCCTACATGTACCATGAACTTAGTGTTATTAGCAAGCTTTCCAATCCATTTGTATAGTCCTACCCGGTCACTTGGGTGAGAGTTACAGGACCATGGCGAGAAAGGCCACATAAAAGTGACCCATCATACTGCGTTGATATATACCATTCCATTATATGACTACACCACAATTTATTTATCCTTTCTAATAGTGTTGGACTTAGAGTTGTTTCTAATATTAGAGTCAACTTATCAATTCCCATTGCCCAGGGCAGAAACTCCTGGAATTTTTATTGGCATTACATTCAGTCTGATCATTTAGGGACAGTTAGCATGTATACAATTCATGAACATGTTTTATGGTTTTCTAGGTGGAGAACTTGAATGCCTTTAATTAAATTGAGTATTCGGTATTTTCCATAGTATTTTGATGTTATAAATGGCATTATTAAAGTTTTCTGTTTTTGTTTTATTTTCTGTTCATTGCTCTTTGTCCTAATATCTAGGATAAGCTTTCAGCGTTTTCACCATTAAGAATAATATTTGCTGTAAGATTTTTAAATACTCTTTTAAAGGCATATCTGTTATCTGTTGCCATATTCATGCTGAGTAACAGTCAATCTCAAAACTTCATTGGCATATAGCACTTACTGTTCACACATCTGGGGTGAGTAGATAAGCCCAGCTTCCATCTTGGTGGGCTTTCTCACAGGTCTGGGATTTCACTGACTCAGCTCTCTGTTCCACATGTCCTTACCTCTTCAGAAGGACAATCTGGTCATAGTCTTATTGCAGTAACAAAGATTTAAGAGCTGAATCTCCAATTCAAAGCCCGTTTCAAGTCTCTGTACCCAGATTCAGGAACTGTGACAAGCCAGCCAGTCCACAAAAAGAGGAAAATGCAGTTACATGGCAAAGGGTGTAGGTAGATACAAAGAAGAGTTAAGAAACAGGATTATAATTTGTTGAGGAAGTTCCATTCTAAGATTGTTAGAATCTTTTTATCATGAATGCTTTAGTCCATTAAACAGGTGAATTACATTGATTCCTCCCTCTGCCCCGCCCCCCCCCATCAAGTCTACTTTGCATTCCTGGAAGAAAAGCAACTTGTTTGGTTTGTCATGTACTACCATTTTTATATATAGTTAGATTTAGTTTACTCATAAGGAGCCTTGGTGGCACAATGGCTAAAGCACTCAGCTACTAACTGAAAGGTTGGCAGTTCAAACCCACCCAGTGGCTCTGCATTAGAAAGACCTGGCAATCTGTTTCCATAGAGATTACAGCCAAGAAACCCTTTGGGACAGTTCTGTTGTATGGGGTCACTGTGATTCAGAATTGACTTGATGACACCCAACAACAGCAACAACAATGGTTATTTTTATTCTTTGGAGAAATATCCGTTGAGATACTTTGCCCTTTTAAAAATAGTTATTTTTCTTTTTATTATTGAGTTGTAAGAGTCCTTTATGTACTCTAGATATTACACCCTTATGAGACATAATGGTTTGCAAATATATTTTTGCATTGTCCTTTGAAGCACAAGAGTTTTTAATTTTGATGATGCCCAGTTTTTTTGTTCATTCCCCTTGGATTGCCTCCGCTTTTGGTGTCATAGCTTAGAAACCATTGCCTAAGACAAGTTCATGAAGATTTACATCTCTTCTAAGAGTTTTGTGGTTTTTTGCTCTTAAACTTATGTTGATCCATTTGGCTTAATTTTTACATATGTTGTGAGATAGGGGTCTCCCTTCATTCTTCTGCATGTGGATATCCAGTCTTCCCAGCACCGTTCATTTGAAAGACTACTCTTTTGACATTGCCTCGTCTTGACACCCTGATCAAAAAATCAGTTGACTATAAACATACAGGTTTCTTTCTGGACCATCAGTTTTATTCCATTGATCTATATGTCTGTCCCAGTCTCGACTACTATAGTTTTATAGTATGTTTTAAAAATCAGGAAATATATCCTTTGGTTTTTTGTTTGTTTTTTCAAGATTGTTTTTGGCTATTCTGTGTCCCTTGCAGTTCCATTTGAATTTTCAGATCAACTTGTCCATTTTTACAGTCAGCTGGGATTCTGATAGGAATCAAGTTGAATCTGGCGATCAGTTCAGGGAGTATTGCCACGTAAATTGTTGATTTCAAGTTAACTTTTTTTTTTTTTTTAATTTCTTCAGTGAGGTTTTGTAATTTTCAGTATGCAAGTCCTTCACTTCTTTTGTTAAATTTATCTCTATGTATTTTATTCTTTTTTACACTATTGTAAATAGTATTTTTTTCTTAATTATATTTTCTGCTCATTGCTACTACATTAGAAATACAACAGACTTCTGTATATTAATTTTGTTTCATGCAGCTGTATGGATTGCTTAGAATTTGCTACATGTGAGATTATGTTAGCAAATAGTTTACTTCTTCTTTCCAGTCTAGAAGCCTTTTATTTCATTTTCTTGCCTAATTGCCCTGGCTAGAACCTCTAGTACAATGTTAAATAGAAGTGGCAGGAGTGGACAGCCTTCTATTGTTCCTGAACTTAGGGGGAAAGTTTTTAGTCTTCACCATTAAGTATAATGTTAACTGTGAGTTTTTTATAGTTGGTCCTTTATCAGGTGGAGAAGATTTCCTTCTATTCCAAGTTTGCTGAGTTGAGTGCTTTTATCATGAAATGGTGTTGGATTTTCTCAATTTTTTTTTTCTTTAATAATATGATCGTATAGTCATTGTACTCTAGTACTGGGATTTAATACATTGATTTATTTTGTGTGTTGAACCAACCCTGCGTTCCTGAAATAAATTCCATTCTTTCGTGGTGTAAAATCCTTTTTATATGCTGCTGGAATCAGTTTGCTAGTATTCTTGAACACTTTTGTATCTATATTCATAAAGAATATTGTTCTGTAGTTTTCTTGCTTTATGATGCCTTTGTCTAGCATTGGTATCAGGGTAATACTGGCCTCAGAATGGATTGGTATGTTCCCCCTTCTTTTATTATTTGGAAGAGTTCATGAAGAATTGGTATTAACTATTTTTTAAACCTTGGTAGAATTCACTAATGAAGCCATCTGGTTGTAGACTTTGTGGGAAGTTTTTTGTTAATATTATTACTAATCAGTCTCTTCAGATTTTCTTTTTCTTCCTGTGTCAGTTTTGGTAGTATGTCTTTCTAGGAATTTGTCCATTTCCTCTACGTTACCTAATTTATTGGCCTACAGTTATTCATAGTATTCTCTTATAATCCTTTCTGTTTCTGTGAGGCTGGTAGTCATATCTCTTCTTTAATTCCTGGTTTTATTAATTTGAGTCTCCTCGCTTTTTCTTGGTCAGTCTAGCTCTAAAAGTTTGTTAACTTTGTTGATCTTTAAAAGAAATAAATTTTTGGTTCTGCTAATTTTCACTTTTTCATTAATTTCTGTTCTCATTTTTATTTCCTTCTGCTTGGTTTTTTTTTTTTAGTTTATTGTGCTTTAGGTGAAAGTTTACAAATCTCTTAAGTCTCTCACACAAAAAGCCATACACACCCCATCAGGCACTCCCAGCTGCTCTCTCAAAGAGACAGCACATTCCTCCCCTCTACCCTGTATCCCCTATGTCCATTCAGCCAGCTCCTGTCCTTGTCCTTACCTCGCCACCAGACAGGAGTCACCCGCATATACTGATGTGTCTACTGGAGCCACTAGTTTACCCCTCACCAGCATCATTGTCTGTCCTATAGTCCAGGCCAATCCCTGTCTGTAGAGTTGGTTTGGGGAACAGTTCCAGCTTTAGGCTATCAAAGGGTCTGGGGACCATGACCATCAGGGTCCCTCCAATCTCAGTCACACCATTGAGCCTGGTCTTTTTATGAGAATTTAAGATCTTATCCCACTATCCTCCTGCTCCATCACGGAATCTCTGTTGTGTTCTTTGTCAGGGCAGTCGTCAGTTGTGTAGCCGGGCACCATCTAGTTCTTCAGGTCTCAGGCTGATGGAGTCTCTGGTTTATATGGCCCTTTCTGTCTCTTGGGCTCATATTTACCTTGTGTCTTTGGTGTTCTTCATTCTGCTGTGCTCCAGGTGGGTTGAGACCAATTTATGCATCTTAAATGGCCCCTTGCTAGCATTTAAGACCGTAGACACCTCTCGCCAAAGGGGAATGCAGACCGTTAATACATTTTGTTATGCCAGTTGACCTAGCTATCCCCCAAAACCATGGTCCCCAAACCGCCATCCTTGCTACTCTGGCCTTTGAAGCTTTTGGTTGTATTGAGGAAATTGCTTTGCTTTTGGTTTAGTCCAGTTACTGACTATCCCTGTGTCATGCGTTGCCCTTCTCGTCACCTAAAAAAATTTTTGTCTACTATCTAGATAGTGAATATCCTTCTCCCTCCCTCCGCCCGCACCTTTATAACCATCAAAGAATATTTTCTTCTCTTTAAACTTTATCTGGAGTTCTTGCAATAGTGATCTTGTAGAATATTTGTCCTTTTGCAATTGACTAATTTCACTCAGCATAATGCCTTCCAGGTTCCTCCATGTTATAAAATTTTCACAGATTGATTGTTCTTAACCATTGTGTAGTATTCCATTGTGTGAATATACCATAATTTATCCATTTATCCGTTGATGGGCACCTTGCTTGCTTCCAGCTTTTTCCTATCATAAACAGTGCTGCAGTGAACGTGGGTGTGCATATGTCTGTTCGTGTGAAGGCTTTTATTTCTTCAGGGTATATTCCAAGGAGCAGAATTGCTGTGTCCTGTGGTAGTTCTATTTCTAGCTTTTTAAGGATTCCTTCTGCTTGCTTTGTGTTTAGATTGCTCTTCTATTTCTAGTTTTTTAAGGTGAAAGCTTAATTTAATTATTTGAAATCTTTTTTTTTTTTTTTTAATACAGGTGTTTATGGCTCTAAATTTCTAAGTACTGCTTTTCTTTTTTTTGGTTTTCATTTTTAGTCATCTCAGAGTGTCTTCTAATTTCTCTTTGTGGTTTCTTCTTTGACCCACTGCTAATTTAGGACATGTTTAATGTTCACATTTGTGACTTCTCTAGTTTTTCTTCTGTTATTTCTAATTTCATTCCATTGTGTTTGGAGAACATATTTTGTATGATTTTAATGCTTTGAAATTTATTGAGACTTGTTTTATGGTGTGCTTGAGAACAGTGTGTTTTGCTCTTGTTGGATGAAGTGATTTATAGATACCTGTTAGGTCTGGTTGGTTTATAGTGCTGTTCAAGTCTTATGTTTGCTTGCTTATCTTTTGTCTAGTTCTTCCCATTATTGAAAATGAGGTATTGAAGTCTCTTAACTATTATTGTTGGATTGTCTATTTCTTTTGATTCCATCAGTTTTTGTTTCATGTGTTTTGGGGCTCTATTGTTAAGTGAGGAGCCCTGGTGGCACAGTGGTTAAAGAGCTCTGCTGCTAACCAATAGAGCAGTGGTTCAAAACCACCAGCAGCTTCACAGAAAGAATAATGTAACAGTCTGCTTCTGTAAAGATTTCCAGCCTTGGAAACCCTATGGGGCAGTTCTACCCTGTCCTACAGGATTGCTAGGAGTCAGAATCCACTCAACAGCAAAGGGTTGGGTTTTTCTTTCGGTTTGGTTGTTACCCACTCCCACTGCTGTTGAGTGGGTTCTGACTCATAGCGACCCCATAGGGTTTCCAAGGCTGTAAATCTTTATGGAAGCAGACTGCCACATCATCTCCTGCGGAGCCACTGGTGGTTTCAAACTGCTGACCTTATGTTAGCAGTGGAGCACTTTTAACCACTGTGCCACCAAGGCTCCTTGGTTTGATAGTTAAGTACATATGTGTGTGTGTGTGTGTGTGTGTGTGTATGTTATATCTTTTTGGTGAACTGCCTGTTCTATCATTGTAAAATTGTCCTTTTTCTGTAGTAACTATTTTTATCTTAAAGTGTATTTTTTCTGATATCGATATAGCCATTCCAGCTTTCTTTTTCTTACTGTTTGCATGGTATATCTTTTTCCATCCTTTTCACTTCTTTGTGTCTTTGCATCTGAAGTGTGTCTCTTGTATATAGCACAGAATTAGATTGTGGGCTTTTGGGGTTTTTGTTTTTTTTTTTAATCCCTTTTGCCAATCTCTTTCTTTTAATTGAAGTGTTTAATCCATTACATTTAAAGTAATCACTGATAACAGACCCCTTTGCCGTTGAGTTGATTTCAACTCATAGCAACCCTATAGGACTGAGTAGAACTGCGCCATAGGGTTTCCAAGGCTGTAATCTTTATGCAAGCAGACTGCCACATCTTTTTCTCACAGGCCAGCTGGTGCATTTGAACCACTGACCTTGTGCTTAGCAGCCAAGTGCTTAACCACTGCACCACTAAAAAAAAAAAAAACTAGAGTGCCTTAAAAGTAGGATTTATGTCTGACCATTTTGGTTTTTGTTTTCTATATAAATTCAACGGTATACAGAAAATATTCTTTTACATAACTCCATTCCATTTCCCCTCCTTTGTGCTGTTAATTGCCATATAAATTTATCTTTGTACATTATATGCCCATCCACACAGATTTATCATTATTGCTTTAGACAGTTGTTGTTTAAATCAGGTAGGAGAAAAAAGTTACAAACCACATTTTTCCTGTCTAATATTTATGTAGTTTACTGTTTTTTCACGTGGGTTTGAAATATTGTCTCGTGTCCTTTTGTGTCATCCTGAAGAATGCCCGTTAGTGTTTTGGGTGGGGGGGGTTGTTTGTTTTTTTGCAACAAATTCTCTGTTTTTGTTTACATGGGAGTGTATGAATTTCTCCTGTATTATTGAAGAATGGTTGTGCTGGATTTAGAATTCTTTATTAACTGTCTTTTTCTTCCAGCGCTTCTAAACAATGCCATCACTCCTTTCTGACGTCTGGTTTCTATTGAGAAATCAGCTGTTAATCATATTGAGGAGCTCTGGTGGCACTGAAGTTAAGCACTCAACTGCTAACCAAAAGATCAGTGGTTCAAAACTACCAGCCGCTCCACAGGAGTAAGATGTGGCAGTCTGCTTTCATAAGGATTACAGCCTTGGAAACTGTGGGGAAGCTCCACTCTGTCCTAAAGGGTCGTTATGAGTCAGAATCGACTCAACGGCAATGAGTTTTAACCATATTGAGACTCCCTTGTATGGGATGAGTCTCTTCTCTTTTGCTTGTTTCAAGATTCTCTTTGTCTTTCAATAGTTGATTATAATGTCTCTCAGTGGAAATCTCTTATTTTGCTTGGAGTCCCATGGGGCTCTTGGATATGTAGAAGTTGTAGAAGTCATAGAAGTCTTTGGCTATTGTTTCTTAAAATACTGTTTGTGTCTCTTTTGCTTTCTCTCTTCCTTCTGGGACTCTTGTAGTGAGTACATAAGTTGATACGATGTTTGGTGATGTTCAGAGATCTCTAAGGGTCTCTTCATTTTTCTTTATTCTTTTTTTTTTTCTCTGTTCCTCAGACTGGGTAATCTCAATTGACCTCTTTTTCAGGTTCACTGATTTAGATCTGTTCTTGAGCCCCTCTAGTGAATTTTGTCAGTTACTTCAGTTATTATACTTTTCAACTTGAGAATGCCTGTTTTGTTTCTCAGTCAATAATTTTTCTTTATTGATACTCTGTTGTGGTAAGACATCATTCTCATACTCTTTAGTTCTTTAGATATGATTTCCTTTAGACCTTGAATGTATTTAATATAACTGATACAAAAACTTTTGTGTTGCAAGTCCAGCATCTGGGCTTCCTCAGCAACAGTTTCTGTTTACTGCCTTTTTTCCCCTGTGTATGGGCCTCAGTTTCTTTTTTCTTTTTCTTTTTGCTTATCTCCTTTATTTGCTGAAAATTACTTTAAATAATGTGACAACTTTAGAAATCAGATTCTCTCTCATCTGCAGTCTTTGTTGCTTTTGCTGTTTGTTTTTATTGTTTTGTTTGCTGACTTTTCGGAACTAATTCTGTTAAGTCTGTATTCTTTGTCACCTTAGCCACATAGAATGGTAGAATAAGAGAGACTGAGATAAATAAATTTACGCCTGGAAATGTGTACACCTCTTCTTAAGCAGTTAACATGGGGGATTGAGTCATTGTAGTCAGGAGTTGAGCTCTGGTTGCTCTGGTTACCTTCAGTATACCACAAGCTTCAAATTTCTGTTAAGATGCTTTTGTGCATAGGGTAGGTGCTAAGGCTGCCAAAAGTTTTTTCTTAATGTTTGGACTCCACCATCAGCTTTCAGCAGCCCCTGTGTACCTGAGTCATAGAGGACTTACCTCTCCATGCGCCTTCCCCTCCCCGAGGAGTAGACTGCTGTTGATTTTTATTCATTTCTTGCTAGGCTGGTGGCAAGGGCGAAGTTGGGGAGTGGAAGCAGGGCAGTTCTTTGTTGTTCTGGTCTAGTCTCAGTCTTTAGCCCTGTGTGCTTAGGCCTTGGAGGTGGGGCTTTCTCAGAATCCCTTCTCTCACCACTAATGGGTCAACAGGGTTTCCTGCCCTTCCCACAGAGGCCCTGAGCCAAGGGGGTGAGGCAAGAGGGTGGAGTCCAATGGGTTTCCCATGGGAGTGGCAGATCCCTTCTGTGCCCACATCACTGAGGAAGGTTCTGTCTGATCTCCTGCGCTGCCCCAGTCTTTCTCTTGAGTGAAGCCACACTCAGCTTTAGCTGTCCTTTGAAAATGTAGCTGGTTCCTTCTTCCTCATTTGTAGAAGCCCTATCTTCCATGCTCTGTCACAGATGAGATGGTTCACATGTGCCATTTTTCCTTGGGGGTCAGGCTACTTGGTTCCCTTGCAACCTCAACTCTGATGAGTTCAAGAAAAGTTGTGATTCTGTAGTTTTTCCAGCTTTATAGCTAACTTTGCAGCTGTGGACAGGTCTGTTCTTAATTCCGAGCTGTTGATTTTTTCATTCTGTTTGACTTTTGTTTGTAATAGAATACAGGGTTTACAAAATTAGTTTGCCACTGGGGGGGATGTTCTGACAATGTTTCTTATCAGGGTCCAGAGATGACGTCATCCACACTGAGCGAGAACTGGATCCAGGGTGGCCTGTGCACCACCAGCCTTTTGGTCTCCAGAGCTCCTCTTTGATGGTTAGCTGAAACTCAAACATAGAGGTATTTTACTACAGCAATAAAAGCCTGACAGTAGTTCCACAGCATCTGCAGTATCTGGGAAGTGGTGAGGAGTAGATTTACCTCCTAACTGGTAGACTAGAAAATGAATCAGTAGGTGATGGGAGGAGAGTAGGTGGCAGAGCCAGTTTTTGAACCCAGGCAGTCTAGCACCAAATCCTTGCTCTTAATCATTCTGCCATGCATATAATTTGTATGTGAGAATACACATCACACTGCTTTCTGTACCATATTAGAATGGTTCGCTTGATTACGTCAAACCTCCAAGATAATAATATTGTCATCTAATGTACTCTGTTGCTTGATTACCGAAGACATCAATGGTGGAAATGGTAGCCCTTGGAAAAGAGTAAAAGTCTAGGTGACAAATTTTCATTCTTAGCCCATTCCTGCTGACATCACAGATAAACCCAGTGCCATCGAGTCGATTCCTACTCATAGTGACATCACAGATATGTGTTCTTAATTAAACTTGACTGTGACTGTCAAGCAAACACCATGAACCTGCTCCTATTCAGATAATAATGTATTTTCAAAGGAAGTACATATCTTTGCACTTCGGGTTGAAAAAAATTACTACTTGGAACATTTTAGCCTAGAGTACAGTAGATATAATAAACATGGATTGTGAATTGGTTTTATTTGGAGTAGAAATTTGGTATGTATATCTAGCCAAGATAGTATCTTCCTTTAATATCTAGAATTTGAAATTAATGGCCATGCAATATTAATGAAATAGGAAATTAGATTGTAATTGGCTAAATAATTATCTAATTAGAGCAGTAGATGCAAAAGCTATTTGGTTCTAAACTTCAGGTGAAACATTATGAAGAAAAGCATTGAGAGAATTCAATCCTATGTCAGATAAGGTAGAGCCAGTTTTAAGGAAGTACCATGTTTGTAGGTGTGATCAATAATAATATCCTACTGCTAGACACCAACCTAAACCAAACCCATTGCTGTAGAGTCAGTTCTGCCTCATAGTGACCATATAGGACAGAGTAGAACTGCCCCATCAGGTTTGCACTTTAACCACTGTGCCACCAGGGCTCCTGACTGCTAGATGTATATGTGTGTACATATATAAACGGTATACATGCTATATACATATATACCAGTTGTTGTTACTATATTTTCATTTATCTTTGTTTTTCCTGTTAATTCTTTATTCTTAGCACTAAGCGAAAGGGGAAGTCTGGTTACTTTCTGTTCTAATCTTGATTCTTTAAGGTAACATTGTAGCATGTATTGCTGGTAAGTTAATTATTTTTTTCTCCAGTATTTGATTTACTATCAAAGATATAAATGAGGAAATAAAAACATTTAGTAAAATATACTAAATTTAAAGTATCACTTGTTTTGTTGAGTTTACCTAAGAAATTTATCCTGATATGCTTAGTTAGAATGATGAAATTTATACTACTAGTAATTTCCATTTTTGTTTTGGTTTGTCCTAAGCAAAACTAAACTTAATAGCTTGAATTTGTGTTTGTAATTAAAGATTGGTCGTGCTTGCATAAAGTTTTTTTTAACTTCTACAAATAATATAGTTCACTTTTATAGATTTCAGTTTCCTGTTTTCTTAACTTTGATTCTAAAATGTGGGTTGTTGCTGATAGCTTTGTAACTGCTTTATTGTAGTATGTATATATTTTGAAGAACTAAGTAAAAACAGACACTTAGATTTCCTTTCATCTACTGAAGACTTCATTGCTTGTCTAGATTTAGGATTCCAAATCCACTTAGGGATTAATGCTCTCAGAGGAGCTCAGCAGAACTCACAGTGAAGGTTAAAACTGACAGAGGGTTTGTCTATACATAATAATGTATAGAGTATTGACCTTTATACCAGGAAACCTTAAAACGTGGGCAAGGACATTTGATTGTACCTGGTTGTACCCTTAACTGATTGTGAACTTTTGCGTAGTTTGTGGTAGAACTGCCCCATAGGTTTTCCAAGGAATGGCTGGTGAATTCAAATTGCCAACCTTTTGGTTGGCAGCTGAGCTCTTAACCACTGTGCCATCAGGGCTCCATAATTTATGGTAAGTACTGCCAGTGGTACTGCCAGCTGGAGCAGTTCTTTGCAAAATGTCATTCAGCAAATTCTCAATGTGTCTGGGCGGTGCTCAGCCTGGAGGTACAAGCTTTATGAGGCTTGGGACCCACCTGTGGAGGAATGTGCGCTCCATGGGTGTACTTTAGTGTGTGTGTGTGTAAATTAGTGTGTGTTAAAACTGTAATGCTGGCTAGGAGAAAGTGGTTCCTCACCATAAAAAGAAAAATAACATTTTAGGAAGATTTTGTCTCTGGACCCAAACCAACATTGGTTGTGATTTTTTGTCCAATTTCTCTCTGATTGTATTAACTCCTCTCCAACATTTAAAGAATTTTTCATCTTTGTATCTCTTAATCCCCCCTCCCAGAAAACCTAAGTGAAGAAATTTAGCAAGGAAATAGAAGTAATCACAGTCCATAATTTGAATCTTCTGCAAGAGTTGATTATAACTACTAATTAAATACCTTCTAGCTACTGTTTTTTTTTTTTTTTTTACTGTAGGAGAATATTAAATATAACTTGGTTTACAAGGATCAGGCTGTTCCTGAGGTATTAGAGTGCTCCGCCCCTATACCTAGCATGGCATAGTAGGAGTTATGGGTGGTAACACTTAGTGCAGAGGTTTGTCATTAATGGGAGCTTTCTCTTCTTATGACAGGCAGATGGTGTTGGGGGGACAGATGAGTTGTATGATAGGGACTCAACACACAGGGCTCTTTCGCAACTCTCTGCTGTAGCCCCCAAAAGAAGTCAGTGTGGTTTGTAGAAAAAGCCCGTGTGCTTTGGGACGGGAGGACCCGATTCCACCAGCCTGTAATTATCTGAGGGACCAAGACACGGACTTCATCAGCGACACAGGAGCTGCGTTCTGCCTCACAGGTGCGCGGAGAGCAGTTGGAGGTGCCATAGAAAAAGAGCCTTTCATGGCACTCCATAGCTCTGGGCAGTCGTAGTCCTAGGCGACGTCCAGGAGTGGTATGTGCAGTGTCAGTGGCAGCTTATGCTTACTGATCAGGTTGCCAGATTTCAAATTGTGTTTTTTATGTAGCTTGTTGGGTTTTTTGGTTGGCTTTTTAATGACAGCGATAGTGGCAGTTACTCTGAAAAATGGTGGCCTTCAATATCATTTATAGACGAAGCTCGTAGTAGATAACACCAATTACAGCTTTAAGGTGGATAGATAGACCGTAGGACTTATAGGTGGGTGTGTTTTAAGTACTATGAGGAGCCATTTACATATATATGTACCTGCTGCCTCAGAAAAGTCAGCCATTGAAAACCCTATGGAGCACAGTTCTACTCTGACACATGTGGAGTCACCATGAGTTGGAGTCTACTTGACGGCAGCTGGTGGTGGTGGCGGTATTTCTTCCTACACTTTCCCTCTGCAGGACTCAGAATACTAGATTGTGACTAAGTACAGTGAAACCTGTGAGAGCCGCAGTTCACCAGACTGCCTCGCTTTTCCGGCTCTCATGTTCTCCACCTTTGACAGGATGCAGCTTTACCGCTTTTCTGTCGCACTCTTTTAAGAATCTTACCTTATAAACACCCAGAAAATATTCTTTTTTATTTAATATGACTGGAAAATAAACTGAGTCATTTTTTTAGGATTTACATGTCTTTCAAATTATGTACAGATCTGTGCATGTACCATTCAAACAAAGACAGTGGTAAAACTCACTTTGATTTGTACTTCCTGGAACTATTGCCAGCTTTCGAAGCTGCACTTCCTCGTATTCGGTTGCACTTCCAGTGATTTTCTGATTCTGTCTGCATCCTGCAGGGTCTGGCTTTCAGAGACTGTTTATTAGTCTGAAGTAATCATTTTAGTGGAAAATATTTGAGTTTTCTTTCTCTGACAGGTTTGCGCCTTACACAGGTTCTGGCTTTTGTAGGTTTTACTGTATTAACTCCTCTCTCTGCCTTGGGTAACTACACTGGTAGCATGGCAACCCATCAGAGGTTTTCTCCTCATTTGTGAAAACCACGCTGCCCTTCCAACCAGGTTGATGTCAGAAGTAACATATAGGACTCCAGTTTGGAGCCCTTAAAATTAATAAGCTGCCAGGTATGCGGTGGGAGTTACAATAGCCCTTGATTTTTGTTTTGTTTTGTTTTGTTTTTATTTTTTATAACTGGCTCAGAACAAGTTTTTTGACCCCTGGAAGATTTTTCTCATTCCTGTCTTCCTAGGCAGGTAGGTGAGGTGTCAGTTTCCTCTAAGCCTTCTTTGCCTCCAGCATTGTCCGTATTCTTTTTTTTATTGTGTTTTCGGTGATAGTTTACACAGGAAATTAGATTGTCTTTTAACAATTACTACATAATTTGTTCAGTGACATTGATTACAATTTTCACTGTGTCAACTTTCTCTATTTCTATTCTGGTTGTTCCATTTCCAGTAATCTAGTTTCCCTGCCCCCTTGCCTTGTCTTTACTTTCGCGTAAGTGTTGACCGTTTGGTCTCATATAGATGATTTTTTAAAGGAGCACAGTACTCATGAATAATGTTGTTTATTTTATAAGAAATCTATATTCTTTTTAACTTGATATTTAACCCTTAAAAAGGCTGGCTTCAGTTTTTTAATGGTAAACCTTTGTCATGGTCCCCTGAATAATGCTAGTGACCTGGTTCCCTAATGCACCACACTCTGTTTCTCACCAATTACCTTGGAAAAACATTTATTGAGTACCTCCTATATGGTCCATGAAGTCTTAATCAGCATTACCTGGAAATGTTCTTAACCCGCTTGAAAACATTTCTTGTCATTAGTCACTCATTTCTCCCATCATATAGTTTTTGATATTTCTCTTTTCGTGTATGCACATCTTTACTTCCACAACTAACTTTCAGCCCCTCGGAGGCAGCTGAGTGTGGTGGAGAGCGGGTTCATGCCGCCTAGTGGACCTGCGTGGGACTGGAGGTGCTGCCTTCCCCAGGGGCAAGGACAAGGCTCTGCAATCTTGAGTTTTCATCTGTACACTAGGGGCTCAGAGTGGAACCTGGTCCCAAAGGCAGTGCGTGACAGGTCCTCGGAAACCTTGGCTTCCCTGCCCACCCTCTGGTTACCTTGCTTTGAGAATCCCAGTGTGACTGACCACTGGGACTCCCGCTGTTGTTTTCGATAAATAAGAAGTTGAGAAGATTTATCCATGAATGGGTAGTGAGTTCTGAGGGAAGATGATTAGTCAGAATGTGAAATTTTACTTTCCTGACTGTTACTGTGAAGGATTACAAATATGAGCAATGCAGGAGCCAACTGTTAGATTCTTTCCCCACTGGCAGTATTTCACTGTGAAGTGGTGTTTCGAGTGCAGTCTTTAAAGAGGAAGGCGTATGATCTTGTTGCTGTCGACCAGGATTGAAAGCTCCCCGTGGATCTCCCAGATCCTGAGTGGTCTCACCTTCTGTTTTGTTCTGTGTTGTCTACTGGCTTCTTTGATTCACTCTCTTAGGTGTATGTTACTGGAGAAAACCAATTACGCTGAACATCTTTAAGTATTTCTAAGTTTCTGTACGCTCCTAACCCCTTTAGTTTTAGCATTTCTCTGTATTCTTTCCAATGTTCTCTACTTCTTGTACCTCATATGCTATTTTTCCTTCAGTTTGGACTTCAACAATCCTTCCTCTGATTTTGAGCAAATGTTACTGTGAATCTAAATCTGTCTTTTTGGTTACCTGAATATCCTGTTTCAGACCATAAGTATGCTACATGAGTGATAGACAGCAAACCTTTTTCCTCTAGAACATGGTTCTCAGTCCCTAGTATGCATCAGAACCACATGGGGAGCTTTGAAGTAAAGTGAGAGATGCCAGTGATACCCTCCCCACAAAACTGATTGAGGAGGCTGAGCATGTGGACCAAGGAGCATGGCTTAAGAAGCTCTCAGATGATTCCGTTGTAGTCAGGGCTGAGAACCACTGCTGTAGACAGCAACACATTGCATTTGACTTACCAAGTATGACATTATTGTCTTTGGGTTCACAATTTTTTTGTTTAAACTGATCTCATTTAGGTGCTAGGAAATCATAATTGTATAAAGATTACATTCCCTCATTAATTAGTACTTTTTGCCTTGAAATAATATTTTTCTTTTTAGGTTTCCTTTTTTTTTGTATACTTAATGTTTTTAGATTGGTGTTCTCTGAAAAACTAGATATTTAACAGAGTTATTTTAATTGAAATCACAGCTTAAGTTCTTTTTCCCTCTTGGTTTTCAAAATGTTTCCTAATCCTATGTGTGCTCGGGTTTTCCTTACACGGTTTTCCATTCATCTGCCTTCAGTGTGTTTCTATGCACAAATTTAAGTAATACTTAAGTATTTAGCAGTTTCAAGTAATTGTGTATTTTATGTATTGAAGTGGTTTTTTTGTAGTTTCCATTCCTAGGCTTTCTCTTACTTTTTAAGGACCGAGTTGTTCCTGGGACGTTTTTCTGAGTGCTGACACTGTCCAGTAGGCTGGCGATACAGCCATAGCCTGGCCCCTCGCCCAGGCTCTGTGTGCAGATGGAGAGCCGGGATCCAACCAGCTTACCTGGACCTTGGGATAGATTGCTTGATTAATTATTAAGAGATGACTTCAGAGAACTGAATGAGACCCAAGTTGTGGGAAACCTTGGTTATTCACCTAATAAGTTTGTATTTAATAGTTTTTATGTTTTCATTCTTGTTTGGTAGGGAAACTGCACAAATGAGAGGTTTGAGGAAAACTGATTGGCTGTGGAGCTGCCTGATGACGGTGTGCCATGGCAAACTAGAAGGCACTGTAGCTGTCAGATGTTATGATGGTCAAGACATAGAAAAATATGGAAAATCAGGCAGATCAAGAGAGAAGTGCAAAGGCACGGTGAAGAAATGGGTGAGCCTATTGGATGGGTGTGAAGGACAGTGAACAATCAGAAACCCCAGAACACTGAGGCTGACAGTTGCCAAGTGAGGCAAGAAGGCAAGGCTACTTGAGACTGTGATTCTCTGCAGAGCTGGTTGTTAGTGGGAGAATCGAGACAGTTGACCCAGTGTCCTGCTGTCCCCTCGTCTGCCTCCAAGGTAGAGTTGAGCCAGGGAGGTGACAAATTACTGAGCTGTTGACAGGAAGCAGGGAGCTGGGAAGGTATGTAGATGTGGTTAGCGAAGGCTTGAGTTTCAGGATATATTCATTTAGTAAATGTATCCTAGGTCTCAGGTGCCTTTCCCCTCAGGGGAGCCCTGAGTCAGATCTTTACAACCAACTGTGATGGGTACCCAGGGTTGGGGCTGTCCAGGAAGCATGACTTGAGCATTCTTGAGAGATCAGCCTGAGCACAGAGGTTCCGTGGTCCTGCAGACATCGAGGGGAAGGAGGTGTTGGAGCAGTGTTCTGAATCCTCTTTAATGTGACAGACACTAAGAAGCACATGCTAACATTGCGTCCTGTCTACTGAACAAGTTACCCTAATTCTATGAGATGTCCGCTATTTTCTCCTAGTCTATTCTGTTTGAAATAAATACTGATTTGTTTCCACTAATTGACTTTGTATTCCACGGTTTGAAAGCACTCTTGGGCAGAGTACAGAAGACATCATCCATCCAGGGACAGAGAACACAGCGCCCGCCCACCCTTACACCCCCCTGAGTTTGAAGGAGAAAGAGAACCCAGAGTCAGTGGTCAGACTAAGCGTAGAGTAGCCACACTGAAATGCTTGAAGAAACCTGGAAAAAAAACCAAACCAGTTGCCGTCAAGTCACAACCCCACGAGTTACAGAGTAGAACTGCTGCATATGGTTTTCTTGGCTGTAGTCTTTACAGAAGCAGATCGCCAGGTCATTTTTCCAGAGCCTGAACCTCCAACCTTCAGGTTAGTAGCCAAGTGCAAACTGCTTCTACCATCCAGAGACCCACACCTAGAAGAAAAGGACCTTCTAATCTGAACTGGAAAACAATTGCTGTAGAAACTGAATAGAAATGGACTACTCAGCCATTTGTATTGTGAAATGACTGTGCCAGTTTTGCCTGGGCAAGTGACTGATCTGGGAGAGCACTGTTCTGACGTCTGGCAGGTTTATGGAACCACAGGATAGTCTGGCCGTCCCTCGCATTTACTGTGCTACTTCTTTTGTCTTTGGAGAAGGGCTCTTCTCTTTGGGGAAGGTTCAGAAGCAGCAGTGCCTGATGACTAGAACACATGGTTGAGGATAGGGGGCTCATCCACACTTACAGCCAGGCATGGGGAATGGACAGGACAGGGAAGAGGTGTTTGTGTAGCAGAAATGGGACAGGCTCCTTTTTAATAGTAAGATTGCTTACGTTTGTATGAAGAGGCTCAGTGTCTTAAGAGGCTGTTTTACAGGATTTTTTTTTTTAAACAATTAAAGTACCACCAAGCACAGTATTCAGGACCCTCAGTGGTGATGTAAAAATGGGCATGCCCTTGGTCTCAGAACCCGAAATGCACAGCTGCAGGTGGCCCTTGGGCACATGTGGTTAGATGAGTCAGCCTCTGACCCAGAAGTGGGGTAGCTGCCGTGTTGAGGGAACCCTGGGAGGCCTACCAGGGAGATGCTGAGTAGACCAGGAGTCACAGGGCAGCACCTCTTTGACAGGGTGGATGGGTAGGGAAAAAACATACCCCTGGTTGATGTTCAAGAAAGGTTTGTCTGTGACCAGTGACTTGACCCTGAAGGGTTAGAGTAGGAATTTCCTTACTACATTAGATTTGATGGACTTGAGTTTGAGGCACCGTTGTTATAAAATAAAATCTCCTACTATGAATTGTGGGGTAGATGTTGCTGTTTTAAACAGAGAAATGATTAAATTGAAAGTGAACCTGAAACTCGAAGACAAATCTGTGAGTCAAGATGAAGATTTGGGAGTGATCTGCTGTGTGTCGGTGGTAAGTGATAGCCTAATGAAGGTGGTAGCCTAGTTTACACATTAAATGGCTAAGGGAAATGTAATACTACATACAATACATATGGCACTTTACCTTGAAAAAGATCTGAAATTTGCTTGCAGGAGCTTCAGAAGGGTTGCAGCTTGTGGATTATTGTGAAGTGGTGGAGGGGGGATTATCTATATCACATGGAAAGTTGTAACACCAGATGTGGGTGGGTGTGGCGGTTTGAGGTGTGTGCATGCGTGTGTTTTGAGTATTCCTACGCAGCTAGGTTTACCTGGATTCGGTTGTGTGTGTACTGTTGCTCTAGGCAAATCACAAATAAGCAACGGAAGTTCACAATATGCTCAAATTGATTGAATATATCCTGGAAATCAGTGACTTCCTTGATGAAGAGGCTAAGAGCGAGCATAGATAGCCCTAAACTCAGAGATCATTGTGAGTAAGTGGAGGAATTGGAGCTTACTGCAAAGAGACTTTTATTATTATTTGTAAAAGAATCATTTAACACATTATGGAGGAACAGGGGTGTTAATGTGTAAAGCCTACTTTGCTTCTGTGTGTTCATTTGGGTATTAAATACCATATGTGAAAAGTTTTCCCTTAATAAATCTAATGATCGGATTATTATAATCTGAATAAAGTTGAATGATTTTGTATGTAATTAAAATAGAATTAGGCTCAATAGGTGTGAATAACAATTTTTTAAACTTTTCTTGTGATTGAGACCCATACTGCCTTGAGATATTATTAAATGTACTGACTTTTGAGTAAACAATCCTAAACTAAAATTCATTCAAAAATACCAATAAATCTTTACCTAATAATAATACCGCAGACCTCTTCATGGATTTTGGATGCTACATTAGTTTCCTAGGACTTCCATAACAATGTAGCACAAACTCAGTGACTTACAAGAACAGAATTTTATTGGCTCACAGTTCTGGAGGCTGGGAGTCGACTGTATTGATTCCTTCTGAGGACTCTTGAGGGAGAATCTGTCCATGCCCCTCTGTCCTAGCTTCTGGTGACGGTCTGTGATACACGCCCTTCCAAATCTGCCTCCATTGTCATGGCCATCTTCCCTCAGTGTGTCCATGTGTCTCTTTTGTAAGGACACCGTTCATGGTGGACGAGGACTTACCTTACTCTGGTATAACCTCATGCAACTGGTAACATCTTCAAAGACCTTACTTCCAGTAAGGTCACGCCCAGGTACCAGGGATTAGAACTTCAATAAACCTTTTGGGTGGGGGGGAGGGGATAGGAGTGGGAGAGGGAGAGATAGTTATTTCAATCCATAACAAATGCTGTAGTCTATTTTTAACTGCTTTTTCCCCTGGATTATGTCAGTAATATACTATAGAAATTTACAAAATGCCAAGAAAATAAGAATTGTTCATATCTCTATAACCAAGAAAGAGGCACTATGAATATTTTTCTATACAGCCGTGGTGGCTCTGTGGTTAAAAGCTTGACTGCTAACCAAAAAGTCGGCAGCTGGAATCTACCAGCCTCTCTTTGGAAACCCTGTGGTGCAGTTCTGCTCTGTCCTATAGGGTTGCTATGAGTCGGAATCAGCAGCTGTGGGGTTTTGGTTTTAGACAGGCGTACCTCAGAGATATTGTGGGTTTGTTCCAGAACACCACAATAAAAATGAACATTGCAGTAAAACAAGTCACACAAATTTTTTGTTTCCCAGTGCATGTAAAAGTTACATTTACACTATACCGTAGTCTATTAAGTATGCGGTGGCATTATGTCTAAAAAAAACAATGTATGTACCTTAATTAAAAACTGCTAATCATCATCTGAGTCTTTGGTGATTTGTAATCCTTTTGCCTGTGGAGGGTCTTGCCTCAGTGTTGATGGCTGCTGACTGATCAGGGTGGTGGTTCCTAAAGGTTGGAGTGGCTGTGGCAATTTCTTAAAATAAGACAGCAGTGAAGTTTGCCGCCATCAACTGACTCTTCCTTTCGCAAGAGATTTCTCTGTAGCATGTAATGCTGTTTGATAGTATTTTACCCATAGTAGAACTTCTTTCAAAATTAAGGTCAGACCTCTCAAATCCTGCTGCTGCTTTATCAACGAAGTTTATGTAATATTCTAAATCCTTTGCTGCTGTCATTTCAGCAGTGTTCAGAGCATTTTCACTAGGAGTAGATTGCATCTCAAGAAACAACAGCCCTTGCTTATCCATAAGAAGAAATTCCTCGTCCACTAAAGTTTTACCATGAGATTGCAACAATTCAGTCACATCTTCAGGCTCCACTTCTCATTCTAGTTCTCTTGCTGTTTCTACCACATTTGTAGTCACTTCCTGCACTGAAGTCTTGAACCCTCAAAGTCATCCATTAGGGTTGGAATCCGTTTCTTCCAAACTCCTGTTAATGTTGTTATTTTGACCTCCCGTGAATCACAGATATTTGTAATGGCATTGAGAGTTGTGAATCCTTTCCAAAAGGTTTTCAATTTACTTTGCCCAAATCCATCAGAGGAATCACTTATCTATGGCAGCTATAGCCTTACAAAATGTATTTGTTAAAAAATAAGACTTGAGATTACTCCTTGATCCATGGGCTGCAGAACTGATGTTGTGTTAGCAGGCATGAAAACAACATTAATCTCCTTATACAGCTCCATCAGGTCCATTGTCAGTGAGCAGTAATATTTTCAAAGAAATCTTTTTTTCTGAGCAGTAGGTCTCAACAGTGGGCTTAAAATATTCAGTAAACCATGTTGTAAACAGATACACTGTCATCCAGGCTTTGTTGTTCCGTTTAGAGCACAGGCTGAGTAGATTCAGCGTAATTCTTAAGGGCCGTAGGATTTTTGGAATGGTAAGTGAGCATTGCCTTCAACTTAAAGTCACCGGGTGCATTACCCCTAATAAAAGAGCCAGCCTGTCCATTGAAGTTTTGAAGCCAGCCATTGATTTCTCCACTCTAACTGTGAAAGTCCACAGTAATACCTTCTTCCAAGGTAAGGCTGTCTCATCTCTGTTGAGAATCTGCTGCTTCGTGCGGCCACCTTTATCAGCTGGATCTTCTGGGTAACCTGCTGCAGCTTCTACATCAGCACTTGCTGCTTCACCTCGCACTTCTGTGTCCTGGAGATGGCTTCTTTCCTCAAACCTCATGAACCAGTCTCAGCCAGCTTCAGACTTTCCTTCTGCAGCTTCCTCACCTCGCAGCCTTCACAGAATTGAAGAGAGTTCGGGCCTTGCTCTGGATTAGGCTTTGACTTAAGAGAATGTCATGGCGGGTTTGATCTTCTGTGCAGACCTCTAAAGCTTTCTCCGTATCAGCAATAAGGCTATTCCATTTTCTTATCACTCATGTGTTCACTGGAGTACCACTTTTAATTTCCTCCAAGAACTTTTCCTTTGCATTTACAACTTGGCTAACTGGCACAAGAGGCATAGCTTTCAGCCTGTTGCAGCTTTCGACATGCCTGCCTCATTAAGCGTAATCATTTCTAGCTTTTGATTTAAAGTGAGAGACATGTGACTCTTCCTTTCACCTGAACACTTACAGGCCATTGTATGGTTATTAGTTGGCGTAATTGCAATATTGTCATGTTTCAGGGAATAGGAAGGCCCAAGGATAGATGGGGGGAATGACTAGTGGATGGGGCAGTCAGAACATACACATTTATAGATTGTTTGCTGTCTTACATGGGTGTGGTTTGTGGTACCCCAAAACAATTATAGTAGTAACATCAAGGTTCACAGATCACCATAACAAATAAAATAATAATGAAAAAGTTTGAAATATTGTGAGAATTACCAAAATGTTATACAGAGACACTAGGTGAGCACATGCTGTTGGAAAAATGGCACCGATAGACTTGTTCAACAACAGGGTTGCTTTGATTTGTTAAAAAAAAACACATTATCTGCGAAGTGCAATGAAACGAGGTGTGCCTGTACTTACGTTCCTAACAAACTCTCACATATAAGCAAACACTGTATATACTGCTATCCTACACTTTGTTTTTCGTGTATAATTTTGGAGGCAACATAGTGAAAGAACATAAACTTGGGTGTCAGATCTGTAGAAACAACCCTTTCAGATGTGCCGTATGGATGTAAATTAGGGTATTTATGATAAGAGCTTGGCATATGTAGTGTATAGTGTAAATAGTAGCTGCTATTAGATACCTGTGAGGTGTATTTTTTAAATCTTCATAAACACCATAATAATGGCTGTATGATATTGTATCAGATGGATGTGCACCGTAAGTAGTTTAACCATTTCCATATTATTATATACTTCTAGGGTTCTTTACAATTTTCCATTTTAAAAGTGAAACTTTTTTAATATCTTGAATATAAAAACATACCCTTTTTTTTTTTTCTCCAAAAATAGAATTCTTAAAGTGGAATGTCAAGGTCAAGGGATTTTTTGACATGTCTTACAAAATTGCGTTCTAGGAGCGTACCAATTTGTGTTGTGCTGTTCACCAGCCTTGATTTGATTACTGTGTTTTAAAAGTCTTCCTGGTCCTCGTTTCATTGTTTGCTTGTTTAGATCAGTTTCTCGTGTTTTGGTGTTTTTACTTCATCCTATGAATTTCCGTGTACAGTATGTGTGTATGCGTGTTAGGTCTCTTATTTTTTGTGTTTAAATCAATTTATTTTAATGTTAAATTATTAACCATTTATTATATCTGCTGAAGTTTTCAATTTTTATGTAGTTTAATTTTTCTTCTATCCTTTTTACATTTAAGATCTTCCTTATCTAAAAGCCAGATATATATTCTTCTGTATGGTTTTTTATGTTGTATTATGCATTTTATTAAACAGCATTTAATTATATATAAAATTTGTTTTGACATATGATATTGAGTGAAGATTTAAAGACTTTTTTTTTTTTTAAGAAAAAATAGTTACCATATTTTTATGCAAATAACATTATATGTGTGGGCATTTTGCAAGAATATGGTACCGAGTTTTTTCATCATTTATTGAATGGTCCATACCGGTTTGTATTGATTGATTACCGTATTTTTACACAAATAACACGTACCTTCTATGTTTGTTTTCCAGCCATGCCCTCCCCCTGTTAGGTATTTTTACAAACGTGGCTATGCTAATTTTTTTTTTTTTAACAGCACCATGTTAAAAAAAATGGGCATAGTGGTGCTTATGAAAATAACTTGCAGTGGGAAGGGGGAGGATGTGGTTGGCAAACAAACAGGAGGCACATGTTATTTGAATAAAAATACGGTACTGCATATGTTGTTACCCTAGGATTTATTTCTAGGCTAATTCTGCTCAGTTTTTTGTTTCTATACTTTTAATGTAGCTTTATAATATGTAATTAACCCCCCCCCCAAAAAAAACCTGTTGCCGTCGATTCTGACTCATAGCAACCCCATAGAACAGAGTAGAACCGCCCCATAGAGTTTCCAAGGAGTGCCTGGAGGATTTGAACTGCCAGCCTTTTGGTTAGCAGCTGTAGCTCTTAACCACCATGCCACCAGGGTTTCCAATACGTGATTAGTAGGGTACGTTTCAACCACTGGAAACCCTGGTGGTATAGTGGTTAAGAGCTACACATGGTAACCAAAAGGTCGGCAGTTCGAATCTACTAGGCACTCCTTAGAAACTCTTTGGGTCAATTGTACTGTGTCCTGTAGGGTCGCTATGAGTTGGAATCGACTCCACGGCAGCAGGGTGTTTTTTTTTTAACCCATTATTATTTTCAAAAAAATTTTAGCTTGTCTTCCACCTAAATTATAGTCACTTTCTCAACAACAGTGCCACTGGGATTTGATTGAAACTGTGAGAGTTAAAACTGGGAAAGGCGGACATCTTTACAATATTTGGTTTTCTCTAGAATCATGGCACTTTCTTTCTTTTTCATGTTCCTTAGTAAAATTTGATGTTTCCTACTTATTTGTTCTGTATATTTCTTGAAAGTTAAATTTATTTCTAATTTTAGTTGCTATCGTAGATGAAATTTTTAAATATGTATTTTTTAAATAATTTCTAGAATATAGGAAAGCAGCTGTTCTTGTGATTCTTTCCTTTGAACCTTCATATTTTTCAGGGCTTTTAGTGCCTTTTAATTGACCATAGAGATAATTTTTCAGACTACACTTTGGCATTTAGCTTTTGTTGTTTGCTGCTGTGAAGCCTGGTCCCGACTTAACGGCAGCCCTATGTGTTAGAGTAGAACTGCTTCATAGGATTTCTTAGCTGTAATCTTCATGAAAGCAGATTCCCAGGCTTTTTTCTTCCAGGAAGCTGCTGGATTTGAACGACCCACCTTTCGGTCAGGAGCTAATCTCAAACCACTTCAGCCAGCTAGGCTCCTATTCAACTATTAGTATATTGTTAGTGTTTTAATAAGATTTTGATGCCACAAATTGGTAAAGTTGGTGTGTGGTTTAGTTTGTGTCACCTCTGTCAAGTTCTGACATCAGTTAATTATCTTTCTAAAATAGGTACATTTCCTTTTCTCAGTGCTCTGAAACTACCATATTTTTATACAAATAACACACAACTTCTGCAATTGTTTGCTGGATGAGGCACCCTCACAAGCACCACCATGCCAATCCTCTTCCACATGTTGCTGTTTAAAAAAAAAAATTAGCACACTCATGAAAATACCTTGTGGGGAGGACATGGCCAGCAAACAAACACAGAAAGTGCTCGTTACTTGCATAAAAATGTGTTATTGGTTAGTCCTGTAGTCAGCTCTTCCTTAAACTGCCTAACCCCCTTTAAAGGTAATTTTTTAATAACCGTTATCTTTTCATGGTTACTTTTCTTTTCTTGTTTTTGCTGCTTTAGAAATCAGCCTTGAGGATTTATATTTTCTCAAAAAATAGTTTCTTAAAGATATTCTAATTTATTTACACAAAGTGGCTTAAAACCTTTATGTCTTCTCATTTGTGTATTCTCTTATTTTTTCTTTCTTAAATTTGTCACACTTTTTTCACTGGTTAGAAGTAGCTGTGATTTTCAAAGAACTGGATCCTATCAGTTTATATATAAAAATTCATGTATATGGATTTTTATCTTTATACCTTTTCTTTTTACTCTCCTTGGACTTTTTTGTGTTTTTTCTCCTGGCTCTACTTTCTTGAATAGTTTATTTTCATTAATACTTCATAAAGAAAGAAAGCATGTGTAGTAATGAATTCGACCATCAGGATAGCCTTTCGGTTGGATTAATTATGTCGTTGGATTTTTATCTTGTTAAAATTTTTCAATTAGCATATTTTTGTTGTAAACCTATCGGAATGAAATTATTTAGTTGAAGTTGTTTGGAGAAATATTTAAGGGGCCGTTTATTGTTAAATCGGTGTGGAAATAGGGAGAGATTCTTTTTTTTTACGATTTTGACAAGCAGCTTCTACTTTAAACTTTAAAAACAAACAAACCAAGCCATTGCCATCAAGTCGGTTCCAACTCATAGCAACCCTATAGGACAGAGTAGAGCTGCTCCATAGGGTTTCCAAGGAGTGACTGGTGGACTCGAACTGCCAACCTTTTGGTTAGCAGCTGAACTCTTAACCACTAGACCATCAGGGCTCCACTTTCTACTTTTAGTTAATTAAATTTATTATGCAATTTATGCAGGTTCATTCAACACCCATATATTTACTACTTCTGGTGTTCTTCATTCCGTTGTGTAGATCCAAGTTTCTATGCGATATTTTTATTCGGCCTGAGGAACATCCTTCTTGTAGTGCAGGTTTGCTGCAACAAATTCTTTCAGCTTTTATCTGGAAAAGTTCTTATTTCACCTGCATTTGAAGATATCTATGCTGTATGTATAGATTGACTTTTTTTTTCATGCCTATTATATAAGACGTCATTCCATTATCCGTGTTGCATAGTTTCTGAAGAGAAGTATGCAGTCATTCTTATTTTATCTGTAATGTTCTCTCTCTCTCCCTGTTTTGAAATTTTTCTATTTACCACTGGCTCTCAGCAGATTGATTATAACATGCCTTAGTCTAATTTTCTGCATATTTGTCCTGATTGGTATTACACTTTTTAGATCTGTGGTCTTATAGTTGTCATTGAATTTGGAAAACTTTGAGCCGTTATTTTTTGAAAATATTTTTTACACGTCACCCCACCAACACTGCCTTTCTGGGACTCAAATCCCATGCACCTAGACTACTTGATACTATCCCACAGTTCTTGGGTTCTTCTCTCCCCCCACCTTTCATCCCCCACCTCTTTTCCTGTTCCCTTTTCTCTCCGTGCTTCATTTTGGGTAATCGATTGCTGTCTTCAAGTTCTCTGACCTTTTATTCTGTAGTGTCAAATCTGTTAAACCTATTCAGTGACAAATTTTTTGTTTCTAATCTTTTATTCCCTCTTTATGTTCATGTTTTCCTTTAAATCCTTTGTCACATTGAGGTTATATAATACAGTTGTTGAAAATGTCCTTTTCTGCTAATTTCATCTTCTCTTGTTTCTAGGTCTCGTTATATTAACTGATTTTTTTTTTTTCCTTGAATCCTCTTTTCCTGCTTCTTTCCATATCTAGTAATTTTCTTATTGGTTGCTGCACATTGTGACTTTTACATTTTGGGGTGCTGGGTTTTACTGTATGCTTTTAAAGAGTTAGTTTTTGTTGTTTTTAAGCATTGTTAGTGAAATGCTAGAGTATCCTTTATTCTAGACCTAGTTTAGTTCTGCTACTAATATGTGCCTGTTCTGGGGTCTGTGCTGAATGCCCTATGTATTCAGTGAAGTCTTTCCACTCTGGCCAGGATTCCTGGTGCTATACGAGCTCTAGAGATACTTTGATTTACAGCTCTTTGGTAATTTGTTTTGTGTGCTAAAGTTGTTCTTTGCCCAGCCTTGTGGAATTTCACCCTATGCACGCTCACATCGGTATCCAACAAAGTGTTTTGGAACTCTTTCCCTGTGTAGTTTCCTTCTTTTCTATGCATTGCCCCACAAATAATAGCTCCCTGGGCCTCCAGTCTGTGTTCCCAAGTCAGCAGCTTTGCCAAGCTGTATGTGGGTTTCCACTCCCTGCATTTGCAGTGTGGAAAATGCCTCCAGGCAAAAAGCCAGGTCGAGTATTAGGCTCCCCTTGTTTGTTTCCGTTCATTGGGAACGGTTCTGCACTGCCTCATATCCAGTGTCTGAAAACAGATGTTCCATGTATTTTGTTCAGTTTTCTACTTATCAGTGGCAGGTAAGCATATCCAGACTCTTACTCTCTTGTTGTTGAAAGTGGAAGTCACAGTTCATTTTTAGAAAGATTTGTATACTTTTTGGCTGATTTTTAACAGGTTAGTCATATACATATACTTTTTTGCTCTTGAATGTATTAAAAAGAAAAACAGTTATTAGGAGAGACACTAAAATAGGCTTTTGGTTTGCTTTTCGTCTAGCAGAATTTTATGCCAATAAATCCTGTCTCTAAATCTCTAAATCCATGTCACTGAGGAACTATGAGTTCATTCAGACAGCTTACACTCTTGCATTCTCATAAGGGCTGTTAGTTCGTGAGTTACTCTAAATTCTGTAATGTGGAGAATATTTTTTCATAAACATCAGTAGCCATTTTTTTGTGTAGCAAAATGGTAGAGCTTATTGTCCCTGGATTGGCCTGAGGTAATTAGCTGTGTGACTTGGCAAGTCACTGCACTTCTACAAATTGAGGGAACTGGACAAAATGAACTTCAGAGTCCTTTCTATTTATGTATCCAGTAAATATTTATTGAGTGTTCTAAGCTCTGGGAATACATTGGTGAGTGAGATAAACAAGGACTGCTTTCACTGAGCTTAGTGGTATAGATAGATAATATACATATTATAACTAAAAATGAAATGAGAAAAAATACAACTGTGGTGAGGACTGCTCTGAAGACAGAAACCTGGGTGATGTGATTAGGGGTTGGGGAGGGCTGGCGTTAGATGGCTAGGTCGGAGAGGCTCGTTAGAGGAGGCAACACTTGAGCACGGTCCTGATGAGTATCAGACACTGGCATTTGAAGCTCTGGGGAAAGAGCATTCTAGGCAGAGGTACAAAGGCCCCAAGGTGGGCACAAACCTGGGGGTGGTAGGAGAACGCTGTAGCTAGATTGTAGGGAATGTGGGCAGAGGGGCATAAATGATGAGAGGGGAGAGTAGCGGGAGGCAGGACCTCACTCAATGCTGGTGGTCTGTGATCCCAAGACTACTCCACCCTATTTTCCTTGTTGGGAACACGTATCTAAATAGTGCACAATTGGATGTCAGATGCCCAGGTAGATGGCTAACAGAGTCCCAGGAATCATACTGGGATAGACATGGTAGTTGAGGTACCTGTGAGGTTGTGGGGTCTTAAATCAGCAGGGGTCTTAATGACACCAGGGAGCCCACACTGTTCTAACACAGGAGGCTGAAGGCCAAGTTAAGCAGTTTCGGTCAGCCTGAGCCAAAATGAATCCATTTCTAAATTTGCAGAACCACGGATAGCTCCACAGACACTTGTGCCTCAAATGAAGTGCTGTGCTTTTTCTGAAGCTCAGCTATAAAGGCTGTGTGGACCCCATAGCCCAGAAATCCTGCTTCCATGGAAGGAAGCTACCAGAAAAAATATTTGGAGAGTTTAAAGAATGCTAGCTTTTTAAATAGAGAAAAGCAAGAGCAGTTCAGGGTTAGGAGCTACTGATCCAGAACCTAGGGGCTTTGTCCTGGTAGAGGCAGCCCCCAGTGCTCTGCGTGTCTTCCCTGTGTGCCGGGACTGCTCTTTCTGTGCTTGATACGGCACCAATTGAAAGTTCGGTTCCTGCTACCAAAACCAAAAAGCCCATTGCTGTTGAGTCGATTCCGTTTCAGAGCAACCCTGTAGGACAGAGTAGAAATGTCCCATAGGGTTTCCAAGGTTGTAATCTTTACAGAAGCAGACCACCACATCTTTCTCCCGTGGAATGGCTGGTGAGTTCAAACCACTGACCTTTCAGTTAGCAGTTGAGCACTTTGGCCACTGTGCTGCCAGGGCTCCTCTCAGTTCAGGGTAAGTACCCTTAAAGACACAAGTGTCCCTCATGTGACAGTGTTGGTCACTGTGTATGTGCCCTGCGGAGACCTTTCCCCCAAGGATCTCTGCCTGCCCCAGTCTGTCTTCACTCCCCTAACCATGCCGCATGGCCTCCCTGCGTGCAACTGTATTTCCCTAGGGTCATTTAGCCCCAAAAGATTTCCCTGGATTTGGAACCAGAAGAGAGGACCTGGAATTACATTGCATTTATTCCTCAGACCCTAAGTTTGGTGGTTACAAAAGATATCTTTTTAATTTTAGTATGATACACATAAAGTTTTCAAATATTTTATGTTCCGTAACACAACATTTTAACAAACTCTTGATTTGAATATTTTTTTCTATTTAATGATTTTTGTCCATCTTTCGTTGTGTCTGTAGTCTGCCTCCTGCCCTTAGCATTCTAGTGAAATGACTTGCCCAGATTTACTAGTGGTCCTTAATCTCCCGTCCCATCACCTCTTTTCTGTTTACCACCTCTCTGCAGCTCCTGCTGCTATTGACACGTCCTTGTTGCCATGACAGTCTTCCCTTCCTGCTGCTCCTGGGCCCGTGGGGCTCTTTCCACACTCCACCAGCACTCACACAAGGCTCATTCACCCTGCTCGTCCCTTCGGGGCTCCTGCCTGTCAATCTGGCCATCAGTTCTGGGCAACCAAGTACTAATCTCCACCCCCACCTCTGAGCTGCATAGCATCTCCACCTGATGAGCACCACGGATGGAACCAGAGTCTCTTCCTCTTCTCCCCCAGCCTCACCAAACCCATGGATGCCCTATATCTCCATATCACCTAGGCTCAAAGGTTTAGAATAATCCGTGGTTCATTTTCCCGTACTCAAGGAGTTATCTGGTCATGTTGATTCTGGCTGACCAGATTGAAGAGGTTGGGGAGTGATAAACAGAGGGAAAAATAGAGATGGGAAAAATAGACCAGGTGAAGCTGAGATAGGGTAGAAGGAACAGCAGCTGAGGAGAACAGATTGGGGAGGGTTCTGACGGTAGAAGAGATGGGAGAATGTTGTTAAACACAGATATGGGGCAGGATCTGGTAGAGAAGGAGAGGTTGAAGGTTAAAAGAAAAAAAAAAAAGATCATCATTGCTGGGTTCTTCAGAAGGTGGGATTCAGCAATGCTGTATTATAGTGATAGTATTTTATCAGATGCTCTTTCAGTTAGAAATACTCCAGGATATAAATCCTTTAGAGGGCAGTTCGGTTTCATTCAAAAGGCGTATAGCCTTTGGCTGATTGTAGAGATGTATCCTATAGATTTGTCAGCAGTAGGATGGTATAGGTCAGTCAGGTCGTGCATGGCGGCGTTGTTTCTGACATCAGAAGGTCAGTGGTACTATTGTATATTCCAGTGTGGGTTGGTAAAATGATCTACAGTACACACAATGGACCGACTGCCTTGGGAAAGAAAAGGAAACAGTCCTGATAAAGATCTCCAAGATATTGTCAAATGCATTAAAAAAAACAAGATAGAACAAAACACTAGGGCTGGCATACTACCATTTGCTTGAAGAGGTTGGGGGGAGAAATATGTGTTCGCATTTCTTGTATATACATAAAGAAACTCTGGAAATATACACAAGAAACCAACCCCGTGGCTGACTGAAGGGTGGAGGGAGACCTTATACCATGTTTTTTAGATTCTTGAACTACATACATGTATTATAACCTATTAAAATGTTTCCAACAAATTTCTTATAAAAACTCCAAAGATTAAGATGACGCTTAGTATTATTTCTACCAACGAAATGAAAGTCAAGTTTATTTTGCCAAGGAGCTTATTTGGCTTTCCTAAAATTTCCATTCAGGAGTCTTTTCTAGTGGCTTTGGCTTATTTTCTTTCATTTGGAGGAAATATTTTTGATTCCTAAACTTCCAGTATTACTTAATTTTATTAGTAAAGCCTGATCCAGTATTTGTTACATTTCTCTCCTTTTTTCCCTAAGCACAGACTGCATTCGTTACCAGGTTAGATAATATTCAGTTCATATGCAGGGGGATGATAATTTGTCCATCTTGAATTCTTACCCTGTCATATCTACTATTGACTTTATTATAATAAATAAAGTTCAGGAGACCACATCTTAAGACTGATACTGAAGAACCATTTTGATGATAAGGAACATGAGGGGAAATTAGCAGAACATTCTGTGCTGTGGGAGAGAGGATAACTGTCTTCAGATATTTCAAGGGCTGTTGTAAAAAGCAGTAGAACTAAGACTACTGAATGGATCTTCTGAATAATCACATCCCAGAGCAGCATAAGAAAAAACTTAGAGGTTTTAGAATATCCCACAAGGTGGTGGTGGGTGAAAGTGGTTCCCCGTCACCACTCTGTGTACCAGTAGAGATGAAGTGATTGTGTCAGGTGTGTTCATACACGTCTACCATGTCTTTGGAGTCCCTGGGTAGTCCAGACAGTTAACATGCTTGGCTGCTAACTGAAAGGTTGGGGGTTCAGATCCACCCAGGGGTGCCTTGGAAGAAAGGCCTAGCAATCTACTTCAAAATTCAGCCATTGTGAATCCTATGGAGCATAGTTCTACCCTGACACACATGGAGTTGCCATGTGTCAGAATCGATTCAGCAGCAACTGGTTTACCTTGTATTCAGAAAAATAGATTTTAACTAGGTGGCAAATGACTCAACTCTAATAATAAGATATTTTCTTCGGAAGTTTACTGTTCTCTTTCAACTACTCAAACCTGGAATAGACACTGTACATGAGGCCCGTTCTTTTTTTCAATTTCGTTCTCCAGAAGTCTCGACCTTTGTAGCTTTTTTGCAGTAAGTACCTGCCCATCTTGTTAGGCGAGATAAGTGGGTGCTTTCATTGTCAAGACTCTGAAGGAAAGCAAAAGCCTTTAAAAATAGATTTTTTAAAGGTTCTAATTTTTAATGTTCTTGCATTACTGCATTAAGTCTTGGGTTTTTAATGGGCATTTTTACGTAATTCAGAGAAGACGCTGGGGAGTGGATTGGTGGTAGGACATCACAGACCACTGTGATTTCAAACTCTTGGCAGGTACATCTCCATTTATGGATGCATTAACAGCCAATGGAACAACCAACATACAGACATCTGTTACAGGAGTGACAGCCGGGAAAAGGAAATTTATTGACGACAGAAGAGACCAGCCTTTTGACAAGCGGTTGCGTTTCAGTGTGAGGCAAACAGAAAGTGCCTACAGATACAGAGATATTGTCGTCAGGAAGCAGGATGGTTTCACCCACATCTTGTTGTCAACAAAATCATCAGAGAATAATTCACTAAATCCAGAGGTGAGATACCATTCCTTGGGGTGGGTTGTATTAATCTTTGTTCAGGCCCTGATTATCTGGGGTTAGCTTGTGTGCTCCTTGGCTGAGTTGGCACTCTTCCTTGTGCTCTTTCTAAATCTCCTTCTGAGCCAGTTCACCATGTTTGCCAGAAAGCAGGAAACAGCGGTGATGTTTGTCGGGTGCGTGACCACGGTGAGGTCGGGACGGTGTGCCATCTTCATCCTCACGGGTCAGCGTGGTCCCTGCTGCAGGCTGTGATGGGAAATGGTGGTGTGCCTTTATCTTCTTTCACCTCCCAAGCCAGACTCCCTCAGTCTGGAGGGCATGGGGGTGCCTCCCAGAATCACATAGAAAGCGTGGGCATGCATGTGCTTTTCTGTAGCTTCATCAGGTTCTCGATGGGTTCTTTGTTCAGACAGATGACAGTGCCCTGGGCCCTAGCCCCTTCAGCATACTTTCACATCAACATTAGTCTTCAGATGCTCTTCAGCATTGTAGCAGAGCAGAGCTGCAGCGACTTCACACCTGCACTGCTGGTCAGGCCTGTACAATAAGCTCCAGGGACCAGGAGTGGGTGGAAAGGTTTGAAAACTAATTCTGTGGAGTATCTACAATCTGGAATATTTGAACCTGCACTGAGCTATGCTTTACCAAAATATTAAGTTCTAGTAGTTGTTTATTTTCCACTTGTGAGCAGCTAGGTTCACATTTTTTCCAAACAAGAAAACCAAACTACAGAAAGTCTGAGTGTCTGGCCAGAGTCACCTAGCAGACAAGCTCAGGGCTGGTCCTCGGTACATTTTTGGACTGTACAGTCCCTTTGCCTCCCTGCTGGGTTGGTTATTTTTAAATGCTTCATAGAGAGCATTTTAAAATGGTTCTGTGCCCTTCTAAAACTATCCCTCCACATTCATGTGCTTGGACTTAATGCACTTATGCACTAAACTATTTTGGTTTCTGCCCTAAGTGTGGTAGGCTAGTAAAAATAAAATTAGGAGCTGAACTAGTCTCTTTGAACTGGTTGAATGTGCCACCTGCTGTCCAAACTGTAGAAATGTCAAGTGACTACAACAAGTAACTGGCGTTATCGATTGAGAACCTCGAAGACTATTGAGTATTAAGGCAACTTAGACCCACATGGCTTTCTAATTAAACTCTACTTATAACGAGTTATGCGATTACACTTACGCTCTGCCTCTGGCATTCCCAATCTTTGGTTAGTGAAAATAAGAAATTTGCAAGTGATTTAAAGTCATGGTAGAGAGAGGGGACAATGTCACTCTATAAATGCGTTTTCCATGGATCTGGATTATCCAGTAATAAAATGCTCTTAGATTCTGTATCAGAATTGTTCTTTACCGCTTTGACTTCTGGTGGCTTTCAGGTGATGAAGGAGGTCCAGAGTGCGCTGAACACAGCTGCTGCTGATGACAGCAAACTGGTGCTGCTTAGCGCCGTGGGCAGCGTCTTCTGCTGCGGTCTCGACTTTATTTATTTTATACGGCGCTTAACAGACGACAGGAAAAGAGAAAGCACTAAGATGGCAGAAGCTATCAGGTATGTAAAAACGGCATTGATTTGGGGGTCTTGTTTTCATGTTCCCCGATAGAACAGGCCCAACAAGCCTTGTATGTGAAGTGTCCATCTTCCACTGAGAGGCCTAGTAGCAAGATTAATTAAATCACCTGTCTTTTCCATGGGCCTGGCATAAATTACTACTTGCCTTGAGCTAATAGCTGATTTCAAGGCTGGCTTAAACCCAGGGGGTGCTCAGTGAGTGTTCTAATGATTACAGTTCACAGTAATGTATAGCCAGAGATTCCAGTATCTATGCTTTGTATTTATTCTCTCTTTAACCCTTAAAGATCTTTTTTTTCCTCCAAATAATAACTTAACATTTGCATGACTTAAATAGACTACTCTTTGTGGCAAGCTGGCTCCATGTTAACATCACATGAAAATATTTTTTTTTAATATAAGCAGTACACATACTTGTTCAAGTTCATCTTAAATTCCAACTACAAAGAAAGCTAGGTAATAAAGAATAGAAAGAAAAGGTTTCCCTTCTCTTACACCCCAACAAGTATCCACTACTAATGTGTATATCTTCCCCAGCCTTTTTCTAAACATTTTCAGGTATATATGTGTCTATACAAATATATTTATTTTTAGTTCTGTTAATAAATGCAGTTATATTGTATTAATTCAAAATTTGCTTTTGTCATTTAACAGTATGACTTTGAAACATTTTCCTTTTCTCTGTTGTCAGATTTACCACTGACCTATTATAACAGGCCAAAAAGCTTTCCGGAGAAGCACTTGACTCTGCTATAAGCATATCCAGATATATATTTAGTTTATATCCCTCATTTACCATGCAGATTACTATGTGTATAATTAAAAGTGTCTAATTTTTCAGAGACCGTTTCCTTTTCTCTACTCATCTCCCTAAAATGACATCTAGACCCCTAAGAATCCTTTGTGTTTGCTTTTGTAATTTGCAGAGATATAATTTAAGGAGATGCAGACTTGCAAAATAGCAATAAAATTGGTTGGATCTTCTCCAACACCTCCAGGTATTTGGAGAGTTGAACTTCTTTGGTAGTTATTGGGGTTTGACTGGCTGAGCCCCTAGGCATGACTGACATTGGGAGCTGGGCTTTCTGGTCGTCACCATTCCAGGGGTATATAGTAGGGTTGATGGGCATTCTTTTTTCTGTATTGGTGGGTCTGAGTGGGGAAATCACCTGTATTCTGACAGATCTCCCAAAATGGTTCTAACACCATTGCCCTCAACAGCCCATCAGAGGAGACTTGGGACTCCACACCTGGGGGTTATGTTCCTTTGGTGCCTTTAACGACATTTTCCGTTGTTTGTGAAATTATTGTTTTCTCATACTACGTCACATTCGCATAGTAGGTTATCTGGGTTTTGGTCCCTTTGAACATCACCATGTTTTAGGCTATCATAGTTGTTTTTTTGGTTTTGGTTTTTTCAGAAATAGTTTGTAATTTTATACTCTAACTTTATTAAGTATTATTTCTAGTTTCCTACGTAATTTCAAATTTGTGGTAGACTCTAGATAGGACCATTTCATTATTTGAAACTAAATTACTTGATCACTGCATTAATCCCATGAAAGATTGGCTATACCTCTATGACAGCTTGTCAACATCCCTAGTTAACCCATCACATCCTTTCAGAATGAATTACGTGAATTTAATTTTCATTTCTCAGACACAAACCATCTTAACAGTTATGCATCATGTGGTGACTTTGTATATTTTCTATTGTATCTCACTGGATTTATACCTAAAGCTCTGTTTTTTGGTAACTTTGCTGAATAAGAAAATAGGATTTGTCAGCCACTGCCTTCTGTGTTCTGGCTCAGGGTTGACTTGCCCATGGCAGTGAATAAGCCTTTTTATGGTTGGGATTAGAAAAAGCAGAGGAAAGAAAGACCAAGAGAGATTTAAGTAGAGATCTCATTTGTTGAACTCTGAGGGAACTTTGAATGTTTATTTCACCAGCTCCCCATTCCTATCCCTCTCCCTTCGCCCCACCCCGAAATGCTGAATTGTAATTCTAGGAAAAAGCTAAGCCCTGCTTTAGGGAAAGCCAGTTGTTCCTTCTTTAAATGAGTAGGTATCTGTGTCAATTGTGGTTTGTTTTTTTTTTAATATACTCTGGCAGGATCAGAAAAACAATTAGTTACACTGGATTCACTTAACCTTTACTTAACACTCATTTGCATTTAAATTAATTTTTGCATGTATAAGATTGGCTTATATACACAAAACTCTGTGTGTGTGTGTGTGTCGAAGCCCTGGTGGTACAGTGGTTAAGAGCTTCACTACTAACTAAAAAGTCAGCAGTTAAGTCCATCAGTCACTCCCTTGAGAACCCTATGGGGCAGTTCTACTCTGTGAGTTGGAAACAACTCGAGGGCAACAGATTTTATGGGATATGTATATTGTTTCTGTGGTATCTTAACATATTCTAGTCTTGTTTCAAATTTCTTAAAACTTCGAGGCAGAGAACTTTAAGTTTCCACAAGAAAGCAGGAAGTACAAAGATTAGGTTAAACATTAGGTTGTCAGATAACTAGAGCAATTAATTGTTTTTGGAATTGGTGCAAACTGCAAAAATAACCAGTGTGCAAATTAATTATAATAAAAGATTCAGCACATTGGTGATTAAAAACAAAAGTATTGCAGATCCGTTCAAGGCATCATGCTTTTGATGTGTGTATGAGCCAAAGCTACTGCACTGTTGTCTGGAGAAGTGAGCCTCCTCCCCTGAAGTAAGGTGCCTTCTACCCTGGTGGAGTGAGACAAGGGGACCCCTGACTGAGCAGTTCCCTGAACTAGAGAATCTGGGGAGAGAACAGAGAGGGCAGAGAGTGCAGCTAGAACTTGACGTCTCTGCTCCCCTCGTCCTGTTCTGTACATTCCCCGGGAGGGGAAGCCCATCTGAGAAATGCCAGGGGACTGGCTCTTAGAACTTGGGTGCTTGCTACCTGGTTTCTCTCAAACAATTCTTAGACTTGCCCTCTTGCGATTGTCTAATGTTTTGGTGATGTCTGTGAATGAGCAAATGATCTTCAAAAGCTTGGATAGAATTTTTATTTTGCTTAATATTTTAAAATTCGTTTTAACTGAATTTGTGTCAAATGTAGTCCTTTTCCTTCTCTGCCATACTAAACAGCCTTTTATCGCGATACTCAAATGGTAATTCAAAGGCAACTGACATCTAAATTCGGTATGTTGCATTGTGCACGTTGGAACTTGTGGGCATTTTTATTGTAAGTTTTAAAATACGCTCAGTGTCCGAGCTGCGGACAGGCCCTCCTTGAGTGCCACGGCCCCTGAGAGCTCCGTTTCCACCTCCCCACCTAGTAGCAGGGTGGCTTTGACCAGTCCTTTGGGGCCTCAGGAAGTTTCGGCTAAACAGAAAAGCATTTCTATGAAGGTGTGTGGTTGGTTTTGTTTTTAAAACAAAGCGGATTTCTTTGGGGACCATGTTCATCAGTGGCCTCAGCTCACACATGAGAACGGCCAAGGCCGAGTCCTCCAAAAAGGGAAGATGGCTTCTCTCCAGTGGGTTTTGGTTAGCTCGCCCTTCTCAGCTGTAGCCCCTGGTTTTAGATGAAGTTTTTGTCGAAGTTAAATAGAAGTAGATACGCAGTCTGTCATCATTCCAGCAAAAAATAAAATTAATTTTGGGGGAGGACAGTTTTTTAATTCCGAGAGATTTCTCCAGCCTCTCAAAATCCAAGTTCTGCTTTTGTAATACCTATTTTAAAAGCAGATTTTTTTTTTCTTTTATACAAAAATAACATTTCGGAGAGGGGATGCTGCTACAAGAAGTATTTACTAATTTTTAATGTTTCTCTGTAGAAACATTTTATCAGTACACTGAGATTGATAATTTTATGTTAGCCTATCGCCCCATCAATGGTTTCCAGATGTTTCTAGTACTGGAACAGTTTATATTTTACACCCTGTTTCTATGAGACAGATTAAAGTGGAGCTGCTCTGGACCCCCAGGGGGGCATGACTGCAACACATCTGCTCTGTGTGGTGGAGATTTCAGCAGTCACCTTGTCATGAGTAGTGAATAACTGAAGACAGGAAATGTTTTCCATCATGTGTCATTGACCCAGAATCCTCAAAAGTGGCAGAACTGAAGTAGCTTAATGTAGGTTGTCTGCACTTATTTCAGGAGTCTGTTTAAAAAGGTTGCCTGGCTCTCTTTGTATCATGAAAACCCAGTGTGATCTTTCTAACAATACCTCAGGCACTCTCATTTAGAAAGTCTTAGTGCCACTCATTCATTTGAATGAGTTAATTCTCACTCAATGGAAAGATCCTGCAGACCTTAGGGGAGCAGAGCTAGGTCTGCCAGGGCCTACAAGGGAGCCTTTCAGAGAGTGGCTGGAGCTGAGTTTGCAGGCTGCTAAACTCCTCACCCATTCTCTCTGCTCTCCCCTCCCGGGTTTTCCACACACATACATACCTCCACACTTCTAACCTGCCCCCTTCAGAAAAAATAAGCGAAGGAAAAATACCACGCTGTCATTAAAGGGGGAGGGGGCTATGTAAGATGGCAAGTCATGGCTCTCAGAGAAGATCCAAGTAGGTTGTTCTGCTTTTAAACTGCAGAATTCAGAGCACATCTAGACAGTTATTTTCGGTGCTGAAGATGGGGGATCAGGTTCAGAATCCCGTGTGTGAGAAGCTCTGTTTAGTCTGACTCTGAGCCAGAATTCAGATTGTATTTAGTTTGGTGTGTGTTCTTCCTCTTCTCCACCATGTTAAAGCATAACAAGAAACAGCCTCTGAATGTAAAGTCGAGTTTTGGATCTGGGGAGAAGAGACACATCCATTCCCAATGTGGCATGGCACCAGCCTACCCAGAATTGAGAAGCAGCCTACTTTGCCAGTCTCATCCTAAAACACATCCAAAAATAGCATTGGCTCAGTTTGTAAATGTCCACATTCTCTCTGAAGGCTGCTGTCTCCTTGTTCCCTTTCCTTTGAGCTTCCTTTCATACCACCCAGAGGAGCAGGCCATAGTGTGCAGGCACACATCTGTGTTTGCCCATCTTGCATGTTGGTCTGGGGTTTTACACCAGCCTTGCGAGCCACTTGCCTCCACATCCCTTGTTTTACTAGCTATAGTTCTTGAGGAAGATCTGTGGTTGCAAAAATATCAGTGAGCTGTCCAGGATCACATACCAAGCCCAACCCCATGGTTTCTGACCTGTGGTCCGCTGTTCTTAGTATCCCCTCTTGCCACATTTTATCTGGGATAGCTTCTTCACTGGTCATACAAAAAACCAAACCAAGTGCCATTGAGTCGATTCCAACTCCTAGTGACCCTATAGGACAGAGTAGAACTGCCCCATAGAGTTTCCAAGGAGCACCTGGTGGATTTGAACTGCTAACCTTTTGGTTAGCAACCATATAGCGTTTAACCACTACACCACCAGAGTTTCCTGATTGGTCATCCAAAAACTAAAAATGTTTATTGGGCTCCTTGTATCTCAAAGGGAAGAAATACTAAGGAGCAAGGTGTATTGGTCTTAGAGCCCAAAAGCCAGCCTGCAAATATAAGAACAGCCTCTGGCTGATTTAACCACAGTGTTCACATTTCACATAGGTAGGTAAGCCACAGTCAGTTCCTACATAGGGGGTGGTGTCAGGGTACTCTTTAAGCCTTTACAACATGTAGAAAATAAATCCATGGTCCACAGTTCTCAGGAAGAGGTCTTAAATGAACCTCAACTCTTAGTGATTGCCACAAAGTTTGTGTCTTAGTAAGTTGAATTATAAAATGGTAAACTTTTCTGCTGCTCAAGTATGCAGTGTTTTGAGTAATTCCTCATTTTTATGTTTCATTGTAGAAACTTTGTGAATACTTTTATACAGTTTAAGAAGCCTATTATTGTAGCAGTAAATGGCCCTGCCATTGGACTGGGAGCATCTATACTGCCTCTGTGTGATGTGGTCTGGGCGAACGAGAAAGCCTGGTTTCAGACACCCTACACCACCTTCGGACAGAGTCCAGATGGCTGTTCCACTGTTATGTTTCCCAAGATTATGGGAGGAGCGTCTGTGAGTACCTTTTCTAAAAAATCATTCTGGAAACTTTCCCAAAGAAATTTAATTTGGTTATTTTTCTAAATATATGTAAAGTGTCATTCTGTGAGAACTTTCCATCAAATGTACCTGTAATTCGTTTTCTTGTTCATTAACTCAACATTCTCTATTAAAGCATAGAAGCTGTTCATATTTTGGTTCATAGACTGTTTATCAACGCTGCTTTATGTCATATCCTAGAGAAGGACCTCATTCAGTGAGGAGCCTATATCTTTGTATAACTAATACTGATATTTGATATTATTAAATACCCAGCTTAAAACCAAAACAATACAGTTTGCAATTGAAAGGCTCTTTATCTGGTAACCTAAAAGCTGCACTTTTAAGAGAAAGGAATGAGGGAACAAAAGTAGCTGAAGAGGGATTTTTTTACATACTGTTGGTGTTTTATTTTTAACTCTTTATTCCATAGTTTATGTTTGTACTGTGGCTTGTGATTTGTCAAGCAGTTACACATATCTCATTCCTGGTTCCTTGAAATAGGTCAAGTGGTAGTGTCATGGTTTGGGTTCCCCAGAAGTGGACATTAAGTTTGGCATGTGGGAAAATCATTAGGTAATTGGCATCTGATGAAGGAAGGGAGAAGGACGTAGGACTGGACAGAGGGAGAAGTGAAACTGTGACGTAGGCCCGACAGCTCCCAACGGGCCCATGAGGAGCTCTGGAGCGTAGCAGACAGCTACAGTTGTCCCTCAGGGGCTGAAACAGCTGGACCTTTATGTCTACCAGCGATTGGATGTGGGCAGCCCAGGGAGGGCGTGTGTCCTTGAACAAGGAGGTGCTCTGCAACTGAGGCGAACCATGAAGAGACTGGCAGTTGATGGCTATCTGACATACTCCCAGCAGCTGGGCAGCAAGCCCGCCTGGAAAGGGGTCTGGGCAGCATGTCTTTATGTCCACCACAGTCCACCCCTTGTACCATCAGATCCACCTCTTCACAGCTGTTTGGGGAGCATTTCTCCAGGGCCCCATGGGCTGGCCTCTCTTCCTTGGGGGAAACCTAGAGGGAGATTAGCCAGTAATTGTTGCAGGAAAGAACCATTGGTGAACACTAAATTGTAGGTGAAAGTATGATGAGAAGAGGAATGTTTTCATCCTCTCATTACTTACAAAGGGGAAACAGTAATGTCACAGTGGAGAACCTGGCAGACATCACCGTACTAAGTACTCAAAGTTAGCCAGAAGTAAGACTTACTGACCTCTGGTCTGCTTTGATGTGACGCACTGAGAAGGGCCTAGCATCACTCCTGTACTGTTCATGTCAAAAATGCATCTCCTTGGTCTAATCACGAGAAAACTCCAGGCAAAACCAAATGAGGAGCGTTCTACAAAGTAGCTGACCAGCCTTCTTCCAAAGTATCATGGTCGTAAAAGACAAAAGGGAAGACCGAGGAACAGTCACAGATTAAAGGAGACTAAAGCGGCATGATAGCTGAATGCATTGTGGGGACCTGGACCAGAAAAAGCTGTAGAAGTTCGAGTAAGGCCTGTAGTTTAGTGTTATAATCATTGTTAATTTTCTGGTTTGGATTATTGTAAGATGTTAACGTTAGGGAGAGCTGGTTGAAGGATATATGGGAACTCTGTGTACTGCTAGTGCAGTTTTTTTTTTTAAGTCTAAGCTTTGAAAACAAAAAGTTTACAATGTGAAAGAAGAAGAGGAAGAAGAAAGTCAACAGGACCAGCAACAGCCCCCGTTGCCCACTGGTCTCAGGGCCCCATGGTACCTTCATCATCGTCCTTCACCAGCCTAGATTCTCCCCACCCCCCGCCGCCACACTCAAGCACGTGCGCACACACACATATACAGAGCCACCACCTCTGCTGGCCTGATGGCGTGACCCTTATCCCTGAGGAGTCTCAGCCCCAATCACCATGCCTGTCTCAGGCCGGAGTTGCTTACACTTGGCCACTTAACAAGGGAGTACCACAGAGGCCCCACTCAGCTCCCTGCGTTCCTACCCTGCCCTAGTGCGTGACAGCGGCCCAGGCTCCTCCTGATTAGCGAGGTCAGATAACCCTATCTGGAGGGAATTCTTTGCCTGCCAGCCCCAGACACAGGGAACACAAGGAGTCCAGCCAGCGGCCATAGCTTTAAGTTCAGAGGGAGTCTTGCTGTGTCCGCTGGCAAACATGTGCCCCTGCTGGGGCCCGGCAGAGCCTAGAGATGACAGGAAACACAGGGTCCCTCGGCCCCTCAGTAGATCACCAAGAGCGATGGAAAATGGGACTGCACGCTTCCCTGTAGATCTACCACATGCCTTGTCCTCAGTCTTCTTGCCCTTCTCTTTCAGGTCCCTGACACCAGCCAGGCCATTCACTGTGGCCCATGGGTTAGTGTATATTCTCACCTTGATCTGCCTCATCCTACTCAAAGTGACCGACGTGGTGTGTCCTCAGTTTAGAGGGGCTTTCCCTAGTGCTGCTGAGCGAGACTTGGCAAAGTTGCCATCCCCGTTTTCTGTGCCAGCCTCAGTCATTGAAGTCCCCATGTGGCCAGAGGCGTGAGCCAAGGAAGGGGCACTGGTACAGTTGTGGTGGGTAACGTGGGGGTCTGGGCCACCTGCTGGTACAGCTGCAAGTCCTCGCCGCTGCTGGGCCTGATCCTAGACACAACACATGCTCCTCACAGTGGCCACTGCTGGGCCTGATCCCAGACACAGCACAGGCACCTCATGGTGGCAGTTGCTGGGCCAGCAACTGGGGCCCAGTGGACATTACCTGTATGCGGTCACCTGTGTTCTACATCAGACACTGTCTCTACCAGGCCTCAGTGAGCACTCCAGGAGTCGTTAAAAGCGTGTGATTCCGAGTGGCCTGGCTTTGCTCCAGAACCGCATGGCCAATACCATGATCCTCCCCTGGTGCTGGCCATCAGCTGCGTGGGATGTCTTTGCCCACCCTCTCCACTGTCAGCCCCACCTTAGCACAGCCACCACTTTTCCATGCTTCTAGGAGCCCCCCTACTAGTGAGGTCACAGCTTCTCCTGGGGGACTTGCCAGAATGTTAAATCTTGTCTCTCGGAAAACCCCCAAGCCAGTGAACTCTTCTGTCCAGTTTTGTGGTCTGGCTTGTTGACCAAGCACCCTGAGAACCCCATCCCAGAGCATTCTCCCAGCTCCCACTAGTGTACTCTGGACAGCACTTCTGTCTGCCACCAGCAAGGTCCATGTGGAACAGACAAAGAAGTAGGGGGCACCTGGCCATCTGTGTATCCCCCGTGCCACGCTGGCCCTGTGTGGAGCCCCACCAGGCACTGCCAAGGTCCGGTGGGAAAGAGCCCCTGTCCTCTGTACAGTTGGGTCGTGCTCATGGGGAGTTATTCCCACCAAGGAAATCGACATGGTGGGGATCCTGCCCTCTCACATCATGTGGTCTCAGGAGATGGACAGTGTCGATGCGGGTGTGGAGAAAAATGACAGACTTGACATCTAGACGTGTTGTGGACGAGGGCATTCAGAGTTGGCACCCTTAAGCCAAGCGCTGTCAGGAGTGGTGGTCCTAGAAGAGCTCATTCAGAGTCCCCCCCGGACACGTCCTAAAGTTACGTTTCTGGTGTGCCCCTTGTGATCCACTGGTACCACTAGAGCCATGGTTCCCAACGGGTGATTTTGCTTGTCCGCCCAGGAGACACTTGGCAGAGTCTGAAGACTTTGGTTGTCACAGCTGAGCAGGTACTAGGGGGAAAGGCCTGGGATGCTGCTCCGCGTCCGACAGCGCACAGGACAGTCCCCAAAACAGAGTGACCTGGCCCAAGTGCCAGTGCCCACCATGAGAGACTGCCTCGAGCTAAGCGCCAGGAGTTCACAGTGTAACTCTACTCTTTGAGCAGAGTATTTCTGTTTATGTATAGAAAGCAAATAAGTGTTGTTGAGGTGAATTCTATTGTGACTGTACTTGTTAAAGTGAGTGCCTGAGCAATGTAGCTTCTTCTGGGAGCTTTTAGTGGATTTGCACTTTCAGTAGCCTGAGCAAGATGGGGGCAACTTTGGTTTCCCCAGGTGACATGTGTTTAAGCTCTGCAAGGATGATATATTAAGCGACTCCTATTATCAGCCAGCCTGTTCAGAGCTCGGCTGCGAACCAGAAGTTAGGCAGTTTGAATCCACCAGCGTCTCCTTGGAAGCCTCATGGGGCAGTTCTACTCTGTCCTGTACGGTCACTGTGAGTTGGAATCGACTCAACAGCAACGGGTTTGGTGGGTTTTTGTTTGTTTGTTTGTTGTTTGTTTTTTGGTTTATCATCGGGCTGTAGTCCCTGGGTGGTACAAACAGTTAACATGCTCAGTTGTTAACCAGAAGGTTGAAAGTTCAAGTCTATCCAGTGGCACCTCAGAGGAAGGGCTTGGCAATTTACTTTAAAAAAAAATAGCCATTGAAAGCCCTGTGGATGGAGCACAGTTTTACTCTGACACGTGGAGTCACCATATGTTGGGGTCAACTTAATGGCAACAGGGTTTTGTTTTTATTAGGCTAAAAAGGCCATGCAGGTAAAACAAGCTGTTAGCTCTGTCTGTCTTGCAGTATCTGCTATAGCAGACAGTAGGGAGACAGCTCTGGAGTGCTGCTGTTCCCATAAGCTACACAAGTTCACTTAAAGTGTGTGCTCTTCTACAGGGTGGCCCTCCCTGGCCACTTACAGGTTTTCCAAAAAAATGCTCGTGGAGTGCCTGCTATGTACCAGACACTGCTGGGTCCTGGGTCAGGGCAGTCAGGAAGGTGATTAAGGTGCTGTGGTTGACACCTGAACAGCCAGGGAGGAGCACAAGATCACCCGGTATCACTGCACCAGCCCCAGAGCCCCCAGCGTCCTGCACGGACACGAGGCTGAAAGCCTCCTGTGACGGGCTGGTGCCCTTCTAGGGGGCTGAGGTGGCCGGTCAGAGGGCGTGAGTGGGAGACGCACCACGGCCACACACACTCCCACCCCCATGCCGCTCACTGGTGCTGGGGTGTCCTTACCACCTCTCTTCATGTCCTCTTTTTGGCTGGACAAAAAGAGGTCTCTGTTTCTCTTTGCTCCTCAGCGTTTCGCATTTATCTGGGTGTTAAATTTTTTAAATAATAGGGCAATTTAGACGAAATTAGGTATTTGATGACTGTAGTTTAAACCATCTCAGGTCCTGTGCTTAGATGAGAAGGTGTTAAAACCCTGGATTGGTCCCATCGTTTACACTGTTGGGTGGATTTGGAAATGCCCTTAATTGTCCTGTCCAGGCATCTGATGTAGGTGCCAAAGGTGGGGGAAGGAACCCAAAAGCCAGCAGGTGTTCAGTGTACCCACCTCTGAATGGGTGTGGGTGGGCCACAGAGATGTGACCAGAAGAAAGGACCATTTTGGTTGGCTGTGGCACAGTCAGCACCCAGCCTGTCTGGTACCAGGCCTGAGAAAAGCAAGAAAAGAGAATGAAGGAGACAAAGAGCAAACAGAACAATGGTAGAGAATTAAATTGCCCCCAAACCAAAACACCAAACCTCTTGCCTTCAAGTGGATTCTGACTCACGATGATGCCATGTGCATAGAGTAGAACTGCTCTGCAGGATTTTCAAGGCTGTGATCTTTCAGAATTAGATCACCAGGGCTTTCTTCTGTGGTGCCGCTGGGTGGGTCGAACCGCCAGCCTTTATGTTAGTAGTTGAATGCAAACCGTCCCCCCGCCCCAGACCTAAACTGACCTCCAGATAACGAAAAATGACATTCTAAGACTAGAGAGAGCCAATAGGATGAGGTAGAAAAGAAACACCTAAGTGATGCCTTGGGGCAGGGAGAGTCCTTCGCATCCACTGTCTTTACAAAGGAGGGCAGTGATGATTCAGTGGTAGAACTCTCACCTTCCAAGCAGGAGACCCAGATTCCATTCTGGGCCAGTGCGCTTCATGCACAGCCACCACCTGTCTGTCAGTGGAGGCTTGTGTGTTGCTATAACGCAGAACAGGTTTCAGTGAAGCCTCTAGAAGAAGACAGGCTAGGAAGAAAGGCCATTGAAAAATCAGCCATTGGAAACCCTATGGATCACAGTGGTCCAGTCCCATTGTGCATGGGGTCTCTCCATGAGTCAGGGGCCAACTCGATGGCAACTCACAACAGCAACCATTGCAAAGACTGGTTCACATTGGGCTTTAAACATAATTTCATGCTTAAGTGATGTTGTCTTTATGTTGAGAGTGAAAGAAATACAAGCTAGGAAACAAAATTCTCTGTTAACCGTGGAACACGTACCACTAATCACTGTATCAGGAGCTCCCCTTTTGTCATCGTTTCTCATTGCATTTGAATCTGCCTTCAGAAGAGCTAGCTAGCCACTTATGATAACACGAAGTCAAATTTCTAAATCCACTGTTTACTTATAGACCTCCTTTTTTCTGGGAAGAGGCTGTTCAGGGATTTTGCAGAACATCACCAGAGCCTTGAAACACTCGTGAAGTTACCCAAGACTTAGCTCAAGTAATAGGCTCTCTCCACTCTTGGTGATAACTACCAACCTTACGAATCCTCAATAGGAGCCTGCTTCCCAGCCCTATTTTCCCATTTCTACCCATGTTGGAAGGGTAGCACATCGTAGGCAGACGTGCTTTGCCAACTCCTGTGTGTGGCTTTCTGAGCTGTGTATTTCACATGCAGTGAACTGTCTTGGTGCATTTAAACAACGTGTACAAGGACTATCAACTGAGAGATGTTACTTAATAACTTAAAACCTTTTCCTAATGATTTCATCTCTTTTGGAAAGGAAATTACCTACCAGGATGTGTTTTATCTGAGCCCCAGAAGGTCAAGGCCAAGTTGTCTTTCTGACCATTGGTGTCTTCAGGAAGGCTAATCGTGCAAGATGAACTATGGGCAGAAATGGTCGTGTCGGAATAGTGCCAGGTGTTTGTGTCAGATACGTATTCTCTCCTCATCTCAGCATCTGAGAGCTTATCGCTTGAATGATGTAAAAGCCATTCAGATCGTGCTGGGACATTAAAGGGATCTAGAATCCAGGACCAGATAGTGTATTTTTTTCATTAAATATGTTTGCTTTCTCCATCAAGCCACGTGAAGTCGCTATAGTCAAACCTTCATGACTGGGGTGCAACAGCAGGTCCTGAAGAGTTTCGTATTTTAATATCCAAGTAATAAAATGTGGCCTCCAGGGTCTGCTTCCAGCAGAGACGTTTCACTGACATTGTCTCTGTATATTGAAAACAAGTCACCACTGGCCTCTCAGATAGCGAAAATATCGTGTAGTAGTTCTCTGCCTGGTTCATGTTCCTAAAATACAAATCACCTAGTCTTGGGTTTGTCTTGGCTCCCCAGGATTGTTTTATGTATTAAATGAGTTAATGCATGAGAAGAGTGCAGAGGAGAAGGACATGCCAATAACGTCAAATTAATGGCAAATAGACTTTTTATAGTTTAGATTTCTTGGTTAAGTCCTTGTGATTCTGTATTAGACAATACAGTTAACCTTTTACATTCTTCAGTAATCACAGCCCAGAATGTTACATTCCCACCGCCTAGGTGATGCCAACCTAAGGAGTGGCTCACTCTTGGTGGAAGGGCCTGGAGAGTGGCTCATAGACCAGACCCTGGAAATCGTGAAACAGAGGCCCAGCCAGGGCAGGCATCTTCACAAGTCGATCGATCCTTGGGTTGGATATTCAGGGTGAATTTCCTGGGTTGGGTTTTCTTTGCTACCTCCCCATCACATCTTTTTTTGTTTTTAAATATTTTACTGTGTTTTCAGTGAAAATTTACACAGCAAATTAGGTTCCCATTTAACAATTTCTGTACATATCATTCAGTGACATTGGTTACATTTTCCACATTATGTCAGCATTCTCATTATTTCCATTATGGTTGTTCCATTTATGTTAATCTAGCTTTCCTGTTCTCCCCTTCCATTCCCCGCAACCGTCTCATCTTTGCTTTAGAGTAAATGTTGACTGTTTGGTCTCATATAGGTGGGTTTTTGGGTTTTGTTTTGTTTTTTAAGGAGCATAGTACTCATGGGTGATTATTTTATGAGTCAATCTGTTATTTAGCCGAAGGGTTACCTCTGGGGGTAATCTCTGTTCAAAGTTTAAAGAGTATCTCAGGGCAGTGGTCTCGAGGTTCCTGTAGTCTCTACCAGTCCAGTAAGTCTGGCCTTTTTTTAAGAATTTGAGTTCTACAATTTTCTCCCGTTCTGTCTAAGACTATTGTGTCCCTGGTCAGAATGGTCAGTAGTGGTAGCTGGGCACCATCTAGTCCTGGTCTCAGGATAGATGACACCAAGGTTTGTGTAGGCATTTATCCCTGTAGACTAGTTCTTCTTTGAATCTTTGGTTTCCTTCTTCTCTTTGGCTTCAGATGAGTAGGGAACAATAGTTCTGTCTTAGATGGCCGCTTGCAAGCTTTTAAGACCCCAGACGATAGTTACCAAACTAGGATATAGAATGTAAACTTTATGGACTGTGTTGTGCCAGTTGACCTAGTTATCCCATGAGACTGTGGCTCTAAGCCTTCAAACACAGTAATCAATCCTGAGAGGTGTTTGTTTATGTCTGGGAAGTATCTGTGGCTGTGCCCCCTATGCGCTTTACTGTATATATGAATGTATCTCCTGTACTCCCAAACATGTATGTGCATGTGCACACAGATACACTATACATGCACACGTATCTAACGCATATACCTTCCTATACGTATGCATACATTACCTACCTGTATAACCACTCTCGAAGTTTTTGGTTTGTTACTGCTGTTGTACTGAAATTATGTATGTTACAGCATTTACCAGTAACATCCATCACATTTCACATCAACATGAGTTCTCTCTTTCAGGCAAATGAAATGTTGCTCAGTGGACGGAAGCTGACCGCACAGGAGGCATGTGGCAAAGGACTGGTCTCCCAAGTGTTTTGGCCAGGGACGTTCACACAGGAAGTGATGGTTCGAATTAAGGAACTTGCCTCTTGTAATCCAGTTGTAAGTCTAACTTTTTCTTACATATATTACTTTTAAAAATACGGCCTTTTCCTCCAAAGAGCTCACGCAAATATGGTATCTCCTTAAATACTCCACTTTTGCTCTCTACAGAGTCACCTTTGTGTGAAATGCTGATCAAAGCTATAATCGATAACTGCAGCTGCAGGTCTCTCCCTTTGCAAATACTTAAGAATTAAAAGAATGACATTAATCTGGCATTGCTGTCTGAAATTCAGTAATTTAACATGTCCTATATTTTTTTTTTTTATAAATGGGGCCTTGGTGACGTAGTGGTTAAGTGCTACGGCTGCTAACCAAAAGGTTGGCAGTTCGAATCCACCAGACGCTCCTTGGAAACCCTATGGGGCAGTTCTGCTCTGCCCTATAGGGTCATTACGAGTCAGAATCGACTCAACAGCAGTGGGTTTGGTTTTTGGTTTGGGTTTACTGTTCTGAAAGCCCTTTCATAGAATCGTGTTTCATTCCCCCCTACCTTGCCCCCCTCCCAACACACACACATAGTGAACCCCTAAGTTTTTGTTAAATAAATGTGCTGGAAATATTTAGCCTTCTGCCTACAAAATTGCATTTAGCAAATGGCAGGATGAAATGCTTAATATTAACTGGCACAACTCCCATCAAAACTATGCCAGACATATCTGTGAACAGCCATCCTATTATTTAAATTAAATTTTGGTCTCTGAGCATAAGTTCTCACTTTTCATTGAGCATCAAAAGAATGGATGTCCAGTTTGGGGCCCTCGTGGGCTGGCAGCAGTCAGCAGTTGCACAGGGGTGAAGACTGGTTCCCTGCAAGTGAGGGCTAGGGCTGCAGGTAGCTCCATGCTCAGTAGCTAAAAAGCCACACCAATATCTGGTGTGAAATACACTTTATTCAGGTATCAGTCCTGACATGTATTGTGGAAAGGGGGCAGCCTTTTTAACAGGTAATTGCTCAACTTGGAGGGTTGCCTCCCTAATCAGGGGAGCGTGGAGCCAGCGGGTGCACACATACCCTCCCCTCTGGCTCACTGCTTGTCATTTGGCCCAGGTGCTTGAGGAGTCCAAAGCTCTCGTGCGCTGTAACATGAAGATGGAGCTAGAGCAGGCGAATGAGAGGGAGTGTGAAGTGCTGAAGAAAATCTGGGGCTCGGCCCAAGGGATGGACTCCATGTTGAAATACCTGCAGAGGAAGATCGATGAGTTCTGACTGTCAGAGTGCAACTGAACGACACTGGAACTGTTTGTTGTGAGACATCCAGGGCTCCGTGTCGCCCTACTCCACCCTCACAGCCTGAAATAAGTTTACCCAGAACTCACGCTTGGAACCAGGACTAGAAACCTCCAAGCTATTTATTATCGAAGAGTTTTTAAGTACTGTAACTTTCCAATAAATAACTACGAAGTTCCTTTGTCAGACGTCATTGTTTTGTACTTCCTGTACACACAAGTATGAAAGTGTAATGGTGAGCACTACACTGCTCTTCAAAGCTCTCACTTCTGTTACCTTTGGCTAGTAATGTATAAAAAGGAAAAGCATTGTGTTTTGCTGTCTCTGGGTAGCAGGAAAATCTGGAATAATGTCATTTTCCTTGTTTTTTTTCCTTCTGGAGCAGAGAATCTGAAGGGTGTTAGCCAACCTCACCTTCCCTGTCCCAGATAGCGATACAGATTGATCTGAGACGTTGCCTTTGTCTCCAAGAAGGTACACATACCTCAGAGATGGAAAATTCTATATCAAAAGTAAGGCTTCTCTTGGGATGACTCTGATGAAAAGTCCCCAATGAGCATACCCAAACTAAATGTCCACTTAGGGTCTCTGCTGAGACATGAACTGGTCCCCTTCCTTTTTTACTCTATCAATTCTTGCCCAGTTAACGTGAAGAAACCACTGTCTCTCTAGAAGAAAGCTTGTTTTGCAGTATTAGTGAATCACTGAATAGCTTAAGTATGAATATCTAAGTTATAAGTTAGTCTTAGTGGGTTTTAAGTAATTAGTTTTTGACCCTTTTGAAAAATAACTGCATAAGTGCTTCTTGTTGCTGGGTGAGAAATACTACTTTATATACAGTTTTGGTTTTCTATTTGCAGATATAATTGATGTATTACACCAAAAAGAAGTATTTTTATGTTTATAATGTATAATTTTTAGGTTCACTTAGAATATATTTTATTTAATAAGTTAAAATTCTTTGGCACACTATCAAATGCAAAAACTCTTTTCAAAAAAACTACCTTATATTAGACATTTAATGTTCTTTGTCTACGCTTTTCTGTCCACACAATGTACTGACTCCAGTATGGTGTCCAAGAGTGCCCTGTGTACATAAACATTTTGCCTTCCTTCTGGGAGGGTGCTGATTCCTGACTACAGATGCCTTTTATTAGTTAGGCTTCTGAGCTTGCAATCATATTGAATGTATGAAGAATGAAATAAAATCAGACCTTATTTTTGTACAGTTTTGGAGTTTATACTTAGAGCTGACCACCTCCCGACGGCGTGGAGAGCTGTACAGTGTAAATCTGCCTTTGCCTTGGGATCGATTGGTACAGTATTTTTGCATCTGTGGGACCTACTTTTTTGTTTAGTAGTTTGAACTATATATAAACTGTACAATCTGTAAAGTTTTTATAGAATAAATATGCAGCTGTGAAAACTGGTTAAATAAAACTAATATTTCTTAACACATTTCAGATGTTTCACTGGTAGTTCTTCACTTCTGCAGTCTCTCGGGGTGTTTTCCTTGTCCAATTTTTTTGTGAAGTACATGGATAAAACATTTGTACAGTTTCAAGACTAATGAAACAAACACCAGCTGGGAAGAAATAGATTATTACCAGTACCCTCCCGAGTCACCTCTACCTTGGTCCTCCACACCAGGTTACCATTTCCTGAATTTTGTCACCATGAGTCAGAACCAACTGAGTGTTTTGGTTTTTGTTGTTTTCCCCTAGTACTCTCCAGCTCTGCATTTTAAGTACTGCACAGCCCCTCAGAAGAACTTAACATTAAGCACTGGAGACTGGGCACTAATGCCCACTCAGGCCTCAGACCAGGGACATCACCCTCTTGGCCTTGGTTTCCTCAGCTGTGATGCTAATAGTGACAATAGTCAGCACTTACACTACAGTCCGTGCTAGGTACTGTTACAAGCACTTTACATGCATTGAATACTTATTTTACAGAGAATAATTTATTAATATATATTAATAATAAATTATAAAATGAGAACTTTCAAAAAAAATTTGATAGGCTGATAGTTTCTCATCCCTAGCAAGAAGACTAGTTAAGACTAACGAAATCAGAAGAACACAACAATTTAAAAGATGAAGGGAAATCTGTAACCATGATATAAACTGGGGAGAGAAGTGCATGAAGGGCACCTGGCCACTAATGCAGATGTGACTTGGCACCTGTCAGATGGTCAGAGAGTGAAAGGTGTGTCAGGTGTACTCACCTGGAGAGAGCTTGGACTGGTCCAGCTTCTACAGATGCAGAAATCATTTGTAGGCCATCAAAAATCTCAAGGAGGTCCAGCCTCCACTTGAAAATAGCCCTAGATCCCCAGCTACTGAGCAGCCTCAAACCACACAGAATCAGGCCCATGCTATGCCAGAGCTGGACTGGACTCTCCAGATGGCTGGTTCCCCCCTTCTACCCTTACCCGTTCCCAGGCACAGACAAGTCTCGTTAATTGCCCTGGGTCCAGTGCCCCAGGTGCCTAGTCTTACCCAGAGATTGTGATTTGGTTGGTCTGGTGCGCAGCCTGGGCAGGAAGAGTCTGTAAAGAAAGATCTCCAGGTGATTTCTAATCTGCAACCAGGTTAAGACAGTCACTTCTCTACCCCACTTTTAGCCAATCTTCATCTGATTCTAGCAAATAACTGTTGAGGAAGGCAGGCACACGAGCAGTAGGGGAAGGGCACTTCGAGGCAAGCCACCTGATCCCATGGGGCCTCAGTTTCCTCATGTATAAAATGAAACGGGTACATGTGATGTAGAGATGCCTTCCTATGCTGAAGTTCTGGGCTCTACTCCAGGGTCAAACATTGTCCAGGATAAATCTTTTCACTTCCCCCTATTCTTTCTCTGGAAGGTCAGGGCTACCTCGCATGTCGTGGAGGCTATTTGAAAAGCCTTAAAGGCCCCTGCTCAGAAATACCTTCCCACACACCTTTTCTAGGACAGAAGCCTGGGGTTAATATGTCAGAAGACTCTCAGAAGCCCAACTGCACCCTAGGATAAGGTCATGAGCTGGGAGAAGTTAGTTATAGGAGGATGGGTCAGTAACAGGCCAGCAGGTGGGCTAGAGGGTGTAAGATTTGGCAGAAGCAGATAGGACCTGGCTTCCTCAGGGCAGTGATGGACTAAGTCATTAATAGCTATATGTCCCCAAGCTGCATCTCTCTTACATGCATCTGTAGCTACTACTGCTCATAAAATACTTTGTTGCTAAACCTTGTCCCTTAACAAAACCAACAAATTTCTTAGCCAGATTCTTCAAATCTCCCCTGAAAACATTGGGTATATATTTAAGATTATTTTTAATCTGCTAGTTTTACAACTTCCTGTCATGACGATCAGTTATTATCTTTGTAATTGCAAAGCAATCACAGGAAAAATTCAGCTTCTAGTAATTACGAAATGATCTGGGTAATTTGGACCTACCCTATCCCTTCCCCCTCCACTGAAGACAAAAACCTAGGATAAATGTTTAAAATTCTAGCCAAAAAAAAAGGCCAGACCCATGGAAGCAACCAAGGTGCCCATCAACAGATGAACGGATAAATTATGTATATTCACACAATGGAATACTATGCATCAGTAAAGAACGGTGAGGAATCTGTGAAACATTTCATAACATGGAGGAACTGGAAGGCATTATGCTGAGTGAAATTAGTTGCAAAAAGACAAATATTGTGTAAGACCGCTATTATAAAAATTATTATAAGAACTCAAGAAATAATTTAAACTGAGAAGAAAACATTCTTTTGTGGTTACGAGAGGGGGGAGGTGAGAGAGGGGTATTCACTAATTAGTAGATAAGAACTACTTTAGGTGAAGGGAAAGACAGCACACAATACAGGGGAGGTCAGCACAATTGGACTAAACCAAAAGCAAAGCAGTTTCCTGAATAAACAATGCTTTGAAGGCCAGCGTAGCAGGGGCAGGGGTCTGGGGACCATGGTTTCAGGGGACATCTAAGTCCATTGGCATAATAAAATCTATTAACAAAACATCCTACATTCCAGTTTGAAGAGTGGCGTCTGGGGTCTTAAGCGCTAGCAAGCAGCCATCTAAGATGTATCAATTGGTCTCAACCCACCTGGATCAAAGGACAATGAAGAACACCAAGGACACAAGGCGATTACGAACGGAAGAGACAGAAAGGGCCACATGAACCAGCGACTACATAAGACCAGACTTAATGGTCTGACTGAGACTAGAAGGATCCCGGTGGACATGGCCCGCAGACCTTCTGTTGGCCCGGGACAGGAACCATTCCTGAAGCCAACTCTTCAGACATGGATTGAACTGGACAATGGGTTGGAGAGGGATGCTGGTGAGGAGTGAGCTTCTTGGATCAGGTGGACACTTGAGACTATGTTGGCATCTCCTGCCTGGAAGGGAGATGAGAGGGTGGAGGGGTTTAGAAGCTGGCGAAAAGGACATGAAAAGAGAGAGTGGAGGGAGAGAGAGGGCTGTCTCATTAGGGGGAGAGTAATTGGGAGTGTGTAGCAAGGTGTATATGGTTTTTGTGTGAGAGACTGACTTGATTTGTAAACTTTCACTTAAAAAAAAAAAAAGCACAATAAAAATTATATAAAAAAAAGGCCAGACCCACTGCCATTAAGTCTATTCCCACTCATAGCAACTTTATAGGATGGAATAGAACTGCCCCCCAAAGGGTTTCCGAAACTATAAATCTTTATGGAAGCAGGCTGCCACATCTTTCTCCTGTAGAATGGCTGGTAGGTTCAAACCCCTCACCTTTTGGTTCACAGCGGAGTGCTTAACCACTGTGCCACCAGGGAGCCCACTTGTATGTAATGTCTAGAATAAACAAATGCATAGAGACAAAAGTTTATTAGTGGTTACCCAGAGCTGGAGGAAGGAGGGAATGGGAAGTTTTTGCTTGAAAAGAAGGGGAAAAAAATACAACTGGGAGGAAAAAAAAAAAAGTTTTTCAAGGTAAGAGTAGGGCAAAGGGTATTTCCAGCAGAGGGAGCTTGTGGGCAAAGGGGTGGGGGAGGTAGTGTCAAGCTAACAAATATGTGAATACAATACGTAAACAAAAGAAACTCCTAGGCCACACCTTCAGACTTTCTGATTGTTTCAGGACTAAAATATAAACTAGACTGTTCACGAGGCAAGGCTTGTTTCTTTCACTGATGAGGAAAAAAAAAGGAAATCCATAATGGGGATGAAAGGGACTATGGGAGAGACCTTCTAGCTTAGTAAAAGTACGAGAGCTTTACAGAAGAGGAAAGGGGGAAGAAGTAGTTCTTTCTTATCTCGTGTGTAGTGATTTACCAATTTGGTAAAAATAAAAGATATCTTGGTTACAGGAAAGAAAAACATAAAATTCACAACTACTTACCTGCCTGCTCCTCTACTGCCCATCTCCACCTCCCCCTCACCTATATCCCGTGCTGCAGGGGAAAAAAAAAAATCAATTTCTTGTAAAACCTAACTCTTCTATCGAGAAAGTTCGGACAATTTTCACCCAAATTTAGTATAATGCAGTTAAATATGTAGTATGTGTAGAACAAAACAAAATAATGTATAGATACATGTTGTTTACCCAAAAAAAATCTGAAAAGTTTAAAGAGTAGAAAATATATATGTTGTACAAATACCAACAAAAACTGGTGTGACCATATTAATATCAAAAAGCATACTAGAGAAAAAGTTACTTTAAAATGGCAACATATTGAATTCTACAGAAAGATATAACAATTTCAACTTTGTGTGCACCAAATAACTTAGCCTCAAAATATATAAAGCAAAAATTAACATTTACTAGAGAAAATAGACAAGTACAAAAACATAAAGGGAGATTTTGACACAACTCAGTAATTGTTAGCATCTGTTTTATGCTTTCAATATGGCTGAGAGATTTAAAATTCCTGTAACTGGTTGAATTATTTTTTCAAGTCCCACCTGTGGTAGGCAGTTTCTAATGTGGCTCCTAATGAATACCTCCTGGTATCCAGGCTGTTATGTAATCCCCTCCTCTTTAGTGTGGGCTGGAACTACTTAGTGACTTGGCTTCTGACAAATAGAATACAACTGTCTTAATCATCTAGTGCTTCTGTAACAGAAATACCACAGGTGGATGGCATTAACAAAAAGAAGTTTATTTTCTCATAGTCCAGTAGGCTAGAAGTCGAATTCAGGGCGCCAGCTCCAAGGAAAGGCTTTCTCTCTGTCGGCTCTGGAGGAAGGTCCTTGTGATGCATGAGTCTTCCCTTGGTCTGAGAACATCTCGGTGCAGGAACCTCAGGTCCAAAGGACATGCCCTGCTCCCGGCACTACTTTCTTGGTGGTATGAGGTCTCCATGTCTCTCTTCTTGCTTCTGTCTTACATCTCAAAAGATTGGTTAAGACGCTACCTAATCCTGTAGACTTCACCAGTATAATTGCTGCTAATCGATCTTATTACATCATAGTGATAGGATTTACAACATACAGGGAAATCACATCAGAAGATAAAAAGGTAGTCATACAAGGGAATCATGACCTTCCCAAGTTGACAGATATTTGGGGGGAACACAATTCAATTCTTGACAAAAGCCAACAGAATGGGGTGTCACTTCTGAAATGAGGCTACAAAAGACTGAACTCAGTCTTGCATGTACGCACTTCTTCCCTTTCTGCCTCTTTTGCTTGCTCACTCTTAAAGAAGCCAGCTGTCATCTTGTGGGTTGCTCTAAGGAGAGGCCCATGTGCTGAGGAACTGAGGGCAACTCTCCACCAACAGCCAGTGAGCAACTCAGTCCTGCCAGTGACCACAGGCATGAGATTGAAAGAGAATCCTTTTCCAGGGGAGCCTTGAGGTGGCCTCAGCACCTTAATTGCAGTCTGTGAGCAGCCCTAAACCAGAGGACCCAGCTAAACCTAGATTATTGTCCTAGAAACTGAGATAATAAATGCTGCCATTTTAAGCCACTATATTTGATAGTAATTTGGTATACACCAATAGATAACTAGTCAGAGCACTGGATGGTGAGTCTCACAGCTCACATTGGTATTTAATAGAGATTTAGAGATAGGTTCTCAGCCAAATTTTCATTTTAACATTACAAGTTGATAAAAATAGTTCATTCTCTTCATTTAAATAATCTGTCCCTTTATAGGGAATTGGAGTAATAAATGACTGTATGTTCATACAATGAAATTCTGTGAACCTCTTAAAAAGAATGTGATGATGATGATGAACATTTGTTACTTTATTAGATGAGAATTATCATCAGCTCCATTTTTCAGATGAGAAAAACAAGATATAGAGAAAAATAACCCATTGCCATCAAGTCTATTCCAACTCATAGCGACCCTATAGGGCAGAGTAGAACTGCCCCGTAGGGTTTCCAAGGAGTGCCTGGTGGATTCGAACTGCCGACCTTTTGGTTAGCAGCCACCAAGGCTCCATTTTCTCTAAAGGTGTGTGAAATTCAAGCCAGATTCAGAAAAGGATGTGGAATGAGGGATATCATTGCTGATATCAGACAGATCTTGGCTGAAAACAGAATACCAGAAAGATGTTTACTTGTGTTTTATTGACTATGCAAAGGCGTTCAATTGTGTGGATCATAACAAATTACGTATAACGTTGCAAAGAATGTAAATTCCAGAACACTTAATTGTGTTCATGTGGGACTTGTACATAGACCAAGAGGCAGTCGCTCAAACAGAACAATGGGATATTGCATGGTTTAAAATCAGGAAAGACGTGTGTCTGGGTTGTATCCTTTCACCATACTTATTCAGTCTGTACGCTGAGCAAATAATCTGAGAAACTTGACTATATGAAGAAGAACGTGAGATTAGGATTGGAGGAAGACTCATTAACAACCTGCCATATGCAGATGACACAACCTTGCTTGCTGAAAGCAAAGAGGACTTGAAGCACTTACTGATGAAGATCAAAGATTACAACCTTCAGATAAGACAGTACGCAATACTAGGAAAGCCAGCACAACTTGACCAAGGGAATGTCATGGAAGGTCCATAGACACAGGCAAACTCCCTGAGGGACTGAATTGCTGGGCTGAGGACTGTGGGGACCATGGTCTCGGGGAACATCTAGCTCAACTGGCGTAACATAGTTTATAAAGCAAACATTCTGTATTCTACCTTGGTGAGTAGCGTCCGGGGTCTTAAAAGCCTGTGAACAGACATCTAAGATACTCCACTGGTCTCACCCCTTCAGGAGCAAGGAAGAATGAAGAAAACCAAACACACAAGGGAAAGATTAGTCCAAAAGACTAATGGACCACATCTATCACAGCCTCCACCAGACTGAGTCCAATACAGCTAGATGGTGCCCAGCTACCACCACTGACTACTCTGACAAGGATCACAATAGAGGGTCCCAGACAGAGCTGGAGAAAAATGTAGAACAAAATTCTAACTCACAAAAAAAGACCAGACTTACTGGCCTGACAGAGACTGAAGAAACTCCGAGAGTATGGCCCCTGGACACCCTTTTAGCTCAGTGATGAGGTCACTTCTGAGGTTCACCCCTCAGCAAACAATTAAGCCCATAAAACAAAACAAGACTAAAGGGACACACCAGCCCAGGGACAAGGACTAGAAGGCAGGAAGGGGCAGAATAAAGTACATTAAAAAAAAAAAGATTACAGCTTTCAGTATGGATTACACCTCAACATAAAGAAAACAAAAATCTTCACAACTGGACCGATAAGCACATCGTGATAAATGGAGAAAATATTGAAGTTGTCAAGGATTTCGTTTTACTTGGATCCACAGTCAACACCCATGGAAGCAGCCGTCAAGAAAGCAAACAAAGTACTGCATTGGACAAATCTTCTGCAAAAGACCTCTTTAAAGTGTTCAAAAGCAAAGATGTCACTTTGAAAACTAAGATGCTTCTGACCCAAGCCATGGTATTTTCAATTGCCTCATATGCATGCAAAAGCTGAACAATGAATAAGGAAGACTGAAGGAGAATTGATGCTTTTGAATTATGGCATTGGCAAACAATGTTGAATATACCACGGATTGCCAGAAGAGCAAACAAATCTGTTTCAGAAGAAGTATAGCCAGAATGCTCCTTAGAACCGAGGATGGCAAGCCTTCATCTCATGTACTTTGGACATGTTATCAGGAGGGACCTGTCCCTGGAGAAGGACATCATGCTTGGTAAACTAGAGGGTCATCAAAAAAGAGAAATCTCTCAACGAGATGAATTGACACCGTGGCTGCAACAACGAGCTGGAATATAGCAATGATTATGAGGATGGTGCAGGATTGGGCAGTGTTTCGTTATGTTGTACACAGGGTTGCTATGAGTTGGAACCAACTCTATGGCACCTAACAACAACAAAGGCATAACAACAGTACTCTCTGTTGTCGTGTGGACTCAGACATAGTTCTCTTCTTGTTTTAACATTCCTCCCATTTCTCAATTTCTAATTTTCCTATGAAGGACAGGGAAAAGAATATCCCATTGCCTGTGAGGAGAAGGAAGGGCTCCTGTTGTGGGCCCTGCAGATTTTGAAGTTCAAGTCACAGCACCAGTGACCTCTGTGTATGTAATAATCCTGTGGACAATATACATGTGGGATGAAAAGTCTTTCCTACCCTGTGTATCTGCCAAGTTTTCTCTTCGGCTTGGGCCTATCACAGAACCCTGAAACATTGAATTTGAACTAATTTCAGCAGCCATGCAGAAGCTCTAGACCTAGGCCATCTGTGATGGTTAACTTTATGTCAATTTGGCTAGGCTATGGTTCCCAGTTGTTTGGTCAAACACTAGCCTAGATGCTGTCACAAAGTAGTTACATGTGGCTAAATCAGTGGACTTTAAGCAGATTGCCCTCCATAATGTAGGTGGGCCTCATCCAATCAGCTGAAGGCTGTAAGAGCAAAAAGTGAGGCTTTCTGAGGAAGAAGGATTCTGTTTCAAGACCATAAATAAACAAGACTGCCGGAATATCCAGCCTGTCACCTGACCTACAAATTTGGGACTTGCCAGCCTCTGCAATCACGTGAGCCAATTCCTGAAAATAAATCTCTCTATATAAATATGTATCTTAGTGCTTCTCTAGAGAACCCTAAGACACCATCTGAATGTTGGTCTCTTTCTCTCATGAACAGGACACCTAGAAAAACCATGGCTTCTGCAAATGGGTAGCTTTGGAGAGAGATCTGTTTACCTGAGTATATGCATGTGTGCGAGTGTGTGTTGAGAGGGTTTTTTAAATAGCTTTGTTGAGGTGTAATTGACATTCAACAAACTGGACGTATTTAAAGTGTACAACTTAATAAGTTTTGACATGTATATACACCTGTGAAACATCACCATAATCACAATGTGAACATATACATCACCCCTAAAAGTTTCCCCAGGCATCTTTTAATCCTGACTTTACCTCTCTCCCAAGCAACCACTGATCTGCTTTCCATCACAAAATAAGCAGATTTGCAAACTACTTGTAATACCCGTTCTGAGCCCAGCAGGCAAATATTTTATTTTTGTGGGTTGGACTTTTCATTGTCTGTTTAAAATTCTAAATTCCCAGAGAGACAGAGTCAGATGAAAGGCTGATATGGGACACCTCTGGAGAAGTTTTGCCCTCACCATAGCCTAGCATTGATCACTTGCCCAGCCCTGCCCAGAAACCAGCCCTGGCTACTCCTCACTAGCTTTGCAAGACAAAATCCACATAGTCTAAGCCTCCCAGCCAGCTCTGACACCAGAATAACAAATGCCAGAGCTAGGAGGCTGGAGGCCAATTGTCACAACCTTACCTCTCATCCCTATAAGACTGAGTAGTGAACAAACGGTACTTCCCTTCCCTCTCCTTCCTCATAGTTTCACCCCTTACTGCTCTGCCCCTCTTCAGACTGGATCTTTCCTGTTTGCTGCTCCCTCAGCCCCACTGCAATCCCTGGAGCCTCATTTCAAAGTAAATCAACTCTTTTAAAATCTCAATCTTTTGGCAGAAGTCTGTCTCTGACCGGAGTCCTTTGGGGTGGTGAAAACGAGTTAACGTGCTTGGGGGATAACCAAAAGATTGGAGATTCAAGTCCACCTTGGGAGAAAGGCCTGGCAATCTACTTCCAAAAAGTCAGCCATTGAAAACCCTGTGGAGCAGTTCTACTTTGACACAAATGGGTGCACAGTGAGTCAGAATCAACTGGACAGCAACTGGTATATCTCTATCTCTGACTTTGCTGTGCTCAAGGGCCTCACACCTTCTCCCCTCTCCAAGCCCAACACACATGGAATGCAGGTGGGGCTGGAAGAGGCACAGCTTGGCTCCCCACTATGGCTTCAGGCCACTCCTCTTCCAATGCAGGAAGAGTGCTCAGATGTTGGTCACCATGATAATTGTCCTGCATACATGACGTGTTCAGGTTTGGGCAAATGATGGTGAAGACAGTGGTTTCCCACAAAATAGGAGATGGCATCTGCAAAAGTGCCTACTTCATTTTCCGGCACTAAATAGGAATCAGAACAGTAGGGCTTAGTGGGAAAGTAAAGATTTTAAAAGCTTCTTAGGAGGCAGGGCCAAGATGGCAGAGTAGTCAGACACTTCTGGTGATCCCTCCTACAACAATGACCTGAAAAAAAAGTGAAACAGCTATATATATAACAAGCTAAGAGCCCTGAATATCAAAGGCAAATTTAGGAAATCAGATTGAGTGGCAGGTGGAAGGAGAGGATTCAGAAGCAGCGAGGAGTTGCCGGACCTGACTCAGAGGGAAACAGTGCCGCTCAGGCATGATCTGCAGAGCGACCACAGCAGGGCTGGTGGTAGCATTCTGGACACAGTTTCCTAAGGGAGAGATAGTGAGCCACACCGTCTACTCACACCTCCGAAACCAGAGAATAACAGCGCTCTCGGTAAAAGCTAAGTACTTGCATTTATTTTACCATGCCCCCAGCCCCCAAGCCAGCTTCAGTGGCTGTCAATTTCTCTGGGCCTGAGATAGGCCCTGCTGCATACACCAAGCCACTCTCCCAGCCTTGGAGAAGGCATAAATTAACAATTGGGGGAAAAGATAATCTGCTAGTTTCACTAAGTTGGGGTGCTCAAGACAGAAGCGCCTCCTGTCCAGGCACAAACAGTCCAAGGACTTTGAATACCTTCCACCCCTGCATGGACCGGTGTGGGGCCATTTCAGGAGATGAGGCCCTTGTTACTGCAATGGTGTATGTCCTTAAGATCTGACTTCAACCCTTTCAGCGGTGTGGTGGAGAGGTGGGTTTTTGATGTATGAAACCGCACTGCCTATTAAACAGGGTGCTCACCTACCCACATCAGGGGCCTAAGGACTGGTGGGTCCACCCACATCACCTAGCCATCCACGACAGGGTTTCAAGGGTAAGTAGTGCCTCCCAGTCCTTACAACCAAAAGCACTGGGTGCCCATAGTCCAGCAACAGAACCCTACCCACGTGTGCTCTAGGGAACAGGGATATGCTTTCCTCACAGACATTCAAGGGAATGTTGTCAGACCCCTGCCTCATTCAGAGTGTGACCACCTGCTGCAACCAGATACCTGTGCCTACACAAATCACCCCTGCCCCTCTAAGATTGTAGTGCAGAGCCTGTACCACACACTTCATGGCCAACTACGTGGACACCTGAGCTGAATCTATACAAGAAAAGTGAATGGATTCCTAGGCCCATATACCTGGTAACAGCTCTACCCATCTGGTGACAGGACGTTACAGCTTCAAAGGCAAAAATGATCAAGCTAGCTTGCTCAAGCAGCCTATTTGGGCATTTAAAAATATTAAGTGTAATAAATTAATACAATAACTTATAGATGGCTTGGAGACAACAGTCAATATCAAATTGTATAAATAAGCATACTACGATTGCTTCAACAAGCTTATAAAGCAAAGAATCAAGGGATCTTCCAATGAAGGTGCCTTTCTGGAATTACCAGGTGTAGAATACAAAAGATTAATATACAGAATTCTCCAGGAGATCAGGCAACACACAGAACAAGCCAAGGAATACACAGATAAAGCAGTTCAAGAAATTAAAAAGGTTATTCAAGAACATAATGAAAAACTTAATAGGCTGCAAGGTTCCATAGACAGACAGCAATCAGAAATTCAGAAGATTAACAATAAAATTACAGCATTAGACAACTTAAAGAAAGTCAGAGGAGCAGAATTGAGGAAATGGAAGGCAGAATTAGTGAGACTGAAGATAAAAGACTTGGCACCAATACGTTTGAAGGAAAATCAGATAAAAGAATTTTAAAAAGTAAAGAAACCTTACAAATCATGTGGGACTCTATCAAGAGAAATAGCCTATGAGTGATTGGAGTACCAGAACAGGAAGGGATAACAGAAAATACAGACAGAATTCTTGAAGATTTGTTGACAGAAAACTTCCTTGATATCATTAAAGATGAAATGATATCTATCCAAGATGCTATTCAAACACCACATAGGTAGATCTCAAAAGAAAGTCACCAAGACATATTATAATCAAGCTTGCCAAAACCAAAGATCAAGAGAGAATTTTAAGAGCTGCTTAGGGATAAACGAAAAGTCACCTACAAAAGGAGAGTCAAAAAGAATAAGCTTGGACTACTCGGCAGAAACCATGCAGGCAAGAAGGCAATGGGATGACTTATATAAAGTATTGAAGGAAAAAAATTGCCAGCCAAGAATCATATATCCAGCAAAACTCTCTCTCAAATATAAAGGCAAAATTAGGACATTTCCAGATAAACAGAAGTTCAGTGAATTTGTAAAAACCAAACCAAGACTACAAGATATACTAAAAGCCATTCTCTGGTTAGAAAATCAATAATATCAGTTATCAACCCAAGACTAGAACACAGGACAGAGTAACCAGATATCAACCCAGATAGGGAAATCACAAAAATAAATCAAGATTAAAAAAAAAAAAAAAAAACTCTAAAAACAAGGAAACAAGGATGTCATTATGTTAAAGATGACAACATTAAAACAATAAAGACAGACTAAAAAATGTAGTCATACATCTTTCATATGGAGAGGAAGTCAAGACAATATAAAGAAATAAAAGTTTGGTTTAAAATTAGAAAAATAGCGGTAAATATTAAGGTAACCATAAAGGAGACTAACAATCTTACACATCAAAATAAAATACAAGAAAACATGAAGACTCAGCAAAAACAAAATCAACAATGAATAAGAGGAAAAGACAATATATAAAGATAAACTACTCAGCACAAAAAATTAAGTGGGAAAAAGAAACTGTCAACAACACACAAAAAAAGACATTAAAATGACAGCACGAAACTCATACCTATCCATAATTACGCTGAATGTAAACGGACTAAATGCACCAATAAAGAGACAGAGAGTGGCAGAATGGATTAAAAAACATGATCCATCTGTATGCTCCCTACAAAAGACACACCCTAGACTTAGAGACACAAACAAACTAAAACTCAAAGGATGGAAAAAAATATATCAAGCAAACAACAATCAAAAAAGAGCAGGAGTGGCAATATTAATTTCTGACAAAATAGACTTTAGAGTAAAGTTCACCACAAAGGATAAGGAAAAACACTATATAATAATTAAAGGGACAATACCCAGAAGGATATAACCATATTAAATATTTACACACCCAATGACAGGGCTTCAAGATACATAAAGCAAACTCTCAACAGCATTGTAAACATCTCAACAATAATAGTAGGAGACTTCAACACACCACTTTTGGTGAAGGACAGAACATCGAGAAAGAAGCTCAATAAAGACACGGAAGATTTAAATGCCACAATCAACCAACTTGACCTTGTAGGCATATACAGAACACTCCACCGAACAGCAGCCAAGCGTGCTTTTTTTTCCAACGCACATGGAACATTCTCTAGAATAGACCACATTAATATGGTCATAAAGGAAGCCTTAACAGAATTCAAAAACACTGAAATATTACAAAGCATCTTCTCTGACCATAAGGCCATAAAAGTAGAAATCAATAACAGAAAAAACAATCAAGAAATCAAACACATGGAAACTGAGCAACACCCTGCTCAAAAATGACTGGGTTATGGAAGAAATTAAGAATGGAATAAGGAAATTCATAGAATCCAATGAGAATGGAAACACTTCCTATGAGAACCTTTGGGACACAGCGAAAGCAGTGCTCAGAGGTCAATTTGTAGCAATAAAGGCACACATCCAAAAAGAAGGCCAAAAGCAAAGAACTATCCCTACAACTTGAACAAATAGAAAGAGCGCAACAAAAGGAACCCTCAGGCACCAGAAGAAAGCAAATAATAAAAATTAGAGAAGAATTAAATAGAAAACAGAAAAACAATTGCGTTAACAAGACTAAAAGCTAGTTCTTTGAAAAAATTAACAAAATTGATGAACCATTGGCCATACTGACAAAAGAAAAACAGGAGAGGAAGCAAATAACCCAAATAAGAAATGCAATGGGTGGTATTACAACAGACCTAACTGAAATTAAAAGAATCATATCAGATTACTATGAAAAATTATACTCTAACAAATTTGAAGAAATGGATTAATTTCTAGAGAAACACTACCTACCTAAACTAACACAAACAGAGGTAGAACAACTAAATAAACCCATGACAAAAGAAGAGATTTAAAAGGCAATTAAAAACCTCCCAACAAAAAAAAAGCCCTGCCCTTGATGGCTTCACTGCAGAGTTCTACAAACTTTCAGAGAAGAATTAACACCACTACTACTAAAGGTATTTCCCAGTAAAGTAGGAATAGAAGGGAAATTCCTCAACATAATAAATGGCATTTATACAAAGCCAAAAGCCAACATCTTCCTAAATGGAGAGAGTCTGAAAGCATTCCCCTTGAGAACGGAAACCTGACAAGGGTGCCCTTTATCACCATTCTTATTCAACATTGTGCTGGAGGTACTAGCCAGAGTGCTTAGGCTAGGTAAAGAAATAAAGGGCATCAGGATTGGTAAGGAAGAAGTAAAAGTATCACTATTTCCAGATGACATGATCTTATACACAGAAAACCCTAAAGAATCCTCAAGAAAACTACTGCAACTAATGTAAGAGTTAAGCAGAGTATCAGGATACAAGATCAACATACAAAAATCAGTTGGATTCCTCTACATCAACAAAGAGAACATCAAAGAGGAAATTACCAAATTATTACCATTTATAGTAGCCCCCAAGAAGATAAAATAAAAAATAAATCTAACCAGAGATGTAAAAGACCTATACAAAGCAAACTACAAGATATTACTGCAAGAAACCAAAAGAGACCTACGTAAATAGAAAAACACACCTTGCTCATAAATAGGAAGACTCAACATTATAAAAATGTCTATTCTACCCAAAGCCATCTATAGATACAATGCAATTCTGATCCAAATTCCAACAACATTTTTTAATGAGATGTAGAAGCAAATCACCATCTTCATATGGAACAGAAAGAGGCCCCAGAGAAGTAAAGCATTACTGAAAAAGAAGAACAAAGTGGGAGGCCTCGCACTACCTGATTTTAGAACCAATTATACTGCCACAGTAGTTAGAACAGCCTGCTTACTGGTACAACAGATACATAGACCAATGGAACAGAATAGAGAATCCAGACATAAACCCATCCACATATGAACAGCTGATATTTGACAAAGGCCCAAAGTCAGTTAGATGGTGAAAAGACAGTCTCTTTAACAAATGGTGCTGGCATAACTGTATATCCACCTGCTAAAAAATGAAACAAGACCCATACCTCACACCATGCACAAAAACGAGCTCAAAATGGATCAAAGACCTAAAAATGAAATCTAAAACAATAAAGAAAAAATAGGGACAACACTAGGAGTCCTAATACATGGCATAAACAATATACAAAGAATTACTAACAATGCAGAAGAAAAACTAGATAACTGGGAGCTCCTAAAAATCAAACACATATGCTCATCCAAAGACTTCACCAAAACAGTAAAAAGATTATCTACAGACTGGGAAAAAGTTTTTAGCTATGACATTTCTGATCAGAATTTGATCTCTAAAATCTACAAGATACTGCAAAAACTCAACAACAAAAAGACAAGTAACCCAATTAAAAAATGGGCAAAGGATATGAACAGACACTTCACCAGAGAAGACACTCGGGCAGTTAACAGGTACATGAGGAAGTGCTCACAATCATTAGCCATTAGAGAAATGTAAATCAAAACTGCAATGACATACTATCTCACTCCAACAAGGCTGGTATTAATCCAAAAAACACATAACGGGAATGTAAAATGGTACAACCACTTTGGAAATCAATTTGGCACTTCCTTAAAAAAACTAGAAACAGAGCTACCATACGATCCAGCAATCTCACTTCTTGGAATATATTCTAGAGAAATAAGAGCCTTACATGAACAGATATATGCACACCCATGTTCGCTGCAGCACTGCTCACAATAGCAAAAAGGTGGAAGCACTAAGGTGCCCATCAATGGATGAATGGATAAATTACAGTATATTCACACGGTGTAATACTACACATCAATAGAGAAGAATGATGAATCCATGAAACATTTCATAGCATGGAGGAATCTGGAAGGCATTATGCTGAGTGAAATTAGTCAGCTGCAGAAGGACAAATATTGTATGAGACTACTATTATAAGAACTCAAGAAATAGTTTAAACACAGAAGGAAATATTCTTTGATGGTTAAGAGGGTGGGGAGGGAGGGAGAGAGAAGGGTATTCACTAATCAGATAGGAGACAAGAACTCTTTAGGTAAAGGGAAAGACAGCACACATACAGGAGAGGTCAACACAACTAGACTAAACCAAAAGCAATGAAGTTTCCTGAATAAACCGAATGCTTCGAAGGCCAGAGTAGCAGGGTCGGGGTCTGGGGACCATGGTTTCAATTGACCTAGATAGGTCAATTGGCATAATAAAATCTTTTAAGAAAACATTCTGCGCCCCACTTTGGTGAGTTGCTTCTGGCGTCTTAAACACTAGCAAGTGGCCATCTAAGATGCATCAATTGGTCTCAAGCCATCTGGAGCAAAGGAGAATGAAGAACACCAAAGAAACAAGGTAATTATGAGCCCAAGAGGCAGAAAAAAAAAAAAAAAAAACCAGTGCCCTTGAGTCGATACCAACTCATAGCAACCCTATAGGACAGAGTAGAACTGCCCCATAGAGTTTCCAAGGAGCGCCTGGTGGATTCGAACTGCTGACGCTTTGGTTAGCAGCTGTAGCACTTAACCACTACACCACCAGGGTTTCCAAGAGGCAGAAAGAGCCACATAAATCAGAGACTACATCAGCCTGAGACCAGAAGAACTAGATGGTGCCTGGCTACAACTGATGACTGCCCTGACAGGGAACAAAACAGAGACTCCCGGAAGGAGCAGGAGAGCAGTGGGATGCAGACCTCAAATTCTTGTAAAAAGACCAGACTTAATGGTCTGACTGAGACTAGAAGGACCCTGGAGGCCATGGTTCCCAGACCTTCTGTTAGCCCAAGACAGGAACTGTTCCCAAAGCCAACTCTTCAGACAGGGATTGGACTGGAGTATAAGATAGAAAATGATACTGGTTAGGATTGAGCTTATTGGCTCAAGTAGACAACTGGTGAGGATTGAGCTTATTGGCTCAAGGAGCTGCCCACATAGTCTCATTATTGAGACTATGTGGGCAGCTCCTGTCTGAACAGGAGATGAGAGGGCAGAGGGGGACAGAAGCTGGCTGAATGGACACGGGGAATACAGGGTGGAGAGGGGGACTGTGCTGTCTCATTGCAGGGAGAGCAACTAAGAGTATGTTGTTTTGTATGAGAGACTGACTTGATTCATAAACTTTCGCTTTAAGCACAATTTAAAAAAAAAAAAAAAAGCTCCTTAGAAGGCAGGTGAAGATTTCCTAAAGAGGACACAAAAAACACTAACACAAAAGGCGAAGATCAATACACTGAGCAAAAGTAATCTTAAGAATTCTTTACGTGAATAAGACAGTGAAACGTGAGCCACAGACTGGGCAAATGTATTTGCAATACATTTAATGAGCTAAGGACTAATGTCTAGAATAGGTAAATAATTCCTAAATACTAATAAGAAAAACACTGATAGCCCAATAGAAAAGTGGGCAAAATAAATGAATAGGTACTTTATATATATATATATATATATATATATATATATACATATATATATCTCCAACCGGCCAAAAATCTTCTAATATTGCTCAATATTTAAAGTCATCAGTTAAATTTAAACTACAATGAAAACCGAATACATACCTACCAGAATGGTTAAAATTAAAGACAGCTAATACGAAGTATTATAATACCAAGTATGTCCTATAGTGTCGCTATGAGTCGGAATCGACTCGACAGCACTGGGTATTTTTTTGTTTAATACCAAGTACTGGGGAGAATGTAGAGTAACTAAAACTCTCATACACTGCTGGTGAGAATGTAAAATAGTACAACCACTTTGGAAAACTCTTGGGCAGTGTCTACTGACTTGGAACATGCATATACTCTATGATCCAGGAATTCCACTCCTAGGCATAGATAACAGAAATACATACATATTTTCACCAATCAGTGAGTACTAAAATGCTTACAGCAGCACTGTTGATAATAGCCCCAAATGCCATCAACAGGACAGATACATTGTAGTGGAATTCTTTCAGCAATGACAATGGATTAACAACTGCTATGCACAGTTGATAATCTCAGCAACATGATGTTGAGCAAAAAAACCACGTACAAAAGAAAGCGTGCTGTATGATTCCATTTATATGAAGTTCAGAAACAGGAAAAACTCACCAATGGTGTTAAAAATGAGGATAACAATTATCTGAGTCTTGGGAGTGCAGGTGCTAGGGGGAGGGCAGCTCTGGGGCTCTGGTAATATTCTAGATCTTCATCTGGGAGCTGATGTCCCAAATGAGTTCACTTTGTAGTAGTACATCAAGCTGTACTCTTGGGATTGGTTGCTTTTCTGTATGTATATTTGCCTTGGTTATCTAGCACTGCTGTAACACCACAACAAAGAGAAGTTTATGTTCCCACAGTAAAGTAGGCTAAAGTCCAAATTCAGGGTGTCAGCTCCAGGAGGCGGCTTTCTCTCTCTGTTGGCCTTTCCCTGGGCTAGGAGCTTCTTTGTGCAGGAACCCAGGTCCAAAGGACATGCTCTGCTCCTGGCAGTGCTTTCTTGGTGGTATGAGGTCCCCCACTTTCTGCTTGATTCCCTTTCATCTCTTGAGACAAAAGGTGGTGCAGGCCACACCCCAGGGAAACTCCCTTCACATTGCTTAGGGAGGTGATCTGAGTAAGGGTTACAATCCCACCCTAATCTTCTTAACATAAAATTACAATCACAAAACGGAGGACAAACACACAATACAGGGAATCATGGCCTAAACAAGTTGATACACACATTTTTGGGGGACATAATTCAATCCATGACAATATTGTACATACATACAGGCTGCAGGGTCCTGGAGGGAGCGAGAGGAGGAGATGGGGCAGCTGGGGCCACGCTGAGCAGGAGTGGGAGGGAGAGTCCACTTCAAGGTCTGGTTGTTTTAGAGCAGAAGAGGTCTGAGCATGTTTAAACTGGACGGGCACATTGCACCGAGGGAGGGGAGGGGACCACAGGTCAGGACCACAGAAGTCAACTTGCCTAGACCATTGCCTCAGGGTCAGGTGGCCCGGAGAGCACGCCGAGTCCAGGGTATAAGGCTCAACTCCAGGCTCTGTCCCTGATTCACCACTGTTCCTGCCAGCCTCAGGCTTGGCGACTTGCCCCAGGTGACAAGAAGAAAGGTGGCCATCTTTGGGGGAGCAGCAGGAGGTTTTGTTACTATGGCTTAAAACCAAAAAACAGTGTGTGGGTTTTTGTGTGGGAGACTGACTTGATTTGTAAACTTTCACTTAAAGCACAATAAAAATTATTAAAAAAAAAAAAAAAAAAGCCAAACCCATTGCCGTCGAGTCAATTCCAACTCATCGTGACCCTATAGGGCAGAGTAGAACAGCCCCATAGAGTTTCCAAGGAGCACCTGGTGGATTCAAACTGCCAACGTTTTGGTTAGCAGCTGTAGCTCTTAACCACTATACCACCAGGGTTTCCTACTATGGCTTAATGGAATAGAAATTTCAATTTTGCGGATTCAAAATATTATTCTCCCCTTAGCCTCAAGATATTTCCTGAGTTAAAACAAAACTTTTCTATAGAGTTTGTGTTTTCTCCTTGATGTGCATATTTGGATATTGAAAACAAAATATCTCTAATGTTCTTGATGAGCTAAAAGTTGCTCTTTAAAAAAGTGTCAGGCAAGAGACTTGTTTGGGGCCAAGTCTATGAGGTACAAGTAACCTGACTTTTCCAAAGCATGAGAAGAGAGTTAAGATGTTTGTACGAGAGGAAGGTGCTCTTTTCAACAAACAATTCAATTCAACCGACATTTATTGGGTACCTATTTTTTTTATTATGTGCCATGCTGGAAGGAGAGAGGAGGTTTGTTTGTACTATTACTTCGCCCTTTGATCAACAGTGCTTTGCTTTTTCATAAATGGTATCTCACGAGGGAGGCAGATAGCTCAGTGCTGGGGGTGCTATAACCTGGTTGCTCCCTGCTCTCTGATACACAGTCAGGCGCTGCCCCAGAAGAAGCTGGGTGGCTGTGCCCCATCCTGCTTCCCATTTGTGTCTTGTGACTCATTCCAATCCAAGGAAGCAGACCTGAGTCACCCTCATGTCCTTGTCTCAGAGTGCCAAGTGCCTTTTGAGTCAGAAGACTTAGAAAAACAAACCATTGTTGTTGGCAGGCCGCTTTGGATTCCAGAAAATTCTGAATGAAAACCACAGTTGCAAACTGGAATGGCTTTGCAAACTGCAGCTGATTATTCTAGGATAACGCCTTGAAATACCCTCAAAAATCAGCAGCTCAAGGATCCAAAAGGAGCAGTAGAAACCATAGTACAGGGTTGGGCCAGTGGCTACACCACCACCCTCCTCAAGCCGGCTTCCAGCCCACCACCTCCCCACCTCACAACCTCGGGCCTCCTTGGCATGTCTGAGGAAACTCAGCCCCCACATTGCCTAAAGCAGCATTTGGGGAGCTCTGGTTTCAGTTTAATAGTGTGTTACCAGGGCCAGGAATCTGAAGTCCAGGGCTTTGAGCCAGTGACAGCTTTTGGCTGCAGTGGCTGGGGAGCTGAGGCTACTTTTCAGGCACACAAGAAATGTCTGCATTATTTCTCAAATGGGTCAGCTGACTGCTATGGAGGCCAGGCCTTTGACTGAATGGGCTTTGGATATAAATCAAATATTTAAATTGATATTTTTCCTGTTTGGTAGAACCATTCTAGCTGGTCCTGTCGACTTGTTTTTATACAAGATTTGGGCTCATGAAATATGTATTTTTCTTCTTGAGTCTGTCTGGGACAGATGTGGCTACATACCTTGAGGGGACTGGTGCGAGCAGCCAGTCACTCCAGCTGACCCCCCTTGGCTGACTGTGCACTTGTTGCAGGACCAGTTTGTTTGCTGCTGGCCCATGTGGCTATATTTTTTAATCATGCAGGTCTTGGGTTTGTGCCAAGCAGCAAGTTGCTGTCTGCATCTTTTAGGAAAGAAGGAGAAAAGCACATTCCCTCAGCCATCTTCTGTCTTCAGTGTCCTGGGATCCATGAAACCAGAAAGGTGTTTGTGAACATCCCCCAATGCTGCAAAATAACTATGTGGGGAAAATAGACATTCAGTTCCTTTTGAAAAGCAGCATTTTGTTAAAAGGAATTTTCACCCATACATTTACCACAGACTATTTTATTCTAGATATTTCAAATGGTTTCCCTTCCAAGCTTGTTCTGGGATCTGGGCCTGAAGTAGCATGAGCCTCCTTGTCAAAGGGTAAAAACGCATACTCTGTTACAATAAAAAGATTTATTGGAGGCTCAAGACAGTTTGAACCAGGGAAACACGAGCTCACAAAAAGTGAAACCAAACACTCTGAGGAACTGAAAGTGAGTACCATTACCCATTGCCGTAAAGTCTATTTCAACTCATAGCAACCCTATAGGACAAGTAGAGCTGCCCCATAGGGTTTCCAAGGAGTGGCTCATGGATTCAAACTGCCAGCCTTTTGGTTAGCAGCTAAACACTTAACCACTATGCCACCAGGGCTCCTGAAAGTGAATAGGCATATTTATATAATGGAATCAGGGACTTATGGTACAATTTTTCTGATTGGTTTTCAAGCATTTAGGGAAGCGAGAGGCAGGATAACTCAAAGTGGGGATCTTAAGAGAATTGGCTTAAGAGACATATGTGGGCTTCTTAGTTTGGTTATTATTTGAAAATTGCATGGGTAAGTAACTATAGGGGGTTTACAGGGTGCTCATAAGACAACCACAGGACAGTCTTTCTGAAGACATTCTATTAAAATGGCTTTCTCAAGCAAACCATTTCCTGAGGGTAGCTTGCACAGGCAATTTCTGATAAGCCATTTGCTTCAAGACCCTCTGGAAAAGTTTTTAGCTCAATCACAGAGAAAAATAGTTCCTTAGCTTCATGATTAAGTCTCTTCAAAGGTTAATGGTTGCTAGGGTGTAAGCAAAAGTAAAAGAAGTTATAGCCTGGTGAAGTTGGGACTCAGACCTAGGTCCGCCATTCTTGTGATGCCAAGTGCCTCAGTTTTGGGGCTCCCACACGTTCTCTCCTTTTGATCAAGAATGTCCATAGAAATTCTTTGATCACTCTTAAAAGAATGCTTTCTTCTGCATGGACTTATGATGACACACTCTTCTTTTGGATGGCTACTTACTTGGGTAAAGTTTTAAGACCTTGGTCGCTACTAAGAGGGTAACCAGGTACCGTCCAACCTCTTTGCCATGCTATTGCTTAGTATTCTGCCTCCGTGATCTTATGTTGGGGTTAGGGTGGAGCAAGGTCATATTAGAGGAACAACTTGACAACTAAAAGAGCGGTCAGGGTGTGAGTTTGAGTTCATCAGAGAAATGAGATTTATCTATATACATAATTCTTCTCATAGGCATCAGGTTGGTTCTTTGAGTCAAAACACTGGATGTACCTTTCAGACATTTGATTGTTCCAATAATAATTACAACAGTAATAAGTATCATTAACCTACTTGGCAATATGACCTAATCCATGATCCTATTCTGGAAGGCAGCCAACAACAACAACAAAAAATAATAAAGAAAAGGGAAGCTTGACATAGGGGGTAGTTGAAGCCATGCAGCCTTTTGGTGTACTTGCTTGAGGTCTTGCTCTACTTCTCCAGAAGTATTCACTTAGGTACAACAAGAAGTATTAGCAATCACGCAAACTCTTCCTTGCTAGGCTAGAATAAAATCAAGAGTAATTTTATTGTCTAATATAACTTTAACAAGAGAGTTTAAGAATTTCTGTTGGGATTCTGTGCTACCAACTAGTTCATTAGTTATTTGTAGCATACCACTAAACAACAACAACAAAAAAAAACCCACTGTTTGTAGCATAGTAGCAGATAAATTGTGAATGGATTTCTCAAGCTCAGGGATACCTACAGTGGTAGGAGGCCTCAGAGGAACACCCACCCATCTCTGGGTATTTCATTATAGGGTGCTTATAATTTCTTTTGTATCAGGAAAAGAGTTTCAGATTACTAGTCTAGTGTACACTTTCATCATAGGAATGAATATTTAAAGAAACTGCTAGAAGGCCTAAAGTACATTGGCCCATCATGTTCCATCCATCTAGGCAGGGTAATGCCTAAGTGTAGGGTTCATTACTTGGGTCTGGTCTTTTTTAAGTGGGATTCTTTGATACTCCACATAAATATATGTATCCAAAACCCAACCAAATCCACTGCCATCAAGTCAATTCTGACTCATAGTGACCCTGTAAGACAGAGTAGAACTCCCCCATAGGGTTTCCAAAGCTGTAAATCTTTATGGAAGCAGACTGCCACATCTCTCTCCCATGGAGCTTCTGGTGGGTTTGAGCCTCTAACCTTTCAATTAGCAGTTGAGTGCTTAACCACTGGACCACCAGGGCTCCTCATTAGGAGCACAGACCATGCTATTTCCAGTGTGACTGTGTGGGAAGGAAGTGTTTTGATTAACTTACTCAAGCCAATGTCCTATTAAAGAATTGTTGCAAATAGATAACCATCCCTTTTTTAGAAGGTACCAGAGTCTAGTACAAAGGAGGGATGAGTCATTCTTTATGCAGTCAGGCAATTCCTTTCCCTTGATAAAATCCCAAAGTATCTAGGGAATTCTCTGTGTTGGAGCGGATGGCTAATTTGGCAAACATGAACACCTCTGCATTTTGCAAAGCAAGCTCTCGAGCATTCCATGGCCTGGTCAAGTGTTATGGGTTGGGTTAAATTAAAACATGATACCTGAGATTAGGCTAATAATCCAGGAGGATGCGATAGTCTAACACATAAGGCTCGCTTAAAGGTTATGTTGAGGTTAACAGTAGCATTGGGTATAAAACTATAATTCAATATAGGGGACACTAATGGATCTGAGTTTTCATGTCCAGATTTTGGAATCTGATGGCTAATCTAGCAGTCATTCAAATTAATAACACTAGCTACTCCTTGGGATAATTCGACAAAGGCATTTTCATGCCATGCACTAGTGAGAGTCACAATATACAATAGGAGAATATCTGAGATAGGCTTCATAATGGAAATAGACAAACCAAAAATAGTATAATAAGGCAAATGTCATAAAAATAATGGCTATAATAAAACAAGGTCCTCCTTCAGTTATTTGCATGGAACAAAGAGGATATTAAAAGGGGATAATGCCAACAAAATGCAGTACTGCAATCAACAACATAATAGCTATGAGTATGAAGCAAAGCACAAAGATGTTGCTAGCCTGCATGAAAAAGTCTTATCAATAAGCACAAGTTTGTAAAATAAGGCAACCTCAACAGCAGTAAGTATTAAATAAAGTCCAACAATTGAATGAAGTCTTGTTCCATGATCTCAGAGGAGCTGTCTGCACCTACTTCTGGCCACAACGGTGTTTGAACTTCAACTTTAGTCCCTCTGTGGGTTGAACAGTCCAGGTAGGAGCTGTGGCCTTCTTCAATTGGGACAAGTGAATCCAAGTCTTAACCCCTGTGATTTAGTAGCACAAGGCTTAGTGAGAAGGACCAGGTATGGTCCTTTCCAGTGAGGCTCTAGGTAGTCTTTAATTGATGTCTTTTCCAATAAATATAATCTCTAGGTTTAACTGTTATTTGTGAAGCATACTCCTTAGTATACTGGGTTAAGAACAGACAATATTTCATCAGGCTGGTTTGAATTAGAGTCAGTATAGGCTGATCAGTAAAGGAGGGAAGTAGGATGTCAAGCAATAATTTCATATGGAGTCAATCTGTGAGGCCCAATGGAGTAGGTCTTAAATTTCAAAAGGATGAGAGGGAGTACTTGAACCCAGGGCAAGTGTAAAGATGTGGAAAATTTGACTAACTGAATTTATGATTCCACTGCTCCTTTCCACAAGACTTGACAATTGAGGATGTTAAGAACATGGAGTCTTTGACAAGTAGGGAAAATTTTACATATTTTCTTGATTACTGCTGTTACAGATTGAATTGTGCCCCCCAAAAATGTGTATCAACTTGGCTAGGCCATGATTCCCAGTATTGTGTGATTGTCCACCATTTTGTCATCTGATGAGATTTTCCTGTGTGTTTTAAATCCTACCTCTATGACGCTAATGAGGCAAGATTAGAGACAGTTATGTTAATGAGTCAATCTCTTTTGAGATATAAGAGAGAGAAGTGAGCAGATAGACACAGGGACTTCATACCACCAAGAAGTAGTGCCATGAGCAGGGCATGTCCTTTGGACCCAGGGTCCCTGTGCTTAGAAGCTCCTAGACCTGGGGAAGATCACTAACAAGGACCTTCCTCCAGAACAAACAGAGAGAAAGCCTCACTCTGGAGCTGGTGCCCTGAATTCAGACTTCTAGCCTCCTACACCGTGAGAGAATAAAATTCTGTTTGTTAAAGCCATCCACTTGTCGTATTTCTGTTATAGCAACAATAGGTAACTAAGACACTTGCCCAGTAAAATGGGTTCCTTGGTCACTGCAAAGGGTTTTAGGAGCTTCTCAAGTGGGGATAATATTTTCCAAAAGTTTCTTTGTTACAAAAGTTGCAGTGGCCCAATGACTGGAAAAGGCTTCCACTCAAGGAGAAAATCTATAAATCATTACTAATACAAATTTATAACCATTGGAAGGTAGAAGTTGAATAAAATCAATTTGCCATTCAAGCATAGGCCCTGAAGGTAAAGGATATCTTCCAAGTGGGGTTTTATGAGACTTGCTTGAGTTAAATTGAGAACAAATGGAACAATTCGAAATGACATAGCTGCTTCAATGAAGTGCCCCCGCCAGTAGTTTTTTTATGTTTCCATCTCTTTATCCCTCCAAAATGGAAGTTCATGTGTAATGACTTCACTATGGGGATATGGAGAGATTTGGGAAGGACAAGCAGGTGATTAGGTCCCATTCACATCCCTGCAGTAGATCCCTGGGAGCAATCATGTTTCTTCCACATATCAATTTCAACTTTTGAAGCTAGCCTCTGATTTACAAAAAAGGTGTTCAAAAGAAATTCTGCCTGGAGTACAGTCATCTTCCATGAGTAATTCAGAAGAATAATAAGAAAGACACTGTTTTTCATGATCTTGAGATAAAATGCCTCAGATTACAGGGGTTAAAACATTATGTTGAGAACAGGTAGGACAATGTGAAACGACATGTTCTGTAGCACCAGCAAAAAAATCTCACCAATACTTTTGTAATAGAATAATCATCCCATCTTGTCTTAAATATGTGTGTTCATGTAAGTTTCGAATCATGCGAACATACAAAAATTTTGGTAGGATAATAGTATTATCATGCCCTACCTGTAACTTTGTTACTGGGTTTTGGTAAAGCAGCCAACTTTTTCCCTAGCCTCAGTTTCATCCTTTGGAGCTATTTGCTGGTGCCTGAAAAGCTGCATGAATGTCATGATTGTATTCAGTGGTTTATGGTAAATTATATCCTCCCTTTTCATCATAACTGAGATTAGAACCATCACAAGCATGGATGAAGATATTATGTGGTACCTTTAAAGAAAGAATCCATTGAGAAATAGCTTGTTTTGCTATGCCATCAGCTAAGTGGTTTCGCTTAATTTTCTGTGTTTGGGGTATTCCTTTAGATTGATGGTCTTGTATTTTAATCATGGCAATTTCAGAGGGAAGCAAAAGGGCTTCTAAGAGATCTGCCACTAAGGAGCCATTTTTAATTTGGGTCCCTGAAGGTGAAGAACCCCCTCTGTTTCTATAACATGCCAAAATCATGGGTAACATCAAATTCATACCTGCAATCTGTGTAAATAATTACTGACCATCCAGAAGACAATTTGTTAGTTCTCGTGAGCATGATCAATTCAGTTTGCTGAGCCGACATAACTTCAGGGACTTCGACATAACTTTCAAGAACTTCGGTGGAAGTGGTGACAGTGTATAGTCCATGGCAATTAGAACCTGTGGGGTGAGGTCTCAAATAACACTCATCTACAAATAGAACTAGATCTGGGCTAACAAGAGAAGTCTCCTATAAATTTCTCCTGGAGGAAATCCTGGTGGTGTAGAGGTTAAGAGCTATGGCTGCTACCCAAAAGGTCAGCAGTTCAAATTCACCAGGAACTCCTCAGAAACCCTATGGGGCAGTTATACTCTGTCCTATAGGGTCAGTATGAGTTGGAATTGACTTGATGGCGACAGGCTTGATTTTTGGTTTGGGGGACAAAAGTTACTCTGTTAAATCTAAACAGTCATGAGAGGGATGGTTATTATCATTAGGGAGGGATAAAAGAGTAACAGGATTTAAACAGTCTACAGTATGTAATCAAATGTTAGAAGCAGACAGGAGGAGTCCCAGTAGCACATAAGAAATCAGCATGCTAGCTGACAGAAGCTGTGTTAAAGTGAAGTTTAAAATAGCAGATACTGCATAAGGAACATAAATATCCATGAAATTTCCTAAAACTGTATTTCCTGTTGTTTCCACTAGTTGGGCAGTGGCAGTGTCTTAGTTATCTAGTGCTGCTATAACATAAATACCACAAGAGGATGACTTTAACAAACAGAAGTTTATTCTCTCACAGTCTGGTATGCTAAAAGTCCAAATTCAGGGCATCAGCTCCTGGGGGAGACATTTTCTCTCTGTCAGCTCTGGAGGAAGGTCCTTGTCATCAGTCTTCCCCTGGATTAGGAGCTTCACAGTTCAGGGACCAAGGGTCCAAAGACATGCTTCACTCCTGGGACTACTTTCTTGGTGGTATGTGGCCCTCTTGTCTCTCTGCTTGCTTCTCTCTTTTACACCTCAAAAGAGATTGATTTAAGACAAAACCTAAGCTTGTAGATTGAGTCCTGCTTCATTAACAAAACTTCCTCTAATTCTCCCTCATTAACATTATAGAGGTAGAATTTACAACACATAGAAAAATCACATCAGGTGACAAAATAGTGGACAATCACACAATACTGGGAATCATGGTCTAGCCAGTTTGACACATATTTGGGGGGACACAATTCAATCCATGACAGGAAGGAACTTCTCTAAGGCAAGGAGGATAACCCCTGGCAACTGAATCTAGTTGGAGGCTATTGTAGCCAACTAGTCTCTGTTGTGCTCTGTGTTTCTGAGTAAGGACTCCCAAGGCATTCCCAGATAACTCATGAACAAAAAGTGAAAACTCCAAATTATAATTAAGCAATCCTAGGGCTGGTGTGTTCATTAGTGCTTCCTTTAGTTTTAATATGGCCTGTTTGCTACTCTCTGAAAGTTGAAAAGAATCAGGCTCTGAAGCCTTTAGGTATTCATATAATGGTTGTGCCAGCAGAGAAAAATTTGTTATCCAAGTTTGGCAATATCCACAAAGTCCCCAAAATCTGCTCACGTGTTTCTTTGTGGTTGGGACAGGAAAGGCTAAGGTGATTACCTTTCTTCTGGGATTAATAGTGGTCCCCTTTGCTGAGATTATATATTATAAATGCCTGTCAGTTGGGCCATTTGCAATTTCCTTTTAGAGGCTTTGTGTCCACCATTGGCCAACTGTTTAAATAAGAAAATGCTGTCTTCTAGACACGCTTGCTGAGCGTTACTGCAGATGAGCAAGTAATCTACATATTCTAATAGGGTAGATCTAGGGGCAAATTGCAAAGGCTACAAGTCGCATGTAAAATCTGGAAAAAGTAAGTGAAAGTCTTAGTGAAGCCTTGAGGCATCAGAGTCCAGGTATGATGTTGGTCTCCCCAAGTAAAGGCAAATTAATATTGGGTGTCAAGATATAAAGAGATACTAAAAAAATACTGCACATATCAACAACTGTAAAATAAGTAGCTTCAGAGGGGACATTAAAAAGGAGCAAATGAGGATTGGGGACTACAGGGAATCTAGGGATGACAATGCAGTTAATGGCACACAAGTCTTTCACAAATCTTCATCCCTGGTCGATGGGCCTTTTTACTGGGAAAACAGGGGTACTGCAAGGACTAGTGCAAGGAATAATTAAACCCTTAACAAGGAAATATTGGATGAGAGGAGCAAGCCCTTCGTTTGCTTCCTTTTTTAAGGGGTACTCAGAAATTTTAGGCAAAGATTTGGAGGTATCAATTTGAATATTAATTGGATCTGCAGACAGTACCCAACCAATATGTGAAGAAGTGGAGGGCTAGAGAGTTTCTGGCACTGAGGAAAGACAACCTAAAGAGTGGGAGGGACAGTAGAATTGCATTTCTTCAGGGGTATAGTAAAACAAAACAAAAACAAACCCATTGCCATCGAGTCAATTCCAACTCATAGTGACCTTACAGGACAAAAGTAGAACTGCCGCATAAGGTTTCTGAGGAGCAGCTGGTGGGTTCGAACTGCCACCCTTTTGTTAGCAGCATGAAGCTTTAACCACTGGCGCCAGCAGGGCTCCAGGGGGTGTAGTAAGTGCTGGTAAATAGCAAAAGGATTCTTCCTTTAAGATCTCCTCAAAGAAACTTCGTGATGGTTGCTAGTGAGTTCTAATAACATCTTCCCTTTTCATTAAATTGTATGTGACAACTCCATTTAGATAAAAAACTTCTTCTTATTAAATATACCAAATAAAAAGGGATGTAAATATTCTGTAGAACCAAGGGATATGGGGACAGGTTTAGAGTGGATTAAAGTCTGTTCTTTATTAGTAACGCCTACAACATTGGACGTTTTGGTACTCTGGGGCAGAAACTTCTGTAGACATGAGAGGTTTATTGCTGACAGGGTGACACCTGTATCAATTAAAATTTGCAAGATTCTCTATTAACTTGAATAATCATTTCTCCTTGAGAATTTAAAGTTACCATTGGAAAAACCCTTGTATTGTCCCCCTTCATTTCAGTTTAGGTTGGGCTTTGGGGCAAAGTGTTCAATTTCATTTTTAATTTTATACACTCTTTCTTAAAATGTCCAGGTTTCTTACAATAGTAGCAGGCAATAGTCTCTGACTCGTTATTTTTTGGGATTTTCTTTTGGCCTGGGGTTTGTAATTGCTGCAACTTCAGCATCATTAATTTGTTTTGTTTACCTCGTGTCTTTTGTTCTAAAGCCTGTTTCTTTTGTTCTAATATTTGGGCTAACTTGTAAGTCAGGTGAGTTAATTCTGAGGTGGGAGCAGCCTCCCAATCTAATCTATAGTGTTTGATCAGTAAGACAACTCTGGGAGTAATTCACTTATAAACATGGAGTTAAAAGCTATTTTGGCTCTTTCTTTCTCCCTGAATAACCCAGTATATTCAGCAAAAATTTTAGTGAGGTAATCTTGGTAATTGTAAACACTTCCGTCTTTTACTTGTTGCAACTTTGAACCTTTTTCCGAACTATTTTCTTAGGAAACACTTTGGATATTGCATCTAAAATGTCTTTAGATACAGCCTTTGCCTGATTCGGCTTCAGAAATATTTGTTTGCGTAACTAAAAGGCCTTCAGAATTTTTCCATTAGGGTTCTTCTGTACATAATTAAACTCCCCCAAGTCCTACTAACATATTTACTAAATGTTATAAATCTGACAACCCAGATGTCTTGGTTGGCCAGTGCTGCTGTAACAGAAATACCACAAGTGGATGGTTTTAAGAAAGAGAAATTTAGTCTCTCACAGTCTAGAAGCCCAAATTTGGGGTGCCCACTCCAGGGAATGGCTTTCTCTCTGTGACAGCTATAGGGGAAGGTCCTTGTCATCAATCTTCCCCTAGTCTTAGAGCTTCTCAGCACAAGAGGCCTGGGTCCAAAGGACACGCTCTGCTTCTAACATTGCTTTCTTGGTGGTATGAGGTCACCATGTCTCTCTGCTTGCTTCTCTCTTTTTATATCTCAAAAGAGATTAACATAAGACACAACTTAATCTTATAGATTGATTCTTGCCTTATTAACATAACTGTCACTAATCCCACCTCATTAACATCATAGAGTTAGGATTTACAACACACAGGAAAAACACATCAGATGCCAAATGGTGGATGATCACAGAATACTGGGAATCACGGACTAGCCAAGTTGACACACATTTTTTGAGGGACACAATTCAATCCATAACACCAGGATCATAGGTTTCTGTCATAATCCTAAATGCATTTCTAAATTTTTGAGGTTCTTCACATGTCTGACCACCACCTCATAGGAATCAGCCTTGGGCTCCTGAACTTGAGTCTCTTTACCCCTTTTGAAGTTAGAGGAGGTAAAACACTGCCCTAAGCCATTTTTACAACTGTGGAATTATTTTATATAGTGTAACGTTTGGCTTTAGACCAAAGGGAAAAGGTAATATATGGAGGTTTCTTTGGCTCCTCTGGGTATTTTATTTTAAAGAACATCTCAGAAAGAGCTGCAGTGGCTGGTTTTTCTAGTCGTTCTGTAGTAGCCTCTTCAGATAAAAGGCAAGTTCAGAGAGGATGTTAGTGGAGGAATAAGAAGGCAGGAATGGAGATAAAGAAGAGCCAGCTAGTGGAAGAGAAGAAGGAATGGAAGTAGGTGCCTGGCATTGTGTTTCCTTTTGTTGTTTAGTCAATTTAGAAATGCTTTCTTGCATAGAAGCCATTTTACTAACTAGTTTATCTTTCTGATGCCTTTTAGAGGCTTTTAGATGTCAATCAAAATAGGCATCCCATTGCAGTTTACGAATTAGGGAGCCTTCCTTTTCTAATTTGCTGTGCATAAAAACTAGTTTGTCCAGCTCAAAAGAGCCTCCTAGTGGCTATTGATTTTCTAGACTGCCTTTAGTGAAGTCATGCCAGTGATCCAAAAGCAAGCAAGTACAAAGGCAAAGTTTTTATTGATATAAGCAGCCAGGGTGCCTGAAAATGGCCGTTTATAGTCTTTGGAACTGGCACTCCCCATTTTACCAAAAACAGTGAATCGCAGGTCCTACTTAAAACTTGGATGTGCACTGAAAACCTGAATGTGTACCAAAGCTTAAAAGCGTGTTGAAACCTGAATGTCCACTGAAGAAAAGATGAGCTGAAACCTCTGGCTTTCTCGATATTAGACCAGAGTCTTATCGTGGATTTGTTGTTAGATGTCAAACTCTCCAAACCTAATATGGCAACTAACTCATCAAAATATTTAGAGCATAAACTGAAAATGAAAGTACAAAAAAAGAAAGCCAACAATAAATCACCAAAAGCATCATGCAAGGAAGCAGAGCTTGATTAGAGAGGCTTTTTACCTGGGACGAATCCTGGGAATCCATGGAGACAGAAGGGGTCAAGGGGCCCATGCTGGTACTGAAGCTTCTGAGTCCTCAATGTCCCAGAGGCTGCCAAAGATAATGCACATTCGAGTTCCAAGTATGTGACACCAGAAATGTCAAAAAGTGCATACTCCATTAAAATAAAAATAGATTTATTGAAGCTCAAGACAGATCAAACTGGGGAGACTCTAGCTCACAAAAAGTAAAACCAAATGCTTGGAGGAACTGAGGGCGAAAATACATACCCATTGATGTCGAGCTGATTCCAACTTATAGCAATCCTATAGGACAGAGTAGAATGACGCTGTAGGGTTTCCAAGAAGTGGCTGGTGGATTTGAACTGCTGGGCTTTTGATTAACAGCCGAATGCTTAACTACTGCACCACAAGGGCTCCATGAAAGTGAATAGGCAAATTTATATAATGGAATCAGGGACTTACAATACAATTTTTTCTGACTGGTTTTCAAGCATTTAAGAAAGTGGGAGACAGGATAATTCAAAGTGGAGATCTTAAGGTGACTGGCTTAAGGGACATATATGGGCTTCTTAGATCGGTTATTATCGAAAACTGCAGAGGTAGGTGACTATGGGGGGTTTACAGGGTGGTCACAGGACAGAATTCCCAAAGACATTCTGTTAAAATACCTTTCTCAAGCAGGCCATTTCCTGGGAATAGCTTGTGCAGGTGATTTTTGATAAGCCATTTGCATCAAAACCCTCTGGGAAAGTTCCACCGACATTCCTTCTTAGCTCAATCACAGAGAAAAGCATTTCCTTAGCTGCATGATCAAGTCTGTTCAAAGGTTAAGATTGCTAGAGTGTAAGCAGAAGTAAAAAGAATTATAACAAGATGATGTCAGGACTCAGACCTCGGTCAACCATTCTAGTGATGTCAAGTGCCTCAATTCTGGGGCTCCCACACATCCTTCACTGGCTAATTCTTGCTGACACTGTGAACACAGTGGCAGTTGAAGGTACTTTCCGAGAAGGTGTAGGGATGTAGGAACTCTGCTCACACAAAAATCAAAGGAGCTCCATGCCAAAGCCCACCACCCCACTTTGGAAGAGCAGGTGGTATGTTCCTTCCAGCGTGGGATCCAGAAACGGGGACCCCTCCCTCTTTCCACTTACGAAGCCATGCTTTCCACTTCTGGTGGCTGCAAGCCCCTGCTGACCCATCAACCCAGCCACCTCCCTCTCAGCACACTTGTTGGTCCTCTGTCTTTCCATCCATTGCTCACTTCAGCTGGAGTCATGCTTTCTTTCAGCCACTCATTCTCTGCTTCATGTCTTGCCAGGAATACACAAGTAAGTGTTCCTTTATTTATGTTCTCCACTTTGGACTAAGCTGCATGGCGTACAGAAAGGCTTACTGGATGGCTCTTACTTATCCTGCTAAGCATTAACCCCTGCTCTGTCCACAGAAAATGTTCCTAACTTGGTGCAACTCAAGCATGCGTAAGACCCCAAGTGCAATGCTTCAGAGCTAGAGACAGAAGATGGACTTAGACACTCACCCTGGGAATTGAAAACTAAACAGAATCTCAGTGTATAGATGTGCTGAGAAGGGAGAAAGATGATGGGTGCCCTAACTTCTTGGGGTCCTTGTGAGAATCACATGAGGGTGTATACAGAGGTGGTTAGCACTGCCGGGGACACAGTCCACTGTTGTTATCTTATCCTCCCTCACCTGTGGACATCTTCAGAATTTAATCCATAAGTATCATATGTGGATCTGCACAGACAGAAGAAACATCAAAAAGACATGCGACGTCCAGAGGCTGAGCCCCTCCTGGCGTGGAGTAGTTCTGGGGTCCTCAGGCTCTTCCCATAGCCTTGCCACTGCCCCCTTTAAAACCTGAGGGGCTGTTCTTCAGCACCTTGGCCATGCTCTGTCTTTCTCTCTGGAGTCCAGCAGACAAGAGTTCCCAGAGTCCATAGCATCCCAGGTGTGAGTCAGGTTTTGAAATCATATCCAATCATTTTGTTTGTTTTCATTTTATTGTGGTAAAAGGTATATAACAAAAAAGTTTGCCATTCCAACCATTTTTAAGTGTACAGTTCAGTGACATTAATCACATTCAGCATGTTGTTCTACCGTCACCACATCCGGGCATTTTGACTGACTGCAGATGTGGCAGAAACATTTAGAAAACAGCCTGTACCTCTTTCCCCCTGAAACTACCATTTACCAGGTGATCCCAGGGGAGCCTTACCTACAGACCTGTTTTAGGACTGAGGTCCTACAACCTCCCCAGCCCCAGGCCTCGGGGCCTTTCGCTTCCTCCCCCATGACCTCCTGAGACCTTGACATTGTCTTCCTTCTCAAGGAGGCACCACTGAAATTTAGGGTCCCAGAGAAAACATAGGAAAACTCTGGAACACCAACAAGTGGGAGTTTGAGAGACTCAGTCCTGAATGGCCCAGAGGCCAGATGAAGACACTTCCCAGAACCTTCTTTCCAAGTAAGGTTTCAAAAGTCACCAATAACTCTTTTGTTCAGAAGTGGTAGAGCTGAAGAAAGGTTAACACAGGCCTACTAGTTTAACATATCAGTATGGCATAAAGGCTACAGACTTTCTCTGTGGTGAGCTCTCTTTTCTACTCGATTGCAATTTGCTTTTTAAAAAACTTTAGTCTTCTTTCAAAATCCTTATGCATTCTGTGTTGTTTACTCATTAAAAAAACCAAAACCAGTTGCTGTCGAGTCAACTCCAACTCATGGCGACCTCCTGTGTATAAAAGTAGAACCACCCCATAGGTTTTCAATAGCTGATTTTTTGGAAGTGGATCACTAGGCCTTTCTTTTAAGGTGCCTCCAGGTGGACTCGAACTTCTAACTTTTCTGTTAGCAGCCAAGCTCTTCAACTGTTTGCACCATCCAGGGACACTGTTTGCTCCTTAAACCAAAAAAACCCATTGCTGTCATGTTGATTTCAACTCATAGTGATGCTACAGGACAGAGTAGATCTGCCTCATAGGGTTTCCAAGGCTGTAATCTTGTGTGTGTGTGTGTGTGTGTGTGTGTGTGCTTTAAGTAAAAGTTTACAAATCAAGTCAGTCTCTCATATAAAAATTTATATGCACCTTGCTATATACTCCTAGTTGCTCTCCCCCAATGTGACAACACACTCCTTCTCTCCACCCTGTATTCCCCCTGTCCAATCAGCCAGCTTCTGTCCCCCTCGACCTTTTCATTTCCCCTCTGGATAGGAGCTGCCCACATAGTCTCATGTGTCTACTTGATCCAAGAAGCTCAATCCTCACCAGTATCATTCTCTATCCCATAGTCCAGTCCAATCCGTTTGAAGAGTTGGCTTTGGGAATGGTTCCTGTCTTGGGCTAACAGAAGGTCTGGGGACCATGACCTCCGGGGTCCATCTAGTCTCCGTCAGACCATTAAGTCTGGTCTTTTTACAAGAATTTGAGGTCTGCACCCCACTGCTCTCCTGCTCCTTCAGAGATTGTTTTATTCCCTGGCAGGGCAGTCATCAGTTGTAGCCAGGCACCATCTAGTTCTTCTGGTCTCAGGCTGATGTAGTCTCTGATTTATGTGGCCCTTTCTATCGGGCTGATAATTACCTTGTATCTTTGGTATTCTTCATTCTCCTTTGAGACCAGTTGATGCATTTTAGATTGCCACTTGCTAGTGTTTAAGACTCCAGATGCAACTCACCAAAGTGGAATGCAGAATGTTTTCTTAATAGATTTTATTATGCCACTTAACCTAGATGTCCCCTGAAACCATGGGTCCCAAACCTCCATCCCTGCTACACTGGCCTTCGAAGCATTCAGTTTATTCAGGAAACTTCTTTGCCTTTGGTGTAGTCCAGTTGTGCTGACCTCTCCTGTATTGTGTGTTGTCTTTCCGTTCACCTAAAATAGTTCTTGTCTACTATCTTATTAGTGAACACCCCTCTCCCTTCCTCCCTCCCTCCCCACTCTTGCAACCATGAAAGAATACTTTCTTCTCTTTTTAAACTATTTCTTGAGTTCTTATAGTAGTGGTCTTTTGCAACTACTTTCACTCAGCATAATGCCTTCCAGATTCCTCCATGTTTTGTAATGTTTCACAGATTCATCACTGTTCTCCATTGATGTGTAATATTCCGTTGTGTGAATATACCATAATTAATTTATCTATTCATCCATTGTTGGGCACCTTGGTGGCTTCCATGTTTTTGCTATTGTAAACAGTGCTGCCATGAACATGGGTGTGCATATATCTGTTCATGTAAAGGCTCTTTTTTCTCTAGGATATATTCTAAGAAGTGGGATCGCTGGATCATATGGTAGTTCTATTTCTAACTTTTTAAGAAAGTGCCAAATCGATTTCCAAAGTGGTTGTACCATTTTACATTCCCTTTAACAGTGTTCAAGAGTTCCAGTCTCTCCACAACCTCTCCAATATTTATTATTCTGTGTTTATTAGATTAATCCCAGCCTTGTTGCAGTGAGATGATATCTCATTGTAGTTTTGATTTGCGTTTCTCTAATGGCTAGTGATCACGACCATTTCCTCATGTAACTGTTAGCTACCTGAATGTCATCTTCAGTGAAGTGCATGTTCATATCCTTTGCCCATTTTTAAATTGGGTTATTTGTCTTTTTGTTGTTGAGTTTTTGCAGTACCATGTAGATTTTAGAGATCAGACACTGATCAGAAATGTCGTAGCTAAAAACTTTTTCCAAGTCTGTAGGTGATCTTTTCATTCTTTTGGTGAAGTCTTTGGATGAGCATAGGTGTTTGATTTTTAGGAGCTCCCAGTTATCTAGTTTCTCTTCTGGTGTTTGTGAATTGTTAGTAATGTTTTGTATATTGTTTATGCCATGTATTAGGGCTCCTAGCATTGTCCCTATTTTTTCTTCCATGATCTCTACCATTTTAGATTCTATATTTAGGTCTTTGATCCATTTTGAGTCAGTTTTTGTGCATGGCGTGAGGTATGAGTCTTGTTTCATTTTTTTGCAAATGGGTATCCAGTTATGCCAGCACCATTTGTTAGACTGTCTTTTCACCATCTAACTGACTTTGGGCCTTTGTCAAATATCAGCTGCTTATATGTGGATGGGTTTATGTCTGGATTCTCAACTGTGTTCCACTAGTCTATGTATCTGTTGTTGTACCAGTAGCAGGCTCTTTTGACTACTGTGGCAGTAGAATAGGTTCTAAAATCAGGTAGTGTGAGGCCTCCCACTTTGTTCTTCTTTTTCAGCAATGCTTTACTTATCCGGGGCCTCCTACCCTTCCGTATGAAGTTGGTGATTCGTTTCTAAGGCTGTAATCTTTTTTTCTTTTAATTTTTATTGTGCTTTAAGTGAAAGTTTACAAATCAAGTCAGCCTCTCATACAAAAACTTATATACACCTTGCTACATATTCCCAATTGCTCTCCCCCAATGAGACAGCCCCCTCCCTCCCTCCACTCTCTGTTTTTGTGTGCATTCTGCCAGCTTCTAAACCCCTCAACCCTCTCATCTCCCCTCCAGACAGGTGATGCCAACATAGTCTCAAGTGTCCACCTGATCCAAGAAGCTCACTCCTCACCAGCATCCTTCTCCATCGCATTGTCCAGTCCAATCTCTGTCTAAAGAGTTGGCTTTGGGAATGATTCCTTTCCTGGGCCAACAGACGGCCTGGGAGCCATGACCACTGGGGTCCTTCTAGTCTCAGTCAGATCATTAAGTCTGGTCTTTTCGTGAGAATTTGGGTTCTGCATCCCACTGCTCTCCTGCTCCCTCAGGGGTTCTCTGTTCTGTTCCCTGTCAGGGCAGTCATCAGTTGTAGCTGGGCACCATCTAGTTCCTCTGGTCTCAGGATGATGTAGTCTCTGGTTTATGTGGCCCTTTCTGTTTCTTGGGTTCATAATTACCTCTAAGGAGCAGCTGGTGGGTTCAAACTGCTTACCTTTTGGTTAGCAGCTGAATGCTTAGCCACCTCACCACCAGTCCTCCTTGTTTAATTAATTCCCTAAATTTGCATTTAGCACCAGAGGGAAGGAGGAAGGAACAGACCTGGGAGTCAGGCAGTGGCTCAAATCCAGACTAACTGAAAATCAGCTTTGTGACCTTGGCCAAGTTTCCTCATCTTCTTGTCTGTAAAATAGAGATAATAATGCTGATCTCTGGAGTTTTGTGAATATTAAACAAGAAAACAAGTGCGATTATGAGTTTCATTGCCCTCATGCATATCCCCATTGCTTCTTGTACATTTAGGAGCAGACTCACAGCTCGAACCAGAAAGTAAATGCATTTTTATCATACCTGTTAGTCCATGCTACTCTCCACCATTAAACCCTGCATCAGGGATCCTCATGCCATTCCCACCTATCCCCCCCCACCAGGTTATGTTTTACTATCTCTGTTTTAAAAATTGACAGTACTAAGGTTCCAAAAATTTAAATTATTTGTCCAAAGATGCACACTAAATAAATGGCCGGGCCAGGATTTAGAATAGGATCTAACTCAAAAGACCACCACCTGTCTGTTTGTGGTACTGTGGTGGCTTGCATGTTGCTATGATACTGGAAGCTAAGTCACTAGCATTTCATATACCAGCAGCATCACCCATAGTGGACAGGTTTCAGCAGATCTTCCAGACTAAGACAGACTAAGAAGAAAGGCCTGGTGATCTACTCCCAAAAATCAGCCAATGAAAACCCTATGGATCACAACAGAATATTGTATGGTACAGTGCTGGAAGATGAGCCCACTAGGTTGGACCCACCATGTTGGAAGGCACTCAAAATTCATGATAACCACAACAATGGACCTCAAGCACAGCAATAACCGTAAAGATATCACAGGACTGGACAACATTACATGGGGTCACCATGAGTCATAGCTGGCTCCATAGCAACTAACAACAACTTAAAAGACAGTGTTCTTCACATTATTATTTTTAAATCCATGTTTAATCATACCTTTTGACCACGATGAGGTGACTTTTCAGTTGAGGCTGTGGCAACATTGTGCGGAGACTGGATCCCACCAGTTGCTGAGAAGAGGGTTCCTTGCCACTGATTGGGGGTGCACTGCTGAGCCAGCATCACCATCTGAAGAGCTGAGCCCATCAGGTACATGACAGGGCTGGGAGTTATATGAGGCTGAAGTTCCAGGAAGGCAGAGGGCTAGTGGCAAGTAGGCAGAGTTGCAGGACCAAGTAAGCCTGGATCAGCATTCTTCCTCATCCAGAACTGAAGAAGGGCATTTGGACAGAAGGGCCCAGACACTGGCAATGAACTGGGCCCAGGTATGTCACATGACCAGCAAAATCCTTGGGATTGAGAAAATTCCTTCTATTAGTCCAAGAGTTTTCATATGATTCCTGTCCATCTCAACTGTAATGTTATGGATTGAATTGTATCCCCCAAAAGCATATGTTGAAATCCTAACCCTTGTACCTTGAACATGACCTTATTTGGGAAAATAGAATTTTCCTTTGCAAATGTTATCAGTTTAAGTCACATTGGAGTAGGGTGGATCCTAAACCTAATTCCTTCTGAGCAGCATTTTCTAAAGACAAGGACACACAGGGAAGGGAGGCAGTATATGAGGATCCATCTACCAACTAAGCAACATCAAGAAATGCCCAGGGATACCAGAAGCTGATAGAGACAAGAAAGGATCTTCCTCAAGAGCCAATAGAGAGATCACAGCCCTAGTGACATACTGAATTCAGATTTCTGGACTCCAGAAACATGAGTGAATAAATTTTTGTTGTTTTCAACCACCCAGTTTGTGGTACAGATTGTTCACAACTACAATGAACCACACTTATGATCATCCCTTTTTGTTTTTATCTTATTGTTAGTAATATGTGCTACATAACATGTTGCAGCATGTAATTTGCTGATGTTACCATTCTCATGCCAACCCCCAAAGGCAAATAAAGATTAGATTTATAAAGATACTGATAATAAAAGACAATAACAATGAAGACCAAAAAAAAAAAAAAAAAGTATTCAACTTACATCAGAACCAACTTACATCAGAGTCTTCGGAACAGAACCCTGCCATAAGTTGGAGAATACCTGCACTTTCCACCATGCATCTGTCAGTTTGTTGTACTGTGGGGGCTTGCATGTTGCTGTGACGCTGGAAGAAAAAACTCAAGCCTTGGGTTGCAGTACTGAAGGATTCTACGGGGAAAATATTAAACGATGCAGCAAGCATCAAAAGAAGATGAAAGGAATACACAGAGCCACTACACCAAAAAGAATTAGTCGACATTCATCCATTTCAGGAGGCAGCATATGATCAGGAATTGATGGTACTGAAGGAAGAGGTCCAAGCTGCACTGAACGCACTGGCAAAAAACAAGGCTCCAGGAATTCACAGAACAGCAACTGAGATGTTTCAACAAACAGATGCAGCACTGGAAGTGCTCACTTGTTTATCCCAAGAAATTTAGAAAAAAGTCACCTGGCCAACCGGCTGGAAGAGATCTATATTTATGCCTGTTCCAAAGAAAGGTGATACAACCGAATGTGAAAATTATTGAACAATATCATTAATATCACATGAAAGTAAGATTTTGCTGAAGATTTTTCAAAAGCAGCTGCAGCAGTACATCAACAGGGAACTGCCAGAGATTCAAGCCAGGTTCAGAAGAGGACGTGGAGCCAGGGATATCATTGCTGATGTCAGATGGATCCTGGCTGAAAGCAGAGAATACCAGAAAGATGTTTACCTGTGCTTTATTGACTATCCAAAGACATTTGACTGTGTGGATCATAACAAATATTGGATTATATTGTAAAGAATGGGAATTCCAGAACACTTAATTGTGCTCATGAGGAACCTGTACACAGACCAAGAGGCACTCATTTGAACAGAACAAGCGTGGCTTAAAGTCAGGAAAGGTATGTGTCAGAGTTGTATCCTTTCGCCATATTTATTCAAACTGTATGCTGAGCAAATAATCCAAGAAGGTGGACTATATGAAGAAGAATGGTGGATCAGAATTGGAGGAAGACTCATTAACAATCTGTGTTATGCAGATGACATGAACTTGCTTACTGAAAGTGAACAGGATTTGAAGCACTTACTGATGAAGATCAAAGACCACAGCCTTCAGTATGGATTACACTTCAACATACATAAAGAAAACAAAAATCCTCACAACTGGACCAATAAGCAACATCATGATAAATGGAGAAAAGATTGAAGTTGTCAAAGAATTCATTTTATTTGGATCCACAAACGACATCCATGGAAGCAGCAGTCAAGAAATCAAAAGACGCATTGCATTGGGCAAATCTGCTTCAAAAAACCTTTAAAGCAAGGATGTCACCTTGAAGACTAAGGTGTGCCTGACTGAAGCCATGGTGTTTTCAATTGCCTCATATGCATGTGAATGCTGAATGATGAATAAGGAAGACAGTAAGAAGAATTGACGCCTTCGAATTGTGGTGGTGTTGGTGAAGAGTATTGAATATACCACAGACTGCCAAAAGAATGAACAAATCTGTCTTGGAAGAAGTACAACCAGACTGCTCCTTAGAAGCAAGGATGGTGAAAGTACATCTCACATACTTTGGACATGTTATCAGAAGGGATCAGTCTCTGGAAAAGGACATCATGCTTGGTAAAGTAGAGAGTCAGCAAAAAAGAGAAAGACCTTCAAGGAGTTGAATTGGCACAGTGCCTGCAACAATGGGCTGAAACATAACAATTGTGAGAATGGCACAGGACTAGGCAGTGTTTTGTTCTGTTGCACACAGGGTTGCTATGAGTCAGAACCAACTGAATGGCACCTAATAACAGCAACAACAATACAACTTCAACAATCCAGGAGGATGCTATAGTCTAACACTTATGGCACGCTTAAAGGTGGTGGTGAAGTTAACAGTAGCACTGGGTATAAGAGTATAATTCAATTTAGGGGATTTTAATGGATCTGACATAAAGAAAATAAAAATTCTCACAATTGGACCAATAAGCAACATCATGATAAACAAAGAAATATTGAAGTTGTCAAGGATTTCATTTTACTTGGATCCACAATCAATGCAAATGGAAGCAGCAGTCAAGAAATCAAATGACATAATGTGTCAGGCAAATCTGCTGCAAAAGGACTAAGGTGCACCTGACGCAAGCCATGGTATTTTCAATCTCCTCATATGAATATGAAAGAGGGACAAAGAATAAGGAAGACCAAAGAAGAATTGATGCCTTTGAATTATGGTGTTGGCAAAGAATATTGAATATGCAATAAATTGCCAGAAGAATGAATAAATCCGTTGTGTTAGTTATCTAGTGCTGCTATAACAGAAATACCACAAGTGGATGGCTTTAACAAAGAGAAGTTTATTCTCTCACAGTCCAGTAGGCTGGAAGTCCAAATTCAGGGGAGGGGTTTCTCTTTCTGTCGGCCCTGGAGGAAGATCCTTGTCATCAGTCTTCCCTTGGTCTGGGAGCATCTCAGCACAGGAACCTCAGGTCCAAAGGATGCACTGTGCTCCCAGCACTGCTTTCTTGGTGGTATGAGGTCCACACATCTCTCTGCTCACTTGTCTCCTTTTATATCTCAAAAGAGATTGGCTTAAGACACCAGCCAATCTTGTAGATCTCATCAATATAACTGCCACTAATCCACTTCAAAACAAAAAAAAAAATTTTTATTTTTTTAATCCACCTCCTTATCATAGTGATAGGATTTACAACACACAGGGAAATCACATCAGATGATAAAATGGTAGACAATCATACAAGGGAATCATGACCTAAGCAAGTTGACAGATATTTTTGGGAGACACAATTCAATCCATAACAACTGTCTTGGAAGAAGTACAGCCAGAATGTTCCTTGGAAGTGAGAATGGCAAAACTTTATCTCATATACTTTGGATATGTTATCAGGAGGGACCAGTCCCTGGGGAAGAACATTATGCTTAGTAAGTAGAGGGTCAGCAAAAAAGAGGAACTCCTTCAATAAGACAGATTGACACAGTGGCTGCAACAATGGTCTCAAACATAGCAATGATTGTGATGACGGCATAAGATGGGGCACTATTTCATTCTGCTGTACATAGAGTCCCTATAAGTTGGAATTGATCCAACAGCACCTAACAAGAACAATCACAATGGATCTGAATTTTGATCTCTAGACTTAAGCATCTAATGGAAAATCTAGCAAATTATTGACATCAGCTATTCTTGGGATAACCTGACAAAGGAATTTTCATGCCATGCACTAGCAAGAGTCATGATACACAATAAAAACATACTTAACGTAAGCTTCATAATGCAAAAATACTAGCCAAAAATAGTACAATAAGGCAAATATCATAAAGATACAATGGCAATGAAAAAGCAAGTTTTTGCTCCAGTTATTTGGGAAAAACAAAATGTTGCAATGGGATAATAGCATAATAATGCAATACAGCAATTGACAAAATAATGGAAAATACTATAAAGTCCAAAACTTCAGCGGTCTGCATATGGTGATTCTTAAGTAAAATAATATAATATGGCTATTAAAAAATATAACAGTGATAAGGATGAGTAATATCAGAATAAGACTCATCAATACAGGATATAGTCTTGAATTTACCTTGCCATTCAGTGAAGCCGAGTTGATAAAACAAAGCTATTTCAAAAGCAATAAATATCAAGCAAAGTCAGGATAAATATCAACAAGTTCAAGAGCTTGCATGGGATTTTGTTTTGTGATCTTGGGAGAAGGTTTTTACTTCAGTTGTTGTCTGCTTCTCACTATTAGGGTGTTTAAAAATGTTTCCTTGTTTTTGCTGTCTGACCAAGAAGCCAAGGTGTAGAAATTTATATGAGAGGCAGGTAACAAAATAATTTGGCACCAAGTGTTGCAACGTATGAGTACATCCTTCTAAAGATGTGCAAGTATCAACAAGAAAGCTCAAAATATGTCTATATATTTTGCCATAACAGAATGAGACAATGCATTAAAAATATTTTAAATATATTATCTCTAATTCTATGACTGTTGATTTGTCTCTAGTAATCACATCCATCACTCATGATCATTTTGAGTTTAATATGATAAACAATCTAAAGATGTAGCAAAGTTAACTTTGTTAGCTGTTAACTTCTTATCTTAGATATTCCTATTGTTTTCTGAAACAGAATCTGAGTCCTGATTTTTATATATTGTTAAATCTTTTAATTTTAAATTATCCTTAGATTTGTAGTCTGCTTTCCTGTTTTCAATGATCCCACTGCTTTCAGGGCACTTTTCTTAATTCTTTACTTTAACTTTTTCCTTTAACTCTTATTTTAGCTATATTTTATCTTTCCTCCATTGATATAGATTTTTTCTTCATTTACGTAGACTTTCAGCTACTTGCATAGTTCTTTCTTTTAAGTTCATTTTCTTCCCCTTGTCCTCTGTATCATTTTTTTTCACTTAATCTTTCTGTTTCTCTCTAAGTCTTTCTCAAGGAGTTTCCCTCCCTTAGTCTCCCTTCCTTAAGCCTCTCTCTCTCTCTCACTAAAGTTCAAGCCTTCTACAACGTACTATATACCTTTAAATTTGGTTTTTATTACCTTTCATATTCATAACCAGATGTGCTATTTTAAGACAAAACTACTTTCTTTTTCCATCTTAAAAAAAAACTTATTACTGGTCATTTTTCCTTCTCTCTTGCTTTTCAGGACATGCTAAAACTTTCAGTTTATTTCTTTAAAACTTCTCTGCAGATTACAACTTAAAAATGTCTATGGTTAAACTATAACAATAATTTTTAAAAGTAAAGGACTCGATGGGAAATAACTACAAAAGTAATGCAAAGCCAAATAAAGTCAATTAAAAAGAAACTAGGCAAAATTATCTCTAAACATAATGATTAAATTTATTCTCAATGAACTGTATATATAATACATAACAATCTTTTTTATTGTGCTTTAAGTGAAGGTTTACAGAGCAAATTAGTTTCTCACTAAACAATTAATACACATTGTTTTGTGACATTGGTTGCCAACCCCATGACATTTCAACACTCTGCCCTTCTCAAACTTGGGTTCCCCATTTCCATTCATCCAGCTTTCCTATCTCCTCCTGCCTTCTCCTCCTTGCCCCTGGGTTGGTGTGCCCATTTAGTCTCATATACATGGTTGAGCTATATGTATTAATGCTTGTTTTATGGGCCTGTCTAATCTTTGGCTGAAGAGTGAACCTCAGAAGTGTCTTCAGTATTGAGTTAAAAGGGTGTCCAGGGGCCAGGCTCTCAAGGGTTCTCTAGTCTCCAGCAGACCAGTAAGTCTGGTCTTTTTTTTGTGAGTTTAAATTTTGTTATACATTTTTCTGTAGCTCTGTCTGCAACCCTCTATTGTGATCCTTGTCAGAGCAGTCAGTGGTGGTAGCTGGGCACCATCTAGTTGTGCTGGACTCAGTCTGGTGGAGGCCGTGATAGTTGTATTCCATTAGTCCTTTGGACCAATCTTTCCCTTGTGTCTTTGGTTTTCTTCATTCTCCCTTGCTCTAGGTGGGGTAAGACCAGTTGACGTATCTTAGATGGCCACTCATAAGCTTTTAAGACCACAGATGCTACTCATGAAAGTAGGATGTAGAACACTTTCCTTGTAAACTATGTTATGCCATATGAGCTAGATGTCTCCTGAGACCACTGTCCCCACAGCCCTCAGCCCAGTAACTTGATTCCTATGGGAGTTTGAATGTGTCTATGAAGCTTCTATGACTTTGTCTTGGTCAAGTCTTGCTGGCTTTCCTTATATTGTGTACTGTCTTACCCTTCGCCAAAATTACCACTTATCTATTGTCTATTTAGTGTTTTTCCCTCGCCATCCCTCCCCTGCCCATAACTATCAAATATTGTTTCTTTCTGAGTGTAAGCCTTTTCATGAATTTTTATAACAATGGTCTCATACAGTATTTGTCCTTTTGTGATTGACTTATTTCACTCAGCATAATGCCGTCCAGATTCATCCATGTTGTGAGATGCTTAGCACATTTATCATTGTTATTTACCATTGCATAGTATTCCGTTGTGTGTATGTACCATCGTTTGTTTGGATATAATACATAACAACCATGAAAATAATATTAAATAGCCAGGATGTAGTAAAAATTATTCCAACATTACCAAGTCTTTAAACATCTGAAGAGTAATAAAAACCTCCATGAGTAAACAATGTGAATTCCTCAGTGAAAACCAATGGTTTTGATACTAGATTCAAATGAAACAATGCTGCAATTAAGTTAGCAATTGAAATAATAAAACTATGACATAATATTGTGTGCTTGTTATTTAGTGTCAGGATAACATTATTGACATATAAAAATTAATTCAAAGAAAATTTGGTATTTCTCCTTATTTGACAACTTGTTTTAAATTATTCATAGCATATTAAATAAAATCTTTTAACATTTTTTCTTTATAAGAAAGAACCAAAGATCTTAAAAGCAAAATTTTTTATCTTTTCTAAAGGCAAGAGGTTTGGTTTCTTAGTCAAGAGCATAAAAGCTTAAAAATTAAACTCAGGGACGCAGAACTTTTGCCTTCTAGGCAGATTACACAGAATAAACAGCAAATTAAGGGGAAAAAACTATGAAGATTGAGACAATTTTGTTAGGATTTTAACATATTTCATAGGTTTTTGGATTCAAAAATTTATTTCATTGAATTCTTGCTTTCAAAGTAGATTGCACAAAGAATTAAATTAATCATTCAAATCAGTAATTAAAGAAAATTTTATTATCTTAATGGTGAGAAATTCAATTCTTTGCTATTTGACATTAAAGCTTTTAAATTTTTTATAAATTAACCTATTAAACTTTTAGTTGCAGCAAATAAGACCTTTGATTATAACAAATAAATTCCCTTTTAATAAACCTTTCAAATTTCTTGCCTGTTACATATTTTTTATAATGCAGTCTTTCAAGTGGGAAAAATTAACGTATTTATTATTAAACGTAAATATTAGGATATGTTTTCTCTGTGTCATACAAAACAAGAGCTTATAAACTTAAATTATAATGAATATTAATTCAATTTGATATTAGTAAGTTACTTGGAAATATTTTGTCTTTATGATTTTGCTTTCAAGGTTGACATAAACATAAAAACCTTTGTCAGAATTAATTCATTTTCATTAATTCCTGGGAATATTAAGACTATTCAATTTGTGTAAGCACTTATTTATCACTAAACCAATCAGAATAAGTTCTTTGAATAAATATTGTAATCTAATTTAATAATATCCTGAGGTAGAAAATTATATTTTCATAACTCTATCTTTTGCATGCTTTATAAGATCCTTTAGAGAAACAATTTAGAATAATTTGTCCCTTTTTTAAGGCTTTGTTATACCAACTAAAATAGACAGTTTATCTCTTTTCAGTGCACTTTTAAAATAGACTAATTTACATCAAAGTTTCTCAAAATAGTTATTAGAAGCCCAGGCACAAGAAGCAGTTTTTCTTGGAAGAGAAAAAAACTAAAGATTCTACACAGCTCTTTGAAGAACAACAGCCATGGCCTTCAACTTGATATAAGATAAAAACCTAGACACAAATGTTCTAGACCAAAAGCAAGCTTCTTGGGATAAAATGAAACAGAAAAGCCACGTAAACTCATCTGTCTTTGAGGACAGCTGAAAAAACAGGTTTATACAATACCACATAATACGAACAATCCAGTTTCTTAAAAATGTATACAGCAACTCTTGGATGCAATCCATTCAGAAAAACAGGTCCTGGATAAACTCATTAGTTTTCTATTATCTCAGATGGAGGGATTTTATCCAGACCCTCCAAACCTGAACAAAAAAAAAAAAAAAAATTTCCCCAGAGGAAAGAAAAGACAATGGAAATGGAAATTCATTTCTCTAAAATGGAAGAAAAAGAGAAGATGGAAATTCATTTTTCCTAACATGTTCACTGAAATTCTAAATTACTCTAAATATATGCAACATGCAACTTATAGTGTTTCTGAATATGAACCTGAAATCAGCATCCTTGTAGAGAGGGGAATCCAGGCTTGCTTATTAAAGATGTTAAGAATTAGGTTGAAACTTTGGTTTCATTCTTTTTTAACTTAATTCATTCTGCCAGATACAGACATTGTTTCTTATTTTATACTTTAAATATATTGGTCTCTCTGATTTGAAAGTACTATAAAGTGGCCACTGATTAATAAACTTTTGTTAGGGAGCTCAAACAAAAATTCAAATACAGAGAATTTAAATAGGCATCTTATTGAGGTTGTTTAATTCAGAGGCCTTTAGTTTCTAATTTGCTATGCAGAAAAAGTAACTTACTGAAACCAAATGAGCCCCATAATAGCTATCGATCTGCTAGCTTTCACTGGATAAATTCATGCTAATGATTGAGATACAAAACTAAACCAGAGCCATAACGCTTGGTCGTGTAAGAAGCAGGAACCCCTGAAGGGGGTCCTGCATTAGTTTTGGACGTAGCATTCCCCATCTTACTAAGAAACACCCAAGTATTAATCCCTGCATGTGTGTAAACCTTAAGGTGCACCAAAGAGAGGCTGGCTACTAAATATCAGCTTCACCAAACTTAATTTGGTAATGAACTCATCATTACACTTGAGAAGTAAGCAGAAGATGAAACCAAAGTGAAAGGACAGGCAATAAATCTCTCAAAAAGCCATCTTTGCAATAAGCCGGGGCTTCAGTTGAGATGGCTTACCTTAGGCAATTCCTGAGAGTCATAGGAAACAGCTGAGTTCAAGGCGCTCATGCTTGGTACCAGTAGTGTTGAGTCCGTGGCTTCTTGGAAACACAGAAAGTAAGGCACCTTCGAATCCTGCTGAATATGCAAAGAAACATCACAGAGTAACAATATGCACTGTTAAAAATAAACGTAAGAGACATTTATTTAAAAACAGCTCAGGCCAGAGACATGTTCAATCTCACAAAATGAAATCCAGCACTCAAAGAAGTGAAGCTACAGAAACATATTTATAGGGTGAAAACAAACCACTTAATGTACACTATTCTGATTGGCAATTACAAACTTAGATCAGTGTAAGGTGAGATTACTCAAAGCAGGGCTGAAAGGGATTGGTTTAAAGTACATATGTGTCTTAAATTGGTTACAACATGATAATTGCAAGAGTACATAACAAAAGGAGGGGGGTTTCCTAGGTAGTTACAAGATATTTGCAGGTCATTTTTTGGTTAGAACAGCTCGCTTAAGCAAAACCTTTTTTGTAAGTATTTACATAGGAAATTTGGTTAAGAGTCGGTTCCAAGGCCTTTTCTCAGAGACATTTTTTTCTACATCTTTAGCTTAGAAAAACTTTTCCGCAGCTGCTTGATTAAGTCTGTACAAGTGTTAACTGTTGCTAGGGGAAAAGCAAAAATAAAATGTAGTGGGGCCTAAGCTTGAACCAACCTTTTCAGATACATGATGTACCTCCATTAAAAATTTTTTTTTTTACACAGGGTTTAGGCCGTGCAAACAAATCCCTGGAGCAGAATGGCATTCTGGGTAACCTCTTTCTTCCCCTGGCCTACTTCAGTTTATGGCCATTAAAAATAATAAAAACCCAGGAGGACAGATTCAAGATGGTGGACTAGTCAGATGCACTAAGCCATCCCATTGCAATGAAGGCCTGAAAAACCAAATAAAACAGATGCAGATATCAACTTTGGAAACTTGAACCTTAAATGAAGGAATAAACTATTAGATCAGAAGCCACTGAGAAGAAGGAACTGATCGAAAATGTGAAGTAGAAATATGTAGTGGAGATGCCTGGACAATTGGAATGACTCAACATGGCCATCTTGGAATAAAGCCAACAACCTTGCACTCAGAAAGGCACCTCCATGGAATTCACAGTAGGAGATAGAGGCATGGCATGGATACATCCAGGGCTAAGACCATGTTTGCTGGCTGCAACTCAAGGAGGAGCCCAGACACTCTCACCTGGTAACTACAGAAGCAAGCTCCTACAACTCCTACCCCTCTGGTGAACAGCAGCAAAAATCACCCGATGCCTGCAGCCCCAATTGCCGGGAACCACAGTACTAACCCACCCTATTACCCTCCATCATCTAGCCCCCTCTGCCCTGCCTTCACCTTCCCTCCTGCCTCTCTCCTCAGCCCTACCAGCTGGAAACCCAGACACCTCCTCACCAGCTTTGTCCCCACTTCGCTGCGCTCTGCAGCCCTGAGGGGAAGAGGCCTGGACCCCAGACCCCTCCCTGCTGTCTCAGCCCCCCTGTCGCCAGAGCCCTTGGCCCTAAGGGGAACCAGCCCAAATCCCCAGACACATCCCTGCCAGCTCGGCCCTGCTTTGCTGCACCCCGCAGGCCCAAGGGAAACCAGCCCAGATCCCAGTTACTCCTCCCCACTGGCTTCGGCCCACCTCACCCTGCCCCTGAGTGGAACTGGCCGGAACCCCCAGGTCCTTCCCAGAACTGACCCAACCCATTGCAGGCCCCACTCCAGCCCTTGTCCCAGGCCAGTTAATGCCACAGACAATCGACCCATCTCTACCCCTTCTTCCACTAGCCGGACCTGCCCTGCTGCACCATAGCTGAGTGATTGGCCCTACACACCTGGACAAGGTGGTGAGAACTACTGTTCCCACAGATGAGCAAGCAACAAAGCACACCCAGCCCACCCACCCAGACATAACCAAACATAAGAACAGGAAAAAAAAAAAAACTACAAGCAATAAATAAAGAAAATAATACCTGAATGTATCAGTGACAGCAGACAATATCAAAACATAAAAAAAAAAAAAAAAAAAAAAAAAAACAGGACGAGGTGGATCCAGTAAGTGACTGTCATGGGTTGAATTATGTTCCCCCAAAATTGTGTGTATCAACTTGGTTAGCCCAAGATTTTCAGTATTGTGTGGTTGTCCTCCATTTTGTGATTGTAACTTTATATTAAAGAGGATTAGGGTGGGATTGTAACAGCCTTACCCAGGTCGCATACCTGATCCAATGTAAAGGAAGTTTCTCTGGGGTGTGGCCTGCACCACCTTTTATCTCCCAAGAGATAAATAGGAAAGAGAAGCAAGCAGAGAGGAGGGACGAAATACCACCAAGAAAGCAGTGCTGGGGGCAAAATGCATCCTTTGGACTTGGGATCCCTGCATGGAGAACCTCCTAGTCTGGGGGAAGATTGATGAGAAGGCCAACAGAGAGAGAAAGCCTTTCCTTGGAACTGATGCCCTGAATTTGGACTTTCAGCCTACTTTACTGTTAGGAAATGAACTTCTCTTTGTTAAAGCCATTCACTTGTGGTATTTCTGTTATAGCAGCACTAGATGACTAAAACAGTGACCAAAATAAAACACCAGATGAACTTCTGCAGAAGAACAGGCAATGGAACTAGGGAATTCAAAAGTCTAATATTTAAGGCTCCCCAGGAGATTAGGAAAGATATCAAGGAAAAGACAGGCAAAAATCATGGAAAACACAGACAAAACCAACAAAAACATAACCAAAATCAAAGAAAACACAGACAAAGCAATAGAAAAATTCAGGAAAATAAAACAAGGACAAAATGTCAAAATAAATAATTAGAAATCATGCAAAAACAGCAATTAGAAATCCAAAAGATAACAAAATTTCAGAAATTGACAAAACAACAGGAGGTTTTAGGAGCAAATCTGAAACAATGGACAGAATCTGTGAAATTGAAGACAAATCCGTTGATGCCACTTTGAGTAAAAATCAGAGAAAAGAATGAAGAAAAATTAAGAAAACCTAAGAGTGATGTGGAATACAATCCCCAGAGTGGGGGAGAAAAATGGAAAACAAGGAGAAGATTGTTGAAGATTGGCTGGCAGAAAACTTCCCATCATGAAAGACAAAAAGCTGACCATCCAAGAAGCTAAACGAACCTCATATAGGATAGACCCAAAAGAAAATCACTAAGACATATCATAATCACACTTGCCAAAACAAATACAAAGAAAGAATCCTGAGAGCATCTGGAGAAAAATGAAAAAGCACATACAAAGAAGAAACAATAAGACCAAGCTCTGATTACTCGACAAAAAATCATGAAGGGAGGAAGGCAACGGAATGACATATGTAAAATCTTGAAAGAAAAAAAAAATGCAGATCAAGAATAATATATTCTGCAAAACTCTCGCTCAAATATGATGATGAAATTAGGACATTTCCAGATAAACAGAAATGAAGAGAATTTGTAAAAACCAAACCAAACTAGCAAGAGTTACTAAAGTGAGTCCTTTGGTTAGAGGACCAACATCAGACAACAACCTGAATCTAGGACACCAGTCAGTATCAGCCAGATACTGACCTAGGTAATGAACTCTCAAAGATAAAACAAAACTAAAAAACTTAAAACAGGAAACTAGAGACGTCAATCTGTAAACGATGACAATGTCAGAACAATAAAAAGGGGAATACATGGTGTAGGTATAGAACTTTCAAATGGAGAGGACGTCAAGATGATATCAAGTAATAAAACCCTGGTTTGAACTCAGGAAGAGAAGGGAAGAATTTCAAGGTAACTACAAAAAAAGTTAACAAACGTACTCATCAAAATAAATCAGAAAAACATAAAATCTCAGTAAAAACAAAATCTACAATAACAAAAGAAATTCTACAAACAAAAGGAACTCAGCACAGGAGAGTAAGAGGAACATACTAAACGTCAACAGCACAAAAAAAGCTCACTACAAAATGACAGCAATAAACTCACACCTATCAATAATCACACTGAATGCAAATGGTTTAAATGCACCCTTAAAGAGACGGAGTGACAGAATGGATTAAAAAAAAGAACCATCAATATGCTGTATACAAGAGACACACCTTAGACCAAAGACATAAATATATTAAAAATCAAAGGATGAAAAAAATATATATCAAGCAAACAGCAACCAATAAAGAGCAAAAGTGGCAATACTAGTCTTAGATAATAGACTTTATGGCAAAATTCACCACAGAAGACAAGGAAGGACATTATATAATGATTAAAGGGACAATCCACAAATAATGACATGACTATAATAAATATCTATGCACCCAATGACATGGCTCCAAAATAGGAAAAAAAGGTCTAACAGCACTGAAAAGAGAAATTGACAGCTCCACAACAATAGGAGAATTCAACACACCACTGTCAGTAACGGACAGAACGTCTAGAAAGAAACAGACGATCTTAAGGCCAAAATCAACCCTCTTGACCTCACAGACATATATTGAACACTCTGCCCAACAGCAGCAAAGTATACATTTGTTTCCAGTGCACATGGAACATTCTCCAGAATAGACCATACCTTAGGTCACAAAGCAACCTTCAAAAAAATGCAAAACATTGAGATAATTCAAAATATATTCTCTGATCACAATGCCATAAAAATAGAAATTAATAACAGAAAGAGCAAGGGAAAACGAGCAAAAACATAGAAACTGAATGTCATGGATTGAATTGTGTCCCCCCAAAATCTGTCAACTTGACTAGGTCATGATTCCCAGTATTTTATGATTGTCTACTATTTTGTCACCTGATGTGATTTCCCTATGTGTTGTAAATCCCATCACTATGATGTAATGAGATGGATTAGCAGCAGTTATACTGATGAGCTCTATAAGATTAGATTCGCCTTAAGTCAATCTCTTTTGAGATATAAAAGAGAAATGCACAGAGAAATGGGGGCCTCATACCACCAAGAAAGCAGCACTGGGAGCAGAGTGTGTCCTTTGGACCTGAGTTTCCTGTGCTGAGACACTCCTAGACCAAGAAAAAAATTGATAACAAGGACCTTCCCCTGGAGCCGATAGAGACAGAAAGCCTTCCACTGGAGCTGACACCCTGAGTTTGGACTTCTAGCCTATCAGAGTGTGAAAAAATAAATTTTTCTTTGTTGAAGCCACTCACTTGTGGTATTTCTGTTATAGCAGAACTAGATGATCAGGACACTAAATAACCACTTAGAAGCTTAAAAACCACTGGGTAATAGAAGAAATCAAAGATGGAATCAAAATATTTCTAGAATCAAATGAGAATGAAAACACATCATACCAAGACTTTAGGGACACAGCAAAAGCAGTGCTCAGATGTCAACTTATAGCAACAGATGTACACATAAAAAAAAGAAGGGACAAAATCAAAACGTTAACCCTACAACTTGAACAAATAGCAGCACAAATAGAAGAACAGCAAAAGAAGCCCACAGCCACCAGAAGAATGGAAATAATAAAGATCAGAGAAGAAATAAATGAAATAGAGAATAGAAAAATGATAGAATCAACAAAACCAAAAGTTGGTTCTTTGAAGGGATTAACAAAATCGACAAACCACTGGCCAAATTGACAAAAGAAAAGCAGAAGAGGAAGCAAATAACCAAATAAGAAATGAAATGGAGGACATTACAAAAGACCCAACTGAAATAAACAGGATCATAACAGAGCACTATGAAAAACTGTACTCCAACAAGTTTGAAAACCTAGAGGAAATGGACAAATTTCTAAAAACACACTATCTACCGTAAACTAACACCAACTGAAGTTGAAAATCTGAACAGACTCTTAACAAGAGTAGAGAATGAAAAGGTAATTAAAAAAAAAAAAAAAAAAAACTCCCAACAAAAAATCTGGGTCCAGAAGACGTCACTGGAGAATTCTACCAAACATTGACAGAAGAGATCACACCAGTACTACTAAAACTATTTCAGAACATAGAAAAGGAAGGAATACTTCTAAATTCATTCTGTGAAGCCAACATAACCCCGACACCAAAACCAGGCAAAGACACCACACACACAAAAAGATAATTATATACCAATATTTTTCATGAATATAGACACAAAAATTCTCAACAAAGTTCTAGCCAATAGAATTCTGCACCATATTAAAAAAAAAATGACCAAGTGGGATTCATACCAGGTATGCGAGGATGGTTCAACATTAGAAAATCAGTGTAATCCACCACATAAATAAAAGAATCACATAATAAATGGCATCTTTACAAAGCCAACAACCAACATCATTCTCAACGGAGAGAGACTGAAAACATTCTCCTTAAGAACAGGAACAAGACAAGAATGCCCTTTATCACCACTCCTATTTAACATTTTGCTGGAAGTCCTAGCTAGAGCAATTTGGCAAGAAAAATAAATAAAGGGAATCCAAACTGGTAAGGAAGGAGTAAAACTATCCCTATTCATGGATGATATAATACTATACATAGAGAACCCTAAAGACTCCACAAGAAAACTACTGAAACTAATAGAAATATTCAGCAGAATAGCAGGATACAAGATAAACATACAAAAATCAGTTGGATTCCTACACGCCAATAAAGAAATCTATGAAAAGGAAGTCAGAACCCCTAAAAAAAAATAAAATACTTAGGAATAAATCTAACAAGGGATGAAAAAGATCAATACAAAGAAAACTACGAAACACTACTGCAAGGAAACAAAAGAGACCTACGTAAATGGAAAAACATACCATGCTCATGGATAGGTAGACTAAACATTGCGAAAACGTCAATTCTACTCAAAAGTAATCTACAAATACAATGCAATCCTGATCGAAATACTAACTGCATTCTTTAATGAGATGAAAAAACTAATTCTTAACATTATAAGAAAAAGAAAGAGGCCCCGGTTAAGTAAAGCATTATTGCAGAAGAAGAACAAAGTAGGAGGCCCCCACTACCTGACCTCAGAACCTCCTATACAGCTATGGTAGTCAAAACAGCCTGGTACTGGTACAATGACAGACACATTGACCAATAGAACACAATCAAGAACCTGGGTGTAAATCCATCTACCTAGGGCCACCTGATCTTTGACAAAGGCCCAAAGTCTGTTAAGTGGGGAAAAGACAGTCTTCTTAACAAATCGTGCTGCCAAAACTGGCTGTCCATCTGTAAAAAAATGAAACAGGACCCATACCTCACACCATACACAAAAACTAATTAAAAATGGATCAAAAACCTACATATAAAACCCAAAACTATAAATATCATAGAGAAAAATAGGGTCAATACTAGTATCTTAGTCATCTAGTTCTGCTATAACAGAAATGCCACAAGTGGATGCCTTTAACAAAGAGAAATTTATTCTCTCACAGTCTAGCAAGTTACCAGTCCAAATTGAGGGTGTCATCTCCAGGGGAAGCCTTTCTGTCTTTGTTTTCTCTGGAGGAAGGTCCTTGTCCTCAATCTTCCCCTGCTCAAGAAGCTTCTCAGGCACAGGGACCCCTGGTTCAAAGGATACACTCTGCTCTCTGTGCTGCTTTCCTGGTAGTATGAGGTCCACAACTCTCTGCTTGCTTCCCTTTCCTTTTATCTCTTGAGAGATAAAAGGTGGTACAGGCCACACCCCCAGGGAAAATCCCTACACATTGGATCAGGGATGTGGCCACCCTAATCCCCTTTAACCACAAGCAGAGATTATGATTTATAACACATAGGAAAATCACAAAATGGAGGACAACCACACATGGCCTAACCAAGTTGACACATATTCTGTGGGGACAAAATTCAATCCATTACATCTAGGGACCCTAATATATGGCATAAATAAGATACGAACCGTAACTAACAATACACAAACACTGGAAGATAAGCTAGACACTTATGCACATCAAAAGTCTTCACCAAAAGAAAAACAGAGAACCTACAGGCTGGGAAAAAAATTTTGGCTATGACATAGCCAACAAAGATCTAATCTCTGAAATCTATAGGAAAATTTAACAACTCTACAAGAAGACAAATAATCCAATTAAAAATAGGCAAAGAAAATGAACAGACACTTCACCAAAGAAGACATTCAGGCAGCTAACAGATGCATAAGGAAATGCTATTGATCACTAGCCTTTAGAGAAATGCAAATCAAAACTACAATGAGATACCATCTCACTCGGACATTACTGGCATGATTCAAAAAAAACAGAAAATAACAAATGTTGGACAGATTGTGGGGGAGTTGGACTCTTATGCACTGCTGGTGGGAATGCAAAATGGTACAAGCATCTTGGAAAACAATATGTCACTTCCTTAAAAAGCAAGAAGGAGAAATGCAATATAATCCATCAATTTCACTCCTAGGAATATATCCTAGAGAAATAAGAGCCATCAAAAGAATATGCACACTCATGTTGCAACATTATTCACAATAGCAAAAGATGGAAACATCCTAAGTGCCCATTGACAGATGAATGGATAAACAAACTATGGTGCACACACACAATGGAATGCTATGCAATGATAAAGAACAATGATAAATCTGTGAAACATCTCACAACATGGATGAATCTGGAGGCCATTATGCTGAGTGCAATAAGTCAATCACGAAAAGACAGATACTGTATGAAACTATGATTATAAAAACTCATGGAAAGGCTTAGACACAGAAAAAAACAATCTTTGATGGTTACTAGGGAGGGGAGGGAAAAACCAAGTAGATAGTAGATAACGGCCACTTCGTGGAAACCATATGAGCAGTGCTACTGTGTCCTATAGGGTTGCTATGAGTCAGAATCGACTCAACAGCAATGGGTTTGTTTCTTTGTTTTTGGTAGCTAGTAGTTAAGTGGTACTTTGGTGAATGGTAAGGCTGTACCCAATACTGGAGATGTCAGCACAGCTTGACCAAGACAAAATCACAGAAGCTTCACAGCCACATTCAAACTCCCTGAGGGACAGAGTTACTGGGCTGAGGGCTGGGGACCATGGTCTCAGAGGACATCTAACTCAACTGGCGTGACATAGTTTATAAAGAAAACGTTCTACATCTGACTGTGGTGAGTAGTGTCTGGGATCTTAAAAGCTTGCAAGCAGCCATCTAAGATACATCTACTTGTCCCATCCCAGCTGGAGCAAAGGAGAATGAAGAAAACCAGAGACACAGAGAAAAGATTTGTCCAAAGGACTAATGGGCCACAACTACCACAACCTTCACCAAACTAAGCCCAGAAGAACTAGATGGTGCCTGGCTACCACCACTGATTGCTCTGATAGAGATCACAATAGAGGGTCCCGCACAGAGTGGGAGAAAAACGTAGACAAGATTTGAATTCACAAAAAAAGACCAGTCCTTGCTGGTCTGACAGAGACTGGAGAAACCCCAAGAGTATGGCCCCCGGATACCCTTTTAACTTAGTACTGAAGTCCCCCCCACCGAGGTTCACCCTCCAGCCAAAGCTTAGACAGGTCTATGGGGCAAACAATAACATAAATGAGGAACATGCTTTAGAGTTCAATCATATATATGAGACTCAATAGGCACCAGCCCAAAAGCAATGACGAGAGTGCAGGAAGGGACAGGAAAACTGGATGAATGGTGGAGAAGGGGAGTGTTGACACATCCAGGGGTTGGCAGCCAATGTCACAAAATAATTTGTGTATTAATTGCTTGATAAGAAACTAATTCACTGTGTAAACTTTCACCTAAAGAACAACAACAAAAATAATCGAAACTCAGAGAAATTAAAATATAAGCTTTATTGAGGAGTTATTCTACATACATATAGGGAGACCATTCTGGTTCCAAAAAAACACAAATGACACAAAGTAGGCTGGTTACAATAAGACTTGTAAAGAGTGGAAGAGGGAGAATAGAAGATTAAACACTGGCTAATATTTAATATTAACTTGGAGCCCTGCTGGCACAGTGGATAAGCATTCATTTGCTAACCAAAAGGTTGGCAGTTCAAATCCACCAACTGCTTCTTGGGAACGCTATGCGGCAGTTCTACTCTGTCCTATAGGGTCACTATGAGTTGGAACCGACTCAATGACAGCAGGTTTTACTTTTTGTTTTGTTTTTTTAATCTTAATATGATTAATTGAACCCTGCCATCTCCCTTTTACTGAGATCAACTGATATCCAGTCACAAGATGGTCTCTGGCTGTCCACCCACCTGAATCCATGAAATCATTTTGAAATTTAAGTTTCCAGCTTCAAACAGGAAAGAGAAGACTAGCAACTTTGGGTGAAAAAAAAGCTGTTGGCAGGATTCAGTCAGGAATTTTTATGGTTAATATTTGGTTTTATGGTAAAAACTCTAAAATCAAAGTAAGATGTCTGTTATTATTTTTTCTCTTTGACGTGGCAAACATCTACTTACCTATCTCTCTCACTAGTCCTTGAAAGCAGGAAATGTTACATTAACAAATGAATTTGCCAATTATTAAGCAGCCTGGACATCACCAATAGAACTTTCATGTATGAATTTATTATATTCAAAGTGTCATAAGTGCAATTTGCCATATTGATTGGTTAGCCTGAGAGGAAAAGAAATCTGCTTCTCAGCCAAACAAAATATTACAGCAGAATCCTTGTGGTAGTCTGTTACTTGGGTGGCCCCCAATGGACCACACATCTCAAAATTCACACCCTTGTGTAGTCTCCCACATTGACTCAGGGCTTGGCCGTGAGACTAATTTAGGACAATTGGCCATTAGCAGGTATATACAAGTAGAGAATTGATAAGCACTTTCACAATGCGGTTTATCTTCTTGGAATGTTCCTTATTAGAACTCAGCCACTATGCTGTGAGGAAGCCCAAGCAGCCACATGGAAAGGCCCACATAACCCTAGTTGATAGTAATCAGCTATCAGTAACCAAGCACCAACTACCAGCCTGAGGAGTGAGGCTATTTTAGATCTTCCAGCATTGACCTTAATGCTGTAGATGGAGTAAAGCTTTCAAGACCTTCATTTGCTGATGTGGCGTGGTACAAAATGAGAAGAAACAGTGGCAAACACATTCATTAATAATCAGAACTTGTATGAGTCTAGTAAATTGAAAGTCATCAAAAATGAAATAAAATGCAAAAAAATCTATATCTTAGGCATTAGTGAGCTGAAATGAACTGGCATTGGCCATTTTGAATCAGGCAATCATATGGTCTACTATGCTGGGAAAGACAAATTGAAGAGAAATGACATTGCATTCATTATCAAAAAGAGCATTTCAAGATCTACCCTGTAGTACAACACTGTCAGTGATAGGATAATATCTATACGCCTACAAGGAAGACTAGTTAATATAACTATTATTCAAATTTACTCACCAACCACTAATGCTAAAGATGAAGAAACTGAAGGTTTTTTACCGACTTCTGTAGTCTGAAAATGATTAAGCATGCAAATCAAAATGCATTGATAATTACTGGTGATTGGAATGTGAATGTTGGGAACAAAGAAGGATCTGTAGTTGGAAAATATGGCCTTGGTGATAGAAATGATGCCAGAGATCACAGAATTTTGCAAGACCAACGACTTATTCACTGGAAATACATTTTTTCAACAACATAATTGGCAACTATACACATGGACCTTGCTGAATGGAATACACAGGAATCAAACTGACTACATAAAAAAAAAAAAAAAAGTTTTTTTTTTTTTTATGGAAAGAGATGATGGAGACTCTCAATATCATCAGTCAGAACAAGGCCAGGGGCTGACTGTGGAACAATCAATTGGTCATATGAGAGTGTAAGTTGAAGCTGAAGAAAATTAAAACAAGTCCATGAGAGCCAAAGTACAACCTTGAGTATATCCCACCTGAATTTAGAGACTATCTTTTTAAAAAATAGACTTTACACATAGAACACTAATGACCAAAGATCAGACGAGTTGTGGGATGACATCATACATGAAAGCAAAAGGTCATTTAAAACAAAGACCAAAATGGATGTCAGAAGAGACTCTGAAACTCACTCTTGAACTTAGAGTAGCTAAAGCAAATGGAAGAAATGATGAAGTAGAAGAGCTGAACAGAAGATTTCAAAGGGCAGCTCAAGGAGACAAAAAAAAAAAAACCAAACCTGTTGCCCTGGAGTCGATTCTGACTCATAGCGATCCTATGGGAGTAGAACTGCCCTTTAGGGTTTCCAAGGAACTCCTGGTGGGTTCCAACTGCCGACCGTTTGGTTAGCAGCCATAGCTGTTAACTACCATGCCACCAGGGTTTCCCAAGAAGACAAAGTTAAGTATTAAAATGAAATGTGCAAAGACCTGGAGTTAGAAAACTAAAAGGGAAGAACATGCTCTGCATTTCTCAAGCTGAAAGAACTGAAGAAAAAATTCAAGTCTTGTGTTGCAATATTAAAGGATTCTACGGGCAAAATATTGAATGATGCAGGAAGCCTCAAAAGAAGACAGAAGGAATACATAGGGCCATTGTACCAAAAAGAAGTGTTCAGTGTTCAATGTTCAACCATTTCAGGAGGTAGTGTATGATCAAGAACGAATGGTATTGAAGGAAGAAGTCCAAGCTGCACTGAAGACTTTGGCGAAAAACAAGGCTCCAGGAACTGATGCAATACTAATTGATATGTTTCAACAAATGAAGGCAACACTGGAAGTGCTCACTCGTCTATGCCAGGAAATTTGGAAGATAGCTACCTGGCCAACTGATTGGAAGAGATCAATATCTGTGCCCATTCCAAAGAAAGGTGACCCAACAGAATGTATAAATTATTGAACAATATCATTAATATCAAACACAAGTAAAATTTTGCTGAAGATGATTCAAAAATGTTTGCAGCAGTACAAACACAAGGATCTGCCAGAAATTCAAGCCAGTTTCAGAAGAGGATATGGAATGAGGGATATCATTGCTGATATAAGATGGATCTTGGCTGAAAGCACAGAATACCAAAAAGATGTTTACCTGTATTTTATTGACTATGCAAAGACATTCAACTGTATAGATCATAGCAAATTTGGATAACATTGTGAAAAATGGGGATTCCAGAACACTTAATTGTTCTCATGAGGAACCTGTACACAGACCAAGAGGCAGTTGTTTGAACAGAACAAGGGGGTACTGTGTGGTTTGAAGTCATGAAAGGTGTGTGTCAGGGTCCTATTATTTTGCCATATTTATTCAATCTGTACTCAGGGTAAATAATCTGAGAAGTTGGACTATACGAACAAACAAGAACACCTCATTAGGGTTGGAGGAATACTCATGAACAACCTGCCATTTGCCAATGACACAACCTTGCTTGCTGAAAGTGAAGAAGACTTGAAGCACTTATTGATGAAGATCAAAGACTGCAGCCTTCAGTATGGATCACACCTCAACATAAAGAAAACAAAAATCCTCTCAGTTGGACCAATAAGCAACATCATGATAAATGGAGAAGATATCGAAGTTGTCAAGGATTTCATTTTACTTGGATCAACAATCAACACCCATGGAAGCAGCAGTCAAGAAATCAAAAGACACATTGCATTGGGCAAGTGTCGAAAAGTAAAGATGTCACTTTGAGGACTAAGGTGCTCCTGACCCAAGCCGTGGTATTTTCAATCACCTTATATGCATCAGAAATCTGGACAAAGAATAAGGAAGACCGAAGAAGAATCCATGCCTTTGAATTATGGTGTTGGTGAAGAATATTGAATATACCAGGGACTGCCAGAAGAATTAACAAATCTGTTTTGGGAGATGTACAGCCAGAATGCTCCTTAGGATCGAGGATGGTGAGACTTCATGTCATGTACTTAGAACATGTAGGGAGTGTTATCTGGAGGAACCTATCCCTGGAGAAGGAGATCATGCTTGATAAAGTAGAGGGTCAGTGAAAAAGAGGAACACTCTCAAAGAGATGGACTGACACAGTGGCTGCAACAATGGGCTCAAACGTAGCAACAACTGTGAGGATGGTGCAGTGTTTCGTTGTGTTGTATGTAGGGTCACTATGAGTTGAAGCAAACTTAATGGCACCTAACAACAATAAAGCCACCCCAGCAGCACAGATGAAATCATGTGAAACAGAAGAACCACCTGGTCAACCAAGAGTATCATGAAAAATTGTTTTAGGTCACTAAATTTTGGGGTGGTTTTCTATGCAACAGTGAATAGTTAAAATAATTCCTTCTCATCTTCCCAATCTCATTTTGGTGATAAAATATGAATAATTGGAACCCTCATCAATTGCTGGTACGAAAGTAAAATGGTGCAGCTACTGTGGAAATAGTTTGTCAGTTCCTCAAAAAATTAAACATAGAGTTACTATATGACCCAGCAATTCCACTATTAGGCATATATCTGAAAAACTTGAAAGAGGGGACTTAAACAGATACTTGTACACCAATATTCATAGCAGAGTTTCATAGTAGTCAAAAAGTGCAAACAACCCAAATGTCTATCAACTGATGACATGGTACATACACACAATAGAATATTATTTGGTCATAAAAAGCAATGAAGTACTGATGCATGCTATGACATGGATGAACCTTGAAAATGTATGCTAAGTGAAAGAAACTAGATGCAAAAGACCACAGATTGTATGATTCCATTTATATGAACTGTCCGGGACATGCAAATCTACAGAGATGGAAAGCAGATTAGTGGTTGCCAGGGGCTGGGGGAAGGGAGGAATGGTGACTAGCTGTTTAATGGGCATGGGGTTCCTTTTTGGGGTGATGAAAATGTTCTGGAATTAGAGGTGATGCTTGCACAACATTCTGATTATATAAAAATACCACTAAATTATATACTACAAAATGGATAAAATGATGAATTTTTTGTTATATGACTTTCATCTCAATTAAAAAAAGCATGAATGAGAGAATTTATGAGAGAGTATACCTTGATATTTAAAATGGAACCAAACTTGATTACTAATTCCGGTTTTATTGCTAACTTAGCTGTGTAGCCTTGGGAAGATTGCTTAATTTCTCTAACCTTATCTGCAAAGTGTGAGTAACACTAGCTTCAAGGGATCTTATTCGGGTGCAGATTATTTAATAAGCAAGGCAAGCATGGTGCGTACCTTGCTTACCAGATCATCTATAGTTAACAATTTTACATGGGTATGAATATGATATGAACTTCACATCCTCTTTGATGTGGTGGAGCCCCTGGTGGCACAGCAGTTGGAAATTCGAATCCATCAGCCGCTCCTTGGAAACCCTATGGGGCAGTTCTACTCTGTCCTCAGAGTCACCATGAGTCAGAATTGACTCGATGGCAATGGGTTTCATTTTGGTTTTGATATGGTGAAACCCATGTGGAATTGTTCACTTCAGATTAGTAAGTAAGCCTATACTTACCTTGCTTACTGGGTCATCCACCCCTGTCAAAGATTGTAAGTTTGAAAGAGGCTTTGATTCTGAAGGAAGGTGCTGTGGATTTGAGAAAGTGACAGATGCCAGCCATACCTAGAAGCAGAGTCTTTGATGTGGTGAAAAATGTGAAATTTTTCACTACAGATGATCTGGTAAGCAAGTGCCATGCTTACCTTGCTATTGAATAATCTGCCACTGGGTTTTAATCAGCATTAACTGATAGAATGTGTATAAAATTTTTAGCCCAGTGCATGAACCCTGCGGAATATGATCAGTAAGTGTTAGATACTATTATGAAATCAGGCACACTGACTGGTCCTTTCTTCTGAGAACTTGAGAATGGATTCAAACAAAACAGGGAGCAAAAATCACTAGTTGAGGAAATGAGATTGGAACTTTCCTCAGGATCTAAGAGGTTGAGGTCTGTTCGAGAGCCTAGCCCATGAGACATGCGATAAATTCTCACTGTTTATAGATCCAAGCCCCACAAATCTTATCGGGGTCTCTCACCCAGAGGTCTGTATCAGGCAGTGAGGCCTGCGAGCCAAGAGAGTCACAAAGATTTACAGACCTTGTTGCCTTAAGGCTGCCAATTGTTATCTGAAATGAGAGAGAGATGTGAGGTCTTTGTAAAAAAAAAAAAAGAGTTCCAACTTTTCTCAGTAGTGGAGGAAAATAAAGTCTGCAGGAATATACTTTTTTTTCTGTGTCTGTTTTCTCTTCAGAAAGAGCTCACAGATTCTAACAGAGTGATAATCCAGATTTCCTGTCCCTGAACTTGATTACATTTCCACCTTTCACACTAAGACTTTCCACACTAATAGAGTTAAAGTGATTGCAGTGGATTTCAACTGCTACCCTCTATTTCAAACTCTTTAATTTGGGTATTAAAAGAGAAAGAAAAAACTCAGTCCAACCACTTTTCTCATGAGTCCCCTTTCCTAAAATAAGGAAAATCACTCTATAGAGACAATGTATTAAGTACCTTTCCACAAAAGAGGCATGGGGTTATGTTTAAGAAAAATACTTGTTTCTATAAATTAGCACACTCTCCTGAAAAAAGTTTTCCAATCATCATTAAAGGAAAATGTTTCATATTAACCTCTAGCCAAAGAGAGTTGATGTCCTATTGAGCAATGCCTCCCAAACTGATATATTGGGGTCCAAGGGTGAGAGATGGGGGTGAGGGAGAATATCTTCAAGACCAGGAAGTTCCCAATTGACCCAGATTCCATTTTTCCATCATGTTCTCCCAGCTCCTTTGACTATGCAGGTTGTTGTTGTTTTTGTTAGGTGCCATCAAGTCAGATCCGACTCATAGAGACCCTGTGTACAACAGAATGAAACACTGCTGGTCCTGTGCCATTCTCACAATTGTTGATTTGTTTGAGCCTGTTGTTGCAGCCACTGTGTCAATCCAACTCCTTGAGGGTCTTCCTCTTTTTCTCTGACCCTCAACTTTACCAAGCATGATGTCCTTCACCAGGGACTGGTTCCTCCTGATAATGTGTCCAAAGTATGTGAGACAAGTCTCATCATCCTTGCTGTCTTAGGCTGGGTTCTCTAGAGAAGTAAAACCAGTAAAGTGTATAGATACATATAAAAAGAGAGAGATTTGTATCAAGGAAACTGTTCATGCAATTATAGAGGTTGGAACATCCCAAGTCTATGGATCAGAATACAGCTTCTCCTAATTCACGTAGATGCAGGGGCTGGTGAACCCAGGGTCAGAAGGTAAGCTGCTAGCTCAATTACCAAGAACTGGAGATCAGACAAACGACAGGCAGCTGCAGGATTCAGAACAAGCCAAAAACCTTGGTAAGGCCAGCAGGAAGGAAGTAGACAGGTGGAGGGCCAAAAAGATGAAGGCTGAGGGGGCGGTGAGCCACCACAGGCTCTGCCCTCTTTGGTACCACTCACCAGATTCCATCATGGGGGTGATCACATATCAAATTTCAACAGGAAAGTGATCACAACATTATACAACTGCCAAAACACTGAGAATCATGACCCAGCCAAGCTGACACACAATCTTAATCACCACGCTCACTTCTAAGGAGCATTCTGGCTGGGCTTCTTCCAAGACAGATTTGTTCATTCTTTTGGCAGTCCATGGTATATTCAATATTCTTCACCAACACCACAACTCAAAGGCATCAATTCTTAATCAGTCTTGCTTATTCATTGTCCAGCTTTCACATGCATATGAGGCAATTGAAAACACTGTGGTTTGGATCAGATGCACCTCAGTCCTCAAACTGACATCTTTGCTTTTAAACGTTTTAAGGAGGTGTTTTGCAGTAGATTTGCCCAGTGCAATACATTGGTTGATTTCTTGACTGCAGCTTCCATGGGTGTGGATTGTGCATCCAAGTAAGTGGTAGTCCCAGGCTTATGACATATTCGAGTTATGATGAACTGCCCTTACGACCATTAGTGTATCTGGAACATTGCATCTTCCTGGGAAGAAGTTACAGGAGCCTGCACCACACACGTGGTGACTGACTACCTGGACACCTGAGCTGAACCTGTAGAAGAAAAATGAATGGACTCCTGGGCTCATATGCCTGGTTACAGCTGTAGCCATCTGGTGATAGGACATCAGAGCTTTAAAGGAGCCAATAATCAAACAGCTTACTCAAGCAGCCTATTTGGGCATATCAAAACAAAACAAAGCAGGACACTAGGACACAGTAAGCAAACATAAAATAAATTAATACAATAACTCATAGATGGCTCAGAGACAACAGTCAATATTAAATCACATAAAGAAGCAGAGGACGATCACTTCAACAAGCTCCAAAAACAAAGAATCAAGGAATTTCCAGATGAAGATATTTTCCTGGAATGACCAGAGGTAGAATACAAAAGATTGATATACAGAACTCTTCAAAAGATCAGGAAGGAGATCAGACAAAACACAGAACAAGCCAAGGAACACACAGCTAAAGCAGTGGAGGAAATTAAGAAGGTTATTCAAGAGCATAATGACAAATTTAATAGGCTGCAAGAATCCACAGACAGCAAACAGAAATTCAGAAGATTAACAACAAAATTCCAGAATTAGACAACTCAATAGAAAGTCAGAGGAGCAGAATTGAGGATATGGAAGTTGGAATTAGTGAGGCTGAAGATAAAACATTTGGCACCAGTATATTCAAAGAAAAATCAGATAAAAGAGTTTAAAAAACATGAAGCGACCCTAAGAATCATGTGGGACTCTACCAAGACAAATAACCTACGAGTGATTGGAATACCAGAACAGGGAGGGAGAACAGAAAATACAGAGAAAATTGCTGAAGATGTGGCAAAAAGCTTCCCTGGTATCGTGAAAGACAGGGAGATATCTATCCAAAATGCTCATTGAACTCTACACAAGGTAGATTACAAAAGAAAGTCTAAGACTAAGGGTAAGTGAAAAGTCTTCCACAAAGGAGAGTCAATAAGAACAAACTCAGACTATTCAGCAGAAACCATACAGGCAAGAAGGCAATGGGATGACTTATATAAAGCCTTGAAGGAAAAAAAAATGCCAGCCAAGAATCATATATCCAGCAAAACTGTCTCTCAAATATGAAGGCAAAATTAGGATATTTCCAGATAAACAGAAGTTTAGGGAATTTGCAAAACCCAAACCAAAACTACAAAAAATACTAAAGGGAGTCCTCTGGTTACAAAAACAATAACACCAGATATCAATCCATGACTAGAACACAGGACAGAGCAACCAGATATCAACCCAGATATGGAAATCATAAAAATAAATCAAGATTAAAAAACACTCAAAACAAGGAAACAGAGATGTCATTATGTAAAAGATGACAACATTAAAACAATAAAGAGGGACTAAAAAATGTAGTCATAGATCTTCCATATGGGGGAAATCAAGGTGATATAAAGAGAAAAAAGCAAGGTTCAAACTTGGAAAATAGGGGTAAATATTAAGGGAACCACAAAGAAAACTGGCAGTCCTACACATCAAAACAAAATGCAAGAAAAAAATAAAGACTCAGCAAAAACAAAATCAACAACAACGAAAAACAGGAAAAGACAATATATAAAGAAAAACTACTCAGCACAAAAAATTAAGTGGAAAAAAGAAACCGTCAACAACACACAAAAAAAGACATCAAAATGACAACACTAAACTCATAAAAAAAAAAAATACCTATCAATAATTACACTGAATGTAAATGGACTAAATGCACCAATAAAGAGACAGAGTGGCAGAATGCATTAAAAAACACGATCTGTCTATGTCCTGCCTACAAGAGACACACCTAAGACTTAAAGACACAAACAAAATAAAATTCAAAGCGTGGTAAAAAATACATCAAGCAAATGACAATCAAAAAAGAGCAGGAGTGGCAATATTATTTTCTGACAAAATAGACTTTAAAGTTAAATCCACCACAAAGGATAAAGAAGGACAGTATATAATGATTAAATGGTCAATATGCCAGGAGGATAAAACCGTAGTAAATATTTACGCACCCAACGATAGGGCTTCCAGATACATAAAAAAAAACTCTAACAGCATTGAAAAGCGAGATAGAAAGCTCCACAAGAGTAGTAGGAGACTTCAACACAATAGTTTTGGTGAAGGATAGAACATCCAGAAAGAAGCTCAATAAAGATATGGAAGATCTAAACCAACTTGACCTCATAGGTATATACAGGACACTCCACCCAACAGCAGCCAAGTATACTTTCTTTTCCAACACACATGGAACATTCTCCAGAACAGACCACATATTAAGTCACAAGCAAGCCTTAACAGAATCCAAAACATTGAAATATTACAAAGCATCTTCTCTGACCATAAGGCTGTAAAAGTAGGAATCAATAACAGAAAAAGCAGGAAAAGAAATCAAACACATGGAAACTGAACAATACCTTACTCAAAAACTACTGAGTTACAGAAGAAATTAAAGATGGAATAAAGAAATTCATAGAATCCAAAGAGAATGAAAACACTTCCTACCAGAACTTTCAGAACACAGCTAAAGACGTGCCCAGAGGTCAATTTATAGCAATAAAGGCACACATCCAAAAAGAAGAAAGGGCCAAAATCAAAGAATTATGTCTACAACTTGAACAAATAGAAAGAGAGCAACAAAAGGAACCCTCAGGCACCAGAAGAAAGCAAATAATAAAAATTAGAGAAGAATTAAATTAAATAGAAAACAGAAAAACAATTGAAAGTGTTAACAAGACTAAAAGCTAGTTCTTTGAAAAAGTTAGCAAAATCGATAAACCGTTGGCATACTGACAAAAGAAAAACAGGAGAGGAAGCAAATAACCCACATAAGAAATGAGATGGGCAATGTCATAACAGACCCAACTGAAATTAAAAGAATCATATCAGATTACTATGAAAAACTATACTCTAACAAATTTGAAAACCTAGAAGAAATGGATGAATTTCTAGAAACACACTACCTACCTAAACTAACACAAACAGAGGTAGAACAACTAAATAGACCCATGACAAAAGAAGAGATTGAAAAGGTAATTAAAAAACTCCCAACAAAAAAAAAAGCCCTGGCCCTGATGGCTTCACTGGAGAATTCTATCAAACTTTCAGAGAAGAATTAACACCACTACTTCTAAAGGTATTGCAGAGCGTAGAAAAAGATGAAATACTTTCCAATTCATTCTATGAAGCCAGCATATTCCTGATACCAAAACCAGGTAAAGATACCACAAAAAAAAAAAAAGAAGGAAAGGAAATTACAGACCTATATTACACATGAATTCAGATGCAAAAATCCTCAACAAAATTCTAGCCAATAGAATTCAACAACACATCAAAAAAATAATTCACCATGACAGAGTGGGATTCATATCAGGTATGCAGGGGTGGTTTAACATTAGAAAAACAATCGATATAATCCATCACATAAATAAAACAAAAGATAAGAACCACATGATCTTGTCAACTGATGCAAAAAAGGCATTTGACAAAGTCCAACACCCATTCTTGATAAAAACTCTCAGCAAAATAGGAATAGGAGGGAAGTTCCTCAACATAATAAAGGGCATTTATACAAAGCCAACAGCCAACATTATCCTAAATGGAGAGTCCGAAAGCATTTCCCTTGAGAACAGGAACCAGACAAGTATGCCGTTTATCACCACTCTTATTCAACATTGTTCTGGAGGTCCTAGCCAGAGTAATTAAGCTAGATAAGGAATAAAGCATATCTAAATTGTTAAGGAAGAAGTAAAAGTATCTCTACTTGCAAATGACATGATCTTACACACAGAAAACCCTAACGAATCCACAAGAAAACTACTGAAACTAATAGAAGAGTTGAGCAGAGGATCTGGATATAAGATAAACATACAAAAATAAGTTGGATTACTCTACACAAACAAAGAGAATGTCGAAGAGGAAATCACCAAACCAATGCCATTTACAATAGCCTGCAAGAAAATAAAGTACTTAGGAATAAATCTAACCAGAGACATAAAAAACCTATACAAACAAAACTACAAGACATTACTGCAAGAAACCAAAAGAGACCTATATAAGTGAAAAAACATACCTTTCTCAGGGAGAAGAAGACTCAACATTGCTAAAATGTCTATTCTACCCAAAGTGATCTATACATACAATGCAATCCCAATCCAAATACCAGTGACATTTTTTAATCAGATGGAGAAACACATCACCAACTTCATATGGAAGGGAAAGAGGCCTCCGATAAAAAGAAGAACAAAGTGGGAAGCCTAACACTACCTGATTTTAGAACCTATTATATCACCACAGTAGTCAAAACACCTCCAACTGGTACAACAACAGATACATAGACCAATGGAACAGAGTTGAGAATCTAGGCATAAATCCATCCACATACGAGCAGCTGACATTTGACAAAGGCTCAAAGTCAGTTAAATGGGGAAAAGACAGTCTCTTTAACAAATGGTGCTGGCATAACTGGATATCCATCTGCAAAAAAATGAAACAAGACCCATACCTCACACCATGCACAAAAACTAACTCAAAATGAATCAAAGACGTATATATAAAATCTAAAATGATAAATATCATGGAAGAAAAAATAGGGACAACTCTAGAAGCCCTAATACATGGCATAAACAGAATACAAAACATTACTAACAATGCACAAACACCAGAAGAGAAACTAGATAACTGGGAACTCCTAAAAATCAAATACTATGTTCATCCAAAGATTTCAACAAAAGAGTAAAAAAGACTACCTACAGACTGGGAAATAGTGTTTGGCTCTGATAAATTTGATCAGAATCTTATCTCTAAAATCTACAAGATACTGCAAAACCTCAACAACAAAAAGACAACCCAATTAAAAAGTGGGGAAAGGATACGAATAGGCACTACACCAAAGAAGACATTCAGGAAGCTAACAGATACATGAGGAAATGCTCACAATCATTAGTCATTAGAGAAATGCAAATCAAAACTACAATGAAACACGATCTCACCCCAACCAAGCTGACATTAATCCAAAAAACACAAAATAATAAATGTTGGAGAGGTTGTGGAGAGACTGGAACACTTATACACTGCTGGTGGGAATGTAAAATGGTACAACCACTTTGGAAATCAATTTGGCACTTCCTTAAAAAGCTAGAAATAGAATACGGCACAATCTAGCAATCCCACTCCTTGGAATATATCCTAGAGAAATAAGAGCCTTTACATGAATGGATATATGCACACCCATGTTCACTGCAGCAGTGTTTACAATAGCAAAAAAGATGGAAGCCACCAAGGTGCCCATCAATGGATGAATGGATAAATAAATTATGGTGTATTCACATGATGGAATAGCATGCAAGAATTTAGAACAGTGATGAATCTGTGAAACATTTCATAACGTGAAGGAATCTGGAAGGCATTATGTATGCTGAGCGAAATTAATCAATTGCAAAAGGACAAATATTGTATGAGACCACTATTATAAGAACTCAAGAAAAAGTTTGAACACAGAAGAAAATAACCTTTCATGGTTACGAGGGTGGGAAGGGAAGGAGAGGGGTATTCATTAATGGTAGACAAGAACTATTTTAGGTGAAGGGAAAGACAACACACAATACAGGAAAGGTCAGCACAACAGGACTAAACCAAAAGCAAAGAGTTTCTTGAATACAACCAAATACTTCGAACGCCAGAGTAACAGGGATGGGGACGTGGTGACCATGGTTTCAGGGGACATCTAGGTAAACGGGCATAACAAAATGTATTAAGAAAATGTTCTGTATTCCACTTTAGTGAGTGACATCTGGGGTCTTAAATGCTAGCAAGCGGCCATGCATCAATTGTCTCAACCGACCTGGAGCGAAGGAGAATGAAGAACACCAAAGGCACAAGGAAAATATGAGCCCAAGAGACAAAAACGGCCACATAAGCCAGAAACTCCATCAGCCTGAGACCATCTATGGTGCCTGGCTACCACCGATGTCTACCCTTACAGGGAACACAACAGAGAATCCCTGATGGAGCAGGAGAACTGTGGGATGCAGACCTCAAATGCTAGTAAAAAGACCAGATTTAATGGTCTGGCTGAGACTGAAGGGACCCCAGATGTCATGGCCCCCAGACCCTCTGTGTGCCCAAGACTGGAACCATTCCTGCAGCCAACTCTTCAGGCAGGGATTAGACTGGACTATAAGACAGAAAATAATGCTGGTGAGAAGTGAGCTTCTTGGCTCAAGTAGACACATGAGACTATGCAGGCAGCTCCTGCCTGGAGGCGAGATGAGAAGGCAGAGAGGGACAGGAGCTGGTTGGATGGACACAGAGAATACAGCGTGGAGATGAGGAGTGTGCTGTCACATTAGGGGAAGAGCAGCTAGGGTTACATAGCAAGGTGTGTATAAGTTTTTGTATGACAGATTGACTTGAACGGTAAACTTTCACTTAAAACACAATAAATAAAAAAAAATTACAGTGAAAGGATTAGCTGGAGTTTTAAAAAAATTAAATCAGCGGCATAGCTGCTTGAAAACATGGACCTAAATCTTGATCATTTTGCTAAAGTTAATAGGCAAGTTCAGGAAGTTGTGAGATGTTACTGAAAAATGTATGAAGGAGGCAGGATGAGAAGGCAGGAAGGGACAGAAGCTGGTTGGATGGACATGGGAAACCAGGGGTGGAAAGGAGAGTGTGCTGTCACATTATACGGATTGCAATTACTGTCATGTAACAATATGTGTATGAATTTTTGTATGAGAAATTAATTTGAACTGCAAACTTTCACCTAAAGCACACAAAAAAATTTTTTTTAAAACCCTAAAAAATAGTACTGAAAAAAAAAAAGGACCATACAGATAGCTGTCACTGATTTTCTGACTAGAAATGACATCCCCATTCCCGGGGATAATCCAGATGATCCAGAACCTTTCACAAGCGGAGTTATTACCGAAACTGACAAAATGCCACCATCATCCAACTCTTCTTCATCATCAGAGTAAATTTTTATGACGTATTTTTTATGTACATATTAAAATATATCTGTAAATTTATATGTAATGTATCCAACACTCAAAGACAAATAGAGATTGGATCTATAAAGATACTGATAATAAAAGACAATAATAATGGAAACTAAAAAAAAAAAAGATTTATTCAACTTACGTCAGAATTGACTTAGAACAGAGTTGTCGGAACAGAACCCCATCGTATGTGAGACTAACTGTAATGTTCTACCGTGTCAGCTGGAGCTAAGAACCAGTGATGTCAAGGTAGGGACACAGTTCCGTTAAACGTATTTTCCTTAAAAGGCAAAATTGTGTCATTTATTTACCTTGTCCTCACAGTCCCCACAGTAACTGTACTGGGTGTGAACTAAATGCTCATGAACAAGAAAACAAGAGAATAAAGTAACTCATGAGGGAGTTTTGTGGTGAAAACGGCACTTGAATTTAGAAGCAATGCATCAGGAAGAAGGAAACCCCAGCACTGTGCAGTGCCAAAACAAGGCAAATATTTCTCCAATTATAAGCGATGTAAATAATCATCTTTGGCTTCTGGTCATTTCCTCAGAAATGCGTGGGTTGCACCAGGCTCCCTGCTAATATTTTAATTTGATCCACTCACTGAGATGAATACTGTAGTAATTTTGCACCCGAGAGAAAAACTTTTCCCCTAATCTAGATTTTTAAAGAATACACTTATAGTCGTCCCTCTAGTCCCCAAGTTCCAGAAAGTTACAACTGAAAGGATTTGAGCACGATCTTAACTCCTTAAAAGGGAAGCTTTTGCTGGCATAGCTCTTTGGAACTGGTGGCTGTGTTACTGTTTCCCCCAATCCAAACTTAAGAGAAATTTCCTAGTAACTTGTAGAGTTTTTGTTTTTGTTTTTCCCTGAAACTTCTTCACACTTGTTCTTTGCAAATCTACAAGTCTATTTTCCTATTCATGTAAATTACTCAACTCAGCCTTTAAAAATCCCTCTTTTAGATCAGATTTTTATTTTAATTTGAAATGGAAAATAGTTTAACATGATTTGAACCGGCAAATACAGACAGTTTGAAAAAAATCTGTCACCTCTGGATTATTCAAGAGACTTAACAGAATAAATCTTATTTTCAACTTCAATGAACACCTCCTTAAATCCCTTACTTATAGCACTTCCTCTCAGTCTGCAAGCCTGCATAAAAAAAATACAGCTTATTAAAGAAACATAGAAACAAAAGCACCTCATGACTTCCTGCGTGGGCTGGTGGTTTACAACAGAAGGAGGGATAAAGAATGAAACCCTGGGCCAGCTGTTTCAATTCTTCTATAATAGGTCTCCCCTTGGTGGTGGCATATTGTCAAGTTTCAAAACAACCTTGGATGAGGGAATGCATAGTCACCAATCTAACAGAGTCAGGAGAATGGGCAATTAGAGACACTGACCACACCCATAAAACTTAGCACCGAGGTGAAGAATGAAGACACTGACCAAGATCCTCTAAGCCAGAGCTGTGGAATGTGCCAAAAGAGTGCCAGGTGCTCTGGGAGGTCAGAGACTAGAGGGGCACTTTCGATCATGCAGGGAATGACACCATTCAGGATTTGACAGATGGGGAGGGAATGATGGGCTGGGTTTGGAGATGAGGGAGACATAGCTGGGAAATTCAGGTTGACTCAGGAAACACAAGGAGAACAGTTTGCTTGGAGTAGAGATTTTATGTTGGAGGATACTGTGGCATGGTGTGTTAAAAATATTTGACAGACCACCATAACAAGAAGCACACCCAGCACCTAAATCTTGGTTTCTAATGCCAGTCTCCAATAAAAAGAACCAGGGGTCTGTCTTAGTTATCTAGTGCTACTATAACAGAAATACCACAAGTGGATGTGTTTAACAAAAAGAAATTTATACTCTCACAGTTTAGGAGGCTAGAAGTCCAAATTCAGGGCACCAGCTCCAGGGGAAACCTTTCTTTCTCTGTCAGCTCTGGGGAAATGTCCTTGTCATTAATTTTCCCCTGGTCTATGTGCTTCTTAGTGCAGAGACCCAGGGTCCAAAGGGTGTGCTCTGCTCCTGGCTCTTCTTGCTTGGTGATAATGAGGTCCCTTTCCTCTCTGCTCATTTTTCTCTTTTAAATCTCAAAAGAGATTGACTCAAAATACAACCTAATCCTGTAGAGTGTGTCCTCCTCATTAACTTAACTGCCTCTAATCCTGCCTCATTATCATAGAGGTTAGGAGTTGTAATACATAGGATAATTGTATCACATCACACAAAAAAGGACCACCACACAATACTGGGAATCATGGCCTAGATAAGTTGACAAACATTTTGGGGGGACATAATTCAATCCACAACAAGTTCTGTGATGGTTAAGGTTGTGTGCCAACTTGGCCTGGCCGTGACTCTCAGTGGTTTGGCAGTTATGATGCAGTTTGTCAGCTATGTAATGATGTAATCCCCTCTGTAATGAGATCTGATATAATCTCCATGAGGAGATCTGTTATAAGTGGCCAATCAGCTGAAAGGGAGCTTCGGTGGGGGGGTGTGCCTTGCATCCAATATAGGTGGACTTTCTGGCAAAGCTTAAAGGCTTTTGCTTGCTCTGGATCCTGCAGCTGGCTCCTGTTCATCTGACCTCTGGTTCTTGTGACATGAGCTAGAAGTTTACCTACTGTCTTATCTGCCTATCTTGGGATCTGTCAGCCTCTTCAACCTGTGAGCCAGGGGCCTGTTGTATGACCTGCCAGCCCATGTAGCTACATAAGTCAGGAGGAGCCTTCAGCCTGACCCATGAACTTGGTACTTTCCAGCCTATATGACTGCACGAACCATTTCCTTGATATAAATCTCTTTCCATATATTTATATGTTTTACTGGTTTTGCTTCTCTAGAGAATCCAGCCTAAGACAGGCTCCTGGGAAAAATGCCTGTTCTGTGATGGGGGAAGAAATACACAAAATGAGCTTGTAGCATCTTACACACACAGACACTAATGCAGTCTATTAAGAGGTACAGGAATCAACTGAAAGAGCTCCTAATGACTACAAAGCTGAAAAAATGTATTTGAGCAACAAAAAAATTAAGTAGTATTGGGTTATAACCCAAAGTATAAAATAAATATCCATAAGTCCATGCTGAAATAAATGATTAAATAAATGAGGAAGAAGAGACAAATATTCTTGAAGAATTCCAAATAATTTATGTAGATACTGATCCCTCAAGGAGGGAGAGCATACGAAGCTAGAAATGAATAATAGAAAAAAAAAAAAAAACCTGGAAAATACACAAATATCTGGAAATTAAACAACATACTATTAAACTACAAATGGGTCAAGGAAGAAACCAAAAGAGAAATCATAAATTTCTTAAAGTCAAATATAAATAAAAGCATGACATACCAAAACTTATGGGATGCAGTGAAGGCAGTACTCAGAAGGAAGCATAGCAATAAATGCCTACATAAAAAAAAGAAGCAAGATTTCAAATTAACAGCCTCACTAAGCAACCCTACGAATTAGAAAGAGAAGGAAAAACTAAGCCTAACCCAACCAGAATAGAAATAACAAAAATCAGAACATAAATAAATCAAATCAAAAACAGAAAAGTAGAATCAATAAAACCAGAAGTTGCTTCTTTGAAAAGATCGATAAAATTGGCAAACCTTTAGCTAAACTAAGAAAAGAAGAGAAAAGATGCAAATAACCAAAATAAAAAATGAAAGAGGGGACATTACAACTGACCGGGTAGAAATAAAAAGAATTATGACAGAATATTATGAACAACTTCATGGCAACAAACTGGATAACCTAGATGACAAATGGGCAAATTCATAGAAGCACACAACCTACCCAGACTGACTCAAGGGAAAACAGAAAGTCACAACAGACCCATAACAAGTGAAGAAATTGAATCAGTGATCAAAAACCTCCCAAAACCACCAACAACAAAAAGTCCTGGACCAAATGGTTTCACTGGGGAATTCTTCCAAACATTTAGAGAAGAATTGACACCAATACTGTTTAAACTCTTCCCAAAGATAGAGAAGGAAGGAATACTCCCTAATTGATTCTATGAGGCGAACATAATCCTTATACCCAAACCAGACAAAAACACAACAAGAAAAGAAAACTACAGGCCTCTATCTCTTATGAATACGGATGCAAATATTCCCAACAAAATACTGGTGAACAGAATCCAACAGTATATTAAAACAGTCATACACCATGACCAAGTGGGATTCATTCTGGGAATGCAAGGATGGTTCAACATTAGAAAATCAACCAACGTAATACACCAAATCAATAAACAAAAGAACCACATGGTCATCTCTATGGATGCAAAAAAGCATTTGATGAAATCCAACACCGTTTCTTGATGAAAACCCTAAAGAAGATGGGAATAGAAGGGAAATTCCTCAATATGATTCAGGGCATATATGAAAGCCAACAGCCAACACTATTCTTAATGGAGAAACACTGAGAACTTTCCCTTGAAATAGGGAACAAAACAAGGGTGTCTGCTCTCACCACTTCTATTCAATATTTTCTTAGAAGTCCTAGCCAGAGCAATAAGACAACAGAAAGAAATAAAAGGTATCCAGATTGGAAAAGAAGTAAAATTATCTCTATCCACAGATGATATGATCCTATATATAGAAAATCCCAAACAGTTCACAGCTAATAGAGGAATTACCAAAGTTTGAGGATACAAGGTCAACAAAAAAAATCAGTTGGGTTTCTATACGCCAGCAACGAGAAACCTGAAAGGTAAATTAGGGAAACAATTCCATTTACAATAGTATCTAAAAGAGTAAAATATCTAGGAATAAATCTAACCAGGGATGTGAAGGACTTATATGATGAAAACTATAAAACACTAGTGAAAGAGCTTAAAGAAGACTTATATAAATTGAAAGATGTTCCATGTTCTTGGATTGGAAGACTTAATATTAAGATGTCAATACCATCCAGAGCCATCTATAGATTCAATACAATCCTCATCAAAATTTCAACAGTCTTCCTTACAGAAATAGAAAAAACAATCCTTAACTTTATATGGAAGGACAAGAGACCCTGAATAGCTAAAACAATGTTGAAAGAGAAGAACAAAGTAGCAGGACTCACACTTCCTGTTTTTAAAACATACTGTACAGCTATAGTAATTGAAACAGCCTGGTGTTTGTATAACAGTAGACACATAGACCAATGGAATAGAACTGCGAATCCAGAAATATACCCACACTGTCTATGGTCAACTGATTTTTGACAAGGATGCTAAGTCCATTGATGGGAATAGAAGCGTCCTTAATAATGGTGCTGGGAAAATTGGGTTCCCACATGCAGGAAAATGAAATAGCATCCATGCCTCACACCTTACACAAAACAAATTCAAAATGGATTAAGGACATAAATGTGCAAACTAAAACCATAAAATTCTTAGAAGAACAAGCAGAGGCAACACTGTCATGCTTAGCTTTCAACAACGAATTATAGAACATAATAACAAAAACACAAACAGCAAAAGACAAAATAAATGGAACCTCATAAAAATTAAAAAATGTATTCATCTAAAGACTTTACCAAAAAAGTGAAAAGACAAGCTATCGATTGGGAGAATATCTTCAGAAACCTTATATCCAAAAAGAACCTAATAACCAAAATACATATAAAACTTTGACAACTTAACAACAAAAAGAAAAATAATCCAATCATAAATGGACAAAGGACTGGAATAGACATTTCACCAAAGAGGACATTTAAATGGCCATTAAACAGATGAAAAGATGCTCAATGTCATTAGCCATCAAAGAGATGCAAATCAAAACCACAATCAGATACCATTTCACTCCCACCCACTAGGATGGCTAAGATTAAAAAAACTAAAAACAACAAATGTTGGCAAGGATGTGGGGAAATTGGAACCCTTATCTGTTTCTGGTAAATGCAAAGTGGTACAGCTATTGTGGAAAACAGTGTGGCAGTTCCTCAGAAAACTAAAAATAGGACTACCATATGATCCAGCAATCACACTCCTAGGTATACATCCAAAAGACTTGAATGTAGAGACCCAAAAAGAGATTTGTACACCAATGTTTATTGCACTACTAGTCACAGTAGCCAAAAGGTGGAAGCAACCTCTATGCCCATCAGCAGAAGAATGGATAAATAAAATGTGGTACAAATGTATAACGGAATACTACTCAGCCAGTAGGAGAAATGAAGTCTTAATACATGCTATGGTATTGATGGATCTTGAAGACATTATGTTGAGTGAAATAAGCCAACCACAAAAGGACAATATTGTATAAGCGCACTTATATAAAAAGACAAGAAAAGGCAAATGTATAGAGACCAAAGTTTATTAGTAGTTACCAGAGACAAGATGGAGGGGAAGAATGGGGGTTAAAAGTGATGGAAAAATCACATTGATAAAGGATATGGTTGCACAGAGGCGGGACCAAGAAGGCAGAGTAGTCGGACACTTCCTGTGGTCCCTCTTACAGCAAAGACCTGAAAAAACAAGTGAGTCGATTATATATGACCAGCTAGGAGCCCTGAACATCAAAGGCAAAGTTGAGGAATCGGACTGAGAAGCAAGGGGAGTGAGAAATGATTCAGAAACAGCAAGGAGTTGCCAGACCTGACCCAGCAGAAACTGGAACCCCCTGCAGGCCAATTCTGCCACTGATGCAAGCATAGTGAGGCAAGCAGAGGTGTTTGGGATGTGTTTTTCACATCAGGAGAGACCAAACATAGGATCGTCTGCTCAACCCTCCAGAACGACTGAGAAGTGGCCCACAATCACCAAACGATAAGTACCTGCATCTAACCTACCACGATCCAAAAATACTCCTTCAGGAAAAACCTCTCACCCACTTACCTGCTCCCTTCACGCTCTGCACTGGGTCCCAGCCGGCTGCATCCCCTAGGCCAGTAGAAGGACACTGCACTAGCACCGAGCCATTCTCTCAGCCTTGGAGAGGAAACAAATTAACAAACAGGAAAAAATGATCTGCTGGCTCCCCTGAGCTGGGAATTCAGGACAGAAACAGTGCCTTGGCCTACACACAGGTGTAATGGATCTACAGACTTTGAATGCCTTTCACCTCTGCATAGAACCATGTGGGCCCATTTCAACAGTGTAGGCCCTCATTAGCACAGTACAACAGGGTATATACCTGAGGTCTAACTTCAAGTATTTCAGCTACATGATGAAGAGGCAAGATTGTGCCATTTGACATCACTCTGCCTATTAAGCAGGGGTCCTTACCTACCCATATCAGGGGTCTGAGGATTAGTGGCTACATCCATGACACCTAGGCACCCACGACAGGGATCTAAGAATAAGTGGTGCCTCCCAGTCCTTACAACCAACAGCATTGGGTACCCAGCTGCAAAACCCACCCACATACATGCTCTAGGGAACAGAGATATGCTTCCCTCACAGACACTCAGGGGCAGTTGTCAGCCCCTACCTTGCTCAGCACATGACCCCCTACTGCACCCAGATGCCTGTGCCTACAACAATCACCCCTGCTTGTCTAGGACTGTAGGTGAGAGCCTGCACCACACAATTGGTGACTGACTCTCTGGACACCTGAGCCGAATCCATACAAAAAAAGTGAATGGACTCCTGGGCTCACACTCCTAGCAACAGCTCTAACCACCTGGTGACAGGATGTTACAGCTTCAAAGGCACCAATAACCAAACTTGCTCATTACAGCAGCCTATTTGGGCATATCAAAACAAAACAAAACAAGAAGCTAGGACACAGTAAGCAAACATAAAATAAATAAATACAATAACTTATTGATGGCTCAGAGACAAGAGTCAATATCAAATCACATAAAGAGGTAGACCATGACGGCTTTAGCAAGCTCTCAAAACAAAGAATGAAAAAAATCTTCTGGATGAAGAGAATTTCCTGGAATTACTAGAGGTAGAATATGAAAAATTAATATACAGAACTCTTCAAGAGATCAGGAAGGATATCAGGCAAAACACAGAACAAGCCAAGGAAGGCACAGGGAAAGCATTAGAGGAACTTAAGAAGATTAGACAAGAGCATAATGACAAATTTAATAAGCTGCAAGAATCCATAAAGAGACAGCAAACAGAAATTCATAAGATTAACATTAAAATTTCAGAATTAGACAATTCAACAGAAATTCATAAGATTAACATTAAAATTTCAGAATTAGACAATTCAACAGAAAGTCATAAGAGCAGAATTGACGGAATGGAAATCAGAATTAGTGAGATTGAAGATAAAGCACTTGGCACCAATTATTTCAGGAAAAATCAGATAAAAGAATTAAAAAAAATGAGGAAACCCTAGGAATTATGTGGGACTCTATCAAAAGGAGTAACCTATGAGTGATTGGAGTGCCAGAACGGGGAGGATAACAGAAAATACAGAGAGAATTGTTGAAGATTTGTTGACAGAAAAATTTCCTGATATTTTGAAAGATGAGAAGATATCTATCCAACACGCTCATTGAACAAGGTAGATCTCAAAAGAAAGTCACCAAAACATATTATTATCAAACTTGCCAAAACCAAACATAAAGAGAGAATTTTAAGAGTGGCTAGGGATAAATGAAAAGTCACCTACAATGGAGAGTCAATAAGACTAAGCTTGGACTACTCAGCAGAAACCACACAGGCAAGAGGGCAATGAAATGACATATATAAAGCCTTGAAGGAAAAAAATTGCCAGCCAAGAATTATATATGCAGCAAAACTGTCCCTCAAATATGATGGTGAAATTAGGACATCTCCAGACAAACAGAAGTTCAGGGAATTTGCAAAAACAAAACCAAAATTACAAGAAATACTAAAGGGAGTCCTTCAGTTAGAAAGTCAACAACATCAGATAATAGCCCAAAACTAGAACACAGGACAGAGCAACCAGATATCAACAGAGATATGGAAGTCACAAAAATAAATTAAAGCTAAAACACTCAAAATAGAGACACAGAGATGTCATTATGTAAAAGATGACAACATTAAAACAATAAAGACAGACTAAAAAATGTAGTCATAGATCTTTCATATGAAGAGGACGTCAAGAATATATAGAGAAATAAAAGATTGGTCTAAATTTAGAAAAATAGGGGTAAATATTAAAGTAACCACAAAGGAAACTAACAATCCTACACATCAAAATAAAACAAACAAGAAAAACATAAAGACTTAGCAAATACAAAATCAACAATAATGAAAAAGAGGAAAAAAAATATATAAAGAAAAGTGACTCAGCACAGAAAATTAAGATGAAGAAACTGTCAACAACACACACACACACAAAAGACATTAAAATGACAGCACTAAACTCATACCTATCAATAATTATGCTGAAAGTAAAAGGACTTAATGAACAAATAGACAGCAATTGGCAAAATGCATTAAAAAACTCGATCTATCTGTATGCTGCCTACAAGAGACACGCCTTAGACTTTAAGACACAAACTAAAACTCAAAGGATGCAAAAAATATATCAAGCAAACAACAATCAAAAAAGAGCTGGAGTGGCAATATTAATTTCTGACAAAATAGTCTTTAAAGTAAAATCCACCACAAAGGATAAGGAAGGGCACTATCTAATGATTAAAGGGTCAATACGCCAGGAGGATAAAACCATAATAAATATTTACTGATCTGACAGGGCTCCAAAATACATAAAACAAACTCTAACAGCATTGAAAAGAGAGATAGAGAGCTCCACAGTAATAGTAGGAGGCTTCAACACACCATTTTTGATGAAGGACAGAACATCTGAAAGAAGCTCAATAAAGGTACCAAAAACCAAACTCAGTGCCGTTGAGTCAATTCTGACTCATAGCGACCCTATAGGACAGAGTAGAATTGCCCCATAGAGTTTCCAAGGAGAGCCGGGAAGATTCAAACTGCGGACCCTTTGCTTAGCAGCTGTAGCACTTAGCCACTACGCCACCAGAGTTTCTTCAAAAAAGGCACAGGAGATCTAAATGCCACAATCAACAAATTTGACCTCATAGACATATACAGAACACTCCACCCAACGGCAACCAAGTATATTTTCTTTTCCAATGCACATGGATCACAGACCACATATTAGGCCATAAAGCAAGCCTTAATAGAATCCAAAGCATGGAAATGTTACAAAGCATTTTTTCTGACTATAGAGCCATAAAAGTAGAAATCAATAACAGAAAAAAACAAGGAAAAAAAATCAAACACATGGAAACTGAGCAATACTTTGCTCAAAAACTACTGGGTTATAGAAGAAATTAAGGACAGAATAAAGAAATTCATAGAATCCAATGAGAATGAAAAGACATCCTACCAGAACATTTGGGACACGGCAAAAGCAGTGCTCAGAGGTCAATTTATAGCAATAAATGCACACATCCAAAAAGAAGAAAGGGCCAAAATCAAAGAACTATCCCTACAACTTGAACAAATAGAAAGAAAGCAACAAAAGAAACTGTCGGGCACCAGAAAAAAGCAAATAATAAAAACTAGAGCAAAATTAAATGAAATAGAGAACAGAAAAACAATCAAAAGACTTAACAAGACCAAAAGCTGGTTCTTTGAAAAGATCAATAAAATCAATAAACCATCAGCCAAACTGACAAAAGAAAAACAGGAGAGGGAGCAAATAACCTGAATAAGAAATAAGAAGGGTGATATCAAAACAGACCCAACTGAAATTAAAAAGAATCGTGACTGAATACTATGAAAAACTGTACTCTAACAAATTTGAAAACCTAGAGGATATGGACAAATTTCTGGAAATATACTACCTAAACTAACACAAATGGAGGCAAAACAACTAAATAAACCTATAACAAAAGAAGAGACTGAAAAGGTAATTCAAAAACTCCCAACAAAAAAAAAGTCCCGGTCCTGACAGAGAATTCTACCAAGCTTTGAGAGAAGAGTTAACACCACTACTACTAAAAGTATTTCAGAGGATAGAATGCTCCCAAACTCATTCTATGAAGCCAGCATATCCCTGATACCAAAACCAGGTAAAGACACCACACAAAAAAGAAAATTATAGACTAATATCCCTCATCAACTTAGATACAAAAATCCTCGACAAAATTTTAGCTGACAGAATTCAACAACATATCAAAAAAATAATTCATCATGACCAAGTGGGACTCATACCAGGTATGCAGGGATGTTTCAACATTAGAAAACAAATCAATGTAATCAACCACATAAATGAAACAAAAGACATGATCCTATCAACTGAGCCAGAAAAGGCAAAGTCCAACACCCAGCCATGATGGAAACTCTCAGCAAAGTAGGAATAGAAGGGAAATTCCTCAACAAAATAAAGGGCATTTATACAAAGCCAACAGCCAACATCATCCTAAATGGAGAGAGTCTGAAAACATTCCCCTTGAGAACGGAAACCAGACAAGGATGCCTTTTATCACCACTCTTCTTCAACATTGTGTTGGAGGTCCTGGTCAGAGAAATTAGGCTAGAAAAAGAAATAAAGGGCATCCAAATTAGTAAGGAAGAAGTAAAAGTATCCCTATTTCCATGATATTATCTTATACACCAACGGCACTGGGTTTTGGGACCTTATACACAGAAAACCCTAAAGAATCCACAAAAATACTACTGAAACTAATAGGAGGTTTCTGCAAAGCATCAGAGTACAAGATAAACATGCAAAAATCAGTTGTATTCCTCTACACCAATAAAGAGAACATCAAAGAAGAAATCACCACATCAATACCATTTACAATAGCCCCAAGGAAGATAAAATAAATCTAACCAGAGACATAAAAGACCTATACAAAGAAAACTACAAGACACTACTGCAAGAAACAAAAAAAGACTTACATAAGAGGAAAAACATACCTTGCTTATGGACAGGAAGACTCAACACTTTGAAAATGTCTATTCTGCCCAAAGCAATCTACAGATACAATGCAATCCTGATCCAAATTCCAATGGTGTTTTTTAATGAGATGGAGAAACAAATCACCAACTTCATATGAAAAGGGAAGAGGCCCCGGATAAGTAAAGCATTACTGAAAATGAAGAACAAAGTGGGAGGCCTCCTACTATCTGATCTGATCTTAGAACCTATTATATCACCACAGTAGTCAAAACAGCCTGGTAACAACAGATACATAGACCAAGGGAACAGAATTGAGAATCTAGACATAAATTCATCCTCCTATGAGCAGCCGATATTTGACAAAGGCCCAAAGTCTATTAAATGGGGGAAAAGACAGTCTCTCTAACAAATGGTGTTGGCATAACTGTATATCCATCTGTAAAAAAATGAAACAGGACCTGTACCTCACACCATGCACAAAAACTAACTCAAAATGGATCAAAGACCTAAATATAAAATCTAAAATGATAAAGATCATGGAAGAAATAATAGGGACAATGCTAGGATCTTTAATACATGGCATAAACAGTATACAAAACATTACTAACAATGCACAAACACCAGAAGAGAAACTAGATAACTGAGAACTCCTAAAAATCAAACACTTATGCTAATCCAAAGACTTCACCAAAAGAGTAAAAAGACATCCTACACTGGGAAAAAATTTGGGGCTATGCAAATCCATTCAACATCTGATCTCTAGTGCTCAGAGGTCAATTTATAGCAATAAATGCACACAACCAAAAAGAAGGAAGGAAAATAAAAACATTAACACTACAATTCAAACAAGTAGAAAGAGAGCAGCAAAAGAAGCCCTCGCACACAAGAAGAAAGCTAATAATAAAAATTAGATCAGAATTAAAGGAAATAGAGAATGGAAAAAAATTGAAAGAGTTAACAGACCAAAATCTGGTTCTTCAAAAAGATCAAAAAAATCAATAAACCACTGGCCAAGCTGACAAAAGAAAAAAATGAGAGGAAGCAAATAACCTGAAAAAGACATGAGATGGTTGATATTGCAACAGATCCAACTGAAATTAACAGAATCATGACGGAATACTATGAAAAATTGTACTCTAATGAATACGAAAACCTAGAGGAAATGGACAAATTTCTAGAAATACACTACCTACCTAAACTAACACAAACAGAGGTAGGACAACTAAATAAACCTATAACAAAAGAAGAGATTGAAAAGGTAATTCAAAAACTCCCAACAAAAAAAGCCCTGGCCCTGAAGGTTTCATTGGGGAATTCTATGAAACTTTCAGAGAAGAGATAACACGACTACTACTAAAGGTATTTCAGAGCACAGAAAAGGATGGAATACTCCCAAACTCATTCTATGAACGCAGCATAACCCTGATACTAAAACGGGGTAAAGACACCACAAAAAAAGAAAATTATACACCAATATCCCTCTGAACATAAATGCAAAAATCCTCAACAAAATTCTAGCAAATAGAATTCAACAACATATCAAAAAAATAATTCACCATGACCAAGTGGGATTCATACCAGGTACACAGGGATTTTTTTTTTTTTTAACACAGGGATGGTTCAACATTAGAAAAACAATCCGTGTAATCCATCACATAAATAAAACAAAAGACAAGAATTACATGATCTTATCAATTGATGCAGAAAAGGCATTTGACGAGACCTAACATCCATTAAGGATAAAAACTCTCAGCAAAATAGGAATAGAAGGAAAATTCCTGAACACAATAAAGGGCATTTATACAAAGCCAACGGCCAACATCATCCTAAATGGAGAGAATCTGAAAGCATTCCCCTTAAGAACGGGAACCAGACAAGAATGCTCTTTATCACCACTCCTTTCAACATGGTGCTGGAGGTCCTAGCTAGAGCAATTAGGCTAGACAAAGAAATAAAGGACATCCGAATTGGTAAGGAAGAAGTGAAAGTATCCCTATTTGCACATGATATATCTTATATACAGAAAATCCCAAAGAATCCTCAAGAAAACTACTGGAACTAATAGAAGATTTCAGTAAAGTATCAAGGTACAAGATAAACTTACAAAAATCAGTTGAATGCCTCTACACCAACAAAGAGAACATCAAAGAGGAAATCACAAAATCAACACCATTTACAATAGCCCTCAAGAAGATAAAATGCTTAGTTATAAATCTAACCAGAGATGTAAAAGACCTATACAACGAAAACTGCAAGACACTAATGCAAGAAACCAAAATGACCTACATAAGTGGAAAAACATACCTTGCTCATAGATAGGAAGACTCAACATTGTAAAAATACCATTTCTACCCAAAGCAATCTACATATACAATGCAATCCCCATCCAAATTCCAATGACATTTTTTAATGAGTGCAGAAACAAATCACCAACTTCATATGGAAAGGAAGTAGGCCCTGGATAAGTAATGCATTACTGAAGAAGAACGAAATGGGAGGCCTCACACTACCTGTCTTTTGAAACTATTATACCACCACGGTAGTCAGAACAGCCTGGTACTTGTACAACAACAGACATACAGACCAATGGAACAGAATTGAAAATCCATTCATAAATCCATCCACCTCTGAGTAGCTGATATTTGACAAAGGCCCAAATTCTGTTAAATGGGGAAAAGGCAGTCTCTTTTACAAATGGTGCTGGCATAACTGGATATCCACTTGCAAAAAAATGAAACATGACCCATACCTCACACCACTCACAAAAACTAACTCAAATGGATCAAAGACCTAAATATAAAATCTAAAACGATAAAGATCATGGAAGAAAAAAACAGGGACAATGCTAGGAGCCCTAATACATGGCATAAACAGAATACAAAACATAACTAACGATGCACAAACACCAGAGAAACTAGATAACTGGGAGCTCCTAAAAATCAACCACTTATGCTCACCAAAAGACTTCACCAAAGGAGTAAAAAGACAACCTACAGATGGGGAAAAAATTTTTGGCTACGACATATCCTGTCAGGGTCTAATCTCTAAAATCTACAACAAACTGCAAAACTTCAACCACAAAAAGACAAATAACTCAATTTAAAAAATGGGCAAAGGATATGAACAGATACTTCACCAAAGACGACCTTCTGGCAGCTAACAGATCCATGAGGAAATGCTCACGACCATTAGCCATTACAGAAGTGCAAATCAAAACTACAGTGAGACACCGTCTCACGCCAACGAGGCTAGCACTAATCGAAAAAACACAAAATAAAATAAATGTTGGAGAAGTTATGGAGAGGCTGGAACACTATACACTGCTGGTGGGAATGTAAAATGGTACAATTACTTTGGAAATCGAATTGGCACTTCCTTAAAAAGCTTGAAATAGAAGTACCATACAATTCAGCAATTCCACTCCTTGGACTACATCCTAGAGAAATAAGAGCCCTCACACAAATAGATATATGTACACCTATGTTCATTGCAGCACTGTATACAATAGCAAAAAGATGGAAACAACCTAGGTGCCCATCAACAGATAAATGGATAAACAAATTATGGTATATTCACACAATGGAATACTATGCAATGATAAAGAAAAACAAAGAATCTGAGAAACATCTCATAACATGGATGAATCTGAAAGGCATCCTCCTGTATGAAATTAGTCAGTTGCAAAATGACAAATATTGTATGAGACCACTATTATAAGAACTCAAGAAAAGGTTTAAACACAGAAGAAAACATTCTTTGATGGTTACGAGGGTAGTGCGGGAGGGAGAAAGAAATTCACTAACTAGATAGTAGACGTTATCTTAGGTGAAGGGAAGGACAACACACAATACAGGGTAAGTCAGCGCCACTAGACTAAACCAAAAGCTAAGAAGTTTAGTGAATACAACCAAACACTTCGAGGGACAGAGTAGCACAGCCGGGGTCTGGGGACTGTGGTTTTAGGGAACATCTAGCTCAACTGGCATAACAAAGTTTATTAAGAAAATGCTCTGCTTCCCACTTTGGTGACTGGCATCCAGAGTTTTAAAAGCTAGTGAGTGGCCATCTAAGATGCATCAATTAGTCCCAAGCCATCTGGAGCAAAGAAGGAAGAACACCAAAGACATAAGGAAAATATGAGCCCAAGAGACAGACAGTCCACATAAACTCCAGCAGTCTGAGACTGGAAGAACTAGATGGTGCCCGGCTACCACCAATGACCCTGACAGGGAACACAACAGAGAATCCCTGACGGAGCAGGAGAAAAGTAGGGCGCAGAACTCAAATTCTAGTAAAAAGACCAGACTTAATGTTCTGACTGAGACTGGAGGAACCCCAGAAGACATGGCCCCCCTGGACTCTCTGCTAACCCAGAACCAAAACCTTTCCTGAAGCCTACTCTTCAAAGAATAGACTGTACTGTAAGACATAAAATGATAATCATGAAGAGTGTGCTTCTTAGCTCAAGTAGATACATGAGATTAAACACGCAGCTCCTGTCTGGAGCCAAGATGAGAAGGCAGAAAGGGATAGAAGCTGGCTGTGTGGACACGGGAAATTCAGGGTGAAAAGGGAAAGTATGTGGTCAATTATAAGGATAGCAACTAGGGTTGCATAACAATGTGTGTATAAATTTTTGTATGAGAAACTAACTTGACCTATAAACTTTTACCCATAAGCACAATAAAAAAAAAAAAAAGCTCAGATCTGTCGTGCAACAAACTCATTTAGTTTATTTGCAAGACACACAAAACTTCAAGACATTCATTTAGAACTGGAGAATCAGAATCACCAGTTACAATTACAATGTTAGTTCAATGGTTAGAGTACAAATCTTCAGACTTCAACAGACCTTTAAGGAGTGGTCTCAGGAAAGACGGTTTGGCCATGGCTAGAACTTGGCAGAGATTCCTCATTGTTAGGGCCCAAGTTTGGTGGTGGTGGGCAGAGTCTCAAAAGGCTCTTAGTCTTTAGAGAGAGTGAGATGAGAGCGAGATCCTTTTGCCTCTGCCTTTCTCACAATGAACCAAAGTTTTTGGGTTTACATATTATTTTCCCACCTTGGTATCGCACAATAAGGGCCAGTTTGACATCAAAAACTAATATGTTACATCTTCTCTCCAAGGTTAGAGATTAGCAAAATATTGCATCCTTTCCTCAAATTAGAGATTAGTGAGGTTGTTTACAATTTACTTACGTCTCAAGGCTGGTTTACAAAGATGTTATATTTACTTTTATCACAACATCTAAAGGCAAAGTCAATTAGAGGTTGTTCACCATTCTTCACATGCTTCTATTTTTCTGTTTTTAAGTTCAGAAATTTTATACTTTAAGTCACTTTATAAGTGACTTGTGCATCTGTGGCTTAAGAGCATATATGGAACATAACAATGCCTTATACATATTACAGAAACATACACTAACACTGCCTTGTACATATGTGGTTTGAGAGTATTACAAAAAATGCATAATATACATACAGGATTATATGGCAATTTAATATTAGTTTCATTAAAAACTGCCAAACTATATGCCACAATGGCTGTGACATTTTACATTCCCACAAGCAATGTAATAGAGTTCCAGCTTCTCCACATCCTTGGCAGAATTTGATACTATCAATTTTTTTTATTTATAAAATGTTACATAAATTTCTTTATAACTATTCTAATAGGAGTGTAATGATATCTCATTGTGGTTTTAATTTGCACTTTTCTAATGGCTAATGATGAGTATTTTTTCATTAGCTTATTTGCCATCTTTATATCTTCTTTGGTGAAATATTTGTTCATGTTCTAACTGGATTGTTTTTCTTACTGATGAGTTTTGAGAGTTCTTTATATATTTTGGACACAAGCCCTTTACCACTGATCTATTGATTCTTCTTAATTGGTTCTGTCTCAATTGCTGTAGTTTTAGAATAATTTTTGAAATCAGGTAATGTTAGTCCTCCAAATTTGTTCTTCATTTTCAGAGTTGTTTTGGCTATCTTAGGTCCTTTGCAATTCTACATAAATTGTAAAATAAGCTTTTCAATTTCTACACACATACACACACACACAAAAGCCTGCTGGGATTTTGATTGGGATTGCATTGGATCTACAGGTCAGTTTTCGGGGAATTGACATCTTAACAATATGGAATCTTCTGACTCATAAACAAGGTATATCTCTCCATTTATTTAGGTCTTCTTTAATTATCATAGGAATATTTTGTAGTGTACAGGTCTTTCACATTTTTTGCCAGACTCATTACTGGTTCATATGTTTCATCCTATGGTAAATGTTGGATTTTTACTTCAATTGTTTATTGCTAGTATATCAAAGTAGAATTGACTTTTGTACATTGATCTTGTATCTTGTAACCTTGATGTTGTTGTTGTTAGCTACAGTCGAGTCAGGCCCCGACATACGGCAAACCCATACACAATGGAACAAAATGCTGCCTTATCCTATGCCATCTTCATGGTCAGTTGCAGACTGGACTGTTGTGATCCATAGGGCTTTCACTGGCTGATTTTCAGAAGTGGCTCACCAGACCATACTTTCTAGTCCATCTTAGTCTGCAAGCTCCGCTGGAAACTGCTCAGCATCATGGCAACACGTAAAGCCTCCACTGATAGATAGGTGGTGGCTGTGTCTTAGGCTGGGTTCTCTAGAGAAGCAAAACCAGTGAAATGTATATATAAATATATATAGAGAGATTTATTTCAAGGAAATAGTTCACACAGCTGTGGAGGCTGGCAAGTTCTAAATCTGTGGGTCAGGCATCAGGCTGGAGTCTTCTCCTGATTCATGTGGTTGCAGGAGCTGATGAACTAAGTCAGATAACAGGTTGTTGAACCCTGGGGCTGTGGAAGCTGACGAATCCCAGAATTGGCAGGTCAGATGGCAGGCCGTTGGCTCAAGTCCCAAGAACCAAAGGTCGGTTGATGACAAGCCGGATGCAGAATCCGGAACGAGTGAATGAGATTTGACAGAATGTTGATATATATTGGATGCAGGCCATACTCCCAAGGAAACTCCCCTACAACTGACTGGCTGATCATATCAGATCATATCATGGAGGATGATTACATCATGTTACAAAAGAGGATAGTTCATTACCTAACTGCCAAACCATTGAGACTCACGGCTCAGCCAAGTTCACACACAGCCTTAACCATCACACTGAGCATGAGGTGCACTTGCTGGGAATCAAACCCTGGTCTCCCCTTGAAACTCAAAATTTCCCTTTAACCTTGATAAACTCACTTATTAGTTCTAATAGCTTCTTTGTACTACTTCGTACATTGTACTTCTTTGTACTTTGCACTTCTTTGTACTACTTCGTACATTGTACTTCTTTGTACTTTGCACTTCTTTGTACATGGTAGAGATTCCATCAGATTGTCCACATAGACAATCATGCATCTGTGAATAAAGTGTGTTATTTCTTTTTTTCCCAACCTGGATTCCTTTTATTCCTGCTTCTTACCTGATTGTACTGTCTAGAATTTCCAGGAAAATGGTGAATAGAGGTGGTGAGAGCAGACAGCCCTGATTTGTTCCTGATCTTAGGGGGAAGCTTTTCAGTCTTTCATGGTTAAGTATGTTAGCCGTAGCGTTTTCATAAATGTCCTTTATCACACTGAGGAAGTTCTCTGCTATTTTTAGTTTGCTTGACAGTTTCTTTTTTTTAATTTATCTAATCAGAAATGGATGTTAGATTTTTGCCAAATACTTTTTCTGTATTGATTGAAACGGTCATTTGATTTAATTTTTTAGTTTATTTGTATGGTGAATTGCATTGATATTTGAATGTTAAATCAACACAGAATTCCTGGGTTAAACCTCACTTGTTCATGATTTATTACTTTTATTACATTGTAGAATTCTATTTGCTAAAATTTTGTTTAGAATTTTTGCATGTATGTTCAGGAGGAATACTGGCCTGTAACTTTATTTTCTTATGTTTGTCTGGGTAACACTGGCCGTACAGAATGAGCTGAGAAGTATTCCCTTCTCTTTGATTTTTGGGAAGAGTTTGTGTAGAATTTGTATTCTCTCTTCCACTGAAGGCATCTGGGCCTGGATTTTCTTTATGGGAAGGATTTTAACTACAATTTCAATTAATAGATACAGGCCTATTCAGGCTATTTCTTCCTGAGTGAACTTTGATAATTTGTGTCTTTCAAGGAGTTTGTGGGGTTCATATACACTGTTGAATGTGAACACATGGAGTTGTCATGAGTTAGAATCAACTCAAGGGCAACTTTTTTTTTTTTTTCCTAATATTCTTTTACCTTTTAACATCTGTAAGACTTGTAGTGATGTTGCCTCTCTCATTGGTAATTTGTGTCTTTTCTCTTTCCCGATCAACCTGGTTGGACATTTATTAATTTTATTGATCTTTCCAAAGAACAAGCTTTTGGATTCATTGATTTTTCTCTACTGTTTTCCTTTATTTCATTGATTTCCACTTTGATCTTTATTATTCCTTTTCTTTGCTTACTTTGGATTTAATTTGCTCTTGTTTTTCTAGTTTCTTAAGATGGAGACTGAGGTCACTAATTTAGGACCTTTCTTTGTTTCTAACATAGGTATTTAATGATATAAATTTCTCTCTAAGTACTGCTTTAGCGGCAACTCACAAATGCTGACACGCTGATTTTATTTTCATTTGTTTCAAATTACTAATTTCCCTCCAGATTTCTTCTTTGACCCACAGATTATTTATTTAGAAGATTACTTAGAACATAGTTCCCAAATGTTTGAGGATTTTCAACAATCTGTTATTGATGTTTAATTCCATTGTAATCAGAGACTATACTTTGTATAATGAGTATTTTTTAATTTATTGACTTTTTTATGGGCCATAATGTGGTCTTTCTTCATGTATGTTCTGTGTGCACTGGAGCAACATTTGTATTCTTTTTTTCTTGGTCATAGTATCCTTTTAAAAAATGTTTTATTGTACGTTAGTTGAAGGTTTACAGAACAAACTAGCTTCCCATTAAAAAGTTAGTACACATCGTTTTAAGGCATTGGTTAACAATCCCATGACAGGTCAACACTCTCCCTTCTCAAACTTGGGTTTCTTATTACCAGCTTTCCTGTCCTCTCCTGCGTTCTAGTCCTTGCCCCTGGGCTGGTGTTCCCCTTTAGTCTTGTTTTGTTTTATGGGCCTGTCTAATCTTCGGCTGAAGGGTGAACCTCAGGAGTGACTTCATTACTGAGCTAAAAGGGTGTCCAGGGGCCATGCTCTCAGGGTTTCTCCAGTCTCTGTCAGGCCAGTAAGTCTGTTTTTTTGGGTTTTTGGGTTTTTTTTTTGGGGGGTGTGTGTGAGTTACAGTTTTGTTCTACATTTTTCTCCCGCTCTTTCCGGGGCCCTCTATTGTGATGCCTGTCAGAGCAGTCAGTGGTCGTAGCTGGGCACATCTAGTTGTACTGGACTCAGTCTGGTAGAAGCTGTGGTAGTTGTGGTCCATTAGTCCTTTGGACTAATCTTTCCCTTGTATCTTTAGTTTTCTTCATTCTCCCTTGCTTCTGAAGGAGTGAGACCAGTGGAGTATCCTAGATGGCCACTCACAGACTGTTAAGACCACAGACGCTACAGACAAAAGTAGAATGTAGAACATTTTCTTTATAAACTATGTTACACCAGTAGAGCTAAATGTTCTCCAAGACCATGGTCCCCACAGTCCTCAGCCCAGCAGTTTGGCCCCTCAGAGAGTTTGGATGTATCTATGGAGCTTCCATGACCTTGCCTTGTACAAGTTGTGCTGGCTTCCCCAGTATTGTGTACTGTCTTACTCTTCACCAAAGTTACCACTTATCTTATTTAGTGTTTTCAAATCCTTACTCCTCCCCCCCTCATAACCATCAAAGATTGTTTCTTTTTGTGTGTAAATCTTTTCATGAGTTTTTACAATAATGGTCTCATACAATAAAAAACTTGCATTCTGATGTTGTAGGGTGGATATATATTGACCATACCAAGTCGGTTGGTGTTTTTCAAGTTTTACTATGTTTTTGATGATTTTCTGTCTACTTGTTCTATCGATTATTAACCAAAAACCAAACCCACTGCGGTCAAGTCAATTCCGGCTCACAGCGACCCTATAGGACAGAGTAGAACTGCCCCATAGAGTTTCCAAGGAGCACCTGGCGGATTCAAACTGCTGACCTCTTCATTAGCAGCCATAGCACCGGACCACTATGCCACCAGGGTTTCCACTGATTATTGAGAGAGCAGTATTAAAACCTCTGACTATTTCTCCTTGAAGCTCTATTAGCTTTTGCCTCACATATTTTGGGGAACTCCGCTTTAGGTAAAAATTATTTAGACTTGTTATGTCCTCTTTATTATCATTATGAAATTACCTTCTTTAATCCTTGGTAATATATATATTTTGCTCTGAAATGTAATTTGATATTAACATAGCCACCACAGCTTTCTTTTGACTAGCATTGTATCTTTTTCCATTGTTTGGCTCTTATTTGTATTTTTATATTTCAAGTATCTTTCTTTTTTAATATATAATTTATTTTTTGTTGTTTTGAGAATATACACATCAGAAGATACACCAATTCAACAATTTCTACATGTACCATTCAGTGACACTGACTACATTCCTGTGCAACCGTTCTCACCCTTTTTTTCTGAATTGTCCTCCTCCATTAACATAAACTCACTGCCCCTTAGATTTCGTATCTAATCTTTTTAGTTGTTTTCAATTTGATGCCACATAGATAGTTCTTAAAAGAGCACAATGCTCAAGGTAGACATTCACTACTAGTTAAGCTAAAATATTGTTTGGTTTTAAGAAAACTTCAGGGGGTGTCTTCTGTTTAAGGTTTAAAGATTATTTCGGGATAATAGTTTTGGGGGTTCATCCAGTAAAGTATCTTTCCTGTAGGCAGAATATAGTTCAGTCTTTTTTAAATCTGATCTCTGCCTCTTACTTGGGGTATTTTGAGGATTTATAGTTAACATAGTTATTATATAGTTAGGTTTGAGTCTATCATTTTGTTGTTTTGTATTTATCTCCTCTGTTCTTCGTTCTCTTTTACTTTTTTCTGCCTTCTTTTGGATTAACCAAGTATTATTTTTAAATTTTATTGTGGTAAATGATATATGACAAAAAATTGCAATTTTGACCATTTTTAAGTGTATAATTCAGTGACATTACATTCACCATGTTGGGTAATCATCTCCACTATTTTCAAAAATTTTATATCACCCCAAACAGAAACTCAGTATCCCTTAAGCAGTAACTCATCACTCCCCTTACTCCCAGCTCCTGGTAACCACTAATAAACTTTTGTCTCTTATGCATTTGCCTATTCTAGATAGTTCATGTAAGTGGGATCATACAATATTTGCCCTTTTGTGTCTGACTTATTTCATTTAGCATATTTTCAGGATTCATCCATGTTGAAACATGTCAGAACTTCATTTCTCTTTATGGCTGAATAATATTCCATTATCTATTTCTATAGCTGGATATCCTGGTGGTGCAGTGGTTAAGTGCTACGGCTGCTAACCTAAAGGATGGCAGTTCAAATCCGCCAGGCGCTCCTTGGAAACTCTACGGGGCAGTTCTACCCTGTCCTATAGGGTTGCTATGAGTCGGAATCAACTCAACGGCAATGGGTTTGGTTTTTTTTTTTTTTTTTTTTGGTTTTATTTCTATAGCTGTATCTATCACATTTTGATTTTCCATTCATCTGTTGATGGATACTTGAGTTGTTTACACTTTTGGCTACTGTGACGAATGCTGCAATGAACACTAGTGTACTGCGTTCAATATTTTTGGGTATATAGCCAGGAGTGGAATTGCTGGGTCATATTTTTTTTATGTGGGATGGTGAGTCTATGTTTAAATTTTTGAGGAACCACCAAGCCGTTTTCCACAGTGGCTGCATTTTACATACCCACTAGCAATGCAGAAGGGTTCAAATTTCTCTGTGTCCTCACTAAAACTGCTTTTCTGTTTTTCGGATAGTAACCATCCTAGTGGGTTTGAAGTGGTATCTCATTGTGGTTTTGCCTCAGCTTTATTATGGACATACCATCAGGAAATATCAACCGCTAGAAAAGGACAGTCATGATTGGAAAGTAGGGGGTCAGTGAAAACAAGGAAAACTCTCAATTAGATAGACTGACACAATAATCAAAGCAATGGACTCAAACATACAACAATCATGAGGATGACACAGGGCTGGGCAACATTTTATTGTTATATATAAAGTCACTACGAGTCAGAGCCAACATGGTGACACCTAACAACAATGACTGATGACACCAAGCATCCTTTTATGTGCCTATTGACCATTTGAATACTTCTTTGGAGAAATGCCCATTACTTATTTGGGATGCTAGTCTTTTTTGTTGAGTTGTAGTTCTATACATATTTAAGATATTTAATTTTTTTAGACACATATTTTCTCCCATTTTTAGGCTGTCTCTTCATTTTGTTGATAAAGTCCTTTGATGCACAAAAATTTTTAATTTTAATGAAGTCCAATTTATTTTTTCTTTTGTTGCCTATGCTTTTGGTATATCTAAGAATTCATTGTCAAAAACAAAGTCAAGAAGCTTTACCTCTATATTTTTCTTCCAGAAGTTTTATGGTTTTAGTTCTTCTATTTAGTTCATTGATCCATTTTGAGTTAATTTTTGTGCATGGTGCGAGGTATTGTTTCAAGGTCATTCTTTTGCATGTGGAGATCTAGTTATTCCAGCACTACTTGTTGAAGACTATTGCTTGCCCATTGAATAGACATGGGATTCTTGCAGAAAAATCAGTTGAACATAGATGTATGGCTTTATTTCTGGACTCAATTCTATTCCAGCAGTCAATGTCTATCATTATACAAGTACCACACTTTCTAGTAAGCTTTGAAATCAGGAAGTGTGTCTTCCTACTTGTTCTTTTTCAAGATTGTGTTGGCTCCTCTGGGCCCAATGAAGTATTTTTTTATGATTCTATGTCCTCTGTTGGTTTATTAGCTACAACTTTGTGTTTTGTTAATGGTTGCTTAAGGGTTGATAGTATCCATTTTTTACTTATCATAGTCTACCTTCAAGTGATATCACTTCACATATAGTTTAATAACCTTACTTACAATAGCATACTTATTTCTTCAATCTGGTCTTTATGCCATCACTGTCATCCATTTTGCTTTTACATGTGTTATAAATCCCACACTCCTTTATTATTGTTTAAGCAATTATCTTTTTAAAGAGGCTTAATACTTCTTATATACTTATCCATGTTGTTACCATTTCCATTGTTCTTCATTCCTTTGTGCAAATCCAGATTTCCATTTGCTATCAATTTCCTCCTACCTGAAGGACGTCCTTTAACTTTTCTTGTAGTGTGGGTCTGCTGGTGATAAAGTCTCAGATTTTATGTTTGAAAATGTCTTTATTATGAATTATCTTTTCAGTGCTGTCTAATCTGCTGTTAAACCAATCCATTGCACTTTTAATTTCAATTCCAATATTTTTCATTTGGTACTTTCATTTGGTAAGTTTCCCAACCTGCTTGATCATTTTTATATTCATGTTCTACAATTCCTGTTCTTTAGGCATAAAAATATATTTTGTGTTTGGTAATTCTAATATCTTAAGTCTTTGTAGGTCTGTTTCTTCGGCCTTGTTTTTGCTGGCTCTTGCTCATGATGCCTATTTTGTTTGTGATTTGTGACTGTGAACTCATACTCCTTGAAACTATCTCTGAGTTCCTCCAAAAAGAATCTATTTTGCTTTTGCCAGTCACCTGGAAGGCACTAAAAACCTGGTATCACTTTAAATTTTAAGCGGACACTTATTAAGACTACCCAGCTTATGGGCTGCCCTTGGGACAATCTTTCTTGTTGTTCCTGGGGAGGAAGGTAGAATGGAACAGATTTATTCATAGTTCATTTTTATGCTAAACCTCTCTCTTTTGGGGGCGGGGGTAGGTCTCAACTTTATGAGGTCTCCTATAGTCTTCCTACTTTGGGCAGGCCCTAGGCTTTTCTCTGCTGTTTATCGTCCCTTCCCCATCCCAGGCTTTTTTGAAAAGCCAAGTTCAATTTGACATTTGGCTGGCAAATGTCCTAAGAGTAAAAAGTGGCATCAGTGCCCTAAATACTCCTCTGGGCTTCTACTTCCATATTTTTTATTTTTTTGAGGATTCTTATTTTGTACCACTTTTCAAAATTTTTTTTTGCCTTTGAGAAATATTTTGCAGCTCATTGATACATTTTTTAAAATCGTTCTTGATATATACTCCAGATTTTAGTTGTTTTCAGCAGGTCCTTATATCTAATCAGACATACTGCTGGAAATAAAATTCTTTCAACTTGCTCTTTAACAATTTACAGTACTGACATACCCCTCTCTGATCCAGAATTGCTGTTGTGCTGTTAAGTGCCGTTGAGTCAATTCTAACTCATAGGACCCTGCAGGACAGAGCAGAACTGCCCCACAGGGTTTCTAAGGAGCGGCTGGTGGATTCAAACTGGCGCCCTTTTTCGGTTAGCAGCCATAGCTTGCTGTAGCTCTTAACCATTGCACCACCAGGGCTCTGATCCAGGGGTAGTAGAGTAAAAACACACTCAGGAACTAGTCTGCACTGAGGTCAAGTCTCAGATCCACTAGCAGTCTGACACTGGGTAGCTTGTTTCTATGTTGTGCCACAGAAATAAATGAGTTAATATATGAACACAACTTAAAACAGGGCCTCGCTTGGGTAAGTATAAGGATTTATTACTTGAAAACGTTGAAACATTTTCATCCTGTGTAACACCAACCACCTTACCCAATGGTCCAATGACACCCGGTCCTCTGGCCATCCAGCCCCTCCCCCCAATCATGTGGTAAACCACTCTCTGGGCTCATGCTGAGAGGCAGAAACCAACTATGAGCTTTTCACTGGAGGACAGGCCCTATGTCCAGGGCAGAATGGTAGCTGAGGCTGATATAAGAGATTGTATCAGAAATGATCGTCACCCTATAAGCCTGAATAATCTAAAGAATCTAAAAAACAATCATTTAAAAAACATTATTTTAAATTTATTTATTTATTGTTTTTATGGTGGACAGTCATCATTTGCCCCAACAGCCATCTGAAGCCAATAGTCCTGGTTATTAAAAATCACAAAGTTGTACAAATGTTCTCCTCCTTTTCGAAAGCCATGTTCATTTTCTCTCCAAGAAACTGGGCTGTCTGCAAAGCCTTGAACAGACAAGGAAACCCAAGGAGCTAACTTTGGTTCGTCAAAGTAGTGACTGAAAAAGAAGATAATTTTTCATAAACGGAGAATAGAAATGTTCACATTTATTTTTTTTATTTATCCAGGATAAGTGGTATTTCTGAGGGTCTAAAGAAGCTTAAGCCTAAACTTTAAATTCCTGATGTTGTATTTTAAATTTAATAAAGGTCATCAAATTAGCCCCCCAAACAATGAACTTATGCTGTTCCTACCTTTATTCTGAAAGAGTATTAAAAATAACAACAAAAACCCACAAAGTAGACAAGAATAGTTTCATTCCTTTAAATAGTGATGCTTTCAGAGTCTCTGTTAACTGAAACATTACAGAATAATTTATTGTCTCTTAAGAAACTGACTTTCCTATTGAAGAAAATCAAAGAGGTAGTAAAATGTAAAAAGGGATGTTGGCTTTAAAAAACGGAAGCCTTTTGTTCAAACAAAAATTTGTATATGAATATTCACGCCAGCACTATTCATAACAGTCAATAGGTGGAAAAAACCCAAATGTTCATCAATGGATGAACGGATAAACAAAATGTGATATATTCATACAATGGGATATTATTTGGCCATAAAAAAGAATGAAGTACTGATATATGCTGCTACATGGATGAACCTCGAAAGCATTATGACAAGTGAAAGAAGCCAGACACAAAAGGCCACATACCGGACAATTCTATTTACACGAAATGTCCAGAATAACCACTCCAAAGACGGAAAGCAGGTCAGTGGTTGCCAGGGGGTAGAAGGAGGAAGTAAGGAGAGTGACTGCTTAATGGGCACGGGGTTTCCCTTTGGAGTGATGGAAAAGTTCTGGAACTAGACAGTTCCAGATTACAGTTGTACAACGCTGTGAATGTACTAAATGCCACTGTACACTTTAAAATGGTAAGCTTTATTTTATATGAATGTTTCCATAATTAAAAAAAAAAAAAGGAAAACCCTCCAACCTTAAATCTCAGACATAGCTAATAAATGTGAAAAAGGATGTTGTTGGGTTTAAAGAGGAAACTCCTCTAAAATTTAAATCTTAGATGTTTTAAAAATAAAGATTGAGAGGTATGCTTGCTATATAATTATGCTCAATTTACAGTCTTTTCAAAAACGGATTTAAGTTTCCTAACTTTAGACACAAATGTACATATTTATATAGTACCTCCCAAAAAGAAAAGGCAAATACTACTTCATACAGTACTTGGTATATTACTAATGCCCACTAATCCGTAGACTGGTAGGGTTAGAACGTGTCTGAGACATGAATTGGATTCAGAGGTGTTGAGACTCTTTCTCACCACTTCTTATAATCCGTAGAATGTTAAGACTAGAACACATCTGAGATGATTCGGATTCAGAGGTGCTGAAACCCTTTTTTTCACTACTACTTTTTGAAGTGAAATATCTTGCAGAACTCCCATACTTAAAGCATCATTCGTCCACAGGGTACTGCTGTTTTCTTAGGTGCTATTAGAACTTCTATTGCCCCAAAATGGATGGAAAGCAGAATAAGAAAAATGAGCAGTTCGTTTTTAAGAAGAATATTTTAAGTGCTGCTGTTTTTCTTTTCATAAGGACGAGGACTTGGCAATAGAATTTTTCTATCAGCAAGGGTAATTATGCTGCTTAAGATGGTAATGCTATTACACTTTGAACCCAAGCAGAAAAACAGGAAAATGTTTGTGAGGGGACTCTGCAATCCAGAGCACTAGCATTGTCACTAAAATGTCACGTTGGCACAGACGAGCAAGAGAGAAAAGGCAAAAGAGTCTCACCACAGTTGTTCCAGTAAGAGATTGATCTTCTCTGGAAGTAGGAAACCAGTGATTGTACATAAATAAGCTTTTGTCACCACTGTGCTTGGCTGAGGACAGTAATAGGTTGATAAGAAATTATTAGGCTCATTGTTTCTGTCACAAAAAAAAGAGAAAGAAGACACATTTGTATCTACCACATAATCATGTTGAACCCAAAGCTAAGAAAAGAAGATGAAAGCCAGGCCCAAAGAAGGTCCTGGCGAGATCAGATACGTACAGGTTGACGTGACTGAAGACAGCTCCCAGCCAGTCCCAGAGCTCCTGGGCGCTGCAGGCTGCCTCAGCTGCCCCCCGGAGTGCATGGCTCTGCAGCACTGGGCACTGCAGGTCCGTCAGTGTGCTCAGGGCTATTTCTGGCTGCTGCTCCTGAATTTGGTAACTGGAAAAGTATGACATCATCGTTGATTCTTCTGCACCTTAAAACATACCATTTATGGTCATTTAAATATTTTAAATAAGTTCAGTAAATCCTTGAAACTACAATACTCCCATCTGAGATTTATGGGAAGCAGGCAGGGTTGAGTAAGATGGAAGGAAGTTGTGCAAAGTTGTATTTGAATTAAAATCATTAAAATTGCTTTTAGCGACTTGTGCCAAAGTTCCGCAAACATTCATCTTCTTTCAGAATTTTCCTGGAAAAGCAAAACACTTTCAGCTCCAACCCATACTAGTTCCACAGTTTGCTCTAGTAAAAAAAGATTCAACTTAATAAATAAAACCAAAACCATTCCTTTTATATAAGTAAAATTGCTGACCTCTACAGAGGAAGTCTATTTGCATAATCTCTATTAAGGCAAGGGAAGAGGAACTGAATGATGATATAATCTCATTCAAGATTGTCTTTTAAAATCCAGTAAAGTGCAAGTGTTTTTCTTTTAAAGGATGTCTCCGTAACCTACAGCCTTGGAAAATAAAAATAGTGGCTCCCTCCAGGGCAAACAGCAGGATTATTTACTGGCCAGTGTAATAAAATGATGTCTCTCCCTCTCTCTGGCACAAAGGTCAGGCGGGCTTACTGCTCATTCTGAAAGCTCCAGGTTCCTCTACCATAACGCACCCCACGGCACGAGCAGTTGTCATCTGGCCCTCTTCATATCGCCCTGTGGGAAATGGGGCTCAGGTAAATGACGCAGGGACTCAGCTCCTGCTACTGCTGTGAGTCGTAAGGTACTTTTTCTCTGATAAGGAGCTTCCTGTCTTCTGCCAGCATCCATAAAACTGTGGCAGGCTAACTTTTAGACGGCAAATATGGTAAAATCTCAGACCTCACACAGTCCTTGACAAACCCTTAAAATAATCAGGTGTTTGAGGAGCAAAAAGCTATCCAGAATCCTGCACATGGATGGTCCTCACAGAAGGCTCCATGAGATGCTAGTCCTTAGTCAATACATAGAGATGAGACACTACGCTCACTATTAGCTCCACCAGATATAGGGAGAGCCTGGTGTTACAGATGTAGGACTTATGGAAGCAGCTGGAGCACCAGTGACCAGAAACTTCCCATGAGGGGCAGACAGATGAGCATATTTCCAAAAAGGACCTATGTGCTTACCCACTGTCTAAGAGAGTACTATGTTGTCATAATTCTTAATGATTGGATTCATCATAATCTGGTGGCACAGTGGTTAAGAACTATAACTGCTAACTAAAAGTCAGTTCAAATCCACCAGCTACTCCTTGGAAACCCTATGGGGCAGTTCTACTCATACAGGGTCACTATGAGTCAGAATTGACTGACAGCAACAGGTTTGTTTGGAAACACTGGTGGCGTAGAGGTTAAGAGTTACGACTGCTAACCAAAAGGTCAGCAGTTCGAATCTACCAGGAGCTCCTTGGAAACTCTACGGGGCAGTTCTACTCTGTAGTATAGGGTCGCTATGAGTCGGAATCGACTCAATGGCAAACATGCCAAAGATCCACTTCTAAAAAGGGCAAGGTGCAGGGCAGTTAGTTGTCAGCAGATTAACTTGTTTGGTGAATATAAAATTTTGAACAAAATTTAGTGTTCTACTTAATCAAAAGTTACAACAAATCTAATTTGACATTTAACGGTATACCTAAGTTATAACCCTGCATAATGAATAAAAAGTTTGTATAAATAACTATTAATTGGTGTTATTTTAAAATATTATAGCCAAGGCTGTCTGAGGTAAGCTGTAAGAAGAAAGGGGAGAAAGAGAAAAGTCAGCTGCTCTGGGGCCACTCAAACGATACCTGGATCTACATATAACCCAAGAAGACTCAGGCAGCTGGCTTGCATGTCTAGATTAACCTGAACTATGCCTCTTAGGATGTCAGAGGAGGCCAAAGCCACTTCCTTAATAATGTTTATATATATACAAATACAGTATCCCTTAACTATCGGGATGAATCACCACTCCATCTTCCATTAACAGTTGTTGTGGAGCCAATTCCAACTCATGGCGACCCCCCATATGTCAAAGTAGAATTGTGCCCAATAGGGTTTTCAGTGGTAGATGGTTTGGCAGTAGACTGCCAGGCTTTTCTTCTGAGGTGCCTCTGGGTGGACTCAAACCATTAACTTTTGAGTTAACAGCCCGATGTTTAACCATTTGCACCACCCAGACACACCGATCCTCCATTACTCTCCCTTAATTAATAATCAGATTTCAAAATCATTTTATCATTATATTGTTTATTTTTCATACCTGTAGGATGCCAAGCCAAAAGAAAATCAAATTTTAACGGCTTCTTTTCTTTGAAGGACCAAGATGTTCTTTTATAGTTCTTGGAATCCGGGTTAAAGGAAAAATCCATCAAATCAATGGAAACAACTTAAAAAACAAAGAACAACTATTTCATTCATATATACAGCTTCCACTCTGAAAAAAGTATATTAAAAAATCCATATTAAAAAAAATCTTATGGATAGTAACAATTATTTTGTTCCTCTTGCACTCCCTTTGGTTTACCAAATCAAACTCTCGCTTCTATGGGCATTTTTAACATTGAGAGCTAATGACAACAGATGTTTTTAGTGCTTATTTTTCTAAGGTCAAAGACTAAGAGCAGAGATCCTCAGGGGCCAACTCAAACTTACCTATGGATGTGGTAGCCTTAATTACTGGTGTTTAAGCCTGACATTTTAAGCAGAATCAAATCTCTTCACTTATAGAAATTTTTCAGGGAGAAAATATATCACCCACCCATCCAATTTTTACTTATAACCATAAAGAGTTGAGGAAATTAAAAAAAAAAAAAATCTGTATTAAGAACAAGCTGTAGACTCCCATCTTGGGTTTATTACTCCAAATTTTTGACCTGAAACATATATATGAAGTGGACTGTGCCCAATCCTCTCAACTTATAAGATGCAGCCTACAGCTGAAGAAAAATAAATACAACAGCAGGATCTTATCTTCTCTGAAGCCCCTTGGTCATATAATAGCTCCTACAGTCAGAAGTTTTAGAGACAAGAAAAAGCCAAATGTTTTCTGAACAAAGAGAGTACAGGTAATTCATCAAACATTTAAATTTAAATTGCTACAGGGAGATAACTGACTTGTTAGAATATGCAAGAGTGAGCCTAATACTTACTAAATTTCATGATTTTTCTGCCAGAATACTGAGACGGATGACCTTGAAGTCCAGTTTCTTCATAAGTGTCTTTATCCAGTGATAAAATTAATTTCCCTATGAATCAAATAATTTCCATAAAAGAGATGTTAAAAATATAAAATATCCTCTAAGCAAGAAAGCAAGGCAAACTGAACAATTAAATATTAGTGTAATAAATTACGTACAAGTATTTTATTGTGTTATTCATAAGACTGAAATTAGAAAGAAGGAATAGTTAAATTATGGTATACCCATTCTTTGGAGTGCCTTCAAGCCATTAAAATTAGTAAGTAAGAACTGATATAGAAAGATGTCTATGATATATAGCTTGGAAAAAAGGCAAACTGAAAACAATGTAATGACATATAATGTTAAAAAAAACCAAAAACCAACACAACCCTTTGTGTGTGTTTATAAACAAATAAAAAAATGTCTAGAAGAACAAACACCAATTTGTTAACAATAGCTGCTTCTAAAAAGGGGAGTGGGTTTAGAGGAAAGGAGATGAAGGGGGAGACTTTCACTTTACATATATTTGAATTATTAGGTTTTTTTTTTACAATATATATTTCTTTTACAATTAGAAAAACAAAAAAGTGAGTGTTCTTACCATTTGGTAGTAGGGCAACAGTATTATCTTCATCAATATTTGTATTGTATGTTAGTGCATAGCATGCACCTGTAAGAGAAAATCCAGAGGAGAAATTACAACCTGCAACTGTAACAAAGAATAAATCACACCTATGAAAAGCTTGTGGCTTATTTTCACATGGATATAAGTCTCCCAGGTGAGTAGTGGTCACTATCTCACTGCTCCAGCTCATTCATTAAACCTAAAACAAGCCAAGGGTAAGCCGGAGAACAAGAAAGGCCAAGTGCCAGCTCATTCACCTCCTACCATGTGCCTACTTGTGCAAGTTTCCTATCATCCAGTAGAAAATGCACTCAGAATGGAACATGTGCATTTGGGGGTGCTGGCAGAGAGGCACAAAGCAGAACACTAGGGAAGTGTACACACCTTACAGGCAGAGTTCTAGGTTAATATTTGAAATTCACCAGAACTTGCGTGAAGTTACAAAAGCTACTTCAGAGCCAATTCTGGGGAGACAGTGGCATAAACAGATCACCGTTCTGACCCTTGTCCACAAATACAACAAGGAAACTGCACTCGGTCTTGAAGGACTCTGAATTGGGCAGCCAAGGATGGCAGTGGGAAACCTCAGACAGGCAAGGATCAACGAGTCATATACGGTAGGAAAATTGCTTTTCCCACCATCTTTGCCCCTCCTCCAAGCCTTGCAGCTGCTGGCTACTGTGAACTGGGATAACAACCCCAGCAAAACAGCCTGTTTCCCTAACCACCACACCCCGTCTGTGCAAAGAAGCAGGACCCCAACCTTCTGCTCTAAAATCAACAACGCAGACCTCCTGGGGCGGGGGGTGGGGGGTCCATTTGGCATGGGCCAGCACCTCCCCCACCTGGTAGGTGTTAGCTGCGAGGCTGCTAAAATTGCTACAGAAGGTCCTCCGCAGTGGTGTCTGCTCCCATAGCCAACACTCTGCCAGCCCACATACTCCATGGCTCAGGCCTCTGAAATCAACAGGACAAATCTCCCTGGTGGCCAGTTTGGGTCTGTCTGGCCACCCCCTCCAGTCAATGTTAAGGACTGCTGAATGAGGCTGCTGTATATTAGGAAGAACATGTCTTGGGTGGAACCTACACCCACACCCAACATACCATTGGTGGTTTTAACAAGGCAGACATTCCTGGGGTCCATTCACAGAGTGCCAGTTCTTTCCCTCCTGGTAACTGTCAATTACTAGACTGATATGAACTCCTATAAATGATCCTCTGCAGTAGGGCCAGGAGGCAGGTCACCTAATTGGAGACTTCCTCCTCACAAACCACAGGGCTGCTAGGCTCTGAAATCAATGAGACAGATTCCTTGGAGGTCATTCTCGGGAATGCCAGCCCCTCCTCCTCCCGATAAGGAGGAAATTCTGCCTGTGGTTCCCCTGAATGCCCGCTTAGATATAAATGGCCACCACTGGCAGGGAAGGAAGCTCCAGGCAAAATCGGAAGGCAACAGTGAGCCCTTCGGCGGGCTCACTAGGTGTGAGCTTTCTAAATGGAAACGTGGTTGCAGTAACAGAGCAGAGAGTAATAAGACAGAGAAGACTGTACACCCTGGTGGACAGATTGATTAGTGTGTGATTTCTTGCCTGAGTGGCTGCACTCTTTGGTGGACAGCTTGATCACAGCATGTTCTCTGGGGTATTTAGAAGACACTGAAAGTTGAAAACTGAGGTTTGGAACTTCTGAATCTTAATTGCATCAGGGAGGGAGAAGGAGCTATCACAAAGAGGGAGAGGACGCCGTGAGCAAAGGCCAAAGGCTCTGTCTGTCTAAAATTTGTTTGCAGAAGTAGTGTTGGCAAAAACAACAAATACTGGGGAGCTCTGAGAAAGCTGACACCCTGAAAAATTTTAATGCTCCAATAAGAAAAAAAATCACAAAATGCACAAACATAAAAGAAACAATGGCCTATCAAAATTACCACGACAAAGGGAATGAATCACATCTATGGAAGCCTGAATAATGACAAGAATGAAAGAATATACTAAAACAATGTTAAACATAATCAAAGAACTAAGGGAAAACACAAAGGTCTAAAAAAATACGGAAGACAATGCATGAACAAAATGAGAACTTAAAAAAAAAGATAAAAGAAACCAAACACAAATACTGCAACTAAAAGAGACAATAACTGATACGAGAAACACAATGGAAATAGAAGTATTTAACAAAAGATTTTCTCCGCCTGCAGAAGAATCAACAAATTAGAGAATAAGACAGTGGAAATTACAAAGGCTTAAGAGCAACAAAAACAGAGGGTCAAGACTGCTGAGCACAACTGGACAGAATTATGGGACATCAACAGACCCAATATACATATCATGGGAATTCCAGAAGGATACGAGGCAGAGCGAAAGAGACAGCGCTATTTGAAAAAATGACAGAAATTCTCCCAAATCTGATGACAGTATCAATCTACAAATCCAAGAAGCTCAAAGAATTCCAAGCGGAATAAATCCAAACACATCATAATCAGGCTCTCAAAAAGTAAAAAAAAGAGAGAGTCCTGAAAGCACCAAGATAGAACCAAACAGTCACATTTATCATAAAGAATCACCCAAAAGATCAAATGCCAATTTCTCCTTAGAAACACTGGAGGTCAGAAGGCAATTGAACGCTACATTTAAAGGCTGGGGGGAAAAAAAAAACTGGCAACCAAGAATACTATACCTAACAAAGCTGTCCTTTGAGAAACCCAGAATCCAGTGCCGTCGAGTCGATTCCGACTCATAGCGACCCTAAAGAGGGTGAAATTAAAACATCCCCAGACAAACAGAAACTGAGAGAGTTCATATCCACCAGACCAACCCTACCAAAAATACTAATGGGAGTCCTGCAGATGGTAGAGAAAAGACAGTAGAAAGTAATTCAAAGCCATGCATAAAAAGTAAGATCTCTAGTGAAGTTAACTGCATGAATAAGTATAAGGACTAGTAGTAAGGTATTCACACTTGATAATTCTAGTTCTTTTGTCCCTCATCCTTTTTAATAGCAAATGTATAAAAGCAAGGGTAAAATTATGTTACAGAGTACATGAAATATAAAGATACAATTAGTGATAACAACAACAAAAAGGGGGTATATAGGTACAGAATTTCTCATAGGTTACTGAAGTTAGGCTGTCATCACCTTAACCTAGAATGTTATAACTGCAATATGTGAAATGTAACATTCATGATAACCACTAAGAAATTACCTTAAAAACATACACAAAAAGAAAAAAGAGAACCAAAATACCTCACTACAATAAGCCAACCAAACATAAAAGCAGACAGTACTAAAGGAATAAGACAAAGAAAGTGTAAGACATACAAAAAAACAAATACCAAAATGGCAGAAGTAAATAATTTCTCATTGGTAATTACCCAACCCAGACCCAGTGCCGTCAAGTCGATTCCGACTCATAGCGACACCACCACCAGGGTTTCCATTGGTAATTACAGTGAACGCAAATGAACTAAATGCTCCAGTCGAAAGGCAAAGAGTGGCAGAATGGATTAAAAAAACATGATCCAACTACATTTTTTTTACAAGAGACACACCTCAGACCCAAGGACATAAATAGGTTGAAGGTGAAAGGATGGAAAAAAAAGTCTATGCAAGTAATAACCAAAGGAGAGCTGGGGTGGCAACCTTAATATCATACAAAGTAGACTTTGAGACAAAATCTGTTAGAAGATTTTAAAGATTAGAAAAGACATTATATAGTGATTAAAAAAAAACCCCAAAACGAAACCCAGTGCCGTAGAGTCGATTCCGACTCATACCAACCCTATAGGACAGGGTAGAACTGCCCCACAGAGTTTCCAAGGAGCGCCTAGTGGATTCAAACTGCCAACCCTTTGGTTAGCAGCCATAGCACTTAACCACTACGCCACCAGGGTTTCCATAGTGACAAAAGGGTCAATTAATCAAGAAGTTTTAACAATTAAGTATATACAAGTATGTATATACTTAATTGTTAAAACTTTTTGTTAATCTAACTTAGTTATCTAGTGCTGCTATAACAGAAATAACACAAGCGGGTAGCTTTAACGAATTTATTTTCTCACAGTTTAGGAGGTTTGCTGTTGTAGTTTGGTGCCGTCAAGTCAGTTCTGACTCATAGTGACCCTATGTCCAACAGAACGGAACACTGCCCGGTCCTTCCAACCTAAGCGGGTCATCTTCCAGCACCATGCCAGACAATGTTCTGCTGCTATTCATAAGTTTTCCACTGGCTAATTCTTTTCAGAAGTAGACCACCAGGTCCTTCCTAGTCTGTCTTAGTCTGCAATCTCAGCTGAAACCTGTCCACCATGGGTGACCCTGCTGGTATTTGAATACTGGTGGCACAGCTTCCAGCATCACAGCAACACACAAGCCCCTCCAGTACAACAAACTGACAGACACATGGGGGTTTAAAAGGCTAGACGCCCAAATTCAGGGCACCAAATCTAGGGGAAGGCATTCTCTCTCTATTGGCCCTGGGGGAAGGTCCTTGTCTTCTAAGCTTCTGCTTCTGGATAATCTTCATGTGGCTTGCCACCCCCTTTCACCATCTCTGCACTGCTCACTTGTTTGATCTCTTTTATACCTCAAAAGGCATTGACTCAATATATACTCTTTGCTAATCCTGCCTCATTAACATAACACAGAAAACACATTCCCAAATGGAATTATAACCACAGGCATAGAGGTTAGGATTTAAAACACGTATTTTTGGGGACACAATCCAACCTATAACAGTAGCCAACATTGGAGCACCTAAATACATAAAGCAAACACTGAAAGAATTAAAGGGGGGAAATCAATAGCAGTACAATGATAGTTGGAGACTTCAATACATCACTTTCTGTATTGGAGAGAACATCTAGAGAGAAAATCAACAAGGAAACAGAGTACCTGAATGATACTACAAATAAACTGGACTTACCAGACATATACAGGACACTTCACCCAACAATAACATAATATACATCCTACTCCAGTACACATGGCTCATTATCCAAGAGAGGTCAAATGTTAGGTCATAAAGCAAGTCTCGATGAGAAAAGACTGAAACCATAGAAAGTATTTTCTCTGACCACAATGAAGTGAAACTAGAAATCAATAATAGAAAAAAAAAAAACCTGGAAGATACCTGAAACACATGGAAATCAAACACACTATTAAATACCTTGGAAACCCTATGAGGCAGTTCTACTCTGTCCTATAGGGTCGCTATGAGTCGGAATCGACTCAACAGCCAAGAGTTTGGTTTTCTGGGGTATCAAACTACCAATGAGTCAAGAAAGAAATCATAAATTTCTTAGAGTCAAATGAAAATAAAAGTAAAACATACCACAACTTGTGGGATGCAGTGAAGGCAATACTCAGAAGGAAGCTTATAAAAATAATTGCTCCTTGGAAACTCTATGGGGCAGTTCTACTCTGTCCTATAGGGTCGCTATGAGTCGGAATCGACCCGACGGCACTGGGTTTATATGTAAAAAGGACAAAAGAACCTAACTCTACAGCTTGAGGAGAAACTAAAAAGAGAAGGGCAAACTAAGCCTAAATCTGCCAGAAGAAAGGAAATAACAAAAGTCAAAGCAAAAATAAAGAAATTGAAAACAGAAAAACAAAAGAGAATCACCCAAATCTTTGGTTCTTTGAAAAGACCAATAAAATTGACACACCTTTAGCCAGACTGGCAAAGAAAGGAAAAGATGCAAACAAGTAAGAAATGAAACAGGAGACACTACAACCGATCAGACAGAAATAAAAATTATGACACAAATTATGAACGACTGTATGGAAACAAACTGGATAACCTAGATGAAATTGACAAATTCTTAGAAGCACACAATCTACCCAAACTGACTCAAGAGGAAATAGAAAATCTCAGCAGGGCCATAGCAAGAGAAGATATTGAATCAGTATTCAGAAACCTCCCAACAAAAACATGTACTTGACCAGACAGCATCACTGGGGAATTCTACCAAACGTTCAGAGAAGAATTGATACCCCAATCCTGTTTAAGATCCCTCGGCTTTGGAGAAGGAACAAATTAAGAAACAGGAAAAAATAATCTGCCACCTCCCCTAAGACGTGAACTTAGGGCAGGCACAGCTCCTTTGCGTAAGCATAGTCATAAGGGGTCTACGGACTTTGAATGCCTTTCACCCCTGCCTAGACCTGTGTAGGCCTATTTCATCAGCGTAGGCCCACTTTAGCACAGTACAACAGAGTATATGCCTGAAGCCTAACTTCAATTGTATCCCCTATATGGTGGAGTGGCAGGTTTGTGACATCTGATACCACCCTGCTCAATAAGCAGTGTCCTCACCTACACACATCAGGGGCCAGGGGACTGGTGGCTCCAGCCACTCCACCTAGCCACCCACGAGAGGTCCAAGAACAAGTGGTGCCTCCCAGTCCTTACAGCCAACAGCACTGGGTGCCCAAAGTTTGGCTGCAAAACCCATCCACCTACGCGATCCAGGGACATGCCTTCCAACCGGGCACTCAGGGGCAGCTGTCAGCCCTCTGCCTTGCTCAGCACATGACCCGCTACTACAGCCAGATACCTGTGCCTACTCGATCACCCCTGCCCACCTAGGACTGTAGGTGAGAGCCTACACCACACACTCAGTGACCAATGACCTGGACACCTGAGTTGAATCCACACAAGAAAAGTAAACAGATTCCTGGGCTCACGTATCTAGTAACAGCTTTAACCACCTGGTGACAGGACATGAGAGCTTCAAACATGCCAACAATCAAAGTAGTTCACGTGACCAACCTATTTGGGCATATCAAAACAAAACAAGAAACTAAGACAGAGTAAGCAAACATACAATACATAAATATGGTAACTTATTCATGGCTGGGAGACAACAGTCAATACTGAATCACATAAAAAGGCAGACTGTAATGGCTTCAGCAAGTAACCAAAACAGAGAACCAAAAAACCTCCTAGAGGAAGAGAACTTCTTGGAATTACGGAGGGTAGAACTCAAAAGATTGATATACAGAGCTCTTCAAGAGATCAGGAAGGAGACCAGGAAAAACGCAGAACAAGCCAAGGAACATACAAAGAAATAGAGGAACTCAAGGAGATTATAGAAGAGCACAATGATAAATTTAACAGGTTTCAAGAATCCACAGAGAGACAGCAAACAGAAATCCAGAAGATTGACAATAAAATTTCAGAATTACACAACTCAATAGAAAGTCACAGGAGCAGAATTGAGGCAGTGAAAGTCAAAATTAATGGGACTGAAAAAAAAGCACTTGACACCAACTTATTTGAGGAAAAATCAGATAAAAGAATTAAAAAAAAAATGAAGAAGCTCTAAGAATTATATCTAACTCTATCAAGAGGAATAACCTACAAGGGCTTGGAGTACCAGAATGGGGTGGGTAGGGGGATAACAGAAAATATAGAGAGAACTGCTGAAGATTTGTTGGCAGAAAAAATCCCCGACTGAACCCAACACAGGGTAGATCCCAAAATAAAATAACCAAAACATACTACAATCAAACTTGCCAAAACCAAAGATAAACAGAGAATTTTAAGAGTGGCTAGGGATAAATGAAAAGTCACCTACAAAGGAGAGTCAATAAGACTAAACTCTGACTACTCCACAGAAACCATACAAGCAAGGCAATGGGATGACACTGAAGGAAAAAAATGGCCAGCCAAAAATTATGTATCCAGCAAAACTGTCTCTCAAATATGATGGCAAAATTAGGGCATTTCCAGATAAACAGAAGTTTAGGGAATTTGTAAAAACCAAACCAAAATCTAAAGAAATACTAAAGGCAGTCATCCAGTCAGAAAATCAATAACATCAGATAATAATCCAAGACTAGAACACAGGACAGAGCAACCAGATATCAAGCCAGATAGGGAAGTCACAAAAATAAATCAAAGCTAAAACACTGAAAATAGGCAAACAGAGATATCGAAATGTAACAGACAACATTAAAACAAAAAAGAGGGACTAAATAATACAGTCATAGAACTTTCATACGGAGAGCAAGGCAAGGCGATATCAAGAAATAAAAAATTGGTTTAAACTTAGAAAAACAGAAGTAACTATTCAGGTAACCACAAAGGAAACTAACAATCCTGTACATCAAAATAAAAAAACAAGAAAAACATAAAAAACCCAGCAAATACAAATCAACAACAATGAAAAAGAAGAAAAGACAGTAAAGAAAAACGACTCAGCACATAAAATTAAGTGGAACAAAGAAACTGTCAACGACACACACACAAAAAAATCAAAGTGAAAGCACTAAACGCATACCTATCAATAACTATGCTGAATTTAAGTGGACTAAATGCACTAATAAAGAGACGGAGAGTGGCCGAATGGATTTAAAAAAACGTGATCAAGCAAACAACAATCAAAAAGAGCAGGAGTGGCAATATTAATTTCTGACGAAACAGGCTTTAAAGTAAAATCCACCGCAAAGGATACGATGTTAACGATTAAAAGGTCAATATACCAGGAAGACATAACCATCACAAATACATACGCATCCAACCACAGGGCTCCAAAATACATAAAAGAAACTCTAACAACATTGAAAAGAGGGACAGACAGCTCCACAATAATAGTAGGAGACTTCAACACACCACTTTTGGGGAAGGACAGAACATCTAGAAAGAAGCTCAATAAAGACACCCACCCAAAACCAAACCCACTGTCGTTGAGTCGATTCTGACTCATAGTGACCCTATAGGACAGAGTAGAACTGCCCCACAGAGTTTCCAAGGAGCACCTGGAGGATTCGAACTGCCAACCTCTTCGTTAGCAGCCGTAGCACCTAACCACTACATCACCAGGGTTTCCAATAAAGACACAGCAGATCTAAATGACACAATCGATCAATTGATCTCATAAACATACATAGAACACTCCACCCAACAGCAGCCAAATATACTTTCTTTTCCAACACACATGGGACATTCTCCGGAATAGACCATGTATTAGGCCACAAAGCAAGCTTTAACAGAATCCAAAACATCAAAATATTACAAAGCATCTTTTCTGACCATAAAGGCATAAAAGTAGAAATTAATAACAGAAAAAGCAAGGGAAAAAAAAATCAAACACATGGAAATAGAACAACACCTTGCTCAAAAACTACTATAGAAGAAATTAGAGATAGAATAAAGAAATTCACAGAATCAAATGAGAATAAAAACATATCCTACCAGAATCTCTGGGACACAGCAAAAGCAGTCCTTAGAGGTCAATTTACAGCAATAAGTGAACATATCCAAAAAGAAGGAAGGGCCAAAATCAAAACACTAACCTTACACTTCAAGTAAGTAGAAAGAGGGCAGGAAAAAGAAACCCATGGGCACCAGAAGAAAGTAAATAATAAAAATTAAAGCAGAAATAAATGAAATAGAGAATAGAAAAACAATTGCAAGAGTTAACAAGACCAAGAGCTGGTTCTTTGAAAAGTTCTACAAAATTGATAAACCACTAGCCAAACTGACAAAAGAAAAACCTGACAGGAAGCAAATAAAATGAATAAGAAATGAGTTGGGTGATATCACAACAGACCCAACTGAAATTAAAAAAATCATAACAAAATACTATGAAAAACTGTACTCCAACAAATTTGAAAACCTAGAGTAAACGGACAATTTCTAGAAACACTACCTACCTAAACTAACAGCAACAGAGATAGAACAACTAAAAAGACCTGTAACAAAAGAAGAGATTGAAGAGGTAATTAAAAAACTCCCAACAAATAAAAGCCCTGGCCCTGATGGCTTCGCTGGAGAATTCTACCAAACTTTTAGAGAACAGTTAATTCCAGTACTACTAAAGGTATTTCAGAGCACAGAAAAGGATGGAATACTCCCAAACTCATTCTATGAAGTCAGCATAACACTGATACCAAAATCAGGTAAAGACACCACAAAAAAAGGAAATTACAGACCAACAGCCCTCATGAACACAGATGCAAAAATCCTCAACAAAATTCTAGCCAACAGAATTCAACAACATATCAAAAAAATAATCCACCATGACCAAGTGGGATTCATACCAGTTATGCAGGGATGGTTCAATATTAGAAAAACAATCAATGTAACCCATCACATACATAAAACAAAAGAACCACATAATCTTATCAACTGATGCAGAGAAGGCATTTGACAAAGTTCAACACTCATTTATGATAAAAACTCTCAGCAAAATAGGAATAGAAGGGAAGTTCCTCAACATTATAAAGGGCATTTGTAGAAAGCCAACAGCTAACAGCATCCTAAATGGAGAATCTGAAAGCATTTCCCTTGGGAACCGGAATCAGGCAAGGATATCCTTTTATCACCGCTCTTATTCAACGTATGTGCTGCAAGTCCTAGTTAGACCAATAAGGCAGGAAAAAGAAATAAATGGCATCCAAATCAGTAACAAAGAAGTAAAAGTGTCCCTATTGGCGGATGATATGACACTATATGTAGAAAACGCAAAAGACTTCAGAAGAAAACTACTGGAAATAATAGAAAAATTCAGCAGAGTAGCAGGATCCAAGATAAACATAGAAAAATCAATCGGATTCTTCTACAACAACAAATAGAACTCCTAAGAGGAAATCACCAAACCAATACCATTTATAATAGCCCCCAAGAAAACAAAATACTTAGGAATAAATCTAACCAGAGATGTAAAACAGCTACACAAAGGAAACCACAAGACACTACTGCCAGAAAGCAAGAGACGTACGTAAGTGCAAGAGCATACCTTGCTCGTGGATAGAAAGACTCAACCTTGTGAAAATGTCAGTTTTACCCAAAGCTATCTACAGGTACAATGCAATCTCGATCCAAATCCCAGCAACATTTTTTAATGAGATGGAGAAACAAATCACCAACTTCATACGGAAAGGGAAGAGGCCCTGGGTAAGTAAAGCATTACTGAAGAAGAAGAACAAAGTGAGAGGCCTCGCATTACCTGATTTTAGAATCTATTATACCCCGACAGTAGTCAAAACAGTCGTGTACTGATACAACAACAGATACATAGACCAATGGAACACAGTTGAGAATCCAGACATAAATTCATCCACCTATGAGCAGCTGATATTTGACAAAGGCCCCAAGTCCATTAAACGGGGAAAAGACAGTCTCTTTAACAAATGGTGCTGGCAAAACTGGATATCCGTCTGGAAAAAAAAAAAATGAACAAGACGCATACCTCACACCATGCACAAAAACTAACTCATACTGGATCAAAGACCTAAATATAAAATCTAAAACGATAAAGACCATGGAAGAAACAACAGGGACAACACTAGGAGACCTAATACATGGCATAAACAGAATACAAAACATAACTAACAAAGCACAAACACCAGAAGACAAACTAGACAACTGGGAGCTCCTAAAAACCAAACACTTAAGCTCATCAAAAGACTAAAAACACAACCTACAGACTGGGAAAGAACTTTTGGCTATGACAAATCCGATCATTGTCTAATCTCTAAAATCCACAAGATATGGCAAAACCTCAACAACAAAAAGACAAATAACCCAATTGAAAAATGGCCAAAGGATATGAACAGATACTTCACCAAAGAAGACATTCAGGTGGCTAACAGATACATGAGGAAATGCTCACCATCATTAGCCATTAGAGAAATGCAAATCAAAACTACTATACAAAGGATATCACCTCACGCCAACAAGGCTAAAAAAGCTAGCAATAATCCAAAAAACAAAATAATAAATGTTGGAGAGGTTGTGGAGAGACTGGAACACTTATACACTGCTGGTGGGAACAAAAAATGGTACAACCATTTTGGAAATCAATTTGGCACTTCCTTAAAAAGCTAGAAATAGAACTACCATACGATTCAGTAATTCCACTCCTTGAAATACATCCTAGAGAAATAAGAGCCCTCATATGAATAGATATATGCACACCCATGTTCACTGCAGCACTGTTTACAACAGTAAAAAGATGGAATCAACCTAGGTGCCCATCAACAGATGAATGGATAAACAAATTATGGTATATTCACACAACGGAATACTATACAATGATAAATAAAGAACAATGAGGAATCTGAGAAATGTCTCATAACATGGATGAATCTGGACGGCATCATGCTCAGTGAAATCGGTCAGTTACAAAAGAACAAATATTGTATGAGACCACTATTATAAGAACTCAAGAAAGGTTTAAACACAGAAGAAAATATTCTTTCATGATGGGGAGGGAGGGAGAAGGGAATTCGCTAACTAGATAGTAGATAAGGACTATCTTAGGTGAAGAGAAGGACAACACACAATACAAGCTAAGTCAGCACAACTGGTCTAAACCAAAAGCTAAGAAGTTTCCTGAATGCAACCAAACACCTCAAGGGACAGAGTAGCAGGGGCAGGGGCCTGGGGACCATGGTTTCAGGGGCCTTCTAGGTCAATGGTATAACAAAGTTTATCAAGAAGATGTTCTGCATCCGACTTTGGAGAGTGGTGTCTCGGATATTAAAAGGTAGAGAGCAGCTATCTACGATGCATCAATTGGTCCCAACCCACCTGGAGCAAAGGAGGATGAAGAACACCAAAGCCCCAAGGAAAATATTAGCCTGAGACAGAAAGGGCCACATAAACCAGAGACCCCACCAGTCTGAGATCAGAAGAACTAGATGGTGCCCGGCTACCACCAATGACTGCCCTGACAGGGAACACAACAGAGAGTCCCTGACAGAGTAGAAGAAAAGCGGGATGCAGAGCTCAAATTCCAGTAAAAAGACCAGACTTAATGGTCTGAGACTGAAGGGGCCCCAGAAGACATAGCCCTGGACTCTGTTAGCTCAGAACTGAAACCATTCCTGAAGCCATCTATTCAGACAAAGATTAGACTGGTCTATAAGACATAAAATGATACTTGTGAAGACAGTGCTTAAATGGGCAGCTCCTGTCCTCTGGCGAGATGCGAAAGCAAAAAGGGACAGAAGCTGGTTGAACGGACATGTGAAATATGGGGTGGAAAGGGGGAGTATGCTGTCGCATTATAGGGACAGCAACTAGAGTCATGTAACAGTGTGTATATAAATTTTTGTATGAGAAATTAACTTGTAAACCTTTACTTAAAGCACAAAAAAGATTACACAAAAACTACTGGAGAGATTAATAAAAGGCCAGTTATAATGATTTTTAAACAGTAACAACAACAAAAAAAGAAGAAAATGTTCTGCATCCCACTTTGGTAAGTGGCATCTGGGGTCTAAAAAGCTAGTGATCAGCCACCTAAGATGCAGTAATTGGTCCCAACCCACCTGGAGCAAAGGAGAATGAAGAACACCAGAGACACAAGGAAAATATTAGGCCAAGAGACAAAAACGGCCACATAAAGCAGAGACTCCATCCGCCTGAGACCAGAAGAACTAAATGGTACCTGGCTACCACCTATGACTGCCCTGACAGGGAACACAACAGAGAGTCCTTGAAGGAGCAGGAGAAACGTGGGATGCAGAACTCAAATTCTAGTAAAAAGACCAGACTTAATGGTCAGACTGAGACTACAGGAACCTCAGAGAACACGGCTCCCAGACTCTCTGTTAACCCAAAACTAAAACAATTCTTGAAGCCAATTCTTCAGACAAAAGATTAGGCTGGACTATAAAACACAAAATAATACTCGTGAAGACAGTGCTTCTTAATTCAAGTAGATACATGAGAATGAATGGGCAGCTCCTGTCTGGAGGCAGGATGAGAAGGCAGAAAGGGACAGGAGCTGGTTGAATGGACACGGGAAATCAGGGGTGGAAAGGGGGAGTGTGCTGTCACATTATAGGGATAGCAACTAGGGTCACATAACAATATGTGTATAAATTTTTATATGAGAAACTAACATGAGCTGTAAACTTTCACTTAAAGCACAAGAAATTAAAAAACTAAAAACACTACTCTGAGATACTATTTTACCCCCCAACCAACCAACCCATTGCCATCGAGTAGATTCCAACTCATAGTGACCCTATAGGGCACAGCAGGCCTGCTCCATAGGGTTTCCAAGGAGCAGCTGGTAGATTCAAAATGCCAGTCTTTTGGTTAGCAGCCGTGGCTCTTAACCATTATGCCACCAGCTAGATGGCTAAAATTAACAAACAAAAAAACAATGGAAAATAACAAATGTTGGCGAGAATGTGGGGAAATTAGAACCTTTATCCACTGCTTGTGGAAATGCAGAATGATACAGCAGTTGTGGAATACAGTGTGGTGGTTCCTCAAAAAACTAAAAATAGAACTAATGTATGACCCTGCAATCCCCCTGCTAGAAATATACTCAAAGAACTTGAAAGCAGCCACACAAACATGTACACCAATGTTCACTGCAGCACTATTCACAAAAGCCAAAAGGTGGAAATAACTAATGAATGAATAAACGAAATATGGTTCATACATGCAATGAATACTACTTAGCCAGAAAAAGAAATGAAGTCGTGATCCATGCTACAACATAGATGGAACTTGAAGACATTACGCTGAGCGAAATGTCAATCACAAAACATCAAATATTGCATGATTTCCCTCATATTAAAAGACTAAAGAGGAGAAATGTATAGAAACCAAAGTTTCTTAGTGGTTACCAGGAGTAGGAGGGAAAGGGAAAGGAGGGATTATCACTTATGGAATACTGAGTTTTGGTTTTTGGTGGTGGAAAAATCACATCAGTTAAGGGTAAGGGTTGCACCACTGATTAATGTAACTCATGTCAACAGTTGTACATGTCTTTGTCTGGAAGCTCCGCTGAAACCTGTCCACCAGGGGTGACCCTGCTGGTATTTTAAATAGCAGTGGTATAGCTCCCAGCATCACAGCAACACACAAGCAACCACAGTACAACGAAGTGACAAATGTGTGGTGGAACCTGTGCATAGAATAAGAGGCATCTGTTCGAACAGATTACAAGGGAATACTGCATGGTCTAAAGTTTAAAAAAAAAGTGTGCATCAGCGTTGCATCCTTTCGCCATATTTATTCGATCTGTATGCTAAGCAAATAATCTGAGAAGCTGGATTATATGAAGAACACGGCATCAGGATTGGTGGAAGATTCACTAACAATGTGTGAAATACAGATGACCAGCCTTGTTTGCTGAAAGTGAAGATGACCTGAAGCATTTATTGAAGAAGATCAAAGACTACAGCCTGGATTACACTTCAATATAAAGAAAACAAAATCTTCACAACTGGACCAATAAGCAACATTATCATAAATGGAGAAAATACTGAGGTTATCAAGGATCTCATTTTACTTGGATCCATAATCCACACCCACGGAAGCAGTAGTCAAGAAATTAAATGATGTACCACACTGGGCAAATCTGCTGCTGAAGACCTCTTTTAACTGTTGAAAAGCAAAGATGTCACTTTGAGGACAAAGGTGCACCTGACCCAAGCTATGGTATTTTCAATTGCCTCATATGCATGTGAAAGCCGGACAATGAATAAGGAAGACCGAAGAATTGCTGCCTTTGAATTATGGTGTTGGTGAAGAATATTGAGTGTATCATGGACTGCTGGAAGAATGAACAAGTCTGTCTTGGAAGTACAGCCAGAGCGCTCCTTAGAAGAAAGGATGGCGAGACTACATCTCATATACTTTGGACATGTTATAACGAGTGACCAGTCCCTGGAGAAGGACATCATGTTTGGTAAACTAGGGGGTCAGCGAAAAAGAGGAAGACTCTTGACAAGATGGACTGACACAGTGGCTGCAATAAGGGGCTCAAACAATTACGAGGATGGCACAAGACTCGTCAGTGTTTCATTCTGCTATACAAAAGGTCACTATGAGTTTGAATCGACTTGACGGCATCGAACAAAAACAAGTTGTACATATATAAAAGCTGAATTGGCAAATGTTGTGTGATAGATATATTGACAACAACCAAACGTACAGCTGCTGAGGCTGCTAATGCATAGCTCAACATCTTGTGGGATCTGGTTCCTTGGTTTGGAGGTTTAAGGTCATGGCTTCACGAGCCAACCCAGTTAAATGGCCTAATATAGTGTTTAGTGTTTCTGTTCTACTTCCTAATTTGTTGCGTGGGGCCTGAGGTTTTAAAAGCTTGCAAGCAGCCATCAAGGTACAATTGGTCTCTACTTGCCTGGAGTAACAGAGGAAGAAGGAGAGTCAGGAATAGGAGGAAGAAATGGAATGTGTGGCTTATTGCCTCCATGAACAACTGCCTCATTTGCCATGCGACCAGAACTGCTACCATTACTGAACATTTTGATCAAAGATTCTATAGAAGAATTCCGATCAAAAGGGAAAAATGCAGAAGAGTATTCCAACATGGAGTCTAGATTTTTCTGAAGCCATGGAGGCTGGATGAACCCCTGACACTAATGCTCTGAGATAATCTTCATGCCTTAAATCAAAAACATACCCTGTACATGAGAAAATGCTCTCGATCATTAGCCATTAGAGAAATGCAAATTAAAACTACGATGAGATTCCACCTCACTCCAACAAGGCTGGCATTAATCCAAAAAACACAAAATAATAAATGTTGGAGAGGCTGCGGAGAGATTGGAACTCTTATACACTGCTGGTGGGAATGGAAAATGGTACAACCACTTTGGAAATCTATCTGGTGTTATCTTAAACAGTTAGAAATAGAACTACCATACAGCCCAGAAATCCCACTCCTCAGAATATACCCTAGAGAAACAACAGCCTTCGCACAAACAGATATATGCACACCCATGTTTACTGCAGCTCTGTTTACAATAGCAAAAAGCTGGACGCAACCAAGGTGTCCATCAACGGATGAATGGGTAAATAAATTGTGGTATATTCACACAATGGAATACTATGCATCGATAAAGAACAGAGACGAATCTGTGAAACATTTCATAACATGGAGGAACCTGGAAGGCATTATGCTGAGCGAAATTAGTCAGAGGCAAAAGGACAAATATTGTATAAGACCACTATTATAAGATCTTGAGAAATAGTATAAACTGAGAAGAACACATACTTTTCTGGTTACGAGGGGGGAAGGGAGGGAGGGAGGGAGAGGGTTTTTTACTGATTAATTAGTAGATAAGAACTGCTTTAGGTGAAGGGAAGGACAACACTCAATACATGGAAGGTCAGCTCAATTGGACTGGACCAAAAGCAAAGAAGTTTCCGGGATAAAATGAATGCTTCAAAGGTCAGCGGAGCAAGGGCGGGGGTTTGGGGACCATGGTTTAAGGGGACTTCTAAGTCAACTGGCAAAATAATTCTATTATGAAAACATTCTGCATCCCACTTTGAAATGTGGCATCTGGGGTCTTAAATGCTAACAAGCGGCCATCTAAGATGCATCAATTGGTCTCAACCCACCTGGAGCAAAGGAGAATGAAGAACACCAAGGTCACACGACAACTAAGAGCCCAAGAGACAAAAAGGGCCACATGAACCAGAGACCTACATCATCCTGAGACCAGAAGAACTACATGGTGCCTGGCCACAATCGATGACTGCCCTGACAGGGAGCACAACAGAGAACCCCTGAGGGAGCAGGAGATCGGTGGGATGCAGACCTCAAATTCTCATAGAAAGACCATACTTAATGGTCTGACTGAGACTGGAGGAATCCCGGCGGTCATGGTCCGCAAACCTTCTGTTGGCACAGGACAGGACCATCTCCGAAGACAACTCATCAGACATGAAAGGGACTGGACAGTAGGTAGGAGAGAGATGTTGATGAAGAGTGAGCTAATTATATCAGGTGGACACTTGAGACTGTGTTGGCATCTCCTGTCTGGAGGGGGGATGGGAGGATAGAGAGAGTTGGAAGCTGGCAAAATTGTCACGAAAGGAGAGACTGGAAGGGCTGACTCACTAGGGGGAAAGCAAGTGGGAGTACGGAGTAAGGTGTATATAAACTTATATGTGACAGTCTGACTTGATTTGTAAACGTTCACTTGAAGCTCAATAAAAGTTAATTAAAAAAAAAAAACTACGGAGACTGTAAAAAAAAAAAAAACATACCCTGAAGTCTTCTTTAAACCTAACCAATAGTTTAACTTAATTAGTAAAGATCTACCTTGAGCACCATGCCCTTTTAAGAACTATCTGTATGGGATCAAACTGACAACAGGAACTCAAAGGATTAGATGAGAAACTTAGGGGACAGTGAGTTTATATTAAATGGCGGAAGAACAACTCAGAAAAAGAGGGTGAGAATGGTTCCATAACTTGAATGTAATCAATGTCACAGAATTGCACATGTGGAAATTGCTGAATTGGTGTATGTTCTGCTGTGTATACTCTCAATGATAACCACCAAATAAAATAAAATATTTAAAAAGACTTAAAAAAATTTCTGAGCCTCAGTTTCCTCACCTGTAAAATGGAGACCATAATGCCTACTTCATGAGGACTAAAGTCCACAAGATATGTAAAAGTGCCTGATACGTAGCAAGTATGAAGGTCATTAACAAAGGCATAACAAAGTTTAGTAGAGATGAAAGAATGTCTATGAGACAGAAGAGAAGATGCCCTGCTTCTTAGGCAGTCCCAGCAGCATAAGAATGGAAGCAGCTACCAGACATACAAGACTTGTTCACAGCTCCACTAGAGTGGACACCCACAGAGGCTGACAACACAGAAGTAAGGGCTACTAAACAGGGAGCTCAACTGGGGTGACTTATGTAATAAGGGCAGACCCCCTTAAAATGAGTGTCGTCGATCCCTACTCCTGGTGACCCCATGGGTGTCAGACTAGAACTGCGCTCCACAGGGTGTCCAATGGCTGATTTTTCAGAAGCTGATTGCCAGGCCTTTCTTTCGAGGCACACCTGGGTGGAGTCAAACCTCCAACCTTTAGGTTAGCAGCTGTTTGTACCACCCAGGGATTCCCTAGAGACACTGTGAAATAGTTTCAAACAAATGGCAGTCGAGGTTCCCAGGAAAAGACTAGAACAAACCAATCAATCCAGCAGACACAACTGGGAATGGGGTGAGAAGAGGAGGGTTAGAGCCACAAAATCTAAGCAACTGAGTCACAATGAACACTTGGCTCTGTGAACAGCAGCTGTGGTGACCAGAGGAGAGGACCCTTTGAGATAGCTCAAGACATAGTGGTCCCTGTAGCCACATACCCAACAGCAGTGATATGAACACACAGGCTGCCAGACTTTCCTCTCCATTAATCCTTCCTCCGTACAACACCCTCATTCAACACTGTGGACAAGTGTAATCACGAACCAGCATCTAAAGGAAAGCTGGGGTTGGGGAGAGTGTTTCGTACACTTGGTCACACTATCACCACAGGTTTTAATTAAAACAAGAGAAGAATCCTAGTACTATGTGGTCTACCTATAGATCCCCAACTTCCCAGATTCACAGACATCACAGTTTTCGATACCTTTCTTTACAAACGTGTTGATGAATTCATGTGAAATTAATTCATGAAGAGGCAAATTCTTCACAAAGTAATAGGGTCCAGTTTCCATGACCAGGCTTTTCAGCTCCTTTGATAGTATCCCACATTCAGGAATCAGAAATGAAACCTATTGGAATGTGTAATATAAACAAGGTCTTATTTTCATGTAGATTAACATCCAGGTTCTCAAACACAAAAAAGATCGTGAAAGCTGCTGACTATTGCTCCATAGGTTTTCCTGGGACATAAATATGGTCAAAAAAAAGCGTCGAAGTTAACTTATCAACCTTAGGCAAAGACAAATGCGACAATTAAATTCTTCATTTTTGCATTCAAACACACAGTACAGGAAAGAGAGCAGAGAAGTTTTAATCAAAGGGCTCACTTTTTATCTTTTGCAAATGAGCAATATATTTTATTTCCTATTCCTTTTACTACTTTAATTCATTTTCAAGGACATATAATCCATAACCTATAAAGTCAATTCTCACTAATGGCGGTCCCATGTGTTACAGAGTAGAACTCCGTAAAACTGCCATAGAGTTTCCTCGGCTGTAATCTTTATGGAAGCAGATGGCCAGGCATTTCTTCTGCAGCATCACTGAGTGGATGTGAACTTCCATTCCTAGGTTAGTAGTCCACTCCAAATCGTTTGCACCACCCAGGGCCATCCAAGGACCTGTAATACAAGTGAGTATCCCTGATTTGTTTACGCCAGTAATACCCTAGATCAAAAGAACTGTCCCTTAAGATACAGAGAACTTATTGTTATGTGCCATCGAGTGATTCCAGCTCATAACGACCCTATATGGGACAGAGTAGAACTGCCCCATAAGGTTTCCAAGGACCAGCTGGTGGATTCGAACTGCTGACCTTTTGGTTAGCAGCCTGAGCTCTTAACCACAGAGAATTTAGGAACATCCAGTTATTAAAAGGGTACATGGAAGCAGAAGTGCCCCTGGATGTTTCCATTTTCTAAACTGAAACAGACCCTGCTACTCTTGATGAGCTTTCCGCCCAAAGCAGAGATGCTAAAACCCTACAGGTTTCAAATGTCGCCAAGTTTAAAGCGCTCCACAACTTGAACACATCTCTCCCAAAGCTGTAACGCCAGTCTGTTCCAGAAGGACCGGGGTCAACACCAATGCCTCTGAGAAACTGGCCAGACAGGCCTAAATTGTGATTAGGTTGATTAAAGAACAAAATGCTTAAACACTATGACCCTAAGGTTGACTTTTTGGAGGCCTCGCCACTTAACTAGGTTGGTGAAAAGGGCCCATTAGGCACTGCCTGGGAATTTCGGTTTTTCTCCTCTACTCTGGGCAGGTGGCAGGTCCTCGGTAAGCCAACAGTTAACCTCACCGACGCCTCAGCCGCCGCTTCTGTGGAAATGGCGCCCGAGGAGGATAACATTTTCGCCAAGCAACAATGTAACCACCCATAAGAAGCTCTTAAATTGCGTTTGCGAGGCCACACCGCAATTTCTACCCAGAGCTGCCGGAAATGGTGCACCGTAGCCGGAGAAACCCGAGCGCAACAGGCAGAATTGAAAGTTTCTCAGACATTATCAACCCGGTTCCCACAGGCAGTTTATAAAAGCAAGTCGCTTCCTGGGCCTGGACAGGAACGATGCTCTAGAATGATTCACAGACACGCTGGAGGGAGAAAGAAACAAGCTAAACAGAGGCGGTGGCGGGGAGGGGGAACCGCCTCCCTACTGCTGGGTAAAAGAGCAGCACGTGCCCGGCGCCCGGCTGCACAGCGCAGACGCCACACCCTCGAACTCCCTACTGCCCGGGCCTCTCACAACTCTCCCGGAGCCTCGACTCCACTTGGGGAAGGGTAGGAGACACAGAGCAGTACACCGCAGCGACCACCCTGTCCCTCCTCCCCAGGTCGGGCTCCGCCCCGCGCCCGGTGCACCCTAGGGGTTGTAGTCCTCCCAGGCCTGCAACGCGCCCGCCTGAGAGCGGTTGAGACTACAATTCCCAGAATGCCCTGCGAGGAACGCCCCACCGCCTACCCCGTCCCTGTGCTCATCGCGGGCGGTCTGGCCTTGCCAAACCCGGCCGGGCGCTCCCCTAGCTTTCTGGTCTGCGGTCTGCGGTCTGCGGACGGAGAGGGGCCCCGCTGGCTCGGGGGCGTCCCGACTTACCCGGTAATTGTGATAGTGCGTCTCCACGAGGTGCCGGTGGCGGGACTTGCCGTGACCAAAGTTGGATTTCTCGCAGACCAGCAGGTGCCGCGGCACCTCCCGCAGGCTTCGCAAGGTGGCCATGCTCTACCCGATTCTGAGTATGAGGCCGTCCAGGAACTCCGCTCGCCCCGCCCCCTCTCTTCTACCACTCCTCCGTGGCTCCTCCGCTTCTCGCCCAGCCCTCCCCTTCGCTCGCCCCGCCCCCTCCTACGGCTCGGCCCGGCTCATCGCCCCTCCCCCTCGCCTCTACCATTTCTCTCCGCCCATCTCACCCTGCTCCCTCGCCTGCCTGTACCACGCCTCTCTTCGCAGCTCGTCGGCCCGGATTCCCGCCCAGCCCTTCCGCCCCTCCCCATCACTAGCTCCGCTCCTCCCATTCGCTCGCTCCGCCCCGTCGTACAGCCTCTCGGCCCGGCTTATCGCCCCGCCCCTCCTCTCGCCCCACCCTCTCGCCCTGCCTTTCCTCGCCGCAGCTCGTCGGCCCCGCCTCTCGCCCCTCCAGTTTGCTGCTCTTCTTTGCGCTCCACTCCTCCTCCGAGCCGGGACCCGCGGAAGAGCGCCGTGTGACCAGACAAAGCACGTGGTGGTTGTGGCCTGCAGTTGGGGGCGGGGTGAGGGCGAGCAGCCCCAGCAGGCCTTTTGAGCATTCGTGGACTTTTTTGGAACCCATGCAGAATCTCCCTGATGGGTTTCTGAAACCATAAATTCACTGCCTTAAATGGAAATACCCGGTGCTTGGGAGCCTGCAACTTGACAGTTAAAAGCCACCTTTTTCTCCGACTCAACTCCATCCTTCTGGGCAGCAACCACCTGCCCCAGTCCTCCCTTTTTGTCCCGGGAAGTCCAGCTCGTTGCGGAGCACCCACCTCGTCCAACCTTGGGCCTACTTAGCATGACTGCTCCATGCCAGTGTTAGAAAAAGGAAAGAAAATCAAAGGGGATAGGCCCACGTCCTGCAGGGGTGCCGTGGCACTCATCAAAAGGTCGGTGGTTCAAACCACCCAGTGGTGCTGCAGAAGAAAGACCTGGCAATCTGCTGCCATAAAAATTACAGCCAAGAAAACCCTATGAAACAGTTCTAGTCTGTAACACATGGGGTTGCCATGAGTGGGTTTTTTTTGTTTTGTTTTAGTGGCAATAGTTTTTTTGTTTGGTATATACTGATAACCCCCAGGTTGCTAGGTCCTCTCCCCTGAGGGAAGTATCCTCTCACTTCAAATGCAATTCCACAGCAAGTCTTGCTGGCTCTACCTGCAAAATGCATCTGACTGTAACCTTGTTTTGGATTGAATTGTATCCCTGAAAAATATGTATTGTAAATCTTAACCCCTATGCATGTGGCTATAATCCCATTTGGGAATGGGTTATGAGACAGCATCAGTGTGTCTTGAGTAAATTTCTGGTTTTTTTTTTTTTTTTGAGCTATGATTTTTATATCTTTAATGAAATATGATTCACATACCATATATTTCACCCTTTTAAAGTGTACAGTATCTTTTTAGTATATTTGCAGAGTAGGGCAACCATCACCACAATCTAATTTGAGAACATTTTCATCACCCCCAAAAGAAACCCCTACCCATTAGCAGTTACTCCCTGTCTGTTTCCTAGGGCTGCAGAAATAAAACATCATAAAGTTGGTGGCTTTAGGAAATGGAAATATATTGTTTCACAGTTCTGAAGACCACAAATCCAAATCACAGTATCAGCCATGTCGACTTCTCCTGTGAGGCTTGAAGAAGGAACTGTTCCATGCCTCTCTCCTAGCTTCTGGTTTCTTGACATTCTTTTGCTGCTTGTAGATGTATCTTCACATGATTTCTTCTGCCTGTATTGCTCTGTCTCTGTGTCTGCTCTTCTCTTTTATAAGGCACCAGTCGTGTGGGATTAGGACAGACCCTACTCCAACATGACCTACTTAACTGATAATGCCTTCAAAGAAATACCTCATTTTCCTAAACAAGGTCAGATTCATAGGTGCAGGAGTTAAGACTTCAACATGTATTTTTTGGAGATACAATCCATTACACTCCCAAACTCACCCAACCTCTCACTGTCACCCCCTGCAGCCCCAGGCAACCACTAATCGACTTTCTATCTCTGTAGATAGCTCTCTTCTAAACATTTCATACAAATGGAACCATAAAATATGTGTTATTTTACGACTGCGTTCTTTCATATAATGTCGTAGCGTGAATCAGTACATCATTTAGGTTGTTTCCACTTTGTGGCTATTATCGATAACGTTGTCATTAACATTTGTGTACAAGTTTTTGCGTGAAAGGGTGAAGTCAATCTCTTTTGAGATACAAAAGAGGTTAAACAAGCAAGCAAGTGAGCAGAGACGGGGGAAGAGAAATACCAAGCCACATGAAGATCACCCAGGAGCAGAAGCTCAGAGACAAGGACCTTCCTCCAGAGCTGACAGAGAAAGAAAGCCATCCCCTAGAGCTGGCAGCCGGTGTTCAGACTTCTAGCTTCCTGAACTGTGAGAAAATAAATTTCTGTTTGTTAAACCCACCCACCTGTGGTATTTCTGCTCTAGCAGCACTAGATAACTAAGGCCAGTGGCATCGCTAGGGTTGGGTCACCCTCCTCCATGGACCTCCTCCCATACCAGAACATACAGAATCCTTAGTAATGTCTTTTGTACTAATGTTATTTGTACGTTGTGATTCCCATATATCACTCCTTCTTTTCCTTTAGTTACTACTTCATTCTCAAAAAATTATTCATATAAGTTCACAAATACTAATTACAATATTGTAGCTAAAACATCAGAAAATGTGGCAAAACCAGCCACTATAGAAACACCGGCAGCAACAAAAACCACAGTGTGTGTCTGTAGTGAGTTCAGATGAAACCATGTGATTTGAACTGTCGTTGTAATTGAATAATAATGACAGCTCTGACCAGACTGCATTAGAAGGTTCAAAAAGTAAATTAGCATAGGGTTTTAGCCTTGTAGATGTATTGACAACGTGTAAACTGGGCTTACGAAGATGTTTTTGTTGTTACAACTAACTACAGAGATATTTTTATAAAAAATAATAAATTTCTGCTGAAACACTGTACAAAAATTTTGTTGTCACCTACTCTGACAGTGTCACCCAGTGTGGTCTGCTCGCCCTGCACTCCCCTAGCGACGCCACTAAGACAAACTTCCATTTCTACAACTAGTTTCAGCCACTACCGTCTTACTGCCAAAGACAGCTTCTTAATCTGTCTCCCTCCTTCCTCTCTTGCCCTTGCCATGTTCTTTCTCCATTCAGCATCCAGAGTACATCCAGAGTGATCTTTTGAAAATGTGCTTTTGAGAACTGTTTGAACTCTGCCACTGGTTTCTCATTGCGTTAGATTTACAGCTTAGGTAACGTGGCCTCTGCCTACCTCTGGGCCTCCTCTCCTACACCCTACCCTCCCTCTCCAGTGCTCCAGGTTTATGGACCTTCTTTCTGTCCCTCAAGCCACAAGTTTATTCTTATCTCGGGGTCTTTGCCCTCGTTCTTCCCGGGTCTTAGCTCAGTGTCACCTCCTTTTAAAACCCTCCCTCACCACTTCAGTCACGTAGCCCTGCCAACCTCTTTAGACATTCTCTCCTTTATGGCACTTACCACTATTTGAAATTGCCCTACTTATTTAATTATGCATTCACTGTTCTCCACACCTGCCCTGTTAGAATGTAAGTTCATGAGGGATCCAGTACAAAAAAAAAACAAAAACCTGTTGCCATTGACTTGATTCCACTTATAATGTCCCTGTAGAGCAGAACTGCCCCATCGGGTTTCCAAGGCTGTAAATCTTTATGGGAGCAGACTGCCACTTCTTTCTCCCACAGAGTGACTGGTGGGCTTAAACTGTTGACCTTTCTGTTACCAGCTGAGTGCTTTTACCACTGTGCCACCGGGGCTTACTGAGGGACCCAGAAGGGAGGAAGAAATGAATGATATACTGGGAGGGGATCCTTATTTATAGACACAGAATTCCGGAATTCTGGGAAGTAACCTGAAAGGACTCCTCAGCCCAACATTTATTTGAAGTGTGCAGCTTTAACCTTTAGATCGAGTGGGATTTTCCCTTCTATTTCATAGTACAGCCATACACCTCGATTAATTCCTCCCTGGAAGAATGCCTTTTAGTTTTTAATACCCAAACTTTTCTTTGTTACTCATTGTGTCTCCAGCACCTCAAGTAGTGTCTGGTATATATAAAGTGCTAGATGAAGACTTGTCCAGTGAATTGAATGAATGAATGAAGATAGGACTCAGTAAAAAGTTCCTCTGTTAGGTTCCAAAGTCTTTCCTCATGAATATACTCCTAAACTTATAGCTGGTGATATTCCAAATATTCGTTTTTAAGTTATTTAAAAAACAGACGTCATTTTTCCATAGGCTCAATAATAGAAGTGGTACAATAAAAGCTGATTTATCTGAACTTTGGCTAAGCTACTCATCCAGAAAACTGCCCAGCAAAAAATCCCCCCAAAACAAAATAAGTCTCTCACAGTCTGTGCCTGTGGCAGGTTGCTTTATGCAAAGATAGTGGCAACGGTATCTCCTAACTCACATACTCTGTTTATACTTCTGCTGAGTGGGAACATCTCTATTCCCTCCACTTGAAATTGGGCAGATCTATGTGACTGTCATGACAAATAGAATATAATGCAGGTGGCACTGTGTGACTTCTGAGCTAGCTCATATAAATGTCATGCACTTTCTCCTTGCTGCTATCTTACAGCATACTCAAAAGAGGAAAATGAGTTAATAATGTAACACAGAAATTATGAACAAATTAAAAAATAATGGAAAAAAATATCTTAAGGTCAATGACACAAATGTGCTAATTATAACATTGAATTTGAATGAGCAAAGCTCGCACGCTCTTTTATTTTTGAAAAACAATGACCATGAACTAGTTTAAAAAAGAAAACTCAACAACTTCTTATCTATAATAAATATACTTAAAACCAAGACACCAGAGACCCTAAGAGCTGGTCTAAGTTAATAATGTGTGAAAATCATTGTGAAACACATACTACAAACTGACACATTAAACACACACACACCCCAAGCCCTTTGTCTGCCTCTACTGTTGAGGCTAGGGAGCCCTGGTGGTGCAATGGTTAAGCACTCAGCTGCTAACCAAACGGTTGGCAGTTTAAGCCCACCCAGCGGCTCTACGGGAGAGAGACCTGGTAGTCTGTTCCCTGAAAGATTACAGCCTAGAAAACCCTTTGGGGAAGTTCTACTCTGTCACGTGGGGTTGCTATGAGTCAAAAATCGACTCAATGGCACCTGACAACAACAGCAACACTGTTGAGGTTAAAAAACAAAAGTACTCAATTTCTCAGCCTCCCCGGCAGCTAGGGGTAGCCATGTGCCTCAGTTCTGGCCAATGAGATGAAAGCAGAAGCCTGCTTAGGCTGCTTCTTCCACTCCACCTTTCTTCCTTGATGGAATGGTTGCATCAGCAAGTGTGCACCTTTTGATACAGATGGTGGACCAGGCAGATGGAAGGTGCTGGGCTTCTCCATGGCAATATTGAGCCACACACCAGCCCAGGAATGTTTACCCTCAGACACTTTTTACTGTGTCAAACTAAAGCAAGATCTTGCTTGTTCACACTACTGTCAGTTGTTCTAGTATTTAGAGCCAAAAGCCATCTTATTGACGAACAGATATTGGATCATAAAATCTAGAGCGTAGAACGTAGAAGGAAAAGTCTACAAGAGAATGGAAGGTGAGAGACGGCTAGAAAAAAGCACATGGAACAATGAAAAGGTAACATCTGTGTGTATAGACCTAAAACTATGTAGTAATAAAATAAAATTTTTGAGAAACCGAGTCAACAGAATTGCAAAGAAACAGCAATACTGTTGATAATATTCTGATAACTCAAAAGTATACTTAGTCAATACAAAATGACAAAAATTTTACAGATCACATTTTTTGGACCACAAAGCAATAAAAATTAGAAATAACAGAAGCAGAGGATTTAAAGATCACTCAACTCCTTGAAAAGGTTATTCTTTTAAAGAAGAATAGAGTATCCTTTTAAATAAGGTAATGCTTGGGTCAGTAGAAGTGCTTATAGATATATATGCGTGCAAATATATATATATTATGCAATATTGGTGAAAGGAAAGAGCTCCCTAACTCAGAAGCCCTGTGAGTGACCCAGTTATGTTCATGTAAACGGCAGCACTCACCCTGAAGTCATTTAACATCATCTCACAATTAGGAGCAGCAGTTAAGTTAGGGCAGTGCCGTGAAATGCGAGTCACATTATCATCTCCCAAGTTCACGCCATTTCAACCACCAGTCAATCAGGACTCTCTCGTGCTTAGCCTGAACTTCACCTCTCAGTTCTCTTCAACCACAGGTTCCAGGCAGCCATCACACACAAATTGATGGGTGTTGGCAAACAAGAGCAAGACTGCCCTCAGATGGCGGAGTGGAAACTGCAGCTGCTGTGGAAAAGAGCCTCCAAAATATATGATCCACACATGCCCTGCCTACGATCAGGAGAGACTCAAGGTCTGTCTTAGGCTGGGTTCTCTAGAGAAGCAAAACCAGTGAAGCATATATGCATGCATACACACACAGACACACACACACACACATATATGAAAGAGAGAGAGAGAGATTTATCTCAAAGAAATGGCTCACATGCTTGTAGAGGCTGACTCACGTAGCTTCAGGGGCTGACGAACCCAAGATGGGCAGGCAAAATGGCAGGCCACTGGCTCAAGACCTAAGAACTGGAGGTCAGATGACAAAAAAGAGCCAGATGCAGGATCCAGAACAAACAAAAGCCAGCAAGCTTTGCCAGAATGTCCTTATATATTGAATGCAGGCTACACCCCCAAGGAAACTCCCCTTACAACTGATTGGCTGATCACATCAGATCACATCATGGAAGTGATTACATCATATCATAAAAGGGAGGATAACTACATCATCACATAACTGCTAAACCACTGAGACTCATGGCCCTTGCAAGTTGACACACACCTTAACCATCATGGGGTTCCAAACAGTAAACTGGTGGGGGCCCAGAGCCAAAGACTGCCTCATTTCCTCTCTCCTCAACAGTTCTCCCTCAGTCCAGTATGGAAGTTGGTAATTAAACAACTATAAGGACTGTGTCAGTATGTGGAAGTGTTCAAATAAAGCTATATTTAAAAATGGGACACAACAGTTCGCACAGTCTAGTTAAAGCTCTGTCACACGTAACTCTAAATAGGTTTAGAAGAGAACCTGGAAATGGTTGACATTTTTATAAAGCTAGTTTGTTTAAATTTAAAAACATAAGTTTAGAAATACATTGATACATATAAAAATTAAATTTTAGCTGTCCGGAAACTTCCAATATCTAGAATGAGGCATTTCCTAAAGGTTCTGGGTAACTCAGATTTTACTATAGTTTTAAAACTGTTAATCCATAATGTAGCTGTTGAAATACTATACATAGAGAAAGGAACAACAGCTATAATATTGTATATGTTGTTTCTGTTAGTTGCCACAGAGTTGATTCTGACTCATGGAGAACCCGTGTGTGCAGAGTAGAGCTGTGCTCCACAGGGTTTTCAAGGTTATGACCATTTGGAAGCAGATCTCCAGGACTGTTTTCTGAGGCACTTCTAGGTGGGTTCAAACTGTCAACCTTTCAGCTAGTAGCTAACTGCTTGTTTGTGGCACCCAAGGATTCCCAAAATTATATATGAGTATTAATAATTGGGGCCCTGATGACACAGTGGTTCAGAGCTTGGCTGCTAACCAAAATAAGGTCAGCAGTTTGAATCCACCAGTTGCTCCTTGGAAACCCTATGGGACAGTTCTATTCTGACCTATGGGGTCGTTATGAGTTGGAATGAACTCATGAAAAAAAAAAAAAAAAGCAATTTTAGAAAAAATTATTAATTGTTAGGTGCAATGGTTAAGCTCTCGGCTGCTAACTGAAAGGCTGGAGGTTTAAACCCACAGCAGCTCCTTGGAAGAAAGACCTGGCCATTTGCTTCCACAAAGATTACAGCCAAGAACAATTTATATATAAATTATTGATTGGGAAACTAATTTGCTCTGTAAACCTTTGCCTAAAGCACAATATATTTTTTTTTTTTAAGAGAGATTACAGCCAAGAAAACCCTATAGAGATTTCTACTCTGTCACATGTGGTTTGTGGTTGCTGTGAGTCAGAATCAACTCAATGGCAAACAACAGTAAAAACAATAATGTATAATATTTTATATATGTATATAGAACACCTACCATGAGTCATATAAGTCAGAATCGACTTGATGGCAATGGTTTGGTTTGGTTTTGGGTTTATCATGAGTCAGGCACTGCTATAAGCTCTTTATGTATATTATCTCACAAGAATAATCTCTGAAGTAAGTTTTAGTATTTTCAGTTTAGAGGCTAATTAGTAAACAATAAAAAAAAAACAATACATAGGATTAAATAAGAAACTACTTAAAACATGGAAGGCTCTCAAAAAATACATGTTGAATGAAAAATGCAAGTTACAGAAATACATATAACAATGCATTTACAGGAAGTTTAAAAACTTACAAAATTAAACAATATATTGTTTAGTGAGACATACACCTGTACTGGAATATGAGGAAATGGCCAGAAGTCAAAGATGATTATTGTCATCTCTTTTAATTGGAGCCCTGGTGGTGCAAATGGTTAAGTGCTCAACTGCTAACTGAAAAGTTGGAGGTTCGAACCCACCCATTGGCTCCATGGAAGAAAGACCTGGTAATCTGCTCCTGTAAAGTTCACAGCTAAAAAAATCCTGCTCTGTCGCATTCCCATGGGGTCACCACAAGTCAAAGTCAACTCAACAACACCTAACAAAAACAACAACAGTGAGCAATGAAAGGCAATATAAAAGGGGGAAGCTTGGCATGAGTATAGACTCAGGGGAAGAAAGAAGGTGATGAGGAGAAAACATTGGGTCACATAAATACCAGACCTCTCCAACAGCTGGAGTCCTTGGCCCTGGGGGCATGGGTATTATCATGGCAGGTTGGAGTAGCAACTGGGAGTGGGACGAAAGAACTCCTGTGAAGAGGGAGGTGAGTGTACAGACAGCATCTGAGTGGAGGAAGAAACTTGTAAGCATTCATTCAATCCATGACCTCTTTATTAAACATCTACTGTGTGCCAAACTAATCTACTTCCGAAAATTAGCCAGTGAAAACATTATGGATCACAACAGAACATTGTCCAGCTCGTTTTGTATAAACATTGTCCGACTTGCTTTGTACGAATCATAAGAAGGGATCAATCACTGGAGAAGGACATCATGTTTAGTAAGTAGAGGGCCAGCAAGGGCAAGGGGGACCCTAAGTGAGATGGATTGGCACAATAGCTGCAATGATGGACTCGAACATCCTGGCCATTATGAGGATGATGCGGGACAGGGCAACATTCTTTTGTTGTACATGGGGTCGCCAGGAGTCAGATTTGACTAGATGGCAGATGTCTATCTGCCTCTCTATGCACCAGACACTGCTGAGTGCCAGAGATACAAATATCACCTTGTCCCTGCCTTCAAGAGACTCACCCTCCTCAAGGAATGAGATTTCTCCTTTCATTTCCATCTCCCCACACACAGTTCATGGAAACGAACTCTGCGTAGACCAGGCAAATTGCAATTATTGTTGATTAATAATTAAAGAAATGAAGCATTTTATGTTCACATTTTTCATAGAACTGGTATATCTAAGATGTGGAGTAGGAACTTTATTAAAGTTAAAAATACAGACAAAACAGAAAAAGAAAAAGCTCTCATTTTCCAATATTAAATATTTACATATTTACATTGACATCAACAGGTGGATTTTTTTGTTTTCTTTTAGTACCCATAATGTGTAGCTACATATTTAGGAACTATAGCTATTTAAAAAAAAGGAGGAATGGTGAAAAAGTTTTGGAAGTATATACTGGTGATAGTTGTGAATGTAATTCACACCACTGAAGTATACACTTAAAAATGATAAAAATCACACATTGTATGTTATATGTATGTTACTACAATAAAAAATTTAAGGAGGCGGAGCCAAGATGGCAGAATAGATGCTTCTGGAGAGCCTTCTTTACAACAAAGACCCAAAAAAACAAGTGAAACGAGTGTATTTGTGACAAGCTGGGAGCCCTGAGCATCAAAGGCAAGCTTAGACAACAAACTGAGGGGCAGGGGGAGGAAGAGACCATTCAGAAGTGGAGAGGAGTTACCGGACCAGAATCGTGGGGAGCCCCCAGGCACCATTCCCTGAGTGGCGATGGTGACAGCGGTGGTGGCAGTCTGTTACTAGCGTTTGGCCGTAGTTTCCTCAGGGAGAAGCAGCCAGCCACACAGCCTACTCACACCTCTGGAATCTGAGGAGAGTGGCGCTCTCGGCAAAAGCTAAGTACTTGTGGATATTTTACCTCACACCCCTCCAAGCCGGCTTCATTGGCTGAATCCCTGGGCCTGAGATAGACCCTGGTGAGCACCTAGAGCCATCCTCCCGGCCTTGGGGGAGGAAAAAATTTGCAAATGGGGGGAAAAGATAATTTACTAGCTCCATTAGCTGGGGGAGCTTAGGACAGAAGCAGCTCCTGTCCAGGCAAAAACCATCCGTGGACCTCGAGCACCTTTCCCTTCTGCATGGGCCTGTGTGGGCCTATTTCAGGAGAATAGGCCCTTGTTGGCAAACTCCAACCATTTCAGCTGTGTGGTGGAGAGGTGGGTGTTTGACGTTTGACATTGCCTTGCCTATTGAACAAGGTCATCGCCTAACCACATCAGGGACCTAAGGACTGGTAGCTCCACTCAGGTCACCCAGCCACCTGCCACAGGGGTCCAAAGATAACTGGTACCTCCCAGTCCTTACAACCAAAAACTTCAGGTGCCCGTGGTCCCTCTGCAGAACCCACCTACCAGCACGTTCTAGGGAACAGAGATGCGTTTTCCTCAGAGACACTTGGGGGTCGGTTCTCAGCCTCCTGCCCTGTTCGGAGAGTGACCCCCTGCTTCAATCAGATACCAGTATATACGCCAATCACCCCTGCCCCTCTAAGACCGTAGGACAGAGCCTGTACCACACATTTGATGATCAGCTACCTGGAAACCTAAGCTGAATTCATGCAAGAAAACTGAATGGACTCCTAGACTGATATACCTGATAACAGCTCTAGCCAGCTGGGGACAGGACACCAGAGCTCCAAAGGTGAAAATAATCAAGCTAGCTCACTCAAGCAACCCATAGGGGTATAACAAAACAAAGCAAGCAGCTATGACACAGTAAGCAAGCATAAACTAATACAATAACTTATAGATGGCTCAGAGACAACAGTCAATATCAAGTCACATAAAGAAACAGGCCATGATCACCTCAACAGGCTCTCAAAACAAACAATCCAGGGAGCTTCTAGATGAAAGTGCATTCCTGGAATTACCAGATGCAGAATACAAAAGTTTAATATACAGAACCCTTCAAGACATCAGGAAGGAAATGAGGCAATACGCAGAACAAGCTGAGAAACACGCAGATAAAGTAACTGAAGAAATTAGAAAGATTATTCAGGAACATAATGAAAAGTTTAATAAGCTGGAAAAATCCATAGACAGACAGCAATCAGAAATTCAGAAGATTAACAACAAAATTACAGAATTAGACAACTCAGTAGAAAGTCAGAGGAGCAGAATTGAGCAAGTAGAAGCTAGAATTTCTGAATTCAAAGATAAATCACTCGGCACTAATATATTTGAAGAAAAATCAGATAAAAGAATTTTAAAAAATGAAGAAACCTTAAGAATCATGTGGGACTCTATCGAGAGAAATAACCTACCAGTGATTGAAGTACCAGAACAGGGAGGGATAACAGAAAATACAGAGAGAATCATTGAAGATTTGTTGGCAGAAAACTTCCCTGATACTGTGAAAGATGAGAGGTGTCTATCCAAGGTGCTTATCAAACTCCACATAGATCTGAAAAGAAAGTCACCAAGACAAATTATAATCAAACTTGCCAAAACCAAAGATAAAGAGACAATTACAAGAGCAGCGAGGGATAAACAAAAAGTCACTAAAAAGGAGAGTCAATAAGAACAAACTCAGACTACTTGGGAGAAACCATGCAGGCAAGAAGGCAATGGGATGACATATTTAAAAAATTGAAGGAAAAAAATTGCCAGCCAAGAATCATATATACAGCAAAACTGTCTCTCAAATATGAAGGTGAAATTAAGACATTTCCAGATAAACAAAGTTTAGGGAATTCATAAAAACCAAAGCAAAACTACAAGAAATACTAAAGGGAGTTCTTTGGTTAGAAAATCAGTAATATCAGGTATCAACCCAAGACTAGTACACTGGGCAAAGCAACCAGAAGTCAACCCAGACAGTGAAATCCAAAAAAAAAAAAGCAAGATTATTAAAAAAAAAAAAAAGCCCAAAACAGGGTAACAGCGATGGTATTATATAAAAGAAGACAACATTAAAATAATAAAGAGGGACTAAGAAATGTAATCATACACCTTCCATATGGAGAGGAAGATACGGCGATACAAAGAAATAAAACATAATAAAAATTATAAAAAAAAAAAAGGAAAGGGAAGCAAGCAGAGAGTTGGGGAACTCACACCACCAAGAAAGCAGTGCTAGGAGCAGAGCGCATCCTTTGGACCCACGGTTCCTGTGCGGAGAAGCTCCTAGTCTAGGGGAAGATTGATGACAAGGACCTTCCTCCAGAACCGACAGACAGAGAAAGCCTTCACCTGGAGCTGGTGCCCTGTATTTGGACTTCTAGCCTACTAGACTGTGAGAAAATAAATTTCTCTTTGTTAAAGCCCCCCCAAAAAATTTTTTTTTAATATTTTAAAAGGGGCAGGGGAAGGGGAGAAAAAGAAATACATAGTAAGCGACACCTGCTTTATACTTCCCTGGCATTTCAAATTCATGTGATGATTAACACATACATGGGTTTATGGATCTGAACACTTCTCAAAGACCCATTTGTTCGCAATTAAGATTTGGATTTCATCTTCTTTATTCCTCTTGAATTGGGTCATAGTCCTGTGCTTCCATCAAAACATTCTTACGTCAAGACTGGGCTTCTGTCCCTGAGAATGTTGTTTATTGGAAAAGAAAAGGAAGGAAGTTGCCTTGAGTCAGCTAACCTTGGCCATCATGCTTGTTTTCACTGCAGAGGGTGTCATTCACCATCTCTGAAGTTTTGGACACTGTGTGTGCTGAATTCAGCACAACAGACCCATCCCAACACCAGTGGCAAGCTCAGTGGCAGCTGTCACAGCCTAACACCGGGCGTGGAATACATCTGGGGAACTCGCTGAAGTTGTTGGAAGTTATGGCCCTTTTTAGTAAAGCAAATGCCTGTGAAAATTAGGTATGATGTGACTCTAGACTCAATTTAGCCTCTTCTTTTTCCCAGTTGTGGCCTACTAAAGACATTTCTGATTTAGAAAGTGAAAGTCCTGGTCAGCCACAGTAAGAAAAATCCTGTGGTTTCTGAGGACTTCACACTTAACTTTGGCCTTGTTTCTTAAGCACATTAGAGGAAAAGAATCTATGAAAAAATGGAAGTGCAGGGACTTGCAATCAGTCCTTGATTAGCTCACAAAACTGTCAACCTCTTGATGAAGACAGTATCTTCCCATTCGTTTTGCAACCCAGTGCACAATGATGCTGAATCCCAGCATGATGGTGAAATGCATGCATTTTATTTTAATATTAAACCTTAAATGTTATATTGGAATGAAAACCAAACCAAATCAAACCGATTGCCATCGAGTTGACTCCGACGTTCCGACTCGCAGTGACCCTATAAGGCAGAGTAGAACTGCCCCATAGGGTTTCCAAGACTGTAACCCTTTACGGAAGCAGACTGCCATATGTTTTTCCATGGAGCACTGGTGGGTTAAAACTCGCTACCTTTCAGTTAGCAGCTGAATGCTTAACCACTCTGCCACCAGGGCCTCTTATTGGGATGAAAAGCTTTATTAAATCCCTTACTTACAAGTGGAAACAATAAGGTGATAAATTAATTATTCTAAAATCCAGATTTCATAACCTTTCTGACGTTTGGTCTTTTGAAGAGGCAGTCTGAGCTTTGAAAATGGAGGCAATCCCCCAAGGCTGAAATGCCCGGTAGAAATAGAATGCAAACCACCAAGAGGTCCATCAGCAGATGAATGGATAAACAAAATGTGGTACATACATACAATGAAATATTGTCCAGCCATAAAGAGAAATGAAGTCCTCATGCATGCCACAACACGGAAGAGTCTTGAAAACATTATGCTGAGTGAAATAAGTCAGACACAAAAGCAAAAATATTGTATGATCCCACTTATAGGAAAGATCTAAAATAGGCAAATACGTAGAGACCAAAGTTTCTTAGTGGTTAGCAGGAGTCAGAGAGAGTCATTGTTTGGGAAGCACTGAGTTTCTGTGTATGGTGATGGGCAATTTGGGGACAATTGTTAGTGATGGTCGCACAACATGACTAATGTAATTGATGTCACTAAATTATACGTATGAAAGACATTGAATGGGCAAATGTTATGCATGTGTATGTATATATATGCAACAATAAAAAAGAAAGAGAATGTAAACCATGTGTGTAATCTTAAATTTTCTAGGAGCATCATTAAAGAAAATAAAAAAGACAGGTGAAATTGATTGTAATAATATAATTTATTTAACCCAGTGTATCCAAAATATTATCATTTCAGTGTGTAATCAATATAAAAATTATTAATGACATATTTTACATTCTTTTTCAGGCAGTACTGACACAACAACCTTGCTTGCTGAAAGCAAACAGGATTTGAAGCACTTATTGATGAAGAACAAAGACTATAGTCTTCAGTACAGATTACACCTCAACACAAAGAAAACAAATATCCTCACAAATGGACCGATAAGCAACATCATGATAAATGGAGAAAAGACTGAAATTGTCAGGGATTTCATTTTACTTGGACCCACAATCAATGCCCATGGAAGTGGCAGGCAAGAAATCTAACGATGTATTGCACTGGGCAAATCTGCTGCAAAAGACCCCTTTAAAGTGTTGAAAAGCAAAGATATCATTTTAAGGACTAAGGTGTGTCTGACCTAAGCCGTGGTATTTTCAATCACCTCAAATGCATGCAAAAGCTGGACAATGAATAAGGAAGACTGAAGAAGAATTGATACCTTTGAATTATGGTGTTGGTGAAGGATACTGAATATACCATGAACTGCCAGAAAAACAAGTCTGTCATGGAAGAAGTATAGCCAGGATGCTCCTTAGAAGCAAGGATCGTGAGACTTCATCTCACATACTTTGGACACGTTACTAGGAGGGACAGTTCCTGGAGAAAGACGTCATACCTTTGAGAATTCATCTCACGTACTTTGGACATGTTACTAGGAGGGACAGTTCCTGGAGAAAGACATCATACCTGATAAAGTAGATAAAAAAAGATAGATGGTCAGGGAAAAAGAGAAAGACCCTCAGTGAGATAGACTGACACAGTGGCTTCAACAAGGAGCTCAAGCATAGCAACAATTATGAGGAAGGTGCAGGACTGGGCAGTATTTCATTCTGTCATACATAGGGTCACTGAAAGTCAGAACAGATTTTACGGAGCCTAACAACAACAATAACCAAACTTTCTAAACTTACTGTGTATTTTCCATTTCCAGCACATCTCAGACTGGCCACATTTCAAATAGTAGCCACTTTTTTTTTTTATGGTTAGCACCTACCACATTAGAAGTGCAACTCTAAGCTTTTCTGGCTATCCCTAACCTCAGGGAAAAGGGGGCGCCTGAACCTTGCCTCTTCTTTGCCAGAGGTGAGGAAACACCACCCTTCCTGCCAACATCTCTACTCAGGCCCAAGGGTGGAGCACCAAGAGGAACAGAAGGTTGCAAGTAGGAAGTTTCCTAAGGTAGACACAACTGCTTCTTGGGGTGGGTCCATTTCCTCTTCCCAGAGAGTGGACAGCAAGGAAAGGAAGATGGGACCCTAGGTGTCGGGAACTCTGTGTCTTCAGATGGTCCACAGCCTTGACTTCCATCGTTTAGATTTGGAGGGAGTAAATTAAAGGCAAACTTCTTATACGGTTTTGCCTTGGGCCTTACTGGTCAGGCTGTGGTTATTATCTGTTTCCCCCTGTGGTGTGAGATACTGTATAAGTTACATACCCATAAAAACCAAAACGAACCCATTGCCATCGAGTTGATTCCGACTCATAGTGACCCTATAGAGCAGAGCAGAACTGCCCCATAGGGTTTCCAAGGAGTGCCTGGTAGATTCGAACTGCCGACCTTTCAGTTAGCAGCCTGAGCTCTTAACCACTGTGCCACCAGGGCTCCAATGTTGCATACATTTGACACATATTTCTGCATGTAACACAGCACCATCTAATGAGATTTAAGTTGAAATAAGGGGGAAAAAAATCCATTTCCTATAGCCCCACAGCTACTAAGTGGCTGAGCTAGCACTCAATACCAGGTATGCCTGATTCCAAAGCCTTTACACTTTCCACTAGACCACCAAGTTCATAAAGCTTTCCTCCTCATTTGAGTTTCTAGAGAGTGACATTTCTGCAATAGAAAAGTATTCCTTTGAGATTCACTTCCACTTAGTACTGGTCATTGAAATAATCCCCTCAAGGGTGTGCCAAAGCATCTTGAAAGGACTTGGAATAATTTAGGAAAATGGCTCAGGGCTAAGTTTAGAAAACCAAGGGTCCTGGTAATATATTTTTCATTTCTAATCATAGGCACAATTTGAAAACACATACAATGCACTTCACATGTTTGCAAATTCTTTCCACCCCCTTTTGGTATTTATAAGCTATTTATGATTTTCAACGCATGAATCAAGCTACTGTGTCTGAAACAACCTATTCCAAAAGCAAATGACATAAAGATAGATCTGCTGAGAAGACATTTCCTTCTGCTGCAATTTAGCCAAACGGCTGAAGTCTTGAAGTGGTTTTTCTAGGACAAAGCTGTTTGCTACAACACCAACTGAGGAACTGCAATTTCTATACATGAAAATTCCTTACAGCAAATACATTCCTAACCCTATCATCAAGAGGCTTTTAAGATTCCCAAAACCAGATCTAGTTGCACCACACCCTCACCAGCACTCAATATTTTCAATTTTTATTTTAGCCATTCTAATAGGTGTATTTGATTGTGATTTCTGCTTCATTTATGAAGGAGAGTTTTGCTGAGTATAGAATTCTGGCTTGATATTTGTTTTTTCTTTCTGCAGTTTAAAGGTGTCATTCCATTGTCAACTTTCCTGTATTGTATTTGATGGTATGTCAGCCATCATTCGTATTGTTTACCTTTGTATATAATGTGTTGTTTTTCCCTGACTGCTTTCCAGATTTTCTCTTTTTATTACTGAATTGTAACAGTTTGACTATGGAGTTCATTGAGCTTCTTGAATCTAAGTGTAGTTTTTTTTTCACCAAATTTTGGGCATTTTCAACTTAGTTATTTGTTGAACTTTCTACCCTATTACCTTGCCTTCTGGGACTTAATCATTATACAAGTCTCTAAGGCACAATTCAGTTTTCTTCCAGCTTTTTTTTTCACTCTTTTCCTCAGATTAGATAATTTCTATTGTTCTACCTTTTATTTTCTTTTTCTCTTTCTTGCTGTTAAGGTCAAAGAGTAAAAAAAAAAATTTTTTTTTTTTTTTTTTAATTTCAGATATTGAATCTTTGTATTTGGTTCTTTTTTATAATTTCCATTTCTCTGCTGCGTGTCCATATCTGTTCATTCATTGTAAGTGTATTTTCTTTTGCTCCTGTAAACATATTTATAAAAGTTACTTTCACATTTATGTCTGATCATTGCAACATTTTGGAATCCTGGGGTTAGTTTCTACAGTCTCCTTTTTGAATCAGTCATATGGTCTACTATGCCGGGAATGATGACTTGAGAGGAATGGCATTGTATTCTTCATCAAAAAGAACATTTCAAGATCTATCCTGAAGTACAACTCTGTCATTGATAGGATAATATCCATATGCCTACAAGGCAGACCAGTTAATATGACTATTATTCAAATTAATGCACAAACCACTAAGGTCAAAGATAAGAAATTGAACATTTTTACCAACTTTTTTGGTCTGAAATTGATTGAACATGCAATCAGGATGCATTAATAATTACTGGTGATTGGAATGCGAAGTTGGAAATGAAGAAGGATCAGTAGTTGGAAAACATGGCCTTGGCGATACAAATGATATCAGAGAATGCATGATAGAATTTTGCAGGACCAACAACTTCTTCATTGCAAATACCTTTTTTCAACAACATGAATGGTGACTATACATATGGACCTTGCCAGATGGAATGCACAGAAATCAAATCAACTGCATCTGTGGAAAGGGACGATACAAAAGCTCAATATCATCAGTCAGAACAAGGCCAGGGACTGAATGTGGAGTAGACCATCAATTGCTCACAAGCAAGCTCAAGTTGAAGCTGAAGAAAATTAGAACAAGTCCACAAGAGCCAAAGTACTACCTTTAGGATAAGCCACCTGAATTTAGAGACCATCTCAAGAATATATTTGACACACTGAACACTAATGACCAAAGACCAGATGAATTGTGGAACAACATCAAGGGTATCATACATGAAGAAAGCAAGAGGTCACTAAAAAGACAGGAAAGAAAGAAAAGGCCAAGATGGATGTCAGAGGAGACTGTGAAACTTGCTCTCGAACATTGAGCAGCTAAAACAAAAGGAAGAAATGATGAAGTAAAAGAGCTGAATAGAAGATCCCAAAGGGAGGGTTGAGAAGACAAAGTAAAGCATTATAATGACACGTGCAAAGACCTGGAATTAGAACACCAAAAGGAAAGAACATGCTCAGCATTCCTCAAGCTGAAAGAACTGAAGAAAAAATTCAAGCCTTAAGTTGCAATACTGAAGGATTCTATGGGGAAAATATTAAGACAGGAAGCATCAAAAAAAGATGGAAGGAGTACACAGAGTCGCTATATAAAAAAAAATTGGTTAACAGTCAACCATTTCAGAAGGTAACATAGAATAAGGAACCAGTAGTACTGAAGGAAGAAGTCCAAGCTGCACTAAAGATGTTGGCAAAAAACAAGGCTCTGGGAATTGACGGAATAACAACTGAGATGTTTCAACAAAAAGGTGCAGCACTGGAAGGGCTCACTTGTCTATGTGAAGAAATTTAGAAGAGAGCTACCTGGCCAACCAACTGGAAGAGATCCATATTTATGCCTATTCCCAAGAAAGGTGATCCAACCAAATGAGGAAATTATAGAATAATATCATTAATATCACATGCAAGCAAAATTTTCCTGAAGATTGTTCAAAAGCAGCTGCCACAGTATAATGACAGGGAGCTTCCAGAAATTCAAGCTGGATTTATAAGAGGACATGGAGCCAGGGATATCATTACTGATGTCAGATGGAACCTGTCTGAAAGCAGGGAATACCAGAAAGATGTTTACCTGTGTTTTATTGACTATGCTAAAGCATTCAACTGCGTAGATCATAACAAATTATGGATAACATTGTGGAGAATGGGAATTCTGCAACATTTAGTTGTGCTCATGAAGAACCTGTACATGCATCAAGAAGCAGTTGTTTGAACAGAACAAGAGGATACTGCATGGTTTAAAGTCAGGAAGGGTGTATGTCAGGGTTATATTCTTTCACCATACCTATTCAATCTGTATGCTGAGCAAATAACCTGAGAAGCTGGATTATATGAAGAAGAATGGGGCATCAGTTCTGGAGCAAGACTCATTAACAACCTGGTTTATGCAGATGACACAACCTTGCTTGCTGAAAGTGAAGAAGACTTGAGGCACTTACTGGTGAAGATCAAAGACCACAGCCTTCAGTATGGATTACACCTCAACATAAAGAAAACAAAAATCCTCACAAATGGACCAATAAGCAACATCATGATAAATGGAGAGAAGGTTGAGGTTGTCAAGGATTTCATTTTACCTGGATCCATAATCAACACCTACAGAAGCAGCAGTCAAGAAATCAAAGCATTGCATTGGGCAAATCTGCTGCAAAAGACCTTTTTAAAGTGTTAAAAACCAAAGATGCCATCTTGAAGACTAAGTTGCGCCTGACCCAAACCATGGTGTTTTCAACCACCTCATACGCATGTGAAAGTTGGATGATGAATAACGAAGACTGAAGAAGAACTGATGACTCTGAATTACGGTGTTGGTGAAGAATACTGAATGTACCATGGCCTGCCAAGAGCGCGAACAAATCTGTCTTGGAAGAAATACAACCAGAATGACTCTTAGAAGCAAGGGTGGCAAGACTAGGTCTCACACACTTCGGACATGTTGTCAGGAGGGATTGTCCCTGGAGAAGGACATCATGTTTGGTAAAGTAGAGGGTCAGTGAAAAAGAGGAAGACCCTCAACAAGATGGATTGACACAATGGCTGCAACGATGGCCTCAAGCATAACAGTGATTGTGAGGATGGTGCAGGACTAGGCAGTGTTTCCGCCTTTGTACATTGGGGTCATTTTAAGTGGGAAAAGACTCGAAGGTACCTAACAAAAACATTAAATCTCCTCCCTTTTGTTATCTATTTAAGGAATTTTTTCTTTCCTCAAGGTCATAAAAATATATTATCTTACAAAAGCTTTATTTAATTTTTTTCCTTTTTTATTGTTGCTGAAAACAAAAGCTTTATTTCAAAAAAATTTATATTTCAAGCTACATTCTTTATGGAATTGATTTTTGTGAATCGATTTTTGCGTATGATACAAGATAGGTTTCAAGATTTGCCTTTTTACTTATGGCTGTCCAGTTGTCCTAGCACCATTAATTTTTTTTTTTCCACAAAATGTGTTTTTATCACTAATCTGCACTACTTCCTCTGTCATGGATCATGTGTCCACATATGTGTGGGTTGTTTCTAGCCTCTGATCTTTCCATTGGTCTATTTTTTTTTTCTTGTTTCAATATTACCACCTTAATTCCTTTAGCTTTATATAAGTTTTTGTGTTCATAATTTCTGTTATTTTGCTCTTCTTTAAGAGTGTCTTGGTTTTTCTTGGACTTTTGCATCTCATAAATTTTAGAATCAAATTATCGATTTCCATTAAAAAAAAAAAAAAAACCTGCTGGGATTTTGATTTATCTAGTGTTAATTTTTAATTGGATTTTATTTCTTTTCTGAATTGTCCTTTTATCTGTTTATCATTTTTATTATTATACTCAGGATGTTTCATAGATAATGATAGTAGGATTGTTAACTATCAGAAAGCAGGAACAGTATTTTATATATCTTTTAAATATTAAGCTTACCCTGAAGAAAGATAACTCTTTCAGTTAAAGTTTATAACTGGTAGTTACAATAAATTTGTTAGCATATTGGTGGGTCAATTGGATGTATTGTGGGAGTCTTCAAATCCTGGGAGGGAGAGATGGAGTCCTTGATTGTTTCTGCAGAATTGAACTACAGCAAAGTCTTCAAAATTCCCAGGGAAAATTCTCAAAGAGTCCAGATTTCTCAAAAATACTTTTAAAAGTTTTATTTTAGATGATATGTATTTTTTAAAGAGATAACCATATTCTGGACCATCTAGATGACCTTTTCTGCAACCGAGTCATGCAATTTCTATGCCCAGAATTACAATGAGGAAAGCCAAAAAAGCAATGTGTAAATTTCTTGAGGTATCCAGATCAAGAGATCACCAGAAACATGTAAGCCTCACTTCACCTAAGTGACTTAAGATAAATAAGTTGCCCAATGTTTTACTTCTATGTATTGGTAAAGCTGTAGAATCGCTTACTGACTTGAATAATAATTCACCATTATTATTATTGTTACTACTTTTTAAAATATGAGGATGATTGCCACCAAAAAAGTGAATATGCATTTAGGAAAGTCTATTCCAATCTTACAAATTTACTAGTATGACAAATACTTTAATTTCGTTTCATAACAAATGTATTATCCTTAGACTGCACCCAGCAACCATTCTACCAAAGCAGGTATGCAGCTGCCTGGACACTTCACTATCCCTGAGAGTAAATTAATGGTCAAGGTTGAGTGATCCATTAGGCAGTTGAACATACACGTGGCCTCTGGGCTAATCTGACCGTTGGTTAGTTTTCCAGGGGAGCAGGGATCAGAGGCGTTTTTATCCTAGTGAAACTGCCTTATGACCCAATATTCACTGTTTGGGGTTATGGCACCTTCTTAAAGTGGGAGTAGTAAGGGTAGGAGTGTGGGGATATGAACCTCCTAATGACATACAGAAACAGTTGGGGGCCAAGGGTGGAGAATGACTTTAGTTGGGGAAGGTGGAGTGTGCAAACTGTGGCAGAATACAGATGCAGGGCTGAGTGATAGCTCAAGGTAGAAATCATGCCCCATTTTAAATAACCCCCCCCTAAAAAACATTGCCGTTGGGTCAATTCTGACTCATAGCAACCCTATAGGACAGAGTAGAACTGTCCCATAGGATTTCCAAGGAGTGGTGGCTGGATTCAAACTGCTGACTTTTGGTTAGCAGCGAAGTTAACCAGGGCTCCATTTTAAGATTTTATTTTAAATAAAATTACATTAAATATGACTGGTAATTTTTCAGGCTTAACTTTTGGGCTTAGCATCCTTTTGGTTTGGGGAGTGATGTGGAGTTTATCTGTTGCCCTGATGCAAGGTTTTATGTTCTGGGTAATGTGGCCTTCCCCAAGGAGTCTAGGCCATTGCCAGTCTTAGAGGATGAGTGGAGATGTCCAGTTATATTTTACATGCTTTCCAGAAATCTCTGCTGAAACTCCTTTGCCAGCAGCATGCCCTCCCTGGTGCTGAGAGTAGCAACAGGAAGGAATGCAATTCTTGGACCGTAACTTTGGGGTTTTAATTTTTTTTTTTTTTTTTAACTTTGGGGTTTTTTAAAGGGTTGCAGGGAACTGCTTTATGAGCAGTGATAAATCTGCTGCAGAAAAAGCAAATCAGAGCTGGCAGTAGAGCAGATTCCTTCACGCTGTCCGACACACTAGCTGAGGCAAGAATGAGTCTTTTGTGGTGGAGACCAGTAACTGCTCAGGGTCACTGGTGCCTCAGGCTCCATCGTATACCACAGGGTTTATGAAGGCATAAAACCAATCAAAGAATTAAGAGTGAGTGCTAGTTATTTGTTGAAATGTTTCGTGGTGGTTGTTTTCTTTTCAGTCAGGGGAAATGAGAATAGGCAATAAGCCCATTAATTATTAAAAATACAATTATGGGATTATTCTGACTCACACCTTGCTTAAAGTTGTAGTTAAATTGTCAATGTTCAAATTGCTAATTTAGTTGCTTAAGGCCTTTCATCTGTATTTTAATTAAAAACATTGATGCAGGACTCTGGGAATTAATTATTTTTCAAAAAAAATGGAAATGCTGATTGATTATATTATACAGGCATATTTCAGAGACATTGCAGGTTCGGGTCTGTTGTTGTAGGGTGCCGTCAAGTTAGTTCCAACTCATAGCGACCCTATGTACCACAGAACGAAACACTGCCCGGTCCTGTGCCATCCTTATAATCATTGTCATGCTTGAGCCCGCTGTTGCAGCCACTGTGTCAATCTATCTCGTTGAGGGTCTTCCTCTCTTCCACTGACTGTGTACTTTACCAAGCATGATGTCCTTCTCCAGGGACTGATCACTCCTGACAACATGTCCAAAGTATGTAAGACACAATCTCATAATCCTTGCTTCTAAGGAACACTCTGGTTGTACTTCTTCCAAGACAGATTCGTTTGTTTTTCTGGCAATCCACGGTATATTCAATATTCTTCGCCAACACCACAATTCAAAGGCATCAGTTCTTCTTTTGTCTTACTCATTGTCCAGTTTTCACATGCATATGATGTGATTGAAAACACCATGACTTGGGTCAGGTGCACCTTATTCTTCAAGGTGACATCTTTGCTTTTCAACACTTTGAAGAGGTTCTTTGCAGCAGAGTTGCCCAATGCAATGCATCTTTTGATGTCTTGACTGCTGCTTCCCTGGGTGTTGATTGTGGATCCAAGTAAAATGAAATCCTTGACAACTTCTATCTTTTCTCGATTCATCATGATGTGGCTTATTGGTCCAGTTGTGAGGATTTTTGTTTTCTTTATGTTGAGGTGTAATCCATACTGAAGGCTGTGGTCTCTGATCTTCATCAGTAAGTGCCTCAAGTCCTCTTCACTTTCAGCAAGCAAGGTTGTGTCATCTGCATAATGCAGGTTGTTAATGAGTCTTCCTCCAATCCTGATGCCCCATTCTTCTTTAAATCCAGCTTCTCAGATTATTTGCTTAGCATACAGATTGAATAGGTATGATGAAAAGATACAACCCTGACGCACACCTTTCCTGACTTTAAACCAATGAGTATCACCTTGTTCTGTCCCAACAACTCTCTTGATCTATGTACAGGTTCCTCATGAGCACAATTAAGTGTTCTGGAATTCCCACTTTTCGCAATGTTGTCCATAATTTGTTATGATCCACACAGTCAAATGCCTTGGATAGTCAATAAAACGTAAGTAGACATCCTTCTGGTATTCTCTGCTTTCAGCCAGGATCCATCTGACATCAGCAATGATATCCCTGGTTTCTGAATTCAGCCTGAATTTCTGGCAGTTCCCTGTTGATATACTGATGCAGCCACTTTTGAATGATCTTCAGCAAAATTTGCTTGCATGTAATATTAATGATATTGTTCTATTAATTTCCGCATTTGGTTGGATCACCTTTCTTGGGAATAAGCATAAATATGGCTCTCTTCCATGCGGTTGGCCAGGTAGCTGTCTTCCAAATTTCTTGGCATAGACGAGAGAGCACTTCCAGCGCTGCATCTGTTTGTTGAAACATCTCAATCAATATTCTGTCAACTCCTGAAGCCTTGTTTTTCACCAGTGCCTTCAGTGCAGCTTAGACTTCTTCCTTCAGTACCATTGGTTCCTGATCATATGCTACCTCTTGAAATAGTTGAACGTCAACTAATTATTTTTGGTATAATGACACTTTATATTCCTTCCATCTTCTTCTGATGCTTCCTGCGTTGTTTAATATTTTCCCCACAGGATCCTTCAGTATTGCAACTCGAGGCTTGAATTTTTTCTTCAGTTCCTTCTGCTTGAGAAACTCCAAGTGTGTTTTTCCCTTTTGGTTTTCTAGCTCTTTGCACATGTCATTATAATCCTTTACTTTGTCTTCTTAGGCTGCTCTTTGAAATCTTCTGTTCAGTTCTTTTTATTTCGTCATTTCCTTTTGCTTTAGCTGCGCGATGTTTGAGAGCAAGTTTCACAGTCCCCTCTGACATCCATCTTGGTCTTTTTTTCTTTCCTGTCTTTCCAATGACCTCTTGCTTTCATCATGGATGATGTCCTTCATGTCATTTCACAATTTGTCTGGTCTTCGGTCATTAGTGTTCAACAGGTCAGATCTATTTTTGAGATGGTCTCTAAATTCCGGTGGGATATCCTAAAGATCGTGTTTTGGCTCTCATGGACTTGCTCTGATTTTCTTCAGTTTCAACATGAACTTGCATATGAGCAATTGATTGCCTGTTCCACAGTCGGCCCCTGGCCTTGTTCTGACTGATGATATTGACCTTTTGCATTGTCTGTTTCCACAGATGTAGTTGATTTGATTCCTGAGTACTCCATCTGGCAAGGTCCATGTGTATAGTTGCAGTTTATGTTGGTGAAAAAAGGTATTTACAATGAAGATGTTGTCGGTCTGGCAAAATTCTATCTTTCGATCTTTGGCACTGCTTCTGTCACCAAGGCCATATCTTCCAACTACCGATCCTTCTGCTTTGTTTCCAACTTTCGCATTCCAATCACCAGTAATTATCAATACATCCTAATTGCATGTTCAATCAATTTCAGGCTGCAGAAGCTGATAAAAGTCTTCAATTTCTTCATCTTTGGCCTTAGTAGTTGGTGCATAAATTTGAATAATAGTCATATTCACTAGTCTTCCTTTAAAAAAAAAATTTTTTTTTTTTTTTTTTTAGGCGTATGGGTATTATCCTATCACTGACAGCATTGTACTTCAGGATAGATCTTAAAATGTTCTTTTCGACGATGAAGGCAACACCATTCCTCTTCAAGTTCTCATTCCGGGCATAGTAGACTATATGATTGTCAAATTCAAAATGGCCAATACCAGTCCATTTCAGCTCACTAGTGCCTAGGAGATCGATGGTTATGTGTTCCATTTCATTTTTGACGATTTCCAATTTTCCTAGATTCATACTTCGTACATTTCAGGCTCTGATTATTAATGGATGTTTGCAGCTGTTTCTTCTTATTTTGAGTTGTGCCACATCAGCAAATGAAGGTCTCAAAAGCTTTACTCCATCCAAGTCATTAAGGCCAACTCTACTTTGAGGAGGCAGCTCTTCCCAGTCATATTTTGAGTGACTTCCAACCTGGGGTGCTCATCTTCCTATATCAGACAATGTTCTACTGCTATTCATAAGGTTTTCACTGGCTAATTCTTTTCAGACGTAGACTGCTAGTTCCTTCTTCCTAGTTTGTCTTAGTTTGGAAGTTCAGCTGAAACCTGTCCTCCATGGGTGACCCTGCTGGTATCTGAATACTGGTGGCATAGCTTCCAGCATCACAGAACATGTTTACACTATAATGTAGTCTATTAAGTGTGCAATAGCATTATGTATAAAAAATCAATGTACATACCTTAATTAAAAAATACTTGCTAAAAAATGCTAACCATCATCTAAGCTTTCAGCGAGTCGTAACCTTTGTGCTAGTGAAGGGTCTTGCCTCGATGTTGATGGGTGCTGACTGATTTGGGTGGTGGTTGCTGAAGGTTGCTGAAGAAATTGCTCTGGCATTTTCTTCAAATAAGAGAACAATGACGTTTACTACATTTATTCACTCTTCCTTTCACAAAACATTTCTCTGTAGCATGCAATGCTATTTGACAGCATTTTACTCACAGTAGAACTTCTTCCAAAATTGGAGTCGATCCTCTCAAACCTTGCCGATGCTTTATTGACTAAGTTTATATAATATTCTAAACACTTTGTTGTCGTTTCAACAGTGTTCACAGCATCTACACCAGGAGTAGATTCCATTTTAAGAAATCACTTTTTTTGCTCATCCATAAGCAACTCCTCATCTGTTAAAGTTTTATCATGAGATTGCAGAAATGTAGCCACATCTTCATGCTCCACTTCTAATTCTAGTTCTCTTCCTATTTCCACCTCATCTGCCATTACTTCCTGCACTGAAGTCTTGGACCCCTCAAAGTCATCCATGAGGGTTGGAATCAACTTCTTCCAAAGTCCTGTTAATGTTTATATTTTGACCTCCTCCCATGAATCGCAAATGTTTTTAATGGCATCTAGAATGACAACTCCTTTCCAGAAGATTTTCAATTTACTTTGCCCAGATCCATCAGAGAAATCACTATCTACGGCAGCTACAGCCTTACAAAATGTATTTCTTAAATAATAAGACTTGGAAGTCTTAATTACTCTTTGATCAATGTGCTACAAAATGAATATTGTGTTAGTAGATATGAAAACAATATTAATCACCTCATACATCTCCATCAGAGCTCTTGGGTGACCAGGTCCATGGTCAATGAGCAGTAATGTTTCAAAAGGAAACTTTTTCTCTGAGCAGTAGGTCTCAGTAGCGGACTTAAAATATCCAGAAAACCATGTCGTAAAGAGATGTGCTGTCATCCAGCCTTTGTTGTTCCACTTATAGAGCACAGGCAGAGTAGTTGTTGTTAGGTCTGTCGAGTTGGTTCCAACTCACAGCGACCCTATGTACAACAGAAACGAAACACAGCTTGAGCTCATCGTTGTTATGCTTGGGCCCATTGTTGCAACCACTGTGTCAGTCCATCTCAGTAAGGGTCTTTCTCTTTTTCTGATGACCCTCTACTTTACCATAGAGTTTCCAAGGCACGGGGAGGGGGAGGTTCTCTACTTTACCAAGCATGATGTTCTTCTCAAGGGGTTGATCCCTCCTGAAAACATGTCCAAATTATGTGAGACAAAGTCTCACCATTTTTGCTTCTAAGGAGCATTCCAGCTGTACTTCTTCCAAGGCAGATTTATTCATTCATTATCAGCTCTCACATGCATGTGAGGCAATTGAAAACACCATGGCTTGGGTTAGGTTTACCTTAGTCCTTAAAGTGACATTTTTGCTTTTTAACTCTTAAAAGATGTCCTTTGCAGCAGATTTACCCAACACAATGCGTCTTTTGATTTCTTGACAGCTGCTTCCATGGCTGTTGATTGTGGATCTGAGTAAAATGAAATCCTTGAAAACTTGAATCTTTTCTCCATTTATCATGATGTTGCTTATTGGTTCAGTTGTGAGGGTTTTTGTTTTATGTTGAGGTGTAATCCATGCTGAAGGCTGTGGTCTTTGATCTTCATCAGTAAGTGCTTCAAGTCCTCTTCACTTTCAGCAAGCAAGGTTGTGTCATCTGCATAATGCAGGTTGTTAATGAGTCTTCCTCCAATCCTGATGCCCCGTTCTTCATCATATATAGTCCAGCTTCTCAGAATATTTGCTCAGCATACAGATTGAATAAGTATGACAAAAGGATAAAACACTGACACATGCCTTTCTTGGCTTTAAACGATGCTTTATCCCCTTGTGTCTGAAAAACTGCCTCTTGATCTAAGTACAGGTTTCTCATGAACACAACTATGTGTTCTGGAGTTCCCATTCTTCAAAATGTTATCCATAATTTTTTATGGTCCACACAGTCAAATGTCTTTGCATAGTCAATAAATTGCAGGTAAACATCTTTCTGGTATTCTCTGCTTTCATTCAGAATTCACCTGACATCAGCAATGATATCCCTCATCCTTTTCTGAATCTGGCTTGAATTTCTGGTGGTGCCCTGTCGATGTACTGTTGTAGCCACTTTTAGCAAAATTTTACTCGTGTGTGATATTAATGATATTGTTCAATAATTTCTGCTTTCTATTGGATCATCTTTCTTTGAAATGGGTACAAATATGGATCTCTTCCAGTTGGTTAGCCAGGTAGCTGTCTTCCAAATTTCTTGGCACAGACAATTGAGCACTTTCAGCACTGCATCTACTTGTTGAAACATCTCAGTTGGTATTCCATGAATTCCTGGAGTCTTGTATTTTGTCAGTGTCTTCAGTGCAGCTTGGACCTCTTCCTTCAGTACCATCATATGCTTGATTATATGCTACTATCTGAAACGATTGAACTTTGACCAATTCTTTTTGGTACAGTGACTGTGTATTCCTTCCACCTTGTTTTGAATATTGTGTCATTCAGGATTTTGCCCACAGAATCCTTCACTATTGCAACTCGAGGCTTGAATTTTTTCTTCAGTTCTTTCACCTTGAGGAATGCTGAGTGTGGTCTTCCCTCTGGTTTTCTATCCCGAGCTCTTTGCACATGTAATTATAATTCTTTACTTTGTCTTCTCGAGCTGCCCTTTGAAATCTTCATCTCTTTTACTTCATCATTTCTTACTTTGCTTTAGCTACTCAAAGTTCAAGGGCAACTTTCAGAGTCTCTTCTGACATCCGTTTTGGTCTTTCTTTCCTGTCTTTAATGACCTCTTGCTTTCTTCATGTATGATGTCCTCGATGTCATTCCACAACTTGTCTGGTCTTCAATCATTAGTGTTTAAAGCTTCAAATCTATTCTTGATGTGGTCTCTAAATTCAGATGATATACTCAAAGTCGTGCTTTGGCTCTCGTGGACTTTTTTCTAATTTTCTGTAGTTTCAGCTTGAACTTGCATACGAGCAGTTGACACCCTGTCCACAGTCAGCCCCTGGCCTTGTTCTGACTATGATGTTGAGCTTTTCCATTGTCTTTTTCCACAGATGTAGTCAATTTTATTCCTGTGTATTCCATCTGGTGAGGTCCACATGTACAGTCACTGTTTATGTTGTTGAAAAAGGTGTTTACAATGAAGAAGTCATTGGTCTTGCAAAATTCTATCATATGAAATCTCTGACATCGTTTCTATCACCAAAGCCATATTTTCCAACTACAGGTCCTTCTTTGTTTCCAACTTTCACATTCCAATCACTAGTAATTATCAATGCATCTTGGTTGCAAGTTTGATCAATTTCAGACTGCAGAAGTTGGTAAAAATCTTCAATTTCTTCACCTTTGGCTTTAGTGGTTACTGCACAAATCTGAATAATAATTATATTAAGTGGTCTTCCTTGTAGACATATGGATATTATCCTATCACTGACAGAGTTGTACTTCAGGATAGATCTTGAAATATTCTTTTTGATGATGAATGCGACGCCATTCCTCAATTTGTCATTCCCAGCATAGTACACCATATGACTGGCTAAGTAGGCAGAGTAGATGTAGCATAATTCTTAAGAGCAGTTAGGATATTCAGAATGCTAAATGAGCATTGGCTTCAACTTATACTCACCAGCTGCATTAGTCCCTAACACGATAGCCTGTCCTTTGAAGCTTTGAAGCCAGGCATTGACTTCTCTAGCTATGAAAATTCTAGATGGCATCTCCTTCCAATATAAGGCTGTTGCATGTACATTCAAAATTTGATGCTTCGTGTAGCCACCTTCATCAACTGTCTTAGCTGGATCTTCTGGTTAGCTTGCTGCAGCTTCTACATCAGCACTTGCTGCTTCACCTTGCACTTTTATGTTATGGAGACAGCTTCTTTCCTTAAAGCCAATGAACCAACCTCTGCTAGCTTCAGACTTTCCTTCTGCAGCTTCCTCACCTCTCAGCCTTCATAGAATTGAAAAGAGTTAGTGCTTTGCTCTGGATTAGGCTTTGGCTTTAAGGGAATACTGTGGCAGGTCTGATCTTCTATTCACAGCACTAAAACTTTCTCCATATCAGCAATAAGGCTGTTTAGCTTTCTTATCATTCAAGTGTTCACCGGAGTAACACTTTTAATTTCCTTCAAGAGCTTTTCCTTTGCAGTCACAACTTAGCTACTGGTTTGGCGCAAGAGGCCTAGCTTTTGGCCTGTCTTGGTTTTCGACATGTCTTCCTCACTAAGCTTAATTATTTCTAGCTTTTGATTTAAAGTGAGAGATGTGAGGTTCTTTCTTTCACTCGAACACTTAGTGGCCATTGTAGGGCTATTAATTGGCCTAATTTTAATATTGTTGTGTCTCAGGCAACAGGGAGGCCCAAGGAGAGCCAAAGAGATGGGGAACAGCCAGTCGGTTGAGCAGTCAGAACACACACAAAATTTATCGGTTTTGTTTGCCATCTTATATGGGAGTGGTTCATGGTGCCCCAGAACAATTACAACAGGAACATCAAAGATCACTGATCACAGATCACCATAACAGATATAATAATAATGAAAAGTTTGAAATATTGTGAGAATTACCAAAATGTAATACAGAGACATGAAATGAGCCTATGCTGTTAGAAAAATGGAGCCGATAAACTTGCTAGATGCAGGGTTGCCATAAACCTTCAATTCATAAAAAACGCAATATGTACAAAGTACAATAAAATGAGATTTGCCTGCATATTAATTAAATTTCATGACAGCAGGAACTGTATCTGTTGGCTGCTGTATTCCCATGGCTTAGAAGAGTGCCTGGCACATAGTTGACTCTCAATAAATTTGGAGAAGGTCAGAAGAAACAAGTGAAAGAGACCAGTTATCCCAGTATTAGGAGATGATGGGCTTCAGAGACTGGATCGCAGCAGGCTTTGAAAGGAATCCTCCTTGGGATAAGCTGCAGCCTCTTGACTCTTCAGGTGTAGCTTCCACCTCTATTGAACCACAGAGGAGCTCCCAGAACACTCCATGCCCACAGGCCCTTCTAGGAAAACTGCCTGGGTATCCTGGCCATCCTTTTAGTAGGTGGACTGGTGCCAGGTCTTGGCCCAGCAGGAGGGAGAGTAACTACGTGAAGCAAAGATTCTTTCTTTGAGGGTTTAAAATTTTTTTTCATTTGTTTTTTATTGTTGTTCTTGTTAAGAAAATACACAGCAAAATATACACCAATTCAACAGTTTCAAGACCTGAAGCGTCCATCAGAAGTCACTACTCTAGGTGAAAGTGAAAGGCAGACTGAGAGAGTAGTGGTGGAATAATTGGAATTTTATTTATTTTGCTGTCGACAATGTATACAGCAAAACATACTCTATAAACATAGTGGTAGAATAATGAAGTAGCCAGGTCTTCATAGTGGCAGCTGGAGAGAGACAGTAAGTGTAGAATCAGAACTGTCCACCCAGAGCTGTTCACAAAAGATGTTCAGGCCCCACATGGCCTGGTGAGGTTGTTTTCATTCTTTCCCTTCCTACCTCCTTAGCTCGAGGTACTTAAATGCAGTGAATGTCTGCTTAAATTAGCTGATGCTGCAAATCCACACAGTGTGTAAAATGTTATAAAACTAAAAATCGGCTTTTGCAAATCTTTATTTCTTTTATAAAACAGTAGATAACTTTTCCTAAGTTTCACTCTTTTTAGTGTAATAGATTTATAAATTTAGTGAAATACCCTGCTTTGTATTTCTGTTACCTAAATGTCGGTCCTGCCCAGTGCAGTTTTGAGGCAATGAAAGCACATTGAGGTGAGGAAATAGAACGGTGTTTATTGCAAGCACTCAGGCAAGGAGCAAGGAGGTGTATACCTTAATCAAGCTCCCCGAACAAAGGGAGGCAGATAAGCTCGCCTGGGGCAGGGATCTTAATATTCAGTTAGGTCTTAATGAGGCTTACCTTACTTTAGAACACTTTTGAGGCTAGTAAACTGCTTTTGACTGCTTTAAGGCAGAAACTGAGCTACAGGCAGTGCTCAGGGTCTTGAGGACAACGGACAGGAGGAGCATGTCTTGCTTGATAGTGGCGGAGAAGCTGCTGGCTGCACTCGCTATCAGTCCTTCCTTCTATTTGGGTATATGGCTTCTATGGATATACGGTTGTGAAGAGCACCTTCTAAATTGGGGAATGGCTTCTCAATGTAGAGGATTGTATTGAATGTAAGCTTTAACCTCAGGTTTGAGGGACCAACAGCAAGATAGGCAAAAGGGTAGGCACTGAAAACAAAAACATACCGTCAGCCCTGCTGCAAAAAAAAAAAAAAAAAAAGACTGAAAATGTTTTAGAACCCTCCAAAGTTAGGAAGCCATGATGTTAGCCTATCAAATAGTCCTTTGGAGTCATCTGTAGCAATGTATAGTCAGGTTGCCTTTTGTTGTAGCTCCTGCAGATTTAGTTGTACCTCACAGGAGATGTTTATTCAAACACAGCACAAGGTGTTAATAATTTTACAGACTTCGCCTTGTTGAGCTAAAGTAAAATCAAGATGTATGCAGTCATCTAGGACTATTTTAACCAGGGAGTTAGGGGACATTTGTTGAGCCTGAAAAGTCATAACCATATCTTGGATGATTCCTTGCACGTTTACTGACATATTTCTGACTGAGTTCTCAAGTTGTGCAATTTCCATTGGTTAAATGAGAGATCTGAGGAAACAGTAACCATCTCCTGAGTACTCACTGTTTTGGTGACATTGGCCAGACTCCCCACAGGCTGAGGCCTCTTTCCTTTTTGGTGGTAGCTGGTCAGGTTCAAACTAGCTGTCCAGAGTATGCTCTCATTGTATTACTAGATACCAAAAGGTATGCCAAGATGCCCCAGTGTACATTGTCCAGTAATTTTCCAGCCATCTAAACACTGAACTGCCCAAGCGTAGGGTTTGCAAGTTGGGTTTTGGGTTAGAAATTCTGGATTCCTTGTACCCCTACACAGAAGTACATAGCCTGAAGGGGCACAAAGTGCACCTGCTCCTGTGTCATTGTTTGGAAAGGGAATGGCCTGGTTCATTTGACTAAGCCAAGGCTCACTTACTGAGTTGTTACACACAGATAACAACCCCCAGCTAGTGGGAGCATATAACTTCCTGCACATAGGTGAACTGGGCTTGGAATTTGTCTTATATTCTGTTTTTCAGGGCCCATTTACAAGCTATTGGATAAAGTGGGAATTATCTGAGGGTTCAGTCATCCAATCAGTACAGTTGCCAAATTTCCATTCTCCATTCTCATAGTGGGAGCGATTTCTTTTTGCCATTTTTGTGTCATTTACTCAGGAGTGTTGGGTTAGGTTGAAATAAAGTGCCTGGGGTCCAGGGTGCCACACCCTGATGCATATAGCTTGCTTGAATGTTGCCGTAGAGTTGACATCGGCATTAGGAACTAGGCTATAGTTGTACACTGGAACTGCGAGTGGGTCAGAATTTTCATGGGTTGTTGTTGGTATTGGGTGACAAATTTTGTCATGTTGGTTGCACTTGCTGCTGATGGGGCTAATTTGACAAAAGTATTTCTCTGCCAAGACCATGTGAGGGACGGAGGTAGGAGAAGAATGAAAGTGAGGTACCACAGCTTTATATTTGCATGAAACAGGGTCTAGCTTAAGAGACCTACTATCTTAAACAGGTGAAATATGAACAGGAAGGGAAAAAAAAAAACACAGTTAACAGAATACAACATTGAAAATTAAACTCATACTCTATGGATTAAAAACTCAGAGTTTCTTAAACGGATACTTCAGATCTTGTAATGGCTCACAGTTCCAGTTGTCCTGAAGAGTTTTTGTTGCAGGGTCAGGGTCTGGGGCGGGTGCTGCTTTCAGCTGGGTGTGGTGAATCCAAGGTTTGATGCCTTTCAGCTTAACAGCTGTATGGGTGATGGATATCACTTCAAAGGGTCCCTTCTTCTTGGGCTTGTCTTTCCAGGCGTGCAGCAAGACCCAATCTCTAGGTTGAAATGGATGGGTCATCACTTCAGGAGAATGACCTTTTCTGGTTAGAGCATTCCTGTGATGAGAATAAAGGACAGCAGACAAAGAACGCAAATAATCTTGAACACTGTCTTCACCTACTACAATTAAATGACCACCATTCATCAGCCCATGATTTTTCAGGAGGGGCTTCCTGTAGACTAGTTCAAAAGGGCTCAATATGAGAGTGCTTCTGGGAGTTGCCCTGACTCTGAGCAGGGCTATAGGGAGGGCTTGAATCCAAGTAAGTCTGGCTTCTCGGGACACTTTAGCTATATGTTTCTTAAGAGCTTGGTTCATTCTTTCCACCTTTCTACTGGATTGTGGTCTCTAGGCTGCACGTAGTCACCATTTGATGTCCAGGAAACATGCAACCACTGAGTTACCTTGGCCACAAAGTGAGGTCCATTACCACTGCCTACAGGCAGTACAAACCTTGGAATGATGTCATGTATGAGGTGTTTGGCCATTTTTTTGGCTTTTTCACTTCCGCATGGGAAATCCTCAACCCAATTAGAGAAAGTATCGATGAAGAGCAGCAGATACTTGTAATTGCTGATGGTGTAGGGCATTTTGGTAAAATCTACTTGCCAGTCCTCTCTTGGGGCTAGGCCTTGGTATTGTACCCCTGGGAATGGCTAGGAACAACAAGTCTTTGAGTTGTTTTTCACACAGATGGCATATCTCTTGATGATTCTAGTAATTGTAGAATGGACTTTAGTGCTCAAAATATCTCATTTTACCCCACTCGTACAGTGCTTCCTGTCCATAATGGAAGGGATCATGGGCTTTTCTCAGTACGGGGTACAGCATCTGTTCGGGAACCAGAGCTTTTCCTTGCAGAGTACATTTCCAGTTTTCTACGTCTTGAGTGGCTCCCCACTCTTCAGCCCATTTGAGGTCCTCATATGAATAACCTGTGTTGTGTTCTTTTGGGATTCCCATCTCGAGTACCAAGGGGACCAAAGTGGCAGATTGTGATTGTGTTTTGGCCACTGCTTTTGCAGCTTCATCAGTTCTGGTTTCCTTTAATAACATGTGTATCTCCTTTCTGGTGTCCTCGACAACAGATGATTGCTACTTTTCTTGGTAACCACACACCTTCTAGTACCTGGAAGATTTCTGTTGCATAGTTAGTCTCCTGTCCTGCAGTAATGAGGAGGCCCCTTTCTTTCCGAAGGGCTCCATGAACATGCAAAATTCCAAAAACATACTTTCAGTCTGTGTGAATGCTCACCATTTTACCTTTTGATAGTTGGAGAGCTCTTACTGTGGTGATGAACTCAACCTCTTGGACTGAAGTTCCTGGTGGAATTGGTTTGGCTTCAAGGGTTTCCTGGAGTGTCACTGTAGCATATCCAGCATATCTTATTCCATTTTCCATGAAGTTATTTCCGTCTATAAAGATCTCAAGGTCCATGTTTTGGTGATGCTCATCACACAAATCAGGTCTGCTGGAATAAACTTCATTTACTGTTTGTATGAACACCCAGGAGGCATAGTTGTTAAGCACTACAGCTGCTAACCAAAAGGTTGGCAGTTTGAATCCACCAGGCACTCCTTGGAAGCTCTACGGGGCAGTTCTACTCTGTCCTTTAGGGTCGCTATGAGTCGGAATAGACTCGATGGCTAAGGGGTTGGTTTTTTGTTTTTTGTTTGTATACAATCATGTCCCAGGAGTGGCTTGAGAAAGCAACAACGTAGCTGGGCTTAAGGTGGTTGTTTCTTTTAAAGCTGGGTTGTCTAATAAGGCAGCTTGGTACTGGGCCATCTGCCCTGCTGTCATCCTGCCTTTTTGTTCTAGTAGCATCAAGACTGAACGAGGAACAGGCACTGTGGTTGGCTGCCCCAAACTTAGCTTTTCTGCCTTTTTAAAAATTAACACCTTGGCTGACACAGCTCATAAACAGGTAGGTCACCCTATAGTGGTCATGTCTAGAACCTCGGAAAAATAAGCAATAACTTGTTGCTGATCCCCCAATTTTTGGGTCAGGATACCTGTGACTATTCCTTGACTCTCATAAATGAACAGCTCCAAGGGTTTTTGCTTGATTACGGGGCTCCAGAACTGGGGCTGATATGAGTTTTTCTTTAATTGTCTGGAAGGCTTGTTGTTGTTCAACAGTCCAAATAAAAGGATCTGAATTTTTTTCTTTAGTTGCTTTATATAAAGGTTTGGTTATTAGTCAAAAGTTGGGAATTCAACTTTTGCAAAAACTTGCCATTCCTAGGAATCCTTGGAGTTGCCTCCAGGACCAGGGATGTGAAATTACACAAATAGTTTCTTTTCTCTCTGGGAGAAGTTCCCTTTTTCCCTGAGAGAGCTGGAAACCCAGGAGGGTAACTTTGGCTTGGGAAATCTGGGCCTTAGGTCTGGATACATTGTACCCAGCTTGGCCCAGAAAGCTAAGAGTGTTGATAGTGTTTAAATCTGATTTTTCCTTAGTCTTGCTTGCTCTAAGCAAGTCATCCACATAGTGAAGCAGAACTCTGTTTTGGAGGGTTAACTGTCTTAAGTCTTCCACCAGAGTGGTACCAACCAATGTGGGGCTATTTTTGAACCCCTGTGGGAGTACAGTCCAGGAGAACTGCTGTTTATCACCCCTTTTGGGATCCTCTCACTCAAAGGCAAACAGTTCTTGGCTTTCAGGCTCTAACAGTATATAAAAGACAGCATCTTTCATGTCCAGAACAGTGAACCAGCAAAATCTCCCAGAAGAGTGGCTAGCAAAGTACATGGGTTTGGCACTACAGGATGGACTGTAGCTACTATTTGGTTAATTGCTCTGAGGTCTTGAACAAACATATATTCGTCGGAATGAAGTTTCTTTACAGGCAAAATTGGTGTATTATAAGCAGATTGGCACAGTTTCATGAGTCCAGATTTTAAATATTGCTGGATAAGTGGGCAGAGGCCTAGCTTTACCTCTAGCCTTAGAGGGTATTGTTTCACCCATGGGTCAATTCCTGGTAACACTTCAACCTTGACTGGAACATTTTTAGCTCACCCTGGTTGCCCTTGCACCCATACCCAAGGGACAACTGCATCCTCTCTCTGTTTAAGCACAGTCTTATGGGGGCTGCAATGGATGTCATGAGGATCAATGGATGATGGGTCTGCATTCTCCATCCTTGCTCTTTTGTGACTGCTAAATTTAGTTTACCATCTTGGAAAAGAATTTGAGCTTGTAATTTATAAAGCACGTCTCGTCCTAGTAAAGGATCCAGGCACTCTGGCATGTAGAGAAAAGAGTGAGTCAAAGCAGAATCACCAATCAAACACTCCATGGGTTGAATAAAATTTCTAATAACGTTTCTTCCTGTAACTCCCACTACTGGTATTGATTTATTTGATAAGGGTCCCTTCAGATTTTAATAACAAATGAGTGGGTCTTGTGTCAATAAAAAGCCAATCATTTCTCCCCTTGATCTTTATTTTAACCAGGGTTTGTCCAGGAAACTGGAATAAAATTGGTCCCCGGCCTCCTTCAGTCTGACTCTTCCCCTTGTTATATCATAACCTTTTCAGATTCCTTCGGGGCCCTCTGTCTCTTAGGGCATTCTCTTCCAGTGTCCTTCCACACGCATTGATTTTTCCTTAGCTTAGGCTGGGTGCCATATCCTGGGGAAAACTTCCCTGGTGTCTGGGGATGGAAGCCTCCTGTTGGCTGGAACACTGCTGAAAGCATAGCTACTTGCTACTTGATGTGCTGGTTTTCCTTTCTCTCCTGCACTTGTTCTTGGTTAGAATAGACCTTGAAGGCTATTTCTACCAACTGAAATTCCCATTCCCACGCTGCCTTCTACTTTCTGTAACTTCTTTCTTATGTAAGGAGCACTTTGTCCTATGAATATCATATTCACCATATGAGCATTTTCAGGGACCTCCGGATATATATTATAGGCCAGTAAATTGTCTGAAAACCATAAAATTTCATTCAAGGAAGGCAGAAGTGTCTTCCTCTGGTTTCTGTCTGACTTCATACACTTTGTTTAAATTCTTTTGTTTGGGTCTCCCATTTTTGAGCCCAGTGAGCAAGCAGTCATGGCACTGACTTAATCTGACTTGGCCAGCCTGGGTGTTTAGGTCCCAACCTGATTCAGTGGCCAGGATAGCCAAATCTACATGGGGGTGGTCATCAACATTTTGCTGATGGAGGCTGTATGCTTCTTCTCTGGCCTTTTCAAAAACTATTTTCTTCTCTTCTGGAATGAGTAAAATGTCACATAAGGCTTTACAGTCTGCCCAATTTGGGTTGTGGGTTTTAAAAATAGAGGCAAAGAGATCATGCATTAGCTTAGGATCCTCTTGGTATGCTGGTAGATTGTTTTTCCAATTGAACAAGTCCTGTTGCCCTGTCCACATCTCCACCTGGTGCAGAGAGTTACCTCAATGGGTATAGCCCTGTTGAGGATTCTGGGGCCCCTAGACCAAGTTGGGTGCCACTGTGAGTGTGTGCCAGGGAAAGCATTTCAGCACCAGAGGCCTCAAGGGCTGACAGAGGGTTTATATGATAAGGGAGAGGTCTATGACCTCTGTTTAAAACTGAGCCATCTTCTGGAGGAGTAGATAAAACAGGGGCTTTAACCTCAGTTTGAACCAGCATTTTACATTGTTTCTGTGAACTCTTATTTTGCCACAACGACATAAAAACTTCAACATACATTTTCTCATCCCACTTTCCTTCTCTAGTACAGGACAAATCTAACTGCAGTATGGTGTTAGAATTTAAGGATCCATTCTCAAGCCAGTGTTCGGTGTCCTTGAGCTTGTATTGGGGCCTGGTGGTGTTACAAAAAATTTTTTCATTTTAGGTTTTTTCATTGGCTCATAACCCTAATAAGACCAATTGTTTAGAATACAGCCTAGAGGACTACATTCTGGAATGCTCGAATTATTTCCCATGGTACCAAAACCTGAAACTACAGACGCCTATTTAAAATGAAAATATTTCACTGGGTAAGCATTTCCAGAATCTACATTCTGTCCGCTTTCTACAAATAGGACTTATTTCTGTACTTACCAAGGGAGTCTTCTCCCTCTTCCACGGTACCGGGCATGGCTCCATTTTCCTCATTTGATCTGTCATGTAGGGTCTGAGACCAGCTCCAACCTCAAGGACCAAAATGAATCGCTCCCAGAGGAAATTCACTAGTGCATACTGAGAGAAGTGGTCAGTTTCCATCAGCTGGAGGTGGTCTCTGGAGCCAGGTGTTAGCAATGGGGTCCCAACTAGAGTCATCAGAAATACCTAAATGTAGGTTCCCCCACTGCAGCTTTGAATCAATGAAAGTACATCAAGGTAAGGAAATTGAAGGGCGTTGTCTTAGTCTGGGTCTTTTAGAGAAGAAAAGCCTGTAAAATGTATAAATATGTATACATATATATACATACATGTATACATATATATAGAGAGAGAGAGATTGATATCAAGGAAATGGCTCACACGATTGTAGAGGCAGGAACATCCCAAGTCAGGACAGAGGCTTCTCCTGATTTGCATAGCCACAGGAGCTGATAAACCCAATCGGGAGGCAACATGGCAGGTAAGCTGCTAGCTCAATTCCCAAGAACTGGACATCAGACAAACAGGAGCCAGATGCAGGACCCAGAGTGAGCAAAAGCCCACAAGTCTTGCCAGAAAGTCCACTTATACATTCAATACAGGCCACATGCCCAAGGAAACTCACTTTCAACTGATTGGTTACTCACAGCAGAATCCATCATGGAGGTGATCACATTATATCACATTTCATCATGGAAGTGATCACATCTACACAGGACTACCAAACTACATCGTAACTGCCAAGCCACTGAGAATCATGGCCTAGCCAAGTTGACACATAATCTTAATGATCACAGGCATTCATTACAAGCATGCAGGAAAGGAGCAAGGAGGTGTATACCTCAAATCAAGCTCCCTGAACAAAGGGAGGCAGAATCTTTTATACTGTCCCTCATAAGGAAGTACGTATAAACATCATGGACTACATAGGTTATCATGGTACATAGGTACAGTAAGACAAAATTTTTTTTTTTTAACTTTAGTATGTATAGAAAATGGCTGCTAGCTACCCTCGCTGTCATTTCTTTGACTTAACATTGGTTTCAGAAAGAATCTTTGCTACCTAGAATCTATAGTCTGTATTTCATAGCAACACTGGATAAGGGCTATGTGAAATTGAAAAAATTTTGGAGCAACTATAAGTAGTAATGTAAAATTATTGATTAGTTATTGTTGTTGCTTCAAATAAGTATAAAATTAATGTGTAAGGAAGCCTATCATTTCACATTAAATACTTGAGGGGAGGGGAGAAGGGAAAACTTTTCTTTTTATTGTGTTTTAGGTGAAAATTCACAGCCCAAGTTAGCTTCTCGTTCAAAAATTTATATTCAAATTGTTTTGTGACTTTGCTTGCAATCCCCACAATGTGTCAGTACTCTCCCCCTTTCCCTTTATACCCCAGGTTCCCCATGTCCGTTTGTCCGGGTTTCCTACCCCTTCCTGCCTTCTCGTCTTTGTTTTTGGGCAGGTGGTGCCCATTTGGTCTTGTGTACTTGACGGAATTCAGGAGCATGTTCCTCGTGTTATTATTGTTTGTTTTATGGACCTGTCTAATCTCTGGCTGAAAGTTGGACTTCAGGAGGGGCTTCAGTTCTGAGTTAGTAGGGTGTCTGGGGGACATAGTCTCAGGGGTTTTTCCAGTCTTTGTCAGACCATTAAGTCTGGTCTTTACTTGTGCGTTTAAATTTTGTTCTACGTTTTCCTCCTGCTCTGTCCGGAACCCTCTACTGTGATACCTGCCAGAGCTGTCGGTGGGTGGTAGCTAGGCACCATCTAGTTCTTCTGGGCTCAGGCTGGTGGCAACTGTGGTTTACGTGATCCATTAGTCCATTGGACTGATATTTTCCTTGTGTCTTTGGTTTTATTCATTCTCCTTTGCTCCAAATGTGATGGGACCAATAGATGTATTTTAGGTAGACACTCACAAGCTTTTAAGACCCCAGATGCTTCCTTATGGACTATATTATGGAAATTGAGCTAGATGACCCCTGAAACCATGGTCCCCAGCTCTCAGCCCCGATAACTTAATCCCTCAATGTGTTTGGATGTGTCTAGGAAGCTTCTATGACTTTGCCTTGGTCATGTTGTGCTGACTTCCCCTACGTTGTGTTTCCTTTCCTTTCACCAAAGTTAGCACTTGTCTATCTCATTAGTGATTTCCCTCCTTACCTCTCCTATCTCTCATAACCATCAAATGTTGTTTTTTCCTGTGTGTAAACTTTTTATTGAGTTTTATAATAGTGGTCTCATACAACATTTGCCCTTTTGTGATTGACTTATTTCACTCAGCACAATGCCCTACAGATTCATGCATGTTGTGAGATTTTTCAAGGATTCATCATTGTTCTTTATCGTTGTGTAGTATCCCATTGTGCATATGTACCACTGTTTGTTTGTCCATTCATTTATTGATGGACGCTTAGGTTGTTTCCATCTTTTTGCTATTGTGAAAAATTCTGCAATGAACATGGGTGTGCATATGTCTATTCATGTGATGGCTCTTAGTTCTCTAGGATATATTACTAGGAGTGGAACTGCTGGATCATATGGTATTTCTATTTCTAGCCTTTTAAGGAGGCACTATATCATTTTTCATAGTGGTTGTTACATTTTACATTCTCACTGGCAGTGAATAAAGAGTTCCAATCTCCCCACAACCTCTCTAACTTTTGTTATTTTCTGTTTTGTTTTTTTAAATTAGTGACAGTAATGTCAGTGTGAGATGGTATCTCACTGTAGTTTTGATTTGCATTTCTCTAATGGCTAATGAGGAAACCCTGGTGGCATAATGGTTAAGTGCTATGGCTGCTAACCAAAAGGTTGGCAGTTCAAATCCACCAGGCACGCTCCTTGGAAACTTTATGGGGCGGTTCTATTCGGTCATATAGAGTAGCTATGAGTTGGAATCGACTCTACGGCAGTGAGTTTTAATGGCTAATGATCACGAGCATTTCCTCATGTGTCTGTTAGCTGCTTGAATGTCTTCTTTCATCAAGTATCTGTTTATATCCTTTGCTCATTTTTTAATAGGATTATTTGTCTGTTATTGAAGTGTTGAAGTATTCTATAGATCTTAGAGATTAGACCCTTGTCAAATATGAGGTAGCCAAAGATTTTTTCCCAGTCTGTATATTCTCTTTTTACTCTTTTGATGAATTCTTTTGAGGAGCATAAGTGTTTAATTTTTAGGAGCTCCCAGTTATCTAGTTTCTCTTCTGGTGTTTGTGCATTGTTAGCTATGGCTCTTACCGAATTTATGCTGTGTATTGGGGCCTTTAGAATTGTCCGTATTTTTCTTCCATGATCTTTATCATTTTAGATTTGATATTTAGGTCTTTGATCCATTTTGAATTAGTTTTCATGTATCATATAAGGTCCCGTTTCATTTTTTACAGATGGACGTCCAATTTTGCCACACCATTTATTAAAAAGACTGTCTTTTCCCATTTAATGGACTTTGGTCCTTTGTCAAAGATCAGCTGACCTTTGGCGAATGGATTTATGTCTGGGTTCTCAGTTCTGTTCCATAGGTCTGTGTGTCTGTCATTGTACCAGTACCAGGCTGTTTAGACTACTGTGGCTGTATAGTAGTTTCTAAGATCATGCAGTGGGAGACCTACTACTTTGTTCTTTTTCTTCAATAATGCATTGCTTAACTGGGGCATCTTCCATTTCCATGTAACGTTGGTGATTAGTTTTTCCATCTTGTTAAAGAATGGTGTTGGTACTTGGATCAGGATTGTATTATATCTATAGATTGCTCTAGGTAGGATTGACATTTTCACAATGTTGAGTCATCCTATCCATGAGCATAGTATGTTTTTTCATTTATGTGGGCCTCTTTTGGTTTCTTGTAATAGTGTTTTGTAGTTTTCTTTATATAGGTCTATTATGTCCCTGGTTAGATTTATTCCTAAGTATTTAAGCATCCTTTGGGGCTATTATAAATGGTATTGTTTTCCTGATTTCCTTTTCAAAGTTCTCTTTGTTGGAGTATAGGAACCCAACCGATTTTTGTATGTTGATTTTATGTCTTCCTACTCTGCTGAATCTTTCTATTAGTTCTAGTAGTTTTCTTGGGAATCTTGGTGGTTCTCTATGTATAGGATCATATCACCTGCCTATAGGGATAGTTTTACTTGTTCCTTTTCAATTTGCATGCCCTTTATTTCTTTTTCTTGCCAAATTGCTTTAGCTAGCACTTCCAGAACAATGTTAAATAGGAGTGGTGATAAAGGGCATCCTTGTCTTATGCCCCTTCTCAGGGGGAATGCTTTCAGTATCTCTCCACTGAGAATGATGTTAGCTGTTTGTTTTGTACAGATGTCCCTTATTATGTTGAGGAATTTCTCTTCTACCCCTATTTTATTGAGAGTTTTATCAGGAATGGGTGTTGGACTTTATCAAATCCCTTTTCTGCGTCAATTGAGATGATCATGTGATTTCATTCTATTTCTTTTGTTCTATTTATGTGGGTGGATTGTGTTGATTGATATTCTAATGTTGAACCATCTTTACATACCTGGTATGAATCCCACTTGGTCATTGTCTTAGGCTGGGTTCTCTAGAGAAGCAAAACCAGTAAAGCATATAAATATGTATATATAGAGAGAGAGGCTCATGTGATTGTAGAGGCTGTAAGGTCCCAAGACCATGGATCAGAATAGAGGCTTCTCCTGATTCACATAGCCTCAGGGGCTGGCAAACCTAAGATCGCCAGGTCAACAATCAGGGCTCTTGCTCACAGGCTGTGAAGATTGACCAATCCCAAGACTGGCAGGCAAGCTGAGAGTTCAAGTCCCAAGAACTGAAGGTCAGACAAACAGTAGGTGGCTGCAGGATTCAGAGAGAGGAAAAAGCCAGAACGTCTGCTTATATTCAGATTCAGGCCACATCCCCAAGGAAATTCCCTTCCAACGTATTGGCTACTCACAGCAGATCCCATTGTGGTAGTGATCACATACAAACACTGAGAATCATGGCCCTGCCAAGTTGACACACAATCTTAACCATCACACTTGTGATGTATTATTTTTTGATATGTTGCTGAATTCTATTCGCTAGAATTTTGTCAGAAACTTTTTTTAAAAATTTGTTTATTGTGCTTTAGGTAAAAATTTACAAAACAAGTCAGTCTCTCATACAAAAAGTTATACACATTTTGCTGTGTAGTCCTAGCTGCTCTCCTTTTAATGAGAAAACACATTCCTACTCTCCACCATGTATTCCCCATGTCCATTCAACCAGCTCCTGTCCCTCTCTTCCTTCTCATCTTGCCACCAGACAGGAGTTGCCCACATATTCTCAAGTGTCCACTCCTCACCAGCGTCATTGTCATCTTATACTCCAGGCCAATTCCTGTCTGTAGAGTTAGCTTTGGGAATGGTTCCAGTCTTGGGCCATCAAAGGGTCCGGGGACCATGACCATCAGGGTCCCTCCAGTCTCAATCAGACCATTAAGCCTGGTCTTTTTACGAGAATTTGAGATCTTCATCCACTGTTCTGCTTCATCAGGGATTCTCTGTTTTGTTCCCTGTCAGGGCAGTGATCGGTGGTAGCTGGGCACCAACTAGTTCCTTCTGTCTCAAGCTGTTGGAATCTCTGGTTTATATGGACTTTTCTGTCTCTTGGGCTCATCTTTACCATTTGTCTTTGGTGTTCTTCATTTTCTTTTGCTCCAGGTGGGTTGAGACCAACTTATGCATCTTAGATGGCTGCTTGCTAGAGTTTAAGACTCCAGATGCTTCTCACCAAAGTGGAATGCAGAACGTTTTCTTAATACATCTTGTTATGCCAGTTGACCTAGATGTCCCCTGAAACCGTGGTCCCCAGATGCCCATCCCTGCTACTCTGGACTTTGAAGCATTTGGATGTATTCAGGAAACTTATTTGCCTTTGGTTTAGTCCAGTTGTACTGACAATCCCTGTATTGCGTGTTGCAAAGGGGAAAGCCCTTTGCCTAAAAAAATTTATGTCTACTATCTAGTTACTGAATATCCCTCTCCCTCCCTCCCACCCTTTTAACCATCAAAAGAATATTTTCTTCTATATTTAAACTTTAGAGTTCTTATAATAGTGGCCTTATACAATATTTGTCCTTTTGCAATTGACTAATTCCACTCAGCATAATGCCTTCAGTATTCTTCCATGTTATGAAATGTTTCACAGATTCATCGTTGTTCTTAATCATTGCATAGTATTCCTTTGTGTGACTATATCATAATTTATTTATCTATTCATCCATTTATGGGCACCTTGGTTGCTTCCATTTTTTGCTATAGTAAATAGCACTGCAATGAACATGGGTGTGCATATATCTGTTTGTGTGAAGGCTCTTATTTCTTTAGGGTATATTCCAAGGAGTGGAATTGCTGGGTCATGTAGTAGTTCTATTTCTAGCTTTTTAAGGAAGTACCAAACTGATTTCCAAAGTGGTTATACTATTTTACATCCCCACCAGCGGTGTATAAGTGTTCCAGTCTCTCCACAACCTCTCCAACATTTGTTATTTTGTGTTTTTTGGATTAATGCCAGCCTTGTTGGGGTGAGATAGAATCTCAGTGTAGTTTTGATTTGCAGCCTGAATGTCTTCTTTGGTAAAGTGTCTCTTCATATCCTTTGCTCATTTTTAATTGGGTTATTTGTCTTTTTGTGGTTGAGTTTTTGCAGAATCATGCAGATTTTAGAGCTCAGAAGCCAATCGTAAATGTCATAGCTAAAAACCTTTTCCCAGCCTGTAGGTAATCTTTTTATTCTTTAGGTGAAGTCTTTGGATGACCACAGGTGTTTGACTTTTAGGAGCTCCCAGTTATCTAATTTCTGTTCTGGTGTTTGTGCATTATTAGTAATGTTTTGTATACTGTTTATGCCATGTATTAGGGTTCCTGGCATTGTCCCTACTTTTTCTTCTATGATCTTCATCACTTTAGATTCTATATTTAGGTCATCGATTCATTTTGAGTTGTTTTTTGTGCATGGTGTGAGGTATGGGTCTTGTTTTATTTTTTTGCAGATGGATATCCAGTTACGCCAGCACCATTTGTTACAGTGTCTTTCCCCATTTAACAAACTTTGGGCCTTTGTCAAATATCAGCTGCTCATATGTGGATGGATTTATGTCTGGGTTCTCAATTCTGTTCCATTGGTCTAAGTATCTGTTGTTGTACCTGTACCAGGCTGTTTTGACTATTGTGGTGATGCAATATGTTCTAAAATCAGGTAGTGTGAGGCCTCCTACTTCGTTCTTCTTTTTCAGTAATGCTTTACCTCTCCGGGGCCTCTTTCCCTTCCATATGAAGTTGGTGATTTGTTTCTCCAACTCATTAAAATATGTCACTGGTATTTGGATCAGGGCTGCATTGTATCTATAGATGGCTTTGGGTAGAATAGATGTTTTTACAATGTTGAGTCTTCCTATCCATGAGCAAGGTATGTTTTTCCACTTACGTGGGTCTCTTTTGGTTTCTTGCAGTAGTGTCTTACAGTTTATTTGTATAGGTCTTTTACGTCTCTGGTTAGATTTATTACTAAGTATTTTGTCTTTTTAGGGGCTATTGTAAATGGTATTGATTGGGCGATTTCCTCTTCCACGTTCTTTTTGTTAGTGTAGAGGAATCCAACTAATTTATGTATGTTTATCTTGTATCCTCATACTCTGCTAAACTCTTCTATTAGTTTCAGTAGTTTTCTTGAGGATTCTTAGGTTTTTCTGTATATAAGATCATATCATCTGCAAACAGAGATACCTTTACAACTTCTTTGACAGTTTGGATGCCCTTTATTTCTTTATCTAGCCTGCTAGCTCTGGCTAGGACTTCCAGCACAATGTTGAATAAGAGTGGTGATAAAGGACATCCTTGTCTGGTTCCCATTCTCAAGGGGAATGCTTTCAGTCTCTCTGATGATGTTGGCTGTTGGCTTTGTATAAATGCCCTTTATAATGTTGAGGAATTTTCATTCTATCCCTATTTTACTGAGGTTTTATCATGAATGGGTATTGAACTTTGTCAAATGCCTTTTCTGCATCAATTGATAAGATCATGTGGTTCTTGTCTTTTGTTTTATTTACATGATGGATTCCATTGACTCTTTTTCTAATGTTGAATCATCCCTGCACACCTGGTATGAATCCCACTTGGTCATGGTGAATTTTTTTGTTGTTGTTTTAATGTTGCTGAGTTGTATTGGCTAGAGTTTTGTTGAGGATTTTTGCGTCTAAGTTCATGAGAGATATTGGTCTGTAATTTTCTTTTTTGTGGTGTCTTTACCTGGTTTTGGCATCAGGGATATGCTGGCTTCATAGAATGAGTTTGGGAGTATTCCATCCTTTTCTGTGCTCTGAAATCCCTTTTGTAGTAGTGGTGTTAACTCTTCTCTGAAAGTTTGATGGAATTCTCCGGTGAAGCCGTGAGCGCCAGGGCTTTTATTTGTTGGGAGTTTTTGAATTTCTTTTTCAATCTCTTCTTTTGTTATGGGTTTATTTAGTTGTTCTACCCCTGTTTGTGTTAGTTTAGGTAGGTAGTGTGTTTCTAGGAATTTGTCCATTTCCTCTAGGCTTTCAAATTTGTTAGAGTACAATTTTTCTTAGTATTCTGTTATGATTATTTTAATTTCATTGGGTCTGTTGTGATATTGTCCATCTCATTTCTTATTTGGGTTATTTGCTTCATCTTCTGTTTTTCTTTTGTCAGTCTGGCCAGTGGTTTACAGATTTTGTTAATCTTTTCAAACAAACAGCTTTTGGTCTTGTTAACTCTTTCAATTATTTTTCTGTTTTCTTTTTCATTTAATTCTGTTCTAATTTTTATTGTTTGCTTTTCTGGTGCCTGAGGGTTTCTTTTGTTGCTCTCTTTCTATTTGCTCAAGATGTAGGGATAATTCCTTGATTTTGGCCCTTTCTTCTTTTTGTATGTGTGCATTTATTGATATAAATTGACCTCTGAGCACTGCTTTAGCTGTGTTCCAATGGTTCTGATAGGAAGTGTTCTCATTCAGTATTGGATTCTACGAATTTCTTTATTCCATCCTTAATTTCTTCTATAATCCAGTCGTTTTGAGCAAAGTGTTGTTCAGTTTCCATGTGTTTGATTTCTCTTCCTTGATTTTTCTGTAATTGACTTCTAGTTTTATGGCATTATGGTCTGAGAAGATGCTTTGTAGTATTTTGATGTTTTGGATTCTGTTAAGGCTTGTTTTATGGCCTAATATGTGATCTATTCTAGAGAATGTTCCATGTGTGTTGGAAAAGAAAGTATACTTGGGTGCTTTTGGGTGGAGTGTTCTGTATATATCTATGAGGTCAAGGTGGTTGATTGTGGCATTTAGCTCTTCTGTGTCTTTATTGAGCTTCTTTCTGGATATTCTATCCTTCACTGAAAGTGGTGTGTTGAAGTGTCCTACTATTATTGTGGAGCTGTCTATCTCTCTTTTCAATGTTGCTAGAGTTTTTTTTATGTATCTTGAAGCCCTGTTTTTAGGCGCATAAATATTTAATATGGTAATATCATCCTGGTATATTGTTCCTTTAATCATTATATAGTGTTCTTCCTTATCCTTTGTGGTAGATTTAACTTTGAAGTCTGCTTTGTCAGAAATTAGTATAGCCACTCCAGCTTTTGTGATTGTTGTTTGTTGATTTTTTTTTCCATCTTTTGAGTTTGAGTTTGTTTGTGTCTTTAAGTCTAAGGCGTGTCTTTTGTAGGCAGCATACAGACGGATCTTTTTTTATCCATTCTGCCACTCTCTTTCTCTTTATTGGTGCATTTACATTTAGGGTGATTATAGATATGAGTTTAGTGCTGTCACTTTGATGTCTTTTTTTGTGTGTTGTTGACAGTTTCCTTTTCCACTTAATTTTTTCTGCTGAGTAGTTTTTCTTTGTAAATTATATGTTCCTCTTTCTCATTGTGGTTGATTTTGTTTTTGCTGAGTCTTTATATTTTTCCTGTATTTTATTTTGATGTGTAGGATTGTTAGCTTCCTTTGTTGTTACCTTAATAGTTACCCCTATTTTTCTAAGTTTAAACCTAATTTTTGTCCCCCTATATCACCTTTATTTTCTCTCCATATGAAAGATCTATAACTACTTTACTTAGTCCCTCTTTATTTATTTAATGTTGTCATCTTTTACATAATGACATCACTGGTTCCGTTTTGAACTTTTTTTAATCTTGATTTTTTTTGTGTGATTTCCCTATCTGGGTTCATATCTGGTTGCTCTGTCCTGAGTTGTAGTGTTGGGTTGATATCTGATATTATTGATTTTCTAACCAGAGAATTCCCTTTAGTATTTCTTGTAGTTTTGGTTTGGTTTTTGCAAATTCCCTAAACTTCTGTTTATCTCAAAATGTCCTAATTTCGCCTTCACATTTGAGAGACAGTTTTGTGGGATATATGATTCTTGGCTGGCAATTTTTCTCCTTCAATGCTTTATATACGTCATCCCTTTGCCTTCTTGTATGCATGGTTTCTGCCAAATAATCTGAGCTTATTCTTATTGACTCCCCTTTGTAGGTGACTTTTCTTTTATCCCTAGCTGCTCTTCAAATTTTATCTTTGGTTTTGGCACATTTGATTATGATATGTCTTGGTGACTTTCTTTTGGGATCTACCTTGTATGGGGTTCAATGAGCATCTTGGGTAGATATCCTTTCATCTTTTGTGACGTCAGGGAAGTTTTCTGCTAACAAATCATCAACAATTCTCTCTGTATTTTCTGTTATCCCTTCCTGTTCTGGTATTCCAATCAGTCACATGTTATTTCTCTTGATAGAGCCCCACATGATTCTTAGGGTTTCTTTATTTTTTAAATATTCTTTTATTTAATTTTTCTTCAGATATATTGTTACCAAGTGTTTTATCTTCAGCCTCGCTAATTCTCGCTTCCATTTCCTCAGTTCTGCTCTTCTGACTTTCTACTGAGTTGTCTAATTCTGAGATTTTATTGTTAATCTGAATTTCTGATTGAAAAAAAAAGTTTTTTTACTTTTATCTCTATATGCATTTTTGAAGCCTATTAAATTTTTCATTATGTTCTTAAAAAATCTTAATTTCCTCAACTGCTTTATCTGTATGCTCCTTGGCTTGTTCTGCCTTTTGTCTGGTCTCCTTCCTGATGTCTTGAAGAGTTCTGTATATTAATATTTTGTATTCTACTTCTGGTAATTCCAGGAATACATCTTCATCTGGAAGATTCCTTGATTCTTTGTTTTGGGATTTTGTTGAAGCAATCATGATCTGCTTCTTTATGTGATTTGATATCGACTGTTGTCTGTGATATAAGTTATTCTATTAATTTATTTTATGTTTGCTCACTATGTCCTAGTTTCTTGCTTTGTTTTGTTTTGATGTACCCGAATAGGCTACTAGAGGGAGCTAACTTGATTATTGGTGCCTTTGAAGCCCTAATGTCCTTTCACCAGATGGCTAGACCTGTTACCAAGTATATGAGCCTAGGAGTCCATTCTACATTCTTGTATAGGTTCAGCTCAGGTGTCCGAGTAGTCAGTCACCTAGTGTGTGGTGCAGGCTCTTACCTATGATCTTAAAGGAGCAGCTGTGATTGGTGTATGCACAGGTTTCTGATAGCACAGGGGATCACACTCTGAGGAAGGCAGGGGGCTGACAACCTTCCCCTGAGTGTCTGTATGGAAGGTGAGTCCCTGTTCTCTACGGCACGCTGGTGGGTGGGCTCTGCATGTGTACCATAGCCACACAATGCTTTTAACTGTAAGGACTGGTAGGCTCCATTTACCCCTGCTGCAGGTAGCTATGTGGTGTGAGTGGAGCCACCAGTCCTCAGGCCCCTGCTGTGGGTAGGTGAGGGCCCTGTTTAATAGGCAAAGTGGTATCAGATGTCAAAAACCTGCCTGTCCACTGCACAGCTGAAACAGTTACAGTCAGACCTCAAACAGATTCACCCTTGCAATATAATAGCCAGATCCTATCACCTGTAATGGGGCCACCTGGGTCTATGCAGGGGTGAAAGACAAAGTCTGTGGACCACTTGTGCCTGGACTGGAGCCACTTCTGTACTGAGTTTCCACATTAAGAGAGTCGGCAGAGTATTTTTCCCTCATTTGTTAATTTGTTCCTTATCCAGGGCTTGGAGAATAGCTCAGGAAGTGCAGCAGAATGTATCTCAGGACCAGGGAAATCAACTGTCACTGAAGCCATCTGGGGCAGAGGGAGGAGGGATCAGATAGATGGGAGAGAGTTCTTTCAAAAGGAGGAGCTATTAGATCTGCTTGGTAAATTAGACAAAATCACTTATCTTGTGCCGAGGAGTGCTGTTTTATCTCAGATTCCAGAGGTTTGTGTAGATTGTGTATGCTGGCTCGGTCCCTGCCATGGTCGCTCCAGGGGTTCATGGCTGAGCCACTTCCCTTGCCTTCTTTTGCTGAAGCAGCCGCATTCTAAATGCCACCCCCAGCCACACCACAGCCGTGCGAGGGGATCAGGGTTATGACACTTCGCTTGCCTTCTTTCACTGAAGCAGCCACATCCCAAACACTACCACCAGCCCTGCCGCAGGGGAACAGGAGCTGAGGTGCTGCCACCGGCTCAGCATCCCCTCACTGCTTCTGCACTGTCTCTCCCTCCGTTGTCACTCAGTCTGATTTCTTAACTTTGCCTTTGATGCTCAGAATTCCTAGCTTGTCATATATATAATCAATTCACTTGTTTTTTCAGGTCTTTGTTGTAAGAGGGACCACCAGGAGCACCTGACTACCCTGCCATCTTGGCCCCTCCTCAGGACCTTTTCTTAAAATGGAAAAAATTACTGCTATTTTAAAACTTCTTGACCCTTCTAACATAATTTGAGAAGCTGTATGAGTACAGGCAGAGTTGTTTTCTGTTTACATTTTTTGTTTGGGGAAAAAATAGGTAGGTGTCTGATTACTGTTGCTTCATTGTTGTATTGCAGTAAAAGTTTTAAAATAACCATTGCATGTTTGCTTTTGATGTATCCCTTTGTGAAACACACTTTTGGGGCCAATGGAAAAATGAAGTGTTCACTTTCCCTCTCTTCCCCTTTTCCTCAGCAGAAATATGTTTATCAGCAAGCTGTGAGTTCAAACCAATGCCTTTTTTAAAATCCATAAAATGTTGATTCAGTAAAAAATTGATGTAAATGTTTCAAAACTAGGTTTCTGATATTTGTAAATGTTTTTCTGTATTAGATAAGAATGTATGGCCATTAACGTCATTAGTATCATATAGCTGTCAGAAAGAGAAGGTGGATGAAACTATATCCAGCACCTTTTATTGTGTTGGAAGGAAAGACTAGGGAAATCTTTTGGAAGGTTTAAAAGATGTAGCTGGAAAAGTACTTTGGAAAATATACAACCAAGATATCTCATGGCATATTAAAAGAAAAATTTGAATAGAAGTGTTGGGCTTTTTTTGGATTTTTTTTATTTTAGTTTTTTCCTTATGATTCTCTGTCAGTATTGTTATTTAATCATAAAGAGTGGGCTGTTGTCAACTCATTCAATTTTTTAAATCTGTTATGCCTGAATATAAACAAGAGTATGTAAATAAACAATTTTTTCCCTATGATCTGATACGGAAACCCTGGTGGTGGAGTGTTTAAGACTTCTACTGCTACCCAAAAGGTTGACAGTTCGAATCCACCAGGTGCTCCTTGGAAACCCTATGGAGCCATTCTACTCTGTCTTATAGGGTCACTATGAGTCAGAATCAATTCAACAGCAAAGGGTTTGGGTTTTTTTGGGTACCATCTGATACTGAACAAAAAGATCAATTTTCACAGTGTTTTCCCTACATAATGTTGTAATATTTTTTAGCACAGTTTGGTGATGGTTTTCCAACTTTTATGTCATGCGCTTGTAACCTGTCACTTATGAAAATAAATGCAACCATGATTTTTCCCCACCAAAAAACAAAACAAAAACAAAGCACAGTTGCAGCAGTATGTTGACAGAGAACTGCCAGAAACTCAAGCCCAATTCAGAAGAGGACATGGAATGGAGGATATTATTGCTGATGTCAGGTGGATCTTGGCTAAAAGCAGAGAATACTAGAAAGATGTTTACCTGTGTTTTATTGACTATGCAAAGGCATTCAACTATGTGGATCATAACAAATTGTGGATAACATTGAGAAGAATGGGACTTTCAGAACACTTAATTGTGCTTATGCGGAACCTGTACACAGACCAGAGGCAGCTGTTCCAACAGAGCAATGGATACTAAAAAAAAAAAAAAAAAAACTTTTGCCGTTGAGGCGATTCTGACTCATAGTGACCCTATAGGACAGAGTAGAACCGCTCTTTAGCGTTTTCAAGAAATGTCTGGTGGATTCAAACTGCTGAGCTTTTGGTTAGCAGCCTAGCACTTAACCACTACACCACCACAGTTTCTAAGGGGATACTGTGTGGTGTAAAATCAGGAAAGGTGTGCATCAGGGTTGTTTCCTGTCACCACACTTATTTAGCTTATAAACTGAGCAAATAATTTGAGAAGCTGGACTATATGAAGAAGAACGTGGCATCAGGACTGGAGGAAGACTCATTAACAACCTGCAATATGCAGATGACACAGTCTTGCTTGCTGAAAGTGAAGAGGACTTGAAGCACTTACTGACGAAGATCAAAGTATAGGTTACTCCTCAACACAAAGAAAAGAAAAATCCTAACAACTGGGCCAGTAAGCAACATCATGATAAACAGAGAAAATATTGAAGTTGTCAAAGATTTCGTTTTACTTGGATTCACAACAATGTCCACAAAAGAAACAGTCAAGAAATCAAATGACATATTGCTTTGGGCAAATCTGCTGCAAAAGGCCTCTTTAACGTGTTCAAAAGTAAAGGCATCACTTTGAGAACTAAGGTGCACCTGACCCAAGCCATGAAATTTTTAATTGCCTCATATGCATGCATAAGCTGGACAATGAATAAGGAAGACTGAAGAAAGAATTGATGCTTTTGAATTATGGTGTTGGTGAAGAACGTCAAACATATTATGGACCGCCAAAAGAACATACAAATCTGTCTTGGAGGAAGTACAGCCAGAATGCTCCTTAGAGGCACGGATGGCAAGACTTGTCTCACATACTTTGGACAAGTTATTAGGAGGGACCAGTTCCTGGAGAAGGACATAATGCTTGGTAAATTAGAGGATGAGTGAAAAAGAGGAAGACTCTCAGTGAGATGGATTGACACAGTGGCTGCAACAATGGGCTCAAACATGGCAATGATTGTAAGCATAGCGCAGGACCAGACAGTGTTTTGTTCTGTTGTACACAGGGTTGCTATGAGTAGAAACTAACTTTATGGCACCTAACAACACAACGACAACCTCCTTAGCTAACCTTGGAAGAGCTTAATTCACACACGTGCAAATTAAGGTCTCCTTTTTTTCCAATACTCTAGAACTATACGAAGCACTGTAAAAACTCATTAATTCACACTGTTTGTTCTAAATTTGTAACTATTCCATTTGGACTATTCTGAAGTTTATTTTTGCTTAGCAAAATTTTATTATAGATAGTTGAAATTAAAAACAGAGGGGGAAGGGGTTGTTTAAAATATTTAGGGGCACAAACTGTTAATTTAATATGTTAATTTAAAACTATTCTTACTGATCTACAAAAAATATATGGCCTAAGGAACAGAGATTAGGCAAAATGAATGAACATAGTTATCCTTTATTTTTTTGACAAACATTTACTGGTCATCTCTATGGACCAGGCGCTGTGCTCTAGTACTAGAACGTATCAAATATGGCATGATTCCATATCTTAATTTAAAAAATAAAATTAAATTAAAAGTGAAACATAAAGAATATCTTGGGGTGTTGGTTTTTGCCACCATCAAATAGATATAGGTAAAGGTATAATTATTAGGTACAGGTGTATATGTAGACATAGATATAGATAGATAATGGGCCCTGTCCTCAAGCAGCTTAGAGACTGTTGGGGAAGAGAGAGAAATAAGTCAGCAATTACATTAGTGTGATAAACGCTGAGGTAGGGATATATGCCCAGTGTGTCTTAACAAATGTCTTAGTTTCCTAGGGCTGCCATATTAAAATAACAAAGCTGGTGGCTTTAAAGAACAGAAATGTATTATTGTTCTGGAGTTCTAGAGGCTAGAGGTCCAAAATTGGTGCATTGGCAGAGCCATGCTCTCTGTCTGTTGACTGCAGGGGAAGATGCATCCTTATCTCTGTTGGTTCTGTAGCCCTGGGCTTTTCTTGGCATTTCTTGGCCTGTAGATGGATCCTTACATGCTGTCTTCTCCCTGTGTGTGACACTTTCTCCATGTCTGTTCTCCCCTTTCATAAAATACCACTAGAAAGGATAAGGACTAGGACCCACCCTAATCTAGAATGACTTCATTGACAATATCTTCAAAGAAAGACACCGTTTTCCCAAACAAGGTCACATTCATAGCTACAGGGGTTAGTATGTTAACATATCTCCTTGGCAGACACAATTCCATACATAACAACAAACATAGAAGAGGACCATCTAGTCGTCCTAAGGAGCTGACTTCCAGAGAACCTTCCTGGGGAATGGCTGGGGCTGAGGTCAGAAGGATGATGGGAGATGGCTGGGTGGAGAAAGGAGAGGGCAGTCCAGGAAAAGAGTTCGGTAGGACTGGTGTCCTCGTGGCAGCAATTGGGGGACTTAATGCCAAAGCAGCAGAGAGAGGTCTGCTGCTGACTTGAAAAGCTTTTTCTTATATCCCAAAAGCTGTGGATTGCCACTGAAGTTGCGAGAAAGTAACACGATCTGTGTTGTAGAAAAAGCATGCTTTTTCTAAGCGTGAATTATGGCTTGAAGAGTGGGCAAGACTGGAGATTGGTTAGGAAAACTTTTTATACAGACGAGACATGAGGGGTGAGTGAACTACCTTGGGAGTTGGCACTTGAGAGGCAGCTGACCTCGGAGCCCTTCCTGTCCTCAGGTTCTGGAGTTGGGTTAGACAGGAGTAGTGAGAGGGAGGGATTAAGATAGCCCCCCAAAAGAGAACCAGCATTTGGTGTGAGAGGGAGAAGAGAAGGAGTCAAGTTTTGGACATGGTGAGTTAGATGTGCCTGTGGGACATCCAAGTATGAATGTCCAGCAGCCATTTGATATGTTCACCAGGAGATGGAAAGGAGAAGTCAGGCTAGAGACATGTTGACTTAAAAATTATTATCAAGCAGGTGGCTGCTACCACCGTGAAGAATGGACAATTCAAGGATCAGAGGGAAAAGGATCAATCCCAACATTTAAGAGGAGGCTGAGAAGAAGATCAAGGAAGAGAGCAGAAGTAGGAGAGAAACCAGGAGAGTGAGGGGCTAATGGAGGACAGAGAGAATTCCAGGAGGGAGTGGTCCAAGTTAGTGTACTGAAAGAATAAACTGATTATAGAGCTTAGAGCCAGAAGGAATCCAAGAGATCTTTGAACATGGCTCCCTTATCTACAGTGATGAAAAAAATAGAGGTTCAGAGAGGTGAAGTGAGTTGCTTGAGGTCACACTGTGATTTCATAACAAAATGCCCTGATTCCTAAAGGGTAATAGAACTACATTTCTTTAATAAATACTCTAAATTCAAAGTTGTTCCTATTCAGTCACACTGAAATTTTGTCAGTGTGACTAAATTAGTGGGATTTTATTACATACCTGAACAACTGATAACCTTTCCATGTACTAAGATTCTGTATAGTTAATCAAACCGGGCCTCTTAAGTCTATTTTATTATATATTTAACAAATTTTGCTATAAAAATAGGTTAAAAAAAAACAAAAACAAGAGTCGTAGCTCATCAGATTGTACATTTAAGATCTATAAACTATACCACAATAAGACTGAGCTTTAAAATGGGATACATGCCTCATACCATACACACACACAAAAAAATTCAAAATGGATTAAGGACCTAAATGTGAAAACTAAAACTAAAAATTCTTAGAAGAAAATGCAGGGGTAACACTGTCAGGCCTAGCTTATAACAATGGATTATCTAATTTAATAACAAAGGTACAAAGAGCAAAAGACAAAATAAATAAATGGGAACTCATAAAAATCAAAAATTTTGTTTATCAAAAGACTTTACCAGGGAGTACCTGTACACATAAATCTTCCATGTAAATCTTCTGCCCAAATAACCTTCATTTAATAGATTAAAAAAAAAAAAAAAACACTTTACCAAAAAAGTGAAAAGACAAGCTACTGACTGGGTAAATGTCTTTGGAAACCATATATATGATAAGAATCTAATAACAAAAATATACATAAAACTTTGATAACTTAACAACAAAAAGACAAATAACCCAATCATAAATTGGGCAAAGTACTTGAATAAACATTTCACCAAAGAGGACATTTAAATGGCCACCAAATACATGAAAAGGTGCTCAATGTCATTAGCCATCAGAGAGGTGCAAATTAGAACTACTATCAGATACCATTTCACTCTCACTAGGATGGCTAAAATAAAAATAACAGAAAATAACAAATGTTGGTGAGGATGTAGGGAAATTGGAACACTTATCCATTGCTGGTGGAAATGCAAAATGGTATAGCTGTTATGGAATACAGTGTGGAGGTTCCTCAAAAAACTAAAACTAGAACTACCCCATAAAAAAAAATGACCCAGCAATTCCACTAGTAGGTATACGCCCAAAAGACTTGAAAGCAGAGACTTGTTTACCAATGTTCATTGCAGCACTAGTCACGATAGCTAAAAGATGGAAACAACCAAAGGTCCATCAGCAGATGAATGGATAAACAAAATGTGGTACATACGTACAATGGAATATTACTCAGCCAGTAAGAGAAATTACGCCTTGATACATGCTACAATGTGGATGTAGTTTGAAAGACATTATGTGAGTGAAATAAGCCAATCACAAAAGGGCAAATATTGTCTTACCTCACTTACTTAAAAAGACAAGAACAGGCCAATGTATAGAGGCCAAAGTTTATTAGTGGTTACCAGAGGTGGGAGGGAGGGGGAATGGGGGATTTACTACTTATAGAGTATGGAGTTTCAGTTTATGGTGATGGAAAAATCACATTAATTAAGGTAGACTTAATTTTTTTACTTTTTTAATTGATGTCAATGAGTTGTACGCCTATAAAAAGTTGTTCAATACATTTATAAAAAATAAAAAGAGTAGCTGCTGAGGGTGCTTATGTACAACCAAACACCTCACGAGATTTGGTTCCTTGGCTTGGAGGTTTAGGGTCATGGTTTCATGGGACATCCCAGTAAATTGGCATAATAATGCGTCTAGTGCTTCTGTTCTACCTCCTGGTTCATTGTGTAGTGCCTGAGGTCTTAAAAGTTTGCAAGTGGCCATCCAAAATACAATTGGTCTCCACCTGCCTGGAGCAACAGAGCAAGAAGAAGAGTCAGGAATAGGAAGAGGAAATCAAATTTTGGCTAATCATGTCCATGAACAACAGCCTCCTTTGCCATGAGACCAGAACTGGATGGTGCCCAGCTACCATTATGGGACATTTTGATCAAAGATTCTATAGAAGAATCCTGATTAAAAGGTGGAAAATGCAGAACAGAATTTAAAATTCTCAAGGACTCTGGACTTTCTGGAGCCATGGAGGCTGGATAAACCCCTGAAACTATTGCCCTAAGATAGTCTTAAAACCTTGAATCAAAAATATCCTGAAGTCTTCTTAAAACCAAATAGCTTAGCTTAACTGGTAAAGAATGTCTGCCTTGAGCAGTGTGTTCTTTTAAGATCTATCTATATTCAATCATATTGACAAGAGCAACTCTAAAGAGTACATAAGAAACTTAGGGGGGCAGGGAGTTTATGTTAATTGGGGAGGAACAAGAGAAAAGGAGAGTGAGGATGGTTGCACAATTCAAAGAATATAATCAAGGTCACTGAATTGTACACATAGAAATTGCTGAATTACTGTATGTTCTGTTGTGCATATTATCAACACCAACAACAAAAATGAAATAAATTATAAAAAAGAGCAAATAAAGTTAGCTACTTAAATTAAAAAGTAATTATTTGCTAAATTATTTTATATACCTGTACCCAAGAGAGAGGAATATTTCCATGTTTGAAACTTGATCCCTCTTATACCCTTAAGGAAATCACTTACTCCATCTTGGTTTCTTCCCCACGATAAACCCAGAATAGAATCATCTTGCAAGACTTCTTATAGTTAGTGAATACATGCTAAATTTTTTAAAAATATTTTATTTTGTTTTAGGTGAAAGTTTGCAGAGCAAATTAATTTCTCACTCAAAAATTCGTAAACAAATTGTTTTGTGACTTCGGTTGCAATGTGTCAGCACTCTCCCCCTTTCCCTTTACATCCCAAATTCTATCTGTGCAGGTTTCCTATCCCTTCCCGCCTTGTCATCTTGGCTTTGGGCAGGTGTTGCCCATTTTTTCTTGGATACTTGATTGAACTAAGAAGCACGTTTCCTGTGGGTGTTATCTTTTGTTTTATAAAAAAAAAAAAAAAAAATTTTTTTTTTTTAAATATTTGGCTGAAAGGTGAACTTGGGGAGTGGCTTCAGTTCTGAGTTAGAAGGGTGTCTGAGTTCCATAGTCTTGGGGTTCCTCCAGTCTGTCAGATCAGTAAGCCTGGTCTTTTTTGTGAAGTTGAATTTTATTCTACATTTTTCTCCCACTCTGTTCAGAGCCTTCTACTGTGATCCCTGTCACAGCTGTCTGTGGGGGTAGCCAGGTACCATCTACTTCTTCTGGGCTCAGGCTGGTGGAGGCTGTGGCTCATGTGATCTGTTAGTCCTGTGGATTGTTTCCTTGTGTCTTTGATTTTCTTCATTCTCCTTTGCTCCAGATGGGATGAGATCAATAGATGTATTTTATTTTATTTTTTAAATTTTTATTGTGCTTTAAGTGAAAGATTACAAATTAAGTCAGTGTCTCATACAAAAATTTGTATACACCTTGCTATATACTCCTAACTGCTCTCTCCCTAATGAGACAGCCTGTTCCTTCCCTCCACTCTCTCTTTTTGTGTCCATTCTGCCAGCTTCTAAGCCCTTCTGACCTATCATCTCCCCTCCACATAGGAGATGTCAACATAGTCTCAAGTGGCTACATGATCCAAGAAGGTCATTCTTCACCAGTATCTTTTTCTATCCCATTTTCTAGTCCAATCCCTGTCTGAAGTGTTGGCTTTGGGAATGGTTCCTGTCCTGGGCTACAGAAGCTCTGGGGGCCATGACCACTGGGGTCCTCTAGTCTCCGTCAGACCATTAAGTCTGGTCTTTCTACAAGAATTTGGGGTCTGCATCCCGCTGCTCTCCTGCTCCCTCAGGGGTTCTATGTCATGTTCCCTATCAGGGCAGTCATCAGTTGTAGCCAGGCACCATCTAGTTCTTCTGGTCTCAGGATGATTAGTCTCTGGTTTATGTGGCCCTTTCTGTCTCTTGGGCTCGTAATTACCTTGTGTCCTTGGCGTTCTTCATTTTCCTTTGGTCCAGGTGGGTTGAGACCAATTGATGCATCTTAGATGGCCGCTTGCTAGCGTTTAAGATCCCAGACACCGCTCTCCAAAATGGGATGCAGAATGTGTTCTTAATAGATTTTATTATGCCAGTTGACTTAGATGTCCCCTGAAACCATGGTCTCCAAACCCCTGCCCCTGCTACGCTCACCTTCAAAGAATTCAGTTTATTCAGGAAACTTTTTGCTTCTGGTTTAGCCCAGTTGTCATCACTTAAAGTAGTTCTTATCTACTATCTATTTAATGAATACCCCTCTCCCTTCCCCCTCCCTCCCCTCTCTCATAACCATCAAAGAATATTTTCTTCTCTGTGTAAACTATTTCTCGAGTTCTTACAATATTTGTCCTTTTGCAACTGACTAATTTCACTCAGCATAATGCCTTCCAGATGCCTCCATGTTATGAAATGTTTCACAGATGCATCAGAGTTCTTTATCAATGCATAGTATTCCATTGTGTGAATATACCATGATTTATTTATTCATTCATCCTTTGATGGACACTTTGGTTGCTTCCATTTTTTGCTATTATAAACAGTGCTGCAATGAACATGGGTACGCGTATCTCTGTTCGTGTAAAGGCTCTCACTTCTCCTAGATATATTCCAAGCGCTGGGATTGCTGGATCATATGGTAGTTCTATTTCTAGCTTTTTAAGGGAGTGCCCAATCAATTTCCAAAGTCGTTGTACCATTTTACATTACCACCAGCAGTGTATAACTGTTCCAGGATCTCCACAACCTCTCCAACATTTATTATTTTATGTTTTTTGGATTAATGCCAGCCTTGTTGGAGTGAGATGGAATCTCGTTGTAGTTTTGATTTCCACTTCTCTAATGGCTAATGATCATGATCATATCCTCATGCATCTGTTAGCTACCTGAATGTCTTCTTTAGTGAAGTGTCTGTTCATATTTTTTGCCCATTTTTAAATTGGGTTATTTGTCTTTTTGTAGTTGAGTTTTTGCAGTATCATGTAGATTTTAGAGATCAGGTGCTAACCTGCAAGTCTGTAAGTAATCTTTTTACTCTTTTGGTGAAGTCTTTTGATGTGCATAGTTGTTTGATCTTTAGAAGCTCTCAGTTATCTAGTTTTTCTTCTGCGTTGTTACTAATGTTCTGTATACTGTTTATGCCATGTATTAGGGCTCCTAACGTCCCTATTTTTCTTCCATGATCTTTATCATTTTAGATTTTATGTTTAGGTCTTTCTTTGATCCATTTTCAGTTAGTTTTTCTGCATGGTGTGAGTTATGGATCTTGTTTCATTTTTTTGGAGATGGATATCCACTTATGCCAGCACCATTTGTTAAAAAGACTGTCTTTTCCCCAATTAACTGACTTTGGGTCTTTGTCAAATATCAGCTGCTCACATGTGGATAGATTTGTGCCTGGATTCTCAATTCTGTTCCATTGGTCTATGTGTCTGTTGTTGTACCAATACCAGGCTGTTTTGACTACTGTGGCGGTATAACAGGTTCTAAAATCAGGCACAGTGAGGCCTCCCACTTTGTTCTTCCTTTTGGGTAATTCTTTACTTATCTGGGGCTTCTTTCCCTTCCATATGAAGTTGGTGATTTGTTTCTCCATCTCATTAAAAAATATCATTGGAATTTGGATCGGAATTGCATTAAATCTATAGGTCGTTTTTGGTAGAATAGACATTTTTACAGCGTTACATCTTCCTATCCATGAGCAAGGTATGTTTTTCCACTTATGTAGGTCTCTTGGTTTCTTGCAGAAGTGTTTTGTAGTTTTCTTTGTATAAGTCTTTTACATCTCTGTTAAGGTTTATTCCTAAGTATTTTATCTTCCTGGGGGCTACTGTGAATGATATTGATTTGGTCATTTCCTCTTCTATGTTCTTTTTGATGGTGTAGGGGAATCCAACTTATTTTTGCATGTTTGTCTTGTATCCTGACACTCTGCTGAACTCTTCTATTAGTTTCAGTAGTTTTCTTGTGGATTCCTTAGGGCTTTCTGAGTATAAGATCATGTCATCTGCAAATAGAAATATTTTTACTTCTTCCTTGCCAATCTGGATGCCCTTTATTTCTTTATCTAGTCTAATTGCTCTGGCTAGGACCTCCAGCACAATGTTGAATAAGAGTGGTGATAAAGGGCATCTTTGTCTGGTTCTCGATCTCAAGGGGAATGCTTTCAGGCTCTCTCCATTTAGGATGATGTTGGCTGTTGGCTTTGTATAAACGCCCTTTATTATGTTGAGGAATTTTCCTTCTATTCCTATTTTGCTGAGAGTTTTTTTTTATCATGGATAGGTGTTGAACTTTGTCAAATGTCTTTTCTGCATCAGTTGATAAAATCATGTGATTCTTGTCTTTTATTTTATTTATGTGATGGATTACATTAATTGTTTTTCTAATGTTGAACCATCCCTGCATAGCTGGTAGGAATTATTGGTCATGGTGAATTATGTTTTTGAAATGCTGTTGAATTCTATTGCCTAGAATTTTGTTGAGGATTTTTACATATAAGTTCATGAGGGATCTAGGTCTGTAATTTTCTTTTTTCATGGTGTCTTTACCTGGTTTTGGTTTCAGGGATATGCCGGCTTCATAGAATGAGCTAGGAGTATTCAGTCCTTTTCTACTCTCTGAAATATCTTTAGTAATTGCGGTGCTAACTCTTTTCCGAGAACTCTGCAGTGAAGCCATCCAGGTCGGGGCTTTTTTCTGTTGGGCGTTTTTTAAATTAACTTTTCAATCTCTTCTTTTGTTAGGGCTCTATTTAGTTGTTCTACCTCTGTTTGTGTTAGTTTAGGTAGGTAGTGTGTTTCTAGGAATTCATCCATTTCTTCTAGGTTTTCAAATTTATTAGAGTACAATTTTTCGTAGTAATCTGATATGATTCTTTTAATTTCAGTTGGGTCTGTTGTAATATCCCCCATCTTATTTCTTATTTGGGTTATTTGCTTCCTCTCCTGTTTTTCTGTTCTCAGTTTAGCCAATGGTTTACCAATTTTGTTGATTTTTTTCAAAGAACCAGCTTTTGGTCTTAATTCTTTCAATTGTTTTTCTGTTTTCTATTTCATTTAGTTCTGCTGTAATTTTTATTATTTGTTTTCCTTTGGTGCCTGACGGTTTCTTTTGTTGCTCTCTTTCATTTTTGTTCAAATTGTAGGGATTGTTCTTTGTTTTTTGCCCTTTCTTCTTTTTGGATGTGTGCATTTATTGATATAAATTGACCTCTGAGCACTGCCTTTGCTGTGTCCCAAAGGTTCTGATAGGAAGTATTTTCATTCTCATTGAATTCTATGAATTTCTTTATTCCATCCTTAATGTCTTCTATAACCCAGTCTTTTTTGAGCAGGGTATTGTTCAGTTTCCAAGTGTTTGATTTCTTTTCCCTGTTTTTTCTGTTATTGATTCCTACTTTTATGGCCTTATGGTCACAGAAGATGCTTTGCAATATTTTGATGTTTTGGATTCTGCTAAGGCTTGCTTTATGACCTCGTATGTGGTCTGTTCTAGAGAATGTTCCATGTGCATAAGAAAAGAAAGTATACTTGACTGCTGTTGGGTGGAGTGTTTTGTATATGAGGTCAGGTTGGTTGATTGTGGCATTTAGATCTTCTGTGTCTTTATCGAGCTTCTTTCTGGATGTCCTGTCCTTCACCGAAAATCGTGTGTTGACGTCTCCTGCTATTATTGTGGAGCTGTCTGTCTCATTTTTTAATGCTGATACAGTTTGTTTTTTGTATCTTGCAGCTCTGTCATTGGGTGCATAAATATTTAGTATGGTTATATTCTCCAGGTATATTGTCTCTTTAATCATTATATAGTGTCTTTCCTTATCCTTTATGATGGATTTAAATTTAAAGTCTATTTTGTCAGTAATTAATATTGACACTCCTGGTCTTTTTTGATTGTTGTTTGCTTGATATATTTTTTTCCTTCCTTGAGTTTTAGTTTGTTTGTGTCTCTGAGTCTAAGGTGTGTCTCTTGTAGGTAGCATATAGACAGACCTCGTTTTTTAATCCATTCTGCCACTCTCTGTCTCTTTATTGGTACATTTAGTCCATTTACTTTCAGCGTAATTATGGATAGGTGTGAATTTAGTGCTATCATTTTGAAGTCTTTTTTTGTGTGTTGTTGACAGTTTCTTTTTCCCACTTAATTTTATGTGCTGAGTAGATTATCTTTATATATTGTCTTTTCCTCGTATTTGTTGTTGTTGATTTTGTTTCTGCTGAGCCTCTATTTTTTTCTTGTCTTTTATTTTCATGTGTAGGTTAGTTTTTCTCCTTTGTGGTTACCTTATTATTTACCCCTATTTTTCTAAATTATAACCTAACTTTTATTTCTTTGTATCGTCTTTTCTTCCTCTCCATATGAAAGATCTATGACTACATTTCTTAGTCCCTCGTTATTGTTTTAATGTTGTCTTCTTTTACATAATAACATCACTGTTTTCCTGTTTTGAGTGTTTTTTTAATCTTGATTTATTTTTGTGATTTCCCTGTCTGGGTTCACATCTGATTGTTCTGCCCAGTGTTCTAGTCTTGGGTTGATACCTGATATTATTGATTTTCCAACCAAAGAACTCCCTTTAGTATTTCTTGTAGTTTTGGTTTCGTTTTGACAAATTCCCTAAACTTCTGTTTATCTGGAAATGTCCTAATTTCACCTTCATATTTGAGAGAGAGTTTTGCTGGATATATGATTCTTGGCAGGCAATTTTTTTCCTTCAATTTTTTATATAAGTCATCCCATTGCCTTCTTGCCTGCATGGTTTCTGCCAAGTAGTCTGAGTTTATTCTTATTGACTCTCCTTTGTAAGTGACTTTACGTTTATCCCTAGCTGCTCTTAAAATTCTCTATCTTTGGTTTTGGCAAATTTGATTATAATATGTCTTGGTGACTTTCTTTTAAAATCTGCCTTATGTGGAATTCAATGAGCATCTTGGATAAATATCTTCTCATCTTTCACAGTATCAGGGAAGTTTTCTGCCAACAATTCTCTCTGTATTTTCTGTTATCTCTCCCTGTTCCGGTACTTCAATTACTCGTAGGTTATTTCTCTTGATAGAGTCCCACATGATTCTTAAGGTTTCTTCATTTTTTTTAATTCTTTTATTTAATTTTTCTTCAAATATATTGGTGCCAAGTGCTATATCTTCAAGTTCAGAAATTCTGCCTTCCCCTTGCTCAATTCTGCTGCTCTGACTTTCTATTGATTTGTGTAATTCTGTAATTTTATTGTTAATCTTCTGAATTTTTGATTGCTGTCTATGGATTTTTCCAGCTTATTAAATTTTTCATTATGTTCCTGAATAACATTTTCAATTTCTTCAACTGCTTTATCTTATGTTCCTTGGCGTTTTCTGCATATTGCCTGATTTCCTTCCTGGTGTCTTAAAGGGTTCTGCATATTAATCTTTTGTATTCTGCCTCCGGTAATTCCAGGAACGCACTTTCATCTAGACGATCCCTTGAATCTTTGTTTTGAGAGCTTGTTCAGGCAATCATGGTCTGTTTCTTTACGTGACTTGATATTGACTGTTGTCTCCAAACCATCTATAAGTTATTGCATTAGTTTACTTTATGTTTGCTTACTATATCGTAGCTTCTTGCTTTGTTTTGTTTTGATATACCGAAATGGGTTCCTTGAGTGAGCTAGTTTGATAATTTTCACCTTTAGAGTTCTGACGTCCTGTCACCAGATAGCTAGAGCTCTTATCAGGTATATCAGTCTAGGAATCCATTCACTTTCCTTGTCTGAATTCAGCTCAGGTGTCCAGGTAGCTGATCATCAAGTGTGTGTTACAGCTTCTGTCCTACAGTCTTAGAGGGGCAGGGGTGATTGGTGTAGGTACCGGTATCTGATTGCAGCAGGGGGTCACACTCTGAGCAATGCAGGGGGCTGAGTATCTTCCCCCAAGTGTCTCTGAGGAAAGTGTGTCCCTGTTCCCTAGAGCGTACAGGTGGGTAGGTTCTGCAGACAGACCATGGACACCCAATATTTTTGGTTGTGAGGACTGGGAGGTACCAGTTATCCTTGGACCCCGGTCACGGGTGGCTAGTTGACCTGAGTGGGTAGGTGAGGACCCTGTTTAATAGGCAAAGTGGTGTTAAACATCAAACACCCACCTCTCCACCACACAGCTGAAACAGTTGTAGTCTGCCAACAAGAGCCTATGCTCCTGAAATAGGCCCACACATGTCCATGCAGAGCGGAGAGTTACTCAAAGTCCAAGGATTTTGCCTTTTATGCCTGTACAGGAGCCACTTCTGTCCTGAGCTCCTCCGGTTATTGGAGCTGGCAAATTATCTTTTCCCCAATTGTGAATTTATTCCTTCTCTAGGGTCTGGAGGATGGCTCTAGGTGCTCAGTAGGGCCTATCTCAGGCCCAGGGAATTCAGCAGCCACTGAAGCCAGCTTGGGGGCAGGGGGTGCAGTAAAATATACGTAAGTACTTAGCTTTTGCTGAGAATGCTGTTCTTTTCTGGTTCCGGAGGTGTGAGTAGGCTGTGTGGCTGGCTGCTTCTCCCTGAGGAAACTGTGGCCGAAAGCTAGTACCAGTCCACCACCGCTGCTCCTGGGAATGGTGTCTGAGGGCTCCCAGTGATACAGGTCTGGTAACTCCTCTCCGCTTCTGAGCTGTCTCTTCTTTCCCCTGCCACTCAGTTTGTTTTCTAACCTTGTCTTTGATGTTCAGGGCCTAGCTTGTCATAAATATACTTGCTTCACTTGTTTTTTCAGGTCTTTGTTGTAAGAGGGCTTGCCAGAAGCATCTTTCTGTTCTGCCATCTTGGCCCACCTCCAATGGATGTATTTTAGATGGCCGCTTGAAACCTATTAAAACCCCAGACAGTACTAACCAAAGTAGGATGTAGAACACTTTCTTTATGAATTACGTTATATCAATTGACCTAGACGTCCCCTGAGACCATGGTGGCCAGCTCAGTAACTTGGTTCCTTGAGATGTTTGTTTGTGTCTACGCATCTTCTATGACTGTGTCCCCTTCCTGCTTTATTATATGTATGAATATACATGCTGCACGTACAGATACGTATGTAAAAATATCCACAGCCAAACCTATACATGCACTTCGGTATACTCTATATATACTCCTTGTCCTATTCAGCACACATATCTACCTGTGTGTCTGCTTGTAAATTATTGTTTATTTTTACTGTTGTTGTGGGGTTGTATATATTATTTGCTGTGGTCATCTTTTTTTTTCCTTGCGTTCTCCTTTGCCTTGGTCAAATTGTGCTGACTTCCCCTATATTGTGTATTGCTTTTCCCTTTACCAAATTAACACTTATCTCTTATCTAGTTAGTAATTTCTCCTCCCCATTCCCTTCCATCCCTCCCTTTCCCTAACCTGTTGCCATTTAGTCAATTCCAACTCATAGTGACCCTATAAGACAGAGAACTGCCTCATAGGGCTTCCAAGGAATGGCTGGTGGATTTGAACTGCTGACCTTTGGTTAGCAGTTGGGCTCTTAACCACTGCACCACCAAGCTCCTTCCCTGTTAACCATCAAAGATTTTTTTCTTTCTATGTGTAAACCTTTTCTTCAGATTTTATAGTAGTGGTTTTGTACGGTATTTGCCCTTTTGTGATTGACTTATTTCTCTCAGCATAATACCCTCCAGGTCCATCGATGTTGTGAGATTTTTCGTATATTCATCATTATTCCTTATCTTTGTGTAGTATTCCATTGAGTGTATATATCATAATTTGTTTATCCATTCATTCTTTGATGGGCACTTAGGTTGTTTCCATCTTTTTGCTATTGCGAATAATGTTACAGTGAACATGAGCGTGCATATGTCTATTTGTGTGATGGCTCTTATTTCTCTAGGATGTATTCCTAGGAGTAGGATTGCTGGATTATATGGTATTTCTACTTCTAGCTTTTTAAGGAAACACTGTCTTAATTATCTAGTGCTGCTGTAACAGAAATACCACAAGTGGCTGGCTTTAACAAACAGAAATTTATTCTCTCACAATTTAGGAGGCTAAAAGTCCAAATTCAGGGCTCCAGCTTCAAAGGAAGCCTTTTTGTCTCTGTTGGCTCTAGGGAAAGGTCTTTGTCATCAATCTTCCCCTGGATCTAGGAGTTTCTCAGCACAGGGACCCCAGGTCAAAAGGATGTACTCTGCTCCCAGCTCCTCTTTCTTAACGATAGGAGGTCCTTCTCCTCCCTGCTCACTTCTCTCTATCTCAAGAGAGACTGACTCAAGGTACAACCTGATCGTATAGCTTGTGCCCTGCCTCGATAATATAACCACCTCTAATCTTGCCTCATAAACATCAGAGAGGATTTACAATACATAGGATAAAAAAATCAGATCACAAAATGGGGACAATTACACAATACTGGGAATCCTGGCATAGCTAAGTTGACACACATTTTTGGGGGACACAGTTCAATCCATAACAAGCACTATATTGTCTTCCATAGTGGTTGTACCATTTTACATTCCCACCAGGAATGTATGAGAGTTTCAATCTCCCCACAACCTCGTCAGCACTTATTGTTTTCTGAATTTTTGATAAATGCCATACTTACAGGGGTGAAATAGTATCTCATGGTGGTTTTGATTTGCATCTCTGTCTTAATGCCTAATGATTGAGAGCATATTTTCATGTCGTTATTGGCTGTTCAAATGTCCTCTTTGGTGAAGTGTTTGTTCATGTTCTTTGCTCATTTTGTGATTGGGTTGCTTGTCTCTTTATTGTTGAGTTGTTGAAGTTTTCTATATATTTTAGAGATTAAACCATTATCAGATATTTTGTTGCCAAAGATTTTTCCCAGTCCGTAGGTTACATGCTAAATTGGTGAATAAAAATATTAAGTACTTTATAAACATTGCCTGGTAAGTTTATAAATATTAAGGAGCATTTTTACAGCCAAGATGAAATTACAAATTATAGACCATTTGAAAAAACATATACAAATATATACTTTTATATATCTACCAACGGAAACCCTGGTGATTTAGTGGTTAAGTGCTACGGCTGCTAACCAAAAGGTCAGCAGTTTTGAATCCACCAGGTGCTCCTTGGAAACTCTATGAAGCAGTTCTAGTCTGTCCTATAGGGTCGCTATGAGTCAGAATTGACTCTACCACGACGATAGGAAAAGAAAGCCACAATTATGAAAGAACAGAGTGGGAAAAAATCTCTTTCATGTATGTATTTTGATTGAAAAATACAATTAAAAATTTGGGGGACTGATTCTTTTTTTCACTTAATGATTGCTTAATGACATTTGCTCTCTGCCTAACTCAGATAAAATTATATGTGGTGTAAATAACAAGAAACTGTAACAGCTGCTAGCTTTTTCTAGTTAATAAAAAGAACCTGATGAAATTGTACTGAAGACAAGTCATTCAATTTTCTTAAAATTTGCTTCTGCTCCAGGGATCCAGGAGCATACAGTGATAGGGTTTTGCATTTCTAGAGAAAGCACTGCTATAAGTCAGGGTTTCTCAGCAGTGGCACTATTGACATTTGGGGCAGCTTCTTTGTTGTGGGGGTTGTCCAGTGCACTGTAAGATGTTTAGCAACAACCCTGGCCTCTACCCATTTGATGCCAGTTGCAAACCCCCTTCCCCCAGTTGTACCAACCAACAGTGTCTCCAGACATTGCCAAATGTCCCCTGGGCGACAAAACTGTGCCCTATTGAGAACGACTGCTATAAATAATGATTCCAGGTTGGAATGGACACAATTTTACATGTACTGAGGACACAGGCCCAAAGATTTGGCAGTAAGTCTTTATGTTCCAAATTGGTATTTGTTAGTAGTTGGGTAGATGCATCAGCTTCCAGATGCTTGGAGACTCCCCCACAGAAAGTAGAGGTGGCAGTAGGCACTGTTGGCACAGCACCCTGGAAGAATCATGCCTGCTCAAGGACACTGCCCAGGACCCCTGACTCTCTTCCCTATATCCTGCATCTAGGAAACCTGTTTTTCCTTCTCAGTTTTCCAGAATAACTAAGACGTTTTCTTGATCATTAATTATGTTATAAACATGATGACATTTTGCCAAACAAAAAAACCTGATGAAAGGCATTTTATCTTTGAATTTTCTATTTTATACGTAAAAACTTGAAATCAAGAGACTGGAGAGAATAATGTGTAAAGAAACATAAAGAAAGTGATATCATAAAACTGGAAAAGATCTTAGAGCTGCCCTGCCAATATATTTGCTTATTGTTTGCTTGGTATATTTTTCTCCATCCTTTGAATTTTAGTTTGTTTGTGTCTCTAAGTCTAAGGTGTGTCTCTTGTAGGCAGCATATAGACGGATCGTGTTTCTTTATCCAGTCTGAGACTCTCTGTCTCTTTATTGGTGCATTTAGTCCATTTACATTCAGCGTAATTATAGATAAGTATGTGTTGTCATTTTCATGCCTTTATAAGTGTGTTGTTGACAATTTCATTTTTCCACTTATTTTTTTGTGCTGAGATGTTTTTCTTTATAAATTGTGTGTTCCTCATTTTCATAGTATTTGACTTTATGTTTGCCAAGTCGTTATGTTTTTCTTGGTTTTTATTTTCAGTTATGGAGTTGTTATACCTCTTTGTGGTTACCTTAATATTTACCCCTGCTTTTCTAAGTAAAAACTAACTTGTAATGTCCTATATCGCCTTGTATCTCTCTCCATATGGCAGTTCTATGCCATCCGTATTTAGTCCCTCTTTTTGATTATTGTGATCTTTTACATATTGACTTCAATGATTCTGTTTTGAGCGTTTTTTTTTTTTTGATTAGTCTTAATTTGTTTTTGTGATTTCCCTATTTGAGCTGATATCAGGATGCTCTGTTCTGTGACCTTGTGTTGTGCTGGTATCTGATATTATTGGTTTTCTGACCAAACAATTTCCTTTAGTATTTCTTGTAGCTTTGGTTTGGTTTTTGCAAATTCTCTAAGCTTGTGTTTATCTGTAAATGTCTTAATTTCGCCTTCATATTTGAGAGAATGTTTTGCTGGACATATGATCCTTGGCTGGCAGTTTTTCTCCTTCAGCGCTCTATATATGTCATCCCATTGCCTTCTTGACTGCATGGTTTCTGCTGAGTAGTCTGAACTTATTCTTATTGATTCTCCTTTGTAGGAGACCTTTCTTTTCTCCCTGGCTGCTTTTAAAATTTTCTCATCTTTGGTTTTGGCAAGTTTGATGATAATATGTCTTGTTGATTTTCTTTCTGGATCCATCTTATACGGGGTTCAATGAGCATCTTGGATAGATATCCTTTCGTCTTTCATGATGTCAGGGAAGTTTTCTGCCAACAGATCTTCAACTATTCTCTCTGTGTTTTCTGTTAACCCTCCCTATTCTGGGACTCCAATCACACGCAAGTTATTCTTCTTGATAGAGTCCCACATGATTCTCAGGGTTTCTTCATTTTTTTTAATTCTTTTATCTGATTTTTTTCCAGCTATATTGGCGTCAATTCCCTGTTCCTCCAGATCTCCCACTCTGCGTTCTAATTGCTCGAGTCTGCTCCTCTGACTTGCTATTGCATTGTCTAATTCTGTAATTTTATTGTTAATCTTTTGGATTTCTGCATGCTGTCTCTCTATGGATTCTTGCAACTTATTAATTTTTCCACTATGTTCTTAAATAATCTTTTTGAGTTCTTCAACTGCTGTATCAGTGTGTTCCTTGGCTTTTTCTGTAGATTGCCTTATTTCATTTCTGAGGTCATTGTTGATGTCTTGAAGCATTCTGTAAATTAGTTTTTTATATTCTGTATCTAGCAATTCCAGGATTGTATCTTCATTTGGGAAAGATTTTGATTCTTTAGTTTGGGGAGTTGTAGAAGCAATCATGGTCTGCTTCTTTTTGTGGTTTGATATCGACTGCTGTCTCCAAGCCATCATTAAGATATTGTAGTGATTTATTCTATATTTGCTCACTGAGTCTTATCTTGTTTTGTTTTGTTTCAATATCCGTAGATGGGCTACTAGATTGTGCTGTCTTGATTGTTGTAGCCCTTGAATCACTTATGTCCTATTACCAGCTGGTTTGGGCTGTTACCAGATATATAAGCCTAAGAGTCCATTCACTATTCTTGAGTAGAATCTGATTTTGGGTCATTAAGTGTGTGGTGCAGACTGTCACCTAACCACCTAGAGAAGTAGTGGTGATAGTTGTGTGCACCAGATTCTAGTAGCAGCAGGGGTTCACACTCCGGGGGGACAGGATGCTGACAGGCTTCCCCCAAGTGTCAGTGAAGTAGGTGCGTCTCTATTCCTAAAGCACCTTGGTGGGTGGTCTCTGCAGCTGTACCTTAGGCACCCAATGCAAGTGCCTCTACAGATTGGTAGGTGTCACCCTCCTTTGAGCCCTAAGGCAGGAGGCTAGGTGGTCTGGGGGGAGCTTCAGCCCTCAGTTCCCTGTCGTGAGTCAGTGAGGGCTCTGTTGAATACGCAGAGATATCAGACCTGGGAAACTTGTCTTTCCATTAATCTGCTAAAACAATTACAGTCAGATCCCTATCAGAAATGCCTTTGCATTATAATAGCCACCTTGTTCCCTGTAGGGATGAAAGCCGAAGACTGTGGATCACATATACTTGGCTGGAGCTGGTTCTGTGTTTTTAGTCCAATTAGGGAAGGATTTTTTGTCCCTGGGTTTTTTGTAGCTCCTGGCAATATATTTGCACTAGCCACATTTCAAGTGCTCACTCACAGCATGTGGTTAGTGGCTGCCATATTTGTCAACTCGGATCTAGAACATTTCCATCATCACAGAGAATTGTATCAATAGTGCTGTCTTAGAGAATACTTAGATCATAGGCTTTATTTTATGGAGAAGTAACTATGTTCTGGGGAATATATAAATTAATCTGCCTAAAGATAAACAAGCTAGCTCATGGCAGAACCAAGACTGGAAACCAGACCAGTTAAATTCCACTCCTGTGTTCTTCCTCCCATATAAACCTGCCTCAAGTAGGTCCAGACATGAAATGCGACATGGGGTTTTGGCCACTGTACCTTTTAAAATGGGGTACCTTTAAAAGCGAGGAAAAAAATTAAGAGAATGGACCAACTCTAGACACAATTTTTGTGCAGTTCAATAAATATATGTGGGTACCTGACAACTACCAGGGACCTGATTCTAGAAACAATGTTGAAAAACCAAACCAGACCAAAATAAATTAAAACAAAGACTCCCCCCCCACCCTTGTCCACGTGTGAGTTACAGACCAGAAAACAAACACTTCCAACACCATGCGGTTGCAGGAAAGCTAAAGATAAGTGCAGGGAGCTTGAGAACACAGAGCACAGTTTGGAGTGGGGATGGGATGGAGCAAGAGTGATTTAGGGCATGCTTGCCAGAGGAGGTAACATCTGAGTAAAGAACGTGGGAAAGGTACTCAGGATGGAGGGAAGGGCATTGCCCAAGACACAAAGGAGCAAAGCAGGAGGGTGGCCTGGGCAACTTCCTTGCCTCTTTGGCTTCAATGACTAATCTTTTGTTAGTAGCTCCCAAATTCCCAGGGCAGATTGCTGCCTGTGTTACTGGCCACCCCCAGGCACCATGTCCAATGGCCCTTATGTTCACATGTACACCCCGCATTCCATCTACATATCCCACTCCATCTGCTTCTCATCCTCTACACCTGCCTTGCTTAAGGACACCACCAACCTAACCCTTCTGAGAAACAGCCTTGACTCTTCTTTCTCACTCTATATCCACCAGTCAACAAACTTTACTCCATTTCCTTAAAAGTTCTTGGACCAGCTCATCCCCAAACCACCTTTGTTCAGGCACCCGTAATTTCTGTCTCTCTTACATTTTTGAGACATAATTCATAAAACAACAACATAATATTTACCCATTCAAAGTGTACAACTGAGTGAATTTTTGTGTATTCACAAAATTGTATAACCATCACCACTATCCAATTCCAGAATATTTTCATCACTCCCCCCCTCCAAAAAACCCCTGTACTCATTAGCAGTACATTCTACCCCGCAACACCCAACCCCTGGTAACTACTAATCTATCTACCTTCTGTCTCTCTGACTTGTTATTCTGGACATTTCATGTAAGTGGAATTATACAATATGTGGCCTTTTGTGCGTGACTTCTTTCACTTAAGAATGTTTTCAAGGTTCATCTATGTTGTAGCATAGATCCGTAGTCACTGCTTTTTATGATCAAATAATATTCCGTTGTATGTAGGTACCACATTTTGTTTATCCATCCATCAGCTGATGAGCATTTGAGTTGTTTCCACTTTTCAGCTATTGTGAATAGTGCTGCTATGAACATTGCTGTACAGGTTTTTGGTGTGGACATAGTTTTCATTTCTCTTGGGAATCCTGTCATCTTTTGGTAAGACTGTGAATAGATTCAGTTTTCCCTACCTCCAGGTTTATCCTCCCAACCCATCCTCCGACCTAACAGCAGAGTCTTTTAAGCATGTAAATCTTATAAATGTGTCAATCAGACCATGCCGAAACTCTAATTAAAGTCTTAGGGCTTTTCATTGCTCTGAGAAAAAACCCAAAAGCCTTAAAGTGGACTTAGAGGGCCCTGCCACCACCCGTCTGTCAGTTTGTCATGCTGTGGTGGCTCACATGTTGCTGTGATGCTGGAAGCTATGCCACCAGTATTTCAAGTACTAGTAGGGTCATCTGTGGTGGACAGGTTTCAGCAGAGCTTCCAGACTAAGATGTCTTGGATTGAATTATGTCCCCCCGAAATGTGTGTATCAATTTGGCTGGGCCATGATTCCCAGCATTGTGTGGTTGTCCTCCATTTTGTGATTGTCATTTTATGTTAAAGAAGATTAGGGTGGAGTAGTAATGCCACGGACATAACAGGTCACATTCTTGATCAAATGTAAAGAGGGTTTCCCTGGGGTGTGGTTTGCACCACCTTTTATCTCTTAAGAGAGAAAAAGGAAAGGGAAGCAAGCAGAGATTTGAGGATGTCATACCACCAAGAAAGCAGTACTGGGAGCAGAGTGAGTCCTTTGGACCTGACCAGACCAAGGGAAGACTGATGACAATGATCTTCCTCCAGAGCCAGCAGAGAAAGCCTTCCCCTGGAGATGATGCCCTGAATTTGGACTTATAGCCTACTAGACAGTGAGAGAATAAATTTCTCTTTGTTAAAGCCATCCACTTGCAGTATTTCTGTTATAGCAGCACTAGATGACTAAGACAACAGACTAGGGAGAAAGGCCTGGGACTTTACTTTCAAAAACTACCCAATGAAAACTCAGTGGATCACAAGAGAATACTGTCTGATATAGTGCTGGAAGATGAGCCCCCTAGATTGGAAGGCACTCAAAATACACAGTGGCTGCAAAAATAGACTTGAGCATACTGATGATCATGAAGATGGCACAGGGTCGGGGTAGCCTTGATAGGAGCTGACTTGATGGCATCCAACAACAGGGCCCTACCTACTTCTTCTGCCTCATCTCATACGGCTGGGCTGGGGAGATTGGAAACTTCAGATAAAAGGCAGTGGTACATGGTTAAGCACTCAGCTGCCAGCCTTGGAAACCCTATGGGGCAGTTTTACTCCTATTGGGTCACTATGAGTTGAAATCGACTGGACGGCAGTGGGTTTTCATGGTGCTACTGTAGCTCAAACACTGCTGCTATTGGCAACGGTAAAGTTTGTTTCTTTCCTGTCCTGCAGACCCAAGCCCAGGACGCTTAAAAAAAAAAAAAAAAACTTACATAACCTGAAAAGACAAGATGGCCATACTGTAGGTTTTCTTTTCTCTCCTAGGACCCTTCCTAAAACTCCATATCACAAAATCACAGAATGTTAGAGCTTAAAGGAACCTCAGGGAGCATCTAGCCAGTGATTTTCCAGCTATGCTCTGTGGCATCACAGGGGCTGCTGGGAAATATGTCAGACCTGCGAATGGAAGGAATGAGGTCAGTAGGCAGCTTCCTACTGTGATGTGTTTCCAGGTAGTTTTCGTTTGAATGGAGTCCCTGGGTGGTGCACACGGTTAACACGCCTAGTTGCTAACCAGAAAGGTTGGAGGTTCAAGTCCACTTACAGCTGCCTTGAAAGAAAGGCCTGATAATCTGCTTCTAAAAAATCAGTCACAGAAAATCCTACGGAGCACAGCTCTACTTTGACACACATGGGGTCACCATGAGTCAGGGTAGACTGGACGGCAACTGGTAATTAATAAAAATGTATTTGTTTAAAATTTTCCTCGGCTTGGAAAAAAAAAAAAAGGTTTGAGAACACACTGATTTAATCAAACCTCCTGGTTTATAGATGAGAAAATAAGGCTGAAGCAGACACATCTCTTCTTAAGTCCACTGAAAGTGCACTGAAGTCCTCTGACCCTCCTGTGCATTCACCAGCACCCCCACCTCATCAGAGTGGCCCTGCTGGTCCCGAGATCCCTGGGATTCCTTAGGGAACTCTGAGGGGGCCAGAGCGAGGCAGGGGAGAGGCAGGCAAGTGAGAAGTTAAAAGACAGAAGGGTAAATGCTGCAGGGAAAACAGGAGATCAAGCTTTAAATCAAAGGTAAAAATAGAAGCAGCTGCCTGTTCAGGCTTGGGGTAGAGGTGCAAGGAAAGGAATCCATCACACTAATGACTTGTCAGCCCTTCAGGCCCAGGCAGGAACTGCTGCCTGCAGAAATGTCATCCCAGACGACAGGAAGAGCAGAAACATAAAAGAGGCACAAGCACGGCCCAGGCATTACAGAGAGCTTGGGGAGAGTCCAGAAACAAACTCAGAGAAGAAAGAAAAGAGAGGTGATGGCTGAGATCAATGGGAGGGCCCTGGCAGCACAAGGGGCTAAGCTATCCTTCTCGCCTGTCTCTCCCCTGCTTCTGCCCCAGCCAGGGAGCGGCAGATGTTTGGGATCAGTGCAATTTTTCAAACAAGAGGAAGTGTGGTGGGTCTCAGGAGAGATCTGCGCTGTCTGGTTCTCCAGAGTCAGCAGACACGATGGGGCTCTGTGGGCAGGAGCTGAAAAAAAAAAAAGGGCTCTCTAATTGATCCCCTCAGAGGGCAGAAAATAGCAAGCCGCTACTCCTCAGCTTAATGCTGCTTGAGGGGGCTGTCTGCTTTTCAACTGAGTTTCCATCAGGGGTGCCAGAGAGCGGCTTTCCTGCCAGCTGAACTCTCTGGCCCGCCCTGCAATTTCCTTTCATTTTTATTGTCTGCATAACTAGGCCTTCCATCTGAATTCGTCAATTAACCTTCCCACTCGCCAGAGTACAGTACATTTGGTATGATGGTATTGCTATTCAAAACAAAGAGGCCCCAGTTTCTCTAGCTGAGAAGAGTCACAAAGACTGCCCTCAGCCTTAAACCTGAAGCAGTCAGTCATTCAATGAAGACAACCCGGTAAAAATAAAAAAAAAAAAATAAAGCAATGAGAAAAAGCCAAGAAGTGAGCCAAACCCCTCCCTCTTTGCCATTATGTAGCCTGTAGCACAAATTGCTGGCTGGTTAGCTGAAATGTTTGCTTTTCCTCTCACTCATTTGACATTATGAGATGTTTCCACAGGAAAAAAAAGGCTCAATTTACATTCAAGCTTTCGATCACAACTAGAAGGTCCAGGCTTTTAGCCGCAGTTGGGAAGGGGAGAAATCAAAGCCTTTGTTGCCCTTCAGGAGTGACACATAGGCCTCCCTCTCCTTCAAAGTCACGAAAGCCAGTCGAACTTTTTCTGCTTCTCTATAAAAATTGGACAGCAGTAACATCACAGACTATTGTTTATGAAAAATAGAAGCTCACAGAGATTTATTACTTAAGGGGTACTGTGTGTCCGTTGCTGTTTTTAGTCACTTTCAAGTCAGCACCGACTCTTGGAAACTTAAGTACAACAGAACTAAATGTTGCCGGGACCTGTTCCACCATCATGATCATTGGTGTGCTTGAGTCCATTGTTGTGGCTATCGTGACAATCCATCTCATTGAGGCTTTTCCTCATTTTCACTAACCCTCAGTTTTACCAACCCTCATGGTGTTTTCTAGCAATTGGTCGTTTCTGATGATGTGTTCAAACTAAGTGAGCCGAAGTCTCACCACCTTTACTTCTAAGGAGCATTCTGGTTATATTTCTTCCAAGACTGATTTGTTCTGTAAAGGGTGATGAAAAAAGAATTGGAAGTGGATAGTAGTGATGGTTGCACCACCTGATGAATGTAATTAATATCACTGCATTGTGCACATAAAAATGGCAAACAAATATATATATATACCATAATAAGTTAAAAAAAATAAAAGTGGTGCACATGGCACAATATCATGTAGTCTGTGTAAATATGGGACCTCAGTATGGCTTAGTTTTGCAAGGTGTTGCATTCCAAGAGATAATTGCTTGACATAAAAATATGATTGGAAGCAGTCCAAACCTTTATTTAGTTAGTCTCTTGAGGAAATGCTAAACAGGGAACGTTTTGTACTTTTAAGACACAGCAAAACTCTATTCTACTTCCTAGTTCATTGCTTAGTGCCTGGGGTCTTAAGAGCTTGCAAGTGGCCATCCAAGGCATGACAATCGGTCTCTGTTCGCCTGGAGCAGCACAGAAAGGAGAGTCAGGAGTAGGAGGAGAAAATGGATGTGTGGCTAATTGCCTCCATTAACAACTGCCTCCTTCGTCATGAGACCAGAAGAACTGGACAGTGCCTGGCTACCATTACTGAACATTTTGATCAAAGATTCTATAGAAGAATCTTTGATCAAAAGGGGAAAAATCCAGAATAGAATTTAAAATTCTCATGGAATCCCAGATTTTTTGGAGCCATGGAGGCTGGATGAACCCCTGAAGCTTTTGCCCTGAAATAATCTTTAACCTTAAATTAAAAATATCCTGTGAAGTCTTCTTAAAACCAAACAATAATTTAGCTTAATGAGCAAAGAACATCTGCCTTGAGCATTATGCTCTTTTGAGATCTATCTATAGGGATCAAACTGACAATTAGAAAGATTAGGTAGGAACCTTAGGGGGCAATGAGTTGTGTTAATGCAGGAGAAACAACTCAGAAAATGAGAGTGAGAAAGGTTGCACAACTTGAAGAATGTAATCAATGTCACTGAATTGTACATGCATAAGCTATTGAATTGGTGCCTGTTCTGCTGCATATATTCTCAACAACAACAATAAAAAGACCCATGCTGCCACCAAAGCAAACATGAGGACAGCTCCAACTCCTGAAAGTCTGAGAAAACTGAAAGTGTCAGTAAATTGATGCTCCCTCCTCCCGCATGTGGGGTCTGTGTTAAATGAAGGAAAATAAGTGGCTAAATGACCAAAACAATCCCATTTGTCACCCACCTAACCATACTGGAACTGAATTAAGTTATGGAGCCTCCCATGTGCATCTTAGGCTGGTTCTGGGGACAGAGGGGCACCTACCAGGGCTGGGAACCCCCGTATATTCGTTACCAATTCTGGGGTCCAACTTTGGGATCACCACTGTGCACCTGACCTCTGCAAACTGTACTTATTCCAGGAGAATGGCCATGGTTTCTTCTTTTTTTTTCTCAGCCCTAATTAACTTCAACCAGAGTGAGAATTTAGCCTCTCTGGTTTTTTACAGGAGTCCCTGGGAGGCTCAAACAGTTGTGTACGGCTGCTAACTGAAAGGTTGCCAGTTCAAACCCACCCAGAGGTGCCTCAGAAAGAAACCCTGGTGCTGTGCTTCCGAAAGGTCACAGTCTTGAAAACCCTATGGAGCATAGTTCTACTGCGCCACACATGGGGTCACCATGAGTCGGAACTGTCTTGACGGCAACTAGTTTGTTTTGTTTGTTTGTGACGAAATCCCAGATTGATTAGCCATGCTTGGTTCTAAACTTTTCAGCACCGATCCAATCCAGTCACTCTGATTTTCCAACTTTGGCTCTATTATCTTCCGGGTGGAGGAGACACTGTAGCTGTCTGTCCAGCCTGAATAAAACACGCAATATTCTTTTTTGTTGTTGACACACAGTTATGAATTCAATACGTGAGTTGCCACTACTCTGCAGTCTGCTTTATACTCTCTCCTGGGCAGTGCATGGAAGTGAGAGATTCCACCTCCAAGCCAGAAGTCCTAGTATACCAAGTCAGCATAAAATCCCTAAGCCTTGGCTCCACACACTCTCACAGATACCACATTTCTCTCCTTCAGTGATCATTGTTCTTGCACTATTTCAGTGGCATGCTCTGATCATGACTCAACACCCTGGTTGTCTACTGCCATGTCACATACAACCTCAAAAGTTAGAGCCTAAAACTAACACATTATTATTATTTCTCATAGCTCTGTGGATTGACTGGGCTCAACTGGGTGGTTTGTGCTTGGAACCTCTCATGTGGTTAGTCAGAGAGCAGCTGGGGCTACCGTTATCTGAAGGTTGGACATCCAAGATGGCATCTGTTATGGATTGAATTGTGCCTCCCAAAAATAGGGTGTTGTAAATCCTAACCCCTATACATGTGGATGTAAACCCATCTGGGAATAGGGCTTTCTTTGTTATGTTAATGAGGCTATATCAGTGTAGAGAGTGTCTTAAGCCAATCACTTTTAAAATCTAAAAGGAGTATCTCAGGCCCAGGAGCAAGCAAGGACAAACTGGGGAAGATTAATGTCATGTGGAGATCACCAAGGAACTGAGGATCAGAAGCTGAAAAGAGACAAGGACCTTCCCCCAGAGCCAACAGAGAGCAAAAGCTTTCCTCTAGAGCCAGTGAGCTGAATTTGGACTTCTAGCCCCCTAACTGTGAGAAAATAAATTTTTGTTCCTTACAGCCACTAACTTGTGGTATTTCTGTTAGCAGCACTAGATAACTATGACAGCATTTATACTCATCTGTCTGGTGCCTCATCAAAATAGCTGGATCAGCTGGGATTGCTCAGGGATCTCTCTTTTTATGCAGCCTTTCCATGTGGTTAGTCTGGACTTCCTCACAGCATGGTGATTTCAAGTAGTTGGACTTCTTAAATGGCAGTTGGCTTCCCTCAGAGTAAATATTTCAAGACCCAGGTTGAAGCTACGAGGCTTGTAATGACCCAGCCTTGAAAGTCACACCAGCACGACTTCTACCATATTCTATTGTTCAAAGTAAGTCACAGATCAGCCCAGATTAAAGGTGAAGGAATTACACAAAGGCATAATTATAGCAAGGTGCAATTTATTGGGGAGCCATCTTTGAAGACTAGCCACCACAGTCCACCACATGGAATTCTCTAATTTCTTCAAACTTATAGCATGACTTCAAACCCTACTTGATTGTGAATTTCCTAACAACAGACAAGTTCCAGGAGAGCTTGCCTCAATTTATAACCACGGAAGCTAGTCTTGGCATATCTGATACTGTGATAGTTAAGGTTGTGTGTCAACTTGGGTGGGCCATGGTTCTCAGTGGTTTGGCATTTATGTAATGATGTATTTTGGCAGCTATTTAATGATATAATTATCCTCCATTTTTGTGATATAATGTAATCACCTCCATGATGTGACCTGATGTGATTAGCCAATTAGTTGTTTCCTTGGGGGTGTGGCTTGCATTCAATGTATATGGACATGCTAGCAAAATTCACTGGCTTTTGCTGATTTTGAATCCTGCATCTGGCTTGTCATCAACTGGCTCATCATCATTCTTGGGATTTGAGACAGCAGCCTGCTACACTGCCTGCCAATATTGGAATTTGTTGGCCTCCACAGGCTATGAGCCAGCAGTCTGTTGTCTGACCTCCTGATCTTGAGTTCATCAGGACTTGCAGCTACATAAGTCAGGAGAAGCCTCAAGCCTGATGCCTGACCCACAAACTTGGGGCTTGTCATCCTCTACAACCAAGTGAGCCATTTCCTAGAGATAAATCTCTCTCTCTCACACACACTATATATATATATATATATATATATATATATATATATATATATATATATATATATATATATACATCCACACTTCACTGGTTTTACTTCTCTAGAGAACCCAGCCTAAGACATTTGGTACTGAGAGTGATTCTAGAAAAATAAAATTGTAAGAATGGGTTTTCTAAATTGATTCTCAAGTCTGATTAGTGTTAAAGATGTTGATGACTCTGCCTCCAGTTGTAAGGAGAGCACCTCTAATCCATGGCATGAGGTGGCAATAGAAATACACAAAATATCACCATCAATACATCAAGTATTGGTGAGAGGTGAGGCTCTGCATGATAGCATGTTTGATACCTCTCTACAATTTTTTCAGAATGAGAAGTGTAATGAAGCAGATTCATTGGTTCTATTTTAGCTAAACAAAATGGTAAAAGAAACAGATGAGCTCAGAGCTTCAGAGTCACAGCCCAAACATGGCGTAAACGACCTCAAAGTTACCACTTGTGCCCTGAAAGAAAGCTTTATTTCTTGTAGTAACAGAGCTGTTATTGCCAAAAAACAAACCCAGAATCTTTTCATAAGAGTGGCTGAATTACAACACCAGTTGAATTCCCAACCTCAAATGGTATCTTCAGTTAAAGTCATGGCATTCACTGGGAAAAAATGGGGAAGGGGACATATGGGCAGACAATCAATAAGCTGGAGACACTGAGCACCCAAATTCCATTGAATCACTCTTGCCAACAGAACCAGCCTTTTCACTCTGATCTGAAGAGGTTACTCCATCTTTTCTGCTAAGCCATCCTCCCCAGTAAAAGCATCAGCTCTTCCAACCCATCTGATAACATTAACCCAATTGCCTCTGAAGAGCCTTTCTCTGAGATATCACCTGGAGGACATCTGAGTCTTTGCCTGTGGCATTGCCTGAGGCAGGTACCTTACAAGACATTGCTGAATGTTCTCACAACATATCCCCACCACCCTTCTTAAATTTTTATTTTTTAATTGTGTTTTAGGTGAAAGTTTACAGCATAAATCTACACTCAATTTGTTTTGTGACATTGGTTACAATCCCTGCAATGTGTCAGCACTCTCCCCCTTTCCCTTTCCACCCCAGGTTCCCCATGTCCATTTGTCCAGGTTTCCTGTTCCTTCCTGCCTTCTCATCTTTGCTTTTGGGGAGGAGAGACCCATTTGGTCTTGTGTACTTGATTGAACTAAGGAGTACATTCCTCATGTGTGTTGTCTGTTTTATAGACCTGTCTAATCTGACTGAAAGGTAGACTTTGGGAGTGGCTTCAGTTTTGAGTTAGAAGGGTGTCTGGGGGCCCTAGTCTCAGGGGTTCCTCCAGTCTCTGTCAGGCCAGTCAGTCTAGTCTTTTGAGGGGAATTTGAATTTGTTTCTACATTTTTCTCCTGCTCTGTCTGGGACCCTTTATTGTGATCACTGTTAGAGTGGTCGGTGGTGGTAGCCAGTCACAATCTAGTTGTTCCAGTCTTAGATTTATGGAAGCTGTAACTCATGTCATTCATTAGTCCCTTGGATTAATAATTTCTTTGTGTCTTTGGTTTTCTTCATTTTGTTTTGCCGCAAAAGTAATAGGACTAATAGGACTAATGTATCTTAGATGGCCACACACAAGCTTTTTAAGACCCCAGATGCTCTTCACCAAAGTAGAATGTAGAACATTTTCTTTATAAACTATATTATGCCAATTGACCTAGATGTCCCCTGAAACCATGGTTCCCAGCCCTCAGTCCCAGCAAGTCGGTCCCTCGAAGTGTTTGGATGTGTCTAGGAAGCTTCTATGGCTTTGCTTTGGTCAAGTTGTGCTGACTTCCCTATATTGTGTGTTGTCTCTCCCTTTAACAAAGTTAGCACTTGTCTCCTATCTAGTTAGTGGCCTCCCTACCCAACCTCCCCCTTCCTCATAACATTAATGATTATTTTTTTCTGCATGCAAACTTTTTAGTGAGCTCTTATAATAGTGGTCTCATACAATATTTGTTCTTTTGTGATTGATTTATTTCACTCAGCATAATGTCCTCCAGATTCATCCATGTTGTGAGACGTTTCGTGGATTCATCATTGTTCTTTATTGTTGCATGATATTTCATTGCATTTATATACCATAATTTGTTTATCCATTCATTTGTTGATGGGCATTTGGGTTGTTCCCATCTTTTTGCTGTTGTGAATAATGCTGCTATGAACATGGGTGTGCATATGTCTATTAATGTGATGGCTCTTACTCTCTAGGATATATTCCTAGGAGTGGAATTGCTGGATCATATGGTATTTCTATTTCTAGCTTTCAAGGAGGCGCTGTATCATTTTCCATAGGGGCTGTACCATTTTACATTCCCACCAGCAGTGCCTAAATGGGTGCAATCTCCCCACAATCTCTCCAACATTTCTTATTTTCTGTTTTTTTTTTTTTTTTATTGGTGACAGTAGTAACCGAGTGAGATGGTATCTTATTGTAGTTTTGATTTGCATTTCTCTAATGGCTAACGATGCCGAGCATTTCCTCACGTATCTGTTAGCCACCTGAATGTCTTGTTTGGTGGACTAGTCTTATCCTTTGCCCTTTTTTAAATTGGATTATTTGTCTTTTTGTTATTGAGGGGTTTAAGCATTCTATATATTTTAGGGAAACCCTGGTGGCATAGTGGTTAAGAGCTACGGCTGCTAATCAAAAGGTTGGCAGTTCGAATCCACCATAACGGGCAGTTGGAATTGACTCGATGGCAATAGGTTTGGTTTTTATGTTTTAGAAATTAGACCCAAGTCAGATATTTCATAGCCAATTTTTTTCCCCCAATCCATAGGTTTTCTTTTTACTCTTTTGATGAAGTGTTTTGATGAGCATAAGTAACTGTTTAATTTTTAGAAGCTTCCAATTATCTAGTTTCATTTCTAGTGTTTGTGCATTGTTAATTGTGGCTCATATTGAATTTATGCCATGTTTTAGGACCCTTAGGTTTGTCCCTATTTTTTCTTCCATGATCTTTATCATTTTAAGTTTTATAATTAGGTTTTTCTTCCATTTTGAGTTAGTTTTTGCTCATGGTGTGAGGTATGGGTCCTGTTTTTTTTTTTTTTTTTTGTCTTTTTTTACAGATGGACATCCAGTTTTGCTGCACCATTTGTTAAAAAGACTCTTTGCCCATTTAATGGACTTTGGTCCTTTGTCAAAGATCAGCTGGCTGTTGGTGGATGGATTTACGTTTGGGTTCTCAATTCTGTTTCATTGGACTATGTGTCTGTCATTGTACAACTACCAGGCTGTTTCAACTATTGTTACTGTATATTAGGCTCTGAGATCAGGTAGTGTGAGGCCTCCTACTTTCTTCTTTTTCTTCAATAATGCTTTGCTTATCTGGGGCCTCTTTCCTTTCCATATAAAGTTGGTGTTCCGGTCACTTCTTTAAGCCACTGCTCATTTTGCTTCTAGACCTATAACTGTACTTAAGTCCCAGCAGGCCTCAAAAGGTAAAGTACCAAATGTGGCCCAGAAGGATGTACACTACACTTTAAAAGAACTGCTTGGCTGCTGTAATATATACAGACACAGATCTGGTGAATATATGTGGGATTGGATAGAAAGGGTGTGGGATAAGGGTGCAAGGAACATAAAGTTGGATCAGTCTGAATTTATTGATATAGGCCCACTAAACACAGATCCTTCATTGAGTGTTGCAGGTTGAGAGATTAGAAAAGAATCTAATAGTTTATTTGGTTGGTTCAGTGAAGCATGGATTACATGGTGGCCTAAACTAAATCAAATTGAAGTACCAGACCTACCTACATAAGCTGCACAAGTAAGTATCCAAAGGCTTAAGGAAATTGGTATGTTAGAGTGGATTTATCAGGTTAGACCCCCAGACCCACACATGAAGTGCCCAGAGGACACACCTTTTACCATGACAGTAAGCAAATTTGTGAAGGGAGCCCCAGCATCCTTAAAAACTGCTGTGATTGCTGTTTTATGTAAGTCAGATTTGACAGTGGGAACTGCCCTAACTGAATTAAGACATATAACTACAAAGGGGCTGACTGGACCCTGTGCTGGTAGGGCCCAAGTGTCGGCACTCAATAGACAAAGACAAAGTGGGTATGGCTACCATAATGGACAACGAATTCAAAGCAGTAATCAGAATAGTCTGTCTTGTATGGACTATGGCATCGGCTACTTCGTCGTGGTGTTCCTAGAAGTGAAATAGATGGGAAATCTACTAAATAGCTACTTGATCTGTACAGCAAAAGAATTCTAGGTCAAGTGAATGGCAGTGTAACTCAAATCACCAGAATAGAGTCATGGTACCCGTCATGGATTGAATTGTGTCCTCCAAAGTTGTCTGCCAACTTGGCTAGGTCATGATTCCCATTACTGTATGATTGTCTATCATTTTGTCATCTGATGTGATTCCCCTATGTGTTGTAAATCCTATCACCATGATGCAAGGAGATGGATTAGTGGCAGTTATATTGATGAGATCTACAATATTAAATAGTGTCTTAAGCCAATCTCTTTTGAGATATAATAGAGAGAAGTGAGCAGAGAGACATGGGGACCTCATACCACCAAGAAAGCAGTGTTAGGAGCAGAGTGCGTCCTTTGAACTTGAAGTTCCTGCTCAGAGAAGCTCCTTGACTAGGGGAAGATTTATGACAAGGACTTTCCTCCAGAGCCAACAGAGAGAGAAAGCCTTCCCCTGGAGCTGATGCCCTGAATTTGGACTTGTAGCCTACTAGACTGTGAAAGAATAAATTTCTCTTTGTTAAAGCCACCTATTTGTGGTACTTCCGTTATAGCAGCACCAGATGACTAAGACAGCCCCTGCATCCATTCTCAGACTTGAGCCAGTTAGAGGCCCACAACCCCTTGAATGGAGGGGAGCCTGGGTCTCCTGAGGAAGGTCCCCAACACACTGCCAAAATTTATGCTGTTAATCTTCCTCCCAGCCTTCCCCAAAGGGATTTATGGACTTTTACAAGAGTGACTGTTCACTGGGGAAAAGGAAATAATCAGACTTTTGGGGGATTACTAGATACTGGCTCTGAACTGACACCAATTCCAGGAGACCCAAAACATCACAGTGACCCCCTATTCAGAGTGGGGGCATATGGAGGTCAGGCTATTAATGCAGTCTTAGCTCAGTTTCATCTCCCAGTGGGTCCAGTGGGTCCAGTGGGTCCCCAAGCCCATGCTGTAGTGATTTCCCCAGTTTCAGAATACCTAATTGGAATACATATACTCAGCCATGGGAGAACCTCCACTGGACCTCTGAAAAGTGAAGTGAGGGCTAATATGGTAGGGAGAGTCAAGTCGAAGCCATTAGAACTGTCCCTACCTAGGAAAATACTAAACCAAAAGCAATACTGTATTCTTGGAGGTATTGCAGAGATTACTGCCACAATATCCAATTTCAATTCACCTATTTGGCCTGTGCAAAAAACATACGGGTCTTGGAGAATGATAGTGAATTACCATAAACTTAACCTGGTTGTGAATCCAATTGCAGCTGCTGTTCCACATGTGGTTTCATTGCTCCAACAAATTAATACATCTCCTGGTACCTGGTATGCAGTTATTTATCTGGCCAATGCCTTTGTCTGGCCAATGATTTTGGTTTTGAAGGAACACGAGAAGAGTTTGCCTTCAGCTGGCAAGGCCAGGAATACACCTTCACTGTCTTGCCTCAGTGGTATGTCAGTTCTTCAGTCCTATGTCATAATTTAGGTATGGTGAAAGGATACAACCCTGACACACACCTTTCCTGACTTTAAACCATGCAGTAACCCCTTGTTCTGTTGGAATGACTGCCTCTTGATCCGTAAGCAGATTTCTCACAAGCACAATTAACTGTTCTGGAATTCCCACTCTTTGCAATGTTATCCATAATTTGTTATGATTCACACAGTCAAATGCCTTAGCATAATCAGTAAAACACAGGTAAACGTCTTTCTGGTATTCTCTGCTTTCAGCCAGGATCCATCTGACATCAACAGGGCATCAGGATTGGAGGAAGACTCATTAACAACCTGCATCATGCAGATTACACAACCTTCCTTGCTGAAAGTGAAGAGGACTTAAGCACTTACTGATGAAGATCAAAGACCACAGCCTTCAGTATGGATTGCATCTCAACATAAAGAAAACAAAAATACTCATAACTGGAACAATAAGCAACATCATGATAAATGGAGAAAAGATTCAGGCTGTCAAGGATTTCATTTTACTTGGATCCACAATCAACCCCAATGGAAGCAGCAGTCAAGAAATCAAAAAACACAATATATTGACCAAATCGGATTCAAAAAATCTCTTTAAAGTGTTACAAAGCAAAGATGTCACCTTGAGGGCTAAGGTGCACCTGACCCGAGGCACGGTGTTTTCAACCACATCATGTGCATGTGAAAGCTGGACAATGAATAAGAAAGACAGAAGAATTGACACCTTTGAATTGTGGTGCTAGTGAAGAATATTGAATATACCATGGACTGCCAAAAGAATGAACAAATCTGTCTTGGAAGAAGTACAACCAGAATTTTCCTTAGAAGCAGGGATAGCGAGACTACATCTCACATACTTTGGATATGTCAGGATGAATCAGTCCCTGGAGAAGGACATCAAGTGTGGTAAAGTAGAGGGTGAGTGAAAAAGAGGAAGACCCTCAATTAGGTGGATTGACACAGTGGCTGCAACAATGGGCTCAAGTATAGCAACAATTGTGAGGATGGTGCAGGACCAGGCAGTGTTTCGTTCTGTTGTGCATAGGGTCGCTATGAGTTGGAACCAACTCTACAGAACCTAACAACAACAACGACGTGTCATAATTTAGGCTGCAGGGACCTTGATTGTCTTTCCCTTCCACATGACATCACAGCGGTTCATTACATTGATGAAATTATGCTGATTGGACCTAGTAAGAAAGAAGTATCAGTGACTCTGGACTGAATGGTAAAACATCTTTGTGCTAGCGGTTGGGAAATTAACCCAAGAAAAATTCAGACGCCTTCCACCTCAATGAAATTTCTAGGTGTCCAGTGGTGTTGGGTAAGTCAGATATTCCTTCTGAAGTGATGGACAAATTATTTCATCTGACCCCTCCCACAACTGAAAAAGAGGCACAACATCTGTTGGGGCTCTTCGGATTTTGGAGGCAACATATCCCTCATTTGGGTGTGCTACCCTGGCCTATTTATCAAGTGACTCAAAAACTTCCTAGTTTTGAGTGGGGCCCAGAACAAGAGGAGGCTCTGCAACAGGTATGGGCTGCTGTGCAAGCTGCTCTGCCACTTGGGCCATATGATCTGGCTGATCCAATGGTGTCTGAAGGGCCAGTGACAGGTAGAGATGCTGTTTGGAGTCTTTAACAGGCCCCCCTTGGTGAATCACAGTGCAGACCCTTAGGATTTTGGAGCAAAGCCTTACCATCCTGCAGATAACTACTCCCCCTTAAAGAAACAGTTTTTGAGTTGTTGCTGTGTCTTGTAGAGACTGAACACTTAACCATGGGCTACTAATTCACTACATATCCTGAGCTGAACTGGGTGTTGCCTGACCCACAGAGCTATAAAGCCGGACGTGCACAGCAGCATTCCATCATTAAATGGAGGTGGTATATATGAGATCGTTCCCAAGCAAAACCTAAAGGCACCAGTAAGTTGCATGAGGAAGTGGCCCAAATCCCCACCGTCTCCACTCCTGTCACATTACCTGCCCTCTCCCAGTCTGCACCTATGGCTTCATGGGGAGTTCCTTATGATAAATTGACCAAGGAATAGGAATTCCTTCCTGGTTAATAAATGGTTCTGAGTGATATGCAGGCACCAATCAAAAGTGGGCGGCAGCAGCACTACAGCCCCTTTCAGGGACCACCTTGAAGGACAGTGGTGAAGGGAAATTCTCCCAATGGGCAGAACTTCAAGCAATGTGTCTGGTTGTTCACTTTGCTTGGAAGGAGAAATGGCCAGATGTGCAATTGTATACTGATTCATTGGTTGCGGCCAGTGATTTGGCTGGATGGTCAGGGATTTGGAAAGAACATGACTGGAAAATTGGTGACAAGGAGGTATGGGGAAGAGGTATGTGGATAGACCTCTCTGAATGGGCCAAAGAAGTGAAGACATGTTTCTCTTGTGAATGCTTACCAAAGGGTGACCTTAGCAGAGGGTAATTTTAACAATCAAGTGGATAGGATCATGTGTTCTGTGAAAACCAGCCATCCTCTTTCCCCAGCCACTCTGGTCATTGCCCGATGCACTCAAGAACAAAGTGGCCATGGTGGCAAAGAAGGACATTATGAATGGGCTCAGCAACATGAACTTCTACTCACCAAGGCGCGCTTGGCTATAGCCACTGTTGAGTGCCTATCCTGCCAGCAAGCAGAGACAAACACTGAGTTTCTGATATGGCACCATTCCTTGAGGTGATCAGCCAGCAACCTGGTGGCAGATTTATTGCATTGGACCACTTCCATCACGTAAAGGGCAGTGTTTTGTCCTTACTGGAATAGACACTTACTCTGGATATGGATTTGCCTTTGCAACACACAATGCTTCTGCCAAAACTACCATCCAGCGGACTTATAGAATGCCTTATCTACCATCATGGTGTCCCACTCAGCATTGCCTCAGATCAAGGGACTCAATTCACAGCAAATGAAGTGTGGCAATGGGCCCATGCTCATGAAATTCACTTGTCTTACCATGTTCCCCATCATCCGAAGCAGCTGTCTTGATAGAAAAATGGAATGGCCTTCTAAAGACACAACTATGGCCCCATCTAGGTGACAATACCTTGCAGGGTTGTGGCAGTGTTCTCCAGAAGGCTGTATATGCTCTAAAGCAGTGTCCAATATACGGTGCTGTTTCACCTATAGCCAAGATTCATGGGTCCAGGAATCAACGTGTGGAAGTGTGAGTGGCACCACTCACTGCTGCTCCTAGTGACCCACTCGTAAAATTTTTGCTTATTGTCCCTGTGATCCTATCCTCTGCAAGTCTAGAGGTCTTAGTTTCAAAGGGAGGAAAGCTCCCACCTTGAGACACAACATTTATTCTGTTTGTGGTGGATACTTTTTTGTGTGGCCTTTCTAGCCATGGTCTTATAACTCCCACCCAGGTGATTGTGTGATAGGGTAATTGTGGTCCACCAAGGGGATTGGTCATTTTTGCCTTAAAAGACAGCCAATTTCAGAGCGGAGAGGGGAGGAACCCACCACCGCCAAGGAGAGACTAGCAGCAGGGACCCAGCAGCAGGAGATAGCATGGTCAGCTTCCCAGCCCATGGAGAGAGAAATCTGAGTGCCTTTGGGTACAGACTAAGGGACAGGGAGAGGCATACCTGTGAGCACAGCTGGGAAAAGGCTATCCTGATGGAAAAACTATCTTGAGTATTCCTGAGGCTGAATTATAACTGTTACTTTCCTAATAAACTTCATAATTGTGAGTATTGTCTGTGAGTTCTGTGTGGCCATTGCAATGAATTATCAAACCCAGCAGAGAAGTAGAGCGTGCTGTGTGACGGACAGTTGGTGTCAGAATTAGTAAAAATGGCTAAGAGAGGAAGCTTGTCTGGCCTCCCCCTCATGGGAGTCAACCTTGTGCTGTTGATCTTGGTTATCTTTCCCCCTTGTGGGGTTGGAGGAGGTCAGACACTTCCCCATGCCATTTTTACACTATTGAACCGGAAATTAAGAATGCCATCTGGCCACCTAGGGCCACTTATGCCTCTGGATCAACAGGCAATGAGGGTGTCATGGATTCAATTTTGTTCCCCCAAAAATGTATCAGCTTGGTTAGCCCATGTGTGGTTATCCTCCATTTTGTGATTTTTCTATGTGTAATAAAACGTAATCTTTGCCTGAGGTTAAAAGGATTAGGGTGGGAATTTAATACCACCCTTATCTCCCTGATTCAACATAAAGGGAGCTTCCCCGTGGTGTGGCTTGCACCATCTTTTATCTCTCAAGAGATAAAAGGTAAGGGAAGCTAGCAGAGAGTTGGGTACCTCATACCACCAATAAAGCAGCACCAGGAGCAGAGCACGTCCTTTGGACCCGGGGTCACTGCACCTGAGAAGTTCCTCGACCATATGAAGATAGAGGACAAGAACCTTCCTCCAGAGCCAACAGAGAGAGAAAGCTTTCCACTGGAGCTGACACCGTGAATTTGGACTTGTAAACCTACTAGACTGTGAGAAAATAAATTTCTCTTTGTTAAAGACAACCACTTGTGGCATTTCTGTTATGGTAGCACCAGATAACTAAGACAGAGGGAGTTACTATGTTGGGTGGTGTTATTTATTATCCTGATTACCAAAATTGATATTATATAATGGAGGTAAAGAAGAGTGTGTCTGAATCACAGGCGATCCCTTAGGATATCTCTTAGTATTACAATGCCCTGTGACTAAAGTCAATGGAAAACTACAGCAACCCAATTCTGACATGACTACTAATGGCCTAGACCCTTCAGAAATGAAGGTTTGTGTCACCCCACCATGCAAAGAACCACAACTAGCTGAGGTCCTTGCTGAGGCAGAGGGAATATGGAATGGGTGGTGGAATAAGGTAGTTCTAAAAACCAGTTACCACTACGTGACCAGTTGTAGAAATGAGGACTCAAATTGTTATTAGTATTCCTTCCTTGTATGTGTACATTAAATATTTCCATTTTCTTCACTTACAAAGCATAAGATATAAATGGGATTAGTGCATTTTTGGTTATACGCATGCTAGTTATATCATGTTAGGCACAAATGTGACTTTGTAGTTGTCTTTATTTAGAGATTGCATATGGTTTAAGATGTGTACAGGTGCCAAGTTGACAAGGGGTGGGCTGTTACGGTTAAGGTTGTGTGTCACCTTGGATGGACCATGATTCTCAGTGGTTTGGCAGTTCTGTAATAATGTAGCTATCCTCCATTTTGTGATATAATGTAATCATCTCCATGATGTATTCTGACATGATCAGCCAGTCAGTTGTAAGGCAAGTTTCCTGGGGGGTGTGGTCTACATCCAATATATATGAATGTTCTGCCAAATCTTTCTGGCCTTTACTTGCTGTGGATCCTACATCTGGTTCATCATCATCTGACCTCCAGCTCTTAGGATTTGAGCTAGCATCTTGCCATATTGCTTACTGATCTTGGGATTTGTTGGTCTCCACAGCCTGTGAGCTAACATTCTGTCATCTTACCTTCTGATCTTGGGTTCATCAGGCCCTGCAGCTACATGAGTCAGGAGAGGCCTCCAGCCCGATGCCTGGCTCACAGACTTGGGACTTGGCAGCCTCTAAACCGTGTAAGCCATTTGCTTGAGATAAATCTCTCTCGTTCTGTCTATACATACATACATACATATATATATATATATATACACACTTTTTTATTTTTAAAGTGGGTTGCAGCTACATAAAACCCCCTGTTGCCATCGAGTCGATTCCAACTCATAGCAAGGATGACATGCAAATTTGTGAAGTGTCCCATATTTTTTGGAGCCCTGGTGGCATAGTGGTTAAGAGCTTGGCTGCTAACCAAAGATCGGCAGTTCAAATCCAACAGCCACTCCTTGGAAACACTCTGGGACAGTTCTACCCTGTCCTATAGGGTCATTATGAGTTGGAACCAACTCAACGGTACCTAACAACAACAAATATATATATATTTATGCACATGAAGCTGTAGTGGCTCAGTGGCTCAGTGCTTAAGTGTTTAGCTGCTAACCAAAAGGCCAGCATTTCAAATCCACTAGTCACTCTTTGGAAACCCTATGGGGTAGTTCTACTCTGTCCTATAGGGTTACTATAAGTTGGAATTGACCAGACATCAACGGGTTTGGTTTTTGTTTATATACAGATATATTAGAGAGAGAGAGAGACAGACAGACACATCACTGGTTTTGCTTTTTTTAGAGAATGCAGCCTAGGACAGCTACTGACCTCCTTTTCCATTTTAGAAAGAATTCTTCATTTCTTCTGAAATTACATGTCCTTTTTTTTGAGACTAGGTAAAAGTCGACTTCTGGCTGGTAATTCATAAAAAACATCTTATAGATACAGTGACCAACTCATATTTTGAGTATACTTTGTATTTCCATTATCTATACATTTTCCTGGGACTTTTCCTGTTTTAACACTGAAAGTCTTGCATCCTGGAAAACCCCTCTGTTCCAGACAAATCAGGATGGCTGGTAACTCACTTTTATTTTTGTTAGTTGCTGTCTAGTTGGCCCCTGACTCATGATGACCCGTGCACAACAGAACAAAACACTGCCATCCCCATGATGGATTGTGGATCAGACCATTGGCCCATGCACCACATGCACACTCAACACCCATCTGTCTCTAGAGGTTTGCCTATTGCTATGATGCTTAACAGGTTTCAGCAGAATTTCCAAACTAAGATGAATTAGGAATAAATGCCTGGTGATCTACCTCAGAAAATCAACCACTGAAAATCCTACGGATCACTCTATTTTCAGACTTCATCAATTTCATGAACTCACATAATACTTTATAAGACTGACCTTCTCAAACCCTGTATTTGCCTTAAAATTATGATTCCAATTCTGATGAGGTCTCCACAAGATTCCTTTATCTTTCTGGTTGTTGCCCCAACCCGTATTGGCTTATATCTGGTCTTGATTCATGAGCCCTATAAATCCAGTAATCTGGCAGTGAAGATGCATTCTTGGGTTAGGCCTACTGTGATTATTTTAATCCAAGATACACCTGTGTTACACATCTTAGATTTTAAAAATCTGATAGGGCAAATCTTAAAATGCAACCCATATAAACCTGGGACTTCACCTGACCCAGTCTTGGTGGGATGTTATATTGAAAGAGCCACAATTCAAATTTTACGTGGTTTGTGAATACATTGCTAATTTTTTCCTTGTCATAATCGCATCAAATATCACTGAGTAGAAAGAGTTCTGAGTAGACTGAAGTCTTGCTTTGTGCCCTAGGTGAGGGTAGTGAGGAAGGGTATCCAGCTCTGTTGCCTCCACCCGAAGGTCCCCTTTATAACTGGAAGGCTCCTTAAAGATCAGTCAGCATCCATCTCCTTCGATAGTTTTCTACAAAGTACGTGCTCAAATTCTGGGTGATTGAATGGCCTTGGGTAAGTTCAATCTCCCTCAGCCTCAAAGTTAGCTACCATATGTTATGTAACTGTTAAATTTATGATCATCTGTATCTAATATTCTAATAGATGACATACTAAATTTTAGTAATATAAATCTTGATAATTTTGTAGGAACTTTTCCATGTGATCATTCTCTTTTTCATAGCTATCCTGGCTTCAGCAGAATGGTAACATTACATATAAAGACAGGCTCTATTTTTTTCTTTTTTTAGACTTTATTGCTGTGAAAAATACATATATAACAAAAGATTTCACATTTTAACCACTGACTTTAGTTACATTCACCATGTTGTGCTACCATCATCACTGTCTATTTTCAAAACATTTTATTACCCTAAACAGAAACTGAATACCCTTTAAGCAAATACTTCTCATTTCCTGCCACCAACCCCAGAGCCCCTGGTAACCACTAGTCTACTTTCGTCTCTGTGCATTTGAAGACAGGCTCTACTCTGACAGTTCTGTATTTTTCAGCATCTGATTGCACGTTGTTTGTCAGGCAGCCCCATGTTACCCCATCAGTTTTGGCTTCAGAGCTCCAGGTGGACAATGACCCAAGGAGGCAGACAGCTGTACGCAGGATGGAGACGGTAAAGTTAAGGAGTATGAACCTCAAAGGAGAAGGGCTATTGCTTAAAGGAAGGTAAATACTGTTGAAAGTGACAATGGGGAGGGAGAGAAAGCTAAAAGCCCCTCTGGGCCCCTGGAACTTGGGAATAAGTGTGGAAGAGTAAGCAGGACTCCCTCCTGAGGACTGAGAGGGAAGCAGTATGCTTGGGGAGAGTCAAGAGGCCTTCAGGGTGGAAGTTGGGAAGGAAGTAGAGGACAAAGGGGTTTTCAATTACAGAGCAAAAAAGATTTGAGAGGGTGCTGGAAGCAAGAGCAGAAGTGAGCAGTGAAGATTCATGGGAAAGACCCTTGTGAGATAAGCCTGGTGTCTGTCCAGACTGTGGGACCTTCTCCTCCATCCCTGCCCAGAGTACAGCTGTGCTACTAGGGTGAGAAGCTTACACCACCAAAATGGAGACTCAGGATGGGCTGTCTGCTCAAACCTGAGGGTGCCACCAAGTTAGAATCCTCGCTTAGTGGACCTCATCCCCAGGAACAAAAGCTTCCCACCTAGGTCAGCTACGAAACATGAGTCTTGAGTCTTCCTTGCATCCTACCACCCCCATATGACCATCCCCTAGCAACAAGGCACAGTAGTTGAAATCACAGGCTTTAGAATTAATAGGACCTGACTCTTAGCAGCCGTAGAACCTTCAGCAAGTAAGTTATTAACCATTTCCTCATCTATAATATGAGAATGATAATAAGAACTTCTCATAATGGTACATGGTCTCCTTGATTCATAACCTAATTTGGGTCTCTGTTCCTGGTTTTGGCAAGGGCACTTTTCCAGAGTGTGGAGGTATTGGCCCGCAGCCATGGGCACCCACACCCTCCATGAAGAGCACCCAGTGCTCTCCAAGGAGCACTTTTCCTGCTCACTTCCTCTTCCCTTCACTCCTGTCACTTCTCCTTGGGAGAGTGGAGTGCATTCTCATTTTTGGAGTTGCTCCATTGGCTGCTTCCACTTTTCTTAAGCTTTTTCTTTTGGTCATTTCTAATGAAGAGAGCTGCTCCTCTTGATCTCATGGACCCACGTGGACTGAACGCCATATTAAGATTCCATATAATATTAAAGATAGGCAAGATAGTTCCACTTGCTTTGGTGCTTACATAGTACACATTGTTTTGGATATGAAATAGTTAAACAGTTGTCTCCCCCCTCCTTGTGGAGGGGAGGGGCAGTGTATTAAACAGGAAATGTCATGATGACCCTGTTCCTGACAGAATAGATTTCCATTTTCATCTCAAAAAAAAAAAAAATTTTTTTTTTTATCCCAAATCAGGAAGTTCTTTTTCCTACCAGAGAGTGAGCTAGATGAACTTTCCTCCACCCCAGTTGTCCACAGAGTATGAAACTCCAGAAAACGGGGATCATTGCTTATACTGCTGTCTTCAACTTCAGCCTCACAGCCAAGAATACAGAGGGAGAGGGGAGTGAGGGAGATAGGGGCGAGGGAGAGAGGAGCAAATGAGAGAGACACAGGAGTCAAGAGGGGGAGGAGAGGTGGAAAAATATTGGAAGAGACTTCCCTGGGGAGGTAAGCAGCAGCAGACATTTGGCAGAAATATTAGAAGAAGGTGGTTTCTCTAGAATGCCACGGGTGAGGACTCTGTTCTTAAGTTTGGGGCAGTCAAGTAAGCAAAGAGAGAGAAGCTAACTGAAAATAGTAATAAGTGCCCTGACAGTAAAGCAATGTCATGGATTGAATTATATCCCCCCAAAAATGTATCAATTTGGCAGGGCCATGATTTCCAACATTGTGCGGTTGTCGTCCATTTTGTGATTTTATGTTAAAGGGGTTAGGGTGGGATTGTAACACCACCCTTACCAGGTCACATCCCTGAGCCAGTGTAAAGGGAATTTCCCTGGGCTGTGGCCTGTACCACCTTTTGTCTCTCAAGAGATAAAAAGGAAAGGGAAACAAGCAGAGTTGGGGACCTCATGCCACCAAAAAAACAGCACCAAAAGAGTGGGTCCTTTGGACCCGGGGTCCCTGATCCTCGGCCAGGGGAAGATTGAGGACAACGACCTTCCTCCAGAGCCGAAAATAGAGAAAGCCTTCCTCTGGAGCTGACACCCTGAATTTAGACTTATAACCTACTAGACTGTAAGGAAATAAATTTTTCTTTGTTAAAGCCATCCACTTGTGGTATTTCTGTTATAGCAGTATTAAATGACTAAGATAAGCAACAAAGATTAAGAAATTGGACATTAAAAGTAGAATCCCTGGGGAAATTATTTATAGTGTTTTTAGTATTGCTTCCGAGTTAATTATGCAAACAACTGTATGTTAGTTCCAGTTTTCTCAGAAGGAATCTTAGCCATTTTGAACGGATCTCTTTGTTGTCTTCATGAAGACCAAAGGTAAGCACCCTGCCAAGCATATAAACACATAAATATTATTATATTTATAGACAGTGTCTTCAGCCGGCCTATTACAGTAAACTACTCTAGAACCCAGTGTAGGCAAAACTAGGTAAACGGCCTTCTTCCTAGAATGTTCTTTAACCAGACTTACTATCGTCTGGCTATTTTATTCAAATTATGAGAGCTGGTTTACATGAAAATGCCTGTACTCCACGTAATTACAGAAAAATATTGAAATGGCTATTAACATAATAAGGTGCATATTATTTTCTAGTTTAACCTCTTACCTTTACCCAGGAGCTAAAGGCGGTGGCTCTGTCCTTGTGGTGGCTCACCCAGCTATAACTGGACCCTAGGGTGACTGTCCTGGCAGAAGGGAAATAGGGGCAGGGCAAGGAAAGAAATCAGTGTTATTTAAATGAATGCTTCCTCCAAGCACATGCTTTCACGTATGTTCTTGACAAATTTTCCCAACAGCTGTGAGAGTTTTGTGTTATTATGCCGACTTTCCAGATGAGGAAACTGAATTTGCTCAAGATCTCAGAGAAAAGAGTAAAAAGATGGGAAACCAGAATTCCTTCTGCCCTACTCCAACACGCAGCTCTTTACAGGAGGTTTGTCCAAACATCCCCAAATCCTAGCCTTTATTCTCAGCTGCAAACCATAAAGAGTATTTCCAAACAAGCTTCTGATAGGAGCCTTACTTAGGGCATGCCAAGGGAGTCTTGGGAATGATAGTTATGGGAAGAGTTGTAGGGTTAGGAGTAAGAGTAGCCAAAATAAGACAAGCACTAACATGCTTTTCTCATGAGAAGTCAGTGTGCCTAAGATTGTCACAAGCCTGTGTATGTGGCACTGCCTGGCCAAATGTGACATGTCCCTCAAGATATGGCTCAAATGCTACCTGATGCCTGCACTGTCACCACGTCACGCTCCCCACCCTGAACCCCCTTGGTTCAGTTAAAAGGGGCTTTGTGTACTTGACTGCCATCTCAGGACTGAATATATTCCCACCCTGCCTCCCTCACTCATGCCCCGATCCTGCTCAGGTCCAGAGATAGTTTATAAGTGGGCAGGAAGGATCCTGAGGTACCTAGACTCTGGCCACCAAGCCCGAATCAAGACAGAGGCTCAGCACATGGCTTCAGTTCAGGGGGGCAGCAGGGACAGGGACAGAGGGGACCGGCTAAAAGGCAACCTCGAGCAGTTGAGAGACATGTGTACACTGCTAGATGGACCTCTTAGGGCTACCCCAGACCAGTGGCTCTGAAAGCACCTGGTCCTAGATTCTTTTTATTATTATTATTTTTACTAAAAACTCCAGAGAGCTTTTATTGATGTGAGTTATAGCTATAGATACTTACCATATTAGATACTAAGACTGAGAGAAAATTAAAATATTAATACATATAAAAAATAATAAACCCACTACAAGGGTTTTATGAAAAACATACTTTTTAAAAGATATTTTTATTTATTTATTATTGTACTTTAAGTGAAGTTTACAGAGCAAACAAGTTTCTCATTAAACAGTTAATACACATATTGTTTTGTGACAGTGGTTGCCAACCTCACAACATGTCAGCACTCTCCCCTTCTCAACTTTGGGTTCCCCATTATCAGCTTTCCTGTCTCCTCTGCCGTCTTGTCCTTGCCCCTGGGCTGTTGTGCCCATTTAGTCTCATTTTGTTTTATGGGCCTGTCTAATCTTTGGCTGAAGGGTGAACCTCATGAGTGACTTCATTATTGAGCTATAAGGGCATCCGGGGGCCATACTCTCAGAGTTTCTCCAGTCTCTGTCAGACCAGTAAGTTTGGTCTTTTTTTTTTTTTTTTGGTGATTTAGAATTTTGTTCTACATTTTTCTCCATACACAAAGCAAGTTGTTTGGACAGAACGAGTGGATACTGCGTGGTTTAAAATCAGGAAACATGTTGCACCAGGGTTATATCCTTTCACCATACTTTTTCAATTTGTATACTGAGTAAATAATCTGAGAACCTGGGATACTCAAAAAAGAATGTGGCATAAGAAGTGGAGGAAGACTCATTAACAATCTGTTATATGCAAATAACACACCCTTGCTTGCTGAAAGCAAAGAGGACTTGAAGCACTTAGTGATGAAGATCAAAGACCACAGCCTTCAGCATGGATTACACCTCAACATAAAGAAAACTGGACCATAAGCAACATCATGATAAACATAGAAAATACTGAAGTCATCAAGGATTTCATTTTACTTGGATCCACAGTCAACACCCATGGAAGCAACAGCCAAGAAATACTCATTGCATTGAACAAATCTGCTGCAAAAGGCCCCTTAAAATGTTTTAAAAAAAGAAATAACACTTTGAGGACTAAGGTGCGCCTGGCCAAAGCCATGGTATTTTCAATCACCTAAAATGCATGCGAAAGCTGGACAATTAATAAGGAAGACTGAAGAAGAGTTGATGCCTTTGAATATACCATGGACTTCAAGAAGAACGAACAAATCCTTCTTGGAAGAACTACAGCCAGAATGCTCCTGAGAAGCGAGGATGGCCAGACTTCGGCTCACATACTTTGGACATGTTATCAACAGGAGCTATACCCTGGGGAAGGACATTATGCTTGGTAAAGCAGAGAGTGATAGAGAAAGACAAAGACCCTCTACCAGACGGATTGACACAGTGGCTGCAACAATGAACTCAAACATAGCAACGATTATGAGGATGATGCAGGACTGGGCAATGTTTCCTTCTGTTGTACATGGAGTCACAATGAGTCAGAGCCAACTCAACAGCATCTAACAACAACAACATTGTCATGAAAATAGTTTTGACCTTACAAAACCCACTACTCTCGATCTGATTCTGAATCATAGTGACCCTATAGAACAGAGTAGAACTGCCCCTAGGGTTTATGAAGGAGAGGCTGGTGGATTCGAACTGCCAACCTTTTGGTTAGTAGCTGTAGCTCTTAACCACTGCACCACCAGGGCTCCTGAAAGGGTGTCAGAATCCACAGGGGGTCTGCCTACCACACATTGAGAACTGCTGCCCTACCCTGTAAAATTCGCAAAAGCCTGGCACAAACTTCAACCTACAGGGGGAGCTCAAAGCATTCACAATCTCTTTTCTTCCTCCTCCCATCTCCACTCTGGCCTTGGACTAAAAGAGGTCCATATGGGAAAACTCAAAAGTTTAGAGCTCAAAGTCCTCTCTATCCTGATGATATCCTCGCTTTTTTCATTCAGGTATTTATATGACCGGCTGCTTTACGTTAGGGCCCTAATACAGTTATATCTCCTTTATTGCTCCAGTTAACCAAGATCTAGTGTCTCCTTCTGTTAAGGACTTGTGTCCTCAAAAATATTGTGCTGAATTCCTGGTCCTTGTACCTGTCGATATGATTCCGTTTGGAAATAGGATTTTTCTACTGTTATGTTAATGAGGTCATACCAATGTAGGGTGGATCCTAAATCTAATCACTCCTGAGTTACAAAAAGACCAGAATAGACACAGACACATGGGGAAGACAGACACTAAGGAACACCAAGGATGTCTTAATAATTAAACCCAAACCCAGTGCTGTTGAGTTGATACCAACTCATAGCGACCCTATAGGACAGAGTAGAACTGCCCCATAGAGTTTCCAAGGAGCGCCTGGTGGATTCAAGCTGCCAACACTTTGGTTAGCAGCCGTAGCACTTAACCACTATGCCACCAGGGTTTCCGTCTTAATAATTAGACATCAGAAACTAAGAGAAGCTCACAGAAGGAATCTCAACATAGCTGAGACACTGATTTGGACTTTTAGCCTCCAGAACTATGAGGAATCAAGTTTCTATTCTTTAAAGCCACCTACTTGTGTTATTTCTGTTACAGCAGTACTAGGTAAACTAAGACATCTTTTTAAGGGTTCCATTCTCCTGAATGGTCCAAACTGGGGTCTCTCTGCTGGAGAGAGCTGGAGTCAAATCAGACCACTGTAACCACCCCCTCTCTTTGCCACATGGAGTCGCTGTTGAAAACTGAGCCTGCCTGGTTGCTGCTACTCTCTGCCCAACCCACTCCCTTAAACAATCTGTCCAAGCCCACTCTCTCCAGGGGGAAGGGCTATGCCAAGGCCAAATAATAAGTAAATAAACAGTTGCCATCAAACTGATTCCAAATCATGGCAACTCAACTTATCCAGGATGGAACTATGATCCTTAGAGTTTTCATGGAGGCTGTGACCTTTTCCAAGCAGATCTCCAGGCCTTTTTTTCTGAGGTGCCTCTGGGTGGATTCATACTGCCAACCTTTTGGTTAGTAGTAGAGCCCTTAGCTGTTTATGCCACCCAGGGACTCCACGCTAAGGCCGCACCTTTAATTTACACTCCCAGGCAGAGCCACTGTCCAGAGAGAGTTGCCTTGAGCTTGCAGCCCAGCCACATGCTGGTCCCGACCTCCACCCAAGAACCCCTCAGTCCTCATTGCCCTTTTCTGCCTCTGGGCCTTGGCTGGGGCTCCATGTGGCTCCGCTTCAGCCTCGCAGGGGAGACTTGCTGGCTACCTCATTTCCAGCTAATGAACTCCACAGAAGCCTCTTACCTATGTCTGCTTCCAGCTGTTATTTTTTTCTCTCCCTCCTTTATTCCTTGTGTTATTTTCCTGTTCAGTCAACAGCGTATTTGGTTTTACAGCTCTGTAGCTCCACACTATTCGAGTACATCAAATAGCTGTAATGCCTGCTGTTTGTTTTCCTTTTTTTTCTTCCTACTTTAATTTCCTTTATATTTCTTTAAGGCAAAAAATTCCTACTTCCAACTTGTTTTCCTTGATTTTTATTAACAATTTTTAATTGAAAAACTAATAAAAACACAAGATAAAAACTGAAAATGATAAAAGGGTGTATAATAAAAAGTAAGCAAGACTTCACTTTCCTAGTCCCTGTCTTCGAGGGCAGTGCAGACAAACCTGCAACACTTGTGTTTCCCTTTAGAAATCCTCTATGTCTCTAATGAGCATATCCCTCCCCTTCTATGGCACCTACAGAAGCTTGCTAGTCACACAGTTCTGGACCTTTCTCTTTTCCTTTTAACCCTCTATCTTGTTTCATATCAGCACACGGACACCTACCTCAATATTTTTAAGGGCTGCACCCATAACATAATTATGGCTGTCCCATAATGTATTGACTCTGTCCCCTTTTTATAAACAAGTAAGTTGTTTCTGGTCTTTTCCTATTACAAATTGTGCTTCAGTGAAATATGTCTGTACACACAAAAGTATGGGATAAAGCTCTAGAAGTAGAATTGTTAGATCAAAATTCTGTGCATTGGAAAGGCTGATAGCTACTGCTATTGCCCTCCAAAGAAGTTGCCCCCTTTATGCTCCTGCCACTGTCCTCTCCTGCAGTGAGGATTATCAAACTCTCTGTCATTGCCGGTCTTATAGGTGAAACCCTTCAACAGGGTATCTTATTTTAATTTTCATTACTGTTATTATGAAAGAAGTTGAGTAGCTTTTCAAATGTTTAAGTGCCATTTTCAGGAATTGCCAATTTGTGATTTTGGCCCATTTTTCTGCTCTGCTTTAAGAGTTTTCTCTGGGCAAGTGTTCCTCTCAATAATTAGTAAGAGCTTCCTGTGTATTAAAGAACTCTGTCCTTTGTCACAGGCGTTGGAAACACTGTTCCTGTATGTTGATTGTCTTTGACTTTGTTTCTTCTTTTTTGCTCTGAAGATGCTTATTATACACACACACATATTGGCAGGAAGAAATTTTGATTTTTATGCAGGTAAATTATGCTTTGCAGATAAATTCATGTATGGCTATTGGTTTTTATTTCATGCTTAAGACAGGTCTTCTGCCTCCACCAGACTGAGGCCAGTACAACTAGATGGTGCCCAGCTACCATCACGGAATGCTCTGACAGGGGTCACAACAGAGGGTCCCAGGCAGAGCTGGAGAAAAATGTAGAACAAAAGTCTAACTCAAAAAGAAAGACCAGAATTGCTGGCCTGACAGAGACTGGAGAAACCCTGAGAGTATGGCACCCAGACACCATTTCATCTCAGTAATGAGGTCACTCCTGAGGTTTACTCTTCAGCCAAGGATTGGAAAGGCCCATAAAACAAAACAAGACTAAAGGGGCGCACCGGCCCTGGGGCAGGGACTGGAAGGCAGGAGGGAACAGGAAAGCTGGTAATAGGGAACCCAAGGTTGAGAAGGGAGAGTGTTGACGTGTTGTGGGGTTGTTAACCAATGTCATAAGAAATATTAAAAAAAAAAAAGAGTGAGAGAGAAAGGAAAATAAAAAGGTCTTCTCCAGTGTGGGATGTTTTTACTCTCTCATATTTTCTTCTAGCCCCTTTTGGTTTCAGTTTTTATATTAACATTTTTAATCTATCTGGAATTTTTGAGAACTAGAATTAAGGAAAATCTTTATTTCTCCCACATGGCCAAATACTTATACCAGTAAAAAAAAAAAATGTTGCCATCAAATCGATTCCAACTATTTATTAAAAATTCATCTTTTGAAAATTTTAAATGCAGCCAGGGATAAACAAAAAGTCACCTACAAAGGAGAATCAATAAGAATAAGTTTGGGCTACTTGGCAGAAACCATGCAGGCAAGTAGGCAATGGGATGACATATATAGAGCATTGAAGGAGAAAAATTGCCAGCCAAGAATCATGTATCGAGCAAAACTCTCTCTCAAATATGAAGGTGAAATTAAGTCATTTACACATAAACACAAGCTTAGAGAATTTGCAAAAACCAAACCAAAGCTACAAGAATTATTAAAGGAAATTCTCTGGTCAGAAAATCAATAATATCAGATATCAACACAACACAAGGATATAGAACAGAACATCCTGATATCAATTCAGATAAGGAAATCACAAAAATAAAATAAAATAAGATTAATAAAAAAAACTCTCAAAACAGGGAAAAATTGATGTCATTATGTTAAAGATGATGATAATGAATAAAGAGGGACTTTTTTTTTTTTAAATACAGGAGGCATAGATCTTCCACACGGAGAGGAAATCAAGGCAATATAGGGAGATACAAGTTAAGTTTATACATAGAAAAATAGCGGTAAATATTAAGGTAACCACAAAGAGGACTAATAGTTCCATACTTATAAAATAAAAACCAAGATAAACATAAGGACTCAGCAAAAATAAATTCAACTACAATGAAAAAGAGGAACATACTATTTTCAAAGAAAAACTCAGCACAAAAAAGTAAGTGGAAAAATGAAATTGTCAACAACACACCAAAAAAAGCATCAAAATGACAGCACTAAACTCATACCTATCTATAATTACACTGAATGTAAATGGACTAAATGCATCAATAAAGAGACAGAGAGTTGCAGATTGGTTTTAAAAAAAACATAATCCAGCTATATGCTGCCTACAAGAGACATACCTTAGAATTAGAGACACAAACTAAAACTCAAAGGATGGAAAAAAATATATCAAGCAAACAACAATCAAAAAAGAGCAAGAGTAGCAATATTAATTTCTGACAAAATAGACTTTAAAGTTAAATCCACCACAAAGGATAAAGAAGGACACTACGTAACGATTAAAGGGACAATTTACCAGGAAGATATATCCATATTAAATATTTATGCATCCAATGACAGGGCTGCAAGATACATAAAACAAACTATCAGCATTGAAAAGTGAGATAGACAGCTCCACAATAATAGTAGGAGACTTCAACACACCATTTTCAGTGAAGGACAGGACATCCAGTAAGAAGCTCAATAAAGACACAGGAGATCTAATTGCCAAAATCAACCAACTTGACCTCATAAACATATACAGAATACTCCACCCAACAGCTGCAAAGTATACTTTCTTTTCTAGAGCACATAGAACATTCTCTAGAATAGACCACACATTAGGTCATAAAGCAAGCCTTTGCAGAATCCAAAACAATGAAATATTACAAAGCATCTTCTCAGATCATTAGGCCATAAAAGTAAAAAAATAATAACAGAAAAACTGGGGAAAAGAAATCAAATACTTGGAAACTGAACAAATACCCTGCTCAAAAAAGACTGGGTTATAGAAGACATTAAAACCAAAAACCACTGCCATCAAGTCAATTCCGACTCATAGCGACCCTATAGGACAGAGAACTGCAGCATAGAGTTTCCGAGGAGCGGCTGGTGGATTCGAACTGCTGATCTCTTGGTTAGCAGCCGTATCACTTAACCACTATCCCACCAGGGTTTCAATAAAGAAATTCATAGAGTCCAATGAGAATGAAAACACTTCTTATGAGAATCTTTGGGACACAGCAAAAGCAGTGCTCAGAGGTCAATTTATATCAATAAATACACATACACAAAAAGAAGAAAGGGCAAAAATCAAAGAACTGTCCCTACAACTTGAACAAATAGAAAGAGAGCAACAAAAGAAACTGTCTGGCACTGGAAGAAAACAAATAATAAAAATTAGAGCAGAATTAAATGAATTAGAGAACAGAAAAACAATTGAAAGAGTCAACAGGACCAAAAGCTGGTTCTTTGAAAAAATTAACAAAATTGATAAACCATTGGCCAGACTGACTAAAGAAAAGCAGGAAAGGAAACAAATAACCCGAACTAGAAATGAGATGGGCGATATCACAACAGACCCAACTGAAATTAAAAGAATCATATCAGATTACTACAAAAAATTGTACTCTAACAAATCTGAAAACCTAGAAGATAATGGATGAATTGCTAGAAACACACTACCTACCTAAACTAACACAAATAGAAGCAGAACACCTAAATAGATCCATAACAAAAAAAGAGATAGAAAAGGTAATCAAAAAACTCCCCCCCCCCCAAAAAAAGCCCTGGCCCTGACAGCTTCACTGCAGAGTTCTACAAAACTTTCAGAGAAGAGGTAACACCACAATTACTAAAGGTATTTCAAAGCATAGAAAAGGGCAGAAAACTCCCTAACTCATTCTATGAAGCTAGCATATCCCTGATATCAAAACCAGCTAAAGACACCTCAAAAAAACAAAATTACAGACTTACATCCCTCATGAACATAGACGCAAAAATCCTCAACAAAATTCTAGCCAATAGAATTCAACAACATATCAAAGAAATAATTCACCATGACGAAGCAGGGTTTATATACCAGGTACGCAAGGTTGGTTCAACACTGGAAAAACAATTAATGTAATCTATTTTTTTTTTTACCATATAAATAAAACAAAAGACAAGAACCAAATGATTTTATCAATTGATGCAGAAAAGGCATTTGACAAAGTCCAACAACCATTCATGATAAAAACTCTCAGCAAAATGGGAATAGAAGGAAAATTCCTCAACATAATAAAGGGCATTTCTACAAAGCCAATAGCCAACATCATCCTAAATGGAGAGATTCTGAAAGCATTCCCCTTGAGAACAGGAACCAGAGAAGGATGCACCTTGTCACCACTCTTATTCAATGTAGTGCTGGAGGTCCTTAGCCAGAGCAATTAGACTAGATAAAGAAATAAAGGGCATCCAGATTGGTAAGAAAGAAGTAAAAGTATCTCTATTTGCACATGACAGGATCTTATACACAGAAAACTCTAAAGAATCCTCAAGAAAACTACTGAAACTAATAGAAGAGTTCAGCAGAGTATCGGGATACAAGTATAAACATACAAAAATCAGTTGGATTCCTCTACACCAACAAAAAGAACATCGAAGAGGAAATCACCAAATCCATACCATTTACAGGAGCCCCTAAGAAGATAAAACACTTAGGAATAAATCTTACCAGAGATATAAAAGACTTATACAAAGAAAACTACAAGGCACTACTGCAAGAAACCAAAAGAGACCTACATAAGTGGAAAAACATACCTTGCTCATAGATAGGAAGGGTTAACTTGTAAAAATGTCTATTCTACCAAAAGCCATCTACAGATACAATGCAATTCCGATCCAAATTCCAACATTTTTCAATGAGATGGAGAAACAAATCACCAACTTCATATGGAAGGGAAAGAGGCCTGGATAAGTAAAGCATTACTGAAAAAGAAGAACAAAGTGGGAAGCCTCACTCTACCTGATTTTAGAACCTATTATACTGCCACAGTAGTCAAAACAGCCTGGTATTGGTACAACAACAGACACATAGACCAATGGAACAGAATTGAGAACCCAGATATAAATCCATCCACATATGAGCAGCTGATATTTGACAAAGGCGCAAAGTCAGTTAATTGGGGAAAAGACAGTCTTTTTAACAAATAGTGCTGGCATAACTGGGTATCCACATGCAAAAAAATGAAACAAGACGCATAACTCACTCCATGCACAAAAACTGAAAATGGATCAAAGAAAGACCTAAACATAAAATCTAAAATGATAAAGATCATGGAAGAAAAACAGGGACAACGCTAGGAGCCCTAATACATGGCATAAACAGAATACAAAACATTACTAAAAATGCCAAAGAGAAACCAGATAACTGGGAGCTCCTAAAAACCAAACACCTATGCTCATCCAAAGACTTCACCAAAAGAGTAAAAAGACTACCTACAGACTGGGAAAAAGTTTTCAGCTATTACATTTCCTATCAGCACCTAACCTCTAAAATCTACATGATTCTGCTAAAACTCAACCACAAAAAGACAAATCACCCAGTTTAAAAATGGGCAAAGGATGTGAACAGGTGCTTCACTAAAGAAGACATTCAAGACGCTAACAGATACATGAGGAAACGCTCACAATCATTAGCCATTAGAGAAATGCAAATCAAAACTACAATGAGATTCCATCTCACTCCAACAAGGCTGGCATTAATCCAAAAAACACATAATAATAAATGTTGTAGAGGTTGTGGACAGACTGGAACACTTATACACTGCTGGTGGGAATGTAAAATGGTACAAACACTTTGGAAATTGATTTGGTGCTTCCTTAAAAAACTAGAAATAGAACTAACATACGATTCAGCAATCCTACTCCTTGGAATATATCCTAGAGAAATAAGACCCTTTACACAAACAGATACATGCACACCCATGTTCATTGCAGCACTGTTTACAATAGCAAAAAGCTGGAAGCAACCAAGGTGCCCATCAACAGAAGAATGGATAAATAAACTATGGTATATTCACACAATGGAATACTACACATTGATAAAGAACAATGTTGAATCCATGAAACATTTCATAACATGGAGAAACCTGGAAGACATTATGCTGAGTGAAATCAGTCAATTGCAAAAGGACAAATATTGTATAAGACCACTATTATAAGAACTGGAGAAACAGTTTAAACAGAGAAGGAAATATTCTTTCATGGTTACAGGGTGGGGGAGGGAGGAAGGAAGGGAGAGGGGTATTCGCTAATTAGATAGTAGATAAATTTTATTTTAGGTGAAGGGAAAGACAATACACAATACAGGAGAGGTCAACACAAATGGACTAAACCAAAAGCAAAGCAGTTTCCTGAATAAACTGAATGCTTCAAAGGCCAGTGTAGCAGGGGCAGGGGTTTGAGGACCTTGGTTTCAGGGGACATCTAAGTCAATTGGCATAATAAAATCTATTAAGAAAACATTCTGCATCCCACTTTGGAGAGTGGCATCTGGGGTCTTGAACTCTAGCAAGCAGCCATCTAAGATGCATCAATTGGTCTCAACCCGCCTGGAGCAAGGAAGAATGAAGAACACCTAAGACACAAAGTAATTATGAGCCTAAGAGACAGGACCACATAAACCAGAGACTACATCAGCCTGAGACCAGGAGAGCTAGATGGTGCCCGGCCACAACTGAGGACTGCCCTGACAGGGAACTCAACAGAGAAACCCTGAGGGAGCAGGAGAGCAGTGGGACGCAGACCCCAAATTCTCATAAAAAAAGACCAGACTTAACGGTCAGACTGGAACTGGAAGCCATGGTCCCCAGACCTTGTGTTAGCCCAAGACAAGAACCATTCCCAAAGCTAACTCTTCAGACAGGGATTGGACTGGAATAACCCACCAAAAAAAACCAAACCCACTGCCATCAAGTCGATTCCATAGAAGCAGGAAAAAAAAAAAAAAAAAAAAAGCCAGTGCCCTTGAGTCGATACCAACTCTTAGCGACCCTATAGGACAGAGCAGAACTGCCCCATAGAGTTTCCAAGGAGCGCCTGGTGGATTCGAACTGCTGACCTCTTGGTTAGCAGCCATAGCACTGGAATTGTTATTATTGTTGTTGTTGTTGTTGGATGCCGTCGAGTCGGTTCCGACTGACAGCGACCCCTATGCATAACAGAACAAAACACTGCCCAGTCCTGAGCCATCCTTACAATCGTTGCTATGCTTGAGCTCACTGCTGCAGCCAGTGTGTCGGTCCACCTTGTTGAGGGTCTTCCTCTTTTCTGCTGACCCTGTACTCTGCCAAGCATGATGTCCTCCAGGGACTGATCCCTCCTGATAACATGTCCAAAGTATGTAAGATGCAGTCTCACCATCCTTGCTTCTAAGGAGCATTCTGGTTGTACTTCTAAGAGAGATTTGTTCATTCTTTTGGCAGTCCATGGTATATTCAGTATTCTCTGCCAACACCACAATTCAAAGGCATCAATTCTTCTTCAGTTTTCCTTATTCATTGTCCAGCTTTCACATGCGTATGATGCGATTGAAAATACCATGGCTTGGGTCAGGCGCACCTTAGTCTTCAGGGTGACATCTTTGCTCTTCAGCACTCTAAAGAGGTCCTTTGCAGCAGATCTACCCAATGCGATGCGTCTTTTGATTTCTTGACTGCTGCTTCCGTGGCTGTTGATTGTGGATCCAAGTAAAATGAAATCCTTGACAACTTCAATCTTTTCTCCATTTATCATGATGTTGCTTATTGGTCCAGTTGTGAGGATTTTTGTTTTCTTTATGTTGAGGCGTAATCCATACTGAAGGCTGTGGTCTCTGATCTTCATTAGTAAGTGCTTCAACTCCTCTTCACTTTCAGCAAGCAAGGTTGTGTCATCTGCATAATGCAGGTTGTTAATGAATCTTCCTCCAATCCTGATGCCCAGCTCTTCTTCATATAGCCCAGCTTCTCGTATTATTTGCTCAGCATATAGATTGAATAGGTATGGTGAAAGAATACAACCCTGATGCACACTTTTCCTGACTTTAAACCAATCAGTCTCCCCTTGTTCTGTCCGAACAACTGCCTCTTGATCTCTGTAAAGGTTCTTGATCTATGTGAAGGTTCTATGTAAAGGCTGGAATAGGGGATGGAAAATGATGGTGGTGAAGAATGAGCTTTTTGGATCAAGTGGACACATAAGATTATGTTGGCATCTCCTGTCTGGAGGGGAGATGAGAGGACAGAGGGGGCCAGAAGATACCTGAATGGACATGAGGAGAGAGAGTGGAGGGAAGAACTGTGCTATCTCATTAGAGGGAGAGCAACTAGGAGTGTATGGCAAAGTGTATGTAAATTTTTGTATGACAGACTGATTTGTAAACTTTCACTTAAAGCACAATAAAAATTAATTTTTAAAAAATTCATTTTTTTCACAAGACTTAATGGTCTGAGACTAGAAGGACCCTGGAGTTCATGGTCACCAGACCTTCTGTCAGCCCAAGACTGGAACCATTCCTGAAGCCAACTCTTCAGACAGGGATTGGACTGGACTATAAGACAGAAAATGATACTGGTGAGGAGTTAGTTCCTTGGCTCAAGCAGACACATGAGACTGTGTGGGCAGCTCCAGTCTGGAGGGCAGATGAGAAGGTAGAGGAGGACAGAAGCTGGCTGAATGGACACGGGGAATACAGGGTGGAGAGAAGGAGTTTGCTGTCTCATTGGGGGGGAGCAACTAGGAGTACATAGCAAGGCATATATAAATTTTTGTATGAGAGACTGACTTGATTTGTAAACTTTCACTTAAAGCACAATAAAAATTATTTTTTAAAAAATCGTTTCCTCCACTGATTTTAAATGCCACCTTTATCACATAGCAAGTTCCCATGTGTATTGGCATTTATATCTAGATTCTCTATTCTGTTCCATTGATCTGGCTGCCGTTAGGTGTCCGGGCCAATCTACAGTAACTAAATAGCTTTAAAAATATACTTTAATATGTATTAGGATCAATGCTTTCCTCATTCTTCCCCCCCCCCCCCCCCCCAGAATTTCCTGGCTATTCTCATATTTTTATAGGAATTTTAGTATAAGCTTATCTGGTTCCAAAAATATTTTTTTTTCTATTATATTTGGATCCCAATAAATGTCTGGATTAGTTTAGGAAGAACTAACATCTTCCTACTAGTGCTTCTTCCTCTCCAAGAGCAGGGCATATCTTTCCATTTATTTAAGTTTTCATCTGTGTTTCTCAGGAGAGTATAAAGTTTTCTTCAATACAGACTTCAGCCTGTGTATTTCTTATTTATCTGCAGATATTTTATAGTTTTTGTAGCTGTTATTAAATGGAATATCTTTCCACTAAATATTCTATCTCCCTTGCCTTAAATGTTTAGTTTTGTTATCTAAAACAAAATTTAAGTATCTTTATTTTATGGAGTCACTTTACTTTTGACTACTTAGTTTTTAATTTATTCTTAATCTGTGAATAGTTTATTATATTCCTCAGGCTTCAGCTTTTTCTCTCCTTTCTCCCGAACATGACCTACAAGCAGTCTTCCATTGTCATGTATCAACCATCACACAACTAGTACTTTCTACCTTGTACTCTAGCCCCATAAAGCACCTTTCATGAGGGGCGATGGGGCTATTGAATCCAGGTTTACCAACAAGCACGTTAGTCTCCCTGCTGGAGGCCCGGCTTTTCAATCTATAGTCCAGTTTTGGCTGAACTGCCACCTTTGCTTATAGGGCAGTATTTTCAGAATTATTTTATGTCACATGTATTTTATTGCAATTTACCCTTATTTAAGTTAAAATACTGAACAACTCTAAAATAAAAAGGGTTGTTTTTATTTATAACACTGATGAGACAATGACAGAAATCATTAGCTGTGCCCTAAACTTCTAGCTTCCTAGGCCAAAGCTGGCCCAGTGTGTGTTCCCTAGAGCAAGCAAATCAAAGAAGCTGTTCAAAATGCTGGAAATGGAGAGAACTTGAACATTTTGGGATGAAAATTGTCATAAAGAATTCTTGTGACCCAAATGCAAAGAGATTTTTATAGCCTCAAAGAGCTATTGATAAGGATACAAATAACCTTTAAGGAGAAGAAATTGCTTTCAAGAGTGATAGGGCCCCATTAAAATCCCTTGTTCGGTCTCTGCAGATTCACCCATGGTAAGTCCTCCTTCCCAAAACCAAAATCCATCTCTTTTGCTTACCCACATGCCACTCCAAGTAAGCTGAGAGGACTTTAAGGTAAGAACTGATATTGTTTTACTTTCTCTTTGTTTTTAAGACTTTGGTGATAATAATTATTCTTAGTTGCCGTCGAGTCTATTCTGACTCATGATGACCCCATGTGTATAGAGTAGAACTGTGATCCATAGGGTTTTTAATGGCTGATTTTAGGCAATAAATTGCCAGGCCTTTCTTCGAAGGCACATAAGTGGACTCGAACCTTCAGCCTTTCAGTTAGCAGCTAAGCATGTTAACTGGTGGCACCACCCAGGGACCCCTCTCATAAGAACACACCGTCTGTTTATCACAGCCTTGGCTATTCTTATGAAAAGCATATGCTATGGAAAAATGGCCATAAGTTTATGCTTTTCTGTTAAAAAATATCCACTTGGTTTCTTTTAGGCTTGGACACAGACATTTTGACCCTGGGCCTTTGGGCTTCTGCTTTTTTTTTACAACCAGATGTTTGCTTTACGGTAGTTGTCTGCTTGCGCGCACAGCCTGTGAGATCAAAGCTGAGGTTCTAGACAGCTTCAAAATACAACCACGTCAAACAGCGTCCTGGGGAGCAGGGAAAAGGTAAACAAGGTGAAAGGTCCCTGCCACAGTGGGTGGGCAGCACTTCCTACTACAGGAGACACCGTGACTGGGGCAATGGTACATGGAGGTTGTAAACACTGGCCCCTCTGCCCAGTACCTCCTGACTCCTTGTCTCTACACCCAGAGCCCACTGTTTACTGTCCTGACCACACAGTGCACAGCTATTGATCACAAATGAGGACAGCAGTGTGGTCATCAGGGAGAAAGCTCGGGTCAATACACCTGCTGGTGTCTTCAGGAGTCACAGGGACAAACGTCACCTGACCTCTGGGCTTGGCTGCTCTGTGCTGCAGCCCTGTCTAGTCACACCTGGGGACCTGCTTCGGGTGTCTACACTGCCCGTATCAAGAACTTGGGCCTTGGGCACGTTATTTAATCACACTGGAGCGGGGATCTTGGGACAGAGAAATGAGAAGAGGAAGGCCTTGGGGAAAGGAAGGCACTAAATGAGCACATGTCTAAGGAGTACCCACTATGTGCGAAGCTTACATTTTTCCATAGTGCAGATCATGATCAAGAATGCCGTATAGTTGATCTATTCTTCTGCAGCCACTGGAACATAAGCTCCCTGAAGGCAGGGCTTTGTGTCTGCTTCATGGACTGCTGCATCCCTGGCACCTAGAAGAGTATCTGGCACACAGTAAGTAGGCTTGCAAGAAATATGCGTTGAACTGATGAATAAAATATTATGCTAATAGGTAAAAATAATAGTTGCTGTTGAATCAATTCTGATTCATGGCAGGTCCACCCAGAGGCACCTTGGAAGAAAGGCTTGGTGATCTACTTCTGAAAAATCTGCTATTGAAAAGCCTACAGAGCAGTTCTATTCTGACACAGATGAAGTTGTCAGGAGTCAAAGTCAGCCTGATGGGAACTAGTCGTCAAAGAAAGTCAGACGATATCACTAAACATAAGTGAAATGACAAAAAAAAAAAAAAAAGTGGCATAACATCTATAACCCTGTGAGCAAACAAATCTCACATACTAAAACTTGAAGTATTGGCCACAATCACCACAGCCTCCACCAGACTGAGCTCAGAACAACTAAATGGTGCCCGGTTACCACCACCAGCCACTCTGGCAGGGGTTGTAATAGAGGGTCCCTGACAGAGCAGGAGAAAAATGTAGAACAAAATTCAAATTCACAAAAAAATAAAAAATGAAAAAGGACCAGCCTGGCTGATCTGACAGAGACTGAAGAAACCCTGAGAGTGTGGCCCCAAGAAACCCTTTTAACTCAGTACTGAAGACACTCCTGAGGTTCGCCCTTCAGCCAAAGAATAGACAGGTCTCTAGGGCCAACAATAACACACATGAGGGAATTGCTTCGTGGTTCAATCATGTATATGAGACTAAATGGGCACACCAGCCCAAAAGCAAAGACAAGAAGGGACAAGAGAACTGGACAAATGGAAACGGCGAACCCAGGGTGGAGGAGGAGAGAGTGCTGACCCATCACAGGATTGGCAACCAATGTCACAAAACAATTTGTGTATTAACTGTTTAATGAGAAATGAATTTGCTCTGTAAACTTTCACCTTAAGCACAGGTAAATAAATAAAACTTGAAGGGTTAATAGACAAAAAACCAACTAGATTCTACTGGTTTCTTTAAAATTTAAAGTTTAAGTGAACTGTTAGTTTCAGGAAAAAATCTGGTTTCGTCCTAGGCCAGTCAGCTCTGCCAGTCAGCTCTGGGAAGCTTACAAACTACACCGAGAAAAGATGATGGCAGCTCGTGGTCAAGTCCTGACGGTAAGAAATATAAAGCAAACACAGTGAGATGGGAGCTCAATGAGTTCACTAGATAACTTTATCCTTCCAGCTTTCTTGTTTACCTGCTTCCTCTTGGCAGTCAGAAGATAGGAAGGCCCCCTCCAACTGGGTGGGTGGCTTTTTTTTTTTTTTGGCAAGCTGAAAGCAACGTGGCCTGTCTTAGGTGAGAGATAACTGATATTGCAGAGAACAGGGCTCAGCCAGGCTTGGAGGCAGCGTGTAGACCGTGCTAGACACACTGACATTCAAATCCTGGCTCAGCATCTACTACCTGGGTAGCTTTTGCCGTCAGTTGCCATTGAGTTGGCTCCAACTCGTGTTTACCCCATGTACAGCAGAACGAAATGCTGCCCAGTTCTTTGCCATCTTCATAATCCTTGGCATGCTTGAATCCATGGTTGCTGCCACTGTGTACTTTGAATGCCTTCCAATCTAGGGGGCTTGTCTTCCAGAACTATATCGGACAATGTTCTGTTGTGGTCTACAGGGTTTTCATTGGCTTATTTTCAGAAGTAGATTGCCAAGACTTTCTTCCTGGCCTGTCTTAGTCTGGAAGCTCCACTGAAACCTATCCACCATGGGTGACCCTGCTGGTATTTGAAATACCGGTGGCATAGAAACTTCCAGCATCATAGCAATGCGAAAGCCACCACAGGACAAGAAATTGACAGGCGGGTGGTGGGTCTGAGTAACTAGGGCAATTCATTCAACCTGGTTAAGCCTCAGAGTCTGTCTTAGGCTGGGTTCTCTAGAGAAGCAAAATCAATAAATAAAGTATACTAATATATATATTTATAGACAGAGAGAAAGAGAGAGATCTTTATCAAGGAAATGGCTCACATGGTTGTAGAGGCTGGAATGTCCCAAGTCTGTGGGTCAGGCTTTTTTTGATGCATGTAGCCACAGGGGCTGGCAAACTGAAGATCGGCAGGTCAGAGAGAACAGGGCTCTTGTTCACAGGCTGTGAAGATCCATGAATCCCAAAGATGGGCAGGCAAGACTGCAGTAAGGTGCTAGCTCAGGTCCCAAGAACCAGAGATCGGATGAACAGGAGCCAGCTGTAAGATCCAGAATGAGCAAAAGCCCGCAAGCCTTGCCAGAATATCCACTTATATTTAATGCAGGCCACACACCCAAGGAAACTCCCTTTCAACTGACTGGCTACTGACAGCAGATCCCATCATGGAGATGATCACATAATATCAAATCTCATCAAGGAAATGATCACACCATCATATGACTATCAAATCACTGAGAATCATGGCCCAGCCAAGTTGGCACACAACCTTAATCATACAGAGTCCTTCTCCAAATTTGGGATAGTTATAATAACTGGTCCATAGGGTAGTGTGAGGATGACTTGAAATGATGTAAGGAGTGTTTAGCAGAGTCCTGGCCACATACAGCTTTGTAAGTGTTAGTGTTAGCTGTATTAGGTATCATTCCAGTCCTACCTCTTCTGGGAGGCTGAATGCCTTTGGTTAAGCAAATCATTTGAATCTCTCCAGGCTTTACGCTCTCCACTTTTGAAATAAGTCAGTTGTACTACAACCTCTAAAATTCCTTGATTCTATTGGAGAGGCTGTGAGGAGCTTGGAACTCTTATGGACTGCTGGTGAGAATGTAAAATGGTACTTCTATGGCACTTCTTTAAAAAGCTAGAAATAGAAATACCATACAATCCAGCAATCCCACTCCTAGGAATATACTCTAGAGAAGTAAGAGCCATCACACGAATGGACATATGCACACCCATGTTCATTGCAGCATTATTCACAGTAGCAAAAAGATGGAAAACAACTTAAATGCCCATCAACAGATGAATGGATAAACAAACTATGGTACTTACAATGGAATACTATGCAACAATAAAGAACAATGGTGAATCTGTGAAAAATGTCACAACATGGATGAATCTGGAAGGCATTATGATCAGTGAAATAAATCAATCCAAAAGGACAAATACTGTATGAGACCACTATTACAAAAACTCATGAAAAGTTTTACACATGAAAAGAAACAATCTCTGATGGCTACTAGGGAGGGGCCTGTCATTTTGTTGTACTGTGGGGGCTTGCGTGTTGCTGTGATGCTGGAAGCTATGCCACCAGTATTCAAATATCAACAGGATCACACATGGCTGACAGGTTTCAGCTGAGTTTCCAGATTAAGACGGACTAGGAAGAAGGACCTGGCAATCTACTTCTGAAAAGAATTAGCCAGTGAAAACATTATGAATAGCAGCAAAACATTGTTTGATACGGTGCTGGAAAATGAACCCCTCAGGTTGGAAGGCGCTCAAAATATGACTGGGGAAGAGCTGCCTCCTCAAAATAGAGTCCACCTTAATGACATGGATGGAGTCAAGCTTTCGGGACCTTCGTTTGCTGATGTGGCACAATTCACTATGAGAAGAAACAGCTGGAAATATCCATTAATAAACAGAATGTGGGATGTATGAAGTATGAATCTAGGAAAATTCGAAATTGTCAAAAATGAAATGGAACGTATAAACATCAACATCCTAGGTGTCAGTGAGTGGAAATGGACTGGTATTGGCCATTTGGAATCACACAATCATATGGTCTACTATGCTGGGGATGACAAAATGAAGACAAATGGCGTTGCATTCGTCCTCAAAAAGAACGTTTCAAGATCTGTCCTGTAGTCTGACCCTGTCAGTGATAGGACAATATCCATAAGCCTATAAGGAAGACCAGTTAATACGGCTATTATTCAAATTTACACACCAACCATTAAGGCCAAACATGAAGAAACTGAAGATTTTTACCAACTTCTGCAGTCTGAAATTGATTGAACAGGCATTCGGGATGCATTGATAATTACTGGTGATTGGAATGCGAAAGCTGGAAACAAAGAAGAAGGATTGGTAGTTGGAAAACACGGCCTAGGTGATAGAAATGATGGCAGAGATCACATGGTACCATTCTGAAAGACCAATGACTTCTTCATTGCAAATACTTTTTTTTTCAACAACATAAACGGCAATTATACGCGTGGACCTCACCAGATGGAATACACAGGAATCCAATCGACTACATCTACGGAAAGGGATGATGGAAAAACTCAGTATCATCAATTAGAATAAGGCCAGGGGCCAATTGTGGACGAGAACATCAATTGCTTATATGCAAATTCAAGTGGAAGCTGAAGAAAATGAGAACAAGTCCACGAGAGCCAAAGCATGACCTTGAGTATCTCCCACCTGAATTTAGAGACCTTCTCAAGAATAGATTTGACACGTTGAACACTAATGACCAAAGACCAGACAAGGTGTGGAACGACATCAAGGACATCATACATGAAGAAAGCAAGAGGAGAGTAAAAAGACACGAAAGAAAGATCAAGATGGGTGTCAGAGGAGACTCTGAAACTTGCTCTCGAACATTGAGCAGCTAAAGAAAAAGGAAGAAATGATGAAGTAAAAGAACTGAACAGATTTGAAAAGGTGACTCGAGAAAACAAAGTATTATAATGACATGTGCAAAGAGCTGGAGATGGAAAACCAAAAGGGAAGAACACACTCGGCATTTCTCAAGCTGAAAGAACTGAAGAAAAAAATCAAGTCTTGAATTGCAATGCTGAAGGATTCTACAGGGAAAATATTAAACGACGCATGGAGCATCAAAAGAAGATGGAAGGAATACACAGAGTCATTATACCAAAAAGAATTGGTCAACATTTAACCATTTCAGGAGGTAGCATATGATCTGAAACAGATGGTACTGAAGGAAGAAGTCCAAGCTGCAATGAAGGCATTGGTGAAAAACAGGGCTCCAGGAATTGACGGAATACCCACTGAGATGTTTCAACAAACGGATGCAGTGCTGGAAGTGGTCACTCGTCTATGCCAAGAAATTTGGAAGACAGCTACCTGGCTAACCAACTGGAAGAGATCCATATTTACTCCCATTCCAAAGAAAAGTGATCCAACCAAAATGCGGAAGCTATTGAACAATATCCTTAATATCACATGCAAGTAAAATTTTGGTGAAGATCAATCAAAAGCAGCTGTAGCAGTATATCAACAGGGAACTGCCAGAAATTCAAGCTGGATTCAGAAGAGGGCATGGAACCAGGGATATCATTGCTGATGTCAGATGGATCCTGGCTGAAAGCAGAGAATACCAGAAGGATGTTTACCTGTGTTTTATTGACCATGCAAAGGCATTCGACTGTGTGGATCACAACAAATTACGGATAACATTGAGAAGAATAGGAATTTCAGAACACTTAATTGTGCTCATGAGGGACCTGTACATAGGTCAAGAGGCAGTCGTTTGAACACAACAAGGGGATACTGCGTGGTTTAAAGTCAGGAAGGGTGTATCCTTTCACCATACCTATTCAATCTATATGCTGAGCAAATAATCTGAGAAGCTGGACTATACAAAGAAAAATGTGACATCAGGATTGGAGGAAGACTCATTCACAACCTGTGTTATGCAGATGACACAACCTTGCTTGCTGAAAGTGAAGAGGACTTGAAGCACTTATTAAAGAAGATCAAAGACCACAGCCTTCAGTATGGATTACACTTCAACATAAGAAAAAAAAAATTTTTTTTTATCAACATAAAGAACACAAAAATCCTCACAACTGGACCAATAAGCAAGATCATGATTAATGGAGAAGATATTGACGTTGTCAAGGATTTCATTTTACTCAGATCTATAATCAACACCCATGGAAGCAGCAGTCAAGAAATCAAAAGACGCATTGCACTGGGCAAATCTGCTGCAAAAGACCTCTTTAAAGTGTGAAAAGCAAAAATGTCACCTTGAACACTACGCTGTGCCTGATCCAAGGCATGTTTTTTTTAATCACCTCATATGCATGCAAAGGCTGGACAATGAATAAAACGGTTTTCGATTCAGACTCATAGCGACCTATAGGACAGAGCAGAACTGCTTCATAGGGTTTCCAAGGACTGCCTGGTGGATTCAAATTGCCAAACTTTTGGATAGCAGCCGAACTGAACCACTATGGCACTTAGAGATGACTGAAGGATTGATGCCTTTGAATTGCAGTGTTAGAGAAGAATGTTGAATATACCACGGACTGCCAAAAGAAAGGAAACCCTGGTGGCATAGTGGTTAAGTGCTACCGCTGCTAACCAAAGGGTTGGCAGTTGGAATCCGCCAGGCAATCCTTGGAAACTCTATGGGGCGGTTCTACTCTATCCTATGGGGTCGCTGTGAGTTGGAATCGACTCGATGGCACTGGGTTTGGTTTGGTTTGGTTTTGGCCAAAAGATCAAACAAATCTGTCTTGGAAGAAGTACAACCAGAATGCTCCTTAGAAGGAAGGGTGGCGAAACTACGTCTCACATACTTTGGACATGTTATTAGGACAGACCAGTCCCTGGAGAAGGACATCCTACTTGGTAAAGTAGAGGGCCACTGAAAAAGAGGAAGACTCTTAACAGGATGGGTTGACACAGTGGCTGCAACAATGGGTTCAAGCATAATGACTGTGAGGATGGCACAGAACCAGGCAGTGTTTCATTTTATTATACATGGGGTCACCATGAGTCCAAACCAACCTGACGGCACCTAATGACAAGAAGGAATAGAACGCAGCAGAAGAGACACTGTGAGGCTTTGAAGCTTACACCAAGTTTCCTGCAAAAAGGAGCGTGGGTCAGTGCTGTCGTTTCCAGAAATCTTGCAGTCTAGGTGCCTCACCTTCAAACTTACAGTTAGCAGCCAAGGGGGTTAACCATTTATACCACCCAGGGGACTCCACAGGTTCATTGTTGTTGCTGTTGTGTGCCCTGGAGTCTATTCCGACTGGTAGCAATCCTCTAGGACAGACTAGAACTGCCCCATAGGGTTTCCAAGCCTGTAAATCTTTACAGAAGCCAAGTGCCACATCTTTCTCCTGCAGAGTGGCTGGTAGGTTGGAACCACCAACCTTTTGGTTAGCAGCGAGCACTCTAACCACTGCACCACCAGGGCTCCTCATAAGTCTCAAACTGTGGTTCCCAGACTACAACTTCAGGAGCGTGGGTCAGGGCTGGGGCCTCCAGAAATCCTGCACCCTAGATGCCTCACTTCTAATCCTTCAGGCCCATCCCAGACCTACTGAATTGGTAACTCTACGGCTGGAGTCCTCCAGGAGATTATGATGGGCGCGAAAAGTTTGAGACACTCTGCATCTATCAAGGTAAAGCTAGCTTAAAAAAAAAAAAAAACATTTCTTGGACTTTCCCCGATCCCTAGGTAGGGCTCACTCTCCTCCTCACCCCTCTGTCCCCTCTTCCGTGGTTTGGACTTTTGGTCCCTCTGAATGCCCGGGTGGGCGATGAGGGTTCGTTGGGGGCTGTGCCGCTGGGGGCCCGGCCCGGTGGGGAGGTGATGGGCTCCAGCGTGGGTGCCAGTGGCGTGGGTGCCAGCCCCGCGGCAGCTCCTCCCCTGCGCGGCGGCGGGGAGAGCAGGGCCCGGGCGAGGAGGGGCGAGAGAGGGGGAGGGAGGCGGGTACGTGCTCCTGGGCCCGGCGCGAATGTCCCCAACAGCTCTGAGTTCTCCGCCGCTACCGCCTCCCCTAACTTGTCCCGCCCCGCCCCGCCCCGCCCCGCCCCGCCCGCCCCGCCCCGCCCCGCCTGGGCCAAAGCCCACCGGGCGCCGCCACTTGGCTGGTGGGGTCGGTTGCTCCGCGCGCCGGGTTTTAAAAACCACCGAGAGCTGAGCGTGCGGGGCCGAATCGGGTTTCCAGGTAGGATAGGACCCCGGTGGCACCCTGAAGTTTGGAGAAGGCAGGAAGTTCCAAGTTTTCGGTCTGCGAGGGCCGGGCCGCCTAGAGGCGAGTTGGCCGTCGGCCTCCATTGCGCCCTTGCCGAGGGGACAGCTGAAGGAGACCGTCCTGCGACCTTCCGGAGGACAGACCCGACAGGACCCCGGGGACCAACTTCATCGGCAGGAGGAAGCCGAAGCGACGATCTCTAGGGGTGTTCTATTCGCGCTGGTGTCTCCGAAAGCCTCTTGTTCTCCGCGAGGCGCCTGGTAGGGTGGGCCTAAGACCTGCTGGTGAGTGGGGTCAAAGGGGAGCCCCGACCTCCAGGGGGCGGCTTCCAGGTCCCGCGCCGGGCGCACAGCCAGGCACACCTGTGGGGAACGGAGCGCCGCCTGCATACCCAGTCCGGCCCCTCCGCGGTTGCTGCACATTCAATCCCGAGGCGGCCTCGTCCCGAAGCCGGCTCTGGACCCCGCATCCTCCTCCCACTCCGCCCGAAACAGCAGCAGCTAAAACCCGGAGTCTGCCAAGTGGACCTTCACTCTCCTCTCCAGCCTGCCCGGGGCGGACTCGGGGCGCAAGGCCAAGCGAGCCCCGCGCTCCTTCCGGCAGCACGATGCGCTGAATCTACAGGATAGTCCTGAGCCGGGGAACGCGACTCGGACAAGTCCCCAGGCGCGACGGCGTCATGGAGGCCTCAGGGGCGCAGCTCCTAAGTTTGGAGGCGCCGGGCCCCGCGCCCTTCGGAGAGCCCCCGCCGGCTGAGGAGCTGCCCGCCCTGGAGGGCCTCTGCCTGAGGAGTGGCGATGACAGCAAAAGCCTCTCTGAGGCCCTGGGCCCCGACGCTCAGCCTGGAGCCAGCACCCTGACCCCGGAGGAAGAGGCCGCCCTCCGGGAGCAGGAGGAGCTGCTGGAATGCCGCCGCCGCAGCCGCGCGCGCTCCTTCTCGCTGCCCGCCCACCCCATCTTGCAGGCGGCCAAGTTATTGCAGCCGCTGCCTCAGGCCGAGGGGTTGGGCACGGAGGGCGGCGAGTGTGCCGGGGCCAGCGCCGAGCCGTCCAGCCCTGGCGGCTGCTGCACCAAGTGCAAGAAGCGGGTGCAGTTCGCAGACGCGCTGGGGCTGAGCCTGGCCAGCGTGAAGCACTTCAGTGAGGCTGAGGAGCCGCAGGTGCCTCCCGCCGCGCTCGCCCGCCTCCGGAGCTTCCCCATGTGCGCAGAGGACCTGCAGCAGCTCGAGGACCTGCTGGCCGCCGCGGCGGCGGCGGCGGCGGTGAAGGTGGCCGCGCCCCCGTCAGCGCCCGCCCCGCCCCGGCTCCAGCCGCTTTTTCAGCTCCCGGAGCCTCGAGCCGCAGTCGAACGCCTGCGGCGGCAGCGCGTATGCCTGGAGCGTGTGGACTGCTCGGCGCCCTGGGGTGCGGAGGTGACAGGCTCAGGCCGGGTGCTCGGCGGTCCCGGGCCGAAGGCCGTGACTGTGCGATACACTTTCACCGAGTGGCGTTCCTTCCTGGACGTGCCTGCCGAACTGCAGCCCAAGCCGGAGGAGCCTCAGCTGCCAGAGGCGTCGTCGGGGGTCGCCAGGCCGGAACCCGGGCCCGGGGATGGCGAGGAGGAGCCGGGCGCCCAGCGCTTCCATTTCTCTCTATGCCTGCCGCCGGGTCTTCTGTCTGAGGACCGGGGGGACGCGGACGCGTCGGCATCGGCTGTCCACTTCGCAGTGCGCTACCGCTGCGCGCAGGGCGAGTACTGGGACAACAACTCCGGCATCAACTACACACTACGCTTCGCGCGCCCGACGGACGCGCTCTAAGCACAGAGGCCCACACATGGGCCCCGCGCCAGCCCCAGGGGCGCTCGGGGGACGGTGGGAAGTGGCTGGCCAGCGTCCGGTGGCGCCTGTCACCCGGGTGACTAGCGGGCGATGCTCTGGTGCGTCCCCAACCCCTGGCGGACCTGGCCGTGGGCCTGGCGTCAGGGGAGCGTGGCAGGGAAGAGAGGAAGCCGCTGAGCCGTGAACTCACCCCAGACGGATCCTGAGAGCGAGAAGAGCTCCATCCTGCCTCAGCTTGCTGCTCGGTGGGAACTTAGTAGGTGGGGGTCTCCAGAGTTCCTGCCCCGCGTCAAAATGGGAAGAAACTCCCAAGGCCTCAGCAGTAGTTTTCTCCAAGTAAATGGCTCCTGACTCCGATCGCGGCTCCAAGGGCCTTGGGACTTGTTCTCACCCGGAGCCCTCGAGCTTTAGCCCTCGCAGCTTTCTGGAGACCCACAGGAGACGACGAAGCCCCCACCACAGCGCGCAGAGCAATGCTCCGGGCTGCGGGCGGAGGCGACTGGCCTATGCACTGAGCCCTACCTCTCAGAGAAAACCCCGGGCAGTGCAGGGTGGAGAACCAGCGTCCTTTTCTCAGCTGTGATCTGGGAATTGTTTGCCCAAGCGTGAAGTGATTTACAACTTGTATGTTTGTGTACGAATGTCCTTTAAAAAACTAAAGGCCACTTGCACACTCTTCAACTGCACTTTATATTTTAGCCCCCGTGCACTTGGGAGAGGGAGCGCTGTTGTAGCAATGGGCTGCCGACCTGAAGGTCGGCATTTCCAACCCACCATCCGCTCTGCCGGAGAAAGATGTGGCAGTCTGATTGCTAACAATGACAGCCTTGGAAACCCTTTGGGGCAGTTCTACTCTGTCCCACAAGGTCGCTAGGACTCTGAATCGACTCAAGGGCAACAGGTTTGGTTTGGGCTTGGCACTTGAGAGGCTTGACATATGATCTTGTCAGCTGATGAGCGAGATAGCACTTTAATAATAGACAGTATTTCCAAATTTCCCTTCTATTCCACCTCTGTGGGGTGGAAGGGCTCAGATTTCCCATGCTGGGCAAAAAAAAAAAAAAAAAAGCTTTGTAGAAGGAGCCCCACCCTTAAAAGAAAATGCCAGGGTAATTTGGTAGAACTTGGGTGTATACAGTAAGGGTGGTTTCTGGTGTAGACCAGCACACAAGAGCTGCTGGACTGCTGCTTGTTCAGAGAAACTGGACTCCCAGGTGGCTCTCTGTCCCTCTCAGTGCCCAGCTGGTAAATGCTGCTCAATACCAGGTGTGTGTGTTATGACTGCTGGGCACGGATGCTGGTGGCTGTGGAAGCCAGGATGATGTGGCCATGGGTAGCCACAGAGTCCCGGTGGGGCCTGATACAGAGCAGAGTGGTCTGGGTGTGAGGACTTAATTCCTTCACACTTTGGTCAACCTTTGGTAATTTATCTTTTTATTTTTTTCAATTTGCAAATTTCCAGCACATGGCTAGTGCAATCATTTAGTTTTGGAATGGTAGTCTTTAAAGAGGGCAGCTTCACTCTTGCTTTTTAGAACAGGGGTTTGCAGACTACAGCTCACGGGCCACATTCAACCTGCAGCCTGTTTTTGTATGGCTTGTGAGATAAGAATGGTTTTTGCATTTTTAAATGGTTGGAAAAAGAATCAAAAGAAGAATGCTACTTTGTGACACATGACAATTATATAAAATTAAAATTTCAGTGTCCATAAATAAAGTTTTATTCAGACACAGCCATGGTTATTTGTTTCTGTACTGTGTAAAGCCGCTTTAGCACCACAAGGCAGAGTTGAATAGGTGCAAGAGGCCATACAGGCCCTGAAGCCTGAACTACTTACTGTCTGTTTGTTTACAGAAAGTTTGCCAACCCCTGTTCTAGAGAAGCCCTGAGAGTTATACTTCATAAAGCAGTGACTACCAAGACAAGTTAGATTTTGGTGGATTTTGCCACTTGAAATAAACCTCCTTTGGGTCATACTTTACAAGTGTTTGCATTACTCTCAGTAATCTCTTTAGAAGAAATACTAAGACACCAAATGTGCAGTTGTAACTATATTGGGGAGGGGAATCTACCTGTTGCCTGATTTCATGTAAGAAGTATTAACAAATTGGTAAAACTGAAATACAGCACACATCTGCTGTAACAGAAAGACCACAAGTGGGTGGCTTTAACAAACATAAATTTATTTTCTCAGTTTAGGAGGCTTGAAGCCCAAATTGAGAGCGCTGGCACTAGGGAAAAGCTTTCTACCTGTTGGCTCTGGAGGAAGGTCCTTGTCTCTTCAGCTTCTGCTTCCTGGTTCCTTGGAGTCTTGGCATCTGTTTTACTCCATCTCTGCTCTGCTTGCTTGTTTCATCTCCTTTATATCTCAAAGAGATTGACTCAAGATATACCCTGCACAAATCTTGCCTTGTTAACATAATAAAGACAACCCATTCCCAAGTGGGATTATAACCACAGACATAGAGGTTAGGATTTGCAACACATATTTTTTGAGGGCATAATTCAGTCTATAACATCTGCATTTCTGGTTAACTACAAAAAGTGTCAGATATTTCAGTGCCTCAAGATGTGCTATCTTAAGCTATAAAAATATTAAGTTTGAAGTTTGGTTTGGGGATGTCCCTTCTGACTAGGACAGTGCTTCCCAAAGTGAATTGGGCATGGAAAATTTTCAAAATGATAGTTTATTGATGGAAAAACACCAGGAGTTAATGAGTTACAATTTACACTTGGAGTGAAGCAGACTTAAAAAATGCTCACCTTGATGAAATGATGAATGTTTCATTCACATATGCTTATAAAAACTTAATAAGAATAACCAATTATTAGACCTAAATAATGTTTCTGTCATTAAATGCAAAAGAATCAAGCATTTTTGTGAAACTTCCAGGTATTCCTGAGTCTGGTATACCATTTCTTTCTTAAAAGTGCATTATTGTCTAATAACACCTAGATAAATACACTTCATATTTTTCTTAAGCATTTATAAGTACATTGTAGTTTAAAAATGCCCATATTGTATATAGCCTATAACACAGTTGGGAAATGCTGGTTTATAGGGTAATAATGTGATTATTTTGGATTATTTAAGATTAGGATGAAATTAGAAGCCCAACGTAAGGATTAAAATAGAGATCCCCCCCTTTTTTTTTTCTGTCTAATATCCTTTAAAATGGTTAACTCATCATACCTGGAATAACAGATGATAAGAAAGGCATTTTTAAGAGGTGCGTACAGCAGATTTTCTATTCTTATAAAACTATTATTGAGTTTTAAAAATATATTTTGGAATTCAAACAATTTTAAAAGTACTTATACTGAACATTGAATAAGGCGATTAGGAAGGGAAACCTAGCCTTATTCTCCCCCATAATCTTGCAGAATTTCTTTTCAAAAGTTCAGAATTTTGTAAACTATTTTGAATATCCCAGTCTTTCTGCAAATGGCTACAGCCTTTCAAAGTACTAGAAATGATCATCTTTTAAATGTCAATTTAGCTTTACAAATTGACAATTTCTCATTGTAGATTAATAGCAAACATTTTGTAATGAAACGTGTAAGGACGATAAAATAGGTTCTATTTGCTTTTGAAAAGTTCGTTTCAAAGGAAGGGGCAATGCTGACTGGAGTGAGGAAGTATTTAAGAATGTATTTCCTGAAAAGAATTAAAACACACACATATACCCAGACCAAAAGCAAAATTCCAACAACATAGCTGTTGCTTTTTTGCAAGAGTACTTAGCTGAACTTGAGCAAGTGAGGGCCATTCTGCTTGAAGATGTAATAACTTAAAGGTCTTTCTCTAGCGATTGAAAACGAAGTTTTGCTCGGCTCACTTCCTGACCCTGACCTCCACCAGACAGGGAGTCTAGTTTTCTTCTTTATGGGAAGGCGGGGCACCTGGGTCGGGCAGTGTTGAACGAAATGTGTGTCACTAAGGAGTTTCAGAAGCAGTGGATAGAAATGGAGCGAATGTTTGAATGGAATGAAATTTCCCTTCATGAATCTCAGGTTTATGGAGCAAGGTGGTCAGCTGGTTCCAAGTTCTAACTAGAGAGGCCAAGACCATGCTCCCAGAGTGGGTGCCAGACTCTAGGCGTCCTCTGAGCCCTTGGGGACACTGCAGAGTCTGTCCACAGGCATCAACGGTCACAGCTAAGGCAGCAGTCCAGTATGGCCTGGGGATGGGGCAGCTGTTATTGTCAACAAACCTTGATGGCAGCCTCAGGGGGGAATGTGCCCTGTCAGGTGGGCGGGCGCTCCAAGCGCTTTCCATTCTGACCACACCCTCACCTCCTGTGACCTCCCTTCTGCCCTGGCCCAGGCTGAGAGGCTTCCTTGGGATAGCTGTGATTCTTGAGACTGTCCCCCACATCATGTCAGACGCCACTGAAGCAGAGCCTTTTTGCTCATTTCACTTGTGAACCTTTGGTGTTAGATTCTTAATGCATCACTTCACAAATTTTCCATGTTTCTGCTTTCTCGCACAGTTTTCGCTTGTTTTAGTTTGCTCGACTCGACGGATAAGTCGTTTTTGTTCCCTGACTCAGTTGCTTGTTTCTTTTCCTAAGGGCTTCAAGGTGGAGCCACTTGGGGCATTGTGATCCGTGCCATGTAGTCTTTGTCAGGAGTGCAAGTGACAGACGTAGGGAGGAACTTTGCTGTTTTCCTTTTCTGTGGAGTCCTGGACTGAAGCAGATGTGCATTTTTGGTTGTGGGCACAGGGACATGGCTTTGTAGGTTAAAAGAGCAGCACTGTGGTATGTGGTAACTTAACAAGCAACACTGATAAACTGAGCTGTTTGCAGCCCAACTCTGCCCAGCCATTTCCTATGATGCCAGAGCCTGGATGGTCTTCCAGGGATGGGGAATGTGCTATTTGTAGTCACTAGGGCAAGGGCTGGCAGCAAGGTGGAACCTGACAGCCCTGGCTCATCCTAGTGACCCCTCCTTCCCTCCTACAGAGTGGCCATGGCTACCTTGCAGATGAGTGGGCAGGTGCTGAGGAGTCTCTGTGAGAGGCTGACCCCGGTTCCTTGTCCAGACGATGTGGTAGACACATCTCACTGGCTTTGTCTTCTCGTTACTCTGGACTCACTTTAGCTGGTTGGGGGGAGACTGTGATCCTTTAATCCTCTAAGGGCTGGTTAATAGCGTGCTGCCCTTTGGGTAAACATGATAACCTTAGGCCATTAGAATTTAAATACCTTTGAATATTTTCAGTAGACTATATTTGCATTGTATGTGTTTAGTGTCTTGACCTTGCTAGTCTGTGACCAGGCAAATTTCGGCAAGGAAAAAACAGCCACATTTCAGCTGAATGTAGATTTTTTGAGATGGCAAAGATCAAGAGCTTACTTTTAAGATGTGGTAGTGAGATTTGCCTAGGGAATCTAATGGAATAGTAAAAGTCTATTTAAATAATGCTTTCAGAGCCAGTTCAACCGGGAAATCCACATATATACAAACATTTCTGGTTAAACAAAGGTATTTTAGAGTAACTTACGCACATGTAAGGAAATTGGACCAGTATAATTTCTTCCTGATTGTATTTAGTAATTCTCGTTTGTATTGTTGGCATTGCTCAGTTCTGTCCTTTGAGACTTGTTACCTGAAGTCATTTCCCAAGGAGAGTAAACAGCATCCTAATGTATCCTGAAATGGGAAATTTGTTCTGAAAATGTGAATTGGATAAAGTGTGAAGGCAGGAAGATTTTGTGAACTAGGCTTGAAACATTTAATCTCCAAGCTGAAAAATTCATGAGCACATCCTGCAGATGGCTTTTCTACAAATAGCTACATGCCTGTTATGTGGAGGAAGCATCCACTAAAGCAGATGAGGATTTTATGTTTCATGAGAAACTGCCTTTAAGAGGGGCCACCTTCAGTGTTCTGTAGAGAGTCTGTGGTTTCACCTCCTCCCTTGATATCTTTGGGGAAAGGACTCTTGCTATCAGGAGAATGTTCTGTTGCAGTTGAAGCAGCATCTTTTTATACCCTAAGTAGGTGAAAGAGGTCACTCTACCCCAAAAAGAGTTAGGTTGTTTAAAATTTTTACATTATTTAAAAAGATACGTGGTAAATTTATATTCCTAACCACTTTAAATAACACCAATCCATTGGTGTTACTTCCAGACTGGTTAAAGAGTAGCTGTATTTTCATGTATAGGCTTTAGGCATCTTGTTTTTGCTATTACACTTTTCAGCCAGAAGACACGAGTCTGTGTGTCACCCATGTCAAGATTTATGTACACAGTTTTAGTGAGGCTCTGTTTGCTGTATTAAGATTTTAAAATTACAAATGCGATTGAGTTTGAAGGTTCCAGGATATCAATAGATACAAATATACTTGGATATTAAACTTCAGACAAATACGCAATATGTTCTTTTGGAAAAAAATAACTTAGTGCACGTTTAGAAAGGTTTGTGAGACCCTCTTCCCACAAAATCCAAACTAGATATTGCTTCTGTTACCAGCATCTTGAATTATTTTGGACTAAAAATGAACTGGTGCAACATGTCCCTGAAGACTGGATTTTGGCAGCAGGAGATAGCACCTTCAAAATGGATCGTAGAGATGCAGACTGTCTGAGGCCACTACCTGCCCCTCCTGAGCACCAATCGAAAGCCCTGCTGTGAGAAGGCGGAGGGCATACCTGAGGGCCTGCCTGCTGGCCTGCAGATGGTTTGTCCTCCCCCATCACTGCAAACCTGGCCTGGCTGAAGTGCAGCGGGTGGCAGGTGTGAGAATTGAGGGCAGTAGCTTTTGTGCACACACTTTTGCCTCTGCCACATCCCATTGGTTTAGACTCAGGAAAAATCTCTCTTACAGAGTCAGCCCTGTTTGGATAAATATGGTAGAGCCCAGGGATTCTGTAATGATTCAGCAACGTTTTCTGTAGGCACATGCCTAAGAGGTGATGGTGGACACCTGCACTGAATTCTTCATTATGTGAAAGCTGAGGTTGGGATTATAGGGCAGGAGACCCAATTTCATGTGTAATGGCTCCCTCTGTGAGTAACAAATCCAAGTGTGACCTCGTGTTACCCCAGAACCCTCCATTACTAAGGTCTGTTGCCATGCCAAGTCATTTCTTCATGTCCAAGTCATTTCTTCAGGGTCTGAAAATGCAGTTTAGCTTAACTAGGTGTGTGTCTGCAAGTCCAAAGGTTCCCTAGGCTCTCTAGGGGTGTTGCCTGTGCAAGGCTCTGACTTGCCAATGGGAGCTAATGAGGTTCCCAGCCACATCTGGGAGTGGGGTGAGGGTGGGCGCCCAGCGGCCTTCCACTCTTGCTGGCGGTGTCTGCCTCCTAAGCACCCCGAATGGGCCAGACACCTCTTTATCATCTGTGCAGCAGCGGCAAGGGTGGGACACCATTTTCTACAGTATGCCTTTATGTGACTACATGGAATTCTTCACAGTTCCTTCTAATAATGTGAGAGAAGATAACCTCGTTGACCTCAGTTTTAAGAGTTGCTTGAGAAATGTGCTCCATGGAATGTTGCGGACAAGTAACAGATGTCTGCGAATGTGGTTTTTTACAGTATTTACTTAAACTGAGAACTACTGTACCCAAACCAGCCCTAGCGTGTCTCCTTGATTTTTTAAAAAGTTAGTGACAGCTTTGAGGTTTGAAAATGTCTTCAGCTTTGAGGACTGCTTTTTGCTGTTGTGTTTTTTTTGCACTTTCTGTTTGCCTTTCTGCTGTATGGTTATTTTTCTGTACGTGTTTAACCTAAAAATGGCTGAACCCAAAGTCTTGATTTGAATAAAGAATTTAAAGCAAGTGTCTGGCTTATTTTGCACTTTAAAACCTAACATTGAGTCTGGAGACATTTTTGGTTGTCACAGCTGGGAGATACTACTGATATCTAGTGGGTAGGAGTTAGGGATACTGCTGAATATCAGCAGTACTCAGGACAGCCCACAAAACAAAGAATTATAGAGCCCAAAATGTCGGTAGTGCTGAGGCTGAGAATCCCTGAGTTAATAGTCCAGTACCAATGTTAGTTTCCTGGCTTTGACAGTGCACTATGGTTAGGTAATATATTGTCATTGGGGGAAGCTCAATGAAGGGCTTGTGGGAAGTCTCTGTACTGTTTTTGCAACTTATGAGCCTTAAACGATTTCAAAATAAAAAGTCATAACAATAAAAGATTAGATTTTAAAAATCCTATCACTGGTAAGTATATAAAAGCTTGTCAGCCACAACGTTGGTAAAGAAGGATTCTTAGCTGCCAGGGGGTGGTGGTCTGGCATGTGGAGGACATACAGGCGCCAGGTCTGCCTGACCCAGAATTGACACCAGCTTGGCCCCCCTTGAGCCGTGTGTTGTCAAGTGTAGTGAGCATGAGTTTCCACACTTGCAAAAGGGGCAGTAATTCTTCCATACCCAGATTGTGAGCAAAGAGAGAAATGATCTGTGAAGTGACAAGCAACATCTTTCTCTTCTCCCTCTGGCTTCTGCCATTGGTTTTTAATGATTTCATTCTGAAAATAAACATTATCTGGCTTCCTCTGAAGGCAGGAAGAATAAATGAATTTCCTAATTTGGGGAACAAGTCATAGTAGCCCGAAATGTGCCAGTCAGCTAAGCTGTTCCCGTTACCTCGTAGAATACCTGCCATTTGTTTCTTGTTATACACGTGATGGCATGGGTATTGCACTACATGTGGCTCTGGTGCAATTTATACAACGTCCCTGGCATTTCCTTAAACGGCTTCTTCAGAGATGATCACCCCTGTCTGGAGCAACTGTTTTTGCTGACTACTCCTCAATGTTGCTGCACACCCCATCTTTGAAAGCTCTATCTTGGTCTTTGTGGCCACCCTCTACTCCTTCTTCCTCTCTAAGCTGCTCCTTTTCAGTCTCCATTGGGGCTTATTTTCCTTCTGTCTGTCCTCCAAAAATCTGTCTTGAACTCTCTGTTCTGTTATAAAGATGATGCAAATGCCATGGGAAACAGTATGTCTAATTCTTTTTATACCACAGAGCAGGCACTTCCTCAGCTCTTAGGAAAGCTCTCCAGTCTTTCTGTAAGTGCTGGTGGTGCTCTCGCTGTGTCGGGCCCAGTGTGGGCAGTGTGTGCACCATGGGGAGTGAGATGGGGCTTGGCTCTCACGGAGCCTGCATCTAACAGTGAGACCATGACGTGGACAACTCCTAATCCACATCTCTAGATACCTTCACTGCACTGTCACTTTCGTCTTCCTTTCTTCTCCAAACCGCAGCCAGCTCCACAGAGGTGACAAAATGCTGTTTTCCTCAATGTAACTGAAACTCAGAATGCCCAGGCTGGGCACAAGAGACTCTTGGTGGGGGCTGTAGGGACTGGATGTGCTGGGTGGCTCTGCCTCTGTTTCCTCATGTGGAGGGCAGGAGAGGTCTTTGGATGAAGGCTGCTGTCCCCCACAGCAGAGGGCTTCTTCATGTGGAGCTGGTCCATCTATTCCGCCCCTGTTGTGGGTTGAGCTCTGTCCGAAGAGAGACAGGTTGAGTCTTAACCCCACTGCCTGTGAATGTGACCTTATTTGGAAACAGGGTCCTCGCAGATGGAATTAGTTCAGATGAGGTCATTAGTTTGGGCCCTGATCTCTTTCTGACTGGTGTCCTTGTAAGATGAGGAGAAGAAACAGGGATGCACAGAGACACAGAGAGACACAGACAGGCACACAGAGACACAGACATAGACACACAAAGACAGAGACACAAATATAGATACACAGAGACACACAGAGACAAACACAGAGACACAGAGACAGAGATAGAGACATAAAGAGAGATACACAGAGACACAGACAGAGACATAGAGACAGAGTCAGAGATACAGAGTGTGTCTGTCTCTGTGTATCTGTGTGTCTGTCTCTGTCTCTATGTCCCTGTCTCTGTGTCTCTGTCTCTATGTATGTCTCTGTGTCTGTTTCTCTATCTCTGTGTGTCTCTGTCCATGTCTCTGTGTATCTGTGTCCGTCTTTGTCTCTGTGTTTTTCTGTCTCCGTGTGTCTGTGTCTCTGCCTCTGTGTCTCTGCCTCTGAGACACACAGAGACAGAGAGGCAGAGACACAAAGACAGAGACACAAATAGAGACACAGACACACAGACAGAAAAACACAGAGACAAACATAGAGACAGGGACATAGAGACAGAGACACATGGAGACAGAGAAACAGAGGCAGAGACACACAGAGACAGAGACACAAGCAGAGATACACAGAGACAGAGACATAGACATACACAGAGACACAGAGACCGACAGAGATACACAGAGACAGGCACAAAGAGACAGAGACACAGAGACAGAGACACATACAGAGACACAGACAGACACAGAGACAGAGACAGAGCGAGATACAGAGGGAAGACTGTCCTATGAAGCACAGGCAGAAATCACAGCGATGCTGCCACAGTTTGGGGTATTTTGCACGACAGTCCTAGGAACCTAAAACAATCTCTTTACGTCAACTCCCCCCTCACAGGCAAATACGCCTAAAAACACCCTTGTAGTCGAACTGTCACTTTGAAAACATGTTTGGCAGCATCTACTGAAGGTGAATATACACATACCCCTTGATGAGTAACTCCATGTATGTACAGAAAGGTGTACATGTGTGTACCAAGTCACATGTACAAGAATATTTATAGTTGTGCTGTTATGGATTGAATTGTGTCCCCCCAAAATATGTGTTGGAGTCCTAACCCCTATACCTGTGGATGTAATCCTGTTTGGACATAGGGTTTTCTTTGTTATGTTAATGAGGCCATACCTACGCAGGCTGTGTCCTAAACCTAACGACTTCTGAGTTATAAACGCAGCAGATTAGACAGGGAGGTGGGCACATCCTGGGGAAGATACTTTCCATGTGAGGATGGCCACTAACCAAGGATTGCCCGGGGCACCCAACAAGGAATTGACCCAGGTGAGACCCTGCATTGGATTTTTATCCTCCAAAACTGTGGGAAAATAAATTTCTGTTCTTTAGAGCCACCACTTGTGGTATTTCTGTTACAGCGGCCCTAGGGAACTAAGATAAGTGTTACTTGTCGTGGTCAAAACTGGAAACAGTGCATACTGCAGTCATGGTCAGCACTTGGACTTCTGTGGGGGTGTGGATGTCACCCGGAGACATGTACCATCAAGGGCAATGGTGAGCAGAACCCCTTGTGTTATAACTTTTCAGTTACAGTTCCTTCTTGGTAAGGGGGAATGGCTGATTTCCTTATTGGTTAGAGACCCATAGGAGGTGACACCGCTTATCTGGATTATTTTACTCAGTCACCAGTTGGGGGATGGGGCTGGGAAACACCTCTTCTCCACTCGTGGATTCCACAAAGGATTTCTCCCAGACTTCCAGGCTTTTGCCAACACCTCACTCCTGCCCACAGTTACCTGTTTGGTGGGTGACAGGCACTAATCCACCATCTATCAAAAGTTTGGGGGAGTGGGTCATGGGTTTCTTCCCTCTCCCCTTGAGCCAGCAGGAGGCCACAACCTGGGCAGTGTGTACACTGTAATTAGGAGAAGAATCCACATCTGGTCCATTTGTTTCTACATCCCCTGAGGTGTCTGTCTTAGTCATCGAGTGCTGCTATAACAGAAATACCCCAAGTGGATGGCTTTAACAAAGAGAAATTTATTCTTTCACAGTCAAGGAGGCTAGAAGTCTGAATTCAGGGTGCCAGCTCCAGGGGAAAGCTTTCTCCCTCTGTCAGTTCTGGGGGAAGGTCCTTGTCATCAATCTTCCCCTGGTCTAGCAGCTTCTCAGCACAGGGATCCTGGGTCCAAATGACACACTCCCCTCCTGGTTCTTCATTCTCGGTGGTAGGAAGTCCTTCTGCTCTCTGCTCGCTTCTCTTTTATATCTCGAAAGAGATTGACTCAAGATACAACCTGATCCTGTAGATTGAGTCCTGCCTCATTAACGTAACTGCCTCTAATCCTGCCTCATTATCATCATAGAGGTTAGGATTTACAACATAGGATAATCACATCTGATCACAAAATGGGTGGGCAACCACACAATACTGGGAGTCATGGCCTAGCCAAGTTGATACACATTTTTGGGGGACATGATTCAATCCATAACAGTGTCTGACACAGTTTCTAGAAGGAATGATAAAGCAGCTAACCACTGTTGCTTCCTTGCTTGATGCTAAACATGGTGGATGAAGTTTATATGCATTCTGCTTTTGAAATCTTTATAACAACCCTGTAAGGTAGGTGTTCAATTAAATCCATTTTATAGATGAGGGAATAGAAGCTTAGAGAAGTTATTTACCTGGGATCACATTGCCAGGAAGAGGCACAACTGGAAGATGAGTGAATGAATGAATGACGTTCTCTGCTATCCACACCTTGGGGTTCCCTTATTGACCTATCTTTATTTTCTCAATAAAAAACCTCTACTGCCCCCCCCGTTCCAGAGCTTACTCATCTGTGTGCCTGCCCTCACATGGTCCTGGTAGTATGTTCTCGTCTCTCCTTTCTGCTCAACACTTCTCTCTCCTTGAGGCTCACCTTAGTCCAGGGATTTCTGTGATGATAATCTCCAGTCCACGCTATTCTCGCTCTTGTAGCCAGCCTTGCACTGGTCATCTCCTAGTTGTTCTACACATGATGATCTTCCCAAAAATGAAGTAAGATTCTCAGGGGCAGAGACCCCTGGTTCATTCTGGTCCATGGCATGTCTCCACCCCAAACTGCTCATTTTTCCCTCAAAACATTCAGAACTTTCTTTTAAACCAAATTCCTGTTGGGTGAACATGTGAGTGAAGTTATGCTCGGTCAACAAGAGATGAAGATCCCCTTTCTTTTCCAGCTGGGTCCACATTCTGCTTTAGAAATGTCAGAAGCCAGAGAAAGGGTTTTCAGTTCAGGAAAAATTGGTAACACACTTGCTGGGTCAGAATCTGGACCAGGGGCTGATGCGGACTCCCAGAAGCCAAGGGCTTCCCCTGAGGAGCTTCCTGTGCCTTTTGAGAGGACCCGGCTGGCTTCACCGCCCAGTTAATCCCAAGTGCTGGTTCTCATGAAACATGACTGGGACTGAAAGCTCTGGCTCACCCAAAACAGTGCCAAACATCCACAAAAGACAAGTCCAATCATGCGGGGGACTCTGCCCTGAAGATTTTCTGCTAATCATTCCAATGACCTTCAGAGGGTCTCCAGAATGGTTTCCTTCCTTTTGATTTAACTGGAGTGCAGGCTCTTAGAGCTGGGGAGGTCTTTAGGGGTCCTGTGATTGTTTCCACCAGCCCTGTACTTTCCATCACACCATCCTCTCTTCCTTCTTTTTTTTTTTTTCCTTTAAGAAATGCTTTTTTTTTTCACTTTTAGCAGGCTGAGTTACTGAGGTATCTTTCTCCCCTTCTGAGCAAGACTTTATTTAGTGTGTCAAATTATAGGGTGCCATAAGGAAGTGCAAGGCTATGTTTTAAATCTTGAAATACTTGCTAAAATCTGGCAAATTAATAATCCTAAATATATGACATGTTTGAGTTCTGAGTGGAAGAGTATATCTGACAAATCTCAGCAGGATTCTTTGCATTAATGCTGTAGCCTGTGATCATACATCTTGTTTGTGCTGTGTGTATCACATACGTGCACCTAAATCAAACACTCCTTTAAACACCTAGAACTGTATTTTATTAACTCTCTCTCCATTCGAGACAGATGAATTCACATGAATTGACAGGAAGTTCTATGGAAATGTTTTTAACAATGTTAAGTAAATAAAGTAACTTTCTGGCTAATGATAGAAACAGGGGTTCTACTTAGTATCATTGGATTTTCTAAGAAAGCTTATCCCTGTAGTAGGAAAAGGACATGGATGATTTATAGGAAGCTGGATTCTTTGTTTTCCTGCTGAGCCAACTTATCCTTGGAAGTCTCACTTCTCTGGGGAGATGCAGCCAGAATGCTTAATTATTAACATGGGCACGTTGTGAGCAGTGCAGATATGCTCAGTCTGAGACCAGATGGTTCAGAAAGCCTCCAACAAATGTCAATTCCAGCTCTATTGGTGTCAACAATTTCTTGTGGCCTAATTTCAAGACAGCAAGCCACTGGTTTCGTTTGCCGTAGCCATGGTGGTATGAATGGTCCCTTTGAGTAAAGAACACAGCCTGATTTATCTCTGAGAGTTCTTCTGGGTTCTCTCTTCGGGGTCTTTGGATTTAAAGCTTTGCCCTTGAGCAAAACCAACAGCATCCATCTTACTCCCTGAAAGGACATCGACATGAGATGCAGTTTTCACTACTGTTCCCTGAAGTACTCATCAGGGATGCAGAAAGACTGAATGAAAAGTGAAGATCCTGTTTTAGAGGTGAGTCGAGCCACCATCCATATTGATTCTAGGAAAACGTTAAGACAGAAGCTCGCTATATCATAAATCATTGCTTTCTCTACTAAGTTCCAATTTTTCTCTGGATCCTTTTTTAACTACTGGCAAAAACCAGATGAGTGTTGGGTCATCTGTGGACTCTGGTGATTCACATAGCCAAGTCCCCCTTCATTGGCGGTTCCTTTTGTTCATAATGAAGATCTACATGGACTTTGCCAACTTCATCTCGCCAAACGTGCCCATCCCAATGATCCAGAGGGCGTTGTTGATTTGTGTGGCTTCCAAATCATATGCTGGGCTCCTGTCATGGAGCCACTGGTACAGTTTACATGTCAGACTTTAAAAACTGTTCTTCAGACGGGCCATGATGGCTGTCTTCAGCTAAGGTTGTACAGTCTGGGTTTAGACCATGTTCATGAAGGAACTTCTTGTCCATTACTGTGGGTGGGTCCAGAGAGAGTTCCTTTTCAAAGACAGCAGTTTTTTTTTATGCTTCCTTCTGTTTTTTGAGCCCTATCTTTTCTTCAGCTGCTGTTATATTTATACCTTGGCCTCCCCCAAAATAATTTCTTTAATCTAGAAAGTAAATCACAGTTTGCATGAAGTGCTTTTAAAAAGCAGCTCATTTTGTTATGATATATATACTTCCTGTGTACTTGGGTGTACTTGTTTACATTTACTGCACATTTTAGTTTCAGTCTTAGAACCAGGAGGCCAAACAGGTAGGCCAGCATTCCCAGTTTTTTTTTTTTTTTTTTTTTAACATTTTGTTGTAGTTTAGGTGAAAGTTTACAGAGCACATTAGCTGCCCATTCAATAATTTATACACAAATGGTTTCCTGACAGTGACTGCAGTCCCTGTAGTATGTTAGCACTCTCCCCATTTCCACCCTGGGTTCCCTGTGTCCATTTGTCCAGTTTTCCTGTCCCTTCCTGCCTTCTTATCTTTGCTTTTGGGCAGGTGTTGCCCATTTGGTCTTATATACTTGATTGAACTAAGAATGGCATTCCTCAGGGGTGTTACTGTTTGTTTTATAGACCTATCTAATCTCTGGCTGAAAAGTGGACTTGGGGAGTGGCTTCAGTTCTGTGTTCGAAGAGTGTCTTGGAGGATATAGTCTCAGGGGTTTCTCCGGTCTCTGTCAGACCAATAAGTCTGGTCTTTTTTGTGAATTTGAATCTTGTTCTACATTTTTCTTCTGCTCTGTCTGGGATCCTTCATCGTGATCCCGGTCAGAGCAGTCGGTGATGGTAGCCGGGCACCATCTAGTTCTAGTCTCAGGCTAGTGGTGGTTGTGGTTCATGTGGTCCATTAGTCCTTTGCTTCCTTGTGTCTTTAGTTTTCTTCATTCTCTTTTGCTCCAGACAGGATGATACCAATAGTTATATCTTAGATGGCCACTTGCAAGCTGTTAAGACCCCAGACACCACTCACCAAAGTAGGATGTAGAACATTTTCTTTATGAACTATGTTATGCCAATTGACCTAGATGTCCCCTGAGACCATGGCCCTTAGCCCTTAGCCCCAGCAATTCAATCCCATGAGGTGTTTGTTCGTGTCTAGGAAGCTTCTATGACTGTGCCAACTTGATGCTATATTATATATATGAATATACATGCTGTACATACAAATATGTATGTAAAAATATCCACAGCCAAACCTATGTATGTACATGGGTGTACTGCTATACTCTCTTCAATGCCTATTCAGCATACATATCTACCTGTGTATCTGCTTTAAATTACTGTTCATTTTTACTGTTGTTTTAGGGTTGGTTATAGTATTTACTGTGGTTGCCTTTTGTGTGTGTGTGTGTGTTCCTCTTAGTGTCTTCCTTTGCGTTGGACAAATTGTGCTGACTTCCTCTGTATTGTGTATTGCCTTTTCCTTCACCAAACTTAACACATGTCTACTATCTAATTAGTGATTTTCCCTCCCTCCCCTCCCTGGTGACCATCATCAAAAATTGTTTCTTTGTGTGTAAATCTTTTCTTGACTTACTATAATAGTGGTCTCATACAATATTTGTCCTTTTGTGATTGATTTCTTTTTCTCAGTATAATGTCTTCCAGGTTCATCTATGATGTGAGATGTTTTGCGGATTCATCATTGTTCTTTATTGTTGTGTAGTATTCCATTGTGTGTATGTACTATCGGTTGCTTATCCATTCCTCCACTGATGGGCATTTAGGTTGTTTCCATCTTTTTGCTATTGTGAATAATGCTGCAATGAACATGGGTGTGCATATGTCTACTCGTGTGATGGCTCTTATTTCTCCAGTATATATTCCTAGGAGTGGGATTTCTGGATCATATTTTTTTTTATGGTAATTCTATTTCTAGCTTTTTAAGGAAGAGCCGTAGTGGTTTTTACCATTTTACATTCCCACTAGCAGTGTATAATAGTTCCAATCTCCCCACAACCTTGCCAGCACTTGTTGTTCTCTGTGTTTTGGATCAGTGCCATTGTTGCCGAGGTGAGATGATATCTCATTGTAGCTTTGATTTGCATCTCTCTAATAGCAAAAAAAAATTTTTTTTTTTTTAATAGCTAATGCTAATCAAAAGCTTGGCTGTTCAAATCCACCAGGTGTTCCTTGGAAGCTCTATGGGGGCAGTTCTACTCTGTCCTATAGGGTCGCTATGAGTCGGAATCTACTTGACGGCAATGGGTTTGGGTTTTTAATGGCTAATGATCACGAGCGTCTCTTCATGTGTTTGTTAGCTACCTGAATGTCTTCATTAGTGAAGTGTCTGTTCATGTTCTTTGCCCATTTTTTAATTGGATTGTTTGTCTTTTTGCTGTTGAGGTGTTGGAGTTTCCTATAAGTTTTAGAGATTAGGCCCTTGTCTGATATGTCATAGCCTCAATTTTTTTCCCTGTCTGTAGGTTCTCTTTTTACTCTTTTGGAGAAGTCTTTTGATGAGCATAATTGTTTAATTTTTAGGAGATCCCAGTTATCTGGTTTACCTTCTCCTGTTTGTATATTTTTAGTTATGTTTTGTGTTCTAATTATGCTGTAAATTAGGGTCCCTAGTGCTGTTCCTATTTTTTCTTCCATGATCTTTATAGTTTTAAGTTTTACATTTAAGTCTTTGATCCATTTTCTGTTAGTTTTTTTTGTATAGTGTAATGTATGGATCTTGTTTCATTTTTCTGCAAATGGATATTTGCCAGCACCTTTTGTTAAAGAGACTTTTTCTGCTATAGTTTCTGCTATGGACTTTGACGCTTTGTTGAAGATCAGCTGTCCATAGGTGGATGGATTTACTTGTAGATTCTCAATTGTGTTTCATTGGTCCATGTGTCTGTTGTTGTACCAGTACCAGGCTATTTTGACTACCGCAGTTGTATAGTAGTTTCTGAGATTGGGGAGTGTGAGACCTCCTATTTTGTTCTACTTCAGTAATGCTTTGCTTATTCGGGGCCTCTTTCTTTTCTGTATAAAGTTGGTGATTAATTTTTCCATTTCACTAAAGAATACTGTTGGAATTTGGATCAGTCTTGCCTTATATTTGTAGACTATTTTGGGTACTATTGACATTTTCACAATGTTATGTCTTCCTATTCATGAGCATGGTGTGTTTTTCCATTTATGTAGGTCTCTTTTGGTTTCTTGCAGTAGTGTTTCTTAGTTTTCTTTGTATAAGTCTTTTAATCCCTAGTTAGATTTATTTCTACATATTTTATCTTTTTGTGGGTTATTGTAAATGGTATTGTTTTCCTGATTTCCTTTTCAGGGTTCTCTTTGTTATTGTACAGGAATCCAACTGATTTTCGTATGTTGATCTTGGACCCTGTCAGTTTGCTGAATCCTTCTATTAGTTCCAGTAGCTTTCTTGTGGAGTTGCTGGGATTTTCTGTGCATATGATCATGCCATCTGCGAATACGGATAGTTTTACTTCTTCCTTACCATTTTGGATGCCTTTTATTTCTTTTCTTGCCTTATTGCTGTAGCAAGGACTTCCAGTACAATTTTGAATAAGCTGGTGATAAAGGGCATCTTGTCTGGTTCCCATTCTGAAGGCAAATGCTCTCAATCTTTCTTTATTGAGAATAATGTTGGCTCTTAGTTTTGTATATATACCCTTAATTATGTTGAGGAATTTCCCTTCTATTCCTATCTTACTGAGAGTTTTTTTTTTTTTTCAATCAGGAACGTGTGTTGGGCTTTATCGAATACCTTTTCTGCATTGATTGAAATGATCATGTGGTTCTTGACCTATGTTTTATTTATGTGGTGTATTATATTAATTGATTTTCTAATGTTGAACCATCCTTGCATAACTGGTGTGAAGTTCACTTGTTCATGATGCTTTTTTTTTTTTTTTTTAAATATGATGTTGAATTCTATTGGCTAGAATTGTGTTGAGAATTTTGGCATCTATATTCCTGAGGGATATTGGCTTGTAATTTTCTTTTTTAGTGGTTTTGTTGCTTGGCTTTGGTATCAGGGTTATGCTGACTTCATAGAATGAATTCAGAAGTATTCTTTCTTTTTCCATGTTCTGGAATAGTTTGAGTAGTGTTGGTTCTTCATTCTTTTTTCTGATAGTGTCGAGGGATTTGTCCTATATTTTACTCATTTCGTCTTCCGTTGACTCAATTCTTCTCCTATGTTCTTCCATTAAATTGTCTATTTCTGAAATTTTATTGTTAATCTTTTCAATTTCTAATTGCTGTTTTTGGATGGTTTCTAATTGTCATTTTGTTCTTGTATTGTTTTCCTGAATTCTTCTAGTATTTTGTATGTGTTTTCCTTGGTTTTATCTGTGTTTTCTTTGATCTCTTGGAGGACCTTATATATAAAGTTTTTTTAATTCCTTACCAGGTAGTTCCATTACCATTTCTTCCTCAGGGAGGTTTTCTGGTTCTTTATTTTGGTCAGTTGTTGGAGCCATCTTATCCTGCTTCTTTAGGTGATTTGATATTGTCTGTTGTTTTGAGGGATACCCTGATGGCGTAGTGGTTAAGAGCTACATCTGCTAACCAAAAGGTGGGCAGTTCAAATCCACCAGGCACTCCTTGGAAACTCTATGGGGCAGTTCTACCCTATCCTATAGGGTTGCTATGAGTCAGGATCAACTCAATGGCAATGGGTTTTTGGTTGTTTTGAGGCATTAAGGTGTTATTACATTTATTTATTAATTGTATGTTTGTTTGCTGTGTCCTGGTTTTGTTTTGATGCATTTGGGCAGGCTGGATGGGCATGTTACTCTGGTCGTGAGTCTGGCTGCTCTGGAGCCCTCGCCACCTGTTTACGGGTGGGTGGGGCAGTGGCTGAATGTGTGACCTCGTGTGAGGAGAGGGGCAGTCCACCCAGGGTCCAGTTGGGTGGAAGGCCTCCTGCTGATACTCTGTGGATCCACCTCCTCGTGTGCACCACTCACTCCAGAGGTCAGGGACTGCTGCTCATGAGTATTCCTGGCTCTTGATCCTGGCACCCTCCCTGATCTTGTAATTCTTGCTCTCCTTTTTGTGTTTTCCTTCCTTAGATCTGGATCATGATCCACTCACCTTGCTTCTCTCCAGGTGTGCTTATACAAATTCTCTGTCTGTTATGAGAATGCCATGAAGTTGCCTCCTGGAGTTCTACACCTGGGGTTGCTACTGGCTTTGTCCTAAGATGGCTATGTTGAGCCAGGATGGCTGGCAAAGAAAAAAAAAAAAAAACAGAGCCCCCAATTCCATATTACTCCTCATTTGTTGCATTCATTCAATACTTCTTTCCAGTCGATGTTCAGTTTGATTCTTTATTCTTCTTTTTTGTTGTTCATGGTTCCAGGATTATTTGCATCTGCTTCACTTGGTTTCTTTGGGTCTTTGCTGTAGAAGGATGATATGGTGCATCTGACTAATCTGCCATCTTGGCTCCACCCCCTACCAATTTTTGTTTTTATTCCATGCCTCCTTTTACTAAAATAGACATTTTTCTTTACCACTCCCTCCCACAATCGACGATGTTACGTACAGAAGGCTTAACGTATAGAAGCAATATATTTGTTCTACAGAAAGATACAGGTAAAATCTCTTCACAAGAATTAATCAGGTTGTTTTATTCCAGTGATTTTTTGTAAATTGAGTAAACAGAAGTAATATTTTCAACCTTTGGAACTGAAAGATAAATTCATAGCTTCTAGTCTGCTTCAATTTGAAGTTGTTTGAACCCAGCAGGAGAGGAAATCTTCAGACGGTGCCTCTTTTTGTCTCAGCTAGTAGCCCTCCATACACTCAGGTACCTAAGCCAGAAACTTCCTAGAGTCCTTCACCCCCACTTCCTGGGCCCCTCACATGCAGTCAATCACGAGTCTTGTTGACTCTACTGTCTTTTCTTCTCTCTCTCTGGCCCTGTTTTGTTCCTAACGTACATCCTAATGGGTTCCAGTTGTATGTGAGCCCCTCTGTCTGAAGGATATGTGACATTTGTTCTTCCAGTGCTTCTTTTTGAAAGGGAATGACTTGTACTCTTAAGATATTTGTTGAAATGGCCCTACACAGGAGACCCACAATTTTAGTCAAGTTCCTCTACCTACCCTCTGGTTTACTGCCCTGAAAAAGTTGTAAATTAAGATATTTTACTACCTCAAAGCTCAGTGACTTAAACAACAATTTATTGTTTATCATGTATTCAAGGGTTAGCTGGAGTTGACTGATCTAAGCTAGACTTCGCTGGGCAGCTCAGCTGTACTTCCTAGTGCATCTGCAGGTCAGCTGAGAAGGAGACTCATGCAGGCCAGACTCAGCTGGGGCTGCTTTTCTCCACATGTCTGCCATTCTTCTTGGAGCAGCAGATTGCCAGAACAAGTTCTTCTTGTGGTGATGTTGTCTTTATTTTCTATTCCAACTGTCACCATCACAAAGCCCAATTTCCTCTCTGCCACCCCCCCTCCTCCCCTCCCCCCCAAAAATTGGTATCCCTGCATCCCTCCCAATCTATACCCACCACAGGAGACAATGTTTTTGCTAGTTGCCAATTCTGACTCATGGTGACCCCATATGTGCCGAGTAGAATTGCTCCATAGGGTTAAGACTGTGGCTTTTCAGAAGCAGGTTTCCAGGCCTGTCTTCCCAGGCACGTCTGGGTGGGTTTGAACCACCAACCTTTCAGCTAGCAGTTGAACAGCAGACAATGGGACCTGTTAAAAATACAAATCTCTTCTTCCTTATAAACTTCAGTAGTTTCTCACTACCCTTAGGATAAATTTCCTGGGGCCTTCCACAGTGTGATTCCTGCCTTTTTCCCCATTCTTGCTTCCTTGCCTGCCAGCCATCCTGGACTTCCTTTAGTTTCTTGCACTGCACTCTTCCCTGATTCAGCACTTTATATGTGCTTTCCTTCTACCTATAGAGTTCCTGTCCCTACCCTTCACCCAGACAAATCCTTCTCATCATCTGATCTTTTTTTAAAACAGCTTTATTGAGATATAATCCACATACTATACAATTTACTCATTTAAAGTATACAATTCAATTTTTTTTAGCATATTCACAAGTATATGCACCCATCACCAAGTCAATTTTAGAACATTTTCATCACGTCAAAAAGAAATCCCGTACCCTTTATTTATCACTCTCATCCCCTTACCAACCCCAGTCCTAAGACACCACTCATCTATTTTTCTGTCTCTATAAAAATACCAATCCCATTGCTGTCGAGTCAATTCCGACTCATAGCAACCCTAGAGGACAGAGTGGAACTGCCCCATGGGGTTTGCAAGGAGTGAGTGGTGGATTTGAATTGTCGGCCTTATGGTGAACAGTTGAGCTGTCTCTGTAGATTAGCCAGTTCTGGACATTTCATATAAATGGAATCATGCAATATACAGTCTTTTGTGACTGGCTTCTGTCATTTAATGTTCTCAAAGGTCAGCCATATCGTAGCATGTATCATTCCTTTTAATGGTGTTACAGATTGAATTATGTCCCCCCAAAATATGTGTTGTAAATTCTAATCCCTATTCCTGTGGTTATAATCCCATTTGGGAATGGGTTTTCTTTGTTATATTAAAGAGACCATATCAGTGTAGGGTGTGTTTTAAACCAATCACCTATGAGATATAAAAGGAGCAGAATAGGACAGAGGAGCAAGCAGAGATAGGAGAGGATAGATGCCATGCCACATGAATATCACCAAGGAGCCAGGGAATAAGTTCCTTTCCCCGGAGCCAACGGAGAGAAAGCCTTCCTCTAGAGCTAGTGCCCTGAATTTGGACTTCTAGCCTCCTAAACTGTGAGAAAATAAATTTCCGTGTGCTGAAGCCACCTACTCGTGCTATTTCTGTTATAGCAGCACTAGATAACTAAGACATATGGATATAGCACATTTTGTTTAGTTGATGGAGGGTTGTTCCCACTTTTTGGCCATTATGAATAATGCTGTAATGAATATTCATGTACAAGTTACTGCATGGAAATGTTTATATTTCTCTTAGGTATATACCTAGGAGTGGAATTGCTGGGTCTTAAAAAAAAAAAAAAACTTTTTTTTTTTTTTTTTATGGTAAGTCTATGTTTAACTGCTGGAAGAACTGCCAGGCTCTTTTTCAAAGTGGCTGCACCATTTTACATTCACACCAACAGTGTATGAAGGTTCCGATTTTTCCATATCCTCACCACCACTTGTTACTATCTGAATTTTGGATTTTAGCCATCCTTGTTGTTGTTAGGTGCCGGGGAGAACTTCCCCATAGGGTTTCCAAGGAGTGGCTGTTAAATTTGAACCACCGACATTTTGGTTAGCTGTGAGCCCTTAGACACTACACCACCAGGGCTCCTAAAAAAAGTGAGTGTGAAATGGTATCTGATTAATGATGTCAAGTACCTTTTCATGTTTTTATTGTTCATTCGTATATCTTTGGAGAAATGTCTATTCAAATCCTTTGCTCATTTTTAATTGGGTTGTCTTTTTATGTTGAGTAGGAAGAGTTCTTTATATATTCTAGATGTAAGTCCCTTGTCAGACATATGATTTGCTAATATTTTCTCCCATTCTGTGGGTTGTCTTTTCACTTGATTGTGTTCCTTGAAGCATAAAAGTTACTTTTTTTTTTTTTTTTTTTTGTTACTTGTGCTTTTGACATTATACCTAAGAAAAAAGAAGTCATGGCTAAATCCAAGGTCATGAAGATTTACCCTACATTTTCTTCTGAGTTTTATAGTTTTAGCTCCTAAATTTAGGTCTTGGATTTTGAGTTAATTTTAGTATATGGTGATGTAAGCATCCAACTTCATTGTGTTGCATGTGGATATCCCGTTGTCCTAGCACAATTTATTGAAAAGACTATTCTTTCCCCAATTGAATGGTCTTGAAATTCTTGTCAAAAATGAATTGACCATATACACATGAATTTATTTCTAGTCTCCATTGATTTATATGTCTATCATTGTGTCAGTACTACACTGTCTTAATTACTCATTAAGAGTGAGTCCTCAAATTTTTTTCTCTTTCAAGATTGTTTATGGCTATTTTGGCTATTAGAATCAGTCTGTCAGTTTCTACAAAGAAGCCAGTTAAGATTCTGGTATGAATCATGTTGAACCTGTTGATCGATTTGGGGAGTTCTGCCATCTTAACAATGTTAGGTCTTCTGATCCATAAAAATGGAAGGTTTTCCCATTTACTTATATCTTCTTTACTTTCTTTAAACAGTGTTTGGTAGTTATCAGCATACAAGTCTTGCACACCTGTTGTTAAATCTATTCCTATTTTATTTATTGATGCTGAGAAAATAATTTCTTAATCTCATTTTCAGATTGTTCACTGCCAGTATATAGAAATACAATTGATTTTTATACATTGATCTTGTATCCTGCAAACTTGCTGAACTAATTAGTTCTAATAGTTTTTTAGTTGATCCCTTAGGGTTTTCTATATACAGGATCATGTCATCTGCAAACGAAGATAGTTTTACTTCTTCCTTTTCAATCTGGATGCCTTTTATTTTTTCTTGCCTAAATGCTCTGGCTGCAACTTCCAGCACAATGCTGAATAGAAGTGATGAGAGTGAACATCCTTGTCTTTTTCCTGATCTTGGGGAGAGAGCATCCAACTTTTCACTGCTAAATATGATGCTGTTGTTGTTGCCACTGAGTCAGCTCTGACTCATGGTGACCTCACGTACAACAACTAAACCTTGCCTGATCCTGCACCATCTTCGTGACCACAGGTATGCTTCAGTCCATTGTTGCAGCTGTTGTGTCAATTCATCTCACTGTGGGTTCCCTTTATTTTCACTGGACCTCTACTTTACCAAACATGATGTCCTTTTCAAGCAAAATATGATGGCAGGCATGAGTTTTTCACAGATACTCTTTATCTGTTTGAAGATGTTCCCTTCTATTCCTAGTTTGTCGAGTGATTCTAACATGAAAGGGTGTAGAATTTTGTCAAATAATTTTTCTATATCTATTGAGATGATCATGTGGTTTTTGGTTGTTTTCTACTGAAATGGTGTATTGGTTCTGAGATGTTAAACCAATCTTAAATTCCTGGGATAAATTCCTTAATCTTAAACTTAAAAGTTCCTTCCTCAGGGAATTCTTCCCTGACCCTCACCATCAGCTCCTATAGTACCTGTGCCCTATCCTTTGTAACATTCATCCAACCTGTAGTTTTCTTACTTTTCTTGCTATACTGCAAGCTCTGTGAGGTCAGGGGCTGTCTTGTTCACTGGTCGTTCCCTGACACCTGGCACTAACTGGCTCTTGGTCAAAGCTGAATTAATGAATTGAAAGATGAGTGAAAGGGGTGTAGTGTCAAGCGCCTGGATCTGCAAATGATCTGGAGATGCTCGGGACCTTGGTTTTCACACCTGCTGGTTTGGGGGGTGGACTAAATGGGCTCTAATGTCTCCCAGCGCTGACATTTTGTCATCTTTGCAGACTTCTCCCCCAGCCTGTCCTCTTTCTCTCAGATTTGTGTGCATGTTAGGTCGCTTGTATTAAAGGGCTTGAAATTTTTTTTTTTATAACTTTTATTAAGCTTCAAGTGAACGTTTACAAATCCAATCAGTCTGTCACATATAAGTTTACATACATCTCACTCCCTACTCCCACTTGCTCTCCCCTTCTTGAGTCAGCCCTTTCAGTCTCTCCTTTCTTGACAATTTTGCCGGCTTCCCTCTCTCTCTATCCTCCCATCCCCTCTCCAGACAAGAGTTGCTATCACAATCTCAAGTGTCCACCTGATATAATTAGCTCACTCTTCATCAGCGTCACTCTCCCACCCGCTGACCAGTCCCTTTCATGTCTGATGAGTTGTCTTCGGGGATGGTTCCTGTCCTGGGCCAACAGAAGGTCTGGGGACCATGGCCGCCGGGATTCCTCTAGTCTCAGTCAGACCATTAAGTTTGGACTTTTTATGAGAATTTGGGGTCTGTATCCCACTGATCTCCTGCTCCCTCAGGGGTCCTCTGCTGTGCTCCCTGTCAAGGCAGTCATTGATTGTGGCCAGGCACCAACTAGTTCTTCTGGTCTCAGGATGATGTAGGTCTCTGGTTCATGTGGCCCTTTCTGTCTCTTGGGCTCTTAGTTGTCGTGTGGCCTTGGTGTTCTTCATTTTCCTTTGCTCCAGGTGGGTTGAGACCAATTGATGCATCTTAGATGGCCGCTTGTTAGCATTTAAGACCCCAGACGCCACATTTCAAAGTGGGATGCAGAATGATTTCATAATAGAATTATTTTGCCAATTGACTTAGAAGTCCCCGCAAACCATGTTCCCCAGACCCCCGCGCTTGCTCCGCTGACCTTTGAAGCATTCATTTTATCCTGGAAACTTCTTTGCTTTTGGTCCAGTCCAATTGAGCTGACCTTCCATGTATTGAGTGTTGTCTTTCCCTTCACCTAAAGCAGTTCTTATCTACTGATTAATCAATAAAAAAACCCTCTCCCACCCTCCCTCCCTCCCCCCCTCGTAACCACAAAAGTATGTGTTCTTCTCAGGTTTACTATTTCTCAAGATCTTATAATAGTGGTCTTATACAATATTTGTCCTTTTGCCTCTGACTCATTTCGCTCAGCATAATGCCTTCCAGGTTCCTCCATGTTATGAAATGTTTCAGAGATTCGTCACTGTTCTTTATCGATGCGTAGTATTCCATTGTGTGAATATACCACAAGTTATTTACTCATTCATCCGTTGAGGGACACCTTGGTTGCTTCCAACTTTTTGCTATTGTAAACAGAGCTGCAATAAACATGGGTGTGCATATATCTGTTTGTATGAAGGCTCTTGTATCTCCAGGGTATATTCCCAGGAGTGGGATTTCTGGGTTGTATGGTAGTTCTATTTCTAACTGTTTAAGATAACGCCAGATAGATTTCCAAAGTGGTTGTACCATTTTACATTCCCACCAGCAGTGTATGAGAGTTCCAATCTCTCCGCAGCCTCTCCAACATTTATTACTTCGTGTTTTTTGGATTAATGCCAGCCTTGCTGGTGTGAGATGGAATCTCATCGTAGTTTTAATTTGCATTTCTCTAATGGCTAATGATCGAGAGCATTTTCTCATGTATCTGTTGGCTGCCTGAATATCTTCTTTAGTGAAATGTGTGTTCATATCCTTTGCCCACTTCTTGATTGGGTTGTTTGTCTTTTTGTGGTTGAGTTTTGACAGAATCATGTAGATTTTAGAGATCAGGCGCTGGTTGGAGATGTCATAGCTGAAAATTCTTTCCCAATCTGTAGATGGTCTTTTTACTCTTTTGGAGAAGTCTTTAGATGAGCATAGGTGTTTGATTTTTAGGAGCTCCCAGTTATCGGGTTTCTCTTCGGCATTTTTGGTAATGTTTTGTATTCTCTTTATACCTTGTATTAGGGCTCCTAGGGTTGTCCCAATTTTTTCTTCCATGATCTTTATCGTTTTAGTCTTTATGGTTAGGTCTTTGATCCACTTGGAGTTAGTTTTTGTGCATGGTGTGAGGTATGGGTCCTGTTTCATTTTTTTGCAAATGGATATCCAGTTATGCCAGCACCATTTGTTAAAAAGGCTATCTTTTCCCCAACTAATTGACACTGGTCCTTTGTCAAATATCAGCTGCTCATACGTGGATGGATCTATGTCTGGGTTCTCAATTCTGTTCCATTGGTCTACGTGCCTGTTGTTGTACCAGTACCAGGCTATTTTGACTACTGTGGCTGTATAATAGGTTCTGAAGTCAGGTAGAGTGAGGCCTCCCACTTTCTTCTTCTTTTTCAGTAGTGCTTTGCTTATCTGGGGCTTCTTTCCCTTCCATATGAAATTGGTGATTTGTTTCTCTATCCCCTTAAAATATGACATTGGAATTTGGATCGGAAGTGCGTTAAATGTATAGATGGCTTTTGGTAGAATAGACATTTTTACTATGTTAAGTCTTCCTATGCATGAGCAAGGTATGTTTTTCCACTTAAGTATGTCCTTTTGAATTTCTTGTAGTAGAGCTTTGTAGTTTTCTTTGTATAGGTCTTTTACATCCTTGGTAAGATTTATTCCTAAGTATCTTATCTTCTTGGGGGCTACTGTGAATGGTATTGATTTGGTGATTTCCTCTTCGATGTTCTTTTTGTTGATGTAGAGGAATCCAAGTGATTTTTGTGTTTATTTTATAACCTGAGACTCTGCCAAACTCTTCTATTAGTTTCAGTAGTTTTCTGGAGGATTCCTTAGGGTTTTCTGTGTATATAATCATGTCATCTGCAAATAGTGATAACTTTACTTCCTCCTTGCCAATCCGGATACCTTTTATTTCTTTGTCTAGCCTAATTGCCCTGGCTAGGACTTCTAGCACGATGTTGAATAAGAGTGGTGATAAAGGGCATCCTTGTCTGGTTCCCGTTCTCAAGGGAAATGCTTTCAGGTTCTCTCCATTTAGAGTGATATTGGCTGTTGGCTTTGCATAGATGCCCTTTATTATGTTGAGGAATTTTCCTTCAATTCCTATTTTGGTAAGAGTTTTTATCATAAATGGGTGTTGGACTTTGTCAAATGCCTTTTCTGCATCAATTGATAAGATCATGTGGTTTTTGTCTTTTGTTTTATTTATGTGATGGATTACATTAATGGTTTTTCTGATATTAAACCAGCCTTGCGTACCTGGTATAAATCCCACTTGATCAGGGTGAATTATTTTTTTGATGTGTTGTTGGATTCTATTGGCTAGAATTTTGTTGAGGATTTTTGCATCAATGTTCCTGAGGGATATAGGTCTATAATTTTCTTTTTTTGTAATGTCTTTACCTGGTTTTGGTATCAGGGAGATGGTGGCTTCATAGAATGAGTTGGGTAGTATTCCGTCATTTTCTATGCTTTGGAATACCTTCAGAAGTAGTGGTGTTAACTCTTCTCTGAAAGTTTGGTAGAACTCTGCAGTGAAGCCGTCCGGGCCAGGGCTTTTTTTTTGTTGGGAGTGTTTTGATTACTGTTTCAATCTCTTTTTTTGTTATGGGTCTATTTAGTTGTTCTACTTCTGAATGTGTTAGTTTAGGTAGGTATTGTTTTTCCAGGAATTCATCCATTTCTTCTAGGTTTGCAAATTTGTTAGAGTACAATTTTTCGTAATAATCTGAAATGATTCTTTTAATTTCATTTGGTTCTGTTGTGATGTGGTCCTTCTCATTTCTTATTCGGGTTATTTGTTTCCTTTCCTGTATTTCTTTAGTCAGTCTAGCCAATGGTTTATCAACTTTGTTAATTTTTTCAAAGAACCAGCTTTTGGCTTTGTTAATTCTTTCAATTGTTTTTCTGTTCTCTAATTCATTTAGTTCAGCTCTAATTTTTATTATTTGTTTTCTTCTGGTGCCTGATGGATTCTTTTGTTGCTCAGTTTCTCTTTGTTCAAGTTGTAGGGATAGTTCTCTGATTTTGGCTCTTTCTTCTTTTTGTATGTGTGCATTTATCGATATAAATTGGCCTCTGAGCACTGCTTTTGCTGTGTCCCAGAGGTTTTGATAGGAAGTATTTTCATTCTCGTTGCTTTCTAAGAATTTCCTTATTCCCTCCTTGATGTCTTCTATAACCCAGTCTTTTTTCAGGAGGGTATTGTTCATTTTCCAAGTATTTGATGTCTTTTCCCTAGTTTTTCTGTTATTGATCTCTAGTTTTATTGCCTTGTGGTCTGAGAAGATGCTTTGTAATATTTCGATGTTTTGGACTCTGCAAAGGTTTGTTTTATGACCTAATATGTGGTCTATTCTAGAGAATGTTCCATGTGCGCTAGAAAAAAAAGTATATTTTGCAGCAGTTGGGTGGAGAGTTCTGTATAAGTCAATGAGGTCAAGTTGGTTGATTGTTGTAATTAGATCTTCCGTGTCTCTATTGAGCTTCTTACTGGATGTCTTGTCCTTCTCCGAAAGTGGTGTGTTGAAGTCTCCTACTATAATTGTGGAGGTATCTATCTCGCTTTTCAATTCTGTTAAAATTTGATTTATGTATCTTGCAGCCCTGTCATTGGGTGCATAAATATTTAATATGGTTATGTCTTCCTGATCAATTGTCCCTTTTATCATTATATAGTGTCCTTCTTTATCCTTTGTGGTGGATTTAAGTCTAAAGTCTATTTTGTCAGAAATTAATATTGCTACTCCTCTTCTTTTTTGCTTATTGTTTGCTTGATCTATTTTTTTCCATCCTTTGAGTTTTAGTTTGTTTGTGTCTCTAAGTCTAAGGTATGTCTCTTGTAGGCAGCATATAGATGGATCGTGTTTCTTTATCCAGTCTGTGACTCTCTGTCTCTTTATTGATGCATTTAGTCCATTTACATTCAGGGTAATTATAGATAAATAAGTTTTTAGTGCTGTCATTTTGATGCCTTTTTATGTGTGTTGTTGACAATTTCATTTTTCCACATACTTTTTTGTGCTGAGGCGTTTTTCTTAGTAAATTGTGAGATCCTCATTTTCATAGTGTTTGACTTTATGTTAGCTGAGTCGTTACGTTTTTCTTGGTTTTTATCTTGAGTTATAGAGTTGTTATACCTTTTTGTGGTTACCTTATTATTTACCCCTATTTTTCTAAGAAAAACCTAACTTGTATTGTTCTATATCGCCTTGTATCACTCTCCATATGGCAGTTCAATGCCTCCTGTATTTAGTCCCTCTTTTTGATTATTGTGATCTTTTACCTATTGACTTCCATGCTTCCCTGTTATGGTTATTTTTTTTTTTAATTAATCTTAATTTGTTTGTTTTTGTGATTTCCCTATTTGAGTTGATATCAGGACGTTCTGTTTTGTGACCTTGTGTTGTGCTGATATCTGCTATTATTGGTTCTCTGATCAAACAATGTCCTTTAGTATTTCTTGTAGCTTTGGTTTGGTTTTTGCAAATTCTCTAAACTTGTGTTTGTCTGTAAATATCTTAATTTCGCCTTCATATTTCAGAGAGAGTTTTGCTGGATATATGATCCTTGGCTGGCAGTTTTTCTCCTTCAGTGTTCTGTATATGTCATCCCATTCCCTTCTTGCCTGCATGGTTTCTGCTGAGTAGTCTGAACTTATTCTTATTGATTCTCCCTTGAAGGAAACCTTTCTTTTCTCCCTGACTGCTTTTAAAATTTTCTGTTTATCTTTGGTTTTGGCGAGTTTGATGATAATATGTCTTGGTGTTTTTCTTTTTGGATCAATCTTAAATGGGGTTCGATGAGCATCTTGGATAGATATCCTTTCGTCTTTCATGATGTCAGGGAAGTTTTCTGTCAGGAGTTCTTCAACTATTTTCTCTGTGTTTTCTGTCCCCCCTCCCTGTTCTGGGACTCCAATCATCCACAGGTTATCCTTTTTGATAGACTCCCACATAATTCTTAGGGTTTCTTCATTTTTTTAAATTCTTTTATCTGATTTTTTTTCAGCTATGTTGATGTTGATTCCCTGGTCCTCCAGATGTCCCAGTCTGCATTCTAATTGCTCGAGTCTGCTCCTCTGACTTCCTATTGCGTTGTCTAATTCTGTAATTTTATTGTTAATCTTTTGGATTTCTGCATGCTGCCTCTCTATGGATTCTTGCAACTTATTAATTTTTCCACTATGTTCTTGAATAATCTTTTTGAGTTCTTCAACTGTTTTATCGGTGTGTTCCTTGGCTTTTTCTGCAGTTATCCTTATTTCATTTGTGATATCTTTAAGCATTCTGTAAATTAGTTTTTTATATTCTGTATCTGATAATTCCAGGATTGTATCTTCATTTGGGAAAGATTTTGATTCTTTTGTTTGGGGGGTTGGAGAAGCTGTCATGGTCTGCTTCTTTAAGTGGTTTGATATGGATTGTTGTCTCCGAGCCGTCACTGGGAAACTAGTTTTTCCAAAAAATCCGCTAAAAAAAAAATGCAGTCAGACCCCTATCAGAGTTCTCCCTCTGGCTCAGGCTATTCGGATGCTAATGAAGCCGCCTGGGGAGGGTGGGGGAGGGAACAGAGAGATAGGAGAGTAGCACCTCAGAATATAGCCAGAGTTGCTGGTCTTGCTTGGAATGACTATTATATCTGAGATTCCCGCGGGCGCGTCGCCTATGTGTGCTGGCTGTGTGGAGATTGCCCCCGGGGGGTCTGGCCCGCTGGAGTCACGGTCAGATCCTCCGCTTCCAGCCCCACGCCCAGCGTCAAGGCTCCCCTACTGGGACGGTGCACTCTCGACTCCAAAATCAGTCGCTGCCTCCCGGGGACTTCTCGTCCCTCCAGCCGCGTGGCCGTGCCGCCCCCGTGAACCAGGTGGGCTCCCTCCCGGTGTTAGTTCAGATGGGTAGAGCAGCTCCCCGTGCTTGTGCCGTGACCGAGTGTCCCGGCTGGGACGCTGTTCTCCCCGCTCCAATACCAGTCGCTGCCTCCCGGGGACTTCTCCTATCGGCTGCGTCCCACGCCGCTCGCGCGACCCGGCTGGGCCCCTTCCCAGGGTTAGTTCAGGGGGGTGGAGCAGCTCTCCGTGTTTATGCCGTACCTGCGTCCAGTCCAAATCCCGGTGGGACGGTTCTCCGGCTGGGACGCTGCTCTTCCTGCTCCAAGACCAGTCTCTGCCTCCCGGGGACTTCTCCTACCTGCTGCGTCCCACGCCGCCTGTGGATCCGGCTGGTCTCCCTCCCGGGGTTAGTTCAGGGGGGTGGAGCAGCTGTCTGTGCTTGTGCCGTACCTGACTGGTACGCTGGCTCCAGGCTCTGGAAACAATCGCTGCTTCCCCGTAGTAGTTCGTTCTCCGTCTCTAAATCTGTGTTTGTTGTTCAGGGTTCGTAGATTGTTATGTATGTGATCGATTCACTTGTTTTTCCGTGTCTTTGTTGTAAGAGGGATCCGAGGTAGCGTCTGCCTAGTCCTCCATCTTGTTTGAGCTCGGGCTTGAAATTTTGAAGGAGGCTATGGATGAGGGGAGTTAAAGAAACTGCTATTTAGTAGCAGGGCAAAATATACATAACACCTCAATTCCATGATAATCTTTCAATTCTGCAATTCAGAGAAAAATAACTAAGCTGGAACTAAAGCATTAGAGACAGACCAACCAAATATTCTCTCTCTAGGTCTAGGAAATAGCCATGCTTAGTCAATGCTTTTTCTCTCAGGAGGTTAACTTATGACATATTTCTCATCTGCTAACTGTTGACATTAAAAAGTGATCTCTAGATTCCAGTCTGAATCCCATGTTCAGAGTGGTCACACATACCAGAAAGTTCTGTGAGGCTGGCAGTGATGGACAGTGAAGGTCCCCATCAACACCCTCACTCCAAAACCCCTTGGTTGGGGCCTAGCAGCAAATGGAATCTTTTTCTGTAGTTACACAAGGGACTGTCCCCATTGGAATGTCATTTTATTCAAAGGTCTAGTCAATCTTGGGTCCTCTGACTTGGGGAATACCAATGCGAGGCTCTGTCTGCTATACCTGAGGGAGGATCAGGACCTACCATTTGTGTGTGTGTGTGTGTTTAATCTCACCGAATTCTTTCCACAGATTTCAAATGCATAGTTAATTTTATCTGAGCTATGAAAATTAGCTCTGTATTATCAAGACCGGACATGTTCAAACACATCCATGTTGTCTAATTATGGTAAAAGCAACCTGCTGTTAAAGGCCTGCAGAACAAGCAGGTTTGCTTGGTGTGCCATCTCTGTGACTAAAATCTGGGACAAGACTCCCATGGAGCTGTTAGGCTGCTAGCAATTTGATATTTTCAGGGAAAAGGTTCAAACCTGAACTCAGGTCTCCAAGTAACAGCTGCTTGAATTAACCGAATATAAAACCTTTGCAGGTAGGTTGTTGCTGAAAGACCACATACTCCCCTGATGCAGAGTGGAGAAGGTGGAGCATACAGCGGGGCTGGATGTGTACTTGTGTGTCTGCCCTGGGACAGCTGAACAGGTCGCATTCCCACCTTACCTCTGATCCCCTTGTTCTGAATGGTCAACCTGACATTGTAGCTCCCACAGCTGTGGGTGTACTGTTCAGAGCTGTAATAGATCCCGAACCCACTAAGAACTGTATTCGCCTTGTAGGTGCACGAGACTTGATTGTGAAATCAAAGGCTATATTGCCAAGTAGGATGACTACACATTTAATCTATTTTGTATGCACTGTCACAATAAAACGAATACTCTGTAGATGAGGTAGACCAACACGATCTTTGTTTTTTCTAAATTTCATTTATTTTGTTGTTGTTGAGAATATACACAGCAAAACATACAGCAATTCAACAGTTTCTACATGTACAATTTAGTGACATTGATTACATTCTTTGAGTTGTGCAAGCATTCTCACCCTGCTTTTCTGAGTTGTTCCTCCCTCATTAACTCACTGCCCCCTAAGTTTCCTATCTAATCTTTGGAGTTGCTGTTGTCAACTGGATCCCATACAGTTCTTAAAAGAGCGTAATGCTCAAGGCAGACATTTTTTACTAGATAAGCTAGACTATTGTTTGGTTTTCAGAAGATTCAGGGGATATTTTTGGCTTAAGGTTTAAAGATTATCTCAGAGCAACAGTTTCAGGGGCTTGTCCACCCTCCATGGCTCCAGAAAGTCTGGAGCCCATGAGAATTTGAAGCTCTGTTCTGTACTTTCCCCCTTTTGATCAAGGTTCTTCTAGGAATCTTTGATCAAGTGTTTAATAATGGTAGTTGGGCACCATTCAGTTCTTCTGGTCTCACGGCAAAGTAGGCAGTTGTTCATGGAGGCAATTAGACACACATTCTATATCCTCTTCCCATCCTGACTCTCCTTCTTCCTCTGTTGCTCCAGGTGAATAGGGACCAATTGTTGTGCCTTTGATTGCCACTTGCAAACTTTTTAAGACCTCAGGAACTACACAATGAACAAGGACCAACACAATCTTAACACAAAGGTGAAAATGGGTGTGTACTGCACTGCCCCAGCTCAAATCATGACTATGACAATTAAAAAGGCAAGTTGACAATAATGTATATACTGAAATGAGCCCATTCCAATCCTGACTGTGTAAATGATGAGTTCACCCCGTTCTGTACCCACCAAGAAGCAAGAGCACTTCGATGGTGTCTGGGTGCCTCATAAACTTCCTGGAGTCAAGCTATTTAATAAGCTCTTTCTATATGCTTTGAATTAATGTGTTCCCAAGGACAAGGGCATACAGGCGATATATTATCTGTAACAAACTCAAAAAGCAGAGATTTCCCAAACTGGCTAAACATTGAGAACACCGGGTACACTTTACAAATATGTATAAATTATTGTTCGCTTTTCCTCACTTACTCAGAACCTGCAGGGAGGCAAGGAGAGAGGAACTGAGAAATCTTTTGAAAAACTGTCAAACTTTCGAGGTGATCTTGATGACTGGCCAGACTCGGGAGCCAGGGTTGAGGGCAGATTTTAATGTGCACAGAGGCCACCTGGGGATTGTGTTAGAATGCAGATTCTGGATCACAGGGCTTGGGGTTCTGTCTTTCCAACCTGCTCCCCGGTGGGGCTGATGCTGCTGATTCTCAGACCACACTCTGAGTGACATGTTGTGAGGCACCCCACCTCTAGGTGGGTTCTGCTGCCTCTGGGGTTGCATTGGGGCCACGGATAAATCACTGCAGTCAGGTCTCCAGGGTACACACACTACTCCTTCAGTCTTGCCTCACTCCCTGCTTCCCCCCACATCTTGCCTGGTGGCTGGACCTGCTCTTCACAAAAGGAGGACTCAAGGCAGGGATGGCCCTGTGTGCCCCCTCCAACCATGGGTGTCCTCATCATCCTGTCGGCCCTGCATCAGCAGGAAGTGGAAGTGCATTAAAGGTGATGGGCTTACCAGATGTACAAGGCTTGTTGTTGTTTTAGCTGCTGTCCAGTTGGCCCCTGGCTCATGGAGACCCAAAGCAAAATGGAATGAAATGCTGCCCAGTCTTACGCCACCTTCATGGTCAGTCGTAGATGAGACTGTTGTGAACCATAGGGTTTTCGCTGGCTGATTTTCAAAAGTAGATCACTAGGCCTTTCTTCCTAGTCTGTCTTAGTCTGGAAGCTCCACTGAAACCTGATCAGTATCATAGCAACATGCAAGCTTCCACTGACAGATGCGTGGTGACTGAGTATCTTAGGCTGGGTTCTCTAGGTTATATTATCCAATAGGCAACGTAAGCATGGTGCTTACCTTGCTTACCAGATCATCTGTAGTGAACAATTTCACATTTTTTCCCCATACCAAAGATTCTGTTTCTAGGTATGGCTGGCATCTTTCTCTCTCCCAACCCCACAGCACCGTCCTACAGAATCAAAATCTCTCTTCAAATTTACAATCCCTGACAGGGACAGATGACCCAGTAAGCAAGGTAAGCACGGGCTCACTTACGCTTATTTACTAATCTGTAGTGAACAATTTCACATAGATTTCACATTACTGGTTCATCACCCCTGGTGGTGGCTGTGCATGAGATGCATTGGCCAGGAATCAAACCTGGGTCTCCTGCATGGAAGGTGAGAATTGTACCACTGAACCACCAATGGTAAAAAGCTTAGGGAGACAATTTTGTTTATTGTCAAGGACCAAGAAACATAGTCTGGAAATGCTCTACACCAGTGATGGCGAGCTACAAATCAGGGTTGTGTGGGGAGAAGACACAGTAACACAAGCACAATACTTGGTGGGAGCTCCCATTCTACATTCTAACATGTTAACCAGGCAGAGACAGCCACCCTTTTCATGAAGTCTACAAAACAACGGGAAGGTCGCTCCGTCATGTGCTCCTACGGGGCAGGCAGAGCAAGAGGCTGCTTTCAGCTGGTATACGAGGCCCCGCGTGGTATGCGGGGTCCACCCCATGCACAGAATGGATGTTGAAGGTGGTCCACGGTTGCCAGCAGGCTGGCCCAGGCTCCCTAGGTCCGGGGCTCCTCCTGCTTCTCAATAACAAGCTTGTCTGTGGAATACAGTTGGCCGATGAGGACCTGGGGGCAAAGACACAACACAGGTCAAGAACTGTGGGCCTCTCTTCACTGCAGAAGGTCCGAAAGGGCATTTCTAACATTTGTAACAAAGGAACCTGGCATGACAGGCCTAGTCCCTTCTGGAAACTGCATTTTAGGGTACAGCTCATTCCCCAGATTGCCTTTTCTTGTTCCCTGCACCGTTGAACCCTTACTCCCCTCCAGGGAGAAACCTGAGGTGCACACACACATTCTCCTGACCTCTTCCTTGCGCCTGGCCCAGCCTTGCTCCCTTGGCTGTCCTGGGAGCCCTGAGGCCCTCATCTGTCCTCTTGCTTCCAGCCACACAAAGCCATCCAGGTGTGGGTGCAGCAATGGCTCACCTAAAGTGACTTCCTTTCTCTAGAACTGAGTCCTTCCTTGACAAATGTCCTTCCATAGAGCAGGAATGTGCATTGTCTGTGCTGGGGTTATGTTAGGGGTAAAGAAACAATGCTCAGCTACTTGACCCACCTGCCGGGAGAAGGGGAATTGCCTCCCAGGCTGTCATGTCAGCACTCTCCTTCCTAAGTGTCTCTTTTGCAGCCCAAGGAGTCCCTGGGGGTTCAAATGGCTCAGCTGCTAACTGGAAGGTTAGAGGTTCACATCCACCCAGAGGTGCCTTTGAAGAAAGGCCTGGTGATCTACTTCTGAAAAGGCAGCCACTGAAAACCCTATGGAGCACAGTTCTCCTCTGATACACATGGCATCCATGAGTAGGATCGATGCCACGGCAACTGGTTACTGATTAGTTTCGGGGGGTGGGTCAAGGATGGCTAGAGGTCTAAAAGACGAACGAAGACTGAATTAGTCAGTGAGGAGGACCATGGGGAATATTTGAGGTGGAGGGAACAGCAAGGATTTGACTCCAGCCAAGGGATAGCACTGAAGAGGCGGAGGGGAGGACAAGTGTGTTGCAGCAGCTGGAGAGATCACTGGCTTCTTGCCACCTTCCTTCTGGCTGCTGACTACTTCCAGACAGCAGCCAGATGGGAACCCACCAGCCTGCCCAGTCCCTCTGAGCCTGTTGGCTGTGGGTATGGACTGCATTATGGCCTGTCAGGGGGGGAGTGCACGGGTCAGGTCTGTTTGTCCCTTCCTCATGGTTCGCTCTGCTCTGGGAGCCCTCAGGGCAGGGGAGGACCATACATGTCCCTGGTGCCCAGTGCAGCCTGGCAGACAGTGGTACCCAACAGCCTGCTGATGGGTGAGCAGCAGAGAGGTCTGAGAAAGGAACTGGAGAGCAAACGCAGGTGTATTCTTACAGGTAAAAGGCCAGACACCTAGAGCATATGATGGACAGGCGTCTGTGGAATCAGGGACTCGGCAAACCGCAGCCGAGCCCTGGCCTCAGGGTACAGCCCTCAGCCACTCAGCAGACAGATGGGTAGCACCTCCTGCACCAAGCCCCATGCTGCAGTGAGGCTCAGAGAAAGACAAGGCCCCTGCCCTCAGGAGGCTGAGTCCAGGAGAACAGAGACAAGATACATCTAGCAAAGCGGGCGGTACACAGTCTGCAGGGACAGAAGGTCAGGCTGACCAAGGGGAGTGAAGGAGACTCTTGGAGGAGGCAGCTTTTCAGCAAGGCCTCAGGAGTCAGAGGTAGACAAGCTGGAGCCAGAGGCGCGTGAGCATACCCAGGTGGAGGGACTGGTAGTGGGTGCAAGCCCATGGGATAGGTATGGACCTATGGAGAATGTCAAAGACAGGCTGGATGGAGCCTGGGGCTGTTGAGTGTGGATGGGGGGGGGGGGTGGAGGCGTCTATAAAGGAGAGGTAGGTTAGAGCCAGATCGTAGATGCCACTCATCCTGAGGGACATGGAGAGCCACTAAAATGCTGAAAACAGAGGACTGAGAGATCGTATCTGTGCTTACAAAACATCCCTTTATTGTACTGTGGAGGGGAACAGAAGGATGGAGAGACTGCTGCAGCCAGGGAGCCTGGTGAAGGGCCTACCTGGAGTGTCCGTGAGAGATGATTCTGGCTTGAACTAAGGAGGTGGCAGAAAGTACAGAGGAGGGAGCAGGTCGGAGGATACTTGGGTGATGTATAGAAGGGGAATGAGAACTATAGTAAGACCAAGGTCAACTCACGCAGATACCTTACGAATTGCTGCCTTCATTTTTTGGAGAGGGATTGAGCTCAGAGAAGCCAATCCATGGAGAGCCAGGACCTGACCCTACATCTTCCGATCTCTGCTGCTTTTTCCAAAATACTGCTCCTCCTCCAGTTCCCTAATCATGCTGATTTCTTTGTAACATTGACCACGCTTCATGGTAACACAGTGGTGGTTATCACAGAAAGTATGAAGGGATTCAAAAGCATACTTATTAAAATTGGAGCTAACCATGTGACATAGCTGTGGCAGAGGTAGCTATGCCTGCCCAACATCCAGCTCTCCTTTTTGCTTTCTGGGTGGTGATATGTGCAGTTAAATAATGACACTGTCCAGCCTCCCTTGTAGCCAGAGGAGGCCAATGGGGTGTTGGCAGACACCATGGGGCAGGGCTTCTAAGAAAGCTCTTTAAAGGGTACTGCTTCACCTGGGGGGGCATTCTACTGCCTCCCCCTACTTTGTTTTCATTCTGCCTAGAACACAAATCTGATGGCTGCAACACCGGCAGCCCCCTAGCGCTATGAGGTAATTTTGATGATGAGAGCCATGCACTAAGGAGGGAGAGGGTGGTGCAGGAAGCAGCTGCCTGAGTTCTTGATGAGATGAGCCACCACACAGCCCTGGACAGCTTACCTCCACCTTTTCTTTATGTGAGAGAAAAACAAAGCATCTCTTTTAAAACTACTCTTATTATTTGAGTTTCTTATTACACACAGCCAGACCAAATTCTAACTGATAAAAATTCCCACTATGAATTTCAATTTCAGACCATATGAATAATAGAAACAAATGTGAATGCAGAGAAGGGGGTGAGCTGTGCCCTACAAGTGGAAACAATGTCGCATCACCTGAGGAGAAGGTGACCTTAACAGACAGCTTCTAAGTTCCTAAGGTTTAAAACAAAAATAGATCCTGCTATTTTCTCCCTAAATATTTAATTGCTTTAGGGTATATGGCTATTAATATTTTGATATTTTTCTGCCTAGTCTTTTAATTCATATATAGATTTAAATGTATGGGTGTGCATATAAATATATAATATTTAAATCTGGAATCATATCCACCTCCTTTTTCTACCTAACTTCATATTATGATCATTATGCCATTAGCTGTTTCTCTGAAGGATATTTTAAATAGCTGTACTATTTCATTGTGAAAGTGTCATAATTTATTCATCCTTCCCATACAATGAACATTTAGATTGTTTCCATTTCACATTGGGGTTACCATTCTTGATATATAAATCTTTTACCACATCTCTAATCACTTATAAAAGGTTTCTAGAAGTAGAATGACTGGGTCAAGTATGAATATTTTCATGGTTCTTGATGGCTCTGGTAAACTGTTTTCCAAAAGGTTCATCTGTTTGTCCAGATGACGCTGCCCCTGGTAGGGTTGTCTGAGGCTTCGGCAGCACCTTCACAACAGAACGAACACACCTGTTCCCTCGCTGTGTGGACACTATGAGTGCTAATGCACTCACCACTTTCTGTGGCGGGCTAGAGCCAGAAAACATGATTCTTCTGTGTGTGGCCCTTCTGCCGTTTTCCCCATAGACGCCCTGTTGACAGGGTACCATATTCAAAACCTACCACCCTGATCGTGCTCTCCAGATGAGATGCAGCTGTGCTGTGGGGTGGGGTGATCAACTCCCAACACTGTATGTAAAAAGTCACAGAATGAAGAATTAGGGGCAATCCAAAGAGCTTTAGTTTGAAGAAACTTTAAATCAAAATGAATAAAAAACCTTCAAATTTACTGTCCACTTTGACAGAGTATGAATTAGATTAAAAAAAAAAATCCAAACAGATATAACAGGTTTATAGTCTTTTGGGGGGGGGGCAGGGAGAATGAATGCAACCTGATCTTAGTAAGATTAACGGTATTAAGAAGGACGTAACATTGAGCACCCTCCAGTCTTGTCCTCCAATGCTTGTGTCTGTGCAGGCTACCCCATCATAAAGGCTCACTCCATGTCCACCAAGCAAGAGCCCACCCAGGCCTGAAGCCTCCCTGGCTCCCTCCCCTGCCTGGACACTATCGTTGAGTCCCTATACACAAACATCTGTGCGCCTGTCTCAGTTCCCCTCCAGGAATATTAGTTATTGACAGGGCCTCAGAGAAAGGAGGGAATCACATCCAGCTTGGTGATGATTCCTTCACAGCATCGTTTAGGACAGTGTAAGCTCACAGGTGACCAGTAAGTACTTGATTCTACAAACACTGCTGTCTTGTACCCCATGGTTATAAAACACGGTGCCCACTAATTTACAGCCCAGATCTACACATGATTATGAAGTGCTTTGGTGGTGAGCTACTAATAGAAATGTGAAAAAGGTAAAGGCAAGTCAATAAAAATAGTGAGGGGACCATTTACGGCAATGAGAATGTCCACCGACTGCTAAGCAAAATCAGATGATTTAAATTTGGCCCAGCAGAGGGTTTAGGCCATAATCCAGAGTGATAGGGGATTCACCTAGAGCAATTACAGAAGAGTTAAGGAAAATATTCAATTCACACATAGAGGAAATATTAAAAAGTTATCTCCATGAGGGCTCCAGAGTTGAGGTAATAAAGGTTTGTGTAACATTGTGGTCGCATCTATTTGAGCTAGAAAAGGTGTCAGCATACATCAGGGGGCCAGCCTGGGATCAATGTCGCAGTGCTAACGACAAGAGCACTGCTTCTGAGCTGCAGGTGAGAGGGCCTGCTCAAAGCAATCCACAAAGTGCAATTAACAGCTCCAACTGACATTCCCTCTAGCTTCCCAAACTGACTCATACAGCCGCATCAGGGGACAACATGCATAAACTGCTCATGAAAGCTAATTGGACTTTTATTCTACGAAGTTTAGGAGCTGGCATTGGAGTCCATTAGAAGAATACACAGATCACTCAACTCCAAGTAGATGGGGTGACTGTGTGGACCAGAAACACTCATGAGCTCTGAGATTCATTAGACAGAGAACCTGCTGGGGAAGGAGGAGTGGGATCCAAGAAAGTAAAATTCAGTGCAGTTTCTCAGGTCTTCACTGCTTACTCTTCTGAAGTAGTGTGCTGTTCCCCTTAGAGTCAGAGGGGCTGGGCTCCACCCCCAGGGGTGGGGTATGGCCCAGTATTAGGCCTGGATCCTAATCCTGCCTCCACCACTTTCTGCCTCTCTCAGAGGGTTGTTACGAGAATCACATGAGAGACCAGGTATGAAAAAAATTTACCCACCGCTCCGGATATGTCCAGGGCCCAGACACACTAACTGTCATAATGCTGCTGGGAGGACTGGTTCAGAATGGTGCCAGACCCGTCACAGGGGCTCATTACAGGTGGATTATGTACACGGCACTGCACATGGCCTGTGGCCTGTGGACTCTCAGGGTGAATAACCCTGGCCCCAGACCCAGAGCTCAAGGATCTCTAAAGCCTGCCACCCTCTAGCTATAAGAGTCAATGATTTTACAAGGAGATTCACACTGTGAGAGATGGCGCCAGTGATGCTGGACACCACCACCTGGTTTTGAACTTGAGTTTCCAAGTTGACTATCCTCATCTCTGCTCTGGGAGGCGGGCCCACATGTTTCTGACAGTTACTGTAGGAGTGGTTTGGCATGAGGAGGAGGTGCACTGAGCACTTGGAGGTTACTGGAGGGATGTGGACATCTGGCTTTCCTGGTGAAGCAGGGGTGCACTGTCCCTGTTGTGCCCTGCTCTGAGGTTGGCAGAGCTGCCTCGACAGAGACTATTCCTGGGCTGATGGGTGACAGTGCTCAGTCTTGCCTCTGGCATGTGCCTTGCAAAGGTAATAGATGATGATAATATTACTACTGGTAAACATACTATTACTGCTAAAAATAATAAGAGTAGTAGTTAACATTTAACAAGCATTTACTGTGTGACAGATTCTGTTCTAAGGGCTAAGTTAATTAATTAAAACTCATTGCCGTTGAGTTGGTTCTGTTTGACTCATAGCGACCCTATAGGACAGAGCAGAACTGCCCCATGGGTTTCCGAGGTATTCCAACCACTGACCTTTTGGTTAGCAGCTGAGCTCTTAACCACTGCACCACCAGGGCTTAATTATTTTAACCTCTCAACAACTTTATGAGCAAGGTACTATTATACTGTCAATTTACAGGTATTTACAAGCAAACTCCATCTGCTTTGCTTTAATTTTCATTTTTTAGAGGAAGTAGACTTGCTATAAGGGGCATGTCCTTCCATTTCACATGTAAGACAGCATCTTGGTGGATCTCACTGAAAACATGAGAAAAATCACTAGCAACAACTATAATACAACAAACAAAAAACACAACACACCTAAACATAACCTTATTAAGTGTGTAATCTTTAGCAAGAATATTCATGAAACTTAGAAACATAAAACAAGTTTTAAGGAAATCAGAGATATCCCATGATCATGGAAAGATGGACTCCTATAAAGATGTCAATTTTTTCCAAATTACTTTATGTTTAATACAAGAGTAGTAAAAATCCCAATGGGATTGTTTGAGATACTTGACAAAATGACTTTAAAGTTTATTTGAATGAATAAAAAGTCAAGCATAAGAAAATTTTGAAAAGGAAGATATTTAAGCATTTCTGAGATACAATTAAAACAGTGTGACCTTGGCCCAAGGTGAGAGAAATGAACAGAAGAGAGTGCTACAAAGCAGACCCTGTTAAACAGAACACATAAAATCATATTCCTGAGGGCTAGGAGCTTCACTTGAAGGGGCTGCAGTAACTAGAACATTTCTTTGAAGTCTCCAACTGATCTTCATGTAAGTGGTGTATTCTGTTCTATACTTATTATTTTAACATAAAAATGTTTTTCTCAGGTTGTCAAGTAACTCTTGCCCTCCAAGAAGATGCACTCTGTTTGCCCCGTGGCTTTGAGTACCTAATGACATACCCAGCTTGAGAAGCATATTTTTAAGATATTACACTCTTCAAAGATAGCTACGCTTGATGACGGCTTTAGAAGGTGAAAACAAACCTTGAGCCACAAATATAATGATTCTCCGACAGAATTTCAGCCAGTAGGGAGAGAGCTTTTTGTCTCCTGTCAGACCACGTGTTCTAGGTAGCCTGGTACCTGTTCCACCTGTGCTGCACAAGGTGAGCATGATGCCTGTGCCTCTCCTTTGGCATATAACAGCACTAAGCAGATTCCAGTCTGCAATGTTCACAGCAATTCCCACAGGCGAGGTCCCAGTGCAGAGTGCCACCGTGCCAGCCTTGTCACAGTCACCTGCTATAATGAACGTATTTTTCAAAAAAGCAACTTTTATCATACTTTATACTAGCTTTATAAATTTTTAAGAAGCAAAATGGAATAGGGATATGTGGAATTATATGATTGTTTTGGCCTTTTCTGTATAGCAACAAGAGGTATTATAAAACCCAACCTTGTTTTATATAGGTCACATGGTATTCTAAAAATAGCTCCATCTACATGGCCTTTTCTTTCTAGAATCCAGCAGCCTAGATTTTTTCCAAAATGTTTATATATAATTGCATATCGTTACTACTTTCAATCTTGTCATAATTTTATGCAATAGGACAATGTCTGAGGCATTCATTCTGAATCTTTGAAAACTGAGTTACTGAGGAAGTGTACTTGCAGAGAAAAGGCAGTCATTTAAAAGAAGCCAGGGGCTAATCTTTCTGTAATATGAACATTATGTACCTTTTACCCATACACACACCACCTCCATTCCACTCTGTAACCCTTGAATTTTATAGTGGACGTTCTCACTGTGGACGGCAGTGGTGGTGGGGGTCGGCCTCTTATTTCCTCCATGATGTTGCAGGCAGAGTGATGAATGAATTCATATCCCTTCCCTAAATCCCACGTCACAGTTAATACTGAATGTGTTTCATCTTTACTTGCAGGGACAAGAGGGAAACCAGACACAGCTGTTGTGGACTCTCACTAGCATGACCGTACATCATGGTTCATGCTTATTATCTCAGAGTAATTATTAATAGAGCCCTCTTCGCTCACAAAAAATGCCCTGGTTTAGACAATAAATTATATGGTCACCTTAACTCTTATCCACTGTTGTCAGCTTTCTGGGCCAACCCTTTGTTTTTCTGCAAACAAATGATGGTCCAGTTAAAAGAATAAGCCCACCATGTGATGGCCTCTTTCTCTTGCATTCCAGGTCATTATAGAAAAACAAATGAAAACAATTTAATGCATCTCAGAGAACTGTGGCCTCTAAGGAGCCTGAAGTCGTAGATGGCTGGCCCATAAGGGCTCCTTGTTTCTTCTGTAGAAACGAGTCCATGTTGAATGGAGAGAGACATCGGAGACAGACAATCCTACCAAAGACTGTGCCCCAGGATCACTGGGTCAGCTTATCAGGCACCTGTGGCCTGGGCTCATTGTGACTGGGAAGGTCTGGGGCGAGGTCTAGGCATGTAACAACTACGTTGCTTCTGATAGGCACCCATGACTGAGAAGAAGCACTACTCTAAGAGGATTCAGGCTGAGCACTTAATATAAATACAACATATTTATCCACCACGTGCCTTCTGGGTACAGTTCTTCTGGAAGGAATGGTGATGGACTATATGACCAGAGTGGAGAGGAGCATTTCTTTGTGCCTTACAGTGTTGCTATACATAGGTGCTCTGCCCTGATAGACTTAGTAGGGGGAGGAATACGTCTTCCAATCTTCCACACACCTGGTTCCTTATAGGAGCTGGGCACCTGTGGGTGATTTCTATCTGCTGGTCTAGACCACTGTGCAGGATGGGTAGACGGCTATCAAACCATAGGCAGCACATGCAGTACTACACACACCCCGATCCACGTAGCCCCAGAGCTGGCCACGTGGGGACACTGGATACATAGTCTGCTCTGCACTGGCCAGGCACCCACGTGTCAGCACTGAAGCATTACATAACCACGGCTCCGTGAAATGCAAGTATCACAACAGCAAGCACGCCATGTTGCTGAGTGTTTTAACCACCGTAACTCAATCACCAGGCCATTCTTGGAACCGGGCAGGACTCAGGACCCAAATGTCATTTCAGAACAAAACCTGGCACTTCCACAGGACGGTGACGAGAGCCCAGGCAAACCGCCAGAGATAATGTCCCATCAAAGGTCACACTCCTGCGCTGGGGGAACTCAGGGCTTCAGGACACCAATGCCACAGCAGCAGGGTCTGAGTGCTGGTGCTTCTAGTCTCAGTGATAAGTTGATGTAACTGCTCAGGATGATGCTTCCTGGGACAGCGATTCCAGAAAAAGCCAACTCTTGATTGTAAGGATGGCTATTACCTGCTCTCTGCAACACTTCTGCAAACTTTCTGGAACAACCAGCCTGCTTTTTGCTATTCCATCCCTTTAGGAATGCCTTTTCTCAGGGTCAGCTTGAACCAGTTCCGATTTTAGTATTTACTTGAAGGAGATATAATTGAGAAGGTAAGCTCAGCAAAAAACATCAGAGAAAGAGACAATACTGAGTTATTCTATCCACCACTTGAGGCCACTCATTTCTGATGCTTGAGGGTGGACCACCTTTGGCTTGGTTTGCCCTGTCTTCCTCATTAGATGACTCATAGCTGCACTGTGCTTCATTAGATGAACACGGCCAAGTCACCTCCATGCCTTGTTTGATTTTACCAATTCTTGACTTGCAGAGGCCTTTGGTGGGCTTTCAGATTGGGGGAAAGCACTATTTGAGACATCTGTCACTGTAAGAGATTCCCAATTTCCAGAGCAATGAACACGGCACAGCCAAAGCCAAGATTATAGCTCCCAAGAGACGCTCACACTGAAAAGTGCATCTGCAGTCAGAGCCAGAAGGTGCGCTGACAGTTTTACTTCACTGTTGTTGCTGCTGTTGGGTGCTGTCATGTTGATTCCAATTCAGAGCCACTCCATGTGACAGAGAACTGTCCCATAGGGCTTTCTTGGCTGTAATCTTCACTGAAGCAGAACAGAAGCAGATGGCCAGGTCTTTCTCCTGTGGAGCCATTGGGTGGGTTCGAACCTCCAACCTTTCAGTTAGCAGTCGAGGGCTTAATCACCTGCACCATCAGGGCTCCTTTTTCACTTCATCAGGCTTGTAAAATGCTCTGATGTGCTGGCCTCTTGAAAACTGCCTGCAATGACCCTGATGCTTTTTAGTGCTAAGAACATGTGGCCTCATGGATAAGGTACTCCACTTTGGATCAGAAAATTGAGGGTTTGAATCCCTTTGGGCTGTGATTTCATTTGGAGTCCCTGGGTGTCACACACAGTTAAATGCTTGACTTTTAGCAAAAAGGCTGGCAGTTCCAACCCACCCAGAGATGCCTCATAAGACAGGCCTGGTGATCTGCTTCTGAAATGTCACGGCCTTGAAAACTCTAGGAGCAGTTTTACTCTGCACACATGGGATCGCCACAAGTCGAAACTGACTCGATGGCAACTAACAACAAAGTGTTAAGAAGTCAGGGATAAACACGTGACACCAGATAAGGAACAACAAACACGCTTTCTTCTGCTTGTCCTCACATACCTTTTAGGCTCGAAGCCCACCTGAAGGCCACAGCAGGGAGCAGCTGCCCTGCTTCCCATGGGGAGCCTGATGTCAGCTTGGGTAGGAAATGGTGAGAAACAACAACAACAAACAGACCGAGAGGCGATCATATTTTCCCACAACTGGCTTTTTCCCTCAGCATCCCCAGCCTCCTTCCAGGTCTGCACACACAGATTTACTCCTGCCCTTTATGCAGCTGCCTAGTATTTCCCAGGTTGCATCTCACGTGGAACTTAACCACCGGGTGATATCCAGGGACACTAAAACAGAGGGTCAGCAACAGGCTCTTATTTCCCAGGCCTCAAGGGAATGATTTGTTGTTGTTAGCTGCTGTCAAGTGAGCCCCTGCCACGGATGACGAAGCCAAACACTACCAGGTCCTGCGCCATCCCAGTGATTGTTTACAGACTGGACCTGTGATCCATAAGGGTTTTGTTGGCTGGTTTTCAGGAACAGACTGCCAGGTCTTTCTTCCTTGTCCATCTTAGTTTGGAAGCTCTTCCGAAATCTGTTCAGTGTCATTGCAACACGCAAGCCTCCACTGACAGACAGGTGGTGGCTGCGCATGAGGTACATTGGCTGGGAATCGAACCTGGGTACGGAGACCAACACACGTGGTGACTGGCTCTGAACTCCTCTCAGCACAGAAGTCAGGCTGAAGAGCAGACATGGGCATTGAGAAGACTACCACCTACACTAGAATGCCTGGAAGAAGGGTGCCTGCACAGAGCCTTTAAGGAGCAGTGGGTCCCCCGGTCCAACACATGCCTCCCCTTCCCACCCCAGCACGAGAAGCCCATTAGAAGCTCCTGGAACCGCCCCCCCCCCAAAAAAAAAGTGCTGGTTGTGACCAGGGGAGGCACTTCCCTCTGAGCTGGAAAGGGGCAGAGGACTGCCACATGGACACGGCAGTGACAGCATGATGGTAGGCACTCCACTGGGCACAAGGGCAGTGAGGTCTGGATGGGGCTGTGATTGGTGTGACTCACACCATCACATGTGAGTCCTGACCTCTCAGAGAGCTGCCATCCTCTGCAGGGCCCTCTAATCAGTAAGACACACAAGTATACAGGTACACACTATGGGGATTCTCAGAAACGTCTGGCAGGGGGTGGTGGGGACCCCTGGAGACCACAGGCTTCCTGTGGGCTAGCGGACAGGGCAGAGCTGATGTTCTGATTGGTCAGTGCCTCTACTACAAAAAACAATTGCTGCTGAGTCTGCTCCAACTCATGGTGACTTTGTGTGTGAGCGTAGGACTGTGCTCCACAGGGTTTTCAGTTGCCGAATTTTTGGAAGTAGATTCCCAGGCCTTTCTTCTGAGGCACCTCTGGGTAGACTTGAACCTCCAACCTTTCAGTTAGCAGCTGAGCACATAAACTGTTTGCACCACCCAGGGACAGATGGTTAATATTTTGAAGATCACCAATGGGGTAAGGCCTTGTGAGAAATGCTTACACTATTACTGAAAATGAATCCGTAGCTAATAGTGACAGACTCATATCTTACTGTGCTCACATTTTATCCTTTTTTTCTAGTGTTCTGCAGGGGAAATGCAAAGAAGCTGAACAGAAGGGCCCATATTTTGCTTCAGGAAGTCCTTCTGGTTGAGGGAAGGGGGAAAGGCTAGCAGTGAAAGCCTGCATACACCAGTCTTAATATCTAGTGCTGCTATAACAGAAATACCACAAGTGGTATTTAACAAAGAGAAATTTAGTCTCTCACAGTCTAGAAGGCTAGACGTCCGAATTCAGAGCGCTGGCTCTAGGGGAAGGCTTTCTCTCTCTGTCGGCTCTGGAGGAAGGTCCTTGTCTCTTTGGCTTCTGCTTATTGGTTCCTGGGAGATCTCCATGTGGCTTGGCATCTATCTTACCCTATTCTTTGCTTCTCTAGCTTGCTTGTGTAATCTCTTTCTACATCGTAAAAGAGACTGACACAAGGTACACCCTATACTAATCCTGCCTCATTAACGTAACAAAGACAAGCTATTCCCAAATGGGATTATATTCACAGGCATAGAGGTTAGGATTTACAACACATATTTTCCAGGGGACACAATTCAGTCCATAACATTCCACCCTTTGGCCCCCCCCAAAATTCATGTCCTTGCCACACATAAAACACATTCACCCCATTATACTACCCACAGGTTTGAGGATCCAGGAAGTTCAGGGACCTCCCTTTGTGGGGGCCAGCCCACCTGGGGAGGCTCTTTGGTAGTCTTCAGCTCTCCCAGGGTGAGGAGAGGGCAAGGAAGCTTTCTCTCTGGCCAAGCCCACCTCCCTGGTGGCTGGGGAATCCACCTGTCAGCTGTCCATGAAGTCCTCCAATTCAATGCTGTGGAAGAAAGCACCAAGCCTGAGAGTTGCCCAGAGCGGGATGGAGCAGCCGTCTCCTGGAGGCACACCAGTTCTTCCCTCTGCTGTTCTCTACCACACAACTGACAAAGCAGGTCTTTGGGACTCGCCACAATGTTGCTGCTCTCTCACAAGGTGGATGAAAACACAAGTCCCTAAATAACCTGCCGAGTGAATCACATCCAAGACTGGCCGACTTCCAGTCGGTCTCTGACAAAGGGAAAGGACCATGCCTCAGATCACATGCCCATGGCAACTGTGCTCAGCCCTGGCCAGGGACAAGTGGCTTTCCTGCCCAAGTCCTGCTTCTCCTTGTCCACAGAAAAGGACACACTACAGAAGGGACCACACAGTAGCACAGGCAGATGACCTGGGGGCCTGGGAGCAAGTGCCAGATGACCTGGGCGTTGGGGATAAAGTGCCAGATGACCTGGGCACTGGGGAGCAAGTGCCAGATGACCTGGGTATTGGGGATCAAGTAGCACATGACCTGGGCATTGGCAGCAAGTTCCAGATGGACCGGGCACCAGGGAGTAAGCTCCAGATGACCTGGGTGTTGAGGAGCAAGCTCCAGATGAACTGGGTGCCAGGGAGCAAGCGCCAGCCTGGTGCAGGATCACCTCCACCTGCCCCGCTTGTGTTACCTCTCCGGGGGACTGACACCTTCCCTAGTAGCCTCACTGCCTAGCTCCCCGCCCCTGCTGACTTTAAAGAGAGCCTGTGACGATTCTGCTCCACTAGGGCAACTGCAGCTAGCAGCTTGGACTTTTCCCTCGCTTTTACCAATGCCAGGAGGAGGCTTGTTTATTTCCCCAGGTGTGCTTTTTTTCTTTTTTATTTCAGAGAAAAGAAATTTCCCCTAGAAAATACATGACATTCACGAGTTCATGTTTGTCTCTTCTCATCTTTCGTTTCTACTCTTATCCTTTCTACCCCTTTACCTATGTTTCCGAATGGACCGGCAAAACACGATTTTGTGCAGCGCTTCCACACCTGTATATATATCCAAGAGAAGTGAGAACACATCCCCACAGAAACAAGTACACAAATGTTCATAGCAGCACTATTCATAATAGCCAAAAGGAGGAAACAACGCAAATGCCCACCAACAGAGGAATGGATACACAAAATGAGGGCTATTTGCACAATGGAATGTTACCAGCCATCAAGAGAAATGAAGTTCTGGTACACAGGAGAACCCTGAAAACATGCTGAGTGAAAGAAGCCAACCATGAAAGACCACATAGTCTATGATTCCATTTACGTGAAATGCCCAGAACAGAAAGTACATCAGTGGACACCAGGGGCCAAGGGCGGGGGAGAGGAGTGACTACCAGTCGGGGTTTCTTCTCTGGGAAATGAAAATGTTCCATGGTGGACTGTGGTGATGGTTGTACCACTCTGAGAACGTACTAAATCCCGCTGAATCATAATCCACGTAAATGGGTGAAACGTATGGTATGTGAGTTCCATCTCAATAAGGATAAAAAAAGGATTTTGTGATTATACCCCCCAAACTGCCTATGCTTGTATTATCCTGTTGGACATGTGGCTCTTTAGCACTTGAAATGTAGCTGGTTCAAATTGAGATGGGTGTTAAGTGTAAAATACTTTAGTAGCAAAAACAGATTTAGTAAGAAAAATAGGTAAAATATATTAATTTTTTATACTGATTACATGTCGAAATGACAACATTTAATGTATGTTGGGTTAAATAAAACCTATTATTAAAATTAGTTTCGCTGTATCCTTTACTTCTTTAATGTGGCTACTAGCAAGTTAAAAATTCCAGATGTGGTTTGCATTTGTGGCCCGCATTATGTTTCTCGTGGACAGCACTGGCCTATACCACCCTTTTTTGGTTTAACTTTTTATCTTGAAATAAATAGATACCTAAAGGAAATTGAAAAAAAGTGGCACAAAGAAGTTTTGTGTGCCCTTCACCCAGCTTCCTCCAGTGGTAACATCTTGCATAACTATCTTGTTGTCAGCTGCTTCTGAGTCAGCTCCCATGGCTACCTACACACAACGAAATGAAACACTGTCTGGTTCTGAGTCATTGCCATTATCAGTTGTGGATTGGACTGTTGTGATCCAGAGGGTTCTCACTGGCTGATTTTTGTTAAGAGATTGCTAGGCCTTTCTTCCTAATCTTAGTCTGGAAGCTCTGCTGAAATCTGTTCAGCATCATAGCAACATGCAAGCCTCCACTGACTGACAGGTGGTGGCTGCGCACGAGGTAGACTGGCTGGGAATCGAACCCAGGTCTCCTGCCTGGAAGGTGAGACTTCTACTGCTGAATCACCAATGTCTGCACACATTACTATAGTACAATATTAAAGCCAGGGAATTAACATTTATACCAAATTAAAAAAATTTTTTTTGGTGGAAGACTAACTTTTGGGTGAGAAAGAATAAGGCCATGTTGTGGGGAACAGTCTCTTGAAGTTGTTGATACTCATAAAACAAACACCACTCCTCTTGGGATTATAAAAATCTGGTGGAAATCCTACTGTAGTTACTTGCTGTCTGCACAGAAGCATTTTATACAGCCTGCCAGTGTGAAGAGAGCAGCATGTTGACACTGATACCCTGGGAGCAGTCACCTATAGCTGCTCTTCCCTGCTACTAGTGAAGGTGGGGGTGGCCTCCTGCACAGCCGCACGGACGCAAGTAAGGGCATCTCTAGCTCACCCATCGCTAAGGGTAAATTAAGCTGTCAGGCTCAATCGTAGTGGTGCACACTCCCAAGGAAAGCCAGGTACACAGCTGCCCGGCTGATCCGCAGCAGATAAAAAGGAGCCACCTTTAACTTCTTCCTTTTGGGAAAACAAATCATGTAAAGAGGTCAGGGGCTGCTTTCAAGATGTGACAGTCACAGGTAAGTGGATCTGGAGCTATGTCCCCCTCCTCCTTCCCAACCCACAGCCATGATGTGGACTTGTCTAACAGGCCCTCTTACTTTTCTCTTTTATGATTCTTTCTTTGTCCACCTTCCTGGTGCCCTTGCATGACTTTGGTTGTGAGTGACTGTGTGAGGACTGGCCACGCTCGTCAATCTTGCTGGCACTACGTCTGTGCAGTGAGGTCCCCACCTCTGCATGAGGTCCAGTGGCTAGCACCAGGGTGCAGCAGATGTTCACAGTGAGTCAGGACCTGCAGATTCCACTTGCTTCTGCAGTCCACGCTCCTCAGTGTGGAGGCCAGGCTCCTTCGGAGGCCTAGCTTTACTTCCACCAGGACTTCTCTTAGGTCACCTCCACCTAAGCAGCACTTTCTAAGGGGCAAGAGGCTGCAAGCAGCCACCGCCTGCAAGCCCCAGCCACGTGCCTGGGTCTTTGACGATTGTTGCATTTGTATGACATGTGGCCTCAACACTGTGTCCCTGCCACTACTCACTCAGCTGGAGGACACAGGAGACAGTGGCATTGGGCTCATGTGTGGCCCTGAACCAACCCGGGGTTGCTCCAAGAGATCACCTGTGTATGAGATTCCGGTGGCTGCTATAACAGATTAGCACACACCTGGGAGACTAAAATACCACAGATTCATTCTCGTAGAGCTCTGCAGTCAGAGGTCTAAAATAGGTCTCACTGGGCTGAAGTCAGGGTGTCCTCAGGACTGGTGCCCTCTGGGGGCTCTAGGCGAGAATTCGTTCCTTGCCTTTTTCAGCTCCTACTGGCCCTCTGTCTGTATTCCTTGGCTTGCGGCTCCTTCTTCCATCCTAGAGCTTACTATTCCAATCTCTGCTCGTGCCATCACATCACCAGAAATTCTCCTCCTCCGCAGTCAAATCTCCCCCTGCCTCCCTCCTCTAAGGACACCTGTAGTTACATTTAGGGCCATCAGATAATCTCTCCAACTCAAGACCCTTAATTTAATCCACATCTGCAAAGTCCCTTTTACCATATTAGGGAACTGTCACAAGTTTAAAGGATTAGGACATGAGTATCTTTGGGGGCCATTATTTAGGCTACCACATCTTGCTTTAGGGTTTGGTTGAAAATAATAATTTAAAAGCCTTAACATGTCTTCATTGTAAAAAAAAAAAAAAAAAAAATTGTAGAAAATGTAAAAATACAGCTCCAGGCCCATCCTCACTCTCCTCGCCACACGGAAAGGAGTGAAAGAGAGCATAAAGCCGTCTAAAAGCATCAAGACAGACAGACAGACACTGACTAAAATAGAGGCATTCCAAATGGGGAAGCAATCATCAAAGTCCCTGCATACCTTGATGGAGCCCCCAAATTTTAACCTCATTGCAACTTTCACCAAGACCAAGGCCCAATGTCGGGTATGTGGACTGCATATGCCAAATGGGGGGTGGGAGGTAGGTAGCGGAGAACTGGTACTTGGAATTCCACTGTAATATGGAGTATGCCACTCAGATGAGTGTCTGGAGGATGTCAACTGCTGTAATGTAGCCATGGAACTGAAGGCCTGTCTCTCACCTTTTCACAAGACACACAGAAAGAATGTACAGAGACTATTAACTGGTATGACTGACTCTATGGCTCACACACAAAAATCCGTTTTAGAGACAAGCATGTAGAATTATATATATATAAAAAATTTTATAATATATAAAATATAGTTTATAATTATATATATGTATATATAAATTTTGAGCCCAGTGGTGCAGTGGTTAAGAACTTAGCTGCTAACTAAAAGGTTGGCAGTTAGAATCCACCAGTGGGTCCATGGAAACCCTACTGGGCAGCTGTACACGGTCGCTATGAGTTGAAATTGACTCAATGGAAATGGGTTATATATAGTTTTAGCAATTCCCAATTTACTAACAAGCTGTGCTCCAAAAGGTCTAATTTCTAAATTGGTTAAGCACTTGACATACGCTTCTCTTACAGATTCTGTTCTAAGCTCTGATTACAAAAACTAAATCTGAAATCTATCTATTAAGAAGTACAGAGACAGGGATTCTTGGAGGATGCAGGCCTGAATACATCATGGTTCCTCTCCACTCCCAAATCCAACCTTTCTGCCTCTCCTGAGACAAGCAGGCAGCTGCTGAGGTGGTGGTGGTGGGGCAGCTGCCTGTGAGTGAGGTCCTGGGCAGGGGTTTGGGGTGTTACAGGAGCTCATGCAAGCTTTCCTTCTGGTGGGTCACGCAGGGCCTGTGGCCAGCACTGCTGGAGCTTCTGTGAACCCTGGGGATCTGGCTGATGGTGGCCTCTCATGAGTGTGCTATGAGCCAGGCAGGGGCTGAAGAGCCAGGCTGGCTTCCCTGCTCCTGAGGACAGGATTGTCCAGAGGGCCTGGGAACAGGAGGCTGGCAGCTGCTGCCTCTGGACTGCTGGTCCTTGGGGAGGGGGCCCTTCACTATAGCTCACAGAACTGCGGCCATGCAGGGCGTGCTACCAACCAGACCTGAGCCCCAGTTAGATGACAAAACAACACATACAAGGGAATCTAGCAGCCAGAGAGAAGAGACCTGAACCAAACAGCTGCGTATAAAAAGCAATCTGCTGGGAGAGGCAGACAAAACCCAGAACATAGTGATGGCACTTAGAGAGATGCAGGGAAAAGACAACTGGCCAGCAATGAACTCATTTATGATGTTTATACATACTGCATATATTATGTATATGAACAGGGTGCCTTGATGGGACAAACAGGTATCCTCTTTCAAACAACTGAATGTATGCTTCTGATTATAAGCATCAGGCTATGCATAATTATCAAGGGAATAGAAAAGTAGAATAGAATTTCCAAACTAAGAAAAAGAAAACGAATAGCTATTTGAGCAAGCCATCAAAAATAAAAAAAGGAAAAAAAGAAGTAACAAACAAAAATAAATGCTAGAATAAGATGGAAGGAATAAAAATCAGTCACTACTACAGAAAAGGGGTTCACTGGAATAGGTAACAAAACCCAGCTATATGCTGTTTACAAAACAAAACAAAAAACACCTAAAAAAAAAAGTGATAAAGATTGACATCAAGGGATGAATGAAGATATACCATGTAAATTTAGGTGGAAAAAACCAGACGAGTATTTATATTAACATCAGACAACGCACTGCTGAGTCTAAAAGCACTAAACTGAATAATGAGCACCATTTACAAGAAGGGCGTATCACTCATAAATCTGTATGCACTAAATAAGACTGTAGCTAAATATATAAAGCCTAACCTGTTAAAGGGAACACTGGTGGTGTAGTGGTTAAGAGCTACGGCTGCTGACCAAAAGGTCGGCAGTTCAGATCCACCAGGTGCTTCTTAGAAACACTATGGGTCAGTTCTACTCTGTCCTATAGGGTTGCTATGAATCAGAATCGACTCCACGTCAATGGGTTTTTTCTTTTTAAACAACCTGATTAAAATCTAAGGAGAACATGAGAAAAACAAAGCTACAGCAGAGAAATTTTATATTCTTCTTTCAAAACAGGACAGACCTAGTATACAAAAAAAGGTAATGACATAGGAAATTTGAATAAAACAATGAACAACTAAATACTCACACATGTATCTCAAGAACATTTTTAAAAACTTGCCCATGAAATTTTTACAAACAATAAACATTTACAAAAATCGACCAAGGACTCGGCCAAAAGAAAAATCTAATGAAGTTCAAACTAGTAAATATTTTAATATCTTCTATGGTAACTAATTAAGTTTTCCACTTTTTAGGTTAATTTTGGTAATTTACTTTTTTTTTTTAATAACTTTTATTGTGCTTTAAGTGAAAGTTTACAAATCAAGTCAGTGTGTCACAATAAGCTTATATATACGTTACTCCATACTCCCACTTACTCTCCCCCTAATGAGTCAGCCCGCTCCCTCCTTTCAGTCTCTCCTTTCGTGAGGATTTTGCCAGTTTCTAACCCTCTCTACCCTCCTATCTCCCCTCCAGACAAGAGATGCCAACACAGCCTCAAATGTCCTCCTGACACAAGTAGCTCACTCTTCGTCAGCATCTCTCTCCAACCCATTGTCCAGTCCCTTCCTTGTCTGATGAGTTGTCTTCGGTAATGGTTCCTGTCCTGGGCCAACAGAAGGTTTGGGGATCATGACCGCCGGGATTCCTCTAGTCTCAATCAGACCATTAAGTCTGGTCTTTTTATAAGAATTTGGGGTCTGCATCCCACTGTTCTCCTGCTCCCTCAGAGGTTCTCTGTTGTGTTCCCTGTCAGGGCAGTCATCAGTTGTGGCTGGGCACCATCTAGTTCTTCTGGTCTCAGGATGATGTAAGTCTGGTTCATGTGGCCCTTTCTGTCTCTTGGGCTCATAGTTATCGTGTGACCTTGGTGTTCTTCATTCTCCTTTGATCCAGGTGGGTTGAGACCAATTGATGCATCTTAGATGGCTGCTTGTTAGCATTTAAGACCCCAGATGCCACACTTCAAGTGGGATGCAGAATGTTTTCATAATAGAATTATTTTGCCAATTGACTTAGAAGTCCCCTTAAGCCATAGTCCCCAAACTCCCGCTCTTGCTCCGCTGACCTTTGAAGCGTTCAGTTTATCCCGGAAACTTCTTTGCTTTCTGACCTTCTGTATATTGAGTATTGTCCTTCCCTTCACCTAAAGCAGTTCTTATCTACTAACTAATCAGTAAATAACCCTCTCCCACCCTCCCTCCTTCCCCCCCTCGTAACCACAAAAGTATGTGTTCTTCTCAGTTTATACTATTTCTCAAGATCTTGTAATAGTGGTCTTATACAATATTTGTCCTTTTGCCTCTAATTTCACTCAGCATAATGCCTTCCAGGTTCCTCCATGTTATGAAATGTTTCACAGATTCGTCACTGTTCTTTATCGATGCGTAGTATTCCACTGTGTGAATATACCATAATTTATTTAACCATTCATCCGTTGATGGACACCTTGGTTGCTTCCAGCTTTTTGCTATTGTAAACAGAGCTGCAATAAACATGGGTGTGCATATATCTGTTCGTGTAAAGGGTCTTATTTCTCTAGGGTATATTCCGAGGAGTGGGATTTCTGGGTTGTGTGGTAGTTCTATTTCTAACTTTTTAAGAAAACGCCAGATAGATTTCCAAAGTGGTTGTACCATTTTACATTCCCACCAGCAGTGTATAAGAGTTCCAATCTCTCCACAGCCTCTCCAACATTTATTATTTTGTGTTTTTTGGATTAATGCCAGCCTTGTTGGAGTGAGATGGAATCTCAGTGTAGTTTTAATTTGCATTTCTCTAATGGCTAATGATCGAGAGCATTTTCTCATGTATCTGTTAGCTGCCTGAGTATCTTCCTTAGTGAAGTGCGTGTTTATATCCTTTGCCCACTTTTTGATTGGGTTGTTTGTCTTTTTGTGGTTGAGTTTTAACAGAATCATATAGATTTTAGAGATCAGGCGCTGGTCAGAGATGTCATAGCTGAAAATTCTTTCCCAATCTGTAGGTGGTCTTTTTACTCTTTTGGTGAAGTCTTTGGATGAGCATAGGTGTTTGATTTTTAGGAGCTACCAGTTATCTGGTTTCTCTTCGTCATTTTTGGTAATGTTTTGTATTCTGTTTATGCCTTGTATTAGGGCTCCTAACGTTGTCCCTATTATTTCTTCCATGATCTTTATCGTTTGAGTCTTTATGTTTAGGTCTTTGATCCACTTGGAGTTAGTTTTTGTGCATGGTGTGAGGTATGGGTCCTGTTTCACTTTTTTGCAAATGGATATCCAGTTATGCCAGCACCGTTTGTTAACAAGATTATCTTTTCCCCAATTAACTGACACTGGGCCTTTGTCAAATAGCAGCTGCTCATATGTGGATGGATTTATATCTGGGTTCTCAATTCTGTTCCATTGGTCTATGTGCCTGTTGTTGTACCAGTACCAGGCTGTTTTGACTACTGTGGCTGTATAATATGTTCTAAAATCAGGTAGAGTGAGGTCTCCTACTTTCTTCTTCTTTTTCAGTAATGCTTTAAAAAAAAATTTTTTTATTTTATTTTTTTTTTACTTATCCAGGGCTTCTTTTAAAAAAAAAAAAAAAAAATTTTTTTTTTTTTTTTTTACTTATCTGGGGCTTCTTTCCCTTCCATATGAAGTAGGTGATTTGTTTCTCCATCACATTAAAAAATGTCATTGGAATTTCGATCGGAAGTGCATTGTATGTGTAGATGGCTTTTGGTAGAATAGGCATTTTTACTATGTTAAGTCTTCCTATCCATGAGCAAGGTATGTTTTTCCACTTAAGTAGGTCCTTTTTAGTTTCTTGCACTAGTACTTTGTAGTTTTCTTTGTATAGGTCTTTTACATCTTTGGTAAGGTTTATTCCTAAGTATTTTATCTTCTTGGGGGCTACTGTGAATGGTATTGATTTGGTGATTTCCTCTTCGATGTTCTTTTTGTTGATGTAGAGGAATCCAAGTGATTTTTGTATGTTTATCTTATCACCTGAGACTCTGCCAAACTCTTCTATTAGTTTCAGTAGTTTTCCGGAGGATTCCTTGGGTTTTCTGTGTATAAGATCATGTCATCTGCAAACAGAGATAAATTTACTTCCTCCTTGCCAATCCGGATGCCCTTTATTTCTTTGTCTAGCCTAATTGCTCTGGCTAGGACCTCTAGCACAATGCTGAATAAGAGCGGTGATAAAGGGCATCCTTGTCTGGTTCCCGTTCTCAAGGGAAATGCTTTCAGGCTCTCTCCATTTAGAGTGATGTTGGGTGTTGGCTTTGTATAGATGCCCTTTATTATGTTGAGGAATTTTCCTTCTATTCCTATTTTGCTGAGAGTTTTTATCATGAATGGGTGTTGGCCTTTGTCAAATGCCTTTTCTGCATCAATTGATAAGATCATGTGGTTTTTATCTTTTGTTTTATTTATATGGTGGATTACATTAATGGTTTTTCTAATGTTAAACCAGCCTTGCATACCTGGTATAAATCCCACTTGGTCATGGTGGATTATTTTTTTGATTTTGAATTCTATTGGCTAGAATTTTGTTGAGGATTTTTGCATCTATGTTCATGAGGGATATAGGTCTGTAATTTTCTTTTTTTGTGGTGTCTTTACTTGGTTTTGGTATCAGGGATATGGTGGCTTCATAGAATGAGTTAGGTAGTATTCCGTCATTTGCTATGCTTTGAAATACCTTTAGTAGTAGTGGTGTTAACTCCTCTCTGAAAGTTTGGTAGAACTCTGCAGTGAAGCTGTCCGGGCCAGGGCTTTTTTTGTTGGGAGTTTTTTGATTACCGTTTCAGTCTCTTTTTTTGTTATGGGTCTATTTAGTTGTTCTACTTCTGATTTTGTTAGTTTAGGTAGGTAGTGTTTTTCTAGGAATTCATCCATTTCTTCTAGGTTTGCAAATTTGTTAGAGTACAATTTTTCGTAATAATCTGATATGATTCTTTTAATTTCAGTTGGGTCTATTGTGATGTGGCCCATCTCGTTTCTTATTCAGGTTATTCGTTTCCTTTCCTGTATTTCTTTACTCTGTCTGGCCAATGGTTTATCAATTTTGTTAATTTTTTCAAAGAACCAGCTTTTGGCTTTGTTAATTCTTTCGATTGTTTTTCTGTTCTCTAATTCATTTCGTTCAGCTCTAATTTGTATTATTTGTTTTCTTCTGGTGCCTGATGGATTCTTTTGTTGCTCACTTTCTATTTGTTCAAGTTGTAGGCACAGTTCTCTGATTTTGGCTCTTTCTTCTTTATGTATGTGTGCATTTATCGATATAAACTGACCTCGGAGCACTGCTTTTGCTGTGTCCCAGAGGTTTTGATAGGAAGTGTTTTCATTCTCATTGCGTTCTATGAATTTCTTCATTCCCTCCTTAATGTCTTCTATAACCCAGTCTTTTTTCAGCAGGGTATTGTTCAGTTTCCAAGTATTTGATCTCTTTTCCCTGATTTTTCTGTTATTGATTTCCACTTTTATGGCCTTGTGGTCTGAGAAGATGCTTTGTAATATTTCGATGTTTTGGATTCTGCAAAGGTTTGTTTTGTGACCTAATATGTGGTCTATGCTAGAGAATGTTCCATGTGCACTAGAAAAAAAAGTATACTTTGCAGCTGGTGGGTGGAGTGGTCTGTATATGTCTATGAGGTCAAGTTGGTTGATTGTAGCAATTAGGTCTTCTGTGTCTCTATTGAGCTTCTTATTGAAAGTCCTGTCCTTTTCCGAAAGTGGTGTGTTGAAGTCTCCTACTGTAATTGTGGAGGTGTCTATCTCACTTTTCAGTTCTGTTAAAGTTTGTTTTATGTATCTTGCAGCCCTGTCATTGGGTGCATAAGTATTTGATATGGTTATATCTTCCTGGTCTATTGTCCCTTTAATCATTATGTAGTGTCCTTCTTTATCCTTTGTGGTAGATTTAACTTTAAAGTCTATTTTGTCAGAAATTAATATTGCTACTCCTGCTCTTTTTTGCTTGTTGTTTGCTTGATATATTTTTTTCCATCCTTTGAGTTTTAGTTTGTTTGTTTCTCTAAGCCTAAGGTGTGTCTCTTGTAGGCAGCATATAGACGGATCGTGTTTCTTTATCCAGTCTAAGACTCTCTGTCTCTTTATTGGTGCATTTAGTCCATTTACATTCAGCGTAATTATAGATAAGTATGTGTTTAGTGCTGTCATTTTGATGCCTTTTTGTGTGTGTTGTTGACAATTTCATTTTTCCACTTTTTTGTGCTGAGACGTTTTTCTTTGTAAATTGTGTGTTCCTCATTTTCATAGTAGTTGACTTTATGTTTGCTGAGTCGTTATGTTTTTCTTGGTTTTTATTTTGAGTTATGGGGTTGTTATACCTCTTTGTGGTTACCTTAATATTTACCCCTGTTTTTCTAAGTAAAAACCTAACTTGTATGGTCCTATATCGCCTTGTATCCCTCTCCATATGGCAGTTCTATGCCTCCTGTATTTAGTCCCTCTTTTTGATTATTGCGATCTTTTACATATTGACTTCAATGTTTCCCTGTTTTGAGCGTTTTTTTCTATTTAAAATTAATCTTAATTTGTTTTTGTGATTTTCCTATTTGAGTTGATATCAGGATGCTCTGTTCTGTGATCTTGTGTTGTGTTGGTATCTGATATTATTGGTTTTCTGACCAGACAATTTCCTTTAGTATTTCTTGTGGCCTTGGTTTGGTTTTTGCAAATTCTCTAAGCTTGTGTTTATCTCTAGAAGTTTTAATTTCGCCTTCTTGTTTGAGAGAGAATTTTCCTGGCTATATGATCCTTGGCTGGCAGTTTTTCTCCTTCAGTACTCTGTATATGTCATCCCATTGCCTTCTTGACTGCATGGTTTCTGCTGAGTAGTCTGAACTTATTCTTATTGATTCTCCTTTGTAGGAGACCTTTCTTTTATCCCTGGCTGCTTTTAAAATTTTCTCTTTATTTTCGGTTTTGGCAAGTTTGATGATAATATGCCTTGGTGATTTTCTTTTTGGATCAATCTTATATGGGGTTCGATAAGCATCTTGGATAGATATCCTTTCATCTTTCTTGATGCCAGGGAAGTTTTGTGCCAACAGATCTTCAACTATTCTCTCTGTATTTTCTGTTATCCCTCCCTGTTCTGGGACTCCAATCACATACAAGTTATTAGTCTTGATAGAGTCCCACATGATTCTTAGGGTTTCTTCATTTTTTTAAATTCTTTTATCTGTTTTTTTTTCGGCTAAATTGGTGTCAATTCCCTTGTCCTCCAGATCCCCCACCCTGCATTCCAATTGCTCGAGTCTGCTTCTCTGACTTCCTACTGAGTTGTCTAATTCTGTAATTTTACTGTTAATCTTTTGGATTTCTGAATGCTGTCTCTCTATGGATTCTTGCAGCTTATTAATTTTTCCACTATGGTCTTGAATAATCTTTTTGAGTTCGTCAACTGCTTTATCAGTGTGTTCCTTAGCTTTTTCTGTAGATTGCCTTATTTCATTTCTGAGGTCATCCCTGATGTCTTGAAGCATTCTGTAAATTAGTGTTTTATATTCTGCATCTGGCAATTACAGGATTGTATCTTCATTTGGGAAAGATCTTGATTCTCTAGTTCGGGGAGCTGTAGAAGCAATCATGGTCTGCTTCTTTATGTGGTTTGATATCGACTGCTGTCTCCGAGCCATCTCTAAGATACTGTAGTGATTTATTCTATATTTGCTCACTGAGTCTTATCTTGTTTTGATTTCCTTCAATATACATAGATGGGCTACTAGATTGTGCTGTCTTGATTGCTGTAGCCCTTGAATCACTTATGTCCTATTACCAGCTCGTTTGGGCTGTTACCAGTTATATAAGCCTAAGAGTCCATTCACTATTCTTGAATAGAATCTGATTTTGGGTCATCAAGTGTGTGGTGCAGACTGTCACCTATCCACCTAGACAGGTAGTGGTGACAGTTGTGTGCACCAGATTCTAGTAGCAACAAGGGTTCACACTCCGGGGGCGGGGCGGGGGGGGGCAGGATGCTGACAGGCTTCCCCCAAGTGCCAGTGAGGTAGATGTGTTCCTATTCCTAAAGCACTTTGGTGGGTGGGCTCTGCAGCTGTACCTTAGGCCTCCAATCCAAGTACCAATACAGATTGGTAGGTGTCATCCTCCTTAGACCCCTAAGGCAGGAGGCTAGGTGGTCTGGGGGGAGCTTCAGCCTTTAGTTCCCTGTTGTGGGTCACTGAGGGCTCTGCTGAATATGCAGAGATATCAGACCTGGGAAACTTGTCTTTCCAGTAATGTGCTAAGACAATTACAGTCAGATCCCTATCAGAATTGCCTTTTCATTATAATAGCCACCTTGTTCCCTGTAGGGATGAAAGCCCAAGATTGCAGATCACATATGTTTGGCTGGAGCTGGTTCTGTATTTTTAGTCCAGTTAGGGAAGGATTTTTGGTCCCTAGGTTTTTTGTAGCCACTTCTCTCAGGCCAGGAGAATGGGTTAGGAAAAGACCAAAAAAGAATGAAAAACCGCAGAGCAGTTCACTCTCTGGCTCAGGAAATTCCAATGTTAATGAAGCCGCCTGGGAAGGGGAGGGGAGGGTTCAGATAAATAGGAGAGCGTAGCACCCCAGAATGGGATGACTGTTTTATCTGAGATTCCCGAGGGGCACGTCAACTGGTGCGCTGATTGGGTAGAGATTGTCCCCGAGGGTCAGCCTCCTGTGCTTGCGCTGTCTCAGAAGCCATGGTTAGTTCCTCTGCTCCCAGTCCAAAGCCCAGCACCAAGGTTCCCTGGCTGGGACGCCGCACTCCAGGCTCCAAAACCAGCTGCTGCCTCCCGGTGACTTCTCCTCCTGTCAGCCGCGTTGCTGCGCTGCCTGCGTGCAGTGGCTGTGCTTCCCCCGAGGTCACTTCTGGGGGCTAGAGCTGCGTCCTGTGTTTGCGCCATCTCAGGATGCCATGCTCAGCACCCCTGCGCCCAGTCCAAAGCCCGGCGCCAAGGTTTCCTGACTAGGACGCTGGCTCCAGGCTCCGAAAACAGTCGCTGCTTCCCCGTGGCTATTTGTTCTCAGTCTCTGTTACTCAGGTCAACTCTTTAGATCTGTGTTTGATGGCCAGGGTTTGTAGATTGTCATGTATATGATCGATTCGCTTGTTTTTCTGAGTCTTTGTTGCAAGAGGGATCCGAGGTAGCTTCCACCTAGTCAGCCATCTTGGCCCCCTCCACAATTTACTTTTTTTAATTAGATTTTTAAGTTAGGTGCCATAGAGCTGCCCAAAAGGCAGATCCGTACTATGTAATCATTAAAAATGGATGTTGTAGAAAAATATTTTATAACCTGGAACATATATTATTGAGTTAAAAAAGATAAGCAGTTTATAAACCATAAATGAGAGGGAATCGTTGCACACTTTGGCCTCATAACTTTATTCCTAATTTATACCTTTATCTTCAAAGAGTCATAGATCCTCAGCTGATAGTAAGGTGTATCAGTGGACCCTGAATTCAAACTTGTTTAACTCCAAGCAAGTTTCCATGATGTACCCAACTCCCTGTGGCTTCCAGGACATCCCCACAGTGAAGGGAAGAGGCATTTTTTGCATTCCATCCCCACGCTTCTCTCACTTTGTCATTCTGTGATGGCTTACATCTTGGTGTGATGTTAGAAGCTATGCCACCAGTATTGCAAACACCAGCAGGGTCACCCATGGTGGACAAGTTTTAGCTGGGCTTCTAGACTAAGACTAGGAAGAAGGACCTGGCAGTCTACTTCAGAAAAAATTGGCCAGTGAAAACTTTATGAACAGCAGTGGAACAATGTCTGGTATAGTGCCAAAAGATGAGCCCCTTAGGTTGGAAGACACCCAAAATCCAACTGGGGAAGAGCTGCTTCCCCAAAGTAAAGTAAACCTTAACAATGTGAATGGTGTAAAGCTTTTGAGACCTTCATTTGCTCAGGTGGCATGAATCAAAACGAGAAGAAACAGCTCCAAACATCCATTAATAATTGAAACATGGAACGTAGGAAGTATGAATCTAGGAAAATTGGAAGTCATCAAAGGTGAAATGGAATGCACACAGATCGATATCCTAAGCATTAGTGAGCTGCAATGGACTGGTACTGGTCATTCTAAACCTGACAATCATATGATCTACTACACCAGGAATGGTAGATTGAAGGGGAATGACGTTGCATTCATTGTCAAAAAGAACATTTCAAGATCTATCCTAAATAAGAATGCTGTCAGTGATAGGACAATATCCATATGCTTAAAAGAAAGACCAGTTAATATGACTATTATTCAAATTTATGCACCAAACACTAATGCCAAAGATGAGGAAACTGAAGATTTTTACCAACTTCTGTAGCCTGAAATTGATTAAACATGCAATCAAGATGCATTGGTAATTACTGCTGACTGGAATGTGAAAGCTGGAAACAAAGAAGAAGGATTGGTAGTGGGAAAATATGGCCTTGGTGACAGAAATGATGCCAGAGATCGCATGATAGAATTTTTCCAAGATCAATGACTTCTTCATTGCAAATACCTTTTTTCTACAACATAAACAGTGACTATATACATGGATCTCACCAGCTGGAACGCACAGGAACCAAATTGACTACATCTGAGAAGACGATGGAGAAACTCGGTATCATCAGTCAGAACAAGGCCAGGGGCCAACTGCAGAACAGACCATAAACTGCTCATATTCAAGTTCAAGCTGAAACTGAAAGGAGTTACAGCAAGTCCACAACAGACAAAATACGACCTTGAGTATAAAAAACAAAACTAAACCCATTGCCGTCTATTTCATTCCAACTCCTAGTGACCCCACAGGACAGAGTAAAACTGCCCTGTAGAGTTTTCAAGCAGTGCCTGGTGGATTCGAACTGCCGATCTTTTGGTTAAGCAGTCATAGCTCTTAACCACTATGCCACTGGGGTTTCCTTCTTAAGAACAGATTTAATGCATTGAACACTAATGACTGAAGACCAGACTAGTTGTGGAATGACATCAAGGACGTCATACACGAAGAAAGCAAAAAGTCATTAAAAAGACAAGAAAGAAAGAACAGACCAAAATGGATGTTAGAAGAGGCTCTGAAAATTGCTCCTGAACGTAGAGCAGCTAAATTGAATGGAAGAAATGATAAAGTAAAAAAACTGACCAGAAGATTTCAAAGGGTGGCTAGAAACAAGGATGGAGAGACTTGTCTCATATAATTTGGACATGGTATCAGGAGGGAAGAAGGATATCATGCTTGGTAAAGTAGAGGGTCAGGGAAAAAGAGGAAGACCCTCAAGGAGATGGACTGACATAGCGGCTATAACAATGGGCTCAAGCACAACAATGATTGTGTGGATGGTGCAAGTCCAGGCAGTGTTTCGTTCTGTTGTACATAGGGGTTGCTATGAGAAGGAATTTATAATTTATATATATTATTTCAATATATATTTATATATTTTATTTCAATAGAAGGTACAACCTCTTAGGGGTTTCACAGTTTAAAAAGCTACAATCACATCATGTTGTATCTACATTAAAAAAAAAGAAACGCTGTAAATGGAACTGCTTAGCTTTGACCACATACATTTCTGCGCAATCTTTACAGAATCTGCACGGAAGGGATACCTTCTCCTTTTTCTTCAATTAAAAAAAAAATTAATTGAGCCTTGAAAGGGTTAACCTTTTGCAGATTTATCCAATGCAAGACACTGGTTGATTTTCTGACCGCTGCTTCCATGGGCATTGATTGTGGATCCAAGCAAAATGAAATCTTTGACAGCTTCAAAAATTTTCCATCTATCACTGTGTTGCTTATTGGTCCAGTCTGTAAGGATCTTTGTTTTGAAAAAGTGTCTTTTAGTTTTCCTAGTTAACATTTTAGATCGTAACCCCACGTTTCACTGAAGATGTGAAAGTAAAAGACAGAGATTTGATTTCCAAAGGTTAACTTGTAGTTCTGCTTCAAGACGCCTGTTTCAGCATTGGTCCTTTACAGAAATAGGGGTTTGGGATATGTCTTGGTCATCTAGTGCTGCTAGAACAGAAATACCACAAGTGGATTGCTTTAACAAAGAGAAGTTTATTCTCTCACAGTCCAGTAGGCTAGAAGTCCGAATTCAGGGCGCCGGGTCCAGGGGAAGGCTTTCTGTCTCTGTTGGCTCTGGAGGAAGGTCCTCGTCATCAGTCTTGCCTTGGTATGGGAGCATCTCAGAGCAGAAACCTCAGGTCCAAAGGACGCGCTCTGCTCCTGGCACTGCTTTCTTTGTGGTATGCGGTCCTCCTGTCTCTCTGCTTGCTTCTCTCATTTATATCTCAAAACAGACTGGTTTAAGACACTATCTAATCTTGTAGATTTCATCAATATAACTGCCACTAATCCATCTCATTACAGCATAGTGACAGGATTTACAACACATGGGGAAATCATATCAGATGACAAAATGGTAGACAATCATACGATACTGGGAATCATGACCTAGCCAAGTTGACAGATATTTTTTGGGGGACACAATTCAATCCATGACAGGATATTACCTGAGTAACACCAACAAAAGAAAATTACAAGCCACCCATCTCTTGGATCACATAAGTAGGATCTATCTTTGTAATGCTCCAGGGGGAGCAGCACAGATTTTGCTAGAAAAGGAAGTTGGTTGACACAAAGGCGAACTAGAATTTCCCATCTACATTTAATCTATTTGTAACTCCGCAAATACCTCTGGCAGGCCCACAGCCAACGGCGACACTGGCCAAGAGGCCATGTTACATGGCTCTGCAGCTCAGTGGCACTGTTTACACCTCAGGAGGACAGCTAGAAACCATGACATTTTCAATGTCATGGATTGAATTATGTTCCTCCAAAAATGTGTGTAACAATTTGGCTGGGCCATGATTCCCAGTATTGTGTGGTTGTCCTCGATTTTGCGATTGTAATTTTATGTTAAAGGGGATTAGGATGGGATTGTAACACCCTTACTAAGGTTACAAACCTGATCTAATGCAAAGGGAGTTTCCCTGGGGCGTGGTCTGCCCACCTTTTATCCTACAAGAGATGAAAGGGAAGCAAGCAGAGAGTTGGAGGTCCCGTACCACCAAAAAAGAAGCACTGGGAACAGAGGTTTCTGCACAGAGAACCTCCTAGGCCAGGGGGAGATTGATGAGAAGGACCTTCCTCCAGAGCCAACAGAGAGAGAAAGCCTTCCCCTGGAGCTGACGCCCTGAATTTGGACTTCTAGCCTCCTAGATTGTGAGAAAATAAATTTCTCTTTGTTCAAGCCATCCACTTGTGGTATTTCTGTTACAGCAGCACTAGATGACTAAAACAGAATTTGGTACCGAGAGTCCCCTCAGTACAAGATGACTGATCTTTTTCTTAGGTTTTCCAAAATTTCATTTTCTAAAAAAAGAAGAGGACATTTTGCATGGCTGCCTGGCAGTGGATTCTGAGAGCATCTCCCATCTGATAGGCACCGGCAAGATGTGGCTATTCCCTAGAGGAAGTGAGCAAACCCACACATACTTAAATAGACTGCACCCCACACACTCCCACCTACGAAGGAGGAGGCTTGATGCAAACGAGTCCTAGTGGAGTCCAGCCTCCTGAAGGATTCTAAACCTTGGCTGTACACTGGCACCCCTTGGAGACTTTTAGAATATTCACTAATATTCACTTAAGAGATTATGATTTCATTGGCCTGAGGTGTAGTTTACAGGCAGGAGCTTCAAAAGCTCTCCAGGAGAGTCCAGTGTCTAGCCAAGGTTTCCAAACACTCCTCTAGATGCAACTACCGATTTTCACACAAGTGACACTACAAGAATGATGTTAGTAAGATCCAGGCCACAGGAACTTGAAGGACAAAAGATCTGACTTCTTCAGGAAGCAAGAGTGTGAAGGGGGAAAAAAGGATACTGGTGGAAGCTATAGACTAAAAGAAACTAAAGAGACGTATCTAGAACCTTATTTGGATCCTAATTCAAACACACACACACACACTCATTATATTTGTGGGACAATTCAAAATTTAAATACTTGATGATATTAAAAAAAAATTTTTTTTGATATTAAGGGGTTGTTAATTTTTAGGTATGATAATGGTATTGTAGTTACGTTTTTAAAAAGAATCTTTACCTGTTCAGGTATGCACTAACAGTTTTTCATGAAATGAAAAAATTTCACAAAATAATACAGGAAGCAGGGGGTGTGAATATAGATAAAATACCACTGGCTATAAGTAAGTTATTGTTAAAGGTGGGTGATGGGCACATGGGCTCACTCTACTATTCTGTGTATTTTTTTTACAGGGTCGAATGAGTTTTTCCATAGTAAAAAGTTAAATCATAAATCCCAGCCATTGAAAACAAATAGGGGAAAATGTAACCAAATGCTTATTTATTTAAGAAGCTTCATCTGCACCCATGCCCCCTCACCCTTGCTATCTACCGCTCCCCAGGCCTGGGTGAAAAGCACAGATACACCCCAGGTGTGGTTTTTTTGGTAATAGATGGGGCTCACTCTGGACGCCTCAGGCCCTTCGAAGACAAGAAATTTCTTTTAAGTTTTCCTGCTGAATCCACTCAAAAAAGGTTTCCAGCTCTAGAATTTGAAACAAACCCAGTTCTTTCTAAACCAAGTTAATATTCTTCTGTTAACTTGCCCACAGATTCCTGCTGCCTTGTAGAAGAGTGGGATGGGGTGGAGGAGGGGTAAGTAGCTATCTACTCGTTAAGAGTCTGGACTTTGTCTGGTTTAAATTTCAGCTCTGATGATGACTTGCTCTGAAACCTAGGGTGTATTACTTAACCTTGGAGCTTCTGTTTCTTCACCTACAAAATGAATAATGCCAATCTTATATGAATTAGCGTTTGTAACATCTCAGGACAGTGCCTGGCTCGCAGCTATCAGCGAATGGTTGCTATTAATTAGGTTATTTGCACTTTAACAGTCTCAGTTGTTGGTTCCTGGGAAAGTGGAAGTCCCATGGTTCTAACCGCAGCCTCTGCTAAGACACACTACATGGCCCCAGTACCAAAGCCTGCAGGAAGACTGGCTAGACATTCTCAAATTCTTGTTGTAGGAGGCTCCGCACAGAAAAAAATCTCTGGTTTCTTCCTGGTCTCTCTTCTTTTATCTAACAGCTCTATTGAGCTGAAACTCACAAACCACATAATTCGCCCACTTAAGGTGTGCAATTCAATGGCATTTACTATATTCACAGAGTTGTTCGTCCATTACCATGACTAATTTTAGAACATTTTCATTACCCCAAAAAGAAATCCGGTGCCCCTTTAGCCACCACCCCACTTCAACCCCTTACCTCTCTCCCCCAAGTCCTAATCAGTTTCAATTGAGTAGATTCAGTCTCATGTCGACACCATGTGTTTTAGAGTAGAACTGCACTCCACAGGGTTTTCAATGGCTGTGATTTTTCAGAAGCGAATTGTGAGGCTTTTCTTCTGAGGCATCCTCTGGATGCACTCAAACTGTCAATCTTTTGGTTAGCAGCTGAGTTCACAACTGTTTTGATGGGGTGTGGTGTGAGGCAGGGTCTTCCTATTTATGTATTTCCTATTAAAAAGATGACATCACACAGATAGTATAGTGCACTACCCTAAAAAACCAGTTGTTTTTGAGTGGACTCAGACTCATGGTGACACCATACATGTCAGAGTAAAACTGTGCTCCACAGGGTTTTCAATGGCTGATTTTTTGGAATCAGATTGCCAGGCCTTTCTTCTGAGGCACCTCTGGGTGGACTTGAGCCTCCAACCTTTCAGTTAGTGGCTGGGCTTGTTAACCATCTGCACCACCCAGGCACTCGACATTACCCTAGGTAATAAGATTTTAGCCTGATTTGCTACCAATTTGCCCCGTGACCTTGGGCAGACCACTTGGCCTCTCTGCGCCTCAGTGTTTTTATTTGTAAAATGGAGGGTTTGATGATTCCCCAAGTCCCTACCACAAAAGCCACTCTATGCTTCTTGGAAAGGAAAACATCTCGAACAGCCCAGGCAGGAACTTGTTACACAGGATTTCTTCTGCAGAGTCATATATCCACAGAAGCAAACGCGTGTTAGTAAGGATTGAGAAAGGAACTTCGTTGTGTCAAAATGAATACTAAGATTAAACACAATTTGAGAGCTCAAAAAAGTTAAAAAAATGGAACACAAATTTAACTCAAAATGTACGCCCTTTCATTTTTCCTACACTGTAATTTAGTAGCACACCTTTGTTTCGGCCACTTTCCACCTCCTAAATTAATTAAAGTGCTTGTCAACTTACATTTACAATATGGGTCCTACCAGTATTCAAACGTTGTTGCTCTCCACAGACATTACACCAAGAACCTCTACGTTTATGACTATAATTACATTAGGTTATACAGTGAGTCCTTCGTTTTAGAGAGGAGGAAGCTGAAACACAGCAAGAGGCCAGGGAACGTGTTTAGGGTTGAGGTCAGGGCGAGAGGGACTTTCAATGTCACCTAACTCAGGAATTTCTGAGGTAGGGTAGGAGATGGGAACTGGGATTTTCGAGGGGGCCAGTCCAAACTTCCACCATCACCCCAATCAGAATTCCTGTTGCAGTGGACCCCGATCCCACTGAGGTTTGTAACTCAGGGATTAAAAACAGGTTGATAATCATCGATTTAGACCTTTGTCCTTTTGTTTTTCAGAAGGGGAAACTGAGATGCAGAGAAGCTAAGACCAGGTCACACTGCAAGTTGGAGAGAACCAGAACAAAGCCCATGCACTTGCCCACCCACGTATCCATCACAAACCCACCCAGTGATCACTGAGGACCCAGACGTGCTGCACCCTGTATATATATGTGTATGTGAGGATGGGTTATAGAGAAATGAGTGAAAGGGGGTGTGGAGGGTGACATTTTCCAAAGACAGCCATGCCATCCCTCGTAATTGCCGTACCATGTGACTTGACACCCCTTCACCAAGAGAAGTCTTTGCTCCCTCTCTTTGAACCTAGGCCGAGCTCTGTAATGGCCTTGACCAATACGATAGAGTGGAAGTGATGCTACATGACTTCTGAGGCTAGGTCATAAAAGGCAACATGGTTTCTGCCTGGCTTTCTCTCTTGGAACCCTTGGCATCCAATCACCATGTTGTGAGGAAGCCCAGGCTATGTGGAAAGGCAAAGTGTGCACGTTCTGGCTGACAAGCCCAGCCAGGCTTCTGGCTGGCAGCCAGCATCAACCGCCAGGCTCGTAAGTGAATGAGCCTTGAGATGTTCCAGCCCCCAGCTTTCGTCTCACTCATCGAGGAGCAGAGACAAGCCATCCTCACTGACCCCCCGAAGCCGTGAGTGATAATATATGATGAGTGTTGTTTTACCACTGTTTTAGAGGTGATTTGTTGTGCAGCAATGGAAAACTAATACATAAGGTCCTTGGACTTACAGTCTTTGTTGTTAGTTGCTGTCGAGCTGGCTCTGACTCATGGTTACCCATGTATAACAGAAGGAAACTTTGCCTGGTCCTGTGCCTTCTTCACAATCTGGTATGCTCAAGTCCATTGTTGTGGCTGTTTATAGTCTTTATCGGATTCCCCAGTTTTCACTTCTACCATTCCACAGTGCCTTCCATAGTTAATGTTTAAAATGAAAGGCCATCGGCTTTTTCATTTTTCCCTTTTAAGGTGGAAAAGTATGAAATTTGAAATGTGAATGTTTCCCTGTTGACTTAGCCTTTGTATTAGGTGATAATGTTAACTGACATTTCTTTGGGGTATAGCCATGCCCATATTTGAAGGGCCCAGTATGCTTCAGCAACCCTGCCTCTTCATATCAGTGTTCTGAAGGCCTTTGCTTAAAAGAAGCCTGTCACCTCACATTGTGGCCCTTGCCCTGGGTCTCTGTGCAGGCATCTCTTGAAGACTGTGCCTTAGGCAACTCTCTGTCGGCACTCCCTTGCCCTTCCCCTGCCCTGGGTTTCCATGTGGGAAATTTTGGATATTTTCCATCCAGCTTTTCATGAACCTTCAAGGAGCTGGGTTACCACACAGAATTTTTTCAGAGCTGGTGAGACCTTAATGATGCCATGGCTCATGGGGTTGCTGATGGCTTGCTTGAGAAGGGCTGTAAGACCCATGGCCACCTTGAAGGGCTAAGTGCTCCACTGTAGGTAGATCTTCGGCCTGAATGTGAGGCCCTGTTAGCACACTGCTGTCATTCAGTGTATGATGTCCACCAGGAGGTGATGTCAAAGAGTTACCCAATAACCATGCAACTGCGCCTTATACAAGTGACCAAACTGACCTTCCACTTCTGGTTACTAATGGCAACCCCTGGGGTGAGGTTTCTCCACTGGAGATGATCTTTATGCGCACAATCTTGGGAGTCCATGATTTATGGGAGGGTTTTACTAGAGTTGTTAACAGTTCCTGTTTCTTTGATGTGATGTATGGGTGGTTGTGATGCACAGAAAAGGAGCCCTGGTGGTGCAGTGGTTAAACGCTCGGCTGCTAACCAAAAGATCAGTGGTTCAAACCCACCAGCTGCTCCATGGGAGAAAAATGGAGCAATCTGCTTCCATAAAGATTTTCAGCTCGGGAACCCTATGGGCAGTTCTACTCTGTCCTGTAGGGTCGCTGTAAGTTGGAATTGACTTGATGGCAATGGGTTTTCTTGGGTGACGCACAGGCACCGAGAAGTTCACAGCTATGATAACAGGACCCACAATAATGACAAAATGAGTAATGAGTCCTTGGCCCTGAGACTCAGGCTGGACTGGGGCCTAAGTTCAGAGGGCTCAGATCTATGCACAGAACTGCTCCAAAGTCAGTGCTTTGTGATCTCTTTAAATCCTTTTCTCTATGTCTTCCTGGAGTTTTACAGAATACTAACGTTCTCCTCTCCAATCCTCCAAAACACAAGGCATTTCAAATTTTACACTAGAAAAACCAGTGCCAAAGGACTGTGAAGAGGCTGAGGGGAACTCGAAAGTATTGAATGAGCAAGAATTTAGCAGCAAAATAAAACATTGGACCAGTAGGTGGCAATAGTGGACTCTGTAAGCAATTCTGGCAGTGGTTAGGAAATGCTGGAAGGTAGCTTTTAAAGGCTATTGTATAAGTGATTTATGTATTTGGATTCTGATCAATGTTATATATGCATTGCTGAATAAAACATTCACAGTATATTTTCCACCAGCAGCTGAGCTCCAATTCTAAGCTTCTGAGTCCTAATTCTCAAGGCTCAAAGGAGTCCCTGACATCAAATTGCTTTCCTCCCAGAACAGCCATCTCATACCAGGAAAGAGAATTGCTTGGAGAGGTGGGAGAGCTCTGATGTGGCCCCAGTGTCAGAGTGGCTTACCCAGTATGTGCCAAGAAAGCCTATGACTGCCAGGCGGGCTCCTCGGGATAAAGCTGCCCAGGGCTTCCCCAGCTCTGATTGCCAGTTCTGAGTGCATTCCTGGACTTCCTCATGGTGCCCATGTCCTCCTCATGGTGCTATGCCACACTCGGCTGATACTCACGTCCTCCTCATGGTGCTGTGCCCTTCTCGGCCTGATTCTCATGTCCTCCTCGTGGTGCTGTGCCCTGCTCAGCTGATAGTCAGGGCCTGATACTCATGTCCTCCTTGTGGTGCTGTGCCGCACTCGGCCTGATACTCAAGTCCTCCCCGTGGTGCTGTGCCACACTCGGCCTGATACTCATGTCCTCCTCACGGTGCTGTGCTGCACTCGGCCTGATACTCATGTCCCCCTCATGGTGCTGTGCCACACTCGGCCTGATATTCACGTCTTTCTCTTGGTGCTGTGCTGCACTTGGTCAATAACACTGACATGCAGGGTTCTTTTGGGCTAGACAGGGACTGAACGCAGATCAAACAAGGAACCCACCCATTGCCACTAAGTTGATTCCAATTCATAGTGACCCTATAGGTCAGAGTAGAACTGCTCCAAAGGATTTCTAAGGCTCCAATCCTTATGGAGGCAGACTACTACATCTTTGTCCTGTGGAGTAACTGGTGGTTTTGAACCAATGACCGTTTGGTTAGCAGCTGAGCACTTAACTACTGTGCCACCAAGGCTCCTTTTGGATAAGGAACAGGGATGGCTTATGTGTAATAAACATGTCAAGAATAGAAAAAAGGTGCAATTGTCACACAGGATAGTAGTACATCACAAGGCTTTTCTTCTTGCCTTTTTAAAAGAACCTGATTACCCATAGCCACAGAGCTAAGAAATCTCAGCATTCTACAGCAGCACTGAGCTAGTATAGTCTGGAAGCAGGAGCTAGGTGTGTATTCTGTGGGATAAGGAAAGCTGCCATTTTCCCCACCATGCCTCTCTCAGCCCTGCTTGACTGGTATCTTGGAGAAGGCTGTGCCAGGTGGGTCTGACATGCTATGATATTGTGATGTGCCACGATAAGCAGGTGCAGAATTTCTGGCCCTGTAATATGGGTAAATCCCTGTAGTAGATGCGAATCTATCACTTAAATACACCATCAGTGTGATGTTATCCTGGTGTTAGCCATTGTTGTTGTCGTTAGCCATCACTGACTAGGCCCTCAACTCATGGTGACCCCATGCACAATGGAATGAAACATGGCATGGTCCTGCACCATCCCCATGATCAGCTGTGGATGGACTGTTGTGACCCATAGGGTTTTCGCTGGTTGATTTTCAAAAGTAGATCACTAGGCCTTTCTTTCCAGCCCATCTTAGTGTAGAAGTTCCACTGAAATCTGTTTAGCATCATGGCAACATGCAAGCCTCCACTAACAGACAGGTGGTGGATGCACATTGGCTGGGAATTGAACTCAGGTCTTCTGCATGGAAGGCGAGAATTCTACCACCGCCATTAATACACGGTATTAGAGTGCTACAGCTGTTAACCAAGAGGCTGGCAGTTCAAATTCGCCAGGTGCTCCCTGGAAACTCTATGGGGCAGTTCTGCTCTGTCCTACAGGGTTGCTATGAGTCAGAATCGACTTGACGGCAGTGGGTTTGGTTTTGGTTTATTAGTTGAAATCTGGGACAAGCATTTCCTGCTCCTTCTCATATCTGTCCCCTCTACTTGTTTCTCTATTCAAATAAAGGAAAGACAACATAGCTATGATAAGTGGAGATAATACTGGCTAATATTTGTTGACCATTTTTTCCGTGCCAGATGGCACACCAACCAGCCATTGACCATCTTCTCATATACACTGTATAACAATCCTGTGACGAAGGTATTGTTATTATTTCCATTTCATAGGCGCAAATACTGAGCTTTACAAAGATTAAGAAACTTGCTCAATTTCACAAGGCTGTTAAGTGGTAGAACCAAGAGGAAAATGGAGCTGGAACCAAAGCCCAGAGTCTGTCTGACACCAAAGTCAGCACATCTAACGACTACCCTTAGTAAGGGGTGTGAGTGTGCTATTTCTTTTCAATGGCTACAGTCTCCCTGCCCACATAGTTAAAAAAAGCTTCATCCAAGAGGCGGGGCCAAGATGGCAGAGTAGTCAGACGCTTCCGTTGGTCCCTCTTACAACAAAGACCTGAAAAAACAAGTGAATCGATTATATCTGACAATCTAGGAGCCCTGAACGTCAAAGACAAAGTTCAGGAATTGGACTGAGTGAAAGGGGGAAGGAGAGACGGTTCAGAAGCAGTGAGGAGTTGCTAGACCTGACCTGGTGGGATTGGCTGGTGTGCGTGGTGAGGCAAGCAGTGGTATTTGGGACACATTTTCTACATCAGGAGAGACTGAGCGGCCGAGAGTCTACTCAAGCTTCCAGAACCAGTGAAAACAGGTGCTCAGTTGGCAAAAGATAAGTACATGTGTCTAACCTACCATGTGGATCAAAAACACTGCATTTGGGCAGAACCTCTCTCCCATTTACCTGCTCTCTCCCAGCTCTGCACCAGGTCCTGGGCTGGCTTCAGCAATTGCTGATTGCTGCTTCCCATGGGCAGAAAGCAGGACCTGTCACATGCCCTGAGCCATTCTACCGGCCTTGGAGAAGGAAAAATTAACAAACAGGAAAAAAATAACCTGCCAGCTCCCCTAAGCCAGGAACTCAGGGCAGGCACAGCCCCTTTGGCTAGGCACAAGTATAAGGGGTCCACGGACTTTGAATGCCTTTCACCCATGCCTAGATCTGTGTTGGCCCATTTCAACAGCACAGGCCCTCATTAGCAAAGTACAACAGGGTATATACCTGAAGCCTAACTTCACTGTATCAGCTGTATGGTACAAGTGGCAGATTTGTGACATTTGACACTGCTCTGCCCATTAAGCAGAGTCCTCAACTACCCACATCAGGGGCCTGAGGACTGGTGACTCCACCCATACCATCTACCCACCCATGACAGGGGTCCAAGAATAAGTGGTGCCTCCCAGTCCTTACAGCCAACAACACTGTGTGCCCAGAGTCCAGCTGCAAAACCCACACACCTACATGCTCTAGGAACAGGGACATGCTTTCCTCCCAGACACTAAGGGACAGCCATCAGCCCCCTGCCTTGCTCAGTGTGTGGCCCCTTACTGCAGCCAGATACCTGTGCCTACTACAATCACCCCAGCCCGTCTAGGCCTGTAGGTGAGAGCTTGCACCACACACTTGGTGACTGACTACCTGGACACCTGGGCTGAATCCATACAACAAAAGTAAACAGACTCCTGGGCTCACAGACCTAGTAAAAGATCTACCACCTGGTGACAAGATGTTAGAGCTTCTAAGGTGCTAATAATCAACCTAGCTCACACAAGCAGCCTATTTGGGAATATGAAAACAAAGAAGATGCTAGGACACAGTAAGCAAATAAAATAAATATAAAAATAAAATAAATAAATATAATGAATTATTGGTGGCTCGGAGACAACAGACAATATCAAATAACATAAAAAGGCAGACCATGATGGCTTCAGCAAGCTCCCAAAACAAAGAATCAAGAAATCTTCCAGAGGAAGAGAATTTCGTGGATTTACTGGAGGTAGAACACAAAAGATTAATATACAGAACTGTTTAAGAGATCAGGAATGAGGTCAGGCAAAACGGAGAACAAGCCAAGGAACACGCAGACAAAGAAATAGAGGAACTTAAGGAGATTACAGAGGAGCACGATGACAAATTTAACAGGTTGCAAGAATCCATAGGGAGACAGCAAACAGAAATCCAGAAGATTAACAATAAAATTTCAGAATTAGACAACTCAGTAGAAAGTCCTAAGAGCAGAACTGAGGCAATGGAAATCAGAATTAGTGAGACTGAAGATAAAGCACTTGACACTCACTTATTTGAGGAAAAATCAGATAAAAGAATTAAAAAAAATGAAGAAACCCTATGAATTATGTGGGACTCTATCAAGAGGAATAACCTACAAGTGAGTGGAGTACCAGAATGGGGTGGGGGGGGGGTAACAGAAAATACAGAAAGAATTGTTGAATATTTGTTGGCAAAAAACTTTCCTGACACTGTGAAAGATGAGAAGACATCTAGCCAAGAAACTCATCGAACCCCACACAAGGGAAATCCCAAAAGAAAGTCACCAAGACACATTATAATTAAACTTGTCAAAACCAAAGATAAAGACAGAATTTTAAGCGCGGCTAGGGATAAACGAAAAGTTTCTATAAAGGAGAGTCAATAAGACTAAGCTCAGACTACTCAGCAGAAACCATACAGGCAAGAAGGCAATAGGATAATATATATAAAGTCCTGAAGGGTAAAAAATTGCCAGCCAAGATTTATATATCCAGCAAAACTTCCTCTCAAATATGATGGTGAAATTAGGGCATTTCCAGATAAACAGAAGTTTAGGGAATTTGCAAAAACCAAACCAAAATTACAAGAAATACTAAAGGGAGTCCTCTGGTTAGAATATCAGTGACAACAGATAACAACCTAAGACTAGAACACACGACAGAGCAACCAGATATCAAACCAGTTAGGGAAGTCGCAAAAATAAATCAAAGCTAAAACACTGAAAGTAGGGAAACAGAGACATCAATATGTAAAAGATGACAACATTAAAACAAAACAGGGAATAAAAAACGTAGTCATAGATATTTCACATGGAGAGGAAGTCAAGGTGATATAAAGAAATAAAAGATTGGTGTAAACTTGGAAAAACAGGGGTAAATGTTAAGGAAACCATAAAGGAAACTAACAATCCCACACATCAAAATAAAAAACAAGAAAAACATTAAGACTCAGGAAAGACAAAAACCAATAACAATGAAAAAGATGGAAAGAAAATACATAAAGAAAAACGACTCAGCACAAAAAATTAAGTGGAACCAAGAAACTGTCAACAACACACACAAAAAGACATCAAAATGACAGCACTAAACTCATATCTATCAACAATTATGCTGAATGTAAATGTAAATGGACAAAATGCAACAACAAAGGGTCCGAGAGTGGCAGAATGGATCAAAAAACACGATCTGTCTATATGCTGTCTATAAAAGACACGCCTTAAAGGCACAAATTAAAACTCAAAGGATGGAAAAAAATATATCAAGCAAACAACAAGAAAAAAAGCGTAGGAGTGGCAATATTAATCTCCGACAAAATAGACCTTAAAGTAAAATCCACCACAAAGGATAAGGAAGGACACTATATAATGGTCAATATACCAGGGGGATGTAAGCATAATAAATAGTTACATGCCAACAACAGGGCTCAAAAATACATAAAATTCTAACAGCATTGAAAAGAGAGATGTAAAGCTCCACAATAAGAGTAGGAGACTTCAACACGCCACTTTCGGAGAAGGACAGAACATCCTAAAAGAAGCTCAATAAGGATATGGAAGATCTAAATGCCACAATCAACTAACTTGACCTCATAGACATATACAGAGCACTCCACCCAACAGCGGCCAAGTATACTTTCTTTTCCAACACATATGGAACACTCTCCAGAACAGACCACATATTCGGCCATAAGGCAAGCCTTAACAGAATCCAAACCATCGAAATATTACAAATCATCTTCTCTGACTATAAAGCCATAAAAGTAGACATCAACAACAGAAAAAGCAAGGAAAAAAAAAATCAAACACATGGAAATTGAACAGCACCTTGCCCAAAAACTACTGGGTTACAGAAGAAATTAAGGACAGAATAAAGACATTAACAGAATCAAATGAGAATGAAAACATATCATACCAGAACCTTTGAGATACAGCAAAAGCAGTGCTCAGAGGTCAATTTACAGCAATAAAGGCACACATACAAAAAGAAGAAAAGGCCAAAATCAAAACATTAACCCTACAGCTTGAACATACAGAAAGAAAGCAGCAAAAGAAGTCCTCAGGCACCAGAAGAAAGGAAATAATAAAAATTAGAGAAAAATTAAATGAAATAAAACAGAAAAACAATTGAGAGATAGTAAGACCAAAAGCTGGTTTTTTGAAAAGATCAACACAATCAATAAACAATTGGCCAAACTGACAAAAGAAGATGAAGAGAGGAAGCAAATAACCCTAATAAGAAATAAGACAGGTGATATTAAAACAGACCACTTGAAATTAAAAGAATCATAACAGAATACTATGACAAATTGTACTCTACCAAATTTGAAAACCTAGAGGAAATGGATAAATTTCTAGAAACACACTACCTACCTAAACTAACATAAACAGAGATAGAACAACTAAATAAACCCATAACAAAAGAAGAGATTGAAAAGGTAATTAACAAACTCCCAACAGCAACAAAAAAGCCCTGGCCCTGATGGTTTCACTGGAGAACGCCACCAAACTTTCAGAGAAGAGTTAACACCACTACTACTAAAGGTATTTCACAGCATAGAAAAGGATGGAATATTCCCAAACTCATTCTATGAAACCAGCATAACCCTCATACCAAAACTAGGTAAAAACACCACAAAAAAAGAAAATTACAGACCTATATCCCTCGTGAACATAGACGCAAAAATCCTCAACAAAATTCTAGCCAATAGAATTCAGTAACATATGAAAAAAAAAATTCACCACAACCAAGTGGGATTCATACCAGGTATGCAGGGATGGTTTAACACTAGAAAAAAACAATGTAATCCATCACATATATAAAACAAAAGACAAGAAGCACAAAATCTTATCAATTGATGCAGAACAGTCATTTGACAAAGTCCAACACCCATTTATGATAAAAACTCTCAGGAAAACAGGAATAGAAGGGAAATTCCTCAACATAATAAAGGGCATTAATACAAAGCCAACAGCAACATCATCCTAAATAGAGTGAGTCTGAAAGCATTCCCCTTGAGAACAGGAAGAGACAAGGATGCCCTTTATCACCACTATTATTCACCATTATGCTGGAGGTCCTAGCCAGAACAATTAGGTAAGAAAAAGAAACAAAGGGAATCCAAATTGGTAAGGAAGAAGTATCTCTATTTGCAGATGATATGATCTTATACACAGAAAACCCTGAAGAATCCACAAGAAAAGTACTGGAACTAATAGATGATTTCAGCAAAGTATCAGGATACAAGATACTTTGGATTCCTCTATACAAACAAAGAGAATTTCTAAGAGGAAATCACCAAATCAATACTATTTACAATAGCCCCCAAGAAGATAAAATACGTAGGAATAAATCTAACCAGAGACATAAAAGATCTATACAAGGAAAACTACAAGACACTACTGCAAGAAACCAAAAGGGGCCTACGTAAGTGGAAAAACATACCTTGCTCATGGAAAGGAAGACTTAACATTGTGAAAATGTCTATTCTACCCAAAGTGATCTACAGATACAATGCAATCCAGACCCAAATTGCAATGACATTTTTTAATGAGGTGGAGAAACAAATCACCAACTTCACATGGAAATGGAAGAGGCCCTGGATAAGTAAAGCATTACTGAAGAACAAAGTGGGAGGCTTCACACTACCTGATTTTAGAACCTATTATACTGCCACAGTAGTCAAAACAGCCTGGCACTGGTACAACAGATACATAGACCAATGGAACAGAATTGAGAATCCAGACATAAATCTACCCATGTATGAGCAGCTGATGTTTGACAAAGGGCTAAAGTCAGTTAAATGGGGAAAAGATAGTCTCTTTAACAAATGGTGCTGGCATAACTAAATATCCATCTGCAAAAAAATGAAACAAGACCCATACCTCACACCATGCACAAAAACTAACTGAAAATGGATCAAAGAAAGACCTAAATATAAAATCTAAAACGATAAAGGTCATGTAAGAAAAAATAAGGACAATGCTACGAGCCCTAATACATGGCATAAACAGAATACAAAACATTACTAACAATGCACAAACACCAGAATAGAAACTAGATAAATGGGAGCTCCTAAAAATCAAACACCTCTGCTCATCCAAAGACTTCACCAGAAGAGTAAAAAGATAACTTATAGACTGGGAAAAAAATTCTGGCTATGATAAGTCTGATCAGTGTCTGATCTCTAAAATCTACAAAATATTGCAAAACCTCAACAACAAAAAGACAAATAACCCAATTAAAAAATGGGCAAAGGATATGAACAGGCATTTCACTAAAGAAGACATTCAGCCAGCTTACAGATACATGAGGAAACGCTCGCTCATCAGCCATTAAAGAAATGCAAATTAAAACTGCAATGAGATACCATTTCATTCCAACAAGGCTGGCATTAATCCAAAAAACACAAAAGAATAAATGTTGGAGCACTTGTGGAGAGACTGGAACACTAATACACTGCTAGTGGGACTGTAAAATGGTACAAGCACTTTGGAAATCGATTTGGTGCTTCCTTAAAAAGCTAGAAATAGAACTACCATGTGATCTAGCAATTCCACTTCTTGGAATATATCCTAGAGAAATAAGAGCCATCACATGAATAGATATATGCACACACATGTTCATTGCAGCAGTGTTAACAACAGCAAAAATATGGAAACAACCTAGGTGCCTATCAACGAATGAACGGATAAACAAATTATGGTATATTCATACAATGAAATACTATGCAATGATAAAGAACAATGATGAATCTGCAAAACATCTCATAACGTGGATGAATCTGGAAGGCATTATGCTGAGTGAAATTAGTCAGTTGCAAAAGAACGAATAATGTATGAGACCACTATTATAAGAACTCAAGAAAAGGCTTAAACACTGAAAAAAAAAAAAATTCATTGATGGCTATGAGGGCAGGGAGGGAGGGTGAGGGATATTCACTAACTAGGTAGTAGGAAAGAATTATCTTAGGTGAAGGGAAGGACAACACACAACACAGGGGAAGTCAGCACAACTGCACTAAATCAAAAGCTAAGAAGTTTCCTGAATACAATCAAACAGGTTGAGGGACAGAGTAGCTGGGGCAGGGGTCTGGGGACCATGGTTTCGGGGTACAGCCAGGTCAAGTGTTATAACAATGTTTATTAAGAAACTGTTCTGGATCTCATTTTGGTGAGCGGCGTCTGGGGTCTTAAAAGCTAGTGAGTGGCCATCTAAGACACATCAATTGTCCTAACCCTCTGGGAGCAAAGGAGAATGAAGAGCACCAAAGACACAAGGGAAGTATTAGCCCAAGAGACAGAAAAAAAAAAAAAGGGCCACATAAACCAAAGACTCCATCAGCCTGACACCAGAAGAACTATACGGTGGCCGGGTACCATCAATGATCATCCTGACTGGGAATGTAACAGAGAGTCCCTGACAGAGCAGGAGAAAAGTAGGGTGCAGAACTCAAATCCTAATAAAAAGACCAGACTTAATGGTCTAAGACTGGAGGGATCCCAGAAGACATGGCCCCCAGACTCTCTCTTAGCCCAGAACTAAAACCATTCCTGAAGCCTACTCTTCAGACAAAGATTAGACTGGGCTCTAAGACATTAAATGATACTTGTGAAGAGAGTGCTTCTTCGCTTGAGTAGATACATGAGACTAAGTGGGCAGCTCCTGTCTGGATACGAGATGAGAAGGCAAAGAGGGACAGGAACTGGCTGAATGGACAGGGGAAATCTGGGGTGGAAAGGAGGAGTGTGCTGTCACATTACAGGGAGAGCAACTAGGGTCACATAACAACGTGTGTATAAATTTTTATATGAGAAATTAAACTAAACTTTCACTTACAGCAGGATAAGGAAAAAAAAATGCTTCATCTAAAGGAAAGCAACGTGACCTTTGCCTTTACGAGAAGGAAATCACAGGAACAATGATGGTGACAAAGGAGAAAAGAACCCACATTTTCATTTTTTCATTCCTCATGCATACTGATAAAAAACTATATAAAACATACCAGTAAGGCCACCAATACGCCTTTAAGAAACAAGCACTATATGTGATCTTGGAAACCCTGGTGGCACAGTGGTTAAGAGCTATGGCTGCTAACCCAAAGGTTGGCAGTTTGAATCTACCAGGTGCTCCTTGGAAACTATGGGGCAGTTCTACTCTGTGCTCTAGGATTGCTATGAGTTGGAATCGACTTGATAGCAACGGGTTTGGTTTGGTCTTTGGCATATGCAATCTCATTTGTGCTCATGATTTTATTACCAAAGCTAAGGAGTAAAAAAAAAAAAAAAAGGAGTAGTGACTGTCAAATTATATTGTGGCCCCGGGGTCAGAAAAGCTGCCTCAAAAGGCCCATCTCTTGAGCCTCCAAAGCAGTGTATTTTACCATATCATTCTCTCTAGAGTGAATCCACCCTTTTCTATTGCCACTGTCATTCCCTCCCCTCAGCCCTTGGAACTGCTCTTGCTTGGGTCAGGTCTTCCACCTGGACGCCATGCCTACAGTATCAGTGTCCTACAGTTAATTTTTCTAAATACTCCAATCCCTCTAAAACCTAAATTTGACACCATCACCCTACTGCTTAAAATATTCTAACATCCTCTCACTGCATGTGGTGTTTATCACGCTGTATTTGTACCTGTCTGTTTCGTTGGGTGGTGAGCTGTTTGAGTGCAGGGTACCCATGGCATGTTAGCTTAGCAGCTAGAGAGTTGGTCCCTAACTCATGCTGACCTCATGCACAACAGGCAGGACTGTCGTGATCCACAGGTTTTCACTGGCTGATTTTCAGAAATAGATCGCCAGGCCTTGCTTCCAGCAGCAGTTTAGTAGCACCCATTCTCCTATTCTGTCCTTCTGTCCTAGTAAGTAAATGTCGCTCAAGTACACGAATGGTGCTGAGTGCTGAGGGGTCCCCTGTTAATACCCTGTCCTTAAGGAGTCTGTACCTTATTGGGAGTGATGAATGTGCCTGTGCTAAGTACTTCTATCCATCTTATAGCTCATATCATCTCCTGAGGTAGGCATTGCTATCTTTATCTTTTATTAGTGTGAGAACTGAAATTCAAAGAAATTAAACAGTAATTTGTCCCCAGTCACAGAGATGATAAACAAAGCCAGGATTCAAACCCAACCAATATCATCAGGCAGTGGGGGTTTGGCAGAGACTGCAGGCACTATCCAGATGCTGCTCAAAGGCAGCATGTCCAGCTGGTTTGGTCAGGGAGGACTGAGCAATGTACGTGAAGACTGGGGTCAGAGCTGGAACCTAAGCAACCTGGGCCCACTTTGCATGCACGCTCAGATTATCTTGCAAAAGCAAGAGAAATGTTTCTTCAGAGTGGTTGCTCCAATACTTTAATGACAGAGAAGGGGAGATTATGGAAGGCATGGGGTGTGGACAGGAGTCAAACTGCATGGAGAGGAAGTGTCAGATACTGACCAAGCAGGCCAGTGGCCAGAGGCAAGGGGACTGAGTACCAGAGAACAGGTGCTCTGCCAGGAGACTAGGAACAAAGGATTAGTCCCTGGTTGAAGACTCTGGAAAACTCTATGCAATGGGTGTAGGCACCAGGCTGCTCCAGGAGCAAAATGAAGCTGGACATTTACTCAGAAATAATCCATTCCTTTTACCTGCAGAGAACATTGGATTTTAAAATGCCCTTCTTCATTTAAATCAATCCACTTCTAAAGCAGGCAGGGGGTAGGGGTGGGGCTCCTATAGTGTTAGTTGCCCAGGGCCAGGATGTGCCTTAGGGTGTAGCAGACCAAGGTCCACAGCTGGATGCAAGTAAACAGTCCTGGTAGGAGATAAAAAAATAAGAGGTAAGAAGCCAGGTGAGATTAGAACCAGCTGATTCCGGTTTGAGCCCCTGCTGAGAATCTGCATTTCCATTCCAGATACACAGAATCACAGTCCACATTTTAACAAGATCCCCAGGTGATTCATATGTATAACTTCCTGGGAACTCATTAGAAATGCAAATTCTCAGCAGCGGTTCAAACCAGAATGAACCGGTTCAAAGCCCTGGGAGCCAGGCGTTTTCTTAGAATTTTGGAATTCTTATTTTGGAAACACAGTCAACCTGTAGTGATACCCAAAATAATACAGTGTTTCAACAGTTTAATAACTGGTATGGCTGTACTGTGGGGTAGCACTGGGTATCTACTTTGCACTTGACTATTGAGGATTAGGAAAAATCAGGTCTACCATGCCAAAAGGACTGGAGTAGACATTCATCCAAAGAATATATAGAAATGGCCAAGAAGCACATCAAAATATATCCAAAGACATTAGTCATTAGGGAAATGCAAACAAAAACCACAATGAGATACCACTTCACAACGACCAGGATGGTTATTAAAAACAAACAACCACAAAACAGAAAATAACAAACATTGGCAAGAATGTGGAGAAACTGGAAACCTCATACATTGCTGGTGGGAATGTAAGATGGTGCAGCTGCTGTGGAGAACAGTTTGGTGATTCCTCAAAAAGTTAAACATGACCCAGCAATTCTACTTCTAGGAACACACAGAAGAACTGAAAGCAGGGACTCAGACAAATACTTGTACATGCATGTTCATAGCAGCATTATTCACAACAAACAAAAAGTGGAAACAACCCAAGTGTCCTTCAACTGATGAGTGGACAAACAGAATGTGGTGCATACACACAATGGAATATTACTCAGTCATAAAGAGAAATGAAGTTCTCCTACATGCTATGAATGGATGAACCTGGAAACATATATGTCAAGTGAAAGAAGCCAGACACATGTGATTTCATTTATGTGAAACTCAAGTGTAGGCAAACCCACAGGGACAGAAAGCAAGTTAGTAGCTGCCAGGGGCTGGGGGAGGAGGTAATGAGGAGTGACTACTGACAGGTAAAGGTTTCCTTTTGGGGTGAAGCAAATGGTCACGAATAGAGGTGGTGGCTGTATGACATGATGACTGTGTAACTGTCACTGAGCTACACACTCTAAAATGGTTAAAGTGGTAAATTTTAGATCGTGTGTATTTTACCACAATAAAAAAAAATGCCATGCCAAAATTTCTGTATGGCTGTGGCAGGAAAAGAGCTGTGAGCGTTGAATCAGAATGTCACAGCTCCAGTGCTGATGGTGCTACTTACTTCTACTGGGGGTGGGGGTGGGGGTGGGTGTTGGCACTGTGTCTTTATTAGGTCTTAGAGACTGAGATGTAATTTTTTCTAGTAGTTTATTAACCAAATTAAACTATGGCAAAATAATTTGGAGTTGATGAAGTCCCTCTAAGATCAGTATTCACCAGTGTGGTCCATGAACCACTTGTTAAATGCAGGTTCCTGGGTCCCACAAAGTAAACCTACTGTGGCTGAGACAGTTGGTTTTCAACTCCACAGCTGCCCCTCTTTCCCTCCTTCCTTCCCAGCAAAGCCCAGCCTGTTCAGTCCCCTGTAGCCCTCAGGAGAGGCCAGTCCCACTCCAGCCCAATGGCCTCAACCTTGACTAAGCTAAGCCAATCATGGTGGTCTCCATCTTCATGCCTAGTGAACGTCTTAGGCACGATCATGTAACACAACTCTGGCCAATGTGACCAGAGAGGACAGTGGGACAGAGGAGCCCTTCTGGAAAGGTTTCCTCACTTTTAAAGGAAGACACCAGTCTGGGGTTTTCCCTTTCTACTGTAGGGCGTTGTTCTTAACTGGGTGGCAGGTAAGCTTTGCTGTGATGTTTGTGTTTGAGGTAAAAAAAAAAAAAAAATTTTAAAGCAATTTAAACATATATTTATGCTCTACGTGCACTCATCTTATTATCTGAACAAAACAAGGATATGCTGGTTTTTTTTTTTTTTCCTTACTCAGTTTAAGTACTTCTAGGAAGCAAACATGCATAGTCACAGTCCAGCTGATCTAACATTTTGACCTGGATTTTCTCTCCTCCTTGCATATATCGTTAAAGTACCTATAAACCATCAATAAAAAAATCACACAGGATTTGATTTCAAATGTCAGTATCTAGAGGAGTAGATAACTGGGCCCCTGTCCCTGAGAACTTGGGACCAATGTGAGGTTGTGGGGGACAGTGTGGGATGTCAGTGTTCAGAGAATACCCTGCCCCAAGTTAAGCAAAAAAAGTCCTTAGATTTGCTCAATCAGATTTTATATATGCTTGTATGTCCACTTGGTTTATAAACAGGTTCCTTTTAATTGCGGCTTTGAGGAAGACAGGAAACAGATGCAAAAACTGACAAAAAATGTCTAGCGTGGAGAAATGCCTTATTCACCTTCTCTGCAGAGCCTAACTCCCTGAGCTAGCAGTTAACTGGGGGTTCCAGTTAACTGGGTGTCATGGATTGAATTATGTACCCCCAAAAATGTGTGTATCAACTTGGTTAGGCCATGATTCCTAGTATTGTGTGGTTGCCCTCCACTTTGTGATTGTAATTTTATGTTGAGAGGACTAGGGTGGGATTGTAACACCACACTTACTCAGGTCACCTCCTGATCCAAGATAAAGGGAATTTCCCTGGGGTGTGGCTCGTACTACCTTTTATCTCTCAAGAGATAAAAGGTAAGGGAAGCAAGCAGAGAGTTGGGGACCTCATACCACCAAGAAAGCAGTGCCAGGAGCAGAGCAAGTCCTTTGGATGTGGGGTCCCTGCGCCTGAGAAACTCCTCGGCCAGGGGAAGATTGAGGACAAGGGCCTTCCTCCAGAGCTGACAGAGAGAGAAAGCCTTCCCCTGGAGCTGACACCATGGATTTGGACTTGTAAACTACTTTACTGTGAGAAAATAAACTCCTCTTTGTTAAAGCCATCCACTTATGGTATTTCTGTTATGGCAGCACTAGATGACGAAAACACTGGGGGTTAAATTATGCCCTTCTGTTTTACTGCCACCGCTCCCCCCACCCCCTTGATAGTTTGTTAATCTTCCTGGAAGCCTTAGGAGCTCCAGGTCTCATTAATGAGCTGTACTCGTAAGAGATTACTTTTCTTTTGTAAATTAATTGGCAGCTGCAGTTGTGGAGCGGCTTCTTGCGGAGAGAGGGGTTCTGAATGGGGGTGCCAGCTGAAGGGGCTTTTCAGTGATGCTTACATGAAACATGGGGAAAAGGCCTCCTGTCTGCTTTTAGATTCTGCCCAGCTCCTCTGCACCGGGGTCTCTGCCCAGTCTATCTCCTTCCACAATTCCCTCACCTCCACTCACCCATCAGGTCCCTGATAAATGTGACTTTCTCAGAGAAGACATCCTTGACTGGTGTCCCCTGTTATCCTCACAGGCTGCCCTCATTATTTTTTTAGCACAGCTTGTCATGGTATATCCATCTGTGTGCTTATTTGTTAGTGCTTGTTCTCTCTGATTGTAAGATCTATGAGAGCAGGGGCCACATCTGGACCCTTCACCATTCAGTGCCTTGCACTGTGCCTGGGTGGGCACTCAAAACTTATTGAATAGGTGACACAACAGCTAAGCCCTTGGTTGCTAACCACAAGGTTGGTGGTTGGAACCCACCCATTGGCTACGAGGGTGAAAGATCTGCTCCCATTTAAAGATTTCAGCCTAGAAAACCCTATGGGGCAGTTCTACTCTATCCTATCCTATAGGGTCACTGAGTTGGAAGCGACTCTAGTGCAACTAACAAGAACAACAATTTGTTGAGTAAATGGATAAATAAAGGAGAAAGTCTTTAAACGCCCTGAGGCAGCAGATAGCAGCAGTTTAACACATGTCCAAATTCATGTTGCTGTAGTGGTGGGGAGAGCCAGACTCTGAATTTTAATCCTGACCTGCGCATACATTTGGGCCATGGCCTTCAACGGGTCTCTGTGCCTTCTAAATATTCTCAAGTATAAAACATGAATTTAAAGCCAAAAAAACCCAATTAGTTATGAAAAAGTTTTAACTAAAGAAAAATTTTATGATTAGTTGGCAGGTATAACCTTTATCCAGTGAGTGCACACACACACACACATTCTTTACAGCACACACACATGCATACATTCTTTAAAGCACACACACACATTCTTTACAGAACATACACACACATTCTTTACAGCACACACACATTCCTTACAGCACACATACACACATTCCTTACAGCACACACACACACATTCTTTACAGCACACAGACACACGCATTCTTTACAGCACACATACACATTCTTTACAGCACACATACACATTCTTTACAGCACACGCACACATTCTTTACAGCACACATACACACACATTCTTTACAGCACACATACACACACATTCTTTACAGCACACACACATTCCTTACAGCACACATACACACATTCCTTACAGCACACATACACACATTCCTTACAGCACACACACACACATTCTTTACAGCACACAGACACACGCATTCTTTACAGCACACATACACATTCTTTACAGCACACATACACATTCTTTACAGCACACGCACACATTCTTTACAGCACACATACACACACATTCTTTACAGCACACATACACACATTCTTTACAGCACACACACATTCTTTATAGCACACACACACACATTCCTTACAGCATAGACACATTCTTTACAGTACACATACACACACATTCTTTACAGCACACACACACATTCTTTACGGCACACACACTCTTTACAGTACACACACACGCATACATTCCTTACAGCACACAGACACATTCTTTACAGCACACACACACACACACATTTTTACAACACACATACACACACATTCTTTACAGCACACACACACATTCCTTACAGCACAGACACATTCTTTACAGCACACATACACACACACTCTTTACAGCACACATACACACACATTCCTTACAGCACGCATACACACATTCCTTACAGCACACACACACATTCTTTACAGCACACGCACTCTTTACAGCACACACACACGCATACATTCTTTACAGCACACAGACACATTTTTTACAGCACACACACACATTCTTTACAGCACACATACACACACATTCTTTACAGCACACGCACACATTCTTTACAGCACACATACACACACATTCTTTACAGCACAGACACATTCCTTACAGCACACATACACACACATTCTTTACCGCACAGACACATTCCTCACAGCACACACACACATTCTTTACAGCACCTTACAGCACCTAGGAATCAACACTCCCAAAACTGTATCAACAATAATTACTGAAAAGGACAACTTATTTGAAATCATTTTCCACTAATATTTATATGAAAGATAGACAATGAAACAATTGCTAATTAAACATAAATATACATATGAAAATTAACTTGTCATCTATAACATATTTGAAGTATAAAATTTAATGTGGGTTTTGGATTTTTTTCAGAACTCAGGTTTGCATTATTTAATCATCCAGAATAGCTTCTTTAACGAAATTTCATTTTTTGACATAACCCTGGTTTGACATTTTGGAAGTATAAACCTATAATTTCATAGTAGTTATTTCATTTTTAGGACAGCAGAATAACACCACGTTTCAGAGAAATGACTGGGTACTACTTAGCCAATGTAACTTTCTGTTGTAGATATAGTCCTGAGTACTCATTAATAATTCAGCAAAACATTAATATGTGTGATATTTTCCGGTTTTCAAAAATAAAGTGAAACAGGTACTAATGTGGTGGTAATAATGAAATGAGGACTTGAAGAAACCCTGATAGGTAAGAAAAGCATGCTAACAAAGAAGCACCACAACACTGAGGCTTCAGGTGACAGGTCCTGCGATCTGAGACTCGTATTTTACGGCCATCAGCTCACTGCTTCCTACAGGGTCCTGAGAATACAGGTATCGAGGACGGTGTCTGCCTCATTATTCCAGAGGTGCTGAGAATGGGGCAGGGAGACGTGCAGTGGTTTAACCATGGCCAGACAGGCTGTTACAAAGCTGGCACTCAGGCCTTCTTAGACACCTGGTTTCAAAGTCAGAGTTCAAACCACTGGTCCTTATTGCTTCTCGAGAAAGACATTCTCCAAGTGTTTTTTATGGGGAAAAAAATGAATAAATAAAAGAACCAGAAATGACAAATTAACTCTTAGCAGTGTTAGTTATCTAATTTATTTGGCTATTAAATATTCCGGGATAATAAAAACCAATGTAAAAACCTTGGTATGTCTTGTGGAAAAAAATGTAGCCCTCAAGTCCTCTGAGTGCTGTGGAGATCAAGGTACCACTGAGGTCAGAGCTTCAAACAAGCCCTTCCCCTGAGCTATGACTGGAACGATAAAACTGAGATAATGGAAAATCTGGAGCCAATGAACCCCTAAAATTGTAAATAAATATTTAGTAATATAAAAATTAGATCCAGAATTACATTTAAACTCACATATGCAGACACACACATCATCAGCAGGTAAAAGCCATTCTGAAGACTTCTCATTTTACCATACTAGCTCATCACAGTGTGAAGTCTGTCACTCCTATAAATGATTTCCCACGAGTAAAACATTCATCACTTAAAAACAATGTAAAAAAAACTCTAGGTAAAAAAAAAAAAAAGAAGAGCAAATGTTAAAGGCTCAATGTTTACGTATGCACTGATGCAGAAGAGCACAAAGGTTTGCCGCTGGAACCCCTGAGTTCTTGTTCACATTCACAGACACTGGCCCTTGTTTCAGGCTACTGTATCATGGGGTGGTAAGAAGCCAAATGTGCCATAGCCCATCTGTTCCCTGATGAGTATGCAAAGTCCTAATGCATCAGTAATGCTCAATACGCAGGCTTTGGTAGGCAGGTGACTGTTACCGGTGGTGCACCAGGCATACACCATGCAAAGGAACTCTGCTCCCCACCATTATTCTTCCAAGCTCCTAATGGTCTGAAGTTAGTAAGTGAACAAATCGACCATGTTTGCTCTGCTTGCAGTTCTTCTTTTTGGATTCTGATTTTCACTGATTGCAAGCTCTCTTTGCCTTCTCTGTATAACCAAGTCTGGGGGATGCGGGCTCAAGTTCAGCTATGCCATTTACTGGTTGGTGCTTGTGGTTATGTTTTCTAAGTTTGCTTTAGTTCCTTTCTATATAAAATGGGAGATGATAATGGCAACCATTTCACAAGGATGTGAGGACCAAGGTACCCGAAACAGTTTGTAAAACAGTGCCTGGTATATATAGTAAAACCAATAACCAAACCAGGTGCCGTTAGGTAGACTCCTACTTATGGTAATCCATGTGAGTCAGAGTAGACCGGAACTACGTTGGGTTTTCAATGGTTGATTTTTCAGAAGTAGGTTGCCAGGCCTTCTGAGGCACCTGTGGGTGGACTGAACCTCCAACCTTTCAGTTAGCAGTGGAGTACATTAACCATTTGCACCACCCAGGACAATAAAGTGCTAGGGGAACTGATAACAGGGAGATGACTGTCGTTTCCTACATGTGGAAATGATTTAACTCCGAGAAGCCGAATGACCTGCCTGTGGTCACTATGCAAGTACACACAATCCCCAGTTCTCTGGGTCTCGCACACTCCCGTGCTGGTTCCTGAGCATTGACTGGGCTCTGCTGGCACGTGTGTGGTGCCAAAAGTACTTCTCAGGGAAACGTCACCACCTATATAACTAGACCACTCAGGGACACAGGCACAGGAAACAAACACGTCATCTGACCACACATCTGTAAGGTCTCCAGTGCCTGGCATGGCACACTAATCAAGGCTTGAGCGCAGGCTTTCAACCATCTTTCCTCCTTCTCATTTAAAACAAAGATATGCCACTGAATCTTCTTTGGCTGGATGTGGAGGGGCGTCCAGCTGCTGCCCATCCCTTCCCTGGCTGCTCAGCTCTGGTCTGCACCCTTCTGCCTACAGCCCCACCCTGTGAAAGGTCCTGTTTCCTCACTGCTCGAGCTGAGAGCTAGCTAACATGCTAAAGGGGTCTGTTTCAGGTGATGACGAATTAACTGTGTCTTTCTGGAGAAAGCCTTCCTTTTTGGGTCTACTCTGTTAATAAAACAAACAAACAAACAAAAAACCAAACCAAAACAAAAAACCCATTGGCATCAACTCAATTCCAACTCATAGTGACTCTACAGGACAGAGAACTGTCCCATAGGGTTTCTAAGGAATGGCTGGTGGATTCAAATTGTTGACCTTTTGGTTAGCAGCTAAGCGCTTAACCGCTGTACCACCAGGGCTCCACTCTTAATGTCCAGGTAGATTTCCAAGCAAGGTAATAACGTCATCACATGGCAGAGAGGTCCAATGCTCTACTTGCTGCCCTGTATTGATGGACTTGCTGGCAGGTAGAGAAAGATGTAAAGAGCTGATTATATAATAAAAGTATTTAGTAGTTTACTTATCTCCAGATCATCTATGTACAACTAGTGGCATGTCCTTAATAGGCTACTGGAGATCTCTGGGCTCTCAAAGTTTTCTTAGATGATACCATCTCTAGGTTCCACAGTCATCACAACATACTACGTGTCTCAGTTTTATTTCTGTTGAACCTTTGATGATCTTAAACACGACTAAGCCCCCACTCACAGCATGTCTTGTGCCTGCCAGGGTTGGTGGAGAAGCCACACAGTGAGACAATGATTAAAGATCTCAGTAAGACTTGGCAATAAGTAGATGAAGTGTTAGCCAGGGTGCGACCTTGGGCAACTCACTCCATCTTTCCGAGCCTCAATTTCCTTCTCTGAAAAAGAGAGGGCCATCAATAACACTTGTGTCACCTTCCTCATGACTGGTGGAGGCAACATAAAACCACGTGAGAGATAACCCGACACTCTTTGCAAGCATACAGTTTTCAACGGGGGTGCTCATCAAATCTGCCTCCGTAGCCTAAAAAAATACACTTGGCTGTGCGGCCAGAATGGGGAACCACTGTTGTAAAGGACACAACAAATATAAGGAGTTACTGAAATTTCTAGAGCTGTGCACAAATACTTAAATAAAATGACCATATATTCTGTGAATAAAGGAAGACACAAAGATTCTAGTAATTCCAAGAGAGAAAACAGAGGGCCTGTCCCTTAGACGTAGAACATTCCAGATAAAAATGCTAAATTGCGGCAATAAACTCTGAGAACATCCTACACTGGGATACACAAGATACTCTGATTCTAAATTACTGGCTCTTTTCTAAATCCAGTAAAGAAAATTACCTGCTAAATGTTATCATAAATGCTGGGGCTACAGTTTTTATCTAAGTTATAGAACGAAAGAAGAATATAACACCCCCTGTAAATGAGATATTCTAAATCTTCATACTATTAATTTTAATCAGTATCAGCCTGGAACTATTAAATGACTTTCTACTGAACCTCCCCACCCCCAACAAGTAATTATCAGAAATATTGATCTCATTCCCTACATTCAATCTTAAAAGTTCATAAAATATTAGCCTACCAAGTTAACATAAAAATGTAATTTAGTGGAATTAAACACGAGAAGGAGTTTCATATAATACCTGCAAGTTGACTCTCTGTAAGGTTGATTTTTGATACATCAGTCCTCCCCTCAGCCCCCAAGCCCTGGGATGGGGTGGGAATACTCATTTACAAAGGGGATAATGCGACTGACAGAGAATAGCGCGCGGGACCCAAGATTATGTGGGAATAATAGACACAAACTTAGAAACACCTCATTTTATAGATACAAAAATTAGATACACAAAGCTACAGTAACTTACCCCCAATTACATACTTAGTGCCAGAGGTGGCATTAGCATTCAGGTCCCTTCACTCTAGGTATGGGACTTTATCCTTTTCCAAATTATTCCACCACCAATAACAGAAATTCAGTGCCTCTTTATCCCTCCCTGGTAAACAGTAGTAAGCTTTTGTCTCTATGTATTTGCCAGATCTGGAACTTTTTATATGTCCCTCTACCAGGATGGCTGGCTGAATGGATAGATGGAACAGTGATACCGAAACACTGCTTCTCTTCTGTATAAAACCCATTGCCAACTGAGTCCATTCTGCCTCATAGAGACCCTATAGGACAGAGCAGAACTGTCCCATAGGGTTTCCAAGGAATGGGTGGTGGATTTGAACTGGTTAGCAGCTGTCATGGGTTGAACTGTGTCCCCCAAAAATATGTGTTTCAATTTGGCTAGGCCATGATTCCTAGTATTGTGTGACTGTCCACCATTTTATCATCTGATGTGATTTTCCTGTGTGTTGTAAATCCTGTCTCTATAATGTTGATGAGATGGGATTAGCAGCATTATGTTAATAAGACAGGGCTCAATTTACCAGATTGGATTGTGTCTTGAGCCAATCTTTTTTGAGATATACAAGAGAGAAGCCAGCAGAAAGACATAGGGACCTCATACCACCAAGAAAGCAGCACTGGGAGCAGAGGGCATCCTCTTTGGACCCGAGGTTCCTACATAGAGAAGCTCCTAGTCCAGGGGAAGACTGATGTCAAGGACCTTCCTCCAGAGCCGAGAGAGAGAGAAGGCCTTCCCCTGGAGCTGCTGCCCTGAATTTGGACTTGTAGCCTACTGGACTGTGAGAAAGTAAATTTCTCTTTGTTAAAGCCATTCACTTGTGGTATTTCTATTATAGCAGCACTAGGTAACTAAGCAGCTAAGCTCTTAACCACTGCACTGCCTACCACTAAGCTGATTACTAATAATACTAGAGAAACACAGGACTGGCTTTCTGACTCCATCTTAAAAAAAACAAAACAAACCATTGCTGTCGAGTCCATTTTGACTCACAGTGACCCTATAGGACAGACTGGAGCTGACCCATATAGGGTTTCCAAGGCTGTAATCTCTATGGATGCAGACTGCCACATTTTTCTCCTATGGAGCAGACCACTGACCTTTCAGTTAGCAGATGAGCACCTAACCACTGAGCCACCAAGGCACCTTTTTATTCCATCTTTACTAGACTAATAATAAATTTCTCAGTTACCAAGATTACATACACAGAACGGAAATTACTGATGCTGAAAAATGCTGTCATCTTCAATAACTGAGTTTCAACAGCTGTGAGGCTTATATGATGGGGGTAGTCATGCAAACATATGGCATTTAATGAGCTTGCACATTTGTATCACGATGTCATGGAACTACCAGAAAACTGGGATTCTAGTACTGGCTCTGCCGCTACCTTGTTTTATAGCTGTGGTACTGTTTTCTCAGCAGCACAATGTGGGTAATAGTCTGTCCTATCCATCTTGAAGGCTAAAGTGATAATTTATAGGACAGTGCTTAGAAAAGTGTGAAGCAAAGCAAAGGTCTTTGGTATTTTATAGCTCTCAGGATTGTGTGTGTTTTCCAAAGTATTAGACACTATCCTTGTGAGGTATCAACTGATTTCTAAGAAAAAAAGTGCAGAGAAAAGGCTTGAGATATCTCTGGAAGCAGGATGGACAAACCAGCCATTTGTATTTCACAGAGTTTCCCAGAGGTTTCCAGGCAAATGTATTATCTTGGTTATTCAATAGGGATTTCATTAGGACCCTATCATCTGTCCTCTAGAATGTTTGCCAAAACAGGAGGCAAAGATAAAGAACCACTTCAATAACCCCTTATCAAACCCAAGATAAGGAAACTAACATACATTGTCAGCCCTGAAGAGAAAGACTGTGCCCCAAAGACACAGCCTAAACTCAAGATGAAAGGAGTCATACCCACAGATTGGCTGAGAGGCTGCCTCTGTAGCACACAAGCTTCAGAGGGAAAGCCACGTAACCTGGTCACAGCAGAATGCTCCTGGGGGAGGTGCTTGAACCATAGCACCTCCAATGGTCCAGCCTCCAAGATGGTCTGGGGCAGGAATTCTGTCCAGAAGAGGGGTGGGTGCGCCATACTAAAATGACAGAAGCAATCTTTTGAAGCACAGAGAGACACCCAGTCCACTGGTGGCAGAAACAATGTTGTTGTTAGTTGTCTTCCAGTCAATCCCAACTCATGGTGACCCCACGTGTGCAAAGCAGAACTGCTCAGCAGGATTTTCAAGGCTGTGACCTGTCAGAAGCAAATCATGAGGCCTGTCTTCTGAGGCACCGCTGGGTGGGTTTGGACTGCCAACCTTGCTGCTAGTAGTTGAGCCCTTAACTGTACCACCTGGAGGAGGAAAGCAAGGAGGAGCAGCGAAGTCCAGGGAAAGGAGCATGTGGGCTGACAGCCATCCTGAAGGCCTTCCAGTTTCTGTGAGGCAGGAGACTTGAGCTGCTGGGGCTCCTCCCTGAGATGCCTCATTTCTCTCTAGCATTTTGAATTTTGCTGCCGAATCTGAGTACAGATGCTAAGTCCACATTCCAGGGTTTCCCCTTAAACTCAGATAAACAGCACCGAGGAGCAAGTTCAGTGAGTTTGTGACCTCTGCAAAATGAAGGGGACAGTAGTGGTTTAGGGGTAGAATCCTCACCTTCCATGTGGTTCCAAGTTTGATTCCTGGCCAGTGCACCTCATGTGCAGCCCCCACCCGTCTGTCACTGGAGCCTTGTGTGTTGTTATGGCGCTGAAAAGGTTTTTGTGGAACTTCCAGACTAAGACAGACTAGGAAGAAAGGCCTGGTAATCTACAACTGAGAATCAGCCAATGAAAACCCTATGGATCAGAATGGTCCCATCTTGTGCATGGTGTCATCATGAGTAGCAGCTGCCTCAATGGCAGCTAAAAGCAGCAACAAAGAAGACAGAAAAAAAAAAAACACTCTCTCGTTCTTTTAAAATTATATGTGTATTTGCTTGTTTACAACCAGATGTTGAGTGAAATCTTTAATATGGAAAATTATCTCTCCTAAATCATCAAGAATACTGTAACACAGCAGAAGTTAGAACTTGATGCCCACATTTTATATTATGACTGATAATTCCACTTAAAAATAAACATTTAGATGAATAAGAACCTAGTTCTCCACTAACGACAATGATGCAGTACTCTGATAATTGGTACTTTATTACCAGGCTCAGACTGCAATTTCTTTTATCTGTGAAGGTAAATACATAGCAACCATTTCTCACATGATTATATATTCACAACCAATTAACATTAAAGTGTTTAACTACAGCTGTTGCTATGAGCTCAGTAAACAGGAGACAGCTAAATAGTGCCTAAAGTTCAAAAACAAGGAAGAAAAGAATCCAGAAATTTTATGTTTACGATAGCATGTGTTAGCTAAAGAAGAAATCCTGCAGGTTACTTTAAAACAGGAACACAGCAGAATCCCTGGTGGTGGCATTTAGGAGTGAGCCCTGGCTTCCATTTCACCTGGCTTAATAATGAAAACAGGAACGAGTGTGCCAATTTCTCAAAGATCAACATATTAGTCCATTTACGCAAGGGCCAGGAGAGGCTGTGCCTTTTTTTCTTATAAAACAGATTGTTTGTTCTTGCTTCAAATGAATGCATCTAGAGGGGTAACATCAGTTGAATTAAAATCAAGCCTGGAGGTGGGAACTGAGGTGACAACGCTGAGCTGCTCACACAGTCCCCAGCTCTGCTGCCATCCACCAGGGGTTTCCTGGGGAGAAGATAGAGGCCTCTGCGAGGGTCAGGGCAGGACTGAACTCCAAGGCAACACCAAAGTGAAGCACGACCACCCTGTGTACTACTGGGGCAGAGGAAGAAAGACAGAAAAAAAAAAAAAAACAAAGAGCAGAGGGAAGAAGGAAAAAAATAGTTCCCACACCCAAAAGTTACATACTTACATATATTTGTATGTATTATGTATGCACATCCATATTAGTCTTGTGTGTATGTGTGTATGTGAGTATTTATGTATACACGTATTTATACATGCGTGTATATTTATGTGTACATGCATGTGTGTATTTATGTACGTGTGCATAGGCGTTTGGATGTATTTATGTACTATGCACATACATATGTATTTACACAGATTAAAGAGTAACAAATAAGTTTTTCAAAGTATTTCAAGAACCATACGCAAATCTAGACAAGAAAGCCTTTGGCAGGTACTCTCAGCAATGAAAATTTGCACAGAACATGTCACCAGCCTGCCTTAACAACACTGTTCTTTATCAAAGCCCTTGCCACAGAGTAAGATAAATGGGCTACATGGCAGGCTCCTTCCTCTAGTCTGCAGCTGTTGAGGTTTCGTCTGTCAAGTGGAAGACTGAATTAGCCACTACCTTTGCTTTTACAAGTTGGAGAGTCAAATCAGGAGGAAACAAAGATTTCTTTCCCGATGTTCCCCTCCCCAGGTCCTCATTTCCTCATCTATGGCTCTCTGGCCCTAAGCCAGCATCCTTTCCTGGATGTTCTGTCTTTTCTCCTCCTGAAATCCCCTCTCTTTTAGACTTCAGCCACGGAGGGTCTTTTCAGTGAAGTAGCCGTCCAGGTGACCACCCCTGGAAGTTAAGCGCCCAGCTACTAACCGAAAGGTTGGCAATTTGAACCCACCAGCCGCTCTGTGGGAGAAAAATGTGGCAACCTGCTTCCCTAAAGACTGCAGTCTTGGAAACCGTATGGGGCAGTTCTACCTGTCCTACATCAGTAGGAACTGACTCAATGGCAACAGGTTGATCCACAGGACTGTGGTTCTCGACCAAGTCAGGAAACGCAAAGGCATACCCCACGATGCCCGGCTTAGGGCAGCCTTCGCTGACTTTCCTTCTTCTGCCTCCAAGCCAACTATAAATGAAAGTACTCTAAAAATATTAAAGGGAGCAAAACGAAATCCCCGTAATGGTTGATTCTCATATTAACAGTACAGACAGCTACAGTCTAACCTCTCCGGACTTCAACTTTCCTTTTCCTATTAGAACAGATTGCCTGGTCTTTTCTCCCATGGAGCAGCTGGTGGGTTCAAACAGCTAATCTTTTGGTTAGCAGCCAAGCACTTAACCACGGAACCACCTGGACTCAAGACAGTATGTATGATACATCTAGAACTAAAATAAGACATTGTTAATTAATATAATAATAAAAGTATTCCAGATTATGAGTCATGGTGTATAAATTTAGATCTTTTATTAAATAACAATATTCTAATCCAGTTTTCTGGTGAATGAAAGACTATGCTAAGGATAAGAATCAGGGTGTGGGTTGTAGATTATAAATTTTACTTTGCATTTACTCTTTGGGTGGCAGAATAGACAGATAAAGGAAGAGAAGAAATACAAGATACAGAAAAAAGCTATTAGCCAAGAGATAAATCAGTAGCATTTACCTTTATATTTTATTTTAGACTTTTGTATTGTCCTCAAACTGTTGTATATGATCTTTTTTTCTCCAACATATTACCATCTTAAATAGATTATTAGATAAGTATAAAATTACTAGTTGTCAGCATTTGGAACAAATTATGAAATCAATTAAAGCAGTATAGCACAAAATATTAAAGTACAGTACAATCCATTATTTTTTGTTACTGAAGAGGAAAGTATATAAGATTTTAATCCCTGATGAAAGCAGCTACAAAAGACTGTGTGAATTATGTAAAAATCTTAGTGGCACAGTGTATTTGTATTCACGATGGCATTTAAAACATAAAAATTAAAAAAGCTATGACCACCATGTTTCTCATCGGAAAAAGCCACCAGAGCTTTGTCCTTTCATAGAATTGACATACTAGAGCTACAATCACGAATTCTTAGCCAGTGTAGAGGGGCTGTGGGGGAGACAGCAGATGCATGAGCCACGCAGGCCTTCTGGTTTATACCAGTTCTCTCCGTTGTCATCTTCACTGAGGGGGTCACAGGGTATTAGGAAAGGAGGGAAAGAGTTTTCTTCATAAAACCTGTGAGCATATTCTTAAAAAAACAGTTTGGCCACTTCCTGTAGTCATTCCCAAGAGTCATCATACTTCTTGAAGATTAACTATAAAATTACCCTATTTCCCCAAACAAATCAACACAGATTATGTAGCTTACGGTGGCTTCTCTTCAGGGCAGTCATGGTGAGTGCATTTTAGCTGTGACACGACTCATGCCAGCCTGGCTCACCACTTCGACTGCCACCAGGACCACCCCCAGGCCAATGCAATCAACCTCTGAGTGTATACCACAGCTCTCCAGGTGATTCTAACCAAGCAGTATATATTACAATAGGATGTTTAATTTTGCCTCTGTGTCCATTTCACCATTAATTCCTCAGCTTTTAAAATTTTCCAGGCAGGGTATACAACAGGCCTCCTTACTTCACCCATCTCTGCCTCTCACCTGTCCCTTCATTGTGTCCCTAAGGATAACATTCCCAGTCGTGAGACTGGGTCAGGGATGAGATCTAGATAGCTCAGAGACTGGGCTATGTGTGCACGTGCGTGCTTTATGGTGTGTGTGTGTGTGTGTGTTCAAGTTGAGAGGGGGAGAGGGAGGGAAGGCGGGAGGCAGGCAGGGAGGCAAGATCTGTTTACTCACATTTAACGGAAAGGCTAAATATTTTTTTAGGGTTAGAAGTATGTGTGAAACCATCTGGTGTTTCCCGCGGTTGCAGCCTTTAGATTCTTCATGTTTACATGTCCACGGCATCAAAACAGCATGCACCTAAACCAGTTATATATTTAAAGGATATTGTGTTTTAATGTAGCCACACAATACTGATGTTTCACAAGCATACTATTTTAGAATGCCAGTAGTAAAGAAGTATTTGAATAACATACATATTGTCTTGCTAAAAATTAAGGGGAACAAACAAAAAAAAAAAAAACAAAAAAGGAACCCTCATATGTTAATTGGCCATCTGGATATCACCTTTTGTGAAGTGAAAGTTCAAGTCTTTTGCCCATTTTTAAAATTTGATCTTTAGTCTTTAAAAATTTGATCTGTAGGACTTCTTTCTATATTCTGGACACAAGTCTTTTTCAGGTACCTTCTGTCATTCTTCTCTTTCATCCTCTTAAAAATGGGGCTCTTGACATTATACTATTAATATGGTCTGATGTATTCATTTTTTTATGGGCCACACTTTTTGTGTCCCGTTTAAGAAATTTTTGCCTTCTCCAAGGTAATGAAAATGTTCTCCTCTAAAACTTTATGGTCTTACCTACTACATTTAAAGCTACCATCCATTTGGAATTGATTTTTATGTTCGGTGTGAGGAAGGGGTCAAGATGCTTTCTCCCCTGAATCAGCTAAACACCAGTTACTGAAAAGACCACCCCTTTCCCATCACATGCAATGCCACTTTTGTCACAAATCAGGCGGCTGTGTATGAGTGGGTCTCTTTCTGGGCTCTATTCTGTTCTAGTGGTCACTTTGTTTACCCTGCCCAATGCCACATTGCCTAGAGCTGAGCTGTAGTAAGTAAGTAAGTATAAGTATCCCAGCTTTCTTCTTCTTCTTTAAGATTGCCTGGGCTATTCTTGACCCTTTTCATTTCCATGTGAACTTTAGAATGTGCTTCTCATTTTCTGCAAAAAAAAAATTGCTAGTAATTTGGCTGGTGCTGCATTAAATCTATAGATTAATTTGGGGAATACTGACATCTTTAAAATATCGACTATTTCAATTTATAAGCACAGAATATCCCACCATTTATAAATACAATCAGTCATTAGGGATTCAAATTAAAACCACCATGTGATACTATTACACATCTGCTCAAGTGATTAAATGAAAAATGACAGAATGTATCAAGTACTGGAAAGGAAGTGGAACAAATGGAACATATGCTGCTGATGGGAATGCAAAGTAGCGCATCTACTCTGGAAAACTGCTTGCCTTCTAAAGCTGAGCATACACATGCCCTATGACCCAGCAACTCCATTCCTAGAATCACCGTTCATTAAAAGACAAGAACCAGAATGTTCACACTAGCACTACCCACAAACTACAAACTACTCAAATGCCCATCAGGAGTTGTTGGCTGCTGTTGGCTTGGACCCCACTCATGGTGACCCCATGAGCCTTGCATAAGGTAACAAACACTGGCTAGTCCTGGGCCATCCCTATAACCATTTGTGGATTGTAGTGATCCATAGGGTTTTCACTGGCCAACTGTTGGAAGTGGATCACCAAGCCTTTCTTCCTAGTCCATCAGCAGTAGAAAGGATAAAGAAATTGTGGCTCATTCACACAATGAAAAAATCTATAGCACCGATAATGAACCATCTACACATACAGGCAATATAATATGGACAACTCTCACGAACAACAGGCAGGCTCCATTTACACAGTGCACAAAAAGAGGACCTGCTCTATGAGATTCCACCCAATCTATGGGAAAGCCAATCTCTGTTGGAGAGCAGGACAGTGGTCACCCTTGGTGGGGCAGTGACTGCAGGGAAGTATCAGGGGCTTCTGGGGTGCTGGCGGCATTCTCTTTCTTGATAGAGCTTCTGGGTACACGTCTTGAGTTTGTAAAAATTCACTGAGCTGTACTCTTAATGATATCACACTGTTCTGTATAGATATTACGTTTTAACATGAAGTTTTGTTTTTTTTTTTTTGAGGAAGTTATAATTGGGCTTTTCATTTTAAAACTGAGTCATTTGGGAAAAATCTTCCCACCCCACCCTCCCAAGGGAGCATTTATATGACCAATAATCTAAAAGAAATTCTTACAAACAAAAAAAAAGTAAACTACTAGAACAAAACCAGGAAATTTTATGTCCCATGGAAGTTTTCAAAATTGGAAATTAGCTGAACAGTTTAAACACAGTACATTCAGAGATTATATCTTTAAGCCAAGCATGCTGAACTCTTGTAAATATCTAATGAGAAACATTTTCATTACCCTATTTTTCAGATGAGAAAATGGAGAAACAGAGTATGAGACACTACCAGTTTCAATGAGTTTGTCTTAGTTTTCCATTCCAATCATCATTTCATTATTCCTGGCTGTTATAACGATCTATCAATAGGTCTACTGTGAGCACAGTATATATCTGTATTATTTCTCTAGGAAACAAAGCATCATGAAAAGGCACAGAATCTTTAAAAAGATCTCCTTTCAGCCATCTTTCTGGAGATCAGTTCTGTTAGCCTCTGGTTGTCCCAATATTTTTCTTTAGTGTCAGTACAAAGCTAACCAGTGGATGCAATTACAGAATTCCAGGAGATTCATTTTTAGATATGACACAACCCAATTTCATAGTAAACATGTAACAAATGGTAGTTTATCTCCTTTCAACTTATTTCTAGAAAATTCACATCACATTTGTATAATCCAGTAAGTGAAACTAAGAATTATGGGAAAAGCTGAGATTATTTAACAAAACCACTACACTGAAATAAGGCTCGATGGATAAATTTAGTGTTTTATCAAAATTATATTTATAATTCAAATTTTAATAAAAATAACAAAAAGCCTTGGAACAGAAGAAAATAAATTCTCACATAAAAGAATACAATTGCTATGAAAGAGCTATCTGAAGACTCCTTTGTACTGTGTGTTTATCCTGGCTTTTGTAATGCAGTTAAACAAAGAGAATTTTTTAAAGGAATACATTACAAAAACCATCAGCACACAGAGATCTGTGGTAGTGTTGAAAGCCACCCATGAAAAAACTTTTTCTTAAAACTAGATAAAATATTTAGATGTTTCACTTTGAGCAGCACAGAAGCTACCCAATATAATCATATTATGGTCTAAACAGTAAACTCTGAGAGTATTCAGTTATTGTTTTAAAATGCCATGCCGTGTGATAACCTGGCCCAGGTTTTAAATGCAGTCACTGACTTTTTTTTCAAGCTGTTCTAGTATCTAATTGATTTTAGGGTGGGGAAGTAAGTGGAGGCGAAAATGTTGTAGTACCTAACTAATCCTTTTCCTGTTTGTCCCTGTTTGCTCTAGGGAACCGGGCAGAGGGTACAAGAGAGAAAAACAAATCACGCTGCCCCACACCTGTGCCGGGACGCAAGCTACCAGTACCACCACCAGATGATGCTAAAGCAAAACACTGGTCTGAGTCTCATTCGCTTGTTTTTGGAGACAGGAGGAAAGTGACAAATAACTGGCTGTAGATGGGGAGGAATGAAATACTCATTTTTAAAAGCTTAGTTGGATGGATACATGAGTGAATATTTGGACTATTTACACTTGAATGAATAAATGTTGACTTTATTTTGAGAACTTGATAATGTTCTTTGGATATTATTAGTCATGTTCAGGGAGGCAAAGACACTTCCCCAAACAAAATCCAAAGTAAACCACACCAGAGCAGAAGCATGCAGCTGGGAGTTGCTGGCTTTTCAGGAAGAAGCGGAAGGGCACTAACACTTACAGAGCCTCCTGTATACAGGGCCCTCCCTCTCGTTCTCACCTGTGTGTGCAGAAGGAAAGGGCAGTGCTCAGTGTGTAGGTATAAAACTTACTAACCCACAAAAACCACGTTACTAAGACATCCTGTCCCCTCTTTCCTGTACCATTAGAGTTTTTTCAAATGTTTCTAATGTGATACATATGGATGTAATAAGATTTATCATTTTAGCGTGTTTTACAGGTACACTTCAGTGACATTAATTATGTTCATGTTGTTCAATCATCATTGTTCCCAAACGTTTCCATCACCCTTAACGTAAGCTCAGTGCCCTCTAAGCAATGAGTTCCCCTTTCCCCTTCCCTCTTGCACACTCACCCCTGGTAACCACTAATAAACTTTTGTTTCTATAACTTTGCCTACTCTAGAGATTTCATATAGATGGGATCATACAATATTTGCCCTTTTGTGACTGACTTATTTCATTCAGCATAATGTTTTTAAGGTTCACACATATTTTAGCATGTATCATGACATCATTTCTCTTTCTGGCAGAGTAATACTCCACTATAAGTATGCACCAAATTTTGTTTATTCATTCGTCTGCTGACAAACATTTACGTATACCATTAGAATCTGACAAGAAGGACTAACTACCCTGGGGAAGTGATTATTTCAAGATGGTGCCATAAGTGGACATGCGATCACTTGCTTTTTAATGCTGGTAGTAATTAAAAACAATGGTTGTGGTAAGCCCAATGAAGCCAATTTTTGAGGCATTTTTTGAGCGATTTCAGAAATGGCAGGTCAAAACAAATTGCTCACACAGTCCATAGGCATACTCAGGTATGTCTTGCCTTCTTCAAAAGTCATATCCCAATGACTCCATTTAAAAAAAAATTATAAATCGAAGCGTATTTTAAATAAACCAGGAGTAATTATGCTTGATTTAAAAAAAATCACAGTGACTCTTTCTATAATCATTCTTCATTATTTTGTAAATCTGAATTTTGTGGGCTGATAAAATATTTTGAATTCCTGAATAAAGGCAAAGAAGGCTTTTGGTATGTGTCCAATTTGCTTCTCCTCTCAGCTGATCTTCCTAAAGCACTACTACTCTCACCATGCACTCCAGTACTTCCCTACTGCCTTCTAGCCGTACTTGCACTGCCCAGCCCGCCCAACCTCTGTTGGTTGGAGGTCTTTGGCTCAGTGGGCGTATACACCTTTTTCTATCATTTCAAACATTTTTTTCTTCTTTTTTATTGTTTTCATTCTCGTTTGAATCTAGGAATTTTTTTATTCCATCTTTGCTCTCTTCTATTACGCAGTGGCTTTTAAGCAGGGTGCTATTCAGTTTCCATGTAATTGATTTTTTTTTCCTTGCTCTTCCTGTTGCTAATTTCTACTTTGATGACGTTGTGATCAGAGAATATGCTTTGTATTATCTCTCTGTTCTGGATTTTGTTGAGAGTTGCTTTGTGCCCTAAGCTGTGGTCTACTCTGGTGAACATTCCACGTGCGTCGGAAAATAATGTGTACTTTGCAGCTGTTGGGTAAAGCATTCTATATATGTCTATGATCAAACAATTTTAATTAAAAAAATCTCAAATTATTGTTTTTATTGTAAGATGAACATATGCTCAAGGAAAAATATTTGAAAACAAAATGAAAAGTCTCCTTCTTGTTCTTCCCTCTGTTCCCCTTCCCAGAGGTAACCACTGTTCGCAGCTCTCATGCCAGAAAACGTCTTGTTCTATGCCTGCACACACACACAGAAGCACAGTCACGGATCCAGGCCACTTGTGCTTTGACTTCCCCCATAGACTCATTCCTCCACATTCGGCCCTACAGGTTGCCTCTCCTTGCTAACACATTCCTGCAACACTAACCATCCACTGCCATGTATCTGCCTTTTCTTAAAGCTCGTTTCTATTTTCCAACTAGCTTCATCTCCTTTAGCCCCTTTTAACAGTATCTCCTCTTATATCTATAACTGCACTTAGCGCAGCAATTTAATTATAGAACACCTGTCCAATGAATGTCTTCACATGCTCTGAATTACAAGCACAGATTGCTTTCCTTTGTCTGCTGCCCTGGAAGAGGTATTTTACACACAAACAATGCAGAATCAGATATTCCTTAGCAGCCTGCTCTTCCCTAAGAGGAAGAGCCTGTTTATTTGGGTTATTAGTCGCTGGGCTCTGATCCAGAAATGCGTTTCTGGAGAAATGCACCACATTTTATTTTTGGCTATGAATGGGGGATATACCTTTGTTGCTATTGCTGTTTGCTTGTTTGAAATACTTGGCTCTTCTGGTAAAAAACAGCAATGGATAGAAAATAATAGATAATTGCATCTTGTATCATGTTATTGGGAGGAGACAAAACAGCAACAACAAAAAGCCCCACAAAAACCCACCTTGTATCACAAAGCACATTAGAGTTCCAAGACTAATGGCGCCATGTCAAGGGACATAGGAACTGGGCTCCCAATGGCCAATGTGAGGCAAGTTGAGCTTCAAAAGGAACAATGACAGTAATGGATAATAATGCTTTGAATCAAAAGGAATCCATGAGTCTACTCCATGAATGATACTCAAAAACTGGAGGGGGGCGGGAACAGGGTAGGAGAAGGAAAAAAAAAAGCTGTTCTTTCTAGACAAATGTCAGCTGGTTGGAAAATCACCTTCTGCAACCATTTGTGTGATAATTAAGCCAGGCACTGTCATCAATGGATGTTAAAACCTGGGAGAAATGCTGCTGCAGAGGAGGATGCTCGCTAGGTCTCAAATGTCACTAGTTACAAGGAAGGAAAAGGAGAGATCAAACTTAGCTTCACCAGTCGTGGGACAAACTCAGTGTGGGCCTCCTGATGTGAGCAAATGGGAGGTCTAAAAATCACCCACAAAGTATTCTGGTTGGAAATGTTTCACCCAAATCTAAGCATGGGATAATGACATGAATCCAGACTACAGGTTGATACACAAGACAACTGGCTGGGCCCTTCAAAAATAAAATGTTACAAAAGACAAAAACATGGAGAGATGGTCCAGATTGAATGGGACTAAAGAGACATGATAACCAAGGACGACCAATGTGTTGATCCTGAATTGGGGGGTGGGGGTGGGGGGAGAGTGATGAAGAAACTTAAAGGACATTTTTGAAACCAATGGAGAAACACATATTGGATTGTCTATTAGATAAGATTACTGCATCAGTGATAAATGTCTTGAGAGTGATATTGGTATTATGATTATGTAGGAGAATGTGCTTCTTAGGAGATGCATGCTGCAGAATTTAGGGATAAAGCGTCATGATATGTGCAGCTCACTCTCAAAATATTCAGGAAAACAGAGACTGAGGGGGAGAGTGACAGTGATGAAGAAAGAGGGAGGAGAACAAGAGCATACACCAGTGAGTAGGCAAAGTGGGTGAGTTAACAATGGGCGCGTTGCGTGAAGGGCAGATGGTGTTCATTATTCTATTTTTCAACTGTTTTCTATTCTTGAGAAATTTGACAATAAGAAATTAGGAAAAAAAGACCAGTGTACTTTTGGTTCTCTCTTACTTGGACCCTGAACCTTATTGCTTACATGGGAGCAGTCACAGAGATAGGCTGTTCATGCTGGGATTCAGTGGGGAGGGAAAACTGGTCAGAAGAGAGACCTGAGAAGCCGACTGACACAAAGAACAAAAGGCTTCAGCAGAGCTTGTCAGGCACCCGTGAACATCCTCAAGCAGGTATGTCTTTTAGAAACAGGTAGTAACTACAAGGCTTTGAGTGGCACAGTCAACACTACAGATAAATGTGTGGAACTGAGCAGGAAACACACAGTAAAACCTGCAAAAGCCGGAAACTGTGTAAGGTGGAAAGCTGTCAGAGAAGAAAAACTCAAATATTTTCCACTAAAACAAGCAATAGTAAAGTGGTAAGACTGCACCCTGTCGTAGGTGGAAAGCTTGCGAGACCCAGAAAAACAAGGCAGTCCCATGGAGTTCTGAAGGTTACACAGTAAAATATGAAATCCCCTTGGTTGCCTGCACAGTAAATCTGACCACCCCTCCCATGGCTTCCTGCCACTCCTAGGTAAATTTAAGCTCCTCAGCACACCCAGGGCCCTGCCCACCTTAGTGGACTCGCCATTCTCTCTCTACTGCCCCATCCTCCAGCTTGGCCAAACTATGGCAGCTCCCAGGATGCTCTAACCCTCTCTGTGCCTTTTCAGGTTACCCTTGTCTTCCCCTCCCCTAGCACCCACCCCTTTCATCTGCCTGGTGAAATTCTGCTTAGCTTTCCAGATTCGGCTGAGGTGTTTACACTGCTATGTCCTGGGGTTGGGACTATTTTGGTGGTAAAGTACCTCACACATAGCTGGTACTCAGTAGTTGTTGAAGGCCGAATGTGAGTAGAATTCTTTGGGTATTACACTGGGGGAAAGAGTCAAATTTGGGATGGAAGAACCTGGCAGGTAGGGATAGTTGACCAACCAAACCAAACCCACTGCCGTAGAGTCAATTCCGACTCACAGCAACCCTATAGGACAGAGGAGAACTGCCCCATAGGATTTCTAAGGAGTGGCTGGTCGATTCGAACTGCTGACTTTTTGGTTAGCAGCTGTATCTCTGAACCATTACGCACAGCAACTGGTAATAGTAGTGGTAGTAGGCTTTTTAAAAAATAACATTTATTGTGATTTTTTTGGGGGGGAGTTACAAAAGTAACCTGTTATTGAGTATTTTAAAAAATAAAAATTACAATATGTTCATTTGGAGAAACAGAAATATTAAGAAAACAAAATCAACCATAATTCTACTACTGATAACCACTTCTAACGTTTAATGTATATCCTACTTTATAATCTATAATTAAAAAAAAAAACAAACCAAACTTGTTGCCGTCGAGTTGATTCTGACTCATTGCAACCCTACAGGACACAGTAAAACTGCCCCATACGGTTTCCAAAGAGCGCCTGGTGGATTCCAACTGCTGACCTTCCTGGTTAGCAGCTGTAGCATTTAACCACTACGCCAACAGGGTTTCTATAATCTATATACATAAGACTAATTTTATATTCTTTTATAATTAACATTTTAAAACTGAAAATAGTTCATAAAGACTATTCCACGCTAATAAGTAGTTTTCTGTAATACATGTGTATGGCTGAATAGCATTCAAATGTATTATGGAATCATAATTCATTTAAGCAAGCATCTGTTGTTGGAAATTTGGGTCTTAAATTTTTTCACTATTATAAACAGTGCTATGATGAAATATGTCTATCTCATTTCCTCAGGATCAATTCAGGAAAAGGAAATGCTAAGTGAAGCTTTCAGTAGCATTCATGAAAGCAGACGTTCAGGTGAGAAGATTAACGTGGCTGTGATGTGCGGTCTGGGTTGAAGGGGGAAGAGATTACCAGTGTGGTTCTCACTTGCTATCTCTGGACACCAGGGGCTTCTGGATTCGAGAAAAGGGCAAGTTAAGGCCCTCACATCCTGTTCATTTGAAAGCAAAAGTTTCCGTTTTTTTCTCCCGCTTATTTCCCCCTAATAGAAATAGCATATTGATGCACAGTAAAGTGGCACAACTGAATTCAGTAATCAAGTTTTTTTTGCACACAAATTGTGAATTTGTATGCAAAATCAAAATTTGTATATAATATCAAACTTTTTTCATAAAAAGTTGGAATTACAACAACTTGGTGGGATAGCACACAAATTCACAAACAGTATGAGATTCATAAGTACTAAATTAGAAGCAGTATTTTTTTTTTTATAGCTGCAGAGTCAAGACCAAGGGCTCTGAGTTCTTAGTTCTTGGGTTTAAATCCTGCCCTTACCGTCTACTAGCTGTATCATATTGGGCCACCTACATCAATTCTCCTCATCATAAAGTGGGAATGGAGTACTGTCTACCTGGTAGAGAGGTAATTTGTATAAATACGTTAATTTACGTAAGTATACGTATGTATATAAACAATGTAACTTATATAAAAATAAGATAAATTATATAAAAGCCAGAATGGTACCTGGTATATGGTAAATACTCAATAAATTCTAGTTATTATTATTATTACTGGTGACTATATGTCTTTGATTAATGAAAATGCCAAATAGCTGGCTTGGTAGACAAAACTCTCTTAGAACCTAGGATTTGCAGGAAAACACAGGAGAATGGGTACTGGTGATAAACAGCTTAAGAACACTCGATAAAAGCAAAGATATGACTGGGAGAGGAGGTTACTTCAACAGTCTTGTGTTAAGATTAGATTCTGAACTAAGTAGGTAGAGCTGAAGATGGAAAAGAATAAGGCAGATACAAAGAAAGAGACACCAAATAGGAAGGATAAACCAGTTCTGGGGACCAAATAATAAGTGGAAATGCTGAGAACGGCAGGGCTAAAACTGAATCTAAGGCTTCAACTTGAATAACTGGGAGAAGTGGGGTACAATTCACAGAAATTTGGCTGCAAGGAGGTGGAACACGATTTGAGAGGAAAAGGACTTTGGCTTTGGTCACATCAAATGGAACAATGGGGTATTCAACTGGATCAAACCAGCAAGCAGGGAAAATGAATGAACAGATAGAGTAGAACCAAGTATGTGAACATACTCCATATATCTGCAATAGTTTCACCCAAACGGTTCAAATAAATCTTTGGTAATTCACTGCCAAATTTAAGCCTAGAGCAGTAGGGGTATTCGATCTCTGCGCAAAATGGTTTCATTCTCTGCCTCAATGCCCTTTTACACAGTCTACTATGAAACAGACTATACACAAAGGAGTATAAAATGTTTACTAGACTGGAACAGAGGCAATAGATTTAACTTCATTATCAACTGGTATTAAGGTGATACATAAAAATAAATAAATAAATAAATAAAAAATAAAAACCAGATCAAGGAAGGAACTATAAATCAGACTTCACTGGAGTCCATGGATTAGATTCAGGAGTTGTTGAAACCCTTGAAACTGTATCTACGGATATATGCCTTTTTCAAAGGGAGTATCCAAAACTTAGATTCTTAAAAATAGATATGAAGACTGCCTTTCTCACTTTGTTGCTACTGTTGTTAGTTACTGTTGATTCTGACTCATGGTGACCCCAGGTGTGCAGAGTAGAATTGCTCTATAGGGTTTTTAAGACTGTGATCTTTCAGAAGCAGATCACCAGGCCTGTCTTCTGAGGTGCCTCTGGGTGGGTCTGAACTGCCAAGCTTTTGGCTAGTAGTCGAGCACCGAACCATTTGTGCCACCCAGGAACCTTTTTCTCACTTCATTCCTTTTAAATATGGCCATACGAGCAACAGGATTCCATCCAATTCCCTATCACAGGAGAAACACTGTAGTAGAAAATTAACACGAAACAAAACACCCACTCCTCCCAAGTGGGGCATGTATAAAATCTCTTTATACTGGGTATAAAGTTTGATTTATCAATTCTATTTCTACTAATCTATCTTAAACAAAGAACCAGACGTGTTCATAAAGACATATCATTCCCAGGATATTCATTATAGCATTGCTTAAAGTAGCAAAACCCGGAAGTGACCTAAAGGTCCAACATTAGGGAACTGGTTAAATAAATCATAGTTAATGATTCAATGGTGTCCTATGTGTCCATTTTAAAATGATCAGGCAGATGTATGTTTACAGACTTTAAAGATGTTAGTTATAAATTAGGAAATCGTAAAATCAAGTTATAAATGACTAGCAGGATTTTGTTTCATAAAAATAGACATTCATCTGCATCTGTCTGCACAAATAACATTCTGGAAGTATATACATGAAAATAGTATTAATTTTATGATGAAAGGATAATGAATAACTTTTCTTCCTCCCCTCAATATTATTACAAAAACTATAGATTATCCATATAATAAAAAAAAAAGCAATTCTTCCTTTAACCAACCCTCCCAATGCCAACCAAATCCCTAACCATCCATCAACACTGCAGCCCTCTCTGGCTCCATCTCCAACTCTCTCCCTTTCTTTGTCAGGCAAACCCTAAAACATTCCTTCTTAGGAGCCTAGCATCCCTTCAGTCCCTATATTTACAAGCACAAATCACTAAAGCCATCCAGATCGTGTGTTCTAGAATTATAGAAAAGGTATAATTCTAGTTCACAGTTTATATCTTTTGCCTGAGAAAGACACCAATGTCAAACAAAAATGAACAACAAAAGAATAATGAAGGCTAAAACAGAGCCGGGAGGTATTTTTACACTCTGGAATAAATGAAGAAGTTAAATTTTCTACAGCCTTAGTGTAAGACTCAACAGCAGTTATCATTTTGCTGATGATTGTTACCCAACTGCATAAACATCTGGAGAGTCCAAAGTGATGACACAGTATCTCTGTCTGGGTTGGGATCTCTCCTAGAGCAAAATGTAGGACTTTCATTTCACTGTCATAGCGCTGAGATTTTCCCTCTGTTTTCATCAAACAGGGCAGATTTATACAGCAGATTTAAATTGTCTGTTGTTATTACTTTCAGGTTGAAGATCTGAGGAAGGATTACGGATGGGGGTTACTACAGTGAACCAGTTTCTGGTACAGAACACTGCAGCACATACTCTCCACTAGAAGAGAGATCACAGGCCTGACAGTGACCCCTTTCCCCCAGGCTAGGCCGGCTGCTTTCAGGACTGCGGTCTGTATTTACACCTTAGGGAAGGCACTCCAGCTGCAGAATCAAGAGTCTACACACTACATCATCCCTGGCTGCACAGAGCAAACACAGCCAGACTCAAAAGGGGTTCTGGAGATACACTGATGACAGTATTACAGGCATCCCTGGACGCCACCGGTAGGTTGCTGAGCTGGAATGTAATGCATGAAAACATGTGGTCTGTAGCCCATCCACTGTAACATGCTGGAAAGAGCAGCTGAAAGGCAAGTGGCTGCTATAGGGAAACACACAACCTGAAGGGCAACAATTTCTAGAAAGCCCAGAAAAAGACAGGCAAGGAAAAAGGATTTGCCAGTGCACTTTTAAAACACTTTCAAAGGAGATGGAGTCCTGGACTATCAGAACAATAAAAATAAGCACAGCTGCATGAAGACTTCTCTGCTTTTTCCTAGGATGCTGGATTCACAAAGCTGCCCCTTGGCTCCAACTCATTTTGCAATGCCAGAGGCCCTAAGGAAAGCTTCTCTTACCAGATCATCTGTGAGTCTGACTTTCTGGACCTATGTAACTGGAAGTTCAACTCTGAGAAGTGAGGAAAAGCCAACCAAATTCCTGCCCTGGTCTAAAGGGTCCTCCGACATCTTACAGATAAGAAGCTGCTCATCATACGGACAGAACACACAGAAAAACATTCTCACGCTCGCACAGTCAAACACTGACGTGGCACTCATTCTACAGGCATGTGTTAAAGCACTTGGGAGATTAAACTTATTCATAGTTCACAAACTGGTTAGTATCTGTGGCTTTTTAAGAATTCATTTTTGCTCTTTTCCTAAGTAATAATTATGCTCCTTCCCTATCTTCCCAAAATATACCAATAAAATAAATATGGTATTATTTCAGGGCTGGCATAAGTTACGTTTTACATCTTGGCATTAGAAAATAAAAATGACAGTCAAAATCAATACTTTAACGCTACTACTCAAACAAACAGAAAAACAGTAAAAGACGCAGTCACCAGAAAAAAGGAAATAACAAAGATAAGGGTGGAAAACAATAGAAAGAATCTACAAGACTAGAAGTTGGTTCTTTGAGAGGATCAATAAAATTAGACAAACCACTGGCCAAACTGACAAAGGAAAAGAATAACAAGATGCAAATAACCAAAAAAACAAGTGAGATGGGTGACATTACAACAGAACCAACTGAGATAAAAAGGATCATAACTGAATACTATGAAAAACTGTACTCCAAAAAAATTGAAAGCTTAGAAGAAATGCATAAATTTCTAGAAACACGCTACCTATCTAAACATACACTGAAGTAGAAAATATAAACAGACCTATAACAAAAGAAGAAAACGAAGAGATCATTAAAAAACTTGCAAACAACAACAACAACAAAAAAATCCCAGGCCCAAACGACTTCATTGGCAAACTCTACCAAACATTTAGAGAACGCCTGATACCTATTCTACTCAAACTATTCTAGAACACAGAAAAGTAAGGGATAGTCCTGAATTCATTTTATGAAGCCAGCAAAATTAGGAAAAGACACCACTAAAAAAGAAAATTATAGACCAGTATTCCTTATGAATATAGATGCAAAAATTCTCAACAAAACCTTAGCCAAAAGAATTAAACAGCATATCAAAAAAGTAATACACCATGACCAAGTGGGCTTCATATCAGGTATGCAAAGGATAGTTTAACATTAGAAAATTTATCAGTATAATCCACCACATAAATAAAACAAAAGAATCACACGATCATCTCAATTGATGCAGAAAAGCATTTGATAAAGTTTAACACCCATTCCTGATAAAAACTCTCAGCAAAATAGGAACAGAAGGGAAATTCTTAAACATAATTAAGGGCATATATACAAAACCAAGATGCAACATTATTTTCAATGGAGAGAGACTGAAAGCATTCCCCCTGAGAATGAGAACTAGATATGGATTATTTTTCATCGCTTTTTTTTAATATTGTACTGCAGGTTCCAGCTAGAGCAGTAAAGCAAGACAGGGAAATAAAAGGCATCCAAATTGGTAAGGAAGAAGTAAAACTACCCCTATTTGCAGATGACATAATACCACACAGAGAAAATCCCAGAGATTCTACAAGAAAGCTTTGGAACTTATAGAAGGATTTAGCAAAGTGGAAGAATACAAGATTATCAAACAAAAGTCAGTCAGATTCCTCTACACTAACCAAGAAAACTCCAGAAAGGAATCAGGAAAACAATACCATTCACGATGGCCCTAAAAAGATAAAATACTTAGGAGTAAATCTAATTAAAAAAATTAATCAGGGAAGTAATTAATTAGGGAAGTAAAAGACTTATACAACGAAAACTATAAAACATTACTGCAAGAAACCAAAAGAGACCTGTATAAATGTAAAACCACACCATGCTCATGGAGAGGAAGGCTTAACATTGTGAAAATGACAATAATACCTAAAGCAAACTACAGATATAATGCAATCCCTATCCAAATTCCAATAACATTCTTTAATGAGATGGAAAATCTAACCACCAACTATATAAGGAACAGAAAGAGGCCTGGATAAGTAAAGCATTACTGAAGAAGAGCGAAGTAGTAGTCCTCATATTCCATGATCTCAGAACCTAATAAACAACGACAGTAGTCAAAACAGCCTGGTAGTTGTACAACAATAGACACATAGACCAATGGAACAGAGATGAAAACTCAGAAATAAAACCATCCACCTATGGACAGTTAATCAAAATCCATAAAATGGTGAAGAGACGGTCTCTTAACAAATGTTGCTGGCAAAACTAGATATCCATTTGCAGAAAAATGAAACAGGATCCACACCTCATATCATACACAAAAACTAACTCAACATGGACCAAAGATCTAAATGTAAAACCATAAAGAGCACAGGAAAAAAACAACACAAAACAGGGGCAAACCTAGGAGCCCTAATTTATGGCATAACAGACTACCAAATATAACTAAAAAGCATAACAGCAGAAGATAAGCTAGGTGTTTGGGACCTCCTGAAAAGCAAATACATATGCTCATCAAAAGACTTTTCCAAAAAAGCAGAACCCACAGACTAGGAAAAATTTTTGGCTATGACATATCTGACAAGAGTCTAATATCTGAAATTTATAGAACGCTCCAACAAGTCAACAACAAAAAGACAAACAACCCAATTAAACAATGGACAAAGGACATGAACAGACACTTCACCAAAGAAGACATCTAGGCAGCCAACGGATACATGAAGAGATGCTTGCAATCATTAACCGTAAGAGAGATGCAAATCAAAACTACAATAAGATACCATCTTATACCGGTAATAATAGCACTGATTCAAACAAACAAAAAACAACAACCCAGAAAACGAATGCTGGAAAGGCTGTGGGGAGCTTGGAACTCTAATACAGTGCTGGTGAGAATGTAAAATGGTACAACCACTATGGAAAATGGTATGGCACTTCCTTAAAAAGCTAGAAATAGAATTATCATATGACCCAGCAATCCCATTCTTAGGTATATGTTGTTGTTGTTAGCTGCCGTCGAGTCGGTTCCGACTCTAGTGACTCTACGTGCAACAGAACGAAACACTGCCCAGTCCTGCACCATCCTCACAATTGTTGTTATGCTTGAGCCCATTGTTGCAGCCACTGTGTCAATCCATCCTTGTTGAGGGTCTTCCTCTTTTTTGCTGACCTTCTACTTTACCAAGCATGATGTCCTTCTCCAGGGACTGGTCCCTCCTGATAACATGTCCAAAGTATAGAAGACGTAGTCTCGCCATCCCTGCTTCTAAGGAGTGTTCTGCTTGTAATTATATATTTAGGTACATATCCTAGAGAAATGAGAGCTGTGACATGAATATGCACACCCATGTTCATTGCAGCATTATTTATAATAACAAAAGACAGAAACAGCCTAAGTGGCCATCGATGGATGAATGGATAAACAAACTGTGGTACATATACACAATGGACTACTATGCAACTTTAAAGAATAACGATGAATCTGCAAAACATTACACAACATGAATGAAATTAGTCAATCACAAAAGGACAAATATTTTATGAGACCACCATTGTGAAAAGTCAAGAAAAGGTTTTCACATAGACAAACTTTCTTTGATGGTTACCAGGGATGGGCAGGGGAGGGAAGACCACTAAGTAGATAGTAGACACGTACTAACTTTGGTGAAGGGAGAGATAACACACAATATGAGGGAAGACAGCACAACATAATCAAGGTAAAGGAAGACACTGAAGGGTATGCAAGAGTAAAAAACAACAGTAAATAAATACTAATGCATATACAATCCTGCACCAACAGTAATAATAATAATGGGCAAGTTGATATACACGTAGATACACACACTGAATGGGGGTGGGAAGGCATAAGGAAGCACACCCACATACATATATATGTGTATAAGCTAGACATATACCCATGTATGCAATACTGTGCACAGGGGACACAGTCATGAAAACTTTTTAGCATAACCATACACCTCCTGTGACTGAGGTACTGGGGTTGAGGGCTAGGGATCATAGTCTTGCGGGACATCTAGGTCAGTTAAAACAGACCAAACCTGTTGCTGTCGAGTCGATTCCGACTCATAGAGATGCAATAGGAGAGAGTAAAACTGCCCCATAGAGTTCCTAAGAAGTGACTGGTAGATTCGAATTGCTGACCTTTTGTTTAGCAACTAAGCTCTTAACCACTGTGTCACCAGGGCTCCTCTAGGTCAACGGGCATATCATAATCCATACAATGTTCCACACCCTACCCTGGTGAGTAGCGACTGGGGTTTAAAAGGTTGAGAGCAGCCATCTAAGATATAACAATTGGTCTCTTCCCATCCAGAGCAAAGAAGAATGAAGAAAACCAAAGACTCAAGGAAATAATTAGTTCAAAGGGCTAATGGACTACATGAACCATGGCCTCTACTTGCCTCAGACCAGAGGAACTAGATGGTGCCCAGCTACTACTACCAAATGCTCTGACCACAATAGTAGGTCATGGGCAGAGTGGGAGAGAAATGTAGAACAAAATTCAAACTCATAAGTAAGACCAGACTTACTGGTCTGATAAAGACTGGTGGAACTCCTTGGACTATGGCCCCTGGATATCCTTCAAGCTTGGAACTGAAACCATTTCAGAGATCACATTATAGCCATATAGTATACAGGCCTATAAAATGAACAGCAACACCCATGAGGAATGTACACTCCGGAGCAATCAACTAAACAAGACCTAGAGGGCAGCATTTGCCCAAAAGCAAGTTCAAAAGGAAGACAGAGGCAGGAAAGCTGGGGAGAGGACGTGGGGGAAACCAGGGAGGAAGAAGGGAGAGTGCTGACACCTTCAGGGAGTTGCAACCAATGTCATGAAACAAGCTGTGCATAAATTGCTGAAGTGGGAAACAATTTGCTCCGTAAACTTTCACCTAAACAATAAAATTAAAAAAAAAAAAAAAAGAAAGAAAAAATATAAAACATATCTTCCTCAAATTATATGCAGCCAAGCTGGATAGTTGCTTCTTTACTGTCAATAAATCTATTTTCTAGTTACACAGAAGGACATGTTTGTCAGTGGCTGTGAAGGATTATAAGTACCATTGCTTTAATGTGTATTATAGAAACATGACTCCCCAAGTGAATCAGAGCCATTTATAACATCTCTTTAACTGCTGTCTAATGATTTCTGCAGGCATGTAATAGAATATCTTACAGCTATTTCTAGCCATCTGTCCTTCTTTCTTTCAATATGAATTTACCAGAGAGGTAATGAAATTTCCGATGCTTTGTGCTCTTACAGGCTTGTTAATACCAACACAGCAATCAGACATATCATTACCATACAGGCTGTCAGTGGAGCTATGCTCTGGGTACTGCTCAAGAAACTAGATCCTTCTGTCTAGAAGACTCTCTTAGGCTACCCTTGAGCTGGTCCCGGGTTTTAACCCAGGGGCGGATTACTCAATAAGCGAGGTAAGCACGGGTTTACTTGTGTTTACTTACTAATCTGCAGTGAAAAATTTCACACTTTTTCACCTCATCAAAGATTGTGTTTTTAGGTATGGCTGGGATCTGTCTCTCCCCAAACCCCACAGCACCCTTGCACAGAACCAAAGCCTCTTTTAATAGTTAAAATCCTTGACAGGGATGGACTACTCAATAAGCAAGGTAAGCACAGCTTTCTTGTGCTTACTAATTTGTAGTGAAAAATTTCACATGGTTTTCACCAAATCTTTAATGTGCTTACCTTGGGTACTGAATAATCTGCCCCTGTTCTAACCTGTATATCAACACGGTCAGGGAAGTTTCCAAGATATGTAGGGTGAGTTAATCATGAGGCTTGAATCAGTCACAGAGCAAGAACAAGTAATTGCATTAAAAATGCCACCCTTCGACGAGCTAAGCCTGATGTTTAAAACTGAAGTCCTTTCCTTTTAAATTAATGATAAATTACATTAACATGCTTAAAATTCATCTAAGTTATGCTGTTGAAGAGTAGTTAATGGATACAAGTGATCAATATATTGTTTCATATTTTAAGCTGTTTTTCATTTAAATACTCCTTACTAAGTGCTTACTGGGAAACCCTGGTGGCATAGTGGTTAAGTGCTACGGCTGCTACCCAAAAGGTCAGCGGTTCGTATCCGCCAGGCGCTCCTTGGAAACTCTATCGGGCAGTTCTACTCCGTTATATAAGGTTGTTATGAGTTGGAACTGACTCGACCGCAGTGGATTTGGTTTTTTTTGGTTAAGCGCTTACTTGGAGCCCTAGTGGAGCAGTGGTTAACGGCTCGGCTGCTAACCAAAAGGTTGCAGTTTGAATTCACCAGCTGCGCCTTGGAAACCCAACGGGGGAGTTCTACTCTGTCTTATAGGGCCACTATGAGGTGGACTTGAGTTGAAGGCAAAGGGTAAGTGCTTACTTCATAAATAAGCACAGCTGGGCGGTGCAGTCGGTTTGTGCTTCACTACTAACCTAAAGACTGGTGGCTCGGATCCACGAAGCTGCACTGAAGAAAGGCCTGGCGGTCTACTTCTGTACAGACCACAGACAAGAAGACAACGGAGCAGGTCTACTCTGTAATACATGTGGTCACCATGAGTTGGAACTGACTCCATGGTATCGGGTTTGGTTTGGTTTACTATGTACTGATTGCCCTCTACAGTCAATTTTTCTGAGTGTAGGGCTCTTATTTAAATACAAATGCAAAAAAAAAAAAATTATTTGCTAAAGAAGTATATCTTAAAGCAATGAACCTGCTTTCAAAATATAGCTATAGCCTGCTTTAGGGCGGGGTAGACAGAGAGTTGCTTTCAATTGGAAGTAGTCCTAGAGATAACTGTCAGACTCCGGCCAGCAAGGAAGCCTATGACATGCAGATTGGGAGAGCTGGGGTAAACAGGGGTCTGATGAGGGGGCCCTGGTGACTGTTACCATTGCTTCTGGTCCTGAGCTCCAGGATTCTGTGAGGAGAGGCCTGGGGCCCAGTATGCACCCTGGAAAAAAGTCTCCTCTTCAGTTCTCTATTGCTGTCAAACCTGGTGTTTTCCGCAGTAGATTCTTTGGAAACATTCTCTGTTTTTTCTTTTTTTTAAGTCAGAGTAAAGGAATGAGGCGTCTCCCCACACAGCTGCCTGCATTTACATCTTACAGTGAGCTTTTAGAGGGTACAGTGACAGCTCTACAGCACACTGGAAAATCATTAACATTTCCCATCACTGAGAGAAAAACAAGAAATCTTACCCCCACAGGGCATCAGCTGTGTTGCTAAGGATAGCGCCACCTTTAGAATTACTGTAGTTACAATGAAGAACGTATCCATCTTTCCCACTCCCAATTTCACCAGAGGTGATAATGACTAGGACCTGAGGGAAAGCACAACACACTGGCAGGTACTCAGGTGAAAAGGTGAAAATGGCAACCATTCTGTGGGCTCCATCCTGTTTGGCCTCACTAGACAACTCTTCTCAGAGGGATGGAGTTATTTATAAACTTAGTGATTAGTTCAAGGTAGGTAGGAAGAAAAATAAAGCTTTAGCTTCAGGTTTCTTAAATTTTTTCTTGGCCACTGTTCATTTTGTCTACCTTCTTATAATTTTTATTTTGTCTTTATAGTTATAACTGGTAATTGTGAAATCCCACGTATTAAATTGAAGAATATGTATTTACTCGTATGTACATATACATATATACACACACAGATGCATGGTAAGGACACGTTTAAATTCTAATGAGTATTGAAAATAGTCGATAATATAAAATATAAGCTAGCCCTATTCCAGCCCTTCTTAAATTTTATACAGCTAATCTGTAAAGGCCTGCTTATTAGCCAACTGGTATTAGACAACATTCAAATAATTAATGCATTAAAATGCTGGGCATTCAAGTGCTAATTACAGACGGAAGGATGCTTTCCATTTACTGAGTTCTTAGATTCATGGTCTACCAACCGTCTGCCAGTTTGTTGTACTGTGGTGCCTTGCGTGTTGCTCTGATGTTGGGAGCTATCCCACTAGAATTTCAAATATCAGCAGGGTCACCCATGATGGACAGGTTTCAGCAGAGCTTACAGAGTAAGACTGACTAGGAAAAAAGGCCTGGAGATCTACTTCTGAAAATTAGCTAGTGAAAACTGTGTGGATCACAACATAATAACGTCTAACAGAGTGCTGGAAGATGAGCCTCCTAGGTTGGAAGATATTCAAGATACACAGTGGCCGCAATAATGAACTTGAGCATACCAATGACTGTGAAGATGGTACAAGATCACACATTTTGTTCTGTTGTACCTGGGGTCACCTTGAGCTACAGGCTACTCAAAGGCAGCTAACAACAGATTCCTGGTTAATTAGCACTTTATAAATATTTAAATTAAGCAGTGTGTAAAGGAGGGACATTCCAGAACCCAGTGCAGAGATTATGTGTATAAATGTAAATGTGTGATCTTGAGTATCACTGTTTTGAGTTGGGCCTTTATAAGAGGATCAGAGCCAGTGTACCTGCAACAGCACAAACCAGAGCCCAGGAGGGCCCAGAGGCCAAAGGCTGGTGGCCCTCAGGCTAGATGTAGCCAGCAAGTGTGTTTTGATGCCCACCACATGTTTTTAAAACAATGTAAGCCAACATTTAAAAACTGAGTTTCACATAAAAATGGAAAGATCTGAAAACACAAAGACTTCATTCCTACCTCGGCTGGAACTAGCAGCTGTCCTGTTAAATGGACAAAAGCTTTCCAGCTAGCCACACTTGCCTCCATTCAGTTTTTACATATGTGCTTACACAGTATCTACTTCCTGTTTGGCCCAGCAATTTAAGATGTAATGGGGTGTGAGCTGCATTCCCAGGCCTTTATCCTTTAACGGTGAGAAAATAAAAGAGAATATAATTTCGAAAAAACGTTTTTCTGAGGGTTCTAGAAGAAAGAATTTTTGGAATACTGAGGAAAAAGAGCCTGTTGTGGTTTTAAAGCATGACCATATATTCTGTGACACTCCTACTGAGAGGTGGGGTCTATGTCCCCACTCATTGAACTTGGACTTGTGACTGCTTCGACCAACAGAATATGGCAGAAATGATGCTACGTGGCTTCCAAAGTTAGGTCATAAGAGGCCATGTAGCTTCTGACTTGTTCTGCGGAACACTTTGCTCTGGAGTTCTGGTCACCATGTAAGAAGCCTTAGTATTCTGAGGCTGCCATGATGGCAGGGAAGCCCAAGCCACATGGAGAGGCCACACACAGATATTCCACTAATAGAACTCAGTTTATGAGTTATCCCAGTCTAGACACCAGGCCTGTGTGAAAAAGCCTCCACAGGATTCCAGCCCCAGCCATGTGAGTTATCCCCAGTGTTTAGATTTCCCAACTGAGGCCAACATCATAGAACAGACAAGCCATTCCCACTAGGCGCTGTCAGAATCCCTCACCCACAGACACTGTGAGCATAATAATATAATGGTTATTATTTTACACTATGAAGTGCTGGAGTACTGAGACAGCTAGGGTTAACTGTGCCAGCAGCAGAACAAAAGAGGTGTTAAAAGATTACCATCTAGAAGTCGGGTAAACAGGAACCCACCCTGTCAACACAGGACTGAAACAACCCAGGAATTACTATCTCTTTCTTAGTGTTTTTCCAGTCCCTTCCTTTTCTTTCCCCCCTTTACAGGCTCTGCAGGCGCAGAAGAACAAAGTGTGACCGCTGTTTAACCTTCCTTAGCCCTTTGAAGATGGAGATGTAGTGCCGAAGATCAAGTGCGCTTGTGCTATATCCCATAATAAATGATGCCAAGGGCTGCCGAGAGGGCTCCATCTTGAATATCAGCGGGTTCTATCTTGGATTCCAGGTGCGCACACAACCTAATTAGCATACACTGCCATTCTGAGAAGCACCCGTCCCCTGAAAGAAGCCCACTAAAAACTCATTACTCTATTGTCTCCACCAAACCCATATAAGACCCAGCCTTGCTTCCCTTTTCCAGTCAGTCTTTTGGGGAGGCTTAGATCCCCGCTGACTCCTTTTGCCTGACTCAAGCAAAGTAAAACTTGCTGAAGATAAAGTTTGTCTTTGGCGTGTATTCTTACTCGTGAAAAGACAAGGACCCTTTGTGTCAGATTGGCAATTGGTAACAGGAGCAGCAATAGACTGTTAGAACAGGACCTGCAGAATACTAAGAAATTATCTGAAATGGCTTCTTTTGTGCTGTACAAGTCACTTCAGCTTCTGCTGTGTTCTAAGCTTTACCCCAGATATTCAAATTGAGTGTTCAGCTACCTGCAGTCTATTCCCCTTCTCCTCAGGAACTCATAGGAAGGAGGCTGCCTGGGCAGTTTTCAGTCTCCACACTGATAAGCACTGTGGTTTAGAGATAATTCTGGCTGTTCCCTGCCTGAGGGCTAAAACACTAAGGAAGTTGGCTTATGCTCTGATCTGTGGTAGATTTGCCTTTGAAAATGAAGTTTCCATCTTCACCTGTAACAATGGGATAATGTTGGTTGACCATCAATGTTCTTTCATGATGATTTCAAAAAGTATATCTACGTTGGCATGGAAACAGAGGATATTATTTCCAAAACCTCCTGTATATTTTCCTGTTTCAAATAACATAATTACACATACACAGTGTTGTAAATCACAATATGTTTCTTTTAACATCCTAAATAACTTCTTTTGCAGCATTCATTTTGATTAGGGCTACTGGCTCTTTGAAAATGTGCCAATGGATCCCCGACTGTGTAAATGTCAAAATGTGTAGGAACCTTGGGAATGGCAATTCAAAGGAAACAAAATATGGACAAGTGCTAATACAATGTTACGGTCAGTAACTGAAAGAGGGTTAAAGGATTAACGAGAATGCTTCACGTGTGTTTAAAATAGCTGTGCTTTTGAAATGTGTAATCTCTGCTGAAATGCTTGTTATTTTTGGCAGCAAAAAATCAGATACTTGTAAAAATCTCAGCTTTGCATTTCTCTGCCAGTTAATATCTTAAGGCTTTCCTTAAACGACATATTTGAGGTACTCCTAAGGACTCCAGACAGAAATTTTCCTAGTAATGCAGTGACTGGTGTTGTTAGCAACCATCGAGTTGGCCCCCAACTCGTGGTGACCCCACGCACAATAGGATCGGACTGCTGTGATCCATAGGGTTTTCACCGCCTGATTTTTGGAAGGAAACCCTGGTGGCATAGTGGTAAAGTGCTACGGTTGCTAACCAAGAGGTTGGCAGTTCGAATCCACCAGGTGCTCCTTGGAAACTCTATCGAGTAGTTCTACTCTGTCCTACAGGGTCACTATGAGTCAGAATTGACTCGACTGCTGTGGGTTTGGTTTTAGTTTTTTGGAAGTAGATCGTCAGGCTTCTTTCCTAGTCTGTCTTAACTGGAATTTCCACTGAAACCTATTCAGCATCTTAGCAACATGCAAGTCTCCGATGACAGGCAAGTGGTGGCTGCACTTGAGGTATACTGGGCAGGAATCAAACCTGGGTCTCCTGCGTGGAAGGTGAGAATTCTACCACTGAACCATCACCACCCTCTAATGCAGTAATCCAAACCAAAAACCCATTGTCATCAAGTCAATTCCAACTCATAGTGACCCTACAGGACAGAGCAGAACTGCCCCATAGAGTTCCCAATGAGTAGCTGATGGATTCGAACTGTCGACCTTTTGGTTAGCACCCAGAGCTCTTAACCACTCCGCCACCAGGGTTTCCAATACAGTGATAGTTGAGAACAATCATGTCCTTGGAGGAGGAGTCCTAACTGCTTGGAACTGAATGACCTGCTCAGAAAAACCTACCCTATTCTCCATGATGGTCTCCTCTTAGCACCAACCTCAGCCCTAAGGTGCTGATCTGATTATCACTCGAGTGAAGGATGCTTGATTAATTTACTCCCGGACCCAGTCCTCCCACTTTGTCTTCCTCGAACATGCTGCTGCTCGGTCCTGCTACTTCAGCATGAGGAACATTTTATTTCAGACTTTTCTTCAATCCTTTTAGCTATCAAATATATCCTTATCGTACCAGGTTATTTCAATGACTAACAAAATGATAAAATCCAGCTAGAGCCCCAGGACACTTGAACTTCCTTTTTTCTTTAAATGCAGATACTAAATGTCTCATCCTTTGAGGAGTCAGCAATCATCATGTCTCCCATTTTTTATGCCGTATAATTACTGATCTAACTTCTTTGAACAGTTTAAGGGGAAAGTTACCACTGTAGCAGTGCCCATTTCATGCAAGCTATTTCAGGTCAAATGCATTTATGCAGAGATGAGAAGTGATTATTAGAAAATGAAAATAGATTTTTTTTTTTTTGGAAATTTTTTTTTTGAAAATCTAGACCTCACACCTTCCTCAGTGCTCTCACTTTGGGAGATGATAATTTAATCCAGGATGGTGTCTGTTCAAAACATATCTGGGAAGTCACTCCTTGCCCAGGCTCCCCCTACAGCCTGCACATGCTGCTGCTTTTACCGAGTGTTGCGATGGTTTGTGAGAACGTTTCCCCCAAGGCTGTATGCAGCTTTAGTAGTGTAGGGACTGCAATTGTCTTTTCATCTTATATCTTGCATCCAGCAGACCACCTGCCAACATAGCAGGTACCCAAATATTTACTGAATGAATAGCTCATACATTCTTTTGAATGTTGTCTGTGTTGGCAACGTTTCATCCTTTGAGGGCAGGGTCACAAGTTATTCAGAGTCAAGAAAGAAGAAAGAGGCCGTGGAAATCCTCCATTTTATCATGTGCATCGTAAACCAAAAAAAAAAAAAGCTGAAGGCAATTCTGAACGGGAAGTTCTTTGGGATAAACAGGTAGGCCCTCAAGATGAATAATTTGAAGGTTTCACTTAGATATACAAATTTTCATATGGTTCTTTAAATATCATTGTTCAGGGTTTCCAAGTGTAACTTCTTAGAAAAATAAAGCTTCTAAAAGTAAATGCTTCATTTGCCGTAAAGGGGTGCATGTGTGCGTGTGCATGTGCGTGTGTGTATGCATATGCGTGTGTGTGTGCGTGCGTGTATGTGGGGAGGTGGTGCTGGTAGGGGATGAAAAATAAATAATTGACATCAGGAATATTTCTTAAATGGACATTTGTATATGGGTGGACTTCATAGTCTGGCAATCTGTAAACAGTATAAGGGACTGAAAAATCTTTAGCCTTTCCATTTTGGCCTCCTGTTCAATAACCTTCTGTTTCTCTCCACATCTCAGAGGAAGCAAAGTACCAGTTGGGGCTGATTAGAAGTCCCAACCTTGTCCTTTCTCGGGCTCCCATCTTCCTGCGGCAGTAATAATAATACATCCTGGTTTAAATGATCTCTTCCCCAACTCCTACGGAGCATAGGACTGGGGAGAAACGCAGTAATAGAGACAATGTCAACAGAAAACCTGGACCAGTTAAGGAAATAGTAATGCAAATATGAGGCTGAAGGTAAGACCTGGGGAAGACACGTCACCGTGAGTTAGCCAGAAGCAGACACATGAGGCCCACGGACACCGCTGACCGGACCAATGGCGGAAGCTCAGCCCCAGAACGTCCAGCATTCTTCACCGAGTGTGAGGGAGGGAATGACTTAAACATCAGTTTTTAATTCAAATGAATATTTGTTCAAAGCTGACATCGCTGAAGTTTTTTCTTTTTTAAAGTAATTCAGATGTAAATCAAATATTCTGAAGTACACACATCATCAGTAAACTAAACTATCTTTTTAATGACTAAGAACAAGTAATTTCCTTCTCTGGTAATTTCCAAAACAGAAAAGTGAATGAATTTATTTTTAGCACAAATATCAACCACTTCAAGAAAGAGAAGGAAAAAACTAAGTGAATTGAGTTCCCAGAATTATTTTCAGTAAAGTAAAAAGAAATTAAAAGTCGGAAAAAAATTTTTTTAAAGATCATATATAGAATGGGGGTGATTTTACATAGTTTGTGGGAAATGGCTGAGACCGAAGAATGAATACTGAGCATCTCAAGGCATGTTACAGTTTGTATTTAATCAAAGTGGTCCTGAAAGTGAGCATCAGAGACGACTGAGTGACCACCTATTCTGCCTCTAAACTGCCTTGGATACAGAGATCATTTTTTAACTACCATAAACACAGCTAGTCCATAATCTACCCAAGTGTCTAACAGCAAAGAAGGGGCTACAAATATTCTTACCTTATTTTTTTTATACTCAGCTAATTATGCTCACACCTTCTGTGTTTTACATTTCCGGGCTCTGTTCATTTGATGCTGCCTAATAAAACACCTCCACCACCCGTCTGTCAGTTTGTCATACAGCAATGGCATGTGTGTTGCTGTGATGCTGGAAGCTATGTCACCAGTATACCAGCAGGGTCACCCACGGTGGACAGGTTTCAGTGGAACTTCCAGACAAGACAGACTAGGAAGAAAGGCCTGGTGATCTACTTCTGAAAATAGGCAATTAAAACCTTATGGATCACAACACAACACTGTCTAATATAGTGCTGGAAGATGTGCCCCCTAGGCTGGCAGGCACTCAGAACACAGTGGCTGCAACAATGGACTTCAGCGTATCAAGAACGATGAAGATGGTGCAGGACTGGGCAGTTTTGTTCTGTTGTACATGGGGTTGAAGCAAACTTGAGGACAACAACAAAAATTAAACACCTAAAAAAATTTTTTTTTTATTTTCTATATTTCTCTACCCGGCTTCACAGGCTTCTGCTGATGGTGCTTACTTAGCCCTCCTGAAGACATGAAAGCACCAGGATAACAGACAGACAGACAGACACACAAACACACACACTTTCCTAAACTTACTCTAAACATTCCAAAACAAGAGGTCAATGAAGAATTTTTTAAGGCCTGCTGGTAACTTCCATTAATCCCTGGGAATCTCATTTACCAAAGAGTCAGGGCTTACTGATGATAATAGCTCAACCAACTGAAAATGTAGCTGCAATTTAGATGGACAGCTACTTCACTTCATCCCTCATATTACCTCAGAGCGCTGAGTTAAACATACAAAAAGAAAAAAAATATTGCTATCACCCAGGAAACGTGGTTAAGAGGGCAGATTATAGGAGGGATAGAATGGGAGCCCAGGCCAGGTTGGGGAACCAGGTAATTTTCATCAAGAGAGAGGACCCTGGCATTAGCTGGTCCATCATGTTTATTTTACAGCCCAAAGAAGAAACCTGGCTTTCTCCAAGAGGCACTGTTAGCTGTGGCAAGGCCTCGGGAGAGAGCCTGCAGAATTGCCAGTGTGGGCTGGGGTAATGAGGCTGGTAGAGCTGCTTCTTTTCTGAGGCTGGCCCTGCCGTGTGGCCTCTGCTCAGTGCAAGACATGGGTCTTACACGTTTATGATCTTAGGATATACCTCTGGCCCAAGTTAAGGGAGCGTCTAAGATACAGAGGTAGGTGGTTCAGTGGTAGAATTCTTACCTTCATTCGCAAGGCCAGAGTTTGATTCTCAGAGTTTGATTCTCTCGAGACCAGAGTTTGACCTCATGCACAGCCACCACCCGTCTGTCAGTGGAGACGTGCGTGTTGTTATGATGCTGAACAGGTTTCAGCGAAGCTTCCAGAATAAGGCAGACTAGGAAGAAAGGCCTGGTGATCTACTTCTGAAAATCAGCCAACAAAAACTCTATGATCACAATGGTCCAATTCACAACCCATCATGGGGATGGTACAGGACTGGGCAGTGTTTCATTCTGTTGTGCATGGGGTCACCACAAGTCTGGGCCTGACTCGATCAAAGTCATCAAAAGTTGGCACTTTCAAATGCAAGTTCCCTTTTCAAATGTTTCCTCTGACTAGGAGACAGGCCTCAGCAGTGTCTTCATCCCTAACCCGCCTCACTCTGTCTAGAGGGGGTGCTACACCTAGGTTTCACAGTCCAGTGAAGGGAGAGTGGAAAATGTGTTAACTACCATTTGGGTGCCTTCCATTTATAGAGAGCCTTACGGTTTTCAAAGGCTTTTCCGTATACAGTATTACCTTTTCTGACCCGGGGAGAAGGAGAGGAAATGAGTAACACTGGGTGGGGGCTGAAAGAAGTTTCTCTGGTTATATCTCCCTGCTACAAAGGGTTAAAATAAAGTGAGTTCCTTTTAATGAAGGTTTCTAGGCTGTTCAAATCTGCTGTTTAAATTTGCTGAATAAAGTATCTGTATGTACATGCACACATGTGTGCCCTGGTACCTGCCTTTGTAAGATTAGAAAATGATGTATGGATCATGTTCTTACCCATTTTCTGCAGAGAAATAAATGCACAATTGCCTAAAATAAAAAAGCAAAAGCCCCTAATAATTCAAGGTCTGGGGCAAAGCTGGGTTTTATGATATTATGCCCCATTATACTTACAATGGAGCTACAGTGGTCAAGTGCTACAGATGCTAACCAAAAAGGTCAGCAGTTCAAAACCACCAGCCGGCTCCTTGGAAACCCTATGGGGCAGTTCTACTTACAACACACTTATGCTCCAGCTCTGCCTATCGTTAATTTCTTACTGTGCTTAATCACAAGAGATGTGACCGTGGCAGATGAAGCCTTATTATGCCAGCCACACAGGCAAATCAGTTTCTTTCACTTCCAGTCACACATCAGTTTCTTAGGTAGAAACAAATATGCCAAGTCTCAAAACAGAGCCACAAGATACAATTCAGCTAAATACGTGTATTTGCTTACTCAGGCTAACCTTTTCTCTCCTCTTTAAGACTTATTTGGGAAACTATAGTCTCCCCTGGTTGCTCTAGGACCTTGCTCCATTAATCTTTTTTCTACTCTTCATTGTATCTTCAATGATTTCCTCTGCATTGGCTCCTTCCTCTTAGTCAACAAACACAGTAAATCTTTACAACCTTAAAATGAAAAACAAAATAAAACAAACAACCACAACAACTAAAAACATAGGCCCACTCACCCATCCCTAGGCCCTCAAACAATTTCTCCATTTTCGCCCGCTCTTCTCTACCAAACTTCTCTTCCACCCCTGGTGCCTCTACGTCCTGACCATTTGCTTGGCTCTGTCCTCTGTGAGCTGCATTCTGTTCTCTTCTATGGAAGATGCTCTCAGAAGTACAAACGAGTGGCTGGCTGTCTCTTCCCAGACCTCTTTCGGCAGAGGGCTCTGTAAGCAGTGGGTAAAGCCAGCACTACCCCTTGAAGTCTCTTCCTCTCAGTGCTCTTCCTGGCCTCCTCTCTCTGCCCTTTCCCTCTAGGCAACACAAGCCCAGCCTCAGGGCTGCATCTCAGATGATTTCAAACTGAGGTCTCCTTCCCTGAGCTGCCTCTGAGCCCTAGGTCTGCCCTTTCACCTGCCTGATGGGCATACACAGAGGCCTTGAATTAAGCCAACAGTGTTGATGCTTTAGAATGGGTCTGACTGTAAATGTAATAATTGGTTTTGTAGTGACTATTTTTTTTATTTTTGTGCTGCTTTAGGTGTCTGAAGAGTTTAAAAGCAGCAGCTAGATTAGTAACTGCTTTTTAAATTGTTAAGAAAATACAATTTAGCTTTTATTCAATGCGTAAATATTTAACAAAGATCAGTTTTAAAGCTTCATTTACTGGATATATACAATTAATAATATACACAATCAATTAACAAATTGATTATTAAATCAAGAACAAACTTATCCATGGTTCAAAAGCCCCTGGACATTAAAAGCCAGTCAACAATTTAGATGTACTCCATGCGTGTCTCCTTTTGTGTTAATGGCGGTGTGTGCAGCGGCTTTTGTTAGGAGAGCCCAGGTGCACAGCCCGACCTCTGAACTACTAAATGAGGATTTCGAGAACTGGACTTGAGCATGTGTATTTTAAAAAGGTGATTCTAATGTGCATCCCTGCTTAAGAACTACTGTTTCGATTGTCCTTTCATCAGCAGAGAACAGTAACCAGTGTGGCTGTGCAACACTTAAGTCAGAAGTCAAATCACATTTTGCCTGACATCGATGGACCGTCTATATTCTTCAGTTGAAAAGCATCAACTTACAAGGAGGCTACAACAACCCCAGAGTGGGGAATATATTCTATTATGTGGATTTTTATCATAAAAAGATTTCATCTGCATGCATGTTTTATTTTTATAATCCAGCACTTGCCACATACAGTTGTAGAAGGTATAATGAAGGCGTACATCTTAGATTGTCAGAGTACCTGGCACACTTACATTATTTATTATAAATGGTTGCTCTTCCTCTCTGACTTTTCCCCACTTGTTTGGTCTCCATGTTGGGAGATGTTAACCTAGCGGCCAGTGTGCATTATTTAGGATGACTGTGAGGGATTGAGGCTCTGGCCAGCCCACTGAGTGCTGAAAGCTTATGGGCAAATGGTTGCAGGAAAGAAAGAGAAAAATAAAACATGCTGCTTTGTAAATCCTTCCCTTTCTTTTGATGTGTAAATGAAAGGTTCCCTGTGCTTTCTACCCCATGTACAATATTCCCTATCTGCCCTTGGGGCAATAATCTTAGAGACCTGTGTGCCATTCTGCAGCCTCGGGTGGCATGCATTCTTCTGTGTTCACCTCAGACTGTGAAAGCAGGCAATCGAGTGTCTTTCACATAAGTAACAGCATAATAACATCGGTCACCACCATTATTATTGTATTTGTAACTAGTACATAGTCAACCATAGGCCTCCCATCCAAAAGGGATTAACAATACACTTAATCAAAAATTAATGCAAGACTGCACCACGCAACAATTCTAAGAAATCCTGGTGGTTAAAATTTTGGGAGGACGAGTCTACTACCGAATGGTTCTATTCAGCCTGTCCTCTCTCCTGTTGTGAGTTTCATGTCAGACCTTATTCTCCCTGCTCCCACACCCCACTTCTCCCCCTTCAGGGCCATTAAATCCAGTGCATGGCACTGAAGTGGCCATTTCTCTTCTTGGCTGTGTGACTAGAAGTAAGCAAAAGCAGGGGACATGAATTTGACAACTAAAAAGAAAGCCTGGATCTTATTTAAAGCTCTGCTTGAGTTGTTAAGAATAACAGGAATCAAACATCATACCCTATTTTCCTGTTTATCAAAAGATTTCAGGGAACAGACATAGGAAATGGAATCCATTTTCTCGTCTTCAGACCCACTCGCACGGAAGGCAGACAATTTTTCATATACATATGTACATTCCTGAAGATGACGATAGCTCCCATCCTGAGATCTCCACGTTCTCGGTGTTGTACATTAAAATAAACAAAAAAGCCAAAGAATCTGAAGCAGGAAACATATGGTGACGTGGAATTTCATAATGAAGGGGCTCAAAATTATAATCAGAGCATCTCCCCTTTCTCAAAAGAGCTGTCTGACCCTTGAAACAAAAAAAGGTTAAATGTTTTTCCCATTTCTCCCTTCAGAAAGCAAAAGATATTAGACAACCTGGTGTTCAAATGGGGCCTACAGCAACAGGCACACCTCCATCGAGACTTGATTTTACCCTGTGGATATGCTGTAACCACACAAACAAAAGGGATTTGCTTTATATTTTATGAAGATCAATCTTATTAACATTTTAATAAACTTATATAAGCTATTTGGTGTTCAGGAAATGGATGTTTTGCGAAAGAAAATAAACGGGATAAAATAACTCCCGAGTTGTGCTTTTTGCTTTTAGGAGAAAATGACCCGTTTGTTCACTGTCCAGGCTAATATTCCTTCATTCACTCAGCAGACCTTTGCTGGGGACCTCCTGTGGACTGGGCACTGTTCTAGGTTCTGGTGTTAAAGAAACAGTCCTTGCTCTCAAGACACCTCCATAGGATGATTAAGAGATGCCCAATGCATGTATCAGTACAGAAGAACGTACAGGAAGCACAAATCTGATCATGCCCACCTCTGAGTAACCCTCGAGTGGCTCCCTTCCTCAGGGTCAAGTCCATGCATGGGATCAAGGCCCCTCCAGATTTCTGGCTCTCACTTAAACCTGAAGCTCATCTCACAGCCCTACCTCCCGCCACTAGTGCCCCTGCCTTCACCTGGCAAAGTCCGACTTGTCCCTTAGCTTGTACTTCTCGAAGTCTCAAATGCTCCCCCTTCCCATGTTCTCTAGCCCTTTGCACTGACTTTGCGTCACTGCCGTGGCCTCTTACACTAGACCCTAAGTTCCTTCAGGGCTGAGCCTGAATTCCTAACACTTGGGTGAACCTCTAGTACAAAGACACAGATATATATTGTTCAGAGAGCGAGTGAACGAGGGCAGCTACGTCTGTCAGTGACCAGATGACAATGGAGTGCCTGCCCAGTGCACAGGGCTGGGAGGGGCAGGAGGCTGCTTCAGTACAGTAGCTGGAGCACAGCTAGGACTGTAGAGGGTTGTGGGGTGAAAGGAAGGTGAGAAAGTAGAGCTCATGAGAGCAGACGGCCCTGCAGAAGTGAGGGGGTGAAGAGGTGGGCAGGAGCGGGACACGGAAGCAAACAAATCAAAGGTACGTTGTGGATGTGGGAGCCTGGAGTGTGTTTTAAAGAGAAAGAGGTGGGCAGTGGAGGGGGAGGTCTGAAGAGAGGGGAGGGCTGAGGACGCAGTGTTCCAGGGGAAGGAAAAGACAGTAATTGAGAGCAAAGGCAGAATAGGTAAGCTTGGTAAAATGATGGATGTTTCCTTTTGAGGTATGGTGGAGGGCAAGGAGGATTTTCTTGCCTGCTGGACTTGTTTATTTTTTTAGTGATATAAGAGGCAAGTTTGATTAAGATAAAAATGTCTAGTTATTCAATAAATAGTATCATTTTGGAAAAAAGTAATGTTAAAGCTCTACTCTCCTTGATCTACCAAAGTTCATTCTAGATGCATCAAAAACTAAGCAGGAAAAAGTATCTACAGAAGCACCAGAAAAAACTGTGAGAGAATATTTGTAATCCTGGAATGGCAAAGGCCTTTTTTAGTATGATGCAAAACTCAAAAGCAACAAAGTATTGATGCTGGTGCCTCCACTTAACAAACAGAGGCAAAGAGAGTTTGTGTACTTTCAGTGATTTAGTGGCAAACCAGGTTTGAATTTACAGTCTCCTATTTTCTAATTTACCTCAAATATATCACAGAGGGATTATACCCTTCCTTGTTTTAATTTTCTCAGAGGATTCTCCTGGAAGCAGTTCTGAGTTTACTCTGAAATAACAAAGTACTGCATTAGCACCCAGAGTAGTTAGTACTCTACCCAAAAACTCTAGCCTCAGTGAATTCCTTAACAGGCTCCAAGGAACTGATTTCCTTGAGTTTTCTTTTCTTTTTTTGAACAGTTTGGCTCAAACTGAGAATACACAACACTTTCTAATAGCTGTGACTTCTACATACTTTCCTATATACAGATGTCTTTCAGCACAATGTAATTCTGTTTAGGAATAATCTCTTCAGAAGGAAGTTCATTTGATATTCTGTAGTCGCATCGTATCTGTTCTGAACTAGCTTACAACTGAATGTTGGGTCTAATAGGCTGTGGCATTGAAACGTTTGGTTATTTAATGAAAACACACACACAAACATACACATGCAAACACACACATACACACACACATGCAAATGAACACACACATACACATGTAAATACACACACAGGCACTTGCATAGCATGGTGATTTGACCATTTCATGTGATTCAAAAACACCTAATACCAGAAACCATCATTTTCAGCCAGTCATCTTCCTCTGACATCCTTGGGAAGATTTTGGGTCACAGGCTCCTTCCAGTGACACACTGCAGTTAGAAAATGCTGGGCCATGTTTCAGCTGCCCCAAAAACGAGTACTTGGAGGGAAGGATGCCAGTGGTGTAAGTTAAAATGCCTATGCTTTAATGGAGAGGTGAAAGAATAGCTACTGATGTTAAGTGACCTCAAAATCCAAAACCTTATCATCAGTTAAGGCTGCCTGAGAGTCACTGGCAAAATGTTCCCTCACCAGGAGGAAGAAAAATGAAAAGCCCCAGGTTCCAGTTCCCACTGTGGTGACGTTCCTGGGTTAGTTCTAACAGTCAAAGTCTGCGGTCCATTATCATGGGGTAATCTAAGACTTAATGGAAAGGGTATTTCAGAGCTTCTGACTAGCCACTCTAATGCTCTAACGTTTGTTTTATGAATTATAACTAAATTAAATTAGAACAACTGAACTGATGTAACTGATTGAGCAAAATTCAAACCCAATGTGCCATTGTAAAAACTGGCGTTGCCAGCATCTTGGCTACAGAGCACAGACACACAAGTTGTCGGTTACGAGGGGTAAAGTGTTCATTGTGTATAAGCATTACGAGAGAAGCTGCAGAAACAGAAGATGAAATATTCTAACTCTACTCTCAAGAAGTGAAAATCTGACAGATGCCAATCATAAATGTTTCTTTTCAGCACATGTAATGGAAAGCTTCTAACAGTCTCACAACTGGTGAGAATTAGCTGTCTTCTTAGAATTATTGGAACGTACTGTGAGTGTAGAACGGTGTGATCAGAGTCAGCCTGAACGAGCTTCTTAGGCCAGGGGATCTCGGGCAACGTACAGATTTCAATCTTGAAAATTACTGTTTCTGAACCTCAGCCCGTGGCTTCAGGAACCCCCAGAAAGATTATGTGAAATTTCGTCTGTATGTGTGTGTGTACACAATTCTGGGGAATGGATGAAGAGGTTTTATCAGGTATAAGTCACTGTGCTGAAGACTTGCCTCATAAATCTTAAAATATACATATTCTTTGATCCAGTAGTTTTGCTTTTAGGAATTTGTACATAAGGATATTTAGAGAAACACTGTAATCGGAAAAAAAATATAAACCAAATAAATAAATAAATACTATCTGGGGGACAGAATAAACAAATCATCGTGAGCTATAAAATGATATACTAGAAGCCATAAAAAAAACTCATGAGGCAAAGAGAATGTAGTGACATGAGACATGTTCACCATGCCTTAGGTTAAAAGAGGTTATAACCCCTTGTGCAGGTTATGACTCCAAACGGACCAGAAAGACAAACCTAGGTCTCCCTTTCGCACGGGTCAAGGGTCCAAGCAGGCTGAATGATTGTCACAGGCAGCTCGAGGAAGTGGTCTGAAGTCCTGTGATGGCAGACTGACCCCAAGCCTCTGAGAGGAAATAATGGAGCCATGTGTCCACTCTGGAAAGACTGTAACTCCAAGACAAGACTTCACAATAAGTTGACAGGAAGGAAGTCTTTGGCCAAGATCATGAATCTGTTAAACTGGGAGTGAGAATCAGCAGATTAGTGTGAAAAATAACTAACTGTACTGAGACTTTACTTTTATTTTAAATGGGTTCAAGTGTTATGTGATGTCCCTGGGTGCTGCAAAATGGTTAATGCACTCAGCTGCACAGAGGTTTGGGTCCACACAGAGGTGCTTTGGAAGAAAGGCCTGGTGATCTACTTCTGAAAAAGCAGCCACTGGAAACCCTATGGAGCACAGTTCTATTCTGACACACATGGGGTCTCCATGAGTTGGAACTGACTAGACAACAACTGATTTACAGTTTTATGTAGAAATCAGCTAGGGGACAAGAGAATTACAAAAATTACTATTTTCTACAGTCCCAGATTTATGTAAAAATTGATCCAGGCAAGCTATATTAACAGATCTTAAAATTACTGGATGAACAGCTGTTGGCAAACAGATTATTTATGAGTGACAAAGAGAAACATGACCCTTACAATGGAGAAACAAACGATCAAACTTTGCATGAACAATAATGCCATCAGCTGACATTCTGGACCTCCTGATGGGATAAAATGGGAAGGATGCCATATAACGTATGCAGTGGTCCCACCGAAAAGTGTAGATTCCAAGTCTAATGACAGGGAAACAATCCGACAAATTCCGACTGAGGAACATTCTACAACATAACTGATCTGGACTCACAATGTCAATGGAATGAGAGTTAAAAAAAAAAAAAAAGGCAGGGGCTGTTGTACATTAAAAGAGACCAAAGAGACATGACTACAAAATGCAGGGCTTGATACCTTAATAGATTCTGGATTAGAAGAAAATTTACAAAAGATGTCATAGGACATGTGGGGAAATTTAAAAATGGACAGTATATTAGTATTATACGATGAAGCTCGATTCTGAAGCGTGAATGGCACTGCGATGATGGAGGAGAACGTCCTTGCTCTAAGAAGACACACATTCAAGTATTTAGACGAATGTGTGATGTCTGCAGCTTACTTTCCAACAGTTCAGTAAAAAAAGGAAAGAGAGACAAAGCAGATGCGACAAAAATGGTAACACTGGTGGGATTAGGTAAAAGGTGGATATTCATTCTATTATACTTAAACTGCGTAAGTTCAGGTAAAATAAATTTTTAAAGGTGAAAACCACCCACAGAAGAAAGACATGCTACTTTCCATCCAGACAAAACATGCTTGAGAGACCAGTTTTATCACTTAGGCCATAAGCTATCCTAGGTATCCTGGGTGCCTGGTACAGCCTGCACAGCAATGCATCCCAGGGGAGGCACACGTTTACAAGGGTGAATGATAAACTTCAGAGTTAAATTTGCAAACCTCAGAAGTGTTACCAGTAACTATCACAGGCATTATGAAATTATAAGAATAAAAAAGCCCCCCAAATTGCTGATGCCCTCAACATTAATAAACCAAGTCAAAACACAGAGCTAATGAAAGCCTGAGACCTAGAAAAGGCAATGCTGCACATCATCAGAAAGACTGTGCTTCCTTGCTGAGCACCTTGAGAGCGGTCCCCACAGGACCTGTAAGTGACATCTAACGGGCTGTCACTTTCAACTGAAGATGACATTGGGCAGGGGTGGTCGTAGGGGTGGAGGACTACAATGTGTCTGGAGTCAGGGGGAGAAAACCGCCGAGCCAAGGAAGGGGACAGGGAGCAAGGGTCTCAGGGCTTGACACTGCCTTACAATAACGTCCTCACCCTGGTGGCCATGATCGTCCTCACCCTGGTGGCCATGATCGGAAAGGTGCAGACAGCGGTACTTTTTGCTGACCTCACTGAATGTGCCCTGAAAAAGAATCCACATACTCCGCCAAATGCAACATGGAGCAAGAAGCTATTAGAAAAATTAATGGATTTTTTTTAATTCAGAGGTCCCAATATTGCTATACTGTTAGTACAACTAGACATTTGAGTCTGTCTCGCGTTTCTTAGAATTAGTGGATATTCAAAGATTTCAAGAGGTAGGAGGCGGAGCCAAGACTGCGGAATAGACAGACGCTTCCAGCAACCCCTCTTTACAACAAAGACCCGAAAAAGCAGGTGAAACAAGCGTATTTTTGACAAGCTGGGAGCCCTGAGCATCAAAGGCAAGCTTAGACAATGAACTGAGGGGCAGGCAGAGGAGAGACCGTTCAGAAGTGGAGAGGAGTTACTGGTCCTGAATCGCGGGGAGCCCTCAGGCACTGTTCCCAGAGCAGCGGCAGTGGGGGCGGCGGGCTAGTACTAGCGTTCGGCTGCAGTTTCCATAGGGAGAAGCAGACAGCCGCACAGCCTACTCACACCTCCGGAACCTGAGGAGAACGGCGCTCTCAGGAAAAGCTAAGTGCTTGCGTATATTTTACCGTGTCCCCCCACCCCAAAGCCGGCTTCCTTGGCTTAATCCCTGGGCCTGAGATAGGCCCTGCTGAGCACCTAGAGCCGAGCCATCTTCCCGGCCTTGGGGAAGGAAAAAATTTGCAACTGGGGGGAAAAGATAATTTGTTAGCTCCATTAACCAGGGGAGCTCAGGACAGAAGCAGCTCCTGTCCAGGCATAAACGGTCCGTGGACCTTGAGCACCTTTCCCTTCTGCGTGGACATGTGTGGGCCTATTTCAGGAGAACAGGCCCTTGTTGGCAAACTCCAACCATTTCAGCTGTGCGGTGGAGAGGTGGGTGTTTGACGTTTGACATTGCTTTGACTATCAAACAAGGTCCGCACCTACCCACATCAGGGACCTATGGACTGGTAGCTCCATTCAGGTCACCCAGCCACCCGTGACAGGGTTCCAAAGGTAACTGGTACCTCCCAGTCCTTACGACCAAAAACTTTGGATGCCCATGGTCTGTCTGCAGAACCTACCCACCAGCAAGCTCTAAGGAACAGGGATGCATTTTCCTCAGAAACTCTTGGGGGTTGGTTCTCAGCCCCATGCCTTGTTCACAGCGTGACCCCCTGCTGCAATCACATACCGGTATATACACCAATCACCCCTGCACCTCTAAGACTGTAGGACAGAGCCTGTACCACACACTTGATGATCAGCTACCTGGAAACCTGAGCTGAATTCATACAAGAAAACTGAATGAACTCCTAGACTGATATACCTGATAACAACTCTAGCCAGCTGGGGACAGGACACCAGAGCTCCAAAGGTGAAAATAATCAAGCTAGCTCACTCAAGAAACCCACAGGGGTATACCAAAACAAAACAAAGCAAGCAGCTACGACATAGTAAGCAAGCATAAACTAATACAATAACTTACAGATGAATCAGAGACAACAGTAAATATCAAGTCACTTAAAGAAACAGGCCATGATCACCTCAACAGGCTCTCAAAACAAACAATCCAGGGAGCTTCTAGATGAAAGAGCATTCCTGGAATTACCAAGTTTAATACACAGAACCCTTCAAGTAAATGAGGCAATATGCAGAACAAGCCAAGGAACACAGAGATAAAGCAACTGAGGAAATTAGAAAGATTATTCAGGAACATAATGAAAAGTTTAATAAGCTGGAAAAATCCATAGACAGGCAGCAATCAGAAATTCAGAAGATTAATAATAAAATTACAGAATTAGACAACTGAATAGAAAGTCAGAGGAGCAGAATTGAGCAAGTAGAAGCTAGAATTTCTGAACTTGAAGATAAATCACTTGGCACTAATATATTTGAAGAAAAATCAGATAAAAGAATTAAAAAAAATGAAGAAACGTTAAGAATCATGTGGGACTCTATCAAGAGAAATAACCTACAAGTGACTGAATTACCAGAAGAGGGAGGGATAACAGAAAATACAAAGAAAATTGAAGAATTTGTTGGCAGAAAACTTCCCTGATATTGTGAAAGATGAGATGATATCTATCTAAGACGCGCACTGAACTCCACATAAGGTAGATCTTAAAAGAAAGTCAGCAAGACATATTATACTCACACTTGCCAAAACCAAAGATAAGGAGAGAATTATAAGAGCAGCAAGGGATAAAAGAAAAGTCACCTACAAAGGAGAGTCACTAAGAATAAGCTCGGACTACTCGGCAGAAACCATGCAGGCAAGAAGGCAATGGGATGACATATTTAAAAAACTAAAGGAAAAAACTGCCTGCCAAGAATCATATATCCATCAAAACTGTCTCTCAAATATGAAGGTGAAATTAAGACATTTCCAGATAAACACGAGTTTAGGGAATTCGTAAAAACCAAACCAAAACTACAAGAAATACTAAAGGGAGTTCTTTGGTTAGAAAATCAATAATATCAGGTATCAGCCCAAGACAAGAACACTGGGCAGAGCAACCAGAAGTCAACCCAGACAGGGAAATCCAAAAAAAAAAAAGCGAGATTATTTAAAAAAAAAAAAAAAAAAAAGCCCAAAACAGGGTAACAGTGATATTACATAAAAGAAGACAACATTAAAATAATAAAGAGGGACTAAGAAATGTAATCATACACCTTCCCTATGCAGAGGAAGATAATGGCGATACAAAGAAATAAAAGTTAGTTTTAAATTTAAGAAAATAATCAGGTAACCACAAAGGAGACAAACTATCCTACACATCAAAATAAAATACAAGGGAAAAATAGACTCAGCAGAAACAAAATGAAAAACAACAAATATGAGGAAAGGACAATATATAAAGAAAATTTACTCAGCACACAAAATCAAGTGGGAAAACGAAACTGTCAACAACACACAAAAAAAGACATCAAAATGATAGCACTAAATTCATACCTATCCATAATCACCCTGAATGTAAATGGACTCAATGCACCAATAAAGAGACAGAGCGGCAGAACTGATTAAAAAATAAGATCTGTCTATATGCTGCCTACAAGAGACACACCTCATATGCTGCCTACAAGAGACACACCTTAGATTTAGAGAAACAAACTAAAACTAAAAGAAATGAAAAAAAATATGAAGCAAACAACAATCTAAAAAGAGCAGGAGTGGCAATATTAATTTCTGACAAAATAGGCTTTAAAGTTAAATCCATCAGAAAGGATACGGAAAGTTACTATATAATGACTAAAGGGACAATACACCAAAAAGATATAACCACATTAAATATTAATGCACCCAATGACAGGGCTGGAAGATACATAAAACAAACTCTATCAGCATTCAAAAGTGAGATAGACAGCTCCACAGTAATAGTAGGAGACTTCAACACACCAATTTTGGTGAAGGACAGGACATCTAGAAAGAAGCTCAATAAAGACACGGAAGATCTAAATGCCACCATCAACCAACTTGACCTCATGGACATACACAGGACACTCCACCTAACAGCAACCAAGTTATACTTTCTTTTCTAGTGCACATGGAACATTCTCTAGAATAGACCACATATTAGGTCATAAAGCAAGCCTTAGCAGAATCCAAAACACTGAAATATTACAAAGCATCTTCTCTGAACATAAGGCCATGAAAGTGGAAATCAATAACGGGAAAAGAAATCAAACACATGGAAACTGAACAATACCCTGCTCAAAAAAAACTGGCTTATAGAAGACGTTAAGGAGGAAACAAAGAAATTCACAGAATCCAATGAGAATGAAAACACTTCCTATCAGAACCTTTGGGACACAGCAAAAGTGGTGCTCAGAGGCCAATTTATATCAACAAATGCACACATAACAAAAAAGAAGAAAGGGCCAAAATCAAAGAATTATCCCTACAACTTGAACACATAGAAAGGGAGCAACAAAAGAAACCTTAAGGCACTAGAAGAAGGGAAATAATAAAAATTTGAGTAGAAGTAAATGAAATAGAAAACAGAAAAAAACTGAAAGAGTTAACAAGACCAAAAGCTGGTTCTTTGAAAAAAATCAACAAAATGATAAACCACTGGCCAAACTGAAAAAAGAAAAACAGGAGAGGAAGCAAATAACCCAAATAAGAAATAAGATGGGTGATATTACAACAGACCCAACTGAAATTAAAAGAATCTTATCAGATTACTATGAAAAATTATACTCTAACAAATTTGAAAATCTAGAAGAAACAGATGAATTCCTAGGAACACTACCTACCTAAACTAAAACAAACAGAGGTAGAACAACTAAATAGACCCATAACAAAGGAACAGATTGAAAAGGTAATCAAAAAACTCCCAACCAAAAAAAGCCCTGGTCCTGACGGCTTCACTGCAGAGCTCCACCAAATGTTCAGGGAAGGGTTAACACCAGTATTACTAAAGGTATTTCAGAGCATAGAGAAGGACTGAATACTACGGAACTCATTCTATGAAGCCACCATATCCCTGATAGCAAAACCAGGTAAAGACACCACAAGAAAAGAAAATTATAGACCTATATCCCTCATGAACGTAGATGTAAAAATCCTCAACAAAATTCTAGCCAATAGAATTCAACAACATATCAAAAAAAAAATTCACCATAACCAAGTGGGATTCATACCAGGTATGCAGGGATGGTTCAACATTAGAAAAGCAATTAACGTAATCCACCACATAAATAAAACAAAAGAGTCACATGATTTTATCAATTGATGCAGAAAGGGCATTTGACAAAGTCCAACAACCATTCATGATAAAAACTCTCAGCAAAATGGGAATAGAAGGAAAATTCCTCAACATAATAAAGGGCATTTATACAAAGCCAACAGTCAACATCACCCTAAATGGAGAGTGCCTGAAAACATTCCCACTGAGATCGGGAACCAGACAAGGATGCCCTTTATCACCGCTCTTATTCAACATTGTGTTGGAGGTCCTAGCCAGAGCAATTAGGCTAGATAAAGAAATGAAAGGCATCCAGATGGGCAAGGAGGAAGTAAAAGTATCTCTATTTGCAGATGACATGATCTCATACACAGAAAACCCTAAGGAATCCTCCAGAAAACTACTGAAACTAATAAAAGAGTTCAGCAGAATATCGGGATACAAGATAAACATACAAAAATCAGTTGGATTCCTCTACACCAACAAAAAGAACATCGAAGAGGAAATCACCAAATCAATGCCATTTACAGTAGCCCCCAAGAAGATAAAACACTTAGGAATAAATCTTACCAGAGATGTAAAAGACTTATACAAAAAAAACTACAGTACACTTCTGCAAGAAACCAAAAGAGACATAAGTGGAAAAACATGCCCTGCTCGTGGATAGGAAGAGTTAACATTATAAAAGTGTCTATTCTACCCAAAGCGATCTATACATTTAATGCAATTCCGATCCAAATCCCAACAACATTCTTTAATGAGATGGAGAAACAAATCACCAACTTCATATGGAAGGAAAGAGGCCCTGGATAAATAAGGCATTACTGAATAAGAAGAACAAAGTGGGAGGCCTTACTTTACCTGATTTTAGAACCTATTATACCGCTGAAGTAGTCGAAACAGCCTGGTACTGGTACAACAACAGATACATGGATCAATGGAACAGAATTGAGAATCCAAACATAAATCCATCCACATATGAGCAGCTGATATTTGACAAAGGCCCCAAAACAGTTAAATGGGGAAAAGATAGCCTTTTTAACAAATGGTGGTGGCATAACTGGATATCCATCTGCAAAAAAAGAAACAAGACCCATACCTCACTCCACGCACAAAAACTAACTCGAAATGGATCAAAGACCTAAATATAAAATCTAAAACGATAAAGATCATGGAAGTAAAAATAGAAACAAAATTAGGAGACCTAATACATGGCATAAACAGTATACAAAACATAATTAAGAATGCAGAAGAAAAACTAGATAACCGGGAGCTCCTAAAAATCAAACACCTATGCTCATCCAAAGACTTCACCAAAAGAGTAAAGACTACCTACAGACGGGGAAAAAGTTTTTAGCTATGACATGTCTGATCAGGACCTCACCCAGTACCCAGTGCCGTCGAGTCGATTCCAACTCATAGCGACCCCTATCTCTAAAATCTACATGATACTGCAAAAACTCAACTACAAAAAGGCAAATAACCCAATTAAAAAATGGGCAAAAGGTGTGAACAGACACTTCACTAAAGAAGACATTCAGGTAGCTAACAGGTACATGAGGAAATGCTCACAATCATTAGCCATTAGGGAAATGCAAATCAAAACTACAATGAGATTTCATGTCACTCCAATGAGACTGGCATTAGTCCAAAAAATACAAAATAATAAATGTTGGAGAGGCTGAGGAGAGACTGGGACACTTATACACTGCTGGTGGGAATGTAAAATGGTACAACCTCTTTGGAAATCGATTTGGCACTTCCTTAAAAGGTAGAACCAGAACTACCATACAATCCAGCAATCCCACTCCTTGGAATATATCCTAGAAAAATAAGAGGCTTTACATGAACAGATATATGCACACCCATGTTCATTGCAGCTCTGTTTACAATAGCAAAAAGATGGAAGCAACCAAGGTGCCCATCAACAGATGAATGGATAAATAAATTATCTTAAATTCATACAGTAGAATACTACACATCGATAAAGAACAGTGATGAATCTGTGAAACATTTCATGACATGGAGGAATCTGGAAGGCATTATGCTGAGTGAAATTAGTCAGTTGCAAAAGCACAAATATTGCATAAGACCAATATTATAAGAACTTGAAAATAGTTTAAATAGAGAAGAAAATATTCTTTGATGGTTATTAGAGGGGGAGAGAGGGAGGGTGGGAGAGGGGTATTCACTAACTAGATAGTAGATAAGAAATACTTTAGGTGACAGGAAAGAACACACAATACAGGTGAAGTCAGCACAACTGGACTAAACCAAAAGCAGTTTCCTGAATAAACTGAATGCTTTGAAGGCCAGCATAGTAGGGACAAGGGTCTGGGGACCATGGTTTCAGGGGACATCTAAGTCAATTGGCATGATAAAATTTATGAAGAAAACATTCTGCATCACACTTTGAAGAGTAGTGTCTGTGGTCTTAAACACTAGCAAGCAGCCATCTAAGATGCATAAATTGGTCACAAGCCACTTGGATCAAAGGAGAATGAAGAACACCAAGGACACAAGGTGATTATGAGCTCGAGAGATTGAAAGGGCCACATGAACCTGAGACTACATCATCCGGAGCCCAGAGGAACTAGATGGTGCCCGGCCACAACCGATGACTGCCCTGACAGGGAGCACAACAGAGAACCCCTGAGGGAGCAGGAGACCAGTGGGATGCAGACCCCAAATTCTCATAAGACCAGACTTAATGGTGTGACGGAGACTGGAAGGACCCTGGTGGTCATGGCCCCCAGACCTTCTGTTGGCCCAGGACAGGAACCATTCCCAAATCCAACTCTTTAGACGTGGATTGGACTGGACAATGGATTGGGGAGGGATGCTGGTGAGGAGTGAGCTTCTTGGAGCAGGTGGACACTTGAGACTATGTTGGCATCTCCTGCCTGGAGAGATGAGAGGGTGGAGGGGGTGGAGGCTGGCGAAGTGGGCACGAAAAGAGAGAGTGAAGGGAGAGACGGGCTGTCTCATTGGGGGGAGAGTAGTTGGGAGTGTGTAGCGGGGTGTATGTGGGTTTTTGTGTGAGAGGCTGACTTGATTTGTAAACTTTCACTTAAAACACAATAAAAATCATAAAAATTAAAAAAAAAAAAATATTTCAAGAGGTAGCTTATGATCAGGAACTGATCGTACAGAAAGAAGAAGTCCAAGGTGCTCTGAAGGCATTGGCGAAAAACAAGGCTCCAGGAATTGATGGAATATCAACTGAGACGTTTCAACAAATGGATGCAGCACTGGAAGTGCTCACTCGTCTATGCCAAGAAATTTTGCAGACAGCTACCTGGATAACTGACTGGAAGAGATGCATATTTATGCCTATTCGGTGATCCAGGTGAATGCAGAAATTATCAAACAATATCACTAGTGAGTAAAATTTTGCTGAAGATCATTCAAAAGTGGCTGCAGCAATATGTTGACAGAAATTCAGACCAGATTCAGAAGAGGACATGGAAGCAGTGATATCACTGCTGATGTCAGATGAATCCTGGCTGCAAGCAAAGAATACCAGAAGGATGTTTGCCTGTGTTTTATTGACTGTGCAAAGGCATTCGTCTGTGTGGATCGTAACAAATTATAGATAACATTGCGAAGAATGGGAATTCTGGAACACTTAATTTGTACTCATGAGGAACCTGTACATAGATGAAGAGGTAGTTGCTTGGACAGAACAAGGGGATACTGAATGGCTTTAAAGTCAGGAAAGGTGCGCATCGGGGTTGTATCCTTTCACCATACATATAGGAGGGATCAGTCCCCGGAGAAGGACATCATGCTTGGTAAAGTACAGGGTCAGCGGAAAAGAGGAAAACCCTCAATGAGATGAACTGACACAGTGGCTGGAACAATGGGCTCAATTTTAAGGATGGTGCAGGACTGGGCAGTGTTTTGTTCTATGATATGTAGGGTCGCCATGAGTCTGAACCGACTTGACGGCACCTAACAACAAATTTCTTATTAGAATAGAGCAGAAAATACAGGATGCTGAGTTTGTGCGTGGTTAAATGTATGGCAGGTAGTGTATTCAGTTGTATTTGAAGTGTGTTTGGGCCTAAGGGCTTAATCCTGGCTTGTAGTTCACCCTGTAGTATGCAACAGACATGTAGTCCTACAGGAGAAGGTACTAACATGCAAGATACCCTGAGAGTGGAAATGAGTGGGCTGACATAACCAAAAGGACCTGGAATTACAGTGTGCTTTCTTCTCCCATGAGTGAGCAATATGCTCTATTTTCAACAGGTCTGTGTTCTAGATGTGATAATTATCCCATAATGTGCATGTTTTTAAAATGTCATGATAGCTTTATTAAGACAAATATTTCTGAACAACATTTCAAGTTGTAGTGCCTTAACCACTCCAATTGAAGAAACATAATGGATTGGAAGCCTTGCTGATGCTCCCAAAACACCTGACTTTCAGATTGCAGTAGAATGGCCAGAAGAAGAGACTTCATAATCTTAGCAGAGAGAATCTGCCCGGCCTTTTGCTCTTTATGTTTTGGTGTTTGCAAAAGTAGCAGTAGAGGATCTTAGAGAAGAAACGCCAAAAGGGGTAAAGGAGACGTTCCTAGCTAGTCGGAAGTAGAAACTAAAGCTGTCCTCTAGCTAACCAACAATGGAAGGATCAGTGGTAGAATTCTTGCCCTCCAGGCAGGAGACCTGGGTTTGATTCCTGGTCAATGCACCTCATGCACAGCCACCACCTGTCTGTCAGTGGAGATGTGTGTGTTTCTATGATGCCAAATACATTTTAGTGGAGCCTCCAGACTAAGGCGGGCTAGGAAGAAAGGCCTGGTAATCTACTTAGAAAAATCAGCATGAAAACCCTATGGATCACAATGGTCCCATCTGCCACTGATCCCAGAGATGGTGTTTAGGACCGGGCACTGTTTCGTTCCATTGTGCATGGGGTCAGCATGAGTCAGGGTTGCCTTCAAGGCAGCTAACAACAACAGCAATGTTCATATTGATGTTTTAATCACTGGGTGCATTTCGTAACTCTTCCATTGCAGAGTGATAGTCCAAGATACAATAACCCACCGCGATCAAGTTGACATGGAAGCCCTATAGCAGAGTAGAACTGCCCCACAGGGTTTCCAAGCAGTGCCTGGTGGAGTCCAACTACCAACCTTTTGGTTAGCTGCCGTAGCTCTTAGCCACTTTGCCACCAGGGTTCCCAGAGTGATAGTAGGGGCACTATAAATCCACAGTGAGTCCCCCTCATAGTGACCTGTCACCTCTGCCTGGACATCTTCAGTGATATCAGGGAAAAGGGGCGGGAGCACAATCTCAGAAACAGCCCATTCAGGGGCTGAGTAGCTGTTTCACTGATTTACATGGTAACTTCTTTTTCCCCCGTTACGGACTGAATTGTGCACACACACACACCCCTCCCCCCCGCCAACTATGCCAAAGTCCGAATCCCTGGTACTTGTGAACGTGACCTTGTTTAGAAATAGAAAGATATTATCAGTTACCATGAAGTCGTACTGGAGTAGGGTGGGTCCTAATATAAGTTCAGGGATGTTCCTACAAGAGGAGAAGACACTCAGAGAGACAGACTGAGGAGGGAGGGCCTCTGAAGATGCATCTCCAAGCCAAGGCACACCTGGAGCTACCAGAGCTGGGAGAGACAAGAAAGGAGCTTCCCCTAGAGCTCACAGAGACAGCACGGCTGGGCCAACTTTGATTAGGATTCCCTGCCTCCAGAATTGTGCTGCAAAAGACTTCTGTTCTTATAAGCCACCCAGTTTGTGTTATTTTGTTATGGCAGCCGGAGGAAATTAATACCTCCTCCAATACAGAGTGGAAGCTGCATGAGGCAGGGCAGGACTAGATACATCTAATTTACTGCTGTATCTCCACTGAACGCTAGTGACTGCAGACCAGATGAGTTGTGGAATGACGTTAAGGACATCAATGACATCAAGGACATCATCCATGAAGCAAGCAAGAGGTTACTGAAAAGACACAAAAGACCAAGATGGATGTGAGAGGAGACTCTGAAACTTGCTCTTGAGCGTCGAGCAGCTAAAGCAAAAGGAAAGAATTGATGAAGTAAAAGAACTGAACAGAAGATTTCAAAGGGCCTCTCGAGATGACAAAGTAAAGTGTTATAATGACATGTGCAAAGAGCTGGAGATGGAAAACCAAAAGGGAAGAACACGCTCGGCGTTTCTCAAGCTGAAAGAACTGAAGAAAAAATTCAAGCCTCGAGTTGCAATAGTGAAGGATTCCATGGGGAAAATCTTAAATGATGCAGGAAGCATCAAAAGAAGATGGGAGGATACACAGAGTCATTATACCAAAAAGAAATGGACTACGTTCAACCATTTCAGAAGGTAGCATACGATCAGGAACTGATGGTACTGAAGGAAGAGGTCCAAGCTGTACTGAACGCATTGGCAAAAAACAAGGCACTGGGAATTGACGAAATACCAAATGAGAGGTTTCAACAAACAGATGCAGCACTGGAAGTGCTCACTCATCTATGTCAAGAAATTTGGAAGACAGCTACCCAGCCAACCAACTGGAGGAGATGCACATTTATGCCTATTCTCAAGAAAGGTGATCCCACCAAACGTGGAAATTATCAAACAACATCATTAATATCACACACAAGTAAAATTTTGCTGAATATCATTCAAAAGCATCTGCAGCAGTATATAGACAGGGAACTGCCAGAGATTCAAGCCAGATTCAGAAGAGGACTTGGAACCAGGGATCTCATTCCTGATGTCAGATGGATCCTGGCTGAAAGCAGAGAATACCAGAAGGATGTTTACCTGTGTTTTATTGACTATGCAAAGGCATTCGACTGTGTGGATCATAACAAACTAGGGATAACACTGTGAAGAATGGGAATTCCAGAACACTTCATCGTGCTCATGAGGAACCTTTACATGGATCAATAGGCAGTTGTTCGGACAGAACAAGGGGAGACTGATTGGTTTAAAGTCAGGAAAGGTGTGCGTCAGGGTTGTATTCTTTCACCATACCTATTTAATCTGTATGCTGAACAAATAATACGAGAAGCTGGACTATATGAAGAAGAACGGGGCATCAGGATTGGAGGAAGACTCATTAACAATATGCGTTATGCAGATGACACAACCTTGCTTGCTGAAAGTGAAGAGGACTTGAAGCACTTACTAATGAAGATCAAAGACCACAGCCTTCAGTATCAATTACGCCTCAACATAAAGAAAACAAAAATCCTCACAACTGGACCAATGAGCAACATCATGATAAATGGAGAAAAGATTGAAGTTGTCAAAGATTTCATTTTACTTGGATTCATAATCAACAGCCGTGGAAGCAGCAGTCAAGAAATCAAAAGACGCAATGCATTGGGCAAATCTGCTGCAAAGGACCTCTTCCAAGTGTTGAAGAGCAAAGATGTCACCCTGAGGACTAAGGTTTGTCTGACCCAAGCCACGGTATTTCCAATCATATCATATGCATGTAAAAGCTGGACAATGAGTAAGGAAAACCGAAGAAGAGTTGACGCCTTTGAATTGTGGTGTTGGCGAAGAATATTGAATATACCGTGGACTGCCAAGAGAACGAACGAATCTGTCTTGGAAGAAGTGCAGCCAGAATGCTCCTTAGAGGCAACGATGGCGAGACTGCGTCTTACATACTTTGGACATGTTGTCAGGAGGGATGAGACCCTGGAGAAGGACATCATGCTTGGCAGAGTACAGGGTCAGCGGACAAGAGGAAGACCCTCAATGAGGTGGATTGACACGGTGGCTTCAACAATGAGCTCAAGCATAACAACAACTGTGAGGATGGCGCAGGACCGGGCAGTTTCGTTCTGTTGTGCATAGGGTTGCTGTGAGTCGGAACCGACTCGACGGTACCTAACAACAACAACAACATCTCCAGTGTCTAACACATAACACAGCATCTCTCTCAGGGCAAGCACATCAGCAGGCAGCTGGCGGAGATGCTGCACTTTATGGGAATGTGCTGTACTGGCCTGGGAAATTGCCTTCTATTTTCATCTGTACGATGTGGCTCTTTAACTTAATTTTATATGGTGACGTTGGCTCGATTCTCTTTCTCTCGCTACAGAGTTTCACCTTTCTCGTAGGAAAAAAATCCTCATAAAAACAATTTTTAATACATCAAAATATTGTCAGGAACCTTAAGCCCTAATGTCTCAAGTTATCTGTGGGAATGATTTATTGTATAAGTTCCACTGTTATAACTTAGCAATTAAGGAATATTGATAAATGCAAACACATTATTAATGTCAACTAAGAAAGCACAAGATTGACGAGCCTCCCAAAGTGCTTTGGCACAGAGAGTAATGCCCGTCGATACACATCTAACCACTATAAATGGGGAGTAAATCAGGCTGCCAGGAAACAAAGGGTGCTTTCACATTAAAGGTGAGATTATTTAAAAAGATAAACATCTAGTCAACAGGAATAGCTAACAGAACCGCAGGCAAAGCCCTGCAGAAAAAACATGGGACGCTTACTGGCAATTAATGGTAGGGGGTCACCACACATCGGAATAGACTCGAAGGCAATGCGAGGAAGGTATTCAAAAAGGATTCAAAGAGTATGACACGTTGCCTTAGCTAAAGGGTGGGCCAAATACCTACACTGGTTGTACCTGATTATATAAGTGAAGAGTACATGCCAAGCCAGAGCCTTAAAAAAAAAGGGGGTTTTTACAACAGTACCTTAAAATTATATTTTAATATTTGCAAGTATCCTTTTAGGAGGCCCTGAATGATGTCTTGGCCAATGTGAACAATCAAGGTTCCATTCTCTATGCATGGGGGAGTGGAAGGATTTGATTTGGGTTACTAGGAGAATGGAGGTATTGGGAATTTAGGAAGGAAAATTAAGAGGATGGGAAGAAAATTAATTCAGTTTTGGTTATGACGGGTTTCAAATGCTAATAAAACATCCAAGTACAAATATCTACTGGACGTAGAGCCCAGCAGTTGGGATGAAAAGAGAGGGCCAAAGCTGACACTTTCAGGAAGAGGTATGGTAAACGACATCCCACCTGTAAAGAAGAATAAGGGTACAGAAATGATGAATTAGTGTAGCAATAACAAGGTCTATGCTTTGGAGACAGCAGTTTCATTTGTGTAGGGAAGAAGCTAGACTTTAAATACAGTCAACCCAATACCTACTATATGAAAGAACTCTATGCGGCATCATGAAAGACAGGGCACAGTGCCCTTGACCATACGGGAAGGTCATTCCCTTCAATCCTGTGCAAAGCTCAGGGAGGGCCACATGAAGCAGTGAAAGGCAGGATTCTTAACCAGGGTTCCAGATCGCCTGCATCAACCTGGCCACCCACATCACACTGAAAAACCATCTCTTCGAAGCACTGTAAAGTTAGCAAGGAGTTAAACTGGCTCTCAATCCACAGAGATCTGGAGTTTAGCTACAGAGAAGGACTGGCTTGAGGTTCACCTAGAGAAAAAACAAAAACAAAACCCAAAAAACCTCCTAACCTTCCCTGGAATGTTCTAAGAATTAGTTCAAAGTTAGTCTTACAATCTAAGTCCGGTTGTTTTTATGTACAAAAGACATACCCAAAACCACTTCACACCAACTAGGATGGCTGTAATAAAGGAGGCAGATAATAACAAGTGTTCCCAAGATGTGGAGAAATTAGAACTTTGGAAACAGTCTGGTGGTTCCTCCAAGGTAAACATAAAGTTACCATATGATAAAGCTATGTACTAAATGAAAACTTATGTCCCCACAAAAACATGTACATGAATGGTCATGGTAGTAGCATCACTCATAATTGCCAAAAAGAAGAAACCACCCAAATGTCTATCAACTAATGAATGTATACATGAGGTATATCCATACAGAGGAATATGATTTGGCAATAAAAAGGAATGAAGTACTGATACATGCTATGATATGGATAAACCGTGAAAACATTACGCTAAGTTAAAGAAGTCAGTCACAAACGACCACATATTGGATAATGCCATTTACATGAAACACATATTCAGAGCAGGCAAATCCATACAGAAAGTAGACTGGTTGTTGCCCAAGGCTGGTGGGATGAGGGTTTAGGAAGAAATGGGAGTGACTGCTAATGGGTAATGGTTTGTTTTGGGGGTAGAGAAAATGTTTTATAATAGATTGTGATGGTGGTTGCACTACTCTGTGAATGTACTAAAAAAACTACCTAGCTGTACACTTAAAATTGGAGAATTGCATGGCATGTAAATTACATCTCAAGAAAGTTGTTACAAAGAATGGCATACACTAATATTCTAGCAAGTTGAGAAACAAATCATCTTGTGAAATCTACACAATATTGGCCTCCCCTAGGGACAAACAGTCAGATTAAGACTGACACAGAGTCAACAGGCTGGACCTTGAGTGGTCTTGGGGCTGAGAAATTGCCAGGCAACTCCGTGAGAAAAGTGTGGTACACTGGTCTGGCCAGCCCACCCCAATTTAAGCCATGATATCCAGTTTCTTTTGGGGCTGGGAAATCTGGCCCAGTGCATTAGCAGCTGTCACTGGGTCTACCCCTCAAAGCCATAGCCCTCTTTGTTTCCCTGGCTGCTTGCTTGCATTTCAAGGTGATCTGAGAGTACATGACAGTGGACAATTTCTGCATCTGAGGTCTGCAGACAGTTTCAAAACAGACCAAAGTATAGAGTGTATTGATAGCACCAACCCTGATAGGACTGATATATTTTCCAAATATCTTTCTTGGTGTATAGTGATATTAATCTTCTCTTCTTCCCACACAGCTCCTCTCAAAGGACAGAACGTGCATAATTCCTTAATAGTTTTACCTACACTTGGAATGTTACTTGGAAAAACGCCTGCTGTAAAGATACAAAATGCTGCAGATATTCTCTGCAGAGTTTACGTGACACTCCGGTCCCAGAAGTGCTGGATGGATGAGCTACAATTTATGAGTGGCATATCCTCAGCTGCACTAAAAGATACTCCAAAAACAACATTAAATAAAATCTCCTGAGAAGAGGAATCCATTCCTGAGGTCATGTCTCTGCTGTTCTTCTGACACTAAGGTCTGCCATTCCACTTGGTTGGTAAGAATATTGTCTTTCAACATCAGCCCCAACCCCAAAGAGCATCATCATGAGTATGCGTTTTATCTTACCTGATGGGAGCACATGAAATTTCAGTTGTAATACAAGAAAGTTTCATTGTTTAATTTATAAGAGAATTATTTTAATGAGTCTGAACCTCTGTAAGAGCGCAAAAGAATTTAAGCAATCACAACAAGAAGGGTTTAATTTAGAGGACCCAGAGGCCGGGGCAGTGATTACAAGAATCAAACACAGCTTGTCCCTGAGACTCAGCTTCTGGAGAGCCCGCACCTGTGTGGGGTGATGAGCTGGTTGGGCCCATCCAAGGTGCCTCCCCAAGTCAGTGTAAGCCACTGGCTCTCCAGCCGGGCTGCATATGGGAATCACCTGGGAAACTTTAAAAAACACATGCTTGAGTCTTACTCCCCGAAATTCTAATTCAACTGATCTGGAGTGGTCTGGTCATCAGGATTTTTCAAAGCATCCCAGATGGTTCTATTGTACAGACAAAGTTGAGAACCTCTAGCCCGAGGTAGAAAGTTCAGTCTTTGAAGATCCCACTAAAGACCAGGTGGTGTTTGGCCCTCCCCAGTAATGCAGTTTAAAATATAAAGTTGGGGTGAACTAAATTCCAAGTGTATTGTAATACAAAGAAATGTTTTAAAATTAAGATGAAAAATTTCTTTTTCTTGGGAGAAACATGGTTATTTTGAGATTGGTTATGGTTTTTCTTTCTATTACAAAGTACTTGGAATACTGAACTCATGCATGATATAAGTAACTGAGGTGAACAATTGAGTATAACCTGAGTATTAGGTGCAGAACGTTCTAGCCTTCCTTAAGTTTCCTTTTACTATCAAGGAAGATGTACGAGGGATCTGGCAAACCCGGGCACTGAATGCCTAACGGGTCTTGTGTGCACAGTGCGTGGTCAGGCACACATGCTCTTCCCCTTCTACCCCCAAATCCTCAGATCCCTGACAATAGCCTAGAAACATACCAAAGCCTCAAATCACCATCAACAGGGGGTGGGGGATTTGATTTGCTCATGCCACAACTGTTCCTTTCCTTTGAGTGAGTCATTTCATTGGGTGCACTTAGGCTTAACTTAACTCTTTTTAGTTTCTGTCCAGTTCTGGGCTGGCCTTCTGGTTTACTTCCTTAGCTAATCCATTTGCTGCTCCAAAGGGAACAATGTCTTTCTGATCCTGCAGGTGGTGAACCTCTGGTGGCTCAGTGTGGCTCCAATGCATTTTTAAGTGTGTTCCCTGGGGATCCCTGGCATAGGGCTCAGGGAGCCAAGAGTCACAGGGCTGTGAGAATCTCCCCAGAGACTCACTCTTTGACTTTAAGCAAGCCATTGGCCTTCAGTTGAAAGGGTTTATCTAAAGCTAAAAAGTATAACTAAATCAAATTTTTTATAAAGTTCATTTTATCAAAAAAATGCAATTAAAGGATCCTATTTTTTTTTTATTGTGAAGCAAGGAGCCCTGGTGACGCAGTGGTTAAGGGCTCAGGCTGATAACCAAAAGGTTGGCAGTTCGAATCCACCAGCTGTTCTTTGGAAACCCTATGGGACAGTTCTACTCTGTCCTATAGGGTCGCTATGAGTCGGAATCAACTTGACGGTGAGTTTTTTTGTTTTTTATTGTGAAGCAAAGGAGCCTTGGTGGTACAGCAATTAAGCACTAGGCTGCTAAAAGAACCCACCAGCTGCTCCAAGGGAGAGAGATATGACAGTCTGCTTCCATAAAGATTACAGCTTTAGAAACCCTATGGGGCAGTTCTGCCCTGTCCTATAGGGTCACTATGAGTGCAATGACTGGACAGCAGTGGGTTTGGTCTGGGTTTTGGTGATTGTGATGCAACATGGTGTGATGATGGCACAGAGCAGGTGATCAGTGAAATGTTAATACCTCCGGTCTCCATGGAGAGTGAATAACCAACCGCAACCAGAATTAGTGTTTCTAGGGGTACTCAATCAACATCTAATTACATTCTATTGGTAGATCTGAATTTTTATAACAGGTTTGTTTAAACACAGTGCTCTGGCAAGAATATTACTGAATTTGGTCTTCCTAAATTTGCAGGAATGTCTGAATTCACATATACAGGGTTCTCCACAGGGTCAAGGTGAGTAAATGGCACTGGGTTGAGGATGCTCTGTATTCCAGAGACTGCACTGAGCAGTAGACGGAGCCCGGCTCACAAACGCAGTACCTGCTTCCTGGGCTTGCTGTAGGTTCCCCACCTGTCCTGGGCAGGCTGATTTCCTAACTTCCAATCATCTCACCTGCCAACAGCAGGCATGTGGCCCTTCTTTTCCATCCTAAGAGGCTGCAAAAAGATAATGTGGACAAGGGAAGGACCATGCAGTCTAACTCATCTAAGTGTTTTTTCTGCTCAAATCTTCGTGCAAGAATTGTTGCTCTCCTAGGCCTTTTCAAGGTGCCTTTGATCACTCCAGCCTCCTTAAGGCAAAAACAAAACAAAACAAAAAAACAACTACTAGTTGCCCTTGAGTTGATTCTGACTCATGGTGACCTCATGTTCGTCAGAGTAGAACTGTGCTCCACAGGCTTTTCAAGGCTGATTTTTCAGAAGTAAATCACCAGGCCTTTCTTCCAAGGCACCTCTAGGTAGACTTCAACCACCAACCTTTCAGTTAGCAGTGGAGTACTCCAGCAAGGTCAAACCCATGCGGTTTTATCCGGTAAAGTGAATGATTAGAGGTCTTGGGGAGGAAAGGATCTCAACCTTTCTCAAACTTTGAATGGGTAAGAAGCCTGACTTGCTGGTATGCAGCCGGGTGTGGCCCAGAGCCTAGTAGGCCACTTTTGGTAAGCAGAATTGGCGCTGCAGAATGAACCAAACACCAGGTTAAGGCACCCAATGTTGACGCTCATCAGACCCCAGTAAAGGTATTGGATGATACAGGCACCAGGACAGTAGCCGCGGAAGTCAGAATCCACTAAGGAGTGTGTAGCAACTCACCTGCCGAATCAACTAGCCCTGAAAATGGATGGAGCTGAAGTGTCGGGACCATACCTGGTCCTCCCTGTCAGCTGCCCACCCGACCCCGAGTCTGACACGTGTGTGAGTCAGGGGCTCACACAAAAGCCACTGTGGCATAATAAAGGTGAAAGCCGGACTCACTCGATGGCCTAGGTGGGATCCTGAGAAGGCCTCCCCAATCCCCGAAAGGCATACCACTGGCTGGTCTCACTCACCACCCTGGGGAGGTGGCATGAATGCACGTGTTAGAACCTGAAAGATGGTGAACTATGCCCGGGCAGGCCGAAGCCAGAGGAAACCCTGGTGGAGGTTCATAGTTGTCCTGATGAACAAACTGGTCATCTGACCTGGGTTCAGGGGTGAAAGACTAATCAAACCACCTAGTAGCTGGTTCCCTCCAAAGTTTCCCTTCTTACTTCTCCCCATCTTCCCCCAAAGACATGAATATGTTATCATAAGTCTGTACGTTATGTTAGGGTTGTCAATTGCTCCCAGGGAACTGTTATGATTTGTTTTGGTTCTAATGATTGTTCCATAGTATGGATAAAATCTTGTTAACTTCAGTAAATCTCGCTGCATTGCCGATAAATGTTATTCCATAAATACACAGAATGACACTGAGCCACAACTAAGAAATTCAAGTATGTATAATTTAGTCCTTTAAAATTAAAGCCTATAGTTCATTCAGCAGGTATTTTCTGAGCACTATCAGTGTGTAAGGCACTGACACAGAGTGGGGACAGACACAATCCCTTCCTCACGGAGACAAGGACAGATGACCCCAATAAACCAAGAAACCATATGTGCGACTCTCATTTCCCGTCTGTCTCTGTGCTAGCTCCTCTACTCTGAATGTATACACTTGTTTGTCATTGGAAAACTAGTTCCTCAAATACAGACCAATATTAGCCCTCCTCTTTGTAACTCATTCCAGTTATACTCAACAATCCCTAAGAAAGCAGACTCTCTAAGATGAATATTAAAGAAGCATAAAGAATTTCATCAAAGCTCTGCTAGGACATACCATGTTGGCCAGTCACCACCGTTCTACGCATATGAGTACGGGTGAAAACACGACCGTGGCCTCAGCTATCTACATCTATCTGTGTGAGAAGTCTGGTGTCTGGAAGAGCTGTCTGTTAGGCTTATTAAGGGCTCCTGGTGCTGCTCCCCAACTTTTGAACCTGAGGACATTTTCATTCAAACGAAGGCACCCCCAGTTTCCACTTTTAAACGCCAACCATTCCTAGCTGCTCTTACCATTTTCCTGTAGCCAATCTTTCACTTCACTGCTTAGCAGTCCGTAGTGTGATGGGAACATTTAAAATACGGAAGTAAGATTATGCAAATGGAAATTCCCCTTTGCCCTTCTAACAGCATATGATGGATATACGTTTATCAGCACGTGATAAATATTTTATACTGAAGCTGTCACTTGGAATTCAGCCTTCACAGTTCTACCCGAACCACTGAAAAGCACTTGGGTACCTTTGACCTACAGAACCACGAATACCATACACCGAGGGCCTGCAGACTGACAAAGCCTCTGGAGGCAGTGTGGGGGTGACTGGAGCAGAACCACCCAACAGGGACCAGGAGCTGCTCCCCTGCCAGCATAATTCGGGGACTGAAACCAAACTGTGACAGTGACATGTTTCCATCTGGATGTATTTTAGCACTGGAGTTTTAAAAAGAATTCTGGAAAAACACCACAAGCTGAAGCATGGAAGAAGCTGCAGTTCTCTTCCACTTGCCGAACATCTGCAATGCACAGGCGCTGTGCTGCTTTACAGACACACTCCCGCTCAGCCTTCTTCACATCCCACCCTGAAACGTGCCAACAATCAGACCTATTACCAAGCAGGAAAACAAGTCCCGGAACAAGCCATTTGAGCCAGAGTGCTCCTTAGAAGCAAGGGTGGTGAGACTTTAGCTTGCTTACTTTAGACATCAGGAAAAGACCAATCACTAGAAATGTACATCATGTTTGGTAGAGAGTCAGTGAAAAAGAGGAAAACCCTCCGTGAGATGGATTGCCACGAGAGCCACGACAATGATCCTGACGGCGCAAGAGCAAGCAACATTTCGTTGTTATACGTGACGTCACCATGAGTCAGCAACAACTCGGCAATAACTAACAACAACGACGGCAATAACAACAGGAGTTCACAGAGCTACAAGTAACACCAGGGTTTGAGATCGTGCCTCTCATCCTCTCAGTGGGTACGAGAGAAAGATGGGAGAAAGAATGAGTTCAACAGCCCAACTTCATCCCGCTGGAACTGACCTCATCAGATCACCTTTGGTTCCAGCATATTCCTGGGGACAAAACTCTGGTTTACAGAAGGAGTTCGTGGCTTCCTTTTGGATAATGGAGATGGCCACTTCCCCAGCTAGAGAAGGACTTTTACTCTGAGTGTTGGTGAGTTAAGGTAACAAACCCTACTCACTGGCGAGCTGCTGTGTGGTCTTCAGGGAGCATTAGCACACATCATCTCATTCTGTGCTCACAAAACTACCAGGAAGTAGGCAGGGTAAGTAGGTGGGTAAGCAGATTTCCATATTAGAAAACCTTTGGTCAGAAAGCTTCGTCCTTTGCTCATATGTGACTCAGAGGCAGGGCCTAGACTAGAGCCACATCTTCTGATTTTCATTTTAAAACTTTTTTCCTCTGGGCCTTCCTTCCAAGCTGCCTTCCCTTCATTAAGCACGAAAGGTGATCTTACTGTATCTACGAGGCTAGGAATACCATGGTAAGAAAATGACCCTTCTCTCTGGAAGTCCATAGGCTAAGGGCAGAGACTGCCATTGCAATAAAACACAGTAAGTGCTCTGGTGGCCCAGAAGATGACAGGGTGTCACCAAGCAACAAGGAGGAACAAGGGCACTGAAGGCCTTGCCTTCCCTAAGGGAGATGGCACTTACTGGGTGTGCCCTCTGTGCCTTGTACCGTGCAAAGTCTGAGGGGTAGGTAAGGCCTAGCCTTCAAGGACCCTGTAAGGGAGCTGGAGAGGCTTAGGGTCATGAAGCACCTGGAATGCTGGAAAAGCAGGACATAAAGATGACTGATTGCTCATGGGACAAGCTACAGACAGGATCAAGCCATTTTCCTACTGGTTCCCTAAGCTGCTGGCAAGAAGAAAAACCGCCGTCAATGTCTTAGTGGAAAGAACAGGCTGAGTTTTAGAAAACTGTGCAATTAAAAAAAAAAAAAAATTATGAGAAACATGGACAGTTATACAGACAGCTGCAAACTTTAAATGCTAGCTAAGAATTATTAAAAAACAAAACATGAAGTTTGGCTCTGCTCTGATTGAACCTGGTTCAAAGCAAGATGTAAATTCATACTTGCTCTCTCTACCTCCCACTCCTCCCCCAGAAGCTGAGTCCCAGTGAAGAAACCTCATTAGTAAATGGGGTCACTAGGATCTGTCACCTATCAGAAAGGGCACTTTATTTCCCAGTTCTCAGGCCCCCTGTGGTGGCCAGGGTCCCTGTAACATCCTGCCATGGCTGGGTGTTAAAAGCTTTCACAAAGTGTAGTCCAAAGCTGTTCTTGAAAAGGCCCTGCTTCCCCTGACTGCAAGAACCGGCACTACCTAACTACAGCCTTACGCAATCCAGTCTCTCCCACACGCTCCGCAAGACACACGTCTGTGAGGTCCCAGCAGCCGACCTTTCTTTAAGCCAATTCATAAAGAGAGAAGGTCAATGACATAACTCACCCTTGGTCAAAATCTAACATATACAGGTATGTTTCTGGGATCTAACAATCATTATCAATTATTTTCAGAATCAGAAGATGTCAGGGACCTTAGAGAGGGCTGGCGTAACCCTCATTACCCACATGGGGAAGCCAGTACGGGGAGGCAGGCTGCAGGCAGGGGCCTGGTATTTACCAAGCTCCTAGTGCATGCCTACCTGCACAGGCAATTGTGGAATGCATTCACCTATTAGTGAAATGGAGTAACCTGTTGAAGGAAATCCCAACTCCAACTCCAATCTCAGTAAGGCAGTGAAATGTAGGTTGTTAGATACAGAGGATTCATTAAAAAAAAAAAAATTCTTGTGCTATTAGGGATCTTAGAAACCAAACGTTTGGAGGAAAGGAAAATACTTAAAATACTGATTTAATTCTGCACAGGCATCACTTAATAAAACAGAGATTATTATGGTACCACATCATAGAGAATTTTTAGTGCCTTTGGATTACTTATAATTGACCATTCATGAAATGAGAGCCTTAATTACCAGGTTGAGGAAAATAAAAATTTTCGACACACAATTCAGCTTTGGTATTTCAAAACCACAACAAGTACACAGCTAATGGTGGAATCCCTTTGCTTTCAGTGGAAACACTGAACGACAATAACGTTTTTAAAATTATGAAATGTCATGACAAGGAGCTACTGAATCATGGCATTAGGATTTAAATTTAGGTCTATCTTGTTCAAAACCTCTACTCTTATCCATCATTCCTATTAGGTTTCAGGAAAAAAAAAAATCCAGTCTTTTAGACTGATAGATGCATAATCTGGAGAAATCCTTCAAACAGCACCAATGAAACTGGTCTTCACATACAGATTGTTGTTGTGTGCAGTCGAGTCGACCCCATCAAATCTAACAAGAAAATTAAATTGCAGACATGAGACACTCTGGAAATGAGCACAAATACTCAAAGACACCCTGGGCATGCGGCACAGAGGATACTGGTACAGAAACAGAAATTAACACAAACACGGGAAGCCCCTTTTCTTGCCCTTCCTAATAGATGCAACATTGCTCCTTTGTCATCTTGTAAGAAAATCTGCATACACGGGACTGGAATCAGCTTTGGTAACTCTAAGGGACAAGCCCGGCAGGAAGGTACTGGAAGGTTTCCATGGGAGGGTGCTTCAGTGATGGCTTGTCAGGAAAAGCACAACTGGTACTGCAACCTTCAGGTCTATGGGGAAATTCTGAGCAAACACTTCTGAAATCAGGAGGCTGAACTTTAAGATTTTCAGAGTGTGATTTTTGTATTTTTTGTTTGTTTGTTTGAAGGCAGAGAGAAAATAAGTTTTTTTTTTTTTAAGAAATGATAAAGGTGCCTGAGGGATCAAGCTATTCATCAATCCACAGAGGGTAAGCTGTTACCTTTTCATAAGAGTTTTAAATGGACAATTAGATAAAAGAAAAACATGTTTTGCCTTCTTCATTCATCTTCAAAGTCTTGTTTATCTTTGGTCAAGGTAAAGCTGCCCACAATGTGATCCTCCCCTCTTCTGAGAACTGGCTGAACAAGTGAGCATGGAGGTGGACCCACCATTTATGGAATCGTGTGACCTCGGAAGAATCGTGCAAACATACTCAGTCTGAGTTTCCTCACCTAAAAAGTGAGCACTGTTCTCACAAAACTGCTGTTAGGAGAAAGTGCTAGTGCAGGGTCTGGTGCACAGAGTGTGCAATGAGCCCTCACTGACGACAACAAGAGTTGTTACTGCTGTCTTCATATTCATCCTTATCATCATTGCCATCAACAATAACATGGTCTCTTTCTAGATGCAGTAAATAAGGCAAAGCAGTAACTTGCCCAGGATTACACAGTCAGTGACCGTCTGAGTGGAGATTAGAGCTTCCACCTCTCATCTACAAGACCAAAAACCAAACCACACCTGTTGCCGTCAAGTAGATTCCTACTCATAGCGCCCCTACAGGACAGAGTAGCACTGCCCGATAGAGTTCCCAAGAAGCACCCGGTGGATTCAAACTGCCGACTTTTTGGTTAGAGGCTGTACCTCTTAACCACTACATGTTCACTTTGAATGCTTCCGCAACAAAAATAGTTGTTAAAGAAATTCCACAGTGAACAGGTACGGTAGACAAAGTGGGAGAAGGATGGGTACTGTAATAAAAATTCCCAGGTGAAACTCTCCCCAAAGCTTCCTATGAACAGCCTTACTACTGCCTTCTTCCTGAGCACTTCTGCACATGGAAATATACAACTCTTGTTGATTACGACAAATGCAGAGGTGAAATAAGTGTCTTCTAGAAAGGAAATGGAATCTTGTTTTGTCCATCTCAACCCTGGAAGAATCAACCAGATTTAAGGGGCAATTTCCAACCAATCGAGAGGCATTTCTTTTATAGGAATGCCAACTATGGGAATACTGTTGCCCAGACATGGTGATTTACTTGAATTTCTACAAAAAGCAGAGAGAGAGGAAATTTGTTTAATTCTTGTATGAAGAAGTCTTTTTACAGCTGCTGAGGAACTTTGTGCATACGGAACAGACGCAAAGAACGAATGCCATACACGGGCTAAGCTGTAAAACTAAACAACCCTTCCCATGGCCCCTTTCTTAAACTTCTACAGGGGGCTGAGGAATTTTGCACTTACACTGAAAGATGCTGTATTACCAAAAGATATAGGGTTCACTTTGGGGGCAATTCTAGTCACTGTATATAAACTCACGTTGACTACCTGAGGACTTCTACTAACATCTAAGAGGGTACTTAAGTGGCCTTTTTCTCTGGCAGCTTTATTATCTTTAAACACATGGATTGATCCTTTGATCTAATCTTAGTTTATCTACATAGTACTGGAAGACAGTCCTAAACTCCATCTATTTCTACTCTATTACATGAAAAACAGATGATGCCATGGGACTGAAAGGAGGGGTGCATCCCCAAAGAGTCAAAACGAGAAAGAACTGGAAGGCTCTGACGGACCTCATAATTCCATCCCGACTCTGCCTCCAAAGGACTCATAAAGTCACTTCATAATCATAGAACATACAGTGGGTGTGTAATGCATATGTGTGGAAAGAAATGTGGGAGTGGAACTGTAGAATATATGGTCTACTTGATTTATCTTGCAGATTCCATTTAATTTAGCCGAGAAGCCAGGGAGAAGGGAGAAGGTGGACCAAGAAGAAACTCGTAGTATCATTATGGTGCTCGAGAAAGGCATTTAAATCTTCTGCTGCCACCTGTTTATCACATTATGCTCTTCAGCTACCATTTTATTTTCTTTGGGACAAAACGGTCTGACCAGAGGTATGCTCTAATACCGATAATACCTTCTACCATGGAGGAAAAAAGGTAATAGCAGAAGTACTAGCAACATTAATACAATAATGCAATTTTCTGGCTTTCCTTGTAGCAGAAACATCAGACCAAGAGAAGTGTTTGCAATTTATGATGGTATAAATGCACACCTGGTATACATGCTCATCTGCAGCCTAAACCCTGTGGAGTTAAGAACCTGGTAAAATATGACCAAGGAAAACTGGGCACAGAGTAATTTACTCTGAAATGTATCAGTAGTTTCTGCAAATAAAAAAGAAGGGGGCAGATATTTATGCGCAGTGTGGAACTACAAAATTTTAGAGCTAGAAGTAGCTTTGGAATTCAGAGTATAATGCTTTCATTTGAGAGATAAGGAAACTGAAGGCTCAAAGAAATTCTGTTGTTCAAGCTTAAAATGACTTAAGTGTCTTATTCTCCAATCCCAGTGTCTATTTTTCCCCATTTAAAAGAATGAAAAACAAAAATCAATGACCAGCAACAAATCTTTTCATCTTTTAAAAGCCCCTAGCTTATAGACTGATGGCCATTTATTTCATCAAGTACATTTTAGAAATCCCACTGACTATCAAAAGGGTACTAAAGTAAGCGCATGTGAGGAGACACGGAATACACCATCACTTTTTCCCCAACGGACCTGAAACAACGCTACCTTTTACCAGACCCTGTCCTCGTGGTCTTTACTGTTATTTTAGGTATTGTTAAGTGTGACAGGAAAACTAAAGCAGGGGGAGGGGAAAGAGGGACAAGGCTATTTCAGACAGTGTGGTCAGGGAAAGTCGGTGTAACTAGGTGAAATCTGAGCAAAGGCCTGAATGAAGAGGGGAGTGAGCTGTGGAGGTCTTTTTTTTTTTTTTTTACAGCTTCAGAGGAACTATGGAACAGATGGAAAGACTGAATGTCACAGACAGGCTAAGCTATAAAAGTAAACAACCCTTCTTTAACCTGCACAGGGGACTGAGGACTTTTTCATTCATACCGAAAGGCTTCATACAGCTAACAGATAACGGAGTGCCTGGGAGGGACTGTTCCAAGCGGGGGAACAGCATGTGCAAAGGCTCTGAGATGGGAACAAGCTGGCTGTGTTCCTGGAACAGCAAGGAGGTCAATGAAATGGTGTGAGTGAGGTGAGAAGAGCCACGGGGGGCCTTTGGGGGTCAGAGTAGGGGAGGGACCTGGCCTGATTTTCCATTTAAAAATAATCACTCTGGCTGTGCACGAGGAATAGACAGTAGGGGCAAAAGGGAGACAAGTTAGAATGTGAACACAGTACCCGGTGCAGAGGGCAGTGTGCAAAAAATAGACTCTCTACCTTGTTTAGGCCTTTAGTCCAAGGTTAACCTACTTACAGAGAGGTGGCTGGAGAAGCCCACCATATCTCGCGTTCTAACTATGGTGCACATGGTGCTTGGAGTCAGCAATCACCTTGACATGAAAGGGAAGGAGAAACTTCTTAGTTCCAGACGTGTAACTGGCTAAGCAGTTTTCTGATGTAGTGAGAATGCTTTCACCGTGGGGGCCTCTGAGGAGGGTCTTTGGGGATAGCATAATAGTTTGTGGCTCTATGAGGTTAAGACTGAAGCCCTGGGTTAGAGGGTAGGTGGCAAGTACTCCCCAGCCATCAGAGAAGGTGCAGTCGTCAGGCTGTCCTGAGGAGGGCACTCTCACCCAGGCATACCTGTCCAACCGCTCCCAAGGATGCAGGGCACCAGTGGTTAAGAATCTGTACTGGGGATGGTGGTGGTTAAGGGGTAGAATTCTCACTAATCATGCTGGTGACCTGGGTTCAATTCCAGGGTCCTGCACCTCAAGTGTAGCCACCATCCATCCATCTGTGGAGGCTTCTGTGCTGCTATGATGCTGAACCAGTTTCTGTGGAGCTTCCAGACTAAGATGAATCAGCAAGAAAGGCCTGGTGACTTACTTCTGAAAGTCAGCCAATGAAAACCCTGTGGATCACAACGGTCCGGTCCTGTTGCACATGGGGTTGCCATGAGTTGGACTTGACTTGATGGCAGCTAATGACAACAACTGAGGATGTCTAACGAGGACCACGATCAAGTCTTTTCTCCAAATGGGTAGTTTTAGCATTTCAAATCAAGAGGTGACAGAGACAACCAGACACAACAGAAGTCACCCTGGCACAGGGTACATACTAACCCCCTTTTCTAAGCAGTTTATATCCTGAACAGCTTTACTCTAAAGATAAAACCAGCCTGCTGTGAAGTTGCTTGCCAACTTCTACCCAGGAAGGTACCAAGGAAAGAAATCCTTTTGAGTTTAAGCAAAATAAGGGCTTAAGCTGCTTATTTTTCCAAGTTCCAGTGCTAAAGGATCCCACAGAATCCAATCACTGGTGACTGGAAAAGGCCACCAACCTGGGGTTTTTAACAGGGGCTCATTTGTCAATGTCAGTGTATGCACATGTGCAGATCGGCCTCTTTTCCTAACTCTCCTATCACCGACTCAAGCCTTTTGTCAACTTGTCTGCGTGTGGCAAAGTCATTCTACTGCTAGATAACTGTACAACTCAAGGAGGATTATCAGAATCTGAAACGTTACTCTAGAAGAAACGATTCCATTATGGAGGCAGTATAACAAGATTTTTAATTCTGACATAAAACGAAAACTACAATTTGTAATATTGCTTCTTTTTTGAATTCTGTGTAGTCAAGCATGATGAAGAGCTCAGGGAAAAACTGTTGTCTGGCGTCATGCCAGCCAAACTGTCATCTCTTGGTGCTGCTAAAGACGCCCTCTCCAAAACACTAGAGCAATACTTACAGAAAATGGTAAAAGTTCTCCCCCTCTGCACTTTATAAACAAACCTTCTGCACGTCAGGGAGAAAAACCAGTGGGAGCAGAAATGGAGCTTATGGTTGTGACTGTTGCTAAGTCAAAGAATGGTGAAAAAGGTGATTTTTCTAGAGGGTGAGAAAACCAACTGATGGAAAGTGGCTTCTACTTCTGACTCTCTCATGAATTTTGCAGAAAGATGGACATGTCACACTACTCAGGAAGCCGTGCTGCTTCAGGTGCTCCACTCAGCCTCCCAAGCAAGCGCAGACCAGAGGATTCCTGGCACTTCTACAAAGTAAAAACAAAAACGCCTTCCGGGGTCCTTTCTGGGGTCCGTACCTAAGTAGCTGTGCTTTCCATCATCTCTCTCTGCAGATACCCCTTCCCTGGGGCAACATCACCCAGGTTCACCACAATGATGGCGCCTTCCAGAAAAGGTCGACTTTCTATTTATGATGAATAATGAATTTAAAATGCAAGGACAAGTAGGCTATACCTAAATCTTCTGACATCTGTCCATGTGTAAATGTGCAAAACATCTTATAGTGAGATTTAAAAAAAAAAAGTCACGTTTTACCATACTTAAAGCATCAACCTTTAGTAAATTATGAGAACTCGGCTTCTAAAAAAGGATGCATTCCTGGAAATTCTGGAGAGCTGATATTTTCATTTACATTCACCTTGAATTCAATAATGAGACAGGTGATCTTTCTAGGTCTACTTGAGTAGGAGGGATGGAGTTTTGTGATCCTGCAGTGTAACTCATAAACACCAAAAGCAGTGATGTCCAATCAAAGGGGCCATGTCAAAGCTCAGAGCTCTTAATAAAAATAGAGTAAATCATTGAGCTATCTTACCTGTCGACGAATTATTTCCAGGTCCCTTTTGGCTTTATTCACTAGGGTTTGAATTTCTACAGGATCCTCTACATTTTTATTTTCTCTGAAGGCATCTCTTATCCGCCTGACAGCATAAGTTCTAAATGAGTTCAGGGGAAAAAAGAAAAGGTGTCAGCATGTCTGAGATTATGCTTTTAAGTGGATTTAAAAGCTTTTCTCTTAGAATTAACAGAATTAACATTTCCCTATGGATAATCCACTTTGATCTTTGCTCTTGGGACAGGTCCATTCATTATTACTCCAGCATGACTAACCAAGCAGGTTTCGGAAAATAAAATCTACCCCAAACGAGTCCCATACAAATGGAAAACTACTACTGAAATGCTCCTTAGATCGCTGGCTGTTTAGAGTTAGGCACGTCTGGCTTTGCTCCATTAACGTGGATAATTGAACCTTTGTTGTAAAGCGAGAAATCAATAATTAAGAGATTAAATGATGCATCACTTGTGTGTGCAATCAAGACAGTGATCTATGCTGGACTGGGGTCAGCGTGCCTAACTTCTGGCAGTCACTTCCTCTCTGTAACATAAAACATAAGGCTGCGATCCACATGAGGGTTCTGCCACAGTGAAAAGCATGGGATTATGCCACAGTGCTTTCCCCGATCTTGGAAGTACACACGTATGCACACATACACATGCACGCACACACACCTTCCTCCCCAGATACAGGTTACACACAGTGTAGGGTTAGCAGCTCAAGAGCAAGTGTGGCTTTGCATCCTTGCCTCAGTTTCCATTTGCGGGAACCTGGGGAAATTTCTTAACATGAACCTATGTTTCTTCATCTGTCAAACAAGCATAACACCACCTACCCCACAGAGCTGCTGTGAAGATTAAGCTTTATGATGTGTGTCTGGAATTGGGCATAAAGCCTGGGTCATAGAAAGTCTCCATAAATGAAAGTTATTCTTACTATTCTTATTCTTGTAATCAGTATTCCCCCTCCTCCTGTTACTGCCTCACCTTCATCCTGCACTGAGAGTCATAACAGAGTCAAACCTCTGTGAACATACAGGGCGTACAGTGGTCAGTCTGGATGACTCAAGAGTCATTACCCAGACACACACCAACACTCAGACAGTCCTCCTCAATCCCTGTGGCTGCCCGGTCTACTCCAGATTGGAAGGCGAGGACTAAGGAGAAGTAGCCCAGGTCAGATACTCAGATACGGCTTTCCTTAGCCTCTTTAATGATTGTTCAGCTTTCAACTTTAAACATCACCTAAAGAATCTATTCAATATTATTAGAGTTACCAGTAGAAGAATGGAAACAAGGCAAAGAATGAGAGAAGGGAATTTCATTTTCCTTGGGGGTTGGGAGGGATGGATTGAACGATGGATATAATTAACTGGGAAATCTCGCTTTAGAAAGGACTAATTTTGTTTTAAACTTTTCTCAATCAAAACTTTCTAAAAAAAATTACAACTTTAAATATCAGGTCTATTTGCATTTAGAAGAAGAATAAAACCAAATCTTGTAACATTAAGAACCATATGGTGGAGGGAAGACAGTTTAAGAACTTGCACTTTCAGAACATAAGACGACACGGAGACTTTTATCTAAGCCCTACGTGAGTCCACTGAGGTGTCTGCAGAGGAGCTTCTAAGTGTTCAACATCAATCTTAGGGACCACAGTGCTTGTCAATGAACCCATGTTATACAACGTAACTGGGGCTTGTTCCTCATAAAGCGATGGGGAGGATTGCACTAACAACCATTATCAAACATAGATTCTCCTCATGTGTGGCTGCCACCCTAACAAGATTCTAGATAGCTAGGCTAGCTAAAAGCAATTTCTGCTGCATTTTCTTGCACAGCGTAATGGTTACTTATATGACGCAATATCACTGTTCTTCCTCACACCTACACACTCTTTCAAAACAGCTCCTTTCTTTTGCAGTGATGGGAGAAGGGAGGGGACAAAATAATTTAAATATTTTGTTCCATATGCAGAATTGGTTTTACAATGTGAATTTGTCCTCGGGGAATCATCCACTATTTTAATTCTTCATTCAGGATGCTGCACAGGCTTTTTGGAAAAACAAAATGGGCAACAGTAGTCATTGCTAAACTTATTTTCTAAAAGCTGGCTGTGAAAAAAGGAATGTGAAGGTCTGAGGTCCTCCCAAGTTTAAGTAAATTAGAAAATAACTAAACTTTAATTCACATCAATTGATGTCCACAGTCCTAAATATTCTGCTGTATATTCTTGTTTGTTTCCCTAAGTCTCCTAAGTTTGCACCTAAAGAAATGAAGCTCTAGATCTTGGAATCAAATGTGTCTTAAATAATCAAGGTCGTGGATGCACTTCTGAAAGGAATGGCGCAGCGGCCCCTCCTCTCCCTTGCTCCTAAAACACAGTGTTCTCCTCTGCCCTAAGAGCAGACATCTCAAGTACCTAAGAAACATAAAACCAATTACTATGCACAAACACTTTCTCAGTTGTATGAATCTTTATTTCAAATGATTACAATTTGGTGAAGGGAATCACAAATCTGGCTGAATCTCTGAATTTTGCAGGTGAGGACTAACCTCCAATTAATTCTGCCTCTGCCCTGACTTTTATCTCATCTGCATCTTTTTCATTGGCTACTAAGGTAAGCCATCTATCCCCGAACACATTCTAGCTATAGGCCTCTTGACTGTATCACACAGCTAGAACATTTGAAAGAAAAATGTACAGATGCTGCAACGAAAATAGCAGCCAGCTGCTACACAACGCCTTGTATTAGGATGATCCTAACACGAGTCAGATGCTGACTGGAACAAGGCATGAAGAATTAACAACAGAACAGCAACAGTTACCAATCGTGAAAAAGCAGACTGCAGCCACAGAGAGAGGAAGGCACGTGCTGCTTACACATTCACCACTCTCTCCATCCTACTGCAGCTTTGCAGAGGAGATTCCCGTTTGGCCTTCTTTCTCCACCCCAGCCTTCTATCTGCCACCAGATCTCCAAGTGTCCACAGGTTCTCCTACTGGTCATCTTTTCACCACTGCAAGGATAAAGCTCCTTTCTGAGAGTCTTCTACCCACTCAAATGCCCCAGCCCCCAAGCAACAGAGTTGACAGTGATCAAAGCTCTTCTGTGCTCAGGTCCGGCTTCACTCTCTCCCCTTCCAGAACCAGATGGCCAAATGCAGGCTATAACCAGGGCTCCCATTGGCTTCAGCATCAAAAAGCTGAATTCCAAAGTGTGCCTTGGAAACCAGCTAATGCAATACCTCTCATTTCCATCATCTTTCATCACCATCCCAAGGCTGGTTTCTCTGTTTGTCCATCCTGTAAAAGCATCTGTGCCCTCCCGCCACCCCCTGCCCCTACTCCCTGCAAGCTCAGGTCAATTATCCCAATAACATAAGAACTCGATCCTTTCTGTGGTCCTCTTTGGGGCAAACCCCCATCTACCACTGATTGCTTGGAAGAGCATGTCCTTCACCTACTTGCCTTAAGCGAAACGTGCCTTGTCCCGAAGACTGTGCTTCCTTTACAGCCATCGGGAGGAAGTGGCTTGATTCTAGCATGCCTCCATACCCTGCAGGGCTAAGAGCAGAGGGACATAGCATCTTTGGATCCCATGCCACTTCCCGACCATGCGTCCACTCTTAGACATCTTTGAGAGCTGTGCCATCTGGCCACCCCATGTTGTATGCTGCATTGTGATCTGCTCCCTTTTGGGTCAATCCTCAACTATCATTAGGCCTTAATATATAATAGGCACTCAATGCATACACAGGCCACCTATTTTAATCCAAAACATTATCGTAATTTTTGCTGAAAAAAGGTCCTTAAAAATCAACAAGTTATAATGAGAACGGCTGATAAAACTTTACTGAGGTATCTGTACTTGGTTCACTGATAGTCCCACAGCCAGATGGTTTCTCCTCTTGGTGTTCATATCTACTCGCTATTCTTTCCTAGTGTCCTTTGTGGGTTCATCTTACTCTGCTGCCCCTTATACACTGTATTCTCTAGGGCTCCACACATGGGCCTCTTTTCAATAAAATCTCTCCTGGTAATTGCATCCATGCCCAAGGTCTCAACTATCATATATATACGCCATTGAGTACTAAATCTCTCTCTGGCTCAGACCTTCCTTCTGAGTTCTAAACCCATATAACCCAACTGCCTTTTGGACTTGTCAACAAGAATACAGATTCTTTTGCTCAACACATTCAAAACTGAAGTCAACATCTTTTTTACCCTTCATTCCCATGGCCAGTATTTCCTTCCACAGATAGGAGCATTTTCATGCAGCCAGCTGCCCAAGTCAGACATTTGGGGGTTCATCCCGAATTCTTTCCTTTCCTTTAATTCCTTATATACATTCAATCATCAAATCTTGTTTCAACTTCCTACCTCTCTTGAATCCCCTTTTATTTCTCCACCTGTTCAGCCCAGAGCCTTTGTTCAGGCTCTTATTTCTCAGACTAAGACAACAGCCTTGGGATTGTGCTGTGTGCGTACAATAAAATGGATAATGACGCCAGTAGAGAGAAAGCTCAAAGGCCACTTGAAGGTCATAAGCACTTCTGGGTAGATAACAGAGTGAGGAACAGAGCAGACAGCTTCCTCCTCATGAATGTGAGTTCTCACCAGAATGTAAGCCCTGTCAAGCAGGGACTTTTGTCTTTCTTGTTTGCCACTGTATCCAAAATGCCTGGCACAGAGATGGTGCTCAGTAAATATTTAGTGAATCAATGAACCTATCAAAATATCATAGAACATAAAAAAAGACCTTCAAGAAACACACAAAAATCCATAAGGAAAACATGACAAAGCATAAGAAACTGCATAAGAAATAGAATGACAAAGGGTTTGCACCACGAATATTGAAATAATCTCTGAAAGGTAATAATTACGAAATTCACAATTAGAATTCATTCAAGAAATATGTACTATTATGTAAGCTCTGTGCTAGGTGACGGGAATACAGTGGATAGTAACAAGGTTATTAGTCTTCGGAAGACTAGGGTCTGGCAGGGGATAAGTCTATAGAGAGAGATGAAGTAGGAAACAGAAGCCATTCAAAGGGAAAACAAAGAGACCAAGGATACCTTTTTGGGAGCTGAAATGGTTCTTATCTTGACTGGAATGGTATTTTCATAGCCTAGATATTTGTCAAAACACTTCACGGCCTAGATATTTCTCAGAATGGATCCTTTTTATTGTACGTAAGTTATTCCCCAATAAATTAACTTAAGCATATTAAAAAATAAATAGTATAGATGTTGTATTACATTTGCCCACTTTTCAGAAAAGAGGAGGAAGAGGAGTAGAAAAAAACACAAGACAAAGGTTGCAATACTAGAGAATATGTACAGAGCTAAAAGAAGTAAAAGTTAGCTCTGCGTCGTAACAAACAGAATAGAGGACAAACTAGAAAGTCAAATCTAAAACATGGAAAAATTAAATAAGTTAAGAAATACGTAAGAAAAAAATGAACTAACCTTCAGAGCAAGGTGAAGATGTAAAACTATGAATACTAAGTGTGAACACACTGGAATGAGTAGGTAATTAAAGTTGTAGTTGAAGGAAATGTCCCACGAGTGATTATAAAAAAATGGAAAAGACTCATTTGAGACTTAATCACCAGAGGACAATGCTAACGTACTAATAAAACACCTCAAATCCAAGGTCAGAGGAAAAATACTTTAAAGAAGGGCAAAGAAAGAGAACTTTAAGTAGATAATATTGAATGGAATACATTTATAAGTACATTCTCAGATTTCTTGTGTGAACTGATTTCTTTCTAGAAATCCTCAGATGTCTATTTTCAAAACTCTCAAAGAAAAGGGCTGTTTTCCACAATCACCTGCATTGCTGTTCTGAGGGTTCAAAAACATAAAAATAAGAACTGTAACTGATGGTACAGGTACCATGCACATTATAGCATTTAATCCTTACAAACTATGGCTCGGAGAGGTTAAAAAAATTTTTAAGCTAAGAACACATACATAATAAGTAGCAGAGCTAGACTCTGAATCCAGCTGACTCCAGAGTCTGTGATTTTTCTACCCCAGCCTATTCCTGGTCCAGGAGTCTATAAACTCTAGTTACCTAATTTGTATGTAGTAAGTACTTAGAATAAGCCAAGTTTTTATTCATTTGAAAAAGCACTTAAAAAAACAGTGCCTGACATCACAAAGTTTGAAAAGGTTACCTAATCTCTCAATGTTGCTTCAAGAGTTACTGTGGAATCCAAGTCCCAAGCATGCTCTTAAGAAAAGGCCAGTGGCTGAGATCATTACAAGAAGAAGGGCTACTGATAAGAGCTTTAATTGCATCTAATGGCTTTAAAAACGAGGACAGAGATTAATGCGAAGGTCTATAGACTGAGGAAAGGAAGTTACTATCAGAAAATTCAATTCGGAGACCAAATTCAATTTGGAGACCAAATCTCAATTTTTGGGTAGCTGTGAATAAAACTTACTATATACTTCCTGCTTAAAGTTTCCTAGTGGTTTCCATCATCTCGAGGAAAAGGGTCAATGGACGGTATGCAGGATTCTCAAGATCCAGCTCCTGTACCTCTCTCCAACCCCACCCACCTAGCTCCACGTCCAGCAAGGACTATAAACTCTGGCCATAATGAAAGGTGTGCAGCTTTTCAGTTCTGTCTCCTTTGTTGTTGCTAAGTGCCACTGAATCAATTTCAACTCAGAGTGAGCCCATGTGACAGACTAGAGCTGCCCCATAGGGTTTCTTGGCTGTAATATTTAGGAGCAGATTGACAGGTCTTTCTCTCTTGGAGCCACCAAGTGGGTTTGAACTGCCAACCTTTTGGTTCAGCTGAGTGCTTAACCACTTGCACCACTAGGGTTGCATACATGGAGTGCCTTCTTTAGCTAGATTTCTTGGCTAACTCCCTCTTGTTGAAAATCCAAACCAGTTAGGAACAAATACGACAAAAGATTAACAGCCTTAGTGTCTAAATGGCACATATAAAATAAGTAGAAAGACATTAAGACCACAGAAAAAAAGGAGCAAGAGGCATGAAACAATAATTCATGAACGAGCACCAACAGAGACTATCAGAGATATAAAACCTCACCTCTAATCATAATTGAGGAAATACAAATTTAAAAAAGGTATCATTTTCTGCCTATCAAACCAACAGAATTGTGGGCATGCATACCCCACTGGTGGGAGTATGAACTGGTACTTCCTTTGGGGAAACAGTCTAATAAAGTGTGATAATGTTCATCATCTTTTATCCAGTGTTTCTGTTTTTAGTAATCTATCCTACAGAAATAACCTAAAATATGGACAATGATACAAGCAGAAAAATGTTCATTACAGAATTATTTAAAGCATTAAAAATTAAAACAACTTATGTTCAACAATGGAGACATGGCAACATAAATTATAATATTATGTAGCTTTTAAAATACATGTTTCCAAAAAAAAATCTCAAGTCACAGGTATAAGTCAAAGATACAAAAATGTAAGGAAAAAATATCAGTCTCCCGCCCACTCCTGTCCCTCGGCCATCAGGCACAGCCAGCTGTTTCTTATGTAACCTTCCACAGATGTGACTCATACTGAAAACTCTATTGTTTTTCTTCACAAATGGTAGCATTCTATATACACTGTGCATCTTATTTTTTAAGTTAACAATATATCTCAGTGATCATCTCATATTAGTATAAACAGACCTGACTTGCTTTTAAAAACAGTTTATTGTATTTCACTGAATTCAGAATTCATTTAGGCAGTCGTTTATTAATGGATATTGAGGTGGTTCCCAGTCTTATGCTGTCACAAACAATGATGTCATCAATATCTTTGTTTACTGCGGCGTTGCATGCATTCTATCTGTGGGATCCACTCGTAAAAAAGAGTTTGGACAATCAAATGGTATGGACATTTATTGTTTTGATAAAATATTGCTAACACTTTCTCTGCAGAGGTCATACTATTCTAAGCTCCCACCAACAATGTGTGAGTAAGCCTGTTGCCCGCCCGGCATCTCTGCTAACACAGTGTCACCAAACCTTCTCACCTTTGCCAATCTAATGGGTGGAAAATGACGCCTCGTTTTACTTTTAATTATATTCTCTTATTAGGGTCACTATGAGTCAAAATTGACTGGACGGCAATGGGTTTGTTTTTTTTTTAATTCTGAATGACATTGACCACCATTTTCACAATTTTAAAGCCCTTTGTATTTCTCTTTCTACCCTCTGGCTTTTTTTCAATTGAGTGTTGGTTTTTTTTACCGATTACTTTTATACTATCTGTGTCTTTAAAAAGCTAGCCCTTTGTCTGTGACAGGAGTTGCATTTAGCTTTATTTATGATATTATCTGTGTATTTTTGTCATGTAGAAATGTTCAGTTTTTATGTGGTCCAATGTACCAATCTTTTATGTTATGGCTTTTGGGATATATGTCATACTTAAAAAGGCCTAAACTGTGAGATTACAAAGAACTCATTTATGTATTCTTAAGTACTTTTATGGTTTAACTTCTCGTGTTTAAATCTTTGACCTATCTGGAATTTACGTGATGTAAGGTGTGAATATGAATCCAACTTTACCCACTAATAGTGTTTTTAAAAATTAAAGTTAAAATTTTCTATTCGGGATAATCTCATTATACAAAATGTAGGCATAGAAAAAAAATAGAGGAAAATATAACAAACAAAACAAAACAAAACAAAACAAAAAACAGAACAGAGTAGAGCTGTCTCATAGGGTTTCCAAAGAGCAGCTGGTGGATTCAAACTGCTAAACGTTTGGTTAGCTGCTGAACTCTTAACCAGTCTTTTTAAAACTATCACTGTAACTTTACACATAAAGACTCCACAGACAGGGATGGGATTTTTCTCTTCCCAGCCCCCCATCTACCAGAAATGAGCTTGACTTAGTACACGAAAAGTGAGCTTCAGCTTCTATCATGTAATAAGGGCTCAAGAGTTAGGATACAGAATTAAAAAAATTAAATTTTATTTTAAAATTATAGAGTGAACTGTAATTGTAAATTATAATTTATAAATTATAGAATTATAGAGTGAACTATAGACAGAGTAGAACTGCCCCATAAGGTTTCCAAGGAGTGGCTTGTGGATTTGAACTTCTGACCTTTTAGCAGCTGAGCCCTTAACCGCTATACCACCAGGGCTCCTAGAGTGAACCAGCCAATGTAAAACAAGTACCTTTAAATGATTTACATTTATCTAAGCTAGAATATTCAATTAATTCTGGATTTTCCACTCCATGGGAAAAATAAAGCACAAATAATGGAAATTGTTATTAAACTCAAATGCCTTCATTGAAATTCCTCATCGGTGTTGCTAAAAAGGAGTCAAATAGAACATCTTTAGTTTTATCCTTTTCTATTACCATTAACTCCATGGGGCTAGTACTCTGTCCTACAGGGTCACTATGAGTTGGAATTGACTTGATGGCAATGGGTTTGGTTTTTTCTTTTTATTACCGTTAGACACTGGAAAAACAAAAACAAAAACTTGTTGCCATCCATTCGATTCTGACTTATAGCTACCCTATAGCACAGAGTAGAACTGCTCTGTAGGATTTCCAAGGCTGTAAATCTTTAGGGAAGCAGACTGTCACATCTTTCTCCCAAGGAACGGCTGATTGGTTTAAACTGCCAACCTTTTGGCTAGCATCTGAGCGCTTTAACTACTGTGCCACCAGAGCTCTCCATTAGTCACTAGCAGCAATAAATGAGTAAGGGCAGAAGAGAGCGGAGACACACATAGCTTGTGCTCAACATGTTATCAAGGACAATTTGCACAGTAGAATCTCAGTTCTTTCTCCCTCCTGGAACTGTGAAATGGCTGAATATTCATTCAGCTATTCGGAAGGAAAAAAAAAAAAAGATACTTCACCTATCCAGAATTCAGGTGTATAGCAACCTCACTCATTTGGAAGAAAAATAGAAACCTGGAAGTAAGTAAAAAAGGCTTTGTGGAGACTGTAAGGAGTATGGTCAAAGCCAAGGTGAGCTTCCCCTTGAGTATGCTGGTTTTGGTGGGACCAGGGACACAGGCTGAGTCTCTATTCCCTCATCCTGGAAAACTGGCATGAGAGTCCTTCAACTAACTTTATCTTACATACTTGGAGTTAAGGGCTCTGAACACCATATGTAAATTTATGCAAACGAACACATTAATTACCTCCTCAGAATGAAAAATCTAATAGCTCCTTCCCTCTTTGGAGAGCTTTAATTTAGTGTTTCATAGAGAAAGAGGTGTCTCTAAAGTCTTTTCTAGTCTAAAATTCTATGAATTTAAGAACACAATCACTAGTAACCTCTGCATCTCCTGGGACGTCTTGAGCAGACTGTGTACTGAATGCAATTCCGTGCACCGTAATACAAGGATGGTTACTCTGATGTGGGTGCTGCACTGCCTAACAAAGTATATTTGCTTGGCTATTTATAGCACAAATAACTTGTTATTATGACTTTTTTCCAAGTAGGTCAAAATATTTCCATGCATTACATAATTTATTTCCATAACACGCCTGTGAATCATCTAGTAGGTGTTTGTATATTAAGACTTACTTTTGATGAACTTGATGACACTAAGACTGAAGGCAATTGAGCAGACATTTACAAATTCTATTACTGGTTAGCATGCCACGTTTTCATATTAATACTGATTAAATAATATTAGAGTGAGACTTGGCATTTGTCTGCCAAAAAATTGCACATGGTAGGTCAAACCAAATAAGCAGTGTCAAAATAAACTGCCACAGAATTGGGGAAAAGCAGTCTTTGCCTGTAGGGACACCATCCCTTTCCCTTCAGGGCACACCACAGCGAAGGATCTTGGCTAAGGGCCCAACCACGTACCCTCCCACAGGTCTGTATTCATGACAGAGCTCCCTGGCAAAGTGCCTGCCAGAATGGACAGTCCAGCTCTTGGAAATTCTCCTGGGATATAGAAGATTCTCAAAGGTGATGACACTTTGTGGTACTTAGAGTCTGCCTTATTTAGAAGGCATGGAAAAGACAGGCAACTGAGTGTCATTACACTGTAGGTGCCAGCATACTTAACCAAAACCAAACCAAACCCGGTGCCGTAGAGTCTATTCCGACTCATAGCGACCCTATAGGACAGAGTAGAACTGCCCCATAGAGTTTCCAAGGAGCGCCTGGCGGATTCGAACTGCCAATCCTTTGGTTGGCAGCTGTAGCACTTAACCACTACGCCACCAGGGTTTCCGCCAGCATACTTAGAGAAGGGCAGAGAGGAATTCACCACATGGTTAATAAAACCTTCCACTAAATCTCACTGATGTTTTCCTTTTTAAATATGATTTTCTTCTTCTAACTGCTTAGGTGCAGGGATCCAGTCACTACTGCTCTTTGGATGTTGACCACAGCTGGGCAGATATCAGGTCCAACTGGTCAGATATGAAGGGGTTCACACCTTATCACTTACATTTTAGCACTAAAAGCCGCAGGGATGAGAAATCTGCAAAAATACTTTCATTTTGAATTGCATGAAACTTTTACTACCTGGCCTAAAGCCAAGACTGACTTCTCAATATACATAAATGCTCAAAAGCAAGAAGGTATTTGGCCTGCAATATCATTTGTATTTCCCTGAGCCAATAAGCCCTGTGCAGAATTCGGAATGAGTATCTGGCAATCACTTTAAATGCAAGGCAGACTAACTTAAATGACTTCCATCTTATTCAGTTACCTACTAAAATTTTAGGATTGTCCACCTTGCATCAAAAGAAGAGTGATAAACTGTACTGAGGAAAATCCTTTAAAGAGCCATCATCAGTGGATTAACAAAAAAGAGAAGCCCTGTCCTCCTAGCACACGTGCAACAAACTGCAATAAACTGAGGTTCCCCAGGAAGACTCCTCACTGCATTCTCTTATGACACTAAAGCAGTGAAGACTCCCGGAGACATTTTATAAGACAGAATCAGAACCTCTCTGACTCCCAGTAACACCTACAACATCTTGGGAAATGCTGCTTTGGATAAAACTACTACCTGAGAGGCTCCTTCAAGGTGTAGATACTAGAGACTAGAGGCTGACTGGGCCTTAATGAGCCAGTAAGCAAGTCCCAGGCCCAGTGGTGACAGTTCCTACAGTCATATTCTGCTCAATCCTTAAACGCTATTTCGAGAGCATCTTAACCAATCTGGAAACCCTGGTGGCGTAGTGGTTAAGAGCTTCAGCTGCTAACCAAAAGGCTGGCAGTTCAGATCCACCAGGTGCTCCTTGGAAACTCTACAGGGTAGTTTCACTCTGCCCTATGGGGTCACTATGAGTTAGAATCAACTCAATGGCAATGGTTTTTTTTCCCTCTAACCAACCTGAAGCCCTGCGCTCCGCAACAGCTAACTCAGATACAGATGCTCACTATACATTGGGCTCCTCGTTCAGCTCGTTAGCAACACGGTGGAAGCAGCACATTTTAGTAATCTCAATTCCATTGCTTAGAGATGAGACCTTCACTGCGTCCCTCACTCTGTCTCCCAAAAAGGTTCCTACCACACAGACTCCACGGACGAGTTCCAGGCCAGTTCATGAGAGCCTGAGGGATTTCAGGACTGGGAAGCAGTTCCAGGAGATGATCCGTGGATGGGAAACCGGTCTTACCCAAGTCTCCTTTACCATGCTGGTGTCCTGCAGCTAGTGCTTTCCCCAGCGGGCACCCTTGGCTCCTCCACTGCAACCAAACATTTCACTTTGCTTAAAAAGGGTAGACAAAATTTTGACTCTAATTTCAAACCAGCTTTCTTAAAACAGCCTGTACCATATATTTTCTGTTATGATGGAAAAAAAGCACCAAAATAAAAATTCTTACTGTAATTTTACATGACCAAATTAGAGTCTCTGAAGTATTAGTTTTGGGGAAAGTTTCAGCATTATTTACAAATATTTATCCTCTTTGTATCTAAGATCCCCAAGATGCAGAGAAAACAGTAACTTTTGTGACATGTACTCCTGTATGCTTATTACCAAAAGTCCCTGGCTCACTGTTTCATTCACTCATCCACTCACTTAGGTACCAGACACTGTGTTAGGTACTAAAGATTCAAATGTAAACAGGACAAGGCTTTAGAAAGCTCCTGCTGTATGGAGTGCTCTGAGGACAGAGAGGAAGAGGGGGTATTCGGTCTGGGTTTGGGACATCTTTCCAGGGAGGTTGACATGTTTGAAGGGTGAACAGAATTTCACTAGAGAGAGTAAGCCAAACGGGAAAGAGAGGCCAATAATGAATTGAGAATCCCATATTTCTATACAAAAGAAAAAAAAATAAGGGGGAAATTTCAGAGGAAGCAAAGAGAAGCCAATAAGGAAAAGAGACAGACTACTTTTTATTTTTTATATTCGGTTCTGAACATGGACCGGAACTCTCTGGTAATATTTAATTGCTATATTGGGGGAGAAGGGAAAATATTTTCATAGTAAAGTTGTTGCTTCTGCACGGAGCTTGAAAGTAAAATTTAGTTTCCACTAATGGGATCACCTGACTCCTTGTGCCCTCTTCCCATCACTGACAGTATTTTCTGTCCTCCAGCCCCTCTCTTAGGCCATTTTCCCTTCTTTGGGCTCCTGTGGGACTTTGTTTTTAGTGCTACTGCTAACCCTACTGTACTGTCTCCTACTTTAGTGTCCATGTACGAGTCTGTCTTCCCCACTGGTTATTCATCTTCTCAAGAAGGCAACCCTGACCATGTTCTACTTTATTCCCCCATGAGGGTATACTATGTTTTGTACATAGTAGTTGTTTTACTAATACTGTTGAAGGGAAATTTTATATTAGAAAACAAACAAGAAATACAAAGACCTGTGCTCTGACGGTAAAGACTTCTAACCCTACAAAGAATCACATGCATCAATAGCCTGAACTGATAGTCATTTTTTTTTTAATCTAACAAAAATTGTAGATAAATTTTTAATGTTTCCCCTTCCGATTCTATGGCTGTATCTTTTCTTCATTATTCCTTTAATAGCCATCAGGGCAAACCTAGTATTACAGAGCTCTGGAAATAATGAACATATACCTCCAATTGTTAGCATATTTTAACTATATTAGGCATAAGGTATTCGAACACTTCCTTGTAATTCTATTCCCGCAACAACACCAACTGTGTGGATGTAATACTTTGGAATTCTTTGAACAGAAAATTCATCTGGCTGTGTTAGTCTTACTACCATAGTTCATGGCCTATTCCTTTACTTCTGTGTCCAAGTTTTACCCGGTTAAAAAATGGTTCCAACAGAAAGAGTGTTCACTACTGCAACTAGAAGAAATTTAAAAATATAAAATGTTCTTACTAGTTTTTATATACTTGTTATATCACATATATATGTATACACAAATATATATATATATATGTTATACATTTAATAGATATATTACATCTATCAGGAATACATACTATACTGGCTTAAATTAAGAAAAAATGTCACCAAAATGCTAATTACTGAACTCCACCTTTCTGACACTCTCTCAGGGGGAAGTCCATGCCAACAGACTACGAGGACTTGAGAAGAACAAAACATAGTCAAATATCTCTATCCCTGAGCACAGGGGGAAAACTATATTCCTGTATACAGATATTATAATTTTAACGAACAAGAAGTCTTAATAGCTGGCTCTGAGCTCAAAATATTACTTAAAAAATTAGCTTTCGATGAAACTGTTATGAAACCAAAGACTTCACTTTGGTACATGTTAAGTAACTCATGTCACCCTCAAACTATGTAGAGTTACTGCTGGATACACCAATTTTAGTTACATGGGGAGCCTGGGTGGTGCAATGGTTAAACATAGGGGTTATTTTTTACAACTAATTGACTTTAAAGGTCTCATCTGAGAGCTACTTAGCCTTTAAGTGAGATAGTTTTTCTGAGATTTTCTTTTGGCCAACCTAGGTCTATTATAACAATTCCTTAAAAATATCTCTACTTCTGTTGCCCCAGGACAGGAACCATTCCCAAAGCCAACTCTTCAGACATGGATTAGACTGGACAATGGGTTGGAGAGGGATCCTGGTGAGGAGTGAGCTTCTTGGATCAGGTGGACACTTGAGACTATGTTGGCATCTCCTGCCTGGAGGGGAGATGAGAGGGTGGAGATGAGAGCTGGCGAAAAGGACACGAAAAGACAGAATGGAAGGAGAGATCAGGCTGTCTCATTAGGGGAAGAGTAATTGGGAGTACGTAGCAAGGTGTATATGGGTTTTTGTGTGAGAGACTGACTTGATTTGTAAACTTTCACTTAAAGCACAATAAAAATTATTAAAAAAAAAAATCTCTATAGTACAGAACTGGAGGGCTTTGAATTGGAGCAGATCCCAGGTGGCCAGGAGTCTCTGGTTCCGTTCAGGGGCAAGATAAAGGTAAAATACTTGCTTTCTACTCAGTCTAGGCTCTTGTCTAGGAGTATAATTTTACATCCACGGCTTTAAATATGTATCAAAATGGTGACCGAAATAAAAACTACTTAAGGAGGATTGCCTAAAGGTATGCCAACAATCAATTCCTGTGTTGCTGTTAGGTGTTGCTGAGTCAATTTCGACTCACAGCGACTGCATGTGACCAACTAGAACTGCCCCATAGGGTTTCCTAGGCTGTAATCTTTATGGAAGCAGATTGTCACTTTTTTTCCTGTGGAGCTGCTGGGTGGGTTTGAACTGCCAACCTTTTAGTTAGCAGCCAAATACTTAACAATTATGCCCAGAGCACCTTATCAATTCCTTGTAGATACTCTAATATATATCCTTGGGTTACACCAGGAACCTGCAATTCTGGCTTCTTGTAGAACTGGCATCTCTTAGGTGTGCCATTAGCCAACATTAAGAGATACCACGAGAAACTGCTGTTTGAAACTGGTTGTAATTATGTTGATATTATTATTCTTTACACAAAGAGCCATAAGAAAAATTTCTTGGATTTTAGCACCTGGAGGAGTTGTACTTCTACCAAGCAATGGCTGGTTTTTACATCATGGATGCTGTGATTCTCACAACTAGACATGCTTCTCTCTTTGCACGGGCTACTGGGAAGCTCAGAGCCACACCTGAGGCTGTGCCCTTGGATGCCAACTGTCCTGGCCTTCTGAGCATCCAGTTTGGTTGTTAACCTTATCCCAGGCTTCATTCTGGTTTTCCTATCCTTATTTTCCTGGTTTTCTCACTTAAAACACAAATAATTCTGATTCAGTGGTTAAAAATTCATTAAAAATAAAAATTAAATGTCACTTTTTTTTTTTTTTTTCCCAGCTTATATGAGAAAGGATGGGGTTCCAAAACTCTTATTTATTAACCAGGATAGTCCAAGGAGATCTAATACAATATAGCAAGATGATAGCACTAAGAGAAGCCACAATTACTCAAGAAGAGTTCTGCGGGGTAATTCTACATTCATGTTAAAAAAGAAAATTTTCTTATTACAAGACTGAGTTTAAAGAGACATCACAATTACTGAAACTCGTATAAACCAAAAAAAACCAAACCCAGTGCCGTCGAGTCGATCCCGACTCATAGTGACCCTGGTGACATAGTGGTTAAGTGCTCTGGCTGCTAACCAAAGGGTCGCCAGTTCAAATCCACCAGGCGTTCCTTGGAAACTTGACGGGGAAGTTCTACTCTGTCCTATAGGGTCACTATGAGTCAAACTCGTATAGACACAGGATATATCCGTCAAGTCGGCTAACAAATTCCTAAGCATTTATAAAGATCAATGGCCTTGTAAATAACCCATATTTTATTTCAGCACTTTTTTCCTTATATATTTGCTTTTTTTTCTTATATAAATAAGTAACTAAAGGCAATTTAATTCAGTTAGAGTAATGAAGGGAACACAGATATTTGAAGAACAATAAAATGTTAATTTTATGATCCTATTTATTTTGCTAAAGCTTCCAGAGTGATAGGAAACAAATGCAAATTTTGACTCCTTCAACCCTTAATACTTTCAGCAGCAGAAAACTAACCTATTAGAATACGTTATTTTTACAAGCAAATTCAACATATTTCATATATTTCATACAGATAACATCATAATGTCTTGGACAAAGTTATTCATGGTTGCCATGGGTCAGAATCAACTCGAAGGCACACAACGACAGACTGTGCCTTATATTTACTGGCATTTAAGCAGCATTAATTCATTGAGTTCCACCTAGTCAAATTTTCTTGACAAACTGACAGCCTCTAAAGGAAGGATTTTGCTTCTGTTAACCCTCTGTGCCATTTTTACACACGACTTTGAGGAGCGGCCCACGGAGATTTGGGATTTAGGACATTCTGGTGGCACCCTGAAGGGCGCCTGGCAGACCTGAGAACAGGGGCAGACAGAGCAGTGGCACTGGTGATGCGGAGACCCACCCTGGCCATCGATCACTGTAGAGGCATGAAAAGGCCCAGGTAGGACAAACATCTGAGAGGGAAATGGCTGGGCATGAAGACCCACTGACCATGGGCAAAGTAAGAAGAAAAGGTGAAGTGCTTCCAGCCTGAGAGACTGAGGACCCTGATGACGGAGGATGCACATGCAGGGTCTCCTGGGACACAGCGTTTTAGCACAGTCATGTTCAGTCTCAGATGCTGGCCGCACACCCAGAAGATGCCCAGGAGGCCCTGGGAAAGGATAAATGGAGAAGAGTCATCAGAGTACGCAGGGTTGAAGCTGTGGACTACTGAGAGCATGTAGGGAATGTGGCAGAAGGTCATGGATAGACGGCCAGGGGCCTCTGACACTGAAGGGAGAAAAGCAGAGAAGACTCAGCAAGTGAGCCTGAGGAGTGATGGCCAGAGGGGAGAGGACCAGGACGGTGGTACGTTAGGGAAGGAAGAAGAGGACCTCTGTGTTAAAAGCTGAAGATGGGCCAAACAGGTTAAAGGTAAAAGTAACTGAAGGAGTCTGGCAACCAGGCTGCGTGGACCGTGGAGTAAGCAAGAACTGCCAAAGGGGAGAGAATGCGTAGATACCCTCGGCATGAGCAGGTTGCGGGATACCATCTACTCTCCCAAACAGTGCAAACCACCAAAACCCAAACCAAACCCACTGCCACTGAGTCGATTCTGACTCACAGCAGCCCTACAAGACAGAGCAGAAATGCCCCACAGACTGCCACATCCAGTGGGTTCAAACTGCTGACCTTCTGGTTAGCAGCCAAGTGCTTTAACCACTGCACCACTAGGGCTCCTGGTGCAAACCACACTGTCATTTTTCTATAGGCTATCTGCTCTCTCCAAGGAATGATGTGTTTCCACAGAGCCTGATTTCCTGCTCGACAGAGCTCTGTCAGCACAGGCCCTCAGCAACCATCCCAGTCATCCCCATAAGGAACAGTATGGGGACAAGGCAGGGGACAGGGCAAGTGACAGGGCAATCTGCGCAGGGAGCTGACAACCACGTCAGAACTGGAGGGTGCAGGGATGCCTCCTCAGCATAGTTGCAGGGCTGGAAACTTGAGTTCTGTGCCAATTAGATAGAAACTGGGGCCCTGTGGTCCAGTACTGTTTCAGTCCATGACGGTAACCAAGGCCATAAAGTGGTCTTAGACCAAAGGAGACTGAAAACACCTCAGACCTTGAAACGATCAATCACCTTTAAGCAGTCCAATTCAGCTCTGCCAAGCTATTCTACTGCTGAAAAACTCCCCTGCTCGGGGCCCACTGACCTTTCCCAGTCTTTCTGCTAGCCTCTGACACACTTACCCACACACGCCCATACACACAGTCAAGTACACACATTCACGGGTATAGATAACACTCACACATACCTATACTCTCACATACACATACATACTCAGTAAGTCCTACCTTCTATCTATCCTCTATCCCTCTTCATTCCCTTCACTCCCCTTACTGCTACTTGCAGAAATATTAATTTTCATTAACACTGCTCCTGCCTCTCTGTTGATTTTGGAATATGGCATGTACCCAAATTAATTTATGTTCTATTTATAAAACTGTACCCTTTGTGGTAACACTGCCTTAGGGTATACATACATAATACAAAACATTTACTTAAGAAATCTAAAATAGAATAGTAGCTGGTAGCAACATCTATTAAAATATCAACTGAGAAATGACAGTTTTAAGGTATCTAGTTACCCTCCACCTTAAAAGGAGGGCACACCAGCCCATGGGAGAGAGGAGTCTCAAGACAGGTAGCCCTGGGAAATACCTGGGTGGCTTCCATCATTGGCAGTACTCGGTGTGGGTTTTAGTGGCTCTGAGAACATAGCCAGGGGAAGGATGGTCAAGTGCCCTGGACTGTCAAGACCAGGGTGAGTGAGTACAGAAATGCCAGCAGGAGTTCACCAGTGTGCACACACCCAGAAGACCACCAGGATAAGCCAAGCTGTCCCCTCTAAAGAAGCCCACTCAAGGACAGAGGTCTGCCTGTTCCTGCAGGGACAGGTAGGGAGGGCTACCTGCCCTGAGTTGACTTAGAACACAGGGAAAAGCGTTGGAATCAGGAGGACTTAGGTGTAAACCTGGCTCTACCACACCAGCTGTGTGATTTTAGTTTGCTACTTCAATTCTAGAACACTGCCTCCTCATTTGCAGAACAGGGGAAATTGACAGTCCCTGCTTCATAAAGTTTTTATGACGATTAAATAAATGAGATAGTGCAAGCAAAGGCCCAGCGTGTGTCTGGATCTTGGGCAATGCTTTTGTGAAAAAAGAGACATCATCATAACTACTTTCACTGCATTTGTAAAATAGGCTAATAACACCTATTTTGTAATGATCCTACATTAAATAAGAGAATACATGTTAAAGTGCACAGTATAAAGTGGCTGACATACAACACGGGCTCAGTCAATGTTACTTCACTTTGGAGCCTCCTTTTTTCTTCCTCCCTCTACACACAGGGAGTCTGTGTAAGTACTGAACAGGTATCCCTAAGGCAGAAAAATGCCTCAGTGGCAAGAACAGAGTTCATTAACATTACCCAGATCCCAGTGCCATCTTAATCAGAATTTTAATAGAACCAATTCTTTTAATACTTCGATCCCAGGAATCAAACTATAACGTAGCCTCAACACAGAGCAGAATTTGGTACAGCAAAGGTATTTGTTAGTCTATGTCCAAATGGGCTCAGTCACTGAAAGTACTGGAAGGCCTTTGTTACAACACAATCTTACCGGAGCTGTAAACTCCATGAATGCAGTGATTTTGATGAACTTTTGTTTTCTGCTGCGTCCTCAGTGTCTAGAACAGTGCCTGGTACATAGTGGAAGCTCAAGAAATACTTGTTAATTGAACGACTGTGGTTCTCAGGCATATGCTATATATCAGTGTCTCTGTCAAAAACTTACTGTCCACAAACATAGGTTTAGAGAGGAAATGGTATAGGTACAGGAGACAGATGACTGCTACTGCATTGGTAACAGACAACTGACATACTGCAAAATACCGATACACAACACTGGTCTGACAGAGGGTATTAGGGAGTCTAATGAAACGCATTTTCTTCAGAAAAGCCACAAAAAAGAAGATTTCAGCCTAAATAAGACAAACCCAACACTCCCCGCCGTATTACCAAAACCAAACCAGTTGCTGTTAATTCAGACTCTTGGCAACCCCATGTGTTTCAGAGTAGAACTGCACTCCGCAGGGTTTTCAAAGGCTATCATCTTTCAGAAGCAGATCGTCAGGCTTTTCTTCTAAGAAGCCTCTGGGTAGATTCAAACTGTCAATCTTTCAGATAGTGTTTGAGTGCTTGACTGTTTGTACTACCCAGGGACTCTGCCAACCATATTAAACCCACTAACCATATTACCACTCCCTTAATTTTTAACTGCTTTACAGATTACAGGAAACCCTGGTCGCATGGTGGTTAAGTGCTATGGCGGCTAACCAAAAGGTCGGCAGTTCAAATCCACAAGGTGCTCCTTGGAAACTCTATGGGGCAGTTCTACTCTATCCTATAGGGTCGCTATGAGTTGGAACTGACTCAACAGCAATGGTTTTTTTTCTTTCTTTCTTTTTTTTTTTTTTTTTATGGATTACAAAGTATTTAAACACAAATTCTCTCATGTATAATTTGCTGGCTCACTTTTTACTAAAGTACTTACTATAGGCAAGGAAACCCTAGTGGTGTAGTGGTTAAGTGCTACAGCTGCTAACCAAAGGGTCGGTAGTTCAAATCCGCCAGGTGCTCCATGGAAGCTCTGTGGGGCAGTTCTACTCTGTCCTATAGGGTCGCTATGAGTTGGAATCGACTCGATGGCACTGGGTTTGGTTTTGGTTTACTATAGGCAAAGCCAGTGAGACGTTTAAAAAAAAAAAAAAAAGAAAGGATTTCTGCCTTTACAAAACTAAAAGTACAGCAGGGGCCAACAAATCGTATGGTCTACTATGCTGGAAATGACAAACTGAAGAATGATATCGATTCAACGTCAAAAAGAATACTTCAAGGTCTAAGGTAAAGTACAATACTGTCAGTGATATGATACAAAGACCACCTAATACGACTGCTATTCAAATTGACACATCGAGCACTAAAGCCAAAGAAAAGGAAATTGAAGAACATTTTAGCAAGTTCTGAAGTCTGAAATTGATCAAACATGCAATCAAGATGCATCGATAATTACTGGTGATTGGAATACAAAAAGTTGGAAACAAAGAAGGATTAATAATTGGAAAATATGGCCTTGGGGATAGAAATGACACCAGAAATTGGGTGCAAGAATTTTGCAAGACCAATAACTTCTTCATTGCAAATATCTTTTTCAACAATATAAACGGCGACTAGACATGCGGATCTGGCCAGATGGAATACACAGGAATCAAAATGACTACATCTGCAGAAGGAGAGGCTCAATATCATCAGTCAGACCAAGGCCATGGGCTGACTGCAGAACAGACCATGCTCATACTCAAGTTCAAGTTTCAGCTGAAGAAAATTAAAACAACACTATGAGAACCAAAGTACGACCTTGAGTAAATCCCACCTGAATTTAGGGACCATCTCAAGAACAGATTTGATGCACGGAACACTAATGACCAAAGACCAGAAAGCTATGGGATGACATCAAGGACATCACACATGAAGAAAGCAAAAGGTCATTAAAAAGACAGGAAACAAAGACCATAAAGAATTTCAGAAGAGACTCTGAAACTTGCTCTTGAACATAAGACTAGCTAAAGCAAACAGAAGACATGATGACGTAAAAGAGCTGAACAGATTTCAAAGGGCAGGTCGAGAAGACAACGTAAAGTATCATAATGGAAAGTGCAATGACCTGGAGTTAGAAAATAAAAAGGAAAAACACACTTGGAATTTCTCAAGCTGAAAGAACTGAAGAAAAAATTCAAGCCTCGAGTTGCAATAGTGAAGGATTCTATGGACAAGACATTGAATGGCATAGAAAGCATAAAGGCAAGATGGAAGGAATACACAGAGTCACTGTACCAAAAAGAACTGGTCAACATTCAACTACTTCAGGAGGCAGCATATGGTCAAAATCGATGGTACTAAAGGACAAAGTCCAAGCTGCACTGAGGGCACTGATGAAAAACAAGGCTCCAGGAATTGATGAAATATCAATTGAGATGTTTCAACAAACAGATGTGGCGCTGGAGGTGCTCACTTGTCTATGCCAAGAAATTTGGAAGACAGCTACCTGGCCAACCGACTGGAAGAGATTCGTATTTGTGCCCATGCCAAAGAAAGGTGATCTAACCAAATGCGGAAATTATTGAACATATCATTAATATCACACGCAAATAAAATTTTGTGGAAGATAATTTCAAAAGTGACAGCAGCAGTACATCACAGAGAACCGTCAGAAATTCAAGCCAGATTCAAAAGAAGACATGGAACTACGGATATCATTGCTGTCAGGTGGGTCTTGGCTGAAAGCAGAGAATACCAGAAAGATGTTTACCTGTGTTTTATTGACTATGCAAAGGCATTCGACTATTTGGGCCATAGCAAATTATGGATAACGCTTTGAAGAATGGGAATTCCCGAACATTTAATTGTGCTCATGTGGAACCTGTACATAGGCCAAGAGGCAGTCGTTCAAACAGAACAAGGGCATACCGTGTGGCTTAAAATCAGGAGAGTTGGTTTGTACCCTATCACGATACTTAATCTGTATGCTGAGCAAATAATCTGAGAAGCTGGACTATATGAAGAAGAATGGGGCACCAGGACTGGAGAAGTCTCACTAACAATCTGTGATATGCATATCACACAACCATGTTTGTTGAGAATGAAAAGGAATTGAAGCACTTACTAATGAAGATCGAGGACCACAGCCTTCATTATGAATTACACCTCAACATAAAGAAAACAAAAATCTGTATACCTGGACCAATAAGCAGCATCATGATAAATAGAGAAAATACTGATGTTGTCAAGGATTTCATTTTATTTGGATCCACAATTAACACCCATGGAAGCAGCAGTCAAGAAATCAAACGATTCGTTGCAGTGGGCAGATTTGCTGCAAAACACCTCTTTAAAGTGTTCAAAAGCAAAATGTCACTTTAAGGACTAAGATGTGCCTGACCCAAGCCATGGTATTTTCAATTGCATCATATGCATGTGAAAGCTGGACGATGACTAAGGGAGACTGAAGGAGAATTGATGCCTTTGAATTGTAGTGTTGGTGAAGAATATCAAATATACCACGGAAAATCAGAAGGACAAACAGATCACCCAGAACGCTTCTCAAAAACGAGGGGGGCGAGACTTCATCTCATGTACTTTGGACATGTTATTAACCAAAGAAAAACCAAACCCAGTGCCGTCGAGTCGATTCCAACTCATTGCGACCCTATAGGACAGAGTAGAACTGCCCCATAGAGTTTCCAAGGAGCACCTGGCGGATTCCAACTGCCGACCCTTTGGTTAGCAGCCATAGCACTTAACCACTACACCACCAGGGTTTCCTGCCTTGGACATGTTATTAGGAGGGACCAACCCCTGAAAAAGTACAGCATGCTTGGTAAAGTAGGTCAGGGAAAAAGAGGAAAGCCCTCTATGAGATGGACTGACACAGTGGCTGCAACGATGGGCTCAAACATGATTGTGAGGATGGCACAGGACTGGGCAGTGTTTCTCCATCTGTTGCTCACAGGGTTGCTATGAGTCGGAACCAACTCAACAGCACCTAACAACAACAACAAATCCTACAAGGGTGAATTCTGCTAAGTCCTCTATACATCTGCTCTACCCACACTTGACTCCACGTCTTACTTTCTTTTAATAACCCTGTTCCATTGATAAGTCAGATATCCATGACTCCAAAGATACAGTAGATCCCAGCTATGAAGAAAGTTGGTTACAAAGCGTTGTCCACAGTTCCCATTCCTTGCAGATGTTTTTAAGGACTCTGAGAATAGAGAATAAGTCAACTAGATTCTCTTTACTTAGGCTCCAATATTCTGAATACATTTTTCTCTAGGTTGGCAAGTGAAACTATAAAGGAATTGCAAAATGAATACAGGCTGCACCAAAAGGTAATAACTCTTTCCTCCATTCTTAGAGGAGAAGGAGGAGGAGAAATGGAGTATGCAGTAAAACACTGGATTCTAATTTCACAGAGTTAGAAGAATGCAAGAAAATAATTCCCTGTGATAATAATTACATACTTGAAGTATATAGTTTTCCAAATGACTGTGGATTAATTACCATGGAAATAATATTATTGCCAGTAAGATGAACTGTATGACAGCAATAGAGGTTATGAAACAAGACCTAGCTTTTTGTATTTGGTTATTCTTGATCGATTAAAACAAAGAGGCTTATTTTTCCACATATCATCTTACTCAGTGGTTCTTCTGACCTTTGAAAACTCATCTCAGTTGAACAGATGGTTGTATCGTATTAAAACCTGTCCACGATCACTACCAGTAATAGCAAACATTTGCAAGGACATGAACCTTTCCTCTTCTTCCAACCCATTTTTTGCTCAGAATATGTGATGTCTCAATATTTGGGGTAATTTTTCCTTGTTTTATTTTTAAAAAGAGAAAAGGGGATGTTTTTAAGAAACTATTTTCAACACACCTTGCTTTCTGAATTTAGTCTACTTTAAAATGCTATTTGGTATGTCATCACTACAACAGAGACCCCCAAGCTCCTCCTTACTACCCCTTTAGGTGCCAGACCAAATCTGATGATCACAGGGGATGGGGAGTGTCAGGCTGAGAGCCCGAACCAGAAGAGCAGAGTGTTGGGAAAGAAGAAGGACTCCTACCTGTGAGGGTTCAGCCAGACCAGAGGAAGAAACAGTCCCAACCCCGAGGTCCTCAGTCTGTAGCGAGGAACAGATCTGCCTTAGCTTGGGATGGAGGCGGCAGGTCGGCTCTATGCCTACTTCCCACGTGGCACTGAGAGGGGGATTCAGTGGTGGGAGTGTGGAAGGTGGCTGTATTGTGTGTGCATGGGCAGCGTGGTAGCAGCCGCGTACGCCAACAGGCATGCAAGAGATGAGACACACAGAAGCAGTCCGTGCCGGTGAACACGACAAGGTGCTGAATGAGCTCCGTGGGCCTTTACCTGAACTTAGTGGAGCCTCCCTCTTCTCCAATATTCTGAGAAGAAGTGAATGGAGTCAGGGGTGGGTAGGGCAGTAAACCAGACTAATTTCATTTGCACGAAGACCTTTTTTCATACACTAGGTGAATTTGTGGGAAAAACAAAAAAGGAAGATTATAGATTTGGTCTGGGAAAATTCCCTCAGATTCCTCTGTATTCAGATACATGAAAAGGAACGAAGGAAAAGAGGACTATTTGACTGGGCCTTAACCAGGGTCACCCCAGGTAGTTCATCACCATCTTTTCACTCCTGCTTGGTAGTAAACAGTTCCTGTACACATGGCATTTCTTAAGCATTTACAGTGTGTTATCACTCTGGGAACAAGTTGACTAAAATGTGGTCCCCACTCCTGGGGGATGACAGTCGAGTTACAGCTGGCAGGAGGATGGGGAAATGATAGGCAGAGTTTTACACAAGGCGTTTGAGAGACAAGAGAGTAGCCCACATTAATGAGAAGCTATCAGATGTTTTTCTGTCCCTTTCTTTTCTTTCCCTTCCTTCTTTCCTTCAGTCCCTGCCCCTCTTCCTCTAGTAGGCAGAACAGGGTGGAGTTGGTAGTTTGGAGGTTTCTGAGAGCTTTCTCAGGATCTTTGACTTGGCTCAATTATCATACTTCTTCCTCACAGAAATAATCTATACGGTGCCGGCACACAGCTCAGTAAAGGTTCAACCAGTTGCTGTCAGGTTGACTCTGACTCATGGTGACCCACGTGCATTGGCGTAGAGCTGTGCTCCATGGGGTTTTCAATGGCTGATTTTTCAGAAGTACAAGCAGTCCCTGACTTACAACAGGGCTCCATTCCGATGATTTTGTGGTAAGTCCGTTCTGACCTAAGTCGAGTGCCTCATTTTGTTTTAGGTTTCATTATTATTGCCTTTTATTATCAGTATCTTTATAAGTCACACTGAACAGCTGACAATGATAATAGCAAATTACACACTGCAACATAGTACATATTACTAAGAATAAGATGTACAACCCCCCACCCCCCAAATAAAAACAGACAGTCATAAGTATATTTCGTTTCAACTTCAATATGTTGTAAGGTGGGGACTATATGTAGATCACTAGGCCTTTCTTCTTAGGTGCCTCTGGGTGGACTCAAACCCTCAACTTTTCAGTTAGCAGCCAAGTGCGTTAACCATCTGCACCACCCAGGGACTCTTCTGTAAATGTTAGCTACCTATATTTTACACACCTCACAGTGGGAATGGATGCGAAGGGTGTCCAAAAAGAACCTGGGGGGGGAGAGTTTACATATGGGGGAAGGGACGCTTGAGTGAATCTCAACATTCCTGTGTAAGTTTAGAGGTTTGCATGCGGGTGTGCTTTGACTCTGCACCCTCTGAGCGGAGACTTGCAGAGGCACGGGAATCATGTGTCTTAGGTCAGCTCGCACCTTAGTCCTCAAGGTGACATCTTTGTTTTTGAATACTTTAAAGAGGTCTTTCGCAGCAGGTTTCCCCAATGCAATATATCATTTGATTTCCTGACTGCTGCTTCCATGGGCATTGATTTTAGATCCAAGTAAAATGAAGTTCTTGACAACTTCAATCTTTTCTTTGTTTATCATGATGTTGCTTACTGGTCCAGTTGAGGATTTTTGTTTTCTTTATGTTGAGGTGTATTCCATACTGAAGGCTATGGTCTTGAACTTCATCTGTAAGCGCTTGAATTCCTCTTCGCTTTCAGCAAGCAAGGCTGTGTCATCTGCATATTGTATGTTGTTAATGAGTCTTCCTCCAATCACGATGCCGTGTTCTTCACATAGTCTAAATTTCTCAGATCATTTGCTCAGTTTACAGATTGAATAGGTATAGTGAAAGAATACAACACTGACGCACACCTTTCCTGATTTTAACCACGCAGTATGCCCCTGTTCTGTTCGAAGCTGTATCACTGCACAGAAAGGCACTCACAGAATACATCTTCCTCATACTCAGGAGACACTGTCCCCTATAACTAATGCCTCATTTGGGATTTTTCTTCTTCTAATTATATTCTCCTAAACAAAGAATCATCTTCAACTCATTCTTGTCTCAAATGCAACACATTCTACTCATTACTAACACCAGCTAATTCTATTTATTAGTATATCTCAAAACTAGTCCCCTTCTCTCCATCACTACTACCATTTGACTAAACTAAACTAACTCAATTACCTCCTAACTGGCCTCCATATCTTTAGTCTCTTTCCCATTTGGGATGATCTAGCTAAAAGGTATACCTGCAGTCTGTTTAAAACACCTTAATGACTTCTGCTGCCTGGGGCCACATTCAAGCACCTTGGCAAGGCCTTAGCAAGGCTCTCTGGGGGCTAGGTCCTGTCTCTCTCTCCACCTTCATGTTCTCCCACTACCTGCCATCAGGGACACAAAGATGCTGGTAGTGCCTTCCACCCAGCACCAACTACAATTGTTTGCATTGTCTCTCTGGCTTTGGTTCCCCTTTCCCAGCTAATCCCTACTAAACCTTTACCTGACCCAAAGTCAGAGATCACTGCTTTCTTTATTCCCAACGCCCCTTCAGGATAAGTTATGTTGTCTCTGCTATCTGATCCTATAACCTCCTGTTCATTTCTCTACCAGTACACTGCCACCTTATTGATGAAAAATTTTCAGTGATTAGTCTATGACACTGAACTACAAGCTCCTTTTGGGCAAAGATCCTGTCTTGCTTGTCTCTGTACTCCCAGTAAGAAGCAAACGGCTTGGCACATGGCTAGTGCCCTGTAAACGTTTGCTGAATGAAGGAATAATCAAGCAAACCTCATCACATCAAAGTGCATATTACAGGGATAGAGTTCTTTGGACTGTGAACATGTAACTGGTACAGAATATGGTCCTAAAAGTTATATCATGAGTTGCTTAAATGACTGCTAAAGAAAAAAAAAACCCTGCTGCCACTCAGTCAATTCCGACTCATAATGACTGCTAAAACTGAAAAAAAAAAAAAAAAACCCAATGACTGCTAGCCGGTACAAATTTCCTAGTAAAGATCTGGGTAGTGGGACTACCAGTGTAAGCAATGACTTACGGTATCAACTAATTTACTGTCTGTAGATACACACAGTGAGTTTGGAGCACCCGCTGTATGCCAGTCTTCTAGAAAGTACTCAAATCAGTGTATTTAATCCTCAAAGTTTTACAAGGAAATTCTAATAATCTCAATTTACAGATTTACTGAATCATTTACTGTCAACTATTCAGACCAAGGGCAAAAGCGAGCAGCTGGCTGACCTCAAATGTGAACCAAGGTCTCTTGATTCAAAGACCAGGAATCTTTCTAAATCAGGATTGCCTCATGATACTCATTTATAAAATTGAAAATAATACATAAGGCAAGTAAATACCTTCAGGGTAGAAAATAAGGGGGGGTGCTTTGGCATCATGTCACTGTGACTACCGTTTGTCTGTTGGGAAAGATCCTTTCTGTGAGCTGTTTTTTTTTTTTTTCACTCAATATATCTTAGTTAGAAGAACTGTTATACTGTCAAATAGAATTCCAATAATGAGTGGCTATGAAGCCACACAGATAATCAAAATGCCACAGTGATATATTATGTCATAATCTTGGCAACTTTAAATTTGTTTCTTAAAATAGGGAGGTAGAGATGAGCAGAAAGAGCCCTATTCAAGGCATTTTCATGACTAATGCCGACAGTAGCTGGGAAGACCTACTTTTAGTTGAACCTCCTTAAATATTGAAACTCACAATTTGATTCATGAAACTTATTTAATTTTGTTGCTTAATTTGGTTTCTGATGGTTAGAATTTTCCTAAACTGGCTAGGTACCAGTTACTGGGGAAAAAAAAAAAAGCTAAAACATATATAAAAGTCTACTACCTAACAAAGTCGGATTCAGAGTCAGGAATGGGGTCAGAGGCGCACATGACATACAGCACCTCTCATCCTAAATAAAGTGTGCATATGGCTGTTGGTGTGAATTGTTAAGAGGCAGTCAATTTCCTATGATGTTCATTGTAACAGTTTTTTCACTCCATGTTTTATAATTACACTTGGCATAAAAAACAGTATTATCCTACTGTAGTATAAAATAATTTAAAGATACTTTAGATTAAAAAAATTCTATTTACTTATAATTTAAAAGTCTACCTTTACTTCTCATTTTCTTATACAGTAAGTCCCTGGGTTACCAAGGAAAGTCTGACTTATGGACAACTTCTACTTGCACTTTAGGAAAAAAAAAAAAAAGGTATGTAAATTTGCCCTCACTTTGAAAGGACTGAACCAACCTCAACTAGTACCAAATTCATCACAATCACCTTCCCTTGCTGCATGTGCAGCTTTCACATCATTGAAAAGGCTTCAAGTCTCTTCTTGTACTAAACCCAACCCAACCCAGCCCATCACCATCAAGTTGATTCTGACTGAAAGCAACCCTATAGGATAGTGTAGACCTGCCTCACAGAGCTTCCAAGGCTGTAAATCTTTATGGAGGTAGACTGCCACATCTTTCTTCTGTGGAGCAGTTGGTGGGTTCAATCTGCCCACCTTTTGGTTAGCACTGGAGTGGTTAACAACTGCGCCACCAGGGTTCCTTGCACTAAAACCAAAAAACCAAACCCGTTGCCGTCGAGTCAATTCCAACTCATAGCGACCCTATAGAACAGAACAGAAGTGCCCTACAGGGTTTACTGCACTAAAGTAAGGCTAAATAAGAATCCGTTCCAACTTACCTACAAATTCAACTTAAAAGACACACTTAGGAACAGATCTCGTTGGTAACCTGGGGGCTGCCTTTTTCTCTACTTTTATTTTCCCTGTGCCCTGATTCTCTCATTGATTATTTTTTTAATTATACAAATTATTTCATTTTATTGTATGCATTTTAATAAGTTTTTAAAATGCTTTAAGGGCCAAGGTGAAGTATAAATAGAATGCGTGCAATTTGGAAACTACTATAAACTAAAGGCAATAAATCAGCAATGACGTAGATCTAATAATTTTTTAACACTTCCTTTATTACCTAAAATAACTTTATTTTTTCCCCAAAATTTAGAATGTTAAATTTTATTTTCTTAGTCTTAAATATTTTCTTTTCTAAGTTAACTTTATTACAATTTTTACTCATTTTTCAAAACCATTATCATTCAGTGTGGCAGAACTTCGCCAACATAGAAAAAGAGTCTTTTGGTAACTCCAAGCATATTTAATGATAATGGATAATTAATCTTTCAAAAGTCTAAGAAACCATTTTTTTAAGGCACACACATTCATAATTGCCTCTGTTTGCCCCTGGGGCATTATGGAAGGGGTTAGGTAACAAGGGTTCTTTCTAAAAACCACCACAGGCTGTAAATGTATAAATTCAGAATAAATATAAGACTTTATTTGCAATGACTTTAGAAAATTTAATAAGTCTTTCTCTCTTTTATCCTTCCCTTCCTTCTCTTTGTTAAAAAAGTTAAAACAATTTTCAAAGAGAGGTATAATTTAACATTTCATAGTGAGTCAAGGTCTTATTTGGCTGCTAAAATAAAATTCCATGGTTTCTTCAATATTTTGTAATATACATACAAGTTAAAGATATTATTTGAGGACCCTTAAAAAAAGGAAAACTGAATTTTTTTAAAAAACTGGAGGTAAAACCTTAATAATCTTGTTAAAAACACCAGCAGGCAAAGTGCGACATTTGATCCTCACCAACCTGGTAACTCTCCCAGGTGATAAGTTTCTGTAGCTCTAAATTGAGTTAAGTGATACAAGCTGAAAAAGAACAAGAGGATAGAATTTCCCAGACATCTGGTTAAAGGCAGGTTTTACTTTGAAAGCAGAACAATGATTTTCCCAGTGGGAAGGGGGGTTACATTTATTAAAATGAAGGCTGTGCTTATGGATTTTGTTTTTTAAGAAGAGATGTATACAGTTAAAACTGAAATAGAGGTTAGGACTAGAGGATTGGAATAAACTCTACAACTTCTGTAATATTTTAATAATTAGAATGTGTATCATCCCAAACATAATTACGATAATCGTCTTTTCAACCCCACTGAATTCTGTAAATCTCCAATTTGCACATTCCCTCTCTAAGTGTCTTGAGCTCTACTTGTATATATTTCAGACGCACACCCTTACTACATTCTTCAGAATATCAGTGTCATCTTGATTTGCAATCCATCTACCCCCAGGCCTTAGTGCATTTACACACACTGTCACACACACCATGGGTTTTGAAGAAGTATTCTGGACAAAACAATTTTTCCATTTGTTCCACAGGGGAACGATATTTGGTGTTAAGGTCTTCAGTATAGCTGTCTTATTTTTAGAAAGTGAAAAGTGCTTGGTGTTAATACAATTCACATTAGGATTGGTACCATTCACCAGTCAGAAGCACAGGGGACAGATGGGGTAGTCAGTGCTAAAGGGTTTGCAACAATGGACACAGGCACAGGTGATGGACACTCTGTCTCCTTCCTGCTTCCTTCAGGAGCTCACAGTTCTGTGTCCTCAGCTTGCCATTCAGTCTGCAGGAGCGATTAACCAGGAAACAAGGTAGCAGCGGGCTTGTGTTTGCTTACTAATCTGTAGTGTACAATTTCACACGCGTTTCACATCGCTGATTTGGTGAAAAACAGGTGAAACTGTGCACTACACATTAGTAAATAAGCACAAGTAAGCCCCTGTGTACCTGGCTTATTGGGTAATCTGTTCCTGTCAGTTCGGGCTTACTAAACAGGTAATTTACGAAACAGAGTTCTAGTGACTCAAAAAGAGAATAGACTTCGAAACGAAGTCCCTCAATGGGACTGCACTCAAAGACTTCAATACTGTTTCTTACAATAATGTAGTACATAGTAATTGAAGACCTGGCATTTATCGGGTTAGTCATTTTGCCCTTCATGAAATGAGGGAGCCTGTGTACCTATGTCAGCTGTGATGAGAGCAACTGTGAAAAAGAACAAATTTGAGTTGATGTTTCTAAAACTTCTGAAGGCCAAGTTGAAGGATGCATGGGTTGTACGAAGTTTCTACTGAAAATAGGTCATTCATTGGAGAAAAGCATTGCATTGGGAGATACGTGGCTTTCTACTTTTCTATTATTCACTCAAGCTGCCTATTCTATGCCTCGCTTTTCTTTTAGCCCTATTTTATTACTTACTGGTTATTTCAGCCAGCACCTAGCTCTAATCCAACGCTTCAGCCACGATGGCTCTCATATACCCTCATATACTTACTTCCTCAATGCCTTGTCTTTGCCTGGAGGGCTCCTCCCTGCATTTCCACACGTTCTTATCTGTGGCAGATGCTTCCTGCTGGCTGATCCAACAGTCATTCCCAGCCCTTTTCTCTTTGCCACCTTCCTCTATTAAAAAAACAAAACTAAACCCGATGCTGTTGAGTTGATTCTGACTCATAGGATCCTAATGGACAGAGCAGAACTGCCCCATAGGGCTTCCAAGGAGCACCTGGTGGATTGGAACTGCTGACCTTTTAGTTACCAGCTGTTGCTCTTAACCACTGCGCCGCCAGAGTTTCGTCTTCCACTATAGGGACTGGAAAAGCTGTAGGCTAATTTTTTAGCCTCTTGTCCAGCTAGTGGTGGAAATGTAACAGAGTTCTGGCCAAGGAGATGCCATAAAGCTTCCAAGAAAGTTTGACCTTTCCTGGTTGGGGCTGCCCTTCCTTCTTCCTGCCTTGAATAAGGATATATTTGAGGTTTCAATTGCTGCTTGCAACCACCAGGCGTGAGCTCTCATGAGAGGAAAACCAAGGAAGTCACAGCGGCACGTTGCTATCGAGCTGCTAAATCACCTCTAGCAGCCATGTACCTCTAGACCTTTCCTATGTGAGAATAAACTCCCTATTTATTTATTTAAGCTACTATATAAGAGTTTCCTATTACTTGTAGTCAAAAGCATTCCTAACGATACATATTTTCTAAGGTGGCACTTAGAGGCCAGGTCCTCTATGGAGCCTTTCCTCCTTTGTACTTTATCGATGAGGAGCCCTGGTTAAAGCGCTCCGCTGCTAACGAAAGGTTCGTGGTCGGAACAGATACATCTCTTATGGTACTTACTACTCTCTACCCTTAATGGGGAAACCCTGGTGGCATAGTATAGTGGTTAAGTGCTACAGGTGCTAACCAAAAGGTCGGCAGTTCGAATCCACAGGCGCTCCTTGGAAACTCTGTGGGGCAGTTCTACTCTGTCCTGTAGGGTCACTGTGAGTTGGAATCCACTCAACGGCAGCAGGTTTGGTTTTGGTTTTGGTTACCCTTAATGGGAGGGTAACTATCTGCAGCTCCTAGCACAGTACTTAGCATTCGGAGTAAGTGCAAAAAAAACCTCAAAATATCTGAAAAGGAATTAAGGAGCTCTGATATTCAATTTGGTAACGATTTGGGCATTACTTTTGGATTTTTCATGCACTACAATAATATTTTAACCTACAGGAGGGAATGGCTAATGAAAATTACCTATAATTTTTTCTTGCTTTGCATCAACAAATATTTGCAAGCATGTACCAGGCAGGTATTGTGCTCAGCACTAGGAATAGAGAGATAAAGTGTTTCTGGCTTCAAGGCACAAACGGCAGAGAGACAATTAAATCGCCAACGACAACAGTGTGTGTGTAATGCGGGCAATAATAACCTTAAGGACAGGATGCTTCCTCACCATCCACTTCTCTTCCACTTCATCCAGAAATTGGCTGTCAGGCACAGCATCGACTACCTCAACTTTCCATCCTGTTTGTTTATATTTCAACTTAGCCTCACCATCTCCACTCCACTGATGAAAAATGAACTGTGCTCCCTCTGTCTAAGCCCAAACTCACCACCTTGCCCTCACACACACTTTTCACCTCATGTGGGATCTAGCTCTGCCAGTTAGTTATCCACTCTCCCATATTTGTCTTAGTTTTAATTTTTAACATGATAAATATCGATAGGTATGCCCCACATAAACGAAGCTCTTCAGGCTCCTCAATGATACTTAGGTGTGTAAAACGATCAGTGTTGTCTTGATTCTACACCCTATGCATACCTCTGTCAGAGCACTTAGCAGTCCGTGGAAATAGCTGCATCCCACACAGGTCTCAAAAGCCAGACGGCAAGTGCCTCGATGAATCCAAAGCTCTCACCTTTCTGTCCCCAGGGCCCCGTATAACCTGTTGCTGTGAAGTGGATTCTGACTCATAACGACCCTATAAGACAAAGTAAAACTGCCCTATAGAGTTTCCAAGCAGTGCCTGGTGGATTTGAACTGCTGACCACTTGGTTAATACTTGGCAAAGTAAGATTAGGGGAGTGCCTGGTGGATTTGAACTGCTGACCACTTGGTTAATACTTGGCAAAGTAAGGTTAGGATGTTTTTGGAAGCACCGAGCCCTGCTGTGTAGTGGTTAAAAGCTTGGCTGCTAACCAAAAGGTTGGCAGTTCGAATCCATCAGGTGCTCCTTGGAAACCCTATGGGGCAGCTCTACTCTGTCCTATAGGCTTGCTATGAGTTGGAATTGACTCAATAGTAATGGGTTTGGTTTTACTTATTTATTTTTTTGGAGACAAAAGAATACAGAATGGGACCTGTTTGGGTGGGGATAGGGATCAGGGTTGGAGAGGAGCTGTGGAATGAGGAAAATCAGGAAAATTCTGTCCAGAGGTCATGAGTGAGCTGAGTCTCAGATGAAAAGGAGGAGCTGTAGACAAGGGTAACAAAGGGAATGCCAGATAGAGAAGCACTTGCAAAAGCGTGGAGGTCCAAGAGAACATGGTACATCTAGAAGAAACTACATATAATTATGACAATGTGCGGGACTTTTTGGGCTGGATGCTAGAGAAACAGACAGGGCCTGTACTATTGAAGTGTGATATATATATGCGTCTGTGCGCACACGTACGTGTATCTCAAAAGAATTCCAAAATATCGATTTCTTTACTGTAATTATTTCAGGCATAACAACTTTTAGGTGCTTTTGAAATTTATCTAGTCTACCTTTGATTGTTTATCCAGTGCCAACAGTGACATTCGGTGCTTCAGTTTCCTCGGTGGACAATAAAAATACTACCTTCTTCACAGGGTTGTTGTAAAAAATAAATGCGGTAATAGACGTAAAGCACAGAAAATAGTAGTGGCACACAAAAGGGATCGGAAGATGTTATTACTGATCTGTCATCAGCCACAAATAGTTGCTAAGATTAGAGAGGAAGGAAGAGGCTATCCTTGAAAACTGCTGGATGTAGCTTTAATAAAAAGAAAACCTATGTTATAAGTAAATTTATTATCTTAGGAGATGTTACTAGCAGGAATCTCAGGATTTAGGTCCACAATTTCAGGAAACAGTGCAAAATGATTACCAGGTTCCTTTGAATACTGCTTTTATATTTAGATAATAAATTTAGCTCAAAGGCTCAAAGTATAATCGCAACAATTGTTTTCTAAATGTATATTACCTTATAGTCCCTCACACTGAAACTCATTTCCAATTTTCTGCCTACTGGGTATGGCTTTGACAGCTCTTCCTGCAGTTTACTTAGCATTTATTCACTCGAAAAAACTTAACTTCATTTCTAAGTTTCACCACCTGCCTCATAAATCATTTCCAAATGGAACTTCAGACATAGAAGAGTATTTAGAGATGATGCAGTCCAACAATCTAATTTTGCAGAAAGAAAACTGAAATACGGAGGCTGAGTGACTGGCCCAAGGTTAGATATCCTCTGAGGGCTCCTGCTGGACTTTTCTACCACGTGCTCCCAGACAGACCTTCTCTCTGTCACTGTTTCTTCAACGTGTGAACTGCACGCTGATACCCAGCCCTGTTTATTCTAAGAAAATTTAGGTGACAAAATAACTTCCTCCAGGCTGTGGGGGAAATGGCTGGTTTCCACTTGCATATTTTGTGCACTCCCTCAACAGACCTAGTTAAGTACTTGGTGTTATACCCAGCCCAGTGCCGTCGAGTCGATAACTTGGTGTTATATATGTGGTTAATCCTTGTTAAAAATTCTACCAGTATAAAAAAAAAAAAATTATAGGGTTTATTTCCTCTACCTTCAAGGCCAAAATTATTAAGTAAAATCAAGCTTTCTCATGAAATGTTTCTTTTAACTACTTAGTGGATATGACCTCCTTGGCATGCCCTAAATGTTGTTCTTAAGTTACAGGAAAAGTGCCTTTTCTATGCAGGTTTCTAAAAAATGGAGCCCTAGTGTCACAGTGGTTAAAGAGCTTGGCTGCTAATCAGAAAGTCGGCAGTTTGGACCCACCAGCGGCTCCTTGGAAACCCTGTGGGGCAGTTCTACTCTGTCCTATGGGGTCGCTTTGAGTTGGAATCAACTCGACGGCAGTAGGTTTTTTGGTTCTAAAAAACGAGACAGTCATGGCGTGAGAGACTCAGCATCCTTTCCTGCGACGCGATGAACTGGACCTACCAATCACAGGGCCAGCATGCTCACATAACAGCCACGGAAGAGCCTGCTGTTGCTTGTTGTTAGGTGCCATCAAGTCAGTTCCGACTCATAGCGACCCTATAGGATGGAGAACTGCCTCATACGGTTTCCGAGGAATGGCTAGTGGATTTGAACTGCCGACCTTTTGGTTAGCAGCTGAGCTCTTAACCATTATGCCACCAGGGCTCCACCAGGGAGAACCTAGCTAACCACATTTTGTTCCAGGGTAGGCATCAGGGTCCTATGACACTCAATCTATAGGCTGGCTGGCCAGTCATCTAAAATGAGGGCTGGTGTGAAAAGATGAGCTGCTCCAGCCAAATTCTTGCTCTTGGAAACATGGCTCAAATTCACAAAGAATCAGGTAATTAGTAGAAGACATCAAATCTGAAAGCATGTAGAGAGAAAATGTATAAGATACACACAGTGAAGTCAGAAGTTACATGAAGCACAAGTTCTGAAGTACAGAAAACATATTGTAATAAAGAGTAAGAATAAGTGACTCAGGAACAAATAGGAGAATGGGGCAGGCAAGGAAAGTACGCCTCGCTAAGAATGGCTCACTAGAGTTGGGGTCCTTTCTCTTGCTGCTAAAGCCGAATAATCTGGCCAGTACAAACGAATGTTTCTGCTCCTGGTACCTTGTGACACCCATCTCCCTTACCACTATTTGTGTATTATTTTTATGCCACACACCCCCATAACCTAACTAGAATGCATTTGATTCTAGTAAAACCAAAAAAGCTAATTAAGATACCTGTGAAATGAAAGGGGTGGCTAGCGAGAGCCTTCAGCTCTGTGGACATGTGCCACCAAGTGGTTACGTCCACTGTCAACTCTCCCAATTACTAGGGAAACTCCTGTGTCTGCAAGAAACTGGTCTTAGCTTTATCACTTGCACCTTTCATGTCCATCATTTTTACAGCAGAAACACCAACCGTGCGTCAAAACCACGTACCAAACACTTCGCTTTGGAGAGAAATGTCCAAAGAACGGAAAGGTGTTCTCTGCTACAAGCGCAAACCCAGGGCTCCTCACCACGAGGTTTCCGGACCCACCCCCGTCAGCAGGTGCACGCTTTTGGCTGAAGGAGCCCTTCCCGCCGCCGCCAAGAGCACGCGGCGCCGGGTGGGTGGACTCCCTTCCTCGGGACCTTCTCGGGCATCCCGCGCCCGGCCCCTCCCGGCCCCCGCAGCTGCCCGCTGGGTCACCTGTAGTTGTAAGCGCTGAAGTGCTTGCTCTCTCTCAGCATCGCCCGGTAAAGATCTAACACTTGTGCGCGGCTGGAGGCTGCCATTTTGGGGAGAAAAAAATAAAATAATAAATGGGTCCTTTTTGCGGAGGTCCCTAACGCAACCCACAAAATTTCAGCCTATGCAAAAAAATAAAAACACCACGAACAAAACGCAGTGCTCCGCCTTGCTGGCGGGGTCCGGGCTTCTGGCCCAGTCCGCGCGAGCCCTGCGTCCTGGCCTCGCCTCTGGAAGGCGCCCGGGAGCCCCGCGCGACCTTAGGAAAAGCACGCAGGCAGGGCGCCGGGCAGCTAAGGCGGCGGGGGCGGCGCGGCGCGGCACGCGGGAGGAGGGGCCGCCAACTGACGGGCCGGGCTGTGGGGCTGGGGTCTGGGACGGCCTCTGCGCCGAGTCCCCTCTTCGGGGATGGGGTCGGAGGCTGGAGCACTGCGGGCTCCAGCTCCGTCACGGAGCGTCTCCGCGAACCACTCGGGCTTGAAGTGGAGACATTTGTATCTGAGGGTGCGTCACCCGGCAGCGCCCCGCTGGGCCGGGCGCCTAGTTGCTGGGTTACCGAGCGCGCGCGCTCCGCCTCCGCTGGCCGCAGAGGCGCCCAGCCGCGGACGCCCCGCCCCCATCGGCTGCGGCCGCCCGCGGCGCTGCCTGAGAGGCGGTGCGGGGCGGTCGGGGGCGTCGCGTTGCGGCCGAACGTGGTCGGCTAGCAGGGAACGCAAGGCTCTCGCCGCGCGGGGGTTGGGGCGCGAGGGTCGCGGAGGAGACGGGGCAGTGTTTCTGTGGCATGCAGGCTCCGCTCAGGGCGACAGGCTTAAGGGGCCTGCAGGGCAGGGCCCAGTTTCTGGTCAAAATGGCAGCGCCCAGCGTGCACGGATGGCTTTGCGGTGGGGGGTTGCCGTCCTCCCCGTGAGAGCGAGCGGGCCTGCTGCGCTTCTGAGTTTGAAACGCCTGCAGTCTGGGTTTCCGGGGTGAGCGGTGGGTGAGTGCGGGCTTCGCTGCAGCGTGGGGATGCGACGCGGTCGGTTCGTGTGGTGGGGAGTTTGCACTTGGCCGTAGACTTTTCTGTGTTAACGGGTTATTTTTTGAGACTCGAGTTTTTGCTTTTGTGTCATGAGTTATTCAGTTTTGTAATTTAATAAGTGTGTAAAGGCGGGGCCGCCTGGGCTGTAGGTTAATTGGGGATATTTAGGAGTTTAAGGACTGTGGTGATCATTTCAGACCCAAGGCAAGAAGCTCTGGAAGTTTCTTCCTGAAGCTTTTCATAGCTAAGCCTTCTCCCGGGGTTTTTTCTCAGAAGACTTCAACTTTTCTGAACCACCGTGTTACGTAGTGGTTTTTGAGCGTGGGACTGGGCGCAGGGAAGCCCGAGCGGCTTCTAGTGACTGCGTGCAAAGCACGTACTTTTGGAGTCTTGCGTCGTATAGTCAACGTTAGGAAGAACCACAGCTTTCTGCCCCAAACACAGCGAGGAGCAACTTCATGCTTAAAAGACAAACGTTTCCATTAATCTATCTTTTTTCCAACCACTGAGTTATGATTGTGTTCTAAAGTATTTTAACGTATCTAGTTTTGAAAAGATTGCGGATCGCCCAGACTGTGGAACACTTGTACACAATCAAAGCAACTTGGTGTTTTCAGGAACTTTAGGGGCAGGAGACTCTTTCTTTTCTGACCTTACCGTACTTGGGACGTGTACTGGCAACACGTCTTTGGGTCCAAATTTACTCACTAGTCCTGTTGGCAGTGGCACTTAATAAAAAGACAGCGAGAAAATGCTTTTACTAACCTTTTGATCTTCCTGTCGGATTTCTTCAAGGTCTCATACATCTATATGTCCCAAAATAGATCTTTTACAAGGTAACAGAACTTCTGTCACTTTTTGCTGGTCTGTCAGGCCTCTGGGCAAATCTTGCCAAGCATTTATTGAAAGTACTTTTAAAATTTTGAGATTTTTCTGTGACAATTTTTAAAGGATTCAAGACCAATGGAATCACATAAAGTTCATTCTTAATATGATACAATTTTGTGTGCTGGTGATACAAAGTGATATGTGGCATCTGGGAAAACCACAATGTTGATGAAAGTTACAGAAAACTATCAAAATGAGAAGACAAAAAATGAACCTTTTTTGGCCTGTTTAGAAATAGTGGGAGTTATGTTATTGTATTTTGCTTTCATTTAGAAAGTTTAGCTGGCATAGTTAATACCATATACAATTGCCTAATTATCAAGCAATTTTACAATTGATGTATCTAAATGACTTAACTTTGTTGTAACCAAGTGAAACTTTCCAAATAAATATGTAAAATTTAAATAGTTTGCTTGAGTAGCCTAGTCATCTGTTAGTACAAGGAATGTTGAGAAATCACTAGGTATGAAAGTGATACCTTCCCAGTTAATCCTAAACTAAGTTTTCACAAAAAGACTTACTGTGTTATTTGAAATGATTTATCAGAACGTTGAATATCCTTGCCTTAAAGACTAATGAAAAATCATAACACCAAAGCTAAATCTCCTGTTTTTGCAGGTCACGTTTGCAGAGATGACTAGTTGAGGTTGAAAGTGGAATGTGGCCAGAAGCTGAGAATGGACCCTTATTCATATGTCCTTTAATATGCGTTCCATACTGGGCTGAGAACTCTTAAAACCCTGAAACCAAAACCTGTTGCCCCGAGTCCATTGCGGCTCGTAATGACCCTATCAGACATGGTAGAACTGCCCCATAAAGTTTGCAAGGAGCGCCCAGTGGATTCCAACTGCCATAACGACGACGCCATCAGGGTTTCCTACAAAACCAAAAAACCAAACCCGATGCTGTTGAGTTGATTCCGATTCATAGTGACCCTGTAGGACAGAGTAGAACTGCCCCATAGGGTGTCCAAGGCTGTAATCTCTATAGAGTTGAAGCCCTGGTGATGCAGTGGTTATGTGTTTGGCTGCTAACCAAAGGGTCAGTCTTCCGAATCTACCAGCCGATCCTTGGAAACCCTACGGGGCAGTTCTACTCTGTCCTATAGAGTTGCTGTGCAGTGAGTGTAATTTTTACGGAAGCAGACTGCCACTTGTTTTCTCTGGTGGACCAGCTGGTGAGTTTAAACCAGGGCTTTGAACGGATTCTTCCTGTTCTAAGTGCTGCTGAGAATTTTCGTTTCTACCCCAGACATACCGAATCAGTCTATGTTTTAACAAGATTCCTAGGTGATTCTTAATGTATAATACGTTCTGAGAACTACTGCTCTGGTAGTGGCTCTCAGAATTGGTCCTTAACCAGCAGCATTAGCATCACCTGGGACCTTGTTAGAAATGCAAATTCTCACCAGGGGTTCGAACCAGAAGAACCTGTTCGAATCCCTGGTTCAAACTGCCTACTTTTTGTTAGCAGTTAAGTGCTTAACTACTGTGTCACCACGGCTCCTTGTCTTAGCAAAGTGACTATAAATAAACTAGGGAGTAGCCACCTACTAGGAACCCTGGTGGTACAGTGGTTAAAGTGATCCACTGCTAACCACCAGTGGCTTCACGGGAGAAAGATGTGGCAGTCTGCCCGTAGAGATTTACAGCCTCAGAAACCCTATGGGGTTGGTATGAGTCCGAATCGACTTCATGGCCATGGGTTTGGGTACCCTCCTACTACCACTTGTGTGTCATCGAATTGATTTCAACTCATAGTGACTCTATAGGACAGAACTGTCCTATAGAGTTTCTTAGGCTGTAATCTTTATGAGAGCAGGCAGCCAGGTCTTTACTTCTTTGGAGCCAGTGGTGGATTCGAACCGATGTCATTTCAGTTAGTCCGGCGCTTCACCATTGAGCCGCCAGGGGTCCTTTACTACCACTTAGGCCTGAAAATGTAAAAAAGAAATTATGCTCAATTGTCCATAGTTATTAACTACCAGTAGTTCTTTGTGAAATCATACTGCCTTATATTACAATGAGCACTTAATGCTTTTGAAGAGAAATTTCTCCAGCTGTAATAAGCAGAGTTGGAATCAACTGGATGACGGTGGATCTGGATTTTGATTTTGGTTTTTAAGCTTGTATATCAAAATGATGTGTAAAGAAAATCTTGTTTAAGCAGTTTCTGATATTATAATTTAGGAATGATTCCACTCTGTGGATCTGCTTCTGTTATCCTCATTTGTTTTTATCCATCCTTAGTTCTTAGAGAATATGCAACTGGAAGGGACCTTAGATATGACTCATTTTACAGATGAACAAACTAAAGTGATTTCTTCATCATTCATTCAGCATTTATTGAACATTCCCTAAGTGCCATACACTGTACAAGATGATGGAGATACAGGAGAGCCCTCCAAAACCCCTTAAGTAAACCTGTAGAAGACTAGATAAGCAAAGCAATAATTTATTGTGACAAGTGCTGTGATAGGGATATTACCAAATACTGTTGTTGTTTGGTGCCGGTAAGTTGATTCTTGACTCATAGGAACCCCATGTGACAGAGTAGAATTGCCCCATAGGGTTTACCTGGCTGTAATCTTTATAGAAAAGAGCCCTGGTGGTACAGTGGTTAAGCATTCAGCTGCTAATCGAAAGGTTGGCAGTTCAAACCCACCAGCTGCTCCTCAGGAGAAAGATGTGGCAGTCTGCTTCCATTAATATTACAGCCTTGGAAACTCTGTGGGGCATTTCTTCTCTGTCCTGTAGCGTTGCTGTATGAGCAGCAGTGGACTTGACGGTTAATAATTTTTTTTTTTTTTGGTTTAACCTTTACAGAAGTAGATGGCCAGGTTTTTTCTCTCGAGGAGCTGGTGGGTAGGTTTGAACCACCAACCTTTAGTTAGGAGCCCTGGTGGCACAATGGGTGAGTGCCTGGCTGTTACGGAAAGGTTGGTGGTTTGAACTCACCCATCCGCTCCGTGGGAGAAAGACCTGGCGATCTGCTTCCGTGAAGATTACAGCCAAGAAATCCCTATGGGGCAGTTCTACTCTGTCACATGGGTTTGCCATGAGTCGAACTGACTCCATGGCCTCAGCAACAACAATAGGGGTGTATAAGGAATCATTGGGTGGTGCAAATGGTTAACATGCTCGGCTGCTGACTGAAAGATTGGAGGTTCGAGTCCCCCTAGAGGTGCCTTGGAAGGAAGTCCTGGTGATCTACTGAAAAACCAACCATTGAAAACCCTATGAAGAACATTTCTACTGTGACAAACATGGGGTCTCCATGAGTGGGAGTTGACTTGTCAACTGGAAAATGGTGGAAAAGGAGACATTAAGCTGGACTTTGACCTAAGGGAAGGCTTTCCCTCAGAGACAGTATTTTCAAGGTTGAGTAATAAGAGCCAGATGAAGACTGGTAAATTAGAGATTGGAGTGTATATTCAGGGCATATGTGTATAAGTGAACATGCTCTCTTTGGTTGTTTGGAATGGGGAGGGAAAGAGGGACCATGTACGTACGAGATCACAGAAGTGGTTAGCGCTGTCCTGCTTTATTTTAATGCTGCTTCCTCTCTTTTTGGGGTAACTTTTTTCTATTAGGCATTGACTAGTTCACATATGTCAAGCTGAACCTAACACCTGAGCTTTGAAATGGAGATTGCTTTTCCAGGTGTTGCTAAGCTTTCATTTCAGGCCATGTTTTCTGAATCCTATGTTCTAGGAGTACTCAAATTTTATTTATTCCTTAATCTGTGCATTTAACAGGTAGTCGATGCCCCTATTAGTGCAAGTCACTGTTTTTGTGGTGAATTGAGGGCTTGAATGTAGACTTTAATTTCCAGGAGTTTAAATACATTTTGTGTATGACGAATATACGGGGTGGAAGTAATAAACACTGCAAGGGAAGTACTGATGAAGTGCTGCCGGTCTCAGGGGAGGGAGAGGTTACTTCAGTTGCCGATGCCTCGGGCACCCCTCAGCCAGCAATGCCACACGTAGAGCCCCAGGCTTCGGGGATTTTTTTTAATTCCCAGGGTTGGGAAAAATGGATCTGTGGAAACAGGGGCTTCCTGGAGGAGGTAGTGATTATGTTGGGTTTAGGAGGATTTAGGTTTGAGTTTTGGGAGTATGGGATTTTAGGGGTGTGGATGTGGTGGTAAAAGGAAGGTTTAACAGGCTTTTGGAAAGGGTAAAGGAGAGGAAGCCTGAGTGAGGTCAGTTGTTAGCTGCTGACATATAGTGACCACGCACCATGGGATTGGACTGTTGTGATCCAAAGAGTTTCCACTGGCTGATTTTGGGGGGTAGGTCACCAGGCCTTTCTTCCTAGTCTGTCTTAGTCTGGAAGCTCCATTGAAACCCGTTCAGCATCACAGCAACTCACAAGCCCCCACTGACAGGTGGGTAGTAGATGTGTATGAGGTGTATTGGCCAGGAATTGAACCCAGGTCTCCCTCATGGAATTAGAGAAGTCTACCACTGAACTCCTACTGCTTGAGTGAGGTCTAAAACCAAAAAAGCCAAACCCACTGCCATCGAGTCGATTCCGACTGCTAGCGACCCTATAGGACAGAGTAGAACTGCGCCATAGAGTTTCCAAGGAGCATCTGGCTGATTCAAACTGCTGACCCCTTGGTTAACAGTCGTAGCATTTAGCCACTACCCCACCAGGGTTTCCGAGTGAGGTCTAGGGAGTAATAATTATGGCTTAGAGAGCACCACTTTCGGGCTTTGTCTGGAGGTCCAGAGTTCATGAGAGTGAGTGTTCGGAGATCCAGCTGGAAGGTAATAATGTTGGCTCTCATATATTCAGCAGCAGGTTTTTTTTTTTTTTTCCTCATATATTAGACACAAGTGGAATACTTAATGTGATCCCAGTTAGTCCTTCCAACTGATGAGATAGCTGATACCTCCTAAGGGAAGCCGAGGGGTCCCATTATTTAGCCAGAGTCATACAACTAGGAAGTGGTGGGGATGGGCATTGGGCCAGAATGCCATATGTCTAGCTATGATGCTACTGCTTCCCATAAGACCTTCAATGCCAGCTTATGGAATTTCAAGTTTATTAATATTTCTTGGATAACATGAGTAAATTTTAGTCATCTCGAATTTTAATTTAGTTGGAGTCTCACATATTTGTAAAGCTAACTGGTTTGTGTAGGAAATATTAATGCATAGCATAAATATCCAGAGGATCTCAAATGTTGATTTTTATACTAGCTTTGTAGTCTTTTAAGATTATATTTTTTTCTTATAACCATCTCTTTGAAAAGACTTAGTGCCTTTTTTAGGTTGTCCATATGTGTACATGAGAGATTTCCTCTTGGGATTTCCTGAGACTCAGCATTTCTGTAGAAGCTCTTTTCAGATATAATTATGAAAACCTGTTTTCTGTTTTGGGAAATTTGTAAAACCATGATATGTTGCAGCTAGATGTTCTCGCTTCACTGAGTGGAGGCTAGGGGCTCCCTTACTTGGGGGCAGCAACAATAAAATCGACAATTGATTTTGTATTTTGTGTAAAGTATATCGAATGTCACTTAGTCCTACAGGATCTTTTTTTTTATTATTATTTTTTTTGAATTCTTTGCTTTCTAAAGGAAAGAAGCTATCTTTTCCTATTAAAAGCCCATACCATTGTAATGTGATTTATGGTAATAGCCTGCAGATCACCTGCGTTATTTTTTTTTTCTTAACTAGTTTTGAAGGATAACTATTCTAGGAATAGTGTTTTCATATTACTTAGATATTTTAGAATGATTTGTTAATGGAACTGGCTACAAGTGATGATAATGGTAGCTATTATTTATTTAGAGTTTATTTCTGTCCCAAGAGCTCTGCTGGGTACTTTACGAACATATCATTGTAGTCATTCTTGTCAAGGCAAATTTGAAGTTCTGATGGACTTCTTTGAACGGGGAGTAATAGCTATTGTCTTTTTTTTGTTCAAATCTGTTGGTGGTTTACAGAAAGCATTTAGGTGTTGCATTGTTGACTCTGTTTGGAAAAAAAAAAAAAAAAAACGAGCCTGTGTTTTGCTGACCACCGGCAAAATACTAGGTCAGTGTCTGAAGACATGCAGTGTTGAGTTCTGTGAAGTGAACTGGTCCCTCAGAAAGCTCAGGTTGATGATACAGCCTTGTTACTGTGTTGAGGACTGTTACCAACAATAGAAGCTGTGCAGAGAAATCGTGTTTTCTTTGTCATTATAGTGATTATTTTTATATATACAGTCTTTTGTAATTTTTTATTTTAAAAATTGATTTGCTGAGCACAGTGGAAGCAATTCAGCTTGGCAAGCCTGTAACCTGTGCATGTAATTGGTGGCACAGTGGTTAAGCACTCAGCTGCTAACTGAAAGGTCGGCAACTGGAACCCACCAACCAGTTTGTGGGAGAAAGATGTGGCAGTCTGCTTCCATGAAGATCACTGCCTTTGAAAGCATGTGGATCTGGTTTGGGGTTTACCAGGGGTGGGAGGGAGCTTAGGGGACCCTGAGCTTCTGGTAAGGGTGACAGTGTCATTGGGGAACAGATGACAGGAACAACGTGATGAACATAATTAATGCACTGAACTGCACACGTGGAGATTGTCCGTATGTCAAGGGTTTTAACGTATATATCTACCACAAGAAAACAAAACAAAACAAACGAGAAATGCAAACAGCAACAAAATCTTTCCTGTGGTCTTAGAAGCTGTGTGAAAATACAATGTTGGATGTACAGTGAAACTTGTGAGATCAGGAACTTGAGGAGGCTGCCTTGTTTTTCTGGGTCTCACAAGTTTTCCGCCTTTGACAGGGTGCTGTCTTACCACTTTTCTGTCGCTCTCTATTACTGGAAAATATTTGAGTTTTACTTCTTTGACAGGTTTCCGCGTTACACAGGTTCTGGCTTTCGCAGGTTTTACTGTGGTTAGTTCTGGCCTCAAGTATGTTTTTGGATTTGTGTGAATTAATGTAACACTACGGATAGTTATTTCTCTGTTCCTCTCTTCCCCTAAAACCTGTAGTGCTTTTAGGTCAAAGCCTAAACTCCCTAACACAACCTATAGAACCCTGATGAATCACGCCCCTCCAGCTTCCCCAGCCCTGCGCCACCCCTCATTGGCTTTCACTTGCTGTTTTTTGTTTCTCTTGCACTTGCCTCTTTCCCTTACTCTGGGGGCCTTTGCCAATTCTGCACCCTGGAATGCTCTTCCCTCTTCATTTTTCAGACCTTAGTTTAAGAAATAAGTACCTCATCTGGTTTGAGCAAATCTTCCTATTTTAAACCCTGGGTAGTATCGTTTACTGCTTTTCAGCCTAGGGTGATAGGGGTTGCAGGTAACATGCAATCCAGCTCAAATAGGTTTAAACCAACATAGTGACTTTATTGTCTCCTGTATCTTGAAAGTTCAGAAGTCAGATGGGCTTCAGGGTTGGTTGATTTTCTCCTCTTTATCTTCCGCAGTGTGATAGCACCCTCTCCGGGTCGTGGAAGACCCCCAACAATTCTGGAGTATTCATTCCCAGGAACTCAGAAGAGCGAGAAAGTTGGGCGAAGGGTGCCCAGCAGCCCTTCTCCCCCACTGTCCAAAAATCCAGTTGCCATAAAGTCAGTTCCGACTAATGGTGACGCCCTGTGCTTCAGAGGGGAACTGCACTCCGTAGGGTTTTCAGTGGCAGTGATCTTTTGGACGTATATGACCAGGTCGGTCTTCTGAGGTGCCTCTGGGTGGATTCAGACTGCTAACCTTTCGGGTTAGTAGCCCAGTGCTTAATGATTTGTGCCACCCAGGGACCTCCTTGGTCCTCATTGAGTCTGTGCTTATCCATTTCTGGAGCAGCAACTATAGCCCGGGGATAGGATTATACTGGTTAGTTTAGGCTTGAACCACCTGCCTAACTCGTAGAAGCAGGGGTGGAGGCAGCTGCTCCCAAAGTACTATCGGCTATGAAAGTTGGGGGATGGCTATGTGGGCGTGGTGGTATACAGAATTACCAAGAGAAGGGGGACTTTTTTTTTTTAATGGTAAAAGGCAGCTAAGTTCACCCTAGCAATCTCAGAGCGAGCATTTCTTTATGTGGTTGTTTGATTAATCTTTGCTCTGACCCTAGACTGCGTATTCCACAAGGACAGGTATCTGTTTTTTATTGCTATTCTTTCCCCACCACTTAGCACCTAGCCTTACTCATAGTAGATGATCAGTAAGTATGTCGGATGGATTAATTCATAAGCTCCATATAACTCACCTCTGAAAAGTATTGAGTGACTGGCAGATTGTGCTTACTACCCAACAACCGTAATTCTTCCTGACCTGCAGAACCCTGGTTTTGTCTGGGTGGCCGTGTAACAGTTCCTGGGAATAAATTATATTGGTCTCAGGCAATCATGGTGATTGCATTCCCTCTTTGTCAGATACTTGATTTTCTAGCCTTTCTAGCCAGGGGGGGCCATGAAACACAAATCTCGTTCTTGAGACAAGGGAAGTCTGCTGGAGGGTTTCTGGGAAAGATTTTGCTTTCTGTTAAAAGACACGTATTCACAAAGGAAGGCTTACTTATGCCATCTCTTCTCTCCTGCTGGGGATACTAGCTTGATGCTTGAAATGCAGCAGCCATCTTCAACCATGAGAGGTAAAAAGCGTGAGAGAAAGGCCAAGAGAACACTAGAGATTCCAGCCTAAAGCCCTGATTTCTGAGCTGCTGAATGAACCCTGGAACTGGATACCTCCAGACTTCTTGTTGAGTGAACAATAAACGCCTCTCTGTCCTAAGCCACAGTTATTGCAGCAGATCGACACATCTTGATATAATGCTAAAAATAAAAGAGCTTTATTGTTTCTGCCTTGCCAAAAGCCTTTATTTAGAATTTACTGCAGTTGTTAATTTAAGGGTATTTCTCTTTGCTGCTTGTGAACCTTGGGCTATTTTCATTGCAGAAATCTGTTAAGTGTACACTACAGGCCAGGCTTTTCTCCACTTCAGGAGTTCTGTATGTGAGGGTCTGTGGCTGGAATAATGAGTCTTTGCTTATACCCTTCACATGACTAAGGACTGCTCAGCTTAAGTGCCACTTCTTCAGCAAGGCATTCCCCTATGCCAGTTTAAAGTACCACTCATTATTCTTTCTTATAGCGTGCTATTCTTAATTTTTCATAATTTTAAGTTATCCATCTGCATAATTGTAAGTTATTGGTTTAGTGTTGATTTCTTCCACGTAATGTCAGTGCCGTGAGGGCAGAGACCTGATTGATTTTGTTCAAGCAGTTGTTGAATGAAAGAAAACATGAGTGAAATCCTTAAATTTCTGTATCTTCTACCTGTCTGACCTGTCGTCATCAATAGCTTTAGGTAACGTTAAATGTTCAGCCACAGCACAGATTCTGTTTCATTTCTTCAGGTTATGTTGTTTCTTGTTTGTCGTGGGATAGGTTTAGATTTTGTGTGGTTAGACTTTAACTTTCTTTGCCTCAATGGAAACTATAATGGGAATACCTTCGCGTTCTAACTGAGCAAGCACCTTGTCAGTTCCTTCAGAAGAGTGATGTATTTCGGATGCTTTTTTGTTGTGACTTACTCTCCCAGAGTTTTGCATTATCTTAAAACAAGCTTTATTGGCATTGTTTTTATAATTTGAAGTGATGAGCCCCTGGTAGTGAAAAGTTTTTATTTTTGATATCCTTGGAAGCATAGAAATGATTTCACATTTTAACAGGTTATTGTGTTTGGTTACCAGGCAAGTTTTTTTTTTTTTTAATAATTTTTATTGTGCTTTAAGTGAAAGTTTACAAACCAAGTCAGTCTGTCACATATAAGCTTATATACGCCTTACTCCATACTCCCACTTTCTCTCCCCTTAATGAGTCAGCCTGCTCCCTCCTTCCAGTCTCTCCTTTCATGACGATTTTGCCAGTTTCTAACCCTCTCTACCCTCCTATCTCCCCTCCAGACAGGAGAACCAGGCAGGTTTTAAAATTGCATTTAGAGTCTGTATTTTCTTTCTGAAAGTGGTCTTAAGAGAGATTGTATGAATTATTGACACAAGTTATTGACTTAAAATTGAAATACTTTTAAATATAATTTTTTAATTTCAGCATGCTATAATCCTAGATTGTTGGTGTTAGTTTTCTATTTCTAGGGAGATTTACTGTGCATTTTTGAAATGATTGTAAATGCTCTACGTATGTGATCCAAACCTGTTGCTGTCGAGTCAATTCTGACTCATAGTGACCCTATAGGACAGAGTTAGAACTGCCCCATAGAGTTTCCAAGGACCGTGTGGTAGGTTCAAACTCCTAGTCTTTTGGTTAGCAGCCGTAGCTCTTAACTGCTACGCCACCAGGGTTTCCATGTATGTGATAGTCAGGGGGAAACCTTGACTGGGATTTGGCAATTTGGTTGCAGTTCACAGCGGTATCACAGATTATTCATATCACTTAACATTTGGGTGATCATATAAATTATTTTGTAAATCAGGACTGTTTTGAAATGAGAGAAATGGGTGGTATTAAATAATTATGCTGGGACAATAGGCGTAAATGTGGACTATCTTAGGCTAACCGAGATAAACAGCCACCCTATTTGATACAGCAATTTGGGATGACGGTATGAATCTGGAAACTCTTGTGTCTTAACACATTGCAGCTGAGCCAGTTCTGACTCAAAGCGTCTCCATGTTGTTGTTGTTAGGTGCCGTCCAGTCAGTTCCGACTCATAAGGACCCTATACACTGCCCGGTCCTGAGCCATCCTGTGTCAGTCCACCTCATTGAGGGTCTTCCCTTATCCACTGACCCTGTACTCTGCCAAGCATGATGTCCTTCTCCAGGGACTGGTCCCTCCTGACAACATGCCCAAAGTATGTAAAATGCAGTCTCGCCATCCTTGCTTCTAAGGAGCATTCTGGTTGTACTTCTTCTAAGACAGATTTGTTCGTTCTTTTGGCAATCCATGGTATATTCAGTTTTCTTCACCAACACCACAATTCAAAGGCATCAGTTCTTCTTCGGTCTTTCTTATTCATTGTCCAGCTTTTACATGCCTGTGATGCAGTTGAAATTACCATGGCTGGGGTCAGACGCACCTTAGTCTTCAAGGTGACGTCTTCGCTCTTCAACACTTTAAAGAGGTCCTTTGCAGCAGATTTACGCAATGCAATGCGACTTTTGATTTCTTGACTGCTGCTTCCATGGCTGTTGATTGTGGATCCAAGTAAAATGAAATCCTTGACAACTTCAATCTTTTCTCTGTTTATCATGATGTTGCTCATTGGTCCAGTTGTGAGGATTTTTGTTTTCTTTATGTTGAGGTGTAATCCATACTGAAGGCTGTGGTCTTTGATCTTCATTAGTAAGTGCTTCAAATCCTCTTCACTTTCAACAAGCAAGGTTGTGTCATCTGCATAATGCAGGCTGTTAATGAGTCTTTTCCCAATCCTGATGCCCCATTCTTCTTCATATAGTCCAGCTTCTCGTATTATTTGCTCAGCATATAGATTGAATAGGTATGGTGAAAGAATACAACCTTGACACACACCTTTCCTGACTTTAAACCAATTGGTATCCCCTTGTTCTGTCTGAAGAACTGCCTCTTGATCTATGTAAAAGTTCCTCATGAGCACAGTTAAGTGTTCTGGAATTCCCATTCTTTGCAGCGTTATCCATAATTTGTTATGATCCACACAGTTGAATGCCTTTGCATAGTCAATAAAACACAGGTAAATATCCTTCTGGTATTCTCTGCTTTCATCCAGGATCCATCTGAAGTCAGCAATGATATCCCAGCAGTCTACTTCTAAAAAGCATTAGCCAGTGAAAACCTTATGAATAGAGTCTCCGTGTTGTTGTTGTCAGGTGCCGCCAAGTCAGTTCCGACTCATAGCGACCCTATGCACAACAGAACGAAACACTGCCCTGTCCTGCGCCATTCTTACAATTGTTGTTATGCTTGAGCTCATTGTTGCAGCGACTGTGTCAGTCCACCTCGTTGAGGGTCTTCCTCTTTTCCGCTGACCCTGTACTCTGCCAAGCACGATGTCCCTCCCCAGGGACTGATCCTTCCTGAAAACATGTCCAAAGTATGCAAGACACAGTCTTGCCATCCTTGCTTCTAAGGATCATTCTGGTTGTACTTCTTCTAAGACAGATTTGTTTGTTCTTTTGGCAGTCCACGGTATATTCCATATTCTTCACCAACACCACAATTCAAAGGCGTCAGTTCTTCTTCAGTCTTCCTTAGTCATTGTCCAGCTTTCACATGCATATGATGCGATTGAAAACACCATGGCTTGTGTCAGGCGCACCTTAGTCTTCAATGTGACACCTTTGCTCTTCAACACTTTCAGGAGGTCCTTTGCAGCAGATTTGCCCAATGCAATGCAATGTCTTTTGATTTCTTGACTGCTGCTTCTATGGCTGTTGATTGTGGATCCAAGTAAAATGAAATCCTTGACAACTTCAGTCTTTTCTCCGTTTATCATGATGTTGCTCATTGGTCCAGTTGTGAGGATTTTTGTTTTCTTTATGTTGAGGTGTAATCCATACTGAAGGCTGTGGTCTTTGATCTTCATTAGTAAGTTCCTCAAGTCCTCTTCACTTTCAGCAAGCAAGGTTGTGTCATCTGCATAACGCAGGTTGTTGATGAGTTTTCCTCCAATCCTGATGCCCCGTTCTTCTTCATACAGTCCAGCTTCTCGTATTATTTGTGCAGTATACAGATTAAATAGGTATGACGAAAGAATACAACCCTGATGCACACCTTTCCTGACTTTAAACCAGTCAGTATCCCCTTGTTCTGTCCGAACTACTGCCTCTAGATCTATGTAAAGTTTCCTCATGAGCACGGTTAAGTGTTCTGGAATTCCCATTCTTCGCAGTGTTATCCCTGGTTTGTTATGATCCACACAGTCAAATGCCTTTGCATAATAAAACACAGGTAAACATCCTTCTGGTATTCTCTGCTTTCATCCAGGATCTATCTGACATCAGCAATCATATCCCTGATTCCTCGTCCTCTTCTGAAACCTGCCTGAATTTCTGGCAGTTCCCTGTCAATATACTGCTGCAGCTGTTTTTGAATGATCTTCAGCGAAATTTTGCTTGCGTGAGATATTAATGATATTGTTCTATAATTTCCACATTCAGTTGGATCACTTTTCTTGGGAATAGGCATAAATATGGATCTCTTCCAGCCAGTTGGCCAGGAAGCTGTCTTCCAAATTTCTTTGCATAGATGAGTGAGCACCTCCAGCGCTGCATCTGTTTGTTGAAACGCCTCAATTGATATTGCATCAATTCCTGGAGCCTTGTTTTTCGCCAGTGCCTTCAGAGCAGCTTGGACTTTTTCCTTTAGTACTATCAGTTCCTGATCGTATGCTAACTCTTGAAATGGTTGAGTATCGACTAATTCTTTTTGGTATAATGACTCTGCGTATTCCTTCCATCTTCTTTTGATGCTTCCTGCATCATTTAATATTTTCCCCATGGAATCCTTCACTATTGCAACTCGAGGCTTGAATTTTTTCTTCAGTTCTTTCAGCTTGAGAAATGCCGAGTGTGTTCTTCCCTTTTGGTTTTCTATCTCCAGCTCTTAGCACGTCATTATAATACTTTATTCTGTCTTCTCGAGAGGCCCTTTGAAATCTTCGTTTCTTTTACTTTATCAATTCTTCCTTTTGCTTTAGCTGCTCAATGCTCAAGAGCAAGTTTCAGAGTCTACTCTGACATCCACCTTGGTCTTTTCTTTCTTTCCTGTCTTTTCAGTGACCTCTTGCTTTGTTCCTGGATAATGTCCTTGATGTCATTCCACAACTCGTCTGGTCTTCAGTCATTAGTGTTCAGTGCATCAAATCTGTTCTTGAGATGGTCTCTAAATTCAGGTGGGATATATTCAAGGTCATATTTTGGCTCTTGTGGTCTTGCTCTGATTTTCTTCAGTTTCATCTTGAACTTGCATATGAGCAATTGATGGTCTGTTCCACAGTCGGCCCCTGACCTTGTTCTGACTGATGATATTGAGCTTTTCCATTGTCTCTTTCCACAAATCTGATGTAGTCAATTTGATTTCTGTGTGTTCCATCTGGTGAGGTCCAATGTGTATAGTCGCCGTTTATGTTGGTGAAAGAAGGTATTTGCAATGAAGAAGTCATTGGTCTTGCAAAATTCTATCATTGGATCTCCGGCATTGTTTCTATCACCAAGGCCACATTTTGCAACTACTGATCCTTCTTTGTTTCCAACTTTCGCATTCCAATTGCCAGTAATTATCAATGCATCTTGATGGCATGTTTGATCAATTTCAGACTGCAGCAGCTGATAAAAATCTTCTGTTTCTTCATCTTTGGCCCTAGTGGTTGGTGTGTGAATTTGAATAATAGTTGTATTAACTGGTCTTCCTTGTAGGCGTATGGATATTATCCTATCATTGTATATACGATGACAGCGTTGTACTTCAGGATAGATCTTGAAACGTTCTTTTTGACGATGAATTGCAACACCATTCCTCTTCAAGTTGTAATCCCCAGCGTGGTAGACTGTGTGATTGTCCCATTCAAAATGGCCAATACCAGTCCATTTCAGCTCACTAATGCCTAGGATATTGATGTATTGATGTTTATGTGTTCTATCTCATTTTTGAAGATTTCCGATTTTCCTAGATTCATACTTCGTACATTCCATGTTCCGATTATTAATGGATGTTTGCAGCTGTTTCTTATTTTGAGTTGTGCCACATCAGCAAATGAAGGTCCCAAAAGCTTTACTCCATCCATATCATTAAGGTCGACTCTACTTTGAGGAGGCAGCTCTTCCCCCGTCATCTTTTGAGTTCCTTCTAACCTGGGGGGCTCATCTTCCAGCACTGTATCAGACAGTGTTCCACTGCTATTCATAAGGTTTTCACTGGCTAGTGCTTTTCAGAAGTAGACTGCTGGGTCCTTCTGTCTAGTCTGTCTTAGTCTGGAAGCTCAGCTGAAACCTGTCCTCCATGGGTGACCCTGCTGGTATCTGAATACCGGTGGCATAGCTTCCAGCATCAAAGTAACACACAAGCCCCCACAGTACGACAAACTGACAGACACCTGCGGGAGGGTCTCCATAGGCCTGGACAAAACTGTCCCATAGAGTTTCCAAGGCTTTCCGTAACCTCTGCAGAAGCAAACTACCACATCTTTCTCTTGCAGAATGGCTGGTGAATTTGAACCGCTGACTTTTTGGTTAGCAGCTGAGCACTTAACCATGGCGCTGCCAGGGCTCCTTCCTTGTGTTTTAGGGCCTCCCCTCTCGTGACAAGATTATCTTACTGTCATGTTTTGGTCATCTTGTTTTGTTTTCAGGGAGGGAGAAATTGCAAGACTCTAGAGTCTGAGACTCATCAAATGGTTCCATTTTGCCTTCAGTTCTCTACGGATTCCCTGTCATTGCTGCGCTCTGCCAGAAGGTGGGATTCCTCAACTGTCTAGATAGCTCCAGATCCCAAACTGCTGTGTCTCTATTGGCAGTGGGAAATTGGGGGTTTGGGTGGGGTTTTCTGTGCTTTAGGGTTATCTTTGTGCATAATCAGATTTTAGCATGAGGTGTGCTTGGGAGGAAGGGAAGTGTTCTTTTATTGTTTCACTTAATAGAAGAATTGTGGGTTCATGATTATATCTAATCCCAGTCTTATCGTTGGACCTATAAAAGAACGCTCTTGAAAGTTAATTAAAAGAAAAAAAGAAAAAACCATTGCCGTTGAGTCAATTTTGACTCATAGCCACCTTAAAGGACAGAGTAGAACTGCCCCATGGGGTTTCCAAGGCTGTAAATCTTTACGGAAGGAGACTGCCACATCTTTTTCCCGTGGAACAGCTGGTGTGTTTGAACTGCTGACCTTTCGGTTAGCAGCTGAGCGCTTAACCACTGTGCCACCAGGGCTTCTTTGAAAACTAATAGAAACATAAAAAAGCAATCAGGCATTTCTGTACAGGGGCGTTTAGCAGGAGATTGGCAGACGTTTTGGGTCTTTTTTTCCTCTGCAGTCTGTCCTCTGGAAGGGACCGCAGCACCTGCCTTACCTGGGGTTAAGACAGTCACAGTCTGTTCCCTCAGCCTGCCTTCCACGAAAGGTAAAATGATTACGTGTCAGCAGTATGTGACCCTGAGCCTTATGTGGGAGGTGTTCCCGGGGTCAGAGACAATACTAGTTTTCTTCCTTTCCAAATAGCCTTAATTGACAGCCAGGTGCTGCGAAAGACACCGGATGTGGGTTCTCACTTGGCTGTCACTAATGAACGAAGTAGGCGCTGCTGCCTAAATTTTCCCACCCTCCTCCAGACCCTGAAACTTAGAAAGCTTGACTAAGTGGCCCCAGTTCACATGGCAGATTTGGTATTTTGAACTGAGGACTATTTGATTCTAAAAGTGTTTGCATTTTCTACAGTGTATCATGTCATATTTGATTTGATGGTGCAAAGCCTAATAGCCTTGATAAACTAAAAAATAATTTTTATTTTCTGCAGTTGGCGCCCTCCTACAGCGCATCCAGTTTTCCTGCTGGTAAAATCCTTATTCCTTCCCCACCATGTGGCAGAAGCATGTCCTCCTGTCGCACTGTGGATACTCCCTCAGGTCAGCTCTTCCTGGACTCCTCCCCTGCTTTGTAGATACAGTCAATAAAGTTCCTCTCTTTTATCTCTCATCTAGGTCTTGTTTTGTTTATGTGTCGAACAATGTATTACTAGCAGATAGATATTGAATTAAATTATTAGATTGACTGCTTTGCATAGGAGTCAGTAACTATTTGCTAATTGACATCAGTAATTCAATGGAATATCCCACTAGTGCTGGAGTTTTATGATTTACTAATGTCGCTTGTTTTTCTTATTTCTTTTCCCCTCAAAATTGGATTTCTTTCAGGCTGGAGGATGCTTGTATTTGAAGCTAAGGTGAAATTTCACACATGTGTGGTTCTGTTCTCTAGCTCAGGTTTTTCTCCTTCACTACTCTGACATCCCTGGTGTCTGCACTTGTCCGCCCCCGCCTTACTAACGTGACTGCTCTTTGTGTGCTTATTACCTGCCGGCTGTTATCTTACTTAATACGAATGACAATCCTATGGAAAGATGAAACCTACCTAGTAAGGGGCCCAGAAAGGATTCAGAGTCAAGCCTGTTTTATGGACTGAAACACCTCTGCAGTCTCAATTTTAAGCATTTCTGCCCCCCTGTCATCCCTGCATATCCAGCTTCCTCCCTTTAGTTGCACTACTCCAGCAGTTGTTTGACCCAGCGGGACATATAAGCCCTTGACCCCACTACATGTCATATCCTCACTTTCCCCCTACAAAGCCTAGTCTCCCTGTTAACTGCTTTGTATTATCATCGTTATTGGTCTGCTTTGGACTCCTATAGTTCTCAGTTCTGACTGCTTCCCTATTTCATTGTTATGCTTTTATTAATACATATGTTTTACAGTGCAAGAAAGAAATGTGAGTATATGTACACCTGGCCTACCCACCATGTATTTCTGGGATTTGATGACATTTAATGATACATAGCCATTATGTTGTACTAGATTGACCCATGGAATATAAGTAAAACACAACTTTCCCCCCCTGCAATTTTGTCCTTTTAAAGTTGTGTTCAGTGGGGCTATCTTCCCCTGCCTCTGGGTGAAAATTTACTTTTTACCTCACCTGCTCTCCCTGCAAAGAAACCTGTAATGACAAAGAGTGTGCAGCTGCCTTTTTTGTCTTCTAAATCCTTTCCCCCTATGTTAGCTCTCTACCTCTTAGGCTTCTGTAGGGCTGAAGAGTGAAGGCTAAAGGGATACAGTGGTTCTCCATGAGCTTAGGTGATTTACTACTCCAGGCTTGACTATGTAAAGTGGCATTTTCCTGGGCTGTATAGAGGACCTCTGGTGGGCCCTTTCAATGCCAGTTCTTTAAATTACGTGATTCTTCTTTGGCTTGTTACACCCCCCTTCATCTCTGGCCCTTCTGAGGTCCCTTCCACAGAGGAACACATTCCTTGTTGGTGTCCTCTCGCCTGCCCAGGTGCTCTTGGGCAAGACTTGAAATGGCCCTGGCTGGCATTCTCTCATGTTGTCTTCATCTGGTCCGTGAGAAATGCCTACCACTGGGTGGGGGGGCACAGGGACATTCCACACGCAGCCCTCTGCTCTTTCTCCCTGCCCTGTCTCAGGTTTCTGGCTTGTCCCGATACCTGTTGGGTGCGTGTTCATGCTGTCCCTCATTGTGTAGAACACGTGTCAGCCTCCTCTCCCAAGGGGTCAGCTGGAGTTTCCACTTCTTGAGCTAAGGACAGACACCCGCTCCTTTTCCCTTGGCGAGAAGGGAGGGCAGAGGTGCCAACAAAGCTCTTTCTGAAGACACCCTCATAGATTCTCCTTTCTCTGCTCTGGCCCCTTTATGTGTTTGCACTGATTATATAGTCCTAGAATTGTGGAAATATTTTTACCTATTTGTACATTTTGGCATGTGGGAGTTTATTCAGTTTTGCCTCATTCAAAATTTCAGTTTAACATCCTGACATAGTTTTTTGTAAAAATGGTACATGCTCGTTATCTAAAAATCCAAAGAAATTAGCAAAGTGGAGAGAGAGGAAATTAAACTACTTCAAATCTTGTAATCTAGAAACAACTATGGTTAATATTTGGGAAACATCATTCTAAGGCTAATTCTAAATGCCTTCCCCTGAATGTTTACATAGATGGATGGAAGGATAGATGGCTTAAGAAGTCTGTTAGAAAGAATTATACCAAACATGGTATTTTTACTTTTTAAAAAATATTCAATTTTACTTAAACGTAGCTGAAGAAAGAGAAGTTATAAAACCAAAGGGTTTGCTGAAATAAAAGCAGTCATGGATGGAACACTGATGTTTGGGTTATTATCATTTTTTTAACTGATTTTAGCTGGTACAGGGCAACGAGTTTATATATAGCCTTTCTGGCCCTGGGTTTGTTGTTCTGTCAAGGTGATTTGGTAGGCCACAATCTTGCAAAGGGATTGATTAGGATGCTATGCAAATATGGTGTGTAAAACCCTTGCAGAAATTGGTCAGTTACTATGCAGACTAGGTGGCTGTGGCCTATTGAGGGAATTGGTCAGCTTGGCCATATTGCTAGGCCTAAAAAAGCCAATCCTGCAGAGGCTGAGGGGGACCTCACTACTATCAAGAAGAAGAGCCAGGAGCAGAAATGTCCTTTGGACCTGGGGTCCTTGAGCTGAGAACCTTCTAGACCCAGGAGACAGACAGAGCTGTAACACTGGAGAAGGTGCAGGATGGCATGGAATGGCCAAGGCATGGGATGAGCACGGGACAGCAGTGGCACAGAGTGAGAGAGCTGAGCGTCTTTGAGCAGGAGGCTTGTTGGAGGAGTGGGGTGCCTCCAGACACCATATGGGGAGCTACAGAGCTGAAACGCTTGCCCGAGCAGGGCAGAGGCCAGGCCTGAGTGAGTCTGGTAGCAGAGGCTGAGAATGAGGCCTGCCTATGGGTACAGTCAAGAAGCTGAAAGCTTCTGGAAGCTGCCCTGATTGATAAACTGTACCCTGTTTCCTGAGTTGTTTCTGTAACTTCCAAGTTGATCCCGATCCTGAATTGTAGCCTGTTACTTCGGCAATAAACCCCTTAACTGAGTATGGTCTGTGAGGTCTCTGTGGCCATTGCAATGAATTATTGACCCAGCAGAGAAGTAGAGAGTACTGTGGGGGGAACTTCCGGGTGATGTCAGAATTGGTAAAAAGGTTGGCGAGTGGAGGTATGTCTGACTTCCACCACACAGGAACCAGCTTTGGGCTGATGGTGAGCTCTCCTCCCCCCACCCCCCAAAGTTAAAGGGGGTCTGACATGGCTAGTCTACAGCTGGTATACAGGATTCCTTTGAAAGATCAAAAAAAAAAAAAAAAAAAAAGTACCTTTGCATTTTTTTACTTCCATGCTCTGCCCTTTGTTACATTTTTTTATTGTCAGGATGTTTACCTTGAACATTGTGTTCTGTAACCATTCACTCCAGTGGTTGTTCAAATGGTTTCAGTGCTGTAACAACTCCATTTTTTATCTCCTGTTGTCTTATAATCACTTCATATGTGTTTGATGCCTTTAGGGGCCCCTTGGCGTCTGATGTTTAGGTCAGTGTGGCTCACATTAGAAGCCCTGAAGTCATAATATGCTCTGTTTTATGATGTAAGTGACTGCTGCCCCTCCCTGCCACCTTCACTGTACCTTGTTGTGGCAGCAACTCATAGTTAGGTTCTAGGTGTTGAGTCCCTTGAGTGGCACAGACGGTTAAGTGCTCTACTACTGACTCAAAGGTTGGCAGTTCAAACCCATCCAGAGGTGCCTCAGAAGAAAGGCCTGCTAATCTGCTTCCAAAAGATGATGGCCTTGAAAACCTTATGGAGCAGTTCTGCTCTGCACATGTGGGGTCACCATGAGTTGGATTGGAGTGGACAGCAACTGGTCTGGATGTCTTCATGGTTTCTTCTTCAGCTCTACCTTTCCCATGAGTTCCAGGGTGATGTTTATAACACACATGTATATATCATTGTATTGCTTCTCTAACTATATTGACTTTACCTTTCTTATAGGATAAAAGGAGACCTGGTGGTACAGTGGTTAAGAGCTTGGCTGCTAACTAAAAGGTCAGCAGTTCAAATCCACCAGCTGCTCCTTGGAAACAGGGTCCTTAGTTCTTCAGAATGTGGCCCCAAGCCTCTTTTCCTTTCCCATCTCCCTCATTTGTTCTCTGTACCCCACTCACCCTGAACTACTTGCTGTTTCAGAATCTTCATGATCTCATGCCTCTGGTCCTTTGCATGCGTGGTTTCCACTGCTTAGAACTTTGCCATCAAGACCAGTGGTGTGCTAGTAGATGGCTAAGAACCGGTTTTCATGGCAGGGTGGAGGAGCCCTGAACTATAGTATTTGACTGTGGTGGGTGTGTTTATACCTGATTTCAAGCTGCCAGCAGGAAGTAACTGCACACAGAAATGGGAAGATATCTTCATAGTCTCTGATGGTGTGGGCTGTCAGCATACCCATGAAGAGTCAAATCTTTTCTGCTTTTGGTTACTGCTTTTCTCTGATGTTGTCACTTCCTCCACTGCCCTCCAGTAGCCATATTGCCCTGTGTTTTAATTCGGGACCTACATTTCTCTATCTTTGGTTCCTTGGTAGTCTGTGAGCTCCTTGAGAGGAATCGCCAATTCTTAGTTCCAGTGCCCGGATGTTCGGTACACCCGTAAGTGGCCAAATCAATGTATCAGTGATATTGGTTTTGGTGTTTCAGATGAGAGCATGTAGATTAATCCTTGTAGACCTGTTATCCTTACTGGAAAAAAAAATCGTTAATGTTTATCTTATTTCCTTATATAGCTCTGCTTCTCAGACGTCCTATTTTAATCATCATAATTGTATACAAGTCATAAGTTGCTAGATCTAACAGGTATATAAGTCAGGTGGAAAGTTAGCTGGGTTTTCTGTTAGTCGATGACAGTTGTAAATGGATCACACATCTCAGCTTTCTGTATTGTTCAGCTGCAAAAGTGTTTGATAATAGATTTTCTACATGAGGCTCCATTGTGATTTAACATGATTTGTTTGCTGCCTAATAATTGATCTGTACCTCCACTGAGCTTCCTTTTGAGACCCGGCCACAAGATGGCAACCCAAGATTTTTAAGAATATTAAAATTCATTATACATGGAAAAGCAGGAAATAAACCTGTGACATTATCATTCTTACTCTTTTTTCTTCAATGTTTCTGTCATAGCTTTGAAGTTCAGACATTGGGAATGTTACATAGGACCTGAAGTCAGCTTTTAGCACAATTTAACAATCTATATCTCAATCTATATTTTAATCTCTCTCTCCTTTTCTAATTCTCCCACTCCCTACCCCTGCCAAAGCTACTGTTCTAAAAAAAAAAATTTCTTTTTTTTTTTTTTTTTTGTGTCTTTCAATTGGGTTGTACAGACCCAAAGGGAAGTTTTACTCTTTGGGTTTGAGAGTTTCTTGATTCATGAAGCAGAAATATTTCAGAGGCATATTTATCAGAAATTCCAGGACCAGAAACCAAAATCTGTATAGGGAAGGCAGGGAACTAAAAGCAGGTTACTGAGCATCCACTTCCTACAGGCCCTTAACCTACCTCCCCATCTTTAGCTTTCTCTAGAACTCTGAGATAGATGGCACTGCCCCATCTCGTAGATGACTAAATTAAAGCTTACAGGGGTGTGATTTACTGAAGTGCAGAAGCTGGAATTGGGGCTAAGGCCATACACAGGACTTTGAAGCCACAGTGTATGCTTGTTTGTTCTAGGACTTGAATCCTTCTGTGCCTCTCGGATCGATAAATATTCCATTTTTCCTAGGAATGGCCTGAGGCATTCTCCCTTGTCTGGGTAGTGGAAATTCTCTCTTGAACTTTTCTCCTTTGCTGGGAAGATTCAGATTCATCACTTCAGTCTTTTTTCCAGAATTAGCATTGCTGACAATTTTGTTTGATAGGTAAGCTATGATCTTCTGTACAAGTTGGCCACAGGAGATCTTTGTTACTGACTTCAGAAAAATATGGAGATTGTGCTGCAGCCATGAAAATAAAGCTTAAGCATTAATTTAAAAAAAAAAAAAATTTTTTTTTTTTTATTTAATTTATTGACTGCCTCTTAGGTGCGAAGGGAGGTGAGCTAAAGGGTGTTTCTCTTCTCTACTGCCCAGGATTTATTTGGATTGTTCAGAAGCTGACACAGTTCTTAGTTACAAATACGTGCGCTACTGGTTGTTTTATATCTTATTCTTACTAATGTTGGTAAAACCCTGTGTGGGGGATGTAGTGGGTCCCATTTCACATGTGGGGAGTCTGAGGCTGAAAGATCGTTTGCGAGTCGGCCAAGTATATGTAACTGCTTAATGGCAGAGCTGGATTTGAACTCTTGTCTGCCTGCCTCCAGGCTCAAGCTCTTCTCTCTCCCACAAGTTGCCTTCCCCTTAGAGACCAGGATTTGGGGCATCTAACCACATTCAAAGCTCAGACCTTTTGGACCTATCTTCATCTGAACTTTTATTCCTTGATTTGTTTCCAGTCCACATTAGTGAACAGATGATCTCTGTCTTGGCCTCACATTAGACACCAGGGGAGCCTTTTAAAAAAATGCTGATACATAATACATACATATCAGATACCAGTATTAAAAAAAAAAAAAATGCATGACACATACCGGATCAATCAGGAACTCTGCTGTTGGGGCCCAGGAGTTATGTCTTTAAAAAGCTTCAGGGGTTTCTAATGTGCCACTGGGATGGAGGACCAGGGTCCTCAGGCTCAAGTCAGACAACTGACTGAAATAGCAGATGCTCCCCATCTGTGTTGATTACCTCCATGCAGCTGTCCCATTGCCATTTCTTAACAGCTTTGCTGGGGTGAAGCCCAGATTCAGTAGAATGATGTAAACAGTAGGATGATGACTTAATTACCATTTTATATCTCTATATCCCAAGGGCTTCAGGAAAAGTCAGATTACTGTGGACTAAGGAGCCCTAGTGGCACAGTGGTTAAGAGCCACGGTAAGCTACAGCTGCTAACCAAAAGGTCAGCAGTTCCAAACCACCATCTGCTCCTTGGAAACCCTATGGGGCAGTTCTACCCTGTCCTATAGGGTCGCTATGAGATGGAATTGACTCAGTGGCAGTGGGATTTTGGTTTTCCTTAAGTGTGCTGAAAGTTTCCCTTTATCTGCCCCTTTTACATGAGGGAGAACCCACTCTTAAGGCAAAATAAGTCCTTTACTTCAACTTTCCCTCCCTGAAACTGTTTTTAGAATTGATCTCGTCTGTAATCTAGAAATACGTGACAGTTAACATTTTTTCAAGACTTCTTGCTATGCCATTTAACCAGCCTACTTAAAACATAGGCGCCTATTCTCAAACTGAGTATAACAAATCTATATGCAGAATCTAATTTTGAATATACAGAGGCCTGGATTTATATTTTATCAGTCTGTCATTGAACCAATCTTAGCAAAACTTTCTGTAGGGGTCTTCTGAAAATAGCCTGTATTTCTTGCTTCTGAGTCTTTTTGGCAAAATAGTATTTTTATTAATATTTTGAATGATTTCAGTAATTAATACAAAATGAAAATTTTCATATGAAGAGGTATTTGTAGTGAAAGTGATTTTGGGAAATCTAGATAATTAATAAAATGGCTATCTAGAGGTGCTTATACCTTCCTGAGTTATAGCTTTGTTTGTGCCACCCAGAGGCACATGGTTATGTACTAGTTGAAGTTCAGATTACAGAAACAATCTTTTGAAACATTAAAAGAAGGGACATTTATGAGTAGGGTGGTATATATTTCACGAGATGCTGGTGAGAATTGAACAGCCCTTGAATGCCTGAGAACCAGATAGCTCTTGGTACTTAGCAGTGGTGGGGACTTGTGGACTGCCAGTCTATAGAGCACTGCTGTGTGATCCTGGCTGCACGTGAGAATCACCTGTGAGCGTAGACAACTGCTAAAGCTGGGGCACCGCCCCCCTCCCATTCCCCGAGATCAATTAACTACAAATCTCTGGAGGTGTCACCTTGACCAGGAATATTTTTCAGTAGCTTTCCAGGTAGTTCTAATGTCTAGCCACCGTTTAGATCCACTGGCCCCAGTACTGCTTCCAGGATATGTGTCTGATAAAATCCCATTAGTTGCCCATAACTAATTTGGAATCTTGCAAGGATGACCTTGTTAAATCTTTGAGGACAAAAACTTTTTCTTACCCCTACAGAAGATGTATTCATTAGTAAGTATGCAGTTTTATGCAGTGGATAATTGTCCCCTCAAGTTCATTTCTTTTAAAGGATTCCAGATTTAAGCTGCTCTGTAGATCAAATTTATTTTATTCCCCCAAATAAGTACAGGCTTATGTGCACAAATATTAAAACAAACAAACCAAAACACAAGATTTTACCAAGATTTAAAGCAGGGCAAGAGGGCCCAAGGAAAGAGTGAGAGCTGGTGGCGGGGGAAGCATTCCAGATCTGGAGGAGGGCCACGTGGGGTCTGCCCAGACACTTCCCACGGGACTGGGAGAACCCAGAAAGATCGCTTTCTGTATCTGTCCCCTCCCATATAAATCTGGCTGCACAGGGACAAATATAAGTAACTATCACACCTTGAAGTAAAGTCCAGTGGTGCTTCTCAAATGCAGGCTTAGTGTGCTCCTGATCCAGCCTCAGAGTACTGTGGTGGAAGTAGAAACCATTTATCCTCTGAAGGTGTTTAAGCCTGATTGAAATAGAAGCTACTGTCATTAAGTCCACCTTTCTGTTTCTTTTACGCATTGAGCACATGGCGACTGAGGGCATGATAAAGCAGAAAGCACAGGTAGAGAGTGCCTTCAGTGCCACCGAAAGGTTTTACATTTGTCAGCGGGGACTGCCGCACAGGACTGTCTTCAGATTAATTGGTACTTTTCACTTGTCACATGTTGGTATTTAATGTTTTGAAAGCCTTCAAAGAAAACATTAAAGAAAGCAGCAGCTTACAGTAGCAGAATGGTTTGCTTTGAAAAACTAAATTGACCCAAAAGATTTTGGAATAACTACTTTTCTATTACATTTTTGAGGAAAATAAAATGGCTGCCAATGGCAAATGGGTGGTTGCACATTTATGTGTGTGTGTATATGTGTGTGTGTATATATACATAGAGTATACATTTAGGTACAATAATCTAATTTTCTTATTTACCAGAAAGGTACAAGTTCAGAAGGAAGAAAAATACGATAAAACTTGTTAAAGGAATGCCTCTTTCCAGATGCTGCATGCATTGGTTTTTAAAGTCAGATTACTTCCCAAATCATGTCTGAGGATATGAAGGATTCTGGCAATACTGAAGCTATATCTGTTTTATGTACTAGCATGTTATCAGAAATAGCAGGTTTAGAAATGAACGTATGGGTCTTTTTTAAATTGAATTGACTACGTAATTGAATCTTTATGAATCTTAATTTATTCACCAATATAGAAGAACAGTGATTTTTTTCTTCTTTGCTCAGTGTTACTCAAATATGTTTTTCAGTAAAATCCTAACATCAAATGGTCAGCTTTCTCCTGCCCCCCATTTTTAAGGGCTCTCATGGTGCTGAGCCCATTCTGCACACCCTATTTCATAACTGAGGCAAGTGTTGAAGAGAGTGGGTGTTGTGAGTTGTTATCTTGTGTACTGCTGTATTTGGACTAGAATCCTAATCTTTTAAAATATTTTCTCCTTAAAGTTATGCTTTATCTCTAATAAATCAATCTCAATGTTAAAATCAGACCCCAGATGGGTAAAGTACTGAAGACAGCACTAGAGGGGGGCCTGCTTGGGCAGACTCTGCCCCAGCTGGTGGGATCCAGGCCTAAGCGATTTTTTCCTGTTTTGCTTTCTTCAGTCTAAAATGGCACTGAAAGAACCTGTTTTCTCTTATCCCTAAGGACATAGTCAAGATTGGAAACACATTCTTATTACCCTGCTGTGGTGTTCTGAAATGAAGAGCATGTAGGGAGGGCTTGGTATCGTTGCCATTGATGGGGTCTGACAGGAACATGGGTTTCAGTTTTTTTTTTTTTAACTCGCATGGAATTCTAATATTAGAAACTTATTAGTATATTACGTGTTCCTCAAAATATAGTAAAACAGTGTTTTACAAGGTCTTATTCATGGTCATTTTAATGACAAGCTTTATTTGAAAGAAGCTTAATTTTAATCACTGAAATACGTTTTGGCAGAAATGTCTCTGCTCTGTGGATGTTAACATGTGTGGATTTAAACTAGGTGCCTTGACATTACCTTCAGTAACCATTCAGCCTCACGTGGTTTTTCTCTTTAGTTAGCATTGTTCTTTGCTTCATTAAGGCTAAAAAACCCAAAGCCTGACGTGGGCAGCATGATGTCCACATTTGACTCTTAATTAATTTGGTATGAGAATGCACCCCTTATTTTTTTCCCAATACCAGACATTTCAGCTCTTTCCAGCCAAGGAGGTTCTACTTTTCGTCTTTCTGAAAGAAGTGCAGCTGGAAGGGAAATGCCTGGCCTGTTTGGCCACCACTAAGTAAGAGGAAGGAGCCTGGTGGTGCAGTGGTTAAGTGGTTGGCTAAACCAGTACCCAGTGCTGTCGAGTCGATTCCGACTCATAGTGACCCTAAGTGGTTGGCTGCTAACCAGAATGTCAGCGGATTGAACCCCCCAGCTGCTCTGCAGAAGAAAAGACCTGGCTATCTGCACCCATAAAGTTTACAGCCTATGAAACCCTATGGGGGCAGTTCTGCTCTGTCCTATAGGGTCCCAGTGAGTTAGAATCAATTTGATGGCATACCACAAGTAAGAGGCAGGAGCAGCGGAGGTTCAGTGGTAGAATTCTCACCTTCCATGTGGGAGACCCAGGTCTGAGTCCCGGCTAACCTACCTCATGTTCCGCTACCACCTGTCTGTTAGTGGAAGCTTGTATGTTGCTGTGATACTGAACTGGTTTTAGCAGAGCTTCCAGGCTAAGACAGGCTGGAAATAAATCAGCCAGTGAAAACCCTATACATCACAATAGTCTGATCTAATTGTGCATAGGGTCACCATGAGTCAGGGGACAACTTGACTGCAGCCAACAACAACAGGTACGGAGGAAGACAGGCTGTCTCCCAGCCCTCCTTGGGCAGGGCTTGCGCCGGGGAAATAGCTGCTGGCAGCCTCCTGCCTGGGCTATGTTCAGAGGCTCTTGGCTGCATCCAGCAGATGTTCTGTACAGTTCCTTGAAAAGGATTTGGCTAAGGGTGGTGGGGTGTAATTAATGCAGCCAGAGACCTAATAGTAGATAGACACCTGAGTCAAAGTGGCAGTCTCGTAGCCGCCTTGAGAAGGCAACAGGAACAAGATGAAAAGGTGTTAAGACAATAAAGTGTATATCCGTATGGAGCAGGGACTTGCTGGGCAGAGAACGTGTTGCTGCAGGGCACCCAAGGCCCCGAGCTGCTTGGAGTTTTTCCACTCAGTCCTCTTCTGAAGGCAGGCGTTCCTCGTCCTTCTTCTGTGTACTGCCTGCGGGACAGTGACGGAGCTATGGGGCCCACTGCCTGGCAGCCAGCTGCGTTTCCTGGAAAAAGAACCATTCTCCCAGTTTGCTGCCAGAGCCAGCAGCTGTGTGTTGTTGAGGACGTTGTGAGTTGTTTGCCCTTGGCATAAGTAATGATGACTGCCCCCAAATGGAAACTTTTAGCAGATGATGAAAATACCTCTCTTACCCATGCTGATGGTGGCAAGGAAGAACACTGTTAGTTAAAGTTCATGGTAATTCAGAAACCTCATTTAAGCCCAGTTTTCCTCTCCTAAGAAGTAGCAAAATTATTGCTTTTTCTATACCCGCCCACGCAGAAGTTGGTGCTTCCAGAAATGAAATGACAAAAAGGTGATTTAGAGGGAGAAGGAGAACTGCCTTGGAGAATACATGGACTGTTGTCTAACTTCACCATTGGAATAGATTTGGGTGTCAGTGAAATGCTTTGCTTGGCGTTTCACGTTAATGAGAGAGCTGCAAAATGCACTTAAAATCAGTTACTGGAATGAGCTAACCCTTCCCACCTAACTGCCTGGAGACTTCAGTTCCTTTCATGTGGAAGCTGTCTCTTTGACTGGCTTATCTTTCAAAAAAAATCTTTCAAATCTTGGCTTAAATATAACTTCCTCAGACAAGCCTTCCCTGGCCGCTCTATCTAAAAATGTTTCCTCCCCTATGTTTTAGGTTTCTGTTTATCTCCTGAAGGAGCCCTGGTGGTGCAGCGGCTAAGCACTTGGCTACTACCTGCAAGGGTCAGCTGTGCAAATCCACTGGAGAAAGATGTAGCAGTATGCTTCCATAAAGATTATAGCCTTGGAAACTCTATTTCACAGTTCTACTCTGTCCAGTAGGGTTGTTGTCAGTCAGAATTGACTCAACAGCAGTGGGTATGGTTTATTTATCTCCTGCTTACTGTAACCTTCATTCACTAACTTACACCCGGCAACTAGCACAGTGCCTGTCCCGTAGGAGGAGCTCAGTAGACAGACATTTGTTAGATGCTTCAATGAAAATGCTGTGAGTGCTTCAGGAAAAGGCACTAGCATCTAGAGTAGCTCTGCCCAATAGACTTCCTGTGATGGTGGAAATGTTCTCTAGCTGAGCTATCCAATATGGCGGCCACTAGCCACATGCGGTTGTTGAGTACTTGAAATGTGGTTAGTGCAAATGAAACTAAATTTTTTGTTATTTCATTTTAATAATTTAAATTGCCACATATGGCTAGAGGCTACCATGTTGGACAGTGCAGATCTAGAGGATGTGATTTTATTAATTTCCAGTATTAAAAATATTACCATTAAACGCTGTTCCATTAAACATCAGTAATTTCTACAGTTGAAATGGCCTTCTAAAAGAATGCCATGCGTACAATTCATTTCACAATGTATAATACATGTGTTTACTTGAGAAGCATGGAAGGCAAGAAGATCTTATGTCTTTAGTGACATTCTATGATTTACTATTATCATTGAGTTTTCCTTGCACTGTTTGTTTGTTTTGGTTTTTATTGTTTTAGTTGCATTATATCAATTGGCTGGAGCCATCCTAGCTTTAGTTTGAGGGTCGACTCATCAGGGATTAAGGGTTGGGTTTGTTTTGCATTGAAGCCTCCTGCAATTTCCTTTGCATTGGCTAAATATTGTCAGCAGGTATTTTTGCAAGAGTTGCCTTACGATTGTATAGAATAGATTCCTCCTAGAGGGCTAGAAGTTTTTCAAGTAAAGGGTAGGATTAGAATAAAAACAGAATCTCAGATTAAAATTTAATAGTATATTAATGCTTAAACTGAGGGTAGGATTAAAAAAATTAACAGATTAAGCTTTTTTTTTTTTTTAAATAATTTCTATTGAGCTTTAAGTGAACGTTTACAAATCAAGTCAGTCTGTCACATATAAGCTTATATACACCTTGCTCCTTACTCCTACTTACTCTCCCCCTAATGAGTCAGCCCTTCTGGTCTCTCCTTTCATGACAATTTTGCCAGTTTCTAACCCTCTCTACCCTCCTATCTCCCCTCCAGACAGGAGATGCCAACACAGTCTCAAGTGTCCACCTGATACAAGTAGCTCACTCTTCATCAACATCTCTCTCCTACCCACTGTCCAGTCCCTTCCATGTCTGATGAGTTGTCTTTGGGAATGGTTCCTGTCCTGAGCCAACAGAAGGTTTGGGGACCATGACCGCCGGGATTCCTCTAGTCTCAGTCAGACCATTAAGTCTGGTCTTTTTATGAGAATTTGGGGTCTGCATCCCACTGATCTCCTGCTCCCTCAGGGGTTCTCTGTTGTGCTCCCTGTCAGGGCAGTCATCAGTTGTGGCCGGGCACCGTCTAGTTCTTCTGGTCTCAGGATGATGTAAGTGTCTGGTTCATGTGGCCCTTTCTGTCTCTTGGGCTCATAGTTATCGTGTGACCTTGGTGTTCTTCATTCTCCTTTGCTCCAGGTGGGTTGAGACCAATTGATGCATCTTAGATGGCCGCTTGTTAGCATTTAAGACCCCAGACGCCACATTTCAAAGTAGGATGCAGAATGTTTTCGTAATAGTATTACTTTGCCAGTTGACTTAGAAGTCCCCTTAAGTCATAGTCCCCAAACCACCGTGCTTGCTCCGCTGACCTTTGAAGCATTCAGTTTATCCCGGGAACTTCTTTGCTTTTGGTCCAGTCCCGTTGAGCTGACCTTCCATGTATTGAGTATTGTCCTTCCCTTCACCTAAAGTAGTTCTTATCTACTAACTAATCAGTAAATAACCCTCTCCCACCCTCCCTCCCTCCCCCCCTATAACCACAAAAGAATGTGTTCTTCTCAGTTTATACTTTTTCTCAAGATCTTATAATAGTGGTCTTATACAATATTTGTCCTTTTGCCTCTGACTAATTTCACTCAGCATAATGCCATCCAGGTTCCTCCATGTTATGAAATGTTTCACAGATTCGTCCCTGTTCTTTATCGATGCGTAGTATTCCATTGTGTGAATATACCACAATTTATTTAACCATTCATCTGTTGATGGACACCTTGGTCGCTTCCAGCTTTTTGCTGTTGTAAACAGAGCTGCAATAAACATGGGTGTGCATATATCTGTTCGTGCGGAGGCTCTTATTTCTCTAGGGTATATTCCGAGGAGTGGGATTTCTGGGTTGTATGGTAGTTCTATTTCTAAATTTTTAAGAAAACGCCAGATTTCCAAAGTGATTGTACCATTTTACATTCCCACCAGCAGTGTATAAGAGTTCCAATCTCTCCACAGCCTCTCCAACATTTATTATTTTGTGTTTTTTGGATTAATGCCAGCCTTGTTGGAGTGAGATGGAATCTCATCATAGTTTTAGTTTGCATTTCTCTAATGGCTAATGACTGAGAGCATTTTCTCATATATGTGTTAGCTGCCTGAATATCTTCTTTAGTAAACTGTGTGTTCATATCCTTTGCTCACTTCTTGATTGGGTTGTTTGCCTTTTTGTGGTTGAGTTTTAATAGAATCATGTAGATTTTAGAGATCAGGCGCTGGTCAGAGATGTCATAGCTGAAAATTCTTTCCCAATCTGTAGGTGGTCTTTTTACTCTTTTGGTGAGTCTTTAGATGAGCATAGGTGTTTGATTTTTAGGAGCTCCCAGTTATCTGGTTTCTCTTTGTCATTTTTAGTAATGTTTTGTATTCTGTTTATGCCTTGTATTAGGGCTCCTAACGCTGTCCCTATTTTTTCTTCTATGATCTTTATCATTTTAGTCTTTATGTTTAGGTCTTTGATCCACTTGGAGTTAGTTTTTGTGCATGGTGTGAGGTATGGGTCCTGCTTCATTTTTTTGCAAATGGATATCCAGTTATGCCAGCACCATTTGTTAAAAAGACTATCTTTTCCCCAATTAACTGACACTGGTCCTTTGTCAAATATCAGCTGCTCATACGTGGATGGATTTATATCTGGGTTCTCAATTCTGTTCCATTGGTCTATGTGCCTGTTGTTGTACCAGTACCAGGCTGTTTTGACTACTGTGGCTGTATAAGGTTCTAAAATCAGGTAGAGTGAGGCCTCCCACTTTCTTCTTCTTTTTCAGTAATGCTTTACTTTTCCAGGGCTTCTTTCCCTTCCATATGAAGTTGGTGATTTGTTTCTCCATCACATTAAAAAATGTCATTGGAATTTGGATTGGAAGTGCATTGTATGTATAGATGGCTTTTGGTAGAATAGACATTTTTACTATGTTAAGACTTCCTATCCATGAGCAAGGTATGTTTTTCCACTGAAGTATGTCCTTTTTAGTTTCTGGCAGTAGTACTTTGTAGTTTTCTTTGTATAGGTCTTTTACATCTTTAGTAAGATTTATTCCTAAGTATTTTATCTTCTTGGGGGCTACTGTGAATGGTATTGATTTGGTCATTTCCTCTTCGATGTTCTTTTTGTTGATGTAGAGGAATCCAAGTGATTTTTGTATGTTTATCTTATAACCTGAGACTCTGCCAAACTCTTCTATTAGTTTCAGTAGTTTTCTGGAGGATTCCTTAGGGTTTTCTGTGTATAAGATCATGTCATCTGCAAATAGAGATAATTTTACTTCCTCCTTGCCAATCCGGATGCCGTTTATTTCTTTGTCTATCCTAATTGTTCTGGCTAGGACTTCTAGCACAATGTTGAATAAGAGTGGTGATAAAGGGCATTCTTGTCTGGTTCCTGTTCTCAAGGGAAATGCTTTCAGGCTCTTTCCATTTAGAGTGATGTTGGCTCTTGACTTTGCATAGATGCCCTTTATTATGTTGAGGAATTTTCCTTCAATTCCTATTTTGGTGAGAGTTTTTATCATGAATGGGTGTTGGACTTTGTCAAATGCCTTGTCTGCATCAATTGATAAGATTATGTGGTTTTTGTCTTTTGTTTTATTTATGTGATGGATTACATTAATGGTTTTTCTAATATTAAAGCAGCCTTGCATACCTGGTATAAATCCCAATTGGTTGTGGTGAATTATTTTTTTGATATGTTGTTGAATTCTATTGGCTAGAATTTTGTTGAGGATTTTTGCATCAATGTTCATGAGGGATATAGGTCTGTAATTTTCTTTTTTTGTGATGTCTTTACCTGGTTTTGGTATCAGAGAGATGGTGGCTTCATAGAATGAGTTGGGTAGTATTCAGTCATTTTCTATGCTTTGAAATACCTTTGGTAGTAGTGGTGTTATCTCTTCTCTGAAAGTTTGGTAGAACTCTGCAGTATAGCCATCCGGGCCAGGGCTTTTTTTTGTTGGGAGTTTTTTGATTACTGTTTCGATCTCTTTTTTTGTTATGGGTCTATTTAGTTGTTCTACTTCTGATTGTGTTAGTTTAGGTAGGTAGAGTTTTTCTAGGAATTCATCCATTTCCTCTAGGTTTACAAATTTGTTAGAGTACAATTTTTCGTAATAATCTGATATGATTCTTTTAATTTCAGTTGGGTCTGTTGTGATGTGGCCCTTCTTGTTTCTTATTCGGGTTATTTGTTTCCTTTCCTGTATTTGTTTAGTCAGTCTAGCCAATGGTTTATCACTTTTGTTAATTTTTTCAAAGAACCAGCTTTTGGCTTTGTTAATTCTTTCAATTGTTTTTCTGTTCTCTAATTCATTTAGTTCAGCTCTAGTAGTTTTCATTATTTGTTTTCTTCTGGTGTCTGATGGATTCTTTTGATGCTCACTTTCTATTTGTTCAAGTTGTAGGGACAGTTCTCTGATTTTGGCTCTTTTTTCTTTTTGTATGTGTGCATTTATCGGTATAAATTGGCCTCTGAGCACTGTTTTTGCTGTGTCCTAGATGTGTTGATAGGAAGTATTTTCATTCTCGTTGCATTCTATGAATTTCTTTATTCCCTCCTTAATGTCTTCTATAACCCAGTCTTTTTTCAGGAGGGTATTTTTCAGTTTCCACGTATTTGATTTCTTTTCCCTAGCTTTTCTGTTATTGATTTGTACTTTTATTGCCTTGTGGTCTGAGAAGATGCTTTGTAATATTTCGATGTTTTGGATTCTGCAAAGGTTTGTTTTATGACCTAATATGTGGTCTATTCTAGAGAATGTTCCATGTGTGCTAGAAAAAAACGTATATTTTGCAGCAGTTGGGTGGAGAGTTCTGTAGAAGTCAATGAGTTGAAGTTGGTTGATTGTTGTAATTAGGTCTTCCGTGTCTTTATTGAGCTTCTTACTGGATGTCCTGTCCTTCTCCGAAAGTGGTGTGTTGAAGTCTCCTACTAGAATTGTGGAGGTGTCTATCTCACTTTTCAGTTCTGTTAAAATTTGATTTATGTATCTTGCAGCCCTGTCATTGGGTGCATAAATATTTAATATGGTTATATCTTCCTGATCAGTTGTCTCTTTTATCATTATGTAGTGTCCTTCTTTATCGTTTGTGGTGGATTTAAGTCTAAAGTCTGTTTTGTCAGAAATTAATATTGCTACTCCTCTACTTTTTTGCTTATTGTTTGCTTGATATATTTTTTTCCATCCTTTTAGTTTGTTTGTGTCTCTAAGTCTAAGGTGTGTCTCTTGTAGGCAGCATATAGACGGATCGTGTTTCTTTATCCAGTCCGAGACTCTCTGTCTCTTTATTGGTGCATTTAGTCCATTTACATTCAGCGTAATTACAGATAAATAAGTGTTTAGTGTTGTCATTTTGATGCCTTTTTATGTGTGTTGTTGACAATTTCATTTTTCCACTTACTTTTTTGTGCTGAGACGTTTTTCTTTGTAAGTTGTGAGATCCTCATTTTCATAGTATTTGACTTTATGTTTGTTGAGTCGTTACATTTTTCTTGGCTTTTATTTTGAGTTGTGGAGTTGTTATACCTCTTTGTGGTTACCTTAATATTTACCCCTATTTTTCTAAGTAAAAAGCTAACTTGTATTGTCCTATATCGCCTTGTATCCCTCTCCATATGGCAGTTCTGTGCCACCTGTATTTAGTCCCTCTTTTTGATCTTTGTGATCTTTTACGTATTGACTTCAATGATTCCCTGTTTTGAGCCTTTTTTTTTTTTTTAATCTTAATTTGTTTTTGTGATTTCCCTATTTGAGTTGATATCAGGATGTTCTGTTCTATGACCTTGTGTCGTGCTGGTATGTGATATTATTGGTTTTCTGAGCAATTTCCTTTAGTATTTCTTGTAGCTTTGGTTTGGTTTTTGCAAATTCTCTAAGCTTGTGTTTATCTGTAAATATCTTAATTCCGCCTTCATATTTCAGAGAGAGTTTTGCTGGATATATGATCCTTGGCTGGCAGCTTTTCTCCTTCAGTACGCTGTATATGTCATCCCATTGCCTTCTTGCCTACATGGTTTCTGCTGAGTAGTCTGAACTTATTCTTATTGATTCTCCCTTGAAGGAGACCTTTCTTTTCTTCCCGCCTGGTTTTAAAATTTTCTCTTTATCTTTGGTTATGGCGAGTTTGATGATAATATGTCTTGGTGTTTTTCTTTTTGGATTAATCTTAAATGGGATTCTGTGAGCATCTTGGATAGATATCCTTTCGTCTTTCATGATGTCAGGGAAGTTTTCTGTCAGGAGATCTTCGAATATTTTCTCTGTGTTTTCTGTCCTCCCTCCCTGTTCTGGGACTCCAATCACACGCAAGTTATCCTTCTTGATAGAGTCCCACATGATTTTTAGGGTTTCTTCATTTTTTAAAATTCTTTTATGTGATTTTTTTTCAGCTACGTTGGTGTTAATTCCCTGGTCCTCCAGATTTCCCAGTCTGCATTGTAATTGCTCGAGTCTGCTCCTCTGACTTCCTATTGAGTTGTCTAATTCTACAATTTTATTGTTAATGTTTTGGATTTCTGCATGCTGTCTCTCTATGGATTCTTGCAACTTATTAATTTTTCCACTATTTTCTTGAATAATCTTTTTGAGTTCTTCAGCTGTTTTATCAGTGTGTTCCTTGGCTTTTTCTGCAGTTTGCCTTATTTCATTTCTGAGGTCATCCCTGATGTCTTGAAGCATTCTGTAAATTAGTTTTTTATAATCTGTATCTGATAATTCCAGGATTGTGTCTTCATTTGGGAAAGATTTTGATTCTTTTGTTTGGGGGGTTGTAGAAGCTGTCATGGTCTGCTTCTTTATGTGGTTTGATATCGACTGCTGTCTCCTAGCCATCACTAAGATATAGTAGTGATTTAGTGTATAATTGCTCACTGAGTGTTATCTTGTTTTGTTTTCTTTCAATATACGTGGATGGGCTACTAGATTGTGCTGTCTTGTTTGTTGTAGCCCTTGACTTACTTATGACCTATTACCGGGTGGTTCGGGCTGTTGCCAGATATATATGCCTGAGTGTATTCACTATTCTTGAGTAGAATCTGATTTTGGGTCATCAAGTGTGTGCTGCACCCTAACACCTATCCACCTCGAGAAGTAGTGGTGATAGTTGTGTGCACCAGATTCTATTAGCAGCTGGGGTTCACACTCCAGGGTGGGCAGGGTGCTGACAGGCTTCCCCCAAGTGTCAGTGAGGTAGGTGTGTCTCTATTCCTATAGCACCTTGGTGGGAGGGCTCTGCAGCTGTACCTTAGGCCCCCAGTGCAAGTACCTCTACTGATTGGTAGGTGTCACCCTCCTTAGACTCCTAAGGCAAGAGGCTAGGTGGTCTGGGGGGAGCTTCAGCCCTCAGTTCGCTGTTGTGGGTCAGTTAGGGCTCCGTTGAATAAGCAGAGATATCAGACCTGGGAAACTTGTTTTTCCAGTAAATGCGCTAAAAAAAATGCAGTCAGATCCCTATCAGAACTGCCTTTTCATTATAACCGCCACCTTGTTCCATGTAAGGATGAAAGCCCGAGATTTGGATCATATATGGTTGGCTGGAGCTGGTTCTGTGTTTTTAGTCCAATTAGGGAAGGATTTTTGGTCCCTGGGTTTTTTGTGGTTGCTTCTCTCAGGCCGGAAGAATGGGTCAGGAAAAGACCAAAAAAAAAAAAAAAAAAGGGAAAAGCAAAGCCGTTCTCCCTCTGGCTCAGGAAATTCCAATGTTAATGAAGCCACCTGGGAAGGGAGTGGAGGATTCAGAAAAACAGGAGAGAGTGGCACCCAAGAATATAGCCAAAGTTGCTTATCTTGCTTGGGATGACTATTTTATCTGAGATTCCCGAGGGGCGTGTCGCTTATGTGTGCTGGCTGTGTGGAGATTGTCCCTGAGGGTCTGGCACGCTGAAGCTGAGGTCACATCCTCTGCTGCCAGTCCAAAGCCCAGCGTCAAGTTTCCCTTGCTGGGACGCTGCACTCCCAGCTCCAAAATCAATTGCTGCCTCCCGGGGACTTCTTGTCCTGCCAGTCGCGTCGCTGTGCCACCTCCGCGGACTGGCTGGGCCCCTTCCCGGGGTTAGTTCAGGGGAGTAGGGCTGCGTCCCGTGTTTACGCCGTGACCGGATGCTGTGTTCAGCTCCCCTTTGCCCAGTCCAAAGCCCAGTGCCAAGGTTCTCTGGCTGGGACGCTGTACTCCCGGCTCCACAACCAGTCACTGCCTCCCGGGGACTTCTCCTCCCATCAGGCGCGTCGCCACACTGCCCGTATGGACTGGCTGGGCCCCCTCCCACGGTCAGTTCAGGGGGGTAGGCCTGCGCCCCGTGTTTGCGCAGTCACAAGATGTTGTGTTCAGCTACCCTGGGCCGAGTCCTAAGCCCGGCGCCAAGGTTACCTGAATGAGACGCTGGCTCTAGGCTCCGAAAACAGTCGCTGCTTCCCCGTAGTTGTTCGTTGTCCATCTCTGTAACTCAGGTCAACTGTTTAAATCTGTGTTTGTTGTTCAGGGTTCGTAGATTGTCATGTATGTGATCGATTCACTTGTTTTTCCGAGTCTTTGTTGCAAGAGGGATCCAAGGTAGCGTCTACCTAGTCAGCCATCTTGGCCCCCCTCCCACTTCATATCTTTTAATACTTTTTAACTTAGCAGCATGATATCATTGTGAACATTGGACAGTAATGCAGACAAGCACGTTTAAACTTACAGATTCAAGATGGCTTTTTAGTCATTTAGTAAGCAATAGGCATTTTGGGAATTTGAAGGAGGTAGCTATACATGTAGTTCCCTACTTATGATGTATTCGAGTTATGACGAACCAGTTATGACCATCTTTTTTTTTTGTACATCTGTGTTTAGTTAGTAACATGTAGTACGTACAAAGTTGCAGTGTGTAATTTGCTGGTGTTATCATTCTCATGCCAACCTCCAAAGACAAATAAAGATTGGATTTATAAAGATACTGATAATAAAAGGCAATAATAATGAAAAGTAAAAAAAAAAAAAAAAAGTGAGGTATTCAACTTATGTCAGAACCAACTTAAGATGGAACCGTTGCAGTGAAACCCCATCATAAGTTGGGGCCTACCTGTGGTCTTGTAAGTGCTGGCTCCATCAAATGCCTTGCTCTATATTATTACTATGGGAACGAGGGGTCAAGGGCAGGGGTGGTTCAGTTGTAGAATTTTGACCTTCCATTTGGGAGACCCGGGTTTGATTTTTGGCCAGCGTACCTTGTGCATAACCCCCACCCATTTGTCAGTGGGGGCTTGCATGTGGCAGTGATGCTGAACAGGTTTCAGCAGGGTTTCTAGACTAAGATGGACTAGGAAGAAAGGCCTGGCAGTCTACTTCTGAAAGGCAGCCATTGAAAACCCTATGTAGCCCAGTTCTACTCTGATATGCATGAGGTCACCATGAGTTGACGTTGACTAGACAGTAACTGGTTAAACGTAAATCAAACCGTTGAGGTCACATTCGAACGTCTCTGGTAGTGACTGTCTCTGTGTTGGTGGGAAGGAGCCATGGCTCAAATGAACTATTCACTCCAGCTCTCCTGGTGGAGGATCCGCCAGCATTAAGCTGAAATCCTAACAGTCTCACGGTGCTTTTTCCTTTCAAGGGCGTCAGCCATTTTTCCTAATTTTTAAGAGAGCTCATATGTGAGGAATTTGATTCTTGTATTCTTCTCTCTCCTTTCCATTCATGGTGTCATCAGCTGCCTAGAACAGAGGTCTTCTCTTTTTGCATGATAGCATCTCAGATACGTGAGCGATGCCCTCCCAGTGCCTCTTCTTCTCTGGGCTAAATCAATTTTTCCCTCCTCTTCCTCTAAACACTCGATTTCCAGACAGAGTACTCTTTTTTAGATATACTCCAGTTTCTGTTGGTTTGGAATAGTTCATTTTAAAAGGAACATTGGATTAATTATTTTCAGTGAGAGCTCATTACCACCTGTCCCATAGTTCATCAGCAGAATTACAGCCTGACTTACTATCAGTGTTTGCTTATAATGTTTCTTGTAATGACATTAAAAAGTTCATATTTCTATTCAGAATGTAAAATGCTTTTTCCTACCCATGTTCTTTGTCCTCTGTATATAGAAAATGTGTGTATGTGTATACCATATATATATATAAAATACATATATCACTAGTACCAATTGGTATCAGGTCAACTTTGACTCAAGGTGACCCCACATGTGTCAGTAGAACTGTGCTCCACAGGGTGTTCAATGGCTGATTTTTCGAAAGTAGATCACTAGTCCTTTCTTCTGAGGAGCCTCTGGATAGACTTGAACCTCCAATCTTTTGGTTAGTAGCCGAGCTTGTTAAATGTTGGTACCACCCAGGGACTCTATATTTTACATGATAATATATATTATATGTATTATATATATATGTGTATATATATGAAATATGTAATATATATTAAATTATATATATTATATATGTATATTAAAATATATGTAATAAATTAAAAAAATTTTAAATATATTATGTGTATTATATATATGCATTTACGTGTCTATGTATGTATAGTTTTTACATCTTAAATGATTCCTAAATCAATTTTGGTACTACTTCAGAGTCTCAGATGGTTACAGACTTTTCCTAAGTTTTGTGTTTCCTTTGAACCCTGGATGCAGACAGCCTGGCCATGTCAGACTTGACAGGGAAGAAAGGCTGCGTGGCCCCTGGGTCTGACTTGCCTGCAGAGCACAGGGTGCCAGCCATGGCCCAATGGGTATCTCTGTGGATGGTGCCTGCTGAGCTCTAGCAATGAGGGACCTTTAGGCAAAGAGCCTGACAATATCTTTTATTGCTTGGGAAGATAAATTAGATTTTGGTGTCAATTTTTTATAAAGCATAGAAGAAAATTTCCTGAATTTGATAAAGTCCTTTAGCATATGTTCATATTCGGTTTTGCGTATTTAGCCTGAGGCACTTGCCTAACTTGGCTTCCCAGACAGTTTTGTTTGTGGGGAATTGCTCTGTAATCATTTGCTGTAGATTTTTTGTCAGAGGCAGCAGTAGTATTAATGAGTAAGAGAAGGAAGAAGAAGAAGACAAAAAAGGTGAATTGAGAAGATCGAACTGCTGACCAAGTGTCTTAGTGGTGCTCTAACAGAAATACCACAGGTGGATGGCTTTCAGGGTGCCAGCTCCAGGGGAAGACTTTCTCTCTCTGTTGGCTCTGGGGAAAGGTCCTTGTCATCAGTCTTCCCCTGGTTTAGGAGCTTTTCAGTGCAAGGACCCCCAGTCCAAAGGATGTGTGCTCATGGCTCTTTTTGCTTGGTGGTAATGAGGCTCCCATGTCTTTCTGCTTGCTTTCTCTCTTTTATCTCAAAAGAGATTGATTTAAGACACAACCTAATCTTGTAGACTGAGTCCTGGCTCATTAACATAACTGCAGGATTGGATTAGAGACAGGATTTACACATCAGATGACAAAATAGTGGGCAATCACACAATGTTGGAAATCATGGCCTAGCCAAGTTGACACACATTTTTGCGGAAAATAATTCAATCCATGACACTAAGGTGTCCAAAATCCTTTTGGATGCCTGTTCCTTCCCAGCTGCAGCATTTCCTCTTACTACCCTGACTCCCTTCTCAGCAGGTAAGAGTGTCCATTTCTCCTCTGGCTACTTCCCGTTGCTCTCCCCACGCCCCAGGGATCAAACTGCTGCCTGGCTAGGCATGAGGAGGCCGCCATCTTGGGCTGGATTCTCTAGGGAAGTTTGATTCTTGTTATGTGTTAAACGTATTGTCAATTTTTTTTTCTTTAATTTTCTTACATTTTTTAAATTGTGCTTTAAGTGGAAGTTTACTTAGCTTAGTTCAAGTTAGTTTCTCATACAAAAATTTATACACACATTTTTGTGTGACCCTAGTTGCTCTCCCTATGAACGGACAGCACACTCCCAATTTCCCACGTCCGTTCAACAAATCGCCTGTCTTTTTTTGCCTTCTCATCGTGCCTCCAGACAGGAGCTGCCCATTTAGTTTTATGTATGTACTTGAGCTAAGAAGCACTCTCTTCATGAGTATCACTTTGTGTCTTATAGTTTAGTCTAATCTTTGTCTAAAGAGTTGGCTTCGGGAATGGTTTCATTTCTGGGCTAACAGAGAGTCCCGGGGCTGTGTCTTCCTGGGTCCCTCCAGCCTCAGTCAGACCATTAAGTCTAATCTTTTTACTAGAATTTGAGCTCTGTTCCCACTTTTCTCTGGCTCTGTCAGGGACTCTCTGTTGTGTTCCTGTCAGGGCTGTCATTGGTGGTAGCTGGGCACCATCTCGTTCTTCTGGCCTCAGGCTGATGGAGTCTCTTCTTTATGTAGCCCTTTCTGTCTCTTGGGCTCGTATTTTCCTTATGTCTTTGGTGTTCTTCATTCTTCTTTGCTCCAGGTGGGTTGGGACCAATTGATGTATCTTGGATGGCTGCTCCCTAGCTTTTAAGATCCCAGGTGCCACTCACCAAAATGGGATGCAGAACATTTTCTTAATAAACTTCGTTATGCCGAGTGACCTGGATGTCCCCTGAAACCATGGTCCCCAGACCCCCACCCCTGCTACTGTGTCCTTCGAAGTGTTTGGTTGTGTTCAGGAAACTTCTCAGCTTTTGGTTTAGTGCAGTTGGCTGACTTCCCTGTATCATGTGTTGTCTTCTTCACCTGAGATAATTCTTATCTACTGCCTAATTAGCGAATACCTCTCTACTTCCCTTCCCACCCTCCTAAGCATCAAAGGATGTTTTCTCTGTGTCTAAACCTTTTCTTCAGTTCTTATAATAGTGGTCTTATATAATATTTGTTCTTTTGCGATTGACTAGTTTCCCTCAGCATAATGCCTTCCAGATTCATCCATGTTATGAGGTGTTGCGTGGATTCATCACTCTTCCCTATTGTTGCATAGTATTCCATTGTATGAATATACCATAATTTGTTTATGCATTCGTCCGTTGATGGGCACCTAGATTGTTTCTATCTTTTTGCTATTGCTAAATTTTCTTACATTTTTAAGAATACTGTTAAGGCTGTTGAAATGAATCAACTGTGAAAATTCTCCCGCTCTAAGGGCTTGTCACTTGTGAAAAAAATGTAGCAAACGGGAAATACATTCTTTATAACATTAATGTCAACAGTTCAGCATCTTAGAAGTTCAACCTAGAATAAATGACTTCATGCTTGTGCCACTTCCATGGGGTTTAAAACAACCATTTTCGTGTAAATATCAATTATGTTGTTTTAGGCTATATATGTAGCTGCCCACGTTCATCCTTGCATATTTAGATGTAAGTGGAATACCTGTACCCATTAGTGAAAGTTACTTATTGTAACGTAGGAGAGAAAGCAGTATTATTACATATGGGCACTATATAGGTAAATAAAAGCGTACAACTTTAAAATATTGCATAGTTAAAGTTACTGTGGATGAGAGCAAATACATATAGTAGAGGCTTATTTAAATAAGCAAAAATACTCCCTTGAATGCATCTGGAATTCTTCCTACAAGTAATTCAAGGAATTATAAGTATGTATAGGTCTTACAGTATATATTTATGGGATAGATACAGATAGTGAGAAATAACTAAATTTTCAATATCACTGACTGGAAGAGGTCCGTATTTATGCCTATTCCCAAGAAAGGTGATCCAGCCGAATGTGGAAATTATAGAACAATATCATCAATATCACACGCAAGCAAAATTTTGCTGAAGATCATTCAAAAACGGCTGCAGCAGTGTATCGACAGGGAACTGCAGAAATTCAGGCTGAGTTCAGAAGAGGATGTGGAACCAGGGATATCATTGCTGAAGTCAGATGGATCCTGGCTGAAAGCAGAGAATCCCAAGAGGATGTTTACCTGTGTTTTATTGACTGTGCAAAGACATTCGACTGTGTGGATCATAACAAATTATGGATAACATTGCAAAGAATGGGAGTTCCAGAACACTTAATTTTGCTCATGAGGAACCTTTACATAGATCAAGAGGCACTTGTTTGGACAGAACAAGGGGATACTGAGTGGTTTAAAGTCAGGAAAGGTGTGTGTCAGGGTTGTATTCTTTCACCGTACCGATTTAATCTGTATGCTGAGCAAATAATCCGAGACGCTGGACTATATGAAGAAGAACGGGGCATCAGGATTGGAGGAAGACTCATTAACAGATGACACAACCTTGCTTGCTGAAAGTGAAGAGGACTTGAAGCACACTTACTAATGAAGATCAAAGACCACAGCCTTTGGTATGGATTACACCTCAACATAAAACAGAAATCCTCACAACTGGACCAATGAGCAACATCATGATAAACAGAGAAAAGACTGAAGTTGTCAAGGATTTCATTTTACTTGGATCCACAATCAATATCCATGGAAGCAGCAGTCCAGAAATCAAAAGACGCATTGCATTGGGCAGATCTGCTGCAGAGGACCTCTTTAAAGTGTTGAAGAGCAAAGATGTCACCCTGAAGACTAAGGTGCGCCTGACACAAGCCATGGTATTTTCAATCGCATCTTATGCATGTGAAAGCTGAACAATGAATAAGGAAGACTGAAGAAGAATATTCAATATACTGTGGAGTGCCAAAAAAGAACAAATAAACCTGTCTTGGAAGAAGTGCAACCAGAATGCTCCTTAGAAGCAAGGATGGCGAGACTGTGTCTTACATATTTGGACATGTCAGGAGGGACCAGTCCCTGGAGAAGGACATCATGCTTGGGAGAGTACAGGGTCAGCGGAAAAGAGTAAGACCGTCAACGAGGTGGATTGACACAATGGCTGCAACAATGAACTCAAGCATAACAACGATTATGAGGATGGCGCAGGCAGGACTGGGCAGTGTTTCGTTCTGTTGTGCATAGGGTTGCTATGAGTCAGAACTGACTCCATGACACCTAACAATGATTAAGTAAAACAACAACAACAAAAAGAAAACCAAACCTGTTGCTGTCTAGTCCATTCTGACTCATAGTGAGCGACCCTATAAGACAGAGGAGAGCTACCTCATAGGATTTCCAAGGAGCAGGTGGTAGATTCAAACTGGTAAACGTTTTTGGTTAGCAGCCGAGCTCTTAACCACTGTGCCAACAATAAAGTATGGAATTATCTTTGAAAAAAAAAAAGTAATAGCTTGGTGCATATTACATTTCCCAAAACTGCAGGAAAGTTGAATCTGGAACCTTCAACAGAAGTCTCAAGTTATTTTTTTTTTAACTCTCATTTACCTGCTTTGTTCCAGCTATTATAACTAATGACATGTGTGTATGTGATTGTGTGTGTGTAATACTTGACAGCTTATGCTTCCTTATGCAGGGTTTTTTTCCAGCTAAAGTAGAACACGCTATACAAAGCTGTCAGGTTCTTGGGACATAAAATGTGATATCTCACTGACTGCTTTAAGTTACTACTGGACTGCAAGTTCCTTTGGAAGAAAAGTCATCAAAGTAATTAGAAACTCTTATTTTATTGATAACTTAAAATACAGAGGGTATTTATTTCTGAATTTATATAATGTGAAAATACAACAGGCTATGTTAAATAATAAAGGAGTTTTTCTAGCAGAATGTGGTCGTATAGAGCTCAGTTTTTCTTGGTGAAATATAAAAACTCTAAGGCTGACATAAAAAAAAAAGGTTGACATAGTCCTGTTTTGATGACCTGTGACTGGATTATAGATTATTAGATCTCATTTAGTTGATAATAACTCCTTCTTATCCCCTCGAGGTAGGTTTAAAATTTTTCAGAATGGAAATATTGCTAGTCCTGCATGGAAAAATTTATTTTATATGTCTCCTGAAAAGCATGTACCATTTGTTTTTCTCACTTTCATATACTTCAGAAATAGGGGTTGAAACCCTCATCGTGTTGTATCTGTTCACTATTAGGGAAAAAGCCTTGGTTAGTGTTTACCTGCTAGTTATTTTGATCTATTCATTCTTGTTGACTTGATCTTATACAAGGAACTTGGTTTTATCCAGCATAGGAAGCTGCTTCTCAACTTCGATTCTTTCATTTACTTTTGGGATTTTAGTAGGGTGCTGTTCTTGAACAAATCGAGCAATTTATAATCTTTGTTCCAAAATCCAGTGCTGTTTGAAGCACTTTTCTGAAGGCATGTTACTGGAGGATTGGTCAGGAGGTGAGTGAAGAGGCTAAAGAGCCTGCTGGCGTTTCTGGCTCCTGGAACCATTCAATTAAGAAAAAATAAATGAATAAATCTCCTTTGACTTTTATAATTTCTGAGAAAATGAAGTCTGAGTTCTGCCTTATGAAAAAGAACCATCTCTTCTCTCTGAACTGGTACTCAGTGAGAGATTTATCTGTCTTTTCTATTCCTAGAATCAAATATTGAGTATATTTGATAAAAAATAAGCTTTCCTTATGAATATTCCTTCCTTAATTTTACAAATATGTGGTAAAAAAAATACGTGGTAGTTATTATATATACAAAGTCTGATAAGACATTTCCTTCTCCAAAGAGTTCACAGTCTAGTGGGAGAAACAAGTGAACAACAGCAATGTTACGGATTGAATCGTTACAGCTCCCTTTCTCTCTTTTTCTGGTTCCAGGAGGCTTTCAGTGCAGGGACCCAGGGTCCAAAGGACATGGTCCACTCCTGGCTCTTCTTTCTTGGTGGATGTGAGGTCACCCTGTCTGCCTATGGGAAGGCACATTTTAAGCCTAATGGGATGACAAAACTGACCAATCCCTCATTAGGGTTCCATACACCTTAAATGCATGGTCCCATGCTCATAAAGGTGCCACGAACCTTATTTGCGTTACTAGCAAGCTGTCCAATCCCCTTGGTGGGCCACAAGCACCTCATTTGCGTAGTTCCACCCAGTCATTTGGGAGTTACAAGGCCAATGGCTAGAAGGGCCATATTAAATAATTCACTGTGCCACAGAGGGGCGTCCAACTGGAGAAGTCCTGCATGGACAGCTGTGTGTGTGGACAGGAGCTTACGAGGGAGACACCTTGGCATATAACTGGTAGTGAAGCCAATTATATTTGAAGGTAGATGGGGTGAAGTAAGGGTGTGTAATAGAGGAAGAAGAGGGCCAAAAACGGGGTCACTGACTGATAGGGAATGAGTGGCAGGTGTTGAGTCCTTGAAGACACTGAGTTGGAGTGTTCAGAGAGGTGGAAGGAAAAGCAGAAGAGAGCGTTGTAACAAACGCTAAGGGCAGAGTGTCTCATAGAGGGTGTGGCCAGTAATGTCAGATTCTGCAGAGAGTTTAAGTAAAATAAACTCTGAAAATAGCCAGTAGATTGAGTAGGAGGCTGTCAGTGACACTATTCAAAGTGGTTTCGGTGGAGTGCTAGAGCAGAAGCCAGTCATTGGTTGAGAAGTGAATGGACGATGAGAAAATGAAGATGGGGTTGGGGGGTAGGGTGATAATGTTCAAGTCTCCAGGTATCCTTGGGAAAGAATGAGACAAGGCAATGACAGAGGGGCTGTCGCTGGATGGGGTTGTCAAGAAATAGGGTGCTCTTTATCTTAGTGGAAGATTTTTGAACATTTTTATATGCTGAGCCCAGGTGTAAAGAAAGCTGCTCTTTCCACTGAAATAGGGGACAAGCAGGTGAGTGGATACCAGTGGGCTTAAGATTCGTTGTGGGTTAGGAGGGCAGGAGGTGAGCGTGGAAGGGATTATGACTTGGTCAGCTCTCTATCTGTGCATAAAGAAAGAGAAGTTACTTAAAACCTGAAGTGGACCATTTGATTTTTGTGGTGAAGGGACTAAATTGATTCACTGATTTGTAAGTCTTTGTGCACCAAAGGAGGGAAAGCTATTGCTTCATGGTATCATAGATATTCAGTTTTATTTAAAGGATCTTGGTAGAAGGTGAATTAGAAACTCCGTATTCTATTTTTTCATCCCTCATAGGGTTTGCCCAAATTATATTCTTGTCATTGGCATTTTGGAGCTTGAAGACAGGACAGAAGAACTTTTACAACATGAATTTTTAGAAACAGTTTTAACTACAGTGAAGTGGTTGTGAAGGCTGTAGGTCAAGCCTATGATTGATTGGGTGATTAGAATTCCTTTTAAAACAAATTAGAGGTGGCAGGTTTGCCAGAGGCAAGAAGCACTGCAAGGAAATGAATCTCACCAGCATATAAACTTCTTGGATCATCAAAAAAGAAATTTAATGTTTTAAACATATATATACACATATGAAGAAAGGAGCTGGTTAGGAATTCCTGTTTGTGATATTTTACAACTTAGTATGTAGCCTAATTTTTCTGTATACAAAACAAAACAATCCCGTTGCCATCAAATTGATTCCTACTCATAGCAACCCTATAGGACAGAGTAGAACTGCCGAATAGGGTTTCCAAGGCTTTTGCTATTACGAAGCAGACTGCCACATCTTTCTCCCATGAAGCAGCTGGTGGGTTCGAAGCGCCAACCTTTTGGTTAGCGGCTGAGCACTTAACCACTGCACCGCCAGGGCTTTGTAGTGAACCACAAAGGCAGAAGCGTAATACAGTAGCTGGGATTTATGGAGGTCTCACGCTGTACCACGTGCTGTTCTAAACGCTTCACATATCTCTAATCCTCGCAACAGCTGGAGGTGGTAGGTACTGTTGTTAGCTCTAGGTTACAGATGAGGAAAGGAGTCACAGGCTAAGTGAGCACAGGGAGGTAACATGCAGATCTGACTTTGAGCCCCCAGGGATGCCAGAGCCTTCACCCCTGTGATACACAGGTAAGAAGACACCTTACCTAATAGTGTCAGAGCCTGGACTCGAACCCACGCAGCCTGCCTTCAGAGTTCATGCTGTTAAGCACTCTTAGGTGTAGCTTTATTATTTTTTTTAAATAAAAGGAGTCTTTTTAAAAAAGTCATATTTTGTAGGACAATATTCATCTTTAAATATCTCTCCATGGCTTTTTCCTGCCTTTCCAAGTTTACACTTTGAAACGTTTTTATTACTGAAAACATTATCTTAAAAAAAATCTGCGGTGTGGGTGATTTTGTTTTTACTTAAGTCTCTTGGGTGAAACTTTGCCTTTAAATTTTTTCAGTAAACAAGCATTGATTCTGGAGGAGTTTTTCATACATCTCAGCTTATCCTGCCGGGTGTTTGCTTTCAAATAAAACCAAGTAGAAGCATCTAAAGCTGGATTGAAATTGGGGGAAGCCTGGAAAGTATTAACGGTCAACCTTGAGGACTTTTTTTTTTTGATTCAGATAAAGTGAGTTTTCCAGCCTTCTCACAGAAGAGCTACAGTTGGGAAATGGATCCATTTCTTTCATGTATGCGTTTTGTGAAGAGGGTGTGTGCTGTCCTTAAAGAGTGGGCAGAACAGGACTCTGAATCCAGACGGAGACATTTTGGGTGTGGTATTGTGCGGGCATACTTGGAGGGTGGCTTCTGCTTTCTCTGTGAAGTAGGCGACGGGGTGATGTAATGAAAGAGGGACATAGGCCTGTGGACAGAAGGGAAGTTGGAGATTTGAGAAGAGAGTTGACTAGGCATTCCAGGATAGCAGGCAGCACTGAGGCTGGAGACTAGGGACAGGTCTTTGGTCCACGGCCTGTCTCTCAGTTTGCTGTACTGTGGTAGCTTGCATGTTGCCGTGATGCTGGAAGCTGTGCCACTGGCATTTCAGATTCCACGGGGGACAGGTTTCAACGGAGCTTCCAGATTAAGACAGACTAGGAAGAAAGGCCTGATGATCTAAAATTAGCAAACGAAAACCTTATGGCTCATAACAATATTGTCTGATATAGTGCTGGGCTTCTAGCCCCCCAGGTTGGAAGAATACGACTGGTGAAAAGCTGCCCGAAACATACCAGTGATCATGAAGATGGCGCAGGACTGGGCAGTGTTTCATTTTGTTACATGTAAGATCGTCATGGGTTGGAGCTAACTTGAGGACAACTAACAACAAGGTCTACAGCAGACATTGCTTCTTGTTTTAATTCAGGGATTCTCAATGTGTAGTCCCTTAGACAAGTAGCATCTGCATAACCTGGGAACTTATTAGAAATACTGATTTTTGGCCCCCACCCCAGACCTACTGAATCAGAAACTCTGGGGAGTGGGCTTGCAGTCTGTCCTTTAACAAGTCCCCCAGGGGATTCAGGCACAAAGTAGAGTTTGTAAACCACTGTTTTAATGTATTAGATGTCAGGCCCCAGGCAAGATACCTTCTGAATATTTCTCATTCAGTGGTTCCCAACCTTGGCTGGGAACCAACTGGGGAGCTTGAACAAATACTGGTGCGAGGGGCCCACCTCCAGAGATTCTGATATAATTAGTCCACTGTGTGCCCTGGCCATTGGGATGCTTAGCAGGCCCTCAGGAGCGTCTAATGTATACTCATGGTGTAGAACCCAGTGCTCCGATTTCTCTGTAATAGCTTGTTCTTTGGGCCCTAATTGAGGTTTTTGCCATCGCAAAAAATGGGGTGTCCTTATTAGCAGCGACTGTTAGACTGTATTCTTCACATACAGAGGGGATCTCTTCTATTTTGTTTATTTGTGGTGGAAAATGATTTTTATATCCTTACAGAGTATTTCGGTAGATGCATACAGTGTAGTGCTGGTTGCTATAGAAATCGGTCTAGTTTACTCTGCAGAGCCTTGAGCTTAGAAATATGCAGGAAGGACAACTGTTTGCTCACCTGCACTTTCAATATGTGTTCCAGGTCATGGTCTGGGTCCTGGTGGCAGGGTCAGCTTATAAACTGAAGACTGCATGATGACATTGTGCTGAGGGCTTCTCTTCTCACCTGCTCTGGCAAACCCTCCTGGGCGTTTACACCACACCATATCACTAAGGAGAAAATCTAGCTGTATGTTTGAGTAAACCTGAGATGGACACCTGAGGGTTCTTTGGGTTGGGAATTTCTTGGTCTAAGTCCTTCCTGACCCCTAGGGCTTGTTTAAGAAGACACCCTTCTTAAACAGCGGTGGCTGTGTCTCATAGTGGCTTTAAAATTAAGTAGTTGAAAGTTCATCCAAGTTTGGAGATGAGATTTGGAGAAAAATGTGTGTTCTCCTTGCCTTGATTTTGTTTTAAAAATGACTGTTCAGATGTAAAGTTGTACAAATGTGTCACTATTTTTGTAATCTATATATCTGTGACTGCTCTGTCAGTAGTTAGAGCGGAGACCCTGCTTGATCCGCTGTGGCTTTCCTGCTGTGAATCTCTTAGAAGTTTCACTTAATGGCAGGAAATGAATGGGGCACCAGAAGTTGAGGACAAAGACTTCCTCTTGTTGTTAGCTACTTTGCGGTCGGCTCCATACTCATGGTGACTCCATCCATGCACAATGGAAGGAAACAGGGCCCAGTCCTGTGCCATCCCCATGATTGGTTGCAGATCGGACCACTGCCCACTCCAAAACCCTTTTTGATGTAGGCAGAGGGGGTAATACACACACATACATGTGTAAATATATATATTGTTGTTAGTTGCTGTCAAGTCATTAACAACAGTTCAGGTCAGAACTGCTTCATAGGGTTTTCAGTGGCTGTGACCTTTCAGAAGCAGATTGCTAGGCTTTTCTTCTGAGGTGCTCCTGGATGGGTTCGAACTGCCAACCTTTCGGCTAGTAGTTGAGTGCTTAACTGTTCGTGCCACACAGGGATCTACATAGTTTAAGTGTGTTAGGTGTATTTGTATTCATACATAGCTGCTGATTCAGAGTGACATGGAGGAAATCCCCTTTCAGCTTTGACTTGTGAGACAGCCTTAGGAGGAATGTCTGCCTGCCACTGATGGTTGCTGGTTTTGTCCAAGAGAAGCACATTTGAGCTTGATATGATGTTCGCAATTTAGATAATTTCGTAAAGGTGTGGGATTGGGAAGAGGGCTGTCTTCTCACTTGTTTGGATTTCTCTCCCTAGTTAATTACATGGTGACAGGTGTGTGTGGAGGTGGGGGGTAGGGCAGGGTGTTGGATGAGAGGTGGATTGCTTGGATCAAAGGTACAGGGGGCTGGTCATTTCTGATGTCTTAGATAATGAAGGCTGTGCTCCCCAGAGTGAAGCTTAAGAGGCAGTTGGTATGACTTTCCTATTCTGTCATTTATTTTCCCTACCTCCCCATCCCTAATCATTCTCTTATTGTTGACCTCTAAGGGCTGGTTAGCAACTCATGTCACTGGGAAAGGTCAAGGGTTATAGAAACACGCCCTTAATTTTCTGTTGCCTTAATTCCATTTTTAACATACTGGGAGTTTGAAATAAAAACGGCAGCAAGGTAGCAGCTGCTTTTTCTTACACATTCAGCATGTTCTCTTTAGAGACCCAGCCCACTGTTTTGTCCAGGGTATTCTACAAGCCTCTCTTCTATCCCCAGCCCCACCCTCACCCTGCCTCATGTGTCTTTTAAAGCCAGCATCATTTCTAGGGGAAGCACTCAGAAATCTTTCCCTTTATTAGCAACCATTTGCGTCATCTTCAGTGCAAGGCAGGAGGTAGCGTGGCCGAGTGGTCTAAGGTGCTGGATTTAAAAAAAAAACCACTGCCGACCTATTGATTCCAACTCATAGTGACCCTATAGGACAGAGTAGAACTGCCCCATAGAGTTTCCAAGGAGTGCCTGGTGGATTTGAACCGCCAACCTTTTGGTTAGAAGCTGTAGCACTTAACCATTACGCCACCAGGGTTTCAAAGGTGCTGGATTTAGGCTCCAGTTATTTTGATGGTGTGGGTTCGAACCCCACCACTGCCACACCATTTATGTTCTCACTTTTCGGAAACCCTGGTGGTGTAGTGGTTAAGTGCTACAGCTGCTAAGCAAAAGGTTCACAGTTTGAATCTACCAGGTGCCCCTTGGAAGCCCTATAGGGCAGTTCTACTCTGTCCTATAGGGTCGCTATGAGTCGGAATCAACCCGATGGCAACGGGTTTGGTTTTTTGGTTTCATACGAAAGTGCAGAGTCAAGTATTGTACGATGGTGGGGTGTGGTGGAGTGGATAGGGTGAGTGGGGGGTGAGACCTTAAAGCAATTTTTTTTTTTAAACCACATACGCAAAATGTAGGGTCAGTTGAATACAGGGCCAGATGAACCACCGCCTGCGTGTCAGGCATTCTGCAGAGAAAACAAAGATGAATAAGACATGGTCCCTACCCTCTAGGAATTCACCGAGTTATCTGCCATAGACCTTCTCATGCATACACTCCTCCCCTTCGTTACCAGTGGTGCCCCTGTGCCTCCTTCTTCACTTGCAGACTGCAAGGCAGCAGTTCCTCCTTGTGCATCTCCTCCTGGAGGGCAGGGCTCCTCCAAGTGTGATCCCATCAGGAGGCTGGGCAGGCTCGAGATTCAGCATTTGTCACCAGCCCCCAGGTGAGGCCAGTAGCTAAGACCACACACTGTGGATGGCAAGGCTTTGCACTAGAGAGCCTGTTTAATTCCTCCTAGCCTCAGATATGGAGCCCTGGTGGCACAGTGGTTAAGAGCTCAGCTGCTAACCAAAAGATGGACAGTGAATCCATCAGCTGCTCCTTGGAAACTCTGGGGCAGTTCTGCTCTGTCCTGTGGGGTTGTTATGAGTCGGAATCAACTCAGTGGCAACGGGTTCAGCTTGGTTTGGTCAGTGTCAGAGAAAGGAGCCCTGGTGGCACAATGGTAATGCTCTGAGCTGCTAACCCAAAGGTCAGTAATTTGAACTAACTAGCTGCTGTGCAGGAGAAAAGACCTGGTGATCTACTCCTGTAAAGATTTATAGCCTTGAAAACTCTATGGGGTAGTTGTACTCTGTCCTATAGGGTCGCTATGGATTGGAATTGACTTGATGGGATACAACAAAAAGTGTCAGAGAGTAGCAAAGATGCTTGTATTGCCTGATGATTTGGGATAATGTAGGTAGCTGCCTAAGTACTCCTACTGTGTATTAATACACTTAACCCTCATCACAGTCTATGAGGCAGGTACTATTATTAGCCCTACTTTACATCTGGGGAGATTAAGGCACGGAGAAGGTAAGTAGCTTGACCAAAGTCACATTAACAAGTGGATAGAAGCTTGCAGCCAGGCAGTGTGGCTTCAGCCCTCCAGCCTTCAAGGGAGCACTGTGTGCTTCCCCAGCACATGAGATGCTCCATTTGTCAAAAGTAGAGTCAGACTGTGGCGCAGAAGTGAGTGTCTCGGCTTGTGTGCTGGAGTGGTTCCAAAAGGCAAGCTTTGAACAGTGTGTGGTCAGTATAAGGTAAGGCTTAGCAATGTTGCTGTGTGTTGTTGAGTTGATTTAGATTTATAGTGACCCCATGTGACAGGGTAGCTCTGCCCCATAGGGTTTCCTAGACTCTAATCTTTATGGGAGCAGATCACCAGGTTTTTTCTCTCGTGGAGCGGCTGTTGGGTTTCAACCGCCAACCCTTCGGATAGCTGCTGAGTGCTTAACAATTGTGCCACCAGTGCTCAATAAAAACAGCAATAGATCAGGGAACACAACAGAGAACCCCCTGAGGGAGCAGGAGAGCAGTGGGATGCAGACCCCAAATTCTTGTAAAAAGACCAGACTTAATGGTCTGACTGAGACTAGAAGGACCCGGTAGCCATGGCCCCCAGACCTTCTGTTGGCCCAGGACAGGAACCATTCCCGATGCCAACTCTTCAGACAGGGATTGGACTGGACAATGGGTTGGAGAGGGATGCTGGTAAGGAGTGAGCTTTTTGGATCAGGTGGACACTTGAGACTATGTTGGCATCTCCTGCCTGGAGGGGAGGTGAGAGGGTAGAAGGGGTTAGAAGCTGGCGAAATGGACACGAAAAGAGAGAGTGGAGGGAGGTAGTGGCCTGTCTCTATGGGGAGAGCAATTGGGAGTATGTAGAAAGGTGTATATGTTTTTGTGTGAGAGACTGACTTGTAAACTTTCATTTAAAGCACACAAAACAAAACAATAGACTGTTCTTATTTAATGGACAAGACTAATGGGAAGAAGACCCAAGGCAGTCCCCCAAGGAACAGGAGTGGATATTAGAAACTTCCTTAAGCGTAACTAAGTGTCCGGTACTGTGGTTTACATTCATGATTTCATTTCAACCTTTATTATGACCCTATTGCAAAGGTAAAAGGAGACCTGGTGGCACAGTGGTTAAAGTGCTTAACTACTAGTCAAAAGTCAGCGGCTCAAACCCACCAGCTGCTCAGTGGGAGAAAGATGTGTCAGTCTGTTTCTGTAAAGATTTATAGCCTTGGAAACTCTACGGGGCAGTTTTACTCTGTCGTGTATAAAGTTGATAAGAGTTGAAATCAACTCGAGAGCAATGAACAATGGGGTATGGTATAGGTGCAGTGTTTTTACCATTTTACAGATAAGGAGATGAGGTTCAGAGAGATTCAGTAATTTCCCACAATTATACAAGTAGGAGGTAGCATAATTTGAATTTTAAGTCAGACCTGTCTGATTTTAAAGCTTGTGTCTGAGACTTTTGTGCTCGCTGCTTCCTTGGGCAGAAATCGGAGTGAAGATTCAGGTGTGGAGGAGAGATGGGTACCTGGGTGTAGAAACATAAATGAAAGGTGCTTGGTCACAGAGAATAGGACAAGAACGTTGGAGCACTGCTGGAGGCAGGAGCAGTCAATGCTGACTGCCTAAAATCTCCCCCAGTAGGCTCAGTCCAGGCTAGGGTACCTGGCTGGGCGGGGGGCGGCGGGGTGTCAGATGGCCCAGGTGTGAAAGTCAGAGTCCCTCCGGTGATGCGTGTTGGCTAGGATTGAGCACACTTTCTGTACTCCCATGTCTTTTATCCGATGTCAGCCCTGGAAAGGCACATTTTACCCACACTCTGACTCCTGTTTCTTAGTCTCACACACTTATTGGCACCCAGAGGCACCCTGGTGTCCTGCAGCACCCAGCTGTGCCACGACCCTTTCGCTTGCCCCGAAAGTAAGATGTTTTCTGCTTTCTTGATCTTCATGATTCGTGCATTTCTTGCTGCAGACCTTATTCATTGCTGCAAATGTGAAGATCTGGGCTTATTTGCTTTAAACAAATTATTGCACAGCCCTCTGTGACCCCATATAAATTTTTTAAACAGATATCTAAACTGACAGCACATGAGGTGCGCCTGGGGAATTCTCTGCCTCGAGATGCTTGTAATGAAGGGAATTTACTGGGGTTAGCAGATGGGCACGGCTCGTTTTCTGGCAATCGTTTACAAGTATGCAACACCTCCAGGTGGCTCTTTGTGAAACAACTGGCATGTGGCACGGCTCCTGGCCCAGTGCATACATGCAACACTGATGCTGTGTCCCCGTGGGTAAACACGGCACCACCTTCCCGCCACCTCGGACCTGCATTCCATGTGTTCTCAGCAGGAACAGCGGCTGCACCTGCTGACTTGGACCGTTTCCTCTCTGTCCTGGAGAGTGTAAGTTTCTTCAAAAGATTACCTTTTAATTACAGAAGCATCGTAACAGTGTTATAGAAAGCTTAGCAAATAGAAAGAGAAAATATACCCGTATTCACCACCCTGAAACATTGATAATCAGTTTTTAAACTTTTTTTCAATGGTTTTTACATAATTATACTTGTTTTGTATCTGCATATCCTCTTATTGCTACATAACCTTCATAGTTACCATTTTCATGGTTGTATAATATTCTTTGGGATGCTTCACCATTGATTGTTTAATGCTGTTGGTGACATGCACGTTTCTTCCAACTTTTCACTATTAATGATACCATGAGGTGTACCTTTATTCATGTAGGTGTTTCCATATGTTGAATTAGTTTCTTATGATAGAGTCCCAGGTGTGGTATTACTGGGTCAAAGAGAATGAACATTTTTATGGCTTCTAAAATATATTCCAAAATTGCTTTTTCAGAATAGTGAAACCAATTTACAGTGCCATCACAAAATCATTCATCTCCCAGATGGCCAACTAGAGTTAGGGATGAAGCTCTCACAATAGGATAGGAGGAGCGTGTGCGCGCATGTGTGTGTGTGTGTGCACTTGCCAAACTAGTTGGTCCCTATGTGTATTGATTTAGAGTCAATGACACCATGCCTTGTCCTTCTTAATAGGAATATACTAGGTGCTAATGTTAATGTTAATATATAATACTCTTTCAGTTCATTGTTTAATATAGCAGTGTGCTGGACGTGGAATAAAGCAAGTTATATCCATTTCCTGGATGCCTGCAATTTGAAATCTTAAAGTTGACAAAGGCAAATTGACAAGATCATTCTACCATTGTGACTAGTCCTTAGTGGTCACCTCATATTTGGGAATACCTCAGGATTTTGAGGAGCCCTGGTAGCGTAGAAGCTGAAGGAGGTTGGTAGGAAAGGTGTGGGGAGGACATTGGAAGTACTTGGGCATATGCTCAGGGGGGTGCCAAACCCAGGAAGCACAAATAACCTTCACCTCACCTACCCACCACCAACCCACTGCCGTCTTTTTCAGATGCTGTACAGAGTGCTTGTGTTGAGAAGGATTTTGAGGTCATATCTAGGCTCACTGGAAAAGTTACTGTGATTAATTAGCAATTTGATCTAGACCTTTTTCATTGAAGTCTTCTGTAATTCTTTATCTTTCCGATTGGATTATAAACATTAAGTGACTTTAAATGGTCAATTTTTACACCTCTCCCCTAAAGCGTTTAGCACACTGTTTTGTATATCATGTACATGTATAGTGGTTTGCTGTGTTCTGAGTGGATGAATAAGTGAATGAGGAAATTAGTACTTATTATCCTCATGGTCCTATACATTCTACCAAAACCCTGTAGTTCAGTGTCAGGGCCACAATTCTTCAGCTCACATGTAAGAACTCTAGTAGACTTCACAGGAGGCAAAGGAAGAGGAAGTTTCAGCTGAGAAATTTAGGGAAGTTAATGCTGAAAAAGGATTTTGAATCTTCTATATAACCTAATCTGTATAATCCAAAATCATCTCATGGACCTCCTCAATTTGTGGATGAGGAAGCTGAGCCCATTCACCATGAGTGTCTTCCCTAAGGTCACATGAATAGTGGACAACTGGGAACTCACACCTAGGTCTCATGATTCCTGGTCTGGTGTGCTTTCCACAACACCATGCTGGGGGAACTTGGGGCTCTTGTTTTACTCCCCACCGAGTCCCACCGCCACCACCACCCTGTTCTCTGCAATGGGTTCAGTGGATCTCTCTGATATATGCCTTTCTGGCCCTGGGTTTGTAATTTTTTCAAAATCATTGGACAGGCGGCAGTCTTGCAAGCAATTGGTCTCTTTACTCTCTGGGTAAGCAGCTCGCAGGGATTGGTTGTTTTATTAGCCACATAAGTGGTTTGTAATCCACCCAGTAGGATTGAGTGGCTTATGGTCCACCTGAAGGATTGGATGGTTTGCAGTCCTGCTGGGAGGGTCACGCCTTGAGATTGCCTATATTAATGACTTATCTCACAGAGGTTTTGGGGGACCTCATGACCAACAAGAACCTAGAGTACAACGTGTCCTTTGGACCCGGGGTCCCTGCACTGAGAACCTCCTAGATCCAAATAAAAGAAGTATAATACGAGTCATGGGCTGTAACACTGAAGATAAAGAGAGATGGGGGGCTTGTTGGCTCATGGAGAGAGACAGCTATAGTGGGCTACTTGGCCCCTGGAGGAAAGCTGGGCACCTCCTAGGTAGGAGGTAGCTGATGGAGCTGGGCACCTTGAAAAGTGGAAGTAGCCACAGTCCAGGCCCATGGAGGCGATATCCAAGCCTGGCTGCTGAGAGCTGTAATGCTGCCCGAGCAGGGCAGAGGCAGAGTGTGCCCTCTGCAGGAGTTTCGCTCCCCTTCTCCGCCCACAGCATGGGTGGAGTCACCTGGCCAGGGCAGCAGTTATGTGAACAGAACACCTGAGCTGAACCGTGGTGTGCCTACTCAGTGACATTAAGTACAGACATGAGTATTTTGGGGTAAGTGTGAATGGTCCCCCTTTGAGACATAAGTAGATTCCTCTCCTACAAAATGAGCTACATGTAGGGGTCAGGACCATTTTATACCATAAGGAATCTGTTTCTGTTGTTTAAGCCAAAAAACCAAACCCATTGCCATTGAATCAATTCCAATTCATAGCGACCCTATAGGACAAAGTTGAAGTGCCCCATAGGGTTTCCAAAGCTTCATCTTTATCAAAGCAGACTGCCACATCTTTCTCCTGCATAGCAGCTGGTGGGTTTGAGCCACTGATCTTTCTGTTAAGTAGCCTAGCGCTTAATCATTGTGATGCCAGGGCTCCTTTTTCTGTTGTTTACTGTTCGTTTTCTGTATGGTACGTGTCTCGTGTGTATTGCTTGGTCACAGATGAACGTAACACCCATAGAGTGGTTGATGCCACTGGGTGAAGTTCTCATTCCTGGTAGTTTTACTGCTGCTTGGGAGTTTGAGGCGCAGTCTGTCTGGGTGTGCAACACAGATGCACAGACATACATGTATATTTGAAGTTTTCTTTGCCTTGTTCCCAGGTTTCCCCCCTTCTTGTTGCTGAATGGAAAAGTGCTTAGAGATTGTCGTGACCTTAAGGCCAGAGTCTCACGGGGGCCCAGGGAGATATAAAGGGCTGGAGGTTTGTACTGAGTGCCGAGACAGTGCAGGATCAGAATTCAGTCCCACACACGATTACAGCTTTGCATTGCCTCTGAGTTTGAATAGAAACGTTTTTATTTTAAAGGGAGAAGGCACAATGCTAGATGTGTGTGTTTGCCACAATTGCAATCCTAATAAAACTCTCATTATGACCCATATGCCGAGAGCAGAGATTGAAGGCTGTCAGGGGAGCGTTAACTTTGAGATTCCTGATTTCTCTTGTGTGACTGAAATCTCAACCTCAATATAGCCTCAGCTGTGTGGTTTTTTTTTCTTCCTTTCTCTCCATAACCCTCAGCCCCGATATGATGAGTGTGTTTGGTTGTCTAGTTGAAATTCTGAAGTTAAACCCATTAATAGTGAGGGACGTGCTTATGGTGAATGTCAAATGAAACGACAGAGGAGGACCTAGCTGGACAGAGAATTAACAGTCTACCGGTTCTTTTAACAGGCGTCTGATGCCTGCCCTGGGATTTGAATGATTTGTAGGTAACTGGAACCGGCTCCATCCGTGGTGGCTTGAGGCCGCTTGAAATTGCAGTTAACCTCGTAAGCTGTCATAGTGATAGCTACTGAGTAATCGGGTTTGGAATTGATGGGTGTTTATGTTTCACAGGGCTTTTACTATGTGTCTGTGGCTTTGGAGTAGATTGTTTGTCCTTGGTATGATTGAATAGCTTATTTCACGCATGGTGCTAGAGTATTTAAAATTGTTGCTGCTGTATTAGCCCCCTTTTTCCTGGGGTAATTCTACTTTTGTACTGGTGGACAAGATTCTTTTTCTCCCCCTTCCCACCCAGCTAGCTCCATACTGTCTTTCTGCAGTAACGACAATATGGTTATGCAATAAAAAGAAGCTGGAAGAGTATTACTTACCTGCAGTTGATAAACATTTTGCTGCAGCGTTCTGAGCTAGGCTCATTTTTTACTTTCTTTGTTTGGTCACGAAGGGATCATGTGCTTTTCATGATAAAGGAAATAGAAACTTGCTCTTACAGATTTAGGAAACATGAAAAAATTGAGAGAGAAAATTTACCCAGGTCTCTTCCACCTGAATGCAAACCACTTGTAACATCTTTATTTTCTTTCATTCTTTTTCTATACATAATTTTATGTGGCTGTAATCAGATTCTGAACATTTTAAGGCCCCTGTACTTTTTTTTTTTTAACTTAGTACATTCATGTTTTCCCTTGTTATGATGTATTTTTTTTTTCCAGCAGCTTAATTTTTTATTGAGAGGCATTTATTAAAATACTTTCTATTCTTTCAACACCTGGCTAGTGGCTCGGTGACTCAGCCCTTTTTCCACCAGTGTACTATCCATGGAACGCTCCACTGTCCCGTCAGTAAGTGTGCCTGCCATGGGGTGCCAGACCTTCCGTCAGGGCTGACAACACTCCCTCTTTCTTTTAAGAGTCATTGAGCTTCGTTGTTCCTGAAAATATAAATTATAAATGATGCCTAGTGATCATTTGTATGTAAAGTTTCATGTGTATTTAGGATTAGTTCTTTAGAATATTTTCCCAGAGTGGAACTGCTAGCCAAAAAGGATAAATATTTTGACATTTTATTTGATTACATGTTTATATCATTTTATATTGTATTGTATAGATTGTTTTCCACAGGTTGGTACTAGTAATTCCAGATATATGAAACGAAACATACACTCCATGGCCCATCTACCCGTTTGTGTTGATTTGGTGGCTTGTATGTTGCTGTGATGCTGGAAGCTATGTCACCAGTATTTCAAATACCAGCAGTCACCCATGGTGGGCAGGATTCAGCGGAGCTTCTGGACTAAGACAAGCTAGGAAGAAAAGCTGATTATCTACTTCCAGAAATTAGCCAATGAAGACCTATGCATCACAGCCGAATATTGTGCGATAAATAATGCTGGGAGATGAACCTCCTAGGTTGGAAGACACTATACAATAGCCACAACAGTGAATTCGAGCATGCTACCGTTCATGAATATGGTGAAGGATCAGGCGACGTTTTGTTCTGTTGCACGTGGGGTCACCATGAGTCGGAGTTGACTCTATGGCACTTGACTCTATGGAGCCCTGGTGGTACAGTGGTTAAAAGGATGGCAGTTTGAATCCACCAGCCATTCCTTGGAAACCCTTTGGGGCAGTTCTACTCTTTCCTGTAGGGTTGCTATGAGTCGGAATTGACTGGATTCCAGTGGTTCTTATTGTTGCTTGAACTTTGTTAATTTGATAGGCAAAAATGGCACCCACTTTTAAAATTTTCTGCCTAGTAGTGAGTTTGAACATTTTCTCCTACATTTGTTAATGCTTGATTTTCCCATCTCGTGCTTTAAAGTTGTGGTGAGCAGGAAGGGGTGGTGCATAGCAGGATCTGGCGGGGATGTGGTCACTGCGGGTCTGATGGGAGCTGACCACACTGCTTCAGCTTCCACGCTGCCTGTGGCCCACAAGCAGCTGCCTCACACACATGGCTTTGTAGGATTGTACTCTTAAAGACTGAAGTAGGCATTTTTGTGGTGTGCTTCTAAAGTTAACTATTGCTTCTTTAGATTGGTAACTATTTGAAGTTATATGGAAGCTTCTAATGACATTAAGGAAGGGGTGAGATTTTTATGTTTATAAAAAAAAATGGGGCATGGGTATGAGTTTTTTTTTTTCACATTTATGAAAAAGTTCTGTACAAAATTCTTCTGTTCATTCTTTTAATGATTTATTGAGTGTCTTCTCTGGGCCAGAGAGCACCCCATGCCAAGGTTTCCAGGCAGTAAGAGGGGGATGGGCCCTCAGGTGAGGTGAAGCCAGGTGTTAAAGGGGGATGGGCCCTCAGGTGAGGTGAAGCCACCTGTTAAAGAGCCTGGAAGGGGCCGGGTGTTGTGAGTTTGAGCGTCATGGAAAGTGCCACCCTGGAGTGATGTGATCTGTGTTACTTTTTAGAAGGATCACTCAGGTTCTGTGTGGAAATGGTTTGGAGGGGGCGAGAGAGGAAACAGTCCAGTTGGATGCCTACTGGAGCAGTCTAGGGAAGAGATGATGGTGGCTACATCCCAGTGCTTCTTAAACCCCCTGTGCCAAAAACCAAAACAAAAAAACCCAAACCTGATGCCATCCAGTTGGTTATTTTTTACTTTTAATCAGTTGTTGATTAATAGGTTTGTAAAGTAAGAGAAATACGAATGACTAGAAAAATGTCCTTTTAGTAGAATGTTGCAGTAATGTCAAATTGCTATAAAAGTTTTTATTCATTTTTCCAGTTGCTATTGAGTCAGTTCCAACTCATGGCGACCCCGTTGTCAGAGGAGATCTGTACTCCATAAGGTTTTTAACGGCCAGCTTTTCAGAAGCAGGTCACTAGGCCTTTATTCGGAGGTGCCTCTGGGTGAATTCAAACTTGCTTTCAGTGTCTTGTTGTGGGCTGGCACTCATCCATGGATCATACTTTGCCAAGTGCCAACTGAGACTGCAGCTCTGGTATCTTAACAGCATATTGAATAATTTCTATGCATTTGTTAATAATCTATGTCAGATGCTGTGCTGTGCACAAGGTAAATAGTGGGGCATAAGTGTGGTCTCTCTGTTCTCAGATCCTGTACTCTAATTGAATTGGGAGAGAAGTGGGTGAATTTGGGATATATTTTGCAGTACACTCTTTTTTTTTAAAATTGTGCTTGAGGTGAAGGTTTACAGAGTAGTTTTCCATTCAATAAATTATACACAAGTTGTTCCATGACATAGGTTGCGATCCCCACAGTGTGTCAGCACTCTCCCCATTACCACCTTGAGTTCCCTGTTTCCATTCATCTGGTTTTCCTGCCCCTTCTTGCCTTCGGATCTTTGCTTTTGAGCTGATGTTGCCTTTTTGGCTGCTCTAAGGAACGCTTTCCTCATGGGTCTTACTGTTTATTTTATAGGCCTGTTTATAATTTGGCTGAAAGGTGATCTCTGGGAGTGATTTCATTTCCACGTTAGAAGGGTGTCTAAAGGCCATAGTCTCGTGGGTTCTTCCAGTCTCAGGCCAGTAAGTCCGGTCTTTTTCACGAATTTTAATTTTGTTTTTTTCTCTCTGTAACTGGGACCTTCTATCATGATTCTGGTCAGAGTGGTAGGTAGTGGTAGCTGGGCACCATCTAGTTCTTTTGGTCTCAGGCTAGTGGAGACTGTGGTTTGTATGGCCCTTTGGACTAATTGCTTCCTTGAGTCTGGTTTTCTTCATTCTCCTTTGCTCTGAATGGAAAGAGACCAATAGTTGTATCTTAGATGGCCTCTCGCAAGCTTTTAAGATCCCGGTCGCTACTCACCTAAGTAGGATGTAGAACATTGTCTTTATGAACCATGTTATGCCAGTTGCCCTGGATGTCCCCCAAGACTATGGTGCCTAGCCTTCAAGCCCAGTAAGTCAGTCCTGTGAGGTATTTGGTGGTGTCTAAGAAGTTTCCATGACTGTGTCCCCTGTGTGCTGTACTGTGTGTATGAATATACATGCAGCACATACAAGTTTGTATGTAGAAATATCTACAGTCAAATGTATTTATACGCATGGGCATACTCCTGTATGCTCTCCCCCGCCTATTTGGCATACATGTCTATATATCCACTCAGAGATGGTTATTTGTTATTAGTGTTGTTGCAGGACTGTGTATGTTATAGTACTTACTGTCGTTACTTTTTATTCTTCAGTATGGTCAGTGTCTTCCCTTGCCTTGGTCGTGTTGCATTGACTTCCCGCATATTGTGTATTGCCTTTCCCTTCACCAGAGTAAACATGTTTCTGCTTTCTAGTTAGTGATTTTCTCTCTCTCCGCCTCTCATCTCTGGTAACCATCAGAGAATGTTTTTTTCTGTGTGTAAACCTTTTCTTGATTTTTCACAACAATCTCATACAATATTTATCCTTTCATGATTGACTTATTTCACTCAGCATAATGTCCTCCAGATTCATCCATGTGGTGAGATGTTTCGTGGAGTCATCATTCTTCTTATCATTGTGTTATGTTCCATTGTATATACGTACCACAGTTTGTTTAGCCATTCATCTGCTGATAAGCATTTAGTTGTTTCCATCTTTTTGTTATTGCACATAAAGGTGTAATGAACATGTAATGAGCGTATGTCTATTTGTGTTACGGCTCTTATTTCTCTAGGACGTTATACCTAGGAGTGGGATTGCTAGATAATATGGTATTTCTATTTCTAGAATATTAAGGAAGTGCCATACCAGTTTCCATAGTGATTGTAGCATTTTACATTCCCACCAGCAGTATTTAAAAGTTCCAGTCTCCCCACAGCCTCACCAGCAATTGTTGTTTTCTGTTTCTTTGTTCACTGCCATTATTGCTGGGGTGAGATGGTATCTCCTGGTAGTTTTGATTTACATTTTCTAATGGCTAATGTTCATGAGCATCTCTTCATGTTTGGTAGCCACGTAAATGTCGTCTTTGGTGAAGTGTGTGTTCATGCCCTTTGCCCATTTTTAATTGGATTATTTGTATTTTTGTTGTTTAAGTGTTGAATTTTTCTATAAATTTTAGAGATTAAAACCTTGTCAGATACGCCGTTGCCAAAATTTTTTCCCAGTTTGTAGGTTCTCTTTTTACTCTTTTGGCAGAGTCTTTTGATGAGCGTGAATGTTTAATTTTTAGAACATCTCAGTTATCTAGTTTATCTTCTGCTATTTGTGCATTTTTTAGTTATTTTTTTATTCTATTTATGCTGTCTATTAGGGCCCCTAGTGTTGTCCCTATTTTTTCTTCATGAGCTTTATAGTTTTAGGTTTTTTTTTTTATTAGGGCCCCTAGTGTTGTCCCTATTTTTTCTTCATGAGCTTTACAGTTTTAGGTTTTACATTTAGGTCTTTGATCCATTTTGAGTTAGTTTTTATGTATGGTATGAAGTATGGGTCTTGTTTCATTTTTCTACAAATGGATATCCAGTTTTACCGGCACCATTTGTTAACGAGATTTTCTCTTCCTCATTTGATGGACTTTGACTCTTTATCAAAGATAGGCTGTCCATAGGTAGATGGATTTACTTCTGGGTTCTTAATTCTGTTCCATTGGTCTATGTGTCTGTTCTTGTACCAGTACTAGGCTGTTTTGACTGCCATGGCTGTATGGTAGGTTCTGAGATTGGGGAATGTGAGGCCTCCTATTTTTTTTTTCTTCAATAATGCTTTGCTTATCTGGGGCCTCTTTTCCTTTCCATATAAAGTTGGTGATTAATTTTTCCATCCCATTAAAGTATGTTGTTGGAATTTGAATCAGGATTACATTATATTTGTAGATTGCTTTGGGTAGTATTGACATTTTCACAATGTTAAGTCTTCCTGTCCTTGAGTATGGTATTTTTTTCCATTTACGTAGGTCACTTGGTTTCTTGCAGTAGTGTTTTGTAGTTTTTGTTGTATAAATTTTTTACTTCCCTGGTTAGATTTATTGCTAAGTATTTTACCTTTTTAAGAGCTATTGTAAGTGGTATTGTTTTTCTGATTTCCTTTTCAGAGTTTTTTTTTTGTTAGTGTAGAGGAATCCAACTGATTTTTGTATGTTGATCTTGTACTCTGCTGCTTGGCTGAATCTTTCAATTAGTTCCAGTAGCTTTCTTGTGGAGTCTCTGAGATTTCTTATGTATATGGTCATGTCTTCTGTGAATAGGGATAATTTTATTTCTTCCTTACCAATTTGGATCTCTTTTTTTCCCCTGTCTTGCCTCATTGCTATAGCTAGGACTTCTAGTACAACACTGAATAAGAGTGGTGATAAAGGGCATCCTTCTCTGGTTCCTGTTCTCAAGGGGAATGCTTTCAGTCTCTCTCCATTGAGAATAATGTTGGCTGTTGGTTTGTATATGTACCCTTAATTATGTTGAGGAATTTCCCTTCTATTCCTATTTTGCTGCAAGTTTTTATCAGGAATGGATGTTGGACTATCAGATATCTTTTCTACATCGATTGAGATGATCTTGTGATTCTTTTGTTTTATATGGTGTGGATTATGTTAATTGATTTTCTAATGTTGAACCATCTTTGTATACCTGGAATGAAGCCCACTTGGTCATGACGTATTATTTTTTTGACATGCTGTTGAATTCTTTTGGCTAGAATTTTGTTGAGAGTTTACTGGTCCATAATTTTCTTTTTTAGTGGTGTTTTTGCCTGGCTTGGTATGAGGCTTATGCTGGCTTCATGGAATGAATTTGGGAGTATTCCTTTCTTTTCTATGTTCTGGAATAGTTTGAGTAGTATTAGTGTCACCTCTTCTCTGAATGTTTGGTAGAATTCTTAAGTGAAGCCATCTGGGCCAAGGCTTTTTTGTGGGGGGAGGAGGGGGGAGTTTTTTTTATGGTCTCTTCAATTTCTTCTTTTTTTGTGAGTCTGTTTAAATGGTCTACCTCAGGTTATGTTAGTTTGGGTAGATAGTGTGTTTTTAGAAATTTATCCATTTCTGTTATGCTTCAAATTTTTTAGAGTATAATTTTTCATAATGTGTTATGATCTTTTTTTATTTCAGTTGGTTATGTTGTAATGCCACCCTTTTCATTTCTCATTTGGGTTATTTGCATCTTCTCTTTATTTTCTTTTGTCAGTTTGGCCAGTGGTTTGTCGGTTTTACTGATCTTTTCAAGGAATTGACTTCTAGTCTTGTTGATTCTTTCTGTTGTTCTTCTGTTTTCCAATTTATTTATTTCTGCTCTAGTCTTTATTATTTCCTTGTGGTGGTTGTGGGCTTCTTTTGCTGCTCTTTTCTGTATTTGAGTTGTAGGGTTAAGGTATTGATTTTGGCGCTATCTTCTTCTTCGATGCGTGTGTTTATTGCTATAAACTGACCTCTCGCTCTATAGCTCTTGATGGTCGATTGAATGTGGAAAATTTAAGTAGAAGGACTACTCAAGGTTGACTGGCAGGGTTATGGAGGTACCATTCACAGAGGTGCCAAAAGTATCTTTTAAGTTGGCTGGAGTGTGCTTGACTTTTAGCCTGGAACTTTTATGTTTTAGAGAGATGATGCATTTTATTCTTAAAAGCAAAATGGTTAACATCTTGATACAGATTTGAAATGAATTTCCCTGGTAACAGATATTATCTCTGGTGAAGAAATCTCAGTGGTTGGGGGACAGGGGTAGGAGGATTTTTTTTGCCGTGGTTGTTTTGGGATGGAGTTGCAGAAATGATTCATAATTTATCTAGAAAAATACAAATATGAAAATAACCTGGAAAATTCGAAAAAGGTAAGTAACAAGGGGGCACTTGATTTACCAGATGTTAAGATACATTATGAAGCTGTAATAATTTAAACATTGCGACTGAATAAACTTGCTGCAGAAAAAAATAGAACAATGGAACAAAATAGTGTCTAGAAATAAGCCAGAAATGGACCTGAAATTAGATTATGATAATGACAGTTTTCAAATTATTGGGTAAAATAGATTACCCCATTAGTTTAAATGTTTAGGGAAACAAGATTTTAAAAGATGGATTATCTCTGTTTCACTCTTTACACCCAGAAAAATTCTAGCCAGATCAAAGATTTTAGCATAAACAAATAAAAAAAAAATAATAAAACCTCTATAAGAAACATGCGTGAATTTATTCATAATCTTGTGGGTGGAGACCTTTGTCTAAACAGGACATAAATCTCAAAAGTCATAAAGAAGTGATTGGTAAACTTAATTATATTACGTTTAGGTTTTTTTAAGAAAACAAAAACCTGTAAAGGAAGTCAAAAGATTGACCACATCATGTACAGGGTCATCGGAAAAGAGGAAGACCCTAAACGAGATGGGTTGACACAGTGGCTGCAACAATGGGCTCAAGCATAACAAGGATTGTGAGCATGGCGCAGGACCGGGTGGTATTTCGTTCTGTGGTACATAGGGTCGCTATGAGTCGGAACCAACTTGGCAGCACCTAACAACAACGACGACAACAACAACAACAGATGCTATAATATGTAGCTGCTGAAAAGACTGAGGAGGCTCTGTGTGTATTGACAGAGAATTCCAATACATGTTACTATTAAATGAATAGCAAGATGTGGTATATGATCCTGTCTCTGTAAATAACAACGAAAAAAATGTTTGAGTAAATAGATGCTGCAGGGGCTCCCCCCCCCCCCCAAAAAAAAAGGATCACAGGAAACATTAACTGTTTTAGTAATGAAGTGATTGGTTTGGAGATTGAGAACTGCTCCAATTTGAATCATGTAGATGTGATCTTTATTTTTTTTGTTGACTTGAGGTTATCTGAGTATGAGATTACAGGACGTTTTCGCCTTTTTACATCTCTGCACGAAACAAACACACACACACAGACACACAGACAGACAGACAGACACACAGACACAGAGATACAGAGACACACAGACGCACACACACACACACACACAGAGGTCCCTGGATGGTGCTTACAGTTTGTGTTTGACTACTAACCAAGAGGTCGGTAGTTCACATGCGCCCAGCATCGCCGTGGAAGAAAGGTCTGACAATCTCCTTCTGAAAAATCACAGTTATTGAAAGCCCTATGGAGCAGTTCTACTCTGAAACATATGGAGTCATCATGAGTCAGAATCGACTTGACAGCAATGTGTTTTTATGTGTGCATTCATGTATATGTTGTTGTTCTTAGGTGCTGTTAAGCTGGCTCTGACTCACAGCGACCCCACGTACAATAGAACGAAACACTGCCCAGTCCTGGGCCATCCTCACAGTCGTTGCTTAGTTTGACCCCATTGTTGCAGCTACTGGGTCATTCCATCTCCTTGAGGGTCGTCTTCTTTTTCACTGACCATCTACCTTATCAAGCATGATGTCCTTTTCCAGGGACTGATCCCTCCTGATAACATGTCCAAAGTATGTGAGACGAAGTCTTGCCATCCTTGCTTCTAAGGAGCCTTCTGGTTGTACTTCTACAAAAACAGATAGTTCATTTTTCTGGCACTACATGGTATCTTCAGGATTCTTCACCAGCATCGTAATTCAAAGTTGTCAATTCTTCGGTCTTCCTTATTCATCGTCCAGCTCTTGCATGGATATGAGGCGATTGAGCATACCGTGGCTTGGGTCAGGCACACCTTAGTCTTCAAAGTGACACCTTTGCTTTTCAACACTTTGAAGAGGTCTTTTGCAGCAGACCTGCCCAGCGAATGAGCTGTTTGATTCCTTGACTGCTGCTTCCGTGGATGTTGATTGTGGCTCCGAGTAAAATGAAGCCCTTGGCAAACTTCAATATTTTCTTCATTTTTTTTTTTGCAGCACATACAAATGCGTATGTAGAAATATCCACTTCCTAACCTATGTATCCTTGTGGGTGTACTCCCTTATGCCATCCCACACCTGTTCAGCTTACATATCTACCTGTGTGTCCACTTGTAAATTATTGTCTGCTAATTTTTTTTTTTATTATTACAGTTATTGCTGGATTGTATTTACCATTGTCGCCTTTCAGTCTTGTGTACCTCTCAGTGCCTTCCGTTGTCTTGGTCATTTTGTGCTGATTTCCACCATATTGTGTATTGTCTTTGCCTTAACCCAAGTTTATATGTATGTACTATCTAGTTAGTGGGAGCCCTGGTGGCACAGTGGTTAAAACCTACGGCTGCTAACCGAAAGGTCGGCAGTTTGAATCCACCAGCTGCTCTTTGGAAACCCTATGAGGCAGTTCTGCTCTGTCCTATAGGGTGGTTATAAGTTGGAATTGACGCGATGGCAGCGGGATCTAGTTAGTTATTTTCCCTCCCTCCCTGTCTTATCCGTGATAACCATGAAAGAATGTTTCTTTCTGTGTGTAAATCTTTTCTGGAGTTTTATAATAGTGGTTTCATACAATATTTGCCCTTTTGCAATTGATTTATTTCACTCAGTATAATGTCCCCCAGGTTCATCCACGTTGTCAGATGTTTCGTGGATTCATTGCTATTCTTCAGATTCATAGCGACCGTATAGGACAGAGTAGAACTGCCCCATAGGGTTTCGAAGGAGCAGCTGGTGGGTTTGAACTGCCGACCTTTTGTTAGCAGCCAAGCTCTTAACCAGAGCACCGCTATAAATTTTAGAGATTAGTCCCTTGTCAGATATGTCATTGCCAAAGTATTTTCCCAGGTTTAGGTTTTCATAAAGTGTTTTGATGAGCATAAGTGTTTAATTTTTAGGAGATTCCGGTTGTCTAGTTTATCTTCTGCTATTTCTGTATTTTTAGTTATGTTTGATAGTCTTTTTATGCCATAAACTAGGCCCCCTAGGTTTGCTTTTATTTTTTATTTCATGATCTTTATGGTTTTAGGTTTTACATTTAGGTCTTTGATCCTTCTTGAGTTAGTTTTTGTGTAGGGTGTGGATCCTGTTTCATTTTTTTGCAAATGGATATCCAGTTTTTCCAGCACTATTTGTTGAAGAAAATGTTTCTTCCCCGTTTAATGGATTTTGGACGTTTGTCGAAGATCAACTGTCTGGAGGTAGATGGATTTATTTCTGGGTTCTTAAATTCTGTTCTTTTGGTCTATGTGTTTATTGTTATACCAGTACTAGGCTGTTCGACTACCATGCTTGTATAGTAGGTTCTGCAATCAGGATTCGTAAGGCCAGGTGCAATGATTAAGAGCTTGGCTGCTTACCAAAAAGAAGTTTGGCAGCTCGAATCCACTGACTGCTCCTTGGAAATTCTATGGGGCAGTTCTGCTCTGTCCTATAGGGTCTCTGTGAGTCAGAATAGACTTGATGACAATGGGTTTGGTTTGTTTTTGGGTTTTCACTTTGTTGTTCTCCTGTAGTGCTTTGCTTGTCTGGGACCTCTTTCCGTGTAAAGTTGGTGATTGGTTTTTTCATCTCATTAAAGAATGTTGATGAAATCTTGATCGAGATTGTATTATATCTATAGGTTGCTTTGGGTAGTATTGCCATTTTCACAGTGTTAAGTCTTTCTGTCTGTGAGCATGGTAAGTTTTTCCATTTATGTAGCTCTCTTGGTTTTTTGCTGCAGTGCCTTGTTGTTTTCTTTGTATAAGCCTTTTATATCTCTGGTTGGGTTTATTCCTAAGTATTTTATTTTTTGGGAGCAATTGTCAATAGTATTGTTTTCCTAATTTCCTTTTCAGCTTCTCTTTGTTAGTGTAGAGAAATCCAGTTGGTTTTTGTCTGTTAATCTTTTACTCACCACTTGGCTGAATCCTTCTGTTAGTTCCAGTAGCTTTTTTTGTATAATCTCTGAGCTTTTCTATGTATAGGATCATATCATATGCAAATAGGGATAGTTTTACTTATTTCTGACCAATTTGGAAGGAGCTCTGGTGGTGCAGTGATTAAAGCTCTTGTCTGCTAACCAAAACATCGACGGTTCAAACCCACCTGTCATTCCACTGGAGAAAGATGCAACAGTCTTCTTGTGTAAATATTTATAGACTTGGAAACCCTATGTGGCAGTTCTACTCTGTTTTATAGGATCACTATGAGTGGGAATTGACTTGACAACAGTGGGTTTGGTTTTTTGGTACCAATTTGGATGCCTTTCGTTTCCCTTTCTTGCCTTATTGCTCTGGCTAGGCTTTCCAGTACAGTGTTAAATAGGAGTGATAAAGGGCATCCTTGTCTGGTTCCCTGGTGTTGCAGCAGTTAAGAGCTTGGTTGCTAACCAAAAGGTTGGCAGTTTGAATCCACACACTGCTCCTTGGAAACTCTGGGGCAGTTCTCCTCTGTCTTATAGGGTTGCTATGAGTCGGAATTGACTCAGTAGCAACGGGTTTGGTTTTTTCTTTTTTTGGTTGTTTGGTTCCTTTTCTTAAGGGGAATACTTTCACTATCTTTTTGTTGAAAATAATGTTGGCTATTCGGAATCGACTCGATGGTGCTGCGTTTTTTTTTTTTGATTGGTTCTGTATATGTGCCCTTAAATATTTTGAGGAATTTCCCTTCTATTCCTGTTTTGCTGAGAGTTTTTATCAGGAATTGGTGTTGGATTTTATCACATGCCTTTTCTGTATTGATTGATATGATTATGTGATTCTTTTCCTTTGTTTTATTTATGTGGTGGATTATGTTAATTGATTTTCTAATACAGAAACTTCCTTGAATACCTGGTATGATTCCTACTTGGTCATGATGTATTATTTTTTTGATATGTTGCTGGATTCTCTTGGCTAGGATTTTGTTGAGAATTTTTATGTCTGTATTCATGAGGGATATTGGTCTATAACTTTCTTTCTTTCTTTTTTTTTTTTTTGCCTAGCTTTGGTATCAGGGTTATGCTTGCTTCATAGAAAGAATTTGGGAGTAGTCCGTTCTTTTCTGTGTTCTGGAATAGCTCAAGTAGAATTAGTGTCAGGTCTTCTCTGAATGCTTGGTAGAATTCTTCACTGAAGCTGTCTGGGTTGGGGCTCTTTTTTTGTTGGCAGTGTAATGCATTTCTGATTCACAATGACGTGTAATACATCCATTGTGACCCCGTGGGAATTTACCCACTGTGGATTTGTTTGGTGGTAGAAGTTTAAATAACTTTCCATGCATTATAGAATCTTCTGTTTATGTGGGTTTTATGTAATACACGCATATTCATCCTCAAACTGAACGTAGGTACATGAAGTTCCTTGACTTCTAGTGAACTTTTTAGATGTGTGCAATGTCCAAAACTTGTAGGTAATTTGGAGACAACCAAATAACTTCGGAGCATCTTCTGTCAGCCATTTCAGGTTATGAATGAAGCTTCGTTCCTCCTGAATGCACCTTTAATTCAAAAGGATGAGAGTGTCATTCATCCCCAGAAATTAAATAAAAATATTTGAATAAGAATTTCTTCTGGGCTTTGCTTACTGTTAATGTATAAAAAGTCTTACAGTATACATTTGTGTGGTATATTTTGTGTCTCAGATGGCTTTTTTTCATGCATTCTCATTTATGCTTCACAACAACCCTAGAAAGTAGACTGGGAATTGTAGTTATTATCTGAGGACTTACTGTTTGATATTTGAGGACAGTATTGCCAACCTAGAAAAGACTGTAACAGTGGTGCTGAATATTAGAGTAAGGCATCAGTGAAAACCCAAGGGAATGTCAAAGCTTCAAAGATTTACCTCATCTCTGTAGCCTTTGGCAATGTGCTTATTGGGAGGTTTTTGAAAAGCAGGGTTATTCCCGGGATGTGTTGGGAAGTGTGGGCCTTTATGTTCTGGGCTGTTATTTTAGCGAAGAGCCATCTGAAATTTTCACGCCCACAGTGCCAAATATTGATTTACCAGTTTAAGGGTTCCAGCCTGTATGAACGTTATGCATTCAGTAAAACTGTGAGTGCCTACTATGTGCCTGCAGTGTTGAACAGCAGAGACACAGCCCCTTTTCTTAGTTACTTACACCCAGTGCTTCTTGCTGGGGATGTGTGCTCATCAAGGTAGATGTCCCTGCTCCCAGAACCTAGTGCCTAATGGGCAGTACGGTGAGGTAGGTAGACAGTCCGACCATCTTGTATTAGTGGTGTGATAGGATAAGTACAGGCTGCCACAGAGCACAGAGGCATGGCATCTAACCAGGTCTGAGGGTGTTGGGAATGGAAGAGCGTGGTAGTGCAAGCACACCAATCACAAAATACAAACAACCCCCCCCCCCCAAAACCTCAGTACTATTTACACAGATAATGGCTTATTAAAGAGTCATCTGAGCCCGATGGTAGTCTTGCCCCTTGCTGTCAGGCTGTGTGGGGTACGTCACATAGTTCTTCACCCAGGCCCATCTGTTGGGAGCTGCTGGCAGGGTTAAATTTTGTTAGCTGTGCACACCTAGTGAGACTGCCATCAGCTGGCCGTGGTTTCCCAGTCACTTCCTTAATTACTGCTGGTTTTATACTTTGGGCTTTAGCTCATCCATGAATAGATTTATTGGATAAAGACCAGTTCCTTCAGGGCCATACTTTATCATTTTTAGCCAATTCTGACTGTGTTCATGACTTACAGGTCATGACTTTTACCATTTCACATGTGTTTTCCTTGTTGGTAACTTGGTTGGATATTCCTCAGTATGTAGTTTCTGTTAGCAGGCGTTGGTTTTTCACTGTTAGAATTCTTGCTTTCCGTGCAGAATACCTGGGTTTGATTCCAGGCCAATGCTCTTCATGCACAGTGGAGGCTTATGTGTTATGATGCTGAACAGATTTCAGCGGAGCTTCTGGCCGAGACAGACTAGCAAGAAAGGCCTGGCAACCTACTTCAGAAATCAGCCAGTGAAAACCCTATGGATCACAATGGTCTGATCCACAACTGATCATTGGAAAGGCATAGGACTGGGTAGGGTTTTCTTCCGTTGTGCATGGGGCTGCCATGAGTTGGGGGCAGACAGTAACAACAATATCTATTTGGAATTGCTTTGAGAACTCTACCTTAAATAGCTGGGCCATTCTGGGATGTAGATTTGCACAAGCCCTAATAGGGTGGATTGTTGCAGAAGGAATAGGCTAGGCAAAGTCTTGGATGCAAGAAAGCAAGAGAAGTGCTGAAAACACTGAAAATACTTCAGGCAGGCTGGTTTGGGGCTTTGGGGAGGGAGCAAAGGAGATGAGTGTGCAGAGGTAAGCAGTGGCTGTGCAGTGGTTCCCAGGCTTTGTGCACATCGGAATCAGCTGCGGATTTAACAGTGAAATATCAGTGCCTGCCTCCAACTCACAGGCATGTGATTTAATTGGTATGGGGATGATGGGGGCACTGGGAATGAATTGTAAACACTTTGCAGATTTCAGTGTGTAGTAAAGCTTGGGAACCTCAGAGGCGGTAGTATGTGAGGGCTTGTCAACATGTTTAGGTATTTGGGTTTTATCCTGAGGGCATTAAGGGGCCACTGAAGGATTTTAACCAGCAGAATGACTTGATCAGATCTGTAATTTAGGAAGATCATCTGATTTGGGAAAATGGATCAGAGAAGCTACACCTGGAGGCAGAGAAACTATCTTGGTGGTGTAGTGGTTAAGTGTTGTGGCTGCTAACTGAAAGGTCAGCATTTCGAATCCACCAGGTGGTCCTTGGAAACTCTATGGGACAGTTCTACTCTGTCCTATAGGGTCACTATGAATTGGAATCAACTAAATGGCAACAGGTTTCGTTTTGGTTTAGAGTCCCTGGATGTTGCAAATGGTTAAGCCCTTGGCTACTAATTGAAAGGTTGGCAGTTCAGATCGACCCAGAAGCACCTTGGAAGACAGCCCTAGCCCGTCTGCTCCAGAAAGGTCACAGGTTTAAAAACCCTGTGGGGTAGGTCTGCTGTACACACATGAGGTCACCATGAGTAGGAATTGACCAGACAACAACTGGTTTTGGGTTTTTTGGCAGATGAAGGCAGCCTGAAGCAGGGAGTAAGCAGTAGAGATGGCAAGAAGTAGGAGGATCCCTGAGCTACTGAAGAGGTGGACTCAGTAGGACTTGTGATAGATTGGAGGGGTATATGGGAAGGAGACAAACCCTAGTGGCTCAGTGGTTAAACACCCGGCTGCTAACTGAATGGTCAGCAGTTCAAACCCACCAGCTGCTCCGTGGCAGAAAAATGTGGCAGTCTGCTTCTATAAAGATTACGGCCTTGGAAACTTTGTGGCGTAGCTCTGCTCTGTCCTACAGGGTTGCTGTGAGTTGTGATCAACTCTATGACAGTGGGTTTGGTTTTTTCTTTTTTTTGGTTGGCAGGAGATGGAGGAGTTTAGCCTAGGGGGGTGGGAGTGGGAAGAGGAAGGATAACTTGGGGGAGGGAAGAGTTTCAAGAATCAACAGTGGTCACCTGACTGCCCTGCTGAAAGGAGGCCACTCAGTCCATGGTGCACTGGTTCCTCCTTCAAAGACATGGCTGAAGAAGCGCATCAGCTCTTTGCTAAGCACTCTATTTACTTGATGAAATGCCACCTCTGCTCAGGCAGAAGTCATACCTTGTTCTCTCTCAGTTCGTCGGGATGTTTTTCTTTCTAATGATTTATCATCTTGTTTATCTCATTTGCTTGCGAGATCTATGACCCTGTTTAGGGGAGATTCTCCCCACACTTGTGATCCATGGAGGTCCTGGTGGCTGAGTAGCACCTAAAGAGCTTCAGTTCCCCTTTGCTAAGAAGGAGAGGTAGCTGGGGAAATCCAGATTTTATGATTCTTTCATATAATTGAAGTGAGAATTTGTATCACTTTGATTGGAAAAGATTTTGGAGAATTTGTGAGGCAAATTTTAAATAGCAGCGTGGAGTTCTTTGGGAAAGAAACACAGTCAATGTAACAAAATTCGGTTGTGTTCTACTTTAAGAGAAACCAGCATACAAAAATCTGAAATTACAAAGCAGGCACATTCCTTGTGGAGGTGGTTGGTGGGTGAGGATTCCTGTTGCTAATGGATTCCTGGCTGTGTGCAAAGGCTTGAGCTAGGAATTCTTTATAAACAAAGTTTCTGTTTATTTAAATGCTTTGGGTTTTTGGAATAATCTTTTGGAATAATTAACAGCCGACCTAGGTATCATATAATCTAATACTGTTATGAAAATCTTGGACAAGTATTAACAGGGATCAATACTTTTCAGAGAATGCTTTCTTTGACACCCGCTCCCCCCACCCCCAGTCCTTCTTTACAGTAATGGGGAAAGTCTGGTGTCTTCCCCATTACTGTGGATTTTGTGTACAGTGTTCCCATCCCCTCCTTTGCATGTAGTATCTGCAGAACCACACAGTGAAATCAAAACCCTGTGTGACATTTTTGTCTTTTGTGATCAATGTGATATCAAAGTCATATGTTATATGTAATAAAATTCGCTATAGATTTACCCAGATAAATGAGTAAGTTTTGAAGCCTAAAATCCTATGGGTAAATGGGAAATATATTTGATGATAAGAAAAAGCAGCAGAAGTTATCAAAACAATTTGGGGGGAAAAAAACACAATCTAAAAAATAGCAGGACCTTAGTATTAAGTATTTGCAATGAAATAACATTCCTTCCCCTGTTTTCAGAGGAAGAATAATGGCATGCCACCAATAAAATATACATATCTCCAAAAGCACCAAGATCAGTATATGCAAAATATTATTTTGAAAAGAATTCTTTGGTTGGTTTTATTTCTAAAGGGTAGATCGATTTTTTGGAGAAGAAAGGAACAGAGGGCACCGGAATACCTGAAACATTTGTGATGGGCTGGTTATGAATACATATTCAGAGGCAAATGGCCATGGCTGCTTTATTTAAATGAAGTAATTTCTCTCCTGCTTCCTTATATGGCATCAGCAAATGAATCGTGCATAAGAAGCACATACTGATGGTGAGCATGTTGTTGACTACCCAGATGCTTAACTGGCAGTCTTGACTGACAAATGGAGCCATTTGCACATTGGCTGACATCTGGTTTTAGAAGTTATTTATAAAGAAATGGTCTTCGTAATCAAAACAAGCAAGAGATTTTAAATGTCAGATGGACTGGAAAAGGCTCACCTAGGGTTTGGGGTTAGGGTGAGTGCCACTGTAGGAGGGATCAACAACCCGTCTTAGATCCATCAGAGAATTGAAGTCACAGGACAAAGTGTTGACCCTAAAACTAGAGGGACAGACAAGCAGATACAGAGAATCACAGCGTACTGGGAGCAAAAGATGCTGCTGGAGCCTGTACTGGTAGGAACACTTAAACTGTAATTGATGAATTGCTAGAGGTTCAGTATGGATGAACTAGCTTGAGAGTGAAAAACTCGAGGGCCACTCTTTTTTTTTTTTTTTTTTAGTAATTTTTGTTGTGCTTTAAATGAAAGTTTGCAAATCAAGTCAGTCTCTCACATATAAACTTATATACACCTTACTACATACTCGCATTTACTCTCCCCATAATGAGTCAGCCCGCTCCCTCCTTCCAGTCTTCTACCCTCCCATCTCCCCTCCAGACAGGGGATGCCAACATAGTCTCAAGTGTCCACCTGATGCAAGTAGCTGGCTCCTCATCAGCATCTCTCTCCAACCCATCGTCCAGTCCAATCCATGTCTGATGAGTTGGCTTCAGGAATGGTTCCTGTCCTGGGCCAACAGAAGGTTTGGGGACCATGACCACCGGGGTCCTTCTCGTCTCAGTCAGACCATTAAGTCTGGTCTTTTAATGAGAATTTGGAGTCTGCATCCTGCTCCCTCAGGGGTTCTCTGTTGTGCTCCCTATCAGGGCAGTCATCAGTTGTGGCTGGGCACCATCTAGTTCTTCTGGTCTCAGGATGATGTGGTCTCCAGTTCATGTAGCCCGTTCTGTCTCTTGGGCTCATAATTACCTTGTGAGCTTGGTGTTCTTCATTTTCCTCTGATCCAGGTGGGTTGAGACTCATTGATGCATCTTAGATGGCCGCTTGCTAGTGTTTAAGACCCCAGATGCCACACTTCAAAGTGGGATGCAGAATGTTTTCTTAATAGATTTTATTTTGTCAAGGGCTACTCTTAGGAGGAACCCTATACTTTTCCTAAGTTTTACTTACAGGAGCCCCATTAGATTGTCACTGTGAAGACTGGAGAAAAATCCTCTCCTGTTCTTGAAAGGAGAAGGGAAAAGTAGCAATTCTGAAATATATCCAGTGTATTCCTTTCCCCTTAACAAAGGGCAGCCTTAAAAATAACCTGTTTTATCAGAGCCTAACCAATTTGGATTTTACCATAGCCTGACTGATCTGGGGGAAATGAAATACCCAAATCCATCCTCCTCTAGCCTTCCCATCTCACCTAATGGAGAGGGGTAAACTGAGAAGTACTTCTGAAGGTCATAGCCCAGGGACACAGGCTCACTAAAAGACTGAGACCTCATCATAGGACTATAGGATACTGTTCCCCCCGCCAATCTTACTGCTAATAGATGGTAATAAGGGCCCGTATAATAGCGGGATTACAGCTAAAAGAGTTGCAAGGCTCAGACCCTTTTTCAGAAAGAGTCTGTAAAGGAAACCCAGAGACAACAGGGGAGACAAAAACAAGGACAGCAGAGGAAATTTTAGTTTCTGACACCTATTTTTTTTTTTTTTTATAGTAAACAGTAAATTCAGCCTAACTCCTAGACATAAATATCAAATCTCACACCAAAGACCTGTTTACCTCAGTTCTTTTACCTGATACATTATTTCTGGCTTTCACACAAAAATTACAAGGTAGTTTAACAGGCAAAAAACACAATCTGAAGAGACAGAGTAAGCTTCAGAGCCAGACCCAAGTGTGGCAGAGATTTTTTGGAATTATTTTAAAATAACTGTGATTAATATGCTAAAGCCTCTAATGGAAAAAATGGACAATATGCAAGAACAGATGGGTAATGTAAGCAGAGAGATGGAAACTCTGAGGAAGAATCAAAAGGAAATGCTAGAAATCAAAAAACACTGTAACAGAAATGAAGACTAGTCATGTCTGAGGAAAGAATCATTGAGCTTGAAGATATGTCATTAGAAACTTCCCAAATGGAAAAGTGAAGGAAAAAAAAAAAAAGGAAAAAAGAAAAGTAATTCAGGAACTGTGTGACAATTATATAAGGTATAACACACCCATAATGGGAATATTGGAAAAAGAAGAGAAGGGAACAGAAGAAATATTTCAAGTAATAATGGCTGAGTATTTTCCAAAATTGATAGAAATTAAACCACAGATCCAGGAAGCTCAGAGAACAGCAAGCAGGATAAATATCAAACATCTCCACTTAGGAATGTCATTTTCAAACTGCAGAAAATCAAAAGACAGAAAATTTTGGAAAAAGGTAGAGGAAAAAGGCTTTACCTATAGAGGATGAAGGCTAAGAATTACATCAGACTTCTCTTCAGAAACCATACAAGCAAGAGGAGAGTGGAATGAAATATTTAAAGTATCGAAAGGAAGAAAACCCACCAAGCTAGAATTCTGTATTCAGCAAAATAATCCTTCAACAGTGAAGGAGAACTTTCGTGAGTAGCGTTTGGGGCCTTTAAAGCTTGCGAGTGGCCATCTAATATACAACTATTGGTCTCTTGCTGTCTGAAGCAAAGGACAGTGAAGAAAACCAAAGACTCAAGGGAGCGGTTAGTCCAAAGGACAAATGGACCACATGAACCACAGCCTGTACGACCTCGATATCAGAAGAGCTGGATGGTGCCCAGCTACTACTACTGACTGCTCTGACTGGGATCACAACGGAGGGTCACGGACAGAGCGGGAGAAAAGTGTACAACAAAATATCAAATTCACAAAAAAGACCAGACTTACGGGTCTGACAGACTGGAGGAACCTCTGAGACTATGGCCCTAAGACACCCTTCTGACCTGGAACTGAAGCCATGCCCAGAGACCACCTTTCAGCCAAACAATAGACAGACCTATAAAATAAACAATAACACCCGAGAGGAATGTGTTCCTTAGAACAATCAATTATATGAGATTGAAAGGACATTTGCCCAAAAGCAAAAATGCAAAGGCAGGAAGGGGTAGGAAATCCAGATGAAAGGAAACGGGGAACCCAGGGTGGAAATGAGGAGAGTGCTGACACATTGTGGGGAATGCAGCCACTGTCACAGAACATTGTACATACAAACTATCGAATGGGAAACTAATGTGCTCGGTAAACTTTCACCTAAAGCATAATAAAAAAATTAAAACAATAACAAAGTACAAGTGAAGGAGAAATACTTTCTCAGACAAACAAAAATTGAGAGAATTTATCATCAGTAGTCCTGCCTAGTCCTGCCTCATAAGAAGCGTTAGCAGAAGTGCTTTAGAGAGGAGGAATTCTGATGTGGGTCCGAAACTCAGATGTACACAAAGAAAGGAGGAGGGTAAAGAAGGATTAAATGAAGGGGCTTCTTGGTGCCCTTCCCAGAGGTACCAGGGCCCTGTCTAGCACCCAGACTCACTTACCCATGCTGAATAAGAGGGACACGAAGCATGATAGATTGTTGGCTACAAAAAGGAAGAGCAGACTTGCTCTGCCAGTCCGCAGCTGTAGTTTCTCTCTACGGTTGGTGATACAAAAATGGGCACAGCAAATCTCTGGTTCTTGGAAGGGAGGACTCTCCTCCAGAAAAACTGGTAAAAACTGTAAGTAAGAAATGAAAATGTTATGAAAACTGCCTTCCCCATAGCATGTAGATGTTAATAATGTATCTTACTGTGTCTCACCACTGGAACGTTTTCATGTAGTATTATGAATTGTAACATCATTTTGAGTCTAATCGTTCAGAGTTTAAAGAAAAAGGAGTTGAATATTTTAAGTATGGACATCATGAGCTCTTTAAAAGCAAACAATTATTATAGCTTTTCAGACTAGAAATGAAAAGGCCACAGAAGCATCCAACAGGTTTGAATTTCTCAAAAGGTGAATATCAATAACTATAACTCACATAAACAGTTCTTTGGGGTCCTAAGTAGTGCTTTAAAATTAATTTATTGAAAAGCGTTTGGTCTTGAGATGAACAAATGAGAGAACCACTGTGGATTATCCCCAGCAGTGTTAGGTCCATTTCTTGCTATGACCTTGTAAGGAGCCATTGTTAGGAAATTCCAAGCCCCTCAGCCGCTCTGAGGGAGGGAGATAGGCAGTCTGCTTCCATAAAGATTTTCAGCCTTGGAAACCCTAAGGGCAGTTCTGCTCTGTCCTATAGGGTTGCTATAAGTCCGAATTGACTCGATGGCAATGGATTTGGTTTTGGTTTGGTATATAAGTCCCTAAGGAGCCCTGGCGATGTAGTGGTTAAGCGCTTGGCTGCTAACTGAAAGGTTGATGGTTCAAACCCATGCAACAGCTCTGAGGGAGAAAACACCTGGTGATCTGCTCCCATAGAGATTACAGCCTAGAAAACCCTATGGGGGCAGTTCTACTATGTCACACTGGGTCACTATGAGTCGAAAATCAACTCAGTGGTACCTAACAGCAACAATATAAGTTCCTAGGTTTGGGTTGTTCTAGCTCAGGAAGCTCCAGCCTTCTCATTTTCTGAGTTGGTTTTAATGATGCATTGTGGGAGGTGATTATTGATTTATGTTTGTCTTAGGATATAGGGTTGTCGTTTCTTTGATCAGGTGTTAATAATACTAATACCAACAAATAACAATAGCATTATTATTGACCAAAGACTATACCATTCCAGTCAATTTTAGTAACAAATGCCCATTTAACAGATTGGCAGGTGGGTGCTTTGTGAGGCTGAGCTGTTTGTTGAGAGTCCCCAAGCTGGTGGGTGCAGAGCCTGTGTTGTGAGCTTGTGCTGTCTGCCCCAGTGCTTTACTGACTCCTGGGCTTAGGCCTGCCTGCCCCCTGAGTCCTCATTTTTTGTCTGTTTGAGGTGGGTTACACAGGTAGTCCCCAACTTAATGACATATTTGAGTTATGATGAACCACACTTATGCCGCCTTTTTTTTTTTTTTACATCTTATTGTTAGTAATATGTACTACATATAGTGCTGCAGTTTGTAATTTCCTGACGTTATCATTCTCATGCCAGTCCCCAAAGACAAATAAAGATGGGATTTATAAAGATACTGATAATACAGGGCAATAATAATGAAAACTAAAAAAGAAATGAAGTATTCGACTTAAGTCAGAAACGATTTAGGATGGAGTCATTGGAATGGAACCCTGTGGTAAGCCGGGGACTACCTCTACTTAAATGGATAATTTAAAGTGACAATGGGAGATGAGATAGCCAGCTTACTTTGTGTAACACTTTTCCATGCTCCTTGTGAATTAATTTGTCAGCATCCCCCTAAATCCTTCTCTGCATAAGCAGGACAAGGTCCTGCAGTAGAAATTCTACCTTGAAACGTGAAAGAAAAATGAAGCTGTCCAGAGTGCTGGATCTGAGGGATCTTGCCATGTAGGCCTTTGGGCAGATAAATTAATCTGAAGGCAACACTGGTCCCCTGGCGTTACAGCTTTAGTAGGAGCCTAATCCAAAGCTGGAGCCCTGGTGGCACAAAGGCTAATAGCTTGGCTGTAACCAAAAGGTCAGCAGTTTGAATCTACCTGCTGCTCCTTGGAAACGCTGTGGCGCAGTTCTACTCTGTCCTATAGGGTCGCTATGAGTTGGAATTGACTCAATGGCAACAGGTTTTTTTTTTCAAATCCAGATCTTAATCAGAGGGAGATGGCTGATAGAATGTCCTCCCTACTTGGCCTCCTTTCCTGCCTCATGTCAAAATTCTTATAAGCTAGGTAGCAGATGTGGAGTTATGCCTTCAGAGTGAACATCTCTTGTATATTTAAAAAATTCACTTACTAAGTTTGGATTTTAAGCTGAAAGAGCTCCTTTCCCTGTCCTTATCATTTTCTATTAATGTACAAATTATGCTACTAATTAATATTTTGATTCTTAAGGAGATGTGGGGGTGGCTATGTTGTATAATAAAATCTGTCAAATATATTTATTGGAAAGATACTGTGTGCATGAGTGGTACAATGGTTAATGCACTTGGCTGGTGAGAGGTTGGCAGTTTGAGTCCACTCAGGTGCCTCGGGAGAAAGGCCTGGTGATCTACTTCAGAAAAATTAGCCATTGAAAATCCCGTGGAACACAGTTATACTCTGACACATGGGGTCACCATGCTTTGGAGCTGACTTAACAGCAACTGGTTTCTACTATTTTCTTGCATGGTGGTAGAGCTAGAAAGATGAGTAAGATATAATCCTTGTCCTCAAGGAGCAAACATACTAGTTGGAGAGACATTCACAAGTATTTCTTGACCACCCAAAGTGCCCAGCACCAAACAGGCCCTAGAGGAGTATTTATTCTTTGTTGAGTGGAAACAAGTACAGGGAGGGGCACTTAGTCCAGCCTGGGGACGAGGGAGGTCAGCTTGATGGGAAGTGGACAGAGGTGAGGCTTCCTGAAGGAAGTGATCATTGAATTGTCTTAATGGATTGGGGGCAGTCAGCTGGCTAAGGAAGGGAGGGATCGGGAGGACCTGCAGAGCTTGGCACTGATAAGGAGCAGCAAGTGTATTTCAGGAGTCCTTTGGCAGTGAGCCCTGAACTCTGTTTACCCAGAAAGGTAGGGTGGAGGAAATGCGTTCCTGGCTGTTGAGGGCAAACAGAGCCAGAAAGTATGCTTTACCCACTTTACCGGGTGCCTAGAACATAGATTTTAGATGCACCAATTCAGTGCTTTCCAAAATACATTCTGTGGAGCACAGGTTGCTTGGGATATTAAAAAATGCCACTTGATAAATAGTTCTCAAGATGAAATTGGTTTAGAATATGCCACGTACACCGTGAATCTTAGGAGAGTGTAAAGTACGGAGTTTGGGGCAGCTTTTCACCTGAGCATCTTGGGAAACTGTTGCTCCAAGTATACTTTGCAGAATGCAGCGTAAGCACTGATGTGGCCTGGATGCTGCCTGGCTTGTCTGGTGGTCACGATTCCCCCTGAAGATTAGCTGACTGCCTGAGGAGAGAGCAATGCGTGCTGGACTATCCTGTCCCTTTGACCTGAAAGTAGGAATTCTTGACAGGAATAGGAGGGATCGGTTGGGAAATAATTTGATCTATTTTGGTTCCTTGACACTTCAGAAAGTTATACTTTCTAAAGATTCTGGTTTTCAGAGTCACAGAAACCTGGCTAATTGTGTTCATTGAAAGGTACCTTATCTCTCACCAACGCTGGAAATGTCAGGGTTATCAGTGAGTGCTAGTCATTCAGAGAAGATCTGACCTACTCTTGGACATCAAAGAAAAAAAAAAGTAATAGATTTCTTCTGGTTTCATAGACCCTCTGTGCTGTGTCATCTGTGTAAAGTGACTAGTAACTTTCCTGACGTTAGTATGTATTTTCTGAGCGTCCGTTTCAGTAAGCCATGTGGCTCCTGTTTTTTGTGATGCTTACCCGGTAAATTTTTAAAATATTGTGTGTTAAAATGGTCTCATCTGCGTCTGATCATGGGGACAGCGCAGAACTGGGTAACGTTTCCTTCTCTTGTGCGGGGAGTCGCCATGAGTAGAGGGCCAACTCGACGACAGCTGAGAACAACAACAGCACTTCTTTATAGATCATGCAGGCCAGTGCAGTTTCCTTGTGCTTCTGCATTCTGTCTGAAGAGGTAGCTGTTAAGGTGGGTCTAGAAGTACTCGCAGGACTTGAACTTGAGAGGGGAGGAAGCAGTGTGAGCCAAGAGGTGGGGGTTGGCACGTGGGGTATCCTGAGGGGAGTAGCTTCTGTGTTTGTTTGGCATTCCCTCTTATCGTAACTGATCATGGCCTCTGTGCTGCATTAGGTGAGGTTAGAACAGCGAGGTGTGGTGGGGAATGTACAGAGAGTCAAGTTTTCCTCTTAACATAACTCATTATGGCTTCTGCGCCGCATTAGGTGAGGTCAGAACAACGAGGCGTGGTGGGGAATGTACAGAGAGCCAAGTTTTATACTGTGCTTCGTTGTGTCTGCTGTACCCCCATTGAGCTAGGTGTCGTCTGTGTTTACTGTACACCCTAGCCTAGAATCTTTCGTCATCCACATAGGAATCTATCATATAAATTGCCTAAGTTTTCTTTTTAATTGCTTAGCTTCTGAAATAGACCCACGCAAATGTCCTAAAAGAAATCTAGTTGAATGTTGGAACCTCCAACTACCACCCCCTTTGCCCCTTGCAGACTCCTCACGTGCACTGGCTTATCCTTCGGAAGGGAAGTAGTATTTTCCAGGAGTCATTAGTAAAGATTAATGAGATACCTGCTCAGCTGCTTAAACATGTGTGTTACGACATTTAAAAAAAAAAGAGGAGCTACTCAAAATTTGTGGTGTGAGGGAAAGTAAATGTCTTGGATTATTTTCAGTTAACTCCTGGTATTGAAGCATTGCAATTTTTGTGTCTCCCATATGTGAGCTAAAAAATCTGAGACATTCATTACTTTCCTGAGTGTCATTTGGCAGGGGGCAAAGAAAACAACAACCTGTGTTCACTTGAGTGAGTGTTAATTCATACGTCTGTTTCTGACTGGCAGTTTGAGGGATGCCTTTATTCGGGGCATGGACCTCTGAGAAAGTACAATATGTTAACAAGGCAAGAAGATCTCAGAATACTACTCCTCACTTTCTCTAGAGTGGTCTACTGATTTAGGAATCTGGGCTTTCTCCTTTACATTTTGCCTTCTTTGCAGATCATGTCAGCGTTCTGGCAACTCCTTCATTGGTGATCAGAGCTGTTAAGAATCCTCTTAGTGTGCCCACTCCTCAGCTCGGGACTCAGCGCCCTGCCCAGGGCCCCCTTGCTGAGCAGATCCCTTGAGCTGCAGTGTGCCCCAGGCACAGGGAACAGCCATCTCAGTTAGGGTGGGACTCAAGCTTTTCCCAAAGTGCTTGATGAGGTTACTGGAGGGCTCTGGAAGGGTTTGTGTGTGAAAATTTCATGGCAGCTTTTTTTTTTTTTTGGCATGCTCTCTAGGCTGGGGAGCAACCCTTTTGACCCAGACATTTTTCATGAATGTGTCTGACACAGTGCTTGATATGTAAAAAATCACTTGCTGTCAAGTCAACTCCAACTCATGGTGACCCCATGTATCTCAGAGTAGAACTGTGTTCCATAGGGTATTCAGTGCCGATTTTTCAGAAGTAGATTGTCAGGCCTTTCTTCTGAGGCACCTCTGGGTAGACTTGAACTTCTAATCTTTTGGTTAGCAGCTGAGTGTTAATCATTTGCACCACTCTGGTTTTTGCTCTATTTCCCTGCAAAAGAGTTACAAAAAAAGAATTCCAGGGAAATTTTACAAGAGGGAGAAACCACCATGTGCAGCTGAGGTGAGGATCAGTAATTGCTTTATGGATGAGGCTGATTTGAGCAGAGAACTGAAGGGCAGGTTCATGTATTTATTCCACGTGTGCCATAACCCACACACTGTATTTCAGGCACTGTTGTGGAGTTAGAATACAGTGATGAGCAAAAACAAACTCGAGAACTTAAAATATGGTGAGGCAGACAAACACTCATCAGATAATCACAAATAAATATAAATTTACAGTATTGATAACTCCTAGGAAGGCAAGTATCTTAGTGGTACCAGATGGGTAAATTTTGGTTTTGTGAAGATGGGAAGGCAAAAAAAAAAAAAAAGGGCAGCCCAGAGAGTGTACCATAGGAACCTGTTAAAATGGATTCCTCTGTAAAGTGGAAGGAATGTTGTGAGACAAAATTTAAGCATAGATTGAGACTGGATTATTCGGAACCTTGAATTCCTGGCTAGGGAGTTAGGAACTGATCCTCTTGGTAATGGAAAGAGAATGAAGAATTCTGATCATCGGAATGATGTGAAGTAGAGCTATACTTGACAATGATAAATATTATGGCGTTGTGTACGAGGTATAGTGGTAGTTGGTGGGTACTGGGACAGGAAACATCTAGAAGGTATTGCTATAGTTCAGGTGTGAGTTAGTGAGGATCTTAAATTAGCCAAGTTAGAGGTTTCAGACAAGTCAGTAATGTCAGATGATCGCAGAGGGATTGTGGAGAATGAGAGGACTTAGAAACACAATTAGGCTTGTCAATGTTGAAAGGGATGTCCATAGAGTGGACAATGTGAGAGAAAGCCTGAGTATGGTGAGAGAATGAGCTGGAGGACATGAAAGTGGAGGCGCGCATGTGGACTGAGGGGAATAGCTTGTATGGGTAGCAGGGTAGAGAGAAGTTTTCATTTGTTGTAAAATGAGGGATCCCTGGGATTGTTGGGAAAGATTTAGTGGAAAGTAAATGAAGATGCAAAAAAAGTGGGAACTGCTGGAAATCATTCTCAGAGAGGGGACAGAATTCAGCATTTTTATAGGGATGTATTTAAGAATTTTTTTTTCTAGAACGTCCTTGTGCCCAGTGTATTGCTTTATAATAATTATTATTATTTTTGGTTTTAAGAGCTTCACATTAACATTTCAGAGTTTAGTAAGTTTTAATGTAAATGAAATTTTGTTTTCCAACATGATTTTTAATAATGAATATTTTGTGGAAATCACTATGCATGTGTATCTTCACCCAGCTCTTTGAAAATTTTCTTAGTATCCTAAAAACGGATTTGCTAGGTTAAAAGGTTTATGTATTTTTAGATCTGTGTTATCAAATTCTTCTTAAGAAAAAATGGTCCACTGGCAGTGAATGGAATTATACATTTTCCCATGTCTCATGAAGGGTGTTGTAATTTTACCAATTGAATAAGCAAAGATGGTGTCTTGTTTTATTTAGTGTTTCTCTGTAAACTAGTAATGTCTACGTACTCTATATACTAGTGCTGTCAAACGTTTAAAAACATACTGTTTTTAAATTTTCTTTGCCTATTTTTCCTAAGGTATGTTTGTTATTGATTTGTTAATTAGAGCTCTTTATATATAATGTTTTTGTTGATTTTTATGATGATATTAGTTGTTGCTCTGAGAGATGAATATGCGCTTCACAGAAAAGTGTTCTTTGTTCGAGTACCTTTTAGACATCTATCAAAATTGTCATATTAACTTTCTCCATTAGCCTGTTAAAATGATGACTTAGATTACTAAATTTCCTAACAGTGAAACAACCTTAGATTCCCAAAATAGACTTATTTGATTATAGGCATTATGATTTTTTAAATATATAGTTAGATTTCATTTGCTACGTTTGTTGCTGTTATATTTTCATCTATATTCATGAGTGAAATTGATCTAAGATACCATTTTCGAAAGTATGTTGAGTGCATTCAAGGGATAGAAAATATTGTGGCCATATAAGTTTAGAATGTGCTGTGTTAAACACATTTAAATGGATTTTCTTTACTGCAGAATTCTTCAGAGGTATTAATAGGTTAATAGGTGTTATCTGGATCCCCCAAGAAGGAAATATACTATGTAGCCTCTCTGAAACCTATTAATCCGTGCAACCCTCATTTTGCAAACCTGGATTTAAAGCCTGTGAAACACATGAGTAATGTTTGAGTAGCCCTACTCTTTGTGTTTTTTTTTTTCTTTAGGTTTGTCAAGTCATTGGTTTAGAGTTATGCCAGTTTCCTAGAATGTGTTAGAGATATTCATCATTATTTTTATTCTGTGAAGAAGCACAAGAATGAACAGTTGCTTTAAAGTTTGAAGAGAATTTATATGAATTACAGTCAGGGAAGATAAGCATAATGGAAACCCATTTCCCAGATTCCATATTCTGACTCTTGAATTATTTCAGCAGAATTCAGTTCACTAAAAATTTATTGAACACCAACAAAGAGCCAGACATGGTGTTAAAGAAGTGTGATAGGAACTTGTTTCCATTGTGTCATTGCAGTGGTCCGAACAGAGCTGAAGCATTTTAGTTCCCTAATCAGCTCCTAAGGAAATCCTGGTGGCATAGTGGTAAAGTGCTACGGCTGCTAACCAAAAGGCTGGCAGTTCAAATCCGCCAGGCGCTCCTTGGAAACTCTATGGGGCTCCTAAGGAAATCCTGGTGGCATAGTGGTAAAGTGCTACGGCTGCTAACCAAAAGGCTGGCAGTTCAAATCCACCAGGCGCTTCTTGGAAACTCTATGGGGCAGTTCTACTTTGTCCTATAAGGCAATGGGCAATCAGCTCCTAAGGAGCCCTGGTGGTACAACTGATTAGGCGTTCGACTGCTAACTGAAAGGTCGGTGGTTTGAACCCATTTAGCAGCTCTGTGGGAGAAAGACCTGGCAACCTGCTTCTGATTACAGCCAAGAAAACCCTATGGACCAGTTCTGCTCTGTAAGTATGTGGTCGCCATGAGTCAGAATCATCTCCAGGACCACTAAGAACATTTTAGGAAATGTGTGGAGCAATTTCACTCTGATATGAGGTCGCCATGAGTCGGAATGGACTCAACAGCAACTGACAACAACAATTTTGGAAATGGTCTCTGGGTGGCCTAAAGGTTGACTGTTTCAACCTACCCAGCAGCACAGCGGAAGAAAGGTCTGGCTGTTTGCTTCTGTAAAGATTACAGCCAAGAAAACCCTATGGAGCAGTTGTGCTCTCTAACACGTAAGTCAGAATTGACTTAACAACAACTTTATGGTTTTTTTTGGAAACACTCTCTTGGATTATCATAATGCTAAAGGTTGTCCAATGTTTGTAATCTTTGACTCCACAGTCTCCCTTCTGAGACGCTGTTATAGAAAAATGGGAAGGATGTTTATATTAGTACTAGTTATAATATTAAAAAATGGGAAGCAAACTAAATGCCCAATAGGAAAGTGGTGAAATAAATTAACTTCACTTTCTTATGACTTAATGTTTTATAGCCATGGAAATTACTTTTGACATACAGTGGAACACTACACGCTGATAAAGAATAATGCTGCGTCCACGAAACATAACACAGATGGATCTGTAGGACATAATGCTGAGTGAAATAAGTCAGTCACAAAAGGACAAATATTATATGATACCACTTTTATAAAAAGTCAAGAATAAGTTTACACACAGAAAGCAACATTTTTTGGTGGTTACCAGGGATGGGAGTAGGAGAGAGGGAGAATCCTGTGCTAGGAAGCAGATACGTGTTAATTCTAGTGAAGGGAAGGTAAATGAAGACACTGAGAGGTACAAAAGAATAAAGGACCACTATGGTAAATGCTATAACATATATAGTTCTGCACCAGGGGCAGTATGGAAACCTTCTAGACATATCCAAACACCAGACATATCCAAACACCTTATGGGACTGAGTTACTGGGTTTGAAAGCTCAGGACCATAGTCTCGGGGGACGCCTAGTTCAGTTGGCATAACAATTCATAAAGATAATGTTCTACATCCTAGTTAAAAGCTTGTCAGTTGCTGGTCTCTACCTGGAGCAAAGGAGAGGAAGGAAACCAAAGACTCAAGGAAACAATTAGTCCACAGGACTAATGGCCCACACGAACCACAGCCTCTTCATGTGAGACCAGAAGAACTAGATGGTGCCTGACTATCACTACCAACCACCCTGACCAGGGACATATTAGAAGGTCCTGGTTAGAATGAGAGAAAAACGTAGAACAAAACTCAAGAAAAAAGACCAGACTTACTGGACTGATGGAGACTGGAGGAATCCCGACGACTGTTGTTGTTGTTGTTAGGTGCTGTCAGCTCAGTTCCGATTAATAGTGACCCCCACGTACAACTGAACAAAACACTAACTGGTCCTGCGCCATCCTCACAATCGTTGCTGTGTTTGAGCCCATTGTTACAGGCACTGTGTCAGTCTGTCTTGTTGAGGGTCTTTCTCTTAATCTGGAACTGAAGCCGCTCCTGGAGGTCACCTTTCAGCCAAATGATAGATTGGCCTATAAAATAAACAATAATACCCGTGAAGAACATGCTCCTTGGGACAGTATACTATAGGAGACCAAATGGGCAATATTTGTCCAAAAGCAAAGATGAGAAGTCAAGGAGGGGTGGGGAAACTGGACCGATGGAAACAGGGAAGGCAGGGTGGAAATGGGAAGAGTGCTGACACATTGCTGAGACAGCAACCAAAGTCCCAGAACAATTTGTCTATGAGTTGTTGAATGAGAAACTAATTTGCTGTGTAAACTTTTACGTAAAAAACAGTAAAATGTTTAAAAAAAAAAATGCTTTCAAAGAATTGTAAAATCATTCAATAACACTATTTAGATGGTGGGATATAAAAGTATAGAGTATGATCCCTGTATTGTAAAAATTAATGTTTTCCTCTGGGTAGGGAAGGTTGATCATACACCAAATTGAGCAGTGGTTATCCTGGTGATGGAATTATGAAGCATAGAACATATTCTCATCAGAGTACTATTTTTGTCAGGAGGCAAGTAGATTTGTTTTTCCATTGTTTGATCCTTACAGTTAGATCCTGCACCTGCTTTAAATAAGGAACCAAAGTTGTGACAGGTATTCTTTCTGTCTCTCTTTAGGTTGTTTCTTTTTGTTTTGGTGGGCTGAGAAGCAAGGTGCTGGTCACTGAGCCCTGTTCTTGTTGAGTGGGCCAGGGGTGGGACTCTGGAGAGTCCTCATACAGTGGGCCCCTGGAGCTGTGGAGTGAGGGGGACTCATTCCCCGACTTGCCTGCCGAAGCAGGATTCATCTTCCCCTGACTGCTGGCTTTTGGTTTGCTTATTTTGTTTTTATGTATGATATTTTTGAAGACAAAAACTTGTGCCCAAAGGGAAAACTCCTTTCCTGCCAATCACATGCTTTCAGGGATGATGATGGGATTTGGATTTCCAAGTGAGTATTCGTGGTCATCTGATGAAATGCCTTTGTACCTAATCAAAACTGGAATTGCTCTGGGTTAATTCCATCATTTCACTGTGATAGCATCCACCTTCTGTAACCTCTACCCAAAATGCTTGTCTTGTTTGAAAGCTTTTCCCTTAGAAGCCACTGGTGCCTTACTACTTTTATAAGCTAAAAAGCAACAATGCTTTATTTCCATTTTGGTTCTTTTGAGCAACTGGGGGTTTTATGGTTGAAAATTAAAGGTATTTATTATAGAAGTGCTCATGATATACCCATGGGATAGAATAGGGCATACAACTTACTTGTTAAAAGATGTGAAAATACTAGAAGTTTTCCTCTGATTCGTAAAATTTTCCCTCTCCAGAAAATTTTTCTTTCTTTCTGTTCTATAACATTTATTTTAAAGACACCCTGGGTCATGAAAAGCTACTAGAGAGTTTTGTTGGACCGAGGATGATATTGCACACAGCTTGTCCTTTTTACTGTCTTGGACTGTCCCTGCTTAGCACAATAGGGGTACCAAGGGTCAGCCTTATGAAGAAAGGGCTATTTTGAACTATGATTTGAGGGACAGTGAAAAGACCATATATTGATAACGTTGTGCTCAGAAATGCCCAGTCAGAGATCTATGCTTTTAATTCTTTTGAAGACGTTTCATCATGAATTTCTGTTAAAATATGAATACCCGGGGTTTACTGTCAGCCAACTGAGGGGGTGTGGGGCGTGGTGCTTGTTATCACTGGGCCCTAAGGAAGAGGTAGAAGGAGTTGTGTTCTCTGAGGGCTCTTCTCTGCTGGCCCTGGTTCTGCAATGGCAGCAGCCCCTGTTGCACACGGCCATGACTCGTTTAGCAGAGGGTGGGGATAATGCATGTACATTGTGCCTGCTTGAAACTGGTTGACAGTGTACTTTTGGGATTTATTATTTTCTCTTTACCCATTCGTTTATAATTTATTCTACCTTTCTGTTCCCTTTCCTGCCAGTCACTGCTCTTTTTTAGGGATAGTTGCAGGGAAGAGACTGTGAAGCCTGGAGAAGCATGGTTGTCTACCAATGTGTTTGTTACAGTGCCATCATGTAAAAATGTGGGTCCTTGCACCTCTCAGCCACCATTCCTCCCCTTTCTCAACTCTTGTTCAGCTTCTTGCAAGGTTTTCGAACTTGTTAGTGAAGCAGTTGAGCCATTTTGGTAATGAGTTTCCTTTTACCATTGTGTTAAGAGTGTACATTCAGGGACCCAAAATATAGCTATATGATTAAAAAAACAAAACAAAACAAAAACCAAGCCAGTTAATGTCAAGTTGACCCCTACTCATGGCAACCCCATGTGCATCAAAGTAGAACTGTGCTCCATGAGGTTTTCAACAGCTGATTTTTTCAAGAGCAGATTGCTACACCTTTCTTCTGAGATACCTCTGGGTGGACTCAAACCTCCAACCTTTGGGTTAGCAGCTAAGCACGTTAACCATTACACCAACCAGGGAATTCAGCTATAGGATAAACTCTGAAAAAACTGTGTTCCGGGAAACGTAGCCGTTTGCCATACCAACTTGAGGAAGTGAATGCTGGAGTCTAGCATTTCCTTTGAGTTTCTGGACTTGGCTTGCAGCCCCTCTAGGAAGACGGACAGGAAGGTTACCATGCTTAGTTGAAGGAGAGTCAGCCTGGCTCTCCCCCGAGGACAAATCACACACGTCCTTTGTCACATCCTCGCCCCCTTTGGTTGTCGTGTTGACAGACACGCGTTCTTGCTGCAGGAAGGAGTTGTTAGCAAGCACTGGTGAGCATCTGGTGCCCTGTACTTCCTCTGGACCGCACAGTTGCAGACCCTGAGAAATTTGAGCATTTGTCACAAATGGCTTTCACTTTTAAAAATGTTCCTTCTTAGTTTTGGTTGATCTTTTTAGGTTTACAAAGGATGTTTGTACGCTGCCTGGCTACGACGTAGAAGCACAGAGTGGCCGTCCCTGTTGAGTATCTCATCCCCTTGTCTGCTGGCCGCTCTGGTGGATGCTCTTTAAATCTGCTTTCTCTTTCTCTGTCAAAACGGAGAGAAATTGCTGACATACTCAATGCTGGAGTACTTGGAGCAAATCTCTTTCCAACTTGAACAGAGCAGCTAAAGAAATCGCCAGAGTAGTGCATTATTAATGTTTTGCTTCCTTGATGCTAAGTGCACCTAATGGATAGTACGGCACCATCTGCCTCCCAGCGGCAGGCCGCAGGCCCTGGCCTGCGTCACAGCAGCTCTGCCTGCCTGCTGCCAGCTCCACTGTGCTTGGCCTCCACGCTTGGGGAGTGCAGCACGTCACCCAGTGGCTGCAGAGAAGCTGCCATAGGCATTTCTGATAGCTTATCACGTTGTGTGCTGTTGATTCGATTCCGACTCATAGCAACCTCATGTGAAAGAATAGGGCTGCCAGATAGGGTTTTCTTGGCTGTAATCTTTACAGAAGCCCATTGTCAGGCCTTTCTTCTGAAGTCACTGGGTGGGTTGGACCCACCAGCCTCCCTTCAGTTAGCAGTTCGTGTGCAGCAATCTTCCTACAGCTCAGGCAGCAGATCTCTGAAAAACGAGTATGAGGTAGAGCTGTTTTGCATACCTTTTCAGGCTAGCCATGAAAAGAATTGTCCATAGGTTTAGGCAGGTGTCATGATTTATGCTTTGTGATGAAATTTTTTAAATAATTATTTTTCATAATCATTAAGCACCCTAAACAAATAAGAAAGACGAATGACCAAGTATTTGTAATACATGTGATGGACAAATTAATAAGAAAACAATCAACACCCTAATAGTAAAATGTCAAGACTAAAAAAATAGTAAAATGTCAAGACTAGGCAGGTTAAAAAAAAGAAGTACTAACCATGGTCGTACGAAAGTCTAATAAGTAAATGAAAAGATTTTAAACATCACTAATAAAAGAAATGAATACGAAAGCATGATTTTTAAGTGTTTGATTGGCAAAGATGAATAAAGCTCACAGATGGGAGCATTCAGAGGTGCAATGTTTTTGTAAGGCTATTTGGCAATACGTTATTACAATTTAAAAATATTCATGCACATTTTTTTTGACGTGGCTATTTCACACCTCCTTACTCATCCTAATATTATTTGACAAACACCAAAGGCTGTTTGTCTAAGAATGTTGAGCACAGCATTGTTTTTATGGACCCTCCGTGGGTGGCTTACTCTGCCTTCCTCTCCCTCGGTGTGTGTAACTCCCTGGATTTAGGGCTTCATGTATCCCCAGAGCAGACCCAGGTTACTGAGCTGTGTCTGGTTAGAGAGGAGTCCGTGGGTGATGCAACCGGTTAAACGATCAGCTGCTAACTGAAAGGTTGGAGTCCACCCAGAGGCATTTTGAAAGACAGGCCTGGCAATCTCCTTCTGGAAAGTCAGCCACTAAACATTCTGTGGAGCACAGTTCTGCTGTAACACACATAGAGTCGCTGTGAGTCAGAGCCGACTTGATGGCAACTAGTTTGGGTTTTTCGTTTGGTTCTGGATAGAATGGTCACATACATCTAGAACAGAGTTGCCAACGTTTTGTGAGGAGAAACCACTTTTCATTTCCCTCAAGAAAATCATCAACATCATGCGCAGGTCAGTTGTGGCAACTTCAATAGGTGAAGCCCCGACAAAATGACAGCTGTCCCCAGGGCTCACGGTGGCGGTCACATCCTCCTGGAGAGCCTGAGCAGGACAGGATCAGCTGGGCCTCAGTTGCTCAGGACACAGGCAGCCTTCTCCCTCTCACTCCTCTAGCACCTCTGCTAAAGCTTAGAGCACCGCGAAACAGCCTTTAGAAACCTAGGACTGAAGCAGAGTAGTGGCCCTGGAGAGCCCGAGTCTGACCCAACAGCCGAAGTTCTCTGCTCCTTAATAGTTAATCGTGTCTCTGCGCTCAAGTGTCACCAGATGGTCAGAGTGGTGAACATGGGATCACATAGCAGCTGTGCTGTGTTGTGAAAATGTCATTGTTGAAGAGGCAGCATTCGGAATTAGAAACCTATTCACACACACTTTGCATAATTTTACACATCAGCCTCTGATAACTAAATCCACATACTGTTCTATGAATTCAGCTAATTAGTGCAGCTAACCATGGTCTAACCATGGTCATAGCCAAACCTGGTATTAAGGGCATTGCACACCTGAAATCCTGAGTAGATTTAGGGAAATGTAATTATGGTAATTGTAAATCAGATTAGGCCACTCACAAAAGCAACTGGCAGTAACTGCTCCTTAGCCCTGGTTCCTTGTGGTGGAGCGATGTCTCAATTAACAAATCCTGGGGAAATTCTGCCTTTATAACAAAAGGCTGAGTTAACCCCCACCCCTGGCTGAAAACTTGGAAGGATAAGAAATCAACATTTATTTACTATCTTTAACAGGCACGGTGCTAATGATGTCATAGTTATTATTTCATGTTTTCTCCGTTATTTAATAAGAAATCTGTGTCGTTGGTGGCAGCTGGTTGATGAAAGAGAAGAAACTTGTAGGCAAGATCCCCTTGTAGACTGTGTTGTTAAAGCCCCTTAGGGTTTCCAGTGCCACAAGCTGCAGGATTGTAGTTTGGCGCTCTGAGGTCACCATTTCCTCCCTGTCTCCTTTTTACCCATTATCCTGTGAGGGACTACTACTACCTGTCTTTCCTGGGAAGAGAAGTCAGAGACGGGGAGGGGCTAGCACTGCCCCTAGCCTTGTGTTGATCTCATTTTATGGGCTTTACTGGGCAGTGATGTTATCCTGGGCATTATTGAGATGACTTACTGTGTAGTAGTTTGTACAGCTGAGTTTTAGTAGCATTTTGGGAAATTTTACCCCAATCACAGATCATCCATGGGATAGGAGGAATTTGTTCTCAGCCAGGGGAGAGAATCCTTGAAATTCATGCTGCCCTTTGCCAGTCACCTTAAAATTTTGATCTTAATAATAGCTCTTAATATAATTAAATGTGCACCTTTTATTTTTGTTTCTGTAATTCAGGTATTTATTTTAGATTACAGTATAGGCATGGAGCCCTGGTGACACAGTGTTTAAGTGCTCCACTGCTAACCTAAAGGTCAGCATTTGGAACCACAGGACAAAGATGTGGCAGTGTGTTTCCGTAAAGATTACAGCCTTGGAAACTCTATGGAGCAGTTCTGCTCTGTCCTGTAGCGTCACTATGAGTCAGAATTGACTCGACGGCAGTGAGTTTTGGGATTTTATAGTCTAGCCCAGCTTCCTTCTTTCTCCCGCCAAAAAATTATGGGAGACTTGGGAAGAGTCTGCCCATTAGCTGTATTTCAATCTGTGCCTCAATTTCCTAAGCCTTTTTCCCCGGTCCATTACACTTCTGAATTATATTAAGTCTAGGTTGTTTTCTTAGTGTTAGTTTGTAGTTTTGAGGAATACCTCTGCTGATAGCACATTTATGGTGTCCTGATGCCTCCTTTTTATTCCTTCAAATCATTGTGGCATATTTTTTTCTTATTTTTATACTGAGTTAAGGGCCCTTTTGTAGGAAGAACAATTTCTCAACAATTCTCCTGGTGAACACTTTTCTACTGCAGCCCTGATGCCTGGGACCTTGTTCTGGGAACCTGACTACCAGTCATGGGAAGTTCATTTACTCACGGCAGATGAGCCCAGATCTGTGGTAAAGAGCTCTTTTTTACCCACTCTTGCCCCAGATGTGGCCTTATAAACCTTCCCCACCCAACTCTTGTTGTGTAGGGCAGCCATGGTGAAATTCCCTACCTTGGACTTTTAACAGAGGGCATCCCCTGGCTGAGAAGAGCGAGGGAAATCTCTCATCCTACCATGCTCACAGCAGGTCAGAACATACCCTTTACAAAGTAGCACTGTTGTAAACAGTGGTTAGGTTCTGTGGTAATAGAGCATTATGGTTCACTTCCTCTGTGGCCTCATTGGCTTGTGTGGGCTGCTCTGGAGTTCGAAATGCTATAGTTTCTATAAAAGATGTGTGGCAACCAACCAACTCATAAACAAGTTGATAGAAGGTAATTCTATTGTAATTCGGGGTAGACCACCTGGTAATATTTTAAATTTACCATGGCATGCCACCTTTTATAACAAGTCATGTGCGTCGATTCACTTTCTCCCTGTGTCGATTCACTTTCTCCCAGCATTAGAGTTGTGATTCAACAATGTGAGCATTTAGAAGGAACTCGCCAGCATCCCTGAGTTTCCTGTGCTCATTGCCCTGCCAAGGTTGGAGTGCACAGCATCCTCCACTAAATCCTGCCCCTCCTGGAAACTCACTCTTCTCCGGGGATTTCCCTTCCTGTCAGTGGCTCTGTGACTTACCGTCTATACTATACGAGGTAGTACTTAACTGGGCCCGGCCTTGCTCTGTTGATTATTTTTTTTTAAGTTTTATATCCCGAAATAGATTTTAAGTTCCACGAGGGCAGGAGGTGTAGGTGATGCTGCCTGTGCAATAGCGGCACCACTGGGCTCAGTGTTCTGTATCCAAATAAAACGGTTTCTCTAGCTGGTTCTCGGTGCCCCGGGGCATTTGGATGGAGTGTGGGGCGTGCCTCCTTACGGGATAGCAGGAACACTACCGCCCTTCATTCTCGAGTGCTAATTTCACCCCATGCTTTGGAGAAAATTATTCATCTTAAAACAAATTACAGGGATATTATGGAATAGAAATGGAAGTTCGCATGGAGTTTTGAGATGAAGCAAGCAACATCAAAGAAATCTCAAGATCACGGACAGGCCTTTTGGATCATGCCCCTAGGCTTCCCCAGGGATGCACAGATTCATTCCCTGCTCTTGGTTGATGGGGTACCTAGGCTAGAGTTGTAAGAGTAGCAAGTATTTGCGTGCACTCTGTATATGTGAAAGGGCTTTACAGACTTTCAAGTTCCTTCAGTAGGCATTAAGTCAGTACTTGTTGACTGATAATCGTATTTTACAGACCTGTCGTTTCTTAGGGCCTTTTGAAGTTTCCAGCTCTCTACTTAGGTGGGCTTTGGTTAAAGGATTTAATTTTCTCCTTTATCTTGCTTAGCTGAATTCCTCAGGTTCCTCTTCATTTTAATGTGCCTTTTTCAAATTGTGGTTACTAGACTAACGAGTTGTAGGTTTAAAGTGCTATTTACTTGGATACTTACAATGGCAGGTTAACCAGAGCCATGATTCACACCTCCTGGGAGTATTCATATAATGCTGCATCCCCCTTATTGAACTCAGCAACTGTACCTCTTAGGACTTCCTGGCTGCTGGGAGTGACTCAAATACCAGTGCTCTCTAGGTGGCTGTGGAGTCCCTGGGTGTGGATACTGTTAACACACTCAGTTGCCAACTGCACTGGTGAAGTTTTGAGTCTACCCGGAGGTGCCTTGGAAGAAAGGCATGGTGATCAGCTTTTGAAAAATCAGCCATGGAAAACCTGATGGAGCACAGTTCTGCTGTGATGCATGTGGGGTCACCATGAGTTGGAGTCAACTCAGAGGCAACTGGTTTTTTCCAGGCTGATGTTCCCTCTTATCTGACCCCGTAAGTTGACTTACCTAGTTATTGCTCGTAATCATCTCTAGACCCCTTTGCAGCATTACTATCAGTAGCAGACTAGAAAGGACAGATACGAGGAAGAACAGATATAAAGGTGGAAGGAAAGATTTGCTGGTTTGGGGGTCACATCAGCTGGAATGGCTGCTGGGACATAGTAGAGTCTAAAAGGAAGAATGAAGTGAACCCTGGAAGAACTGGACAAAGAAACAAGGTGTGGGAAATAGTCCTTGGTGGGAAAGCGAGTTCCAAGGAGCACCTGCCACTGGGCAGGGCCTAGGGCCATCCCTCTGTAATGACTTGTCGTAAAGGGGGCATTACTCTGAGCCCATTGTCTGACATCACCTACCTGATGGATAATGTCAGAGTTTGTGTGAGGATATGTGCATGGCGTAGGGAAAATTATCTTCCATTTCTTGAGCCCTTGTGTGCCTGCTCAGCGCTTTAAATACATTTTCATTTAATTTTCCCAGGAACCCTGTGAAATAGATAGTTTTCAGACAAGAAACTACAGCACTGAGAGGTCCAGGTTAAAGTTGGGAAGTACGAGAGCCGGGAACAAAATCTAGGGCCATGTGCCTTTGGAGATGGTGGTCTCTTCCTGCTCTGGTGACAGATTTGAGCTCCTCTGTGTAACAAGCACCGGACCGGCTGCTGGAGGCAGTAAACCACCCACGTTCTCAAGGAAGATAGCACGTCGTCTTCATCAGAATGCTAAGGAGATTCCAAAATGACTTAATTAAAAGCACTGCATAAATGCATGACATTATATTAGGCTGGCAGTGGTTTCCTGCCAATATATATGAAGTGCTAAGACTCAATAGGAAGACGTATATGGCTATAAAAAAAATGAGCAGAGCCATAGAAAGGCTAATTGAAAGCATGGAATGTTAAGAAACTAGCAGATTTGTTTACATGAAGTTTGGAAAACGTTACTCTGGCAGTTTTGGGCTGATTTTGATGATTGATAATATACCTAAAGTCGCTGAGTTACTCAGATAAGTTGCTTTATTTAAAACCATGTCACTCAGAGAACCTTACTTTTATGTACCTGTGGTGTGCTGGATATAAAGCATTACAAACTAAGAGAAGAAATGAATAAAACAAAGGCAGTAGCATGTGGTTTGAGCATCATTTGTCAGCATTCTGCCCATGATGCTGTGCTAGATAGAGAGGCTAAGGAAGATGTGAAGGGCAAATGGGATGAGTGCGTATCTGCAGAGATGCTTGGAACAAAGAGAAGGGATGAACTATATTAAACACATAATAGTTCCACATTAGCGAGGAAATAGAGAGGGACAGGTGTTGGACATTTGCTCTTATTCAGCAAATGAGTATTTCTCAGCTGACTCAGCTCTAAGCTTGGGTTTAGAGGACAAATCGAGAATTTATGCTAATAATGACTTTCTTATATGACCCCTTGAATTTAATCTAAAACACTGTTTCTTTGCATTGGTAACTTCTAAAATCAACCATTCTGCTTTCTAAATTATCTAGTAATTTTTCATCACCAAACAATTTTTTTTTATTGTTTTTAGAATTGTGTTAGTGAAATTAGAAAAAAAGCTGAAAGACATGCTTGGGAGCAGTCAGTATTTAAGTGGTAGTATGTATTTTTTTATGTATTTTGATTGACTTGAAATAGGTGGGAAGGGAGGAGAAAGGAGCTTTCATGTAGAACCCACCCATCGTGATTCATTTTGAATTTCTTTTTGGCAGCCGTTACTTGTGAAACTATTTAAGTATTGCTTTGCTTCTCCTGTCTAACTGGGTGGTTGGCATTTTGAATAGTACCTAGCCAGGTATTAGGCCAGTATCACACCACAGAACTGTCTGTTTTGACTTCAGACTCTTGAAACTTTATTCCTCTTGTCTGTACACCGCCTACTGCATCTTTCCTGTTCCTTTTTGACTCCCAGACTTGACTCATCACTGATGTTCAGCTTCAGCCACACCTTCTTCATGAATGCAGTCCCAGCTGTTCTCTATTTGCTATTCCTTCTGAGCCCGTGTGCTGTCACGGCCATCCGTGTTGTTAATCGTATGCTCTCTTACAAACGGCTTTATGTTTCACCATGAATGCACGGCATTCCAGCTCCATGCATTTTAAACTCTTCGATGTCAAGGATGGTGATTTAAACAACAGCATTTTGCACAAAAGTTTTTTTTAAATCTGACAAGTCTCTTAGTGTAATTTTGTTTTAGTAAAACTGCCTGGAATTGTAGCGCTCGAATTATTTGTACAGTGTTGGACAGGGCATGGGAGTATAACACACACATTGCTGGCGGAGGGTACTCTCACTCTTGAAGATCCACCTGGCCATGTTTGTTAAAATTGAAATGCATAAACAATGTAACCTAATGATTCGACTTTTAGGAGTTTATCCTAAAAATGCTTATACGTGGACACAAAGATACGTGTACAAGTATATTCTTTGTAGAGTTACGTGTCTCAGTGAAATGTTAGAAACAATTTCAGTGTTCACCAGGAGGGAATTGGCGAACACATTGTGGGGCTTTCATATGATGGAGTAGTCTGCACCATTGAAAAGAGTGAGGTAGATGTGTTTGTGCTACTGTATCTCTGTGGAACATCACCAACGTAAGTTATTAACTGACAGGAGCAAGGTGCTGAACAGCAGCTAATGTTTCTATAAAACTTAAGTCTGTAGGAGATCGGTATATATACTCTGTGTGTGTATGTATGTACATGTGTGCTGTTTTACAGCACAGAAACTTGCCTATAGGGAGGTAGAGGAGGCAGTGAAAATTTACTTTTCGCTGTTTACCCTTGTGTAATGTAAGAAATTTTATTACCATATGCACAATTTATCTATGAAAAACATTAATTAAATTGTCAAAAGTCTGATAGCACAAACTTAAAATTCCCAAGTCTATAGACTTAGCACCGGGGAGAAGAGAGAATGCTTATAAAGAGCTTAGCAAAGTGCCAGATATGTAATGAGTATTCAGTAAATGCTGTGAGTGCTGGTCACGGCGGTGATGGTGGTGGTGTGTACTTGGGAAGACCTGGGTGGCTTTAGTATATCTCAGTACCTTACCCGGAATAACCCTTATGGCGGAGAGCGGTGAATGTTCCATGCCCCTCTCCATCTCTCTACCCTGAGGATCTGGCTAATCTTAAACAATAGTTTCTAGCGTGAAATATGTTTTAGTTCTGTGCTTTGGTTTAAAAATTGTGATTTTTTTTTTCTTTCCTTCCATAATATTTTTCTATTTGTTATTACATAATTGTAAACTACTTAATATTGGGGAAACAATTCAAAGACATTACTGCCCCTGGAAAAAGTATAAAAATTCTTCAATGAAAACTTGTACTCTCAGCCCATGAGCCTTATTTAACTTGCGATGTTGCTTAGCCCTTGTCCGCCTAGCTCCAGATAGACGCAAGCCCTCTTTTGCGAAGCAAGGCTTATTTCTATAAATGAAGGTTAGCATTTGATATTCCTTTTTGATGATTTATATGATAATTTTATGATCCCCATAAACTTGATGAAACTGAAATTGGCTTCTAAGGCGTGTGACAGTCACCTGTTGTCCTGTGACCTGTGAGGGCATCAGTTCCCCGACACGTGTGACCATACTCCGGTAAGGTGGTAGGCCGAATTTCCTACTTCTAGACAAGTGCCCTCTCTTCAGGGGCTTTTATTGCTTTAAGTGATTCCTATATTTGTGAAGTCCTTATCCATTTCAGTTCTGCACCCCTCCTCCTTTGTGATCTGTTAGAGGGCCTAGGTCACAAAGAAAAACAAGTGCTCACCTGGAGCATAAGTGCAGTGCAATGAATCACTTTTATGTGGCCTTTCTAGCCATGGGCTTGTAATTCCCACAAAATCATTGGTTGGGCCACAGTCTTGCAAGGGATTGGTCAGTTTACTATGCAAATTGAGTGATTTTTGGTCCACCAAGGGGATTGGTCAGTTTGTGATCCTGGTGGGAGGAGCATGCCTTGAAAATGACAAGGAGTAGGCTTATAAAAGGCCAATCCCGTAGAGGTTCAGGGGGTCTCACTACTATCAAGAAAAAGAGTTTGGAATGGAGCACCTCCTTTGGACCAAGGACTTGGGGTCTTTTTGCTGAGAGCCTCCTAGACCCAGAAGAGAGAATGAACACTGAAGAAAATGTGATATGGCAAGAGACAGTGGCGGTAGGCTTGCTGGGCCCAAGGAGCAAGAACTGAGTGCCTCCGGGGAGGAGGCTTGCCTGCGGAGGTAAAAGAGCTGTTAACACTTGCCCACGCAGGGCAGAAGTCTGAGTGTGCCCCGTGCAGTGGTTGGCCCCCCTACCTCCGGCAGTGGGGGTCTGGGTAGCATGGTGGGAGCCAGAAGCAGAGGCCGGCGAGGCCTAGAGGCAGCAGAAGCCTTGAGAGCCAGGCAGGCCCCCTGAGCAGCATGCTGGTAGCCAGAGGCAGTGGTGCTGTGAAGACATCAAGTGACATCTAATCTGAGCCATGATGTGCCAACCTAGCAACGTAAGAGGGACATGGGGAGTTTGGGGAAGGGTAAGTGGTTCTCCTTTTGAGAATGTGTCATTATTGTTTACTGTTTACTTTCTATAAATAATAGTGACTTTCACTTTCCCAATACTGGGTAAGTGTCTCATGTGTCTGGCTTCATCACAGATAAACGTAGCACCTTAGAAATGGTTGATGCCAGTGAATGTGTGTCTCATTCCGAGCAGTCTTAATGGCTGCCTGGAAGTTTGAGGCACAGCCTGTCCGCAATGCAGATAGACAGACATATGCATACAATAAGTAAGTCCTGGGGAAAGGTCCACTGTTAACCAGCAGGGTGACCACTTATAGGTGCTTTACGTTGATGTTTCTTCTTCACAGTGTTGAAAGCTTTGCAGTTTTGATGGACTGTATCCCTGAAGTTATTAATAGATATGTTTTTAATCTTTGTGTCTTGCACTTACATATTACTATGTTATTTTTTGACCAATTTTGAAATTTAGAATTGATTTCCTTAAATGCCCAGATGTTATTCAGATGGAAAGTGTTTTAAGTTCTGTTTCTTCTGAACAAATAATCTTGGGTGAAAATTAACACGTAGTACTTACATGTACAGTAAGTATAGGAGATAGTGAACACCTTATACTTCTGAAAAATTTTATTGTTGTAAAATGTACATAACACATATTTTGCCATTTTAAGTGTACAATCCAGTGACATTAATTATATTTGCAACATTGTGCAGCCATCACCACTATCCATTTCCAAAACTTTGTCATCACCCCAAACAGAAACTCAGTGCCCATTAAGCACTCACTCCCTCAGCCCTCCCTCCCCCAGCCCGTGGTAACCACCAATATACTTTCTGTGTCTCTGCCTTTGCCTATTCTAGATATTTCATATAGTGGGATCCTACAGTATTGTCCTTGGGTGTCTGACTTTCGTTATTGAGTTGTAGGAGTTCTTTATATATTCTTGATATTAAACCCTTATCAGATACATGATTTCCAAATATTTTTCCCATTCTGTAGGTTGTCTCTTCACTTTGTTGATCAAGTCCTTTGGTGCACAAAAGTTTTTAAATTTGGTGAAGTTCAACTTATCTATTTTCTCTTTTATTGCTCCTGCTTTTGGCTTCTTCTCTAAGAATCCATAGCCAAAAGCCAGATGATACCTGTGTTTTTAACTATTCTTTTACACCTCTTGGAAGTGAAAGACAGGAGTCGTTTTTTGTTGTTCTGACTGGGCTGAACCTTAGAGGTGCACCTCCACTTTGCCTAATGTCTTCCCAGAGTGGATTTAGAGGAGCAGGGGACCCATTTCTTCCGCAGAGAGCTTTAAGACTTAATATGAATAAATATCAAGTGGTATAAATATAGTTGAACCATTAATTGTCAGCAGTTTTTTTTCCCTATTGTGTTTTTATTTATCAGATACTGTATCTACTTTAGGATTAAAACAAACCAAAAAATAAAATTTTTATTTATTAAGAAAGTTCAGAGTAGAGAGGGGGAAAAAATAGTTCTAAACATACCATTCTAGAGTTCGAAAACAAAACACCTTTTTCTTTGGATAAACAAAGATATGACGGTCTGATGGATTTTGAAAGTCCCAGGGACTTTATTTCGTAGCCATGTAACTGGAAGCCGTGAGTCCTTGTAAAGTTTTTCCAGAACCATGGATGTTTTCTCACATGGCGGGGCGGGGGTGGGGGGGGTGGGGGTGGGGTGGGGGAGGGGAGTCTTGTAAATCTATGGGGAAATAAACTATTTTCAAAAGCCCAGATTTGGTTTTGAAACAAAACATATGCATGCGTTTCCCAGATCCGTTTTGAAAATGACTCAAAGAGCTCTTTGTAAGGAATGCTCTGTTGCAAAGCCATCAGCACTTCAAAGAGCGGATATTCGGTCCCAGAGCTCCAGTAACCAGGGCAGCTCTTTTTCCTTCACTGCAGATACTTTTTTTTTTTTTGCAGATACTTTGCCCAGGTTTTTTTTTTTTTTCCTAACCTTTCACATTTTTCGACATTTGACATTTTTAAATTTTCACGTGGTCATATTTATGTATCTTTCATTTGATTTCATTTTCTTCTTTTGTAAACTTGTCATTTTAAACCCAAAATCAGTTAAATAATTCCCAATAATTTTTTTTCTAAATTTTATTTATTTTGTTGTATTTTTTTTTTTTTTTAGCTTTTTTATTTTCTTTTTAAACATATAACAAAACTCTCTACAGTCTCTTTTGGTGCATGGTATGAAGTGAAGGCCACTTCATTTTCACTCAAATCCTTAGTTTCTCAACACGATTTCTTATGTCATCTATTCCTCTGCCTTGGCTTGTGAAGTTGTGTATTAAGTTTTTTAATACCTCAGAGTCTGTCGTCTCTGTCAGTTCTTGTGCCAGTTTTCATTATTTCTTTCATTCCTACGAGCCTTTCCCCTCACCTCTTCCTGCCCCTATGTAGGAATTCCCATTGGGAATTACATTAAAATAATTTGGGAAAAGCTGGCATTTTACAGTATTCCACATCTTTTCAGACAAGGTGTATCTCTGTTTATTCGGATCTTCTTTCATGGTTCTTAGTAAATTTTTGTAATTTGTTTTGAATAAGACCCTTTTTATATCTATCATTGTACAATATATTTTTTGTTATAACTTTATTTCCTGTTGATTATAGCTGGGATTTAAGAAAGCTATTGATTTTAAAAATATGTATTTTCATTTCCTTTACCAAATTATTATTTGATCTCATAGCATCAAATAACAGTTGATTCACTTGCTTTTGTTAATAGTCAGTTATGTTTGGCCAGTAATAATACTTTGATTTTCTCTTCCTGGTAGTCGTGTTTCTTTACTTTCTGCTTTATGTTCCTGTATTAGCTAAAATCCTGAGAAATTTATTTACTTTTTTAATTGTACTTTCAATGAAAGTTTACAGAACAAACTAGTTTCTCATTAAGCAGTTAGAATACATATTGTTTTATGACATTGGTAAACAACCCCACGACATGTCAACACCCTCCCTTCTCAACCTTGGATTCCCTATTACCAGCTTTCCTGTTCACTCCTGCCTTCTAGTCCCTGCCCCAGGGCTGGTGCGTCCCTTTAGTCTTGTTTTGTCCCGTGGGCCTGTCCAATCTTTGGCTGAAGGGTGAACCTCAGGAGTGACCTCATTACTGAGCTGAAAGGGTTTCATACACTCAGGGTTTCTCCAGTCTCTGTTAGGCCAGCAAGTCTGGTCTTTCTTTTTGAGTTAGAATTTCATTCTACCTTTTTTTCCAGCTCTGTCCGGGACCCTCTATTGAATCCCTGTCAGAGCAGTCAGTGGTGGTAGCTGGGTACCATACAGTTGTACTGGCCTCAGTCTGGTGGAGCCAATGGTAGATGTGGTCCATTTGTCCTCTGGACTAATCTTTCCCATGTATGATTAGTTTTCTTCATTATTCTTTGCTCCCAAAGGGGTGAGACCAGTGGAGTGTCCTAGGTGGCCACTCACAGGCTTTTAAGACCCCAGACGCTACTTACCACAGTAGAATGTAGAACATATTCTTTATAAACTATGTTATGCCAGTGGAGCTAGATGTTCCCCGAGACCATGGTCCCCACAGCCATCAGCCCAGCAGTTTGGTCCCTCAGGGAGTTTGGCAGTATCTGAGGAGCGTCCATGACCTTGCCTTGTACAAGTTGTGCTGGCTTCCCCAGTATTGTGTATTGTCTTATCCTTCCTTGTCTTAAAATCCGGAGAACTTTTAAAGCAATTGGTGGTAGAATGTCTATAGATTCTGTTAGAAAAGATTTCATAACTTACCTAGAGATTGCTAGTGACTGTATTGTGAAGAAAGATTTCTAGGAAATCTTCACATTTCCCTGGGAATGAATCAGGTAGGTATATCTTTTTATATTTTTGGTAATACAATTAGAATTTCAGGGAAAATTCATTAAAATAGTAGCCTTAAAATCCTACATTAAAGTAGATTTTAAAATAGATCATTGTATATTTTTAATATTTTTAGATAGAAACTAGGTAATATTGGTGAAGAAAGATTCAAAGTTAAAAACTTAATGTTTAAGTTCAACTGTTATGAAGTAAAATCAATTTTTTATGGATGATTGTTTTGATAGAGCTATTGTTATATTTAAAAGAGAAACCAAGGGGTCGGCAGTTAGAATCCACCAGGTGCTCCTTGGAAACCCTATGGGGTAATTCTGGTCTGTCCTATAGGGCAGCTATGAGTCGGAATCAACTCTATAGGTTTGGCTTTTTTTTTTAATTGGAGCCCTGGTGGTACATGGTTAAGCGCTTGGCTCCCAGCCAAAAGGTTGTCAGTTTGAACCCACTCAGTGGCTACTCAGGAGGAAGACCTGCTGATCTGCTTCTGTAAAGATGTTGTTGTTGTGTGCTGTTGAGTCCAGTAGAGCTGCCCCATAGGGTTTCTTAGGCTGTAATATGTCTTTACAGGAGCAGATTGCCAGATCTTTTCTGCTACAGAGCCACTGGGTGGGTTCGAACTGCTGACCTTTTGGTTAGCAGCCGAAGGATTTATCTTTTGCACCAAGAAAAACCCTGTTGGGCAGCTCTAGTTTGTCACATGAGGTTGCTATGAAGTGAAAACAATTAGATGGCACCTAGCGACAACATTGTTATATGGAACAAGATGAATAGCAGGAAATAATATATATCGCTTGGATTTTTTTGTTAGACTCAGGCAGAGTTATCTATTTTTTATTATGCCTGTGACTTTTCTACTAGTTAACTTGCTTTCATGGTGTGCTTTTTTTTTCCCCCCTCCAAGTTTCTACATGGACATTTCATGTGACATTGATTATATTCTTCAAGTTGTTCAATCACTCTGACTCTCCTTTTCTGAGTATTCCTTCCCGACTAACGTATGCTCACTACCCCCTAAAGTTCCTATCTAATCTTTCGAGTTGCTGTTGTCAATTTGATCCCATGTAGATAGATCTTCAGATAATGTAATGCTCAAGGCAGACATTCTTTATTAGTTAAGCCAAACTGTTGTTTGGGGTTAAGAAGACTTCAGGGAGATATTTTAGGTTTAAGGTTTAAAGATTATCTTAGGGCAGTAGTTTCAGGGATTCATCCAGCCACTATGGCTCCAGAAAGTCTGGGTTCCATGAGAATTTGAAATTCCGTTCTGCATTCCTCCATTTGATCAGGATTCTTCTATAGAATCTTTGATCAAAATGTTCAGTAATGGTAGCTGGAGACCATTCAGTTCTGGTCTCATGGCAAAGGAGGCAGTTGTTCACGGAGGCAATTATTCCATTCCCAACTCCTATTCCTGACTCTCCTTCTGTGTTGCTCCAGGTGAATAGAGACCAATTGTTGTGCCTTGGATGGCCGCTTGCAAACTTTTAAGACCTCAGGCACTGCACAATAAACTAGGAGGTAAAACAGAATCACTAAAAATGTCATTAGGCTGATTAACTGGGTTGTCTTATGAAACTATGACCCTAAACCTCCATACCAAGGAATCAAATCCCATGAGGTATTTGGTTGTACATAAGCAGCTCAGCGTATACTCTCTGTTGTTGTTGTGAATTGTAAATATGTCTATCACACAACTTTTTCCAGTTCAATTTTTTACAGGTGTACAACTTATTTACATCAGTTATATTCATCACTGTGCGACCCTACCGTTAATCGAAGCGATTTTCCCATCACCATAAACTGAAACTCAGTAATTCCCCTCTCTCCTGCCCCTGGTAACCACTAATAAATTTTGCTCTCTATACATTTGCCTGTTCTTGTCTTTTTATATAGAAGTCATACAATATTCGTCCATTTTTGATTGACTTATTTCACTCAGTGTAATGTCTTCCAGCCCCATTCATATTGTTGCATGTATCAAGACTTAATTTCTCCTACTGGCTGAGTAGTATTCCATTTATCAAGACTTTATTTCTCCTACTGGCTGAGTAGTATTCCATTGTAAGTATGTGCCACATTTTGTTTATCCATTCATCTGTTGATGGGCACTTAGATTGTATCTTTTGGCTGTTGTGAATAATGCTGCAATGAACATTGGTATATAAGCATCTCTGTTTTGGACATACAACTAAAAGTGGAATTGCTGGGCCACGTGGCAGTTCTATTTTTGTTTTTTTGAGGAACTGCCACACTGTTTTCCACAAGGGCTGCACCACTTTGCATTCCCACCAGCAGCATATAAGGTTCCAGTTGCCCCACACCCTTGCCAACATGTGTTATTTTCTGTTTTTAATCTTAGCCGTCCGCATGAGAGTGAAATGGTATCTCATTGTGGTTTTGTTTTGCATCTCTCTGATGGCTAATGACACTGAGCATCTTTTCTTATGCCTGGTGGCCATTTGAATGTCTTCTCTGGTGAAATGTCTATTCGAATTCTTTTCTCATTTTATGATTGAGTTATTTGTCTTTTTGTCGTTAAGCTGTGGCAGTTTTACGTGTATTTTGGTTATTAGATTATGATCAGCTATACGGTTTCTGAAGATATTCTCCCAGTGTATAGCTTGTCTTTTTATTGTTTTGGTAAAGTGTTTTGATGAAAACGCATGATGTGCTCACTAATTGCATATTGCCCTTTTGTCTCTAGTCCAGTAATAAAAGACAGCTGAAATGTCCATCTGATTTCACTTTGGTGTGTATTCTTGCCACCTTTCTTTACCTGCCCCTGGAGGCAGATTTTTTTCCTGCATTTTCTCTTCAGCATTCTTTTCCACATCCTCTCAAATGCCCTGTGGTCCTGGGTGCAAGCGTGTAGCACTAGTGAGAGCTGTTCCTGTGATGTGCTCGTGTCCCTGATTGGTCCTGTGTTCCTCCCTCTGCTTCTCCTGTTCCATCTCCACAAGGCCCCAAAAGATCCTTTCCTTCCATGCACTTCTGTGATCATCTTACCCACCCTTTCCTGGATTCTGAGCACTTTGTCGTATTCAACACTGTATATTTTGTAAAACACTCTTTTACTAACCAAAACGTTGGTGGCTTGAATCCACCCAGAGGTGCCTCAGAAGAAAGGCCTGGCAGTATCAGAGTCTTAAAAACCCTATGGGGCAGTTCTACCCTGACCATGTGGGGTCGCCTAGTTGGAAATGACTATGAGTCAGAGTCAACTTGATGGCAGCTAGCATCTGGTATTCTGTGTAGTCGATGTATTTCATGGTTTCCCATGGTGTTTCATGGCTGAATCTGGTTCCCTATGAGTCTCCATGCCTGGCACCTTACCAGATTGAGCATGGTGCTTGCAGTTTTCCTATGGAGTTCCTAAGTTTACCCTGAATATGCTTTTTCTTCTAAATATTTATCTTAATAATGATCCTGATACATGCAGTTGTAATACGTATTTTCACTTTTCTTTTTTATTAGGCTTCATAAAAATGAGTTGAAACTAAAGTTTTTTAAATAGCTTTGCCATTTAGAAAAATTTTAAAATAACTCTAAAAATATATTAAAAGGACCAAAATAAAACGCATGGTGATAAAAACATAAACATGGCAAAAGCCAGGACTTTGTGGCCAGTGGCCTGACTGCATTTCTTTGCTGATATTTTACACACTGTGATGAAAAATGTTTTACTCTAGGATCAACTTGTAACTTCTAAGCAACTGTCACTTACTTTGGAAATTTTCATCTTAGTACGAAATCACCTATTTGTACCTAGAAAATATTCCTAACCAGTTTAAAGACACTACACTATTTTTTTATCATGATTAATAATAATAATCATAGTAGCAATATCAGTAACAATTAAATATGTAATGAACCATTATTATGTATCTTCCACCTTTAATCATCATAATAGCCCAGGGTTGATGTTGAGCCGGCTTCACTATTTAATGGTGAGCCCATGCTTCGTGATAAGGTATTTTTCCTTTTTTTTTTTTTAACAAGTTACCTACCAGCTGTGTCTTCACATGGCTTTGCTTCTATCAAATACCGCAAACAGCCAGGAACCAGACTTGTTGCATGATTTGGGTGATCCTGATAATGGCATTTGTTCTAAGTAGATGTGTGTATGTGCCATTAGAAATATTACAAACTGATTTATGCTTTTTATTATTCCTACCTGTGAGTGTATGGGAAACCCTGGTGGCATAGTGGTTAAGTGCTATGGCTGCTAACCAAAAGGTCGGCAGTTCGAATCCGCCAGGAGCTCCTTGGAAGCTCTATGGGGCAGTTCTACTCTGTCCTATAGGGTTGCTAGGAGTCGGAATTGACTTGATGGCAGTGGGTTTGGTTTTTGGTTTGGTGAGTGTATGTCAATGGGGGAGGAATAACTAAGAACTGCCCCCATACTGTTTCCTAGGTTGTAATATGTCTTTCCAGGAGCAGAGTGCCACTTCTTTTCTCCCGCCTTGAGCAGGAACTGATGATATAGATTTGGTATCTTGTCTTTATATATTTGTTTGAAAAAGGAAGTAGTTACCTCTTTTGTTAAATAAGTCTATAGTAAACTATATATCTAGTGGACAGATCCATAAAACCAAAAATATCCCCCTGAAATCTTAACACCAAATGGTAGTTTGGCTGTACTGATAAAGAATGTCTACCTTGAGCATTATGCTCTTTTAAGATCTATCTATATGAATCAAATTCACAACAGCAACTCATAAGATAAGAACCTTAGGGGGCAGTGAGTGTGTTAACGGAGGAGGAATAACTCAGAACTGTCCCATAGGATTTCCTAGGCTGTAGTATGTCTTTACAGGAACAGGTCAGGTAGAACATTCTAGCTAAACTCTGCTCAGGTGAAAGACGAATCCTCCTGCCGATTTGTGCTTTTATTCCTAAGGTCTCAGAAGGAAGGTATTCTCACTTTTCTCTTCTTAGCCACATGATTCCCATGTAAATAAATGAATCCATTTAGATTGAAACTATTTTCCTTAAAATCAAAGTCAGGGATATTCTGTTTTTATAGTTTTTCCTTCCAACTCAGGCTGGTAGCATTCTTAACGCAGTTGTTTCCTCATTTGGATTGAGCTGACATTGTAATGTTGTTGTTGTTAGGTGCCGTCGAGTCGGTTCCGACTTATAGCGACCCTATGCACAACAGAATGAAACACTGCCCGGTCCTGCGCCATCCTTAAAATCCACCTCCTTGAGGGTCTTCCTCTTTTCCGCTGACCCTGCACTCTGCCAGGCATGATGTCCTTCTCCAGGGACTGATCCCTCCTGACAACATGTCCAAAGTATGTAAGACGCAGTCTCTCCATCCTTGCCTCTAAGGAGCATTCTGGCTGCACTCCTTCCAAGACAAATTTGTTCGTTCTTTTGGTAGTCCATGGTATATTCAATATTCTTCGCAAACACCACAATTCAAAGGCGTCAACTCTTCTTCGGTCTTCCTTATTCATTGTCCAGCTTTCACATGCATATGATGTAATTGAAAATACCATGGCTTGGATCAGGCCCACCTTAGTCGTCAGGGTGACATCTTTGCTCTTCAACACTTCAAGAGGTCCTTTGCAGCAGATTTGCCCAATGCAATGCGTCTTTTAAATTCTTGACTGCGCTTCCATGGCTGTTGATTGTGGATCCAAGTAAAATGAAATCCTTGACAACTTCAGTCTTTTCTCCATTTATCATGATGTTGCTCATTGGTCCAGTTGTGAGGATTTTTGTTTTCTTTATGTTGAGGTGTAATCCATACTGAAGACTGTGGTCTTTGATCTTCATTAGAAAGTGCTTCAAGTCCTCTTTGATTTCAGCAAGCAAGGTTGTGTCATCTGCATAACGCAGGTTGTTAATGAGTCTTCCTCCAATCCTGATGCCCCGTTCTTCATATAGTCCAGCTTCTCGTATTATTTGTTCAGCATACAGATTAAACAGGTATGGTGAAAGAATACAACCCTGACGCACACCTTTCCTGACTTTAAACCAATCAGTCTCCCCTTGTTCTGTCCGAACAACTGCCTCTAGGTCTATGTAAAGGTTCCTCATGAGCACAATTAAGTGTCCTGGAATTCCCATTCTTCGCAATGTTATCCATAATTTGTTATGATCCACACAGTCAAATGCCTTTGCATAGTCAATAAAACACAGGAAAACATCCTTTTGATATTCTCTGCTTTCAGCCAGGATCCATCTGACATCAGCAATGATATCCCTGATTCCTCGTCCTCTTCTGAAACCTGCCTGAATTTCTGGCAGTTCCCTGTCGTTTTTGAGTGATCTTCAGTGAAATTTTGCTTGTGTGTGATATTAATGATATTTTTCTATAATTTCCACATTCGGTTGGATCACCTTTCTTGGGAATAGGCATAAATATGGATCTCTTCCACCCAGTTGGCCAGGAAGCTGTCTTCCAAATATCTTGGCATAGATGATTGAGCATCTCCAGTGCTGCATCTGTTTGTTGAAACATCTCAATTGATATTCCATCAATTGCTGGAGCCTTGTTTTTCACCAGGGCCTTCGGATCAGCTTGGAATTCTTCCTTCAGTAGCATCGGTTCCTGATCATATGCTACCTCTTGAAATGGTTGAATATCGACTAATTCTTTTTGATATAATGACTCTGTGTACTTCTTCCATCTTCTTTTGATGCTTCCTGCGTCGTTTAACATTTTCCCCGTGGAATCCTTCACTATTGCAACCCAAGGCTTGAGTTTTTTCTTCAGTTCTTTCAGCTTGAGAAACGCCGAGTGTGTTCTTCTCTTTTGGTTTTCCATCTCCAGCTCTTTGCACATGTCATTATAATACTTAGTCTTCTCGAGATGCCCTTTGAAATCTTCTGTTCAGTTCTTTTACTTCATGAATTCATCAATGGAAATATCCATTAATAATCGGAACCTGGAATGTATGAAGTATGAATCTAGGAAAATGGGAAATCGTCAGAAATGAAGTGGAACACATAAACAAGATATCCTAGGCGTTAGTGAGCTGAAATGGACTGGTATTGGCCATTTTGAATCGGACAATCACATAGTCTACTATGCTGGGAATGACATCTTGAAGAGGAATGGTGTTGCATTCATCGTCAAAAAGAACATTTCAAGATCTGTCCTTAGGTACAACGCTGTCAGTGACAGGATAATATCCATATGCCTACAAGGAAGACCAGTTAATACAACTATTATTCAAATTCACGCACCAACCACTAGGGCCAAAGATGAAGAAATAGAAGATTTTTATCAGCTGCTGCAGTCTGAAATTGATCGAACATGCAATCAATATGCATTGGTAATTACTGGTGATTTGAATTTGAAAGTTGGGAACAAAGAAGAAGGATCAGTAGCTGGAAAATATGGCCTTGGTGATAGAAACAATGCTGGAGATCAAATGATAGAATTTTGCAAGACCAACTACTTCTTCATTGCAAATACCTTCTTTCACCAACATAAACAGCAACTATACACATGGACCTCGCCAGGTGGAACACACAGAAATCAAATTGACTACATCTGTGGAAAGAGACGATGGAAAAGCTCAATATCATCAGTCAGGACAAGGCCAGGGGCTGACTGTGGAACAGATCATCAATTGCTCATATGCAAGTTGAAGCTGAAACTGAAGAAAATCAGAGCAAGTCCACGAGAGCCAAAATATGACCCTGAGTATATCCCACCTGAATTTTAGAGACCATCTCAAGAATAGATTTGACGCATTGAATACTAGTGACCGAACACCAGATGAGTTGTGGAATGACATCAAGGACATCATCCTTGAAGAAAGCAAGAGGTCACTGAAAAGACAGGAAAGAAAGAAAAGACCAAGATGGATGTCAGAGGAGATTCTGAAACTTGCTCTTGAGCGTCGAGCAGCTGAAGATTGATGGGATTGTAATAGAAAAAAAAAAAAAAGTCCCTGATTCTCTTTTTATTTTCTTTGAAAATTTTATTTTCATATGCTGTTTGATTAAAACGTTAAAGTAGACTTTGTTCCCCTATTGCATTTCCTTATTTCTTAGGATACCAAATCTTGTGTATTGATGATTAAAAAAAAAAAAAAGGACGAAAACTTTGTTAAATGCTGTTGATTGTTTAAGAAAGATGAGCACCAGGAGCTGACCATTGGAAGTGCAGATGTGGAGGTCCTTGGTGGTTTGTCACGAGGTCCTTTGTTGTGGGGGAAAAATGCTCCATGGAGTGAGTTTGAGGGAAAATGGAGGAGAGAGAGATTGGAGACTTCAGTGGAGGACACTTGGGAGGAGTTTTGCTTTGAAAGGATGGAGATTAACTGGTATTAGCTGGAGCGGGAGATGAGATCAAGAGGAATTTTGTTATTATAGTGTAAGGGTATGGCTGTGTGAATGGTCAGGAATAAGGTTTAAGTAGTTCATTAAGAAAAATAGTAGAAAAGTCTGAGTCTAACTTTCTAGGGCACCCAGAGAGGATTTATATCGTTACCTTCTACTTGTTTGCCTAATTGTGACTATGATATTACTTTTTTTTTTTTTTAATTTATTTAAGCAAATCACTGCATATAATTGGAAATCCTAGCTAGTAATTGACTGGCGACTATGTAGATCCCAGTAATACCGTATGGCTTTTCTTGGAGGAACAATCCCATTTTCCCATTTTCCCATTGCCTTGTGTTTTGCACTTACGAGCTCATAAGCAAGGCTGACAGTTGTAGTGATTATTTGTGATTTGATTGATTTCTTTATCTACCCCACGAATTTTTGTTTATGATGCAAAACTAATTTCCTTGGATGTACCTTATTAAAAAAAAAGTAACTGTAAGTGAAACGTCATTTGCCTTTGACCACATTTTCTCACTGAGGAGGAATGGAGTGGAAGAGCATCTAACTTATCATGGCTTCACTTATCTGTATCCTTAAAACCAAAACCAAACCAGTTGCACTCAAATTGACTCCAACTCCCATGTGTTTCAGAGTAAATCTGTACTCAGTATCTGTATCCTTAGAGAACCAAAACCAAACCTATTGCCATCGAGTCGATTCCAGCTCACAGCAGCCATATAGGACAGAGTAGAACTGCCCCACAGAGTTTCCAAGGAGAGCCTGGTGGATTTGAACTGCCTACCCTTTGGTTAGCAGCTGTAGCACTTAACCACTATACCACCAGGGTTTCCTGTATCCTTAGGGGTCCTAGAATTTTGAGCCAATAACCATGAGCAATTAAAAGTAGCTAGAGTAGGTGCCACAAAGCCCATGTAGTCTACTCCTAGGAACCTGTTGCCATTGAATTAATTGCGACTCATAGCAAGCCTGTATGACAGGATAGAACTGGCTCATAGGGTTTCTAAGGCTGTAATCTTTATGGAAGCAGACTGCCACATCTTTCTCCCGTGGAGCGGCTGGTGGATTCGAACTGCTGACCTTTCATTTAGCAGCCCAGCGCTTAACCAGTGAGCCACCAGGGGACAGAAGGCTAATAAAAGAAGTGGAAAAGATGATGTAATGCCCAGAGACCTCCTGAGGCTGTCATCTGCTTTCATTCCCAATGCATTCTTGAAAAATGAATATAAACATTTAATGTACAGAGGTTGAACACTTGATTCACATGTTCCCAGAGGGCTAAAAATGTGTAAGGTTTCTAATTATAAATGTGTTTATATCCAGTTGTTATGCAAGGTACATGTAATTTTAAAAACAACATTAAAATATCGAAGTGTTAGATTGAAATATATAGAATAAAATAAATTTTCTAAAATAACTTCATAGATCAAATTTTGCTGTTGTCATCAGTAGTATTGTCTATACTAAATCAGTATGTAATTGTAATATATTGTTATTACTGTTTGAACTAAGGAATTATGGATGGTAATTTTATAAGACATTGAGCAAGAACTAGTGATGTAGATTTTCGTGGTATCTTGTCTTTATGAATTTATTTGAAAAAGGAACTAGTTACCTCTTTTGATAAATAAGTCTATAGTAAACTATATACCTAGTCAACAGATCCATGAGCTCCATCTCTGTATTTGAATTATTGGAATGTTCTTCTGATGCTAGTCTTAATTTCATAGTTTAATGAACTTTTCCGAATTTTCTGTTACTTCCCTTCATCATTTGGACAATCTTTAGTCATTGTAGCCCTAGTATTTGGGATATCTTTAGTTTTTGACCTTCACTTTTGCACATTGAGTTGGTCAGTGTAAGTCCTGTAACTGTCCAGTTGACTGTGAGGTGCCACTTGTATGCACCTTTGTCTCCATTACATTATTGTTAGGGGCAACACTTATATTTTCCCATTTCCACTTGTTTTTAGAAACTAATGTAGGTAAATACAAGAAAATATTCAAATGTTTGTACAAATGACCACTGCTGTGCAGAGTGGAACTGTCGATTATGAACCTTACTATGATTAAGTAATCAGTGTACTTGTCCCACTTAGGTCCAGAAAAGGTGGTTTGAGCACATCTACTTGTAATATCTCTTCTGAAAGTGCAGATTGCATGGAAGCTGGATGTGTAAAGTTGTGGAGTTCCCATAAATAGCAAGCTTAGGCATCTGGGTTAGGTGACATCTTTTCTGGGGGTCTCAGTGTTCTCCTCTACGTGATGACTGTCTTAGTTACCTAGTGCTGCTATTATAGAAATACCGCAAGTGGGTGGCTTTAACAAACAGAAATTTATTCTTGCACAGTTTAGGAGGGCAGAAGTCCAAATTCAGGGCACCAACTCCAGGTGAAGACTTTCTTTCTGTGTTGGCTCAGGGGGAAGGTTCTTGTCATCAATCTTTCCCTGGTCTAGGAGATTCTCAGTGCAGGACCTTGGATCCAAAGGACATGCACCACATTTGGCTCTTCTGTCTTGGTGGTATGAAATCCCTCTCCTCTCTGTTGGATTCTCTTTATCTCAAAAGAGATTGACTCAAGATAAAACCTAATCCTGTAGAGTGAGTCCTACTTTATTAACATAACTGCCTCTAATCCTGCCTCATTAACATCATACAACACATGGTATAATCACCTCAGGTTACAAAATGGTGGACAACCACACAATACTGGAAATCAAGGCCTAGCTAAGTTGTTATGCATTTTTGGGGGGAAACAGTTAATCTATAACATTCCACCCTTTGGTCCCCCAAAATACATGTCCTTGCCACATGTAAGGAAACCCCAGTGGTGTAGTCGTTAAGTGTTATGGTTGCTAACCAAAAAGTCGGCAGTTTGAATCCACCAGATGCTCCTTGGAAACTCTGTGGGTCAGTTCTACCCTGTCCTATAGGGTCACTATGAGTCGGAAATGACTCAATGGCCATGGGTTTGATTTTTGTTTTTTTGTAGACCATTAGGGGTGTGTAGATGAAAAGGGGTGAGGGTATCTAGAGTAGGGGCAGGGTTGGTGTCAGTAAGGAGTAAATTCTGTTAGGAGGTGTGGTGTTAGATAGTTAGACCTTAGTGTCTGTAGTTGTCCAATCTACAGATTCTACTTTCCCTCCTCTTCAGATGAGGGTGGGGGTTGGGGGATGTTAGCTTTGCCTCTTAAGGATTTCAGAAATGAAATTCACCTCCCTAACCCCTTTAAAAGGACAGAAAGTAATTTATTAGCTCAAATAATGAACAAAAATCTTTATTTGGCGATGGGAAAGACTGAATATCCTCATCTGAGGTACCCCCTACCTTCTGTGCTGGGAGCATCACAGTGGACCTGCCCTCCATGTCTTCTCTTCAGAAGTCTCCTACTTATTTCAGGGTATCGCCTAAATGGATGCTTCTTGTTTTTAGTTGCGCTGAAGTTGGCTTCAACTCATGGTGACTCCCATGTATAATAGAATGAAACATTGCCCGGTTCTGCGCCACTTTCATGATCATTGGTATGTTTGACTCCATTGTTGTGGCTGTTGTGTTAATCCATCTCATTGAGGGTTTCCCTCACCTTCGCTGGCCGTCTAGTTTACTAAATATGATGTCCTTCTCCCTCCTATGATATGTCCAAATTAAGTGAGTTGAAGTCTTGGACAATATCCTGTTTTCACTGATTAATTTTTGGAAGTAGATCCCCAGGACTTTCTTCTTAGTCTGTCTTAGTCTGGAATCTCCACTGAAACCTGTCCACCATGGGTGACCCTGCTGGTATTTGAAATACTGGTGACATAGCTTCTGGCATCACAGCAACACAGAAGCCACCACAGTTTGACAAACTGACAGATAGTGGTGGAAATGAAGGCTTAGGTTTCAGTTAATCAAACATAATATAAGCCATGGCATTTGATTTGGTGATTTGATAGCTGCCTCCAAGTCCTCTGTATCCAAGTGTCAAACTGTGGTTCAGAAAGGTCCCCATGGCCATTCCCTGTGGAGAGGCTGGCTGCTTGCTGTGTGGGCAAGGACCTCCCTATGGATGGGGACCATTTGCTCCCTACTGGTTAATCCCCACTGCTGCCCTGATACAGAGACAGTAGGAGAAGCTGTGCCTCCACAGGCACAGAGAAGAAATGACAGGGGCTTGTACAGAGCAGATTGACCTAAAGGAAGGCTCTGGGGTAGGCCTTTATTTAAATTCATGTAAATATATCTGTTTATATATAGGGTCGTTGGCTTTTTCTTACCCTTCTGTGCCAGTCAGCCTTTCTGCTTCCCTGGGATATGGCATACCTCTCTGCTCAGCTGCGCTTTGACGAATGGTTTGGAGGAGGGCGGTGTATTGTGAGAATGGGTGCTCACGGAGGCCATGCATCCCCTTGGAGTCTGCGTCTCCATTAAAGGACACAGTGCCCCAGATGCCCCAGATAATTGGGCTCTGCTTGCCCAACTACAGCAGTAAATAAGAGGGAGCAGTTTTGGCCTGGATAATTGAAGTTTATCTACAACTCGAATTCAATGGGCCTAGTATGGACTTTGGAGTTAGATCTAGGCTTACGATCCCTGCTGTGTAACTCTAGACCCTCGTTTTCTTTTTCTGGAAAATAATATCATTGTTAAATTGTGAAGATGTGTAAATGAGATAATGTATGGAAAGTACACAGTAAGTGACTCGAAGTAATAATAATAATTTTCCAGTTGCTTTAGGGACAGTTCTAACTCCTGGTGACTCCTCGTGTGTCTTAGTAGAACTGTGCTCCACAGGATTTTCAGCGGCTGGTTTTTTCGAAGCAAATTTCCAGGACTTTCTTCTCAGGTGTCTCTGGGTGGACTTGAACTGCCAATCTTTTGGTTAGCAGCCGAGCACATTAACCATTTGTACCACCCAGGTTAGTGTTACTATCATTCGTCTGTTCTTTCACCAGACCTATCACTTGGCTTATAGAGATTTTCTTCTTTGATCTGCTGTAGAGGTGAAAAAACTTAATGACAAGCTGCTAGGTGTTTGAGAAATATCAAAAAGCCCAGGACTGTAGAGACTGTAAAACCAGTGGCTCAACACAGCACGTTTTCCAGGTGTGTCACCTCAGCCACAGGTAAATTAAATTAAGAGCAGCATCCCAACTACACCAAAGATTGACTCTGGGGTTCCTTTAAGTGGCAATTTACCCACCGTTCCTTTGACACACACATACAAGATGAAGTGTAGCAGCTCTTACTTCAGAAGAGGTAACCAGAGATTTAGAGGAGAGAGCCATTTCAACTTAGTGTTTGAATTTAGAGTTTGAGAATAGCAGACAATTAAATGCCGCAAAGTAGCCCGGGAAAGCAGCTTGAACTTTAAGAATGTTCCCTTCCCTCGGTTCTCCTGCTTTACCCGCAGAGCTTCACATTTATATTAATTATCTTCACAGCGCATATTAGGTTATACAATAGAATCTGAATTTCAAATAAATGTCAAAATTGGAAAATAGACTTGTAATCTTCTGTAGGCAGCTTTGAAGAAAATGGACTTCCTGTTTGGGAAGCATTTTGTCATATGAAGCACAGACCTTATTTTTCAAATGGCTATCACCAAAATAACTAGAAAATGTCATTAAAAGAATCTTCAGTGTACGGGGGTGATGTGAAAGAGGGAGCCCTGCACCGCGGTGTTGGAGTGGTGTGAGCCTGTCTCCTAGTCACCTCTTTCCCCCCACGTGTGAACACCTGCCAGTCTGCTCTCTCTGGACCCAAATTTCTCATCTGTATCATAGGGATATAAAACTAGTTGGCCTTCAGTGTCCCTTCCAGTCTTCCCATTTCTGCACATGCACATGAGGCACTAATTTTCATATTTTATTCAACCATTTTTGAAAAATGCATGTTGTATTTTGTTACCTTGGAGGTCAGTGATTAATTCAACCCCAACGATGATTTCTGGGTACGTGTGTATGTTTGTTTCTTTGCATCATTACCAAAAAAAAAAAAAAACCAAACCTGTTGCCATCTGTCTTAGTCATCTAGTGCTGCTATAACAGAAATACCACAAGTGGCTGGCTTTAAGAAAGAGAAACTTATTTTCTCACAGTCTGATAAGCTAGAAGTCCAAATTTAGGATGGCAGCTCCGGGGGAAGGCTTTCTCTCTCTTTCTGCTCTGGAGGAATGTCCTTCTCATCAGTCTTCCCCTGATCTAGGAGCTTCTCTGCGCAGGAACCTTGGGTCCAAAGGACGTGCTCTGCTCCTGGTGCTGCTTTCTTTGTTGTATGAGGCCCCCATGTCTCTCTGCTCGCTTTGCTTTTTTATATCTCAAAAGAGATTGGCTTAAGACACTATCTAAAATTGTAAATCTCACCAATATAACTGCTACTAATCTATCTCATTAACATCATAGTGATAGGATTTACAACACATAGGGAAATCACATCAGATGACAAAATGGTAGACAAACGTGCAATACTGAGAATCATGGCATAGCCAAGTTGACAGATATTTCTGAGGGACACAATTCAATCCATGACATAGTCAAGTCAATTTCTACTCATAGCAATCCTATAGGACAGAATAGAACTGCCCCATCGGGTTTCCAAGGAGTACCTGGTGGATTCGAACTGTCATCCTTTTGATTAACAGTTGAACTCCTTTAAAATTATTTTATGTGGTGGGGAGTTATTGCTTAAGGGGTACTAAGTTTCTGTTTGGGGCGATTTGGAAATGGATAGTGCTGATGGTTGTACAACAAGGTGAATGTAATTGTGACTCAACGGTACATTTAAAAATTGTTGAAATGAAAAATTTTATTTATATATATTTTACCATAAAAAGAGTAACTCTTTTACGTATAATGCCAGCTTCTAAAATATGTAAATGTAGAGCTGCTGTGTTTCCATCAGGGCCCAAGTTCCACTTTCCTGACTCATTTTTATCCCCTGATCACTCTGAGACACTTCCATAGAGCCCTAGGATTTGAAAAGTAAATGTAGAAGGTAAGGTCCATACTCTTGGGTGTACCATTTTATTCTCAATACAGTCCCATGTCTACTTTTCCCCAAACATTATGGAAATTTTGAAGCATACAGAAAAGCTGAAAAGATTTTACAGTGAACATCCATATGACTATGTCCGGGCATGGACCAGTAACATGAAATTTATCCCCCAAAATGAGGGTGCCAAGAGACCAAAGAAAGAGGCGGGTAACTCTGGGGTGGCAGCAAAGGAGTTTATTAGAGAGACTTAAGTACAAAGTGAGTCTTGGGAGGCAGTTGGACCAACACTGATCTTTGCACCCTGCAGTGGGAAGGCAGAGGTTTTATAGTGGTGGTGGACAATAGTAGCTACGTGCCAAGGGCTTACGTAAGAATACAAACTGTAGTGAGCTAGCGGACCACATGATCCCTGTTTCCCCTTCAAACTACCACCTAATTTCTACAATTAACACATTGCTGCACTTGCTTCGGAACTGACTTGACGGCAGTGGGTTGGGCACTTGCTTCGTCACATTTTCACCTGTTCCCGAGGCATCCACCAATTCCGTCTTTTTTTTGATAGATTTCAAACTAAGTTTCAGACATCAGTACATTTCCCCTAAATAATTCTGAATGCATATCATTTATTAGAATTTAGTATTTATGTGTAGTTCCTTTTTTTTTTTTTTGGTAAAATTTATGTACAACAGGATGCGGAAATCTTAAATATATTTTGTTCTGACAAATGTATTCACCTGTGTAACTCAAATGCCTATCAAGGTACAAAACATTGCCATCACCCTAAGATTTTCTTATGCACCTTGCCAGTCAGTCTCCATCCTTCTTCTCCCAGAGGAAACCATTGTTCAGATTTTTCCCGCTATTATTTTACATACAAGGAATTGTACAGTATATAAGATTTTGAGACTGGCTTCTTTTACTCATCGTAATGTTTTTGGGATTCATCCATGTTATGTATATAGTAATTTAATTAAAAAATTGTGGAGTAGTATTCCATTGTACGCTATTGATGGAAATCTGGGCTGTTTCCATTTTGGGGCTGTGATGAGTAAAGTTGCAGTGAAATTCTCATACAAGTCTTATGTACAAATCTCACTTTTTTCTTGGTTAAATACCTAGCATTGAAATTGCTGGGCTATATTGTAGGGGTATGTTTAGTTTTATAAAACATTGCCAGACGTTTTTCTGAAGCTTGTTCCATATTACATCTCACGAACAAATGAGTGACAGTTCTGGTTGCTCCACATCACTATCTGGTGTTGTCAATCTTTTTAATTTTAGTTATTCTGTGGCGTGTATAGTGGTATCTTGCTGGCTATTATTTGCATTTCTCTGATGACTAATGATGCTGAGTACTTGTTCATGTGCTTATTGGCCGTTGTGTAGCTTCTTTGGCAAAGTGTTTTTTCAAATCTGTTGTCCACTTGTTTTAATTGGGCTGTTTTTTCCTAGGTGTTATTGAGCTATAGTGGTCCTTGGTGGTGTAGTGGTTAAGAGCTTGGCTGCTAATCAAACAGGTCGGCAGTTTGCCAGCTGCTCTTTGGAAAACCTATGGGTCAGTTCTACTCAGTCTTATAAGGTCGCTATTACTCGCAACCGACGGGACAGCAACGAGTAGCCGTTCCTTTATACATTTTAGATGCTGGTCTTTGTCATGCTCATGTTTCACAAGTATTTTCTCCCAGCGTTTGGCTTGTGTATTGATTTGCTTAAAAATGGCTTTTCACAAAGTCCATTTTATCAAACTCTGGCATATCCATACCGTGGACTACTACTCAGCAATACAAAGGAGTGGAGTATTGATACACACAACAACTTGGATAACTGTCCAGGGAATTATGTAGAGTGAAAAAATCCATTTCCAACATACTGTATGATTCTATTTATGTAATGTTCATGAAAAGATTAAAAATATGGGAATAGAGAACAGATTAGTGGTTACCAGGGGTAAGGGATGTGGTAGGGGAGCAACATGAGGGAGGCTCTTGATGATGGGAATGTTCTGTATCCTGACTCTGTCACTGTCAGTGTCCTGGTTGCGACACTGTGCTGTGGTTTTGTCCAATATTACCTGTGGAGGAAATTAGGTGAAAGGTACAAGGGATCTCTATTATTTTTACAACTGCATGTGAATCTACAATAATCTCACAATAAAAAGTTGAATTAGAAAGACAAAAAACAAGAAACTAACTTTAAAAGCTAATTCCTTGGGAGAGCTGAGTTGTCTTCTAGCACTTTTGTTTTCTTGTTCATTTAGTCATTTACTCATTCAGCTTTTAGTATTCAGTAGCATATAAGTGGTAGGATGTTCCCCAGGGAGGAAACATCAAGGTCATATTTGTTTCACTGTATTGTGTTTAATTCCATGTGTCAGTTTCCATCAGTCTGTGAGTAGTAAGCCTAGAACTGTCACCTATTCAACTTTGTATTCCAAGTCTCTAACTTTATGGTATAGATGAGGCACCTGATACAAATTTGATTAATGATTGATTGGTTGCCTGAATGAAAAGAGCTGCATATGGAGATATGTAACTAATTTTATGACTTTCTGGAGAAAAGCTTTTCATAATTACTATTTAATAGGTAGTATTTTTTTTTTTTTATTTAATAGTCTACCAGAAACATGTTTTTGATATATTGTAAAAACTTATGGGAGGTTTATAGAAGTACTTGGAGAGAGTACTGAGAGAGATTACCACCCCCCAAACAAACTACATTTATTCTTTTCTCCCTATTATAAAAGTGTTACATGCTCAGGACATAAAAGCATAAATGGTCAATGTGGGGGAAAGCAGATGAAATGCCACAACCCAAAAAATCACTGTTAATTTTTTTATATGCTCTTCTAGTATTTTTTGTAGCATAAAACATACTTAAAGACTTAGAAAATAAAGGTGATATCACATTCCATGTATGGTTTTAGCTGCTTTATATCATGACCATTCCTCAATATAAAAAAAAAAAATTTGAATTGCTGTCTTCTGTCACATGACTGTACCATACTTTATTTCACAATAATAATCACTGTTTCTTGTTCTGCAGTATTCAGTCAGTTAGCAGCTGGGTACTTTCACAATCTCTGTAATAAGACAAGGACAGCATCTCTTAACAGACTAAATCTCTGGCAATAAAAATTGGAAATCAGCTTTTATTTCTTTTCATTTCTATGGTAGGTCACTTGAATGTAATGATAATCTTGAAGGTAACTTCTAGGGGGCGCTTTAAAAGCAAAAAGCTTTCCTTTCAGAAGGAGAATGTTGATTTTTGAAATCTAAGATCTAAAATAATTGAAGTGTGTAATGCCCACTCTGCTCAAGTACTTGTGCTTTCTTTGAGTGAGGGGAAGATACAAGTGGGGTTGTGGAAAGGGCACTAGATTATGAGCTCACAAGAATAAATGGTCTAGGCCCGCTCCTTGGTTAACTCTAGTTTGCCAAGTCAGTGCAGAGAGAGAAGGCAGTGCTGGGCCTCAGTTTACTCACCTGTTAGGTCACATGGTTGGTTTAACCATCTGCCATGGAGTTGATGCCTCAGTGTCAGAACAGAACTGTGCTCCATAGGGTTTTTAATCACTGATTTTTTGTAAGCGGATTGCCAGGCCTTCCTTCTGAGGCACCTCTGGGTGAACTACAACCACAATCTTTCAGTTAGCAGCTGAGTGTGTTAACTGTTTGAACCACCAGCAACTCCTGGCTCATCTCTAAGTTTTTTCTGAACTTAAAATTCTAGATTTCTTTTGAAATGTTAATACTTAAGGGTATTGCTTGACTGGCCTTAGAGAACATTGTCCTTTCTAATGTGTTTGAAGGGTTGTGAAGGAAGGAAGCAGGAAGTGGAAGGGGAAACTGGCTTCTGAGCTCTTCTTCTTTATAGCTTGATAAGTTTTTTTTTTTTTTTTAAAGTATATTCCCATAACGGTGGTCACAGACATGTATTCTCATCTACGTAATAAAAAAAATTCCAAGTGTTAACATGTTCACATCTCCATCTTATCTGTAGATTAATTTTCTACCTGTGGTCATTGTGATGGGTGAGGTTGTATGTCAGCTTGGCTGGGCCATAATACTTAGTAGTTTGGCAGTTAGTAATGATGTAGTTTGGCAGCTGTGTAATGATATAATCATCTACCATGATGTGATCAATCAGTTGTAAGGGGAGTTTCCTCGGGGATTTGGCTTGTATCCAGCGTATATATGGACATTCTGACAAAGCTCACTTACTTGCTCTGGATCCTGTGTCAAGCTTGTCATCACCTGACCTCTGGTTCTTGGAACTTGAGCCGGCAGTCTGCCGTATTGTCTGCTAATCTTGGGTTTGTCAGCCTACACAGCCTGTGAGCCAGCGGCCTGCTGTCTAACATGCCAGTCTTGAGTTCTCAGCCCCTGCAAGTCAGGAGAAGCCTCCAGCCTGATGCCCACAGCCTCTACAACCATATGAGCCATTTCCTTGAAATAAATCTCTCTTTATATATATATAAAGAGAGATTTATTTCAAGGAAATGGCTCATATATATATATGCTTCCCTGGTTTTGCATCTCTAGAGAACCCAGCCTAAGACAGTCATCCTTCTGGAATATAGCCCAGGACTGAGATTTCAAAGCCTCCAAAGTTACAGATGGCCTTCATGATGCTCCTGCACCAAAACCAGGTGTATCCTTCTTTATAGTCTGCACTGTAGCTTTAGTGAGAGGCAGTTAGCGTTTAATTCTATAAGCTTACAACCGAGTGAGTCTCAAGTTCAGAGATGACAGCAGAACTCTCAGTACAACTGTTATAATCGTAGTAGAGAATCTGCCACCCACTGAAATCAAAGAAGGAGACACAAAAACTCAAAACTGTTATGATTGTACAGTTACAGGAGCTTTTCCTAAAGGATGGCTGTCATCACTGAGAAAAGTTTAAAATATGTTTATACCCTTTGCATAATAGTGTAGCCATATCTCGAAGAATTTCCCTACCAGCGGTTCTCAAATTTAGCTCTCATCAGAATCACCTAAGGGTGAGTTTCTGCTTGAGGGACCTGAGATTCTGTAGCTAAAGGTTTCTTAGGTGATGCCAGTGTTATGTTGCTGGTCCAGGGACCATACTTTGAGAACCACTGTCCTATACAGAGTTATTTTAAGTATTGTATAAAACAAACAAAACCAAACTTGTTGCTGTCAAGTCGATTCTGACTGATACTGACCCTATAGGACAGAGTGGAAGTGCCTCATAGAGTTTCCAAGGAGCTGCTGATAGATTTGAATTGCTGACCTTTTGGTTAGTAGCTGAACAACTTAACCACTGAAATAGTAAGCTTAAAGTTCCTGGAAGAAAAATAACTTCTGTGTAAAGCTCATTCTTTACTACATAATTGTTTTTAAAGGATTTTCAATTTGTAGTCTCCTGGCTGTGACTCGCCTCCTTTGTTAGACCTTGAGGACTCTCCGTGATGAAGTTCTTTGCCTTTAAATAATTCCTTGTGTTGTTGCCGGTTAGCAAAGTCTGCTCTTTCCTTCTCAATAAGAGAAACTCCAGTATTTGTGATTTTCAGCTGCTAATTTGTTTCTACTTTCATTGTTTTTTTTTCTTTTTATTTTGTCTTTTTACTAACTCTGTGAACCTAAGACTTAATTTTCCTTTAGATTATTAATGTGTTTAAGGCTGTTTTGTCTGAGCCCAGCTTTAGCAGAATCTCTTACTATTTTGTAAGTGCTTTAAAAAAATAATGCTTTGAATAAGTAGCACACACGCAGTGCAAAATTCAGAAGCTTAAAAGGTTATATTAAAAAGTAAATTTCCTTTCCATTTCTGTCTGTCCCCCAACTAGTTCCCTTCCTTGGAGGCATCTTCCGTGATCAGTTTTTTTTGCTATAGAGATCTTATTTGCATTGTTATCATTTCCGAGTATTTTATAATTTCGGATACTAGCTAATCCTTGGAACAGAACTCAAGGCATACAGAGAAATGCAGGACTTTTTTTTTTTTTAAATATAACAGTGTGATATTTATGATGAGGACTAAAGGAGGAACCCTCGTAAAAAAAAATACTAAATTTCACTCTTTTGCAATCACGTTCAGGATATGGTTTAGCACGCACAAAACAGCCTTCTCTGAATTAGGAATTGAGAAGTGTTATTTGATTTCCATCCTTGTGAATTGCTTGCGGAGTGCACTTCAGCGCTATGCTTTGTTTTTTCAGCTATTTTATTGTTACATCTGCTGAGGGTGGAGGACAGAGCAGTGGAGATGTCACTGTGAGTTAATGAATGGTGTCCTCTCTCAGTGAAACAATGATTGGAAATACATTAAATTGATGTTCAGCTTGTGTTTACTCCTTTTGACTTGAAAAACTTAATCTTTATTTGTTCAATGTATGCCAGACTGTAAGGACAAGGATATTGTCCCTGTCCTCAAGTAACTTAGGATCTAACAGGCAGACTGCCATCCTGACTGCTGAGTTCAATGAGAGTTTAAGATGCCATGTATGAAATGTGTATAGGAAACAATTGGGAAGAAAGAAGAGAGGGGTTAGTTCTACTGCGGAGAGGTGTGGGGGATAAGACATGGTTTCATAGAGATAAAACATCTCTGGAATTATTAAGTGTGTCAATGGGAAGTTGTGTTTTGGTTTGAATAAAGCAAGGTAGTCTGGTATTTATCAGGAGAGGGCAAGCTGTGTTTAAAATGTCAGCCGTACTGTGTTGTGTGAGGATTAAATGGAAGGAAGGGAAGGATGAAGAGAAGGAAGGGAAGGAAGGGGAGGAAAATAAAGTGAGAAAGAGAAAGGAAGAAAGAAAACAAAAGATTTCATGGAGAAGACCATGTTGAATCACTGTCTGTTGGTGGAGAAACAGTTCAGGATGTTAGTGTCTTTTTAATAACTCTGGACCTAAAGCCAGGCAAAGTCTTTGTGTAGTATAATTTACTCTTTCCTTACTAAACCTCCAGAATTTTATGTGCAGAGACTTTATTTGGAGAATCTCAGATAAAATTAGTTTATTTACAATATTTGGGATGAAACAATTTTTAACCTGGAGACTATTTTCTCTGGGTTACGGTGGTATTTCTAATTGCTTAGTTGCTAATATGCGGTTTAGTGAGGTGATTTAAAAGAAATTTTAATTTTACGTCTTACGGCCATTCTCCATGCTAAATTATTTCCAGGTAAAAATTTTATATAGTTGCTTATTTCATTCTTTTTCATTAGCTGATGTATATATGGAAACCCTGGTGGCGTGGTGGTTAAGTGCTGCTAACCAAGAGGTCGGCAGTTCAAATCCGCCAGGCGCTCCTTGGAAACTCTATGGGGCAGCTCTACTCTGTCCTCTAGGGTTGCTGTGAGTCGGAATCGACTCGATGGCAGTGGGTTTGGTTTTTTGGGTTTTTTGATGTATATATACATTAGTCAGATTATTATAAATACTGAATTTAATGGATAATTAATTATGCTGTCATTCCCAAACATGTAATATGTAGAACTACAGTTCACTAAATACCTTCTTAAAACAAAAATAAATGACAAATAGTAGATTGATCTAAGTTGGGATTAATTACCAGTTTTTTATGATGATATTGATATGTTTGAACTGTGGTGTCGGTGGAGAATATTGAATATATCGTGGACTGCCAAAGGAATGCACAAGTCAGTCTTTGAAGGAATACAACCAGAATGTTTCTTAGAAGAAAGAATGGTGAGACTTTGACTTGCTTACTTCGGATGTCATTGGGAAAGACCAATCACTAGAAAAGACATCATGTTCGGTAAGGTACAGGATCAACAAAACGAGGGAAACCCTCAAGGGAGATGCATGGACACAGTAGCCGAAAGAGTGGACTCAGACATACCAACGCTCATGAAGATGGCACAGGACGGGGCAGTATTTCGTTAGTTCTGTGTAAAGTTGGCATGAGTCTGAGCTGACTCTTTGGCAACTGACAACAGCATTGATGTTATCCACTTGACTTTGCTGAGATGGTAAAGATCATGGAGGATGATTTTGGTATTTGTGTTTTATTTTGTGTGTGTGTGTGTTTTCTTGGTTTTGTTTTTTACATGCATTGAAAGGAATGTTTTCCCTGGCATATTTAAAAAGTATTCATTCATACTTATATGACTTTGTAACATGAACTTAATTTTAACTAATGATACTTCTCTTACATGAAAAATAGTAGAAGCCTGTTGGGAGTATACTTGCAATTCAGAAATACAGTGATATATTTAGACACTTATTAATGAATGTTCAAACTAATCTTGGAGGGCCTTTGGTCTGTAGCCATTCCCTCATGCATTCATCTAATTACAGATTTTAACCTTTTGACTTATGACAGGTAAACTGATTTCTCTTGGAGCTAAGAGCCATGATTTGAGAGAAAAACCTTTAAAAACTATTTGTTCATTTCATGACCATCACAAGGTACTTTTCTTTGGGTACTGTACTATTGTATAATTAAGAAGCTTCTACTATGATAGAACATCTTTAAATCTCTCATTCTTGAAAATAGATCATTTTATTAGCAAAAAGAGAAAAAAAATTGGTAGTCATTTCCCAGCTGAGTTACTGTAATGAAAGGACATGTCTTCTGAGTGGGAGGATGGCGTTGTGTATTCAGGTAGTGATTGTGTTTAGAATTGCTTTTCACCCCCCCATCAGACTTATTTTAAAGAAAAGACTTTATCCGTACAAAAGGTGACTGTGACAAAATAATCCTGAAACGCTGAGCGATCGGAGAGCTGAGCAATCTCAGCTCTCTGATCAGTGTACCTGGCACTCTCTCAGGGCTTGCCCTCTTTCTGCAGCCGCCAAGTTCCTGCAAAATTGTCTTGACAAATGGCGTGCTCATTACTATTGCAGCCTGTGCCTTTGCCATGGAAGCTGTGTGCCCCAGGCAGCAGATTATACTGCCAGTTTTTGGTGGTGGCTATAGATCATGCCTGGAATACCGTGTTGAGACCAATGATGGATAATACATAGTCCTATGAGCTAGAAATGACTTATGTTTGTCCAGGGCGTTTAAGAATGGTAAGGAGCTGTTGGTGTTTCTGTGCTGTAGACCCTCTTGTGTGGTGCAACTGCAGATTCCTGCCTTGGGGATTCCCTTTTGCCACTTGTATGGTCCAGAGTTAATCAAGAAAACACAGAGTGATGAGTCATCAGGGCAAGGAGTTCATTCCTGTGAGCTGGCGGAGGCTGTTAAAGTGCCCAGGGTTGAACGTCAGGTCGTTATTTCTCAGAGCCTATAGTTATTTCTAGGAAGCAGGCTCACCAGGTTCTGTGAAAAGAATATTTGAGTCTAGCTGGTCAAAACTCAAGGACATGGGGCAGAAAGCACTCAGCAGCTACGTGTTGAAAAGTTCTCCCAGAAACTTCATGGTAATGCAGGTTAATTATTTCAGAAGACACTGTCCGTTTGACTCTATGCTGTTTGAATGGTTGTACTGTGCAATTTGTTTCATCTTCTTGACCTCAGTGGAAAAGAATTGTATGAGCAGTGTGGTGTGAGAGCCATTCATTTACTTGTTCATTCATTCGCTTATTGAACAAGCAGTTTCTTTGAATAGGAACTTCATGTGCCTGGCTCACTTATTTTTGAAAAACTCTCCAGTTCTGTGCCATCCTCACAGTTGTTGTTAGTTTTGAAACACTGTCCAGTCCTGCGCTGTCCTCATGATCGTTATTAGTTTTGAAAAACTGTCTAGTCCTGTGCCATCCTCACAATTGTTATGCTTCAGTCCATCTCATCGAGGGCCTTCCTGTCTTTCACTGACCCTGTACTTTACGAAGGATGAAATCCTTCTCCAGGGGCTGGTCCCTCCTGATAACATGTCCAAAGTATGTGAGATGAAATCTTGCCGTCCTTGTTTCTGATGAGCATTCTAGCTCTATGTACTTCTTCCAAAACAGATTCGTCCATTCTTCTGGCAGTCCATGATATATTCAGTATTCTTTACCAACACTGTGATTCAAAGGTATCAACTCTTCACTATTCGTTATTCGTTGTCCCACTTTCACATGGATATGAGGTAATGGAAAGCACCGTGGCTTGGGTCAGGCACACCTTAGTCCTTGAAGTGACATCTTCGCTTTTTAACACTGTAAAGAGGTTTTTTGCAGTAGGTTTGCCCAGTGCAGTACGTCATTTGATTTCTTGACTGTTGCTTCCGTGGGTGTTGATTGTAAATCAAAGTAAAATGAAATCTTTGACAACTACAATCATTTCTTCATTTATCACGATGTTGCTTATTGGTCCAGTTGTGAGGATTTTTGTTTGCTTTATGTTGAGGTGTAATCCATACTGCAGGCTGTAGTCTTTGATCCTTATCAGTAAGTGCTTCAAGGTAGACCTATCTAGATAATATGTAGCCTTGGCTGTGATTGCTGGCTTCCTTTATAATGAAAAACATGTGGTTTTTCATTATAATTGTCACCCTCAGGAGGAGGATGTCCTTTCCAGGGTCACTAGGACCAGGAAAAGGGCTTGTGCAGCTTAATCTCTAAGACTGGCCTGTTTGAGTTTTAGCTGAATGTTGGCATCTCTGACTGTTGTGGCTCAGGTGCAAGCATGCTCTGGCCTTGTCAGTTTCACTAAAACATCTTGAATACTGGTGTGGATTCTCCTGAATGCAGAGCATTCAGTTAGTACCTGTTCCTTCTACTAACATCCTCTGATGTTTTATTTTTCCAACATATTAAGGTACGTTTCCTTTCAGATTGATGTCATGTGTCAAATATGTGAGGTGAAACCACTTTATTGAGCTCAGTTACTGTTTTGCCACTTAATTACAATTCTAATAGCACTGTTAACATACCTACGTTTGACATATCAGCATTAAAAAAAATAATATTTATTGAAGGACCCAAAATCCTGGCATCATTCCTAATGCTTGGGCACCTGGGAAGTGAAATGTGGTGTGCGTCGTAGGCAGCCTAAGAGGAGGCTGGAATGGCGGTGTGGTAGGGCTCTAACGGAATCTAGATTTAATACTGGGGGCTGCTAGGGCCTGTCCAGCATGGGACTGACATGGGACTGACACAGGTACAGCATGGGATGGATTTGAAGGCAGAGGAGCAAAGAGGAGGGAACAGACCGGTGGCCAGCTGAGGTAAAATGGTGGATTTGGCACCAAGGGAAATCTAGGTTTACAGGCCCAACATCTCTTATTTGCAATTCTAAAATCTGAAGAAGCTCTGAAAACAAAATTTTTTCCCCATTAATTTGTTGTTAAAATTCATTTGGCGGCAAAATCTGAACTGCCGTGATGTGATGTGTCAAGTATTTCCTTGCTGCGTTTGGTCACACTGATCACCACTGTTTCCTGAAGTGTTGTTGCCTTTTTTGGTGACTTTTGATTTACTTACACTGTGGAAATGTAAAAAAGAGTTAGAGGCAGCTCTCTGGGCAGCAGTGAAAAGAAGAACTGGAAGTGTCTATTGTTATCAGTAGCACAGAAAATAGAGTTATTAGAAACCTGATTGTGGTGTGTCTGTGAGATGTCTTTGTAAGGAGTGCATGTGGGAACCCCACCATGTATAGCCTCAGGCAACAGAGAAGTTGTGGAAGTTTTGCTGTGACAGTGATGACCAAGAACCAGTGGGAAAAATGGAGGTCTTCCCATGTACTGCTAGAGTGGGGTGGCAGTAAAGAATTGCAAGCGTGCTGGCTTATTGATAATGATGAAGTAACTTAGAATATACCATAATTGAACCAGTTGGTTTTATTGGTTCCAACTGAACGTCGTCCAAGGTGTGTGTGAAGGTGCAGAGATTGGCTACAGAAATTTAAGAAGCTTCATGGTGTAAAATAACTGAAAACCAGTGGTGACAAAGCGCTTGCTCAACAGAAGCTAGCTGAAAATCACATTGATGAATTAGCCAAGATATTCATTGAAAATCTTAGTCCTGAATAAATTTACAGTGTTGATAAGATAATGTTGTACTAGGTTTCTAGAAAAAGATTAATGGTGACTGATGAGAAAGTGACACCTGGTTTTAAGGTTGCTAACCATATGGTGACTGTTCCTGGGTGTGCCAGGATGCAGGCATACATTCAATATAAAGCTGGCAGAGATAGGGGGGTGTGGGGAAACTCCTTCATGATATTTGGAAAGTTTGTGCAATTTACTTAATACATTCTGATTCCTATAAGAGGGCAGGAGTAACCAGAGAAATAGTTTCTGACCAGGCCAGTACTGCTTTGTATCTGAACACGAGCTCACTAAAGATAAGCTGGCCTGGAGGAAAAATTTTGTTTTTCCTAGACAGCTGTTCCACACAGCCGCCTTTTCAACTTCTTGTGGAAAGTAATACTTTTGGCATTTGATTTCTCAACAATGTGACATGTGCAATAGAGCCTTGTGAGCAAGGATTTTATGGTCTCTGAAGAACAAGTTTTTGTTAAAAAACAAAATAAACCAAAACTCAGTGCTTGCTGAAAAGTGAAGAGGACTTGAACCACTTACTGGTGAAGATCAAAGACCACAGCCTTCAGTATGGATTACACCTCCACATAAAGAAAACAAAAATCCTCACAACTGGACCAATAAGCACCATCATGATAATGGAGAAAAGACAGAAATTGTCAAGGAATTCATTTTATTTGGATCCACAATCAACACCCATGGAAGCAGCAGTCAAGAAATCAGATGATGCATTGCATTGGGCAAATCTTATGCAAAAGACCTGTTTAAAGTGTTAAAAAGCAAAGACATCACCTTGAAGACTAAGGTGCACCTTGACACAAAGCATGGTGTTTTCAGTCGCCTTACGTGCGTGTGAATAAGGAAGACCAAAGAAGAATTGATGCCTTTGAACTATGGTGTTGGTGAATAATATTGAATATACCATGGCCTGCCAAAAGAATGAACAGATCTGTCTTGGAAGAAGTACAACCAGAATGCTCCTTAGAAGTGAGGATGGTGAGACTTTGTTTCACATACTTTGGGCATGTTGTCAGGAGGGACCAATCCCTGGAGAAGGACGTCATTCTTGGTAAAGTAGAGAGTCAGAGAAAAAGAGAAAGACTGTCAGTAAGATGGATTGACACAGTGGCTGCAACAGTGGGCTCAAACATAGCAAGGTTTGTAAGGATGGTGCAGGACTGGGCAACATTTCATTCTGTTGTACACAGGATTGCTATGAATTGAAACGACTCGAAGGTATCTAATAACAACATTTGTTACTCTATATGGTTTTATAGTTAGACTCTTTTTAACTGTTATATTTATTGTCTTTGTAATATTTTATCACATGGTTGTACTATAACTTGCTTAATCATTCCCTTTTTGGGGGATGTTTATGTTCATAAATGTTTTTCTTATAAATAATGTTGTAATGATACTTTCTGGTGTATAACTTTTATCTTCCTTTTGCATTATTTTCTTGTGGTAAATCCCTAAAAAGATAATTGCCATGTCAAAGGTTATGAACAGTTTTAAGTCTCTTGTAGTGTTGAATTGCTTTCTAGAAAGGTTATAATTTTAGCATTCCTACCAGTAGCACAGAAAAACTGCCTGCTTATAGATATTTTCTTTGTATTTAACAGGGACATAAACATACTCCTGCCTTCCTCTTTTATGAGTAAAAGTTAATGGAAGTTGGCCATTTTCCTACCACTGCTTAGTGTGGAGTAAAACATGGAGACTGTGTTGACTAAGCCAAGCTTCATCTTTCTCAGTAGAAACTGTTTCAGTGGTGCACCTGGGGGTTAAGGGAAGTGCTTGATCATTTTCGTGTGGCTGTGACCATGTGTGGGTTGAGTTTGCTTACCATGTTGTTTCCTGCAAGCTAATTGTGCTTCAGAGGAATTATCAGTCCAGTAGAGTTCACGTGCTAGTTTCTCTTTACACTCAAGAATGAGAGAGGTTGAAAGGAAAGACTGCTTTCATTTGAACAACACACATTTATTGGTGCTTTACTAGTTCTGGGGTCCTGGGTGATGCAAATGGATAACGCGTTCAGTTGCTAACGGAAAGGTTGGAGTCCACCCAGAGGTGCCTCGAAATAAAGACTTGGCAGTCTGCTCCCGAAAAATCAGCTATTGAAAACGTAATGGATTACAGTCCTACTCTGACACACACGGGTCCTTGTAAGTCAGAATTAGCTCAAGGGCAACTGATTTAACTAGTTCTGGTCACTGTGCCAGATTTACGTGGTGAAGGTTTACGGTGCTTTCAGTGTGGCCTTTTAAACAACCTGTAGAATACAAGTGTAATTCATGACCTCATAGCAAAGATGCCCCAGATGCCTTTTAAAATGTTGATTCTTGAAACAGCCTTTGTAGGGAAAGGGATTTGACCACTGTGTTCACATTTTCTCTGGGAACTGGATGGGAAGGCAGCCACTGGAAGTTTCAGGTGGCTGAATCATAGTAGTAATGACAGAAATAATAATAATAGGTGTTATATGCTGAGTTCCTGTTATGTTCCTTCCAGGGGCTGTGTTAGGTCCTTTACCTTCACTGCTATTTAGTCCTCCTATTTTCAGTACAGGATATGTGTTATTTTCATTTTGGGAAAAATAAGGAAAATTAAGGTTCAGGAAGGGTAAGAAATTTCCACAGTCAGAGAGCTTACAGTAGGTGAAGTGGATTTGAAGTTAGGTCCGTTGGACTCCAGTGCTGTGACCGTTCCACTGCACCACACCGGCCCTGCGCAGTGGTTGGGGGGTCATGGTGAAAAGGGCGGAGAATGAGGCTCAGTCATGGGGCTAAAAATGATAACAAATGTCAGGCAATTACGTACATAGTTAGAGCGCTTAGCGGGGGAGATACCTGATCAGGGAGCATCTTCTTCACGATGGGCAGATATCTGGGCTTGTCTTTTTACTCACCTTGCTGGTATAGCCTTTATTATATGAGTTCATCCAGGGACTACACATCTGTCTTAGTTACCTAGTGCTGCTGTAACAAAAGTGATACAAGTTGGTGGCTTTGCAGAACAGAAATTTATTTCCTCGTGGTTCAAGCGGCTAGAAGTCTGAATTCAGGGTGTGACTTTCTGGAGAGGTCCTTCCTTGTCCGTTTTGGCTTCTAGCAGCTGCAGCAATCTTTGGTGTTCCTGGGCCTGTACACGTGTCTGCCATGGGTGTTTGCCTTCACTTGGCATCTTCCCTGTGCCTCTATTCTGTTCTCTTTATTACTCAGAATTGATTAGGTTTACGGCTCACCCTGTTTGGGTATGACCTAATTAACATAACAAAGAAAACCCTATTTCCAAATAGGATTGCATCTACAGGTATAGGGACCAGGAGTTCAATACCAATTTCTGGGGACAAAATTCAGTCCATAACAACATCCAATATATTTATCCACTTAAGATAAGTAGAAGCAATTGTATAAACTATCATTTATTGAATGCTTTTTATGTGCCAGGCACTGTTCTAAGAGTTGACATGTATTAACTCATTCAGTCCTCACAGTGACCAAGCGGGGTCCTGTGACTAGTTTGAAGGTGACAAAACTGAGGGCATACTCTTAGGAAGTAGTGGAGCCCAGAGGATTGGGTGGTAGTCACTTAACTTGGAGTGCAAAGAACATTTAACTGGAAACCAGAACATCAGGTTCTTTTTTTTCAAATAGCGTTACCGAGATATAATTCACTTGTCATACAAGTCCACCATTTAAATTGTTCAATTCAGTGGTTTTTAGTATATTCACAAGCGTATCTTCACAGTTAGTTTTAGAATGTTTTCATCACCTCAAAAAGAAACCTCTTTAGTCCCAACACCCCCCTCACCCCCCCCAAGCAACCACTAGTCTGCTGTTTCTGTAGGTTTCCCTGTTCTGGACTTTCATGTGAGTGGAATCATATAGTATGTGGTCTTTTATGACAGACTTCTTTCCCTTAGCATAATATTTTCAATGTTCATACAAATTGTATTATATATCGATACTTCATTTCTTTTTATGGCCAAATGATACTCCATTGTGTGGATATACCACATTTTGTTTGTCCACTGATTAACATTTGGGTTGTTTCTACCTTTTGGCTGTTAATAATGCTGCTGTAAATTTTTGTGTATAAGTTTCTGTGTGGGCATGTGTTTTCACTTCTCTTGGGTATATACCTAGAAGTGGAATTGCTCATTCATATGGTAACTCTGTTTGAGGAACTGTCAGACTGTTTTCCAAAGTGGCTGGTCCATTTTATATTCTCACCAGCAGTGTATGAGGGTCCCAATTTCTCCACATCCTTGCCAACACTTGTTGTTATCAGACTTTTTGATTCTAGCCATACTAGTAGTTGTGAAGTAGTAGCTCATTGTGGTTTTGATTTGCGTTTCCCTGATAATTAATAATGTTGAGGATCTTTTCATGTTTATTGACCATTTACATGTTTTGTTTGAAGAAATGGCTATTCAGATCCTTTCCCATTTTTTAATTGAGCTGTTTGTGTTTTTACTATTGAGCCGTGAGACTTCTTTGTATGTTCCAGATACAGTTAGTTCTCTTATCAGATCTGCAAATATCTTCTCCCTTTCTGTGAATTGTCTTTTCACTTTTGTAATGGTGTCCTTTGAAACACAAAAGTTTTTATTTTGATAAAGTCCAATTTATCTGTTTTTTCTTTTGTTGCATGTGCTTTTGATGTCATACCTAAGAATCTTTGCCAAACCCAGGGGTGTGAAGTTTACTCCTGTGTTTTCTGCTAAGAGATTTATAGTTTCTATTCTTATATTATTGTTATATTTACTGTATTTTTACCCAAATAACACACACCTTCTATGTTTCTTTGCCAGCTGCTCCCTCCTCCTGCAGGGTATTTTCATAAGCATGCTGTCATGGATTGAATTATGTCCCCCCAAAAATGTGTGTATCAGTATGGCTGGGCCATGATTCCTAGTATTGTGTGATTTTCCTATATGTTGTAAATCCTGCCTCTATGATGTTAATGAAGGGGGGATGGGTGGCAGTTGTGTTAGTGAGGCAGGACTCAACCTCTACAGGATTGGAGTGTGTCTTGAGGTAATCTCTTGAGATATAAAAAAGAGAAGCAAGCAGAGAGTGTGGGACCTCATATCACCAAGAAAGCAATGCCCGGAGCAGAGCGCATCCTTTGGACCCAGGGTCCCTGCTTGGAGAAGCTCCTAGTCTGGGGGAAGACCGAGGAGAAGGTCAACAGAGAGGGAAATCCTTCCCCTGCAGCTGACACCCTAATTTGGATTTTTAGCCTGCTTTGCTTTTTTTTTTCACTGTGAAGAAATAAACTTCTCTTTGTTAAAGCCACCCACTTGTGGTATTTCTATTATAGCAGCACTAGGTGACCAAGACACATGCTATGCTAACTTTTTTTTTTTTTTTTTACAGCAACATGTTAAAAAAAAAATTGCATAAAAATAAGATCGTTCTTCTATCCAGTGTGAATTAATTTTTTAAAAAGTTTATTCTAGTTTAAGTGGAAACCCTGGAGGTGTAGTGGTTAAGTGATATGGCTGCTAACCTGAAGGTTGGCAGTTCAGATCTGCCAGGCACTGCTTGGAAACTCTACGGGGCAGTTCCACTCTGTCCTATAGGGTCACTATGAGTCGGAATCGACTAGATGGCAGCAGATTTGGTTTTTGGTTTTGGTAGTTTAAGTTAAAATTTATAAATCAAGTCAGTCTCTCATATAAAAACTTATACACACTTTGGTATGTAACCCTAGCTGTTCTCCCTCTAATGTGACAGCACACTCCTCTCCACCCTGTATTCCCATGTCCATTCAGCCAGCTCCTATTACCTCTGCCTTCTTATCTCACCTCCAGACAGGAATTGCCCACACAGTCTCATGTGTCTACTTGAGCCAAGAAGCTCTCTCCTCACCAGTATCATTTTCTGTCTTATAGTCCAGACCAATCCCTGTCTGAAGAGTTGGCTTCGGGAGTGGTTCCAGTCTTGGGCTAACAGAGGGTCTGGGGGCCATGTCCTCTGGGTCCCTCATCTCAGTCAGACAATTAAGTCTGGTCTTTTTATGAGAATTTGAGGTCTGCATCCTACTGTTCTCCCATCCCACTAGGGATTCTCTGTTGTGTTCCTTGTCAGGGCAGTGATTGGTGGTAGCCAGGCACCATCTACTTCTGCTGGTCTCAGATTGATGGAGTCTCTGGTTTATGTGACCCTTTCTGTCTCTTGGACTCATAATTACCTGTGTCTTTGGTGTTTCTTCATTCTCCTTTGCTCCAGGTGGGTTGAGACCAATTGATGCATCTTAGATGGCCACTTGCTAAATTTAAGACCACAGATGCCACTCACCAAAGTGGGATGCAGAGTGTTTTCTTAATACATTTTGTTATGCCATTTGACTTAGATGTCCCTGAAACCATGGTCCCCAGGCCCCCATCCCTGTTACTCTGGCCTTCAAAGCATTTGGGTGTATTCAGGAAACTTCTTTGCTTTTGGTTTAGTCCAGTTGTGCTGACCTCCCCTGTATTGTGTGTTGTCTTTCCTTTCACCTAAAATTGTTCTTGTCTGCTATGATTAGTGAATACCCCTCTCCCTCCCTTTCCACTGTTGCAACCATCAAAGAATTTTTTCTTCTCTGTTTAAACTTTTTCTTGAGTTCTTATAATTGGTCTCATATAATATTTGTCCTTTTGCAACTGACTAATTTCTCAGCATAATGCCCTCCAGATTCCTCCATGTTATGATGTATATTTTTTTTTTTTTCCATCCTTTGAGTTTTAGTTTCTTTGTGTCTTTGAGTCTAAGGAGTGTCTCTTGTAGGCAGTATATAGGAGGATCGTGTTTTTTAAATCCATTCTGCTATTCTCTGTCTCTTTACTGGTACATTCAGTCCATTTACATTCAGTATGATTATTGATAGTTATGAGTTCAGTGCTGTCATTTTGATTTTTTTTTTTGGTAGTGTTGACATTTTCTTGGTACCACTTAATTTTCTGTAGTGAGTTGTTTTTCTTTATATATTTTCTTTTCATCTTTTTCATTGTTGTTCATTTGTATTTGCTGAGTCTTTATGTTTTTCTTTTTTGTTTTGATGTGTAGATTTGTTAGTTTCCTTTGTGGTTACCTTAAAGTTTACCTCTGTTTTGCCAATCTTTTATTTCTTGATATCACCTTAACTTCTTCTCCATATGAAAGTTCTATGAGTACACTATGTAGTCCCTCTTTTTTGTTTCAATGTTGTCATCTTTTACATATTGACGTCCTGTGTTTCCCTGTTTTCAGGTTTTAGCTTTGACTTATTTTTGTGACTTCCCTAACTGGGTTGATATCTGATTATTCTGTCCTATGTTCTAGTCTTGGGTTGTTATCTGATACTATTGATTCTTTAGTTGGGGGGCTCCCTTTCGTATTTCTTGTAATTTTGCTTTGTGCACCAATAGTTTTGAAATGTGTAATTGTGTGCACCTGAGGTGGTATTATGGCAATCAGTAATAAAATGCATGTGAAATTATTTTAAAAAGTGTAAAGCACTCTTTTCATTATGAGTATTTTTCTAATGATAACAATATTAACTTTTTGATCAGGAACACAACCACCAGCTTTACTATTTGTTTCAGAGTTTTGGTTGATCTAAAGGTGGTCCTAACATCCAGTTATAATTACCCAGAGGCTCTAAGGCACTGCAGTGAAAGAGCTCTGGTCTCAGTTGACTAAAAGTAAGGGCAGGCCAGGAAGTATAAATCATCTGGTGACAAGGAGTGTTCAGTTCAATATACATATCTCACAAGCACCAGAATGCCATAACCCTTCGCTGCAGACTTCTTTGGACTCCTCCCAGAATGTATATACAGCTTTTTTTCAATCTGTTTTCTGTGGTTTTATCTAGAAAATATCTTCTAGTGACTGCTCTCCACTGTAAGGTTGTTCCTGAATAACAGAGCACCAATTAATATACTCCTTTTCGGCTGACTCATGAAGTTCCCGAAACCACATTGATCTTCCTTGTTCCTCCTATGCATTCTGAATTCACACTTGCTCTAAATCAGCTTCCGTTTTCCTTTTCAAATTTCTGATATTTCTCCTAAGTTTTATTTTCTACAAAGAACTCTTAAATGGATTCTTCTTAATGTCATGTATAGAGCACTCCCCTGACCTGACCCTACTATCTAATATATGTAGCTTCTCAGGTTCTAAACTATAGCATCCCCCTTTGGAAAAAAAATCACATTTACTTGGGGACCATGAAGAGTGTACAGAAGGTTGTTGCTTTTTCAAGAAATCTTTAAGCTTTCCTAGAGGGATCAAAGTCGGGGTCGACTCAAAGGCAGCGAGTTTGGTTTGGTTTAGAGAGAGAGATCAGGCCCGAACGTCAAAAACTCCCTCAACTTTCTTACTTCTGCCTCAGAAGTTTTTCATATCTTTATTAATTCTCTCATTGGTATCCTCCTTTATTTACGCATATTCCATTCATATCTTCACCCATTACGATCTGACATCTGTCCTCACTCAGCCATTGAAATTGCCCTGTTGATGGTCGTCTTGTTCAATAATAGTTCTTTACTTTGGCTGAGCCCTACCTGGCCTCTTTGTGGCATTTGACCTTTCCATCCTTTTTCCTTTTACCCTCTTTCCCTTCTTCTTCCTCTTTTACCAGATATTTAGTACAGTAAAACCTATGGAAGCTGGAACCTGCCTAAGGTGGAAACCTGTCAGAGAAGGAAAAATCAAATATTTTCCACTAATAGACAGAAACAAAAAAGTGGCAAGACTCTATGGTATCAAAGGCAGAAAACTTTTGAGACCCCAAAAAACAAGGCAGTCCCACTGAGTTCTGGCTCTCACAGGTTTGACTGTAGATTCGTACCCAGTGTCAGGTATAGTGCTAGCCTCTGGGTATATAAAATATTTTTTTAGAAAGTGGGCTTAGGTGGCGTGTGCTGTACTCTCGCAGGCCACATAGTCTAACAATAAGGCAGACAAATAGATAAATAGGTATAATACAGCATATAAGCACTGTATGTAGAGTGAAATTCTAGTTCAGAGAAGGCCTTACTTTCCTTCTAGACGCTCCTACTTGGGCTTCTGTGACACTGTACTCCTCTTGTTCTCCTCTGGCTTTTTTTTTTTTTTTTGGTATTTTTTATTTTTCGTTGTGCTTTAGGTGAACGTTTACAGCTCCAATTAGTTTGTCATACAAAAATTTATACACGCATTGTTGTATGACCCTAGTTGCTATTCCTATAATGTGATAGCATACTCCTCCTTTCCACCCCAGATTTCCTGTGTCCATTCAACCAGCTCCGGTCCCTTTCTGCCTTCTCATCTCGCCTCTGGACAGGAGCTGCCCACTTAGTCTCCTGTATCTACTTGATCTAAGAAGCACACTGTTAATGAGTATCATCTTATGTCTTATAGTCTAGCCTATTCTTTGAAGATTTGGCTTTGGGAATGGTTTTAGTTCTGGGTCAATAGACAGCCAGGAGCCATGTCTTCTGGGGTTCCTCTAGTCTCAGCGAGACCATTAAGTCTGGTCTTTTTACGAAAATTTGAGTTCTGCACCCGACTTTTCACCTGCTCCATTAGGGAGGTGATTGAAGAGTTGTAATTTGAGTTTAACGGTCTTGGATCTGTTTTGATTGATAAGTGCTTCTGTTGTTCAAAGAATTCTGGACTTCGTCAAAGGAACTGGGTCCAAGGAGCTCCATTTGCTAGAGGTATGTTTATCCGAGATAGATGATTTCTTTGAGCCTTAGTTTCCTTGTCTGTAAGTGGTTAGAAAACACAGTAAAACCTCACAGGGCTGTTGACAGGATGAAATGAAAGGCCTCTTACCAATAGAAGTATCACTGTCATTGGTGGAGCTATCTTCTGGATCTCCTGTATTCTCCAGATGAAATATTTGTTGTAGAGAAATTGGACAGAGGCAGAAAAAAAAGGAACGCATTTCTCAGATGGATGCGGAAAAGCTGTCCCAGCTGTTAATCTCTACAAGAGATGATAATGGGAAGATCAATGAATCGTCTTGGGTGGAGTAAAATGAGAGTGGGGAATACATGCAGGGCCCAACAGGTAGATAAAAGGTTTGAAAACGAGGACAAGAAGATTAAACTTTCTTTGTTAAGCTGGGGGTTGGGGGAGGGGAGCAGAACTACAAAAGAGTAGGGGACTCTGTGGGAACAGAACCTACAAGTTTCCAGATGCTGGAACCTGGGGAGGAAAGAGTAGTCAGCCCGTCCTGAACAACTGCATCAAAGCACCTCTCCCAGAACAATTCTGAACTTGGTATAACAACTTATGACTTTGGAAAGAAGCAGTGCTTTCTCATGTCTCGCCAAGGGTGCTGCCGAGCTGGGTAGCTAACAGCCTTACCATAAGATTTTGTGCTCAGACTTTGAAGGTTGCATATGCATATTTAAAATTCATACCTACTACAGTGACAAGCCACTGAACAATGTTGATGGGAAGACCTATTTCAGTTGAAGCTCAGCCAAAAACACTTTTCGGAACATCTCTGACAATATAGCACCATAAGCGAATAAATTCAGAGAGTTTTTAGGTATCTTTGAAAACGCCTTACATTACAACAGTGTCAGACAAAGCTGCTATGCACAAACTTCTGAGAAGCAGTCCTGCACACAGAACATACTTTGACATGGAGATAGTCTTGGTTCTGTTTCTGAGTCACATGAATCCTAGTTATGTGTTTGGTGGTCACCTGGAACTGTAGAATTCCCTCCTAATGCAGATTATATACATACATTTATATATATAAATAAAAAAATGTATTTATTATATATATATTTTTATGTTTATCCAAGATAGGTGATTTCTTTGAGCATTAGTTATATATATATATATATATATATATATATATATATATTTGCTGTGATTGCGTGGCCCTTGAAGTATAATAACTACATACTTGTTTGCTATAAAGCAGCGTGGTAGATAAAGACTTTATGTTTTAGAAGATGGATTTGGGTGATTTCAGTTCATAGTAAATTACTTACGGACATATATGGTCTTGCCATCTAATGGCTTTCATTACTGAGATTCTTGAGTGAGCTGAAACCTGGCTTCTTGGGTAGAAAGAACACCGTGTCCCTTGCTCCAGAATCTTCCGTTGTGTCTTAGCCTTCTCACTTCTTTAGATTTGGTAAGCAATCCCTGTACTCTGGGGTTCTATCACCTCATCTGTGACATGAAGGGCCTGTGCTAGATGACTTCCGAGGCCACTTTCAGCTCTGAAATGTGATGATCTTATTAAATCCTAGGGTTTTTATTTATTTATTAAAAATATTTGGATCAGTACTCTGTCCCCGGAGTCCCGGGGTTGTGGGAATGGTTAAGTGCTTGGCTGTTAACTGAAAGATTGGAGATTTATTCTGGGTGCAGAGAGAAATCTGCTTTTCACAAAACAAAGACATAACTGATGGGATGCTGTAATGGTATGAAGGTGAAATGATACAACCAGATGTGAGGATAGAAAAGATTTGAGTTATAAAAATGATTTCAGCTCTCCATTGGGATGGTCTGTTGCTTTGGGTAATATTTCTGTAAGTGTAGTTTTGAAAGTTATTACATAAAAATAATCACCACCAAAACTGGTGTGTTTTGTTAAAAATGTTAGGGGGGAAAAAAAAACAGTACTGTTAGTGTCATTTTGTCACACAGTAAAATAATGCAGAAGCTGTGTTCTGTCAGAGGTCAGCAGAACTCTGCAGTTACAAGGATAGAAGGTAGACGTAGGCAGCTTGGGAGAATTTTGTTTTTTCCACTAGATTTTAGAGGCGTACGTGAAATTGTGTGCTTCCTTTAATGAGACCCTTACTAGGCCTTACAAGGCCTGTGTTTTAGGCAATACCTCTAAATTTTTCTTTATTTTGGTTCTAGAAATAATGGAAAATAAAAGGAAGTTGCCACATTTAAACTTTTGTCTCATGTGAGGACTTCAGAATGTGACATAATTTCCTACAAGGACAAGTATCTAAGTGGCAAGGGAGGGGACAGTTAGGGCTGAGCGGGGATCTAAAAGTGATTTTCAAGATTCTTTCGATTTCCTGCAACTATCATGATGCACTGTCAGCAGGTTTCTTTAATTGGATCCCTGTGGTGTAGAGGTGGTGGTGTTGGGGAACCCTAGACGTCAGGGGAACAGTGGAGAGGGTGGAAGGCATGAAGGACAGATTCGCACATTCCCATAATGTGACACTTGTGCTTTCTGTGTGTGCTCTTTCCAGAATCTGTGAGAAGAAGCTCCCACGATGGCTTGTTCAGGTCTCCGGAGGGTGGCCCACGCGAGTACGTACCTGATGAGAATGGTCGGCACCGCCTCCAGATGCCGTCAGCGCTGGGCCTCGGGCACAAGGCCTGATGCTTCTGAGTGCACTGCCCGGGGAGCTGCAGGTGGCGTGGTGGAGCTGCTGGGCCAAGCCTACCCACGGGATGACCACACCAACCTCACCAGGAAAGTCCTCTCCAAGGTCGGTAGGAATCTGCACAACCAGCGGCATCACCCGCTGTGGCTGATCAAGGAGAGGGTGAAGGAGCACTTCTACAAACAGTACATGGGCCGCTTTGGGACCCCGCTGTTCTCTGTCTACGACAACCTTCCTCCAGTGGTCACAACCTGGCAGAACTTTGACAGCCTGCTTATTGCTGCCGACCACCCCAGCAGGAAGAAGGGGGACAACTACTACCTGAACCGGACGCACATGCTGCGGGCACACACGTCGGCGCACCAGTGGGACCTGGTGCACTCGGGGCTGGATTCCTTTCTGGTGGTGGGCGACGTATACCGGCGCGACCAGATCGATGCCCAGCACTACCCTGTGTTCCACCAGCTGGAGGCTGTCCGGCTCTTCTCCAGGCACGAGGTGAGTCTGGGGACTCTTCTGTCGCTGAAGAACATCGTGGATAATTCTTGGTGAGGTCACTAAGGTTTGTCTTAAGAAAGCTGGTATAGTCAGTCACCTTTGGTCTTACTTTGCTTTAGTATCATTTGTACTTAATGAAGTCCTTCATACAGGCCAACCCTTGATAGTTTTTCGTTGATTTTTTGGGTTAGTAACTGCAGAGGTTAGTAGGCCTTTGTTTTCGCTTGTTTGTCCTTTTCTGTTCTCTCAATACTGACCTGCCTTTCTCTGGATTACTTTTTCTGAATGGCTCAGATTCACCTTTAGCCCAACATGACTGAAGATATAACACTGAAGCCTGCGTTCAGGTTACCCCAAACCTCAGGTAGTATAGGAGTCTTTGGGTGGCACAAATGGTTAAGCTCTTAGCTACTAACTGAAAAGTTGGAGGTTCAAGTCCATCCAGAGCTACCTCAAAAGAAAGGCCTGGCGATCTGCTTCTGAAAGGTCATAGCCTTGAAAATCCTATGGAGCACTGTTCTCCCCTGACACATGTGGGTTGCCATGATTTGGAATTGACCACAACTGTTTTATTTTGGCAGGTAGCATAAGTTAATCATGTTGTCAGGCTGTTAGAGATGAAAGAATTTCTCGTAGAGCGGAAGGGGACTGGTGATTGTAAACCGTGTCCTTGTTCCCATGCCCTTTCCTTGTCCTATCCTGCTTTGCATGATGCATGGGGATGTCTTAACCACTGCCATTCTTAATGTATAAATTTGGGTGAATAGAGCCTTTTTGGCCAGGAAATCTGATCTTCTGGCCATTCTCAAAATGTTATCCTAAGATTTTGGGGTATTTTGGGGGCAAATAATGAAAATCCCTGAAAGCTTTAGTCTGTTTCCTGAAAACCTGTAATACCACTTGTCCTTCATTCCTATACCTTTAAACTCTCTCCATTTTAATGTTAAAAATAAACAGAATTACACTAAGCACAGGAGATGCTAACTTGTCCTTTACTACTTATCCTCCCCCATGGTCAGGCATGAACATGCTTGCTGGAACAGGAAGCAGAATAACCATCACCGAACCCCCTCCTGCAAACACTAGCTTAATGGATTGTTAATATGAAAACAAATAGGCTAATAAGTAACCATGGCTTTGCTTTATTAAACAAGTCATGTAGTGAGAGACAGCTGAACGAGACGGTCTTCCCATCCGCTTTTGTTCCTTCCATGTGCCCCAGGGCCTGCCATGATCCTACAAATCTATTATAACACAACCGTGCGCGCGGTAGCCTTATACAAAGGGGCCGTCCAAGCTTGACCTCAAAGGAGCTTAGGTGAGCGTTCTTACTACTTGGAATAACTGGCTACATTCTAATTTAGGAATGCTAACTATTCACAGGAATATGGATTCATTAGGAAACTGGAAGAAAATGGACAAAAACAGGTCAAAGTCTGGAAAATACGACCAATGCTAGAATGCTGCTTATAATTAACGTGCACAGGGAGCCGTAATACTGGTGATACGGAGTCCAGGTCATGGTAGCTGACAGGTGCTCAGCCCAGCTTACCTCATTAGAGAAATAAAAAAGGAAAGCACTCACTAATTTGTAAGCCTGAATGTCATGGAAGTGGTAATGAAAGCTGCCTGACTCACCCTAGCATTTTAATGGGGAAAAGTCAAGGCTGCCACAGACGTCGAATAGTAGAGAGTGGAGTGGAGGAGCAGTCCTTGTCTTGTTACAGTTTGTTGTGGGTTCAGTGCGGCTTGGCTGGTAACAGGCATGGCTCCTCTAGTCTGATAATATTACTGTGTATTCTGCCTTACAGTGAAAAAAGAAAAAAATTATACACACGCATGTACACATACACATAGATACGTATGTATATAATCTCCTTTAGTTTTGTAATATGCTTTATGTTCATTGTTGCACTTGCTCCTCTTAACAAAGACCTCTTCAGGTGGATTATTCCACTTCACCCAGGAGGACTCTGAGGTTGGTAACTTCTCCACTTTGCCCAGCCAGTCAGTGGCAGAGCTGAAACATGAGCAGAGGTCTTCTGAGTCCGTTGCGCATTCTACTGTATTGTGTTGATTTTCCAAGTCCCAGAGGGACCTGCTGTAGTTTCAACAGTGGTGTCAGAGGTGAGGGGACTGGTGTGCTGGGAATTCTTGGCCTTAACTAAAGTGTTAGTACTACGTCTGACCTAATCTAAATGCTTTTTAAAAAAAAAATTTTTTTTTATTCTATTTTGATGAGGGTTTACAGTGCAAATTAATTTCTCATTTAACAATTAATGCACATATTGTTTTGTGACATTGGTTGCCACCCCCACGACATGTCAGCACTCTCCCCTTCTTGACCTTGGGTTCCGTGTTACCAGCTTTCCTGTCCCCTCCTGCCTTCTCGTCCTTGCTCCTGGGCTGGTGTGTGTCCCTTTAGTCTCATTTTGTTTTATGGGCCTGTCTAAACTTTGGCTGAAGGGTGAACCTCAGGAGTGACTTCATTACTGAGCTGTAGGTCTTTGTCAGACCATTAAGTCTGGTCTTTTTTTTTTTTTTGTGTGAGTTAGAATTTTGTTCTACATTTTTCTCCAGCTCTGTCTGGGACTCTCTATCATGATCCCTTAAACTCTTTATTTTTTCTTCAGTTTTTTCCTCTCTGAATAGGATTTTTAAAACAATTATAATAATACTTAAAAAGGAGCCCTGGTGGCACAGTGGTTAAGCACTAGGCTGCCAGGCAAAAGGTTGGCGGCTCCATGAGAGAAAGACCTGGCCATCTGCTCCCATGAAAATCTCAACGTAGGAAACCCTCTTGGGTAGTTTTGCTTTGTCCTGTAGTGTTAGTATGAGCTGAAATTGACTAGAGCCAAACAACAACAACAATATGTAATTTAAAATTTGTTATTTTTTAAAGTTTTCCTGTCATTTAATAATCCTTCTAATCTTTAGTCATCGTAAGGTATATTTCGGAAACCCTGGTGGTGTAGTGGTTAAGTGCTACGGCTGCTAACCAAAGGGTCGGCAGTTCGAATCCACCAGGCGCTCCTTGGAAACTCTGTGGGGCAGTTCTACTCTGTCCTATAGGGTCGCTATGAGTCAGAATCTACTCAGTGGCACTGGGTTTTTTTTTTAAGGTATATTTCAGCAAGAAGAAAAGTGGATGTACAAGTAAGGGGTACAAAAAACAATGATGACCCTAGAAATGGAGGAAATATGACAATAAATAAATTCACTATTAATCGCTATAAAACTTCTTGGTGTTTTTTAAAAAGATAAAATAAAAATGAAAACTCTAACCGACAATAACAAATTGAGAGGGAGAAATCAATAGGTATTTAAAGCCTGCTAAGGTTCTTATCATATTTAGGGAAAGGACAGAAATTCTGAGAAGCTTTGTTGAAAAACAAATCAGATTGCAGTGCAGTCTATACATTACAAACTGATAAGGGGGGAAGGGAGTATCTTAGTCATGTAGTGCTGCCATAACAGAAATACCACAAGTGGATGGCTTTAACAAAGGGAAATTTATTTCCTCACAGTCTAGTAGGTTAAAAGTCCAAATTCAAGGCATCAGCTCCAGGGGAAGGGTTCCTTTCTCTGTCGGCTCTGGAGGAAGGCCTTTGTCCTCGATCTGCTCCTGGTCGAACAGCTTCTCAGGCACAGGGACCCCATGTCCTAAGGACACGCTCTGCTCCTGGTGCTGCTTTCTTTGTGGTATGAGGTCCCCAACTCTCTGCTTGCTTCCCTTTCCTTTTATCTCTTGAGAGATAAAAGGTGGTACAGGCTGCACCCCAGGGGAAACTCCCTTTACCTTGAATCAGGGAGGTGTTACAATCCTCTAAGCATAAAATTACAATTACAAAATGGTGGACAACCACACAGGGCCTAAACAAGTTGATACATACAGTTTTGGGGGGCATAATTCAATCCGTGACAGGGAGAATGAAGAAAATGATCTCAGTTTAACAGAAAGAAAACTATGGTGAATGGAAACCCAAAATGAAAGTGTAATCCAAATGTATTGGTATTCACAATTTTAAATGGGTTAAACTCACCAAATAAAGACACAGCTTATCAGGTTGACCATTTTTCAATTAGATAACCTGATACAAAACCACACCAGAGGTTGCAAATAAAGTCATTAAAAATGTTTAGCAAGGAAGGCTCAGGAAGCAATATTAATATTAGCTAAAATAGAATTTGTGGCAGAAATGATACATAGAAATAAAGAGGGACAAATATCAACCAATAAGCTTTATGAATTATGAATTTTTATGTTCCCAACATTATAGCTTTAATCTATAATGCAAAAGTGAAGAATTAAAAGATAAATTTGATAAGTCTATAGTCATGATAGAAGATTTTAAGTTACTTCTTTTTTGCCTCTGTCAAAAACCAATGGATTAAAAAATGGAAAAAAAACCCAATAGATTAAGCAGTCAATCTGAATAAAACAATAAGCTTGATTTATATTTATTTTTAAAATACAGTATATATAAAATTTACAGTAAATGTATATATTTAGGAAACCCTGGTGGTGTAGTGGTTAAGTGCTATGGCTGCTAACCAAAGGGTTGGCAGTTCGAATCTGCTAGGTGCTCCTTGGAAACTCTTTGGGGCAGTTCTATTCTGTTCTGTAGGGTCACGATGACCTGGAATTGACTCGATGGCACTGGATCTGGGTTACATATATTTGTATGTATGTTTCTGTATTTGTATACACACACATATATCTGTCTGCCAGTGGAAATGCTTATATGTATATAAATGGAATATATATATTCTAATGCCCAAAAGTTGGAGGCATACATTCTTTTAAGATAAATTGTCCCTGTACTGGTTCACAGTTGAAGTCTAAATAAATGTCAAAAATTCAATACCACAAATAGAACAATGCCTAACTACAATGCAGCTTATGTAGAAAGCAGTAAGAAAAGGGTAATAAAAACTTTCCATATTCTTGGAAATTTGAAAATGCACAGCTATAGATTCACAGGTTAAAGAGAAAAATTACAATAAATTGCAAGTTGCGTATAACTGAGCAGCAATGAAAATACTTCAAAACTGCTGAGATGTAGGGAAAAAGAGTTACTTTGTTATGGAGAAACTTGGTAGACCCAACTTAAGTCATATGACCAAAGTTAACATTAAAAAACACAAACTGATGGGATGTAACTAAAGCAGTACTTGTGGTACATTTATGTTTTAACTTATTTATTAAAATAACAACAAAAACCTTGAAAATCAATGAGTTTAGTGTTCAATTTAATAAGTTAAAAGGTAGACAGGAGGCAGGTGTAAAGATTTTGAGTCTCCCTAAATTCCATTAAAGAGCAAAACCAAACACCACAGACAATGTTTGTAGCATCACCAGGTGACAGGGTTTCTTTAAGGTCCTTGCAGTGGGTGGGCACTAATAGCCGATACCTATAAGGTCAGCATTGTGTCATAAACTGAGGAAATGGAGGGAACAGAGGAGCTGGGAAAAGGAGAGCTTCCTAGGAGTCTCTCAGAGAACAAGCTCCAGACAACCAGAACTACTCATGAAACTTTCACATTAAGTAGTAGTGACATTGCTCATCAGTGGCTGCTAACATCACAAAAAGGGGGACAACTAGATTATCTGTCTCCTGATTGAAGAATACAGTGCCAACTATGAAATCCTGTCAAAAATTTGAACTTGAATCTGATCAAGTCTCTGGATCCAGCCACCAAATACATAGAAAGTGCAGGAGACAGAGGAACATGTTAAACTACACCAGGAAGATGTAATAAAGCAAGATCCAAACTGTGGGAAACTCTACAACAGTGCTGCTCAAGATGTAATCTGCGTAATAAAATAAGTAGAGAAGATATTTAAGCAGCATTAAAATAATAGTTATTGTAAGCAATGTTTCAGTGTTTAGAAATGTTTAAGCCCTACATTCAAGCATGTTACCAGTGGACTTCTTTTGTTGAACAGAGTATAGACTTTCAGGTGCTCCTAAACTCTCTCGATGAGTTGCGTGGTACACAATCTGTGTAGTATGTGTTGTCGGACCATGCATTAGTTTTCAACTGAATGAAATAAATTGCAAGAAAAACAAAAGACGTAGAGATGGAATCAGTAGATTAAAAAAAGATCAACAAATTACAGCATGTAGATCCTGATTGGAGCCCTGGTGGTTCAGTGGTTAAGAGCTTGGCTGCTAATGGAAAGGTCAGCAGTTCACATCTACCAGCTGCCCCTTGGAAACCCTACGGGGCAGTTCTACTCTGTCCTGTAGGGTTGATATGAGTTAGAACCGACTTGACCGCACCTAACAATAAAAACAACGTTCAAGATTCAGGGAAACCATATTTCAAAAGAAAAAAAAAAACTAAGAGAAAGGAAAACATTATAACATTTAAGACTTGGAAATTTGAACATTAACTGGATATTTGAAATTAAGGAGTTCGTTTTTTTTTTTGAAAATATTTTAGATATAACAGTGGTTTTGTATTTTTAGAAACTTGCTTTAGAAATACATGCTGAAATAGCTTTGGATGAAATCATATGTTTAAGATTTTTTCAAAATATCATGGGAGAGAGAATAGGTGCTGAGGGGTGGAAGAAAGGATTGGTCATGAATTGTTAATTATTGAAGCTGGGTGTTGGGTACATAAGGGATCATTATTCATTAAATTTTCATAATAAAATATTAAAATAAAAAAAAAGAAAAACATTGGGACCAGTCAGTCTAAAAACATTTGCTGAACGTTTACTGGGATCTAGGACTATAAGAAGAAATCTTATGTGATTCTTTACATGAGATGGTTCCGTGCTTTCATAAGGAAGACAACCATTAATATTAACATATATGTGTGTGTGTATCAGAATATATTAATGATAAGACATGCCTTGCGTGCAGTAGAAAACTGAAAACAATTAAATCTGTAATCAATAACCTCTCTTCCATAAAAGACGTCAGCCTCAGATTATTTTCTCTTTGAGTTTTACCAATTTATGGAAGAACTTTAATTTTGTATAGTCTGTTTCAGAGAATAGAATGAGAGGCCCATCAAGCTTATTTTATAAGGTTGTTGTTGGGTGCCACGGAGTCGGCCTCCGACTCATGACAACCCCATGCACAATGTAATGAAACACTGCCTGGTCCTACGCCATCCCCGTGATTGGTTTCGGATTGGACTATTGTGATCTGTAGGGTTTTCACTGGCTTATTTTTGGAAGTAGATCACCAGTCCTTTCTTCATTTATAAAGCTAGATATTTTAATATCTAAACTAGATTAAAAAATTTTAGAAGATTCATCCTTATGAATCCTTATGAACATGGATCATTTTTTTAAAATGAACAGATACAGAATTTAAATGAAACATTTGCAAATATAATTCATTGGTGTATTGTTTTATGTGTATTACATTATACCATATTACCAAAATATTAACAAATAAAAGGAGAAAAACGTGATCACCTTAATAGATGAAGAAAAAGCATTTGATGACATTTAATGTCTCATGACATTAAAAATTAGCATTTGATAATGACTCATGATCAAAAAGTGGCAAACTAGGAATAGAAGGAAACTTTCTTAACTTTATAAATTATATCTGTCAAGTACTCACAGTGAACATCGTTATTAATGGTGAATCACTATAAACATTGCTATCAAAATTGGCGATAATTTGGGATAGAATATGCAGAACAGTTATTAGAACTCATAAATAATTCATCAACTTTGCTGGACACAGGAGCAATTTATAAACATTAACATCCTGTATTCACAAGTAATAACCAGTTAGAAAGTGCACCAGAATAAGGATTTCACTCACACTACCAACTAAAACTTAGAGATAACTAGATATAAATTTTGTAGATGATAAAAGTATATATGAGTATGATTATCAAATATTAAATAAGACATGAAAGAAGAAGAAAAAAGGAGTGGTCTACTCTGTTCGTCAAACCCACCCAGCAGCTCCATGGGAGAAAGACCTGGAGATCTGCTCCCATAAATATTAGAACCTAGAAAACCTTAGGATGGAGCTCTGCCCTATCACTTAGGGTCTGTATGAGTCAAACAACTTGATGGTACCTAAAACAACCTAGCATGTATATAGATTTATAGGTTCAAAACAATATCATAAAGATGGCAGTTCTACCAAAAGTAATCTGTAAATGCAGTAAAAATCTAAACAAAATGTCCACTGAGTATTTTGGGGAAGTTGAAAGCACATTTAAGAGAAGCTAGAATAATTTTTAAGACCATCAGTATAAGGAATCTGCCTACCAGGTATCAAGACTTAAAATAATGCTATAATTATTAAGTCTGTTTAGTATTGGCACAATGTTAGTCAAATTCAGAATTTAGCAACAGCTATATGCATATTTGGGAACTTGTTATAAAAGTGATGGTAAATATGTGGGAAGATGATAAATTGTTCTGAGACCATTTCTCTGTGTAGGAAAAGAATTGACCTCTACCTTATGCCAAATGCAGGAATTAATTCTGGATGGATTAACAATCCACTTGTGAAAAAGAAGTCTGTAAAATTTATAGAAGAAAATATAAGCGATTATCATTATCACCTTGGAGGTAGAATATATCTTAAATAGGACAAAAAATCCAAAGGAAAAAATTGTTGGCTACATTGAAGTATAACTTCTGCCTCACAAAAGATCTTGAAGTGAAGTTAAAAGACAAGCTACACAGTCGGTGGAGTTACTTGCTTTGCATACAGCTGACACAAGACTAGTATGAATCATATAAGAAGATTTCAATATGAGAAAAAGAATCCAATAAGAAAAAAGTTTTGCAATATCTAAGGTTGGCCAATATGGGATGCAATGATAATGCTTGTGGCACTGACTGTTGTTAGGTGCTGTTGGACCGACAGAGTAGAATTGCCCCATAGGGTTTTGGAGGCTGTAATCTTTACGGGAGCAGGTTGCCATGTCTTCAGTGGAGCCTCTGAGTGGGTTGGAAGCACAAACATTTCAGTTAGTGGCCTAGCACTTAACCATGTAAAACCTCACACCTGACATTCCAATCCTAAGTATATACTTCAGAGAAATTCTTGTGTGCTGTCTTGATCATCTAGTCCTGCTATAACAGAAATGACACAAGTGGATGGCATTAACAAAGAGGAGTTTATTCTCTCACAGTCCAGTAGGCTAGAAGTCCAAATTCTTTGCACTGGTTCCATTAGAAGGCTTTCTGTTCCTGTTGGCTCTGGAGGAAGGCCTTTGTCATCAGTCTTCTCTTGGTCTGGGGGCATTTTCGCTCAGGAACCTCAGATCCAAAGGATGCACTCTGCTTCCAGTGCTGCTTTCTTGATGGTATAAGGTCCCCGTGCCTTTCTGCTCGCTTCTCTCTTTTATACCTCAAAAGAGATTGGCTTAAGACACTAATCTTATAGATTGCATTGGTATAACTGCTGCTAGTCCATCTCATTAACATCACAGCGGTAGGATTTACAAAACACAGGGAAATCGCATCAGATGACAAAATGGGAATCATGACCTACCCAAGTTGACAGATATTTTGGGGAGACACAATTCAATCCATGACGTGCTCTTCTCAAGAGATACATATATTCATAACACTGTTAGTAATAGTGTCATACTGGAAACAACTCGAATTCCCACCAGGAATTGAACAGATAAATAAATTGTGGTACATTTATAGGTTTAATGTGTATCATGTAGTTGTGAAAATGAGTAAAACACAGCTATATGCAACAACAGTTGGAGTATCTAGATTGTGCGTGTGGTATGATGGTTAAGGTTGTGTGTCAGCTTGGCTGGGCCATGATTCTCAATAGTTTGGCAGTTATGGAGTAGTTTGGCAGCTCTGTAATGATGTAATCACCTCCATAATGAGATTTGATATAATCATCTCCATGATAAGATCTGCTGTGAGCAGCTGATGAGTTGAAAGGGAGTTTCCTTGGGGGTGTGCCCTGCATCCAATATAGGTGGACTTTCTGGCAAAGCTTGCTGGCTTTTGCTCTGCTCTGGATTCAGCTCATCAGCATCTGACCTCCAGTTCTTGAGACTTGGGCCAGCAGCCTGCCACTTTATCTGCCAGTCTTGGACTCATCAGCCTTTGCATCCATGAGCCAACAGCCTGCTGTATGACCTGTAGATCTTGGGTTCATCAGCCCCTGCAGCCATGTGAGTCAGGAGAAGCCTCCACCTTGAAGCCTGACCCACGGACATGGGACTTTCTAGCCTCTACAACTGCGTGAGCCATTTCCTTGAGATAAAGCTCTCTCTATAGGTAAATGATATATATCATTCATACATATACTTCAGTGGTTTTGCTTCTCTAAAGAACCCAGGCTAAGACACACACTAAATGAAACATCAGAGGTTCAATTTCATCCAAAGATGCCTTAGAAAAAAGCCCTGGTAATCTACTTTTGAAAAATCAGCTATCGAAAGCCCTATGGATCACAGCTTCACTCTGATACACATGGGGTCATCATGAGTTAGAGTCAACAATATGGGAACTGTTATATACATTAACTTAAATGAATGTAAAAAATAGTCTTGAGCAAAAAAAAAAAAAGGAAAAAGTTACAGAAGTGTCCATTGTATGATTACATTTATATAAAGTTAAAAAGTGGGCAAAATTAACCAATGTATTATTAGGGGTTCACAGATACGTGGAAGAACAGTAAAGGAAAGCAAGGAAATAAAAAATTGAATTTAGTGTTTACCTCTGAGGAGCGGGGGCGGAGGAGACGTATGTGATCAGTAGGAACCTGAAGGGACTTCCAGGTTTTTAGTATTCTTCTCTTTTCTGACTCTGGATGTGGGTGATCGGCATGCGTAATACATTTTTATTATTCTTTAAATATAATATAGTTATTATATATTTTTTGTAGTATGATTTATTTTGTAATTTTTTTTTTTAAAGTAAGAAAAACAAGCAAAGAGTACAAACTGCCTATTGACAGAAGTAGACATGTGATCGGCCAGTAAACAAGAAACAGCTTTATTAGTCATTAGGAAAATGGAAATTAAAACAACTAGTTACCATTTCAGACCCATCAGATTAACAAAAATTAATAACCCTGACAATACCAAGTATCTGGAGGAACTATAAATCTTACACCCTTGAGAATGTAAATAGTTGTCATCACTTGGTAGAGTAGTGTGGTAATTTCCAGTATTTTATTTGTATTTGTATGCCGTATGATCTGTTATTTTTAAGTGTAAAAAGATGGAATCAATGTAAGTGTCCATCAAGAAAGCATGAAGTAAAATGGGCTCTGTTTATACATCAAATACTATATAGCAATTAAAATAATAAACTAGAGGGACCTCTGTCAATGTGAGTAAAGCTTAACAACGTTAAGAGAAGGAAATAAATTGCCAGTGATAATTTTTTTATAGACATTCCAAATAGGCCCAGCAAAGTATGCTTTCATGTACTTGTATTTCCTCTCTCTTTCTAAACACACACACACACACACACACACACACACACACACCCAGTTAACCAGTTACCATTGTAATCCATGTAAGTCGGAGTAGACCTGTGTTCCCTAGGGTTTTAAGTACCTGATTTTTTTCTGAAGTAGATCATCAGGCCTTTCTTCTGAAGTATCATTGGGTGGACTTGAACCTCCAACCTTTTGGTTAGCAGCCAAATGCATTAGCCATGTGCACTACCCAGGACTACACACAAAAATTGTTTTTTGGTTAAAGAAATATATAGTAGGTGTGGAAAAAAAGTATGTGCCAATTTAAACTCCAAAATCAGGTTAAATTCCAAAATCTGGAGGGAGGAAGAATGAGATCAGGAGTCATATCGTTCTTTGAAAATGATGCAGGTGATACACTTTTTAAGGTCATAGGATTTTGAGACTAAAGGGTTTGAGAACCACTCAATGTAGCTTCTGAGCACAATTTGTACAAATCATTAGTGTATTTATTTTGCAAAGAATGGCAGATTTGGTATATTTGGTAGACCCACCAGAGGGAGCCCATACAAATTCTTTGTCTTTTAATCTGATTTTAAAAAAAGATTAATTAAAAAGTACATACCGGGACTCAAATAAACTGTATTTTCCTATAGTCCCTGGAGGTACCTTGTCACATGTCCCTAGCTGTGCCTGCCCATGGGTCCTGTGAATGTACCGAGGGTGTTCTATAGACACATTCTGCAGTTAAGTCTTCAGCCCTAGCTACAGAGTCCTTATTTCCTTAGTCTGTCTTCATTCCCTTTTAATAGTGTCCTCTGGGCCAGGTTTACTCAGGCTCTTTCACCTACACACACATGTGCAAGCAGTACTTCCTTCTGAATCTTCTAGATAATTCATGATAAGCCTTCTTTCCTTCCTGTCTCTATCTTCATTATTATTTAAAAAAAAAAAAAAAATTGTCTTAATGCCTCCTGTTTTTTTGAATTTTATGTAAGAATGTTTGTATGTTTTTTGCCACTTGTCTTTGACTGGTAATTCTCAACCTTCAACTAGTTCTTCAACTAGTTCCGGTCTATGACTCAGTTTTTGTTGATCTTACTGAAAAATTAAAAATGTGAGGTCAGTGTAGCAAGTTTTATAAAGATGTATTTATTCCCCTTAAAGTTTTCTCCTTTGTTCGAGAGATGATTTCTTTGCGACTTTCTTTGGCGTTAAAATATTGTGTGTTTTATGAAGTGATGGTGAATGTATTTTTAAAATATGCCTGTACTCGGCAAAATAAAACACTGACAACCTTATCTTAGTCCCAAGAATTTTTTAAGGTTTTTACTGGCCCATGAAGCCCAAAACTTAAGATCTTTATAAATGAAGACATAGTTATGTTATGAAGAAGTTGTAAATATTATGTAATTAATATATAATTCATGAGCACATAAATTGAAATGTTATTATAGAAGAGATGAATGAAAGTGTACAGAGAAGTAAGCTTTTGCTGTAATTTTGACCACAACCTATAACTGAAGTGGTACTTCATCAAGATGTCTATGCCAAGCTGATATCTTCTACCCCTTTAGAAGCAGACACATGCTCAACCTTTATAAAAAATAATCACTGTTATTTCACAATTAATTCATGTAAGAGTGTGGTTAAGGGGTTCCTTCCAGAGGTTGGGCTCCTTGCCTATAATGGTACAATCCTGGGTGAGTCAGTATCCTTCATTTTGAACCATCCCTTTGGCATCCTTTGTGGTTCATCCTTATCAGAAAACCTCACTCATTTATCATTAGAAAATTACACTTTCGCTCCCTTTGATATTCTCTCCCACTTTCCAGATGGTTAATTAGAACCCTCCTGTACTTGGGCTTCTTCTGAGTTTCCCCACTGTTATTCTTGTGGTGAGCCAAGGGTAGTCTCTTTATTCTTGGTTTCTGCCCCAAATCACTTTCCTGCCTGTCAGAGAATGACAAAGGCTTTATTCTCCACCGTGGGGTTATTGGGTTTCCTTAATAGCCTCATGTTGAGGGGCTTGATTGAAGGCATTTTTATTTGGCTTTGTTATGTTAACAGTCACCGTGTTTCCCTAATATCTTTTTTAAAATCTTTTAGGAAGGACTTCTTAGTCAAAGACACTCTTAAATTGAAATAGCTTTTTTCTTTTCATTTCATTTATCTGTGTAAATGTTTATGTAGCCTTACTGCTTGATAGTGAAGCAAAAGGCAACTGGTCCTACCCAGGAGTCCATGATATATTGGATTTGAAAAATACCCCATCATTGGAAGACAAAAAGGGGCTTGGAAGGACTATTTAAGAGGGAACCTCTTTTCTGTGGCTCAGGGCTTTTACAGTTAATTAGTTCCTGCTTACAACAAGGTAGCAACAACTAGCCTTCTGGACTGAGAGGCTATTACTGACCTATAACATTGGTTGCTCCTGCCTCTCATTTGTCTTTTGTCTTTTGGCACTCGCTGCCTTGAACCGCTACTTTGTGGATACCTGGTGTCTCCAGCTGGTTCATCAACTCTGTAAGGATGGCACTCTCTCTGACCCAGGAGCCTGCCCAGGACTCTCCCTGAATGTGGCACTCAGGTGTCTCCTTTGTTCTGGTCTGCTTACTTTTCATTTTGCAAAAGATGGCAGCTGCTATAGTTGGCTGCATACAAATTCACCTGCCTACCTTTGTGATTGGGCCTTTTCAGAGCTGTTTCTCATCCTGCATCCATCCGGAGGAGTAGGCATATTAGTCAGGGTCCACTCAGGAGACAGGAACCTCAAGGTAATTTGAACTGGGAACCTTTCAGAGAAAGAAATATTAACTCCAACACAGAGGACTGGAGTAATTTTATGAGAAATCGGCAAGGAAAAAGTAAAAGGAACTCTAAAGAATACAGAACTAGCAGATACAAGGAGCCCCACTAGCCCTAGGACTGATATAGAATGCCCAAGGAAGAGACTCCATCCCAGCTGTAGCTCGCTGGATGGCATAGGCATGACAGTGGTGCTGCACCCATGGAATTTACTGTAAATCCACACTCTGGAATTTGCTGGAAATTGGCATTCTTGGGTGCTGTGGAAAGCTGTTCTTGGGACGGTGTCTTGCTTATGGCCCTCTGTTATGAAACTGCCCAAGAAGGGAGAAGGGAGTTGCCACTGGAGCCCGGCGGTACTGTCTGCACTTGTTGTGTGCCATGGAGTCAGTTCAGACTCCTGGCTACCCTGTATCTGGAAAAAGGAGCTCATGGAACCAGCAGGAAGAATTCCTTTCCTTGTAGTACCTTTCCAGTACTGTCTACTTACAAAGGAAAAATATCTAAAGGGCCCAACTCCATTTTAGCAGAGCAGGCAATTAAGGATTGACTTGTGACTGAGAGGCAATAAAATGATAACTGGCACCTTAAGCTTGTTCCCTTTTCTGAATGTCAGGAAGGCTTTAGGGAAGTAGACCGTTATTCACAGAACAGATTGCTAGGGAAGGCCATGTTTAGGGAAGCAAACATACTTCTTTTCATTTTAATTTAAAATTTCTGAATACAATTTAGGTATTGTAGAAGCTCTGTAGTTATTGGTTCTCAGTACATGGAGTGTGTAAAGAGTAGAGGGTTTTCAGAAGGGTAAAAACTTGTGCTCCTGAACCAGTAATAGCAACCAGAGGGAAACAGATGAATATTCATTACATCTAATTCCTTCAAGGTCTCAGGAAAATTATTGCCATTTTCATTCTATGTTTGCTGTTGGAGGCCAAGAGGGCCTCATTGGGTTTTACTGAACCACCTCATTACAGTAACAACATTTTTTCTACTCCCTGAAGTGATGTGTGAAAGTAGCAAAAATATTTTCCCAGTGATATCATGCTCTTTCACAGTAGACTTCTCACCTCTCTAGGAGTGACCTTTCTCTGCCTGGTGCACGTTGCTGAATGCTACCCGTATGGATGCAGCAGATCATTTCACATTCTCAGTTTGGTAGGTGCAGTGGGGCAGTCGGTCAGAGGGAGTTCTCCTTACCAGCCACCCTTAAACTGGCTCACAGTATTTGACACTCACATCCAGTTCAGTTGTGGGATCAGGTACCTGAATCTACTCATGGAAGTAAAAGATTACACTGCCACCATTTGGCTGATGATGTGCCATTGAACAGGTTCTTAAAGTGTCCCTTTCTGGGATTTTGCCCTGGAACATTCTTTCTGTTGTCATCCTCCTGACTCAAAAAGTGTTAAGTTTGAAACTTTGGAAGTTAAATGAAGTTCTCTTAAAGTAGAAACATCATTTAAACACAATGTTTTATTATTGAGAAACCTTATGTAATTTTCTCTGTGATTTGTAGTATTTCATCATAGCAATGATTCCTATCCTTTTCTTTTTTAGCATTTGAGAGTCTGAGGATAGTGTTGGACACTCCCGACAAATATACATATATTGTTGTTGTTAGGTACTGTTGAGTTGGTTCCAACTTATAGGGAACCTGTGTATAGCAGAACAGAACACTGCCCGGCCCTGCACCATCCTCACAGTTGTTGCTATGTTTGAGTCCATTGTTGCAGCCACTGTATCAGTCCATCTTGTTGAGGGTCGTCTTCTTTTTCGCTGACATCCCTACCAGGAATGATGTCCTTCTCCAGGGACTGGTCCCTCCTTATAACATGTCCAAAGTATGTGAGATGAAGTCTTGCCACCCTTGCTTCCAGGGAGCATTCTGGCTGTCCTTCTTCCAAGACAGACTTTTTCGTTCTTCTGGCAATCCATGGCGTATTCAATGTTCTTCGCCAACACCATAATTTAAAGGCATTAATTCTTCTTTGGTCTTCCTTATTCATTGCCCAGCTTTTGCATGTGTATGAGACGATTGAAAATACCATGACTTGGGTCAGGCACACCTTAGTCCTCAAAGTGACGTCTTGGCTTTTGAACACTTTAAAGAAAGAGGTCTTTTGCAGCGGATTTGCCAAATGCAATATGTTGTTTGATTTCTTGACTGCTGCTTCCATGGGCATTGATTGTAGATCCAAGTAAAATGAAATCCTTAACAATTTAAGTATTTTCTTTGTCATGATTTTGTTTAGTGATCCAGTTGGGAGGATTTTTGTTTTCTTTATCTTGAAATGTAATCCATACTGAAGGCTGTAGTCTTTGATCTTCATCGTATATACATATAAAATTTTGTGTCTAAGGGGTTCCCTAGACTCCTAGACTAGATCATGAAGTTTGAAGTCATTGTCAAGGAGATAGTTTCAGTCTCCATGTGGGTAATTACCAGTCTAAGTCTGTAGTGACCAGGAAAGCTATTGTTCTTAATTCTCTTGATTGTTCTTGTTCTTGATTGCTTTTTTATAATAATTCTGTTGGATCACATTGCCATGCTGTGGATATGTTCAGTAGTGGGTTACCTAAACAGTCCCAGAAGTTAGGGTTAAGTGAGCTACAGTAAGGGAATGGTGTCTTAATTTGGGAATGACCAGATTTCAGCTATTCGGATGATTATGTCAGAGTTTATCAAGCAACCTACAACAAATTCATCCATAGCAATGTACCCAGACAAACAGTGCTTTATTGTTTAAAGGCTCTAACAGGATTTGAAATCTACAGCCAATCCAGGATACTAGTGTAGATCTACGGGTAGGCTCCTTCTTGAGGATTGTGGTGATTCCAACTTTTCAAATGTGTTCCAGGGATATAGGCACTTTTGGTGCTGTCTGTTGTTGGGTAGCCAGACTTGCAGTAGAACACTGAGAATCCCCTGTCAGTTCTGATGACCCCTTCATTTGTTCTGTGAATGGCACGTTTTGAGTTGTTCTAGTTAGGTGCCATGAAGTTGGTTCCGACTCATAGTGACCCTGCATACTACCGAATGAAACACTGCCCAGTCCTGCGCCATCCTCATGATTGTGGTTATGCTTGAGCGCATTGTTGCAGCAACTAGTCAGTCTACCTCGTTGAGGGTCTTCCTTTTTCTCACGGTCCCTTTACTTTACCAATCATGATGTCCTTCTCCAGGGACTGGTTTTGAGTAGCTTGTAGTAAACCATTTAGCCAGTTACTAGTAACTAGCCTGTATCTGTACATCACAATGAGAGAATATAGAATTATGCATTTTTTACCCTTAAGGTTCAGTAAAGGACTGGAGCTTCTGGGTCGTTGGCTCTTGGAGCCCAGCTGGTAGTCTTGGCATCATTTCAGATGTTCATTTCAGGTAGCAGTGCCATAGTATTCTTGAAATAGCACCAACTTGTGAGCTGCCATTCACTGTGACATCCTTAAAAAGGTAGCTGCTGAGTCGATTCTGACTCATGGCGACCCCGTGTGTGTCAGAATAGAACTGCCCTCCACGGTGTTTTCGGTGGCTGATTTTTCAGAAGTAGATCACCAGGCCTTTCTTCTGAGGTGCCTCTGGGTGGGCTTGAACCTCCAGCCTTTCAGTTAGCAGCAGAACACTTTAACTGTTTGCACCACCCAGGGACTCCCAGTGACCTTAGGTAAATAATTTAACTGTTTTGAACCTCAATTTCTTTAACTAAAATGAGGAAAACTCTTGAGTTGTGACTTATGCATCTAGCATAATGCCTGGCAAATGGGAGGTGCTCAGCAAATGGCAATTCCTTTGTCCCTTTACATTTATCTTAAAAATTGATATCTGCCCTTTTCAGGTTGATTAAGTGTAAATCTACTTATCATCAAGGTGAATCCCATTTCTTATGGGCCCTGCTTTTCCGGTCTGATTCACGTCTTTTATTTTTTTTAAGCCAATGTTATGTTTTCTGTTCCTTCCCATAGTGGACTGATTAGAAATATGTCTTTTGTCTTCTTCCTTTAGAGTAGCTGATAGGATTTGGACAGGGCCTTGGTCCTGTTATTTTTCACCCACTGGCAACTCAGATGAGCTGTTTAGCCACCTGAAGAAGAAAATGCAATCTCTTTCTCTCAGTTTTATCTGTCGTCATGGCCTGGGAAGAGGATGGGGCAAGATCATAATTTTAAAGTTGACAGCAGAATGGATGAGATTTTCACCTCTTTGAAATTGTGGTGGTCAAGAGAACCAATTCACACCAGGACGGGGTGTTTTTGTCGTTGTTTTTTGCCTCAATGCATACAGGCATTTAATCTCTCATGTAGTGTGTGTACAGCTTCATGGAACTTTCTGGCTTTGAGTGATTAAAGTATCTGATAATTTCTCTGGATGGGCCAGACCTTGGCAGAATGTTCATCTGCTTTCTTCTCTCATTGGTCCCCCTAGGAGAAGAAGACTGCAGAAAAATACACTTGTCATGATATGTCAGGGTTAATAGAAGCAGGCAAAACAACTGACCAGATTTCTGAAACACCCAGAAGCATTTGACATCTTTGGGGAGTGCATGGAGGCAGGTAGTCAGCGGCAATGCCCCGCTGGCAGCTGCGCCATGAAACCTTGGCTTAGGCCAGGGAAACAGCTGTGTTGAGTCACATCAGGTGGGACTTGCTGTGCTAAGGTTCTTCCTTGATCTTGACCTCTTGAGAACATGTGTTTTTTTTTTTTTTTCCGCTAAACAAGCAACTAACGAGCCAGTATGATATATTCAACTTGAGGCTTTCTCTTGGAGGCTGAAGTGAGATCTGGAAAGTCCATATTTTTTGGCAAGGACCCGTAAGAGTTTGAAAATGAATGTCCAGTGTGGGGAGAGGTCCCTGGATGATGCAAATAGTTTGTGCTGTGTTATGAACCTGAAGGTCGATGGTTCAAATTGACCCAGCAGTGCTGCAGAAGAAAGCCCGGCAATTTGCTTCCGTAAAGATTATAGCCAAGAAAACTCAATGGAGCAGTTCTACGCTGCAGCACATGGGGTCACCATGAATCAGAATCACCTCCACAGCAATGGGTTGGTTTGGTGTTTTTTCTTTTTTTTTCAGTATGTGTGTGTGTGGAGGGGGTCGGGGGTAGGGGTAGGGGTAGGGGTTCCTGAGAAAGCTTAGATTTAAACCAGAGAGACTTGTCCACTTGAAACCTGAATTTCTCATCTTGTTAGCACTCATGACAGCCAATATTTTGTTCAGCTGCCCAGGACAAGTTGCTTCTCAGCCACCAGCTATTTTTTGGCATCCTTCACCTCAGAATTCCGGCTGTTTCAAATCTCTTCCCATTACCCCACTGGCACTGTGCCTCTGTGCATGGAGGGGAAATGAGACAGGCAGCGGGGAGGAAGTGGAGGCAGCTCTCTGCAGCAGAGCCCCCACATCCCTCCCTGTGCTAATCTCTGTAACTTGATTAATTGGCATGTGGCGAGCTACAGAAAATCCAGGGAATGACAAAACTGATTCAATATCAATTAGCTCAAACAGGAACAGACTTCCCACAGAGACCCCCAGGACCACGTTGTATTTAACTGGGCCCTTTAAAACACGTGTCTTCCCAAACCAGGAGAAGATGTAGATCTCACTTAGGGCCCAGTTGTTTAAAGAAATTAAAAACTGCAAATTGGGAGCTGAAATCCACTTGGGTGAGTCTGGTATCCCTTTAATATATCTGTCTCTTCATTGTGCTAAAATGAACCAATCCTCCCTCCAAAGCGATGTGAATACTTAATATTTGCTGAAATGCTTTAGTTGGATTTGAGAAACGTAATTGAATTTGCCTGCTGCTTTCAGGGGACATGAAGGCTTGGGAGTTCCTGTGGTAAAATATGTGAACGTGCTTATTTTTAGAAGTGATTCTTACTTCTTCTCTGTCCGTGAATCAAGAATTAATAAGCAGTTGGGTCTGCCAAGTGTATGAGGCTGTATTCATCAAAGTTACGGGCTATATCTGTCACTCTCCAAGTGACTGGCTATCCCTTGGGCTCAGAGGGGATCTGCTTAGTGGCAGGCTTTGGTTGAGCTGGGTTAGATATAGCTATGCCTTTGTGTTTGGATGCAGTGTGTTCTTGGGAACCTCATCCTAAAGGGGATAGTTATAAAATAAAATCCTGACCAAGTGCTATTTCTTTTGTTTACGTCCTAGTGAGAGGGACAGATAGAGAGAAATTATGCACAGCCAATCAGCACAGTGAGAGAGATAAGAGACTCAGAGAGGGAAATCTCTATCCCTGGGGTGATAGCAGACTTCCCAAAGAACCTTTTAATTTTTACTTTTTTGTAACTTTATTAAGGCATAATTAATATACCATAAATTCACCCATTAAAAGGGTACATTTCAGTGGCTTTTAGTATATTCACAGAGTTGTGCAACCATCACCACAATCCAATTTTAGAACATTATCAGTGCCCCACGAGGAGACCCTGTACCTGTTAGCAGTCGCTCCCATTCACCCTCCACCTAGTTCCTGGCAACCCACTAATCTACTTTCTGTCTCTATGGACTTGCTCATTCTGAATATCCAAAGAATTGTAAACACAAGTGGAAGTTATCCAGGCAAGGAGAAGCCCTGTGTTCTTGGCTGTGTGAGTAGTTGGTTTGAAGGCAGGAAGATGTGAAATAGTGTGAGGAGGCCCTGGGACCTGGATTGTGAAGTGGCCAGGGTGGAGGAAGTGACGGGAGGTGACGTCAGAGACGGAGGCATGAACTGCTTCCAGAAGAGCCTTCTATGTAAACTTTTGGAATTTGAGCTTTAGTTTAAAAAGAAGGAGGAGTCACTAATAGTTTTATGCATGAGAGTGATGCAATCAAATTGGCATTTTAGAAAGGAGTTTTTGCACAGTAGCCTGTGGAGTGGAGCAGAGTTGGGCTACACTGGAGATGGGAAGTTAGTTAGGGTGATGATGACTTCCAAGAGAGAACCAACCCAGCCCAACAAATGACAGCAATGACAGATATGAAAAGGTGGACTTGGGAGAGGTTGAGGAGGTGTGACAAACTGGATTTGGTGGCTAAATATGGGAAGTGAAGGAAAGGGAGAGCAGATAAAATTGCCCTTGGGTTCTGTTCTTGTTACCCATTCACAGAGTGAGGCAACCCGGGAGGAGAGGTATGTTTGGGGTGTATTAGAAATACCACAGGTGGGTGGCTTTAAAGAATAGAAATTTATTTTCTCACAGTTCAGGAGGCTAGAAGTACTAATTCAGACAACTGCTGTAGGGGAAGATCCATTTCTTTCAGCTTCTATAGCCCAGGTGTTCCTTGGCTCCTTGGTGATCCTGTCCTGCATCTGTCTTCACCTTTTTGCTGGTTTCTGTGTCTAATCTGTTCTTTTGATGATCACTCAGAAGTGATTAGGTTTAGGGCACACCCTACACTGATATGGCCTCATTAACATAACAAAGAAAACCTCATTCCCAAATGGTTTACATCCACAGGTATAGGGGTTAAGATTCCAGCACGTTTTTGAGGGGACACAGTTCAATCCATAGCAGGGTGGGAGTTAGGAGAGTGTGGGATGTGTTTAGGTCGAGGGTTTATGAGTGGGCAGGTGTATGTGCAGGTGTATGTGCGTGTCTGTGCCTTGGCACAGTCTGTGAGGACGGATGTGGAGATTGACGATTCGCGAAGATGGTCGTTGGAGCTATGAGGTTAGCTGAATTCATCTGGGAGAGAGAAGGCAAAGTAGGATGTGAGCAGGGCTGAACATGAGGCCTGCTCAGTACAAATATTTAGTGACAGGTGAAGGAAAGGAAAGCTGGGAAGAGCACTAGGAAAGAGCAACCAATTTAATGTGAAGAGGAAGCAGGGTCATGGTAGCATCATCTGGGATTAGAAGAAGTTTCCTTTGTTTTGTGGCCTCTTATTCACTATCCATCAGTTTGCCATACGGTGGTGACTTGTGTGTTGCAGTGATGCTGGAAGCTGGTATTTCAAATACCAGCAGAGTTAACGCGTGGTGGCAGGTTTCAGTGGAGCTTCCAGACTAAGACTAGGAAGAGAGGCCTGGTGATCTACTTGTAAAAATTAGCCAAGGAAAACCCTAGAGATCACAACAGAACATTTTCTGACTTGCTTGCTGTGGACAGATCATCAGGGGGAATTAATTGCTGAAGGAGGATATTATGTTTGTGAAGTAAAGCACCAACAAGGGTGAGGGAGATCCCCAGTGAGGTGGGTGGGCACAATAGTTGCAGCGATGGACATGAACCTACTAGCAGTCATGAGGATGATGTAGGACCGGGCAATATTCTATTCTTTGGTACATAATAAGGCTGCCATGAGTTGTGCTTGACTCAACGGCAGTTACCTGTATACCTATCTGTTTAAAGGGACAAATTGAATATGTTTATTGAGGAGAAAGAGCCAAAAGAGTGATGAAAGGCACAAGAGGAATGGGATGATTTCTGAGTAGGAGCTTTGAGGAGACAGAAGCAGGTAGATAGGATAGGGCACGTCCACGACACAGGGAGGAGGGTGAGGTCTGGGCCAGCAGGTGGAAGGGGTACATCATAAGGCCAATACTTCCATGAGTGAAATGAGGACTGGAAGTTGGGGATTCTCATCTGATGGCTTGTCTCTTCTCAGTAGGGAGGAAGGCAAAGACATTTTTATTTTTTTCCAAGTGAGAGTAGTATAGAGGGGGGTAGGAGTTTTAAGGAGTGAGATAATGTTTATTGTTGTCTCTCATGGACAAGTGAGATGGAGAGAACAGCTAATATTTCCTTCTCCAAAATTTTGTTCTTGACTCAGCACGTGCTTACAGAGTCAGCTCTTAATAACTACTCAAGTAATTAAAGAGAAATGCATGAGTCACCTGCCGCGTTCCAGGCACTGTGAGGATGGTACCGACCCTCGAGGTCACCCTGTGTAAACACAGAGCCCTTGCCTTTTGTGTAGAGATTGAGCACTTCTATGTGAGAGCTTGAAACGCTGCTACTTGGGCTTTCCCAAGCATGCTAACCTCAGTAGAGGAATATATGGTGGCATACTGGTTAAGAGCTACAGCTGCTAATCAAAACGTCAGCAGTTTGAACGCAGCAGGTGCTCCTTGGAAACTCTGTGGGGCAGTACTGCTCTGTCCTGTAGGGTTGCTATGAGTTGGAATTGATTTGACGGCAGTGGGTGTACGATTCAGTGTTTGGCTGCTAACTGAAAGGTCTGTGGTTCGACTTCACCAGCTGCTCCTTGGAAGCCCTATGGGGCCGTTCTGTTCTTTCCGATAGGGTCTCTATGAGTCAGAATCAACTTGACAGTAGTGAGTTTGGTTTGGTTTTTGGATATTCAATTTTTAAATAAATTTTTAACTTTAGAATAGTTCCAGGTTAACAGAAGAGTTATAAAGGTAGTCCAAGAGTCCCTACCTACCCTGCAGCTAGTCTCCGCTGTTATTAACATCTTACGTGAATGTGACACACTTGTCACAATTAATGACAAATACTGACACCTTGTCACCTAGATTTATTTCTATTTCTTTATCTCCAAGCCTTCTTGCTATGGTCTTTTCAGTGATCTTTGGCAGTGGGAAGGACACTTGTCTGCTATTAATTCAGAAACCTGAGCTGAGCCATTAATTCGGATATTCTCTCTTGCTGGCTCTGTGGTATTGTCTTATCCTAAATCCCACTTCTTGTCTTGTGCAGAAATCATACAATGGAGAAAAAATGGCTGCAGAGAGAAATACCAACTGGACTTTTATCAAGCCGATACAACCCTGGTGTCGGTTCTGTGTACCTTTAATTAAAAGTATATTATTACTCAGTAAAGGCAGTTTATTAGACAACATTTCTTAAAAGATGGTGTTCATGGGATAAATACAGAAGAGTCACAGTTATACTTTCTTTGCCACTAGATGGCACTGATTTTATACTGGCCTAAAAAAAAAAATTTTTTTTTTTTTTTTATTTTAATCATTTTTTAAGCCTCACAATTTGGCATAAAAAAGACTTTTCTGGTTAACATCAGGTCAGTGTCCACTTGCACAGTCTCTGTCTTCACGTGACTCTCGGTGGGACACAGAAGTAGGTACCTCTTTTAGTTACGGTTCACATCGGTTAAGCCTTCTGCTGCTGACCAAAAGGCCGACAGATTGAATCCACAAGCAGCTCCTTGGATTGGAGCAGTTCTCCTCTGTCCTATAGGGTCGCTGTGAGTCAGAATCCAGTCAGTGGCAACAGGTAAAGTCCAGTAACGACATCATTAATGAGGGATGTAGAGTTTGCTGATAGTTTTATAAGTAGGATGGAGAGAGATTTGGACCACGTAAGCTTGATTCTGAAAAATCTTTAATGGCTCTGTCTTTTCTCTCCATGTCCCTTTTTCTGTTGTCAATGCAGTTATTCTCAGACATTCCTGTGGGTAGAACTTAGTTTTCTGGCACCCACTTCCTAGCCCCAGGACATTTCAAAATCCTTTAAAAAGTATTCTCTTGTTACGCAGAGCTATTTAGCAGCTATCTTATATCCTTGAGTGCACTGAGGTACTTTTGAGTTTTCACTTCTCAACCTTATACCCGCAACTGCCAAAGATTGTGCTTTACTTGTTACTCAGAGGATAACATTATTTTTCCTCTAACTAAGCTGGTGATCATTTGTAATAGAATCATGCAGCTAAATTAAACATTTAAAAAAATACCAACTTGCAGAAATGTTTTATGACTTTAGACGCAGCATCACCATAATGCATTCTAGGACTATGTGCATTCACAGACCAGAATGCCATTGGGGTACTAGTATGTAGTTTCTAAAGCTGCTTTTCCTTCTTCATGCCCCCTTGTTAAAATGTTTGTGTGCACATCCTGAATTCAGAGTTAGGGCTTCATCTCTTTCACATACTCAATCTGTCTGCTTAAACTATTTTGTTTGGCTGCATTGCTCAGCAATATTGTTCCATAAACATTATTTTGGATCTTCTCTGCACTGCTTATGTTACTGGTACTTGAATTTGATATTGTGCAGACCAAGAATGGAGCCATGGTCTGTCTCACAGAGCTTTAGACTATTGTTCTATTATCTTGGGGAAAAATTGACGGATGAACCTAGAGTGAACTGAATTGGTGATATAGTAGTGGCTGATTGACTTACCAAATGGTTCACATTTCAAATGTTGAAGTGACCTTAACATATTTGTTTAATGCTATAATGCAGAAATGCATTGTAATTTGAAAACATCCTGTCTGTTTCTAATTTACATTTCCTAAATGTTGTCCCTGGGTAGTGCAAATGGCAGCTAACTGAAAGGTTGGAGGTTCAAGTCCACCCAGAGGCACCTCAGAAGAACGGCCTGGTGATTTACTTCCGATAAATTAGCCGATGAAAACCTTGTGGAGCATGGTTTCACTCTGACTCACGTGAGGTTGCCGTGAGTTGGAATCAACTTGATGGTAACTGGTTGGTTAAATGTTGTCTAAACTCTGCAACCACAGTTTCTTATTTCCAAAACTTGCTTAGCTTGTTTTGGTTATTCAGAAAGCAAAGACTAACGTTTTCTTCCCCTGCAAGATAAGTCTAACCTCCTACACCTGTGCCTGGCTCATATATCTCAGGCAGTACATTTAAAGAACTGTTAGAAAGTCAAGTTGGATTCAGAAGAGGACATGGAATGAGAGATATCATTGCTGTTGTCAGATGGATCTTGGCTGAAAGCAAACGATACCAGAAAAAATGTTTATGTATGTTTTATTGACTGTGCACAGGCATTTGACTGTGTAGATGATTACAAATTATGGATAATGTTGCAAATAATGGGAATCCCGTAACACTTAATTGTGCTTATGTGGAACCTGTACATAGATCAAGAGGCAGTTGTTCAAACAGAACAAGGGGATACTGCATGGTACAAAATCAGGAAAGGTATGTGTCAGGGTTGTATCCTTTCACCATACTTATGCATTCTGTATTTTGAGCAAATATTCCATGAAGCTGGACCATAAGATGAAGAACGTTGCATCAGGATTGGAGGAAGACTCCTTAGCAACCTATGTTATGCGGATGATACAACCTTGCTTCCTGAAAGTGAAGAAGACTTGAAACACTTAACTGATGAAGGTCAAAGATGACAGCCTTTAGTATGGATTACACCTCAACGTACAGAAAACATAAATCCTCACAACTGGACCAGTAAGCAACATCATGAGAAACAGAGAAAAGATTGAAGTTGTCAAGAATTTCTTTTTACTTGGATCCACAGTCAACGTCCATGGAAGCAACAGTCAAGGAATCAAATGATGTATTGCATTGAGCATATCTTCTGCAAGGGACCTCTTTAAAGTGTTAAAAAGCAAAGATGTCAATTTGAGGACTAAGGTGTGCCTGACCCAAGGCCCGGGATTTTCAGTCATCTCTATGCATATGAAAGCTGGTCGGTGAATAAGGAATACCGAAGAAGAATTGATACCTCTGAATTATGATGTTGGCGAAGAATATTGAAGATACCATGGACTGCCAGAAGAATGAACAAATCTGTCTTGGAAGAAGTACAACTAAATTGCTCCTTAGAAGCAAGGATGGTGAGGCTTCATTTCACATACTTTGGACATGTTATCAGAAAGGACCAGTGCCTGAGAGAAGGACATCATGCTTGGTAAAGTGGAGGGTCACCAGAAGAGAGGAGGGCCCTCAAGAGATGGTTTGATGCAGTGGCTGCAAGGATGAGCTCAAGCATAGCAGCAACTGTGAGATGGTGCAGCACCTGGCAGTGTTTATTTTTGTTGTACATAGGGTTGCCATGAGTCAGAATCGACTCAACGGCACCTAACAAAACCACCATTATAAAGTAGAAAATATAGTAAATGATCAATAAATGTTCACCAGTAGTAGTTCCAGTAGTATCAGCAGTGGCAAAGTGTGTTATAGATCATTACATCTGGCATAGAAACTCGGAGAGAGAGCAATGATTTAACATTAACCTGTAAGACTGACTGCATAGATTAAATCAGTGATCAATGGATATTTTAAAAAGGCTGAACAGAAGAACGACTGCTTGGGAAACCACAGACCAACCTTAAATAATTTCTTGACATTCTGCTCTCATCCAAAGTCCATTTCACTTTGCCACTCAGAGGATTTTGCATAGATGTGTTAATATATTACTTATCTGATGACTTGCATTTCTATTTGCTTTATAAAATGGCCATTTTGAAAAATCCTTTTGGCCTTTTAAATTTAACTAGTTTTGCCATCCACTTTTTTTCTTAAGCTCCATTGAAATTAAATTTTTGTACCTGTTTTTTTCCCATTTGTAAACAACTTGGCTGGGCAGCTGCAGTCGAGGTAGAATTTGTGTTCTGGGTCATTCGTGTTTGTGCAAAGACACTCAAGAAAATTTCGGAGTAATAGAAGTACTAGTGAAAAAACAAATGACACTGCCTGTGAAAAAACAAAAATGACACTGCCTATTGTGTGCAGTTAATGGAAATATGGTTTCATTTCATAAACAATGTCATGCCTTCCATTGTAAAGCTAACTAAGAGGTGGCCACTCGTTTGTCCCTGGAATCAGGCGTGAGATTGGTATTTGAGCTTGGTTCTGTGACTAATTGTCTCAGTGAATTTAGCTTCTCTGGATCTTCACGTCTGTGGAGTTTTCTTCCTCATTTGGGAACTGGTATAGTTGAATTTAACTCCAATATTATTTTCCCTCTAGAAAAATAGGTGAGTTGTTTAGATGGTCTTATTTTTCTGTGTTATATTACGTTTATGGCCTTAGGAATGACCAGTTTTCCTTATTTCAGAGTTTCCCAAACTTTAGTGTATATTACAGGTATTTTTGATCATATCCATATACTGCATATATGCTTTGTTCTGCCACGTGGCTACAGGATGCTGTCAGACACAGCCCATGGACTCACAATAGCCATGGGCAGAGGAGACGGAGGAACGAGGTGTGGATGAGAAGGACTGTGGGTCGGAAGGACCTAGATTGTTAAACATGGGGGTCACTGTGTGATCAAGAAAGAGGGGTTTCTGTAATTATAACATGACAGTGTAGTAATAAAAGAGACACTGGCTGCACCTCAGTATGCACTCTCCTCCATGGATTGCAGTTGGACGCCTGCTTGTGGGGTGCCCACACCAGAGAAGGGCTTGTGAAGGGAGGACCTGCATGCAGGGACTACTGCTTGCTTCCCACATCCAGTCCGTTTCTCAGCCAGGTCTTATTTCACTGAGGGTGCTCATCTCCCCGTCTCCAGAGTCCCACAGACAATGCCGATTTCCCGTTTAATAACAGCTGGGGATTCTTCTGAATTCCCTGGGTTTTAGGTTTGTTGATTCAACTATTTTATCTTTATTTTCAATAGAAAAAAATTGATATAGAAGCACAGACATATATAGTGCTTCTGATTGACCTATTGAAACTAGGCTGGTCAGTCAAAATTTGAATCCTGTAGCACATAAGTAGACTTCTAAGAATATTATGTTGTGATGCAATGAATAGCTTTTATATGGCCTTTCTCACCATGGTCTTATAACACCCACCAAATGATTGGGTGGGACTATGCAAATAAGATGCTTGTGGCCCACCAAGGGGATTGAACAGCTTGCTAATAACGCAAATAAAGTGCATGGCACCCTTGTGGGGGTGGGACCATGCAAATAAGGCATAAAACCAAAAAACCCGTTGCTGTCGAGTCAGTTCAGACTCATAGCGACCCTATAGACGGAGTAGAACTGCCCCATGGGGTTTGAAAGGAGCAACTGGTAGGTGTGAGTTGTTGACCTTTTGGTTAGCAGCTGAGTTCTTAACCACTATGCCACCAGGGCTCCAAATAACATATATGAAACCTTAATGAGATTTGCCAGTTTTCCCATCCCGGTAGGCTTAAAATGAGCCATCCCAAAGGCAGAAAGGGGGGACTTCACTATCACCAAGAAAGAAGAGATAGGAATGGATCGTGTCTTTTGGACCTAGGATCCCTGCACTGAGAACTTCCTAGACCCAGAGATAAAGAGAGAGCTGTAACACCAGAGATAGAGATGATGAGAACAGTGGCAGAGAAATGGTCACAGCAGAAGCAGCAAAACCAGGAGACTGGTAGGAGGTGGTGCATTGGACTTCCCAGCCCATGGAATGAGAGGGCTGAGTGCCTTCAGGCAGGAGGCTTGCTGGCTGGATTGGGGTGCCTCCAGGCACTTGGTGGAGCTAGGCTCTGATCCATAGAGCAAGATAGCTAAGCACCTTCTGGCAGGGGCTTTCTGGTGTAGCAGAGTGCCTCCAGGTACTTGGCAGAGCTAAACTTGCTGACCATGGAGCAAGAAAGCTGAGTTCCTTCAGACCAAGGCTTACTGGTGGAGTGGAGTGCCTCTGGGCTCTTATTGATGGAGCTAAAGAGCTCTGTAACACTTATGGTGGCATAGTGGTTAAGTGCTATGGCTGCTCACCAAAAGGTCGGCAGTTCAAATCCACCAGGTGCTCCTTGGAAACTCTATGGGGCAGTTCTACTCTGTCCTGTAGGGTCGCTATAAGTCGGAATCGACTCGATGGCAGTGGGCTTGGTTTGGGTTACCTGAGTAGGGCAGAGGCCAGGCTGGCCCAAAAGGCCTGAGGGACCAAGGGCCAACGAGAGACCTGCCTGTGGGAATGACTGAGAAGCTATCCTGAGTTGTTTATGATCCTTAGTTGTACCCGTTTACTTCCCTAATAAACCCTATAATCATGAGTACTGTCTGTGAGTTCAGTGTGACCAGTACAATGAATTATTGAACCAAGCAGAGAAGTAGAGAGTGCTGTGGGAGGGATGGCTGGTGTCAGAAGTGGTAAAAAGGTTGAAGGGTGGAGGTATGCCTGACCTGCATCTCATAGGAATTAGTCTTGGGCTTTTGATCTTGATTCTTCTTCCTCCTTGTGAAGTTAGAGGAGATCAGACGCCTCTGCCATGCCATTTTCATATATGCGTTAATTGGGGGATACTTGGTAAGACAGACACTTAGAGATTCCGATTCCATCTGTGTGCGGTGGTGGTGGAGGCGTCAGGAGTGGGAGTCTTGGGGGTGACAGTATGGAGGACTGTGTAGCAGATGGAAAGGAGTAATAGGTCATGAAATTGCTTTTTAAATAATAATACACTTTGCAAATGCGAGGTATAATTAATTTTATCTGACAAGCATGCCACATTTGGAAAAAGGAACTCTGTAGTCCTGACCATGAGTATTAGAGTTCTTATCCATGCACAAGGATCATCAGCTGTCCTAAGGCTTATTTGTCCTTCTACCCAGCACCATGTGGTGAGCATTATGGAAGAAGTAGAGTTATCGTCAGGCTCCCTAGCATGGGCCTCTGCTTCCGTAAGATGAAAGAGAGTTTGCTGTAGTTATTGTTCCAAGGAGCAGCCACCCCTCATTTTTACGCATGAACACCAGGAGGATGACCACATTAAATAAGAAGTTCAGGCTTTAGGCTCTGACTTCCTAAATTATCAAGTATTTCTCCATCACTTGAGTGGAAATTTGAGGAAAGTTTCCCTTTTTCTCTGGTAACACATCGGTGCCAAAAAAGGGACTATTTAAACTTTAGATCACAGAAAACTATCAAGGTGAATTAGTAAGTTAAAAAAAAAAAAAAAGTCTAAAGCTTATGCTAAAACAATATTTTATTGTTCTTACATGATTTTTAGAATCCAAATATCCAGTTAGGGAATATCTAACTGGATGGCATCTGATGGTGAAATCTGCAGTTTTTCTTGTGTCTTGTCTGAGTGACATGGAACACGGGCTGTTGGTTTTTCACCTCTGGATGTCACCTTGACATATCCATGTTGTTATGACAGACGGCAGGTTGTTTTTATACCTTTTTATATTCAAGGTCCTTAGATAATCATAATATAAGAGGTTTCTTTTTGATGGCACTCCTTGACTTTTCACTTGACACTCATTATGACATTTGAAGGGGAACAAGAACCATATCCCATCTTTTAAAAAGGATCATCTCTGTCTAGTGGAACAGGACAGAGTGGGGCTGTCACGCCATGGGCTTCCTGCTTATGTCTTTTGTCACTTTAAGCCAGACTTACTCTGCAAGACCCAGCTCTGGACCCCTTTTCTAGTTGAATGACCTTTGACAGCATGCTGATTGTTTTTTTTTCAATGTATAATTGTTAGCAAATGCTTCTTTTTATTATGGAACCAAATCAGGTAACAGAATTTCTGGCTTTCTCTGGACTTCAAAATTATCTCTTAGGACCTGGGACCCTGTTGCCCTGATCGGCTATTTATTTGTATATTTATTAGGGATAACGCTTCCTGCTTGGATCCACATTATGAACGAGAGCACCTCACTCTTCTTTTCTCTGCTCCTTTACCGAGAGGTTCTCTTCCATTCATCCTACTGGCTTGCTCTACTTATTTCCCACGATTTAACATGTCCTTGGAGTAGTTCTCATACAGGAAAAAATAGCTTTATCTTTATCTGAAGGAATACTAAACAACGTACAGATTTTCTTTGTGTGTGTGTACAGTCTTAGGTACAGATTTTAGAGATAAACACAGTGATTTTTCAGTAGGAGATACTGACTGCTAAATCCTTCCCCATTCCCCTTTTCCTCTGTCATATGGCATCAATTTTTTTCTCTATAAATTCAAATATGATCTTCCTCATTGGGAACATGTATCAAGTATAGAAAAGCACCAAGAAGAGGAAAAAAGTTATATGTAATTGTAGCACTTAGAAGAGATGACATATTTTTCCAATGTTATGATTTTTCCTTTAATTGTTGAGTTTCAGTCTTAATGTCATGGCCCAGCAATACTCTGGTAATGGACTCACTTTACTTCTCATGTAACTCTTCTACAAAGGAAAATTAATATTGTGTGCTAATTTAATCTGTTGTATTTAATAAATTCGTTGTTATTAAAAAAGAATGTTCATGAAACCTTTAATTCATATAGACTCTTTTTCCAAGAGCTCAAGTATTACATGCCTATTATGTTTTAAAGGTTAAAAAGCTTAAAATATAAACAGATTTTTAACAGATTCTAGTAAGTGAAAGGCTGTTATCTTTCAACTAATTTCTTCAAGAAATATTAATTACAGTGACGCTGCAATTGTTCAAAATATTTTTAGAACTGTTTTCAGTCCCACCATCATATATGGTCATTGATGCCTAAACTTTGTCACTTGAGCAATTTGCTTTTAAATACAATCAAAATTCATTTGGACACAAGCCTAGATTTGGGTGATCAAGCTGAGTAATAACAATCTTTGATTAAGAACAAGGTGTAAACGTGTAAAGGATTTCCCTCTCTGGGCGATTATAATCTGACTCTGAAAGTAGTTGGAAGAGCGGCATTCCAGGAGCTCCCAGTCCTGGTAGTATCGCAGACTAGATGTCCTAGCTACAAAAAAAACAAAAACAAAAACAAACTAGATCATGCATAGAATGATTTTATTGCATTTCTTAAGCTCACCAAAAGTAAGAAGAGTTTCCAGGGAGAGGGGGCAAAATGGACTGATCAGAGCTGGGAACAGTAAGCACTGGTGAAAAGTGGGGTTTTCTGCAGGAAAACGCCTTTACCAGCAGGAGTGCAGCTTGGACTCTGCTTTGTCAGAGTGGCCAGATGGGACCTTGAACTGGAGATGCTTAAATTCAGCCTCTTGGAGAGAACTGAATTGGCCCAGGGTTGGCCCCGGGGCAGTTGGTGCTCTGGTTACACACCTGCCCTGAAGAAAAGCATCCTCAATACAGGCCCTCTGGTGTTCTACTGATTAATACCAATCAATCTGTGATCACCAAACACACAAGGAAACAAACTGTCACGCATGAGGAGTGGCGGAAACAGTACCTCATGGCTTCAAATGGTTGAATTACTAGGCAGAGTATAAAGTAACTATATGAGTTATATGAAGAAGTAAAGAATGAAATTTCAAACATTTGTAAGCAATATTAAAAGAACAACAACAAATACCAAGCACACAGATTTGGTAAGGAACTAAACAGAACACGTAAAACTAAAAAGTAAAAACCAGTTGCTGTCAAGTTGATTTGACTCGTGATGTATCAGAGTAGAGCTGTGCTCCGTGGATGGGGTTTTCAGTGGCTAATTTTTCAGAAGTAGATCGCCAGGATATTTTCTGAAGTACCTCAGGGTGGACTCAAACCTCCAACATTTATATAGTCTCAAAGTATTTTCCAACAAGAAATTTATCGATTACAAATAGAAAAATAATAACTTTTTGGTGGCGAAACCTAATTGACGCCGTCTTTACCAAGTGATCAAAGTTAACGTCACCACAAATGACACACATCGATGCCATGTGCCTGGTGATATGATATACTGATAAGTGCACAACATAACTCCTGCAGTATTCTTGCCAAAAATGTGTAACCTGAATTTGACCATAATAAAACATCAGATAAAGTCAAATTGAGGGGCATTCTACAAGACATCTAGTCTGTACTCTTCAAAAGTGTCAAAATCATGATTGAGAAATACCAAAGAATCGTCCAGTTTATGTAGGAAATGAAGGTTGTTGTTGTTAGGTGCCATGAAATCGGTTCTAGCTCATAGTGACCCTATGTACAGCAGAACAAAACACTACCTGGTCCTGTGCCATCCTCACAGTCGTCATTATGCTTGAGCCCATTGTTGCAGCCACTGTTCTTTTTTTTTTTTTTATTGTTGGAAATACACCTTCAGGGTAAATTGCTAGAAGTAGAAGAGCTGGGCCAGGAGGTGAATGTAAATGTATGTTGTTGGATAGTGCCAAATTCCCTTCCAAAAATGTTCTACAATTTCTACTTTCACCAACAATATAGGAGAATTCATGCTTTCCCAAGCCTCGCCAAATATGTTATGTTGCTTTTTAAATTCTGTCAATTTGATGGTTGAGAATTAATATCTTAGTGTCGCTTAAATGTGTACACGTTTTTGTAGGTGTAAAGGGTATCACTTTTATATAATTTTTCAGTGGATTGTCTGTTCATTTACTTTTTCCTTTTTTCTGTTGAGTTTTTGGCCCTTTGTTCAGCTTTTAAAAGTTCTTTATACTCATGAAGAGTGTGCTTCTTAGCTCCAGCAGATACAGGAGACCAAATGGGCAACTCCAGTCTGGAGGCAGGATGAGAAGGCAGGAATGAGCAGGAGCTGGTTGGATGGACACGGGAAACTCGGGGTGGAGGGCAGGGAGTGTGCTGTTACATATTAGGGGTTAGAACTAGTGTGACATAACAATATGTGTATAAATTTTTATATGAGAAATTGAACTGTAAACTGTCCCCTAAAGCACACACACACAAAAAAGTTGTCAGGAAAAACTAAATTATTTTTTAAAAAAAAAGTTCTTTATAAAAAAAAAAAAAACCTTTTTTTTTTTTTTATATGTTAGGAATATTAGCTCTTTGTGGTGTATGTTGCCTGAAATTATTTTTTCTTTATTTTAGAAAAAAATTTCCAACTGGAAGGGCCTTTATGTGTTTCAAATTTTTTGTGAATGATTTTTAGCTTCATACTATTCTACTTAGAGAGTATTGTTTGTTATTTCTTATTTATGGAACTTACTGATGTTTTTGTTGTGACCTAATATATTGTCAATTTTTATTAATTTTCTCTGGGATCTTGAGAAAAAAAAGTGTATTTCTATTATCAATGGATAAAGTTTCATACATGCAAGATTTACTTTATTAATCACATCATTTAAATCTTCTATCTCCTTACTGAATTTTGTGCACTTCATCTTTTATTGAGAGTGGTGCTTTAAGTCTCATTATCAATGTGTTTCTACATGTCTTCTGCGTCTCCTATAATTTTTGTTACATAAAGGTGTCTGCTGTCTTTGATGTGTAGGCATTTTTGAGTATTTACTGTGATTTGAAACTAGCATTAATAAGAGACCTTCTTTGTTATGTTCAGTGTTCTTTTTCTTGAGTTCTGCTTTGTCTGATTTTGGATAGCTATGTTTGCTTTCTTATTATTTTTATTTGCCCATTATATATATATATATTTTTTAATAACTTTTATTAAGCTTCAAGTGAATGTTTACAAATCCAATCAGTCTGTCACATATAAGTTTACATACATCTCACTCCCTACTCCCACTTGCTCTCCCCCTACTGAGTCAGCCCTTTCAGTCTCTCCTTTCTTGACAATTTTTCCGGCTTCCCTCTCTCTCTATCCTCCCATCCCCCCTCCAGACAAGAGTTGCCAACACAATCTCAAGTGTCCACCTGATATAATTAGCTCACTCTTCATCAGCATCTCTCTCCCACACGCTGACCAGTCCCTTTCATTTCTGATGAGTTGTCTTCGGGGATGATTCCTGTCCTGGGTCAACTGAAGGTCTGGGGAGCATGGCCGCCGGGATTCCTCCAGTCTCAGTCAGACCATTAAGTTTGGTGTTTTTATGAGAATTTGGGGTCTGTATCCCACTGATCTCCTGCTCCCTCAGGGGTCCTCTGCTGTGCTCCCTGTCAGGGCAGTCATCAATTGTGGCCGGGCACCAACTAGTTCTTCTGGTCTCAGGATGATGTAGGTCTCTGGTTCATGTGGCCCTTTCTGTCTCTTGGGCTCTTAGTTGTCGTGTGGCCTTGGTGTTCTTCATTTTCCTTTGCTCCAGGTGGGTTGAGACCAATTGCTGCATCTTAGATGGCTGCTTGTTAGCATTTAAGACCCCAGACGCCACATTTCAAAGTGGGATGCAGAATGATTTCATAATAGAATTATTTTGCCAATTGACTAAGAAGTCCCCGCAAACCATGTTCCCCAGACCCCCGCCCTTGCTCCGCTGACTTTTGAAGCATTCATTTTATCCCGGAAACTTCTTTGCTTTTGGTCCAGTCCAATTGAGCTGACCTTCCATGTATTGAGTGTTGTCTTTCCCTTCACCTAAAGCCGTTCTTATCTACTGATTAATCAATAAAAAACCCCTCTCCTACCCTCCCTCCCTCCCCCCCTCGTAACCACAAAAGTATGTGTTCTTAGGTTTACTATTTCTCAAGATCTTATAATAGTGGTCTTATACAATATTTGTCCTTTTGCCTCTGACTCATTTCGCTCAGCATAATGCCTTCCAGATTCCTCCATGTTATGAAATGTTTCAGAGATTCGTCACTGTTCTTTATCGATGCGTAGTATTCCATTGTGTGAATATACCACAATTTATTTACCCATTCCTCCCTCGATGGACACCTTGGTTGCTTCCAACTTTTTGCTATTGTAAACAGAGCTGCAATAAACATGGGTGTGCATATATCTGTTTGTATGAAGGCTCTTGTATCTCTAGGGTATATTCCCAGGAGTGGGATTTCTGGATTGTATGGTAGTTCTATTTCTAACTGTTTAAGATAACGCCAGATAGATTTCCAAAGTGGTTGTACCATTTTACATTCCCACCAGCAGTGTATGAGAGTTCCAATCTCTCCACAGCCTCTCCAACATTTATTATTTTGTGTTTTTTGGATTAATGCCAGCCTTGCTGGTGTGAGATGGAATCTCATCGTAGTTTTAATTTGCGTTTCTCTAATGGCTAATGATCGAGAGCATTTTCTCATGTATCTGTTGGCTGCCTGAATATCTTCTTTAGTGAAATGTGTGTTCATATCCTTTGCCCACTTCTTGATTGGGTTGTTTGTCTTTTTGTGGTTGAGTTTTGACAGAATCATGTAGATTTTAGAGATCAGGCGCTGGTCGGAGTTGTCATAGCTGAAAATTCTTTCCCAATCTGTAGGTGGTCTTTTTACTCTTTTGGAGAAGTCTTTAGATGAGCATAGGTGTTTGATTTTTAGGAGATCCCAGTTATCTGGTTTCTCTTCATCATTTTTGGTAATGTTTTGTATTCTGTTTATACCTTGTATTAGGGCTCCTAGGGTTGTCCCAATTTTTTCTTCCATGATCTTTATCATTTTAGTCTTTATGTTTAGGTCTTTGATCCACTTGGAGTTAGTTTTTGTGCATGGTGTGAGGTATGGGTCCTGTTTCATTTTTTGCAAATGGATATCCAGTTATGCCAGCACCATTTGTTAAAAAGGCTATCTTTTCCCCAGTTAATTGACACTGGTCCTTTGTCAAATATCAGCTGCTCATACGTGGATGGATCTATGTCTGGGTTCTCAATTCTGTTCCATTGGTCTATGTGTCTGTTGTTGTACCAATACCAGGCTGTTTTGACTACTGTGGCTGTATAATAGGTTCTGAAGTCAGGTAAGGTGAGGCCTCCCACTTTCTTCTTCTTTTTCAGTAGTGCTTTGCTTATCCGGGGCTTCTTTCCCTTCCATATGAAATTGGTGATTTGTTTCTCTATCCCCTTAAAATATGACATTGGAATTTGGATCGGAAGTGCGTTAAATGTATAGATGGCTTTTGGTAGAATAGACATTTTTACTATGTTAAGTCTTCCTATCCATGAGCAGGGTATGTTTTTCCACTTAAGTATGTCCTTTTGAATTTCTTGTAGTAGAGGTTTGTAGTTTTCTTTGTATAGGTCTTTTACATCCTTGGTAAGATTTATTCCTAAGTATCTTATCTTCTTGGGGGCTACTGTGAATGGTATTGCTTTGGTTATGTCCTCTTCGGTGTTCTTTTTGTTGATGTAGAGGAATCCAAGTGATTTTTGTATGTTTATTTTATAACCTGAGACTCTGCCAAACTCTTCTATTAGTTTCAGTAGTTTTCTGGAGGATTCCTTAGGGTTTTCTGTGTATATAATCATGTCATTTGCAAATAGTGATAACTTTACTTCTTCCTTGCCAATCCAGATACCTTTTATTTCTTTGTCTAGCCTAATTGCCCTGGCTAAGACTTCCAACACGATGTTGAATAAGAGCAGTGATAAAGGGCATCCTTGTCTGGTTCCCGTTCTCAAGGGAAATGCTTTCAGGTTCTCTCCATTTAGAGTGATATTGGCTGTTGGCTTTTCACAGATGCCCTTTATTATGTTGAGGATTTTTCCTTCAATTCCTATTTTGGTAAGAGTTTTTATCATAAATGGGTGTTGGACTTTGTCAAATGCCTTTTCTGCATCAATTGATAAGATCATGTGGTTTTTGTCTTTTGTTTTATTTATGTGATGGATTACATTAATGGTTTTTCTGATATTAAACCAGCCTTGCATACCTGGTATAAATCCCACTTGATCAGGGTGAATTATTTTTTTGATGTGTTGTTGGATTCTATTGGCTAGAATTTTGTTGAGGATTTTTGCATCAATGTTCATGAGGGATATAGGTCTATAATTTTCTTTTTTTGTAATGTCTTTACCTGGTTTTGGTATCAGGGAGATGGTGGCTTCATAGAATGAGTTGGGTAGTATTCCGTCTTTTTCTGTGCTTTGAAATACCTTCAGTAGTAGTGGTGTTAAGTCTTCTCTGAAAGTTTGGTAGAACTCTGCAGTGAAGCCGTCCGGGCCAGGGCTTTTTTTTGTTGGGAGTTTTTTGATTACCGTTTCAATCTCTTTTTTTGTTATGGGTCTATTTAGTTGTTCTACTTCTGAATGTGTTAGTTTAGGTAGGTATTGTTTTTCCAGGAATTCATCCATTTCTTCTAGGTTTTCAAATTTGTTAGAGTACAATTTTTCATAATAATCTGAAATGATTCTTTTAATTTCATGTGGTTCTGTTGTGATGTGGTCCTTCGCATTTCTTATTCGGGTTATTTGTTTCCTTTCCTGTATTTCTTTAGTCAGTCTAGCCAATGGTTTATCAATTTTGTTAATTTTTTCAAAGAACCAGCTTTTGGCTTTGTTAATTCTTTCAATTGTTTTTCTGTTCTCTAATTCATTTAGTTCAGCTTTAGTTTTTATTATTTGTTTTCTTCTGGTGCCTGATGGATTCTTTTGTTGCTCACTTTCTATTTGTTCAAGTTGTAGGGACAGTTCTCTGATTTTGGCTCTTTCTTCTTTTTGTATGTGTGCATTTATTGATATAAATTGGCCTCTGAGCACTGCTTTTGCTGTGTCCCAGAGGTTTTGATAGGAAGTATTTTCATTCTCGTTGCATTCTATGAATTTCCTTATTCCCTCCTTAATGTCTTCTATAACCCAGTCTTTTTTCAGAAGGATGTTATTCATTTTCCAAGTATTTGATTTCTTTTCCCTAGTTTTTCTGTTATTGATCTCTAGTTTTATTGCCTTGTGGTCTGAGAAGATGCTTTGTAATATTTCGATGTTTTGGATTCTGCAAAGGTTTGTTTTATGACCTAATATGTGGTCTATTCTAGAGAATGTTCCATGTGCGCTAGAAAAAAAAGTATATTTTGCAGCAGTTGGGTGGAGAGTTCTGTATAAGTCAATGAGGTCAAGTTGGTTGATTGTTGTAATTAGATCTTCCGTGTCTCTGTTGAGCTTCTTACTGGATGTCCTGTCCTTCTCCGAAAGTGGCGTGTTGAAGTCTCCTACTATAATTGTGGAGGTATCTATCTCGCTTTTCAATTCTGTTAAAATTTGATTTATGTATCTTGCAGCCCTGTCATTGGGTGCATAAATATTTAATATGGTTATGTCTTCCTGATCAATTGTCCCTTTTATCATTATATAGTGTCCTTCTTTATCCTTTGTGGTGGATTTAAGTCTAAAGTCTATTTTGTCAGAAATTAATATTGCTACTCCTCTTCTTTTTTGCTTATTGTTTGCTTGATATACTTTTTTCCATCCTTTGAGTTTTAGTTTGTTTGTGTCTCTAAGTCTAAGGTGTGTCTCTTGTAGGCAGCATATAGATGGATCGTGTTTCTTTATCCAGTCTGTGACTCTCTGTCTCTTTATTGGTGCATTTAGTCCATTTACATTCAGGGTAATTATAGATAAATAAGTTTTTAGTGCTGTCATTTTGATGCCTTTTTATGTGTGTTGTTGACAATTTCATTTTTCCATATACTTTTTTGTGCTGAGGCGTTTTTCTTAGTAAATTGTGAGATCCTCATTTTCATAGTGCTTGACTCGTTAGTTGAGTCGTTACGTTTTTCTTGGTTTTTATCTTGAGTTATAGAGTTGTTATACCTCTTTGTGGTTACCTTATTATTTACCCCTATTTTTCTAAGTAAAAATCTAACTTGTATTGTTCTATATCGCCTTGTATCACTCTCCATATGGCAGTTCAATGCCTCCTGTATTTAGTCCCTCTTTTTGATTATTGTGATCTTTTACCTATTGACTTCCATGATTCCCTGTTATGTGTATTTTTTTTTTTTTTTATTAATCTTAATTTGTTTTTGTGATTTCCCTATTTGAGTTGATATCAGGACGTTCTGTTTTGTGACCTTGTGTTGTGCTGATATCTGATATTATTGGTTCTCTGACCAAACAATATCCTTTAGTATTTCTTGTAGCTTTGGTTTGGTTTTTGCAAATTCTCTAAACTTGTGTTTGTCTGTAAATATCTTAATTTCGCCTTCATATTTCAGAGAGAGTTTTGCTGGATATATGATCCTTGGCTGGCAGTTTTTCTCCTTCAGTGTTCTGTATATGTCGTCCCATTCCCTTCTTGCCTGCGTGGTTTCTGCTGAGTAGTCAGAACATATTCTTACTGATTCTCCCTTGAAGGAAACCTTTCTTTTCTCCCTGGCTGCTTTTAAAATTTTCTGTGTGTCTTTGGTTTTGGTGAGTTTGATGATAATATGTCTTGGTGTTTTTCTTTTTGGATCAATCTTAAATGGGATTCGATGAGCATCTTGGATAGATATCCTTTCGTCTTTCATGATGTCAGGGAAGTTTTCTGTCAGGAGTTCTTCAACTATTTTCTCTGTGTTTTCTGTCCCCCCTCTCTGTTCCGGGACTCCAATCACCCGCAGGTTATCCTTCTTGATAGAGTCCCACATGATTCTTAGGCTTTCTTCATTTTTTTTAATTCTTTTATCTGATTTTTTTTGAGCTATGTTGGTGTCGATTCCCTGGTCCTCCAGATGTCCCAGTCTGCATTCTAATTGCTCGACTCTGCTCCTCTGACTTCCTAGTGTGTTGTCTAATTCTGTTATTTTACTGTTAATCTTTTGGATTTCTACATGTTGTCTCTCTATGGATTCTTGCAACTTATTAATTTTTCCAGTATGTTCTTGAATAAGCTTTTTGAGTTCTTCAACAGTTTTATCAGTGTGTTCCTTGGCTTTTTCTGCAGCTATCCTAATTTCATTTGTGATATCATTAAGCATTCTGTAAATTAGTTTTTTATATTCTGTATCTGATAATTCCAGGATTGTATCTTCATTTGGGAAAGATTTTGATTCTTTTGTTTGGGGGGTTGGAGAAGCTGTCATGGTCTGCTTCTTTAAGTGGTTTGCTATGGATTGTTGTCTCCGAGCCATCACTGGGAAACTAGTTTTTCCAGAAAATCCGCTAAAAAAAAAATGCAGTCAGATTCCTATCAGAGTTCTCCCTCTGGCTCAGGCTATTCAGATGTTAATGAAGCCGCCTGGGGAGGGTGGGGGAGGGAGCAGAGAGATATGAGAGTAGCACCTCAGAATATAGCCAGAGTTGCTTGTCTTGCTTGGAATGACTATTATATCTGAGACTCCCGCGGGGCGCGTCGCCTATGTGTGCTGGCTGTGTGGAGATTGCCCCCGGGGGGTCTGGCCCGCTGGAGTCATGGTCAGATCCTCCGCTTCCAGCCCCACGCCCAGCGTCAAGGCTCCCCTACTGGGATGGTGCACTCTGGACTCCAAAATCAGTCGCTGCCTCCCGGGGACTTCTCGTGCCTCCAGCTGCGTGGCCTTGCCCCCTCCGAGAACCAGTTGGGCCTCCTCCCGGGGTTAGTTCAGATGGGTGGAGCAGGTCCCCGTGCTTGTGCCGTGACCGAGTGTCCCGGCTGGGGTGCTGTTCTCCCCGCTCCAATACCAGTCGCTGCCTCACAGGGACTTCTCCTACCGGTTGCGTCCCACGCCTCCCGCACGACCCGGCTGGTCCCCTTCCCGGGGTTAGTTCAGGGGGGTGGAGCAACTCTCCGTGTTTATGCCGTACCTGCGTCCAGTCCAAATCCCTGCGGGACGGTTCCCCGTCGCGAACGCTGCTCTTTCTGCTCCAAGACCAGTCACTGCCTCCCAGGGACTTCTCCTACCGGCTGCGTCCCACGCCGCCCGCGGAACTGGCTGGTCCCCCTCCCGGGGTTAGTTCAGGGGGGTGGAGCCGCTCTCTGTGCTTGTGCCGTACCTGACTGGTACACTGGCTCCAGGCTCTGGAAACAATCGCTGCTTCCCCGTAGTAGTTCGTTCTCCGTCTCTAAATCTGTGTTTGTTGTTCAGGGTTCGTAGATTGTTATGTATGTGATCGATTCACTTGTTTTTCCGTGTCTTTGTTGTAAGAGGGATCCGAGGTAGCGTCTGCCTAGTCCGCCATCTTGGCTCCGCCCCTGCCCATTATATTTTGTCCACACCTTTATTTTTAACATCGTTTTAGGTGTGTCTTTTCTATACAGCATATAATTGGACTGTGCTTTGTGGCCAATTTGAATTTTTTAATTCTTTAAATCGGTGAATTAAGCCCATGGCTGTCCATGAGCAAGGTATGTTTTTCCACTTATGTAGGTCCCTTTAGTTTCTTGCAGTAGTTACTTTGTAGTTTTCTTTGTATAGGTCTTTTACATCTTTGGTAAGATTTATTCCTAAGTATTTTATCTTCTTGGGGGCTACTGTGAATGGTATTGATTTGGTGATTTCCTCTTCAATATTCTTTTTGTTGATGTAGAGGAATCCAGGTGATTTTTGTATGTTTATCTTGTAATCTGAGACTCTGCCAAACTCTTCTACTAGTTCCAGTAGTTTTCTGGAGGACTCCTTAGGGTTTTCTGTGTATAAGATCATGTCATCTGCAAATAGAGATAATTTTACTTCTTCCTTGCCAATCCGGATGCCCTTTATTTCTTTGTCTAGCCTAATTGCTCTGGCTAGGACCTCCAGTACAATGTTGAATAAGAGCAGTGATAAAGGGCATCCTTGTCTGGTTCCCGTTCTCAAGGGAAATGCTTTCAGGCTCTCTCCATTTAGAGTGATATTGGCTGTTGGCTTTTCACAGATGCCCTTTATTATGTTGAGGAATTTTCCTTCAATTCCTATTTTGGTGAGAGTTTTTATCATGAATGGGTGTTGGACCTTGTCAAATGCCTTTTTTGCATCAATTGATAAGATCATGTGGTTTTTGTCTTTTGTTTTATTTATATGGTGGATTACATTATTGGTTTTTCTAATATTGAACCAACCTTGCATACCTGGTATAAATCCCACTTGGTCGTGGTGGATTATTTTTTTGATATGTTGTTGAATTCTATTGGCTAGAATTTTGTTGAGGATTTTTGCATCTATGTTCATGAGGGATATAGGTCTGTAATTTTCTTTTTTTGTGGTGTCCTTACCTGGTTTTGGTATCAGGGAAATGGTGGCTTCATAGAATGAGTTAGGTAGTATTCCATCATTTTCTATGCCCTGAAATACCTTTAGTAGTAGTGGTGTTAACTCTTCTCTGAAAGTTTGGTAGAACTCTGCAGTGAAGCCATCCGGGCCAGGGCTTTTTTTGGTTGGGAGTTTTTTGATTACTGTTTCAATCTCTTTTTTTGTTATGGGTCTATTTAGTTGTTCTACTTCTGATTTTGTTAGTTTAGTTAGGTAGTGTTTTTCTAGGAATTTATCCATTTCTTCTAGGTTGCAAATTTGTTAGAGTACAATTTTTCATAAGAATCTGATATGATTCTTTTAATTTCAGTTGGGTCTGTCGTAATATGGCCTATCTCATTTCTTATTCGGGTTATTTGTTTCCTTTCCTGTATTTGTTTAGTCAGTCTAGCCAATGGTTTATCAATTTTGTTAATTTTTTCAAAGAACCAGCTTTTGGCTTTGTTAATTCTTTCAGTTGTTTTTCTGTTCTCTAATTCATTTAGTTAAGCTCTAATTTGTATTAGTTGTTTTCTTCTGGTGCCTCATGGATTCTTTTGTTGCTTGCTTTCTATTTGTTCAAGTTGCAGGGACAGTTCTCTGATTATGGCTCTTTCTTCTTTATGTATGTGTGCATTTATTGATATAAATTGACCTCTGAGCACTGCTTTTGCTGTGTCCCAGAGGTTTTGATAGGAAGTGTTTTGGTTCTCGTTGCAAATTATGAATTTCTTTATTCCCTCCTTAATGTCTTCTATAAGCCAGTCTTTTTTGAGCAGGATATTGTTCAGTTTCCAAGTATTTGATTTCTTTTCCCTGATTTTTGTGTAATTGATTTCTACTTTTATGGCCTTGTGGTCTGAGAAGATGCTTTGTAATATTTTGATGTTTTGGATTCTGCAAAGGTTTGTTTTATGACCTAATATGTGATCTATTCTAGCAAATGTTCCATGTGCAGTAGAAAAAAAAGTATACTTTGCAGCTGTTGGGTGGAGTGTTACATGTAAGTCTATGAGGTCAAGTTGGTTGATTGTAGCAATTAGGTCTTCCGTGTCTCTATTGAGCTTCTTACTGGAAGTCCTATCCTTCTCTGAAAGTGGTATGTTGAAGTCTCCTACTATAATTGTGGAGGTGTGTATCTCACTTTTCAGTTCTGTTAAAGTTTGTTTTATGTATCTTGCAGCCCTGTCATTGAGTGAATAAATATTTAAAATGGTTATATCTTCCTGGTCAATCTTCCCTTTAATGATTATGTAGTGTCCTTCTTTATCGTTTGTGGTAGATTTAACTTTAAAGTCTATTTTGTCAGAAATTAATATTGCTACTCCAGCTCTTTTTTGATTGTTGTTTGCTTGATATATATTTTTCCATCCTTTGAATTTTTGTTTGTTTGTGTCTCTAAGCCTAAGGTGTGTCTCTTGTAGGCAGCATATAGATGGATCGTGTTTCTTTATCCAGTCTGAGTCTTTTTATTGGTGCATTTAGTCCATTTACATTCAGCATAATTATAGATAAGTATGTGTTTATGTGTTTAGTGCTGTCATTTTGATGCCTTTTTGTGTGAGTTTGTAGGAGACCTTTCTTTTATCCCTGGCTGCTTTTAAAATTTTCTCTTTATCTTTGGTTTTGGCAAGTTTGATGATAACATGCCTTGGTGATTTTCTTTTTGGATCAATGTTATATGGGGTTCGATGAGCATCTTGGATAGATATCCTTTCGTGTTTCATGATGCCAGGGAAGTTTTCTGCCAACAGATCTTCAACTATTCTGTCTCTATTTTCTGTTATCCCTCCCTGTTCTGGGACTCCAATCACACGCAAGTTATTCTTCTTGATAGAGTCCCACACGATTCTTAGGGTTTCTTCATTTTTTAAAATCCTTTTATCTGATTTTTTTTTCAGGTATATTGGTGTCAATTGCCTTATCCTCCCGCTCCCTCAGTCTGCATTCCAATTGCTCGATTCTGTTTCTCTGACTTCCTATTGATATGTCTAAGTCTGTAATTTTACTGTTAATCTTTTGGATTTCTGAATGCTGTCTCTCTATGGATTCTTGCAGCTTATTAATTTTTCCACTATGTTCTTGAATAATCTTTTTGATTTCTTTAACTGCTTTATCAGTGTGTTCCTTGGCTTTTTCTGTAGATGGCCTTATTTCATTTCTGAGGTCATCCCTGATGTCTTGAAGCATTCTGTAAATTAGTTTTTTATATTCTGCATCTGGCAATTCCAGGATCGTATCTTCATTTGGGAAAGAATTTGATTCTTTAATTTGGGGAGTTGTAGAAGCAATCATGGTCTGCTTCTTTATGTAGTTTTATATTGGCTGCTGTCTCCATGCCATCTATAAGATATTGTAATGATTTCTTTTATATTTGCTTACTGAGTCTTATCTCGTTTTGTTTTCTTTTAATATATGCAGATGGACTACTAGATTGCTGCCTTGATTGTTGTAGCCTTTGAATCACTTATGTCCTATTACCAGGTGGTTTGGGCTGTTACCAGATGTATAAGCCTAAGAGTCCATTCACTATTCTTTAATAGAATCTGATTTTGGGTCACCAGGTGTGTGGTGTAGACTGTCACTTATTCACTTAGAGGAGTAGTGGTGATAATTGTGTGCAACAGATTCTAGTAGCAGCAGTGGGTCACACTCCAGGGGGGGCAGGATGCTGACAGCCTTCACCCAGGTGCCAGTGAGGTAGGTGTGTCTCTATTCTTAAAGCACTTTGGTGGGTGGGCTCTGCAGCTCTCCCTTAGGCACCCAATGCATGTACCTCTAAAGACTGGTAGGTGTTAGTATCCTCAGACCCCTTTGGCAGGTGGCTGGGTGGTTTGGGTGGAGTTTCAGCCCTCAGTTTCCCCTTGTGGATCAGTGAGGGCTCTGTTTAATAGGTGGAGATATCAGACCTGGAAAACTTATCTTTCCAGTGCTTGGCTAAAACAATTACAGTCAGATCTCTATCAGAATCTCCTTGCATTATAATAGCCACCATGTTCCCTGTAGAGATGGAACCCCAAGACCGTGGATCTCATATGCTTGGCTGGAGCTGGTTCTGTATTTTTATTCCAATTTGGGGAAGTCAGGGAAGGATTTTTGGTTCCTGGGTTTTTATTAGCTGCGTCTCTCAGGCCACGAGAATGGGTTAGGAAAAGACAAAAAAAAAAAGGCAGAGCACATCACTCCCTGGCCCAGGAAATTCCAATTTTAATGAAACTGCCTGGGGCAGGGAGGGGAGGGAACAGATAGATAGGAGAGAGTAGCACACAGCAATATAGACAAAGTTACTTATCTTGCTTAGTGATGACTGTTTTATGTGAGATTCCAGAGGGGCATGTAGCCTGTGTGCGCTGGCTGTGTCAAGATTGCCCCAGGGGGTCAGGCCGGCGTCCTGTGCTTGTGCTGTCTTTGAAGCCTCGGTCAGCTACTCCGCTCCAAGTCCAAAGCCCAGCACCAAGGTTCCCTGGCCGGGTTGCCACACTTCAGGCTCCAAAACTAGTCGCTACCTCCCGGTGACTTCTCCTCCTGTTAGCTGCGTTGCTGCGCTGCCTGTATGCGCTGGCTCGGCTTCCCCCGAGCTCACTTCAGGGAGCTAGGGCTGCGTCCTGTGTTAGCACAATCTCAGGAAGCCGTGCTCAGCTCCCTGTGCCCAGTCCAAAGCCTGGTGCCAAGGTTTTTTGACTGGGATGCTGGCTCCAGTCTCCAAAAACTTGCTCCTTCCCCGTGGTTGCTCGTTCTCTTGTTAGCCGCGTCAGTGTGCAGCCTTCTTGCCCTGGCTGAGTCTCTACTGAGGTTACCCCAGGGGCCTAGGAGTTAGGGCTGCGTCCCATGCCTGGCTTGCCTCAGCACGCTGCAATCAGTCCCGCCACTCGGCACCAGGGAACTGCAAGGGCTCAGGACTGTGGAGTGGGAGGCCGGTTCCAGAGGGAGTCGCTGCTTCAGGGTGCAGCTTTTCTCTCTCCTGTCACTCAGGTCAACTCTTTATATCTGTGTTTGATGATCACGGTTCGTAGATTGTCACGTATGTGATCGATTCACTTGTTTTTCCAAGTCTTTGTTGCAAGAGGGATCTGAGGTAGCTTCTACCTAGTCAGGCATCTTGGCTCCGCCTCCTATATATGTTTATTGAGTTTTCTTTTGTTCCATTTTGTAGATTTTTGGTTATTTAGAAGATTTCCTAATTCCCTGGTTTCCTCTTCTGTTAGTGTAGCAAAGCAGAGATTCCTTAGTGGAATTTCTTTTTTTTTTTTTGGTTTGAGTTGGGGAATGGTTTTCTAAGTCCTGTAATATTTTACTTTTGTTTTCTCTTGTAGGATCCTAAATTACCTCTTTTACTTCTTCTCTTCTTCCTCAACCAATTGCCAAAGGGCAGTTTCACCTTTTTTTTTTAAACTCGTTTGTCTTCTATTGATAGCTTCTTGAAGACTGTTGCTTCAAATTGGGCATACTTTCCTATAGTCCCTGCTCTGATCTGATCTATTAGGATACTTTTTTATAGTGTTCGTGTTTACGGTGAGTTACTTTTTCTGATGGTGATCTTAGATCATTCTTAGCCCTTCACTAGTTCCCCTTTTCTTTCTTTCATTTTTTATCAGCTTGCCCTTGTTTACCTCAAAGTCTTATAGTAAGGTGGGAGTGTAAGAGCTCTCTCAAGTGTTCAGCTGCTAACCAAAAAATCAAACCAAACCAAGCCTGTTGCTGTTGAGTTGATTCTGACTGATAGCAACCCTATAGGACAGAGTGGAATTGTCCCTTAGGGTTTCCAAGGAGTGCCTGGTGGATCTGACCTGCTGACCTTTTGATTAGCAGCTGAACTCTTAACCACTACATTACCAGGGTTTCCTAGCTGGTAACCAAAGATCTGCAATTCAAATCTACCTGCTGCTCCTTGAAAACCCTAAGGGGCAGTTCTACTCTGTCCTATAGGGTTGCTATGAGTCCGGATCTACTCAGTGGCAATGGGTTTGGTTTTTGATTTTCTTTCCTTCCTTCGTTCTTTTTTTTTACATACAGTTATTTTGAAGTTTAGGTATTCTGTGTCTTCAGGTTATACTGAAGGCATGGCGTTTAATAGTTTTGTTTGTTCTTCGTGTAGTTCTAAATTATTTTTAGAGGAATTATTGGAAGATACAAACCTTGGCACGTATCATTGTTTTCAGCTTTTATAAGAATAATTTGAGTTCTAGAATGATAGAGTCTGTTGTCACACAAGATTTTTGTCTGATTCTGCTAGATCCTTACAGGTACTATCATTCTGGGATGATCCATTTTCAGCGCCTGAGGGTCTCTGTATTGCCCAGGGAATGTGACACCTGACTTTAAGTCTATACAGAACTGCTTTACTGTTGTGTTTACTGTTAAAGTGGAATTATTCCTTTGGGGCTGTTTACGGGACTCTCCATCTTAGACCCTGGGCTTTTGCTTTTGTCTCACGTGCCATGGTAAGCTGTCTCAACCAGTGTTGAGTTTTTTAGTTGATACATCTGATAACTACTCTCAGGGCTCCTCTCTGGCTACATGCTGGGATTTTCTCTGTCTTTTGCTTTTTTTTTTTGGTAGAGTTTTGTTTGGTAATTCGTCTCTGTTGTGTTACTTCTTTAGCGCTTTAAAAAACTTTATTATTTTTTAGCTGCATTTATCAGGAGGGTTGATTCTAATTACCAACATTAGTAGAAATCGAAGTTGTTTCATTCTTCTATTAAAAATTTTTTAAATCTTTGACTTTTTGGGATTTTAGTTGGGAAGAATGACAAACTTATTTGTTCAATTTTGCATCTTCATCAGGTCTCTTAGCAGATAGCAAATAAAGATCTGCAATGTTGCTAAAGATGGGAACACTTTATTTCAGTGGTTAAAGCAGCTTATGACTAATAGCAACCATGACTGTTAATGCTGAGGATAATAATGAACAAAATTTGTTTAGCCATTGAAATGTGCCAGGTACTCTATGCTTTTCATGCATTGTTTTATTTACTTGTCATAAAACCTAATAAGTTAGTATTGTTATTCCCATTTTACAGATCATTACCTGAGGCTTAGCCATCCTATCACTGGCTTAAGTCTGTGTGGATAGCAAGTGGCAGAAGTATGTTTCAGGCCCTGTCCCATGCTTTGGAGATACAGGGTTAGCAAATCTAACATGATTCCTGCCGCCATAGACTTTATGGCATTTCATCCCAAGACTCTACTGTCTTACCTCGCCCCTGGTCTCACTGTAAGGACGCTGTGAGGTACTCAGGGATGGAATTCTTGAGTAGGACAGGCTGCTTCGCAGGTATTTCCACCATACTGGAGCATCATGGCTTTTTTTAGAAGATGACTGTAAGTTCAGGCAAATGTGGAAGGAGAGATCAGTGAGGATTGGAACAGTGTGTTTTAATTCCTTAAAACTCCACACAGCATTTAGTGTGGTGCCTTGTTCAAAGTGGGTACTAAATGTTAGTTTTCAGCTGTTTATTGACTATAAAACATAATGCATTTTATTCCTACGTTTAGAACTTGGAGTAAAAATTGTTTTTAGCAGAATTTTTACATTATTTGCTATAGACTGGCCTGGAAATGGTTTTTACTTATTCATATGATTCCTCTTGGTTTACAGTTATTTGCTGGCGTAAAGGATGGAGAAAGCCTGCAGCTCTTTGAACAAAGTTCTCGCTCAGCCCATAAACAAGAGACACACACTATGGAGGCCATGAAGCTGGTAGAGTTTGACCTCAAACAGACACTTACCAGACTTGTGACACATCTTTTTGGAGATGGTAGGTATCTAAAATGTCTTTGTGTTTGGAGGTTTTAAAGTTCAACAATTGCTAGGTTACTGAAATCATTGAGGCTGGTTGTGTCTAAATTTTGGGGGCTAAATTGCAACTTGACAGCTCAGGTCCTTACTGAGGTAGAACTTACGGATTTCCTGGTTTATTCTGTTTGGGGAGCAAGAAAGTATGAAAATGGAATTAGCTAGAGAAAGAAAAAAAACGATTACAACCCTGGTAAGAATGATAGTAGATTAGGATCAGTGTGCTCAATGAGAGAAATTGTACAGGCTGATTAATGTTCTTGGATTATCAGATTGGATCATTAGATCAAACAGTTGATGGAGCGAGATTCTTATCGATGTGAGTAGGCACAGTGGAAGGTTTTGCATGGTGCCATACTTACTAGTACTGTCGACAGCAAGGATGTTAACAGTACCTTTCCAGTAGGAAGAGCAATGTTGTCAAGACCTGGGCTCTCACTTTACTGTTTTTCTCAAGAATTTCTCCAAGAAAATTTTTTTGTTGGTAATCCCCTTCTCCTGCCAAATATTTCTAATTTATCTGAGATAATATTTTGCTTGTTTTAAGAAATAAATGAAGAGAAGCTTAGGAGATTTTCCTTAATTGTGACCTAGCATTCAAGAAATGCTTAGAAGACAGAGGCCTAACATGGATAGGATTCTCCTTTGTTCTCTTATTTTTGTGAGCTTTTTTAAAAATGGCTTTAATAAGGTGTTATTGATTCTCACTCAGAGCACCCTATAGGACAGAGTAGAACTGCCTCATAGGGTTTCCTAGGTTGTTACCTTTATGGGAGCAGATCACCAGGTCTTATCTGCCACAGAGCCACTGGTGGGAAGTCATATATATGATGAGGGTTTAATATGCAGGTATTTTAAGAACTCCTACAACTTAACAAAAAGACTGGTGGGTTTGAACCATTGACCTTTTGGTTAGCAGCTGAGCACTTAACCATTGCACCACCAGAGCTCCTTTATTGCGGTATAATTGACATAAAATAAACTGTACATATTTAAAGGGTACAATTTAAAAAGTTGACATGCAAAAACTGGATATATTTATACAATTTTCTAAGTTTTGACATATGTACACTACTTTCTATTCTTGTTTCGACTCTGTTTTCCTTCCTATTTGTGAAGACAGATATGCACTTAAAAGGATTCTTGTAATTTATTGAACTTCTGTTGCTTTGTTTTAGGAAGGTTTTCACAGTGTCTAGACTGCATGCTACCGTATGCATAGTTCATGTAATTTTTAAGTACCTGCTGAATAACCCTATATATTCTTTGCATACACATATTTTTAGGAGGAGCATAAAAACACATATGTGAATAGTACACATCAATTTCAAGATAGTGGCTTTCCCAGGAGGTCGGGAGTGGTATTAAGGAGGGGATAGGACCAAGGCTTCAAGTGTGTTTATAAGGTTTTATTATTTTTTTAAAAAAGATCTGAAGTTAAATATGACAAAATATTATGATTTGGTAAAGCTGAATAGTGGGTGCTTGGTGATATTTTCTAATCCTCTTTCCAGGTTTGAAGTAGTTCATGTTAATGGTTTACACAGTCGTGAAACTGGTTTCAGAGTAGAGACAGTTTCTCTGTGTCTCATGATCAAGAAATAATTCAACAGTAATACAATCTATTTAACGCGGAATTGCAGGGTGATGGACTGTGGCGTGCAGGCCCATTTCACAGGCAGGGCAGAATATAAAGGATTCTAGCAATGTAAGGAGATAGTGCTCTATTTCTAGTAAGTTTAGAGGGAGGGTCAGGATGGTGGGAATTTTCCATCGTCAAACTATGATGTTACGGGTTGAATTATGCCCCTCCAAAATGTGTGCTGTAAATCCTAACTCCTGTACCTGTGGTTATAATCCCATTTGGGAATGGGTTTTCTTTGTTATGTTAATGAGACTACTAGTATATTGAATGTCTTAAGTCAGTCTCTTTTGAGATATAAAAAGAGCAGATTGAGCAAGCAGCCGTACAAGAAAGTGAGTAAGAGTTTATCAGGGAGACTTTATTAGCAAAATGAAAAGACACCCTATATATTGGGAGAAAATTTTGGGAAGTCATATATATGATGAGGGTTTAATACGTAGGTTTTTTTTTTTTTTATATATAAAGAACTCCTACAACTTAACAGCAAAAAGCCAAATAACTCAATCAAAAAACGGGCAAAGGACTTGAATATACATTTCACTAAAGAGGACATACAAATGGCCAACAAGCACATGCAAAGATGCTCAGTGTTGTTAGTTGTTATTATGAGTCGGAATTGACTTGACGGCAGTGGGTTTGGTTTGGGTTTTGGTATAAAGCCAAAACCCATTGCCATCGAGTCAATTCCGACTCATAGCGACCCTATAGGACAGAGCAGAGCTGCCCCATAGAGTTTCCAAGGAGTGCTTGGTGGATTTAGACTGGGTAGCAGGCGTAGCTCTTAACCACTATGCCACCAGGTGTCCTGTTTGTCATTAGAGAGAGGCAAATCAAAAAAACCAGATACGAAATATTACCTCACCCCCACTAGAATAGTTATGATTAAAAAAAAAAAATGAAAATAACAGGTGTTGGTGAGGATGCGGAGAAATTGGAACCCTTATCAGCTGCTGGAATGACTATAAAACGGCACAGCCACAATGGAAAAGGTTTGGCAGTTCCTCAAGAAGTTAAACATAGAACTACCATATGGTCCAGCAATCCCTGTACTAGGTGTATGCCTAAAAGAACTGAAAGCAGGAATTAGTAACAAATAGTAACCTATATACCAGTGTTCATTGCAGCACTTTTCACAGTAGTTGAGAGGCAGAAGCAATGTAAACGTCCATCAGCAGATGAATGGATAAAAAAATGTGGCCTCTCTCTAATGACTAAAAACATTGAGCATCTGGGCAGCTTTTTGAGTTACTTGATAGGTAGGCCAGAGTAGCACACCCTAATGAGGGATATGTTGCCTTCAAAACCCAAAGAGACCTACCAGGCGGGTGCCTTCTTTTTAGTTGTAGGAGGGACCAAGTGTAACAACTTACCCTTCACTTTAGAAGGAATATCTTAACATACCCCACACCACTGGACTCCGAGAAATTTCACTAAGTTGGAAGGTGTGTGAATTTTTGTGGGATTAATTTCCTACCCTCTAGCACACAAATGTTTTACTGATAAGTCCAGAGTAATTGATGCTTCTTCCTTACTAGGTCCAATCAGCATAATTTCATCAATGCAATGGACCAGTGTGAAGTCTTGTGGAAGGGAAAGGCAATCAAGTTCCCTGCAGACTAAATTCTGGTGCAGGGCTAGAGAGTTGATATACCCCTTAGACAGGACAATGAAGATGTTATTGCTGGCTTTGCCAGCTGAAGGCAAACTGCTTCTGGTGTTCTTTCAGAACCAGAATCAAGAAAAAGGCATTAGCTAGATCAATAACTGCATACCAGGTACCAGGAGATGTATTAATTTGCTCAAGCAATGAGACTACATCTGGAACAACACCTGCAATTGGAGTCACCCCCTGGTTAAGTTTGTAATAATCCACTGTTATTCTCCAGGATACATCTGTTTTTTGCACAGGACAAATAGGTGAGTTGAATGGGGATGTGATGGGAATCACCACCCCTGTATCTTTCAAGTCCTTGATGGTGACAGTAATCTCTGTAATCCCTCTATAAATGTGGTATTGCTTTTGGTTTACACTTTTCCTAGATAGGGGCAGTTCTAAGGGCTTTCACTTGGGTTTTCCTACCATAATAGCCCTTATTCTATTTGTCAGCGATCCAGTGTGGGGGTTCGCCCAGTTGCTATGTCTATTCTAATGCATTCTGAAAGTGGGGAAATCACCAAGGGTGGGTTTGGAGACCCACTGGACTTACTGTGAGACAAATTGGAGCTAAAACTTCATTAATAACCTGACCTCTGTACAACTCCACTCTGTCTAGTGGGCCACAGTAACGTTTTGGGTCTCCTGGAATTAGAGCCAGTATCCAGTAATCCCCCCCAAAATCTGATTATTTCCATTCCCCCAATGAACTGTCACTCTTGTAAAAGGTCATAGTTCCCCTTGGGGAAGGGTGGGAGAAAGATTAACAGTATAAATTTTTATAGGATAGTGGGGTCTTTCCTCAAGGGGACCTGGCCTCCCCTTCTTTCAAGAAGCTATGAGTTTGTAAATTGGCTCAATTCTAGGAATTGATTGAGGGACCGTGACTGTCTATTCTGGCTGCCATTCACTTGATGTAGAATTTTTCATCTTGTACAGACCATGTAAACATTTAGTAGATTTCCCATCTATTTCACTTTTAGGGACTCCATGACTAAGTAGCCAACACCATAAATCTGTATACGCCAGACTATTCTGATTACTGGTTTGACTCCACTGTCCACTACAGTAACCACGCCCACCATGTCTTTGTCCTTTGAGTGTTGCCCCTTGGCCCCTACCATCACAGGGTCCAAACAATTGCTAGTTAATGGTGGGAAGAATCATCATAATAATAAAGACAATAATAGAGATTGGTGGCTAACAATGTCAAACCTTGTGCTATGTGCTTTTACAGAATTTATTTCTTTTGACCTGCATCTGTGATATAGGTATTGTTTTAATCTCCATTTTTCAGATGAGGGAACTGAGACACAGAGAGATTAGGTCACATTTTCAAGATTACACAGCTGGTAAGTATTTAAGGAGCAATTTGAGACCTGGCAGTTTGACTTCAGAGCCCAATTTAGAAGTTAACTTTTTTGAAAGGATAGGAAGAAATGTTTTCAATATTTCTGAGACTGTGGATTGTAACAAAGCCGTGTTGTTAGTTGCCACCATGTTGGCTTTGACTCCTGGAGACTCTGTGTATAACACACTGAAACATTGCCTGGTCCTGCACCATGTTTACGATCATTTGTGTGCTCCAGTCCATTGTTGTGGCCACTGTGCATTTTGAGTACCTTCTAACCTAGAGGGCTCATCTTTCAGCACTATGTCGGGTAGTATTCTGTTGTGATCTGTTGGTTAATTGTTTCAGTAGGGCTTTCATTGGTTAATTTTAAGAAGTATTGTATTTTTATGCAAATAATGCACCTGATACTTTTTTTTGCCAACTGCACCCTACCCTTCTGAGGTGGTTTTTAAGTGCGTTATGCTAATTTTTCACATGTTCCTGTGAAAAAGTTTGCATAGTGTGCTTAGGAAAATACCTTGTAGGGTGAGGGTCTGGTTGGCAAAAAAAAGTATAACATATGTGTCATTTGCATAAAAATATGGTAGATCCTCTGGTCTTTCTTCCTAGTCTGGAAGCTCCATTGAAACCTGTTCACCATGGGTGACCCTGCTAATATTTGAAATATTGGTGGCATAGCTTCTAACATCATACAACATGCAAGCCACTACAGTATGGCAAACTGATAGATGGGAACAGAGGCATAGTGCTTAAAAAAAAAAAAGTATATATGTATATATAAAGCTTCTCCCTAGGATTCCCTTTTGACCCTTTCCTTTCACTTCTCACTCCCTCCTCCTTCTCTGACTCCCTAAATCTAGCTGGTGGTAAAGCCCCAATTCGCTGCATCACATCCAATTATATTTTGGATATTAAACTTCAATATGATTTAAAAAAAAAAAAAAAAAAACTTCAGATTCATTCTTTCCATAATTAGTGAACGGTAACTGCTTCGGCAGGCCCTGGAAACATTCAGCAACTCTTTTATTTTCTTGGTTTGGTCTAAGCTTTTTACTCTTTTTTCCTTATTATTAGATTCTGTTGTTCTTGAAAAGCAAAATTAAAAATGAGAACACACTATTTCCTTGTGGCAATTTTTTGTTACTACATCTGCTTTAGTTTTATTTATTTTTTCTTCCTTCAAATGTAATTTATTATTGCTGCTAACATTTCAATTGTACTAGCATCCTAAGGCTTTTATAATAGAGGTAACTATTTTAGAATTAGAAAGAAATAACCATTTAGACTGTTTTATTTTGCTCATAGAATTTGTTGTCATTTTTAACATTCCTAAATTGTTTTCTGTATATTTTGTAGCATGTTTGGCTGTTCATTTCTGTCAGAGCAACTCGGGCGAGGATTTAGGATTTCTAAGATTTTAATGTCTCTTTTTATCTCTCCAGGTTTACAGTCCTTCTTTGGTATAGTCTCCCTAGTGAACAGTGGGATTTCCCTCTATAAAGATTGGCCTCATAATACAGTTTAGATTAATTATTCTGAACAAGAGTTGGATTTTGATTCTCTACTATTGACGAAGTATGTCATCTTGGCGTTTAATTTCAAAGCAAAAAAGGTGGCCATTGGGCGACTCTGCCTGAGTCCCCTCCGAGGATCCCAGCTGCTGGGAGCACAGCAGGTAATAGCCTCCAGCAGTCCACTCCTTCCTCAATTTCCTTAACTGCAGAATAAGTGCCTTTTTGCCCAAGGACATGTCCTTCCCACTGTAGTGCACATCCAAAGGCTGATAGTGGGAGTGATATAAAGGCCTACCATTCTGTCCCACCACAGCGTGATTCTAATGGCTGATAAGCTTGAGTGCTCTCCTGAGGTTGGTCCAGGCTTTGGTCTGCTTTGCCCCAAACTGCTTCTACTCTCTTCTTTCAATTAGTCTTGATCTCCTCCAAGTAACCTCCTTGCCAAACGTCATCTTAGTGTCTGCTTCTGGAGAACCCAATCAGTATGTTTTTGTTAGTTGCCATCAAGTTGGCTCCTACTCATGGTGACCTTATGTATAATAGAAGGAAAGGTTGCCTGGTCATGTGCCATCTTCACATGAGTCCATTGTTGTGACTGTTGCCTCAGTCTATCTCACTGAGGGTTTCCCTTGATCCTCTACTTTACCAAACATGATGTCCTTTTTAGTGATTGGTCTTTCCTGATGACATGTCCAAGGACTCACACAACCAAAACATTCCAGGGCTCTCATTTTGTTGTTAATGATGTCTTTGTCATCAGTGAACCTACTCGTGAATAGTGATGAGTACCCTATGTCTTCTGTATCTTCCATAGCTTTCTCTAGCCATGAATCCCTTTCAGTATACGTGATTGTTCGTTCTGCTTTGTTCCTAAAGTTGAATCAATTTATTTATTTAAATAATTTTTATTGTGCTTTAAGTGAAAGTTTACAAATCAAGTCAGTCTCTCACATTTGAACTTATATACACCTTACTACATACTCCCATTTACTCTTCCCGTAATGAGTCAGCCCGCCCCCTCCTTCCAGTCTCTCCTTTCGTGGCTGTTTTGCCAGTTTCTAACCCTCTCTACCGTCCCATCTCCCCTCCAGACAGAAGATGCCAACACAGTCTCAAGTGTCCACCTGATACAAGTAACACAGTCTCAAGTATCCACCTGATACAAGTAGCTCACTCCTCATCAGCATCTCTCTCCAACCCATTGTCCGGTCCCTTCCATGTCTGATGAGTTGTCTTTGGGAATGGTTCCTATCCTGGGCCAGCAGAAGGGTTGGGGACCATGACCGCCGGGATTCTTCTACTCTCACTCAGACCATTAAGTCTGGTCTTTTTATGAGAATTTGGGGTCTGCATCCCACTGTTCTCCTGCTTCCTCAGGGGTTCTCTGTTGTGCTCCCTGTCAGGGCAGTCATCGGTTGTGGCCAGGCACCATCTAGTTCTTCTGGTCTCAGGATGATGTAAGTCTCTGGTTCATGTGGGCCTTTCTGTCTCTTGGGCTCATAGTTATCGTGTGACCTTGGTGTTCTTCATTCTCCTTTGCTCCAGGTGGGTTGAGACCAATTGATGCATCTTAGATGGCCGCTTGTTAGCATTTAAGACCCCAGATGTCACACTTCAAAGTGGGTTGCAGAATGTTTTCTTAATAGAATTTATTTTGCAAATTGACTTAGAAATCCCCTTAAGCCATAGTCCCCAAACCCCTGCCCTTGCTCCACTGACCTTCGAAGCATTCAGTTTATCATGGAAACTTCTTTGCTTTTGGTCCTGTCCAGTTGAGCTGACCTTCCCTGTATTGAGTATTGTCCTTCCCTTCACCTAAAGTAGTTCTTATCTACTATCTAATCAGTAAATAACCCTCTCCCACCCACCCTCCCTTCCCCCTCTCGTAACCACAGAAGAGTGTGTTCTTCTCAGTTTATACTATTTCTTAAGATCTTATAATAGTGGTCTTATACAATATTTGTCCTTTTGCATCTGACTAATTTCACTCAGCATAATGCCTTCCAGGTTCCTCCATGTTATGAAATGTTTCACAGATTCGTCACTGTTCTTTCTCGATGTGTAGTATTCCATGTGAATATACCATAATTTATTTACCCATTCATCCGTTGATGGACACCTTGGTTGCGTCCAGCTTTTTGCTATTGTAAACAGTGCTGCAATAAGCGTGGGTGTGCATATATCTGTTCTTGTAAAGGCCCTTGTTTCTCTAGGATATATTCTGAGGAGTGGGATTTCTGGGTTGTATGGTAGTTCTATTTCTAACTGTTTAAGAAAACCCCAGATAGATTTCCAAAGTGGTTGTACCGTTTTTACATTCCCACCAGCAGTGTATAAGAGTTCCAATCTCTCCGCAGCCTCTCCAACATTTATTATTTTGTGTTTTTTTGGATTAATGCCAGCCTTGTTGGAGTGAGATGGAATCTCATCGTAGTTTTAATTTGCATTTCTCTAATGGCTAATGATCAAGAGCATTTTCTCATGTATCTGTTAGCTGCCTGAATATCTTCTTTAGTGAAGTGTGTGTTCATATACTTTGCCCACTTTTTGATTGGGTTGCCTTTTTTGTGATTGAGTTTTAACAGAATCATATAGATTTTAGATTTTAGAGATCAGGCGCTGGTCGGAGATGTCATAGCTGAAAATTTTTTCCCAATCTGTAGGTGGTCTTTTTACTCTTTTGGTGAAGTCTTTAGAGGAGCATAGGTGTTTGATTTTTAGGAGCTCCCAGTTATCTGGTTTCTCTTCGTCATTTTTGGTAATGTTTTGTATTCTGTTTATGCCTTGTATTAGGGCTCCTAACGTTGTGCCAATTTTTTCTTCCATGATCTTTATCGTTTTAGTCTTTATGTTTAGGTCTTTGATCCACTTGGAGTTAGTTTTTGTGCATGGTGTGAGGTATGGGTCCTGTTTCATTTTTTTGCAAATGGATATCCAGTTATGCCAGCACCATTTGTTAAAAAGACTATCTTTTCCCCAATTAACTGACACTGGGCCTTTGTCAAATATCAGCTGCTCATTTGTGGATGGATTTATATCTGGGTTCTCAATTCTGTTCCATTGGCCTGTGTGTCTGTTGTTGTACCAGTACCAGGCTGTTTTGACTACTGTGGCTGTATAATATGTTCTAAAATCAGGTAGAGTGAGGTGTCCCACTTTCTTCTTCTTTTTCAGTAATGCTTTAGTTATCTGGGGCTTCTTTCCCTTCCATATGAAGTTGGTGATTTGTTTCTCCATCACATTAAAAAGTGTCGTTAGAATTTAGATTGGAAGTGCATTGTATGTATAGATGGCTTCTGGTAGAATAGACATTTTTACTATGTTAAGTCTTCCTATCCATGAGCAAGGTATGTTTTTCCACTTATGTAGGTCCTTTTTAGTTTCTGGCACTAGTACTTTGTAGTTTTCTTTGTATAGGTCTTTTACATCTTTGGTAAGATTTGTTCCTAAGTATTTTATCTTCTTGGGGGCTACTGTGAATGGTATTGATTTGGTGATTTCCTCTTCGATTTTCTTTTTGTTGATGTAGAGGAATCCAAGTGATTTTTGTATGTTTATCTTCTAACCTGAGAATTTCCCAGACTCTTCTATTAGTTTCAGTAGTTTTCTGGAGGACTCCTTAGGGTTTTCTGTATATAAGATCATGTCATCTGCAAATAGAGATAATTTTACTTCTTCCTTGCCAATCCAGATACCCTTTATTTCTTTGTCTAGCCTAATTGTTCTGGCTAGGACCTCCAGCAATTTTTTTTTTATTTTTAGGGAGACCATTTTACTTTAAAACTTTCAAGTCAACTACATTGGGCTAGCTGATATTGTCTGATTCAGAGAGAGTAGTTTTTCAAAGTACTCTGAAAATATAAAGAAATAGTTGCATTCAAACTATTTTTGAAGAGTCAGCTTTTGTTCCTGGAGTTGCCATTGCTTCCTGTAGCTTGGGTGTAGTCCATAGCAGGCTGCCCTCTCTGATGGACACTGGCCAATGTGTTCCACCTCCCTGAGGCTATGGAGTGGTAAGAAAGAAGTGCCTGGCATCGTGCCCAATAGAGGTGCTAAAGATGACGTCACTTTAGGAATGAGGCTGGAGAGAAACCTGATATCAGCTTTTCCTTAGATGTCTGGTAAATGGGAAAAATATGTACTCAAGTTGACCTTTCTGGCCTAAGGAATTGGTACAAAGAAACCTATTGGGAGAAAGCTTGAAATAGCAATGATTTAATTGAAGTGGACTACTTCTAAGGAGCCTTAAAAAATATGATTCTATGGTGATTGGGTAGGAAGGAGCAGACCGGTTACGTACTCTAGGGAAATAAGTTGAAGTTGTTTGGGGTTTTATGTTAGTTAAAATAAAATTATTGGGCCTTGAGTTACAGTGAAGGAAAATTTTAGGGATACTGTAATCAAAAGGGTTAATATCCCAGGAGCTGCACCTAATAACATATGATTTCTATTTATACTAGTAAGTCTTTCAGATGTTTGGCGTTTGGCAGCCTGGAAAGCATTAAGATATATGGGGATAGGATAAGTTCTCTCTATTCCGTAGGTTCATGTTGTTATTTTTAGTTTCCGTTGAGTTGATTTTTATTCATGGCTACCCCATATGTGCTGAGTAGAACTGTGCTCCATAGGGTTTTCAAGGCTGTGACCTTTCAGAAGCAGATTGCCAGGCCTGTCTTTCAAACCACCAACTTTTCGGCTAGTAGTAGAGCACTTAACTGTTTATGCCACCCAGGGACTCATAGAAGGCTCCAGTTTTTTAATTCATTTGTCACTTCTCCTCTGTACTCTCTTCTATCCCTACCAAAGGATAGATAAGCCAACGTTAGTTATCTAAACTCTTTCTTTATCAACCACTTCAGCTACTTTAAAACTTTGGCTTGTACTACTCACTTGATAACCTTGAATTGTTTTCCACATCTACTCTCTGCTTCAGCTCCTACAGCTTCTCGGGTAGGTAATTGTGCAATTATGATCACTTCCTTAGCCAGGTCACAGTTGGGAGCTATCTTTTTTCTTCTCTTGGGTCAGCTTGCTGTGCAAATCTGTTTTTCTAGACCATTACCGCTGTCAACTTCCCTCTTCCTTGTGAGACAATAGGCTCATCTGTTCCGTAAGAACTTTAGGTGATTAATTGCGCCCTGTATCCCATCCCTCTTGATTCTTGTATCATCATTTTCTCAAGAGCCTTGTTTTTTTTTTCAACTATCAGCTTAAAATATGTTCCAGTCTGTATCACCTCCAGATAAAACAAAAGAAATACCATTGCTTGATTTTCCATCTCTCTCTGGCAACATGTTTCTTTTTTTCAGCCACGCTTCATGAAATATCACCTTCCGGTTGCTCCTCCACCCCTGTAATGTTGATTATGCTTCCATCACTTCATTGTATCTGTTTCTGTCAAGGTCACAATTGACTTCCAAATTATAAAATCCAACGGATTGAGAAAGTGGTTATTATTATGCTATACCTCTCTGCTTAATTATTTAAAACAGCTTTACTGAATTATAATTGACTTCCAATAAACTAAACATGTTTAATGTGTATAGTTTGATAAGTTTTAACATAAGTGTACACATAAAAACATCACTATACTCAAGATAACAAGTATATCCGTCACCCCAGTTTATTATCTCTCCGTACCACCTCTTTTTTCTCCTATTTCCCTACACCATGCCTAGTGAACTAGTCTTCTGCTTTCTGTCACCTTTTAGTGATTAGTTTGCATTTTCTAGGTGTATATAAATTTTTTGTTTTTGTTTTTATATAAATGGAATTGTAGAGTGTGTACTCTTTTTTTGTCTGGTTTATTTCACTCAGCATAATTAATTAGAAATTGATCCATGTTGCAGGGTGCATCAACAGTTCATTCCTTTTTATTAGTGAGAAGTATTGTATTCTACAATGTGTTTATCTCTTTACTGGAAATTTGGGTTTTTTTTTTCTGGTTTTTATTACAAATAAAGCTGCTATACATATTTGTGTACAAGCCTTTGTCTGGACATGTGGTTTCATTTCTGTTGGGTTAATATTTAGGACAGGATTGATGGGATGGTGGGTGTATGTTTAACGTTTTTTTAAAAAAACAAAAAAAGACCCTGCCAAATTGTTCTCTGCAGTGAACGCAGCATTTTGTGTTCCCACTAACAGTGCATGGAATTCCAGTTGTTCCACATCTTCACCAACACTTTGTATGGTCAGTCATTTTAATTTTAATAGGTGTGTAGTGATATCTGATTATGATTTTAACTTGCATTTCCCTAATAATTTATGATGCTGAGTATCATGTGGTTATTTGCCATCTGTATACCTTCGTTGATGAAGTATACAGATCTTTTGCCTTTTTTAAAAAATCAGATTGCTTTCTTATTGTTGACTGTTCTTTATGTATTTTGGGTAAGTCTTTTATCAGATATGTGATTTGACAGTATTTTCTCCCAGTGTGTGCCTTATCTTTTCATTCTCTTAACAGTTTCTCTCAAAGAGCAGTTTTTAATTTTGATGAAATCCAGTTAACCAGTTTTTTCTTTTATGGACTGTGCTTTTGATGTTGTTTCTAAGAAATCTTTCCAAACCCAGGATCACAAAGATTTTCTACCCTCTGCTTCTTTAGAACTTTTAGGGTTTTAGGTTTTACAATTAGGTTTATAATTTCTTATATGTGTATGGTATGGTATGAGGTATGGTTCAACTTTTTTTTTTTTTTTTTGTATATGCACATTCAGTTGTTCCAGCACCATTCATTGAAATGACTATTCTTCTTCCACTGAATTGCCTTTGTACCTCTGTCAGAATTAGCTGACTGTATGCGTGTGAATCTGCTATGGACTCTCTGTTCTGTTCCATTCATCTCTTTGTCTGTAGTGATTACAACACTGCACTGTCTTCAGCATACCCTGTTGCCATCAAGTTAATTCCAACTCACAGAGACCCTATAGCACAGAGTAGAACTGCCTCCATAGGGTTTCCAAGGTTTTTTAATCTTTATGGAAGCAGAATGCTGCATCTTTCTGCCATGGAGCAGCTGATGGGTTCAAACCACCGACCTTTCGGTTAACAGCCCAGCACTTAACCACTATACCACCAGGGCTCCTGTCTTCATTATACCAAAAAAAAACCAGACCCACTGCCGTTGAGTCTATTCCGACTCATAATAGCTTCATAATAAGCCTTGAAGTCCTACAACTTTGTTGTTTTTTCTCAAAGTTGTTTTACTTGGATTTAATATGGTTATCGATGTGGTTGGGTTTAAGTCTATCATTTTATTAATGGTTTTCTATTGCTTGTTCTCTTTTATTTTTGCCTTCTTTGGATTAATTTGTATTTTTTACTATTCCCTTTAATCTCCTTCTTTGGCTTATTGACTATAATTCTTTGTTGTGTTACTTTAGTGGTTGCTTTGGGGTTTATAGTATACATCTTTAAGTTACCGTAGTCTACTTTCAAGTGATGCTATACCACTTAATATACAGTATAAGAATCTTAAAATAGTATACTTCCATTTCTCCCTATCTGGTCTTAGTGCTATTATCATATATTTTACTTCTATATATGTAATAAACCCCTCAATATAATATTCTTAGTTTTGCTTTAAACAGTTGATTAACTTTTAAAGAGACTTAGATAATAAGAAAGAATGTGTTTATATTTACCCGGGCAGTAAACAGTTATCATTTCTAGTGCCTTTTGTTTCTTTGTATATGTGTGAGTTTCCAATTGATAACATTTTCTTCTGCTTGAAAGACTGTCTTTAACTTGTTTTGTAGTGCAGGTCTGCTGATGATGAATTCTTTCAGCTTTTGTATGTCTGAAAGTGACCTTATTTTAAATCAGCAACTCAGACACATATATACCAGTATTCATTGCATCGTTATTCACAATAGCCAAAAGGTGGAAACAACCTAAGTGCTCATCAACAGATGAATGGATAAACAAATTGTGATATATACGTACAATGGAATATTATTCAGCCGTAAAGAAAATGAAGCCATGATACATGCCACCACTGGATGGATCTTGAAAACATTATGCCCCGCGAAGTAAGTTGGATGTGAGAGATCCCACTTATATGGAATATCTGGAACAGACAAATCCATTGAGACAAATAAAGATTAGTGATTATCACGGGCTGGGGGGAAGGTAGGAATGCGGAGTTAAAAAAAAATACTTTATTTTGCCTTCACTTTTGAAAGATACCCTTGCTGTGTAAAGAATTCTAAGTTGACATTTCCCCCCTCCCCCAACTTTCAGTTCTTTAAAGGTGTTGTTCCTCTGTCTTCTCACTTGCATTGTTTCCCGTGAGAAGTTCTACTATTCTTCTTGTCTGTGTTCTTCTGTGTGTAATGTGACTTTTCTTTCTGACTGCTTTTGAGATTTTTTCTTTGTCATTGGTTTTAAGCAATTTGATTATTATTTGCCTAGGTGTGATTTTCTTCATGTTTCTTGTGCTTAGACTTGGTTGAGCTTTATGGATCTACTAACCTACATTTTTCATCAAATTTGGGAAAATTTGTTCACTTTTTCAAATGTTTTTTCTGTCATTCCAGTTACGTTTATTTTTGGGACTCCAATTAAATGTATATTTGGCCACTTGAAACTTTCCCACTGTTCACTGATGTTCTGTTGACTTCCTTTTCAATCCCTCCCCCTCCCAAGTTTCATTTTGGGTAGTTTCTATTGCTGTTTCTTCAAGTTCACCAATCTTTTCTTTTGCGATATCTAATCTGCCATTAATCCCATCTGGTGTATTTTTCATCTCATTCATTTGCTTCATTTAGGATCTGTCTTAGTTATCTAGCACTGTAATAACAGAAATAGCACGAGTGGATGGCTTTAACAAACAGAAGTTTATTCTCTCACAGTTTAGGAGGCTACAAGTCTGAATTCAGGGTACCAGCTCTACGGGAAGGCTTTCTCTCTCTGTTGGCTCTGGGGGAAGGTCCTTGTCATCAATCTTCTCCTGGTCTAGGAGTGTCTTGGTGCAGGAACCCTGCATCCAAAGGATGCAATGTGCTTCTTTTTTGGTGGTATGAGGTCCCCCTGCTCGCGTCTCTCTTTTATATCTCAAAAGAGATTGACTCAAAACACAACCTAATCCTGTAGATTGAGTCCTGCCTCATTAACATAACTGCCTCTAATCCTGCCTCATTAACATCATAGAGGTAGGATTTACAACACAAAGGAAAATCACATCAGATAAGAAAATGGTGGACAGTCACTCAATACTGGGAATCATTGCCTACCCAAGTTGACATACGTTTTTTGGGGACACAATTCAATCCATAACAAGGTCTTTTTTATCTTCCATGTCCCTACCTAACATTTTTGATCTTCGGCTTCTTGAACGTACTGAATACCGTTATAATACTTATTTTAATGTCTTTTGCTACTTGGTTTAATGTCTTCTTCTACTGCTTCTATTATCTGTTATCTTGGTGAATTGCTGTTGATTTGCAGTTGATTGATACTGCTGACCTCCGCTTGTGTTGCCCTTATCTCTGGGGCTGTTTTAGGGCTCACAGCTCAGGGGTCACTGTCTTTGGTTGCCTGTTGTTTCGTATATTTTTTTTCCTGGTTTTTTAGTTGTTTCAAGTGGAAAAAGTAAAACAGGTTTGTTGTTCCTTCTTGTCCAGAAGTGAAAGTTATCTTTTTCACTTGATACTCTTGACTTTTCTTTGTTTTTGATACTTTTGTGTTCTTTTTTTCCATTACATGCCACTCTTCCCTTCTCTCTCTCCCTTTTCTCATTTTTCGTATACCTCCCTCTTCACTTGTTCTGTTTGGTTTTGGCTTCTTATCTCATGCTACTTTATGTGTGTGACAGGAACTGTTTGGAACTAGGGGCTGGTGTTTATTTTCCTTACCAAAGAAGAATTTGGGAGATGGATAAAATTCCAAAGATGCATCCTTTAGATCTGATTTACAAAAGGAATGACTTTTGAATGTTTTATTAGAACAAATCAGTGAGTTATGGCTTCATTTTTCTTTTAGAATATCTGAAACATACTTATTTTAAAGTCTTTTTCAGGTTGTTTTATGAAATTAATTTCAGTTTCATCTCGAGTGAACTCATGCTTGATTGTTGGCTATCTTACTTAGCATTAGATTTATTCATGTATTTTGGAATTTTGGTTTGCAGGGTCATACTCAGTGGAAGGTTTTTGTTTTTCTCCTTTTCTCTGTTTTCCTGCTTCTTATCCTCCCCAAACCCCTGTATTTCTCCCTGTAAGTGGTTTTGCAGTAGGTTCCACCTAGCTCTCTAGGCTTAAAATCCAGAACCAAGCTTTACAGGGCTCTGTTAGGTGTACTAACCAGCATTACTATAGGGGAGATGGCAGATCTAGTCTCAGAATGCCCAGACTGCTTTTCTTTATTCTCTGCACCTGAAGCTTTTCAGAGCTATAGCCCTCGATTGCATTTGGGCAACAAATTTTTTGCTGTCCTTTTTCCATTAGCCATGGAAATTATCACATCTCATCCTCTGACTTCAAGCTTTTAGACTTCTTTAGGTCATAAGCCAACAGTACTTGTTTTTGCAGAAGGTAAGCTACTGGGCTCTTATTCCTGTTTGGAGACCCTGAGCCCAGCAAGCCAAGGCTTTATTCTTTCACATTGTTTTGTGCTTCTATATCTGGCCTGTAGAAGTAGTTATCTTTGAATTTGGACGATGCCTTTTTGGTTTTCTCTTTGTAGAATATCTGTCATTGCTATGTAGTAGAAAATCCAGGAGGTGCACCACACCAACTTGGTGTTTGTATGGGAGCAGTATTTTGTATGGGAAGCTGAATTAGTGTAATTTTTCATTATCTGCTCCAGTGGAGGGCAGCATAGGGCTTTGTTGCCAGATAAATGTGGTTTTATATCTACTAGCGGTATGTAAGCTTTCTGAGCCACGTTTCCTTCATCTGTAAAATGGGAATAATAATACTTACTGTACAGCGTTTATGCCAGCCTGGAGTCAGTATAAGGATTCAATGAGATAAGGCATGTAAAGTATTTAGCATAGTGCCTGGCACATAGTAGATGAACAACAAATGTTATTTACTTTAGGAACGCATTTTAAAAGTGCTTATTTTAAAAATATTTTTATAAAAAGGTGAGAGATATTTTAGATTGTGGACTAATTTTCTATGCCCTTTAATTAAAAAGTTACCCGTTGTACACTTACTCGGTTCCAAGCACTATGCTAGGTTCTTGACACACATTTGCAGTACTCTGTGGTAAGTATTACACCTACACCTCACTTATTGACTATCTCAGTTTCCAACATTTCACATTTATGATAATAGTAAAAAATCTACTACCTGACTATTTTGCATATTAACAGTGTATGTCTGGCAGTAGCGGACACGCCAAGCTTGTGATGGTTAGGTTATGTGTCAGCTTTGCTGGGCCATGATTCTTAGCAGTCTGGCAGTTATGTAATGATGTAATTTGGCAGTTGTGTAATGATGTAGTCGTACTCCATTTTGGCATAATGCTGATTTTGACACAACAACCTGGTCTTTGGAACCTAACCATGTTGATAAGGGAGGAGTGGGTGTATTCTTATTCTAAGCCAAATCGAGACAGTGAGAGGTTAAGTAATGTGCCTGAGGTTGCACAGCTAGAAGTGGTAGAACTGGAATTCAATCCTAGGTCTATTATTGCTATGTCCATACACTGTGCCCCCACCCATGTCTCTGTGACCATAGTGTGAAGCTTGTAGTTGGGGCTTACCCCCAGACCAGGATGATGTTAGGCATGTCCCCTCGGGTGCTTGATAAAAAACAGGAAAGTGGTCACTCATTCTAGTGCCTCTGATCCTGCACCCAGATTTTAGAAGGAGGGGCATATTAAACTGTGCTGTATTATATCCCTAGCCCCATTGCGGAGTAGAGAAATGATAATATCAAAAGAATCCCTGTGTGTCGGAGTCCCAGAATGACAGCAACACTTTAATAGACTGGTCTTTCCAACACGCAGAAGACTTATCTCTGTGAGATCAGCTGCCCCGTTGTCACTGGTGGGGAAAGTTACGACTCTTTTGTTTTTCCCCTATCACTTTGTGTGTGTGTCAGCAGACGGAGTCATTGTGGTTGACGTAGCGCTAAGATCTTCTACTGTGTGCTGTGGAGGTCCCACACCAGAGGATTCTATTACCCTCTATGAAAGCGAAAGGTGGTGTTTAGCATTAGCTTTGTAGTAGGAATGATTTTATTCCACTTAGCAGCCTGCAGTACTGGACTCAAGGGTATGTGGCTCTGTAGACACATAGGATATATATGGTGCACTAAAGAGTCACAGTAGTGGCATTGCTAGGTTTGTATGGCTCTAGATAGGGAAGGCATTGTAAATTGTGAATGGCTTTGTGCTACTCATGAGGTGGGCTCTGGAAATGGAATCAACTCTTATATTCCCACACGGAGGCTTCAGGTCTCTGCATGTGCCTTCTCATCTTCATAACTGGCAGCCAAGTGACTATTTGGTCCAGAAGACACTCTTTGCCTTTACAGGGGAGAGACAGGAGATATAAACAGGCAGCAAGGGGTGAGGAAGGCAGGAGGATGCCTGGAATCCTGTCTGTGAGTGCACAGCTGTCCCATAGGCTGAGTGCAAGCCGTGTAAGGAAGCCAGGATGGTGGTGTTTTATCAGCAAAGCCCTGGCTTTTCATGCAGGGACCCGAGTTCTAGCTTTGACTCTTTCACTAATTAGTCGTATGACCTTGTCCTCCTCGAGAGGTATTGAGCTAATGGGAGTATAAAGTGGTACAACTCCTCTAGGGGAAAATTTGCAATATTTATTAAATTACAAGAGTGTTTACTCTTTGACCCACCAAGGTTGTTTATTGCAGCCTTGTTTTTAATATCAAAATGTTGTATATACTCCAAATATATATCAGTAGAAAGAGCCCTGGTGGCAAGTGGTTAAAGTGGTTGACTACTAACCAAAAGGCCGGTGGTTTGAAACCACCAGTGGCTCCATGGGGGAAGGATGTGACAGTCTGCTTCCGTAGAGATGTACAGCCTTGGAAACCCTGTGGGGTTGCTATGAGTTGGCATTGACTCGATGGCAGTGGGTTTGGGTACGTATCAGAAAAGGACTTCTCATATCAACTGTGGTGCAGCCACATGGCAGGATACTCTGTAGCTGTAAGAGAAAATGAAGGTACACTCTGTGTTCACTGGACAGGCCTCGAGAACATATTGTGAAGTGAAAACCGCATGGTACAGAATAATGTGAGTGGCACACTATCTTTTATATAAAAAAAGAGGGAAAATAGAAATACGTATCTGTATGTATTTATCTGGCAATGGGAAGGAAACCCTAGAATGTGTACTTACATGGTCCAGAAGGATTGGTGTAGGACGGGGACAGGGATGCAAGTCAGACTGTTACACAGCGAGATGCACGCTCTTACATTGTTTTCAGGTTTGAACCTTATGAATGTATTGCTTATTCAAAACAAAAAGAACATTTGAAAAGAAAGCTATTAGAATAGAATAATAGCGAGAAATTAAAAACATGATCTTTATGGTACTTGCTGTATATTAAGTTAAAAGGACTATGGGTCTTAAACGGAGTGAAAGAGGCAAGATTGTCAATTACCTTTGACAGTGGCGAGTGGTGGCTGGGTAGTTCCCTAGTTAGGTTGTCATCACACAGGATAATCCCTGTATTTTAAGAATTCATTTTTAGCCAGAAAGTGCTGTCCTCTCTTTTTCTCCCACTTTCTTTTCCTTCCTTAGGTACATACTTACACAGTTCTGAAAGCAGGTTTGGAAAGCATTACCAGCAACCCTAGTATCAGAGTGCAACACTCCAGAATTTCTTTGGTTCCAACTGAGGGAAAACCGTTGAAAAATTAATGCCAAATCGCAGTGATTAATTTGCATATTTTTATTGTCAGTTTTTAACATTACCTACTTCAGTGGAGGGTATCTTTGGTAAACAAACAAACAAACAAAAAACCAGACCCAGTACCGTCGAGTCGATTCCGACTCATAGTGACCCTATAGGACAGGGTAGAACTGCCCCACAGAGTTTCCAAGGAATGCCTGGCGGATTCAAACTGCTAACCCTTTGGTTAGCAGCCATAGCACTTAATCACTATGCCACCAGGGTTTCCAAAAGGATTTAGAAAATCACTGGTTATATCCTCTATCTTGTTGGGCCATTAGCCTTTCAAAATGTATATTCTGCCACCTCTAGCAGGCAATTCTGACATCAAAGTCCCATCTGTAAATATAGGGGTATGGGAAACAGGAAGACTCTCTCTACTGAGTCAGTAAGTCAGAGAAACGAAATGCTGTATTATCATATTTATTGAATATGAGAACTATTATGAGAGTGAGAGCAGTGCTGGCTTAGCGGTAGCATTCTCGCCTCCATGCGGGAGACCTGGGCTTGATTCCTGGCCAGTGTACCTCATGTGCAGCTGCCACCCATCTATCAGTGGAGACTTGAGTGTTGCTATGATGCTGAACAGGTTTCAGTGAAGCTTTCAGACAAAGACAGACTAGGAAGAAAAGCCTGGCCATCTGCTTCTGAAATCAGTCAGTGAAAACCTTATGGGTCACAATAGCCTGATGCCATTGTGCATGGGGTCGCTGTGAGTCATGGCTGACTTGACGGCAGCTAACAACAGCAGCAGTGTTGTGAAGGTTGGCGGGGGCTAGGATGGGCTTACATCTATTTAATATTTGCAGCGTGTCAGACAGAGTGTGCAGGTTCTCCAGCATTGCCTGGGTGTTACGGATCAGTGGGAAGAGACAATACACAGACATACCCATGCGTTGTGTCCCCTGTTGGTCTTGCCTAGGGCACAGAGGTGGGTCCTCGTTCAGGGCAGGAAGGCTGCAGCACTGCCTTTTCTGTGCCCACTGGTTCCCTGAGGCAGGCAATAGCAGGTTGTGTCTGCCAGGGTAGAAAAGGAATTAGAGTTGTTGGAAGAATTTATTCTAATAATTTATCAGACACCAACGGAAGGAATGCTGTAGATGTTGAATGCTTCTTATTCTAGAACAAACTGACTGCCCTCATTTGGGAGAGAAAGCAGAGTGAGAGCCCAGATGTCCAAGCAGGACCTCTGCTTCCTGAGAACACCTGTGTTCCTGCATATACTTTTGTTCAAACCTCTACCTGAAGTAGTCTTTCCTAGAGATGAGGCATGAGGCTTGCCCAGAGTTTCCCAGGAAGAAAGGCACAGATCTGAGATTTGAACTCAAGATTGGTTTATTCAAAAGTACACTTTTGTCTGCTTGGCTCCGGGCCAAACATTAATGTGTATAATTTTTGAGAGTTGCTATAATCTCACAGAGTTCTGAGACCATACTGAAAAAAGCTCTGAGCTTCCTTTGTAAACACAGTTTAGTAAATTAGTCCAATGTGGGAGAGGATAAAAAGAAAAAAAAACTCGGCATTGTTTTGCATTAGATACAAGTACTCCTCACTATCTCGTTATTGTACATTTCACATTTACGACAATAGTAAAAAATCTACTATCCAACTATTTTGCACGTTAGTAATGTATGTCTGGTATGAAGGGAGAGTAATGCTGGTTGTGATGGCTATGTGTCAACTTGACGAATCCCGATTCTTAGTGATTTGGCAGTTATGCAGTGATGTAATTTGGCAGTTATGTGATGATGTAGTCATCCTTCATTTTGGGTTCTGATGTGGTCATCCTCTGCTGATTTTTTGCATAATGACCTGGTCTTTGGAACCTAGCCGTAAGTGAGGAGTGGGTGTAAGTAATACATGTGTGTTTAATTTTCCTTTGTAACCCCAATTTTTTTTTTAGTCTAATGCATAACGAATCATTATGACTTGGACATACTTACTAAAAATTCTTATTTTACTGTATAACAGAAAACTCGTAGTTTGTAGTGAGTATTTTCATTGAGTCCCAACCTTGACATATTGAAACAAGCCGTACTCAGTTTTGAGCCGGTTATCCAATGTCAAATCATTTAATAAAAGGAGCATGTTGAGGTGCTTTTTCAGCCAGATATAATAGTATTTACTATAATTTTGAGGTCATGGAGGAAAGTCAAGGAGAAAGTGTATTTCTGGCATCATATAAATGTGTTCAATAAATAATTCTACCAGTGATTAAAAAAAAAAATCACTGTTAATGTGTCATATGTAACTTAAATTTAAATTGTTAGAATATATAAAAAACTGTTTTGGCAAAGGTACACATTTGCTAATATAATTTACTTTCAAATAATCACATATTTTGTTTGGAAGAGAGCTGTAGTTGGCTCCAAAAGTAGGATTTCACAGAGTTTGGTTTTTGCCTGCTAATTGAAGGAAGCCAAACTTAAGAACTGAAGAAATCCAATATGTAGTGCAACAGAAGAAGTGGATGGTTTATAGATTTGGCATTCTTGACAGGGTCACGTAGATTGAAAAAGAAATATGTTTTAGCAAAGGATATGAAGAGGAGGAAGGATTAAAAATTTCCCCAGCTCATTGGGCACAACTTTTGACACTCCGTGTCTTCATAGATTCTGTGATATTATTGATGGGTTCTGCTCCACAGATCATTTATGTTTATCATCTTCATGGATTCTGAGTGAGTCTGGCTAACCTCCCTGCCTTTTTATGATGTAAGTGTGTACTTTTTGATGTAGACCAGTTAGTCTCATTGCTATTGAATGAGGCAACTGTAGGATGATGGTGTGAGAAAAAATGGAGGGCCAGGATGGCCAAGGTCTTAAACCATGTCACAAAAACGAGCAAAGTGGGGATGTAATGGGCCTTTCATCTTAAGAATTTATTCAACATTATGAAAATTTTTTATCCCAAGTTATATATTTTTTCTAATTTTTGAAGTGGTAAAAAGCCCTTCAGTAGAAGGTTCCTGGAGAAGGAGAAAGATCGTCACATCACTTTTAATTTGATCTTTGTGTTATACTAGCACCATCGATACCAAACCTCACATGGGTCATGTTTGAAGGCTCTGTATCTGTACAAGTTTAGCTTTCCATCAGACCTTATATAGTAAGTATTTACACTATATACTGGCTGTGTCGAGTTGACTCCGACTCTTGGCAACTCTGTGTCAGAGTAGAACTGGGCTTTGTTGGGTTTCTCAGTAGCCGACTTTTCAGAAGTAGATCATGAGGACTTTCTCCTGAGGTTCCTCTGAGTGGACTCGGATCTGCAGCCCTTTGGTTAGCAGGTGAGCACGTTAACTGTTGGCACCACCCAGTCACTTCAGGAAGTAGATAGGGTGTACTAAGCATTAATAATGGAATGATTTCAGTCACACTTGCTATTATTTTAAGTGCTTGTTAATGTCTTTAAAATTCTGGGTAGGTGGAACCTAAAATATTATAGATCTGAGCTATAAAGCTTTATAAGCTGAAGTGATCCTACTTGATTCGGTCTGTCCAAGGGATTAAGTAAAGATATACAAGGAGAATTAGCTTATGTTGACCTCCCCAACTATGGTTTTCCAGGCACTTGGGTCACATTTCATTATATCGCAATGAAATCACAATGTTAACCCTGAGTACTGCTCCTGCTTTAGGTAAAATTCCAGCCATGTATAAACAGGCAAGTACCCAGAATTTGTTTTTCTAAATTGTTTTCAGAAAGTGAGTTGTGCTTACCTGCCAGGAGTTACAAAGGAGAATGATAAAGATTGTTTTGTCTGTCTGTCCTTCTGCACTCAGTTATCTATCCCAGTGCTTCACACCTTCCTGTTTGCCAGCAGGATTGTTTCTGGTGCTTTTTAATAAAAATATTGGTAGAGGATTGTTGGTCCCAAAGATGGGCAGACATACAGGTATACAGATAACCTCTTCTCAGAATGCAATTGCAGATACACTGCTCTGCACACACCTGAGCCTCCAAGCAAGAGAGTTGGGACTCCCCAGGGGACTTGTGGACATTTCCCTGTGATAGTGACAGGGCCAGCTTTTTTCCATGTTAGAAAATGTGTTGGTGAAAGCCGCTCAGCAATAAGAAGGAATGAGCTTTTGATACACAAAACCACACTGATGAATCTTGTAATACGATGAGTGCAAGACACTAGACAAAAGGAGAGTACGTACTTGATGACTCCATTTTTATAAAATTCTAAGAAACACAAACTAATCTCTAGTGCCAGGGAGTAGAGCTGTGGCTGCTTGGGGATGTGGGGGTTGAGAAGAGGCAGGGGCAGTGGGCAGATGGTCAGGATCACAGGGGACATGAGGAGACTTTTGGACATGATGAATATGGTCATTGTCTTGAGTGTGGTGATGGTTTCATGGTGTAAATAAATGTCAACACTTATCAAATTGTACACTTTGTATGTGTGCATTTTATTGTATGTCTTTTATATCTCAGGAGTCCGTGCGTGGTACAAATGGTTACCGCACTAGGCTGCGAACTGAAAGGTTGGAGGTTTGAATCTGCCCAAATGCCTGCTGATCTACTTCTGAAAAATCAGCCATTGAAAACCCTGTGGAGCACAGTTCTACTCTGATGCACATGGGGTTGCCATGAGTCAGAAGAGACTTGATGGTAACTGGTACTGGTATTATACCTCAGTGCATTTATTTTTAAAAAGAGGAGGGTATTGTATTACTGTTGTGAACAGAAATTGATTGCCACTTGTCGTAGACAGCAGGTAATCAAGAAAAGAAATGCAATTAAACCAGAACAATGCAAGAAGCAACCCACTTTGTCCTGTGTCATTTGGGGCATAGGAGAGGACTTTGTGTTTCATGATCCTGCTCCATTTGATTTTTGGTTCTTGAAATATCTTTTTTGATGGGCAGGACCTTCTATTTTAATTGTTAAGAGCAGGAGTTTTGGAGTTGAGCAGATCTGGGATTCCCTGGTCATCTGCTAGCTGTGTAACTTTGGGTAAGATACTTCTCTCCTGTTTTTTTTCCCTCTCTGTGACATGGGATAACAGAGACATAGTAAGTGCTCAAAAAATGGAAACAATGATTGTTATTATTTTCATTTGTTTTATGTTCTGATTTCTGTAAGCTTTAAAATGCAGATGGTCTCGGGAGAGAAAACCTTGTTTTCTCAGTGCAGACCCTTGTAAACTGCTCACTTCTTCCACTGGTCCCCACAGGGGCATCTGCCTGCTTTCACTGCTTGTAGTGACCTCTGCTCTTTGAAGGTTTTAGTTGTTTTCAATGTCTTTTCCTTTGTTAGTGATGATATTATTCAAAAGTGCTGTATTTTTGAGTGCTCCTTGAGAAACCCTCTAGGGTCGCTGTGAGTCATACTAGACTCAATGGCAGCAGGTTTCATTTGGTCATTGAGAAATCATCCCCGCGTTCAGCATGTACCTTTTTTTGTTTAGAAGTGAGTGTGCTTATCAGCCATCTGCAGGAAAAGTGTTTTGACTTTTTAAATGTTGCTTAAATTTAGCTGATAGATCTTACTGTGTTTAACTTTGATTTAACTTTCTTCATTAGTGCTCATAAACTTAATTAAAAAAATTAAAGAAACTAGCAGAATTCCTTGGGGCTCCCATGAGGGGAGGCCTATTTTTTCCTTCTGCCAGGTGGTGGCAGGGATTGGATAGGTGATTGATTTGGTTTCCAGGAGTCCTGGAACTGCACAAAGAGTTTTTCATATTGGAAAAGACATGCCCAGTTTTTCAGGAGTTTTAAGATTTATTGCCTCATCCTTAAGTGTTACAAATTGGTTTGTTTGCTATTTATTTTACTTAGAATGCAGTAATTGGCATCATTAGTGGAGGGACAGGTTTAATCATAAGAAATGGTAGGCTGCTTTTTAACGCTAGTTTTTTGTTTTTCTTTGGCACTTCTGCAGGGCTGGAGATAAGATGGGTAGACTGCTACTTTCCTTTTACTCACCCGTCCTTTGAGATGGAGATCAACTTCCATGGAGAATGGCTGGAAGTTCTCGGCTGTGGAGTGATGGAACAGCAGCTGGTGAATTCAGGTAGGGAATCCAGAATTTCATTCGCAGCTCTCTTGAAAAACACTATCTGCTCCCTCAACCTCATTTATACACTCATTTTCATGTATTTACGTATGGGGGTAGTGGCACCATCTTTCTCTCCTCATATTGTTCCCTTGACTTGTCCCCATGTTGACTCTGGAAGAACTTAATTTTTCACATCTAATTTTGCTACGGGAGTTCCTCGGTGGTGCAAACACTTAACCGGCTCGACTCCTAACCAAAAGGTTTGAAGTTCGAGTGTACCCAGAGGTGCCTCAAAAGAAAGTCCTGGCGATCTACTTCTGAAAAATCAGCCATTGAAAACTGTGGTTTTTAGCTTTTACTTTGACACACCTGGGATCACCATGAGTTGGAGTTGACTCACCATCAACTCTTTTTTAAACTTTTCTAAGCCGTCTTGTTATTGAGAATCCTCCTGTTCAGCACTTAGGCATCGGATTTGTATTTTATGATTTTGTTATTTGTTGACATATTGCCCTTTAATCTCTCAGAGGCCTTTGTGGCATTTCACATGACTGCAGCTTGCCTTACAAACTCTTTGAGCACAAAGCCAATGTGTAATCTTTTCTTGTCCATATAGCATTTAGTATAAAGAAAAAAAAAAGAAAAAACCCTTGCCATTGAATTGATTCAGAGTAGACCTGCTCCATGGGGTTTCCGAGGCTGTAATCATTACGGAAGTAGACTGCCACATCTTTCTCCTGAGGAGTGGCTGGTGGGTTTCATCTGTGGACCTTTCGGTTAGCACTTAACCACTGTGCCACTAGGGCTCCTTTTTGCATTTAGTACAATGCCCCAAATTCAGCAGATACCTTGTAAGTACAATAAAACCCCTTGAAAGAATGGACAAGGTCTATGATTTTCTGTTGTAGGCCACTCTCGGTGTTATCAGTGCTGATGCAAATGAGACAAAGTGGAAGGACAAGTCTTTGATTAAATTCTACCCGTGTCTCTAATTGACACCATGTGTGTATGTGCCTGTAAGTTCCATCATGTGTATAACTTTTCTGAAAGAAAAGTTCTTTCCAGCTCATTTCCGCAGGACCATTGCTAATAAAAGTGATTATTTCTAAACTTTATTTCAGAGCTGTGAGTTTTTAAAAAGTCATTATTTGAATATAAATTTAAAATAGGCATTTTTCAGAGTGTGAATCGTGCAGAGGAAGTTGGTTTGGGCTAGCCACTGAGAGGGTGCTGGCTGTGTGGGCAGTGCATGGGGAGGGACCGACGTGGAGTGTGGTGGGGCCTGCTCTCCCCTGCAGACAGCATTGACTGTGTGGGCTGTGGCAGGCGGCTCAGCTCGGGGCTGGTTGCTGGGACCTGCAGCCGATAGAGAGCTGGGTAGTGTGGGAGACATGGGGTAAGGTCATGAGCTGGAGAATAAGAATTGAGGTGAATCTGAAGAGGTGGATGGCAATGTGTGCAGGAGGCAGTGCTGCCTGGGCTGCGAGGGGAGACCTGACTTTTTGTTCTTCCTCTTTGGTCACCTCCATCTGGGGAGGTCTCAAAGATTCCTTTCCATTCTGCAGAGGAAGACTTGGGGGCAAAGCCCAGTACAGTGCCAGATTCTTCACTGACTGTTTTCAAATACTGAAAGGCCTGTCCTAGAGGTTAGGGAACCCAGACATCAAAACTAAGGCCTGTGAGTAAAAGTTGTGAGACCTGAGTTTGGTGCCTGAAAACTGTGTCGGTGACAGCTGCCCCTGTGGCCCTTGATTGTCTCATAGTTTAAATGAGCCCGGTACCTACCTTAGAGTGTCCTTATGAGGGTTAATTGAGGCGTTACACATGAAGGGCTTAGCACAGGGTCTGACACATAGTAAACATTTAATAAAAAGTAATTGATGATGTTGTTAATATTTAAAATTTTTCTAATGGTTACAGCCACTTACCAGCAGAGCATTCCCTTAAGAGAAAGCAAGCTCCCTGTTGCAGGAAACATTTAAACAGGCTGTCCTTGATGCTGGAACCCTGGTGGTACAGTGGTTAAGAGCTTGGCTGCTAACTAAAAGGTCAGCAGTCTGAATCCACCAGCAGCTCCTTGGAAACCCTGTGAGGCAGTTCTACTCTGTCCTTCAGGGCTGCTGTGAGTTGGAATTGACTCGATGGCAACAGGTTTTGTTTTGTTTGAGTCCTGGATGTCACAGATACTATTTTTAACCAAGTGGGGGGACCAGATTAGCCCATATGGTCTTTCCTCATCTCTGTTTTCACAATTCTGGATTGTGTGATTGATTTTAGAGGGGGGACAGGGAGGGGGAAGACTAAGAAGCAGGAAGGAGAGGAAACTCCATTTAATAGATGTATATGCATCTCAATAAAAACACAAAATTCTGGGAGCAAATATGTAAGATTTATTCACGTCTTGAGTAGGAGTTAACTGCTGATACTTGTGGCGTGTTTTTGTATTGCTTTTTAGACAAAGATTTGCCTGGTGTTAGGGGCCAGGGCTCAGAGAGCAAATGAAGGAGTGGTCAGCTGACATATCAGTTGTCACTTCAATTGTGTTTCGTTGTACGCTTTCCAGTATCCTTAATGAGTTTTTACAAGGTTCATTCACACGGTAATTGGCTGAATATAGTTTTCTGAAACAGGCTTCCAGGTCATTATTGCGCATTAACGAGACTGCAGTTCTCCAGTTAGATCAGTGATGTCAGGTATTCTTGAGGAGAACACAAAGTGAAAAAGTAAAAGACTCCGAAGATGAAGTGTGTTGGAGAGTTTCACAGTGATGATGGGAAGTGCTTCAAGTTGTTAGGAAATCATGCAGATAAAATTTAAGTTAAATACCTTGCAAGAGAGGTAGACTAGAGAAATGGAAGAAGAGGCGATTTCATCAGAGATTCTCTGGAAACCAAAAAGCCAAACCTGTTGCCCTGGAGTCTACTCCAACTCGTAGTGACCCTATAGGAAGTTATTATGACAAAGTTCTGCACTGTATTCTCATACTCAAATGTGTTTTGATGCCTGTAGTCAAAGTTTTCAAGCTGTGAGCCTGACAATCACTAACCACAAACATTATTTGCAAACAAGGCAGCTGTTTTCCCACTTTCTAAGGCATAGAGGTGGGTATTGGTGGTTCAGTAGTATAATTCTTGCCTTCCGTGCAGGAGAGGAAACCCAGGTGGTGTAGTAGTTAAGAGCTACGGCTGCTAAGCAAAAGATTGGCAGTTCAAATCCACCAGGCGCTCCCTGGAAACTGTATGGGGCAGTTCTACTCTGTCCTCTAGGGTTGCTATGAGTTGGAATCAACTTGACGGCATCGGGTTTTTTTTTTTTCTTAGTTCAGGAGATCTCTGTTTGATTCCTCGCCAGTGCACCTCATGCGCAACCATCATCTGTCAGTGGAGGCTTGTTGTTGCTGTGATGCTGAAGAGAGGCCTGGTGATCTACTTCTGAAAAGCAGTCAGTGAAAAGCCTATGGATCACAACAGTCTGATAGTGATCCTGGGGATGGCACAGGACCGGGGAGTGTTTTGTTGCATTGTGTGTGGGGTTGCCATGTGTTGGGCTGACTGGACGGCAGCTAACGACAACAACAAGTAACAGAGAAAGGCTGGCCACGTGCACGTCATCCTTCTTGTTCAGTTTTGCCATTCTTTCCATCTTTTTTCTATCGTTTTCTTTCCCTTTTCCTTTCAGTTCCTTTTCTTTCCTGTCCTGTTCTGCCCTGTTTTTTTTATTTTTCTCTTTTTAACAAGAACTTCCAAGAAGTCATAAAACTTGCTGATGTAGATTCTTCTTCTTTAAAGTTCTTGTAGATGTGCAGAAACTGAAAAGCTAGAGAGAGCGATGATCATAGCCGACGTGGGTTGTATATCAGGCACCTCGCCATATCCTTTGTATGCATTATTGCATTTAACCTTGAGGTGGATGCTGTTATTGTCCCCGTTTTAGAGTTGCTTAGAGAGGTAATCGGGATCAAATAGCTAGATAGTGGTGGTGAGGGCTGACCAAGGCTTCCTGTCACCAAAGGTAACTACTCTGTTGTGCTACTTGAATAGTAAATCACATGATTTTGAAGTGGCTAAAAATTCATTTAGAATAAATTGCCCTGCCTAACTTAGGATGGAAACCCTGGTGGCGTAGTGGTTAAGTGCTACGGCTGCTAACCAAAGGTTCGGCAGTTCGAACCCACCAGGCACTCCTTGGAAATTCTATGGGGCAGTTCTACTCTGTCCTATAGGGTCGCTATGAGTCGGAATCAACTCGACGGCACTGGGTTTGGTTTTTGTTTTAACTTAGGATGAAGAACAGAAACAAAATGAAACTAGCAAGCAACAGACAAAACTTCATTTGTTCTGTGGTTATTTGTTACCTCTGAAGAAGGCCTCTGCCACCACGAATGTTATGTCTTAGAGTAGAATACATTAATTAAAAGCATGAAATTAGATTATGAATTTGAGCAGTCAGTGAAGATATTTTATTACACATTTAAGTTGACTGGAGTCCCTGGATGGCACAAACAGTTAATTTCCTCTTCTGCTAACTGAAAGGCTGGCTGTTTGAGTCCACTCAGAGGTGCCTCGGACGAAAGGCCTGGCGATCTACTCCTGAAAAACCAGTCACTGAAAACCGCATGGAGCACAGCTCCCCTCTGACACACATGACGGCGCCAGAAGTCGGAATCAGCTCAGCGGCAGCTGCTTTTTAGAAGTTGACTGTAGCATAGATGTATTTTTGTGTGTTGCAGTGAGACTCTTCCTAGTAGCTTATATAATTTTACATCATTTCTTCTTAAGTTAGTTTCTTCAACTTTTCTTTCAGCCTTTTTAGATGTAGTCATTGTGATGTGGGTGATCTCGATGACGATCTGATTGTTTTTTCCTCAGAGAGGTGTTTTAAGAAGGGTACTGAGTCACGTCCTCAAATAATACACATTCATTTCCCATTGGGCTGACTCAGGCTGCTAATGTCCTTTCATATGGTATACGGAACACAAACCTCTGAAGTCATCTCCAGGGCAGCTCTGGGCCATGATGGTACAGGAAGGAATTTACCATTTATTGAGCCCCTGTGACGTTTAGAAGACTGTACATAGGCCAAGGGAAGAAAAATCTCTACAGTGGAAGATAATCTTTTAGAAAAAGAATCTCTTCATTAAAATCTAAAAGTGACTCTTTTGGGAAAACCCTGTAAGTAGGTGCATGAACATTTTCCAGTTTTAGGTAATCATCATTGGTTTGTGTGTTCAGATATCCACTGAAGTCCTTCTGGGACTAGAGAAAAGTGAGTCTCGTAGTTGCCCTTAAGGATGTCATGGTACCCACGAAACAAAAGTCAATGCTTATGGTACCACGTGGAAAGGATTTCATCACCGAGGTACAGAGGATAGAGAGACTAGCTTTGCCTGGGGGGGCACTGGGAGAAGGTCAGAGAAGTTTGTGTCAAAGCCTTGCCCTGGTTACATTAAGGATGGAATATTGGTGATATGTTGTTGTTGTTGTTAGTTGCTGTTGAGTTGGCTCCGACTCATGGCAGCCTTATGTATAACAGAACGAAACACCGCCCAGCCCTGCACCATCTTCATGCTCATTAGCATGTTTGAGTCCATCGATGTGGCTTCTTTGTCAGTTCATCCCCTTGAGGACCTCCTTGCTTTTTTGCTGGCCCTCTACTTCACCAAACACGATGTTCCCTTCTAGTGATTGGTCTGTTGTGATCCATAGTGTTTCACTGGTTAATATTCTAAAGTATATTACCAGCCCTTTCTTGTGTGTGTTAGTCTGGAAGCTCTGCTGAAACCTGTCCACCATGGATGACCCTGCTGGTATCTGAAATATTGGTGGCATAGCTTTTAGCATCATATTAACATGGAAGCCACCACAGTGCAACATACTGACAGGAGTGGTGGACATAGGTGTCTAAAATGTGCATCGTAGAATAAGTTAGGTTCCTGTTTGCAAAGAGCTAGGTCTTTGCTTGGATATCTGGTTGGCACACCAAATGCTTCCTTTCCTGTGAGTGTGACCTATTTCTAGGTGTTCTTCTCCTTGGTGGCCCACCTCTATATATACTTACTCTGCTGAGTGTTACTGATCTGAGTTGGTGTCCTTTTAGGTGGCATGGATGGAGTCTGCACCAGGCATGGTGTTATGTATTAGTCGATATATCATTTTTATACTTAGAATCTTATGTGTGCAAGTCATTGTGTCAGGCAAAGAAGAAGATACAAACATGGATAAGACCTGGCTTTTCCCTGTCAAAATTTACAGTGTAGTAGGGATGATTACCCCCATGGCCATCGAGTTGATTCTGACTCACAGCAACCCTATATGACAGAGTAGAAGTGCCCCGTAGAGTTTCCAAGGAGCAGCTGGTGGATTCGAACTGTTGACTTTTGGTTAGGAGCCAGGCTCTTAACCACTGCATCACCAGGGTTCCAGTAGGGATGATCAAACGAAAAAAAAAAAAAAGAAAGAAAAAATTCAAATGCATTGCTGTAGAGTCAATTCCAACTCATAGCAACCCTGTAGGACAGAGTAGAAGTGCCTCATAGAGTTTACAAGGAGCAGCTGGTGGATTAGAAGTGCTGACCTTTTGGTTAGCAGCCAAGCTCTTGACCACTGCACCACCAGGGCTCCAGTAGGGTGATTTAAAACAAAACAACTCGTTGCCATCAAGTTGATGCCAACTCATAGCACCCTAAAGAACAGTGTAATACTGTCCTATAGAGTTTCCAAGGCATGTCTGGTGGATTCGAACTGCCGACCTTTGGTTAGCAGCCATAGCTCTTAACCACTACACCACCAGGATTTCCAGGGATGATAGTGTAACCAAATTCCTCGGGTTCTTGTCCTGTCCTATTACCTGATTGAAATAAGATGGGTACCAATTGCAAGGGAAACAAAATGGCACTTTATTGTCTGCACAGACAAGGAGCAACTGGGGCCTGGAGGCCAGAAAACCGCCTGCTCCTCGCTGGAGGGGACTGGGGACCTCTTATGTCCTCCAGTGGCAAAGGGATTGACACCTGAAACCCTACATGTGGAACCCTTCCATGCCCCAATTTGGAGATCCTGGTGCTGAGTCATGCTGAGTTTTATAGGAAGTCCGAGTTGTGGGACTTCTCACTTTGGGGCTCAAGTGGAACTGTGCACCAGAGATTATCTTCCCCTGCAGTGATGCTCACGTCTGGGGTCAGCTAAGGACACAATGCTTCAGATCCGCACATGCACCAAGATCCTGGCCCACGCATGCGCAAAGATGTGGCGCCAACTACAAACTGTAGTTGGAGGCTGTGGTTTGCAAGGGTGGAGGGCTGGGAACAAAGGGCAGTTAGAGACACCACTCTTTTGCAAGGGCGGTAAACAAAGGGGGATGGGGTGTGAAGCCTCAGCAGAGTAGGGTTTCAATAAAAAAAAACAAAAACCAAAAAACCAAACCCATTGCCATCGAGTCGATTCCAACTCTTAGCGACCCTATAGGACAGAGTAGAACTGCCCCATAGAGTTTCCAAGGAGCGCCTGGCAGATTTGAACTGTTGACCTTTTGATTAGCAGCCATAGCACTTAACCACTACGCCACCAGGGTTTCCATCCCCGTTTCAATAGGACTATATAATTAGAACATGGTAGGGTAAATGCATTTTACTGTGAACATCTAAACCACCTTAAGGAAACTCCCTCAGTTTCTCTGTCTGTCACAGAACCTCTTTGTGTCTTCGGTTAACCCTCTTCTCCAAGGCTGAGTGGCAGCGGCTCTGGGCGCCATGCCTCCTTCGCCTCTGGAATCTTGCTGCGTCATCTTTTCTGTTGCATCTTTTCTATTTATTCTTATTCTTCACCGTAAACATGCTCAAACCGTAGTGACTCTATAGTGACCCTATAGGACAGCGTAGAACTGCCCCATAGGGTTTCCAAGGAACGGCTGATAGATTCAAACTGCCAGCCTTTTGGTTAGCAGCCGAGCTCTTGACCACTGCATCACCAGAGCTCCTAAACGTGCTCAAGTCTCCCTATTAAAAAAAAAAAAAAAGAAAAGTGTATTTTTCTTTACAAATCTTTAATCAGAATACTTTATCCATATAAAAGATAGTCTATCCATCCATCCTTCTGACTATTTATCTATTGTCCAGTCCTTTGTTATATCAGGCCAGTGTCCACCACCCAGCCTAAGAACAAGAACATTGTGTACTGTTCAAGTCCCCTGTGAATCCCCGCCTGTCAGTATCTTTTGTCTTCTCTTCTGCTTCTCAATTTCTTGTTATTACCCTGATTTTCACTATAGTTTCACCTGATATATTGTAAAACAAGTTAATTTTTGCATGTGTTTGTATCTTAACAAATAGAATCACACTATATATCCTTTTGTGACTTTAGTTTTCCATGTAGCGCTGTGAGGTTCAACCATGTTGTCATGTGTGGAGCTATAGTTCATTTTTACTGCCCAGACTCCATTGGATCAGATGCCACATTCATCCAGTCATCAGTGTGTGGACATTTGCATTGTTTCCAGTTTTTTCAGTATTACAAAACTACTGCTGAGCGTTGTTGAACATCCAGGATGGATAGGTGTAAGGGTTTCTCATTTTATCTAGCAGTGGAATTGCTAAGTCAGTAGTTATGAGCATCTGTAGTTTTACTGGATTTTGTCAAGTTATGTCCCAAAGTGGTCGGGCCAATTTCCACTGCCTAGAGCATTGTGTGAGAGGTCTTATTGCTCTACATCCCCTTCAGTGCTTGACCTTGTTCAGCTTGCTTTGCCAATCTGATGAGTTTAAAATAGTTTCTCACTGCGGATTTTGTTTGCATTTGCTGATTACTACTGTTTAAGGTTGAACATATTTTTGTGTATTTATTCGACATTTATGTTTCTTTTGTTCATTTTGGAGGGGCTTATTTTTCTGTTTGCCTTTTTAACTGATTGGTAGGAATTCTTCATCTATTTTGGATACTAATGATTTGTCTGTTTTATAATATATTTTCCAGGTTTGTGGTTTTCTTTTTTTTTCCAGTTGTTCCATCATAAGTGGAGTATATATTTCTTTCACGAGTAACTTTAGGTTTCTTTATATAACATTATTCTCCAAAAAAGTCACTTCGTCAGGCAATGTGAGTGGGTGTAAGTTGACAAGTTCTGTGAAGGTAACCCTTCTGCTTGTCATGCCTGATTCTGGTAGTTTAAGTTTCTGATGTTATTGCCATACCCTTCATATTGTCAGCATAGGGATTCTAAATATTTAATGACTTTCAAACATCTACCTTTGCTCTCCTAATATTCTGTCAGATTTGGTCCCACCCTGCATGACAGTTACTCTTAGCTGGGAAGGTATATACTAGGATGCCCTTGTTTGAATAGGAGATGTAGCTTGGAGCTTGCCTGGGGATCCCAGTTGTACCATTTGCACAAAATTTGATTTGTTTCCTGGTATATTTCTTGGTACTCTCTAATCCTGCTTCCAATCCTGTTCCTCTTATCAGCCCCTGCAGTATTAATGTTGTGCTAATAAAAGCAAAAGTTCGGCCAATAAAGGTAAAGGATTCAAGTTGTGGTACGTGTATACATTTCTGATGCTCTTCCATCTGTGTGGTATGTGTCACATACTGTCTTGGGGCATAATTTCTATAAAATAGTCCCCGACTTAAAACGGGTTCCGTTCCGATGACTCCATTGTAAGTTGATTCTGATGTAGGTCACATACCTCATAATTTTTTTTTTTTTTTTTTAGTTTTCATTATTGTTGCCTTTTATTATCAACTCTTTATAAAAAAGAGCTGTGGTGGTGCAGTTGTTAAGCGTTTGACTGCTAACCGAAAGATTAGCGGTTTGAACCCACCAGCACCTCTGCGGGAGAAAGATGTGGCAGTATGCTTCCATAAAGATTTACAGCCTTGGAAACCCTGTGGGGCAATTCTTCTCTGTCCTATAGGGTTGCCATGAGTTGGAATTGACTTAATGGCTGTGGGTGTTTGGTTGGTATCTTTATAAATTATAACATTGGACATCTGTGAGCCAACATTTGAGAATGATTACATCTGGAAATTGCACACTACAACCTTGTATGTAGTACATATTACTAACGATGAGACGTACAAACAGATGGTTGTAAGTGCAGTTCGTTGTGACTTGAGTGCATCATTAAGTCGGGGACTACCTGTACACTGGAAACTTCAGGGCATAGAGATTCTGTCCTGTGTGTCCTTTTCAATGTCCAAGGTCTAGTATATTTGGTAAACACAAAGCAACTGCCGTTTAATTCCCCAGACCTTACCCCCATCAATGTGTTCTGTTTTTCTTTTATTATTGTACTTTAGATGAAGGGTTATAGAACGAACTAGTTTCTCATTAAACAGTATGCATATTGTTTTACGACATTGGTTACCAACCCCACAACATGTCAACATTGTCACTTCTCAACCTCGAGTTCCCTATTACCAGCTTTCCTGTTGCCTCCTGTTGTCTTGTCTTTGCCCCTAGGCTAGTGTGCACCTTTAGTCTCTTTTTGTTTTATGGGCCTGCCTAATTTTTGACTGAAGGTGAACCTCAGGAGTGACTTCATTACTGAGCTGATAGGGTGTCCGGGGACCATACTCTTGGGGTTTCTCCAGTCTCTGTGAGGCCAGTAAATCGTTTTTTTGTTGTTGTTGTTAGAATTTGGTTCCACATTTTTCTCCGGTTCTGTCCGAGACTCTCTATTGTGACCCCTGTCAGAGCAGTTGGTGGTGGTAGCTGAGCACCATCTAGTTGTGCTGGACTCAGTCTGGAGGAGGCTCTGGTAGTTGTGGTCCATTAGTCATTTGCACTAATCCTTCCTGTGTATCTTTGGTTTCCTTCAGAATATTCTCCCTTACTTCCGACAGGGTGAGACCAGTGGAGTATCTTAAATGGCTGCTCATAGGCATTTAAGAGCCCAGACGCTACTCACCAAAGTAGAATGTAGAACATTTTTTTTATAAACTATATTATACCAATTGAGCTAGATGTTCCCCGAGACCCTGGTCCCCACAGTCCTTAGCCCAGCAATTCGGTCCCTCAGGGAGCTTGGACGTGTTTATGGAGCTTACACGACCTTGCCTTATACAAGCTGTGCTGGCTTCCCCAGTATTGTGTACTGTTTTACCCTTCAGTGTTCTCCTTTTTCTGATTGTCTCCACCATCCCTGAAGCGGAACCCTAGTGACGCCAATTCAGACCATTAGCTTTTGACACTTTGAAGCTGGTGGGGTAGTTTCTAAGTTTTTAAATAATAGGCTTGAATTGGAAAGAAATGGGAATTTGACAAGTTAGTATTGCTGCAGGTTGTCTTTTTCTCATCAGTTCCATTATTATTCCCAATTCTTCATCCCTTTCTGTATCTCCTTGCTTTGCCATGTGACTCTGAAGTACTCTCTACTGTGGGAGGAGTACACTTCTCTGGCCTGTTGATTTTAGGCTTGGCCATGGGTCTGCTTTGAGAAGATATGACAAGAAAAGAGGCTTGGAATGTACTGGCAGTTGGCTTTGCCCTCTTCTACCTCTGCCGCTGTTATGAAGTGAACATGGCCTGAGGAGCATGCTGATTTGAAAACAACCAGAACACGTGGAGTAGACCTGAAAGGAACCTGTGGCCAACACCAGGCTGGACCTCCGCTGCTCAGAAGGGTGGCTCTTATGGCATGCCCCTGAGATTTCACAGTTGCTTGTCATTCGGTGGAGACTGACAAAGATGTGCCTTATGGTCACCTTGCATATTCTTCTCAGCTGATCTTAAGAGTCTGTCCCCCAATACCATTTTGGAGGAAATTCAGGTGAATTCACTTCTTTCTTTCAAATGTTTTCTTCATCACGTCCCTTTCTGCCTTAACAGTAAAGATAGGTCAAAAGAGGTTGACTTTTTCTACTTCCCTCCCTCTCAAGAAGACACTGAAATAGTTTCCCAGAATTCTACTGCTGTTGTTGTGGTTGTTCCCTAAGCCAGAAGGGTGGGTTGGTGTGGGATCTATCTGTAAAGAGCTCTCCCTGAGAGTTTTTTTGAAATGCAGTTGACATACAGAAGATCTGTTTGTTTGCATGCATGTCAGTCTCAAAAAACTCTGGAATCACTAGAATGCAAGTTTCGCAGGGAATTTTTCAGTTGGATCGCTACTTTATCCCTGTCACACCACAGAACAATGCCTGGCACATAGTAGGCTCTCAATCCTATTTATAAAATGAATAGTTGAGTGCATGAGTGGTTGGAACTGCTCCTTATCCCAGTGTTCAGCATTCTGTGGGTTCCTAAGAACAGTAAAATGTGGAGGTGACCGACCTGGTTTTCCATGCTGGCCCTTTGCTAGCCCCCTTCAGCTACTCAGTGCTGTTCTCAGGTTAACAAGGATGGTGCAATGGAAAGTACGCAGGGCTTGGTGGTGGGGGGCCTGGCTCCAGGCTGGCCCTTCCTCTAACCTGAGTGGAGACCTTGGACAGTCTCATGGGCCTCAGCTTCTTCATCTGTAAAGTGAGGGGCCTAGATTATATATTTCCTTTTAGCTCTCAAAGTCTATGATTCTACCTCCTAAACAAGCCAGAGATTTTTAACATTCTTAAAGCCCACAGGGAAGTGTGCCTTATTTTATAGCACCATGTGGAAAATTGTACAGCAGCAAGACTTTAGTGAATATGACCAGTTAATCAGGTTGTTTTCCCCCTTAAAGAAATTCTGAGATTTAAAAAGAAAAAAAGATTGCTCGTATAATTGAATTTTATTTAAACTATTTATGAAACTCTTGCTTTGTGGGAGCCCAGCAGCTGCGCAGGCAGGTAGTGATGTGGGCCTCATGGCGCCACTGTGTTTTCTACCTTGCAAAAAGGCAATTTAGAAGTTTAGGAATTATTTATGGTACTATGGGGATAAACACAATCTGCTAAGTTATTTTTCTTGTGTCATTTATTTCAAGGCTCATTTCTGTACTGTAGGCTAGAAGCAATGTCTTCATAAAATGGCCATGTTGCAGGGGTCCATGGACAAGATGAAGTACTATAATTATGTAAAATTCACACCAGATTTTGAAATTGTAATTTTTAATTTGCGTAATTCAGGAGTTGGGCAAGTGTGACGTTTCTCGGAGTATATTACATAGGAAACTGGATATTATTAGGGGTCTCACGGAAAAAAATGTTGATAGTCTACTAAATGTGGAAAATGGATTGATGGGTTGGAGAAGTTCTTGGCTTTCTTTACTACAGATGTCTCAGAGCTAGGAAGAACTAGCTCCAGGCCAGGGGTAGAGCACACAGCATTCCCCAAGCTTAGTTGGCCACGGAGAGCTTTTGTGAATGGATTCGTGGAACATATCTTAAGAATCACGCTGAGAAATGGTCACCCATTTGTTGCTGGGGTGACAGTAAACTAGGAGGCTAGTACAAGTGTATTTTAGGGAAGCAGTAACGGACTATAGTAAAATAATCTTTTTAAATTTTACCTTGAGGAATGCCTTCAATATGAAGGGAAACAGTCGATATTAACATAAATAATTTAGAAGGTTCATTTGAGGTTTTAGACTGTTATCTATGGAACCCTAGAAACTGAGGGTTTGTGGGCTATGAAGGCATTAGGAAGGAAAAGCTCTCAGAATCCATTATGTGTATTCGACAGTTTCATTTATTAGAATCATCCATCCCTCCCTCCTTCCATTCCTTCAACAAACACGTATTAGGTACCTGTGTGCCAGGTACCCTGCCAAGTGCTGTGAATCTAGGGGCACTTTCTGTCCTTGAGGGACTTAGAGTCCAGGGGTAGAGGCTGACAAGTAAACTACTGCAGGGAAGTAGGTGCCGGACCAGAGATGTGTGTACGGTGCTGTAGTCACAGGGGGTGGAGGGACAGTTCCTGGGTAGACTGGGCAGAGCTACCCTGAGCATTCTTTATAGCAACAGAAAGTCACACAGAGGGACAGAAGAGGAGATCTTCTCCAGGCAAAGAGTAGCTTCGGCAAAGAAATGCAAGCAGTGTGAGGCAGCACTCCATGTTCTGGGAACACCAGTTAGTATGGACTTGCTGGACTACACCAGGAGGCATGTGAACGAAGTAGGGAGGGTGGAAACTGAGGGAGTGGTCAGCTCAGGAAGGGCTTGGAATGCAGAATAAAGACATTAAATCTCATCCTGAGGGTGACAGCGAACGTTTGAAAGGTGGTTTTAAGTAGGAGATTGATCTCACTGGATTTGTGTTTTGGTAACTGGCATGATCATGGAGAGTGAGTGGAAAAATGCATGTTCAAAGGCAGGGAGACCAGGTCAACATCCAGACTCCAAATGATGAGAACAGGAGCTGAAGCTGTTAACCACTGTACCACCAGGGCTCTGCTAGTTACTGTTGTTGTTATTGTTGTTAGGTGCTGTCAAGTCAGTTCTGACTCATAAAAAAACGTCCCTAAATACAACAAACCGAAACACTGCTCAGTCCTGAGCCATCCCCGCAATTGTTTTTATGCTTGAGCCCCTTGTTGCAGCCACTGTGTCATTCCATCTCGAGGGTCTTCCTCTTTTTTGCTGACCCTCTAATTTACTAAGCATGATGTCCTTCTCCAGGGATTGGCCCCTCCTACTAACATGTCCAAAGTATGTGAGACATAGTCTTGCCATCCTAGCTTCTAAGGAGCATTCTGGCTGTACTTCGTCCAAGACAGATTTGTTCATTCTTTTGGCAGTCCATGGTATATTTAATATTCTTCACCACCACCATAATTCAGAGGTGTCAGTTCTTCTTCTGTCTTCCTTATTCTCTGTCCAGCTTTTGCATGCATATGAGGCGATTGAAAACAGCACGGCTTGGGTCAGGCACACCTTAGTCTTCAAGGTGGCATAATTGCTTTTGAACAGTTTAAAGAGGTCTTTTGCAGCAGATTTGCCCAGTGCAATAAGGCATCAGTTGATTTCTCGATTGCTGCTTCCATGGGTGTTGATTGTGTATCCAAGTAAAATGAAATCCTTGACAACTTCAGTCTTTTCTCCATTTATCATGATGTTGCTTGTTGGTCCAGTTGTGAGGATTTTAGTTTTCTTTATATTGAGGTGTGATTCATAGTGAAGCCTGTGGTCTTTGATCTTCATCAGTAAGTGCTTCAAGTCTTCTTTGATTTCAGCAAGCAAGGTTGTATCATCTGTATAACGCAGGTTGTTAATGAATCTTCCTCCAATCCTGATGCCTCGTTCTTCTTCATATAGTCCAGCTTCTTGGATTATTTGCCCAGCATACAGATTGAATAAGTATGGTGAAAGAATACAACACTGACATATTTACCTTTCCTAAGTTTAAACCATGCAGTATCCCCTTGTTTTGTTCAAATGACTGCCTCTCGATCTGTGTACAAGTTTCTCATGAGCACAGTTTAGTGTTCTGGAATTCCCATTCTTCACAATGCTTATCCCTGATTTGTTATGATCCACACAGTAGAAAGCCTTTGCATAGTCAATAAAACACAGGTAAACATCTTTCTGGTATCAATCTGCCTTCAGCCAGGATCCATTTGACGTCAGCAGTTATGTCCTTGGTTCCACATACCCTTCTGAATCCGGCAGATCCCTGTCAATGTACTGCTTCAGCCGCTTTTGAATGATCTTCAGCAAAATTTTACATGTGTGTGATATTAGTGATCTTTGATAATTTCTGTATTCGGTTGAATCACCTTTCTTTGGAATGGGCATAAATGTGGATTTCTTCCAGTCGGTTGGTCAGGCACCGTCTTCCAAATTTCTTGGCATAGACGTGTGAGGACTTCTAGCACTGAATCCATTTCTTGAAACATCTCAGTTGGTATTCCATCAATTCCTGGAGCCTTGTTTTTTGCCAATGCCTTCAGTGCAACTTGGACCTCATCCTTCAGCACCATTGGTTCCTAGCAATGCTACCTCCTGAAATGGTTGAACGTCGACCAATTCTTTTTGGTATAGTGACTGTGTATTCCTTCCATCTTCTTTTGATGATTCCTATGTCAGTAGTTACCAGGTTGTGCTTTATTCTTGCATTTTTCTCAGTGTCCTCCCTTGCCATGGTCATGTTGTACTGACTTTTCCCATATTGTGTATTGCCTTTCCCTTTGCCAATATTAACACATAACTTTCGGTTTCGTTTACCTATTTGGTGATTTTCCCTCTCTTCCCTTCCCATCTCTGGTAATCATCAAAGAATTTTTTAAATTTTTTTCTCTCCTGGGTGTAAACCTTTCGTTGGTACTTTATAATAGTGGTCTCATACAATATTTGTCCTTTTGGGGTTGACTTATCTCACTCAGCATAATTTCTTCCAGATTCATCCATATCGTGATGTTTTGTGGATTAATCATTATTCCTTATTGTTGCATAGTATTCCATCGTGTATCAGTTTGTTAATTCATTTATCTGCTGATGGATGCTTAGATTGTGTCCATCTTTCTGCTGTTGTGAACAATGCTACAATGAACATGAGTGTTCGTATGTCTGTTCATGTCACGGCTTTTATTTCTTTATGGTATATACCTAGGAATAGGATTGCAGGATCATATGGTATTTTTATTTCTAGCTTTTTGAGGAAGTGCCATACCATTTTCTGTAGTGGTTGTACCATTTTCTATCCCCACCATCACTGTATGAGTTCTAGTCTGCCCACAACCATACCAACGTTTGTTATTTTCTGTTTTTTTGATTAGTGTCAATAATGTTGGGGTGAGATGGTATTTCATTGTAGTTTTGATTTGTATCTCTCTAATTGCTAATGATCACAAGCATTTCTTATGTTTGTTAGCTGCCTGAATGTCTTCTTTGGTGAAGAATCTGTTCATATCCTTTGGTCATTTTTTAATTGTATTTATTTGTTTTGTTGAGGTGTTGATGTTTTCTATGAATTTTAGAGGTGAGATCCATGTCTGATATGTGGTAGCCAAAAAGGTTTTCCCAATCTGTAAATTCTCTTTTATTGTGAGTAGTTTGACAGTTTCTTTTTTCCACTTAATTTTCCATGCTGAGTAGTTTTCCTTTACATATTGTCTTTTCCTCTTTTTCATTGTTGTTGCTTTTGTATTTACTGAGTCTTATGTTTTTCTTGTTTTTTATTTTGATGTGTAGGATTGTTTCCTTTGTGGTTACCTTAATATTTACCCTTATTTTTCTAAGTTTAAAGCAAACTTTCTTGTATTCGTATCACCTTGACTTCCTCTCCATATGAAAGATCTATGACTACACTTTTAATCCCTCCTTTTTGAATTACTGTTGTCATCTTTTACATAATGACGTCTTTGTTCCTGTTTTGAGCTGTCTGGATTGATATCTGGTTGCTCTGTCCTGTGTTTCTAGTCTTGGGATGTTATCTGATGTTACCGATTTTCTAACCAGAGGGCTCCCTTTAGTATTTCTTGTAATTTTGGTTTGGTTTTTGCAAATTCCCTAAACTTCTGTTTATCTGGAAATGTCCTAATTTTGCCTTCATATTTGAGAGAGTTTTGCTGTATATATAATTCTTGGCTGACAATTCTTTTCCTTCAAGGCTTTCTATATGTCATCCCATTGCCTTCTTGCCTGCATGGTTTCTGCTAAGTAGTCCAAGCTTAGTCTTATTGACTCTCCTTTTTAGGTGACTTTGCGTTTATCCCTAGCTGCTCTTAAAATTCTCTTTATCTTTGGTTTTGGCAAGTTTGATTATAATATGTCTTGGTGACTTTCTTTTGGGACCTACCTTGTGTGGAGTTCGATGAGCATCTTGGGTAGATATTTTCTCATCTTTTACAATATCAGGGAAGTTTTCTGCCAGCAAATCTTCAACAATTCTCTATGTATTTTCAGTTATCCCTCCATTCTGGTACTCCAGTCACTCATAGGTTGTTCCTCTTGATAGAGTCCCACATAATTCTTAGGGTTTCTTCATTTTTTTAAAATTCCTTTATCTGTTTTTTCCTCAAATATGTTGCTGTCAAATGCATAACGCACTAATCAATCTTACTAATACTGACTTCCATTTCCTCAATTCTGCTCCTCTTTCTATTGTCTAATTCTGAAACTTCATTGTTAATCTTCTGAATTTCTGTTGGCTGTCTCTATGGTATGGATTATTGCATTTGTCCTCTTTTCTAATCTTCTTAAGTTCCTCTAATGCTATGTCTCTGCATCCCTTGGCTTGTTTTGTGTTTTGCCTGACCTCCTTCCTGATCTCCTGAAGAGTTCTGTGTATTAATCTTCTGTATTCTGCCTCTGGTAGTTCCAGGAAGTTCTTTTCATCCAGAAGATTTCTTGAATCTTTGTTTTGGGAGCTTGCTGAAGCTATCATGATCTTCCTCTTTATGTGGTTTGATGTTGACTATTGTCTCTGTTTTTTTTTTTTTTTTTTAATTGGCTCTGAGCCATCAATAAGTTATTATATTTATTTATTTTATATTTTCTTGCTGTGTCCTAGCTTCTTGTTTTGATATGCCCAAATATTCTGCTCTACTGAGCTAGTTTGATGATTTGCTCCTTTGAAGCTCTAACATCCTGTCATCTGGTAGTTAGAGCTGTTACTGGGTATGTGAGCCCAAGAGTCCATTTACTTTTCTCGTATGGATTCAGGTCAAGTGTCTAGGTAGTCGATCACCAAGTGTGTGGTGCAGGCTCTCACCTACAGTCTTAGAGGAGCAGGGGTGATTGGTGTAGGCACAAGTATCTGGCTGCAGTAGGGGGTCATGCATGGAGCAAGGCAGGGGGCTGACTACTTGCCCCTGAGTGTCTGTGAGGAAAGTGTGTTTCTGTTCCCTAGGGCGCTTAGGTGGGTGCGTTTTGGAGCCGAACTATGGGTACCCAGTGTTGTTGGCTGTAAGGACTGGGAGACACCACCTATCCTTGGACCGCTGTCGAGGGTGGCCACCAGTCCTCAGGCCCCGGTGTGGGTAGGTGAGGACCCTGCTTAATAGGCAGAACAGTGTCAAATGTCAAGAACGTATCTCTCCACCATAGGTGAAACAGTTGTTGCCAGACTTCAGGTATATACCCTGTTGTACTGTTCTATTGAGGGCCTACACTGTTGAAATGGGCCCACAGAAGTCTCTGCAGGGGTGAAAGACATTCAAATTCTGTTGACTGCTTATGCCTGTGCCTAGGCAAAGGAACTGTTTCTGCCCTGAGTTCCCAGTTTAGGGAAGCCAGCAGATTATTTTTTTCCCGTTTGTTAACTTGTTTCTTCTCCAAGGCCGGGAAGATGGCTCAGGGTGTGCGACAAGTCCTACTTTCAGCCCAGGGAAAGCAGCTATCACTGAAGCTAGCTAGGGACCTGGTGCAGAGCAGGGAGGGGTCATTTAAATGGGAGAAAGTTTTTCCCAAATGGGTGATTTTTGGTCCATGTGGTAGATTAGGGAAACCCCGGTAGCATAGTAGTTAAGAGCTATGGCTGCTAACCAAAAGGTCGGCAGTTCAAATCTGCCAGGCACTCCTTGGAAACCCTATGTGGCAGTTCTACCCTGTCCTATAGGTTTGCTATGAGTTGGAATCGACTTGAGGGCAACCGGTTTGGGTTTTTTTTTTTTTTTTGTGGTAGATTAGATGCAAGTACTTATACCAAAAGTGCCACTTTTTGCTGATCCTGGAGGCGTGAGCAAACTCTCCACCACTTGGTCTTTCCGTATGAGGAAAATGCATCCCGACCACCGCTGCTTTTCTCACTGAACTCATGCCGGAGGATCTACCTACTGGGTGTCGGTTCCCACCGGGTCAGGTCAGGCAACTCCTCACTGCTTCTGAACCATCTGTCCCTCCCCCTGCCACTCAGTCTGATTCCTCAACTTTGCCATTGATGTTCAGGGCTCCTTGATTGTCATATGTAATCGATTCACTTGGTTTTTTGGGGGCCCTTTGTTGTAAGAGGGACCACTGGAAGCATCTGACTACTCCTCCATCTTGGCCCCACCTCTGTAAGTTCTCTTTTTACTCTTTCAGAGAAGTCTTTTTGTTGAGTGTTTAATTTTTAGGAGGTCACATTTATCTAGTTCATCTTAGGTTGTATGTGCATTTTTAGTTATATTTCCTATTCTACTTAAGCCATATTAGAGCCTCTAGTGTTGTCCCTATTTTTCCTCCGTGATGTTTATAGTTTTAGGTTTTATATTTAGGTCTTTGGTCCATTTTGTTAGTTTTTGTATATAATGTGAGGTATGGGTCCTGTTTCAGTTTTTTTTTTTTTTTTTTACAGATAGATATCAAGTTTTGCCACCACCATTTGTAAAAGAGACTGTCTCTTCCCCATTTAATGGATTTTGGACCTTTGTTGAAGATCAGCTGTCCATAGTTAGGTGGATTTGTATCTCGTTTTCAATTCTGTTTCATTGGTCTGTGTGTCTATCATTGTACCAGTACCAGGCTGCTTTGACTACTGTGGCTATATAGTAGGTTTTGAGATCAGGTAGTGTGAGGCCTCCTACTTTGTTGTTGTTCTTCAATAATACATTACTTATCTGGTGTCTCTTTTCTTTCCATATGAAGTTGGTGGTTAGTTTTCCATCTGGTTAAAGAATGCTGTTGCTATTCAAATTAGGATTGCATTTTATCTATATAGATTGCTTTGGGTAATATTGACATTTTCAAATTTTGAGTTTTCCTAGCCGGAGCATGATATGTTTTCCCATTTATGTAGGTCTCTTTTTGTTTCTTGCAGTAGTATTTTGTAGTTTTCTTTGTATAGGTCTTTTAAGTATCTGATTAGATTTATACTCACGTATTTTATCTTTTGGCGGGCTATTTTAAATGGTATTGTTTTCCTGATTTCCTTTTCAAAGTTGTGTTTGTTGGTGCATAGGAATCTAACAGATTTTTGTATGTTGATCCTGTATCCCGCTACTTTGATGAATCCTCCTTATTAGTTCCAGTAGCTTTCTTGTGGAATCTTTGGGATTTTCTATATATGTTGTATGGACGTGTTCTAATTTTCTTCAGTTTCAGCTTGAACTTGCATATCCACAGTCAGCCCCTGGCCTTGTTCTGGCTGATGATATTGAGCTTTTCCATTGTCTCTTTCCACAGTTGTAGTCAATTTGATTCCTGTGTATTCCATTTGGTGAGGTCCATGTGTATAGTCGCCATTTATGTTGTTGAAAATAGGTATTTGCAATGAAGAAGTCCTTAGTCTTGCAAAATTCTATCATTGTAATCTCCAGCATCATTTTCATCGCCAATACCATATTTTCTGTGTTGCCAACTTTCACATTCCAATTCCCAGTAACTAGCAGTGAATCCTGACTGCATGGTTGATCAATTTCAGACTGCAGAAAGTTGGTAAAAAATCTTCAATTTCTTCATCTTTGGCTTTAATGGTTGGCACGTAAATTTCAATAATCCTTGTATTAACTGGTTTTCCTTGTAGGCGTGTGGATAGTATCCTATCATTGACAGCATTGTACTTCAGGATAGATCTGGAAATGTTCTTTGTGGCTATGCCTGCAATGCCATTGCTCTTCAAGTTGTCATTTCCGGCATAGTAAACAATATGATTATTCAATTCAAAATGGCCAATACCAGTCCATTTGAGCTCACTAATGCCTAGGATATAGATGTTTTTGCATTCCATTTAATTTTTGATGATTTCCAATTTTCTTAGATTCAGAGTTTGTACGTTCCAAGTTCTGATTATTAATGGATGTTTGCAGCTCTTTCTTCTCATATTGAGTCCTGCCACCTCTGCAAATGAACATCCTGAAAGCTTGACTCAATCCACATCATTAAGGTTGACTCTACTTTGAGGAGGCAGCTCTACTCCAGTCGTCCTTTAAGTGCCTTCCAACCTGAGAGGCTCATCTCCAGGCACTATATCAGGCAGTGTTCCCGCTGCTACTCATAGGTTTTCACTATCTAACTCTTTTCAGAATTAGACTGCCGCGTCCTTCTTCCCTAGTTTGTGTTAGTCTGAAAGCTCAGCTGAATCCTGTCTGCCATGGGTGACCCTTCTGGTATTTGAATACTGGTGGCTTAGCTTCCGGCATCATAGCAACATGCAAGCCCCCCACAGCATGACACACTGACAGATGCTATGTATAGTAGCATATTATATGCAAATAGGGATAGTTTTACTTCTTCCTTACTAATTTGTATGCCCTTTTTCCTCCTTTCTTGGCTTACTGCTGTAGCTAGGACTTCCAGTACAGTGTTGACTAAGAGTGTTGATAAGAGGACATCCTTGTCTGGCTCCCGTTCTCAAGGGGAAGGCTTCAGTCACCATTGAGAATAGTGTTGATTGTTGGTTTTGTATAAATGCCCTCTAGCATGTTGAGGAATGCCCCTTCTATTCCTATTTTGTTGTGTCTGTCAGGAATAGGTGTTGTCCATTATCAAATGCCTTTTATGCATTGATTCAGATGATCCTGTGATTCTTTTATTTATGTGGTGGATTACGTTGATTAATTTTCTAATGTTCAACCATTCTTGCATACCTGGTATGAATCCTACTTGGTTGTGATGTATTATATTTTATGCTGTTGAATTCTTTTAGCTAGAATTTTGTCGAGAATTTTTATGTCTGTATTCATGATGGATATTGGTCTGTAATTTTCGTATTTAGTGGTGTCCCTGCCTGGCTTTGGTATCAGGGTTATGCTGACTTCATAGAATGAATTTGGGAATGTTCCTTCCTTTTCTGTGCTGTGAAATAGTTTGAGTCATACTGGTGTGAGTCTTGTCTGAATATTTTCTGGAATTTTCCAGTGAAGCCATTAGGACCAGGGCTTTTTGTTTGTTTGTTTGGAGTTTTCTTTATTACCTCTTTCATCCTTTGTTATGTTATGGGTGTTTAGTTTTTCTACCTCAGTTTGTATTAATTAGATTAGGATGGTAATGTGTTTCTAGAAATTTGTCCATTTTCTCTACGTTCTTAAATTTGTTGGAGTACAATTTTTCATAGTATTGTTATGATCCTTTTTATTTCAGTTGGTTCTCTTGTAATGTCACCCATCTCATTTCTTATATGGGTTATTTGCTTCCTTTTCTGCTTTGCTTTTGTTAATTTGGCCTATGATTTTTGGGTTTTATTGATCCTTTCAAAGAACCAACTTCTGGTCTCGTTGATTCTTTCGTGTCTCCCCCCCCTTTCATTTATTTCTGCTCTAATATTTTATTATTTCCTTTTTTTTTTTCTTCTTGTTACTTTGGGGGTTTTTGCTGCTCTCTTTCTATTTGAGTTTCAGGGTTAATATTTTGATTTTGGACTTTTGTTCTTTTTTGATGTGTGCATTTATTGCTATAAATTATCTTCTGAGCACTGCTTTTGCTATGTCCCAAAGGTTTTAGTAGGGCGTGTTTTCATTCTTCTTTGCTTCTAGTAATTTTTTTATTTCATCTTTGATTTCCCCTATTACTCAGTGGTTTTTAAATAAAAGGTTACTTAATTTCCATGTATTTGATTTTTTGTCCTTGCTCTTCATGTTGATTTCAACTTTTGTGGCATTGTGATTACAGAAAATGCTTTGTATTATTTTAATGTCTTGGGTTTTATTGAGGCTTGATTTGTCACCTAAAATGTGGTATATTCTGTAGAATAATCCATGTGCATTGGAAAAGAACGTATGCTTTGGTGCTGATAGGTGGAGTGTTCTGTACATGTCTATGAGATCAATTTGGTTGATTGTGGCAATGAGATCTCTATCTTTGTTGAGTTTCTAGTTGTTCTGTCCTTCACCAGAAGTGGTGTGTTTAAGTCTTGTATTATTAATTTGGAACTATTTTTCTTTTAAATGCTTTTAGGGTTTATGTATGTTGACACTCAGTCATTGGGTACGTATATATTTATTATTGTTATGTCTTCTTGGTGGGTTGAGCCTTTAATCATGATTTAATGTCCTTCCTTATCTTTCACAGTGGATTAAAGTCTATTTTTTATTAGAGATTAATATTGCTACTCTTGCTCTTTTTTGGTTATTGTTTGCTTGATATATATATATCTTTTTTTTCCCTCCTTTGAATTTTAGCTTATTTATGTCTTTCTGTGTCTTGTAGGTAGCATATTGGTAGCTCATATTTTTTTAATCCATTCTGCCACTCTTTGTCTCTTTTGATGCAGTTAAGCCATTTATGTTCAGTGTGATTATTTATAGGTATGTGTTTACTGCTGTCTTTTTTTTTTTTTTTTTTTTGATGATTTCTTTCTGCCCCTTAATTTTCTGTTCTGACTTTTTTTTTGTTTTTGCTTGTGGATGTTCTTGTCATTTCTTTTCTTTGTTGATTTTGTGATTATTGAGGCTTCATATTTTTCCTGTTTTTTATTTTGATGAGTAGGTTTGTTAACTTTCTTTGTGGTTACCTTGAAATTTATCTTCCTAAAGTTAACGTAGGCTTTTATTTCTTGATATCATTGACTTCCTCTCCATATGAAAGTTCTGTAACTACACCATTTATTCCCCCTTTTTGTTTTAATGTTGCTGTCATTTACAGATTGAAGTCTCAGGTTCCCTTTTTTTAGTCTTTCAGCTTTGTTTTAATTTTGGGAATTCTTTATCTAGGTTATTGTCTAGTTAATCTTAGATTGTTGTCTTATGGCATTGGTTCTCTACCTGAAGAACTCCCTTTAATATTTCTTGTAAGGTTAATCAGATTTTTACAAATTCTCTTAATCTCTAATTTTTCTGGAAATGTTCTAATTTCTCCATCTTATTTAAGAGATAATTTTTCTGGATATATAGTTCTGGTTTGGCAGTTTTTTTTCTTTAAGGTTTTATGTGTGTCATCCCATTGCCTGCATTCTTGCCTCCGTGGTTTCTGCCAAATAATCAAAGATTAGTCTTGAATCGTTCCCTTTCGTAGGTGGCTTTTCATCTTTCCCGAGCTGCTCATAGTATTCTTTCTTTGTTTTTGATTTTGGTATATTTGATTATGTTATGTCTTGGGGACTTTCTTTTGAGGTCTATCCTGTAAGCAGTTCGTTGAGCAGCTTCGGTGGATATCGTCTCATCTTTTATGATATAAAGGAAGTTTTCTGTGAGCAAATCTTAGACAGTTCTCTCTGTGTTTTCTATCATCTCTCCCTGTTCTGCAACTCCAATGATGTGAAAATTTTTCCTCTTTATATTGTCCCACACAATTCTTAGGCTGTCTTCATTTTTCTTCATTCTTTTTTTCTGACTTTTCCTTTAACAGATTGGTGTCAACGTATTTGTCCTCAATTTCATTAAGCCTGTGTTCCAATAATTTGGCTCTGCTCCTGTCTATTTCTGAAATTTTATTCTCAAACTTTTGGATTTCTAGTTGCTGTTTTTGTATGGTTTCTAATTATCTATTTTGTCATTTTGTTCTTATGTTCTTTTCCTGAATTCTTGTATTGTTTTGCCTGTATTTTCCTTGATCTCTTTCTTGATCTCTCAGTGATTCCTGTATATTAGTCTTCTGAATTCCTTATCAGCTTGTTCCATTGCCATTTCTTCCACTGGGAAGTTTTCTGATTCTTTATTTTTTTCACTTGCTAGAGCCATCTTGACTGGCTTCCTTATGTGATTTGATATTGTCTGTTGTCTCCAAGGCATCGAGGTATTGTTATATTTATTGAATTATTAAATGTTTGTTTGCTGTGTCCTGAATTTCTGTTTTGTTTTGATATATCTAAGTTGCCAAGGAATGTGTGCTACTACGGTCACTAGTCTGGAGGCACTGGAGCTCTCACCTTGTTTCTGGGTAGGTGGGGCAGTGATAGGTATGTAAACATGGTTCTCTATTCACTGGTCTTGTGGGGCAGCTGAGGAGGTGGGTGGTGTTTCTGGTGAGATGATGCGTCTATATGGCCAGTCACTGGGCATGGGTGCAGGTAGTGTTCTCAGTTGTCACTGGGTTGGGTGTTGTGTGTGCACGCTGTCGGTTGCTGGGTATTCTGAGCAAGGATGCCTGGGTCATCATTCACTGGATGCATGGCACAGAAATTCCCCCTGACGATCCCAGGCCAGATGGGCTGGGCAGGGATGTCCAAGTGGGCAAAGCCTCTGGTTATGGGAGGAGCAATGTGGGGATCAAGGCGGGGGGATGCCACCAGTCCATGGGTGTCCAGTTAGGGGGTGTGCCTCTGTCCACTAGAGCGCTCCATGTGGGAGGGTGTGCCGCTGGTCCTGGGGCCCCTGGTATAGGTGGCTGGAGGGAGTAGAAGGCATGGATGCATCATGGGCCCTGGTGAGGGTATCTGGTGGGCATAGGAGTATGCGGGTGCCTTCGTTCACTGGGTTGGGGAGGGGAGAGAGGTGGGTGGTGGGTGTGCAAGCACGTGAGCATGCAGTCACTGACTTGCTTGGTGCGGGGACTGGGTGATGGGTGGGCTAGCTCGCAAGTGTGCATGCGCATAATCAGGCAGGCAGCAAAGGCAGGGCTGCCAGCTGAAGCTGTGTTGGAGCAGCCTGCTGGTGCTCAGTGAGGTCGGTGGGCAAGAAGAGTGGGGCAGGCAGCTGGGTCCATGTAGGAGTGGCCCGCTGGCATGCAGCATGGTTGGGTGATGGGAAGAGGGGGCAGGGAGCCAAAGCAGAGCCAACGCAGCCTGCTGGCACCCTGCGTGGTTAGGTGTGCAGGAAAGGAAGAGTGGGTGGCTGGGTCTGTACCAGAGCTGCCTGCCAGGGCTCTGCTCAGTCGGTGGGTTGGAAAGGCAGGGTGGGTGTCCAGAGCTGTGCCTGAGCAGCCTACTGGGATGTGGGTCAGTCTGGCAGGCTAGTAGGATGGGGTGGGTGGCCTGGTACACTCCGTAGCAGCCACTAGCATTTGGCACAGTTGGGCACGTGGGAAAGGCAGGGTAGGCGGTAGGTGGTGAGGTGAAGGGGGCCTCACACTGTGGTCCCTGGCTTTCTGGGCTGCAGGCATTGGCGGCAGGTGGGGGGGTCTGTGGCGCTATTTGCCTTGATTCAGTCAGGTGTGTCTTCTCAGTTCCTCTGTGTCCTGATGGAATACTGTGAAACTGTGAAGCTGCCTCCTGCGCTGCTCCTCACCCAGATCACCGCTGTCTTTGTCTCGAGATGGCCACATTGTGCTCGGCCAGTGGCCATGCACCTCCACTCCGTCCCTTTTTGTTCACTGTTTCCAGTCAGTTTCTTCTTTCATTCTGTGTTTGATCTAGTTCTTTATACAGTATTGACATCCGTATCTGTTTTACTTGGTTTTTTGGGTGTTTGCTGCAGAGGAACGGCATGGTGCATCTGACTGTTGCACCATTTTTTAGCTTGCAGCCTATACAAAAACAGGCAGGGCCGAGAGCTGACCTGTGAGCTGTGGTTTGCTGACCCCTGTTCTAGACAAAAAGCAGCAGCATGTTCAAAGTTCCAGACGCAACAGGAAGCATACTGGGGCTTCTGTGCTTCTTGCCTCCACGGTCTCCTGACTCCAGTCTACCTGATGTGCTATCACTAGATGTATCCTCCTGAGCCCTCTCTGTCATTATTTCAGTGCTTTTCTGAAAAGGTTTCTGAGATTCTCCATAAAGGTATTTGAGGTCCAACTCTCACTGTCTCCTTGTTTTTCTCAACTTCCCTTCAAGAGGGTTTTCCTCTCCTACTGGGGTGGTTGGGAAAAAAGTTGTTCCCCTGACTGTAACATGTGATTTTAGACTGAATTGGAGGTTCTGTCAGTACTTCAGGGCTTTCTGGCACACTGCTCATGTATTTTATCGCCATCTATGCAATCAGAGGAAACCCTGGTGGTGCAGTGGTTAAGTGCTATGGCTCTTAACCAAAAGGTCGGCAGTTTGAACCTGCCAGATGCTCCTTGGAAACTGTATGGTGGGGCAGTTCTACTCTGTCCTGTACGGTTGCTCTGAGTCGGAATCGACTTGACAGCAATGGATTTAGTGGGTTTTTTATGCATACACAGTTGGCTTTCATTCTGAGCTTTTTGTATTTTTCCTGGAAAAGTTACTTTTGGATTAACTTACATAAAAAAGTCCTATACTTTCATTTTTATCCTGCCACTTTAGGTATAGGGAAATAAATTACAAAGTCTTCAAATGCTGACTTCTAAGGCTTTATTACCTCAGACAGCTTCATTATGTTTATGGAAATGTAGTGTGCTTTGAAAGAATTAATCTAGCCTTACTTGCAATCTGTATGTGTTTACACAGAATGAACAAACATTGCATTACGTTTCATGAAAATTCAATTATTCCTGTCTCCAGGAAACATGTTCTGCTTAGCATTTAATTCTCAGGTATGTCAGTATGATGGTTCTTGAGCTGTCATAAGAAGTGGGGATTTTGCGCTCACTGCTCAGTTTGATAATCAGCAGAGAAGTGGCCAGAGTTTTTCTCATCACTACAGCCCTGACCCTGTATATGAGGCTACGGGGAGCATCTGTCTCACGGAAATACTGCTAATGTTGTTGTTAGCTTCTGTCAAGGCGTTCCCAACCACGTCATGGCAACCCCATGCACAACAGAACAAAATGTTGCCTGGCTCTGAGCCATCCCCATGACTGACTGTGGACTAGAAAGTCGTTTGATCCGTAGGGTTTTCATTGGCTGGTTTTTTGGAAGTAGATTGCCAGGCCTATCTTCCTAGATTGTCTTGATCTAGAAGCTCAGCTGAAACCTGTTAAGCATCATAGCAACACACAAGCCTCCACTAACAGATGGGCTGTGCGTGCACATGAGGTGCATTGGCCAGGAATCTAACCTGGGTCTCCTGCATGGAAGGCGAGGATTCTACCCCTGAACCACCAGTGTCCCCGTATTCTGTTAAAAAAGAAGTAATATTAAGGATAATGCTCACCATGATGAGTATTTCATTTTGCAATTTATTACACTTCTGTTTGGTTTATTTACTCAGAAGGCATATTTTGAGATTCTACTGTGAACAGGGTAAAAACCAAAACCAAACCCAGTGCCGTCGAGTTGATTCCGACTCATAGTGACCCTATAGGACAGAGTAGAACTGCCCATTAGAGTTTCCAAGGAGCGCCTGGCTGATTTGAACTGTGGACCCTTTGGTTAGTAGCTGTAGCACTTAACCACTACACCACCAGGGTTTCCGTGGATAGGGTAAAATAAGAGATAGAAAGGGTGATAGGCGGGGTTCTTCTGATTGGTTGGACCCTACTTAACTGGCAAAAAGTAGTTTTAAATGCTGCTTTTTTCTTGAAACACACCCTAATCCTGGGTATTCCTCTAACAACAGACTGGCCACTGGATGATACTATTGCGATTATGTAATTATTTTATAGAAACACATATGACATCGTACCATCTCTTTTATAGTTGTATGGTAGTTACTTAACTTGCCCTTTCTTCCACAAGACTCTCATTTCCTTGAGGGTAGGAACCGTACTTGGTTCATACTGTTAACTGGTTGTAATATTAAAAAGTATTAAAGAAATGATAAGTAGTGTTTCAGCAAGTAGAGATGAGATGGCAGTGGGATGCCTTGTAGCCCAGGGGAACAATCTGGATCAAGCCTCGGCCCTGAATGACATAGCTTCTCTGAGGAGTGACATGTAGCTGAGTGTGGGTACAGCACTAAGAGTTGGAAACACTATGATTTGGACTGAACTGGTAATGAATTGGGGGCCAGATCAAGAGGCAGAGAATATCATAGTGAAGGGTTTAGAATGGGGAACCACTGAAAGCTTCCAAGCAGAAGCCCTGTGGTGAGCCCAGTTTGGTATTTCAGACTGTTGGTGACGTGCCCTTGGCTCTCCTCTGGATTTCTGTCCCAACCTCCCCTGTAGACACCTGTGTTCCAAGGAGCTTCTTGTAGTTTCTTGAACATCCCTGTCTGTTCTGTGGAGTGTCCTCCTGGCAGCACTCTGTAGGGCTCCTGGATCATACTGCTCTGTCCTTTATTTTTCTGTCTCCGCACTTGTCATGAGCTATTTAAGGAGGAGATCAGGTTTCTTTAATTCTTTGTCACCAGGCCCCACATACGCCCAACTTGTAGTAGGTCCTCACAAGGTGTTTACTGAATGGGTGGATGGGTGAATGTGTTTTGACATAAAAACTGACTTCTGGATTGAAAGATAGATTGGGTGGAGCAGAGATTGGAGGCAGTGACATTGGCCAGGAACATCTGGAAGAGAAATGTTGAGAGCTTGAATTATGTCTGTGGCAGTAGAAATTCAAGGAGGAAATAGATTCTGGAGACCTGAGGAAACAGAACTTACAGGACCCAGGATCAACTTATAAAATCGTGGAAAGGGCCAAGGGAAGCAGAAAAGCTAAAGCTAGCCCTGTTGTTTCAAGCCTGAGCGTACCTGATTACGCCGCTCTCCAGATGTTTTGCTGAGGGGGCTGGAGGAAGCCATTCTCTGTAGGTCTGACTGAAAATCAGCTTCACTGAGAATGAACTGCCTTGGGGTGAAAAATTCTTATTACTGAAGGTTGCATAGCAGTAAGCTGTGAAGCATTAAAGCATCCTTTGCTTAATTATTTAATTTACTTATAGATTATTCATAGTAGTTTTACAAAGGCTATGAAGTGATATCTATGGATATAGGTATTTATGTGAATCAAACGAAAATTGAGGGGCAAAGGGTAAAGAGAAAATGTGAATAGGATAATAATAAAGCTGGGGTAAGGTTGCAAAAAGAAATGCACATTTCTCTCAGTGGCTACAAGTGGACTTAGATTTAGCTCTTAACTGCACAGTGGTAAAAGGAAAGAGGAAAACATAATTAATTTAACAGTATGTAAAGTGTCTGCAAGATGAAAACAAGTCTATTTTTTTCAGGAAAAGCATAACATTTCTTGACACTGAATCTTGAGAGAAAATTCTCCCGCATCTACAAGGTGGAATATCTTCAAAAACAAGAGTTTCAGAATGCTTTTTCTTGCATCCCTTAGTCTCTTCTTACCAGCAGTGATAAGGGTTGTATTTGCCATTTAACATATAATGAAGTTAATTGTGAAAGGTAGTCAAGAATTTCCTCTCTTAAAAGAAGGGATAAAACATGGATAACCCAAATTCCCCAAGTATTCCAAATCCCATTTTCTGTTTTTTATCAGTGGTGGGTGAGTCCTTGCAGCTCCTGTGTGTGCCACTTTGCTAGGCACCCAAATGGTACAAAGTTGTGCAGAACTTTTTAAGAAGCTCACAGTCACTGTGGGCAGTCTAGGCATAAACACAGGGGAAGTGTGTTAAATGTGGGAGTTGAATAGCAAGATAAGCATCCAGGAGCTAGAGCAAAGTAGTGCTGATCCCGTTGTGTGTGTGCTTAGACGTTAGATGGCGTCTACAGATTCAGAAAGGGGCAGTGGTGGTGCAGTGGTAGAATTCTCACCTTCCATGAAGGAGATTTGGGTTTGATTTTTGGCTAGTGCACCTCAAACACAGCCACCACCCGTCTGTCAGTGGAAGCTTCTGTGTTGCTGTGATGTTGAAGGTTTCTGCAGAGTTTGCAAGCTAAAATGGACTAGGAAGAAAGGCCTGGCGGTCTGCTTCCAAGGATAAGCCAATGGTCTGATCCTCAACTGATCATGGGGAAGACATTAGACCTGGCAGCGTTCCATTCTGTTGTGGATGGGGTTGCCGTGAGTCAGAGGCCAATTCCCTGACCCCTAACAACAACTTGGATTCAGAAGATGGCAGATCACTGTGGGCTGAAGGGGTCTGGTAAGTCTTAAGAAGGAAGAAAGATCTTTTCACTGTCTAATCATTGTCACTGTGATCTCTGGCTTCTCATTGGTCTGTGGGTTAAGTCCCAAGTCCTTAATTAATGGGCCCTTCGAGACTGTGCACACTTCTTTGACCACCTCTGCGGCAGCACCAAGAACCACTGGTCCCTTACACTTGGCCCTTGTACTTGGCACTCCTGTGTGCTGGCCTTTCAGTTCTTCCTCCTTCTTCAAGGCATTGCACATGCCACTCCTTCTGCCCAGAGTGCTCGGCCAGGTTAGAGGGCCAGACGGGTACTCCTTTGGCACCTGTGCTGTCCTCTGTGGTGAGCGTGACCATTATAATTCACTGATTTTGTAACTGTATTTACTGGCTGTCTCTGATTCTTCCCCCCTTCCCAAGTGCTATGTGGACAAGGACCATGTCATGTCCTCCCACTGACTCCCAGAGTGTTGCACGGTCTTGGTCCAGAGCTGGTGTTTTTGAACAACAACGTCATTGTGAGGTTGCCTTTTCCAGTCTTCAGTCCAATGTGTTTTTGTTATCTGTCGCCTATTTGTTGTTTTTTACTCTGCAGATGGTTACCAAGCAGCTTGTTTGATTTTAAATCTTTGCAGAAGATTGCAAAGAGCCACTCCAAAGATTACACAAACCTCTATTTGTTGCATTTCAAAATATATACCCTTTTAGCACCAGGGGAAGATTTTTGAAGCTCAGGTATGCGCTAGTCTCTGGGGACCCAGCAGGGAAGGCCAGATTGTAAGAGTGTTAGCTGAGTAATGTCTGATGTCTCCATCTACTGAGCAAAGTAATGGAAGTAATCTCAGAAATTCTAAACAGCAGCGTTGTTCAAAGCACAGCGTTGGTTGCATTTCAGTGACCCGATATCAGCAGGTTTCCCCAGCCTACTCCCAATTTGTTTTTATTACTTTAATATTCTGTATCATGGAGCTTCTGAAAAATCTTTAGAATAAAATTCTTTAGAGATCTATAAACTCCTACTTTCTAATTTCATTGCTGTTAATTATAGGGCATTGAAAATAGGGGGAAAAAAACAGGTGATATGGTACAATGGGAAAAGCCTTATACCAGCTCCAGGAGACCTGAATGATAGTCGTGGTTTTGCAACTAACTGGTTAACTCACTGGCTGACCAAGTGACCCCAGGGCAGTCCTTTGACATCTCCAAAGCCCAGTTTTCTCATCTATAAAAGGGAGCGATTAGAGATGGTAGTTAACATTGGTTATCATCTCAGCTTATACTGTCTTACGTGCATTACGCTCATTTGCTCATGTAACAAACCACCATTTACACACACCTACTATGTGACAGGAAACCCTGGTGGCATAGTGGTTAAGTGCTACGGCTGCTAACCAAAGGGTCGCCAGTTCATATCCACCAGGCGCTCCTTGGAAACTCTATGGGGCAGTTCTACTCTGTCCTATAGGGTCACTATGAGTTGGAATCTACTCGACGGCACTGGGTTTGGTTTTTTTGTTTGTTAACTATGTGACAACAGAGCCCTGGTGGTGCAGTGGTTAACAGCTCAGGCTGCTAACCAAAAGGTTGGCAGTTCGAATCCACCAGCCGCTCCTTGGAAACCCTGTGGGGCAGTTCTGTTCTTGTCTTATAGGGTCTCTATGAATTGGAATCGACTCAAGGTGCAATGGTTTTTTTTTTTTTTTTTAACTATGTGACATAGTGGTTAAGCATTTGGCTGCTAACCCAAAGGTTGGTTGTTTAAACCCGCCAGTCGCTTGGCGGGAGAAGGATGTAGCAGTCTGTTTCCTAAAGATTTACAGCCTTGGAAACCCTGTGGGGCAGTTCTACTCTGTCCTACGGGGTCGCTATGAGCCGGAATTGACTCAACAGCAACAGGGTTTACTATGTGCCGGGCATTCTTGTAGCTGCTTGAGATACACCAGAGAGCAGAAGATGAAAACTCTTGCCCTCATGGGGCCTGTGTTGTAGGGGGATTGGAAAGGTTTAATAACATTTAGTCAGTACTGGTTTTTTTAAAAAAATTATGTGTATTTAAGGTGCGTGGCTAGAGAATATGGCCAAGCAGGACTTGAAATGTGCAGTTCCATCCTGTACTGGCTGGCGGAAAGGGACTCCCCAAGGGCATCCCTGATAGCCCTGGGTGGGCAGGGAGGAAATGGGTGTTTGTCATCCCCATCCGTACCCGTCCCCACTTCCTGGGGTGAGCTCTCTGGGCACAACAGCAGGAGGGGGTGGCTCAGGTGGGCCCGTGTGCCTTGGCGTTGCTGAGCACCAACCACCCATCATTGTAAGTCTTCCCTGGTGCACCTGTGGGAACTGCTGTGAGAGTTAGATTCTAGCTGTGAGACTCCAGAATGCTCTGAAATCCTCCACTGTCTGCAAAACAATCACAGTAACTTTTTCAGTGAGCCTCCAGACAGCCCCTCACCTCCTCCCAGCCTCTGCCCTCAGCATACCAGGGCGCACAATTCCCTCCGCAGCCCTGCCGTGGGTGTCCGCAACCCAGAGGGACCTCTGAGGCCAACCCCACCCCCATCCACCAGGGGACACGCACCAGGGGTGGCACTTTTTTTTCTTTTGTGGTTACTTTGTATTCATTTTAAGAGCCTAATTTTCATATGATTTGTAAGTTTAATTACCTATATGGATTAGTTCAGTAAATGCTGTGGATAAAACACATTTCTGTGTTTTTAAATTTAAATTTGAAACCAAACTATTATTATATTTGATCATATTATGATATATTTAACAAGCTTCTACTATATAGAAAGTCTGCCTTTTTTTTTTTTTTACTTGGCACTTTTGTAAATGGGTTTGTCCCTCTCACTGGATGTTTGGCCACCACTATGAGATGTTATTCCCCTCTCCCTTCTGCCTCCCTAATACCCACTGGGCTGTTAATACCTTGAGGGTAGGGACTCTTTTTAAAAAATATTTTATTGCGTTTTCAGCAGCAGTTCAGGTTCCCATTCAACAATTTATGCACAAGTTGTTCAGTAACATTGGTACTTACCTTTTTATTCTCCCTGCCCAGCACAATGCCCGACAGGCACCACATCCCTAAAAGGTGTTTGAGTGGACTGTTGCCATGTTCTCCTGTGATATTTACCATACTTGACATGTGTGTTTGAGGATTTTATTTTACCTTCTAGATCTGAGCTCCTTGACAGCAGGGCGCATGTTTGTTTGTTTATATTTTAATCCCCTGAAGCACCTGGTTCCTGGATTCAACAAATATTTAAGGACTTGAGATAAACAGAATTGACTTCCTGGAGAGTCGAATTTGAGAGGTAGAAATAAGCGTATCATTTTCATTTCCGCTTCTCTGTGGGGAAACTGAGTCAAGGAAAATTAAATGACTCATGATAAGGGGGATGCGGTGGAGAGATCAGAGAGAAAATGAGCAGTGAAACAGCAGCATAATTTGAAAAAGCTTCCACATCTCTGCCTTCACTTAGAAACGTGTCTTATTTTCACGCGCGGATGTATTATATAAATTATGCTTTGTTCGCTGGAAAGCCTCCGAAGCAGAAGGGTTTTATTGACCTGGCTGAAGGCGCCGAGGAGCCCTGGGATCCTGTACGTGGTGCGCGGCCGGCCGCTCTGCATGCTGCCCTCCACACAGGCTGCCATTAGCCTGGCCTGCTCCGGCCACTGAGCTCCCCCCGCCCCCCCGGGGTCCTTTCCGTTGGCTCTGCCTCGCTCTGACGCTGCCGCTTTCTCCTCGAATCTGTCTCGGTTTAGTGCTTTATAATCACTTAGAGCGAGAGTGCCCAGTTGGGATAGCAACCCTGGCTTGGCGGGAAAGGTGTTGGGTGAGAACTGGCTGTGTACCTGGTGTAGAATACCTGGGGCCCAGCATCATGCAGGGATGTGGAGTGCAGGCCAGCTGTGCGCGAGCCTGCGGGGCAGGGCTGACCAGCCAGATAGGGCCTCTGCAGTCACTGGCCTGTGGCTTCGCACATGGACCGTGCTGGAGGCAGTCTGGCCCTCCTCTCCCGCCCCCACCGCCTGCGGCTAGTTATAGTGAATTATTGATAGCATAAAATCAGAATCCAGTTTTCCACACAGAGATCGACCCATCACACCTGGCCAGTTACGTAACCCACCCCATGCACGTGGACCAGATTCTGGCCGGCAAGTCCACCCATACAGGACGTTTTTGTTGTTTTTTTACCCCGAGTCAAAATGTCTCTTGTTCTTTATTTCTAAGAATTGCAGGGGGTAAAGAATTATTTATTTCCCTTGATATTTTTCATTTCAAGAATCAACATGGGCAGATTTATCGTGTTCACAAACATGCTGGTAGCAATTTGATTGCAGGAAGAATGAAATTATCTGTTGTGGTGAGAAGGGCCAGGCCTGTATAAACACTGCAATTCTGTCCCAAAGATAAATTTTAACAGGGCTAGTGGTCATAGTTTTTAGTCTGTTGTCCTCAGATTAAAAATTAAAGGATGGAACATAGTAATTTGGCTAGATGGAGTATGTGTCAGCCTGGCCTCTTTATGAAAACTTGTACATGGCCTCCTTGCCCGTAATGTTTAACAGAACTCATGAGAACAGGCCCATGTGGTCAACACTCAGGGAAATAGATTCCTCTGAGGGCAGTCACTGATCTGTTTCTTGTACCTACACTGCTTCTAGGAAAAACAAATTAGTTCTGTCTATTTGCAGAAATGTGACTCCTGGATACTTCAGAAGCAGATTTGAATTTGGGCAGTTTAATTAACCTTTAGTGCAAAATGTTGGTATTTTCACAACTGTGTTAATGAATGCTTGCCTCAAACTTATTTCAGATACTTTATTTACCTCTGAAAACCAATTTGCAATTTTAGATTTGACCCCAGTGTACTGGAATGAGGAGCCCTGGTGGTACAGTGGCTAACATGCTCAGCTGCTAACCCAAAGGCTGGTGGTTTGAACCCACCAGTAGCTTAGAGGGTGAAAGTTGTGGCAACCAGCTTCCGTAAAGATTACAGTCTTGGAAAACCTATGGGGCAGTTCTACTCTGTTTTATAGGGTTGTCAGAATCGACCTGACAGCAGTGGGTTTGGTTTTTTTGGTATACTGGGATACTGCTTGTATAGCTGGTCCTCCTCTATTGCTTTAGCTACAATTTTATTTGAGCTTATTTTCTCTTTGTGTTCTTGGCTGACAGTGGCCTTTATAAATGAGCAAAGGAAGCACCAGTTGAGTGCTGCCCATCTTGGTGTGTCTGGAGCAAGGAAGGTGTCCCCAGGGAATGAGCAAGAGGAACGTCTGTACCCAGAGTGCCTCAGCTACACCATGACAGGAACAGTCCATCTCACTTGCTTTTCTTCTTCTTTTACTCTTTTTTTTTTAAAAAAAAAGATTTTTTTCTTTTCATTAAACGTTATTTATGCTGTAGTTTAAAGAATCAAGTAGTTATACAAGGTTTAGTACCCAAAACCAGCAATCCCCATCTGCCCCTTCTCTATGCCTCTCCCCTTCCTGCTCCCTGGAGGCAACCAGGCTCAACTCTTTTCAGCCAGTTCTTTGACATTATTGTCCATATTGTTAAGTAACCGGCACTTATTGCCACTTCTTGATTATTTTCAGTTTTAAGCATTGTCTTTTGACTATGGAATATGAAATATAAGGGTTTACGTGCTCCTTACACACCATAACACCAGAGCATGTATCCTTCTTAGCCCCCTATCTCCTTTGTAGTTACCATGTGATTTGGGACAGATCTCTATTCTACGTGGGGTTATTTTGACTATCTATGTGCTATTCCCAGGTGAAATATTTGGCAAACTGTGATTATCTTTTCTCTCCTACAGAACTTTTTATTTCATGTCTTTTGTTTGTTTGCTTAGTTTTCTGTATACATATCACTAATTCAACTCCACTCTCTGCAAATTGTCTGAACCTCCTCTCAGTACCTTCATATACCCCAGGATTTCTATCAGTTTCATCTTTTGGAGACATCTCTCCCAGAATCTTCTGTCAAGACGTTGCTATCTCTCTTGGCCATCTTCCTGGAAACTCCCTTTACCTCCCTTTTGTTTGGGGTGGGGGGCGGGATATACCATTTACTATGCCTTCCTGTGTATTATGTTACTCAGAAGTTCAAAGGAAAAAGAAACCACACTACTTCAAAAAGAAAGGGATTTTAAACAGGGATTAGTTGCCTTCAATATTTTTGAAAGGGCTGGAGGAGGGGTTTGAGGCTTGACCCACAAATCTGTGCTGCGTGGGCCTGCTCAGCTTTCTCTCAACTTACTATCTGTTTTCCTCCCTAGCTTAAAAGCCCTTATAATACTGGGACTGTGTATAGTTTATTCTGTAACTATGAAATCGGCAGCCGTCCCAGCCTCCCTGGCCTTTTTACAGTGTTTGAAAATTTTCAAAATGTGCAGCAACCCCAAGCCAGAGAACAGTACCCCTTTTATAGATAAGACAACTGCATTCTGGAGAGGTCAATGACTTATTCATGTGTTTATGTTATTTCGCCTGAACAAACTGAATAACAAAATGGCCATTAAAAGTAGAGGGATTGTATACCCTGCAGTCTGAGGGCTACAGGTTCCATATGAGAAGGGCTCTCTAGCTGTGGGGAATGGTGAAGGTTGCAGGGAATTACTCAGAGAATCTTGAACTTTTTTTTTTTTTTTTTAATTTGGTGCCTAGATTTTCTTCTTCTGGGACTGTTTTAAATGTAATCCTCTTAAGGAGTGGCGTTTATGGAGTGTCCCTCTACAAGTCTATTCCAATGCCAAGTGTCTACCAGAGTTACTTACAAAAAGAAAAGAAATCGGGATGTTAACTACACAATTCTGTGTATTTGTCAGGATGCAGACTGAACACGCTCTGCAACTTCAGTGGCTTTCTCAGTTAAGCCTATGTTATTCGAAACAATAGAAGAGATGAGAAGAATTCTGAGAGAAAAAGCAAGGTGGGGGTGGTTGATGTGTGTGTGTTTGTTTGGTTCTTCATTTTAAGTTAACTAACCTCCATTTAACGTCAGTTTAGCCTGGGCTCTGTTATGTAAAGCCAGATGACAGCATATTTATAATTTTGCTCCCTGACTTCTAACTGAAACCAGACCAGCTCAGCACCTTGCTCTGTAGCAGAGCAATTATAGGACCTTCTGATGACATCCCCAATTGATTTTCTCTTCTTTCTTATGATTTTTTAAAGACCCTTGGTAAGTCTTGCTATTTACGTGTTTTCATTTACATTAGCTCTGCACAGATGGGCACACTTCTAATTCTCAGCCCAGGGGCTACCTTCTGTAACCCTTACAGCGTAAAGTGCTTCAGTGAATGCCTTCTGTATTTGTTTGGGATTATTTGATGAGCACTAGGAGGTACCTTTTTTCTCTCATTGGCATAAAAAGTCCGCTTATGCGAAGTTTTTTAGTGTTAGCATCTGTGACTTCTTCAATTTTAAATGTCATCAGGACCTCTTCACAACCATATTCTTCGGGAACAAAAAATTACTGACTTCTGGCAGAATTCTTCCTAGGTCTCCAGTGCTTTCACGTAGAAGACTCAACCTTATCCTTGTTTTTGACATCTCATTAACCCTGTAGTAAGCAGCTCTCAGCAGGAAGTACCTGTCTCCTTTTTTTGATGTCTGCATGCTTCCAAAGCCTGATTTCATCACACACAACTCCTACACAGCTGATCCTTTCTCTCAACCATGTTGGACTGTGTTGGAGAGTGCTCCCTCTCTCTCTTGCGTCTGTGACTTCACGCATGCCATTCCTTCTGCCTGTAGTTCTTTCTGCTTTTCTACTTTCTCCTCATTCCTAAAGACTTAACCTGTCTCTCATCGGCAGCCTTTCCAGGACCTGTGTCTGCCCCTTCACTTCCAGTCCTACCCCTGCCCAGGCCAGAGTGCTCTGTGTTCCTCTCTCTAATGCCATGCTCATATTCACATGACTCCAAATTTTCCTTCCTGTTTCCTCCATGAAATTTCAAGCCCCTTCAAGGTAAGACTGTGTCTCAGTCAACTCTGGACCCCCCCAGGCTTAGTGCTGAAAACATAATCAATAAATGTTTGGTGGAAGAAGGGAAGGTAGTATCTTGTAAGCCTCCTTGGAGGTTTTGTTTTTTTGTTATTCCCTATGTTTATTTCGGATACATATCCATTCAGAAGATGCTAGACTTCATAATTGTCCTCATGACACCTACCTATCCAGTGAGCTCATTCTTTGGTCAGCTGGGGTGTGTTTAATTTCTACCCCTGACCTCACCCCAAAATGACAAAGTCCTTAGCACGGTGATTCTCAAACCTGGAAGCTAGTTAAAAATGCAGATCTCCCCCAGAGATTGGGGTTCAGGCTGTGTGTGGGGTACTCTGGGGTCTGCACTTTGAACCAGCACCCCAGTGACTCTGGTGTTGGGAGCTGTTAGCCACCCTCTGAGAAGCTCTGGGCTGGGGAAGGGGGCCCGCTGAGTCAGCCAGTCAGTTGACCCTGTGCTGGCTCCTCTCTGAGGCTGTAGATACCTGGGCCACATGCTGTGATGGCGTCTTTCTTTGCAAGGCAGCCTGGGACCTTTGCTGCAGGAGTGGTAGGAGACACAGATTCCTCAATTCATGGAACAGATCTGTTCCTGAAACGTTGAATACAGATTGAACTTTTATCGAGGGAAACCAGGATTCCTGTGGTGGATGCTTTTATAGCTTGCATGATCATCCCCTAATTTATTGGTTGACAAGACCTACATTTTTAAGAATTAGTTTAAATTAGATGTTTCTGTATGTGCTTAAGTGTTTTAACCATATGAATGTAATGATTCTTTTTCTCAAGTGGTCACCTGCTGTGAGCCAATCTTTAAATGGAGATTTTAAAGCTTTAAGTAATGAACTTTTACTGCAGTTGAGAAATTGTAAGAAATTGCTTTTGAAGCTTCAGAACCCAAACTCTGGGCCCATTCCATTTATGTCAAGTTCTCCATGATCATTGCTGAGCAGCTTCTTCTCGTCATGTCTGAGAGCCCTTGAAATCAGTCCTGCACTGTTTTGAGCTAATAGCATTTATCCATGAAGAATTTAAATGCTAACAAAAGATACAGTAGGTCTGGATGTTAATAAAATATTCTTTAGTGATCTCCTTTCTCAGTCTCCTTTCCTAGATCCTCTTGCCAATTTCTGAGAATATAGTTATTTGTCGATTTTCAGTATTCAGTCTTTTGTCTTTTTTGCTTCATATGCTACATACTCTTTTTTTTTTTTTTATGCTACATACTCTAGTTGAAAATTTTAATTTCTTCTTGTAGCTTCCACTCTTACCTGTGGAGGCATCTGGCAAATTACTTACCCCATCATGGCCAAGTTTTCTCATAAGATAATGAGAGTGAGAATTGCCATCTAATGTATATAGGAGGCTGTGGACATTCGTATAGTTCTGGGGTCTTCTAGTGGGATAGAATACAAAAATGTAAAAGGTATCTTGATTGTATTTTAGTGGCTACTAAATCTCAGTTTCCCCTTTCTCCCCTCCTACCTTCTGAGTATATACCAAATCACCCTATAGGTTAGTCTGCTCTATAAGTGGGGTGGCTGTTAAGCCTGGATGTTCATGGGAAGCCCTACTTTCAGAGATTCTCCCCAGGTTTCAGAGCGTGCTTCTCAATGTGGGGCTGGCGTCTGTGTTCTGTAGCACTTACTTTCTTTGGGCTCTAACGGTCCTTGGATATGTTTCATCTCTGCATGTGAAGAATGTCTTAGCTCCTTGTTCAGAGGGCAGCCTTCATAAGGTCAATGCTTCTGTCTTGAACCTCTAGGTTTATCCTAGTACCCAGAAGCAGAAAAGAAAAAAAAAAATAGGTATTAAAAATTTGGGCATGGAGCTCTGGTGGCACACTGGTTAAGAGCTCAGCTATTAACCAAAAGGTCAGTGGTTCGAATTCATCAGCTACTCTGCAGGAGAAAGATGTGGCAGCCTGCTTCTGGAAAAACTACAGCCTTGGAAACCCTGTGGGGCAGTTCTACTCTTGTCCTGTAGGGTCCCTGTGACTTAGAATCAACTCAACGGCTATGGGTTTTGGTAATCCTGAGATATACAGAGTTAGTCTTATGTTAATTAATAATACGTGTTTAACTGTAAGAGTTTGGTCCGTTTATTTGCAAGGGCGTGGGTGCTTGTGGCTTCATGTGGTTAAGAGATGGGCTGTGGAGTTCAAACTGCTAGATTCTACTCCTTGCTCTTTTCCATCCATAAACTTGGACAAGTTATTTAACCTCCCATGCCTCAGTTTCGTCATCTGGCAAAATGGGGATGATAATACTGATGTTATCTGTTAGGGTTCTTGAAAAGATTAAAGAAGATTATATGTGTTAAAACACTTAGAATAATATCTGTCACATTTACTTCTTGGTAGATGTTAACTGTTATTAATGGGTCTCAGTTTTTTAATCAACAAAATAAGTAGAGTTGGACTAAAAAATTCTAAGATTCTTTATACCTTTAATATTTTCTGGTTCTTTGATTTTAGATATGCCCTTTGATGATTACAGGTGTTCACTGCCATAAGAAAGTTATGGGAAGGGAATGATGAGCCATGTTTAAAAACATTTATTTTCTCCATAATACCATTCACTATAAAAAAAAAATAAAAAATAGAGTTCATTAAATAGAATATATACTGGTGCTAGATTTATCATCCATTTTCCTGATGGAGAGACTGAGGCCACTGGTACAAACTTATACCACCAAATATCAGAGCTGGAAGGGACCCAGGAGAGCATCTTGTTCATCTCCTGTGAAAAGTCTGTTGAAATTTACAACCCCAAAATTCTGGTAATGTGAATATACATCAAGATAGACTCTTTTTAAGGGCTGCGATATCATACAAACCCTTAGTGTCAGCAACATCAAATCCCCTGATTTTTTACGTGGTGTTTCTCATCCTACAGTGCACCACAGAGTAGTATTCCTCAGCTGTGAGAGATTGCACAACCGTAGTTCCAGAGTTAGCTTAAGATTTCAGAGCATGCCAAAAAGAACTGTTTTTGCCCAGCAGGTGATAGAAAAATATTTAGCCATGAACTGAAATGGAAGGAGGATTTGTGTAATGGTAAAATAATGTTGTATCTTATTAGAATAACATTTCTCTTTCATATCCTCACTGAATGTTTCATATTTAAAAAGAGAACTTTTCAAGGAAAATCTATAGTGTTATAGAGAGAATACTTATTTCTAGAATATATTTTGAGCAAAAATCCTTAAATCTGTTTCAAAGGGTGTGTTTGATTCATAGAAGCTAATGACACTGTTCTGAATCCAGTGTTTGGTCTTTTGTCTTCTCTCTACGTCTGCAGAATAGGTTACAGAGTCCCCATATAATCCATATAACCATTTTGTGTCTTAATGAGTAGCAAAGTATTCATAACTTTATGCAGAAGTAGGATGCCTGGAAGCCGTAGTTCATTTCAGTTCCTATACAAACTCATCAGGAAATAATCATGATACAAGAGTGAAACGATTATTTCCTTTATCTGTATAGGATAGGAGCCTCCGTGACGCAGTGGTTAAAAGCTTGGCTGTCAACCAAGAGGTTGGTGGTTTGAATCCACCAGCTGCTCCTTGGAAACCCTGTGGGGCACTTCTACTCTGTTCCGTAGGGTCCTTATGAGTCAGAATTGACTTAACAGCAACAGCGTATTTTTTTTTTTTTAATAGGGTAATGTATGTGAGCTTTGCCTGCATGGTCCATGCTCCCTTTAGAATGGTAAAAGTTAAAGATTTCTGTATCTGAAATTTGTATCTGTAAAATGTAGATGTTTATTTGACTTGGCATCCCATAACCCACTGCTCTAGCCACGGGAAAGCTTGACAGGCAGAATTTGAAAATATGTCTTCCTGCCGTTCTCAGTTTGCTTGATCTGGTTGTTCAAGTCTGATGGGACGTGGGTCCTTGAGCAGCCAGAGACTAGCAAACCCCTTACACAAATGTCTGGACAGGGGCTGGTCTTTAGCTATGTCACTTCTGCTTTGAGCATCTTGTGGCCCTCAGTGCCTAGGCACACGGTCAGCCACCTACCTAACTAGCACCCACTTTTGTTTCCTGCGTGCCGCTATCACCACTCAGTGGACCACTGAGGTCCCACTGCTGCACACAACTGTGTCTCCTTTAAGCCCACCTCTTCCTGCTGACTCCTGGTAGACTCTCCCTCTCCTTCCCCAGAAGCCCCACTGCTTTGCTCTGAGCCCCTCCCAGCGTTAGCTGACAAGACTCAGTGGAGGTGACTAGTAGCTAATCCCTTCACTGAATACTTTTTTGTCCTTCTCCCTAGACCACTGCTCAGGGCTGAGAAACCCCTTCTCCACATGCCAGTGTGTTCAAGTCCAGCAGCTAGCTACTAATTTCTGGCACTGTAATTCACAGACCTCTGCCAGGCTCCGGAGTAGGGTCCTGTCGGATATTCCTAATCCTGGCACTGTGCTCCTTGTTGGAGCTGGGTTCTCTCAGTGACCAACTCAGTTCAAGGGTAAAACTGATGATGTCCCATGAAGAAGTTAAAGGTGACAGAAAAATACAGGGACCATGTGATCTCTGCTTCTAAAAAGATAAGGAGGAAACTTATAAGATAAGCAGAGTTTACATCATTTTTCTTTTTCTTTTACAGGATCTAGCTTTCATGATCTCCAACTTTCTGAGTCCAGTCACTTCAGAATTTGATCCTACTCAGTGTTGTTCAGAATAGCGAAATGGTCAAGTTTGTGGGCTGTGGGTTTAGAGTGCCTGGATTTGAATTCTGGTTGTGTCACTTGTTAGTTCTGTGGCCGTACACAAGATACCTAACCTCTCTGAGTTCATTCTCCTCAACTCAAAAATGGGGATAATATTGGTATTGTCCTTGAAGAGCTATACAGATTAAAGAGTGATCCGTGCAAAGCACCTGGAGCAGTTTCTGATGCAGAATAAGTGTTCAATGAATGTCATATCTTAATACATTATTACTTAATATATTACTGTCACTATTATTATCATTACCACTTTTCTAAAAGTGATTCATTTTAAATAATGAAGCAGAATCTTTCAATATGCTACCCAATTATAGCTCTCGGCCGAACTTGTAATTGCATTTGTTTAAATGTCTAAGGGTCGTTTACATAATGGAGAAAAGCAGAAAAGTAAACAATGGCCCAATTTTTTGTTTCTTTTTCATCTGTATAAAATTTGTGTTTATTTTGATAACCAATAAGTACATATAGGCCCAAAGTGAATTTGTTCTGTTTAGTTTTATGGAATATGGGTCTGGGTTTGTTTTAACTCAGAAATATTAGTGCTAAAAATGCCAAGTAAACTGAAGCTTTTTCGCTTGACTTTTCTGGAAAAGAAAAAAACCAGTAAGATGAATGTGAGTAAAAAGCAGGTGAGTCAGTTTTTTTTTGTTTTGTTTTTGGCCTTTGTTAGCTTTATTGAGGTATAACTGATAGACAATAAACTACATGTATTGAAAGTACACAGCTCTGTAAGTTTTGACATGTTTGCACCCATGGAGCCATGACTGCAATCAGGATAAGGAGCATGCTCATCACAGCCCAAAGTTTCCTTGTCCCCCTTTGTAGTCCCTTCTTCCCCTATTTCTCACCCCAGCCCACCCCATCCAGGCAGCCGGGTGGTGGGGGGTTGGGGGGGTGGATTTCTTTGTGGGTTTGATTTGCATTTCCCTAATGACTGATGATATTGAGGAACTTCTTTTGATATGCTTTCTGGCCATTTGTGAGTGAGTTTTCTTTGGAGAAAAGCCTATTCAGATCCTTTGCCCATTTTCAAATTGGGTTGTCTTTTAATTGTTGAGTTGTTAAGATTTTTTTTTTTTTTAAATGTGTATTCTAGGTTCTAGATCCTAATCAGATACATGATTTGCACATATTTTCTCTAATTTTGTGGGTTGTCTGTTTACTACTTTTTTTTTTTTTTAATATTGTGTTTTAGGTGAAAGTTTACACAGCAAGTTCAGTTCCCACTCGACAGTTCATACACAGATTGTTCTGTGACATTGGTTACACTCCCCGCAATGAGCCAACACTTTCACCATTTCCACCCTGCTGCCCCGTTTCCATCCATTGAGTTTCCCTGCCCTTTCTTGCCTTCTCATCTTTGCTTTTGGGTAAATGTTGACCGTTTGGTCACATTCCTCGTGGGTGTTATTGTTTATTTTTTAGGCCAATTTATTATTTGGCTGAAAAGTGACCCCCCAGAGTGGCTTCTGTTCCAGGTTAAAAGGGTATCTTAGGGCGATAGTCTCTCGGGGGTTCCTCTAGTCTTTATCAGTCCAGCAAGTCTGGTCTTTATTATACATTCAAGTTTAGTTCTACATATTTCTCCCCTTCTAGCCAGGACCTTCTGTTGTTTCCCTGTCAGAAAGGTCGGTAGTGGTAGCCAGGCACCATTTAGTTCTTCAGGTCTCAGGCTAGAAGAGGCTGTGGTTTGCATGGGCCATCAGTCCTGTGGACTAATTTCTTCAGTGAGTCTTTGGTTTCTCTCACTCCCTTCTGCACCAGACGGGAAGAGATCAGTAGTTATATCTTAGATGGCTGCTTGCAAGCTTTTAAGACCCCAGTCGCTACCCACCTAAGTAGGATATAGAATTTTTTTTATGAACTAAGTTATGCCAATTGACCTAGTTGTCCCACGAGACTATGGTCCTGAGCCTTTAAACCCAGTAAATCAATCCCATGAGCTGTTTGGATATGTTTAGGAAGTATCCATAACTGTGCCTCCCCCATGTGCTTTACTATATTTGTGGATGTATATGTAGCACATACAAACATGTATATACATCTTGTTGCCGTTGAGTCAATTCTGACTCATAGCGACCCTATGGGGCAGAGTACAACTGTGCCATGGTATTTCCAAGGAGCGTCTGGTGGATTCGAACTGCTGACCTTTTGGTTAGCAGCCAAGCTCTTAACCACTGCGCCACCAGAGCTGGATGTATATACATATGGCCACAAATAGACCTACATAGGTGCACAGATATGCTCCCATATGCCTTCCCACACCCATAAAGCAGACATTTTTTGCTTGTTATTACTGTTGTTGCAAAACGGTATATGTATTGACTTTCCCATCACCATAATTAACCAACTAGTTATCTAGTAAGTGACTCCCCCTCCTTCCTCCTGCCATCCCTGGTAACCACTACAGAACGTTGCTTTCCATGTGTATACCTGTTCTTGACTTTTTATAAAAGTGGTATTATGCAGCATTTATTTTTTCTTTTTTTTGATCAATGCCATTTTTGTAGGTGAACCCTAGTGGTGTAGTGATTAAGTGATATGGCTGCTAACCAAAAGGTCGGCAGTTCAAATCTACCGGGAGCTCCTTGGAAACTCTGTGGGGCAGTTCTGCTCTGTCCTACAGGGTCGCTATGAGTTGGAATCGACTCGACGGCAATGGGTTTGGTTTTATGAGGTAAACTGACACAGTGGCTGCAACAATGGGCTCAAGTATAGCAACAATTATGAGGATAGCACAGGACCAGGCAGTGTTTCGTTCTGTTGTGCACAGGGTCACTATAAGTCGGAACCAACTAGATGACACCTAACAACAACGATGGCTAATGATCACGAGCATTTCTTCATGGGTTTGTTGGCCGCCTGAATGTCCTCTTTGGTAAAGTGTCTGTCCACGTCCTTTGCCCATTTTTTGTTGGAGATTCCATTTTCGTCTTTCTAAAGTGTGTTTGAAGTTGTCCTGGTGGTGCAAACGGTTAAGTGGTTGGCTGCTAACCGAAAGCTTGGTGGTTCAAACCCACCCAGAGGCTCTGTGGGAGAAAGACTTGGCGATTTCTTCCCGTAAAGATTACAGCCTAGAAAACCCTACCAGGCACTTCTGCTCTGTCACATGGGGTCTCTGTGAGTCAAAACTGCCTGGATGGCACCTGACAACAGCAAGGTACGTTCATGATGCAAAATTGAGCGTTCTGAATTTTGTCGGCCCTCTTTTACCCTGTTGAAAGTAACCTTAGATTTCTTTAAGTAGTCTAGATCCCTTTAAGTAGTCTTGGTATAGGAATATCCTATTTCTAACATTGAGCCTGTTATTGGATTTTCTCTTCCACTTCCGTTACACCTTTGTTCCTGTTCTTACTAATCAGTGCTTTCTAAGGCAGAGTTTAAGAATACCTGTTAACAAGTGAACCCCAGTGGCCATGTTTCAGACCTCTGGGAGACTGACCTTGAAGTGGCAGTAGAGGGCGCTCATTCCCTCCTGCGGGAGCCAGACTGAAGGTCTTTGATTTGAGGGGCTAAAAATGAAAGTATAAGGTGGATATATTAATTAAGTTTTGCCGAAGCCTTGTTTAGTGATCCAGTGCTAAGTGCCTGAAGTAAGTAGATCTTATTTTAATCCTGGGGAAACTGGGTATAAGAGGGAATTTCCTGAGACTCCATAAGAAGAGTTGTAATTTCCGTGATAACCCAGGACTGTTTCTCTTGCCCTGCCCTACTCTAATATCCCAAAGGTTTCTTCGCTTTGGAGGAAGTGAAGGGAAAACCCAGGAATTTTAATTTCCACTTGAGAATGAGAAGTGTTTCTTTAATGCAGGGCCTGTGAGATGCACGCCTTTAAATAAATCAGATACCCACAATACTGTCCCGCCTATTTTAAAATGAATCCCTTTTGTAAGAGTTCTTCTAGTGACTCTTTGGTGTTGAGCAACAAAGACCCTTAGAAAAAGGAAAATAAAAAATAAATAGGTTTCTTGGAATCGGTGCAGGAAAATCATATCCTGTGTGATCTTGTTCCCTCATATTAGGTGATGATTAGAGCAGGGCTTCAATCAGCTGGTGGATTCCCCAAGGCAAGGTCTCGTCCCACCAGTGCTTGCAGCGTGCCCCGTCTGACACCAGGGCGACGTGAGAATTGAGCCCAGGGAAGCTGCAGTGCAGTCCTACCCATGAGCGCTGATGGTTGCCATGGAGACCGCTAATACTGCTGAAACCCAAAGAAAGGGCGCTTGCCGCAGCTCAGGAGCCTGCCTGAAAATGAAGGCGAACCAGGGGGAATTTAGAGCAGGCCCTCAGCTTTTTTTTTTTTTGTCCGACGTGGAGTTTTAATTTCCCTTTCTTTCCTCTTGCCTTTCAAAGAACAGATTGAGCCCTGGGCTGGGCTGTAAAGCGGCGCCAGCCCCTCCGGCGCGCTGCAGCCCCACACATCCCTGGCATGGACGTGCGTTAATGAGGATCCATGACTAATAGGATTGGGGGTGGGGGCTGGTGGGGGCCGTGTGGTGGCCCTTCTAGAGCCTGTGTGCCTCTTGTCACCGGGGTTTAGCAGGCAGCTTGGGATTTGTTTGCAGCATATGTGCTGCTGTTAATGATTGAAAAATTACCACAACAATTAGTCATGGATCGCTGAAGGCAGGCCCCAAATGTGATGGACAATGTGATTAAACCCCTGTATGTGACAATTAACTCCCCTGCAGGTTTATCCACCAAGGAGGGTGCCCTAGGGGTGAAGGCAAAGGGGAAGGGGAAGGGGAAAAGAGAGGGAACACAAAGGAGCCAGAGGGAATAATGCTGTAGAATGGATCGGATACAGCTGGCACTAGTGGTTTTAATCTGATCCTGAATTAATCACACTTTGATTAATCCTGGTGTTATTGCACCTTTCTGCTTGCCCATTTATTTATATCTCCCTGAATTTTCTGGAGGCATGACTGATTAAATTCTGCCCCTTGCATGGTTTTTAAATCTTAAAATCAGGTCTCTCCACTTAATGTGATGTTCTAGGTGGTCAAAGGTGCAATTATCTCATAAAAGCTAAGCAGGCATTAGACTAAGCATGTCATGAATCCCCTTATGTATCACAGCTGAGTAACCCAGAATAAATATTGGTTTGTTCAATATTCTGCCTAAGCGGAAAACCTTGTGATGGCAATTTGCTTGTTTATTTTGGGTGGAAGAAATAAGAATACACACACACAACTTTGTTAAATAAGAGGAGCAGATATGGTGTACGCCATGTACAAAATTTTGTGCACGAGAAAAACACCCATGTTAACATTTAGGTGAACTGCCTGCAAATACATATTGAGAGTATAAAGGGTTAATGTTTGTGGTACATTAATAGGTTCACACGCAGAATAGGACCAGCAGGTACTGTTCCTATTTTGTTCTTGTTTTAGTTTTGGTGTTATTCATATTTGCATACAAAACATCACATTTTAATAATGCCAAGGAGATTGTGACACAAACCAGCACAAGCAAAGCCTCGTGCTTTGTAATGCATGCCCCGTGTAGCATTGTGTGAGTTAAGAAGGTGTGTGTGTGTGTGTGTGTATATATACCCATAGACACACATACACACACACATACATACATACAATGTGTGTGTGGGGGGCGGTGGTTCTTCTTTCAGAGTTCCTTAGGGTTATTCCATTACTCTTGTTTAAAGTGAATTTGGTGGAAGACTTGGTTTTTTTATTTGCAGACTAAGTTGGATTATCTTTGTTACTTGCGTTTTAGTCTGGTTTCCCGGACACATAAAGATAGACGACTTGCGTGTTATGTGGGCTGAAGCATCCTTCAACATCCACATAAACAAAGGTCTTGCTGTGTTGATGGTGCACTGTGGTTGCTGCCCTGTTGCATACCTCTAGGAACTCACATCCCTGATTGCTGATGTCACTACTTTTCTTGGTTGGTCCCAAGAAACCCAGTCTAGCTATGATGACCTCGGACCCTCAGGAGCTCCATGTTACCAAACTTGTGCTCTCCATGTCAGCCTCCCCATAACCAGCCCCTCAGTTCTGCCAGGAATTAATACAGAGTTAGGAAAACACTTCCTACAGGAAATCTTCACAGTCAGCTACTAAAGTAGCTGTGTGCTTCTTGAGCTACCATGGCATTTCCTAAGCCACACTCTCTCGTGGCATATACCACTGTCTGCCTGTGTGGTTTCCTCCTGGAGCTTTGACGGCCAGGGCCAGCCCAGGGCTGCTTGTTCATTTGTTTTGTTCGTTCATTCATTTATTCATTTATTCTTTATTACTGAACAAGTCACGTATGCTGGGCAGTGTGCTCAGTACTTGAAGTAGAGGTAAAAGTAGGAGATGGGGAGACTGAAAACACTATTCATGCTGAAGGCATAGTGTGGAGATAAGGTAGGTATGAAAAGAATTGGAATACAAGGCAAAAATTAGCAAGCGCCACCAGAGGAAAGTTAGAAGAAGGGATGTGATTGTACATGGAAAAAATGACCTCTCTCTACGTATTTGGGGAGGTTTCGTGGCATGTCACCTGGTCTTTGAAGAGGTTTACGACTCAGCCATAGCCAGTGGTCCGCAGACTAAATCTCTTGGGCAGTTCTCTAAAAGTACTGTATTAAATTGGATGTGTAGGGTTGAAGTGAAGTATATTCTAGGCACAGGCAAGAATGTGGGCTTCTCAGTAATAATACAATGACAGGGGAACCAATTTGATGTGAATGTATGATGTTGGAACAGTCATTTGGAGCCAGATCATGAAGGACCCTGAATTGTTAGCCAGGGATGGATTACCCAGTAAGTGAGGTACACACAGGCTTATTTACTAATCTGTAGTGCACAGTTTTACCTGTTTTTCATCACATCTTTGTGAAATTGTGCACTACAGATTGGTAAGTAAACACAGTTGAGCCCATGCGTACTTTGCCTACTGTAAGCCTTTGCATACCCTGCTTGCTGGTTAATCTGCCCCTAGCTCAGCCAGGGAGTTTGAACTTCATTTTAAGGGCAGTGCAGGACTGAGGCAGCGAAGAGTCATGCTAGGGAGGAGACTGCCTGAAGCATGTGTTTCAGATCAAGTACTCCCCTGATGCCGTCCTCCAAAGGTTTCCATCAATCTGCAGGTGGGATCTCGGCTCCAGTCCTGGACCTTCTGGGCCTGTGCTGTCTGGCCCTGCCTCCTTCTCTGACTGCACTGACCACTGTCCCCTGCCCTCACTCCACTGTAGCCACCAGTTGGTTCTTCCTTCTGTTCCCAGAACATGTTGAGCTTATTTTTGCCAGAGTCTCTGCTCTTACCAATCCCTTTAGCTGAAACACTCCTTCCCCAGGGCTTAGCATGGCCACCTCTTTCTTGTCATTCAGGTTGTAGCTCAGAAAGTCCCTCTGTCACCATTTGCCTATTTCTCAACGTCAGTTTCCCTCTCCATGCCCCACCCCATGGTGTTTGTCATGGACACTGGTGACTGCTCTCCCAATTTTGTTCAGGTACCTCTCTTGGCCCTTGGTAACTCAGGCAGGTGCGCCTGTCCCTTCAGAGGTAGGTCCTGATTGGTTTAATCCAATCATAGTGATCTTCTTATCAGTGATTGGTTTAGTCGTGGGCATGTGACCTAGTCCCCACCAGTGAGACAAAGGGACAGTCAACCAGGGACTTCTGGGAAAGTGTTCTCACTTCTAAGAAAGTGTGGCAGGATGAGGTGGTCTCCACTTCTTCCCCCGGGAGCTGACTATCAGGAGGTGATGTCTGGGCCTGCTGCCTAAGGACAAAGCCAACACCTAGAGGAAGGCGGTACCAAAACTGCAGAGACCAGCGTCCTGAGGGACATACCCAGCACCTCTGCACATCCAGGCTTTTTGCTCTGTGAGATTTGGTTTCTTTTTCAAGTCCCTTATTACCTGAGTAGAAAGCATTCTAATTGAATTGTTTTCTTTTATACTGTGTTTCATTTTCTTCTTAGCATTTATCACTATGTGCAGTTAGCCTATTTATTAACTGAAATGTTTATATGTCTTCCTTACCAGAATTTCAGCTTCATTTGGACAGGAACTTATCTGTCTTGTTGACTGTTGAATCTACAACTCCTAGAACTGTGTGAGGCATATTAGTGGGTGATTAATAAGTATTTATTGGATCAGTGAATGAATGAAGTCAGAGAGGGCAGTTGATGGTCTTGTGAGGGGGCTGGTGGGAGGCTCTTGTTATTGCAGAGAAGTTCATAAATGGGGCCATGAGAGCTGGAGCTTGGTTGTACAGTGGGCATAAAGGAGGGGCCAGGCAGGAAGGATGTTCTGGACCTAGCAGGACTGGGCAGCTGACTGAACTGGGCCAGAGGGGAGACAGAGAAGGGGTAGAATTGACTCCTGAGACTTGAAGCCAAGGTTACTAGGAGGACATGGAGCTTGTCGGCGGAAGAGCAGGTGTGCTGGGAGAAAATGAGGAAGTGAATTTTGGAAATGTAGAATTTGAACTGCCAGTTAGGCATCAGGGTGGTAGTGTCTCTGGGAGTTGAAAATGCAGGGATGATGATATACTACTTTTATAGTCAGAAGAAAATAGCACTCTTCTTCTTCTTTTTTTTTTTAATAAAGATAATCCGGCCTGGTAATTGAACCTTCCCTTTGCTAGTTGCTGAACATTACGCAAAAGCAGAGTCCACATCCAATTCAGCTTTATATGTCCAAGGCCCCGATGTGTGCCTATCAGAATATACATATCCCTCAATTAAAACACAGTAAAGCACCGAAGGGCCTTGACTGTCCTTGGTTCTAACAGAGCTAAGACGGACTGGACGAAGGATTAGTTTGGTGCTTAGAGGTACCCAGGGACTGGCTCTCAGCCAACAAGCAGAAGTCGTTCAGGCACTCCCAACCTCATTACACCGTTTAAAAACGTTTTTCGTAACGCTGACTCTTTTTCTAAAATACCACATCTATTTGTTTGTTTGATCCCTGAGAGCAGGTTATCTTATGATAGAGTCTCCAAGACATAATCCATTACAAACCTGGGCTCTGGAGTCTGACTACCTGAGTTTGAATCCTGTTTTACTTTGCTACCATGGGCAAATCACTTAACCTCTCTGAGCCTCAATTTACGCATGTATGTGAGGGTTAAATGAATTAATCCATACAAAGTGCCTAGGGCAGTGCACAGCATATACAACGTGCCACATCAGTATTACCCTGGAACATGAGAGTGCTCAATAAATATATGTGTTATCTAATTGAAAGAACCAAGATGGATGTGCAGCTAGAGAGGCCCCAGATGATTTCATCAGTCTGGCCTGTGACTAGATAATATTTGACCTGTCAATTGATAACTCTTTCCAACTCCAGATCAAGTTCTAGAGTGTTAGAGACATAATTTTCTAGATAATTTTAATAATGTAACTTTTACTTGTATGTGCTTTTGTAGATTATTTTCACCTTGACTATCTGATGTCAATCTGACAGCCACCTTGGGAACAGACACATAATATCATTCCCATTTTATGAAACAGGAAGCTTAGGCACAGAGATGTTAAATGTCCTTAATAATTAATGGCAGAACTGTGAGTAGGACTTGAATCTCCTGTTCCTAGCCCTTGACTGGAGCTGCCCATCTGTTAATCCCAGTCTGTGCTCCTTTTGAAAGCAGAATAAATACCCAGAAGGCTAGTAGGCATGACAAAGCAGTCGAACCACCATGGCTCTCTTAGGTTTACTGAGCGCTCCTAACCAGCAAGTGGAAAACAAAGAACAAGCCAACAAAACAACACTTAAAATTGTTGCATTTGGCAGTAGAGAGTAGACTACTTAGGTCACTCACGCTAGCTGATGCTAGTTTGTGCTCTCTGATGATCTAGTCTGAGCGGCTTGGAATGGCCAGGCGGGTGCTGTTCGATCATCTCCTCTTGATGTTGATGTGCATCCCGGATTGCCCTGTTCCTCCCTCCACAGAGAAGAGGGTGCTCAGGCCCATGCGTGGTCATACAGAGCCCCAAATGCTTGCTGGAAGTGCAGATATTTTTGGAAGCCTCTAGTCTTTTTCTGACTTTAAAATATACAAATTTTTACCTCCATCATTTATTTGTGTTTGTTTGCTATATAAAAGCACATACAATTCTCTATCATTCAGTAAAATTGTGGCTCTGGGCAGTTCCATCCTGCTCCTTCTGTGACACTGCATTCCTGGATACACATGCAGAACCAAGCGAAAGCAGTCTGGCCACCTGGAGGCGTTTGTGCTCTCCCTGTATGTTTTTTCACTTGGGATCCCTTTGTTCAGGGGTCCTCATAGTCACCCCATGTATAACAGAACGAAATGTGGCCCAGTCCCATGCCATCTTCATAATAGTAGAAATGTTTGAGCCCATTGTTGCAGCCACTGTGTCAGTCCTTCTTGTTGACAGTCTTCCACATTTTTGCCAATCTCCAATTTACCAAGCAAGATGTCCTTCTCCTGGAATTGGTCTCTCCTGATAACCTGTCCAAAGTAAGCAAGTCCTTACTGGGGCTCCAGTGTTTAGCATGTTGCCTACAAATTATGCTAGGCTTGCCTGCCCCTTCTTGTTAACATAGTTATAGTCTACTCTTTCTATTACAAATCCGTGTTACTGTACGCCAGTAGATAGCACCATAACAAACTCTTGGGGAGCGGGACCAAGAACCAAGCCCACTTTGCTCTGCCGTCCTCACACGTGACTGTGGGGCAGTCTCTTCCTGAAGATCCGAGAACAGGAGGTTCTCCGCATAGCCATCCAGTCCTCTCACCCTGCGGGGTGAAACCATTGCTGACACATAGTTGTTTGTCTTTTAAATTGTATTCACCTTTCTGGTTCCCAGCTTCTGCTTTTGCGTAATATAATTATAGGAGTTACTGCCCCTATAACAAATGCTGCTGCAGCTCAAATCTCTACATTAAAAAAAGGATTGCCAAAGCCTTGTACAGTGACCCAATTCAGGTGGTATCATATGTATAAAATCCCAGAATAGTTTCCAAAAACCACTCTGGTTTGAGCTGTAGTATTGACTACCTTACAACTTAAAGGTTAAGTAACAAATTTAAAGCAGTTAAGCCAGAATCTACTTAGCTATATCTGCTAAGTGCACCAGTCTTGGGGAAACCTCAGCCCACAGTCTTGATGTACCCCATTCTATTGCCACCCTCTGCTCATGAACAAGAGAAGGGAAGGGCCATTGAAAGAGTTAGGGACCAGCAGCATTGTTCTCTCAAGCAGGCCTTGGAACCAGTTTGCTGTGGTTGGAGCCCCTGCTGAGAATTCGCATATCCGCCCCAGATATACTGGATCAAAATCTGCACTTTAACAGGATCTCCAGATGATTCTTATGTATAATAAATTTTGAGAACCACTGATCTACTAGTGGGTCTCAGAATTGGTCCCTAACCAGCTGCATTAGCATTGCCTGGAAACTTCTTAAAAAAAAAAAGAAATACAAATTCTCAGCAGGAGTTCTAACCAAAACAAACCAGTTCAAAGTCCTGCCCTAAAGTTTGTGTCTGTGGATCCTCAACCTGCTCACATATGAATGAATGCCTGCCGCAACCTAAGACACACATGTAAGCGCCTTACGTTGAGTTTTCTTGTCTTTAGCAGGTTAGTCCCCCGCTCCCTAACCTATGAGAGGCTAGGCTGGACAGGGCTTCGAACCGGTTCTTCCTGGTTCAGTCATGGCCAGAGAACCAACACTGGAACAGACTTGAATTTTTAAAATTTGGGTAAACCGGAACCATAATCAGGACGGGAAAAGTTATGAGCTAAAGCCCCGCAAGAAGCTTAATCTTCCTGTTAGAAAACGAGGGCAGCATATGCATTGCATAGCAATCAGATCTTTTCCCTGCTGGATTTTGCATAGAGTCAGAAACAGTGGTTCCCTGCTCAAAGATGATGGCCTACTGCACTGCTTTCAAGTGTGTTGCTCTCCTCAGCTGTGCCAATAATCCAGTCTCATGTATCAGGCTCCCGAAAGGGGTCACTATGCCTCTTCCAAGCCTCACATTCCAGGACATCGGCTTGTAATTTTTCCTGTTTTGGTTATGGTTCTGGAGTGCCCAAATTTTAAAAATTCAAGTCTCTTCCGGTTTCATTTCATTGGCCATGATTGAACTGGTTCCAACTCGTTTGAAGCCCTAGGCTGGATAGGGCTCAGAATGGGGACTAAGCTTCCTAGGGTCAGGAATTAGGATTAGGGTTTGTGCAGATTTGAAGAGGGCTCTTAGCTGGGAGACTCCTGAAACAGCTTCTTCCTTTTCTGGACAAGGGGATTGAAATGCCTAGAAGAAAATAACATGAGCAGGGTCACAGAGCATTTACTGGCAGCTCTAGGCATATGTCTTCTGGGACTGAATTCAGTGCGCCTTTAGGTACATCTTCTATCTTTCATGTGTTAGAAGAACTTAAGCGCTTATGAAAAAGATACTGCCAAGGGCTTGGCCTTCAGTGTTTGAAGCAGAATTGTTTTAAATTTCAGGTTTCCTGTTTGATTTGTTTTATTTCTGAGGATGAAACTTTGTGTTTTTAACCTGCCAATATGTAAACCTCTGGTAAATGTAGCATGTAAAGTATCAGATTATCATTCCCTAATGTTCTGGGTAAGGAGTACGTTATGGCTGTCAACTTCTTCATTTGGACAGGGGGATGCCTCATCTCCCATGTCCAGGTTATCATGGCCATAGCGCTGCCAAGACTTTCCTTCCTCTTTTCCCTTCCCCTCCCTTCCCCTTTTCTCCTCTGAGCTCAGTAACTTCATTTTTCTAACAATAGATTTATAGATTACAGAGTATATTGCACATTTGACTATCTGCAAGGCATTTGATAAAATCTCCCAGGAGGCCCTTGTGGATAACTTGGAGAAACGTGGGCTGAGTTGAAGAATAATGCGTTTAGTTAGATTTGTATTTATCTGAGCAGATCTTTCAAAGTGTTGATTATTGGATTAATGTTAACCTGAAGGAATATTTATAGTGGAGGCTGCAGAGTAGGGCCCTCAGACTTGTCTGTTTGTGAGTTTTATCAATGACTTTGATGAAGGCATGTTTATCAACTTGGCAGTTGACACCGGGCTGGGAGGGATAGCTAATGTGATTAGTGGCCTGATGATGAGTCAAGAAAAGCTTGGGAGTCTAAGATGATGTGCCAGAAATAGCAGGGTGAAAAGCAGTAAAGATGGGTATAAAGTCTCTCAATTAGGTTTAATAAATTAATTGCACAACTCTAGGGTGGGTCGGAATCAACTCGAAGGCATTAGGGCAGGTTAGGGTGGGGAGAAACGGAGGGCTTCATTTGTCACAAACTTCATCCGTGTTAACTTATGATAAGGCAACTGAAAGCTGTCAGTGACATCAGGGGAGCACAGCGTGCACGTCACGTGAAATAACAACACAGCAGACCTCATCTGGTTATTGCATTTACCATTTCCCCTCCTCTGTCTGAGATGGACTACAGCTCAGAGATTACCAGGTGACATGCCTGTTTCAGTGAGTTACGTGACAATATTTCTAACTGCAAGCTCAGATACGTTAAGATATATAACTTTTGGATAAACGCTTTGAAACAGGTAATGACTATTTCAAAACACATCTTGAAAAATCAGAGAATGTTAAAAATCCAGAGAAAGCCCACCCTTTGCCATCTCCCTCTTTGCTGCCCTCCTCTCCACCTGAAGTGAAAACCTCTGCTGTCATGACTTAAAACAAAAACTACTGCGTAGGTACCTTCTTTCTTCCTCAGCAGACTGACTGTACAGCTTGCAGTATGCCCCACTTCCTTTATTCTCTCTTCATAGCCCCAGGCGCAGCCCTAACTAGCTCATAAATAGGTGACTGTGGCCAAGCCCTCTGTAATCCTTTGGCACCCTCCCCCCGCCCCATTTAACTGCACAGTGAATTTAATAGATCTCTCTTCGTAAAATAGGCTTCTCCAGGATCTGTAGCCAGTTTTAAGAGGAAAAAAAAAAAAATGTGTGTTTGTCGTGTATCCTTTAGTCTGTTGGTTCAATCCATTTTGCAAAATTAAAAATGAAAGCGCTCTTAAAAAAAAAAAAAGCAGAACTCTTGTGCAGTAGCCTGCAGCACAGAAGCACAGAGCTTACTGGCAGCAGGAAAAGGCAGCCAGCCCTTTATGCCATGTCTTACACCTGCCTTTCAATTCCCTGCCTCTCCTTCTGGACAGAGAAATATTCTGGCAAAAGCATCCTTTTGTCTGGATGCAGAACAGGCACCACCTGCCTCTCAGCGCCCAGGGGAGCCCGTGTGTGTGCATGGCCAGGCCCGCCACATGCTAACGTGGACTGGCTGCCAGGCAGCCATGCTAACAGGCGAGGGAGGGAGGGAGAGAGCTGCCGCTGCCAGGGAGGGGGTATGGGGCACTACAGAGCGCTTGGTCACAGCCATCTATTTATGAGCTAGTTAGGGCTGCCCTTGGTGTTAAGAAGAGAGAATAAAGGAAATGGAGCATATTGCAAACTGTCAATTGGGCAAGTTGTAATTACTACCATGGGTTTTGTTGCTTTCTTCCTCTTCTTGGGTCCCCCCTGAGTTCACTGTTCTTAGACTTGGGGAGGGGGCCAGCTAACTCCAACCATTTGTCATCAGTAGTCCAGGATCTGTACCCACTGGGGTTGAGTCTTCAAAGGAACACAAAAATCTGAGGTAATTTCCCATCACCAGCTCCACGATCTTTTGGAATCACAATCTGATTTGGTGCTTTGAGCCTGCAAAGCTCCGTGAGAACGTCCTTTTAAATTTCTCCTTGGTTATTTGAGCTTATGCTAGTATTTTTGCACTTGTGAATATGGGTGTCTCTGTTCCTACATGGAGCCCCTTGCTGGTGCAGACAGTTAACACATCTTAGAAGACAGGCCTGGTGATCTACTTCTGAAAAATAGCCATTGAAAATCCTGTGGCCCCTAGTTCTACCCTGACACCCATGGGGTCACCATGAGTTGGAGTTCACTTAATGGCAACTGTTTGGTTTGGGTTTTGGTGTTGGGCCACATTCCCTCCGAGGCATGCATGCAGGGTTGGAGTGGCAGGCTCTGTTGAAAAGACTCCCCTGCTCCCAAATTTGCTCCCCAGCCTGCTGTATGCTGCTTCTGTTTGCACAGCTAGACATCCGACCTCAGTGTGGGCTCTTGTCCCTCCATTCAAGTAGAAGTCCCTGGGGATCCCTGGGAGACCACACTTTAAGTTTCTTCTCAGCATGAAGGAGTGCATCAAAGGCTTTCTTAAGGGTGGATTTTGCCAGAATGTGGACTGAACTTCCTGATATAGGGTGGGTGGAAGTGCAGGAAACCCGGACTGTCTCCCCTGTAAGCCTCAATTTCTTTATTGGTAAAAAAGCAAATAATATTTTTTTTCACAGATTACTACGTTCAATCTTTTTGGGAATCAGGTGGGGAATAGATAAATACCACATTTCACAAATTCTAGGAAGTAGTTCCCCCCGCCCCCGCCCCCCCCCCCCCCCCCGTGAGTATCTCTGAAATCAGTATTTGTCCTACAATTGGTATGGTCTTTCAGTTGTTTTGGCAGTACTCTTTTCTTTCCTAGTGGTGAATAAAACAATGCAACATCTTATAATCAAAGATATCTTGGATTTGGTGAACTACAGTGTGCCTGGCCAGGGCTGTTGTGGATTAAATGAAGTAAGCTGAGGAGCACAGAGCTTGACAAATGCTCAGTTGAGTTTTTGAGATGTGGCCTTTCACCCTGTGACTCATTAATGGAGAACAAAAATAGATAGAGATTTGGAATCCTTATTTCTTAGTTGATGGTTAGAGGTGTTCATTTCCTTTCTTACTTCCTTTTGTTCATACGAGATACTGGTATTGGGCCCCTGTGTGCCAGGCAACGTGACAGATGAAGCATTTCTTAGATGAAGGACAGTCTTTGCCCTTAGAGAGCTCAGAGCCTAGTGGAGAGAGACCTAAACTAAACCAGTCGCTGTCGAGTCAATTCTGACTCATGACAACCCCATGAGTGTCACAGTAGAACTGCTCCAAGGGTTTTCAATGTCTGTATTCTTACAGAAGTGGATAGCCAGGCCTTTCTTCTGAGATGCCTCTGGGTGGACTGAAACATACACTTAAAAATCAATGTGGTTAGTATTGAGGGGGCTGGAGAACAGACAGATGAAGTACCTGGCCCAACGTTGGTGGAGGGGGAGCAGGAAAAGCTTCAGGGAAAGAGCTACTCAGGCTGAGTCTCAGAATTGACTCCAAGGTGTAGCTAGTTTTGGTTTGAAAGATTACCAAAAACCCAACCCATTGCCATCGAGTCAATTCTAACTCATAGTAACCTTACAGGACAGAATAGAACTGCCCCATAGGGTGTCCGAGGCTGTAATCTTTAGGAAGCAGACTTCCACCTCTTTCTCCCACAGTTCTGTGGGAACCTCCAGTCTTCTGGTGAACAGCCAAATACTTTAACCACTGTGCCACTAGGGCTCCTGAAAGGAGATTAAAAGAAGCAAAAATTTCAAGCAAAACTTCCGGGCAAACACATCAATAAGTGATCTGATTGTCTGACAGGCAAAGGAGAACTTTTGGAGGACAGTGTTAAAAAAAAAAAATGAGAGAGTTGAATTCAGGTGCTGTGAAGGAATTTTATTAGAGAATAATAGAAATAATTCGGTAATGGTTATGACCAGTAGGCATTGGTCTGTTCCCAATCAGAAGTCGCAAGAAAAGCATAACCTCCCTGGTCTTGTATTTTATTTAATCACACTTGTGTGAATGTGAGGTCATGGACATAGCACAGCCCAACAGAACTTTCTCTAACAATGGAAATGTTCCGTATCTGTGCTGTCCAATATGGTAGCGAGTAGCCACACGTGGATCTTGAGCACTTGGAATGTTTCTGGTGTAACTGAGGAAATGAATTTTTAATTTTACCTAGTTTTAGTGAATTTAAGCTTAGATAACCACAGGTAGCATTGGCTACCTTACTGGACAGGTAGTTTCAGAGCATAAGAAAAAGATACAAAGGACTCAAGACTAATATGTAGCCTGCAGAAAAACCTGGGGACTGGCAGTGGGCCCAGGGTAAAAAGGTGTGGTTAGCTACACACTGCCACTCACTGGAGGGCCTCAAGTCCCAGGAAACACAGGAATGACATGGAGGATGTCAGATCTGTTGGCCAGGGAGGAGAATCAATGAACTTAGAATGGCACAATGAATTTCAGAAGCGTCTCAGTTATTTTTGAGAGAGTGATACCCTTCATAATGCTGAGGGCCAGGTACAAGTGGGAAGCTGCTCACGGTTTTAAGGCCGCCTGGACTCTTCGGAGCTGTGTTCTGTTGATTTTCAGGTTTTTCCTGGGGAAGCGGGGGGAACTACCCTGCCCTTTAGAGACTGATCATGGTCTGCAAGCCACAATAGGCTCTGGAGGAGCCTGTCCCCCTCCCCTCTCACTTTTCATCCATTTGCTTGGGGAAGAGAATAGAGGCTCTTCCTCTCATAGTGGGAGAAGACCTGTGGTCTCTCAGCTGTTCTGCTTGAGTCAACCCAACTTATTGGGTTCTCATGTGACCCTGGTACTTGTACCATTTTCTTCAGCATCTACAGAGATCTTGTGGACTTGGGTCTGCCACTTCTTCAACATAACATCCAACCCTGTTGTGCCTCAGTCTTCTCTTGCAAATTGGGCATACTTGCACAGGAGGTTATTTTAAATCAAACGTAAGATACTGAATGCAAAAGCAGTTTGTAAATGTAAAGTGATATGTTGGTTTCTAGCTGTACAGAACTTAATTAGGGTGTGCCATTGTCAGTATTTTTTGCCTTCGCTCAAGCTTTGATCACTGAAATACTGTAATGGAAAATGGGAAAATGCTCACATAACATGCTTTTCAATTTTATCCTCATACAGTTACAGTTTAACAGTGGGACTGGGTTTGAGATATCTTCCCGAGGGCAGTGATTTGTGGTGATAAAGACCACAGCTGTAGGGCAAGGGTCAGTCAGCTTTTTCTGTAAAGCATCAGAGAGTAAATATTTTAGGCTTTGTGGGTCACATACTGTAGCTGTCTCATATTCTTATTTTTCAAAAAAGAAACTTTAAAAATGTGAAAAGTATTCTTAGTTCCTGGCTATACAAAAGCAGGCTGCAGGCCAGATCCCACCTGAAGGCTGCTGTGGACCACTACTCTCAAGTTGCACTGCCCATTGTGGTAACCATGTGGCTGTTTATGTTTTTATTCTTTTGTATTTTGAGGTGGAGGATTGTTAGTTTCCTTTGTGGTTACCTTAATATTTACCCCTGTATTTCTAAGTTTAAACCAATCTTTTATTTCTTGGTATCACTTTGGCTTCCTCACCATATGAAAGATCTATGACTGCATTTTTTAGTGCCTCTTTTTTGTTTTAATGTTATTTTTTACATGTTGACATCTCTGTTGCCCTATTTGCAGCGTTTTAGCTTTGATTTATTTTTGTGGCCTCCCTATCTGGGTTTATATCTGATTGCTCTGTCATGTGTTCTAGTCTTGGGTAGTTGTCTGATGTTATTGATTTTCTAACCACAGGACTCCCTTTGATATTTCTTGTAATTTTGGTTTGGTTTTTGCAAATTTCCGTAAACTTCTGTTTATTTGAAAATGCCCTAATCTTGCCATTATATCTGAGAGACAGTTTTCCTGGATACATAACTCTTGCCTGGCAATTTTTTTCTTGCAAGGCTTTATATATTTCATCCTATTGCTTTCTTGCCTGGATGGTTTCTGCTGAGTAGTCAGAGCTTAGTCTTATTGACTCTCCTTCATACGTGACTTTTCGTTTACTCCTGGCCGCTCTTAAAATTCTCTCTTTTTCTTTGGTTTTGGCAAGTTTGTTTATAATATATACTGGTGACTTTCTTTTGGGACCTACCTTGTGTAGGGTTCAGTGAGCATCTTGGATAGACATCTTCTCATCTTTCATGATATCAGGGAAGTTTTCTGCCAATGAATCTTCAGCAATCCTCTCTCTATTTTCTGTTATTCTCTCCTGCACCCCGCCCTGGCACTCCAATCACTCATCGGTTATTCCTCTTGATAGATTCCCACATAACTCTTACAGTTTCTTCATTTTTATCAATTCTTTTATCTGATTTTTCCTCAAATATCTTGGTGTCAAGTGCTTTATCTTTAGTCTTACTAATTTTGACTTCTAATTCTTCAGTTCTGCTCCTATGACTTTCTATTGAGTTGTCTAATTCTGAAATTTTATTGTTAGTCTTCTGAATTTCTGTTTGCTGTCTCTTTGGATTCTTGCACCCTGTTAAATTTGCCATTGTGCTCTTATATAACCTTCTCAAGTTCCTCTCTTGCTTTGTCTTTATATTCCTTGGCTTGTTCTGTGCTTTGTCTGATCTCCTTCCTGATCTCTTGAAGAGTTCTATATATTAACTTTTGTATTCTACCTCCAGTAATTCCAAGAAATTCTCTTCCTCGAGAAGATTTCGTGATTCTTTATTTTGGGAGCTTGGTGAAACCATTATGGTCTGCTTCTTTATATGATTTGATATTGACTGCTGTCTCCGAGCCATCAGTAAGTTATTATATTTACTTATTTTATGTTTGTTTACCTTGTCTTAGCTTCTTGTTTGGTTTGGTTTTGATATGCCCAAATAGGCTGTTCGTGTGAACTAGTTTGACTATTGGTGCCTTTGAAGCTCTAATGTCATGTCACCAGGTGGTTAGATTTGTTACTAGGTATGTGAGCCCAGGAGTCCGTTTACTTTTCTTGTATGAATTCAGCTCAGGTGTCCAGATAGTCACCAAGTATGTGGTGCAGGCTCTTACCTACAGTCCTAGGTGGGCAGGGTGATTGGTGTAGGCACAGGCACATGCTGCAGTAGGGGGTCATGCGCTGAGCAAGGCAGGGGGCTGAGGGCTGCCCCTGAGCATCTGGGAGGAAAGCGTGTCCTTGTTCTCTAGGGTGCATAGGTGGGTGGGTTTTGCAGGTGGAGTATGGGCACCCAGTGCTGTTGGCTATAAGGACTGGGAGGTACCACTTATTCTTGGACCCCTGTTGCAGGTGGCTAGGTGGCACGGGTGGCCAGTCCTCAGGCCCCTGGACCCTCCCTAATGGGCAGAGCAGTGTCACATGTCACAAACCTGGCACTCCACCATAGAGCTGATACAGTGAAGTTAGGCTTCTGGTATATACCCTGTTGTACTGTGCTAATGAGAGCCTACGCTATTGAAATGGGCCCACGCAGGTCTATGCAGGGGTGAAAGGCATTGAAAGTCCATGGACCCCTTATTCCTGTGCCTAGGCAAAGTAGTTGTACCTTCCCAGAGTTCCTGGCTTAGGGGAGCTGACAGATTTTTTTTTCCTGTTTGTTAATTTGTTCACTCACCCGGGCTGGGAGAATGGCTCAGGGTGCATGATGGGCCCTACTGCCAACCCAGGGAATGAAGCAGCCTCTGAAGCCAGCCGAGGACTGGGTGCAGGGAGGGGAGAGAGCAAGTAAATGGGAGAAGGGTTCTTTCCAAAAGGGTGTTTTTTGATCTGCACGGTAGTTTATACGCATGTCCTTATCTTTTGGCAGTTGAAGGCTGCTTGTCACTGGTTCCAGAGGGTTGAGGAGAGTCTCTGCTGCTTGGCCTCTCCTGATGTAGAAAACGTGGCCCAAAGGCCACTGCTTGCCTTACCTTGCACAGCAGCCAATCTGGCCTGCAGGGTGCCGATTCCTGCTAGGTCAGGTCTGGCAACTCCTCGCTGCTTCTGAACCGTCTCTCCCTCCCTGGCTACGCAGTCCGAATCCTCAGCTTTGCCCTTGATGTCCAGGACTCCTAGATTGTCATATATAATTGATTCACTTGTTTTTTTGGGTCTTTGTTGTAAAAGGGACCACTGGAAGCATTTGACTACTCTGCCGTTTTGGCCCTGCCTTCCAGATAATTATATTTAAATGAACTAAAATTAACTGCTGTTGTTATGTTGTGCTTAGGTGTCCTTCAGTTGGTTCCCACTCATAGTGACCTTGTGTACAACAGAACTAAACACAGAACTAAACACTGTCTGGTCTTCTGCTATCCTCAAAATCGTTCTGTGTTTGAGCCCATTCTTGGAGCCACTGTGTCAGTCCATCTCCTTGAGGGTCTTCCTCTCTTTTGCTGTCCTCTGCTTTACCAAACATGATATACTTCTTCCAGGGACTGGTCCCTCCTGATAACACATCCAAAATACTTGAAACAAAGTCTTGCCATCCTTGCTTCCAAGGAGCATTCTGGCTATATTTCCACCAAGACAAATTTGTTCATTTTTCTGGTAGTCCATGTGTATATTTGATAATCTTTGCCAATACCATAATTCAAAGTTGTCATTTCTTCAGTTTTCCTTATTCATTGTCCAGCTTTCACATGCATATGAGTTGATTGAAAACACCATGGCTTGGGTCATAGTCCCCAAAGTGACATCCTTGCTTTCTAACACTTTAAAGAGGCCCTTTGCAGCAGATTTGCCCAGTGGAATATGTCTGCTGCTTCCAGAGACATGAATTGTGGATCCAAGTAAAACGAAATCCTTGACTACTTCAGCATTTTCTCTGTTTATCATGATATTGCTTATTGGCCCAGTTGTGAGGATTTTGTTTTCTTTGTGTTGAGATGTAATCCATACCGAAGACTGTAGTCTTTGATCTTCATCAGTAAGTGCTTCAACTCCTTTTCACTTTCAGCAAGTAAGGTTGTGTCATCTGCATATCACCAGTTAATAAGTCTTTCTGTAATCCTGATGCCCTATTCTTCTTCATATAGCCCAGCTTCTCAGATTATTTTGCTCAGCATACAGATCGAGTAAGTGCGGTGAAAAGATACAACCCTGATGCACACCTTCCTGACTTCAAACCATGCAGTATCCACTTGCTTTATTCAAACGACTGCCTCTTGGTTTATGTACAGGCTCCTCATGAGCACAGTTAAGTGTTCTGGAATTCCCGTTCTTTGCAATGTTACCCATAATTTGTTACGGTCCACACAGTCGAATGCCTTTGCATAGTCAATAAAACACAGGTGAAAATCTTTATAGTATTCTCTACTTTCAGCCAACATCCACCTGACATCAGCAATGATATCCCTGGTTCCACTCCTCTTCTGAATCTGACTTGAGTTTCTGGCAGTTCCCTGTCAATGCAACTGCTTTTGAACTGTTGTTAGCAAAATTTTACTTGCGTATGGTATTGAGAATATTGTTTGATAATTTCCACATTCATTTGGAATTGGCACAAATATGGTTCTCTTCCAGTCAGTTGGCCAGGTGGCTGTCTTCCAGATTTCTTGGCATAGACAAGTTAGCACTTCCAGAACTGCATCCATTTGTTGAAACATCAAGGCTGGTATTCCATCAGTTCCTGAAGACTTATTTTTCACCTTTGGTGCGGCTTAGACTTCTTCGTTCAGCACCATCAGTTCTTGATCATATGCTACCTCTTCAAATGGCTGAACGTCGACCGATTCTTTTTGGTACCATGACTCTGTGTATTCCTTCCATCTTGTTTTGATACTTCCAGCGTTGTTCAATATTTTGTCCATAGGATCTTTCAGTATTGCAACTCAAGGCTTGAATGTTTTCTTCAGTTCTTTCAGCTTGAGAAATGCCAAGTGTGTTTTTCCGTTTTGGTTTTCTAACTCCAGGTCCTTGCGTATTTCATTATAATACAGTATTTTATCTTCCCCAGCTGCTCTTTGAAATCTTCTATTCAGCCTTTTTATGTCATCATTTCTTCTATTTGCTTTAGCTGCTGTACTTTCAAGAGCAAGTTTCAGAGTCTCTTCTGACATTCATTTTGGTCTTTTCTTTCTTTCCTGTCTTTTTAATAACCTTTTGCTTTCTTCATGCGTGATGTCCTTGATGTCATCCCACAACTTGCCTGGACTTCTGTCATTCATGTTTAATATGTCAAATCTATACTTCAGATAGTCTGTAAATTCAGTTGGGATATACTCAAAGTTGTACTTTGTCTCTCGTGGACTTGTTTTAATTTTCTTCAGTTTTAACTTGAACTTGCATATGAGCAATTGATGGTCTGTTTTGCGGTTGGTCTCTGGTCTTGTTCTGACTGATGATACTGAGTTTCTCCAAGTCTTTTTCCACAGATGTAGTCAATTTGATTTCTGTATGTTTCATCCAGCAAGATTCATGTGTATAGTTGCCATTTATGTTATCGAAAAAGGTATCCGCAATGAATAACTTGTTGGTCTTGCAACTAACATGAGATCTCCAGCATCTTTGCTCTTACCAAGGCCGTATTTTCCAACTACCAATCCTTTGTTTCCAACTTTCACATTCCAATCCCCAGTAATTATCAGTGCATCCTGATGGCATGTTTGATCAATTTCAGACTGTAGAAGTAGGTAAAAGATCTTCAATTTCTTCATCTTTGGCATTAGTGGTTCATGTTTAAATTTGAATAATAGTTGTGTTAACTGGTCTTCCTTGTAGGTGTGTGGATATTATCCTATCACTGACAGCGTTGTACTTCAGGATAGATCTTGAAATGTTCTTTTTGATGATGAATGCAACACCATTCCTCTTCAGTTTGTCATTCTCATCAGAGTAGACCATACGCTTATCTGATTCAAAATGGCCAATACCAGTCTATTTTCAGATCACTAATGCCCTAGGATATCGATCTTTATGCGTTCCATTTTGTCATGACATCCAGTTTTCCTAGGTTCATACACTTTCTAATTATTAATCGATGTTTGCAGCTGTTTCTTCTCATTTTCAGTTGTGTCACATTAGCAAATGAAGGTCCTAGAAGCTTTACTCCATCCACATCATTAGGGTTGACTCTGCTTTGAGAAGGCAGCTCTTCCCCAGTCACATTTTGAGCGTCTTCCAGCACTATATCAGATAATGTTCCACTAGTATTCATAAGCTTTCATTGGCCACTTTTTTCAGAAGTAGACCACCAGGTCCTTCTTCCTACTCTTTCTTAATTGGGAAGCTTTGCTGAAACCTGTCCCCATCGGTGACCCTGCTGGTATTTGAAATTCTGGTGGCAGCATAGCCTCAAGCATCATAGGAACATGCAAGCCACCGCAGTACAACAAACTGACAGACAAGTGGTAGAAAATTAACTAAAAATGAAAATTCAGTTCCTCAGTCTCACTAGCCACATTTCAACTGCTCAGTAACCCCATGGGACTGATGACCACTGCATTGAACAGCATAGATATAGAGCATTTTCATCACATAGCAAGTTCCTTTGGACATCGCTGCTCTAGAATTAGATGGAAGCTTAACTTTGCCGCTAGCCAGCATTGTGAACTTGGACTAGTTATTTATTCTTCTGAGCCTTCGTTACCTTATCTGTAAAATGGACATTATAACATCCTCTTTCTCAAGGATATGGTAAGGATTGAGTGAGTATAAAGAATTTAGCACAGGCCTGGGACACTTTAAATGTTAGCTGCTAATATCATCAAAGCAGATATATTTCTTTTGTTGGTTATTCTAATAAAACTATTGATGTTGTTAGGTGCCATTGAGTCAGTTCCCACTCATAGCAACCCTGTGTACAACAGAACAAAACACTGCCTGGTCCCATGCCATCCTCACAGTCATTGTTATGCTCAAGTCAATTGTTGCAACCACTGTGTTAGTCCATCTTTTGAAGGTCTTCCTCTTTTTCGCTGTCCCTCTACTTTACCAAGCGTGATGTCCTTCTCCAGGGACTGTTCCCTCCTGATAACATGTCCAGAGTATGTGAGACAAAGTCTTGCCATAGTTGCACTCAAGGAGCACACTGACTCTATTTCTTCTAGAACAGGTTTGTTCATTCTTCTGGTAGTCCATGGTATATCCGTTATTCTTTGCAAACACCATAGTTCAAAGGCATCAGTTCTTCTTTGGTTTTCAGTATTCATTGTCTAGCCTTTGCAGGTATAGGAGAAGAATGAAAATATCATTTTTTTGGGTCAGGACCACCTTAGTCCTCAAAGTGACATCTTTAGTTTGCTAATAAAGCTAGACTTTTAAAAAAAATTTATAAGTGAAAAAAGGGGATTATCATCCTTTTTACAAACATTTGTGAGGTAGGAGGTTATGTCTTTGTTTTGGTTTTAGTACTTTACTAGTTAAAAAGAAGTGTTCTTCTAAGTCCTTAACTGAGTTGAAACCTTCTCGTCTGTCATTTCTCTGTGTTGTCTTCATCTTAACCTTCTATTCAGGTTAGTGCTCTCCCTGTGGCAATTTTGTGAAAAATCCACGACAAATATTTGCTCAGCTTAGTGGTGGGGTGGAGATAAAGGTTAGTACACAAGGGAGAATACCCTGCAATCAGAATTTCAGACTAAATTATTGTTTTACTTTTCTTATGAAGGAATTCCAGTTAAGGCTGTATTGATTGACTTCTCCTTCAATCCTAGTGTATTACTTGTTGCTAAGCAACAAGAATTCTTTTATATATTGTAATGAGCCAACTGTGATGCCAGGAGGCAGAGTTGTGTGGTCACGGCCTTCTCAAGTTTGGCCTTGCCTTCTCTCCTTTTCCCGTAGGTGGCTATCAGCCGTGATTCCATCACACGAGTGTGTGAGTAGACCACTAGGAGTAAGCCTTTCCTTTCCATGCTGAGTGATCTGCCTCTGTCTCTCAAGAGACATGGTCTTTAAGTGTTAGTATTACCAGTCGATAGCGGTAATATTATTGTTGCTGTTGGGTGGGCTCTGACTCATATACAACTGAACAAAACATTACCTGTTCCTATACCATCTTCACAATTATTGGGCCACTGTGTATTTTGAGTGACTTCCAACTGAGGGGCTCACCTTCTAGAACTGTACTGGACAGTATTCTGTTGTGATCCATAGGGTTTTCATTGGCTAATTTTGGTAGTAGATCACCAAGCCTTTCTTCCTAGCTAGTCTGTCTTAGTCTGGAAGCTCCACTAAAAGCTGCCCACCTGCTGGTATTTGAAATACCAGTAGCATGCCTTCCAGCATCACAGCAACACGTAAGCCACCACAGTATGACAAACTATACGTTGGGGTAACGTTATTAGCAATCTCAAATAAACTGTTGCTGAATTGAATTGTATGATTTATATATTCAGTCATTGGATTTTTCTTACTGTATACATCATATTGGTAGGACCTTAGAAGGTCTCCACCACTGATAGAAATTAAGGTGGTTGCGCACAGGTCGTTCATTTCTAGGGGTACTGGTGATTATTTCAAAGAAGCTACAAAATGAGGCGTGTATAAAAACAAATACTCAGCTGAAATCATACTGCTTATACAGGCAAGGCTTTTTAATTTACACATCAAGGCATTCTCCTATTTCCCTCTGAGATGCAGCCTGTCTGTGAGCCTGGACCTCTGGGTGCATGCCCCAGGTGGATTCCTCTTCACTGTGCACAGGCCTGCTGGTGGAAGGTAGAGGAGGCCCTGCAGACAACCCCAGCCTCTGTGAGCACCAGGTGGCATTCTCTGCTGTGAGTGATAGCTGGTAGGTGAGCACTGGGTAACAGGGCCTCTGGTGCAGGGTAGTAGGGGTCGGCACGTAGGCAGAGAGTGCAGAAATTCCAGGAGCAAACTGTCTGGGCCAGTAGGCAGATGAAGGCAAATAAACAAAATTACCCAGTGACTCTAAACCTTAGAACAGAATCTTATGTAAGAACTAGTCTCTGGTAACGATTCAAAAAATGGAATCAGAGTAGTAATAGTGCCAACCAGCACTATGATTGCTAACATACTGAACGCTTAGCATTACAGGCACTGAGCTAGGCTAAGTGTCCGCCTCAGTGATTTCATGTAATTCTTATAACAACTCTATAAATTTGGCTCTATTGTTGCTATTCCCATTTTCTTGATGATGAAGCAGAGGCTTAGAGAAGGTAACTTGCCTAAAGTCACACGTTTAATATGAGCACAGCCTGCGTTCAACCCCTGGTGGTCTGACGGCCCATCCTGTGCTCTCACCTACCATATGGGTTCTAGTCCTTTCTCTGCCGTTTACTGACTAGTTGATGCAGGCAAGTGGCTTTACTTCTCTGGGCTTCATTTTCTCTCTGGGAAAATGAATGATTTGATGAGTCAATTCTAAAGTTCCTTTGGTTAATGCCATGGTATGGGTTTTTAAATTCTAGAATCATCCGTCTCCCCTCAGCACACTCACTCATTTATATCAGTTGAGCTTCATGAGGTCACGCACAGTGTCTGTCTGGCACATGACCAGGCTCAATAAATACTAAATGAGTAAAGACAGTTCACTGTCTATTCCACGTTGGCACAAGCATGGGAGATGGCCTTCAGTGCTTATTCTAGAATTGTCTCTCTTTGAGGCTGTGGCCTTCATATTTCCTCGGTAATTTCCTTGAGACTTTATTCTTCAGAAAATAGGTGTCAGGGTCAGCTATGTCCTGGGACAAATGTGTGTATGTGTTTTCTTATGTTTTGAGGTTAATCTTTTACTTTAGGCCCTACCCTTTCTTTAATGCTACTTCTTTGAACCCACCCCCATCTCCATCCCAACCTTCCCCCCAGAAAGAGTGATTGAAGTACTTAAGTTTCGTGTAAATATGCAGCCATACATCTGTGATTATGTTCAAAAGGCTGTCTTTAGTCAGGCTGTGTCTTAGCTATCTACTGCTGCTATAACAGAAATACCACAAGTGGATGGCTTTAACAAAGAGAAATTTATTCTCTCATAGTCCTAGTGGGTTACAAGTGCAAATTCAGGGTGCTGGCTCCACAGGACGGCTTTCTTTCCCTGTTGGCTCTGGAGGGAGATTCCATGTCATCAAATCTTCGCCTGGTCCAGGAACTTCTCAGGCACAGGGGCCCCAGGTCCAAAGGACGTACACTGCTCCCAGTGCTGCTTTCTTGGTGATGTGAGGTCCCCAACTCTCTGCTTGCTTCCCTTTCCTTTTTATCTCTTGAGAGATAAAAGGTGGTGCAGGCCACACCCCAGGGAAACTCCCTTTATATTGAATCAGGGATGTGACCTGGTAAGGGTGTCACAAGCCTACTCTAATCCTCTTTAACATAAAATTACAATCACAAAATGGAGGACAACCACAGAATACTGGGAATCATGGCCTAACCAAGTTAATACACACATTTTTTTTTGGGGGGGGGTGCATAATTCAATCCATGACAGGCTGTAATTCTGTTCCTTGAGAAGAACTTTTTCATTGGTTCTGAATATATTAAATACTCATGCGTCTCCCAGTTCCATTAGGGCTTAAATATTTTGTTAGGTTGATATCTACCATTGTACTGCCTAAATTTCTATTAATTTAATGTACGTATTTATTTATTTTTGCTCTCATTAGAAATAATTGTGGTAAAATATATATAACGTAAGATTTCCATTGTAATGGTTTTTAAGTGTACAATTCAGTGACATTAATTCACAGTGTTGTGCAGCTGCCATTGCTGTCTGTTCCCAGAAGTTTTTCATCGCCCCCAACAGAGACTCAGCACCCCTCAAGCAATTATTCCCAGAAGTTTTACATTGCTCCAAACAGAAACTCAGTACCCCTCAAGCAATTATCCCCATTCCCTCTTGCTCCCCGAACCCTTGCCACCACTAATAACCTGTTGTCTCTATGCATTGCCTAGCCTAAATATTTTATGTAAATGGGACCATACAATCTTTGTCCTTTTGTGTCTGGCTTATTTCACTCAGCGTAATGTTCATAGTTTCACCCAAGTTGTAGCATCTAGAACTTCATCTCTCTTTCAGGCTGAGTAATATTCCATTGTATGGATATTCCACACTTTGTGTATCCAGTCATCCATTGTTGGACATTTGGGTTCTTTCCAACTTTTGGCTATTGTGTATAATAGTGCAGTGAACATAGGTGTACAAATATATTTATATCTGATTCCATGGATAAAATTATTCACTCTGTAATGATAGATGATGATACAGAAATACCAGTCTCATTACAAAGTGTACATTATATATTAGGTCCATAGTCAAAGAGAATACTTTTACGTCATAGTGAAGTGTAGTGCTGAAGAAAATGTCTTAGGTTTGTTTGTTGTAGATCCTTTTGTTGAAAGAGAACAGGTTTAATGGAGAATAAAAGATTAGTTGTGGACTCACTGAATTTGAGGTGCTTTTTTTTTTTTTTTTATGGAAACCCTGGTAACATAATAGTTAAGTACTACAGCTGCTAACCAAAAGACCAGCAGTTAGAATCCACCAGGCGCCCCTTGGGAACTCTGTGGGGCAGTTCTACTCCGTCCTATAGGGTCCCTGTGAGTTGCAATTTACTCAATGGCATTGGGTTTTTTTTTTTTTTTTTTTTTGGTTTATTGAAGATCTCATCTCTTTGCAGAGCTTTAGCCATTATCTTTTGGCAAATAACAGACCCCAACCTTTCTTGTAGCCTCTGGACCTTCCTTAGCTGTTAAATACCTCAAACTGCATATCCAAACTTGAACCCATCATTTCTTCCTGGCCTTCTCAAAAATACACACATACACACCTATCTCTTTTCCTGGTTTTCATGTCTCAGTGTTTTCATTCAGTGAGTATTCACTGAGTTCTTACTATGTATTAAATACTTTCCAAAGGCACTGGGTGTATAGCACTGAACAAAACATCACATCATATCTTTGTGGAGCTTATGCTCTGGTGGGGTACCTGAATTCAGTACCTGAATAAATTATATAGTGCCATAAGATCATAAAATAAATAGCATGCAATGAAGCCCAGAAGGATAGGAAGTCTTCAGTGTGAGGGAGGTGGGGGGTGGGTGATGGGTATTTTAGTTTAAAACAGGACTGTCAGGAGATCCTTTGGAGGGGGGAGGAAGTGACACTTGATGTCTTAATGGTGTCACATTCCTCCCAACAGTCATATTTGAATATCTCCTTTGAGTCTCCTTCACCTCCAACCCATTGACAAGTTCAGTCAGTTCACCCCGTGTAATGTGGGTTCCATCTGTTTCCGTCTCTCTCTTCATGATACCTTTACTTCTAGCTCAGCACTTCTTTGTTCTCTCCTGTTATGTTGCATTTGTCTACAGGTAGACTTTTTAAATTCTATCTTCTGATTCATCGTTGCTGGCTTGTATCAGTTCTTTTGAGTTTGATGTATATTGAAATTTATATCTGAATAAATTTTATGAAAGTTTTCTACATTTTAATAGATTTCCATTATTTTCTTTGGAGTTGAGAAGCATACAATAATGTCATACACATAATGATATATTTTTATTAAGATATTATTTATATCCAGTAAACTCATCTACTTCAAGTGTATTAGATGAATTTTGGGTAAATATATACAATCACTTACTTCACCACCACCATAGTCAAGAGATAGAAAGTTCTCTCACCATTCAGAGCTTCCTCATGGCCTTTTGCAGTTGATCCCCTCTCACCACCCAAGCCTCAAACAATCACTGATTTGCTTTCAGTCATTCTATTTTTTCCTTTTCTAGAATTTTATATAAATGGACTCATGTAATAGGTAGATGTGTATATGTTTCCTTTCACTTATAAAGTGTTTTTGAGATTCATTCATGTTGAATGTGTTAATATTTTGTGCTTTATTGTTGAGTAGCATTCTAAAGCGTGGGTATATCACAATTTATTTATTCGCATTTGAGTTGCTTCCAGTTTGGGGCTATTATGTATAATGTTGCTATGAACATTTATGTACACATCTTATACACATTTTTGTGAATATGTGTGTTCGTTTCTCTTGGGTAAATACTTAGGACTGAAATTGAAGGGCCATATGGTGACTTGTATATTTGACTTATAAAATATTGTTATTATTTTCCGTAGTGATCACACCATATTGCATTCCCACCAGCAGTGTGTGATGGCCCCCAGTGATCCCTATCTCCTGGTATTCATACCTGTATGTCGTTTCCTCCCGCACTGTATCAGGGTTGGTTTATGTGATCAATAGAATATTGAAGAAGCGGTGGCATGTCACTTCTGAGCTTGGGTTATAAAATACACTTTCCTCTTGATTGGTCATTTGCTTTCTCTTGAGTCAGTCACGTTGGGGGAAGCCAGCTGCCATGTTGTGAGCAGTCTTTTTCAAAGGCCCACATGATGAGGAACTTATGCCTCCTACTAACAGCTGTGTGAGTGAGCTTGCAAGCATATTCCCCAGCCCAATTACACCTCTAGGTGACTGCAGCCTTGGGGGACATCTTGACTGCAGCCTCATGAGAGACCCTGAGTCAGAACTACTTTTGGATTCCTGACGGTCAGAAATTGTGTGAGATAACTGATGTTTGTTGTTTTAACCTGCTAAGTTTTGGAGGTAATTTGCTACACAGCCATAGATAACTAATACCTTGAGAGTTCCAGTTCCTCTGTGTCATTGGCAACATTTGATATTGTCAATCTTTCTAATTTTAGCCATTCTAGTAGATGTGTAGGTGTGGTTTTAATTCCCTAATGACTAGTGATGTTGAATGTCTATCCGTGTTCTTAATGGCCATTGGTATATGTTCTTTTGTGAAGTGTCTGTTCACATCTTTTGCCCATTTTTTAAATTGGTTGTCTTTTTGTTTTGTTTTATCTTCCCTGAAGATCTGTTCCGCAAGAATGGTTGTAAGAGAATTCTTACCATTCATGACCTACATAGTTGCTCCTGTGCACAATCAAGCAGGCCTTGTGACAATATTTTTAGCAACATTTTTACCATTCTTAGCCTTCAGTTCTCAGTCTGCCTGCCTTTTCCTGAAGTGACATTGAGTTACTAGTTATCCACCATTGATGCTAATCCTTTAGCTGCCACTCAGTAGCTCTTCCAAATCATTGGTCACTTCTCCTTGTCTCTTGCCAGTTACCGACAGTTTTGCAAACACAGTACTTTTCCCGTTTTGTGATTCCTTCTCTGACCTGAGAATTTTTTTCTCCCAGCTTCTGCTTCATTCCACACGCTCCTGAAACATTCATCATTTTCTTACCTGTTTCACACTTTACAGTCATCTCTAGATTTTTTTTTTTTTTCTTCCAGCCATTATAATCTTACCTCTTTCCTGTAACACTTCAAAATTAAGTGCAGTTCACAGGGATTCTAGCAGAGTGGTATCTAGTTAGATGAGAATTTTCATAACCTCTACCTCACAGCATTGTAAAGATTTAATAAGATAATGTATGTCTTGAAGTAAGGAATATACTCTGAAAAAGTAAAATGTATTATGCAAACATTGATACAGTATTACTATTTACTGCTGGTTTTGTTTAAATGGGCATTTTCTTATAGCTTTATTTTAAGCACAGATTTTAAATTCTACCAGCAATGTAATCATACTGGCAAATATTTATTGAGCATATGCTATGTGTTAGGCATTGTGCTAGGTCTGTAAATGCCAGTGTTGGCAGTTAGCATATTTTCTCAGGGTTTAATTTATTTCCAGTTCACCAGGTATTTGTCGAGCCCCTACCGTGTTCTGGGCGCTGTGGTAGGCAGTGGATGTATGGAAATGAAAAAGCCAGGGATCATTGAGTCAAGGAGCTCATGGTTAGTGAGGCCGACAGGAAGGCCGGTAATCCCAGTAAGTCGTGTTGGATGCTGCAGGAGCTGGCCATGGAGGGTGCTGGGGTGGTTCTGCCTGGCATGCCAGGAAAGGCTTCTCAGAGGAGGCAGCACTGGGCAGAGTTTTGAAGGGTTAGTAGGAATTCATCAGCTGGCGAGAGCAGGGAACGACGTTCTAGAGGCTGCGGGATGAAATGAAGTTGTCTTTGAGAGCTAGAGTACAGAAAGCTTATTTGCTCGTCCATCATTACTGTGGGAGCTAGGGTGCTGTTGGAACCAAACAGTGACAGGTTTAGAGGGAAGGGACCTTATCCGATGTCTTTGTTTCATTTTTGTGACTCATTACTCTTTCCTTTATTTCAGCACTGACCCAGGTTATTTATGTTAACTTTGTTAGTGTATTTGCTGCTGCTGCTGCTTTTTTTGTAATTATCAAATTCATCAGGGGCGATGTGATTTGATTATTTCAATGCCTTGGTTAAATAATTAGAGCCCAAATTAACATATCCTAAAAAGATACTTTCTTCTAACTTGATAAATTCTGTATTGCTAAATCAATTTGTTATTTTTCCCTCCCCCTTTTTCTTATGTAATTTGCTTAGTGACTGTGGTCAGGTCATGCTGCGTTGGACTGTGTCAGCTGACCATGCTCTAGTCCTGCCACCCACCACCTTGAAGAGTTTCAACTGTAAAAACCCACCTCTGTGAAGTGCAACGCTTGTCTCTGATCTTCATGTCAGTTTGGCCTCAGTGGTTTACAGAGGGACCTAAAAGTCCCCTATTTTGGCCTTTTTTGCTTGTTGATCTGTATTCTCTACCTCTCATTTAGAAATGAGCTTCATGTGTCCGTTTGAGATATTGATACCTGTTGTTATTTAGTTTTTTCTTTTTGTTTCTGTCTCATCTCCCCGGTTACATTTTAATATTCTCGAAAGTACCAGTCACCATGTCTCTTAGCACAGTACACGGTACAGAACAACATTTAAGAAGGGTCTGACAAAATGTTTATAGAATAAATTCCGTGGGACCTGTCTCTGTTACTGCTCAGACTAGGGAGTGGATGGCACTGGAGGTGCCTGGGTCCTGCAGGTTGAGGCCAGCCCTGGGTTAGCCCTTGCCTAAAGGGCCTGGGAAAGTCAACACAGTCTACCACATGGTGAGAACATCAGCTTCAGAGAGGTCCGGGCTCTAGTGATGTGAACTTGGGCACCTTCTTACACCTCAGTTTCTTCTCTATAAAACGTGGTTTTAGGAAGGTACCATCTCCTAAGGCTGTTGTGAAAATAAATTGAGATAGTGCATGCAAAGTGCTTAGCACAGCATGTGGCACATAGGAGATACACTAAAAAATTTAATTGGTAACAGTATTATGTATCTGGAGTCGCAGTGTCTGGATCTAACTAGAGCTTTCTCCCAGCCTTCTCCAGGTATTGGTTAGGAGCATGCCTTTCACAGACTTCTATCTTTTGTTGTGTGGCAAAATCAAGACTGGATTCCATTCGCCTTTGAGGGGAATGGCAGGTCAAGGTCATATTTTCCATAGTGGGACTTAATGATGTGCCTGACCACCAAGCCAGGACTTAGAGTCTGAGTTCTGGCTATACTGCTAACTAACTCTGCAACCTTGGACAGGTCATTTAATGTCTCTTAGCCTCAGTTTCCTCATCTATAAAATGGGAGCAATAGTATTACCTATTCATAGAGTTGCTTGGAGGATTAAAAAAATGATGCACAAAAAGCACCTAAAATGATATTTCACATAGTAGATGCTCAACATTTTAAAAATTATTTACAGTGTTTTGTTGTAAAGCTCTAGAGACATAGTGGCAATTAAATGACTTCATAAAATATGAAGTGTCATATAAACATTTTACTATTATTTGTTTTACTTTGTCTATGGCATTGGTAACATCCCCCTGTCTGTTACAGAAATAGCGTTATCTTGAACGATGACAATGAGAGTGTCAGGAATATCTAGGCATGGAATGGAATTATTGGAACTGGTGCCAAAAAGTTGATCTATGGTCATTGTCGGAGGCATTCAGCACTCCTAGCCTTTCTTCCATGGAGCTGTGGGGTGGGCCCATCGCCAGCTGTTAGGTTAGCAGCCGGTTGCAAATCACTTGCTCCACCCAGGTGCCTCTTCTTGCTTGCTTATTTTTCTCTTGTTTTCTGTGGTCCCTTTTTCTGTGGTATCAAGTAGTCTTTGTAGGGATAGTTAGAAGTTTGATTATACACCCAGTGTATAAGTAGTTCGTGACTGCTAGTTGAGTCAGATTTGGTTTTACAAAGTAAAATTCTAGATTTTAGAGTCACAGCATCTTTTAGGCAAAAGAAACCTTGCAGATCATATAGTCAAACCATTCTTAATTTTGCAAATGAAGCTTAGAACGTTCAAGAAGCTGCCTCAGGTTGCACAGCCAGCTGATGGCAGCCACAGAACTGGAACCCAGGGCCTGGCTTCCTGCCTGGTGCTCCATGCTGCCTCGCTCTCTCAGCAAGTTCACACGTTGGGCAGCTTTGCAGCATTTAGGTGTCCTGGCATGTTCACATTCCATCTGCGTCTTCCATTGCGAATATGAGCAAAGTCGTTTAGTTTGCACTGAAACGACTTACTTCATATGATTGGGGCTGGTGGTCTTCTGGTGGGTGGGCATACTCGTTCGTTAGGCTCATGCCTGCCGGTCCTTCTCTGTGTCTTCCCAGTGCCCACCCTCTCTACTCTGGGTCTTCTCTTCTGCCGTACCTTTCACATTTATCCTTCTTTCTCTTTCCTGCGTCTCTCTTGTCACATTGCCTACATGAGTTCACAGGCTGATGAATGAAATTTCAACCATAGTCTACACTGAGCAAACTATACTTTTTCTTTCCCTCTGCCTTTTTTTCCCTAAAGCTAAAGAGTTCAAGGTGTGCTAATGGCCTAAAATATGAAAAGAAAACTAGATGGAGAAAGCAATGGAAAATAACTCTATTACTTGCTTCCTTGTAGTTCAGATTAGTCTTTTCTTTATTTTTGACCCCTTTAAACACATGCATATGTTGGCCCACTTACGGTAGTAATAGCTCTTCTCTTTGGAACACTCTTTCTAAAATGACTAGCTGGGAGGTCACACGTTGCAGGGACAGAGGTCAGCCAGGGTGGAGAACTCCGTTGTTTTTACTCCCGCTTCTCATTGCCCTCATTTTCCACCCTCTCAAATAATAAAACCCTTTTCCAAATATAGAGACTCTAGAGGTCAAGAAGTGTGACTCAGGTTAAGCCCAGTGAAAACTGTAGCCACTGCCATTAAAATGCACATTTGTAGCTTTTGAGCCAAGATAGTGTGCCAGCTGGTAGGTGTAAATTTATCATCACTTTCTGCCTTTGTTTCATCTTTGCTTTCCTTTTCTGCATTGTCATAACCCTCAAACTTTATTGTTTTTCTGTGTTATTCTCTGCCCCGGTAAACCTCTCTACTCCCAGTGGAAGCAGAAGGAATTGTACATGGGGTTTTGATATGTTGCCGATGGTTTCCTATAATTAAAAGTGGATGGAAATGGAACACTGCCTCTGCCCTGCCGGCGCTTCTGGGGCCTGTTCTAATGGAAGCAGGAAAAGGTGCAAAGACAGTGAGAAGAGAGAGTGGAAGCCTGCTACTCAAGCTAAATGTTCATGATGGCACCTAAACCCTCAAACCTTGGGTTATCTCTTCCTAATGCATTCTTTTTTGGGGTCAGAAAATCGTTAGTTAAGTTTTATCCAGAATTAAACCAGTAACATTGAGGTGGTGGGTGGTTCCTGCCACTCATGACTGGCTTGATACGAGGGATTGGTTCCAGGACCCCCTGTGGATACCAAAATCCACGTATCCACGGATGCTCAAATCCCTATATAAAATGGGCTAGTATTTGCATATTACCTAGGCACATCCTCTCGTATACTTGAAATCATCTCTAGATACAATGTAAATGCTGTGTGTTTGTCATACTATATTGTTTAGGGACTAAAGACAAGGAAAATCTTTTTTTCTAATATTTTTGATTTGCAGTTGGTTGAATCCGTTGATACAGAGGGCTGACTGTAATCAAGAGCAGAGACCTAAGTAGAATTATTTGGAATATAGGAGAGAATTTTATTTAAATGCGCATGCTCTAAGCAAGAGCAGGAAATGGATGACAACTCATGCATCAGCAGCTTTCACTCCTTGTTGCCCCAGTGCAGGGGTGAGAAGGATTCCCAGGATGAGACTGGCCATCCTGCTAAGGAAATGCAGTGCTGTGAAGCCCTGCCTGAGCTGCCAGCCAGCCCCTCATTTTGCCAGCACTTTTCCTTCAGGGAAACTCACACTGTTGTGTTGTACACCAATTAGACTCCAAGCTCTGTGAGGGCAAGGACCATGTCTTTTCACCATCGCATCTATAGTGCCTAGATCTGTGTTGCATTGTAAACATTCAGTAGGGGTTTGCTGAATGAATGAATGAATGGAATGAGAACCTTTTAAGTCTTCAAGTTTTTTTTTTTTTTTTTTCATTTTAATGAAAGATTCTAAAGTTGGGTACATAGTATACTTCTGTATTGAAATAGGCTGGACAAAGAATTGATTCAATACTTCCTCCCTGTAGGAGGAAGTGCCAAGGCTACCATGAATAAATGAAGTAAATACATTTATAACCAACAGCTTTATCCCAATGCTCAAGCAACTTTTAAAGGAGCACTGGTGTTGCAGTGGTTAAATGCTTGGCTGCTAACTGTCAGGTCAGAGGGTGGAACCCACCAGCAGCTCTGTGGGAAAAAAGACCTGGTAATCTTCACCCGTAAAGATTACAGCCTAGAAAACCCTATGGGGCAGTTCTACTCTGTCCTATAGCGTTGCTATGAGTTGGGATCAACTTGAAGGCACACAACAACAAGAACTTTTAAAAATTACCACCCAAAAACCAAACCCAGTGCCGTTGAGTCGATTCTGACTCATAATTTTAAAATTAACAAAATTGGATGAGATGACCTCTAAGATCTCCTTTTAACTTTCAGGTTTTATCTATAGTTTTGGCCGTTTTATTTCCACCATTTACTTTTATGTAGATACTAGAGAGCAGCAAGATGGCTCCAACACTATAGCAAAAGAGAAAAGGTTCAGAAATAGTTTTGTTGTATAGTTAAACATCATCTGGAATCACATGAGAACGTGTATTAACCCACTGGACTTCCTTTGACGGCATGCCCTTGTTTAATTTAGCACAGAAGGATAACATGAAGATTTCTGTTTCTTGCAAGATCATGTCTTTTCTGCAAGAATAAAGGTTTTGTTCTTAAATATTGGCAAAACATTTTTTTTTTTAATTAACTTTTATTGAACTTCAAGTGAACGTTTACAAATCAAGTCAGTCTGTCACATATAAGTTAATACACATCTTACTCCTTACTCCCACTTGCTCTCCCCCTAATGAGTCGGCCCTTCTGGTCTCTCCTTTCATGAAAACTTTGGCAGCCTCCAACTCTCTCTATCCTCCCATTCCCCCTCCAGACAGGAGATGCCAACACAGTCTCAAGTGTCCACCTAATATTATTAGCTCACTCTTCATCAGCATCTCTCTCCCACCCACTGTCCAGTCCCTTTCATGTCTGATGAATTGTCTTCGGGGATGGTTCCTGTCCTGTGCCAATAGAAGGTTTGGGGACCATGACCGCCGGGATTCCTCTAGTCAGATCCAGACCATTAAGTATGGTCTTTTTATGAGAATTTGGGGTCTGTGTCCCACTTATCTCCTGCTCCCTCAGGGGTTCTCTATTGTGCTCACTGTGAGGGCAGTAATCGATTGTGGCCGGGCACCAACTAGTTCTTCTGTTCTGAGGATAATGTAGGTCTCTGGTTCATGTGGCCCTTTCTGGCTCTTGGGCTCTTAGTTGTCGTATGACCTTGGTGTTCTTCATTCTCCTTTGCTCCAGGTGGGTTGATACGAGTTGATGCATCTTAGATGGCCGCTTGTTAGCTTTTAAGACCCCAGATGCCACATTTCAAAGTGGGATGCAGAATGTTTTCATAGTAGAATTATTTTGCCAATTGACTTAGAAGTCCCCTTAAACCATGGTTTCCAAACCCCTGCCCTTGCTCCGCTGACGTTTGAAGTATTCATTTTATCCCGGAAGCTTCTTTGCTTTTGGTCCAGTCCAGTCCAGTCCAGTTGAGCTGACCTTCCATGTATTAAGTGTTGTCTTTCCCTTCACCTAAAGCAGTTCTTTTCAGCTAATTAATCAGTAAAAAAACCCTCTCCCTGCCTCCCTCCCTCCCCCCCTCGTAACCACAAAAGTATGTGTTCTTCTCAGTTTATACTATTTCTCAAGGTCTTATAATAGTGGTCTTATACAATATTTGTCCTTTTGCCTCTGACTGATTTCGCTCAGCATAATGCCTTCCAGGTTCCTCCACGTTATGAAATGTTTGACAGATCCGTCACTGTTGTTTATCGATGCGTAGTATTCCATTGTGTGAATATGCCACAATTTATTTACCCATTCATCCGTAGATGGACACCTTGGTTGCTTCCAGCTTTTTGCTATTGTAAACAGAGCTGCAGTAAACATGGGTGTGCATATATCTGTTTGTATAAAGGCTCTTGTTTCTCTAGGGTATATTCCGAGGAGTGGGATTTCTGGGTTGTATGGTAGTTTTATTTGTAACTGTTTAAGATAACGCCAGATAGATTTCCAAAGTGGTTGTACCATTTTACATTCCCACCAGCAGTGTATAAGAGTTCCAATCTCTCCGCAGCCTCTCCAACATTTATTATTTTGTGTTTTTTGGATTAATGCCAGCCTTGAGTGAGATGGAATCTCACCGTAGTTTTAATCTGCATTTCTCTAATGGCTAATGATCGAGAGCATTTTCTCATGTATCTGTTAGCTGCCTGAATATCTTCCTTAGTGAAGTGTGTGTTCATATCCTTTGCCCACTTCTTGATTGGGTTGTTTGTCTTTTTGTGGTTGAGTTTTCACAGAATCATGTAGATTTTAGAGATCAGGCGCTGGTCGGAGATGTCATAGCTGAAAATTCTTTCCCAGTCTGTAGGTGGTCTTTTTACTCTTTTGGTGAAGTCTTTAGATGAGCATAGGTGTTTGATTTTTAGGAGCTCCCAGTTATCGGGTTCTCTTCGTCATTTTTAGTAATGTTTTGTATTCTGTTTATGCCTTATATTAGGGCTCCTAGGGTTGTCCCTATTTTTTCTTCCATGATCTTTATCGTTTTAGTCTTTACGTTTAGGTCTTTGATCCACCTGGAGTTAGTTTTTGTGCATGGTGTGAGGTTTGGGTCCTGTTTGATTTTTTTGCAAATGGATATCCAGTTATGCCAGCACCATTTGTTAAAAAGACTATCTTTTCCCCAATTAACTGACACTGGGCCTTTGTCAAATATCAGCTGCTCATATGTGGATGGATTTATATCTGGATTCTCAATTCTGTTCCATTGGTCAATGTGCCTGTTGTTGTACCAGTACCAGGCTGTTTTGACTACTGTGGCTGTATAATAGGTTCTGAAATCAGGTAGAGTGAGGCCTCCCACTTTCTTCTTCTTTTTCAGTAATGCTTTGCTTATCCGAGGCTTCTTTCCCTTCCATATAAAATAGGTGATTTGTTTCTGTATCACCTTAAAAAATGACATTGGAATTTGGATCGGAAGTGCATTGCATGTATAGATGGCTTTTGGTAGAATAGACATTTTTACTCTGTTAAGTCTTCCTATCCATGAGCAAGGTATGTTTTTCCAGTTAAGTAAGTCCTTTTGACTTTCTTGTAGTAGAGCTTTGTAGTTTTCTTTGTATAGGTCTTTTACATCCTTGGTAAGATATATTCCTAAGTATTTTATCTTCTTGGGGGCTACTGTGAATGGTATTGATTTGGTTATTTCCTCTTCGATGTTCTTTTTGTTGATGTAGAGGAATCCAAGTGATTTTTGTATGTTTATTTTATTACCTGAGACTCTGCCAAACTCTTCTATTAGTTTCAGTAGTTTTCTGGAGGATTCCTTAGGGTTTTCTGTGTATAAGATCATGTCATCTGCAAATAGAGATAATTTTACTTCCTCCTTGCCAATCCGGATGCCTTTTATTTCTTTGTCTAGCCTAATTGCCCTGGCTAGGACTTCTAGCACGATGTTGAGTAAGAGCGGTGATAAAGGGCATCCTTGTCTGGTTCCCGTTCTCAAGGGAAATTCTTTCAGGTTCTCTCCATTTAGAGTGATGTTGGCTGTTGGCTTTGCATAGATGCCCTTTATTATGTTGAGGAATTTTCCTTCAATTCCTATTTTGGTGAGAGTTTTTATCATAAACGGGTGTTGGACTTTGTCAAATGCCTTTTCTGCATCAATTGATAAGATCATGTGGTTTTTGTCTTTTGTTTTATTTATGTGGTGGATTACTTTAATGGTTTTTCTGATATTAAACCAGCCTTGCATACCTGGTATAAATCCCACTGGATCGTGGTGAATTATTTTTTTGATATGTTGTTGAATTCTATTGGCTAGAATTTTGTTGAGGATTTTTGCATCTATGTTCATGAGGGATATAGGTCTGTAATTTTCTTTTTTTGTAATGTCTCTACCTGGTTTTGGTATCAAGGAGATGGTGGCTTCATAGAATGAGTTGGGTAGTATTCCGTCTTTTTCTGTGCTTTGAAATACCTTCAGTAGTAGTGGTGTTAACTCTTCTCTGAAAGTTTGGTAGAACTCTGCAGTGAAGCCGTCCGGGCCAGGGCTTTTTTTTTGTTGGGAGTTTTTTGATTACCGTTTCAGTCTCTTTTTTTGTTATGGATCTATTTAGTTGTTCTACTTCTGAATGTGTTAGTTTAGGTAGGTAGTGTTTTTCCAGGAATTCATCCATTTCTTCTAGGTTTGCAAATTTGTTAGAGTACAATTTTTCGTAATAATCTGATATGATTCTTTTAATTTCATTTGGTTCTGTTGTGATGTGGTCCTTCTCGTTTCTTATTTGGGTTATTTGTTTCCTTTCCGGTATTTCTTTAGTCAGTCTAGCCAATGGTTTATCAATTTTGTTAATTTTTTCAAAGAACCAGCTTTTGGCTTTGTTAATTCTTTCAATTGTTTTTCTGTTCTCTAATTCATTTAGTTCAGCTCTAATTTTTATTATTTGTTTTCTTCTGGTGCCTGATGGATTCTTTTGATGCTCACTTTCTATTTGTTCAAGTTGTAGGGACAGTTCTCTGATTTTGGCTCTTTCTTCTTTTTGTATGTGTGCATTTATCGATATAAATTGGCCTGTGAGCACTGCTTTTGCTGTGTCCCAGAGGTTTTGATAGGAAGTATTTTCATTCTTGTTGCATTCTATGAATTTCCTTATTCCCTCCTTGATGTCTTCTATAACCCAGTCTTTTTTCAGGAGGGTATTGTTCAGTTTCCAAGTATTTGATTTCTTTTCCCTAGTTTTTCTGTTATTGATTTCTAGTTTTATTGCCTTGTGGTCTGAGAAGATGCTTTGTAATATTTCGATGTTTTGGATTCTGCAAAGGTTTGTTTTATGACCTAACATGTGGTCTATTCTAGAGAATGTTCCATGTGTGCTAGAAAAAAAAGGATACTTTGCAGCAGTTGGGTGGAGAGTTCTGTATAAGTCAATGAGGTCAAGTTGGTTGATTGTTGTAATTAGGTCTTCCGTGTCTCTATTGAGCTTCTTACTGGATGTCCTGTCCTTCTCCGAAAGTGGTGTGTTGAAGTCTCCTACTAGAATTGTGGAGGTGTCTATCTCACTTTTCAGTTCTGTTAAAATTTGATTTATGTATCTTGCAGCCCTGTCATTGGGTGCATAAATATTTAATATGGTTATGTCTTCCTGATCAGTTGTCCCTTTTATCATTATGTAGTGTCCTTCTTTATCATTTGTGGTGGATTTAAGTCTGAAGTCTATTTTGTCAGAAATTAATATTGCTACTCCTCTTCTTTTTTGCTTATTGTTTGCTTGATCTATATTTTTTCCATCCTTTGAGTTTTAGTTTGTTTGTGTCTCTAAGTCTAAGGTGTGTCTCCTGTAGGCAGCATATAGACAGATCATTTTTCTTTATCCAGTCCGTGACTCTCTGTCTCTTTATTGGTGCATTTAGTCCATTTACATTCAGCGTAATTATAGATAAATAAGTGTTTAGTGTTGTCATTTTGATGCCTTTTTATGTGTGTTGTTGACAATTTCATTTTTCCACATACTTTTTTGTGCTGAGACGTTTTTCTTAGTAAATTGTGAGATCCTCATTTTTGTAGTGTTTGACTTTATGTTTGTTGAGTCGTTACGTTTTTCTTGGCTTTTATCTTGAGTTATGGAGTTGTTATACCTCTTTGTGGTTACCTTAATATTTACCCCTATTTTTCTAAGTAAAAACCTAACTTGTATTGTTCTATGTCGCCTTGTATCCCTCTCCATATGGCAGTTCTATGCCTCCTGTATTTAGTCCCTCTTTTTGATTATTGTGATCTTTTACATATTGACTTCAGTGATTCCCTGTTATGAGCATTTTTTTTTTAATTAATCTTAATTTGTTTTTGTGATTTCCCTATTTGAGTTGATATCAGGATGTTCTGTTTTGTGACCTTGTGTTGTGCTGGTGTCTGATGTTATTGGTTTTCTGACCAAACAATATCCTTTAGTATTTCTTGTAGCTTTGGTTTGGTTTTTGCAAATTCTGTAAACTTGTGTTTATCTGTAAATATCTTAATTTCGCCTTCATATTTCAGAGAGAATTTTGCTGGATATATGATCCTTGGCTGGCAGTTTTTCTCCTTTAGTGCTCTGTATATGTCGTCCCATTACCTTCTTGCCTGCATGGTTTCTGCTGAGTAGTCTGAACTTATTGATTCTCCCTTGAAGGAAACCTTTCTTTTCTCCCTGGCTGCTTTTAAAATTTTCTCTTTATCTTTGGTTTTGGTGAGTTTGATGATAATATGTCTTGGTGTTTTTCTTTTTGGATCAATCTTAAATGGGGTTCGATGAGCATCTTGGATAGATATCCTTTCGTGTTTCATGATGTCAGGGAACTTTTCTGTCAGGAGATCTTCAACTATTTTCTCTGTGTTTTCTGTCCTCCCTCCATGTTCTGGGACTCCAATCACACGCAAGTTATCCTTCTTGATAGAGTCCCACATGATTCTTAGGCTTTCTTCATTTTTTTTAATTCTTTTATGTGATTTTTTTTCAGCTATGTTGGTGTTCATTCCCTGGTCCTCCAGATGTCCCAGTCTGCATTCTAATTGCTCGAGTCTGCTCCTCTGACTTCCTATTGCGTTGTCTAATTCTATAATTTTATTGTTAATCTTTTGGATTTCTACATGCTGTCTCTCTATGGATTCTTGCAACTTATTAATTTTTCCACTATGTTCTTGAATAATCTTTTTGAGTTCTTCTACTGTTTTATCAGTGTGTTCCTTGGCTTTTTCTGCAGTTTGCCTTATTTTGTTTCTGATGTCTTGAAGCATTCTGTAAATTAGTTTTTTATATTCTGTATCTGATAATTCCAGGATTGTATCTTCATTTGGGAAAGATTTTGATTCTTTTATTTGGGGGATTGTAGAAGCTGTCATGGTCTGCTTCTTTATGTGGTTTGATATGGACTGCTGTCTCCGAGCCATCACTGGGAAACTAGTTTTTCCAGAAAATCCACTGACTGGGATTCTAGCTCCAGGCTCCGAAAGCAATCGCTGCTTCCCCATATTTGTTCGTTTTCCGTCTCTAAATCTGTGTTGTTCAGGGTTCGTAGATTGTTATGTATGTGATCGATTCCCTTGTTTTTCCGAGTCTTTGTTGCAAGAGGGATCCGAGTTAGCGTCTACCTAGTCCGCCATCTTGGCAAAACATTTTTTGGCCAAATGTTTAGCTGTCCTCACTCCTATGAGAGAGAACCCATCCCGTTTAAATCATCAGTGATCCCCAAATTACTATTCCCTGGCTTTCCACTGGATCCTCTGTGTGGCGAAAATGGTTAACACTCTTGGCTGCTAACCAAAAGGTTGGAGTCCACTGAGAGGCACCTCAGAAGAAAGGCCTGACAATATACTTCCCCAAAAGACAGCCTTTGAAAATTCTGTGGAGCACAGTTGTCATCTGACACACGAGTTCATCAAGAATCAGAATTGATTTGCAACTGGTTGGTGGTTTTCCATGATGATACCCCCTGCTCTAGCTGGCTTCCTTCTTCCTAATTCTGGTTATATTAAACTATGTGTTTCCTGTTTTCCTTACCGTTTATTGAGGGGGGTTGTGGCTTTCACTCTTCTGAATATGTTGCATTGTAACAGAGCTTATTGCCCAAGTTGGTCATTTGTCACTTAAATGTTTCTAGATGATGACTTCAGTGGTATATTACAGGAGTAAGTTTTAAGATTATTTAAAGTGAAATCTTATCAAGTGTTGGCCATTCAGACCAATTTGTCAGCAAGGTAGGAGAGCATTTGGGAAAATAGTGAATTTGCTCTACACAACTGGAGATCTGTGTAGAGGCTGTGAAGTCTTTGAGTGGTACAAATGGTTAAGCACTTGGTTACTAACCAGGAAGGTTGGTGGTTCAAACCCAGTCAGAGCTAACTGAGAAGAAAGGCTTGGCAATCTGATTCTCTAAAGTTTACATCCGAGAAAAAAGCCTGTGGAGTCCAGTTCTCCCCTGCAACAGATCGGATTGCCATGAGTCAGAATCTGTTCAATGACAGCGTGTGTGTGTGTGTGTGTGTGTGTGTGTGATACAAGAGATAGACACTGAATAAGCTCTAATCGTCCTGTTGTGAACTCTGTGGGCAAGTTACAATCTCTGCAACATTCATGATTCAGTGGAAAAATAAAACTAAGACTAACCCCCTTCTTGGGCTAAGAATTAAATGAACGCTTGTACGTGAAGATTTTGAAAACTCCAGATCCCTGCTATAATAAGAATGGTAGCATCATTATCAGTATTATATGACATATAAAAATAAATATTATGATTATTAGGATATAAAAATGATACTGTGATTTGAAGTGGCCCAGTTCGTGATACTTTTTCCAAGAGTCCGAGAGAAATGAGTCCATACAGAGGAGGAAGTCAGGGGCTGGGACAGGGGTGAGAGGTGAGCCCCTTGGAGACCCGCAGTCCTGTGAGCAGCACTGGAAGAGGGAGGGCTCTCTCTGCCAGGCCTGCTGAGAAGGAAGCTTTTAAACACCGGATGAAGGACACACAGAATGGTATCTGACGCGACTGGCTGTCATTGATTAAATGTCAGAAAAATGAGTAAAAGGAATATTGTTAATAATAATAGAAATCAAAATGTTTCCCGAAACATAATTTCACACCTTCGTTTCAAAGCCTGCATTAACCATTATGGAGGTAAGCAGGTATTAACATGGAAATGAATGCTAGTGGCGTCATTCAGACTCCTGTGCATTCCCTGGGTGTATCTTAAATGTTTTCCTCAAAGCTGTTGTGATTGAGAGCTGTAATGTGGGTAATTTTATTACTATTAGTTTCATTTTAAATGGAATTTTGGAAAATGTCTGTTTAAAACATGTAATCCCTTAATTTATTTCCCTCTACCCCAAACACGAGTGAGTAATCCATTAACCTTTCCTTGTGTATGAGCTGGAGCATCTGAAGTCAATTAAGCATTTTACATTATTGTTCATTGTGAATAAACAAATAGTTTGCAGCCCTCTTTCCCCAGACTGCTATGATTTAGAGAGCATGTAGCTAATTATACCGTTCTAGAGCCAGTTTTGAGGGGGATAAATGTCTCCTCCGAATACCGTGCTTCAGCCTCCTGTGCTGGGGGCCCCGGGGGTGGGGGCAGACTCCGAGTGTTACATATTTGTTAATTTAGTCAATTTGATGCTATGTGTAGTTTCACTGAATGAAATCTAGGACACAGTCTTAAAGAAGAAGTGGTTTACATATTTGCTTTCATACATCCAAATTCTAAATCAGAAACACTGCCTAATGTGCTGATAAAATAGTCAGTTCTAGATTGTTGTAGATACGATTATTTGGGTCATGACGTTTCCAAGCTCCTTATTTTTGCCCCTTGTCCTCTATGTCACCAGGCTCTGGGCTATTTTGTTTTCCAGAGACGTTGCTCAAGAGTATCAGCAGAGGAGGAGAAATGCCGAGGTGAAAATCCCCTCAGCCACGTTAACTCTGTGGCAGCAAGTAGTCAGCTGTAGCCTGTTTTACTTATCATAAGACCAGAGGCATTTAGGTCTTCTCACTTTCGTGTTTCTCCTCAACATTGCAGGGTTGTTTTGTGTCCCTGACACCAGGCAGAGTGTGCACACCACCCCAGACATGTGGTAGCTGTTGGCAGAGCTGCATTGTTGAGTTGGATTTGGGATCTATGTACTTCTGTTTTCAGTTTCCACAAAGAGCAGAGTTGGCTTCACCTTCCCTGTGTCTGGCTTCCCCAGCCCTCCTCAGAGCAGCCCCCACTGTCACTACCTCCAGCATTTAGGCACTGGTATGCTTGGGTCCCTGGCCTTTTCACAGTAAAGTGGAAGGTTAAAATTGCTGTGTCAACAAGAGACCTTCCTCAGTGAAACAGGGGGAACCTAGAACTTGAATAAGCCAGGTTGCTAGACGTTTAAATTTGGCAGTTTGTGTTTTCATTAAAGCAAGCAGTGTTATTATTTTTTTCTCTCTTTTTTCTTATTGAAGGAGCTTTTGATGAGGCATTAATCAATTAAGGCTGTTTCTTAATTTCCTAGGGTGACTAACACAGTATTACAAATTGGGTGGCTTTAAACAACAGAAATGTATAGCCTCCCAGTTTTGGAAGCCAGAAGTCTGAATCAGAACACTGGCCATGTTGATTCCTCCGGAGGGCTCTGAGAGAGAAACAGCTGTGTGCCCCTCTCCTGGCTGCTGGTGGCTGCCAGCAGTCCATGGCGATCCTCAATTTGTGGTCTGTTCACATGGTCTCTTCCCTCTGCGTATCTGTCTGTCCCTCTTCCCCTCTATGAGGACATGCCTCATACTGGATTAGGGCCTGCCCTACTCTGTTGTCACCTCAGGTTGACCTAACTGATAATACCTCAAAGACCCTATTTCTAAACAAGGTCATGTTCACAGGTACAAGAGTTAGGACTTCAGCATATCTTTTTGGGGAACACAGTTGAATTGGTAACAGGCTACATCTGACCTTTCATTCACAAGTTCTGTAACCTTGTTCTAGCCCAAGAGTACTCCATGAACCTGAGAGGCTGGAACAAACCACTTTTTTCAGTGTAAAGTATCTTGAGAGTAAAAAGAAGGGCAGTGAGTCCAACACTGTGGTACTTCACCTGGTGCTTTCCTTAGTGTGGTGGAGTCCCAGCCTTACCTCATGTGAGGAAGACTGAGCAGTCTGGTAGCCTTCAGCCAGGGAACGCAATGACTTAGGGCATCATGGTCCAGAGGAAAGGACAATGAGACTGGAGTCAGGAGGCTTGACTTCCAGTCTCAGATCTAATTGAATCTGTAGCCTTGGAGCAAGCCACCTAGCCTCTCTGGGCCTCAGTGTGCTCACCTACAAAAGAATGAGCTAAATGGATTGTAACTAATGACTGCTGTCTTAAATTCCAAGCAGTTAGAAATTTCTGAGTTCCCCTAAGTTTCTGAGATTTACTTGTTCCTTGTTTACTGTAGTTTAAACTTAAGGCTTGTTTTCCCCCAGCTTGGTTCACTTTGGTTTGGTGATGTCATTACATTCAGGAATGAAAAACTGGTGCAAAGCCATTTCCCCAGCTCTGTGTGCCGAAATATCTTCGATGAGATCATATGTCACTCCTTTTGTTTTTAAAACCACATCTGACTCAAGCAGTAGTCACTAGCTACTTAAACTTTGGTATAGGCTGGCCTGTATTTCCTGTTCATTCTGTGCTGGGCTTCAGCTTTCCTGGCATGTTTGCCTCTTTTCAGTGCCTTCTCCCCTCCCTCTGCATAAATTATCATGAGGGGCGTCCAGACTTTTGGCAGAAGCAAATGCCAGCTGTACCAAGCTGATGTAGCAATTCCAGGGGCAGTGTCCTTTGCAAATGTGTTGTTTTATGAAGATGTAATTTTTACAGGAGTCTTTGCATCAGCGGTTTTGCTGCTTGGCTTTGTTTAAAAACCCTGTTGGGTATTTGATCCAGTTCTCTATTATTCAATTGTGCTGCTTGCCCCCTCCTCCTGGGGAAGCTTTCCTTTCTTCAGCTCGGAGAGTGTGTGGGGTATAGTGAGAAGTTCTGGTCACTTGAGTACTGCATTTTCTTCAGTATCCTGTGAAGGCTGGGAAAGTATTCATAGAAATGCTGCTTTCTCGAGGCTGCTCACAGCTGCTGGTGATGCTGTTGAAGCAGAATGTAGATAAAATAAGACTGGAGCAGGAAGGTACCACATTAAAAAGTGTCTCTCTGGATGGCGCAGTGGAAATCAAGGTTGGCTTCTCGCAGAGGCGAGCCAGTGAGGCTCTGCGCCCCAGTCCTATGCCATGGAAAGCCCAGGTAGGGTCTTCCAGAGGATGGGTCTGTGCGGTGTTGTTTCAGTGTGAGCCCACTGCAGCACTGTTAAATGTAGCCTCTCTGGCACCAGCCAGTGGCTAAGGACATTGCCAGGCTACTATGGCACAGATGGTGGAGTCAGACAGGCCTAGATTTAACTTCTGTGGGGGCCAGGGTTCTTTGGTTGTATACCATAGAAACCAGTTCTGGTTAACTTTAATTAAGCCCTCCCCAGCCACGGCCTCCCCCTACCCCCTCAAAAAAAAAGAAAAAGTGAATTTATTGAATGGACACTGAGTAATTTACAGAGCAGAAAGGATAGGGACCAGGGTCTATGTAGTATCTGGGAGACCTGCTTCAAAATGGTGCTGTTGGAATGACTTGGGACAACATTTTTTGTCTTTGTAACATTTTGTTCAAGAGTCAAATCCCAGAAAGATAGTGATGATTGGTCTGGCCTTGCTATGTTTCTTTTTTTCTTTTGGAGGGATGTGTGTGTGAGGTATACTAAACCTAACCAAACCTGTTGTCATCGAGTCGATTTCAACTCATAGCCACCCTATAGGACAGAGTCGAACTACCCCACAGGGTCTCCGAGGAGTGGCTGGTAGATTGAACTGCTGGCCTTTTGGTTAGCAGCCAAGCTCTTAACCACTGCACCACCAGGGCTCTGTGTGAGGTATAGTAGTTAACATATGAGACTACTTCTCTGAAAGACAAATGGGGTACCATTATCCAAAAAAAAAAAAAAAAAAAGGGAGGGTTTGGATTGCTAGGCAGATCAAACCAATCATGTATATGATGTAGATGAATTCTGCTTGTTGATATGTTACTATAGCCAAGAAAATCAAAGGACGTAAATCTGCTGAAGAAATAATACTTATTTCATAGATAAGCTCATGGGGGGCATTAAATGAGATGATGCCTATAAATCTTAGCATAGGCCTTGCAGCTAGTAAGTACTCAATGGTTTTTAGCTATATATTTTCTTAGTATAGTCATTAACTGATAGGATGACCACACATCCCAGTTTGCTTAAAACAGTTGCAGTTTATGCCTTTATCCCTTCCAAATTAGCATTTCTTGGATGTCTCATTTTTTTTTTTTTTTTAACAAAGCATTGTTCTTACTAGTTGCATTAAAATAAGCGGATGGGTTCGGTAGACCTTCACTTCTGCTGTGGTTTCCTCCAGTAATTTGCGAGATGCATGTGTAGTGAATACAGTTCTCTGTGTAATCTCAATCTGACCAACCATCACCTTCTTCTCTTTTCTCAAGCTCTTCAAGATGCAGCTTAGCCAGCACCTCCCTTTCAAGGACAGCATGCGGGATGCTCAGTGATGAAGCAGAGTGTGTTGAGAAACTAGTGGTTGGGGGCCATTAACTCCTCCCAGTGCAGTCTGATGGTAGGACAGGCCTGTGTGTTCTATCAACCAGCTGTGACGTGGCCCAGTCCATAGCTTCCAGGATGCATGGAGCCACCGGCCTTCAGTCAAGGGGGTCAGTGGGAAGGAAGTGTAGCAAATTATAAGTTGAAGTATATATGGGAAAGAGACCAAGACATTCTGCAATAGAGCCTAAAGATAGAGTAGTCTGCATGCTCTTGGCAAAGTGGGTGGTCACACTTACAGGGTATAAATCTGAAACTATTCATTCATTTAACTTTTTGGTGTTGTTTTGGTAGCAGTTACCTCCTGTCCCACCACAAGTGCTGTTTTATGCAAAAATGAGATACTGCATTTTCATTTTTTAAGTTGTTATTGAATGTGTAACCTGTCAATATTGACTCTTCCCATGAAAGCCATATGATAACACTATCACTTCAAGAAAAATAAAAGAAATAAAACTGTTGAAGAAACACTAGCATCTACCTAAAAAATTCCAAAGATTACAATATAACACATATAGCTACAGAAGGTATTTTTACATATTGTTTTGGGAAGAATGACTTTTCATTTACGTCAAGTAACTCTTGTTCTCATAATTTTACTCATTTAGATTTCAAATTTTTTGTGCTCATATAAAAAAAAAAATGTACCTGTAGCTGTTACTATCTTGCCTTTGTGCACAGAAGAAGTTTGCAAGCATTTAAGTGATACATGCCAGTTTTATATCAGTGTCATCTCATCAGATACTTCAAATAGAAAATTAGTGTAATTAATTCTGGTAATTGTTCAGTTCTATTCATCCAATTCATGGAATCAAAGGAAAGCTTCTGGAAGTTCATTCTGTCCAGGTAACACATCTGACATTTATTAGTTATTAATTTTTGCAATAAGAATATAATAAAGATTTTTGTGGAGCACAGTATTTAAAAAAACAATATTCTTCCTAAATTAAGAAGAGTGGAGCCTAAGTCCACTCTTATAGGGTCTGCATGAGTTGGAATCGACTCGATGGCAACGGTTTTTTTTTCTTTTCTTTTTTTTTTTTTGGTATGGAGCAGAAATAGACTTTGTAATTGTATCTAAACAAGCTCTAATATTCTGCCAATAAAATTAGAAGCTGTAGTTGTAGGAATTTACAAATGTTGAACTATGGATTTTTTTGTGACAAAGCTGAAGTTAAACACACACAAAAAAAGAAAAAACCCTCCGTGTGGCAAGAACAGACGTGCCGTCTTTGCCGCCTGTCCCAGCTGTGTTTTAGAAATTAATCTTTGAGCAACTTCTTTGTGTCTTACCCTAACCACCCTGCAGTGTTACTGAGTGTACGAGTCCTTTAAACTTTGGCTGCATTTTTGTCCAAAGTCTGTGGGAAATCTTAAAGTTTGTGATTAATGGAGCACCATAAGGCATCCATATTTGAAGCTCTGAGGGAATTGCAGTTATTAAAAAACAGCCTGTGAACTAGAAGACATGGTAATGTAGCCCCACAAAACTCAAAGAGCAAGTTACGTGGCTGGGCCTCAATGACACAGAAATTTGAATTTTGAAATTTTATAATTCTGATTTAGAATAGCTCTACTTTTGGAAAGAAATTTTTGATGGAACTTCTGTGTTTAATTGGATAAGTGTTTATTCTGTAGCATAATAGAATGAAATTCAGAAGGCCTACAATATTGCATCATCCTGATTTGGTAAAACATTCAAAAGAATCATAAATTTATATGAAGAGCTTGATTTTGTTAAAAATCTGTACTCTGAATGGCAGCAAAAAAAAAAAAAGTTCCTTTGGAAACATTGGGGCTGAAATATTTATGCATTTCAATAATAATTAGATTGGAGAATGTTGTCCATTTGGGAGAATTTGTTTTGAGCTTAACCAGATATCTCAGCACCTGAGAGAGGCTGTTTTAAAAAAGTCAAAATAGTATAGTCTTTAGAGAAGAGTCCATTGAAGCAGCCAACATTTTCAAGTTGTACTAAATATGACTTCAAAGAAGATTGCATACAGTTTCATGGTAAAAATAAAAAATACAAAGATCATTGGTACACTTTTAGAAAAATACCAGAGACAGTATTGAAGGTACAGGTAAGAAACTAATTGAGTTGTACAAATATATGCCAAGGCCAGCTATTGCTTATGTTCCTTTTAATGTTGAGAAAATTAATGTAAATAATGTTTTCTATTTTGCTTTAATTTACATGGACATATTTATTTTTGAAAGAATTTTGTTATTTAAAATAGTTTCTGGATAAAGTGATTCTTTAGATCTAGCAATATAAGAAAAACCAGTTGGTTAATCAATAAGTAAATATTTCAAAAAATAATTTTCATTATTTTTAGCACCCACTTTCACTCTCAAAATTGCCTTGGTTTGAACCATAAGTTATACGAATATTAATTAATGGCTTTGGTGCCTCTTTAGGCTTGAGACATGTTGGAAGTCAAAATGTTAAGCTCAAGTTGTAAAGGCTTTGGTCCCCCAGAAACACATTCCCCTGGGGGTTCCTTCACCGTCCACTTGTTTATGCCGTAATTGGTGCTATTCATTACTTCTGTTATGATGGCATCAGTAACATTTCCTAACTATGACATATCCTGAGTTTTGTGAGGGCAGAGGCCATATCTGCCTCCCACTTTTGTACCTCAGTGCCTAGCATACCCCAGGCCATAATTACTACTGATAAAGACATATTAGATGACCCATGAGCTGCTAACGCCATTTCCCTCTTTTGACTAATTTCTTCCCCTCCAGCCCTGACAACTGGACTTCCGATCAGACAGGAGCAGTCAGAAGTGAGAGCACAGTCGGGGCCACTGTGTGGGTGCTGTTGCTTTGCCCTGTCTTCCCACCTTCCGGCCCCATTTTTTGGGGTGCCGTAATAGCATTAAACATAAGCATAATCACTCCTTGGAAACTCTATGGGGCAGTTCTACCCTGTCCTATAGGGTCGCTATGAGTCGGAATCGACTTGACGGCACTGGGTGTGTGTGTGTGTAATAGCATTAAACAACATTTAGCTTGTGTGAGTAATCAAATAACTTCTGACGTTTTCGTTATTTCATAACAGGAATGAAAGAAAAGGCTAAAAAAAAAAAAATGAAAAAGAAATTCCCTCTCTAGTTTTTAAAAATCCAGTTTAGAAGATCAGTATTAGAACTTTTTTTTTTTTTCAGAATCTGAGTCAGAAATTTGTAATGTAGTAGATAATGAAGGTAGGTAAAAGTAGGTCTTGTTATGATGACCCCATCGTTCCCTGTATTTGCTTCTATTATAGCACTTAAAATGTTTGTCTAGGAGTCATTGAGTGGCAGTGAGTTAAGCGCTCAACTACTTATCAAAAAGTTGGAGGTTCGAACCCATCCAGAGGCACCACAGAAGACAGGCCTGGCAATCTACTTTCAAAAGATCACAGCCTTGAAAATCCTGTGAAGCAGTTCTACTCTGCACACAGGGCGTCACCGTGAGTCAGAATTGACTCCACAGCAACTAACAACATTTGTCTACAGTGATATTTTTTCATGTTTGGCTTCTTTAGTAGATCCAAGTTTTGGAAGGTAGGAATTGTTTCACACAGTCGTACCCACTATGTGTTTATTGCATGACTGCATGATGGTTAGACATACAAACATATGCTTATACAACCAGTAGTGGGCCTCTGCCCTCTCGATCCACAGGGTCACTGGGAACACTGCTTTGCTCCACCACGCCCCCTTTGTAATTGGTTAGGTCCACCCCACCTTAGACGTTGACTTCCTAGGAGTGGGCCCTTGCCCCAGGCTAGGACAATCACGATTTTTACCCAGTAATTTTGGATTTAAGACATAAATAGCGTAGTCTGTCTTCTGTGCTTGAAGATGTGTAAGATGTGAAGTGGGAGAACACTTGGTGGCTGCACATCTCATTCCTGGGACTTGGGAAACAGAGCCAGCCAGGCTGCAGACAGAAAAAGAAGACAGCAGCAGGTGTGGAGTGAGGGGCATGGTGAGGTTGATTTCCTGGGCCAAGTTGCCCTGAGGCTCTTCTTAGGTTCTGCGGTCACCTGAATACTTTTATCATAAATTAACCATTAGCTGTTGTGATTCAAGTTGGATTGCTGTATTTGTAGCCAGAAAAGTCTTTTCTTCTCCTCCAGAGTTAAAGTCAATTAAGATTAAGAGGTTGAAGCAGATGGAGGAAAACAATGCCGACTTTATTTCTCATAAGCTTGATAGCACAGCATGGTTTCGGTCTCCATCCAGGCAGGTCTGATACCTCTCCCTCCCCTCCCCCACTGGGGCCCACCAAAGGGACTGTGGGGTCTGAGTAACAGTCACTGCCACCAGAGTGGCTGGCCCTCACTGTCCAGCAGAAAGCATAGGCAGAAGCCCGTTCCCAGTGTTTGAGGTCTTTTAAAAGATTAGCTCCACCCCATCTACATGCATGGACCAACCAGGTAACAGGTAACTACTCCTCCAAAGGGGACTCAGTGAAGGGGAGGGTGATTGATCAGGGGAGTCACTCTGCTGGAAGTTTCTCTACAGATAGAAACAGGAGGCCAGCAGGGAGAAGGTTTTCCCACCACAAGTCTCAACCTAAACTTGAACCCAAATTCTCAAGATGTATAAATGCCCCGCCAAGGGTCCTGTTAACATTCTCTAGGCTAGCTCAGCAGGTTTTGTTGTGATCTGTGAATGAGATTCCACTGGCCTGTTTCAGCAGCTCCTCCCACCTCCTGAAGATTTCCAGTGCTCAGCAAGTAGACCGAGGTCTAGTGTTTACAAATGACTGAAGAGAACAATTAATACTTGCTGATGACCGGTGCTTTCTGGGGCATGGAGCAGATTTAGCTAATGGACGAGGCTGCTGGTGAGAAAAGCTGTCTGCTGTAGTGGTTGATTGTTCAGGCTTCTGTGAAAATAGCTAGGTGGGGAATCACTTGGAAAGTTCACGAACAATAGGATAGCGGGGGAAATCTGATGGTGATGATAAATCTTTGGTGTCGCTCTTGGCAATCCAGAGTTTTTCACAGAGAGAGACTAAAAGGCTAACTATATATTTAAAGGCCGCCCTCCTTTCCTGGGTGTGTGTCAGCTGTCAATGGCCATGATTTCCCAGCACAGACTTACCGTTTTCCAGCTTTACACGTTTGAGTGGATACACACTGCTGTCAGAGCTTCAGATCTTCTAAAGGCCGATTCACACAAATACCTAACCTCTCCAGCCCTTTTCTGCCTCCTGCTTTCTCTGTGAATACAGCACTCACCACCTTTTAAGGATAGAGATTTTGAAATTCTGGCAGTAAAAAGTTGATGGCACTGGCATCTTAGCAGTGTGGTTGACTAGAGCAGTTCCTTCACCCTGCTGTGGCTGACAGGCTGTCCCATTGTGGAGTGGGGACACCCTGGCCACCATCCACGTAGGAGTTGAGACAATTTGCATCTTTATGCCCAAAACCCATGTGGAGTTGAAGGTATTTCCTCTCACATCTGTTGTGCCTCTTCTGACTTGTAATGGCTAAAAGTGAGTTTGACATGTAGCCTTTTTCATCTTTCAGCTAATAATTTTTAGGACTTTCATTTACGTTTGAAAAAACAGAAACTGAAAGCTCCCAGACAGGAGTAAGTAATGGTAGACTGGTAGGTTGCTCAGGGTTTGCTCTATTTTTGTTGTTTTTCTTTTTGTAGTTTGATTCCAGGTATGTGTGTGCATAATCATTTTTTTTGTAAAATGTGTTTAATGAAATTTGCCATTTTAGCCATTTTTGCATGTACAGCTCAGTGACATTAATTCATGATGATGTGCAGTGATGTGACAGTCACCACTGTCTCACGAAGGTTTGAGGAGACTATAAAGGGAAGGCAGAGATTGCTAGTTGTCAATGGCACTAGCTTTCCAGAGGCAGAAGTTGGAATCTGACCTTCATTCCTGAATTAAGCTCAGTGCCCAGTGGCCCAGCCAGGTGTCAGCGGTCTGGTAGGCAGTACATCAGAAATGGTACATTGTCCTGAGCGGGAGGCTGGCAAACCCAGCATGGAGAAAAGACCAGAAGACACTCAAGGGAACAAATAAAGAGCAGAAAGCGGGCAGAGGGGCCAATGTCCGGCCTCTCTTCAGGGATGTCACTGGAAGCCTGTATTATTTTGTTGGAAGTGCCAGAGTTCCCAGACAGTGCATTTCCAAATGTTTAGCCCAATAATAACCTGACCACCCAAACTTGTGTCGAGGCCAGAGCATGTACCCCGCTGGAGGAGTTTCCTTTTTCTTCCTAAATTCCGATGGCTTCACTGGGGAATTCTATCAAAGATTTAGAGAAGTATTGACACCATTCCTGTTTAAACTCTTCCAAAAGATAGAGAAGGAAGGAACCTTCCCTAATTCATTCTTTGAAGCAGACAACCCCGATACCAAAACAACACAAAGACACCACAAGAAAAGGATACTACAGACTGATATCCCTTAAGAATATAGATGCAAAAATCCTCGACAAAATGCTAGTGAACGGAATCCAACACCATATTAAAAGAGTCATATACCATGACCAAGTGGGATTTATTCCAGAAATGCAGGGATGGTTCAATATTAGAAAATCAATCAACATTAATACACCACATCACTAGAACAAAGGGAAAGAGCCACATGGTCATCTCTATGGATGCAGAAAAAGCATTTGATAAAATCCGACACTCTTTCTTGGTGAAAACCCTCAAGAAGATTGGGATAGAATGGAAGTTCCTCAGTATGATTCAGGGCATATATGAAAAGCCAACAGTCAACATTATACTTACTGAAGAAAAATTGATAGCTTTCCTTTTGAAATCGGGAACAAGGGTGCCTGCTCTCACCACTTCAATATTGTATTACCAGTACTAGCCAGAGCAATAAAACAGTAGATAAATAAAAGGTACACAGATTGAAAAAGAAGTAAAATTATCTGTAGTCATGGATGACATGATCCTGTATATAGAAAATTCCAAAGAGTCTACAAGAAAGCTTCTATAGCTAATAGAAAAATTTAGCAAAGCTGCAGGGTATAAGGTCAACAAACAAAAATCAGCTGAGTATCTATACATCAATCATGAGAAATCTGAAAGGGAAATTAGGGAAGCAATTCCATTTATAATAGCGTTTTAAGAGAATAAAACGCCTAGGAATAAATTTAACCAAGGATGTGAAAGACTGATACAATAAAAAAAAAAAAAAAAAAAACAATAAAAATTATTATTTCAGGGCTGAAAGAAGTTGAAAAAGACTTAAATAAATGGAAAGATGTTTCATGTTCATGGATTGGAAAACTAAATATTGTTAAGATGTCGATACTACCCAAAGTGATCTATAAATTCAATGCAAACCTGATCAAAATCCCAACAACCTTCTTTACAAAATTGGCAAAGTCAATCGTCAGCTTTATTTGGAATGGAAGAGGCCCTAAATAGCTAAAACAGTGTTAAAAGAGAGGAACAAAGTAGGAGGACTCATACTTCCTGATTTTAAGACATATTATACAGCTACAGTAATCAAAACAGCCTGGTACAGATGTAACAATAGACACGAAGACCAATGGGATAGAAATGAGAGTTGAGAGGAGTCTCTTCAATAAATAGTGCTGGGACATCACAGGTAATTGGCTTAATAACATGTTTAGTGCTTCTGTTCTACCTCCTAGTTCATTGTGTAGTTCCTGGGGTTTTAAAAGCTGGCAGGGAGCTATCTAAGGTTCAAGAATTGGTCCCTATTTGCTTGGAGCAACAGAGGAAGAAGGAGAGTCAGGAGTAGAAGGAGGAAATGGAATGTATGGCTAATTGCCTCCGTGAACAACTGCCCCCTTTGCCATGAGACCAGAAGAACTGGATGGTGCCCGGCTACTATTACTAAACGTTTTGATCAAAGATTCTATGGAAGGATTCTGGTCAAAAGGGAGAAAAATATAGAACAGAATTTCAAGTATTCCTGGAATCCAGACTTTCTGGAGCCACGGAGGCTGAATGAACCCCTGAAACTATTGCCGTGATATGATCTTTAACCTTTAAACCAAAAATATCCCCTGAAGTCTTCTTAAAACCAAACAATAGTTTAGCTTAAGTAGTAAAGAATGCCTGTCATGAGCTTTGTGGTCTTTTAAAATATATTTATATGGGATCATATTGACAACAGAAACTTGAAAGATTAGATAGGAAATTTAGGGGGCACTAAGTTCATGTTGGAAGCCCTGGTGGTGCAGTGGTTAAGAGCTCAGCTTCCAACTGAAAGGTCGACAGTTGAAATCCACCAGCCGCTCCTTGGAAACCCTGTGAGGCAGTTCTACTCTGTCCTACAGGGTCGCTATGAGTTGGAATCAACTAAACGGCAATAGCCTTGGTTTGATTTAGAGTGTATGTGAACGGGGTAGGAACAATTTGGAAAAGGAGGGTGAGAATTGTTGTACAACTTGAAGAATGTAATCAATGTCACTGAATTGTACATGTAGAAATTGTTGAATTGGTATACATTGTGCTGTGTATGTTCTCAGCAACAAAAATACAATAAAATTGCTGTGAACGCTTTCTTCCTGAGCTACTTAATATCCAGACTTGCAGTCTGCTACCTCAGCGTGGCATACCAGAATGAACGCTGGTATCGTCATCAGCTGGGCCTCTGTCTGATAAATGGCTCCAGCCTACACGGTGTGCTTAATACAGGTGTTACAAAGAAATTTCAGTGAGTACATTGGAGAAATGAGCTGGTTTTGGTAGAACAAAACTGGCCCATACTTTATAATTCAAATACTACTCGTTAAGGAGGCAAAAGTTGAAGGGAAGTGAGGGAGTGAGATTTCTTCAGGGCAAGGCAAGTAACTTGTATGTGACCTTTTCAAGGAAGTAGGTTATGAGTGAAAGAAGGGTGTCAAGAGGGTAGGAAGTCAAGCCTGATGCTGGAGCCAGGAGAGCAGGAACATGGAAGGTGGGTAGAGCAATGCTTTGGTTTTTCAGGACTGTATTCTCCTCAGAAAGTGGGTGGTTTCTTTATATGGATACCTGCTATAATATACTGTTTTTTGAAAAACAGCGTACCGGAAAGATCATAATCCACAATGCAACATCTGTATATACCAACACGTAACATATGTACAGACCGCTCTGTGTTTATATATACACATCGTTTCTGGTTTATTTTCCTGTTACTAAAAATACATTATGTCTCCCAATTTTGTTTTCTAATTTAACATGGCACTGTACATGGTGGTGTGAACTGTAATTTTAGCTTTACATTCTGTGAGGCCTGCCAGTGTTGGGTTCGGGATTGAAAAGATTGTCGTCCGCATAGATGGTGAGGAAGAGCTGTAACCACAAGGTTTTCACAGGTCAGGCAAAAGATTTTGCTGCTTTAAAAAAAAAAAAAAAATTTTTTTTTTAATTCAATGGTTGTGTATATCTATATATGTATAGATATATTGTGTATATCTACAGAGAGAAAAAGTTATTGTTTCATTTTTCATGGATGGCGGATGAGCCATGTGGTCACTTAGGGCCAACCCCACCTGGTTCCTGTGTCTCTCCCTGCAGTGACACCACCCTGTCTCGTTTTCCCCAGGAGGCTCTCAGAGCTGCTGAGCTGAAGTGGTCTCGCCCTCCTTAGATGTCAGAGAGCACTTTCTTAGAATCTCATTTTGCCACAGCATAACCTGTCTTTCCTCTTTAAGCTACCTGTGGTCCCCAAAGCAATGTGTTCGGTCCTTGCACATCATAGGTACGAGAGAAAGGCCATAGAGCTGCTTGAGTGAAAAGCCTGGGTCTTCTTCATGTTTGTGTCCATGTGCCTAGTGAGACTTTAGCACATTGATCCATGTGTGCTAAATGAACGTGTGAATGGTGTACAGAGTGATGGGCTTGACTACGGATATAGCGGAAGGGGCTCTGAGCTTTGTTCCCCGTGTTCTGCCTGGGACTCACTGCCAGGGGAACTAACCTCACGAAAACAATGGCTGCATGAGGAATGGACCACTGTCTACTTAAGGCAAACTCCTAGTCATCCCTCTGTCCGTAATTAGCAAAACTGCCCTATAGGGTTTCCAAGGAGCGGCAGTGGATTCAAACTGCTGACCTTTTGGTTAGCAGCCAGACTCCTAACCACTGTGCCCCAGAGCTCTGTGGACAGAGTAGGGAAAATGAGAGGCCATATTCTCTCCCCAGCCAAGACTACCTTCTAGTCAAAGCCAACAAATATGAGGAACGGTAGAGGGATAGAAACAGTTAGAAGAAAGAATTATCAAACCCAAGTTGAAGAATTTTTAGATGAGAAGTGATTTATGGAATCTCAAGATTTTCCTTCAGATAAAAATGAGGGAGACAATGAAAGCAGTTGCTGCTGGGGAGAAATCACCCGTAAATTATATGTCAGTAGCTTTTCAAGTAAACACAAATCATGTAGTTACATAAAATCATTTTGATTTCATTATGTTAATGTTAATAAATTTTAATTTTGAGGTTCACATGCCTAAAGGTCTCAAGGCTCTTAAACACAAAATAATCAAAAAGCTAATTAATCACAAAAGGGGAGCTTTCCCAAATGATTCCAGGAACAGTTACAATTAAGAAATAACACCCTATCCACAAAGTATAATAAAAATACACAGATAGACAAGAAACCTCATTACAAATCATAAAAACCAAAAAGGAAGACAGAAAAGTCTCATTTCATAGGCTAGGTAATGTCCCCAAGTGAGGAAATGCTGAGGATGTGATCATTTCAGAGACCTGTGGCCCCAAATGGGCCTTTTCTCTGTCTGTCTTCCTTGTTAAACTCATCCTCTTAAGACCATTGATTATTGATTCATGCATCTGTTACATTAGCTCTTCCTTCCAGCTCTGGGAGACCTAGGAATCTGACAATCATGCCTTTGTTTCTCCACGTACCTGGTGAGAACACTAAATAGAATTAAGGCCAGGCTCAGAGAGCTGTACAAAACCTTTGCATATATTGCTTCAACAAGTTTCAAATCTTTGTAAGTGAACTAACAAGTCCTCTTTTCTCGTTTGTGGCTATATCATAAGAGACTGTAGCCAAATGCTTTGCTCTAATCAAAATATGCTTCATCTATGGCATATTTTGGCTTATGCATACAGTAATACAACCACGAGAGACAGTAAGAATGGGACATTAGTCAGTACTCTTTTAATTTCAGGAGCCAGAAACCCGGCTTAAGCAAAAAAGGAATTTCAGTTGCTCACATAAATGGGAGGTCCAAGGCGTGGGCTGGCTTCTGAAACAGCTAGATCCAGGTCACCCTGCTAATTAGAGGCAGAGCCGGGACCAGAATTTATTTGAGGTTCTCTGACTCCCTAGGCAATTCCATTTCCATTACATGCTGCTACCTTTATGCCGCCTCAATCAATATCACCTGAATTAAAAGCAAAATGAAACACGAAGGGCATGGTTCCTCTTTTGGGTCACTCTAATAGGTTATCCCAATTTTGCCTCTCAAGAACTGCACAGTTCATGTTCATAAAGGAAACTAGCAAAGGCTTTTGGGCCTCTCTGAAGGAGAAAGTCATTGCCTACTTCTCTTTTGTTCTTAGGTACCGTCGAGTCAGTTCCAATTCATAGCGACCCTATGCACAACAGAAGGAAACACTGCCCAGCCCTGCACCATCCTCACAATCCTTGTTATGCTTGAGCCCATTGTTGCAGCCACTGTGTCAATCCATCTTGCCAAGGGTCTTCATCTTTTTTGCTGACCCTCTGCTTTACCAAGCATGATGTCCTTCTGCAGGGCCTGATCCCTCCTGACAAAGTACATGAGTCTTGCCATCCTTGCTTCTAAGGAGTATTCTGGTTATACTTCTTCCAAGACGGATTTGTTCCTTCCTTTGGCAGCCCATGTTATATTCAGTATTCTTCGACAACACCACAATTCAAATACGTCAGTTCTTTGGTCTTCCTTATGCATCGTCTAGCTTTCACGCACATATGAGGTGATTGAAAACACCATGGTTTGGGTCAGGCGCATCTTAGTCTTCAAGGTGACATCTTTGCTTTTCAACACTTTAAAGAGATCTTGTGTAACAGATATGTCCAATTTCTTGACTGCCGCTTCCATGGGTGTTGATTGTGGATAAAAGTAAAATGAAATCCTTGAAAACTTCGACCTTTTCTCTGTTTATCATGACGTTGCTTATTGGTCCAGTTGTGAGGATTTTTATTTGCTTTATGTTGAGGTGTATTCCATAATGAAGGCTGTTGTCTTTGATCTTTATCAGTAAGTGCTTCAAGTCCTCTCCATTTTCAACAAGCAAGGTTATGTCATCTGCATAACACAGGTTGTTAATGAATCTTCCTCCAATCCTGATGCCCCATTCTTCTTCATATAGTCCAGCTTCTTGGATTAGTTGCTCAGCATACAGATTGAATAGGTGTGGTGAAAGGATACAACCCTGACGCACACCTTTCCTGACTTTAAACCATGCAGTATCCCCTTGTTCTGTTAGAATGATTACCTCTTGATCTATGTACAGGGTCTTCATGTGCACAATTTAAGTGTTCTGGAATTCCTGTCCTTCTTGATGTTTTCCATAATTTGTTATGATCCACACAGTCAAATGCCTTTGTATATTTAATGAAACATAGGTAATCATCTTTCTGGTATTCCCTACTTTCAGCCAGGATCCATCTGATATCGGTAATGATATCCCTCGCTCCACCTTCTCTTTTGAATCCAGCTTGAATTTCTGGCAGTTCTCTGTCAATGTACCGCTGCAGCTGTTTTTGAATATCTTCAGCAAAGTTTTACCTGAGTGTGATATTGGATCACCTTTCTTGGGAATAGGTATAAATATGGATCTACTCTTCTACTTACCTGTATTCCACCTTGTCTCTTAAGCCAACATAGATGATCCGTCCATCAGTCATTTGTTCATCCATGTATTCTACAGACATTATGTGGTGTTTCCTTGGTCACAGATGCTGTGCTAGGCATCTGGGATGCAGATGTGATGAAGGCATTGACAGGGAGTGATAAAGGACGTTTCAGTTAGAGGGCCCAGTAAGTCTGCAAACATGCATGCCTTCATTCGTTCATTCTTTAATCAACAAATATTCATTAAGCCCCTACGAGGTGCCAGGAACCCTGGAAGGTGTCACTGGTGGGTATAAAAGAGTAGAACAGATGTGGGGACCTGCAGATAATTCAAGATAGCCAAAGCACAGGGGAGGTCTGGGAGGATGTGGGAGCTGAGGGAGAAAGGCGGGCCAGCGTCAACTCACCTGAAACGCAGGGAAGCCCTGAATAGGTTTGAAGCACACAAGCAATGTTATCTCATTTTCATTGTAGGAACACCAGTTGTAGGTATGAGGTTGGGTTGGAGAGGGTGGGACCTTGAGACTGGAAGAAGACATGGGGACTGAGGAAGTAGTACCTGGGGAGAAGACGGCCAGCTGTACTCAGCAGAGTACAGTTGGGACTGAGAGAAGCTAGACTCGAGAGAATGTTTTCAGAGGATTCAGTGATTTATCTGATGTGAGGAGTAAAGGAGAGAAAGGCACAAGGCTGACTTTGAGGCTTCTCACTTGAGCCCCTGGGTGAAGGGGGTTGTGAACTGAGATAGAAATCCTGGGAAAAGGAGCAGAATTGTGTTCATGTTGTGTTCACAATACCCAGCACAGTGCCTGGCACATAGCAGGTGCTCAGTAATTTTTTTTTTTTTTAGTGACTACCTGGGTATTATAGAGAGGACAATACAAGTTTCTGTGAGAGTTCATAGCAAGGGAATTTCTTCTAATCCAGATGGCCAGGGATGGCCTCCTTAAAGAACTGATATTTAGCCTAAGGTTGAAAATTGAATTAGACTTAACGAGGGAAGATGGAGTAGATGTATGTAATGTTTTTATGTGACTCTGAAATTCCACCGAGGGTTCAACAGCCGTTTTGTTCTGGGTGCTGCCTCAGCCTCCTCTTCAGTCCTGGGTTTGCCTCTTGGCTTTCTCTTCTAGGAGCCTCTTTTGTCTGTCTCGGAAGGCCGTGGGTTGGCCAGGATGAGAATAATGATAATGGTTGTTATAGTAACTAGCATTTATTGCGCAGGTTTGTAGCTCCCATCTATTTCATCCACTCAGCCACAGAAAATGAGAGCTGTGTCCTCGGAATTGTTGCTGTCTCAGTCGTCACCTGGGCCCAGTCAGGCCTATGGGCGTTTACTTGGGCCCTGACAGGTTCCCATGACTCTTGAAGAGTTCAAGAAGAAATGACTATGAGACATGCTTTAGATTTTTAAAGAAATCTATTGATCATGTCTTAGGAGAAGTACAGCCAGAATGCTGTTTAGAGGCAAGGATGGCAAGACTTTGGCTTGCTTACTTTGGACGTGTCATCAGGAAAGACCAGTAGCTAGTAAAGGACATCATGGTTGGTAAAGTAGAGGGTCAGCGAAAACAAGAGAAAGCCTCAATGAGACGAATTAACATAATAGCCTCAACAATGAGCTTACTTTTACCAATAGTCATGAAGAGGGCGAGTGACTGGGCAATGGTTTGTTCTGTTATACATAAGGTTGCCATGAGTTGGAGCTGACTCTAGGGCAGCAAAAACAACTACAGTTAATCAGGTCAGGTTCACTTGGTCATCTCTGTTCTCTCATGTTACACACAGAGCTTGAAGGGACTCCCAGAAAAACACACAATACAGTAGAATAGGAAGAAGATTAGAAATTTGATATTTGGGACAGGGAAAAACATAAGGTAAAATGAACCTAGGAGTGTTTCAAGTGTGTTTTGATTTTTAAAAAACTCCGAGTATTGCAAATCAACAAATATTCGATCAGACTCTTAAATGAAGCATAAGTAATCTGCCACCCATCTAGTTAAAAGAAGTTGTGTGAATTTTAATGAAATTATTTCCAACCAAGTATACATCTTTAGTGGAAGAAAATGTACCTCAGAGGGACATAAAAAGACAAAATTCTTAAATATCAGAGATCTGGGCAGCCTTGCCTTGCATAGTCATTCTGGATGGTGATCAGGAATTGCCTGGTGTAATCCATTATTTAGAAAGACTTGGCAGCATTTAAAAGTCTAAACATCTATGAGAATCTATTCTAAATGTCTGAAAGTTTTTCAGTCTGGATTTAAAATTCAGACATTCTGGGCTGAGGAAATTCACTCCACAATTGGCTGAAACTATTCTGGCTGAAACACAAAGTCATCATGCTTTCAGTTTGCGAAGTAACTGTTGCTGTAGCAGCGTTGCCTGTTGAGTAGTGTTTTCTTTAAAATTGACACCAACTTTAATTCTTCCAAATGTTCCAATATAATATCATACCATCATCCCTATATGAATCGTCTTGAGTTTCAAAATGTACATAGTCTTCCCCAAAATGGCATTAAGAAAAAACCCTGTTACCATTGAGTCGATTTCAACTCATAGCGACCGTATAGGACAGAGTAGAACTGCTTCATAGAGTTTCCATGGAGCGGCTGGTGAATTTGAACTGCAGATGTTTTGTTTAGCAGCCTTAGCACACTGTAGCTCTTAACCACCGTGCCACCAGGGCTCTTAATTCAGGCCATTTTGTAATATCTTTGTAGATAAGGGCATAATTTACAACTAGTAAAATTTAAAGTTATATCTGATAAAAATAATAAAGCCTTTTTTATAGTTTCAGAAATAGGGAACTTCAGCAATGCTATTCAGGAGTGATGACATGGAGCCTGCATGGAGTTCCATGATGCTTTTGTCCACGGGAATACCGCATGGAAGAAATCCCGGTGTGGAGAGAAAACTCTGGATTCTAGACTCAAACAATGACTTTGACTGGTTTAGCCATTTCACGGGGTTATTGCCATTTTTAGAAAAAGGAGTTGGTGCTCAAACCTGATTCAGCATCTTATTTTGTCTGTGTGTTTTCTGCATTAATAATTTTATAAAATTTTAGCCAAATTTTACACTTGATACGTCTTAAATTTAATGTGTAGCTGAACATGTCATTTTAAAATAAATATAGTAGCAGAAAATATTTTAAAGGGGATTTCTAGTTAGTAATTTAAAGTAATATTAGTTATAATTGGCATAGCACTAAATTTTTAGGTACACATTCTTATATGTGTATCTTAGTTTTTTGTTTGTATAAATTAAACACGAGCTGCTGCAACAGTAAAATCGCAGAATCTCAGTAACTTAGCACAACAAAATTAATTTCTTGCTCTTGCAAAGTGCTGTATGGGTTCCTGGGGCTGACCCCTCCATTTGGTAACTCAGCATAGCAAGATCCTTCCAGCTTGTGACAGTGCCATCCCAATGCTGGTTTCTAGGGCCAGGGAACAGAAGCACAGAGGTGTGACACCAGCTCTGAAATTCCTCACTCAGAAGTGACGTGTGTCACTCCCCCACATTTCACTAGCTAGCACTAGCCACCTGGCCCCATGTAACTGTAAGAGGTCCAGAAAGTGTTGCAGAATGTGTATTTGTTGAGCAGTGTATTCTCTGCCATGCCATCTTGAAAGGAATTAACAGAAACAATTTAAACAATTGTCCAGGTTCTCTCTAATTTTTAAATGGGTTTTCATTGAAAATTTTATTTAATTAAAGTATTTAGTTGACATACCAAAGAAGCAGAATGATGTAATGAAAAGGTACAGGGAGCTGGGTGCCTGGTGCTAGTTTTGTAAATTTGTATTTGTCAACTTAAACTCTTTCAGCTGTTTTCTCCTCATTTGTAAAAGAACCATATTGTGCCTAAGATCCCTTATAATGCCAAAATTTAAAATTCTTTGTTTTTCTCAAACCGTAACCGTAGTATAGTGTTTTCACAAGGAGACTTTGCGTCGACGGTGAACCTATGAAAGGACGGCGTGCATTTGCAATCTGTCTTTGCATTTTTGGTTAACCACAGATAGAAAATGTTCACTTAGGAACCAGGATGTAAACTCACAGCTCTGTTTCCAGCAGCACATGTGTTCCTCTGCTTCTTTCAGTTCAAATATTTACTTGTCCCATACTAGGGCCTAGCATCTTGCAAGGTGCTAAGCCCATTGTCGTGGAGTCAGCTTTGACTTCTAGAGATCCTACAAGACAGAACAGAACTGCCCCATAGGATTTCCAAGACTGTAGTCTTAATGGAAGCCGACTGCAACATCGAACCACCAACCTTTCCGTTAGCCTCAAAGTGCTTAACCCTTGCGCCACCAGGGCTCCTTTGCAAGATGCTGAGGACATAAAAAGGAATAGATCTGGCAGGATTTTGCTCTGCAAGAGCCAATATTCTAGCATTGGAGACAACATAAAGAGATGAGCTCAGTGTGGCTTGGGAAGTACAGTGGTGGCAGTGTGCACAAACCGTTGAGGGAATATGAGGCACTCTACCTGGCAAGATTGGGGGATAGGAAGGGCTTCCTGAGCTGAAGTGCAAAGAGTGAATAGGAGTGCATTTGGAGAAAAGAAGAAATGCATAAAAGAGCATGCCATGTGGGGAAATGGATCGAGCATTTTGTTAGCGCGAGAGCTGTGCTGTCTGACGAGGTAGCCACGGGCCATGTGTGGTTATTGAAATGTGGTGAGTTCAAGCTGAGATATGCTTTAAAGTATACACAAGATTTCAAAGACTTAGAACAAAAAAAAAAAAAAAGAGAGATGTAAAATAACTGGTTAATATTTTTTTTAATTGATTACATGGTAAAATGAATATTTTAGATAGACTAAATAAGTAGCTCCTGGGTGGTGCAAATGGTTAAGCGCTCAACTACTTAAGCTGTAAGTTTGGAGATTTGAACTCACCCAGAGGCTCCTTGGAAGGCTGACCTAGTGAACTACTTCTGAAAGGTCACAGCTTTGAAAACTCTAGGGAGCAGTTCAACTCTAAACACATGGGGTCACCATGAGTCAGCAGAAACTAATAACAACAACAGGTTAAATAAAATATATTAATAAAATTAACTTTACCTATTTCTTTTAACGGGCCCACTAGAAATTTATAAATGATACATAACCAAAAAATCTGCTGCAGCCGAGTCAATTCTGACTCATAGTGACCCATAGGACAGAGTAGAACTGCCCCATAGGGTTTCCAGAGAGCACCTGGTAGATATGAACGGTCAACCTTTTGGTTAGCAGCCAAGCTCTTAACTACTATGCCACCAGGGTTTCCACGTGATACATAAAAACCCACTGCCATTGAATTGATTCTGACTCATAGCGACCCTATAGGGCAGACTATAACTGCCCCATAGAGTTTCCGAGGAGCACCGGGTGGATTCGAACTGCTGACCTTTTGGTTAGCATCCGCAGCTCTTAACCACTGTGCCGCCAGGGTTTCCACATGATACATAAAGCTCCCATTATATTTCTGTTGGAAGGGGCTGTGCTAGAGCATGACTTACAAGGCAGGAGACAGCAGAAGTACATCAGGTGCAGACGGTGGCAAGAATCAGGGTGTGGAGAGTCTTGGGTGCTATCCCTAAGGAGTTTTTAGCCTTTAGCTATTTAAAATGGGAGAATTTTAAATGAAAGGGCCCCAAGGTCATTATCTGTGTTTTAGTTAGCTTTGGGGTGTGGGAATGGTGGTGTGATGGCCTCTGGAATGGAGGCTGGGACACTGGTCAGAAGGCTGCTGTAGTATCGGGGGGAGACATATGAGGGTTTGCATGAGGACAACACTAGTAACTGTGGAGATGGAGAGTTGAAGATTTGGAACAAGGAGGAGTCAAGGATGACTCTTGGGTTTCTGTCTTGGGTGACGGATGGATGCTTGTGTCACGCACTGAGACTGTGATTTGTAGAGGGAGGATCGCAATGAGTTTAGTTTTGGAAATGTTGCTTTGACATAGTTGTGGCACATTCCAAAGATGTTTTGATAGATGAATGTGAAGCTCTGGAAAGGGGTCAGGGCTGGGGAAATAGACTTGGAAGTGATCAAATAGCGGCGAAAACAATGGGATTCAATATGATCACCTAGAGAGAATATAGCGTGAGAAGTGTAGATGGCAGAAATGTTTCCTGAGGAAACCAGCATTTTAGGCAGAGGAAAATATGTGAAAATACATGACAGTAACTGATGCCATAAATACATGAAAACATATGCCCTTAATTGATTACATAAAGGGGCACTAATTTTTATTATAATTAGTGTTAAAAGTGTTCATGTTACTAATAATATGAACTTTGGCGTTAAGTAGGAAATGTGTATTTTTGATAACTCTGTAACACATAAAAATGTAACACATAAAACTAGTAAATTCTAATAAAATTAGTTCCTAATGAAATCTAAAAGTTCCTGAAGCAGCTAGGAGCTTTGTGGCATTTGCAGTATTAGCATTAGCAATTTTGCTGGGTGTTTAGAAGATTTTCAAATTAGTGTGAACTGAAAAAAAAAAAAAAAATACTTGCAGTAATCTAGGGACCCGTTTTTGCACAAAATAAGAATGGTTTTTTGGGGGGGTAAAATCTTACTAAAAAATGTTGATGTAAAAGGAAATACAGAAATTAAAAAGTAATACAAAATATAAAATGAGTAAAACAAAAAAATTTTTAAATGTCGATATAATAACATTAGGTATAGTACATGAGATACATAACTCTACATCACATGAAAAGCATGATGGGAAAATTTGTCCAAAAGCTGTGACTAGACGGTGGCCAGTGTCTACCCTTGAATAAACAGAAAGTTTGCTAGCGCATTCACATTGTGTGTACGAGCTTTGGCTTGTCTAAGCAACACCTCCAACAGCACCCATTGCAAGGGGTAAATGTGGAACACATCAAAAAGAAGGGTGTTGTAAACAGCGTAAGAAGCAACACAGTTGCTGTAAGATTGGCTCTAGAAAACAGCTTTGGAATGGCTTGTTAGGGGCTCTGGTCAAGTTCGTGGATGCAATTTTAATGGAACAGTGCAGTGGAAGCCAGATTGCAGTTAAACTTACTTGCACTGAGGAATAAATGGAAACAGTGAATGTATACTACTTTTTCAAGAAACTTGTTCAGAAAGGAAGAAGGAAAATAGGACACACAGCTAGAAGAGGCGTAGTTCAAGGAAGGTTTTGTTGTGATGAGGCAGCTTTAAACAGCTGATTAGTCGAAGAAAGGAGTCATGGTTTCAGACCACCAAAATTTTGAAGAAAATATGCCTCTCTTGGCCCAATCCTCTCTTTAAATAAAATAAAATAAAATACAGAGCCCCATTGCATTATCAAATGTATTTGTTGGGTTGTAGATGCCATCGTAGCGTTTATTCTATTGTGTCTTACCTGGATGGATCCAGGTGTGATCTTAATGTCGAGCTAGTTTGAGAAAGTGGATACTTTGTCTATTAATAATTTTATCACGATGCTTCGAATAGATTAGAAGAAATAATTAGAGTTCAGAAATCTTAGCTGTGACCTTGGGTAACTTCCTTATATTCAAGTTTTTTTCCTATCAAATGAAGTGACTAGAATTGGTAGACCAGTACTCCCTGTTGACCAAAACCAGCGATGTGTCAGAGGACCCATGCCCTGTTGCACTCCAGAGTAAGCAAAACACAAGGATTATGCATTTAGTTTAAAATGGTAGTTTTTAAAAAATTTTTTATAGAGAATGTTACGAGTTGTAGATTGTGCAGCTTGGTGCCGGCATTTAAGCAGCAGCTATGGTGCAGCTGGTGTCCAGATACTCACACTTCACATCTTGGTCCTGGTTCTCTATTGGGAGCAGCCACATGCAGTTCAAGCCTACTCAGGAACATCTTTCTGTCTCTTCCTTTCTCAGACTGAACTTGCTTAGTTATTTCTTTGCATTTGACAGTACATGAAAGAAGTGCCCTGCCCCGTCCCTGCCCTCACAGACACATTTTAAAAATGATTAGTATGAAACACTTCAAGCATTCCACAGAGGATAGAGAATAAGATAATAGACACTGTTCACCCTCCGCGCTTAAGACATAGACATTACAGATAAAACTGAAACCCGCTGGGTGCTCCTGCTTCCCCTTGGCAGCACTTTGTGAAAGTCCTTTTGTCCACCTTATTGCCAGCATTTTTCATTGTCAAACTCACATGTTTGCCAATCTGATGAGCGAAAAACTGTGAGGCCATATATTTCACATTACCCTTGGAGTTCCTGAGAATAGATGGCACAAGGAGCGTAAGTTCTCAGAGTAATAGAGTCCCAAAAGGTGGTAAAATATTGATTAAAAATTCATAATAAATTTATTAAAATCGAACATGGGAAAATATCAACATACCTCTGTGTTAGTGAATTAGGATGATTTTGATTGGTCACTGAGTGATGAATTTGGCTGCTTCTCCCATAGGAATCAGGTTAGGCTTTCTTTTGACAGCTGTTATTATTTAACAATGAGAGTGATAGCCCTGTGCCTTCCTCTTTCCTGATAAAATCACACTAAGGACAAGCTCTGGTTCTTACAAGGTTTTTAATATATTCTTAGCAGTCCCCAGAAATTCCTCCTTTCACTTTTTAATTATTTCTGCTTTTCTATTTTGTTTGCTTTTCTTCTTTGACTGTTAAAATAAGAATTCCTGAAATAACCAGATCTTATACAACTTAAAGAATATCTTGATGATTTCTTCAAAGATTTATTTTTTGGTGATGATGGATGGTAAGAAAAATAGGGCCTTAACAGTTGGTAACATTGGTATTCAGAATAACAGTTGACACTAAAGTCAAAAAGCAGCGTTCAACAGATGATGTTGATCTTGTCCTACTAAAACACTTGGGGATGTCCTATAAAGCCACTTGACTATAAGCTCTTGAAGGGAGGGGCAGGGTCCCTCACCATTGTATTCCTGTACCTTGTAGAATGTCGGCAGGTACACAGCCAGTGCTCGCTAAGTAACTGGGATGAGTGTACGCCAGAGTTCCCTTCATTTTCTTACTGTAGTAGAATTCTATTGCTTGAACAGAGAATTACACAGCTGAGAAACTTCTTCCAGGTATTCTCACCAAGACCTGAGGCTCTAGCTAGCCAAAGAACTGATTAATTTCTGATGCAGGCAATAATGGGTGGTTGTCAGTCTTAAGTATAGAGACTTCTGGAACTCATGATTGGGCAACCTCTCTGTGTAACCTGTTTCAATGATTAACTCCTTAGACATTCGAGCATTTTGTCCTTGTCGTTTAACCAAATTTTTGTGTTTTGAGCCTTTACGCCATTAGAGAACATATTTTTAATAACGATTTATAAGTGGTTGAGTCTCTACGAATCTCCAGCCCTTGAATAAAAGGTATATACTGAGTGAGCAAAATGATTTTAAAGGACAACAATAAAGCGGCCTTGAACTTCAGAGCTGAGTGCCATTCAGATCACTGTAACCAGATTCCTCTAGAGTACCAGAATGTTAGGGCTGATTAGATGTCAGGATAGGCTAGGCCATGCTGTGATAACAATTAAACCCCTCTGAAACCTCAGTGCCTCTATCCCTGAAGGTTTATTTCTCAATCAGGGAGACAGCAGTGTGGAGTCCTGGGTCTGTAGTTACAATACCTGGAACACATGGCTGCTAAAATCCTGGCAGCAGGGCGGGAGAGAGCTAGAGGGTCTGGAAGGGCTGGACCTGGAAGGGTCTCACATTTTGTTGGCTCAGATTTCAGTAGCGCGAGCACAGTCACATGGCCTCCAGTTTATCTGCGAGGAGGACTAGGAAACATATCTGCCTTTGTCTCCAGGAGGGGGAGAATGAAGCAGGGTTGGCTTCACATGGGTTTTGCTCTTGGGTAAATTATTCTTACTGGCCTGGATGTAACTTGATGATGAAGTCTGTTGATGAGAGGGGCATTCTACATCATCCTTCCACAAATAACCTTCCAATTTGGTCTGCCTGATTAACACATTATGTTCTAGAAGTTTCATGTGCTTGGACCCGTGGAAATGTGCTTTTGGCTTTGCCAACCAATATCTTATTTTTATCCAACTGTATTTCAATGTCCTTTTAAGTTCCCCTCCATCTGTTTTGTCTCATATTCCAGAGCCATGGCTTAGAAATGCGTTGGATTTGCTTGGGAAGAGTGAGTTATTTTCTTGACTAAGTGGATGAATTTTTGGCAAAATTGAACACTGGACAAAAGGAATAAGTGGAGAAATTGGACAATTTAACCTAAACTCTTCTTTCCTTTTCTCATTCCCCATAAGTTCTTCTTAGTATAATATTATATGCTACTCTAATTTGGGTCAGGAGTAAAATATTTCAATATTTATTTGATGGTTAGAGGCATAAGTAGGCAAGACCAGGTATGGGACTAAGCAGAACACAAAGGAAGAGAAAACTGAATGAAGCCATTTGGGATGAGAGGAGGGGAAAGGAGGGGTTAAAACAGAGCATATTTATAAGCATCGTATTGATGAGGTGAATAGAGGTCAAATTATACAATAGCTTTACTTTTTCATACCACTGTTTTCAGCAAGTTTTCTGGAATCACTCTTCCTCATCTAGAGTGAAATTCAAGCAGGTTCTGTATCTCTTCTGGTCATTTTCAAGTACAGTCCAGTCTAATGGCAAAGTGTCCACCTTAAAGCTGTTTTCCTTTCCTCACCTCTGGACCAGCCCGCACAGACTTGGGAGCTTCAGCATGGTGATGGCAGAGCAGGGAGCAAGGCCTAGAGAGCCGGGTATGAGGAGAGCAGTCGGGGGGTTGGGGCGGGGGGGAAGCAAAGAACTTATTTCACTGACAGAGGTCAACCTGCAGGTGTGGCCAATACCCAGATGGGGGTGCTTCTGTAGATTCCTTGGAGCGTCCCATAGTACTTTCGATTGAGGCCCCTGGAGGGGCAATGTCCTATCGAACTGGTGGTTGTGTCCCAAAAGTTCCTGTGTCAGTGGTATAGCTCTAGTCTTTCTGCTGGGTCACTTCATCCACTGCAGGATGGTCCTTAGATTGGGTGGCTCCCGGCCAATCTTTCTGCTTGGGTGTCCATCAGGCTGCAGCAAACTCAGAGTTCTGCTCCACTTATCTAGCACAGGGTGCTATAGTACCACACCCTTTCTCCCTCAGCCTTTAGAGCTTTTGGAATATGGGAGAGAGATGGTCTCTAGGTCTCCCAGATCCACGCAGACATGTGGCAAGTTCTCGCTATGGTTTCCTAAATCTCCTCATTTACTTGACGGGGAGCCTCTCCCTTTCCTAGGAGGGAGGGAAAGGCGGTTCTCCAGTGATGACTCTCCGAAGAAATCATTTCGTCAAGAACACATGGATTCTTAGCTCTTACTAATACAGCGTGGAGGTGGATGATGAGCAGATCTGGCCTCGCTATCTCACAGTGTATCCGGCATCTATTTCCTGAGCCTCTGGAGCCTCTACTGGCAATACGAAATGCTCCGCCTATATTCTGTTTTCATATTTACATCTTTTGAAAACACAGTGATACCTCTGGAAAGGAAATATTAAAGTGGGAGTCCCACAGGATGCTAAAGCAGCATGACCACGTGAGAGCGGGAAGTTGGAAGAGGCCCCGGTGATACACAGGAAAGAGGAACTGGAGGGAACTGAGTACCAGACTACAAAGCAGGCAGAGAAGTAGAGGGGCCCTTGCTTAATGGGTGAAGGCCAAGGGGGCTTACAGGGACCTTACAAGCCCTGGAGCTGAATAAATGTAAGCATTAGAGAATTTAATAATTTATGATATGAACTGTTTGTTCACGGTGAGAGTCAGTGACAGATTAGAGGTCAGAACTGGAGCATATCGTCATTTTATATGTTTTTATCTAATCAGAATTACACAATAAGAATTTTTTTAAAAGTTGGCATTGCGTCAGTTCTGACTTCTGGCAACTCCATGTGTGTCAGAGTAGAACTGTGTGCTACAGGGTTTTCAGAGCCTTATTTTTCAAAGTAGATTGCCAGGTCTTTCTTTTGAAGCACATTGGATGGACTCAAACCGCCAAACGTTTGGTTAGCAGCCAAAAAAAAAAAAAAGCACTAGTTAAATTACTAGTGCTTGTATAGCCCTTCCTTTGTGCCAGCACTCTTCTGACCCCTTTATTGTAGTAACTTATTTAAGACTCAAAATAACTCCATACGGTAAAAATTAAAAAAAGTTATTTTTTTTATTTTTAAGGTGCTGTTAATTATCCCCATTTTACAGATGAGGAGCGGAGGCTCCTGACCTTTGGCCTACACTGTCTACTACTTAGTAAGGTGATTAAGCAAAGTGTGTCATTATGCTGATAGGACTTAAAACCAGTTTTACTGTGGAGGAGAAGAAGCCCATGGTCAGCAGCGGCTCTCTGGCATAGGCCTGAGCTCCTTCTGCACTACTGAGTAGCAGGTGCTATGCTGGGACAACCAGCAAACAGGCCTCTGTGGAATATAGAGGGCTGGACATTCCTTCTTCCCTTGGACACAGCTCTCCTAGAGGATCTCTAGAAAAAGAGGGCCAGCTGACACCTGGGCCTCCACGTACACAGGGGTGTCTCTCCTCTCAGGTCCACATGCTTCCCAGCAAGCAGAAGCCCCGTAAGTGAACTGCCCTGACCCAGAAACAGGTCTGCTTCCTGCCTGTCTCCTCTTCTCAGTCAGGTTGTCAGAGCCCAGAAACATCCAGAAAAAGTAGCAGCAGGAGTACATTCCCCAAGGAGGCTTAGATTTACGTTACAAAGTCATAGGAGTCTCTCCATTCAGGGGTCCACTCAGTACTGTTTATCAAATTACGAAGTATCCGCTTATTAATAATCAGCCTTGGTATAAAAGTGCCAGTGGATGTGATCCGAGAGTGTCTAATAGGAAAGGAAAATTGGCCAAAGAGAATGAAGGAAAAGAAGTTACAGAGTGGTGCACCAACATGTTCCACCAGAAGGCCCGGAAGGATGGAAGCCAAGCCTTCTCTCCTGGATCTCCTAAGAGATCCTGAGAGATCCAGGATGATCCAGGAAAGCAAGAAGGCATATGAAGGCAGTTCAGCCCCTATTTGAAGATGCTCCTTTGAGTTTATCAAGCTTACCAGGAAGGTTTTGGTTACTTTGTCCCTAAGATATTTAGGAACAGATTGGATCAAGCTTTCGCTCCGAACTCTTGTTTTATGTATTAGTAATTAACTTGGCTTCAGCCAAAGAGCTCTGTAGACCACTGAATTTTGTATTTGGGCTAACATTAAGGATGTGTTTTCTCTTGGTATGACTGTTCCTAGAGTAGATGATCTGAAACAGTTAAGACTAGAAGTATATAACTTAATAAATTTTAGACCTACTGTAGCAAAATGGGAGAAAACGGAAGTCTTCGTAAGACACTCATATTGATTTGTTTTCTTTTTGGAAAGGTCGAAGAATATTTCCACAACAGTAAAACAACCCAGTTAATACCTATCCATTAATATCCAATGCTAGTACTATCTAGCTTTCCTGTGTTGATAAGTGAGATTGATACTCTGAGCTCTCAGATGCAGCATAAAAGTTAGAAGTTAGGGATACGACTTTATCTGGAATTTTATCAGCTCTCAGAGTGGAAGTCAAAAGTTCTCTGTCAGCTGTTTTTCCTTTGGGGGTGGAATGCAGTTTGATTTTTTGTTTGTTTTTAAGTGTTATCTTTTAATTGTATGTTGGATAATGATGAAGAGAGGTGCAATTTGTTATGAGAGTAAGTCTTAAAAACCTCAGTGGCTCCTTGTATCTATTGCTTGAAACAACTTTTACTAGTAAAGAATGTTTCATTAATTGTCATTATTTGGGAATTACAGAATTAGACCAGCTGACATTTCTTTTATCATTCATATATTTATGTGGCGGTGGCATTACTTACTCTAAATTAAGTTCCTTTCATGGTTAAGAGTTATAAAAAAAAAAAAAACTTTTTTTTTTAGAACAGTATGACAATAGAGCACTGTTTACTTTATGTTGGAAAGCAATTTTTTCTAATAGAGATATGAAAGCATACTTTTTCAGTCTATAAGACAGGCAGCTATTATTCCTTGGCCCCAAACAGATGAGTACATATAATTTCACACTTTGGGAATTTTAGCAGTGGGTTAAGAGGTTTAAAAGATATGTCAGTTACATTCTTCCTGCTCAGAAAGGAATGAGGCGTTCTTCCAGGCGCATATTCTCATCAGTCAGCAGGAAGCTGGACCAGGCGGCTTATGAGTTGAAGTTGACCCTGTGAATCTGTGTTCTGTGGTAAGTGGAGCCAGAGCACTAAAGGGCTAATAGTGACAGCGTCAGAAATGCTGTGTTGACCAGACCATCCAAAACATGTGTCCTAAAAAACAACAACAACAAAAAAAAAACCAGTTGTGGTGGAGTCAGTTCCAACTCATGGCAACTGCGTGTGTGTCTGCATAGAACTGGGCTTCATAGAGTTTTTAATAGCTGATTTTTCAGAAGTAGATTGCCAGGCCTTCTTTCAAGACAACTGTAGGGATTCCAACTTTTTGGTTAGCAGCCAAGTGTGTTAACTGTTTGCACCACTCAGGAACTCCCACAGGGGCACAGTTTTCCTATAATTATGGCTCTGGGAACTTACTGAATCTCTTTCTATTTTTGCTGCTTTCTTCCTGAAAACTTTTTTTTTTTTTTTTGTTATGACCTCACTCAATTCTAGCTAACTTCTGAACACATGAACCTCATGAGGCTTACAAGAGCAAAAGGAAAATCAGCACCACGAATTCTCAGCCTGTGATATCAAGGCACTGACCAGCAGGCTACACTTTTCTTCTTCCAGGTGATCACCGTTGAGAGCTTTAGGCTCCTCTGCTCTGGTGTTCGATCGGTGACCTGTGGTGACAATCACTTGCCTTTTACTTGTGACCTCATTTATTTCTTGGGCCTTTTCATTGAAGCAGGTGGTCTGAGACATGTGCTTGTCAGTACCCTTCCTTTGGGAAGTTTATCACCAGGTGTAGCCGCAGGAGTATCCTTCCTGCCTCAGCTATATACTCACATACTCTGCATCCAGATATGTTGGTGCTGTTACATGTAGACCTGACTCCTGCACTTCTGGGTAGTTGGACATGTTGAAGAAATGATTGAAGTAAAGTCATGCAGCTGTGTCTTCAGGGCCATCTTCCTTGCTCTGATGAAGGCTGGAGTCACCCTTCTCTGTCACTAGTGCTAGAATAGTACGTCTTAGTCTTTTTCTACTTTTGGGGTGAATCCCTATAGCATCCTTTGGTTAGTTTTTCCAGAACTCCCCGTACAGCTTTTCATCCACATTCCTGGTTCTTTAGATTGAGTGTTCATAGTCTTATTCACACCGTCACTTCCAGGTCTGCTGTCACAGAGGCCTGGACCCTGGGTCTGCATGTCTTCCACTGATGTGTGATGGGTATACTTCAGAAAGGCAATCTGAAACCCAAACAGAAGCCAAAATGTGGTACTTGCCTAGAGTGCTGAGAGAAGGCTTCAAGAAGGTCAGATTTTATGCCTTGAAATTACACCTGTCTCCCCAACCAGCCTGTCTTCCAAATAGTTCTATATATTTCTCCTCTCTGTATTCTTTGGTATATCAGACTTTATGCATCTGGTGTCAAGAAGCAGAAAACATAGCTAACAGTGGTTCAAGTCATGAAGACTTACATCATTCTTTTCCCAAGGAATCCTAATGCAGAGATTGTATGGCTGGTTCTCAGGGCCCAGGCCCTCCCTCTGCATGCGCCCATTTATAGATTGAATTGTGTTCCCCCAAAAGATATGCTGAAGTCCTAGTCCCTGTACGGTGAATGTGACCTTGTTTGGAATGTGACACTAGTTGTTCTTTGAAGATGTTATCAGTTAAGGAGGTCATACCTGAGCAGGCCATGTGTCTGTCACTCTGTTGTACTCTGGTGGCATGGCTCTCGCTGGAAGCTATGCCACCAGTGTTTCAAATATCAACAGGGTCACCCATGGTGGACTTGTTTCGATAGAGCTTCCAGACTAAGTAGAAAGGTCTGGTATTTCATTAATTATCATTACTTTCTTCTGCTTCCAAAAGTTAGGCAGTAAAAACCCTATGGATCACAACAGAATTTTTATCCGACAGTAGTGCTGGAAGATGAGCCCACTAGTTCAGAAGGCACTCAAAATACACAGCGGCCCCAACAGTGGACTCAAGCATACCAGCTATCGTGAAGATGGCACAGGGCCAGGCAACATTTTGTTCTGTTGTACAAGGAGTCACCATGAGTCGGAGCCCACACGGCAGCAAGGAACAACGACCTGAGTAGGGTGGGTCCTAATCCCTTCTGAACGGTATCTTATACAAGGGAAGAATAGAGACAGAGATCCACACACGGGGAAGACACCACGTGAAGATGCAGCTACAAGCCAAGGAATGCCGAGAAATGCCCAGAACCCCCAGAAGCTGGAAGAGTCAAGGAAGAATCCTCCCCTAGACAAACAGAGACTGTTGGCTCTGCTGAATCCCTGAATTCGGGCTATTAGCCTCCAGAACGCTGAGGCATTAAATCTCTATTCTTTAAAGTCACCTGATGTATGGTATTTTGTAATGGCAGCCCTGGGAAACTAAGACCTGCTTGCTTCCCTATGCTCAGCAGGTTGGTGACACGCTGGCTGTTGCAGCTGTGGGCATGATCTTCTCCTGTGGTACCATCTAATGCAAGATGGAACAGGGGAGGGCTCCAAAGGGCCTTTTTTCCTGAGGTAATTTTCAGAGAGGTATCAAAAGAAAAAAAAATGATTAACAAGTCAGTTAGAGTTAACAGGATTTATCGAATGAGGAGGAGCCCTGGTGGCACAGTGGTTAAGAGCTCAGCTGCTAACCAAATGGTTGACACTTCGAATCCACCAGCCACTTCCTTGGAAACCCTATGACGCAGTTCTACTTTGTCCTGTAGGGTCGCTATCAGTCAGAGTCGACTTGATGGCAACAGGTTTTTTTTTTTTTTTTTTTTTTTGGTTTATTGAGTGAGAAACTTTGCAAATAGGTAGTACCCCGAACTGAAAATGAGGGGCCTTGGGTTTACAGTTACGATGCCCTTTTAAATCTTAGAAGAGTAAATGTCTTGCCTTGGCTAATCACATTTAACTTTTGTTGGTTTTGGGAAAATTGGTCACTAGTACTAATTGGGCTTCTCTTGACTGGACGAGTGTTGCCTCCTCATGCTGATAAGTATCACTAATCCATGTTAACTTGGACCTATAAGGAAAACTTGCCTAAGTTTTGATTCTGTGTAAAGCTGTTGTTTCTTGTAAATTCCTTATGATTAATTTTTGTTTGGCTCTTGGTCTGGGGAAGCCACTTTAACTCTTGTCTCTATAAAAGCTTTAATAAAGGTAACTCTAACCTGCAAGCATCTTAGCGGATTTTCCCCTTACATCTCATTAGCCACACCTGCCGCTAGACCAGTGATTGGAAGTTGGGGCTGCCAGACATGGCTGAGACCAGCAAGACGCATTCTCTGGGAGCTGATATGTGCCCAAACTGCAGAGAAGGAGGAATGGCTATTGGGAAGGCAGCTAGCAGTGCTCACTACAGCCAGGTTAGCAGCTGAAGAAGCAGAAAGATGACAGGTCCCTAAGGGAGGCTGGAACGTCTATAAAGAGGCTTCTCACTGGGCAAGACCAGTGGGCATTGCTTCATGTACTGTTTGTTAGCATATACACCAGATACTGCTGTCTCCTTTATTAAACTACAGAAAACTGAAATCTAGGACATGGGAGAGAAAGGGGATGGTCCAACATGAGGCTTTTATGGCTTTTTAAGTTTTTTTTTTTTTTTGCTGTAAGTGGCTTATAAAGCTCATTTGCTTGGATTGTATTAAGGAAAACTCCTTCCAAGGCTAATAGAATCTGATCCACCAACCATTCCATCCCATTGAAAGGTTCTTTTTAAAAAAAGAGGTCTGCCTTTGGATAGTATGAAGGACTTATTGACAGAAGTTTGGGGGTCCAAGGATATATGCACCTAGTGAAATTTTTCAGGCTGGAGATCGATCTTTGGGCACAGCTAGAAGAGTCAATCTTCCAGTGGCATGTCTCCAAGGAGACAGTTCAAGACTTGTTGTTGGAGAGCAAGGCATCAAGGACGCCTTGGTGGAAGAGAGGAATCCTGATGTTCATAGCTGCCAATGGCCTTTCTAGGCCTGCCTCTGGATATGCAGGGTCTACTGGAATCTCCTGGGGCTTTTATTGCTGCTCAGATCTCAGCAGAATGAAGACCAAGGGCAGTGGACACTTTTGTCCAATACCATTGCTAAGTGCTAGCCCAAGCACTTCACTCTGTAGTTCTGTGCAAACATAACCATCAAGTCCAGTGTTGTGTAGGGTTTTAGAAATCTTAGAAGATCAATAGAGAAATACTCAGGTTTGATGTGAATAAACTCGTGTAGTTTATTGCAAGTTAGTCATGGTAAGACATGCAGGTAAGACCTCACGACATTGATTTAGAGCCAGAGAATCAGAATTAACAATTACAATGTTAGTTCAATGGTTAGAGTCCAAATCTTTAGACTTAAGGCTTCTGCCTTTTTTAAAAAATTTATTTTGTCGTTGTTGAGAATATATACAGCAAAACATATACCAATTCAACAGTTTCTACATGTACAATTATGTGACATTGATTATATTCTTTGAGTTGTGCAACTATTCTCACCCTACTTTTCTGAGTTTTTCCTCCCTCGCTAACATTAACTCATTACTCCCTAACATTTCTATCTAATCTTTTGAGTTGCTGTTGTCAATTTGATTCCATATAGGTAGTTCTTAAAAGAGTATAATGCTCAAGGCAGTCATTTTTTACAAGTTAAGCTAATCTATTGTTTGGTTTTAAGAAGACTTAAGGGGATATTTTTGATTTAAAGTTAAAAGATTGTCTCAGGGCAATAGTTTCCAGCTTTCATCCTCCATGGCACTAGAAAGTCTGGATTCCATGAGAATTTGAATTTCTGTTCTGCATTTCCTCCTTTTTGGTCAGGATTCTTCAATGGAATCTTTGATCAAAATGTTCGGTAATGGTAGCTGGGCACCATCTAGTTCTTCTGGTCTCATGGCAAAGGAAGCAGTTCATGGAGGTGATTAGCCACACATTCCATATCCTCCTCCTATTCCTGACTCTCCTTCTTCCTCTGTTGCTCCAGAGGAATAGAGACCAATTGTTGTGCCTTGAATGGCCGCTTACAAACCTTTAAGACTCCAGGCACTATGTAGCAAACTAGGAGGTAGAACAGAAGCACTAAACACGTTATTATCCCAATTAACTGGAATTTCCCGTGAAACCGTGACCCTAAACCTCCAAACCAAGGAACCAAGTCCCATGAGGTGTTTGATTGTACATAAGCACCTCCAGCAGCTACCCTTTTTGTTGTCAATGTACCTATCACCAACTTTTGCCAATTCAACGTTTTACAGATGTGTATAACTTACTGACAGCAATTATAATACACTTTCTCCTAACTTATCTTGTTATCCAACATTTTGCATTTATGACAATAGTAAAAAATCTCCTGTTTGACTATTTTGTGCATTAACCACAGACATCTAGCAGTAAGGAACACCGAAGTACTGGCTTTGATGGTTAAGGTTATGTGTCAGCTTGTTGGGCCATGATTCTTGTTTTGGCAGTTAAGTAATGATGTAGTCATCCTCCGTTTTGTGATCTGATGTGGTCATCCTCCATTTTCATATAACATCAATTTAGCATAATGACCTGGTCTTGTGAACCTAACTATGTAGATAAGTGAGGAGAGGGTGTAATCAGCTGTGCAACCCTACCCTTAATCAATGCAATTTTTCTATCACCATTAGTCCCCCTTTTCCCCTTTCCTCCCACCTCTGGTAGCCACTAATAAACTTTGGTTTCTATACATTTGCCTTTTCTTATCTTTTTAATTTGTCCTTTTGTGATTGGCTTATTCCTCTGAGCAGATGTCTTCAAGCTCCCTCCATACTGTAGCATGCATTAAGACTTCATTTCTCTTACTGGCTGAGCAGTATTCCATTATATGCACCACATTTTGTTTTTCCATTCATCTGTTGATACACATTTATGTTGTTTCTACCTTTTAGGTATTGTGAATAGTGCTGCAGTGAACATTGCATCTCTGCTTTCAGATGTTTTGGGCATATACCTAGAAGTGGAATTGCTGGATCATATGGTAGTCCTATTTTTAGTTTTTTGAGGAATCACCAACAACAGCTGTACCATTTTAATGAGAGGTCTCGGGGGGAAGGCTTAACCATGGCTAGAACTTGGCCCAAGGTTGGCAGAGGTGAACAGAATCTGTTTCATCTCTGCCTTCCCTGAGTAAATGAGCAGGAGTTTAGGGTTTATATGTGATTTTGTCACCTTGGCTCTACATGACAAGGACCAGTGTAACATTAAAGACTAGTGTGTTATGTCTTATTTCCAGGGTTATACAGTGGCCAAATGACACATCTTCTCTTTAAGGTTACAAATTAGGAAGGTTGTTGAGATTTTTGTTAAGTTTTCTTGAGTCACAGCATGCTGGGTCAGAGTGAACTTAAAGGTTGTTTCTATGTTTCTGTGTCAAAGTTCAGAAATTTTCTGAATAACTTTCCTGTGACTTATAGGTTACTGATGACTTATAGATAATGTTGGAGAGGCTCACAAAGGTATACATATTTCTGTTTCTCAGTTCATGTGATGTGTCCTTATATATACGTACTTTGAAAGCATAATAGTGACTTACACCTTATGGGATTTGAGACCATTATAGAAACATACAGAACATCCAGTGTGGAAGGTGTTTTGGAATGATGAAACCCAAAATTCAAAAGAGACGTCTACTGATAGATCTTAGCATCTACTGATACAAGCCATTTTACTAGCTCTTGTGGAATAATGATGAGGTCTGTCAAGATATTGTCGTAGTTGTTAGGTGCCATTGAGTTGGTTCCAACTCATAGCAACCCTGTGCACTGTCCAGTCCTGCGCCATCCTCACAATTCTTGCTATGTTTGAGCCCATTGTTGCAGCCACTGTGTCAATCCATTTCATTGAGGGTCTTCCTCTTTTTCATTGACCCTCTATTTTACCAAGCACGATGTCCTTCTCCAGAGACTGATCCCTCCTGATAACATGTTCAAAGTATGTGAGACGCAGTCTCACCGTCCTCGCTTCTGAGGAGCGTTCTGGTTGTACTTCTTTCAAGACAGATTTGTTCGTTCTTCTGGCAGTCCGTGGTATATTCAGTATTCTTCGCCAACACCGCAGTTCAAAGGCATCAATTCTTCTTTGGTCTTCCTTATTCATTGTTCAGCTTTCACATACATATCAGGATATTAACAGTAACAAAGTAGAATGCACACAGTTGTAAGTGGAACTTTCGGATGTTTTGGAATACTTTGAACATTGCACCTCTAGCTAATGTTTGAGCATGAATATGTGGAAACCTTCACTGGGATTTGGGATGTATACTTGAAGTCAGAAAACAAGCCTTGGGTCCCAGTCTCTCTGTGTGATCTCGTGTAAACAGTATTTGTTTTTTAAACATAGATAATAATTCCCCAGAGGATAGTTGTGTGGACCAAAATCAAGATAACATAGAGGAAATGCTTTGTAATCAGTAAAGTTCTATGCAAATATGAATTTTGATTGCTAGGCAGTTTCAGTGTTACTTGTCACAATTATTTTAGGAAAGTGTCAGTTCATTAAGGCAGAGAATTCCTAGAAATCAGCCCTATTGGCAAGGAAGGGAAAATATACTTAATTAAAAAAATTTTTTTCCCGTCTCTGATTGAGTTTTTATTTAACCTTTGGCTTTGTTACAATATAACCTGAGGAGAAACCTCTGGGCTAAGATAGGGGCTGTTGCCATTTCAACAGTTTACTTAGTGATGAAGAAAAGCTGTTGAAATAAGGAAACGTGAGTGGCAGCTAGAGCCTGGGCCCAAGGAGCTGGCATCCCAGTGCCTGGCAGCACACTTCACAGGGAACTCAGTGAACACTGGCTGCAGGAAGGGGAGATGGCCAGAATGATCACTGTTTCCTGTGTCCCCTTTTCTGTGATCCAGTTCTCGTGCTAAGATTCTTTTATAGAGATGGCTTCTCTCATGTCAACACTGTTAAAATATTACCTCGCAATGTGGTAGGTAAAATCACAGATGCACAATTAAAGAAGGTCATTGCTTTTATTGAAAATACTGTGTTGTGCATGAGACCCTTTCTTTTACTGCCCATTTCCATGAAGCAAGTCAATAAAAAAGTAGAAAAATTTCAAAACCTTTCCTTCTATATCATGCACTCCTTTCTTCCCCAGGTGTTCACTGAGCACTTGCTGTGTGCCTGTTCCAGCCCCTGAGGGATGCCAGGGATTTACACAAGCAGAGACTACCGCCCTTGTGGATTACAGCCAGCAGGGGAGCCAGGCAGTAAACAGTACATAAAATATATTTGAAATGGTGTAGTATATTAGAAAGCAACTAATTCCCTGGGGGAAAAGAAAAGACAGCAGAGAAAGGGTGGGATTGGTAGTGTTGGTTGGTGGAGAAAGGTTTACAGTTTTAAATTGGGTGGCCTCATTGAGAAGGTGACATGTGAACAAAGACTTAAAAAAGATGGAGCAAAGACCATGCCTAGAGGAAGTGACCTTCCACACAGAAGGCCTCTGCATGTAGGGAGGCCGGGACAGCCAGAGGGGAGACAGCAGTCTGCAGACATCATTTGTCTGTTACGCTGTTAATTATGAAAATTATTTTAAGGCAGCTTGTGTTTCTGTGGAAGTTCACTTGTACATATGCATGGGCATAGATGTCCATTTCATGTTCAGTGACTGGCCACCCTCACTCTTTCTCAGGCTGTGATGTCTGCCTTCCACTCGGCACAGTGTTACCTGGAAGGACTTTTGGGATGGAGGTTTGGGAGATACCTTGACACACACCCACTGCCTCTCACACCCAGCACAAACTTCCCGGCCTTAGTAGGGATGGAATTAACAATAGCATCCATATTTAGTCCTTCCCGAAGCTACAGCCTCACCCTCAGTGTGCCCTTCTCACTCTGAGGTGGCCCATTCCTGAGGGTCCCTTTGCGGAGGTGTAGGCGAGAAGCTGGTGCACCCCAGACCGCGGAGCCCCTCTGTCCCAGAGCTTCTCTCTGGAGCTACTTGAGGCCATTCCTGGCCACCTGCTGTAGAAGGGGCACCTCTGGGAGGAGAGGCTTGCTGAGGTCCTGAGACCAGTTTCGTTTTTGCCCTTTCAGACTGATGCCTTCTCACTCTCCTCTTTCCCATTGTCTACTGCCATTCTCTCCTTTCTCTGCTTTTTTCCTTTTTTTTTTTTTTAACCATTTCTGTCTCTGGCCTCTTCTCCCACATTCCTTAGCTTCTATAGTAGGCTGGCCTTCTTAGAAAGATTTTCAGTAAAAACAACCAAAAATGTTTTCCTGCATAGGGTACTCAATTTAGTAAATGATGTGAGTCCAAATACCAGTTGCTTCCCACCCTGAATATTCTCTTGGGGATGTTTCCATGCAGTCAGTTTCCTGCTCTGAGAACTTAGCCTACTGGAATCCTCATGTTTTGGAACGGGAAGAAAACACAGCCTTAAAACCTTGTCTGCCCTCAAGTGCCCATCTACAAATTACAGCTGAGTAGTGCCGAAGACCTGGCATTATACCTGCCTTGGCTGACAATCTCTCTAAGTGTCTATTTATTTATGGCTCACTCTCTTCCATAAAGAACCCGAAGTGCGTTATAAAAGTACGTACAGGAGGATAAAATAAGTAGTTGGGATAATCGGGACAAAGAGGAAGTAAGAAAATACAACCAGGGCAAGAGTCCCACAGAGAACTGCACCTGAACAGTGTGGACGGCATGGAGGCATGGATGGTGCAGAGGTGTGGACGGTGTAGACGCCGTGGAGGCATGGACGGTGCGGAGGCATGGATGGTGTGGATGGTACAGGGGTGACCTGCAGGCTGGGCTCTGGATTCCCATGGGGCCAAAGTAAGGAGCCAGTTGTGATACATCACATAGGTCATTGGATCCTTAAAGTGAAAAACTATCAAGTTGAGCAGAAGGAAGACCCCAAAGTGATGTTCTCAAACCTGAGATCAGTTTATTTCAGGGAAGATGGTGTAATGTAGTGATCAGCATCCTTGAGAGGAGCTCATGGAATCATCTTCATACTGTGATAGACCAGTGACACCACTGATAAGAAGGAGTGTGAGAGTCTAAGTTTATAGTCAGTGGCAGGAGCCTGTAGTGCGTTTACATACTCCCTGTTCTTCATGAAGACCTGGCCCATGCACTTTGACACACAAGGATGAGGGTGGTTTAAGACTTGATGTGCCTGACACAGGGCCCTTCCCTACAGCAGAGCTGGTCTCCAGGCTTCAGACAAGAGCTGCAAGCCTGCCACCTTGCAGCCCGGCAGGACTGAGGCCCCGAGTAGGAATGTAAAATATAATAAAAAAATGTTAAGCATGGCTCATTGATATCAGTCATTTCACTGTTCTGCACTTCACACACATCTGCCGGTTGACACAGTGGCCAGCTTTATGCTTTAGAAAGAAAATTGATGAGACTGTCCCAGATGGACTGGTAGGGAAACAGAGTGCCTACTTGGGTGTTTCTTGGAGTAGTGCAGAGGTGAGATGTTCATTGCAGGTTCAAGTATGCAATGACAATTGGTAGGCCTAGGAGGAAGGGATGGTTTTAAGGGAATTTCTGAGATATCATTTGAAGGTCTGTCTCTGCAATGAGGTAGTGAGTGGAGTCTGTGGGTATTTTTGAAAGTGCCACAGATAATGACTGATTTTCCAGGCTTGGAAACATCTGGGCTCTTAGAGAGAGAACGGTACAGGCCTCAAGGAGACATAGAAATCACATGAGTCTTCTGAAAGGTTGGCACCAATGTGGCAAAAGAGAAATACTTTGATATTTTTATAACATCTTAGAGGGTAAATGGAAAAGAAATGATTGTATTTCCTCTAGTCATGAAAATTTTCATTTTCTGAAGTATTTGTTGTTATCCTTTATATAAAAAGCTGTGTATTATAGTCTTCTTGACTCTTGTCCCCCATTTGTCCATTTTTCTCATCCTCAAAAAGAACAGCTTGCTTTTAGTTTTTGAAACTATCAGAGACTTCTATGCGTATATGAGCAAATTCAAATATGTATACTATTTCTTCTTCTTACCCAAATAGTGGCATATGTATACATATTATTAAACAAATAATATTGCATTGTATAAACATGGCATAATTTATTTAACCAGTTGCCTCTTGATGGAGACAGTGCTGTTTCTAATGTTTTGTTATTATAGACAATATTCCAATAAATAACCTTTTTTCATCATTTCTCTTATGTAGGATACATGCTACAAGTAGAATAATGAATGCTATATGTACCTGTTGTTTTGATAGCTATTGCTGCATTGTATTCCTTAGTTAAGTTTGTTAAAAACCCGCTTGTGATCCCACCAGCGATGCGTGAGAGCGCTCGTTTTCCCTCAGCTTTGCTGCCAAGCATGTGACCAAAGGTTTTTTTTCTTGACAATCTCACCAGTAACAAATGGTAACTCGGATGCATGTTTTCCTGCATTTTTCTTTACGTGAACTTTTCATTTGTTTAAGGACCATTTTTCTTTACTTTTCTGTGAATGTCTGTTCATATTCTTTGCCCATTTTTCTTTCTCATTAAGTTTAAGATTTTTCTTATCTATTTATCAGGGCCTCTTTGTTACCCTGTTTTTCCTTTTGAAAATGTTTTTAAGGCTCCCAGGGGATATTGGAGGAAAAGCTAAGATACTAAAAAATTAGTACATGTTAAATAAAATCAAATACTGTAAATTTGTCAGCGTTATACATGTCGGGCTCTAAAAGCTGTTACCTGTTGCTGTCAAGTCAATTCTGACTCATAGTGACCCTATAGGACAGAGTAGAACGGCCCCATGGAGTTTGTAAGGAGCAGCTGGTGGATTTAACCACTATGCCACAAGGGTTTCCACTGGGCTCTAGGTGATTGATTTTATCTACAGGTTTGAATCCATAAAATCAAAAAGATTTTGAAAAATTAAGGAAAAAGCCTGCGTCAAGAAGCTGCAGGAACTCCCCCACCGGCCTTACTTTATTATTATTTGTGTTTGAAAAACCTAAGACAATTACAGAAAAACATTTTGAAGTTGTTTTAGGACTCTCACCCCTTAACATCTTCCAACATCACTTCTTTTTTACTTTCTCGCATTGCATCCCTCATTTGTGACTACATTAAGTAGTAGTATTATCGTAAATACTTATTTTGTTCTAGATTTTTTTGTATTTTGTTCTAGTTTGTCATTTAATAAACATGTATTTGTATAATTATGATTTGTAATAACTACATTAAAATGTAACATAATTTTTAAGCCACTCCCTAATTTTAGGTACTTGAGTTGTTTTCGTGGTTTTGCTCTTATAAGTAATCCTGCTCTGAGTACCTTCCTTTCTTGATCTTTTTGCTGCTGTTGAATTATTATCCCCCTATTCTGTTCAAACCGCTGCTTCTTGATCTATATGTAAAGGTTCCTCATGAGCACAATTAAATATTCTGGAATTCCCAGTCTTCACAATGTTATCCATAATTTGTTATGATCCACACAGTCAAATTCATAAGGTTTTCACTGGCTAATACTTTTCAGAAGTAGGCTGCCAGATCCTTCTTCCTAGTCTGTCTTAGTCTGGAAGCTCAGCTAAAACCTGTCCTCCATGGGTGACCCTGCTGGTGTCTGAATACCAGCGGCATAGCTTCCAGCATTACAGCAACACTCAAGCCTGCACGGTATGACAAACTGACAGACACGTGGGGGTATTTGCAGGATATACACATATATATGTACGTGGGTATACTTCCACACACCCACTCTGGTCAACTTACCTATCTACCTATTTATCCACTCATATGTTATTGTTTGTTATTACTGTTGTTATAGGATTGTACCTGCATTAGTATTTACCATTGTTGACTTTTACTGTTGTGTACCTTTTGGTGTTTACTTTTACCTTGATTACGTTGTGCTAACTTTCCCCATGTTGTGTATTCTCTCTTCCTTCACCAGCGTTAGTACATGTCTACTGTCTAGTTAGTGGCTTTCCTGCCACACCCCCCTCATCCCTGGTAACCATCAAAGAATGTTTCTTTCTGTATAAAAACCTTTCCTTGACTTTTTGTAGTAGTTGTCTCATACAATATTTGCCCTTTTGTGATTGACTTATTTCACTCAGCATAATGTCCTCCAGGTTCATCCATGTCGTGAGATATTTTATAGATTCGTCATTAGTCTTTGAACTCTGCATAGTATTCCATTGTGTATATGTACCACGGTTTGTCTATATCCATTGGTCAGTTGATGGGCACTTAGGCTGTTTCCATCTTTTTGTTATTGTAAATAATGCTACAATGAACACGGGTGTGCATATGTCTATTCGTGTCTTGTTATTTCTCTAGGATATATACCTAGGAGTGGGATTGCTGGGTCGTATGGTATTTCTATTTCTAGCTTTTTGAGGAAACACCATAATGTTTTCCTTAGTAGTTGTTTGATTTTACATTCCCACAGCAATGTATGAGAGTTACATTCTATCCACAGCCTCTCCAGCATTTGTTGCTTTCTATTTTTTTGATCAGTGCCATTATCATCAGTGTGAGATGATATCTCATTGTAGTTTTGATTTACATCTCTCCAATGGCTAATGATCACCGGTATCATTTCATGTATTTATTTGTTGGCTGCCTGGATGTCTTCTTTGGTGAAGTGTCTGTTCATGTCCTTTGTCCATTTTTTATTTTGTCTTTTTGTTGCTGGGTTGCTGGAGTTTTCTCTAAATTTTAGAGATTAGACCCTCTTTAGATATGTTGTAGCCAAAAATTTTTTCTGGTCTATGGGTTCTCTTTTTACTCTTTTGGAAAAGTCTTTTGATGAGCATAAGTATTTGATTTTCAGGAGGTCCCAATTGTCTAGTTTATCTTCTGCTGTTTGTGCTGTTTTAGTTATGCTTAATAGTCTACGCAATAAGTTAGGGCTCCTAGGTTTGCCCCTGTTTTTTCTCTTATGATCTTTATGGTTTTAAGTTTTACATTTAGGTCTTTGATCTATCTTGAGTTAGTTTTTGTGTATGATATGAGGTATGGATTCTTTTCATTATTCTGCAAATGGATATCCACTTTTACCAGCATCATTTGTTAGACTGTCTCTTCTCCATTTAGTGAATTTCAACCCTTAGTCAAAGATTAACTACCCATAGGTTGATGGGTTTATTTCTGGGTTCTCAATTCTATCCCATTGGTCTGTGTGTCTCATAACAGTACAGGGCTGTTTTGACTACTGTGGCTATGTAGTAGGTTCTGAGTTCGGAGACTGTGAGGCCTCCTACTTCATTCCACTTCTTTAGTAATGTTTTACTTGTCTGAAGTCTCTTTCTTTCCCATATAAAGTTGATGATTAGTTAAAGAGTGTTGTTGCAATTTGGACTGGGATTGCATTGTATCTGTAGATCACTTGGGGTAGTATTGTCGTTTTCATAATGTTAAGTCTTCCTGTCCATGAGCATGGTATAATTTCCATTTTTGCAGGTCTCTTTTGGTTTCTTGTAGTATTGTTGTGTATTTGTCTTTGTATAAGTCTTTTATGTCCCTAACCCAGTGCCATCGAATCGATTGTTAGGTTTTATTCCCAAGTATTTTATCTTTTTTTTGTGGGGGGGGGAGCTATTATAAATGGTATTGTATTCCTGATTTTCTTTTCAGAGTTCTCTTGTTTAGTGTAGAAGAATGCAACTGAGTTTTGTAAATTAATCTTGTACCACACCATTTTGCTAAATCCTTCTATTAGTTCCAGTAGCTTTCTTGTCGAATCTCTGGGCTTTTCTTTGTATAGGATCATGTCATCCACAAATAGGGACAGTTTTACTTCTTCCTTACCAATTTTGATGCCTTTTATTTTCCTATCTTGCCTTATTGCTCTAGTTACAACTCTCCAGTACAATATTGAATAAAAGTGGTGATAAAGGGCATCCTTGTTTTTTTTTTTTTTGTCTAGTTCCCATTCTCAAGGGGAATGATTTCAGTCTCTCTCCATTGAGAACAATGTTGGCTATTGGTTTCGTATACATACTCTAAGTTATATTTAGGGATTACCCTTCTCTTCCTATTTGGTCAAGAGTTTGTATTAAGAATGGGTGTTGGACTTTATCAAATGCCTTTTCTGCATCAGTTGGCTTGATCATGTATATTTTTACCTTTGTTATTTATGTGATGAATTGCATTGATTGAGTTTGTAATGTTAAACCATTCTCACATACCTTGTGTGAATCCCACTTGGTCGTGGTGTATTATTTTTTTTTGATACGCTATTGAATTCCGTTGGCTAAGATTTTTTTGAGAATCTTTGCATCTGTATTCATGAGGGATATTGGTTTATAATTTTCTTTTTATGTTGTCTTTGCCTAGCATTTATATCAGGGTTATGCTGTCTTCATAGAGTAAATTTGAGAGTATTTCTTCCTTTTCTAGGTTCTGGAATAGTTTGAGTAGGATTGGTGTCAACTCTTCTCTGAATGTTTGATAGAATTCTCCAGCAAAGATGTCTGGGTCAGGATTTTTTTTAAGTTTCTATTTCAGTTTATGTTAGTTTAGGTAGATAGCGTGTTTCTAGAAATTTGTCCATTCCTTCTAGGTTTTCAAATTTGTTGGAGTAGTTTTTTATAGTGTTCTGTTATGATCCTTTTTATCTCAGTTGGTTCTGTTGTAATGTTACCCATCTTATTTGTTATTTGGGTTATTTGCATCTTCTCAGTCTTTTTCTTTGTCAGTTTGACCAGTGGTTTGTCTATTTCATTGATTCTCTCAAAGAACCAACTTCTAGTCTTGTTGATTCTATTGATTTTTCTATTTCATTTATTTCTGCTCTAATCTTTGTTATTTCTTTTTTTCTGATAACTGTGGATTATTTTGCTGCTCTTTTTCTATTTGTTCAAATTGTAGGGTTAAGCTATTTTGCCCTTCTTTTTTGATGTGTGCATTTAATGCCATGAATTCTCCTCTGAGCATTGTTTTTTCTGTTTCCCACAGGTTTGGGTATGTTGTATTTTCATTCTCATTTGATTCTAGGAATTTTTAAATTTTATTTTTGATTTCTTCCCTTACCCAGTGGTTTTTCAGCAAGGTGTTATTCAATTTCAGTGTATTTGATTTTTCCCCCTGTTCTCCCTGTTACCGATTTCTAGTTTTATAGCACTGTGGTCAGAGAAGATGTTTTGTATTATTTTGATTTATTTCAATTTATTGAGGCTGGCTTTGTGGCCTAAAATATGGTCTGTTCTGGAGAATGGTCCATGTGCATTGTAGAAGAATATACTATACACTCAGTGCACCATACTGCTGTTGAGTGGAATGTTCCATATATGTTTATGAGGTAAAATTGTTTAATTGTGTTATTTAAATCTTCGGCATCTTTGTTTAATTTCTTTCTATTCATTCAGTCCTTCATTGAAAGTGGTTTGGTAAAGTGTCCTGCTGTTACCATGTAACTATCAATTTCTCTTTTCAATACTGTTAGAGTTTTTTTTTTTTTTTGTATTCTGGAGCTCTGTCATTGGGTATGTAGGTATTTGTTATGGTTATGTCTTCTTGGTGGATTGTGCCTTTGATCATTATATGATGCCCCTCCTTGTCTGTTTTGGTGGGCTTTGATTTAAAGTCTATTTTATCAGAGATTAATTTTGCTATTCCTGCTCTTTTTTGGTTACTGTTTGCATGACATATATTTTTTTAATCCTTTGATTTTTAACCTATTTATGTTTTTGTGTCTAAGGTGTGTTTCTTGTAGGCAGCATATTGATGAGTCATGTTATTTATCCATTCAGCCACTCTCTGTCTCTTAACTGGTGCATTTATACCGTTTACATTCACTGTAATTATTGATAGGTCTGAATTCACTATTGTCATTTTGTTATGCTTTTTGTTGAAGTGTTGCCTTTTTCTTTGTTCCACTTAATTTTCTGTACTGAGTTCTTTTTTCTTTTCGTTTCTTTTATTGTCGCTGATTTTGTTTTTACTGAGTCCTTATGGTTTTCTGCTTTATTTTGGCGAATAGTTTATTAACTTTTTTTGTGGTTACTGTGATGTTTACCTTTATCTTCCTAGGTTTAAAATAGTCTGTTGATAGCACGACTTCCTCTCCATGTGGAAGTTCTTTGTGTACACGATTTATGCACTCTTTTTGAAGTTATCCTCACTTATGGATTGATATCTCTGGTTCCCTGTTTCCAGTTCTATAGCTTTATTTTACTTTTGAGATTTCTCTATCTGGGTTGGCATCTTGGTGATGCTATCGTGTGGCTTTCTCTCAATTTGTTCTCTGATGTCGTTGATTCTCTATCCTAAGGACTGCCTTTAACATTTCTTATAAGGATGGTTTTGTTTTTAAAAATTCCCTTACATTCTGTTTATCTGAGAATGTCTTAATTTCACCATCATACTTGAGAGACAGTTTTGCTGGATATATGATTCTTGGTTGGCAGTTCTTTTCGTTCAGGGTTTTATATATGTCATGCCATTGCCTTCTTGTCTGCATGATTTCTTTGAAGAAATCAGAGCTTAGTTTTATTCGAGCCCCTTTGTAGGTTATATTTCATTTTTCATGGGCTGCTCTCAGAATTCTCTCTATATCTTTGGACTTGGAAAGTTTGATTATGCTATATCTTGGCGACTTTCTTTTGGGGTCTACCCTTTATGGGGTTTGTCAAACTTTTGGGATGGAAAACTATTCATCTTTCGTGATATTGGGGTAATTTTCTTCCAGAAGATCTTCAAAAATTCTCTGTGATTTTTTTTGTCTCCTCCTCTTCTGGGTTTCCAGTCATGTGTAAATTATTCCTCCCCATAATGCCCCACATAAGTCTTATGCTTTCTTCATTTTTTTCCTGATTGTTCCTCAAACAAATTGATATCAAGGATTTTGTCTTCTTTATTTCACTAACTTCTGTGTCCTTCAATTATCTGTTTCTGGTACTTTATCTTATGGATTTCTAGTTGCTGTTTTTATATGATTTTGAATTGTCTATTTAATTTGTCATTTTGTTCTTGTATTGTTTTCCTGAATTCTTCTGAGTCCCCCCCCCCCATGTTTTCCTTGGTTTTGGCTGTGTTTTCCATGAACTCTTTGAGAACCCTGTATATAAGCCTTTTGAATTCCTTATGAGGTAGTTCCAACATTGCCTCTTCCTCAGGAAGGTTTTCTGCCCCTTTATTTGTTCACTTGCTTGAACCATCTTGTCTTGCATCTTTATATGATTTGCTATTGTCTGCTATCTCCGAGACATTAAGGGGTTATTTTATTTATGATTTTTTTTGTTTTTGCTTTGCTATATCTGAATGGGCACTCTTTCCAGTGAGGGCACTCTTTCCAGTGAGGGAGGGTCAGGGTGGGGTAGGCATCTGTAGGGCACACAAGTGCTCTCTCCAACATGAGAGGAACAGGGCAGATGGCTGGGGTTCGTGCAGGTGCTCTTTCTGTTGGGAGAGGGGCAAGTCGGGCAAACCAGAGGAGGGGGAGAGAAAAATAAAAAAGAAAAGACAAACAAAAAAATAAGGGTCTTGTCTATTGCCCAGGTTTTGGAGAGTCATGGTGTGTCTGGGTCCTGATTTCCTCCCTGCTCGGTGTGCACCAGGATCTCTGACGCTCTCATCCTCCGTCCTGTGCTTTCCCTCCTTAGCTCCAGTTCATGTTCTGTTCACCTAGCTTCACTCCAGGTATTTCTTCAAGGTTTCTTTGCCTTCTCTTGGGAGCTTCATGATGTTGTCTTCTTATGCCCCTCACCCAAGGTTGATGGTCGCTTTGTTTTACAATGGCCCCACTGTGCTGAACAGCTGGCAGAGCTCCTCTGCCCCGTTCACAGCTGTAGTTCACTTTCTTTTTTCAATCGGTGTTTGATCTAATTCTATATTCTTTTATTTGATGCTCAGGGTTTATGAGTTGTCATCTGTATATGTTAAACTTTCTCAGGTCTTTGCTGTAGAAGGGCAGCGTGGTACGTCTGACTAGGCCACCATCTTGAATCCCTAGCTCTTTAGTGAAGTTTTCATGTATCAGTATAAATGACTTTAAATTTTTTTTGCCTCAATCTTTAACTGATTTTTAGGCAGTTGACCCCATTGGTCAGGAGTTGCTCACACTTTTTGTTCACACTGTTGTTTCTGTGGTTAAGTATCTCCCTTTTCTGCTTTTGCTTACTTCCTTCCTAACACACACCGTCAGCACTCAGCCAGCTTTTCACATTTCGTTCAAGTGGCCCTTCCCTCTCACTTATGGAGCCATTCTCTCTCTGTATCATTTTCCTTTTGTGTCCTCATTTTGAATATATTTTTAAATCCATTTATCCCTTAAGCAAATCATTCTATGAGTCTCACACTTCTTTGTGGCTTCTGTTCTACTCTGTTTGTCCTCATTTCATTTATGAACGGTGGTGGCAGCAGCACCTGCCTGGAAGCTGGCCCACACGAGGGTCTTATTCACACAGACTTTCCTAGTCTGTGTTTCCAGATTTCACTCCCAAGCCACCCTCCACTGCCCTTCCATTCCTTTACTACTGAGAAGCTTCCTTAGTCTAGAATTTCCCTTCAGTTTTCTCTGTAGTTTGGATCTGTATTAGTTTTCTATTGCTGCTAACACATTAGGTCATACCTAGTGACTTAAAACAATACAACTTGGTTAAAAATTTTTTTTGTTAAAAAAACAGAATTTGGTTGTTTCAGTGTCTCTGCATCAGGATTCCAGGTACAGATTGGCCACACCCTCTATTCAGGGTCTTCCCAGGTTTTTGTCCCAAGGTGTTAGCAGGGCCACATTCTCATCTGGAGCTCCGGGTCCTCTTCTAAGCTCATTCAGAGTGTTCGGAGAATGCAGTTCCTCACAACTGTAGAGCTGAGGTCCCATTTTCTTGCTGGCTGCTGGGGTGTTTCTCAGCTCCTGAGACTGCCATCAGGTCCTAGCCACATGGCCCTCTCTCGACATGGCAGCTCACTTCTTCCAAGCCAGCAGGAGAATCTCTCTCCATTCTGCTAAGATGGGGTCTTATATAACCTAGTCAAAGAAGTGACATCCTGTCATATTCACAGAGTCTGCGCACACTCAAGGGGAGGGCATCGTACTAGACATGTGCAACAAGGGATGGTTATCCTTGGGGCCGTTTCAGAGTTCTGCCTACCAAAGGATCCTACCCATCTTTTAGTGTCCAATCGAAATGATGTTTTTTATGAGTTCTTTCCTTAAGCCTTTCCAGCAGTGTGAATTGCTCTGTTCCTTTCTTCATATAGCAGTTTGTATCTTCTGTCTTGCTCTGTCTGATGTATGTGAAATATGCCGTTAGCATTCATGGTTTTGACATAATCTGGATGGCACACTTTACCTTTGGGGTGAATGGTGCTAGATCTGCATTTCACTGTCACTGAATTGCCCTCTATGTTTTATTGAAGTAACTCTTGCTAGAGTGAGAGTTATGGTTTTTAATGAAGTTGAGAGCCCTTGAAAGCCTGACACACCCTTTCTGAATGTGAAACACCTACTGTGGTATTTTGTAGACATACCTGCCTGTCCATAAGCTACTTAGGGACAGAGATTGTCTTTTCTCCTGCATCTGTAAAAATCAGAGCTCAGAGGCAGTGACCAGGGCTTAAAAGCCTGGAATTTAATCAGGAATACAAGAAAATATTACAGACAGTATGATTCTGGAATGCATTAGTGAGGGAAGTATGGAATGTGGGAAGGAATAAAAATGGAAAACTGAGCCCATTCTTGGATGTCTTTCTAGAGTCTCCACAATCTCTTGCTGCTAGAAGAGACGCAATCAACGTTACTGATAATTATCAGGAAATAGTAGGAACCTATTTAGCCTTTATATGTTTTAAAACAATTTGTTTTGTTTTCTGATTACAGCTGGTGCTCAAGAGAAAATTGGCTGGGCCTTTGGTCTGGGATTAGAAAGGCTGGCCATGATCCTCTATGATATCCCTGATATCCGCCTGTTCTGGAGCGAGGACGAGCGGTTCCTGAAGCAGTTCCATGTGTCTGATATCAACCAGACCGTGAAATTTCAGGTAAATTACTTGCAAGAATTAAGTAAAAATAACAAAAATGGTTTTCAGTGATTGAGACGATCCTGTACTTTTAAAAGGAAGCTATTGAATTAAAAAAATAATGTGGATTTGAAAAGAGGTTTTAAGTAGTGATCTGTAAGACACAAGAGGTTCATAAACCTCCGGATATTGTATGTGGAAAATTTGAATGTGCCCATATGTAGATTAATAATGGGAGGGTCTGTAGTTTTCATCAAATTCTCAGAGAGATCAAGGACTTCAAAAGGAGTTAGGGACAACTGGAATGACAGATTAGCATAAAATTCCAGCCTAATAATTGTTATGCAAGTCTTTAACAGTTAGCAAGAACCTCACCATTCCAGGTAACTATGTTTGTTTATTTTTGATACACTTGGTAACTTTATTGGACTTCGGGAAAGATTATTGTTGTTGTAACTGTTCTTGTAGTTGGGTGCTGTCAAGATGATTTCGACTAGTAGTGACTCCATGTGATATGATAGAACTGCCCCATAGGGTTTTCTCGATTGTGATCTTTACAGAAGATTACCAGGTTTTTCTCCCATGGAGCCAGTGGGTGGGTTCTAACTACCAGCCGAGCACTTAACCATTGTACCACCAGGGCTCCTTCTGGAAAGATTACCAAAACCAAACCCATTGCTGATCTATTGATTCCAACTAATAGCTACCCTATAGGACAGAGTAGAGCTGACTTAATAGGGTTTCCAAGGCTGTAAATCTTGGAAGCAGCCTTTCCGGAAGCAGACTGCCACATCTTTCTCTAGAAGAGCAACTGGTGAGTTCAAACCGCTGACCTCTCCGTTAGCAGCAAAGCACTTAACCACTTCACCACCAGGACTCCTTTCTGGAACAATTGCTCACCCCATATTTTCCTTTGAGATTGGAGACTCTTGGCAGTTATATCTACTCACAAAAAATTTTGACTTATTTATTTATTAACAATACTTTATTACAGTATAATTTACAAAAGGAACATACACAGATCTTAACTATACAGCTCAATGAACATGTACCTGTGTATACCAGAATGTTTTTATCACCCCCTGATGTTCCCTAAGACCACATTCTCTTCCAAGACAGATTTGTTCGTTCTTTCGGCAGTCCATGGTATATTCAGTGTTCTTTGTCAACATCATAATTCAAAGGTGTCAGTTTTACTTCAGTCTTCCCTATTCATTGTCTAGCTTTTGCATGCACATGAGGCGATTGAAAACACCATGGCTTGGGTCAGGTGTACCTTAGTCTTCAAGGTGACATCTGTGCCTTTAGCACTTAAAGAGATCTTTTGCAGCAGATTTGCCCAATGCAATGTGTCATGTGATTTCTTGACTGCTGCTTCCATGGGTGTTGATTGTGGATTCAAGTAAAATGAAATCCTTAACAACTTCAACATTTTCTCAGTTTATCATGATGTTGCTTATTGGTCCAGTTGTGAAGAATTTTATTTTCTGTATGTTGAGGTGTAATCCATACGAAGGCTGTGGTCTTTGATCTTCAAGTCCTCTTTACTTTCAGCAAGCAAGGTTGTGTCACATGCATAATGCAGGTTGTTAATGAGTCTTCCTCCAGCCCTGATGCCCTGTTCTTCTTCGTATAGTCCAGTTTCTTGGACTATTTGCTCAGCATACTGATTGAATAAATACGGTGAAAGGATACAACCCTGACACACACCTTTCCTGACTTTAAGGTACTTCCTTTATTCACCATAATATTTTTGCCATTATTTTATCATTAAATGTTTCAAAGAATTTACCAGGTTTGTTATCTGGGCTTAGAGTTTTCTTTGTGGGGAGGATTTTATTTATTACATAAATTTTTTTTTTTTAAACAAGCATAAGACTATGTGTATTTTCTACTTCTTCCTATGTCAGTTTTGGAATGTTGTGTTGTTCAAGGAATTGCCTATTTTGTCTAAGTGATGAAATTTATTGATGTAAAGTTATTTATAATATTCTGTGTATTAGTTTCCTAGGGCTGCTGTAACAAATTACCAGAAACTAGGTGGCTTAAAACAACAATTATGTATTGCTTCAGTTCTGGAAAGTACAAGTTTGAATTCAGGAGGTCAGCAGAGTCATACGCTCTCCAAAGACTCAAGGGTGAGATATTTTCTTCTCTCTCCCGGCTTCGGGTAGCCCCATTTGTTCCTTGCTTGTGGCAGCAACACTCCTTCACATGACCGAATTCCCTCTGTGTCTATGTCTCTTTCCCTCTTTTTATAAGGGTATCAGTCATAATGGTTTAGAACCCAATCTACTCCAGCATGACCTCATGTTAACTGATTATATAGGCAAAGACTCTATTTCCAAATAAGGCCTCACATTCATGGATACCTGGCCTTAGAATTTTAACATGTCTTTTGTCAGTCAACCCATAACATAATCTTAACACCTTCAAATCCTAATCTTCAGCGATATAATTCGTTAACATGAGATCATACTGGAGTAGGTTGGTTTTAATGTCTCTGTGATGTTACCCCCTTTTTTATACCTGGTATTACTAATTTGTATTTATTACTCATTTTTTTCTTTATTTTCTTTCTTTCCTTCCTTCCTTTCTTCTTTGTGAAAATAGCCACAGCAAAGCATACATCAATTCAACAATTTCTACATGTACAATTCATGGATGTTTATTATATTTTTCAAGTTGTGGAATTATTCTCATTATTCTTTTCCAAATTATCCTACCACCATTAACATGAATTCGGTGCCCCCTAAGCTTCTCATCTAACCTTTCAAGTTGCCGTTGTCAGTTTGAACCCATATAGATAATTCTTTAAGAGGCCACGGTGTCACAGAAGACATTCTTACTAATTAAGCTAAACTATTGTTTGGTTTAAAGAAGACTTCAGGGGGTATTTTTGCTTTCAGGTTTAAAGATTATCTCAGGGCAATAGGTTTGCAGAGTCATCCAGGCTCTATGGCTCCAGAAAGCCTGGATTTGCTGAGAATTTGAAGTTTTGTTCCACATTTTCACCCTTTTGATCAAAATTTTTCTGTAGAATCTTTGATCAAAATGTTCAGTAATGGTAGCCGGACACGATCCAGCTCTTCTGGTCTCATGGCAAAGGAGGCTGTTCTTCATGGAGAAAATTAGACACACGTTTCATTTCTTCCTTCTATTCTTGACTCTCCTTCTTCCTCTGCTGCGCCAGGTGCATACACACTAATTATTGTGCATTGAATGGGTGATCACAACATAGGGGATGATTCTAGGAGGTAGAACCAAAAAAAAAAAAAAATTTTTTTTTTTTTTGCCAAGTCGATTCCAACTCGTAGCGACCCTATACAACAACATAGAACTGTCCCATAGGGTTTCCAGGGAGCAGCTGGTGGATTTGAACTGCCTACTTTTTGGTTAGCAGCTGTAGCTCTTAACTGCTGCACCACCAGGGCTCCAATTTCTGACAATGTGTATAGAAATTGTTAAATGAGAGCCCAATTTCCTGTGTAAACTTTCACCAGAAGCTCAATAAAACATTAAAAAAAAATCAGTTGACCATAGATATGTAGGTTTATTTATGGATCTCAGTTCTCTTCCATTGGTCTATATGTCTATTACTATGCCAGTACCAACCTGTTTTGATTACTGTAGTTGTAGATTTTTGAAATCAGGAAGTGTGAGCCCTCCTACTCTGTTCTTCTCCTTCAAAAAATGCTTTAGCTGGTCCAGGCCTCTTGCCATTCTGTGTAAAGTTAAGGATTGGTTTTTTCCATTTCTGTAAAGAAGGTTTTTGGAATTTTGATTGGATTTGCCATGAATCTATAGATCACTTTGAGTAGTATTGACATCTTATCAATATTAAGTCTTCCATTCCATGAGCATAGAAAGTCTTTCTATTTATTTAGGACTTCTTTCATCTGTTTCAGCAGTGTGTTATAATTTTCATAGTACAAGTCTTTCACATTCCTGGTTAAATTTATTCCTGGGTATTTTATTCTTTTCCATGCTATTGTAAATGAAATTGTTTTCTTAATTTTCTTTTCAGATTTCTTATTGCTGGTGTGTGGAAACCCAACTGACTTTTGTGTGTTGAGCTTGTATCCTGCAACTTTGCTAAACTCCTTTTTTTTTTTTTTTCATCTGTCTTGCTGGCTTTTTATCAGACTTAGTCTAAGCAGAGAACCAACCTTGAGCTCTGCTGATTGTCTCTATTCTTTTTTCTGTTTTATTGCTTTCTGCTCTTACCTGTATTACTTTTTTTTTTTTTTAAACTGTATTTGAGTTTAATGTGGTCATCTTTTTCTACTTTCTTGAGGTAGAACCTTTTACAAATTGATCTTAAATCTTACTTTAATTTGAATTTAAAACTAAAATTCTAAGTACCCTTTGTTTCCCATGAATTTTGCTATGCTGTGTTAACACTGTTCTTTAGGTCAAAATATTTCTAATTTCAGTTATGATTTCTTTTTCGAGTCATTAGTAATTTAGAGTTTTGTTATGTAAAATTTTCCAAATATTTGGGGATTTTTCAAGATATCTTTTTGTATGTATATTGGGACACAGATAATTGAGTGCAAAGTATCACTGGGGAATTGCATGGAATGTAGAAATGCTCTATATATTTTGATTTATATGGTATACACAGGTATATACTATTGAAAAGTAGATACCTTTATTTAGACACCTTTTTTAAAGATACCTAAAGACAATTAAATTTTGTATTTAAAGAAAATACTCTGTATGATTTCAGTCATTTGAAATGGCTTGCTATTTGATTTAGTACCCAGCTGATAGAGTTTTTGTTGTGTGTATGTGAATGTTACATGTATACTTGAAGGGAATGTGTATTCTGAAGATGGATGTTGGTTGTAGTGTTCTATAAGTTATGATTAGACTGAGTTGATTAATACTGTTGTTCAAATCTTCTGTATCCTTACTAATTTTTTTGTCTGTTCTCTATATTCATGAGATATAAACTTTATAATTTCCAACTATGAGTGTGGACTTGCCTATTTTTGGTTCTATTAATTTTTGCTTCATGTATTTTGAAGCTATGTCATTAGGAACATACACATGTAAGATTTTTATGTCCTTCTGATGTGATGATTCTTGTATCATTGTGAAATATTCATCTTTATCATCGATTTTTTTTTTTTACTCTTTCTGATACTTACATAGACACACTAGCTTTCTCATGATTGATGTTTGCGATGTGTGTCTTTTTCATCATTTTACTTTTACCCTGTCCATGTCTTTGTATTAAAAGTGTGTCTCTTGTTTTGTTTTTCTAATTCAGCCTTAAAGTCTCTGTCTTTTAACTGGAGTTCGTAATTTGCCAATGTTATCATTCTCAGATGTTCAAAGATAAGATTTATAAAGATACTGATAATAAAAGGTATTAATAAAGAAAACAACAAAAAAAAAGAGGTATTTGATGTCAGAACTGACTTACAATGGAGTCATCAGAATGAAAACTGAATGTATAAAGGTGTATATTTGTTGATTATATATACGCCTTTATATATTCAGTTTTCATCATAGCAAATTGCTTTTCTTCTAATAGAGTAGTTTTTGTTGTTAAGGATAAGCAAAATAGCTAGCATTAAAGTGTTCCCAAACCAAACCCACTACTGTCAAGTCAATTCCAACTCATAACGACTCCATAGGATTTCCAAGGCTGTAAATCTCCAAGGATTTAGGCTGCCACATCTTTCTTCCACAGAGCCGCTGGTAGTTTCAAACAGCTGGCCTTTCAGTTAGCAATCACTTTAACCATTGTGCCATCAGGGCTCCTTATTAAAGTGTTAGCAGTTTTAAATTATTTGTATCAACCATTTGTGTGTGCATGTGTACATGTACAGGTAGTCCTCAACTTACCATGGAGTTCCACTCTGATGACTCTGTGCTAATTTTGTGCATTGCAACATTGTATGTAGTGCATATTACTAGCAATAAGATATACAAAAAAAGAAAAAAACCTGAAAACAGATGATTGTAAATGTGTTGCTTAGTAACTTGAATACTTGTTAAGTTGGGGACTACCTATTTGGCCTATCCTAAGGAGAATTTTTTTTTTAAGGAGAATATTTTATGTGATTATAATCTTAGGCAAAACTTTTCCCTGGAGAGGAAGGGAAAGAAACATGGGGAAAAAGGTCTTCTGGCAGCTCTGAGCTTGTGGCTTCTCTGGCCAGGCCACCCTGGGAGCCTTCAGGAATCCTATTGTGTATGGCTGAAGGTTGGCAGTTCCGATCCACCAGCCATTCCTTGGAAACCCTATGGGGCAGTTCTGCTCTGACCTATAAGGTTGCAATGAGTTGGAATCAACTTCCTGGCAATGGGTTGGGGGAGGGGATCAGAGATTTCTCCTCCCCTCTCTTCTGAATAATATTTCAGGCCCTCTTGACCCCATGGTCTCTTCCTCAGCATGGCCTCTGCAGTCTTTTAAATCTGCGTACAGCTGTGATGGCACTCTTCTAGGTCATAGCAATAACCTCTGATTTATATCATCCTGCTGCCTCATCTATAGGACTCCTTTCCTGAATACCTGGAAAACCATTGTTTAAATCTAGTAAGTAGGCAACTCAAGTTATAACCTGATTGGAATTTTTTGCTTCATTTTATCTAGTTTGAGTTGTACTTTGCCTTTGTGGTTGTCTTTAATCATCCTGGAGTAGTGCCTAAAATTAGTGCTGAACAATTTGGTCAGTTTATCATGCGAGAATCAGTTTATTCTGCACACGTGATCTTTGCCCACCACCCAGCCCCGACACTGTGCTCATTCTCGGCACTGGGGCACTGGGGCATTGGGGATCTGTGCTTCTGGCAAGTCTCCTGAAATAAAACTTGCTATTTCAGTGCATTGAACTGAATAATCAATAATCCAACATCTATTCATTCTTAAAGTATTATTTGTAAGCATTCCAGAATTATAGTTCCATTTATGCCTTACACAGGAGAATACTTGTATTTGAATATCACTGATTACACAATTCTGTATATTTTGTTTACACATTTTACTTAGAAGCTATTAATTCAGTATATGTCCATAGTGGCTCACACAATTCATCAGTTTTGGTTCGTATCTTTTCTCCCAGTCAAGGGTTTTTTCTGGCTCTGTCTGTGGCCAAAGACTATGTTTAATCCTAATCCTGGATCCCATGGCACACACTTGTCACTGCCACAGGCGTAGGTGAGAGTGGTCAAGTGGGACCTGAAAATCTGTCATACCACAGCCTATAGGAGATAGTAATCACAGTTCCTAGTTAACACTCATGTAGGCCTTACTTGATGTCACCACTGTCTAAAGGCTTTGCATGTACTAACTTAGTTAATCCTCTCAATAACCCTCTGAGTTGTTATCTACCTCCATCTTACAGGTGAGGAAATGTGGCTGAGTAGCTGTCCTAATAATAGGGAGTGTTAGCATTGCATGCTGCTCGTTCTGAACTTACAGGAGCCATTTCCTAAAGCTTTGTCCTTAGTATAATATACACAGGTTGGTTAGTCAGAACCTGGGGATTTAAACTTTTCTAAGCAATCCCAAGATTGGCATGCAATTTACAGAAAAAAACAACAACAAAAAGGCATTCAGTTTAAATGATTTAATTTATGGACTTAAGGGTAACAAGCTTAGCTATCAATGGTTCTAAACTTTAATGTGCATAAATTACCTGAAATACCTTGTTAAAAGGCAGATTCTGATTCTCTAGGTCTGAGTGGAGCCTGAGATTCTGCCTTTCTCACAAGCTCCCAGGTGATGCTGAGGCTGCTGGTCCACAGACCCTACTTCGAATAGTAAGATCTAAGGAATGGAGGAAATCATCTAACTAATGAGTCAGGGCCTCAGGTACCTCACCTGTGATATGAGACGGTAAGGTGAGATACATGACCAAGTAATCAGACTCACTTTCGTCTCTGTTACACTCTCGTTTTTAGTCGAACCATCGCAATAAACCGGTATATCATTTATGATATTTTTAGTACTTACTCTTGAAACTCTTTTCTTTCTCCTTGTCCTAAATTTTCTTACCATGAATTTCAAATAGAGATGCTATGCTGTTACCTTTTTTTTTTTTTAATGAGCTGCAGCAGCTTTCTTTCCCATCTTTTTTCTATTTTTATTTGTCAGGATGAGGGGACTGAGTAAATAAACTCTTGCAATTTAAATGCACATTTAAAAGAAAAATTATGCTTAAGTCAGAGATCTGCTTGTATACTTTAAAATAATTTATAAAGGGCAAGTGTTAATATTTAAATCAGAAAAAATAGAACTAGAGATAATGAAAGATAAAACTCGGAGGGCAAAGAATTTGGTAGACATCAGCAGGGCAGTGACTGTGGAAGGGTCTCGTATCAATTCAGTCATCTCTGAGGGAGAGCATGCCGGGATCCCCAGGGGGAAGCTCCATGTCAGAGTTTGTCCTCACCCACACTACAGTGGCAAGCATCAGTAGTGAATGCTGTATTCTGTGAGGACAGGATTTGGCTCTCTTCATTTATTTATGCTTTCTAGCAACCACAGTTCAGTGCCCCATTTGCCCTTTTCTTTGATGAGTGCCTTATTTATTTCTGTTTATTGAGTGCTGTGTATGCCAGAAGGAGCCCTGTGGCATAGCGGTTAAGTGCTCCGCTGTTAACAGAAAAGTCTGCTGTTTGAATCCATCAGCTGCTTTGCAGGAGAAAGATGTGGCAGTCTGCTTCTGTAAAGATTTACAGCCTTGGAAACTCTATGGGGCAGTTCTACTCTATCCTACAGGGTTGCTATGAGTCGGAATCAACTTGATGGCAATGGGTTTGGTTGGCTTTTGGTGTATGTGCCAGGCTCTGAACTGAATACATTGCCTGTATTATGGCTTTTATTCTTCGCAATACTATGTACATAAACACATTTTATAGATAATAAAACTGAGGCTTGGTACCGTTAAGTAATGTCACCATATGAGCCTTCCAGAAACTATGACAGAACCAAGATTTGAACCAAAGCTGACTCCAGAGGGCTCATAGTATTAAACCTATTAAGTTATACTGCTGCCTGTCCTGAGATTCTTTGCTAGATGCTGGAGTCAGTAGGTGAAATTGGTCATTTCTGCCTTCAAATTGTTTCTAATCTAGAGGAGGAGAAGATAGGTTTATCAAGACAATTATAAAGTCATCTCGAAGTACAATGATGAAACTATATGTTGGTGAATGCAGGATTTAATTGAGATACTGACCAATGAATACAGAAGCCAAAAGTTTCTTTTTCTTCTTCTGCTAATCCCTTTTTGCTAGTTAATTTTCTAAATCCTTCCGTGTCTCTCCAGAATTGTATTAGGACGTGAGCCTGTGGTTACTGCTAATCTCCATGGCTTGGAGCAATTCCTAGATGGTATTATCATACATGTTGCCTGATAGACAGCTTATTACAGAGCTTTGCAGGATTTCCACATCCACTTCCTGAATTGATCCAGCTGTGAGAGTCCCATCAGCTTCATTGTATTGCAATGAAATTAACGGATTTTAAACTTTTTCACTATTTCCATGTTCTTTTTCCTCATCTTACACAAAACGTTATGTATTTGTCTTTTGCTGGAAAAGGGATGAAATGAAAATATCGTTCATTTGTTTATCCCAGAAGAAGCTAATAGAAAGAGGTAGAGGAAAAAATGGGGAAGATGACCAACCTATAGCTGTTATACGTGCTTAGGAGCAGTGCTGACTGACAGGTGCAAAGTGATTTGCAGTGAAAAGACAAGCCTGTATTAAATACCAATTCTACCGAGATGCTGTATTAAACTCCCTGTGGAGAACAAATATCAGTAAGACATAGTGTATGTCCCCAGAGCACTTACAGCCTAGATAGAAGCCAGGCTGCAAGACCAGAGGGCATTAGGATGCCCTCTGAATGACTTATGTGTAGGGAAATTTGGCATTGCATCTTCACTGAGCCACCATCTAAAACATTCCAGGTCTAATTTCCATGACCTCCTGGAACTCCACTTTGCTTTGACACACATGGCCCTAAAACCACCGGTGTGATTCTTATTATACTGTATATAAGTGGGCAGCATTAACAGCCCACTTTAGGTGAAGGGTCATGAATTTTAAGTGAGACCAGGCAGCATGCTTGTGTTGATTTATCCAGCCATGTTCAGCTTGTGGTGGTAGACTCTGAGTAGGGAAAGTTGCATTTCACCAGGATATGGGATTTGCTAGGTGAGCACAGCTAAGCAAGAGAAGGGCAAGAGACTGAAGTCTGTATTCAAGGGAATTTTGGTAAATAAGTAAGGACAAGAGAGGTGTGAGAGACACATTGGGAAATTGGTAGGATTTGGACTATATATCCTGGGTAGGCAGGTGTAAGAATTGTTGGAGTCAGGATACTAAAGGAGTGAGCTGAAGATTTAGGAATGTCTTAGGCTGAGTTCTCTAGAGAAGCAATCCAGTAAAGCGTATAAATATATACAGAGAGATTTTATGTCAAGGAAATGACTCACATGTTTGTAGAGGCTGGAATGTCCCAAGTCCATGGGTCAGGCTGGAGGCTGCTCCTGATTCACATAGCTGCAGGGACTGGTGAAGCCAAGATTGGCAAGTCAAATAGCAGGGCTCTTGCTCATAGGCTGTGAAGACCATCGAATCCCAAGATTGGCAAGTAAGATGCTAGCTCATGTCCCAAATAACAGAGGTTAGACAAACAGGTACCAGCTGCAGGATCCAGAGCAAGCAAAAGCCTCCAAGCTTTGCCAGAGAGGTCACCTATATTGGACAAAAGCTATACCCCAAGGAAACTCCCTTTCAACTGACTGGCTACACACAGCAGATCCCATCATGGAGGTGATCATATTACATCAGATCTCATTATGGAGGTGATCACATCTTCTTATCACTGCCAAACTATGTCATAACTGTCAAACCACTGAGAATCATGGCCCAGCCAAGTTGACACACAACCTTAATGATCATAAGGAGGTAGGGGTTAGAGTGTGGGACCCTTAAAATGAAGATCTGGGAGGAATTTCAGTTACTGGTCATGACATGGGAGCCATTAGCTTAGGTAGATTGGAAGAGAAGAGGTCAAGGAATTGAGAACCCAGGGCCTTTGAAAGATGATCTGTGTTGATATTAAAATCATTAAGAACCACTAGGAATTGGATCAGGAATAGTACAGTGAACCAGAAGCTAAAATAAAAGCTTCAAGAAATGATGGAAAGTCACCTGGGGGTTGGTAGATGACTGGAAGTGGCAAAGGGAGCAAGGAAGACACCTGGTCCACCTATGTGGACAGCTTGAATAGTCCAGGATTGCACTAAAAAAAAAAAAAAAAAAAAAAAAAAAAAACCTGTTGCCATCAGGTCAATTCCAACTCACAGCTACCCTATAGGACAGAGCTGAATTGCCCTGTAGGGCTTCCAAGGAGTGGCTGGTGGCTTCGAAGTGCTGACCTTTTGGTTAAGAGCTGAGCTCTCACCCACCACACCACCAGGGCTCCAGGATTGCTCTATCTTTCCTGTATTACTAGCCCCCCTGCAAGCTCCATAGTCCATGTGCCTATCCTATCAAAAAGATTCATATAACTTGTTCATTTCTGATGAAAGTCTACAATCTGGGTAGCCACACTCTTTTTCAGATCAAAGTAGAGGTGAGGAATGAAGAGGCCTGGATTCTAGCTCTGGCTGCACCACTGGCGACTTGATTTGGGAAGTGTGTGCACCCGTCTGGGCTTGAAGTTCCACAACTGTAAACTGAGGTAGGCTGGACCAGATGGTTTCCTTGCCAGATTTCTAGGATTTTGAAATAATATTTAAGAGCAAAGACCCAGGAAGCAGCATTGGTCTTTGCCATCACCTGCCTTTTTGAGGTCTACTGTTCTGTAAAGAGTGGACCCTTTACTGAGAGAAGTAGCTCTAATGTAATGATTGTGAGCATCACCTCTAGAGCTGGGGTGTCTAGGTTCAAACCAAGGCTTTTCTCTGCCTGTAGGACTTGGTACAAAGTGCTTACCCTCTCTGTGCCTCAGCTGCCTCATTTGGAAAATGGGGATCATACTAGTACTTACTTGTAAAGCGTTTATAACAGAGCCTATCTCACTGTAAACATTTCTCTTAGTTACTCAGGCCTGCCATGACACAAATACCATAGGTGAGTAGATTTAGAGAACAGGAATTTATTTTGTCACAGTTCTGGAGGCTAAACGCCCTAATCAGGGTCTCCGCCATGTTGATTCCTTCCGTGTTGGTAGCCCCCAGTGTTCCTTGCTTTCTGGCTTGTAGATGATCTTCCCACTGTGTGTCTCCAGTCTAATATGCTCTTTTTGTAACTCAAAAGTGATTAGATCTAGAGTCCACCCTGCTTGCTTATGACCTATTTAATATAACAACAAATGCTCAATTTCCAAACAGGATCATATTTATGGGTAGAAGGGCCAGAATTTCAATACGTATTTTTTTTTGAGTGGAGAGAGACACAATTCATGCTAACAGTTGTTAATATTTTCACCACCGCTTCTTCTATCACTGTCTCCATTACCACTACAAAAACATACTGTTCAGGGGGCAGCAGCTTCAGTCCTCATGAGACATGGTCCTTCGTGCCCAAAGTTTCCATCACCAGCTTGCAGTGGTAGGCTGTGCAAACCCTATGGATTGTAGCCCATATTTGTGTCAGAGCCTTTGTCATCAGAGGCCTGTGATTTATTGCTGCATTTTATTTTTGTGAGAGCAGGGGACCTGGCGATATGTTTTACATAATTAGAGAATTTCAATCACAGATTTTTTTTCTGGTTTATTAAAACACTTAAAAAAAAAAAAAACAGAGTCCTCAGCTCTTCTTCTGCGGCATTCTTGAAGTGTAGATTTGAAGGATGTGTGCTGTGTGATCTTTATACGTACACACATTCAATATTCTTATTACATTTTCTAAGTTATTAACCTCATGGAAATGTACAAACACTTCCTATTTGTAGACCACATGTTAAACCCTAAATCTAGCCAACATCTATAAAATTTGACAGATGATGTGCAATATATTTAAAGAATCATTTATCTGACTTGGAGACATTTTGGTATTTATACCTCTAGAGCCAGAGGGATGCCTTTAAACCATACAGAATCTCTAGACCAGGTAACGTATAGTTGATGGATCATAGAGTTAAGTATTGTAGTTTTAGAAAGAGCTTATAAAAATAGGAACCAGAACCAAATACAAGGGTGAAGGAGTTGACGTAGGAAGAAAGAACCATTAGAAGCTGTCAGCCATCATGATGAGTAGGGTTATGGTTTTTCCCAGGTGTGAATGTGGGCAGTAATTGTTACATGGTAGCAGTAAGAAAGTATCTTAGTCTCCTAGTGCTGCTGTAGCAGAAATACACAAGTGGGTGACTTTAAAGAGCAGGAATTTATTTTCTCACAGTTAGGAGACTAGAAGTCCAAATTCAGAGCACTGGCTCTAGGGGAGGGCTCTGTCTGTTGGCTATGGGGGAAGATTCTTGTTTCTTTCAGCTTCGATAGCCCCACCTTCCCTTGGCCCTTGGCGATTGTCAGATGGCATCTGTCTTCCTCAGGGTGTGCTTGCACGCGTGTCTAATCTGCTCTCTTTATAACTCAGAAGATGAAGCTCAAGGCACGCCTTACACTGATGTGGCCTCATTAATGTAACAAACAAAACCCTATTCCCAAGTGGGATTACATCCCCAGGGATAGGGGTTAGGATTAGAACACATATTTTGAGGGGACACATTTTAATCCATGACGGGAGGCTTTTGGCTTCAACTAAGAAAAGGCCCAACTCAAATGGTTTTAAAAAGAAAATGTATATCACACAATAGCAGGAAGCCCTCAATGGGGCCCAGGTTCCAGAACGCTGAGCATATTTCCCTCAGGCTTGCCCCCTCAGAATCGAAAGATGGTGGCAGGAGCACCAAGTATCACCACATACAGCGAGGCCCAAAGGCAGAAAAGGGACCACCCTTGTTTTTGTTGTTGTTGTTTCTTTCTTTTTTTTTAAAGTGTGAAGAAAGTTTTTCAGGGATCCCCAACGGACTTTTCTGTCTTCTTTTCAGGGTGGTTGGAGAGGTCCGTGAAGTCAGCAGGCTGTTTCCTAGTGTTTATACAGAGCGCCTATCCATAAGGCTTCTGCTTTTGCATTATTTCACAACCAGCAATGCCAGCTGGTACAATGAGACCCCACAGGCAAAGATGTTCTAGAAATGCAGCCATTTTTATGAATAAAGAGCCAGCGATAACTTGGGGGGTGAATAGGGATACTGGAAGACAATTACAATTCTAGTCTAACATATCTTCTCCTGGCTAATGCCTGAAATTCCCCCTGAGAGCTTTCTGCCTTTAGTTTGATCCCAAGCCAAATGTAAGATACTCCCCTGGCCTGGAGCTGATTGTGCCTTCTTATATAGGACCACTGGGTGGGATGAGCAGGCACTACGTGGCTATGGAACATTTTTTCCTCTGTTTGAAATTGAGTAATTGAAATTGAGATCAAGGGCGTCATGGCACATCCAGCGAAGTTAACTACAACCAACAAAAGGAAAAGGGCTGAAATACTAACTGCAGGGTCCCTCAGCTTAGGAACGAGATCCTCAGAGTTATTAAAAAAAATACCAGAAGTTCATCAGGGCCAATTCAAGTGGCAAGTTCAAGGTTCCTATTAATGTGCTGGGGACTAAATTAAATCAAAATAATTTGCCTTACTAAGAATACTTAGTGAAGAAAGGCAGGTGTGTCTTTAATTTCCCTCATCTTTCACAAAATAAAGAACACTGTCTTCCATTCACGGAGGCATGCTGTGCCCCTTTGCTGGGAGGGTAAGAGAAGCATTTGGGTTCATCTGAGATATTAGGGCTTAAAGACTGCTTGTGTTTAGACAGAGAAATTGGTATTACTTTGTGATTACATTCTCACCAAGTTTTTCAAACTTTCTACGTTTATGTTGGCATTTTGTATGAGTAGTCTTGTGATCTTGAAAATGAAGAATGTGGTTAATTAAAGTCAGCAGTAATTTATATAGTGGATAGCTCAATTATTCTTACTCTCACTTGGCTAAGTAATGAATCAAATGTTTTCTTTCAATGTGGGGGAAGAATTTATTCTCTAACGGGTCTCCCTGTGAGATTTATAAATTGCAATTATAAGTCACAGTTCATTACCATGGAGAGTGAATTATAAATAGATGATCCTTGTAAGAGTCTTATGGCAGAGTTGGGGAGCCAAATAATTGTTTTGCATTTATTTTTATTCATTTTTAAAATGATGAAACATTTCAAAAATTGAGAAAATAACGACATAGAACCATGTGCTCCTGACCCAGCTCCCTACCTTTATCAAGTCCTAGACTTTGCCACAGGTTCTTTTACAGAGTGAAAAGAGAAAGGCAGTTGAAATGTCTGCCTCCCGATGACGTTCCCCTTCCCAGTTTCCTCCCCAGAGGTGCCTACTAACTTCAGTTTTGTATTTTCCATTCCATTTTTTTATTACTGTATTTGTATGGGGCCCTGATGGTGTAGTGTTTAAGAGCTTGGCTACTAACCAAAAGGTCAGCAGTTGGAATCCATCAGCTGCTCCTTGGAAACCCTTATCGGACAGTTCTACTCTGTCCTTTAGGGTCGCTATGAGTCGGAATCAACAGCATCGGGTTGAGTTATATTTGTATATATCTAGAAACAGTAGGTCCCTGGCTGGAGCAAGCAGTTTGCCCTTGGCTATTAAAGATTGAGAGTTCAAAACTACCCCGTGGCATGGTAGAAGAAAGACCAATGATCTGCTGGCTCCTCCATAAGAATTACAGCCAAGAAAACCTGATAGAGCAATTCTACTCTGTAACACGTGGGGCTACCATGAGTCAGAATCGACTTTTTTTTTTTTTTTTTGGAGGGGTGTGGAAATAATTTATAGGATTGCTTCAAAATTTTTATTATACGGCCAAAGTATGTAATACTTAGAAATCCAGAGAGGTTTTGTAAGAAGTTGTGGTAAGTGATGTCTTAGGCTGGGTTCTTCAGAGAAGCAAAACCAGTAAAGCTAATAAATACACATAGAGAGAGATTTATATCAAGGAAACGGCTCACATGATTAGAGAGACTGGAACATCCCAAGTCCGTGGATCAGGATAGAGGCTTCTCCTGATTCGCGTAGCCGCAGAGGCTAGAGAACCCAATATTGGTAGGCCGAAGAACAGGGCTCTTGTTCATAGGCTGTGAAGATCGGTGAATCCCAAGATAGCCAATAAGCTGCTAGCTCCAGTCCCAACAACTGGAGGTCGGATGAACAGGAGGCAGTTACAGGATCCAGAGCAGGCAAAAGCCAGAACGTCCACTTATATTCAGATGCAGGCCACACACCCAAGGAAACATCCTTTCAACTGATTGGCTACTCACAGCAGATCCCATCATGGTAGTGATCACATATAAACACTGAGAATCATGTCCCAGCCAGGTTGACACACAATTTTAGCCATCACAAGCTCATTCTAAAATTTACATGGAAATGCAGAGGACCAAGAATAGCCAAATAACAAAGTAGAACGGTTTGCTTGATCAGATGTCAAGTCTTTTTAAAAAGCCGTAATAATTGTGGGAGCGTGGAGTGTTGCACAGACAGACATACAGGCTCACGGAATGCAGTACAAAGCCCAGTAGTAACACCGATGCGTTATGCTCGATTTTTGATCAGGGAAAAGTCTTTTGTATAAATGGAGCAGAGATAATTGGGTATCCATATGGAAAAAATGAAACGACCTCATTTTTCTCTTTATTCAAAAGTGAATTCCAGGGGGTTTGTAATCTAAATGCAAAAGGCAATTTATTAACTTACTGTCTTTGAAAAAGCCATTTTACCATGAGTGATTCTTTGATTCTTATTGGAATAAATTCAATTTGGGAGATTGAACTAAATGAACTATGGCAATGTGAAATTAAAATCTAGTTAAATATCTGTTTTCAAAGTTTTAAAATGAATATTTACTTAAGGTGGTTGCTGTAGTTTCTTTGTAAAGCCTTTTATCAGATTAGAGATGTTTCCTTCTATTTCTCACTTGCTAAGAGTTTCTTTAAATCATAAATGGATGTTAAAGTTTTTTAAGCCCTTCCATATATTTTGCCATTTCATAATTTTTGCCTTTATTCTCGTAATGTAGTGACTTATAAAAAAAAAAATAGTGATTGTTTTTTGAATGTTAAACCAACCTCCTATTCCTGAAATAAACATAACTTGTTTGTTATATATTATCTTTATATATAAATACGTATGTATGTATGTATCTATCTATATATGAAGATAACATTTACACATATATATAAGGGATTCGATTTGTTAAAAATACAAAATAAAACCAGTTGCTACTGAGTCGACCTGACTCATGACTACCCCATGCGTGTCACAGTAGAACAGTGTTCCATAGAGTTTTCGATGGCTGATTTTTTTAGAACTTCTAAATCTGTGTTCAGGGGTAAGTTCAGCCTGTAATTTTCCTTTTTTATGGTATCTTTATCAGGTTTTGATATTAAAATTTTCTTTTTCTGTTCTCTGGAAGAGCTTTTTGAAGATTTGACATTTTGTTCTTTCTTAAGTGTTCGATCAAATTTATCAATGAAGTCACCTGAGTCTGGAGTTTTCTTTGTGAGAAGCTTATAATCACAGATTAAATTTCTTAATAGTTATTATGCTGTTCAGATTTTCAATTCCATTTTCTGTTACTTTTGATAAATTATAATTTTTTAAGGATTTTTTTCATTTTATCTAAAGTGTCACATTTATTGGCATAAAGTTGTTTATAATATTCTCTTATTTTCCCAACATTTTTAGAAAACATGCAGTTTACTTTTAATGTACATTTAATACATTACTGATTTTTGTACTCACCATTTTTTTCTTGCATTCCAAGCCTTTACTTAGCATTTGCTGTTGTTCTTACTAAGGTATACCCTTATCAAATATACTTTCTGTGAGGGATTGAAATGATAAATTCTTCTGATCTTTGTGTATGAAAATGTCTGCATGTTGCTGTCACTAGTAAATGATAATTTAGCAGGGTATGAAACTACATAACACATTTAGACCATTATTGGTTGTAAGATAATTGGTATTATTTGAAGTGATTTTTTTTTTTTTTTGGTCCATCCTTTATTGTCACTCTGTTTTTTTTCTAAGCCCAGATCTATTTTTGAATGAAGCCTAGTGTAACCATCCTGGGTCTTATTTGTTAAGGTGAATATGCCAGACAATAGTTGGAGGAGAAAAGGAATTAATTTTTTATCTCCTCTTTTTTTATATAACTCGGATTGTATTATTATTCTGGACATTCATTTTGTGTTAAATTTTACTATTTAAAAAAATATGCTGGTTATGGAAAGAAATTATGACTGTTCCCGGACTTTCATCGTTTAGGGACTGTCCTGCCAGATGGTGGAAAATACCTCAAAACTGATTTTGGATTCTAAGATCAAGAAGAGCAAAAAGGAGATGGTAATATGGCATTAGGGAATCATTTCCTTTAGAACTCGTATTTATCAAGGAGCCTTGACAGCAGCGTCCCGTTCATGTGGCCGTCCTTCCTTGCAGTTCCTCCCTCTGCAGGTGGAGGAGTGTAGATGGTTTTTCACTCTGGGCATCTGTATTGGCTGCTGGCCCTGCAGCAGTAAAGCTGGCAGTAGATGAAAGCTGTGGATATTGTGGAAAAGAGAAAGCCCTCTCTGTGCCTTCCTCTGTCTTCCATCTGTGTAGCTGTCTCTGTCTGGCCTGCTTTATTTCTCCATGTGACAGTTTCTTTCCTTGTGTTTCTGTCACTCTCTTAATATGTGGTTCTAGTCTGACTTAGGTTGTCCACATAGCAAGGAGGAAATGGGCCCTGGCTGTATGCAATCCCCAAAAGGAGTTATTTCCACACTGTATGTTGAGACCATAGTGTGTGAAATTTGACAGTGTTTGTCCCCAACACAAAAACATTATCAACTATTCATTCAGAAAACTCTTTTGAGCATCTACTTCACCAGGCATTGTGCTAGACACTGGGAATTCAGAGAGAGTATAGATTCCTGCCCTCAGTTAGCTCATGGGCTAGGGAGGGAACATTGATGTGGTATATAAACATTGATGTGGGCTGTGATAAAGCTATGCTTCCAGAGTCTGGGTTGAGGGGGAGGCAGTCAGGCAAGTAATGGAGTACAGGGAAGGATATACAAAGGCCTGGAGACATGATGCAGCTGTAGTCTGTGGTTCCATTTAGGGCGTTTTTAGGGAAGCAGTCTGAGATAAGGTGGGGAGTGAGCAAGGTCAGATTTTAGGATGTGTGATGATCAAGGTATTGAATTTCCTCTGGAATGCAATTGTCAAGGCATCAGATTTCATGTGACATGGTCAGATTTCTGTTTTACATAGATCCCAAACCAAAAAATAAACCAAACCCACTGCCATCTAGTCAATTCGGACTGATAGCGACCCTATAGGACAGATTAGAATTGCCCCGTAGGGTTTCTAAGGAGCACCTGGTGGATTTGAACTGCTAACATTTTGGTTAGCAGCCATAGCTCTTAACCACTGCACCACCAGGGTTTCCTACCAGTGCTGGTAATATGGAAGATGGATTGGAACAGTGATACTGGGGCCCACTGAAGGCCTAGGACAGTAACTAGGGAAGAAATGAGGGAGACTGGATAGGGCGATAGTAAATCAACTATGTGAGGGCGTGGGTGGTGCAAATAGTTAAGAACTTGACAACTAGTGGAAGGTTGGTGGTTCAAGCCTCCCCAGAGACGCCTCAGAAGATAGGCTCAGCAATCTGCTTCAGAAAGGCCACAGCCATTGAAAATCCTATGGAAGCAGTTCTACTGTGTACACATGGGGTCACCATGAGTTGGAATTGACTCTACGGCAGCTAACAACAACAGAGAAAATAGAAGGTAGGGTTTGGGCTTGAGAGTTTTAGGAGGCAAGGTTAAAGGGTCTTGGAGCAGAGGTACAGTGACCATATAATTTATCATCTAAACTGAGATTTGACAACCTTTGAAAATTAAAGGGGGCACTGTTAATAACTGTGCTACAACAGCAGATGCAAACTGGAATTGACCTGGGCAACCTGGGTGTTTAATCACTGTAGGTAAATGTAAGTGAGAGACAGGATGACTCCCAGGCTTCTGGCTTGAGAGCTGGGCGAATGGGAAACAGGAGAAAGAACACATTGAGGGGAGATGAGTCCGATTTTGGTCAAGTTGAATACATGAGTGTAAAAATTCAAACTTATCATGTATTAACATCATCTTTGCTTTTGTTGTTGTTTTGTTTTTGTCTAACTGATACAGTTAAGTCCTCACTTACACATGTGGTTGAAGGTGTGGCTGTGCCCAAGCGATGACTCAGTCCAAGGCAGACATTAGAACTATAAGTTGGAAATGGGGTACTTATTGTAGAGCATGAGTCAAAGCTGAATCCTTTTGAGAGGGTGGTTGAGGGCAGGGTAAGATGGGGAAGTGGACATCATTACCAAGTAAGACGTTGCTTAGCAGGAACTAGCATGGGTTGCTGCTGGCCCTCAGGAATCACTGTAAAAAGGACAGGGTACAAAGGCCAACAGAGAAGATGAGGTTGCAGGTTCCTCCAGAAATGAGGACTATATTAACAGAGGTGTAGGTGGGGCAGGGAGGGGGATTGCGGGGTCAGGCGTGTAAGTCTTTTCCATTGGTGCCTCCTCAGGCCCCTGGACTGTCTGCTCTGATTCCTTAAGGTTGCTTGAGGCTCTTGAGACCTGCTAAAGGATTGTTGTTAGGTGCCATTGAGTCGGTTCTAACTCATAGTGACCTTGCGTACAACAGAACGAAGCACTACCCGGTCCTGCACCATCTTCAGAATTGTTATGCTTGAGCCCATTGTTGCAGCCACTGTGTGAGTCCATCTTGTTGAGCGTCTTCCTGTTTTTTTGCTGACCCTCTACTTTACTAAGTATGATGTCCTTCTCTAGGGACTGGTCCTTCCTGATAAGATGTCCAAAGTATGTGAGATGGAGTCTCACCATCCTTGCTTCTAAGGAGTATTCTGGTTGTACTTCTTCCAAGACAGTTTTGTTCATTCTCCTGGGAGTCCATGGTATATTCAGTATTCTTCACCAACACTATAATTTATCAACTATGCTAAAGGGTAGTTAAATTCTAATCATTAAAGGCTAATCTCAATTTATTTAAAAAAAAATTCACAGTTGTTTTAAGCTGTTGGAGATCTCTTCTCCGAGGATGTTTCTGTATTTTCAGCAGAAAATTCTTTCTGTCTTGACCAAGGTTGGAAAAGTGAAAGAAAAAAGAAACTACAATCAAATATTGAAGTAAATGCTCTCCATATTTGAATACTTGGAAGATTTTTCTGTCTTGATTTTGGTGGAAATGTGAGGAAATGAGAAGAGAGTTTGCTATTGAAAGTTGGTGTGCCTCATTTACTTCAGGCTTCCACAGTCTTGAATATATGGTGCCCTTTCAACATTCTGGTGGAATAATAAAAACTATAATCTTGTCTTTTTTTTCACTCTTCTGGGCTTATATTTGCATATTTAACGTGGTATTACCATAACGTTTGTTTCTTCTAAAGATAACTTCAGTTGCCCTCTCCCAGATGATGGACGTTTCTAGTTTGTAAAATTTTTTTTCTTCTCACCCAGTTTCCCAATTAGCACCTTGTTAGCTGCACACCTGCTGCGCCAAAAATCATATTGTGCTTTTTAACCTTTTTCAGGAAAAAAGAGAGAATAAAAAACATACTATTTATCTGTTAATTTACCCTCAAAGGAAGTGATGTCTCTGGCCGTGAAGCCTCCATGTCACTGCTGGTTGGGAGAACCTGCCCAGATTATTTAATAGATTCTAGAAATAGAAGGAGAAAGCTGATTGACAGGCCCCTGGAACCAGGGAGAACATCCACACAATCACAGAAGCTATGTGCACACTTCCAGCTCCAGATCACAGAGATGATGCCTGATGAGTGAACTGCTCCTCCGTCGGTTCCTGTGCATTTCTCTAAGGAAGAGGACAGAGGCGCTGCCATCACTATGCTACTCTGCAGTAATGTTCACTCACCATCTCGTTCTGTGATTAGCTTTATTTCCTATCATAGAAGAAATAAGTAGATTCCCTGGCTGCTTCATTTACAGATTTTTCATCAAGACACAATAACTTTACAATTAAATGGTTATTCATTTATTATACTTACTTTCACATACTGCATCTATTAAAGGCAAATATGCAGCCATTAGTATGTAAATTGAACTTGGGCCCTGAACAAATGAGGTGGAGCCTCAAACATTATTAATTGAGTAATTAGTTTCAGTGTAATGAGAGAAGAGCCAATAGGAATGTATGAAACTGTGCGTGGTGGGCCTGTCGACTTCATTTTGGTCTGGCTTAATTCATTTCTGTTTTGTGACATACAAGAGCCCTGGTGGCACAGTAGCTAAAGCGCTTGGCTGCTAACTGAAAGGTCAGAAGATCAAACCCACCAGCTGTTCCTTGGGAGAAAGATGTGGCAGCTAGCTTACATAAAAATTACAGCCTTGGAAACCCTACAGGGCAGTTCTTCTCTGTCCTACTGGGTCACTATAAACCAGAATCTACTCGACAGCAATGGGTGTGGTTTTGATTGGTGACATTTGGGTGAAATACCTTCATTTCAAGATGATTTGCATACTTTCTTAGCTATTAAATATGCATAGACAATTTAATGGAAAAATTGTTGAAAAAGCCTCCCAGAAATGCATAGAGAGTCCTCCCCCTCTGAAGCAACAGAGGTTGAAAAGAAGACACAGTGAGACCTCAGGTAGGGCTCTCCAGGCTTGACGCTCTGGGAGACCTCTGGTTCCAATGCGTCGTCTTCTCACCATCATCATTGCCTCCTGACCACCCTTCCACGTCCCCAGGTGACTCAGGCGCCTGAATGGGTTTTCTCTCCACCATTCTAGGAGCAATGCCAAGGGACTTGGCCTCCTGCAGTGCGGGAGTTTTTGATTGTGTAGCAGTGAGCATTGGTGTACAAGTACCTGTTTTCCTGCTTTCAAGTCTTCTAGGTATATACCCAGGAATGGAATTGCTGGGCCATATGGTAATTGGGTCTCTGTGAGTCAGAATTGACTCTATGGCACTGGGTTTTTGGTTTGGGTTATGGTAATTCTGTGTTTAACTTTTGAGGAAGTACCAAACTATTTTCCACAGGGACTACACCCTTTTACATTCCCACCAGCAATGAAGAGGGTTCCAATTTCTCCACATCCTCACAACACTTGTTATTTTCTTTTTTGATAATAACCACCCAGGTGGGTGTGAAGTTGCATTTCATTGTGGTTTTGATTTGCATTTCCCTAATGACATTGAAAGAAGCCCTGGTAGCTCAGTGGTTAAGCACTCAGCTGCTAACAAAAGGTCAGCAGTTCACATCCACCAGTGGCTCCATGGGAGAAAGATGTGGCAGTCTGCCTCCATAAAGATTAAAACCCAACCATAAAGATTACAGCCTTGGAAATCCTATAGGGCAGTTCTACTCTGTCCTCTATGGTTGCTGTGAGTCAGAATTGACTTGACAGCACACAACAATAATGACACTAAGCATCTTCTCGTGTGCTTCTTGGCCTTTTGTATATCTTTTTTGGAGAAATGCCTCTTTAAGTTTGTTGCCCATGAAAAAGAACAATCTCCAGGAAGTATTACTGAGGGAAAAAAATTTTTTTAAATATGGAGCAGTAAATATAGTATGCCCCCATGTGGATTTAAAAACATATCTATGCATTCACAGAAAATCCCTAGAGAAATACAAAAGAAACTGTTAACAGTGGTTCATCTGGGGAGGGGGGACCAGTGGACCAGCTTATAAGGGTGACATGATTTATATTTCATACCCTTTTATAACATTTGAATTATTTACCATATGCATGTATTACATTCTTGGCTGTTTTATACTCGATGTAACTTTTTGTAAATTTTAATTTTCACAAAAATTCAAACTTACAGAAAAGCTCCAAGAATGGTACAAGAAATACTCAAATACCCTTTCCTCAGATTCACCGATTATTTGAATGTATGTCTGTATATATGTAAGGAGCCCTGGTGGCACGGTGGTTAAGGCACAGCTGCTAACTGAAAGGTTCAGATCCCACCTCTGCCATGAACTACATGTGAGATTTCTCTGAGCCTGTTTTCTCATCTGTAAAATGGGAATAATATTAGTCTCAACCTTTTTTTTTTTTATAGGATAAGCATGTAAAGAGTAATGAGTTAAACACATGAAATCCTTAGCACAGTGGCTGACAGAGAGTACACACTCAATAGAGCTTGGTAACTATAGATGTGTCTATATGAGTATATAAAATAAATGCTTTAAATATATTTAAATGATGATATCAAATGCTTGTGTATAAAAACTTTCTCTTCTCTGTTAGAGTTACTCTCTGTACTTAAACATAGCAAATTATAGATAACATTGCGAAGAATGGGAATTCCAGAACACTTAATTGTGCTCATGAGGAACCAGTACTTAGACCAAGAAACAGTTGTTTGAACAGAACAAGGGAATACTGTGTGGTTTAAAGTCAGGAAAGGTATGCATCAGGGTTGTATGCTTTCACCATACCTATTCAATATGTATGCTGAGCAAATAATCCAAGAAGCTGGACTATATGAAGAAGAACGGGGCATCAAGATTGGAGGAAGACTCATAAACAACCAGCAATATGTAGGTGATACAACCTTGCTTGCTGAAAGTGAAGAGGACTTGAAGCACTTATTGATGAAGATCAAAGACCACAGCCTTCAGTATGAATTACATCTCAACAGAAAGAAAACAAAAATCCCCACAACTGGGCCACTAAGCAACATCCTGGTAAGTGGAGACAAGATTGAAGTTGTCAAGGATTTCATTTTAGTTGGATCCGCAGTCAACACCCGTGGAAGCAGCAGTCAAGAAATCAGATATGCATTGCATTATACAGTGTTCAAAAGTAAAGATGTCACTTTAAGGACTAAGATGTTCCTGACCCAAGCCATGGTGTTTTCAGTCATGTCATAAGCATGTGAAAGCTGGACAATGAATAAGGAACCCCCCAGAAGAATTGATGCCTTTGAATTATGGTGTTGGCGAAGAATACTGAATATACCATGGACTCACAGAAGAGCAAACAATTCTATATTGGAGGAAATACAGCCATGATGCTCATTAGAATCAAGGATGGCGAGATGTCATCTCACATATTTTGGATATGTTATCAGGAGGGATCAGTCCCTGAAGAAGGATGTAATGCTTGTTAAAATGGAGGGCCAGCAAAAGCGAGGAAGACCCCGGATGAGATGGATTGACACAGTGGCTGTAACAATGGGCCCAAACATAGTAATGTTGTGAGGATGGCGCAGGACTGGGCAGTGTTTTATTATGTTTACATAGGGTCACTATGAATCGGAATCAGCTCAACAGTGCCTAACAAAAACAATATGTACTTAAATGTACTCTATGTAAGTGCAAATGTACCAAAAATATTTTTCACAACTCTTAGTTTTTATCACAATGGCTTTCCCCACAAATAGGATAAATAATGAAATTTTAATGCCTGTTGTCTGGGTTCAGAAGAAGGATGGGTTCAGAAGAAGGACTGAGATATTTTTCAAAACTCCAAACCACTATTGTTGTTTTGCCATTTGAACATGCTTTACATTCTATCTGGAGGAAGGTGTGCTCCTGAGAGTCTGTGACCAGCAGCTTAAGCCTTGTTGAGTCAATGACGATTCCTTTTTGGTGGTCTCTTTTCTATAAACAGATAAGCAATCACCCACCATGACAACACTGTTACTTGATGATGCAAGTAAGACTCACAAACCTGCAAATCTGTTTAAAAATAAGTGGATAATGTATACATCTATCAAAACCCATAAATTTATGCATTTCACTGAATGCAAATTTTACAAAAAAGACTAAAAAATATTTACATAGATTTAAAAATATATATATATTATCCTCCCATTTGGGCCCAAGTATTCATCCTATCCTGCTTTGTCTTTTTCTGCCATTAGTTTCTTCTCCTTTTTCTTTGTCAGGAGGTTGGGCCCATAGGACAAAAGAGAAGAAGGTAAAGTTGAAGGTACATTTGGCTCTCTGGCTCTATTTTCCATTTGAAGTAACTGAGGCTCCAAGGCGTATTTACTATACTGTAGCCTAGTACAGAAACCAATCACCCCATCCTAACAGCTTCAACCCCGTTTCACCCCACCTAAAGCTCATTCTTATCCAGATACCAAAGTGACCAGCAACAGCATCCCCTGTATGGCTGTGCAGCCTCACTCTCCTTTCTCTCTGAAGTCGGGGTAGTATCTCCCCTACTTACATCACAGAAGTAACTGAGATCTTGCATATGAAATAATTTTATGTACTGGGACAGTACTGAACAGAGCTATCAAGATATGTTATCATTATGCCTCCAGAGACCTTTATTCATGATGTGAAGGTTAGGAAAGCCAGGAGAGAGCCTTGTCCTCCCCATTCCAAATAGTCTGGTTCACTTCCAATTGGAGCACTAGTTTCTTTCTGGCATTGGTGGTTCAGTGGTAGAATTCTCGCCTCCCATGCAGGAGACCGGGGTTTGATTCCTGGCCAATCCTTCTCATGTATAGCCACTACCCATTTGTCAGTAGAGGTTTGTCTGTTGCTATTATGCTGAACAGATTTCAGCAGAGCTTCTAAGCTAAAATGGACTAGGAAGAAAAACTTGGCAACCTGCTTCCAAAAATCAGCCAGTGAAAACCCTGTGGATCACAACAGTCCGACCCCCTAGTGATCATAGGGATTTTGCTGGACCAGGCAGTGTTTCCTTCTGTTATGCATGAGATTCTCCGTGAGTCAGGGGCCCACTCGGTGGCAGCTAACAACAACAAAAGTTATAGAGATAAATGTCAATATGTAAAATTAGTAGTATAGATAGCCAAATGCCACACTTGTTTAGTGTAAAGGTAAACAAAACTGTTAGGAAAGTTATATAATCATGGGTTGTAGAAAGTTATCACTCTCTGTATGTAGAATCATCAAGAACTTGGAAGCACAGCAACGTGACAGAGTTTACGAGAAGGCATGGTTTTACTTTGAAGTTTTCAGCCTGAGAGTGTGCAGGAAGAGGGCAAAGGGCTTTTTCATCACCACACTGGCAACATCGCTACTTACTCTCCATTCATTGAGAGCCCAGTGGGGTGGATCCCCTTCTGAACTTAAAAATGGGGTGGATCCCGGTATGAGCCCAGCTCTGGGGTGGGTCCCAGTCTGAATTTAGCAGTGGGGTGGATCCCAGTGTGAGCCCTGTCCTAGAATGGATCCTGGTGTGAGTCCTGCTCTGGGGTAGATCTGGTGTGAGACCTGCCCTAGGGTAGATCCTGCCTTAGAGAGAACCCTGTATTGCTAGAGAAAAGCCACACAAGAGAAACAGTTTCAAGGGCATTTAAGTGCTCTCTTGACTAGGAGTGCAAAAGAAAGTAAAAAATAAGAGTGAGAGAAATGGGAGTAGACCATAGTAGGCAAAAAAAAAGATATTCAGAAAGCTTTTATACTGGCTTTATTTTGCTTAAAAAAAAAAAAAAAAAATCAGCCTGCCAGTGCTACTGCTGAAGCAGTGGCCAGTATTGTTGCTGAATGTCCTCCCACAAGGTGCCATAACTCTCCCAGTGGCATGCAGGCAGAATTACCCAGCCAGGTGTGTGCAAGCCTGGGTGTGCTTGCTGACTGCAGCTCCAGGTCCCTCCTCCAGCTGACAGCTGCACTGTGAAACCTGCTGCTGTCCAGCTGCCAGGGAGGAAGAGGGGAGAATGGAGGCTGGGCGGGTGGCCCTGTGTGGGGGGCAGGTGGGGACTTTCTTCCCAGTGCACTTTCTGTTGTTTTTAATTTTACATTCTTTTTTTCTTAATTCTTATTTTGCTTTAAATGAAAGTTTACAAATAAAGTCAGTCTCTTATACAAAAATTTATATACACCTTGCTATATGTTCCTAATTGCACTCCCCCTAATGAGACAGCTCGCTCCTTCTCTCCACTCTCTCTTTTAGTGTCCATTCCACCAGCTTCTAACCCCCTCTGCCCTCTCATCTCCCCTCCAGATAGGAGATGCCAACATAGTCTCAAGTGTCTACTTTATCCAAGAAGCTCATTCTTCACCAGCGTCTTTTTCTATCCCCTTGTCCAGTCCAATCCCTGTCTGAAGAGTTGACTTTGGGAATGGTTCCTATCCTGGGCTAACAGAAGGTCTGGGGGCCATGACCACCAGGGTCCTTCTAGTCTCAGTCAGACCATTAAGTCTGGTCTTTTTACAAGAATTTGGGGTCTGCATCCCACTGCTCTCCTGTTTCCTCAGAGTTTCTCTGTTGTGTTACCCGTCAGGGCAGTTATCATTTGTACCCAGGCACCATCTGGTTATTCTGGTCTCAGGCTGTGTAGTTTCTGGTTCATGTGGCCCTTTCTGTCTCTTGGGCTCCTAATTATCTTGTGTCCTTGGTGTTCTTCATTCTCCTTTGGACTAGGTGAGTTGAGACCAATTGATGCATCTTAGATGGCCGCTTGCTAGTGGTTAAGACCCCAGATGCTGTTCTCCAAAGTGGGATGTAGAATGTGTTCTTAAGAGATTTTATTATGCCAGTTGACTTAGGTGTCTCCTGAAACCATGGTCCCCAAAGCCCCACCCCTGCTACGCTGTCCTTCGAAGCATTCAGTTTATTCAGAAAACGTGTTTGCTTTTGGTTTAGTCCAGTTGTGCTGACCTTGCCTGTATTGTGTGTTGTCTTTCCCTTCACCTAAAGTAGTTCTTATCGACTATTAGTGAATACACCTCTCCCTCATCTGTCCCTCCCTACCCCCTCAAGTGACCATCAAAGAATATTTTCTTCTCTGTTTAAACTATTTCTCGGGTTCCTATAATAGTGGTATTATACGATATTTGTCCTTTTGCAGCTGACTGATTTCACACAGCATAATGCCTTCCAGATTCCTCCATGTTATGAAATGTTTCACGGATTCATCACTGCTCTTTATCGATGCACAGTATTCCATTGTGTGAATATACCATAATTTATCCATTCATCCCTTGACGGTCACCTTCGTTGCTTCCATCTTTTTGCTATTGTAAATAGTGCTGCAATGAATATGGGTGTGCATGTATCTGTTCGTGTAAAGGCTCTTATTTCTCTAGGATATATTGCAAGGAGTGGGATTGCTGGATCATATGCAAGTTCTATTTCTAGCTTTTTAAGGAAGCGCCAAATCCATTTCCAAGGTGGTTGTACCATTTTACATTCCCACCAGCAGTGTATAAGTGTTCCAGTCTCTCCACAACCTCTCCAACATTTATTATTCTGGTTTTTTTGATTAATGCCAACCTTGTTGGAGTGAGATGGAATCTCATTGTAGTTTTGATTTGGATTTCTCTGATGGCTAATGACCGTGAGCATTTCCTCCTGTATCTGTTAGCTACCTGAATGTCTTCTTTAGTGAAGTGTCTGTTCATATCTTTTGCCAATTTTTTAAAAATAATTTTTATTGTGCTTTAAGTGAAAGTTTACAAATCAAGTCAGTCTGTCACAGATAAGCTAATATACACCTTACTACATAATCCCACTTACTCTCCCCCTAATGAGTCAGCCCGCTGCCTCCTTCCAGTCTCTCCTTTCGTGACCGTTTTGCCAGTTTCTAACCCTCTCTACCCTCCCATCTCCTCTCCAGACAGGAGATGCCAACACAGTCTCAAGTGTCCATCTGATACAAGTAGCTCACTCTTCATCAGCATCTCTCTCCTACCCACTGTCCAGTCCCTTCCATGATGGATGAGTTGTCTTCGGGAATGGTTCCTGTCCTGGGCCAACAGAAGGTTTGGGGACCATGACCGCCGGGATTCTTCTAGTCTCAGTCAGACCATTAAGTCTGATCTTTTTATGAGAATTTGGGGTCTGCATGCCACTGTTCTCCTGCTCCCTCAGGAGTTCTCTGTTGTGCTCCCTGTCAGGGCAGTCATCGATTGTGGCCGGGCACCATCTAGTTCTTCTGGTCTCAGGATGATGTAAGTCTCTAGTTCATGTGGCCCTTTCTGTCTCTTGGGCTCTTAGTTATCGTGTGACCTTGGTGTTCTTCATTCTCCTTTGATCCAGGTGGGTTGAGACCAATTGATGCATCTTACATGGCCGCTTGTTAGCATTTAAGACCCCAGACGCCACACTTCAAAGTGTTTCACCCATTTTTTAATTGGGTTATTTGTCTTTTTGTAGTTGAGTTTTTGTAGCATCATGTAGATTTTAGAGATCAGGCGTTGATCAGAAATGTCATAGGTAAAAACTTTTTCCCAGTCTGTAGGTAATCTTTTTACTCTTTTGGTGAACTCTTTGGATGAGCATAGGTGTTTGATTTTTTTAGGAGCTCCCAGTTATCTAGTTTTTCTTCTGCATTGTTAGTACTGTTTTGTATACTGTGTATGCCATGTATTAGGACCCCTAACATCGTCCCTATTTTTTCTTCATGACCTTTATTGTTTTAGATTTTATATTTAGGTCTTTGATTCATTTCGAGTTGTTTCATTTTTTTGCGGATGGATATCCAGTTATGCCAGCACCATTTGTTAAAAAACTATCTTTTCCCCATTTAACTGATTTGGGGCCTTTGTCAAATATCAACTGCTTATATGTGGATGGATTTATGTCTGGATTCTCAATTCTGTTCCATTGGTCCATGTATCTGTTGTTGTAACAGTACCGGGCTGTTATAATAGGTTCTGAAATCAGGTAGAGTGAGGCCTTCCACTTTGTTCTTCTTTTTCAGTAATGCTTGACATATGTGGGGCCTTTTTCGCTTCCATATGAAGTTGGTGATTTTGTTTCTCCATCTCATTAAAAAATGTCGTTGGAATTTGGATCAGAATTGCATTAAATCTATAGATCACTTTTGGTAGAATAGATGCTTTTACAACGTTAAGTCCTCCTATGCTGAGCAAGGTATGTTTTTCAACTGATGTAGGTCTCTCTTGGTTTCTTGCAGAAGTGTACTGTAGTTTTCTTTGTATAAGTCTTTTACATCTCTGGTAAAATTTATTCCTAAGTATTCTGTCTTTTGGGGGGCCACTGTAAATGGTATTGATTTGGTGATTTCCTCTTCGATGTTCTTTTTGTTGGTGTAGAGGTATCCAACGGATTTTTGGATATTTATCTTGTATCCTGATGCTCTGCTGAACTGTACTATTAGTTTCAGTAGTTTTCTTGAGAATTCCTGTGGGTTTTTTCTGTATAAGATCATGTCATCTCCAAATAGAGATACTTTTTTACTTTTTCCTTGCCAACCTGGATGCCCTTTATTTCTTTATGTAGCCTAATTGCTCCGGCTCGGACCCGCAGCGCAATGTTGAATAAGAGCAGTGATAAAGGGCATCCTTGTCTGGTTCCCAGTCTCAAGGGGAATGCTTTCAGGCTCTCTCCATTTAGGATGATGTTGGCTCTTGGCTTTGTATAAATACCCTTTATTATGTTGAGGAATTTTCCTTCTATTCCTCTTTTGCTGAGAGTTTTTATCATGAATGGGTGTTGTACTTTGTCAAATGCCTTTTCTGTATCAATTGATAGAATCATGTGATTCTTGTCTTTTACTTTATTTATGTGATGGATTACATTAATTGTTTTTCTAATGTTGAACTATCCCTGCATACCTGGTATGAATCCCACTTGGTCATGGTGAATTATTTTTTTGATATGTTATTGAATTCTATTGGCTAGAATTTTGTTGAGGATTTCTGCATCTCTGTTCATGAGGGATGTAGATCTGTAATTTTCTTTTTTTGTGGTGTCTTTACCTGGTTTTGGTATCAGGGATATGCTGGCTTCCTAGAATGCATTTGGAAGTATTCCGTCTTTTTCTGTGCTCTGAAATACTTTTAGTAGTAGTGGTGTTTACTCTTCTCTGAAAGTTTAGTAGAACTCTGCAGTAAAGCTGTCAGGGCCAGGGCTTTTTTTGTTGGGAGTTTTTTTGATTTTTCAATGTCTTCTTTTGTTATGGGTCTATTTAGTTGCTCTACCTTTGCTTGTATTAGTTTAGGTAGGTAGTGTGTTTCTAGGAATTCATCCATTTCTTTTAGGTTTTCAAATTTGTTAGAGTACAGTTTTTCATTGTAATCTGATATGCGTCTTTTAATTTCAGTTGGTTCTGTTGTAATGTTGCCCATCTCATTTCTTATTCAGGTTATTTGCTTCCACTCCTGTCTTTCTTTTCTCAGTTTGGCCAATGGTTTATCAATTTTGTTGATTTTTTTCAAAGATCCAGCTTTTGGTCTTGTTAATTCTTTCAGTTGCTTTTCTGTTTTCTCTTTCATTTAGCTCTGCTCTAATTTTTATTATTTGCTTTCTTCTGGTGCCTGAGTGTTTCTTTTGTTGCTCTCTTTCTATTTGTTCAAGTCGTAGGGGTAATTCTTGGATTTTGGCCCTTTTTTTCTTTTTGTATGTGTGCATTTATTGAATATAAGTTGACTTCTGAGCACTGCTTTCACTGTGTCCCAAAGGTTCTGACAGGAAGTGTTTTCATTGGATTCTATGAATTTCTTTATTCCATCCTTAATGTCTTCTATAATCCAGTCTTTTTTGAGGAGGATATTGTTCAGTTTCCAAATGTTTGATTTCTTTTCCCTGCTTTTTTCTGTTATTGATTTCTACTTTTACGGCCTTATAGTCAGAGAAGATGCTTTGTAATATTTCAGTGTTTTAGATTCTACTAAGTCTTGCTTTATGACCTAATATGTGGTCTATTCTAGAGAATGTTCTATGTGCACTAGAAAAGAAAGTATACTTGGTTACTTTTGTGTGAAGTGTTCTATATATGTTTATGAGGTCAGGTGGGTTGTTTGTGGCATTTAGATCTTCGGTGTCTTTATCGAGCTTCTTTATGGATGTCCTGTCTTTCACTGAAAGTGGTGTGTTGAAGTCTCCTACTGTTATTGCGGAGCTGTCTATCTCATTTTTCAGTGCTGATAGAGATTGTTTTATGTATCTTTCAGCCCTGTCATTGAGTGCATAAATATTTAATTTGGTTATATTCTCCTGGCATATTGTCCGTTTAATCAGTATATAGTGTCCTTCCTTATCCTTTGTGGTGGATTTAACTTTAAAGTCTATTTTGTCAGAAATCAGTATTGCCACTCCTACTATTTTTGATTGTTGTTTGCTTGATGTATTTTTTTCCATCCTTTGAGTTTTGGTTTGTTTGTGTTTCTTAGTCTAAGGCGTGTCTCTTGTAGGCAGCATATTGACAGATCATGTTCTTTAATCCATTCTGGCACTCTCTGCCTCTTTATTGGTGCATTTAGTCCATTTAAAAAAAATTTTAGATTCAGTGTAATCGTGGATAGGTATGAATTTAGTGGTATCATTTTGATGTCTTTTTTTGTGTGTTTTTGGCAGTTTCTTTTTCCCCACTTAATTTTTTGTACTGAGTAGATTATTTTTATATATTGTCCTTTCCTCATGTTCATTGTTGTTGATTTTGTTTCTCCTGAGTCTCTATTTTTTTCCTGTATTTTATTTTGATGTGTAGGATATTTTGTTTCCTTTCTGATTACCTTAATATTTACCCCTATTTTTCTAAATTTAAACTTAACTTTTATTTCTTCGTATCGTCTTCTCTTCCTCTGCAAAGGAAAGGTCTATGACTACATTTCTTAATCGCTCCTTATTGTTTTACGGTTGTCTTCTTTTACATAATAACATCGCTTTTGCCCTGTTTTGAGCGTTTTTTTACCTTGATTTATTTTTGTGATTCCCCTGTCTGGGTTGACTTCTGATTGTTCTGCCCAGTGTTTTGGTCTTGGGTTGATACCTGATATTATTGATTTTTTAACTGAAGAACTCCCTTTAGTATTTCTTGTATGTTTGGTTTTTACAAATTCCCTAAACTTCTGTTTGTCTGGAAATGTCCTAATTTCACCTTCATATTTGAGAGACAGTTTTGCTAGATATATGATTCTTGGCTGGCAATTTTTTTCCTTCAATTTTTTATATATGTCATCCCATTGCCTTCTTGCCTGCATTGTTTCTGCCGAGTAGTCCGAGCTTATTTTTATTGACTGTCATTTGTAGGTGACTTTTCATTTCTCCCTACCTGCTCTTAAAATTCTCTCTTTATCTTTGGTTTTGGCAAATTTGATTATAGTATTTCTTGGTGACTGTCTTTTAAAATCTACCGTATGTGGAGTTGAATGAGCATCTTGGATAGATATCTTCTCATCTTTCATGATATCAGGAAAGTTTTCTGCCAACATATCTTCAACAGTTGTCTCAGTTTTTTATGTTGTCCCTCCCTGTTCTGGTACTCCAGTTACTCATAGGTTATTTCTCTTGATAGAGTCCCACATAATTCTTAAGTTTTCTTCATTTTTTAAAATCTTTTATCTGATTTTTCTTCAAATATATTCGTGCCAAGTGCTTTATCTTCACACGTGCTCAATTCTGGTCCTCTGACTTTCTATCTTGTTATCTAATTCTGTAGTTTTGCTCTTAATCTTCTGAATTTCTGATTGCTGTCTGTGTGTGGACTTTTCTAGCTCATTAAATTTTTCATCATGGTTCTGAGTATCCTTTTTAATGTCTTGAACTGCTTTATCTGTGTGTTCCTTCTCTCGTTCTGCAGATAACCTGATTTTCTTCCTGATGTCTTGAAGGGTTCTGTATATTAATCTTTTGTATTCTGTCTCTGGTAATTTTAGGGAGGCACTTTCATCTAGAAGATCCCTTGATTCTTTGTTTTGAGAGCTTGTTGAGGCAATCATGTTCTGTTTCCTTATGTGATTTGATATTTACTGTTGTCTCCGAGTGCTCTATAAGTTATTGTATTTTATTTTATGTTTGCTTACTGTATCCTAGCTCCTTGCTTTGTTTTGTTTTGATATGCCCAAATGGGTTGCTTGAGTGAGCTAGCTTGATTATTTTTGCCTTTAGAGTCCTGGCGTCCTGTCCCCAGATGACTAGAGCTGGTATCAAGTATATGAGTCTAGAAGTCCATTCACTTTTCCTGCATAAATTCAGCTCAGGTATCCAGGTAGCTGATCATCAAGTATGTGGTACCGGCTCAGTGCTACAGTTTTAGAGGGACAGGGGTGATTGTCATAGGTACCGGTATCTGGTTGCAGCAGGGGGTAATGGTCTGAACAAGGCAGGGGCTGAAATCACCCCCTGTCTCTGAGGAAAGCGTGTGTACTCCCTGGAGTGTACAGGTGGGTAAGTTCTGCAGACTCACCGTGGGCACCCAATGCTTTTGGTTGTAAGGACTGGGAGGTAGCAGTTATCCTTGAACCCCTGTCACGGGTATCTGGGTGACCTGAGTGAAGCTGCCAGTCCTTAGGCCGCTGATGTGTATAGGTGAGGATCCTGTTTTACAGCCAAAGCGGTGTGAAACATCCAACACCCACCTCTCCACCACACAGCTGAAACAGTTGCAGCCTGCCAACCAGGGCCTATTCTCCTGAAATAGGCCGACACAGGTCCATGCAGAGGGGAAGGGTACTCAAATACCATGGACCATTTATATCTGGACAGTAGCTGCTTCTGTCCTGAGCTCTCCCAGTTAGTGGAGCTGTCAAATTATCTTTTCCCCCAGTTGTGAATTTATTCCTTTTCCAAGGCATGGAGGATGGCTCTTGGTGCTCATCGGGGCCTATCTCAGGCCCAGGGAAATCAACAACTGCTGAAGCCAGCTTAGGGACGGGGGTGCAGTAAAATATACGCAAGTACTTAGCTTTTGCCAAGAGCACCGTTCTCTGGTTCCGGAGGTATGAGTAGGCTGTGTGGCTGGCTGCTTCTCCCTGAGGAAACTGCAGCCAAACGCTCCCACCAGCCCGCTGCAGCCACTTCCGGGAATGGTGCCTGAGGGATCTCGGCAATTCAGGTCCAGTAGCTCCTCTCTGCTTCTGAACCATCTCTTCCTCCCTCTGCCCCTTGGTTCATTTTCTAAGCTTGCCTTTGAGGTTCAGGACTCTTGGCTTTTTATAAATATACTCTTTTCACTTGTTTTTTCAGGTCTTTGTTGTAAGAGTGCTCACCAGAAGTGTCTGTCTATTTCAGCACCTTGGTCCTGCCTCCTCCCCAGTATACTTTCTAAAGTTAACACAAAATGCATCCATTTCAGATTTACTCCAGTAAGTCAGCATCAGGGCCAGTTGCTCATGTTAATTACTATTAAAAAAAAATTGCTGTCTGACTCAATTGATTCTGACTCAGCATCCCTATAGGACAAAATAGAACTGCTCCAAAAGGTTTGCAAAGAGCAGCTGGTAGATTTGAACTACTGACCTTTTGGCTAGCAGCCAAAGGCTTAACCAGTACCCCATGCACCACTGTAAATAATGACCAGCACGTACGAAGCACTTTGTCACTGTGCTAAGTGCTTTTCATGCATTTCGTATAATCTTTACAATGGCATCATAAAGGTAGTACTAAAAGTATCCCCATTTTACAGATGAGGAAACTGGGGTTTAGAGAATTTCAGAAATGTGTTCTCAGTTATACAGCTATTAGGTTGAACCATATGAAATTGCCTTTTCTGGGGGGAAAAAATCGATTATCAATTTCATATATTCCAGTCTGATAATTTGTGGCAGAGCCTTTGCTGCTGGCTGACTCTAAGCTTGAACATGCATGTCGTCGCAGAACTCAGCAGGGCTAGGATAACTTTTAATCTGATATCACCAAGTTGGAAAAAATGGCCTCTACTGATGTTAAAACATATATATATATATGTGCTGTCTCTGAGAAAAATAGGGAAGTTTTCCTTTATGTTAAAAGTATGAGGTTTGGAATATTGAACTTTCTGATGTCATTACTCAACAGTACAGCTCCGCTGTATACAAAATGCTGGTTTATTTTTTCAAAGCAGAACAACCTGTGAAGCACACGTGGAGGTGCTTGAGGATGAGTGCTTGCATCCCTGGTGGTACAAATGGTTAATGTGCTCAGCTGCTAACCCAAAGCTTGAAGTTTGAGTCCACCCGTAGGTGCCTGGGAAGAAAGAGCTGGAGGTCTGCTGCCAAAAATTGAGCCATCGAAAACCCTATGGAGCAGTTCTTCTCCGATACACATGGGGTCACTGTGAATTGGAATCAACTCGACAGCAACTGGTTTTATTAATGGACTCTAGGAAATAAACATGCTGTATTGTCTGGTGATTTCCAGCCCTTACTCGTCACTAGACCCGTGACTAAACAAACATCAATGCATGAGTGTTCCCCACGCCCAACGCATAATTCTCATGCTTAAAATACAATCATTGTAAAAACAAAAATGTTCAAATATGCCAGATATATTCCTTGTCTTCCTTAGTGATTAGAATCTGTAAAAGGAATGAAATCAGAATAAAGAAGAGTATTTCTAGCTGAGGTTACATTTTTGGTTAAGTCCCAGACTTCAGGAAATGCAGTGCAGGCCACAAATACTTATTGAGTGCCCACTGCGGGTGCCTCCTGAGAAGAGGCCCTTTGCAGGACTTGCAGAAGAATTATATATGCTTAAATATGCCTGCTTGTTGGCCTCAGTTACTCCATTTTAATGGGGATTTTGTGTGCATGGCAGAGAAATATAGATGCCACTGAAATTATTAATAAATCAATGTGTTCAGGAGCAGTAGCCAGCACTCCCCCCTCTCCCGTATTTACAATTAGATTTATTTATTTACCATGTCCTTATATCATGTTTACAGGCGTTGTTCTGTGAGCTTTATGAAGACTGGCTTGTTTAATCCTCATATAACTCTATTGCATAAATCCTCATATAACTCTATTGCATAGATACTGTTAATATCCCAGTCTTACCAATCAGGAAACTGAGACCCAGAAGGTTAAACAGCATTCCCAAGGCCACACAACTGTAGCGGGACGTGGGGAGCCAGGTTTTGAACTCCGGCAGTCTGTTTTATCCTCCTAAAACATGATACACCTGGCAATCTTTTCTTCCTCGCCCCAGTACAGAAAAATAGCCATTTTCACTGGGGAAATCTGAATTTGATGTGTTCTCTTTTCCCTAAACGTGAGGCATTTTGCATTTATTTCTTGAGGCAATTATTGCAGAGTGTTAAATGGCGTTTTCGTTCAACTTGTGGTGGAATTTAGAAGCAAAAAGAGGGATATTCCAGGAGATAGCGCTACCATTTCTATTAAGGAATAGCCACCAGCTGTAAGTTCCTACACACAGACACACATACACATACATACAAATATACACCCACATATACATATGGACACACATGTACCCACACACATACACACAAACACCCACACACAGCCACCCCCACCCCCACCTCCCCCCACACACATACCCACCACACCTTGGGTATACAGATGAGGCTGTGAGCAGACTGTGTTTCTGGAAGCCTGCAATGCTAAGAAGTGAGTTTCCGCCCCTCTGGCTGTGGACACCACTCCATAACCAGAATTCTCCTTTCCTCCCCTGCTTTTCCTTTCATGAACCCAACGTTCCATGCTGTGAGAAAGAAAAAGCAGAATTTACCAGACTCTGAAAGAGTTGGGCAATTTTTGTAACATCATCACCTCCCCCCTTCCCCACTCCCACTACCGTGGAAACCAACCAGCCAACCTCTTAGTCTAACTTTTCAACAAACCTCAGCTGTCTGTACGTATTCCAGCCATTTCTTCAAGTTCTTGCATCTCTCTGCACAGGAATTTCATGTATTTTAAAAGAGGTTTTTAAAGCCTTTTTGAAGTAAACTCCTCTTTCTCTTCCTCTCTCCTCTCTCTCTTTCCCTCCCCCTCTCCCTCCCTTGTGTGTGCGTGTGTGTACGTGTGTGTGTGTACGTGTGTGTTTTAAATGTATCCTTTGGAGGAAAACCATCTTAGGTTCTGTCAGGGGCACATTTCTCCTTTATCAGTGTGTTTTCTTTTCCCTTTCACAGACATGTATCGGCCCCCAGATAGTATTTAATGAGGAGGTCTTTGAAATAAGTGAAAACAAAAGCTACTGTATGCCTCACCTGCATTAAGAGCAGCTCCTCTGTAAAACGTATAATTAGAAAACCAGAGGGCTGTGTTTCCGCACGTGCCGAGCATAGCTAGATATAGATGGCGTTCATAAAACCCTGCTTTCCAGTGCCGCCTTCTCTGATCAGAATAAGAATTAGGTTACATGGAAACGAAATGACAAGAGGCAGCAGAGGGAGGAAAAATGCATTATTATTATTGTAATATCCTTCCCATCTTCTTTTTCATACCAAAACATGGTGCTATAGAGCATTGGAAACCCTGGTGGCGTAGTGGTTAAGTGCTAGCCAAAGGGTCGGCAGTTCAAATCCACCAGGCGCTTCTTGGAAACTCTATGGGGCAGTTCTACTCTGTCCCATAGGGTCACTATGAGTCGGAATCGACTCGACGGCACTGGGTTTTATAGAGCTTTAGGGATAACTATGTATAAAAAGAAAGCAGAATTGTGGGGGGGTAACTGTTTACTTTTTTGTAGATGAAAAAATAAAAATGGTCCATATTTCTGTTTTAAAGACTGTGTGTCCTCAGGATTGGCCCCGGTTGTATTACAGCCCTAGAAGCCTGTTATGTACATTCTCTGTAAGCCACCATGGTTGAGGAATGGGCTCAGCCAAAATGGGCAGCTAATTGGGGGATATATGACTCAATCATCGCCCAATTTACAAGTGACTGATAAATAAGGGAACAAAATGCACTTAATATAAAACCTCTATTGACCGTAATTAAATTTGTATTTCATTGTTATAGTAGCATCTTACAGCACTTTAGGATATGTTTCAGTTAAAAAAGTGAATTGCATTTTTTTTTTTTAATTAAATGCAGTTTGTTCTCTTATTTACCTGCTTGGTAGCTCTTTGACCTCTGTCGACTCATCTCACCCTTTGGACCTCATGTTCTTCATTTGCGAAATGGGAGTGTAATGGTTCCTAATTGAGGAACGTGTAAAGCAATGAATGTCAAAATGTCCTATACATGTTAGATTACTTTTTGGTACCCTGCTATTACAGATATGGAGCCCTGGTGACACAGTAGTTAAGAGCTTGGCTGCTAACCAAAAGGTCAGCAGTTTGAATCCACCAGCCACTCCTTGGAAAACCTATGGGGCAGTTCTACTCTGTCCTTGCCTTAGTCATCTAGTGCTGCTATAACAGAAGTACTGCAAGTGGATGCCTTTTTTTTTTTTTAATTCTTATTGTACTTTAAGTGAGAGTTTACAAATCAAGTCACTCTCTCATACAAAAATTTATACACACCATGATATACACTCTTAATTGCTCTCCCCGTAATGAGACAGCTCGCTCCTTCCTTCCACTCTCTCTTTTTGTGTCCATTCATGCAGCTTCTGACCCCTCCTCTACCCTCTCCTTTCCCCTCCAGACGGGAGATGCCAACACGGTCTCATGTGTCTACTTCATCCAAGAAGCACACTCTTCAACACTATCATTTTCTGTCCCATTGTCCAGTCCAATCCCTGTCTGAAGAGTTGGCTTTGGGAATGGTTCCTTCCTTGGGGTACCAGAAGGTCTGGAGACCATGACTACTGGAGTCCTAGTCTCAGTCAGACCATTAAGTCTGGTCTTTTTATGAGGATTTGAGGTCTGTATCCCACTGCTCTCCTACTCCTTCAGGGGTTGTGTTTCCTGTCACAGCAGTCATCCGTTGTAGCCGGGCACCATCTAGTTCTTCTGGTCTCAGGCTGATGTAGTCTCTGGTTTATGTGGCCCCTTCTGTCTCTTGGGCGCATATTTACCTTGTGCCTCTGGTGTTCTTCATTCTCTTTTGGCCCAGGTGAGTTGAGACCAATTAATGCATCTTAGATGGCCACTTGCTAGTGTTTAAGACCTCAGACGCCTCTCTCCATAATGAGATGAAGAATGTTATCTTCATAGATTTTATTATGCCACTTGACTGAGATGTACCCTGAAACCATAGTACCAAACCCCCACCCCTTCGAAGCGTTCAGTTTATTCAGGAGACTGCTTTGCTTTTGGTTTAGTCCAGTTGTGCTGACCTCCTTTTACTGTGTGTTGTCTTTCCCTTCACCTAAAGTAGTTCTTATCTACTAATTAGTGAAATCTCTCTCCTTCCCTCCTTCCTTCATCTCATAACCATCAAAGAATATTTTCTTCTCTGTTTAAACTATTTCTTGAGTTCTTATAATAGTGGTCTTATACAATATTTGTCATTTTGGAACTGCCTAATTTCACTCAGCATAATGCCTTCCAGATTCTTCCATGTTATGAAATGTTTCATAGATTCATCATGTTCTTCATGGATGTGTAGAATTCCATTGTGTGAATATACCATAATTTATTTATCCATTCATCTGTTGATGTGCACCTTGGTTGCTTCTATCTTTTTGCTATTGTAAACAGTGCCGCAATGAACATGGGTGTGCATATACCTGTTCGTGTAAAGGCTCTTATTTCTCTAGGATATGTTGCAAGGAGTGGGATTCCTGGATCATATGCAAGTTCTATTTCTAGCTTTTTAAGGAAGCGCCAAATTGATTTCTAAAGTGGTTGTACCATTTTACATGCCCACCAGCAATGTATAAGTGTTCCAGGCTCTCCACTACCTCTCCAACATTTATTGCTTTATGTTTTTTTGGATTGATGCCAGCCTTGTTAGAGTGTGATGGAATCTCATTGTAGTATTGATTTGGATTTCTCTAATGGCTAATGATCGTAAGCATTTCCTCATGTATCTGTTAGCTACCTAAATATCTTCTTTAGTGAAGTGCCTGTTCATATATTTTGCCCATTTATTAATTGGGATATTTGTCTTTTTGCAGTTGAGTTTTTGCAGTATCATGTAGATTTTAGAGATCAGGCGTTGATTGGAAATGTCTTAGCTGAAAACGTTTTCCCAGTTTATAGGTAATCTTTTTACTGTTTTGGTGAAGTCTTTGGATGAGCATAGGTGTTTCATTTTTAGGAGCTCCCAGTTATCTAGTTTTTCTTCTGCATTGTTAGTAATGTTTTGTATACTGTTTACACCATGTGTTAGGGCTCCTAGCATTGTCCCTGTTTTTTCTTACATGATCTTTATCGTTTTAGATTTTATAGTTAGGTCTTTGATCCACTTGGAGTTCGTTTTTGTGCATGGTGTGAGGCATGGGTCTTACTTCATTTTTTTTGCAGAAGGATATCCACTTATGCCACCACCATTTGTTAAAAAGACTGTCTTTTCCCCATTTAACTGACTTTGAGCCTTTGTCAAATACCAACTGCTCATATGTGAATGCATTTATGTCTGGATTCTCAATTCCGTTCCACTGGTCTATGTATCTGTTGTACCAGCACCAGGCTGTTTTGACTACTGTGGCAGTATACAAAAAAAAAAAACAAACCAAACCCTGTGGCAATATAATAGGTTCTAAAATCAGGTAGTGTGAGGCCTTCCACTTTGTTCTTCTTTTTCAATAATGCTTTACTTATCCGGGGCCTCTTTCCCTTCCATATCAAGTTGGTGATTTGTTTCTCCATCTTATTAAAAAATGTCGTTGGAATTTGGATCAGAATTGCATTGTATTTGTAGATGGTTTTGGTAGAAGAGACATTTTTACAATGTTAAGTCTTCCTATCCATGAGCAAGGTATGTTTTTCCACTTCTGTAGATCTCTTTTGGTTTCTTGCAGTAGTGTCTTGTAGTTTTCTTTGTATAGGTCTTTTACATCTCTGGTAAGATTTATTCCTATGTATTTTATTTTCCTGGGGGCTACTGTAAATGGTATTGATTTGGTGATTTCCTCTTTGATGTTCTTTTTGTTGGTATAGAAGAATCCCACTGATTTTTGTATGTTTATCTTGTATCCTGATATTCTTCAGAACTCTTCTATTAGTTTCAGTAGTTTTCTTGAGAATTCCTTAGGATTTTCTTGTATAAGATCATGTCATCTGTAAATAGAGATACTTTTACTTCTTCCTTGCCAATCTGTATGCCCTTTATTTCTTTATCTAGCCTAATTGCTCTGGCTAGGACCTCCAGCACAAGGTGGAATAAGAGTAGTGATAAAGGCATCCTTGTCTGGTTCCCGATCTCAAGGGGAATGCTTTCAGACTCTTTCCATTTAGGATGATGTTGGCTGTTGGCTTTGTATAAATGCCCATTGTTATGTTGAGGAATTTTCCTTCTATTCCTCTTTTGCTGAGAGTTTTTATCATGAATGGGTGTTGAACCTTGTCAGATGCCATTTCTGTATCAATTGGTAAAATCATGTGATTCTTGTCTTTTATTTATATGGTGGAGTGTATTGATTGTTTTTCTAATGTTGAACCATCCCTGCATACCTGATATGAATCCCACTTGCTCATGGTGAGTTATTTTTTTGATATGTTGTTGAGTTCTATTGGCTAGAATTTTGTTGAGGATTTTTACATCTAAGTTTATGAGGGATATCGGTCTGTAATTTTCTTTTTTTGTGTGTGGTGTCTTTACCTGGTTTTGGTATCAGGGATATGGTGGATTCATAAGAATGATTTTGGGTTTATTCCGTTTTTTTTCTATGCTTTGAAATACTTTTAGTAGTAGCAGTGTTAACTCTTCTCTGAAAGTTTGTAGAACTCTGCAGTAAAGCCGTCTAGGCGAGGGGTTTTCTTTGTTGGGAGTTTTTTGATTACCTTTTCAATCTCTTCATTTGTTATGGATCTATTTAGTCGTTCTACATCTGTTTGTGTTAGTTTAGGTAGGTAGTGTGTTTCTAGGAGTTCATTTCTTCTAGGTTTTCAAATTTGTCAGAGTACAGTTTTTCGTAGTAATCTGATGTGATTCTTTTAATTTCAGTTGGGTCTGTTGTAATACCGCCCACCTCATCTCTTATTCGGGTTATTTGGTTCCTCTCCTGTTTTTCTTTTGTCTGTTTGGCCAATGGTTTATCAAATCTGTAAATTTTTTTAGAGAACTAGGCTTTGGTGTTGCTTATTCTTTCAATTGTTTTTCTGTTTTCTATTTCATTTAATTCTGCTCTAATTTTTATTATTTGCTTTTTTCTGGTGTCTGAGGGCTTCTTTTGTTGCTCTCTTTCTATTTGTTCAAGCTGTAGGGATAATTCTTTGATTTTGGCCCTTTCTTCTTTTTGTATGTATGCGTTCATTGAATATAAGTTGACTTCTGAGCACTGCTTTCGCTGTGTCCCAAAGGTTCTGATAGGAAGTGTTTTCATTCTCATCGGATTCTGTGAATTTCTTTATTCCATCCTTAATGTCTTCTACAACCCAGTCTTTTTTGAGCAGGTTATTGTTCAGTTTCCAAGTGTTTGATTTCTTTTCCCTGCTTTTTCTGTTATTGATTTCTACTTTTATGTCCTTTTAGTCAGAGAAGATACTTTGTTATATTTCAATGTTTTAGATTCTGTTAAGGCTTGCTTTATGGCCTAATAAACCAAAACCAAACTCACTGCTGTCCAGTTGATTCTGACTCATAGGAACCCTATAGAACAGAGTAGAACTGCCCCGTAGAATTTCCAAGGAGTGCCTAGTGGACTCGAACTAATGACCTTTTGGTTAGTAGCCATAGCACTGAACCACTACGCCACTAGGGTTTGCTTACAACCTAACATGTGGTCTATTCTAGAGAGTGTCCCGTACGTACGAGAAAAGAAAGTATACTTAGCTGCTGTGGGGTGGAGTGTTCTGTATATGTCTATAAAGTCATATGGGTTGATTGTGGCATTTAGATCATCCATGTGTTTATTGAGCTTCTTTCTGGATGTCCTGTCCTTCACCAAAAGTGGTGTGTTGAAGCCTCCTACTATAATTGGGGAGTTGTCTGTCTCATTTTTCAATGCTGTTAGAGTTTGTTTTATGTATCTTGCAGCCCTGTCATTGGGTGCATAAATATTTAATATGGTTATATCTTCCTCGTATAATAAAAAAAATTGTCCCTTTAATCATTATATAGTGTCCTTCCTTATCCTTTGTGGTGGATTTAACTTTAAAGTCTATTTTGTCAGAAATTAATATTGCCACTCCTATTCTTTTTTGATTATTGTTTGCTTGATGTATTTTTTTCCCATCCTTTGAGTTTTAGTTTGTTTGCGTCTCTAAGTTTAAGGTGTGAATTTTGTAGGTCCCATATTCACAGATCATGTTTTTTTTATCCATTCTGCCACTCTCTGTCTCTTTATTGGTGCATTTAGCCCACTGACATTCAGGGTAATTATGGATAGGTTTTATGAATTTAGTGCTGTCATTTTGATGTCTTTTTTTGTGTGTTGTTGACAGTTTCTTTTTCCCACTTAATTTTTTGTGCTGAATATTTTATATATTGTCTATTCCTCTTATTCATTGTTGTTGATTTTGTTTCTCCTGAGTCTCTATTTTTTTCTCGTGTTTTATGTTGATGAGTAGGATAGGTAGCCTCCTTTGTGGTTACCTCAATATTTACCCCTATTTTTCTAAGTTTAAACCTAACTTTTGTTTCTTTGTATTGACTTGTCTTCCTCTCCATATGAAAGATCTATGACTACATTTCTTAGACCCTCTTTCTTGTTTTAATGATGTCTTCTTTTACGTAATAACATCATTGTTTCTCTGTTTTGAGCTTTTTTTTTTTTATCTAGACTTATTTTTGTGGTTTTCCTGTGTGGGTTGACCTCTAATTGCTCTGTCCAATGGTCTAGTCTTGGGTTGATACCTGATATTCTTGATTTTCTAACCAAAGAACTCCCTTTCGTGTTTCTTGTAGTTTTGGTTTGGTTTTTACAAATTCTCTCTAGTTCTCTTTATCTGGAAATGTCCTAATTTCACCTTCATGTTTGAGAGACAGTTTTGCTGGATATATGATTTTTGGCTGTCAAGTTTTTTTCTTTAATGCTTTATAGTCATCCCATTGCCTTCTTGCCTGCGTGGTTTCTGCCGAGTTGTCTGAGCTTATACTTATTGACTCTCCTCTGTAGGTGACTTTTTGTTTATCCCTAGCTGCTCTTAAAATTCTCTCTTTATGTTTGGTTTTCGCAAGTTTGGCAAGTTTGATCTGCCTTATGTGGAGTTCGATGAGCGTCTTGGATAGATATCTTCTCATCTTTCACGATATCAGGGAAGTTTTCTGCCAACAAATCTCTCTGTATTTTGTGTTATCCCTCCCTATCCTGGTACTCCAATCACTCATAGGTTATTTCTCTTGAAAGAGTCCCACATGATTCTTAAGGTTTCTTCATTTTTTTTTTAATTCTTTATCTGATTTTTCTTCACATATATTGGTGCCAAGTGCTTTATTTTCATGCTCACTAATTCTGCCTTCCACTTGCTCAGTTCTGCTCTTCTGAATTTCTCGTTGCTGTCTCTATGGATTCTTGCAGCTTATTAAATTTTTTATTAGGTTCTTGAATAATCTTTTTAATTTCTTCAACTTTTTTATCTGTGTGTTCCTTGGCTTGTTCTGCGTATTGCCTGCCTGATCTCCTTCCTATGTTTTGAAGGGTTCTGTATATTAATTGTTTGTATTCCGCATCTCGTAATTCCAGGAAGGCACTTTCACTGAGAAGATCCCTTGATTCTTTGTTTTGAGACCTTGTTGAAACATTCATGGTCTGTATCCTTATCTGATTTGATATTGACTGTTTTTTTTGTTGTTGTCTCCGGGCCATGTATATGTTATTAGTTTATTTTTTTTTTTTACTGTATTCTAGCTTCTTGCTTTGTTTTGTTTTGTTATGCCGAAATGGATTGCATGAGTGAGCTAGCTTGATTATTTTTGCCTTTGAAGCTGTGACGTCCTGTCATCAGATGTTTAGAGCTGTTATTAGGTCTATCAGTCTAGGAGTCCATTCACTTTTCTTGTATGGATTCAGCTTAGGTGTCCAGGCAGCTGGTCATTAAGTGCGAGGTACAGAGTCTGTCCTCCAGTCTTAGAGGGCCGAGGTGATTGGTGTGGGTACCTGTATCTCATCACAGCAGGGGGTCATGGTCTGAACAAGGCAGGGGGCTGAGAATCGTCCCCCAAGTGTCTCTGAGGAAAGTGCGTCCTTCTTCCCTAAAGCGTACAGGTGGGTGGGTTCTGCAGACAGACCATGAGCACCCAGTGCTTTTGGTTGTAAAGACTGGGAGGTACCAGTTATCCTGGAACCCCTGTCACCGGTATCTGGGTGACCTGAGTGGAGGCACAAGCCATTAGGTCCCTGACGTGGGTAGGTGAGGACGCTGTTCAATAGGCAAAGTGGTGTCAATCATCAAACACCCACCTCTCCACTTCACAGCGGAAACAGTTGCAGTCTGCCAGCAAGTGCCTATTCTCCTGAATTAGGCCCTCACAGCTCCATGCAGGGGGGAAAGGTGTTCAGAGTTCATGGACTGTTTATATGCCTGGACAGGAGCCGCTTCTGTCTGGAGTTCCCCAGGTCAGTGGAGCTGGCAAATTTTCTTTTCCCTCAATTGCGAATTTATTCCTTCTCCAAGGCCAGGAGAATGGCTCCAGGCACTCAATACGGACTATCTCAGGCCCAGGGAAATCAACAGCCTCTGAAGCTGGTGTGGGGGCGGGGGGCGCGGTAAAATATACACAAGTGCTTAGCTTTTGTGGAGAGCTCCGTTCTTCTGTGGTTCTAGAGGTGTGAGTAGGCTGTGCCGCTGGCTGCTTCTCCCTGAGGAAACTGCGGCCGAATACTACCAGTAGCCTGCCGCAGCCATTCCCAGGAATGGTGCCTGAGGGATCCCGGCGATTCTGGTCTGGTAACTCCTCTCCGCTTCTGAACTGACTCGCCCTCCAGCTGATGCTCAGTCCGTTTTCTAACTTTGCCTTTGATGTTCAGGGTTCCTAGCTTGTTGTAAATATAATCATTTCACTTGTTTTTTCGGGTCTTTGTTGTAAGAGGGGTCACCGGAAGCATACGGCTATTCCACCGCCTTGGCCCTACTTTCACAAGTGGATGGCATTAACAAAGAAAAGTTTATTGTCTCACAGTCTAGTAGCCTGTAAGTCCGAATTCAGGGCACCAGCTCCAGGGGCAGCTTTCTCTCCCTGTCGACTCTGGAGGAAGATCCCTTGTCATCAGTCTTCCCCAGTGGAGGAGCTTCTCAGGCACAGGGACCCCAGGTCCAAAGGACATGCTTTGTTCCCAGTGCTTCTTTCTTGGTGGTATGAGGTCCCCATGTCTCTCTGCTCACTTCTCTCTTTTATATCTCAATAGAGTTTGGCTTAAGACGCTATCTAATCTTGTAGACCTCATCATTATAACTGCTACTAATCCATCTTATTACATCATAGCAATAGGATTTACAACACCATAGGGAAATCACATCAGAAGATAAAATGGTAGACAATCATACAAGGGAATAATGACCTAGCCAAATGGACAGCTATTTTTGGGAGGACACAATTCAGTCCATGACTGTCCTGTAGAGTCACTATGATTTGGAATTGACTATGGCAATGAGTTTATTATTATTGTTATTACCGATATGCATATTGATGGCTAATGGAATTTAAGACTAATAGGATTTATACCAACAGAGTTTATTTTAATTCAGGAGATCCCAGGTTAGCAATGTAAAGGTGGAATCATAAGCTAATAGATTTCTCTAAATGAAATATTGTGTCCAAAAATATAAGGTTTGCAAACATTAGATTTGTTTTACAAAGTCTGTATTGCTTAACCCATGATTACAAGTTTGAATTCAGCTGGCTCCAGACGCATCCTTTCCACCACAACATTTCCCATGCTATGTTCCTTGCAAAAGAAAATTTTATGGCTAAATTTGGAGACATGGCTTCCCTTATTTGGAGATTCACAAGGCCCATTAGTATTTTTAAAGTTCTGAAAAGTCTTCCAGTAAGAAACCTGAACCAGCATTTCCCAAACTTATTTGACCATGGAACCCTTTTGACCATAGCATCTATTAATATTCTTCAGGTCTAATGCACTATAACACCTCAAGTTCATGAGGTTTGGAGTTCCCTGTGTTCAAATCCCACTCTGTGACCGTGGGTAAATTCTTAACTCTGTAAGCCTCAATGTTCTCATTTGTAAAAAGGGACAATAATATTTATTTCATAAACCAAAACCAAATGATTCTGACTCATGGCGACCCCGGGTGTTACACAGTGAGTGGGTTCAAACCGCCAACCTTTAGGTTAGTAGTCAAGTGTACACCATTTGTACCACCTAGGGACTGCCCTACTTATCTCATTGTTGTCATGTGTCCTCAAGTCACTTCCGACTCATAGCAATCCCATATGACACAATAGAACTTCCCTATAGGGTTTCCTTGGAAACCCTGATGGCCTAATGGTTAAGAGCTACTGCTGCTAACCAAAAGGTTGGCAGTTGAGATCCACCAGCTGTTCCTTGGAAACCCTATGGGGGAGTTCTACTCTGTCCTGTAGGGTCGCTATGAGTCAGAATCAACTCGATGGCAACAGGTTTGGTTTTTTGGTTTTAATCTTTATGGGAGCAGATCACCACATTTTGTGTCCCGAGGAGCAGCTGATGAGTTCAAACCCTAACCTTTTAGTTAGGAGCTGAGCGCTTAACCATTGCACTACCAGGGCTCCTTCATTTATCTCATAACCCATTGCCATTGAGTTGATTCTGATTCACAGTGACCCTAAAGGACCGAATAGGTCTGCTCTGTAGGGTTTCCAAGGCTCTAATCTTTATGAAAGCAGACTGCCACATCTTTCTGCCATGAAGCGGCTGGTGGGTTCAGACCACCAACCTTTTGGTTAACAGCCAAGCATTTAATCATTGCACCACCAGGGCTCTTATTTATCTCATACGTTTGCAGAATGAGATGATACATGTTTTAAGTACATGTTGTTAAATTAGATACCGTACGTAATAGCATGATAGCACATTGAAAGATATGTTAAACTCTGATTTAGAGCTTGTGGGAGCAGAGGGTGAGTTGGAAGCACTTGTAGGCCCCTCTGTGGTTGACTCCTGGCACTTGTGTGACAGTGAAGACACATGTCTGGCCTCTTTGTGATCACTTTTCCTCTTCTTAGGAGTTGTTGTTGTTAGGTGCCATCAAGTTGATTTTCAACTCATCGGGACCCCATTTGACAGAGTAGAACTGCCCCATAGGGTTTTCAGATTGTCCCAGATTTTTCTCTTGTGGAGCTACTGGGTGAGTTCAAATCACCAACCTTTATGCTAGCAGCTGATTGCAAACTGTTTATTCCAACTATGCTCCTTCAGTCAAGACTGTTGTCATTAGGTGCTGTTGAGTCGATTTCAACTCATAGCGACCCTGTAGAACAGAGTACAACTGCCCCATAGGGTTTCCAAGGAGTGACTGGTGGATTTGAACTGCCGACCTTTTGGTTAGCAGCTAAGCTCTTAACCATTGTGCCATCAGGGCTCCATACTTAGGGTCACCAGTTCACATGTGTGCAGGGGCCAGGTAGGGTCCCAGTGTGAAGATTATGGGGAAGTTGGTAGAGTATTGCCAGCCTCATGGGGGGGGGGCACAGCTGTTGACTTGTGGAAGTGCCAGTCCACTGTCACCACATCTTCCACTTTTTAAGAAATGAGTTAGAAATCCAAGTGGTGTAAAATTTCCTGATCTTTAAATGTAGACAGATTCTTCTGATTAAAACACCAAAACAATCATACTGTTTGGCCCAGGAGCTGTCAGTTTTGTAACCTCTGCATTAAAAGCAAACTTCTAGATGTCTCCACCGATGAGATCTTGGAGGTTACTTTCTCCCTCCCCTGCCGTGTCGCCCACCTTTCAGCTTTGCCCTGACACCTGCTGTTTCCCCAGCTAAGAGCAAAGGAAATCCGTCTTTTGTATTAAGCTAATGGTCCCCCTTTGTTCTGCCAACTGGGTCTCTGTCACTATCACAGCACCCTCTTTCCTCTAAGTATGCCTGCTCTCTTAGTCACTGATGGCCCAGAAGGTACCAGGCTCTATGTAGGGTTTTTTGCCTATAATTCCTTGTAAGGATCCCTTTACCTAATCCCTGCATCAGGAGTTAGGTAACTCAGGTAACTGAGTCAGGTCTCTGGCCAAGGTCTGTCTGGACCTAAAGGCCACACCTGCCCTGATCACCATACTCCGCTGCCCTTCTCCATGTTCACAGGTGGGCGTGGGTTGCCAGCTCCTCAGGGACCTTTTCTGAAATTTAATCATCTATCTGATTACACCTTTCTTGAGGGTCTTTGACCCTCCTTGTCCTGTCCCTGTTGAGACTGGTGCGTCTCTCAACCCTCTGAGCAGATGTGTCGTCTGGTTTAGCTTTATGAAATGATCACTGTGCCTGTACCAGTGCCCAGGAACTGGAGCCAGGACGCCTGGGTTCCAGTCCCAGATCTGCAGCTTCCCAACTGCAGTCCTGGGCAAGTTCCTTCACTTCTCTGGACCTCCGTTTCCTCACCTATAAAACCAGGATAGTAAAAGTAGGTATCTCATAGGTTAGTACGAGGAGTTGATGCAAAGCAAAGAGTCTGGCACACAGCAGGAGCTCTATAAATGCTAACGATCGTTAGTAATGGGATTGGGGTTATTAGCCTGGCAGGAGCACCATTTGTGCTTATAGTGGAATATGCTCAGAAAACAAGTTTGTCTTTGGCAGTAATCTTCTCTAGAATAATAGAAGAAGCATCTGTCATTTTGAAAACAGCCAGAACACTGCACCTTTGCTGGGCAGTCTTGGGTTTTTAGAGCACTTGAGGGGTGAATTCATGTTCCCTGCAGATGTGCCCGGCTGCAGCAGTCCACCACCTTGATTCCTCGGGTGTTAGATGAAGCACATGGGAACAGGCCAGACCTGGGAATGCTGGAATTGGGTGTGCGTAACCAACAAAATATTTTATGAAAGTAGATGCTGAGTATGTGCTCTCTTGGTAAATCACTGGTTGGAAGTACCTATTTTATTTTTCTCCATTTTATATATCACATAGACTTTTGTGCATAGATGTGGAACAAATTTGCCAAATTGAATATTCCATACATATAAAATAAGCTAGTACCTCTCAGTGGTTAGAAGCACAGACCTTGATGCCAGCCAGACAGGGCTCATGTCCCAGCCCTACCCCTGAAGAACTATGGGACTTGGAGTAAGTCACTTGTGTTCTGTAAGGTTCCATTTTTCCAGCCATAAACTGGCAGATAGTAATACTTACTTCCTAGGGTGGTTTTGAAGATGAAATGTCAGAATGTATGTAAGGTGCTCAGCTCAGTGCTGGCACATTGTAAGTGCTCAATAAATATTAGCTGATATGTAAAGTTGACAGCAGTATGAATTTGGGTCTCAGTTGTGGCACAAGTGATAGTGAAGGGCAATGTCTTCGTTAGCCATGTGACCTTCTCCAGAGAGAGATCAGCATAATGCATTAGGTTGGAGCCGTGGTTTCCGACACTGTGTGCATCAGAATCCCAGGTGGAGCTTTTAGGACAGACCAAGGTCAACCCTGTCCCCAGGTTCAGTTGATTAGTGGCTCAGGCACCCAGACAGTGGGTTGAGAACCTCTGAGCTAGAGCACAGTGACCCATGGCTAATGAGATCATGGTCAGTCTCTGCCTTTGGCAGTCCCCTTGACTGTGTTCCTGTCTGCACCTTAGTGTGGGCTAGCATGAAGACACGCCATTGGTCAATAAAGGACAAGCTCAGAGCGCAAGTATTCACACACTTCCCTCCCACCTCTCGGAAGATTATTCCCAGTATATAATCGATGCACATACGGGTTTGGGTAAGAGATGGGACCAATACACCTTTTCCGTTCATTGTTTACCCCTAAACTCCACACACATAGAACCTGTTCCCATAGATTTTATGAGTCAGGAGAAATATAGCCTTGTAAAAATTGTGCTGAGCTTGTCAACACTTTGATTTTCTTGGGAGAAAAAAAAAAAGATTTTGCTTTCCTTTTCCACACAGCCTATCATATGTTATGCGCCTTTTTAGACCTTTCTCTTTCACTACATTGGAAGCCCCTGTTGAAGAATACGTATGTTCTATGCATTTTTAATTTCCCAACAGCTAACTCATTGCCTTGCGCATTGAAGGCATAGAGTAAAATTCCTGGTGAATTGGGTTAACCATGACAAATCACTAACCAGTCATCAAGAAAAGCTGTGCAAATTTATTCTACGGTGTTTAAGTTTTCTAATCAATAACAAAAAAAAAAGGTATAAGAATAAATACGATTGCCACATTACACTTTTTAAAATAAGCCCAGACTCTGTTTAGAAAACGTGTGGGAATGGGCGAGGGAACACTTTGGTATTGATGCCATTTAACCTCAAATAGAGAAAACTTCATCCTTTCACCTGTTTTGACAAAACTAGAGCTTGGGAAAATCATACCATCCTTAAATGAAGCTAAGCTATCTAAAACTCGTGCTGAGGGGCCCAAGCAGCAATAGGAAGGAGGGTAAACACATGAACTGAAAGATCTAGACTGGGTCATCAGTTCCTTGTGTTTGAGAGTTGATTGAATATGAAAAATAATCTTATATTATCTCTATGAGTTACATCAACCAATCTGAGCTACCAGTCTGTTAAGTATTGTGGGGAAGACCACAAAAACATAAGACGTTAATTCGGCTGTAATGAAGGTTGCTTCCAGACTCAGCTCTTTCTCATGAGATGCAATACTGTGGCCTGCTGGTCAATTCTGCTTGAAAGTCCTGCTTGTGTTCCAAAGTCCACATACTAAACCTGAGCTCAGCAGCCTGAGCCCTTAACCATTGTGCCACCAGGGCTGCATACTAAACACAGTACAACTGTTTCTCAACATGTTAGAGCTGGAAGGAACCTCAGATACGATCCCCTGGGTTTTGCTGATACAACGTTTTTGTTCTAGCGATTTCTTCTTTCCGCTGCCCTCATGAAGCAATTGGTAATACTTGCTCTTTGAGTTCCCTTAGCACTGTGATTGTACCTCTTTTTTAAGTTAATCTAGCCAACATTTAAATTAAATACTTAAATTCATCTAACCCATACCTGCCTCGCCTACCCGATTGTAAACTTCTTGAGAAAAAGAGAAGTTTGCTGATCTTAATGTCTCTTGTGTACTTTTCAGGTTTCTTTGCCGATTGTGTTCAATAAATATTTGATGAATGAACGAATGAATGAAAAAAAGAAAGAGAAATATGGACAAAGATGAATTAATCTGTGCCAAAGTGTGCTTTGCAGACAATACATTTTATAGAATTTGTATTTTCATACCTCTTCTGTAGCCCTTCTAGAATATGCCACTTTCGCTTTGATTGACTCAAACCTTGAAGAGAGTCAAAACCTTTGCTGTCACTTGTAATACTTTAAAGCAGTTGAAATCTGTGGTGAGAAATAGTAGGAAAATTCACCAACCTCTTGGCTCTCAGATAGACTTAGCCTGCAGACCAAACTCCCTCTTTGTTTATCGATTTATCTAGTGCCTTTACTTTAGCCACTCACCTGAAGGGATCCCATATTTCAGCCACCCACAACCAATACTCAGGAAGAATGGCGGAAGAGAGCAGACCCCATCTCAGCTGATATGTCCTCCATTGTGTCTGCCCTCATTTCCTTTCAGCAAGGAAGTTCTTCCCCTTCATAGCATGCACAGCCCTCCTTCCTGCTGTGTCAGGCCCCAAAGCAAGAGCCACCCAGGAGGGAGGACCCAGCAGGTGCCTGGGCCTTGTCAAGGTAACAGCTGATAGCTTGAAGGGGTCATCCATCATTCTCACCCACATGGCCACTTAGCTCCCAGCCCTGCTCACACCCCTCCCACCCCTGCCAGAGGCCCTCTCTCCCTTTAGCCTGCCTCTGCCTTATCTCCTTGTCACAATCAGGAAAAGGGCCAGCCAGCCCAAGCCTTCTGAGCAGTGACAAGGTTCTGGTTCATTAGCAGTAGACAACATGCCAGGGAGTGGTGTGCAGATGGACCCACCTGACAGGTAGAGCAGGTGATTCAGCTCCAGGAAGCTCACTCTGTGCCGCTGCTCTTGGAAGGCTTGCTGCTGCGGCATCTCCTCGTGGGAGCCACACTCTGCCCGCCCCACCCTCTACCAACACCCCCAACACAGGGGAGCCCCGCGGCCCCTCATCCACGGGTAAGGTGATACAGGCGAGAAACGCTAGAGAACACACTGCAGACCTGAGGTGAGGGCTCGAGTTCGTCCCTTTATCCCTACCGCTTTCAGCCTCCCCCCAAATAAATAAATATGAGGAATTTAGAACCATGAAAACTCAGCCAAGAAGAAATTCCAATGTATCTGGTATGTCAAATCCCTGCTCCTCTCCCTCAGCAGGAACAAAGACTGCATGCATATCACCTATCAAGCGGGCATAGCAGCGAGGTACTGCCAGCCATTCTGAGTCTTCGGGTTATTTGGGGAGGAAATTCCTGAAAAACAGCTAATAGGAAAATGTTTGATTCCATTTTATTCAGGCTCAGACTAAATGTCTTATGACACTGCAGGGCTGGGAGAAGCCCTGGGGACAGGGAGTGCCTGAAGGGCCCGGTGCTGAGGAGGAAAGGGCTATGTTCTCTGACTTGGTGCCATTTATCATACGCAATTAATGGTGGCCCCTCAGGGCAGCAGGCGACTGGGCACACAGTCCCTCGGCCCCTGGCCAGGACCCTTGAGAGGGGTGTCATTGCCACATGGCAGATGTAAGTGACATTCTTCCCACCCACCCCCCCACAGTCCGCTCCCATCGAGTGGAAACCTTACTCCCTCATGCTGACTCCCAAGTCCCTCTCTTGCTTGAGTTTGTTGTGACACCACTGTATTTTATCTGAGGAAGGAACAGGGAGAAACCAGAAGGACCAAGGGTCTGGAGTCTGTTCCTTTATGGGGAGGGGAGGCTTCAGGGATGTGCTTGGGAAGTGTTTAGAGTTGTAAGAGGAGATGGAGTTGGTGCTTTTGCACTTCCCCTAAATGAGCGGCATTTGTGCTTGAAGCAGCTTGGTTACTCCCCGAGCCACTCCTCACCACCCTCTTTTCTTTGTTTAGATTTATGTTGTGATTTCTTTATTCCGGATCTTATCTGTGTCGTTTATTAAAATCTGCTGGGATGGAGACCTCAGAGTCTGCCTGGTGGATCTTTTTCTCTCCTTTTTTTTTTTTTAGGTGTATCACTCAGGGGCCAGCCGGGAGACAGAAAGCACACCAGCTGTTTTGTTTTTTGTAAGCTCAGAGGATTCCATGTCAGGTAACTGAAGAGGCAGCGGGAGAACACTAAGATATGCCAAGGCAGTGACTGTAGGAAGCAGCTGCCCTTGTCAGGCCGAGGGAACAAAGAAGAGGTTGGAACTAAAAGCCTGGTAGAGGGTCCCTCAGAGCTAAGAACCAGACCTCTGAAGAGGGTGGATTGGGGCTCAGTGAAGCGACCTGTGGGGCTGAGGCCCGCCTCTAAGGAGATTGTGCGGGGGTTGGGGTGGCTGTGCAATGAGGCAGCTCCTGCAGGTATTGGAAAAACTGCAGCCTGGTTTGGCTGCTGCTCCCCTACAGGCTGCCACTGCTGGACTGCAGAGCTGGTGCTGCTGGTAGCTCTGGGAGGAGGCAGGAAGGAGCCAGACCCTTCAACTTCTTTCTAGAGCCATTGGCAGAGCCTGGTAGGGAGGTACTGGCTGAGCTGTAGTTACAGAGCGCCAGCCCAGCACTGTGCAGCAGAGTGGGGGAAGGAAGGTGGGCTGGAGCTGATAGGCAGTAGCTTCCTACCTGGCACACAAGGTGAATGTCTTGGTCAGCCTTAGAAGCAGGTCCTTCCTCCCATAGCACTCTGAGCTTCCAGCATCCACTTCTTGTTTCCTCTGTCCACACATACGTGACCTTTCAGCTCTCCACAACAAGAGTCCAGAAGATCCGGTGCTTTTCCAAGTTTTCAGTTTGTTGTCCCTTCATCCCCCTTCCACCTTGATGTATATAGCTCAGGGGGAAATGGTGTCTCATCCCTGCTTCCCAGTCCTCTGCTCTTTACAGCAGGTCTCCCTCCTGCCAGCGTTTCTCTGATGGCTCTTCTGTTTTCCTGCTCCCCTGCCCCGAGAACCAGCTTCCCTGGTAGGATAACCAGTCAAGACTGGTGAAATCACCTCTCGTAAAAGAGAGTCAAAAGCCTTCCTAATTCAGTTCTTCAAAAGTTGGCTATTTCCAATGTGTGCCAGGTGCCATGGTTAGCACAAAGCTTCAGGAGAACATGTAATCCCTGCCCTTAAAACATGTTTAATCAGGCAAAGTGAACAGATATGTAAACTCACCCCTAGATTACATACCACAGTGGTAAGCGCTGCCACATAAGCAGGCAGTAGCTGGATCTGGATTCACTCATGGCTCTACCATGTAAGAGCAAGAAATAAATTAGTAAACATGTATGTATTTACTATTTGGAGTCCCCTGGTGATGCAGATGGTTAATATGCTCGGCTGCTAACCGAGAGGTTGGAGGTTCGAGGCAGGTTGGCTTGTATAACCAATGGAACCCAAAATTTGGGTTGCACTTTATTTTTTAATTTAAAATTTAGCAAGGACAAACCCCACTAATAATCTTTATCAGGTTTCCCTCTGCATAACTTGCTTAAGGAAGCCCTGGTGGTGTAGTGGCTAAGTGCTACAGCTGCGACCCAAAAGGTCGGCAGTTCAAATCCACGTTTGTTGAAACTCTATGGGGCACTTCTACTCTGTCCTATAGGGTCACTATGAGTCGGAATTGACTCAACGGCAATGGGTTTGGTTTTTTTTTTTCTTCATTTTTTAATCTGGTTAAACCCAGCATTTCCCAGATGTACTTGACAAAGGCCCAAGATTTTCAAGGCCCTCAGAATATGTGGAGTAATTTTGATTGGACAACAGCTTGTGAAATCCTAAGCATCTAATTTTGCAGATGAGAAGAGTCAGGCCTAGAGAGCTCGTAGTTTGTCCCAAGTCAGACATCAGTGAGAAGCAGGGCGAGGTCTAGAACGGCTGCCTCCCTACAGTGAGCTCTCAGGATGGCAGCATCTTCTGTAGAAAGTTCACAGTTTGCTGTCTTTCTGTTCTTGTCAGGTTCAGCAGATGGCCAAAACCTTTTTTATTCTCTTAAATAAAAATAAAAACCTTAAAAAAAAGTATAACTTTAACTAATAGTATGGTATTCATCTTGTTTATTAACGCGTTTTTATCCTTAAAATAATAGCTACATTGTTTTTCAGAATGAAGTAACTCTTAATTTATGTATTTTTTTATATGTAATTGTGGTAAAATATATATAGCAAAATATGTGCCATTTTAATTGTTTTGAAGTGAACAATTGAGCGACGTTAATCACATTCACCATGCTGTCTAACCATCCCACTATCGATTTCCAAAACTTTGTCATCACCCCAAATAGAAACTCCGTTCCCTGAAAGCAGTACCTCCCCGTCCTCCCCTGTCACCAGCCCTTGGTAACCGTCTACTTCCTGTCTTCATGCATTTACCTATTCTAGATATTTCATATAAGTGGGTTCATATAATATTTGTCCTTCTGTGTAGCTAAAAAGTTTTAATATGCACCCCATGTTTTATTACTTTAATGAGCCTACTTTATGAGGCTTTTACAGACTGGGTGGAAGGTGTGGTGTCCTCTGGGAAAGGCGGGTTCTTCTGATGATGGAGCAGAGGATTTTAGCTGGTGTTTACAGCGGCGGCTGAGCTTGCTGCCATTCCCCCAGGGAATCTTCCCTCACTACCAGCTGCACAGGTGCACCTCCAGTGTCCTGTGGTCGTCTTGCCCTGGAGGCTGTGAGCGCTGTGGGGGCAGAGGCCATGTCTGAGTAGCTGGAGCCACTGGAGAGGCCAGCATGGGCAAGCCATGTAGTAGGTACCTGGGGGACATGCTTTGAATTGTTCTGGTTATGTGTAGGTTATTCTGGAAACTCTCACCTGAGCTCAGGAGAGAGGGTGTCTCTCTGTCAGAAACCCACATACATGTCCCACTGACTTTAACTAAGCCTTACATTTGCCCTTCGTGGCCTTGTTCGGATAAGTTTTGACTTAATGCAAAAGAAAATACGTCTTTACATTTTTCCCCAATGTCAGGAACTCATCATTTTGTTTGTTGAAGCAGAATCTAATATAAACAGTTGGAATTTTATTTTAAATATAGAAAAAACAATTTATTTTTGAAACATGGATGCATGAACTGTAGCCAGTGTTTCCTCCCACTATACAATCTCTCTATGTAATGACTAAGCATTAATACTCATTTTCCTTTGATTTTATTTTTAATCTAATATTTCATATTTAGAAAATATGTTTAAATTATAATATCCTCTCATCCCATCCCCCTACCTCACCTTCTCTTCCCAGAGCAGCTATGGTGTTTTCATTTGAAAACTTAGGTGGTCACATCTAGCTTTTTGTTCTCTCTACGTTTCTACCATATAACTGAGAGTTAGACCATTTTCTAGAACTATCAAATCAATAATTGTCTTCAGAAGTAATTAACTTAGCCTAACCCACCTCCCCTGGGTATTTCTGTCACCCAGTGGGATTGAGAACAAAGTTTTAGACTTAGACACAGGGTGGGGGCTTGCTCATAGGGATCTTTTCCTGAGGAGCAATGGAAACATTAATTCTTTGGCATGATGGAGGCCAGGAAGAAATATTAAAACATGTAGTATCAAGGAATCTGGTTTAGAAAGACCAGTAGCTGGGATTGTAGAACAAGAGGATGGAGAGAGGCAGAAAGGAAGATGCTCCAATCAATGGAGTCCACTCTATAAGAGGCTTTCCATCAGTTCTGAAGTGTGAGCATTACTCCAAAGTTAAAAGCCGTTGGAAAGTCTTGAGTCCTTTAGAATTGCCCTACAACGTAGAGGTTAAACTGAAAACTTGGGGGGTTCACAGACCTAGTTTCTGTAATGTAGTCTTTTCTAGCAAGGGCCTTCATTTGCTTTAACTGAGGCAAATGGAAGGGAAACATCTCTCTCCTAGTGAACATGATCAACTAGGGAAAATCACAAACATGAAAATGACATGTGGCTCATAACATAGTGACATTACCAGGCCATAAATACGTAGACAAGAATGCCAGCGAAGATTTAAAAGATTGAGCAAACTCTTTTACAAATACTTTACCTCTGAAAAGAAAAAATGTAGTGCAGAATTAATGCTAGCTCTAGAAAAGCTAACTTTTTTAAAGACCTTCATTTCTTTGATCAATAATTTTATTCATTTATTTTTTTATAACATTATTGAGCTCTAATTCACATACCATACAATTCACCTACTTAAAGTGTATAATTCAGTGTTCTAGTATATTCACAGGGTTTTGTCATTATCACCACAATCAGTTTTAGAACATTTTCATCACCCCTAAAAGATACTTATTTTTAATATTTGTGTTGTGTGTAAAATATTCTGCCAGATGCTGGAACACAGTGGAAGGGAGGTCTGGGCCCCAGGCTCCCAGCTCCTTTGCAATCCCTTTGTTAGCTTGAAGCACATACATTATTTCATTTGAACAAAGGTTTCCAAGACTTGCTCTTTTTCTGTGTTTTAAAGTTGAAAACATTATATTTGGGCAGGGATCCTTGCTGTGGATTCCTGGAGGTCCCATGGAGAATGTGGGGCCACCTTGTGTGTTGGGCACTCTGTACGCTTACCCTGCGCAGCTGGAGAGCACAGAGTTTATCTTTTCTTCATTTTCCTTTTTAATGCATTGTGGTATATGATTTGTTTTAAGTAAAGAATTATAGAGCTTTAAAGTAGATTTGAGAAGATTAAAAAAGACTTGAAATTTTGTTTCTGCCTTTAAGGAATTTGTTAGATATTTGGGATCACAATTAATTGAAATACTAGGTTGCCAAAATGATTATTCCAGACTATTTCTCTATGGAAAAACTTTGTTCTCTGTGACTCTTTAGACAGAACTGAAATTCCATCAAAAATTAAGAACACTCATATGATGGAAAACTTCCTTAAAATTTAGGAGAATGTTTAGAACTTAGTGGGGCTCACGTGGTTTCTCGGTGAAGTAACAGAACAAATGTTTGCAGAGCAGAAATTGTGTCCACCTCTGACCAACACAGTGTTCTCCTGTCACGTGATGAAATGAAATTAAGTAAGAATAACAGCAAAATGTTAGAACAAAGTGAGAACTTCTGTAAATATGCAAGGCCACATGAAATCAAGAATTAGAACAACAGGAATTCATAATGTACGAAACCTGATAGGCATTTTTTTTATTACACAATGAATGTATGGAACTAAAGTAAAGGCTATTAAACATTTGGATGAAAAGCAAAGTAATTAATAGTGTGTCCTATTTTCATAGGAAAAAACTGATTTTTAAGTTAATTTAGATAAGTGCACAATCACATGGGCACAGACTGCCAATGCTTATAAAGATAATTAATAGAAAAGATAAATGAATCATGTGAAAAGGGAATGTCATGAAAGACCTCATAGGGATAAATGTTAGGTTTGATGTTTGTCTTAGGCTGGGTTCTCTAGAGAAGCAAAACTAGTGAAGCACATATATATAAAACCTATTACTGTCTAGCTGATTCTGATTCATAGTGACCCTATAGGACAGAATAGAACTGTCCCATTGGGTTTCCAAGGAGCAGCTGGTGGATTCAAACTGCCGACTTTTTGGTTAGCTGCCAAGTTCTTAACTACTGCACCACCAGGTTTCCAGGGCTATCTATCTATCTATATATATATATATATATATATATATATATATATATATATACACACACATAAAAGAGAGCGAGATTTATCTCAAGGAAATGGCTCATGCACTTGTAGAGGCTGGCAAATCCCAAGTTCATGGGTCAGGTATCAGGCTGGAGGCTTCTCCTGACTCACATAGCTGCGGGGGCTGACAAACCCAAGATTGGAAGGTCAGATGGCAGACTGCTGGCACACAGTCTGCGGAGGCTGACGAATCCAAGATCGGCAGGCAGTACAGTAGGCCGCTGGCTTGAGTCTCAAGATGATGATGACAAGCCAGATGCAGGATCTGGGGTGAGTAACAGCCAGTGAGCTTTGCCAGTATGTCCATATGTATATTGGATGTAGGCCATATCCCCTGAGGAAACTTCCCTTACAAATGATTGACTGATAACATCAGATCACATCATGGAGGTGATTATGTTATATCACAAAATAGAGGATAATTACATCGTTCCATAACTGCCAGATTGCATCATTATATAACTGCCAAACCACTGAGAATCATGGCCCAGCAAAGTTGACACACAACTGTCACCATCACAGTCCACCTCTAGTCAACTTGGCACCTATACATATCTCCTTAAACCATACACAGTCTCTAAATAAAGACAATTACAAAACTTGGACCTAACATGATACAACTAACATGCATACAATCAAAACATACTAGCCCAATTTACATCTTCCCTTTTATAAATGAAGAAAACAAAAGTATTTGATGCACATATATAAGGAAGGACTATTCATAACAATTACAGTCTTCGTTTCTGCACCTGGTCACGTGTTCATAACTCATATTTAGAACTACCTTCTTCCACCACCCATTCTGTATACCCTTTTCCCTCAGCAGTCACCTCCATTGGTCGTGGTTCTTTGCCTGGTAGGGTGACTCAAACCTTCATTCCTTAAGTGTTTGCCATTAGTAGTCATGTCAGAACTGGGTTGTTGTAGTTTTCCTTTGACACAGGGCATGGTAGTACTAAGAGATCTCCTATATTCCAGATATACTCTTTTTACCTCCATTATGCAACATCAGTCTGGTTTCTTTTTGGTAGCTAGGGTCAGTCACACCAGCCAATATGCTAACTACCTCCTTTGCCTGTTGATCCAGAGGCATGAAGAGCCTGAAGTGGCTGAATGGCAGTCTTAACTTCCAACTCAATGGAATCCATGTTGTGTCTCCATATGGGAACATTCCTCCCTTTGGAACTAAGAGCTCTAGATCCACAGAGCATAAGGTTGTGGGGACAGGAAGCAAAAATTTTGTGAGTAGGTCACCAGAGGTAATAGTGAGACCTGCCACTCCCGTGTCCACCCCTTGATTCCTGGAACTGTGAATCCCGATTGAGGAAAGACGTTGATTGGTTTCCACAGAATGTGTCATAGTATCCTTTGGTGACCATTCCCATGAGATGCAAATATGTTAACTTCTTTGACCCATCCCAAGAGGTCTGTCCACATACCTCTTCCCCATAGCTCTTTGTCACCCATCAGTCAATATACAGTCACAAATCTGGCTATTTCTTCTTCCCAGCAAAGTGAACAACCAGGTGCGCTGCTTGAAGTGCTGCCCATTGGGAGGATTTTACTTCACCACTGTCCTTCAGGAGGTCCCAGAAAAGGGCTGCAGCACTGCCACTGTCCACTTTGGAGTGGTGACTGCATATTGCACAGAACCGTCTGAAACCAGACAGGATTTTTCTCTTTCTCAGTCAACAGATCGTAAGGAACTCCTCATGAGGCCATAGGTGCAGGTTTGGAGATGGAAGGTAATGTGACAGGAGTGGAGATCATGGATATTTGGGCTACTTCCTCATGTGGCTTACTTGTGCCAAGATCGGCAGGCAATACAGCAGGCTACTAGCTCAAGTGCCAAGAACTTGGAGGTCAGATGATGACAAGCCAGACGCAGGATCCGGAGTGAGCAACAGACAGCAAGCTTTGCCAGAACGTCCATGTATTTTGGATACAGGCCACACCCTCAAGGAAACTCCCCTCATCGCATCAGATCACATCATGGAGGTGATTGTATTATATCACAAAATGGAGAATAACGATATCATTACATAACTGCCAAATTATATCATGCTATAACTGCCAAGGAAACCCTGGTGGTGTAGTGGTTAAGTACTACGGCTGCTAACCAAAGGGTAGGCAGTTTGAATCCGCCAGGCACTCCTTGGAAACTCTACGGGGCAGTTCTACTCTGTCCTATAGGGTCGCTATGAGTCGGAATCAACTCAACAGCGCTGGGTTTCGTTTGGGTTTGGTATAACTGCCAAACTACATCATTACATAACTGTCAAACTATATCATTACATAACTGCCAAACTACATCATTACATAACTGCCAAACCACTGTTGACACACAGCCTTAACCATCATAGTGTTATTTATATAATTGATGAGGTAGAATGGACTACTCTGGGAACAATACTAGAAACTAAGCTGTTTTGTATGAGGCTGTAGTTTCAAATGGGAAGCATTAAAGCATAGGGATGAGAAGAGTAAGCCTGGGCTTAGTAGACCTGCATTTGGATCTTGGTTCTGCCAGCTACTGGCTGTCTGACCTTAGGCAAATTACCAAGCCTCAGTTTCTTCATCTACACAATGGGAATAGGAATAAAGCCTATCTCATAGGATTGTGGGAGCCCTGGTGGCGCAGTGGTTAAGAGCTCGGCTGCTAACTGAAAGGTCGACAGTTTGAGGAGCAAGGAGAATAACGAAAACCAGACACAAGGGAAAGATTAGTCCAAAGGACTAATGGACCACAACTACCACAGCCTTCACCAGACTGAGTCCAATACAACTAGATGATGCCTGGCTACCACCACTGACTGCTCTGACAGGGATCACAATAGTGTTCTAGACAGAGCTGGAGAAAAATATAGAACAAAATTCTAACTCACAAAAAAAAGACCAGACTTTCTGGCCTGACAGAGACTGGAGAAACCCCAAGAGTATGGCCCCCAGACACCCGTTTAGCTCAGTAATGAAGTCACTCCTAAGGTTCACCCTTCAGCCAAAGACTGGACAGACCCATAAAACAAATTGAGACTCTTTGGGCACAGCAGCCCGGGGGCAAGGACTAGAAGGCAGGAGGGGACAGGAAAGCTGTTAACACGGAACCCAAGGTTGAGCAGGAGAGTGTTGAAGTGTTGTGGGATTGGTAACCAATGTCACAAAACAGTATATGTACTAAGTGTTTAATGAGAAGCTAGTTTGGTCTGTAAACATTCATCTAAAGTACAATTATAAAAAATAAATCAACAACAACAAAAGGTTGACAGTTCGAATCTACCAGCTGCTCCTTGGAAAACCCCATGGGAAGATTGTGAAGACAGTGAAGGCCCAATGGTAGAATTCTCACCTTCTGTCCAGGAGACCCAGGTTTGATATCTGGCATGTACTTGGTGCACCGCTACCATCCACCTGTCAGTGGAGGCTTGTATGTTGCTATTATCCTGAACAGGTTTCAGCAGAGCTTCTACCCTAAGACAAACTAGGAAGAAAGGACCAACAATCTACTCCCAAAAATCAACCAATGAAAACCCTATGGGTCATATCCCTCCTTTCTGCAGGCAGTCATGGGACAGGCACAGGAAGAGACGGCATCCCGTTCCATTGTGTGTCGAGCCACCATGTGCTGGGGCCAACTAAACAGCAGCTAACAGCAACATAGAATTGTGGTGTACATTAATGACGTGATACCCATAAAGTTCTTAGCACAGACCATGGCACACAGTAAGCACCCACAAATGGTAGCTATTATTATAGTATCATTACAGTAAAAGTCAAGGGGGCATGTGTTCTCGTTCAGAAAGAAAGCAGTGCCCATAGGAGCTGCAAGTAATCCTTTGATTAAATTTGGCCATGGTTCGAAGCTGGCTGAAATCCGCATTGACGGCCTCAGAACTCTGAAGAATTTGGGGAGGAACCAGAGACTTTCCCCTATTTGGTTGTCTTCCTGTAAAAATAATCTTTGAACAGCAACAACGACAAAATAAAATGGCTCAGCCTGAAGGGAACAAGACCAGAGATTGACTTTATAGGCTGACTAGCAGAGAAAAACACACATCGTGGGCGGTGGGTGATGATCTATTATCCTGTCTCAGTAACAATAAAAAAGAGAAGGGAGCTTACGTTAAGAGGAAATTTTTGACGTTTAAAAAAAAAAAAAACTTCATTGAAGTACAGGTACCACGTTCTGGGTTGCGGTATGGGTACTGCGTTATCTTATATCTTAGCGTATATTACCAGCTGAGAGTGTAAGATTCTCTTCCTTGAGAATATTTATGAACAAGTTCAGGGGGATCAAGAATTTTGATTTTTTCTGGAATGGTTAGAAGGCAGCCTTTCATGATTTTAACTCAGGAAGATATGTAGAGATATTTGCATTTTAGGTATGGGAATGAGCCTGGAGGCAGGGGACCAGCAAGGATGATAATATTATCAAACCAAAATTCCACTTTTTAGAACTACCCTCCTTCCCACCCAGTCACTTAGGCAAGCTTGTAATTCATAACCGGATCATGGGCAACAGTCAAACTTGTGTGTCTGTTAAAACCACTTGCTATCAAGTCGATTCTGACTCATGGTGACCCCATGTGTGTCAGAGCAGAACTGTGCTCCACAGGGTTTTCAGTGGCTCATTTTTTGGAAGTAGATTGCTGGCCCTTTCTTCCAAGGCACCCCTAGGTAGACTTGAATCTCCGACCTTTGGGTTAGGAGCCAAGCACATTAAACATTGCACCACCCGTGAACTGCCCCTCAGAACAGAGCTGCAGAATATAAAGCCTCTTAGCTGCAGTCTAAGACTGGCTTTCAGAACCAGGTGTGCCACAGCTCACGTTGTCCAGTTGGCATTGCTTTGTAGGCTGTAAGTAAATGTAAAAGTTATAACCATGCCCCCACTATAATCCCCCCACTACCACAGTACATATCTCTCTATGGAAGAGAAAGGAGCCCTGGTTACAGAGTGGTTAAAGTGCTTGGCTGCTAACCAAAAGGTCAGCAATATGAACCCACCAGCCATTCTGCAGGAGAAAGATATGGCAGTCTGCTTCTGTAAAAATTTACAGCCTTAGAAACGCTATGGGGCAGTTCTGCTGTGTCCTATAGGGTCGCTATGAGTCAGAATCAACTCAGCGGCAGTGAGCTTGGTTTTTTCAGTTTATTTATGGAGAGAAACATCATAAACAAAAACACAAAACTATGATCGAGACTGAAGACACTGCTGGGCTTCTGGATCATAAGCACTGGGATCAGCCAGTGGTTTAGGTCTGGTGGAGTGTGGTGACTAAGACAGCTCTGATAATGTGCTAGGCCAGAGCCTACACTCTGCTTGAAGATAGGGCCGGGGATGGTAGTGTTTCCGTACTCTAGAAATGTGGCCAGTAATCACTGCCGTGAATTGATTCCTATTGTAATAAGTTATTATGAAGCTTTGATCCTAGGAAGAGGTGTGGCCTCCTTATCAAGAACTGAGATAAGCCACCCCTATCTTAGTGTCTGAATGCAATATCAGCATTGGGCAGGAACCCAGACCACCACTACCAACTTGGTTTTGAAGTAGAGGTAGAAGTAGAGGAAGCACAGAAACCTCTAACCAACAGAAGTGATCAGTGAGAGAACATAAACAGTTATCTCCCATACAAGATAATTCTGCACACCCAACTCCCAAACCACATGAAGGCCTCTGACTTAGAGTGTCAGGCAACCAAATCAGCAATCAGAACTGAAATTCACTGGAGATGAAAGTAAAATCAAAAAGCAGTTGAAAAAAAAAAATGCATCATGTCTTCAAAGAAATGGAGGACCAACAACAATTTAAAAATGAAAAGAGAGAAAGATAGAGCAAATTCTGAATAAGGGACAGAAACAGGTAGAAAAAAATGTAAGTGGATATGACAAAGACAGAAATCTTCTAAATGAGTAATAGGGATTCTTTGAAATAAAGAAGCGGAAAAAAATAGATAAGAGGACTTTACCCAGAATGCAGCACAAATCAACAAAAGTAAAAACCTAAAAGAGAGCAGGTAAGAGAAATGGAAGCTACATCAAGAAGCTCCAAAATATGTGTTATTGCAGTTTCAGAAGAGAAGGGAGGAAATGCCGGAGAGGAGTGGCTAGAATTTTTCAGAATTGGAGCAAGACCTGAGCTCTCTGATTGAAAGCACACTCTGAGTACGAGCAGAATAAATATAGATGAATGTGCACCTGACCTAATCACAGTCAAACTACAGAGCCTCAAGAATAAAGATAAAGATCATCAAAACTGCCAGGAAGCAAAGACAGATTACCTGCGAAAAAGCGGCAATCACTGACAGCAGACTTGTCATCATTACTGATACTAGAAAACCATTTTTAGCATTCTGAGGGAAGACAACTGTAAACCTGTAATTTTTTGTTCCACCAAATTATTAAGCGTGAGAGGTTTCAGACTTATAAATACTGAGAGAGCTGCCTCCCACAGACTTTCATTGAAAGAACTATTAAAGGGCATTTATCTGCAAGAACAAATGTGAAAAATAAGGAAGGGTGTCAGGGACTGTGATCTAGCTTACACTTCTTTCTTTTACCCTACTTGCAAGTTAACAAGGCAGCCTGCCACAGATTCAGTAGATGCTGGCAGAATGACACGAGACTCCTGGGTCAGAGACAGAACTAATTGCTCACGGCACAGAGGGCGGCGTTGGTTGTTCTTACTCTCAAATCCGAGAAGGGCCATTGGGGGTCAGGTCAAGGGAATGCTGCATTAGGAGAAACCTCTAATCTTTGGTTGGTTGGTTTTCCCCCAGTCTTTAAGAGGGGTTTTTAGCAAACCTGCCCAGTCTTTACCCCTGAGGAGGACATTATCTTTATTATCTTAGTCAGTAAACAAATCTCTCTGCCCAAGAAAGAATGGCTACATCTCTCCTTCCAAGGCTGTTTGTTATACAAGCTGTCTCAAGATGTGTAGAAATTCCATGGAGAATTGTCTCCCAACAAAGAGACGGAATGCAAGAAAGAAATACAGAATTAATTTTTTTGACTGAAAATTAACTGTTGACCTAAATAACTTCATGTTTTATGTGTGCCATTAAATAAAATTAAGTTTCCTTTCTTGTTTGGAAGCTAAACAGAGACACTAAACTTTAGACTTTGGAACAATTTATTAGGGGAAAAGGAATATTTATTTTTTCTTAAAGGAGTACAATTCATACTTTCTACAATAGAAGAAGGAATAATATTAGAATATTTAAAAACAACAGCAATCCAACAGAAGGCAGTAAAGGAGAAAATTTATGAAAAGAAAAAAAACTGGTTAGGAGAAAGCACAAATGATAAAAAGGTTGAAATGGCAAATGTTTTGTTACATATGTATTTACCACAATTTTTAAAAATTACAAAAATCAGCACAACAAATGTAGATTGATAAAACTGACCTATTAAATGTCAGAGCTATTGGATTTTAAATAAAATTCAGCTTGGTTAAGAAAAACATCTTTAAAACATTATAGAAAAATTGAAATCAAGAGTTTGAAAGAATAGGTACCAAGCAAATGCTAATGAAAGAAAGCTGGTATAACAAATGCTAATTTAAGACTTTGGCCTCAGTAGAGATTAGCAGTGACAATAATGTTAAAAGGAAAATTCTACCAAGGAGATATAACAAACTTAAACTTTTATATGCCTAACCATATAGCTTCAAATTATATGATACAAAACTGATAGAATTATTGGGAGATTTTTTTTTTTTATATAAAATCACAATGATAGTGGGAGATTTTATTATCTTTTTATCAGAAACTGATAGATCAAGAAAATGAAGCAGATAAAATATCAGAAAGGATAAAGATTTGAACAACACAATTGAGTTTAATCTCAGTAATGTTTATAGAATTCAGCACCCAAATAATAGGTAATATACTTTTCAAACACAGAATATTTATAAAAACAAATTTCAACAAGGTTTCAAGAATGAGTATCATAGTGACAATGTTTTCCTACAGTAATGCAATTACATTTGAAATTAACAATAAAAAGCTATTTTTAAAGGCCACAAAAACTCATATATTTGAAAAACTAAAAAAATGCACTTCTAAATAAAGAAAAACCTAGCAATAGAAAATAATAAATATTTAGAACCGGGCAGTGACATACTGCATATTAATAAAGTTTACAGGATGTATCTAAAGAGATATTTGAAGGGATGGTTATAGCCTAAATACTTTTATTTAAATGCATGAAAGCCCCAAAATACAAGAGTTAATCATTCAACTCAAGAAGCTACAAGAATAGAATAAAGCCACTTAAGAAAAAAGGAGATAAAGAAGAGATATTGACTAGGGGAACAAAACAGGAAATGCATCCCATTTTATCTGTGTTCCCCCTTCCATAACTGGACTCTGGCACTTCAGCTCTCACCTGCAGGTTTGCTGATTGAAGTAAGGCTTCTAGAGGGAGGGAGAGGTTGGGGGTGGAGTCTAGATACAGGGAGGTGAGAGCAAAACTTAGTAAGGAATGTTTTAGAGATGTTTTTGTATTTCAAAGAAAGGAAAAAGGAAGGGTAAACAACAAATACCAAATGCATATGACCCGGATGATATGGGAATTGTCCTTTTGGGAACCACGTTGTCGTCGTTAGGTGCCATTGAGTCAGTTCTGACTTAGCAACCCTGTGTACAACAGAAGGAAACACTGCCCAGTCCTGTGCCATACGCACAATCGTATGTCTAAGCCCATTGTTGCAGCCACTGTGTCAGTCCATCTTGTCTAGGGTCTTCCTCTTTTCCCCTGTCACTCTGCTTTACTAAGCATGATTCCCTTCTCCAGGGACTGGCCCTCCTGGTAACATATTCACAGTATGTGAGATGAACTTTCACCATCCTCACATCTAAGAAGCATTTGGCTGTACTTCCAAGATAGATTTGTTCTTCTCGAAATCCGTGGTATATTCAGTGTTCTTTGCCAACACCATAATTAAAATGCTCCAATTTTTCTTCAGTCTTCCCTTTTCATTGTACAGCTTTCACATGCATATGAGGCAATTGAAAAATACCATGGCTTGGGTCAGGCACACCTTAGTCCTCAAAGTGACATCTTTGCTTTTTAATACTTTAAAGAGGTCTTTTGCAGCAGATTTGCCCAATGTAATGTGTCATTTGATTTCTTGAACCATAGTATTTTTTATTTTAAATTCAAACTGTTCTGGAAACTTGGAAAGTATGACCCTGAGCCCATAGTGTGGTCTGTTCAACAAGAGTTGGTTGAGCAGACATTTGTTAGCCAGCAAATCAGACGTGGAGGTAGTCCTGGAGAACAGGATGACAGAGACTGATGCACAAGAAGAGCACTAGATACAGCCGGGTGTCTGGGATCCGGGAATCAATAACTTCACGATGTTTTTCCCACACCAACAGAGAAGGAAACAACTCTTTTGGGAGTTGGAAGTGTCAAGAATTAGTCAAGATCTGTGATTTAAGAAATGGCAAACTAGAAAAAGATGATAGAATCTTAGGAGAAGCCCAACCCAGTAAAATAAGGACATTATTTCAAGACATTTGGACATAGCAGCAGTGCGATAAATACAGGGAAAAAAAGAATTGTTACAAGGACGTTTGGCATCCAGTCTGCATCAAGGAAATGAAGCATGAGTTAGGACCGATCTGCTGCCCTCCTCCACCCCAACCTGTCTTAGTCATCTAGTGCTGCTATAACAGAAATACCACATGTGGATGGCTTTAACAAAGGGAAATTATTCTCTCACAGTCTAGGAGGCTGTAAGTCCAAATTCAGGGTGCCAGCTCCAGGGTAAGGCTTTCTCTTTGTGTCAGCTCTTTGGGGAAGGTCCTTGTCATCAATTTTACTCAGTCAAGGAGCTTCTCAGCACAGGGACCCCAGGTCCAAATGACGCACTATTCTCCTGGCTCTTGTTTCTTCATGGCACGAGGTCCCCATGCCTCTCTTCTGTCTTCTTTTATATACCTCAAAAGAGATTGACTTAAAATACAACCTAATCTTGTAGATTGAGTCCTGCCTCATTAACATAGCTGCCGCTAATCCCACCTCATTAGTATCACAGAGCTAGGATTTACAACACATAGGAAAATCATATCAGGTGGTAAAAATGGTGGCGTGTCATACAATACTGGGAATCATGGCCTAGCCAAGTTAACAGATATTTTGGGGGGATATAATTCAACCCCTAACACGAACCAACACATTTAGCATACAGTGGTCACTCAGTGCATTTGCTGCAGAAATCAAGGTTGATGCTGAAGAAGAGCTTTTCAAAACTAAAATTCTTGATGTGACTGAGACTCCTGACTAGAGTCTGAGCCCAATCCTTTCTTGTCCTAAGCGACTCCGTCTTAGATTTGTAAGTGTCAGTCTCTGTCGTGTAATGCAGCTTGTCATTTCTGCAGGGCTTTCTTTCTGCATACCAAGACCTAGATAAATGTGGCTTTACCCCCCTACTCTGCCAGAGAAAGTGCTTGTGGTTAGACATGGCTGATATTAGAAAGAAATAATTCAACACCTATACAGGTGTTCAAGAGAAGCATTAAACATGTAACCTATGTGGTCAGCTGATTCTCAGAAAATGCCGCCTTCACCCTCCCTCGAAAAATGCTTTTCTAACCTGTGCCTGTGTCCTTATGAAGCCCTGTACTTTTTTCTGATAACCTGGTTGAGCCTAAACCTGAGAAGGACCTAACCTCCCTTAAAACTTAGAATAAACTAATGTTGTGAAGTTATGGCTTTTCTGTATCAAAAACTCTTTTTCCGTCCTTAAGCATTAGGATACTTAGCACTGTCACTTATAATCATCTTAGAACTTTTTGTTTCATATTTAAAGAGTTCTCCACCATAATGCTAAAGTGTCTCAATTTAACATAGACTACAGATGTTCAGGTGCCAGAAAACATGTGGTTTTAGTGGTGGTTGTGGATTGAGTTGTGTCCCCCAAAAATATGTGTGTTAACCTGGCTAGTCCATGATTCTGAGTATTGCGTGATCGTCCACCATTTTGTCATCTGATGTGGTTTTCCTGTGTGTTGTAAATCCTACCTCTATGATATTAATGATGTGGGATTCAAAAAATCCTCAAGGTGGGATTAGCGGCAGTCATATTAATGAGGCAGGACTCAGTCTATCTACAAGATTAGGTTGTGTCTTAAGTCAATCTCTTCTGAGATATAAAAGAGAAAAGCAAGCAGAAAAACATAGGGACCTCCTACCACCAAGAAAGTAGTGCCAGGAGCACAGTGCATCTTTGGACCCAGGGTCCCTGCACTGAGAAGCTCCTAAACCAGGGGAAGATTGATGACAAGAACCTTCCTCCAGAGTCGACTGAGAGAGAAGGCCTTCGCCTGGAGCTAAAGCCCTGCATTCGGACTTTTAGCCTCCTAGACTGTGAGAGAATAAAATTCTGTTTATTGAAGCCATCCACTTGTGGTATTTCTGTTATAGCAGCACTAGATAACTAAGAAAGTGGTCAACCAAGTTTTGCCACCTACAACTTTCTAAATGTTAACAAATCAAATGTTTTAGCTGTATCTTGCAGTTTGCAGTTTTCTTTCTTCACAGATCTTTGTGTTACTATAGCCTTGTTGGATTTCTCCCAGCTCTGTGTCTCTCCGTTTGGCAGAACGCTTGCTTTGTTGTAATAAAACTCTTTGTTTTTCAATTCGAACAGACTCATGGTGTTTACACTATGACAGTCTTAACACTTCTGCTTCTTAAAGGTAAAGTTGAATTCCCTTTCTACTCACTTTTCCCTCCTTCCCCAGAGGTGATCATTATTCTGGAGGCCAAGTATAACTTCCCATATATGCTTTAACAGTTTGCACATATATATCGTTGCTTTATCTGTTTTTAAACTTCATGCAAATATCGTACTGAACACATAGAACTTGCTTTTTGAAAAACTCAGTATTGTATTTTTTAATTTTAGCTGTAATGATATGTGTGTCTCATTTACTGTAACTCTTGTATATTGTTTATGAATAATATAATAACCTAAACCAAAACCAAACCTGTTGCCATTTAGTTGATTCTGACTTATGGCAACCCTATAAGACAGAGCAGAACTGCCCCCATAGAGTTTCCAAGGAGCACTTGGTGGATTCGAACTGCTGACCTTTTGGTTAGCAGCTGTAACACTTAACCACTATGCCACCAGGGTTTCCAAAAGCCAAACCCGTTGCCATGGAGTCGATTCAGACTCATAGCGACCTTATAGACAGGTTAGAACCGCCCCATAGAGTTTCCAAGAGTGTCTAGTGGATTTGAACTGCCAGCTTTTTGGTTAACAGCCGTAGCAGTTAACCACTACGCCACCAGAGTTTCCTCATAATAACGTACTATAATAAAATATATAATATAATACATAAAGTATAACGGTGTGTATGTAGCAGTAATTGGCACTGGGTTCTGGTTCTATGAGGTACATACTACTAATGCCCCAGCTTTCTAACGTGGAAACTGATATACAGAGAGATTTAGCAGTTTGTTTAAGACACCTACCTAGTAAGAAAGATTCATATTCAGAATTACAAATTATTGCCTATTCAGTGTTAATTCATATGTTGTTTGTTGCATCCCTAGGACCGCCAGTGAAATGTTATACAGCAAGGATGATATTGAACATCCTTATCTTCTGTTTTTTAAATAACAGATTTGTTGATTATAATTCATATACCATGTAATTTGTCCATTTAAAGTGTACAGTTCAGTGGTTTTTAATATATGTACAATCACCAACACAGTCAATTTTAGAATAGTTTCTTCACCTCAGAAAGAAACCCTGTACCTTTTGCTCTCACCCTCTTATCTTCCCATCTCTCCCCATCCCTGAGCAACCACTGATCTACTTTTCATCTTTATGGATTTGCCTATTCTGGAAATTTCATATAAATGAAATAATATAATATGTGGTCTTTCATTACCGGCTTGCTTTCGCTTAGGATTATGTTTTCAAAGTTCATCCACATTGTAAGCATGTATTAGTACTTTGTTCCTTTTTGTAACTGAATATTTCATTATATAGGTAATACCACATTTTATTTATCTGTTTGATGGGAATTTGGGTTTTTTCTTCCTTTTAGATATTACAAATAATGCCACTATAAACATTTGTATGCAAGTTTTTGTGTGGACATGTGTTTTTATTTCTCTTGAGTATATACCTAGGAGTGGAATTGCTGAATCTTATGTTTAACCAGACTGTACCATTTTACACTCCAAAGTGGCTGCACCATTTTACATCCCCACCAGCAGCGTACCAGGATTCTGATTTTTCCATATCCTTGCTAACAGTTGTTATTATCAGACTTGTTTATTCTAGCCACGAGTATGAAGTGATATCTCATTGTGGTTTTGATTTGCATTTCTCTCACGAGTAATGTCATTGAGCATCTTTTCATGAGCTTTTGGCTGTTCAGATCCTATCCCCATTTATAATTGGGTTATTTCTTTTTATTGTTGAGTTGTAGAAGTTCTCCATATATTCAAGATATTAATCTTTTATTATGTGTGTGATTTACAAATATTTATCCCCATTCTGTGGGTTGCCTTTTCACTCTCTTGATAGTGTTCTTTGATATACAAAGTTTTTAATTTTGATAAAGCCCACTTATTTTGCCTTTTGTTGCCTTTGCTTTTGGTGTCATATCTAAGAATTCATTGCCAAATCCAAGATCATGCAGATTTACTGTTATGGTTTATTCTAAGAGATTTATAGTGTTAGCTCTTATATTTTAGGTCTTTGATCCACTTTGAGTACTTTTTTTATATGGTATGAGGCAAGGGTACAATTTCATCCTTCTACATTCAGCTATCCAAACGTTCCATCATCACTTGTTCAAAAGACTAATCTTTCCGTATGGACTGATCTTGGCACCTTTGTCAGAAATCAGTTGACTATTCACTTATGGGTTTATTTCTGAACTCTCAATTCTGTTGATTTTTGGCTACCTTATGCCTGCACCACACAGTGTTATTACTGATGCTTTGTAGTAAGTTTTGATTCAGAAAGTGTGAGTCCTCTTAGTTTGTTCATCTTTTTCAGGGTTGCTTTTTGGCTATCCTGGGTTCCTTGCAATTCCATATGAATTTTAGAATCAGATGGTCAATTTCTAGAAAAATCGAACTGGGATTATGATAGATATTGTGTTGAATCTGTAGATCAACTTGGGAGATACTGCCATTTTAACCATATTAAGTCTTCTGATCCATGAATGTGAAATGTTTTCCTTATGTTACTCTTGACCTTAAGTGGGATACTTATAAAATTTTAATATTAAATATGTTTCCTGTAGGTATTCAGTAAGGAAACTATTTTCTATTTCCAGTTTGCTAAGGATATTTCTTTCATATAATATCGTATTTATCAAATGCTTTCTATCTATGAAATGATCACGTGTTTTTTATATGTCGAGTAAGTTTCTTTTTTTCCCCCCTAATCTGAGTTGGAACTGGCTTGAAGGCAATGGGTTTGGTTTTGGTGTTTAATCTTTCCCATAATTCTAAAATAAACCTGCTTGGTCATGATGTAATATGCTAAGATATCATTGAATTGTGTTTCCTGAAGTTCTGTTTAGGATTTTTCATACAGATTGTAAGATGAAATTGCTCTAATTTTTTTTTTTAACGAATTGTACTATGCTTGTATAGTTTTGGTTTCATGTTTCTAGTAGCCTCATAAAATGAATTGGATGGCATTCCCTCCTTTTCTGTTCCCTAAAGCAGTTTATTTAAAAAAGGGACCACCTTCACCTTAAACATTGGATAAAATTATACTGTGAATCATCTAATGTTTTTTTTTTGTAGGGAGATTTGATGAATAACTCAATATAGCACGTAGACATTGGTTTAATTAAATTACCTATTGAGTGGAAGGATCCCTGGTGGCGCAGTGGTTAAGTGCTCAGTTGCTAACCAAAAGGTTGGCAGTTCAAATCCACCTGCCACTCCTTGGAAATCCTGTGAGGCAGCTCTGCTCTGCCCTATTAAGGTCTCTATGAGTTGGATTTGACTCGACAGCAATGGATTTGGTTTGGTTTTAGTGACTGGAAATTATCCACTTAATTTGCATTTTCAACTTTATTTTTTATATGGTACATAATATTCACTTGTGACTTTTAAAGTTTCTAACGTATCTATGGACCCCTGGTGGCGCAGTGGTTAAGCATTTGGCTGCTAACTAGAAGGTAGGTGGTTCAAATTCACCAGGTGCTCCTTGGAAACCTTATGGGGCAGTTCTACTCTGTCCTGTAAGTGAGTTGGAATCAACTCAACGGCAGTGGGTGTTTTGTTTTTTAATATATCTGTAGTTTTGATCCCTTTGTGAGTTCTTTAAGCAACAAACAAACGAGTTATAGAGAGGATCAACAAAAGAACTAACCAATACATGGTTATTTTATAAAACTAATAAAACAGACCTTTTGGTTAGCAGCCTGAGCCCTTAACCACTATGCCACCAGGGCTCCAATAAAATAGAAACACCTCTGTCTAGATATAGAAAGGAAATAAGAAACACATAATATTTAGTGTCATTTAAAGTCCCTTCCAACTCTTAAGATTTCATGATTCTATGACTCTGGCTAATTGCATCCCTATAGGGCACTTATCCTATCCCTCTCCAGCCTCTTTGTTATTCCATGTGGTCACTATCTCTCATCACAGTATGAGCAAGGGATCGGGAGAAGTCTCCATGACTTAGATATCTGATTTTTTCATTAGCTGGGCTGGCTAGAAGAGAAGGAACACCTGAGTGGATTGACCATGGTGTATGTCATTGCTCACAGAGAACAGTGCTGTACTTTGCCACTACTGAGCACCTACCATATGGCGAGGACTCTGTAAGACATTAGACGTACAGAGGTGAAAACGAGATACATACCCTACTGCAAGAATTGTAACATGCGAGAATTGTAACATACAGGGAACACAGACATTGAACTAATAATTACACAGGTATCTACAACAATGAAAGAGAAGTATCGAATGCTATGTAACAAGGGACTAATGGAGTCTGGGAGGGTAGGAAGTAAAGTGGTGGCTGAGGACAGAGAGAAGGGCAGGGAAGGTAGGAAACAGTATGTACAGGAAGAATCTTGGGGTGATCAAGAAACCAGATGTCAGCCAGGCTGGCGTGAGCCTGGAGAGATGAGGAGAGGTAGACATTTGAAGAGCTGGGGTCTTTACCCTAGGAGAAGAGTCCTTGGGTGGTATGAACAGTTAGGTGCTTGGCTGCTAATTGAAATGGTGGAGTTTTGAGTCCACCCAGAGGTGCCTCTGAAGAGAGGCCTGGCGATCTACTTCTGGAGTATCAGCCATTGAAAACCCTTTGGAGCACATAGGGTCACCATAAGCCAGAATCACTTCAAGGGCAACTGATAAACCATCGGAGCAATGGGAAGCCACTGGATCGTTGTTGACACCATCTCTGGGAAAGCCTCTTAAAGCCAATATCTCCAAAACCATGGATCTGTCTAGTTACCTTCTTATTTTCAAAACAAAACTCTTATTTTCCCCTTAAAAATTCAGGGGTTGCTAGGAGGCATCCCAGATGGGAAACATACTTAGGGTAATAAATGCGTCTTTCTTTAGTTAAACCATTACTTTAAATATATTACAGTTTGTTAGATTGAGGTAGCTTTGCACTACAATAAGTTGTTTCTGGATTTTTCTTTTTAACTGTTTGGTCTTTAAAACCGCATTTATTACAGTTTTTTTTTTTTTTTTTTCAATCTGGGAAGTCAGCCATTTATTTTCCTCCTGAATTAGAAAGATCTGAGTCTTGGGGGGCCCCTGGTGGCACAGTGGTTAAGAGCTTGGCTGCTAACCGAAAGGTTGGCAGTGTGAATCCGCTAGCCGCTCCTTGGAAACCCTGTGGGGCAGTTCTTCTTTGTTCTATAAGGTTGCTATGCATCAAAATCGATTCAACAGCATTGAGTTAGTTTAGGTTTTGGTATCTTGGGAAGATGTGTCTGGCTGACTGTATTATCATCACACTGACTGTTGTCTGTGGAGGGCTGACAGTGATGTTCTCTTAGGCACCTTCTCCCACTCTCTGTAGCCTTCCTCACATCCAGAGCTCAACAAGTGCCTTACCTAACTTGGATTAACTGAAGGGGAGATTTCATACTAATTCTTGGCAACCCCAGCCTCCTACCTAATCAGTGCATCAGTTCACTAAGCCTCCATGTTTCTTAAGCATATTCAAAAGGAAAAGCAATTTGTAAAACAATTTTCACCCATCTCGTGTCATACATTGTTGTTGTTAGTTGCCATTAAGTCAGTTCCAACTCGTGGCAACCCCATGTACAACAGAACAAAACATTACCTGGTCCTACACCACCTTTGGGATGTGATTGAGTCCATCGTTGTGGCTACCGTGTATTTTGAGTTCCTTTTTTTTTCTAACCTAGGAGGCTTATCTTCCAGCACTATATTGGACAGTGTACTGTTGTGACCTATAGAGTTTTCATTGGTTGATTTTCAGAAGTAGATCATCAGGCCTTTCTTCTTAGTCTGTCTTAGTCTGGAAGCTGTGCTGAAACCTGCCCACCATGGGTGACCCTGCTGGGATTTGAAATACTGGTGGCCTAGCTTACAGCATCACAGTAAAATGCAAGCCACCACAGTAGGACAAATTGACAGATGAGCAGTTGTCCTCACATTAACCTATGGCTATTTATCACATGAGCATGGTGTTACTTTAGGAGGGAAAATGTAGGGTGTTTACAGGAGCAGTGGTGATTTGTCAAGAATACCTGGATGGTAGCTTTATTGTGTTCATGGTTGAAATGGGTGTTTTAAGTTGCTGCATTAGTTTGACAGCTTAATTGACATTTCAAGTTCAGTCATCACTTATGTTTGAGTATTTCTTTATTCAGAGATTTTGTCATTTTAAAAGTTATTCTTTTTTCTGATTAATCATTCACCAACGAGTTTATAGTGATTCCCTTAGGGTGTCACAGTTATATAGTGAAACATGTAATGAAACAGTTTTTATTATGGCAGTATCTTATAGACCAAAACCTATATATATGTGTATATATATATATATATAATTGTGATGTGCCTATGTGTAAGCGACGTAAACAAATGCAGTAACTTCTCAAAGTATCTAATAAGAGCTACCTGTCCAGTGTAATGCTAAACCATTGAGCTCTGATAAACTGGAAAAAAATGGAATAAAATAAGGGAAATGGCTACATTTTTGTTTATTTCATCTTTAAAGGCATAATTTGAAAAATAACTCCCTAAATCACCTCTTATCAACCTAGTCTTTTATTTTAATATTTAGAAATGCTAACAAATTATGACATTACTAATTGAACTATCAATTTAGACAAGTCCTTACATATTTATTAAAATGGTTCCCTGAAAATATCACAAGAAGTTAATGAATTGCTTGTTAATTAAATTTGAACTTTTCTCCTTTAGTATATGAATGGGAAAAAACTGAAATACCATTGATTAAAATGCTTTATATTACATTGAACATTAACAAGGATATACATATAATATATAATAATGTTACACATGAATGTGGTGAGAATCTGTAACATTCATAACGGAATTTGCCAATTTTGAATATTGATTCATCTTTTCAGTTCATTTTGTCCCTGAAAATTCAAGTGCTGAAAAAATGTTTTACCAGCTTTTCCTAATGAGCCAAGTGAAACTTTTCATGAAAAATTTAAACGTCCTCATCTAACTAACAAGTCAATCTATCTTTTCTTCTCTTGTTTTGTTAGCCTCTTAGCAAATATCCTGCTGTGATAAATGATATTTCATTCTGGTTGCCCCCTGAGAATTACACGGAGAATGATTTCTATGACTTAGTCCGAACAATTGGAGGAGACCTGGTGGAACAGGTTGATCTTATAGACAAGTTCGAACATCCAAAGTAAGTAAAAAAGCTTTCTGATTTTCGCCTTTACTGTCTGCAGGACAAATGGCATACGGAAACATATAATAAAATAATGCTTAGACCCAATGCTTGTGAGACAACATGTCTTCTGAATTTTATAGTAAACAGATAGTTTATCAGAAAACTCTTTTAATTCAGTTCTTTCCGAAAATCTTTCCAAAGTGCATTTTCAGTCTTTCCTGCCTCAATAAAGAAAGTGTATGAAGCAGGATGTTCTCAAGATCTTGCATGTTTCCATTATTGTTTGTGGAAGTGGTTTCATGCCATATCACATTCCAGGGACAGATGAAATGAGGTAGAAAGGGCTGTTTGTGAAGAAAAAAATGTTTGGTTAGTTTCTCAGTGTTTATTGAGCACTGATAACATATCAACCCCTGTATTAGGTTCTAGGAATTAAATGTGCTCAAAACAGACTTAGCTTTGCTTCCTGGAGTTAGCAGTCTTGTGGGAGAGGTAGATATTAAGTAAATAATTGCACAAAGTTGAAGTAAATATTATGAAGGAAAAATACTTTGGGCATAATCAAAGAATTAATTTCACCTGGAGAGTCAGGGACTGCCTCTTTGAGGAGGTAACATTTCATTTGAGATGAGACATATGATCAGAAGCGAAGAAAGGGGGGAAGAACATTCCAGACAGCCTGTGTGGACCTCTGGGGGAGGGGAAGTGACGCATGTGAAATGCAGGAAGCAACAAGGAGCATGGTGATTCCAGAAATTAAAAGGGAAAGTGGGTGAAGAGAAATGATTGCGGGTCAAGATGTGGCTACAGGGCCCAGGCAGGGCCAGAACCAGTAAGAGCTGAGATTTGGGGTTTTATCCTAAGAGTGGTTGGAAGATGTGGAAGGATAGGAGTAGAGGAGATATATGACGTGATCTAATTTATGTTTCTTGCTCATCACCTTTAAATGATTTCGTTTGACTCCCAGCTATTAGAGAAGGGCAGCCACCACATCTTGTCCAACTCCCAGCTTCTTTCTCACCTCCCTTCCTAATGTTTGTAGTTGATTTATGTCTACATTGTTATAGCCTGTGGCATTCACGTTCTATCCTATCATCCATATCCCCACCTTTTTACCTCCTTGTTCATTTTTAAAGTCTTAGTTCTCTAGATAGAGGTGTTCAGTTGCCAGTTCATTGCCAGTTGCCCAGCCATCTACATGGCTGAAGTTCATCTCCTATAAATTTGCTCAAAGACTTGGGTAAACAGCATTCCCTGATCTCTTGCATGTTTAACAGTTGTGTATCTGTTTATACTTGAATGGCAATTTGGCTTAGCATGAAATTCTCGGCCCACCCTTTCTTTTATTGGGGATCTTGTGTTGCTCAATTATCTGCTCATATTTAATTTGATATAGGCCAAGCTTGATCTTTTTGCCTTTTTATCCTAAAGGATTCTTTCTTTATCCTTAGACGTTTAGGACTTTATCAGGATCTCTTTCAGCATTGACCTGTTCTCCCTGGTATATATTATTGCTTTCACAATTCAGATTTGACACTGCTTTTGCTTTAGGAAAGTTTTCTTGAATTATATCTTTAAAGATTTGCTCTGATCTATTGCTCTGTTCTCTTTCATTCTTCAGGAATCCCACGTATAAATGAGTAGGCTCTCCTTTGTCTGACATTGTTCTCTCTCTAATGCTTTAAACCTCTTTGTTTACATTTCACTTTGTTTGCTCTCCTCGTTTTTATCTCCTCTGTCCCTTACTCTATTATCTTCAGTCTGTTCTCCCTTGTGCATCTTCTACATCCATATTCAGTTATTTGCGTTTTCCTTCTTTTCTCCGTTCTGCCAGCTCACATTTTATCTCCTCCCATTCTCTTTCCATCTCTTCTCTGAGATCATATTTCTGCTTTGTGCTCTTCCTTCCTAGAAGGGTTGCTTCATTTAGTTTTTTTTAAATTTATAACACAATGTTTGGGCAGAAATTTTTTTTATACACTCCAAGGACGGCATATTTCTATGGCTATTCTTTGCCTGTTAGTAAGTTTTTCGGCCATTTTCTTAACTATTTTTGAGTTGATGTAACAATGGTGTACTTATATTTGAATGAATTGGGTTTCCTGAGTCAGTTCTTTGCACAAGGTTAGTTTGTTTTCTCAACTTTAAGGTCGTGATTCTTTGTGTAGATCTGCTTCCCACCCCATTTCAGCAGTTTCAGCACTTGTTGGTGATGTAGATTTTTCACTTGAGATTTGTAACCCTCAGCTCTGAAAAAATGTATTTTTGCCCATGTTTTCTGAGAAATGCCATTCCTTGTGTTTCTTTTCTTCACTTCTTCCCATTTGGCTTCTTCTTGATTTCAGCTACTCTTGGCAGCCTTTAAATGTATTTTGGAACTTGCAGATGAAATCTGTCTCCTAACTTTACAGAAAATAGACTTTATGGTATTTGCTGTAGTAGCCTCCATAGTCTCTTTCCACAGATGTAGTTGATTCGATTCCTGTGTATTCCATCTGGCAAGGTCCACGTGCATAGTTGCTGTTTCTGTTGTTGAAGAAAGTTATTTCCAATGAATAAGTTGTTGGTCTTATAAAATTCTATCCTGTGATCTCTGGCGTCATTTCTGTCACCAAGGCCATATTTTCTAATTACTGATTTGTAATCAAAAACTACATCTGTGGAAAGAGACGATGAAGAAGTTCAATATCGTCAGTCAGAACAAGGCCAGGGGCTGACTGTGGAAGAGACCATCATTGCTTATATGCAAGTTCAAGTTGAAGATGAAGAAAATTAAAACAAGTCCATGAAAGCCAAAGTACAAACTTGAATATATCCCACCTGAATTTAGAGACCATCTCAAGAATAGATTTGATGCATTAAACGCTAATGACTGAACACCACAAGAGTTGTGGGGTGACATCAAAGACATCATACATGAAGAAAGCAAAAGGTCATTAAAAAGACAATAAAGACCAAAATGGATATCAGGAGAGACTGAAATTTACTGTTGAATGAAGAGTAGCTAGAGCAGATGGAAGAAACGATAAAGTGAAAGAGCTGAACAGAAGATTTCAAAGGGCGGCTTGAGAAGATAAAGTAAAGTGTTATAATGAAATGTGCAAAAACCTGGAGTTAGAAAACCAAAAGGGAAGAACATGCTCAGCATTTCTCAAGCTGAAAGAACTGAAGAAAAAATTCAAGCCTCGAGTTGCAACATTGAGAGGCTCTATGGGCAAAATACTGAACAATGCAGGAAACATCAAAAGAAGGTGGAAGGAATACACAGAGTTACTATACCAAAAAGAACTGGTCACTGTTCAACATTTCAGGAGGTAGCATATGGTCTAGAACTAATGGTACTGAAGGAGGAAGAAGTCCAAGCTACACTGAAGGCATTGGCAAAAAACAAGGCTTCAGGAATTGACAGAATACCAACTGAGATGTTTCAATAAATGATACATCACTGGAAACACTCACCTGTCTATGCCAAGAAATTTGGAAGACAGCTACCTGATCAACCTACTGGAAGAATCCATATTTGTGCACAGTCCAAAGAAAGGTGATCCAGTGGAATGCAAAAATTATGGAACAGTGTCATTAATATCGCATGCAAGTAAAATGTTGCTGAACATAACTCAAAACCAGTTGCAGCAATATATTGACGGGGAGCTGCTGCAAATTCAAGTCAGATGCAGAAGAGGATGTGGAAAGAAAGATATCATTGCAGATGTCAGGTGGATCTTGGCCAAAAGCAGAGAACACCAGAAAAATGTTGACCTGTGTTTTATTGACTATACGAAGGCATTGTACTGTATGGACCATAACAAATTTCATGGGTAAGCATTGCAAAAAATGGGAATTCCAGAACTGTGCTCATGCAGAACCTGTGCATAGACTAAGAGACAGTCGTTCAAACAGAACAAAGGGATACTCCGTGGTTTAAAATCAGAAAAGGTGTGCAACAGGGTTGTATCCTTTCACCATACTTATTCAATCTGTATCCTTTCACCATACTTATTCAATCCGAGAAGTTGGAGTATATGAAGAAGAACATGGCATCAGGATGGGAGGAAGACTCATTAAAAACCTGCGATATGCAGATGACAAAACTTGCTTGCTTAAAGTGAAGAGGACTTGAAGCACTTACTGACTACTACTTCAGTATGGATTATACTTCAACATAATGAAAATCCTCACAACTGGACCCAGAATCAACATCATGATAAATGGAGGAAAGATTGAACTTGTCAAGGATTTCATTTTACTTTGATCCACAACCAACACCCATGGAAGCAACAGTCAAGAAATCAAATGACACATTGCATTGGGCATATCTGCTGCAAAAGACTTCTTCAAAGTATTAAAAGCCAAAGATGTCACTTGAGGACTAAGGTGCACCTAACCCAAACCATGGTATTCAATGGCTTCATATGCATGGGAAAGCTGGATAATGAATAAGGAGGACTGAAAAAGAATCGGTGACTTTGAATTATGATGTTGATGAAGAATATTGAATGTACCATGGACTGCCAGAAGAATGAACAAATCTGTCTTGGAGGAAGTACAGCCAGAATGCTCCTTAGAAGCAAGGATGGCAGGACTTCATCTTACACACTTTGGGCGTGTTATCAGGAAGGATCAGTCCCTGGAGAAGGATGTAATGCTTGGTAAAGTAGAGGGTGAGCAAAAAAGAGGGAGACCCTCAAGGAGATGGACTGGCACAGTGGGTTCACACGTATCAAGGATTGTGAGGATGGTGCGGGACTGGGTAGCGTTTTGTTCTTTTGTACACAGGGTCTCTCTGAGTTGGAAGTGACTTGAAGCCACTGAACAACATCATAGTAGCCTGGGTGCTAAAAAAAAAAAAAAAGAGCTAGGGAGTGCTAATTCAGCCTTGGACTTTTATGTGAGAGAGAACTTCCCAGGAGTTTCCACGTCGATACTTAAATCTGGGTATTTACTTTTAAAGAGGAAGAAACACAGGACAGCAAGAGTGGTTGATAAGTACTAATTGAATTGATATGCCTGATGGTGTGTGACTTGTAATTTTTCTCAGCCTCGCTTATTTCGCAGAAGACTCTGAAATCAAGGATTCAGGTTTGTAAGCTACCTAAGAAGCTGAGAGAAGCTGCTGCTGTCCTGGATGTGGGGTTAGATGTGTTTTAGAAGAAGGGTATGTTTGGAGGGAAGTAAATAGATTGCAAATACTGAGTCCTTCTGACCTGTAGATGATATGTAGTGATGACAGGTAATTGGAGAGATTGCAATGGGCGTGAGAGAGTCTAGGGGTCCTGCAGACCCAGGGACAGACCAGACAGGTAAGTTCCTGGGGCACAGTCTAAAAAACAGTAAAATATCACTGGACTGCTGTAGAAATACATTATTAACGCAGATCTGTGTATATAACCCTGTGCTAACTGGAGAAGGTAAGTTTATCTAATTTCCTTCTGAAGGAGACAGTACTTTTCACTGGAAATTTAAAAATAAACAGCCCATCAAAAACCATTTCTCACTGGCACAGGTCTCACCATCTCTTCAATAAATGCACAAATATTTAAAGACTTTCACTTTGGAGCTGTGCCAAATTGTTAGCCTGCCCAGGGCACACGTCTTTCTTATTAAGACTTTATATTCCAAGCAAGGTTCCTGTGGCAGAGGTTGCTAATTATTTCTCAATATCCAATTTTCTTCCAACCCCCTTTTTAAATAATATGACCCTGATTTTTTAGCTAAGCAGCTTCCCATGTGTGATGGTTGAGATTACATGTCAGCTTGGCTAGGCCGTGGTTCTCAGTGGTTTGGCAGTTATGCAGTGATGTGTGACGTGAATGACAGAAGGATGTAAACCCTTTCCTTGCCAAACCTCAGACACGGTGAGAGATGCTTGGACTGAGTATAGAACAAATGATACCCTGGGAAAGAATCATGTAGTGGAAAAACTTGAGTGTTATTGATCAAGGACAGATCCCAAGATGTTTCAGAAAGGCATAAACTGCCAGGGAGGAACCTAATTTCATAATGTTAGATAAATTGAGAAATTTTTTTCTTGATTACAAATAACAGTTTGTGCCCTGAAGGAGGATAGACACTGAGCCTAGAAAATGACTTTTTGTTTCAGCCAGTCATTCAGAAACTTCTCTCGGAGGATCTTTGCCACTTAATCTCAGGGCTGCTTGATGGGCAGAAGAGTCTTTGTAGTTTAAATATTTAATGTAACAAAAAAATGTAACAGTGATTACCTCTAGGGAGGGGAGCTAGGGTCTGGGCTTAGTGGTGACTGAGAGATGGACTTGTCCTTTGTGTCCTTTGGTACCTTTAGAATATTGCACCAGACACATGCATTGACTAATGAGAAAACTTAAGAAAGTCAATTGTGTTTCTACGTATGAGCCTGGGTATTCCTTCAACACATTTGTGAACACATACATCGTCTTGTGTCTGTAAGACCATGCAGCTTAAGGAATTATAGTGTATGGTGTTTATTTTCTCCTAGAACACAATTGCTCAAAATATTTCTTAGCCTGGGGTGTAAGAAGGAGCAAAGAGAAAATTAATTATTGTCTTCCACTGCTAACGTTTCATTCAGGGAAGCTAGTCTTTTTGTTTGTTTGTTTGTTTTACTATTTAAAAAAATTTTAATTGTGGTAAAATACAGATATCAAAAAGTTTTCCATTTTAACCGTTTTTAAGTGTACAGTTCAGGGACGGTAATTGCATTCACCGTGTTATATAACCACTACCTAATTCCAAAAGTTTTTTTGTTATCCTAAATAGAAACTCGGTACCTCTTAAGTAAGAACCCCCCATTTTCCCCTGCTTTCAGTCCCTAGTAACTTCTAGTCTACTTTCTGTCTCTATGTGTTTATCTATTCTAGGTATTTCGTATAAGTGGGATCATACAGTATTTGTTATTTTTTGCCTGACTTTATTTTACTGAGCATAATGTTTTAAGGCTTATCCACATCATAGCATGTAGCAGAACTTTATATCTCTTTATGACTGAATAATATTCCGTTGTGTGAATGTACTGCGTTTTGTTTCTCCATTCATCTGTAGATGGACGCTTGGGTTCTTTCCACATTTTGGCTATTGTGAATAATGCTGCAGCTAACATTGGTATACAAATATTTGTTTGCGTTCCTGCTTTCAAGTCTTTTGAGAACATACCTAGGAGTGAAGTTGGTGGGTCATATGGTGATGCTATGTTCAACTTTTGGGGAACCACCAGACTGTTTCCACAGTGGCTGCACCACCTTACATTTCCACCAGCAATACACAAGTGTTCCTATTTTTTCACAGGACAATTATTTATGAAGTGTAGAAACTGGACTGTAAAGTGAATTGAAATAGGACAGATGTGGTTTAAGACAGAACTTTTTGAGAGTTAAAAATAAGGTGTTTGATTTGATTTCAAGAAGGGAGTGTTGAGAAACATCCCAGATGTCTGTAGCAGAGGTGACTTGGGAGGTGAAGTACACTGATGTCCCCACAGCCTGGCTCCGCTAGGCTGCTGCTTATTTTGCTACAACTCTGTTCATAGGCAGCAGTACTTTTCGCTGAATCCATGGACAGTGAGCCAGGGTGTGAGGTGAACTCTGAGCTGCAGGATACCAAGGAGGAGAGTCTTACCTCTCCTTGTCCCCCCTCCAACTTCCTCACTTTTATGTTCCTTGACACCTACCACTTGCAATTTTTTAAAAATTGGCATAAGTGGTTATATTAGAACAGTTGTCATAATGAATTCTAAAGAGGGACTTTGACATGAGAGGTACCTTCTTGTGACTGGCCCCACTTGCGTGGGCGTGAGCCATGGGCCTGAGCTGGCCACAGCTCTTCACTGGGTGGTAGTGGGGCTGGCATTCCGTGAGGCAGTTCAAGAGACTTCTTCCACACTCTCCCTCCTTCCTTATTTCCTTCATTTGTTCTTGTCAACACATAAAAATTTGAAAATAAAAATAGTGGAGATTTACCCATCATCTCAATACCCTAACGTAGCGGCTCTTACCTTTTTTTGCACTTTCCCATCCATGACTTTCTCCGTGTGTATACTAAAAAGTCATCTGAGCCAACTAGCTGGGCACCATCTAGTTGTACTGGACTCAGTCTGGTGGAGGCCATGGTAGTTTGGGTCCATTAGTCCTTTGGACTAATCTTTCCCTTGTGTCTTTAGTTTTCTTCATTCTCCCTTGTACCCGAAGGAGTGAAACCTGTAGAGTATCTTAGATGGCTGCTCACAGGCTTTTAAGACCCCAGACACTACTCACAAAAGTAGAATGCAGAACATTTTCTTTATAAACTGTGTTGTGCCAATTGAACTAGATGTTCCCCAAGACCATGGTCCCCACAGCCCTCAGCCCAGTATTCATAGGGTCTTGATGGCTGATTTTTTCAGAAGTAGATCCCCTTTCTTCCAAATCACCTCTGGGTGGACTTGAACCTCCAGCCTTTTGTCTAACAGCCTAGGATATTAACCATTTGCATCACCAGGGGACTCCACCACTGGTCTAGAGTAAGGATAATATCTTTTAGTGGAAAATGTCTTATGTTTCTCATGTAAAATGTTTCTTAAAATTCTGTTTTATTTTTATATTATGACCAGTGGGGATAAGAGAGAGGAGGACCTCACAAGGGGTGAGGTGTTCTAATGGGAGCTCTTGTGGTGCCAAGGAGCAAAGACCCACTTGTTGGAACCCAGGAAAAACCACACACACCAACCAGGCTTCAGGACGCCAGGAGTGGAGGCAGCTTTCTCTGTCTCCATTGCTCTTTCCATGCTGTACCTACCAATTACTACTTTTGTCTGCCATTTCATTCTTTCTCACTGACTCCATCTTTCCCCCTTCCCACCTTATGGCTTCTGTTCTTTCCTTATTGTATACAGAGTTCAGAGTGCCCTGCCCAGCTCCTGAGTCTAAATGATCTTTACATTCCAGCACCCATTACCACTGCCTGTCCCTCACCCAGTTCTGATACTGAACAATGGAATCTCATTGGCCCGCCTCTACTCCTTGCCAGTAAATGATCTGATTGGCTGTGTGGGTAAGGTAGGTAGGCCTCTGGCCTTCTTTCACCCACTAATAGGTTTACTGTGTATACAGATCCTTGTTTATTTTCCCTGTAACCTGAACTAAGCCACTTCTGACTCTAATGCTACCGGTTTAGACTTCTTGAACCTCATGCAAAGAAATGTACCATAAATAAACTTACCAGTTGATCCTTGAGTCCCTGTGTTCTGAGAAACGTTGAGCTAATTGCCACAGGGCTGCAAGGATGTTGCGATAAAACCTTAGTTTTCATGAACCTATGTAGCACATGAGAAGCAAAGTAACAACACGAAGCAGAAGGTGACAGTCAGGTTGCACGGTTTCCTGCTCATAACTGATGCTTGGTCATTTCACTGACTTGAAAGGAGGGGGCATGTTGAGGACTGTAGATTCAGTGGAGAGGTTGGCTGTCAGGATGGGAAGGTCTCCCGAGGAGACAGGACAGCAAGCTCTGCACGACTGTCTTCCCCTGGTCCCTTGAATGACATGTACACTGTTCCAATTCAGTGAATGTGACTATATGCTCTGAGGCAGAAGCCCTCTGTTCCCATTCCTTCTGTAGTCAGGACATACCACTCATGGTAGTCACTTTAAGACAAAGAGGATTTATTTAAGGGCACACCTGAATCAGAACTGGAAAGCCATTCAGACCCAACGGGCCTAAGACCGGAGACTCTCTCTACCTGGCCCCTCTGATTCTGCACCCCTCCCTCCCTCCCTCCTCCTTCTCACCTCCACACCCCTGTTAACATCGCTGCTTCTTTCTGCATTGCCTGCTCTGGCCTCTTATGGGCAGTCCTCTCCATTCTCCGAGTGTGGAAGAGTTAGACAGGTTGGGCAGAGAGAGAAAGCCCTTTGCACCAGGCTGCCTCCAAGGTTTCTGGGCCGTCTATGAATGGACCACTTGTAGGTCAGAAGCTTCTTGTTGATCTGGTTGGTGGCCACTAACATCACAGCCCAGCCCTGCTTTCCACAGCAAGAAGCCATGCGCAGGGCAGTTTCAACCAAAAGGCTTCACCTTTCTAGAACAAACGTACGTGCACTGCTTTCTTCTTTCCCCTCATCCTCCTCCAGTCTGTAAGGATGTATAGGACTCTGTAACTACTACTAATTGTTGGCTTATTTAGATTCTATTCTATATTTGCTTTTAGACTTTTCTAGGTTATTTTACTTGATGGAAACTCCTTGGGGGTCTATGGCCTAGTAGGTCATGTCTGTCTTTCTCAGTGTTATGTCAGTGGAAGGAAGCTCACTAAGTAATGCTTGGTGCGTGGTTAATTAACCCACTGCATTGTTCAGAGAAGCTCTTCTTAAATACCAGGAAGTAGTGTTGGACATAAGAAATAGACGCAGTCTAGTTCAGTGGGAAGAACTTGGGATTTAGAGTCAGAAGCCATGGGCTTGAGTCCTGACCCTCCACATCTTGGGTGTGTAGTGTTGGGACTCTCTGAACCTTGTTTTCCTCATCTACAATCCAGGAGTCAAAATACATCTTTAAATGGAACCTGCAAAAATTAGTTATAGCTTTCTTTGTGCAGTGCTTTGGAAACTGCACGGTGTTCTAAAACGCTTCTTAGTCACTACAGTAAATAACGATAACTTTTTCAGTACACTTAACTTAGTCTTTTGTTCTTTAAAACAAAGTCTAACCCCAGTACAGCTGGAAGTCTTGGATTTGGCAGCCCAATGCACATGACTGGGGTGTTCTGGTAATGAAGCGAAGCAGAACAAGGCTCCATATAAAACTGTCATTCTGAAATGATGCATATTCCTCCTGCAACTTAAGAAGGAATTTTTTAATCAGAAAAAATAACACTTTGCAAAATGGCCGTGGTACTGGCCAGGCTGCCGAGTCCCATCATCAGTGTGGCAGTCATCCAGGTGGCAGCTGGGAAAGTACCAGGGCAGTGACAGGGGATAAGGTCTGGAGTTTGCAAATCCATCCCTGGTCTTGCTGCATTTGACAAAGCCAGATACGTGCAGATACCTGAACTTGAAGTCTGCCCCACAGTGAAAGCCAATGACAGCATAACATTCCCATGAGTCCCATCTTGGGAGAGCCCTGGATGCTGGAGCTTATCAGAGGTTGTGTCCCCTGAAGCTAACAGCACATGGCACTAAGGAGCAGGCGAGAGGTGGCTGACCTGCTTTAGAAATCACCTGGCCTCCCCGCTTTGTCCCCATTTTTATTGCAATGGTAGTGGTATGTGTGCATAAGAATTTGATTGTCGAGGTTCAGACAACCGAGACAGCGGTCCTCAGAGAACTATTTCTAGTCTGGATGCTTGGGTTTTCCTTCTGCCTCCCCTCCTCTCCATCCCCACGCCTGCTTTGAAAGCATTCCACAAGGTAGGTTCTTCAGCACAGCCCCACAGGTAGCCCTTCTTGCTGCCAGCCTTAGACAAATTAAAACACAATTAGCTCAGGACCAGAACTCCAGGTTCTGCTTCTCCCCAAGCACATGACCTGACTGTTTGCTGAAGGATTCTCTGGGATTACCTTCCTGCTGACCTGGCAGTGCCCCAGGAGCCACTTCTCTGCAGATCAGGGAAGAGTGGAGACTGCCTGTCAGCAGGAGTCAGGAGAGAGGCCAGCAGCCTAAGAGCTGCTTCTCCTGTGCTCCTGGCCATGATCAGCCACCACATGCACATCTTGGTGAAAACGAGCCCCGTCAGCCTTTCTTCTTTAACTTCCGGTTAGCAGCTCCCAGGGCATTCTAAGGACGTTGTCTGGTTAGGTGTTCTAAGGCCATTGTCTGGTTAGGCATCCTAAGAATGCTGTCTGGTTAGGTGTCCTGCGTATCCTTTCGTCATGTAGAAACAGAAGCTCTCTTTAAGCCAAAGTGCAAGGCAAGAGGACCTCACGCCCCTTGGTGTTTTTCTTTCCATCCCTGACAGTGTTTGTCAGATTAAATCAAACTAAAATGTGCACCTGCAGAAGGAAAATAAGTGTCCAGACCACTGGCAGACATGGGATTGGGGGCAGCCGCCCACCATTTTGGACTATTGTAAGTAAGGCCCTAAATCATTTGGGTCTTTATATCTGTTATCCCAGTTCACAAAGTCATTCTTTGCACTGGCTGCTGCCCACACTTGATGCTCAGCACCAGCAGTACCCCCCCACCACGGTTTGTGCCTGCATTAGTTACCCTAGTTCTTTGCACCCCCAGATGCTCCACCTTGAAAGTGCCACAGCCTCAATGAATTACATTTTCTTAGTTGCCAAGAGATTTATGAATTCAAAATAGCCTGACCCTCTCCAGCCTCAGAGAACCAGTGAGCCTACTTAGAGATTGTGGAACTAAGTCTCTAAAGATATGCATGCCATTTTTGAGGAAGCCCCAGAATGTACAGGTGAGAGCTATTAGAATCACTTTTCAAAAATTCAAATTTCTGAAAAGCAAAGGTGGGCCTGGCAGGCTTGGGTTTGGCTGATCTCCTGAGCAGGAAACAGCCCTTTCCTGCTGCTGGTCAGCATCTGGGCTCCAGCATCACACCGGGCCAGGGGCACCACTCACACTGTGGTGCAGACTGGGCAGTGAAGAGCAGCCACCTTGGTATTCTCTTGGCCCAATCCTTTTACTTAACTTGGTTATTGCTGAGGCTCAGACAGCATCCAGGAGGGAGTACCCAAGAAGGCAGGGCCAGGTGCATATGGGAGTGAGAGGTCAACCGTGGGGGCGAGGACAGATAGTGCACACAAATATTAGCTGATAGTCCAGATGGCATCCAAGTCCATGGTCTTATTAGAGGTATTTGGTGGAGGTCTGGGCAGTCAGCAAACACGGGGAGGGCCATGGCCAGTGCAGGCAAGGCGTCTGAGAAACTAGACCGAGGAACAGAAATGCAGGCACTGGTGAAATGGAATCCTAGGTAAGGCTTAGGTAGAGAGGAGTGTGGGGGCCTGTTTCCTGGGATATAAGGCCCCGATGCTGCAGCAGAATCATTAGTGGGACGGCCAGGATGCTCAGCCAGTGAGCTGCTGGCCTGGCTCCCGGTGGTCTCGTCCCTGGAGACAGGATTGGGCTTAGAGTCCAGAACAAGGCTGAATCCACTACCCTGGTGGTGGAGTGGGGCAAGGAGCTTAAGTTAAACAGTCTAAGACACAAAGAGATCTTTGCAGAAGTTTCACAATGGTGTACTTACTCATGTGTAGGTAGGGGCAAGGGAAGGTGCTATCCTGGTTGGAATTTATCCAAGCTTCTAATGAGGAAAGAACAGGGTGGAATGTTACCATGAGATTTACATGAAGAAAAAGATATTTCAAGGCAACATAATATAAATAAGGGATCCCCGACTTTTCAGTGGCAGTCACTTGCCTGATGAGTAAGAGGCACTGGTTGGACATTTAGGAAAGGAATTAAACTCAAACATCATCAGCCTGTGGGTGCAGATGAGGCCACAAGAATGTTTGAACTGAACACACCCCTGTGCTGACCTGGACCTTGGGGGTGTGTGTGTGTGTGTTTGCAAGTCAACTGACTTCCATTGGGCATGATGACCACTTCCACTGGGCCCTGGGGCTCCAGCGGGTACACCGTTGAGGCTCTGGAGCCTTGCTGGTATCCTCATGGTATGTCCAGTTTGGCCAAAGCTCCTGTGTCTTTCCCCAACTTGGTGTCACACTTGTCACCTGGGACTCAGGCAGCTCTGCTTGGAACCCCATTTTTCTGTCTAGCAAAGCCTCTTCCTAAAGCCTCCTCTTATGTTTTCCCCTCCCAGTAAACTCATGTAAATAAATGCTTAGGGTCTCCAAGACAGATCTGACTGAATCTCAGTTTAGACTTATAATCTTTTCCATGGGACCGCAATTCAGAAAGGAAGATGAAAGCAATAAAATGCCAGTTGGCTTATCATTTGAAACCATAGCTGTTATATAAGTTTTGTGTTGTATTTCTCAGGAAAGAAAAAGCACCCCACAATATCTATTTTGGACAGATACGGCTACTTTTCTTAGTGCCCCTACCCTTGGAAGGAATGTGACCGCAGTAAGAAATGGAGAGAAGAAACCAGGAGTGAAAATCAAGCAGGTGAAGTATTTGCACAAGAGACAACAGCTGTGGTCTAGACACTGACACAGAATTGTGCTAGAATAATTGCTTATCCCGGCATTCATCAAACGTAGAAATTTCTCCTAGCAGACACTCTGACCAGCGATGTACATGGAGCTTGGAGATCCTGCAGTGACAGTGCAGTAAGCACCACTAACACATTCCGCTGTGCTGGCCATGACCACGTTGTACTATATTGTTATGTCTTTCCACCATTGCAGTGTGAGCTACTTGGAGTCAAGTACTGGGTCTTTAGGTTGCTACTGTATTTGGGATATAGAACAATAAGTCCAGTAAACATATTTGATAAGTAAGTGGTAAAAAGTACAGCAGCAACATATGTTTTATCAGGATGTAACTGACGAAGATTGCTACGGCAGGAAGATAATCAATTGGCCAGATCTTCCAGTTGGGTAACCAGAATTCTACTATAGATGGTGGTGGTGTGTTGCAAGGGAAAAACAGAATGGGGTGGGGAGTGCTGCTTAGGAATAGGACTTGGGTTTGGAATAAGTTGGGTTCTGAGTAAACTACAAGTTTAAAAATAGTTTGGTTTTTGCTAAATATTCAGAATAAGGAAAAGAAGAAAAAGACAAAAGAAAACTACTTTTAAGATGGTCATTAGTATCCTATACAAAATACATATAAAAGAACTGAGCCTCCAGGATCAGAAAACTGTAGGGTGCTAAAACCCATTGCCATCAAGTTGATTCTGACTTGTAACCACCCTACAGGACAAAGATGAACTGTCCCATAGGGTTTCTAAGGAAAGCCTGGTGGATTCAAACTGCTGACCTTTTGGTTAGCAGCTGAACTATTAACCACTACGCCAGCAAGGTGTCTATAGTGTGCTAGGAGGTATGCGAACTAGTAGTTTACTCAGAGCCCAACTTATTCTAAACCCAAGTCCTATTCCTAAGCAGCACTTCCCACCCTATTCTGTTTTTCCCTTACAACGCACCACCACTATCTATAGTAGGGTTCTGGTTACCCAACTGGGAGATTCGGCCAATTGATTATCTTCCTTGCCTGTAGCAAGCTTCGTCGGTTACATCCTGATAAAACATATGTTGCTGCTGTACTTTATTTTTCTTTACCATTATTCACTCATCAAAAATGTTTACCAGGTGCTTAACTATTCTATATCCTAAATACAGTAGCAATATAAAGACCTGGTACTTTTTTTACTTGACTCCGAGTAGCTCACAGTACAATGGAAGGGTGCTACGAGGTATGCCAATTATTCATGGTTACCTAGGAAACCCTTTTCTGATTGGAAGGGGAAATCACAGGTTGAATATGAATTCAAGGAATCAAATTTTAGTGAGATTGGGTGTATGTTTGTTTGCCATAAAATGAAGAGGAAGGGAAATTTTTGAAACAGTGTATCATGAAAGGAAGAAAAACTGTCTCTACAGGGAAGGCAGAGTAACACTAGGTCTCCTGAATGTGATGCTACCTAAGCCATCCTTTCCAAAGTAAATGGAGTAGTGACACCTTACGTGGCCGTCAGCATTGGAAATATCTCTGACCACATTTCCCATCCTGGGGAGAAGTGGTGAGCAGAGAGAGAGAGAAGCCAAGGCACAGGGAAACAGAAATGAGAGATGGAGAGAAAATTCTGGCTGTCTGTGTCCCTGGGTCCAGTATCTTCTGAGGCCCTTTCCACTGCTTGGTTGTCCAACTCTTCCTCACATTCCATAGTATCCTACGCAAAATACATGCAAAAGAACTGAGCCTCCAGGATCAGAAAACTGTAGGGTGCTAAAAACTCATTGATGCCTTTGTTTAAGCTAATTTTAAGTGGACATTGGAAGAGGGCAAGAAGGAAGAGGTGACAGGTGGAAGTGATAAGCTTCCATGTCAGAGAACTTTGGAGCACTAAGGGAGGGAGCTGAGCTTGGCTCTAAAGAGCCAAATATTCTATGCCGGATGAGTCAAAATGATTCTTTTTCTCTTAGAGCAGCTAAAAATTAATACTAATGGAGCTGTGACTCACGCATACAAGGGAATATATGTTGAACAGTTACCATGGGTAAAGCACTATGTTGTCTATGATATTTATGATCAGGAGATACAAAAATGATATAAAAGATGACAGACTTCCGTCCTCAAGGAGCTCACACTCTAACGGAGGCAAACACACACAGGCATCTGCAATCCAGTGTGAAAAGTGTCTTAAATGAGAGGCATTCTGTGAACTCAGAGGGTGGCACCTAGCTTTGCCTTAAATGTTCAAAGAACATCTACAGATCATGGTTCAGCTGAATCTTGCAAGACAAAGAGGAGTTACATATGGAAGGGCCCAAGAAGTTCTAGGCAGAGTGGGCAGCATGTATAAAGACATAAAGACAAGAAAAGAGAGTAATTTAGTGTGCCTGGCATTCAGGGAGAGGACAGGAGATGGAGCCAGGAGAGTCAGGAAGGGGCAAGATCTTAAACACCTTGTATTTCCCTATACAATATGGGCTTATCAAGTAGAAAATGTAGAGAGTCATTGAACTAATTCATACATTTGGAGTTTTTAAATGATTATTCTGTGTAGCCTGTGTTGGTGAAGGGTGAGGTTGGAAGTGGAAATAGGTAGAAGCATATCTTAATAGTCTGAGTGAGAGGCAGAGAAGAGTTGAACTGAGCAGTGGCAGTGGGCTTGTGGGAAGAGGCCACATAAGAAACATGGGCTGATTTGAGAAAGAGTATGGCAAAGAAGGAACTAAATAATTCCCAGAGCCCTGACTTATGTGACGAAGGGGGTAGCGGGTGGAATTAACTGAAAGAGGGATTAAATAGGGGAAGAACGCTTTGATGGAGCAGATTATTTGGTTACTTTTGGACCTGTTGAGTTTTAGATGGCTCTCATGGGAACGCTGATCCAAGAGCTCATGAGAGAGAGAGCTCAGGGTTAGCATATGTATTTCCCCATCATCAGCCTCCGGTTGGTAGTTGGAGCTCCAGCCATGGCCGAGTTTGCCCAGACAAGGGGAAGAGAAGATGAAAAAAGAACACTGAGGAACACCAAGATTTAAGAGATGGTAGAGACAAAGAGTGGGTGAAGGAACTAAGAAGGTTGAGAGGTAGAACTAGAGGCAGGGGAATGAAGCCATGGAAGGCAGAATCTCTTGCAGAAGCAAGATTATCAAGTGCCAATGGACTTGGCAACTAGAAATTCTTTGGTGATTAGTAAGTTCAAGGATAAAAAATAATTCGTATCTGGATAATCATATTTCTTCACATTCTTCCCCCAGTTGTGCTTTGACTTATTTTTATTCCACAAATATCAATAACAAGAGAATAATTGATTTTATGCCTTTTTTAATATAAACAGTTGATGCCTTATGGTACAAACAAAATTTCCAGAACTTGGAAACGAGGCCTGCGTCTTTACGGTTATGTGTCTGGTTATTGCCATTTGGAATATGCTGCAGGAAGTTTTATTTCCCTGTCACATTTACCTGTTTTTATTTTCCCCCACTGTTTAGCTCTTTTAAAGCTGGAAGAACGGAATAAGACAGGCAAACACTGTTGTGTATGTGCTCTCTGAGAAGGGGGAATTACTCGACTGTGATGATTAGAGATCTGAGTATCACGGCACCGGGGTGGCCCACTTAAAAAAAGCCTCATTAAGTGTATTTCATGGGACATGTCCAGCGCAAAGTAAGAATGGACATGATATGTAAATTAAGACCTGAAAAAACAAATGTAATTTGAATGATATTTTGATTAGCAATTCCTAAAATGGCACGTTAAAAAAAAAAATTGATTAAAGTTGCAAATACTTTCCTTCAGGGTTGTATGGCAGGGGGATCTTTGCGCCTGCTACGTGGTACTGCCACCTGCCCAGAATGAATCTGCTCCTGGGAACCAAAGTGCACTACAGTACAAAGTACACACAGCTCTTGAACTTGGACCTGACCTCCAGTCACTCTCGCGTTGAAAGCAGCTTCTCCGAAATGAGGGAAACAAGGCTGGGAAAGGAAGGTGTGAGGAACGTACTGGCGAGAAAAGAAAGAAGAGGTGGTTATATTTAGAATGGTATTTTTTAACCGAAATTAAATCAGCACATACCCGTGCATTGAACTCCTTAGTTTCAGGATTCCTTCTGCAAGAGAACCTATTTAAAGACAAATCTCAAATAATGTTACCTATCATATCTGATAGAAACCCTGGTGGCCTAGTGGTTAAGTGCTACAGCTGCTAACCAAAGGGTCAGCACTTCAGATCCACCAGGTGCTCCTTGGAAATTCTACGGGGCAGTTCTACTCTGTCCTATAGGGTGGCTATGAGTCAGAATCAACTCGACGGTTTGGTTTTCTTTATTTTTTAATCTGATAAGGGATATGGGAAGAAATCTGACAATATTAAACAGATCAAATTCTTAAGACTAGTCTTAATAGAAGCTATTCTTAGCATAGTTGAAGGAGATCAATATAGATATTCAAGATGGAAAAATCGTAATAGTTAATAGAAAACCAAATTTCAAGGTCTCTATAACCTTCTATAACCTTCAAAGCGGAGCTGTTTCAAGTGCTTCTCAGGAAACAAAGGTTTCTTAAAGATTTTGGCCTGAGATCCCCAAGGCAAGTTAATAACCCTGATTTTCCACCTTCTTTCTGTGAAAGGCCTTCCTCAATGCCTTTAAATCCTCTCAGCTCTTGGGTACTGCCTGCCCTGGGGGTGGCCTTGGTAGGCCAATGCCTCTACCAAATGAAGGGCTGAAATTGGATCCTATAGTAGGATCATTGGTGGTTCATTGGTAGAATTCTCACCTTCCTGCAGGAGACCTGGGTTCAATTCCTAAACAGTGTTCCTCATGCATAGCTACCACCCATCTGTCAGTGGAGGCTTCTGTGTTGCTCTGTTGCTGACAAATTTCAGTGGGGCTTCCAAACTAAGATAGATTAGGAAGAAAGGCCTGGTGATCTGAAAATCAGTGAAAACTCTGTGGAACACTATAGTCAGATCTGCGACCGATTACAGGAATGGAACAGGACCAGGAAGCATTTTGTTCTGTTACGCATGAGGTCCCCATGAGTCAGGGGCCAACTCAGTGGCAACTGACAACACGGCAGGATCAGATTTATACATTTATTTATTGTAGTTAAACTGTTTTAAATAACACTCTTACTTCGGTTCCATGCTTACTATAATAAGAGGTTTTTTTTTTTGCCCTCTAGCTCATGCTGTAATATAAAAATGCCAAAGCAGCTATTGTATTCATAATTGCAAATTTGTTTAATTAAAAATACATTCAACCATTCTGACACACTTTTAAGCAACTGTGAAAAATAGCTATTATGATCTGTTGGCATGTTTCCTCGGGTGGCTAATCATTTGTTAGATGGTGGTTTTAGTTTTTTGTTTTTTTTTTTCACCAGTAAGTATGAAAATTAAAATTATACTGAACCAGTATTCACAGTCTCTAAACTCTCTTCAGGAGTTGGGCCTTTGCATTGCTTTTAAAACCAGTTTCCCACTCCTCCTTAATAAAAAAAAGGAAAATATATCTGTTGAAATATCATATGGGTTCATTCTGTGCAGAAACAGATCCAAACAATCCATCTGTAAGATTTGCCCAAATGTAACCAACAGACAGACAGGCGCTGATGGGGTGAAGGGAGCTGAGGATCGTCACATGGATTACATTTTACCTCTGCATCCACCGTCTGTCACATTACAGGATGCAGGACAAATCTATTTAAATTTTTCATTTAAATGGTAGCCCCATAGAAGAGCCACTTCAAACTTTTTGATTGCCACCGAATCTCTTGGAGATCAAAAGGTCTTTTCCTTCCTCCCTTTCTCCCCGTCTTCCTTGTTTGTTCCCTTCCTTCTTTCATACCAAAAGTGTTGGATTTTGCTGTTAAAAGAAATAGACCTTTATTTTAGAAAAGCACGAGGAAGAGTTTGTTAGTTACCCATAATTTATGACCTAGAGATTAAACACTGTTTAAAATTGTATATGCTTGTCTAGCCTGTTTTCTAATGTGTAGTGTGAGCATGCACACCTCACTCAGGGAAGTCTGCTTTTCTCACTTTTGTTTTAATATTTGAATGCTTTTTTTTTACATGGAGAAGTTATGATTTATTTGCATAAATCTACCAGCATTTTTTTTTTTCTTCAATGACTGGTGAAATAGAACCGTTCGGTGTACTTGTTAATCATTTGTATTTTTCTCTTGATTGTTCAAATCTTTTTTCTTACTCTTTCTGTTGGGGTTTTATTGTGTTCTCATGTCAATTTTTGTAAGTTATTCATACACCCAGAATACTAGTCCATTTTCTCTCGTCTTCGTTAGTTTTTTTACAGATTGCTACCTACCTACTTTTTATACCTACCTACTTTTTATCATTCTGCATCGTGTTTGAGACATAGAGAAATTTTAAAGTATTTGTAGTTTTTTTATTGATTTCTTCCGTTGCTTTACATGTCAAAGTCCTTTTTCATCACAAGATCATATAAATACATATATTTTCTCCTAAGTTATTTATTATTTTTTGTTGCTGGTTCCATCTGGAACTTATTACGGTGTTGTGAGGTGAGAGGATCTAAGCAAATAACCAGTTGCCCTAATACTATCTGTAAGATTAATAATTTGCAATAAATGAATCTGTTGTAAAACACATGAAGCCAGTTATTTTGATTAATATTTTAAGGACACTTTAAACACCAGATTGTATATGAACTGGAGCATCTGGGGCTTACGTGTTGGTTTACATGTAGTTCTGTTTTTAGCAAGAGTCGCTCCACTCTGCTTTCAGACCCGAGCAGCCCAGCTGGCAGTCCCCTAGTCCCTTCATAGCCACACTGTCTGTCGATGGAGGCTTGTGTGCTGCTATGATGCTGAGCAGAGTTAGCGGAGCTTCCAGATTAAGACAGACTAGGAAGAAAGCCCTGGCAATCTATTTCTGAAAATAACGAAAACCCTACAGATCACAACAGTCCAATCTGCAGGCCGTCATGAAGATGGTGCAGGACTAAACAGCATTTCACTCTGTTGCACACGGGGTCACCATGCAGTGGGGGTTGATGTGATGGTAGCTAACAACAACAGCGTAGCCAGAGGGAACCAGGAAACACAACCACAACCTGCCTTGTGTCACCACAGATTCTTATATGGTCAGGTTGATCATGGTCCTAAGATTGCACCATGGTTTCTGGGGATCAGTGGACCTGCAGAGTCCTTTTGTCACATCCTGTCTTACTTCTGCAAGGAAAGGAATGCATGCTTTCTCAGTGCTGTAAGGTGGGTGTAGAGCGGTGGTTACAGCATGGGCTTGGCAGGCAGCCCAGAGGTCACCTTCTGGCTTTGTCACTTAACTGCCTGTGGGACTTTGAGCAAGTTATTTTACCTCTCTAAGCCTCAGTTTCTTTATCTGTAAGATGGGCTTAACATTAGAACCCACCTTAACAGGTTATTTTACAGCACTGGGTACATCAAAAGTACGTAAGAAATGTTAGCTCCTATTGTTGATGGTGATAGTCATCTAGTGGCGAGGTTCTTTTGGGAGAAATTAGTTGTAATTAAGTACAGATATTTCAATACACAGCAAGGACAGCAAAGCTTCTAGTTTGAAAGCTTTGTGTATGATGTTTACTGTAGTTACGATCATGCTGAAAATGGGCAGTCAGCTTGATGATCATTTATGCCAGACAGTAAAATAGCCTTCTGAACATCTAATCATTTGGGGTGGGAAAAGGAAGGAAGGAGAAAGCAGTTTGACAACGTGACAAGGGAAGAAAAGTATGATGGGGTTTAAATCTGAGAAAGGAATTTTTTTAGTACCTTGAGAGAAAAGTTACGGTATATATGTATATATGTGCAGAAGAAGTGCTATAGGACAGAGCTTTGTTGCTTTTGGGGAAGAATGGTGGCGGGGTGAGGGCTCTGCTCCAAGCTAGGAAATGCAGAATCAGAATTTGCAGGCAGCACATCCATTTGGAGGGTGGTGTTTGAGGAGCCTCCCAGCCCAGACAGACCCTGTCTCTTTGTTTCTCAAGGTTTTAATTCATACCTCAAAGTCTACCCTACAGTCTAAATACCAGCGGGAGCCCATGGAAGGCAGACGGTGCTTTGTGTTCTGATTTGGAATTCAGTGAGCAGTTGATTTGATGATGTAAGTGAATACCAAATAGTTGCTGTCAGTGTTCATGAAATAAGGAATATCAGTCATTTTTAGGAGATGACACTATTTTGCCACAATCTATTGGTGTTTTAAAATGTATTTCACGGTAAAATAATTTCTAGGCCACGTCAACTACTAGACACCTACTTTAAAATAGCAGTGCTATACTATTTTACAAAAAGCAGATCTCTTTCTTTTGGGGTAGAATTTTAAAGAAGTGTGCCAGTTTTGTTTTTAGGCTTCTTTGTTTTTAAATCAGCATTTCTGTTTGGAGGTGTTTGATGATGATGATCGCTCCTTGGAAACTCTATGGGGCAGTTCTACTCTGTCCTATAGGGTCGCTAAGAGTCGGAATCGACTCAATGGCACTGAGTGAGTTGGATGATGAGATGGCTAAGGTTGTGTGTCGACTTGGCTGGGCCACAATTCTCAGTGTTTCAGCAGTCATATAATGTTGCAATCACCTCCCTGTTGAGATTTGATATACGATCACCCCCATGATGGGATCTGCTGTGAGTAACCAGTCAGTCGAAAGGGAGTTTCCTTGGGCGCGTGGTCTGCATCAAATAGAAGTGGACATTCTGGCAAGGCTCGGGGGCTTTTTGCTCTTGCTGGATCCTGTAGCTGGCTTCTGTTCATCTGATCTCCTGTTTTGGGGACTTGAGATAGCAGCTTACCTGCGGCCTTGTCTCCCGATCTTGGGATTCATTGATCTTCGAAGCCTGTGAGCAAGAGCCCCTGTGGCTATGTGACTCAGGCGAAGCCTCTATCCAGACCCACAGACTTGGGACATTCCAGCCTCTACAACCTTATGAGCCATTTCCTTGATATAAATCTCTCTCTCTCTATATATATATTTTTACACTTTACTGGTTTTGCTTCTCTAGACAACCCAGCCTAAGACAGATGAGCATTCCAAAATTTCACATTACATGTGAATTTATAACACTAGATGTAGCAAAGAAAATGGCAACACTTGTAAGGAAAACTAAAAATAGAACCCTGTGAGGAAGTATAGTCCATATGATAAAAAAAAAAAAAGATTTGTCATCGAGACGACTCTGACTCATGACAACCCCATGTGTGTCAGAGTAGAACTGTGCGCTACAGAGTTTTTAATGGCTGATTTCTCAGAAATAGATCACTAGACCTTTCTTCTGAGGCACCTCTGGGTAGACTCAAACTGCCAACCTTTCAGTTAAAAATTGAGTGTGTTAACTGTTTGTACCACCCAGGACACCCTATGATAGTGGGCTTGAAATAAGTTAACTAGAGAACCCTGGGCTTTTGCAGCTAAAGCTTGACAGTGTGGTGGTCACCTTTTGGGGTATCTGCTCAGCTCCCAGTAATATCCCATCTCTGGTAACTGCTCTCTCCCATCCCAGAGCAGCAAGCCCTTGCAGCCATTTTGTACACTGAGGCTTTCTCTTGGGACCCCCCCCCCGCCCCGTGACAGCTGATTGGGCCTAGACAGGTGCTAGACACACAGTGGGAATTAACGATTGGGATTGAGAGGGATTTGGTCTTTCTTTCGACAGGGTACTTTCAACAGGAGCTTTGGTGGTGGCATCTTTTGCTTGCTTTGCAAAGCAAGAGGTAAAGAAAGGCAGTTGAAGAGAAGAAAACCAAGATGTACAGAGAAGAGCAGAGACAGGACACCAGGAGAGAATCCAGAGAACAGTGGTTTTCCAGATATGACTCAGAAGAACCAAAACAAATCCATCCGGGCTCCCTAACTATCACGCAGGAAAGCCATAATTACGCTAACAAGCCTTATCCCACAGAGATAAAGGGAAAAAAGGCAAAAGTTTACAAAACTAACGTATCCGGGAAGCATCATCTAATAGAATGCTCAACCTACACAACAATGAGGCTCCAACACTGGTCTGCTGAACTTCACACATTTCAAAAGGGACCCACCTGAACAGTTAAATGCTTTAGAATCTGAATAACGCCTTACCTCTGAAGTCCAGAAGCATAAAAAGTGGCTGGCATATTTTTTGGGCCAATGGTAATGAAAAGGTTAGGCTCATCAGCTCTGACGTTGCTTCATGTCCTGCAGAACAACCAGCTTAAACCTGGGAGCTGCCATCTCCCCCACTGAAGCAGCTGAATCCTCCTTCTTCCCAGCTAGTGGCTGGGCTCATTTGCAGAGCTGCTGTGCTGACCTCAGAGGCCACGTCAGAGCCCACGGCTCTGCTTCCAGTGCAGCCAGAGATGTGGCAACTTCACCTTCTGTCACGGGAGGAGTACCCTGAGATTAGGAAGCAGCTGCTTCAGGAAATTGGACTTATTTTCACAACACCAGTCATTTCCTTCAGTGCTCTTCTGAGTCAGAGTGGTTGTGTCCTCTCAGAATCACAGAGGGAAGGTGCCCTGGTTGATTTCCTTCAATAGGCCTCTGTTGAATAGCTGCTTCTGACATGGAACTGTCAGTTGTATTTTTTGGGTCAACAGTTCTAATAAAAGCACAACCCAGGTTGCATTCCCTGGACACCAAGGCAGTATGTGCACAGGTCTTGAGACACGGGCTTAATGTTAGCCCAGGGAAGTGATGTAGAAGGTGCTTGCTTACTTAAAATGGTTATCCATGAGTTAGCAAACAGGCCATGTGGGTTACGAGGTCTCAGAGAACAGGCAACCTCAAGATGCAACTCAAGGATCACCTTCTTTAGAAAACTTTGATGACACTCCCATCCTCCAAAGACAGCCGTCTACCCTTGGGGATCCCTGGGCCTATGTGTCCGTCTACCAAAATGCCACCAGCATTTTACTGCACTTGCTGTTTTCATCTCTCTCCCACTGCTCTGTGGGCATTGGTGGTTCAGTGGTAGAATTCTCACCTTCCATGCGGGAGACCTGGGTTTTATTCCCAGCCAGTGTGCCACATGCACAACTACTACCTGTCTGTCAGTGGGGGCTTGCATGTTACTATGATGCTGAACAGGCTTCAGCAGAGCTTCCAGTTGAAGACAGACTAGGAAGAAAGGCCTGGCGATCTATTTCTGAAAATCAGCCAGTGAAAATCATTTAGATCACAGTAGTCCAATCCACAACTGATCATGTGGGTGGTGCTGCACTTGGCAACTTTTTGTTCTGTTTTGCTTGGGGTCCCAGTGAGTTGGCCAATTTAATGGCAGCTAACAACAAACAACCCACTATGGTATAAACATGAGGATAGGAATTCTGTCTCAATCTTTTATTCTTGGTGCTTACCATAACGTTTGGACAATTAGTAAATATTCAGTGAATGGATAAAATCCCCTTCCTATAGAATTATACCAATAATATATACATATGCATGTGTATGCATGTGTATATATGTGTTATAACACACACATATATACATAGAAAAAAATTTTTATATACATAGATATGTATAAAAACATAGATATGTATACACGTGCATAATACACATTTTAGACACCTGTAGCTCACCATTTATCAGGGAAAAGGTTTTTACTGTAGAGACGTATGCTTGAGCTACACTGATCCCAGACAGCCCATGGACAGCGCTCTTCTGAATACTGTAAATCCCTGATGTCATCCTTTTTTTTTTAAGTCACTTATCCGTTGTTTAAGACTTCTTTTATTTGGATTAAGGACTAAATGGTTTACTTCAGGATAAAACCGTCACTCTGAAAAACGTATTCTGAATTCCAAAGCCTTGGACTACCTAGAGCTGTTCTTTCCTATCTAAAGCAATAATAAGAGTCAACATTATAGCATATTCTGCTTTACCTCCATGTGGAGTCTAACCTGGCACCTCAGTAAGAAGAATGAAAGTTTTTAAATATCTCCCGCGAAAAAAAAAGTAACTCCCTCCTGTGCATCTCAGCCCCACTTCTGTCTCAGACCTGGATGCTGATCTCAGTGTAGATAAGAGAATAATGTGTACAGCTGTACAGAGGACAGTTCTGAGATGCTTTGTGCTATCTAGGTGCTTGGAGCCTTGGTGGTGCCATGGTTAAAACCTCAACTGCTAACCAAAAAGTCGGCAGTTCAAATTCACCAGCTGCTCCTTGGAAACCCTATGGGGCAGTTCTACTCTGTCCTGTGGCCACCTCAAAGGCAACAGGTTTTTTGGTTATCTAGATGCTCATTACCAGAGAGCCCAGTCCTCTGGTCGGGCAGGCTCGGAGAAGTGGGACCTGTGGGTAAACTCACCCAATGTGTTAAACTCCAAAGCCCTGTTTCGTGTCTTGAAAGACCCGGCTGGCTCCTGGTAGCCCAGTGCCTGGCAGACTCGACTGGGCGCATCCAGCTGGCTGTGGCCGAGCCCAGCCCTGCGCTACCCACCATGTTGAAATGAGCACGGCCTCATCCCAGACAGTCGGAATTGAAGAGAAATGGCCTTAAGGGTTTGGAGCATGAGCTCAAAACCTGAATTAATAGCTTTTTTTATTTTTAGTAGAAATTTTTACTTTAGATTAATTAAGGACATAAGCAGCTGCACCCTGTAAAAGCGCTCTTAACTCCCCTGTGATCTGTCTTCACAGAAACATTTTCTTCTGGGAGGAGGGAGCCAACGCAGGTGTGTGAGACAAAGAACTGACACAGTCATCCTGCTTTGATCGGAACTCCTCGTTACAGCGTTCCCTCTGAAAATGATTTCTAATCAATAAGCGTGAACTGCACGCTGTGGAGTCATTACCTAACATGTGTTTCACTCTAGGCTGTGATTAAAGACAAGATGGTGAGCTCAGGGGGCAGACAATGAATAAAAGGAGAAAAATCTCAAATCAGAGCTGAAACGCGTGGGCTGGGGGGTGTTTTAATAGGCATGGAGGTTTGCACCAGGTAGTGATGTCATTCTTCCTTCATTCATGCAGTGAACATCCCCCCTGCTATTCTGGGCAGCACCGATAATACCAGCAGCTGCGTTAAGGTAACTTACCACATGCCGCCCCTTATCTACAAAAATAGGTCGATTAGTTGACTCCCATCAAAGTGTGAGCAAGAATTCAGAGGTGTCCTGGCAGCAGAGATGAACTCAGGCTTCCCAGTGGTTAAGAAGCCGGTTCCCAAGCATGGCCTGGAACACAGTCTTCCAGCCTGAACAGCAGTGGGACCTGGGCCGCCTTAGTCCAAGACTAGATACCAAAGAGAAAGGGAATAAAAGACTCAGAGTAATTCTACAGTTGAATGACTTGAGGAGAGGCTTGTTGTCAAATGCATGGTAGAACTATTGAGAAGGTGAAGACCACTTGTTCCTTGTAGAGTTGAGAAGGGGTCCTTGGCCTAAAGCACTTCCAGGGCATCTTCTGTACCCATGAGACACAGTTCCCAAAGTCTTAATGGTAGGTGATCAACATACAGTGAAGACACCTGCATGAGGAGGTGACCGTCCTGTGAGGCCACGCCCAGGTAGAAAAGGCCATCCTATGTGTCAGCGTAACAAAAGATCCCTCAACCAGGGTCACCATTCAGCCACAGCACAGCCAGCCTTGGGCATGGTCCTTCCTTCCCTTAAGAGGCACCAATCTTGGGTGCATAGGTTCCTTTTAATACTTGTCTTTACCTGGGAGAGCTGAAAGAATGCCAGCATAGCTCCTTGTGCCATCTTGAAATCACACCCCACACCCTCCACCACATGAATCCCTTGACAGCACTATCGCTAGGTTATACTCCCGCAGAGAAGAGCTCAGAGGCTCCAGGTGTGATTTCTGGGTCCAAACTCAGTGTCATCAGGGGCTTGCTTATCTGACAAAGTTCTAAGGTTTCTGCCTTAATTCTTACTCACAGTAGCCAATGATATAGTTTATAAAATTCTTACCCCCTGTAAAATGATTGAAAGAATCTAGAATGAGTGATAGGCTTATTCTAGTGGTCATTCTCTGAATATTTTTAAAGGGGAATAGTTACAAACTCAGGACCACCCAGGACTCACCTTGATGTATCTTAGAAGATAGACTAAATAAATGCCCATGCTCAACTCAGATCTCTTGATTCTGAAGAGGTTACATTTAGGGATAGAATAGTACCCCTCTGATTGTCTTTTCATGAAAAGCTGACTAACTGACTGGGATAAGAATATCCTCCCCACCTTCAGGGATGTGCTGAAATTTTTCCTGGATTATTTATCTTGCAATCCTTTCATCTCTCAGTAAATGTTAGCTACCTGTGAAACAATGAATGACAGTCCTTCTGCCTCTGGTGTGAAATGATGGGCTGGGCAAGAGTGACTTTCCCTGCTTCCAGGAAGAATTGAAAAAAGCCAGAATATACTTTAAGCATTTCAGTAGGAATTTGGCCAAGGCTTTGAGCCAGTATGTCTGTTATTTTATTCAATTAGAGTTACAAGCAAAGTAAATCGAGCTGTATAGTTGATTTGAGTGTTACCTTGGAAAAAAGTGTAAATAGGTTAGCAAACCCTACAGGGTGAAGGACGAGTGTCCCCACTCCATAGGCCAGAAGGCACTTAGGGAGACAGAACAGTGGCCAAAGCACAGCCTGGCCGCATGCTCAGGGCCACGCAGCCCTTCTCCTCCTCCTCTGTCCTCTGGCATTTCCTCCCTGTGTGAACTTCGGGCAATGATAGCAACAGCAGCAAAATCAAGTGGGTGTGTGGGGATGCTGTCAGGTTTAAGAAAGGGGCCCAATCTGAGAGCCAGGGGTTTTGGTCAAGTCGAATTCTGCCTTTGTGTAGGCACATTTGTGATCTGGCACAGTTGGCTGCATAAAATTGACCCGGCACTAAAAAAAATTGGCACATGTGAGATATTAAAATAAATTGCACAGTCCTCATATGTATCTGTGGGCTATAGGATAAATAAAGCATCCGTTTCAACAAAGGGCCTTTTCGGCTCTACCATTTTTAGTGCCATGTGGTGATTGATTGTCTCACACTTTGTCGAAAGAGTGAGACATTTCTACGTGTTTTTTACTCGCAGTCCAACAAAGGTAGGGGAAGAAGATGGTGCAAAGAGGCCACCCAGCTTTCAGGACCCAGCTGGTATTTTTAAGCATAAGTCTGTCGTGGGTGGCAGATTGCGTGATGACGAGTTTTCAAGTAGAATAAGAAGTTGGAGGTGAGAAGACAGAGTGGGAGCAGAAGGGAGACCCTGGAAAGGAATGGTAAGATTTTCTAGGGGTTTACTTTGTATCCTTGGAGTTCCTGGGTGGTGCAAACGAGGCTGCTAACCAAAAGGTTGGAGGTTCAAGTCCACCCAGAAGAAAGGCCTTTCAAAAGGAAGCCCTGGTAATCCACTTCTAAGTAATCAGCATTGAAAACTCAGTGGAGCACAGTTCTACTCTGACCCGTAAGGGTCGCCATGAGTTGGAGTCAACTCAATGGCTAATGGTTACTTTGGATCCTTAATTATGACTTTTTAATGACATCCCTATTCATTAATTCATGGTGTCTCATTCTTTTTAGAGTACGCTCAATGCTGCCCCTGGGAGTCCCTGGGTGGTGCAGCTAATTAAGTGCTCAACAGGCCAGCAGTTCAAAACCACCCAGAGGCATCTTGGAAAGGTCACAGCTTTAAAAACACTATGGAGCAATTCTCCTATGCACAGGTGGTATTGCCATAAGTTGGAATCGACTTGGCAGCAACCAGCAACAATCCCTAACATTGAGGCTACATAATGTATTGCAGTGAGAATTAGATTTGGGGAGCACATATCTAGACTCTGTCACTAACTAGCTGTGTAACCTTGGACCATTCCCTTAGACTCTGTGAACTTGCTTCCTTCCCACTGTAGAACAAGGAGGAGCATACCCTGCAGTTCTTACGGCCCCTTCCAGTATTGACAGTCTGGGGTTCTGTGGCTCGTGGCCCTGAATGTCAGTCTGTGGTTCCTTGGCTCTAGAAAAGACGTGGGGTTTTTAAAGGAATGCCTAAGAGGATTTGGATTATGAACCTGCTTATTATAACTATTAGTTCCAAGATGTGTTGTCAATTCCGTTTTTAGGAACTCTTCAGGAACGTACACAGTATTTTTTTATGTTTGTCCTAACTCTTTGTAAATATTTTTGCAGGAAGTACCCTAGGGAGGAGTGCCGACACCCTCCGAGTCTCCTTTGGTTGTGTTAGCACTGACTGGTTGGAGATTGAGCAGGAGAATGAGAACAATGGCCCAAACATGTTTTTAGTTTAGTTATGTTTACAGTTAGTAAGGATATAACTGGTTATCTATTGCTACCTACCCTTTTGCCAGAAAGATTCTTTACTTTTATCCCATTCCAGTCAACGAGGTTGACCTTAGACCTTTCTCCCTTCTTCCCTTTCTCCCTCCTCCTCCCCTCCCTGCATTCTTACCTCCCTTCCTGCTAAAGACATGTCTTATTCATCTTTATATCTTTTGCATAGTGTTTGGCACAAAATCAAATGTATTTGTCATCTGCATTGGTCCAAAACAAGGCCGAGAAGATGAGAAAGAATGCATGGAATTAAAACGGGAGTTTAAAATAGCCAACTGTGTTCTCAAAACGAAATGGAAATGAACATTATAAGCTAGGAAAGGCAGACCACGAAGGCCTTTCCCAGCCTGGACCTGGGACAAACATCTCCTGTGTGAACATTGACAGGTGTCTTCATAAAAAGTTTTGGTAACTGACTGACTGACCACCTAGGATATCTGTGTGATCAAACTTATCTTGCCAGACTCACCCTATTCACTGTTTTCTTATTCAAAAATGAAGGAAGCTAGTCTCTTATACATCAAGCACCAGACCTTGGATTCAATAGAACAAAAATAGATTTGAAATAAAGCTTGGCATTTACATATGAAAGTATCAGATGGTGGTGTTGTTGTTAGTTGCCATTCCAATTCATAGTGACCATATGTACAACAGAACGAAACACTGCCCAGTCCCGAGATGACTAGAATTTAGTGCAAATAAATACAGACATGTGCACAGAATAATCGATGGATGATAACACCACACTCTCAGGGACCTAGAGGCTTCTAGATTCTCCCTTTTCCTCAGCTCCTACAGTTAGGGTATAACCTAAAGGTTAAGAGCATGAACTCTGGAGCCAGACTGCCTGGGCTCAAATCTTAGCTCCACACTCACTGGCTCTTAATTTGGTCTCTCTGTGCCTCAAATTCCTGATCTAAAAAATGAAGGTAACGATAGTTTCCACTGCAATGGGATTGTGGTGAGAATTAAATAATATGTGTGTGCACAGTCTGGGGTGGCTGCACTCTGGTCTCTATGACAGTTATATTATTGTAAACAGATATACTCTTGTTTGGCTTATACGTGGTCTGAGAGACTTAGGATCATTCGGAGAAGTTTCCTTCAGGGGAGCTGATGAAGTCACATACCCTGAACTAGGTTAAATTCACCGGGTTCAGTGCCACAGCCTGGCATCTCTTAGTAGCCAGCCACCCTCTTGCTGACATACCAACCACAGTGCCTCTTTCAAACTTCAAAAAGAGGGCTGGCTTCATACGAGGAGCTCTCAGTTCCCTCCCCCACTTGCTGGCAAGAGTCTGAGATCCCTGCCAAGTATACATGTCTGTGCCGAGTCTACGCTTCAGACCTCCACGCCACAGAGCACTCCTGAGCAGCTTGTTTCTCTCCCTCCCTGGGGCATTCTGGGTCGTGCATTGTGACCCTGAGGTGCCTCCCTCTCCCTGCAGGTGGGATGCAGCTCTTATAGGTTGTACAGAGAGAGTGGGGAAGAAACCAGGGTCTCTCAGTGAGTGCTTTTTCCTTGGTTCCTGTTTTCTGAGCCTCAGAGCTTTTTAACCTCCTTTATGATAGGTTCTTTTTTCTCAGTCACCCTCTCCTTCCATCTACCTCATCCTGCCTATTAAAGGATTAGAATCCCAAAGGCCAGATTATTTTTCCCAGCTCTCTTTATTTGAAGTATATCATTCAAGTTCACTACCCTCTTTATTCTGCTTATAGCCTTTGTAATTACCTGACAATTTTATGTATCAGCACGTTTAGTGTCCCTCTCCCTTCACTAGGAAGTGCTCTGTGGGGACGAGAGCTGTGTCTGTACTGCCCTGTGCTAGCCCATTGTCCCAGCAATGCCCGGGACTGAGTGGGTGCCTGGTGGACAGTCGGTGAATGAGTAAGCACTACATAAAGCAACACTGCCCTGCATATTCATCATGTCCCTGGGGTGACAGTCAAGGCTGCAGTTTATGAGGTCCTAATTACTCTGTTTTGACAGTCTTACTACAAAATGTCTTAAAAATCAGCAAGGCACACCGTGCCCCAATTTGTCAGAGGGTTAATTTCTGTAATGACAGTGGTGCCTATTAAATCTCCTTAATTAACGAGTCTTGCAGCGTTACAGCTGAGTGATAAGGTATATAGTTAGCATCTGTTGGTTCTGTGCATGTATCTCCCCACCCCCCATCCTTACATATATTTTAAGAAACACATCTTTGGGTGCTGTGTTTTTTTCTATTTATATCTTCACCATAAAAACGTAAATAGATCATTTATCTCTAGTATCCTTAAAGTAGCTTGCATCATATTATTCTTTTAAACTTTTATATAACCAAAACTTCTATCCCCAATACAAATTGTTTGGGAGATTCAAGGTTGGGAGCAGCCCTAGCTACTTTGAGGGCAGCTCCCAGCAACCACTGAGGCTTACCTGGGGGGCCAGAAGCCATGCATGCTGGCTTCTGGGGGCTCTGTTCCCAGCAGCATCTATAGGTGCCTCCTATTCGCCCTGCCTGGCACCAGATCACAAGCTACTTAGCAACAGGACTGATGTTTGCTCTTTCTTGTCTTCTCCACAAGGCACTCTGAACGTAGTAGATATTTTAATATGTCTTCAATGAATTTGCAGCATAGACGTTTCCTGAAGGTAGTAATAACAAGTAAAATAAAACATTAGCTAGCATTTATTGATTGTGCACTGCCAGGTCTTGAGCTGAATGCTTAACATGTATTATCTCATGTAAACCTGATGATAACTCCATAAAATAAAAACTGTTCTCGTGACCATTTTATAAGTGAGAAAACCAAGGCCTGGAGAGCTTAAATCACTTGTCCACAGCCCCACAGGCAATAAATGACAGGGCTAAGACTTGCACCCAGGCCTGTGAGATTCTGGAGCCTGCACTCTTATGCATGGAGTCCTGCATGTAGATTGGTCCAGACGGGGACCAGCAGAACAGGTTAATCAGAAGGGGGTGAGGCAAGAGACAGAAAGGGCCACGTAAACCAGAGACTACATCAGCCTGAGACCAGGAGAACTAGCTGGTGCCCAGGGCTACAACTGATGACTGCCCTGATAGGGAACACAACAGAGAACCCCTGAGGGAGCAGGAGAGCAGTGGGATGCAGACCCCAAATTCTCGTAAAAAGACCAGACTTAATGGTGTGACTAAGAGTAGAAGGACCCCAGTAGTCGTAGTCCCTGGACCTTCTGTTAGCCCAAGATGGGAACCATTCCCAAAACCAACTTTTCAGACAGGGATTGGACTAGACAATGGGATAGAAAATGATATGGGTGAAGAATGAGCTTCTTGGAACAAGTAGACACATGAGACTATGTTGGCATCTCCTACGTGGAGGGGAGACTAGAGGGCAGAGGGGGTCAGAAGCTGGCCAAATGGACACGAAAAGAGAGAGTGGAGGGAAGGAATGTGTTGTCTCATTAGGGGGAGAGCAATTAGGAGTATATAGCAAGACTTGATTTGTAAACTTTCACTTAAAGCACAATAAAAATTAAAAAAAAAAAAGGGCAGGGGGGACAGGCTGGTAATAGGATGGAAGCAGTGACTGTTGGCAGCTGAGGCCTAAAAGTGTCTCTCTCTTTGCCGTTTTGGTAAAAAGACCCCAAATGTTTTCTGAGAATAGGATTTTTTGATTTCTCAGAAGTATTGTGATCAGTGGGAAAAGTAGCAATTAATGGTATATTAGTGGCAAGAAAGGGAAAGACCACCCCTCTTGGGCACACACCCTCCCCTGTCATGAACTCTTAAGGTCAGAAGGCTGAGCCTGAGCTTTTATAGGGTTTGTGGAGCAAGAGGTGGAGGGTATCAGGGAGGGGCATGTGCAATGGCATGTTGTAGCAGCAGTGAACTGAGAGATATCACCTGACTCTTCAGGGTCTAATGGTGTTTATCCTGGTATTGATTCCAAAGTGGGACAAAGGCCCCGTTTTTCCCTGAAGAGGTAGCATGCCATAATGAAAAGGATTGGGCTTTGAGTCAGGCAGACCTGAGTTCACATTCTGATTTTGTCTTCTGCTGATTTTGTGAGCTTTAACAAATTACTTACCCTCTCCTGGTGCCTCACTTATCTTAGCAGCAAAAAGTAAGGTTAATGGACTTTTGATTGAAGATGGCAGATTGAACACAAGCATTAGTCTCTCAGAATGCTATTATAGTAACAGTAAAGGTCTTTTTTTTTTTAAGGCATAAATTAACCAAGGACAAAGTGAACGGAAGAGGAGACATCAGTGACATAATTTTGGAAGCTGAAGAGCAGATTTAAGAAAGCTGAAATGGAGGTTGGCAGTTGGGGAAGTCAAGAAGCAACCCAACTGAAACTACAGAATTCCTAAAAGATTCAGGAATTAGTAGTACCAGTTTCTTCTGTGAGTAGGGGTAAAGATGGGGTAAAAATATCTTTCAGTTGAAACTCTGTTTGCAGTGTAGAACCCCAGATTTCCTTCCCAATTCTGAGCAGCAGAATGACCACCCAACCAAATGACCAGCAAGCCTTCATCCTGGTAGAACCTGCAGAGTTCTCTGGAGAGGATAAGGCAGAGGATCTCTGGTTTAGGGATCACCTGAAAACTTGGGGATGGAAGTGAAAGTTTACTAACTGGATGCTGAGATCCCCTGACTTCTTCCCCTGCTCAACACCGGCAGGTGGGATTATAACCCTCGCCTTCACCCAACAGGAGATTGTATAGCCACTCTGGGAATCTTACCAGTCTGGGAGAAAAGAGCTAAATAGACTGACATCTGAGGTTCCTCAGGAAGTGGAGCACCCAGATGCCTCCACAGTGAAGTCCAGCTTGAAAGCCCTCCCCTTTTCTGTGTGCATACGTATGCAGCTCACTCTTAAATATGGGCACACATCCAAAAATACCGGCATTGGCAAAGAGAGGACCAAAGCAAACACAGACCAAACAGAGCAGCCTGAAGGGACCACAGCGGGAGAAGAAAACATGAAGAAAAGAAGTTTTGCCTTTAACGTCTTCAGAGAAATAAGAGAATATATTGTATTTAATAACAAAAACAAGATTCTTTTAAAAATGGAATGCCCAAAAAACAGAAAGAGTTCTTGATTATTGAAAATGTGATCAACCAAAAAACCAAACCCATTGCCATCAAGTTTATTTCAACTCATATCCACCCTATAAACCAAAAAAAAAATCTGTTGCAGTCAAGTCGATTCCAACTCATAGTAACCCAATAAAAAATAGGGTAAAACTGCCCCATAGGGCTCCCAAGGCTGTAATCTTTATGGAAACAGACTGCCACATCTTTCTCCCATGGAGTGGCTGGTAGGTTCAAACTGCTGACCTTTTAGTTAACAGCTGAGTGCTTAACCACTGAGCCACCAGGGCTCCTATAGGTATGTGTAAATATAAATATGTAGGTGCAGGCACATATATTAATTGAAGACACAAATATGGATATTCCTTAGACATAACCAAACACTTTCCAACATTGGTTTTCTAAATTTGAAAGCTTAGGACCATAGTTTCATGGGACAACTCAGCCAACTGGCATAACATAGTTCACAAAACTCACGACCTACATGGTAGTGAAGTAAGTAGCATCTGGGGTCTTAGAAGCTTGTGAGCAGCCATCTAAGACACAGCTACTGGTCTCTACTTGCCAGGAGCACAACAGTAAGATGGTAACCAAAAGCTCAGAGAAATGCGTAGCACGTAAAGTCAGTAGAAGGGTTGGAAACTAAAGTTGAGGAAACCTCCTAAAAGGAGGAATAAAAAGAAAAAAGCTTCAAGAAAACATAAAAAAATTGGAGCACAGAGCTAGAAGTCCAGCATAAGTCAAATAAGAAGAGTTCCAGAAAGGGAGGACAGAGAAGAGTTAGGAGAGGAACTCCTCAAAGAAATAGTGAAATGAAGTTTCACAAAATGAAGGACATGAGTTTCCAGGTACAAAGGGCTCACAAAGTGGTCAGTGCAGTGAATGGAAGTAGGGTCGTAGGAAGACCTCTGAGTGCCTTACAGAATGATGGAGACTTGAGAAAAGATCTTAAAGCTGAGAGAGAGGGAGACGAGAGGATGAACCAGGAGTTAGAATGACGTCAAGGGTCTCAGCAGTAGCTGTAGGAGCCAGAAGAGCAATGTCCTCAAAAGCCTGAATAAAAATAATTTTCACCTAGCTTTTGATGCTCAGACAAGTGATTGGTCAAGACTGAGGGTAAAAGAATGATAGTTTTAGACATTTCAGACCACTAGAGGATATGTCCAACCAAAATGAGAATTAAACCCAGGCAGAGGGAGATCAGCACAGAGAAAGGCAAAGGCTGGTGGTGAAGGTGGCATGCAGCCGTCAACCCAGAGGGCAGTCAGTCCAGGTGGGCGCAGATCAGAAGACCTGGAGACTTCTTCAGGGGGGTGACATTAATTGAATACCGATCACAGAGATCATCACTTACATGTTTTGAACGTTTACTATGTGTCCGACAATTCTAAGCATACATGTATTAACACTTAAACCCTAGTAGGAGGTAATCATGGATAGCCTCATTTTGCAAATGAAGAAATTGAGGCACACAGTGCTTGAATTATTTGCCCAAAGTCATGTAGCTAGTACGTGACAGAACTAAGATTTGAACCCAAGTGGTTGTGTATGGAGTCCATACTCACAGCCATCAGACCACGCCTTTCACTCTTCACCGCAGGAGAGTGAGGGAGTGCAGAAGTACTTAGAAAATGAAGCAAATGAAAAGTCAACACAGCTACTAAAGCTAGGGGAGTCTGAAAGTTGCAAAGAAAAAGGAAAGTAATTATAGAATACTTTGTGGCTCAGAAGTGAACATGTTTATATATAATGTGAACACTGAACAAAAAAAAAATTTCAGATCTATCAAAAATCACAGCGTAACTGTTGGGAAGATAGCAGCAGGATGAAGGTGTGCATAGAATAGTGGGAGAGGAGGTAAGGGTGAAAGAGAACTAAGTGCTTTTCTCCTATGATGGTGAGCTAATATATAAAACTTTAAAAAAAAAGCAGCAAGAAGTAGCAATAAAAGTATCTTATTTAATGATACAGGCATTGTGATTCATTGGCAGAATTCTCTTGTTCCGTGTGAGAGACCCAGTTTCGATTCTCATCCAGTACACTTCATGTGTAACCACTACCCCTCTATCACTGTTGTCTTGCATGTTGCTGTGATGCTGAGCAGATTTTAGTGGAGCTTCCAGACTAAGAGGGACTGGGAAGAAAGGCCTGGCAATCTACTTCCTAAAATTAGCCAGTGAAAACCTTATGGATTACAACAGTCTAATCTGCAGCTGATTACGGGGATGGCACAAGACTGGGCAGTATTTCATTCCTTTGTGCGTGGGGGCCGACTCGTCAGCACCTAACAACGACAACATCGTATATACAGAGATAAATATCAAAAGAACTAGAAGTGTTGAAAGTGCGTCAAAGCTGGGGAACCACCTGTGTCTGCCTGCTGTCTTTCATAATAAGCCTTGTAGAACTACTGGACTCTTCAAATATGTGCAGATATAACTGATATAAATAAAACTAAATTGTTTTAAAATAAATTGCTTTATCATCCTAGGAAGTCAGTAAATGTCTGCTGTCCTCTTTGCTTTTTCCAAGATTGGCATTATGCTGTGGTGACTAACCAGTTTCCCTTCTCAGAATTGCCCACTTACTCTTCAGCCCTTCCATTTTTTGAAATGGAAGAATTGTAGGGAATTCAGTTGACAGAGACCTTTGATGGGAGCCCAGGTTGAGACAGAGCAAACGGCCCAGCACAAGGTGCAACCAAAGGGCTGGAGGAGGCTCCAGCTGTGCTGGGAAGGGGCGTTGAAACCATCCACCTGCTTGCTGGGGAACCAGCCCAGTGCATTTCTGACCTCATGGGAAGCCTCCCCCAAATGGTCATAAGGGAACAGTGGCAGCAAAAATGTAAATGTTTCGGTTCAGGCATCTCAGACTGGCATAAGAGGCCAGTATCTTGAAAGGCATAGAGTTTGGGATTTGTGTGTATGGGGCAGAGAGACAAAGTGTGTGAGTTTATAAAGCGTGCCATATGCTATGTGTTCGGTGCAACGTGCCATTTCATTTTTATTTCTTCTTAATTCAAAGACAGAGAAAGCTCATTAGTAAATCTAGTCCTATATACCTGTGTGTGTGCGTGTGTATGCATGTTCCCTGGGCAGTGCACACGGATAAGCACTTGACTACTAGTCGTAAAGGTTGGCAGTTCAAAACCACCCAGAGGCTCCATGGAAGACAGGCCTGGCGATCTGCTTCCGAAAGGTCACAGCCTTGAGAACCCTATTGAGTAATTCTATTCTACACATATGGGGTTGCCATGAGTTGGGAATCCATTTGACAGAAACCAACAACAACAATGTATATATAGAGAGAGGGAGAGAGAGACCTTGTGGCATAATCGTTAAGTGTTCAACTGCTAACCAAAAGATCAGCAGTTCGAACCCACTGGGGAGAAAGATGTGGCAGTCTGCTTCCATAAAGATTACACCCTTGGAAGCCCTATGGGGCAGTTCTCTGTCCTATAGGGTCACTATGAGTTGGAATCAACTCAACGGCACACAACAACATATGTATACACACGTACACACATACATATACATATCTATATATATGCATATATACTCATATACATGTATATATAAATAAAGTGTTTATGTATTAATGCACTGATTAAAAAATGATCTTACCTCTGGCAGGACCTCGAATGTTGGTGAACCTGGTTCCTCTTTTTTCCCCCCTAATAACCGATCTTTCAGAATAGATCACCAAGTCTTTCTTCCACGGCACGTCTGGGTGGAACCACCAACCTTTAGTTAGCAGCCAAGTGCTCGACCATTTGTGCCACCTGGATCCTCTTATTGGAGGATCTTTCATCTTACTGTTTTACAGTAGTTTTTACAGTACTTTCTGTGATAGAGTAATTAAGATTTTGGCAAAAAAAAAGTATCAATTTACTATAATTTGCTCAATTATCCAAGAAAAACTGGGAAGAAGACCCCTTACCAAGTGAAACCCGCTGATATAACCAAGCACCTAGTGTATAAGGGCATTGAGCTGGCTGCAGCGGATACAAAGATGAGCAAGGCTTGATCCTTATCATCTTACAGTTCAATTCAGAGAGGAAAAGAATAAGAGCTCAGTGACAACAATGCAAGGCTGACAAGCCTAGCACGTGAAGGGGGCAAACAGCGCGCCTCCTGGGGGCTCAAAGGGGAAGAGAGCCCCTTTCAGGCACCAGGGAGAGACAGAATGTAAGTTGAGTCTACTGCCATTATAAAATAAATGCACCTGCAGCCTCTTCTCATTCGTTCATTCACACACTGAGTGACTGTGGGTGTCTGCTCTGTGTCAGGTGAGAACAAAGCCCTGCCGTTGTGGGGGGCACAGGCCAGCCAAAACCCCTTCTTCTGTCCTAGTGGCTGCCATGCCAGAGTCAGAGAGGACAGGCTGTACCGCTTTGTTCCAACTTTGGCTTGGTTTCCCTACCTTCCAGAAATCTCCTGTGTAATGCACTGTGACGCTGACCTTCAGCAAGGCTGGACAGTTCTTGGTGGTCTTAGGACTTGGTGAAATGGAAGCTGTGGGTTCACACAGGTTCAGCGGCACTGTGGTTCTGCTTCTCTGACTGCATTCCTGACATTGCTGCAAGTGCACAGTGTCCCTCAGAGCGTCCGAGCTGCTCCCTGGGCTTTGGTCTTAGGATCTGCGTCTGAGTTAGGGCCCTCAGGCCTTAGGGAGAGGGCAGGCGCTGACATTTGGCCCAACCAGATGACCCAGATCTTCCCGTGTCAAGATCTTTTATTTGATCATACCTGCAAGGTCCCTTTTGTCATATGAGGTGACATAGTCACAGGTTTGGGGGATTATTGTGGACCCATTTGGAGAGCCATTATTTTGCCTGACACAGAAACTAATTAAAAAAAAAAAAAATCACATAAGTGGTGGCTTCTTTTCCCCTTCTCTATGGCTAAGAGAGAGAGGACCTATGGAGCAAGTTTTCAAAATGCACAACAAACTTCCTGGCCATAAACTGAGGAATTTTCAAAAAATTTCTATTGGTTCTTTAAAATAGTTAAGACATGACTAAGTTATCTTTGCAGTGACTATGAGTTATCATTCTAAAAACTGGACTTCAAATCCAGGTGTACTGGATCTGATTCTAGAGTTAATACTCTTAAAAAACCAAGATCTCTGTTTATCTTGGAAACTCTCCCTTCGTCTTAAAATAAAACGGAGGGCAAGAAGGAGCATCGTGCCTTTGTTGTTTTAAGCTGTGGCTTCTTGCCTTCTACACACTGCCCTGGGCTCCCATTTATAGCCAGGGTATCAGTGCTCTTCCTGCAGAGCCTCCATCCCTCTCTGATGGATCTCTGTGCCAGTTCCAGCCCTCTCACCTGCCATCCATTTAGGATCCAGTGGCCTGGCTTGTTGGAAATGTTGGTAAACGAGGGAGAAAGCTGAGTGAATACTGTCTGTACCTGAGCTTTGGTACAAAGTCCACTCATTCTTACATTCTAATTCCTGCCAACCTTCTGGAAAAAAAAAAAAAAAACCAAACCGGTTGCTATTGAGTCGAATCCAGCTCATGGCAACCCCGTGTGTGCTGAGTAGAACTGCACACCATAGAGTTTTCAAGGCTATGACCTTTCGGAAGTAGATCAACAGGCCTTTCTTCTGAGATGCCTCTGGGTGGGTTCAGACCACCAACCTTTTAAGCAACCAGGCAACCTTGGCCGCTTGGTTAACAGCCAAGGGCTTAACTGTTTGCACAACCCAGGGACTCCATGTCAACCTTCCAGAGCAGTGACATTTTTAAACAAACCCTAGACCGGTGGCATGTTTCTCTCTAACCTTGTTCTGGGTATGGCTGTTTTAAGCATCCTGGTCGAGTGTCCCAGTTCAGAATGAGGACAGTATGAATGTCCAGCCACATTGTGTGCATCTTGGTAGCCCAGCAAGTATCACATGACTGGCTTTTGACCGACACTTTAGTAATATGTTAAATGTAAAAGCCTTGAGAATTCTTTTCAGCTCTTATCCCCTAACCCCCTCTGTGTGGGATGTATTTTTTTAAAAGCGTAATAGGAAGTACCCTTTATTTTACTGTTCAACTACCAGCTCCCTCTCAGCTTAGAAGATTGATTCTGTGTCTTTTAAGATAGAAGCCTTATCTAAACAAGAGCCTAGGAGCTAAATCCCTCTGGCCGAATACAGATTAAGGATGACTTGGTGCAATAAAGGTATCTTTTCCACTTGCTTCACTGAGCAGTTGCCCAGTCAAGCCTAGAATAGGAAATGGCATGGAAGATCAGACATGGGAAGTCGTTTCAATATTTGCCCTCCTGTTATACGATCGCTGAAGTCAACTTATTACAGGACCCAGGCTTTTTCACCATTAAGATATGAAAGGTGGTGACTAAAATTGGTCTTAGATGTCTGTTGCCCTTGTACGCCCCACCCCTGTTAAATGAGATTTTAGCTTCAAAGGGACCTTGGTTTCTTAGTGCTCTCTTGGGATTCACATGCATTTAGCTACATGAAGCCTGAATTGCATTAGCAGTTTTTAAAAACAATGAATGCTGAAAGGACGCACAGAGTCATTTCTAAAAATTGACGTTGAAAATGGTAACTCAGTTTTCAATAAAGGTTTCTATTAGGGTCAGTAGTTTATAAATGACCAGTATAGGGCCATGGTTAAGGGTGCAGACTCAGAGGCAGATGCCTACGTTCAAGTATTGGCTCAACTACTTAGTAGCTATACAGCCTTACACAATTTATTGACCTTCTGTGTGCCTCAGTTTCCACATCTGTGAAATGGGGAATGATAATGGTGGTTTTCTCATAGTTGTTGTGAAGATTAAATAAGTTAACACATAAAAGCACTTAGAGCAATGCCTGGCACAAAGCTGTTGTTAGCTGCCGTCAGGTTGGCCCCCAACTCATAGCAACCTCACATACAATGTGATTGGACCTTTGTGACCCATAGGGCTTTCATTGGCTGATTTTCTGGAAGTAGATCACCAGGCCTTTCTTCTTGGTCTCCCTTAGTTTGGAGGATCTGCTGAAACCTGTTTAGTATCACAGCAACACGCAAGCCTACACTGACATATGGGTGGTGGCTCCTCATGAGCTGCATTGGCAGGGAATCGAACCTAGGACCCCACATGGAAGGTGAGAATTCTACCAACGAACCACCGCTGCCCATGGGCACAAAGCAAATGTTCCATAAATGCTGGTGGTTGATATCCTTGAAGATACTGTGGTTTTTACTCTGCAGAGATCACTTGGAAGCATTAACATGTTTTTACAAAGATTTTCCTCTCCAATGGTTGAAATGTAAAGATGTGGGAACTTCAGGCAGGGTGCACACTGAGCTATTCACATGTATCCTGGTGGGCTCTCAGGCAGTCATGAGTGCATGTGAGTTCACACTTAACTATCTATGCACACATTTGCTTCTTTAAGGAATGTACGTTGCACAGACCGTATTGTCACAGCCATGGTGACATCTGCATTGTGTAAACTGGGGTGAAGTTACTAAGAATTTTTCATTAAAATAAATTTTTCCAGAATGAGATGTATTGTTAGCAAATTGCATGACTGGAATTTCTGTCATAGAATTTTTCCAGTAGGTGTGCTTCTGACAAAATTAAGCATTTTCCCCTCAAGATAAAACCAAGTTATTGGGTAATTTTACATTTGCCATATTGCTTAACTTTTTATAGACTCTAACCATAAAAATGTTTTATACGTGCTCACATACAGTTTTAGATTTTGATTGTTTATCTGAATTACTATCGACTCGACGACCACAGGTTTGGTTTTCCTTAAACTGCCAGATTACTTGATGCTGACGCTTGCCCTTATATTTTATGATAGTTCTCCACACTGCTTGTAATGTGTTTAGAGACCTCTATGCAGATTTTTTTTTTTTTTTTTTTACCAGAAGCCCTGGTGCTGCAGCGGTTAAGAGCTACAGCTGCTAACCAGAAGATCAGCAGCTCAAATCCACCAGCTGCTGGAGCAGTTCTACCTCTGTCTTACAGGGTCACTATGAGTCAGAATTGACTTGATGGCAACAGGTTTGGTTTCTTATGCAGATTTTCCATTTTGGACCACAGTTGTTCCTTTACCATGATCCTTCTTAGCATTACATGAGATGATTACCAATATGGAAGATTTTTTAAAAATCATGTGTGACCCTTTGTGATTAGCACAATTGCCTAGGTTCTGGCTTTTTTCTGCTTGTTCGCGTGGTTAATTATGGATTCATCGGATGTTAGAACTGAGAGAGAGATCTTGGAGATCACCTAGTCCTCCTGCTCATTTTACTTTCAAGATTATTAAGCCCAGGGAGACAAAACTTGTCCAGCCTCACACGGCCAGTTAGAACTAGACTTTGATTCATCTGGTAACTAAATTAAGGGGAGCGAGAAGAGAACTCACATTTATTCTGCACAAGGACACATAAAAAATCCCTGCTATCCCTTGAGGAACTCACAGTTTAGTGAGGTGATGGTCTGGTGAACAGATAACTACAGAATCGTCTTCCAATTTCAGCTATTGCTCATCCCCCTACCCTCGAGGGCCCACGTCAGTGTAATGTTATTACTGGTAGATGCTGTTTCAGCCTCTTGTCCAGCCACACAATTCTCAAATAGGCAACTTGTGTTTGTGATGCTTAGCTTTCCACTTATCCATTCATTTCTTTTTCTATGATTCATTCATCAAAAACCATTAGTGAGGGCCTAAGCTATGCCAGGAGCCCTGGTGACGCAGTGATTAAGACCTCAACTGCTAACCAAAAGGTCGGCAGTTCGAATCCACCAGCCACGCCTTGGAAACCTCTGAGGCAGTTCTACTCTGTCCTATAGGATCGCTATGAGTCGGAATCGACTCAAAGGCAGTGGGTTTTAAGCTATGCTAGACAGAGTCACTTAAATGCTACATATTAGGGAAAAAATCATGGTGCTTGCCCTCAAGTAACTTACAGTCTAGTTGAAGGAGAGAGGCATTTCATGGATGACTTCATGGGTAAGAATCGGCATGTATCTCTGAGCCTTCCTGTTACAGGCTTTTTTGGTGAATCCTGCATGATAGGCTGCATCATGCCCCCTGAGGCGAGTTGATATCAGCCTCCCAGGTGAGTCTGTTCTGCCTGGCCAGACCCACTCACCAGCACAAATTCAGACCAAGGCATCCCAGTCACTCCAAGGGTTATTTCTCCAGAACCAAGGACAAAGGCCACCTTACTTTGCATAAAGCTAAATTCTTCACCTGACAAGGGTTTAAAGAAGAAAGTACAAAGAAGGATGAAAGGAGCTGTGATGTACACAGGGCAAGGAGCACTGAAGGCACAGCTTCATTCGTCCTAAGGTTTTCATGGATAGTTGACGTGTTAGCTGATAGAGTGAACTTTAAAACATACCTTCTCAGGGGCATTTACAGTCTCAGATCAGTTGAGAATCTTGCATTGTTGCCTTCCTCTCTTCCCTGTTGCCCTCCACCCTTTCACTTTCCTTCCTCTTTAGATCCGGGAAGGTGAGGCATTTCTGAAAGTGGTCCTGCTGGTAGACCTAGCTCTGTGCTCTGGGATGAGGCTGTCATTCTTCAGCTTGTACCTGCTGTAGGAAGAGAGCGGCCACTTACCTGCCCTGTGCTCTCTGGCTCACCAGTCAACTAGTCAATAGATCTGTTGTTCCCTTCATTCCTTAGCTCATTCATTCATGTATTCAACTGGATGTCTGCTGTCCAGCAGGCACTGGTGATACAATGGAAAGCTAAAGCAGACACCATTGATATTCTCAAAGAGCTTATAGTCTAGACTGGAGGGAGAAATTAACTGTAATCAAATGGTCACAAAGTTAACGTAAAATGATGTCCTGCTTCCCCAGTGCTGCCATAAGAAAACAGTAGCCAGCAGTCCTTGGATTTCCTGGGCTTGGAGATACATCTGTCATGTGTGTCAGCCTTTACATGATGTCTTCCCCTGTGTGTTCTCTGTGTCTATGCTATTCTTTTTATAACTCAGAAGTGATTAGATATAGAACCCACCCTACTCAGGCATGACCTCATTAACTTAACAAAGAAAACCCTATTTCCAGATAGGATTACATCTACAGGTATAAAAAAAAAAAAATTAGCAAAGAAAACCCTATTTCCAGATAGGATTACATCCACAGGTATAAAAAAAAAAAAAAAAAACAAGTATAGGGGCCATGATTTCAGTACACTTTTTGGGATGACACAGTTCCACCCAGAACAATGACAACTGATACAAGTGTTGTGAATAGGGTGCTTTAAGAACAAGTTGAGCACTGGAGTTAACTATGTGATGGTCAAGTGTGACGGTAGGGAAGAGCATTTAAAGCTGGGGTACAGCATAAGCCAGGTCCTCTGGCAGGAGGAAACAAGATGCATCAGAGGCACAGAAAGAAAGTATGGCTGGAATAAAGGGGGAGTGTGGGGATGGGGCTGGAGAGATGGGTCAGCCCAGACTATAGTGGGTGTCATAGGCCATGTAAGGATTTCTCACTTTATCCAAAGAGCAATGGGAAACCCCTAGGATGTTTTAAGCAAAGGATGTGACATGATCAGATTTGGTTTTCAAAAAGATTACTCTGAGAGTGGATCAGGGTAGATGGGGGGCAGAAGACCAGGGAGGAGGCTACATCAGGAATCCAGGCTGCCTCAGGGCCCAGGCTATCTCAGGAGTCCAGGCATGAGATGACGGGGACTTGGACTGAGGTGGTAGCTGAGGAGATGGAGGTAAGTGAACAGATTCCAAAATAAGTAAAAACAAGACTTGTTACTCAATTGAATATGGGGATGAGACTGAGTAGAGACATGACGGATGATGCTGAGGGCTCTGGCTTGTGTAACTATGTGATGTTGATGCCATTCATTGATATATGAAGGACATGACTGGTTAAGATTGAGGTTTGAATACACTGTGCTTGAGGTTTACCTGAGATACTGATTAAAACATGTTGTATAAGTAGTTTGAAGTAGTACTCTGGAGTTTAGAGGGCCCATGGAGAATGGAATATGTATTTGTGAGTCATCTTCATTTAAGTTGTATTATAATGCAGACTCCAAATTCTCATAAAAAGACCAGACATAATGGTCTGACTGAGACTAGCAGGACCCTGGAGGTCATGGCCCCCAGACCTTCTATTAGCCCAAGACAGGAATCATTCCCAAAGCCAACTCTTCAGACTAAGGGGTAGAAAATGATACTGGTGAAGAATGAGCTTCTTGTTGGCATATCCTGTCTGGAGGGGAGATGAGAGGGCAGAGGGGGTCAGAAGCTGGCCGAATGGACAGGAAAAGAGAGAGTGGAGGGAAGGAGTGTGCTATTTCATTGGGGGAGAGCAATTAGGAGTATATAGCAAGGTATTTTTTTTTTTTTTTTTTTAGCAAGGTATTTATAAATTTTTGTATGGAGCCTGACTAAATTTGTAAACTTTCACTTAAAGCACAATAAAAAAATTTTTTAAAAATACATATGATTTAAAAAAAAAAAGTATTATAAGCCTAGAAGGTAGAGTGGGAAGCAAGCAAGAGGCTTGAGGCTGAGGCTCGAGGAACTCAGGTGTTAGTGGCCAGGTAGAGGATAATAAACCTGGAGAAACAGGGAAGAGCCAGAGAGGTGAGAGAAGCCAGGGAGGGAGTCTTGGTAGCCAGAGGAAAGGTTTCAAGATAGAAGGAGAAGCCAACATAGCAGAAGTTACTGAAAGACCAATGAAATGAGGACTAAGAGAGCCATCATATTTAGGAACATGGGAATCATGGTGACCTTAGTAAGACATGATGGGAGCAGAAGTTTAGAATGAGTTGAGAAAGCAATGGGAGGTGAGGAAATGAAAGCAATGAGGAGAGACAACTCCAGGGACAGAAAGAGACAAGGTAAGTAGTTGGAGGGCAATGTGCAGGTCAAGGGAGGTTTTGTAAAATGTGTGTTTAAAAGTCAGTAGAAGAATCCAGTAGTGAAGGAAAGGTTGACAGTGTAAAAGAGTGGAGGGATACCTGATGGTACGATGTTCCTGAGAAGGCAGGACATCATGAGACCTAAAGCTCAAAGGGGTCGAGCAGGGCTTCACCTCAGATAGGAGAAAGGACAGAGGACGGGGTGGGTGCAGATACTGCAGGGTTCTCCATTCGGCACGTGGAAGTTGAAGTTCCCCCTTGATGGCTTCTGTTTTCTCTGTGAAGGTGAATGAAGGGGAAGTACAGTCAGGGTGGCAAGTGGGGAGTGTTTGAGGATGTTGGAGAAGGTTCACAATAGTTGTTGTAGAGAATGGAGAAGTAAGATGAACAGAGGAGCAAAGCAGTGCCCATGTGAGGTGGGTGCTGATGGATTTAGAATGGAACCATGCTATTATTTTAGATTCTGTAATGATGCTTCACAGGTTTGTCTTCTGCTCTACTTGTTGGCAATTTCATTTAGGAAGCAGTGTAGTCATTTATTACTCTAAAAGTAGGTTATTCTAAGTCTAATTTTTTACAACATCTAAATTAATACTGTGCACAGTAATTAGATTTTATAGTATCGGAATGTCTATTTATCATCTTCCATGTATGTAATAACCAGTATTTATCCCCTTTGCATAAAAACAAGCCCCCTGGGCACTGTGTGGCCTTTCTGTTGCAGAGAATATCTCCAGCCAATGTGGCACAGATAAAGACTCTGTCTTTTTCAGCTATTTTAAACCATTGAGCAGAGAAATCAGATGGTTACATTTTCAAAAAAACCATCTTCCTAAGGCCTGTTTGGATTGAATCATGGTTGTGGGGACCCAGCATTATTCAAAGCCACTCTGTGCCTCTTAATTGAAAAGCCCTGACATTGGCAAGGCAGAGAGATGGCCTTTGGGGCCACTAGCAGATGGTTCCTTTAGTGTCTTGTGTTGTTAATGACTCAGAGAATGTTTTCGATGAGATCAGAAGCAATCCACTAAAGAAAAAGCAGAGAGAATTTGAGAGCTTAAAAGAGCAGAGAGGAGGGATGTGTGAAAACCTAAAACAATCCCAGAAGCTGGTGTGGAAGGGGTGGTGGGGCCAGCTCAGTGGCAGATTTGTCATCAGTCCCAGCCCAGGCACTCAGAGCCTTTCTTCCAGTGGGAAGAGAGGAAGAGAAATTCTCTTCAAAAGCGCAGTGGACCTGTCTCGGAAATGATGAGAGGGAAACCAGAGGCAGAGAGTTGAACCAGTCCTGCCCTGTGGACGACCCAGGAAAAACTTATTTAGCACTGTTGTTCTCTCAGGGATCCTGGATGGTGCTCCTTTACTAACCTAAAGGTTCGCACCTCGAACCCACCCAGTTGCCCAAAGATGATCTGCTCCTGTAGAGATCTAGGCAGTAACACACAGGGTTGTCATGAGTTGGAACCAATTCGGTGCTGTCATGGATTGAATTATGTCCCTCAAAAATGTGTGTATCAGTTTGGCTGGGCCATGATGATTCCCAGTATTGTGTGACTGTCCACCATTTTGTCATCTGGTGTGATTTTCCCATGTGTTGTAAATCCTGCCTCTGTGATGTTAATGAAGGGGGATGGGCTGCAGTTGTGTTGATGAGGCAGGACTCAATCTATGGGATTGGACTGTGTCTTGAGCCAGTTTCTTTTGGGATATAAAAGAGAAGAGCAAGTGGAAAGACAGGGGGACTACATACCAGCAGGGAAGCAGTGCCGAGAGCAGAGCTCATCCTTTGGACCCGGGGTTCCTGTGCAGAGAAGCTCCTAGTCCAGGGGAAATTGATGAGAAGGACCTTCCTCCTTAGGCAACAGAGAGAGAAAGCCTTCACCTGGAGCTGACACCCTGAATTTGGACTTCTAGCCTACTTTACTGTGAGGAAATAAACTTCTCTTTGTTAAAGCCATCCACTTGTGGTATTTTCTGTTATAGCAGCACTAGATGACCAAGACAAACAGCAATGGGTTTTTGGTTTTGGCTGTTCCCTCCTGGGTGACATCAGCATGTTTACTATACTTAAGAGAGCCTGCCCACTCCCCAAAAGCCGTGGTCTGCCGGTGGTTGATGTGCCCATCCTAGCAGCCCTGAGTTGTCACCTTCCTCGTGCTTCCTCATCCTTCTCTCCCACAGCCCCCACCTGTTGACAACTGAGCAATGGAAGCACAATCTTAGCACAAATTAAGTGGCAGCTTTGAGGTTTTAAGAAAAAGGAAAACTTTTTCATTTTAGAAACGAAAAACTTAATGTGTCTTCTGTCAATTCACTGTCCCTTGAAATGGTTTCATCTCTATGCTAATTTTTTGCTGAGAATAGGAGCTCTCCTGCATTGGACAAGAGCAGCAAGGGTCAGGGAAATCAAAGACTGTCTGAGTGACCAGCCCACTTAGAAGGTGTCCTCAGAACAGAGTCACACTGGGGACCACAGCAGGGGAGTCCAGGACACGCCTCCTGGTCTAGAAGCAGTGCCCAAGCTGGGCCAACAGTCCATGACCAGGGCAGACTGCATATTTTTCCTTGGTCTTGCACCAGTGATTTCCTCCATAGAACTAAAACCAAAAAAAGTCAAACCCACTGAGATCAAGTTAATTCTGACTCATAGCAACCCTATAGGACAGAATAGAACTGCCCCATAGGGTTTCCAAGGCTGTAATCTTTACAGGAGCAGGCAACCACATCCTTCTCCCTCACAGTAGCAGGTGGGCTCGAACCACTGACCTTTCAGTTAGCAGCTGAGCACCAACAGAGCTCAGTAAACTCATAGAACTCGATCCCAATGTTGACTCCCCTTCATTTCCTCCGCTTCTACTTTAAATGAATAATTAATTCCGAAAAAGCACACAGTAGCCCACGATTCCATAACTGTAAGTTCTCTGAATAAGAAGTGGATGTGGCATTGTGTTTAGTTCTGGTGTCTGCTTCTCTTAGTAGAACGTGAGATGTTGAGGACGGAACCCTGTCTTTGTCACCGCTGTGCCATGAGCGCTAACACGGAGCCTTCCTCACAGGCGCTTGTGACGTGCTTGTTGGATTTTATAGCGCCGCTTTCTGAAGATGCCTATGGGTTTGGCACCCACTAGTTTAAGAGCAGTTGGACGGAGAGGAGATTGGAAAGGTCTTTTTGCACTGCCCTTTAACTGATTTCACAAAGCAATTCATCCTCACCTATTTAGTCCTGTATCCTTCCCTATCCAGTGATGCTGGGTTTTTGTTTAATCTATATCTTTTTTAAGAGAAAATTCATGATGAAAAAGAAAGGAGGCTTCAAGGCCAGAACTAAGACCAGCATGAGGAAACTGTGTGAAAGTTGATTTCAGCTCCCTATAAAGAACTTCTTAACAACTGGGGCTGTTTGTGAAGGAGCAGGTTCCCATCACGGGATGTGTTCAAGGAGAATCTGGGTGGTCACATCAGGGTCCTGTCCTGAGGACCTCTGCCCTGAGCCTCACTGGCCAGGATGCTGATGATGGGTTACCTTGGAGACTCCTCGCAGCCCCCAGAGTGGAATGGAGTAGCTGTGGCCTGGCCAGGACGCGGCTTCCCAGGGGGTCTGCAGTGAACAGGCCCAGGGAGCACTGACTCTGTACCCCTGCCCTGCGCAGCCGGGATGGTGGTCCAGATTCCAGGCAGGCATGTTGGCACTGAGAAGCAGTCTGCCTTGAACCCTGAAAGGATTTCCTGAAGTATTCACACACTCCTGAGGGACTTGGGATGAGGATGCCACAGAGACACGGAGACGTGGGCGTGTATGAATGAGGTACTGGCTGCTTGATGGTTACGCAGTGAGCATGTGTTTCTGTTGTGTTAACTTTCTCCTCATGTTGGGATGTCTGAGGCAGGCGCAGGTAGCCCAGGGCAGGCTTTTAGTGACCCGAGATGGGGCAAGATACATTACAGTTTCTGGAAACCTAAGGGGCTGAGGGCATTTAAGCATTTGGAAAGATAATAGAAACTATGTTCTTTTCTTTTAACTCGTTTCTTTGAGGTTTAGCTGGGTAATATTGCCTTTCTAATTCTTTCACGGAACAGACCCTGGTGACGCTCAGATGGTTAAAGGGAAACCTAGTCACCAGCCAGCTGCTGGGTTACATACCAAGGGATGAGAGAGACCTCCTGCGTCCTTGTCAGGGCTCTTCCGCTCTTCTGTGGATGGTGTGGGTGACTCTGTGAAATGGCACGTGGGCTTTTGGAGAGGAGGTAACTGTAACTGGCCTTGAAGAGGACAGGGAGGAGAACCCGGCCCACAGTGGGGCCCTGGAAGGAGGAAAGGAGTGTTTATAGCAAAAGAAGGTCTGGGGTGCTGTACTTGAAAAGGTTATCGTGTTTAGTGACTCACTGAATTCAACTAACCCCCCAAATCCTGGACATCTCCTGTGTACAGTGCCCTGAACTAGGAATAGTGGGCCATACAAATAAAAATCAAGTAAGAACCAACACTTACTTCCTACTTAAAAGGAACACAACTATGAGTCAGCAGCGTTTCTCTTTTGCACAGAGCGAGGCTCATAACTGTGCTCAGTACACACTTGCTGGATGGTGACCACTGCAGTTGTGATGTGCCCTGTGCTGCAAGAGGCTCCCACCTGGCTGCTCTGATCAGTGGCTCCTAGGGGCGGTTGCGGGGGGGTGGGGAGGAAAGCAGCCAGCTTGTGTACGAGCAGTGTTTAGTCCCCTCCACTGGTGCCTGGTGGTGCAGTGGTTAAGAGCTCGGCTTCTAACCAAAAAGGTCGGCGATTCTAATCCACCAGTCACTCCTTGGAAACCCTATGGGGCAGTTCTACTCTGTCCTATGGGGTCACTATCAGTTGGAACTGACCGGACGGCACCTAACAACAACAACTGGTGCCTGGAGCACCAATAAACTCGCCAGTTTTGAGGATAGAGTGCAATTCATGAAATATTTAGCATGTGGTGGGCTTGCTAGTACATGGGGTTGCCATGAATCAGAATCAACTTGACAGCAACAGGTTTGGTTTTTTTGGGGGGGAGGTGGGGCTTGCTATGTACCAGGCATGCACAGGGCTACACAATGGAGATAGCAAGGTGGACAGAGAAGATAAAACCATTAAAATGTGATTGAGATAATGTTTCGGAATGAATTGTGTCCCCCCCCGAAAGATGTGTTAAACTCCTAACCCCAGTACCTGTGAATGTGACCTTGTTTGGAGATAGTGTCCCTGAAGATGTGACCAGTTAATGGGAGGTCGCACTGGAGCAGGTGGGTCCTGATCTAGTATGAGCGTTATCCTTATAGAAGAGGAGAAAGACACAGAGACACTTGGGGAAGACAGCCAGGTATGCTGTAGCTGCAAGCCCAGGAATGCCCGGGCCACCAGGAGCTGGGAGAGATGAGGAAGGATCATCCCCTATAGCCTCAGAGAGCATGGCTCTGCTGGCACCCTGAGTTCAGACTCCCAGCCCACAGAGCTGTGAAACAATAAATCTCTGTTGTTTCAAGCCACGCACTCTGTGGAACTTTGTTACAGCAGCCCTGGATATGATACACATCATATCCAAAAACTCAAAACTTGGGGCTAAAACAATGTGTCCTTTGACATCAAAGATGACCCCTTGTTAAAAAAAAGAAGAAGAAGAATTATCAGTCCCCAATGTAAAATGTAGAGCTTTAAAAAACAAAAAAAAGAAGAAGAAGCCATTGCTACCAAGTCAATTCTGACTCATAACAACCCTATAAGACAGAGTGGAACTGCCCCATAGGATCTCCAAGGAGCAGCTGATGGATTTGAACTGCCAAGCTCTTAACCACTGTGCCACCAGGGCTCCAGTGTAGAACCAGCCTCACTGAATCCTCACTGAAAATTATAATCTCTCAGCGCTAGATGGCATTTTTAGAACATCGTGTCCAAACCTGTTATTTTACGGGTGGGGAAACTGAGACCCAGATAGGAAAAGTGTTGCCAGCATTTAGTTTTCATTCCCTTCTGGCTGCGTTTACAGTGATTAAATGTACCCTGGACCTTTGGTGGTGCAATAGTTAAGAGCTCGGCTGCTTACCAAAAGGTCGGCAGTTAGAATCCACCAGCCACTCCTTGGAAACCCTATGGGGCAGTTTTATTTTGTCCTGTAGGTTGCTATCAGCCGTTACCCTTAATTAGTTGAAAGAGACAGATGCTGTTTTCTGTAAAAATAATGTGACTGCCTTAGAGAGGAAGAAGAACTTTCTGGAGCACATTCCTTTAGTGCCCCTCATCAGAGGATTCTCTCTACCGCTTCTCTGCTCTGCTTCTTCACAAGTCTCTGTACCTGACAGCAAATAATACATCAGAAAACAGACGAAAGGTTTTTAAAAGGTTTGCTTTTCTCCCCATCTCCCCTAAGGGATGATGTGGGGTTTAGTGATTTCAGTTATGTTGAACTTATAAATGGTGACAGTTTGTTATAATGTGAGGATTATTTTGTTTCATATGTATTTTACATGTAGCCACATAAGCAAATATTTAGTTTTATTTTCACTCTCATACTATTTGGCGGCAGCAGCTAATATAAATGACATTGTATCCTTTCAAGCTTGAGACCGAGTTGGAGGACGTGAGGCGGGTACCCAGCATGCAATAGTTACCCAAATGTCCGTGCAATACTGGAATAACTGGTCGATTTTTGTCATTTCAGCTAAACAGTCAGAGTAACCAGTGGGAAAAGAATCTCTAAAACTGTTTAACTAATTGGATTGATTTTTAAATGTTTTTCACTGCTTGATTCAGGCAAAACATTTAATCTATTATTCTCTGTGCAGAAACAGTCGAGGCAAAAATGTATGTTTTTGAAGACAAGTCTGTGTTTGAATCCTGGCTTTCCCACTTGCCTTGTAACCTTGAATAAGTTACTTTTCTGGACCGCGGTATTTCATTTGTGGAAAGGGGGATGGATGCTAGTACTTCATAGTGGTTTCCAGAGAGTCCCTCGGTGGTGTAAATGGTTAAGGAGCTGAGCTACTAACCAAAACACTGAAGGTTTGAGTTCACCCAGGCACTTGGAAGAAAGGCCTAGTGATCTACTTCCTAAAAATCAGCCATTGAAACCCTATGGAACACAGTTCTACTCCAACACAAGTGGGATTCCCATGAGTCAGAATCAGCTCGATGGCAACTGGTTTACTGGTTTATATTTTAGTAACAAGTATAGGGTCGCTAGCACAGCGTCTGGAAAAACAAATGTTAATTCCCTCCCCCCTAAGAGAGAGCAGTCCTGGGATGGATCTGTGTGGGCACTTCTGTCATACTGAGCCAACCTGTTCTGCGTGTATCCTGGCCTCCTGTATCGTTGCCTTCATTGATAGGTACTATCTTGAATGTTTTGGGCTTGGCTTCTATCAGTGGATGCTACAAAACAGCCATATGAGATTGGTTACTGCAGGTGGGACGTAAGATGGTTGAGGATCTCACCAGTATATTACCCAGTGCCCTCTCTATAAAATCTTTTGTGAGAAATTTCTTAAGAATTCAGTGCCAAGAGAAAGTGAGCTTGCTTCAAGGTACAGGTAAATTTAATCTTAAGGATTTTGCAACTGACCGTTTTTGTTTTTCATTTGGCTGTGGAGAGAGTCAGAACCAAATCTGAAGCTCAGCTGGTTCTGTGCATAAGCCCTCACAGCTTGCCACTTGCATTGTTTTTTCCTCTGACCTCAGTAGTGCTACCATTATTAATATTTTCCCTGACCATATTGTTATGTGTTACAAGAGAGGTTTTGATGCTGTTGAATGGTATTACAGCCACAGCTCAAGATTCCCCAAATCCTGCCCTGCAAGTCACCTCTGCTTCTCATGGGGCTCCTCAGAGTAATTCATACAATGGGTAATAGCAGACAGTCGCCAGGGCACCACCATAGCACCACTTGTGCACCAGTACCTAGGGCACCACCATGCACCACCAGAGTACCGGGACCCAGAGTGATACCATGGCACCACCTGAGCACCAGGACCCAGGGCACCATCATGGCACTACCTCAGCACCAGGACCCAGGGCACCCCCATGCACCACCTGAGTACCAGGACCCATGGCACCACCTGAGCACCAGTATCCAGGCCAGAATCCTGCTGGGGGCCTCATTCTGAACCTCAGTCTCAGGAGCTTTGAACGTCAGTACCCGCTTGCATGACTGTGTCAGATTAATGACCCCTGAAGGGCAAATAGGAAGGAATGGTCAGAAGTAAGTCTGGCTTGAGAAGAATGTCAGTAACATCCCACCCCTTCTATTACTTTTTTTTTTTTTTTTCATATTTAAACATTATTTTATTGTAGTTTCTTTTGTAAGCCTCTTCAAATCCCTTGTAGAGTGAGGCAAGATATAATCACCTAGCTTCACAGATCTTGTTGTCATTAAGTGTTGTTTAGTTGATTCCAACTCATGGTGACCCCATGTGACCAGTAGAGCTGTCCCATAGGGTTTTCTTGGCTGTAATCTTTATGGAAGCAGATCGCCTGGTCTGTCACCCCTGCAGCCACTGGGCGGGTTCAAACCGCCAACCTTTTGGTTAAAAGCCAAGAGATTAACCTTTGTGCTACCAGTGTATAGATATAGATATATATACAAATTAAAGGAAGCATGTTAATGATACACGCATCCAAACATGGATTATTATGCCCCAGTGTATATATAAACAGAGTGTTCAGTGACCGGGGCTGGCAATAGGTGGTTTGGTCTTTGGACAAGTCTTATTTAGGCTTCTCCACTCTAAGCACATAAATAGATACTGGCCAGTGAATTTGTATTTGACAAGCAGTAAGCCTCATTTGTCATTGCAGGTGTCATACTCCAGTAAAACCCTGGCTTACAGAACTGTGTCCCCTATTTTGAGCTTCTGGAGAGCAGAGACCATGTCTCTGTCCTTTTTCCTTACAGTAGTTGGCCCCTAGCTGATGCAGAACAAATGCATCCAGGATGAATGGATGAGTGAGGGTTTGTTAACGGGGAAATCATTCAGGATAAATGAAATGTGTAATATCCGAATCTTTCATAAGGAATGGCACTTTGGACACCTTGTTATTACTTGTAGTTGCTTTCAGAAACACAGACTGTTCCTCTAACCAGATGCTACTGAGTTAAATCCTACTTTAATAGATAGATAAACATGATCTCTAATTAGCATATATAGTGCCAGAGCCCAATTAATTTTTTTTTAATAAACATTTTTTAAGTGTTTAATGCAGCTTCCTTTCTCAAAAACTGTATCATCTGATTTACATGGTTCATTTTCTTAGCAGGCCCTATTCTACTGACTGTAAGGTTTCCACTGAGACTCTTCCTAATTATTGCTATTAGTGAAGACTGAAATTAGGCGGCTTTACTGAATTTATATTTACCTGAGACATTTTTATTTTTAGTATCCTTGTCGTGCCCACACCAGACTATAGACCCAGAAGCTTGCAGTCTAGGCCTGCCTATATAAAAGATTTGAATGTTCACACACTATAAATAACAAGTGTCAGTGAACTCATTATAGTAAACCCTTAGGTAATTACTTTCTGCCTTAGTTAGGGGACTTATGGTGGCATAAGCTAAAATTATTCCATGTTGAGACAAACCCTGAGGTGGCTGTTATAGTTAAATATAATTCATTTGCAGCATGTTTATTATAGTTAAATTTAACTAATTTAGGGCCTGTTGCTGGCAAACAGATGAGGAGGAAGTCCCACCATCCCTGAGTTCCACACAGGAAGAAAATGAGGCACCGCAGCCGAGCTTTTAGAACATGACAGAAGAGTTACTCCCACTCTGTCTCCGTTCTTCCTGTCCCCAGAGTTGGACGGATTTGCTGCTGAAAGCAGTTGGCTAATGAGCTCTTCAGGTGTTAGATTAACGTGGCATGGGCAAGGGGAAATCTCAGAATTAACCCGAGCTCTGTTCAGTTCTCTGCCCTGTTTCAGTTTCAACTTCACTGATGTTACAGGAAGAACTTGGGGTCTTTGTGATATAAACTGATTTCTCAGCAAATGTCAGGCGCCCTCTTTCTGTGCCCCATATCTTTCAAAATCATCGGGCCAACTTGGTTGTTTTTCTTCCTTCCAATGCCTTCAAGCCTAGAAGAATATTCCTCTGGAAAAAATGTAGATTAATGAACTCTTGAAGGGTCCAAATTTGTGATTACAGATAATGGTTTCATTTTTTAAAGCAGTTTCCACATGAACACTTTTCAGAATAGATTTTGTCTCATAAGTCCTCTTCTGGGCTAGATGGCCTACTTTAGCAAAGACGTTGAGAGGACACCTCTAGGACAAATGACCCCAACTTTGAGGAATAATGACTTCTGAGCCATTAACTTTTATTGAAGTTGTTATGGATGGACTGTCCCCCGAAGACGGGAACTTTGCCCGAGAGGAAACAAAAGTCTGATCTTCATGAGGAGCAAGTATTTGAAGAAAACATTACCATATTTTTCTACAAGAATGCCATGTACCTACTGTGGAAATACATGAACTTCTCTAATTGCTCAAGGGAAGGTAGCAGTTGGAGAAAATCTAGAGCATGAGTAAATGAACACAGGAATCGGGAGATTTCTGTGTGAAGTTGGGCTTAGAAAAGAACAAAGCCTCTTCACCTTGTCTTTACTGAATGCAAAGATAAGAAGATGGTATTGAGTCTATGGAATCTGATGTGGGTTGGATGGGATGGATACATAGACAAATTCGTAGTGCAGAGCTAGCAGGTAAATACTGCTGCCTGTGCCAATGACTCACCCAAGACTCCATTCCCAGTGGTCACATCCCAGCTGTTCTAACTCTCAATCTAGTGTTCTTTCCAAAGTACCACAATTGCTTCTTTTGGGTCTGGACCCTTCGGGAAACTCCCCTTACCCATTTTGCTTACATAAAGCTTGGCCATAGGAATGGTCCCTGACATTTTAATGAGCAAGCTCTCTTATAAAAAGTAAATTGTGTGGGTTACAAAATCTCAAGGGTGGGTTAACATTTCCAGAATTCTGGCCTCAAAGTAAAGATTTAGTTGAGGGTATTAAAATTCAAGAAGAAATAATACAGCTTCCCCACACCTCTGTCATCTCCCTGCTCCCCCTAACCCCCTTGAAAATAACATCTGAAGTATCATTGTATCTGAGTCACTGCTTGGTGTGCTCCAGGGCTTGGTTGCAACTGGACCTGTCAGAATGAGGCCACAGTGATTCATGATAGAAACTAAGTCTGGTTACCATTGACAACATGTGTTCCTTTCTGTCCTTTCCCTGGAGTTTGGCAACATCATGTTTTGCTTTTGGAGCAGAAACACCTTTGCACAGTGATGGTAATGGGATGAGATGGGCCACTGCAATTAATGAGACCTCTGGGTCCTCCCGCTGTGACATCCAGAATTCGTAGCCATTTATTAGGGGAAACAAACAAAAAACCCCACTGCCTTCGAGTCAATTCCAACTCTTAGCAACCCTATAGGACAGAGTAGAACTGCCCCATAGGGTTTTCAAGGCTGTAAATCTTTTTGGAAGCAGACTGCCACAGCTTCCTCCTGTGGAGCAGCTGCTAAGTTTGAACTGATGACTTTTCGGTTAGCAGTCAAGCCACTCAGCCAGCACAGCATTCCTTCACCCCTGCCTAGGGCACTGGAAGTAACAAGGCCACAAACTTGGGCCTGTCCACCCTGGTCCAAGAGTCTGGGAAAGGGAGAACAAGGATGCAGTTAGAGTGTTTTTCTTTAACAGATAGAACTCAGACAGTAAAGAATGCCATGCTCTCTGGCATATGTTCAGAATTCAGCTAAACTTAGGCTAGTTAGACTGGTGCCAGCGCTATGGAAGAGAGGGGCAGATATAAGGAGCATGGGGACTTTCCAAGAAATAAAACTGTTTAGCTGCAGTGCTGGTGATGCTTGTGTCAGATAAACACACACACACTGGAAATCTAGAGCCGAGCTTCCCAAAGAGGGTGCCTCAGTACACAGTGTATAGGGAATGAATCATAGGCGTGCCAGGTAATGATCTGCTCAGCTCTCTGGACACCTGGAGTATGGGATAGGGTTTAGATAGATAGGTAGGTAGATAGATAGGAAGATAGAGATAGGTAGGTAGGTAGGTGGACAAACAGATAGGTGGGTAGATGTTTGGTAGGCAAGCACGTAGATAGGCAGATAGAGTGAATGGAAGATGGATAGATGGACAGAAAGGCCTCAGAAGACTGGAAGGGTATACATTAAGATGCTAATTGTAAAACTAACTCCAAGTGGATCAAAGACCTAAACATAAAGACTAAAACGATAAAGATCATGGAAGAAAAAATAGGGACAACCCTAGGAGCCCTAATACAGGGCATAAACAGAATACAAAACATTACCAAAAATGATGAAGAGAAACCAAGATAACTGGGAGCTCCTAAAAATCAAACACCTATGCTCATCTAAAGACTTCACCAAAAGAGTAAAAAGACCACCTACAGACTGGGAAAGAATATTCAGCTATGACATCTCAGATCAGCGCCTGATCTCTAAAATCTACATGATTCTGTCAAAACTCAACCACAAAAAGACAAACAACCCAATCAAGAAGTGGGCAAAGGATATGAACACACATTTCACTAAAGAAGATATTCAGGCAGCCAACAGATACATGAGAAAATGCTCCCGATCATTAGCCATTAGAGAAATGCAAATTAAAACTACAATGAGATTCCATCTCACACCAACTAGACTGGCATTAATCCAAAAAACACAAAATAATAAATGTTGGAGAGGCTGCGGAGAGATTGGAACTCTCATACACTGCTGGTGGGATTGTAAAATGGTACAACCACTTTGGAAATCCATCTGGCATTATCTTAAACAGTTAGAACTACCATACAACCCAGAAATCCCACTCCTGGGAATATACCCTAGAGATACAAGAGCCTTCATACAAACAGATATATGCACACCCATGTTTATTGCAGCTCTGTTTACAATAGCAAAAAGCTGGAAGCAACCAAGGTGTCCATCAACGGATGAATGGGTAAATAAATTGTGGTATATTCACACAATGGAATACTACGCATCAATAAAGAACAGTGACGAATCTCTGAAACATTTCATAACATGGAGGAATCTGGAAGGCATTATGCTGAGCGAAATGAGTCAGAGGCAAAAGGACAAATATTGTATAAGACCACTATTATAAGATCTTGAGAAATAGAAAAAATGGAGAAGAACACATATTTTTGTGGTTACAAAGGGGGGAGGGAGGGAGGGAGGGAGAGGGCTTTTTATTGATCAATCAGTAGATAAGAACTGCTTTGGGTGAAGGGAAAGACAACACTCAATACAAGGAAGGTCAGCCTAATTGGACTGGACTAAAAGCAAAGAGGTTTCCGGGATAAAATGAAAGCTTCAAAGGTCAGCGGAGCAGGGACTGGGGTCAGGGGAACTTGGTTTGAGGGAACTTCTAAGTCAATGGGCAAAATAATTCTATTATGAAAACATTCTGCATCCCACTTTGAATTGTGGCGCCTGGGGTCCTAAATGCCAACAAGCGGCCATCTAAGATACATCAATTGGTCTCAACCCACCTGGAGCAAAGGCAAAGGAAGAACACCAAGGCCACACGACAACTAAGAACCCAAGAGACAGAAAGGGCCACATGAACCAGAGACCTACATTATCCTGAGACCAGAAGAACTAGTTGGTGCCCGGCCACAATCGATGTCTGTCCTGTCAGGGAGCACAACAGACAACTCCTGAGGGAGCAGGAGACCAATGGGATACAGACCCCAAATTCTCATAAAAAGACCATACCTAATGGTATGACTGCGACTAGAGGAATCCCAGAGACAATGCTCCCCAGAACTTCTGATGCCACAGGACAGGAACCATCCCCGAAGACAACTCATCAGGCATGAAAAGGACTGGTCAGTGGGGGGGAGAGAGATGCTGATGAAGAGTGAGAGCTAATTAAATCAGGTGGACACTGGAGAGTATGTTGACAACTCTTGGGGGGGATGGGAAGATAGAGAGGGAAGATGGCAAAATTGGCATGAAACGAGAGACTGAAAGGGTTGACTCAATAGGGGGAGAGCAAGTGGGAGAAGGGAGTAAGATGTATGTAAACCTACATGTGACAGACTGATTGGAATGGTAAATGTTCACTTGAAGCTTAATAAAAATTAATTAAAAAAAAATGGGAAAAAAAAGATGCTAATTGTGATTATCTCTAGATGATGGGATATGGCATCCATTAATTTTTTTTTACTTATTCATATATTTTAATTTTTCTGTAACGGATATGGACTAATGTTATACATTTTTACACCAATTAGATACTAGGCAAAATGTTGAAGGTAGCCTTACATGGGCTTGGTGATCCCCCTGAAGATTTATGTATATGTTATTTCAAATACCGACTTGAAAACTATTTGCCCTAAGGATACGTACTTTTTTTCTTTTTGTCAGTTTAAAAATGACTATTTTCGGTTAGTGCATTCTCTTCTAGAAAAAAAAAAATTCAGAAAGCAGATGTCACAAATCAGAGAAATTGTTGCATGCTGACAGATTCACACCGTTTGTTTTCTTTGCATCTAAACTAATATTGCTAACAGTCCACACAGCCAACTTTTTCCATGTGTAGATATCCTCAGAAAGTTAACTGCCTGTTGAGGGAATGTGTGATAGAAATATTAAGAGAGAACCTATTGGTCAGATGTCAGCTCTACATGGCAAAACTCCTCTGGACATTGAAAGTACTGTTTGGCCTGTGGGTCATGTGGATTCACACTGGAGCAATGGACTAGAGGTTAGGACTCTTGTTTCCATTCTCATCTTCCACTTACCCAGCAACTATAGACAAGGAGTGAGGATTTGACGATTGTATTTTATGGCAGGTTATGTTTGCAAAGTGTTTAGGGCCATTCAGATTTGTTTTCTAGACAACAGTTCTGTGAATGCCTAATTTCTTTTTCCCTACCTCAGATATTTAGGGGGGCAGGGTGGACTGTATTCATTATCTTCTCACATGGGAATGCCTACAGCTGAAATGAGTTTGATATTGTTAAGTCCTTCTGGGAGAAGTACTATTTTTACCAGTTTCTAGCATTATAAAACACTTCCATATTTGGAATGGTGGCATTTTAGCACTCAGAGATTTTTTTTTTTTTTTTTTTTTGAAGAGATTGTCTGGTCCAGTTCTTCATTATACAAGTGAGAAAGTTGAGACCAACACTGGCAAAGGAAATGCCCCACATCACGGAAGTGGTTAGTGGCCCAACAGAGGCTGGACCCCAGTTCTCTTTTCCTACCTCTGATAGTCTGTACTTTTAACCTAAGGTCTCCCAATTATTGTGGGGAATTTTGAAGCATGTTTTCTAATCTGCATTTTGGGGGGGGTGGGGAAAAAAGCACAGTGTCTGATACAGCATAGGTGGTCAGTCAATATTTGGTGAAGAAGGTGCTGGCAGAACGTAAACCCATATTTACCTGTTGATTCACTAAGAAAACGACCAGCGTGGCATATACACACATATCCATATATGTGCTGGGGAACATGTTGGTGGTCACAGATGTGTGCTCCCAGGCAGCACATGTGCTGATTACCCTGTGGCCCTGGTCTCCATGGCTCTGGTCAAAGGGAAGAGCTTTGGAGACAGAAAACACAGTCCTAGCAGTGCTGTTGAGGTGAGACAGCCATACACACCTGTGTGCGTGTGTTCTGACACCAGGATAGTATTGTCTGCAGTAACTCTTTGTTTACTCATGAAATCTGTTACCTGCCACTCCACCTGTAACAAATAGAGTGTTGAAAGAGTCCTGTTATGTTAGGAGAAATCATAGAGCCAAGCGTAGTAGGAACGTGATCCAGTGATTATATGGAATATCTCATTTTGGATTAGTGTTTCCCACTTTCTCCTGTCTCATTTTGAAAGAGTAGCTTAGAGAATATTAAAAGAAGTAGAGCATAATTGCCTTGGAGAGCTAATCTTTACCAAAATAGAATAAAAGCTTGAGAGGGAATTCATGAACAGCTTACTGAAAGGACAGTGTGATCGGGGTGGTTCCATTGGTTCGCATAACCATCAGGAAGCTAATTTCATTTCCTTTGACATATCACAGAACTTGCTTTTTTCATCACTTTTTCACATACTGAACAACATCTCGGACATAATTGTGGTATATGCTGCATTGAAACTGCAGTGGAAATCATGATTCTCCCACCTAAGGGAAATTTCACTTTTTTATTGAATGAAGGAGGCATTCGAAATGTAAGTTAAAATGAAGAAATGTAAATTAAAATGAAGATAACTACTATTAAATTTGATTAGGTTCATATAAAAAGTAATCAAAAAGCAGACAAAACAACCTGAGTCATGTTTGTGACAGAAATGTCTAGCTTCATGCACTCTAAGTACGCAGGGAAGTTTTCTCAGCGGCACTTGAAAAACTCACAGGCACAGAGCTCTGGATGGATGAGGAGCTTCTGTGTTTCCCTGGATTTCATTTGTTCAGTTTCTCTCTTTCCTCCATTCTCGTATGTGGCCCTTATGCCTTCAGTTGGATTTTATATTCATTTAATACAAACCGTAGCATGCATATTAGCCTAGATACATATTCAGAGATTTGGATTTATATAATATCCCATTTTTTAATCATGAGAGTAACAATATATTTTATTGCACATGTTTCTGGTGACCTGGTTTGGGATCTACTTTAATCCTCCATCGTGTTCTCATAAAACTCTTTGAAAGAGCAGAGCTAGCCAAAGGACATTCACAGTGTCGCATTAACGTAGTGTGTGCTGTGCGCCTTGTAAAAATGCATTAATTGATTGCAAAAAGGATTTTATATAAAAAGTGCTCAAAGCAGTTAAATAAATTCTATATGGAACCATATTTCAGAATCTGAAAGTATTTTGTTTAATTATCTATTAAACTTAATAGGGCTCAGCCTGTACTTTTATTCTTTATTATTAAGGGAAAATCCTATTAGTCAACCTTAATTTATGCCCCCCCCCTTTTTTTTTTGTCGTGGTGATTCCCTCCTCCCTCTGGTGTCTGTCCCGTGGTATTTGCAGCTTACTGCTGTCAATATAGACCAACTTGAGCCAACTTAAATGTCGTCTCAATATTTACCAAGTACAAAGAAAATTCTGTTTGAGAAAACCACAGAGTATAGTCATTCCCGGAACAACCAACACCCACACGACACAGACAGTTGAGGGGCTTTTACAGAAGCCCAGAGTTACTGTTGGAAAAACTTTTTTTTTTTTGCCCTGCTTTACTTTAAGAGTGACCAAAATAGCTCCTTAAACATGTGTTCCTATCTGTTCTTTTATAGTCAGTTTATAGTCCGTAGGAACTATTTATAGTCAGGTTTCTTCCATCTCCTTCTCCTGTCTTTTCTTTCATTAAGGTCTTTCTTGCCACCTTCCTTCACTGCAGGGTACAAATGCCCCTACTTCTGTCTTGCCCCCTGTTAAACAACTTGGCAGTGAGCCAGAATACTAGAGTTCTGTTAGCCAGACTTCCCTGACAATAGAGCACATGTGTGCTGTGTCCCAAAACCTGCCTAACAGTCAGAATCAGAACACAGAGAAGCAGGCGGCCCACTGGTATGGGAGGAAGTCACACAGATGCTGGAAGGATCCCTATGAGTGAAGTGGCATTGCAGTCCTGCTTTAGAACATTCACCTGGTTCCTGTGAGTGGGACAGGTGGAAGTGGGCACCCACCCAACACAGGGAGACAGGTTAGGCTTTTACAGAAGTCCAGAGCTACTGTTCTTCCTCTGTATGCTTATATGATAGAATGTGTGTGTGTATATACATTTCTAGAGCCCCTGGGTGGGGCAAACAGTTAAGCACTTACTACTAGCTGAGAGGCTGCTGGTTTGAACACACCCAGAGACACTTCAGAAGACAGCCCTGGTGATCCAAAAGATCACAGCCTTGGAAACCCTATGGAGTACAGCACTACTCTGCACACATGGAGTTGCCATGAGTCCAGACCAACTTAACAGCAACTGTGTTGTTGTTGTTAGGTGCCGTCAAGTCTGTCCTGACTCATAGCAACCTTATTATGTATAATAGAATGAAATGTTGCCTAGTCCTCTCCATCCTCACAACACTTGCTATGTTTGAGCCCACTTTTGCAGGCACTGTGTCAATCTATCTCCTTGAGGGTCTTCCTCTTTTTAACTCACCCTCTACTTTACCAAGTATGATGTCCTTCTCTGGGGACTGGTCCCTCCTGATAACATGTCCAAAGGATGGGGGACAAACTCTCGCCATCCTCGCTTCTAAGGAACATTCTGGTTGTACTTCCTCCAAGACAGATTTGACAGCAACTAGTGGTATACATTTCTAATGCTTCTCACTTTGTCTTGCAGTTTTTGAAATGTTCACGTGTCTTTCACATACAACAGAGGCACTCAGTGAATGGCTGTGGAATAAATGAATGAATGAATGGGTCTGCCGGGGATCAGTTAATCCAGGTGGCAATAATGAGAGTATGGATTAAAATGATAATATCGAGAATTGCAAGAAAAGGATGGGCATAAAAAGCAGGAAGGTAAAATTAGGAGAAAGTAGTTGAGAGGGACCAGGAGCCCATGACTCCAAGGTTTTGAGTTAAGCCAAAGGGAGAATCCGGGTGGCAGTGGTAGAAATAGTGAACAGAACAAGAGAAACCTTATGAGGGAAGCTGACAAATTTACCTAATGACAAGCTGAATGCAAGTCTATAAAAAAAAAAAACCCACTGCCGTCAAGTCAATCCCGACTCATAGCAACCTTACAGACAACTTGTCAAAATGTTTTTCTCGAAGAAGCGGTCTCTCCACTGTGTCTTGTTTCTGTCCTCGCCCCTCTCCTCCCCTTACCACGCCCCACACAGTGTCCTGGAGATCTGATTTCAGGTAAATTACTTTCCAGCAGAAAATTAACCATTTTATAGACCTAGCAGATATGCATGTTCTGAAGAGCATTTCCATCCATTCTTGAAGGTCCCATCCTTTGCAGACTCTGGAGGCATGGAGGGTGTGAGAGGGAAAGACCTTCTGGGACTGGTGTCTGGAGGTGGTTGTGGAGGCAAGCTCTCCCAGCCTAGCCAATACCCAGCCTATAGGAGGTAACTTCCTGCACGGGCTTGCGCCTTATGCCTTGGTGTATTTTGGGGGCACCAAGTCCACATCAGAGAAGATGACCTTTACAATCCTAGCTGGTGCTGCAGACAGCCTCTTCATTTCTGATGGGGAGGTTCACTTCATTTCACACCCAGCCACGCTCTGAAGACCAAAGCTGCCAGGCACTCTTCCTTTCTGTGCCTGTAGAAGCTGCCTCATCAGCCCCTGGAGCTTGAAGCATATCTGATTCCTGCATCCTGTCCATCCTATTAGCAGTGCTGAAGAAGGACCCATTTAGCTGAGCGATAGCCAGTAAAACCTGTGAAAGCTGGAAGTTATGTAAGGTAGAAACCTGTTAGAGAAGAAAAATTCAAATATTTTCCACTAAAATGAGCGATAGAAAAGTGGTAAAACTGCACCCTGTAAAAAGCAGAAAACTTATGAGACCTGGAAAAACAAGGCAGTCCTGTTGAGTTCCGGCTCTCACAGGTTTCACTGTATCAGCTATGAGGAAAAGAACCTGGTGTAGGCTTTTTAAAGTCTGTGAGTTACAAAGAGAATACGGTAAATATTTGATTTTCCATTTTCAGCCCCTTGTTCTCCAAAGTTTTGGAATGAGCTCTCTACATGTTCCAAGTACTTCTCTGAAAGTTGTGACAGGTAACAGAATGCAGAAAAATCTACCATGTGCTTCCTTAAGTCTTTGGCCACTGTTGGTTTGGTAATCAAATGGATTAGGTCACAGTCCTGTCTAATCCAGGATTGGCTTCCCTGGATCAGAAGTAACATCCAGGACACACTGAGTTGTGTTTGGAATGTCAGCTGAGTTCCAGGAACATGCTGCCAGAGGCCTGTCCCGAGGAAATGGTCTCACAGGTGTTTCGCTGGTGAAGAGATGACGTGCTGCAGGTGACCGTCTGTTGAAGGCAGAAAACAGAGGTGACAAATGCAGCCTTTCACTTTCTGCTGTTTCCTTCAGGCTATGCTTTTTAGGGCGATACCTTTTATCTCCGTCAAGACTGTCTCTATGTAAGACATTAAAACTGGGTCCTTAAAATTGAGCGATTACTGACCTCTGGGATCTAAGAGAGTCTTTGTAGCCAAGTTGTGCCCTCAGATCACCAGCCTTCTCTCGTCCTTTCCTATAAAATCCAAATAAAAAATTAAGCCCTACAGAACTGACTCCGGACCTTCTTGATATGTGTGCAGACCTCCTATCTCCTCTTGATGCAACTATCTCCTCTTGACACAACTGGGTATCTCCTCTTGCGCTGAATTCTCGTTTCCGGACCCTCGCCATCACCCCGACTGCCTCCTCAACACTCCAGTCGGTTGTCTTCTCCACAGCATCACCCCACCCGTCCCCTTTCTCCAGGGTACCCTCAACAATACAATGTTTTGCAAAAGTTTAAGAAATAGTGGAGAGGAACCTACTTAAAGTTGAATTTCTGCATCACAGCTGTTGTAGTTTATCAGTCATTTGCCACCACAAAGACTTCCTGGCCACCTCTTGCCTTGTTCCTAAGTTACTGCCAGGAAGCAGCCATGTCTTCAGAGAAAACCTTCTGTTATTTCCTGGTTTCCCCTGAGGGCCTGGTCTCCCTAAACTCCCATCTTCTTGGCCTGACTCACAGGAAATCCCCACAAATCCATTTCCTTCATAACAGTCCTCTACGGTGATATCCTCTTACTTAATTATGTAGAGCAGTTGAGCATCCCTTGTTTCAAATTCCCTGTTCCTGAGGGCCTTACTCTTCATAATAATAACAATTTTTTAAAAAATCATAAGGTGTTTCCTAAAGAGTTCTCTCTCTGAAGCTGAATTTTATCCTCCACCCCAATATGGAAACAGCTGCAGCTAGGTATAGCTATATTTTGATATCAATTTTTTGTTCATGCTACATAATGAAAATTTTACTTCAGCCAGCTCTGGATGGTCAGAGCATTTGTTTGTGCTTGGGCATTGTATAAATTTAGATAAAGTGTTTTAATCTACAGCGTTGAGTAAAAGTGCTCCTCCAACACCGAGACACATGACCAGGAAAACAAGGTGGTAAAAGCAGGCACAGGTTATGCAGAATTATCAAACCATCAGATCTACAGGGTCAAACAGAAAAGGATTTTTGGTGTATATCTTTATCAATGATTGAGGTGTACATAGGGAAAATGTTAAATTAGAATTATGATAAACTGGAAAAAAAGGAAAATCAGTTCATGTATTTCTCACTCAGCTCTACCACATGTAGCCTAGATAGAAGGCAGTTTGTCGTTGTCTTTTTATGTTGCTCCATCTATAAAATTCAGCACGTACTCATAGTTCCACCACCTCCAGTCCACAGCACGTGGTATATTTTCATCTAATCTTGTTGTTATACACCATTTTTTTTTCTCTTGCAAAGTTGTGTTTAAAATATATTTTTTTTTCAAAGCAACATTATAGTAGCTAAAACAATCAGTGAAAAAAAAATTACTCATTCTAATATAAAAATGGGCACTTCGTTAGAAGACAGTTCACTTAACAATTTTTCTGAATTTATATCCAGAAAACACTAATTTTAAAAGTTCAGCCTTACCAGTGATCAAGGAAATGTCATTTAAAATAATGATTCCATTTTTCTTCTGCAGTTAAAAATATAAAAACAATATCTACTTCTGATGCAGAAGCAGCGCAGTGACTGCTCTCTACTCAGTGACTGCTGAGCAAAAGGAAAATCCCCAGGCATTTATTTTGGCAGCATAAGTCAGCCTGAGAGTGCCCAGCCCACGATCCAGGCATTCCACCTTTAGAAATCTATGCTAAGGGATTCATCAGAAAAGCATTTATTGTATTTTTTTTTTACAAAATAACGTGCGCTATACTTTTTTGTTGCCAATGACACAACACCCCCCACATGTTATTTTTGTTAAGGGCTTTATGCTACTTTTTTTTTCCTTACATGTTACTGACTTCTGTTGACACCAAGAAGAAATAATTAAACTATGAAATAAGCTACCTAACATAGCCTAATGATTTCACTGAAGATGATCTGATAAGTTTTTTGCATCCAACTATAATTATGTAAACTATATACCACAAACACATAGTCTTGTTTATTTTCCAATTACTGGGGGACTACCAAACTTGATCCATGACTTCTCGATGATGACTTATACCTTTATTATACAGTTATGATCAAAAATAACATTTTGGACTGTTTTTTACTCATAAGCAGGAGATTAAAGACAATGAACAGAAAAAAAGAAAATTAATAGAATGATATGATTTACCTGTAATATGGCAAGATGTGTGAATGAGGCCAGAATTCACTTCTGGAAATGTCATGAGATGTGCAGTATATGCATGGCGCCCTATGCCAGAGCCGTTATACTTAATTTCGTCATTCTCACGTGCTATATGGGCAGGCGTGTTATTTGTGAATACTTATGGTAAAGATTTCTGCACTACCATTTATAGAATGAAAATTTAGAAACAACCTAAATGTTTACCCATAGAGGAACAAGCAAATTATGGTTTTTCATCTGAACAATGAGCAATTTTGCAGACATTTAAAGCATTTTTAAAAAATTGTACGGGCCCTAACACATGGCATAAATAGAATACAGGCTGTAGTTAACAGAGCACAAACAACAGAAGATAAACTAGATACACTGGGAGCTCCTAAAAATTAAACACTTATGCTCATCAAAAGACTTCACCAAAAGAGTAAAAAGAGAACCTAAAGACTGAGAGAAAATTTTGGGCTACAACATATCCGACAAGGATCTAATCTCCAAAATCCATGGTACACTTCAGCACCTCAACAAAAAAAAGACAACCCAATCAAAAAATGGGCAAAGGATATGAACAGACGATTCACCAAAGAAGATATCCAGGGGGCTAACAGACTCATGAGGAAATGCTCTCCATAATTAGCCATTAGAGAAATGCAAATGAGAACTACAATAAGATACCATCTCACCCCAACATTACTGGCACTAGTCAAAACAAACAGAAAGTAATAAATGTTGGAGAGGTTGTGGGGAGACAAACTCTTATGCACTGCTGGTGGGAATGTAAAATGGTGCAACCTCTATGGAAAATGATATGGCACCCCCTTAAAAAGCAAGAAATAGAAATACCATATGATCCAGCAATCCCACTCCTAGGAATATATCCTAGAGAAATAAGTGGCTCCATCACATGACTAGACATATATACACCGTTCACAATAGCAAAAAGATGGAAACAACCTAAATGCCCATCAACAAATGAATGGATAAACAAACTATTGTACATACACACAATGAAATACTATGCAATGATAAAGAACAATGATGAGTCTGCAAAACATGTCACAACATGGGTGAATCTGAGGGCACTGAGCTGAGTGAAATAAGTCAATCACAAAAGGACAAATATTGTATGTAACCACTATTATAAAAACCGCAGAAAAGGTTTACACACAGAAAAAGCAATCTCTGATGGTTACGAGGGAAGGGAGGGGTAGGGAGTGGAAACCATTATCTAGATAGTCCAAACCAAAAAAAAAAAAAAAAAAAACCATTGCCATCGAGTCAATTCCGACTCATAGCAACCCTGTAGGACAGAGTAGAACTGCCCCATAAGGCCTCCAAGGAGCAGCTGGTGAATTTGAACTTTTGACCTTTTGGTTAGTAGTTGAGTTCTTAATCACTACACCACCAGGGCCCCATCTAGATAGTAGACAAGTATTAACTTTGGCGAAGGGAAAGACAACACACAATATAGCAGAAGTCAGCACAACTTGACGCAGGCAAAGTCATAGAAGCTTCCTTCTGTTGTTAGGTGCCTTCAAGTCAGTTCCAATTCATAGCGACCCAGAACAAAAGTGTGTTGGGTCCTGTGCCATCCTCACAACTAATGTTTCAGCCCATTGTTGGCAGCCACTGTGTCAATCCATCTCGTCAAAGGTCTTCCTGTTTTTTGCTGACCCTCTACTTTACCAAGCATGTTGTTCGCCAGGTACTGGTCCCTCCTGATAAAGTACGTGAGATGACGTGTCACCATCCTTGCTTCCAAGGAGCACTCTGGCTGTGTTTCTTCCAAGACAGACTTGTTCATTTTTCTGACAGTCCATGGTATATTCAGTATTCTTCACCAACACCATAATTCAAAAGCATCAATTATTATTCAGTCTTTCTTATTCATTGCCCAGCTTTTGCACACATATGAGGTGATTGAAAATATCATGGCTTGGGTCAGGTGCACCTTAGTCCTCAAAGTGACATGTTTGCTTTTGGACACTTTAAAGAGGCCTTTTACAGATTTGCTCAATGCAATACATCATTTGCTTTCTTGACTGCTGCTTCCATGGGTGTTGATTGTGAATCCAAGTAAAATGAAATCCTTGACAATTTCAATCTTTTCTCCATTTATCATGATGTTGCTTATTGGTCCAGTTGTAAGGATTTTTGTTTCTTAATGTTGAGGTGTAATCCATACTGAAGGCTGTAGTCTTTGATCTTCATCCGTAGGTGCTTCAGGTCCTCTTTGCTTTCAGCAAGCAAGAAAGCTTCCTCCTAAACACATCCAAACACCTCAAGGGACTGAGTGACTGGGGCTGAGCACTGGGGATCATGGTCTAGGGGGACATCTAGGTCAGCTGGCATGTCATAGTTCATAAAGAAATTGTTCTACATCATACTTTGGTGAGTAGCATCTTGGGTCTTAAAAGCTTGCAACCCAAATTCTCAATAAAAGACCACACCTAATGGTATGATTGCAACTAGAGGAATCCCAGAGACAATGCTCCCCAGAACTTCTGATGGCACAGGACAGGAACCATCCCCGAAGACAAATCATCAGGCATGAAAAGGACTGGTCAGTGGGGGGGAGAGAGATGCTGATGAAGAGTGAGCTAATTAAATCAGGTGGACACGGGAGAGTGTGTAGGCAACTCTTGACTGGAGGGGGGATGGGAAGATAGAGAGAGAGGGAAGATGGCAAAATTGGCACGAAACGAGAGACTGTAAGGGCTGACTCAATAGGGGGAGAGCAAGTGGGAGAAGGGAGTAAGATGTATGTAAACCTACATGTGACAGACTGGAATGGTAAATGTTCACTTGAAGCTTAACAAAAATTAAAAAAAAAAAAAGCTTGCAAGCAGCCATATAAGGTACATTTATTGGTCCCATACCGTCCAGAGCAAAGGAGAATGAAGAAAATCAAAGACACAAGGAAAATATTAGTCCAAAGGACTGATGAACCACATCAGCCACAGCCTCCACCAGCCTGTGCCCAGAAGTACTAGATGGTGCCCAGTGACCACCACCAACCACTCTGACAGGGATCACAATAGAGGGTCCCAGACAGAGCAGGAAAAAATGTAGAACAAAATTCAAATTCACAAAAAAAGACCAGACTTAACTGGTCTGACAGAGACTGGGAGAACCCCGATACTATGGCCCCCAGACACCCTGCTGATTCAGAACTGAAGCCACTCCCAAAGTTCACCTTTCAGCCAAAGATTAGACAATAAACAAACTGTAACAGGTGAGAAATGTGCTTCTTAGGTCAATCAAGTGTACAAGACCAAATGGGCAACATTTGGCCAAAAACAAAGATGAGAAGGCAGGAAGGGAGAGAAAAACTGGACGAAGGGACTCGGAGAGCTTGGGGTGGAAAGGGGAAGAATGCTGACATATTGTGGGGACTGCAACCAATGTCACTAAACAATTTGTGTAAAATTTTTGACCGAGAAACTAATTTGTGCTGTAAACTTCTACCTAAAGCACAAAAAAAAAAAACAAAGAATTATTATGATGTTGGAGAAGAATGGTTCTCAATATAACAATAAGTTTAAGGGGTAAAGAGAAGAATATGTGTTCTTCCAATTTTAAAAATATATATCTGTGTGTCCATAAGGGAGAGTGAAACAAGCAAATACAATTTTAACCACAGTTCTCTCTGGCTGATAGGACTACAGGTGATTTTTATTTTCCCATATTTCCCAAATTATTTTTAATGACTATTTCATTTATATATAGGGGAAAAATTATTTAAAAGGGGGGAAAAAAGAGAGAGAGACAAAAACTGCATAGCTTACAGCATCTTATCAAGCTTTTTAACAGCACGGGGTGGGAATCCCAGGCCATGCCAGCCCTTTCTGCCCATCTCTGACTTTGGCTGATCCATCTGCTAACAGACCGCTGTTTTCTCAAGAGATCAAAGAAATAAAGCAGGCTCTGACAGGCACCTGTATTAAAGTCTTTTCAGCTCCCTCACAGCTGTGCCTTTTTCTCCTCCTGTCCCTCTTCTGGCTCCCTCCTTCTCTCCTTCTGTGCTTTTTACCCCAGGCTGACTACATATGGTCAGTGGTTGAAAGTACTTCTTTCATAGATAATTTGTATAATGATCTAGATCTTTCTGACAGAACCTACAGTTTGATAAACTAATGTGATAAAGTGCCTGGACTATGGCTGCTTCAAGACAGACCAGCATGTGGTCTCCCCCGCCCTAGCCAGAGCAGCTGCGGCTCTCATAGAAGGGTACTTGCCAGGCCTCCTACATTTACATGGTGTGTTTATGTTCAGTGAACTTTTAATAGCCAAATGCCCAACCAGAGAGGAGCAAGCAAATTATAGTACATCATCTCAATGGAATATTACATAGCCATTAAGAATTATAAAGACTAGGTTGCAACAACAAGAAATGTCGCAAAAGAAAAATAGGAAACAAATGAATACCTATATATGTTGACAGTAATGTGAAAATATATGCCTATATTTAAAGGAAACAGCATGAACAAATGAAAATAATTTGATGACAGATGATAAATTTCTTTAATTAAGCAATAAATGTTTATTGAGCACTTACCATATCTCAGACACTGTGCTAGGGCCCGTTATTTTATTTTTTAATGCAGTTTGTGTGACAATAAATTTAAAGAAATGTAACTAGGGTAGGCGTGGTGGAGTCCATTGGCAGAGATGTTACTATGGGCAACGTTGACCATATGAAGGGGACGCTCAATACATTAGTTTTATCCACACTGAGTCCATGTAAAACCTACTGTGCTGGACTCCAAATCTGTCTGCTTAATCCTCAATTAGCTAAATATGCCCCCCACACACACATTATTCACTTACACACGCACTCTCTCTCAGAGTTTCCAGCCTATTGAAATGACAAACGTTGAGCCAGTAAACATACCCGCCTACAGTGCAGTCCCAACTAGTGAGAAGTGCAGGGCAGAGAAGTAACAACCAAGAGGATAGAGGGGGAAGTGGACAGGCAGGGGTGGCGCATTTTAAGGCTAGTCAGGAAAGACTCCCGAGAGGACTTTGCTTCACTGAGCAGTGAAGGAGCACCCCTATAAAGTCTGGGGGAGGGAGGGAACAGAAAGTGCAAAGGCACTGAGGCGGAATCGAGTTGCATGTGTGCGAGGGGAGGTGACTTCAGAGAGGTGGGCAGGGGCCGGGGAAGGTTGGGCTGTGTGGCCACAATAAGGGGACTGGTCTTATGTGATGGCAGGTTTTAAGGGTTCTGAGATGTCCTCATTTAAAAAGATATCTGACTTCTCAGTAGAGAATGGACCGTTAGTGAACAAGACTGGAAGCAGAGACCCACTTGAGGCTTCTCTGCTGTCCAGGAGAGAGCTGACTGTGGCTTGGACTGGGCTGGTGGTCAATGTATAAAGAGAGTCAGGATTTATTTTGAAGGACATGCTGATGGATTTGGTGGGGGGAGAGAGGGATCTTTCCTAGATTGTGGACCAGGGAAATGGTGATGCCATTCTCTGGGGTGAAAGAGCAGGTTTCACCATTTCTTGGTGAAAGTTACATAGATTCAACTCTCATGTACCAGATCAGCCTGGAAGCTGCTGCCAGTCCCCAGAATTCCATGGGTCCATCTTCAGGGCGGGAAAGAGGTTACTTGATAGACTAGAGAGACTGCTGCCTAGGAGTCAGGAAACTTGGATCACCGCTGCTGCACAAGAGCAATTCGATCTAGGACAAAGCATTTCACCTCTCTCAATCGGATTTGTTGTGAAATGGGGATAATAATATCTGCCCAGCCTACCTTTCAGAGTTTTACAAGCCAATTTATAGTTGACTGGAGTGACTGGAGTCCCTAGGTGGTGTAAACAATTAATGCACTTGGCTGCTAACTGAAAGGTTGGAGTTTCTAGTCCACCCAGAGACTCCTCAGAAGGCCTGGTGATCTGCTTCTGAAAAATCAGCCACTGAAAACCTGTGGAGCACAGTTCTACTCTGACACACTTGGGTTTCCATGGGTTGGAGTTAACAGCAACTCGTTAAGTGGCTGCAGATGCACCCTGTGTTGTTATGGCTTCCTGCACACAGGGTAGTGAGCACTCATGTTAGAATCCTGATCAGAGCACTGGGAAAATGCCAGATGGCCACAGGAGTGTCTTCAGTGTGCAGCACGACTCATGAAGCACGCCGACCTTTCACCGGCGCCACTCCAGCCTTCGCTGCATGCCCACCACTTGCTGACCACAGGGCTCATACTTGAGAGTAACAGCTTAGAAAGAGTTCCTTCAAGAGTGAAACAAAAGGATGTCTTGATCAATCCCCAAATTTGCATTTTATTCTCTAAGGATTCTTGTCAGCTGGGGTGGTTTGTTTGCTTTCATTATCACTGCCCTACTGCCTTATTATATGCTAGGTGCTCCTTGGAAACTCTATGGGGCAGTTCTACTCTCTCCTATAGGGTCTCTGTGAGTCGGAATTGACTCGACAGGACTGGGTGTTCTGGGTTTATGCTTTGTTTCCAAGGGACATTTCCATCACCCTTACCATAGATTGGATTCCGTGGTTGACACACACGGTTAACACACTCAACTGCTAACCAAAAGGTTGAGGGTTCAAGTCCACCCAGAGGCTCTTCAGAAGGAAGGCTTGGTGATCTACTTCGGAAAAATAAGCCACTGAAACCCCTGTGGAGCACAGTTCTACGGTGCTCCATTACAGAACCACATGTGGTTGCTGTGAGTTGGAATCAACTCAGGAGCAACTGGTTTACTGCCTAAATCAAGGCAACCATATAAATGAGAAGCCAGATCAGGAAGATAACTTAACCCCTCCAAGCACTGCTTAACAGTCCTGGTCAGTGAACTTCTTTCTTTTCTCCCTCTTGAGTGCCATCTTGAAAAGTTCCAGCAACTATCACTTAAAGGAGACATCTCATACCTCAAATGGAGTGGTAGAATGGCATTTGAAAGGACAATTTGGGAAGTAAATCTGAGCCAGTAGATGTTTGTCTTGCTGACAGGAACCTAATCCTATTACATCTGTGACAGGACTATTCAGACTTCTTTGACTCCTGGTACTCTATTTTAACCTCAGAAGCTGTTCAAGTTGCCAGCTCACAAGCTTTCCCCATAGCAATTAGAAAAAATAAAATTAAGTGGAGCCAGAGAACAATTCCCTTTTATTAAAATTTATCTTCTTGAAGGGAAGAATCCTTGACCCCAAAAAACTACAGAATTGATGCATTTGGTGAGAACTGATGCGTGATTGTGAGAAGCAGCTCGCCTCAAAAGATTTAACTACACCAAAGTGTTTGAGGTGGTCCTGTGAAGGCAGAGCTGGTGTCAGGGGCACCTCATAGGTAGATGAGGAAGGGAGCAGGTCAACCCGAAATGTAGGCTGAAGAGAAGAGGAAATTGTCCTTATTGCTTGGGGACAAAACCAAGCAATGACATCTTTATTTCTGCCATTTCAGGGAAAGATGTTTTCCTCATATATATAATCGCTTTTGCAGAAAAGATTCCTTATTAGTGAACCAGGCCCAGGAACTGAGACTTGCCCCTAAGTTTCCACTGAGCTGCCTCCTCTTCTTTCCCCAGAGTTTAAGCACTGAGCTGATTTGGGTTTATAGATCGAATGGTTGACTTCAAAACTGCCCTTTCCAACCCTTCAAACCCAGCCTGGATTGTAACACTTGTCAACAGGCCTCTTTTCTGGTCAACTCCAAGTCACTGTTGCAACAGAATGACTTCAATCCAGAGAAAACGAACCATGATTATGAGTGCTGGATAATGAACAACGATTCCAGTAGCCTGACCATCTGCTGTACAGAGAACAGGAAGAATTTAGTTTTGTCAACAGTCAAGCTAGACCTACTCTGGTCTTGAGAAGGCAGTTGGACTTTACCTGTACTGGGTAAAGCCCTGTGGTTTTGCAGGTAGGCCTCGGAGCTGAGCATGAGGGTGAGAGGAAGATGGCAGCATCCTCTCGTGGCCTGGCCTCCACAGGCAGTGCAGGGCCAGCACTGAGGCATCTTGAAAGGCTTCCCGGAGGAAGGTTCACAGCTGGCCTCCAACTTCCAACTCAGGTCCAGTTGCCTTGACAGTATTTCCTCCTCTTTTAGGGTGAGCAGACCTTCCTTACCTTAGCAAGAAGAACAGAGACTATGATTTTTTAAGGGTATTATTTAAACGGTATATATTGAAGAGCTTTAGAATATAGTAGTTTCATTGCTATTGGGAAGATATTCAGAGAATTTTCTGCGACTTCAGTGTTCCTGTGTAAAATGGTGAGGATGACCCCTGCCCTTAGGTTACAGCACTCTAAAGTGCTTGTGGTGGACAGTGGATTAGCTCTCTGTTTCTTTTGTAATGCCTTCCAAAGTGCCTGGTCCATAGTGGGTGTTCACTAGATGTCTGTAGAATTAAAGTGGTATGATATTGTGGAGATAATAGTCTTTGTTTCCATGAATTGTTGATACTGTGTAAAATTCTTCTCAACCTCAGCTTTCAAAATAATAACTAGCCATCGGTGTATCCTTGGGCAACCCAGATTTTATCCTTTGACCTCAGATTCCCTTCTCTGTGAATCAGATACTTGCTAAGCACTCACTCTACCCTGATACTGGGCTAAGCACTGGAAAATCATGCTTAGAATTTACTTTGATAAGTACTTTACTGAAGTAGTATGTACATGCAGTAGCTAATTGGCTTTAAAAAAATTAATGCATAATGTTTAGAAAATTTTCTGCTCACCAGCATTAGGCATTTCATGTGAGATGCTGGCATGAAAATGTGTGTATATTTACATGTCGTGTGAGCATGCGGGGTAGGTGTGTGTATAGCCATTGTACACTCTTATCCTTGTATGCCAGTCAGATGTTTGTAACATGTCACCAAGGCCAAGTCAGTTGTGCTCTTGCCACCAGATAGCTGCCAGCCTAAAGCTTCATGGGATCATCTTTTAGTTCTTTATTCTACCTTCTTCCCATTTTTGCCACTAGAAATGAGGATTCTTATAGGTTCAGGTTCATCAATACTGTGTTTCCCCTTCCCCGTCCCAGTATTTGTGTTAGGCCCTTTGTCACGACATTCATGGTACATCTGTTTGCAAAATAAATATTAATAACAATATAAATAAATAATAATATTACCATTAAACTTTTTTGACAAGGTAACATCCCATTAGCTTACTTTTGCATATAGCAAATCCAGTCTGACATTCACCCTTAATGGTCTCAGGATAAATAGTTATAAGCTTAAACAGCCACAGAGACAACTGTCAAACATTGTCAGCTGGAACCAATGAAAGAGAAAAATACGGCATCTGAAAAACAACTTGCAAGATGATCTAAATATTTTATTTGCTTTTTGGAGAAGGCTTACCAGATCTGCCCCTTCATTACTCATCTTCGAACAGCCTGATGATATCCAGGGAATCCATTATTTGGCTTTTGTGGAGGGAGTGAGAGATGAATGATTGGTTCCAAAGTGTGACCATTTAGCAAGCTATTAATGAGCATGGTGGCTAATCTATTCACATTTTTCCTATAGAAGCTTTGCAGTGCTTTGAGGAATCATTTATCCTTAGCAGTTGTAAGATAGCCTATTTTCAAAGAAACCTGAAGTAAAAACGTAGCTATTTTGCTGTATAACAAACTACCCCCAAACTTTGAGACATAAAGCAATGATTTTCTTATGCTCATGCATCCTGGGTATTGGGAATTCAAGCAGAGCAGCAGAGATGGCTCCTCTCTGTTCCACGACGTCTGGGGCCTTATCCGAGAAAACTCAAAGTCGGGAAACTGCGGGGCTAGAGCTGCCATGAGGTATCTTCACCCATACGTCTGGCCATTGGTGCTGGCCATCAGCTAGGACATCACTTGGGGTTTTGATTGAAATACCAACACATAGTCTCTGCCTGTGGCCTGGTCTTCCTAACTACAGTGGCCTATAGTTATTGTTGTTGTTAGCTGCCATCAAGTCAGCCCCCAACTCATGGCAACCCCATGCATGTGGAATGAAACGCTTTCTGGTCCTGCACCATCCCTGTGATCTGTTGTGGATCAGACAGTGTTCCATTCATAGGGTTTTCACTGGCTGATTTTCAGAAGTAAATCACCAGGGCTTTTTTCCTAGTCTGTCTTAGTCTGGAAGCTCTGCTGAAACCTGTTCAGCATCATAGCAACAGGAAGCCTCCACTGACATGGGTAGTAGCTGAGCATGAGGTACATTGGCCAAGAGTCAGACCCACATGGAAGGTGAGAATTCTACCACTGAACCACCAATGTCTTTGACTGTTGTTAGACCCCTCATGTGGTAGCTGATGACTTCAAGAGCGAGCCTTCTAGCGGGCACAGTGGAAGCCATACTGTTTTTGTGACCTGTTCTTGGGAATCACACAGCATCACTTCTGCTGCCCTCTTATTTGTGGAAACAGTCACAAAATCCCACCCACTTCCAAGGGTAAGGTAAGGGCAAAGACCCCGACTCTCAAGTGGGAGGATCATCAAGGTCTTTGCAAGAAGAGCATGTAGGATGGGAGATAGCATGGCAGCCATTTTGGGGATGCTGCCGTACTCCATGGGGAGATTCCTGTAGGAAATAAACAACGTGCCTCATGCTAAGACTTGTCAGTAAATTTGTTCATAGGAATATAACTTACTCTTTAGTTTTTCTTGTAATTGCAAAGGTCATTTATGCTAGGCCTGGTTCCTGAATGGTAGACCTATTAGGTTGTTAGGTGCTGTCGAGTCAGTTCTGACTCATAGTGACCCTATAGGACAGAGTAGAACTGTCCCATAGGGTTTCCAAAGAGCACTTGCTGGTTTTGAGCTGCCGACCTTTTGGTTAGCAGCCAGGCTCTTAACCAAGCTCCTGGTAGACCTGAGTGGTAAGTTAACAGTGGATAACCAATATCAGCCTTTTCTAGCTACTTGAAAATTAAAACTTAACAAAAAGCCTCTGTCAATCTGAATCAATTATGTCTTTATCCCTTGGATCAAGGCTAGCTTTTTCCCTGAATAACCGTGATGTTACAATGATTATGACGTATGGGAGAAAATATTCTTGCATATAAAAATTGCTTAGAATTTGACTCTACTCTGATAAAACAGGAAGTTTTTTAATTCAGTTCCTTGAAGAAACTTTTCATTTTCTTGATCTATTTAGCCATGATAAAGAAACTCAAATAAAAGTCTCTGTGCGTGTATGTGTGTGGAACATGTATCTCAAATTAGATGTCTGAGTGTTTTTCTGTTCACATTGTAAAGGAGACTGCCATTGTGTAGTGGCTATGGTTTCTGACTTAACTGAGGAGTATGATGTGCAATGCCATGTAAGTGTTTACACTTTTAATTTTTTGTTTCAATTCTATTTTTCCCGCTCAAACTATTTGCTTCATTCTCACAAAAGTTAAAGACAGTGTGCTCACCTAAAAGCTGGGTGGCCACATGTCCTTCCCTTGCCCTGAGCCTTTCCTGTGAGCTTTGCTTGCTGCTCAGATCTCCTAGATACCTAAGTAATCTAACACCGGTGCTGAGAACTGATCCTGCTTGGTGGGGAATTGCACAGCACTTGGAGAAGTACCACAGGTGCCACGTCGGGGACCCATGGACAATTGTGCAGTGACTCCCAGCCCTACCTCTCCCTCCCAGGGGAACAGAAATTCTCCACAGGTCTGTGACACGCTCATTGGGAACGTAAAGTGATGACAATATTTAAAACCTAGGGGAAAGCAGAGCTACCAGTTGTTGAACACTTCCTGTGAACTGTGGACTGTGTTGTAACCGTACGGTGTTTACTTGGTCTTCACAGTAATCCTTCTATGGAGCTTTTATTATCTCAGGTTTACAGATGAGGAAATTGCGATTTGGGGAGGATGAGCATCTTGTAGAAGGTCACACCACGTGCGGATCATGGAGCCAGGAACTTCAGCTGCTTTCAGTGGCTTGTAGAGAGTAAATTAGAGGCACTTCTTACTTTCTCAGAAAAATAAATCTAACAGGAAACTCAGAAGCTATAAAGGAAAAGAGCAATGAATGTAGCCATGTAAAAATCGGAAGCTTCTGCTCAACAAAATGCACCCCAAAAATGAGCCAAGAACATAAAACAAGCTGGGGTGAGGTGAAGGGAAACTAATTGTCACACCATGATGAAAGGTTAACTTTCCTTATCTAACAAAGCGCTCTATCAGTCAGTGAGAATGAGAAATACAGACAACTGTAGACATAGGAGAAGGTGCTCAGGTGCACCCACGAGTAGAGTGAGCAAATTGATAACCATGAGTTACCATTTTTCAGCTGTCAGATTGGCAAAGATGTAAAATCCTGAGAATATTCAGTGCTATCCAGTGTGTGTGTGGTACTATCCATCCACATTATTTGTGGAAGTGCAAATTGGTATATCTCCTTCGGAAGGCAGTTTCACAATAAATATCCAAATGGAAAATACACATACTGTTTGACCCAGAATCTGTTTATCTCACAAATATCTTAATACAGTATTCAAACGTGTGTACCAATATGTCCATTGTGGTGTTGCATATAATGCCAAAAACTGTTTGTCGATAGAAGACTTATTAAATAACTTTCAAAATATCCATACGATGGAATACTAGTAATCTTTGTGAAGAATTACGTCCACCAATAAGAAAAGATGGCCAAGATACATTGAAAGAACCAAGTTGTATAACATTGTATAGATTACCACCCCATTTTCTGTTTGTGTAAACATATACTTTTTTTGCACATAGGAAATATCTAAAAAGATACAAAAGAAATGGTTAACAGTTATGATCTCTGCAACAGGGGACTGGAATTTGGGGGGTGTCTTCTACTTTTTGTTTTCTTTATGTTGAGGTGCAACCCATACAGAAGGCTGTGGTCTTTGATCTTCATTAGTAAGTGCTTCAAGTCCTCTTCACTTTCAGCAAGCAAGGTTGTGTCATCTGCGTAACGCAGGTTGTTAATGAGTCCTCCTCCAATCCTGATGCCCCATTCTTCTTCATATAGTCCAGCTTCTCGTATTATTTGCTCAGCATACAGATTGAATAGGTATGGTGAAAGAATACAACCCTGACGCACACCTCTCCTGACTTTCAACCAATCAGTATCCCCTTGTTCTGTCCGAACAACTGCCTCTTGATCTATGTAAAGGTTCCTCATGAGCACAATTAAGTGTTCTGGAATTCCCGCTCTTTGCAATGTTATCCATAGTTTGTTATGATTCACACAGTCGAATGCCTTTGCATAGTCAATAAAACACAGGAAAACACCCTTCTGGTATTCTCTGCTTTCAGCCAAGGTCCATCTGATATCAGCAATGATATCCCTCACAACTGGACCAATGAGCAACATCATGATAAATGGAGAAAAGATTGGATCCACAATCAACAGTCATGGAAGCAGCAGTCAAGAAGTCAAAAGATGCATTGCATTGGGTAATCTGCTGGAAAGGACCTCTTCAAAGTGTTGAAGAGCAAAGATGTCACCCTGAAGACTCAGGTGTGCCTGACCCAAGCCATGGTATTTTCAATCGCATCATACGCATATGAAAGCTGGGCAGTGAATAAGGAAGACCGGAGAAGAACTGACGCCTTTGAATTGTGGTGTTGGCAAAGAATATCGAATATACCGTGGACTGCCAAAAGAACGAACAAATCTGTCTTAGAAGAAGTACAGCCAGGATGCTCCTTAGAGGCAAGGATGGTGAGACTGCGTCTTACATACTTTGGACATGTTGTCAGGAGGGATCAGTCCCTGGAGAAGGACATCATACTTGGCAGAGTACTGGGTCAGCGGAAAAGAGGAAGACCCTCAACGAGGTGGACTGACACAGTGGTTGCAACAATGAGCTCAAGCATAACAACGATTGTAAGGATGGCTCAGGACTGGGCAGTGTTTTCTTCCGTTGTGCATAGGATCACTATGAGTCGGAACCGACTCGACGGCACCTAACAACAACAACAACCACTTCTACTTTTAAGTTCACACCCCCTTCTGTACAATTTAACATTTTTACTGAAACTATATATTATTTTTACAATAAAACACTTATTTTTTAAACATGTGGAGGACATTCATTTTTTCGGGCCCCTTTTACAGGAAGCAGCCTGTGTGTAAATAGATCATCCTGAGTTAACAGATAGAGCTTACCCAGCCATGGAAAACATATCAAGACCTTAATAAGCACTAAAAGTAATAAAAATGTCAGCAAAACCAACTAGAATCTCTGGGAAATGAGACTCTGACTAGGTGAATTTTTCAGTATAGCAGAAATAGGAAAAACATATTTTTTGGAAGGACACTTTTACAAATGTGATCCAATTCTATGCAGTTTACAAAATGAAATTTAGAAAATACCAATCAGCTGAAAAAACAAAATGAAAATCTCCATGGACTTTATTTTTAATGGGCTGTAAATTTATACACAGGTAACAATTACAAGAGCGTGTCTAAGCAAAGAGAGCAAATGGACAACTGGATCGATGATTGCTTGGAATAAATATTGAAAAGTTTTTTGAACTTGAGTTGTATGAGAGTTATCCAAGTTACATGAGAGGAAACACACCGATAGGTGGAAAGTTGGAGGATGTATGAAAGAGTCTGAGAAGTAACACAGTTCTTTGAAAAGTACTCAAGTTCAGCCCAGACAGGTTTACATCTCTCACCTACAAGAATCCTAGACCCTCATTGCATGAAAGCTTCAGAGGTGAAAAGATTTCTACCCCCTTTATGTTACAAATGAGAAATTTAGGCCCGGTTTTTTATTCATTAACTTAATTTAGAAATACTTACCAAGCACCCAATGCAGTAAGGACGCCTGCCACTTCCCGATGCAAGAGTAGCAGCTTCTAGGGCAGTGCTGGTTATTCACTGGAGAAGTAGGTACGGCTTTCAATAAACAAAATCATGAAGCAAAAGGAGGATTGATGACTTGCCTTGGAAGTGACTCCAGGTCATTATTTTGCTACTGTGTTCACAGAGAACCTGTTTACATTCATTTGCAGACTTCAAATATCTAATTTCAAGGTGAAGTTCAGCTGAGTGACATTCGAACCTTCTGAACTCTCTGGTTTGATGTGAAGTGAAAGGTCTGAAAACAGTATTAAGCTGAATTCTCAACTTAAAAACAACACTTATTCTTTCTTAATTAAAAAAGCCTTCGATATTATTTGAGCCTTCTTAACAATAGATTTGCATCCTGTTCTTTAGTTAGAGCTCTGCATGTGGAAGGCTGGCTTTGAGGGAATCTGGATTACAGTTGAAAGCAGCACTTAAAGCTCGGTAATAATGCCTGATTCACTCTAGCCGTGACATGGGGGACAAGTGCTCAGCTCATGAAGAAAAGATGAAACACTATAGCCAAGAGCACTTATTTTGGAAATATCTTATTTACAAGGAAGCTTCAGGAGCTTAGGCAGTCCTTCAGCAACGAGGGGCCTTGTGCAGGTTTCCTGGTTGGTCCTGTGAGTGAAGTGATTATAGTGTCCTTAGAAAGGCATGTCCATGTTCTAATCCTGGGATTCTGCCTTATATGGCAAAAGAATGAGTATGCCCTTATACAGTGAAACCCGTGAGACCCAGAACTCGATGGGACTGCCTAACTTTTCAGGGTCTTGCAAGTTTTCTGCCTGTGACAGAGCGCGGTCTCACCCCTTTCCTTCGTTCTCCATTAGTGGAAAATATTTGACTTTTCCCTCTCTGACAGGTTGCCGCCTTACACAGCTTCCAGCTTTTGCAGGTTTTACTGTATAACCAAAAATGTGATTAAGTTAAGGATTTTGAGAGGAGGCATTTGTTTACCCTGGATTATCTGTGTGGGTTCTACATGCACTCACATACAGGCAGTCCCCGGATTACCAACAAGCTCCATTCCTAAATCTGTCTTTAAGTTAAATTTGTACATAAGCCAGAAGGTACGGTTTGTATCCAGAGTCAGTCAAATGTCTTAGTATATAGTATGTAGTGAACCTTGCTATGCATAAAAAAAAGGTTTTCATTCTGCACGAGGCTGTTAGGGTCCAGCAGCAGTAGTTCCTTTTTCATGTGAAAATTAAGTAAGATTCAGGGTATGACAAGCCTGCTGCCAGGGGCTTAGAAGGATCCGTGGGATTTGGTGGCTGGTGGCCGGCAAATTGATGGCCTGTCCCTGACAGGTGCTGTGGGCCTGATGGGGAAGCACGGGATATTCTCACTCATTGGGATTACCTGCACTCCATCCCTGGCAGCCCCTAGAGGGCTGGAGCCTCCTGCGTTGTGTCTGTGGAAAGCCATTGGTCAGACCTGGGATTAGTGATGTCCGTCCGCCTGAGCTGCCCGTAAGCTTCCCCTCACAGAGCTGGCTGTGGTTGGCCTGGGGATCATGATCTTTGCACGTTGGAGGCGCCGGGCACGTGTCATTTTGGTAAGCTTGCCGATCAGAATTCTTACTGTCTCAGTATGAATGTGGCTATGAGATCATGCACCAGGGCCTTCCTGCCGGCCCTTTCTGGGACCAGGAACTCTGCACACAACAGCAGCCTTAACGGGTGCGGGATACAGAATGCTAAAGAAATTCCAGAAACCAGAATACAGAATCTATATGACAGACACAGTGATCACATCAGAGCTGACAGGCATAGTGCTGGCAATCCTTTTGTTGTTCATTATTTCTGGCTCTGCCCCTAAAAGAACAACAGAAACCAAGAAGTGTAAATAGTTATAAAGAGAAAAGAAATTAAACACAGGGAGTGGTTAACTTTGTGCTAACTTAGTTCTCAGTGTCTTCTGGTAAGAACTTTTTCTTGGTAAGTTATTTTGTGCTTTGATGGGTTATTCACGGCATGTGGCTTAGTTGTGGTTCTGTTCATTACTCATTTTTATTAACATGTACAATAAATAACTTAAAAAGAATTTTTGAGGGCAATAATGTGGGTAGAAAATAGTTGGGTGACTTGTCATATACAAAATATAGCCATATATACGTGTATGCTTGTTCTTATCTTATTTTCAAATTTATACTGGCTGTTTTTTAACCTCATCTAACCTTTCTCTGAAGCCCTGGAGGCACAATGGTTAAATGTGGGCTACTCACCAAAAGGTTGGCAGTTCAAACCCACCAGCCGCTCCTTGGAAACTCTGTGGGGCAGCTCTACTCTGTCCTATAGGGTCGCTATGTGTCGGAATCAACTAGACAGCAAAAGGTTTGGTTTTTGGTTTTTAGCCTTTCTCTGACTTCTATTCTATTCTACGGTCCTTAACATCCCTTCCGCATTGGATTTTTGGTGTAACTTCTAAAATGTCTCCAAAAACCTGGGACTTTGAAACCTAATGGTGTATATTATTTTTAAATGTTCCATTAAAAGTAAGCAAATGAACAACGACCACCAAAAAAAAAAAAAGACTACATTAGTATTTTTTTCCCTATTAGAAATTGCATTTTATGCTTTTTAACTGGGATACCAGAGAGTGAAGTATTTCAAAGAGTACCTTTAGCAAAGTATATACTCAACCAGATTTATAATGTTCAATGTTGAAAAAAATGAAGTAAACTTTTTATTTGTCAATACAGAGGCAGTAACCTCTGTTTTGACCAGCCTTAATTAGAGTCTTTTTTTATGAAGAGTATATTCTGATTAGTTCAGTATTTTTATTAATCAGAATTAATACAGAAACCCTTTTAGTTTCTATCCTTACTGCTTGTTTTTCTACAATGTATGCATGAGGAGCCCTGGTGGTTAAGCAGTTGGCTTCCACCTGAAAGGTCGGCAGTTGGAACCTACCAGTGGCTGCACAGGAGAAAGATGTGGCAGTCTGCTTATGTGAAGATCAGTCTTGGAAGCCCTGTGGTGCAGTTCTACTCTGTCGCTGTGAGTTAGAGTCGACTTGATGCCGGTGGGGTTGGGTTTTGTTTTGTGGTGTATGTATATATCTTCCTTTAATAATTGAAATTTTTTTCTAATAGGTTATGATCACAAGTGGTCCTAGATTTGGTGGAAAAGTAATAAATATTCAAAGAACTAGCAAAGGTCAATTCTTACTGTAAAACTCGAGAAGATACAGGAGTTTCAAGCTAAAGTTAGACTACCCTTCAGCCATATTTAGCAAGTTTTTGTCTTATATGTTTGAAAACATGCTCAACCTAATATCTTATAAAAGTGAAATAAACCTGCTTAAGGGGTCTGGTTACTTGGTGTCTTAGTTACCTACAGCTGCTGTAACACAACTATTACAAGTGAATGACGTCAAAGAGCAAAAACTTTTCTCACAGCTCTGGAGGCTGAAGGTCTAAATCAGGGCCTTGGCTGTGTGGATTACTTCATTGTCAGTAGCCCCAGGCGTTCCTTGGGTCCTTGGCTTATAGATGATCCTCACTAGCATCTGCTGTCCCTGTGTGTGTCTCTCTGTCTATTCTGCTATTTTTATAACTCATTAGTTGGCGCAGTGGTTAAGCCCTTGGCTACTGACACCGGACAGCCAGCGGTTCAGTAGGTTTTTTAGTGATTAGAATCCCCTGTATTCTGGTATGACCTCATTGGGCAAAGAAACCCCTACTTCCGGACAGGATCACATCCACAGATACAGGGACGAGGAATTCAACACATATTTCTGGGGCACACAATTCAATCCATATCACTTGGGTTTCAGTTACCTAAGGTTTTCAGTGAACTTATGTTGGTGTTCACGTCCCTTCAGTGCATTGCCAGGCCCCGAAGCATTTGAGGATAAGATGATGATGAGTAGGTGGGAGGCCCAGACTGGGGCCCTCTGCAGGGGTCCTGGTGACTGGTAGCCCAGGAAGAGCCAGCTGGGTTTATCTCTCCTTCATCTCACAGTCTCCACTCAGAACACCAGAAAATTTCAGGTGGAGGTGATTTGGGAGAACTCCAGGCAGACTGGTTTCCACAGGTACCAGGCTTTTCACTGTTGAGGAGATCCTTCCCCTTCAACATTAAACGAAGTCTTCTCAAACTCAAAAACTTCCACAATCAAAATATTAAAATAAATAAATAAATCTGTACAGAAGCAAATTATTTTCCTTTAAATTCTCCTTTAATAAAATTCAGAGTTGTTGGAAGCAAATATAACTGTCAGGTCTTATAGATGACATGGCTTGACTCCAAAGAATGATAAACTTCTGCCGTCTCCTGGGATGGGAGACTTTCATACTGTTTTATGATTCTGAAGTAGTAAAACATAGCTATTGTCAAGCACAATCAGTTCAGTTCAACACATTTTGTGGTATGCTTATTACTGGCTAGGTGCCAAAGGCCCCTGCCCTGGTGTTGCTTAAAATCTAGTACATTGCTTTGCACAATAAGGTTCAGGGCCCACTGGTGGTCTCCGGTGGGCTAATTAGTGCGTCTGTTTTTGTTGGTGTTGTTACATGCTATCGAGTCAGTTCCTACTCATCATGACCCCATCAACAACACAATTAAACATGGTGCCATCCTCACAATCGTTGCTATGTTTGAGCCCATTGTTGGTGCCACTGTGTCGGTCTATCTCATTGAAGGTCTTCCTCTTTTTTGCTGACCCTCTTCTTTTCCAAGCATAATGTCCTTTTCCAGGGACTGGTTCTTCCTGATAACATGTCCAAAGTACCTAAGACGAAGTCTTATCATCCTTGCTCCTAAGGAGCATTCTGGCTATATTTCTTCCAAGACAGATTTGTTTGTTCTTCTGACAGTCCATGGTATATTCAGTATCCTTCGCCAACACCATAATTCAAATGTGTCAATTCTTCTTTGATCTTCCTTGTTCATTGTCCAGCTTTTGGATTCATATGAGACAATTGAAAATACCATGGCTTGAGTCAGGCATACCTTAGTCTCAAAGCTACATCTTTGCTTTTTAACACTTTAAAGAGGTCTTTTGCAGCAGGATTTGCCTGATGCAATATGTCATTTAATTTCTTGACTCCTGCTTCCATGGGCACTGATTAGGGATCCAAGGAAAAATGAAATCCTTGACAACTTCAGTTTTTTCTGCTTATCGTGATATTGCTTATTGGTCCAGTCATGAGGATTTTTGTTTTCTGTATGTCGAGGTATAATCCATACTGAAGGCTGTGGTCTTTGATCTTCATCAGCAAGTGCTTCAAGTCCCCTTTATTTTCAGCAAGCAAGGTTGTGTCATATCGCAGGTTGTTAATGAGTCTTCCTTTAATCTTGATGCCATGTTCTTCTTCATATAGTCCAGTTTCTCTGATTATCTGCTGAGCATACAGATTGAATAAGTATGGTGAAAGGATACAACCCTGATGCACACCTTTCCAGACTTTAAACAACGCAGTATTCCCTTGTTCTGCTCAAATGACTGCCTCTTGATCTATGTATAGGTTCCTCATGAGCACAATTAAGTGTTCTGGAATTCCCATTCTTCTCAACGTTATCCATAATTTGTAATGATCCACACAGTTGCATGCCTTTGCGTAACCCATAAAACACAGATAAATATCTTTCTGGTATTCTCTGCTTTCAGCCATGATCCATCTGATAGGGTTTCTAAGGCTGTAAACCTTTAGGGAAGCTGCCTGCCACATCTTTCTCCAGCAGAGCAGCCGGTAGGTTCAAACTGCAGACCTTCAGGTTAGCAGCTGAGTGTTTAACCACTGTGCCACCAGGGCTCTTTTGGGTCTGTTTTAGAGAGTGTAAAATGTAAGGTTAATTATGACATTTGCAGATACCCATTATGCTCGTAGTAATAGTGAAGTTTATCCAGGTATACGTTTTATCCCACAACTCTGGGTATGAGAAATATCACGTTCCTTTTTTTGTCTAAATTTGTGTAATCTGTTTCATACCACCTCCCCACTCTCCCTACCCCCGCACCCTCCCCCCACACACGCCAGGTTGGGTGAGGTCTTGAGAACATTTGTGAAAGGGTACTCTGAACCTCAGACTACACTGGCCATAACTGCTGGTGGACTCCATGTCCAAGCCCCAGCGTCCCTTACAGGCCAACAGCCCATCTGCTTCTGTGGCCAGGACTCCAGAAGCTTCAGTTCCTGATGTTCAGTTCAGCCATTATCCCCGAGCTCCCCCACAGAGGTCCTGCTACCCCTAGGAGATGTGGTGCAGGCAAGGGCTGGTGATTTTCCCTTCTCCCAGGATCCTCCAAACCCATTGCCTTCCTGGTTCCTAATCTGCCTCCATTCCAGCAGCTTCCCTCCCGTTCCAAGCCCTTTCCTCCATCCCCTCCCTGTTTTGGGCAACCCTGCCTTATCACCTCGCTTGGGTGGGCTTTAGAAGCTCTGTGCCGCATTCCCCTTCCGTGGGGTGGAGATGGCCAGATTTTTTCCTGAGTCAGGGTGGTAGAGTGTTAAACACTGCACATCTGCTATAAGGACTGGCTTGTCCGTCCTCAGCTAGCATTCAGTTAAAAAGGGCTAGAAAGGTATATGCGATTCTCCACAAACACATTTTATCTCGTTTACATGTTAATATTTACATATGCTAATTTTCTATCTTTCATTAATGATCGCTTCAGTGGTTTAAAACGGTTCACTGAAATCTAAAGAGAGTGAAAATAATGTGTAGATTTTATAGCCCAAATCAACATTGCAAATGGTAATAGTTAACAGGCTGCTAGTGTGACTGGGAATTTTGAATCTGCAAACATGATGATTTTTCAAAAGCAGTTAAAAAAAAAAAAAAACCCCAAATAGGAAGTGTGATAATGAGCATATGAAAATTTGAACTTTTCTGCACTGGGGACCCATTCAACTCTATCCACTGGTAATTGCCTGTTATCACATTCTATTCGTTTCCTCATCTATAAATGGAGCTAATAATAGAACTCACCTCAGAGTCCTCGTGAGGAGTAAATGAATCATAGTGTGTCACATGCTCAGACTGACCCATAGTGCTGTCTGTGAAATCTTGTTATTATTATTGCTATTATTATTAACACGAAGTGCAATAATCTCTCCGTAAGCCTATTGAGTCTTTCTAGAATGACTGGGGGGGAAAAAAGTTCTTTTGTACAGCAGTGATGAATTCTGCCCTTAGAGGTGGATAAGTGACCAGAATTACCGTACTATCGTTTGTGGTTTCAAAATTTTGTGCACATTACAGTATGGCCAAGTAGAGCATAAAGTAAATAGCAAATATATTCCAAAACATGAAATTGCCATTTTTATAAGTCCAGAATAGTTAAATATTAGGAATTCCTTATGTTTCAGTGTAACATTATACTCAGAAAAAAGCTGAGTGAACCATTGTCAAAATTCCTCTGCTAAATGACAGGGTGAGTGGTCTCACCATGTTGGTTGCATAACAGGAGAAGAGCAATTCCGCTCAGTGAGTATGTGAGCAGACACTCCCCCTCAGAGCCCACTGAAGCCATAGGGTGCAGCTTTTCACACAGGTGGGGCAGGTGTACAAAGATGGATCATCCTTCCAAGCCCAAGCTATGAAATGATTGCCATTGTCCCTTGGGTGTGCTGCAGGTTGGAGAGAGCATGTTGGGATCAATACTAATGGCAAGGAAGGTGTTTCTGTGAGGAGAAAGAGACTGCACCCAAATGCCAGGTGATATGCCAGCCAGATGCTCCCTGCCCCCGGACCAGTGCTGAAGGAAGGAGCTATCAATGGGAGCAGGGCTCTCTGAGGACATGACTGTCCAGTGTCCTGTGCAGAGAAAGACAGTGGGCACTGTTCCACATTCCAGCTCTTGCCTGTCGAAGGGAAATGTGCTCACATCGATTTGTTTTTTTTTTTTTTTTTTCACTTAGGGTAATTTTTTATTGAGGTATAATTTACATGGTATAAAATGCACTAATCTTAATTGTTGAGTTTGATAAGCTTTGACAATTGTATGTACTCATGCAACTCTCATCCAAAAGAAGGTACACATTCAGCCACCACACAGATAACTTGCTGAAAGGTTTCTTGGTGATTGTGGCCAAAAATGATACCAACTTTAAAAATGGTTTTGTTTTATTATTTAATGTTTCTTTTTTTTTTTTTCAGCTTTTTTAAAACACCAAGTAATATCAGTCCATGTGTGTGACAGATACTCTTTAAGTGGTCCTTGAATGCCAAAGAAATACTGGTCTAGCATAAGAAGTTATGGGATGATTTAGCTGGGGCTAGGAAACCCTGGTGGCATAGTAGTTAAGTGCTACAGCTGGTAACCAAGAGGTCGGCAGTTCAAATCCACCAGGCGCTCCTTGGAAACTCTACAGGGCAGTTCTACTCTGTCCTATAGGGTCGCTATGAGTCAGAATCGACTCGACAGCAGTGGGTAGTGGGTGAGGGAGTGGTAATTAAAAAAAACCAAACCCCGTTGCCGTCGAGTCAATTCTCACTCATAGCGACCCTATAAGACAGAGTAGAATTGCCCCATGGGGTTTCCAAGGAGCAGCTGGTAGAGTCAAACTGCCAACTTTTTGGTTAGTATCCGAATGCTTAACCACTTTGCCACCAGGGCTCCAATAGTGGGTATTTTCCTCCTATTACAATTGAAGTGCCTAGGGCCTCCATCTTGAAAAATTGTAAAATACCTTCCCCACCCTTCTGCTCTCCTTATGGACATCCCTTCACTTTTACATAATTCCATTGCACATAAGCCACAGGAATCACTTGGAATGAGAGCATTTAGGGGACCTGCTGCATGACCACAGGCTCTTTCACAAAATGCACACCACCAGCCCACCCCCAACAGGGTGGCTCTGGCCCTCTGGTGACATTCTGCTGGTCCCCTGACCTCTCCAGTTGCTGATTTCTCTTTCTCCACCATGCCCTTAATGTGAGGGTCTGGCAAGTGCCCTCTTCTCCCTCCCTCTTGCCCACTCCTCCATCGTCAGTAGTAACCCTGCGCAGATGGCTCCTGGGTCTAGGGTTCTGGAGTGATGTTCCTCCTGAAGCCCAGCCCCACACCTCCAGCTACCTACTGGACACACTGACCTGGATAATCTACCTGCTACATGGGTTAAATATGGCCAAGGCAGGACTCGTCTGTGCTTCTGATTCTCGTATCTCTCAATGGCTTCAGCCTTCTCTAGGTCTGCTGGACATGAGACCCCAGCACTCCTCCTGCCACCTCCTGCTCCTGTCTTTTATGCTCTCCTGTCTCTAAAGTCTTTTTCACTTTTACCCCTGCCTTTCTCCTTCCTCCCATACTATCAGCCTGGAGCAAGTTCTTTTACTTCCTGTTTAAACTCCTTCCTTGGAGTTCCTGGGTAGTGCACGTGGTTAACACCCTTGGCTGCTAATCAAAATAGAGTCCACCCAGAGGCACCTTGGAAGAAAAGATTGGCCATCTACTTCCCAGAAATCAGCTACTGAAAAACCTACAGAGCACAGTTCTACTCTGACACTTATGGCATTGCCGTGGGTCAGAGTCAACTTGACGGCACATGGTTTCTGATTTTAAACTCCTTTAATCTCCAAGTAGCTTTCCCTTTGCCTGTCTCCACACTTAATTCATCCTAAATTTTGCTACTGTTGGACTAATCTTCCTAGAGTACAGAACTAAACCCCTACTTATCTGCCATGGTTTCCCATCATCCTCTAATGAAATCAGGCAGCTTGGTCTGCTGCACGAGGCCCTTGTAGATCTGATCCCATGATTTTCTCAGCTTTACATCCTTCTAGTTTCCTACTTATGTGGTCTGTGCTCGACCTCACTTGGAATGTTTCCGTTTCTTAAATGCCCTCCACACACCTCTCCCCTGAGCCTCCGCATCCCCCATGTCAGGTGCCTTCTGCCGTTTCATGGGCTCGTGCCCTCCTCTGATCCTGGGGAATGCTTTGAATGTATTCCTTGTTTATCGTCATTACCACTGTTCAACAGTTACACGTTTGTCTTATTCCCTCTGTGGGACTGCAAGCTCTGTGGGGCAGGGGCTGAGTCTTAATCACCGTTGTATCCTCACACATAATAGGCCAGCAGTAATTAGCTCTGGAATTACCCTTGGTGTGCTTTTCGCACTACCTCAAATTCTCCTCCCCACTGCACTGTGTGCTACTGACTTACAGACTAGGGGTCACCAGACACGGCCTGGCCGCCACTGGACATGGCCTGGCAGCCACGGAGCCCTGAGAGGGGCCAGAGGAGGTTCTTTTCAAACCCAAGGCTGAATAGTCTTGTGGGGTCTCCAATAAGGCAGAGCATATGAAGCCTGCCTTTGTGTGACATCTTCTGGCTGCTACACCGAGAGGGCCAGCTGCTCAGAGCTGGCCATCCTGTACCTTTCCGTGCTGCTCCACATTGCTCCTGAGAGAGATGCTTTCAGCACTCTGCTCCTGTTGCCCCCTCCTATTAATTCTATTACTGCTTCTCCAGCCTTGAGATTTGCCCCAAGTTGCTTGATGAGGTGATGGAAAGAAACGTCATTTAGACAAAGTTCTTGTGAGCCCAGAATGTGGTCTAGGAAATGAGGATCTTTCTCTCCATTCATGAGGCCCCTGTTGTTTCCATTTCACAGTTGGCAAAGCTGTAAGAATGACTGAGCGATGCAGCTTAACTTTCTCCAAAGTGCCTTGATGAGCCAAAATGTTTTGGTTTTGTCTGAACAAAGGCACAAGCAGCTCAGAGCCCATAAGTGCTCGCTGATTCTTACTCAGGATGATTGCTTTGTGTGTCCTTTTGCCGCTTCCTTGTATTAGGGACCCGCTTGGTATCATCACTTGTTGCCATACTTGCTGAAAGAAACAAATCTGTCCCTGCACCTTCCTGCTGATCCCTCGTCTGGAGCTGGCAGCGTGGGCCCACCTCGCACAGCACCGGTGATGCACCCCCCTATCCCAGCACCGGTGATGCGGTTTATAGTCAGAAACGGAGCTTTTCATTACCAATCGGGCAGCAGCTGCTATTCCAATATTACATGGATTTGAAAAACAATTTTAGCATCTGAGAATGAAGTGAATTCAGAAGCGAGCTTTGAAATGGTATCAAGACCGCTCATATCTGCTCAAAGTTAGAAAACCTTGATTCTAGTTCAAACTCCAGCACCTTTGGCACATAAGACCTTAGGTGAGGCCACAGGCTTTTGCAATAGGACTAGAGAGCATTTAGATAATTTCTTTTAGCCAAGACCCATAACTTACCCCAAATTACCAGAATACCAGTACTAGTTGCTGTGGAGTCAGTTCTGACTCATAGCAACCCCATGTGTGTCAGAATAGAACCGTGCCATAGGGTTTTGTTTTTAATTTTTATTGTGCTTTAAGTGAAAGTTTACAAATCAAGTCAGTCTCTCATACAAAAATTTATATACACCTTGCTATATACTCCTAATTGCTCTCCCCCTAATAAGACAGCATACTCCTTCCCTCCTCTCTCTTTTCATGTCCATTCGGCCAGCTTCTGACCCCCTCCGCCCTCCCATCTCCCCTCTAGACAGGAGATGCCAACATTGTCTCCTGTGTCTGCTTGATCCAAGAAGCTCACTCTTCACCAGTATTATTTTCAATCTCATTGTCCAGTCCAATCCCTGTCTGAAGAGTTGGCTTTGGGAATGGTTCCAGTCTTGGGCTAACAGAAAGTCTGGGGACCGTGACATCAGGGGTCCTTCTAGTCTCAGTCACACTAGTAAGTCTGGTCTTTTAATGAGAATTTGAGGTTTGCACTTCACTGCTGTCCTGCTCCCTCAGGGGTTTTCTGTTGTATTTCCTGTCAGGGCAGTCATCAGTTGTAGCCAGGTACCATCCAAGTACTTCTGGTCTCAGGCTAATGTAGCCTCTGGTTTATGTGCCCCATTCAGGTTTTTTCAATTGTGCTTTAGGTGAAAGCTTACAGGGCAAATTATATTCTCATTGAAAAATTTATATACAACTTGTTTTGTGACATTGGTTGCAATCCTCCATAGGGTTTTCAATGGCTGATTTTTCAGAAGTAGATCACCAGGCCTTCCTTCCAAGGCACTTCTGGAAGAGCTTGAACCTCCAGCCTTTCAGTTAGCAGCCAAGTACATTAACCATTTGCACCACCCAGGGACTCCACTCAGAATACTTTGTAGGAAAGCCAAGACGAGAATATAGGTCTCTTCACTTCTAGTCTAGGGCTTTAGCACAAAATCCAAGTCCCTCTCGTTTAACATTTCTAGACATCGCTGTCCTTATGAGTAGAACATGAATAATACCTTTCCTGTTTCCCAAGGTAGGGAACAGCAGATAAGATCGCATGTGTCAGTCAGCTTTGAAGATCCTGCAGCACTACGCCACTGTGCGGGCATTTTATCTTCCTTCCTTTCCCGTATCACTCCACCCAGGACACATCTCACTGAGCCCCCACCATGTGCCAGGCACCTCTGCTGGGCTCAGGAGTTACAGAGATGAATGAAGCACAGGCCTGCCCTCAGGCACCTCATATTCCAAAACAGAAGCCAAACTTTTAACCAACATTATGATGCAGGAATGCCTGCTCAAGTTAAGGACTGGGCATTGTTTCGTTCCGTTACACATAAGGTCACCATGAGTTGGAGCTGACTCGACGGCAGATAACAACAATAATATTTTAAGTGCTGGGGGATTACGGGGAAGGAAGCCATTTGTTATTAATGGTTATTGCTGGGATACTAGGGAGTGCATCGCAGAGAAGACGATGTTTGAATTGAACCTAAAGGATGAGCGAGAACCTTCAGGTGCAGCCGGTGGGAGGGAGGTTGTGGGCAGAGTGAAAACATACAGGCTGGGAAGTCCACGGTGTGGTTGTAGGCGGTAAACAGCCTGGTGTGGTAGTGAAATGCCTGGGCAGAAACTGGGAGTCACTGTAGAAAATAATATCATCTTCTTGTTAGAAACTTTTGTCTCCTAAGTTCACCCAGGATATGGGATTTGTTGCTTTTTTTTTTTTTTTTTGCATAATTTTACTTGCTGTCAGGATATGAGGTCAAAAGGGACCTGTCGCTGGCTCCTTGTGATTTGAGCATGTCTCAGGGGGCCCTTCATGGTCAGTTAACATCTGTTTATCTTGTAGTCTCCTTGGGTGTGGGCATTCACATCTCTGAACCCAGGCAGTTATTCTGAAGAGAATGGGGTGAAGCAGGGGGTCAGTCATTGGCAGTACATCAGCTTAGTTCAACAGAGATCTGTTGAGTGCCAACTCAATGAAAACTTCTATACAAACAACTCAAAGCAGGCTTGTGACAACCCCTGCCCCCATACACACATCCCTCACTCCTCCATCTATGCGCCCCACCCCTTTTAAGACTAACATATCAATTAACTCTAAAACCAGGGTACTAGTCCCATCAACCTTAGTGGGAACACTTCTTAATTTGCCATCAATGGCATTAAAAAAGTCTTAAAGAAACTCTACATCTGAACCAAGGATTTCCAAAGTCATTTATCCGCCCACTGCCATCGAGTCCATTCCAACTCATAGCGACCTTATAAGACAGAGAGGAACTGTTCCATAGAGTTTCCAAGGAGCGCCTGGCAGATTCACTATAAATAGTCATTTATAGTGAGCCATTAATTAGGAGTCTCCTACTCTTTGATGAAGAGAAACATTTTTACTTCTCTAAATGCTTGTTTACTTTGGGGGGCGCCGCAGTGAGTAGGGTGGTGGGATGTGTGGAATAGGTTGGAAGACAGGGTGGGAGGCCCAGCTGATGGTCCCAAGCAGGGTGGGGAAGGAGGCTGCTTTTTGGCAGCCTTAGCCACCCCAGCTACAGTTGCCCCACATCTGGTTGAAGGAGGAAAGGTATTATAGGTACATGAACTAGCTTGGAGATGTCTTCAAGGTTCGGTGTTGCAAACTACCTGTAGATCTACCACTTGAGGAAACTCTGATATACACAGGGAGCTGCTGAAGAAAACTTCCTTTGCAATACTTCTGACTTACAAACCTGGTGATTCGGACAGTTATATTTGAGAAGTATCCTTTCCTTTTGTAGAAGTTTCCCCGATTTAAGAAAAAATATTAGATTGCAGATCTTAGAAGCCTGCATCACTGTTTTGGAAGAAAGGTTTCTAAGACCTAAAGACAATGAAATTGAGAGACGCAGAAGAAAATTGTAGTCCCAGTGTATGTGTGTGTACACATGTGCATATATGTGTACACACATGTGTGTGCTCACATGTGTGCGTGTGTGTGTGTGCCTATCACTCATTCTGATATATTTGAGGTAATGGGGAGACTCTGAGTAGAACTGGGGCGGGAGGGGGGCATTTTCAGCCATGATTTTCCTCTTTCTGCCCTTGTTTGCCTAGTGGTTTTCAAGCACTTGGTGAGTACTCATATTAGCCAGCACTTCTCAGCTTGCCCAGAATGAGGGAATGACCCTGTGAAGTCAGTCATTCTCATGTAGGCTTTTAAGGCTGCTTGTGTAGATGTGTGCATATCACTCATGTGGTCTGCTTTCATGTAAAATCCTTGGTCACTGCTGGTCAGCCCAGGCCCTTTACTCCTTAGACAAGCCGTTGTCCAGATAATAGATAAGTGGTAACTTTGGTGAAGGGTAAGACAGTACACAATACTGGGGAAGTCAGCACAGCTTGACCAAGACAAGGCCATGGGAGCTTCATAGACACATCCAAACTCCCTGAGGGACTGAATTACTGGGCCGAGGGCTGTGGGGACCATGGTCTGAGGGGACATCTAGCTCAATTGGAATTGGTGTGACATAGTTTATAAAGAAAATGTTCTATATCCTACTTTGGTGTGTAGCATCTGGGGTCTTAAAAGCTTGCAAGCAGCCATCTAAGATAGATACTCCACTGGTCCCAGCCTGTCTGAATCAGGGGAGAATGAAGAAAACCAGAGACACAACGGAAAGATTAGTCCAGAGGTCTAATGGACCACAAGTAGCACAGCTTCTACCAGACTGAGTCTAGCACAACTAGGTAGTACCTGGCTACCACCACCGACTGCTCTGACAGGGATCACAATACAAGGTCCCAGACAGAGCTAGAGAAAAATGTAGAACAAAATTCTAACTCACAAAAAAAGACCGGACTTACTGGTCTGACAGAGACTGAAGAAACCCAAAGAGTACAGCCCCCAGACACCCTTACAGCTCAGTAGTGAAGTCACTTCTGAGGTTCACCCTTCAGTCAAAGATTAGACAGACCTATAAAACAAAATGAGACTAAAGGGCCACACCAGACCAAGGGCAAGGACTAGAAGGCAGGAGGGGGCAGGAAAGCTGGTAACAGGGAGCCCAAGGTCAAGAAGGGGGGAGTGTTGACGTGTCGTGGGGTTGTTTACCAATCTCATAAAATAATATGTATACCAACTGTTTAATGAGAAACTAATTTGCTCTTTAAACCTTCATCTAAAATACAATTTAAAAAAGTTTGGAGACTAATGGTCTGGAGACACAGAATTCAATATATGTTTATGATAATTTTGTAAAGAAGAAGAAGAGTTTTATTTATCAGAATTCTAGGGAGAGCAATTTAGATTCATAGAGGCTATTAGTCTGGAAAGAATCCACCAAAACAGGGGGACCAGACTCTGCTTCCCTGGGTCGTGTTATCTATAGAGAGCAGGGGCTCCTGGAAAAACACTGTACGTAACTGTGCAGCAGTGGACAGAGCACTGAACAAGGAGCTCCACGATCTTTCCATGTGGCATACCCAAGATTTTCTATGTTTTTGTTGGGTGTGGTCGAGTTGATTCCGACTCATAGTGACCCCTTTTGACAGAGTAGAACTACCCCTATGGGGCTTTTTTAGCTATATTCTTTATGGAAGCAGATTGCTGTGTTTTTCCCGAGGAGCTGCTAGGTGGGTTTGAACCACCAACTTTCGTTTAGCAGCCGAGGGCTTAACCGTTGTGCCAGCGGGGCCCATTACTAAATTCACAAGATACTTGGCTTAAGTGGATTTTTCTTGGAAATCTGTGAGAAGATCACACAGACTCAAGAAGGGAAGTAGAGAGAAGTAGGAAGAGGTGAGTTCAGTAGATTGTGGGGAACATTTGACAGCCCTAAGATAGGGAAGTGGGATCGATACATTTTATTTAAACCTCCAAGGGTCAAGGAAGTCTTGACATGATGAATAGGCAAAAAATGTAGATTGCTTAACTCATCAACATCCTTATTTATATTTTATCTACATGATCTGCCAAAGACTAAGTGTATCAAATTCCCCTGCCGCTATTGTGTTTTGTCTCTGTTTCCTTGTATTTCTGTAGTTTTCGTTTTATGAATTTTAATGTCGTGTTATTTGGCACATCAAGATTCATGCCTGTTATTTTTCTCACTATGGATTTCTTCTTTATCAAAACAGAATTACCTTCATTTAATGCTCTTTACATTGTATTTTATCTCATTTTTTGTGTCATTTTAACATAGGTTTAAATCTTACACAGAGCTCATAGGTGGTTTCTGTTTGCTTGCTTGCTTGCTTTAATGCAATCTGAAAGCCTATATTTTATATTAGAGTTTATTCTATTTAAAATTCTAACGTGTGAAGTCTTACTACATTGCCATTTTATGCGTTCTGTTCTTTGTGCTTTTTTTGCCATTTGCTTTGTTTTCCATCAGCATTGTGCCTGTTTTTCTAATTTTTCAAAAATATTTAAAAATTTACATAGAACTAGGAAAAACATACAAAAATCTTCCTACAAACTCTGGGATTTTTGTTGTTGTTGTTTGTTCTGGTTTTTCTCCTTTGGTTATTTGAAGAGTATAATATTGTCTTATATTCTTCTAAGTGATTGTCTTTCCATTTGTAAAACAATACTGGATCCTGTATTTACCTGTTTGTCAATAGAATGAATGAAGTCATTTCTGTTGACTCCTTCTATTAAAAAAAAGAAGAGCCGTTGCCCCTGTTGAGGCCGTCCTCCTCCCAGCAGTTGTCCAGTCTTAGATATCTAATCTTTTCCCATCTGTAGAGCTCGCAGAAAGGCACTGTGGCTTTCAGAGCGCCCCAGTTTGCCTGTATTATGTTTTACACCATCTGCAACCTCATGTGGACTCTGCTTCACTATTTTTAGCTGTGTGGTCAAAGCCCTGTTCCCTCCCTTGGCTACAAGATGATCCTCTGCAGACTACTGACGTGACGAGACTATTGAAAATCCCAGCCAAAGCCAATAACGTTTCTAAACTGGACCCTTTATGTGATGAACTTCAAAGTAAACTATAGCTTCTGCTTCAGTCCAGGATGGAGTATAATAGGGACTGAATTTACCTTCCCCTTGAAATAACCAAAAAAGTAGGCAAAATATATGAAACAATGGCTCTCAGACATTGGACAGTGACCTCTGAGAGAAGGGGAACACATGGGATGAGCCCTATAGTCACCCAGCCCCTGCCTGGGGAGGGCTCCCAGGCTCGGTGCAGGGCGGGCAAGCCCCACCAGAACAACAGTATCTAAGTGGAGGAAACAGCAGCCCAGGCAGCTGGAAAGTATGGGTCAGAGTCCCATAGAGGTGAGAGCTTCCCAGTGAGACCCTCTGGAAACCTGCAGAGGGCACCCTCCCATCTTCTACCGTTAGCACACGCATGCACATGAGGACCTGCCAGAGGCCAAGGGGAAAACCACCAGAAAGGAACACACAGAACAACCTCTGAGCTCGTCTGAGCTGGGAAATAGTTCCTGTTCCCACCAGCCAAAGTAGGAAAACCTTAGGTACAGTTCCCAGAAGGGTGTTGCCTCCAGTGGCGGGGAAAAATACCCTAGACTAAGGGCTGCTCTAGTCCTGCCCAAAAAGCTTGAAAAGTAGGGCTCTTTGGAGAAATGGCTGACTCAGTGCTTGGGCATGGGAGCTACAAATGAGCCGAGAGCATCTTCGAGTGCTAGAAAGGAAGGAAGTGCCCCAAAAACAAAAACAAACAAAACCCACATTGATGGGGGTATGCCAGAGGGGCACAGGGCCAACTGAAAGAGCTAGAGCTGGAGCAATTTGAGCAACAAATACATGAAATAGTACTGGATTATAGGCCAAAGTATAAACCAAATATGTATGAATCCATACCTATAGAAACAAATGATTGAATAAATGAATAGTTGAGAAGGGACAAATCTCTCTGAGAAGAATCCCAAGTAATTTATGTAAGTACTCTGCCCTCAAGGAAGAGAAGCATAACTCCTAAGCATGGACTGCCATGACAGCTTCCTTCAGAGAGCACAGCATGGAAAGGTGCACACAAGATAACACTACAGCAGAGAAACCTGACAAACATACCTCAGCCAGGCGAGCAAGGTCAACACCAACAGCGATAAGTCGTGTTGGTAGCGTGCACCCTTGATATAATGGGGTGAAAATGGCACTGTACCTCTGGGATCTTCCTCCCCAAACCCATAATCCCCGTGTAATCATGGGGAAAACATGAGACAGATCCCAACTGAGGGACATCCTACAATACACCTGAGCAGTACTCCTCACAACCATCAGGTCATCGAAACCAAGGGCACTCTGAGAAGGAGCCTCACTCCAGGAAGAGCCTAAGGAGACATGATGACTAAATGTAATGTGTCCTTGATGAATACTGGAACAGAAAGGGACATTAGGTAAACCCTAAAGACATCTGAGTAAATTATTGACTTTAGTTAGTAATAATGTATCAGTATTGTTTCATAAGCTGTGCCAAATGTACCAGCCTAGTAGAATGTAAGATGGTGCTAGTAGGGGAAACTGCGTGGTATGTAGGAGCTCCCTTGGTAATTTTTCTGTAAATTTAAAACTATTGTAATATAGGAAGTTTATTAAAAAATAATTATGTAAACTTATAATTAAATACAAAGGTAACAAATACTCAAATAATAATAATAAATTCAGGTCAAACATTTGAATTACTTAATTGCAGAAATAAATCAAGTCAGCCAATGTTTTAAACTCGAGCTGTACCTGGAGATCTAGAATAACTCTCTTGGGGACATTTTTGGTTTCTAGGCCTCCTTGTCTACAATGAGCGGCTCGGAGGTAGCTGCTGATGAGGAGGGGAGCGATGGCTGGGGAGACGGCTGCTGCATCGTCAGCAAGGGAGCGGGCCATACCTGCTGCCACCACCCACCCCACCCCAGCTGCACCCCTACTGCCACCTGGATGACATGTATGCGTGTTCACCAAATGTACACGCATAGAAGTCAACATTGCTGCTTGGTATGCCCTTCTTGGGATGCCTACAGGGCAGGTCTTCCATGTGAGGGAGCACTTTCAGGGTGGAGAGAACACCGTGCAGCAGGGACCTGTCCTCCCGTGGGACCTGCCTCTGCAGAGGTAGGCATGGTTCCTCAGCCCCAGGGCCCAGAGTAACTGTCCTCAGTGTGTGCACTCTACCTACCCAGCAGAGAGGCCACCCCAGAGAGCAGAGTGGAAAAACGTCTTGCTTTCTTGCCCTGCCCTGTGTTTCAGAGCCATGCAGTTTAGTCCATATGTTTAAATCTTTGCTTGGCTGATTGCCTTGTGCAGTACAACAAAATAAAAATAAAAAATCTGTTTGGGAGCAAACTTGAATGGGAGAGAATGCTGCAGTTCTGTGTGGGGAGCATCTGTGAGCACACAGACCCCACTGTGTGTGTGCGTGTGTCTGAGCTGTGCTTTCCCGCTGCCATTTATAAAATATTTATCGTCGTTTTACTCATCTAGGTTCATGTGGAGCCTTTGTTACTGAAAAGGAGCCAGAGCACTTTGCTAATTCAGGAGGCTGTTTTTAGGGTACCAGAGTACAAACCAAGGCAGACCACTGTGCCAGAATCCAGGGGCAAAAATGGCGGGCCATTAATGTTGGCAACAAGATGCAGCTGCCTCTGGATTGAATCAGCCTTACTGCAATGGCCCCACTAAAGGAAAAGAATCTAGCAGGTCCATCTGGGGCATCTGTCCTGCAGGGAAGGCTTCACTGTTCCAGCATTTGGGGCCATCAGGTGAGGGAGGTGGACATGCCAGCAGAGTTGATGAATGTGGCTACAGTGGGTCTTCTCCTATCTCTTGTTGTGCCTCCTAAACTTCCACTGTAGCCTGAAACCCAAAAGAAAACTAACAACAACAAAAAAAAGTGAATCTTTTGAAGGATGCCTTGTTAAGAAGAATCGTAAAAATTGAGAGAGAAAAGCCAACAAAAAAATTCAAAAAAGTCATGAAGACTTTTGTGAGCATCAACTGGATGTCCATAACTACCGTGGGTTCTGAGGGAGACGCTGAAGAAACACAGGCTTCTGAAGGAGCTGAATTGAGAAAAACAGATGAGAATAAAAATAGTCAACATTTATTGTGCATTTTCTATGAGCCAGGCACTGTTCTAAGTCTTTAAATGCGTAGATCTCATTTAATCTGTACAAACCTATACTATTACCCCCATTTTACCTTTGGGCAAACTGAGGTTTAAAGAGACTAAATATCTTGCCGAAAGTCATACAGCTAGTAATTTGGAGCTAAAACTTTACAGAGTCTGACTATAGAACCTACGCATATGAAAATTTTCAACAGATGGTTTATTATGTTTTGCTTATATTCTTAACCACTTCTTCCCCTTCCCAATTATTATTTTTTTCTTTTCTTATTAACTTTTATTGAGCTTCAAGTGAATGTTTACAAATCAAGTCAGGCTGTCACATATAAGTTTATATACATCTTACTCCGTACTCCCACTTCCTCTCCCCCTAATGAGTCAGCCCTTCCAGTCTCTCCTTTCGTGACAATTTTGCCAGCTTCCAACTCTCTCTATCCTCCCATCCCCCCTCCAGACAGGAGATGCCAACACAGTCTCAAGTGACCACTTGATATAATTAGCTCACTCTTCATCAGCATCTCTCACCTACCCACTGTCCAGTCCCTTTCATGTCTGATGAGTTGTCTTCGGGGATGGTTCCTGTTCTGGGCCAACAGAAGGTTTGGGGACCATGACGGCCGGGATTCCTCTAGTCTCAGTCAGACCATTAAGTCTGATCTTTTTATGAGAATTTGGAGTCTGCATCCCACCGATCTCCTGCTCCCCCAGGGGTTCTCTGTTGTGCTCCCTGTCAGGGCAGTCATCGACTGGGGCTGGGCACCAACTAGTTCTTCTGGTCTCAGGATGATGTAGGTCTCTGGTTCATGTGGCCCTTTCTGTCTCTTGGGCTCTTAGTTGTCGTGTGACCTTGGTGTTCTTCCTTTGCCTTTGCTCCAGGTGGGTTGAGACCAATTGATGCATCTTAGATGGCCTCTTGTTAGCATTTAAGACCCCAGATGCCACATTTCAAAGTGGGATGCAGAATGTTTTCATAATAGAATTATTTTGCCAATTGACTTAGAAGTCCCCTTAAACCATGGTCCCCAAACCCCCGCCCTTGCTCCGCTGACCTTTGAAGCATTCATTTTATCCCGGAAACTTCTTTGCTTTTGGTCCAGTCCAATTGAGCTGACCTTCCATGTATTGAGTGTTGTCCTTCCCTTCACCTAAAGCAGTTCTTATCTACTAATTAATCAGTAAAAAACCCTCTCCCACCCTCCCTCCCTTCCCCCCTCGTAACCACAAAAGTATGTGTTCTTCTCAGTTTATACTATTTCTCAAGATCTTATAATAGTGGTCTTATACAATATTTGTCCTTTTGCCTCTGACTAATTTTGCTCAGCATAATGCCTTCCAGGTTCCTCCATGTTATGAAATGTTTCAGAGTTTTGTCACTGTTCTTTATCGATGCGTAGTATTCCATTGTGTGGCTATACCACAATTTATTTAACCATTCATCCGTTGATGGACACCTTGGTTGCTTCCAGCTTTTTGCTATATTGCAGCTCTGTTTAAAAAATATATATATATATATATTTTTTTTTTAAACAGAGCTGCAATAAACATGGGTGTGCATATATCTGTTTGTGTGAAGGCTCTTGTTTCTCTAGGGTATATTCCGAGGAGTGGGATTTCTGGGTTGTATGGTAGTTCTATTTCTAACTGTTTAAGATAATGCCAGACAGATTTCCAAAGTGCTTGTACCCTTTTACATTCCCACCAGCAGTGTATAAGAGTTCCAATCTCTCCGCAGCCTCTCCAACATTTATTATTTTGTGTTTTTTGGATTAATGCCAGCCTTGTTGGAGTGAGATAGAATCTCATCGTAGTTTTAATCTGCATTTCTCTAATGGCTAATGATTGAGAGCATTTTCTCATGTATCTGTCAGCTGCCTGAATATCTTCTTCAGTGAAGTGTGTGTTCATATCCTTTGCCCACTTCTTCATAGGGTTGTTTGTCTTTTTGTGGTTGAGTTTTGACAGAATCATATAAATTTTAGAGATCAGGCGCTGGTCGGAGATGTCATAGCTGAAAATTCTTTCCCAGTCGGTAGGTGGTCTTTTACCCTTTTGGTGAAGTCTTTAGATGAGCATAGGTGTTTGATTTTTAGGAGCTCCCAGTTATCTGGTTTCTCTTCGTCATTTTTGGTAATGTTTTGTATTCTGTTTATGCCTTATATTAGGGCTCCTAAGGTTGTCCCTATTTTTTCTTCCATGATCTTTATCGTTTTAGTCTTTATGTTTAGGTCTTTGATCCACTTGGAGTTAGTTTTTGTGCTTGGTGTGAGGTATGGGTCCTGTTTCATTTTTTTGCAAATGGATATCCAGTTATGCCAGCACCATTTGTTAAAAAGACTATCTTTTCCCCAGTTAACTGACACTGGGCCTTTGTCAAATATCAGCTGCTCATATGTGGATGGATTTATATCTGGGTTCTCAATTCTGTTCCACTGGTCTATGTGCCTGTTGTTGTACCAATACCAGGCTGTTTTGACTACTGTGGCTGTATAATAGGTTCTGAAATCAGGTAGAGTGAGGCCTCCCACTTTCTTCTTCTTTTTCAGTAATGCTTTGCTTATCCGAGGCTTCTTTCCCTTCCATATGAAGTTGGTGATTTGTTTCTCTATCACCTTAAAAAATGACATTGGAATTTGGATCGCAAGTGCATTGTATGTATAGATGGCTTTTGGTAGAATAGACATTTTTACTATGTTAAGTCTTCCTATCCATGAGCAAGGTATGTTTTTCCACTTAAGTAGGTCCTTTTTAATTTCTTGTAGTAGAGCTTTGTAGTTTTCTTTGTATAGGTCTTTTACATCCTTGGTAAGATTTATTCCTAAGTATTTTATCTTCTTGGGGGCTACTGTGAATGGTATTGATTTGGTGATTTCCTCTTCGGTGTTCTTTTTGTTGATGTAGAGGAATCCAAGTGATTTTTGTATGTTTATTTTATAACCTGAGACTCTGCCAAACTCTTCTATTAGTTTCAGTAGTTTTCTGGAGGATTCCTTAGGGTTTTCTGTGTATAAGATCATGTCATCTGCAAATAGAGATAATTTTACTTCCACCTTGCCAGTCCGGATGCCCTTTATTTCTTTGTGTAGCCTAATTGCCCTGGCTAGGACTTCTAGCACGATGTTGAATAAGAGTGGTGATAAAGGGCATTCTTGTCTGGTTCCCGTTCTCAAGGGAAATGCTTTCAGGTTCTCTCCATTTAGACTGATGTTGGCTGTTGGCTTTGCATAGATGCCCTTTATTATGTTGAGGAATTTTCCTTCAGTTCCTATTTTGGTGAGAGTTTTTATCATAAATGGGTGTTGGACTTTGTCAAATGCATTTTCCGCATCAATTGATAAGATCCTCTGGTTTTTGTCTTTTATTTATGTGATGGATTACATTAATGGTTTTTCTGATATTAAACCAGCCTTGCATACCTGGTATAAATCCCACTTGGTCGTGGTGAATTATTTTTCTGATATGTTGTTGAATTCTATTGGCTAGAATTTTCTTGAGGATTTTTGCATCTATGTTCATGAGGGATATAGGTCTGTAATTTTCTTTTTTTGTAATGTCTTTTTTTTTTTTTTAACCTGGTTTTGGTATCAGAGAGATGGTGGCTTCATAGAATGAGTTGAGTAGTATTCCGTCATTTTCTATGGTTTGAAATACCTTTAGTAGTAGTGGTGTTAACTCTTCTCTGAAAGTTTGGTAGAACTCTGCAGTGAAGCCGTCCAGGCCAGGGCTTTTTTTTTGTTGGGAGTTTTTTGATTACCGTTTCAATCTCTTTTTTTGTTATGGGTCTATTTAGTTGTTCTACTTCTGAATGTGTTAGTTTAGGTAGGTAGTGTTTTTCCAGGAATTCATCCATTTCTTCTAGGTTTGCAAATTTGTTAGAGTACAATTTTTCATAATAATCTGATATGATTCTTTTAATTTCAGTTGGGTCTGTTGTGATGTGGCCCTTCTCATTTCTTATTCGGGTTATTTGTTTCCTTTCCTGTATTTCTTTAGTCAGTGTAGCCAATGGTTTATCAATTTTGTTAATTTTTTCAAAGAACCAGCTTTTGGCTTTGTTAATTCTTTCAATTGTTTTTCTCTTCTCTAATTCATTTAGTTCAGCTCTAATTTTTATTATTTGTTTTCTTCTGGTGCCTGATGAATTCTTTCGTTGCTCACTTTCTATTTGTTCAAGTTGTAGGGACAGTTCTCTGATTTTGGCTCTTTCTTCTTTTTGTATGTGTGCATTTATTGATATAAATTGGCCTGTGAGCACTGCTTTTGCTGTGTCCCAGAGGTTTTGATAGGAAGTATTTTCATTCTCGTTGCATTCTATGAATTTCCTTATTCCCTCCTTGATGTCTTCTATAACCCAGTCTTTTTTCAGGAGGGCATTGTTCAGTTTCCAAGTATTTGATTTCTTTTCCCTAGTTTTTCTGTTATTGATTTCTAGTTTTATTGCCTTGTGGTCTGAGAAGATGCTTTATAATATTTCGATGTTTTGGATTCTGCAAAGGTTTGTTTTATGACCTAATATGTGGTCTATTCTAGAGAATGTTCCCTGTGAGCTAGGAAAAAAAGTATACTTTGCAGCAGTTGGGTGGAGAGTTCTGTATAAGTCATGAGGTCAAGTTGGTTGATTGTTGTAATTAGGTCTTCGGTGTCTCTATTGAGCTTCTTACTGTATGTCCTGTCCTTCTCCGAAAGTGGTGTGTTGAAGTCTCCTACTAGAATTGTGGAGGTGTCTATCTCACTTTTCAGTTCTGTTAAAATTTGATTTATGTATCTTGCAGCCCTGTCATTGGGTGCATAAATATTTAATATGGTTATATCTTCCTGATCAATTGTCCCTTTTATCATTATGTAGTGTCCTTCTTTATCGTTTGTGGTGGATTTAAGTCTAAAGTCTATTTTGTCAGAAATTAATATTGCTACTCCTCTTCTTTTTTGCTTATTGTTTGCTTGATATATTTTTTCCATCCTTTGAGTTTTAGTTTGTTTGTGTCTCTAAGTCTAAGGTGTGTCTCTTGTAGGCAGCATATAGACGGATCATGTTTCTTTATCCAGTCCGAGACTCTCTGTCTCTTTATTGGTGCATTTAGTCCATTTACATTCAGCGTAATTATAGATAAATAAGTGTTTAGTGTTGTCATTTTGATTGTTGTGATCTTTTACGTATTGACTTCAATGATTCCCTGTTATGAGCATTTTTTTTTTAATTAATCTTAATTTGTTTTTGTGATTTCCCAATTTGAGTTGATATCAGGATGTTCTGTTTTGTGACCTTGTGTTGTGCTGGTATCTGATATTATTGGTTTTTTGAGCAAACAATTTCCTTTAGTATTTCTTGTAGCTTTGGTTTGGTTTTTGCAAATTCTCTAAGCTTGTGTTTATCTGTAAATATCTTAATTTCGCCTTCGTATTTGAGAGAGAGTTTTGCTGGATATATGATCCTTGGCTGGCAGTTTTTCTCCTTCAGTGCTCTATATATGTCGTTTCATTGCCTTCTCGCCTGCATGGTTTCTGCTGAGTAGTCTGAACTTATTCTTATTGATTCTCTCTTGAAGGAAACCTTTCTTTTCTCCCTGGCTGCTTTTAAAATTTTCTGTTTATCTTTGGTTTTGGCAAGTTTGATGATAATATGTCTTGGTGTTTTTCTTTTTGGATCAGTCTTAAATGGGGTTCGATGAGCATCTTGGATAGATATCCTTTGGTCTTTCATGATGTCAGGGAAGTTTTCTGTCAGCAGATCATCAACTATTTTCTCTGTGTTTTCTGTCCTCCCTCCCTGTTCTGGGACTCCAATCACACGCAAGTTATCCTTCTTGATAGAGTCCCACATAATTTCAGGGTTTCTTCATTTTTTTAAATTCTTTTATCTGATTTTTTTTCAGCTATGTTGGTATTAATTCCCTAGTCCTCCAGATTTCCCAGTCTGCATTCTAATTGCTCGAGTCTGCTCCTCTGACTTCCTATTGCGTTGTCTAATTCTGTAATTTTATTGTTAATCTTTTGGATTTCTACATGCTGTCTCTCTGTGGATTCTTGCAACTTATTAATTTTTCCACTATGTTCTTGAATAATCTTTTGGAGTTCTTCAACTGTTTTATCGGTGTGTTCCTTGGCTTTTTCTGCAGTTTGCCTTATTTCGTTTCTGATGTCTTGAAGCATTCTGTAAATTAGTTTTTTATATTCTGTATCTGATAATTCCAGGATTGTATCTTCATTTGGGAAAGATTTTGATTCTTTTGTTTAGGGGATTGTAGAAGCTGTCATGGTCTGCTTCTTTATGTGGTTTGATATCAACTGCTGTCTCCTAGCCATCACTAAGATATTGTAGTGGTTTATTCTATAATTGCTCACTGAGTCTTATCTTGTTTTGTTTTCTTTCAATATACGTGGATGGGCTACTAGATTGTGCTGTCTTGTTTGTTGTAGCCCTTGACTTACTTATGACCTATTACCAGCTGGTTTGGGCTGTTGCCAGATATATATGCCTGAGTCTATTCACTATTCTTGAGTAGAATCTGATTTTGGGTCATCAAGTGTGTGCTGCACCCTAACACCTATCCACCTCGAGAAGTAGTGGTGATAGTTGTGTGCACCAGATTCTATTAGCAGCTGGGGTTCACCCTCCGGAGGGGGCAGGATGCTGACAGGCTTCCCCCAAGTGTCAGTGAGGTAGGTGTGTCTCTATTCCTATAGCACCTTGGTGGGAGGGCTCTGCAGCTGTACCTTAGGCCCCCAGTGCAAGTACCTCTACTGATTGGTAGGTGTCACCCTCCTTAGACCCGTAAGGCAAGAGGCTAGGTGGTCTGGGTGGAGCTTCAGCCCTCAGTTCCCTGTTGTGGGTCAGTTAGGGCTCTGTTGAATAAGCAGAGATATCAGACCTGGGAAACTTGTTTTTCCAGAAAATCTGCTAAAAAAAAATGCAGTCAGATCCCTATCAGAACTGCCTTTGGATTATAACTGCCACCTTGTTCCCTGTAAGGATGAAAGTCCGAGATTTGGATCATATATGCTTGGCTGTAGCTGGTTCTGTGTTTTTAGTCCAATTAGGGATGGATTTTTGGTCCCTGGGTTTTTTGTGGTTCCTTCTCTCAAGCCGGAAGAATGGGTTAGTAAAAGAGCAAAAAAAAAGGGAAAAGCAAAGCCGCCGCAAAGCCGGAGCCATTCTCCCTCTGGCTCAGGAAATTCCAATGTTAATGAAGCTGCCTCGGAAGGGTAGGGGAAGGTTCAGAGAAACAGGAGAGTAGCACCCCGGAATATAGCCAATGTTGCTTATCTTGCTTGGAATGACTATTTTATCTGAGATTCCCGACAGGCATGTCGCCTATGTGTGCTGGCTGTGTGGAGATTGCCCCCGAGGGTCTGGCCTGCTGAAGCCGCGGTCATATCCTCCGCTGCCAGTGCAAAGCCCAGCGTCAAGGTTCCCCTGCTGGGACGCTGCACTCCCGGCTCCAAAATCATTCGCTGCCTCCCCGGGACTTCTCCTCCCGCCAGCCGCGTCACCACACCGCCCCCGCACCGCCCCCGCGGACTGGCTGGGCCCCCTCCCGGGGTTAGTTCTGGGGAGTTGGGCTGCGCCCCGTGCTTGCGCCATGACAGCGCCCAGTCAAAAGCCCAGCGCCAAGGTTCCCCGGCTGGGACGCTGCACTCCCGGCTCCAAAACCAGTCACTGCCTCCTGGGAACTTCTCCCACCAGCCGCGTCGCCACGCCGCCCGCGCGGACCGGCTTGGCCTCCTCCCGGGGTCAGTTCAGGGGGGTAGGGCTGCGCCCCTTGTTTGTGCCGTCGCAAGATTTTGTGTTCAGCTCCCCTGGGCCCAGACCTAAGCCCGGCGCCAAGGTTACCTGACTGGGACGCTGGCTCCAGGCTCCGAAAACAGTCGCTGCTTCCCCGTATTTGTTCGTTCTCCGTCTCTAAATCCGTGTTTGTTGTTCAGGGTTCGTAGATTGTTATGTATGTGATCGATTCACTTGTTTTTCCGAGTCTTTGTTGCAAGAGGGATCTGAGGTAGCGTCTACCTAGTCCACCGTCTTCGCCCCGCCTCCTCCCAATTATTTTTTAAGTGTGCAGTTCAGTGGCTTTTTTTTTGTATTCATAGAGTTGCACATCCATCATCACAATCCATTTTAGAACATTTTATTACCCCAAAAAGAAACTCTGCACTCCTTAGTTGTCACCCCCCAATCCTCAGGCAACCACTAATCTACTTTCTGTCCCTATAGATCTGCCTGTTCTGAACATTTCATATAAATGGGACTGTACGCTATGTGGTCCTTTGTGCCTGGCTCTTTCACACATCATAATGTTTTGAAGGTTCATCCCTGTTGTAGCATGTATCAGAATCTCATTTCTTTTTATGGCTGAATAACAAATATGCTACTGTATGTACCACATTTTGTTTATTCATTTATCTGGTGCTGGACAGTTGCATAGTTTCTACCTTTTGGCTCTTACGAATAATGTTGCTATGAACATTCATGTATAAGGTTTTTGTGTGGACACGTATTTTCATTTCTCTTGGTTATATACCTAGAAGTGGAATTGCTGGATCATATGGTAACTCTACATATAGCTGTGTGAAGAACCATCAAAAAGTTTTCTAAAAATAGTATAAACTGAGAAGAACACACTCTTTTGTGGTTACAAGAGGGGGGCAGGAGGGAGGGTGGGAGAGGGTTATTTACTGATTAGTTAGTAGATGAAAACTACTTCAGGTGAAGGGAAGGACAATACTCAAAACAGGGAAGGTCAGCTCAACTGGACTGGACCAAAAGCAAAGAAGTTTCCGGGATAAACTGAATGCCTCGAAGGTCAGTGGAGCAAGGGCCGGGGTGTGGGGACTATGGCTTAAGGGGACTTCTAAGTCAATTGGCAAAATAAATTCTATTATGAAAACATTCTGCATCCCACTTTGAAGTGTGGCGTCTGGGGTCTTAAATGCTAACAAGCGGCCATCTAAGATGCATCAATTGGTCTCAACCCACCTGGATCAAAGGAGAATGAAGAACACCAATAACACAATAACTAAGAGCCCAAGAGACAGAAAGGGCCACATGAACTAGAGACTTACATCATCCTGAGACCAGAAGAACTAGATGTTGCCCGGCCACAACCGATGACTGCCCTGACAGGGAGCACAACAGAGAACCCCTGAGGGAGCAGGAGAACAGTGGGGTGCAGACCCCAAATTCTCATAAAAAGACCAGACTTTTTTTAATGGTCTGACTGAGACTAGAAGAATCCCGGCGGTAATGGTCCCCAAACCTTCTGTTGGCCCAGAACAGGAACCATTCCCGAAGACAACTCATCAGACATGGAAGGGACTGGACAGTGGGTTGGAGAGAGATGCTGATGAGGAGTGAGCTACTTGTATCAGGCAGACACTTGAGACAGTGTTGGCATCTCCCGTCTGGAGGGGAGATGGGAGGGTAGAGAGGGTTAGAAACTGGCAAAAAGGTCACTAAAGGAGAGACTGGAAGGAGGGAGCGGGCTGACTCATTAGGGGGAGAGTAAATGGGTGTATGTAGTAAGGTGTATATAAGCTTATATGTGACAGACTGACTTGATTTGTAAACTTTCACTTAAAGCACAATAAAAATTATTTAAAAAAAAGTTTTCTAAAGCAACGGCACCATTTTACATTCTCACCAGCAGTGTATGAGGTTACCAGTTTCTCCACATCCTCTTCAACACTTGTGATTGTCTTGTCTTTGTATTATAGCCATTCTAGTGGGTGCCAACTGGCATCTTATTTTGGTTTTGATTTGAATTTCCCTGATGAGTAATAATGTTGAGTATCTCTTTATGTGCTTATTTCTCCACCTGTCTTTTTGAAGCTACCCCAGAAATCGTATCATTTCATCCTTACTCATGTGTGTACCTGTAAAAGAAAAAAGTATCTTTCAAAAAAACATAACCACAATATTATTATCACCACTTAAAAAGTCCTTAATATAAGTCATCAAATATACAGTGTCCAGATTTTCCTGTTTTCCTTATTTGTTTCATACTTTTATTTTTAGTAGTTGGTCGAATCCATGTTTGAACAGTGTCCCACTTGCATTTGGTTAATACGTCTCTTAAGTCTCTTTTAATCTGTTTCCTCTCTTCCTTTTTTTTTTTTTTTTAATGTTGTTGTTGAAGAAACTGGGCTGTTTGTCCTGTACAGTTTCCCCCATCCTGAATTTTGCCAGTTGCATCCCCCAGCGTTATTTCACATGCTTTCTGTCCTCTGTATCACCTATGAACTAGCAATTCAATCTAGAGGCATTGATCAGACTTAAGTTTATAGTGATGATGATGATTTTATTTTTTGTTTGTTTTGGTAAAACTACTTCACCGGCCATGTTCTGTGCTTCTGTATGCCTCTCTTTTTGTGTTAAGATTTATCAGTAGATTCAGGTATCATCATCTACTGTATTCATCGTGCAATTCCCCATCAGCTTATTACCCAATGGTTTTGGGAGCCATTGGAGAGCGTCGCCTGGGTCCATTGTTCATCAGGGTGCTGGGTCTAGTCTCACTAGTCAGACACCTCCCGAGGATGCAGCCATGCCCTCGTATTGCATAGACACGAGCATGACGAAGTATCAATAATTGAGGGTGTCTTAGTCATCTAGTGCTGCTGTAACAGAAATAGCACAAGAGCATGGCTTTAACAAAGAGAAATTTATTTCCTTTTAAAGTAGGCTAAAAGTCCAAATTCAGGGTGTCAGCTCCAGGGGAAGGCTTTCTCTCTCTGTCAGATCTGGAGGAAGGCCCTTGTCCTCAATCTTTCCCGGTCGAAGAGCTTCTCAGGTGCAGGGACCCCATGTCCAAAGGACACACTCTGCTCCTGGTGCTCCTTTCTTGGTGGTAGGAGGTCCCCAGCTCTGCTTGCTTCCCTTTCCTTTTATCTCTTGAGAGCTGAAAGGTGGTACAGGCCACACCCCAGGAAAACTCCCTTTACCTTGGATCAGGGAGGTGTCTTGAGTAAGGGTGGTGTTACAGTCCCACCCTAATCCTCTCAACATAAATTTATAATCACAAAAATAGAGGACAACCACACAATACTGGGAATCATGGCCTAACCAAGTTGATACACACTTTTGGGGGGGACATAATTCAATCCATGACAGAGGGGAAATTTTTCTTTTTTGTATTAATTGTGTGATAATTTACCTAACTCTCGCCTTTGAGGGTGCGATTTTTATGAGGGCAGGAGTATGGTCCATCTTGTTCACCACTGGATCCCCAGTGCTCTGTGGCCCGTGGGAGGAGCTCACAAGTGTATGTTCAGTAAGTACTCTCCTGTGGTGCTAGTGTTCTCCACATTCGTGGTGAGAGGTTTTAAGTGACTTCCCTGGTTTCAGATGATGCCACTGTTGAATGGTAAACCAGGTGAGACAGACTGTAACTTGTGGATATACACAGGACCTTTGGAACAGCAAGTTCAAAGGTGCTAATTCAGAATGCAAGCTGTACTTTTTTCTTTTTACCCAAAACATCTTTTATCAATTGGATCAGAACATACATGGTGTTTCTTTTCTAAGTTGCAGCTCCACCTCCCCTCTGCTCACTGAGCAGTTCAGGGAAGGTTGACCCTATTCCTGTGGAGCCATGAAATTTGACTCTTAGCCCAAGCAACGTGACCCCTTATTTTGGATTTGAAAATAAAATGTTTTTATTAAATTCTGTTTTATTAAATTCAGGGTAGGTGTGTTGTAAAAACATGGAGATTTTATCTAGAATATTCCTGTAAACACTGAACCTTTGGTTCTTTTGAACCAATATATATGTCTCACCAACCCTTCCAGGGAAGATGACTGAGTACTTCTGATCTCACTTCCAGCCTTCTGTTTGCAGCTTGTGCACAGCACACCATTGTGTGCATCACCATTAAGATTGGAGATGTGTCTCCACCCCCACGCACTGACTGATTCACCTGTACTTACCTGGAGAATAGCGCTGCTCATGGCTGAGAGAAAGTACGTAGATGCTGACGTGGAATATTGAAAGCAGGAGACCCTTTTCTTTTTTTTTTTTTCTCCTGAAAAATCCAGACAAAGCAGTTGTGAGGCTGCAATCAGCGCCTTTGTGTGTGAACATTCTCTCAGGCTGCACACAAAGAAGTGTGTCATGTGGATCTTAGGCCCTGGAGCACGTGGCCACGCAAGAGCGTGTGGTTGTCACTAGTTTGTCATTGTCATGGCACTAAGAGAGAGAGTGGATGTCTTTCCAAGAAGAGGTAATTCCAAGGTCAGGTTCTGCAGCGTCATCCACCCATCAGAAAACTTGAAGATGGTTTTCTATATTCCAGTCCATTCAAAAATAATCTTGTAAGGCACAGTGTGTTTACTTTTACATGAGACAGCTCCAAAATGTGGCTTCCTTTTAGTGTGATGGAAGCCTGTGGTGACCTCTCTGTGTTACCCCACAGAACTGTTATATCCACAATGTAAATTTGTCCTCTGGAATTCTGAGAGTCGCTTTTGAAACTTGACATGTGTTTTCCTATTGTGGAGTGGTATTAAATGGTGGGTAGGTTCCCCTTCAGCATGGAGTATAGCTAGCCCACCCTGCACTCACAACAGTGACGTGTAACATATAATTACTGCAATCTCAGTAATTACAATAAAAGCAACTCCACTAAACAAATTCAGAACTAGTTTTTAACAATATCTCTTCATGTAGGCTCTTAAGAAAAAGAAAATTTGGATGAAGAAATAGTTGGAGGCATTTATGGGGGGCTCTGAGATGTCTGAGTTCTTCAGGGGCTGACATATTGACGTCATTGGATCTCCATCTCACTAGCATTGCTCTAACACTTATGAGCCATTGTTAGAGCTTTATGGCTCTCAAGTGAAATAAACTAAATAAATACGTTTTATAGTATTTAGTTGGAGATATTTCAAAAGAGAAAAGAAAAGGCAGACAAATGTTAAAGAGAATCTGTCTTTAATATGTTGATTCAACATCATTTATTACCTGGTATATTTTTTTATATGCTAGGCACTAGAGTCATGGTTCACAAACTTTTTGGTCTTGAGATCCCCTTTGCACTCTTAAAATTATTGAGGATCCCAAAGAGCTTTTGTTTACATTGGAATTATACCTATTGTAATATATCATATTAGAAATTAAAACTGGGACATTTTAAAAACATTTATTAATTCATTTAAACATGTCAAGAATAAACCCATTATATGTTGACACAAATAACAGATTTTTCTGAAAACTAACCATAAAATTTTAATGAAAAGAGTGGCACTGATTTACATTTTTGTAAATTTCTTTAATGTCTGACTTAATAGAAGACAGTTGGATTCTTATATCTGCTTCTTTATTCAGTCTCTTGCTCTAAGTTGCTTTGGTTGACATATATAAAGAAAATTTGTCCTTGCACAGATATGTAGTTGAAAAGAAGTGTCTTAATAGCTGTGAGCCCTGGTTAAGCACATGGCCCAAAGGTCGCCGGTTCAAACACATTCAGTAGCTCCAAGGCAGAAAGAAGTGGCAGTCTGCTTCTGTAAAGATGTACAGCCTTGGAAACCCTATGGGGAAGTTCTACCCTGTCCTATACAGTCACTGTGAGTCAGAATCAACTCAAAGGGAATGAGTTTTTTGGTTTGTTCTTAATAACCCGTTGAGAAAACTGTGGCTATTCTTTGATATTATACCAAAAGTTGACAAGTGGTAGTTTCTTAAAGGTTAGTTGCAATGTGGAATCTAAATCTCTTATCTGAACCTTGGGTACCTGTTATATTAAAATTCTTTGGTCTGTCTTGTACTCTAATTAGATCTTTGGTGATATCATGTGTCAGTCATTGGTTCACCCTTATTTTCAAATGTTGACACGTTATCCAAGATCAAAAAATCATATTCATTATTATTACTACCAACCTCACCAGAAAAGTCTTAAGTATTGGGAAGTTTCTCAAAATTCAGATTTTCACATGAGAGCTTGAATTTTATCATTGGCAGAGAATGCCATAAGTTCTTAAAGCAGTAGGGTCACTTCATTCATTTTTGAGAAAATTTCTGCCAAGTACACAAGTCTGAATAACCACAGTCTGCCTGTCAATAGTTCTTCCATGTGAAGATGGTATTCCATGAAAACAGCAGCTAGTTCAGCTTGCAGCTTCAACCCTTGAGACAACACTCCTGCTCTGGCGCATGTCCTACTGAAGAAAAAAGTGGTGTTTAAATAGTAGTTAGACTCCCACTTACAGGCAGCACAGCGGAAGTGCTTCCTGTCTATTTCCCATTGAGTCACACAGAATATGAAAAAGACGCATACTCTAGAGTTGAGATTTAAATAAAATTAATAGCTCTTACTGCTTTTTCTAGGACATTCTTAAGTGAAGTTGGGTTGGGTTCCCCCTCCCCCAGGAAGTATGAGATGGTAAAAAAAAATTCAGTGACAACTGGTACAGTTGAATGTTGCAGCCTTGATACGTGCCAAGGTGCTATCAGCGTTATCCACCAGTGCTTTCATGCCATCAGTGTAAATGTCAACACAATGAAAAGGGCAAATAAATCTTAATGTGATTATGAAAATTATTTTGACATTATGGACCACCTGAAAGGGTCTTGGGGACCCCCTCACAGGCCTATAGACCCCTCTTTGAAAACATCTGCACTAGATAGTTTGATGTACACAAGACTTCCTTCTTCTACAGGGGAAGACAAGTAATGGGCAAGACAATGCTGGAGGTACTGTTATGAACGTTAGTCAGGGCAATATGACAGAGGGGTGATTTTAGCAGGGATGGTCACGAAACGCTCCTGGAGGAGGGGACATCTAAGCTGAGACATAGAGCAAGCAGAGTGGAGCAGCTGGCTCGGGCTCCCAGACAAGGACACACTTGGAAAGTTCAAGGAACCAAAAGGGACCTCCGTTGCTGAGCATAGTAAGTGAAGGGGACGTAGTGGAGAGAAGGTCAGCAAGGCAGGCACAGGCCACGCCAGGCTGGGCCTCGCTCAAGACTGAGGTGAGGATGCACTGGAAGGTGGAAGCAGGAGTGGAAGGTGGTGGCCACTTGGGCTGCCTCCCCGGGGGGCTGCGTCTTCATGTCCCGTCCTCTGCCTTTCTCCTCCAGGGGGCAATGGCTGGATTTAAAATTCTAACCCCTGGTTGTAAAGTTGTAAACGTAAGTGGTAAAAAAAAGTCTAAAAGATTACATACATCATGATACACATTTCATAAAATAAAAACTCAATTATAAAAATATTATATGGATAAATAAAATGTGGTGTATACATGCAATGGAATATTACTCAGCCATAAGAGATGAAGTTCTGATATGTGCTATGACACGGATGGATCTTGAAAACATGATGCTGAGTGACAAAAGGACGACTATTGTACGATCCCACCTATGTGAAACATCTGGAATAAGCAAGTGTACAGAGATCCATGTATTAGTTACCAGGGGTGGGGTGGAAGGGAGGGGAACTCACTGCTTAGGGGACACTGAGCTTCTATTTAGGGTGATGGGAAAATTGGAAATGGCTAATGGCGATGATTGAACAATGTGATAAACATAATTAAGGTCACCAAATTATACACGTGAAGAATGTTGAAATGGCAGATGTTTTGTTCCATACACATTTACCATAACTAAAAAATGCAAAATTTTATTATCATGTGGTATATGTAAAAAGGAAATCAAGAGAGAATAACAAATGAAAACTCAGAGTAGTGACTACCTCAGATGGAGGAGCCAAGAGTACGGGCGGGGGGAAGACCACACGGGCAGTTGGTGTTCCTGTGCTGAGTGGTGGTCTCAGGGTGCTTGTTACATTGCTAAGAACAGATGGTGAGTGACAGAGAGCAGGCTATGCATGGGTCAGTCATCGGCGTGGATCATGATTCAAGGCTGTGACCCATCCGAATGTGTGCACCTGGGGGTTAATGTACAAAGAAAACAGGTGCACAAGAAGCAAATCTAATACCTGTTTGATTCCTAGTGATCCCAGTCCCCTCCTAGCTCCTTGTGACTCTAATTATGCAGATTATTGTGTGTAGCGTGGTGGTTCAGCACTTAGATCCTGGAGGAAGATACTCGCCTCATGTAGCACCAGCTGTGCACTCGGACATGTGACTAAACCCTCCAGGCCTCAGCATCCACATCTGTAATATGGGCTGACAGCAGGCTTCCCCCCACGGGCTGTGGAGAAGATTTTGTAAGATGGTGCCCGTGAGGGCTCTGTTCTCAGTGCCACTTGCTGAGCAGGTGAGCGTTCTCTTTCCTGTAAATATTCCCTACTTCTTTCCATTTTTTTCTTGCCTTATGTAACTAGGGAAAACCAAGAATGAAATAGGTTTGTTTTTTTGTTTTGTTTGTAAGGAAAAGGTTGTTGAATCAGTTCTTAAGAATGTTTGAATTAAATTCTCTTTGCCTGAGGAGGGTACAATATTTTTATTTTTATATGATTGTTTGAACAAGCAGTAAGAAAACAAAATGAAATCGGGAGGCTTCGTGCTTTCTTCCTGAAAAGAGGTTTCAGGGCTCGGGGCCAAAATGTGGCTTCAAATGTCTGTGAGAGGCAGCCACAGCAGGCTGGCTCTGCAGTGCGGGCTCCGTGGTGGTGGGCACATCCCTGAGGATGGCAGAAAGAGCATGCAGAGTGCAGTGGGGCCCACTGTGCAGGAACATGTCGGGGGGAGCGGGCTCTGTGGGAAAGGAAGGGCTGCCAGAGGGCTTACTCAGGGCCTTGGGGGCGAGCATTTTAAATCTGTGATGCACTTTTCTGCGCACACCATGGCTTCAGTCCTGTCTGACACGTGTCCTGGAATCTGCCAGATTATTCAGTTTCCAAAACTAGGACCATTCTCCTCAGAAACGGGCTGGCATAAGAGACCAGATGCTGCAGCCCCCAGCGCCCCTATCAGCTGGTCAATGGGGAGTCCCCAAGACCCGGCACAACACCAGGGACAAGGGACAGATGTGCAGGAAAGGATACGTGGACTCCTTGGCTGGAGCCATCGCTTCCCTTGTGGTCACCAGAAGAAAACCACGAGCGTGGCAGTGCCATCGGGGCATGAGGCTTGGGACCGCCTGTGTCCATGAGAAGGAGCCCTGGCTGGCCCACAGGTCCTTGGAGACAGAAAAGAGACCACAGCCCAGTGGAGATGGAGGACAGGGACCCCCACTGCGGTGTCTGACAGAAGACGGCACCTTGTGCAGCCAGCCCACCGCAACGTCAAGGCTGCCCAACTGGGCAGCCAGCTGGATGCTTAGGATGTCAGAGGCCCATGGGTGTCCCCCCACCCCCCGCCATCCCACATGGGCTTTGCTGACCTTCCCCTAACCCTCTTCACAGCTGCCCATTTGTCTTAGAGCAACACTAAATCGTTAGGGAACTCTTCCTTATATGGAGCCGAAACTGGCCTCTCTAACACGTATGCCTTTTATTTCCTTTTCTTGCTTTATTATACGGCTAGGACCTCGAGCGTGAGGCTGTTCACGTCTTTATTGTTAAAGAAGTTATCCAGCATGATGAGTTATTATATTGGCCCTATTGGAAAAGTCATTTATGCAGTCATTCATCAGATATTGATGGATATTTACCAAGTGTCAGATATTAGGAGTTCCCCGGGTGGTGCACATGGTTAATACACTCAGCTGCTAACCAAAAAATTGGAGGTTGAGTCCACCCAGAGTGCCTCGGAAAAAAGGCCTGGAGGTCTACTTCCAGAAAATGAGCCACTGTAAACCCTAAGGAGCACACACATGGGGCTGCCATGAGTCAAAGTCGACTCAACAGCAACTGATCTGGTTTGGATTTTGGTCAGGTAGACATGCACTGTGGGAAATATGAGGAAAAACAGAGTGATAAGCCTGCCTCTAAGAGCTGAGGAGCTTGTAGGAAATGTAAGATATCTTTGGAAATATGAATCATACCAGGTTAAAAGTGGAGGGCAGGCCTCAGGCCCTGGGGGTCAGATCCTGCGTGGGAATGCTGGGTGGGGTCGAGAGAGGAGGTGGGCAGCTTTCCTGTGCCCGTTCAGAGGGCTTCTGAGAGCGAACCGTGGGGCCAGAGACAGCCTGGTAGTGTCCACTATTGCAGGTTGGGCTACTTGCTAGCCTAGGAGACAAGCAGGTGTAGGCATCAAGGAAGGCCTTAGCAGGCTAGGGAGGTCAAACGGTCCTGGCAGTAAGGGCAATTTGTGGACACCTGTCAACAGCGCTGGGTTTTGTGGGTACCTAAGGAAAAGTGCACAGCCAACACACTGTCTCCCTTTCAAAGACTCCAGGACCCTTGAGGAAAGCTGACTCAGGCAGAACACCCTCCAAAACTGCCCCCTCCAAGGCTTTCCGGGACAGCCCCCAAGATAGGGAAATGTAAGACCGGGAGGGCTGCGGGGGCCTAACGAGGAAGAGGCAGATGACAATGGGAGTCAGCTTAGCGTGTGCCATGCAGGGAGTTGGCTTAGCGTGTACTGTGCAGGGCATCAGCTTAGCGTGTGCTATGCAGGGAGTCAGCTAAGCATGTGCTGTGCAGGGAGTTGGCTTAGCGTGCTGTGCAGGGCATCCGCGTAGCATGTACCACACGGGGAGTCAGCTTAGCATGTGCTGCGGAGGGACTCAGCTTAGCATGTGCCGTGCAGGGAGTCAGCTTAGCGTGTGCTGTGCAGGAAGTCAACTTAGCATGTGCCATGCAGAGAGTCAGCTTAGTGTGTACTGTGCAGGGACTCAGTTTAGTGTGTGCTCTGCAGGGAGTCAGCTTAGCGTGTGCTGTGCAGCGTTGTCCTCTGCTCCTTCCCTGTGGAGCTTCAGAGCAACGGATGGAAAGAGGTGTCACAGAAAAATCCAGTGTCATTTCTGGGGCCCAGAGAAGGAGGGGGTGGAGAGCAGGCTTCCTGGAGGAGGTGGCATTGGAGCAGAACCCTGAGAGTTGGGTAAGATATGGATCTACAGACGGAGGGGAGGATATTCCAGCTAAGAGCATGAGGAAGGCACAGGGAGGGGGACAACAGCCATGTGTTGGGAGCAGCGATACTGGGGCCTGCGTGGGGTGGGGCAGGTTTGAAGGGGATTTGGGGGAGAAAGCTGGAAAAGCGCTTTGGAGGCTGCGTGGGGGCTCTAAGGGCCAAGCTAAAGGACTGAACTGAATTTGTGAAGCAATGAGGCGAGAGGAGAGTTTTGAGCAGAGAGGGAAATGAGACCCGAATTTCGAGGACAGCTTTTGGGGCAGTTACTATAAAAGGTTCTGAGTATGGCTTCTGCAGCCTGAGTGCCTGAGTCCAGATCCTGACCGCTGACAGCTGAAAAAGCTGCCTGTCCTCTCTGCGCCTCAGTTTCCGCATCTGTGAAACAGGAGTAATGGTGGTGTGCACTTGGCAGGGCTGTGGTAAAGAGGGAAGGAGCTGATCCACAGAGGGCTTTGGGAGCAGCGCCTGGCCTGTAGGGAAGTGCCCTATGAGCCTTAGCTACTGCTCTGATCACCATCACATCACAAACGCAGCGGCAGCGGCGTTTATTTTAGGAACATTAATTGGCAGGAAGGTGGGTGAAGGTGAGCGGTAAGGTGACTGTCCCTGGAAAGTACCAGCCTCACGAGAGCTGACACTAGAGGGCTGGACGTGCTGCAGCCCCTCCCGCAGCTCCGCCACCTTGTTTCCTCTTCCTCCACCATAGTCAAAATGCAGAAGGAAACTTGGCTCTTTTTTTCTTTGTCAGCTTTTTTCATCCCCAGTTGGAATTAATCACAGCCTGGACACCTTCATCAGGGTGTGTAGTGTGTGTGCAGGGTTAGGGCTGCGTGTCCGTCATGTTGACCTGGGAAGGAATCTCAGGTGCCTGAGGAGTGCACAGCTGGTGGCCAGAGCCCACACCATTGTGATCCTCCTGAAGACTGTGCAGCGACATGGGAAACGTTTAGGCTGTATGGTTAAAGAAAATAAGTAAAACCTAGAATTGTGCATACACAGAGATCATGCCATGCCATCGTAAGGATGCGTATCAGCAAGGGCTCTAAAGCAATGCAGCCCAGTGACAGCACTTATGTTAAGATGGGCATGCATGAGCGCGTTCTTTGTCCTCTCCTGTGGCTGAAATTGTCTTAATATGTAAAAATCAGAAGATTAAAGGAGGGAGCATATGCCAGGGAGGCCTCCGTACCTCCCAGACCCCCACTGCAGAACAGCCATTGTTTTAGGAGCCATTAGGGGCTCTTGAAGGTTAGAAAACATCAGTAATTAAAGAACCAGCTGAAGTCCTTTAGGCCTTCTCCAGCCCCAGAACATACCCTCTTCTCTGCTGTTAGAAGTTCCCACAGGGCCTCCTGCACCAGCTCTCAGCCACTCCCTTTCTTCCATATGGACACCTCCCCCAGGACACTGCCCCCCTACCCATGAGCTCCCTGGGTAACTAGGCACCTGGTGGGGGTCCATAGGCCATCGCATTGATGGTCTGAGTCAAAACAAGTGCAATTCAAAGCCCACTAACAGACCAAAAGGTGTGACCTTGGATAAGATACTTAAGCTCATCAAGCCTCACTCTTAACCACCTGTAAAATGGGGGTAAGGGTATGTATTCATCGGGCTGTTGCTAGTATCAAGAGTACGAAAGGCGTGAGTAGTGCTAGGTATCCAGGAAGTTGTCAGTGAGCAGTAGTGGCTGCTGCAGCTGCTGTGGTGGTGGTGTGGGGGGTTGTTACTGTCATTATTAGAGATATTCAGCTATCAGTTATTGGAGAGAAGGGTTTGTAATGTCCACCTCCTCCATCAGGCCGTGCCTGTTTCTCTGCCAAGACCCCACCCCTGCCCCTCGGTCTCCTAGAACATTTTGTTTGTCCCTGTTTCATAGCACCTGCCTCTCTCTCTGGGGTAGCAGTGTCCTTTATATCCTCACCACTTCTCAGAGGTAGTAGTCTGGTGCTGAGCTGCCAGAACACAGGCCAGGCCAGGGACTTGCTGTTTGAAGGGGACCAGAAATGCTGCCCTGTGGCCTGTCGGGTAACTGTGAAAAGGAAACCCTCTGAACGCAGTCTTTATGCCTCAGAGGATGAATTTGAGCCACTGTAACAGGCAGAAGGAGCCCTGGTGGTACAGTGGTTAAGCACTCAGCTACTAACCGAAGGGTCAGTGGTGCAAACTCACAAGCTACTCCATGGGAGAAAGGTGTGACAGTCTGCTTCCATAAAGATTTACAGCCTTGGGAACCCTATGAGGCAGTTCTGCTTTGTCCTATAGGATTGCATTTGTCAGAATCAACTTGCCAGCAGCGGGGTTTTGGTAACAGGTAGTGAGGGGCCTATCTTAAAGCCAGGAGGGCCTCCCCAAACTCCTGAAATCTTCTTTCCTCGGCGGCCCCTTCCTGCACTTGTGTGAGGGTGGGCCTGGATCTGTGTGTCTCAGCCCTCCATTACAGCCGTTACTACAGTGCGTGGTTATTTCCTGCTTATACATCTGCCCTCCACACTTCCAGAGCTTAAAACATCCCAGGCACTCAGTCAGGGTTTAATAAATGACTGCATTCAGTCCAGATAACTTGGGTCTGCCACCTCCTGTCTGTCGGTGTGTCATACTGTGGTGGCTTGCATATCGCTGTGATGCTAGAAGCTATGCCACCAGTATTTCAAATACCAGCAAGGTCACCCATGGTTTACTGGTTTCAACAGAGCTTCCAGACTAAGACAGTCTAGGAAGAAAGGCTTGGCAATCTACTTCCGAAAATTAGCCCATGAAAACCCTATGGATCACAACAGAATATTGTTTGATATAGTGCTGGAAGATGAACCCGCTAGGTTGGAAGGTACTCAGTGGCTGCGACAATGGACTTGAGCATAGCAATGACTGAAGATGGCACAGGACTGGGCAATGTTTTGTTGTACAGGAGTTGGAGCTGAATCAACGGCAGCTAACAACAGCAACAAAGTGGGTCTGAGGGAGGGCAAAGACTGACTTACCACGAGGACCTTCCCTCTAATTTTCAGATACATTCCCTCTAATGCGTTGCTATACCCCCAAAATTTCCTAGAGCTTCTATCATGTCATCCTTATTGCCATGTGTTCACAGCACGTGAAAGTGTAGGGCAAGGAGTGCCCACAGAAAGTGATTTCTAAACGAGCTTCCCACCTTACAGCAAAGGTCGATTTGCTGGTGCAGGTGGAGGGACCACCAGGTGAAGGGAGCTGCTGGGGGGAAGTGATGTGGGCGAAAGGTCCCGGAGCCCAGCTTACTGTGGGTACTTAATGGGTGCTAAATAATTAAGAGAACCCAGTGAGAGGTGGGGGAGGCTGCCTGGCTGCACCTGCAATGAACTGAGGGTGTCTGGAGTATTTGCAGGTTGGGCATTAATGTTTCATCAACAGTGCCTGCACCTTTGTTAATTTTCAATGGTAACAGGCATTTCCAATCACGGGGATACAGTTTCCTTAGAAACTTAAATGGAGGCTTTATGCCTGGCCTGCCACTCCACCCAGTAATTTGGGTTTGTTTCAAAATAGCCTACTAGCTGGGAAAGGCGTGGCATCACCTGCTAATGCACTTAGAAGAGACGTGGTACTTTCGCTTTGTGGCATTTGGAGGGAATTTATGGATCTCAGAGCATTACAGCTTTGTTTTTTTGTTTTGTATTGTTTTGTTTTTTTGGTTTTGCCTATTTTTGAAGCAAGGCTTGCTAAAGCTCTAAAGCCGAAATGACTATTTATCCTTGATGGGGGGGGGGGGGGCGGTGGAGGGAATGATTCCGCTCATCTAGAAAGAATGCCTTCTTCAAAATGACTTTCGCTGTTGGCAAAGCTGAGCACATCTTTGCGTGATTCTCTGCCTGCAGCAGGTGACAGGAGAAACACTGTGGCTGTGGTTGCTGGGACTGGCAGTGGATCAGTTTAAATCACCAGGGAAGCCCCGGTGTGCACAGCGCCCTGCAGTTCAGAGAATCGAGCTGGAGGGAGGAAATGGAGTCTCGGTTCAGAGTCCTAGAAATGTCAGGCTCAGCCGTAAGCTGCCCAATGCCAGGTGTCCCCAGAACGTAGCCAGCACCTTGCCCAGTGGGGGCTATGCCCCTTGGTAGAATTGAGCATGAGTGGCTCTTCCCTCTGGGACCCTGCATTCCAGGAATGGCCAAACCTGCTGCGTTGAGGCTACCTCCCCCCCATCCCCACCAAAAAACCCACCGGAGCACACCAGTTCTTGTACTGACTTTTGAAGGTAGCAGAGGGGAGGAAATGTCCGTTGTCCCCAGCACTGGGCAGTATGCATTTGACCATGGCCAACCCTGCAGCAGACCCGCACCAGCCCTTCCCAAGAAGCTGGCGGTAGATTCGATGGCTCTGGCGTCTGCACAGCTCACTCATCCTGCGCATGACTGGGCTGTCCATTCCTCAGCACCCAGCAGGGAAGGGCACTTAGCAAAGCTGGCATTTAGTCCCAGGCAGAACCAATCTTCTGTGCAGGGAAGAGCCCACCCTGTGCAGCTGGTATTTAGAGCTGATTTTGAGTGGGTGTTGACTGAGCTTCCACTCAAGGTAACTGGACTCAGTAGCATGTGTGTTAGTGAATGGTGTCCCTGGGTGGTGCAAATGGTGAATGCACTTCGCTGCTAACCAAAAGGTTAGAGGTTCAAATCCACCCAGAGGCACCTCAGAAGAAAGGCCTGGGTATCTACTGCTGGAAAATTGGTCATTGCTCAGCTTTGCCAACAGCAGAAGTCCACATGGAGCACAGTTCTACTCTGACACACATGGGGTTGCCATGACTCAGAGTTGACTTGACAGCAGCTGGCTTTGTGGCGCAAATGAATGAGTGTGCCCCTCTGACATTGCCCAGTTAGGGGCCTGGGGGGGGTCTCTCAGACCTTCTCACGGTCACCCCGAGCCTATCTTGGGGTGGGGCATAGACTTGGGGGCTCCTGGACGTCTCCCCAGAGAGCATGGGGAGGAGGAGACAGGAGCAGGATTAACAGAAAATGAGGGAAAGAAAGCAGGGGTAGACACACAGTGTTAGAAGGAAAGGAGTTTCAGAAAAGGTAGTGTACACCTAGCTATATATATTTTTCGAAGGTGAGGCCTATGCTCCTTGTGTTTTTCTTTCTGGAAATTTTAGGATCTAGCACAATGCTTTGTATTCCTTTACACTATTCAGAGTTGTTGCTGTCCTTCTCGGGCTCTCTTCTTTTCTCTTGAGGGATGGACATACGATAACCTACAGTGCTAGGCCATCATTCTCCTAAGCACGAAGCTTCATACTACACACACTGCTGTTTTTGTTGTTTGTTTACTTGTTTTGAGGCACAGGTTTTCAAGTACAAAATAGCTTGCCACATTCTTACTCTTAAAAACCTGCCTGTTTCCAAAGAGATTAACCTGAATCACTTTAAGCTAGGGTTTCTCAGCCTCAGCACCGTTGCCAGAGGGGCTATGTGTGCATTGTCGGGTGTTTAGCGGCATCCCTGGCCTAGATTCCACCAGCACCACCCCAGTACATGTGTGCTAGTAGTTGTGTCTCCAGACATTGCCAGGTGTTTCCTGGGGGGTAAAATTACCCCTGACTGAAAACCACTGCTCTGAAGGAATCACGCCAAGGCAGCCCGCCCATTGTAAACATATGCCGGCCTACATGGTGGGATGGGCCATTCTTAGTTATTAGATTACTTACTATTCATTCCTTATTTATTCGCCTATCTATTTTTCCATTGATCCATCCAGCTAACCAGTTAACTCTCCATCCATGGTAGTACCTGTGGAGCTAGACATATTCTAAATAAATTCTGGCTCTACTTCTTACTAACTATATGACCTTAGACTTAACTTTTCTGAACCTCACTTTCCTCATCTGTAAGAGAGGAGAAAGCAGTGCCCTCCTGTGGGAAATGGAGCAGGACTGTGATAAGACTGGGTTTGGTGGAGGTGAAGATGGATTGGAGTAGGGGCAAGATTGATGGCAGAGAGTCTGGGTGGAAGGCTAAGGCAGAAAGCTAGTCAAGAGGAAATGAAATGGAGCCTGTTTAGTGGGAACTGAGAGAAGGAGGTGTGCATTTGAGATTACAGGATTGATAAGATTTAGATATGGCGGCCAGAAAAAGTAAAGAATCTGAGATGATCCCAAGACTTTGAGAGCATCCAGGTGGCTGGGAGATTGATATATTGTGATCAGAGTAATGGGGCCAGGGGAAAGGGCAGGGGTGGGAGGGGAGACAGCTCCCTGGGGCTATGGCGAGTCTGAGCCTCACAGGATGTGCCCAGCAGTCATGTAGAAATGTGGACTTGCAGGAGTAGGGGTGATGATTTCAACCTTGTGCTTGGACAAAATAAAGAGCATAAACAGAAGAGAAAAAAAGGTAGAGGGTAGATCCTTTGGCGATACCCACATCCAGGTAAAGTGAGTCATATATGGGACTGAGATGGGGCAAGCAGATTAGAAGGGGGAGCAGATTCAGAGCCCAGGAAGCAGCAGTCAGAGGTTTACTGGATTTCCAGGTGAGTGCAGTGTTCCAAAAAGGAAGTTAGGGTCAACTCTACATACTGAAAAAGTATAAAGGGTCAAGATGGAGCAACAGCTGGGGAAATGGGCCTTTTATGAGGTTACCGAAGACCTTTAAATATGTGGTTTCAGGTTAATGGTGTTAATGGAAGCCCTTTTGTTAGGGGTTAAGAATGGATAGGTAGAACAAGGGGTATAAAGTACTATTTCAAGAAGTTTTTCAGCAAAGATAAGAAACAGAATACTAGTTCTTTTATAAATAAATACATAGCGAGAAATATGAACTTTTTTTTTCAGGGAGAGGGGATGTTATTGAAGATATAGGAGAAAACAGGATGGGATCCAAGGCATGAAATGATTGGGGACGATACTGGGAGATGGATGGATGCTTCTTCTTTGAGACCAGAGGAAAGGAGGGAAGAATGAGAAAAAGAGAAAAATGCCTTAATGGTGAGGAAGAAAATTAAGCTTAAGCGATGACTTCCATAACCCCAGTCCTAGCTCTGCTTATGAAGGAGTTACTGGATCACAGAGTGATCTTTGTCCAACTGCAATTGTTTTTCATGGGCTTATTATCTCAAACTATGTAATAGGGCAGTGCACTGTGATAGATTGCTTTTATATGACCTTTCTTGCCTTCGTCTAGTAATGAAATGATTGTCTGGGGCTATGCAGATAAGGTGCATGTGGCCCACCAAGGAGCTTGGACAGCTTGCTAATAATGCAAATAAGGTGCATGGCACGCTTGTGGGGGTGGGACCATGCAAAAAAGTGTATGGAACCCTAACGAAAGGATTGGTTAGTTTTGCCTTCCTGCTAAGTTTAGAAGAGAGCAAATCACAAAGCAGAGGGTGGCCTCACTACCACCAAGAAGAGGAGACGGGAGTAGAGCATGTCCTTTGGACCTGGGGTCCCTGTGCTGAGAACCTCCTAGGGCCAGGCAGCAGAGAGAGAGAGCTATCACACCTGCAGGGAAGTTCTACTCTGTTCTACAGGGTGGCTATGAGTTGACTCGATGGCAGTGGGTTTGGTTTGTTTTGGACTCATTATGAGGAGTCCCAGCGTGGTGCAAATGGTTAAGGTGCTTGACTGCTAACTGAAAGACTGGAGGTTCGAGTCCACCAAAAAGCTACTCAGAAGAAAGTCCTGGTTATGTACTTTTGAAAAATCAGCCACTGAAAACCCTATGGAGCACATTTCTACTCCGAACATGGGGCCAACATGAGTCAGAGTCAACTTGGAGGGTAACTAGTAGCCTTGTGAACTAATAATAATATTGCTAATTTTATGATGTTCTTATTATGTATCGAGTACTGTTCTAAGAGCTTAAAATGGATTAACTCTTTTTAATCCATGTTAAATTCTTGTGAGGTAGTTTAAAGGTGAGGAAACGGTGGCACAGTACAGTTAACTTGCCCAACGTCACACAGCTAGTGAGTGGTCAGGCTGGGTGACAAACCCATGTAGTCTGGATCTAGAGCATTGGTCCTAACTATGACCCACTCATTGGTCTAGAGAAGACATGGACCCGGCAGATGTAAATAGGACCACCTACCACCCAGGTGGGCTGCTGAGTCTCAGGAAACTCCAGTGATCTTAGCAATGAGATCTTGAGAAGGTGACAAACTTTGGACATTGAAGTGGATCTGGAAATTTTTTTTTTTTTTTTAAGGTATGAAGAAGGTGGGGAGATGAGTTTATTAGATATTAAACAGACCCCAGGGACTGCCACCCAGGGGAAAATCAGCTCTCTTCCTGCTTTTTCTTGTCTCCTTTTTCATCCTCTTTCCTCCTCCCCTTCTCCTCTTTCCTCCTTTTCTTTCCTCTTCTCCCTTTGTAGTTCCCCCTCTCCATGTCCTTCTCTTCTGGCTGTAGCCCCAGCCCCAGTCGAGAAGGAGGTGAGACTTGAGCCTGAACACCTGAGTCTGTGGATCTGCCCAACATTTCTCACCATTTGCACCACTCAGGCCCCGCTCCTGCCCCCTGGATTAGATGCCCAGGCTGCAGCCACCGAGCTTTCCCACATGCAGGGGTGTGGTTTTTAATGACCAGTTCTCCTTCTGTTTACCCTTTGATCTTGGGAGACGGAGGCTGGCTGTATGATCCACGTGGAGCTCAAAGTTCCTGTGCAGTGACATTAGGTCATACACCTGTGTAGCTTTCAGTTTGAGGCACATTATTTTATCTGTCTTCTCAGACCATTTTCTCTGTTTAAAATTGAAGATCATAAAAATAGGGCCTGTGGTCCCTCTCAGGATCTTAGCATTTGTGAGCCGTGGCTGGGCGACCCCCCCTTCTCAGTGCCCAAAAGTGGTTTAGGACATTGTGCCCAATATGGGCTTCCCTGTGGCCAGGCCATGTCAAACCCTGTGCCACCATGCTGGGATTAGAGCCTCCAGGGGGCGCTCAGGCCTTCCCCCCACAACCAGGGGCGGATTAACTGGTAAGCAAGGTGCACACGGGCTTACTTGTGCTTAGTTACTAATCTGTAGCCCACAATTCACCTGTTCGTGTGGTGAAAAAAAAAAACCCACTGCCGGGTAAGACCAGGAAATTGTGTACTACAGCTTAGTAAGTAAACTCGTGTGTGCCAAGCTGACTGGGTGATCTGTCCCCGCCCACCCCCTCTGTCTGCTGCTCTCTGGCACTGGTCTTCAAAGCTGCCTTTCTGCCGTCGGGGTGTCAGTGTCCCTGATTCTGCCCCTGCCCTGCCCCCTGCCACTCTGATGCTCTTTATATGTGCTTTTGTGCTGTTTCTTACATGTGCATCCTTCTTTGTTGGCTTGGAAACCACTTAAATGGAAAACATTGTGTGGTACCTTTGATGTCCCAGCTACTGGGTGAGGTGTTGGGGATGCAAGAGGGGAGGGGCCGCCCTTGGAAGTGGCAGGCGCAGACAGATGTCTCTGGTGTCACAAAGTGTGAGTATAATGAATGAGGCATGTACAGGGCAGTATGCTGGCGATATGCCTGATCCCTCCTTTGAGGGCAGGGACCACGTCTCATTCAGTTTCACAGGGACACAGTGAGGATTAAATGGGTTAATACTCAGAAAACGCTTACAATGGTGTGTGGTACATAGCATTATTGTTGTTAGTTGCTGTTGAGTCGCCTCCAATACATGACAACCTCATGTGCAACAGAATGACATGTTGCCCGGTCCTGCGCCATCCTCAAGATCATTGGTATGTTTGAGTCTGTTGTTTCAGCCACTGTGTATTCTGAGTGCCTTCCAACCTAGGGGGCTCATCTTTCAGCACTCTATTGGACAACCTTCTATTGTGATCCACAGGGCTTTTATTGATGAGTTTTCAGAAGTAGATCTCCAGGCCCTTCTTGCTGTTCTGTCTTAGTCTGGATGCTCTGCTGAAACCTGCCCATCTTGGGTGGCCCTGCTAGTATTTGAAATACTGGTGGCATAGCTTCTAAGATCATAGCAACATATGAGCCACCACAGTATAACGAACTGACAGACAGGTGGTGGGTGGTCCATGAAGGGCTCAATAAATATTAGCTGTCATTATTATTATCTTTGTGCCTCCTCTTCCTTCCAACCCATGCCCCCAAGTTCCATGGAGTACCACACCATGTACTGTTGAACTTGTTAATTAAAATGAAACAAGTGGATAAGTGAATGCTGGGTCCATCAGGAGAGAAATTCAAGGAGCTGGAGAGAAGAGAGTATTGGCAGGAGGGAAAGAAAGTGGTGCAGTTGGGAGAGCAGAGTCTGGGAGAAGAGAGGGGACCCCACAGCACATGCAGCTTTCCTCAGCGAGACTAACTCCCTGACACCTCTAGTGCATCTCCTCATTGTTTCCCTCCTTATTTTTTTCTCCAGAAATAGGACTTTTCATACACGTAACTTTAAAATCAGGAATGTTTTAAAGCCCATCTTCCATTACTCGCCCACATTTACCAAATACATCCTGTGTGCCACATACTGGACTGTTGTTGTTAGGTGTCGTCAAGTCAGTTCCGACTCTTAGCCACCCTACATACAACAGAACAAAACACTGCCCGGTTCTGCGCCATGCTCACAATCGTTGTGATACTTGAGCCCATTGTTGCAGCGACTGTGTCAGTCCATCTCATTGAGGGTCTTCCTCTCTTTCACTGACCCCCTACCAAGCATGATGTCCTTCTCCAGGGACTGATCCCTCCTGACAACATGTCCAAAGTATGTAAGACGTAGTCTCACCATCCTTGCTTCCAAAGAGCATTCTGGTTGTACCTCTTCCAAGACAGAGTTGTTCGTTCTTTTGGCAGTCCATGGTATATTCAATATTCTTCACCAACACCACAATTCAAAGGTGTCAATTTTCCCTGGGTCTTCCTTATTCATTGCCCAGCTTTCACATGCATATGATGCGATTGAAAATACCATGGTTTGGGTCAGGCCCACCTTAGTCTTCGAGGTGACATCTTTGCTTTTTGATACTTTAAAGAGGTCTTTTGCAGCAGATTTGTCCAAACACAATGCATCTTTTGATTTCTTGGACTACTGCTTACATAGTTACTGGACTAGACTCTGAAAATACAGAGGTGAAATGAGACTGCCTGCCCATTCTCATGAAGCTCAGTCCGGTAGGACAGACGGACATCAAACGAAGCATTCCACAAGGCACAGGGAACCCTGCCCGACACCCAGCTGCTGTGTCAGCTTGACCACAAGCTGTTGACAATGAGGATGCCTTTGTCCCACAGCGCGCTAGACAATGAGGCAGGTACAGCGAAGAGTTGGCGGCCCTTTTCCCAGGATGTGGTTTTGTGTGATTTTAACTTATTTGCAGATAATTAACCCTAGGGTCAAAAAACCATACCCTTCTGCCTCTGCAGAGATTGAAATCAGATTTTTGAAGAGAATCAATTGCTGTATAGAATTAAAAGCTTCCCAGTGAATAATGCTGTCATTACATGGGAAGGAAATTACAGTAGCACTTTCTACTGTGTAATTAAAAAACCAAAAAAAAGCGAAGATGAATGAAATACCCACAAGTGAAAATGGGATTTGGTTTTCAACAGAGGAAATTGAAGTAATGTCAGTCACATGTCTTTCATTTTTGAATCTAGCCTGAAATGTGGCCTACTCATTTCAAATTGTAGCAGGAAGTCATGGTTAACCTTAGCAGTACTTCAGCCTAAGGAAGGAGGATTTTTACTCCAAAAAGATGGATTTTTTTTTTTTTCCATTTTAGCCATTGACTCTTTCCAAAATACCAAAGCCATATCATAGATCAAGGTGAAATCCTATCTATTTGATTGTCCCTGTTCCCTACTGACAAGCCCTGTTGTCTATAATCGCACTGGTGCCCCACGCTTTAACCCAACCACCCTTTACCCAGGAACACATAGAGATTAGCAGTGCAGAGCTGGGCTTGTTGTCAAGACCTTGGCATCTACACAGTGCACCTCATCTGGTTTTCCTTCTGTTAGGAAATCAAGTCAGAGAGCCGGTGGCTTCTACGCATGGAGCAATGGTGGCCCTCAAGGTAGTGAGGACAGACAGGCTGTGAAACCAGAGGGCCTGGGCCTGCTCCCAGCCTAATTACCTCCTGTGCTGCCCAGTGAAGTCACCTGGCCTCTGAGTTCCAGTCTCCACATTATGGAATAGGGCTTGGAATAGCCATCCCATTAGAGTCACGGTAAGCATTAAAAAACTTGATAAATGAATGTCTAGTGCATAGTAAGTCCATAGTAAACGCAACTAGTGTAATCACTGTTGCTGTTGTTAGAAATAATCATGGTATTCGAGAATATTAAGATAGTCTTACAGTCAAGGGACTCGCTTGTGGACAACAGCCATCACTTCTAGCAAGCTCTGGTCACAGATTTATATGTGAGGAACAATGGGAAATATAGTGCCACATCATGACCATTAGAATCTTTTGGAAAGCTGGCCTGAGAATGAGGCCTGTCCTAGAGGCCTTAGAGGTCTCCTCCGTGTTGCCCCCAAACCCTCAGGACTACAGAGGACTAGAGACGGAAGGTCCTGAACACACATTGCCCCAAGAAGGGAAGAGGTAGCCAGCAAGAAACAGTGCTGGCCCTTGTTGAGGATTCCAAGATCATGGAAGAAGGAGGCAGGCCTTGGGCCTTATATCTTCTTTGCACAATGAGGTAAAGCGAGGAAGGGCGCAGGTGAGGGCCATACCTCTGATAGCACCATTTGAACACATAGCAGCCTCGCCCCCTCAGGCTGTGTCCTGGGATTTGACCCATGAGATTATAATCCCTCTCCTTAGAAGAAGAGCAAGGAAATGGTGATGATGATGGTGGGAAAAATTCGTATAATACTTAATGTGGCTAGATAGCTTTTAAATGCTTTGTATACATTTTTTGAGCCCTGGTGGTACAGTGGTTAAAGCACATGGCTGCTAACCAAAAGAACAGGGGTTCGAACCCACCAGCTTCTCTGTAGGAGAAAGATGTGCCAGTCTGTTTCCATAAAGATTTACAGCCTTGGAAACCCGATGGGGCACTTCTACTCTGACCTATAGGGTCACTATGAGTCAGAATCAACTTGATGGCAGTAGGTTTGGGGTTTTTTGTTTTTTTTTTTGCGGGGTGGGGGGGTTGTATAAATTAACTCTAATTTCTATAGTAACTCTATAAAATAAGTATCTCTATAATGCCCATTTTATACATAAGGGAATTGTTGCAGAATGAGGATAAGTGATTAGAGCCTGTAGAGTTCCTCTACAAATAAAAAGGGGGAAATATATATATGAAAGACTCAGGTTAGGTAACTTACTCAAGGTCACAGAGCTAGTAAGTAGCAGAACTGTACATTGATTCCAGATTCTCTGATTCTGTTCTTTCCACTCTTTCTCCCACGACCCTCTACTTCCCGTGGGTAGCTGGCCATTAGTATGCTAGGCCAAGGAAAATATGTGCAGTTTAGTGATTAAAGGCATGGGGCTTTGAAATAAGAAAGCTCTGGCTCCACCAGCTCCATCTCTCCCTTGCTCTCTAGTAATGTAACCTCATGAGGCCTCCATTTCCCTGGGGCTGCTGGGAGGATAAGGTGAGACAATGGTGTAAGCATCTCGCATAAGTGGTAACTGTGGTTATCCTAGTAGCACAGTCCATCCCTGGCTATTGTCTCCCAGGAGTTCTTCTTTTGCCTACTTGTAAGGCAGTGTGAAGTCTTAGAAATCATTGTAAGCTTCTGAGTATTGTTGCTATTAATGACTTTTAATATGCTAAACCTTCAGGTTGGTATTTGGCCCATCTCCTCCTCTCCCTGCCCATTGAGCGCATGCTGTGGGACTGGCCCTGCCTGTGACCCCATGCTCTGTCTTGGACTATTTTGACTTTCCATAAATTGTAAAGGAGGTTCTTTTAAGAAACTATTTTCAAGAAGACTGGAAAGCTGGCTTTTAGAAGGCGGAAGGGTAGTAAATTATTGCTGCATAATGAATCCCCTCCCCCACCCAAAATTTAGTGACTTAAAACAACAGACATTTAGTATCTCACAGCTTCTTCTTCTTCATAGCATGGCTGGGTGGTTCTGGCTCAGGGTCGCTCATGAGGCTGCAGTCAAGATATCAGCTAGGCCTGCACTCATCTGAAGGCTTGAGTGGGGCTGGAGGCTCCGCTTCCAAGTTCACTCACCTGGCTGTGGCAGAACGCATCAGTTCTTCCTTGGCTGTTGGCTGGAGGCTTCAGTTCCTCACCAGATGGGACTCTTCTCGGGGCAGCATGAGTGAGTGATCTAAGAGAGACAGCAAGGCAGGAGCCATGACATCTTTTAGGCCTAGTCTCCAAAGTGACAGACCATCACTGCTGCCATATTCTACTGGTCATGCAGCCAACCCTGGTACAGTGTGGGAGAGGGTGACGCAAGGATGTGAATGCTAGGAGGTGCTGACCATTGGTAGGCTGCCGACCACAGGTAGTATATTCTCATCTCAGAGGAACTAAAATAATTCTCCTCCTTGAAAGGCCTCTAAAAAGACTACCTCAATAAGGCAAACAGCTTTTTAGAAGATTAAGTCTACGTTTATTCTGAGACATGTCACCTGGATATTTTGTGGATTATATTAAAAAGCAGAAAGCCCAACTAAATGTATTAATTTTAAAACAAAGCTAGAAACCTATTTTCTGTTTAGCCTCGAGGGATTTTTTTTTTTTTTTTTACTATATGTACCCCTGGCTATTTATTATAGAAATGGCTACAGATCATTAAATACAGACCAGCATGAATTCAGCTTTTATAAATTAAAAACCATCGTAGGTGCTAGGACGTGCCTTTCTTTAATCCAGAGGGGAGAGGTAGCTAAGAATGATGGTTAAATACATATCAAACCACTTTACTGCTTCAGCTGCTGTAATGAAGAATAATTTATATTCCATCTCAACTCATCTCTTCTCTGTCCCCTCAGTTCTCATAAGTACATTGGGCTGTTCCCTCCCTCTGCAGTAAGCCAGATTATTTAGGATGAAGATACTGATTTTAAACTTACACTGTCATTGTTGGTTAGTTGCTCTCGAGTTGGTTGCTACTCACAGCAATCCTTCTTACAACAGAATGAAACACTGCCCGGTCCTGAGCAATCTTCAAAATTGTTGGTATGTTTGAGCCCATTGTTGCAGCCACTGTGTCAATCCATCTTGTTGAGGGTTTTCCTCTTTTTCACTGTCTCTGTACTTTACCAAGCATAATATTCTTCCCCAGGACTGGTCCCTCCTGATAACATGTCCAAAGTACATGAGACTAAGTCTTACCATCCATCCTCACTTCCAAGGAGCATTCTGGCTGTATTTCTTCCAGGACAGATTTGTTCGTTCTTCCGGCAGTACATTATATTCAATAACTTTTGCCAACACCACAATTCAAAAACTTCAGTTCTTCTTTGGTCTTCCTTATTCTCTGTCCAGCTTTCGCATGCATATGAGATGAATGAAAACAACATGGCTTGAGTCAGGAGCACCTTAGTCCTCAAAGTGACTTTTTAACTTTAAAGAAGTGTTTTGCAGCAGAATTGCCTAATGCAATATGTCGTTTGATTTCTTAAATGCTGCTTCCATGGACATTGATTGTAGATCCAAGTATATGAAATCCTTGACAACTTCAGTCTTTTCTTTACTTATCATGATGTTGCTTACTAGTACAGTTGTGAAGATTTTTGTTTTTTTATGTTGAGGTGTAATGCATACTGAAGGCTGTAGTCTTAGATCTTCGTTAGTAAGTGCTTCGAGTCCTCTTCGCTTTCATCAAGCAAGGTTGTGTCATCTGCGTATTGCAGATTAATAAACCTTCCTCCAATCCTAGTATCTCATTTTCCTTCATATAGTCCAGCTTCTCAGATTATTTGCTCAGCATACAGGTTGCGTTAAGTAAAGTGAAAGAATACAACCCTGACGCGCACCTGTCCTGACTTTAAACCACGCAGTATCCCCTTGTTCTCTTTGAATGACTGCCTCTTGGTTTATGTACAGGTTCCTCATGAGCACAATTAAGTGTTCTGGAATTCCCATTCTTCATGCGGTGATCCATAATTTGTTAAGATCCACACATTAAATGCCTTTGCATAGTCAGTAAAAGACAGGTAAGCATCTTTCTGGTATTCTCTGCTTTCAGCCAAAGTCTATCTGACATCAGCAATGATATCCCTCATTCCACATCCTCTTCTGAATCTGACTTGAGTTTCTGGCAGTTCCCTGTCAATGTAATGCTGCAGCCATTTTTTAATTATCTTTAGTGAAATTTTACTTGCATGTTTGATATTGTTCAATATTTTCCACTTTATGTTGGATCACTTTTCTTTGAAATGGTCACAAATACCAATCTTTTCCAGTCACTTAGCCAGGTAGCTGTCTTCTAAATTTCTTGGCATAAATGAGCGAATGCCTCCAGCATTGCATCCATTTGTTGAAACATGTCGACTGGTATCCCCTCAATTCCTGGAGCCTTGTTTTGCACCAGTGCCTTCAGTGCAACTTGGACTTATGCCTTCAGTATCATCCGTTCTTGATCATATGCTACCTCCTAAAATGGTTAAATATCAACCAATTCTTTTTGGTACAGTGATTCTGTGTATTCCCTCCATCTTCTTTTGATGCTTCCTGTGTCATTCAATATTTTGCCCATAGACTGCTTCAATGTTGTAACTCGAGACTTAAATTTTTCCTTCAGTTCTTTCAACTCAAGAAATGCAGAGCATGTTCTTCTCTTTTGGTTTTCTAACTCTCGGCCTTTGCACATTTCATTACGACACTTTACTTTGTCTTCTCAAGCCGCCATTTGAAATCTTCTGTTTAGCTCTTTTACTTCATCGTTTTTTCCATTCACTTTAGCTACTCTGCTTTCAAGGGCAAGTTTCAGAGTCTCTTCTGACATCCGTCTTGGCCTTTTCTTTCTTTCCTCTCTTTTTAACAACCTCTTGCTTTCTTCATGTATAATGTCCTTGATGTTATTCCACAACTCATCTGGTCTTCGGTCGTTAGTGTTCAGTGCCTCAGATCTATTCTTGAGATGGTCTCTAAATTCGGGTGGGACATACTCAAGGTCATACTTTGGCTCTTGTCTTAGCATCTAGTGCTGCCATAACAGAAATACCACAAGTGGATGGCTTTAACAAAGAGAAATTTATTTTCCCACAGTCTAGTAGGTTACAAGTCCAAATTCAGGGCATCAGCTCCAGGGGAAGGCTTTCTCTCTCTGTCGGCTCTGGAGGAAGGTCCTTGTCCTCAGTCTTCCCCTGATCAAGGAGCTTCTCAGGCACAGGGACCCCATGTCCAAAGGATGTGCTCTGCTCCTGCTGCTGCTTTCTTGGTGGTATGAGGTCCCCAACTTTTTGCTTGCTTCCCTTTCCTTTTATCTCTTAAGAGATAAAAGATGGTGCAGGCCACACTACAGGTAAACTCCCTTTACCTTGAATCGGGGAGGTGACCTGAGTAAGGGTAGTGTTACAATCCCACCCTAATCTTCTAAACATAAAATTACGATCACAAAATGGAGGACAACTACACAATACTGGGAATCATGGCCTAACCAAGTTGATACGCACATTTTTGGGGGGACATAATTCAATCCCTGACAGCTCTCATAGACTTGTTTCGATTTTCTTCAGCTTCTTGCATAGGAGCAATCGATGGTCTGTTCTGCAGTCAGCCCCGGCCTTGTTCTAACTGATGATATTGAGCTTCTCCATTGTCTCTTTCCATCGATGTAGTCAATTTGGTTCCTGTGTATTCTATCTGGCAAGGTCCAAGTATAGCCACCATTTATGTTGTTGAAAAAAGGTATTTGCAAAGAAGAAGTTGTTGATCTTGCAGAATTCTATCATGGGATCTCCAGTGTTGTTTGTATCACCAAGGCCATATTTCCCAACTACTGATCCTTCTTTGTTTCCAACTTTTGCATTCCAATCACCAGTAATTATCAATGCATCTTGATTGCATGTTTGATCAATTTCAGACTGTAGAAGTTGGTAAAAAATCTTCAATTTCCTCATCCTTGGCATTAGTGGTTGGTGCATGAATTTTAATAATAGTCCTATTAACTGGTCTTCATTGTATGCATACGGATATTATCCTATCACTGACAGCATTGTACTTCAGGATGGATCTTGAAATGTTCTTTTTGAGGGGCTCATCTTCTGGCACTACACTGGACAATGTTCCACTGCTATTCACAAGATTTTCACTGGCAATTTTTTTCAGAAGTAGACCACCAGGCCTTTCTTCCTAGTCTGTCTTAGTCTAGGAGCTCTGCTGAAACTTGCCCACCATGGGTGACCCTACTGGTATTTGAAATACCATTGGCATAACTTCCAGCATCACAGCAACACACAAGCCATCACAGTACCACAAACTGACAGACGAGTGGCAGAAACTTATTCTACTTTAGCTTTTCCGTTTGAATTAATACAAGGAAAATGAAATTAAACTTCCCAATAGGGCCAGCATGTAAAATAATCACACCATTGCTTCTTAGGAAGGAGTAGCCAATCCTCACACACATATACACTCAAAACCACTCACAAGGATCGCAAAAGGCAGTGAGGGATACAAGAAGTAAACTACCCTATGGGAAGGCAAGGAAGCTCCCCATCCCTTTCTAGAATAGTGTGATGAAAGATGGTATTGGTTGCCTGGCCTAACCCTCATTTATAACTTCCTTATCCCTGGCCTAGAGGTGGCCATGCAACCCAGTTCTGGCCAATAAAATTAAGCAGAAGTTTCTAGGTGAGGTTTCCAGGGGAGCTTTTTGTCTGGCATGTACCCTTGGCCTTCCATCTCTCTGTCTGCAATGCTGATGTGAGGGCTGGAAACAGAGCAACCACCTTGTAACCATTAGGAAGCATGCATGAGGATGGCAATCTGTATGCTAAGGATGGTAGCACACAGAGAAGGAAGAGCCCAGAACCTTGCATTGACAGCTGCTTTATTCCTGGCCTGCATACCTCCAGGATTCTTTTAATGTGTTGAAGCCAGGTCAGGATATTTGTCACCTGCGATTGAGCTCATGAGAGCCAACACACAGTGTGGGTCGGCACCCTGAAGAGAGAGACTGTGCTGTTCTATTGCAAATTGTAACTGGGAACAGGATCCTAAGAGACAGATGAATGGAGCAGGATCCCTAGATGTATATTTCTGAGATCTAAAGAGTGATCAATGAATAAGACATTCAGAACATGTCTCAGGATGAATGACACAGGCCAAGCGCAGCATGGTTTCTTAGAAGGGAAGTGACAAGGCGAGCAGAGCTGTTCCTGTTTACCAGATACAAAGTTATCTAAATAATTATAAGGAACGTTTTTATTGCCAGAAACAGCTAACTTTTATAAAAGCTTAAAGCATTTTTTATCATTATTTCTGCAAAATGTTTTTTATTAAAGGAAACACCATATGGTAACAGCAAGACGAGTTGGTTACAAGTCACGAATCTAGTCACGGATTTCTTTTCAGCAGTTAAATTCAAAATACTTATCACAGACCCTACATTTAGAAAGAAAAAAAATGCAAGTTTCAAGACTCCTGGAAGTAGGAAACTTAAAGAGTTGTGCATTTATTTTTTGACTTCCTATTATGATACAAAGTAAAGTCTTGTAGGACCTAAGCATTATATTCAAAATATTTAACTGGCAAGCACAGCCCAGGCACTGACCTGTTTGGTCAGAGTCAGCCATAGGGGGCAGGTATGGCTGTTCCGATGCAAAATCTCAGGATGTCAGCCCTTGGGAAACCTTGGGGGAATATCGTGTGTGTGATGCTGAAATGTGTTTCCATTACACACGTTCTGTTCAGTGATCATTCACAATCTAGTCATGACTGAATTGACAGAATGTTAGTGGACCAGGCAGTGGGTTCAATTGTATGGTTTCTATCTCTACACTGGCTTTGTTTTGCTTTTAAATTATTCTAGTGCTTTGGTTTTAGACACAGTGAAAATGCCCAAAACAAACAAACAAGCTAACAAAAAGCAGGAATCCTAACTTCCAGCTCAGTAATTTCCAATTTTAGAGAAGGTAGGGGACTGGCCTTTTGTTTGAAGGGTCACTGAATGATGACTCCTGGAGAGGCAGCGGATTGGTTCTGTGTGTGTGTGCGTGCATGTGTACATGTATGTGCATTTGTGTGTATGCGTGTGTACACGTGTGTAGTTCTCTGCATTTTATCAAATGTGAGGACTTGTATAACCATTACTGCAGGCAGGATAGAGAATCATTACATCACCAGAAACATTTCTGTCCTGCTGCCCTATATGGTCACGCCTACCCTTCCAGAATTATTCTAACACAGTGAAGCCAGGTCAGGATACTGGTCACCTGCCGCTCAGCTCATCAGAACCAACACACGGCGTGGCTCAGCACTCTAAAGAGAGAGACTGTACTGTTCTCTTTCAAGTAGTAACTGGGAGTGGGACCCTAAAAGACAGACAAATGGAACAGGATCCCTGAATGTGCTCTCCTGGGTCCCCTTCCTTCTCCCGCTCCCCATCCTAACCTGTGGCAACTATTAATCTCTTTTCCATCTCTGTAACTTTATCATTTTGAGGATATTGCATAAGTAAGTATGTGACCTTTCCAGATTGGCTTTTTTCACTCGGCACAGTGCTCTGGAGATCGATCCAAGTTGTTGTACATATCAAAAACCAACAGTCCTGACTTCTGTCTCAGACTTTTCCAACTTGGGAAGTTAGGACACTGGCCTGCTGTCTGAAGGAAAACTCCTAGAAGGCGGCAATTAAAACCAAAGCAGTTGGCTGGTTTTTACACTTAAAATCAATTGAAAACTGCTTAGGAGGAGGAGGAACTGTGGCCTCGGGCTGTGGGCTTGGAGCCTGTGTGTAGGAGGCGGGACTGCCAGCTCAGGGTGGAACATCCACAAGACAATCGTATGTTTCTTGTGGTAACAGTGACCACGTCACTGCCTATAGCCCAATTCCCGTGGGTTAGTCGAAAAGGACCTCCCTGCTAACCTAGCTCTTCTCCTGTAATCCTTACCCTGGACCCAGGAGTGCAGTGGGGGAGATTCCCTACCTGCCGCCCCACGTTCTTCTGGCAGGGAGGTGAGCTGGACCTGAATCTCCGTGTCATCTTGGGGCTCTCATGTCTCAGTAACTGCCAAATGCGTTGCCTGCACTATGTTATGTAATCCTTTTAACCAATCTGTAAGATAAATACTGCAAGTGACCCTATTGTACAGCGGAAGCAATCAAGGCTTAGCAAAATTAAGTCACTGCCCCAAGGTTATATAGCAAGCCCAGGGCTTGAATAGCGGCTTACTGGATTCCAGAGTCCTTGCTCTTATCTTAATCACTGCGTCATTCTAGTCCAAAGTGTGAACAGGCCCAAGCCCTACATACACCAACATCTGTCACCTGTTACTGATAGAACCATGTCCCTGAGTGGCACTAGAAGCCTTGAGACTCACCTGAGTCGTGGGTTACAGCCCTTCAGACCTTAAGGTGAGTTGGTCTTAGCAGTGACAAAATACACGTGTGGATATTTACGCTGTTCCTTAAAAGTAAGGAAAATATTACAAAGAAGGTTTTGAGGAGGCTTAGAGCATGGGGGCTTGCCACGATGGTTTTGAAACTCATGGGACCTTTGAGGCTGCTTTAGTTTTTCCCAGTGAAGTAAGCAAGTGATGGAGGTTTCTTAAGATTATAGAGGTGTGTCTCTGTTTTGTCGTCCCTCATCAAAATAAATACCAAGCGAGCTGGTCTGCACATTTGAAAATTAGTGGTTATACGTCTACTCCAGTGTTCATTGTGGCAGTTTTCACAATAGCCAAAATGTGGGAACAACCCAAGTGCCCATCCACAGATGAACGGATAAACAAAACGTGGTATATGCATAGGGTGGAATGTTATTCGACTTTAAAGAGAAATGAAATTCTGATACATGCTATGACGTGGATGAACATTGAAAACATTACACTGCAAAAAATAAGTCAGAGACAAAATATTGTTTGATCCCATTTATATGAAATATGTAGAATAAGCAAATACTTAGATACAGAAAGTAGATTAGAGGTTACCATGGCCTGGGAGGAGGGGGAATGGGGAGTTATTAAGGGGCACAAAGTTTCTGTTTGGGGCGATATAAAATATTTAGAAATGGATAGTGGTGATGATAGGACAACATGGTGAATGTGATTAATGTCACTGAATTGTACACTTAAAAGTGATTAAAATGGTGATCTTTCTATTATATATATATGTGTGTATATATATATCGCCACAATAAATTTTTGAATGGTTAAAATGACGAATTTTATATTGTATGTAGTTTACCACAATAAAGGGAGAAATAGAAAAAAAATTAGTGGCTACAGTATGAAGTAAAGCATTAAAAAAAAAATCATCCTTTCTCCCCTCTTCCTCATTCCCTGCCTTTCCTGAAAAAGCAGACCCTTTCAGCTTGGTTAAGCAGCTCCACTAAGGACATTTAGCCTCTATTGTCACAGAGCCACAAAGAAGGCATATCTGCCAAGGCCCTGTGTTTCTACGTGTCTCTCCACTTATGACATGGCCCTGTTTCACCTGGCCACGGAGACCACCCCTTGGGAGCCTTGCTTTCAGCCACAATGACAAATAGACACCTTATCTGGGAAATGAAGTAAGGGGAAACAGCTTGTTCCTCTCCAGCCTGTGGGAGGAGAGCTATTAAAGACTCCCACGCTCCAGGGTTTTGTTGCATTTTATTCACTGGCTCGCCCCCAAAAAAACAACCCAGTGCCGTCGACTCGATTCCAACTCATAGCGACCCTATAGGACAGAGTAGAACTGCCCCATAGAGTTTCCAAGGAGCGCCTGGTGGATTAGTTCAGTCTTCTGCAAATAGCCCCTTTGAGAAAATGAGCACGGTACCCTCTGCCCTCAACGGTGCATTCTTATCAGGAGCCTTATTGAGGCAGAGTGTGTACAGCATCCTCCTGGATTAAAAAAAAACCGACCACCGCCCTTGCCCATCAGGTCGGTGGAATCAGAGGACCCCTCCAGGCCCCACAGGAGCTGTCTGCCTGCGTCCCACCAGTCCCTCCCCCACCTCTACACTCAATTTTGAAAGCATCCCCAGAGGGTAGGTGCACTACTGCTGCCCTCTGATATGAAACACACTCACTTCAAGTTGGAGGAGGAAGAGTTTAGCCAAATACTACAACTGTATTCTCATTTCCAACTTCTGTTCTTTTAACCAGCTCTGCGCTCTCCCCATGTTGTAGAGGAGGTTCCCACGTGTGGCAGCTTGCGGAGGGGGGGCGGGCAGTCAGGGTTCATGCATGACAATGGAGGGGACTGGTGCTGCAGCGGCCTCCATTATGACTCTGGGTCTTTCTCTCCCCTGTGCCTTTAGCCTCAGTGCCAGGCTTCCTGTGGTTTTTACCATACTCTGCAGAGGGTTCCATGCCAGAAACTTGTGGAGTTTCTCTAAGATTGCTGGGGCTTGCCAGTGTCTCTGAATCATGGCTTTAGCTGACATCATCCAGCTAATGTCATCGGTTGCTCCACTGGCTCCTGTACCTACCAGCATCCTTCCCTCCCTGCCAAGGTGCTCCTCACCTGCCAGACCATTGTTCTGTCACCACCATGGCTATGAACTAATAGCCTGGCCTACCCATCCTCTTCCTGGCCTCCTGGTCAACAGGCTCCTGGGACTTTTCTGGGTACCTGTCTATGGCTCCACCACCATCTGTCTATTCCTGCTTGAGACCAGAATTTTCCGTGCAGATTTGGTCTTGGGAAAGACAGATTTGACTCTCAATTTTAAGATTTAGATGTACCTCGGAGCTAGGCCTTTTCTCAAAGTCTACTTCAAACTCTTACCCAGGTTTGCTTGCTCCCCAACTCGTTCTTATTACTCATTACCATGACACAATGCAGTAGGGTTCAGACGGGGGTTTGCTGGTGGCTCATTTCTCACGGATCCAATTTGGGGATACAGGTTTTCACCCTCCCACCACTCTGCTTCTAATCTTCACACTTCTCTCCCAGCTCTGATTTTGTCCTTTCTTCCCACATCATTTCTCTCCCCAGACTTCTTAGCCCTTCCATTCTAAACATAGTCTCTACAAATGAGCAAAGTCAGTGAGTCTAATGGGTGAAGGTGGAATGAGAATGGGATCACAATTCTCAAAAATTCTAGGACACTGGTTTTATTAAGTGTGTGTGTGTGTATGTGTCATTATATGTAGTGCCTTCACAGCAATGACATCAGTAAGAATTTTGCTGGGAGGAGGTCTTCAGAATTGAAGGTTTTTTGTCCATGGAAAGTTTCCTGTTTTTTCTGGTGGACTTTTTTTTGGAAGGCAGATCGCCTTGTTTGGTTGGTTGCTTTTTCTTAACCCTACTACTGCCTTTCCTGAACTTGCCCCAATTTTTTTGTTCATTTTGTTTTAATTGAGATGAAATCCACATAACATAAAACTAACAGTTTTTTTATTGTGGTAAAATGTATATAACAAAATATTTGTCATTTTAACCACTTAAACATTTACAATTCAGCAGCATTTAGTACATTCACTGCTGTCTCATTCCAAAATATTTTCATCTCCCCACAAGGAATCCTGCACCACTTAAGCAGTCACTCCTCACTCCCTCCTCCCCCAGCTCCTGGTAACCACAGTCAGCTTCCCGTCTCTAAGAATTTACCTACTATGGATATTTCTCATAAATGCAGTCATACACTATGTGGCTTTTTGTGTCTGGCTTTTTTCATTTAGCCTAGTGTTTTTGAGGTTCATCCATGTTATAGCATGTATCAGTACTTCATTCCTTTTTAATGGCTGAATAATATTCATTTGTATCCATATACCACATTTTCTTTATCCATTCATCTCTTGATGGATACTAGGGTTGTTTCCACCTTTTGGCTATTGTGAGTAATGCTGCTGTGAACAAATGTGTACAATTATCTGTTTGCATTCCTGCTTTCAGTACTTTTGGTGGGTGTGTACCTAGGAGTGAAATTGGTAGATCATAAGGTGATTCTAAGGAACCAAAAAAAATTTTTTTTTGGTGGTGCAGTGGTTAAGTGCTCAGCTGCTAACTGTAAGGTTAGCAGTTTGAACCCACCAGCCTTTGGAGAAAGGTGTGGCAGTCTGCTTCCATAAAGATTTGCAGCCTTGGAAACCCTAAGGGGCAGCTCTACTCTGTCCTATAGGTTCACTATGAGTTGGAATCAACTCAATGGCAGTAGATTGGCCTGGTTGTTATGGTGATTCTATGTATAACTTTTTGAGCAGCCACCAAACCATTTTCTCTGTGCTTTTTGAGTGTCTGCAAAGTAGTGGGTATATTTGAGGGTATTAGAAACAAGGAAAAGAAATCAGGTAACATTATTATAAACAGGTAAACTTCCTATCCCGTAAGAGTTTCTTTAAATAGAAAAATAAATAATAATAGTCTTTGAAGGAATTCTTGTATAAAGAAGGAGATAAGCAGGTATCTATAGCCCCGCTGAGAAATGGGGTCACAACACTCCTGAGAGAAATTATGCTTTTGCCTATGGCCAGTGGGTACCTACAGGTGTGTATATTGGGGCGGGAAGGGGGGAGGTATGTGAGGATTATGGGGCAGGAGCAGGATATATGGGTCTGATAGTATCAATAACATGATCAATTTACTGCCCTGTAGGCTATGCCTAATTATTTGAGTTTTGAAAATTTTCCTGACTGTAGTCCTCATCTCTCTTGAGAGCCTTAAGAAAAGTTCTTTCAGGATTTCAGTATCTTATTAAATGGCTACTTAAGCTTTCTTTTGAACTTTTCACTTTTCTCATCTCTAAAATTTCCTTGATAGGACAGGCTTAAGTTGGTGACTTACATTCTTCAATGATCTGCCACACTGGAAACCACAGAGACCTTTTGTCTACCCCAGCCCTAAGGCTGGACTCCTCAGCCCACCCTGTTGTGGGACATTGTCCATGAGCTCTGGAAGGCAACATATGAGGCCAGGAGCATCCACCATCTTTCTCACAGTGGCTGAAAGGCTACAGTGTTTGTATTGATTTATAGAAGCACTTAATCCATGCTTCCAGTTGTGTTGTCTCTTTGCAGTTGTACCAAACAGCTTGACTATTAGAAGATTCAAGTCATGCTTTATGACGACCTTATGAAAGTTTCATGCTAGCATTTGATCAGTAAAGGGCTGGCATAGAACAAACTCATGTTCCTTCTGATGCTGCTGTTGAAGGCTCACCCTTCACTGAAATTGTCTTCAGGTTAGGGTGGCTTCATCAGGGAGAGCAACGTGTTGTTGGTAGATCACATGGTCTGGCAGAACTGGATGAGAGACTGACTGCAGCTTTGGAAAGCGTGTTCATTAAAAACATGATGAGGAGGGTGGAGCCAAGATGGTGGAATAGACAGACGCTTTCATCAAGCCCTCTTTACAACAAAGACCTGAAGAAACAAGTGAAACGAGTATATTTGTGACAAGCTGGGAGCTCTGAGCATCAAAGGCAAGCTTAGCGAACTGAGGGGCAAGGGAAGGAAGAGACCGTTCAGAAGCGGAGAGGAGTTGCCGGACCTGAATCGCGGGGAGCCCTCAGGCACCATTCCCTGAGCCGCGGCGGTGGTACTAGCGTTGGGCCGCAGTTTCCTCAGGGAGAAGCAGCCAGCCACACAGCCCACTCACACCTCCGGAACCTGAGGAGAAGGGTGCTCTCGGCAAAAGCTAAGTGCTTGCGGATATTTTACCTCGTCCCCCTTACACCCCTACTCCGTAACCCAGCTTCAGCGGCTGAATCCCTAGGCCTGAGATAGGCCCTGGTGAGCACCTGGAGCCGTCCTTCTGGCCTTGGGGAAGGACAAATTTCCAACTAGGGGGAAAAGATAATTTGCTAGCTCCATTAACTGGGGAGCTCAGGACAGAAGCAGCTCCTGTCCAGGCATAAGCCATCCATGGACCTTGAGCACCTTTCCCTTCTGCATGGATCTGTGTGGGCCTATTACAGGAGAATAGGCCCTTGTTGGCAAACTCCAACCATTTCAGCTGTGCGGTGGAGAGGTGGATGCTTGACGTTTGACATTGCTTTGCCTATTAAACAAGATCCTCACCTACCCACAACAGGGACCTAAGGACTGGTGGCTCCACTTGGGTCGCCCAGCCACCCATGACAGGGGCCCAGGGATAACTGGTACCTCCCAGTCCTTACAACCAAATCTTTGGGTACCCATGGTCCCTCTGCAGAGCCCACCCACCAGCACGCTGTATGGAACAGAGACACGTTTTCCTCAGAGACACTTGGGGGTTGGTTCTCAGCCCCCTGCCTTGTTCAGAGCATGACCCCCTGCTGCAATCAGATACCGGTATATACGCCAATCACCCCTGCCCCTCTAAGACCGTAGGACAGAGCCTGTACCACACACTTGATGATCAGCTACCTGGAAACCTGAGCTGAATTCATACAAGAAAACTGAATGGACTCCTAGACTGATAGACCTGATAACAGCTCTAGCCAGCTGGGGGCAGGACACCAGAGCTCCAAAGGCAAAAATAATCAAGCTAGCTCACTCAAGAAACCCACAGGTGTGTACCAAAACAAAACAAAGCAAGCAGCTACGACACAGTAAGCAAGCATAAACTAATACAATAACTTATAGATGGTTCGGAGACAATAGTCAATGTCAAGGCACATAAAGAAACGGGCCATGATCACCTCAACATGCTCTCAAAACAAAGAATCCAGGGATCTTCTAGATGAAAGTGCATTCGTGGAATTACCAGATGCAGAATACAAAAGTTTAATGTACAGAACCCTTCAAAACATCAGGAAGGAAATGAGGCAATAGGCAGAACAAGACAAGGAACACACAAATAAAGCAACTGAAGAATCCGGAAAGATTATTCAGGAACGTAATAAAAAGTATAATAAGCTGGAAAAATCCATAGACAGACAGCAATCAGAAATTCAGAAGATTAACAATAAAATTACAGAATTAGATGACTCGGTAGAAAGCCAGAGGAGCAGAATTGAGCAAGTAGAAGCTAGAATTTCTGAACTTGAAGATAAATCACTTGGCACTAACATATTTGAAGAAAAGTTAGATATAAGAATTAAAAAAATGAAGAAACCTTAAGAATCATGTGGTACTCTATCAAGAGAAATAACCTATGAGTGATTGGAGTACCAGAACAGGGAGGGATAACAGAAATTACAGAGAAAATTGTTGAGGATTTGTGGGCAGAAAACTTCCCTGATATTGTGAAAGATGAGAAGATATCTATCCAAGATGTTCATCGAACTCCACGTAAGGTAGATCTTAAAAGAAAGTCACCAAGACATATTATAATCAAGCTTGCCCAAACCAAAGGTAAGGAGACAATTGTAAGAGCAGTGAGGGATAAAAGAAAAGTCACCTACAAGGGAGAGCCAATAAGAATAAGCTCGGACTACTCAGCAGAAACCATGCAAGCAAGAAGGCAATGGGATGACATATTTAAAAAATCGAAGGAAAGAAATTGCCTGCCAAGAATCATATATCCATCAAAACTGTCTCTCAAATATGAAGGTGAAATTAAGACATTTCCAGATAAACACAAGTTGAGGGAATTCATAAAAACCAAACCAAAACTACAAGAAATACTAAAAGGAGTCCTTTGGTTAGAAAATCAATAATATCAGGTATCAACCCAAGACTAGAACACTAGGCAGAGCAACCAGAAGTCAACCCAGGCAGGGAAATTCAAAAAAAAAAAAAAAAAGCCCAACGCAGGGTAACACTGATGTTATTATATAAAAGAAGACAACGTTAAAATAATAAAGAGGGACTAAGAAATGTAATCATACACCTTCCATATGGAGAGGAAGATACAGTGATACAAAGAAATAAAAGTTATAAATTTAGAAAAATAAGGGTAAATAATAAGGTAACCACAAAGGAGACAAACTATCCTACTCATCAAAATAAAATACAAGGGAAAAATACAGACTCAGCAGAAACAAAATCAACAACAACAAATATGAGGAAAGGAGAATATATAAAGAAAATCTACCTAGCACATAAAATCAAGTGGGAAAAAGAAGCTGTCAACACACAAAAAAAGACATCAAAATCATAGCACTAAATTCATACCTATCCATAATTACCCTGAATGTCCATGGACTAAATGCACCAATAAAGAGACAGAGAGTGGCAGAATGGATTAAAAAACAAGATCCGTCTATATGCTGCCTACAGGAGACATACCTTAGACTTAGAGACATAAGCAAACTAAAACTCAGAGGATGGAAAAAAATATATCAAGCAAACAACAATCAAAAAAGAGCAGGAGTGGCAATATTAATTTCTGACAAAATAGACTTTAAAGTTAAATCCATCAGAAAGGATAAGAAAGGACACTATATAGTGATTAAAGGGACAAATACACCAAGAAGATATAACCATATTAAATATTTATGCACCCAATGGCGGGGCTGCAAGATACATAAAACAAACTCTATCAGCATTGAAAAGTGAGATAGACAGCTCCACAATAATAGTAGGAGACTTCAACACACCACTTTCAGTGAAGGACAGGACATCCAGAAAGAAGCTTGATAAAGACAGGGAAGATCTAAATGCCACAATCAACCAACTTGACCTCATAGACATATACAGAACACTCCACCCAACAGCAACCAACTATACTTTGTTTCCTAGTGCACATGGAACATTTTGTAGAATGGACCACATATTAGGTCATAAAGCAAGCCTTAACAGAATCCAAAACATTGAAATATTACAAAACATCTTCTCTGACCATAAGGCCATAAAAGTGGAAATCAATAACAGGAAAAACAGGGAAAAGAAATCAAACACTTGGAAACTGAACAATACCCTGCTCAAAAAAAGACTGGATTATAGAAGACAGTAAGGATGGAATAAAGAAATTCATAGAACCCAATGAGAATGAAAACACTTCCTATCAGAACCTTTGGGACACAGCAAAAGCGGTACTCAGAGGCCAATTTATATCAATAAATGCACACATCCAAAAAGAAGATAGGGCCAAAATCAAAGAACTATCCCTACAACTTGAACAAATAGAGAGCAACAAAAGAAACCCACAGGCACTAGAAGAAAACAAATAATAAAAATTAGAGCTGAACTAAATGAAATAAAAAAACAATTGAAAGAATTAGCAAGACCAAAAGCTGATTTTTTGAAAAACTTCACAAAATCGATAAACCATTGGCCAAACTGACAAAAGAAAAGCAGGAGAGGAAGCAAATAACCCAAACAAGAAATGAGATGGGCGATATTACAACAGACCCAACTGAAATTAAAAGAACCATATCAGAATACTACGAAAAACTATATTCAAACAAATTTGAAAACCTAGAAGAAATGGATGAATTCCTAGAAGCACACTACCTACCTAAACTAACACAAACAGAATAGACCCATAACAAAAGAAGAGATTGAAAAGGTAATCAAAAAACCCCCAACAACAACAAAAAAAAAGCCCTGGTCTGGATGGCTTCACTGCAGAGTTCTACCAAACTTGCAGAGAAGAGTTAACACCACTAACTACTAAAGGTATTTCAGAGCATAGAAAAGGATGGAATACTACCAAATTCATTCTATGAAGCCACCATATCCCTGATACCAAAACGAGGTAAAGACACCACAAGAAAAGAAAATTATAGACCTATATCCCTCATGAATGTAAATGCAAAAATCCTCAACAAAATTCTAGCCAATAGAATTCAACAACATATCAAAAAAATAATTCACCATAACCAAGTGGGATTCATACCAGGTAGGCAGGGACGGTTCAACATTAGAAAAACAATTAATGTAATCCACCACATAAATAAAACAAAAGACGAGAATCACATAATTTTGTCAATCGATGCAGAAAGGGTATTTGACAAAGTTCAACACTTATTCATGATAAAAACTCTCAGCAAAATAGGAATAGAAGGAAAATTTCTCAACATAATAAAGGGCATTTATATAAAGCCAACAGGCAACATCACCCTAAATGGAGAGAGCCTGAAAACATTCCCAGTGAGATCAGGAACCAGACAAGGATGCCCTTTATCACCACTCTTATTCAACATTGTGCTGGAAGTCCTAGCCAGAACAATTAGGCTAGATAAAGAAATAAAGGGCATCCAGATTGGCAAGGAAGAAGTAAAAGTATCTCTATTTGCAGATGACATGATCTTATACACAGAAAACCCTAAGGAATCCTCCAGAAAACTACTGAAACTAACAGAAGAGTTCAGCAGAGTATTGGGATGCAAGATAAACATACAAAAATCAGTTGGATTCCTCTACATCAACAAAAAGAACATCGAAGAGGAAATCACCAAATCAATGCCATTTACAGTAGCCCCCAAGAAGATAAAATACTCAGGAATAAATCTTACCAGAGATGTAAAAGACTTATACAAAGAAAACTACAGTACACTTCTGTAAGAAACCAAAAGAGACTTACATAAGTGGAAGAACATACCTTGCTCATGGATAGGAAGACTTAACATTATAAAAATGTCTATTCTACCAAAAGCGATCTATACCTTTAATGCAATTCCGATCCAAATCCCAAGGACATTCTTTAATGAGATGGAGAAACAAATCACCAATTTCATATGGAAGGGAAGGAGGCCCCGGATAAATAAGGCATTACTGAAAAAGAAGAACAAAGTAGGAGGCCTTACTTTACCTGATTTTAGAACCTATTATACCGCCACAGTAGTCAAAACAGCCTGGTACTGGTACAACAACAGATACATTGACCAATGGAACAGAATTGAGAATCCAGATATCAATCCATCCACCTATGAGCAGCTGATATTTGACAAAGGCCTCAAAACAGTTAAATGGGGAAAAGACAGTCTTTTTAACAAATGGTGCTGGCATAACTGGATATCCATCTGCAAAAAAAATGAAACAAGACCCATACCTCACTCCATGCACAAAAACTAACTCAAAATGGATCAAAGACCTAAATATAAAATCTAAAACAATAAAGATCATGGAAGAAAAAATAGGGACAACGTTAGGAGCCCTAATACATGGCATAAACAGTATAGAAAACATTATAAAGAACGTAGAAGAAAAACTAGATAACTGGGAGCTCCTAAAAATCAAACACCTATGCTCATCCAAAGTCTTCACCAAAAGAGTAAAAGGACTACCTACACACCGGGGAAAAGTTTTTAGCTATGACATTTCTGATCAGCGCCTGATCTCTAAAATCTACAGGATACTGCAAAAACTCAACTGCAAAAAGACAAATAACACGATTAAAAAATGGGCAAAAGATATGAATAGACACTTCACTAAAGAAGACATTCAGGTAGCTAACAGATATATGAGGAAATGTTCACGATCATTAGCCATTAGAGAAATGCAGATCAAAACTACAATGAGATTTCATCTCACTCCAACAAGGCTGGCATTAATCTAAAAACACAAAATAATAAATGTTGGAGAGGCTGTGGAGAGATTGGAACACTTCTACACTGCTGGTGGGAATGTCAAATGGTACAACCACTTTGGAAATCGATTTGGTGCTTCCTTAAAAAGCTAGAAATAGAACTACCATACGATCCAGCAATCCCACTCCTTGAAATATATCCTAGAGAAATAAGAGCCTTTACACAAACAGATATACGCACACCCATGTTTATTGCAGCACTGTTTACAACAGCAAAAATATGGAAGCAACCAAGGTGCCCATCAATGGGTGAATGGATAAATAAATTATGGTATATTCACACAATGGAATACTATGCATCGATAAAGAACAGTGAGGAATCTGTGAAACATTTCATAACATGGAGGAACCTGGAAGGCATTATGCTGAGTGAAATTAGTCAGATGCAAAAGGACAAATATTGTATAAGACCACTATTATAAGATCTTGAGAAATAGTATAAACTGAGAAGAACACATTCTTTTGTGGTTACGAGAGGGGGGAGGGAGGGAGGGTGGGAAACAGGTATTCACTAATTAGATAGTAGATAAGAACTACTTTAGGTGAAGGGAAAGACAGCACATGGTACAGGGGAGGTCAGCACAATTGGACTAAACCAAAAGCAAAGAAGTTTCTTGAATAAACTGAACGCTTCGAAGGCCAGCGTAGCAGGGGGCAGGGGTCTGGGGACCATGGTTTCAGGGGACATCTAAGTCAATTGGCATAATAAAATCTATTAAGAAAACATTCTGCATCCCAGTTTGAAGAGTGGCGTCTGGGGTCTTAAACGCTAGCAAACAGCCATCTAAGATGCATCAATTGGTCTCAACCCACCTGGATCAAAGAGAATGAAGAACACCAAGGACACAAGGTGATTAGGAGCCCAAGAGACAGAAAGGGCCACAAGAACCAGCAACTGCATCACCCTGAGACCAGAAGAACTAGATGGTGCCCAGCTACAACCAATGACTGCCCTGACAGGGAACACAACAGAGAACCCCTGAGGGAGCAGGAGAGCAGTGGGATGCAGACCCCAAATTCTCATGAGACCAGACTTAATGGTCTGACTGAGACTGGAAGGACCCCAGTGGTCATGGCCCCCAGACCTTCTGTTGGCCCAGGACAGGAACCATTCCCGAAGCCAACCCTTCAGACATGGATTAGACTGTACAATGGGTTGGAGTGGGGTGCTGGTGAGGAGTGAGTTTCTTGGATCGGGTGGACACTTGAGACTATGTTGGCATCTCCTGCCTGGAGGGGAGATGAGAGAGTGGAGGGGGTTAGAAGCTAGCAAAAAGGACACGAAAAGAGAGAGTGGAGGGAGAGAGCAGGCTGTCTCATTAAACCATTAGGGGGAGAGTAATTGGGAGTTTTAGCGAGGTGTATATGGGTTTTTGCGTGAGAGACTGACTTGATTTGTAAATTTTCACTTAAAGCACAATAAAAATTACTTAAAAAAAAAAAAGCAGGCTAAACTTTGCTGTTTCAGTCTCCTTTGAGGAAGTGAAAAGCAAATTCCTTTTTAGCAGGTGTTTAATAAATGTCTGTTATTTACACTACAGCCAGCCACACTGATGGCTTCCATTCATTGAGTGATGATTACATAATAGGAACATTTGTGTGCGTGTAATGTCCACTGAGCCTTTTACCTCAGCATCCTTCCACCGTTGTGGCTGTATAGTGGCCCCAGTCCCAGGGGTGACTCCTAGTTAATCTAAGCCAGTGATGGTCATTCCATTCCTTCCACCCAGGTCTAAGCCAATCAGTGCACCATACTTCTATATGACAGGGGTTGGTTTAGGACTGAGCAGTAACCAGCTGGGACCAATGCTTTGTGAGGGGGATGTGAGATGTCTGAGGGCTTCTGGGAGTTTCCCCACTCTTGAGAGTGAACCTCATTAGGGATGTGACCCTGTGTGGATGAGGACTGCAGCCTGTGTGCTTGGAGAGCAGAACTGGGAACAGGCAGAGAAACCAGCCAGAGCCACTGGCTGGGACAGCCCTCTCACCTGCCCTGCTGCTTTTTTAAAATATAATTCATCTTATTTTTGTTTTTGTTGTTGAGAATATACACAGCAAGCAGAACTTACACCAATTGGACAGTTTCTCCATGTACATTTCAGTGACACTAATTCCATTCTTCGAGTGGTGCAGTCATTCTCACCCTTCTATTCTGAGTTGTTCCCCCGCACCCCCCATCAACATAAACTCATTTAATCTTTGGAATTGCTGTTGTCAGTTTGATCCCATATAGATAGATCTTAAAAGAGCACAGTGCCCTGCCTTGCCTTTTTTTTTAATTATTTTTATTTTTGTATTGCTAGTTCTTATGTGGAAAGTAGAGGTTTATTTTAAAATGTTAAATAAAAATTCCACAGGTATTTTTAAAATTCTATTCTGTAGATATATAAGTAAAAGTACATTTTTCTAAGCACGTAGTAACCACGGACATGTTTATTGAATATTGATTTTTCCATAAGTAAACCCATTTAAAGAAAAATATACTCATTTTAATAGAATTTTTTTTTAATTTCTGAATTTTTAAATTTTTATTAAGGGTATCTTTCTTAATTTTTTATTTGTATTGAGCTAAAATTTATATATAGTGCAATGCACAGATCTTAATTACACAATTGAGTGAGTTTTGATAAATGTATGTTATGGTTACTACCGTTAGCTGCTGTTGAGTCAGCTCTCAACTCATGGCTACCCCGTGTCTTACAGAGTAGAACTGCTCCATAAGGTTTTCTTGGCTGTAATCTTTATGGAAACAGATCGCCAGGCCTTTTCTTCCCCTGCCCTGCTTCAAAAGATTTCTGCATCCTTCATTTGAATGAAGAATTCTGTGACCTGCAGCCAACATCATCCTAACTAGTATGTTAGCAAGTTACCCATACAACACTCCTCTGACACAGGTGCCATGATAGCCTCCACATGCAGAGGCCAGGGGTGGGAGCAAGTAACTTACCCAGGTCCACAGCTGTAAGTAGCAGAGTTGGGGTACGAACGCAGATTTCTCAGATTCCTAAGCCAGCAGTTCTATCCATTCCCACATCCTGACCAACTTTCTGGACTGCCAGGAGAATGAACAAATCAGTCTCAGAAGAAAAACAACCAGAATGCTCCTTAGAAGCAAAGAAGGCAAGACTTTAGCTTGCTGACTTTGGACACATCATCAGGATAGACCAATCACTAGAAAAGGACATTCTGTTTGGTAAAGTAGAGGGCCAATGAAAGTGTGAGAAACCTTCAATGAGATGGGTTGACACAATAGCACAACAGTGGACTCGAACATACCAGTGATCATGAAGACAGTGCAGGACCAGGTAACGTTTCATTTTGTTATACATAAGGTCACCAGGAGTTTGAGCCAACTTGACGGGACCTACCAACAACAACATAGAATACATGGAAGATTGCACGAAGCTTAACTGCAAGGTGTAATGACCAATCGTAAAGAAAACATCCCCATCAAGATCTATTTGGCAATTAAATGTTAGTGGCAAAGGAAATAGTTCTGAACATCTTGGTCATTCTACTCAGCCAGGCCACTTCATTAACTTTATCACAGCATTTGGCACTCTTCAGGGGGAGTAATGGTGTTTGCATGCTAATCTGCACCATTTATACCATAACTAACATCAACAAAATGGTATCCTAGAAAAGAAACGTTAAAAAAAATAAAACTGACTTTCTGAATTAGGACTACAGTAGCAATGAAGTTATTATTAGCCCTGTTCTACTTTCTGGTTCTCGTGATGCCAAATTCCCCAGGGAAATGACCTCTAAAGAGATTTCCTGGAAATCCACATTTATAGGGTGGTTTTTAGGGCTCTTGGGCAGAGGGAATAAGTACCCCCCACCCCCACACCCACAGCTTCACCCCTTGCTCCTTTTCCAGCATTTAGTTTGAGAAGCAGGAGCACTTAGATTTGTGGTGGGCGATCTTTCGTAGACACAATTCATCGTGTTTGTCTGCAATATAATGATCTTTTTATTTTTCAGCAGATATCCTGCAGAGATAAATACCAATTTATGTATGGGTATATCTTATTGATCCTTTATTAGCTCTTTTCAGGGACAGTGGAATAAAAAGGCCCATGTGAAGAAAGCACAAAAAGCCCATTTGCTGCAAACAGGCGAATAAATAAATCACCAGGCCTCTACAGCCACCTTTTATACCAAAGCGAGCCCATGGTGACCCTGTGCACCGTGGAGTCAAAGGGGCGCTGGGGAAAGTTCACCGCTCAAAATGCCCCCAATCCTGTGATGTGGTGTTGGGCACCGCCTGTAGTGCCCTGTAATTATGGGACGAATTCATCAGAACGGTCCTCACCAATTCATAGTTTAACCCTTAACGGTCCTCACCAATTCATATTTTAACCCTTAGCGGTCCTCACCAATTCATATTTTAACCCTCAGTTGAAAAGACAAAACATGTTTTCCAGCCTTGATGATGCCTTTCATTATTTTTAATTACTAAAGGCATCCATCTGGTACCTTGCATTCCCAGACAGCCTGCTGAGACCAGCACAAAGCCAGGCAAGCTTCCTTCTAGAAGAAAGGAGCCTTCCCTGTGAACAGAGACAGTGGCATGCTCGTTACATGTCTTCAGGTGGCACACAGAAGAGGAAATTTAAGCATACATGCGTGCGCGCGCGCACACACACACAGAAGTCTTCCATCCTGCCGGGATCCAGTTTCTGTGGTTCACCAATGGCAGGCTTGTCTGCCTGTAGTGCATTCACTGGCACTTGGAGTATAATTCCAGACAGGGGCTTTCTGGGCCCCTTGTTGCTGGGCTGCTGCCACTCAGAACCCCCAGCCAAGCAAGGTGCCAGAGTTCTCTTAGTTTTTCAAACAAGAGTTCTCTGGAAGCACATCACCCACCCAGTCTTGGGGTCTTCAGAGTGCAGCAGCCCCAGCCTCTAGGCAGCAGCAGAATGTGGCTGGGGGCCACCTAGCCTTGGGGTCTTCAGTGAGCAGTAGCCCCAGCCTCTAGGCAGCAGCAGAATAGGGCTGGGGGCTGGGTCAGGAAGAAGTTGAGTAGGTAATGGGGGACAGTGAGCTTTCTTAGGGCAGAGATCAAGTCTTACTCACCCTCATCCCCTCAGTGCTAGAACAGTGCATATCACTTAATAGTAGTCAACCTCAGTGTCTGTTAGTATTTATTAAGCACCTGCTGTGTGCCAGTCTCAGAGTCCTTGGGTAATACAAACAATTAACACCCTCAGCTGCTAACCAAAATGCTTGTGGTTCAAGGCTCAAGTCCACCCAGAGGCACCTTGGAAGAAAGGCCTGGTGATCTACTTCTGAAAAATCAGTCATTCGAAACCCTAAGGAGCACAGTTCTACTCTGACACACATGGGGTCGCCGTGAGTCAGAATGTAGGCAACAGCAACCAATTTTGGTATGTGCCAGGCTCAGAGACTATAGCAGTGACAAGATTAAGGAAACAGCACTGTCCATGTCTAGCTTACCTTCTAGCAGGGAAGACAGAGAATAATATAAATGAGTAGCATATATAGTGTTTTTAGATTGTGATAAGTGCTATCAAGAAAAAGCAAGGAGATGAGAGAAGAATTACTGGGGTGGGGGGTGGAGTAGCGACGGGTCGAGTAGGGATGGAGTGGTGAGCAATTTGAAATGAGATGGTCAGGGAAGGCTTTGTTGAGATGCTGACAATGGAGCAACAGCATGAACCACGGGGATACCTGGGGAAAGAGCATTCCAGGCAGTGGGAACAGCACCTGCAAAGGTTCCAAGGCAGGAGCGTGACCCAAGGTTGAAGAATAGATGGTTCAGTGGGCACCAACCCAGAGAGGCCATAGTAGCTAGATCAGAGTGAGGGAAGGGAGGTGTAGGGATAGAATCAGAGATAACGGGTGGTCTTGTAGGCCATTGTAAGGACATTGACTTTTATGTAAGTGAGATGGGAAGCCTCTAGAAGATTTTGAGCACAGGTGACATGATGTGACCTACATTTTAATAGCACTTTTTTCAGCTACTCTAAGGGCACAAGGGTAGAAGCAGGGAGACCAGTTAGGAGACTGCTGTGCTAATTCAGACAAGAGATTGTGGAGGTTGGATGACAGTGAAGAAAGTGGTGAGAAGTGGTCGGTCAGACACTGAATGTATTTTGAAGATAGAATCTATGGCATTTGCTTACAGATTAGATGTGGGATGTGAAAATAAGAGGACTCAAGGATGACTCTAAGGTTTTTGGCCCAAACAACTGGAAGGATAAGATGGGGAAAACTATGGGGAAAGTAGATTTGGGAGGTAAGATTAGAATTTCAGTTTTGGACGTTTTAAGTCTGAGACGCCCAAGTGGAGATACAAGTCTGCTCAGGTTTTACTGGGGTTGGGGGCTTCAGGGCCATGTGGACCTTTCCATAGGGCTGCTCAAAATATGGTAGCCAGCTTCCCCCAGAGCAAGTGATCAGAGAGAGAGCAAGATGGAAGTCAGGTGTTATTTATAAGCTAAGCTCAGAAGTGACACATCATTACTTCTGCCATATTCTACTGGCTGCACAGGCCAACCCTGGTATAATGTGGAGGGGACCACACAAGGGCATGAATTCTAGCAAGCAGGGATCATTGGGGATCACCTTACAGACTGGCTCCCGCAATGGGTGAGGGTGGAATAGATGCTAGACAGGCAATGAGTGTCTGCTACAATGAGGCTCCGAGGAGTTAAATCCCTTTTTGAAGATATGATCCTGAGAGTCAGAAGGACAAAGTCAGACATACAGCCACCAGTGAGCCTGCACTTTGTTGTTAACTAGCCTTTTCTCATTGACTGCTGAAATATGTTGAATTCTCAACTCATTCTAGATTTCTAAGATGTCTCTCTTTAATTATTGACTTCAGAGGTTCATCTTAAAATCTATTATCAAAATCCTCCATTTTCTCAAATTCTAAACTCATTCTTAAGTATTTTATACTTCATCCTGAACCTTTTCTAAAGATGAAGAATATATCTGATATGGCTTTGACAAATAGTTGAGTTCAAAAGCTGCCACTAAGCCAGTTCCGCCCCACCCCCATCCCTCTCTGAACTGTCACTACCTCACCCCTCCTGCCCTCGCCCTCCATCTTCCCCACAGCGTTCCTACTGTGGGACCAGGCTTTTCAGCTGACATTCAGGAGCCCCATGATCATAGTGGTCTGAGGGGTAAAATGACACCTCCCATTTTGAGCAAAAGGGATGGAAAAGATAGCACGTTTGGTACAAAGCATGCAGCCAGCCGAAATGCACAAAATGTAAAAAGAAGATAACTTTGAGAGCTGCAGGAATTACCTTCTTCACAGCGAATTTGCTGGAGGAACTTGACTCTTTTCCTCACCAAGAGTGGTCAGGGCAGGGCATGAGGCTAACACCGCAGGCAAAAATTGGGGAAAACAGTAAAAACAATGATAATAAAAGAGATAGCTGATTATTAACATATGCCAGACAATATGCCAAGTGTACTGCCTGGACTATATCATTTTGTCCTAATAACATCTCCAAGGCTCAGAAAGATTGAGTATCTTGCTCAAAGACACATTACTAGTCATTGACAGAGCCTTGAGGAGTAACCAAAAAAAGTTAGTTCAGCTATTGCTAGCTGATTCTGAGTACTTTTCACCTGTTCATTCATTCCGTAAATACAAACTAGATGTTCCCTATGGGCAAACACATGGATCCCTGCTACTTTTTAGTTTGCATTGTGGTTAGCCTAAAACAGTAAGAGATTGGGTGTGTTGATGTTCAGAGGGGAGCCAATAAATGACATCCCTCTTCCTTTGCTGAGTTCAGACCTAATTAAGAAGTAGACCCAGGAATCAGACAGGCGAAGATCAAAATTCAGCTTTATTACTGAGATAACTGAGTTCGAGGATATGGCTGAATTTTAAGCCATAGTTAAGCGCCCTCATTTCCTTCCCTAAGATCAACTCTGCTGACTACACTGGTTTCCTTCCTTGCATCGTGTACATCTAGAAAATGGGTCTGTCCAGCCGAAGAACCCAGAGAGGGCGCAGCCACACACTCTTAGTGCCAGGCAGGAGACAGCATGTGGGTTTGCCTTGAAGAGTGGACAAGAGGACTGGACGACTCCCACACCAAAAGCAAGGGTGAGGGAGCAACAAGAGTGATGGAGCAGGCTGTGCAGAGACTTGCAGTTTATGTAAAGGATCTTAGTCTTTATCCTAAGAGGGGATGACATTATCAGATTTGTGTTTTTAGAAGATCACTCCAGCTGTGTGGAGAATGGGTTGAAAGAGGGCAGAAGTGAGTGTCACACAGCCCAAAAAAGGCAGATGAGAGGGTCCAGCTAATAGCTGGGGCTGGCCAGGGCCAAGAGGTACCTGGGACAGTGTGGGTGCAGGCAGGTGGCCACCACCCCTGCCCCTCTGCCGTCACTTCTCTTGTTAGGACTAACGGGAGTCCAGTTTGGGGCAAAGGCAGCAGAAGATGAGAACTAGAAGAAGGTTTGGCTGTTTCTGGTCCTTTAGAAGACCAGCAGCACTGTGACCTGGGACTCAGACATTCTGGGCTGAAGGCTCCTGAGAACTGCATCTTCTCTTCAAGTTGCACTCCCAGCATAAAATGAAAACTTCTTCCTTCTGGCACTTTTGCAGTGTATCAAGCTAAAAGATCATAAGGAAATGTGTCCTCCCCATCTCCACACTATAGCATAGGAGCCACTGTGGCCATCTGCCAGGTCTCTACTTCCCCAGTGCATGGATCACTCAGGAACGTATTCAGACCCTGACTCCACTGAGCGCCACCATACACAGGACCCATCTAGCCAAACATAGCAACTCCTGGGAGGCCAGGAGCGTTGGATCAGTGGTGAGGTTTTGCTCTGGGCTCAACACTGCCTTCTCGCCCTCCCTGGCATCCCATTGGGTAAGGAAATGTGCTCATTTATCCTTCAGCAATGTCTGTGAGCCCTCCTGTGTACCAAGCACCGTGTGGAGTGCTGGGGACACAGTAGTGAGAGACACACAGTGCCTGCCCTCTCAGAGTGAGCATGGAGTGCAGGATGGTGCCGGGGGCCCGCAGAGAGGGAGGCTGGGAAAGCTTCTTGAGCGAGGAACATCCAAGCAGAAACCTGAAGAAGAGTAGGAATTCGCCCAATGGGAGGTGAGTGGGAGTGGGCTAAGAGGGAAGGAGAAGAGTAGTTTTCGGCAGCTCTCACATGCCTGTGTGGGAATTAGCGGCAGAGGCCTCTGCCAGGGAAGCAGATGCAGGCCTGCCCCAGACCCACCACCCAGCGAACACAGTCGGAGCTGGACCTCAGGCTGCTCACCCCCTGACCGGACAGGATTGCAGTGGGCTGGAGAGTGAGTGGAATCAGAGGGAGTGGTGGCAGCGAGATAGATGGCACTTTCAGGAAGTTTGGCTATGCAAAAGAGGCAAGAGAATGATAACTAGAGTTCAGGCCCAGTTAAGACAGAGTTTGTTTAAAATGGGCTAGGCATGGATGGACGGACTGGTGGGTGGGTGGGGGGTGGATGGGTAGGTGGGCGGATGGATGGATGGGTAGGTGGGTGGATGGATGGATGGATGAATGGATGAATGAATGAGTGGATGCCATTAGGTTGACTCTGACTCGTGAAGACCTTAGTGTACAACGGAACGAAACATCACCAGGTCCTGCATCATCCACACACTTAGCCAGCGTGTTTGAGTCCATTGCTGTAGCTATTGAGCCAATCCATCTCACTGAGGGTCTCCCTTGCCCTCGCTGGCCCTCCACTTAACCAAACATGATGTCCTCTTCTGAGCAATTCCTCTCTCCTGGTGATGTGTCCAAGGCAATGAGTCAGACAGTGTTCTGTTGCGATCCATAAGGTTTTCATTGGCTAACTTTTGGAAGTAGATCACCAGGCCTCCTTTCCTAGTCTGTCCTAGACTGAAAGCTCTGCTGAAACTTGTCCACCTTGGGTGACCCTGCTGGTATTTGAAATACTGGTGGCATAGCTTCGAGCATCCCAGCAACATGCAGGCCACCACAGTATGACAAACTGACAGATGGGTGGTGGGGCCTAGACTTGGTTGTCTAGTGAATGCAGGGGGCCTGTGGGCTTTGGTGGCAGGAGATTGAAGGAGTTTCCTTGTGGCTTCTTGTTTCACCCTGGGAAAAAAGGTAAGATCATTTTAAAAGGTGACTATCAAGAGACCCTCTTTCAACTTTCCAACTTGTCTCTCAGCATCTCCCGTTGTCAACCTCTTCTTTTAGGCTTTCTATGTCTTTCTTCACCACCATTTTGAATATTGCTTTGTTAGGCACCCAATTAACTTGACCGAGAACTGTTTACTTCATTTTCCATGATAAGGTAAACTTTCACTTAGGACTTAGCAGGCATTCTCTGTAACAATACAGTCTTTGTGGTCAGCCGTATCTGTATGCACAGCTTCACGAGACTTAGTTCAGTCCAATTTCTTTCATTATTTCTGAGATCTGCTGCACTGAGAGTTTTGATTGGGGAAGAGAAAGGAAATGACGTTGGAACACAGAGCACTTTGGGGGATAAGGTAGGACTGGGGAGGTATCGTAGCAACCATATAGGACAGAGTAGAACTGCCCCATAGGGTTTCCAGGGAGTGGCTGGTGGATTCAAACTTCTGACCTTTTGGTTAGCAGCCGAGTTCTTAACCACTGTACCACCAGGGCAGCGAGGAAAGCCCTTGAGGAGTCCAGAAGGTAGGGAAGAGATGTGAGCAGATGCTACACACACCTGGGCTAGGGGAAATGACTTCTTAGGGATATCCTTATACTCAGGAAAAGAAAGGAAGTTCTTATCTTCTCCCTCCTCATCCATTTATTTAGCACCTAATGTGAGCCAGGTACTGAGCTGAGTGCTGGAGGTGCAGACATGAAAAGATGCAGACCCTACCTTGAGGAGTTTGGAGTCCAGTGGGGAGACTGGTGGGTGACACGGTCAGTTCAGAGGCACCCCTGAGTACAGTGATTGTTCGATAAATATTTTGGGGGGGCGGGGATAGAAGGAAGGCAGGCAAGCTACACAACACACATGAAGGGAACCCAGGACACAGGCTGGGGCTGTAATACTCAGAACCAGCTACATGGTAAGTTAGGTGGATGTGGAGGGCTGGGCTGGGGTCCTAACACCGTACAGAGTGTCACGTCTAGGGTGGTACATGCATTCTAGGTTCAAACTCACTGTCTTATAAATGATAATTTGGAACATAACATAAAGCACCCTTTCTCAATGATTGTATCCGTTTCAGGAATCATGGAAGGAGTGAACCTCCTTGGCATGTCACCCTAGGGAGGAGTGCCAAGAGTGGCCAGTGAAGTGGCCCAGGCCTGTGGGCTTGGGCTTTCTGTCTCTGCTCTCTGATGGCCAGGCAAGTGGTGCAGCTGTCCTGGACACTAGATGGTTGATGGAAAGTAAAAATGCAGCAGTTCCCAGCCAGCAATGGGCCACTCTTTCCTGATGAGCAGGGCAGGCTTAGGAATGCTCCATTAAGTGAACTGCCTCCAGTGCTGGTCAGAAAGCCTTTAAAAAGAAAAAAAAAAGAGAGAGAGTCAGTAAATCTAATTCCAATCATGAGTCCCTCTAAGCTTCTGGAAAAGAGTATCTCCCTGTACGCCCAACTCTAAATCATGAGACGAAGGAGTCAGTGGCCCTCCTCTGTCCGTCGTTTTTGGCTCCTAAGGGGCCCAGTGGAGCCTTGCTTACCAGGGGTACTCACATCCAGTGCCCACCCCCAGGACATGCCCTCTTCCTCTTGCCTGTGACTGGAATTCCACAGTCACCTTGCATGTGCCAGACACCAAGTCATTGCTCATTCATGGTGAGCCAAGGGCTCTGGCTGAATCTCTTTCATCCCAGTTTGTGCCAGAGGACAGGGCTGCCCTATCTAACATTTCTTTTCTCCTACTTATCACCTTGTCAATAAAAAGGAAGATAAAGACGCCTTCGGCCAGCTCTACTCTGGGCTCTTCTCTCGGGGAGGGGGGGAGTTACTCTGGAGGTACAGGTACCCCACCCTGGTTTTGTGCAGGGCCAGGCTCGTTACACATCTCAGTTGTGATGGGCCAAGGACCGGAGAAGCAAAAGTGCAGTGGTTTACGTGAAACACTTAAGATGCTTCTCTACCCTCTTTCCCAAAGAAGATGTCATAACAGATACGTCAGGGCACCGAGCGAGTTCTCTGTGTGTTTCTCCCCAACCCAGTCAAAAATCTGTGCAAAGTTAAAGTGAAATCATGGGACGTGTTTAATTAAAAGACAAATGGCAAAATAAGGTTGCGGTGGGTGCTTTCTAATCATGGTCTGTTAGGCTTTAATCACTCATGGTAGATTGTGAAAGCTAACCCACAGTGTGTCTTCACACACTCCTGTTCTTTTTAATCACAAAGAAGATATTCTCGGCTGCTGACAGGATGGGCCTCATCTTCCGGGCAGAGCAGCCTGATCTCACCCGACAGTGACTCAGCAACTTGCTGAATCCAATTAGCAGCTTTCTAGCTACTTACTCAGAACATCTATAGTAAAGTCTGGCTTCTGAATCCTCAACAGCCAGATCGCCAGGTCCATGAACTGCTTGTTTGTCATCAGCAATTACCAGGGCCAGAATAGAGGAGGACAGGCACTGGGTTCCATTAAAAAAAAAAAAAAAAAAAACAGTTGCTGTGCGATTCCGACTCATGGCGACCCCATGTGTGTCAGAGTAGAACTACGCTCCACAGGGCTTTTGGTGGCCAGGACATTCTTCTAAGGCACCTCTGGGTGGACTAGAACCTCCAGTCTTTCGGTTAGCAGCCAAGTGTGTTAACCATTTGCACCCCCCAGGGACTCTGGTTCCACCCCTGGGACTAGGGAAAGGACACTCTGGGATCAGGGGACCAGGCTGGTATAGTCCATAGCGAGGTGGAAAGGTGTTCTCCCTCCACCATCCCAGCTTTTGTTTGCCCTTACCAGTGATGGACACGGAAGCACATGGAGACTCTTGGAACTGAGGAGTCAGAGATCTTAGATATCTTGTAATCCAGCCCCTCATTCACAGCTGAAGGAAGGCATCCCCCAGATGGTAGGTGCAGGCGCAGGGTAGACAGGGAATTGGCTAATCCCAGGAACCCCACCTCCTGACGCCCGTCATGCCTGTAACCCAGAGTGGAGGCCTAGGAAGAGAAGGCAGGCAGGGTAGGGGAAGGACCCAGCTGACCTGTGCCCACATCCTGGCTCCGCCCCTGATTAGCAGCGGGATGTGGGCAAGCCACAGAGCCCTTTCTGATCCTCAGCTTCCTGTTAACACGGGAGTGCTAAGATGTAAGAAAGCTTTGAGAATTAAATGAGATAGTTGTGTGCCAGTGCCCCAGACAAAGTGGAAACTTGGCACTTAAAAGTCCATTGAATCTTGACTTCAGGGCATGAGAGAGAGAGAAGGACAGAGAAAACATGGGTAAAAGCATTATGAATCAAAGTCACTTCTGCAAACACGAAAAAGAAAGGTGGCCAGAGGGGGCTCTGCTTTGGACATCAGTTTATTCAGTGGATCACAAAGAGAAAACGTACCTCTCTGGCATTTTGCCTTGAGGGCCCAGAGTATACACACATACCTGCATTCCAGTTGTAGAGCTCTGCTCAGCATCTGCCAGTGAGATACTAGATCCCTCTGCAGCGTTTCTCTTTGGACACTTGCCTGTGTTTTATGAGTTTCTGTTATTGTCATTGGAATACACCTAAACCTAGAGCGAAGAGAAACGAGTGTCTTTTAATGACTTGTGGCACGGAGCTGTCAGTCATCCGGCCTTTCTTTTGCCGCTGTCACCTCCTGTGTTAACATGCATGTAAACTTCATAGCTTTGTCCTGCCCGTTGCAAAGGAAACAGCAGGCCTTACTTCTCTCTCTGCTCTGTTTTGATTTTCCCTTTGGGCAGAGGTTACTATTGTTATTGTTGTTAGCTGCCATTGAGTCAGCCCCCAACTCATGGCGACCCCATGCACAACGGAACAAGACAGTGCCCAGTCCTGCACCATCTCCCTAATTGGTTGTGGATCAGAACATTGGGATCCATAGGGTTTTCATTGGCTTATTTTTGGAAGTAGATCACCAGGCCTTTCCTTCTAGTCCGTCTTAGTCTGGAAGCTCCAGTGAAACTTGTTCGGCATCGTAACAACACACAAGTTTCCACTGACAGATGGGTGGTGGCTGCACATGAGGTGCATTGGAATCGAACCCAGGTCTCCCGCATGGAAGGTAGAAATCAACCAGAATATATCTTCCCAGTCAAGTATGGTCAAGACACTGTCTCAGAGAGAGACACTTCTGTAGAGTATTGATGAAAACCAGCAGCCAGGTTGAGTCAGCACCTTCAAGGCACCGACAGAGAACCTGCTGATATTTCATTCGTTTGAACTTGCAGGTGCTCATCAGCCAGGGAAGGTACGAGAAGGGGTGTACAGTGCTTAGCATACAGCACTCGATAAATTTTAGTAAATAGTGATGTTCTTGTCTTTTTTTTTTTTTTTTAGGTAAATCCAGGGACTTTTGTTTTTGTTTTTATTAATCTGAATAAATGCATGTACTGCTCATTAAATACATTAATCAGCAAAGCTTTTAATGCTAATAATAATTGTAATAATTGCTGTCACTTACTATTTGTTTCATACCAGACACTGTGTTAAGACTTTATGCATGTGCTTAATTATCTCCACTTAACTGTGTCAAAACTGAAGCTGAGAGAAGTCAATCACTTGCCAGAAAGAAATTACCCAAAGCCTGGACTCTCAGCCCTTCTCCATTGCTTCACAGGAGGTTGCAGCTGGTTGTCAGGTTTTGGGGGAGTCTGGGAATGATGATATAGACCAGCACAGATCAGCTCTCCTGAGCCTTCTACTGCACCTTGGGAAATTTTGGGAATACTACCCAAGATGGAGACCATCTGTGAATAAATGGGATATCTGAAACTACAGCTTTAAATGGTCTTGAGGAAGAGTGAGCCTAGTGAGCTAAGCTGTCATGTTATTATTACTGGCTTCTTGCATCCACTCCTTTTCGGATTCAGTTTCCTTCTTCCTGAAATACATCATCTCTATTGGTTTCCTAGAAGGAGCCCTGATGGCCCAGTGGTTAAGGCACTCAGCTGCTAACTAAAAGGTGGGTGGTTCGAACCCACCAGCTGCTCCACAGGAGAAGGATGTGGCAGTCTGCTTCCATAAAGATTTACAACCTTGGAAACCCTATGGGGCAGTTCTACTTCCTATAGGACAGAGTAGAGTCAATTCACTATAAGTCAGAATCAACTTGGCAGCAGTGAGTTTGGTTTTATTGGTTTCCTAGGGCTGCTGTGATGATGTGCCACAAACTGCGTGCTTTAAAACAACAGAAATTTATTGGCTCACAGTTTGGGGGTCTGGAAGTCAGAAATCATGGTATTGGTGTCAACAGAGCCATGGTCCTCTGAAGCCTGTAGGGAAGATTCCTTCCTTTCCTTTCAGCTTTTGGTGGTGGCCAGCAGTCATTGACATTCTTTGACTTGTAGTTATTCCAGCCTCTGCCCCCATCTTCACATGGCCTTCTCCCTTGTGCATCTCTGTTTCTGTGTTCAAATTTTCCTTTTCTTGTAAGGACACCAGTCATAATGGATTTAGTGCCCATCCTAATCCACTATGATCTCATCCTAACTTGATTATATCTGCAAAGACCCTCTTTCCAAATAAGATCACATTCATGGGTTTTGGGTGGACATGGATTTTGGAGGGACACTATTCAACCCAGTACACTATTCATAGATCTTTCAGTGAAGGGGTGTGAGTGGTAAACTTTCTCTAACTTTGTCTGAAGATGCTTTTATTTTACCTTCTTTCTAGAGTAACAGCTTGGCTGGGTATAATTGATATAGGTTGGTATTTTGCTAATATTATTTCATTATTTCCCCACCTCTTTGTATCTATTGCAAACTCTCCTGTGACTTTTGTTTCTCCTTTGTAAGTTCTCTATTTTTCCTCTCTAGTCACTTTCAAGATCATCTCTTTGTCTTTGGTGTTCTCTGTTTTCATTACAGTGTATCTAGGTGTGGATTTTTTTTCATTTATCCCACTCAGGACTTATGGTGCTTCCTGAGCCTAAGGGTTTTATTAATTCTGGGAAATTCTCAGTCATTATCTCTTTAGATATTGCCTCCCTTTATTCCCTCTCTCTGTTCTTCTGATACTCATATTTTATCCTCCATGTTTCTGAACCTCTCTCCTGTTATTTACAGCTTTACTCCTCTCTACTGCATTCTAAACAGGTCCTCACACCTATTTTCCAGTTTACTAATTCTCTATTTACTGTGTCTAATCTTTTGTTTAACCCTTCCACTCATTTTTAAGTCATGCTATATTATCATTTCTAAAAATTCATGTTAAGTAGGTCTTTTTCAGATCAGTTGTTCATTTTGTCATAGTGTTCTTTCATATGGTTTTTTTTTATGTCTTTACTCGTTTTAAATATTTTAAAATAAGTTTTAAACATTTTTAAATATTTAAATTAATTTTTAATCATTTTTTAGATTGTTTTTATATCTCAATTCCTGGGGCATTAATCCTTCTATCTCTTGTGTCTAATGACTTGCACATTATGGGTTGTTTCCTTGTGCGTTCTGTAATTTTTGACTGTTAGTTTATCTGCATTAGAGCATCTCCTGAAATGGTAATTGTGGCCTGCTTTTGGGGAGTGTCTGGTCAGGGCTAGTCTTAATTTTCTTATGCCAGATATATTAGGGTAGCACCTGCCCAGGACTGACTTTATGCTAATATTTCAGCTTGGGGCGTGGCGGGGGCACGGACCACAAAGGTACTGTAGATTTTGTATCCCGAACCCACTTGAGACACAGACATGGGGTTTTCATTCTCAGGATAGACACCTCCTCTATGTTCTCAGATTGCAGGCAGAGACAAGCCCTCTCTGTGCTAAGGGCTTCCCCCACCCCCACCCCCATCTACTGTCACATCAAGGATGCTGGCTTTTAGGGGGCTGGCTTTGTGCAGGAGTCTCTGTTTGAACTCCCTGCTTCATGTGAGCCAAACCTGTCATCTTTTATTCTCAAGTAAGCATTAAATCTAAGCCCTAAGAATAGAATTGAGAGTCCAGAAATAAACCCACACATCTGTGGCCAGCTGATTTTTTACAAGGGTGTTAAGTCCGTTCAGTGGGGAAAGAAGAGTCTCTTCAATAAATGGTATTGAGAAAATTCGATTTCCACATGCAGAAAAATGAAACAAGACACATGCCTCAGACCATACACAAAAACAAATTCAAAATTGATTAAAGACCTAAATGTGGGAACTAAAACCGTAAAATTCTTACAAGAAAATTCAGCAGCAAGGCTGTCAGGCTTAGCCTTTAACAATGGATTTTCTAATATAATAACAAAAGCACAAAAAGCAAAAGACAAAATAAGTGGGACCTCATAAAAACTTAAAAAAATGTTTTTTCGTCAAAAGACTTTACCAAAAAAATGAAAAAGAGAAGCTACCTACTGGGAGAATATCTTCAGAAACCATATACCCAAGGAGCCCTGGTGGCGCAGTGGTTAAGAGCTTGGCTGCTAACCAAAAGGTTGGCAGTTCAAATCCACCAGCCACTCCTTGGAAACCCTATAGGGCAGTTCTACCCTGTCCAATAAGGTCGTTATGAGTCGGAATTGACAACAGCAGGTAACCAAATATATATAAAACTTGGGCAACTTAGCAACAAAAAGACAAATAGCCCAATTTAAAAAATGGGCAATAGATATTTCATCAAAGAGGACATTCAAATGGCCACCAAACACATGACAAGATGCACAGCATCACCAGACATCAGAGAGATCCAAATCAAAGCCACAGGGAGATACCATTTTACCCCCACTGGGATAGCTAAGATAAAAATAATAATAATAATAACAAATGTTGGTGAGGATGTGGGGAAGTGGGAACCCTTATCTGTTGCTGGTGGGAATGCGAAATGGTACAGCTGTTGTGGAACACAGCGTGGCGGTTCCTCAACAAACTAAAAACAGAACTACTACCATATTTCCCAGCAATTCCATTCCTAGGTATATACCCAAAAGACTTGAAAGAAGAGACTCAAACAGATTCTTGTACACCAGTGTTCACTGCAGGATTTTTGTTATCTTTATGTTGAGGCGTAATCCATACTGAAAGCTGTAATCTTTGACCTTCATCACTAAGTGCTTCAAGTCCTCTTCACTTCCAGCAAGCAAGGTGTGTCATCTGCATAATGCAGGTTGTTAATGAGTCTTCCTCTAATCTTCTTCATATAGTCCCCATTCTTCTTCATATAGTCCAGCTTCTTGGATTAGTTGCTCAGCATACAGATTGCATAGGTATGGTGAAAGGATGCAACCCTGATGCACATCTTTCATCACTTTAAACCATGCAGTACTCCCTTGTTCTGTTCAAATGACTGCCTCTTGATCTATGTACAGGTTCCTCATGAGCACAATTAAGTGTTCTGGAATTCTCATTCTTCACAATGTGATCCATACTTTGTTATGATCCACACAGTTGAATGCCTTAGTATAGTCAATACAACACAGGTAAACATCTCTCTGGTATTCTCTGCTTTCAGCCAGGATCCATCTGACATCAGACAATGATATCCCTGGTTCCATGTCCTCTTCTGAATATGGCTTGAATTTCTGGCAGTTCCCTGTTGATGTACTGCTATAGTCACTTTTGAATGATCTTCAGCAAAATTTTACTTGCAAGTGATATTAATGATAAAACCAAACACCAAAACCAAACCCAGTGCCAATTCTGACTCATAGCAACCCTGTAGGACAGAGCCGAACTACCCCATAGAGTCTCCAAGGAGTGCCTGGCGGACTCAAACTGCTGACCCTTTGGTTAGCAGCCCTAGCGCTTAACCACTACGCCACCAGGGTTTCCGTATTAACGATATTGTTCAATAATTTCTGCATTATGTTGGATCACCTTTCTTTGGAATAGGTATAAAGATGGATCTCTTCCTGTCAGTTGGTCAGGTAGCTGTCCTCCAAATTTCTTGGCATAGAGGAGTGAGCACTTCCAGTGCTGCATCTGTTTGTGGAAACATCTTAATTGGTATTCCGTCAATTCCTGGAGCCTTGTTTTTCACCAATGCCTTCAGTGCAGCTTGGATTTCTTCTTTCAGTACCATCGGTTGCTGATCGTATGTTATCTCCTGAAATGGTTGAACATCAACCAATTCTTTTTGGTATAGTGACTCTGTGTGTTTTTTTCCATCTTCTTTTGATGCTTCCTGTGTCACTTAATATTTTCCTCATAGAATCCTTCAGTATTGCAATCGAGGCTTGAATTTTTCCTTCAGTTCTTTCAGCTTGAGGAATGCTGATCCTGTTCTTCCCTTTGGTTTTCCATCTCCATCTCTTTGCACATGTCACTATAATACTTTACTTTTGTCTCTCGAGCTGCCCTTTGAAATCTCCTCTAAGGCTCTTTTACTTCATCACTTCTTCCTTTTGCTTCAGCAGCTCAACATTGAAGAGCCAGTTTCAGAGTCTTTTCTGACATCCATTTGGGTCTTTTCTTTCTTTCCTGTCTTTTTAATGACCTCTTGCTTTCTTCATGTGTGATGTCCTTGATGTCATTCCACAACTCGTCTGGTCTTTGATCATTAGTGTTCAGTGGGTCAAATCTGTTCTTGAGAAGGTCTCTAAATTCATGTGTTGTTTTATGGGCCTGTCTAATCTGCGGCCAAAGGGTGAACCTCAGGAGTGACTTCAGTACAAAGGGTGTCCGGGGATCATACTCTCAAGGTTTCTCCAGTCTCCATCAGGCCAGTAAGTCTGATCTTTTTTTGTGAGTTAGACTTTTGTTCTACATTTTTCTCCAGCTCTGTCCAGGACCCTCTGTTGTGATCCCTGTCAGAGCAGTCGATGGTGGTACCCAAGCACCATCTAGTTGTGCTGAGACTAAAGTTTATTAGTTGTTACCATGGTAGAGGAAAGGGCAGTTATTGCTTATAAAGCACAGAGTTTCAGTTTATGGTGATGGAAAAATCACATTGATTAAGGGTAAACCTACACAGGGGGTTAATATAATTGCTGTCAATAAGTTGTACGTCCGTTAAAAGTTGAATTGGGAAAAGTGGTATGATAGATATGTTTATAGCAAAAAAAAAAAAAAAAAGAATAGCTGCTGAGGCTGCTTATATACAAACACACACCTCATGGGATTTGGTTCCTTGGTTTTAAGGTTTAGGGTCATGGTTTTATGGGACTTCCCAGCTAATTGGCCTAATAACATGTCTAGTACTTCTGCTCTACCTCTTAGTTCATTGCATAATGCCTCGGGTATTAAAAGCTTGCAAGTGGCCATCCAAGGTACACTTGGTCTCTATTTGCCTGGAGCAACAGAGGAAGAAGGAAAGTCAGAAATAAGAAGAGGAAAGGGAGTGTGTGGCCAATTGCCTCCATAAACAACTGCCTTTTTTTTCTATGAGACCAGAAGAACTGGATGGTGCCCAGCTACCGTTACTGAACACTTTGATCAAAGACTCTATAGAAGAATTCTGATGAAAAGGTAGAATAGAATTTCAAATTCTCATGGGATCTAGAATTTCAGGAGCTATAGAAGCTGGATGAGCCCCTGAAACTATTTCCCTGAAATGATCTTTAAACCTTAAACCAAAAATATTCCCTGAAGTTCTCTTAAAACCAAACGGTAGTTTACCTTAACTAGTAAGGCATGTCTGCCTTGAGCATTGTGCTCTTTTGAGATCAATCTCAGTGTGATCAAACTGACGACAGCAACTTGAAAGATGAGATAGGAAACTTAGGGGGCAGCAAGTGAATGTTGATGGGGGAGGAACAACTGGAAAAAGGAGGATGAGAATGCCTGCAACATTCAAAGAATATAATCAGTGTTAATGATTTGTACATGTAGAAAGTACTGAATTTGTGTATGCTCTGCTGTGTAAATTCTCAACAACCACAAAATAAATTTGTTTAAAAAAAAAATCTAAGCCCTAGGTGACAGCAACTGATATTACTCCCGGCCACTGAAGTGTTAGGCACTCACTGCTCAAGTTTTCTCTCATCCATTTTTGCAGCTGGAGTGTTTTCCTTGGTTTCTTATTATCTACTCAGTTATACCTACTTTTAGTAAAATTCAACATTCCTTTATGTTACTCAGCATATCTAAGTGTGCGTAGCAGGAGGATATTTCATTTATCTTATTCTGCTGTCATTCTGGAGCCGAAATCCTCCCTGGGTCGCTGCTATCTTCTTCTGAACTAATTTCCATACATGGGACAGACTATGGTAAAGAAAGAGACAAACATACTCTTCGATCTTCCGTTCCAGCAATCTCTCCAAAACACACGCTCTACCCAACCCCCGGACTAATCCCTTTGTGCAGTCACATGTTCAGCGTGATGTGGGGAACCTCGTGCTGGACCAAACCAGGATGTGACATGCCCCTCCGATTGAGGTGACCTGGCACTTTGCCTTCGAAATTACGCCACAGGCTGGCTCACTGAATTCTACCTAAGCATTTATAATGGACAAAATTCAACTTCAGAAAATTGACTGTTTCTTTCCAGTACACCAGATATATAGGACTGACACCATTTTTTTTTAAGTTAGAAAATATCAAAAAGAGAGCACTTCTCGCTGAGTTTGAAAATGGACAACTGCAACTCAATAATATTTTAAAATGTTTTATTGACTCTGATGTTTACTGCATTAGAACCTTTCTCCCAAGTTGCTGACAATGGTTGGCTCATGTGACTTCAATATTTCTAAGTAAAGGAGTAACTAGGAGCAAATAGTATAATTTTTGTTTTATTGAGACCTCGAGAGGTTAATAGATTTATCCAAGTAGCGAAGATGTCCAGAGCATCCAAAAAGTTGTGTACTTGAAGCTCCTGCCACTCCTCGTGACCCCAAGCGAAATTGCTTTTTCCCTGCACCACATTTTAGAACAACTCCTTCAAGTTTCATCAAGAGAACAGCTTTATGAAACCTACTACTGCTTTGAAATAGGTCACTGATTCACGGGTCACTGATAGCAGACAATGTCTCCAGCCCAGGATGAGGAGCATAAATTTGGAGGCCATTGGGTGTCTAACTCCATGGCCGACAGTGGACAAGTAACTTCCATAGTATGAGTTAGTTCCTCACCTGCAAATGAGAGGAAATCGTTTCCATTATGATAAGGACTGTTGTAAGAATTAAATGAGATAATGCCTGGTGATTTAGCTGAGTATCTAGGGCTGCAGCAACAAAGAACCACACGGTGGGTGACCTTAAACCATAGACACCTGTCTCACAGTTCTGGAGGCTAGATGTCCAAATCAAGGGGTCAGCAGGACCATGCCCTGGGAGGCTCAAGAGGAAGATCCTTTCTCGTGTCTTCGTCCAGCTTCTAGTAGACCCAGGTGTTCCTTGGCCTTTAGATGCATTTTCATGTGGCCTTCCTTCCTTTGTCTTTCTCTGTCTCTTCTCTAAGGATATGACTCAGATTGGATTAGGATCCACCTTACTACAGTACAATCATGTTAACTGATAACATCTTTAAATACCCTATCTCCAAACAAGGTCATGTTAACGGGTACCAGGGGTTAGGACTTCAACACATCTTTTAGGGGGACACAATTCAATCCATAACACTCAGTGACATCCAATAACCCATTGCCATCGAGTGGATTCCAACTCATAGCGACCCTATAGGACAGAGTAGAACTGCCCCATAGACTTTCCAAGGAGCACTGGTGGATTCAAACTGCCCACCTTTGGATTAGCAGCCATAGCTCTTAACCACTGTGCCACCAGGATTTCCCTCAGTGACGTAGTGACCCATAAATCATAGCCATTATTATCATGAAGTTCCCTGTATGAAACCCCACCTGAGAAACTTCTTTTAGAATATTATGTTTGTGAGTTTTGCTTCCCTAAAAATCCCAGTGCCGTCGTAAAGAACCCAAAAATCGAAGAGGCTTCCTTTCTTTTTGGTGGTTCAGCCCTAATCCAAGTTTATATCTGTGCTAGTTCAACTCTCGCTCTGCAACTCTGCATTCTACACTCCCAGGTCTGACTTCTGACGTCATCGACCTCATATTTTCCCAAGTTTGGATTTTTTATCTTATTCATATTTTCTATTACTTATGATGACAAAATCAGGTATGCTCAAGTGTCTCACACTTAAGACAGAATAGATAATTCAGCCTTCGAAAAGGTTTTTTCCTTTTTTTTTTTTCACCTTTTCTTACGCTTTCTCTGCTGAGTCATATCTACTGAGCAGCTACTTTTTGTGATACACCCACTCATATTTCTAGACATATCCAGGAATTTAATTGGTAAGCAATAATTGTTACTGTTTTAACATCTATGGAATATTATTTCATTAGATAACTTTTCCATGCTAATTTTAGCCCCAAATGTTGTTTGGCCATTTGCAAAACTGAACTCTTTATAATGATAAATTTGAATAGTCATTTGTAATTACAAAATGCTTTAACATCATTGGCTGTCATGAACACTTGGAGGCTCTTCGTGCTTTGCTGTTATAATCGCCACTGGGGGAGAGGGAAACTGAGGCTCCAAGCCGAGCAGGGACTTGCACCAGGGTCACTTGTCATGAAGAGGAGCCCTAGCGTAGGAATTGAGGTTTCTGGCCCCTGGGCCTGCCCACCCCCACTGTAATTCCACAGGAGCAAGTCTTCTCTTTATTTAGAAGGATGTGGTCCCCGAAATGAGCTCCAGTCATAATTTCAGCAAGTGTCACTCGGATGTGTAAATTTTGAGATGAATTCAGACAAAACATTGTGTCTGTGAGCCTCAGTCTCTTCTGTTATAGGATATGGAATGGTTTTATGGAATGGTTTTAAGTCGGCGTCCTTGGAGCCTAGGGATCCTGACGGTGTGCTGGGGGAGGCTGCCACGGGCCAGGGGCAGAGACCAGTCAGTGGGACCCTCAGGCCCATGTCAACTAGAACAGCTTTGTCCCTTCCAGAAGGTGAAAACGGAATCTGTTATGAACAGCCATGACTGCAGTAAGACTGCAGTGTGGTGAGAGCAAACATTCCAGGAGCTTCTGAATTCCAACACACACTATCTCCTCCAAAGAGAACATGCATGCAACTTAATTTGGAGGGTGCAAAAGGCATCAGTGGGAGAGGGTTGGGGTTCTGTTGCTTGTTTTCAAAACAACCTAATCTGTGAACAAGGTTGTCAGCTGGTGGGGCTCACCTGTGCCAGGCACAGTGCTGTTGGCTCCACCTGCGGGACACGCAGAATGGTTTTCTCCACGTCACAGAGGAGAAGACTCCAGCTTAGGGAAGGCACGCACCCCTACCCAGACCCTAGAGCTCAGGAGGAGAAGGGGGTGGGGGAGGCTCAGACCACAGGGCCGTGATACACACTGCTCCCTCTGCTGGGAGAAGTGCCCATCCCCACCCCTCACCACCTCTCACCTGGTTGATTCCTTCCCTCACTCACACACATGAGGAACCTTCTCAGACCCACCTGTCTGGGTTAGTTGGCCTATTACCAGCCTCATAGTACCACGTACCTCTTCTTCATAACCCTCGGCACCCTAACTCTGATTAGTGCCTCTGTCCTGTGCTAGACTGGATGCTCCATGAGGCCAGGTGCACAGTGGGTGTTCAGTGAATGAATAAATGAGCCCTCTCCCCACTCTTACCATCAGTGATCCTGGAAGGCCTGCCAGCTTGCTGTTGTTTTGCTGACGGTAAGTTGGGGAGTTTAAAGGCTGCCATGTAGGAGAAGGACTTGGGAGAACCCAGGGCCGTGTGGGAGGAACCCAGGAAGCCCTTGGTGCTCAGTGTAAAGAGGAGCTCTCTTTACCGCATGGTTGGAGCCAGCAACAGGCTGTTCTAGAAGCCATCCAGCCTGAGTTGGGCAGCTACTTGACCAGTGCTTTGTAGGAAGAAGGCAAGCATGGACTAGAAGATCTTTGCTGTTGTTGTTAGCTGCTGTCAAGTTGGCTCCCGAGTCATGGCAACCCCATACACAGTGGAACAAAATGCTGCTCGGTCCTGAGCCATCCCAATGATCTGTTGTGGATCAGACAGCTGTGATCCCTAGAGTTTTCACTGGATGATTTTCAGAAATAGATTACCAGGCCTTTCTTCCTAGTCCATCTTAGTCTGGAAGCTCACTGAAACCTGTCCAGCATCATAGCAACATGCAAGTCTCTACTGATAGACAGGTGGTAGCTGTGCATGAGGTACACTGGCTGGGTATTAAACTCAGGTCTCCTGCATGAAAGGTGAGAGCCTTACCACTGAACCACCACTGCCCCCATAAAATACCTATAAAGCATGTTACTTGTATCATGAGTAGTCTTTAACTAAGATGTCACTGCTATGCCTAAGCCTAATGTGTTATGGGTATTGGAAACTTATTCTGCTAGCCAAACCACTGTTTTGTCCCTCTCCTCAGTCACTCACTATTTGTCAAGAGATGGCCTTGTAGATTAGGCTCAGAGAGTCCCTTCTTCAAGTATTTGAAAAATAACCCTAAGTCCTTGGAAATGTATATATAAATTTCTCTTAACTAATGTAGAATTCCTTCATAATTAGCTAGACACTGAGTCTTTCTTAAAGTAAATAGCTCATTTCATCCATTACTCACTAAAGAAATAAAAAAAGCTACACCATGTAATACAGTCATGGGTAAATCTACTCATAGATAATGGGGCTAGAATGGATCTATAGCATAATCCTTGGTTGGATTGAAAAAAAAAAACCTGTTGCCATTCCGACTCATAGCAACCTCAGTTGGATAGGACTATTGATACTAGAAGGTGGCATGGCACACCATAATACCTCAGTAGCCCTCTGTTGTTTGGGGGGAATGAGATGTGAAGCTGACTGAGGGCAATCTCTCTATGGAGTGAAACCGCCTAGAGCAAGGCCCTTCCATTCTTTCTTAGGATTCTCTAGCAACCTGTTCCTGGCCTCCTGTGTTTGGTTGATTGCTTAATGATGTATTTTAGGCTGAGACTTCTTAGCCAGGAATGTAAAGCCCTCCCCTGGGACTGACCCAACTTGGCAGCCTCCTGCCTCCCACTTCCCCACTCCAGGCCAGCCACTCTGCGCCTTTCCTTGAGCCTGCCTGTGTGTGCCCTAGATTCATGTCCTTTGACCATGGCAAACTCACATCTCATCCTTCCAGCCCCAGGTCCAATGGCCCCAGTCTGCGAAGCTGTTCTGATCTCCCTGGGCAGGGTCAGCCACTTCTGATACACCCCAGGGCCAAGTAGGCCTCTCCCAATAGGCCAGGCATGCCCTAGAACAGGGTTCCCAGAAATCTTTCTTTCTCGTTGGACCTCTGATACCTGAAGCATACACTCAGCAACTATGTGCTGAAATGAAAGGGGAAAAATACAACTTGTGTTGTTTTGCCGGCTAGAATGCGTTCCTTGCCCCTCACCAGTCAGCCCTACTCATACTCCAAGATCTGATCTACCTTTCTCCCCTGCAGGCCTTCTCTGATCTCCTGAGTTGTTTACAGGCTATGCCATTCATGTACCACCTCACGTTCGTAGCTTTGTGCTGTTGGCTATCTGTTCAGGCGCGGATGTCTTAACTTCCAAGCAGATTGTGATCTGGCCTAATGCTTCTTGGGGTTTGGAAAGCTTCTTCCCCTTACGCGGTCACTGTGCCATGCCCAGAAGAGCCCCTTGATGGGGGTTTCTGTATTGAACAAGCCATTCGTATACGTGTCTTGGCTCCATGACAATGTCTGCCTCATCACAGGTTGATCAGGTTGGACAGGTAGTACTTCACCTACCTCAACTCCTCTGTCTGTAGCCTGACTCACCCACCACAGCGTCAGCACAGTGGGGAAGCAAGCTCGGAATGTGAGGAGTTAAAGTCAGCTTTGTTGACTCTGGCTCAGCAGACTGAGCCAGAGTTAAATCAAATCTCATCCAAATTTTTCACACAACCAAAAAGCACAGAGCTTTTTAAATGGTGCAAAACGAGACATTGTTTCAAGTGTGTTAGAAATGTCTGAGGATCGTGTGAAAGACAGTGGGGCTGTTGAAAAGAATTTGTGAAATAGGGTACACTCTGTCACAGGATGTTGAGTGGGGGCCCTAAAAACACCTTTATGTAACATGCAGGACCACTTAGTTGCTGAGCTAATGAAGTCAAGATAAGCCATCTGGGAAGGACCCTGCCAGGTACACATCAATGCTGTTTTCTCAGATGAGGAAGCTGAGGCTCAGACAATGCATATAAGGCCATTCAGGTCTTTTCTACCTGTCGCCCAAAGTGGGGGCTCTCTCATCTTCAGAAACCAGTTGCTGTTGAGTCGATTCCCCATGTGTGTCAGACTAGGACTGTGCTTCATAGGCTTTTCAGTGGCTGAATTTTTAGAAGTAGATCATCAGGCCCTTCTTCTGAGGAGTCTCTGGGTGGACTTGAACCACCAACCTTTTAGTTTGCACCACCCAGGAACTCCCTCTAATCTTTAACTGCATGAAATAATGATATGGATGGTTGATACAAGCCCAGACCACACTAGGCACTGCATATACTTTTGCATTCAGTCCCTTCGAACACCCTCTGAATTCGTTCTCTGTATCCCTGAAAGGAGGATGCTGGACCAGGATGGGATGAAGCACTGGCCAGGGACCCCGTGGCTGGGAAGGGGTAGCACTTAGGCTGAGCCAAGCTGCACCCCATGCCTCTCCATGAGAAAATCTAGTAGCACAGTCCCCCAGGCAGTCATGTTCCCGTAGACACATAGAAACCAAGGGCAGCTGCGCCCATCGCCTTGGAGGCAGGAGCACAAACTGCCCCTTATGAGGTGCTTGGCATGAGATGCCCACTTGGAGAACCAGGAAAGGTTACAGGGAAGATGGAAGGAAAACCTAGGGGTGCTTTGAAACATCCCTGAGGACATGGTGAGTGTTTGATGTTAAGAAGCATTTCTTGCCTGCAAAATGCATGTCCCTGAGGAGCTCCTGAGGAGGCCCGAGTGGGAGGCGTGTGAGAGCCAGCCTCTGTGCCTGCCTACCTGGCACGGCTCTCTCCGGTCCTGGCTCTCCACGACTGGGGGCTAGGGTGCGCTGTTGTTCCCATGGCAGCAACTGTCAGAGGAGCCATCTGGTGTGGTTTCTGGTGACTGACTCCAAGAACAGAAATCCCTATGGAAAGATGTCACAACAGCAGAGTGGCTGTCAGAGGCAGCTCCTGTCTTTGCACTGTGAGCCGGGGGCTCAGCTCAGTGTGGCCCACCACAGGCCTGTTCCGAGACCGCTTAGTGTGGCGAGTATGCATGTATGGAGGCAGGGAGGGACCAAAGGTGTCCACATTGTCTGAATCACAACCCAAGACCCAGCTTGTCACAGATGCTTTCTTCGTGGGCCCTGTGTGCTGCCCCTACCCTCACCAGGCTCGCTCATGTCCATCTCTCACCAGTGCCTCTTCTGTGGGTGCCTTAGCCAGCCTGGCCATTCCTCCCACCCAGGGCCTCCTCTCTGCCATTGCCTGCAGGCACAAAGGCATTGACTGTGGCACCTCTGCTGTCCTCTGCACACAGCAAGTGTTAGAGCCAGAAGGAACCATGTAGACCAGCCCTCATCCCCTGGAGGAAGAAGTGGAGCCGGTCAAGGCCAAACGAGGGCTCACACGCAACGCGGTCTCCTGCCTCCAGGCTTGTGCTCTCTCCATTACATTAACCCAGGGAGGCCTTCTTCCCTAGGAAACCCACAGCTGTTCATTAGAAAGAGCTGTGTAGAGTCATCGGCTCCTTGTTCTTTGTGTCAGAATTCCACTGCTCCTCTTCCCTTTTGACTTTTTACAAATGTATATATGTAGGGAAGGTAAAGGGGAAATTTAGTTTCCAGACCACTTACCTACATCCTGCCCAATTCTGAGCAGCAGTTTGTCACGCTGCCTGATTTTCACTCCTGCCTTCACTGTTGCAGTCAAGGCTAACTAACCTGCTCAGCGTGCTGTAGGGAGGAAGCCTGGCCTGCCGGTCAAGAGTCAGATTCCAAGCCCATAGAGGATGTTAAAAGAAACTCATAGGAAGCACAAGTCCAGAGTTTCATTCCTCTCTCCATAAGCCCCATTGAGGAAGGAGAAAGACAAAGACGGGCCCACTACAGGACATAGCAGCAGCTCTGGGCCAGGCTCTCTACATATCCCTCTGTGTACACCCCCCATCAGCCCGGGCCCCCAGGAAGCAAGTGTGGTTACCTTACTTTATAGGTAAGGCCTCTGAGGCTTGAGGGCTTAATTGAACTGCCCCATATCATGTAGGTAGAAAGGGCAGATAGGGATTGGAACCCAGGGTTCTGTAACCACAGACTTTGTGCTGTTCTCCACCCGACCGCACCCTACTTTATTTTGTATGTGCAGGGGTGCCATGAACAAATGTTCCCTCCTGCCCTCCCTCTCCCCTCACCCTCTTTCTACCCCCCACCCTCCATCTCCCCCACCCTCCTCTCTCCCTCAACCTCCCTCTCCTCCACCCTCCCCCTCCCCTACCTTTCCCTTGCCCCCATCCTCCCTTTCCCCCTGCCCTTTCTCTCCCCCATCCTCCCTCTCCCCCCTGCCCTCCTTCTCCACCCCCACCCTCCCTCTCCCTCTCCCTTTATACTGTTTCTCAGAGTCAAACACTGGGATGAGAGTGGCCCATGAAGGCACTGTGTCTTGAAGCTCAGGGTCATCAGGGCTGCTCCCTTGTGGGCTTCAGACTGAGCTCCTGCCTCATCCCAAAACCAGTGAACCAGTTACTGTCAACCCTGACTCTTGGTGACCCCATGTGTGTCAGAGAAGAACTGCCCCTTAGGGTTTCCAATACCTAATTTTTCAGAAGTAGATCACCAGGCCTTTCTTCCGAGGTGCCTGTAGGTGGACTCAAACCTCCAACCTTTCAGTTAGCAGACAGGTGTGCTAACCAGGGCCTCAAATTCATGTGAGCCAGGAAGACCTGTTTGTTTCTCTGAAAACAGAGCCTGCCCCTTGATGGCTCTTCTCACCTGTTGAGTGGTCTCTGACCTAAAGAGGTGACATCTGCAATGACTCCTGGTCACAAGTGATCTACTCTGGGAGGTGTCGAATTCACAATCCAAAAGCCAGAAGTGACTGCACTTGCCACAGAGGAGAAAGCAGAGCACTCACATATGTGCTGCGCGAGCTGGGCTTGGACTGGATCCCAGGAAATGGCTTTAGGTTGAGGCTGGAGCCAGTTTGGTTGTCAAGGTGAACCAAGTGGTTGTGTAATAGAAGTATTTCCGCCCTCGCTGTCACTCTGACCCATTGTTCCTTCTTTCCAGTGAGACTGGATTAAGTAGTTTTAGAAAGTCCATTACTGGCCACACTTTAAGCTGGAGAGCAGCAATAAATACTTTAAGCAATACTTTTGGCACTAGTTACTTTTATCGTCCCACCACCCATCTGTCAGTTTGCATGTTGCTATGATGAAGAAAGCTATGCCACTAGTATTTTAATACCAGCAGGGTCACCCACGGTGGACAGGTTTCAGTGGAGCTTCCAGACTAAGACTATGGAGAAAGACCTGGCAATCTACTTCTGAAAATTAGTCAGTGAAAACCCTATGGATCACAACAAAACATTGCCCAATATAGGGCTGGAAGATGAGGCCCCTAGGCTAGAAGGCACTCAGAGTACACAGTGGCTGCAACAATGGACTTAAGCATACCAGCGATTGTGAAGATGGCACAGGACCAGGTAACATTTCATTTTTTTGTACGTGGGGTCACCGTGAGTCAGAGCTGACTCAACAGCAACTAACAACAACAAGTTTTATTATTTAGTTGGTCAGGAAGAAAAACAAGAAAGAACTGAAAAAGGACCCCTTTTAAACATTCATGTCAGTCATCCTTTCTTCACCTCAGGCTATACACAGCACCTAGCAGTGCTTTCCTTTGGTGTGAGGTAGGGCTTTGGGAGCGGAGGCGGCAAAGTGCGTGCTCTCTCCTGCTGGTGCACCCATCATCCAGCCCGGCTCTTCCACCAGTCCACATGGGGCTGCCCTCCGGCCCTGGCTTCTGGTCACTGCACCAGCAGCCGGAAGTGTGCAGGGTGGCAGGGTTTGGTGGGCCTTAGCAATCACAGCAAAAGTCAGCTGGGGGAGAAGTTGGAGTCCTGGTTCTTGTTCCAGATCTAGGCTGACTGTCAGGATGGAATCTGATGGGCAGCCAGTGTGAAGGGAAGGAGACAGGGGCACAGGGACGGCAGTGCACCATGGCCTTGTGGAGACCCAGCTCATCATGGGTGAGGATGGGCTGTTTAATGGCCCATTTCTGCACTGAAAGGTAAGCCCCTAGAGGCCAGGATGTTCAGCTGTTCGTTTTGTGTGCCTTATATCCCCTGCACCATGCTAGACAGACAGACAGACAGATAGACGGTGGAACCTGTAAGAGCAGGAACTTGATGGGACTGCCTTGTTTTTCCAGGTCTTGCAAGTTTTCTGCCTTTGACAGGGTGCAGTCTTACCATTTCTCTATCACTGGTTTTAGTGGAAAATATTTGAACTTTCCATCTCTGACAGGTTTTCACCTTACACAGGTTCCAGCTTTTGCAGGTTTTACTGTGCATACATGCATACATACAAACATACATACCTACCTGCCGTGAAACTGACTTCGACTCATGGCGACCTAATGTACAATAGAACGAATGTCGCCTGGTCCTCCATCAGCCTCACAATTACCAGCATTTTCAAGTCTATCATTGCGGCCACTGTGCCAGTCCATCTCACCGAAGGTCTGTCTCGCCCGCACTGGCCCTCTACTTTATCAAACTTCATGATGTCCTACTCCAGCAATTGATTCCTCCTGGCGATGTTCCAGAGCCAGCAAGTCAGACAGTGTTCTGTTGTGAAAACCTGCCCACCATGTGTGACCCTGCTGGTATTTGAAATACAAGTAGCATAGCTTTCAGCATCATAGCAACACACAAGCCACCACAGTACGAGAAATTGACAGGCGGGCAGTGGGCTAGACAAATAATACCATGTAAGTGCTTATGGGGAGTATCAGAGAAAAAAAAACTATCTTCTGAGGAGCAAATCTCTGGAGTAAAGGAGGTTGTATGCGGAATGTGGCATGATAACTTTATTGTGCACTACCATCGAGTGGTGGTGAAGTCCAAGTCCTCTGAAGCTGTAGGGCCCTAACAGGCAGTGGTTCTCCACTCAGCCTCCTGCCTGGTGACTGCAGGACCTCAGGAAGACCACTGACCGCCAGATGTGAGCTGCTTGAGGGCAGATCCTAGGTTCCATTCATGTACTTATCTCTGTTTAGTTCAGTTCTAGAACATAATATTTGTTGAATGACCAAATGAGTCTACGAAGTAGAAGAGTTGAGCTAGCGATCACTGAAGCCCCTTGCAGTTGAAGCATTCTAAGATTCTTAACCCAAATCGTTGTAAAATAAAATTCAAGCTCCAACCAGTAACCAACTCATTTTGGCTAATATGTCCACGCAGTGAAAGTCCAGCACCAAAAGGAATTTTTAGGCTCTCTCCTATAAAACTTGGTAATGGGCAATGTAGCTGACTTTTGCAACTGAATGTGAAGAAAACAAAAATCCTCACAACTGGACTTACAAACAACATCATGATAAATGGAGAAGAAATTGAAGTTGTCAAAGATTTCAGTCTACTTGTTTCAACAATTATGTCCATGGAAGCAGCAGTCAAGGAACCAAATAATGTATTACATTGAGCAAATCTGGTATAAAAGACCTATTTATAGTTTTTTTAAGCAAAGATGTCACTTTAATGTCTAAAGTGCATCTGATCAAAGCCATAGTCTTTTCAGTTGCCTTTTATTCATACAAAAGTTGGATAGTGAAAAGGGGAGACAGAAGAAGGATTGATAACGTTGGTGAAGAATATTGAATATACATGCCACGGACCACCAGAAGAACGAACAAATCAGTCTTAGAAGATACACAACCAGAATGTTCCTTAGAAGCAAGGATAACAAGACTGGCTCCCTTACTTTGGGCACATCACCTGGAAAGACCAACACTAGAAAAGGACATCATGTAGAGGGTCAGCAAAAATGAGGGAAACCTTCAATGAGATGGATTGACACAGTAGCCAAAATAACAGGCTCATACATACCAATGATCATGAACATGCACAGGACCAGACAGTGTTTTATTCTGCTATACATGGGTCACCATGAGTTGGAGCTGACTCCATGGCAAGTAACAACCACTGTTGGCTTTGCCTGTGAGTAGAGTCTGTGACTGGTGGTGTAGTGGTTAAGTGCTACGGCTGCTAACCAAAGGGTTGGCAGTTCAAATCTGCCAGGTGTTCCTCAGAAACTCTATGGGGCAGTTCTACTCTGTCCTATAGGGTCGCTATGAGTCGGAATCGACTTGACTGCCCTGGGTTTTTTGGGTTACAGGCTGTGAAGTACATCAGAGAGTACTTGTATTTGCCTTTAAAGCTCCCAGTTGTAAATGCAGCACTCTGTCTTCCTCAAGGTGGACCTCTCTTCCTGAAGGTCATGTCCAGCTCCTCAGGAAGAGAAGCTGTAGCCATAGCCCCCACCTCCCTCTCCACACTCTCCTCACAGCCCTTTAATTCCCAGCTCACTGCTTTGGTTTCCAGCCCACCTCTTACTGACGCTATAGTCAGGAAAGGCCTCTACTGAATGTCCCTGTCCACTGCCCTCATTGTTCCGTCATCACCGTGAGTGGGAGCCAACTCAACAGCAAGCAACTAACAGCAACAATGGGGGTCATGCCAGGTGAAATACTCAGAAACTTCAGGCTAAAAGGAGTCCCTGGGTGGTGCAAATGGTTAAGCACTTAGCTACCAACTGAAAGGTTGGTGGTTTGAATCTACCCAGAGGCATTTCGGAAGAAAAGTCTGATGATCTACTTCCAAAACTTCAGCCATTGAAAACCCTGTGGAGCACAGTACTACTGTAACACACATGGGGTCTCCATGAGTTGGAATCAGCTCAGTGGCAACTGGTTTTTCCTTTATTTTACCTTTTTGGGGAGGGAGAGTTAAAAGGGGCTACACTGGGTGATGCCAGAGAGTTGAAAGAGCTCTAATTCAGACGTGTGGGGCTGACTTCAGCTACTGGGACACTGGGGGCATCCCTCCCATAGAGAAATCCATTTTCTTGCTATTCCTTTCTAAGCTGCAAGATTCCCCACTCCATCACTCTGGGGTTTTCATGGACAGGCCGCTCTTCAAGCGTGGGGAGATCTGGGTGCTACGCCAGGCTCCACTCATAACCAGTTACCAGCTTCACTCCCGTCAGTTCTCCAGCACGCAAGGAGGATGGGAGTGTGCCCTGCCCCCTGAAAGCTCCAGGCAGAAGTTTCTAGAGAATAAGGAAAAAGAAACCCTCACTATGTCCATCAATGTTAGGAACCTGGTTGATTTTCCATTGAATCTTTTGAAATAATATTTAATTTCTCTCAATTTATAAAATTAATCCATATGTTTATGATTCATTTTCACTTAACTCATCAAAATGTTTTCTAAAAGCTGTTTCAATCTCAAGCATTCTTACAGGGGCCTCTTTTGAAGTGTGTAGAAACAGGATGATACTTTTTTTTCCATTCATTTTCAGTTGGAAATCTCACCTTTTAGGCGGCCATGTTACCAGCTCTCAGCTAGCAGGTACCTGAGTGAACCAACTAGAAAATAAAGAAATCTTCCTCCTCTGGAGCCTCACATCTTAGAAACCTAGTGTTTTGCAGCACCTCTCCTTTAAGATGCAAGCAGGAAAGAAAGGCTGTCTTCTGCACGTGGGAGGCCAGGGAGAAGGGTCTCCAGTCTAGACTGGGCAGTCAGGGCTGCACCTCCGCCTCTGGCCACTGTGGCTACAGGTTCCCACCCAGCAGGGCAGGCCTCCCACCCTCCAGCAATACTGGGGGCCCATCCAGCCTGCCTGGCAGGGAAGCCCCTTGGAGCTTGTCCATAGAGCATGTGTACCAGGCTCTGCGGCTTCAAGGTTTTCCCTGAGGACGGAGTTCTGCAAAGCCTTTCATGCCTGGGACTCAGGAAGAGTGGGGCTCGGCCGGCCCCTACCAACAGCTGCCGCTGCTCTTGCAGCATTCACTGCTCTCTGTGTTTATAAAATTATGAAAAGAGGTCACTGTTTTGAGTTCTCATAGCGGGCTGGGTGTTGTGCTAAGTGCTTGACATGCTTTATCTTCGGGGTCTCATTTGAACAGTCCCGTGAAGTCGACACAATGATTTTCCACATTTCATAAATAAAGAAACGGAGGCCCAGTTAAACAGCTAGCCAGGGGTGCACAGGTGGGAAATGGTAGTGCTGCCCTTAAACCCAGGCAGCTTACCCCAGGGCCTGCCCCACCCCTTGACACAGCTGCCCCCTCTGCTAGGGAGATGGGAAGAGCCTGGCAAGGTTCCGGAATTGTTGGTTGCTGCTCTCTGGTGCCTCATGGCCCATCCGTCTGTCCCATCACCGTCAGAGGCAGCAGTAGGGAGGAGGAACGAGGGGCTGCACACAGGCAAGGGCCGTGGGAACTCAGCAGGGCACAGGAAGCCCACATCCACCCATGCACTGCAAAGCTGTGGCACGCCCCACTCAGGGGACACATGCACGTTCCTTCAGCAGACTTTAGCCTGCGCTTACTGTGTGTCAGACATTGCTCTGGGCACAGAGGTGAGGGTGGAACAGGACAGTCAGCCCTGGGTTTGGGAGAGCACATGAGGGGACAGTGGATGACAGGTTGGGGCAGACAGGGAGACCAGCACTCCGCAGTGCCCAGACCCACTAGTGCCCACCAGGGCAGATCCACATGCCTTTTTCTTTTTAATAGAACAGCCTTATTGAAATATGGAGCTCTGGTGGTGCAATGGTTTAGAGCTACAGCTGCTAACCAAGGTCAGCAGTTTGAATTCACCAGCCATTCATTAGAAACCCTTTGCAGCAGTTGTCCTCTGTCCTATAGATTCACTATCAGTCAGAATCAACTCACTGGCGACAGGTTTTGGTATTGAGATACAATTCACATACCATATAGCCATTTAAACGTACACTTCAGCAGTTCGTAGTATATTCACAGAGCTGTGCAACCATCACCATGATCTAATTCCAGAACATTTTCATAAGCCCAAAAGAAACCTCTTACCCCATTAGCAGTCATTTCTCATTCCTCTCAACCCCCCAGCCCTGGTAACCACTAACCTACTTTCCATCTCTATAGATTGGCCTATTCTGGACATTTCACGTAAATAGAATCACACGGTATGTGGTCTTTTGTGTCTGGCTTTTTTCATTTATCATGTTTTCAGGGTTTATCTATGTTGTAGCATGTGTCAATACTTCAGCTCTTCTTATGGCCAAATAATACCCCATTGTGTGGATAGAACACATTGTGTTTATCCATATTTAGCAGTTGATGAACGCTTGGGTTATTTACACTTTGTGGCTATTAAGAATAAAGCTACGATGAACATTTGTGTATAATGTGGTCATATGTTTTCATTTCTCTTGGCTGTATACCTAGGAGTGAATTCCTGCACCTTATGGGAATCCTATGTTTAACTTTTTGAGGAACCGCTAAACTGTTTTCCAAAGCAGTTGCATTCCTACGAGCATTATACGAGGGTTCCAATTTTTCTACATCCTCGCCAATACTTGTTATTGTCTGTCTTTTTTATCGTAGCCATCCTAGTGGTTGTGAAGTGATATCTCATTATGGTTTGGATTTGTATTTACCTAACGACTAATGCTGTTGAGCATCGTTTCATGTTTTTATTGGTCATTTGTATGTCTTTTTCGGAGGAATGTCTATTCATGTCCTTGGCCCATTTCTGTGTTATTCGTCTTTTTATTGTTGAATAGTAAGAGTTCTTTATATACTCTAGCTACAAGTCCCTTATCAGATATGTGATTTGCACTGCAAATATTTTCTCCTGTGGGTTGTCTTTTCATTCTTTTCATGGTATCCTATGAGACACAAAAGTTTTAAAATTTTGATGAAGTCCCATCTAGTTTTTCTTTTGTTGCTTGTGCTTTTGGTGTTATGTCTCGGAAGATTTTGCCTAACCCAGGGTCATGAAGATTTACTCCTCTGTTTTCTTTTTAAAGTGTTATAGTAGTTTTAGCTCTTACATTTAGGTCTATGATCCATTTTGAGTTAATTTTTTGTATGGTGTGAGGAAGGGGTTCATGTTCATTTTTTGTATGTACCTATCCAGCTGTCCCAGCACCATTTGTTGAAAAGACATTTTCCATTGAATGGTCTTGGCACCCTGTCAAAAACCAATGACTATAACTGAGCGATTGGGTTTTGAATGGAATAAGACAGCACTTGATGCAGTGGGTTTTGGGGTGCATTGCTTCACCAGCTCTCACTCCTGGAGTGCCTCTCAGTCTCACCTCTGAGCCAGGTTTCTCTGCCTGGCTGGCAGTTTGGTACCTGGATGGCTTGTGTATCAGGGCGTCAAGTAAAGAGAAATGGGGGCTCTTGGGGCAGCTTAGCAGCAATGCCTTCCCAGCACTCAGGACCCACCTCCAGACATGCGGATTGAGCAGAGCCCTGGGCCTGAGATTAGCTGAACAGCTGGTATCAGGTGCAAGAACAGAGCAAGTGATGTGATTTCAGGAATCCCAAAGAAGCTCCTAAAGGAGGGGCCTTCTCCCCTCTAGACATGGTGACTGTAACACTCACCAGTGACATCGTCCTAGGCTGATCCAAACAGGGGCCCTGTACCCACCTGAAAGCAGGTAACCCTGTGAGCCACAGCACCCTACATCCTGTAAGCATATCCTTCCTGAAAGGGGCTCAGAGATGACCACCCCCAGGTGGGGAAGAGAAGGGAAGAGGTGCGGGGAGAGGAGGTGAAGAGCAGATTTGGAGGCTAGGACCCAAGGCCGGCTCTTCGTGTATCAGGTGTGTCTGAACCAGCCAAGGTCTCTGCCTTGCAAACAAAGGGAGGAGAGAAGAGAAAACAAAGGGAGCAGATTCCTGGAGTTCTGGGTGTCCTCTGGAAGCAAAGGCTTTGGATCCAGGGGTGATGGTGGGAATTAGCAGGTGTTCAGGTAGGGGTGAGGATGTGGCATGGGGTGAAGCCACCAGCAGCCCTTTGCCCAGGGGCCCTGGCATTGTTAAAGTCCAGCCTTCACCTGCCGACAGCACCAGCCCTTCTGGTAGGGCCGGGAACTGTCCAGCCCACACCTTCCAGAGGAGAACAGCCAGGCCCACTTATTTGCTGTTTCTTCACTCCAGGTGGAGGAAGGGTGTGAGGTGACTCTGCTGTGTCTGGGGACGAGAAAAGAGGATTCCGTGGATTCTGAAGTTGAACAAGCCTCCCCCTCCCCATATCAAAGAGAAACATAAGTGCCCAGAGAGGGGAGGTGGCAGGCCCCTGGCTGCCCAGCCAGGGAAGGCAGCTCAGGGCAGCAGCTCAGGTCTTCCCACATGTAGCCCAGGGTCTTCCTAATGAGGTCTCAGAAACTGCGGTGCAGATAGAGGCCTTACACTTAGCCAGTCCACATACTCCAGAACTGCCCAGTTATTCTGCAAAAGCCAGTCAGCACCGCCATGGTAAAAGCAGAGGATTAAACATGTGTCCAGAAGGCACAGTGAGTCCTTCCCACAGCCTGCAGGGGTGTGAGAGAGGGGCATCGCTCAGCCTGTGGGTGGTCAGGGCCCTGTGGCCAGGCTTAGGCCTGGAGCAGACACACGGTCACTGTCACGTGATTGTCTCTGTGACATGAGGAAGGTGGGGTTCCTAACCCTGTCTGCTGGGCACAGCCACTTGGGCGTCGTCCTACCTCTCAGCGCATCTAGGGCCCAACTCTCAGTCAGCGTGTCCATAGCCCACCTCTCAGTCAGCATGTCCATGGCCCACCTCTCAGTCAGCGTGTCTGGGACCCACCTCTCAGTCAGCGTGCCCAAGGCCCACCTCTCAGTCAGCACATCTAGGGCTCACCTCTCAGTCAGCATGCCCATGGCCCACCTCTCAGTCAGCACATCTAGGGCTCACCTCTTAGTCAGCACATCCAGGGCCCACCTCTCAGTCAGTGTGTCCAGGGCCTGGCCTAGGAAATTGCTTTTAAGAAACTTCCCAGGGTCCAGTGGGAGCCAGCAGCCTAGATTATCCAAGGCTAACACTTCCTTAAGCACCATCCTCCCACAAAGAATTTAGAAGGTGCAAATTATTAGGGGAAAGTGATACTTCTGTGTGGTGGTGGGGTCATGCCTGAAGTTCTCCAAGATATGGAGGTCTGGTCCTCACGGGCAAAGGTCCTCCCGCTGCCAAGGCCTCTGGGCCACCCACTCACTGCCTTCTCTCTTCTGTTTTCTAGGACACTCAAGACCAGCCACTGCTACCGCATCACCTACCGACACATGGAGCGGACACTGACACAGCAGGAGGTACAGGGCATCCACCAGGCCATGCAGGAGGCCGTCGTGCGGGTGCTGGGTGTCGAGGGCAGGTTCTGATACCGCCACTCCACCAGCCACGGGCCTTTCATGGCTGAAAGATTCACCACCAAAAAATAAAACGATACTGTTCTTCAGCAGGGGCATCAAGCATCTTTTGATAAATGGGTCAGTATTAGGACTTTCAGAACATAAAGGATCACTCTTGAGAAACTGTTGACATAGTATTTGTCTTTTATTTGGGGAGAGGGGAGAAAGGAGTAATAATGTAAGCGATCCCTCCGATCCCTCCATTCCTTTCAAAAGTGCTTTGCCTGTTGGCGCTCAACATTGTTAATTGGTCCCTGGGTTCCATTAAAGTATAAATACCAGGCATTATTTCTTGCCTGACAGGCTTTTCCATCTACTTAATGAGCAAAGACCAACAGAAGCATCAGGAACTCCAGATAGGGAGGTTTTTGTGTCAGCTTCCCTTCCTTTCTCCCTTCTCTCTCATTCTGGTTTTTAAAGGGCAGACTTCAAAGAGAGCACTAATGAAATGCCAAGTCTCCCCTCAAAAGCTAAGGGCGTTGTGCCTGTCTGTGGAGGCCAGATATTTATTTGCTTTTCATAAACCAGGGCTGGGAGTCAGGCCCCTGGCCCCAGGGCGTGGGCTTTCTCTGCCTTTTGCCCCACTGGCAAGGCAGAAAAGGAGAGCAGATGCCCCGGGCTCTTTGAGGCCCAGAGCAGGGCCAGGTCCTTGAACTCCCTCGGAGTTTTGTTTCTTAACAGGAGGCCTGGCTTCCAGTGACCTTTAAGGAAGAACATAGCTTTGATGTCCCCTCCCCATCCCAGGCCTTTGTAGTTAGTCTGCTCCATTCAGGAGCAGGTTTCTAATCAGATTTCCTCCCTGGCATGGTGCTGGTGCCAATGGAGGACCACAAGTGCCAGATTTGATGAGGGACAGCCATTAGCCAGCCAGGCAGTGGTAGGTGGGTGGGCAGCTGCTTTCTGGAGGGAAGGAATGGGACTTAGTGTCATTTGCCTATAATCAATTTGGAATTTTCACTCGGCTTTCCAAAGGAATTTGGGAAGTCCAACCCCAAGTCTCGCATCAAGCCAGGAAACAAACCGCTGTCCAGGGTCCTTGAGCTCAAATCAGCAAACGTTTTTCAGATGCTATACTTGCACCGTGAGCTTCTGTGCAGGAGACCTGGTTCGGTCCCTGGCCAACGCACCTCATGCACAGCCACCACCCATCTGTCAGTGGAGGTTTGTACATTGCTACAGTGCTAAACAGATTTCAGTGGAGCCTCTAGACTAAAACTAACTAGGAAGAAAAGCCTGGCAATCTATATCTAAAAGTCAGCCAGTGAAAACCCCACAAATCACAATGGTCCAACCTACAACCTATCATAGGAGTGGTGCAGGACAGGACAGTTTCATTCCATTAACGCACCGGGTTGCCATGAGTTGGGGACTGACTGGACTCAGTGGCAGCTACAACAACAACATACTTGTACCAAGTTCTATACTAGGGCTTCGGGGAGGCTAACAGCCCTGAGGGTTCACAGAGGGCTTTCATGATAATTCCTCTCAACACTCCATAAAATATAATCTACTGTTATCTAAATTTTACAAATGAATCAACGGCTTGGAGAAGTCATGGAACTTGACCAGGAAGATAACCAGGAAGTGGCAGGACTCACACTCAAGCCTTCTCCCCCGTGTTAAAAATTTCTATCTAAACAGAAGTTTGATGGTTATAGATTCTGCATCTCCCTCCTGCCCTCTGATCCTTAAGGTTGTGTGTCAACTTGGTTGGACCATGGTTCTCAGTGGTTTGGCAGTGATGATGAAGTTTGGCAGTCATATAATGACGTAATCACCTCCATGACGAGATCTGAGATAGTGTGATCACCTCCACAATGAGATCTGCTATAAGCAGCCAGTCAGTCAAAAGGGAGTTTCCTTGGGGGTTCATTCTGTATCCAATATATGTGGACATTCTGGCAAAGCTAGCTAGCTTTTGCTCTGCTCTGGATCCCGCATTTGGCTTCTCAGCATCTGACCTCCAGTTCTTGGGACTTGGACCAGAAGCCTGCAATCTGACCTATGGATCTTGGGTTTGTCAGCCCCTGCACCTACGTGTGTCAGGAGAAGCCTCCAGCCTGGTGCCTGACCCACAGACTGGGAACTTGCCAGCCTCTACAACCATGTGAGCCATTTCCTTGAGATAAATCCCTCTCTCTCTCTCTCTCTGTATATATATGTATAAACACACACATTTCACTGGTTTTGCTTCTCTAGAGAACCCAGCCTAAGACATGGCCCTTTAGGCCTTCGTTCTGTTTATGTAAGAACTCTGGCTGGCATGGGCTCGTCCAGACTTCCATGGAGCTCTGCTCTCGCTGGCTGACGCTTGTGCCCAAAGAGAGCCCGCCCTACTACCAGGGAGCCCAAACAAGTCCAACTCGACTTTTTCATGTGATTCCCACAGGAGAATAAATAATTAAAAAGAAAAAAAGAAGGGCCATTTAATCCATAAGATGAACAGCCACATTGCAGCCCAAGGAAGATACAGTTCCCACATAGAGAAAGCAGAATGTGCTGACTAAGACCTGGCCCATCATGGCGACCCCTGGGGCCTTCAGTTCCCTTCTTGGTAAAACAGGAATCATAACAGTACCAGCTTCACAGGTTTGTTGTAGGGGTTGAAGGAGATACTGCATGCACTGCACTTGGCACACACCTGGCACTAACATGCCAACAATAAGTGATACCTGCTCTGATCATTATTCAGGTAGGAAAAGATAGAACCAGGGCTCTGGAGAGCACCCACCTCTCCCCTTCCCATCTGTACATGGGAATGCTGAAGTCCAAAGGGACAAAATAACCTGCTTAAGGACATAGCTGGTTACTGGAGTGCTGAGCCCAGAGCCAGGACTTCCAGAGGTGGTTTTCATACCCCCACGCTGACTCAGACACCTGACCCAACTTTAAGCATAAGGCCTCTTGAGAACCTGTCGTCCATAAGGTTCAGGAGGCTTCAGGCCGATGTTCAGCACCTCAGGGAAAGCTGGGGTGGCCTCCTTCAGGAGCCTGGAGCCTTCATCATCTTGTGACGTGGGAGGAGGGGGCACTGGGGGAAGCTTCCCCAGCACTCTCATTGTCTGCTTCTTCCAGACCCCCTCATGGGCAGGATGTCCTGGCAGACATGGCAACGTGAAGACATCCTTAGGTGAGGTGTCCCTCCTTTGAAGGACTATCTAAAAACCCATGTCCTGGAGCCAAGTGCCGAGTAGCTGTTTCTAGCACGTGGATTGCCTGTCCCGAGGGCCAGGCCTCTGAGGCCAGTAGGCACTGGCAACACTGAACACCCTGAAGCTAAATCCTGGGACCAACTGGAGCTTTGGGGTGGGGCGGAGGGCATGGTGGGCTCACAGTCATTGTGCCTCCTTCCACCCCTGCCGCTTTCTCTTCCTGCTGACTCCAGAGCTGGCGTGTCTAGCTCAGCAGTCCTGGAACACCACCTAGCTTGCTGTGACCCAGTGCTCACAGGTGGGCCAACCGTCGGGCATGAAATGAAAAAGAAAACCTTTCAACACCAGAGATTCTTTTATCCTTTTCATATATGAGGGGAAACACAGGCTTGAACTGAAAAGAAAACATGGCAGCCTCTGAATACCCGCCACCATGATATCTACTTTGGAGCTAACAGTGTGAGGCCAGAGGACGAGGCCAAGGCCCTCCAGTTGGCAGGTACAGAGGTAGCATTTAAGGACCCCTTTCTGTGGTATTGTCCCTGAGTGGCACAAACGGTTAATACATTCAGCTGCTAAACCAAAGGTTGGAGGTTCCAGTCCACCCAGAGGCTCCTTAGAAGAAAGTCCTGGTGATATAATTCCAAAAACCAGCCGTGGAGCATAGTTCTGCTGTGGTAGACATGGGGTCGCTGTGAGTCGGAGACAACTCGATGGCAGCTCGTTTTTGGTCTTCTGTGATGCTAAAGCACGTGTACCTGTGCCTGTGAGGAAGGGAAGACCACAGGACCAGTGCCTCACCGGCCACCGCCTCCTCTTCTAAAATGAGGGATGGCACGCTCGTGTGTCCTTGGTGTTGGATGCAGCCTTGGGGAGGGCTCACGTTCTCATGTATCACAGTGACGATGGGAAGATGTCAAGGCAGGCATTGAGACAGACTAAACACCAAGGATCAACCTGACAGGAAATCAGTGCATTAATCTCTCCACAGCAGCACTTCCCGGCCTGTGTTCCTGCCTGCACTGGGCTACTGGACATTCAGACACAGGACACAGGGGCTCTGGGCCTGCTGGCCAGTGTGTTGGCCCGTCTCTCCAATCAAGGGACGATCTCGGGATGCGAGTGTGTGAGCTTGACCTTATTACATCGAAAGCCTTGAGATCTATTTTTAAGAAGCTTCTAATCTAGCAAGAGTGACTCAACAGCAACGGGGCTTTTTTATACTTTATTATTAGTAAGAAATAACCTCAAACTCATAGCAACCCTGTAGAACAGAGTAGAACTGCCGCCTAGAATTTCCAAGGAGCAGTTGGTAGATTCAAACTGGTGACCTTTTGGTTAGCAGGTGAGCTCTTAACCATTGCACCACCAGGGCTCCAAGAAGTAACTAGGGGATTCCATAACAAAGAACCACATAGATGGTGGCTTATAAGAAATGTGTTGTCTCACAATTCTGGGAGCTAGGAGTCTGAATTCAGGGTGTTGTCACAGCCATGTTATCTCCAAGGCTCTATGGGAAGATCTTCCCTTGTCTCTCCCAGCTTCCTTGGCTTGTGGCAGCATCACTCCAATCTCTGCCTCCCTCTCCACATGGCCTTCTTCCCTCTCTGAGTCTCTGAGTCTCCTCTTTTATGGGGACACTGCTCATACTGAATTACGACCCACCCTACTCCAGTATGGGATACCCTTGTGGCATAGTGGTTAAAAGCTATGGCTGCTAACCAAAAGGTTGGCAGTTTGAATCCACCAGGCACTCCTTGGAAACATTATGGGGCAGTTCTACCCTGTTCTATTGCGTCACTATGAGTTGGAATCGACTCAACAGCAATGGGTTTTGGTTCTACTCCAGTATGACCTCAGGTTAACTGATAACCATCTTCAAAGACTCTATTTCCAAACAAGGTCACATTCACAGGCAGCAGAGCTTAGGACTTCAACATGTCTTTTTTGGAGGACACGCTTCAAACCCTAACAGCGCCAAAGCAATTCAATGGAGAGAGAAATGTCCTTTCAACAAAGGGAGCAGGAACAACTGATTATCTACATAAAAAAAAGAAAAGAAATTTAACCCCCACTTTACACTTCACACAAAAATTAATTCAAGAGGGAACATTGACCTAAATGTAAAACCTAAAAACTTACTACAAAGCTTAAGGAAGAAAACATGAGGGATGAGCTTTGCGACCTTGGGTAGAAAAAGATTTCTTAGAGAGGACCCAGAGGGCACTAAAAAGAAAAAAAAATAATAAATTAGACTTTTTCAAGATTTGAAACTCCTACTCTTCGAAGCACAGCATTAAGAAAATAAATTGGCAAACCATAGATTGGGCTAAAACATTTGTGACACATAATTTGACAAAGGACTTGTATCCAGAACATACAAAAGGTTCCTACAACTCAATCATCATCATCATCATAAAACCCTTTTGAGAAAATGGGCAAAGATGTGAACAAATGCTTTACAAAAAAAAAAAAAAAAGACTGCAAATGGCCAATAGGATGGGAAGAAGCTCCATGTTGCAAGTCACCAGGGAAACGCATTTATAGAACAGACAACACCATGTGGCAAAAGGCCGATCGAAAGTTGCCTGGGGCTGGGAGGGAGACTGAAGAGGGGTGCAGGGATTCTTTAGGCAATGGCAATGTTCTCTATGTTGCTGGAAGTATGGTTTACACAGGTGAATGCATTTGTCAGAACTCATCAAACTCTGCCCTTAAGATCTGTGCATTTCTCTGTATGTAAATCATACCACAATAAAGAGAAATGACTTGTGCTCCATCTCACCAAGTGGACACTCCAGCTCCAAAGTGGAGAAACCTCTCAGTTCTGAGGAGCAGGTGTTCCCAAAGATGTGGGTGTAAAAGCAATCTGGGCCAAACCATCAAGAGTTAATGGCATGCCCTGGGGGATGGACCACTCTCCAGGAAACAGGTAAAGCTGGAGCAGGTGTCTGGGGTGTGAGCCCAGGCTGGCTAAGGACTCGGGTGAAGAAGAGTGGGCCCTGCTGGCCCCAGCTTCAGACCCCATCAGTGGTTCACTCAAGCTGGGCATGCTCACTGTGCTCAGGAGGGTAGCATCCTGGGGACTGGCTGAAGCAGACTCAACAGGCCAAAGAAAAGTGAAAGGACAGGCTAGGACCCATGGGCTGCTGCAGGAGCCTCTGGTTTCATCCATGTTGCTTCTTCCAAAAGTCCCAAAATCCTTGGTTAGCTGGAGCAGCCTAGTAGACATGCCCCGTTCTGCTCCATGACATCCTTCACTGCCCCCCTGAGCCCAGCTGGGGACTCCCAGCTTATAACCAGCAGTCCTGTATCATCCCCTGCCCAGCCTTTACCCAGTGGACCCAGAGCAGCTGCCCGTGGCTTTCTGGGTCGGCAGAAAGTTCCTCTCCCATCTAGTGCCACCTCGTGAGGAGTCAGACTCCATAACGCCATTCTTCCTGTGACCAGGCTGCAAGTCCAACCTTAGCGTTGTTCCAGGTGCCAAGTGTGTGGGATGAGGAAACTGGCTCCCGCTCAGGTACCTTTCTGCTCCTGAAGGGTCTCCATTCCCTCTGTGACATGGGTCTGAGCTGTAGGGGCCCATTCCCATCAGCCCTCGAGCGGGAGGAGCCAAGGGCCCAGGATTCTGTGGGCTGTTGGGTGGTTAAAGATGCCTCAGCATCAGATGTGAACTGTGGTTCTGTCACTTACCGTCACTGTGACCTGAAGGCATCCCTGAACCTTTGTGACTCAGTTTCCCCATTTTAAAAATAAGGAAATGAGTGATACTCATGGGACCACGGTAAGAAGTAAATGAGCTAAGGCATGAAAAGCTTCTAATTTCTAGCATAATACACTGTTACAGGTGAATTAATATTTTATTAAAAGCCCATTTTGAGAAAATGTTATGGAATTAGTGCTGATAGTTGTACAACTTTGTGGATACATCAAAAACCACTGAATTATACGCATTAGCAGGGTAGATTTCATGGTATGTGAATTATATTTCATTAAAGCAGTTACAAGAATAAAAGCTAAACACGTATTTACCATTTGACCCAACAAATCCCATTCCTAGGTATTTCCCCAAAAGAAAGAAAAACACCTATTATGTGAGTGTTTGTGCTTTATAGTTAGTTGCCAAGAACTGGAAACCACTCAAATGTCCATCAGCTGGTGAATGGATTACCAAAGCATGGTGCATTCAAATAATGGACTACTCAGCAGTGTAAAGGAACAAACTCCTGATACATGCCAAAAAAAGGCTGGGTCTCAAATGCATTATGCAAATTCAAAGAAACTAGATTCAAAAGGGTACTTACTGTATGCTTCCATTTACAGAACATTCTAGAAAAGGCAAAATATAGGGAGAGAAACCTCTCAGGTGCTGGGAATGGGGAGAGGGGCGACTATAAAAGGGCACAAAGGAACTCCCTCGGGTGATGAAGGTTCTATATCTCGATTGTGGTGGTAGTTTGTCAATACAACTGCACATCTAAGAGCAAATCCTGGTGGCACAGCGATTAAGAGCTTCAGCTGCTAACCAAAAGGTCAACAGCTCAAATCCATCAGGCACTTCTTGGAAACTCCATGGGGCAGGTCTACTCTGTCCTATAGGGTCTCTACGAGTCGGAATCGACTTGACCGCAATGGGTTTGTTTTTGTTTTTGTTTTGGTACATCTAAGAAGAGTTCATTTTACTGTAGGTAAATTATACTTTAATCAACTTGGCTTTAAACATCTTCAACAAGAAACAAGTAAGTAAAGCCCAGCTGGGTTTGTGAGGGGCTGGGTGTCCTTGCAGGGTTTGCTGGGCTGAGACCCACCCTACTGTGGCCTCTGAGTCCAGGGCCATTGAACATGCTGGGTGGGTGCTCCAGGCCCCTTGCCTCTTTGGTTCTGAGCAGTTCCCTGCCTCAGAGCTGCCCCATCAAGGACTCCCCCAGAGAAGTCTAGTGCCTGCCCCTACCCCCACTGAGAATTAACCTGGAAGAAAGCTAGGGTGTAAAGGAAGGAGAGACTCTTTGCTTTGCTTCTATACGGTCTCTCTGGGCCTTTCTTGGCTGCCTGGCACTCTCAGGCCCTGGAATGAAAGGTGAGTGGTGCTCATGGATGCACCATCCCTTGAATGCCATTCCTTCTGCCTGTGATGCTAGGCCCCTCATCTTCATCTGCCAACTCCTACTTAACCTTCAGGCCCCAGCACAAATGCCATGTCTTCAGGGAAGTCTTTCCTGACCTGCTCTGCCTAGATGAGGCCCCCTGTTCCAGCCCTCTCGGATGAGCACCATGTGTGTCTTCTGGGGATACTCAGCTTCACGGTAAGTCGAGAGTGTGTAATCACGTGCTGGTGTCTGCCCTTTCTCCTTGACTAGAAGCTCCACCAGGGCAGATCCTTCATCCTTTATCTTGATCATTTCTGAATCACCAGGGCCCAGCACGCTGCCTGCACAAAGAGGAGCTCAGCAGATGCTTGGGGATTTTACTGAGTCGGGGCTAAGGTGGAGACACATGCAGAACACAGGCCTCCTCCAAAGCTAGCATTTCAGACTGTCCTCCACGCCTTCCCAGGGGCTCGGCTACTGAGAAAATGGCAGAGCTTCTGGCGCCCAGGCCTTGCAGCAGATTCCACCATTCATTTGAAATGGGCATGATAGTTTCTGGCACATACTAAGGTGGAGCTGTCTAATTTCTCCCCTGACAGCACACTGGCCCTGCCGCATCCTGCTTCTCCCTGGGGAAGGAGGGACTAGTGCTTGGCCTCTCTAGGAAGACTGAATGGACTAGCGCTTACTGTGTGAAGGCCAGCAGTGTCAGCCTCCCCTGGGCACTGGTGAGGCCTGCTGCACCCCAGGCTCCTCCCAGCCCCATTGGCTCTCCCTCTGCGCTTTAACAAGAGTCCCTGTGATTCATGTGCACCTGAAAGTCAGAGATGCTCTGTCTGGAGCCCAGTGTCTTCCAGAGCCTAGGGAAGACTGAGCTTTGGACCATGAAGACTTTGTTAGGCTGCAAAGGGAGTGAAGAGGAAAATTCCACCCCTCAGATCCTTGAGGGCCCCCAAGAAAGAAGGGGCTCCTTCTTCTCATTAGGACTCTGGAGGAGGTCAGCTCACAGATGGCCCCACCTGCACCACCTAGGGAGGGACCACAGCTCATAATCTCGGTGGCCAAGTATGTTTAGGCAGAGGGAGGCTTACCAGTCCAGGAGACAGTCCGTGTCCATAGTCCAGAGCACCTACAAGTCTGCAGCCCTGCAGGGAGGACTGGGAAGGTGGAGAGCCTGGGTCAGCCATGGTGCTCGGACATGTGACCCCCCAGACGGTTAGCCAGGCCACCCAGCTCTGAGTGGAGGCAGTCAGCTAAGGAGCACGTGTCCATGCTGACAGGGACAAGGTCATGCCTCAGCCCCAGCGGCCAGCTGGGTACTCGAGAGAGAGCAGCTGTGGATTCCCAGGGACTCCAGGGATAGGAGGAAGAGCAGCCCGCAAACCCACGGGCTGTCTGCACCCTCAGAGAACTTACCCCAGGTTTAGGAAGAGGAGTAGCAGGGCCCTGGCTGGAATCCAGTAACCACGTGGGTCACGCGGCAGGCTCGTGTCAACAGCCTGTTGGCAGGTGGCTGGATGTGCTCTGTGACGGTGGACTCCCGATGTCCCTCCAGCCAGCCATCAGTCATTGCTTCCCAAGGTGGCCCAAGCGGAGGAACTAAGTCTTGAATGCTCACAAGTGGAATTCAGGATCATCTGAGTCACATCGCAGCTCTTCCTCGCTCGTTTTTCCACCTTGCAAAGCCCTGGCTTCAGGCAGCTGGACAGAACTCTCTGTTTCCCTTTGCCTCTACTCCCTTCCCACCCCCGCCCCCCCGGCCCCCGCCTGCCTCCTGCCCAGCACTAGAAAAGGCTGCTGTGGCCTGGTTTTAACTCAGCTAGCTGATAGGAATGAAGCCACAGCCTCCACCAGAGCAAATACGCTGGGCCTGCTCACCCGCTCCCCCCGTTGATTATGGAAACATCGCTTGGCAAATTAACGCTCCCGGCGAGGGCAGGAGGCCAGCCCTGCTTCATTGTGCATTAATCACCGCCCTGCCAGGGCTGGCACAGGCAGCTAGTCCTCTGAGAAACCCAGGAGAACAAGTGCACTTAGCTTCTCTGTCCCTTACAGATGGACCCACCTGCAGAACCCCATCAGAGGGAAACCTAACCAGTTCCCGGGTCCCCGCATCACGCATCAAGGCTGGCTGGCTCTGATGTGGTTAAGCTGTGCTATTTCAGTCTGGTCCAGGTACCCACGTTGCCAGCCCTTTCTGCGCCAGCCCCTCCAGCAGGCTCTAAGTGGTGTTTGCTGGTGGCTTGGCCCAGACTGGATAGCCTGTTAACTCTGGGAGTTTGTGGCATGTGTGGCCATCAGGGCTGGAGGAAAACTATTTAATAGAGTCACCTAAAACACATTTCCAAGATTACCACAGGCAGGTTTGCAAAGTGATTGGGAGCTTGGGCTTTCGGGTCTAGCTGATGCAAGTTCAAATGCAGTGCGCTTAAGCAGGCCACCCAACCTCACTGGGCCACAGCTGCAGAATGGGACACAAGATCATTGTAAGAATTAAAGGACAGTGTATGTGAAAGCTGCTAGTGTATGTAAGCCTACAAGTAGGCAATGAAAGGAATTAAGGAAATTTAGCTGCAAGTTCAGAGTGGGCAGCTCCTAGGAAGATGTAGCACTTGGGGGCCTCCTGGAAGGTCCGGACTCAAAGAAACCTTAGACAGATAGGTAGGTAGGTAGGTAGGTAGATGATAGATAGATAGATACATGATAGCGAACCCATTGCCGTTGAGATAGATAGATGATAGACAACAGAATATCTCAAAAGAGATCTAATCTTGTAGATTGAGTCCTGCCTCATTAACATAACTGCCTCTAATCCTGCCTTATTAACGGCATAGAGGTTAGGATTTACAACACATAGGAAAATTGCATCAGATGACAAAATGGTGGACAATCACACAATACTGGGAATCATCACCTACCCAAGCTGACACACATTTTTGGGGGACACGATTCAATCCATATCAGATAGGTAGAGAGGTAATAGATAGATGATGGATGGATGGATAGATAGATGATAGATTAGATAGATAGATGATAGATAGATGATGGATGGATAGATGGATGGATAGATGGATAGATAGACAGACAGACATAGCTACCATTGTGTCAACTCTGATTCATGGTGACCTTATGTACAACAGAACAAAATGTTGCCTGGTCCTGCATCATCCTCAGGATCACCAGCATGTTCAAGTCCGTCATTGCAGCTATCCTGCCAATCCATCTAAAGGTCTCCCTCTCTGGCCCTCTACTTCACCAAGCATGATGTCCTTTTCCAGGGACTGATCCCTCCTGATGATGTGTCCAGAACAAGCGAGTTGGGTACTGTTCTGTTGTGATTTCATTGGCTGATTTATAGAAGTAGATATCCAGGCCTTTCTTCCTAGTCTGTCTTAGTCTGGAAGCTCTGCTGAAACCTGCTGGTATTTGAAATACTGGTGGCATCACAGCAACACACAAGCAACCACAGTAAGACAAACAGACAAGTAGTGGCAAAGGAACCCTCAAAAAAAAAAAAAAAACCTGTTGCCGTTGACTTAATTCAGACTTATAGTGACCCTACAGGACAGAGTAGAACTGTCCATAGGGCTTCCAAGGAGCAGCTGGTGGATTCGAACTGCTGACCTTTTGGTTAGCAGCCATAACTGTTAGCCACTGCACCACCAGCGCTCCAAAGGAGCCTTAGAGATCATCCTTTCCAGTGCCCCTATTCTAAAGGTAAATTGCTGAGGCCCAGAGAAGCAAAATGAGTTGCTGTATTATTTGGATTGCTTCAATAATGTTGTTACTAGGCGCTGTTGAGCTGGTTCCAACTCATAGCAACCCTATAAGACACAGTAGACTTGCCCCATAGTGTTTCCAAGATGTGGCTGGTAGATTTGAACTGCCGACCTTTTGGTTAGCAGCCAAGCTCTTAACCGCTGTATCACCACTTATCAATGATAAGTATCAGAATACTCAACCTAAACTGGCTTAAACAATTACCTCGTAGAACAAGAAGTCTGGAGGAGATAGGCCTGGTTCAGTAGCTCAACACTGTCATCAAGAACCCAGGCTCTTCCCATCTTTGCTCTGCCAACCACAGTGGGCTGGCAATGTCATCCCCTCATGGTTACAGTGAGGCTGCAGAAGCATCAACCATCATATCTGCACATAATAACCTCCAAAAGTAGGAAGGGTGAGGGCAAAGATCTTAGTTTCTCTTCATGAATTTCTTTTTGCCATAGGTAAAACATTTCTCAGACTTCCCCTCCAGTCTCATTGGCCAGGATTAGGTCACATGCCCACTGCCCAACGAGATTGGAGGCTGGCAAGAGGGACCTCTAGCACTCTTAGCCTCTATTGCCAGAAGAAGGCTCTATGGGGAAAATTAAGGGGAGTGGGAAATGATATTTTATGAACAACCAAAAGTGCCTCCCAGACGTGCCCAAAATCATTTAGCTATTTGGTGCCCATAAATGGTGGGGCCAGGCTAAAGTCCACTTCTCCCAATTCCAGGCTTGGTGCCATTTCTACACCCCTCTGCCTGTGGTTGCTGCCTCTTCTCTGAGCAGAGGCTTAAAACTGGGGTGTCGTGAGGGACAGGGAGAAGGGGAAACATCTCTTGGTGGGGAACTAGTTAAGCTGTGCTGTTGTCAAAAGAAAAAAACGTTGTCAAAGAAAAAATCACACTGGACAGTGTTAAAACAGGCAAGGATGGCTTTCTCCAAAAGGAAGTTGTAAGGAAGGGAGAGGACAGGACTGACAGAAGGGAAGGAAGCACCACTGTAGTGGGGGTAGGGGCTTCGAGAACTAAGTGGAAAGATTGGGAAGGGTTTTAAACTCCACTTGGCGGAGAAATACTGAAATACTGGAGGTCACTAAAAAACCCCAAACTAGTTGCCATTGTGTTGATTTCAACTCATCAAGACCCCATGTGTGCAGAACAGAACTGCTCCATAGGGTTTTCAAGGCTGTGACCTTTTGGAAACAGAGCACCAGGCCTGTTTTCCGAGGTGCCCCTGAGTGGGTTCCAACCACCGACCTTTCAGTTGATAGTCGAGCACTTGACCATTTGCGCCATCCAGGAATTCCTGAAGCTTGCGAGGGGAAAGTTAAGAAGTGGTGATTTCTGAGTTTGCTGTTTAGGCTAAGTGTTCCATTTCAGTTCTGTAAGGGCTGGGGACAGAGGGAGGTAGGCCTACGGTCAGAAAGAAGCTGCCTAAAATTTCAGTCAAACTAAGGGAGATGTTGGTGCCATTTTCCAGATCACAAAAGGATAAAAGGCTTTGCAGGATTACAGGGCTTGGGTACAATCAGCTTTGTCGGAGATCAAGCTGAGCAAGGTATGTTCGGAGGCTGGTACAGGCCAGACTCACTTTTGTCAGTGTTGTTTCTCAGAGCCCCCATATTGGAGCCTAGAGGAGGGAGTGAGGGTCACCCTGGGTGTGCTGAGGCCTGACGAAGCAACTCAGCTGAGGGCACCAATAAGCCACCCACTGGGCTCTGCCCTCCAGGCCTCCCACTAGGCATGATGGTCAAAGAGGGTGACCTACATCTATTGGTGGATGAATCGGTCAAAGGCGTTGATGTTCATGACATGGAAGGTCACTCTACTGAGCTGGTGTTTACTCACCACTGGTGCCTCTCCTTGCAATATTTCTAAGTTCTATACAAATATTAATTTATTAATACCTAAAAAAAAAAAAAAATTTTAGTTATAAAAAAATTTTTTTTTTTTTTTTTTATAACTCACAGGTAAACAGTTACCATTGAGTGGACTCTGACTTATGGTGACCACGTGTGTGTCAGAGTAGAACTGTGCTCCATAGGATTTTCAGTGACTAAGTTTTTGGAAGTAGATCTCCAGGATTTTCTTCTAAGGCACCTCTGGGTGGACTCGAACCTCCAACTTTTCAGTTAGCTACCAAGCACATTAACATCCAGGTATTCTCACAGTTAGGTATACGGCCAATATTCTTTCCAGCAATGAGAGTATTCAGACCCAGAGAGGTAGAGGGACTGGCTCAAAATCACACAGAAACCCAGTGTTCTGAGTCATAGAGGTTTGGCCATACTTGCCGTCAGGGACAGAATTTGTCACCAGAAATCAAAATGCTAAGCCCTTGAGTCACTTTTTAAATATAACTGTCAAGAGAGCAATTATGGGTGACTCAAAGGCCTGCTGATGTCAGATGGATCTTGGCTAAAAGCAGAGAGCACCAGAAAGATGTTTGCCTGTGTTTTATTAACTATTCAAAGGCATTCAAATGTGTGGATCATAACGAATTATGGATAACATTGAGAAGAATGGGAATTCCAGAGCACTTAATTGTACTCATGAGAAACGTGTACATGGATCAAGAGGCAGTCATTCAAACAGAACAAGGGAATACTATATGGTTTAAGTCAGGAAAAGTTGCATCAGGGTTGTATCATTTCACCGTATTTATTCAATCTGTATGCTGAGCAAATAATCTGAGAAGCTAGATTATTTGAAGAATAATGGAACATCAGGATTGGAGGAAGACTCATTGACAACCTGCAATATACAGATGACACAATCTTACTGAAAGTGAAGAGAACTTGAAGCACTTACTGATGAAGATCAAAGACCACAGCCTTCAGTATGGAGTACACCTCAACATAAAGAAAACAAAAATCCTCACAACTGGACCAATAATCAACGTCATGATAAATGGAGAAAATATTGAAATTGTCAAGGATTTCACTTTACTTGGATCCACGATCAATGCCCATGGAAGCAGCAGTCAAGAAATCAAACAGCATATTGCATTGGGCAAATCTGCTGCAAAAGATCTCTTTAAAGTGTTCAAAAGCGAAGGTGTTACCTTGAGGACTAAGGTGCTCCTGACCCAAGTCATGGTATTTTCAGTTACCTCATATGCATGCAAAAGCTGGACGATAAGTAAGATTGAAGAAGAATTAATGCCTTTGAATAATGATGTTGGCAAAGAATATTGAATACACCATGGACTGCCAAAAGAAGTACAGCCAGAATGCTCCTTAGAAGCGAGGATGGCGAGAATTCATCTCACATACTTTGGACATGTTATTGGGGGACCCCCCCAAAAAAAACCAAACGCACTGCTTTTGAGTCGATTCCGATCATAGTGACCCTATAGAACAGGGTAGAACTGCCCCATAGAGTTTCCAAGAAGAGCCTGGTGGATTTGAACTGCTGACCTCTTGGTTAGCAGCCATAGCACTTAACCACTATGCCACCAGGGTTTCCACTGGGTGACCAGTCCCTGGAAAAGAACATGCTTAGTAAACTGAGGGTCAGTGAAAAAGGGAAAGGCCCTCAATGAGATGCACTGGCACAGAGGCCACAACAATGGGCTCAAGCAAAACAAAGATTGTGAGAATGATGCAGGATGGGGCAGTGTTTTGTTCTGTTGTACATAGGGCTGCTATGAGTCAGAATCAACTCAGTGGTACCTAACAACAACAACAACAACAAAGACTTGGAAGTGTGGGACAGCCTGGCCCATTGGGAGCCGCACGTAGTTCCTCATGGCAGGAGCACAGGTGTTAAGAAGGGGATCCTGGGCAATGGTACTAGGAGGACAGAAGAGTTATATCCCACTTTTGATGCCAGGCTGACGTGGCCATACCCCAGTAGGCAAAAATGGGAAGAATATATCCGTGTCTTGTAAAGGTCACCAGGGCGGTAGTTGGGGGACGGCCAGGATGCACCCAGGCTGAGGTTCAGAGGCCAGCAATAGCAGTTATGGGGTGGGGGTGGGGAGCAACAGAGGGGATAGAGAGGTGTTGACGCAGAGGAGGCATCCTAAGGAGACAGGAAGGCCTGGACACTGATGAGACGAGTGGATAAGGAAGTGGGAGAAGGTGATGTGTGAGTGATGGAGTCCATCACCAAGACAGAGGATACAGCAGGAGGAGGGTTGAGAGGAAGATGGTACTGTCCTTACATTAGAGGTGCCTCCCTTCACTGGCCACACGGTCATATCCCAGGGAGGCTCTGCTCAGCCGCTGGTTCCCTGGGAAGCCAGACTGTGTTGTAGTCATGTAGGTGAAATGAAGTTTCCCCTCCCCATTGCCTCTTTTCCCTGTAGATGGGTTAGACTTGTATAGGATGTCACCACTGGCCCGTGCCTTAGTGGCAGTCAGTGAGTCTGACCCCTCCATGATAGAGAGGTAGAGACTGGGGTCCTCTGTAAAGTCACAGCACAAAGTCCCAGCTGTCAGCAGCAGGGTGGGGACCAGAACCCAAAGTGCCAGGCTTCTTGCCAACAGCGCCCCTCATCGCCACCCGGGCCAATGCTTTCATGATTTTTTAAACCACCTCATAGTGGGAAAGTGTTGGTTTTCCATTATGCTTTGTGAAATATTCAAAATAGCCCTTAGATGCCCATCACTAACTCATGAAGCCCTAGGCCTCCAGGACCCTGACTGGGAACCCCAGTCCTACATCTCACAGGAAGTAAGACACAAGGGAAACCCACTGTCCTGGAGCCCTCAGCACTGAGCTGTGGAAGGATTGGATCCTGGCCCAAGCCCGTACCAGCCAGGAGCCTTTGGACAAATCACTCAACCTCCCTGAGCCTCAGTTTTTGCATTATGGTTCTTAGTTGCAAGCAACAGAAACAAACTTACCGCAGCAAAGCAGAAAGGAATGTATTAAAAGGAGGCTGGGGAGAACATTTTGGTGGTTCCTCAAAAAGTTAAACATAGAATTACTGCATGACCCAGCCATTCCACTCCTAGGCAAATACCCAAAGAATCTAAAACAGGTGTTCAAACAAAAACTTGTACATGAATGCTCATAGCAACTGTCTTCACAATAGCCAAAACGTGCAAACAGCCCAAACCACTGTCAACGGATGAGTGGATAAACAAAACGTGGTATATCCATACAATGGACTATGCTTCATCCATAAAAAAAAAAAGTACTAATACATGCTACAATATGATGGAATCTTGAAAACATCAAATGAAAGAAGGCACACACAAAAGGTTGCATATTGTTTGATTCCGTTTATGTGAAATGTCCAGGACCGGCAAATCCATAGAAATAGAAACCAGTTTAGCCAGGGGCTCCATTTGGGGTAATGAAAATGTTCTAGAACTAGATAGTGGTGATGTTTGCACGACACCAAGAATGTACTAAAGGTCACTGAATTGTCTACTTGAACATTGTTAAAATGGTAAATTTTATATGTACATGTTGTTGTGGTGGTGGTCATTGTTGTTAGGTGCCATGGAGTCGGTTCTGCCTCATAGTGACCTAATGTATAATAGAATGGAACGTTGCCTGGTCATGCACCATCCTCACAGTGGTTGCCATGTTTGAGCCTGTTTTTGCAGCTACTGTGTCAATCCATCTCGTTGAGGGTGCTCCTCTTTTTCACTGACCCTGTACTTTACCAAGCATGGTGTCCTTCTCCATGGGTTGACATACAGCAAAATTAAAAAAAGGCATTCTGGGTAAGTTATACATAGAATAACTGGAGTGCCGGGAGCCAGCTGGTGACTGTAGCTGGTACCACACCCATAACCTCACAGCTGCACTGGTTCTGGAGCAGAGACGCTGCCCTTCTGCTCACTGGGGGCCACCCCGCTGCTGGCCCAGAAACCCCAGCTCCTGCAGCCACTCCTGCCGCCCAAAAGAGGTGCTCAGGGTCCCTGGACTGGAGCAGATTCGTCCCACTGGGGGAAGTCAGGTCATACACCACCCTTTAGCTGTAAAGAAGTTGAGGGAGTCAGGCTCTGCCTCTCACCATGCCACACGAGGTAGGAAATTCTCCCAAACTTCAGGAGGTCAGTCAGGAGGCACGGCTGCCAAAAAGAATGACCATGGTGCACGGAGTTAATGCCTGCTCTAGAGAGAAAGGAGAACATGTTGAAAGAGCCTGGCTCATGTGATACACAGAAGTGCTGGTGTGCTCGTCCTTCCTGTGGGGAGATACTTAGAAGCCAATTCACAAAACAAAGATTGTGCTCTGGTGGTGTAGTGGTTAAGAGCTATGGATGCTAACCTAAAGGTCAGCAGTTCAAATCTACCAGCCGCTCCTTGGAAACCTTATGGGGCAGTTCTACTCTGTCCTATAGGGTCGCTATGAGTTGGAACCAACTTGACGGCACCTAACAACAACAACAACATACTTTGAATGGAGTCCCTGTGTGGCACAAACTACTAACCCAAAGGTTGGAGGTTCAAGTCCACCCAATGGTGCCTAGGAAGAAAGACCCAGAGATCTGCTTCCAAAAGGTCACAGCCATTGAAAACCCTGTGGAACACAATTTTACTCTGACACACATGGGGTTGCAATGAGTCAGAATCAATCTGATGGCAACTGGTTGAGTTTTTTTAAATATCTTTAACAAGACAACAGCAGCAGCTGGTTGTTTATCTCGTGGACACTAATCCTTGCCTTTGGCTTTCTGTGATTAGCTTTGCAGTTTCACACTGAGACCTGGCTGTCATCCATTTAGAAACCAAATCACAGTGAGCTGGAGCACAGGAGTGGGGCCCAGAGTGGAGAGACCAGGCCCCCCTCCACACTGGACAGCAACGTCCCCATCTGCCAACTCACCACCTGCCGCGTATGGTGGGGAAGAACAGACACAAACGATGGCAAGTCTTGCCTCTAACAAGCCAATCCAACAGGAAATGGAAGCAAAAGAGACAGATAGGATCAAGTTAGGTTTTTAAAAAAAGCTTTATTTTGATATAATTTAAAACTTTCAGAAAAGTTGCAAAAATGTTACAAGGAACTTCAATCTACCCTTTACCCAGCTTCACCAGTTGTTTTAATTTTATCGCATTTGCTTTCTCATTCTCTTGCTCTCTCTTCTCTCTCTCCCTGCCCTGTCTCTCCTTCTCTCTCCCTCTCTCTCTACCGGCCCTGTCTCTCTTCTTCTCTGTCTCTCTCTCTCCCTCTCTGTCTCTCTCTCTCCTTCTCTGTCTTTCTCTCCCTGCCCCATCTCTCTTCCTGTCTGTCTCTTTCTGACTGTGTCACTTTACCTCGAAACAATTCAGTGCGTATTTCCTAAACACAAGGACAATCTTTCACATAACCACAGTACAATTACCAAAGTCAAGAAGTGTAACAGTGTTGCTATATTCACCTAATCCTCAGTCCATATTCAGCATTCAACAACTGTCCCAATCATGTCCTTTTATAGGTATTTGGGGGTTTTCAAGTAATCCTTTATTTATTGATTTCTAGCTTAATTCCCCTATGGTCAAAGATCATGCTTCCTAAGATTTCAGCCTTTGGAAACTTACCGACTCTTACTTATGGTCCCTTCCTTCACTCTCCAGCTGCCTCCTCCTTCCAGGTTCCCTGGAGTCTGCTTCGCCAGGCAGCAGATCAGAGGTGAGGACCTGGGGGGATTTACAGGCAGATTTTAGGGCCTCCATCTCCGGCTCCCTCCAGTCTAGTACTCCCCTCTCCATTTTCCAGCCTTTCCAGCAGCCCCGCTCCACCATCTGGCCACTTAAGGCAGTAAGACCCCCCCCCCCTTCTGCATTAGCCCCGGCTGTGTCACACCCTGCTGACCAGGGAGTGCCCAGGCGAAAAGCCAGACACAGCAAATGGCCCTTCTTCCAGGAGTTAACTCCTCCAGGTTCTACCTGCTCATATTTGTTCTCTAGTCCTTTCAAGTAGTTGAGATTTAAAATATATGTATTTTGTCCAGAATTTATGCATCAATACATATATACATACATAATTGGGAATAAATCTCATTCATGCCCCATTCCATCAAGTGTACTGTTACTCCAAACAGAATAAGCCTGACTCCAACATGCTGACTTCCAATTTCAGTTGGATTCATCTGATTTAGTTATGGCTCCTTAACATTGCATGAAGAAGTCCTTTTGATTTGGGCCTTAATTGAAATAACAAAAGAATTAAGAGAAAAAACTGAACAGATCTATAAAATGAACCAGTAAGTCAACCAGTCACTCACTTATGCAAAAATGTACAAACAAGGAAGCACCGTGGAACAGGTTAGCTTGCTTGTATTTTAAGGAGGAGTTTCTAGGTATTTCACATAGTTTAGTAATATTCTAGGAAAAATCTACCTAGTCCAGATGGGCTGTCTTTTCAGGCTTCCTGTCCTTCCATATGTTAACACACATTTTACCTCACAGAAAGTGGCCAAGAGTACAGCGGACCTGATCTTAGGAAGAGTGGAAGACAGGCCGCCACAGAGCCGGACAGAATTGGACAAGAAAACACCCTCAGGGATCCCTGGTGACTCTGGAGTGAGGCCTGCAAAGAAGAGAGAGGTGTAAGCAGCTCCAGGCAGGGGGTGGGGGCAACGAGCTTGCACCTCCTTCAGTACAAGCCTCTTTGGACTGGCTGTTTCTTCATTGGACCAATATCTATGTTTACTCTTATTTTCTAGTTAAAAATATGAGCAATTATGACCATGATAACCAATCGCGCAGAAGAACCGAGGGTGGGATGACACCATGCTCCATCACTGTAATACTTTCGACCCTCTGTCCCATCTGCTTCATCGTCCTGGCCTGGCACGACCCCTGCCCTGATCGTGTACAGCTAGCTCTCCACCTGCTTTGCACTCGTGCACACCAGGCAGCCTCTGTTCCTGGAGAAAAAAGCAACAACGCTGCCTGAACCACTCCAAGTTCAAGACCACAGCCGCCCGCCATCCCTCGGGGCCATAGTCTCACTGTGTGTGCTCAGTCAGCTGGCTTTTCCCTCTCCTGACAACAATTTCACACTTTCTCCTCTCTCCTCTAACTCCAACACCCCTTCCTCCTACACTCTGAGGGAGTGGCCTCCATTCTTTCCTCACCTGGAAAATGGAAGCCAGTGAAAGAGAATTTGTCCACATCCTGCCACCCCCATGCACACCGATCCAGCCCACCTGGCCATTCAAGGCAGCTCCGCTTCCATCCTCTTAAGTCTTATAAGACGTCCATCATCACGACAATAAAATAGTCAACTGAACAGAAATGGCTAGGACCCAATTCAGTAATGCCCTATTTCCTCACAACATATATTTATTTAAAAAAAAATAAAAACGTCAAAGCCTCCTCAGCGTGGAAGTTTAGGACTGTTTTTACACTAAGACAGCACCCAAAATGAGTTCTTGAGTCCCTTGTTTTGTCTTCTATTTATCCTTTTCTTTCTGTTCTTTAGCTTCTTTTTCTTCTTGCTTTTTAACCAGCCGTTCCACTTCCTTTTATTTGAGAACTCTAGAATGTTGCTCAACTCCTTCAAATACCTACAAATGCTTCCCTAAAATGCAAGCTAAGGGTTTAGGCAGTGTTGCCTCGTTCGCGCATTTATGTGTCAGTGAAGGACCGGCTGACCTTCCCTCCTGCTTCTGTGGACGAGTGGCTTGAGTTACCACCTAAGCGTGTGCACCGTCTCCTGTTCAAAGCCCTCCCTCAGCCCTTGTCCCCTTCTCCCATCATCTGTTTAGTAAGCCTGATGCATCCACCTCTTGGAAGTGTTCAGCCTCCAGAAAGTGAGGCCATGGTGTCAGCAGTGAGTTTCCTGAGGAACGCTGTGCTGCAAGGTCCGTGAAGACAGACTGACTCCAGAGACCAATGGACACAAAACAGCTACTCTCAGTGAAAAGCCATTACTGATAATTTAGTTTAAAAAAAAAAAATAGTTATAGCTGAAAAAAATCTCATTTTCATGCCTATGTGCTTAATTGTATTCCTATATGGACTGACTTTTAAGGAAATAATAAAATATGGAAATTTTCTATTGTTTTGTGGAAGAGGTATCACATTTCCCAAAGTTTAACTTTGAATGGTTTCTCAAAACCCAGTTCTCAAAACTCATGGTTGCAGTGGGCTATGGAGCAAGCTCCACCACCCGTCTGTCAGTTTGTCCTACTATGATGGCTTGTGTATTGCTGTGATGGTGGAAGCTATGCCACCAGTATTTCAAATACCAGCAGGGTCACCCATGCTGGACAGGTTTCAACCATAGGCAGGTGAGCTTGCTTCGTGTTATTGTTGTTGTTAGTTGCTATCAAGTTGGCTCTAACTCATGGCGACCCTATGTACAACAGAACAAAACATTACCTGGTCCTGCACAATGTCCACGATCATTAGTATTCGGGAGTCTATTGTTGTAGCCACTGTGTATTTCAAGTGGCTTCCAACCTAGGGGGCTCATCTGCCAGCACTATATCTGATAATATTTTGTTGTGATCCACAGGATTTCATTAGCTAATTTTTTTTTAATTCTTAGAGGTAGATTGCCAGGTCTTTCTTCCTAGTCTTAACCTGTAAACTCCCCTGAAACCTGTCCACCATGGAAGAAGTGCAGTTTTACTGCTCTGGTGAAAAGAGATCTTCTCCTACATTTGAAAAAGCTCCACTTTTTACCTTTCTTGACTCATTTGGCTCCATACCTAACAGGTTTAGTTTAAGGAGGAAAAAATACACGGGTAAGAGACTTTTCTAAATAATTATGATGATCTGTATTTGAAGAAGATAAACAAATATGCTGTTCATTTTGTTAATTACAAAAGCAGGGGAAAATCATGCTTAACACTCCTCGCCTGAAACAATAACTAATCTCGTTTTGTGCATTGGCTTCCATGCATTTGTGCTGTGCATATATATATATATTTTTTACTTATTATATAAATAATTGTGCATTCTTTTTAAACTTGATTGTGAGATGTATTTTTCTATGTTGACACATAGTGTTATTATTTTATTGACAGCAAAATATTATATTGCCTGGCTATACCCGCCACAATTACATCATCATCTCCATATTGTTGTATATGTAAGTTGCTACTATTTGTCACCAGTATAAAAAACACTACAGTGAACATCTTCATGCATAGAGCTGTTTTTATCTTGTGGGTTATTTCATTTGGTTAGATTCCCAGGTGGAACTTCCTGGGTCAATGGATACTATTTTATTAAAAAAAGAAGAAAAAAATCCTGATGATCTGAACAGAGATTTGAGGATAAAAGAGAAAAAGGCGAATTTGCAACAGTCATGAACGAACAAACTTTAAAATACCAGGGGAGAAGCAGGGGCTGGGTCATCCCATCATAGAGTGTCTTCTTAACAGAGGTGTGTTTGGTGCTCATCTCTCTAAACCTTCCTTGATGCCCCCAGGCAAAGATGCTGAGCAAGGAGCACCAAGAACAATTCAGAAACCTGGGCTCAGATCCACGCACAGCACCGCCTGTCAGCAAGTGTACAGACACCAGTTTCCAAGGAGACCTTCGCGTTTCTCCTTTCACAGGTTAATGGTTTTGAATCTGAGCTGGGTGCTTGGAGAGAATTAGTTCAAAAAAGAGGGAGAAAAGAAAATGTTTTTAAAGGACAATTTAACTGTTAACCTCGGGAATCAGCACAGAGCCCAATGCAGGGAACCTTCTGGCCCATTCCTTTTTCTGTATGACTTCAGGCTTTGATCTTTTTTCTGAGGTACATTTATTTCCACTTTCCTTTTTAATAAAACAAAACCACCAGTGTGTTCCGTTGTGTCTAATGACATACAGCCTGTGGAGTGGCAAAATGTCCATGCCGCACAAGCTCGCCAGGGCCCAACAGGGAAGGCACTGAGGCATAATAGGGCGATCATTATGACCGTGTAGCAACGAGAAGCATGGGGCGCAAACTCACGTGCCCAGTGCCCTGCTAGACTTGGCTGCTGTGAGACTCACTGTGGTGAGAATTTCAGGACCTAGGAACATGTTGTCCCTAGCTGCCCACGAGGAAGCTCAGAAGCCCCCATCATCCCCTCCCCGCTAGATTTTCCATGTCTACACTGACCTTCTCTGCGTTTAGAGCCAGCCTCATGGAGATGGGTTGCAACTGTTGGTTGCTTATGAGTTTGCAAGGCCAGAATTCAGGATGCTGCTCTTTCCTACCAAGTGCCTTGTTGGCAATTCACAGCCACAAACCAATAACCTATCCTTAGGTACAGCTCCGTGCTAGCAAGAGATACAGCAGCAGAAGTTACCATTTCATGAAGTAGAGCAGGTGTAACTTGTAACCCACAAAAACAGTATGAAAAAATATATAGCGAAACCTGCGAGAGCTGAACTCGCCGGGACCACCTTGATTTTCTGGATCTCGAAAGCTTTCTGCCCTTGGCAGGGTGCAATCTTACCACTTTTCTATTGTTCATTTTAGTGGAAAATGTTTAAATTTTCCTTCTCTGACGGGTGTCTGCCTTACAGCTTCCAGCTTTTGCAGGTTTTACCGTGTATCATTTTAGATTTTCTGTGGTGCATTTTCTAACTCTGTACCTCCATTCAGGCAGATAAAAACGTGACTGCAGTTCTTCTCAGGGTTTCCCCCTTCACTGAGGTTGGGCTAGGATTGGGGATTTAACAAAATCCTTATGGGCTGGGGGGCATCCATCTTGTCGTGGGTCACCAATACACTCAGGATGCCGCTGAGCTGCCCACAAGATACCTGCTCTGGCATCAGGCTGCTGCTTCTGTGCCACACAGGGACCCGGAAATCCACACATCTGCCTGTGGCCCCATCAGTCCAGATCCTCCCTGTGGCCATCGCCGTGCTGGGGTGTATTTTCCTCTCAGATGCATGCCTGGGTTTGGGGGATGGCAAGGGGCAGGGACATGTCTTTAAACCTCTGTGATTCTTTCTTCCTTCATGATTCTCCCAGGTGCTCTGTGAACCCCTTTCCTACAAGTATTCAGGGTTTCCTAAAACGTACAAAAGCCAGAAATAAGCTACTTCGTAGATCTACCACGTGCCTCCCCTACAGCATTAGGCACGCAGCGACTCATTTGCTTACATGTTGTTCATTGCCCTCAAATTGGCTCCCATTCATAGCAACCTTATGTATAATAGAACCAAACATTGCCCAGTCCTGCGCCATTCTCACAATTGGTATATTTAAGCCCATTGTTGCAGCTATTGTGTCCATCCATCTCATTGAGGGCTTAAATGGGGGGAAGTGAAAAGGCAGATCCTGGAAGAACTGATCCCCACGCCCAATGCACATACTCACACACACGTATTCATATTTCAAAATAGCACTCGGCCACATTATTTCTTTGCAGATCCTTGTGTCCCCATGAAGAGAATGCACCTCTCATTCCAGTGTTCCCCTTGTTTCTCTACTTCCACATGCAAAGCAGCACCTGGCTGTGTAAGTGACAGTTTCCCCAGGAAACTCCAGGGTTGGAGAGGTGAGTATGGACCCTGGGTGGATTTTAGCAATCGCAGCATCTGGTCGAGACTCAGGGAAAGGACAGGAGGAGAAGCAGCCATGACCACCTGACAGTGACGGAGCTGAGAAGAAGGGCTGGGCTTCTGTATGGCAGCTACACCCCTTACTCTGTTCCATAACCACGTAAGCAAACATAAGCAGGAGGCCCCTCCCAACCTGGGGACCTGGGGCTTGGGAGTGGAGGACGTTTCTGAGGAGGAAGGGAGCTTAATGGGAGGTTTGGGTTGGGAGACTGTAGGTGTCGGGATGGAGTGGGTGATGCCGCCCTAAATTACACAAGGCCCTTCAAGGATTGTCCCCACTGTGGGAAAGGACACCTGCCACCTGGGACTGCAGACCCCTGGGTTAAAGTTTTCAACTGAATCCAGTCATTTATAAAAATAAAAGTACACCTACCAAAAAAGTGAAAACACAAGCGACCAACTGTGAGACTATCTTAGGAAACCATATATTCCAAAAGAATCTAATGGCCATATATATGTCAAACTTTGACAACTTAACAAGAAACAAATAACTCAATCATAAAATGGGCAAAGGATTTGAACAGACATTTCACCAAAGACGACATTCAAATGGCCACTAAACGCACAAAAAGATGCTCAGCGTCATTAGCCATCAGAGAGCTACAAATCAAAACCACAATCAAATACCATTTAACTTCTTTTAAAACCCAAACCAAACCCACTGCCCTCAAGTCGATTCCAACTCATAGCAAGTCTATAGAACAGAGTAGAACTGCTCCATAGGACTTCTAAGGCTGTATTTTTTTTTTTTTTTTTTGCACTTTAGAATGCAGGTTTACAGAACAAACTAGCTTCTCATTAATCAGTTAGTACACATATTGTTTTATGACATTTGTTAACAACCTCACGACATGTCAACACTCTCCCTTCTCGACCTTGGGTTTCCTATTTCCAGCTTTCCTGTCCACTCCTGCCTTCTAGTCCTTCCCCCTGGGCTGGTGTGCCCCTTTAGTCTCATTTTGTTTTATGGGCCTATCTAATCTTTGGCTTAAGGGTGAACCTCAGGAGTGACTTCATTACTGAGCTAAAAGCGTGTCCAGGGACCATACTCTCAGGGTTTCTCCAGTCTTTGCCAGGCCAGTAAGTCTGTTTTTTTTGTGTGTCTGTGTGTGAGTTAGAATTTTGTTCTACATTTTTCTCCAGCTCTGTCCAGGACCTTCTATTGTGATCCCTGTCAGAGCAGTCAGTGGTGGTACCTGGGCATCATCTAGTTGTGCTGAACTCAGTCTGGTGTAGGCTGTGGTAGTTGTGGTCCATTAGTCCTTTGGACTAATCTTTCCCTTGTATCTTTAGTTTTCTTCAGTCTTCCTTGCTCCTGAAGGGGTGAGACCAGTGGAGTATCTTAGATGGCCGCTCACAGGCTTTTAAGACCCCAGTCCCTACTCACCAAAGTAGAATGTAGAACGTATTCTTTATAAACTATGTTATGCCAATTGAGCTAGATGTTCCCCAAGACCACGGTCCCCATAGCCCTCAGCCCAGTAATTTGGTTCCTCAGGTAGTTTGGATGTGTCTATAGAGCTTCCATTACCTTGCCTTGTACAAGTTGTGCTGGCTTCCCCAGTGCTGTGTATTTTCTTACCCTTCACCAAAGTTACCACTTACCTATTGTCTATTTAGTATTTTTCCATCCCCACCACTCCCTTCCCTCGAAACCATCAAAAAGTATTTCTTTTGTGTGTAAACCTTTTCATGAGTTTTGATAGTAGTGGTCTCATACAATATTTGTTCTTTTGTGATTGACTTATTCCACTCAGCATGATGCCCTCCAGATTCATCCATGTTGTGAGATGCTTCACAGATTCATCATTGTTTTTTATCATTGTATAGTACTCCATTGTGTATTACCACAGTTTATCCATCCATCTGTTGATGGGCATCTAGGTTGTTTCCATTTTTTTGCTATTGTGAACAATGCTGCAATGAACATGAGTGTACATACGTTTATTTGTGTGACGGCTCTTATTTCTCTAGGATACATTTGTAGGGGTGGGATTGCTAGATCATATGGTATTTCTGTTTCTAGCTCTAAGGAAGCACCATATCATTTTCCAACAAGGCTGTAATCTTTACAGACACAGATTGCCACATCTTTCTCCCGAGGAGTGGCTGGTGGGTTCAAATCACTGACATTTAGGTTAGCAGCCGAATGCTTAACCACTTTGCCACTAGGGCTCCTTCCTCTTCACTCCCACTAGGATGGCTAAAATAAAAACAATGTTGTCGAGGATGTGGGGAATTTAGAACCCTTATCCATTGCTGGTAGAAACGCAAAGTGGGACAGCCATTGTGGAAAACAGTGCAGCTATTTCTCAAGAAATCCTAAAAATCAAATTACCAAAACAAACCTGTTGCCTTGGAGTCGATTCTGACTCATAGTGACCTTATGGGACAGAATAGAACTGCTGGATAGGGTTTCCAAAGAGTGGCTAGTGGGTTTGAACTGCCAACCTTTTGATTAGCAGCTGTAGCTCATAACCACTATGCCATAAGGGCTCCATTTGACCCAGCAATTCCATGCATAGGTTTATACCCAAAAGATTTGAAAGTAGAGACTCAAACAGATACTTGTACACCAATGTTCATTACAGCACTGTTCACAATAGCCAAAAGGTGGAAACAACCTAAATGCCTACCAGCAAATGAATGAATAAACAAAATGTGGTACATACATACAATGGAATGGAACTCAACCAGTAGGAGAAACAAAGCCCTGATACATGTTACAATATGAATGGAGCTTGAAGACATTATGCTGAATGAAATAAGTCAACCAAAAAGGACAAATAATGTATGACCTCATTTATATAAAAAGACAAGAACAGGCAAATGTGTAGAGACCAAAGTTTACTAGTGGTTACCAGAATGGGAGGGAAAGGAAAAGGGGGGTTATTGCTTATGGAGTGCTGAATTTTGCTTTATGGTGATGGAAGAAACACATTGATTAAGGGTAGGGCTGCACAGCTGATTAATGTAATTGCTGGCAATAAGTTGTATGCCTGTAAAAGTTGGATTGGCAACAATGACAACAACAACAACAAAAAAGAAGCTGCTGAGGCTGCTTATGCGTGATGAAGCACCTCATGGGATGTGGTTCCTTGGTTTGGAGGTTTATGGTCACGGTTTCATGAGACATCCAAGCTAGGTGGCATAATAACGTGTTTAGTGATCTGTTTTACCTCCTAGTTTGTTCATAGTGCCTGGGGTCTTAAAAGCTTGAAGCAACCATCCAAGCCACAACAATTGGTTTCTAGTTGCCTGGAGCAATAGAGGAAGGAGAGTTGGAAATAGGAGGAAGATATGGAATGTGTGGCCAAGTGCCTCCATGAACAACTGCCTTTTTTGACATGAAACCAGAAGAACTGGATGGTGCCCGTCTACCACTACTGAACATTTTGATCAAAGATTCTATAAAAGAATCTTTGATCAAAAGGGGGAAAATGCAGAACAGAATTTCAAATTCTCATGGAATCCAGAATTTCTAGCACTGTGGAGGCTGGATGAACTTCTGAAACTATTGCCCTGAAATGGTCTTTAATCCTTAAACCAAATATATCCCCTGAAGTCATCTTAAAACTGAACAATAGTTTAGCTGATCAAAAAGACAACAGCAACTCAAAAGATTAGATAGGAACCTTAGCTTGTGTTAATGGGGGAGGAACAACTCAGAAAAGGAAGGTGAGAATGATCACACAACTTGAAAAATGTAATCAATGTCACTGAATTGTACATGCAGAAACTGTTGAATTTGTGTATGTTCTGCTATATATACTCTTAATAACTACAAAAATAAAAAATTAAAAATAAAAAGTTAGGTTTAGCCTAGAAATGAAAAATGGTTAGACCTTAGAAAATCTGCTAAGATAACGCACCACATTGAAAGACATGTCCTAGAAGGTTCACAGCAGCATTCTTGGAATTACAGAAGACTAGAGGGGTTTTTAGAGCTCTTTCAGTGTTCATAAGTAGAACAATGGGTGCATAAATGGTGATATATTCTTGTTGGGGGATTCTATGCAGCAGAGAACATGAATGAGCCAGTGTTGTAAATGTACAATAGCATGCATGAATCTCAAAAATGTAATGTTGGGAAAGAAAAGCAAGTATCAGAATACGGACATAATGATTCATTTACAATAATAAAATATGATGAATCGTATTATGTATCATGGAGATACACGCATATGTAGAAACAATATTTTAAAAAAGCATATGTTAATTTCCTAGGGTTGCCACTACAATCTTGGTGGTTTATAAGAACAGAAATGTGTTATCTCCATTTCTGGAGGCTGAAAGTCCAAAATCAGGGGTGTGGTCACGTGGATTCTTTTTGACGGCCGAGGGAGAATCTAGTCTGTGCCTCTCTCCTGTCTTCTGGTAACTGCCAGCTCTTTGGCTTAGAGATCACCCAGCTCTCTGCCTATGTCTTCACATGATTGTATTCCTTCTCTCTCGCTTCTCCTTTTGTCTTTTGTAGACACCACTCACATTGGGTTAAGACCCATCCTGCTCTAGAATGACCTTATGTTAACTTATAACATCTTCAAAGACAGAGACCCTATTTCCAAACAAGGTCACATTCATAGGTACCAGGGGTAGGGTTTCAACATTTTTTAAAAAATGCTTTATTATGCTTTAGGTGAAAGTTTAAAGAGCAGATTAGTTTCCCATTCAATAATTTATACACAAATTTTTTCATGACATTGATTGAGATTCCTGCTATGTGTCAGCACTCTCTTCCTTTCTACTATGGGCTTCCCATTTCCATTCGCCCTGTTTTCCTACCCTTGCTGCCTTCTCATTTTTAGTTTTGGGCAGGAGTGGCCCATATGGTCTTGTATACTTGATGTTTCAGTAGTTGCAGCAGTACATCTTCAGAAACTGCCAGAAATTCAAGCTGGATTCAGAAGAAAACATGGAAGGGGGGATGTCATTGCTGATGTCAGGTGGATCTTGGCTGAAAGCAGAGAAAATAAAAAAGATGTTTACCTGTGTTTTATTGACTATACAAAGGCCTTCGACTGGGTGGATCACAACTAGTTATGGATAACATTGCAAAGAATGGGAATTCCAGAATACTTAAGTGTGCTCATGAGGAACCTGTATGCAGGCCGAGAAACAGCTATTCAAACAGAACAAGGAGATAGTGTGTGATTTAAACTCAGGAAAGATGTGTATCAGGGTTGTATCCTTTTACCATGCTTATTCCATCTGTATGCTGAGCAAATAATCTGACGAGCTGGAGTATACAAAGAAGAACAGGGCATCAGGATTGGAGGAAGACTCATTTCAACCTGCGATATGGAGTTGACACAACCCTGCCAACTGAAAGAGAAGAGGACTTGAACTTACTGATGAAAATCAGAGACTACAACCTTCAGTATGAATTATACCTCAATATAAAACAAAAATCCTCACAACTGGACCAATAAACAGCATCAAGATAAATGGAGAAAATATTGAAGTTGTCAAGGATTTTGTTTTACTTGTATCCACAATCAACGCCCATGGAAGTAGCAGTCGAGAAATCAAATGACACATTGCATTGGGCAAGTATGCTGCAAAGACCTCTTTAAAGAGTTAAAAAGCAAAGATGTCACCTTGAAGATTAAGGTGCTCCTGACCAAGTTATGGTATGTTCAATTACCTCATATTCATTCGGAAGCTGGACAATGAGTAAGGAAGACTGAAGAAGAATCGATGCATTTGAATTATAGCTTTGTTGAAGAATATCGAATATACAATGAACTGCCAGAAGAACAAACAAATTTGTCTTGGAATAAGTACAGCCAGAATGCTCCCTAGAAGTGAGGATGGTGAGACTTTGTCTTATGTTCTTTGGACATGTTATCAGGAGGGATTAGTCCATCATGCTTGGAAAAGCAGAGGATCAGTGAAAAAGAGGCAGACCCTCAGTGAGACGGACTGACACAGACAGTGTCTGCAATGATGGCAACAATTGTGAGGGTGGTGTAAGAAAAGGCACTGTTTCATTCTGTTACACACAGGGTCGCTGTGAGTTAGAATTGACTTGATGGCACCTAACTAACAACTTGATTGCTGTAAGGAGCACTTTTCTCACAGGCGTTATTGTTTGTTTTATAAACCTGTCTAGTATTTGGGTGAAAGGTGAACTTCGGGAGTGACTTCAGTTCTGGGTTTAGAAGTGTGTCTAGGGGTCAATGTATCTTTTTGAGGAATGCAATTCACCGCATAACAGAGATCATAAACTCTAATTTCATGATAACGTTTACCTGTGTGTGTGTGGTGTTCTGTGCCATCGAGGCAGTGTCACTCAGAGCAACCCTATGTACAACAGAACAAAACACTGCCCGGTCCTGTACCGTTCTTGCAGTCATTGTTATGTTTGAACCCATTGTTACAGCCACTGTGTCAGTCCATCTCATTGAGGAACCTTCCCTTTTTCGCTGACCCTCTACTTTACCAAGCATGATGTTTTTCTTTAGGGGCTGGCCCCTCCTGATAACATGTCCAAAGCACCAGAGACAAAGTTTCATCATCCTCGCTTCTAGGGAGTGTTCTGGCTTTATTTCTTCCAAGACAGATTTGTTCATTCTCCTGGCAGTCCATGGTATATTCAATACTCTCCTCCAATACCATAATTCAAAGGCATCACTTCTTCTGTCTTCCTTATTCATTGTCCAGCTTCCGAATGTGTATGAGGGGATTAAAAATACTATGGCTTGGGTCAGGAGCACTTTAGTCCTCAAAGTGACATCATTGTGTTTTTATATTTATATTTTAAAGAGGTCTTTTGCAGCAGATTTGCCCAATTGCAGTACTTTGATTTCTTGACTGTTGCTTCCATGGGTGCATTGATTGTGGATCCAAGTAAAATAAAATCCTTGACAACTTCAACAATTTCTCTGTTTATCAGGATATTGCTTATTGGTCTAGTTGTGAAACTTTTTATTTTCTTTATGTTGAGGTGTAATCCATACTGAAGGGTGTAGCCTTTGATCTTCATCAGTAAGTGCTGTAAGTCATCTCTGCTTTCAGCAAGCAAGGTTGTATTGTCTGCATATCACAGGTTGTTAATGAGTCTTCCTCGAATCCTGGTGCGGTGTTCTTCTTCATATAGTCCAGCTTCTCTGATTATTTGCTCAGCATTCAGATTGAATAAGTATGGTGAAAGAATACAACCCTGATGTACACCCTTCCTGATTTTATGCAGTATCTCCTTTTTCTGTTCAAATGACTGCTTGTTAGTCTATGTACAGGTTCCTCATGAGCACAATTAAGTATTCTGGACTCTCCATTCTTCACAGTGTTATCCATAATTTGTTATGATCCACCCAGCTGAATGCCTTTGCATAATCAATAAAGCACAGGTAAGCATCTTTCTGGTATTCTCTGCTTTCAGCCAAGGTCCCTCTGACATCGGCAATGATATCACTCGTTCCACATCCCCTTCTGAATCCAGCTTGAATTTCTGGCAGTTTCCTATTGACATCCTGCTGCTACTGCTTTTCAAAGATCTTCAGCAAAATTTTACTTGTGTGTGCTATTAATGATATTGTTTGATAATTTGTGCGTTCTGCTGTATCATCTGTTACTGGAATGGGTACAAATATATATCTCTTCCAGTCAGCTGGCCAGGTAGCTGTCTTCCAAATTCCTTAGCATAGACAAGTATGTGCCTCCAGCGTTGCAACTGTTTGTTGAAACATCTCGATTGGTATTCTGTCAATTCCTGGAGCCTTGTTTTGCACCAATGCCTTCAGTGAAGCTTGGACTTCTTCCTTCAATACCATCAGTTCTTGATCATATGCTATCTCCTGATATGTTTGAGGAGTTCTTTTTGGTACAGTGCCCTGTGTATTCCTTCTGTCTTTTTTTTAATGTTCCCTGCATTGTTCAATATTTTGCCCATAAAATCCTTCGATATTGCAATTCAAGGCTTGAATTTTTTCCTCAGTTCTTTCAGCTTGAGAAATGCTGACCATGTTGCTCCCTTTTGGTTTTCTGACTCCAGGTATTTGTACATTTCATTATAATACTTTACTTTGTCTTCTGAAGTCACCCTCTGACATCTTCTGTTTAGCTCCTTTACTTCATCATTTCTTCCTTTCGCTTTAGCTACTTTATGTTGAAGAGCAAGTTTCATACCTGTGTGTGTGGAGACACAATATGCAGTCAGGGAGTGGAGCTCAGAGTGCTTCAAATGTAAGCTGGACGGTGGATACGTTGTAGTTCATTGATTTATTCTTTATACATTGTATACATCTTAACTATTTCACCATATTTTCAAATAAGTATTGAACTAGCTATGAAATGCCATGGAAAGAAAAGGAGGAAGTGAGAAAGGAATACCTGAAGAAGTAGGTAAGAACCTTGGTAGAAAGGAAAACAACCATGTAGGATTCATAGTGTTGTACACATACTCATACACCCTAGATTTTAGAGAAAAATCTTTGAAAAAGAAAGAAAATGTAAAAAGAATTACAATGACGAAGAATCTAATTTAAATTCTCAATATGCAAGTCCAAGGAAGGTAGAAGCCAGCCAACCAGAGGGCACACACTGGTCCACACCACTGAAGATGGAGGCTCTGCCACCTAAAATCAGCAGCCATGGAGCCAACTCTGACTCACGGTGCCCAAATGTGTGTCAGGGTAGAATTCTGCTCCATAGGGTTTTCAATGGCTGAGTTTTTAGAAGTAGGTTGCCAGGCCTTTCTTCCAAGGTACCTCTGAGTGTGCTCAAACTTCCAACTTTTCAGTTAGCAGGTGAGTGTGTTAACTGTTTGAACCACCCAGGAACTCCCTGATACCTCAAGAAACCCCGATAAACCCTAGGAGCTCTGGGCTGAACTTAGAAGATGGAAACAAGGGACAGCGTCAAAAAGAAAGAAAAGAGAGGCAAGGACCTTAGGGATAGAGCCAGAAAGGTGAACCCCCAGCATAAGCTGATGCTTGCATAAATGCTTGAGATCACCAACATTTATGGTGCAATGACCAGTCACAGGAGAAAGAGGTGCAAAAAGAACAGGTGCCCATGCGGTGTTGGTGTCGCCCGTGCGGTGCTGGTGTTGCCCGTGGGGTGCTGGTGTCGCCCATGCGGTGCTGGTGTCCAGTAATAGAGGCAGAGGCTGAGTGTGTGCTTCTGGCTGCTCCTGGGGGCTCTTCTGGATGGAAAGGAGAAGGGCCACTCAGAGGCTTCGCTTTCATCCAGTGGGGAGAGAAGGGCCTGCTACCAGCTCTCTCTGCCCTCCATGAGTTCAGAACTCAGGCCCCACAACTTAGCCAGGAGCATAGAAGGGGCTGCCAAGCCAGGTCACAGAACCACCCACACACCTGGGGCCAGGAGATGGGCCAGAAAACCAGGGCTGGCAAATGTCATTGTGCTTCAGAAAAGGAAAGAACAAACAAACAAAACCCAAGGATTTCAGAAACTTGATTCCTATTCCCAGCAAAAGTCTTCCTCCCTCCCTCCTTTCCCTTTCTTTTTCTTCCTCCTCTCCTTCCCACTTTCATCCTTCTGTCCTCCCACCGACAATCCCTGCATGTAGAGACTCTTGGTAACCTACCATGCTCCTCTGCACTCTTCTCTCATTGTCTTGCATTGCGAGTTAAAGGTCCAGATGGCACATCTTGCCCACCCCCCCACCCCAGCTTTCTTCCTATCTCCAGTGACTAACACAGTGCTGGTCATGAAATGCATTTTCAAAATACATTCATTGAAGAATGAATGAATGAATGAGTCAACCAATGCACAACCCTTCAGGGGATGATGCCACCCATGCTCCCTTATGGACTATACATGAGGACCAGCCAGTCTCCCTTCACCTTCTGACCCTTGAGGAGGTGACTGGATATGGAGAACTAGAGGTTGTGTCCTTTGGAAAGCATGTAGCACATGGGCCTCCTCAGCCATTCATGTTCATAGTCCCCCGGGCTCTCTGGATGCCTGTACAGAAATGCATGTAGTGAGGTACATTGAATGCTACCAAGGATGGTGGCATTTCAAAGGGACAGCGGGGTGGGGGGAAAGGACAGTCCTGGAAGGATGGGTGTTGCAAGTTTAGACTCTGTTTTGGTGTGGCTGAGTTAGCCAGGGGAACGCAGGAGTAAAAAGCTAGAGGTGTTCAGAGTGAGTCCACATGGGGAAGGAGGTGAGATAATTCTAGAGAGGCAGGCCAGACGTCTCCAGCAGAGCCGAGATGTGTGATTTTTGTCCTGAACAGAGACTACATGGCGTTTTTGAAAGAGTGAAAGGGCAACTGATTGCAGGGAGGAAGTCCCAAAGTCTTGAGACCACACAGGCTGTGACCCAGGTGGGTGATGGGGGCCCAAAGTAAGGCAGGCTCAGTGGGCTCAGAGAGGCCTGGATTCCAAACAGTCTGGGAAGCAGTCTGTAGGACTTGGTGGCTGATGGGCCATGGAGAAGGAGTAAGAGGGTGATGCCCTGGGACTGGGTGGACAACTGGGTGGGCAATGGTTCTCAACACTTCACCCTTTAAGAGTCTGTGGGATGCCTGGAGCAACAGAGAAAGAAGGAGAGTCAGGAATAGGAGGAGGATATGGAATGTGTAGCTAATTGCCTTCGTGAACAACTGCCTCCTTTGCTAAGAGACCAGAAGAACTTAATGGTGCCAGGTTGCCGTTATTGAACATTTTGATCAAAGATTCCAAAAAAGAATTCTGTTCAAAAGGGAGAAAATGCAGAACAGAATTGCAAATTCTCATAGACTCCAGACTTCCTGGAGCCATGAAGGTTGGATGAACCCCTGAAACTATTGCCCTGAGAAAACGTTTAAACTTTAAACCCAAGATATCCCCTGAAGTCATCTTAAAACTAAACAATAGTTTAGTCTGACTAGTAAAAAATGTCTGCCTTGAACAGTATGATCTTAGGAACTATCTATATGGGATCAAATTGACAACAGTGACTCAAAAGATTAGATAGGAACCTTAGAGGGCAATGAGTTTGTGTTAATGAGAGAGGAACAGAGAGAAGGAGCATGAGAGTGGTTGCACAACTTGAAGAATAATACATGTCACTGAATTGTACATGTAGAAACTATTGAATTGGTATGTTTTGCTATGTATACTGTCAATGACAACAACAAAATAAATAAAATTAAAAAAAAAAAAAGCGTCTGTAGGACATTTCTATCTAGAGAGTCCACAGGCAGATTGGGGTCTAGAGCAGAGAGGTTTATGGACAGGTCGGCATTGAGGCAATGCGTGCACAGTGGAGAGTAATTGCATGAAACACTCCCAGCGTGGCCAGGGGACACTCCAGAACACATGCATCTGGAAGCCTGCCCTGAGCGTAAGCTGAGATCCAAAGCCAGAGTAAGGGCTGCCCAGTCCAGGAGGGGAGGGTGGGTACACAAGCTGGGACATGTCAGGCAGAGGGACTGGCATGAGCAGAGGTCCAGGTGGGATGGAGCATCATGTGCTGGAGGAACCGGAGCCCAGGAAGATGGTGCAAAGTGAGAGTGGAGAGCTGGATAAGTCTGTCACAGCGCTGGCCCTCAACGGCCCCTCCATGAATAGTACAGAGTTGATGAACAGTTACAGGGCAAGGGAGTATCTCCTTGGATGACCACACAAGCATGCTCCTGGTTCCCAACCCAGAAGGGGCGTTGTCCTGGATATGCGCCTCATTGTAAACACTTTCACCTGCCCACACTTCTCTGGCTATCCAGTGTCAGGGCAGAGCATCTGCCCCAGGGGTCCTCAGGAACTGGGGCCACCCCTTTACTCACCCATCACCAGGAGCCTACGTCTCATACCATCTCCATCTCGCCTCAAGTCTGCTCACGCTCAGCGCAGGGATGGGTATACAGTAAGCACTCCCTGCATATCTGTGGCTAGGTGAGCTCTCCTGCACTATCCCAGCAGCCTTCCTCCTGGGTTTGTGCCCTGGGTGATCTGTCCCTGTCTCTATCTGGGTGGCCAGCAGCAGGGGCAGTACAAACAAGCCAGTTTGCCCACCCTCTGAGAGGCAGCCAGGGCGTCTGCTTACTGAGGGTGAGGACAGAGCAAGTAAGGCAAGTGTGAGACAGAGGTCTAGATCCAGCAAAGGGATGGGTGAAAGCAACAGGTCATGGGGGTGCCACTGAAGGATAGGCAGGATGGACACCTGGCTCTCCTGCTAAAATTTCCAAAGGTCTATGTCCCATCCCTCCCACTGTCCCCAAGGTGATGACTTGTATCTGGGCAGGAAAGATAGCATTCAGGGCCAGGTGGCCACGCTGGAGAGGCTGGGTGGGCAAACCTGTCAAACTCTGCTTCCTCCAAACCCCTCCACATTGTATGCAGGTTAAATTGGAATAAAAAAGCCATGAAGGGTGGGGTCAGGGCAACGATGCTGCAGAAGGGCGAGATGCTGCAGGGACAAGTGCCATCTCTTCTGCTTGGGATGGTGGGCAGCCACATGGATACCAATGACCAGTATACCAATGAGCCCTTCCTTGTCACCCAGGGTGCCGCAGAGTCTAAGACATCCTACTGTGGCTTTATACTCCTGGGCTGCCGGGGATCAGGTGTGAAGGCAGCCAGAGGGGAAGAAGATACTCTTGCAGCTGGTCTGAGCTCACACCCCTTACCTAAAAACCCCTCTTCTCACCTGCGCAAAGCCTGCGAGGCTCCTCCACCTTTGACCAGAGACCCAGGCTCACCCTTCTGATCATGTTCTCTCTCTGTCTTCAGACAGACAGATCAATCAATAGATGGAAAAACAGATTCATTGGTTCATCCATTTCTTCATTCATTGATCATTGTAACAACCAAGTCGTAGGAAAATGCATAGGGGCTTTGCTACTTAGGAAGTTTCTTTAATGTTCTAGCTTTTTCCTTTCAGCCTCTTAAGATATTAATACCAACAAGATGACATATATAAAGTGCCTGGCATATGACTGCTGTTGTTAGTTGCTGTTGAGTCAGCTTCGACTCAGGGGAACTCAGTGTCCAACAGAACAAAGCGTTGCCCTGTCCTCTACCATCTTCAAGAGGGCTGGTATGTTGGAGTCTGTTGTTGTGGCTATTGTGCCAATCCATCTCATGGAGGGTTTTCCTCTTTTTCAATGACCCTCTACTTTACCAAAACATGACATCTTTCTCTAGTGATTGGTCTTTCCTGATGACATGTCCATTGTAAGCAAGACAAAGTCTCTACATCCTCATGTCTAAAGAGCAACCTGTTTACATCTCTTAAAAGACAGATTTGTTTGTTCTTCTGGCACTTCATGGTTTACTCAATGTCCTTCACCAGTACCACAATTTAAATGCATTAATTCTGCTTCCGTCTTCTTTTTTTATTGACTGTCTTTTGCATGCATATGAGGTGATTGAAAAACCACAGTTTGGGCCACGCATACCTTAGTACTCAAAGTGACATCTTTTTAGAACTTTAGAAAAGTCTTTTGCGGTAGATTTGCCCAAGAAAATGCGTCATTTGATTTCTTGACTGTTTCTTCCATGGTTGTTGATTAATGACCTAAATAGAATGAAATTCTTGACAACTTCAACTATCTTTCCACTTATCACGATGCTGTTTATTAGTTCAGCTGTGAGGATTTTCATTTTCTTTATGTTTAGGTATAGTCCATATTGAAGGCTGTGGTCTTTTTCCTTCATCAGTAAATACTTCCAGTCCTCTTCATTTTCAGCAAGCAGGGTTGTTTCATCTGCATATTGCAGGCTATAAAAGAGCCTTCCTCCAAACCTGATGCCAAGTTCTTCTTGATATAGCTCGGCTTCTTGGATAATTGTTCAGCATACAGATTGAATAAGCAAGGTGAAAGGATACAATCCTGCTGCACACAGTATCCCCTTGCTCTGTTTGAACAACTGCCTCTTGATCCATGTACAGATTCCGCATGAGCACAATTAAGTGTTCTGGAATTCCCATTCTTCATAATGTCATCCATATGTATATGATAGATACCCTATAAATGGTACTTATTAATATTAGAACTTCCTGTGTGCCACGCCTGGAAATAAAAATGGATTAGACATCAAACCTACTCACAGGCAACTTACATTCTGTTGAAATGTGACGTATCTTTCCCTCAGATAAGATGTGAGAGGTGAGTCTTGGACAGACACACAGTGTGGTCTCACCAGGTCCAGCACTGCCGAGAGTTGGCCAGCGGGAGGCCCTGCCCAAGGACAGGCTCTTGGCAGCACTCATGCCAGGGCAGGTGTGCGCATCAGCCCTGCCCAAGGACAGCTGGGCTTCTTCTACCTGGCTCAACCCACCTGTCCAGTCACTGGTTTCTGGGCGGCACTATAGTCCTCCCCACCCCAGGGAGACCTGGGCATGTCTGAAAGGGTTGGGGGAGAGCAAAGACTTGGTGGTTTCACAGTCATGGTCTGGTGGCTGGTGCCTGAAGTAAGAGGAGACTATAGCCTGTCAGGGAGGCGCAGGGACTGTCTTTGGAAACCCAGGGAGACAAGAGAGAGGGGAACGGTGGCATCACTGCTTCCGCGCCCTAAATGAGCAAATGTTTGAGGATGCGGTGCCAGAGCCAAGCTGCCTGAGCGGCTGTCCCAGTCCCTTTTCAGTTCAAGTCACAAATGTGCTAAGAGGGTTTTGGCTCCGGGCAGCTGGTAGACATTGGCTGACAGAGTTAGGATCTGATAAGACGCTGTTGATTTCATTCGTTTGTGCAATGTCGGAGATGGATTTTAACAGTTAAAAGAAGAAAAAAAAAAGCCATAGAACTTTGCCAGGATTCTAATGTTGGCTGTTTTTTCTAACGGATTTATTGAAACTGTCAACTCCCCCAGCTGGAGAGCGTATTTATAAGGGGTATTGTTGTCATGTGGCTTCTGGGGTGCTAAGAGGTGCATGCAAAAGAAAAGCAAGGGGAGCTGTCCTGAGGATTCTCGGGTGGCTGGCCCCTTGGGGACACTGAGCGGGTCAGGAGCTGGGACTGCCACTCTCTTCTGGGCCTCTCTTTCCCCTGCACCTTTCGTCAGTTCCCTGGGTAGGCTGCAAGCTTCCAGGTGCTGGCCCTGCTCCCTCCTGAGGTTGGCCACTCAGGCAGCTGTTGAGGGCCTTCTGTGCTGGGAGGCGCGCACAGCTGATGGGGCCCGGAACCAGGGAGGTGTGTGCATGGTTTTATTTGTTTGTTTTAATGAATTGTCTTCTCCAAAAAGAGACACCTAAAAACAACATTCCCTTTGCCAAGGAATCCCGATGAGAATACTTAAAAAAAATATTGAAACTCAGCACCCAAGGATTGGTTGTTTTGGTAGACACTAAGACCTGCATCAGGCTGCCAGAGGAGCTTTTGCATCTGTGACTCAAGGAGTGGCAGAGGTGCCCACTGCAGCCAAGGTCCTCTGTCTTGACTGCTCTGCCTTTACATTTGGTGAAGCACTGATCCGATTTCACCCAACCCGCATACCAGACCAACCAACTCCCACTCTATGAGGGTGGGCTTGGGCATCTGTGTCAAAGGAACCTGCCAGGAGATTATAGTGCAGCCTGAGTGGAGAAGCTCTCATTTAGATACGAACACCAGACTCTTCAGTCTCCCAGGATTTGTAGTCAGTTTCTCTAACTAGAGAGAGACATTGAGACCTGGTGAGCAATCAGGAAATGGTTTAAAAGACCAACTGTTTGTTATGTTTTATGAAACATTTCTATTACTGGTCTCCATTTGACCAAGAATCAATCTTTCTAGAAAACCTCTCATGTAAAGTTACCAGCAAATTCAGTAAGTGATGCAGCCTCCTTTTGGTCCCTTTGGCTGATACTGGTTCTAAAATGTCTCTGTTGTGAAGTTTGGCATCCCTGGCCCCACCCAGGCCATCTCAGACAATTTCCACCACGGTAGTGTTGGCCGTTCTCTAGTCTGTTCCAGCTCCCAGGGACAGCAGTGCGTGATATGTGAGCAACAAAAATGTGCTCAGGCCTGGCAGGTGAAATAGTCCAATCAGCCCTCCTTGGGGCAGGAGGAGGCCACCTCAGACCCAGCCAGCTCCTAGTGGCTAACAGAGACTGTGGGCAGCTGTCACCCTCAGCCACTTGTGACAAACTGCCTGGGGAAGTTTGGGAACCCACAGATAGGATGTCAGAGGAGGAAGATTCTCAGAGTGTCTCTGGGCCAGCAGCTTACACACTTTTTTTTTTAAAGCAGTGGAACTTCCTTCCATTTCTTTCCTTAAACAGGGCAATAAATATAAAGCAGATAAAAGCTGAGTGACCCTCCCTGGCCAGTGGGCTGGAAGGAAAGCCCACCCACTCAATACCTCCTTTTTTGCCAGCCTGACTGCTATATCACCTCTGGAAAACCTGTAGAGTTCCAAAAACCACATGTGAAGCCCGTGTTTTCTCCAAGTGGGAGGAGGGTGGGGAGGGTGGGCAGCCAACCATGAGGAGGAAGGTGCTGTAGAAAATGTCCTATTTCACAAGATTTGTGTGGGGCTTGCCTTTATTTGGTGTTTTGCCTTTATTACTGATGAGATAAGCGCTCTTTAGTGTCTCTTATATGCTAGGTTGGAAAACCTGGTGGTGTAGTGGTTAAGTGCTATGGCTGCTAACCAAAAGGTCAGCAGCTCAAATCCACCAGGCATTCCTCGGAAACCCTATGGGGCAGTTCTACTCTGTCCTATAGGGTCAGTATAGTCAGAATCGACTTGACAGCAAAGGGTTTCGTTTTTGGTTTTTTGGATACTCTAGTTGGCAGTTCAAATCCGCCAGGCGCTCCTTGGAAACTCTATGAGGCAGTGCTACTATGTGCTATAGAGTCGTTATGAGTCGGAATCGACTCAACGGCAGTGAGGAGGTGAGAAGGTTATCAGGAGGAGCCAATCACTAGAAAAGGACATCATGCTTGATAAAGTAGTGGGTCAGCAAAAACAAGGGAAATCTTCAGCCAGATGGATTGACACGGTAGCTGCAACAATGAGCTCAAGCATACAAACAATTGTGAGGATGGCACAGGACCCGGCAGTGTTTCGTTCTGTTATACTTAGGGTCACTATAAGTTAGAGCTCACTTGACGGCAACTAACAACAATTGATCTATTATGAAATAGGGTGCAATTCAATTAGTAGGACTACAATATGCTTCATTCATTGCTATTTGTTAACAGCCACCACCCATCTGTCAGTTTGTTGCACTGTGCTGACTTGTGTGTTCCTGTGATGCTAGAAGCTATGCCATCAATATTTCAAATACCAGCAGGGTCACCCATGATGGACAGGTTTCAGTGGAGCATCCAGATTAAGACAGACTAGGAAGAAAGACCTGGTGATCTACTTCTGAAAATTAGCCAGTGAAAACCCTATGAATCAAAACACAGCATTGTCTGATATAGTGCTGCAAGATAAGCCCCACAGATTTAAAGACGCTCAAACTACACAGTGGCTGCAAAGATGGAGTGGAGCATATCAACAATTGTGAAGATGGCAAAAAAACAGGCAATGTTTCATTATGTCGCACATAAAGCCACCATGAGTCGGAGCCGACTGAACAACAACTAACAACAACAGTATATGCCAGGCCTGGGTGAGCTGTTCTTCAGATGTAATTAGGTGTTTATTAATGCTTCCTCCCCTTCGCCACTCGCCATCCCTTCCCCATTGTTCCTCCCTGCAGTGTTTTACTCTGCCTTCCCCTGTCTGAAGAGTCTGGCCTCAGTGTCTAAGGCTCCTCAAATCAGGCTGCAAGTTGTAATCCCCTGGTGGGTTCACTTATCACGGATGGCCTGCTACACAGAGGTTCAGAGATCGCATGGAGGTCAGAGACCAGTGCTGGGCAGAGGGGTTTGAATTTGTGTTCCAGAAAGCGGAGCGCAGGAGGCCTCCTATGAGCATGGGACCCAGGTTTTTGAGAGGGCCCGGCAGAGGGTTCTCCCACCAGGGCATGCACATGGAGGTCAAGGTTCCACGAGGCTGGTAGGAGCCTACCCTGCAAGCAGACACCCTGGAGAACCAGAGCAAGAGAGGGTTCTGTCCAGTGTTCCTAGGGGAAGGAGGTGAGGCCCCACCCTAGGGCGTGGCCTCATCAGTCCAGAGGTTTATAGAGGACTATCAGATACTACCAGGGCTTGCTGGGCTTCCCGAGAGCGTAGTGAGTCTTAGGTTAGCTTCCGCCTTCTTGTGAGAAGGCTGGAAGCTCTCAAAGAGGACTCTGAAATGACCCAAACAAGTAAATATACAGACACTAATGCTCATTAGTGGTTACCAGAGATTGAGGGGAGGGGGATTCACCTTCTAAATAGTAGACATTTTTATGTTTGGTGACTAGAAAGGAAATACTGAATAATGGTGAAGTTTTTTTTTATACGCAGCTTGGGGAAGGTAAACAATGTCGCTAAAAAGTACACACATAAAAAGGACCTGTTGGTAATTGCTATGGCATATATAATTTTGAAACAGTGGCAAAAACAACCAAAAAATATTGTGAGGGTTATGTATGCACTTATGTAGGTATACATGTGTATAAAAAAAAAAAAAAACTAGGTATGTATATATGTATGTATATACAACAACAACAACAAAAAATCAAACCCACTGCCATTGAGTCTATTCCAACTCATAGTAACCCTATAGGACAGAGTAGAACTGCCCCATAGGGGTTTCCAGGAGCAGCTGGTGGATTCAAACTGCCGACCTTTTGGTTAGCAGCCAAGCTCTTAATTACTGTGCAACCAGGGCTCCATATGTATATATAACCAAAGAAACCCCACTGCTGTTGAGTCGATTCCAACTCATACTCTTTGGAAGCAGACTACCACATCTTTCTCCCACAGATCCACTGGTGGTTTTGAACTGCCGACTTTTTGGGTAGCAGCCAATCACTTTAACCACTATGCCATCAGAGTATATGTGTGTATGTAAGCATATGCACAAATATTCACATATTTATTAGAGCACGTGGGGGCACAGTTACGAATACTTCTTAGACATAACCAAACACCTCCTGGGATTGGATTTCTGGGTTTGAAAGATTAGAATGATAGCCTTGTGGGACATCTCAGTCAATTGGCATAATATAGTTCATAAAGTTATGTTCTACTTCCTAGTTCTGTGAATAGTGTCTGCAGTCTTAAGACTTGTGAGCAGCATCAAAGATACAACTATTGGTCTCTAGGTGTCCAGAGCAAAAGAGAAAGAAGAAAATCAAATACTCAAAGAAGAAACAAGTGGACAGGACAAATAGTCTACATGAACCATGGCTTCACCTACCCTGAAACCAGAAGAACTAAGTGGTGCCCGGCTACCTCTACTGACTGTTCTAATCAGGGCCACAAAAAGTGGACTCAGATAGGAGAAAAATGTGGAACAGAACCATAAATTTTTAAAAAACAAAAACAAAACCAGACCTACTGGACTGGTTGAGACTGAAAGACTCCCTGAGACTACTGCCCTGAGATACCCTTCAAACCTGAACAGAAACTAGCCCCTGAGGTCACCTTGTAGGTAAATAAAAAATTGGCTCAAAAAATAGTGAATATCACCATAAGTATTATGCTCACCTACATGAGACCAACAATCAAGAATTACTTTAAAACAAAGATGAGAATGTAAGGGGGCAGGGAAACTAGATTAATGGAAACCAAACAACCAGAACAGAAGTAATAAGAATGTTCACACATTGTGAAGCATCTAACCAATGTATGTCACTGAACAACTTGTATAGAAATTGTTGAGTAGGAACCTAAACTGCTTTGTAAACTTTCACTGAAAACACAGTAAAACATTATTAAAAAAAAAAAAAAAAGGACTCTGACCCCATAGGGGTGAGCTTGCAGATCATATGGGCTGGGAAGAGTTGACCAATTGGCAGCCACAAGTTGGCTGTCTACACTGACGTGGCTGAGGGCCTGCAGTCTCTGAGACCCAGTGGCACAGGTTGTCCATCTACAGTAAGGGCAGGGTTCAGAGAAGGAGCTAAAGGCAGGAAGAGACAATAAATCACGGTGGCTGAGATTAGCCCACATCCCCAGGCTGTGACCCACTGGGCTCCCCACTGGAGACCTCAACCACAAGGCATTCACACACTCCTGCACAAACAGGGTTTTCTGCCCTGAACTCTTTCCTGGGGCTTGATGTCTGGACTCCATCGTCACAGTGTTGGCCCCTCTGGCACTCTCTGTCCTGGACCAGCTCACCTGTATCTGGCTCTGGGTCTGCCATGCTAGTCTGCACTCAGGGAGCCTGTTCCTCCCTGGTTCAGCCTGGCCTTGATCTCTCACCTCAGGAGAGAAGACAGCAGAGGGTGCAGGTTCTGCGGAACAGAAGGAGGCACTTTCTGAATGTTTTCTTTACATGTACCCTGTAAAGGGGCCTTGGAAAAAGCCAACTGTTGGAGGATAGGCTTTCAGAGCTGCCTGCACCAAGTAGCTTCAAAAGGCATTTGTCCCCTTGGCCCTGCAATGGCTGAGGAAGGCTTGTAAAGAGGATCACAACCCTGACATAGAGCAGGCTGATAAGGCCGTCATGGAGGCTCCATGCCCTGGTCTCAAAGCCCAGGAAGTTGTACTGTGAGCTGGTGGCGAATGGCAGGGTGGCCTGCTACATTCTCTGTGAGGCAGAAGGGAAGCAAGCCCAGAGCCAACAGGGAATTTCCCCAGGCACCCACAGATCATGCTCAATATTACAGAACCATTTTCTGAGCTCTCAGCCATCCTCCTCCAATGCTGCTGCCCCAGCAGGAAGAGCAGTGGACCGCTCCACACCCTGCCCAACACTGGGGCCCCTCTTGGAGGGAAGCTCATGGAGGCTGCACGTTCACTGGTTGAGCTTTACAACCCCCTTAGAAAATGCAAGGGGTAAGCTGTGTGTGGAGTCTGTGGCTGGTGCAACCGGTTAATGTGCTCAGCTGCTAACCAAAAGGTTGTTGGTTCAAGTCCGCCCAGAGGCAATCTACTTTGAAATCAGCCACTGAAAACCCTAAGGAGCACAGTTTTACTTTGACGTATACTGGGTTGCCAGGAGTCACGGTTGACTCGACCATGGCTGGTTTTTATTGGTTAAGGCGTGCTGAAGGACTGCTTGGCTGCTAACCAAAAGATCAGCATCTCAAACCCCCTACTTGCTCCCTGGGAGAAAGATGTGTCAGACTGCTTCCGTAAAGATCACAGACTTGAAAACCCTATAGGGCAGTTCCACTCTGTCCTACAGGCTTGCTGATTTGGAATTGACTCGACAGCAACGGGCTTTGGTTTTGGTTTAAGCTGTGCTGGGCTCCGACTCCTGTGGGGGACATGGGTAGTATGGCATCACCTTACCAAAAAGCAATTCATTCTTTATGTCCTGATTCCGGAACCCCGAGCTCCACCCAGTAACCGACGTTTACCCAGGTTGTCTGGGAAGCCCCACCTGTCTGACCTTTACTGGGTTTGGCTGAGGGGCCCCCACCCTGTAGTTGACCTTTGCCCAGATTGGCTGGGGAGCCCACCTAGTTGACTGATAAAAACCCTAGAACCTGGAGGGTCAGATGGGACCCCCTGGTCCACAAGAGTCAGGAGAGGAGACCATCCTTTGGACATGGGGACCCTGTGCTTTGACCCTCCCAGACCAGGTAAACCTGATGGAGGCAGCAGCTGAGATGGTACCAAAAGAGGTGGAGACAATGAGTGGACCCGGATGGTGGCAGCAGAGTGTAAAGGCTGAACCCTGGCCAAGAGCTGTAGCACTCCAAGACCTGGGGCACTCGGAGCAGGAGGCTCCAAGAAGGGGGCCACGCACAGAGTAGGGGCATCTAAGAGCTGTCCTGGACGTGGCCAGGAGGGGCTGGGAGCCAGCTGAGATGAGTGGCCAATAGCTAAGCCTACCAAGTGACGTCATTGAATTTCTGTTTGAAAGTTCCCTGATGGTTGAGAATGAACACTGGTTTTCGGGAAGGGTAAGCGGGTCCCCTTTGAGATGTAAGTGGGTCTCCATGAGATGTTGAGGCCCTGTGCTGGGACCCCTCCTGAACCTCACCTTATGCGTATCTTTTTCTCTGTTTATACCCTCTGTTTATATCCTTCCCTGTTACGTTAAAGTTGTTAATGCAGACATGGTGTTTCCATGAGTTCTCTGTGACTGTTACAATGAATTATAAAACCTAATAGAGAAAGAGTGCTGTGGTAAAAACAGCTGCTGTCAGAAAGGGTGGAGAAGTTGGAAAACGAAGGTGTGTTTGACCTTCATCTCATAGAAACCAGCTTAGTGCTGATTCTTACATTCAGGGTTATCATGTCACTTGGGGTCTAAGAAAGTTCTCCTATTACAGTATGAGAGCCTGGGCACGAGCTTCCCATTCTGACTGCCAATGTACCGCGCCACTGGGTGCCAGTGTCCTGTAGGATGGGAGGCATGGCCTCTCTCTGTTGTTCCTCTGAAAGGCCCTCAATCTATCCATTCCTTGCCATGGAGTTCAGAGATTCTTCCAGATGCCAGATCCTTAGCTGGGCAGTGAGGAGGAAGAAGCTCTTCTTTCAAAATTAAAAAAAGGAAAAAAAAGACGTAGGTCTTATTTCATCTAGCCCAAATCAAGAAAGCTGAGAGGACAAACCGCACTCACAGCCACTGGCACCTCAGGGTTGGTGCCGGCTGGGTGCTTTCTCTGTATTATCTAATTCGACCTTCTCTGATCCTGCAGGGCAGATGGGGTCCACCATACGACCAGGACACTGAGACCCAGCCCCCAAGTGTGCAGAACCAGAACTGGAAAGCCCAACGTCTTCCCAGGACTTCATCTGAGGGACGATGACAGGCCCAGTGCCTTGGGAAGGCCAGCCCCACTGTAGGGAAATAAGACAAGGTACAGGGACTAGACGACCAGTATTTGAAAAAGAAGCCACAATGAAAGCCGCCCTCCCATGTGTTGGAAGGTAAAGAACTTCAAACCCAGTAAATGGAGACTGCTGAAGGAAGGGGAGGACATGGAGGCTGTTCTGACAGGACAGCATGGAACCGGCCAGGGTGGAGGTCGAGTGGGCTCAGTGGGGACTGAGCAGCAGCCGGCGGTCGTGAAATATTTATGAATGGGGAGAGGAGGCTGCGTTCTGCACTGCAGCACAGGAGAAGGGGAAGTTCCAAGAACACTGTAATAGCAGAGTCCTTCATTAATTATCAGAAGCAAGCTGTAATGCCAGTTCCCATGGAAACAGGGCCCCAGTGGATTTGGTGCGTTTTTTTTTTTTTAAGCTGCTCCCATTTACTGTGGTACATTGCATTTGTTTTCCACCACAGGTTTTGTGCTTGTCCTCTGTAAATGAATTCATCCTGTCCTCACAGCGGCCCTAGTGGAGACAGGCAGGCGGGGCCTGGGGAAGTTAAAGATTATGTAACTTGGAGCTAAATGCTCTATAAAGACTTTGATGGATGCTACAAAGACCTTCTATTCTGGAGGTGAAGGCGGGTGAAGGCAAGGAGGACGGGGGAGAGGCACTGGAGGTGATCAGGAGGGATCTACCCCAGGCTCCCACCCCAGGGTCTTGGCAATCTGCGTTCACACAGGGGCTGGTACTGGAAGCCCCCAGTCCCTCCACCCACATATCTGCTACATCACTGGGGTCCCTAGCACTCATCCATGAAGCAGAGCCCAGGGCTGAGGGGCAGCTGGCTGGCCAGGACACGGCATGGTCCCTGAGAAGTGGCTGCCCTCCAAGGAGCAGCCTGCAGTCCTCCCCCACCCATGGGCCCATTCTCCCCTGCACCCTGGCTATCCTCATCACCACCCTCCCCTCCCCAGCTGAACTGGGAGTTTAATTTGGTGGCAATTTGACAGCAGTTCTTCCAGGGGAAATGCTGCTGCCCTTGCGTGGCTGTGGACTGCTTTCCAAGGAAATACTCTGTCCCAGGCCACAAGAGGCACTAGTGCTACTTGGTACAGTCAGCGCGGTCGCCTGTCACCGAGAAGAGATCTCAAAGCTAAACAGCCCGCTGCACACTCAGGAGAGACACTGCCTTGGGCGGGGGGCGCCCCCTCCCAGCTGCAGCCTGTGGCTGGGGAAACACCTGTCATGATGGGCTCACTTGTGCTTAATGGCACCAGAGGAGGGTCTGCTCAGAACGGGCTGGGGTGGATAGGAAGGACAGGTCACTCCTCCATGGGCTATTCCAGGCTAAAAATAGACTTCAGCAGCTCCAGAATTATTTTTCTGGCTCTGCTTTCTAAGTTGCCAAAGGGACTTACAAACATTAGTGAGTTGAGCTGGGAAAATGCAAAAAGAGGGATGAAACCAAAATTCTGTGCTGAGAACAGTGCATGGAGGTCTGCCTGGAGGGAGACCAGCTCTGCTTCCCATCGTGAGCTGCCCCAGCACCAACAGGGGAGTGTGTGTCCAGGAACCAAGGAGTTGTGAGGATTGTTCTGCAGCCTCGACCTCACCCCCAAGACGAACCTTCAGACACCCAGGCCCTTTGCATCCCCCCTCCCCCCATTAGTGCAGCTGGGATGAGACTTGTTAACAAACAAGATACTGACTGAGCGCCTGATGTGTGCCGTGCACCGGGCTCTGTCCCTGTAGACATCATCTCGTTGACTCTGCGGGGCAGGAACACCACCCTCAGTGTACGGGAGAAAAGACGGGGCTCCAGGAGAGAAGGTCACTGCCCAGTCACACTGCTCCTAAGGGCCAGGCTGCGGTCAGAACCCTGCTCCAGCTGACTCCAAAGCCTCACTTGTGGTGCCCCCTTAAGCTTGTGAGCAGGGCTCTCCATAAATGTCCAAACCTGTGGCCTCCACACCCCAAGGGGCTGTCTCAAGAAAGCTTTAGAAAGTCTAGTCATATTTTCAACTTATCCCCTTCAGATACTGATTTTTTATCTGCTTTGTGATGCTTTTATTAGTTCAACAGTACAATTACATAATTTATGAATAAACAGTCATATCTTGGAGTGCATGTTCAGAGTTTTTTCACAGATTTTTGGAAATGAGCAAAAACACCTGAATCCAGGGTTCTAAATAATGACGAGAGAGCAGCCCAGGGCTCCTTGGGCCGCAGGCAGCTGTTCCCCAGGATTCTTCCAGTCACCATTCACCACTGGTCTTCCGATACACTCTGTGCATTTCTACAACTGGAAACCCCTCACTGGGAGGAGAGCAGAGCGCAGCCTGCTGCTGTCTGCTTTCGGGCATCCCAGTCCTCCTGGGTTGGGGAGGATGATTGGGTGTAGGGCAGGGATGGAGAAGGGCAGTGAAGGGCATATATAGTTAGATCCCGCCAGCCATCAGCAGATGTCCTGAAGGCGAGGGCCCTTTCGGAAATATGCTCTCCCTCTGTTGGGGGACTGTTGCCTCAGCAGCTCCCCCTGACTGAGTCTGTGGGTTCTGTAGGCACATGGGTGGGCACAGAGCTCACCTCTGTTCTCTGTTCAGGCGGGAATTACAGTTGCCCACACCTTTTTCCACATCTCCGGCTTTGGAGCCCAATTAAATGCCCTAAGCCTCAGTTTCCTTGCCTGTAAAATGAAGATAATACTAATTGTGCCTTCTTTACAGGGAAGCTGCGAGAAGTCAATAAAATTCCAACATCTTCTGGAACTGCCAGGCAGATCATGTGACAGCAGGACCTTGAAATGGGCACTGTACCTGGCATTCAGTACCAAAGAAACTCAAATCATTGCACTTGAATCATTCTGACTCATGGCGACCCCATGTGTTACAGAGGAGAATTCCTCCAAAAGGTTTTCTTAGCTGTAATCTGAATGGCGTGTGTAATCTGGTAGCGTAGTGGTTAAGTGCTGCGGCTGCTAACCAAAAGGTCAGCAGTTTGAATCCACCATGGGCTCCTTGGAAACTAGACAGGGCAGTTCTACTCCATCCTATAGGTTCGCTATGAGTTGGAATCCACTCGACTTGACTATGGATTTGGTTTTTTTCGGTTTAATCTTCACGGAAACAGACTGCCACATTTTTCTCCTACAGAGTGACTGGTAGATTCAAACCACTGACCTATAGGTTAGGGCCAAGTACTTAATCACTGCACCACCAGGGTTCCCTACCAGAATGTAAGATGTTACTAATAAGCGAAACAGTGTGTGTGTTGGGAGGGCATATATGGGAACTCTCTGTACCTTCCGCACGATTTTCCTGTAAACCTAATATTGATCAAAAAACAAAAAGTCTATTAATTAAAAAAAATTAAAAAACAAACCAAACCTGTTGCTGTGAAGTCATTTCCAACTCGCAGCAACTCTATAGGACAGAGTAGAACTGCCCCACCATAAAGTTTCCAAGGAGCAGCAGGTGGATTGGAACTGCCAACCTTTTGGTTAGCAGCCGAGCTCTTAATCACTTTGCCACCAGTAACTGCCAATTATTGAGCAACTGGCTTACGAAAGGCAGGAGAGCACGGTGACCACTTGCTCTAGCTCCACAGCCTTGGTCTGCCATCACTTAGGCCGGTAACCTTGGGCAGTTATGCTGAGTAACTTATTGAGCCTTTTGGGGTCTCAGTTTTCTCGTTGGTAAAATGGGGTAGCAACAACACTTATCTCATTTGATTGTAGATGGAATAATTAAAGTGAAATGCCCAGTGCTGAGCCCAGTACATATGCAGTGCTTAACAACCGTCTGTCATTAGTGGAAGGACAGTCATCCTCCCTATGATGCTGACGTTTCAGGCTCTGTGAAGATTTCATTTACTTGTCACACTAGCATTGCAAAGTCGGCACGATTGGCTCCTTTGCACAGGGCAAGAAACCGCGGCTGGGAGAAGCTAAGCAACCCCCTGAGGCTGCAGGGGATGTGAGCAATGGAGCCAGCCCTGCCCACCCCACCTACCCTCGGTCCCCAGCACTGCCTCCCCCTGTGGCCAGCCCTGGGCCTCAAGCTCTGGAGTAAGAAGAGGCTGTGAAAACACAAAGCTGGGTTCTCACCATGGTGTGTTCCCCTTAGACTGCGGACTGTATCTTCCCGTGCCATCACCACCACCAGTGAGGCCAGCATCTCAATGGACCGGGCTGCAGGAAGGCGGGAAGCCCTCGCTCCTTGCCAGGCAGGTTGACCCTCCAAAACCCAGGCTGCAAGCCCACCCCAGGAACTCCAGGGAGAAAAATGAGCGTTTGCCTGGTGTTTTCTGAAATGCGCTTTGATGTTCTTCTCAGATGGGAAGACCCTGGTAGCTCTGCCTGACCCCAGACACACCAGTGCACCATCAGCAGCTGCCCGGGCCTCCTAACCCCACTTGGCTCCCTTATCAGCTGCCCTGCCTTTCACTAAAGCTTCAGACAGCTCTGCTCCCCCGGCTTGAGACTGTGTCCAGCCGTCTCTGGTGCCTCTGCAGGCCTGGCCAGGTGGACGTGGCTATGAGACCCTTACTGCACCATTTCACACCCCCAGCTAGCATAGGCTGTGTGTGAACAGAGGGATCAAAGCACACCTGAGTTCACACTTGCATAGACCCTGCCCCAAGAACTTGACTGATTCATAGCCAAGGAAGGGCAGCTCAGGTGCCTTCACCAGAACGGGGAGGGCAGGAGCAACTTCATCAGAGCCCCAACCCAGATGCACACCTTTCCAGACTTTAAACCACGCAGTATCCCCTTGTTCTGTTTGAATGACTGCCTCTTGGTTTGTTTACAGGCTCCTGCTGTCCTTACACGTGGGGTGTCACTTTCCTAGTTCCAAGTGGACTTGCAATCAGGTCGGAAAATGGCAGAAGTGGCAAAGACAGATTCTGGAATTCCCATTCTTCACAATGTTATTCATACTTTGTTATGATCCACAGTCAAATACCTTTTCATAGTCAATACAACTGAGGTCGGTCAACATCTTTCTGGTATTCTCTGCTTTCAGCCAAAATCCATCCGAAATCAGCAATGATATCCCTGGTTCCACATCTGCTTCTGAATCCAGCTTGAATTTCAGGCAGTTCTCTGTCCATGTACTCCTGTAACCACTTTTGAATGACCTTCAGCAAAATTTTACTCGTGTGTGATATTAATGATATTGTTTGATAATTTTTGCATCCTGTTGGGCCACTTTTCTTTGGAATGGGGAAAAATACAGGTCTTTGCCAGTCAGTTGGCTGGGTAGCTCTCTTCCAAATTTCTTGGCATAGACCAGTGAGCACTTGCAGCTCTGCATCCACTTGTTGAAACATCTCAGTTGGTATTCCGTCAATTCCTGGAGCCCTGTTTTTCACCAATGCCTTCAGTGCAGCTTGGACATCTTCCTTCAGTACCATTGGTTCCTGATCATATGCTGCCTCCTGGAATGTTTGAAGGTCGACCAATTGTTTTTGGTTCAGTGACTGTATGTATTCCTTCCATTTTTTTTTTCCTTGCTGGGTTATGTTATAACTAATGTAGAAAGATTTTACAAAACAATATCATTGTTAGTATTCATATAATCTAAGAAATACTACATTTAAGCAATTTATAACTATATCACATGTTATTCTATGATTAAAATTGACAATGAACAGTACTAAGGATTCTGTGTGATCCAGTACAGTAGGCGGTCCACAGGGGAGTGGTGACACCAAGAGTTATTGTACTGGGTGACACCAACTCTGATGACGCCACTGTTCTGAATCATACTTGCAGGCCAGTTCAGATGCCAGCCTCTTCAAGTAGGGTGCTGTCCTTACACCCAGGGTGTCACTTTCCTTGTTCCAAGTGGGCCTGCAATCAGGTAGGAAAATGGCAGAAGTGGCAAAGACAAAACCAAATCAGCACCTGTTATAACAGTAATCCATTGGTGTAATTTACTCTTTAAAAATTAAATGGAATGTTTGAGACTTCAGGAGCTCATATTACTAGCTGTAAGTTTTACCCCCCAAACAAAAAAAAAAGGTATGTATGGAAGTGAGATTAAAAGGGCATGATTTCTAATTAACAAAACAACTTTAAGCGTTTACATCAGTGTGATTATTGATAAGTATGAGCTTATTGTTGTCATATTGTTTGTGGTGCTGATGTTTCTTACTTTCTGTGCTCTGTTCCTTTTGTTTGTGAATTTTTCTTTCTTTGTTATGATACATTTTGTGTTTGCTGAGACTTTATGTTTTCCTTCTTTATTCTAATGAGTATGCTTGTTAACTTTGTGGTTACCTTGAAATTTACCCCTATCTTCCTAAGTTTGAACCAGTCTTTTATTACTTGATATCACCTGGACTTCCTCCCCATTTGAAAGTTCTATAGCTAAGCCATTTATTCCTCCTTTCATTGTTCTCACATTGTCACCATTTACACACTGACGTCTCTGTTTCCCTGTTTTCAGACTTTTAGCTTTATTTTACTATTGAGAGTTCTTTACCTAGGTTGGTATCTGGCTGATACTGTCCTGTGTCCTAGACTCCAGTAGTTGCCTGATGTTGTTGATATTTCTTGTAATTTTGGGTTGGTTTTTACAAATTCCCTTAATTTCTGTTATCTGGAAATGTCCTAATTTCACCATGGTATTTGAGAGAGAGTTTTGCAGGATATATCATTCTAGGTTGGCAATTTTTTTCTTTCAAGGTTTTATGTATGTCATCCCATTGTCTTCTTGCCTGCATAGTTTCTGCTGAGTAATCAGAGTTTAGTCTTATTGCTTCCCCTTTATAAGTAACTTTTTGTTTTTCTTGAGCTGCTCTCAGGATTCTTTCTTTGTCTTCCGTTTTGGGAGGTGTGATTATGCTATGTCTTGGTGACTTTTTTTTTTGAGGTCTATTCTATACTGTGTTCGCTGAGCATCTTGGATGGTCAACTTGTCATCTTTCATGATATTTGGGAAATTTTCTGCCAGCAAATCTTCAACAATCTTCTCTGCGTTTTCCATTTTCTCCCTGTTTTGCAGCTCTGATCATGTGCAAATTTTTGCTCTTGATTATGTCCCACATAATTCTTAGGTTTTTTTCATGTTTCTTCATGCTTTTCTCTAATTTTTCCTCAAACAAAGGGACATCCATGGATTTGTCTTTAATCTCACTGACTCTGTCCTCCATTGTTTCAAATTTCCTCCTAAACCTTATATCGAGTTGTCCATTTCTGAATTAGCTTTCCATTTCCAGTTGTTGTTTTTGTATGATTTCAAATTGTTTATTTATTTTGACATTTTGTTCTTGAATTATTTTCCTAAATTTTATTGCTTTGTCTCAGTTTTCCTCACTTTTGGCTAAGTTTTGGTTGACTTTCTCTGGATTTTTCATAATTCTATTTCCTTTTCCCTTGATCTCTTGGAGAGACCTACATATTAGTCTATTGAATTCCATACCAGTTAGTTCTGCTGCTTTTTCTTCTACCAGGAGATCATATGATTCTTTATTTTGGTCACTTGCTGGAGCCATCTTATCCTGCTTAAATGCACCTCTTGCTCTGGCCTGGGGATGATGGGCATCTACGTGGGTGCAGAAAGCCTCTGAGCCTTGAGGACTACGGGAGCAGCCGAAGGGCACTGGTCGTGGTCCCCTGAGCTGCCAGGATGTGAGGCAGAATAAGGCAGGACATTCCTTCCATCTTCTTTTGATGCTTCTTGTGTCATTTAATATTTTTCCTGTAGAATCCTTCAATGTTCCAACTTGAGGCTTGAAGTTTTTCTTCAGTTCTTTTGGCTTGAGAAATGCTGAGCATGTTGTTCCCTTTTGGTTTTCTAACTCCAGGTCTTTGCACATTTCATTGTAATACTTTACTTTGTTTTCTCGAGTCCCCTTTTGAAATCTTCTATTCAGATCTTTTACTTCATCTTTTCTTCCTTTCACTTTAGCTATTTGATGTTCAAGAGCAAGTTTTAGAGTCTCTTCTGACATCCTTTTTGGTCTTTTCTTTCTTTCCTGTCTTTTTAATGACCTCTTGCTTTCTTCCCTGGTGGTGTAGTGGTTAAGTGCTACAGCTGTTAACCAAGAGATTGGCAGTTCGAATCCTCCAGGTGCTTCTTGGAAACTCTACGGGGCAGTTCTACTCTGTCCTGTAGGGTCTCTATGAGTCGGAATCGACTTGACGGCAGTGGGTTTGGTGTTTTTTTTTTTTTTTTTTTGGTTTCTTCATGTATGAAGATGCTTTCTTTTTGTATGAAGTCCTTGATGTCATTCCTCAACTCCTCTACTCTTCAGTCATTAGTGTTGAATGTATCAAATCTATTCTTCAGATGGTCTCTAAATTCAGGTGGAGTATATTCAAGGTTGTACTTTGGCTCTTGTGGACTTGTTCTAATTTTCTTCAGTTTCAACTTGAACTTGCATATGAGCAACTGATGGTCTGTTCCACAGTCAGCCCCTGGCCTTGTTCTGACTGATGATATTGAGCTTTTCCATCATCTCTTTCCACAGATATAGTCAATTTGACTCCTGTGTATTCCATTTAGCATAGTCAATGTTAATGTTGTTGAAAAAGGTATTTGCAATGAAGAAATCATTGGTATTGCAAAATTCTATCATGTTATCTCCAGCTTTGTTTCTATCACCAAAGCCATATTTTCCAACTACTGTTCCTTCTTTGTTTCCAGCTTTTTCAATCCCACCATCAGTAATTATCAATGCATCCTCATTGCCTGTTTGATCAATTTCAGACTGCAGAAGTTGGTAAAAATCTTGAATTTCTTCAACTTTGGCCTTAGTGGTTGATGTGTAAATTTGAACAATAATTGTATTGACTGGTCTTCCTTGCAGAAATATGAATGTTATCCTATCACTGACAGTGTTGTACTTCAGGATAGATCTTGAAATGTTCCTTTTGATCATGAATGCAATGCCATTCCTCTTCAATTTGTCATTTCCGGCATAGTAGACCATATGATTGCTCAGTTCAAAATGGCCAATACCAGTCCATTTCAGCTTACTAATGCCTAAGATGTTGATGTTTATGTGTTCTATTTCATTTTTGATGACTTTCAATTTTCTTAGATTCATACTTTGTACATTCCATGTTTCTATTATTAATGGATGTTTGCAGCTGTTTCTTCTCATTTTGAGTCATGCCACATCAGCAAATGAAGCTTCCCAAAAGCTTGACTCCTGTGACATCATTAAGATCGACTCAACTTTGAGGAGGCAGCTCTTTCTCAGTTGTATTTTGATTGCCTTCCAACTTGAGGGGCACATCTTCTGGCACTATATCAGACAATGTTCAGCTGCTTTCAAAAGGTTTTCATTAGCTTTTTTTTTTTCAGAAGTAGACTGCTAGGTCCTTCTTCCTGGTTTACATTAGTCTGGAATCTCAGCTGAAACCTGTACGCCATGGCTGAGCCCACTGGTATTTGAAATACAGGTGGCATAGCTTCCAGCATCACAGCAACACAAAAGTACAACAAACTGACAGACTCATGGGGTGTACACTCGGTATCTCTCATCACTCAAGGTTAGACTTAGCAGAAGTTGCAGTTGCAGATGCAGGCAGCTGGAATATGATAGGAAGTTGTGGGGTGTGCCACCCTGACCCCAGACAATGCCTCACTGCTGGAGCTTAAAGTTCCCATGGGTGGCCTAAAGGGTTTGCACTTGATTATTAACCAAAACGTTGGCAGTTTGAACCTACCCAGTGGCAGTGCAAAAGAAAGCCCTGCCAATCTGTTTCCATAAAATTATAACCATTGAAAATTCTATGAAGTGTAGTTCTACTCTGAAACACGCGGGGTCAGCATGAGTCTGAAGTTCCCTCCCTGGAGGTTAATTTCCTTGATCTTGGGGGCTGGATGGACAGTGCAGTTGTAGGACCAAGCAAATCCGGTCCAGCTCATGAGATCTCCAGATGTTCAGATCTCAGGACAGATCCACACCTGCATGGCTTAGGGAAAACTGTTGAGCCTCTCTGGGCCTGGGTTCCCCTTCTGTAACCTGGGGCTGGTCATTGAGGAGGTTCAATGAATACAGCCTGTGAGTATACTTCATGTACTACATAACCCACCACCATGGGTGCTTATTTTAGTAATACTTTTCGGAGCTCCAAGAAACTGCAAATGGCCCTTGGAGGAGTTTTTCATGGCTGGTGTTGAGGGGAGTTAGATGACAGCTAGCCAAGAGAAACGCCCTGCAGGTATGGGGATGGAGAACAGGAGAGGTGCTTGGAGAAGCAGAGGACGGTATGGTACGGGACTGGCCATGGAGGTGGGGACACAGGGAGGGCAGGCAGGGATGCAGGGAGGGCAGGTGGGGTGGGCACCAGCCTTTCCCCTCTGCTTGTAGCTTTGCCTTTAGCAGACCCCATGCACTCAGCTGGGAGGAAGGGAGTCAGCCTGGAATACTCTCCCCATTTGGCATGAAAGGCATATAGTCAATGTTTAAAACCATCCCACGGCCCTGAGAGGGGCCGTGGCAGACCTGTCCTCTGACCTGCCAGAATCTTTGTGGGGACATCTGGTGGGGGACCAGGGAGACCTCCAAACAGATCTTTTGCATCAGTGGTCTCATAACCAAGGGAAGATCTCCCTGCCGGTGGCCCCAGCAGAGGGAACAGAATGTTCACGAAGCAGGTAATGTGGTTAGCCACCTGCTCTGTAAAGAACCCCTGCCTGTTCAGGAAGCCCCTCCAGTGTGGTGGCCTCACACTAAAGCCACTGATTAGCCACACAGAGTCATTAATCCACTCAGGGTTCAATTTCAGGACAGGCAGTGAAAACTAATGTTCAGGGTATAAGGAGTTGTTGGGAGCAGGGAATGGGGGATGAGAGTAAAGGGGAAAAGCAGGGAGAGGGATGAGGCGCACCGAGGTTTTCAGCTCTGCAGCATCGATTGGGAAAATGAGATATTTCTAGGCAATCACTTTTAAGTGACTATTGAAATTAACGCCTGCTTTCAGCATTATGTCTCTGTTACAACATTTCCCTCTCAAAGGGAGCAAAGAAATGAGGAGAAAAAATGAAAACTATGACATGAGCTCAGCTTGCTGCTGGAATGGCAGGAGCGGATAGCCTGGGCTGGGGGCATGTGGCAGAGGGGAAGGGGATCAGAGGCTGGGCCTGCAGACCCCTCCTTCCCAGGTCCTCCTCCTCTCCCCAAGCACCAGCAGGAGAGTTGAGCTTGGGTACCTCAGGACTCCGATTGGGCTGTCAGATTGCGGCCCTTCCCGTAGAAAGACTGAGGCTCAGGTCTGGGATGGAGGCATACTGGCTGTGGGGCCACATACTGGGTTCCTCAGCTTCCCTACTTGGGTGGGATCACTGGGTCATAACAACAGCTGTGATTGATGGGCAAGTCTTAGGTGTCAGGCATAGTCACTGGAGGGGACTAGTCCCCATTGGAGTGCTGAAGCTTAGTCCATGCTGGGGACCCCCAGGGAAAGGAGTGTCTGAACTCCCAGTTTTATTATGCTCGTCCCCCTGAGTTGAGAGGCAGGACCTTTCTTCACCTGAGGCCTGATGGTATGTGTGCTTATTTCCGAAAATTGAAGTTGGATCCTCAAATACCCTCAGCATTACAAAAGCAACACAATTCACCCCTCAACCCCCCACCCCCGACCAGCCTTGAATATCCCCCTATCTGCTGCCCACTGGCCTTCCTTGCTCCTTGGGATGGGTCAGGGTAGCAAGCATTCTGGACCAGTCTAAGAAAGGTGAACTGTGAACAATACGTCCTTGCTAAGGCCAACACCTTCCCAGTGAGAACCCCACCCCCCAGGAGCTGCGCATGGCCAATGCCCTGTCCTGTCCTTGAAACTCTACAGCTGGAGTTTTGGGGATAAAATCAGCACAGTTAACAAAGTTGGCAAACAGAGTGAGTTGGCTGGAATTCCGGGGCTAGCTGCTGCTGCAGGGATGCTGCCCACGTGTCCACCTGGGTCTGGGTGGCTCCAGCTGGGCTGCCCCAGGAACGGCCATCCTCTGTCCCTCCTACTCTGCCCATGCCCTCTCTGGGACCTCTTCCTCACCCCACTCCCACTGGGTGGAGACTACAGGGGCTGATGTGACCTAGGAGAGGAGCACCCACCAGACAATCAGAGCTATCTGCAAAATAAGAAGGGTGAATGAAGTCGGGCTTGACAGGGGTGGGCAGAGGCCAGATGTGTGGGATTCTGATGGGGCTTCTGCCCAGGATGATCCTGGACTCCCAGGCCACGAGGTCCCCTGACTCTAGGATTCTGTGAATGAAGTATCCCCAAATGACCGAACTCCAAAGTCTCCAGCCCTGAATTGGGAGAAAGGGCTGCCCCTCAGGGATCCGAGTTTGGTGGGGTGGGGGGTGCAGAGTAGTCTGCCACACAGCTGTGTGACCCCACGCAGGTCACTCTCCCTCCTTGGGCCTTCACTTCACCTATAAAGTCAACCAGGAGACCAAACTCTAAGGAATGTCCCACATGGAGATTTTTTTCAGGGTTTTTGAATGTTGCCAGGCCTCTGTGAACAACAGAACTCTCCACTCTTTTTGTCTTTAAACCTACTAAGGAAGGCTAGAGAATACTGGATCAGAAGCAGGGACACTGGGAGTGAAAGACTCAGAGGCCTAACAAGTCCTAGCTCACATGGCCTAAATGCTCTCTGATTCACATTCCTGGGCCTGTTTATCCATCTATCATTTGATGATAGAACCTACCCTACCTACTTAGTAGAATAGTGATGAGATGCAAACATTTGGCATGTTTATTGAGGCAACAAGGGGCCCAGCACTGGGCTGAGCACTTTTTTTCCCACATGCCATGAGGCTGGCACCATTATCCCCGTAACACCGACAAGCGAACTGAGGACAAGAGGAGATGCAGTGAAGAAGGAACAAAGCAGCCAGAACTCAAGTGTGATCTATTTGAACTCAAAGCTTCAACTTTCCATCACAAACATAAAAGATGTGAACATACCTTAAAAGTCCACATAGTACTATCCTCATGGGAGGCATGGTTGCTTTTATTTACAAAGATCTAGAGCTGTTGTTGTTATCTATCATTGACTCATGGCGACCCTGGGCACAATGAAATGAAATGCTTCGCCATGCCCACTGATGGTTGCAGACTGGACCATTGTGATCCATTGGGTCTTCATTGGCTGATTTTCAGAAGCAGATCAAGCCTGCATGGATTGATGGGTGATGGCTGTGCATGAGGTGCATTGGCTGGGAATCAAACCCACGTCTTCCATATGGAGGGTGAGAATTCTACCACTGAGCCACCCCTGGATCTACAGCTATAGATGTAGAAACGGGGGTCCAGAAAGCAAGGAGCCTGGCCAAGGTGGGACATTATTGGAAGCCTTTGTAAGTTACATGGGAATGAGAAAATCGTTGAAATCAGCATCCAACATGATCATCCTTACTCATGGACGAAGTTACCTGGCCAGTCCCCTTACAGGTCCTTAGGAGTGTGGGACACAGCCCAGAAAGGTTGAATGGGGACCAGGAGGGAGAGTGAGAAAAAAAGACCAAAACCAGGTGCTCTGCTTGGGGACCAGATATTGACAGGGAGCTCCCAAGAGCTGGGGTGGTGGGAGGGCCATGGCCCTGGACAGAGATGCTGATGACAACACTGAATTGTCACTGAGCCTGAGAACATTCCACTTTTATGACTTCCTTCCAACTCACTAGCAGGAAAGCCCCCAAACACAAAAGCCCTATTTGCTTCAGGTCCAGGTGGAAGTTGTGTTGAAGAGAAATCTGTGTCCTGTCTTGGGGAGAATCTTTGTAGTAAAGAAACTAGAAACTAGAATGAGGACAACAGCTGAGAGAACAAGTACGTGGGCCTTGCTCTGGCCTGTGGGAGGTGAGGAAGGAGCCATAAAAGATGCCCGCCTGGGATGGGATGTGGGCCAGCAGGTGGCCGGCTCTACTCTTGCCACCTTTGACTATTGGAAGCTGCCACCATGGCTATGTGGATATGACACCTGCCTTTTGGCCTCAGCTGTCCTATGTGCCAAGCTTCCAGGAGGGGCAATGGGCTTTCTCCATCTCCAGTGATACATTGAAGCTCCCTGGGCACGTCTGCTCAAAGTCCTGGCAGGTGAGTTTCTGCGGGAAGCTAGCAATTACAGCCCCCTCCTAGAAGAACCTGGAAGAGGCCTCCTGGAACATCTTGCTGCCTATGGGAACCCAGTGTTGTGGATTGAATTGTGCCCCTCCCCGACATGTATTGAAGTCCTAATCCCTGTGCCTGTGGGTGTGATCTTGTTTGGAAATATGTTTTTCTTTGTTATGTTAATGAGGTCGTGCTAGGGCAGGTGGGTCCTAAACCTAATCACTTCTGAGCTATAAAAAGAAAAGAATAAACACAGAGACACACAGGGGAGAAAATGTCCCAAGTGAAGACAAACACCCATGGTAGATGCCCATACCGGCCCAGGAACACCAAAGATTGCTGCAGCTGCTAGAAGCTGAAAGGGACAAGGAAGGACCTCGCTCTAGAACCAAGCCGTGAATTCAGGCTGCTAGCTTCCTGAACTGCATTTCCATTCTTTAAAGCCACTAACTTGTGGTAGTTTTTGCAGTGACAGGACTAGGTGACTGATATATCCAGTGCAGCTCTGGAAGGATGTCACTATATCCGTGTTCCCCTCACCTCTTCTGACAACTGCCAAAACAGAAACTGAATTTCTGCACCCCTCAAAACTCGGTGTTGTTCTCTGCAGGCAACCTAAGCACTGTGACCAGTTGTCCTTTAGAATTCACTGCCCCTGATGGGACCTTTCCTAGAGCCTCCTAGATTCCCCAATGGAGACAGAATCCAGGCGCTCCTGCCAATGCAACCCGAAACCATCCAGGGTTTAGAGGAGTCCCTCCGTGACAAAGACACTGGCCTGGAGTTCCAGTGTGGGGACTCCAGGCAAGAGGCTTGCATTCTATTCCTACCTCTTCTACCTACAGAGCTGTGTGATATTGGGCAAGTCACTTAGCTTCTCTGGGCTTGTTTCCTCATCAGTAAAGGAGCCTGGGAAAACTCTGACTCTCCCTGAGACCATGCAGCAACTTCTCTTCCCCAGGGAGGTGTCCAGGGAAGAAGTGGTCCCCGGAGGCCAGCCAAGGCTCCAAGTTGGGAGACCTTGGGCATGGAGACTCATGGCATCCTTAGTCTCATCCAGAATGTGCCACCTTAGACACTGCTGGTGAGGCTACACTACAGCTTCATTCATTATTAATTATTGACAGCCTTCTTGGTTTCCACAATACCAAAGACTAAGGTGAGGTGGGTCGTGACCCCCGGGCTGGGGTCTGAGCAGGCCTAGAGAAAATCCCCACTCATGCTAAGGAAAGGCTGCTGGGTCGAGCTCATGGCGGCAGCTCATTTCCCAAAGCTGAGCTGTAATCCCATCATTGCTGGAACACTCCTTCCCCAGAATACTGGAGAGCCATGCTGTGTCTGCAGCAGTGAGCCAGTGTGATCAATACGGATGGAAAGTTCCAAACAGCTGTGCTATGATGCGAAGAATGTAATTAGGCTACCTGAGGGACATATGGGAAGACAGCCATGGGCTGAAATGGGGCAGCCCTGCCACTGGTGTCCATGTCCGTGGGCTCAGGAACCTCCAGGTTTGGATCAGATCAGCCCCCTGCTCCACCTGCCATGGAGAAGGTGGAAAAGCCCCAGGTCTCCTCATTCTCCTGACAGAGAAAGGGCAGGCAGTCTCAGAGCCTGGCCATGCTGTCAGGCCCAGCTGGGATCTGGGAAGAGCCAGCATCTCCAGCAGGTGAGTACTGACAGATTCTCCTTAAGTCCTGGGCAGAAGGGTGGACTTCAGATTTCCCCATGGTTGGCTGGTCAGAGGTCAGAAGCACAGCAGCTTGGGCTGGTACGTGCAGAAGGAAGGCAGCCCACTCCCCTCAATGAGACTGAAATCGCAGATGGGAAGCATCTCTGGAAAACCTGAGCAGTGTGGTGTGGGGAGGGAGGCTGGATGGGTCCTGCCCCTGGCTCATCGCTTCCCAGTGATGTTTCTCAGTTTTCTCATCTGTAAAATGGGGAAAGGTTAGGGAATGTGTGTGAATGAAATGAGATGATCCCTGTAAAATGTCCACAAGAATACCTGGCACATAATAATAAAACTAGTTGCCATTGAGTCCATTCCAACTAGTGGGGACCTCTTGTGTGTCATTGGATTTTCAATGGTGAGTTTTCAGAATCTGATCACCAAGTCATTCTTCTGAGGCTCCTCTGGATGAACTCGAACTGCCATCTTTCAGTTAGCAGCCAAGAGCATAAACTGCTTGCACCACCACATAATAATAGTTCACTATGATAAGGCAAAAAAATAAAAATTTTTATTTTTTTATGATAAGACAAGCACCCAGCCTCGGAAGTTATTTTGTGACTGGGTTAGAAGAGTAATGAATCCGTTGATCTGTTAGGGATGGAGGAAAGAATGAGTTGGAGAGGTAGAAAAAGGTATAATGGTCCCTGTCCTCTAGGTCTTAATTTGCATACATGGACAAAGAACGATTGCAGAACAGAATTATACCCCAAAATGCATGATTCAGTGCCGTGGGTATAGATGTTATTCTCTAAATCCTAACTCATTTACCTATCCTTGCAGAATTAGTTAACTAGTAAAGATAGGGTGTGAGGGAAAATACTCAATACAATTGAATACAGTTGGTACATTTCACTTTGGACAAGTAATATATTTCTGAAGAGTTCCATGCGGCATGGAAATTTTGTAAATTGAATCATACTATTAAAAAAAATTTTTTTTAATTGTTCATTTACAGAAAAGTGCACTGACCATAAGTGAAAAGCTTGTTAAATTTTCACAAACTGAACATACCCATGTAACAAGTATCCAGATCAAGAAAGAAAATATGACTAAAACTCTAGAAGCCCCCACCCTCTTCTCCGCTCCAGTCACTTACCACCAAGGATAACCACCATCCTGACTTCTAAAAGCATGGATTAATTTTGCCGTCTTTTACTTTATTTAAAGGGATTTATATGGTTTATGCTCTTTTGTGTCCACCTTCTTTTGTTTAACATTGTGTTTGTAAATTTGATCCATTTTTGTGTATAGTTGTAGATTCATTCTCATTGTTGTAGAATATTTCATTTTGTGAGCATATCATCATTTATTTACATCTGCACTACTATTGATTTGCATTTTGTAATGCCCAGTTTTATTTTACAACAAGTACTGCTGCTATGCATAATCTGGTATGTAAGTATTGGTAAATATATGTGTGCATTTCTGTTGGGTATATGTGGAATCTTTGAGTCATAAGGTATGTGTGTATTCAGTTTTACAGATTCTATCAAGCAGATTTCTATAGTGGTTGTACCAATTTACCACTAGTGTATGAAAATTTCAGTTGCTCCACATCCTTGCCAACACGTACTATTTTTTTTTTTTTTTTTTACCATTTTAGTCATTCTGGTGGGTGTGCATTGGAATTAGATTATGGTTTCAATTAACGAATTGAGCAATGTTAATATGTTTATCAGCCATTCAGATAACATTTTAAAGAAAATGCCTGTTTAAACATTTTGTCCATTTTTTTCTATTTGGTTATCTGTCTTTTTCTTATTTTTTTGTAGGAGTTCCAGGAGGGCAATTTCTTCAAAAATGGAAGAATTTGTTTGTGGTATAAATAATATCTACATTTAGAAATCTGATTATTGGGTTTTCTTAGAAGCAAGTCCCGCGGTACTTACAAATTTCAACCGAGGTAAATTTAAGCATAGGGAAATTCAATCTCGAACTTCCCCAGATATGAGCTTCCTCTTAAAAGAGAAGAGGACTGTTGCTTTTCCTTCCAGTTCATTTCATGTTGGTTTGGCAAGTGGAGATGGGCAAGGTCATTCCCTATGGCAGCTGGAGCAGAGGATAATAAATAAAGTGACTGGTGGACAATGAGGGAGGACATAAATGGGGCATCTAAGGGAGGCTTTATAGTCCTACACTTGGGCTTGTTACATAATTGGGCATATCAACTGCTCAACAAGGACTCGTGGAATGAAATTTCATCAGCCAGGTGCTTGTCCAGAAATGACAAATAAGTGGCTGAGGACTTACAAGTTAGACGGCAAGTGTCTGGGAAGCAGCATCAGCTCAGCTAAGAAAGATGCACCTGTTTAATTTAGGGGCAATCTGAAAACCCAAAACATGGAACAAAACTACCTTGGGCAGCACCCAGATTAGTGCAGATACGCAACCAAGCATGATTTCAGACTGCTAGCGTATTCCTTAGGTATGAAGGACAAGGAACAGCGGGTGTCCCAAGCCATGCTTTAAAGGATGGCCCCAGCCACCAACTGCATTCCAGCAGCCACATTGTCACAGGCTAAAACAACACCAAGCCGACCCTGCAGAACTTTGATACTACTATGAAAGGATTTTTCCCTTTTAATTTCTTTTTTACACCATGCAATGTAGTAATATAGATATCCTTTGTGAAATGAAAATAAAACCCAGAAAAATTTCTTGGCTGGTATCTTTATTCATTCGATAAAATAATAAACAATAAACTTATATCAAAAAACAAGACCAAACCTGTTGCTGTTGAGTCAATTCCAACTCATAGTGACCCTGTAAGACAGAATGGAGTTGCCCCATATGATTTCCAAGGTGGATTTGAACTGGTGACCTTTTGGTTAGCAGCCGAGCTCTTAACCACTGTGCCACTTACTATATGGCAAACACTGTGCTAGAGTATAAAGAAATGTATAGTACAAGGTTTTCCCTCAAGAAGTTCACAATATTACAGGGGAAATAAAAAAATAAACAATTAGTTTCAAGACAAGGTAGCAGTTGCAAGGCAGGGTTGCAGTGTTAACAGGGAAGAGGGGCCTGACCGGTGGCCGAGGAGGGGACGGGCAGGGGTAAGATTCTTGGGAAAGACTTAAATTTTGAAAGAGTTAAATCTCTCTGAATCTATTTCTTCCTGTCACTTGCAAAGGGGCTATGTTTTAGAAAAGATAAGAATTCACAAAACCCCACCGATCATCAGAGCAGAAGAAAAAGATTCCCAATTTTCCATCTTATTTAAATACCCCATGCTGTTATACCTAAGGTCTTCAATACATATTTTAATGAATTTTTTTCCTATTTTGAACATGACCTCAAAGATAATTAAAACGATGTAAAATGTGACCTTGAGTGAATTAATTAATGGTAGTAAAAAATGAGCTTTTTTTTTCCTTCCTTCCTTCCTTCCTTTTTTTTTTTTTCCAGTTACTGACCGACAGAAACCCGAAAAAGCATCTGCCATTCCTTTACAAAGTACTGTCAGGGCTCATGGTTTTTAACATCTTTTTCCTGCTTGCAGCCCTAAGGATGGGCAGCTGGGCTCCCAGGTGGGTGAACTTGAGGCTTTGTTATGCTGGTATTCAGTGGAGAATCTCTCTTAACAATTCATGACAGGGAGTAAGCTAAGAATCTATCTTGAAAGCAAACTGTGCCACTAAATAAGGGGCTGTGGGAGTTAAAAACTTTTCTGTGCTCTCGACATAACATATGACAAAATGTCAATTGAATCAGTTGGGATGCATTTGGCTGCAAGTAATCGAAAGCCTAGTTCATTCTGATTTGAATAATTACGTGGTTTATTATTTCACATAATAAGAAATCTGGAGGGATGGCAGTTCCAGAGTTGTTTAATTCACCAGCTCACCAATGCCATCAAAGATCCAGGTTATTTCCAGCTCTGCTCTGCCCTCCTGACTGTCTTGGTTTATCCTCTTAGGCTGCTCTCCTAATAGACCCAAGATGACTGCCTTAGTTTCAGCAAGAACACACAGACCCCAAAGTCCAAAGGCAGAAAAGTGAACATCCTTATTTTGAGTAAAGAAAACCTTCCCAGAAGCCCATCAGCAGATTTCCCTCTTGGTTCCATTGGTCAAAATTGCATTGCATGCCCACGCCTAAGCCAACTATTTGTTGGGAGAAATCATTCCACTGTGTTTGTCTCAGACCATGAAGTTTCCCCACTGGGACCACTGTTTCATTCTGTTGTATGTGGGGTCGCCATGAGTGGGAGCCGACTCCACAACAACTAACAGCAACAACAACATATATGAGCAGGTAGGCAAGCCCTTAGGAAAATTGTGGAGTGCCCAAAGCTTGGCTTCTGATGTCTGGAGCCTTTATTTCAGTGTCCTTCCTTCCCACTCCCATACCTTGCCCAAGATGCTCAGTATTTCTCCTCTGCTGCATTAAAAACGGAGACTCGACGGCACTGAGTTTGAGTCTGAGCCGCATTAAAACCTGCATAACGGACAGCACCAAACACATTCACACTGGGGTTTTTATCACCAATGAACATAGGATACGGATTTACAAATAGAATTTGAATCCCAGCTCTGCCATTTGCTAGCATCTAAGCCATTTTGAACCTCAATTTCCTCACCTACAAAATGAGGGTGACGGTACTACCCAACAGGTTGTGGCAGCTGTGGTTATTATTGTCAATTTTATTAGAGCAAGTGAACCACCAGCAAACAACTTTAAAATCTCCGCAGTTTAACACAATAAAATATGATTTTCCTCACACCAAGTCCCATGTAGATTATTCCGTCATCAGATTATCTCCTGGTGACCCAAGGACTCCAGGATCCAGGCCCTTCCATTGTACAGCATCATTAGCTTCAACATGTGATCTTCAGTGTTACCCACAAAAAGTTACAGCTGCTTTAACTGCCTTGGCCTGGAAGCCGTTCTTCCTAGTCTGGGTTTGGAAGCTTATGTGTGGTACCCCAATATTTCACTGTAATCAGGTTATTTTGTCATTACATTAAGCTCGTTTGTCTGAATGTGATTCTATTGGCTACTAGCTACTAAGGTCCTAATTCCCTGGGCTACTGACAAGGAAGAACCCTCTGCTAGAGCCTCCGACACTGTGAGTTAATACATTTCTGTTCTTTAAGGCCACCCGTGTGTGTGTGTTTAAGGCAGCACTAGGTAGCCAAGACACACCTCTTCCCAGAGAACCAAATCTAATGATTGATTGATGTGGATGCGTAAAGGCCTGGCCATCTTGGCCAAACCTGGAACAGCCCTGAAGAGCCATTCCAGCTCCCAAGCTACCCCTCCTCCGACCGTGGGCTGGATCAGGGCTGTCTTTGGGCCTTCACTACAGCTCAGTTTCTCTCTCTGCCCACTCTGGCTTCTGTCCCCCTTACACAGGCGTTCCTCACATAGGTCCCTTGGACAGCATTCTGCACACGAAGCTCCAGCTCAGAGTCGGCTTCCAAGGGAGCCCAGCCTGCAGCAGTGCCTTTTCTCCCCCCAGCAGCCAGGCCTCCCCTTGGGCATCACGGATGCAAACATACTGGCCTTGTTCAGCGCTGGACTCACCTCCCTCTATCTGGTCAAGGTCAGCAAGGCACAGAGCCTCAGAAGGTGCAGTTTGAGGACTGTCCGAGGACCAGGGCCAGCGCATCCTGATGCCCGGAGAGAGGTAAAGCCGTGTGTGTGGTCCAAGCAGGTGCAGGGATTACACTCCCGGAGCCCATGGGAACCAGTGCAGCTCCGCCTGCCTTCCAGATGTCACCCCTGAATGACCCTCCCCCCACCCCACTCATCCAAACGCTTAGCAACTGAGTGGGTCCTGCCGCTTCTTCATCCCAAGTGCTCCCTCCCCTTCTCTGCCTCCACCCTAACCAAAGACGCAGCCCTCTCTCACCCGGGTGGCGTGCCCCCTTACAGCTCATTCCCCACACTCTAGCCAGAATGATTTCCGAAGAATTACATTTCTAATTTCTAAGATCTCTAATTGGTTCCTTTCATAATTGCCAGCATTTGGTTCAAAACCATCTTCTCTCATTTAATACGTGGATGCCCTCCAAATTAGTTTCTTAGGGCTGCTGTTACAAATAACCACAAACGTTTGCTTAAAACAGCACACATTTATTATCTGGTAATTCTGGAGGTCAGGGCGGGGTGCCGGCAGAGCTGGCTCCTTCTGGAGGCTCTGGGGGAAAGCCTGTTCCCTGGCCTTTTCCGGCACCTAGAGGCCACCTGCATTCCTGGGCTCATGGCCCCTTCCTCACATCACCCAACCTCTGCTTCCCTCCTCACCTCTCCTTCCACTAGCTCCAACCCTCCTGCTACCCGCTTACAAGGACCCTTGCGATTACAGTGAGCCCAAGAGATAGTTCTGGCTTATCTCCTCAGTTTCAAGATCCTTAACTCAGTCACACCTGCAAAGTCCCTTTTACCGCGTGAAGGAGCAGTCACAGGTTTCAGGGTCATTGATCAGCCCACCACACCTTCCCTCACCTTTCTGAGAGCAGTGATAGGCTGATTTTGAGACTCTATTCAGTCATCAGTTTTTCCTTTTGTTGAGTATGTTGATGCTCTTTTATGGGGTCACTAATCCCCAAATATTTGGTGCCTTTAGATTGTGTGAAAATCTCTAGATTTGCTATTTCTTGTTAAATTACAACTCTGTTTCAGCACACTGGGGCCTGGGTGGAGCTATTGCCTTGGCTCACTCATGCTGCCAGGCAGGGTGTCCCTCTGTCTGACCTGCACGTGGAGGCTCCTGCTTCTCCTGGGTGTTGTCAGCCCCCCAGGGCTCTGACCTGTCCCCTAAGCCCCAGCTTCCAGGCTCCTAGTCCCCAGCTAGGGGCTGGAGCCTACTCTCCCAGGAAATCTTCCAGACTACTCCACCTAAAGGCCACCCCCACACTCTCCTCCACCGAACTTATCATGACAACTCAGTAACTACTTCTTTGTTAATGGTCTGCCACTCCTGCTAAGCCAAGGTCTACGAATGCAGAGATCCTGTCTGTTGTGGTCACTAATGTGTACCCAGTTCCCAGCACGATGCTTGGCCCATATTAATAGTTGAAGAAATAATCATTGAATAAGTTGATGTGTTGCTTATATTTCAACTAAAGAAAGGGTTCTGTAGCTAAACAACTTGGAGACAACTGTGAGAGAAGGCGCTGCATGAATGAAGGCCAGGATGGTCCCTGTGCTCCACTCAGCCTCTGTGGGGAGAGGAACCATGAGGTGACCCGCAGAGGTTGCACGCCAAAGGAGACTCCAGCCCGTGCCATCCTACCCAGTCGGTTCTGTCCTATCCAGACAGTGCTGTCCTATTCAGCCTTTGCCATCCTACCCAGCCTGTGCTGCCCTATCCAGCCCATGCCGCCCTATCTAGCCCATGCCACCCTATCCAGCCTGTGCCGTCCTACCCACCCCATGCCATCCTATCCAGGCTGTGCTGTCCTATCCAGCCTACGGTGTCCTATCCAGCCTGTGCTCTCCTATTGAGCCTGTGCCACCCTTTCCAGCCTGTGCCATCCTACCCAGCCTGTGCTGTCCTAGGCTGACTCTGAAGCGTGACTTCACCTTCCTGAGCTTGTTTCCCTCTGGACTCAGCCTGCTGCCAGTAGGGAGAGGTGGTGTGCAGGAGCTGCTGCAGGGCCATTATGGGGCATCCAAGGAGACATTACATTAATCTCTGGATCCTGGGAGGCCCTGCAGGACGGGAGAAGGAAGGGAGGGAACAGAGAGGAAAGGAGGAGGAGCCGTGTGCTGTGCCACTTTTGAGTGAGCCTGGGGTGCCAGCAACTCCTCCCCACCCTGCCCCACCCCATCAGCACCCTGTACCACCTGCACCCATCTGCCCAGACCTGTTTACAGTGGCAGTAGCTGCAGTGGGTAAGGGACTTTCCAGAAAAAGAGACTGCGTTTTGGCACTTGAAGAGGAAGGGGGTCTTTAGAGATCACAGCTACTCTCTCCACCACCTCTTAGAGATCAGGGAACTGGCCCAGGCTCCTGATCCCGGGGCACTGGACCTGCACCAAGCTGCCTGGTCTCCCTTCCCCCTCCTCGCCCTTCCCCTCTCACCTTGTCCTCTGCCACATCCTGCTCCTCGGCCTCTCCAGCACTTCAGCCCTGTGCCATAGCCTGCAAGGATGCCCACTGCTCCACCAACCCCCCAGGCCACTACCCACTACGTGCAAGCCGCCTCACTCTGCTTGGGGCTAGGGACCTTTCTGGCCTCTGGCTCACTCTGCAGGTTATATGGCATCATCTGACTCAAAGGAACCCAGACTCCCTCTGCAGCATTGAGCAAAATTCTGAAGACCAGGGTAGGCCTTGGGCAGACTCCCCTGAGCTAGGCTCCCCTGACCCTTTCCAAAGGCACTGGACATTAATTTAGCTCCCAGAACAAGGGTCAGGCTGGCCCTTGTCCCATGAGAACAAGAGGCTCGATTCCCAGATTTCCGACCTGATTCCCGGGACAAGAAAACTTAGTGGCTCCAGTCCTGGGCCTGGGTTTCACTCCACCCCCACCCCACCCCCAACACAAGGTGATCTCTCCCTTCCTTTGAGCCACGGCCATATCTATTGTTGCTTCTCCTCCTGTCCCCAGCACACTGTATTGCCACAACCAACTCCTCTGATCTTGGGCCTCACAGGGAGGCCCCCGAGGACAGAATCTGTCCCCAGCACTAACTGTGCTGGCGCTGGGAATGGTGTCAATTGTGGGAAGGAATGTCTGCCTCCATTCTGCTCCACTGGACCACCTGGACCCACTGGGGTAGAAAGGCTTGATGGGAGTCAAGGCAAGGTTCCCTCCAGCTCCAAACTTCTCTATCCCACCTCCCAAGCCTCTTGGGGCCAAGGGTGGCAAGGGGCAGCTTCTCGTGCCTCGATATGTCACAGTCATCAACTAACCAAAGCGTGGGAGGGCAGACCTCAAGGTGGCTGTATCCAGTAAAGGCTGAGTGCTGAGCCCTTGGGGCCCCACTGACAACCCAGGCACTCGGCAGGGCCAAGGGATCATCTAGAGTTTGTTCTAGAGCGTGCTCAGGGGGGTTTGGGGGACGCTCCTTACTACGCCCCGCTGGAGATTCACAACGCACTTGGTGCGGCAAGGGCTCTGAGCAACCCTACAGGAAGGAACGGGCTTTACAAAGCTGCGGCGGGGGTGGGGGGGGAATAGACAGCAGGACGAAAGTCCCTCTGCTGTACCCAAAGACAAGCGGCGCCGGCCCGCCTTGGAGGCTGAGCCTGGCTGCGGCCCCGCCGCCTTCGCTGACATCCGTGCGGGCCCAGCCCTTTAGCCTCCTGCGCCGCAGGCACTCAATCATCGCCCGACACTGTGTGTAGGCCTATATGCAATTCCCAACAAACCTAACCGAGAGTTCGAGCCCCAGGGAGAGCCGGCCAATGAGCTGGCGGGCCCGAAGCATTACCGCATCAGCGAGGCCGCTGATTGGCCGGCGGCGCTGAGGCGAAAGGAGCCCCGCCCCCGCGGGAGCTGGGACCCGCAGCCAACGCCTGCTCGCTGCTGCGCGGGTTTAGTTAGGACCGAGAGGTGGTGGAGCGGTCACCCTGCCCTTGGCCTTGGGTCCCGTTAGTCTGTTCGTCGGTCCGTTGATCCAGCGGCCAGGGCGGCAAGCCTCTTGTTTAGCGAGCCTGCTCTCAGGCCTCTGCCTCCCATGGACGGTTCTGGTCATGAGACTTTGGAGATTCCGTTGCCCCAGCCGGTTCCCCGGGGCGTTTATGCTCACCCTGATGCAGAGATGTGGGGGTGTCCGCACGTGCTTGAGCAGTAAATCCCGCCTTCAAAGTCCGCCGAGCCCCGCGGTCACTCTGGAGCCTTCTCTGCCTGCCTCAGCCCACATCAGTCTCCTCCTCACGTCTAAAATACTCTTTCCTTGTGGGTGCCCGTGGTACTTGTGGCAGAGACTGGTAATTGTTAGGCAATGTCCATTCCCCTTTCCACAGTTAAAATAAACCATCCATCCTGATGTTTAGCTGGCACAGGGCTTCTGGAATAAAGACTGCATTCCCAGCTTCTCTTGCAATTAGACCTGTCCATGTGACTAAGTTCTGGGCAAGAGGATGTAAGTGGGCATGTCACCTTCAACTTCCAGAGGATGTCCTGAAAGGGGAGGGGCATGCCCTTTTATGTCCTCTTTCCCTGCTGGCTGGAATTAAGACATGATGTCAGGAGCTCAAGCAGCCTCCTTAGACCATGAGGTAGCACACCAGCAGCTGTGGAGCAGCAAGATGAAAGTAAGCAGGGTCCTGGATGATTGTGGAGACACCATAGCAGCCCTGGACGGCCTACCTCTGGATGTAGATTTGTAAGTGTCATCAGGTGTCTGTTTGGGCACACAGTCTTTGTTTGTGCATGTGTGTCTCTCTAGCACTGGACTGCAAGTACTTTGGAGGTAGGCAAAATTCATTCATCTTTGGGGGACCACACAGGGTTTCTTACCGTGCTAACAGCACGGGCTTTAGAGGCGTCAATGCTGGTGAGCCATTGAAGCTGGTAAGCAGGGGAGTGCCATGGTCAAATTTGGATTCCAGGAAGATCTCTCCAGAACCAGTGATGGAGAAAGGAGTGTGAGGCTGTAATCAGGGAGACTGGTTCTGAGACTTGTGTGGGAGAACAGAAGAAAAACACCAAGGACAGTGATGGTGGTGAGAGGAGGAAGGGACAGACTGAAGAGAGGCTTAGCAGTTGTGGTCTACAGAATCTAGCAGCAGATTGGCCTGAGGGCCAGGAGAGGGAGTGTCCAGTTTGGAAGGTTGTGTGGATGACGATGCCTCCAGCCAAAGCAGAGGACAAAGACTATTGCCTCCTTTCCTGTGGTGGGGTGAGGTGTAGTGCCGAGCCATGTATTTGCTTTGAGACAGGTTGACTTTTATACATCAGTGGGATACCTGCAGAGGGACCGCAGGAGGCAGTTGGAGCTCAAGGGAAAGTCTGGGTGGAAATACAGATTTCTGGGCCATTTCCATCCAACAATTATAGGAGTAGTACACCTTCCCACCATATCAGCATACGCAGTCCCAAATTTCCCAAACATACAAGGTCACCTGTTTCTTTCTTTCTTTTTTTCACTATCATCATAATAAGGTAAATTTCAGAAGGGACACAGATGCTATTGAGGACCACCTGCCACAAGAGGAGGTCGAGTGTCAATTCATAGCAGATGTAACTCATACTCTGCTGGCCTGGGCTCTTCCTATGTTTTTTTTTTTTTTTTAATTCGGACAATCTCTTCCCCAAGTATCTGGGACAACTTAAAATGCTCAGAAGGACCTATCCTTGGGCTGCATGGAGTCTAGCTGCTCTTCTAAGGGCAGGTTCACTTGGAAAAAGATTTTCCCCCTCCATCTGGAACTTCCTCCGGTGAACTAGAACCCATTCTGACTGGGCCCGCCCAGTGGGGAGAGAGCAAAGCAGGGCCAGCTGTGGTCTGGACTTTTATGGTCTGCATTTGAGTCTCCCCTCCGGACTTGTGGCCCTGAGAAGTCTCTGTCAGTCTCTCTCTTGCTCCCTTTAAATAAATAATTACTGAGCTGCTACTCTTTGCCAGGCCCCAGAGTTTTCTGGTTTTATCTGAGCCCTGAGCATCCCCAGTGGACAAAAGGGGTGGATGTGTCTGCCACACAGGCTTATTATGACGAATAGAATGAAATAATAAATGCGAAAGGGCCTCTCCCAGTGCCCGCCCCGGAGTGGAAAGCCAATAAATATTAGGGCCTTCTGGGTCTGCAAAGCTGGCCTCTGATTACTCCTTTTCCCTTCCCAATTAAACAGAAACAGTAGCAGCAGCAGCAGCCACAGAATGCCCTCCAAGGGACATTTAACCAGTTCCTGCTGGAGAGCTGTTTGCTTCCCCAGTCAGGCGCCCCCACACCTTTGTAAAGCTGTGCCCCATTTGGTTACTTTGTTCCTGCCCCTCTGCGTTTTGTCGTGACGGCTTTGATGCTGCCTTAATCTCAGGGACCTCACATCCTCATGCAGAGGGGTCTCAACCCCAATATATTAGGTGTGACAGCCATAGGCAAGAAACAGAGACTTGTGCTTAACTCTTTCTTGCCCAGCAGGGACCTCCAGCACCCAAACAGGACGGCATGAGAGCTGTGAAACTGTGAGCCCTCCCATAAGCGAGAGAGCTCCTTTGGGGAGGCCAGTCTTTATGTTTTCTGACTTCCCAGGGGAAATGCAGACAACACATGGAGCCCCTGGTGGGCCCCCTTTCCCTGCTCTCAGGACCAGGTATTTCTGAGGACAAATGGTGTCCCTACAGGGTGTCTGGCCATGCAGTAGAGCAAACCTCATTAGGCAGCTTCCACCTGGGGAAGGCCCTCTTGAGGTCAGGGGACAGGCCTCTGAAGAGGACGCTACAGTTTCTTGTTTGAAATGTGGGTGACACTCACTGATCACCTCTGCTTAGTGACGTTCAGTGCACTGGACATAAAGGTTCCGTGAGGTATTAGTAGAGCCGTGGTGAGCTGGTTCACACCCCCAGTCGAGTCCTGAGGTGTCTTCTGTACCCCGCCCCTCCACAATCCTCAGGATGGCCATAGGAGTGATGATGATGCTAGTGACAACTGTAAAATGCACAGCAGCTCCTGTTTATTGCCCTGTCTGGCTGGTAAGATGTGGCAGACCACAATGTCTCTCTTCTCTACTCACTGTGTGCCAGACCCTGGACATCGTAACCCTGACTTTCGCTGTCAGTCCTGGACGCAGGTACTGCAATGGCCCTGCTTTAGGAAGGAGAAGCCCGAGCGCAAACGGGGAAGAACTTGGTGACAATGACTTAGCCGCTCGGCAGCAGAGCCAGCACTTGTCCCTAGGTCTGTCTCTCCCACCCATCATCCCTCAGTTGCCAGACCATCATTGTCACTTGCTCTGCCATCCCTAGTGGTAAGCCGGACTGTCGTGAGCATGCATGTGGAAGGAGGAGAGCCACGGCTGCCGCTGTGCCCAGCTGGGAGGACAGAGCCGAGACGCAGGATGTCTGTTGATTGACTGAAATTGGATTTGTTGACACAAACTGCCAGCATTTCACAGTGATGAAAGGATGGCCCACCGGCCTAGTAACAAGCAGAAGATTTCCCTAAGGGGCCACCAGAGCTGCTGGTGGGGTTCTTTGTGAGGAGAAGAAAGCAATTAGAAGAGCGGGTGAGGTGATGAGGTCTTATTGCTTCCCTCAGCGCCCGCCTCTCCTGCAGCAGAAAGGAGGGGGGTGCCACACAGCTGGTGCACATGGCCTCCAAAGCATGTGGGCAGCACACGCACATGTTTGAGTAACTGTAGAAATCAGCAGGTTCAATCGGCTTTAGCAGACTTTAAAAATAAAGACATCATTGCATTATAAACACAGATTCGTGAATGCACGACACACATCTCTCTCTTTCTACCTTGCTTCCTCCATCCCTCTCGCCTTTTGTTCACATCACAAATATTCAGACTGGTGTGGCTGAGAAGACACATCCGGGTAAGGCGGCCAGCTCTCCATACCTGCAGGGCGGCCAGGGACAGCAGAGGAAAGAAGCCTGTGTGCAGGTGACTCCTGCACCACCTTGCTGAGTGTTTTTGGGGATCTGGAATCTGCACAGGAGTGTGGGCAGGAGGCTGAGGGCAGAGGTGACAGACAGCAAGAATAATGCCATCTTGAATTTACATGGAATGTTATAGATGACAGAGTCCTTTCACTTACGTTGTTTTAGTTTGGCTCTTACAATGGCTGGAGCTATAGTTAGGGGTTAACCCACTTCATGGGAAGGAAAACAAAGGCCAAAGCCCTGCAGGAGCTTGCCCAAGGCTTCCCAGTCAGTGGGTGGGATGGCCCCCAGTCTCCTGCCTCTCCACTCTGCCATGTGTCTCCCAAAGCGAGTGAGAATGGTCTTTGCCTTTCTAGAACTTACATTTTAATTAGGGACAAGACATGACACAGAAAATGTGGCTACAGATGACAACATTTATGGGCATTTTGTTAAGAGGGCTGAGGCCTGGGTCATTTGAGGAAGACTCAAGTGACAGAAGAGAGACCAGAGCTGAACATTAGGAATGGCTAGAACTTAGATAAACGGAGAATCAAGACCCAAAGTTTGAAGAGGGGATGAGTACAGGTAGGAGGTAAGGGGAAGAAATAATTGCTAACATCACTGAGTGCTTTCTTTGTTTTGGCCCTGCGTTATGGGTTAAATTGTCTGCCCAGTTCTAAGCCCTGTGCTTGTGAACATGACCTTGTTTGGAAATAGAATCTTTGAGAATGTTATCGGTTAACACGAGGTCGTACTGGAGCAGGTTGGATCCTGATCCAATCTGAGTGGTGTCCTTGTAAAAGAGGAGGAGAGACAGAGGGAAGAAGGCCATGAGAGGTGCACCTCCATGCCAAGGCACACGTGGGGCAGCCAGAAACTGGGAAAGACAAGGAAGGGTCTTCCCTTAGAGCCTCTGGAGGGAGCATGGCTCACCTGCATCCTGATTTGGACTCCTGGCCTCCAGAAATATGAGAAAATACATTTCTATTGTTTAAAGCCATCAACTTTCTTGTACTTTTGTTATGGCACCCCTAGGATACTAATACACTCTGCTTATGCACACATACATGTATTTATTGGTACATCATTGCAAGAGTCCTGTGAAGTTGGTACTATTGTTATCCCCATTTATACCAAGACAATTGAGGTATAGAGAGGTTGAGTAAGTTGTCCACAGTCACTGTGGTGGCCTTTGTCAAGCCTGAGGAGTTAGTCGTGTTATTGCTGTTACCTACCATAGACTCCACCTACGTAGACTCAGCCCGACTCATGGTTGATCCCATGTGCAAAGGAACACAGACTATTGTGACCTATAGTGTTTTCATTGGCTGATTTTCAGAAGTAGAATGCCAGGCCTTTCTTCCCAGCCCAATTTTACCATACCACTGACCCACCGCCGGCCTCTGTAAGGTAGTAGGAGATAGAATATGGACGTGTGTGACCACAGTGCGAATGCAGTGGCCCTGAGTGCTGACGTGGCCCCCGCCCCAGCCTAAGATGGTGTGAGACCCAGTGCCAGGCTTTGCTCCTCTGGGAGCTGGCCCTGAGTCTTAGGCATGTCTCCATGAGGTGCACAGGGCACACAGGGAGCACGACCACTTGCATCTTTGATCTGCTTGCCGCCTGTTTGATAGTAGACCAAAGCGGAAGAGTCATCATCATTTTCCCCGAACCCCAAACCTCAGCTGGCCCTTGTGTCTGGCATAGCCAGCTAAAGCTAGGAAGTGTAGCCTCTGGCTCCAAGACCCTCACCCTTGACCACTGCCCTCCACGGCCTCTCTGTAACAAGGCTGTGGGAAGTACAGGAGGCTCCAGCTATGAGGGCCTCGTATGCCAAGACCAAGGCATCAGACTTTCCTCACTTGGTAGCCCCTGAAAGTTTTGGACAATAAACACGTCTGCTCTCCCATGTTTGCTGAAGACTAATCTGGCAGCAAGATGAAGGGAGATTAATTACTGAACACAAATGTTCATAGCAGCATTATTCATAAGAACCCAAATGTGGAAACAACCCAAATGTCCATCAGCTGATGAATGGATAAACAAAATGTGGTATATCCGTGCAATGGAATATTATTTGGTCATAAAAAAGGAATGCAGTACTGATAATGTCACAACATGAATGACCCATGAAAACATTATGTTAAGTGGAAGAAGCCAGACACAAAAGACCACATAGTGTATGATTCCATTTATGTGAAATGTGCAGAATAGGCGAATCTATAGATACAGAAAGTAGATCAGTGGTTGCTTAGGGCTGGGGGTAATGGGTTAGGGAGATATAATAGCTAAAGGTACAAGGTTTGTTTTTTTATTATGGTGAGAATACATATAACTAAACATCAATTCAACAATTCCTACACGTACAATTCAGTGACATTGATGACATTTGTCATGTTGTACAACTATCACCACCATCCTTTTCTAAATTATTCCACCAACATTAACAGAAACTCAGTGCCTGCTGAGCACTGATTTCCCCTTTCTTCCTCCCTCCCACCCCTGGTAACCACTAACCAGCTTTGGCCTCTATATATTTGCCTGTTTCATGTAAGTGGGACCATACTGTATTTGTCCTTGTGTGACTGACTTATTTCACTCAGCATAATATTTTCAAGATTTATCCATGTCATAGCATATATCAGAACTGCATTGCTCTTTATGGCTGAATAGAATTACATTGTATGTTCATACAAAACTCTTCACAACTGGACCAATAAGCAGTATCATGATAAATGGAGAGAAGATTGAAGTTGTCAAGGATTTCATTTTACTTTACATCTACTTTAGCAAACATGACGTCCTTCTCCAGGGACTGATGCCTCCTGATAACAGTCTCCCATCCTTACTTCTAAGGAGCATTTGGGTTGTATTTCTTCCAGGACAGATCTGTTTGTTCTCTTGGCAGCCCATGGTATATTCACTATTCTTCACCAGCACCACAATTCAAGGGCGTCAATTCTTCTTCCGTCTTCCTTGTTCATCTTCCAGCTTTCACATGCATGAGACGCAACTGAAAACACCATGGCTTGGGTCAGGCACACCTTAGTCTTCACGGTGACATCTTTCTTTTTAACACTTTTTTAAAAAAGGTCTTTTGCAGTAGATTTGCCCAATGCAATGCATCTTTTGATTTCTTGACTGCTGCTTCCATGGGTCTTGATTGTGGATCCAAGTAAAATAAAATCCTTGACAACTTCAATCTTTTCTCCATTTATTATGATGTTGCTTATTGGTCCAGCTGTGAGGATTTTTGTTTTCTTTATGTTCAGGTGTAATCCATACTGAAGGTTGTAGTCTTTGATCTTTATCAGTAAATGCTTCAAGTCTTCTTTGATTTCAGGAAGCAAAGTTGTGTCATTTGCATAACACAGGTTGTTAATGAGTCTTCCTCCAATCCTGATGCCCCGTTCTTCATATAGTCTAGCTTCTCAGATTATTTGCTCAGCATACAGATTGTGTAGGTATGGTAAAATGATACAACCCTGACATACACCTTTCTTGACTTTAAACCATGCGGTACCCCCTTGCTCTGTTAGAATGACTGCCCCTTGATCTAACTACAAGTTCGTCATGAGCACAATTAAGTGTTCTGGAATTCCCATTCTTCCAAATATTATCCGTAATTTGTTATGATCCACGCAGTCAAATGCCTTTGCATAGTCAATAAAACATCTTATTGATATTCCCTACTTTCAGCCAGAATCCATCTGACATTGGCAATGATACCCCTGGTTCCATGTCCTCTTCTGAATCTGGCTTGAGTTTTTGTCAGTTCCCTGTTGAGATAGTGCTGCAGCCTTTTTTGAATGATCTTCAGCACAATTTTACTTTCATGTAATATTAATGATACTGTGCGATAATTTCCACATTCTTGGGACTAGGCATAATTATGAATCTCTTCCAGTCTATTGACCAGGTACCTGCCTTCCAAATTTCTTGGCATAGACGAGTCAGCACTTTCAGCACTGCATCAGTTTGTTAAAACATCTCAATTGGTATTACATCAATTCCTAGAGGTTTGTTTTTTGCCAATGCCTTCAGTGCAGCTTGGACTTATTCCTTCAGTACCATTGATTCCTGATCATATGCTACCTCCTGAAATGGTTGAATGTCAACCAATTCTTTTTGGTACAGTGACTCTGTATATTCCTTCCATCTTCTTTCAATGCCGTCAGCGTCCTTTAATATTTCCCCAGTAGAATCCTTCAAAATTTCAACTGGATGATTGAATTTTTTCTTCAGTTCTTTCAGCTTGAGAAATGCCAAGTGTGTTCTTCCCTTTTGGTTTTCCTTCTCCAAGTCTTTGCACATGTCATTATAACACTTTACTTTGTCTCCTTGAGTTGCCCTTTGAAACCTTCTGTTCAACTCTTTTACTTCATCATTTCTTCCTTTTGCTTTAGCTACTCGATGTTCAAAAGCCAGTTTCAGAGTCTCTTCAGACATCCATTTTGGCCTTTCTTTCTTGTCTTTTTAATGACCTCTTGCTTTCTTCATGTGTGATGACCTTGATGTCATTTTACAACTCATCTGGTCTTCAGTCATTAGTGTTCAAGGAGTCAAATCTATTCTTGAGATTGTCTCTAAATTCAGGTTGTACTTTGGCTCTTGTGGACTTGTTCTAATTTTCTCCAGTTTCCACTCGAACTTGCATATGAGCAATGATACTATGTTCTGCAGTCAGCCTCTGACCTTGTTCTGACTGATGATATTGAGCTTTTCCATTGTCTCTTTCCACAGATGTAGTCAATTTGATTCCTGTGTATTCCATCCGACGAGGTCCAACAACATAGCTTCTGTTTATGTTATTGAAAAAAGATATTTGCAACGAAGAAGTCATTGACCTTGCAAAATTCTATCATGTGATCTCTGGCATCATTTCTATCACTAAGTCCATATTTTCCAGTTACTGATCCTTCTTCCTAGTTTCTAACTTTCACATTCCAAGAACCAGTAATTATCAATGCATCCTGATTGCATGTTTGATCAACTTCAGACTGCAGAAGTTGGTAAAAATCTTCAATTTCTTCAACTTTGGCCGTAGTGATTGGTGCATAAATTTGGATAATGGTCGTATTAACTGGTCTTCCTTGTAGGTGTATGGGTATATCTTATCACTAACAGCACTGTACTTCAAGATACCTACCCAGTGCTGTCGAGTCGATTCCTGAAATGTTCTTTTTGACAATGAATGCAATGCTATTCCTCTTTGTCAGTCCCTGCATAATGGACCATATGATTGTCTGATTTAAAATGGCCAACACCAGTCCATTTCAGCTCACTAACACCTAAGAGATTGATCTTTATGCATCCCATTTCATTTTTGACTATTTCCAATTTTCCTAGATTCATACTTCATACATTCCATGTTATGATTATTAATGGATATTTGCAGCTGTTTCTTCTCATTTTGAGACATTCCACATCAGCAAATGAAGGTCTTGAAAGCTTGACTCTATCCACATCATTAAGGTTGACTCTACTTTGAGGAGAGAGCTTTTCCCCAGATGTATTTTGAGTGCCTTCCAACCTGACGGGTTCACCTTTTGACTCTATATCAGAATCAGACAAAGTTCTGCTGCTATTCATAAGGTTTTCACTGGCTAATTTTTTTTTTTAAGAGGCAGACTGCCAGGTCCTTCTTCCTAGTCTGTCTTAGTCCAAAGATCAGCTGAAACCTGTCCACCATGGGTTACTTTGCTGGTATTTGAATAGTGGTGACATACCTTCGAGCATCACAGCAACACAAAAGCCCCCACGGTATGATAAACTCACAGACACATTGAGCATCAACATGCATTGATAATTACTGGTGACTGGAGTGCAAAAATTGAAAACAAAGAAGGGTCAGTATTTGGAAAATATGGCCTTGGTGATAGAAATGATGCCAGAGACCACATGACTGAATTTTGCAAGACCAACAATTTCTTCATTGAATGCTGGGCTATATGAAGAAGAATGGGACATCATTAACAACCTGCGTTATGCAAATGACACGACCTCGCTTGCTGAAAGTGAAAAGAACTTGAAGCACTTAGTAAAGAAGAACAAAGACCACAGCCTTCAGTATGGATTACACCTCAGCATAAAGAAAACAAAAATCCTCACAACTGGACCAATGAGCAGCATCATGATAAATGGAGAAAAGATTGAAGTTGTCAAAGATTTCATTTTACTTGGATCCACAATCAACAGCCACTGAAGCAGCAGTCAAGAAATCAAGAGACACATTGCATTGGGTAAATCTGCTGCAAAGGACCTCTTTAAAGTGTTGAAGAGCAAAGATGTCACCTTGAAGACTAAGATGTGCCTGACCCAAGCCATGGAATTTTCAATTGCATCATATGCATGTGAAAGCTGGACAATGAATAAGGAAGACCGAAGAAGAATTGACGCCTTTGAGTTGTGATGTTGGCGAAGAATATTGAATATACTGTGGACTGCCAAAACAATGAATAAATCTATCTTAGAAGAAGTACAACCAGAATGCTCCTTAGAAGCAAGGATGGCGAGACTGTGTCTTATATACTTTGGACATGTTGTCAGGAGGAATCAGTCCCTGGAGAAGGACATCACGTTTGGCAAAGTACAGCATCAGCAGAAAAGAGGAAGACCCTCGACGAGGTGGATTCACACAGTGGCTGCAACAATGAGCTCAAGCCTAACAACGATTGTAAGGATGGTGCAAGACCAGACAGTGTTTCACTCTGTTGTGCATAGGGTCGCTATGAGTCGGAACCAACTCAATGACACCTAACAGCAACAACATATACGTGGACCTCACCGGATAGAATACACAGGAATCAAATTGACTACATCAGAACAAGGCCAGGGGCCAACTGTGGAACAGAACAACAATTGCTCATATGCAAGACCAAGAAGAAGCTGAAGAAAATTTGACTGAGTACACAAGAGCCAAAGTATGACCTTGAGTATATCCCATCTGGATTTGTAGACCATCTCAAGAGGTTTACACATTGAACACTGATGAAGGAAGACCAGACTAGTTGTGGAATGACATCAAGGACATCATACATGAAGAAAGCAAAAAAAAAAAAAGAAAGAAAAAGAAAAAAACAAGAGGTCATTAAAAAGACAGGAAAGAAAGAAAAGACCAAAATGGAAGTCAGAAGAGACTCTGAAACTTGTTTTTGAACACTGAGTAGCTAAAGCAAAAGGAAGAAATGATGAAGGAAAAGAACTGAACAGAAGATTTCGAAGGGTAGCTCAAGAAGACAAAGTATTATAATGAAGTATGCAAAAACCTGGAGATAAAAAACCAAAAAGGAAGAATACACTTGGCATTTCTCAAGCTGAAAGAACTGAAGAAAAAATCCAATCCTCGAGTTGCAATTTTGAAGGATTCTATGGGGAAAATATTATATGACACAGGAAACATCAAAAGAAGATGTAAGGAATACACAGAGTTACTGTACCAAAAAGAATTGGTCAACATTCAACCATTTCAGGAGGTAACATATGATCAAGAACTGATGGTACTGAAGGAAGAGGTCCAAGATGCACTGTAGGCATTGGCAAAAAACAAGCCTCTAGGAATTGACGGAATACCAACTGAGATGTTTCAACAAACTGATGCAGCACTGGAGGTGCTCACGTGTCTATGCCAAGAAATTTGGAAGATAGCTTCCTGGCCAACTAGCTAGGAGAGATCCATATTTATGCCTATTTCCAAGAAAGGTGATCCAACAGAATGTAGAAATTATCAAACAATATCATTAATATTAGATGGAAGTAAATTTTTGCTAAAGATTATTCAAAAGCAGTTGCAGGAGTACATCGACAGGGAACTGCTAGAAATTCATGGTGGATTCAGAAGAGGACGTAGAATGAGGGATATCATTGCTGATGTCAGGTGGATTTTGACTGAAAGCAGAGAATAACTGAAAGACGTTTACCTGTGTTTTACGGACTATGCAAAGGCATTCAATTGTGTGGATCAGAACAAATTATGGATAATATTTGGAAGAAAGGGAATTCTAGAACTTTTAATTGTGCTCATTACCAACATGTACATAGACCAAGAGGCAGTCTTTCACACAGAACAAGGGAATGCTGCATGGTGTAAAGTCAGGAAAGGTGTGTGTCAGGGTTGTATCCTTTCATCATACTTATGCGTTCTGTTTGCCAAGCAAATATTCAGAGAAGCTGTACTATAGGAACAAGAACAAGGCATCAGCATTGGAAGAAGGCCCATTGAGAACCTGTGACCTGCAGATGACACAACCTTGCTTACTGTAAGTGAAGAGGACTTGAAGTACTTATTGATGAAGATCAAAGACCGCAGCTTTCGGTATGGATTATACTTCAACATAAAGAAAACAAAAATCCTCACAGCTGGACCAATAAGCAACACCATGATAAACGGAGAAAAGACTGAAGTTGTCGCAGATTTTTTTTTTACCTGGATCCACAATCAACACCCATGGAAACAGCAGTCAAGAAATCAACAGATGTGTTACATTGGGCAAATATGCTGAAAAGACCTCTTTAAGGTGTTAAAAAAACAAAGATTAAGGTATGCCTGACCCAAGCCATTGTGTTTTCAGTTGCCTCAAATGCATGTGAAAGCTGAACAATAAATAAGGAAGACTAAAGAAGAATTGGGCCTTTGAATTATGGTATTGTCAAAGAATATTGAATATACCATGGACTGCCAAAAGAACGAAAAAATCTGTCTTGGAAAAAGTACAGCCAGAATGCTCCTTAGAACAAGGGTGGTGAGAGTTCGCCTCATATACTTTGTACATGTTATCAGGAGGGACCAGTCCTTGGAGAAGGACATCATGCTTGGCAGAGGATATGTGAAAAAGAGGAAGTCCCTCAAGGAGATGGATTGACACAGTGACTGCAACAATAGGCTCAAGCATAACCATTATCAGAATGGTGCAGGACTGGGAGGTGTTTAGTTCTGTAGTAAATACAGTTGCTGAGTCGGAACTGACTTGACAGTACCTAACAACAAGATGGTAAGAGGAGTTCCTGGGTGGTGCAAAGTCAATGCACTTGGTTGCTAACAAAAAAGTTATAGATAACAGTCTACCTGGAGGTGTGTCAGAAGAAAGTCCTGGCAATCTACTTCCAAAAAATAAGCCATTGAAAACCCTATGGAGCACAATTCTACTCTGACACACATGGAGCTGCCTGAAGTCAGAGCTGTTCTCTCCATAGTCCCAGGAAAGAAGACACTGTGTGGTACAGTGAATAATACACAAAATAACTATTTACAATAAATAAAGTAATGAACTTCTATTCAGTGGTCTCCATTGCTTGTGGAATGCCGTTACTTGCATAATGTCAAAAGGTGGTACTACAGTAGCTGTGGGCCTTGGCTGAATCACCGGACTTCTCCAGTCCTCAGTTTCTTCTTCAGTTCACTTGGTTTCCTCTTCAGCTCTGAAAACTGCAGAGCAGTAGTGGGTACTTACAAATCTACCTCCCAGGGAGAGATATGCCTGCTGGAGCTTCATGACTACTATACTCATTGTTACAGCGACTGTGGTTTTGGCAGAGAATGAGAGAAGATTGTCAAAATAAGAAAATCCAACTCAAATGTTTACCCCCTTTGCATTCTTAAATTGCTCCAAACAATTTACCCAGAATTTTTAGAAAAAGAATGTTCTAGAGGCCATTAAGACTCCCAGAGCAGCCTGTTGAATGTTTTCTTACTTCTTGTTGTTCTTCATCAAATATGGTCACCGTATGACTGGCCTAGAGCAGAGATCTAACTTCTTGTTTGGAAACAAACATAGCTTTCACTGATGGCTCTGTTGCTCACCCCTAACTTACAACCTCTTCTGTTATAGAGAAGAACACTGAGAAGAGGCTGTCCAGCCAGGAGGACGGACATGACAGACAGCAGAAACCTAGGCTCTGCTCTGGGGTCCCATTTCCCGTTTTGGTCTCTGGTCCCTGCTGCCTTCTGTGGGATTCTCTATGCCTCAACTCATTTTAGCTTCTGACTGCACAAGGAGAAGGAAAGGTTCACACATGGCCAAGGAAGACAGTGAATTACTCCTGTGGACCAATCCAAAAAGGGCTGTAAGAGGAGCATCTTAGCTTTCTGAGAAGTGTACATAATGAGGAGAATTTCCCCACGTTTTATACAAGCATAATTTTTTGGTGGTAAAGAGTAAGATGATATATATGTGTATTTCCCATCCAAAACTGTACGCAATTAGCATTTGGAAAATTGTAATTATAGCCTGGTTGGGCTTTTTGTAGGTGCTAAAATTGATTTCTTGGCAGAGTTATTTTGCAATAGGCTTAAACCACTAATTGTACACCGAAATGAAATTGAGTGTGAACAAATTGAATAACTTTTATTTTACCTTGGATAATAATTTATCGATGCAAATAAAGCTCCTTAATTAAATTTGGCATAGCCAGGCCTGTGGAGACCCCATGTTAAGGCACTCTGTCACCCAGTTTTAGTGATTGTATTAATTTTAGAATAATGCTGTGCTATTCTTCGCGAGAATTGGTTATCTATTAAGGTCTGTGAAGGTAGTGAGTTATTTCAGTCCGATACCTCTTTGAATCCCAGATGGACTTAGGATAAATCTTATTGGAAGAAGTGCTACTCACTTATAAATTGTAATTAAATACATCCAAAACGGAAACTTGCATTACTGTTCCTGAAAATAGCCTCTTAATTGGGAAACTTCCGAAGTCCCACAAAAGGGAGGAAATGGGTGAAATATGGGGATGTACCTTTATTCTGATCAATACATCTTACGTACTTTATCAAAGAGAAACCATTTACGTAAGAAAAATTATTGTAGCACCATTCTATCCATCTACTCAGAGATGCAAAAACAAATTTAACCAACAAGGCACTGCAGATAAGAATTGCTTTATATATTCTCAGCATCTTTTAATTCCCATTAGTCAAAGGCCTGATCCAATGTAAAAAGTATTAGCTACCCTGAGGTCTATAAAGAATATCACAGAATGATGGCAACTTTTTGCTGCTTCCACTGAGATTAGAACAAGAAGAATGAGGGTTCCGCCGTAGTAGGAAGGTAAGAAAAAATTCATTTGTGTCAAAGTTGCATAGCATTGCAATATCTTAACAGGGAATTCTGGGGTGTTTCAGCAAAGTGGAGGGTTCTTGTCTGCTAGAGATGGCTCAAATGGAGACATTTCTGGAAGAAAGGGGATGGGTGAGCTCAGGTTTTCAAACTATATTTCATTGAATCCTTGAAGTGTGGTCAGCAGCAGACATGATTAGTATATACCAGTGCCCTCCCTTTATAAATGGAAGAAAGACTTATTCTGTCCTCTGTTTCTGCACTTATGGCATTTGTTTAGGTTCATAAGACTGCTTAATCACTCCACAGGCTTTTTCCTATTGAGTCTTTTGCTTGTAACTAGGCTGTTTCCCACTATGTGATGATGGTTTTGTAGTCTAAATCGCCAGGTTCCCCTATGTGGATAAAATGATTTCTTACATATTCCAATGTGTGTGTGTGTGTGTGTGTGTGTGTGTGCGCATGTATGTGTGTGTGTGTGTGTGCGCATGTATGTGTGTGTGTGTGTGTACACACCCAGACAGGGCAAGCACATGTTCTTAAAGCAAAGAAGAAAGATAGACATCCCCCTAGGACTTTCTAAGCCATGCCTCACGTTAGCTATAAAGACCTGTGTTAGTGGCTAACTGAATGAACTGAACTTGGTAGGTATGAAGTTATATCATACACCCCATGTGCGTGCGCGTGCACACACACATATACCCACACCCGAATTACTCTTCTGAATTACTCTCCACTGACTTTGGATGGAATCTTGCTCTTCTGGTTCATACCAAGTATTAACATGTAGCCTCTTTTTTGCAGATGCGGTTATTGTCTTACTTTTGGAACCCCTGAAAGCAGAGCCTGAGACAAAGTTTGGGAGCAGTTACTTTATATGGAAGTAAATCCACGAGGCTCGCATAAGGGAGCAGGCAAGTGAGGAAGAAAAGGGGGATAAGCTAATTCAGTGGTGCGCTATTCAGATAGCTGTTCTAACCATGGGGGATAGATACTGCTGGGACCTCTGAGAAGTGCACAAAATGCCTCTCAGTGTGGTCCATGTGAAGGATGAAAGGGGGTGTATCTATTCCGTGGCTCCTATCCCCCTTGGTTGCCTATTGCTCCTGGTGTGGTAACACCCCTGCACCTCTGGGCTGTGTTGTGCATGGCCACTTGGGCTGGTAGATCTTCTGAAAATACCCTGAAACAGAAGCAGAATCAGCTTGAGTGTGAGTTTAGCCAGAGGTGGGCCACAGGGATGATGTGCAGGCCATCAAAAGCATTTTCTACAGTCTACCCCTTGCACTGCTGAGATCTACTCATGCCCTATGTTAAGTCCCCTCTGTTACTAAGCTTTCAAGGTGGTGGCATGCACTCTTTTAAAAGTATATGTCCCAAGTCAAACTACCAACTGATGCTTCTTGCTCTGAAGCCATAATCAATATTAATCATCTCCCTCCTTCACCGCCCATTCCAGATTTTCTTCACCCTTAGTAGCACCTAAGGTGATCTAGATTGTTTACTTGGTGGAGTAACCCACTGACCTGGTGAGAGGTGCCAGCCATTTGGTGTGTTGCACTTGTTGGGTCATGGTTGTGCAACTGCCACATTATCACTGGGCATGGAAACACCAGGAGATGTCCCACTGAATACCCTGTGTTACATATGTACTCACCCTGACCCCATTACATAGTGGTAACTTGAGCTCCACAACAGAGATCATCCCTGTCAGCATGGTAACTCCTTTCTTTGTCTGTGGTCTATTCGCATGAGTCCAAAATGAACTGGTGGCAGCCATAGCTTTCCATTTAGTGGAACCATTGCCGTGTTCTCTAGTGGAAGCATTTCCTTCCTGGAGAACAAGACTTCTAATCTCACAGAGTCAGTAATTACAGGTAAGGGAAGTTCAAATTCCCAAAGGAGGATTAATCTGACTTGTATCCCTTGGTTCACAGACGCATGTATTCTAGCTACTGCAGACACAGCAACACGTAAAGGCCACTGGTTCAATACTTGTATTGCATCTTAAATGTCATTACCCCAAGCCCATGGGGTGTTGTCCCTCAGGTAGTTCAGCTGAGCCTTTATAGACTGCTCTAGCATTCTGCCAGGCAGCCTCTGGCAGGTGATGTGGTATGTGGTAGGGCAGTGGATCCTGTGGTCATGCATTTATTGTTACACCTCCTTCACTGTAAAATGAGTTCCAAAGGACTAATGGACCACGACTACCACAGCCTCCACCAGACTGAGTGCTGCACAACTAGATGGTGCCCAGCTACCACCACTGACTGCTCTGACAGGGATCACAATAGAGGGTCCCAGACAGAGCTGGAGAAAGATGTAGAACAAAATTTTAACTAACAAAAAAAGACCAGGCTTATTGGCGTGATAGAGACTGGAGAAACCCTGAGAGTATGGCTCCCAGACACTGTTATAGCTCAGTAATGGAGTCACTCCTGAGGTTCGCCCTTCAGCCAAAGATTAAACAGGCCCGTAAAACAAAACAAGACTAAAGGGGCACACCAGCCCAGGGGCAAGGACAAGAAGGCAAAAGGGGACAGGAAAGCTGTTAATAGGGAACCCAAGCTCTAGAAGGGAGAGTGTTGACATATAGTGGTGTTGGTAACAAATGTCACAAAACAGTATGTGTACTAACTGTTTAATGAGAAACTAGTTTGTTCTTTAAGCCTTCACCTAAAGTACAATTTTAAAAAATGGGTTCCATTGATGGAGGTGATATCCTGCTGGATCCCATGTCAGCAAATCAGGCACTCTGTACATCCTTGGACAATGGTGCTCTCAGAGGCACTGTGACAGTGAAGGGGAGGTAAACTCATTTTCAGAAGAGACGGCAATTCTGGTAAAGCTGATTCTCTTCCACTTCTAGGTGGAAGTGGTCTGATGCAATAAATTTATCTGCAAGTGCTAGTTGTTCTCCTTGAGGGTTGGTACCATAGAAGGGGTTCGGCATCACTGTCTGATGCTGATATATAGCACATTCACCAGCAGCAATAGCTAGATCAGCCTTGGTGAAAAGGAGCCTCTGCTGATGAGCTCTTGCACAGCCACCATCCCTGCCATCATGGCCACTCCACCCAAGGGCTTGTACAGTGGTACAAGCACTGGGGTGGCTGAGGGCAGAGGGTGACTGACATCCCCTGGACAATCCCTCCATTTTTGCTGGTTACTGAGTGTCTCCTCTGTGCTCAACCCTCTCTAGTGGATTGATGTGAGACACAGAGATCTGTACACTTTGTGACTGCTTCCAGAGGTTACTCTGTGTACTTCTTCCCAGACCTTTTAGTCTCTGGTTTTCCAAAGTTGCTCCTCTTAAACCTGTGGACAACAAGCCACTACCTAGGAGTCTGTGCATATTCTTTCTGCGACCACTTTTCCCTCTGTACAAAGTGAATAACCCAGCATACTTATCACAGTTCTGCCTGCTATGGGATTTCCCCTCACCAATGTTCCTTAGGGCCACCCCTGAATGAAGTTGTAGCGTTGACAGCATTCCATTTTCAGCCAGCACCATCAATTTCAACCAAACCATCCATGAGCCAGAAACAAGATGTGTTTTTCCTCCTTCAACTAATCTTAGAGACAGGCCCCCTGCTCCCACAGATATAAATGTAAGCCGAGAGAGGGTAAGATGTAACAGAGGGAGATGACATGGAGACCTAAGCCACCTGTTTTTTTTTTTTAATAATTATTTTTGTGCTTTAAGATTTTAAGTGAAAGTTTACAAATCAAGTCGGTCTCTCACATATCAACTTATATACACCTTACTACATACTCCCACTTACTCTCCCCCTAATGCGTCAGCCCGCTGCCTCCTTCCAGTCTCTCCTTTCATGACTGTTTTGCCAGTTTCTAACCCTCTCTACCCTCCCATCTCCCCTCTAGACGGGAGATGCCAACACAGTTTCAAGTGTCCACCTGATTCAAGTAGCTCCCTCCTCATCAGTATCTCTCTCCAACCCGTCGTCCAGTCCCTTCCATGTCTGATGAGTTGTCTTCTGGAAAGGTTCCTGTCCTGGGCCAACAGAAGGTTTGGGGACCATGACCGCCGGGATTCCTCTAGTCTCAGTCAGACCATTAAGTCTGGTCTTTTTATGAGAATTTGGGGTCTGCATCCCACTGTTCTCCTGCTCCCTCAGGGGTTCTCTGTTGTGCTCCCTGTCAGGGCAGTCATCGGTTGTGGCCAAGCACCATCTAGTTCTTCTGGTCTCAGGATGATGTAAGTCTCTAGTTCATGTGGCCCTTTCTGTCTTTTGGGCTCATAATTATCTTGTGACCTTGGTGTTCTTCATTTTCTTTTGCTCCAGGTGGGTTGAGACCAATTGATGCATCTTAGATGGCCGCTTGTTAGCATTTAAGACCCCAGACGCCACACTTCAAAGTAGGCCACCTGTTTTTGTGGAACTTAACTTGTGCCCTGTGACTTGCTCAGACCTGGTCCTAAATGTACCATTTCTGTCATGTGATAGAATATTGCACAGCCCGACTGACTTGGTGGACCTGACATTGCCCAGGCCATGATAGGTATCTCCACTCATGTAATCACTTGAAGCCCCATCTTCAGGTGCTTATATTACCACCTGAGCCTTGGTAGCTCAGAGGTTAAAGTGCTCGACTGCTAAACAGAAAGTCGGCAGTTCAAACCCACCAACCACTCTGTGGGAGAAAGAAGTGGCAGTGTGCTTCCCTACAGACTTACAGCCTTGGAAACTCTATAGGGTCGCTCAGAGTCGAAATCAACTCAACAGCAGTGAGTATATTACCACCATCTGTCTGCCAAATTGTTGTGCTGTGGTGGCTTGCATGTTTCTATGATGCTGGAAGCTATGCTACCAGTATTTCAAATATTATCAGGATCATCCATGGTAGATAGATTTCAGTGGAGCTTCCAGACTGACAAACTAGGAAGAAAGGCCTGGTGATCTACTTCTGAAAATTAGCCAATGATAACCTTATGGATCACAATAGAGGACTGCCTGGTACAGTGCTAGAAGATGAGCACCCTATCCTGGTAAGGACTCAAAGTACACACTGGCCATAACAATGGACTTGAGCATACCAATGATTGTGAAGATGGTGCAGGATTAGGCAACATTTCGTTCAGTTGTACATGGGATCACCATGGGTTGAAGCCGACGTAATGGCAACTAACAACAACAACAACAACAATCTCTATTCACCCAGTATCTCAGCTGGAGCTGGGTTTTAAGTGTCGAGTGCTGTGCAACAGTTCCTTAAATGAAGAAAGCACGGAATGCTCCAAAACCCTAGGCACTTTGCACCACAAATCTCCTCTTGGGCTCTTCAAAGATTCCCCACAGCACCCTTCTCTACTGTAGACACCTCTGGCAGTATTGGATCTGCTGAATTATAGGGTCTCAGTGGCAGGGTAGTGGGCAGTGAAGCCTAGAGTTTCTGTGGAGCCCTCTTACGCTCTAGACTTCACTCAAAATTGGCAGATTTCTGGTCACCCAAGAAACAGGTCAGGACAGCAATCTCAAGTGCAATATAAGCTGCCTTCAAAAATCCAAAGTGGCCTACCTAACAATCAATGTGCCTTTTGGTGGAGGGTAAAGGGGATGTTGACTAGGAGGAGGCACCGGTGAGGCTTCTGTGGTTCTCGTCTGGGTGGTGGGTTCATTTTATGAATATTCATCAAGCTCAACACTTAGGATTTTTGTACTTTTCACTGGAATTTAACAAAAAGAAAGGAAGAGGAGCTGCAGCGGTGGCAGCAGTATTGAAGGTATAAATAGTTGGTATGTTAGAAGAGAGAATTTGGATGGCTCTTTATACCTCCATGGCTACTCCTCAAATCGAGCCACCATCTTCTCTTGTCTGGGTTACCAGATAGCCTCTTGACTGGTCTCCCCACGACTATCTTCACCCACTGCAGTGTTTCCAGCATAGCAGCCAGGGTGACTTTTAAGACTAAAGTTAATTGCGTCATTCCTCTGCGTCAGGCCCTCCAGTGGCTTTCTGTCTCTGGACAAAAGCTGTATGTGGTTTACGAGCCCTGCGTGATCTGGACCCCGACACCTTCCTGACCCCCTTTTCCACTGCTGTCCTCGGTCACTCCACTGTAGCCACACTGGCCTCCGGCAGGCACGCTTCTGCCTTAGGTCTTTGACCTGGCCATTCCCCTGGCCTGGAATTTTCTCCCCTGCAGGGTTCACTCCTACACATCCTTAAGGTCTGTGCTGCCATATCTCCTTCCCCATGCACTCTTCCTGCCACTCCTGGGTCCCCTTACCCTGCTCAAATTGTTCCCCCACAGTTCTTATTGCTTTCTAACATAGTATATAATGTACTTACTCCTTGTATTTATTGCTTATTTTCTCTCTCCTCTAGGACACTGTAAGCTCCATGAGGACAGGATGTTTATTTGTTCACTGAAGTATCCTATACATAGAACAGTGCTTGGCACATAGTAGATGCTCAATAAATATTTGTTTAATACATTTTAAAAATGCAGACGCAATCTGAAGAGCAACCTGAACCAGAGCTTAGATTTTGTCTTTAGGCCACTAGTATTTACAAGCTGTAATTAAACACACTTACATATCAATAAATCTATGTATTCTCAAGGTATCTGACTCCAAATTCCACAGTAAAAAAAAAAATAATAATAATCCTGTTCATCAGGGCATAATTATAAGGGATTTGGCACTAGACAGAGTTACAGTTGTGTTTTCTCTCCACCGTAAGAACTTATATGACCCTGAGCAAGCTACTGAACCCCTCTGAGTCTCAGTTTCCTTGTTTGTAAAATGGGGATAACGATGTCTGTCATGTAGGAGTAAATGAGATAAACTGTGGAAACACATGGATGCCCTCATTTATTTAGCAATTATTTATTGAGCACTTACTGTGTTGTAGGTGCTATCCTAGGCACTAGGATAGCATTCAACAGATACTCATTCTTCATTCAACAGATACTTTTGAGTTCCACACACTTCATTCAACAGATACTCTTGAGCTCCACTCACTATGCTAGTAACAGGGCATGCGCTGTACAAAATGGTCGAAAGTCCCTGCCCTCCTGGGGCTTGCACTCTAAAGGAGGGAGACAGACGTAAAGCAAGGCAAACTAGGTACATAAGCAGTAAGGTAGATGATGATGGGTGCTTTGGAAAAATCCGGAGAAGTCAAGGGGCTAGCAAGAGAGAGCCTGTGTGTGGGGAAGGAAGCATGTCACAACCTTCTGACCACGAGAATCTTGGAGCCGGTACATGGGGCACAGCACCTGCCCTCAAGGGGCATACAGTCCAGCCCACCTACTAGGTACACCGCTTGGCAAGACTCAGTGCTCACTAGACTGTGCCTGATATTGCTGACAGTGCTGTTGTCAGTAAGCAAGAAGCATCTGAACTAGATGTGTCATGTGGCCAGGTCACTGGCCACACAAACTCCGTTTACACCACGGCCTCCCAAATGCACGAGCCAACACAGACTTGGCGTCTCCAGGGCTTCTAGACTTAACAGTGGCAAAGAGTTTCCTATTACTGAAGGCGATGACACAGGCTAGATATTCACAGCATGGCAGAGGACTTCCCTCGTGCCCTGTCTTAAATCTGCACAATTTGAGAGATGGGGTAGGCTCAGCTCCAGAGAGTATATGATGCTCTTTAGATGAATGTCACAGCGGTACAGACTTTCTAGAAAAGGAAAGAAATCCATTATCTCCCCTAATGGATGTTATAGGAAGTTTCTACTAAATATTGCATAAAATAAAACAATTCTGTGCACTGAGTTTATAATGCAGTCTGTGGCTCCCATAAGAGAATAAATGGTAACAGAGAGAAATATTTACCAAAACCAAAAGTGGGACTCATTTATTTAGTCATTAACTGTGACACCGGCAATGTTAAAATTATTGCACTAAAGAAATTGTTTTCTTAAACACATGAATATCATCATGTGCATAATTCAAAGGTTTGGTTTTTAACGGTTCATTAAAAAGGAGAGGGTTAGTTAAATAACCATAATTCTAGTAGACTTCCATTTTAGGTAGTCAGGAATATTTCCACACAGAGAACTGGGGGAGCAGCCTCTGGGTCCCAGAAGTAATGAGGCCTCACATGAGGAAGAGGGCTGAATGCTCCTAAGCAGTTTTCTCCAAAGAAGCTGTCATCATTTACTGAAGAGCTGGAGAGAGTAACACAACCGTTACTCAATCTGAAGTAGTCTCCTCTCGTCTCTGTGCCTACCCTCATCTCTCTCTTTCCCCAGGGTTGGGGGTAGCTCTAACAGGCTCCCAGCAGCTGCCCCTGAGTATCCCAGCAAGTCCTCTTCCACCCTTTCTCCACGCAGCTGTAGCACCGCCAGTTTGGACACACATTATACTTCCTCACTCCTCCCACACATGCATCTTGCCTCTCCCAACAAAGCAAGAGACAAGGCCTCAACTGTCGGGGTAGACCATGCCTGCCATTGGTGTCTCCTGCACCTCATTTATGCTCCACGATTTGGTAGAAATTGAAAACTCACATACCACTGCACTCTGCTTTGCCGCACCCCCTGCCTGTCAGTTTGTGGTCCTGTGGTGGCTTGTATGTCGCTCTGATGCTGGGCACTATGCCACTGGTATTTCAGATACCAGCAGGGTGGACAGGTTTCAGCAGAGCTTCTAGACCAAGACAGACTGGGAAGAAAGGCCTGATGACCTACTTCTGAAAATTAGCCGACAAAAACCTTATGCATCACAACAGAACATTGTTCAACTTGCTTGCTTTGGACACGTCATCAGGAGGGATCAATCACTAGAGGAGGATATCATGTTTGGCAAAGTAGAGGACCAGTGAGGGGGAGAGAGATGGATTTGCAAAATAGCAGCAACAATGGACTTGAACATGCAGGCAATCATCAGGATGAAGCAGGAACAGGCAAGATTTTGTTTTGTTGTACATAGGGTTACTATGAGTAGGAGTCGACTTGAGGTAGCTATCTGTCCACCCATCCACCCATCCACCCATCCACCCATCCACCCATCACCTATCTATCCATCCATCATCTGTCTGTCTATCATCTATACTTTGCCACTAAGGCTTCCCCAGGCATCTCCTTTAACCTGAGTTCATAAGGCACAGACTTCTTCCACCTCTCATTGCTTCTTGGAAATAAAATGAGAATTTCTAAATTTTTACTGCCTTCTCTCTTTGGTACTGTAATGTTTGAAGTAGCCATAATTACAGAGAGGAGAACAGAGAAAACCCATGATGAATGCTCAAGCCTTGAAGTGACCTAAAAGAGGGCTCTGTACTGACAGATCTAGGGTTAGGAGGAGGCTTGCAGAACGTGTCAAATTTTAATTATTTTATCTTATTTCTCTTAGTTAAAAAGTAATATATATGCATGCTGGAAAAGGTAAAAATTAAATACAGGCAAAAGAGGAATATAAAACAAATGATAATCCTACCCAAAAGATAACCATTATTCACAATTCAGTCAGGATCCTTCAGGCTTTTTTGTATTCATATATATGCATATGTATTTTCCCTTCCAAAAATAGAATCACACTGAATGCACTGTTTTATAACATGCTTTCCACTTAGAAATATACTCTGAATATTTTTCCATGTTGTCACATTTTCTAAATGTACATCATTGAGAAGGGCTGCATTCTTCTGTCTTTTTCCACACTCTGAATCCAATATGGTAGCAAATTCTGCTGGTTCTACCTGCACAAAAAACAAACAGAAAACCACTGATATTGAGTCAATTCTGACTCAGGGCAACCCTATGCACATCAGAATAGAGCTGTGCTCCATGGGGTTTTCAACGGCTGATTTTTCAGAGGTAGATACCCAGGCCTTTCTTCCAAGGTGCTGGGTGCACTCAAACCTCCAACCTTTCAGTTGGCAGTTGAAGGAGTTAACCATTTGTACCTCCCAGGGACTCCCACCTTTGCAATAGATCAGAATTGTGCCACTGTTTCAACCGTGGTCCATCATGCTTGGAACATTGCATTAACTTTCTAACCAGTGTCTTCCTTTCTGATCTTTACCTACTGCTCTTCCCAGTTGCTCACCCCACCTCTGCACAGTGGCTTCCTTGCTGCTCCTTGAGTGTGTTCCAGCCTGAGGTCCTTGTACTTGGCTGTTCCTTCTTACTAACATTTTCCTCCCAGGTACCTGCATAGCTTGCTTCTCCGCCTCCTTCAGGAGTTTATGTAAATATCACCTCGCAATGAGACTTTTTTTCCAGCTCCTCCCCAAACCCCTCATGTATATTCTCTATCTTCCTTCCCTGCTTTACTTTTTCTTCACAGCCCAATACGACCCTTGACATACCTAATATCACACTTTTGTAAAAAATGTATTGGGTTTGCTGTCTTTGCTCCCCACAATAGTGTCAGCTCCATGAGGACAGGGATTCCGTGTTTCCCTCCTCTCTAGCACAGCCCCTGGTCCAGGGTCAGCAATGGTAAATACGTATTGAATGAAGGAATATTATGCCACTATCTGCTGTAGAGTTGGTTCTGAGTAGAACTGCTCCATAGGGTTTCCAAGGAGTGGCTGGTAGATTTGAACTGCTGACCATTTGGTTACCAGCTGAGCTCTTAACCACTGCGCCACAAGGGATTGTGTTATATATATAAACAGCTACTGGATGTCTGCTTGGATCTAATTTTTTTTACTACTATAGATAATGCTGTGATGAATCCTCATCCATGAAACTAAACCTTGTGCTTGTACATGAATTATTTCTCTACAACAAATTATCAGGATAGGGTTATTATTGTTAGCTGCTGTTGAGTCAGCCTGTGACTCATGCTGACCCTATACACAGTGGAACAAAACACGGCCCTGCCCCGTGCCAAACTCATGATCACTTGTAGACGGGACTGTTGTGATCCGTAAGGTTTCACTGGCTGATTTTTGAAGTAGATAACCAGCCTTTCTTCCTAGTTTCCTTAGTCTAGAAGCTCCTCTGAGACCGGCAAGCCTCCAGTGACAGGCAAGTGGTGGCTACACATGAGGTGCATTGGATGGGGATTGAACCTGGGTCTCCCTCATGGAAGGCGAGGACTCTACCACTGAACTGCCACTGCCCTCATCAGGATAGGGTATACCTTTTTAAAGGCTTTCAATACATATTGCCAATTTACTTTCCAAAATTCTTCCACCAAGCTCTCACACCAGCAATATAAATAACTGACCATTTTGACTCACTCATGTCAACTTTGAGTAATACCAGGACACTGTATGTGTGGCTTCCCTGCCCCAGACAACAACTTATCAGGAAATTCAACAGGGGTTTAAGTACTTAAAAAAAAATTTTTTTTATTATGTTAAAATATATATAACAAAACATTTCTCATTTTAACCGTTGTTAAGTGTACCAATCAGTGACATTGCATTCACCTTGTTGTACAATCATCACCACTATTCATTTCCAAAAGTTTTCCATCACCCCAGAAAAGGGTATAAGCACTTATGACACTGACGGAAAAGGAACACAATGAACTAAAATCTCCCAAAGAGACTGGACCACCAGAGAGCAATGAGGTGTGTGATAGAAGAGGAGTTCCCTCCAGGAAGGGAGAGGGTCTTGGGCAGACCACACTGAGGGTGTGGCATCACTGTCTTCCTCCGCTGTCCTTTTGGGCAGCACTGAGTCAGTGAGAGCTGCCCGTGTGCTTTCTCTGATGCTTTCTTCTTATTCAACAGGTACTTCTGAAACACTTGTTCTGTGCAAAGCCCTGGGCCCGGTGCTGAGGGACATCAGATGCATGCTGGCCCCTGCCCTCAAGATACCAGCAGCCCAGTAGGGAATAAAAGACATTCTTAAAAAACTCAAGGGTTTTCCCTGGGGAGAGACAATCAGCGCCAGATGAGGGATCAAGTAACAAGAGAGACCACTGTGGGGTGCGTGCTCAGGGAAGGCTTCGGAATAGAAATAGCTAACGTTCACGGAGGGTTAGAAGGATGGATAGATAGATAGAGAGATGGCTGGATGAATAGAATGGATGGATGGATAGCTGCCATTGAGTCAACTCCAACTCATGATGACCTTATATACAACAGACTGAAACATTGCTGTGTCATCCGAACGATCGCTGGCATGTTTAAATCCATTGTTGCAGCTATTGTGCCAATCCATTTCACCAAGGATCTCCTTTACCCTCACCGTCTCTCTACTTGACCAAACAAAATGTCCTTCTCTGGTGATTGATCCCTCCTGATGATGTGTCCAAAGCAAGCAAGCTGGACAATGTTCTGTTGTGATGCATAAGGTTTTCATTGGCTAATTTTTGGAAGATCATCAGGTTTTCTTCCTAGCCTGTCTTAGTCTGAAAGCTCCATTGAAACCAATCCACCATGGATGACACTGTTGGTGTTTGCAATATCCGTGGCATAGTGCCCAGCATCACAGCAACATGCAAGCCATCACAGTATGATAAAGCGACAGACCAGTGGTGGTTGGAGGCTTTCCTGTGTGCCATGTGCTGTTTTAAGTGTTAGGTCACTTAAGACTCACAGTAACCCTAATGAGGTAGGTGTGAATAGTACCTACATTTCATAAACAAGGAATTGAAGCACAAAGATTAAAGAGCTTGCACAGGTGACAGAGGTGGTCAGTGGTGGAGTCAGACAGATGGTTCTTGAAACCCCACTATTAATCACTACTCCATCCACCTGCGTGACCCAGTTACTGGTGCTATATAACAAGTACCCCAAATCAGTGACAGAAAGCCACGATTTTATTGTGTCAGGAATGTGGTTAGGGCACCATGGAGGCAGCTTGTTTCTGCTCTACATCTAGCACTTCAGCTGGGGCTATGCAATGGCTGGGGCTGACTCAACAGGGCTGGAATCGTCAGGAAGCATCTACGATCACACGTTCGGTGGATGATGCTGGCTGTAGCTGGGAGTCAACAGGTCTGATGGCTAGCACACCTGTACCTGGCCTCTGCATGGGCGTGCGCTTCTTCACAGCAGGGTGGCTTCACAGCAGTTGGACTTCTTACCTGGTGGCTAAAGGCTCCGTCTTAGTTTCCTAATACTACTATAACACAAATGCCACAAGTGGGCAGCTTTAAAGAACAGAAATTTGTATTTTCACAGTTTTGAAGGCTGGAAGTCCAAATTCAGGAGTGGCTATAGAGGGAGAAACTTCCTTGCCTATTTCAGCTTCTAGTAGCTGCCCCAAATCCCTGTAGATGCATCTGTCTCCATTGTCTGTCTTCTTTTCCCTGTGTGTGTCTCTGTGTTCATTCTGAGCTTTTTATAACTCAGAAGAGATTAGGTTAATAAGGTCATACCCTAAGCATGACCTTATTAACACAACAAAAGAAAACTCCTATTTCCAAACAGGGTCATATTTACAGGTGCAGGAGTTAGGATTTCAATACATATTATGGGGGAACACATTTTAATCCACAACAGCCTCTAGAGGCAAGTGTCCCAGGAAACAAAGTAGGGGCTGCAACACCTCATCTGACCCAGCCCTGGAAGTTGTGCACAGTCATAGCCCACCCAGACTTAACAGGAGGGGAAACAGAACCGCCATCCTCTGATGGTAAGAGGGTCAATGAATTTGCACCCATTATTCTTTAAAGATGTCACACTTTGCAAAGAATTTGAAGCTTGAAAGGGGTCTGAATTTGCACCCATTATTCTTTAAAGATGTCACACTTTGCAAAGAATGTGAGGCTTGAAAGGGGTCTTGAGCTATGGATAAGTGAGATTCACAAATGGAAAGGAGATTCTAGATCTGAAATCATGTCCTGGGAAAATATGCAGTCCAGAAAGGACTTAGGTACTGAGAGTGATATATAGGATAATCCACCTGACTTGCCGTGGGACATTGTCGTGTCCCTCCAAACCTCTTGAACACCACTGCTTGAGAACCTCTGCCCCCCACAAACTTCCCAGGCAAAGCCGTTGGGTCTCTTTCTTCCTCCCCCTTAGGGCCCTCCTCTGCCTTCTCCAGACAACAGATAAGCTTGAACTATTCTGTGTTTCCATTGTTCCACATGTTGTGTCTTATTAGACCCCGGGTGGTGCAAACAGTTAATGTGCTCAGCTGCTAACTGGAAATTTAAAAGTTCAAGTCTATCCAGAGGCACCTTGGAAGAAAGGCCTGGTGATCTACTTCTGAAAAATCAATCACTGAAAACGCTACTCTGGCACAAAATGGGGGTCACCATGAGTTAAAATTGACTCGATGGGCAACTGTGTTTTTGTGGGTGGGTGTTTTATTGCAGATATCAAAGATGTTTCTTGGAGAAAATAAGAAGATCCTTATCTGTAGCCATACACGTATTGTTCACACTATTGTGATATACGTGTTTACTGGAAGTGTCTGGATATCTACATGCAAGTGTTTACCTGTACTGTGCATGGCGTGGGAACGATGTGCCACTCTAGGACAGCCTCCTTTCTTGTGTTGCCCACATGATAAGGTCATTTTTGCTTGTCTTCAGGCAGTCTTTATAAAACAAAGCCAAACTTTTCTATTTGTGCTTACTCTGGACTTTCAGATTAAACGAATCCTTGACATTGGCAAAGGGCCTGACAAGCGTTTAGTATTAATTAATTCTTGGAAGTCTCTGGGGAGAAGGTAAGTATTTTGGGAACTGACAGAATGGATTGTTTCATTAAGCAGGTGAACCTTTCCCCTAAGCCCTGTGCCACTTCCACCCTTTGGCCTGGGCTGGCCCCGGGGGCCTTGTGCTGTGCCAAGGATTGGAGGCGGGGATGGATGGGGAGAAAGAATCGGGTATGTTTGTCTCTCTTCTTTACCTCTCCCGAGAGTCTCCCTCCAGGCTTTTGAGCTCTTTAACTCAAATTCCAAGGGTTTTTCTTCCCAGGAAATGAATTTAACCAGGATTTTCTCCTCCAAGTTATAGCTGGATGTTCAAAATAAGGACCCGCTGGTTTCCGCTGCTGATGTGGTGTAAAGTTTGCTTGAGCTGAACAGCCCTCTCTTACATCACCACCTTTGCCCTCTGGAAGCTGTTTTTGCATTCTTCCCCTTCTTTGCCCCATCCCCTGTAGGCTCACATTCTTCAGTCTAGAAGGAGGCCAGAAGTACTGGTGGGGCAGGGAGACGGAGGTGGCCCCAAACACTTACAGACCACCAGTCTTCTGATCTTGCACTGCCCACTGAGTGTGTACAGAACGGAGACCCTCTTGCCCTGCTATCCTTGCCAAGTGGTGTATTTTTATCTCTATTATTATGCATACAATCGGTTATAAGGTTTGGGGCTAAAGGTGCTAACCCCTTGTTGCAGTGCCCTTGCATCAGCTCTTTTTAGGTCTGTTCCATCCACTAGGATGGGGGCTCCTGGAGGGAAGGGGTCTCCTCTGAGCCACTTTATTCTCCTGAGCTGGACTTTGCACATGGCTAATGCTCAATGGAGAGTCCTAGGGTGGCGTAAACAGTTAACATGCTCAGCTGCTAACTGAAAGTTTGAAGTTTGAGTTCACCCAAAGACACCTTGGAAAAAAAGCCTGGTGATCTACTTCCAAAAGGTCATTGCAAATTCTGTGGAGCACAGTTCTATTCTGACATACATGGAGTCATCATAGTCAGAGTTCACTTGAAGGAAACTGGCTTTAATGCTCAATGTGGTAGACATTACTGTGATTCACCAATATTCAGTTCTCTCCTATTTTTGGATTAAAATTCTCTATATCCTTGACTTTAAGCATGGCCAGGTGATGAGTTCTGGGCCATGACATGGGGGTAGAAGTGACCTGTGTCCCTTAAGTGCTAAGGCATTTAGTTGCCAGTGCTAGACTCTTGGGCCCTCCCATCTTCTGCCATGGGGAACATTGAAGCCTCACATAGAGATGGTGGTGGCAGAACATGGTGTAGAGTATCTTTGTGAAGTGAAGGGCCCCTCACCCCCACCAGCCTATCTGGACATGTAGCATGGGTGAGAAATAACCTTTCAAGTGTATTCAGCCCCCGAGGTTTTGATGGTGTCTCTTCCAAGCCTAGCCTAGCTCAAAGGTTGGCAAGCTATGAGCAATGGCCAAATGTGGCCCTCCACCTGTTTTTGTCAACGAAGTTTTGTTGAAACACAGGCATGCCTATCTGCTTACATATTGTCTATGGATACTTTCACACTGCAGTGGAGATTGTATGGCTTGGAAAGCCGAAAATATTTACTATTTGGACGTCTACAGAAAAAGTTTGATGACACCTACTTATCCTGACTGATACACTGAGCAGAAGCTTCTTGAATTACTAAATTGGTAATATAAAAGGTGGGAGCCCAAAGCTGACTGGGCAATAATATCAGATTATTGTGCACCATAATCAATGCTGCTTCATTTGCAAGCATTTATTGAGTGCCAGTTACCTGTTAGATGTGGGGGAGTGCTTTTTCATTGGGGCCTTCTGAGTTTGGGGGTTGGAGAAGATTCTCCTCTCCTTTCTAGGTTTAGGACATAGGACTTAAGGTGGCAAGGAGGCTGTGACAAGAGAGAAGAAATCCCAAGGACTCTGTATGGGCTGATGGATTTCTTACGACTGCCTACATTAAAAGGATCCCTGCTGGTGCAGTGGTTAGAGATTGTGCTAACCGACAATATAGTGTGGTTGGTGCTATGGCTGGGTGGTGCAAGACACTCTGAGAAGGTCCTTCCTTGTAGCTACGCTTTATCTATCTTGATTTAGCTAAAGTGGTGACTGGTGCCATTCCCTGGGACTGAAGCCAAGTGAAGGCTATGAATCAGAGATTCACCCACCCACTGGTGTCCTTGGGAATTTTCTCCCCTCAGGAGAAAGCCTGGGAACAGTCTCTTCACACCAGATTCACACAGCAGTTCCCAGATCCTTGTTCTAGGCAGAGCCCCATTGCTGAGGGTTGAACACAAAGAGCTTTGCAGTACAGGACTTCCTTTAGCCCTTTCCCCTGACCCTCCCCTAACAGATATCCTACTGATCCCTCCAGCACAACTGGAACTTGTGAATTTTCGGTCTGTGGGGTTGGGAGGAAGGTGATAGTGACCGGGTGGCAGCAGGGGCCGGGGGATAGATGCAAAGGGGCAGAAATGACAGCAAATGAGGACTTTATAGTCTGTGGTTTTAAGTGAAGCTTCCCTTCTCCACATCTGCAACTCCAAAAAATTGATTCCGTACCCAGGCCCTGCCATCCACCTCATTTCAAGTCCGGTTGCCTAGGAAACAGAGGGCATACTGCTGGGACAGTCTGCCCATGTTCTGTGCTGACTGAAGCCATTAAAGCCCATCAACTCTGCCTGGAGAAGCTCTGAACACGGATGGGTTGAACTTCCAGCCTGGCTCTTATTTATTTTACTGCCGCAGCTGCAAAATGAGTTATTGAACCTCTCAGTGTATCGACCAGGGCAGCTTTTTCCACTGCATCCCTCTGACACATGAAGCCCTCTGGAGCTGGTGGCCAGCCAGATGCCTTTGTCAATGACCAGGCCTCACCAGGGAAGCCGGGCAGCAGGAGCCCTTCGTCCCACGGTGACCGGGCTCTGGGCAGTGGAGAGGCCTGGCACCGCGATACCAGTGCTTCTTAACAGTGTGAATATCTGAAGAAAGCGGCGGAGGGACCCTTTCTCGGGTAAATGTGCGCTCGTTTGATTTCATGGATCAACCACACTCCCAGGCTAAATACCTTTGATATTAAGTTCATTCTGCTTGGAACTAATGTCTTAGATTTGGAAAAAAAGTAAATGAACTTTAGATGTGTCGAAGACTTAAAAATCCACTGTCACGGTGACTATCTGACCCAGGGAAGATTGTATTTCACGTGTGGATTCTCAAGGATCTCACAGCCCACTTGGGCTTCTAGGCCTGTTCTAAGAATGGTGAACTTCAAGGAGACTAGACCTTAGTTTCTCCAGCCTGATGCCTAATTTCATATGACCCGAAGACTAAGAATGGTTTTTACATTGCTAAACGTAAAATATAAAAAAACCTTTTAGGGATAACAGTTGCTTGAAGAGTTGAGGACATTGCTTCTTGGCCCCGAAACCTAAAATACTCCTTCAGCCTTTAAAGGAAAGGCTGGCTGACACTGGATTTACTCACTTGGTCTGGGTGTAGGGGAGACAGCTTAGGGACCTCCACTTGGTTTCCCCACTATGATCCCTCTTACACCACAGGCCAAAAATCAATGTGGAGTCCTGCCAACTTCCAAGTATGTCTATCTCAATTATATGTTTAGAGACTGAGAAAATGACTACCAGGTAGTCCTAGCCCAGGACTCCATTTATTACCTTCTCTCATAAGTTCCTATCTAACAAGGGTCTATGACATTGCTTTGCATCTGTGCAATGTCAACAGGATCCTTTGTCTAATAGTCTTCAAAATGCTTGGGTATTCATCTTGCCCCAGTGTGCACTTTTCCTAGTAAATGGCCATAGGTCCCTTTGGGGAACACTAGGGGAATCAGTACCATGTATACTTGCCATAGGGTTTCCAGGCCTTCCTCCCTCTCTCCCTCCCTCTCCGTCCCTCTGTTTCTGGGGACCTGGCCTGTCCTTAGTCAGTGAGTTCTGGGTCCAAAATCTGGATCAGGCCTGGAAACTCAGCCAAGGACTATCTACTGGGGCACTGTCTTCAGGCACCTGATCATCCTACCTTGATTTCCTTTGGTCGTACAGATTGAATGGTATCTTACAGGCTTCCTGTTTATTTTGTCCCCAGGGACACCATGTTCTAGTAGCCATTTCCCTAACTCTCTGTGGGTCAGGCTCCTGGCTTCTGATGGCAGCAGTGCCACCTCTTGACCTCTATTGTTTGGGGGGCTTTTTCATTCCCTTGCTATCATTGAGCCATCAGCCTGGCCTGCAGAGAAGTACCAACACTGAAGGCTTTAGCGAAGTGGGATCCCCTCTCACCAGCCCATTCCTTGGTGCTCTGGGAAACGTGCATCCTCTGGCCCTTCCTGTGGAACATATTCCTCTGGTGGGTTTTCCAGCCTTATATGGTATATAGTGGAGTCCTGGTGGTGCAACGGTTAAGCATTCAGCTGCTAACCGAATCCACTAGCTTCTCCTTGGAAACCCTACGGGGCTGTTCTACTCTGACCTATAGGGCTGCTATGAGTCTGAATCAACTTGATGGCAACGGATTTTTGTATGACATATAAAAAACCCAAAACCCACTGCCGTCGAGTTGATTCTGACTCATAGCGACCCTATAGGACAGAGTAGAACTGCCCGATAGTTTCCAAGGGGCGTCTGGGGGATTCAAACTGCAGACCTCTTGGTTAGCAGCACTTAACCACTACACCACCGGGGTTTCCTATATGATATATAGTATATCTATCCCTGGGTGGTACAAATGGCTAACATGCTTGGCTGCTAACCAAAAGGTGGGAGGTTTGAGGCTACCCAGAGGTAAAAAAAAAAAAAATTTAGAGTACCTAGGAAAAAAGGGCTGGTGATCTACTTGTGAAAATCCAGCCATTGGAAACCCTATGGAGCACATTTCTGCTCTGACACACACAGCACCACCCTGAGTTGGAGTCACTTAATAGCCATTGGTGGTGGTGGATAGTGTATCCCCTTGAGGCTTGAACATGCACATTTCTCTGAGCCTTTGTCTCCCTTCTGCAAACATATGTCACTGAAATCCTGGCATTTCTACCTCATTTAGTGTAGCATCGCTTTTTTCATGCTACTTAGGGCCAGATTAGAAAAAGGTTCACACCATCTCCTGGAGGACTTACCCGGGAATGAAATCCTCTATCCCCAGAGAATGCTCCCAAATCAATATGATTTTCTTTTTCAAATCTTATCTTCTGCCCCCACCCCAGCTTAGCCCTGTTAGAATCCAGTCCCAGGCCTACTCTCCCTTCCTGCTGGCCCTCTTTGGCTGGGTCCTACAGCTCCTTAGGAGTACAGTTCCCCCTTTCCTTTTTATCAGGCCCAGCATGTCCCTGGTTTGGTTATGTTGACTTAACCCTAGCTATAAGTCTTGTGCCTGAGGGGTGCATATCCTGTGGGGGAAAGTTCTCTGCACCATCTTCAAGAATAGGGCCAGGCTCACCCTTATAGGGAGAAGTGGGCTCAGAGGGGTCAGCAGAACCAGGGGTTTCCAGGTGTTCAACGGCACCAACTCAGATGCCTTCACATCATGTGTCGGGGCCCATCTTCCCCAGCCAGGGCCCTGACCTTGGCACAGCAGGCCTGCCATGTTCAGGAACTTTGCTGTTCTGACGATGAAGTTCTTTGGTCCTCACGTTCCTCTATCCTCCCGCTACAGGAGATGAAAGCCTCTCTCTGCCACCAAGAAGGCCCTCTGGCTTTCAAACTTAGCCTTTAATTGCTGATTAATCACTCATTTTTTCACTATCTTTTTCCAGAAGCCAATCAAGCTTAGCAGTAGACATCCAATTCCATTGTCCTCATAGTACTTGTACTTGTCAAATGCCTGATGGCACTAGCCAATGCACTCTACAGATCTGCCACCTCTGTTCTGCATAGGTGTGCCAGGGCTCTCTGGACTGTGCCTTCCATCGGTGATGGAGTGACACAGCTTCACCAGCTGACCTTAGCGTATAGCGTATACTTTCTCAGACCACTCCTGGCACCAACTGTCCCAGGCTGGGTTCCCTGGGAAGCAGACTCGGAGATGGAGACAAATGTGCAGGAAGTTTACTAGGGAGAGGTCTGAGAGACACACTTGTGGAAAGGAGAGGAAGTGTTAAAAAGCAAACATGTTACTTTAAGGACTAAGGTGTGCCTGACCGAAGCCATGGTGTTTTCAATTGCCTCATATACATGCAAAAGCTGGACAATGAAGAAGGAAGAAGAATTGATGCCTTTGAGCTATGCTGTTGTCGAAGAATATTGACTATACTGAAGAATATTGACTATACCATGGACTGCCAAAAGAACAAAAAAATCTGTCTTGGAAGAAGTACAGCCAGAATGCTTATCAGAAGCTTGGCTGCTAACCAAAAATCAGCAGTTCCAATCCACCAGCCACTCCTTGGAAATGCTGCGGGACAGTTCTACTCTGTCCTATAGGGTCACTAAGAGTCAGCATTGACTCAACAGTAATGGGTTTGGTGTGGCTTTGATATATATGTATATATACTTTATTGATATTGTTGTCAGTTGCTGTGAAGTTGGTTCTGACTCATGGTGACCCCATGTACAACAGAACAAAGCACTGCCTAGTCCCATGTCATCTTCCCAATTGTTGGTATACTTGAGTGCATTGTTGAGGCTGCTGCACATTTTGTGTGTCTTCCAACCTAAGGGTCTCTTCTTCCAGCACTATATCAGACAATTTTCTGTTGTCATTCATAGGAGTTTCACTGGATATTTTTGGAAGCAGATCACCAGTCCTTTTTTCCTAGCCTGTCTTAGTCTGGATGCTCCGCTAAAATCTATCCATGGATGACCCTGCTGGTATTATATATACTGATGGCATATCTTCCAGCATCATGCCAACATGCAAGCCACCACAGTATGACAAACTGACAGACAGGTGGTGGAGATATATATATATATATATATACACGCATACATAGATAGGTATACACACATACATATACACATACATACATATACATATACACATACATACATATACACATAGATACATATACACATACATACATATACACATATATGTGTGAGTGTGTACATGTGCTTAAGGAAGGAGATTTTCATATTTAAAAACAATAGATAGGCATGATGATTGCACAACAATGTGAATGGAATTAATGTCACTGAATTACATGCTTACAAAAAGGTTAAAATGGCAAACTTTTTACTCTACAGCAGTCCCTGGGTTACGAATGTCTGACTTAGGTACAGCCCTTAGTTACAAACCAACCTCCGTAAAGCCTATTACATCAAAAATTAGAGGTACATATAATGGTTTGTAATAACAAACAGGCACTACTTTGCAACACACATCAAAACGTTATTGTTATTATTACTGTATTATTACATTAAAGATGTTTTTGTGTATCTGGAAGTGTTTCTTTAACATTTTTTATGCATAGAAAGGTACACTGTATACAATATACTAGACAAACATTTGACTGACATTAGATACTGTACCTAACTGTACCGACTTATGTACAAATTGAACTCAAAGACAGACTTAGGAACAGAACTTGTTCACAACTGGGGGACTCCCTCTACATATTTTACCACAATGAAATTTTGAAATAAGGAAGATAGGAAGAGAGGGAGAGAACAAAGATGTCCAGGTCTGCTGGTGGTTTCACATCTTACTGAGCACCCTTGGAAGTCCCCTGTAAATTGTCGTTATTTTCCTCAGTGAGGTTTTACTTCTCTGTCGAGGATCAGGGGTGCTGTGTTTGGGCCATGGCAGGCAATGAATATCTGTACATAATGTTTCTGTTATTTTCTGAGCGTCTAATAACATTCTAAAGTATACATGATGTCCTTTTCCAAGAGGTAAAAAAATTTTAAAAAACTCCGACCACACTTATTTTTCACACATAGCCTTTTAAAAGTATTTTAATAGTATTCACTAATATTCTTCTTCTCCTTCAAAATTAAACAGAGAATCAACAGATGAAGTACAGTGAGTGTCTGATTGCAGATTAGGGCTCATGCAATGATTTTTATCTTTGCCTGAACGGTATTAAGAAGATAAAAATTATAATTTTTACATATTCCATCAGGTTAAAACTTAATGGGGTCCAAGTGCAATAAAACTGACCCTGTAAGAGCTCACACTACCTAAAGATGGCTACACTCCAGGAATTTAAGTGGCAGGCTAAGCCATAGCATACAACACCTCAGCATGTTTGTTCATGAGCTGATGTGCAAAAATTGAGGACTCTGAGTCCAGAGAGCTGTTTAGAGTGTAGATGGGTGTCTGGATTGTATCAGATTAGAAAACACACTAGTTAGGGACAGAGCAATGGCCGCTTGATAAACCTATACCTGTATTCAGGGTATTTTAGGTTTAGGCTTTGTGGTAAAATTAATCCCTTTATGTGGCCATTTAGAGAGGAGCCTTGGTGGTGCAGTGGTTAAAGCACTTGACTGCTAACCAAAAGGATGACAGTTTGAACCCACCGGTGGCTCCATGGGAGAAAGATGTGGCAGTCTGCTTCTGTAAAGGTTTACAGCCTTGGAAGCCCTATGGGGCAGATCTATTCCATCTACTCTGAGTTGGAATCGACTCCATGGCAGTGGGTTTAGTTTTTTTTTTTTTTTTCCAGTGTGGCCCTTTACCTTGGTTCTTTGGAAAAACAGCTTGGGAAATTTTTCCCCTAAACCCTGAGAAGTTGTGTTTGCCCTAGTTCTTTGGAGAAACAAGTTGTGGGGGTTTGGGGCTCCCAGGTTGTTTACTACCTCAGAGAGTTTGTTACAAGGGATTCTGAGGTAAGCTATAAACAACTTGATGGTTTGATAGTTTTTGTCTGGCTCTGGGCTGCAGTCTGCCCTGTGGTTGGTCTATTTTAGGCACCTCGCAGGGATTGATCAATTTACTGAAAAAAAAAAAATTTACTGTGCTAATAGTAGCTTGAAAATCTACCCAATAGGATTCAGTGACTTGTGGTCCACTGAGGGGATTAGTTAGCTCGTGATCCTGCTGGAAAGACCTTGCCTTAAAATTGACAAGGAGTTTGCTTATGTAAGTTGCCAACCCCACAGAGGTTTTTAGAGGCAAGGGGAGAAAAGAAAAGAAGCAGAGAGAGAGGATGTGAGGAACCACTTAAAAGAGCTGTAATATAGGTCAAGGGCTATAACACTGAAGACAGTGAGAGGTCCAGAAAGGACCCGAAGCAGAGTCAGCAGTGAGGACAGAAAACCGCTGCTAGGAGAACAGCAGATCAACAAGCTGTCATACCGGCTGTGAGCTGGGCCACTTAGCAGCAGAAAAGCTGACAGCTGGAGCCCTAAGGCCGAGAAGCCTGCATGGCTGAGCAGAGGTGTGCACTGCCAAGAGGAGGTGTGTACAGCCAAAAGAAGGGCTTGCTAACACTGCCAAGCAAAGTGCCTACTAGCATGGCTGGGCAAAGGCCAAGAGAAAGGCCTGCTTGCAAGGCCTAGAAGGAACTGCTAGGGGCAGAGAGTAGCTGAGAGAGAGCTGTCTGGGTTGGAAGCTGTCCTGCACTAAAGAAGGAGGTGAGAGTTGTGCTCTCCGCCTCTGGGAGCCTTCCAGTCCTTGTCTGTGTACTTCCTGATCCTGATCCCAAGTTGTTCCTGTTACTTCCTAGTTGATCCTGATCCTGAGTTGTAGCTTGTTACTTCCCCAATAAACCACGTAACTGTGAGTATGATCTGTGAGTTCTGTGTGGCCATTGCAAAGAATTATCCAGCACAGCAGAGAAGAGTGCCGGGGTGGGGGTGGGGGGGCGTGGGGGGGGGGAACGGGGATGGTTGATGTCAGAAATGGTGAAGAAGATCAAGAGTGGAGATAGGTCTGACCTCTGCTTCATAGGAACCAGCTTTGTTTTGATCCTGATTTTTATCCCTCACGAAGTTAGCCAAGTCTTACACTAGATTACAGGCTTCCTTTAAAAAAAATAAAAAAACTGAAACAGAAATTCAATACAGTATTCAATTATCTTTTCTTTTTCAAAAATATATAGTTCTTTATTCAAATAATAAGTCTTTTACATAATACTCCATATTAGAAGAAATATAACTTCTAAACACAAATTAAATGTTCTTGCCATCCCACTTTATTCTTATAAATTTCCGAATAAACCATTTTTTTCATTTATATCTCTCATTCATGACCAGCACCTACTCTGAGACTTTTAAAAAATACACTGAATTATTTTAGAGCAGCTTTAAGTTTACAGAAAAAATGTGTAGAAAGTAGAGTTTTCACACACCCACTCTCCCCCCTGCACACAGTTTCCCCTGTTATTAATATCTTGCGTTTATGGGTGCATTTGTTACAACTGATGAACAAGCATTGATACATTACTGTTAACTAAAGTTCATCGTTAAGGTTTACTCTTTGTGTTGTAGGGTGCTATGGGTTTTGATAAATGCATAATGTCACGTGTCCGCCATTAGAGTACAGTGCAGAAGAGTTTCACTGTTCTAAAAAGCCCCTATGCTCCATCCACTCATCCCACGCCCTCTCCCGACAACCACTAATCTCTTCACTATGTCTCTATAGTTTTGCATTTTCCAGAATGTCAAATTCTGGGATCATACAGTATATAGTCTTTTCAGACTAGCTTCTTTCCCTTGTTGTTAGATGCTGTTGTGTTGGTTCCAATAGAATGAAACACTGCCTGGTCCTGCACCATCCTCGCGATTGGTACTATGTTTGAGCCCATTGTTGTAGCCACTGTGTCAATCTGTCTCAGTGGGGGTCTTCTTCTTTTTCACTGACCCTCTACCAAACATGACAACCTTCTCTCGGGACTGATCCCTCCTGATAACATGTCCAAAGTACGTGAAATGGAGTGTCATCATCCTTGCTTCTAAGGTGCATTCTGGCTGTACTTCTTCCAAGCCAGATTTGTTTGTTTTTCTGGCAGCCTGTGGTGTATTTAATATTCTTTGCCAACACCATAATTCAAAGGGATCGATTCTTCTTCGGTCTTCCTTATTCATTGTCCGGGTTTCACGTGCAAATGAGGCAATTAAAAATATCATGGCTTAGGTCGTGCGTACCTTAGTCCTCAAAGAGATGTCTTTGCTTTTTAACACTTCAAAGAGGTCTTTTGCAGCAGATTTGCCCAATGCAGTGTGTCTTTTGCTTTCTTGACTGCTGCTTCCATGGCTGTTGATTGTGGATCCAAGTAAAATGAAATCCTTGACAACATCAATCTTTTCTCCATTTATTGTGATGTTGCTTATTGGTCCAGTTGTGAGAATTTTTGTTTTCTTTATGTTGAAGTATAATCCATACTGCAGGCTATACTCTTTGATCTTCATCAGCAAGTGCTTCAAGTCCTCTTTGCTTTCAGCAAGCAAGGTTGTGTCATCTGAATATCTCAGGTTGTTAATGAGTCTTCTTCCAATCCTGATGCCACATTCTTCTTCATCTTTTCAGTTACCAGTATGCATTTAACTTTCCTGCATGTCTTTTAAGAGTCCCTGAGTAACGCAAACAATTAAAAGCTTGACTACTAGCTGAAAGGTTGGTGGTTCAAACCCACTCAGAGGTGCCTCAAAAGACTGGCCTGGCAATCTGCTTCAGAAAAGTCACGGCCTTGAAAACCTTATGAAGCAGTTCTACTTCACACACCTGGAGTTGCCATACATTGAAATTAACTCGACAGCAACGAACAACAACCTTTTTTTTTTTTTTTTTTTTGTGGCTTGATAGCTCGTTTCTTTTCTTCTTTTTATTGCTGAGTAATACTCCGTTTTTGCCCGTTCCAGTTTCACTATCCATTCACCTATTGAAAGATGATTTGTTTCTAATTTTTGGCAATTATGCAAAAAGCTACCATAAACATTTGTATGCAGGTTTTTGTGTGGACGTAAAGTTTCAATTCATTTGGGTAAATACCTAGGAGCACAATTGCCTCTAGGTTTGGTATGGTGTGGTATGGTATGGTAAGCCTATGTTTAGCTTTGTAAGAAACTCCCGCACTGTTTTCCAAAGTGGCCGTACCATTTTGCATTTTCACCTGCAGTGAGTGAGAGTTCCTGTTGCTCCACATCCTTGCCAGCATTTGGTGTTGTCAGTGTTTTGGATTTTATCCATTCTAATAGTCGTGTAGAGTTGCTATGAGTCAGAATCAACTCAACAGCAGCGGGTTTGGTTTTCTGGGTTTTAATAGTTGTGTAGTGGTATCTCATTGTTGTTACTCTGGGACATTTTCAGAGTCACTTTCCCTTTCTATTTAAGCCTCTTCTTTGTAATTTCTCAGAGGAAAGGTATTAATTATCTCCACACTTCCGTTACACTATGAGAATTGCCTGTATATGGAGACAATCCTTGGCCTCCCAAGTAAATGTCCGGGTCCCAGTGTTCCATTTCTTGGTTTAAAAACCAAAACACAAATGTGTCTATTGTCACAATTAGCTTCTTTAAAAATAATCACAATTATTTCTTCCCCACGTGGGACCTTTCAAATACAACGGATAACTTTCTTAAATCATTGCCCTTTTTCTGTCAGACATTTTTGAAATCCAGTTTGGATCTCTCCAGTGAGGAGGCTGGCAGCAGAGGAGAGCTCCGCCAACAGTTTGTTCATCAGTTGATCACCAGTAGCCAAAGTGGACCCACTGGAACATCTGTTCTTAGTTCTCTAAACAGCTTCATGTCCTAGCCTGTTATCTTCCACAGGCTTATTTATGTCACAGGATTTGCACTTTATTGTAAACCTCTAGAGGGATGGAATCTGCCGAGTGGAGAATCATGAGACATTTTTAGTAAAAGCTCTATGTGGCTTAGAAAGAATTCTGTTCTCTCTGTAATAAAGGGAAAGAGGGGAGGTGAGGACAATGATAATAATAAAAGAAAGGCTGGTTTGTGAGTAGTGAATAAGGGTGGGCAAGGTTCTGAAAGATGGAGTTCTCTGTGTAATATGTTGGTTAGCAGATATCTTGGTCTTTAAAAAATTATCATATCAGCATCTTCAGTATAAAACAGTGTGGTCCATTCTGTGGATTGGACTCTTCAGTGTACACAGTCCCACGTCCTCATGAGCTTCTCTGTATCACAGAGCTAAAAACTATGTCTCATATTTCCTCACTGCTAGGGCTTTGAAGGAGAATAAGCCCTCCCAGTTAGATGCTGTATTATTTATTTATTGCTACTTCATATGTTACTCCAAAACTTAGCAGCTTAACACAACAGACATTCACGATCTCGCACATTCATTATTCTCTGAGTCAAGATTTCAGGAATAGCTTAGCTGTGGTTTTGGATGAGGGTCTCTGATGAGCTTGCAGTCAGACTGTTGGCTGGGGATGCAGTCTGTGATGGCTAGAGGAGCTGCTTCCAAGTTCAATTATATGGTTCTTATGGGCTGTTGAACTGAGGGCCTCAGTTCCTCACCACATCAGCATCTGCACAGGGCTGACCAAATGTCCTCAAGACAAGGCAAAGGCTTCCCTCAGAGCTAGAGATCTGAAGAGAAGAGAACGAGGGACAGCGAATAAGACAGAAGCCACTGACTTCTGTAACCTAATTTTAGAAGTAACACACCCTCACTTCTCTGTTCTACTGGTCACACAGACCAACCTTGGCACAGTGTGGGAGGAGATGACCCAAGGGTGTGAATACCCGGAGGTGGCATTGGTGGAGGTCATCATGAAGGCTGCTTACCACAGACACATGGTTAAGAGTTTCAAAAGGCAGAAATGAGGTGGGAGCCGTTTTCTTGCTCCAAATGGCAACTTTTGCTAACAAATAAGGTAGTGGGGAGAATTGTCACAGCACATCCAACCTTGTCTTATGTATGTTGAAAGGCATCCTGGTGGCTGTAGTGACTCTCCTCAATAGTGTCCAGTAACTAGCTTCTGGTTGGTGGCAACGATAGAGTCCCGATCTTTGCATCTCAGCAAAGGCAGTGTGTTCTTGAACTCAGTAGTTCTAAAGGTGGTGTCCTGGAGGCTCAGCCCAGTGTCATTCGTCTTGCCCTTCCAATGTATTACATTCCCATTCCTCAAAATAATTAGAGTAATATCTTTGCTCTGCAACTGGACAATGACTGATCCAAATAAGTATCATCCTTCCAGATAATAATGGCAAACGTCATTGTTCTAGACATTATTCTAAGCTTGTTATATTCGTTTACCAGATTTAACAGATGAGGAAACTGAGATGTCAATAGATTAAGTCAAATTTCCAAATTCACACAGTTAGATGAGAGCCCATACTCTTATCATCGTGACACATTGAGACCACTTGCTTGTGAAAGCTTCTCTTACAAGGATGGCAGTGGCCAAAAGGACTCCAGTGCATGTTCAACATGGCTCAAAAGGTCTTGGGCTTCTTCATATAGTCCTTTTTTATTTTTATAAGGTGTCTGGAAACTCAATCTCCAGGGAAAATACTGCATCAGGGCAATAGTCAAGACCAGAAAGTAGAGGCCAATGCAGCTATCCTCTCTAGTTTCTCCTATCACTTTCTACAGTGATGCCTGAATAAGTGCCCTAAGATTAGGGGACAAGTTTTTTAACTTTTTTAAAAATATTTCACCCAAGACCCAATTTTGTTCCTACTTTTATATTGACTAAACTGACTCCTATTTTATACTAAGTATTTGTATGATATTTATAGAGTGATGGCCATGAAGTCATAATGAAACCAACTGGCCTATGTAGCTTCTGTTAGGAGAATCACAGGGTACCTGTTGAAATCACAACCGACACATAGCATTATGTCATTTCCCAAATACAGGGTTCTACCTATGAAATCATTCAACAAGCATTTCTTGCACATATGCTATGCTCTGTATGCTGCATATTTAAGTGGAGGGTAAAATCAGTGGTGAGGTGAGGTATCTGAAGCAGATCCTGGAGCCCTAGGAGCAGTGGTATTAGTTATTCAAAGGCATAAACTTCTGAGCCATTTGCTGAGTGCAGATATCAGCTGTGAGACCAGGTCCCCAGGTTAGAGGGTCATTTCTCATGAATTCTTCTAAATACAACATCCTGAGAAAACCCCAATGGAAATGAAAAGTTTCCAAAAATGACTTTTTATACAAAGTTGAGTAGGCGATTAAGGCAAGGAAGAGAATGAAGATGGTAATGGTGATGATCATACGCACCATTTGTTGACCTTCGGGGTCCCTCCAGTCTCAATCAGACCATTAAGTCTGGCCTTTTTACTAGAATTTGAGGTCTGCATCCCATTTCTCTCCTGCTCCATCAGGGACTTTCCGTTTTGTTCCCTGCCAGGGCAGTCATTGGTGGTAGCCAGGCACCATCTAGTTCTTCTGGTCTCAGGCTGATGGAGTCTCTGTCTCTTGGGCTCTATTTTCGTTGTGTTTTTGGTGCTCTTCATTCTCCTTTGCTCCAGGTGGATTGGGACCAATTGATGCATCTTAGATGGCCACTTGCTAGCTTTTAAGACCCCAGACACCACTCAAGTGGGATGCAGAACGTTTTCTTTATACAGTTTGTTATGCCAATTGTCCTAGATGTCCCCTGAAACCATGGTCCCCAGGCCCCTTCCCCTGCTACTCTGTCTCTCCTCAAGTGTTTGGTTGTATTCAGGAAACCTCTTACTTTTTGGTTTAGTCCAGTTGTGCCGACTTCCCCTATATTGTGCGTTGTCCTTCCCTTTACCTAAAATAATTCTAGTCTACTATCTAATTAGTGAATACCTCTTTCCCTCCCTCGCCACCCTCATAACCATCAAAGAATGTTTTCTTCTGTGTTTAAACCATTTTTCTAATTCTTTTAATAGTGGTCTCCTACAACATTTGTCCTTTTGCAACTGACTAATCTCACTCAGCGTAATGCCTTCCAGGTTCTTCCATGTTATGAGATGTTTCACGGATTCATCATTGTTCTTTATCCTTACATAGAATCCCATTGTGTGAATATACCATAATTTGTTTATCCATTCATCGGTTGATGGGCACCTTGGTTGTTTCCATCTTTTTTGCTATTTTAAACAGTGCTGCAGTGAACATGGGTGTGCATATATCTATTTGTGTGAGGGCTCTTATTTTCTAGGATATATTCCAAGGAGTGGGATTGCTAGATCGTATGGTAGTTCTATTTCTTGCTTTTTAAGAAATAGCCAAATCAATTTTCAAAGTGGTAGTACCATTTTACATTCCCACCAGCAGTGTGTAAGTGTTCCTGTCTCTCCACAACCTCTCTAATGTTTATTATTTTGTATTTTTGGGTTAAAGCCAGCCTCGTTATGGTGAGACGGTATCTCGTTAACGTTTTGATTTGCATTTCTCTAATGATTAATTTTTTTTTTTTTTTTAATGATTAAGGGGAAGCCCTGGTGGTGTAGTGGTTAAGTGCTCCAGCTGCTAACCAAAAATGTCAGCAGTTCGAATCCACCAGGCATTCCTTGGAAATGCTTTCGGGCAGTTCAACTCTGTCCTATAGAGTTGCTATGAGCTGGAATCAACTCAACTACAATGGGTTTTTTGATTCTTTAATGGTTAAGGACTGTGAGCACTTCCTCATTTATCTGTTAGCCTCCTGAAAGTCTTCTTCAGTGAAATGCCTGTTCATATCCTTTGCCCATTTTTGAATTGGGTTGTCTTTTTGTTGTTGAGGTTTTGTAGTATCTTGTAGATTTTAGACACAGATCGAGTTTTTGTCTTAGCCAAAAATTTTTCCCAGTCTGTAGACTGTCTTTTTATCCTTTTGGTGAAGTCTTTGGATGAGCATAAGGGTTTGATTTTTAGGAGCTCTTCTGGTGTTTGTGCATTGTTAGTACTGTTTTGTGTACTGTTTATGCCATGTATTAGGGCTCCTAGTGTTGTCCCTATTTTTAATTCCATGATCTTTATTGTTTTAGATTTTATATTTAGGTCTTTGAGCCATTTTGAGTTTGTTTTTGTGCATGGTGTGAGGTATGGTCTTGTTTCATTTTTTGCAGATGGATATGCAGTTATAGCAGTACCATTTGTTAAAAAGACTGTCTTTTCCCCATTTAATGGACTTTGGGCCTTTGTCAAATATCAGCTGCTTTTATGATTTTGTGTCTGGATTCTCAATTCTGTTCCGTTGGTCTGTGTATCTGTTGTTGCACCAGTATCAGGCTGTTTTGACTACTGTGGTGGTATCATAGGTTCTAAAATCAGGTAGAGTGAGGCCTCCCACTTTGTTCTTCTTTAGTAATGCTATACTTACCTAGGGCCTCTTCCCTTTCTATATGAATTTGTTGTTTTTTTTCTCCATCTCATTAAAACATACTATTGGAATTTGGGTCAGAATTGTGTTGTATCTATAGATCACTTTGGGTAGAACATTTTCACAAAGTTGAGTCTTCCTATCCATGAGCAAGTTATGTTTTTCCACTTGTGTGGGTCTCTTTTGGTTTCTTGCAATAGCGTCTGGTGGTTTTCTTTGTATAGGACTTTTACGTCTCTGGTTGGATTTATTCCTAAGTATTTTATCTTCTTGGGGGCTATCGCAAGTGGTATTGACATGGTGACTTCCTCTTTGACATTCTCTTTGTTGCCGTAGAGGAATCCAACTGATTTTTGTATGTTTATCTTGTATCCCAATACTCTGCTGAAATCTTTTAGTTTCAGTAGTTTTCTTTGAATTCTTCGGGATTTTCTGTGTATAAGATTATGTTGTCTGCAAATAGAGATACTTTTACTTCTTCCTTACCAATGCGGATGCCCTTTATTTCTTTTTCTAGCCTAATTGTTGTGGCTAGGACCTCCAGCACAATGTCAAATAAAAGTGGTGATAAAGAGCATCCTTGCCTGGTTCCCATTTTCAAGCGGAATGCTTTCAGACACTCTCCATTTAGGATGATGTTGGCTTTTGGCTCTATGTAAATGCCCTTTATTATGTTGAGGAATTTCCCTTCTATTCCCATTTTGCTGAGATTTTTTATCATGAAAGGGTGTTGGACTTTGTCAAATGCCTTTTCTACATCAATTGATAAGATCATGCACTTCTTGTCTTTTGTTTTATTTAAGTGATGGATTACATTGATTGTTTTTCTAATGTTAAACCATCCCTGCATACCCTGTTATGAATCCCACTTGGTCGTAGTGAGTTTTTTTTTTTATGTTGTTGAATTCTCTTGGCTAGAATTTTGTTGAGGATTTTTGCATCTAACTTCATTACGGATATTGGATTGTAATTTTCTTTTCTTTTTGTGATGTCTTTACCTGATTTTGGTATCAGGGTTATGCTGGCTTCATAGAATAATTTTGGGAGTATTCCATCCTTTTCTATGCTCTGAGATACCTTTAGTAGTAGTGGTGTTAACTTTTCTGAAAGTTTGGTAGAACTCTCCAGTGAAGCCATCAGGGCCAGGGCTTTTTTTTGTTGTGAATTTTTAAATTACCTTTTCAGTCTCTTCTTTCGTTACAGGTTTATTCAGTTGTTCTACTTCTGCTTGTGTTAGTTTATGTTTCTAGAAATTTGTCCATTTCCTCCAGGTTTTCAAATTTGTTGGATTACAATTTTTCATAACTGAACCAAACTGAACCGTAGTATTCTGTAACGATTCTTTTAATTTCAGTTGGGTCTGTTGTGATATCACCCATCTCATTTCTTATTCAGGTTATTTGCTTCCCCTCCTGTTTTTCTTTTGTCAGTTTGGCCAGTGGTTTATCAATTTTGTTAATTTTTTCAAAGAATCAGCTTTTGCTCTTGTTAACTCTTTGGACTGTTTTTCTGTCCTCTATTTCATTTAATTCTACTCTAATTTTTATTATTTGCTTCCTTCTGGTGCCTGAGGGTTTCTTTGTTTGCTCTCTTTCTATTTGTTCAGGTTGTAGGGATAATTCTTTGATTTTGGCCCTTTCTTCTTTTTGTATGTGTGCATTTATTGATACAAATTGACCTCTAAGCACTGCTTTCACTGTGTCCCAAAAGTTCTGACAGGAAGTGCTTTCATTCTCATTGGATTCTATGAATTTCTTTATTCCTTCCTTAATGTCTTCTACTAACCCAGCCTTTTTTGAGCAGGTTACTGTTCAGTTTCCAAGTGTGATTGCTTTTCCCTGCTTTTTCTGTTACTGATTTCTACTTTTATGGCCTTATGGTCAGAGAAGATGCTATGTAATATTTCAATGTTTTAGATTCTGCTAAGGCTTGCTTTATGACCTAATATATGGTCTATCCTAGAGAATGTTCCATGTGCACTAGAAAAGAAAATATACTTGCCTGATGTTGGTTGGAGTGTTCTGTATATGTCCATAAGGTCAAGTTGGTTGATTGTGGCATTTAGATCTTCTGTGTCTTTAATTGAGCTTCTTTCTGGATGTCCTGTCCTTCACCTAAAGTGGTGTGTTGAAGTCTCCTACTATAATTGTGGAGCTGTCTATCTCACTTTTCAATGCTGTTAGAGTTTGTTTTATGTATCTTGTAGTCCTGTCATTGGATGCATAAATATTTAATATGGTTATATCCTCCTGGTATATTGTCCTTTTAATGACCTTTTCCTTTGTGGTGGATTTAACTTTAAAGTCTATTTTTTCAGAAATTAATATTGCCATTCCTGTTCTTTTTTGATTGTTGTTTGCTTGATATATTTTTTTCCATCCTTTGAGTTTTAGTTTGTTTGTGTCTCTAAGTCTCAGGTGTGTCTCTTGTAGGCAGCATATAGACGGATCTTTTTTTTTTTTTTTTTTTTAATCCATTCTGCCACTCTCTATCTCTTTATTGGTGCATTTAATCAATTAACATTCAGTGTAACTGTGGATAGGTATGAGTTTAGTGCTGTCATTTTGATGTCTTTTTTTGTGTGTTGACAGTTTCTTTTTCCCACTTAACTTTTTGTACTGAGTAGTTCATGTATTGTCTTTTCCTCTTCTTCGTTGTTGTTGATTTTGTTTCTGCTGAGTCTCTATTTTTTTCTTGTATTTCATTTTGATGAGTAGGATAGTTAGTCTCCTTTGTGGTTACCTTAATTTTTACCCCTGTTTTTCTAAGATTAAGCCTAAATTTATTTCTTTGTATCACCTTGTCTTCTTCTCCACATGAAAGATCTATGACTACATTTCTTAGTCTTTCTTTATTATTTTAATGTTGTCTTACATAATGACATCACTGTTTCCCTGTTTTGGGCATTTTTTTATCTTGATTTATTTTTGTGATTTCCCTGTCTGGGTTAACATCTGATTGCTCTGTCCAGTGTTCTAGTCTTAGGTTGATACCTGATATTATTGATTTTCTAACCAAAGAACTTCCTCTAGTATTTCTTGTAGTTTTGGTTTGGTTTTGACAAATTCCCTAAACTTCTGTTTATCTGGAATGTCCTAATTTGACCTTCATATTTGAGAGAGAGTTTTGCTGGATATATGATTCTTAGTTGGCAATTTTTTTCCTTCAATATTTTATATAAGTCATCCCACTACCTTCTTGCCTGCGTGGCATCTGCCGAGTAGTCTGAACTTATTCTTACTGACTGTCCTTTGTAGGTGATTTTTCATTTATTGTTTTTGTTTTGCTGCTTTTAAAATTCTCTCTTTATCTTTGGTTTTGGCAAGTTTGATTATAATATGTCTTGGTGGCTTTCTTTTTTAAAATCTACTTTTTGTGGAGTCCAATGAGCATCTTGGATAGATATCTTCTCATCTTTCACGTTATCAGGGAAGTTTTCTGCCAACAAATCTTCAACAATTCTCTCTGTATTTTGTGTTATCCCTCCCTGTTCTAGTACTCCAGTCACTCGTAGGTTATTTCTCTTGATAGAGACCCACATGATTCTTAAGTTTTCTTCATTTTTTAAAATTCTTTTATCTGATTTTTCTTCAAATATATTGGTACCAAGTGCTTTATCTTCTGTCTTACCAATTCTGCCCTCCACTTGCTCGATTCTGCTCCTCTTTCTACAGAGTTGTAATTCTGTAATTTTATTGTTTTATTGTTAATCTTCTGACTTTCTGATTGTTGTCTCTCTATGGATTCTTGTAGTTTATTAAATTTTTCTTTATGTTCTTGAATAACCTTCTTAATTTATTCAACTGTTTTATCTTTGTGTTCCTTAGCTTGTTCTGCATATTGCCTGATCTCCTTCCTAATGTCTTCAAGAGTTCTGTATATTAATCTTTGGAATTCTGCATCTGGTAATTCCAGGAAGGCACCTTCATCCAGAAGATCCTTTGATTTTCTGTTTTGAGAGCTTGTTTAAGTGATCATGGACTGTTTCTTTATGTGATTTGATATTGACTGCTGTCTCCCAGTTACTCTATTAGTTTATTTTGTTTGCTTACTGTATCCTAGTTTCTTGCTTTGTTTTGTTTTAATATGCCCAAATGGGTTGCTTGAGTGAAGTAGCTTGATTATTTTCACCTTTGGAGCTCTGACATCCTGTCACCAGATGGCTAGAGCTGTTATCAGGTATATGAGCTTATGAGTCATTCGCTTTTCTTGTGTGGATTCAGCTCAGGTGTCCAGGTAGCTGGTCATCAAGTGCATGGTACAGGCTCTGTCCTACAGTCTAAGAGGGGCAGGGGTGATTGGTGTAGGTACTGGTATCTGGTTGCAGCAGGGGTCACGCTCTGAATAAGGCAGGGGGCTGAGAACCATCTCCCAAGTGTCTCTGAGGAAAAAGCCTCCCTGTTCCCTAGAGCATACAGGTGGGTGAGTTCTGCAGAGCAACCATGGGCACCCAGTGCTTTTGGTTGTAAGGACTGGGAGGTACCAGTTATCCTTGGACCCCTTTTGCAGGTGGCTGGGTGACCTGGGTGGAGCCACCAGTCCTTAGGCCCCTGGTGTGGGTAGGTGAAAAAAAAAATAGGCAAAGCAGCGTCAAATATCAAACACCCATCTCTCCGCCTCACAGCTTAAACAGTTGCAGTCTGCCAGCAAGGGCCTATCCTCCTGAAATAGGCCCACACAGGTCCATGCAGGGGCAAAAGTATTCAAAGTCCACAGACTGTTTATGCCTGGACAGGAGCTGCTTCTGTCCTGATCTCCCCAGGGTACTGGAGCTGGCAAATCTTTTCCCCCATTGTGAACTTATTTTTTCTCTAAGTCCGGAAGCATGGCTCAGGGTGCTAAAATGGGTCTATCTCAGGCCCAGCGAAATCAACAGCCACTGAAGCTGGCTTGGGGGCGGGGAGCGTGGTAAAATACACACAAGTACTTAGCTTTTGCCTAGAGTGCCGTTCTTCTCTGGTTCGGGAGATGTGAATAGGCTGTGCAGCTGGCTGCTTCCCCCTGAGAACACTGTGGCTAAACGCTACAGGTACTCCCAGGAATGGTGCCTGAGGGATCCCAGCAATTCTGGTCCGGCAACTCCACTCCACTTCTGAACTGAATGTCCCACTCCCTGCTGCTCAGTCCATTTCCTACTTTGCCTTTTATGTTCAGGGCTCCTAGCTTGTCATAAATACAATCATTTCACTTGATTTTTCAGGTCTTTATTGTAAGAGGGATTCCCCAGAAGCATCTGGCTATTCTGCCATCTTGGCCCCACCTCCTCCTGCTCTTTTTTGATTGTTGTTTGCTGATTTTTTTCCATCCTTTGAGCTTTAGTTTGTTTGTGTCTTTAAGTCTAAGGTGTGTCTCTTGCAGGCAGCATATAGACGGATTGTGCTTTTTTACCCACACTGCCACTCTCTTTTTATTGGTGCATTTTGTTCATTTACATTCAGCCTAATTATTGATAGGTATGAGTTTAATGCTGTCATTTTGATGAGTTTTTTTGTGTGTTGCGGACAGTTTCTTTGTTCCACTTAATTTTCTATGCTGAGTAGTTTTCTTTATATATTGTCTTTTACTCTTTTTCATTGTTGTTGCTTTTGTATTTGCTGAGTCTTTATGTTTTTCATGTTTTTTATTTTGATGTGTAGGATTGTTAGTTTCCTTTGTGGTTACCTTAATATTTACTCCTATTTTCCTAAGTTTAAACCATACTTTTGTTTCTTTATATCTCCTCGACTTCTTCTCCATATGAACAATCTATGACTACATTTTTTAGTTCCTCTTTTTTGATTTAGTGTTGTCATCTTTTACATAATGACATCTCTGTTTCCCTGTTTTGAGTGTTTAACTTTGATTTATTTTTATCATTTCCCTATCTGGATTGATACCTGGTTGCCCTGTCCTGTGTTCTGGTCTTGGGTTGTTATCTGTTGTTATTGATTTTCTAACTGAGGGCCTCCCTTTAATATTTCTTGTAATTTTGGTTTGGTTTTTGCAAATTCCCTAAACTTCTGTTTATCCGGAAGTGTCCTAATTTCACCTTAATATTTGAGACACAGTTTTGCTGGATATGTAATTCTTGGCTGGCAATTTTTCTCCTTCAAGGCTTTATATATATCATGTCATTACCTTCTTGCTTGCATGGTTTCTGCTGAGTAGTCTAAGATTATTCTTATTGACTCTCCTTTGTAGATTACTTTTCGTTTATCTCTATCTGCTCTTAAAATTCTCTCTTTACCTTTGGTTTTAGCAAGTTTGATGATAATAAGTCTTGGTGACTTTCTTTTAGGATCTACCTTATGTGGGGTTTGATGAGCATCTTCGATAGATACTTCCTGTCTTTCACCATATCAGGGAAGTTTTCTGCCAACAAATCTTCAACAAGTCTCTCTGTATCTTCTGTTATCCTTCCCTGTTGTAGTACTCCAATCACTTGTAGGTTATTTCTCTTAGTAGAGTTCCACATAATTCTTATAGTTTCTTCACTTTTTTAATTCTTTTATCTGATTTTTCCTCAAATATGTTGGTGTCAAGTGCTTTATCCTCAATCTCACTAATTCTGACTTCCATTGCCTCAATTCTGCTCCTGCAACTTTCTATTGAGTTTTCTAATTCTGTGATTTTATTGTTAATCTTCTGAATATCTGTTTGTTCTCTATTGATACTTGCAGCTTATTAGATTGGTCATTATGTGCTTCTCTAATCTTCTTAAGTTCCTCTAATGTCTGGCCATAGCTTGGCTTGTTCTGTGTTTTGTCTGAGCTCCTTCCTGATCTCTGGAAGAGTTCTGCATATTAATCTTTTGTATTCTACCTTTGGCAGTTCCAGAAAATTCTCTTCATCTACAAGATTTCTTGAATCTTTGTTTTGGGAGTTTGCTGAAGCCATTAGGGTCTGCCTTTTTATGTGGTTTGATATTGACCATCATCTCCAAGTTATCAATAAATTATTGTGTTTATTTATTTTATGTTTGCTTACTCTGTCCTAGCTTCCTGTTTTGTTTTGTTTTGATAATGCCCAAAAAGGCTTCTCGATTGAACTAGTTTGATTATTGGTGCCTTTAAAGCTCTAACGTCCTGTCACCAGGTAGTTAGAGCTGTTACTATGAACCCACGAGTCTGTTTACTTTTCTTGTATGGATTCAGCTCAGGTGTCCAGTTAGTTGGTGACCAAGTGTGTAGTGCATTTTCTCACCTACCATCTTAGAGGAGCAGGGATGATTAGTGTAGGCACAGGTATCTGGCTGCAGTAGTGGGTCACGCACTGAGCAAGGCAGGGGACTGTCAACAGCCTTTGAGTGTCTGTGAGGAAAGAATGTCCCTGTTCCGTAGAGCACCTAGGTGGGTGTGTTTTGCAGCCAGATTATGGGCACCCAGTGCTGTTGGTTGTAAGGACTTAGAAGGACCCCTGTTGAGGGTGGCTAGGTGGCATGAGAAAAGCCACCAGTCCTCAGGCTTCTGATGTGGGTAGGTGAGGACCCTGCTTATAGGCAGAGCAGTGTCAAATGTCATGAACCTACCTCTCCACCATGTAGTTGAAACAGTTGAAGTTAGATTTCAGGTATATACACTGTTGTACTGTGCTAATGAAGGCCTGTGCTATTGAAATGGTCCCACATAGCTCTAGGCAAGGGTGAAAGGTATTCAAAGTCCATGGACCACTTATGCCTGCACCTAGGCAAAGGAGCTGTTTCTGCCCTGTGTTCCCAGCATAGGGGAGACCAGCGGATTATTTTTTCCCTCTCTTTGTTAATTTGTTCCTTCTCCAAGGCTGGGAGGATGGCTCAGGGTGCACGACAGGCCTTACTTTCAGCTCAGGGAAAGCATCTATCACTGAAACTGTCTAGGGACCTGGTGCAGAGTGAGGAGGGGTCAGTTAAATGGGAGAGAGTTTTTTCCAAAGGAGTGTTTTTTGGTCCACACGGTAGATTAAATGCAAGTATTTGTCTTATGCCAAGAGCACCACTTTTCACTGATTGTGGAGATGTGAGTGAAGTCTCCACCACTCGGTCTCTCCTGATGTAGAAAATTAGCCTTGAACTCCACCACTTGTCTCACCGTGCTTTTGCCTGTGGATCCGGCCTGCGAGTGCTGGTTCCTGTTGGGTCAGGTCTATCAACTCCTCACTGCTTCTGAACTGTCTCTCCCTCCCCCTGCCACTCAGTCCAATTTCTCAACTTTGCTTTTGATGTTCAGGGCTCCTAGATTGTCATATGTAATCTATTCATTTTGGGGGGGAGGTGTTTGTTGTAACAGGGACCACAGGAAGCATCTGACTACTCCACCTCCACAACTAAGATTTTGCTGAAGATAATTCAAAAAGAGCAACAGTAAGTTGACAGGGAACTGCCAGAAATTCAAGCCAGATTCAGAAGAGGATGTGGAATAAGCAATAATATTGTTGATACCAGATAGATCTTGACTGAAAGCAGAGAATACCAGAAAGATGTTTACCTGCATTTTATTGACTCTGCAAAGCACCTAAATGAGTGGAACATAACAAATTATGGACAACATTGTGAAGAATGGGAATTCCAGACCACTTCATTGTGCTCCTGAGAAATCTGTACATAGACCAAGAGGCAATTGTTTGAACAGAACAAGGGGATAGTGCATGGTTTAAAATCAGAAATGGTGTGTGTCAGGGTTGTATCCTTTCACCCTACTTATTCAATCTGAAGGCTGAGCATATAATCAAAGAAGCTGGAGTGTATGAAGAAGAATGCACCATCAGAATTCGAGGAAGACTCATTAACAACCTGCAATATGCAGATCATACAAACTTGCTTGCTGAAAGTAAAGAGGATTTGAAGCTCTTACTGATGAAGATCAAAGACTACAGCCTTCAATGTGGATTATATCTCAACATAAAGAAAACAAAAGTCTTCACAACTGGACCAATAAGCAATGTCATGATAACCAGAGAAAAGATTGAAGTTGTCAAGGATTTCATTTTACTTGGATCCACAATCGACATCAACGGAAGCAACAGTTGAGAAATCAAATGATACATTGCATTAGGCAAATCTGCTGCAAAAGACCACTTAAAAGTGTTAAAAAGCAAAAATGTCACTTTGAGGACTAAAGGTGCACCTGACCTATGATATTTTCAGTTGCTTCATATGCACGTGAAGGCTGGACAATGAATAAGGAAGATCAAAGAAGAATAGATGCCCTTTAATTATGGTGTTTTTAAAGAATATTGAATGTACTAGGTACTGCCAGAAGAACGAACAAATCTGCCTTGGAAGAAGTATAGCCAAAATACTCCTTGAAAGCAAAGATAACAAGACTTCATCTCATGTACTTTGGACATGTAATCTGGATGGACCAGTCCCTGGAAAAGGGCATTGTGCTTGGTAAAGTAGAGGTCATTGAAAAAGTGGAAGACCCTCAACGAGATGCATTGACACAGTGGCTCCAACAATGGGCTCAAACATAACAACTGTGAGTGTTGTACATAGGGTTGTTATAAGTTAGAACAGACTTGATGGCACCTAACAACAACAACAACACAGAGTCCCTGGGCTGTAAGAAGAGAAAAAATAAGGCTGTTGTGTCAGTCAAGGTTCATTCAGGAGACAAGAACAGAGTTTAAAGCAACTTAGAAACAAAGAAAAACGTCTTTTATATTACTCACATTTTCCACTTCTGGCACTCTTTTTGTTTCTTTGTATTTTAATTTTTGTTTAAATTTTTCTGTGCTTTAGGTGAAAGATTTCAGTGCAAATTAGTTTCTCACTCAAAAATTTATACTTTTTTTTTTTTTACATTAATTGCAATTCCCACAATGTGTCAGCACTCTCCCCCTTTCCCTTTACTGCCCAGATTTTCTGTCTCCATTCATCCGATTTTTCTATCCTTTCCTGTCTACTTGTCTTTGCTTTTGGTCAGGTGTTGCCGAATTGGTCTCATATACTTGAATGAACTAAGAAGCACATTGCTCATATGCGTTATTGTTTCTTTTATAGACCTGTCTACTCTTTGGCTGAAAGGTATACTTCAGGAATGGCTTCAGTCCTTAGCAGTATGACCTGAGCTATATTCTCAGGGATTCCCCCAGTCTCTGTCTAACAATTAAGTCTGGCCTCTTACCGTGAATTTGAATTTTGTTCTACACTTTTCTCCTGCTCTGGCCAGAACCTTCTATTGTGATTTGTCTTAGAACTGTTGGTGATGGTAGCGAGGCAGGTGGAGACTGTGGTTCATGTGGTCCATTAGTCCTTTGGACTAATAATTTCTTTGTGTCTTTGGTTTTCTTCATTCTCTTTTGCTCCAAACAGGGTGGGATCAATTCATGTAGCTTAGATGGCCACTCTCAAGTTTTTAAGACCCCAGGCACTACTTACCAAAGTAGGGTGTAAAACATTTTTCTATGAACTATGTTATATCAGTTACCTAAATGCCCCGTGAAACGATGGTCCCCAGCCCTAAGCCCCAGTAACTCATTCTCTCAAGGTTTTGGGATGTGTCTAGGAAGCTTCTATGACTTTGCCTTGTTCAAGTTGTACTGACTTGTCCTTTTTTGTCTGCTGTCTTTCACTACACCAAAGTTGACACTTGTCTCCTATCTAGTTAGTGATTTCCGCTCCCCACTCCACCTCCTTATAACCATTAAAGATTGCTTTTTTTTTCTGTGTAAACTTTTTTTTTGGTTTTTATAATAGTAGTATCCTACAGTATTTGTCCTTTTGTGATTGATTTCATGCAGCATAATGCCATTCAGATTCATCCATGTTGTGAGATGTTTTGCAGATTCATCATTATACTTTATCATTGTATAGTATTCCATTGTGTTTATTTACCATAGTTTGTTTATCCATTCACCTGTTGATGGGCACTTAGGTGTTTTCATGTTTTTTGCTGTAGTGAATAAGGTTGCAATGAACATGGGTGTGCATATGTCTGTTCATGTGGCAGCTCTTATTTCTCTAGGATATATTCATAGGAATGGGGTTGCTGGATCATATGATATATCTATTTCTAGCTTTTTAAAGAGTCAGCATATCATTTTCCATAGTGGTTGTACCATTTTGTATTCCCACCAGTAGTGCATAAAAATTACAGTCTCCTGGCAACCTCTCCAACATTTGTTATTTCATGTTTTGTTTTGTTTTTTTAATTAGCATGAATAATGTTGGGCTGAGATGGTATCTCATTGTAGTTTTCATTTGCCTTTCTTTGATTGCTGATGATCTTGAGCATTTCCTCATGCGTCTGTTAGCCACCTAAATGTCTTCTTTGGTGAAGTGCCTGTTCATATCCTTTACCCTTTTTTTAATTCAACTATTTGTCTTTTTGTTGTTGAGTCGTTAATGTATTCTATAGATTTTAGAGATTAGACCCTTGTCAGATATGTTGTAGCCAAATTTTTTTCCCAGTCTCTGGATTGTCTTTTTACTTTTTTGGTAAAGTTTTTGATAAGCATAAAGTGTTTAATTTTTAGGAGTTGCCAGTTATGTAGCTTATCTTCTAGTGTTTGTGCATTTTCAGTTATTGTTTGTATTGTATTTATGCCACGTATTCTGGCACCTTTCATTGTCTCTATTTTTTCTTTATAATTTTAGGTTTTATATTTAGGTCTTCTATCCATTTTGAGTGAGTTTTTGTGTATGGTGTGAGCTATGGGTCCTGTAGACAAGTGTTAACTTTGGTGAAGGGAAAGACAACACATAATACAGGAGAAGTCAGCACAACCTGACCAAGACAAAAGACATAGAAGCTTCCTAGACACATCCAAACACCTTCAGGGATCAAGTTAATTGGGCTCAGGGCTGGGGACCATGGGATATTTCTCCAAAGAAGATATACACATGGCCAATAAGCACGTGAAAAGATGCTCAACACCATTAGTCGTTAGGGAAGTGCATTCAAAACCTCAACGGACAAATTCTTAATCCTCATGATTGCTGGTGGAAATGGAAAATGGTGTAGCCACTTTCAACAGCTGAGTAGTTCTCCAAAATGTTAAACAAAGAGTCACCATATGACCCACCAATTCCCCTCCTAAGTATCTACCCAAGAAATAAAAACACATGTCCACACAAAAACTTGTACATGATTGTATACGTATGTGTCATGGATTGAATTATGTCCCCACAAAAATGTGTGTATCAACTTGGTTAGGCCATGATTCCCAGTATTCTGTGGTTGTCCTCCATTTTGTGATTGTAATTTTATGTTAGAGAGGATTGGGGGGGATTGTAACACCCTTAGCAGGTCACATGCCTGATCCAATGTAAAGGGAGGTTCCCTGGGGTGTGGCCTGCACCACTTTTTATCTCTTAAGACATAAGAGAAAAGGGAAGCAAGATGAGAATTGGGGCCCTCATACCACCAAGAAAGCAGCGCAGGGAGCAGAGCACTTCCTTTGGCCCTGAGGTTCCTGTGCTGAGATGCTCCCAGACCAAGGGAAGACTGATGTTGGGAACCGTCCTTCAGAGTTGACAGAGAGAGAAAGCTTTCCTCTGGAGCCAGCACCCTGAATTAGGACTTCTAGCCTACTGGAGTATGAGAGAATAAACTTCTCTTTTTTAAAGCCATCTACGTGTGGTATTGTGTTATAGCAGCACTAGATGGCTAAGACAATATGTACAGCTGCATTATGCATAATAACCCAAAGTGGAAATAGCCCAAGTGTTAGCCAAGATGAGTGGGTAAACAGCATGTAATATATTCATACAATGGAATATTACTCAGCCATAAAAAGAAATGAAGATCTGACACATGCTACCATATGGATGAACCTTGAAAATACTATGCTAAGCAAAATAAAACAGTCACAGAAGACCAGATATTGTACAATTGTATTTATTTAAAATGTTTATAATGGGCAAATCTATAGAGACAGAAAGTAGATCAGTTGCCTGAAGTGGGGCGAATGGTAAGTGACTGGTAAAGGGTACAGGGTTTTTTTCTGGGGTGATGAAAATATTTAAACTTAGACTATGGTGACATTCATACAATTCTGTAAATATATTAAAAACCACCTTAAATAGTGAATTTTGTGATACGTAAATCGTATCTCAACAGCTGTTTTTAAGAAAGGAAGTTCCATGAGGACAGGGAATTTATCCATCCAATGTATCCAATACATCTCCGGTGTTCAGAACAGAACCTGCAGAGAGTTGTTTGCTATAGTAGAACAGAGATTGTGTCATTATTTTTTTAATTTTGTATTTCTTAAAACAGCTGGCACATATTTGTAAAATTAAGTATTTATTCACTAAAAAAGGGATAAGGAGGCCTAAGGTCATTGCTCCTGAAACCTGGGAAGTTGGTGCCTGAGTCAGAATTAATACTCTAGTTTTCTTATTACCAGTACATTGTTTTTTAAATTAGTGCCCTACAGTGCGATGGTCAAGTCTGTTTCTGCCATCTCTCTGATAGACTTCAAATCCAGACTCAATCCCCTTTTAACTGGTGATCTTGGCCAATTCACTTAGCTTCTATGTCTCAGTTTTCTCATCTTCAAAATGAGAAAAATGAGGTTTTCCTCATAGGATTGTGAGGATTTGGTAGGAAAAAAGATAGCCCTTGTCCTTGGAACACGGTAAATGCTCAATAAATGATAGCTGTTATCATAATGGGAAACGCTGGTGGAGTAGTGCTTAAAAGCTGAGGCTGCTAACCAAAAAAGGTGGGCAGTTCAAACCACCAGGCCTCCTTGGAAACCCTATGGGGCAGTTCTATTCTGTCCTATAGGGCCGCTATAAGCTGGAATCAACTCGACAGCAGTGGGTATTATTATAATGTAGCCCTGGTGGTGCGGTGGTTAAGAGCTTGACTGATAACCAAATAGTCAGCAGTTTGAATCCACCATCTGCTCCTGGAAAACCTATGGGGTAGATATACTCTGTCCTATAGATCACTACGAGTTGGAATTGACCCAAATGCAATGGGTTGATTTTATTATTATTACTATTACGATACAATAAATGACCAAAATAAACTACAACTTGCACTCTACCTAGTACAAAAGATCCTGGAATAGGAGCTTTTCTTCCATTTACCCTCTGATATAGTGATTTTAATTGTCATTTTTACAGGAAACTGAGTCTCAGAGATGTGGAGTAAAACTCACTGATGGTCACATGACTAGTAACTGCTGGCCTGTGTGAAAATAAGTCGATTTGGAAAGCATTGTCATCTTATTAGCATTTAGGCTGTCCAACCACTAGTATCCCCTTCTCTCTCAGTAGCTCATTGTTTTGTGCTCAAGCTGACTTACTGGTTTCAATTGCTTTGAAGTTATATATATATATATATATATATATATATATATATATATATATATATAACGATGGCAATGGGTTTTTATATATATATATATATATATATATATATATATATATATATAATAGCACAGTGTTTCCTGTGTAACAATTGGTTTAGTCTATATAGCTGCAACCCAATACTCTTTGGATTTAATGAAGTAAATGAATGTTTCAACCAAGACTTCCTTCAAGATCTGATTTGTTTTTTAAGAAATCCCATTTTGGGACTGACACCTCGCCTGATTCAAGAATGTCATTATGGTGTGAGGTAGAATGAGCTTTTGCTTATAAATAAGGTTATATGCTGCCACATGAGTCAAATATCTTGCTTTTATTGCTTCTCTCTTCTAATACAGTACAGATTTTCACCTTCCAGAGATTCTTAAGCCAAGCTGTTTTTCAACATTTCTAAGGTTTTTGTTCCTTTTTCCCTTTTTCTAATAAAATGATGGGATTAGAAGAACTGTTATTATAAATCTTGAAAATATGATGTAGCCTCCTTTCCCCCTGTCCTCTTAACATTCTAAATAAAAATAAATCCCGTTCTCTCTTGACATTTTGTACTTATTCTTTAAATTGCATATTTCTTTCTTGTACCACATATCACAAACCCAATATTTTTCTTGAGAATCAGAAGAAAAAGCAAAAGTACTGTTTATCTAATAAAAACGTGTATTTATTAAACTTATGGGTTTAATTTTAATTATTTCAATCTGTGATGCCTTATTAGCTAAAATATAAAAATGCATAGCGATAAAATGCTCTAAACATATAGTGTGTATTGACTGAAATAAAAGTAACCAGACTTCTCAATTTTTGTTATGCCTAAAACAGTTAGATATTTAAACAAAAGTTTTCTATGGCTTTGATTGTATAAGTCTCTAATTTTCCCTCCCACTAAGGATTCAGACACACCCTTGAATAGAGCTTAAAATTAAAGTATCTGACAACTATATAATGTATCTAAAAAAAAACAAAAACCACACATATACTGCCAATTCCTATGAACGAAAAGATAATTGGAAAAAAAGAAAAAACAGACACAGTTATAAAGGTGAACTAATAAGTTCTCAGCAGTGTTTAGTACGTAGTAAGCATGCTATTAATGTTAGCTGTACTCATCAACATGATCTTCATCACCATCATCATCACCATCATCACCATCACTACATCACCACCATCACCATTATCATGATCACCATCACCATCAACATCATCAACACCATCATCATCATCACCATCATCATCACCATCACCATCAACATTATGCTTCCAAAATCCAAGTGCCATAAATGAGGGTTGCAGCCTGTGGATAAAAAGGTAAGCCACCAAGTTGGTAATTATTTTATTAAAGTGTTCAGTCTCTATTAATTCAGAAAAATTCTTATCAGTGAGGACTAATGTGTATTCATGGTGAAATATTGTGATCTAGGAACTTGCATTTCTCTGTACATTTTCATGAGTGTGTGAAATGCTTAGATTGATAGAAATGGAAGTGCTATATAAACGGGAATCTGAACCTCACCATTATTTTGACATTTTTGCAGATACTATTCTTATGGGCAAGAAAGTAAAATGTAGGTCAGCTGATATAACAGTCAGTGAGTTCATCTCCGGTGGTATGCTTTGGGACTTTGCCCTGTTCAAAATTTTTCATAAGCCTTGAATTAAGACAGTCTTAATAAACATGGTTATAGAATGTACAGACAAAATGAAGAAGGATAGTTAATATGTTAAATGAGAGAAATCAGGTATTAAAAGATCTTAAGACTTGGAGTATCAGGATGAAAGTAGCAGAGCAACTGTTAAGGAAAATAAATATTATCTTTTGCCTTTGGGTTCAAAAACAAAAATGCACAAGAACAAACACACACAAACATGTAAAGTTCTTTTTGTTTCAAATTGGGATGCAGTAGACTTGACTATAGATCTTTGTCAAATGCGGAGGAAACTACACTGAAAAACATTTTGGCAGTTTCTTAGGAAATTAAACATGCAGCTATCATGTGATCCAGAAATTGCGGTCATGGGCATTTACCTCTGGGAAATGAAGACTTATGTTTATACAAAAACCTGTACATAAATGTTTATAGAAGTTTTATTAATAAAACAAAACAAACCCACTGTTGTCAATTCCTACTCACAGCAACCCTATAGGATAGAGCAGAACTTTCCTATAGGGTTTCCAAGGAGCTGCTGGGGGATTCGAACTGCCCACCTTTTGGTTAGCAGCCGAACTCTTAACCACTAGGCCATAAGGGCTCCAGAACTGTTACTAATAATAGCCCAAAATTAGAAGCAACCCAGATGCCCTCCAGTTGGTTAATGATTAAACCGGTACGCTCATATCACAGAATACTACCCAGCAATAAAAAGTAATGCATCCAACAACTTGAAAAAACCTCTAGAGAATTATGCTAGTGAAAAAGTCAATTTCAAAAGGCTGCAGTCTATGTGATTCCATTTATATTACATTCTTGAAATGTTAAAATCATAGCAATGAGAAACAGATTAGGGTTAAGGAGAGGTTGAGGTGGAAGGGTATGGTAACAGGAAGGATCCTTGTGGTGGTGTGTTCTGTGTCTTGGCTGTATCAGTGTCAACATCCTGGTTGTGATATTGTCCTATGGTTTTACAAACTGTTCCTCCTGGGGAAACTAGGTGAAGGCTGTCTGTATTTTCTACGATTGCATGTGAATCTACAATGATCTTGTGATGGTTAAGATTGTGCATCAACTTGGCTTGGCCATGATTCTCAGTGTTTTAGCAGTTGTATAATGTGATCACTTCCCTGTTGAAATTTGATATGTGATCACCCCCATGATGGAATCAGCTGAGTGGTAGCAGTGGGTTTGAGGCCTGTGGCAGCTCACCACCCCGTCAGCCTTCATCTCTCCACCTTCCGCTGCCTACTCCCTTCCTGCTCGCCTTGCAAAGGTTGTTGGTTTGTTCTGGATCCAGAAACTGCCTCTTGTCTGACGTCTGGTTCTTGGGACTTGAGCTAGCAGCTTACCTATCCATCTTGGGATTCACCAATCTTCATGGCCTGTGAGCAAGAGTCCTACTCCCTGACCTGCACATCTTGGGTTTGCCAGCCCCTGCAGCTAAGTGACTCAGGAGAAACCTTGCAGTCTTGCCTGCCGACCTTGGGGATTCCTTGACCATCACAACCTATGAGTGGGATCCCTGCTCTCCAACCTACTCATCATGGGTTCACCAGCTTCTGTGGCTCCGTGAATTGGGAATGATCTCTATCCTGATCCAAGGACCTGGGATGTTCCAACCCCTACAATCCGGTGAGCTGTTTCCTTGGTATAAATCTCTCTATATGTATTCATATGCATTACTGGTTTTGCTTCTCTAGAGGACCCAGCCCAAGACAAATTTCAAAATAAAGTTTTATTAAAACACATGCTGAAAGTCAATTAGATGTAGGGTCAAGCAACACTATTTGGACCAGTCAAGGGAAGATGTGCTTCTCCTCTATTCTTTACTGGTCAGACTGCATCTGACTAGGATGTTTAGTTCTGGGAACCATGTTTTCAGACAGACGTTGAGAAATGGGGTGAATGTAGAAAAGATTTGCCAGCAAGTAAACCAAAAAATCAAACCGGTTGCCATCGAGTTGAATCTGACTCATAGTGACCCTACAGGACAGAGTAGAACTGCTCCATAGGGTTTCTAAGGAATGGCTGGTGGAGTCCAACTGTAAATCGTTTGGCTAGCAGCTGAACTCTTAACCACTGAGCCACAAGGGCTCTGCCAGCAAATAGAGGCCTAAATATGTATCACATAACGGTGTTTGAAGGAGTTGTGGCTATTTAGCCATGGGAAAAAATAACTAAGGAAATTCCCTAAAATTGATTGCAAAAATTTGAAGACTATCCTAATGAGAGGTTAGATTTTGTTTCTCTCCAGGCGGTGGAAATAATGATGTATGGATGTTATAGGCAGGAAGACAGTCTCAATAAAAGAAAGAACTTTATGACATTTAAAGCTGTCCCCAAGTAGAAAAAGCAAGACACTGAGTTCTTTGTCTCTTAGAGGGTTCAAAGAACAACCCCAACAAAATCAGCAGTTAACATTTATCCAACTCTTAGTATTGGCCACTGTCCTAACTGTTTTATACACATTATTTTATTCATTCCTCCCACTCACTCAAAGGGACAGGTGTACGGTTATTCTCATTTTATAAATGAAGCACAAAGGGCTTAAGTTACTTACCCAAGATCACATAGCTGGTAAGTGCCAAAGCTGGAACTCAAACCCATTCTGTCCTTTAGGTCCGATTATGTATTGGTCGAGATATTCTTTACCTTTCCAGCTTCCTAAAGATTCTCTGATTCCTTGAGTTTACTCATTACTGATCAACATTATCCTGTTGATGGACTTCATCACCAATAATCATGTTTCAAACTTGGAATTCTCCTAAAACATTAAGAAGATTAGGGATGATATTTTTAAAATCTAACAATTTGCATATAAAGGAATCACAGCAAAATTCTTACACTTATATAAATTAGTAGAATTCACAGGCAATAGAAAAAGAAACACAAACAATGTTAGTGGACTTGAAATGTATGTCAATTCAACCAAACTTCCTAGTCCTGAGAGAAACAGCTACTAGGGCTTTGACAATGTTGGACAAATGAGATGCAGCTGTCAGAGATACATCTTGGTCATCAAGACAGAAGGGCATCAATGAAATTGTGTGTTCTTTATGGTTCTAAGACTGACTGCCAACTCCAGAGGTCTGTAATCTCAGTTGGGTGATAGTATTGGAGTTGAATGGACTCAAGGAAAATGATTACCGAAACTAATGAAAGGCTAACATTTAAGCCAAAATGACTATTTATTCTTAGGGGTGGTACACCTTTACAGTGACCTTTCCAAGGACACCTTGTGTCCACAATCAGGACATGCCTGTCTAGATTATGAAAGTCCCCTGGAAGTTGTCTAGATAGATGCAGAATTAAAAAAAAAAAGAGAACTGAATTCTTGGGGGAGACTTTTCTGGGGAAGGCTCCTTTCATCCAAGCTGTACCCCAGTCTGATGGGCTTTCCCTAGTTCTTAAGGAGAACCATTTTTGCAGTCATGGTATTCCATTTGCAAGATCTGGTACTCCCTCCCTGAACCTTGGTGGACAAGGACCATCATGTGCATGATCATTTGTATCTCCTTTTCAGTCTCTATGCAGACCACGCTTCTTTGCTTAAAACACTCTATCTTCAGACTTATTAATAGAATTGATTAGGCTACAGCTTTCTTTTTCCTCAGTTCCGTTCTGGGCAGAAGATATGTGTTAGTTTGAGTTAGGTTTAAACGTTTCCTAACCTCTTGAGTCCCACCACACATCTGTCAGTTTGTCTTATCGTGGTGGCTTACATGTTGCTGTGATGCTGCACACTATGCCACCAGTATTTCAAATACCAGTGGGGTCATCCATGGTGGACAGGTTTCAGCAGAACTTTCAGACTAAGACAGTCTCAAAAGAAAGGCCTGGCAATCTACTTCCAAAAATGAGCCAATGAAAGCCTTATGGATCACAGAATATTGTCTGATATAGTGCTGGAGGAAACCCTGGTGGTGCAGTGGTTAAGTGCTACGGCTGCTAACCAAAGAGTCAGCAGTTCGAATCCACCAGGTGCTCCTTGGAAACTCTATGGGGCAGTTCTACTCTGTCCTGTAGGGTCGCTATGAGTCGCAATCGACTCGACGGGTGAGTTCCCTGCACTTGAAATACACCATGGCCACGACAACGGACTCAAGCATACCAATGATCATGACGATGGCACAGTATGAGATAGTGTTTCATTTTGTTATATGTGGGGTCACTGTGAATTGGGGCCAACTCAACGGCAACAAACAACACAACAACCTCCTCTGTGACATATCTCGTGACAATATTTTACTGTAAGTTTCCCCTACAGATGGGTGATTTTCATCTTTTACGCATCAGTTCTTTCTAGTTTTGCTCCAAAGCTTGGTACTAATTCCCTTTTTAGTGACTTCAGCAACTGCAGAGTCATCTTCTGTAAAATCATGTTTTCTCAGTTCTAAGGGGATTTTCAGAAAGTGTAAAAGTGAATTTTCTAAAACTAAATACAACCAAATTCCTTAAAATATTGGCATTTAACAAACTTAATGTTGGTTTTCTGCTCCTCTCCCGTTCTCTCACTGTGTTCAGAGAAAAGCCCTTCCCTACACTTAGGACACCTACAGTCCTGCTCAGTAAAAATGTTCTCCATGAACAGGGATGCCAACACCAGGAGGTAATTCAAGCAAGAAGAGAGATGGAAGCAGCTGAGAATCTCAGGTTTTGCTCTGCAGCTGATTAGCACCAACAGGGCTGAGCGTGTCCCATGGTTTACCCAGGACCATTGCAGTTTATGCCTATTGTCCTAGAGGAATTACTGTTAGTGCTCCCTTTCACTTTCAGAAGTGTCCCAGTTCAAATAATAAATTACATGGTCACTCTAGTTATGTCGCTCCTTAACCCTAAAAGTGGGCCAGGTTTCCGGATGGGGAAACAAGGACAGTTAATGGAGAGGAGTAATATGGTGGGGGAGAACGGGAGAAAGGAGATGTTAACCCCTAGCTTGGAGGTCTTGGGCTTGGTCTTCCAAAACTCATCAAAGAAGACTTCTGAGCTGTTAGAAACCGGGCAGAAGGAAAGTAACTTGTGTTCTTAGCTAAGCAGGGCTTCTTATCAGCTGTAGAAGCTACTTCTGATTGTCTGTCTAGCTTTTCCTGTCTTACTTGAGAAGAACTAGCTAAAGCTGTGCTTTTCCACACAGGACACAAAGTGGTTTTTCATCTTGTATGTGCTCAGGCTACAAGAGCTGATGGAGGTTAGCTCCAGGCTCAGCTGTGAAGTAGAATGCTCAGTGTCCTGGTTACCTAGTGTTGCTGTAACATGAACACCACAAGTGATGGCTTTAAAGAACAGAAATTTATTTTCTCACAGTTCTGGAGACTGAAAGTTCAAATTAGCATCTCAGCCTTGTCGATTTCTTCTGTTAGCCTCTTCCAGTTTCTGGTGTCTATTGACAATCGTGGACAATCCTTTGCTTTTAGGCTATCCTCACATGTCATCTTTCTTCCTCTGTCTGTGTCTATCCCGGTCTTTTTATAACTCAGAAGGGATTAGGTTTAGGATCAACCCTACAATGTTATGGCCTCGTTAACATACAGGAATAAAAACCCTATTTCCAAACAGGATAACATTCATAGGTACAAGGACCAGGAATTCAACATATATTTGGGGGGAGGGAGCACAATTCAATCCATAGCATTCAGACCTCCCCTTCTGTTCCTTTTTCAGTCATGCATGGAGTCCCTTTGTCCTCACTGCCCCATGAGGGCAGGCCTGGGCTGGGTGCTGTTCTCTGCCTCTGCAGCACTCATGCATGATCCCTTGGAGCACTACACTCTTCTGTGCCAGGGCCTCCTTGTCTGCCTCCCATAATAGCCTGTGAACCATATGAGGACACAGGCTGTGTCATCTTTGTAACATGAGGTTGAGTTAGTGTCGACCTACTGTGGAGCCTTAACTAACAAAGAATTCAGTGGATAGTTCCCTTCCTGCCTTGTGACCATTGTCTCCATTTTGGTCTGGTAACCAACCAAGCCAATTCAATGACTGGGATTTTCTCCCACATGAAAAAGCTGAGGCCTATAACTCTCATTTGTTGTTCGGGGTTTCTTCAGATCAATTTTTATATTTCCCTCTACCCTGTTTCTACTAAAAAATTGAAACTTGTAAATGCGACCTATGTACTAAAGTTTTTTTTATAAAAGCGAATTCGTATAGCGTAGGAAAGATTTTTTTCTGAGTTCTCTTGCCATTTGTACTTGACAAAGGGAATACGTTCCTGCTGACTTTCACAGGCAGTCAAACTTTGCCATTATTTTGCCTGACGGTCTGGCTACTTCTGAGTGGTTAGACATTCATCTGAAGATTCAGACTGGGGAGACTAACAACTCCCTTGCAGAGTAAAACACAGCTCTCAATCTCAACAAATTTAGTTAAACAGGAGCTTATAGAATCCCACCATGTGAGAAGGGCTGTGTTGCTGCAACTCAGTTGGAAATTCCCCTTCAGTAGCTACAGGTTTAGTTAGTTTTATGCCCCCCACCACAGAAGCCTTGGTGTTGCCTCTGTTGGTCTTCTGAACCTCAAAGGGTTAAGCTGCCTGCAGAACAGCTAGCCTAACATTTCCTGGTACCAGGAAGGCCTGGTTCACAAAGTTGTACATCTTAAGTTATAATACTGGATGATGCACCATTCACCACCTCCTCCTTAGGACTGTGGCAGGGAGACCCCAGTGTGGCCCTCATGACTCCCACCTCTTGGTGTTCACACCATAGGTAATCCCCTCCTCTTGAGTATGGGTGGGCTTCTAGCTAATAGACTATAGCAAAGGCAAAGAGATCTTGCCGTTGTAATTAAGGCCCCAAATCAGTTGATTTTGAGTTAAGGAAACTGGGTGAGCCTGACATCATCAGGTGAGAGCCCCTCTGAGAGACCTGGCCCTCCCTGAGGTGAGAGCCTTTCCTTGTGGGCTGATGAAGTAAGAATCGTGTTGTAGAGCCAAATGGCAGGAAATGGAGGGTGGCCTCTAGGACCTGACGGTAGCTGTCAGCTGATAGCCAGCAAAAAATGGGGCCCTGAATCATATAGCAGCAAGGAAATGAATTCTGTCACCAACTGGAAGGTTCTTGGAAGCAAATTCTTCCAAGTCAAGACTCCAGATGAAAATGCAGCCCAGCCAACACCCTGATAACAGCCATGTCAGACCCTGTACAGAGGCCCCAGCGAAGCCATCCCTGGACTCCTGCCTGCAGACACTGTGCGATGATCAATGCGTGCTGTTGAAAGTGGCTAAGTTTGTAATAATTTGTAATGTGGCCGTAGAAAATGAAAGTCAGGATTGGACTCTCCCTCCCCAACTGCTGTGGGGTTGGCAGCGAGTCCCTCTCTGGGAACTGTCCCCTGCCAAAGACCTCCCTTTCTGAAGGTCATGCAATGGCTGGTCAGTGAGTGGTGAGGAGTGGAGGAATATGAAGGGATGAACTGCTTGCCTCTAGGTGGGACAAGGCTGAGGGACCCTGTCAGCTCTCAGTGGGATGGGCTGTGGCCTTGGTTGTGAATTTGAGGCAGGTCAACTTCCTCCCTCTCTAAATCCTGCCTTCTTGACCCCCCCAGAGGTGTGATGGAAGACTACCCCAGAATAAACTTCCTGCATGTTGATCTCCATCTCAGACTCTGATCTCCCAGGAAGCCTGTTTTCTTTAATATTTCACTTATTCTTATGTGGTCTCCCTTAAAGACCAAAGACTAAAGGAAAAGGCAGTTGAGAAGAGCAGGTGTGGGTGACCTTGTTTTATATGATTTTTTTTTCTAAATTTTAATTATTTTGTTGTTGTTGTTGAGAATATACGCAGCAAAACATACACCAATTCAACAGTTGCCACATGTACCATTCAGTGACATTGATTACATTCTTTGAGTTGTGCAACGGTTCTCACAGTACTATTCTGAGTTGTTCCTCCCTCACCATCTTCTTCTGAGTTGTTCCTCTCCTATTAACATTAAATCATTGCCCCTTAAGGTTCTTACCTAACCTTTTGAGTTGCTGTTGTCAATTTGATCCCCTATAGATATTTCTTGAAAGAGCGTAATACTCAAAGCAGACCTTTTGTACTAGTTAAGCTAAACTATCATTCAGTTTTAAGATGATTTTGGGATATTTTTGGTTTAAGATTTAAAGATTATGTCATGGCAATAGTTTCAGGGGTCCATCCACCTTCCATGGCTCCAGAAAGTCTGAAGTCCACGAGAATTTCAAATTTGTTCTGCATTTCTCCCCTCTTGATCAGGATTCTTCTATGGAATCTTTCATTAAAATGTTCAGTAATGGTAGCTGGGCACCATCCAGTTCTGCTAGTCTCATGGCAAAGGAGGAAGTTGTTCATGGAGGCAATTAGCCACAAATTCCATATCCTCCTCCTATTTTTGACTCTTTCTTCCTCTTGTTGCTCCAGGTGAATACAGACCAACCATAGTGCTTTGGAAGCTTTTAAGACCCCAGGCACTATGTAAAAACCTAGGAGGTAGAACAGGAGCATTAAACACTTTATTAGGCCAATTAACTAGTATATACCATGAAACCATGACCCTAAACCTCCAAACCAAGGAACCAAATTCCATGAAGTGTTTGGTTGTACATAAGCAGCTTCAGCAGTCGCTCTTTTTTTTGTTGTTGTTGCTATTGTAAATATGTCTATCACACAACTTTCCGCAGTTCAACTTTTTACAGCTGTACAACTTATTGACAGCAATTATAATAATTGGCTGTGCAACCCTGCCCTTAATCAATGTGATTTTTCCATCACTGTTAACCCCTCTTTTCTCCCTCCTTCCTATCCCTGATGACCACTAATGAACTTTGGTCTCTATAAACAAACCAAAAAAAATCCAAACCCACTGCCATTGAGTCGATTCTGGCTCAGAGTGACCCTATAGGACAGAATAAAACTGCCCCATAGGGTTTCCAAGGCTGTAAATCTTTACGGAAGCAGACTGCCACATTTTTCTCCCGTGGAGCAGAGCAGCTGGTGGGTTCAAACTGCTGACCTTTTTGGTCATTTACCTTTTCTTGTCTTTTTACATAAGTGAGGTCATACAATATTTGTCCTTTTGTGATTAGCTTATTTTGCTCAGCATAACGTCTTTAAGCTCCATCTATACTATAACGTGTATCAAGACTTCATTTCTCTTGCTGGCTGAGTAGTATTCCATAGTATGTATGCACCACATGTTGTTTATCCATTCAAATGTTGATGGACATTTAGGTTGTTTCCACCTTTTGTATAATGTGAATAGTGCTGCAGTGAACGTTATTGTACAAGTCTGTTTGAGCCTCTGCCTTCAAGTCTTTTGTGTATATACCAGGACTGGAATTGCTGGGTCATATAGTAGTTCTATTTCAGTTTTTTAAGGAACCACCACTCTTTTCCCCAAGGGCTGTACCATTTTGCATTCCCACCGGCAACGGATAAGGGTCCAATTTCCCCACATCCTCACCAACATTTGTTATTTTTCTGTTTTTTTTTCCCCCAATCCTAGCCATCCTAGTGGGAGTGAAATGGTATCTCATTGTGGTTTTGATTTGGATCTCTCTGATGGCTAATGATGCTGAGGATGTTTTTGTGTGTTTGGTAGCCATTCAAATGTCCTTTTTTGTGAATTGTCTGTCTATTCAAGTTTTTGTCCATTCTGTGATTGGGTTATTTGTCTTTTTGTTGTTAAGTTGTCAATATTTTATATATATTTTGGTTATTAGATTCTTGTCGGATATATGGTTTCCAAAGATACTCTCCTGTTCGGTAGCTTGTCTTTTCAGGTTTTTTGGTAAAGTCTTTTGACAAACAAAAGTTTTGATTTTTATGAGGTCCCATTTATTTATTTTGTCTTTTGCTGTTTATGCTTTTGTTGCTTTGTTAGATAGGAGCCCTGGTGATGCAGTGGTTAAAACCTTGGCTGCAAATCACAAGTTTGGCAGTTTGAATCCACCAGCTGCTCCTTGGAAACGCTGTGGAGCAGTTCTACTCTATCTTATAGAGTTGCTGTGAATTCAAACTGACTTGATGACAATGGGTTTTCAATGGGCTTCTATTGTTGAAAGCTAGGCCTGACAGCTTTGCCTCTGCTTGTTCTTCTAAGAACTTTATTGTTCTAGCTGTTGGGTATTTTGAGTGCCTTCCAACCTAAGGGGCTCATCTCGCAGCACTATATCAAGCAATGTTGTGTTGTGACTCATAGTGTTTCATTGGCTGATTTTGAGAAGCAAATCACCAGGCTTTTCTTCCCAGTCTGTTTTAGTCTGGAAGTTCTGCTGAAACCTGTCCACCACAGGTGACCCTGCTGGTATTTGAAACACCAGTGGCATAGCTTCTAGCACCACAGCAACACGCAAGCCATCACAGTACAAGAGGTGGGAGGTGGAAACTCAGCTTAGACTCACCGAGTTGTTCCCTAATCTCTGATATGTCACTGCACAGATGGAAAGAGATGGGAAGAGCCATCTTCTCCTTTTAGATCAGAGTTCTGAGTAATACGGTTTATGGTGATTTAGCAATAATGATAGGTAACACCCACACAGTGCTTGCTGTGTACCTGGCACTGTCCCAAACACTTCACAAATACTAATTCAATCCATCCTCACAGCAATCCTGTTGGTAGGTAATATTAAAGTGATTAACAGATAAATGCCCTCTAGTATGGTTTGCGTTTCACACAACTTCCACTTCAGAAAAAGGGTCTAGGCTCATGGACTAATGCTTGGAAAAGACAAGTAATTCAAGCCATCAATGAATTTGCTAATAGTTCTTTCTCTCTTTAGAAAATAATTGGTTTTCAGTGTGGGTATTATATAAAATACATGCCTATTCTTGACTGTTCTGGGACCAATTACTAAACTTTTAAAATAACTCGGGCTCATTTCCTCTTTCTCTTCTCTCTCCCCTGTCTATCTTCTGAGTGTTCCTCTGTTCATAGACACATACCCTTGTGAAAAGAAGAGGAGATGAGCAAGAACTCAAACCTGTCAGACGTGGTTACCTGTGACCAGCTCTGGCAAAGACCAGGTGGGCGAGGAGCTGGACACTAATGGGAGCCCTGTCAAGGCCACTTTCACATCAGCCTTGTTCCCACCTGCCATGGTGGCTCCATGCTGCCTCTGAGGTCTAGGGCCCAGAACACTAGACAACAGGAAAGCGTTGATTATTCTCAGTTTATTTTGAGTTGTGAATTTTCCCTTTAATTTATTACCAAAAAGTTCCTGGTCAAACACCAGTTTAGTGCAGTTCCACTGAGCATTTGAACATGTTTGTTATTCAGTCTATTCTTAAACCGTTGATGTTTGCTGGCCACCTTCTCTGCCTGGTGTCATTCTGTGCTGACTACAGAAAATGCATATATCCCAGCCTCCACCATGGAGGAGTGGCTGGAGAAAAAAAGAAATATGAATGGACAAAATGAGAAAAGTAAGTGCTTTTATTGTCTCTTTTAAAACAAATAATAAGTAAATTGTAAAATGTTCCTGTACCTCTTATTCTCTATTTTATTTAGAATCTCCAGTGTATGTGTTTCCAACCGCTGCTGTAATAAATTACGACAAATGTGGTGGCTTAAAACAACACACATTCACCATCTTACTGTTCTGTAGGTCAAAAGCCCAAAATGAGTCTCAATGGGCTGAAATCAAGGTGTCGTGAGGGTTGCATCCCTTCTGGTGGCTCTGGAGATAATCTACTTTCTTGCCTTTCCCAGCTTCTAGAAGCTGCCTGAATTCCTTGGCTTGTGACCTCCTTCCATCTTCAAAGCCAGCAATGGTTGGTTGTGTCTTTCTCACATCATATCACACCACTCTGACTGTGCCTCCTCTGCTGGCTTATTCCATATTTAAGGGCCTTTGTGATTACATTTGGAGCCCTGGTGGTGTGGTGGTTAAGTGCTCAGCTGCTAATGAAAGGTCAGCAGTTCAAACCCACCAGCCACTTCATGAAAGAAAGATGTGGCTATTGGCTTTTGTAAAGATTCCAAAAAAAATAAAACCAAACCTATTCCCCTCGAGTAGATTCCAACTCATAGCAACTCTATAGGACACAATAGAACTGCCTCATAGGGTTTCCAAGGAACAGCTGGTGGATTCAAACTGCCCACCTTTTGGTTAGCAGCTGAGCTCTTAGCCACTGCACCACCAGGGCTCCATTGTAAAGTTTACAGGCTTGGAGGTCCTGTGGGGCAGTTCTACTGTATCATACAGAGTCACTACAAGTTGGAATCAACTCAATGGCAATGGGTTTTGGTTGATTCCATTGAACCCACCCAGATAATCCAGGGTAATCTTCGTATCTTATAGTTAGCTGATTAATTCCAGGGGCGATCTTAACTCCCCTTTGCATAACATATTCAGAGGTCCTAGGGATTAGACATGGACACCTTGGAAAGGGCATTATTCTGCCCATCACATCCAACACGTATATTTTTCACATAATGCCATGTAGACCAAATTCTGTGTAGACCAATGGACATTGCTATTTAAACAAATAAAACAAGAGAAAGAAAATAAAAATCTTATCATATCATATTAATGATAATTAATGCAAAAACACAATTATCCACTTTATGTTCTTGGGTGAAGGTGGTCATGCGCACAATCATTAGTAATTATTACTGCCCACAGTCGAGTCAGTTGAGTTTAGAATATTGTCATCATGACGCAGAAACAAGTGCTGCTGGCTCTGTGTACTGGCAAAATGAGCACTCAGTGTAATTAATTGCCAAATGATGCAATACAGGCAATGTGTATTTTCAGAAGAAAGAATGAATCTCTATCCTTTTCCATTCTTCCTGATGATTCACGTGTACTTGAAGTGGGCTAGAAATCCAGAATTCTTCCATTCATTCAAGTTTATCAGCATGCTTGGGAGATACTTTTTTAAGTGTCTGACAAATGTTAGGCACTGTGCTAGGGAATGAGAAAACGATGGTAAACAGAAACACACATGCTCTTTGCGGTCATTGAACTTTTGACCTAATGAGGGTCCATGTGGGAAATCTTATAAGCCTTATGAAGGAAATAATGGAGCTCACTTGGAAGCATTAGTAGGATTTAAAGTGGGTGAGAAGATGAGGAAGATATTCTAGGACCAGGAAGGAAAGCTGAGTAAAACCACCAGGGCAGAGATGCATCTGGGGACTGGCCTCTGTATTGCTACCTCTTGTGGTCTCTAATTCCTGTGTTGGTTCCCATGACATCGCTCTGAGGCACACAAACTCAAAATCAGGGTGGAAGTACTGGGAGAAATACATTTTCTGGGCTGAGGGGAAGAGAATCAGAAGTCTGACTTTAGGGAACAGACGGCAATTGTATAACAGTGAACAAAGGCAAAGGCTGTTTATGCCAAGTTCAGAAAATGCTGAAAGTTGAAGGGCAGCTCATGACATTTCACTCAGCGACATGCATTCCAAAGAGCTGACATCGAGGGTTGGACGCTGAAGAGCTGAAAACAAGACTTAGAAGAGAAATCAAGGAGTGCTCATTGTTTAAATAAAATATTAGATGATCTTTTAAAACAAGTATCTGTAATTTTTTTTCTGGATGGTAAACAGGCCCTGAGCATCCAGTTTTTCATTTTGAACAATTACAAGTTATCATATTGACTTAGGGTTTTTTTTTTTTTTATTGATTTCCTACTAATAATTATTTTGACAAAATACTCTGCCCCGACAAAGTCATTAAGAACAAAACAAACAGAAAAGCACCACCATGATCTTTGTAAGGAGCCCTGATGGTGCAGTGATTAAGAGTTCAGCTGCTAACCAAATGGTCGGTAGTTTGAACCCACCAGGAGCTCCTTGCAAACCCTATACCACAGTTGTCCTCTGACCTATAGGCTCACTATGAGTTAGAATCGACTCAATGGCAACAGGTAACAGGATCTTTGAAAAGTTGTTACAGACTTCAGGAAGTGAGGAGGAAGGAGGCTTCCGCCAAAGACCTTGACCATGGGCTGCACAACTGTCTTAGTGAGGGGAAGTAATTCTGACTGCGTGATAGAGTAACCTTAAAATCTCAGTGTTCTAGCACAATAAAGGTTTATAGCTTGCTTTTGTCAGAGTTCAACACGGTTGTGCTCCAGTCATTCAGGGACCCAAGACCTTCCATGCTGAGGCACAGCCATCTTCCACGTGTCCTCCTGCAGACCCAGACGTCAGCTACCCCATGGACCAGGGTTGGTGCAGAGAGGGGTTAGGGAGGCATGCTGCTTTTAACTGCCTCATCCTGAGAATGGCACATCGCTTCTGCTCACTTTCCCTTGGAAGAACAAGTCACATGGTGTCTTAGGCTGGGTTCTCTAGAGAAGAAAAACCAGTGAAGTACATATATGTATATATAACATATATAGACCCAGAGATAGAGATTTATCTCAAGGAAATGACTCACACAGTTGTAGAGGCTGGCAAGTCCCAAGTCTGTGGGTCACGAGTCAGGCATCAGGCTAGAGGCTTCTCCTGACTCACATAGCTGCAGACACTGATAAACCCAAGATCCACAGGTCAGGCAGCAGACTTCTGGCTCACAGTTGTGAAGGCTGACAAATCCAAGATCAGCAGGTAAGATGGCAGAGTGCTGGTCCAAGTCCCAAGAACTGGAAGTCAGATGCTGATAAGCTGAATGCAGGATCCAGAGTGAGAAAAAGCCAGCTAGCTTTGCCAGAAAGTCCACCTATATTGGACAGAGACCACACCCCCAAGGAAACCCCTTTTCAATTGACAGGCTACTCACAGCAGATCTCATCAAGGAGGTGATCACATTATACCAGACCTCGTCATGGAAATGATTACATCATTATACAACTGCCAGCCTACATCGTAACTGGCAAACCACTGAGAATCATGGCCCAGTCAAGCTGACGTACCATCTTAACGATCACACATGGTTTCCTCTCTCTGTAAGCGTTCTAGGAAAAAGTGTAGCATAATTGGCACCCTGAAAGAGAAAAGCATTCAGCCAGTCTGTGCTTCAGCACTGCCACAGATTTCCAAATTATTTGGCAAAAATACAAATGTGATCTTTTGTTACAAGTCTATCGACTGAGTCAGCAGATTCTCCAATTCCTTTGGATTCCTTGGTGTCTAGATGTGCAGAGGGGACACAGATGAGAGAAGGGGAGTAGAAGACCCCCTTGAGTACCCAAGGCAGATATTGGACACATGTCAGGTGATTCCCACATCTACTTTATTCTACACCCTCACTCCCACCTGGAAAGTTTCATCACAAAGGCCCATATTTAGTGTACATACAAGAATCTCTGAATATGCTGCATTTGTCATTTCAGCCCGCCTTTTATGAGGTGCTAAGTTGTCTCAGTACACATCTGCATTTTGGAGTTTGACAGCACCTTTGCCCAGTACTGTGTCCCTGAGTGATGCAAATGGTTAATGCACTTGGTTGGAGGTTCAAGTCCACCTAGAGGTGCCTCAGAAGAAAGGCTTGGTGATCTACTTCTGAAAAACCAGCCGTTGAGAATCCTGTGGAGCACAGTTCTGCTCTGACACACGTGAGGTCACCATTGGTTGAACTTGACTCCACAGCTAACTGGCTGCCAAATAGGATCCTACAAAACTAAGCTTATGTCAGAGATGTGATCCCTGAGAATCAAGACGACACTCTCAGTAATGATTATCTGGATGTGAAAACAACGTAATTGGGGCAACCACCGCCTGTCCTTCCCCTCTGGCCTGGAGACATGGCCACAGTTATTACTGCCTCCCCTAGGAGGGAGCCTCACGGTCACACAGCCACCTTTCCCTCTCACACTTTGCCACGCTGTCTGGTGATCTAGAGAGACAGGGATTGACACCTTTTGGCTAATTCTAGAAACAATTGTTATCTGTTGATTTCCAGGCTGTTTAGCACAAACCAGTACTTGGTTCTGGTAACAGAGATGGATAATTCCAGCTCGCTGTGTTCCCTCAAGCAGCTCCTCCTCCTGCCCCAGACTCTATCCAGAGCTGTGGTAATGAGAATTGTGAGGACCCTGGTTATTCTGAAGGGAATCTGGGCCACATTTGACGGCCATTTCCTACTGGGCAGAGAAGAGCTGATAAGTGTGGCGGAGCAATCAATAGGCCTGGGTCTGAAAGGTGTTCCCATTAAAATAGGGCCATTTGGAGGCGACTTCTTACTTGTAATTTCCATCAATAAATCTATTGCACCATAGATATTTCTGTTAAAGTCTAACCCACCGGGATAATTAAACAAGGAAAAAAGCAACTGATTTATTCACGGAGATCATTCATAGGGCCATGTTTAGACTTCTGTTGTCAACTATTACCATTGCTTTTTTACACTGGAATTTTCTTCCTTTCTTCCATTTTTGCCTCAGAGATTGTGTCCTTGCATTTCACAACCAGATGGGAATTTCCTGCCAAGGATGGAGACTTGAAAATATTTTTTCAAGTAGGTAGATATAAGTTGGAGACCTGGCTGTCCTGCTTACGATCCGTGTGACCTGTCTTAGTTAAACTGTCTGAGCCTGCTTTCTCTTCTACAGAATGGGGATAAACCAGTTGCCCTTGAGTCAATTCCAATTCATGATGAACCCATGTGTCAGAGTAGAACTGTGCGCTCTAGGGTTTTCAATGGTGACTTTCTGGGAGTAGATTGCCAGGCCTTTCTTCTGAAGCACCTCTGGGTGGACTTGAGCCTCCTTTTGGTTGGCAGCTAAGTGTGTTAACCATTTGCACCGCCCAAAAGCTAAAAAACCGGTTACCATCCCGTCAACTCCAACCCACTGCGACCCATGTGTTTCAGAGTAGAACTGGGCTCCATATTATTTCCAGTGACTGTGATCGTTCAGAAGTAGATCACCAGGACTTTCTTTCGAAGTGCCTCTGAGTGGACTTGAACTGCCAACCTTTCAGCTAGTAGCGGAGTGCGTAACCATTTGCTCCATCCATGAACTCCATAAAACGGGAGTAGAATGTCAATTTGTGCTGTTTTGCAAGGATTAGACAAGCATACAAAACAGTGCAGAGGAGGCACTCATAAACCTTGGCCTTTCTTTTTTTTACTTTCTCCCCTTTTCTCTCGTTCTCCTTTCTGTCTTCTCAGGAGCACTCAATTGTTTTATAAACAGGACCCTCATAAATGGGCTTGTTGAGAGCTGAACTAAAGTGGCCCAGATTGGGAGGTTATGAGTACCTGTGTCTTCTTTGTAAAAGCAAATAATCTTCTTAAAAGCAAAATACCTTATAAAGGAGGCAAAAGTTAAAGTTGCTTCAGAAATATGCAGGAAGCCACACTCTGGAGGGAGAGAGGTGGATGCCTGAGTTCCAGGAGCCATGAGAGGAGACATCCCAGCCACGCCCTTCCCTTGGTGCCCATGACACACTCTCCTGGGTTTTCCTCATCCTCCCATCTGCTTCTTTCAGCTCCTTTGATGGCTTAGTTTTCTCCGTACAACTTAGAGTTTCTCAAGACTCATTTCTAGGCCCTTTTCACGTCTCCCTTTATCTCCTCTCCCTAAGCAACTGCATCCACGCACATAGCTTCTGTCCAGATACGTCCTGGGGACTCAGATTTTTATCTCCAGCCTAGACGTCCGCTCTGAGCTCTGGACCCATATATCCTACTGCCTACATGGCACGCTACTTGAATGTCTCAGGTGCACCAAAGAGCAACTTGGCGGGAATTAACCAATGCTGCTCCCCACCCCCCACCCCCGACCTGGCCCTGCTGCCACACTGGCTGTCTCAGTGAGTGGTGCCTGCATCCAGAAAGTTCCATGAGCCATCCTTGGCTCCTCCTTCTCTCTCACCACCACCTCCGATCAATCACAAATCCAGTCACAAATTCCACTTTGGTCCTACCAACCCATTCTGCAGACTGTAAGTGGAGGGATCTTTTTAATACCCCATCTAATGTATCTAATATGTCACCCTCCTGGGTATACTTCCAATTTAAAACCTTTCAAAGGCTTTCCATTGCTCTTAGGATAAAATTCCACAACCTTAGCATGACTTACAAGGACCTGCAGGATGTAGGGCCCCACCTATCAGTTACCTTCATCCCACATTGCTTCTCCTCTGTTCCTGGGTGCCACTGGCATTGTTAATTGCCTGGAATGCACCATACTTCTTTCCATCTTGGCACCTTCACGTGTGCTTTCCTTCTCTTTACAACTTTCTCTCCCTCCCTTCTTTCCTGAGCTAGCTTTTGCTTACCTCCAAGACCTCATCTTAGAAAATGCCTTATTTCATTGGTTTTAAAACACAGTTTCCACATTTTGTTGTTGTTGTTAGCAGCCATCAAGTCAGAACTCAATTCATACACAACACACAACAGAACGAAACTCTGCCCAATCCTGCACCATCCCTATAATCAGTTGTTGTCAGACCATTGTGATGCATAGGGTTTTCATTGGCTGAATTTTGGAAGCAGATAATCAGGCCTTTCTTCCTATTCTGTTTTAGTCTGGAAGTTACACTGAAACTTGTTCAGCATCACAGCAACATGCAAAGCTTTGCTGACAGAGAGGTGGAGGCTGCCCATGATGCACACTGGCTAGGAATTAAACCCAGGTCTGTGGCATGGGTGGCAAGAATTCCATCACTGACCCGCCACTGCCCTCTTCCACATTTTAGCATCTGTGAAATGGGGACACATCTGAAACATGTTGGCCCAGCAGCAGTTGGAACACAGTTTTTTTGGGGGGTGGGGTTGTGTATGCAAGCATCGAAACCTGCAGAATGGGGCTAGTGGCCTGGAAGGAAGTTCTGGAGACAATTGCAGAGCACTCTTTTAACCCAGAACCAATGGTCGTGGTGTGGGAGTAGGGGGTGGTGAATCAGATCTGTTAACAACATTCCCCGACCAGGTGTCAAAAATGGTAAACTCCACCTAATTGGAAATTTGGTTTAAGAGCACAGTACCAATAGGGTTGAGTTCTTTTGTGGATCCTTTTAAGAAATGTTATATTGCCAGTGCTCTTAATGACACAGGAAGTGACGGTGTGTGGGCAAGGACAGATATTGAAAACTCCTAATAGAAAGTGTTCAGGAAGAATTGGACTCTGAACGTAAAGAAATTTTAGAAATTCCTTAAGAGTTTATTTTGCTTATGTTTTCTCTTTTAGTACTGCACAAAAATGACATGCAATAAAAATCTATGTCAGATTAAAGTAAAATAGACATTCTAAGTCACAAGAAAGCATTGGGTCTTACTTAATTGGAAGCATTTTCTTCCTTCATAGTGGTACATAAATAAGCATGTGTTTTATAATTGGTGACACCTTAGATTTAATGAAATACACCCAAACCTAAGAGCAGCTTTCACTGACACCGTCCTTCTATAGGCTGTCCCATATTCCTGTACCTCCTTCTATCGCTAATAACAGTTGTAATAAATAGCAAATTGTCTAATTAGTTATTTAATGTCTGCAAGAGTGTAAGCTCAATAAGAAAAGGGACTATGTATCTTTTATGCCCAGCTTTTCTCCAGAAGCTAGAAAGGAGAGGTTGCTTTAAAGATACGTGTTTGAATGCAGGATGATTCTCTCTTCCTTTGGGTGACATAGAAGCAGACAGCTACGCCAAAACGCCTTCTGATCTGGTATAGGCCACAGTGCTTGGAAATAGACTTGGGTGGGGAAGAGCAAGACTATGCAGTGAGAGGCTTTTAGCTGCACTGAGAGGCAGTGATAGCTCTTGCCCCAACCAGCCCCTGCACACAGCACACTGCCATACAATGGCAGGCAGGCAGTCAGCGTTATTACTCCCTCTCAGGCCTCAAAGCACTCACAAGTTATCTGGAAATGATCCAGTTCCAGTTCCTCAGCCTAGAGACTAAAGTCTAAGAATGGCAGGAGACAGTGTGTGAATATGGGACAGCAACACACACACACACTATAATTAATCTCTTCCTTTTTAACACTCTCTTTTAAAGAATAAAAGAAAGGTTTAAGGCCTATAAGTCAGCGTTTCCGTGGGTGAGGGCAAGGGCTTTGGAAATGGATATGACCGTCACACATATTGGCCCTTGGATAAATGCCCATAGCATGCTCCTCCAGAGCTCCAAGCAGGTTACCAGGCAGGACCTGGGAACTCCCCCATCTCCTTGGCCAGGAGCACACCCGAGAAGGAAGGCTGCCAACTCACTCACAGCTCTGGATGCTAGAATCTTCCCTTCATGATGCCCTCAAGCAGTCAAAGCAGTGAATCTGTCTGCTTTCCATTTTTATTCATAATTCTGCCTTGTCAGCTCTGTCTTAATCACAGCTCTGAGTCTATGAAAGGAGTACAGTAAAGTGCATATATGTGAGATCCCAGATTTCAGTAGACACCCCTGTCATTTGAGATTCAGATGAAATTGGCTCACAGCCCATCCCACCTGTAGGGGGAGCCCTTCATTCTTCCCAAACTCTCCTGCAACAGAGAGAAAACTGGGGGTAGGGTGGGGCTCACATTTTTCTCACCACCTTTGGCCCCTGCTCCAGCTCCACTGGTGAGTCCAGTTTATGGATTGCCTCCCGATCTGTGTGAGCAGCTACTATATCCCACCCAGACATTCCAAGGATTCAGATTCCTTCCTTGATTTCCCTCAGGACACCTCACTCACTTTGATGGATTGAGTTGTGTTCCCCAAAAATATGTGTATCAATTTGGCTAGACCATGATTCCCGGTATTGTGTGATTGTATACCATTTTGTCATCTGATGTGATTTTCCTATGTGTTGTAAATTCTATCTCTATGATGTTGATGAGATGGGATTAGTGGCAGTTATGTTAATGAGGCAGGACTCAATCTATAAGATTAGATTTTGTCTTAAGCCAATCTTTTTTGAGATATAAAAGACAGAAGCAAGCAGAGAGACATGGGGGATTTCATACCACCAAAAAAGCAGTGCCAGGAGCACCGCCTGTGCTTTGGATCTGGGGTCCCTGCACATAAAAGCTCCTAGACCAGGGCAAGATTGATGACAAGGACCTTCCCCCAGAGCCAACAGAGAAAGAAAGCCTTCCCCTGAAGCTGCCACCCTGAATTTAAACTTACAGCCTACTAGTCCGTGAGAAAATAAATTTCTCTTTGTTAAAGCCATCCACATGTGGTATTTCTGTTATAGCAGCACTAGATGACTAAGAAACTCACATAAAGCCTTTCCTAAAGGGTAGGGAGCTGGAGAGAATGAATTCCAAACACAAACAACTCAGAATGGAATATTGGGCTCTCTTTTGGTTGAAATTCTCAGCCAGTTCTGCAGACTCAATTTCTCCCAGTTTCTTAATCAGAAAAGCTCAGCTTTCACCAACTCACGTGCTCAAGCTCATTTTCCTGCCCTTCCTCTACATCTCCAATGGACCAGTCTCTGCCAAGTGAACAGACAAGTGTGAAGATTCATTACCCTCTGATGCAATTATATTTATACCCTTCCCTCACCTTACAGGCAAATTCGGCCTGAATTAGTTTGGGTTTTAGATAATATTTTTCCCTTCCTGGTCACCTGCAGGTGCCAGCAACAGACTCAAACATACCAATGATCATGACGATGGTACAGGACCGAGGAACATTTCTTTCCATTGTATGTGGGATTGCCTTGAGTTGGAGCCACAATATACAGAGGTAACAATCATCATTGTTAGAGCTGGAAAGGACCGAGAGTTTTTCTATACAACGTCATTTTGCAGATAAAAAACTTGAAGTTCAGGTTTGTTGAGATGCCTTGCCCAAGGTCAAGGGCAGTAAGTGGCTAAGCCAGAATTAGACTCAGGTCTGTTGTCCTGCAGCCCAGGGACTTTTTGCTTTGTCCATGCTATAAAGCAGGAGTCTCAACCCAAATGCCTACTTGGAGCAGGCAAGTAGTGATGCAATGACTGAGGGGACCAGGTGTGAGTACATACTCCTGCATTGTGCAGAGTGGGGACGCATCACTCCAGACAGGGTGTTCCTGCCAACACCGTAGCTTCTGTTTGGCTCCAGCAGGTTTTTGTCATGCTAAAAGGCCTGCCTAGGGTTGCAAAGATCTTTTTCTTTTTTCAAGAAAAACTAGGAATCTGGATTTAAAAAAAATTGTATGGTCTCTTTATTAGCTCATATTTAAAACAAACACTGTGTAGGCCAACCAAGACACATTTGTAGACCAAGTTCAGCCCTAGGGTGGCCAGTTTGCAACTTCTGAGGTAAAGAATCTTTTAGAAGGATTCCCCCAAGGGTCTCTCTCTTGGCTTTCTGGGCTTTTCCCCTTGAAGTCTCTTACTATTCAGATAAGCTCCTCTATCTTCTCTCCTCCTCCCTACTCTTCCTACCTCACCTCCCCACCAATTCTGAGCCAGAAACTCATGTTCCTTTCTGTGGACTCCCAGACCTGGCTTACCAAGCTCACCCTATGATGAGCCTCAGCCTAAAGTTCCGAATGGTCCTGCCTGGCTTCATTTCCCCGCCAACTCTCGTTCACATTGCTGGAGATTTTGAGAAGTGGGTCATCCATAGTGATCCTAAATGCACTGGGGACCAGACTAGACACAGCCAACCACAGTGAACCAAATGCCTTGGAACATGCTGGCTGTTTCCGTGAATGATTCTTGCCTTCTGTGGAATTTACCTAGATGGTAATCAGAGTAAACAAAACAAAACTTATAGCTAAAGAATGGCTTTCTTTGGAGTGTGAAAACCACAAGCATATTTAGCATGCTTTGCTAAAACACCAGGAGAGCAGTTCCTAGAAATAGCCACCTCCTCACAGAATCCCTCATCAACTGCTGAAGCTACAGTGGACTTCACATGTGTAGCTCACTTCTCTGAGCAGATGACAGTGACCCCCTCCCCCCAGCACTTGTCTACCGGGGGCCACATACTCTAGTGTTTACAGGGATCGGGCAGATAAGTGACGTGAGTGTGGTGAGCCAGGTGGGGCTATGGTAGACTGGAGAGAAACTTGCTCGTCTCCAAGGGGTAGCAGTCACTTAGATCTAGCAGATTTCAGGTTGCAGGCCCAGTGTAGCAATATCTTCTGATTTTTCAAGAGAAGTGTAAATATGGATATTAAAGTTTGGTAACTAATTTAAATAAAAACAAAATACCTTTCTAATCACATAAGAGTTCTCTGAGGGTTTTATTTAGCCCATGGGTTGCCAGATAGCAACCTATACGTTGAAGGATAGGGCCAAAAACTACTTAAAAGCAGCCCAGAACACTCAGGATGTTGCTTCCACTGCTCCTATGCAGCTACTTATCCATGCTTTTAGATCCATTTCAGCAGGTCATGTAACGACCCCTAGTTTGATGCCTCTTTCCCCTAAATCTCATTCTATACAAGAATATCACATGCCACTTGAGTCTTTACAAAATATGTCCCAAACTTGATTGGGCATACCCAGGAAGAAGGAAATTAGCAAGTCTAATTACTGTCCCTGGTCCCTTTTATATTTTGTCCCAAACACGCTAGAAAACACCAGCAGCATTCAAATCACCCCTCTTCCCCTCCTATCTCAGCATACTTCACTTGTTTACAACCAGATTATCTCCAAGGTTGAAGTCATTCCCTCAGAGTAGTTACACATGTCATGCAACAGAATGATGCTCTCCCTATCCATGATCATTACACGTATCCAGAAAAGCTTGAGGTTGTTGTCATTCTGAGGCCTACAAGGAAAAGCTTATATTCTCTCCTGAGGGCGTTAGCCATTTCTTCTGTCAGTCATATGAAGATAAGACTGGTCCTTGTTCAGGAAACCAGAATGGAGGAGGCAGACCTCTGGAAGCAGAAAAAGGAACTGTACTTCTCTCTAAACAAAATTTCGTTTAACAAATATGTGTCAGGCACTATGCTACACAATTGGCCATCACATTCTTGAATTTAGACCTGTCTTTCAGGTTGCTCCTGAGTGAGAGTGGTAGAGACCGCCGTCAAAGGAGAGGGAAGGAGGAGAAACTGAACAGTCCCCAAGTAGGAGGTAAGGGAGAAATACTTCATAGGCCAGATTATCTAGTTTCTTGTGATTATCAAGGCTTATTTTTATTTTGTTAAGCAAAAGACTTTAGTAAAATTTCAGCTTTATCTCAGCTGTGCTGTTAGGTGTTAATAGGATGGCCACAGTTCCTCATTTGTGTCAGGGATTTATTTACAGGGTGGGTAGGTTCCTTCCTCAAGATCATCTTGGTAATGGTGGCGGTAATGTGGAAGAACCCAAGGGGAAGCAAATTTTAGGAGACTAAAATAGTTTTCAGAGTCTAGCTTTCCCCTTGTGGGTAGATTTCTTGCTCGAGTTAATGGCCTTAGAGGGTGTAAGGTTTATTTTTTATTAAGTAAGTTGGAAATTTCCTATGCAGAATCAATTACTCTTGTAGGAGATATCAAAGAACTATTCTCCTTTCCAGCATCTATGTTTTCATGCCTGGAAGTTAATTTCTCATTTTTTCCTCCAAACTTGCTATTCTTCCCATCTCAGTTTCGACCTTACCGTTCAGTTAATTAAAAAAAAAAAAAAAGAAATTAATTACTCAGGATAAAAACCTCAGTGTTTTGGTCAACATCTTTCTCTCTCTCCCTTACTCATCTTCGTATCTCTTTAATACCATATCCAAACATTCACAGTTCTGTTGAGCTGTATTTCCCTAACTGATACTCCATAAAAGACAGGAAGTATTATTGGAGACAGTATCAGAACAGTATTCTTTGGTCATTAAGTTTCGGAAACATTACATACTGTGTACCCCTCTTAGAGATTTGCAGAGTGCACTAGCATATTAAAATCTCTGAGAAGTTCTGTGATTAAAAAACTCACTCAATATAGTCAAATTCTAAATTGTCCACACTTTTCAACCATGGAACATTTCTCAGCACTCCTTTCAGTGTTCTGTATATCAGTGGTTTATTCATACTAATTTGGAAAGTGCTCTTAGGAGTGTACCCCTACAATGTCTTTCCCAGAGGTACCCATTACCCATTTCCTTTGTGATTTCCCACCTACCTAAACCATTGCACCAATCTCTTAATTGCTGTCTCAGCTTTCAGTCTCTACCAATTTTAGGCCATCCTGTCTGAATTCAGGGTTATATCCCCTCAAAGTACAACTGTGATTAAGTTTCTCCCCTACCTAAAAGTCTTAGCTGGCACCTATACTGCTAGCAAACTAAAGTCCCAACTACTTAGCATGTACATGCTTTTCTTTTGAGTGTCAGGTTAATGCATAATGAAAACTGGCCACACTTGCCAAGTCCTAAAACTGAATTAGATCCCAAATTACCTAGAGTAGCTGAAGGCAGAGTCCAGTATGATAAACAAGAAGAGAAGCCAAGGTCATCCTTGAGATCCAACATTGAAAGTATGGGAATAATTGCCAAGAATTTTCCAGTATTAATGACAGACACCAAACTACGGATGCATGAAGCTACAAAAACCAAGCAAGGTTTTTAAAATCTCGCATACATAAAACCAAAAACCAAACCCATTGCCGTCGAGTCGATTCAGACTCATAGTGACCCTATAGCACAGAGTAGGACTGCCCCATATGGTTTTCAAGGAGCGCCTGGTGGATTCAAACTGCTGACCTTTTGATTAGCAGTCATACCTCTTAACCGCTATGCCACCAAGGTTTCCGCCACATACATAGGCATATCAAATTTAAACTGTTGTTCTTAGTTGCCATTGAGTCACTTCCAACCTACAGCAACACCATGTCTGCAGAGTGGAACTCCTTCGTAGAATCTTCAAGATAGTGATCTTTTGGAAGCAGATTTCTAGGCCTGTCTTCTGAGGTACATCTGGGTGGGTTCAAACTGCCAACCTTTCAGTTAGTAGTCCAGCACTTAACCATTCGTGGCACCCAGGGACTCCTCATATTACTGAAAACAAAATTCAAAGGGAAAATCTTGAAGACAGGCATAAAAAAGACAAGTTATATATATGTATAAAAAATATATAGAGGAACAACAATTACAGCAGACCTCTCGACATAAACCATAAAGGTCAGATGACAATGGAATGACACCTTTAAAAGACTGAAAGAAACAAACTGTCAACCCAGAATTCTATACTCAGTAAAAATATCTTTTAAAAAATGCAGGAGAAATAAAGACTTTCCTAGACAAGGTGAAACAGAGAATTCATTTCCAAGAGACCTACTCTACAAGAAATGTTAAAGGAAGCTCTTCAGACAAAAGAAATATGATAACAGACAGAAACATGGATTTATACAAAGAAATAAAGAGTTCTGGAAATGGAATAAATGAAGATAAAATAAAATCCATTTTCCTCTTATTTTTAATGGCTTTAAAATTTAACTGTATATGTTAAAAAAGAATGACTTTAGTCTGCAAAGAGTAAAGTAAATGTTGATAAGATGAAAGTGAAGTCTAAGATAGGTGATTAGATTTGAATCCAGGTCCATGTAGGGCAGAGGTTGACAAATCATTTCTGTTAAGAGCCTGATAGTAAAGTAAATATTTTAGGTTTTTTAGGTCACACAGCCTCTAACAGCTACTCAACTCTGTCATTGTAAAAAAAGTAACTCTAAAAGTGTTGGGGAAAGTAGAGAAAAAGTGTCTTGCTCTTTTTTTTTTTTTTTTGATAAGGCAATAGATGACTTGGAAGGTGATGAGGAATAGATCAGGTAAGTTTAACTTGTGACAGTTCATTGGCCAGGGTTTAGACCTTAAACAATGCAGGGAGCTGGGGCTCATGCCCTGAGGCCATAACGGATGAGGATAGGTAAGATGATTGTATTAGTTTCCTGTGGCTTCCATAACAAATTACCACTAACTTGGTGGTTTAGGACAACAGAAATTTATCCCCTCAAAGCTCTGAAGGCAGAAGTCCAAATTCAAGGAGTAAGCAGGGCCACATCCCTGCTGAAGGATTTTGGGAAGATTTCTCCCTTGCCTCTTCCAGCTTCTGGAGGCTTATGGCATTCCTTGGCTTGTGGCAGCATCATTCCAATCTTTGCCTCTGTTTTCACTTGGCCTTCTCTTTGTGTCTCCGTGTGTTCTTTTATGTCTCTCATAAGGATATTTCAACTAGATTTAGGGCCTCCCTAATCCAGTATGATCTCATCTTGATACTTACTTTAATTACGTCTGAAAAGACCCTGCTTGCAAATAAGGTCACATCCGAAGTTCTGGGTGAACACAAGTTTTGAGGGCACACACTATTTAACCCGCTACACTGGTATATAGCCAAGGGGCACTGTCTCTCACTTGAGTCTCCACTTTTAAGTTCCATCTTTTCCTTCCAGTTTTGTTTCTAACCACATTGCTTCTTTTACCAGCCCAAGATTTCAGACATAAGAATACCTTATTGCTGTCCATATACCTTGTGATTTTTGTCCCTACATGTTATTTACATTATTCCATTCACTTCCATCTCTACCTATTAATATTCTCTCAACATCATCTCAACATTTTCAACCTCCAATTAAAATGCTACCTCCTCCAAGAAACTTTTTGTAGTCCTTCCAAATAGACTAAATTCATCCCACCCTGTGGCCCACGACAATTTCAATATCTATAATAATCTGATGTTTGCACTAACTGCTAATGTGATTATATCAAGCCCATTGTAGGCTCCATGAAAGCAGCCACCATGACTCAATCATTTCTTCATCTCCACTCTTCCCATCCACTCTCCACCCAGCCCCGATGCCCCAGATAGATTATGGCATATATGGGTTCAGCAAAAGTCTGTTGAATGAAATTTGACTTCTTTGATACCTGTTATCTGGGGTAAGGTAAAGAATAAAACTGACTTGAGTGCAGACACAGGACTTTTTTTTTTTTTTGAGAGGGGGCAGTCTGATTAAGCAGAGTTTGTCCCCTAAGAGCCTTTTAAAACTAGTCAGGGTGTAAGACCCTTCCAGCCAGGGAACTGGAGGGGTAGTCAAGAACCAAGGAAGCCCCCTGTAGAAAGGCTTGAACCCTTCCCACATGGTGGAAGGCAGAGAAAGGCTGTAGCTGAGCCATTCTGTCAAACGTATCAGCTCCTGGGCTAATAGTCACAGTGGACATGAGACTTCTCATGGGCCCACAGCTTGTACACTGTGAACTCAGTCCCTTGGCAAGACTAAGCCTAGTTAGATGGTTTCTGTTCAGCAAATATTCACTCCCCAGCATATGAACAGGGTATACAATAGGGAGAGGCAGCAGTTAACAGAAGAAGGGAAGCTCAGCAAGGACTACAGTGGGACAGGGAAGACTCGAGGACAGAGGATTGAGCTCAGTCTTTAAGGATAAACCTGACTCTTGATTGGCAGATAGCAGAAGTGTTCCAGGAGCCTGATCAAAGATCACAGGTCAATGAGCCTGGTGTGTGGACCAGTGAGAAAACCAGTATGGTGGACAAGTCAGAAATAATAGCAGCAGTGAGGCACAGCCCCTTGGAAGCAAGTGCAATTTGGTGCAAACTGAATCAGAGTTGCCACAAGATATTAAGAGGACCTTGGTCTTTCAATGAGCTTCATCTTGTAGCTTAGATGCTGGATGACAGCTGGAGAAAGGTATTAGTATACATGTCCTTATGAACATGGCCTGGCAGTGTCAGTATCCTCCACAGAGGAGGCCATCATTGCTACAGAAATCTTCAGCAACTTGAACTTACTCTGAGAAAATAATCAGAAGTTGTTTACGACTCTGATTTTTTCTAGATACATTTAAAAATAATCAGAATCTAAACGGTTCCACCAATTTCACTTCCTTTTCTCAGAAGATTAGGGTTCAAAGATCCCTATTTTCAAGAGGACTTCAAGTATTTTCCTGTCTAATCCTTCACCTTGTCCTTTGTCAAGGTGACCAGTTCTCATTGTTGGAGTTCAGATCAGCTCTAGGATCTTTTTCTAACCACAGTTTAGACCCTGGAGAGTAGAGCTTTAACAGGGGTTAACTTCTCCACATCCTGCAAGCATTGTAAAGACCTAGTACGTTGACTTTTACAGAATGTTTAGGGATCCAGAGTCTATTTGGGCTATAAATGTGCCAGGAAAAGTCCTTGGATGTTCATTAATTGTGTGGTGGCTCAAAGTACACTCCATTTTCTACCTTGATATCTTATTAAAAAGTTGGAAAAGCTCTCTATCAGGGTTAGAAAGACAACTTTTACTTGTACAATGGGTGGTTTTTAAAAGGCTTGGAGGTTCATTCCTAACACAGGTCTATTCAAATGTGTCAAAGGCACTTGTCGTTCACTCATACATGCAGGGAAGGTAGGAGACAGAATACAGAAGAAATTAGATACTCCAGGGTAAAAGGAGAAATTTTTCTCTTTTGGCAAAAAGGAAGCCCTTCACACATAGCAGCTGGGTGTGATGTCGAGGGAAGGCTACGGAGCCCATTTCTCTTCACCCTCTTAGTGGGGAAAAGTAAGATACTGTGCTGGGTTTTTCAAACATTCAAGTTCTCACCAAAAACCTTTCTTAATTCAAAGCACTCACCAGGGTTTATATGTGCAATCACGGTTACTTATGGTTTGAACACTGTATTTTAGAAAATTCAAGAGTTGTCACCCAAAACCAAAAAAAAATAAGGTAATAGAATATCTAGGCAACTACACAGAAGGTCACTTGTCTCCAAATATGCACTCTGAGTTTGTGACTCTTGGGTCAGACAAGATGTCCAGGTTGTGTCAATGACATTGACATCTGGCCATTAGCATTTCCAACTGAAATGGCAGAGTCACAGACACTGGTCCTTGAAACCTTGCCTAATGGTTTACATTCTCCACATTGCTGGTGACCCTGTGTCAGCAAGCATCATCTGACTCTGTGTCAACTTGCAAACTGAGGTTATTGCCCAAGACAACCTGCCCACCCAATCTACACTTTACCAATATAGGTTTTGCTTCAGTGCCATGCTCATAAAACTCAGAACTCTTGACTCTAGAATCCTGACCTGGATCTTTTCTCTGCCCTACTGAAGTTGGCATTTGAACTTTAGCTTTGCTCCTTGCGTATGTTCACCTAGCTTACCCTTCCGTTCTTAACACCCATTGTTACCTGTAAAAGTAGAGGAGTCCCTGTTTTAACTCTGACCCTACTGAAAACAACCTTTGACTTTAGCTGTGTGACCTGCAGCCCTCATGAGGAGAGGACAGTGACAATGCATGTGCTGGGTTAACAGATGCTATCTCTCCCCTCAGCCCCCCAGACTTTGCTTTTAACTCATGACCAGATAATATCAATGACAATGTGACTGAAAGTACTGAGGCCAGCCAGATAGTTGATCCTACCTGGACTCTGGCAATGAGGGCCCCCAGACTCTCATGGAAGGCAGCATTTCTTATACTAGTATTGTATCCCACTAAAAGGAAAAGAGAATCTGGATTTTATTGAACTTCTCGTACTAATTTACCTTTATGCTCAGGAGAAAATTCATCCCAAAGGGTAATGTATTCAAAAAGCTGCAAGTGTCTGGGAAGACGGACTTATAATGAAAAGTGTGTTTTTACCCATAGCTCTATCATGCCCTGACATTTATAATGAAGCCTGGAGCCAGAAATAGACTCTTCAGGAGCACGCTATGTATCTTAACAGCTAGATTAAGTCTATTCAGCTTAAACTGTGCCTTTGCCTGGGAGGAGTCTGGGGGTTTCTACGACAGTGTGTTTCGGTGAGTTTCTGGAATTGCTCTTGGTTTCCTCCTGGGCTCCCTTGAGTGGCTCTGTGGTGAATAAACAAGACCACAGTGTTCTTCTTTTGCAGGCAACTCAGAAAAAGTAATAATTGCCTCCATTTCTAAGCAAGGCAGAATGTTAACCTTTCGGTATGTTTTACGCTCCCTTCAAATTATATTGATTTGGTCTTTCATTTTGTGATTAAGAAAGAATTTTAGTTAGCAGCCAAGATGGGCTGCTCTCGTATTTTTCACCGTTCTTAAATCCACCTTGAAACCCTTGGGTAGAGAGTTGGAATGTTTTGGAAAATTAATTAAAAGAAGTCTTCAAAGTTTTTATAGCTTGAAGAAACCACGAAAGGTCACGGTGGGGGGCGGGGATGGGGGTTGGATCATAGGCTTTCCCTTATTCAGAGAGAAAAAAAAACATGTGAAGTAGCTGTGAAAAAAACTGTTGTATAATTTTGCTTTAAGATTGTGGTTTTCCAAATGTCTTCTAAAGAAAACACTCCACTTTAAGAAATAGTTTAATGTAAGCTGGAGACACTGGGGTGGAGAATAATCTTTAGAGACGCTAGTGTTCTTTGGAAAATAATTAGCGAGAAACAGATTTAGGAGCCACAAAGACGGGTGGGTAGTGAGACTGTTGGCTGACCGCCAGGAAGATGTTTGTCCAGTTGAAAAGCAGCCGCCACAAGCTTTTCTGCTGACATTACACGGGAAAGCAGTCTTCCCTCCTGTGAGCATAGATGGGGTGTGTCAGAGGAGAGACGGAGGAGACAGACAGATCAACTTCACTTCTCTTGGCAGAGGGGAGGCTGTGCATAGAGAAAAATTACACGGACTCGAGAGAGGCCATCATTCATGTAAAGAGGGTACAAGGATGGAAGGAGGGGTGGCAATTTAGTGGCTCCTGGTGAGCCAGCTATGTAAATGGTAGCCTACTAACTGAAGGGAGAGTGTGTGCCTGGCCTGCAGGGGGCAGTGTGACTCAGCGCCTGTGGCCAGCATCGCAGCCCAGAGTTGCCAGATCTTCTGATTTTTTAAGAAAAGCCACAAAACTAGATTTTTTTATTTGAAATCTCATCTACTTTACAACATGGGTAACAAGCTTAAAGTCTTCTGAAAACATTGTTCTGAAGTCTTCTCTGAGAATGGCATTTCACAGTCACAACAAATAAACTTTGATTATTTTAAGGCAATCGAAACAGGGAATGGTGATATTAGCACAGAAAAAAACCAGTTCCTGTGGGGTCTACTCCAGCTCCTGGTGACCTCATGTGTGTCAGAGTGGAGCTGTGCTCCACGGGATGTTCAAAGGTTGGGTTTTTGGAAATAGATCACCAGTCCTTTCTTCTGAGGTGCCTTTGGGTAGGCCTGAACCTCCAACCTTTTGGTTAGCAACTGAACATGTTAACCACTTGCACCAGGGACTCTGTTAGCACAGAAGGCAGAAGAAAAATGCAAGCTGCACGTCACTGACAAGGGCTTTAGTGTGAAAACGTCTCTAAACCCTCAAGCGTTAGAGCCCAACATTGAAAGCAACGCCTACATTTCGTGAGATTTCTAACCTCAGCCTGGAAGTTAAAACCAGAGTTATGTTAAATAGCACTTAGGAACTGTTGAAGCTGAGTATGAAATCACTACTACACAGCCACGGGTTAAACATTTAAGCTGTTATTTTAATCAGAAGTTACACTGCGGTAGAAAATTCTTGAATGACAGCAGTGTGTGTTTCGCATCTGCTCTGTCTGCGATTTTCATGCTTAACCATTTGGTGCACATTACCATAAGTCAGGCACCACTGTTTACTGGGCAGCAGTGACTGAAACTGGGCATGACCTCTAGGAAGAAATAATTAGCCCTTTTAGGGCAAGTCTTGCAGCATCTAACTTATAAAATGATGGGAATTTTCAGTGGGACTGGGATTTCTTTCCACACTTTATTGAGTTTAAATATTGCCTCATCTCAGGGCAGACTTGCTTCAGGTAGTGTGTGTTCCCCCACCCAGTTTCACAGCCCAAAATAATGTACCCTGTAGATTTACACAGGGGAGAAAACACTTCTGTTATATCCCTGTGGCAGATCGGATTGTTGTCCAGGAACACTCACTTCTACCTGACCTTCACCTTCATGGGAGAATATAGTTCCTTGCCCTTGACTATGAGCTTGGCCATGGGATTTTCTCTAGCCAATATAACAGTAACAGACACACAGTGATCAAAGACTTGAGGGCATGTGTCTGATTGGGCTTGCTCTCCTGGCTCTGCCATCTCCATGAGAAGCACTTTTTCTAGGTAGCTGCTGCCTCTTCTGCTAGGAGCCAAACCCAGTCAGACCCACAGCTGAAGCCCAGCCTGGAGGAGCTGCGCCAGCCAACTTGCAGAACCCGGAGAATAAATGAATGTTCTTTGGGAGGGTTTTTTTTTTTTTTTTTACTCAGCATTAACCTAACTATAGCGAATTGGTACAATCCTTCTCATAATGAACGGGGCTTTTGCTTTTGCTTGGTTCCCACAACTGGTTTGCTTAGCTGCTGTTTAAGCATTTCACTTAGGAATGCAGGTAATAGATATTTTAAGGACTGGGAAAACTGGGCAACAGGACCTAAGGTAAGTAATGGATCTACTTACTGGCAGGCTACTTGAAAGTCCACCTGCCAACATCGGTTAAAGATCAGATAAGGTCAGAACCTGGATATTGTTCTCTCCCTAGCCCTATGTTTCATCTGCCCCTCCACCCAGCCAATCATTTGCTATATCCTGTTTTATTCCACTTCTCACATAGATCTCAGATCATCCCAGTGCTCTTCATTTTCATTGCCAACAATCTCGGGCCAATTCACGATCATCTGTTAGTGCAACAGCCTCCACCTTGCCTCCTTCCAGTCATTCTCCACGTTGCAACCAGAGGGATTATCCCAGAATTCATGTCTCATCTGGCTTGTCCCTCCCACAGCCTTAAAACACTTCTATGACTACCATTTTTTCTAGATTAATGCCCAGCTTCCTTGTCATGGTTTCCAAGGTCTTTCATGACCTGGCTCTGGCTTACCTCACCAAAATCTTTACCACCTCTCCCCTAGCATACCTCAACCCCCACATCTTGTCCTCTAAGCTTCAAATACATGACGCTTCTTTCTGCCACAGTCTCTCTGGCCCTTCACACTGTTTCCTGGGTTGAACACTGCTCTACAACACCCCTCTCTCTTTCTGTCATTGCCATTATCCCACTCACAATGGGTTCATTGAGTCTTCTGACTCAGAGAAGTGAAAACATGAATGGATTTTGTTTTTCTCCCGTTACTTATCTGGATTAAGCTATACTGAATTTCTCTTTCCTACTTTATATTGGACATATTAGACCACTTCCAAATACAATTCTGTCACCAAAAAACTTCATCCAGTTTAAAACTCCAATCTGATTCCATTTCTCTTCTCCCCAGCAATACCAAGGCCTTGGCATAAAGGTCGCAGTGTATGGGAAAGGGTATGGTCTCACCTTGGAATGGAGGGGCTGGGGCATCCTCTCCTCTGGGCCTCTGGGTTGTCCATGGTATTAGACTAGGAATGATGGAGGCAAGGAAACAGGGGTCTCTGACTTAAATGGTACAAAAGCAAATGCTCTCACTACAGCAGACATCCAAATACTGACTCTTTTGTGGAGCATAGTGTGACTTTGTTGGCATCTCCTCTAAGGAAAATGTCCACCATGCATTTCTCTGACAGCATCCATCTCTGGTTTTCTCTCTTTAACTCCATCAGCTTCCATCACCCCTCCACCTGCAGCAAAGTACTCCATTGCTTTTAGCTAACAGAGTCTTTTCACTAGCAGCCTGCCCTCCCGGATGGGGCACTAATAATTTTAGACAAATATTTAAGCAACTCTACTGAAGTTATGCATAAAAGAAAACTAAACAGTATCTTTTTTAAAAAAAAAAATTTTTATTGTACTTCAGATGAAGTTTTACAGAACAAACTAGTTTCTCATCAAACAGTTAGTACACACATTGTTCTATTACATTGGTTAACAATCCCACAACATGTCAATGCTCTCCCTTCTCAACCTTGGGTTCCCTATTATCAGCTTTCCTATTCCCTCCTGCCTTCTAGGGCTGGTGCGCCCCTTTAGTCTTGCTTTGTTCCATGGGCCTGTTCAATCTTTGGCTGAAGGGTGAACCTCAGAAGTGACCTCATTACTGAGCTGAAAAGATGTCTGGGGGCCATACTCTCAGGGTTTCTCCAGTCTCTGTCAGGCCAGCAAGTCTGGTCTTTCTTTCTGAATTAGAATTTTGTTCCACATTTTTCTCCAGCTCTGTCCAGGACCCTCTATTGTGATCCCTGTCAGAGCAGTTAGTGGTGGTAGCCAGACACTGTCTAGTTGTACTAGACTCAGTCTAGACAGTATCTTTAAAAAAAAAAAAATTGTTTTTTTTTTGAGGCATAAATTATGCTAAAAAAATTTACTGATAAATTTTTTTAATGTCTATAATGGCAGTGATTAGATGATTAGTGAGACCTTTGACATGACGGTGGGGGGAAAAAGTAGTTCTAGAATAATTTGGTTATTCATTTCTTCCCTGCCCACATTTTTAAAAGTTGTCCTATTTCAACTAATAAGGCTGAGTGTTTTGGATTGCTTGAACTACTATCAAACATCCTTTAAAAAGGCCTGGATAAGATGGGTTCTACTTCTACTTCTTCAATCTCCAAGGCCTGTGAAAGAAGGACAGGGCATTCCAGCAGCCCTACAATGAGCAGCCACTTAAGTAATAAGACCCATAGCTGGGGAAATAAGACCTGACTCTTCACCTCTCAGCTGCCTGGCAGGTGAAACAAGATATGGTGAGTCTCTGGTGTTTCGTTCTGTATACAATTGTAATTACACCACTACAAATCTCCAGACCATGAGGCCAGGTCCCTCACCTGCAGGCAGAAGGCCAGGTTCATGCCATACTGTAAGGAAAAATGTGTCCGAGTCCATCCATCTGCCAAGCTACCCTCTCTTTTCTTCATCCTTCGAGGGGCACACACCTCCTAGCTGCCCACATGCCCTGATGGGTACCTGCTCAAGCGTGTTGCGCAGCAGATGCTTCCAAGACCTAGGATGTTTTGTCTTTATCTCTTGGTGCCTTTGGTTGTCTCAGAGAGGCACACCCTGGGGTCAGATCCTTAGATTCAAATCCCAGCTCTGCCACTTACTCTTTGAGCAGTCTTTCCTTATCTGTAAAAGAAGGATAATAATAGTACCTATCTCTTAGTGTTGTGGTGAGGATTAAATTAGTTAACACATTGAAAGCACTTGGTTCAGTGCCAGGCTCATAGAACGCATGATACACGAATTAGCTGTTGTTATTATTCCAGGTGCCTCCCTGGACTTAGCCATCTTCCATGCTTGGTCCTGATCAGCTTTCTCCTGGGTCTTGGCTACCAGCCTAGGAATGACACATGGATGTCAGATAAGCTCCCCACTAGAGGAACCCCACCGAAAGTCAGGGCACAGGAATCCACTGCTGTGTCCATTCCCAGAAGAAACCGAGGCACAGAAACTCGAAGAGACTTGCCAAAGCCACACTGCCGATAAGTGGAAGAATGGTGGTTGGTGTGGGTAGACTTCTATTGAGCATTCAGCAGGGCTGCCCCAGTGGGGTTTATGGGGTCCAAAGCTGTCATGGCATCTGCTTCCTTTTCTCGTTTAGAAAGTAAAGAAAGAAATTATTTAGGCATATGTGGCCTTTAAAACGGAACCATGTATTTCTGGTTGGGCTCTACATTTATACAATCTCTAAATGAGGGCAATATTTATCAAAAGCCAAATGCATCAACTCTTGGAGGCAGCAACTCCTAGTACTAGGAATTTATCCTATACAGATATTGGAAATGTTAGAAATGACCTATTACAACGTTATTTAGCATTGAAGCATTGTTTGTAATAGCAAGAGACTGGAAACAACCTAAATGCCCGTCAGGAAGGAAGAGTTTAAATAAATTATGGTACATCCACACAATCGAAGAATTTGCAGACGTTAAGGGGAATGAAGGATTCCTTTTTGTGCTGATAAGGACTGATCTTCAAGATGCATTGCTAAGTAAAAGAAAATTTCCAGTTTGTATAAAATGCTACTTTTGTGTAAATAAATCTGCTGATGTGTGCATAATATATCTCTGGCAGCACATCAAGCAGTTGTAACAGTTGTCTACACGGAGGGGACTGGGATATAGGGTGAGAGGAAACTTTTCATAATATCCTTTTTACTTTCCAATGTTTGAACCTGTTAAATATATTGCTTATTCAAAAACTAAAATACATTTCGGTGGAGCCACGTGAGGGTATGAGTCCAAGATGCTCATATCCAGTGAGCATGGGTGGGGGTGGGGGTGGGTGAAGATCAGAGCAGCCTGCCCAGGATTCCGGCACTCAGTTTATTGCTCAGCAAAAAAAAAAAAAAAACTCACTGTCCTGTCATTTTTGACCATTGTAAGATTTAACTTGTTTGTAATCTTACCAAAATATTATTCAATTATTCATGCAATGGGCTGTTGATTAGTCAGAGAACAATAAAAAACTAATGGAGAAATACAACAAATTAATGAGGAGTATAAAAATGATATTAATTCTGCAAATTTGCCTCAAGGGAATCTTCCCCAGGCCTGAAATTATATTCATCTGATCAAAATTCTTCATGATGCATCAAGATGTCTCTAAGAAACTCAAATATCAATATTAAAAAGAAAAAAAATCCAAGTGCTGATACTATCCAATTTGGCTTTTCATTTATTGAGGCATGTCTGGGCTTCCCCATGGTGTACAGGAGAATCTTACTAACCATGAAATAAACAAGTTTCTGCTGCTGATCACCCAGAGCAGCGCTGAGTTCCCCAGGTGAGAAGTAGCTTTGCTGCAACTTCCTTTGGGCAACTGGATGCATCTAATCTATTAACTTTTAATTTCAGGCTCGTATCTGAGAGCACTGCTTTTTTTTTCCTCCAGCGCAGTTCATCCTAATACATCCAGCTGTCAATCCTGACTGGTGGTCACAGGGTCCTCTAGTTCAACCTGTTTCTGCTGTTTAGTAGAACATCTTCCTCTTTCTGTGAGGAGCTTCTTAAGTGCCCCAAATTGAACTTTTTCTATGCCACACAGCTTATATGTTAAGTCATGTTATCCCAACCATTCTCTCTACACTTGGTAAGAATCTCTCCAGTTGTTTATATAGGATGTAATAGCAGACAAACCAATAAACAAAACTCAGTTTTATTTACATCAGTTGTCTACTACCCACCCTGCAGTGAATGCTTTGGTGCATGGGCTAGTAATTCTTGCAGGACAAGTCTCTCTCCCCACCTCTCTGTTTGTAGTGAAGAACTTGTAACCAGTTATCCATAACTCTTTCTCTTCAAAATTATAATTTTGATTAGACTTAAAATTTCAATAAAATTACGTAAATAAACCCGTTTTGTCTATTTTCATACTATAACACGTAGATACATTTGAATGCAGGTCAATACACATTGTCAAAAATGTAATACCTATAATTTTCAAGTTTTATATGTTAACAAATAATTACATAATTCATTTAGAAAATAAACACAGAATGTCACTTATCAAGTGGGGAAACGTTGACTATTTTAAAGATTGTAGTTGAAACCAATGATGGACTCTTTAGTGATTTACAAAAACTTTTTTTTTTAGCTTAAAAATCACTTTTTGTTTTATCCTGTACAAGAAAAAGGACAAAATGATATAGAAATTCCTAAGAGAAGTTTTCTTGCAATTATGTTTGTCTCTGAAAGGATCAGTGAACCAGAAAATCAAAAGTATGCAGGAGAAGACCCTTCCTGAAAGGGAAAGAGACCTGCACAGGACCAGGAGCCCAGGACCTCCGTGGGGATGAGTGTCCTCTTCCCCCACCCCTTCTCTCTGCTTTCTGCCTTTCCCATGCTCTGCTCACAGCCCACAAAATGAAAACTCTTCCAGAAGTAGTTGTTTTCTGTTTGGGGTGGTGTTGTTCTTAGGCACTGTCCAGTCGGTTCCGACTCATAGTGACTCTATGTATAACAGAACGAAACACTGCCCAGTCTTATACCATCCTCATTATCATTGTTACACTCGAGCCCGTTGTTGCAGCCACCGTGTCAATCCAACTAGTTGAGGTCCTGTTTTTCGCTGACCCTCTACTTTACCAAGCAGGATGTCCTTCCCTAGGAACTGATCCCTCGTGATAACAGGTCCAAAGTTTGTGAGACAAAGCCTCCCTATCCTCGCTTCTAAGGAGCATTCTGGCTGTACTTCTTCCAAGACAGATTTGTTGGATCTTTTGGCAGTCCACGGTATGTATATTCAATATTCTTCGCCAACACCATATTTCAAAGGCATCAATTCTTCTTCGGTCTTCCTTATTCATTGTCCAGCTTTCTCATGCATACGGAAGCAACTGAAAAAACCATGGCTTGGGTCAGGTACACCTTACTCCTTAAAGTGACATCTCTGCTTTTTAACACTTTAAAGAGGTCTCTTGGAGCAGATTTGCCCAATGCAAACTCTCATCTGATTTGTTGACTGCTGCTTCCATGTGTGTTGATTGTGGATCCAAGTAAAATGAAATCCTTAACAATTTCAATCTTTTCTCTGTTTATCATGATGTTCTTACTGGTCTAGTTGTGAGAATTTTTGTTTTCTTTATGTTGAGGTATAATCCATACTGAAGGCTGTAGGTCTTTGATCTTTATCATCAGTACTTCGAGTCCTCTTTCAGCAAGCAAGGTTGTGTCATCTGCATAACGTAGGTTGTTAATAAGTCTTCCTCCAATCTTGATAACATGTTTTTCTTCATATAGTCCAGCTCTTCGGATTATTTGTCCAGCACACTGATTAAATAAATACGGTGAAATGATACAACCCTGATGCATACCTTTCCTGACTTTAAAACACTCAGAATCCCCTTGTTCTGTCCAAACAACTGCTTCTTGATGTGTATAGGTTCCTCATGAGCACAATAAGTATTCTGGAATTTCCATTCTTCGAAATGTTATCCATAATTTGTTATGATCCACACAGTTGAATGCCTTTGCATAGTCAATAAAACACAGGTAAATATCTTTCTGTTGTTCTCTGCTTTCAGCCAAGATCTATCTGACATCAGCAATGATATCCCTCATTTTAATTAAATAGCAAGTATTATTAAGCACACAATATGTGCCAAAACTGTCAGTTTATGATATTGTGGTAGTTGCATGTTACTGTGAGGCTGGAAGCTATGCCACTGGTATTTCAAATACCAGGAGGCTCACCCATGGTGCACAGATTTCAGCAGAGCTTCCAGACTAAGACAGAACAGGAAGAAAATTAGTCAATGAAAACCCTGTGGATCACAACAGAATATTGTTCAATGCAGTGCTGGAAGATGAACCCCCTAAGATGGAAAGCACTCAAAATACATGGTGCCTGCAACAATGCATTCAAGCACACCAACGATCATGTTTCGTTCTGTAGTGCATGGGGTTGCCACGAGTGGGAGTTCACTGGACGGCAGGTTACAACCACGTGAATGAAAACACCTAAGAATTGAGCAATAACGTGAATGACAACTGTCACTGCCACCTCTCATAAAATCATCCCCTCTACTACATAGATAAACAAGCAAATAAGTTAATAAAGGACAAGTAGCATTCTTGACAAAAGTGGGACAATAAAACCCTACTTAGGATTATTAGCAGATCTCATCAGAAGAGAGTGCTTCCATCCCAGATCCTCTCTAAGGCAGACACAGTGACGTGTGCCCCAACATCTTCAGCACTCCATGTGAGGGCCCCAGGCACAGCCAGCTCTGAAGCTTGAACTTGGATATTCTCTTCTGGCCACTTCCATTCCAGAAGCTCTTCATGAAAAAGTGTAGCATAAGTGCAGTGTGGAAGTGGAGACCTGAGCTCTTAGTTAGAAATCTGGCCCCTCAGCTTCTGTGGTGAGTTTTTATGAGGCCGCATTTCTCACACTTGTCAGAGGGCAGAGCCTTCCACCATGTCCCTTGGTGAAAGTGACCCCTGGCCTCTTCTTTAAGCTGTGTGCACAGACAGAAACCAAAGGCGGGCGGTGTGCCATCCTGTAGAGCTTAGTCCTAACTCACAGCGAGAACTCCATTTCCTTCCAGTAATTCCCCCTACAGTTGCCCGGACCTCCAGACATCATTCTGCTAAGTGCGATGTGGTATCCTAGCTAAGATCCTGGAACCCAAAAAGCGCCTGCTTAGTGGAAAAACTAGTGAGATCTGAATGAAGTCTGGATGTTAGTTAGGTACCAGCGTACCATGGTAATCTAAGATGCGAGCATCAGGGGAAATTGGGTGAGGCATATATGGAAACTGTACTATCTTTGCAACTTTTCTGAAAATCTAAAAGTATTCCAAAATAAAATGTGTATTTAAGAAAAAAAAAAAAGATAATTCTGAAAGTTGCTTCCATATTTAAAGTGCCCAGTGAGATGACCCACTCATTCTTCATGGGGGTGGGAGTGAAGCCTCCTGAGGCACCACAGGCAAACGGAAAAGACAAGTCAGCTACAGAAGGAGAGCTGTTGGATGTGGACAGCCTTGGCTTTTGGGAAGATGTGGCTTGTTAGATTCTCTTTCCCGTCAACTACAGGATTTCAGTTCGCATGAATCTGATGGGGCAGCAAAGCTATGTCAGTTAAGCACATCAGTGGGCACCGCTGGCACACAGTTGGGTATCGATAATGTGTACTAAATAATGAACAGGTGAGCTTATTGATATTGAATGACTGATATTGACTGATTGAAATTTCCTGGAGTGACTCATGCTACCTACAATTTATTACTTCTCAGTGTATACCTCAGCTCTCTTTGCCTTTATAGTCTCAGTCTTTTCTTACTTCTCTCTCTTTTTTTTTTTTTTTCCTTTTTGAGAGCTTGGTTCCTAATGGCCCTATAAGGGACTTGTCTATGGACAGTGTATAAGAGAATTGCCTCTTCAGGGCTGGTGGCCATGCCATGTTGCCTGGTATGTCACCTTCATACACCATGAAAGCAGATGTCCCCTCAGTTAGTAAAGCCACATCTTGAAGGAACTGAGAGTCCAAAACAGAAAGTCACATCCACAGAGGGAAGATATAGAGGTATATACTCAGCTGCAGTGGAAAAAGAAAATCTGGGTCTCCTAGGGCGGATAATAATCTGTCTACACCTTGTGGGGAGGATTTAGACCATGTTCCTCCAAGACTCTCACACATCCCAGGTGGAGAGGTTGAGATCCAGAAGCAAACTCTGTGAGTTAGTCTTTCTCTATAGGAAGGTGGTCTGCTTGCCGGGGGTCCTTAACAGATGACTAGCATAGAATGTAGCACACAGGGGCTCAGTAGATATGAGAGAGTTAGGCACTGGGGAGAGCCTAGGGAATGTCCTGTGGAGTCAGAATTCTCAAGCCATGTCTCCAGTGAATGCTTCAGAGCATGGAGTAGCAACTCTTGCAGGACAAATCTCTGTTCCCACCTGCCCAAGCTTCTATATAATGATTCTCTCTTTCATAAATGAAAATGGTGTCACTCACGACTTACAAGCAGCCCATGAGCTTTGAGCAGCTTTGCCTGCTGTGAGGATGAGTAAGGGCATTTGTGTGGTCAGTTAGATGAGCAGTGGGTTAGGGGTTTGGAATTCTCATACTTGCCTCAGTCACTGGCAACTTGAAAACTTTTATGTCCTCACTTAACTTAGTGAAGAATCTCCATTTCATCACCTATAAAATGAGACTCCACAAGGTGTCTCGTCCTCTATTTCTTACATTTTACAAAGGAGCCCTTTGGATTGGACTGGACTTTGGATAACCTAGGTTCATGTCTGAGCTCTTTAACAAGACATTTTACTCTTCTGACTTCAGTGCTTCCTTCCATAAAAATAAGTAGTTGACTTTTTCATCTAAAGACCATTTCCAGGTTGGTGTACCATTGGCCTTCATCTCGGGCAACAAAAAGGTCTATCTTGAAGCAAGGGGTCCTTCCAAGATTTTTCACCTGTTTGTTTTCTTCTCTCTGATGCCACATGGTTTATAGCTGTGCCTTGAGGATATCATACTGAGAAATAGTTCACAGAGAGAAAAGGTTTCAAGGTTCTCTACACTCATTATTCTGTTATTTAAAGTTCTTTACTCTTTTGGCCCTTATAAATATTTCTTCTGCACACCCTACATCCCAGCCACTCTGGAGAATCTACTGGAGCTCATCATGATCATACCTCTGACTTTCTCATTCATGCTGTTTTCTCAGGTTGAAATATCCTTTCTCCTATCCCCACCCACCCTGCTCATTTCTTTCTCCATCTGGGATATTCTATCAAGAACCCTCTCAAATGTCAATTCCTGGGTAATCTTTCCTTGACTCCCCAGGTCCATTAGGAAGGGCCAGGCACTTATTTCTCTGCCCTCCCCACTAACCTGTCTATTGTCAGGCCATGATATTCATCATATATATTACAACTAGACTTTTACTAGTAGCTCCTCCATCAGAGTGTCGCTTCCTTCAGGGCAAGCCTTTGTACCCTAACATTCATCACAATTCCTAACCAAGCCATTTCTAGTTGAGGAACAAACAAGAAAGGGTAGATAAGGGTCAGGGAAGCCAGAAGACAGCCTTCCCCAGGTTGAGCGGGTCTTGTGTAGTGAAATTCCCCAACCAGAAAGCTTGAAGGGGTTTGTCCACTCACCACATGACCTGGAGATCTTTCAATGCTTTTTAAAAGGAGCAAGGAAAACTGAAAACAGTGTGTTTTAGAGCAGAATGGCAGAGCAGATGAGTCTGCTCCAAATCCCACTGTTGGCAATTTGAAAGAGGAGGCAGGCACTGAACACATCAAAGCAATGAAAGGCGTGTCATGAGCATGCTTTTCAGATGTGGTACATTGCAGAAGCTGTGTCACTGCGTGGCTCATGAGTGACATGGCCCTGCCTGTCACACTGCAGCCCCAAATGGCATGTACCAGCTGACAGACATGTGTGTTGAGTCACAAAAGAGGGCAGCCTGGGGGAGCTTGGGGCAAGGCCAACAGATCTGAAATAAGATATCAGAATCCAGCCCTGCTGAGTGAGATGTTATCTCACTCTCCATTCTGCTCCTCCTTTGGGTGTCAGAGCTGGCAATGTGGGGACCACGGCACGTCCAGCTCCAACAACCCCAGGGCTGCCAAGAGACAGCATGAACCCTTGGGGATGTGATTTTTGATCCTATAAGTGTGAATAACCAAGCCGGCTACCATGGAGTTGGCTCCGACTCATAACAATCCCATATGTGTCAGAGTAGACCTGTGCTCCATAGAGTTTCCAGTAGCTGGTTTTTAAGAAGTAGATCACCAGGTCTTTCTTCTGAGGCACCTCTAGGTTGACTTGAACATTCAAATTTTGGTCAGCAGCCAAGCGCCTTAACAGTTTGTATCACCCAATGACTCCAACAAGTGTGAATAGGACACATGAGAGGCTGGTGAGTGGGTCAAGGTACCAACACCACACCCTCGAATACCCCAGCCATCTGGGGGCTGAGGTGAAGGTGAGGTGGTGGAGTGGAAACTTGGGGCTTCATTGCAATTGTGCTCAAAGCCCCTCTATAGCTAGGAGGAGTTCTACTACCTGACATCTTCTTTTAATGATGGTAATTGTCATGTATGTTATGGCAGCTAACTGAGAGCTTACTACATGCCAGACACTGCCCTAAGCCCTTTGTAGATATTATCTGATTTAATTCTCACAACAGCCCTATATGGTAGTGTTATGGGTTGCATTGTGTTCCCCAAAAACATGTGTTGTAAACCCTAACCCCTATACATGTGGATATAAACCCATCTGGGAATTGGGTTTTCCTTATTATTTTAAAGAGGCTAGGTCCAAAAAAAAAAAATTTTTTTTTTCTTTATGTCAGTGTAGAGTATGTCCTAAGCCAATCATTTCTGAGCTGTAAAAGGAGGCGCTCAGGCACAGAAGCAAGGAAGGGCAAATGAAGGATGACTGATGCCATGTGGAGATTGCCAAGGAACAGAAGCTGTGAGGAGCCAAGGACCTTCCCCCAGAGCGGATAAAGGCAGAAAGCCTTCCCCTAGAGCTGTTGCTCTGAATTCGGACTTCCAGCCTCCTGAATTATGAGAAAATAAATTTCTGTTCATTAAAGCCACCCCTTATAGGTGCTATTATTGTGTCCCTTTTTTTTTTTTATAAATAAGTTAAGTAGCCTGCCCATATTCACTCAACTAGTAAACATTAAGACAGGCACTCAGATCTGGAGTCCCATGCTTTTAGCCACACTAGATTGCTTTTGGAGTCCCTGAGTGGTGCAAACACTTAATGTGCTCAGCTGCTAACCAAAATGTTGCAGATTTTTAACCTGAAGACACCTCAGAAGAAAGGCCTGGAGATCTACTTCTGAAAAACCAGTCATGGAAAACTCAGTGGAGCACAGTTCTGCTCCAATACACATGGGGTCACCAAGAGTCAGAATCAACTCAATAGCAACTGGTTAGACTGTGTCCACACAAGACCTAGAGAGAAAATGAGAAGTGGGGCCAAGCAGGGCCAAGTGACACAGAGGACCTGTGGAAACCACCACAGAGGTGCCCCTTGTTCTTCCCTTGGCATAGATGGTAAGAAGCTGATGGGGGAAACTTCTTGGTCCTCTCTCCCAGGTTGAGTGTTTGGAGTATGACTGGGCTGAGCCCTGTTTAGGGGGTTCTTCTAATTACCAGGCGGCACTATCTGAACTCAAGGAAGGAGTTGTAACCATAGCAACCATGAGGTACCCTAATTTCTACCCCCTTAGACAGGAGAGAATTTTACCCAAAAAAAACTTGTTGTTAGTTGTTGTCAAGTCTGCTCTGACTCATGGTGACCTTGTGTATAACAGAACAAAACATTGCCCAGTCCTGCAACATCCTCACAATTGCTGGTATTTATTATAATTGACATTCAACTTGGGTAGCAAAAAAGCCGATGGAGAAAGTTGGTGACTGAAATATTGCCCCTTGTCCACCCAAAGTATGGAAGTTATGGACAAGGAGGAACGTGGGAGGCCAGCCGGTCTCTGGCTCAGGAGCAGTCAGTGCGGGGTCAGGAGGTGGTATCACTCTGTTCACCATGACCCTCAGACAAGCTGCCTGTGGTATCGTGTTGGAAGCTAAGATTCCCTTCCTCTTGAACTGGCTCACTTACAATGTTGGTAAGCAATTTAAGAAGCGAATTATACTAATTCTGCTTATCCCTGAAGTGTGAAATTTTAGAAGATGGTGCCAAATGAATGATCATGTGTATTTCTCAGTTTGCTCATGCCTTTTTTTTTAAGTTCTTTCATTCTTCAAGATACTTCTCTTCTGTATAAATTTCACGAAAGAAGCAAGATGAAAGCAGTTATACAATTATTCAAAGAGCAGTTTTCAAAGGCTGAGAAGAAGGAAGAAGACTTCTATGGACCAGGCAATGCAGATTTTTTTGTTCACATAAAATGTTCATCACATAAACTGAATGGATACCAGCTAGGCTATCAACCGGAACAAACTGGTGTAACTTTTGCTTATGAATCAAGATTGAGACAAAGTTATCGTTAAAGGTGGGTAGCATCTCATCTTGCACATGCATTCGCGTCTAAGGCCATTACATTCATTGTGAAATTGTATGTGGTCCAAACTATCCTGGAAAATTCTGTGGATATTCCATAAATCACCATATCCATGATGTGGTGTATGCAACCTATATCAGGAAGCTGTTGCCACAAATTTGCTGCATAACTAACAACTCCAAACCCTCAACTGAACATAACAATAGCATGTGCTTATCACTCATGTGCCTGTGGGTCTATGAATCAGTAACAGCATCTCTACTCTCTGTGCCTCTTTCAGAGACCAGGCTGGAGAGACACTGGCTCTCTAGGGTATATTCTTCTCACGGTGATGGCAGATGTACAAGAGAATAAGCCCCATGCAAGTAAAGCCTCTCCTTGCAGCCATGTTTCCTAACATCTCATTGGTCAAAGCTAAACTCAAAGTCAAGGGGCAATGAAACGAATAAGTCAATTTACTGCAAGTCCACATTGCGAAGCATTTCTGCCTATGTAGAACACACGTCTAGCTCAGTCAGCGCAAGTTAAATCTGTGTGTGACGCCCTTCCCCATGACAACAATATATTTGCTCAGAGTTTGGTGAGTTTCATATTATGTTGTTCCTGTTAGCTGCCATCAAGCTGGCCCCCAACTCATGGCAACTCATGTACAATGGAATCTGACCATTGTGACCCATAGGTTTTGATGGGCTGATTTCTAGAAGTAGATCACCAGGCCCTTCTTCCTAGTCCATCTTAGTCTGGAAGCTCTACTGAAACCTGTTCAGCATCACAGCAGCATGCAAGCCGCCACTGACAGACAGGGGGTGGCTGTGCATGAGGTGATTTGGCCTAGAATAGAACCAGGGTCTCCTGCATGGAAGGTGAGCATTCTACTGCTGAATCACCAATACCCTGCCTGCTGTCTAATGGTCAGAGAAACATGTCTGTGAGAGCTAACCCAGCAGCCATAACAGCCAACCCCCACCCCAGAGACCCCCTCAAAAGCTTCTGCTCCTCACCAACCATTGTTTCTGATGAATTTCCTGTACTCTCCCCTACTCCCTTGGGCCCCAGGGTGGAGCTTCAGTTTGCCCTTAGGAGCTGGACAGCCTCACCCAGAATCCTGGGGCTTAGGTTCATGTAGGAGTGAGGGTGACCAGTGCAAGCTGAGAATCCCATTATTCCCTAAAATGTCCATTAAGGTGAAGAAGGCCTCACAGGCAGGGATCATTCAGGAAAAAAGAAGACACACCGAGCACTTCAAGCAGAAAGAGATTTTTTTTTTCTTTTTTATTGAACTTTAGGTGAAGGTTTACAGAACAAACTAGTTTCTCATTAAACAGTTAGTACACACATTGCTGTATGACATTGGCTAACAGCCCCATGACATGTCAACACTCTCCCTTCTCAACCCTGGGTTCCCTATTAACAGCTTTCCTGTTCTCTCCTGCCTTCCAGTCCCTGCCCCAGGGCTGGTGTGCCCCTTTAGTCTTATTTTGTCCCATGGCTCTGTTCAATCTTCTGCTGAAGGGTAAACCTCAGGAGTGGCCTCATTACTGAGCTGAAAGGGTGCCCAGGGGCCATACTCTCAGGGTTTCTCCAGCCTCTGTCAGGCCAACAACTCTGGTAAAGCAGAAAGAGATTTAATCCAAGCAATCACGCAACTTTAGAGAAGGGCTGGGGAAGTCAGGTCAGAAAGTGTGCTCTCAGGAAATCTGGAAGCCGGAAATCCCAGGGAAGCTGCCGCCACAATTCCAGCTGCCTAGAGCACGAGAGCACGTGGTTCTCAGGAGCGAGTCAGAGACCAAGGGCAGTCCTATTGACGATTTCAGCAGCCTGCCTACACTGGGACCCCTCTCCCCGCAATGACGGCACAGCAAATGATCTCAGCTGTCCGACAGAGTTCTTTCCTTCTGCTTTTCACCGGAAAAACCCTAACTCCGAGCCATGCTTTGAAAGAAACTGCAGATTTTTCTCTGGCAGTGCAGAGCATGATGTAGGAGGGACAGGGGTGATGCCGGGGTGACACAGACATAGCGGGAAACTCATCCATTCTCTGTACATCTTTAAACTTCCAAACACGGTGACAACCTCACCATGCTTCCACCTAACGTGACACACACAAAAATGTACTTGCCCGGGCCACACAGTGAGGAGCCGCAGAGTTCCTGAGTCACTCTACTCCGAATGAGACAGAGGTTGATTTTTAAAAAATCATCCAGGTAATTACGTTAATTCTAAAATTGTTTAGCACTAGTAGGCCCCTTTTTTTGTGGGAAGAGAGCACTGGTGGTTCAGTGGTAGAATTCTCACCTTCCACGCAGGAGACCCAGGCTCAGTTCCTGGCCAGTGCACCTCATGTGCAGCTACCACCCTCTGTCAGTGGAGGCTTGCGTGTTACTGTGATGCTGAACAAGTTTCAGTGGAACTTCCAGATTAAGACAGACTAGGAAGAGGTTGGTCAATCTGGCTGGTGTGAACACAAGTTGAGTGTTCCTGTTACTGTGGACACCCTGAACCCAAGGCCAGGCTGGCCAGGATAGACCAGGATGAAAAATCCAATGAAGCCATGGGTTGGGGAGGTTCTGAGACTTGATTCAAAAATGGGTGGTGTCAGCTGGGCCTGGGAGCACTCGAGCACCACAGATAGGAAGTGGGAGACAAGGGTAGTTTAATGGCTAAGTCAGAGCCTGGGTCTGTATCCAGCTCCCTTTTTTACTGACTGTGTGATCTTGGGCAAGTTACCCAAACTCTCTAAGCCTCAATTATCTTCATGGTAATGTGAGGAGTTCTTAGCCACAGGCTTGGCCCACAGGAAAAATGTGGTAAATGTTGGCCATTATTATGACTAAGAGATAACCCCAGGAAGACAGTGACGCCTGCATACAAAAGCCCCAATAAACCAAGAGGCAACAGGTAAAGGAGGCTTGGCACAGAAAAGCCAGCCCCAGAGTGGTCACCCAGTTTGATTGGCGGGGTGAAGCCCCCTCTTCCTGCCCATCCCATCCATGCCCTTGCTGCCCCCCATCAAGCTTGCCTTGCTGCAGGCTCTCCTCATCTCTCGCCTGGACCCTCAGTGGTCTCCTCGCCTCCTCCAATCACCCTCAATGCATTCTGTTCAATGCTGCCAGAGGGCATTTCTTACAATGCAAACCTGACCTAGTGGCCAATCTGCTGAAAATCCTGCCACAGGGGTTGTAGCAAGATCCAGCCCAGACTCCTCGGCATGGCCCGTGAGCCCGTCGTGGTGACCTGGCAAGCTCTCCATCTCTTGCCTGACCTGCACCCACCAGCACAGGGATGAGTCCTGGGAGCCAGAGAAAGGTAAGCTTTACCCTATAGCCTCAGCTGATGTAACACCTTTTGGGGTCAGAGAAACCACCCTTACCTTGCAACAGTTCTCAGCTTCCTCTGCACATTAGGATCACCTGAGGAATTATTAAAAATCCCAAGGTCCACACCATGTCCCAGACCAATTATCGGAGTCTCCGGGGTGGAACCCAGGCATCAGTGTGTTTAAGCTCCTCTGGTCATTCCAATAGGCTGTCCAGGTTGTGAATCACAGCTCTACACTCATTCTCATCTTCAAAGGAAGTGTCTTATCACTTGTTTGATGCCTAAATGTGTCAGCCTCTAATTCTAATATCAGCCACCTGCTAATCACTGCTAACACTGGGAGGAACATTAATGAATTTCAGGAAGAGGGTGTCAGGGAAGTAAAGATGCACACCAATTCAGGAAGTGGGAGGTCAGCCTAGTTGCCTGCAAAACCTGTGGTTTTGCAGAAATCTGCCTGAATGTCATTGAACACAAGCCCTCATGGCCTGGGCAGCCTCCCTGGAAGTAGCCTGGCCCCAGTCCAGCCTGGCACATAAGGACCAGCTTAGCAAGGGAGGAAATGACTCAGGGCTGCCCTTACCCCAGGACAGGACAGGCTGTAACCTGTTGTGAAAGGAAAGGTAAAAATAGCAGCAGTGCTTTAGAAAGAACTCAGGATTTTTAGATTTTCAACCACCTGGTTATGTAACTGAGGGCAAGTGGTTCAGAGATCAGTTCTTTTATGTGTCCTGGGCCAGGTGATTTACATAGGTGTTCTCCCTCAATCCTCCCGACAGCCTTGGTTGGCATTGTCATCTCCTTTTTGTGAATGAGGAGCCTGGAGCAGGCGAGGGCAGGTGACTTGCTCCAATCCCCCAGCTAGCAAACGGCCCGGAAGGAGCTGAACACTCATGCAATAGTTAGTGCTCACATTGTCTTCAGATCACTCATGCTCCAGTTGGCCTCAAGGTTCAACCTGCAGCACTGACACTGCTGTGGGTTTGGGATTGACCTTTGGGAGCCAGTACACCTGCGTGGCGGTCTGCAGAGTTTGTGTGATGAGGTGAGGGCCAAGAGCAGGGCCTGGTGCCGGGATCCTGAGTTCCAGGCTAAACTGAACAGCTTGTATCCTATTGGCAGCAAAATTTCATTGAATAGCATTTAACAGAGGGAGAACATACACCACCTGGGGTGTCAGGACGATTCTCTTGGCAAGGTGTGTATGGTGGACCCATGAGGGAACACGTAGAACCTAGAAAACAAGTTGGAAGACTCTACAAGTCTTTCCCCACCAAAGGGAACCAGGGCTCCTTAGAAAAGTGGCCATTTACAGGTTTGCGGGAGGCAACGTACAAACCAAGACAGAAAGAAAAGGAGCAATACAAGACTACTGGAGTCATGTCAAAAGACACAAGTGTCAACTTGATGGGGCTGTCACTGGCTAAAAATGGGATGATTTGGATCAAAAAGAATAATGACTGAAATGGATTGAAACACATCAAATATATAAAAATCCTTGGGTCCATAATAATATTCCACCTGCTAAACAAACACACTAAAAAAAAAAAAATCCTCATTGGTTTGGTTAACTACTTTCGAAGTTGCCAGAGCACCAACCATTATTCTGAAAGTTGATAAAGGAAAAGAATAAAACATCTATCCTAGTTTTCTCGTCCTAACTATTTTAGGGCAGCCAAGGCAACCAAAGAATTGATGAGGAAAAGTTCTTCTTTATAGAAAAATCACAATTATTAGATAAATGAAGGAGAAATGTTAGAATTAGAAAATCATGGCTTTGCAACCCTTATTGAAATAATAGGAGTCCCTGGGTGGTACAGTCTGTTAATGGTTGTTAACCAAAAGGTTGGAGATTTGAGCCCACCCAGAGGCACCTTGGAAGAAAGGCCTAGTGATCCACCTCCGAAAAATCAGCCATTGAAAATTCTATGCAGCACAGTTCTACTCTGACACACATGGGCTGCCAGGAGTAGGAGTCAACTCAATAACAACTGCTGGTTTTTATTGAAATAATGAATCTAGGCAATGGTCATTAGTGACTACACGAATCATGGAGTGAAAGGTTGATGGAGACCTTTGGTTATACCTGAACCCATTGATTCATCTTAGCCTTACTGGAAGTGGAATAGGCAGACATGCCTGTAATGTGATGTGGTATCTGCATCACGTGATATATTCCTTCCAAAAATATTGGACTTGAGTTTAATCAAACTCCCAGACTTAACTAAATTTTCAGGAAGAAAAGTGGATGGAGATGTATGTTAAATATCAAGGCAATGAGTCCTCTCATCTCCATGGTACAAGAGAAAGGTAGCCGGGCTGGAGGCAGCTGCCCCAGTTCCTTCTCCTACCAACCACGTATGGCTCTGGGCCTTTGCAAGACCACTCAGCAAAGAACCAGCTAAACCTTCATCAAGGCTTAGTGTACATTCAATGTGGGGAAGACGATTGATAGCATTTAAAACAGGCAGGGCATCTCAGAGGATGAGAGTGATCTAAGCCAGTTCTAGTATTATAAATAAATGAATGCCAAAATTATACCAATTACTGTGGTCTATTTCAAATGTTTTGGGGCAGTGGTAGAATTCTCACCTTCCACGCAGGAGACATGAGTTTGATTCCTGGTCAATGCATCTCCTGCACAGCCACCACCCGTCTGTCAGTAGAGGCTTGTGTGGTGTAAATGGCTAATATCTCGGCTGCTAACTGAAAGGTTGGAGATTCAAAGGCACCTTGGAAGAAAGACCTAGTGATCTACTGTTGAAAAATCAGCCATTGAAAGCTGTATGGAGCATAGTTCTACTCTGACACACATGGGGGCACCATGATTCGGAATCCACTATATGGCAACTGGTATACTGGATGAAGCCCTGGCAGGCAAGTGAGGAAGGTGTTTCAAAGAGGAAGGAGTGATGAACTGCACCATGTGCCGCTGGCAGATTAAATAAGAATGAGAGTTGTCCTTGGATATAGCAAGAATGGGGAGCCCCAAGAATGTATTTAATAAGAACTGGAGCAAAAGAATCAAATACAGCAGGTGTAGATAAGTCTTTCTAGGAGCTGTTCTACAATAAAAGCGAGCTAAGAAATTTTGTGGTAACTGGTGGGTAAGTGGGTTCAAGAAACATATTTTTAGTGAGAGAAATAATAGCACATTTATGCTGGTTAATGGTCTCATAGGGAAGAAAAATTAATGATACAGAAAAAGAATTTCTGCAACAATGTTCTTGAACATGCCAGCAGTGATGTAATTTAGTATAAAGTGGTAGCATTGACTTTTGATAAGGGCATGGATCCAAGGTCACGGTGGGAAAGCAGGGTGAAGAGGGGCAGGTGCTGGTAGATGGTAAATAGGGTGGCAATTATTACTGCAGGAAGATCCTTACTTCTCTGCCCCTCTCATTGTCTCTTTAGCTACATTCTGGGGTGGGGTGGGGTGGGGTGAGGTGGGGTGAGGGACTGGCTTTCTTGCTCCTCCAGCTGGGAAGTCTTCTGAGATATGCTTAGCACTCAATAATGAGGTGTGGGCTAAGGTTGCAGGATGTTGCACATTCATGAAGGATATTATCTCCAAATGACATGATGTAGTCGTGGTGGGAGTGTGTGTAAAGGTGTCAAGTATTAAACCTAAACATTTGAAATGTCAGTAGCTGCCTCTGACTCATGGAGACCCCGTTCACAAAAAAATGAAATGCTGCCCAGTCCTGCACCATCCCCATGATCAATAGTGTTTTGGACCACTGTGATTCATAGGGTTTTCACTGACTGGTTTTCAGAAGTAGATTTCCAGGCTTATCTTCCTATCCCATCTTAGTCTGGAAGCTTCACTAAACTCTGTTCAGCATCACAGAAATACTCAAACCTTCTCCAACGAATGGTGGTTGTGCATGAGATCTATTGGCTGGGAATCAAACCCATGTCTCCTGCATGGAAGGTGAAAATTCTACCACTGAATGACTAATGCCTTCAATACACTATATAATTCATTGATTGTGTATCACTTACACCCCTCTAGAATGTAAGCTTCCCAAAGGTCAGAGGGACTTCCCTTGTGTGTTCAATGATGTATTCCAAGCACGTAGAAGGATGTGTGCCACATAAACCAAAAAACGCCACATAGTAGGTGTTTAATAAGTATTTGTGGGCTAAAATAATTAATCCCACAAGTGTTTATTTAGTACCTATCGTGTGTTTGGTATTACAAGGATACAATAAAGGAGACAATCATATTCACTGTCTTCATTTCCTCACTTCCTATTCATGCTCTAGCCCACTCCAATCTGATTTCTTCCTCCATCATGAACAGAAATGGCTCTTACCAAAGTCACCAGTGGCATCATCGCTTAATCTAGTGAGCATATTTGAGTTATCATCCTAACTAGACATTTTAGTAAAATTTGGCTAAATACTCAATCTCCATACTTAGAAGTATTAGACCTCCTAGCAGAATTCACGGTCGAGGACCATTTTCTCCTGGAAATACTCTTGTTCCTTGGCTTCTGAGTCGCTACACTCTCCTAGTTTTTCTTCTACCTCCCAGAGTCTTTTTTCTCATCCTCCTCTACCCAGCCTTTAAATAATGGATTTCTTCAAGGATCAGTTAGAATTCCTCTTCTCCTTTCAGTTTATACCCTTTCTTTGGTTGATTCAATCTGCATTCATGGCTTTAGTTGCCATTCTATGCTTATGATCCTCAAATTTGTATCTTCCCTGTGCTTGGGACTTATATCCAATTGCCCCTTCAGTGTTTCCACTTGGATGTCTGAAACTCACTGTGTCCAAACTTGACCTGACGTGTTCTGTTTCATACCTGGTCCTCCAGTGTGAATGGCCCACCATCCCCCCATTGCCCAGACCAGAGACCTAGGGGGGCGTCTTGATACTCATCCCTCCCTCATGCTCCATTTCATCTTACTGCAATTGGCTACCACTTCTCAGCTGGTCCATTCTTGCCTCCCCTACCCTTCACTGATCAATTTTCTGCAGCCATATAGATAATTTAAAAACTAAAAAACCTGGCTCTGTCTTCCCCCTGCTTAAAACTATTAAAAGTCTCTCATCACTTTTTGAATAAAGACTGAAATCCTTGATAAAGTGCAGCCAACAAGGCACCATAGACAGATGCGTCATGCTAACACTCTGCAGCAAAGACTTGAAAAAATAAGTAAAACAGATACAAACATCAATCTTGGAACCCTAAACATCAAATGAAGGGATAAAGAGCTAGATCAAACACCGAATGGAAGGAGAAACTGAAAGAAAACAGAGAACAAGGAGAGATATGGAGTGGAGGTCCCCTGCCAACTAACACAGCACAGTGTTGCCACCTTGGAACACAGACAGCTTTTACAGGGAGTGTGGGAAGGCAACTTCCCAAAGTTTCCAACAGGATACAGAGCACCCAGGAACCAGAGAAACTACACTTTCCAACCCCTCACCCTCCTGTCCTGTATGCCACCCCCCACCCCTTTCCAATGGACCACACTGTGCTGCTCAGCCAGAGACAGAGCCACTGGCCCACCACCACCCCAGGCTCTCCCCCACCCATTGGCTTCTATCACACCATTTTTTCTTAATTTTCTCTTTTCCCTTTCTTCTTTTTCTTTCTTCCGCCTAGCACTGTACACCACCTCCACCCTTTCCAGGCCAACCATGCCATGCAACTTTGCTGAAGAGCCACCAGCCTGCTGCCACCCTGAGTCCATCCCACCCCCACACACCAGATCCCACCACACCAAATTTTTTCCCTTTCTTCCTTCTCTTCTCCCTCCCACCTAGCCCTGTATGCCACCTCCACTCCTTACCATTGGGCCACTCTGTGCCACTCCCATCCCAGATCTGCCCCACCCCCACCTGCTGGCTCCTGCTGTGCCATTTTTTCTTCCCTTTCTTCCTTTTTCTTTCTCCCTCTCACCTAGCCCCATACACCACCTCTGCCCCTTCCCGCTGGGCCATGTTGTGCCACCTCAGCTAGAGAGACTTCAGCCCACGACAAGCCTGGGTGTACCCACACCCACCTGCCACCTCACACCACACCAGTTTTTAATCTTATTAATATATTTTTTCTTTTTTTCCCTTTCTTCCTCCTTCCCACCTAACCCCATATGCCACCACTGCCCCCTCCCACTGGGCTTCATCCCACCACCGCAGCTAGAGAGTCACTGGCCCACCATCTCCCTGGGTTGGCCCTGCTCCCACCTGCGAGCTTCCCCCATGCCACCATTTTTTTGCTTTTTAAAATCTTCATTCTTTTCTTTCTCCCTCCCACCTAGCCCCATATATCAACTCCCCATCCTTCCAATCAACCCTTGGGTCTTCCCTGGCCCTACACGCTGGCCCCCACTATGCTGCCCGTTTTTTTTTTTTTTTCTCTTTCTTCCTTTTCTTTCTACCTCCCACCTAGCCCCATATACTACCTTCCCCCTCCACTGGACCCCACTGCACTGCCACGGCTAAGCAACCACCAGCCCAGCTGCCGCCCCAAGCCTGCCCAGCCCCTGCCTGCTGAATCCCACTGACACAATTTTTTTCTCCTTATTTTCTTCCTTTCTTTCTTCCTCCTACCTAGCCTTGTAAGTCACCTCCCATCGCTTCCACCAGCCCTCAGGTCTGCCCTCCCTCACTCACCAGCCCCTACCACAAGCCAGTTTTTAAAATTTATATATATATATATATATATATATATATATTCCTCTCTCCTTCCCATCTAGCTCTCTATGCCACCTCCTCACCTTCCTGCTGGACCCCACCACGCTGCCAATTTTTTTTTCTTTCCTTTAACTCTCCCTCACATTTATCCTAGTACATCACCACCCCTCCCTTCCCACCAGCTCCCATGTCAGCCAGGCCCCACTGGTTGGCCCCAACAGGGCCACCACTTTCTTTTCTTTTTTCTCATTTTTTTCATTTCTCCATTTTTGTTCTCCCCTCAACTTAGCCCTGTATGCTGCTCCTCCTACCTGCTAGCCCCTGCCATGCCACCACAGCAAGAATGTCCCCAGTGTTCAGGCCTGAGGGTGCAACAGGTCCACATCGCCCCTCCCTTCCCATTACTCGACCAGCTGATGAATGATGGGAAGCAAGGCTGTACCATTCTCTCTCTGACACCTGTGCATATCTAGCAAGAGACTGTGAATGTTCCCACACTGCCGACCAACATCAGAAGGCAGACAGCACCCATCCAGTCTTCCCTCAGCCACCTTGTCAAACCAGTGTAGAGCAAAGAGAGTTCACCCTCCTGCTGCTGCCCTGCCCACCTGAACAAGATGGTGAGAGCTATTGTACCCACAGATGTGCAAGCAGCAAAGCACGCCTGGTCTGCCCAGGCTGACATATCAAAACAAAACAAAAAAGCAGGAGGAAGCAAATGAACATGCAATAAATAGAGAAAATAATACTTAACGTTTCAGAGAGAAGACAATATTAAAACATATAAAAAAGCAGGACAAGATGGCTCCAGGAAGTGACCAAAATAAAAAATCAGATGACCTTCCAACACAAGAACACACAGTGGAAACTACCTGATATCAAATTCAAGAGACTAATAAATAGGACTTTCCAAGATATTAGGAAACAGATCATGGAAAACACAGAAAAAGAAAAAATAGAGAAACTCACGGAAAACACAGACAAACCCACCAAAAAACAGCCAAAATCAAGGAAAGCACAGGAGAATTCAGGAAAACAATAAAAGAACAAAATGTCAAAATAAATAAACAATTAGAAGTCATATTAAAAACAGCAACTAGAAATACAAAAGATAAACAACAAAATTTCAGAAATGGATAGCTCAATAGAAGGTCTTAGGAGCAAATTTGAAAAATTGGAAGACAGAATCAGTGAAATTGAAGGTAAATGCATGGATGCCACTTTGAGGAAAAATCAGAGAAAAGAATGAAGAAAAACTAAAAACTGATGGACACAATCAAGAGATAAATTTGTGCATAACTGGAGTTCCAGAATAAAAGGAGAAAATGGAAAACACAAAGACTGTTGAAGATATGCTGGCAGAAAAAAATCCCAAATATCATAAAAGACAAAAAGATGACCATCCAAGAAGCTCAACAAACTCCATATAGGACAGGCCCCAAAAGAAAGCTACCAATATATATCATAATCACACTTGCCAAAACCAAAGACAAAGACAGCAGCTCAAGAAAACTGGAAAGTCACTTACATAGTGGAAACAATAAGATAAAGCTCTGATTACTCAGCAGAAACTATACATTCAGGAAGGCAATGAAATAGCATATATAAAACATTGAAAGAAAAAAAACTATAAAAAAAGAATTATAATCCTGCAAAACTCTCTCTCAAATATGATGGCAAAACTAGGACATTTACAGATAAACAGAAATTAAGGAAATTCATAAAAACCAAACCAAAATTAGAAGTAATATTAAAAAGATTCCTTCAGTTAGAGAACCAACAACATCAGACAACAACCAGAGTCTAGGACACAGGACAACATCAACCAGACACTAACCTAGATAAAGAACTCTCAATAATATGGCAAAATTAAAAGACTTAAAACAGAGAAACAGAGACATCAATCTCTAAATAAGGACAATGTCAAAACGATAAAAGGGGGAATAAATGCTGTAGGTATACAGCTTTCCAATGGAGAAGAAGCCAAGGCGATATCAAGTAATATACGACTGGTTCAATCGTAGGAAGATAAGGGTAAATTTCAAGGTAAACACAACGAATGTTGACAAATCTATTCACTGGAATAAAAAAGAAGAAAAACATAAAGACTCAGTAAACACAAAATAATAATAACAAAGGAAAAGAACATCTATAAACAAAAGGAAGTCAGCACAGAAAGTGAGAGGAACAAAGAAAACATCAGCATCACCCATACACAAAAAGAATCACAACAATATGACGGTAATAAACTCATAAAAACAACCCAGTGCCGTCGAGTCGATTCCGACTCATAGCGACCCTATAGGACAGAGTAGAACTGCTCCAACCTATCTATAATCACACTGAATATAAATGGCTTAAATGTACCTGTAAAGAGACAGAGAGTGGCAGAATGGATATAAAAAAAATGACTCATCAACATGCTGTCTACATGAGACACACCTTAGACATAAAGACATGAATATATTAAAAATCAAAGGATGGAAAAAAAATAAAGCAAACAGTAACCAAAAAAGGGCAGGTGTGGCAATCCTAATATCAGATAAAGTAGACTTTAAGGCAAAATCAACCACAAAAGACAAGGAAGGGATAATCCATCAAGAAGACATAACCTTAATAAACATCTCACCTGATGATAGGGCTCCAAAATACATAAAACAAACTCAGCACTGAAAAGAGAATAGTTCCACAGTAATAGCAGGAGACTTCAACACATCACTCTTAGTAAAGGACAAAACATCTGGAAAGAGACTCAACAAAGATACAGAAGATCTAAAGGCCACGATCAACCAACTTGACCTTACAGACAGATATTGAACACTCCACTCAACAAAGGCAAAGTATACATTTTTCTCCAAAGCACATGGAACATTCTCTAGTATAGACCACAAAGCAACTCTCAATAAAATCCAAAACATTGAAATAATACAAATTATTCTCTCTAATCACAATGCCATAAAAGTATAAATTAATAACAAGAAGATCAAGGGAAAAAAACCAATTATATGGTAACTGAATAACACCTTGCTTCAAAACAACTGAGTAATAGAAGGAATCAAAGAGGAAATTTAAAAATTCCTAGAATTAAATGAGAATGAAAACACACCATGCGAAAACCTTTGGGACACAGCAAAGACAGTGCTCAGAGGTCACTTTATGTCAATAAACACACACATTAAAAACAAAGAGGAATGGCCCAAAATCAAAATGTTAGCCTTACAACTCAAACAAATAGAAAGAGAATAGCAAAAGAAGTCCACAGTTACCAGAAGAAACAAAATAATAAAGACCAGAGCAGAAATAAGTGAAGTAGAGGGAAAAAAAATAGAATCGACACAACAAAAAGTTGCTTCTTTGAAAAGATCAACAAATGACAAATCATTGGCCAAACTGACAAAAGAAAAATGGGAAAGGGAGAAAACAATCAATATAAAAAATGAGACCGAGGACACTACGATGGACTCAACTGAAATAAAAAGAACAATAAGAAAACACTATGAAAAATTGCACTCCAACAAACTTGAGAACCTACAGAAAATGAACAAATTTCTAGAAAAACACTACCTACCTAAACTAACGTGAATTGAGATAGAAAATCTAAACAGACCCAGGACAAGAGAAGAGACTGAAGAGGTAATAAAAGAAACTCCCAACAAAAAGGCCCTGGCCCAGATGGCTTCCCAGGAGAATTCTAGCAAACATTCAGAAAAGAGCTCACAACAGTACTACTCAAAAACTATTTCAGAGCATACAAAAGGAAAGAATACTCCTGAATTCATTCTATGAAGCCAGCATAACCCTGATTCAAAAGCCAGGCAAAGACACCACACAAAAAAAGAAAATTACAGACCAACATCTCTCATGAATATAAACAAGCAAACAAAAAAAACCTGTCCCCATCCAGTCGATTCCAACTCATAGCAACCCTCATGGATATAGATGCAAAAGTTCTTAACAAAATTCTAGCCAACAGAACTCAGCATCATATAAAAAAATAATACAACACCACTGTCATTCATACCAGGTATGCAAGGACAGTTCAACATTAGAAAATTAACCAACGAAATCTGCCGTATAAATAAAACAAAGGATAATTTCAATCACCTCAATAAAGCCACCTGATACAGTCCAACACCCATTCCTGATAAAAAATCTCAATAAAATGAGAATGGAAGGGAGGGTTGGTAAGAGTCACAACTGACTCCACGGCAACGGTTTTTTTTTTTTTTTTTTTAACACAAAACCAACAGCTAACATCATTCTCAATAGAGAGAGGCTGAAAGCATGACCCCCGAGAATGGGAACAAGACAAGGATGTAATTTATAGCCACTCCTATTTAACAGTGTGCTGGAAGTCTTAGCTAGAGCAATAAGGCAAGAAAAAGAAATAAAGGACATCCAAATTGGGAGGATGAAGTAAAACCATCCCTATTTGCAGATGATAATAATCCTATACATAGAGCACTCCAAAGATCCACAAGAAAACTAATGGAACTAATAGAAAGATTCAGCAGAATGGCAGAATACAAGATCAACATACAAATATCAGTTGGATTCCTACACACCAACAAAGAGAACTTTGAAAACTACATTTAAAAAACACCATCATTTATAGTAGCCCCTAAAAAGATAAAATACTTAGGAAAAAATATAACTAGGAATGTAAAAGACCTATTCAAAGAAAACTACAAAACACTATTGCAAGAAACCAAAAGAGACCTACAAGACTTACATAAATGGCATATTTTTACACCATTCTCATGGATAGTGTCCTAGTCATCTAGTGCTGCTATAACAGAAATACCACAAGTGGATGGCTTTAACAAAGAGATATTTATTCTCTCACGGTCTAGTAGGTTACAAGTCCAAATTGAGGGTGTCAGCTCCAGGGGAAGGCTTTCTCTCTCTGTCCGCTCTGGAGGAAGGTCCTCGTCTTCAATCTTCCCCTAGTTGAGGAGATTCTCAGGTGCAGGACCCCAGGTCCAAAGGATGTGCTCTGCTCCTGGTGCTGCTTTCTTGGTGGTATGATGTCCCCAACTCCGTGCTAGCTTCCCTTTCCTTTATCTCTTCAGAGATAAAAGGAGGTGCAGGCCACACCCCAGGGAAACTCCCTTTACATTGGATCAGGGAGATGACCTGGGTAAGAGTGGTGTTATAATCCCACCCTAATCCTTTTAACCACAGGCAGAGATTATGATTTATAACACATAGGAAAATCACAAAATGGAGGACAACCACACATGGCCTAACCAAGTTGACACATGTTTTGCAGGGACGCAATTCAATCCATTACAGATAGGAAGACTCAAAATTGTGAAAATGTCAATTCTACCAAAAGCGATCTACAGATCTAATGTAATCCTGATTCAAATACCAGCATTCTTTAACAAGATGGGAAAACTAATCATCAACTTTATATGGAAAGGAAAGAGGCCCCAGATAAGCAAAGCATTAGTGAAGAAAAAGAACAATGTAGGAGACCTCACACTACCTGATCTCAGAACCTACTATACTGCCACAGTAGTGAAAATAGCCTGGTACTGATACAACAACAGACAAATAGACCAATAGAACAGAATCAAGAACTCAGATATAAATCTATCCACTTAGGGTCAGCTCATCTTTGACAAAGGACAAAAGTCCATTAAATGGGAAAAAGACAGTCTTTTTTACCAAATGGTGCTGGCAAGACCAGATGTCCATCTTTAAGTAAATGAAACAGAACCCACACCTCACACCATACACAAAAACAACTTAAAATGGATCAGACCTAAATATGAAACCTAAAATTATAAAGGCTATGGAAGGAAAAATAGGGACAACACTAGGAACCCTAAAGTGTAGCACAAACACAATACGAATCATAGCTAAGAATGCAAAAACACCTGAAGATAAACCAGATAACTGTGAGTTCCTAAAAATTAAACATGCTTATCAAAAGACTTTGCCAGAAGTGTAAAAAGAGAACCTCCAAACTGGGAAAAATTTTTGGCTACAACATATCCAACAAGGGTCTAATCTCTAAAATCTATAGAATATCTCATACCTCAATAACAAAAAGACAAATAATACAATTTACAAATGGTAAAGGGCACGAATAGACACATCACCAAATACATTCAGGCAGCTAACAGCCACATGAGGAAATACTCGTGATCCTTAGCCACTAAACCCAAACTAAACCAAACCCATTGGTGTCAAGTCAATTCCTACTGAAATGAAAATCAAAACTACAGTGAGATTCCATCTCACACTGCCATTACTGGCACTAATCAAAAACACAGAAAATAACAAATATTGGAGACGTTTCGGGGAGATTGAAACAGTTATGTACTGCTGATGGGAGTGTAAAATGTACAACCACTACGGAAAATGATATGGCCGTTCCTTAAAAAGGTAGAAATAGAAATACCATATGATCCAGCAATCCCACTTCTAGGAATATATCCTAGAGAAATGAGTTATCAAATTCAATAGACAAAATAAAAAATGAAATTGGGGGCATTATAACAGACCCAACTGAGATAAAGAGGACCAAAACAAAATAATATGAAAAATTGTACTCTAACAAATTAAAAAACTTAGATGAAATGAACAAATTCCTCGGAACACAGTACCTACCTAAACTAAAACATAGAAGTAGAAGATCTAAACTAACCTATAAGAAGAGATTGAAGATGTCATCAAAAAACTCCTAACAGTGGAGGTGGGGCCAAGATCGCTGAGTAGTCAGACACTTCTGGTGGTCTCTCTTACAACAAAGACCCCCAAAAACAAGTGAATCAATTATATATGACAATCTAGGAGTCCTGAACATCAAAGGAAAAGTGGAGGAATCAGACTGAGTGGCAGGGGGAGGGAGAGATGGTTCAGAAGCAACCAGGAGTTGCCATACCTGACCCAGTGGGAACTGGCACCCTGCAAGCTGGATCTTCTGGCATGTGTGGTGAGGGATGCAGTGGCTTTTGGGACTCATTTTCCACACTGGGAGAGACAGAGTGATGGACAGTCTACTCAAGCTTCCAGAGCCAGTGAAAGGCGGTGCTCAATTGGCAAGACAAAAATATATGTGTGTAACCTACTGTGCAGATAAAAAACAAACAAACAAAAAAACAACCCTTTGGAAAGAAACTGTTTCCCATTTACTTACTCCCTCGACATTCTGCACCGGGTCTGGGCTGTTTTTTGCAATTGTTGCTTCCCCTGAGCAGGAAGAAGGGCCTGTCACGTGTCCTGAGCCATTCTCCCAGCCTTGGAAAGGGAACAAATTAACAAATAGGAAAAAATAATTTGTCAGCTCCCCTAAGCCAAGAACTCAGGGTAGGCACAGCTCCTGTGCCTAGGCACAGGTATAAGGGGTCTATGCACTCTGAATGCCTTTCCCCCTGTGTGGGCTCATTTCAACAGTGTAGGCCCTCATTAGCACGGTACAACAGGGTATGTACCTGAAGCCTAATTTCACTGTATTGGCCATATGGTGGAGTGGCATGTTCACGACATTTGACACTTCTCTGCCAGTTAACCGGGGTCCTCACCTACCCCCATCAGGGCCTGAGGACTGATGGCTCCACCCATATCACCCAGCCACCTGTGAAAGGGGTCCAAGAATAAGTGGTTTCTCCAGTCCTTACAGCCAACAGCATTGGGTGCCCATATTCCAGCTGCAAAACTCACCCACCTATGCACTCTAGGGAACAGGGACAGGCTTTCCTCCCAGACACTCAGGGGCAGCTGTCAGCCCCCTGCCTTGCTCAGCATGTGACCTCCTACTGTAGCCAGGTACCTGTGCCTACTCCAATCACTCCTGCTTGTCTAGGACTGTAGCTGAGAGCCTGCACCACACATTTGGTGACTGACTACCTGGGCACCTGAACTGAATCCATACAAGAGTAGTAAACAGACTCCTGGCTCACATACCTAGTAACAGATCTAATCACCTGGTGACAGGACATTAGAGTTTCAAAGATGCCAATAATCAAACTAGCTCAAACAAGCACCCTATTTGGGCATATTAAAAAAAAAAGACAAGAAGTAAGACACAGTAAACAAACAAAATAAATATAAAAACTTATTACTGATGGCTTGGAGACAACAGTCAATATCAAATCACATAAACAGGAAGACCATGATGGCTTCAGCAAGCTCCCAAACTATTCAAGAAATCTTACAGAGGAAGAGAATTTCTTGGAATTACCACAGGTAGGATACAAAAAAATTAATATACAGAACTATCCAAAAGATCAGGAAGGAGATCAGGCAAAATGCAAAACAAGCCAAGGAACACACAGACAAAGCAATAGATGAACTTAAGATTGTAGAAGAACATAATGACAAATTTAACAGGCTGCAGGAATCCATAGAGACACAGCAAACAGAAATTCAGGAGATTAATAATAAAATTTCAAAATTAGACAACCAATAGAAAGTTATAGGAGCAGAATTGAGGCAATGCAAGGCAGAATTAGTGAGATTGATGATAAAGCACTTGACACCAACTTATTCGAGAAAAAATCAGATAAAAGATTTAAAAAAATGAAAAAACTTTAAGATTTATGTGGGATTCTATCAAGAGGAATAAACTACCAGTGATTGGAGTACCAGAACAGAGGGTATAACAGAAAATAGAGAATTGTTGAAGATTTGTTGGCAAAAAAAATTTCCCTGATATCATGAAAGATGAAAAGATATCTATCCAAGATGCTCATCGAACCCCACACAAGGTAGATCCCAAAAGAAAGTCATCAAGACATGTTATAATCAAACTTGCCAAAACCAAAGACAAAGAGAAAATTTTAACAGTGGCTACAGATAAACAAAAGGTCATCTACTAAGCTCGGACTACTCAGCAGAAACCATGCAGGCAAGAAGGCAATAGGATGACATATACAAAGCCCTGAAGGAAAAAATTGCAAGCTAAGAATTATATATCCTGCAAACCGTCTCTCAAATATGATGGTGAAATTAGGGCATTTGCAGATAAACGGAATTTTAGGGAATTTGCAAAAACCAAGCCAAAATTACAAGAAATATTAAAGAGAGTCCTCCAGTTAGAAAATCAATAACATCAAATAACAACTCAAGACTAGAACAAAGGACACAGCAACCAGATATCAACCCAGATAGAGAAATCACAAAAATAAATCAAAGTTAAAATGATAAAAATAGGGAAACAGAGATTCAATATGTTAAAGATGACACCATGAAAACAAAAAAAGAGAGATTAAAAAATGTAGTCATAGATCTTTTATATGGAGAGGAAGTCAAAGCAATACCAAGAAATAAAAGACTGATTTAAACTTAGAAAAATAGGGGTAAACATAAAGGCAACCACAAAGGAAACTAACAATCCTACACATCAAAATAAAAAACAAGAAAAACATAAAGACTCAGCAAATACAAAATCAAATCAAAAAAGATGAAAAGAAAATATGTGAAGAAAAATGACAGCGCAAAAAATTAAGTGGAAGAAACTGTCAACAACACACAAAAAGAGACATCAAAATGACAGCATTAAACTCATACCTATCAATAATTATACTGAACGTAAATGAACTAAATGTACCAAAAAATATAGAGTGGCAGAATGGATAAAAAAGAGTGATCCATTTATATGCTGCCTACAAGAGACACACCTTAGACTTAAAGACACAAATAAACTTAAACTCAAAGGATGGAAAAAAAAAAAAACATAACAAGGAAACAACAATCAAAAAAGAGGAGGAGTGGCAATATTAATCTCTGACAAAACAGACTTTAAAGTAAAATCTACCACAAAGGATAAGGAAGGACACTGTATGATGATTAAAAGGTCAATACACCAGGAGGACATAACCATAATAAATATTTACGCACCCAATGACAATGCTCCAGAATATAGAAAACAAACTCTAACAGCATTGAAAAGAGAGATAGCTCCACAATAATAGGAGACTTCAACATACAACTTTCAGTGAAGGACAGAACATGCAGAAAGAAGTTCAATAAAGACAAGGAAAATCTAAATGCTACAATCAGCTAACTTGATCTCATAGACATATACAGAAAACTCCACCCAACAGCAGCGAGGTATGCTTTCTTTTCCAATGCACATGGAACATTCTCTAGAATAGACCACATATTAGGCGATAAAGCAAGTCTTAAGAGAATCCACAGCATCGAAATATTACAAAGGGTCTTTTCTAACCATAAAGCCATAAGAGTAGAAATCAATAACAGAAAAAACTAGGGGAAAAAATCAAACACATGGACACTGAACAACACCTTACTCAAAAACTACTGGGTTATAAAAGGAATTAAGGACAGAATAAAAAAAACTCACAGAATCAAATGAAAATGAAAACACATCCTACCAGAACCTTTGGGACACACCAAAACCAGTGCTCAGAAGTCAATGTATAGCAATAAATGCACACATCGAAAAAGAAGGGCCCAAATTAAAACATTAACCCTTTAACTTGAACAAATGGGCAGAGACAGCAAAAGAAGCCCTAGGGCACCAGAAGAAAAGAAATAATAAAAATTAGAGCAGAATTAAATGAAATAGAGAATAGAAAAGCAATTGAAAGAGTTAACAAGACCAAAAGCTGGTTCCTTGAAAAGATCAATAGAATTGATAAACCACTGGCCAAACTGACAAAAGAAAAACAGGAGAAGAAGCAAATAACCAAAATAAGAAATGAGATGGGTGATATCACAACAGACCCAACTGAAGTTAAGAGAACCATAACAGAATACTGTGAAAAATTGTACTCTAACAAATTTGAAAACCTAGAAGAAATGCACAAATTTCTAGAAACATGTTACCTACCTAAACTAACACAAACAGAGGTAGAACAACTACATAAACCCATAATAAAAGATTGAAAAGGTAATTAAAAACCCCCCAACAAAACAAAGCTCTGGCCCTGGCAGCTTCACTGGAGTATTCTACCAAACTTTCAGAGAAGAGTTAACACCAGTACTACTAAAGGTATTTCAGAGCATAGGAAAGGACAGAATGTTCCCAAACTCATTCTATGAAACCAGCATAACCCTAATACCAAAACCAGGCAAAGATACCTCAAAAAAAAAAAAAAAAAGAAAGAAAATTACAGACCAATATCCCTTATGAACTTAGAAGCAAAAATCCTCAACAAAATTCTAGCAAAGAGATTTCAACAACATATCAAAAAAAAAAAAAATTCACCATGACCAAGTGGGATTCATACCAGGTATGCAGAAATGGTTCAACATTAGAAAAACAATCAATGTAGTCTATCACGTAAGTAAAACAAAAGACAAGAACCACATGATCTTATCAATTGATTCAGAAAAGGCATTTGACAAAGTCCAACATCCATTCATGAGAAAAACTCTCAGCAAAATAGGAATAGAAGGAAAATTCCTCAGCATAATAAAGGGCATTTATACAAAGCCAACAGCCAACATCATCCTAAATGGAGAGAGTCTGAAAGCATTCGCCTTGAGATGGGGAACCAGACAAGGATGCTTTTTATTACCACTCTTATTGGACATTGTGCTGGAGGTCCTAGCCAAAGCAATAAGGCTAGAAAATGAAATAAAGTGAATCCAAATTGATAAGGAAGAAGTAAAAGTATCTCTATTTGCAGATGATATGATCTTACATATATGATCTTCTATATAGAAAACCCCAAAGAATTCACAAGAAATTACTGAACTAATAGAAGATTTCAGCAGTGTTATCAAAATACAAGATAAAAATACAAAAATCAGTTGGATTCCTCTACACCAACAAAGAGAACTTTGAAGAGGAAATCACCAAATCAATATCATTTACAATAGCCCCAAGAAGATAAAATACTTAGGAATAAATCTGACCAGAGATGTAAAAGACCTATACAAAGAAAACTAGAAGACACTACTGCAAGACACCAAAAGAGACCTATGAAAGTGGAAAAACATAACTTGCTTATGGATAGGAAGATTCAACATTGTGAAAACGTCTTTTCTACCCAAAGCAAGCTACAAATACAATGCAACCCCGATCCAAATTCTAAAGGCGTTTTTTAATGAGGTGGAGAAAAAAATCACCAACTTCATATGGAAAAGAAAGAGGCCGCGGAGAAGTAAAGCATTACCAAAGAAGAACAAAGTGAGAGGCCTCATACTACCTGATTCCACAACCTATTATACTGCTACAGTAGTCAAGACAGCCTGGTACTGGTTCAACAACAGATACAGAGACCAATGGAACAGAATTGAGAATCCAGACATAAATTCATCCACCTATGAGCAGCTGATATTTGACGAAAACCCGAACTCCATTAATTCGGGAAAAGATAGCCTCTTTAACAAATGGTGCTGGCATAACTAGATATCCATCAGCAAAAAAAAAAAAAAATGAAACAAGACCCATACCTCACACCATGCACAAAAACTAACTCAAAATGGACCAAAGACCTAAATATAAAATCTAAAATGATAAAGATCATGGAAGAAAAAATAGGGATAACGCTAGGAGCCCTAATACCTGGCATAAACAGAATACAAAGCATTACTAACAATGCACAAACAACACCAGAAGAGAAACTAGATAACTGGGAGCTCCTAAAAATCAAACACTTAAGCTCATCCAAAGACTTCACTAAAAGACAACCTACACTGGGAAAAAAAAATTTTTTTTTTTTATTAACTTTTATTAAGCTTCAAGTGAACGTTTACAAATCCAATCAGTCTGTCACATATAAGTTTACATACATCTTACTCCGTACTCCCACTTGCTCTCCCCCTATTGAGTTAACCCTTTCAGTCTCTCCTTTCGTGACTATTTTGCCAGCTTCCCTCTCTCTCTATCCTCCCATCCCCCCTCCAGACAAGAGTTGCCAACACAATCTCAAGTGTCCACCTGATATAATTAGCTCACTCCTGGGAAAAAATTTTTTGCTATGGCAAACCTGATCAGCATCTAATCTCTAAGATCTATAAAATACTACAAAACCTCAACAATAAAAAGACAAATAACCCAATTAAAAAAATAGGCAAAGGATATGAACAGGCACTTCACCAAAGAAGACATTCAGGTGGCAAAGAGACACATGAGGAAATGCTCATGATCATTAGCCTTTAGAGAAATTCAAATCAAAACTACAATGAGATACCATCTCACCCCAACAAGGCTGCCATTAATCAAAAAAACACAAAATAATAAATATTGGAGAGGTTGTGGAGAGACTGGAACACTTATACACTGCTGGTGGGAATGTAAAATGGTACAATCACTTTGGAAATCAATTCGGTGCTTCCTTAAAAAAGCTAGAAACAGAACTATCCTACGATCCAGCAATCCCACTCCTTGGGATATATCCTAGAGAAATAAGAGCTGTCACAAGAATAGATAAGTGCACACCCATGTTCATTGCAGCACTGTTCACAATAGCAAAAAGATGGAAACAACCTAGGTGCCCATCAACTGATGAATGGATAATTATGATATATTCACAGAATGGAATACTACACAACAATAAAGAACAAAGATGAATCTGCGAAACATCTCAAAATACAGATGAATCTGGGAGGCACTATGCTGAGTGAAATGGGTCAGTGGCAAAAGGACAAATATTGTATGAGACCACTATTATAAGAACTCGAGAAAAGGTTTAAACACAGAAGAAAATATTCTTTGATGGTTTCAAGGGTGGGGAGGGAGGGAAAGGGGTATTTACCAAATAGATAAACCAAAACTAAACCAAACCAGTTGCCATTGAATCGATACCGACTCATGGTGACCCTACAGGACAGAGTAGAAGTGCCCCATACAGTTTCCAAGGAGCACCTGGTGGCTTTGAACTGCTGACATTTTGGTAACGCTTGATCACTTCGCCACTAACTAGATAGTAGACAAGAATTATCTTAGCCGATGGGAAAGAGAACATACGATACAGGCCAAGTCAGCACAACTGGCCTAAAAGAAAAGCTAAGAAGTTTCCTGAATACAACCAAGCACTTCATGGGACAGAGTAGCAGGGACAGGGATCTGGGGGCCATATTTTCAGGGGACATCTAGGTCAATTGGCATAACAAAGTTTATTAAGAAAATGTTCTGCATCCCATTTTGGTGAGTGGTGGCTGGTGTCTTAAAAGCTAGCAAGTGGCCATTTAAGACACATCAATTTGTCCCAACCCACCTAGAGCAAAGGAGAACAAGAACACCAAAAACACAAGGAAAATATTAGCCCATAAGACAGAAAGGGCCATATAAACCAGAGACTCCATCAGCCTAAGACCAGAAGAACTAGATGGCACCTGGCTATCAGCCATGACCTCCCTGACAGGGAACACAACAGAAAGCCCCTGATGGAGCAGGAGAAAGGTGGGGTGCAGGACTCAAATTCTAGTCAAAAGACCAGACTTAATGGTCTGGCTGAGACTGGAGGGACCCCAGAAGCCATGGCCCCCAGACTCTCTGTTAGCCCAGAAGTGAAACCATTCCCAAAGCCAACTCTTCAGACAAAGATTAGACTGGACTATAAGACAAAAAATGATACTCATGAAGAGGGTGCTTCTTAGCTCAAGTAGATACATGAGACTAAATGGGCAGCTCCTGTCCGGAGGCAAGATGAGAAGGCAAAACGTGACAGGAGCTGGTTGAATGGACAGGGGAAATTGGTGTGCGGAAAGGAAGAGTGTGCTGTCACATTATAGGGAGAGCAACTAGGGTCACATAACAATGTGTGTATAAATCTTTGTATGAGAAACTAACTTGAACTGTAAACTTTCACTGAAAGCACAATAAAAAACAAACAAACAAAAACTGCTAATGAAAACAGCCCAGGACCAGAGATCTTCACTGGGGAATTTCACCAAACATTCCGAGAAGAGCTGACATCAATTCTACTCAAACTCTTCAAAAACGTAGAAGAGGAAGGAAAATCCCCTAACTCATTCTATGAAGCCAGCATCACCCTGATACCAAAATCAGGCAAGGACATTACAAAACAGAAAATTACAGACCAATATCCCTCCATATAGATGCAAAATATTTCAACAAAATTCCAGCTATAAACATTAGAAAATCAATCAATGTAATTCACCACATAAATTAAAAAAAAAAAGCCACATGATCATATCAATTGTTGCAGAAAAGGCATTTGATATAATCCAACAGACTTTCCTGGTAAAAACTCTCAGAAAAATAGAAATAGGAGAAACATTTCTCAACATAATTAAGGGCATATATGCAAAACCAACAGCCAACATTATTTTCAATGGAGAAAGACTGAGAGTCTTCTCCTTGAGAACAGGAATGAGGAGGAATGCCCATTATTACCTCTCTTATTCAATATTGTACTGAAAGTCCTGCCCAGAGCAATAAGGCAGGAAAGAGAAAGGTTTCTAAATCAGAGAGGAAATAGTAAAACTATATTTTCAGATGACATGATCCTATACATAGAAAACCCTAAAGATTCTACAAGAAAACTGTTGGATCTAATGGAAGAATTCAACAAAGTTGCAGGGTACAAGGTGGATGTACAAAAATCAGTAAGGGCAGGAGAGCAGTGGGATGCAGACCCCAAATTCTCATAAGACCAGACTTAATGATCTGACTGAGGCTAGAAGGACCCTGGTGGTCATGGCCCCCAGACCTTCTGTTGGCCCAGGACAGGAACCATTCCCAAAGCCAACTCTTCAGACATGGATTGGACTGGACAGTGGGTTGGAGAGCGATGCTGCTGAGGAGTGAGCTTCTTGGATCAGGTAGACACTTGAGACTATGTTAGCATCTCCTGCCTGGAGGGGAGATGAGAGGGTGGAGGGGGTTAGAAGCTGGTGAAATGGACATGAAAGGAGAGAGTGGAGGGAGAGAGCGGGCTATCTCATTAGGGGGAGAGTAATTGGGAGTGTGTAGCAAGGTATATACAGGTTTTTGTGTGAAAGACTGACTTGATTCGTAAACTTTCACTTAAAGCACAATAAAAATTATAAAAAAAAAATTGGTTGGGTTCCTTTACACTAAAAAGAATATTCCAAAAAGGAAATCAAGAAAACAATATCACTTACAATAGCCCCAAAAGTGATAAAATACCTAGGAATTAACCTAACCAGAGAAATAAAAGACTTATACAATGAAAATTATAAAACACTGCTACAAGAGACTTACAAAAATGGAAGAATATTCTGTGCTTATGGATTGAAAGACTTTATATAGTGAAAATATCAATACTGACTAATGCCATCTACAGATATAATTCAATGCCAATATAAATCCCAACAACATTCTTTGCTGAAATGGAAAAACTAATGACCAGCTTTATATGGAAAGGAAAGAGGCCCCAAATAGCCAAAGCAATATTGAAGAGGAAGAGCAAAGTAGGAGGCCTCACATTCCCTGATATGAAAACATACTATACAGTCACTGTAATCAAAACAGCCTGGTATTGGCTCAACCACAGAGGCATAGACTAGTGGAATAGAACCAAGGACCCAGAGGTAAATCCATCTATTTATGGACAACTGATTTTCGATAAGGGGTTAAGTCCATTCAATGGGGCAGAAACGGTCTGATAAATATTACTGGCAAAACTGGATATCTACCTGTAGAAAAATAAAACAGGACCCATATCTCATACCATACACAAAAACTACCTCAAACTGGATCAAAGCCTAAATGTTAAACCTAAAACTATAAAGTTAAAAAAAAAAAAAGTTACTGGGAGAAAATTCTGGGACCTATTTCTTTTTTTTGTAAAAATAAGCTAACAAACATAACTACGAATGCATAAATAGCAGAAGACTCATTTTCAGTCGTGCCACATCAGCAGAGGAAGGTCCCAAAAGCTTGAGTCCATCCATGTCATTAAGGTTGACTCTATTTCGACGGCACTGGGTTTTTGGGTTCTACTTTGAGGAGGCAGCTCTTCCCCAGTGGTCTTTTGAACGCCTTCCAACCTGAGGGGCTCATCTTCTGTCACTGTATCAGGCTCGTCTGTAGGGGCTTGTGTGTTGCTTCGATGCTGGTAGCTATTCACTGGTATTCAAATACCAGCAGGGTCACCCATGGCAGGCAGGTTTCAGCTGACCTTCCAGACTAAGACAGATTAGACAGAAGGACATGCTGGTCTACTGCTGAAAAGAATTAGCCAGGGAAAACCTTATGAATAGCAGTGGAACATTGCCTGATATAGTGCCGAAAGATGAGCCCCTCAGGTTGGAAGGCACTCCAAACACGACTGGGAAAGAGATGCCTCCTCAAAGTAAAGCTTAATTTTTAGAAGCTCCCAATTATCTAGTTTATCTTCTGCTGTCTGTGTATTGTTAGTTGTGATTTGTGTTGTATTTATGCCATATATTAAGGCCCCTATCTTTGTTCCTATTTTTGCTTCCCTGATCTTTATTGTTTTAGGTTTTATATTTAGTTCTTTGATCCATGTTGAGTTAGTTTTTGTGTACAGTGTGAAGTACAAGTCCTGTTTCATTTTTTTAGAGATGGACATCCAGTTATACCAGCAGCATTTGTCAAAAGGACTGTTTTTTCTAGACAATAGATAATTGGTAACTTTGGTGAAGGGTAAGACAGTACACAATACTAGGGAAGCCAGCACAACTTGTACAAAGCAAGGTCACGGAAGCTCCATAGATACATCCAAACTCCTGAGGGACGGAATTGCTGGGCTGAGGGCTGTGAGGACCGTGGCCTCAGGGAATACCTAGCTCAATTGGCATAAAATAGTTTATAAAGAAAATGTTCTACATTCTACTGTGATGAGTACTGTCTGGGGTCTTAAAAGCCTGTGAGTGGCCATCTAGGATATTCCACTGGTCTGACCCCTTTGGGAGCAAGGAAGAAAGAAGAAAACTAAAGATACAAGGGAAAGATTAGTACAAAAGACTAATGGACCACATCTAACACAGCCTCCACCAGACTGAGTCCAGTACAACTAGGTGGTGCCCGGCTACCATCACTGACTGCTCTGACAGGGATCACAATAGAGGGTTCCTGTACAGAGCTGGAGAAAAACATAGAACAAAATTCTAATTCAGAAAGAAAGACCAGACTTTCTGGCCTGACAGAGACTGGAGAAACCCTGAGAGTACGGCCCCCAGACACCTTTTCAGCTCAGTAATGAGGCCGCTCTTGAGGTTCACCCTTCAGCCAAAGATTGAACAGGCCCATGGAACAAAACCAGACTAAAGAGGTGCACCAGCCCTGGGGCAGGGACTGGAAGGCAGGAGGGAACAGAAAAGCTGTTAATAGGGAACCCAGGGTTGAGAAGGGAGAGTGTTGACATGTTATGGGGTTGTTAACCAATGTCATACAACAATGTGTGTACTGTTTGATGAGAAACTAGTTTGTTCGGTAAACCTTCCTCTAAAGTTCAATTAAAAAAGATAAAGATGGAAGGAATATACAGAGTCACTGTATCAAAAAGAATTGGTTGACAATCAACCATTTCAGGAGGTAGCATAAGATCAAGAACCAATGGTATGAAGGAATAAGTCCCAGCTGAAGTGAAGGGAATGCCAAAAAACAAGACTCCAGGAATTGACAGAATACCAATTGAGATGTTTCAAGAAACAGGTGCAATACTGGAGGTACTCACTCATCAATTCAGAAATTTGGAAAACAGCTACCTGGTCAACCTATTGGAAGAAACCATATTTCTGTCCATTCCAAAGAAAAGTGATCCAAAAGAATTTGGAAATTACTGAATAATATCATTAACATCACACACAAGTAGAATTTTGCTGAAGATCATTCAACAGCGGTTGCAGCAGCACATTATCAGGTAACTGCCAGAAATTCAAGCCTCATTCAGAAGAAGGGGTGGAATGGGGAATATCATTGCTGGTGTCAAATGGATCCTGGCTGAAAGCAGAGAATACCAGAAAGATGTTTACCTGTGTTTTACTGGCTATGCAATGGCATTTGCCTGTATGGATCATAACAAATTATGGATAACATTGTGAAGAATTGGAATTCCAGAACATTTAATTGTGCTCATGAGGAACCTGTATGTAGACTAAGAGGCAGACTTTCAAACAGAATACGGGGATACTGAGTGGTTTGAATTCAGGAAAGGTGTGTGTCAGGGCTAGATCCTTTCACTATGCTTATTCAATCTGATGCTGAGCAAATAATCCAAGAAGCTGGACTTTATGAAGAACACAGCATCAGAATTGGAGGAAGACTCATTAAAAACCTGTGATATGCAGATGACACAACCTTGCTTGCTGAAAGTGAAGAGGAATTGAAGTACTTAATGATGACAATCAAAGAGTACAGCCTTCAGTATAGATTGCACTTCAACATAAAGAAAACAAAAATCTTCACAACTGGGCGAATAAGCAACATCATGATAAATGGGAAAAAGTTTGAAGTTGTCAAGGATTTCATTTTACTTGAATCCACAATCAATGCCCATGGAAGCAACAGTCAAGAAATCAAACAACATATTGCATTGGGCAAATCTGCTGCAAAAGACCTCTTTAAACTATTAAAAAGCAAAGATGTCACTTTGAGGACTAAGATGTGCCTGATCCAAGCCATGGTATTTTTAATCGCCTCATATGCATGTAAAAGCTGGACAATGAATAAGGAAGACTAAAGAAGACTTTACGCCTTTGAATTATGGTGTTGCTGAAGAATATACCGTGGACTGCCAAAAGAACAAACAAATCTGTGTTGGAAGAAGTACAATCAGAGTGCTCCTTGGCAAGACTTTGTCTCAAGGAACTTTGGACGTGTCATCGGGGGGACCAGTCTCTGGAGAAGGACATCATGCTTGGTAAGTGGAGAGTCAGGAGAAAAGAAGAAGACCCTCAATGAGATGGATTGACATAGTGGCTGCAACAATGGGTTCAAGCATAGGAACGATTGTGAGGATGGTGCAGATCTAGGCAGTGTTTCAGTCTGTTGTACACAGGGTTGCTATGAGACGGAACTGACTTGAAGGAACCTAACAATAAATTCCACTCCTAGGTATATACCCTGCAGATCTGATAAAAGAAACATGGACAGACATATGCACACCTGTGCTCATTGCAACATTTTTCACAATAGCAAAAAAGAAGAAAAAAAGGAAACCACCTAAGGACCTTCAAGGGGTGCATGGATAAGCAAAAGGATGTGGTACATACATACAGTGAAATACTACACAGCCATAAATAATGATGATGAGCCCACAAAACATAACATGGATGGATCTGGATGGAGTGCATAATGCTAAGTGAAATAAGTCAATCACATAAGAACAAATATTATATGGTCTCACTTTTATAACAAGGTAAGAATAGGTACATATACAGAGACCAATGTCCATTGGTGGTTATCAGGGATTGGTGGGGGAGGGGAGAATAACTCTAGCTCATAGATACTTGTTATTTTTGATGATTGGGAAAGTAGCACAAAATGTGGGGGTAATGAGCACAGCTTGACCAAAGTAAACAATGCCACTTTGTTGTTGTTGTTAGGTGCCGTTGAGTTGGTTTCAACTCATAGCGACTCTATGCACAACAGAACAAAACACTGCCTGGTCCTGAGCCACCCTCACAATTGTTATGCTTGAGCTCATTGTTGCAGCCACTGTGTCAATCTACCTCTTTGAAGGTCTTCCTCTTTTCCACTGACCCTGTACTCTGCCAAGCATGATGTCCTTCTCCAGGGACTGATCCCTCCTGACAACATGTCCAAAGTATGTAAGATGCAGTCTCGCCATCCTTGCTTCTAAGGAGCATTCTGGTTGTACTTTTTCTAAAACAGATTTGTTCATTCTTTTGGCAGTCCATGGTATATTCAATATTCTTCACCAACACCACAATTCAAAGGCGTCAATTCTTCTTCAGTCTTCCTTATTCATTGTCCAGCTTTCACATGCATATGATGCGATCGCAAAGACCGTGGCTTCAAAGTGACATCTTTGCTCTTCAACACTTTAAAGAGGTCCTTTGCAGCACATTTACCCAATGCAATGCGTCTTTTGATTTCTTGACCGCTGCTTCCACGGCTGTTGATTGTGGATCCAAGTAAAATGAAATCTTTGACAACTTCAATCTTTTCTCCGTTTATCATGATGTTGCTCATTGGTCCAGTTGCGAGGATTTTTGTTTTCTTTATGTTGAGGTGCAGTCCATACTGAAGGCTGTGGTCTTTGATCTGCATTAGTAAGTGCTTTAAGTCCTTTTCACTTTCAGCAAGCAAGGTTGTGTCATCTGCATATCACAGGTTGTTAATGAGTCTTCCTCCAATCCTGATGCCCCGTTCTTGTTCATATAGTCCAGCTTCTTATATTATTTGCTCAGCATACAGATTGAATAGGTATGGTGAAAGAATACAACCCTGACGCACATCTTTCCTGATTTTAAACCAATCAGTATCCCCTTGTTTTGTTTGAACAACTGCCTCTTGATCTACGTAAAGTTTCCTTAGGAGCACAGTGAAGCGTTCTGGAATTCCCATTCTTGCAATGTTATCCATAATTTGTTATGATCCACACAGTCAAATGCCTTTGCATGGTCAATAAAACACAGGTAAACATCCTTCTGGTATTCTCTGCTTTCAACCAGGATCCATCTGACATCAGCAATGATATCCCTGGTTCCACGTCCTCTTCTGGAACTGGCCTGAAGTTCTGGCAGTTCCCTGTAGATATACTACTGCTGCAGCCGTTTTTGAATGATCTTCAGCAAAATTTTGTTTGCGTGTGATATTAATGATATTGTTCTATAATTTCCACATTCGGTTGGATCAACTTTCTTGGGAATAGGCATAAATATGGGTCTCTTCCAGTCAGTTGGCCAGGAAGCTGTCTTCCATATTTCTTGGCATAGACGAGTAAGTACCTCCAGTACTGCATCTGTTTGTTGAAACATCTCAATTGATATTCCATCATCAATTCCTGGAGCCTTGTTTTTCACCAATGCCTTCAGAGCAGCTTGGACTTCTTCCTTCAGTACCATCGGTTCCTGATCATATGCCACCTTTGAAATGGTTGAACATGGACTAATTTTTTTTGTATAATGACTCTGTGTATTCCTTCCATCTTCTTTTGATGCTTCCTGTGTCGTTTAATATTTTCCCCATAGAATCCTTCACTATTGCAACTTAAGGCTTGAATTTTTTCTTCAGTTCTTTCAGCTTGAGAAACGCCGAGTGTGTTCTTCCCTTCTGGTTTTCTATCTCCAGCTCTTTGCACATGTCATTATAATACTTTACTTTGTCCTCTCGAGAGGCCCTTTGAAATCTTCTGTTCAGTTCCTTTACTTCATCAATTCTTCCTTTTGCTTTAGCTGCTCGACTTTCGAGAGCAAGTTTCAGAGTCTCATCTGACATCCATCTTGGTCTTTTCCTTCTTTCCTGCCTTTTCAATGACCTCTTGCTTTCTTCATGGATAATGTCCTTGATGTCATTCCACAAATCTTCTGGTCTTCGTTCACTAGTGTTCAATGCATCAAATCTATTCTTCAGATGGTCTCTAAATTCAGGTGGAATAAACTCGAGGTCAAATTTTGGCTCTCGTGGACTTGCTCTGATTTTCTTCAGTTCCAGCCTGAACTTGTATATGAACAATTGATGGTCTGTTGGTCATTTCCACAATTGGCCCCTGACCTTGCTCTGACTGATGATGTCGAGCTTTTCCATTGTGTCTTTCCACAGATGTAGTCAATCTGATTTCTGTGTGTTCTGTCTGGCGAGGTCCACGTGTATAGTCATCATTTATGTCGGTGAAAGAAGGTATTTGCAATGAAGAAGTCATTACTCTTGCAAAATTCTATCATTTGATCTCCGGCATTGTTTCTATCACCAAGGCCATATTTTCCAACTACTGATCCTTCTTCTTTGTTTCCAACTACTGATCCTTCTTCTTTGTTTCCAACTTTCGCATTCCAATCTCCAGTAAATACCAATGCATCCTGATTGCATGTTCAATCAATTTCAGACTGCAGCAGCTGATAAAAATCTTCTATTTCTTGCCACTAACAAGTGCCAAAAAAAAAAAAAATCCCACAAATATTTATAGGTTGCTTTACCCTAGATCAGACAATGTTCTGGGGGCTTATATCCTAGCTGGGATGGACAATCATTACTTAAACAAACAAATTAAATAGATTATTCAACTTAATGATTAGTGCTGTGGAGCAAATCAACAGGGCCATGTGTATACCTACTACACTACATGTGAGGCACCTAATAGCTGTTATTTGACCAAATGAAGCTTAAAATACATTGTCTCATAGACACACTTTCAGCAAGATATTAAAGTCAACCTTTCAAAACCTATGTTATGCACAAAACCTGAGTTATTACAGAACTACCAACCAAATTACCAAATATGTCCTTAGTCTAGGACAGGTTTTCTCAAGCTTGGCACTATTGACATTTTGAGTGAGATACTTCTTCGTTGGGGGAGGGGGATCAGGCTGTTCTGGCAGAGTAGGACGTTTAGCAGCATCCCTGCTAACAGCCTCTACCAGCTAGATGCCAGTAGCATCCTTCTATGAGTTATGTCAATCAAAAGTGTCTCCAGGCAGGTGTTGCCAAATGTCTCCTAGGGAGAAAAATCACCCCCAGTTGAGAAACACTGGTCTGTGAGAAAAAGGGTTCCAGATTTTAACAACTAGGATTCCTAAAAACACATAACCTCACCCTCTTCATTCCACCTCATCCATAGTTTCAAAGGCTTCTTTTCCTCCCTATTCTCACTTCCTCTTTCTCTTATTTTTGCCCATCAGGAACTTCATTTTCTTCCTGTGCTTAGTTCCCTGGGGGAGCAAGAGGAAAGAGGAAGAAGAGAACTCAGAGGAGGAAGAAGTGCTTTTCAACAGGAGCAAGTCAACCTCTCAGGTGGAAGGAGGGAGATATGGAGAGGTGTTGCCTTAGAGACCAACTTTGCTCTTACTCTCTTTTGCCAAGGATCTGAACCACCCACAATCACACTCCAAAAGGAGTCCTGCAGGTACCTTTACTCATTTAATCATGATTGATGAGATGGCAACTGACCATAAAAAATGTGGTTCATATCAGCTTGCTTCTTGTTCTTCTGATGGACAGTTAAAGCCAGTTGCTGTCGAGTTGATTCTGATTCACAATGACCCCATGTGTGTCACAGTAGAATTGTGTTCCACAGGGTTTTCTATGGCTGATTTTTTGGAAGTAGATCACCAGGTCTTTCTTCTGAGGTGCCCCTATGTGGACTTGAACCTCCAACCATTCAGTTAGCACCCAGGCGCCTAACCATCTGCACCACCCAGAGACTCTGGATGGACCATTAGTTGTGTTGATCTCATGTTTTAAGACAAAGAGCTCTTTGCTACTGCACTGTGTATGCCGGCTGAAGAGACCTGAGTTTTATAGTACAGATTCTGATGTGGTGGCTCTGTGAGGTGGCCTTGTAATCAGAAGTGGGTTTTTGCCAGAAGAAAATGATCATCTGAAAAAGGAGGAGGCAGCTCCATAGGCAACAGGAACACTGTAGCAAGGCCAAGTGGATAGGTAGGAGAGATTGTAGTTGTTCTCTGAGCTTTGCTTTGGGCTTTGAAAGAATCTAGAAGCCCTTGAGAATGTCCTTGATCGTAGAGTTTCTGCAGTGAAATGCATTTAGGAAATGCTGGGTTAAACAAATCTGGATAGGCTTCTTTACTGTAGGACTTTGAGAAGCCTTTGAAATGCAGATGGACATTGTGATCATCAAGATTGGGAGGAAGTAAGCAGACTGTCCCAAAGCTATTTGACTATGGAAACTTGTTCTGTGCTTTAATTTAACAGAGCTTCTTCTTTTTTTTTTTTTTCTTTCTGAATTAGTGTTCATTTCACACTGTAGGGGACCCCTGAGCAGAAAGCTGGAATCCTGCTCTTGTATTTGGATGTTATTCTCTGTGTTCATTTTCCTCTCCCCAGGTCTTTAGTAAAACCCTTAAAAGAAATTCCAGTGTCATCCATGCTGTTTAATGGGGAATTTAGGGATGAGTTAAAGGGCTGTACATCCATATTCTAGCTCACATCAACCCTAGCTCTGATCCTAAGTTCACAGACCAGTACTTGCCCCACTGGCCTTTGGATTCAGAGGGACTGGCATAGGGTCGAGGCCAGGCTGATCTGTATTTTGAAAAATAAAACAAAACATTCCCCCAGAATATTCAGAGGGGCAGTCAAGTTTGAGAACTGTTAGGCTAGAGTGTCAAAGGGGAGGCTGCAGCGCTCCCCTGAGGCCAGTATGGTGGTAGAACAGAAGTCAAGTGATGGGGTCTCCCACTTGTACAAATTCTTCCTCTATTGCCAACTCTGAAGGATCAGGGTTTGATTTATAAGATATATACTATATCATATTGGAGTCTCTGGGTGGCACAAACAGTTAAGCCCTTGACTACTAGCCTAAAGGTTGACAGTTCTAATCTACCCAGAGGCACCTCAGAAGAAAGCCCTGCTGATTGGCTTCCAAAAGGTCACAGCCATGAAAACCCATGAAACTGTTCTACTCTGCACACGTGGGGTCTCTATGAATTGGAATTGACTGGACAGCAAGCAACAACAGCAATATATCCTATTACAAAGAAAAAGAGATCCCTCTTTGGAATAAAGCTTATTAAAACATAACCATCTGAACTATTTCTAAGGCTTCCCATGAAGTGAACATTAATATACCAAAAAAAAAAAAAAACCAAACCCAGTGCCATAGAGTCGATTCCGACTCACAGCGATCCTATAGGACAGAGTAGAACTGCCCCATAGAGTTTCCAAGGAGTGCCTGGCAGATCTGAACTGCCGACACTTTGGTTAGCAGCCGTAGCACTTAACCACTATGCCACCAGGATTTCCCATTAATATACAAATACCACAAAATCCCTGACTATTTTCTGTTTGTGCAGATGGCAGCTGGACAGAGGCTTTGGTCTGCTGGTGAATTTGGGCTGAGTACTGTCTGGACCATTCTAAAGTAATTTCTGGAGATGCTGACCTTGGCTGGGGGGCGGAGAAGGGCAGCTGGCTGATACTTGAGGTGATCAGACACTGCCTCTGCCCCAGCACCAGGCTCAACCAGCAGAGTGGCTAGGCCAATTCACCCCTGTCAGTCAGTCACTGCCTATGCAGGCCTGAGGGCAGGGCCACACCTGATCCTTTGGGAGGCCAGCACTCTGCATTCAGTGTTCAATCAAGAACAGAGAGAGACCAAGAGGTGAGCTGAGCGGTAGAGGTAAAATCTGAATGTTGAACTGTAGAGAGGCAAATGGAAGGCAGGGAGCTCAGCACCCTTAGGAGAGAGACAACGACACAGAAACATACGTCTGTCCAAGGCCTAAAACCAAAAATCCAGTCACCAACAAGTGGATTCTGACTCATGGTGACCCCATATGTTGCAAAGTAGAACTGCGCTCCACATGCTTTTCAATGGCTGTGATCATTCGGAAGCAGACGCCCAGGCCTGTCTTCTGAGGTGCCTCTGGGTGGGTTCAAATAGCCAACCTTTTGGTTAGTAGCCGAGCACTTAACTGTTGGCACCACCGTGGAGAGAGAAAGAACTGTACAGAAATGTCTGTTTATCCAATGCCTGGGGACAGCTTTGCCCAGGGTATCAAGACTTGGAGGGTGCAACATATTAAATGATGATTTATTTAAATTGTGCAGATGTTAAGTGCTGTAAATAAAGCAAAACAAGGCAGTGTGATAATGCTTGTTTGCTGGGGTGGGGTGGGGGATTATTACTTTGTAATGGAAACTCCGAGAAGGTGTCTTCGAGTGATATTTAGTTTGAAACTAAATGACAAGGAAGAACCTTCCATGCAAAGATTTGGGGGGGAGGTAGAGGAAAACACAAGTGCAAAGCTGTTCAGGCTGAATAAGCTCCGGGCACTGGAGGCCAAAACACAGCTAGTGAGGTGAGGTCAGAGAGTAAGGCAGAGGTTAATCAAGTAGAGACACAATGTTACAGACCCAGAGGATGAGTTACAGACCCAGAGGATGACCGCAGAGGTTAATCAAGTAGAGACACAATGTTACAGACCCAGAGGATGACGGTCCACACCCGGAGGGCTCTTCCACTTTCTGCTTTCACGCTCTGTAGCAGAGATGCAGCCACAACTTGATTCTTTCACCCATTTCGTACTGTCACGTCTGTTCAGAAACCACTGGCTGAAACAGGGAGCACATAGAGCCCTTTGGTTCAGGGCTGACTTCTCTATTTTCTTGTTCACAGCTCTGTTATGAAAAGACCCTAAAGAGAGAGGGACAAAGTCAAAAAGGCTATTCTGGGGTATGTCACTGTGAGTTTTGGAGCTAGCGCCTCCTGGAGTTGGATGTTTGGAGGGAAGAGTTCCCAGTTTGCATGCCCTTCGAGCAAGAGGAGATGGCTCATGCCTGCTGGGCTTGCAGGGCTCCAGCACAGCAGGCTGTTTTGCAGAAGCTTTGCACTTGCAAAGAAAGACGCAAACATTCTGTAAAACCAGCCATTACATTTGAGAAAGGCTCTTGGGTATTAATTCTTCTCTTCCTCACCCTCCCAACCACACACACAGGCCTGTGGATATGCTTCTCTTTTTCCTTGGGGCACCCTGATTTTTCTGCTCTGGGCATCAGTGAGGCAAAAAGTAGCAAATGGAAACATGATTCTTGGTTTATTATGCAAGTCTGTGCATGGGATGACTACCAAACAATGAAAATTGCTTCCACACACTACATGGAAGCCAGCCTCCTTACACGGTAGTGACAGCTATATAGTCTGTAACTTTCATAGATCAAGAGGCAGTCGTTCAAACAGAACAAGGGGATACTGCATGGTTTAAAGTCAGGAAAGGTGTGCTTCAGGGTTGTATCTTTTCACCACACTTAATTCTATTCATAGGCTGACCAAATAATCCAAGAAGCTGGACTGTATGAAGAAGAATGGGGCCTCAGGACTGGAGGAAGACTCATTAACAAACCTGTGATATGCAGATGATACAATCTTGCTTGCTGAACATAAAGAGGACTTGAAGCACATAGTGATGAAGATCAAAGACCACAGCCTTCAGTATGGATTACACTTTCAACATAAAACAAAAATCCTCAAACCTGGACCAATAAGCAAAATCATGATAAGAGGAGAAAAGATTGAAGTTGTCAAGGATTTCATTTTACTTGGATCCACAATCAACAGCCGTGGAAGTAGCAGTCAAGAAATCAAAAGATGCATTGCATTGGGCAAATCGGCTGCAAGAGGTCTCTTTAAAGTGTTGAAAAGCAAAGACGTTACCTTGAGGACTAAGGTGTGCCTGACCCAAGCCATGGTGTTTTCAATCGCCTCATGTGCATGTGAAAGCTGGGCAATGAATAAGGAAGACCAACCAAAAATTGATGCCTTTGAATTGTGGTGTTGGCAAAGAATATTGAATATACCACGGACTGCCAGAAGAACGAACAAATCTGTCTTGGAAGAAGTATGGCCAGAATGCTCCTTAGAAGCAAGGATGGGGAGACTATGTCTCACATACTTTGGACATGTTACTAGGACTCAGTCCCTAGAGAAGGACATCATGCTTGGTAAAGTGGAGCATCAGTGGAAAAAGGAAGACTCTCAGTGAGATGGATTGACACAGTGGCTGCAACAACGGGCTCAAGCATAACAAGAATTGTGAGGGTGGTGCAGGACTGGGCAGTGTTTCGTTCTGTTGTACATAGGATTGCGACAAGTTGGAACCAACTCTATGGCACTTAACAAAAACAACAACAAGTTTCCATGGCAATGTTCTCTATTTTGGATGCCCCTTCTAAAGGACAGGAATTGGATCTATTTTGGCTCGCCTTGTATAGGCCAGCCCACACACAGGATGCCCTAAAATGGCTGATGACCACCAACCGTGTAGAGTGGAACATGCCTTCCACCTCCATACAAGTATTAGTGCAGAAGCAGCATTGGTACTAGCAGTACTAGCTTCAGCACCTAAAGTACTATAGGCCCAGCTCCTAAAATTATTTGAGAATCTACACATTCCACTACTCTCCTTCTGCACCTTTAAAAATCCACAGGGCAGGACCAAAGTGTAGTCTCCAAGAGAGAAAAGCATCTGCAGAAAGAAAGGGTGATAGAGAGAAGGGTGATGCTATTACGTAGCATGTGCTCCACCCCTCTGAGGTCTTCTCTTTCTTTAGCCTAGCCTCTCTCAGGGTGTGAGGAGCAAGTCACCAATGATTGCAAAATGGTACAAATCACCAGCGGTTTAAGAAAATAAGACAAATCTCAAGAAAATGACAAAATAAACTTGTCATAAATGTTGGAATGAAATTTCTAAAGCACCAATCGATCTCTTCTTCATCTCTTCCTGTCTTTCAAGGGAAAGAATGTTGAAAGCTACAAGTTTAGTATGGGCACAGGCTGGCAGGATAAGCCCAGTCCCCCATACCACACTAATGGTAGTGTCTGCGTGGACTTTCATCGTTGCCCAGGGAAAGGGTCTCTCATTCACCAGCCCTCCTTGTTGTTGTTGTTAGCTGCTGTCAAGTTGGTTCTGACTCATAGCAACCCTATGTACAAGAGAACAAAACACTGCCCAGTCCTGTGCCATCCTCACAACCGTTGCTATGTTTGAGCCTGTTGTCGCAGCCACCGTCGATCCATCTCACTGAGGATCTTCCTATTTTTCATTGACCCCCTACCAAGCATGATGGCCTTCTCTAAGTTGAAAATATGTCCAAATTACATGAGACGAAGTCTCCCCATCCTCACTTCTAAAGAGCATTCTGGCTGTCCTTCTTCCAAGACAGAGTTGTTTGTTCTTCTGGCAGTCCATGGTATATTCAATATTCTTTGATAACACCATAAATCAAGGGCATCAATTCTTCTTCAGTCTTCCTTATTCATTGGCCAGCTTTCACATGCATTTGAGGAAATTGAAAATACCATGTATTGAGTCAGGTGTACCTTAGCCCTAAAAGTGACATCTTTGCTTTCTAACACTTAAAAAAAAGTCTTTTGCAGCAGATTTGCCCAATGCAGTGCATTGTTTGATTTCTTGACTGCTGCTTCCATAGGTGTTGATTGTGCATCCAAGTAAAATGAGATCCTTGACAACTTCAAACTTTTCTCTATTATGATGTTGCTTATTAGTCCAGTTGTGAGGACTTTTGTTTTCTTTATGTTGAGGCATAATCCATACTGAAGGCCGTGGTCTTTGATCTCCATCAGTAAGTGCTTCAAGTCCTCTTCACTTTCAGCAAGGAAAGTTGTGTCATTTGCATATTGCAGGATGTTCATGAGTCTTCCTCCAATTCTGATGTCCCATTCTTCTTCACACAGTCCAGTTTCTCGAATTAGTTGCTTAGCCTGCAGATTGCATAAGTATGGGGAAAGGATGGAATGCTGACACACACCTTTCCTGACTTTACACCGTGCAGCAGCATCCCCTTGTTCTGTTTGAATGACTGCCTCTTGGTCTATGTACAGGTTTGGAATAAACACAATTAGGTGTTCTGGAATTCCGATTCTTCACAATGTTATCCATAATTTGTTATGATCCACACAGTCAAGTGCCTTTGCATCATCAATAAAACACAGGTAAACATCTTCTGGTATTCTCTGCTTTCAGCAAATATCCATCTCACATTAATAATGATATCCCTCATTCAATGTCCTCTTCTGAATCCAGCTTGAATTTCTGACAGTTCCATGTTGATGTACTGCTGCAACCATTTTTGAAATTATCTTCAGCAAAATTTTACTTGTGTGTGGTATTAATGATATTGTTCAATAATTTCTGCATTTGGTTGGATCACCTTTCTTTGGAATAGGCATAAATATGGACCTCTTCCAGTTGATTGGCAGGTGGCTGTCTTCCAAATTTCTTGGCATAGACGAGTGAGCACTTCCACTGCTGCATCTGTTTGTTGAAACATCTCAGTTGGTATTTCATCAATTCCTGGAGCCTTGTTTTTTGCCTATGCCTTCAGTGCAGCTTGAACTTCTTCCTGATCATATGCTGCCCCCTGAAATTGTTGAACGTCCATCAATTCTTTTTGGTGTAGTCACTCTGTGTTTTTCTTCCATCTTCTTTTGATACTTCCTGCGTCTTTCAGTATTTTCCTTCAGTATTGCAACTTGAGGCTTGAATTTTTTCTTCAGTCCTTTCAGCTTGAGAAATACTCAGTGTATTCTTCCCTTTTGGTTTTCTATGTCCAGGTATTTGCAGTTATCATCACAATACTTTACTTTGTCTTCTGGAACTACCCTTTGAAATCTTCTGTTTGGCTCTTTTACTTCATCACTTTTCCCTTTTGCTTTAGCTAACTGATGTTTAAGAGCAAGTGTCAGAGTCTCTTCTGACATCCATTTTGGTCTTTTATTTCTTTTCTGTCTTTTTACTGACCTCTTGCTTTCTTCACGTATGATGTGCTTGATGTCATTCCACAACTCATCTGGTCTTCAGTCATTAGTGTTCCACAGGTCAAATCTATTCTTGAGATCATCTCTAAATTCAGGTGGGATGTACTCAAGGTTGTACTTCTGCTCTCTTGTACTTGTTCCAATTTTCTTCAGTTTCAAGTCAAACTTGCATATGGGCAATTGATGGTCTTATTTGCAGTCAGCCCCTGGCCTAGTTCTGACTGATGATATTGAGCTTTTCAATCATCTCCTTCCAAAGATGTAGTCCACTTCATCCCTGTGCATTCCACTGGGTGAGGTCCACGTGCCGCCATTTATGCTGGTGAAAAAGGTATTTGCAATGAAGAAATAGTTGGTTTTGCAAAATTCTATCATGCAATCTCTGGCATCATTCCTATCACCAAGGCCATATTTTCCAGCTACTGATCCTTCTTCTTTGCTTCCAACTTTTGCATTCCAATCACCAGTAATTATCAATGCGTTCTGATTGCATGTTTGATCAATTTCAGACTGCAGAAGTTGATAAAAATCTTCAATATCTTCATCTTTGGCCTTAGTGTTTGATGCCTAGATTTGAATAATAGTCGAATTAACTTGTTTTCCTTGTAGGCGTATGGGTATTATCTTATCACTGACAGCGTTGTACTTCAGGATAGATTTTGAAATGTTCTTTTTGATGATGAATGCAATGCCATTCCTCTTCAAGTTATCGTTCCCAGCACAGTAGACCCTATGACTGTCCAATTCAAAATGACCAATACCAGTCCATTTCAGCTCACTAATACCTAGGATACCGATGTTTATATGTTCCATTTCATTTGTGATGATTTCCAATTTTCCTATATTCATACTTCTTACATTCCCCATTCCAATTATTAAAGGATGTTTGCAGCTGTTTCTATTTATTTTGAGTCATGCCACATCATCAAATGAAGGTCCTGAAAGCTTGACTCCAACCATGTTATTAAGGTTGACTCTACTTTGAGGAGGCAGCTCTTCCCCAGTCATATTTTGAGTGCCTTCCAACCTGAGGGGCTCATCTTCCAGCACTATATCAGACTCATCCTTGGGAGCTTGTATGTTGCTGTGATGCTGGTACCTATTCACTGGTATTCAAATACCAGCAGGGTCACCCATGGCAGGCAGGTTACAGCTGACCTTCCAGACTAAGACAGATTATGCAGAAGGACATGCTGGTCTACTGCTGAAAAGAATTGGCCAGGGAAAACCTTATGAATAGCAGTAGAACATTGTCTGATACAGTGCCAAAAGATGAGCCCCTCAGGTTGGAAGGCATTCAAAACACGACTGGGAAAGAGATGCCTCCTCAAAGTAAAGCTTAAATTTTAGAAGCTCCCAATTATCTAGTTTATCTTCTGCTGTCTGTGTATTGTTAGTTGTGATTTGTGTTCTATTTATGCCATATATTAAGGCGCTATCTTTGTTCCTATTTTTGCTTCCCTGATCTTTATTGTTTTAGGTTTTATATTTAGTTCTTTGATCCATGTTGAGTTAGTTTTTGTGTATGGTGTAAAGTACAAGTCCTGTTTCATTTTTTTAGAGATGGACATCCAGTTATGCCAGCAGGATTTGTTAAAAAGACTGTTTTTTCTAGACAATAGATAATTGGCAACTTTGGTGAAGGGTAAGACAGTACACAATACTGGGGAAGCCAGCACAACTTGTACAAAGCAAGGTCACAGAAGCTCCATAGATACATCCAAACTCCTGAGGGACAGAATTGCCGGGCTGAGGGCTGAGGGGACCATGGCCTCAGGGAACACCTAGCTGAATTGGCATAAAATAGTTTATAAAGAAAATATTCTACATTATACTGTGATGAGTACTGTCTGGGGTCTTAAAAGCCTGTGAGTGGCAGCCTAGCATATTCCATTGATCTCATCCCTTCCGGGGCAAGGGAGAATGAAGAAAACTAAAGATAGGAGGGAAAGATTAGTCCAAAGGACTAATAGGCCACATCTACCATGGCCTCCACCAGACCGAACCCAGTACAATTAGGTGGTGCCAGGCTACCATCACTGACTGCTCTGACAGGGATCACAATAGAGGGTCCTGGACAGAGCTGGAGAAAAATGTAGAACAAAATTCTAACTCAGAAAGAAAGACCAGACTTGCTGGCCTGACAGAGACTGGAGAAACACTGAGAGTATGGCAACCGGACACCCTTATAGCTCAGTAATGAAATCACTCCTGAGGTTCCCCCCTCAGCCAAAGATTAGACAGGTCCATAAAACAAAACAAGACTATAAGGGCACACCAGCCCTGGGGCAAGGACTAGAAGGCAAGAGGGGACAGGAAAGCTGGTAATAGGGAACCCAAGTTTGAAAAGGGAGAGTGTTGACATGTCATAGGGTGGCTAACCAACCTCATAAAACAATATGTGTACTAACTGTTTAATGAGAAACTAGATTATTCTGTAAACCTTCATCTAAGGTACAATAAAAATATTAATAATAAAAAAGACTACTTTTTTCCCATTTAAAAGACTTTGGTCCTTTGTCAAAGATCAGCTGACCGAAGATGGATGGATTTACATCTGGTTTTTAATTCTGTTGCATTGGTCTATGTGTCTGTCCCTGTTCCAGTACCAGGCTGTTTTGACTACCATGGCTATATAGTAGGTCCTGAGGTCAGGTAACGTGAGGTCTCCTAAAAAGAGGTCTCCTACTTGATTCTTTTTCTTCAAAAATGCTTTGCTTATCTGGGGCCTCTTTCTTTTCCATACAAAATTGGTGATTAGTTTTTCTATCTTGCTAAAGAATGCTGTTGGTATTTGGATTGGGATTGCTTTATATCTGTAGATGGCTTTGGGTAGGATTGTTATTTTCATAATGTTCAGTCTTCATATCCATGAGCATGTTATGTTTTTCCATTTATGTAGGTTTCTTGCAATAGTGTTTTCTACTTTTCTTTATATAAGTATTTTATGTCCCTGGTTAGATTTATTCCTCAGTATTTTATATTTTTTGCAGCTACTATGAAAGGTATTGTTTTCCTGATTTCGTTTTCAAAGTTCTCTTTGTTGGTGTACAGGAATCCAACTGATTTTTGAATGTTGATCATGTATCCTGCTACTGTACTGAATCTTTCTATTAGTCCCAGTAGTTTTCTTGTGGAATTTTTGGGGTTCTCTATGTAAAGGATCATATCATTTGGGGATAGGAATAGTTTTACTTCTTGCTTTCTAATTCAGATGCCCTTTATTTCTTTTTCTTGCCTTATTTCTGTAGATAGAACTTCCAATACAATGTTAAATAGGAGTGGTGATAAAGGCATCCTTGTCTTGTTCCTGTTCTCAGGGGGAATGTTTTCAACCTTTCTATATTGGGAATGACGTTGGCTGTTGGTTTTATATAGATGACCTTTTTTATATTCAGGAATTTTCTTCTATTCCTATTTTATTGAGAGTTTTTATCAGGAAGGGGCATTGGACATTAACAAATGCCTTTTCTGCATCAATTGGGATGATCATGTGATTCATTTCTTCTGTTTGTGTGGTGGATCATGTTGAACCATCCTTGCATACCTGGTATGAATCCCACTTGGTCACAGTGTATTTTTTTTTTTTTTTGATATGATGCTGAATTCTATATACTAAGAATAGAGAATTTTATTGAGAATTTTTGCATCTATATTCATGTTTGTAATTTTTTTTTTTTTTCTTGTCTTTGCCTGGCTTTGGTATCAGAGTTATGCTGGCTTTATAGCATGAATTCAGGAGTAGTCTTTCCTTTTCTACGCTCTGAAATAATTTGACTAGTACTGGTGTGAGCTCTTCTCTGAATGTTTGGTAGAATTCTGCAGCGAAGCCATCCAGGCTAGGGCTTTTGTTGTTGTGAGTTTTTATTTTTTTTTTTTAATTACCTCTTTAATTTCTTCTCTTGTTATGGGTCTGTTCAGATTTTCTATCTCAGCTTGTCTCATTATAGGTAGGTAATGTTTTCCATTTTTTCCCCCTGTTCTGGCACTTCAATCACGTACAAATTTTTGCTCTTGATTGTGTCCCACATAGCTCTTAGGTTTTCTCAGTTTCCTTCATTCCTTTGTCTCATTTTTCCACAAAGTGGCATCCATGTTTTGTCTTCCGTCTCTCTGATTCCGTATTCCATTGTTCCAAATTTGCTCCTAGAACCTTCTATTGAGTTGTCAGTTTCTGAAATTTTATCTTTTGGATTTCTATTTGCTGTTTTTATATGACTTCTAAGTATTTGTTTTGATGCTTTTTTCTTGTATCGTTTTCCTGAATTCTTCTGTTGTTTTGTCTGTGTTTTCCTTGACTTTAGCTATGTTTTCGTAGGTTTTATCTGTGTTTTCCATGATTTTGTCCAGTTTTTTCTTGATTTTTCTGTTTTCCTTGATCTCTTTTCTAATAGCCCTAAATATTAGTGTTGTGAATTCACTATCAGGTAGTCCCACTGCCTTTTCTTCTGCCAGAAGGTCATCTGATTCTTTATTTTGGTCACTTGCTGGAGCTGTCTTGTCCTGCTTTTTCCTATGTTTTGATATTGTTTCGTGTCTCCGAGATATTAAGGTACTACTTTCTTTATTTATTGGTTGTATGTTTGGTTGTTTCATCCCGCTTCTTTGTTTTATTTTGATATGTCATGGTGGGTGGACCTGGTGTGCTTTGCTGCTTGCTTGCCTGTGGGCACAATGGCTCTCACCACCTTGTTTGGGTAGGCAGGGCAGCAGTAGGCTCAGTGAACCTACTTCACTATACACTGGTTTGGTGAGGTGGCTGAAGGCAGACTGGGCAGGCACTGTCTGCCTCCTAATGTTAAACCAGCAGTGTGGGAGCATTCACAGCCCCTCGTCAGATTGGCAGGGGTGTCAGACAGTGAGTGCTGTGGGCTCACTTACCTCTGTTCAGCAGTTGATGGAGTGGAAGGAGGGGAGGGGCAGTGTGGGCCTGGTGCAGCAGTGGGCCTGACTGGGGTTTCTCTAGCCATAGTGGCATGGTGAGGGCTGCTAGGAAGGTGGTATGCGGTATACAACTAGATGGAGGGAACAAAGAAAAAAAAACAGAAAGAAAAAAAAAGGAATATCTGCCTTATGGGGGCAAGGCAGACCTGGGTGGAGAAGGAAGAGAGGGAGACAGTGTACAGGGTTAGGTGGGAGGTAGAAAGCAGAGGGACAGTGGCTTTCTATAGTGGTGGTGTGGCATGACCTGGTAGGAATGAGGGGAGGTGGCTTAAGGGGGTAGGTGGGAGGGAAAGAAAAAGAAAACAAGTAAAAAGAATATAAAAAGAAAATGGCACAGTAGGGACTAGCGGGAGGAAGGTGGGGGGGCAGATGAGACCTGGGGTGGCAGTGGGCCGGTAGCTCTCTGCCCACAGCAGTGCAGCTACACTCGGTGGGAAGGGGGTAGAGATGGCATACAGTGCTAGGTGGGAGGGAAAAAGAAAAGGTAGGAAGAGAAAATAAAGAAAGAAAATGGCATGCGGGAGCCATTAGTTGGGGGCAAGGCAGACTTGGTGTGGCCAGTGCCTCTCTAACCAAGGCGGCACATCATGGCCTGGTGGGAATGGGTTGAGGTGGGGTAAGGGGCAGGTGCTCTGTCTCATGTTGGGAGCTCCATGAAACTGCCTTCCTGTAGTCCCTATACAGGGTTGTTGATAACTGTGCTGCAAGAAGGCAATGCTGTGTCGTGTTAGTTGGCAGGATATCTCCACTTTGTATCTCTCCTAGTTCTCTGTTTTCCTTCAGTTCTTCTTCCATTTGCTCTTTGGTCTAATTCTTTACCCCTTCACTTAATACTCAGGGCTTGAGGGCTGACATTTGTATGTTTTACTTAGTTTTTCTGGTGTTTGCTTCAGAGGGACAGCATGATGCATCTGTCTAAGGTGCCATGTTGGCTCCGCCTCCCTACATGCTGAATATTTTGCTTTAAATAGAGCTCCATTAAATAAGAGCACCTTTATTTTCACTATCTCTGTTATTCTTCCCAGGGACATATGGTTATCTATTGGTTCTCAGCTCCTCAGTTGCCCTCTCTATAACTTCTCTATACTACCATGGCAGGAAGCCTGTGAACTACATTTCCCAGACTCCTCTGTCTATTGCTTTCCTGTGAGTACCTGAAAATGGGAGGGTCTAGCAGAAGATTGGTGTCCCTACATGTTGCAAACAGTTAAGCATTCAGCTGCTAACCAAAAGGTTGGCAGCCGGAGTCTGCCCAGAAGTGCCTCAGAAGGAAGACCTGATGATCTACTTCCCAAAAATCAGCCATTGAGAACCCTAAGGATCACAGTTCTACTCTGACACATACGGGTTCCACCATGAGTAGAATCGATTTGACAGTAGCTGGTTTGGTTTTTAGCAGGAGATTGGAAAGTGAGAGAAAAGTTGAAACAAGTTTTTCGCTCCAACTTCCAGTGCTGTCTCTAGCTATGTAATAGCAGCCTCAGTGTCACAGGGGTCATGGACTCTGGATACTGGCATTTCCCATCTGGCTACTTCAGACCTAACCATCTCAGCAGCTTCCTGCAAATCCTTGGGTAATGTTACTTCTTTTCACTCTTCCAGCCTTTCAAACACATTTTAATCAATCCCATGTACTGAGTTATCTCTGTCTGAAATACCTAGGCTGCTTTCTGTTTTCTTGTTTGGACATTTACTGATATATTCCTAAATCACTTCATGGTACCAGATCCAAGGTTGACATGATCATTGTTAAAAATATTTACATATACTCAAAGTATTCACTATACCAAGAGAGGTAAATAAATTTCTTTCCTTTTGGATCTTACAAAGCAAATATGTAAGCATATGAACAAATGAACAAACATTGAAGAATAAAATGAAAAAAAATACCAGATGCATGTTATTAGTTATCTATTCCTGCATACCCCCCATGTGTCTGTCAGTTTGTCATACTGTGGTAGCTTGCATGTTGCTGTGATACTGGAAGCTGTGCCACTGGTATTCAAATACCAGCAATTTTACCCATGTTGGAGAGGTTTCAGCTGAGATTCCAGACTAAGACAGAATAAGAAGAAGGACCTGGCAGTCTACTTCTGAAAAAAACTAGCCAGTGAAAATCTTATGAATAGCAGTGGAACATTGTCTGATGCAGTGTTGAAAGATGAGCCCCTCAGGTTTGAAGGCACTCAAAATATGACTGGGGAGGAGCTCCCTTCTCAAAGTAGAGTTGACCAATTATGTGGATGGGGTCAAGCTTTTAGGACCTTCATTTGCTGATGTGGCACAACTCAAAATAAGTAGAAACAGCTGCAAAAAAAATCCACTAATAATCAGAATGTGGAATGTATGAAGTATGAATCTAGAAAAATTGGAAATTGTCAAAAATGAAATGGAATGCATAAACTTCGATATCCTAGGCATTAGTGAGCTAAAATGGACTGGTATGGGCCATTCTGAATAGGACAATCATATGGTCTACTGCTCTGGGAACGACAAATTGAAACGGAATGGCTTTGCATTCATCTTCACAAAGAACATTTCAAGATCAATCTTGAAGTACAATATTGTCAGTGATAGAATAATATTCATATGCCTACAGGGAAGACCAGGAAGCCTTAGTAGCACCGTGGTTAAGAGTTCAGCTGCTAACTCAAAAGGTCAGCAGTTTGAATCTACCAGCCGTTCCTTGGAAACCCTATGGGACAGTTCTACTCTGTCCTATAGGGTTGCTATGAGTTGGAATCAACTTGAGGGTAACAGTGTTTGTTTGTTTTCTTTCTAACAAGGAAGGCCAGTTAATATTATTATTATTCAAATTTACACAGCAACCACTAAGGCCAAAGATGAAGAAATTAAAGATTTTTACCAACTGCTGTAGTCTGAAACTGATCAAACATGCAATCAGAATGCATTGATAATTACTGATGGTTGGAACTTGAAAGTTGGAAACAAGGAAGAAGGACCAGTAGTTGGAAAATATGGCCTTGGTGATAGGAATGATGCTGGAGATTGCATGATAGAATTTTGCAAGACCAATGACTTTTTCATTGCAAATACCTTTTTTCACCAACATAAACGGCTACTATACGCATGGACCTCACCAGATGGGATGCACTACATCTGCAAAAAGAGACAATGGAAAAGCTCAGTATCATCAGTCAGAACAAGGCCAGGGGCTGACTGCAGAACAGACCATCAATTTCTCTTATGCAAGTTCAAGTTGAAGCTGAAAGAAAATTAGAAGAAGCCCACGAGAGCCAAGTACACTCTTGAGTACATCTCACCTGAATTTAGAGACCATCTTAAGAATAGATTTAACGCATTGAAGTCTAATGACCAAAGACCAGATGAGTTGTGGAATGACATCAAGGCCGTCATACATGAAGAAAGCAAGAGGTCATGAAAAAGACCGGAGAGAAAGAAACGACCAAAATAGATGTCAGAAGAGACTCTGAAACTTACTCTTGAATGTCGAGTAACTAAAGCGTATGGAAGAAATGATGAAGTAAAACAGCCAAACAGAAGATTTCAAAGGGTAGATCGAGAAGACAAAGTATTACATTCAGCAAATCTGCTGCAAGAGACCTCTTTAAAGTGTTAAAAAGCAAAGATGTCACTTTGAGGACTAAAGTGTGCCTGACCCAAGCCATAATGTTTTCTGTCACCTCATATACATGCAAAAGCTGCTCAATCAATGAGGAAGACTAAAGAAGAATTGATGCCTTTGAATTATGGTGTTGGTGAAGAATATTGAATATACTGTGGAGTGCCAAAAGAACAAACAAATCTGTCTTAGAAGAAGTACAGCCAGAATGCTCCTTAGAAGCAAGGATGATGAGACTTTGTCTCACATTACCTTGGATACGTTATCAGGAGGAATAAGTCCCTGGAGAACGACATCATGCTTGGTAAGTAGAGGGTCAGCAAAAAAGAGGAAAACCCTCAACGAGATGGACTACAACAATGGGCTCAAGCATAATAACAATTGTGAGGATGGCAGTGGGCTGGGCAGTGTTTCAGTCTGTTGTATATAGGGTTGCTGAGTTGCAAGTGACTCAAAAGTACCTAACAACAACAACATTGCCACATAACAAATCATATTTAAACACAGTGGCTTAAATGACAATAATCATTTATTATTTCTCATGGTTTCTGTGGATCAGAAATGTGAGAGCAGCTTGGCTGGTGGTTCTGGCTCAGTGTCTCTGTGAAGCTGCAGTCAAGATGTCAGTTCAGGCTGCAGTCACCAGAAGTTTTGACTGGAGCTGGAGGACCTACTTTTCAAGGAGACTCACTCACATGGCTGGAAAGTCAATGCTAGCTATTGATGGGAAGTCTCAGTTCCTTTCTATGTGGGTTTCTCAACAGGACTGCTTAAGTGTCTTCATGGCATGGCAGCTGGCTTCCCTCAGAGCAAGTAATCCCAGAGACCAAGGAGGAAGATTTAACACTTTTTTATATAACCAGGCCTTGGAAATCCCACATCATTACTTCAGTTATCTTCTGCTGGGCACACAGTGCCAGATCTGATTCATTGTGAGAAATGACCACACACAGGCATGTACCAGGAGGCACTGATCATTGGGAGCCATCTTGGAGACTGGCTACAATATGCATTTACCAGTTTACCAGTTGCTGTCAAGTAGAATCCAACTTATGATGGTCCCATGTGTGTCAGAGTAGAGCTGTGCCCTATGGGTTTTCAGTGGCTGATTTTTTGTAAGTATATCACCAAGTCTTTTGAGGTGCTTCTGGGTGGACTTAAACCACCATTTCAATTAGCAACTGAGCACATTAACAGTTTGCACCACTCAGGGACTCCCACCATATACATAGTCACTGTGTATACATGAGTTGATAAGTGCATAATTTGAGTAAATGTGAGGCATGAAAAATCCAATTCCTCAAACAAGGGGGCAGGAAAGCTATAGGTTTCAAGAATTCCTTGAATGAGAAGTAGAGAATGAAGCCTTTGAGAAAGCAAAAAATATAACAAGGTAATGAACCATTGAGTAAATTTTTTCTGAGAGAAGTGAAAAGGAGATACCAAGGAGGAGTGGTTTCTTGTCTTTTCCCACCCTCTTGTTTTAGCTATCATTCATTCATTCCCTCTTATACACATTGCTATGCATCCATGTATTCCTCTGCTTTTAACTATTGAATTGTACTCCATGGTACACATCCAATAATTCTATGCATCTGCTTTCCCAGAGGTACACACCCACAATGCCTAGGAGGAGTTTCTAAAGGAGAAGAGCCATTAGCAAGAAGTAGCCCAGAGAAGGGTTGGCATCAGCAATACATTTCTCCTTTCAAAATTAGAATGTGCAACTACATAATAGTGAGGCAAGAGGGGCTGGAAGTGTTATTTGTTCAATAAACATGTATGTCAGGCACAGTGTTAAGCACTGTGGAGACTCAAAGATTAATGATATTTAGTTGCTGACCTCAAGGAACTTATGTGGTTTAGAGACAAAACAGATCAGCAGATAGATAACTATAATACAAAATTAAGAAAAACAAGGGGCAATAAAGGACTAGCCCACTGATTTTGAGTAGGGGATCAGAGAAGGATTCATGAAAGTTTGAGCCTCAGCAGTCTTGAAAAAGGAGTGGGACATCCACAGGTGGAAAGAAGCAATTGGATGAAAGTGTAGTGCATCGGTCTGGAAGTACTAAGTGAGCAAAGGCATGGAATAAAGAGGGGATGTGTCCATTTCAGGAGGGACAAGGAATTAAATATGGCTGCATTCTGAGGGTGAGGGGCCTGGAAGAGGAGAAAGAAGAGGCTGGCAAGATGAGATGAGACCAGATTCTGGGGAGTCTTCAATGTCATGACAGGGAGTCGAAATCACTATCCAATGATTTAGCAATGGGAAAGAAGTGAAGGCTCTTGAGGAGGGAAACGACATTATCACACTCCTGCAGAAAGGAGATAATAAATACAAAAGACATTGAGACTAAAAAGCATATCTCTGGTTGAAGAAATTATGGCTATTTTAATCTTTCCCTTTGGGTCATCTGTCAGTTTCTAATTTTCCTCCATGCGTGTGGATTCTTGGTAAAATTTTTTTAAATACATAAAATAATTTTTAAAGTTAAAATACAAATTAGAAGAAGGAGAAGGCCAATAAGAACAGATAGTCCACGGTTGGTAGGGAAGAGTCTGGATCCCCAGTGGCTCTAAAGGTGAGGGCTGGGGCAGCAAGGGGAGCTGTAAAGAAGGGATGAGAAAAGTCCATCCATGTGCTCCTCCAATATACATGAATGTCTATCTTAGGCTGGGCCCTGCTCTAGGAGCCTAATGGAGAATGGTCAATAGTGAGGAAAAGCAGGACAGAATAAGGAAAGAGATTTTCTCTGAGGCTACAAAAGACTTGAGCATGTTTGTAAGCTGAGGGGAAGGAGCATGCGAGATAACATAGAAGATAGGCAAGATATGGAAGCAAATCAAAGCGAATAAAGTCAGGGCTGCATTGCTGTGTGCATGTGAGTGCGTGTGTATGTCTCTGTGTGTCTCTGTGTACATGTCAGTGCGTCTATTTATAGAATAATGAAGCATTGGTGGTTCAGTGGTAGAATTATCACCTTCCATGTGGGAAACGCAGCTTCAATTCCAGCCAATGCACCTCATAAACAGCCACCGCCCAATTGTCAGCGCAGGCTTGTGTGCTGCTATGATGCTGTGATAGTTAGGGTTGTGTGTCAACTTGGCTCAGCCATGATTTTCAGCGGTTTGGCAGTTATGTAATGGTGTAGTTATCCTCCACTTTGTGATATAATGTAATCACCTCCATGATGTGACATGATGTGATCAGCCAGTCACGTGTAAGGAGAGGTTGTATATATATTGGATGCAGGCCATTGTATGGCCTGCATCCAATATATATAGATGTTCTGACAAAGGTCACTGGCTTTTGCTTGCTCTGGATCCTGCATCTGGCTCATCATCATCTGACCTCCAGTTCTTCGGACTTAAGACAGTGGCCTGTCCTATTGCCTGCTGATTTGGGATTCATCAGCCTCTGCAGCTTGTGAGCCAGTAGCCTAACATCTCACATGCCAATCTTGGATTCGTCAGCCTCCAGAGCCTGTGAGCAAGCAGTCTGCTGTCTGACCTGTGGATCTTGGATTCATCAGCCCAAGTAGTTATGAGACTCAGAGAAGCCTACAGCTTGACTCCTGACCCAAGGACTTGGGACTTGCTAGCCTCTACAACCACATGAGCCATTTCCTTGAGATAAATCTTTCTCTCTTTGTGTCTCTCTCTGCCTCCGTCTTGCCCTCCTTCTCTCTCTATATATACACTTTACTGGTTTCTAAATTGGTTCTCAAGTCTGGTTAGTCTTAAAGATGTTGATAACTCTGCTTCCGGTAGTCAATAGGGTAATAGGCACTGTCAATCCATGGTATGAGGCGACAAAAGAAATATGCAAAATATCACCAGCAATAGCTCAAGTATTGGTGACAGGCAAGACTTTGATACTAATCTACAATTTTGTCAGAATAAGAAGTATAAGGAAGCTGATTGGTTGGTCCTACTTTCACTAGACAAACTGGTGAAAGAAAAAGATAAGCTCAGGGCTTCAGAGTCACAGCTCAAGTACCACATAAGTGACCTCAAAGTTGCCACTTGTGCCATGAAAGAAAGGTTTATTTCTTGTAGTAATAGAGCTGATATCGTCAAAAACTAAACCCAGAGCTTATCATAAGAGTGGCTGAATTACAATGCCAATTGAATTCCCAACATTGAATGTTGTCTGAGGTTAAAATGAGGACACCGATTGGGAAGAAACAGGATCCTGAAACTTGAAATGGGGACATATGGGCAGACAATCAGGAAGCTGGGGACACTGAACAACTAAATTCTTTTGAATCATTCCTGCCAACAGAACCAGCCCTCTCACTCCAATCTGAAGAGATTACTCCTTCTTTGTCTGTTAAACCACCCTCCCCAATAAAACCATTAGTCCCTCTACCCCCCATCTGATGAGATTAACCCAGCTGTGTGTAAAAAATCTTTGTCTGGGTCATCTCCTGGGGAGGTGTCTAAGGCACTGCCTGTGGCATCGCCTGAGGCAGATTCCTTACAAGGCATTGCTGAATGTTCTCAAAACACATCCCCACCACCCATTTTTTCTTCTAGACCTATAACTAGACTTAAGTCCCAGTGAGCAACGAAAGGTGAAGTACAAAGGTTGACCCAGGAGGAGTTATGCTATACTTCAAAAGAACTGCTTGACTTTTCTAATATGTACAAACAGAAACCTGTGGAATATGTGTGGGAATGGCTATTAAGAGTGTGGGATAATGGCGCAAAGAACATAAAGTTGGATCCATCAGAGTTTATTGATATGGGCCTGCTGAGCACAGATTCTTCATTCAATGTTTCAGCTCAAGAGGTTAGGAAAGGAGTTAACAGTTTATTTGGTTGGTTTGCTGAGGCATGAATTATGCACACTAAATCAAGTGGAAGTGCCAGACCTGCCTTGGTGTATTGTAGAAGTAATTCAAAGGCTTAGTGAAATTGGCATGCTAGAGTGGATTTATCAGGTTGGACCAACAGACACACACATGAAGTGCCCAGACGACACATCTTTTGCCACAATGGTGAGGAACAAATTAGTGAAGGGAGCCCCAGAATCCTTGAAGACTGTTGTGATTGCTATTTTATGTAAGTCATATTTGACAGTGAGAACTGCCCTAACAGAATTAGGACACCTAACTACAATGGGGCTGATTGGAGCCCATGGTAGTAGGGGTCAAGTGCCAGCACACAATCAACAAAGGTAGGGTGGCTGTGGTTACTGTAAAGGACAGCAGAGTCAAAGCAGTAATTAAAATAGTCTGACTTGTATGGACTTATGGTATTTTCTACTTAGTCATGGTGTCCCTAGGAGTGAAATAGATAGGAAATATACTAAATATTTACATGATCTGTACAAGCAGAAGAATTCTACATCAAGTGAATGACAGTCTAACTCAAATCACCAGAATAGAGAGTCACAGCCCTTCAATCAAATCCCAGTTTACGGTACAAAGTACAAAGTAAACTTTGAACCAGTTTACAGACACACAACTCCTTGAATGAAGGGGAGGCCAGATCCCCTTGAGGAAGCACCCTGTGCTACACTACTAAAAATTTATATTGTTAATCTTTCTCCCAGTCTTCCCCAAAAGGATTTACACCTTTTACAAGAGTGACTGTTCATTGGAGAAAAGGAAATAATCAGACTTTTTGGGGATTACTGGGTACTGGCTCTGAACTGACACTAATTTCAGGAGAACAAAACGTTGCCGTGGCCCACCAGTCAGAGTGGTGGGATATGGAGTTCAGGCCATTAACATGAAGTCTTCGCTCAGGTTTGGATCACAGTGGGTCCAGTGGGTCTCCAATTTCAGCGTATAGTGATTTCCCCAGTTCCAGAACCCATAGTTGGAATAGATATGCTCAGCAAGTGGAAGAACCTCCATGCTGGATCCCTGAAAAGTGGAATAAGGGCTATTATGGTAGGAAAACCAAGTAGAAGCCATTAGAACTGCCCCTACATAGGAAAATAGTAAACCAAAAGCCATACCACATTCCTGGGGGGATTTCAGAGATTAGTGCCACCATCAGGGACTTGAAGGATGCAGGAGTGGTGATTCCCACCACATCCTCACTCAATTCATCTATTTGGTCTTTGGAAAATGACAGTAGATTATCGAAAACTTAACCAGGTTGTGACTCCAGTTGCAGCTGCTGTTCCAGATGTGGTTTCATTGCTTTGGCAAATTAATACATGTCCTGGTATCTGATACACAGCTATTGATCTCACTGATGCCTTTTTCTCCATACCTGTTTCGAAGTATCACCAAAATCAGTTTGCTTTCACCTGGCAAGACTTCCAGTGTCCTACCTCAACAGTATATCAACTCTCCAGTCCTATGTCATAATTTAGTCTGCAGGGACCTTGATCACTTTTGCCTTCCACAAGATGCCACACTGGTCCATTACATTGATGACATTATGCTGATTGGACCTAGGAAGGAAGAAGTGTTAATGATTGTGGATTTATTGGTAAAACATTTGTGTGCTAGATGGTGGGAAACTAATCCAACAAAAATTCAGGCACCTTCCACTCAGACAAATTTCTAGGGTTCCAGTGGTATGGGACATGTAGAGATAGTCCTTCTAAAGTGAAGTCTAAGTTATTACATCTGGCCCTTCACACAACTAAAAAGGGGCACAACCTCTTTGAATTTTGGAGGCAACATACCCCTCATTTGGGTATGCTAGTCTAGCCTATTTATCAAGTGACTTGAAAAGTTGCTAGTTTTGAGTGGGGCCCAGACCAAGAGAAGGCTCTTCAACAGGTTCAGGCTGCCGTTCAAGCTGCTCTGCCACTTAAGCCATATGATTCAGATGATTTAATGGTGCTTGAAGTGTCAGTTGCAGGTAGAGATGCTGTTTGGAGTCTTTAGTAGGCCTCTATTGGAAACCATGGTGGTGTAGTAGTTAAGAACTATGGCTGCTAACCTAAACGTTGGCAGTTCAAATCTACTAGGTGCTCCTTGGAAACCCTATGGGGCAATTCTACTCTGTTCTATAAGGTCACTATGAGTTGGAATCAACTCAACAGCAATGGGTTTGGCTTTTTTTTTTTAATTGGTGAATCACATCACAGACCCTTAGGATTTTGGAGCAAAGCCCTGCCATCTTCTGCAGATAACTACTCTCCTTTTGAGAAACAGCTTTTGACTTGTTACTGGGCCTTAGCATAGACTGAATACTTAACCAAGTCACCATGCAGTCTGAGCTGCCCATCATGAACTGGGTGTTGTCTGACCCACAGAGTCATAGTTGGAGGTGCACAGCAGCACATCACTAAAAGAAAACAGTATATATGACAGCGGGCCCAAGCAGGACCTGAAGGCAAAAGTAAGTTGCATGAGGAAGTGGCCCAGATGTCCATGGTCTCCATTCTTGTCACATTATCTGCCCTCTTCCAGTCTGCACCTGTGACCTCATGGGGAGTTCCTTATGATCAGTTGATTGAGGAAAACTCATACCTGATTTACAGATGGTTCTGCATGATATGCAGGCACCACTCGAAAGTGAAAAGCAACAGCACTATAGGCCGTTGCTGGGACATCTCTGAAGGACAGTGGTGAAGGGAAATCTTCCCAATGGTCAGAACTTTGAGCAGTGCACCTCGTTGTTCACTTTGCTTGGAAGGAGTCATGGCAGATGTGTGATTGTATACTGATTCATGGACTGTGGCCAATGGTTTGGATGGGTGGTCAGGGACTTGGAAGGAACACGACTGGAAAATTAGGGACAAGGAGGTATGGGGAAGAGGTATGTGGATGGACCTCTCTGAATGGGACAAAGAAGTAAAGATATTTGTGTCTCATGTGGATGCTTACCAAAGGGGGACCTCAGCAGAGGAAGATTTTAACAATCAAGTAGATAGGATGATGTGTTCTGTGGAAATCAGTCATCCTCCTTCCCCAGTCAGTGCCATCATTGCTCAATAGGCTCATGAACAAAGTAATCATGGTGGCAGGGATGGAGGTTATGCATGGACTCAGCAACATAGGGTTCCACTTACCAAGGCTGGCTTTGGTACAGCCACTGCTGAGTGTCCAATCTGCTAGCAGCAGAGACCAATGCTGAGTCTCCAGTATAGCACCATTCCTCAAGGTAATCAGCCAGCAGCCTAGTGGCATGTTGATTACATTGGACCACTTCCGTCATGGAAAGGGCAGCATTTGTTCTTACTGGAATAGACACTTACTCTGGATGTGGATTTGCCTTCCCTGCACACAATTCTTCTGCCAAAACTCTTATCCGTGGAATTACGGAATGCCTTATCCACCATCGTGGTATCCCAAACTGCATCATTTTAGATTAAGGGACTCACTTCACACCAAATGAAGTATGGCAATGGGCCCATGCTCGTGGAATTTACTGGTCTTACAAAGTTCTCCATGATCCTGAAGCAGCTGGCTTGATAAAACAATGGAATGGCCTTCTAAAGACACAATTATGGCACCAGTTAGGTGGCAGTACCTTGCAGGGTTGGGCAATATTCTCCAGGAGGCTGCATATGCTCTAAACCAGCATCCAATATGTGGTGCTGTTTCTCCCATAGCCAGGATTCATGGGTCCAGGAATCAAGGGGTGGAAATGGGAGTGGCACTACTCACTATTACCCCTAGTGACCCACTCGCAAAATTTTTGCTTCCTGTACCCATTACCCTATGCTCTGTGTGTCTAGAGGTCTTACTTGTAAAGGGAGGAATGCTCACACCAGGAGGTGCAACACTGATTTCACTGAACTGGAAACTTAGAATGCCACGCAGGCACTTTCAGCTCCTCATGCCTCTGGATTAACAGTCAAAGAAAGGACTTACGATATTGTCTGGTGTGATTGTCCTGATTACCAAGAGGAGATTGGATTGGTATTACATAATGGAGGTAAAGAAGAGTATCTCTGGAATGCAGGAGATCCCTTAGGATGTCTCTCAGTACTACCATGTCCTGGGGTTAAAATCAGAGGAAAACTACAGAAACCCAATTCTGACATGACTATTAATGGCCCAGACCCTTGAGGAATGAAGGTTTGGGTCACCCCACCAGTCAAAGAACCACAACCAGCTGAGGTGCTCACTGAGGGTAAAGGGAAAATGAAATGGGTGGTGGAAGAAACTAGCTCTAAATAGCAGCTACAACCACATGACCAGGTGCAGAAATGAGGACAGTAATTTTTATGAGTATTTCATCCTTGCATGTGTGCATCCAGTATTTTTGTTTTCTGCACTTATATAAGATGTAAACATGGCTAGCACATTTTCAGTTGTACATGTGTTAGTTGTATCATGTTAGGCACAAGTATACTTTATAATTGTCTTTATTAAGAGATGTGTATGGGTGCCAAGTTGACCAAGGGTGGACTATGATGGTTAAAGTTGTGTGTCAACTTGGCTGGGCCATGATTCTCTAGTGGTTTGGTAGTTATGACGTAGCTTGGCAGCTATGTGATGATGTAATCACCTCCATAATGAGATCTGATATAATGTAATCACTTCCATGATAAGATCTGTTATGAGCAGCCAATCAGTTGAAAGGGAGTTTTCTTGGGGATGTGGCTTGCATTCAATATAGGTGGACTTTCTGGCCAACCTCGTTGACTTCTGCTCACTCTGGGTCCTGTAGCTGGTTCCTGTTCATCTGACCTCTGGTTCTTGGAACTTGAGCTAGCAGCTCACCTGCTGAATTTGGGGTTTGTTAGCCTCCACAGCCTGTGAGCCAGCGGCCTGCCTTCTTACCTGCCAATCTTGGGTTTGTCGGCCTCTGCAGCCTGTGTGCCAGAGGTCTGCTGTCTGACCTGCTGATCTTGGGTTCACCAGCTCCTGCAGCTATGTGAGTCAGAAGCCTCCAGTCTGATGCCTGACCCATGGGCTTCAGAGCTGTCAGGCTCCAGAACCACATGAGCCATTTCCTTGAGATAAATCTGTCTGTCTCTCTCTCTATATACACATACATACACACACACTCATTATATATATAAATACATACGCCTTTTTTTTTTAATGCCTCACTGCTTTTGCTTCTGTAGAGAACCCAGCCCAGGACAGATACTGAATAGGTTTCAGCAGAGCTTCCAGACAAAGATGGTCTAGGAAGAAAGGCTTGGCAATCTACTTCTGAAAATCAGCCAATAAAAACCCTATGGATCACAATGGTCTGATCTCTAACCCCATGGTGATCATGGGGATGCTGCAGGACCGGACAGTGGCTTGGGATCACCATAAATCAGGGGCTGTCAGGTAATGACAACATTCAGAGAATATATAATTATGAATATGTGTGTAAGTAGGTAAAGGGGAATATATTTTGGAGTTGAATTTATAGTGCCTCCTGAAAATAAACATGGCAGAGGCTGAACCTTTTTCTTGTTATTTCTGTAAAAGTGCTCCAGGGCTATTTGAAAACAGGAAAATATATACAACAAACCCTATGAATAAAGCAATTGAAGAAATGGAGTTTGCCCCTTATTATGCTCAGAAGAATAGAAGATAGTGGGAAAAGGAGGAAAGAAGAATAGTTATACAAGAAAATGCAGGCCCAAAGGCTGTTCTGTGAAGAGCTGAAGGCACAAGTTCACACACAAGTGCCCAGGTCCAGCAGGTATCAAGCCTGTGAGAGGCCCAGATTGGGAGCATCAGGACTTAGGCTTGGTGAAGGCGCCTTCCATGTGCTCTGGTGCTCTTGATCCCCTGCAAAGCTGTTTATTATAAAGAATGTGCATTTGGCCAGAGTGAAATGAACCACTTTGCTTGGGGTTTCTCTCCCTACCTAGGGGATAACAAAATACAACAGACTTCAGGTAAGAGCCCAAGGAGTTAACCAGAAAAGCCTGGGGGTCCCAGGACAATTTTTCACAGTTGATCCCTGAAGCTCAGAGGATCCCTCTGCAGAAATGGAAAGAGGAAGCAGGAATCTGGCAGCAATCTAAGCCACAGGTTTAAGCCAATTAACACTGGCTGGCCCCATCCACTAGGATGCTTGCCTCTTTCTACTGCAAGAAGAGACTTCCAGGGTGGAGGCTTAATGTAAACAAAGTGCTCTGTGACTTGGTTAACCCAGGATGAACACGTGAGCATCCCCATCTTTCTCTCTGCTCCTGCTCACCAGGTTTGGACTATTTAAGGAGTTTCTCTTCATGTGGAAGTGGGTGGCTGTCTATGGTCTGTCTGGCTTTGCTGTGCCTTGTGTTTCACTCACCCCCCTTCCAAGGACGCCACTGCAAGTGATTCACTCCAGGCATGCTAGAGAGTTTGGACGTATTTCCTTCTGTTCTCTGGATAATGTATGAAGTTGGAAATGCCACCACCATTAAAATCTATCCAACCTATGATTTGTCCTGGTGATAATGTATGTAGCTAGTATTTGTCACTGTGATTTATCAAGAGAATAACTACCTGGTGATACATTTCATGAATGTATCATCAAACCATCTATCACTGTAGCCATGAACTTTTCATAACTGAGCAGGCCCGTGGCTGTTCACAACCCAGGAGCTCGCCTGGGTGTTGGTTAAAGTGCTGGAGGGAAAGGAAGCAAGTAGCAGGCTCTTTCAACTACGAGAGAGAAAATAGCAGGAAAATGTCCAGACATGGTAAACAACACAATTTTTGTTTATTTGTCCATTGACATTCATCCCCTAATATTCTTTTTTTCTCACATATACCACCACCCCTGGTTGAAATGAAACTGATACCTTATCCTCAGCACTACCAGGCCACAGGCACCCACAAAGAAGGGCCCTGAGCAGACCCCAGCACACACACACAGGAACAGGCTGCAACATAGCTGCGCAGCACTCCCTCAGCTAAATCGGTGCAGTGCAAACTGGGACTGGTATTAGTGCTCTCAGGAGAAAGGTGCGGCGGTCTGCTTCTGTAAAGATTTACAGCCTAGGTACCCTAACCCTATGTGGCAGTTCTGCTCTGTCCTACCGGGTCACTAGGAGTTGGAATCGACTCAGGGCAGGGGTGGGTTATTGGTGTTCTATTTGTAGCTGTAACAAATTATCACTCGCTTGCTGGCTTAAACCATACAAACTTAGAATCTTACAGTTCTGTAGGTCAGAAGTCTGAAACCTTCATCAGTCATCTCTGCTGTCCTTCCTTCCTTGGCGACTGCGGAGCTCTTTTTTTCTGCTGTCTCCTACGAAGAATCGCTAGCTTGGCACCGCCCTCGGCGGGGGTCGGGGAGGGGGGGCGCTGGGGAGGGCCCGGAATGTAGCGTCGTAGCGGGGCGGGGACCGCGGTGGGGGGGGGGACCTGCGGCCCGGGTCTCCAGCGCTGAGCCCACCTCCGCCCGCCCCTCAGGGCCCACGCCCTAGGCTCGCGGAAGCAGGTCTGTAGATACGAAGTCAGGGTTTTCCGAGATAAATTATGCCTGACTTTACTTTTTTCTTTTACATGAAAGTCCCTGCGTGTGCTAAGGTTGGTTGCTGCTGTCCAGCCAGTCTTCCCCGCCAGTGCCCAGTGCCTGAGGATGCTCTGGCGGCGGTCAGGGCCCGAGGGCGGCCCAGAGAACCTGTGCGAGTGTGGGAAAAGACTTCCAGAAAGCCATGAGGTTACCTACTGGACTGACAAAAACAACAAACAAAGCGTTAACATACAGTGCTGAAGAGGATACGGGGAAGTGAGCACACTATACCCTTCGGGAAAGTAACTCAACACCATCTTTTCAAGTTAAAAACACACAGACATACATTTCTGTTCAGCAATTCGACTTTAGGAGGATCTACTGAATACAAAGACCAGTGTATAACGTTGTTTGAACTGGAATATTTATTACGACAGTGTTTGTAGAACGCCAAAACACTGGGGGGGGGTACAAAAAAAATCCTTATATGTGGAAAATAATGAGTTGGAATCCACGTGATCGCAATGGAATGTTTTTTTTTTTTAAATAGCCAGTCTATGAAATGTTGTGTAATTACTTAAATGTATGAGTTATTTGTTTAGTCATTGACCTTGAAGGATTTGGTTGTATATATCACAATTTTGTAAAAAAAAAAAAAAAACAAAAAAACCCTCCCCTCTCTATGGGCATATGTCAGTATGTGTTTTTATGAGCACAGGAAAGCTATGACATTAGTGGAGGGAACTTATCAGCATAAGTGGAGGGAGGATTTACTTTTTCCCCTCCCTGTTTCCTTGTATTGTTTCCCGGGCTAATATAAATAAGTTACAATTGTTTAAGCCGGAGTGAAGAATTTACTATAAGTGGCTGAGGGTAAGAAGACAGAATGGTGGAGCAAGTTGGGAGGAATCCGGTTAGAGTGGGGGGAAGAGGGACTGGGTGTGCCGTTTCGCAGGAAGTGAAAATTCTGGGGTCTGGTCCAGAAGTCTGGCCAGGTGGGATAGGGTAGAGGTTGGAGCCAATTATTGTCAAGGGCTGTGCTGAGCATCCTCTGGGACGGCTGGAGGAAACGGAGGGCCGAGAGCCTGTAGCAAGAGGAACTAAAGTGTGAAAGCTCCAAGTGAGGTTCTTTACTGAGATCTTGAGGTTATTCTGAAGAATTCAGTGGGATCCACTGGACAGAGCCCATGTCAAGGCAGGGGCAATTAAGAATACCTGTCTTAGTTATACTGGGTTTTGGGTGGATCTTAGTTATCTACTGCTGCTACAACAGAAATACCACACATGCGTGGCTTTAACAGATACTCATTTTCTCACAGCTTAGGAGGCTAAACAGCTGAATTTAGGGTGCTGGCACCAGAGGAAGTCTTTCTCTGTCTGCTTTCAGGAGAGATCCTTCTCTTCTGAGCTTCTGTTCCTCAGCAGCTTCGGCTGGCTTGGCATCTATCTTCCCCCATCTCTGCTTACTTGCTTCCTGAATTGCTCAATCTGCTCTTTTTTAAATCTCAAAAGAGATTGCTTTAAGACACACCCTATACTAATAGTGAGGTACAGAAGTGTTGAGTAACCCGCTCAAGGTTATGCAGCTGGTTACAGAGGTCCTCTGGCTCCTGAGTAGGTCTTCCAAGCCACAAGGAAGGCACCGCCCTTCCAAGGCGCCAACCAGGACCTCCCCCACCCAGATAGGGGTGAGGAGAGGGTAAAGTCCACTTCTGCAGGGACCAGGGCAGGGAGTTTCCGGAGCCCAGGCTGTGCTGGGCTGCGGTCCCCTCTAGGGGCTAGCAGGGCTGGGCAGTGCTTTCTTAGCTGGGCCTTCTGCTTGGGGCCCAGGCTGCCCAGACCTAACTAAATCAAACTAAATCGTTGCTAGGTTAGTGGACTCTTGAGTCTCAGGAATGGCCATGACTCCTCCTCCTTTCACCCCCCCCTTCCCGCCACTGCCCTCTCCCCCGTTTACTCTCAGGCCCGGACCAGTGTGAGACCAACGCTTTGATTTCCTGTGGGAGGCATTGGGGAGTAAGGAGGCCTGGGCCCAGGGGATGGGGGGAGAGGGTGGGAGACTGGTCAACAGAGTGGGCCCCTCCAGGACCACCGAGCCCAGCCCGGTACTGAGAGGGTGCAGTGGCGTATGCGTGTGTAGGTGGGCGGGGCTTGAGGGGGATTTCGGGGAGGGGGGTGGTGAAGTCTCCAATTCTGCTTCTTCCATCCCAACCTGTGGCGTGGAGGCTTCCTCCCCCCACCCCACCCACTGCCAGCTTGGCCTGCCCGAATCAGAAGGGAGCCACGTTTCCCTTGGCCCTGTCCCCAGAGGTTCCTGGCCAGAACCAAAGGACCTCTGGATCCTCAGGAAGAGAATCTATTTGGGGGCCCTTTGCTTGTTTGCTTCTAGGAAAATCCTGAATGAAAGTAATCTCTATCCCCATCTCTCCCCCACAGCTCTGTCATCTCCAACTCCAAGTTTCTCCATCATCTCTTGTTTCAGAGAATCAGCCCGTCTCTCCCCTCTGAGAATCTACTTCTGGTTTTGTTTTCCACGTCGTGCCTCCCGTCTCTCCATTTCTTCTGCCTTCCCCCTCCTTCCCTCTAAGACCCCCTCCTGAGGGCCCCTAGGCAGAGGCTGGGGCTCTGGAATCCAGCTCCTCGACCCTTGCACAGCACTGGATACCAGACGTTACACCCCAATGAACTCCGTGTCTCGGCTCAACCCCCCGGCCAACGATGGAGTGAGGAAGGGCCTCTCCAATCCTTTCCCAGTCCCGACGGTTCCTCCAGGGCTCAAAACCAGTCAAGTTGGCCACGTGGAAAGCCATGGACCCAGAGAAGCGCTGGAAACGCTGCTTCAGGCGGGCTGGGAGGCCAGCAGACCACTCCCTCTTTGCTCGACTACCCCCCACGCCCCCATCACACCCCTAGTCCCCACCTCCTACCTCCCCAGGGGTGGGATGGACTGGCTCTGGTTAATAACACATCGCTTTGCTGGGAACCGGGTTTACTGCGTAGATGCTTAAAAACAATAACATCAGCTAACATATGGAGATGTCATCACGATTAAACAGCAAATTACAGACGAAGATGGCGAGATAATAATCTCAACAATCACCCCACCAAGAAGAAACGCTCCCTAACGAGCCAGATGCGCCAGCAGTGTTTCCGAGACTCCCGGCCCTGCCTTCTTGGAGTTCTCTCCAGGAGCACGTGAGCGTCCCAGTATTGGACAGGGCGAGGAACATCCCACCTCAGCGCCAAGCTTTCTCAAGGCTCCCTCGACCATCTGGGGTTCATTAGAGGCGGGCACAGCCTCCGAGGTCCGGGACCAGGTGGAGTGGGGCGCGGAAGGTCGTGGAGGGGGGGCCCTACTTCTAGGGAGACCCCACCTGGGAAGTAGTCGGAATCACAGTAGGAGAGGGGGTTCCTTGGGAATAACCTTGTCCCTTCCCCTCTTCCTCAGCCTCGCCTCCTTCCAGCTCTCCAAGGGAGGAAACTGATTTCTAGGCGAGAAGTCGGGGCTGCGAGGACAGGGGCGCCCTCCGTGAGGTGCGGTGGCTCCTCTGGCCTCTAGATCCTGAGTTCCTGCGGCTTCTTCCTACCTGAAGCCTGGGGGGAGGGAGGAGCCCGTTTTGTTTTGTAAGCGAAGGCCCCGGGTCTCTGGACTAGTTCGCCCCCAGTGTGCGGAAGAGCACGGGGAGGCTGCGCGTTATTGTGGCAAAAACGACAGGAGAAGACCTTTTAGTGTTCTGCTTGTTCCTTTCCCCTCATTAAATAGATTCGTAGTTAAAACCTTTCATGCTTTTATATTAGAATCCCAAGAGTTGAGCTTGGGTTGGAATCATCCTATTTGTACTTGGACCAAAAATATCCATCGAAATGAAATGATCCAAACCAAATTCTCTTTTCCCAAACAACGAGCGTTTCCCGGTGGGTGACCGCTCAGCGAGGCAGGCGGGTTCCCTTCGGTTTTGACCGAGGCGGGCTGGCAGTGGTGGTGGCGGGAGACCGGTCACGGAGCGGCGCGCGGCGCGGGAGGGAGCGGGAGGCTCTCATAGATGCTGCCATTACGACTCCGCGCCGCTTCCAGGGCTCGGGGTACAGGGACGCATGTGCTGCTAGAATTCAGTCCGTGGGGGAAACGCAGATTGGGCTGCGACCCACTGGGTTTGATTTATGAACTGTTACACTAGCGATTGTTTACACTTTGCATTTCGGAGCCGCCGCGCACCCTCCCCGCGGCGGGCGTAGGCTGCAGGGCCCGGGCCGGCCGCTGCCTCCTCGGGCGCCCCCCACCCCGCCCCCACCTTCTCCCAGTAATCGGGTTTCAATTTCATTGGACCCAGAGGTCAAGATTCCTTTCTCCCTCCCCTAGCCTGCTCCGGGCCTGCCTCCCCGGGACCTGGCCTCATGCGCTTGTGTTTACTCCCCAGTGTTTACTTCTGCGTAAGGCCATGCGGAGCCTATAAATAATTTAGGTGAAAGCAGCTTCTCCCGCCCAGTCGATAGCGCCGCGTCTCCTCGCCATTTCAGCTGAGCTGTCTTATTAATTATGAAAGGATTCACCTCATCCTGCCAGCGAACACAGCCGTTCGGCCTCTCTGCTGCAGCCCTTAATGGCGGTTCCTTGCAAGCTGCCTCCGGCCACCGCAGAGGCGGGGAGGAGGGACGGTGGTTAGAGCCGACCTGCAGGAGTGGCCTCCTACCCGCGCGGGCCCGCTGGCCTTTCTCTGTGTGCTTGCTCGGAGCGCGGAAGCCACCGCCTCTAAACTTCCCTTGGAAATGGTCTCTGCCTGATGCACACTGTTCTTAAAAAAAACAGCTTTTCCTCTTGGTTAAGTAAGCAGAATTTCGTTGACACGTCGAAGTGTCCAAGTTTAAACCTACCTGCTTGAAGACAGTACGTTACCAAGTGACTTGGTGAACAGGTGAATTTATCACCTGGCATCAGCTGTGTCTCTTTTGGCACCGTGAGAACCCGGCTGAGGAGGCAGGCTTGGGGTAGGAAACAAAGGACACCCCCGTTTCAAACAATAACTTTTATTTTATATGTCTCTATACTTTGTAGCAAATCTTTTTTGCTGAATTTAATTCATAATAAACTTTTTAAATTACATCTCTTTTTTTTTAAAATCAAGGCTCTTTTATGTCAAAATCTTTTTTAACTATATTTTAGATTAACATTTAACATTCCCCCCCCCGCTTTGTGATCTATACCGTTGGGTATTCAGGTATTACTGTATGTGTAACAGCTAAAACGAGAGAGGAGGAAAAATAAAGGCAGTGAACTTGGAAAGATGCATCAACAACAGCAGGTAAAGCCAACCCCTCAGGGATGTTAGCAGCATTCCTCGGCAGCCTTACCCTTTCTGTCTGAGATTTCCTCAACCCTTCTCCTCTCTCCCTCCTGCTCTAGACAAAACAAAGCCAACAATCTGTCCTTTCCCTTTTCTGGAGGAGAAATGTGCAGTGGAAATGATCAAAACAAGATACTGTGGAAGAAAGACGTGAGCGTGAATTATTCACCATATGCTTCGCACGTGGACATCTCTCTTGAATTCATTGCCCGTGGCCTTCTCCTCTCCTTCTCTTTCTTATTAGGAGGAGCCCATCATTTTTCATGTACTAACATGATTAATATATTAGGTGGCCCAGGGCCGTTCCTGAGATTCTTTTGCCAAAAAAAAAAAAAATTAAAAAATGGGGGTGGGTTTGCCGTTTTCTTACTTTTGTGTGAAGACGGACTAAAGCTGAGGTCGGATTTTGGCTGTGCTTGCTTGCTCACTGATTGGTAACATCTGGCAAATAAAACACAAGGAATCAAAAGAAACCAAAAAAGGAACCAGGATTTCCCACAATCCTATATGAGTGTTTTTAGCATCACAGAGAATCACAACGTCCCCAAAGAACGAATGGATCTTCCTCTCGATTTCCGGGAGCATGGAGTGAGTGTGGGTGGGCGCGCGGGGGGAGTCGGCCCGCGCTCAGAAGGAAAGCCAGGTCGCTAAAGCTGCCGTGAGAGACACCAGGAGCACAGGGAGCGCCGGGAGCAGGGACCCCGCCGCCCCGTTGCCGCTGCCGCAGAGTTCGAATAAGCTGCCTTGGATGTTGAGGTTTTTGGATTCTTTTCTCAGTTTATCCCACATATCTTTCGCCCCTTCCTGGCAATCCGTAAGGGCTGTGACCGTGCAGCTGTGGAAATCCTCCCAGTATCTGGTGAGGAACAGAACAAAACAGAAGAGGCAGGTTCACTTCGGGCACCGGGAGGACCCCAGGCCCACGCCCCTGCACCTCCCCCTCGTGGCCTCGCCAACCTACTCCTGCGCCCCCTCCCCCCACCTCTGCGCTGGCGCCAGGGCACCTCGGCCACCCCAGAAGCCTCCGTCCCAGGAAAGGGAGAGCCCCTTTTCCTCCGGGGTGCTCAGCGGGGTCCCGGCAGCCGGCAGCCGGACCGCGCCCGCTGCGCGGCGCTGGCAACTTGGGCTGCGCAAACAGATTGGTTGCCCTCCTCGGGGAAAGCTAGGAAAACAGTGCTAAGCCCTGCAAGCTGCCGCCCATTAATGCCTCTTAGCTTGCGGGATGGGTTACTCACTCCGAACACCGCCCTCCCCTCTGGGCTTCTCGCCTTCTCCTCCCTCACCCCTTCTGTCTCCCTCCCCTCCGCGCTGCGGTACCCTCTCGCCTCCGCCCTCGTTCTCTCCCTTCTGTTTTCCCCTCTCCACCTGTCCTTTTGTTTCCCATTCTCCTTATTTTCTCTCTTTCCTCTTCCCTGCTTTGTCTTCTCCTTTTCCCTCCCCTCCGTTCTCTTTTCCGATCCTCACTTCCCCTTCCTGCTCTTCGGCTGCTTGAGTCCCGGGGGCCCCGCCCGCCTTGCTCCCCAAGGTCACCGTCTCAGATTCGGTCCGGAGACTCGCGCGTGCCTCTCTCGTCTCCGGTATCGGTGAGCGGCAAAGCCTAAGCACCTGGGCCGGCTCTGCAGCCTTCCCCTGCTCAGGCAAACCGCAGGGCTCCGAGCCCTGCAAGCGGATGTCTTGTAACCCCACAACAGTCCTTTCGTGGGTTTGGGCCCCTTGGAACCTCCTTCTCCTAGGCCTTCGTGGTGTACTGCTCAGTACGCCAGGCTGGGACTCGGGGCGCTGCTGTGCCCTCCGCGGCCAGCCTTCGAGGCCCCACTCTCCCGTCGCTCCTCTTCCCGCGCCCCTCCCGGAGGCCCCGCGCCTTGCTCCGCCACTTCCTCCTCCCGGGCTTAGCTCCTCGCCCCGCCCCCACAACCTGCATTCAATCTGTCCTTTTTTATTGTCCCCCTTTCTTCTGAAAACCCAAAATAGATCCCGAGACTAAATATAATCCCAACCCGTGATCGATTCCTGGGGCGCTCTCTCCTTTTGGAGCTGAGTCGATTTGTGTAACTCCGGGCTGGCTCTCACCTCACCCGGCCCTGGGCTCTGGGTCATTGGCGACCGCCCTCCACACCATTTGGTTGTATTCTCTCCTCTCTCCCTTCTGCTCACCCGCCTGGACTGTAAACACTCCGAAGGCAAGCGCTGCGTTTGCCTCTATCCTGGTTTGCATCCCATCCCATCCTCTGGCTAGTAGTAAGATTTAGAGATGCTTGTCGGGTTGCCTTGAGCTGACGCTGTTTACCTCTAATGTCCTCCGCCAATATCTCATTTATGAGGGATGGGGCCCGGGCGTAGGGCTCCCAGATTCCTCAGTTTGTTCTAAATAGCAAGATTTAGAGAAGCCCTTGGGCCATCTGACGCCTCTCCTTTTTTTTTAAAGGAAGCACGCTGATGGAGAGCGCGCCCTCGCAGAAGACGGGCATGGGGAGGACGAACAGCCAGGTCGGACTTGTGAAAACACCACCACTAACCAAGAGAATGGGGCCAAGGCCCAGCTTGGCCTTTGACCTCCGGGCGGGTCCCTCCTCACTTCTCAGTTTTCCAGGACAAAAGTTCTGCTAAAAATTTTGAATTGCTTGAACTGAGTTCCAGCAAATGGTTGTAGATTTGGGAGCTAACCTATGGGGAGCTAACCTATGGTAAAGACATTCGGAATGAAAGTTGGGGGTATGCACCCCAAACCGGCCTTTATCTCATTCAAGATAAGAAAGCACAGCCACTTAGCTGCCCTTTGCCTCCTGGTGGGCACCAGAGTATTTGAGAAAACATGTGGCAAAATTGACCCATTTAATTATTCATAATTTAAACACACCAAAACCAAACCAGTTGCCATCCAGTCGATTCGGACCCATAGAGATCCTGTAGAACAGAGTAGAACTGCCCCATGGGGTTTCCAAGGAGCAGCTGGTGGATTCCAACTGCTGACCTTTTGGTTAGCAGCCGAGCACTTTACCACTGCACCACCAGGGTCCCAAATATTGATCTCAAATTAGGAAAAGAGGAAGGACTTAACAGTTTTAAAAAGATAGTGCATAGCCACTCCAGCCTCAGGGAACAAGGGACACTTCCTGAATTAGCCTTATTGTACCAGTGGTAGGGGGAGGGCAGCTTTTTTTTTTTTTTTTTTTTTTAAGTGTATGTGTGTTTTGGAGGACAAGGACATTTCTAAGGTCTGCAGCAACTATTACGTGGCCTGCCCACCACAATAGGGCTGTGGTGGTTACCTGATTTGAGTGGGTGCAGCCCTTTCCAGTCAAGCTATGGGAAAAAGCCACTCTGCCTGGCCATGAACTCTTTCTCAGCCCTCCTTGGGCCCACAGCTGCTCTGGCCTGGACAGACCATGCAGATGGGGAAAGGAAAGAAAGAAAAGAAAACAAGAAAGGCAAGGAAGGGGCTAACCCAAGCCTAGCGATTGGCAACAAATGCAGCCAAGACCTCAACCGTACCCATGACAGGCTTTTCTTGGGCAAAGTCAGTGGCACACAACAAAATATTCTCTCAGCCTCTCCTAGAAAGAAGAAAGGAGACTTTCACTCTGGCCTGAGCCCCCATTTTCTCGGTTTGTCTTCGAGGGGCATTTTATCAGGGGCAAATTGACAAGGTAAGCGACTGCCTTTCTCTTTAGATAAATCTAGTATGATCCAAAACGCTTCTCAAATCAGAACCAACAATTCTTCCGAGTGTGACTGCCTCAAAGCAGAGGAACTTTGCAGCACAAGGGACCGGTGGCATCCTCAGCCCCTTGCCCCAGCTACCAGCGCATCGAATGCGCGCACCTCTCTGCGCTGGCGTGAGGCCGAGGAGAGCCGGGATTGGACCCTGTCCCATAGGGTTCCCTTCTGCAGTCCACACTAGGCTGTAGGCCCCCCCTTGTCAGTGCAGGTTCGGATCCAGGGGCCTGGGCCTCAGGGCCCTTGGGCTTATTGCGGGACCTGGGCTTGGGGGCGGGAGCAGCAAGCCGAGGAAGCGCGGATTAGCGCCGGCTCCTATAGCGGAGCGCAGGAGGGGAGGCGCGGCGCTCTCGGACCTCAGCAGCGACCCCCAAACCAGAAACCCAGCCGGCCAGGCGCGACACTTACGTGCACACGGTCTGGATGTTCGTCTTGTCGTCGAGGCCCTGCGGGTAGTTGGCCATGCTGTCGCCCAGCTTGAGCAAACAGTCTGAAAAGCCCTTAAAGACCGCATCGCACTTGCCTGCTGCTCTCACGGCCTGCACCAGGTATGCTGCGAGGAAGAGGGTACACCAGTCAGCAAGGCCAAGGTTCCGCCCTGCCGCCCTACGGGGCCCGCCAGCCCGGCCTGGGACCCCGCGCAGCTTGGTCCGCATGGCTGGCAGCGGCCTCCGCGCGGCCCCCCTCCGCAGGGAGCACAGGTGCTAAAGGTGGCTGAGAGGCGGCACAGGAATGACTGGCCCGCACCCCACGTCATGTCTTAAGCCTAATGTCTCTGTGTGCCTGTGTGTGTAAATGGAGGTAGGTGACGTTTTCTGCCATGAGACCTTTCCTTTCCCTCAGCTCTTTCCCGCACCTTCTTTCATAGCTTTTTCTTTTCCGCGCCCCCCTCTTCCTCACCTCCCTTGTCTCTTGCCTCGATCTCCTCATTCCCCCACTTCCTATTCCAACAAATCCCAGCCACCCACACCACTGCCCCTCGCAGTGCAGTCTTCCATTTCTGAGGTGACAGACGGGGTCTCAACAGCAGAGTGTGGGGGTGAGGAAGCGGTGGGAGAGGGGCTCTGGACACAGCGTCGGGTCACGCAGCCGAACCGCACGCCACCCTCGAGCAAATCTCAGGCTCCCGGCTGAGCCTGCCCGCCCGCCCTTGGTGGGCGCGCAACTAACACTGCTGAATGGGTGATGAGGAAATAACGTCTCTAGAAGACAACAGCAGCCACCGAATTGATTGTTTCATTTGAAAACCGATTGCCGACTGTGGAGTCTTCTGCATTCCGAGTGATGTCGAGGGATCCACCCCCACCCCCACTGGAAAGAGAGCAGCCTTGGTGTCGGGAGCCTGGGCGGGGGAGACTGACTGGCTGTCCTCGGCAGTCGGGAGCCGATGCGCCTGCAAGGGTGACCACGGTCACCTCCGCGGAGGCAAATCCACTAGCCTCGGGCCCCCTGCACCCTGCGCTTGGGTCCCCGGTTCAGCTTCCCACTCACTCTTAAAACCCCGGACAAGCCCGCCACCTCTCCCGCCCCCCGCGGGTGAGATTGTTCTTCTCCAGGCCCCAGCCCTGCGCGCCCGGGCCCACAGCCCAGGGTCAAGGCCGGATTCGCCTCAGCCGCCCAGGGACTCGCGGCCTCTAATGGGGGCTCCCTGAAGAGGGGGCGGCAGGAGCTGGAAGAGGCGACCCAGGCCCCCAGCAGTCCTCCCTCCTGGCCTCAGGTCGGCCAAGCTCCGCGGCGGGTTCGCTGTGGCCGCTTCTCTCCACCCCGAGGCCGGTGAGCCGGGCTACTGGCTCGATTCGGAGCGGCCAAGAAACCCCCGGGACCTGGGCGGAGGGGGGGCGGAAGAGGCGCAGGTCAGCTTGGTTGGGGGCGGGGAGGAGAGAGAAAGGGCTAAGCTTCCGACTCCGGTTAAATCGGCCTCCAGCGCCCACTTCCCTGGGCGCCGGACCGCTCCTCAGTGGCATCCGGGCCGCCGCGCCCGGGTGTGACCGTGTCCGGGAGGACCTTACGCTTCCCCACTCCACGCTCCGCAGCCGCTTGTCCCCTAGCGCCCAGCCAGGCGCGGTCAAGGGGGAAGGTGACCGAAGCCGAGGCCGCCTCCGAGCTGGCACCGTTTGCAAACTGCTTCAGGAAGGGCGAGGCGGGCCTTGTGCTTTCTAATCCGGAACGGGAAGCGCTGGGGAAGGGACGAGGGTTTACTTCGACCTCGGCTCGGGCAGATCCGTAAACCGTCGTCAATTTTCCAGTCCTCCGGACTCGAAATCCTAAAAAGCCTTGCCACTGCAGTATCCAATTGAACAACAACATAGAATCTGGTGAATACAAAGACCATTGTTCTAATAGATTCCAGTCGAAATAAACCTTACTAATCGTCCTCGATTAAATGCACCTTTACAGGGGGAAACGAAACAGAACACAGTCCACCTCCCGGGTCTCGCCTCACCCCTTACCTCCACCCCCACAAACGAGGTGGGGAACAAGAAGCCCCTTAGATGCGTTGACAGTCTTTCAAAGGGAAGTTTGGGCTCGGCCGGGGGCGGGAAGCGCTCCTGTCACGTTATCTTTCCGGGCAATCCGCGCATGTGTGAGTGAGTGCGTGTGTAAAAGACGACTTGAAAATGCCGTCTTTTGCAACTATGACTCTTTGGGCTCCAGCCTGCTCTAGGGAGGCCGGGAGCTTACACGCGGGACGAATTTTGCAGGCGCACGCGTCTGGACAGGTCGCAGCCCGCGTGGCCCTAGCTGTCCTTCCTAAAGGCGGCGTCTGCGAGCCTTCGGCGGGCGATCCAGGCTCATACCCTGTCCTCTGCGGCGTCCCTGTCTTGTGCCATTTCTACCCGTTCATTCATTCGTTTGACCTCTCATTCATTTGAAACTTCCTCCCGCCAAGTGTTCAGTCCTGTTCCCCACCCTCTCCACCTCCCCTCCCCCTAACCCCCATTTTTGTTGCCAAATGTCAATGATTTGGGGCAGCTCCCAGACACGAATTAATAAAGGGCAGATATTCGGGAACAAATATGCCCACCCTCAATTCTAGAGCCAATATATGGTCATTTCTTGACCCAGGTTAAAGTGTTCCGAGTGCTTCAGAGACACACAGCCACTATGACCCCCCAGTGAGGTTATTTCCCATCGGGATTCAAAACAGACAGCTGATAACATTTTTTTTCTTTTCCCTCATAGAAAACAGAGCACCAAACTGTCTCCGATTAAAATCCCCGTCTCAATACCGACTGCTTCCTCCTGCTCTCTCAGATCCGTGGGCTAATTGTAGAATGCCACATTCGCTTGTTTTCATCATTTAGGAATTTGCTGCCATTAGAAACGTCCTGTATTTATTGCAACCCTCTGCACCAATGTCAAAGATTCATTCAAAGCGACCAGATTCAAAGCATGGAGTCATTTCTTAGAATCGCAGGAAAACGCCAGCATTCTGCATCCATGCATTCTCAAATCCCTATAAGGTTGATGCAAAAAAATCTCAGATACTCAAAATCTTGTCGAATGCATTAAAAAAAAACCCCACTGCAAGAATTCATTTGAATATCTAAATAATTCCAAACCTTGTTTCCTTCCCCTTCATCAGGAAATACGTTCTGCATTCCTTCTCTTCCTAAAACCAATTCCTTAAAGCACCCCCAGCCCCTAAGACTGCAAGGATGTGTCTGCAAAGAAGGCTACAGCCTGAAAGGATAGGAGGCAACAATGTCTCCAAAACCCTTTTGAAGGGTTTCTATTTTTTTCTCCCGTCCATTCTATTAATATCCTGCTTCCCTTTCATTTTAGGCCCACGTTAATTAATGCTCTGAGGGCATCAGAAAACGGGGTTTTCTAGTGCCCCCCATAATGTTTCCTTCATTCTGGATGGAAAAACGTGAACTTCAAAAAGCTCCCTGACAGTGTAACTACTACTCAACATTCCTCAGCACAAAATAGAGACAAAATCCGTCAATAACCAAGTCCAAACAAACAGAAATAACAAATACCCGATATGACACATTGCAAACACTTTTGAACCCTTTCCTACGCATAAAATGCAGATTGCCTATGTGTGAAGTAACAGGCACATGTGCCCAGAAAATTCTATGCATGTGTATTTGGCTGAATTCATTCTCTTCAATGGCAAGCATATTAAATTCTGTGGTCTGGGTCCACTATTGTTCTCGCATTTACACCGCCCCCCCCCCCCAAGTCTGATCTGCGGTTTTCGGTGCAAACGCTGCAGCTAGAGATGGGAGGGGGCGCGCAAGGAGAATGTCAAAGTTCTAAATGCAGCAATCGGAGCCCGGAATACCTCTGCTTTCTGCAGATAAACTTTCCAGTCCTAGCTGCCTAGCGAACTGAATTCTTGCATTCACCTTTCAAGCCTTCAAAATAAAACCTTGCTGCATAGTAAAGGCCAATGCTTTGCCCCAGAGCGCACTCGAGAAAGAAGCAAAGATGGACGTGCGCTTTAGAAAAAAGGAGGAAAACCCCCTTCGGAAAACGATCAGCCGCACACAGAAAATCAGCCGCCTTTAGGAAAACCAAGCCAGGATGCGCGAATCCTTAGGTGCCGGAGCCCGCCACCCTTGGGGGTTAGCCGGTTCTGCGCACCCCTAGGCGGCCGCGGGCCGGTCGGTGCCCCCTCCGCGCAGCGGACCGGAGCTGCTGCCTCCCGCCGCAATCCGCGAGCCCCGGCCGGCGGCCACTTACCTATTTGCACCGCGAGGATCAGTGAAATATATCTGCCGTTCAACTTAAGTCCCATCCTACGTTTAGTCAAACCATTTGCGACCGCAGACCTTTAAATAGTTAGTTTAGAGAACGCGGGGGAAAGCTGCAAAATAGGCATTGCCAACAAGTTCCGGGAGCGGCGGAGACTTTATGCACAGGGAAGGCAGAGGGAGGAGAGAAAGAGAGCGAGCGGGAAGAGAGAGAGAAAGAGAGAGAAACAGAGAGAGAGAGAGGCTGAGGGAGAGAGGGGGAAGAGCTGGGAATGGTTCACTCCATTAAGAGGGGGCGGAGGAAGTACAGCCTCACGCCCACGAGCAGGCCTGACGTGGGGGATGACACCGAGTGATTTTTTTTTTTTTATATAGACACCTTGGTAAAGAATCGCCATTTATAGTCATCAGAAGCTGGGATTAATCAGATATCTCCAATTAGTATGCGACCTGAACGAAATCTCGTCTCTCCGGGGGGTGACCACTTTCCCATCCCCGTGGCCACCCCCGCCTCCTTGTTGTTCCCGGGTCCCCCAACTCCGCCCCTTCCCTGTGCAGAACGGGGGCTTCCCTCCCCTCCCCGCCCGGAGCCGGGGAGTCCAGGCGCGCCCACTGCACTGCTGGGCGATTGTTTCAACCTGCGCCCACTCCTCCACGAGAGCCACCGCGCAGTCGGCCCCCGCCCTACGGTGCGCCGGGTGGGGGTTTCAAGGAGCAGGAGCGGGAAAAACTGCTAAGCCAGCTCTATTAATTCGAAACCCCCCTTGGTCGCCCGCCCCTGCACTTCCCTACCCTCTTCCTTCCAACCGAGCAGCGGAGCTCCGGGCGCAGCCTCAAGCGCCTGAGCACCTAGCCGGGCCCCCAGGGGCGAGCACACACACTCACACACGCCCCCGACCGCACACACTGCACCCGCGAGCGCGCCCGCACGCCCACGGCCAGGGGGTTTGGTCTGCACACGTAGGGACCTTGAAATATACTCGGCATGCCCTCTGAATTTCACCACCTCCGACGCCGGGCGCCGGCCGGAGGCCTCCCTTCACGAGACAAAGCGACCCAGGGTTTTTTGGGGGAGGTGGTGTTGGGAGGGAAGAGGACCGGGAAGGTGCTGGCACCTCTATAAAGTCGATTTTCGATACTAGTGATTTACTAACTCTCAGAGCTTTAGGAAATTTCCAAGGCAATCACTGGTGTTCGGGGTACTTTCTCTGGTTCCGATGCGCCTCTTGGGGTTATTTGTTGGGCTGCACACACACGTATACACACGTACACACACGTACACACGTACATCACGTACGCACACGCACCCGGAGCCACACACCTGCACTGTCTTTTGATGCTCGGGGCACAGAGCCGGTGCAGAAGCAGCCGGCTCCGCAGCGACGCGTCTCTGCAGCTGCGTTTTGTGTTTTGCTGCAAAGTGACATCGACGACAGCGGGAGTTTATGAAGGATAAAAAAAAAAGATAAACAGGGCTATTTCTTGTCCAAACGCCGTTAGATTTTGGTTTTGTTCCCTCTTCTGCACCAAAAGAAGCCTAAATTAAGTGTAAAAGAAGGCAGCGCCAACTTAATTCCTTAAGCCTGTGGGGAGGGGGAGGGGGTGGGGGGAGTAGGAAGAGGGGGGAGAAGAAAACGACCCCCCTCCAAATCTTCCAGAAATACACAAGTGAACATCAAGATATCACATAAGTAGTAGAAATGCAAACGAATTTGAGACCTCGAATCGAATGCATTTCTCCAGCAGCGTGCCACCTGCACACCTATCTGGGTGTCCCCATACTCCGCTATTTGGAGATGCGCAGACGAGGGAAAGTGAGGAAAGGGCGCAAAATGAAGACGGTGGGCCAGGCCGCAGGGATGAGAGGGCGACGGATGGCCCGGAGGTCCTCACTGCAGCATTCTGTGACGTAAGAGCATCTGCTCTGGGGCGGGCCCCCTCGGTGCAGACCCCGAGTGGGCGGGCCCGCGGGTTCGGGGCGGAGTCACATAGCCCCGCCCAGATGACGTCACAGAGCGGGCGGAGCGGCAAGGGCTCACCTTTCCCGCATCCAGGGCCACAGTGGCAGCCCAGGGAGTTTCCCTCCCCCACGGCCCTGAGGCACCGGGAAGAGCCGAAACCGTGGGCAGGCAGGGGGTGAGCAGGGGCCGGTGGCGAGAGGAAGGCGTACCTCGGACCCGCCCCAGACGTCCTCCAATGGCAAGAGCAGGCGGTTGTCCGAGGGGCGGGGCCTCGGGCCACAGCAAGCCCGCCCCGCCCCGCCCCGCAGCACTCCGGCCTGGGTTCCCGTCCCCGGGGGTCTCGGGGCGGTGTCGGCCCGCCGCGTCCTTGGCTGCTCTCTGCCCGGCCACCCTCCCAAGATTTTCCCAAATGTCGTTTTTTGACAGCGCCCTGGGGTTTCCCTACCCCACCCCCGGTCGTTTGTAACCTGGGAGTCTAGGGCGGGGGCAGGCCGCGCTAAAGGCCGAATACAGCACCCCCGTCAGGAGCGCAGCCACCGCCGCCGGTCGTCCCGGCCCCCGGCCCGCGGGCGCGCGGGAGCTGAGCTGGGGCGGTGCTGCGTAGCGCAATCCCAAACCCGGCCCTGGGCCCGGCCGCCCGCTTCTCTCCCTGCGCCACGCCCCCTCGCCGGCGCTGGTGTGTTTTTAAAAGTGAAGAAATGTGAGGCGAGCAGAATTAGCACTGCACATCAATGACTTTGGGGTAGATGGTTGAAAGCAGATGCTAACGGTGGTTTTAATTTTTTTCTAATTTTTTAAATTGCAGGTCGCTCTGCAGTCGGGGCTGCTTGTGGAGCCATAGTTCCTAATTTAATTCCTTAATTAAAGGGTGGTGTATGGCTGCCAACGCGTGCTGACTATTTGGGAACATTGGGAGCGATATCAGAGGTTGAAAGTGGCATTGGAGAAAATTCCCTTAAAAAAAAACCTTGATTACTTTGAAAAAACCCCATCCTCCATGGATTTGAGGCGAGTGGGAAGAGAGTGAATGGGAGAAACCCTGACCCTAGGCTTGCCATTGCAGGATCAAGCTGACCTTGGCGGGCCTCTCACTTCTCTGGGATGCGATTTCTCATAATCTGAAAAACGAAGCAAGAGACAGGGCTACAGTGTGATCTCTGAGGCTGTTTTCACCTTTGACATTTTGTGACCCAGGGTTTCCTAGAATCCTATGGATGGAGTTGGGGGTGGGGACGAACTGCAAAGTATGGGGTCAAGTCATGCCATAATGTTTGTCCATTTCTTGCAAAGGGTGTATTACCTTTTGATAAACAGTTTCATTTAAAGTTAAACAAGCATGGTTCATGACAGAAAAAAAAGCCCTTGGTGCTGTTTGGGCCACGTGGGGGTACTAAGCCAAAGGAAATCCTGAAAGCAGGTCTGCATAAGTCCGTACAAATATCCAAAACTCTTTCCTTGTGTGTGTGTGCTTTAAAAAAAAAATTAATTTTTTAATTGAATTTTAGATGAAGTTTTACAGAACTAGTTTCTCATCAAACAGTACACACATTGTTGTATGACATTGTTTAACAACCCCCCTACATGTCAACATCCTCCCTTCTCAACCCTGGGTTCCCTATTACCAGCTTTCCTGTTCCCTCCTACTTTCCAGTCCCTGCCCCAGGGCTGGTGTGCCTTTTTAGTCTTGTTTTGTTCCATGGGCCTGTTCAATCTTTGGCTGAGGGGTGGACCTCAGGAGTGGCCTCATTGCTGAGCTGAAAGGGTGCCCAGGGGCCATACTCTCAGGGTTTCTCCAGTCTCTGTCAGGCCAGCAAGTCCAGTCTTTTCGTGTTAGAATACTGTTCTACATTTTTGTCCAGCTCTGTCCAGGATTCTCTATTGTGATCCCTGTCAGAGTCAGTCGTGGTAGCCGGCACCATCTCACTGTACTGGACTCAGTCTGGTGGAGGCCATGGTAGATGTGGTCCATTTAGTCCTTTGGACTAATCTTTCCCTTGTGTCTTTAGTTTTCTTCATTCTTCCTTGCTCCTGAAGGGGTAAGACCAGTGGAGCAACCTATATGGCCACTCATAGGCTTTTAAGACCCCAGAAGCTACTCACCAAAGTGGAATGTAAAACATTTTCTTTATAAATTCTATTACGCCAATTGAGCTAGATGTTCCCTAAGACCATGGTCCCCACAGCCCAGCAATTCGGTCCCTCAGGGAGTTTGAATGTGTCTGTGGAGCTACCATGGCCTTGCCTTATACAGGTTGTGGTGGCTTCCCCAGGATTGTGTACTGTCTTACCCTTCACCAAAGTTACAAAAATAAGTGTATTTTTGTCTATTAAGTGTTTTTCCATTCCCACCCCTCTCCTCCTTTCTAACCATCAAAGATTGTTTCTTTTTGTATGTAAACCCTTTCATGAGTTTTTATAGTAGTGGTCTCATGAGATATTTGTCCTTTTGTGATTGACTTATTTCACTCAGCTTAATGTCCTGTCCTGAGTTTCTTTTGTTTGTGGATTTCTTTTTCATTTCTTTTGTTTTTGTTGAGACTTTATGTTTTTCTTCTTTATTTTGATGAGTAAGTTTGTTCACTTCCTTTGTGGTTACCTTGAAATTTACCCTTATCTTCCTAGGTTTGATCCAGTCTGTTATGACTTGGTATGGCCTTGCCTTGCTCTCCATTAGAGAGTTCTATACCTATGCTGTTTATTCCCTCTTTTATTGTTCTGACGTTGTTGTCATTTACAGATTAACCTCTCTGGTTCCCTGTTGCAATTGTTTTGGTTTTGGATAGTCCTTGAGCATTCATTTCCTAGGTTGGTATCTGGCTGGTACAATCTTGCATCCTAGATTCAGGCTGTGGTCTGATGTTGTTTGTTCTTAGACCGAAGGACTCCCTTTAATAATTCTTGTAAATTTGGTTTGGATTTTACATATTCCCTTAATTTCTGTTTATCTGGAAATGTCCTAATTTCACCATCATATTTGAATGAAAGTTTTGCAGGATATGTTATTCTTGGTTGGCAATTTTTTTCTTTCAAGGTTTTGAATATGTCATCCCATTGCCTTCTTGCCTGCCTGGCTTCTGCCGAATAATCAGAGCTTAGTCTTATTGTTTCTCCTCTGTATGTGACTTTTTGTTTTTCTCAAGCTGCTTGCGGGATTTTTTCTTTGTCTTTGGTTTTAGCAAGTGTGATTACGATATGCCTTGGTGTTTTTCTTTTGGGGTTGAGCTTCTTGGTTAGTCATCTTTTCATTGTTCATGGTATTAGGGAAGTTTTCTGTCAGCAATTCTTCAATGAGCTTCTCTGTGTTTTCTGTTTTCTCTCCCTGTTCTAGAACTCCAATCACTCATAAATTTTTGCTTTGGATTGTATCCCATGTAATTCTCAGGGTTTCTTAATTTTTCTTTGTTCTATTTTCTGATTTTTCCTCAAACAGAGTTGTAGCCAAGTGTTTGTGTTCAATTTCGCTGATTCTGTTTTCCATCATTTCAAACCTGCTCCTCAGGCCTTCTATGATTCTATTTCAGAAATCTTGTTGTTTATTTTTTGGATTTCTAATTGTTGTTTTTGTATGATGTCTAGTTGTGAGTTTATTTTGGCATTTTGTTTCTGTATTATTTTCTTGAATTGTTCCATTTTTTGTCTTTACTTTCCATGAATTTGTCTGCCTTTTCCAAAAATTTGTCAATTTTTTCTCATTTTTGTCTGCTTTTAGCTTCAATTCTTGGATTACTTTGAATATTAGAGATTTGAATTCCCTGTCAGGTAGTTCTAGTGCCTTTTCTTCTATTGGAAAGTCATCTGGTGTTTTATTTTGGACACCTACTGGAACCATTCTGTCCTTTTTTTATGTTTTGATATTATCTGCTGTCTTCAGGAGATTCAGTAGTTGTTTTCTTCATTTCTTGATTGTAGATTGTTTTGTCCTGTCTTTTTGTTTTATTTGGTTATGTCTGAGCAGGCAGGCTGTGCATTCTTTGTTGTTTGCTCGTCTGTAGTCATGATACCTTTCACCTTCTTGTCCAATGGGCAGGGCCAGTCAATCAGCTACGGTGCAGCTGGGCAGGTCCACCTGAAGGGGATGGACTAGGATGGGTTGTTTGTGGCATGTACTAGGACCAACAGGGTGGGCCATGAATCAGTGCTGGACAGGTTCCAGTAGGCCATGCCTGTGCTGCTTGGGGATGTGATGCTCCGTGCACAGTGCAGGTAGGCAGGAAAGAGGGGGGAGGTTGTGATGTGTGGAGCTAATAGGGGTATGGGGAAGGGGAGATAAAAACAAACAAGCAGAGAAAGAAAGAAAAAAAGTGCTAAGGGAGCTTGCCATTGGAGTGGAGAGAAAAGAAACTGAGAAATGGAGAAAATCAAAAAGAGAAAAAGAAAAAAAAGATAACTAGATAAAAATTTGGAAAAGAAAAAAGCCCCCAGGAGTACCAGAGTCCTACCAGTGGGGCTACTAAGACTGGGGAAGTGGCTCCCAGGCTGCATGGTATAGCCTGGCTAGAGGGGATACAGATGTCACACAGCACCAGGTATTCAGGAGACAGGAAATAAGTGTAGAGAGACAGAACTGAGAAATGAGGGAAGACACAAAGGGAAAAAGGGAGAGAAAAGAAAAAAAAAAAAGAATGAAAGAAAAAAAAAAGCCCCCAGGGATCCCACCTATGCGGCTTTGCAGATTGGGGGAGTGGCTCCCAAGCCAGGCAATGCAGCCCAGCCAGAAGGGGCTCCCAAGCTGCGAAAAGAAAAAGAAAACAAACAAACAAAACAGAACACAGCAAAACAAAGCAAAAAAAAAAGCCCCAGGGAGCCCACCAGCGTGGTGTTGTGGGCTGGGGGAGTGGTTTCCCAGTCGAATCGTGTCTTCACAGCCTTTCAAGAAGCAAAGGTGGTGCACAGAGCTAGGTGTGCTAGAGAAAGGAGTGGGAGGTGGTAGGAGACAGAAAGAACCAACACCAGCTCAGGAGCCCAGCCAGTGTGGGCAGGGTGCATTCAAGCAGCCTGAGACCAAAGTAGTTGCCTCCGGGCCAAGAGACTGCGGCTGGTGAGAAGCCGAGGAGGCCAAGGTGGAGGGGGAGGAAGAAAGGGGGTTAGGAAAGCGTATATCGCTTGTTACCGGGTGCTCTGTCTCCTGCTGGGAACTTCCTGAAGCTGCATTCCTCTACTCCATGTCCGCTGATCTCTGATGTGGGTGGGGCGAATCCAAGCAGCATGGACACTGCACTTCCCTGCGGAGGAGCCACCACAGCCAGCCAGCAAGCTCGGAGGTGGAGCAGCGGGGAGAGAATGGGAGTGGGAAAGCATGTATCGCTGGTTACTGGGTGTTCTGTCTCCTGCTGGGAGTTCCGTGAAGCTGTTTTCCCAGTGCTCCCTGTCTGCTGATCCCCCACAGGAGTCCAAGATGGCATATCCATGCTGCATTAGCTCATGGGGCCCTCGGCACATATCTCTCCTCACTCTCTGTTCTCTGTCAGCTTTTTATTCCATTCAGTCCTTGGCTGAGTTCTTTATCTCTTCATTTGACACTTCAGTTTCCAGGAATGAGATTTGTCTCTGTTTTACTTAGTTTTTAGGGTCTTTGCTGTAGAGGGATGGCATGGTGCTTCTGTCTATGGGGCCCTGCTGGCCGGAAGTCTCCAGGTGGTGGCTATTCTTGAGATGAATTGGTTGGGAATAGAACTCAGGCCTACTGCATGGAAACTGAAGAGTCTACTACTGAACCACCACTGCCCTCTGGATGAGTGCAAAATCAAGTTATATAAGGCACTATGCTCTATACCACAACAGAAAGGGATTAGGCAGAAAGATGGGCTGTAAAACCACCTCTAAAACTTCCAGAGACCATGTCTAAGTTTAAGCCTGGTTGGCACCAGTGTTCTTTCTTGGTTACTGTTAGTTCAGCCCCAATCTCAGCAAGCAGACGTGCCTACCTCAGACACACCTGAGCGCCTGGGGTGTGCCAATTGCAACAGTGCTGTTGCATCAGTGACAGGGTGGAGTGTTAAACCAATCAATTCCGTACCACGCTCTACCAATCCATTGTAAGTGGACTTTCTAGAAGCTGCCATCTCAAAAAACATCCCTTTGAAATTATTTGCAAGAGCAGTTGCCAGGGGCCAGTAGGAAATTCCCTCTCTGTCTTCTAGGCTGAATAAAATCAACAGCTATATTAGAATGGGTTGGCCCAGCAATACATTGCAGTCATAAATTCAGTCTGCCATTTCTTAAACCTTCCGGTAAAAGAAACCTTTAATCAAAATGTGAATGTAAATGCTCTTCTATTTGAAATGATAACAACTACATCATATTTAAGCCATTATATAAACTAGGAGGGGAATGACATTTTGGTGGAGATAGGTTGGCGGGGGTCCCAATGAAAATCCACCTTGGGAGGCCTGGGTCTTCCTTGCATCTGCTGCTTGGTAAGGTGATTTTTCACTTTATTGTCACCAGACTGCTTCTGAAATTTGTGGAGGCCTCTGGGCCTTAAATATATGGCTGGCTGAGGAAGCTTGGTCTTAATGAAGAAATTCGAATTCCAGGAGCAAATGGTATGCTTGAGTGTGATTAGCTTTCTTCTTAAAAAATAAACATTTTTGTTATGAAGTATATATACAGAATAATGCACAAACCATGTATACACAGCTCATTGATATATTACAGAGCGAACATCTGTGTGATCCCAGCTCGCATTGGAATAGTCTGAGGAGACTTACAACTCTATTCCTAGGGAGATCCTAGGCCAGACAGGAGAGAGAAATTGGGACAGTCGGCAAAGCTCCAGTGGGCTCTGTGAATTAGATGTTAGCTTTGTACCAATGTTGATTTCCAGATTGGAGAGTTGTGTGCTGGTAATCGAGGAGGGTGTCCGTGTTTCGGGGAGATAAATACTGGAGTGATTAAAGGTGATAGGACGTCATCTCTTGCTTGCTCACAAATGGTTCAGAAAAGGAATAATGATAATGGGGTAGATAGATAGCAATGGAATCAATGCAGCAAAATGTTAGTAATTGTGGAAACTCTGGATGAGTCTTTGCACTGTTCTGGCACGTTTTCTGCCAGTTTGAAGTTATTTCAAAATAAACCATCCTTTTAAAAATTAACTCCAGATGGATGAAAGATCCAAATGTCCAAAGCAAAGCTTTAAAATACTAAGTGAAATATATAGATGAATATTCCTAAACCTGGTTGTCATTGTTGTGTGCCATTGAGTTGATTCCGACTCATAACGACCCCATGAGACAGAGTAGGACTGCCCCACAGGGTTTCCAAGGCTGTAATTTTTACGGGAGCAGACTACCACATCTTTCTCCTGCAGAGCAGCTGGTGGGTTCCAACAGCCAACCTTTGCATCAGCAGCTGAGTGCTTAACCATTGTACTACCAGGGCTCCTTCTCCTGAACATTAAATAAGCATAAAAAAAATGAACTGGAAAAGGTTGATAAATTCAACCATATTAAAAAGAAAAACTTTTGTTCATAAAATAATACCTTAAAGAAAATGAGAGAACAAATTACATATTCTCACAAAAAATCAGTATCAAGAGTTTCAGAACACTTCGAACCATTTTTTAAAAGCACACACACAAATAAAATAAAAATGGGCAAAAGGCATGAAGAGACATTTCACAGAAGAGAAAGCATGTATGATTTATTCCAGGAATGCAACTGAAAGTGGCTTAACATTAAAAAACTCAGTATCTTTCATGTTCTTGTGCTTTTTAAAAATTGTAGTTAAGTATGTGTTTGCCATCTCAACAATTTTACATGTACAATTCAGTAACATTGTTAAATTCAACATATTGTGCAACCATCACCACTCTCAGTGTGTAAAATTTTCCATTACCTTTAACAGAAGTTCAGTGCCCCCTATGCAACGAGTTAGAACCACTAGGAACCATGGGGAATCGTTTTGGTCTCTATACATTTGCCTATTCTAGATATTTCGTATAAGTGGAATCATACAATATTTGGGATTTTGTGTCTAACTTATTTCATTGAGCACAAGATATTTGAGGTTCATCCGCGTTGTGGCATATACCAGGACTTCATTTCTCTTTATGATAGAGTAATACTCCATTGTACCACTTCTGTTTATCTATTCATCTATTGAAGGGCATTTAGATTTTTTCTACTTTTTGGCTATTATGAACAGTGTTGTTGCGATGAACATTGGTGTACATGTGTCCCCACTTTCAAGTCTCTTGGGTATATACCTAGGAGTAGAATTGTTGGGTCATTTAATAATTCTATGTTTAACTTTTTGAGGAACCACCAAACTGTCTTCCGCAATGGCTGCACCATTTTACATTCCCACCAGCAAAGGATGAGGGTTCCAATTTCTCCACATCATCACCAGTTTTAAAGATTTTAGGCCTTATGTTCTAGGAAGGCCTCACCATCCACTTGATACTCCCCCACAACTACACTTAAACCATGCAATTATGGTAGGATGACCTCAGAACTGAAGCTGGGCATCCCAGTGCATCTCCTTAGGAGCAACATGGATTACCTGTTCACGTTGGTGTCAGCCAGCTTTCTCTTCCTGAAATTCACCATGTTCCTCTTTGTAACTTCTTAGTATTTATGGGGAACTATTCTGGATATGAATTTGCAAACATTTTCTTCCAGTTAATGGCTTATTGAAGGGCCTTTCACAGAGCAAAAGTTTTTAATTTTGATGAGATACAATTTATCCACTTTTTTTCTTTTTGGATGGTGTTTTTGATATCATGTCTAAGAGCTTTTTGCCAGTCCTGGGTCACAAAGAATTTCCCCTATGTTCTCTTCTAAAAGTTTTATAGTTTTACATTTAGATATTATATATGTCTTTAATGTATAGAATTTTAATTTTGGATTATAATGCATATATTATTCTTTTTTACTTTGGTCTTAGCTGTATTTTGTTACCTCGTTCTTAAATCAAGGTGGCATCTTTGCTCTTCAAAACTTTGAAGACGTCCTTTGCAGCACATTTACCCAATGCAACGCGTCTTTTGATTTCTTGACCGCTTCTTCCATGGCTGTTGATTGTGGATCCAAGTAAAATGAAATCCTTGACAACTTCAATCTTTTCTCCGTTTATCATGATGTTGCTCATTGGTCCAGTTGTGAGGATTTTTGTTTTCTTTATGTTGAGGTGTAATCTATATTGAAGGCGGTGGTCTTTGATCTTCATTAGTAAGTGCTTCAAGTCCTTTTCACTTTCAGCAAGCAAGGTTGTGTCATCCGCATAACGCGGGTTGTTAGTCTTCCTCCAATCCTGCTGCCCCATTCTTCATCATATAGTCCAGCTTCTCGGATTATTTTTTCAGCATACAGACTGAATAGGTATGGTGAAAAGATACAACCCTGACACACACCTCTCCTGACTTTAAACCAATCAGTATCCCCTTGTTCTGTCTGAACAACTGCCTCTTGATCTATGTAAAGGTTCCTCATGAGCACAATTAAGTGTTCTGGAATTTCCATCCTTCTCAATGTTATCCATAGTTTGTTATGATCCACACAGTTGAATGCCTTTGCATACTCAAAAAAACACAGTAAACATCCTTCTGGTATTCTCTCCTTTCGGCCAGGATCCATCTGACATCAGCAATGATATCCTTGGTTCCACATCTTCTTCTGAAACCGGCCTGAATTTCTTGCAGTTCCCTGTCAATATACTGCTGCAGCCGTTTTTGAATGATCTTCAGCAAAATTTTGCTTGCATGTGATATTAATGATATTGTTCTACAATTTCCACATTCGGTTGAATCACCTTTCTTTGGAATAGGCATAAACATGGATCTCTTCCAGTCAGTTGGCCAGGAAGCTGTCTTCCATGTTTCTTGGCATAGATGAGTGAGTACCCTTAGTGCTGCATCCTTTTGTTGAAACATCTCAATTGATATTCTGCCTTCAGAGCGGCTTGGACTTCTTCCTTCAGTACCATCAGTTCCTGATCATATGTTACCTCTTAAAATGGTTGAACATCAACTAATTCTTTTTTGGTATAATGATTCCGTGTACTCCTTCCATCTTTTGATACTTCCTGCCTCATTTAATAGTTTCCCCATAGAATCCTTCACTATTGAAACTCGAGACTTAAATTTTTTCTTCAGTTCTTTCAGGTTGTTCTTCCCTTTTGGTTTTCTTTCTCCACCTCTTTGCACATGTCATTGTAATACTTTGTCTTCTTGAGCCGCCCTTTGAAATCTTCTGTTCAGTTCTTTTACTTCATCATTTCTTCCTTTTGCTTTAGCTGCTTGATGTTCGTGAGCAAGTTTCAGAGTCTCTGCTGACATACATCTTATTCTTTTCTTTCTTTCCCGACTTTTCAATGACCTCTTGCTTTCTTCATGTATGATGCCCTTGATGTCATTCCACAACTTGTCTGGTCTTCGATCACTAGTGTTCAATGTGTCAAATCTATTCTTTAGATGGTGTGTAAATTCAGGTGGGATGTACTCAAGGTCATATTTTGCCTCTTATGGACTTGCTCTGATTTTCTTCAGTTTCAGCTTGAACTTGCATATAAGCAATTGATGGCCCGTTCCACAGTTGGCCCCTGGCCTTGTTCTGACTGATGATATTGAGCTTTTCCATTGTCTCTTTCCACAGATGTAGTCAATTTGATCCTTTGTGTTCCATCTGGCGAAGACCATGTGTATAGTCTCTGTTTATGTTGGTGAAAGAAGGTATTGCAATGAAGAAGTCGTTGGTCTTGCAAAATTCTATCACTCGATCTCCAGCATTGTTTCTATCACCAAGGTGATGTTTTCCAACTACCGATGCTTCTTCTTTGTTCCCAACTTTCCCATTCCAATCACCAGTAATTATCAATGCATCCTGATTGCACATTGATCAATTTCAGACTGCAGCAGCTAATAAAAATCTTCTACATCTTCATCTTTGGCCCTAGTGATTAGGGCGTAAATTTGAATAATAGTCATATTAACTAGTCTTCCTTGTAGACGTATGGATATTATCCTATCACTGACAGCATTGTACTTCAGAATAGATCTTGAAATGTTAATTTTGATGATGAATGCAACACAATTCCTCTTCAAGTTGTCATTCCCAGCATAGTAGACTATATGATTGTCTGATTCAGGATGACCAATACGAGTCCATTTCAGCTCACTAATGCTTAGGATTTGGATGTTTACATGTTCCATTTCATTTTTGATGATTTCCAATTTTCCTAGATTCGTACTTCGTACATTCCAGGTTCCGATTATTAATGGATGTTTGCAGCTGTTTCTTCTCATTTTGAGTCATGCCACATCAGCAGATGAAGGTCCCGAAAGCTTTACTCCATCCACGTCCTTAAGGTCGACTCTACTTTGAGGAGGCAGCTCTTCCCCAGTCGTCTTTTGCATGCCTTCCGACAGCAGGCTCATCTTCCAGCACTAAATCAGACAATGTCCTGCTGCTATTCATAAGGTTTTCAGTGGCTAATGCTTTTCAGGAGTAGACTGCCGAGTCCTTCTTCCTAGTCTGTCTCAGTCTGGAAGCTCAGCTGAAACCTGTCTGCCATGGGTGACCCTGCTGGTATGTGAATACCAGTGGCATTGCTTCCAGCATCAAAGCAAAGCAGAAGCCCCGACAGTACGACAAAGTGACATACACGCTAGGTGTTTAAAAAAAAAAAGTCACCATTAATTTACTTACGTTATGAACATTACTTAATGATGTCTTTTAAAATTATTTCATGCAAGACTATTTCCAGTATATGTGTTAGTGCAAAAAGCTTCTGACCCTATGTATGTCTAAGTACATTTTTATTGTATTTGAATGACATCTTGTCTTTTCCTTCAAAACTTGGAAAATGTGACTCTATTGTCTTCTTGGAGCCAGTGTTGCTGTTGGAAATCTGATGGCAATTTACTTCATGTTCATTTGTAGATAATCTTTCCTAATCTGTGTAAGGTTATAGAATTTTTACTTTTATTTGATATTTTTAAATTTCTCTAAAATGTGTTTATTTGGGAATTTTACTTATTGTTCCTCTCTGGCACTACATGGTTCTTTAACTCTGAGGTCTTTTTTTTTTTTCCTACTTTTAAAATTTATCTGGGAAATTTATCTCCATTTTCTTCTTTTCATGAAAAAATATTCTCTCTTTTTAGGACTCATATTGTCTGATGTTAGCCTCCACATTTAATAAATTTTCTGTTCTATATTTTAATTCTTTAATATTTTCTTCTTCTTTCTAGGATATTTCCTCTGTCTTGTTTTCAATTACCTACCCATAAAAAAAAAAGAAAAAAAGCTACCCATGCTACCATTTATTGCATCTGCTCTGTTTTTCATTTAAACAAATTTTATTTAATTTTATTCTTGGTTCTTTTTGTGTCATTTTAAAATTCGTTTTTAAAAATCTTTCTATTATCTCTTCTTATCGCCTTTAAAATATTTTTAGGCTAATTTTAAATTTGTGGTCAGAATGTTCTAAGATTCTGATGGAATCTGTAATCCAGTCTGTTGTTTTTCTTTTGAAAAGTTTGTGATCTTCACATACCTTGTTTTTTCCTGTGAGGTTTTTTACCTGGAATTTGAGGCCACTTCATCAGCCAACATATGAAGGAAGGCCAAACACCTAGTCTAAATCAGCCTCAATGAGCACAGGAGGTAGTGGGTGGAGGCCTCTGGGAACCAGAAAACCATAGTTAATGTCTCCTCACTCTTCAAGAAGAGTCTTCATCAGGGCTTTACCCTTTATTCAAGGGAGAAGTAGCAAAGGAGATAATTTTTAGATTTTTAAATTACCAGTTTTGGGAATTTGTATGAGGAGGGATGTGTGAATGAATATCCTAAGTTGATTATCCTCTACCTGTTTTCTCAGATTCTCATTAGCACAGGGCATTGCTCTAACTTCATTCCAGTGGACACCTGGACCGGAAGCCTGAGTTGCAGGAGGTGAGGGAGAAGGCACATTTGTTCCAGGGAAATGGCAAGGAAGAGGCAAGAGCAGAATTACAAAAGCTCCTTTTCAGACAGCCTTGTCAGGATGTCTTGTCCCCTAGTCAAAGCCACTACCAATCAGAGTTTCTCACAGTTTTCTCTCTAATTTGCTCAGTTGACCTTGGGTTTGGGGGTAACAGCCTTGTTTGTTCAAGATCTCCTCAGGACTAAGATATTCCAGTTACCTTTTTGGTATTCATTTCCAGCTGAATTGCAATATAGTTAGAAAATTTATCGTTCATGATTCCAGTCATTTTTGGGAAAAGTTTTTCTGAGTAATTTAAAAGAATATATATTTATAATCATTGGTTTTACTATTTTATGAATGTTCGTTAGGTCAAGTTTTCTGATTGTGTTGCTCAAATCTTCCATATCCATAGTGACTTTTAATGTGTTCATTCTGTTACTGAGAGATTTGTTAAAAATATATTACTATGATTTTGGGCTTGTGTATTGTTCCTTTTAGTTTTGCTTTATATATTTATATGTCGTAAGATTACATTATTAGATGCCTACACATTTAGACTGGAAACCCTGGTGGCGTAGTGGTTAAGTGCTACAGCTGCTAACCAAGAGGTCGGCAGTTCAAATCCACCAGGTCCTCCTTGGAAACTCTATGGGGCAGTTCTACTCTGTCCTATATGGTTGCTATGAGTCGGAATCGACGGCAGGGGGTTTTTGGTTTGGATACATTTAGAAAATTTTTTTTAATATCTTCATGGTGAATTGAACCTGTTATTATTGTTAAATTTCTACTCTTACTAATACTTTTTTGCCTTAAAGCCTACTTTTTCTGATATCAGTATAGCTATCCCAGTTTTTTTTTTAAAGGAGAGTGTTTGCATGGTATGTCTTTTTCCATCCTTATACTTTCAAACTTCCTGTACTCTTCTTTTTTAAAAAATTTTTTTTGTGCTTTAAGTGAAAGCTTACAAATTAAGTCAGTCTCTCACACAAAAACTTATATACACCTTGCTGCATGCTCCCAATTGCTCGCCCACTAATGAGACAGCCCGCTCCCTCTCTGTACTCTCTCTTTTCTTGTCCATTTCGCCAGCTTCTAAGCTCCTCTACCCTCTCTCATCTCCCCTCCACGCAGGAGATGCCAACATAGTCTCAAGTGTCCACCTGATCCAAGAAGCTCACTCCTCACCAGCATCCCTCTCCAACCCATTGTCCAGTCCAATCCCTGTCTGAAGAGTTGGCTTTGAGAATGGTTCCTGTCCTGGGCCAACTGAAGGTCTGGGGGCCATGACCACCAGGGTCCTTCTAGTCTCTGTCAGACCATTAAGTCTGGTCTTTTTACGAGAATTTGGGGTCTGCATCCCATTGCTCTCCTGCTCCCTCAGGGGTTCTCTGTCTTGGTCCCTGTCAAGGCAGTCATTCGTTGTAGCCAGGCACCATCTAGCTCTTCTGGTCTCAGGCTGATGTAGTCTCTGGTTCATGTGGCCCTTTCTATCTCTTGGGCTCGTAATCACCTTGTGTCCTTGGTGTTCTTCATTCTCCTTTGATCCAGGTGGGTTGAGACCAATTGATGCATCTTAGATGGCCGCTTGCTAGTGTTTAAGACCCCAGACGCCTCTCTCCAAAGTGGGATGCAGAATGTTTTCTTAATAGATTTTATTATGCCAATTGACTTAGATGTCCCATGAAACCATGGTCCCCAAACCCCTGCCCCTGCTATGCTGGCCTTTGAAGCATTCAGTTTATTCAGGAAACTTCTTTGGTTTTCGTTTAGTCCAGTTGTGCTGACCTCTCCTGTATTGTGTGTTGTCTTTCCTGTCACCTAAAGTAGTTCTTATCTACTATCTAATTAGTGAATGCCCCTCTCCCACCATCCCTCCTTCCCCCCTCTCGTAACCATCAAAGAATATTTTCTTCTCCTTTTAAACTATTTCTTGAGTTCTTATAATAGTGGTCTTACACAATATTTGTCCTTTTGCAACTAATTTCACTCAGCATAATGTCTTCCAGATTCCTCCATGTTATGAAATGTTTCACAGATTCATCACTGTACTTTATCGATGCATAGTGTTCCATTGTGTGAATATACCATAATTTTTTTATCCATTCATCTGTTGTTTGGCACCTTGGTTGCTTCCATCTTTTTGCTATTGTAAACAGTGCTGCAATGAACATGGATGTGCATATATTTTTTCGTGTAAAGGCTCTTATTTCTCTAGGATATATTCCAAGGAGTGGGATTGCGGTATCATAGGGTAGTTCTACTTCTAGCTTTTAAAGGAAGCGCCAAATCGACTTCTAAAGGGGTTGTACCATTTTACATTCCCACCAGCAGTGTATAAGTGTTTCAATCTCTCCACAGCCTCTCCAACATTTATTGTTTTGTGTTTTTTGGATTAATGCCAGCCTTATTGTAGTTTTGATTTGCATTTCTCTAATGGCTAATGATAGTGAGCATTTCCTCATGTATCTGTTAACCACCCGAATGTCTTGTTTAGTGTAGTGTGCGTTCATATCTTTTGCCCACTTTTTAGTTGGGTTATTTGTCTTTTTGCAGTATCATGTAGATTTTGGAGATCAGATGCTGATCAGAAATGTCACAGCTAAAAACTTTTTCGCAGTCTTTTTACTCTTTTGGTGAAATCTTTGGATGAACATAGGTGTTTGGTTTATAGGAGCTCCCAGTTATCTAGTTTTTCTTCTGCATTGTTAGTAATGTTTCGTACACTGTTTATGCCATGTATTAGGGCTCCTAACATTGCCCCTATTTTTCTTCCATGATCTTTATTGTTTTAGATTTTATATTTAGGTCTTTGATTGACTTTGAGCTCATTTTTGTGCATTGAGTGAGGTATGGGTCTTGTTTCATTTTTTTTGAAGATGGATATCCAGTTATGCCAGCACCATTTGTTAAAAAGACTGTCTTTTCCCCGTTTAACTGTTTTGGGGCCTTTGTCAAATATCAGCTGCTCATATGTGGATGGATTTATGTCTGGATTCTCAATTCTGTTCCATTGGTCTATGTATCTGTTGTACCAGTACCAGGCTGTTTTGACTACTATGGCAGTATAATAGGTTCTAAAATCAGGTAGAGTAAGGCCTCCCACTTTGTTCTGCTTTTTCAGTAATGCTTTACTTATCCAGGGCCTCTTTCCCTTCCATATGAAGTTGGTGATTTGTTTCTCCATCTCATTAAAGAATGTCGTTGGAATTTGGATTGGAATTGCATTAAATGTATAGATTGCTTTTGGTAGAATAGACATTTTTATAATGTTAAGTTTTCCTATCTGTGAGCAAGGTATATTTTTCCACTTATGTAGGTCTCTTTTGGTTTCTTGCAGAAGTGTACTGTAGTTTTCTTTGTATAAGTCTTTTACATCTCTGGTAACGTTTATTCCTAAGTATTTTATCTTCTTGGGGGCTACTGTAAATGCTGTTGATTTGGTGATTTCCTTTTCGATGTTCTTTTTGTTGGTGTAGAGGAATCCAACTGATTTTTGTATGTTTATCTTGTATCCCGATACTCTGCTGAATTCTTCTATTAGTAGTTTTCTTGAGGATTCCTTAGGGTTTTTTTCTGCATATGAGATCATGTCATCTGCAAATAGAGATACTTTTACTTCTTCCTTGCCAATCTGGATGCCCTTTATTTCTTTATCTAGCCTAATTGCTTTGTCTAGGACTTCCAGCCACAATGTTGAATAAGAGTGGTGATAAAGGACGTCCTTGTCTGGTTCCCGTTCTCAAGGGGAATGGTTTCAGGCTCTCTCCATTTAGGATGATGTTGGCCGTTGGCTTTGTATAAATGCCCTTTATTATGTTGAGGAATTTTCCTTCAATTCCTATTTCGACGAGAGTTTTTTTTATCATGAATGGGCGTTGCACATTGTCAAATGCCTTTTCTGCATCAGTTGATAAAATCATGTGATTCTCGACTTTTGTTTTATTTATGTGATGGATTACATTAATTGTTTTTCTGACGTTGAACCATCCCTGCATACCTGGTATGAATCCCTCTTTGTCATGGTGAATCTTTTTTTTGATATGTTGTTGAATTCTATTGGCTAGAATTTTGTTGAGGATTTTTTCATCTAAATTCATGAGGGATATAGGTCTGTAATTTACTTTTTTTTGTGATGTCTTTATCTGGTTTTGGTATCAGGGATATGCTGGCTTCATAGAACGAATTAGGGAGTATTCCGTCCTTTTCTATGCTCTGAAATACCTTTACTAGTAGCGGTGTTAACTCTTCTCTGAAGGTTTGGTAGAACTGTGCAGTGAAGCCGTCTGGGCCAGGGTTTTTTTTTGTTGTTGTTGGGAGTTTTTTTTTTTTATTACCTTCTCAATCTCTTCCTTTATTATGGGTCTATTTAGTTGTTCTACCTCTGTTTGTGTTAGTTTAGGTAGGTAGTGTGTTTCTAGGAAATCATCCATTTCTTTTAGGTTTTCAAATTTCTTAGAGTATAATTTTTTGTAGTAATCTGATATGATTCTTTTAATTTCAGTTGGATCTGTTGTAATACCACCCATCTCATTTCTTTTTTGTGTTATTTGCTTCCTCTCCTGTTTTTCTTTTGTCAGTTTGGCCAATGGTTTATCAATTTTTTTCAAAGAACTAGCTTTTGGTCTTGTTAATTCTTTCAGTTGTTTTTCTGTTTTCTATTTCATTTAGTTCAGCTCTAATTTTTATTTTTTGTTTTCTTCTGGTGCCTGAGGGTTTCTTTTGTTGCTCTCTTTCTATTTGTTCAAGTTGTAGGGATAATTCTTTGATTTTGGCCTTTTCTTCTTTTTGTATATGTGCATTTATTGATATAAATTGACCTCTGAGCACTGCATTTGCTGTGTCCCAAAGGTTCTGATAGAAAGTGTTTACATTCTCATTGGATTCTATGAATTTCTTTATTCCATCCTGAATGTCTTCTATAATCCAGTCTTTTTTGAGCAGGTTATTGTTCAGTTTCCAAGTGTTTGATTTCTTTTCCCTGATTTTCCTGTTATTGATTTCGTCTTTTATGGCCTTATGCTCAGAGAAGGTGCTTTGTAATATTTCAGTGCTTTGGATCCTGCTAAGGCTTACTTTATGACCTAATACGTGGTCTATTCTAGAGAATGTTCCATGTGCACTAGAAATGAAAGTATAACTTGGTTGCTGTTGGGTGGAACGTCCTGTGTGTGTCCATGAGGTCAAGTTGGTTCATTGTGGCATTTAGATCTTCCGTGTCTTTATTGAGCTTCTTTCTGGATGTCCTGTCCTTCACCGAAAGTGGTGTGTTGAAGTCTCCTATTGTTATTGTGGAGCTGTCTGCCTCACTTTTCAATGCTGATAGAGTTTTTTTTATGTATCTTGCAGCCTGTCATTGGGTGCACAAATATTTAATATGGTTATATCTTTTTGGTATATTGTCCCTTTAATTATTATATAGTGTCCTTCCTTATCCTTTATGATGGATTTAACTTTAAAGTCTATTTTGTCAGAAATTAAAATTGTCACTCCTGCTCTTTTTTGATTGTTGTTTGCTTGATATATATATTTTTTCCATCCTTTGAGTTTTGGTTTGTTTGTGTCTCTAAGTCTAAGGTGTGTCTCTTGTAGGCAGCATGTAGACGGATCGTGTTTTTTAATCCATTCTGCTACTGTATGTCTCTTTATTGGTGCATTTAGTCCATTTACACTCAGCGTAATTATGGATAGGTATGAATTTAGTGCTGTCATTTTGATGTCTTTTTTTTGTGTGTTGTTGACAGTTTATTTTACCCACGTAATTTTATGTGCTGAGCAGATTATCTTTATATATTATCCTTTCCTCATATTCGTTATTGTTGATTTCGTTTCTGCTGAGTCTTTATTTTTTTCTTGTATTTTATTTTGATAAGTAGAATAGTTTGTTCCTTTGTGTTTACCTTATTATTTACCCCTATTTTTCTAAATTTAAACCTAACTTTTATTCCTTTTTATCACAGTATCTTCCTCTCCATACGGAAGGTCTATGATTACATTTCTTAGTCCCTCTTAATTGTTTTAATGTTGCCTTCTTTTATATAATAACATTGTTGTTAACCTGTTTTGAGCTTTTTTCTTTTTTAATCTTGCTTTGTTTTTTTTATTTCCCTGTCTGGGTGGACTTCTGATTGCTCTGCCCAGTGTTCTAGTCTTGGATTGATACCTGATATTACCAATTTTCTAACCAAAGAACTCCCTTTAGTATCTCTTGTAGTTTTGGTTTGGTGTTTATGAATCCCCTAAACTTCTGTTTATGTGGAAATGTCCTACTTTCACCTTCATATTTAAGAGACAGTTTTGCTGGATATATGATTCTTTGCTGGCAATCTTTTTTCTTCAATTTTTTAAATAGATCATCCCATTGCCTGCATGGTTTCTGCTGAGTAGTCCGAGCTTATTCTTTCTTATTGGCTCTGCTTTGTAGGTGACTTTTTGTTTATCCCTAGCTGCTCTTAAAATTCTCTTTATCTTTGGTTTTGGTAAGTTTGATTATAATATGTCTTGGTGACTTTCTTTTAAGATCTGCCTTATGTGGAGTTCGATGAGCATCTTTGATGGATATTCTCTCATCTTACACGATATCAGGGAATTTTTCTGCCAACAAATCTTCAACAATTCTCTCTGTATTTACTGTTATCCGTCCCTGTTCTGATATTCCAATCACTTGTAGGTTATTTCTCTTGATAGAGTCCCACATGATTCTTAAGGTTTCTTCATTTTTTAAAATTCTTTTATCTGATTTTTCTTCAAAGATATTAGTGCAAAGTGATTTACCTTCAAGTTCTGAAATTCTGGCTTCTACTTGCTCAATTCTGGTCCTCTGACTTTCTATTGAGTTGTCTATTTCTGTAATTTTATTGTTAATCTTCTGAATTTCTGATTGTTGTCTGTCTATGGATTTTTCCAGCATCTTAAATTTTTCATTATGTTCCTGAATAATCTTTCTAATTTCTTCAATTGCCTTATCTATGTGTTCCTTGGCTTGTTCTGAATATTGCCTCATTTCCTTCCTGATGTCCTGTAGGGTTCTGTATTTTAAACTTTTGTATTCTGCCTCTGATAATTTCAGGGATGTACTTTCATCTAGAGGCTCCCTGGATTCTTTGTTTTGAGAGCTTGTTGAGGTGATCATGGTCTGTTTCTTTTTGTGACTTGATATTGACTATTTTCTCCGAGCCATCTAAGGTATTTTATTAGTTTATGTTTGCTTACGGTGTTATTGCTTCTTGCTTTGTTTTGTTTTGATATACCCAAATGGGTTGCTTGAGTGAACTAGCTTGATTATTTTCGCCTTTGGAGCTCTAACGTCCTGTCACCAGATGGCTAGAGCTGTTATCAAGTATGTCAGTCTAGGAGTCCATTCACTTTTCTTGTATGAATTTTGCTTAGGTTTCCAGGTATGTGGTATAGGCTCTGTCCTACAGTTTTAGAGAGGTAGGGGTGATTGGTGTAGGTACCAGTATCTGGTTGCAGCAGGGGGTCATGCTCTGAACAAGGCAGGGGGTTGAGAACTGACCCCTGAGTATCTCTGAGGAAAGCGTGTCCCTGTTTCCTAAAGCATGCAGGTGGGTGGGTTCTGCAGATGGCATGCAATGTTTTTGGTTTTAAGGACTGGGAGTTACCAGTTATCCTTGGACCCCTATGGCAGGTGGCCTGATGACCTGAGTGGAGCTACCAGTCGTTAGGTCCCTAATGTGGGTAGGTGAGGACCTTGTTTAATAGGCCAAGCAATGTCAAACATGAAACACCCACCTCTCCATTGCACAGCTGAAACGATTGGAATCTGCCAACAAGGGCCTATTCTCCTGAAATAGGCCCACACAGGTTCATGCAGAGGGGAAAGGTGCCAAAGTCCACAGACCATTTATGCCTGGACAGGAGCCGCTTCTGTCCTGAGCTCCCAGAGTTAGTGGAGCAGACAACTTATCTTCTCCCCCAAATGCAAATTTTTTCCTTTTCCAAGGCTGGGAGGATGGCTCTAGGCACTCAACAGTGCCTATCTCAGGCCCAGGGAATTCAGCCGCTGAAGCCGACTTGGGGGAGGGGGGATGAGTTAAAATATATGCAAGTACTTAGCTTTTGCCGAGAGCGCCGCTCTTCTCTGGTTCCAGAGGTGTGAGTAGGCTGTGTGGCTGGCTGCTTTTCCCTGAGGAAACTGCGGCTGAACGCTAGTATCAGCCCACCGCTGTGGCTCTGGGTATGGTGCCTGAGGGCTTCCCGCAATTCAGGTCCAGTAACTGCTCTCCGCTTCTGAAAGGTTTCTTCTTCCCCCTGCCCCTCAGTTCATTTTCTAAGCTTGCCTTTGATGCTCAGTGCTCCTAAAAAAAAAAAAAAAAACTAGCTTGTCACAAATATACTTGTTTCACTCGTGATTCCAGTCTTTGTTGTAAACAGGGCTTGCTGGAAGCATCTGTCTATTCCCCCATTTTGGCTCCCCCTTCTTTCTGTGCTCTTTTTATTTTTGATATTTCACTTGTAAACAGCATATCCTATATTAAAAAATCCTGTCCCAATCTTTGTGTTTGAATTGGAGGATTTAGTTCATTTTCATTTAATGTAGTTAACAATATATTTGGGTTTTTATCTGCCATCTCATTATATGCTATTTATCTCATCTGTTCTGTTTCCTTTCTCTTCTCCTTTGCCTTCTTTTGGATTATGTTTTAGTATTCTATTTCCTCCATCTATTATATTGGAATATACATACTGGTTTACTATTTTTTAGATATCCTAGAGATTACATTATGCATTTTAAATTTATCCGAGTCTAATAAAAGTCTCATGATTATTCCTGTTCTTGGACAGTGCAAGAATTTTAGAAATTTTAACTGTTTAATGCATAAATGTCTGTCTTTCCCAATTTATATGCCATCATTTTGTGCATTTTCTTTACATTTATTATAAGAATGTATAAATTCTTTATCCATATTTATCCACATAGTTACTGTTTTCATTGCCCTTCATTTCTTCCTGCATCTCAGACCTTCCATCTGCAATCATTTTTGTTTAGTGCAGTTTTGTTTTGTTTAGGTAAAAAATTCTGTCAATTTTTGTTTGTCTGAAAGTGGCTTTATTTCACATTAATCCTTGAAGGACATTTTTCTTCTGGTATATAATTTTAGGTATTCAGTTATTTTCTTTCAGCACTTTAAAGACATCTTGTCATCTGTTGGGTTCTGTTATTTCTGTTAGGTAGTCAGTTGTCTTTCCAATTTGTTATTTTTTTGAAGACAGTCTTTATTATCTAGCTTCCTTTAAAATTTTCTGTCTTTGACTTCCAGCTGTATTACTGTGACATGCTTTGGTGTGGATTAAAAAGAAAAATCTGCTTGGGATCCTTAAGACTTCTTGAATCTGTGGTTTTAATGTCAGTATCTCTTTAATTATTGCTTCTTTCCTAATTACACATGTATTATACCTTCTCACGGTATCCTCTATATCTCTTTCCTCTCTTTCATTGTTTCCATTCTTTTGTTTTACTGCCTCTCATTCTGGGTATTTTCTTCTGTCCTATTTTTCATTTCATAAATTCTCTCTTTGTCTGTGTCTATTCTATTGTTAAACTGGTCTTGTAAGTTTTTAGTATCACTCGTTGTTCTGAAAGAAAAATGTAGAAGAATTTTTAGAATTTCTATTTGCATCTCTTTTAAAAATAAATTTTTGTTTTAGATTTATGGAAAAATTGTGAAGATAGTACAGAGAATTTCCATATACCCCACACCCAGTTTTCCCTATTGTTAACATCTTATATTAGTGTGGGGTATTATTTACAATTACTGAAACTCATGCTATATTTAAATTTCCTTTTCTGTTCTAAGATTCCATCTAGGATACCATGTTACTTTTAGTTGCCATTTCTCTTTAGGCTCCTGTTGGCAGTGACTGTTTTTCAGACTTTCCTTATTTTTGATGACCTTGACAGTTTTAAGGAGTACTAACCACCTCCCCCCAAAAGTCCCCCAAAACAAAAAAAAAAAGCCTGTTGCTGTTGAGTTGATTCCAACCCATAGGACCCTACAGAACAGAGTAGAACTGTCCCATAAGGTTACCAAGGATTGGCTGGTGGATTCCACCTGCTGACCTTTTGGTTAGAAGCTGAGCTTTTAACCACTGTGCCACCAGGTCTTCAAGTACTGGTCAGATATAATGTATAATATCCCTTGACTGGAATTTTTCTTATATTTTTCTCATGATTAAAGTGTGATTATGAGTTTTTGGGAGGAAAAACATGATGGTAGAGTATCATTCTCATTACATCATATCAAGAATATACTATCAACATGACTTATCACTGTTGATAGCCACCTGGCTTATGCAGTTTTTATTATGTTTCTCCACCACAATGTTACTGTTTTTTTTTTTTTTTTTAATTTTTATTAAGCTTCAAGTGAACATTTACCATTCCAATCAGTCTGTCACATGTAGGTTTACATACATCTTACTCCCTTCTCCCACTTGCTCTCCCCCTATTGAGTCAGCCCTTACAGTCTCTCATTTCGTGCCAATTTTGCCATCTTCCCTCTCTCTCTATCTTCCCATCCCCCCTCCAGTCAAGAGTTGCCTACACACTCTCCCGTGTCCACCTGATTTAATTAGCTCACTCTTCATCAGCATCTCTCTCCCCTCCACTGACCAGTCCTTTTCATGCCTGATGATTTGTCTTCGGGGATGGTTCCTGTCCTGTGCCATCAGAAGTTCTGGGGAGCATTGTCTCTGGGATTCCTCTAGTCGCAATCATACCATTAGGTGTGGTCTTTTAGTGAGAATTTGGGGTCTGTATCCCATTGGTCTCCTGCTCCCTCAGGAGTTGTCTGTTGTGCTCCCTGACAGGACAGACATCGATTGTGGCCGGGCACCAACTAGTTCTTCTGGTCTCAGGAAAATGTAGGTCTCTGGTTCATGTGGCCCTTTCTGTCTCTTGGGTTCTTAGTTGTCGTGTGACCTTGGTGTTCTTCCTTTGCCTTTGCTCCAGGTGGGTTGAGACCAATTAATGTATTTTAGATGGCCGCTTGTTGGCATTTAGGACCCCAGGCGCCACAATTCAAAGTGGGATGCAGAGTGTTTTCATAATAGAATTGTTTTGCCCATTGACTTAGAAGTCCCCTCAAACCAAGTTCCCCAGACCCCAGCCCCTGCTTCGCTGACCTTTGAAGCTTTCATTTTATCCCAGAAACCTCTTTACTTTTAATCCAGTCCAATTAGGCTGACCTTCCTTGTATTGAGTGTTGTCTTTCCCTTCACCCAAAGCAGTTCTTATCTACTGATTGATCAATAAATAGCCCTCTCCCTCCCTCCCTCCCTCCCCTCCTCGTAACCACATAAGTATGTGTTCTTCTCCGTTTTTTCTATTTCTCAAGATCTTATAATAGTGGTCTTATACAATATTTGTCCTTTTGCCTCTGACTCATTTCGCTCAGCATAATGCCTTCCAGATTCCTCCATGTTATGAAATGTTTCAGAGATTTGTCACTGTTCTTTATCGATGCATAGTATTCCATTGTGTGAATATACCACAATTTATTTAACCATTCGTCCATTGATGGACATCTTGGTTGCTTCCAGCTTTTTGCTATTGTAAACAGAGCTGCAATAAACATGGGTGTGCATATATCTGTTTGTGTGAAGGCTCTTGTATCTTTAGGTATATTCCGAGGAGTGGGATTTCTGGGTTGTATGGTAGTTCTATTTCTAACTGTTTAAGATAACGCCAGATGGATTTCCAAAGTGGTTGTACCATTTTACAATCCCACCAGCAGTGTATGAGAGTTCCAATCTCTCCGCAGCCTCTCCAACATTTATTATTTTGTGTTTTTTGAATTAATGCCAGTCTATTTGGTGTGAGATGGACTCTCATCGTAGTTTTAATTTGCATTTCTCTAATGGCTAATGATCGAGAGCATTTTCTCATGTATCTGTTGGCTGCCTGAATATCTTCCTTAGTGAAATGTGTGTTCATATCCTTTGCCCACTTCTTGATTGGGTTGTTTGTCTTTTTGTGGTTGAGTTTTGACAGAATCATGTAGATTTTAGAGATCAGGCGCTGGTCTGAGATGTCATAGCTGAATATTCTTTCCCAGTCTGTAGGTGGTCTTTTTACTCTTTTGGTGAAGTCTTTGGATGAGCATAGGTGTTTGATTTTTAGGAGCTCCCAGTTATCTGGTTTCTCTTCATCATTTTTGGTAATGTTTTGTATTCTGTTTATGCCCTGTATTAGGGCTCCTAGGGTAGATCCTATTTTTTCTTCCATGATTTTTATCGTTTTAGTCTTTATGTTTAGGTCTTTGATCCACTTGGAGTTAGTTTTTGTGCATGGTGTGAGGTATGGGTCCTGTTTCATTCTTTTGCAAATGGATATCCAGGTATGCCAGCACCATTTGTTAAAAAGACTATTATTTCCCCAATTGACTGACACTGGTCCTTTGTCAAATATCAGCTGCTCATACGTGGATGGATTTATATCTGGATTCTCAATTCTGTTCCATTGGTCTATGTGCCTGTTGTTGTACCAGTACCAGGCTGTTTTGACTACTGTAGCTATATAATAGGTTCTGAAATCAGGTAGGGTGAGGCCTCCCACTTTCTTCTTCTTTTTCAGTAATGTTTTGCTTATCCGGGGGTTCTTTCCTTTCCATATGAAATTAGTGATTTGTTTCTCTAACCCCTTAAAGTATGACATTGGTATTTGGATTGGAAGTGCGTTATATGTATAAATGGCTTTTGGTAGAATAGACATTTTTACTATGTTAAGTCTTCCTATCCATGAGCAGGGTATGTTTTTCCACTTAAGTATGTCCTTTTTACTTTCTTGTAGTAGAGTTTTGTAGTTGTCTTTGTATAGGTCTTTTACATCCTTGGTAAGATTTATTCCTAAGTATTTTATCTTCTTGGGGGCTACTGTGAATGGTATTGATTTGGTGATTTCCTCTTCGGTGTTCTTTTTGTTGATGTAGAGGAATCCAAGTGATTTTTGTATGTTTATTTTATATCCTGAGACTCTTCCAAACTCTTCTATTAGTTTCAGTAGTTTTCTGGAGGATTCCTTAGGGTTTTCCATGTATACGATCATGTCATCTGCAAATAGTGATAGCTTTACTTCCTCCTTACCAATCTGGATACCCTTTATTTCTTTGTCTAGCCTAATTGCCCTGGTTAGGACTTCAAGTACGATGTTGAATAAGAGCGGTGATAAAGGGCATCCTTGTCTGGTTCCCATTCTGAAGGGAAATGCTTTCAGGTTCTCTCCATTTAGAGTGATATTGGCCGTTGGCTTTGCATATATGCCCTTTATTATGTTGAGGAATTTTCCTTCAATTCCTGTTTTGGTTAGAGTTTTTATCATAAATGGGTGTTGAACTTTGTCAAATGCCTCTTCTGCATCTATTGATAAGATCGTGTGGTTTTTATCTTTTGTTTTATTTATGTGATGGATTACATTAATGGTTTTTCTGATATTAAACCAGCCTTGCATACCTGGTATAAATCCCACTTGATCAGGGTGTATTATTTTTTGATGTGTTGTTGGATCCTATTGGCTAGAATTTTGTTGAGGATTTTTGCATCTATGTTCATGAGGGATATAGGTCTAAAATTTTCTTTTTTTGTAATGTCTTTACCTGGTTTTGGTATCAGGGAGATGGTAGCTTCATAGAATGAGTTGGGTAGTATTCCATCTTTTTCTATACTTTGAAATACCTTCAATAGTAATGGTGTTAAGTCTTCTCTGAAGGTTTGGTAGAACTCTGCAGTGAAGCCATCTGGGCCAGGACATTTTTTTTGGAAGTTTTTTGATTACCGTTTCAATGTCTTTTTTTGTTATGGGTCTATTTAGTTGTTCTACTTCTGAATGTGTTAGTTTAGGTAGGTAGTATTGTTCCAAGAATTTATCCATTTCTTCTAGGTTTTCAAATTTGTTAGAGTACAATTTTATGTAGTAATCTGATATGATTCTTTTGATTTCATTTGGTTCTGTTGTGATGTGGTCCTTCTTGTTTCTTATTCGGGTTTTTTGTTTCCTTTCCTGTTTTTCTTTAGTCAGTCTAGCCAATGGTTTATCAATTTTGTTAATTTTTTCAGAGAACCAGCTTTTGGCTTTGTTAATTCTTTCAATTGTTTTTCTGTTCTCTAATTCATTTAGTTCAGCTCTAATTTTTATTATTTGTTTTCTTCTGGTGGCTGATGGGTTCTTTTGTTGCTCACTTTCTGTTTGTTCAAGTTGTCGGGACAGTTCTCTGATTTTGGCTCTTTCTTCTTTTTGTATGTATGCATTTATTGATATAAATTGACCTCTGAGCACTGCTTTTGCTGTGTCCCAGAGGTTTTGATAGGAAGTATTTTCATTCTCGTTGCTTTCTAAGAATTTCCTTATTCCCTCCTTGATGTCTTCTATAACCCAGTCTTTTTTCAGGAGGGTATTGTTCATTTTCCAAGTATTTGATTTCTTTTCCCTAGTTTTTCTGTTATTGATTTCTAGCTTCATTGCCTTGTGGTCTGAGAAGATGCTTTGTAATATTTCGATGTTTTGGATTCTGGAAAGATTTGTTTTATGACCTAATATGTGGTCTATTCTAGAGAATGTTCCATGTGCGCTAGAAAAAAAAGTATATTTTGCAGCAGTTGGGTGGAGAGTTCTGTATAAGTCAATGAGGTCAAGTTGGTTGATTGTTGTAAGTAGGTCTTCTGTGTCTCTATTGAGCTTCTTAGTGGATGTCCTGTCCCTCTCCGAAAGTGGTGTGTTGAAGTCTTCTACTATGTATGTGGAGGTGTCCATCTCACTTTTCAATTCTGTTAAAATTTGATTTATGTATCTTGCAGCCCTGTCATTAGGTGCATAAATATTTAATATGGTTATGTCTTCCTGATCAATTGTCCCTTTTATCATTATATAGTGTCCTTCTTTATCCTTTGTGGCGGATTTAAGTCTAAAGTCTATTTTGTCAGAAATTAATATTGCTACTCCTCTTCTTTTTTGCTTATTGTTTGCTTGATATATTTTTTTCCATCCTTTGAATTTTAGTTTGTTTGTGTCTCTAAGTCTAAGGTGTGTCTGTTGTAGGCAGCATATAGATGGATCGTGTTTTTTTATCCAGTCCGTGACTCTCTGTCTCTTTATTGGTGCATTTAGTCCATTTACATTCAGCGTAATTATAGATAAGTAAGTTTTTAGTGCTGTCATTTTGATGCCTTTTCATGTGTGTTGTTGGCCATTTCATTTTTCCACATGCTTTTTTGTGCTCAGACGTTTTTCTTAGTAGCTTGTGAGATCCTCATTTTCATAATGTTTAACTTTGTGTTTATTGAGTCGTTACGTTTTTCTTGGCTTTTTTCTTGAGTTATGGAATTGATATTCCTTTTTGTGGTTACCTTATTATTTACCCCTATTTTTCTAAGTAAAAACCTAACTTGTATCCTTCTATATCGCCTTGTATCACTCTCCATCTGGCAGTTCAATGCCTCCTATATTTAGTCCCCCTTTTTGATTATTGTGATCGTTTATCTATTGATTTCCATGATTTCCTGTTGTGTGTATTATTTTGTTTATTTATTTATTTTTTAGAATTAGTCTTAATTTGTTTGTTTTTGTGCTTTCCCTATTTGAGTTGCGTTGATATCAGGACGTTCTGTTTTGTGACCTTGTATTGTGCTGGTACCTGATATTATTGGTCATCCAGCCAAACAATCTCCTTTAGCGTTTCTTGCAGTCTTGGTTTAGTTTTTGCAAATTCTCTAAACTTGTGTTTATCTGTAAATATCTTAATTTCTCCTTCATATTTCAGAGAGAGTTTTGCTGGATATATGATCCTTGGTTGGCATTTTTTCTTGTTCAGTGCTCTGTATACGTCGTCCCATTCCCTTCTTGCCTGCATGGTTTCTGCTGAGTAGTCTGAACTTATTCTTATTGATTCTCCCTTGAAGGAAACCTTTCTTTTCTCCCTGGCTGCTTTTAAAATTTTCTGTTTGTCTTTGGTTTTGGCAAGTTTGATGATAGTATGTCTTGGTGTTTTTCTTTTTGGATCAATCTTAAATGGGGTTCGATGAGCTTCTTGGATAGATATCCTTTCGTCTTTCATGATGTCAGGGAAGTTTTGTGTCAGGATTTCTTCAACTATTTTCTCTGTGTTTTCTGTCCCCCCTCCCTGTTCTGGGACTCCAATCACTCGCAAGTTATCCTTCTTGATAGAGTCCCACATGATTCTTAGGGTTTCTTCATTTTTTTAAATTCTTTTATCTGATTTTTTTTCAGCTATGTTGGTGTTGTTTCCCTGGTCCTCCAGAAGTCCCAGTCTACATTCTAATTGCTCGAGTCTGCTCCTCTGACTTTCTATTGCGTTGTCAAATTCTGTAATTTTATTGTTAATCTTTTGGATTTCTACATGCTGTCTCTCTATGGATTCTTGCAACTTGTTAATTTTTCCACTATGTTCTTGAATAATCTTTTTGAGTTCTTCAACAGTTTTATCAGTGTGTTCCTTGGCTTTTTCTGCATTTATCCGAATTTCATTTGTGATATCTTTAAGCATTCTGTAAATTAGTTTTTTATATTCTGTATCTGATAATTCCAGGATTGTATCTTCATTTGGGAAAGATTTTGATTCTTTTGTTTGGGGGGTTGGAGAAGCTGTCATGGTGTGTTTCTTTATGTGGTTTGATATGGACTGCTGTCTCCAAGCCATCCCTGGGAAACTAGATTTTCCAAGTAGTCGGCTGGTACGCTGGCTCCTGGTTCTGAAAACGGTCGCTGTCTGCCCGTATTTGTTCGTTTTCCGTCTCTAAGTCTGTGCTTGTTGTTCAGAGTTCGTAGATTGTTATGTATGTGATCGATTCCCTTGTTTTTCCGAGTTTTTGTTGCAAGAGGGATCCGCGGTAGCGTCCACCTAGTCCGCCATCTTGGCCCCGCTTCAATGTTACTGTTTTTGTCCCCCTTTCAATACTGTGCTATTTAGAAGGAAGGTCCTATTCCCAGACCAATATAGGGTTGGGAGAGTTATTTTTCACCTCCTTGAGGGTGAGGATTTACATAAATTATTTGGAATTCTTTTGCATGGGATATTTTTTTTCTTCTCCCTTATCAATTTGTTTAATCAATCATTTATTTACGTCAGTATGGTTTCATTGATATTTATTTTATGCTTTGGGTTATAATGCAATACTACTTTACTTATTTTACTGCTCAAATTATCCTGGTTTTGCCATTGGGAGCTTTTTCAGTTGACTCCTGTATCTCTTTGATGCAACCCAGTAATTGTGGGTTTTTTTTTTTTTTTTTTGAGCACTTCATTGTTTTCTGACACTATAAGATGCTCCTGGCTCATCTTGTATATTTCTCACCTCAATCCTAGAATCAACAATTTCTTCAAGGAGTCCTTACTTCTTTTATTAGAGACTGGTATTAGAAATCAAGATCTGGAGACTACGTGTGCTTATTGCTACTGGGGTGTTATTGCTTCTAGACTGTGTCAGCTGGTGGAGCAAGGACATACATAAACATATATGCACATATCTACATATATTTCTCTATTAACCATTCTCTATAACTGTCTGTATCTATATAAGCTAAGCATGAGTTCATACTGATATTTCCAACTGTAATCCTTTACCACATTGATCATTCTAGCCTTCTTGCTTATCTGTAATCTCCCACTCCAACTTGGCTCCCACCATCTACCATCGATTTACTCGTTTATTTGTAGTATACATCTATAGTGGTTTCAGATTTGTTGACCCCTGTGTGAAACAACTTTATCAACTAGATTATAGTGATCATCTATAGTTTCTGTTGCATTTAGCCTTACAGACTCCACTCATTTCAAAATTACTTGGATCGGTGTCTCTTTTTTGGGAGAGGAAACACCTCTGAAGAGTAAACCCCTTCAGTATGGCTGTTTCAAACATTTGTAATACAATTAGATTCTTTTGTGATGTTTTGCCTTGCATCCTGGGATTCCCTAGACCTCTAAATGATTTGTTTTAATTTGCACACATTAAGATTCACTCTTTGTGCTGTAAAGATCTTTGAGTTTTGACAAATGCATAGTAAAATTGGCTGACTTTTGTACAGGTTTAAATCCTTGAGAAAGGAAAATGATAAGCTCAGCTTAGCCAACTCTCAACTCAGGGCACACTCTGAAAGTCTGAAAGCCCCCCATGGAAGCATTCAAAGCAACACAGTCCAGTGGAATTATTATGTGATCCATGTATGTAGTAGTCAAAAATTAAAAAGTAAAAATAAATAGGTGAAGTTAATTTTAATAATGTATTTTATTTAACCTAGTATATTTAAAATCCATAAATTTCAGCATGCTGTAAATATATGAACTTATTAATGAGTTATTTTACATTTTTTTGTACTAAGTCTTAAAAACTCAGTATGTATTTTACACGTCTAGCATATTTCAATTCAGCCTAGGCACATTTCAGTTCTTCCTCAGACATATGTGGCCAATGGCCACCACATTGGACAGTTGCATTTTTAAAGAGATCCTTATCTTCAGAGTCTTGTTTTAGACTGTGCTGAAAATCAGTCCTAGGATTCAATTGTAAATGTATGAGAGCTGGCAGAATGAATGCACAGGCTTGGCTAGTCTCCTATGTCAAATGTAGAGCCTTGATAAGAAATGAATGGAACTCTCAGACCTGAAAGTGAATGAATCTGATAATATTGAACTCAAGATTACCCTTAACCGTCTGCACTAGCAGAAGAATCTCCATCTCCCACGCAGAAGGAGAACAATTTTTCTTCAAAAACGTTGGAGGCCCTGCAAATCCTTACCCAAGGCAGACTTATTGCAAGATGATACTTATTCTCAGCCTTTAGACCTGCTTCACCTCATTGCTGCCAGGCCAGTAAACTAGGGTCAGATTGCAGCAGAGCCCACGTGGGAAAATACAGTCCCTTCTCCAGGACAAAGAATGCTCACACTCAAAGAATTCAAAAATCTGACAAATATATAACCGTGGGTGGGAGTGGATCTTGGAGGTGTTGTGTGAAGGAGGATGGAATATGAAGCTGGTGAGAGGTGAATTTACAGATATGGGAGCAATCTTGTAACTAGGTGTTTAAAGTCCTAGCAAGGAGTCCCAGAACCAGCTCATATACCAGTGGGATGACTTTGTGAAGCTTGGACACAATGCTGGTCTATAGGATTGAAATGGAAATGCCAGGATTGCTTGGTAGAGAGGGAGGGAGAGATCAGAAGGCTCAAGGAGGTGTGCATATTAGAAGGGATTCATTATGTGAGATCAGAGAACCCACTAACTGGCTGCACTCTCCAGGAAAGCGTAGTAGACTGCTCTTCACTAAGGCATATGTGCTTTAGATATAAACTTTGCCTTTTCTATGCATACTTCAAGCAATTCCCCATGTGTTTTATTTTCTTTTTAACTTTGTGATGTTTTCTACTATAAGTAAGTTTACATTGTTTAATTAGTCAAATCTATCCATAGATTCACATTTGGCTTCTGGATTTTGTGTTGCTAGAAATAGCTTTCCCATCCAAAGGTTATAAAACAACTTTTTAAAGCATTGTATCTGATATGATAACTAGTAACAACTGATGCTTGCATAAAAACTCAAAACCAAAACTGTTGCTGTTGAGTTGATTCCTACTCATAGCGACCCTACAGGACAGAGTACAACTGCCCCATAGAGTTTCCAAGGAGTGCCTGGTGGATTTGAACTGCCAGCCTTTTGGTTAGCAGCCATAGCATATAACCACTATGCCACCAGGTTTTCCGATGCTTGCATAGGAGCTTCTTATTCTGCCGTCTATTTATTTGAAAGTTAAGAGTCATCATTTTGGTTCTCTTTTATAAAGTTGATCTGATTCCTTTGAAGACACAGGCATCTCTCTTTTTTTGCGACTTTGCCTTTTGCTGATCCATACAGTTGATACGTCGTAATAAAGACTGTATACTATAAGCTATGTGACATTTTTTCCCAGATATTCTTTTCTCAGTTTGGATTTCCCCCAGCGATTCTGATCCTGCAGTCATGAAAGGCAGCAGTGCGTGCTCAGTCTGGATGCAGCGCATAGATAGGCAGGATTTGGCTGTATTATCCACTTCAGGAAAACATTGTGCCTGAAAACGTGAACATATTTTACTATTCTAATACTCCAATTTATCATTTGCAAATATTCCTTAAAGATTCAGCTAACTTTGAACTATGACAGTAAAAACTGCTATTATAGTTTCTCATTTTTGTTTAATTTTCAAAGGACTCTTGACCGCCACGCCCTATGTGTTTCTTTGGCATATAGTTAGTATTTAACTTTGTAATGTCATTGCTCATTACATGGCTCACTCAGCTCAGCACTGTACACCGCACATTACAGGTTGTGAGCCCACACCATGCAGGCGGCCCCCTCAGGTGCAGAGATGAGAACCTGATGGTGTTCACATTTACCTTTCCTAGTGAGTTTACCTACTGGATGGCCTTATTGTTTTGGGGTAATGTATTAAATTTGGCAGCTCTTCCTTATTTATTTCAGTGGAATAGAGTTTGATTTCATTACTTTCTTTTACATCTAAAGAAGTTTTAAATGTGGCAGGTATAAAATGGCTATTTGTCACTAAGGAGTGAAAGCTTTACCTGCCCATCAAGATTCTGTGGCCACACAAAGGAAACAAGAGCCATTTCTCCTAACAGAGCCTGCTCAATATCATCTTTCCTGCTCTTAAAACATGTCATAATTTTTTTTATGAGTTCAGCTGATTCATCTGTCTTGTTGTCGCACTTCTATGGGTTGAACTGTGTTCCCCCAAAAGATATATTGAAATCCTAACCCCAGCACCTATAAATATGACCTTGTTTGGAAATAGGATCTTCGAAGATGTTATCAGTTAACATGAGTAGAGTGGACCCTAATCCAATCTGAGTGTTGCCCTATAAAAGAGAAGAAGAGACACAGACTCCGAGGCACACGGAAGGAAGATGACCAGGTGGAGACAGAGGCAGAGATTGGAGCGATGCTTCCATAAGCCAAGGAATACCTGGGGCCACCAGAAGCTGGGAGAGAAAAGGAAGGATCTTCTCCTAGAACCTGCAGAGACAGCATGACCCTGCTGACACCCTGAATTTAGACTTCTAGCCTCCAGATCTGTGAGGGAATACACTTCTGTTGTTTAAGCCATGTGTTTTGTGGTACTTTATTATGGCAGCCTGAGGAAATGAATACTCAGATACCTATTTTTCCAACTATAATTTTGGGGAAAGTCTGACTACATCTTCTAGGACACACTGCTCAAATGCTGAGGATTTGTGAGTCTGAGGCCGGGCCACCACAGATGCCATCAATGACTCTGTGAGGCAGCCAGGAAGAGAGCTCCGCTAGCTGCTCGAAGACATCAAGGGGTGGCCTGTCTCTGTTCCTGGTGTGAGGCTGGGCTTGCGTACAATCTCTATGAAAACTTTTTGGACAAATTTTCTTTCCATTTGTAGGTATAAAGAGGCTCCCGGTATCAACCTTAGGAAGCCTATCTGTCCAGCCCTGCAAAGCAGCAAATCCAACCTCACCTATTATACTGATGAATCCTCAATGGCCATGAATCATTCATTATTACAAAGTGGAACTGATCACACTTGGGGTCACGGCTTGAGGTCAGACAGACAGACATAGGACTGGAATTCTGGCTTCCTCCCTAGACTTATTGGCTGTGAAAATATGGTCCAATTATTTACTGTGTCTGTGATTCAGTTTTCTTATCTCTAAAGCAGGTACGAAGATATTTACCAGATGGAAGCTGTTGGGAAGAGAATGTGTGATGCTGTATTTGAAGCACTTATTGTAGGGCATACAGCTGGAGAAAGAGGAAACCTTCTCTGGTCCCTCAAATCTCCATCGTCAGACCCCACTCTCCTTCCCCACTCAGGGGAGCGCTGCCACTCGATTCTGCCCTGACTCCTTAGTGGAAGCCTGGTGTCTCAAGTCCCTTCTCACAAGGGTCAAGTTGCCTGGGTCAAGTCTCGCGCGGTGACTCTTTGCTGTATTTCCGGTAACCTCTTGAGGTGGGCTAGCTCCACTCCACAACCTGCTGTGTCAGTGAACTTGGAATTCACTCTGCAGCTGGCTATGTCTTCTAGAGGCTGGTTGTTATTATGACCCCAAGATCTAAATTTGGAGTGGGAACTGGAAGGCCCCATGAGGCCTCAAGGTTAAACCATCTTCTCTACTCCAGTTTTCATTAGAGGTTTGCAATGAGGTATCAAGTGTTTGTCCAGATTTTTAAAGCTCTTCTTTGTTTCCCATCGGGTACATATACTTTCTTGTTCAGGATCTCAGGCAAATGAAGGGGTGAGGAGGACCCCAAGTCCCTGATAGATAGCACATAGTCAGTGCTCAAAGCATTACGTGTATGCGTGTGTGTGTATATGTGTGTGTATGTGCGTGTAACCCTGGGTGAACCTGGAGCCTGAGACTTTTTTATGGGAGAATTGAATAAGGAATTTGAATGTGCTTGCAGAAGTCAAAGCTGGATGGGGTAACTGATAATGTACTGTTTCAAAATAACTCAGACCTTGAGAAATAGATGGATATTAGCTATGTTGTGATTCTGTTGCTGAGGTTATAGGGCCAGGCAACACTGCTGTGGGTCGGGTGGGACTTCTTCAAAGGCCAAGGAAGTTCCTGCTGTTGGAATTCCTGTGAGGAACCAGTCTTGGTGCAGGAATGAGATGGGCCTTTAACTGAACAAAAGGAAGGGCTTCCTGTCTTCTCTGTGGTCAGAGTTCTATTTGGCTGAGCCTCACAAGACCAGGGTAGTCTGAAGTGCTTCCACTGGTGGTGGAGGCCCATAGGCTAGCTCCAACCCTGGACAGGCAGGCCAGGAGCAAGACAGAGCCCAGGATAGATGTGGGCTGGGGCAGAAGCTGTATGATTTCTATACTGTATTACTCTTCCATTATTTCTGAACCTTCCAGACAGTCTCATTAAAATTTACAGCTCAGTCTCTGCTGTATTGTGAGAAATGACGTCCCGTGTTCAGGATGAAGTGGACAAGAGGTCAGCATTAGGTGCCAGAGGAGGCACCAGGACAGGGCTGTGCTGGGGCCACCAGAGGCTTTTTCAGCCTCAGGGTGGTGTTGGCAGTGGAGGGATGGAGGGCATATACCTGGCCCATGTGAGGGGGTCCTTTGGGAAATGCTCAGAAGTATCTGGGGGAATCACAGGTAGTGGTTAATTGGGTAACCTATGGCAATCAACCTTGCTACATTTAAAGTGTATGTAACTGAGACTTCTTAATTAAATGAGGGGATGAGGTTGCTAGATGATATGTAAATGCCCTTCCAGGCTTAAAATTCTATTATTCTTATTAAACAAAAATATCATTCAGCAGAGAATAGCTGTCACAAAGTCTTGTTCTTTCATCTGAAGGTGAGGGAAAGCTGCCTTTGGACCCTCAGGCGAGGTGGTCATGTCTGATAGAGGGCTGCTGTTCAGCAGAGGCATGTACTGACAGCTGTAAGGAGTGACAGCTGTTAGAGAAAGAAGGCACACTTTCCTTATCAGAGAAGCTGATGGGGGCTGCTGGCGGTGGGGAGCTAGGTGAGTGCTGACATTCTTTCCAGCACTAAAGTTCCATGATTCTGGGAGCACAGAAGGACTAGTAGGTACCAGGCAAGCCATTTGGGACTATTTAGCTTTGGAACAAACCACCCCACACATCTCAAGAACCCAATAGAGTATGAAGTATTAACACAGTATTCCTATAACTAAGCAAGTCTTTTTTGAGCATCCTCTGTAAGACAGGGGCTACATTAGGTGGCATAAACAATTAAGTGCTTGACCAGTAACTGAAAGTTTGGTGGTTTGAACCCACCCAGAGGTGTCTTGAAAGAAAGGCCTGGCAATCTATTTCCAAAAAATCAGCCATTGAAACCCCCATGGAGTATGGTTCTACCTGACACATATGGGGTCACCGTGATTCAGAATCTATTATTTTATTTTTTTTATGCTAGGTGTATGAAGGTGAACAAAATGGACATAGTTTCTATCTTCATGCTCCTCATGGTATAGTGACAAAAGTAAACAAACAAATGGATAATTATAAGTTGTAAAATGTGCTCAGAAGGGAAAGATTGGTGTGAGAAAGAAGAACTAACAGGAGGAACCGAATTCAGATTGGGTGACTGGACATCTCCCTGATGAGGTGGTATGTAAGCTAAGACCTGAAGGAAGAAAAGGGACAGCTGAGCGGAGCCAAGGGAAGAACATTCCAGGAATAATAAAGCATGCAATAGGGACTTGAGGTGGGCAGAACCTTGCATGCGTGAGGGTCTGGAGGAGCCCAGCTGGTGGAGGTAGAGCACAGAGAAGGGCAGAGAGGTACAAGATGAGTTTGCACAGAGGTAGGGGCCAGATCCATCAGGGCAATGGGAAGCCATTGAAGGATTTCACAGGAGAGGAGTGTCAAGAGAGAATAGAGGGAAGACCTGATCTGATGGACAGCTCTGTGGAGGATGCATGGGTGGGGCCAGGAGGTGGTGGAGGCAGGGCATCCATGGTGGAAGCTATTGCTGGTGGCAGGTGAGAATGAACAGTGGTGGCTGTGGATATAGAAAGAAGTGGGTGGAGTTCTGAGACTTTCAGGAGATTGACTCAATAGGACTTGGTGATGGGTTGATTTATTTCTAACATAGGTCTTAGTACAGAAGCACAAAAGAAAGTTTTTGGGGGATTGCATATTGTTTAACTCGGCTGATCACACTAAGTAGTATCTACATAAGGGCATGAGTCCAAAGCCTTTCACCAGGTGTTGACAGAAGATGACCCTCAGGCATCTGGCCTGAGGAATCAAATCTGGAATTCAAATAGGTGTCTTACTTCTTCACCAAGTTCTTAGGTTCTAGTCCTTCCCTCGCAACTATGTGGAGCAATTCATGACAGCCCAGCACATAGCTGAGGACAGTATTTTAAGCACATCATATTCTAGGAAAGCAGAGAAATGTATAATACATTTTGGAAGGATGTCTACAAACATGATGAAATCTAAAGAACAAAAATGAAGTTTGTATTCAACTCCAGTTTTCAGGGAAACATTGTAGAATACTGCATTTCCTGGTATTGTCGGAAAGATAAGGGGTTTGGTAATTATAAGCCTTGAAAAATGATTTGGATATTTTCCCCACGAACAGATCTCTAAATTATGAAACCACAAGGAACTGTAAATTGCAGAAAACTTCAGCTAGGCGAACAAATGTCTTCTTAGCAAAGGCTTCCCAAAATCTAATATTTATTTCTTTAGATGTATGACTAAAAGTAAAGTGAAATAATCTCTTACCCAGTCTTTAGAAGCATATCTAAGTGAGGCTTTATTTACAGGCAACAGCTAAAAGGAATACCTTGTTTCCTGTCATGAATACGTGACTACCGTTACTGGGATAGTCACAGAAAGACAATTGCTATTTCCACTTACGTCTTTTCCAGCAACACTAAAATATTTATTAGCAGCAAAATGAAAAGACAGATTACTGTTCAGACTGCTAGAACTTGATTAAGCCTTACTCCCTGTACCCTTTGGCCTAATTGTTAGTGTTAAATCACAAAACTGGATAGAATGTACCGAGTTTGTGGCAGATTGTTCCTAGTTATAGCCTGCCTTCACTTGAGCCTGAAGTTGAGATGGCATTTATAGTCCCCATTTAGTGATAGTGTTGATGGTGTTTTGATGGAAAAGCAGGAACATAGTTTTATTAATCTATGTGTTTCATCTTTGGCTTAAGGCACCCGTTGCTGTCAAGTCGATTCCAACTCATAGCAGCCCTATAGAAGAATAGAACTGCCCCATAGAGTTTCCAAGGGTTGCCTGGTGGATTCGAACTGCCGACCTTTTGGTTAGCAGCTGTAGCTCTTAACCAGCATGCAACCAGGCTTAAGATTGAAAATAGGACCTGTCTTATTGGATCCACTTATGTTTCTTAAGGAATAAAGTGGAGAGAAGGTGTGGATAATATGACTTGGCTGATAGTTTATTCAAGTTTGTGTTATTCTGGGAGCCCAAGGAATCATTGTTCCCTCCCCCTATCCTTTCCTTACTGTCTTCTGTATAATGCCTAAGTTTTACTATATTAAATAAGTATACAAATAAATAAATATCAGCTATCAGGAAAACTGGTTACAGACTAGAAATATGTCTTAAGGCATATCCCATAAAATTAGGTGCCCAAGAAATAATTTATAATGTAGCTGACTGATCACTAAAGATTTCACATCAGGTTAGTCAGGGTGAGGAAGCATTCTGACCCTCATTGGCAAAAAGCTACTTTGGTCACCATAAGTTCCCTTCCCTGCCTGTGAGCTTCTTATTTGAAGTCCTGGCCTCTACTATAATGGTTTTTCCAACTGTCACCACTGTATCTGCACTCTGGAGGGCCCAAAGAGATGATTTTGCAGCTCTCCTCAACCAGAAAATTGCTTGGGCTGCAAGTAAGCTGCTATGGCAGTGGTTGTAGTGTGGGTCTAAGGACCTGGTTTTGCATCACAGTGAACTTAACTGAGCAAGAGCTATCATTGATTTTCTCTTGGACCCTTCCTTCTGGTACAGAATAGTGTTTGGAATTCTTTACTCAACCCAACTAGTGTAATGTTGGAGCAGAAAATTGGGGGTGGAGGGAGGAAAGTGGTGGTGAGAGTAATGAACATTTTTCTTTTTTGCAGCTGAAGACAAATAATGTTTACCTCCACTTGGCAGTGTAGGAGTATGAATGTGTGGGACTCCTAAGTAATGATTTGGGATGTTGGGGGGAGCCTGGTAAATAAGACTGTACTCCACTGTCCTTCCCATTAATAAACAATAGAAATGTTTAGCTCCTTGCTTAAAGTACTGATATTATAGCATTGTTCCACTACTGACTATTTGCTCAAAGGCCATTACAAAGTAATTGGAAAATGGGTGCACATCCTCCAGTCTAGGGGCCACAAGATGGCTCAAATCACATATATTTATCTTGTTGTCTCACCCCCCCCCTTTTTTGTATTTCCCATATTGCCCAGAATTGTCGGAAATATAAAAAATGATGTTCTTTTTTCTCTTTTTGATGATATTGTTGTTGTTGTTAGGTGCTGTCAAATCAGTTATGACTCATCGTGACCTATATGCAACAGAACGATATGCTGCCTAGTCTTGAGCCATCCTCACAATCGCTGTTATGCTTGAGCCCATTTTTGCAGCCACTGTGTCAATCCATCTCTTTGAGGGTCTTCCTCTTTTTCACTGACCCTCTACTTTACTAAGCATGATGTCTTTCCCCAGGGACTGGTCCCTCCTGATAACATGTCCAAAGTACATGAGATGCAGTCTCATCATCCTTGCTTCTAAGGAACATTCTGCCTGTACTTGTTCTAAGACAGATTTGTTCTTTCTTCTGGCAGTCCATGGTATGTTCAATATTCTTCGTCAACGCCGTAATGCACAGGCATCAATTCTTCTTTGGTCTTCCTATTTATTTTCTACCTTTCACATGCATATGAGGCAATTGAAAACACCATGGCTTGAGTCAGGCACACCTTAGTTCCTGCAGTGACATCTTTGCTTTTTAACACTTTAAAGAAGTCTTTTGCAGCAGATTTGCCCAGCCCAATGTGTCATTTGATTTCTTGACTGCTGCTTCCGTGGGCATTGATTGTAGATCCAAGTAAAATGAAATCCTTGAAAATTCAATATTTTCTCCATTTATCATGATGGCGCCTATTGTTCAGTTGTGAGGATTTTTGTTTTCTTTATGTTGAGCTGCAATCCATACCAAAGGCTGTGGTCTTTGATCTTCATCAGTTAAGTGCTTCAAGTTATCTTCATTTTTGGCAAGCAAGTTTGTGTCATCTGCATATAAAACCAAACCAAACGCAGTGCTGTCGAGTCGATTCTGACTCATAGCGACCCTATATGCATGTAGCTGGTTGTTAATGAGTCTTCCTGCAATCCTGATGCCCTGTTCTTCTTCATGTAGTCCAGTTTCTCAGATTATTTGCTCAGCGTACAGATTGAATAAGTACAGTGAAAGGGTACAACCCAGACAAACACCTTTCCTGACTTTAAACCATGTAGCATCTACTTGCTCTGTTCGAACTACTGCCTCTTGGTCTGTGTACACGTTCCGTATGAGCAGAATTAAGTGTCCTGGAATTCCCATTCTTTGTGATGTTATCCGTAATTTGTTATGATCCACACAGTCAAATGCCTTTGCATAGTCAATAAAACACAGGTAAATATTTTTCTGACATTCTCTGCTTTCATCCAAGATCCATATGACATCAGCAGTGATATCCCTCATTCCACATCCTCTTCTAAATCTGGCTTGGATTTCTGCAGTTTCCTGTCGATATACGACTGCAACCACTTTTAAATAATCTTTAACAAAATTTTACTTGTGTGTGATATTAATGATATTGTTTGATAGTTTCTGTATTCTGTTGGATCAGCTTGCTTTGGGATAGACACAAATATGGATCTTTTCCAGTCAGTTGGTCATGTAGCTGTCTTACAAATTTCTTGGTACAGGCAAATGAGCACTTCCAGTGCTGCATACATTTGCTGAAACATCTCAACTGGTATTCCGTCATTTCCTGGTGCCTTGTTTTTCGCCAATGCCTTGAGTGCAACTTGGACTTCTTCCTTTAGTATCATTTATTCTTGCTCATATGCTATGTCCTGAAATAGTTGAACATTGACCAATTTTTTGGTGCAATGATTCTGTGTATTCCTTCCGTCTTCTTTGGTGCTTCCTGTGTCATTTAATATTTTCTCTGTAGAATCCTTCAATATTGCAACTTGAGGATTGAATTTTTTCTTCAGTTCTTGAAGGTTGAGAAATGCTGAGCATGTTCTTCCCTTTTGGCTTTCTAACTCCACGTCTTTGCACATTTCCTCGTAATACTTTTCTTTGTCTTCTTGAGCCACTCTTTGAAATCTTCCATTTAGCTCTTTCACTTCATCTTTTCTTCCTTTTGCTTTAGCTACTCTACGTTCAAGAGCAAGTTTTGAAGTCTCTTCTGACATCCATTTTGGTGATATAGCAGATAGATATTTTCCATTTTTTTTACTCTTTGCGAACACGCGAGAAAAAGTAGCAAGTATCATGAGACAGAACATAATTTTTTATTTCTTCAAATGTAATATAGTTGTTTAATTCAGAAAAGAGAAAGGTTACTATGGGCCTGTGTAGTTGGAAGAACTTTTCTTCTATCTCTTGCCACCTGCTGGGTGGAATGCTTATACCCTAAGCCTCCTAATGTCCTATGCACATCTCATCCCTTCACTTGCCATGTTTCATCATGATTATAACCAGGGTATGGGCCTCCTGGTTTGCGCAGGACAGTTCTAGTTTATGTCTGTTATCCCAGCATCATTATTAACTGCTCCCCCTTTCACTCTCAACAGTGCCCCAGTCTGGACATATATATAATTATAAGTCAAACATTAACTGAGGTCTACATAGCTAAGGATTTAAAAAATATGTTATTTTTTTTATTGTTGTTGAAAATACACACAGCAGAACATACACAAATTCAACAATTTCTATATGTACAATTCATTGACATTGATTACATTCTTCAAGCTGTGCAACCACTCTTACCCTCCTTTTCTGAATTATTCCTCCTCCATTAACATAAACTCACTGGCCCCTAGGCTTCCTATCCAAACTTTTGAGTTGCTTTTTTCAATTTTATCCCGTGCACAATGTTCAAGGCAGACTTTTTTTTTTTTTTTTTACTGATTAACCTAATCTAGGATGGCTGTGAGTTGAAACTGACTCGACGGCAGCTGGTTTGTTTTGGTTTTTATTGTTTGGTTTAAAGAAGACTTCAGGGGATATTTTTGGTTTAAGGTTTAAAAACTACCTCAGGGCAATACTTTTAGGGGTTCGTCCAACCTTCATGACTCTAGAAAGTCTGGATTTCATGAGAATTTGAAATTCGTTCCTTAAATTCGTTTCTCACTTTTCCTCTTTTGATCAGGATTCTTCTACAGAAGCTTTGATTCAGTAATAGCTGGGCACCATCCAGTCCTGGTTTTATGGCAAAGAAGGTAGCTGTTCATGGAGGCAATCAGCCATGCGTTCCATTTCCTCCTTCCTATTCCTGATTCTCCTTCTCCCCCTGTTGCTCCAGGTGAATAGAGACCAAATGTACCTTGGATAACTGCCTGCAAGCATTTAAGACCTCAGGCATTACTCAGTGAGCTAGGAGGTAGAATAAAAGCACTAAATACAATATTAGGCCAATTAACTGGAATGCCCCATGAAACTATGACCCTAAATCTCGAAACCAAGAAACCAAATCCACAAGGTATTTGGTTGTACTTAAGCGGCCTCAACAGCTGCTCTTTTGTTATTGTTGTGAATATATGTGTATATCACAAATTTTTGCCAATTCAACTTTTTACAGGTGTACAACTTATTGACATCAATTACATTAATCAGTTGTGCAAATTTTCAATCACCATAAACAAACTCAATGTTCCATAGGCTGTATCCCAACTTCTCCCCCTTCATCTGCCCAACCACTAATAAACTTTGATGTCTTTATATTTGCTTATCTATATCCTTTATATAAGAGAGATCATGCAATATTTGTCCTTTTGTGACTTATTTCACTCAGCACAATGTCTTCAAGTTCCATCCATGTTGTAGCATTCATCAGGATAGCTCAGGCTTTTTTTGTTGTTGCATTCAAATAAGTACAATCTACCAACCAAAAGTATAATTAAAAATGTTTCTTGTACCTTAACAAGAGCATTCAGGGTGATCTAAGCTGTACCCTGCAGTGAAATTCTTCAAAAGCCTCTTTCCTCTCTTCCTTAATTGCCATTGATAGCTGTGGTTGCTCTGAAGCCTTTCAAATACAACATGCTGAACTCTCCCGCCACCTAGTCCACACCCCTTTCTTCTTCTTTTTTTGTCTTTTGCTTCTCTTAGCTCTTTTTTTTTTGTCTATGTGGTGTCTCTTTCCTCTATCCATTCTCTTTATTTGCTTTGCAAAACCCATGAAACCAGTCTAGTAAAGACACAACTCTCTTTAGAGTGTGAGGGAGGAAAAGAATCTGCACTGGCCAGACAAAATTGTCTTTAGTGGGCTGGAAATGAGAGAAGGGAAGGCTGAGCTCTCTTGCTTATGATCAAATCTTGCCTTTGCCACAAATGATCCTCTGCCAGCGGAGCTGTGAGTTCTGTGTCTCAGTGAACAGCATAATGCTTGGCACAAATAGGTACTCAATAGATGTGAGTGAATGGAAGAGATAGATAATATATATAGACACAGAGGCATTCCAGGGAAAGAAGGACAAGGATGTGTGCACTTGTGGGTTTATGTGAGTGCAGCAGGATGAGCATTAGGGTGGGGAACAGTGAAGAGACTGGGGAGAACTTATTGGAGTCTCTCAGTGGGCAAAAGTGGAGAACTCTCTTGGCTCCCAAGGGTGGAAGCAGCTGAAGAAGATCCCTGAAAACCTGAGATGACAGTACAGTAGAGAACCAGTTCATGAAGTAGGGAGGACACGGTGAGAGTGATATTTTAGACAGGTTAATCGACCAGCTTTGTTTGGAGTAGTTAGGATGTTTGATAGATTGGATTGCTTTGTGATTTAGTATATACCACAAGAAAGGAACTTGATAAATAGTAGTTATCACCATCACCACCATCACCACCACCTGATCATCATTTTCGTTATTGGGAAAGTCTTGAGGCAGAGAGAAAAATGACAGATTGTTTAAGAAGGCATTGTGGAAGGAAATAGAGAAGCTTCTCTTGGAGGAAAGGAGGTTTACAATATTAGGAGGGTGTCAGGTAGAAGAGGGAGAAGACACCGTCTGTAGAGCTTCCTTGGGTAGGGTTAGAATGAGAAAGGAGCCACAGGGGAACTGATTTCAGCTCAGCATTAATATGAACTTTCTCATATTCAACTATCTTAACATGAAGTAGATTATCTCATGAGCAACTAAGCTCCCTGATGTTGGGAGAGCCAAATGGAATCTGGGTGATCACCTGTCCAGGATGTTACAGATGCTTTAATAAGCAGGTGGAAGAGAGGACTAATGTCCTCTGAGATACATTCCAACTCTAAGATACAAGGACTTATAGGTCTTAAATGCATGGGGCTAAGTTTGCTGTGGCTGGAATGGCAAAAAGGGTCATGGTCTATACCAGTGGTTCTCAGCTGGGATGATTTTGCCCCCTTGGAATATTTGGCAATGTCTGGAGACCTTTTTGGTTGTCACGTTGGGGTGAGGGGTGCTAGCAATCTAATGGGTAGAGGCCAGAGATACTGCTAAACATACTACAGTGCATAGGACATTCCCCCACAGCAAAGAACTATCCAGCCCAAGATGTCAATTGTGTTGAGGTTGAGAAACTCCGGCTCATACTTTGACAAGTACATGGACTGCTTCTGTTGAAGAGTGAAGGGAATTGCTGGATAGACATGTTGGCTCATGTTCACCAGGTAGTATTTTCCTAAGCAAGGTGCCAGAAATATTGCCAAATGTGCCCTTTACATTGTGGTTTTCACACACATCTTAAAGATTCTTCTTTCTTCTTCAAATATTCTTTGAAGTCAGCAAAACTGGTTCAGAAATGCAGTAGGTGATAAGAACAAACTCACTCTTTGAACTTGTTTGAAACCAAATTCTGGCTGCTATCCCGTAGGCTCTGCAGAGCTCAGTCTGGTGTTTGTCACACCTCCTGGAGGGTGACTGACTTCCCTGATGGCTGAAGAGGAATAAAGAGGATTCAGGATCCAGAGATTTTTCTTAGTAACCTCACTGTTTTCTCATTTTGTATATGGCTCACCAGCAGTCAGGGTGAGAGTATGTCCGTGTTTGCTGGAAACAGCCATGGCTTGCCCATATAGTATGGAGGTGATTATTAATAGTTCTTATTTTTACTATCAAAAGTGTCCCTGTTTAGACAATAAATTATATGGTCTTACTATTAGTGGGACAATGGAAATTTTTGATGATACAGTCACACGCTTTTAAAGAATACGTATAACCCAAGTAGTAGTCATCTAAAAACAACTCTCCCATAATAGCTAATTTAATTCATCATCACTGTCATCATAATAACTAATCTGAATAACTCAACCAACGTAGTGATGATTCCCACCCCTCTAGCACATGAGGCCACCATGAGTCAGAATCAATTCGACAGCAACTAACAAGAGGAACAAGCAACACTTTGGCCCATTTTATCTCTGGTCCACAACACACATTTGTGATTTGCTCTTGTAGATGCCTCAAGAGAAAGGACTGGAAACCTACTTTTGAAAAAAATCAGCCACTGAAAACACTATGGAGCATAGTTCTACTCTGACACACTGGGGTTGCTATGAGATGGAGTCAACTTGACCACACTGATTTTGTGTAGACTCTGGGGATTGAATCTGTAGCCAGAGATCAAAGTAAACAATTTTTACAGAGCACATTGACCTTACCCTGATCCTCTGTGAACACCAGACACACATTTCTGTAAGACAATAGTCCTTCTTCTATAGCCTTTCCTGCACATTCTTTCTAAATCATGAACAGTTCTATATGAATTTTTATATCCCATTTGGCCTTTTCTATTCCCCGCTCAACTCTGTTTCCTAAACCACTGCCCTTTCTTCAACGTTGATTCCCAAAGCACAATTTCACTGGTTTCTTGAAACACATAAAAATGATAGATCTGATTAAGCAATCCATATTTTACAAATACAATGTGTGGAGAGCCTCATCATTGAATATTTTAAATAGAGAATGGTATCAGTTCTATGAATCTTTCTGGCCATAAAGACCACAAATTACTATATATTTGTCTAGATTATGTTCTTCCTGCTTTGTGTTGTTCTATATTGTCCTCTTCTCAGCTCTTTGGGAGAGGGAGTTGTTGGTTCAGCAGGTGCTATGTATAGTAAATTGCTGCCTGCATTGGTGTTGCTATATAAATAATGAACAATTCTGCATTCACAGATACTTCGATAGTCACAACGATAATATATAACCCTTATTTTAGATAAAAAATGTACATGCAAGTTTTACCCTGCTTCAGCAAATAAGACCTATCAGGTTGGCACATGACCCTATTTTTCTTTCTCTAAAGCACAGTATTTAGAAGTTCATGAATTTGCTCATAAAATATGCCAATTGCTTAAAACATAAAAAAGCATGATACTGTTTGTATTCAACCCCAGGAGCCATCTGTATTCTTTTCCCAATTGCTCCCCAAATTTAGGATTTAGAGGTTATATAATTAGGAAGCTCGTTTCCCTTTCTTCTCCCTGCCCTCCCAGATTAATCTACAATAGCACAGTGTAGTTAGAAGCACAGGATTGAGAGTCAGAGATGAATTAGAAGACCAGGCTTATCACTAACCAGCTGTGAGACCTTGGACAAATTATGTAACTTATCTGGTACTCATCTGCCTCATATGCTTAATGGGATAATAAAACTTATCTGCTTGGGTTGCTGTGACTATTAAATGAGATCATGTGTGAACATTTCCAGCACCTAGAACAGTGTCAACACACAAAATGAGGTAGCACTTCTACTTTGTAGGTGCTTTCATATCTCTACCATTACACGCCCCATACTTAACTGTAACAATTTTTTCAAATGCCTGTCCTCATCACTATATGGTGAAGAACTGAAGGGCTTATTCATCAACATATCTCCAAAGCGTAGCCTAGCAAATGTTAGGCACTCAGTACATATTTTCTGAATCAACTAATAAACCAATGGAAGAATTTGGCAGTTTCCAAGGTTGGCAATTTATTGTTATTCTCTCTCCCTACCTTCAGAAAATTCCCTCTGAGGATTCCAAATCATGACGTATTCAGGCTCTCCCATGATCCTGAGGACAATGTTTGATTGGACTTTGTGGTTAAACTGTCCTTTCTCCCAGCATCAGGTATGTGGGTGGCACAAACGGTTTGCACTTGACTACTAACCTAATTCTGTTGGATCACCTTTATTTGCAATGGGCACAAATAAGGATCTCTTCCAGTCAATCGGCCAGGTAGCTGTCTTCCAAATTTCTTGGCATAGACAAGTGAGTGTCTCCAGCACTACATTCGTTTGTTGAAACATCTCAATTGGTATTTCATCAACTCCTTTTTTTTGCCAATGCCTTCAATGTAGCTTGGATTTCTTCATTCAGTATGATCAGTTCTTGATGATGTGCTATGCCCTGAAATGGTTGAACACCGACCAATTCTTTTTCATACAGTGGCTCTGTATTCCTTCCATTTTCTCTTGAAGCTTCCAGCTTCATTCAATTTTTTGCCCATGGAATCCTTCAATATTTCAACTCGAGTCTTGAATTTTTTCTTCAGTTCTTTCAGCTTGAGAAATGCCAAGCATGTTCTTCCCTTTTGGTTTTCTAGTTCCAAATCTTTGCACATTTCATTGTAATATTTTACTTTGTCCTCTCCAGCCACCCTTTGAAATCTTCCGTTCAGCTCTTTTTCTTCATCATTTCTTGCATTTGCTTTATCTGTTCTACGTTTAAGAGCAAGTTTAAGAGTCTCTTCTGACATCCATTTTGGTCTTTTCTTTCTTTTCCATCTTTTTACTGACCTTCTGCTTTCTTCACGTATGATGTCCTTGATGTCATTCCACAACTCGGCTGGCCTTCAATCATTAACGTTCAGTGCATTAAGTCTATTCTTAAGATGGTCTCTAAATTCAGATGGGATATTCTCAAGGTCACACTTTGGCTCTTGTGGGCTTATTTTAATTTTCTTCAGCTTCGGCTTGAACTTGCATGTAAGCAATTGATGGTCTGTTCTGCAGTCAGCCCCTGGCCTTGTTCTGACTGAAGATATTGAGCTTCTCCATCATCTTTTTCCACAGATGTAGCAATTTGATTCCTGTGTATTCCATCCGGTGAAGTCCATGTGTATAGTTGATATTTATGTTGTTGAAAAAAGGAGTTTGCAATGAGTAGGTCACTGGTCTCACAAAATTCTATCATGTGATCTCCAGCATTGTTTCCATCACCAAGGCCATATTTTCTACCTGTCCCTCTTCTTTGTTTCTAAATTCTACATTCCAATCAACAGTAATTAACAATGCACCTTGATTGCATGTTTGATCAATTTCAGACTGCAGAAATTGGTAAAAACCTGCAGTTTTTTCATTTTTGGCATCAGTAGTAGTTGGTGAATAAATGTGAATAATAGTTGTATTAACTAGTCCTTGTAGGCGTATCACTGACAGGATTGCCGTGAGTGGGAATTGACCCAACACCAATGGGTTTGTTTTTCTTTCCCTTAGCACCAGAGGTAGTCTTTGGTTACATCTATGAAGTAGTGCTCTTGGTTCCCTTCCCATGTCCCCTTGGCTCAGCTGTTGTCTCCAGCTCTGGGCTGCAGTCTTTTTTTGCAGTTTCCCTCCATTAACAGGGACCTCGTTGCCCACAGATACTTGGGAGGTTAGCCCCCCTCCCTGCCAGGCAACCTGCTGCAGTCAATGACTGACTGATACAAGGGTTCAAGGCTGGACCCTTTTGGATCACACTTATTCTAAAAGCAAATCAGATTGATAGAATTGTGGATCTGGGCATTTATAAGGCTGTCTAGGTTGAGCCTAGGCATCTTAGCCTTCACTCAATGCACACGTATGGGACAAAAATAAAGGCCTTTCTACAGAGTTGTTCTTACAAAGGCCTCATCCAGACTTGAGCCTTCAGACTCAACGTAACATTTGGCAGGTCCTTTTTTTTTTTTTTTGTACTTTGCTCATATGTGGAAAAGATAGGTCATATTTTAGTGTTTCAGATTTGAAGGTTATTAGACTTTTCAAAACTGACCAGTTTATATCAAAGGATCAAATGAGTTTCTTATGAATGTTTTATAAATCTTGGCACTTGCATAAGGAAAAGAATATCAATGAAATGCAGTCTTAAAAACATAAGGCCAGAATGCTATGTGGTAATTGTATAACTGACAGAGTGCATGTTAACTTATTTGCAGTAAACTGTCTGTCTTCCAGGATGGTTGAAATATAACATCTTGGTTAGGTAGAGAAGAAGACAGAGAGAGATGACAGAGCTGATTTTCCAAAGACTATAACTCCAGTCTATCTAAACTGAATGAATTCTTTTCTCTGACAATATCAAGGTTTTGCAGTGCTTCAAGTGGGAAATGATGAACATCTGTTCACTCAGTTTTAGAGATAGGTAGCAAAATGCTCTTATTAATAGAGGTTGTTTGCTTATTGCAAAGCACTGTAACAGAGAACTCAGAGTCAATGCATAAACTAAATTGAGTTCATCAATTTGCGCAATAGCCAGAAGGTTTCCAGAAATGAATCCCCTGGCATAAAATTGCCACTCAGAACCTTTCTGCATGAGGGGAGGAGATATAGTTAAGCACAGTAAAAGCGATGCTGGAAATGACATTGTTGTTAGCTGCTGCTGAGCCAGTCCCTGCACATGGCGACCCCATGCAAAATGGAATGTAGTGTGGAAGGGGAGTTAAGAGAAAGAGAAGAAGGAGCAACCAATAAATAAATAACCCCCAAACAAACAAACAAATCTCACATCATGGTCGCTTGAAATGGCCTCATTTTTTAAAACAACAAACACAGAAAACAAACAGGCAAAACGAAACAAAAATGAAATATCTTCTCCTCAAGCCATTCTCTCTCAGGAGTTAAAGCAGCTGGAGGAGATGAAAAATAGATTGTGTTGGTAACAAAACAATTGCCCATGACATTTTCAGACAGAATAGAATATTAACTGAGCAATGATACAGCTGTGAGAAAACGCAATGCTTAGCGCTTTCCATTTGCTTCATAAAGTTATTTTTAATACTAACAGGCAGATGTTTAAAAAAACCTGTGTGCTTCTTAAACTCGAGAGTCACATTAATTACTGTCATGGAGGTTAGACACCAGGAAAATCATTGTCATCACTGTAGGTATTCAGACAGGTGGATGAATGGTATAAGAGGAGAGCAAAGAACAACCAAGTTGGGGCAGCACCATCACGAGGTGCCTTTCTGAAGTGAAGGACCCTTCTTTGGACATGATCAGTCTATCTCTCTGTGGTTAGTGATTTCAAGTGTCTTCTATTTGAGGATCTTTGACATATGTGTTTTGATCTAGCAATTTTGGCATTATAAACAAATTTTGATGGAGGGAAAGGATTTGGAGAATTTCAGCTTTACCCGGTGTTACTGACTGAGTTGTGTCTTCCAAAGGACATGCTGAAGTCCTAACCCCTGGTACCTGAGAACGTGACCTTGTTTGGAGATAGGGTCTTTTAAGATGTTATCAGTTACAGTAATATGCGGTTATACTGGAGTAGGGTGGGTCCTAATCCCATCTGAGTGGTGTCCTTATATAAGAGGAGAAGAGACACAAAGACAACAGAGAGATTACTGGCTGAAAATGGAGGGAGAGATGGAGGGAGAGTTATGCTGTCAACAAGCCAAGGAATGGTAAGGATTGCTAGCTGCCACAGAGTCTAGGGAAAAGGCATAGGACAGGTTTCTCCACTATCACCCCTTTCTCTCTCTGTCTCAGTAGAGCATTTCAGAAGAAATGTGAATGACAGTAATGATGTCTTAGGGATAACCTTGAATCTGCATAACATATACCTGCACACTCCCACTTACATGGAAGATTATAAACACAGCAAGTATAAAAGGGAAATTTATTTAAACGCTCAGGTACTTTAATAATTAAAAGCAATGAAACATTCAAGAATACTCCTCACAATTGATGTTGATAAACCCAATGTCTCAAAATCACAGCACCTTGGATGAAAATCAATGACTTCATGGTCATTGAACACAATCCACTTCGTATAACACACTTTTTATTTCATTTCACAATGACAGAAACACCATCAATTAAAGAGCCTGTGAGATTCTTCTGTGAGTATTGGGTCTAGTCAACATTAAGTAAAAGATATATGTTGTAATGTTTTTGTTGACTTATTTAATAAAAATAGTTGGTTGACTTTGAGTATGATCAAATAAAAAAATCACCAAGTCCTCCTCTACTCAACTCTATGTACCCAAAAGTCAACTTTGAGACTACTTTTGTAGTGAGGGCACTTTTAAGAATACAGCTCATTTTAAGTGAATATGTCATAACAGGTGATAATGAACTTTTTTCACTGTTAAATTTGGAAGGTCCTAAAGAGGACTAGGAGCCCTGGTGGTGCAGTGGTTAAGAGCTCGGCTGCTAACCAAAAGGTTGGTAGTTTGAATCCACGAGCTTCTCCTTGGATACGCTGTGGGGCAGTTCTACTCTGTCCTATAGGGTCGCTATGAGTTGGAATCGAGAGTGGGTTAGAGAAGCCTACTGGTTGTGAAAATTCTCTTAGCTTAAACTTATTAGTATAGTATCCTCAAATTGTAGTCCACACTACTTAGGTTATTTAGATACAATAGTAGAAATGGCATCTAAAAATATATTAGTGGATGATCTCAAAGAAAAATAGGTTATTTCATAGGCAAAAGATAGAGGAGGAGTGTTTTGGGGTCTTCCAAGGTCAAGTGGGACCTTTTTCTCCAGTTTTTTTAAATCTCCTTCTCTGGGAAGACTGATGAAAAGAGGACATTTTATTTGCCTTTAAACCAGACAGCCCTGCAACTGTCGTTAAAGATGGCTCTGCTCCTGAATCATTAAAGGCCAGTTCAGGCACTGCAGTGAAGCAGGCTGTTTTTTGACATTCCGTAACATTGCTCTTCACTGCAGCTGCCAAAAGTGAGCAGCTGCTTCTTACATTCCCCTGCTACTTCCCAGCTCTGCTGAAAGAGGTCAGCTCTGTTTTCTCATTATCAGTCCTTCCACTGGCTGGGCATCTGAATTCATCTTGCTCTTGTATCCTAATTCAGTATTTTCTTTACCTCGTCAATGACATGGTGGACAGACTCGGCAACCTTACTGCAACAAGCACTTTTGGTTTGGCCCCTGTAATTCAGCCCCAGTGACTGAACTCTGGAAACCCAGTCCATGTGGTACAAAATCACTGTATTTTTCTATTTAGCTGGGACAGAGAAGTGTTTGTCAGGATGCAGGTAGAGGAGGAAGGAGGCAACAGTGACCTGCCACTTGTTCTTGCTTCCCCTCACTGGTTGCCGTTTGATGGAAGAAATGCCCCAAAGATAAGGAATAAATAGAAGGACCCCTGTCTTAGGCCAAAGCAAAATCTTAGAAGTCTTCATTTACAGGAATTTTCTACCTCCATTTACTGCCTCTGTAAACATAAGTAAATACATTTGATAATTTGCTTCAGCTAACAGGACTATAATATCCAACAGGGTGTCAGAGGATTTCATGAAACCAATCTGGAGTGTTGGCCAGATTGGAGCATGGTAGGCCTAGGTCAGGTTCTAGGACCACTCTGAAGGGCTGAGAAATCCAAGGCCACAGGAAGGTCTAGAAATAGACTCAGGTATGCTGTAATGGACTTTTGGGTCCTCATCAGACCACTGATGGAAAGACCTTAATGCTCCCCAATGTTATTTTTCATCCCTTGGCTAGTGGCTGCAATTCTACCGTTAGATAGACATCCTTGCAACTTAGGCCGGCACCTCATTAAGCTGTCATATTTACATGTGGATGAGTTAGTCAGGGTTTTCTCCTGAAAGAATGTTTTAATAGGGGGACCATGGTATTGGGGAACTGGATCGAGAAGCTCTTGATTCAGAGGAGGATAGAGGGAATGATTGGGAGGAACAGGGTGATGAAGAGGAAGGAGAATGGGCACCATGAAATGGGAAAAATACACAGAGTGCGAGCAAGTCCAACACTAAAGATAAACCCTCCTCGTTACCAGTTTGTACATGAGTAGTTCTGGTGAGGTTCAAAACTAAGGTTCACCTGAACAATTGTGTAAGAAATGGTAATGGCTTGTAACTCACAGAATTTCAAGAGCCATTGGTGCAGAGAAATGACCATACATCTCAGGTATTCTGGAATGAGTCAACATCTTAATTTCTCTGGCTTGATGTGTTTCTTACCATTGAAATATGTCAGAAATATCAACGTTTTTAGTTTCTGAATACATTCCAGACCCTTGGTACTCAAAGTGTGGCCTGCGGGCCAGCAGCATGGGCATCGCCTGGGAGCTTATTAGAAACATAGAGTCTCAGGTCCCACCCCAGACCTACTGACTGCGGTTTAACAGTTTGCAAATCATTGATCTAGACCTTTTGTAATCAGCTGCGCAAAAGTTATTTGTCAGAGTAGGACACAGTGACCTCTGCAGAGAAATCCAGAGGAGCTGTACCATTCTCATTACCAGAGCTGAACTCTCCCTTGACACAGCCCCGAATGGGATCTGATTGCTAATGTTGTTCATTTAGTGTACATCTGGCCTCACTGCTAAAATGGATTAAGAGCTTCAAAAGGGAAAGAACCTCACAATATGTCTACCATTGAGGCTCTTTAGTCCTTGGATAAATATATTTCTTTATAAACCCTGAAGCAAGACCAAATACTTGTTTAGTTTGTGATTTTTTGTCCACAAGAAAAAAATGACTAAGCCCATGCGGCAGCTGGAAGCGCATGTTCACTCTTCCAGTCCAAGGATAATGCACAGCCATGCAGCCTCACCAGCCGAGGGAGGCAGAGCCACGAGTTGACCCTCTCTCCCTGTAGTTCCTTAAATTAATTAGGAGTCAGACACTCCTTATGATATTGACAATATTAGGTGAGAACAATTGGATCCCTGGGATAGTATATTGAGGAACTCTTGATTTAATATAAAATGTAGATACTTTTTAAAAACCTACAAGAAATTCTTTGTACTAAGAAATTCATAATCAGTGTCTTTAAGAACATGTAGGAACTCAATCCTTCTTATTGTTTTTTATTGAGGAATTAAAAAAAAAGAATTTATTAAGTAAGTCACGTTGTGGTTAGCATAATCATCACTATATTGAAAGATTCTATCCTTCCTTTCTAGGAGTTACTGTTTCTTAAATTCAAGAAATGTCTAGGAGAGCTTTGCTTTGTGAAAACAAAAGGACTTAAAGAACCACAGTGCATTTGGTTTTCCCCCTAAGTGTTTGTACCAGTGGGGTTTAGCTGCCAAAATGTGTTCACTTTCTCACCAAGGGGAAAAAGACATGAGCGAAGGGACTGGGTCACCCTAGCCAGGACACCAAAGGCTCGAGTGGCCATCTGGTTTGTCCAGATACACCCACTATCCTGGTATAATTATAACTAGCCTTGCCGCTCCTTGTGCCAGTATTAGATTTATAAAACTGTTAGTGTTGTAGGTCATTAAAAGTCATTATGTGGTCACTTACACACCATTGGTAAGATAAACCAGTACTCAATACCATGGTCCACATGGCCCTTCATGAGTTGACCCTGCCTTCTCTTCCAGGCTAATTTCCAACGCTGTTCAAAGTACCCTGTGTTCCAACTCTGCTGAACTACTGGGTTCCCAGTTTTATTTCTCAGTCTTTGTATGGTGCTGTCCTCTCTGCTGAAGGGAATTTACCTCCCCTATTTTTTTTTATCAATCTGCTTGGTCAACTCTTCTTTCTTTTAGAGTGTTCTCATATTAGCTTTACTGAAGCTTCACTTAGAAACTTCCATTCTTTGGTGCTTTCATAGCACGTTGATGCTCCATCGAACACATATAGATTACGCCATTATGCCCAGAATGTGTAATACTCGATACCAGTTTGTGAAAGGGAGAAAATGAAGAGGGGAGGGAGGGAGGAAGAAGGGAGTAAAGCAGGAAGAAAAGAGGGAGGTGAGGAGAGAGGGAGGGAATAAAGAAGGAAGGGAATAAATAAGGAGGGAAGGAATACCACAGGTAGTATAATTATAGCGTAAATAGCTGCAAAAAAGGGAAACTGAATTTTGGGAGTAACTTATACATGAGGCTGTGAGATTTCTCTTTAGTTCTACATATATATTTATTTTCCCCTGTCTTTTCCTCATTGTTGCTTATAATAAACCCTCATGGGAAACCTAAAATGTCTTGTGCATTTTTTTACAGACAGGATAGGTGGGGAAAAGCAAAGAGGTTGTTTATTTTGCAGAGAGAATAGATGAATGCAATTTTAAGAAAGAAGCAGAAAACTCAATACTTGGAGTTGATGGATAAAAAAGCATGGCAGGGGGCTAGCCTGGGAAGAGGACATGTTCCAGGGATGTCTACACTGGCAGAAAGTCCTGTACAATGGCGTATGGTTAGATTTCAAAATAATAGCTACATTTATTATAATACTATTTAACCAAGGACAGAAATCAGTATGACGGAGTTTTTACTCCACAAGGATCTCATCAAAAAATTAGAAGGTTATAAGATGTCGGTATATTTAGCTAAATATATTTCTCCATTTCCTCAGGCAGTGTTTCTGTAGTTCAGGGACCACCTGCACCAGAGCCATCTGGGGTGCTTGTTAAAATGCAGATTCTTGGGCCCTTCCCCAGACCTACTGGTTCCAAGTTTCTGGAGTGGCTGTGGACTCTGGGTTTCTACCAGCACAGTGGGGGTTCCTATATTCACTGCAGTGAACCCCAAGGAATGGTTTGGTGACCTTGGAAGGGGCAAGATTCTCAGGAGAGCCATCACTTTCACATGATAGTCGGTTAAATCATAGAGCTAAAATGCCCCACGGCACTGCCTGAGCCTTCCCTGAGAAACCCTAGCAGAAGGGTGAACCCAGCCTCCAGACATGCTGCTTCTGCTGGGAACAGTCACGAAGTTCTCCATATACTGACAAGAATGGCTGAGGGGCTAAAGAAAATTCTGCTCCCGTTTTACTTTCTAGCAGAGGCTGGAATGTGATTGCAATAAGTCTGACATCTTCTCTTTGAATTTCCTGCATCAAGGAGATGGTGTCAGGTTTCCCAGCTGGCTTATTTTCTTTTAGCTATGTTGTGAACTTCCATAATGAGCTCTGTCCAGCTCCTGAAAATCTTTTGAAGGTTAATTTTATGGCATTTGCACTTTGTGGCCAGGAGACAAACTCTAGGCCAGGACCAGAGGAAGAAAGGGTCTTCTCAGGAAGAGGGAGCGCTAACACTGTCAGTGCCAGAGCAGAGAAGACTCTTTGAGTGCAGTGGTATTCCAAATGGCTTAGGAATGCCTCCACTTGCTGGCTGTCCCACAGTGTTGCATTCAATTTGTGTGTGGAGTTTTTGAAATTATTACTATTTTAAAACATCATTTTCTATAATTCTTAGTCATTTTCTAAACCACAAAATCTCTAAGTCCATTGCTATTCTCAATTAAAAAAAATTTTTTTATTGTGCTTTAAGTGAGTTTACGAATCAAGTCAGTCTCTCATACAAAAATTTATATACAACTTGCTATATGCTCCTAGTTGCTCTCCCCCTAATGAGACAGTACACTCCTTCCCTCCACCCTGTATTTCCGTGTCCATTCAGCCAGCTTCAGTCCCCCTCTGCCTTCTCATCTCCACTCCAGACAGGAGCTGCCCACATAGTCTCATGTGTCTACTTGAGCCAAGAAGCTCACTCCTCACCAGTATCATTTTCTATCTTATAGTCCAGTCCAATCCCTGTCTGAAGAGTTGGCTTTGGGAATGGATCCTGTCTTAGGCTAACAGAAGATCTTGGGACCTTGACCTTCGGGGTCCTTCAAGTTTCAGTTAGACCATTAAGTCTGGTCTTTTTATGAGAATTTGAGGTCTGCATCCTAATGCTCTCCTGCTCCCTCAGGGCTTCTCTGTTGTGTTCCCTGTCAGGATGGTCATTGATTGCAGCCAGGCACCATCTGCTTCTGGTCTCAGGCGGATGTAGTCTCTAATTTATGTGGCCCTTTCTGTCTCTTGGGTTTGTAATTACTTTGTGTCTTTGGAGTTCTTCATTCTTTGCTCCTGGTGCGTTGAGACCAATTGATGCATCTTAGATGGCCTCTTGCAAGCGTTTAAGACCCCAGACTACACTCTCAAAAGTGGGATGCAGAATGTTTTCTTAATTGATTTTATTATGCCAATTGACCTAGATGTCCCCTGAAACCATGGTCCCCAAACCCCAACCCCTGCTGTGCTGGTCGTTGAAGTGTTCAGTTTATTCAGGAAACTTCTTCGCTTTTGGTTTAGTCCAGTTGTGCTGACCTCTCCTGTATTGTGTGTTGTCTTTCCGTTCACCTAAATTAGTTCTTGTCTGCTATCTAATTAGTGACTACTCCCTCCCTCCCTCCCCACCCTTGTAACCATCAAAGAATATTTTCTTCTCTGTTTAAACTATTTCTTGAGTACTTATAGTAGTGGTCTCATATGACATTTGTCCTTTTGCAACTGACTAACTTCACTCAGCATAATGCCATCCAGGTTCCTCCATGTTATGAAATGTTTCAGGGATTCGTCACTGTTCTTTATCAATGAGTAGTATTCCATTGTGTGAATATACCATAATTTATTCATCCATTCATCCTTTGATGGGCACCTGGGTTGCTTCCACCTTTTTGCTATTGTAAAGAGTGCTGCAGTGAACATGGGTGTGCATGTAGCTATTTTTGTGAGGGTTCTAATTCCTCTAGGATATATTCCAAAGAGTGGGATTGCTGGATTGTGTGGTAGTTCTATTTCTGGCTTTTTAAGGAAGTGCCAAATTGATTTCCAAAATGTTTGTATCATTTTACATTCCCACCAGCAGTGTATATGTGTTCCAGTCTCTCCACAACCTCTCCAACATTTATTATTTTGTGTTTTTTTGATTAATGCCAGCCTTTGAGTGAGATGGAATCTCACTGTAGTTTTGATTTGCATTTCTGTAATGGCTAATGATGGTGAGCATTTCCACATGTATCTGTTAGCTACCTGACTGCCTTTTTTAGTGAAATGCCTTTTAATATCCTTTGCCTATTTTTAAAATTGGGTTATTTGTCTTTTTGTTCTTGAGTTTTTGCAGTGTCAGTATATTTTAGAGATCAGACGCTGATCGGAAATGTTATAGCTAAAAACTTTTTCCCAGTCTGTAAGTAATCTTTTTACTCTTTTGGTGAAGTTTTTGGATGAGCATAGGTGTTTGATTTTTTTTTTTTATTAACTTTTATTGAGCTTCAAGTGAACGTTTACAAATCAAGTCAGACTGTCACATATAAGTTTATATACTTTTTTTACTCCGTACTCCCACTTGCTCTCCCCCTAATGAGTCAGCCCTTCAAGTCTCTCCTTTCGTGACAATTTTGCCAGCTTCCAACTCTCTCTATCCTCCCATCCCCCCTCCAGACAGGAGATGCCAACACAGTCTCAAGTGACCACTTGATATAATTAGCTCACTCTTCATCAGCATCTCTCACCTACCCACTGTCCAGTCCCTTTCATGTCTGATGAGTTGTCTTCGGGGATGGTTCCTGTCCTGTGCCAACAGAAGGTTTGGGGACCATGACCGCCGGGATTCCTCTAGTCTCAGTCAGACCATTAAGTATGGCCTTTTTATGCGAATTTGGGGTCTGCATCCCACTGATCTCCTGCTCCCTCAGGGGTTCTCTGTTGTGCTCCCTGTCAGGGCAGTCGTCGATTGTGGCTGGGCACCAACTAGTTCTTCTGGTCTCAGGATGATGTAGGTCTCTGGTTCATGTGGCCCTTTCTGTCTCTTGGGCTCTTAGCTGTCGTGTGACCTTGGTGTTCTTCATTCTCCTTTGATCCAGGTAGGTTGAGACCAATTGATGCATCTTAGATGGCCGCTTGTTACCATTTAAGACCCCAGACGCCACGTTTCAAAGTGGGATGCAGAATGTTTTCATAATAGAATTATTTTGCCAATTGACTTAGAAGTCCCCTTAAATCATGGTCCCCAAACCCCCGCCCTTGCTCCGCTGACCTTTGAAGCATTCATTTTATCCCAGAAACTTCTTTGCTTTTGGTCCAGTCCCGTTGAGCTGACCTTCCATGTATTGAGTATTGTCCTTCCCTTCACCTAAAGCAGTTCGTATCTACTAATTAATCAGTAAAAAACCTCTCCCACCCTCCCTCCCCTCCTCGTAACCACAAAAGTATGTGTTCTCAGTTTATACTATTTCTTAAGATCTTATAATAGTGGTCTTCTACAATATTTGTCCTTTTGCCTCTGACTAATTTCGCTCAGCATAATGCCTTCCAGGTTCCTCCATGTTATGAAATGTTTCAGAGATTCGTCACTGTTCTTTATCGATGCGTAGTATTCCATTGTGTGAATATACCACAATTTATTTAACCATTCATCCGTTGATGGACACCTTGGTTGCTTCCAGGTTTTTGCTATTGTAAACAGAGCTGCAATAAACATGGGTGTGCATATATCTGTTTGTGTGAAGGCTCTTATTTCTCTAGGGTATACTCCGAGGAGTGGGATTTCTGGGTTGTATGGTAGTTCTATTTCTAACTGTTTAAGATAACGCCAGATAGATTTCCAAAGTGGTTGTACCATTTTACATTCCCACCAGCAGTGTATAAGAGTTCCAATCTCTCCGCAGCCTCTCCAGCATTTATTATTTTGTGTTTTTTTGATTAATGCCAGCCTTTTGTTGGGGTGAGATGGGGTGTTTGATTTTTAGGAGTTCCCAGTTATCTAGTTTCTCTTCTGGTGTTTGTGCCTTGTTAGTAATGTTTTGTATTCTGTTTATGCCAGGTATTAGGGCTCCTAGCGTTGTTTCTATTTTTTCTTCCATGGTCTTTATCGTTTTTGATTTTATATTTAGGTCTTTGATCCATTTTGAGTTAGTTTTTATGCATGGTGAGAGGTACGGGTCTTGTTTCAGTTTTTTGCAGATGGATATCCAGTTATGGCAGCACCATTTGTTAAAGAGGCTGTCTTTTCCCCATTTAACTGACTTCGGGCCTTTGTCAATATCGGCTGCTCATCTGTGGGTGGATTTATGTCTGGATTCTCAATTCTGTTCCATTGGTCTATGTATCTGTTGTTGTACCAGTATCAGGCTGTTTTTGACTACTGTAGCAGTGTAATAGGTTCTAAAATCAGGTAGAGTGAGGCCTCCCACATTGTTCTTTTTCAGTGATGCTTTTATTATCCGGGGCCCCTTTCCTTTCCATGTCAAGTTGGTGATTTGTTTCTCCATCTCATTAAAAAATGTCTTTGGAATTTGGATCGGAATTGCATTGTATCTGTAGATAGCTTTTGGTAGAATAGACATTTTCACAATGTTGAGTCTTCCTACCCATGAGCAAGGTATGTTTTTTGACTAGGTATGTCTCTTTTGGTTTCTTGTAGCAGTGTCTTGTAGTTTTCTTTGTATAGGTCTTTTACGTTTGTGGTAAGACTTATTCCTAATTATTTTATCTTCTTGGGGGCTACTGTAAATGGTATTGATTTGGTGATTTCCTCTTCGATGTTCTTTTTGTTGGTGCAGAGGAATCCAACTGATTTTTGTATGTTTATCTTGTATCCTGATGCTCTGACGGACTCTTCTGTTAGTTTCAGTAGTTTTCTTGAGGATTCTTTAGGTATTTCTGTGTATAAGAGAATGTCGTCTTCAAATAGAGATACCTTTACTTATTCCTTACCAATCTGGAAGCGCTTTATTTCTTTATCTAGCCTAATTGTCCTGGCTGGGTCCTCCAGCACTATGTTGAATAAGAATGGTGATAAAGGGCATCCTTGTCTGGTTCCTGATCTCAAGGGGAATGCTTTCAGACTCTCCATTTAGGATGATGTTGGCTGTTGGCTTTGTACAAATGCCCTTTATTATGTTGAGGAATTTTCCTTCTATTCCTATTTTGCTGAGAGTTTTTGTCATGAAAGGGTGTTGGACTTTGTCAAATGCCTTTTCTGCATCAGTTGATAAGATCATGTAGTTCTTGTCTTTTGTTTCTATGATGGATTACATAAATTGTTTTTCTAGTGTTGAACCATCCCAGGATACCTGGTATGTTTCCCCCGGTCATGGTGAATTATTATTATTATTATTTTTATATTGTGTTGAATTCTATCGGCTGGAGTTTTGTTGAGGATTTCTTCATCTAAGTTCATGAGGGATATAGGTCTGTAATTTTCTTTTTTTGTGGCGTCTTTACCTTGTTTTGGTATCAGGGGTATGCTGGCTTCATAGAATTAGTTTGGGAGTATTCCATCCTTTTCTGTGTTCTGAAATACCTTTAGTAGTGGTGGTGTTAACTCTGAAAGTTTGGTAGAACTCTGCAGTGAAGCCGTCTGGGCCAGGGTTATTTTGTTGGAAGTTTTTAAATTACCTTTTCAATCTGTGCTTTTGTTATGGGTTTATTTAGTTGTTCTAACTCTGTTTGTGTTAGTTTAGGTAAGTAGTTTGTTTCTAGGAATTCATCCATTTCTTCTAGGTTTTCAAATTTGTTAGTGTACAATTTTTTGTAGTAACCTGATATGATTCTTTTAATTTCACTTGGGTCTGTTGTGATACGGCCCATCTCGTTTCTTATTTGGGTTGTTTGCTTCCTCTCCTCTTTGGCCAATGGTTTATCAATTTATTTAAAGAACCAGCTTTTGGTCCTGTTAACTTTTTCAATTGTTTTTGTTCTCTATTTCATTTAATTCTGCTCTAATTTTTATTATTTGGTTTCTTCTGGTGCCTAGGCGTTTCTTTTCTTGCTCTTTTTCTATTTGTTCAAGTTTTGGTGATAATTCTTTGGTTTTAGTCCTTTCTTCATTTTGTATGTGTGTATTTATTGCTATAAATTGACCTCTGAGCACTGCTTTAGCTAAGTCCCAAAGGTTCTGATAGGAAGTGTTTTCATTCTCATTGGATTCTATGAATGTCTTTATTCCATCCTTAATGTCTTCTATAACCCAGCCATTTTTGAGCAAGGTATTGTTCGGTTTCCATGTTTGATTTCTTTTCCCTGCTTTTTCTGTTATTGACTTTTACTTTTATGGCCTTATGATCAGAGAAGATGCTTTGTAATATTTCAGTGTTTTGGATTCTGTTAAGGCTTGCTTTATGACCTAATATGTAGTCTATTCTAGAGAATGTTCCATGTGCACTGAAAAAGAAAGTATACTTGGCTGTTGTTGGATGGAGTGTTCTGTATATGTCTATGAGGTTAAGTTGGTTGATTGTGGCATTTAGATCTTTCATGTCTTTATTGAGTTTCTTTCTGGATGTTCTGTCCTCCACTGAAAGAGGTATGTTGAAGTCTCCTACTATTATTGTGGAGCTGTCTATCTCACTTTTCAACGCTGTTAGAGTTTGTTTTAGGTAGCTTGCAGGCTGTCATTGGGTGCATAAATATTTAATATCATTATATCTTCTTGGTGTATTGTCCCTTTAATCATTATATAGTGTCCTTTCTTATCCTTTCTGACGGATTTAACTTTGAAGTCTATTTTATCAGAAATTAATATTGCCACTCCTGCTCTTTTTTGATTTTTGTTTGCTTGATACATTTTTTTCCTTCCTTTGAGTTTTAGTTTGTTTGTGTCTGTAAGTCTAAGGTGTGTCTCTTGCAGGCAGCATATAGACGGATTTTGTTTTTTTAATCCATTCTGCCACTGTCTGTCTCTTCATTGGTGCATTTAATCCATTTACATTCAGCATAATTTTGGATAGGTATGAGTTTAGTGCTGTCATTTTGATGTCTTTTTGTGTGTATTGTTGACAGTTTCTTTTTCCTACTTAATTTTTTGTGCTGAGCAGTTCATCTTTATATATTTTCTTTTCCTCATATTTGTTGTTGATTAGTTTTTGCTAAGTCTTTTTTTTTTCTTGTATTTTATTTTGATGAGTAGGATTGTTAGTCTCCTTTGTGGTTACCTTAATTTGACTACATTTCTTAGTCCCTTTTTATTGTTTTAATGTTGGCTTCTTTTACGTGATGACATCGCTCTTTTCCTGTTTTGAGCATTTTTTTATCTTAATTTATTTTTGTGATTTCCCTATCTGGGTTGACATCTCGTTGCTCTGTTCTGTGTTCTAGTCTGGGGTTGATATCTGATATTACTGATTTTCTAACCAGAGAACTCCCTTTAGTATTTCTTGTAGTTTTGGTTTGGTTTTTACAAATTCCCTAAACTTCTGTTTACCTAGAAATGTCCTAATTTCACCTTCATATTTGAGAGAGAGTTTTGCTGGATATAGGATCCTTATCTGGCAAATTTTTCCTTCAATTCTTTATATAAGTCATCCTATTTCCTTCTTGCCTGAATGATTTCTGCCGAGTTGTCCGAGCTTATTCTTATTGACTCTCCTTTGTAGGTGACTGTTCGTTTATCCCTAGCTGCTCTTAAAATTCTCTTTATCTTTGGTTTTGGCAAGTTTGATTATAATATGTCTTGGTGACTTTCTTTTGAGATCAACCTTATGTGGAGTTCGATGAGCATCTTGGATAGATATCATCTCATCTTTCACAATATCAGGGAGGTTTTCTGCCAACAAACCTTCAACAATTCTCTCTGTATTTTCTGTTACACCTCCCTGTTCTGATACTCCAGTCATTTGTAAGTTATTTCTCTTGACCGAATCCCACATGATTCTTAGGGTGTCTTCATTTTTTAGAAATTCTTTTATCATAATTTTCTTCAAATGTATTGGTGCCAAGTGTTTTATCTCAAGTTGCACTAACTCTTCCTTCTATTTCCTCAACTCTGCTTCTCTGACTTTCTATTGAGTTGTCTAATTTTGTAATTTTATTGATAACATTCTGAATTTCCGATTGCTGTTTCTCTATGGATCCTTGCAGCCTATTAAATTTATCATTATGTTGTTGAATAACCTTTTTAATTTCTTCAGAAGCTTTATATTTGTTTTCTTTGGCTTGTTCTGTGTACTGCCGATCTCCTTCCTGGTCTCATTCCTGATATCTTGAAGAGTTATGTATATTATTCGTTAGTATTCTGCATCTGGTAATTCCAGAATACACCTTCATCCTCAATATTCTTTGATTCTTTGTTTTGAGAGCTTGTTGAAGCAATCATGGTCTGCTTCTTTATGTGATTTGATATTGACTGTAGTCTCCAAACTATCTATAAGTTGTTTATTGGTTCATTTTATGTTTTTTACTTATCCTGGATTCTTGCTTTGTTTTGTTTTGATATGCCCATGTAGGCTGCTTAAGTGAACTAGCTTGAGTATTTGTACCTTTGAAGCTCTAATGTCCTGTCACCAGACTAGAGCTGTTATCATGTATATGAGCCTAGAAGTCCATTCACTTTTCCTGTATGGATTCAGCTCATGTGTCCAGGTAGTTGGTCATCAAGTGTGTGGTACAGGCTCTGTCCTACAGTCCTAGAGGGGCAGGGGTGATTGGTGTAGGTACAGGTATCTGATTGCAGCAGGGGGTCACTCTCTGAACAAGGCAGGGGGCTGACAACAGTCCCCCGACTGTCTGTGAGGAAAGCGCATCCCTCTTCCCTAGAGTGCACAAGTGGGTGGGTTCTGCAGATGGAACATGGGCACCCAATGCTTTCGTTGTAAGGACTAGGAGGTACCACTTATCTTTGGACCCCTGTCACAGGTGGCTAGGTGACGTGGGTGGAGCCATCAGTCCTTAGGCCCCTGATGTGGGTAGGTGAGGACCCTGTTTAACAGGCAATGAGGTGTCAAACATCAGACACCCACCTCTCCACTGCACAGCTGAAAGAGTTGCAGTCTGTCAACAAGGGTCTATTCTTCTGAAATGGGCCCACACAGGTCTATGCAGGGGTGAAAGATGTTCAAAGTCCACTAACCATTTGTGCTTGGACAGGAGCTGCTTCTGTCTTGAGCTCCCCAGCTTAAAGGAACTGGCAGATTATCTTTTCCCCCAATTGTGAATTCACTCCTTCTCTAAGGCTGGGAGAATGGCTCAGAATGAGCAGGAGGACATAGCTCAGGCCCAGGGAAATCGACAGAGAGTGAAGCCGGCTTGGGGGCTGGGGGCATGGTAAAATAAAGGTAAGTACTTAGCTTTTGCCAAGAGCTTCGTTCCTTGGATCTGGAGGTGTGACTAGGCTGTGCAGCTTGCCGTCTCTCTCTGAGGAAATTGCATCCAGGATGCTACCACCAGCCCTGCCGTGGTCACTCCAGGGAATGGTGCCTGAGGGTTCCCGGTGATTCAGGCCTGCCAACTCTTTTCTGCTTCTGAACCCTCCCTCCCTCCCCCTGCTGCTCAGTCCGTTTTCTAACTTGGCCTTTGATGTTCAGGGCTCCTAGCTTGTCATATATATAATTGTTTCACTTGTTTTTCGGGTCTTTGTTGTAAGAGGGGTCACCAGAAGCGTATGACTACTCTGCCATCTTGGCCCCATCTCCGCTATTATTAATTTTTAAGACTCCACAGAAGAGACTTATTATAGCCAGTTGTTGTTGTTGTTAGGTGCCATCGAGTCCATTCCAACTTATAGTGACCCTATGTGCCACAGAATGAAACACTGCCCGACCCTGTGTCATCTTTGCAATCCTTCTTATGCTTGAGCCCATTGTTGCAGCCACTGTGTAAATCCATCTCATTAAGGGTCTTCCTCTTTTTTGCCGACCCTCTACTTTAAGAAGCATAAAGTCCTTCTCCAGGGACTGATCCCTCCCGACAACATGTCCAAAGTATATAAGACACAGTCTTACCACCCTTGCTTCTAAGGAGAATTCTGGTTGTACTTCTTCCAAGACAAATTTGTTTTTTCTTTTGGAAGTCCATGGTATATTCAATATTCTTCGCCAACACCACAATTCAAAAGCATGAATTCTTCTTTCATCTCCTTTATTCATTGTCCAGCTTTCATATGCATATGATGCAATGGAAAATACCATGGCTTGGGTCAGGTGCACCTTAATCTTCAAGGTGACATCTTTGCTTGTCAACACTTTAAAGAGGTTCTTTGCAGCAGATTTACCCAATACAGTGTGTCTTTTGATTTCTTGACTGCTGCTTCCATGGGTGTTCATTGTGGATCCGAGTAAAATGAAATCCTTTATGTGTTTATCATGATATGGCTTATTGGTCCAGTTGTGAGGATTTTTGTTGTCTTTATGTTGAGATATAATCCATACTGAAGGTTGTGGTCTTTGATCTTCATCAGTAAGTGCTTCAAGGCCTCTTCACTTTCAGCAAACAAGGTTGTGTGCATAACGCACTTTATTAATGAGTCTTCCTCTGAAGCCCCATTCTTCTGCATACAGTCAAGCTTCTTGGATTATTTGCTCAGCATACAGATTGAATAGGTATGGTGAAAGGACACAACCTTGACACACACCTTTCCTGACTTTAACCAATCAGCATCCCCTTGTTCTGTCTGAACAACTGCCTCTTGATTTGTGTACAGGTTCCTCATGAGCACAATTAAGTGTTCTGGAATTCCCATTCTTCTCAATGTTATCCATAATTTGTTATGATCCCCACAGTTGAATGCGTTTGCATAGTCATTAATACACAGGCAAGCATCCTTCTAGTATTCTCTCCTTTCAGCTAGGATCCACCTGACATCAGCAATGATATCTCTGGTTCCATGTCCTCTTCTGAATCTGGCCTGAATTTCTGGGAGTTCCCTTTGATACACTGCTGCAACCATTTTTGAATGATCTTCAGCAAACTTTTGCTTGCTAATGATATTTTTTGATAATTTCCACATTCGGTTCAATCACCCTTCTTGGGAATAGGCATAAATATGGATCTCTCCCAGTCAGTTGGGCAGGTAGCTGTCTTACGGATTTCTTGGTATAGATGAGTGAGCACTTCTGGTGCTGCATCTGTGAAACATCTCAATTGATATTCTGTCAATTCCTGGAGCCTTGTTTTTCACCACTGCCTTCTGTGCAGCTTGGACTTCTTCTTTCAGTATCATTGGTTCCTGATCATATGCTACCTCTTGAAATGGTTGAATGTCGACTAATTATTTTTGGTATAATGACTCTGTGTATGTCTTCCATTTTCTTTTGATGCTTCCTGCATCATTTAATATTTTCCCCCATAGAATCCTTCACTATTGCAACTCAAGACTTGAGTTTTTAATTCAGTTTCTTCAGCTTGAGAAACGCCGGAGTGTTCTTTCCTTTTGGTTTTGTATCTTCAGCTCTTTGCACATGTCATTACAATATTTTACTTTGTCTTCTTGAGATGCCCTTTGAAATCTTCTGTTCAGTTCTTTTACTTCATCAATTCTTCCTTTTGCTTTAGCTGCTTGATGTTTGAGAGCAAGTTTGAGTCTCCTCTGTCGTCCATCTTGGTCTTTTCTTTCTTGTCTTTTCATTGACCTTTTGTTTTCTTCATGGATGATATCCTTGATGTCATTCCACAAGTTATCTGGTCTTCAGTCATTAGTGTTCAGCACGTCAAGTCTATTCTTTAGGTGGTCTCTAAATTCAGGTGGGATATACTCAAGCTCATATTTTGGCTCTTGTGGACTTGCTCTGATTTTCTTCAGTTTCAACTTGAACTTGCATATGAACAGTTGATGGTCTGTTCCACAGTTGGCCCCTGGCCTTGTTCTGACTGATGATATTGAGCTCTTCCATCGTCTCTTTCCACAGGTGTAGTCAATTTGAGTCCTGTGTATTCTACCTGGTGAGGTCCATGTGTATAGTAGTCACTTATGTTGGTGAAAAAAGGTATTTGCAATGAAGAAGTCATTGGTCTTGCAAAAGTCTATCATGCTATCTCTGGCATCATTTCTGTCACCAAGGTGGTATTTTCCAGCTACCAACCTTTCTTCTTTGTTTCCAACTTTCCCATTCCAATCACCTGTAATTATTAATGCATCCTGATTGCATGTTTTGTCAATTTCAGACTACAGAAGTTGATAAAAATCTTCAATTTCTTTATCTTTGGCCTTAGTAGTTGGTGTGTAAATTTGAATAAATAGTCGTATTAACTGGTCTTCCTTGTAGATGTATGGATATTATCCTGTCACTGACAGTATTGTACTTCAGGATAGGCCATGGAATGTTCTTTTTGACAACAAATGCAACACCATTCCTCTTTAAGTTGTCATTCCTAGCATAGTGCACTATATGGTTGTCCTATCAAAATGGCTAATGCTAGTCCATTTCAGCTCACTAATGCCTGGGATATCGATGTTTATGTGTTCCCGTTCATTTTTAACTATTTTCAATTTTCCTAGATTCATACTTCGTACATTCCAGGCTCCAATTAGTAATGGGTATTTGTAGCTCTTTCTTCTCATTTTGAGTTGGGCCATATTAGCAAATGAAGGTCCTGAAAGCTTTACTCCATCCATGTCTTCAAGGTTGACTCTACTTTGAGGAGGCAGCTCTTACCCAGTTGTCTTTTGAGTGCCTTCCAACTTGGGGGGCTCATCTTCCAGCAGTAGATCAGATAATGTTCCATTGCTATTCCTAATGTTTTCACTGGCTAATTCTTGTCAGAAGTAGACTACCGGATCCTTCTTCCTAGTCTGTCTTAGTCTGGAAGCTCAGCTGAAACCTGTCCTCCATGGGTGATCCTGCTGGTTTCTGAATACCAGTGGCATAGCTTCCAGCATCACAGCAATACACCAGCCCCCACAGTATAACAAACTGACAGACACATGTATTGCCTGTATGGGAGCAGATACGTGGTTCATATAGAGTCTCTATATTACTCCAGAACAAATTACTTATGGTGGTAATTTCTGTATTATTTAAGTTGTCTCTACAACTTTGCTTTTAAACTTCTCAGTTTGCAGAATTTCTTGAATTGTTCAACTAGTTGCACACAAATACTGTGTTTGAACCCATATCTGCCTGTTTTTTAAAATTACATGTGATTAGTTCAAGTGGTACACAATGAAGAAAGTTCATTTTTAGTTTTGGAATTACATAGTCTGGATTATTTGCTTAGATAGCTCTCATAAGTCAGATAGCTAAATTTCTCTTTGCTTTGTGTTTTTGCTGTGCTCCCAACACCACAGATATTAACAGAAATGCACTGATAGAGTAAATTGTAATAATCCTTTTGAAGAAGAATAATTGGAGAACAGGTACTAGTGAGGTAAAACCCAGGGGGAAAAAAAAAAAAAACCCATTGAGCGTTATTGAGACAATGAACAAGCACAAGGGTGTTTGGCTTCTTACTAGCATAAACCAGAGAGGACTCACCTGACACTACGGATCCCTGAAATTAAGGCTTATATTCTGGAGTTGACAGCCCCTTGAAAAAAAAAAAAAGGAGGGTTAAATTAACTATTTCGAGGCAGAGGTTCGTCCAGTTGAGTTTGATCCAGTAGAGGGCACTGTATCTCTGTTCTTATGTATATGTTTTCTGTAGATTATATACTATGAGATAAACCCTATATTACGGCAGCATAGACAACTATAATACAATATACAGCATATATGTATATTTAATGTTCCTTTAAGAATTTATCTTTTCACTTCCCCAAAAGATGAGAGATGGCTTGTACATGAAAACAAGACTTGTAGATGGAACATGCATGATAAAACATTTAAATGTCAAGAAAATACATATTGTTGGATATTTACCCATTCATATCAACAACACGCGTGTGGAGTAAGATACATAGGGATTTTTTTTTTTAAGCAACATTCATTCTGCATGATTTTGGCTTTTAAGAAAAGGGATTGCTGCAGTTTCTCTTTTCTGGGGAGGATGTTAAATTCTTGAAAATGACTTCAGTGGCTAAAATGCCAGAATAAAGAATTTGTATTTTAAGTTGTTTTCCATTATGCTTGACCAAAAAGCACAGAGGCTTGACTTGACCAGGAAGGTTAATCTGCAGTGTGAGGCTGTGGAAGCTGCAGCTCTCGTCCCCAGAGCTGTCATCTGTGTAGTGCTCTGAGCCATGCTCCCTGCGGTCCGGTGAATTTTCCCCACATACTCAGTTTTTTTTTACACTCAGTTTAGTTTACTCAGTTTATTTCACTCGCCGTCTGGAAAACACCATTATAAGACCTTACACTTCCTGCCCTTGCTCATGCTCCTCCTCTTGATGATTCTTGCTTCGAGGTTCCTTGTTTTCCAACCATTCATGTTGAAGTAAGTTGAAGCAGTCAGAGTATTAAACACAGTTCATTAGAGCTGAGAATTTAGGCTTTTAAATGTAAAACAGAGCAATGAGGCTTTGCAATACAGGGATAATTTAGCTGCAGGGACTACCGAAGGGAAACCTCCTTTTCCTCCAATTAACCTGGAAGAGGCATTCATTGTGCACGGTAAACATCATGACTTCTAGGGTGTGTGGCTTAATTACTAAAGTCTCCTGAATTTCGGCCCAAATGGAAAGTGAATGTGTCTTTCTGTTTTAAAGAGATGCTAGCTATTTAATTCTTTGGGAATACTTTATTAATTCCTGTTAGAGAATCTACTGCTATAAAAAGTGCTTTATATCATGATACTTTCTAAAAGGGTAACAAGATAAAGGAAAAAGTGCATCTGGATGTCCTGGTCTATTTTAAAAATTTTAGTGATCAGAGAGCAGTGGGTGAACTCCCTGGAGAAAGAGTAAAAATGCAGGCTGGTCTGCAGGAGATAGGAGAGATTTCTGAGGACCTGAAGAAGGACAATTTTCATACTTCAGAAGGCTGCGTACTTTTGGGAGGGGTGGTTAGTGGTTGCTTTTGCATGCTTTTCTCATTTTCTACCATGAACACATTTTACAATTTTTATAATCTAATAAAAATATTATACAGAAAAAAGAAACCCCCCTTTAGCTAAAAGTCTGTTGTGTTTCTGCATAACAACAACATTTGTCTTCTTATACTACCTAATTATCATGGACTTCATGCTCTGTACTATTTTTTTTATTGTGAAGAAATATAACAGATATTTGCCATTTCAACCATTTTTACGTTTGTAATTCAGTGACATTAATTGTATTTACCATGTTGCACAACCATCACCACTGTCCATTTTCATCACACTTAACTCAGTATCCCAGACTTAAATGAATGGGAAGATGTTTTATGTTCATGGACTGGAGACTTAAAATTGTTAAGATTTCAATACTACCCAAAATGATCTACAGATTCAATGCAATCTCAATCAAAAGTTCAACAGCCTTATTTACAGAAACAGAAAAACCAATCCTCAGCTTTGCATGGAATGCCAAGAAGTCCTGAATAGCTAAAATAATGTTGAAAGAGAAGATTAAAGTAGGAGGACTCATACTTTCTGAGTTTAAAACATACCATACAGCTACAGTAATCAAAACAGCCTGCTACTGGTATAACAATGGACACATAGACCAAGGGACTAGAATTGAGAGTCCAGAAATAAACCCACACGTCTATGGTCAACTGATTTTTGACAAGGGTGCTAAGTCCAGTTGATGGGGAAAGAAGAGTCTCTTCAGTAAACAGTTCTGGGAAAACTGGATTTCTACATGCAGAAAAATGAAACAGGATCCATATCTCACACCATACACAAAAACAAATTCAAAATGGATTAAGGACCTAAAAAACCATAAAATTTTTAGAGGAACAAGCAGGGGCAAAATTATTAGACTTTGTTATAGCTTTCAAAAATGGAGTATCTAATATAATAACAAAAGCACAAACAGCAAAAGACAAATAAATGAGAATTCATAAAAATTAAAAAGTTTCATTCATCAAAAGACTTTACAAAAAAAATGAAAAGACAAGTTACTGACTAGGAGAATATCTTCAGAAAACACATATTTGACAAGAATCTAATAAAATATACATAAAACTTTGACAATTTAACAATAAAAAGACAACTCAATCACAAAATACGCAAAGGACTTAAATAGACATTTCACCAAGAGGACATTCAAATGGCCACCAAACACATGAAAAGATGCTCAGAGTCATTAGCCATCAGAGAGATGCAAGTCCAAATCACAATGAGATACCATTTCACTCCCACTAGGATGGCTAGGAGCCCCGGCGGGGCAGTGGTTAAGAGGTCAGCTGTTAACCAAAAGGTCAGCAGTACAAATCCGCCAGCTGCTCTTAGGAAACCCTATGGGGCAGTTCTACTCTGCTCTATAGGGTCACTATGAGTCAGAATTGACTTGATGGCAATGGTTTTTTTTTTTTTTTTTTTTGGTTTAGAATGGCTAGGATAAAAAGGGAAATAACAAATGTTGGTGGGGATTTTGGAACCCTTGTTCATTGTCGGTGGCAATGCAAAATGGTAGAGTCTTTGTGGGAAACTGTGGTGATTTCTCAATAATCTAAAACAGAACTACCATATGACCCAGCAATTCCACTCCTAGGCATATACCCAAAAAACTTGAAAGCAGAAACTCAAAAAGTGACTTGTACACCAACGTTCATTGCGGCACTATACACAATAGCCAAAAGGTGGAAACAACATAAATGCCCATCAACAGATGAATGGATAAACAGCATGTGGTAAAAAAAAAAAAAAAATTTTTTTTTTTTTTTTACCATTTAGCCAGTAGGAGAAATGAAGACTTGTTAAGTGCCATAGTATGGATGGAGCTTGAAGACATATGCTGAGTGAAATAAGCCAAGCACAAATGGACAAACATTGTATGATCTCACTTATATAAAAAGACAAGAAAAGGCAAATGTATAGAGACCAAAGTTTATTAGTGGTTACTAGGGTTGTGGGGGGGGAATGGGTAAACAGTGATGGAACAATCGCATTAAGGGTAGGGTTGCACAGTCAATTATTGTAACTGCTCTCAATAAATTGTATACTTGTAAAAAGTGGAATTGGCAAAAGTTGTGTGATATATTTACAACAATGACAAAAAACAAAAAAAAAGAGTAGCAGCTGAGGCTGCTTATGTACAACCAAACACCTTACAGGATTTGTCTCCTTGGTTTGGAGGTTTAGGATCATGGTTTCATGAGATGTCTCAGATACTTGGTCTAATAACTTGCTTAGTGCTTCTGTTCTACCTCCTAGTGGGTTGTGTGGTGACTGGGATCTTAAAAGCTCGCAAGCAGCCATCCAAGTCAGAACAATTAATCTCTATTCACCTGGAGCAACAGAGGAAGGAGAGTCAGAAGAGGAGAAGGATATGGAATGTATGGCTAATTGCCTTCAGGAACAACTGCCTCCTTTGCCATGAGACCAGCAAGAACTGGATGGTGCCTGGCTACCATTACTGAACATTTTGATCAAAGATTCTATAAAAGAATCCTGATCAAAAGGGGGAATATGCAGAACAGAATTTAAAATTCTCATGGTCTCTAGACTTTCTGGAGCCATGGAAGGTGGATGAATCCCTGAAATTAAACCTTAAACCAAAAATATCCTCTGAAGTCATCTTAAAACCAAACAATAACTTAACTAGTTAGAAAGATCTGCCTTGAACATTATGCTCTTTTAAAAACTACCAAAAAACAAAATAAAAAAACCCCCAAAACAACCCCTTGCTGTCAAGTCTATTCTGACTCATAGAAACCCTATAGGACAGAGTAGAACTGCCCCATAGGGTTTCCAAGGAGCAGCTGGTGGATTTGAATGGCAGATCTTTTGGCTAACAGCTGAATGTTTAACCCCCAAGCCACTAGGGATCAAATTGAGATCATCAATTTGAGAGATTAGATAGGAAACTTAGGGGGCAGTGAGTTTATGTTAATGATGGAGAAACAACTCAGAAAAGGAGAGTGAGAATGGTTGCACAACTCAAAGAATGTAATTAATGTCTTTGAATTGTACATGTAGAAACTGTTGGTATGTGTTTTGCTGTGTATATTCTTAACAACTACAAAATAAATAAAATTTAGAGAAAAAAACCCAATAAAACACCTCAGTATCCCTTAAGTAATACCTCTCCCACCCCATTTTCCGTTCCTACCCGTGCCTGGTATTATGGATTAAATTATGTACCCCCCAAATCCGCCAGGCACTCCTTGGAAACTCTATGGGTTTTTTTACCCATGCCTGGTATTATGGATTAAATTATGTACCCCCCAAATCCGCCAGGCACTCCTTGGAAACTCTATGGGGCAGTTCTACTCTGTCCTATAGGGTCACTATGAGTCGAAATCGACTCGACGGCACTGGGTTTTGGTAGGACCCCCAAAATGTGTGTCAGCTTGGCTAGGCCATGATTCCCAGTATTGTGTGGTTGTCTTTCATTTTGTGATCTGATGTATTTATCCTATGTGTTGTAAATCCTAAACCCTGATGTTTGTTATTGAGGCAGGATTAGGGGCTGTTATGTTAATGAGGTAGGCTGTAATCTACAGGATTAGGTTGTACCTTGAGTCAATCTCTTTTAAGATATAAAGGAGAGAATTGAGCAAGAAGAGTAAGGAGTGGAGTGTGTCCTTTGGACCCAGGATCCCTGTCCTGACAAGCTTCTAGACCAGAGGGAGATTGATGAGAAGGACCTTCCCCCAGAGCTGACAGAGAGAGAAAGCCTTCCTCTGGAGCTGACACTCTGAATTCAAACTTCTAGCCTCCTAAACTGTGAGAGAATAAATTTCTCTTTGTTAAAGCCATCCACTTGTGGTATTTCTGTTACAGCAGCACTAGATAACTGAGACACCTGGTAACCACTAATAAACTTTGTTCTTTATACCTTTGCCTTTTCTAGGTATTTCACACAGGAGGGATCGTACAATATTTGTCCTTTTATATCTAATTTATTTAACTCAGAATGTTTTTAATGTTCATCCATGTCATAACGTGTACCAGAACTTCATGTCTTTTTATGGCTGAGTTATATTCCATTGTCTCCTGATATGGGATATAAATTCAAAAGAGGCATCTGACCTAAAGTAAAATGGCTGAACTAATGTTAAGGCTCAGTGTAATCTTTCACACAGATTCAAACCTTGTTGCTTAGGAACCAACCCTACCATCAATGAAATTATTTTCTTTGGGTTCAGGCTAAGAAAGTGGATACTACTTGTCCTGGATCTGTAACCAAACCTTATCAAAATTCTTTGTTTCGGATCTCCCCAGGAAATCTTTGATCTCTGAGTGAGGTAATGTTCAATTACCTATTCCCAACAATATACGTCATGCCACTATATCTGTGACTGGTCACGAGACCCTCTCTAGGACCACATACCTTGCAATTATGTCTTTTAGCCAATCAATATATTCCAGTTGTATTAATGTAACCAATAATGCTAAAAATCATGCTTCCATTTGTCCTGCCCTTGACTGACCTCAATTACTATAAACTCATATATTTTCAACAGCTAACACCACTAGTATCCATTTTAGTATCCATCGTAATACAGAGGCTCTGGGCAAATGTTGTTAGGTGCTGTTGAGTCAGTTCCAACTCACAGTGACCCTATGTACAACAGAAGGAAACACTGCTCTGCCCTGCGCCGTGCTCACAATAGTAATTACGCTTGAGTCCATTGTTGCAGCCATTGTGTCAATCCATCTCATTGAGGGTGTTCCCCTTTTTTGGTTGGCCTTCTACTTTACCAAGCATGGTGTCCTTCTCCAGGGACTGGTCCCTTCTGATAACATGTCCAAAGTACGTGAGACGAAGTCTCACCAGCCTTGCTTCTAATGACTATTCTGGCTATACTTCTTCCAAGACAAATTTGTTCATTCTTCTAGCAGTCCATGATATAGTCAATATTCTTCTCCAACACCATAATTCGAAGGCATCAATTCTTCTCCAGCCTGCCTTCTTCATTGTCCAGCTTTCGCATGCATATGAGGCGATTGAAAACACATGGCTTGGGTCAGGCCCACCTTAGTCCTTAAAGTGACATCTTTGCTTTTTAACATGTTAAAGAGATCTTTTGCAGCAGATTTGCCCAAATGCAATGCGTTATTTGATTTCTTGACTGCTACTTCCATGGGCATTGATTGTGGATCCAAGTAAAATGAAATCCTTGACGACTTCAATTTTTTCTTTGTTTATCTTGATGTTGCTCATTGGTATAGTGAGGATTTTTGTTTTCTTTATGTTGAGGTGTAATCCATACTGAAGGTTGTGGTCTTTGATCTTCATCAGGAAGTGCTTCAAGTCCTCTTCACCTTCAGCAATCAAGCTTGTGTCATCAGCATATCGCAGATTGTTAATGAGTCTTCCTCCTATATTGATGCCTTGATCTTCTTCATACAGTCCAGCTTTTTGGATTATTTACTCAGTATGCAGATCAGATCAAATAAGTATGGTGAAAGGATACAACCATGATGCACACCTTTCAGGACTTTAAAGCACTCAGTATCCCCTTGTTCTGTTGGAAGAACTGCCTCTTGTCCTAAGTACAGGTTCCTCAAGAGCACAATTAAATGTTCTGGAATTCCCATTCTTTGCAATGTTATCCATAATTTGCTATGATTCACACAGATGAATGCCTTTGCATCATCAATAAAACACAGGTAAGCATCTTTCTGGCATACTCTGCTTTCAGCCATGATCCATCTGACATCAGCAACTATATCCCTCGTTTCACGTTCTCTTCTGAATCTGGCTTGAATTTCTGGCAGTTCCCTGTTGATATACTACTGCAACCATTTTTGAATGATCTTCAGCAAAATTTTACTTGTGTATGATGTTAATGATATTGTTTGATGAATTCTGCAAGTAAGTATTTATTAAATGAGTGAATTCTGTTAATACAGAAAAACAAAACAAAACAAAACATATCAGGTTGTTTTTCACTGCTGTGCTTTTGCTCAGGCTATTTCTTCTGTCCTTTCCCCTTTACTGGCCAAGTTAAATTCTGTTTATCTTTCCACAATGCACTTATAAAAAGTTTTTTTTTTTTTTTTTAAATAGCAGCCCAATGTTGTCAAGGGTGTCATAAAAAAGGCATTCTGTAAACTACTGGAGGGAATGTCCCTGGTCCTTCCTTTCTGAAAAGCAAGGAATATGATCCAGGAATTGCCCTTCAATAAATTTATCCTAATGAGAAACCTGGGCAAAGATTTAAGTGCCCCTGTATTTATTGGGGAGCCCTGATGGTACAGTGGATAAGAGCTTGGCTCCTAGTCAAAAGGTTGGCAGTGTGAGTCCACCAGCTAGTCCTTAGGAACCTTATGGGGCAGCTCTACTCTACTATAGGGTTGCTATTAGTCTGAATCAACTCGATGGCAAGGGGTATTTATTGGAAAGAGCCCTGGTGGTACAGTGGTTAAGCACTATGTTATTAACCAAAAGGTCAGTGGTTTGAACCCACTAGCCCTCTCTGTGAGAGAAAAATATGGTAGTCTTCTTCCATAATGATTTACAGCCTTGAATACCAAATGGGGCAGTTCTACTCTATTCTGTAGGGTCACTATGAGCCACAATCAACTTGATGGTAATGGGTTTATTTTTTTTTTTTGTGTGTGTGTGCTTATTGGAATGTTATTTAAGTAATGAGTCTTGGCTGGGCCAGATCTAGACTAGGAAATGAATGGAAACTGAACTAGGTAAGCAAGCCCTGTCCTGGAGCCTATTGACATCTGATTCAGTGGAAGCTGAGGAGCTTCCTGAAAGAGCAGTGGGATGGAATTAAAATAAATTATTAAGAAACATTTCAAATTTATGCAAAGATAGTAATATAATGAACCACCATATACCTATCACGTAGAGTAATATTAAGATTTGCAACATTTGCTTCTATCCCTTCTTTTTCTTTGCTGGAATATCTTGAAGCAAATCCCATCTATCGTGTAGTTTTGTCCCTACATATTTCAGTATATAGCTCTAAAAAATACTAACACTTTCTTATATCCACAATATCATTTAATATCCAGTTTTTAATAAAATTCCCCCAACTGTATTAAAATTTTTTGAGGGGTTGGGATCGAAATTAGGTCCATCCATTACATTTGATTGTTAGGAGATGGAAGTTTTAACAGTATTCTCAGTTAGGCCTCAGACATATACAGACTTTCAGTTAACTGAAGTGGGTGGGATAATGGAAATCAGATTGAAGAGGAGGATGGAGAAGCCACTGAGAAAGAACATGGTGGTATATATGTGCCATGGGGAAGAAGAGTGTAATGTAAAGAGATCGTAAAGAGATTGGTTGCTTACTCTGTAACCTTTTGGGATTTAAGAAAACCTGTTATGGGACGCTTCCTTTCTTCCTCTCACTTCATCCCCCAATTAAACACAGAAGAGGGGAGTGTTTTTCTGCTTATTTCACAGGAGTGGAGTTGTGGCACCAATATGACTAAGTTTGTCTGTGGTTGTAAAATTGGCAGAGATATCACTGAAGCATAGCAGTCAAAGCTGGTGGTGTGCAAAGTTCAAAGGGCAAATCTAGAGAAGCTGCTCTGAAGCAATAGCAGAGTTTGGTGCAGAATGGAAGAAAGATATAGGATATTTCATAAATCACTTGTGGACCTTTCCATGGATAAGGAGGAGATTGTTAACGGTGCTGTGCAGGTTTGAACAGAAAGAGTTGAAAGTTGTAATTGTCTCCATGATCAGCAATAGCACCAGAGTTTTATTAAATGCTAAGCTGAGCTATAAAAAGTAAATCAAGAATGATCCTTTGTCTTCAGGGGCCTTAAAGTCTAGATGGGGAGACAAGACTAATGCATAAAGAAGGACTCTGCCTATATTTTTGAAGGCTACTGCTATAGGAGTTCTGAGAGGAGATTTAGACTATAGAGCCCTCTGTTAAGACAGGGATTTTAAAATCAAGTTTATGAGGCCATCAGGAAGAAGGCATATTTTTGGCAAAAAAATTTTTTTTATATGTTGCATCTTTATAAACCTTAGAATTTTCTCTCTGATGTTAAATGAGGCAGCCAGTATTTGAAAAGTTGAAAACCAAGCATGCATTTAATATATATTATACACACTTAAATAAAATTATTACACATTGAGAAAGTTTTGGCCAATTAATGATATGATTTTGATTTAGAATTGAGATTCTGCTCTATATCTTTAAAGGAACCAATACCAAAATCACAGTAAACAATTCTGAATTACTCCAGTTTGTAGATTAAAGTCTGAACATTCTTAAATTACTTGTAAAATTATCTTTTGCTAGTACTGAAACAATACTTTCTATTGAGTAGCTTAAATTGTTAGTTTTCCACAGCACCTTAGATAATAAATTATTTATTTTAAATGCACTCCTCATTTGTTGACATGGTTAGCTTCCAAAGACCAAGTTGTTATGTGCAAATTGGCATTATGTGAAAATGGAAGATGACCACATCAGATCACAAAATGGAGGATGACTGTATCATTATATAACTGCTAAGTTGTATCATTACATAACTGCCAAACTACTGAGGATCTAGTTGACACATAACTTTAAACATCACAGCCAGTGTTACTCTCACCTTGCACCTTGGTGTTCGTAACTGCCACATGTGTGTTGTTAATGTGCAAAATAGACAAATTCTTTTACTACTGTCGTAAATGTGAAATGTCAGATAATGAGATAGTTGATAAGTGAAAAGTAGGTGTATGGAGTTTTTGTTAAAAATATTAATATTTCCTTTGTTGCAGTTCTCTTGGTGGTAAACTCAATTTTGTTTGTTTGAAAATGTCTTTATATCATTTTCATTCTTGAAAGAGAGTTTCACTGGGTATAGAATTCCAAGTTGACACACTGAATTTTAGGTTGACTCATTGAAGACATTATTCCACTATGTTCTATCATCCATTATTATAACTATCTTTATATGTAGGTGAATATCTTTTTTTCTCTGAATGCTCCTAAGACTTGACTTTGCCTTTGGTGTTCTGTAGTTTCAGGAGGATGTGCTTAGGTGTCCATTTCTTTTAATTTACCTGCTTGATATTTCTTAGTCATTCTAGATCTTAGGCTTGATATCTTTCAACAATTCTGAGAAATTTTCAGTCATAACCTCTGTATTAGTTTTCCATGTAAGATCGCTCTATTACTTTCTTCTGAAATTTCATTTAGACATAAGATAGACCTTATCATTTTATGTCTCTTAATCTCTATATTTGTCATCTCTTAGTCTCCCTGGAGTGCATTCAGGGTAATTTGTTAGGACCACTTCCAGTTCAGTAATTATATTTTCAGCTGTGTCTATACTTAACGTTTAACTCATCCTTGGATTTTATATTTCAATCAATTCTATTTCATTATTTTTCAAATCTCTTTGGCTATTTTTAAGATCTTATGTTCCTTGCTCACATTTTCAAACTAAATTTTATTTCTTATTACATGTTAAACATACTATTTTATATTCAGAGTCTAATGATTCCCATATCTAAAGTATTTGTAGTTCTGAGTTTGATTTTATTTTTTTCTGCTAGATCTCACTCTTAGTGCTTATTTTCCATGTGTGTTTTTTGATCAGTGGCTTTGAGCTATGGTTTCATTTTTTGGAATTTGCAAGTTTTTTCAGGCCTGTATCGAAAGTTACATTCCTTCATAGAGGATTTACATTTATTTCTGTTAGTTCCTTGAGTGCGCTAATAATCCTAGACTAGAACAAATTATTCATTAGAGTATTTTTTTTTTGATTGTCCAGGTGTATGAACTTGGGGTCCAAACCTATGTGGCATCAGCTGGTTATTACAAATTCTAAGGGAATTTGCCTTCTATCCAGCTAAAGGAAGCGACTTTCTGATTGAAGGCTCATTTCTACAGGCTTTTTTTGATATTTGGGTGAACCCTGGGTTTGACTGCCTGTTTTCCTTAATCCATGCTGCTATTAAAATGGAGGCACAAGATCATTAAAGTCTGAGGGTCAACCACAGAGCAAAGGTCAGTTTAAAGATGCTTTTAATCTCAGGTTCTGACTTTCCTTACCTTTGTTGCTGGTTCGGCAATATACTAAATGTTTCTTCTATTTTACTGAGTTTTTTGTTGTGTACATTTATATATAACCTTATTATAAACCTTTTAGTAGCATTGAAACAACAGAGTCCTGGGTGGTACAAATAAACGGTTAATGTGCTCAGCTGCTAACCAAAAAGAAGGAGGCTTGGATTTATCCAGAGGTACCTCAGAAGAAAGGTCTGCTGATCTATTTCTGGAAAATCAGCCACTGAAAGCCCTGTGGAGAACAGTTTTACTCTGACACACGTGGGATCACCATGAGTTGGACTTGACTCAATGGCAACTGGTTAGTGTTAAAACAAACAAAAAGCCATAGATTCTTTGAATCAACCATTCTAATTCTAAAATATTTTTGACACAAATACTTATACATGGGCAAAAATATATTCCTAACCTTTTGTTCATCACATTATTTGCAGTAGTGAAAAACTAGAAGTGTTCATCAAAGATTATTCCATACTATGGAGTAATGGTGAGAAATCATTAACAAGACTGAGTAGACTTATATGTAGGATGATTTCCAAGATTTATAGTTAGGTGGAAAAAGCAAAGAAGAAGAAACTGTTTAGATTTTCAATGCACCTTCTTATATTTAACTTTTATTTTGGTGTCTCAAAGAATTCTTAGCAAAAATGGTAACAGCAGCATTATACGCCAAAAAATAATAAAATATTATAATAATAACTTGCTCTGCTGAATGTCTTTCATCTCTGGATTTCAAAGAGCATATATTATCATAACATTGAGGCATTAATAGAGGAAACATTTATTATATGTATAAAAGATAAGATTATTTTAAATTTGCAAAACAGAATATTAACTTTATAAAGGGCTTTTTGAAGTAAAAGCAATCTAATCTTTTAGGATTTTTTTTTTTCCACAGGTAGATGATTTCATGTAGTACAATATTTCCTTACAATACTCAGAGACAAAGACTTTAGTTCTGTGTAGCATCATAAAGGAGCCCTGGTGGTACAATGGTTAAGAGTTCTGCTGCTAACTAAAAAGTTGACCATTCAAATCGACCAGCCACTCCTTGGAGACCCTATGGGGCAATTCTACTCTGTCCCGTAGGGGTGCAATGAGTTGGAATGGACTCGATGGCAATGGCTTTGGTTTTGGCTTAGCATCATAAATGAATTTTAAGTTAATAGAATGAAATTATTTCTTGTGGTATGTTGCTGCATTTTACCCCCTAGGTAAATATCGTTATTTGAGCTAGACAAATGACATTGCAGGATGAGACAAATAATCTCTGTTCTCTAGGTGATTGTCACATGTAGAGTAAATCATCATATAGTGCGTGGGAAAGTTTATGAAACATTTTGATTTTAAAAAGAGAAAGAAATGGAAAAAGACTCAATAAACTTTATCAGTCATCCTTAGAATAGACGAAACTGAATATTTTAACTAGGTACCCAGAACTTCCGAAAATGTTGTTGTTGTTAGGTGCCATCGAGTCAGTTCCATCTCACAGCAACCCCATACGCAACAGAAAGAAACAACGCCTGGTCCTACGCCATCCTCATAACTGTTGCTATGCTTGAGTCCATTGTAGTAGCCAGTGTCAATCCATCTCATTGAGGTTCTTCCTCTTTTTCTCTGACCCTCTGCTTTACCAAGTGTCTTAGTCATCTAGTGCTGCTTTAACAGAAATATCATAACTAGATGGCTTTAACAAAGAGAAGTTCGTTCTCTCACAGTCCAGGAAGCTAGAAGTCCGCATTCAGGGCCCCAGCTCCAGGGGAAGGCTTTCACTCTCTGTTGGCTCTGGAGGAAGGTCCTTGTCATCAGTCTGCCCTTGGTCTGGGAGCATCTCAGCCCAGGAACCTCAGGTCAAAGGATTCGTTCTGCTCTTGGTGCTGCTTTCTTGATGGTATAAAGTTCCCCCTCTCTGCTAGCTTCCCTTTCCTTTTATCTCTTGAGAGATAAAAGGTGGTACAGGCCATACCCCAGGGAAACTCCCTTTGCATTGGATCATGGAGGTGATCTGAGCAAAAGTGTTACATCCCACCCTAATCCTTTTAACCACAGGCAGAGATCATGATTTATAACACATAGGAAAACCGCAAAATGGAGGACAACCACACATGGCCAAATCAAGTTAATACGCACATTTTTGGGGGGACATAATTCAATCCATGACACCAAGCATGATCTTCTTCTCCAGGGACTGATGATCCCTCTGTGACAACTTCTCCAAAATATGTGAGACGCAGTCCCCTCATCCTTGCTTCCAAGGAACATTCTGGTTGTACTTCTTTCAAGACAGATTTGTTCGTTCTTTTGGTAGTCCATGGTATATTCAATATTCTTTGCCAACACTGCAATTCAAAGGCCTCAATTTTTCTTCAGTCTTCCTTATTCGTTGTCCAGCTTTCACATGCATACAAGGTGATTGAAAATACCACGGCTTGGGTCAGCTGCACCTTAGTCTTCAAGGTGACATCTTTGCTTTTTAACACTTTGAAGAGATCTCTTGCAGCTGATTTGCCCAATAAAATGAATCTTTTGGTTTCTTGGCTCCTGTTTCCATGGGTGCTGATTGTGGATCCAAGTAAAATGAAATCCTTGACAAGTTCAATCTTTTCTCTGTTTATCATGATGTTGCTCACTGGTCCAGTTGTGAAGATTTTTGTTTTCTTTATGTTGAGGTGTAATCCATACTGAAGGCTGTGATCTTTGATCTTCGTCAGTAAGTGCTTCAAGTCCTCTTCACTCTCAGCAAGCAACGTTGTATCATCTGAATAACACAGGTTGTTAAGAGTCTTCCTCCAATCCTGATGCCCTGTTCTTCATACAGTCCAGCTTCTCAGATTATTTGCTCAGTGTACAGATGAATAGGTATGGTGAAAGAATACAACCCTGACGTGCACCTT